>NC_134021.1:33235000-42292500 GCF_040712315.1 Castanea sativa
CCATTGCTTCCATTCACACCAAACCTCTCTCAACAATCCATAGTCTTATAGAGAGAGAGAGAGAGAGAGAGAGAGAGAGAGAGAGAGAGAGAGAGAGAGAGATTCTTAGGAGAGAAGAACACGCATTGAAGTTGGTAAAAGAATGAGTTAGGGTTAGGATTTTTCGCTTTATTGATTTGAGACTCACTGTAACAGAGCTTGTGTCAGAGAGATTCTTTTTTTTTTGTTTTCAGCTCTTTTTTTTAGGGAGAGAAAGATAGAATTTTCTTTTGTGGGGTTTGGCGGGGAAAACAGTTAGAATATCAGAATTTGGAGGGGTAACCGTTTTGTGCACAAATTCTCCAATTCTGTTTTCGGTACAGGAGATAATTTATAGGAAATGCGGTGCACATATGGACTACGGTTATAAAAATAAGGTTATTTGAGAAATTTTCACCAAAAAATCTGATTTTTTTTTCAAAGTTTTTCAGTGTCATAACTTATTCAACTTAACTTCTAGTCAACTAGGTTATATGATCTTTCTTTATTATTTTTACATAGAATAAATCCATGAAAATATCAAAAAATAAAATCTTTGACCATAAATTAAGCTACAACTTTTTAACTAGTAAATTGTGAGTAGTGAGTCTGTGTAAAAAATTAAAAGTAACAGACGTCCACAATTTCACAAACGGTTACCCCTCCAAATTCTGATATTCTAACTGTTTTCCCCGCCAAACCCCACAAAAGAAAATTCTATCTTTCTCTCCCTAAAAAAAAGAGCTGAAAACATAAAAAAGAATCCCTCCGACACAAGCTCCGTTACAGTGAGTCTCAAATCAATAAAGCGAAAAATCCTAACCCTAACTCGTTCTCTTACAAACTTCAATGCGTGTTCTTCTCTCCTAAGAATCTCTCTCTCTCTCTCTATAAGACTATGGATTGTTGAGAGAGGTTTGGTGTGAATGGAAGTGATGGTTTGAAATCATACAGTGTTAGTTTCCTTCTTTTCATAATTGTTGAAGCAAAGAAGAGTGAGAGTTTCACTGAAAGCTATTTACGTACGTACAGTACTAGAACTGAAGAGTAGTGTATGTACTATACTCTCTCTCTCTTCACTTCAGTTTTCTTTCTTTCTTTCTGTGAATTTATCATATTCTCATTGTATTGTGGTGGGTGCTTGGTTTGTTTGGCAACAATATGAGAGATGCTTGATAATAATGCAATCATTAGAAGAAAGAATAACTACAAGTTTTTGGGTGTTATAATAATTATAAGATATGTAGTATAAGGTAGTTCTTGCTCTTGAATGATTCATTTCTTTAATTATTTCAACCATGAAATGAATTTGAAGTTTGGGTCTTGTGGGTGTGAAGTCAAACTACTAATCATCTTCTTTTTTTTATCATAGCTATTTCATCTCATGTTTGTATTTTATAATAATGGATTTTCAGTGTTTGATACAAATTTGGAGCTTGTGATTTTCAAGATTTCTCATTGGACTGGTTTTTGAGGTACATGCAGGCAAATTCGGATTTTCAATTGATCATTATTGATTTAGAAGGATGACTGAGTCTGAGTGTTCCCTTCTTGCTACTCTTTATTCGTCATTGCCAGCTGGTTTTGTGTTTTGTCCAGACGACAATGTGCTCATCCACCACTATCTTCACCCGAAGGTAATGGGTGAACCACTTGCTGTAGCCATACCAGAGTTAGATGTCTCTAAGGTGAAAGAGCCTGAAAAAATTTGTAATATGATTTGGTGTAAGGGTGATAAAGACTCTGTATATTTCTTTACCACTGAATCTGCTGCACAGTCATTGTTGGAATCTTGTTGGAGGCCTGAAGCCTCGAAGGTGATCTATGATGAAGATACTGACCACCCTATTGCCAAGAAGTGTCAGTTTTGTTACGAGAACCGCGAGTCACCTCAGGATGGTTGCTGGATCATGAATTTGTACAGCCTTAAAATTGCGGGTTCAAAGCTCTTGTTGCCTCCCTCCTCCTCCTCCTATGTAGCCTTCAAACTGTGTAAGAATTATCTAGATGAGAATGACCAAAATAAGGCTACTAATAAGAAGAATGTTGCCAGTACAGCTGCAACAATGTCACCCAAGGAAGAAGCGGAATTGGAATCAAACCCAAGCACGAGGGCAGAGTGACATTGCACTTGAACCAACCCAAGATCAATTTGGTATTGAGGAATCTGAATTTCGGAACTGATATATGTTTGATGATTTTTTTCATTGTATTTTAGGTCTCTCTAATCATGATCACTTCACCACTTCTTTGAACAACTTCTGAGCTCATTTTACTAGTACTACTACTTTGACTATATTTTCTAAAAATTTCAGTACACTGTGTCTTTGTTTTGTGGATTGTTGAATTGGGTGCTCAAGGTTGGGGGCTTTTTGGACAAGAGCTGCTTGATCTTCTGGAGGACCCCTATGAGACATGTCATATTTTGTGTCATGAGAGAAACTGCTTGCTTAATGAAGCAAATGATGATGTAGAACCCTCTGTACCTTTGAGCAAATTGCTGAGGCCTGAGGGTAAGCTATGCAATGATTTCTTTCAATGTGAGTTTTCATTAGAAATGGTTTCAGTGCATATAAAATTTTTAGTTATAGGCTTTTGTTCCATTTGAACTTCCTATATACATATGAAGAAGATATATATTGAGATGCTTCTGGAAAATCATTTTCAAATGTTCTTTCTCGATTCATATCTAGTGCATGTAAATCATATCTGTTCTATATGGTACACTGGTACCACCAATTAATATGCTTCTTGTATGTCATTTAGACTTTTTCTTTCTAATTTATCTAAACTCACCTATATGGAGATATGGTGACCTAGAATCCGTGTTTTGCTTTAGAAAGTCATTGTTTCCCTTGCTTTGCTTAGTGTATGAGGAAAACAGGACATAAAAAAAAAAAAAAAAAAAAAGCCAGTTTGCATGTCCCTCATTTACAACTTATTGGCAGAGATTTTGTCATCTTTGAATTTCACAAATTTATTACAAAGTGAGAGAATGATTACTTGCCGGTGATGTGATGGACACCTCAATATTTTTAGGCTTGAGCTACTAAATTTTCTGAGTACTGCAATTGAAAAGAGCAAATTTTGCTAGCCGTACGTGGATATACTAAAGTTATTCTATTAACCTAAGCTAGTTTATTTTCCTTCAATAGGATGCATCATGGTTTAATATATATATATATATATACACACACTAAAGTTTTGTTCTGGGTATTTTTTGAATGCTTATAAAGTAAGATGTGTTTAAATGTTTTGTGAAATTGAAGATTAGGTTAATGATGGTATTGACATTAGTGTTTTATAGAGTGTTGCAAAAGTGGGTTTGATAAAATTTCTCTATAATAACACTGGGATTTTGTTTTGCTGACTTTTGATACGACTCTTTAGCTTTTAAGATGTGGGTTGTAGCTAGGCAATTTGTTTGTGTTAATTTGGATGTACTTATTTTCTTCTGCCAGAAATGGGTGCCCCTGAATTATATATTCATTTTGTGGTGTGGGAGGGAATAGAAGTTAGGGAAATTTAAGTCGGCAATTCTGACTGTACGTTATATGTATTAGATCTGTTGCGTATATGATATTATGATTTTGAATTATGTATTTCTTCTTTGTCGTAAGGGGTGTTAAAAGCTGGTAATTTTTTCTGGTTGATCCTATACCAGTAAAGTTTCCTTATGAGTATTTTACTTAAGGATATTGTACGTAAGTTTTATAGTAAAACTTTTCTGGAAATACGTTGGTTGCATGTAATGTTTAACAAATCATATCTATTACATCTCCTAGGATATTGTCTATAGTTTATTTAAATATATATTTTTAATTTGAATTTATGGTATTTATTTTACGATAATTACTCTTAATCATTAAACCGAAATACTAATTAGTGATTTGGTTTATAGGTGGGATTTGAACCAAAATCTTTATTTAACAACAAGAAGCTTTACTAGTTAAAAATTTGAAAGAGGAGATTTTTTTATTACCTTCATAATGATTACTCTTTACCATTAATTAAATTAAGACACTAACTGATTTTTGATATAGATGAGAATGACACTACTTTTCTTCAATAACAAGAGACTTAACTAATTGAGCTAACTTGAAACTACCCACATAATTTCAAATGTGTTTTTTTTTTTAGAAGATAAATTAAAGAGTTTGATGTAATTCATTTCAAATAAGCTCTCACCCTACATTCTCAATATTGCACACATTCGACTTCTCCTTCTATAGCTTATCCTTATTATTATATGGTTCTCCTATTGCTTCAAGGACTCCTGTATTGGAAAGGACTAAATGTAATGAACGATATTCCTATGGTGAGATCTAGCATGTCACATAGCATTTGGCAATAGTAACTCTGAAATCTATTAATTGAATCGTTGGACTTGTCAACCTACTTTAGTTAACAAGTTTTTGCATGTTTAATTTGAATAGAAATCCTTTCGCGACAGCAATAAAGGGACAGATAATGTCTCAATTGCTTTCAACCATTGGAACTTTAACAAGGGATTACAAATCATGAATGGAATCTACGGGATTTAACAAGGTTCCCAATAACCAATTACAAGTTTACAACCCATTCTCATTGAGCACCCCTTGCGGAGACTCCATGCACTTCTTCTATCCCAGCGATCTTCTAGGTCAGAGTTCGCTCAGCTTCTACTCTGTATATAATACTTCCCAGTTCCTACAAATTAGTCTTGCAGGCTTGCATGTATATGCACAACCCTCTGGTCCAACTTAACCCAACTCAATTCACGTGGGATGGGTTGAGAATTTCTCAACCTAACTAGGTCGGGTTGGGTTGATTTATACACATGTGATGGGTTGGATTGGGTTATGAATTTCTCAACCCGATAAGGTTGGGTTAAGTTGAAAAACGTCAAACTCAATCCAACTCAATCCATGCAAACTCCTACTAGGAACTAGTATGAATATCCATGTTTCAAACCAAAGAAAATTATATATAATTATTTTTACACATAGAAATGCGAATCAAAATTTATAATGTCAAAATTTATTGTGTCAAAATTAATCCATTTATACTGTTCAAGGGTATAGTTCTATGTGGTCAAATAATGGACCTAGATCTATTAATTGAGGGGTTAAGTTTACTTTCAAATTGGTTTGAAAGAAAATTCTTCCAACCCGCTATATGAAAATTGCTAAAACCATCCCCATAAACTATTAGTTACATGCAGGGGCAGAGCCAGAGGGGGCGAGGAGGGGCACCTGCCCCCCTAACCCCACCCAAAAAAAACCCGTTGTATAGTTCATTTAACATAAATACATATGTATATATATAGTTCTATTAGAGTAGTTCTTTGCTCCTCTAACCGCTAAAATAGTAAAATAAAGAAATATTTTCTTTGTACATAGACTATACCATAACATGAAAAATAAATAAATAAATAAACACATTTATCATCTAATAAGTCTAGAAATACAACAAAATTTTGCAATGTTATTACAATACTCGTGTTTTTAGTTGGGATGGATTTTAGAATAATTTACTTTATTTTATTTTGACCTACAACATACTAACATTTTAATTTATTATAAAAAAATATTATGAAATTTTAGGGTGTTACTAAAAGAATTACGCCCACTTTTATCAATTACCCTAACATCAAAATAATATTTTTAAGTTAAAGCCGGTGCACTTTGACCAATATTCAAGGGTTTTTTTTTTTTTTTTTTTTTTTTTTTTTTTTTTTTTTTTTTTTAACTTATCCAAATTCCTTTCTTTCACTTCAGCTATAGCACGAGGAACTCAAACCAATATTCAAAATTTTTTTTTTCCTTCACTTATCCAAATTCCTTTCTTTCACTTCAGCTACAGCACGGGCAACTCAAAACAATATTCAAGGTTTTTATTTTTATTTTTTATTTTACTTATCCAAATTCCATTCTTTCACTTCAGCTACAACACGGGGACGAATTACTCCCACTTTTATCAATTAGCCTAACACTGAAATAAATGACCACCAACAATCACCAAGTTAAAGCCTGTGTGTGCACTTTGACCAATATTATTTTTTTATTTATTTATTTTTTCACTTATCCAAATCCCTTTCTTTCACTTCAGCTACAACACGAGGAACTCAAACCAATATTCAAGAGTTTTTTTTTTTTTTTTTTTTTTTTTTTTTTTTTTTTTTTTTCGAAATTCCATTCTTTCACTTCAGCTAATGCACGGGGTACTCAAACTTTACACATAATAATAATAATAATAATAATAATAATAATATAATGTTGTGGTACTAAAGTAGTAAAAAGCATCCACTATTTTTTTCACCTCTATCTCTTATTTTTTCATAGTTTCAAATTTTGAGTTTTTACCATAAATCGAAAATTTAAATAATTAGAAAAATAGAGAATGAAAGTTGGAAATTTATTTTCTCAAATTATTACTTGGAATCAAATTAGATGTCTAAAATTTGTGTATATATAAAAATTAATCTCTTACTTTAATTGTTAGTAACTATGAATTAGTTATTTTGCAGTTGTTTATTTATTTTACAGTTGTTTAAATTTTAATAGATTTTTTACAACAATTACCATTATTATTATTATTATTATTATTATTATTATTATTGTCTTTTGATCTTGCCTCCTCCTAAACTGAATCCTGACTTTGCCATTGGTTACATGATTTATTTGATGAGTCATTTGACTTATTTAAATTTAATAATACATATGAATGGTTTTATGATGATTCATGCAATGGGTTGGAGGATATTCCTCCAAACCGTTTAGAGAAAAATTATGTCTATTAATAAAATGATAAGACTTAATACAATATTTTTGTGGTGTTCATATCCATGGTTTGAATCCCATATCCATTACAGATTGAGATCAAATGCGATAGGTATTGCACTTGATGCAATACCTCTCTACCCTCTCACAAAGGTTTTTCACCTTTCTATTTTTTACTTCTCTTTAAGTTTTTTTTTTATTCAATTGTTGAGATATAAAGTTGCTTGTTTCAACTTTCAATCTCAACCATTGAGAGTTATTGCATTATGTGTAATTCCCTAAGTATTGCATTCGATCTCAATCCATCCACCACCTCCACTATCTATTTATCTATCTGCAAGAAGTTCAATATATATATATATATATATATATATATATATATATATATATATATATATATATATATATATATATATATATCTCGCAAAAATTAATTTAAGCTACTCATTGCATTAATGTTGAGACTCCATTTTGTAACTTGCATTTAACCTCACATGGAGGGTAAAAAAGTAATTTTACCTTGGAAATAGGTATCTTAATTGTGGCCACTAAATCCTTAATTTCATATTTTCAAAGTGATCTTGATGTTGCAACGATTAAATTGATTGGTCTTGGGCCTTAATCGGATCATCAGATTGAAAGTTATAATCAAATTGAGTTTTAATGGACAAGGTGCACTATCACAAATTGGTTCGACTATATGTGATTATGAAAAATTGATTCTAATTGGTTATAATTATAATCAATTTGAAGTTAATGATGTGTCATAATTTGATTGACTAGGACTACATCTTACGGTAAGGTTGCACACACTTAATTAATAAGATAATCAAATATTAATTATTTAATGAGTAATTTTTGTAATTATCTTTTTTAATTGGGGTAAATTTGGGACTGATTAATTCTAAAATTAAAGTAATTGAGGCCTATTAATGTTAATTGGAAAGTAATTTGAGGCCTATTAATGTTAATTATGCTGAAACTATTTTCCAACAAATGATCTCTACTCACCATTTCGTTGATATCTCTCAGAATATTTTGAATTTGTTAGTGAGGTTAACTTTGAAAGAAATTAGACATTTGGGGCTTCAATTTGAGCACAAGAATGAGGCTATTTCGATTAGAATTGAGAAATATATGATTTTTCGAAGTTAGCTCTAAAAGCTGTTACAGGAGTTACGGGAAAAACCCGGGATTTTAGACATTTTTCTTACTCATCAATCCCACCAACTACTAAATTTAATGCACCAAATTTCTTTAAATACTGAAATAGGGTCTAGGTTCATGCTTCTTTTTGATCCTTTGTCAACCCTAATTAAATGTCCTTTTATTCATATTTTCTCCACCACTACTATATAAACCCCCACTCTCCTCCATTCTAGAACACACATAAACACCCTCTTTTTTCCCTTTTGGAGTACTAGTGAAGTAGAGCAGTCTTGTTATATCTTGGTCTTTCTAAGATTCAAGGTATTGAGTGAGACTAACTCTCCCTCTCCTAGTTATTCTTTTCTACTCCACCCTTAAGACCTTTACCAAGAGCCTCCTCCTCCACCGTGTGGATCTTGCATCCCTTTCCCTAACTTGCTTTTTTATATTGCTATGATGAGAATTTAAGATTAAAGCATGCTAGTGATTATTTAAATTCCTTGAATATGTTTGAATGTTCTTGATATTCTTAAATATTCATATGCGTTCTTCATATGTTCTTGGTTGTTCATCACATGTTCATGCATGACACTAGCTTTGATCTTAAATCCACATCCAAAATATGAAAAATATGTTATTTTTATAATTCTCTCAAATCCTTGAATCTAGGATATCACCATTCACGCACATTTACTAGAATTTATTTTTCAATTCAAAAGCAATGATTAATAAATAGAATTAGGGTTTATCACATGCATACATTAAATTCAACATGTAAATTGATTGATAACATATTGGATGATATGATATGAATGTTTTGGCCACTATAATCTAGAAGACCGATTTCACTAGGTAAGGTGGGTGTTTAACACCTTCCCACCTTGTAACATAGCCTCCAAACTTAGATCAAGGATTAATAGATCAATACTTATCTATGTAATTTTTAATTTCTAGATTGTAACTAGGAAACAAAGTCATGTACTTTATCTTAAATTGTATTTAGGACTAAAACCATGTAATTTCCTATGATTAATGTAAATTTCATTTCAAATTAATAAAATGATGAAAATTTTCTATTATGGTTTTCTTATTTTTTTTTCTAATAATTAAATAAGTGGTGACTCCATTGTAAAGCGCTTAATATAAAAGGGAGAATATAATTAATCGAACCTCCATTTTGAGAGAAAAATAACAAGACTCTATCTATTCACGTGGGTTTGGTCCAATACCAAAATGGGCCGGGGGCGCGATCTCTCACAATTAACCAATAAAGCACAAACGTTAGTGTTGTTGTTAGTATCTTTTTTGATGACAATAAAATTCAATATATTCATGTGTTTGAATTTAATTAGAAAATCAATAGTTTCATAAGTTTCAAATCCTGTGCTATCTATTAAAAGAGAAGAAGAAAAAAACAACCTTATTATAGTTTCATGGAAGAACTCTCTCTCTCTCTCTCTCTCAAAATAGAGTTAGGCGAATTATGTTGCAAATCATAATTGTTGACATAAATTTCTCTTCTCATTCTGCTTTGTATTTTGCATGCATCTTTATTTTCTCTACAGAGATATAGAGGTAAAGTGGATAAATTTCATTGCAAAAGTGGCAATATTTGACATGACCAATGTACTACATGAAATTCAATGCGCATATGTTCTTGCATATTAGTGTTTAATATAAATAGGTTCATGTTTACTTGCTAATTTCTTGTTTGGGTGGGAGAGGAGGTCATGTCAGCACACTAATGAAATGAAACAATCCTCTAATTTCCTAGAGATATGGGTGAGACTCATTGCCACACGAGATGGGCCTGCAGGCCCATTATTTTGTGCTTCATAGGTTGGGCCCAAAAGCACAATGAAATGGGTCCATATCAGGCAAGGATGATTATTATTATTATTATTTTGGAAGCTACAGCACACCAAATGGGCTTATAAGTCCATAATCTCTCGCTTCACCAATTGGGTCCAAAGCCTAAACCTTTTCACTACAAGAATCAAGTGACTTCACACTGTCATAGGCTCGTAGCCCAAACAAGCTATAAGATTTTTTTGACAAGAAGTTAGAGCAATCTTTAAGTTTTTTGTTTTTTGAGGATAAGGAAAAGAGTAATGCCGGAGACACTAACTTTGGCACAATTTGTTTACTAAAAAAAAAAAAATTCTGTTAACCCCTTAGTTTTTATTCTTGCATTCTAAAGAAGCAGCATTAGGGTTTTACTAGGGTTCTAGAATTTGGGAATTTGAAGGACTAGAGAGTATGTAATGCTTTTTTAATTTGTGGGTCTTCCTCTGTTTGTCTAATTAAGATATATATAAGGTAGTTCTTGCTCTTGAATTCTTTAAATTATTTCAAGAATGAAATGAATTTGGAATTTGGGTCTTGTGGTGCAAAGTACTAATTCTTTTATATATATATATATATATAGTGCTTTTCAAGATTTTTTCACCTCTCTCCAAATCAGAGCTGGTCATTTTGAGGGCTGATTTCTTCCTGCTATTTTTTATAGCAAAATTTTACTATACTTTCTCTTGTATTATAGAAACACTGAGATTTCACCTCTCTCAAAATCAGAGTTGGTCACTTTGAGGGCTTGATTTTTTAAAGCTCTTATTTTTTAGCAAAGTTTTACTCGTTATACTTTCTATTGTATTATTTGGAACGCTGAGATCAATGGCTTTGTTCTCACGTAAAGAGTTGACTTCGAATTGGTTCTTATTTTGGTGAACTCAGTTAATAATGCTATTTTCATTACCAACTAGTAGTATCTATATCGAGTTCTGATTATTTTATAGTATATTGCTATGATTTATTGTTTTGTAATGCAGAGTCTGAGAGTTTCTGAACAGGGAATTTGTAGCAATCAAAAGCCAATTATAGGACATTCACATACAGAATTAAAAATGGAGAAAGCACAATGTTCTCGTACTTCTCTTGTATTCAATTTCCATTTAAGGAAAGAATTGGGTTTACTTATTAATGTACAAATCAAATAAAAGTAATAAGAACTTATCAGTTTTATTTTTTCCATTGCTGCAGCCAAAAAAAAAAAAAAAAAGAAACTGGAAAAAGCCAGGCAATTTGCTATTATGCAAATGCTGCATCTGAGCTTTTATTAGGTACAAGTAAACAGAACACTTGCTGAGCCATGGAATCCAGTGGTAACTAATTAGCAGGAGTAATAAGAAGAAGACGAGTTTGATCAACGCCTTCCCAAGAAGCCATGGAAATTAATGGAGCATATAACAAAAACGTTTCAACCCTAGCAGACCTGACCAGACCAATCACAAAACAAACAATAGTCATCACTACAGCTTATCATATACATACTTGTAAGCTGTAAGAGCTTGTTGGATAATACAACAACTACATGTCGTTTTTTAAATGAAAAATTGAATGGAGAAAAGAGATATGGCTAATGTTGATTATGCCATTGAGACCTTTTTTTATTTATGAGGAATGCTAATGTTGATTATAGCTACCCCTTTTCCTTTGCTGATTAACACTTTAATAGCTTAGCCAATAACTTAAAAAAAAAAAAAAAAAAAAACCTAAAGACTAGTAATATTTATTATTATCAAAACTAGAAGATTAGTTTTTTCGTTTCAATCCAAGCCTTGCTTAGAGTTGACCTTTGCTCCCTTTATGGTGCAGGGAATTAACAGGAAATTCCCAACCTGTGAGAAACACAAATAGAGAAAACGCACGGCCAAAGAAAAAAATAATCACATGCACAATACAGTATTTACGTGGTTCGGCAATTTGCCTACGTCCACGGAGTTGCAGAGATTTCACTATTATTAAGGAAAAAATATAAAGTGCGGCTACAGTTTTTCACTCTCTAAAAAACAACCACAGAAACCCTAATCACCAAAATAACTTTTTTTATTTTATTTTTATATCCTATGCACAAGATTCACAATGGGCTACAAAATGGGCCAAAAACTTGCGCGAAACAATTAATGATGGGTATCAGGTTACAGATAATGATGTAATTTTTTATTTTGAGAAACAATTAATGATGTAATTTGGATACACAGTATGCAGAGAAATTCCAGTGTATAAGAGATGCAACTTTCATAGCAGTTACTTGGCAAGTTGCTGTAGCAGAACATATATCTTTATTGAATCAACAAGCATTATATTCAAAACAAAAGAGACCTGATTGTATATCAGGTTACAAAGAACTAGCAGGACTAAAAACTACAAAAACACAAGATTACAGGAATACAACCACTTTCTCATATCAGATTTCACATTTTAAAACAAGAAAACATACTAAAAAACAAAGCAGGACTTAAATGAGCAATCGGCAGCCTTTAAATTTCCTTCTTTACTGAGTCCGGGAGATTCCTTATTAACCTTTCAAAAATTTGGAAGGAGAATGTTTTCCATCTCATTCAGATAGATTTCATTTATTGGTAAGTACGACCTTTTATACCTATTAAGCCTTGACTAGTCCCTAATCAACCTTAATCTTAGATAGTAGGTGTGCTGGTTGGTCAAAGCTCATCAGTGTGCTTGGCTTTGATAATTGATACTATTGTTGCACAAACTGACAAACAACATTACACTGGCTTTGGTTGACCTGCCAAAATTACCCCTCAAAACTTTTGGTTTTTAATATTTTGTCTTATGGTCCAATCCAAGAAGTTGCAACTTGGAAGGGTGTTTTTCTGTCCACATTTTGGTGGGACTGTGGCACGTTGCTATCTATTTTAAAGCTCTCTCTCTCTCTTTCTCAAACCTTGTACTTGTCTGGTGAGCCAAGCTGAAAGCTCAAAATACAATCTTTCTGCAAGAAAGTATGTTAAGGTATGGCCTAAGGCTGGTTTCTCTTTGTGTTTACTTTTTCTATGTTGATCCTCGGAAAGAAGTACTTGAAGTTTCAGCTTTTGTTTCTTTCTCCTTCAACCGAATCTTTTTTTTGGGATTTAAAGAGCTTAAGGGGCATCATCTTCTTCCTGGGCAATTAACAACTAGGCAGATTTGATTTCAAGTCCCATTTTGACCCATGTCTTTTCCATGTGAATGGAGGACTCATTTCTCAATTATGGGTTACTGAAATGGCATAAATGCTGGCCATTTCAAAATTGATCAATATGGGTGCACCCCATTTAAATTAGCCCCTTAATTAATGAAATTTAGTTTTGTTTGCTTTGTTTCATATATGCTGAAGTGAATATAGCTCATAATATGTTCCTATTGTTTTGACAGCAAAAATGTCTCCATTTCAAGAGCTTTGCTTCCTCAGAGCTTCTACAGGTTACTGTCAACCCAGACTGGAAGGTGTGTCAAAGTTACCTATACTTTTACCATATATTTATATTCAAATTTACTTTTCTTACCTTGGATATTTCTTTCTTTCTTTCTTTCTTTCTTTTTTTTTTTGATATGACCACATAAGATGTACATGCTGATCCAATAATAAGCTATAAAATATTATTATATGCTAGGAACTTTCATGGATGGTGGTATAGTAATACCTATATTAGTTTTTTTTTTTGTGTTGAGAATGATACAATAAAAGGTCTACCTATATTAGTTAAATGATACAATAAAAGGTCTACCTCTTATTTATTTATTTATTTATTTTTATGTTTTATATTTGTTTGTTAGTGCCTAGAGTTGCCACATTACTGGGTATCTGCACAGACCTTCCAAAGATACAATTATAACCTGCACTTTTTCCGTATTCATTGTTTGTTGTGTTGAATAAAATAATGGTATTTCTGTAAGAAATTTGTCATCTGTGAATAGGGGTTGTTAGAGGCAGCCTTAATCAAGCAGTTGTGTATCCACTGCCATTCCTATAGTCAAAGATGCTTATTAGGCATAAACAATGGCTAGTCTAAAAGAAAAAAATGAGACATTTTGACCTGGAGGGATCAGGTTGTATCTAACCTCTACAACCAGTATAAAACCTAGAATCCACTAATGAAGAAGCTTAAATTCACAAGTGATTTTTTTTTTTCATATTTGATTTTTTTTTACAAAATAATTATGAAAACACGCCTAAGGGCCAAGTGGCCTGACAACCATACTAATAATCTCTAGGCTTAGCTAAACAAAGAGATAAACAAGTACACACTTAAATCACATGAAAGTGAGCTTAATCTCATGTGATTGGCCAAGATTCTCATTGATTGCACTCTCCCAAAATACATGGGTCAACGTTCTTGCATCATTATGCTAACCAAACATTCTCAAAAAAATCCAGAATTTGTGAATGTGATCAAATGGTATATGTTGGACCATGAAATTTTCCAACTTTCTTTGATTAATGAATCCACCCAAGTTGGGATCGTTTTGGTTTGATGCTTAAAACCCTTTCTTATGTTATAACATAGCAAGCTAGAAGGCAAGGTAGCATTGATAACTGGAGGAGCAAGTGGCATAGGAAAGGCAACTGCAGCAAAATTTATCAACAATGGCGCTAAAGTTGTTATTGCTGATATCCAACATCAACTTGGCCAACACACTGCAAAAGAGCTTGGAACCAATGCTACTTTTGTTGCCTGTGATGTCACTAAAGAGTCTGACATATCCAACGCTGTTGATTTTACCATCTCTAAGTACAACCAACTTGATATCATGTACAACAATGCAGGGGTGCCCTGCAAAACTCCCCCAAGCATTGTGGACCTTGATCTGGCAGTTTTTGATAAAATCATGGACATCAATGTGCGGGGAGTCATGGCTGGGATCAAACATGCATCACGTGTGATGATCCCACGTCAAACTGGATCAATTCTCTGCACAGCTAGTGTTACAGGACTAATGGGTGGGTTAGCACAGCACACATATTCTGTGTCCAAATCTGCTGTTATAGCCATTGTTAAGTCTGTGGCTGCAGAGCTATGCACGTATGGAATCCGGGTGAATTGTATATCACCATTTGCCATTCCAACTAAGTTTGTAATGGATGAAATGAGTCAGATTTTTCCTGGTGTAGATGATCGACGGCTTGTGGAAATGGTTACTAATGCTGGTGTTTTGGAGGGAACTAGTTGTGAACCCAATGATGTAGCTAATGCTGCGCTCTATCTTGTTTCTGATGATGCCAAGTATGTTAGTGGGCATAATTTGGTATTAGATGGAGGCTTTACATCTTTTAAGCATTTGGGGTTTCCTGCACCAGATGAAGTGCAGTAAAAATTTGAACAGAGAAACTAGAAACAGAAATTTGCAAGTATAAGGAGCACAAATGAATGTATTCACATCCATTCCTTTTAATTGACTCTAGTTTACATGTCCAAGCATTCTACCTCTAGAGAGAATTCAAGCATGGATTGTTTCAATTTGACTCTGCATTAAAGCTAATCTTTCATGATGTATGCAAAAACCAACCTCATCCCCTTAAGTAACATTGTTTAGAGTGATGCATATAGAGAGTTGAGTTCAAGTCGGTGAACTGCTTAGTTTCAGAAAGCAATATATATGGCTTAAGCAATAAAATACATGTACTACCTATATATGTTCATTCAAAACTAACTGTGCTAAACAAACAATAGGATTAGTCCTGTCTTGCACAATCATGAGAAGAAATTCATGGAACATAGCTGAACTTCCATCAAACAAATATTACCCAAAAAAAAAAAAGTGACACAATTTGGAGCACCTGGTAACTCTAACAAACACATGGCCAAAAAAGCTATATTTATAATTTGGTCTCAACCTATCCTATCTATAATCATAAGAGCCTTGTCCTTGCATGCAACGTCATCAGAGTGGGGGGCCTTTGGATTGACAAGCTGATGACGGTGTTCGAGCTCCAAGTAGGACAACCTCAAACAAACCATGTGAGCTAAGCTAGAGTGCATCTTCACAGATTTATTACTTCAATACCGCAGAGGAAGTGACAAAGTAGTATATATATTAACAAATTTGTTCTTGGCTTGATCGGTTAGAAGTATCAAAATTGTTCTAGAACAAGTTTGCGCATGAAATCTTCTGGAGCTGAAAAGCAGTTCAAACAAAATAAAGATTAATGCTCCTGCTGTTAGAATTTAACCAAAAGAAATGAATCTTGCATGTGAACAAATTCAACAATAATACATTGAAGAATAAAAAGGTTATACCTATGGAGAGTGATTCTCTCCATTTGCTTTGAAATTAAGAGAGCCTGTTTCATGATGAAGATTTAGTTTACATGCATCTAAGGTTTACATGGTACCATATCAATTAAATTTTTTTGATTCTACCAAATAAGAAATGATATCTTATTTTAAATTACTTGGTACCTTATTCACCTTTAGATTTGTGAAATACCATATCTTCAACCTTAAAATGGACCGTCCCCATTTCAAAGTAAATGGATCGGTAAAAATTACTAAAAAAAATAAAGCCCCTTTTGTTAAATTAATAAATCAATGGTTTGACATAAGAGGAGGACTGATACCTAAGCCACCGGTGAACAGTCTGAATTGGCCTAGGGCCTGTCTGATAAACATCTCCACTCCACTCACTACGATGGCCCCAAACTCTACAGCCTCTTGTAAGAGCCTTGTATTTCTAGGTGTATAAACTGCATTAAAAACCAGCTCATATGCTCTCAAGGTCTCCTAAAGAAGCATGACAAGAGGCAATACATTGTTCAATGTGTTCTTCTGAGTTATTACCTATTTGCTCAGAGAGAGTGAGAGAGAAAACCTTTGAGACAGGAGTTTGATCAGTATTTGGTTCCATTCCAACAGCAGAAGTATTTGCAAGGATCATTCCATCCTAAGGGCAGAATCTTTTTAAGCATTCATATGGTAAAGCTTCTCCTGAAACTGCCTTTGCAAGCACCTTTGCTCTCTCTTTTCAAAAGAGAAATGTCAAGATTAGAGACAAGAAAGCTAATCTTCAATTGTAATACTAAAAAGGAGAGAACAATATTGCCTTATTACCATAATTCTGGTTGAATATGACAACCTGAGCACCTCTACTTTTAGCACCAAAAGCAATTGCTCTTCCTGCACCTCCTGCTCCAACCAATACAAATGTTTCCCAGCTATAGGAGAAGTACGTAATGCTTCTCCATTGGCAACTTGTCTCTTTGTCCAGACAAAATAAACATAAGTAATTCTATCTAGACACCACTTGATATAACAGTCTATTCTTTTACCTATACTATCATTATACATGGTCGTCCATCAAGTAATCATCCATTTCAGGTTGCTAGTAATTCTGTTTGAAAACATCAAATTATTAATGGTATTGCAAAACAAGCAAGTAGAGGTCATGAAACCTATAACAAACAAAGCAATCAAGTACTCCATTCTCCCCAAAACAATATACATTTATAATCCTGGCCCGAGTAGCATTCAACTTTAAATGATATGCAAAGAATTAGAAAGATACATACAGCCATCGTCTAAATAATCAAGAAAGTAACACTTCAATTATCACAGTACATCTTAATGCATCCTCTATTGCAGTGATAGAAGCCTTACAATCTGCTTCCCATCAATAGGCCTCCTGACTATAGTATTTACAGCTCCTATAGACTGATTGAGAAAGCATAACACAATTTTAGAAGCTTATATAAACATGATCCTACAATTAACACAGCAATAAAAAAAAGTAGTGTGCCTTGAAGCTGAAACCCTGAAGTATCGTTATTAATGTCTGATATCTAGGCCTCCATAGAAGATTTGTTAATGTCAACTTCTGGATTTTAATAATCCCAATTACTCAGCTGAGTTGTATATATCTAATACACCTTCATTCCAGGTCTTGTGCCATTGTCTGGTGCTCAAGACAGACTTGGATTAGTGGAATTACAGTAATGTAACAAAGGATCATAAGTGGTTTACTTATTTGACATTAAAAATTTTCATTATATATGGCCTGATATATAGCAAATATATGCAGGGATTGTTGTTAAAGGAACAAAGTCAACAAACCTATAGCAATGTTTTTAAAACTTTTTCCTCTTGTTCAGGTAGCAGTTCAAAAAAAGTGTTTATATTACCAAGTTTACTGACCTTAGCCAGTGGATGGACTTCATCACAACACCCAACTACAGCTTCTTTGTGTGGGATTCCAACACTACAAGTTTCATCGAATAAAGGGAAAAAAACCTTACATTTAGAGAAAAAAGTATTGGCATTGTACCAAACAAGCACAGTTTATACATTTGGCCAGTGCAAAAGTGTGCACCATGATATTTGAGAAAGCAAATGCCTAATGTAACAGTTGATACCCACAAACTAAAGAGAATATTGAGCCTGTTATGAATGGAGAACAGGTAGCGTCGTAAATCATAGAAGTATCTGATACTCTAGGTGATAACATTATTTAGAACAAGTTTTTTGGAGGAGTCAAGTTGCAAAAGAACCTTACAAGACAATCAATGGGATGCGCCTCTTGTTCTTTTTTTTTTTTTATGAAAGAGTGGCTGCATACCTGAAACCTGCGAAGTCAGTGCCTGTATAGGTTCTAAAGAATTCCTTGATATCATCGACCAGCATGGGAACGTAAATTCCATTATATCCTGTGTGTCTAAAAGCAGGGTTGTGCAGAATAGGACCTTTGCTATGACCTACTGGATTTGAAATGAGTCCAAAAACTTTTGCATCTGCATTCAAGTTTCAAGTTTGTAAACATTTTAAGGCTGACTAAAGTTGGCAACCCAGGTACTGATTTTCCTTCCAGAGATCCATACACTAAAAATCCACCAAATTTAGGACCCAATAGTAGGCCTTCCTAAGCATCACACCTAGATTCCTTGGCATCACACCTCGAGAAGTTTGCATCACACAAGCAAAGCTTAAAATAAGCTGCTGAATTTTATTAATAAAAAAAAATTTTGAAATAACATGATTACAAAAGAGCCTTTATATAGGGGCTATAGTTATCCTTTTCCTAGTACGAGTTGGACTCCAAATAATTTATTCTTAGAATGAATAGAAATATTAATAATAATTAAATAAAGACTTTTTTTTTTTGGGAAATAAAAGACTTAATAATACGTAAACATAAAATAAGACTCATGGGCCTTTAGTACGGCAAGGACAACCCTTTCTAGATTTCTAGAAATTACCAAATTGCCTTTATTCTAATAGAACTTAATTAAAACTGATCTAGCAGTTTCTCGACCTAAAAGACTCAATACTAATAATTAAAATGACCTATCAAAGGTACTAAGAAGGTCTGACATCAAAATTAGACCACAATTCTTGAATCTTTATATATTTAATCTTATTTTTCCTTGAGCTCTTCCTTGTCCTCATCATTTCCTATGATCAATGTAAATTCAGTTTCGAATTAATAAAAGGATGAATTTTTCAATTATGGTTTTCTTATTTTTTTTTCCAATAATTAAATAAGTGGCGACTTCATTGTAAAACTCTTAATATAAAAGGGAAAACATAATCAGTTGAACTTCCATTTTGAGAGGCAAATAACACGACTCTATCCATTCACGTGGGTTTAGCCCAATATCAAAACGGGCCGAGAGCGTGGTCTCTCACAATTAACCAATAAAGCACAAACATTAGTGTTGGTATCTTTTTTAATGACAATAAAATTCAATATATTCATGTGTTTGAATTTAATTAGGAAGCCAATATTTTAAAAGAGAAGAAAAAAATAACCTTATTATAGTTTCATAGAAGATCTCTCTCTCTCTCTCTCTCTCTCCATAATACAATAGAGTTAGCGAATTATGTTGCATAATTGTTGACATAAATTTCTCTTCTCGTTGTGCTTTGTGTTTTGCATGCATATAGTTGATTCTTTATTTTCTCTACAGAGATATAGAGATAAAGTGGACAAATTTCATTGCAAAGATGGCAATATTTGACATAACCAATGTACATGAATTCAATGCACACATGTTCTTGCATGTTAGAGTTTAATATAAATAGGTTCATGTTTACTTGCTAGTTTCTTGTTTGGGTGGGAGAGGAGGTCATGTCAGCACACTAATGAAATGAAACAATCCTCTTATTTCCTTGAGATTTAGGTGAGATTGCCACAAGAGATGGGCCTGAAGGCCCATATTTTGTGATTCATAGGTTGGGCCCAAAAGCACAATGAAATGGGCCCATATCATGCAAGGATTATTATTATTGTTATTATTATTATTGTGGAAGCTACAGCACACCAAATGGGCTTATAAGTCCATAATCTCTCGCTTCACAAATTGGATCCAAAGCCTAAACCTTTTCACTGGATGGATCAAGTGACTTCACTCTGTCAAAGGCTCGTAGCCCAAACACAAAAGATTTTTTTGACAAGAAATTAGAGCAAGCTACAAGTTTTTTGTTTTGTTTGTTTGTTTTTTTTTTTTTTTTTTGTGAGGAGAAGGAAAAAGGATTTGATTAAAAAAAGAAAACCAAGACGGTAACAAAATTCATAACTTGTTCACGTGGCAAGTTGTGAATAGAGCAGTGGAGTTATAGACCTATTATTTTTATTCCATTACTCACAACTTGTCGCATGGATAAATTATGGCAAAAGTTGTAGGATTTGTTACGATTCTAACATTTTGTTAAAAAAATGGATGAAAATTGAAAGTTTTTGCATCAATTTTCAAAATCACTGACCGTAAAAAAAAAAAAAAAAAGTTTTCAAAATAACTGATTCTGTTATTTTGCACACATGTCATTCAACTATTGTCGTGGTGATGGTGAAACTGTTACTATAAATACTTTTCTCCCGGGCCAATTCAATCTATATCTCTATGAAATCAAAGAATTGTGAAGAAGAGTGAAGTTTCCCTGAAAGCTTTTCTCTCAATCTGCTTCGGTATTCACGTAGAAGAGTGAGTGTATGTGTATGTACTCTACTCTTTCTATTCGCTTCAGTTTTTTGTATTTGTGGAAGTTATATATTTATGTTCTGTATTGTGTTTGTGGGTGCTTTGTTTGGTTGGCAACACTATGAAAAATACTTGAAAATAATGTAATAGTTTGAACTTTGAAGAATTTAAGCAACTTCAAGCTTTTGGGTGTCATTAATAATAATGTATGAGCAATTTCAATGACTGGGAATTTTTCTTCTGTTGAGTACTTAGAATTTTGATATTCACAAATCTGTTAACCCCTTAGTTTTTATTCTTGCATTTTAAAGAAGCAGCATTAGGGTTTTACTAGGGTTCTAGAATTTGGGAATTTGAAGGACTAGAGAGTATGTAATGCTTTTTTAATTTCTGGGTCTTCCTCTTTTTGTCTAATTAAGATATATGTATGTGTGTATATATAAGGTAGTTCTTGCTCTTGAATGATTCATTCTTTAAATTATTTCAAGAATGAAATGAATTTGGAATTTGCGTCTCGTGGTGCAAAGTTCTAATTCTTTTATATATATATATAGTGCTTTTCAAGATTTCTCATTGGACTTATTTTTCTGGTGCAGCCAAATTGTGATTTTCAATTCGTTTTCTTGCTTGGCAAGATCATTGATTTAAAAGCGATGAAGGTGTATTTCCCTCCTTTTTCTTCATTAATGCTGCCCTGTGTTAAGTTTTGCCCAAACGAGGATGAGCTGATCTACTACTATCTTCACCCGAAGGTTATCGGTGAGCCATTGTCTTTAGGAGGCGTTGAAGTTGTACATGTACCGGAATTTGATGTGTTAAGGGTCAAAGAACCTGACAAAATTTGGGATATGATTTGGGGTGAGGATTCAGCACCGGACCGTGTATATTTCTTCACTACTGCATCAGCTGCACAGTCATTGTTGGAAACTTGTTGGAGGAATGAAGCCTCTGAGGTGATCTATGATGAAAATACTGGCTACCCTATTGCCCTCAAGCGGCAGTTCTATTACAAGAACCATGATTCGCCTCAAGATGGTTACTGGATCATGAACGAGTACAGCCTTGACGTTGAGGGTTCTATGCTTTTGTTACCTTCGGGTGCTTCCTCCTCCTATGTAGCCTGTGAACTGTGTAAGAATAATCTAGACGAGATTGACCAAAACGAGACTACTGCCTTTTTTGATGAGTACCAAAACAAGACTACCACTTATTTTGAGGACTACCAAAAGGAGATTACTATTTCATTTGATGAGGACCAAAACGAGACTACTACTTAATTTAACGAGTACCAAAGTGAGACTACTGTTTCATTTGATGAAGACCAAAACGAGACTACTACTTATTTTAATGAGTACCAAAACGAGACTAATTCTAAGAAGAAGAAGTTGCCAGTACAGCTGCAACAATGTCACCCAAGAAAGAAGCAGAATTGTAATTGAACCCAAGCACAAGGGCAGAGTGACATTGAACTTGAACCGACCCAAGATCCAGATCAATTTGGTATTGAGGAATTTTAGAACTGATATGTTTGATGATTTTTTTCGTAGAATTTTAGGACTCTAATCATGATCACTTGTTGCTCTTACCAACTGTACCACCTTTTTAGAAAACTTCTGTGCTCATTGACTAGTATTGCTACTTTTACTATATGTTCGAACAATTTCAAAAGTTCAGTACTGGGTCCTTTATTTTATTGTGTTGACTTTACATAGTTATTTGCATATTTGTTATTTCCCATCTTCTATGGCATTCTTCTATTTGCATTTCCCACAAATTTGGTGAGTATATAGGTTCAATTAGAAAATCAATGTCTATCTACCCCGAGTTTTATACATTTGTAGGATTACAAGGAAACTCCTTAAACTTGAAATGATAGGGCAGGAACCCCTTCAAGTTACATACACTGCTATGTTCAATACAGCTCTTATTTTATTCACTTTGTTTTTCGTTTTGTGGATGGTTGAATTGGGTTCAAGGTTGGGGGCTCCTGGACAAGTGCTGTTTGCTATTGGGGGGGGGGGGGGGGGGGGGGGGCGCAATGAGATATGCCATATTTGTATCACGAAATAAACTGCTTGCTTAAGAAAGAAAATGAGGATGTAGAATGCCCTGTCTCTTTGGAGAGCAGATATGCAATGGTTTCTTTTTATGTGATTTTCATTTAAATGGTTTCGGTGCATGTAAAATTTGTAGATATAGGTTTTTGTTCCATTTGAACTCCCTATATGCAGACAAGGAAGATAATTCTGGAAAATCATTTTCAAATGTTCTTTTATTTCTAGTGTTTGTGAAACATCTGGTCTATGTGGGACACCATACATTAATACCACAAATTAATGTGCTTCTTGAATGTTAGTTGGACTGTCTTCCTTTCTAATTTATCATTACTCACCTATGTGGAGAGATGGTGACCTAGAATCCGTGTTTTTCTTTAGAAAGTCATTGTTTCCCTTGTTTTACTTATTGTATAATTTGTATGAAAAAAACAGGACATCAAAATAAAGCCAGTTTGAATGCCCCTCATTTAACAACTTATGGCAGAGATTTTGAATTTCACAAATATTTTACAAAGTGTGACAATGATTACTTGCCAGTTGCCAGTGATGGACACCTCAATGATTACTACTCTTTCTGAATGCAATTTAAAAGAACAAAGTTTGCTAGCTGTGGATATACGCTAATGTATTTCTTTTAACCTAAGCTAGTTTATTTTCTTTCAAAACGATGCATCATGATCGTGGTCACTTTTTTCTGATAACTTTTTTGTCTTTTTTTGCATCTTTATGTCATTTTTTTAGCTTTATAAGTACTTTTATGTCTTTTTCTTTCATTTATCTCATTTTTTATTACATAGGACCTACATTAAGGAAACCTTAACAAGCAGTGCACAATACTTGTTAATATTTCCCTTTTTTTAAATACCTATAAAGTAAGATTTGTTTAAATGTTATGTGAAATTGAAGATTAGGTTTATAGACATTAAGGATTTTTAGAATGTTGCAAAAGTTGGTTTGATAAAATTTCTCTTTAATGACGCTGGGGTTTTGTATTGTGACTTCTTTTATGACTCTACCAATTTTGTATATTGGTAGTGAAATCGCTGAGTGAGATGTCTATACTTCATAAAGCATAAGAAAAGTTAGATGAAGTCATGAAACTACTCATTCCCTACTGGCAGGTTGTAGGCGGAAATATTTTTGGATATACTTATTTTCTTCAGGCAGGTTATTTTTGAAGTTACTGGAAGTTTTCGTTGGTAATTCTGATTATATTTACCGGTTGTGTTTGTGTATATATGATTTTGAATTATGTATTTCTTCCCTGGCGTAAGAGGTGCTGGCTATTTTTTCTGGTGAATTCTAAACTTAGAAACTTCCCTTATATGAGCATTGAACTTGAGTTTTACCCTTTTTTTTTTTTTGTGTGGAAATATTGTCTTATACATTGGTTGCCAGTATCTTTTACATCCCCTAGGGCATCCATGCTGCCACATTATCCTTGTCTTGTTTTTCTTTTCTTTTTTGTTTTTCGCCTGTTATTCATCAATGGTTTACTAAAGAGTTTTATTTATTTATCCGAATTTAAATTATCCATTCTATGATGATTACTCTTGGTTTTTTTTATAATTGGTTTTTTATTTATATAACTAATTGGTTTTTTTTTATTTAACTATTTTTTTTTTTTGTAAAAAACTTTACTAGTTAAAAGATTTTTTTTTAAATTTATTTATTTTAGCTTCACAATGATTACTTTTTACCATTAGGCCAAAACATTAATTGGTTTTTGGTGATTGGCGGGATTGGAATTGAGATCTCTTATTTAATGACAAGAAACTTCACATATTTAACTTGAACTAACTGGAAAGTACCTGCTCCAAGGACTCTTTGTTTTTGCATGTTTATTTGAAAAATAATCCTTCCATGACAGTAATGAAAGGATAATTAAATTAGTACCCTCCCCTGCCAGTATTGCCCAAATTCTACAGCAGAGAAGAATAATGTAACTGTATGCTTTCAAACATTATAACTTTTACGGTGCCCATAGAATAAGCAATTTCTATGCACTTTACCTACTTTAGAACTCAATCAATGTTTATTACTGAAGATGACAGCAAAACGGAGACTGATAGTAGTTAAATTCAAGAGCATGATGTGGAAGCATAGATGATCCTGTTCGATTAACAAGGGATATTTACAAACCAATGCTAAGCTAAGCGATTAATAAGGTTCCCTTACAACCCAATCCCATTAAGCATCCCTTGCAGAGACTCCATGCACTATTTCGATTCCCGGAAAATCTTGTAGGTCAGAGTTCATTCAGCCTGTTCTCCTATTATGACACTTATAGTAGTCTTGCAGGCATTACTAATGTCCAAAAGAAAATTCCTCAACAGGGAAATATTGTGCATGACATGCTGACTATAACATATCTTAAACATATTTACAAACCAGGTTCCTAGAAATAGAATTCAGAGGTCTCACATATTTAGCAAATTACCTCTTAGTCTCATTAAGTTGCAGCTACCCCTCAGCAAGTCACTACAAGATAAAACACCTCAGCGATATGCCCCAAAGCATGAAAAAGATCAGGGAAATGGAAGCAAGCTGCTGAGACCAACAAATATAGCTTCTATTGAGCTTCTCTTTTTCCTTGCTGGTTCTAACTCTCTTTAAATTTATCTCCACTTTGTGTGTTCTCAGTCCTCATTGGTTCAGGGACAAGCTGACCAACTTTGACATATTTTTCCTCAAATTTATCTTCCCAGTCTTGTAAAATTTCAAGCTCGGAAGCATCCAGGCCTTCAAGGTTTCCATTAATGTCTTGAGGCTTAAAAGAAAGAAGGGCTAGGGCTCTGCTGGCTTCTCTTCCAGCAAACATAGCATATGACCCACCAGGACCATAAAACATCCTGCACATAAACCTCAACTGAGCTTCTAAATATAACTAGCATCCAGTTTCTAAAGTTGTATGTCAAGAGCATAAATGAATGATACTGAAACAGATAACATGAATAAATTTTTGTTGAAGTTCCTAACCAACAAACACACACACTAGTCCTAGTAATCATAAAACAAAATCCATGCTCAAAATGATTGGACAAAAAATTAAGGGATATACCCAACTATGATATAGCCCTTTTGCACACTGCCTATATATGGTTTAAAAAGTCGCACTTTACCCAGTTGATGTTAATTCCTTCATAGTTCCTATTTAACTAACCGAGCTAATCATAAGTGGGTAAAATCCGACCTTTTAAACCACACATAGTCAAGTTGTACACGGGCTATATATCATAGGTGGGTAATGAGCAATTATCCTAAGAATTATTCTATTGTGGAATGTAAAGGTTAACAAAAAATTTGGTTTGGTTATGAACCAATTACAAACAACATATAAAAGTCATCTCAAAATTAGTTTGGAATAGGATCTTCTCCATTTCACTTTAAACGAAGAGACTTTATTTGGTGTTTCCATTCACAGTTTAAATCACCCCACCCCAACTATCAATGTATATACCCAAAAAAAAAAAAAAAAAAAAAATTAATGTGAGCCTAATACAACTAATTGGGTTTATTTACTGAGTTGGGACTCTATTAACTAAAAAAAGAAAATTGAGAGAGATTAGAGAAAGGGGTACATACTTGGAGGTAGAGACATCATAGATCTGACCTTTGATGGCCATTAAGATGGGCTTATTGGGGTCAGACCCATCATAAGCTCTGAGTTGTTGTTCAGTCACATCTCCCAAATGAACAGGTTTTTCATTGGTGGAATCGTTAAAGTTCAAGTTGCCGAAACTGTTGTTGCTGATGTTGATGTTGGTGGCAGAGGCAGAGGCAGTGATTGTGGGAGGCTTATTGAAATCCTCAGGAGCAACGAACATGCCACACACAGTTCTATAAACGACAACCATCAGAGCTGCGATGGTGAAGAAGGCTGTTGGGGATAGACCCGTGTACAACGTTATCTCTTCCATCATTCTTAAATATAGCTCCATCTATGTTCTATTCTTTTCTTATTGGATGTGAAATTCTATTAAAGGCAGATAATGAAGAAGAAGAAGAAGAAGATGAAGATGAAAGCAGTTGAGACTTGAGAAAGGTCCAACCTTACCAACCACCAACTCACCTTTGCCTACCAACCTTCTAGCTAGGATGCTACTAGTATTTTGGTTTTTATTTTTTAATTAAGTTTAGCAAAGTAAATGCTGTTTTCTTTTTAAATTTATGTCAATATTTTTTGTAATACCTCTACTTCATGTAGTTTTCTTTAAAAACAAATATTACAATAATAAATATAACATTAAATTACAAATTACACTCTTTTACTTTAACTTATTTTTAATTTCATTTAATTTTTTTCCCATTTCGATTGTTTAATTTTAATTTATTTTTAATTTAGTTATTTTTTTCCGCTTTTATTTAATTTGGTCATTAATTTTACCCTCCTTTAGATGGACTTCACGGTGTGAATAGTTGAAAACTTGAAATACTATATAAGACCAGATTATTAAAATGATTAAAACAAATAAAACTTTGAGGGATTGAATTCAAAATTGGTCAAAGTTGGTGTAATTTATAATTTCCCTTAAAAATTAACTAAACACAAATTCAACATGCATTGTCTTGCTACGGGAGTTGCGATGTTGCTCTTTCTCAAATGGCATCTCCACTAGGACTAATAATTATTTTATGCATCTGATGTATGTATTATCTCTTTTATATAATATGTGAACAAATTACATATGAGTAGTTTCACTCTCACCATCTGCTTCTGTTTTTATTTATGATAGAGTAAATAGTTCACCATCTGCTTTTATTTATGACATGGTAAACAATAATTTTTTCACCGCTAAATTTAATAAGAATTGACTGCTTGAAAAAAGTATAACTTAGAACCTGGACTCACTCTTTCTCTATTACAACTAAATATATTGTCCGTTCGTCTGAACACAGTGAGAATAGGCGGGCAAATTCATTTCCAGTTTTGGTGAACATCAACCTCTGAATTTCTCAGCAGAAAGCATGGTCGGTCAGTAAGTTAAAAAAACAACAGTTTTGAGTACCACAAACATACATTTTTTGTATATTCTCATCTAGAACTTAAAAGATTAAAAAGTGAGACACATTGAGCAACTTATAAAAAACAATGATGTGATCTATAAATATTTACTATATGTTGAATATTACTTAAATTTGAATTTGAACTCTTACATAAAACAATAATTTACGTATGAATAACAAAGTAGCAATCTAACTTAGAGAAAAAAAAGGGACAAGGAAGAAGGAGAAATAATAATCAAGCATACATAAACAGAACAAAAGAAGCATCTGGAAACATTGGACTTCATTCTCCAACACTATTGAAACCTTGGCTTTTTTTATGATTATGTGTACTTCGACTAAAGGAGAGGAAAATTTCCAGTAGAAAGGCAAACGAGGAACATCAATGACAGTCCTCTGATATCCCATCTTTCAGAAGAAGACTTCTTATCTACAATAACTTTGGCTTTCTCAAAGGAATCAATGTATTCTTCGGTTATTTTCTGAAACGGCTTTGGCTTTCTCAGTAGACTTCATGGCTTTATAAGCTCTCACTCTCTCAATGGACCCAAAGGCTTCTCTGGGTGATTTCTGACTGCCTTTGGTTTTCTCAATCGACTCCAAGGCTTCTTCAAATGATTTCTGAGTGCAAAATTAACTTTGTCAGCAAAAATTTAGAGCAGAAGTTAAACTACATAAAATCCTGTAAACTCCAATCACAACTAAAGACAAGTATTATAGTGTTCCAAACTACAGTTATATATATATATATATATATATATATATCTTTTAAATTAAAAACAAGATGACCCAAAGAAATCCACACGTAAAACTACTCAACCAGAAAAAAGCTACAAAGACACCCAACTGATAATAGATTATAAATGGTGGAACCCATTGATATACTTGTGAGATATCGAACTTCCTCTATAATTGTAGATTTCTTTGCAATCCAATATTTACTCTTTCCCTAACCTACAATCATCTGGATAAAAACCTGTAGGGTAATTATGATCTTTATATGTCATTTCTACATAAAAAAGAAATCTCAAATAGACTCTCTGTGGGCTGTTTTGGGAGAAGAAGGGAAGTACCATCTGGTTGATTTGGCCAGTGTGTGTTCTTCAATTCAACCTGGAGGCATGGGTTTAAGGAGACTTGGGGTTTTCAGAAAATCTGTTTTAGGGATATTGCTTTGTAGATATGCAAAGGAGGGAAATCTTCAGGAAGAGGGTGGCGGCGGTGGGAATGAAATATGGAGAGGAATGGGTTCAAATGTGTTCTTCAGTGGTTAGGAGTGTCCATGGACTGTCTCTTCAAACACATCAAATTCAATCTTGTCATAGGAAATCACTATTGGCATGATTTGTGGTGTGGGGATGTACCTCTAATAGATCCCACTTCCTGGATTTTTTCTACATTGCAGTAGATAGGAAGACAACTGTTACAGATTACATGCACTGAATCAATGGTGTCTTCCACTGGAACTCCAAGGTTTTCAAGGGCATTAAAAGATGCTAATTAATTTGCTATATGCTGTGAGAGTTAGTGTGCAAGATACATGTATGATGGGGTGGTCTTTGTCAAAATCTCAGACATTTGATGTAATTATTGGGATTTGAGAGGAGGTTTAGGCATCCATTTTTCCTTTGACCTTGGTTTCGTATTTGGAGGATAAAAGTTATCATAAAAGGTGTTCTTATTTTCTTTGGACTGCTGCTCATGATAAAATCTTAGTGACAGACAATCTCAAAAGAGAATATTTGCTTGTCGAAGGCAAATGTTGAAACGTTAGGGCCTAACGGTTAGACTATGTCTTCTTTTTCATTGAGATTTTCCTAGGGAGTTATGTTCATTGGTTTTCTTTGTTTAGGATGCCTTGGGTTACACCAGTTAATAACACAAGTTTTGTCAGTCAGCTACTGCACATGATAGTGAATAACACACTGCAGCATGTGACAAATGAGGCTTGGCTGTTAATAATGGTTGACACAGTTAGCATTCAGTTGGAATAGATGGTTTGAGTAGTTATACATAAGTTTTTTTAGGCATAAGTTACTAATAGCAGATCCCTCTTGTAAACCTTCAGTTAATTGAATAAAGTGTTTGCCTTTGCATTCTCTTTTCATTTGGCTCTTTCTCTTCCTCTCTTTTCTTTCTATCTTCATGTAATGCAGCTTTCTAGACATGGTATCAGAGCCATCTATGAGTTCAACCATGGTTGCCAATTCTTCATCCTCTAATAAAACCTCCAACTCTAACCAGACCACCAATCTAGCTCCTCAAGCACCTCTTTGACTCCTCTCCAGCATGTCAAATCTCATGTCTATCAAGTTATATTGCTCAATTACATACTGTGGGAGAATCAAATCACTTTTATACTCAGAGCATATTCACTACTTTGATTTGTTGGCACTCTAGCATGTCCAACTCAATTCTTGTGAGAAGATAACAGATCAAAACCTATAGAAAATCCAGAACACCAATACTGGATTACCAGGGATGAAGCATTGCTCTCACTTATGAACATAAATATCTTTCTCCTTGGGCTCCATCTCTAGTTTTAGGGAAAAAAAAGTGCTCGAGGAGTTTGACAGATCTTGGAAAAGAGATTTACTTCTGCATCATGGATGTTCTTGAGATGGAACTTCACAACGCCAAAAAGGGCAACAAAACAATAACCGAATATCTGCAGAGGATCAAAAAAATCAGAGACAAACTTGCTGCCATCACGATTGAAGTGGATGATGAAGAATTTCTCCATTTCATACTCAAAGGGCTTCTAAAAGAGTACAATCCATTCTGTTCTGCAATTAGAACCAGGAGTGATGCTCTTGAAGATCTGGAATTACTGCACTCTGAAGAGCAATCAATTAAATACTCTGCAGAGGATGACAATGATCCAAATTCTATGGCAATGCTGGGCTCAACAGGACATAAACCTGGAAATTCTTTTAATGTAAAACAGGAACAAACTTTGGTTCACACAGAGGAAGAAATGACTGAAAGTCTCATCCTCCAAATTACAACTACAATTCTCACTCTTCAAACTACAACTATCCTAGACACAGCTACAACAATTCACAGGGAATGATTCCTCATCCACAATATCAGCAAGCAGAAAATTCAAACTCGGGTCTACATGCCAGGTATGTAAAAAGTGAGGACACAGTGCCCTTAACTGTTATCATCACATGGATTTCTCATTTTAAGGGAGACATCCCCCTGAAATTTGGCTGCAATGGCCCTACCTTTTTAACTCAACAAACTGAGAGCTGGTTGACAGATATAGGAGTGACAGACCACTTGACCTCTAATCTTTCTAATCGTTCTGAATTGGTATCAGTTGGCAATGGTCAGACCCATCCAACTACACATGTTGGTAATGGAAAGCTAAGAACTAACCTTTATCACTTCAAATTACGTAATATTCTCTGTTGTACTCAAAGATCTCAGGGTGTTCCTTCATCACATTCCTACTCAACGTCTCCGTGTTAGCTCTTGCCTCCAACCTATTGTTTCACACAAGAACCAAACACATTGAAGTAGATTATGATTTCAGACCAGAACAAGTTGTTTGCAGAGATCTAGCTGTTAAATTCGTTTCTAGTCTCGACCAACTAGCCAACAAGTTTACTAAGAGTCTTCCTTCACAAAGATTCATCAATCTTAGGTCCAAAATCATGATCACTGGCATGCCCATGAGGGGGACATTTCTCATAGAGACTTTCCTAGCATTCTCATGGCTCTTTCTCTTATTCTCTCTCCTTTCTATCTTGATGTAATGCAGCTTTCTTGACAACACCTAACTCAGTGGCAGAGTTATTAAGGTGCAGGAAGACTCAATTTAGAATGCCTTACTATCATGTTTTACATGGAGTATTTGGAGAGAGATGAGTGCTTGAACCTGTGAGGGAACTGAGTTTTCTGTGATGAGATTGAAGTCTCTATTGAGATCTATTTTCAGTGGGACGAGGCTTAATGTCCTTTTTGAAAATTCCAGGCCTCTGTATTTAGATCTCAATTGCCTTTTCGTGTTTCTTTTGTGTATTTCCTGTATTTTTTATTTTTATGTTTAATGAATCTATATATATATATACACACACAGAGAATTGATCAACAAACACAGCATGCATGTGCTGCTAAATTTAAATAAATGAAAGAAGGGGAATTAAAAGAAAAAGAAAAAGAATGGCTTCCTTATGCAAACTAGCTTGGGGTGCAGAGTGGAATCAATGGAATGCCAGAAATCATGGGAGGTTGGTGAAGAATGAGGATCAGATGTAGCAATCAATTAGGATATAAGAAAAAGGGTTGGTGCAAAAGGAAATTTTAAAAAATTGTGTGTTAAACAGAAACTTGTGCTGGTGCTGAGGAATTTCAGTATCAGCTCTAACTAAGAAGGCCTGATTTATGTATTCTGAGGCTTCCTGCATTGTTAGTTGTTTTTCTGGTATTTTAGTTCTGGGTTGTAATGCAGAGGTGTTATCTCTACTTGATCCAGGATGAAGCTTGTTTTGTTTAGTTTGAGAAGCATGGGTGTAACTTTGGGGTTGTAAGAGCAGATTTTCTGCAGTGTTTTCAATGATATATCTCTTATTCATCTAAAAAAAGAAAAGAAAAGAGTCTGTAAGAATTGCATTAATACATTGTAACAGCAAATTGCATATGTATATCCTGTTACTGGTTAATGCTAAATGCACCATAGCATAGTAGTCAAGGAATTTACAAAGTGGGGCAAGTTGGGATTTTATTTTCTATACAAACCAACGTGTTATATGACATGTATGTAGAGCCATATTTATTAATAGGAATGAAAAAGAGAAAATCTATGGAGTTGGAAAAGCAAGGAAGAAAATATCAGTTACATACCCCAGAATTTTGCGTCTTCCATATGGAATTCATGCTTGAATCAATTAAAAACATCCCACCTACCAAAGCACTGCATGAAACTAAGGTATTAGGAAAAATTTTCAAACCAAAAGGTTGCTTAATATCCGTACACTATTTGATAGTCATGAAACTAGTGTAATAGCAAATAAGCTCAACTTACTAGACATGTCTAAAGCATCAACAATAGAAGTAAAACAACTAGAATCGAATTAGACTAGAAAAACCCAAGCCAACTGCCAATACCTCAACGTTCAAAAGGAAGCCTATGTGAGCTTAAACAATGATGGAAAACTGAGCTTTCACAACAACAGAGCAATAGATTTCGAACATGTTTCAGTTAGAGAAATTTCCAAATAGTTTTATTGATGAAGTTATTGTCTCTTTTTACTTTTTGATAAATAATGGAATTGTATTAAACAAAAAACCAGGTACGCCAGGGGTGTACATGAAAAACAGTACAGAAGTTATTGTCTCTTAAAGGAGGACACAAACAAAACAATGAACATAATGTCTTAAGCAGAACTATATGTTTAAAAGAAAGACTCTCAGGCAAACACAAACATCATACACACATCTTTATGGAATGGCCAGTTAGAGCTCCATTTGTTTGAGAATCATAAAACTAAAGGAAAAAACCTAACAACTAGCAACATACCTTATTAAAAAAGCTATTTACAATCATATGGAGGTGGTAGTGCTTATTACAATTGGATACTGAAAGGCTTACTTTTTTCATTTATTTAAAAAATAATAATAATTTTGACCAGGTTTTGGAGTCTTTAAGGTAGTCCTATTGTGATAGCCGAAGCTTTGGCACTACAAGTCATATGAAACAGCCCTAGACCTAGGATAATTCACAAGCAAAAAAATCAATGTCATGAGCATGAAGACACATAATTTCAACTTCCATTGAAGGCCTTGGCCTGTTTTCAGACTGCAAAAATTCCCCTTTTCAAGTTCCCATTTGAGGAAACCAAATTGTGTGTATATTTTCTTCTAACAATGAATGGGGTTTTGTTGTGTGTATATATATTAAATCTTTCCCAAAACAATCTGAATCCAAACACGACTTTGCTAATTAGTTGCATTGAAAACAAAAATACAATTTCATGAAAACAATAATTGGGGCACACAATTGCCAACGAGCTCTAGCTCAAGTGTCACTTTCTTCATCAATAACAACGGGATGGAGTTGAGCTTATGCCTTATGCCATTGTAACGGTCACTTTTAGTCCCTTAAACGACATAACCAAACTAAAAATTGACATATGTCATCACTCTAGAGAGACTAAAATCAATCACTTTAAGTTTGGTAGAGACTAAAATTAATCAGTTTTAAGTTTTTTAGGAACTAAAATTAAGTTTGTTAGAGACTAAACACGATCATTTTAAACTTCAGAGACCAAAATCGCTCATGGGTCGAAAAGAACCACATACATACATGATATCATTTGAAGGAATAAAAATAAAAAACCCAATTACACAAGCAAAAATTTAAATCGAATTCCTGTCAATACTGAAATAGAAAGGATCAAAATTTGGACAAATTGATAGGAAAGGAAGAATACCCAGCAAAGCCAAGATTGAGAAGAAACGCACGAGTGGTGAGTAACCTCAGCGCAAACTCAAACCTGGAAACGAAGTCGGAAGAGCCAGACCCAGGTGGTCTTTTTGTATATCTTGCTTGGTAAGCTTTTCCATTCCAACTATAACTGTTATTATTATAGTTATTATTGTAAGAATAACGGTTATAACCGTAACTACCTGTGGAACGAGAGCGAATGTTGTAATCTGCACGCTTACGGTCATCGCTGAGAACCTGGTAGGCTTCGGAAGCGAGTTTGAATCTGAGTGTGGCATTTTCTCGAACAGGTTTAGGGGATTGTGAGTGCTTGTCAGGGTGATATTTGATGGCCAATTTTCTAAACGCTTCTTTGATTTCGTCTTTTGTTGCGTTCTTGTTCAATCCCAACACCTTGTAATGATCCCCAGTCCCAGACATCCTTGTTTCTTGTCACAAATGCAAAGCATATGATACGAAAATCCAAATGTATCATTTTTGGTCTTTGGATTTCAATGTTTTGGACCTCGTGTCGTGTCGTGTCGTGTCCACAACCGCTTCCTTTCTTTTCTCAAGCTGGTGTATGTGAATTTGTTTTCAGTGTAATTGTAACCATAGACTTGGGCCTAGATGAAAACATAAATGGGCTTGGCCCAACTTGTTGATTTTTTTTTCTTTTAAAAATATTATTATTATTATTATTAAAAATTTGGATAGATAGGATTGTTGTTCAAATATACTGCATCTGCCTTATAGGAATGTACAAAAAACGGGTTGATTATACGACCGCGCATAAATGAATTGTCAAATGCGAACACCATATTCAAGCTGACCCAAACTAGTCCAAAATGGGAATAAAAAAAGACCCAAACTAGCACTAATGAAACAGAATAGAGAGTTCTTTGCACTGATCTTTAAGCATTATTGGAACGAAAAATTATGACCATTCTAGTCGGAATGGTATTCAAAATCTTACATCTACCACTAACGCCACTTCTATTATGAACCAATCACAAGAAGCAAGTGTACTTCAAGGCCAAGCTAGTATTTGCAGTGAACCCCCCGGTTAAGTAGTCATGCATTACGATAGGAACTCCCAGTTCTCTGGCAAATACAGCCCTTTTGATCATTTCTTCGCATGTACCTAATGCCCCTTGATTTCACCTGTTTCAGCTTGCACTTTATAAATTGCTTCGGCACAAAATAGGAAACGGTCTCTCCAACGCATAAATGGTTGGGAATTAACGTTCTCATCATCTTTGGTAAAATCAAGCCCACCGCGAAGACATTCATAAACTGCTCTACTGTAATTCTTAGCGGATAATTCCAATTTAGGTTTAATAGTACATCCTAATAGGGGGCGGACATACTTGTTTCATTTATCCCTCTCAACTTGGATGCCATGAGGCGGACCTTGGAAAGTTTTAGAATAAGAAGTAGGGATTCGCAAACCCTCCAGATGTAGAGCGCGCAGGGCTTTGAATCCAAATACATTACCCACAATGGAAGTAAACATGTTAGTAACAGAACCTTCTTCAAAGAGGTCTAAGGGGTAAGCTACATAAGCAATAAATTGATTTTCTTCTCCAGCAACCGACTCGATGTGGTAGCATCGTCCTTTGTAACGATCAAGACTGGTAAGCCCGTCAGTCCACACAGTTGTCCAAGTCCTAGTGGAAGATTCAGCAGCTACCGCGGCCCCTGCTTCCTCTGGCGGAACTCCAGGTTGAGGAGTTACTCGGAAGGCTGCCAAGATATCAGTATCTTTGGTTTGATAGTTAGGAGTATAATAAGTCAATTTATAATCTTTAACACCAGCTTTGAATCCAACACTTGCTTTAGTCTCTGTTTGTGGTGACATAAGTCCCTCCCTACAACTCATGCATTAAGAATTTTCGCAACAACAAGGTCTACTCGACATGAATTAGGAGTTAATGAAACCTTTCAAGGAATCCTTTCAAAAAATTATCAACAAATTAGAATGGTTCGTTATTAGACCATGATATTTAATTCGCCAAATACACCATTATTGTATACTCTTTCATATGTATGGCGCAACCCAATCCTTGTTTTCTCAAGTTTCTAATCTCTTACCCCCGCCCCCCATTGGAATATCTAAATAATAAGAAATTAACTCTTGACAGTGATATATGTTGTATATGTAAATCCTAGATGTGAAAATATGAGGAGTTCGTCCATGAAAAGCAAAGCATGAAACTAAAACTCTAAAACTTAAAACTAAAGGGTATAGGTAAAAAAAAAAAAAGGCTAGGCATAAATCGATAGGCTGAAATATTAACTAAGAAATGAGATAAGGGCACGAATAAGATAGAAAAAAATGAATCGTAAATAGAAATAGAGTTCCGGTTCGAATTCGATAAATAATATGGATGATATTGTCTATAATCATAGTCAAATGAAAGACTTTCTCAAGACTTTTATTGATCCGCCTGAGATTTTGAAAATGAGTTGGTTGAACTTGAAAATTAACTCATTGAAATTGAATAAATAAACAATTGAATTGGATTCGATTGGATGGTACCAGCGAAATCTAGTGCAGTGCGAAACCCCATTTATTATGGAATTATTATTGAATTAACCGATCAACTTGCTTTTCTATCGAACATTTTTTTTTATTTCAATAATTTTCGCAAAAAAAATTTCGACATATTATATTTTATTATGAGAATAAATCCTACTACTTCTGATCCCGGGGTTTTCGCGCTTGAAAAAAAAAACTTGGGACGTATAGCTCAAATCATCGGTCCAGTACTGGACGAAACTTCCCCCCCCCCCCCCCCGGCGGAAAATGCCTAATATTTACAACGCTCTGGTAGTTAGGGGTTGAGATACTACCGGTCAACAAATTAATGTGACTTGTGAAGTACAACAATTATTAGGATATAATCGAGTTAGAGCTGTAGCTATGAATGCTACAGATGGTCTAATGAGAGGAATGGAAGTGATTGACACGGGAGCTCCTTTAAGCGTTCCGGTCGGTGGAGCGACTTTAGAACGAATTTTCAACGTGCTTGGAGAGCCCGTTGACAATTTAGGTCCTGTAGATACTCGCACAACATCTCCTATTCATAGATCTGCACCTGCTTTTATACAGTTAGATACAAAATTATCTATTTTTGAAACAGGAATTAAAGTACTAGATCTTTTAGCCCCTTATCGCCGTGGAGGAAAAATAGGACTATTCGGGGGAGCTGGAGTGGGTAAAACAGTACTCATTATGGAATTGATCAACAACATTGCCAAAGCTCATGGGGGTGTATCCGTATTTGGCGGAGTAGGTGAACGTACTCGTGAAGGAAATGATCTTTACATGGAAATGAAAGAATCTGGAGTAATTAATGAACAAAATATTGCAGAGTCGAAAGTAGCTCTAGTATATGGTCAGATGAATGAACCGCCTGGAGCTCGTATGAGAGTTGGTTTAACTGCCTTAACCATGGCAGAATATTTTCGAGATGTTAATGAACAAAACGTACTTCTATTTATCGACAATATCTTCCGTTTCGTTCAAGCAGGATCCAAAGTATCTGCCTTATTGGGTAGAATGCCTTCCGATGTGGGTTATCAACCCACCCTTAGTACCGAAATGGGTTCTTTACAAGAAAGAATTACTTCTACCAAAGAAGGATCCATAACTTCTATTCAAGTAGTTTATGTGCCTGCAGACGATTTAACCGATCCTACTCCTGCCACGACATTTGCACATTTAGATGCTACTACCGTACTATCAAGAGTATTAGCTGCCAAAGGTATCTATCCAGCAGTCGATCCTTTAGATTCAACTTCAACTATGCTCCAACCTCGGATCGTTGGTGAAGAACATTATGAAACTGCACAAAGAGTTAAACAAACTCTACAGCAATACAAAGAACTTCAAGACATTATAGCTATCCTTGGATTGGATGAATTATCCGAAGAGGATCGCTTAACTGTAGCAAGAGCACAAAAAATTGAGCGTTTCTTATCACAACCTTTTTTCGTAGCAGAAGTATTTACAGGGTCCCCGGGAAAATATGTTGGTCTATCAGAAACCATTAGAGGGTTTAAATTGATCCTTTCCAGAGAATTAGATGGTCTTCCTGAACAGGCTTTTTATTTGGTAGGTAACATCGATGAAGCTACTGCGAAGGCTACAAACTTAGAAATGGAGAGAAAATTGAAGCAATGACCTTAAATCTTTGTGTATTGACCCTGAATCGAATTGTTTGGGATTTAGAAGTTAAAGAAATCATTTTATCTACTAATAGTGGACAAATTGGCATATTACCCAATCACGCGCCTATTGCCACAGCTGTAGATATAGGTATTTTGAGAATACGCCTTACTGACCAATGGCTAACGATGGCTCTGATGGGTGGTTTCGCTCGAATAGGTAATAATGAGTTCACTGTTTTAGTAAATGATGCGGAAAAGGGTAGTGACATTGATCCACAAGAAGCTCAGCAAACTCTTGAAGTAGCGGAAGCTAACTTGAGTAAAGCTGAAGGTAAGAGACAAACAATTAAGGCAAATCTAGCTCTCAGACGAGCTAGGACACGAGTGGAGGCTCTTAATATGATTTCGTAACTAGTTTGTTTTGGTGATTATGCCTATTGGATAGAATCAAATGCAATCAAGTGTAATTGAATTCTAATGCAACGACAAACCAATTTCAATAAAAAAAAATAGAGAAATAAAGTAGGATGGAAAAGATACAAAATCAATAAAAGAAGATGAGTAGAAAAAACTTATTAGATACCATGCCCTTGACTCTGGTATCTAATAAGATATACCTACTATTGGATTTGAACCAATGACTCCCACTGTATGAAAGCAATACTCTAACCACTGAGTTAAGTAGGTCATTTATCATCACAAAGAGAAAAAAATGGGGCCTATGACATTGATGGATTATAAATGAAATATTACTCATAGGCAATACCAATCAAAGAGATCACAAAAAATCGGCCGTTGGATCATGTAATATTCATCTTGACAATAAATTATCTACATGATAAAATATGTATAACTAGAACAAGCACAAGGGCTATAGCTCAGTTGGTAGAGCACCTCGTTTACACGCACGCCAATGTTTTTCAGAGAAGTCCGTCATGGAATCAAAATATTTGATTTTATTGATAAATAGATGTCTTACTCTATGTTTTCGGGAATAAAACAAGAGAACAATAGCCTGACAAAAGGTTCGGTCCAATCCGGGCGTCCATTTACATTTAGATTCGGTACCAAATAAATGGAACCCACCTTTGCATTGGTTTGAGATATTGATAAGGTGAATATCCCATCTATTCAATGCTAGGCATAATGAGTATCAAGACCTCAAAAAAATTCTTTTTTCATCCTATCTTATGAGCTTTAAGGTGTATGAAGTTTCATATTTGCTTCTTTAAGTTAAGCGGAAGCGGGTCGATAGAGACATACTCCATTTAACTTAAGTTAATCTAGGCCAAAAACAGACCTACGTCAGGATAATCCTTCTTTGAAACACTTTGGTAGTGATCCTTTTTATTGGAATAAAAATAATGAATCCGAGCACATGGAGCCATCTCTTTATCTTTATGTCAAGAAAAAATATGGTAGACTAGCCGATATTTCTTTCAGTTTATGAAAGAGCCCAATGCACAAAAAAATGCATGTTGGGTCTTTGAAACGGTTCAAATCATTTTGATAATAATTAGTTTGATCTGTTTTACCGAGAAGGTCTACGGTTCGAGTCCGTATAGCCCTATAATCTAACTAGAATAAAAAAATAAATAGATTTTATTTCAATTTAGAATATGAATTTCTAATAGAAATTTCATTTTTAATAATAATAGAATTCTAAACAAAACAATTAGAATGGTATTTAAATTAAAATTCCTTTTCTTTAGCTCTTTATATCCTTTAGTTCCTTCTAATCAATTTATATAAAATTCAAATCCGAAGTGAAGTGAAACCGCGAGACTCTTAGTTTTATAGCTTAGTTTTATAGTATAAATAGAAATAGTATAAAAGTAATATATATATTAGAAATGGGATTCGAGTGTATGAATCGTGAGCAGATAGTTTTATAGCTTAGTTTTATAGTATAAATAGAAATAGTATAAAAGTAATATATATATTAGAAATGGGATTCGAGTGGATGAATCGTGAGCGGAATGTTGACATGTGCCGAAACAAACAGGCGAAACTAAGCAGTTCGATCCAAATGAAGCTTTGTTTTGACTAAAGAGTTATGGATGGCTTGATAATTCATTCCAATTCCAATCAACTAATCCGGCATATTTTCCGCATGCAAGGAGTCCGTCTATGTTTCTACTTTACGAATATGATATTTTCTGGGCATTTCTAATAATAGCAAGTGCTATTCCTATTTTGGCATTTTTGATTTCGAGAGTTTTAGCCCCGATTCGCAAAGGGCTAGAGAAACTTTCTAGTTATGAATCGGGAATAGAACCAATGGGTGATGCTTGGCTCCAATTTCGAATTTGGTATTATATGTTTGCTCCAGTTTTTGTTGTTTTTGATGTTGAAATGGTTTTTCTTTATTTATGGGCAATGAGTTTTGATGTATTGGGTATATTTGTATTTATAGAAGCTTTCATTTTCGGGCTTATCCTAATTGTTGGTTAGTTTATGCATGGCGAAAAGGAGCATTGGAATGGTCTTAGCTCTTGAATATTCAGACAATAAAAATAAAGATAAAGAAAGTAAAAAAAAAAAAAAAAAGCATTGAAACGGTTATGAATTCCATTGAGTTTCCCTTACTTGATCGAGCAGCCCCCCAAAAAAATTTAGTTATTTCAACTACATCAAATGATCTTTCAAATTGGTCAAGACTGTCCAGTTTGTGGCCGCTTCTATATGGTACCAGTTGTTGTTTCATTGAATTTGCTTCATTAATAGGCTCACGATTCGACTTTGACCGTTATGGGCTGGTACCAAGATCGAGTCCTAGACAGGCAGACCTAATTTTAACTGCGGGTACAGTAACAATGAAAATGGCTCCTTCTTTAGTGAGATTATATGAACAATTTCCTGAACCAAAATATGTTATTGCTATGGGAGCATGTACAATTACAGGGGGTATGTTCAGTACCAATTCTTATACTACTGTTCGGGGGGTCGATAAGCTAATTCCTGTAGATGTCTATTTGCCAGGTTGTCCACCTAAACCGGAGGCAGTTATAGATGCTATAACAAAACTTCGTAAAAAACTATCTCAAGAAATCTATAAAGATCGAATTAAGTCTCAACAGGGGAGTCGGTGTTTTACTATCAACCACAGGTTTTATATTGGACGAAGTACTCATACTGGAAATTATGATCGAGGATTACTCGATCAACCACCATCTACATCGACTTCGGAGATCCCTCTTGAAATATTTTTCAAATACAACAAGAGTTCAGTATCTTCCCCCGAATTAGTGAATTAGGAGGGATTTTTTTTTTCACATTATTTTACATAATAACAAACAATAATTTTCATAAATTTCATCATAAATGTGAAATACTTAACTTATAGAGACAAATAAAAGTTTTATACAAATCAAAATGTGGGAGAGATAAAAAAGATGCAAGGTCGTTTGTCTGCTTGGCTAGCCAAACATGGGTTAGTTCATAGATCTTTGGGCTTCGACTACCAAGGAATAGAGATTTTACAAATAAAGCCTGGGGATTAGCATTCCATTGCTGTCATTTTATATGTATATGGTTACAATTATTTACGTTCCCAATATGCCTATGATGTCGCACCAGGCAGACTGTTAGCTAGTGTGTATCATCTTACAAGAATAGCTTATAGTATAGATCAACCAGAAGAGGTATGTATAAAAATATTTGCCCCAAGGTGGAATCCTAGAATTCTGTCTGTTTTCTGGGTTTGGAAAAGTGCGGATTTTCAAGAAAGGGAATCTTATGATATGTTGGGAATCTTTTATGATAATCATCCACGTCTGAAACGTATCTTAATACCCGAAAGTTGGATAGGATGGCCCTTACGTAAGGGTTATATTGCCCCGAATTTTTATGAAATACAAGATACTCATTAAATATAAATAATAAAATTAAATATAAATAATAAAATAAGAAACTAATTTTCACTTCTACAACTCCAGGTATTCAAATAATGTTTGTACGTTCTCTTATAGACCAAAGAGCGTAATGGAAGTCTCATTCGCATTCTATTCTAAATGGGCTAAATAAAACGAAATAAAATATAAATCAAATACAAATAAATAATACAAAATAAATAGAATGAAAAAAAAAAATTTCTATTCAAATAAATAAATATATAATATATAATATATAAAAATAGAAACAATAAAAAATAGAAATAAAAAGGATAAATAAATAAAAAACAAGACAATTAAAAAAAATACAATTAGTATTAGGATGGCCTAAAATAGTTTCGCATCATGAACCATGTACCACGCACAAAACTTAAATGAGTTCGACAAAGTCACAAAGGAGGAAATGAAGAAATAGAATATGAAAAGACAACGAAATGAGAGGAGGGCTTGGATTTTATTTGTACTGTATCTGAAATGAATCTTGGTTATTCCCACCTTTCAACTCCACGAGACTATACCTTTTGAGTCTTTCAACCAATTAATTTAACATTTCTATTTTAATATGTATGAAGTATTAAATATCCAAAATATTAACATTGTTTTTGAACGGTAAGAGACACCGTATGAAAAAATAAAAAAGAAAAGGAAGTCAAATCATTTTCTTTTTTTTTTAATTTTACAGATTTTATAGACATACTCTTTACTCATCTATTCTATAATTCTAGAAAGAGTATATTCTCAGACACCTAGATAGATAAGTATCTATCATGATATAGACTAGTAATGAATATGTATGTTGACCCATATCAATTCATTTGTAAAACGGATACTCATACAAATAAATCATGTGCCAGGAACCAAATTTGAACTGGTGACACGAGGATTTTCAGTCCTCTGCTCTACCAGCTGAGCTATCCCGACCATTATCCGTGCATCGTCCTTGTTTTAATAGATAACTTGAGTTTATGTCAATTAAAAGACAAAAAAAGTCTTACAAAGCTTTATCCAGACCCTGTAATTTCTTGGATCTTCAAAAAGAAAACTTTATAAGTTTTAATACAGTACAAGAAATGATATGTATTGTTAATCATTCAAATTGGAAGTGGGGATACCTTCCTCAAAGATGTTCATTTGTACGCATATCATATATATCACAAATATTGTAATAAGAAAAAAAAATTTCCACAATTAGATCCATTTGTAAAAGAGTAGAATGATTGAAAAACATAACGAATTTTAAACCGCTAACGAAACGAAAAGAGCGGATCGGCTAAATAATTGGGAATTGAATAGGCCTTTTTGGGGATAGAGGGACTCGAACCCTCACAATTTCTAAAGTCAACGGATTTTCCTCTTCCTATAAATTTCATTCTTGTCAGTATTGACGTGTGGAATGGGACTCTATCTTTATTCTTGTACGATAAATTTTATTAATAAATATTCGATTCTTTCTTCAATTTGGATCGATTCACAACAACTCTTTCGATTTTTATTTATTATTTATAGAAATATAAATAAATAAAGATTCGGGTCGTCATTAATCATTTGAGATAGGATTTCAGTACATATACGTATGTATATAGGTTTATCCTTTCTGTAGTTTTGATATAAGGATTACGTTAATGTAATAACGTAAAGAAGTCAACCCAACTTGTTAGAACAGCTTCCATTGAGTCTCTGCACCTATCCTTTTTTTATTCTCGCTTTCTTTTGAACCCTTATTTGTTTTCGTAAAATATGATTTGGCTCAGGATTGCCCATTTTTAATTCCAGGGTTTCTCTGAATTTGAAAGTTATCACTTGGTAAGTTTCCATACCAAGGCTCAATCCAATTAAGTCCGCAGCGTCTACCAATTTCGCCATATCCCCCATTTTTGTTTTGTTGTTTTAAGATTAGGATCTCATTATGATGTCCTTCCTCGCTTTTTTCCTTTTTCTTTCATTTATGCCGGAATCTTTGAATTTATTAGATACCAATTCCTATATCGAAAAGTGTTTACTCCTATTTTTTTTATTGTTTATCTCATTTCATCTCTATCGAAGATCCAGAGTTGATCCAATAAGAAATGATTCTATCATTTCTGTATCCGCAATTCAATATAGATATATATTATCTATACTAATATAGATTATGTATGCCCTTCTTTCTTTTATATCATTTTTATTGTGTAATTTGAGATACTCGAACGGTCGATTCTTTTTTTGTTTTATCTTTCCGAACGAAAGTGGAGGAATCTTTCATTATGATCTGGATTACGGCCTTCTCTTTTTCATTTTTTTTTAATTCGTAGCCTTTATTTTTTTTAATTTCCTTAAGTTAAGGTGGACCCTCTATAACATAACTAAAAATGACTATAAAAAAAAATGAAATTTATTAATATAAATTTCTTATTATATTATTCTATTAATTTCTAATTGATCTAACTATTTAGAATTATTTCAAATCAGAATCTATCTTAGAATCTATCTAGAATTAGAATAAATAAGTAAGATTAGAATGTGTAGAATTAGATTCTAATCTAATTAGATTCCATTTCAAATATTAATCGTTATGTTCGAGAATATATTCATTCAACTATTTACTATTTATTTGAAATTCTATTCTATATTCATATTAATTATGGTATGAAAACTAAGAATGAACAATTAATAGCTAAGATCCCAGTAGTTTACTAAATTCCTATGTATGTACAATTTTTGTAATGCGATGGTCATCGGTTCGATTCTGATAGCAGGCTTTTCTTTATTTTTATTTTTATTTTTTTACATAATTGATATTGTGAAATCAAAGAATATTGAAAAAGCTTCGTACCCCTTTTTCCAAGAGTCACCGATCTACTATGTCGTTGGAACTTCAAATTCTAAATAAAAAATTAGAGGAGCTAGATCCCTGTATAACAAATCACGAAAAGAACCTTTCATTTTTTTTTATAAATATACAAATCCAATACGGTCTGGATATTTATCCAATTCATCTAATTATTCTTTGTGGTAAATACTCTAAAGGATGTCGCTTCATTTATCATTTAGTTTAGTTTTAATTTAAGTTTATGAAATTTCAATAAAATAAGGAGTCTTTATGTCGCGTTATAGAGGGCCTCGTTTCAAAAAAATACGATGTCTGGGGGCTTTACCGGGACTAACTAGTAAAAGGCCTAAAGCCGGAAGCGATCTTAGAAACCAATCACGTTCCGGTAAAAAATCTCAATATCGTATTCGTTTAGAAGAAAAACAAAAATTGCGTTTTCATTATGGTCTTACAGAACGACAATTACTTAAATACGTTCGTATTGCCGGAAAAGCCAAAGGGTCAACGGGTCAGGTTTTACTACAATTACTTGAAATGCGTTTGGATAACATCCTTTTTTGATTGGGTATGGCCTCGACTATTCCCCAAGCCCGCCAATTAGTTAACCGTAGACATATTTTAGTTAATGGTCGTATAGTAGATATACCAAGTTATCGCTGCAAACCCCAAGATATTATTACAGCGAGGGATGAACAAAAATCTAGAGCTCTGATTCAAAATTGTCTTGATTCATCCCCTCGTGATGAGGAATTACCAAAACATTTGACTTTTCACCCATTCCAATATAAAGGATTAGTCAATCAAATAATAGATAGTAAATGGGTCGGTTTGAAAATAAATGAATTGCTAGTTGTACAAAAAACGGGTTGATTATACGACCACGCATAACTGAATTGTCAAATGCGAACACCATATTCAAGCTGACCCAAACTAGTCCAAAATGGGAATAAAAAAAGACCCAAACTGATCTTTAAGCATTATTGGAACGAAAAATTATGACTATTCTAGTTGGAATGGTATTCAAAATCTTACATCTACCACTAACGCCACTTCTATTATGAACCAATCACAAGAAGCAAGTGTACTTTTTTTTTTTCTTTTTTTGCGGAGATAACCAATACATAATTTGGATAATTGTGGAGTAATAACAAGACAAAGTATGCAAAAATAATTATATAGGAGCTGGTTTAGCTTTATCATACGCTCTTTTGTGCTTTGGTAGGCCATAAACCATTCAAAAATACCCATCTCTTCTGTGTTTATCAAATCATAATTGACAAATTCATGCTTGAACTTTAGATAAAATGTTAGGATCAGGTTGGTGAATTTTGTAAGAAGTCCTAAAAGAAAGCAGTATTGTATGTGTGTGTTATAAAACTCCACCAAGAACTTTAACTCGCCACTTTGTCACTATATTGTTGAGCACTTTGCTTTACCGCTTCATTGTGTTTGGTGACTTACTTAATGAAATTTAATTGATAATCAATTTGAATACATATTTGGTTAATTTGTTAAAGTTGATTAATTCCACTATAAAATCAACATCAAAGTCTAATTTTTTCTCAACAAGTTGTATTAGAGTAGATTCACTTTGAATATAGGATTAATTTTTTGAGTGTAATCTTTAATCCTTGTTGTCATGGATAAAATTAAATGTCTTGACATACTTACCCATAAAAATTTAAATAAATAAGGCACTATTGATGTAATTTAATTTAGAAGTATATGCAAAACTCCATGTAAGGAATTATTTAAATCTCCCAAAATTACAAAAAAAAAAAAAAAAAAAAAGAAGATTCCCAAGAAATAAAAATAAGTAAAACTTAAAAAATATGAACTAATTATGAAATTGGATGAATCCAATGAATTGATAGAAGCATTTAAAAATCATTATCACTCTCATGGTTAAAAGTTTGGTCTTAGAAGAGTATCTAGTGAGCTATTAAATTCTAACCACATTTTAATCAACCTAAGATTTGGTTTACCACCGCGCACCCTTGGTACGGTAGTCACTCCACAAGTATAAATGCTTATGGGATGGGGGGGCAAGGGCCGAGATTTAAATCTCCAAGAGAGCTTCACACACATATACACTTAGATTAGACTAGAGTAGAAATTCTATCTTATATAAAATTTTAAAAAAAAAAGATTTGGTTTACTTCTATTTTCTCTCTCTTTAATATAAGATTCAGAGACTTCTCTCTCTTTCTCCCTCTCCCTCTTCTTTACAAATTGATCTTTAAGATTTCATCCTACGCGTTAATTTTTGAAATGTGAAAAGACATCGAGAATTAAGTCATGTAAAAAGATACAAATCATATTGATCCCCTTTTCACTTATACATACAAGTTCAATTTGACAAGGTATATTTCTTATAAATTTATAGAATTCTTTCTAATTCAGCTCGATTTGACTCCACTCAACTCTCTTGCAAGACCTTGAAAAAAAATTCTGCTAATATAGAGAGCAAAAACCTTAGTGAGCACAATATCACTTTGTTTGCATTTCTTTTTTCAGTTTTTCCTCATTCTGACACAATGTTATTGCCATCTAGCAAGACTCCAATTTGATAGAAAATTAATTAAACAATATTAAGAGTACAATAACCTAGGATGTATGGACACACAAGTATTGGTATTTGCATGATATGGCGACATGAGCAATTTTAAAAAAATTATAACATAATACAGTAGATAGGACAAGTTATGACACGAGTACGACACCCTAAATGAAGTGTCCAGGCATTCTATTCTATAACCTTATTATATGAGAGGAGATAGTATGCTATTATTATTATTATTTTATTTTATTTTGATATGAGTGTGCTATTATTGAACTATGAAATAAGTGCACGAGATTGTCATTTATGAGACTGCTGTGGCCTCAGATCTTTACTTTTCTTTTCTTTTTCTTTTTTTGGATTTGCAACCCCCATCTGCATGCATATGGAACATGTTCAATATTGTCAGTGGAATGGCTTATTGCTTTTCTATATCTTCAATGTTTGATGGTTATACCTCGCTTGTAAGTGGCTGAGAAGGTGAACCCATTTGGCCCGATCGAATCTCATTCCTTTCCTGTGGTGTAGTTGTCAGCAACCACAGGGAAAGAGTCAAAGAGTGCAGTACACAAAAGTATCAAAGCTCCAATTGTTCCAAAGATATTTACTCTACTAGTATTTAGCAAGAATCTCTCTCTCTCTCTTCCCCCCACCCCCCCCTCCTTCCCCCTTTTTTTTCTTGAGGGAATCCTTTCCAAAATTCTCATTCCATAATATATATATTTTCTAGTTAAAATTTTCAAAAATCATCCTTATACTTTAAATCTTTAAAAAGGGTCCTAACTTTGTTAGAAATGAAAATGTTAACGTAAAAAAGAATGATTGTGGCATGAATTCCATTTGCCAAATCAGTATTTTTCATCAATCAAATCATGGTAAGGACTTATTTTATAAACAATTTTGAAAGGATAGAGATTAAAGTGAAATATTCTTAAACAATAAGAATGGTTTTGAAACAAAGATTGAGTATTATATCTATATATATATATATATTATAAACAATTTTGAAATGATAGAGATTAAAGTGTAATATTCTTAAATAATAAGAATGGTTTTGAAACAAAGATTGAGGATTATATATATATTATAAACAATTTTGAAATGATAGAGATTAAGGTGTAATATTCTTAAACAATAAGAATGGTTTTGAAACAAAGATTGAGGATTATATATATATATATATATATATATATATATATATATATATATATATATATATATAAAATTTTGAAAGGATAGATATTAAAGTGAAATATTCTTAAACAATAAGTATTTGTTTGGATATAGATGAAAATAGTGCGTTTGGCGTTTCACGTTTCCTTTTTTTTTTTTTAATTAGACCCGTGTTTCTTTTTTACTTTGTTTGTCAGTGCACTGTTTACACCAGCAAAATAAGCAGTGGACAGTGCATACCAGTGGGTCCCGTGGACAGTGCACAAGACTCACAAACCTCACCTTTCTGCAACTTTTTCATTAAAAATAGGTCACACGGCACTATTCACACATTTAAAAATTACTTTGCTACAATGTTTTCAGCAAAATAAGCAGTATCCATACAAACCCTAAGAATGGTTTTGAAACAAAGATTGAGGATTATATATATATATATATATATATATATATATATATATATATATATATATATATATTAACTTGTTAAATTTCTATATGCACCTAATGGACTCGAATTGAACTGTCATTCACCACCTTTATTTATGAGAAGTGGAGACGTCATTTGATTCAAAGGCTTTAACTAGAATTTCAATGTTTAGAATTGCATAAACTTTCTTTGTTCCTCTTCAAATTAATTATCTCGTGATGGATATTTTCTTAGCTGTGTTATATAGCCAAAACTTAGAGAAAATTCAATTAAATTTTAATTGAATTTTCAATTTTGCATCACATGTTTCATTTAATTTTTAATTTTGTATCAATTGAATTATTGAGTGTAAAAATCAAATAATCCAAATTCAATTAGATTCGAAATTGGATTTCAATTAAAATCTAATTTTCTGTCACGTGTCCATTTATTTTTTTAATTTTTGTGGTAAGTAAATTATTGGGTGAAAAACTGAAGAGTCTAAATCCAATTACATATTTTAGAAATGTATAGTTTAATAAAAGTGTAAGATAATACTATGTATAACTTGAATCTCTTCTTGAAAAAAATGTATAATTGTAATTATTTTTAATTGTGTCCATGCATATATACGGAGTTACACACTAGTATATATAGCGCAAGAAACTTATCGCGAATTGAGTGTATAAATTGAATTTTATTGTTAAGCTATCTACCCAAAGTGCTTCCATAAGGGGTGTTCGCGGTGTCGTGTGGCTTTGGGCCAATTTTAGCACCACACTTTGTGGTGTGGTTTAGTTAAAACCATAACTGCACTGCACTTTATTTTTTATTTTTGCGGTTACATGTGTGGTGCGGTTTAAAGTTTAGCCAAATCATAACCGCACCGCACCTCATTTTTGCGGTTACATGTGCAGTGCGATGTATAAGATGCAGTATAAGTGATTTGAAGATGATATATTTTTCAAATTTTGGGCATTTCCTACCTAGTCCAAAACTAATTTTTCCCTTTGTTTTAGTCCAAGTTTTTAACTATTGAGCCAGTTTTTCTTTATTTTAGGTTGGCTTTCCTAATTAACACTTGCTAGATATTAAAAATAATTAAATATATTAATGTATAAAAAGGGTGCGGTGCGGTTTGTGTGGTTTTGTTATTATAAAACAACAAACTGCAATTTTAATGTGGTGCGGTGCGGTGCACTATTACTTGCGGTACGGTGTAATTAAGCTATTTTTCTGCCAATTTTAATGCAGTTTTTGCGATTTATGCGGTTTGGTGAACACGCCTACCTTCCATGCCAAACAGTGTTTGGCAAACACGTTAAATGTAATAACCACAACAAAAGTCATCTTCGATTGAAGCAACAGTGTTAGGCACCCTTGAAGCAACCAATTCAGAAAACAATTCGTCATGTCACGCGAAAAAAAAAAAAAAAAAAAGTAAACATTCATGTTTTCACTCTCATTTTCAATATTCCTACCAAACGCCCATTTTCCAAAAACTGTTATTGTCAAAATTAACTGATCGAGGGTATTATAAGGTCAAATATATTTAAAATTGATGTACGAGTAATATAAATATATATAATAATGTATACTTGATTTCGGATAAAAATTAAGTATAATCTCACATAATGGTGCAATAGGCATGAACATTATCATCACTGAAAAGATGGACAGTTTGATCAGGGACAGTTGAGTAAGCTTGGTCTGGGAAGTATCCATGTACACTTTCGTTAAAGCCATGCCTGTAGTAGTTATAAGAGGTTGCGTACGTAGACTCGTCTAAGTAGCGAGCTGCGTAGGGATAGTATTCACTGTCATATGGGAATGGCCAATACTCTGCTCTCCTTCCTGTTCTTCTCACAACCTTCAGCACCTTCCTCTCGTCAATGTATCCTGTCACGGTCACCTTTTGCTGGTCCATGTCGATTTCCAAGCTATCAACACCTGCTTCCGATATGAATTTGTGCGAGAGAGAGAGAGATGGAGAGAGTCGAAGAATCAACAAGAGCACCAAGCTCAACAGGTTAATAAATTTAGAACCATGCATAAATCTTAATTGCATATATAACATCATTTCTTAACGGTTTAAACTTTTGAGATAATTGATAATTTATTATAGAAGTTATTGAAATTCTAATTAAGAAGACCCACTTCCCAAAACTAAAGAAAGAAAGGAATTAAAAAGAAAAGAAAAGCATTTGAAATCTTAATCCAATTCTAAGTACATGGTCGTGTTTGAACACGATTTAATGATTTTTTTTTTCCTTCTCCTTTTGTAGTCATTGTCTATATATGTGAAAGTAAATCTTGAGTGAATAAAATAACAATCAAATTAATTGGGGTGTATTAGTAGATGAATTCTTGCCCTCTATTTTCGAGATTGCTCTTCGAATTCTCTTTTCACATCCTTCACAATCCATGTGCACCATAAGTTCCACAATCTGTGAGGTATACCAATGAAAAAGATGGAAAATGAATTAATCGTCAAACACATCAATAATTACCAAATCTGGCATGCAAGAGAATGAAGAGCTGTATCACTTACAGACATGGCATTATATACTTGTGCCTTCCTAGCTCGCCAACCAAACATGGTGGGAGATATTGCTGTTGCTCCACAAATTAAACCTGAAAATTACACTACACTTCTGTCTTATGGTACATTAATTTTATCCTAAATACATATATATGCCTTTCTTGATAAGCAACTTGCTTTCATCATGTATAGGCACTTGTTTTTGCTTGTGTTAACTGTCACTTTTGACACAACTCTATATTCCATGCTATTATTCCATTCCTCTAACTTGAAAGGACTGCTTTCAAAATTTCTTTTTTTTTCATTTCTTTTTTTTCATTTCTGCACAAGCAAACTATGGATTAATTATGGGGTCATTTTCAAAATCCATCCCGAACTTTATACAAATTTTTACAATTGAGATTAATTGGTAGTGTCAACCTAACAATCCATAAACGATGTTAAGGAAAAAAAAATCATTGAGTTGATTGGGTTGGACATTGCAGATAAATGGGAATTAACCCATCTCATCACCCAATGGTCTCAATCAACCCAATTATTTGTAATTTTTTACACTAAATTAAGATAGTGGATTAAACCTTACAATTTTGATTTTAAGGTAAACCTTACAAATTAATCTTAAATTAGAGTAATGATTTCAAAATTTTGTAGTTTACAGTGAAAATTTTGAATGACCTTTTTAGGTAGTCATAGATGTTTTTATTTTTATTTCCTTTTTACCTGGGGAGGAAACAAATTTACATAACTAGCCCAACACAACATTATCTCATTCCCAGCCACTATCTTTTATCACAGGTCCAGCTTTCACGAGTTTTGAAGGCATTCCACTTTTTAGCTGAATTTCCCCTTTGTCATAAAAGTATAAGAACATAAAATTGGCCAAAATGTACAAATTGTTTTTCAATTCGAATATTATCCTCACTTGATTCTTTCTTCTTTTTGGCTAGCTACATTCCTCAATTCTAAATTATGAGCTGAGAATTTAAAAAGATTTGTGTATGCTCTATTATTGAAACTAGGTGCGAACTTGCACAAGATAATTTTTTTAGAGTGATTTCATTAAATTTATTTTTTACAATTCTGACTAATTTAATAAAGAGCAATGTATTTCATAATTATATTTTTATTTAGTATGGAACAATCATAAATGTAATATAGGAACAATCATAAATCATAAATATAAATTTGAATATTTTTATTTTTATTTATCATAGGAACAATCATAAATATAAATTTTGTCATACAAAAATAAAAACAATACAATTTTTCTCTAAATTTCAAAAGGTAAGTTAACGAAAATATTCATTTTTTATTAAAAGTTATTTATAACATTTTGTGAATCATTAAAAAGAATATAAATTTTGGAATTTTTTTTTTAAATTTTAAACAAACTTTCTCAAACTCTATTTTTTCAGCCCTACAATCCAAAACACCAACAAACGTAATTAACTAAGAAATTAATAAAACTTAACAATGATTAATTGGACCAATTAGGAAAATAATTTGTTGGTGATAATCTATTAAGATTATTTTCTTTGAAGAAATTGCAATTTTTTCCACCCAAAACATATTATCAAATAAACAATTATTAGCAAAAGCAAATAATTAAATTTCTATATATGCATTGTTATAAACTAATAATAATTAAAAAATTGCAAAAACTAAAATATGTCACCCATCCAATTATTTTTGTTTGACTAATCTTTTTTAATACAACTATTAAAAATACTTTGTCCACCCCCAAATGATTAAAAAATTAAAAAAATTAGTAAAGTCTCATAGTTTAACATCTAAATTATTCACTATAAAAAAAAATTATAATTTGCAAAACAACTAATTATTAACCTAAATCAAATCAAACCAAATGGGATAAAGAAAAAGAACTTGTGATCGAAAATTTGGAATACCAAACTATCTAAATATGCATAAAAATCGATACAAATTTACCGAAAATATAGCAAATGTGATGTGACAATTGAATTGGCAATAACAAAAAGAACTATTAGTAGGAAAAAAAATTGGCTGAAACAATTTTAAAAAAATCCACCAAAAGAGGGGGAAAAATTGGAGAAAGAGTATTGACCTTTTTGTCGTGGACAAATTGGAAGGATTAGGGGATGGAGATGGAAATGAAGTAAGAAAAAATTTATATGAAAATAAAGATGGAAGAGGAAGGGTGGAAGTAGATGAAAAGTTGAACAAAGTGAATTGTGGAATTTAAGAAGATATAAAGGAAAATTATTTAAATCTAAAGGGAATCAAATGAAAATTATAAAAAAAAAAAAAAAAAAAATTTATTGGAGGGGATGAAAGATTGAACTAAAAAGACAATGTTTGAAGAAGATGAACACAGTAAGAATTGTTAAAAAAAAAAAAAAAAAAAAAAAGAAGAAGAAGATGCTAAAAAGATGTAGTGCATGAAGAGCTTTATAAAATTTATTACAAAATTTCTATAATTATATATAGTATAGATATGTATAGACATTGTTTATGGTTGTTGATTATTCATTTATTTCATTATTTAGTTATAAACATCTAAATTAAAGTAGTTGAATATGTAAAGACAAAATTATAAGCAATGCTAAATCTGCCCAAGATGAGTGTATAAAACCAATAATCTATTTATATTTTTAAAAATATGAATAAAAAATAAATAAGATAAATAATAATTATGTGGTCAGTGACGTGGCGATGAGGTGCTGCAACAGGAGCTAGGGATGTCCACGGGTCGGGTCCAATCGGGTTTGAAACTGACCTACACCTGACCCGATTGAATCGGGTGAACAGAAAATGAACTTGCGGCCGACTGAATGTTTGGGTCAAACTCGGTGAAATGGGTCATTAGTTGAACAGGTCGAAATCGTTTAGTGATTTCGGGCCTAAATCACAACAAGATAAAAATCAAAACCCAATGAACAAAGAAATCAAAATCCATATAATACAAACCAAGTCTAAAAACACCAAATCCATTAGACTGAAACGAAAAGAGGGAGATAAGACAAAACCCACACCACCACCACCATTCCTTCCCCACCATCACCATATCCACAAGATCAGTACATTCATAATAAAAAATAAACAAAACAAAACAATTTTTTTTTTTCACTAAACCACAAACTGCATAAGATCAGAGGAGATTTCAAGATCAAAGAGGGATTCATCGAGATGAGTTTCAACTTAGCATCGGTGGCAATATGGAGGCTAGGGTTAGGGGCGACAATAGAGCCCAACTCGTCGACGGGAGACGGTGACAGTAAAGAGGCTAGTGCTTCTAAAATGTCCATGATTTAGTAACTACTTTTTCTAAATAATTAAATTTTCTTTTATTTCAACAAGGCGCATTCACTGTGTCACATTGTTTTTGTTTTTGTCTTCTTCTTTTTTTTTTTTTTGTTTGAAGAAGTCACATTGTTTTTGTTGAATCAAGAAATTAAAGAAAAATCTTATAAATATAAACTTAAAAGAATGAATGTCTTAAAATTTTTCTTTAAATGTAGGCCTAATCCTAAATGCAAAAACACCCCCTTTGATTTGAGTTAATTAGTTGCAAAACCGTCTCTGAGATTTCAATTCTCCCTTATAACTCTCTGAAGTTTCCATATCTGCCAAATTAACCCTTGTAACTAACTTCCAATAGTTGTTTTGGAAGGAAAAATCACATGACTAGTGACACAAATTAATTGGTAAATTTTCTTACGTGATTTGAAAACCTCTAGGTCAATTTGGCAGATTTGAAAACATCTGGAAGTTATAAAGAGAATTGGAATCCCAAAGATGTTTTTGTAACTAACCCAGACTTCATAAGGTGTTTTTGCATTTTGGCCGTAAATGTATAAAGAACATAATTAGTTTCTTATTCCTGTTTTGTTGCTGGGAGGTGCAAGTTGAATTGAGGGGCAAATTTTCTTGAAGGGAATATAAAAAGGAAAGCAATGTTTGAATTGAATGTTGTTTGGGCAAGACAAGTTGGTGTGGAGTCACGCATGCACGCTAAAGGAATCCGTAGCTTTCACGGCCATCTGTTGTATTCGTATGGCAATAATGGCATATACTTTGTTTCTATTGTCTTGCTTTCACAATATAATAACCCATCCCCAAAGTCTCAAACTCTTTTTTTTTTTTTTTTTTTTAATACAGATTATTGATAAGTTATAATTATATAATGTCTTGATTCTTCCTATGCACATTACCCACGTAAAGGATATGACTAGTTCCAAATTTCCAATATAAGAGGGAGAAAGAACTCAAAGAACACAAATTATTATGATTATAATGAAAGGACTTCGATCACCAAAAGACATTATTCCTTTCTGTAGACCAAAAAGTGCACCATTAGTCATTGATATTCTTTAGGTCGATGTTGAATTCCAAACTTAATTCTTGGAAGGAATCGAGTCTAATAAAACTACCCCTCCAAAAAATATTCAATTAAATAGAAACTCAAATATTAGTAAAAATTAAAGAGCAATAGTCATCATACATACCACACACACCTGATCGTGACTTTGAAATGTTTTGAATTGAAATTATGATTTCACGTCATGATTGAGTTAAGAACAACCTTGTGTAAAAGTTATTTCCTGAAATTGAATGACTGCACAATTTCTCGTCACATATCTTCTTGTAATCATCAATTAGCACACATGTTCCTTGAGTTGCATCAATTTTATAGATACAATTTTACAGAAAGAGAAACTTGTTTGCGTAAATAAACTTGAACTTGATTTGAGTTGGTACTCAGTTTGATAGCTCGACTAATGAAGCAAGTCAAAGCTCAAACTACTATTTATTTGTGGGATTAAACTTTACATTGAGTTGAGCTAGTACTCAATTTGACATCTCGACTAATGAAGCAAGTCAAGTCGAGCTCAGACTACTTCAATTTGTAAGAAGCTTAAACCCGAACATTATATAGCTGAACTCGATTCAATCTTAATCTAGCTTAAACACCTAGTCTTGTCGAATAGAGATTGAATAATATTACATGCACAACAATAGTCAATAATAACCAATTTTTATTTGAGATAGAATGGGAGTAACCCTTCACTTACTATAAACTCCTCCAACTCTTGGTTGAAATAGTTTGATCTTATAAATTCTTCCTATCCATCGTTAAAATTGCGTTGGACTTGGATCCTAGATCGTTTGTCAAATCCATTTGATTTTAAATAAGAGCATGTACCTTATTTAAGTTGGATTGGCCACGGATTAGGTGTAGCAATATACTAATCCGGATAGAACAATATTAGCATTTACCAATAAGACAAGCATTTAGTAGAGGCGTATTAGACAATCAGTGTGTACCAAAGCTCATATCACACGACACAACCAAGATAACATTCTACATAGAAAAATTCCGTAGGTTTATCAAAAGTAATGTGGCAAGGACATGACGCACAAATACAGCCCAAAACATAATGGCGGTTCTCACTGATTTCCATGTTTTCTTTTGTTGAAATATCTTGATGAAAGTTCTAAGGGATCATGTTACTCCTTGGAAATCGATTCCATTGTCTGGGCTGGCGGAGCTGTGACTACAGCCAACTTCAGATCAGGAGATCCAGAATTACCAGATCGTTCACGGATCTCTCGGTATTCTTGACAAATGGCACACAAATGGCAGAAAAAATGAGTAACAAAGTCCCCGCATGGTGCTTCCTTCATAAGACATCAAACAGAAATGGTAAGCCATAACAAGGTCTTAGCAACAACAATTTTATCAGACCATTCAATGGAATAGAACAATTGTCCATTAAGAGCAACCTAATCTACTCAGTTAAGGAATAAATTGCTACAGGTTCTTATAGTAATTTGATTTATATAGTACTGTAAAGGTTTAATTTTGTCACAAATGTTCATTTTCCTATCTAAAGAAGAATATCAGCTATAATTTTCAGGTAGCCAAGTAACTACTATGCAAGTAATTATGTTTACGATGGCCAAGTAGCTTGAAAGCATGAAAATGGGGCAAAAATCAAAATTTTTAACAAATAAAAAGACTATATCTGCTACACAGATGTAAATGTCATACCTGCAAATTGTACTTTGACCGTAGGGCCTGACGATAGCCACATGCATAACATGCAACAAAGCATCCAGGAAAACCGAAAAAAATGCCTTCAGTTAACAGGCAACAGAGAGAATTGAAAAGCGCCCACAAAACAAAATGGGTTGCGCATGATCCCATCAGAGTTCCAGAACCAAGAAATTCTGCATTCTTTCCAAACAGAAAGCAAGGACAAAATAGACCTATACAACCTGTACCATGATAACAAATTGCAGTTAGCTGATATTCTCAATTTTTAACAAACATAGAGGCTTAAAAGTTAAAATATAAAACTGCAATATCCTCCTTTAAATAATATTGAAATGATTGTTCACTTGCAGACTGTTGATTAATTATGGGCAAATACACTTTTCCAACCCAGAGTATGGAGTTATAGTCTGGTTTCCCCAACTGAAGTCTCTTGTACTTTGTCATTAAAATTTAACATGCTATCAACAATCATAATTACAGCATCATAATTACCAAATGCAGATAAAGTGTCATTTTTCTAAATCATTGATGAGTAAAGTGCTAGCTGTAGGTAAATACATTTTCTCAAAGCACATGATTTGCATGTGCATAAATTAATGGCATTTGATAGAATGTTAACAGGATGAACCTTAGGTTGGTAAAGTGTAACTTTCTAAACAACAGGAACTTGTCCCATATCACAAGTGGGCAATGTGTAGTTTCCCCTTAAAAATTCTACATTCTAGAACTTACCCCAGTATGCCTACATCCATTGGGAGAAATCATATCACAGACCCTCCACCCCAATCCCCAAAGACCATTTTTGTCATTTCAAAAGTGAGAAGAACAAAAAAACGTCATATACCAATGAACAAGCTTTTCCCTCCCTCCATTTATCTTCCTAAAATTACATTTCTTGTTTAGAAAAAGCCAAATGCTTTATTACTGCATTTTACATTTCTTCTATCCCCCTTCCCCCACCACTGCCCCGGCCCACCATCTTTCTCTCTAATTTTTCTGAAAAAAAATGTATATAAAAGTGCACTATAAAGATATGTACATGATAAGATTTGATTTAATTGACCAAAGATGAGAAGGATGTGGGTCTGTTGGAGAATAGACCAACAAAAGCTATATTTGACATTTGACAGAGATGAACAGCATTTACAATAGGAAACCTCACTAGTGGTCAGATCATAAAGACTGGGCTATTACATCAAAAAATCTCAACCCTTCATCCATCCTTAAAGATGACTGGCATGGTTCCAATGCAGTTTGTATAAGACCTGGGTTGCATAGGAGAATCAAGAAGAATGGAAGAATCAACATACTCCTTTTTTTGTAAGAAAATTTTCTCCAAGGAATATCAGTAGAAACAGACTACCAGCATACTCCTTTTTCTAGAAACATACCATCTACAATATGCATAAGACAATGATTGCATAGGAATTTTTGTGTAGAAGATCAAGTCCTTTTTCTGTAAGACTAAGATTGCCAAGGAATGTCAGTGGAAACAGAGTCTGCCAGAACACTCCTTTTCCTCTCTCTCTCTCTCTCAAACACTCACACACACACACACCCTTTCCTTCTACTTCTTTCAGCAGACAAGGGGTTTCTACGCTCTGTTTCAAAGGTCAATATCCCAGTCTCCAGTGCACATGATGTCAAATAGCAACCACTGCCATGATCTGAATGCCACTATTTTCTCTTTAATCCATTGGCTATAATTGAACATAAGACCTGAACCTCATCCCAATGTGGAAGATCTTCAGATTCACAACACAGGATCTCAAGTTTCTACCAAGTGCCAACTATGAAAAGTAATGCTCAAAATTTAAGAAAAAATATTACTAAAACCCAAATTAGTGTTTTCAGGATCCAAAATAATCACACAAAAAAGGGGATGTGGCACATTTACATGCTTATATCCTACGAAAATATAAAAATTAAAAAAAAAATGACTGCATAGGTATAGCAAGTGTCCTCAACAAACACCTCCCCCCGCGCCCCTGTACAGGGTCTCTTCCAAATCAGAACTAAAAAATGTTGACGTTGGGTGAGAAATTTCAAGTATTACTGGGTGAGCCTCATAATTCCAGGATTAAGCACCCAGTATACCTGGCCAATCAACATCCTTTGACAATACACGGTAGCAAGACAGTTGACTTAAGGAGCCAACTGTCCTGCTACAGAAACAGATAAGTAAACCTCAAGCGAAAGTTTCATTTAGACAAAGATAAATTTTAAAATATGTATGCCACTTTGCAAACAACAAACAAGAACACCACATGACGTAATAACTAGAGTGCCACTAGGACCATCTTCTGTCAAGACAAAGCAAATGCCAATTTCTGATCAACACAATGTGCTGATAATAACTAGAGTGCAGCTAGGATATATTGACCATGGTCTGCTATGAATGATGTTCTAACAAATGTTGATACCACAACTCTTGCAGGGCAAGAGAAAATATTTCCTCTTTAAAAGCTTAAGATAAAAAAGTAGGTGTCCCTGGTAGTTAATCTGGTTATTACTTATTTTAAGTTTTAACTGGATTTTTCTAGATTCAAGGATATTTCTGTAATTTTGTAACAGTTGATTGTGGGTCATAGTTGTGGGCCTTGGGTTTTTTTATTTATTTATTAATAGATAAGTCCTTCTTTATTTATAAGCTTTTATGTGTGTTTTGGAATTTAATTAGGATCTGGTTTACCAGTCAAAAGAGTTCTGGTTTTATATTGTTACCGTTAAGATTTTTAGTCTATATATGTATGTTTATAGTTTTCAAATAAGATGAAGTGGATTAATAAAAATAAAAAGCGATTTGAGTGTTGAGGCATGTTGCCTTATTGTGTTCTTCCCTCCTTTTCTTTTCTCCCTTTCTCCTCTCTTTGATATTCTATCATCGTTCATGCTACTGTCACATGCACTGTGCAGACTATTATTCACATGAATCGTTCACATATTTGTGGAATATTCAATTTCAATTTCTTTTCACATCTTTTGCGAATCCAAACCAAATCTTTTCCCTTCTCTATTGTAACCCTAGTCATTAACCCTTCTTTCTAAATGTTCTAAACCCTAAATCCTCAAACAGTCCTTACCTTAAACCCACCATAAGAACACATAGATAGATTTCCCTCCACACAAGCTTAGTATATATCTTACAAAATCCTACTAGAGTTTGGCGCTTGTTTTTTTTATCATGGATTTTAGTGAAGCAAGAATTGCACAGTTCAAGGTCATCACACATTATCAACTTGGTAAGAAATTGTTGTATTATAATCCATTTAGGTTTTTTCATAATTCCTAATGCATAAATAGCATTAATCTCATCAGGTTTGCCTATTTCCTAGCAGATCTTACATGATATCAAACTAAGGACACTCCTAGTCCTAGCCAACTTGAACAATTAAAGTATGACATTGAAAGGGTAGTGTTCACCATTGAACACACCTGAAATCTATGACACCATTATCAAATTAGTATTTTTTTTTCAACAAAAGCTATAAATGATATTTTATCCACCTTCAAAGGAAATAAATTTAACTTCATAAAGATGAGTAACAAATCCAAGTGGGTGCTATATATTCTTAATACATTATATCTCAATCACCCACAAAAGATATGAACATTTCTAAGCAACTTAAATCTACAATTTGATGAAGTATGTCATATACAGGCTTTGGCTCTCAGATATACATTTATTGAGCTTTTATGTACCCAAGTCTAGATAGCATGTTGGTCTCTCTTTCAGACACCCCCCCCCCCCCCCCATCCTCTTCTTGATCAATAAGTTACACAAACACCTAATAAGTCTTGAACTCATGACCACACTCTTCACTCTATTCTTATAAGAGGAGGAGATATAGCATTTCATTTTAGAGGTAAAACCATGATAAAATAAATAGATAAATGGTAGTAATAGAACATAAACCTGAAACCAAGCAATAAATAAAACAATTTTTTATTTTTTTTTATCAATTGCCATATTCAAGAGGCACCTTCATAATTTTTTATCTTCTGATAAATCAAGGTCACAAGGCAAAAAGTAGCGTACAGCTCTGCATGTCATCAAAACAAGCACAGATTCCAGAAGACCATTGTGTTGGCCCATTGCTAACGTGACCATGCGTGGCAGCACCTTCATCGCGTGGAACGATCTCTGCTTCAGCATCTGATTGTTCCAATGGAACATAAGAGGGAGGTACATAACTGCTCTGGTTTTTCATCTATCTAATGCACACACTGCCTGCATTCAATGAAGAGTGTAACAAGGCAATGATTAAGAAAACACAAACATGGGACCCTGAAATCCATAAGTACAGTTTTCAGAAAATAGATGTATCACATTTATAAATAAACAAAAAAGGTGGTTTCAAATTAAACCCTAGTTACTGGTTGTTGCAACTAAAAAGCCATAATTTCAAAAAAGTCAGCATTTCCCACTTTCCTTTAATCTTAGTTAATTTAGACTCATAAAAAGTGTGTGATGCTCTAACCATTAAAAAAGTACTAGGACCCTCTCCATTTGAAATGAATCAATCTCATGGTTCAAATTAAATATTTTACAAATCTAAAGGTGTATTCAGTGTCACTGTCACGTCATTTAAAATTTGAAATGACATGGCACTTTGTACACCGTTAAACCCAAGAAATAAAATCTAAACCCTGAAATAAAATATTTCCATTTCATCTTGTTCCCCAAAAAGGGCTTTAGGCCTCCCTATACCTATCACATAAGGCATTAGGATCCTCTCCATTTGAAATAGATCTATTTCACAATTCAAATTAAATATCAAAAACCTAAATGTGTATTTAGTGCCAAATCATCCACAAAAAATCAACTTGTACTTCATTAATATGGTGTATGTCAGGTAGGCTAGGCTAGGGTTCCTGAACCCATACTGGCTGTCAGCCTTGACAATTCTTTTCTATTCTTTTCTTTTTTCTGTTGTTGATTTATTAGTTTTATGTAATTTTTGTAACTGATTGTTTACCCTAGTATATTTCCTGTTTACTTGGGTGACTCCTTTTTCTTATTTTTATATATATTTTTATTACTTATTTATAAATTTAAAAAAAAAAAAATAGAGTTCCTGAATCCATACTCTAAAAGTCCAACATAATCCATAAAAGCTCAAAGAACCCAACTTTAAAAGTTAACAATTCAACTTGAAAATTATATAATAAAACCATCAAATACATAAAGATCAACCAAACCCCAAACTTGAAGCCATATTCAAACAGCCAGAAAAGTGGCATATAAACCCCAAAACAATCACACCCTCTTAAGAAAAACGAAACCCAGTATGGGAAAAACGAAATTTTAGCAAAAACTTCACATGGGTGTCATCAATTTCCATCCTATTAGATTAGTACTTTACACACTTATGTATTAAACATAAATCAAACATTTAGACTGAGTAAAGTTAGAAATTACCTTTGATTTTATATAATACTAATGGGTGCCGAGCTTAGAGGGCCTAGCGTGTACAGTCGCAGCTGGTGGTGAGTGATCCAAGAGTATGTCAATTATTAAGGCGTTAGATAGAAACAGGACACAGAATATAAAAAAGAACAGTATTATATAGGGGCTTTCAGTTTTCTTTTTCTTTTCTTTTTTTTAACCTCCTTCTTGGCTTAGTATTCACACTATCATTATAAAATTATAACTGATCGTCAGATGAGGAGATAAAGTTTGGGATTCAAGTTTTTACTAGGGAGTTTTACATATGTATACATTTAGATTAAGATAGAGTAGAATTTTTATCTTATATCAATAAAAAAAAGAAAACCGTATTAAATAAAAAAGTTTATACATATAGGTTTTTTTTCTAAAGAATTTTAATGTGGGTATAATTAATCACTACTTTCTAAAAGATGAGGGAAAAATGGGTTTCAGTTAGTTCAGCTGGTAAAATTTTTTATGGTTATATAATAAAGAGTAATTATCAAGAGTGAATGCCATAGGTTGAAACTTTCTCAAAAAAAAATGGGGTAAAAAAATATTTTCATCTCTATGTTTTCTTTAAGAGAAATGATATGTTCACAATATTTTCACAACGTTTTTACAATAAATCATAAGTGACAGGTTATTACTAGTTGTTATTGTTGGAGTAAAAAAATAATCTTAGTATTAAGTTCAAATTTGAACCAATAACAACTAACCACCTGTGATTTGTTGTAAAAATATTGTGAACGTAGCATTCTTTTTTTTTTAAAAGGTAGTTCACAACTTTCTCTCTTTAAAACCAACAAATTTCTCTCTATATATTTAAAAAATGAGCAATTACTTTCAAAACAATAATGCAATTCTCAACATTTTCTTTTCCTTGTGATGTACGCGACTAATAACTTCTTCAAAATATTTACTAAGAAAGTAACTGATTAAGAATATTTGCTCATTTCTCAAACCAAACTTAAATGGTGGAAAGTGCATTTATCCCTTCTAAAAAACTTTTGTAAGGACACAATTTGAGCCCAAACCCACAGTCAGAAGGGGCGGTGGCAACAGCTTTATCTTAGATATTCCACCTCCCTTCTTCTTATCCTCTACATTTACCTATGTGTTACCCTTTCCATAGGATTTTCTAGCATATTGTCCGTGGATGTTTAACTAGCCCTTCTCCTACCTCCGCTTTACATAGCCGAGGACATAATCCTCCTCGGACTATATTCTTAGACATACTTGTTCGGGTATCACTTTTTTACTTATTTGTATTGCTTTATAAGTCGACATTTTTACATCCTCAGACCATTCAGTGTCTTCAAATTGGGTCTTTAGCCCAAAAAAGAAAAAGAAATACTCTTGGGCCAATCCCACACACATTCCTGGACCCAATGACCCTACAACTTTGAAATGGTAAAGATGAGATTCATATATTAAAATTACTAAAATATATATTTAATTATAATTTTATATATTATTAAGCATTTATTTTTGGCGTATTGTTAAGTATATATCAATGTAAGAGTAATAATATATAATAAAATGAATCCATAATCATTTAATAATGTTTAGAATACAACCCAAGATCTTAAAGATTAAGGATATGTTTGAAACAAGGGAAGAGGAGAGGAAAGATGGTTGAAATATTCCCTCCATCCAAACATAAAATTAATCAAATATAACTAGATTGACATGTCATTTTAGTGCATGAATGCATACTAGTCATATTAAAACTTGATTAAGTTATGGACACTTGACATATAATTAGAAAAAAATTGAAAACTAATTTGGATTCTAATTGTGTTTTGGAGTCATTAGACATAAGATACAATTTGAGTATTTTTACTTAAGCAAAATCTCCAAATATCGAATCATCACGGGTAGTTAAATTTATATTAAGTATTTATACTAGCAATTGAACTTCAAATTTTTTTGATTTTAAATCCTCAAATCCAAACACATCCTACTATTCATAAAATTATGACAGTACAAGATATCTGTGGAGTGTAACGGTTCATCCCTAGTATATACATCTATATATAACCAAATATATGAAGACGAGGCATTGATCACATATAAACCTGTTGAAATCTCCATGTGACCCTGCTGAAATGTGATTCTCCGTAGTCCCAAAACAACTCCATACTTTGTGCTAAAGAAGCCATTAGATACCATTACAAGGCATATGTTGTTGTTAATCTTAAATGAAACAGCATTTGAACACATCTAAACATTTGCAAGGAAAAAAGAAATGCATAGCAAGAATGGCCTTAAGTCGCAAGAGAACAGAAAATTACAGACTAGGCAACCAAATATTGATGACAGACGATGTCAATTTAGAATTTAAGAAAATATACGGTACTGCATAAATTCCAAATTGAAACTATAAAATGTACATACAATGAAAAGACTAATGAACTACAGCACTAGCAAGAAGACAGTGTTTGAAGGGAACAACAAGCATAGTCTTCTAATTGTTGAGGAGACGAGAGAACTAAGGTCAGCTGATGAAAATTAGAACTACATAAACCAGAAGGTATCAACGTAATGGTTATATATGACATGTAGATGTCAAATGGGGGCCGAACTTGTCCTGCGGAGCTGATACTTGGGCTCAGGAGGTGGTGCAGTGGGCAAGACCTTCTCCTCCTCCTACAAGGAAAATTCAGAGAGAGATATTCACTTCCCAAAAAAAAACCTATAAGAATTAAGTACAATGTTGCTTCTTTAAGCAACAAGAAAGAAGGAAAAGAACAGTATTCTTCCACAGTCCCATTATCAGAGTCAATTTCATTCAATGACAGCAAAACTAAATTCAAACACAAATATATACAGGGCAGTCAATCCTGCAGCAGAAAAGTAAACAGCAACACACTTGACTAAGCCAACAAGTCACAGTCCCATTATCAGAGTCAATTTCATTCAATGACAGAAAAACTAAATTCAAACACAAATATATACAGGGCAGTCATCCTGCAGCAGAAAAGTAAACCGCAACACAAACATAACACTTGACTAAGCCAACAAGTCATAATCGATTGTACACTGTAAGTAATCGAGATACAAAACATAACACATTCCAACTATTCCAACTCAGAAGATAGCTGACAACACAAAACTAAGATTACAGGTATAATCTTTACTGGGAATGCAGAAATGTCCAGTTTCTCATGTGAATTATAATAGCATGTTGAGATCAGGTAATTTGAACACAATGGTAACCAAATAGGCCATCCAATCACAAAAACACTATTCATAATTCTAGGAGACTTGAGAAGAATTCAAAGAAGATAGCTAAAATGAATGGCTGGGTTGGATGTCTATAATGGAATCCTAATGAACAAAGCACACGAGGAAAAGTGGCAGTGGGAGGCTTTTCCAGTGGAATGTTGCCCTGTCAATATGTCAATATCAAATTCATCAAAATTTTGGCTCATGATCACATTGCGTTTTTTGCCCTGTGATGTTACACAGTTCCAAAATTCAAAACTTCCAAGTAGCCTTCAGCATATGACATTAAAAAACAAGAACTAAGGCCTCAACAAGTCCACATCATTATTCTCTTGCTAAGAAAAAATGGTCTAATGCAAAATGCCCAAAAGGAAAAGTCTCCATTCTTCTCTATCTTATTTACTAAGATGGTTATAAACAGGAAAGAAGGTGGAATAACTCATATGATTCATATGACTTATAAAATTAATGTTAACATTCCCAGCATCATTGATCTGTTTTTATGTTATTTGACACAGCATGAAGTAATAATCTAACATATTTCCACAGTAAATGTTTGAAATAACTAGCCCGTACAGTGCTATAATGCAATGCAATAGAACACCTAGTGCTTGTTTTAGCCAAAAGCATAGCCTAACCTAGAGTCTGGAGAGGCTTAGGTTATCAAAGAGGATGCAAACCTAAACAGGGATGACACTCTGTTCTAGATATCCCTATATAATTGTCACATGACTCCCTAGAACTAGATAAAAGGCTACCAGTCTGACGTAGGACGGGTTGCAAGAATAAGGAAAGAGGGCAAAAACATAACACTAGCTTCACCACCTAAATTTGATTGAACATAGAGAGAGAGAGAGAGAGAGAGAGAGAGAGAGAGAGAGAGAGAGAGAGAGAGAGAATATCTTTATTCATCAAATTCAACATAACAATTATGTTTATTACTGGGGCCTATAAAAAGGATACCATATTACATCAAATCAGGGAAATCCAAACATAAATAGTAATCAAATCCCATAATTTCAAATCTCATAATTACCAATTAGCTCTAGCTCAACTGGCAACTCCCTCCGCCAATTCCCTCCCCTTGTAAGTCGTGAGTTCACGACCCATTGGGTGCATGTAACTTACCAATCAAATAACATTTTGAAATCTCATGATCTGTATCAATGGCATCAATCAACATTAATCTATGAAGCATGGACATGGATATGGGCACACTATGGGTACGACACATTGACACAGCAATCTTTGAAAAATTAGGACATGGAGAGGATACATATATTAATTCATTATTAAATATGTTTTTATATTTATTTTTAAATATTGTTAAGCATTTATTTTTTCATATAAAGTTAAACATATATCATTTTAAGAGCAATTAAGGATAATGAAGTGAATTCATAACTAATATATGATATTTAGAAATTTGAATAAAAATCAAATAATAAGATCTAAAAGAGTAAATAAAAGATAACTAGATAACTATTCAAGATTAAAACTAAAAAGAAATAAAAGATAAGTGTCCCAGTCGAAACCTGCAATTTTTCAAAAACACAAAAAGGACACAGCTGGGACATGGGTGCAAAAGTGTCCTAGGTGTGTCCTGTGTCCAACACAAGTATGGCACCTCCAATGAAGTGTCTGTGCTTTCTAGACATTAGTCTAGCGTATACATCAACTGTCTTGGGGTGAGAGAAACTCGACCCCATCGTGTACAGCTCATGACGACACTAGATGGGTCATAGACCTTGGAAAGGGTGGGGCTTAAAGATAGTTTAAGTTTTGGTTCTTAATTGGGACGAAATGGGTACTTTTTTTTTTTTTTTTGGGGTTATTGGGTTTGTTTGTTTTGGGTTGGATTGCGATGTTTGAACTTTAATTAATGGGATAACCTGCGCTTGCAGTCATGTTCATGTTTTGATTTTCTGTTTTTTTTTTTTTTTCTTGGTCTACACAATCAAAGTTAACCAACAAAGGGGTTGTGAATCTTGCAGAAAACTTGGTCGAGCAACTCAATTTGGTGGTGGCAATGAGTGAGGTGGATTTCCAAAAGACTCCCAGGCTACACAATCGATTTGCTGGGTGCTGATAGCAACTTAGGTGCTGATTCCTAAGTTTTTCTTTAAAGAGGATGTGAATCATAGGATAAGAGCAGGGTGGAGGGTGGACGAAGTGGAGAAGTGCATCAAAAGTGTTGTGTAATCATAGAATACCTATTAAGTTAAAGAGAAAATTTTATAAGACTGTCATGGAATCAGCTATGCTCTATGGTACCAAATGTTGGACTGTTAAGAAGTAATATATTCATAGAGTGAGTGTAGCTGAAAGGAGAACTTTAAGATAGATAAGTGGAAATACATGGAAAGATAGGAAAAAATTCGAAATGAGAAAATTTGCTTAAAGATACGAGCACGGGTACGGTCGTGTTCAAAGGAGAGCAACTAAGGCACAAGTAAGAGAGAGTGAGTTGATCCAATTTGAGGAAACGTAAAAAGGTAGAGAAAGACCAAAAATCAAATTAGTAGAAGTAACAAAAAAAGACATTTCAATTAACAGAGTAACAAAGAGTATAAATTTAGATAGAGTAGAATGAAGGAAAAGATTACGTATGCCCAATTCTAGACAAAGCCCTAGGTGCTGATTCCTAGGGGTTATCATTTTCCTTTTAATCAATTTTACCCTTTATCCCCGTTTGATATTGTCCAGCATCAATACCTTTTCAGTAACATGGCAGCAGATAACTACTAAACTTGAGAAAAAATACTGCCTGAAATTTTCAAAGTTATATTTGTTTGGAAGAAGTCCTCTATAATAGAGCTGCTCTCCAAAACAGGAAAATGTTTTCCGTAACAAAAGCATAAAGCCTTCTCCCTGAGCTCCTATCCCAGCTATTCCTCCATGGATTTATGTATCTTAAATGACCATGTGTAGTATGCAAGACAAGCACCAAGAAGCTATGTATCTTAAATTCAACCAAACTTAGTTTCTCAAACTCTATCAAACAAAGGTGCTACCAGAAGTTCCTTTATATTTTGTATCTGGCTTGGTTAACTTGTAATATACTTTTCAATAGGATATACATGTGTCTGGTTATTTGACTTTTATCTTATCTATCATGCAATGACATTACAAAGTATAAACCCATGAAATTATCTATGCTTCCTGACAGCATTGTTATTTGTTCCACTAAAAAATCGCAAAGAAGGAAAGAGAAATTTGGAAAGTTCAGGATTGAAAAAATTAGTGTTTGCAACAAAGCTGTTCCACATGTCACATCAGAAATACATGATGGCGAATCGCTAAGGCAGTAACCTACTTTGCTAACTCTGCTTTGCTATACATAAAGTTCATACAGAGAAATCACCATGACAAGTTAAATAAGGTATCCATACTATCAAAGTGGGGGGATTGAAAAGGGAGGTTGTTGAAGCAAATGAAAGCAGATGTAAAAGATGAAGGATACCAAAGTACAAATCATCTCAGAACTTTTTTCCCAAAGTGTCATCTCATTTTACCAAATCTTATTGGAGAAAAATATACTGATCAAAAACATTCATTGGAGTAAATTATATTGCTATACTAATTTGGGACCAAGGTTATAATTGAAGTATATAGATACAAAATGCAATCTAGAGCAGAAGAAAAATTTCCCAGCCTCATACTATACAGATCAATCCCCCAAATCATCTCAAGACCAAAATTCATATAAAAGCTAATATAATTGATAAATAATAATAATAATAATAAAATCCTAGACAAACCATTTTTATCACTTAAATTTGATAAGGTTTCCCATTGGTTCAATTTGCCCCTTCATGATTAGCTACACATTGAACTACTAATCTGACAGAATACTTCCTCTTATTCAACCTCAGAACTTAAAAATCTAGTGCAAAAATCAATCTATGTTACTAGAATCATTTGAATTGGATGTTATCACACATAAAAGACATCATTAATCCAAAATGTAACACAACCGATAGAGACTCCAGCTAATGTGATGAACAAGAGATGGAGTGGATGACGAACTGTTAGCTTTACAACAACCAAGATGCAGGAAAATCAACTAAACAAGAATGAACAGCCAAATTGTTCCTACCTTCTGTCTTCTAAGCCTTTCATTCTCCTCTTCCAGACGTGAGACTTTGTTCTCCAGCTCATGTGTATAAGCCTGTCCATCAACATAATTATCTTCTAAGATCACAGGGAAAACATATAAAACAAACAGAAGGGATTTTTTTTTTTTGGGTGGGGGATTTAGTATTTAAAACTTGACCTGCTTTCTTGCTCTAGACCGAGCTGCAGATTCCCTATTCTTAATCATTCTCTTCTGCCTCCTTTCAACAGTCCTCTCAACCACTTCCCCAGTAGCCCCCCTTTTCCGCCCCGGCGTCTGAGTATCCGATAATGTGCCAATCAAAGAAGTGGGAGACATTGTCATGTGGGTATCCGAGTATGGTGCATCCATAACAGGAAGAGGCTGCTGCTGAACCTGAACCGGAACTGGATGATGCATAAGAACCATCATATTCTGCTGCTGTTGCTGCACTGAAGGGAGCTGAAATTGCATTTGCATCCAATGACTATGTTGGGGTGCAGCAATTGAATCAACCCCTAAAACACCAGCAGCAGCATTGCCTTTCTCACAATTATTATTGTTATTATTATTATAAGATTCAGTGACTACCCCAGCTTTCACCAAAAAATCCTCAAGGGTTATTTCACCAAGAGTAGGATTTTTCTCCTGAACCTTATTCCTCTCTTGATCACTGTACTTGATGTTCTTATGCTGAATATCTTTCCACACCTCATCAACAGTCTTCTTGCTCAGATCCCTTGAAAATGTTAAGCTTCCCTGCTTATGCAGACCCGAAGCTGAACCAGAAATGACATTATTACTATTATCAGGGACCTGAGTAGCTTCTGCAGTCCACACAGTCTTGAGAAGCTCATCCAGATTCATGCTGCCTAATGGCTTCCCCAAATCACCAAGCTGGGTATGAACCTCATCAAGGGTGAGGCTGTACAAGGAGCCTTGGCGAGCCAGTGACTGTGACTTGTGCATTTGGACAGTACTAACACCACCACCTTGAGATCCCACTGACTGAGCCCCCATTCACCTATATAGTTTCTATCATTCCAGAAATCAATCTCACATACCCTTTTATCAAGAAGAAGAAAAAAATTTATGATCCTAATGTAAAGATGGTAACTTGAATTTCAATAAAACCATAAACCCATATCATAAATCAACAAATAATTTAAAAACAAAGCAGTTTTGGGGTATGAATTAAAAGACCCAGATAAAAAAAAAAAAAAAAAATTTTAAAAAAAGGTGAAGAAAATGTAGCTATTGACACTTCCAAAGCAAGAAAAAAGGCCCAGAAATGAAACAGAAGTACCTACATTCTATACAAGAGAAGGAGGAGTTTTTAGTTTATTTGTTTGATTTGAGTAAAGAAAAACGAATTAAAAAGAAAGCGAACTCAGGAACCAAACACAAAAGAAGAAGAAAAGAGAATCTGCACTTGTTCTGACTTAATTAATAAAAAAAGAAAAGAAAAGTGTGTGTGTGTGTGTGTGTGTGTGTTCAGGTGGCAGGACTTTCTCTTTTCTTTCACTTACACTCGCCGCAGGATCCGATCTGATGAATCTATAAAAGTGACATTTTTTCTGGGTAGTGGGGACAATGGCACACTTGTATCAATTCTTCTTCATACTAAAAACCAATTTTCACTTCAAAAACAAATAAAGACACTACTACTTAGATAAAAACACTACTACTTAGATAAAAACATACATTCCCAATTATTTCCCATTCCCCAACTGCATTCCATAACCATTCCCACCTTCTCACACTTTTCTTTTCTTTTTTATAATTGAGACATCCTAGGTTCCTCTTTTTCTTTTTTCCTATTCAACTGCCACTTGTTTTTTTTTTTTTTCCATTTTTTTTTGGTCTCAACTGCCTGTTAATTGCAGTTTAAGTAAACATTTTAAATTTTATAATTTAACTTTTTAAAGACTGCCTGCTTTTTAGTTTCTACTTTGTACTAATATATTTCTCAGTGGATGACCGCGTGTACTATGTTTCGCACACGTGAGACCGGTTGATAAGAAGAATAAGAAATCGATTATAGGACTATCAAATAGGTCAGGTAAAGCTGAGTAGATACTGTACATTTGCTAGCCCAATCACACCGAAAAATATATCTTGTACCCGGCATATATGCCGGGTGTCTCACACAGGGTCGGGCCCCACAGTGTGTGGGACCCGCCCCTGTATGAGTGACCCGGCATATATGCCGGGTACACCATATAGCGCCTCCAATCACACATTAAAGTTATGCATGAGACACCCATGACCCGTTCGAACCTGAATGTTTTGATCCCAAAGTAAAAATGAGTTGATTCATAGACCAATTTTTTTTTGTGGGATCTAACCCATTTTTAAAAATAAAATTCAAACATATGATCTATAGTGCACAACTAAAGCTTACGTTTCGTTTAGTCTATCTTAAAGTAAAATGTTTTCAAATGTAAAATAATTTTAAATATTTTGTTTGACATGTAAAATTCTTCAAACAAACCACAAAAACTGGTGGCTGATTAGTGTCAAAATTTCAATAACCAAATTGTCAAAATTAGCAACCAAAATGGTGGCTCGAATGACCGGACCACACCACTAGTGACTATTGTTGAAACGGTGTCTCCAATAACCAAAATGCCAAAACCGGTCACTAGAACATCAGCTCCAACAACCAGCAAATGCTATCGGAGTGGCATCTCCGTTGACCAGTAGCACCAATCATCCGAATAGCTACTCTGGTCACTAGACCACTGGTTACTGCCACTGGAACAAGGGCTCCAATGATCAAACATGTAGTATCGATTGCCAGAATGCCGACTTCAGCTACCAAAAGAAAAACGCCAACATCGATCATCCAGCCACCAAATCAATGGACCTAGCCAACAAATGGGGGGGGGGGGGGGGAGGGGGAGACACTATATGTTTTTTGAAAATGTTTTACCAAATTTTTTTAAGTAAAACATTTTATAACATTTTATAAAGAATTTTATAGTTAATGGAAAAAAATTTATAAGTTTGATTACATTTATATGCAAAAAAAAAACAAACATCTTAAATAAGAAACCATTTTTTGAAAAATATTTTACTTTATAAAACAAATAAATTATTAATTTTCAAATTGACAATTACATGCGCTAGTGCATGCCAACTGCCCAGCCACAATTTGAAAAAAAAAATTAAAAACCTAATGGCTACACGTTTCATGTAATCCTCACAAGGTTCTTTTTATGGTCCACTCAGTGCATCAAGTTCCGATGCTCCACGTTTCATGTACTTCCTTGCCTTTCTTTTTTTGGCTGAATTTCCTTGCCAATTGCACTCACGATAGCTTTATTTGCAATGAAGAAATTACCGCAGCATGACACATTCTAGCGGCTAGAGACACATAAACACACCTTTTCCAATGGAAGGTAAATATACTTTATCTACATTAATCATGCAGTGGCAGCAATAAACTTATATGTCATGTAATTGGTCCATCAACATCGGTAAATAATCTGGATTGAAAGCTGATCAGATTGCAATTTTTTTGTCATTACAGGGTGCACATTAGCAATCTATTTCCTATGAACCTAAAATCTTACAACCTAAACATTGCTAATTCCGAATAACTTTTAAAATAAAATAAAATAAATTCAAAGCAACATTTTGAAACCAATCTCAGAAATCACAATCAACTAAAATAGAACCTTCTTTCTTTCTTTTGTTTTTCAGTTAATTTAAAAGCAAACTTTTGTGTTTGTACTATTTTGTTTTTGGTTAGCAGTGTTGAGATTTGTGTAATTTTATTATAACTAAACAGTACCAATTTGTTGATCTAAGCTCTTTTTTTTTACATGCATGGATTATTCTAAATTAATGCATTTTACCCCAAGTAATACTTATTATTTACCAAATGACAAATACATGTTTTATATAATATTATATATATATATATATATATATATATGTGTGTGTGTGTGTGTGTGAAAATAAGGGTAATGGGGTTCGTCATTTATTTGGATTTTTCGGAATTTATCTTTCTTATAATTGGAAGAAAAAAAATTGAAATGAATGTTCCAAATTTCACCTATACCTTTGAGATTAAAAATAAATAAAAAAAGGTTTTTTTTTCTATGTAATTTGGGGGGTTTTAATAGTTTCATGGTACTTTAATAATTTTCATGTAGTTCAAGCTTAATTTTATGATTTTTATGGTCTTAGATTATTTTGGATATTTTCATGTAATTTAGGGTTGCTTTGGTGATTTTAGTGTCTTAAGGGTATTTTGTTCACATGTGAAAGAATCATGGTTAAATTGATAATTAAGGGATTTGGTACTCTTTGTAAAGTCCAAAGCAATTTTGTAATTTCTTAAAGTCGTAAGGTCAATTTGGTAATATCAATGAGGCTTGACAGCAATCTTGCAATTTTCTATAGGTTCAGGAATGTTTGTGTAATTTTTGGAAGTTATGGGGGCATTTTGGTTGTATTTAGAAATTGTGGAGTATCATGTTAATTCTTGGAAAATTTAGGGGTAATTATGTGATTTCTTGGAGATTTGGGAGAAGTTATGTAATTTTTGGAAGCTATTGGGCTAATCTATTACTTTATAAAGTGTAAGGGTACTTGCGTAATTTCAATAAGGTTCATGGTTGGTGGGCCTTCAAGATTAATTGGGCTTGGTATGAGTTTTGGTTTTGGATGCTAAATACCTGTTTGGATAGCATTTTTTCTCCTGCGTTTTGGTGATTCCCTTTTTTTTTTTTTTTTTTGAGAACGAGCCCTGGCTTTTTTTATTGTTCAGTGGGTCCCGTGCACTATTTACGAGACCCACAAATCTCTTTTTTTAACTTTCATTAAAAATGGGTCTCACGGTACTATTCACACATTTAAAAATTATTTTACTACAGTGTTTTCAGTTTTTAGTAAAATAAGTGGTATCCAAACGGACTCTAAGAGTTGGACTATTGGATTATTGGGCCAAGCATAGTGTGTTAGAGTTGGGCTTGGATCATGTGGCTTAGTGTAGGTTTTGAGCTTTAGTTTGTAGCTGGGCCAAGGGGAGTTTGGGCTAACCCATACTGGCCTATGTCGTGTGGCTTAGTGCTTGGAGTGTTGTGCATGCAAGTAAGTGTAGACATTGCATTTTGTAACCCTTACAATTCGTGCCCCCTACCCAATGATATTGAAATTCTAAGGCCCAAGGTTGGTTTAGGGCTCAATTAGATTCTAAATTGACTTGAGAGATGTTAAAATGGGAAAAATAATTTTCTATGAGCAAATAAATCTATTTTTGAAAAATAAAAACTACAAAAACCCTCGGCCTACGTATGTATACACGCGTATGCGTACACAGGTTTGATGCACACGTATGTAGCCACAAACTTGCATACACAGCTAGGGTTCTAGAGAGCTATGAAAAGCAAGTTTTCTGCATTAAAGCTGAGATTTGGAATGAATCCCACATCGTCTATGAGTCATTCCATACCTTCATTTTTCAACTATATAAAGCCTTACATGGTCTATTTCAAAACAGAACAAAAAATTCTAAAGGAAAACACAAGATTCACTAAGAAATAGTGAATCAAAAATGGAGTTTTTTCACAAAACATCCTCAAGTCAATATTTCTGATGGGGGCCTTTTCTGCCCTTGATATTTGAGTTTTAAGATTACTAATCACTTCCTTGTTTGATTTTAAACAGATTTGACTAAGGAGAACGGTCAAAATCAAGCTTAGGAGCTGTTGTTTTGTGGTATTGAGTTCTAAACTCTTTTCTTTCATTTCTGCTTTAATCTTGTTTTTAATCTTGTTTCATTACTCTATTTGTGTTTATATATGTTTGTTTAGCCTAGGGTTTAGTAGTTTTTATGTTTAAAAGCATGTTAAGTTGCTAGATTTATTATTTTAAATCCTACTCTGTTTTATGTGTTTCTGAGTTTTTGGGTTAGGGTTCATCAAGCATGTCTGTGTACACATGATTTTGTATGCGCATGTAGACTCATAGTATGCATACGTAGGCCTATGTATGCGAACGCACACTCATACCAAGAAACCCTGGTTTGGGTTTTTTCTATTTCTATTTCTTCATTTCTCTTATATAATATGCCTCTATTTGATTCCTTTTTATGCCTTTTAGTCTATTTTCCTCTATTTAATTACTTGTTTGCCTTTAGCATGTTAGATTAGGGTTTCTTTTTATTTCTTGTTTTCATGCCATGAGCATGGATTCACATGGCCATCAATTGATGCATAGGTTTTGAGATGCAGCCAAGTAAGTGGGGGTAAGTCATGCATTTACATAAACATACATTGGGCATATGTTTGATGATGAGTATGAACATAATGATGAGTACGAACATGTTTGCTTGGGTGATTTGTTCTTGATGCAATCATATGTTTATTTGGATCTTGCCATTTATACTTACTGCCATGATTTGTTTGCTGCCTTGGATGTAATGAGATAGGAACATGCTAGTGTAGACACCGAATTTTGTACACCTTATGACTCAGGCCCCCGTTCCTCAATGATACTGAATTCTAAAACCCAAGGTTGGTTTAAGGCCCAATTAGATGTTAAATTGATTTGAGAAATGTTAAAATGAAAAATGTAACTTTTAATGAGTAAATAAATTTATTTTTGGAAAATTAAAGCCAAAGAAACCATCGCTATGCGCACGCAACTTTTTGCATGTGCACTGAGGCATGATCTTACGCACACATAGCGGATCTCAGAAACATAAATAAGGTAAGTTTTCTGCATTAATGCTGAGATTTGGAACGAATCTCACATCGTCTGAGAGTCATTTCAAACCCCTGTTTTCACACTATAAGTATCCTTACATGATATATTTTCAGAATAGACAGAAATCGCACGAGAAAACACTAAGATTCTCTAGAAATAGTAAATCAAAGATGGAATTTTTCACAAAATATCTTCAAGTCAATTTTCTTTTGATTAGGGCCTTTTCTAGCCTTGATCTTTAAGTTTAAGATTACTAATCACTTTTTTATTGAATTATGAATGAAGGGAATGGTTAAAAATTAAGCTTAAAGAACTTTTGTTTGAGGTATCTAGTCTAAACCTTTCTTTTTCTTTTCTTTTTCTTTCTGCACTTTAATCTTTCTGTTTGTTTTAGTTGTTTGTTATTTTATGCTTTAACATGTTTATATATCTTAGGTTTATGTAGTTGTATGTTTTACAAGCATGTTAGGTTGTTGGAATTCATGTTTTGAAGCCTTACCCTGTTTGCTGTATTTCTAGGGTTTTTGGGCAGAAACCCACGAGCACATAATCTTGCTTGTGCATGCAGGCTTGATTATGCGCACGCAAGGTTGTTCATGTGTGCGCATGAACCAACCTAGAAACCCTAATTTTATTTCTTCTATTTTTGTTTCTGTTTTCACCTATAATACTTTTGTTTAGACTCTTTTCCATGTTTTCATGCTTCTAAGCTTCTATTTCATATGTTTAATTGCTTGCTTGCTTTCACATGTTAGAATTAGAGTTCACTTAGCGTTTTATTGTTTGAATGCCATGAACATGCATTCACATGTTCATGCATAATGCCATAGGTGCTGAGTTACTACAAGGTAAGTGAGGTAAGTCATGCATTAGTATGAACATGCATTTTTGTGTTGTTTGATGCTTGATTTCATGTTTAAGAGTTGGAATACATGTTATGACCCATGTTTTATTGCCATGCTTATCTTCCTGCCTTGTTTGAGATGATATGTTATGCCATGATTAGATGAATGCTAGGATGAGGTGACATGTATGCTAAATGTATGTTAGGGGATGCCATGCTATGCTAGACAAATGTTAGGGTCTATGATGTGATGTTATGCATGATAGATGTATGAGTAGGTCTTTTGAGATGATTGATGTCATGTTGTGTGTTTAGATGTATGCTAGTATGTGTGTGTGTGTGAGTATAGATGCAATATTGAGTGTGCCTTTAATAAGGTTAAGACATAAGACACAATGAGAGGAAGTTAACCTTAGGGTTGGATGGTTTTGGGTGCCTAACACCTTCCTAAAACCATACTTTAACTCCAAACCCATATTTTTGGTAGTAAGATCAAAAAGATCCTTCCTCGAAATGACGCTATGTATATGGTTCTTAGACCATTGCTAAAACTAGGTGGCGACTCCCATCCCATGTGTCCACAACTAGGGTTTACGATGATATGATGCCATGATAGATGTATGTTAGGGTTTTGGGATGATTAATGTCATGTTGTATGTTTAGATGTATGCTAGTGTGTGTGTGAGTATAGAATGCAATTTTGAATGTGCCTCTAATAGGATTAAGACGTAAAACACAATGAATGGAAGCTTACCCAAGGGTTAGGCAATTTTAGGTGCCTAACACCTTCGTAAAACTGTACCTAAATTCTGAACCCATACTCTGGTAGTAAGACTTAGTCCTTCCACATAAAAGCGCTATTAAATGGTTCCTATGCCTAATCTAGGTGGCAACTTCAATCTTTTTTTCACTCGGTCCATCCGGCCGAGGCGTACTCCCCTCTCCCCCCCTCCCCCCCCCCCCCCCCCTCTTTTCCTTTAAGAAGGAAGGCCCACTGCCGCCCACAATAAGGTTTCTAAACCTCCTCTTTACTTTTATGCTCTAGCTTTTAAATCTAAGCATGTTTAGTTTCTAGGTTTTTTCACATGCTCTTAGATTAGGGTTTATTTCAATTTCAATAACATGTTCACATGCTCTTAGATTAGTGTTTTTCAATTCAATGGCATGTTCATATGCTTTTAGATTAGGGTTTGTCACACATCACACACATATTCACCATCTCTCTTTCAATATCCAATATATGCATGTCTAGAATAGGGTTTCATCATGTTCTTGGATGTTTTACTTTGCAATCACTTATTTTGGATTATATAAACTCTTAAATGACATGACATAATCATTGACCATCACAGTCTAAAAGACTAGTTTCACCAGGCAGGTTGGGTGTCTAACACATTCTCAATCCTATAATATAGCCTTTGAACTTAGATCAAGAGTTAGCAAATTAGGCTTATTATTGTAATCTTCTCTTGTCTAGATTGTAACTGAAAAATAGCTATATATATACTAGCAAGTATTTAGAACCCTTGACATCAAATTTTACAGCTAAGTTGGTTTTAACACTAAACTAATCAAAAGTTAAAGTGTAAGTGACTTAGCAAAATTTTCAAAACACAAATTACACTACACAAGCATGGCAATATAGAAAGCTAAAGGAAATAGAGAGAGGAAGACAAGCAAACCACACATAACGCCACAAGTGTTATGGAAGAGGAAAACTCGATCCCCGGGCATAAAAGCCTTTCTCCTGACCACCCGTCAGAAATCTCCACTAGGCAAGATAATTGCAGTACATAAAGAATACAATAAACCCTCCAAGCCAAAGCTCCTAAATGTACTTGAGCCCTCAAGCTCCAGCTAGCAACTAACTTCACTGAGCCCTTTCTCTTCCTAGCTTACCGGAGATCCTCTATTAAAGCTCCAATGGAATCACCACCAATGAAGATTAGATTTAGGTTGTGGCTTCTCAAGTTTCCTCACCCATTCACTCACTCATAGGTATGTGTGTTGTGGATGAGGAATATGTGGAGATGAAGAATTTGGTTTTTTTCTAAGGAAAAAGCTCTCTCTTTTTACACAAAGGAATGGCTTCACTCTCTTGGCACCCCTTAGGGTTTCTAGGTTTGGTCAATACGTATCTGAAGCCCTTTGCCATGTCTCACAACTGTGTGTGTGTGTATGTTGGCAGAAAAATAGTGGTTAGTGCAATTTGCATAGTACAAAGATCGTGCAACTCGCGACCTATTCGATCCTTAAGGTCGTGAGATGGTCATGAGGTGCACGTCTGCACTCTCAGACAAACACCTGCCACATTGACTTCACAGATAGCTTAGGTCACGAGCAAGTTGTCTCCAGGCCGCAAAATCTCAGGTTGATGCAGCTTCCAGTCTTCAAGGAGACGCTTAAGTACATTACCCCAACTTACATGAAAACCCAAAAAACAATACATCACCAATAAAATGTATTACATTTTTGTCACTAAATAAAGCCAACATAAAACATGACTTCTCAATAACTAGGAATTAAAGTGTTATATTTTGTTTTAGATTGTATATAGAACTAAGCAATGTAATTTTTGGTTGTTATCAAAGAGATGTACATTTTCAATTCATCAATAAGAATGATGCTCTTTTCAATTTGGTTTTCTTATTTTTCTAATTAAATAAGTGGCGACTCAATTGTACAAATTTTGACCTAAGAGGGATGATAACAATAGTAGAACCTCCTCATTGTCTCTTGAGAGACAACCAACACAACTCCACCCTATTTGCATGGGACAAGTGCCAAAAACTTAATCGGAAGGTTTGGGTCAGGATCATTGTCTCTCACAAGTTTACAAACTTGGTTGAGATTCATTATACTATTGGGTTAGATAGGGTTAGTTTTGGTTGGGTTGGGTTTTAAATGAAATGGGCTTCAAAATGTTAATTTAGTTAAACTCGACCTCCAAATCTAAATATAATAGGGTTCACCTAATCAAATGACATGCACTTTTATATCCTTGAGCCCCTTTATTTTTCTATTTCTTTCTCTCAACTTGGTTAAACTTAATAGGGGAAGGATTTGCTGCAAACTCTATTGCAGGACTTGCTGCAAACTCTATTGCAGGACTTGCTGCAAACCTAGGTGGTAAGCCATAAGAGTGACAGGTGTCCTTAGGTCATGTGCATTGCACATGACCATTGTAGCACATGATCACTTGTTGTCACTCTTATGGCCTACCACCTAATAGAGTTTGCAGCAAGTCCTACAATAGAGTATGCAGCAAATTCTTTCCCAACTTAATATATTATCTTTTTCTTTAACTCTCTCTTTCTCTTGAGCTTTTGCCACGGTCGAAGCTCCCTCTAATTATTCTCCATACCTTTTCTTTAGCTTTCTCTCTCATTACTTCAAGTCTTCACTTTCTCAATTATTCTTTCAAATTCATGGATCTTGGTGTGGGATTGGGTAGTGAAAAACAAAATATAGTAATAACATAGACAAGATAAATAAATAAATAATGAAACATCTATAACGTAACCTTAGAATAAAATTCATATCTACAATATCCCTAGTGCTCTAAGAAACCAAAATTAATTCCCATTTTCTAAGTCTACAAAATCATAACTTAAAAGCTCTGAATGGATGCTCAATTAAGAATTATGAACTCCTCAAATCTCTGTCATTAGTCGATGTGGAATTTGTTGATTTAGTTCAATAGTTTATGACTATGAAATGCATTTTCCCTTTTACTCATTAAATTGTAAATGATTATAATTAAGAAGCTAAAGAAGTTTCTGAGTTTAACATCTGTGGGTGAGCACATTTACTGAGGCCATGAAGAGAGGACAATTTCTCTTGAAGAAGACTATAGAATCAATTCTGATTTTGGTGTGAATAGGAAGAAAGCAAAGGTATTTTTCGTTCATATATATATGTACTTGAAGATGTAATCTTTGTTTTCTTTCCAAAACCTTATAAACAAATGTATGAATTGAGGCAATGCTAACATCGTGCTTTGCTCTGTGTGTGTGTGGGGGTAGCTCCGAGGTGGGAATCTCAGCTGCATGTGGGGATTAAAGGCGAAGCGATTGGACAAACTCATTCAAAAGCACATGTAATGCATGCATAAGAATCCGAGTGTGCGTTCCACCGAGGAGAGAATGCACGTGAAACTGTTTATCATGTTCCTAAGCTATGCCTCTAAAGAGTGTAATGTCATCTACTTGTGTTAGAAACATTACAAATCTTATTACATCATTTTTATAAAGTAATATGACATTAATTATATTAAAAAAAAGGTAATCTACACATTCGTTTATTGTGTTTTTTTGAAATCCATTAATCACTTTTGTTATTCTATTACATTGTAGATGTTATCATACGCGGTAAATTCTGTATTATTTTAACATTTTTCTTGTATTCTATCAAGAGCTTCCATTTCAATATGATATCTATTACCTTAAAAAAGCTGTTTACTTTTAGAATATATAACCGACAACCATTGGCTCAAGTGTGGGCTATCAGTTTTTTTCTTAGCTTCATTTCTATAATCTATGAAAGTCTAGAATATACATTATATATCAATATAAGAGCCATTGAGCCAATACAATGAGGTCAGAAGTCTCTCTCTCTCTCTCTCTCTCTCTTCTCTTTCACTGAGATAGAACCACATGCAAGAACAATAATCAGCAAAGTGCCATAATTAGCTTTATATATTAAAAACAATACGCAAGCATTAAATATATTTCTCAAAATTATCTTAATAAAATTGCCAACGACTAGCTAGTTTGACAAATATATTACTCATTTAAAACCCTTATCACTGCCTTAAGTAGTCAGTGCCATATTCTTTTGGAGTAGTTTTTAATGGCCAAATCATTTGGGAATTGTCTCTCTTGTCTACTTCTTTCTCTTCTTTAACAAAGTCTTTTCGATGAAGCCAATATCCTGTGTCAGAAAGAAGGGGTTGTCCAAGACCAATATATATGTCATGTATGTATGTTTCTCTAAAATAGCAGTCTTAAAAAGGGCTTTTCTTTTTCCAACAGGTGGATTGGCATTGTCACATTTGGTTGGGTGGAGTGGACCAAGCATTTGCACGCCACACCTCACTACGCACTGATAAAAGTATTAAAAAAAATTATGGATTTCTATATTATATTTCTGAGGCTTGCTTTCATCTCACAGTACCTCATCTATGCCATGAACTCTTGGTCTCTAATAGATTAATTAAATTAAATTATTTCAAGTTAAAAGGGCAGCCATATGAGGATGAGGTCATGAATCTCACTGAAGTGAAGTGCTACGTTTACACTGTGTTTGGTAAATGTGTTGGGGGGGGGGGGGGGGGGGGGGGTGACATTGTGAGGAAAACTATATAGGATGGATATTGTTTGACAAAATCAAATCAAAAAACCCAAAAGAAGATGAGAGAAGAGGGAAAGGAAACCTCATCTCGACCATTTCCGTTCATGAGGAAAGGGAAGGGAATCATCAATCATCACACATTATGTTCGTTTATGACAACAAGGGATTTGGAAGATAGGATAGATTAAAAGATCTTTATAAGCTTACTAAGACTAATTACATTAGTGTTTGATAAGTACATCATCCTGTTGGTGATGTTATCAAAATCGAACTAGGCCTTAATATTGATCTTCTTTTTAAGACAAAAATTGAAAAAATTTCAACCCAAATATTTTCTTTTTGAATTTTTTTTCTTATATTAATACTATCATCTTTGATGGGATAATTATGAATAAAGATACCTTTCATCCTATTAAATAATTTGCATTTAGGCCTATTGTAATTATAAGAAATTACTACTCACAATCAAAGCTGTGTAAACATATTTTTTTCAAAATGAAGTATAGAATTAATTATTAAGAGAGATTTAGCACACAAGTCTAATTTCGAACCTATTAAAATAGTGTGCAATTAAAAAGATTGTGATTTACTAATGTTATCAATTTTGTTCTGTTCCAACTAGAACGGCCATACATTTTATGATTATTTTTCATTAGTAATGTGATTTTTTTAGCTTATTAATTTAGCAAAAAAAAATATATATATATATATATATATAATTAGCTTATTGAGAATAAGGAATTCTTCCCTCTTTCAACTCTTATAAAAGTATCTCGGTAGATTGCTTATAGAGTGTTAAGTATTTCTATTTTTTATTTGTATCCCTTATGGATGGATTCTCTTTGATGAGCTTATTTATCCATTAAGATGTACGTTTATATATCCTCTTTACCTCCAAAACAATCTTGTATATTATAGTGCCATACCATCACATATATATATATATATATATATATATATATATATATATATATATATATATATATATATATATAGAATTTATCAAAACACATACTCGTCGTCTCTCATATCATCCTTCTTTCAATCCACGCACCTTAGAAATTAGAATAGAATGAAAATGACAGGCCTAAAAGGCCTAGTAGCTCTCTTAATTTCTACCCTTTTTTTATGTGAACCTTGCTATAGGTTTTGAAATTGAGTAATGCTACCGATGGATAAATTTTTTTACAAATTATTAGTGTGAAAATTTATTATTGATTTTTATTTGGATTACCATTAAAGTATTAGTATTGGTGATGTTAAAAATCTATATTACTATTTTTAATACCACCAAAGATATTTAAAAAAAAAAAAAAATGCATGGTGGAGGGAAAGCCAAATTTTTTTGGCTTTCTCGCTACAGTGCCTAGCCAAAAATGGTTGTGCACTTTAGCTAAAAAGGTTAAAAAATAATAATAGTTTATTAAAAAGTTATATTTATAACACCACCAAAGATTAAAAAAATAAAATAAAACATGCTACAATGGTGGAGTTTTTTTGGCTTTCCCGCTACAGTGCCCAACCAAAGATGGTTGTGCACCATAACTAAGAAGGTAAAAAATAATAATAATAGTTTATTAAAAAGATATATTATTTTATTGTATTGAAAATGGTGGTTGTTGTATATTAATTGTAGTAGATATATTATTTTATTGTGTTATTTATATTATTTTATTATGTTGAAAGTTAAAATAAAAACACTGATATTTAGTGTTTTGTAAAGTGAAATGGTAAAATTGATAAAATAATTTTTTATGGTGCTAAATTGCTAAATTTATAGTTCTATCAATGTGAATGTTCACCTCATCAGCGGTTTATAAAAATTTTCATAAATTTAGTATTTTTCATTGAAATTTTATTGAAAAATTCACACCCACACTCAGGACCACCAAAACACAAAAAGAGAAGGGGTGTAAACTTCTCGGTAAAAAGCTTTATTGCGTCTAAACTTATTGCTTCTATATAATATAGATTAGGCATGCCGCCTACCTACAATTGTTTAGGTATGGGACTTCAGGGTTTATAGCTAGCTAGCTAGGGTGATTGCAATAGCTAAGTGTTACTCGTGATACTTGTCATGTTGTGGTACTTTACACTTATGCTAGAATTGGGTTGTGCTGCCTCTTTATTGTTGGTATACATGCTTTGATGACTACTTGGTTGAATTATCGACGAGTTATTGGCCTTGTAAATATGATGGACCCATCGATGGTTGCAAGCCATGCATGTGTGGTGATGAGCCATGGTAGCTAGCTAGCTAGGCTCGTGAGGGTTGGACATGGGCATATATATATAATAGTGATGAGTAATGGATGGACTACTTTTGTTGTGTGCAAGGCATGACAGGATAACCTAAATGCATATATTGGCATATTATTGGTTCATGTGGGAAAGAGCTATGTGGCAAATTAAGCACATGGCATGCAAGACTGCCTATGGGTGGTGATGTATTGTGGGGTTGCGTGGCTAGATTTGGAAGGTGACATTGACAATGGCCAAACCCTATACTTAGTGTGCATATATAGGCTATGGCTGTATTGTTTAGCATGTGTATGTTTGGGTTGCCAGATGTGCTTGCATGGCCTGTGGTAATCTTGCCTAATTATAGGCAATAATACACATATATAGGGAGGGCAAGTGGCAGAAGCAAGGTCTGCTTGTCACAAAGTTATAATGTCGAAATGGCCTTGAACAGCTAGCTCTAGAAAAACAGGAGCAGTTTATCCCAAAGGCAGTTCCCTAGCTAGCTAGAATGTGGTATATAGCAAATTTAGGATCTGTTCTTTTCTTTTTTTAGTATAAAAATTAAGACGTTAAAATTCTCAATTTTGTATGACAATTTCTTATCAGACTTTATACAATCTTATATAATGATACCAAAACCTCATACTTTTAATAAGTTTTATATATATATATATATATATATATATATATATATATATATATATATATATATATAAAGACGTTCAAAAGAGATTGAATCAAGAATCTTCATATGGTATTAGTTTACTTCCTTTTTTTTATTAAAGCAAGATATTTTCTCCTCACACTTACTAATTGGCATGTTGATGACCTTAATTTGCAGCCGGGGGTTTGGGAATATAGGATGATCATAATCTATGATGATGCTAATAATGCGTTCCTTCCATAAACTTTCCCAAGTTTATATATACACGGGTCATTAATTGACACTGGCCTGCTACCAAATCTGAGATTTTGGTTCAAAAATATTATTAGAGTCATAGTTTGGTTTTCTTTCTAATACAACATGCTGTTATTTTTTATACAAGCTCGACTACTACGAATAGATGTTAAATTATTGATTGTTCTAGCAATTTAAACTTTTGAAATATAGCAAATTTAATTATTTAACCACAAAATTCTAACAATAGACTTGCTAGATGGGTTTTATAGCAGAGAGATGTGATTTGCTTAGTGTTTTCTTCTGCAGTGGTATTTAATCTAGGGATGGACCGACTTTTGTTTAATTAATTTGCTTGTCCTTTCTCAATGGGAATATGTTCTTAGAATGAATTTGATTCCTTTTTCTTGTGGTCAATGGTCATGTAATAGTATTACTCCTTTGATATAAAATTCTATCCACTTACTCTTATTATTTACTCTCTCTCTCTCTCTCTCTCTCTCTGCACACCCACAATCACAACAGACCCACATCACATTTGTCATAAAATTTTTTGAAATAATATGTTATCTTTTTTTGCTAAACTGAAATAATATGTTATCTCTTATGCCGTCTTTGAAGTATTTTAATTGTCTTCAAGTAAAATAATACTTTTACTTTAACAGAAGTTGCTCATTCAAACAAACAGTACATTAATTATATAACCTTATTAAATTAGTGATCAGTTATTAATTTATTGCGTGACAGTTTGATAGGGCCAAATGATTTTGGAATTGTGTCTGTTAGTAAAGCTAGTTAATTCCCTTCAACAAAGTTCCATCTGGATGAAAGCCTGACAAAGGAGTACTCCTTTGTCAGACTTATTTTTTGAAAGAGTTTCAGATGGGGTGTTCGAGACCACTATTATTGGTCCCTATATGAAACTCCACCAACAACTCAAAGGACCTCTAAAAATATACATAAATAATAATAACAACTTTTATAAAGGAAATAATGGATTTCAAATAAAGAAAATCATAGAGTCGAATAAGGAACTAATTTTGGTATGAATTTTTTTTTTTTTGATAATTCTGTACTTACAACATAACGAGAGATTTGAAGTATAAATATCTATATTAGAAACACCAAAAGAATGTTAGACAATTGAGCTAGAAGAGTTTTAACTCTAGTATCAAACTTTAGTTGTTGTGATTTGATCCTTTGCTTAGGTATAATGGGCTTATTTAAAGTTACATGAGCATTTATAGCAAAACATCTATAAAATTCAGCTTTTAACATTCCACTTTATAAAATTTTGAAATAATACATCCAGCATATATCAAAGGTTTTATTTTAACATTCAACACATTAAAATACTATTAAAAACACAATAAAATAATATATATTTAATACAATAAACAACAACCACAATCCTCAACACATTAAAATACTACTCTTTTTTTAACAAAATATATATATATATATATATATATATATATATATACTTTTTTTTTTTTTTTGAGTTTAAACTACATGGAGCTGCTATCTCTAGCAGCTACTCAAAGTTAAATTGTTTTTAGTGTAGATGATTTGCTGTAACCACAATTTTAGAGAATGGGTTCTTAAATTGACTTTTTTGTTATGCGGATTACCATCCCACTTTGTATGACCACATTGAATGAATATATATATTTGTTAGTGACTTTAATCACGTCTTCTAATAGTGGGAAAAAAAAAAAAAAAAAAAAAAAAGAAGGAACAAGAAGACCTACAGAGACTATCCAATCTTTTTCTCTGCCCACTTCTTGTAGATTCCAACCACACTTGTAGGAAATGTGTAGTAGTACTCATGAATGATGATCGATGTTATCCTCGGATTGGATTGGACTGTATTGGATGTGTTTGTTTCAATTGGGTGGACCACTAGCTAGTAAAATGCACTAGCTCTCTGATCGATTCACATGCATGCTTTGGAAACATTGACGTTCGATGGGGACTTTGTTGGATATCATCTTAAAGCGAGGAATTTGTGCTATATTTGTAGCTCTTTCATTCAGCAATATCACTTTCACTTTAGTACTAAATTCAACCCCATTGGCATTTGGAACTATTTTTAGCCCTATACAGGATTGAAGCTAGCGATGGGATTGATGAGTGTGTGATTTTCTTTTTTTTTGAAAACGCTAAATAATACTCAAATTAATTCCACAAAAAGAGAGATACATCAAGCTTTGTGCCTAAGACCATCTCTAGCTAAGGCTCCTTAAATTTGCACCACAGTGAACAAATTGTAGACAAAACGAAATTAATTGGGTCTGCTAAAAATTAATTAATTGGGTTAGGAATTAATATGTGAGGTTAGGAAATTTTGGGTTTACAAATTGTAACCTTGTATATATATATATAAAGCTTTCAATTTAACTTTTGGTTAAAAACCATACGGTAATAAAACTAATTGGGTTTTTAAAAAAAAAAAAGACATATGGTAATCTTTTTCTCTATCCAAATGAATGACAAAAGTCAAAAGTAATTGAACATGTATATCATTCCACTTTCAGGACCGCGCCCAAGGCATTTGAGCCCGAATGGTATCTCTTGGGCCTTCATTGGGTGGCCATGATTGGAGCCCAAAAGACGTCTCTAAAATGGTTTGAAGAGATCATAGGCACACCCCATTGATGGGCTTGGACTGAGAATGAAAAATGTATCCAAAACATTCGCCCCTTTTTTTTTTATCTATACCAATTAGTTTTTGGATTTGCCTAAGATTTTGCCCAACACACTGCTAAAATCTAAATGCTCTAAGTCTAAGCATAAAAGCCAGCTGCAAGCCAACACAGTAACAGTCAGCTTAGGACCACAAAGATTGCAACGAATCTGATTTCATATGATCTTACTTATCTAGCTTTAAAATGTAAATGAGAAATAAAATTAGCTAATTGTTTTTTTGCTAAAAGTACTTCAAAAAATTAATAAAATAAAAGGCTATATATGCAATTGCAATTATATTTTAATACTTCAAAATAAAATATAGCTTAAAATGGGAAAATCAAATGTTGAACATAATAACTTATTAAGACTAATAATAATAACAACAAATTGTTTTGAATATAATTTTTTATCAAAGAAGATAATATTTCAACATGATCATCAACTAGATTTATTGAGAAAAAAAAAACTATGTATTACTAGTAACTACAACAATTATCAAACTGAGTCCAAATATGTATCAATCTCACATATTAGACCCAAACCGTTCTAAGAAGCAGTAAAGGAGATTCAAGATTTTTTAGGTTAGAGTAGAATTCAACCGAGATGAAACCCCGATGATATCATAATTAATTTAGTAATTAATTAAAACACAAATAAATATATTAAATTTATAAATATTAACAAAATTGACTAAAAAATATTAAAAAATTAAAACAATTTTAAGACGAATTTTTCAATATTTATAAGGTTAATAGAAAATAATAAAAACATAAACAAGAATTTTTAAAAAAAAATTGTTTAGTAATCCTTCAAGTAGAAAGCATTTTAATCTAAAATAACTGATCATTTTTATATAAATTCATAAATACCACTTTCACCTTCAACTTCAAAAGTACAATTCTTATTCACAAATAAATTTAGTAAATAAAATTTAAAGATGTGTTTAACGAGAGAGATGAGAGAGGGTTGACATAATAAAAATGAAACAAATATTAATCATTTAGAAAGTAATACACACACACACAGATATATATATATATATATATATATATATATATATATATATATATAAAGTAGTTCAATACCAGTCACAAGAAAAATGATTGGTGTATTGGTTAGCTTCTGTACTTAAAAAATCAGCTTAATAGCCGGTTCACCCATGCCTTCTTTCTTTGACTTTTATCAAAATAAAAAACTTCCTTCTCGGTGCTAGTGGTTCATTGTTCGACTTTCGTTTTAACTTTTAAGGGGTCCATTGAATTTATTAGAATGCACGATTTCTGCACTTAAAAAACCAGCTTAATGGCCGGTTCATGGTAACTTGATTGGAACGAATGATTCTATTCGAATCTAAAAGCCATGGTACCACATCATTATAATAACCTTCCTCATTACTCTTGCACAAATCATTGTGTCATATCTACAAAACTCTTTTCTCGTATCCTTATCGTCATACATTTTAACAAAATTATGAAAAACATTTATAGCTACGGTAATGAATTTTTGTGTGCGTTTCTAAACACTAAAATTTTCTTGTTGACAGCAAAATGGATGAACGAACATAATTAAATTTTTCCTCTAGCTTTATTGGTCTCGAACCATGTTGAAAATCAGGAAGGTAGTACCTCGCCCCCTAAATGGTACAAGGACTTCTTTCTTCATAAGGTCCCCCGAATCAACGAAACAAAATTTCCTACAAACAAACACGTCTTAAATATGCATTGGGTCGGTTACAAATATCATTATAGTACCTAAGATTAATTAAACATATTGTATTTATCAATAGGATAAGAAGTAATGTATTATTCTCCCTTGTACATAGGAATCAATAGGAAACTCGTGCGGTGTAATCTTGAAGGTCATGCAAATGAGCACTACATTATTAACAAGAAAAAATATCATTCCATAAAAAAAGAAGAGAGAGGATTCAAAAAAAATGTATGTCATGTACGATGATTATTGGCAAATTTTCACTACCTATTTGTGCTAGTAAACACTAGTTGTTCTTGCAAGCCCACATAATGGGGCTATAAAAATGGAGAATAGTTGAAATGTGAAATGCAAAATCAAATAAGTTACTATTCTTATAGGACTCATATGAGACCTGCAAATAGTAGTAACATTTATTAAAAAAAGTCAACTAAATGTTAATGCCAAACGCATGCTTAAAGCATTCATAATGGCTTCTGCACAATTTTCTTAACCTACATTTTGTACTGATTATCTATTTTTATTTTTATATATATATTCTCCCAAATTAACTCATTCTCCCTCAAGCTCTAACACTCTATTTTAAAAGAAGCATTGTAGCTAAATGACATTTGGCCCAATTGATTGATTATCTAATGTGAGTTTTATTTATTTATTTATTTATAAAGGTCTATTAAGCATATTGGAGATGAAATGTTATCGTTCTTCCTATATATATTCCCCTTAGCCTCCCCTATCCTCTCCCAATCAAGTAGGTCAAATTTTACCTGATACATTAGGTTTTGTTAGGCAAGCTTATGTTAAAAATCATGACTTTAGGAGAAATGGGTTAACCAATAGACCATGTAATAATATTTTTCAAAATCATAACTCGATTAATGATATTGTCCCTCCTAGATTGAAAGTTTTAAATTGGAGTTGCCTTTTATTCTATTAAAGGGAAAGTACGAAAATTAAACAAATGAAATGATATACAATTTTTGTTAATTAAAATGTTTGAATTAACATTGATAACGTAGGATAGAATTACAACGCCTTGCTCCCTAGTTACAATATAAGAAAATAGGGTTTTGATTCCTAATTACATTTTTAAAAATATAAAAATTACATGAATAGTTACCAGCCTGGAACCAACAATCTAAGTTTAGAGACTACATTAAGGAACTGAGAATGGATTATTATTATTAGTTAATCCACTCCACCCAACCCAAAGTCGGTCTTATGGCCATGGATACAATTTACGCAAATACACAATCCTAGTAAAGCATTCAAACGTGTCATAAAACAAGAAATTACATGTATGATTTTGAAAGAAAAAAAATCAACATGTTAGGGTTCACAAAAACAGATTTTCATGTAGGCATATTCAAATAACATGTTTGAGACCTTAATCCATGGTTCACATGTTCATGCGTTGATCATCCCAAGATTAAATGTGCAAAATTAAACAGTTTAGGAAATTAATTCAATTTAGAGTTTATACTTGCATTCACGATTTTCTTAAATGTTTCTTCAAAAAATAAAATAAAATAAAGTAATCTTTCTAAAAAATAAAATAACCATCAAAACAAACAGAGCAATATTATAAATATAAAGGAAAATTAATATATGAAATTATTAAAAAATAAACCAATATATTTTTTTTTTTCAAGTTTTGGTTTTTCTTTTTTTTAACAATTTTTAAATTAAGTTGAATTATTTTTATACAAATATAATACTAAAAAGAATTTAGAGCTCGTTGTCTACTAATTAGAAAAAACAAATATTTTTTGGAGTGCTTGTGTCATTAGGAATAGGGTTTAATGAGAAAGTGGGACCTTGAATATTACAATGCGGGATTAGGGCATCTTGGAATTGTGAATGTGAGTTAGAGTTGAATGAGAAATTGTGAACGTGAGTAATTGATAGTTTGAAAAGCTTGAACGAGGGATATAGATTACGGAGGATCAGCCAAGGCCAGGGAAACAAATGTGAAGGGGAGTTTGGATTGGTTCTCAAAGGGAAATGGTTTAGGGATTTATCATAATGTACTAGGGTTTTGGAATGGGAATAGGAAATGGAAGATTGATAATTGGAGCTTATGGATGCAAGAGAGAGAGAGAGAGAGAGAGAGAGAGATAACCAAGTCTAAACAACACAAATTGTAAATTCATTCATTCAATAAATTGGAAGCCGCAATTATTTCTATTGGCTCACATGGCCCCAGCTTGTGTTTGTATTATTAACACTACGCACATATTAAATTTGATGAGCATGTGGGTTTGTAACTAACCATCATATGGTACAACTATTTGGACAAGTTGTCTTAATTACATTACCCCAAACTAACCCTAACTTAAATCCATGTGTGTTCGAATATTGAAGCAAGGGAAGGAGAATAAAGCCGTTCGGCAAATATGGTCAATGAAGAAAACGCTTGGGATCAGAAACCTCATCATCTTTGTGTTGCGCCTTCGTTCCTTGAAATTGAATCAACTTGTGTTCCTATCAAAGTTCACGTTTTTTTTTTTTAAATACAAATATAATAGAAAGAAAAAAAAAACACATATAATAGAAGTAAAAAAAATGTTTATCAAGTGTTCTATCGATTAAAGAAAAAATATATATTTTTAGGGTGCTTATTTCGTAAGGTAGATAGGAGCTTTCAAAATAAAAATAGATAAATACGTATAACATGTAATAGCCGGATTGAGATCTAGGTATTGCACCTGAAGCAATGGCATTAGGTGGTTGACATTGGGAGCTGAAAAAAACAACTTTCAATCTCAACCATTGAATAAAATAAAGTAATAAATAGTTTTTTTTTTTTTTTAAAGTAGTTGGGGTGAAAATTTTTGTGAGAGGAGGGGGGCAAAACATCTCATTTAAGCATTAGAAATATTTGTTGTGAGGAATATATTAAAATTTAATTGAAAAACTTAATGTACTAGTACTACACATATGGGTACTGTACACAATATTAATATACATACTACAACCCAGTATGCAGCACATCTTTCTTCATCCCAATAAGACAATAGGTAGAGTGAAAATTTACAACATCTCTCACCAAAAGACGTGTCAAACTGGCAAACCAACAAACTTGAAAAGCAAATTCCACAAAAATTGATATTTTAAAGCAAACTAGAGACCACAGCATTTTTTAAATCATTCATAATGTGAAAGTTCATATAATAAATTTTATTGTTCAAATCTTGATGGCAACCAGATACATACGATAAATATTGCAACTTTAAAATTCCAATGACCATATACTTCATAGATTGTCTCAAGCATTCATCACATATTGCAAAGCATATAAATAGATGATTACCTACACCATTTTCCCCCCTCTGCCAATAGGCTATCAATTATCACACACAGCTTGAATGTGACAGAGACACAGTAGCCTTCAAAAACCCCTCATAAATTAATACATGGAGCAAATAAGATTGTAAAGTCTTATTACATTTACGTAAAAACAAATTTTCAATTGGCCAGTCTAATATGAACAAGAAATCAATCATCAAACTGTAAGTCTAATGTATTACCTTCTACTTGATGAAGTCACACGGTTCTCTTAGGGAAATCAGCAACCTGACAAATCTGTTGCAGCAATCACGGAGCAGGCCTCCAAAAATAATTTTTTGGTAAATGGGCCTCTGATATTATTTGGTTGAGAGAAGCATGAAAGTAGGGTCAACAAAACACTTAAAACACCCAATTCATCATATTATGATAGAGTTGTATTTTAGGCTTATTCCTTTCCTATATATATATATATATATATATATATAGAGAGAGAGAGAGAGAGAGAGAGAGAGCTACCCAAAACATATACATTTGAAACCTCTAAGACTGAAAATGGCAGTTGCTGGAGCAACACAAATCTATCCTAGTAAACCACAAAATCCACACCCCTTCTTTAAAAAAATTGAATCACCTAAGTACTTTACATCCTCTTTACCAAAATAACGGACAAATAACCAAATACTTATAGTGATCAGGCCCAAGTAAGGGGAAAAATCCATGAATATGCCTATTAGTACCACAAATAAAAACATCATTTCAAATCTCCATAAAATTTTTGCAGACACAGAAATTTCCAACCAACCCATTTGATAGCCTATTTGCTAAAGGTGAGACAAAAAGATAGAAGTTAGCTTATTTTCAAAAAAAGCTAGTTTTGGGGTTTTATTTAAAAATAAAAAGGGTGAGATAAAAAGTAAAAAATCTGGATGCATACATTTTAGCCTATTCCCTAGTGTACTCCACCCCCCAAGAGCATGTGTTTTGGGTAAGTAATTGCTATAGTGTAACACACTATCGCAAGGTAGTAAAAACCATGGCTTGTAAACCTGCATGAAAGCCTTACCTGCAGTAGAAGTAGTGGTAAGCAAACTGAACAGATAAGAAGTTAGATATACCTTTGTGCATAATTTTTTTGTAATTTTTTTAGGCTATGTCGTTTTCATTATTGTGTGCAATAAAATACCATTACTTTACAATAATAATAATAATAATAAACAGTCAAGATATAATCATGAACAATGTGGTGGCCTTCAAATTTCAATAGAATACAGTAATACATAACCTTTTAACTTATGGAGCACCATTCAGTTACATAAAATCTTTTTTGATACATACCATTCAGTTCCATAATTAAGCATACCATATTTACAAAATCAGACAAAACAGATTCGAGAGTGTAAATGTAGGACACAAATAAACCAAAGCAACTATATCAAAACCAAGTAAAATACATAGCATCAATTAACCAACTCAAGGGCTCATAGAATACAACCATTATTTGATAAATAACACGGAAAATTTCAAAAGGCATGTTTGTTTAAAACTCCCAAACTCCTTGAAGTACAATTGATGTTCACTTGAAAATAATAAAACAGTTCCAAGGCGTTTAAACGATATATGGGAAGTCAAAATACTACAATATTTTGAAAGGAAAGCAAAGAGAAACGGGGATTAAAACAGGTAGGGAAAACCAAAACTCCAAATGACAATTTTAAGATTCTGGTCTTGTAGTTTCCAAACAGTAACATTTCATCATATAATATAAAGACGCCATTTGCATCAGCTCCTTAAACTTCAGAAGAATCACCAGGCCAGTACTAAAAGACTGATGCACCTAAGTAGGATCTGCAAAATGAATAAGAAAGCATGAAAAAAGATTTCATGAAAACAAATGAAGGTTTTTAAGACCAGATCCTTTACAGAAAGGGTTGAGCGGATAAAATAGTAAAATATATGAGTAAAGTTTAAAAAAATGTTATGTGGTTCATTATGTAATCAAGATTGTGGAAAAATTTATTCAATAACATCGTTAAACCTATGAACTCCAAAGAGAAACCATCCTTGATAAAATATGAAGATGTAATGGTGGCACAGAACAGAAAACAATTTGAAGAATTTGCTAAAGATGTAGTTTAATTTGTAATGTATCACTTACCTTTGTAGAGAAAAATAAACATGAAATCCATGCAATAAGAAAATTAATAGACATGAAATCCATGTGATAAGAAAATTAGTATTGAAATTAGGGAGAAAAAGGACAGAAACATTGAAGTTGTATTTTTTTTTTTTTTTTTTGATAAATAACATTGAAGTTGTATTAAACCGGGTGAATAAAGGCAGAAGATGATTGCAATTCAAAATAGAGAAAAACAAACTGGTTGTTGATGCTAATGCAGGACCATAAAGAGGTCCCCCCCCCCTCTCCCACCTATCCCTCCCTCCCCCACAAAAAAAAAAGGGGTCACTATTAGCTCTTCCTGTTAGCATGACAACAGATACAGCATAAGGCGAAACTACTACTTATCCACATGAGACAGGTTTAAAAAGCAGACAAAAATCAAAAAAAATTTCAAGTGGCAGTGAGAATTACTACATAATGGTATGCAATACACAAGCTGCAGACATGCACAAATAAATGCGTACATACATGTATGGGTACTTAATGCATACATGCATATCTTCGTGGATACAACAGTGATGTAATAAATAAATGAAGTACAAACCAGGCCTTTAAGCATGAAGAAAAGGAAATGCCTCTAGAGCTCTCTTATATTGCAAATCATCAACAGAAAATTCAGAAATAAAGCGGTCCATCCAACTCTAATTGTCAAGAATGGGAAGATCAAGAAATACATTAAGTGACCAATGACATTGAATCAATCCAACACTTGGGTTATTTCATTGTCCACATCCTTTAACATAAGTATCTTACTCATGAATGACAGGTTCCAGCTAATAGAATCATTCCTTTACCAAAAGTAGAGCACCGCCAACATCGGAAAAGGATATTACAGGAAGAACAAATGGTGTAAACAATTTGTTAAATACCATATAATGTAACAGCACAGCATCATGTTAGCCATTGGAACAATGATAAATAACAACCAATTTTTTTATCCCTTGCATAATTTCCATACTTCTCTACAAGTTACAATCAATTAGTATATTACCTAAGGCACAAAACTATAAAGGAAAGAGTGTGAACCTGCAATACCCGAGGGACAATCTAGTGCCCCATGTAAGGAGCCATGTTACCATACTGCCCAGCTCCATGCTGGCCTCTTCCAGAACTGCCTTGACCCATCTGCTGACTCGGGTAACCACCCTGCAATCCTCCTTGATTTCCATACCCTCCAATCACTCCGGGACTAATATTAGTCTGGCTCGGATAAGCACCCTGCATCCCATGCCCTGCTGCAGCAGTCACACCCGGGTTTACAGCAGCCGCAGCCGAACCAAGCGTCCCCAACAAATTAGTCAGCCCCAATCCAGCACCCTGACTAGCCAGCAACGCGGTTATGGCCTGTCCAAGTGCAGGATTCAAAGCCTGAGCTGCTGCAGCACCCTGATTATACCCCATTCCCGCTCCGGCTGCAGCAGGAGCCATCAAATGACCCGGCCCAGTACCAGGCGCACCGGCAACATATCCAGCGTTATCAGTCCTTTGGAATGGCACAGTATGTGGGTTCGGGTTCTGGTGATGCTGCTGTTGCTGATGTTGATGCTGCTGAGACTTGTTTGGCTTGGGACCATCAATAGCCCTCTGGCAATGCAATATATGGCCCTCAAAATTCTTGTGAGGCTCGTCTAGAGCCTTCTTAGCACTCTCAACTGACTTATAAACAAACAAACAAAACCCTTTTGGCTTCCCAGTAAGCTTATCAAGTCCCAGCGGTCCTTCTTCGATTTCTCCATACCTAGCAAAGAAAGCAAGCAATTTCCTTGGATCCAACTCCGCCCCAACATTACTAACATATATCTTCTTCTGCGTATACTCCGATAACGGCGCCGCGGGGGCCGCAACCGAAGACGTAGCCACCGCCACCGCAGAATTACCCATCGGAACAGGCCCAATCGACGCCAGCTGGCACGCCGTCATCCGATTTCCGATCTTTTTCTGAGGCTGCTTAAGAGCATTCCGGGCGCCGCGGCGGCTCTTGAAGAGGATGAAGCCGTAACCCTTGGATTTACCCGAGATCTTATCGCAAACCGCCTTGCAATCTTCGATCTCGCCGAACTGCTTGAACACGGAGGTTAGGGTTTCGGCGGTGGTGTCCCAGCCGAGACCGTGGACGAAAATCTTGCGGTGGGCCGGGTCCTCATCCGCCACCTTTCGGATCCGATCCGCCACGTCACGGTGCTTATCCGCCGCTTCGCGGAGTAGGTTTATAATCTGGTCCTTACTGAAAGGTTCCAGAAGGTTCTGTATCGGCTCGTCGTCGTCGTCGTCGTCTTCGCCATCGGCGCCGGCTGAGGCGGATGTGGAGGTGGAATTAGCCGTCTGATTGGCCGCATTTTGTAGTTGTTGTTGTTGTTCTTCGTCATCGTCATCGTCTTCGTCTTCTTCTTCTTCCTCTTCTTCTTCTACTTCTTCTTCAACTTCTTCTTCGACTTCTTCGTATTCGACGTTTTCTTGTTGCTGCAGCTGCTGCTGCTGTTGTTGTTGTTGTTGTTGTTGTTTCTGTGGAGGTTCGGTTGTTGGTTCGCCGGATTGGGTTTGGGAATCGAGCTTTCGCTTCCTCGCCATTGGTAGAGGGTATAGAGAACACGAAAGCTCAAGTGTGGCTGAGAGACAAATCTAGGGTTTAGGTACTTTGGAAATTTTGGATTGCCTTTACTTTCAGTTCAGCTGAGGCTGAGCTCGGTTTACAATTGCACTACCAAAAAAAATAAAAAAAATAAAAGACAAAGTTTACATTATCTAACTGCGTATTATTAATAAATTACTCTCATCACATGCAGGTAATGAAAATAATATTTTTTTAATAGGAACTTGAGGTAGTTTTGATTGTGTAGACAGGGTAGTAGGAAGTTTTACAAAACAGCTTTCAAATAAAAAAAATTTACAAGACATGGTTTAGCTTTTTTAAACATTGGTAGGTTTTTTGTTTTTAATTTTTTGTTAATTTAAAGTTTTAATCTCATTTTTATGTTTTAGGAATAAAGATAAGTTAATTAAATTAAGGGTATTAAATCATTTTTCTCTTAATAGTTTTACTACTATTAGTTTAAAATTTTGAAATTTATATTTTAAAATATTTTATAAATAAAATAATTATCAATTGCTTTTAAATTTTGTAAGCTCTCCGTCTTAAAAAGTAAAATGCTAATAATATTACAAATTTTATTATATAAATCTTACAAACTAATCATATAACAATTAATATGAGATTGGTACTTTTTATTTCATTATTTTGGAGATCTAATAAGTGAGTTTCAACTACTAATAAATAAGGACAAATCTTAGGTACAATATTTTAAGTGTTGTTTTTTAGTTTTTCCTCTTAAGATTCAGCCATGTAGCTATTTAATTAAAAAATACACTTCTATCACATAAGAAAAAATCTATACGGTAAAATCTTAAGAGTGGAATTTAAAAAATAGTACCTAAGTACTGTACTTAAGGTTTGCTCAATAAATAAATACTTGAATTATATATGGTGCTTGAGACAAGTTAGTTGGTAAAATTTGTAATATCTCTAACATCACTCTTTTAGAAAATGTCTATTTTATATTGTCCTTTCCTTTTAAAATTCTAAAATCTAATTTCAACCATGAAAATAGACAAAAATTGAAATGGAGAGGAGTTAGAGTTACAAATAGAAGACAATTTCAAAGTGTACCAATATTGTTATTTGTTATATAAAAATTAAATAAATAAAAAAAGTGACATAAGTAGCCCAATTAAAAATTATTATGTGCCTCTTAAAATTAAAATACTTTATATATATGTGTGTATATGTGTGTATTAGAAAGCTCTGTGTCCACGAAACATCTCAACTTCATAAATCAATAATGATGGATAGAATTTAGAATCTTTGTGTTTAGAGTACGTTCTTCCAGTCCAGCTCACCACCCAAATGTCTTTGTCTCTTTGAAGGAGTGAATTTTTAAAAAAAGAATTAGGTGAATCAAATAATAAAATACGTCCCTCGTGAGAACAAAACCTAATGTTCCTCTAATGAATTTATGACATTTGTCACCAATAAAATTAACCATGTATAATTCAACTTCCTCAAGGCTCTTATAAAATAGAAGCAACCATTAATCTTATGGAGGGTTAGATATTATCAAAAGTAAGAATTTTTTTTTTTTTTTTATCATAAACTAACTCAACAATTTTAAATAAGTGAGAGTATTTTAGTAGAATGATAGACAAGTGATGTAGTCTACCATGAGAATTATATAATTTCTTCAAAAGTAAAGGTGTTTACGGTGCAGTTTTGGTCCATTTTTATTACTGTAGTGCAAGGTGTGGTTTGACCAAAACCATCATTACACCGCACCTTAGTTTTGCGGTCACATGTGCATTTTTATACTATGTATTATGGTGTAGTTTGGTTGGTTTTGGGATGCAACATTTTTCAAAATTTTGGGTTGGTTTGGCCTAGCCCAAAGCTAGTTTCTCCTTTGTTTTGGCCAATTTGTAAAATGTTGTGCTAGTTTTTCTTTGTTTTTGGGTAATCAAAAGTAGTCCAACAAGTTTTTAGATGTGAAATGCCTCATCTTTTATATTTAAAGGATCAAGTGATCAACACCTAGTTCATATAATATATATAAGTACAGTACGGTACAATTTTGTGCAGTTTTCTTAACACAATTGCAAACCACACCATACCCTGCGGTGTGGTTACTCTATTTTGCAAACAGTTTTGGCCGGTTTAGGTGCAGTTCAAGTATTTTTGTGTACACCCCTAGTTAAAAGTTTTGAAAGTTTTTAAGAACTTCAAGAACTCCATACATTGAAACTCTATTGGATTCAAGTCTAAATCTAGAAAAACTTCCACATCTAAACCTTCACATACTAAGAGCCTCCACCACACATATTGTTGTTCAGATTGTTATTCCAAACCTCAAAGTTATATTATAATCAAACTTCAAGAACTCTAATCTATCAAAGCTCTGCAACCCTAAAGAGCCTCCACCGCACACCTTCAAATACAAAAAGCATGAAGAAAAAGAGTCCCTAACAAGGACTAACCCAATGATTCATTGTAACTCCATGTACAGACGGTTCAATCAATATTATTCCAATCAAAACAAAAGAATCTTGTGTTTGAATTGAGATTATATTGGCATGGTTCTTGAATTGAAGCATTTTCTAGGAAATTGAATCATATGATTATAATAACGGATAATTGTATCTAATCATTCATCATTACAAATTTACATTTGAGAATCAATTTCAGTTTTTTGATTTCCAAACCTAAAATTTTAAGGGGGTTTTCAAAAAATAAAAAAAATAAAAGAATGAGAAGAAAAACTAGGTCAACCCATATGACTCGCATATCAACTCTACTCATCATTTTGGTGGGTTTGGTACAAGTTGACTTGTATTCCACATACACCAAAATTCCTCTGCTTTTACCCGTTTTTATTCATTGGATTTGAGCACAGGTCCAATTTTGTCAAATCAAAATAATAGCCCTAATGAGAACTTATGATAAAGTTCGTAACCTTTGCCACCTTTTTTGTTTTTTCCTATCATAAATCCTCTATATGCGTGTGTGCGCGCACATGCTTGGACACACAAATGTTACCTTTCAAATTTTGATTTGTTTGAAATAAGTATATTTTCAAAGCCCACTCCATGTGGCGAGCTCACAAGATTGCGTCTCATAAAATATCCCCTCTAGCAACCCTCCCTCCAGAAATTGAGGTGGTATTACAAATATTTGATATATGTATCCATCATCCAACTGGAGTGGAACTCACATGATGTCTAAGGACTCATGATACTCCGCTCCCGCAGTAGTATGTAGAATCTACATAGCATAGCATGCTATGACTATGGTCTATGAGAGAGACATCTAACGACTCTGTCATAATATACTTACTATTTCTAGATAGTGGACTAAATTACTTATTTAATTGTTGTACTTGTACTGACTACTGAGGATCAACTTTCATTACACACCAACAAACAATAACGCGCACATTAAGCATATTGAAAAGAGGAGGAGCATATTTGATCCAGCTCAGCTCACAACGTATCTGATACGTTCCACAGCTGAATTCAAGGCATTTACACCAACGTGAGAATAACTAGAGATTTTGTATCTAATTACATTTACAAATGGACCCATGTATTAATTTACACAGAACGTGGTTTATAATTTCTGCCACAAGCATTACAAAGGACTACATTTAATTTAACAACATAGATTACTATTTTGAACCATCATCTTCTCTCCCCTTGAACTCAGTTTCCAAGTCTAATCCAAACCCAGCATCACTTCCATACAAGTTCCGATCCCACTGACCAACAAAATCGTTCTTCTGGTCACTTTTTGACGGCATTGAGGAGATTGTGAAGCCATCTGTTGGTCCATCATCCACTTTCTGTTTCTTTCGGGGCGAAGAGGGCCCGGCAGATCCATCACCAGTTGGTTCTGACTCGGATGGATTTTGCTTAGCCTCATCCGATGGTGAGGTCTCGGATGCTTTCAATGCACCACCTAGTTTCTGCTGTTCCTCAATGATCTTCTGCAAGTATTTACCCTGTGCTTCGATTCTCATTTGTAACTGTCTTTGAACCTGCGATGTGTTTTCCAAATAAATCAGTAAAAAATACAAATAACAAACCTTGCTATGTTTAAAATAAACATGCAACAAACAGATAAAGAGCCACATGAAATATCTGACCTAATGCTAGACAAATTCACTACCAAACACAATAACTAAGAAGTATATCTGAGAACCATAAGCAATGCTACTACTCCATTCTCTAATTCCATCCATGCAAATGACAATCATCATGGCATGCAGAAAATGTAAAGGAACAGAAGGGAGACCTAACGGTGAAGGTAAATAACATATGATGTATACAACAATTTCTGATTACTTCAGTTTTCTTTTCCCTTTCGGGCTAATAAAAATGAGACTTGATAGAAGTTGTTAAAGAAAGATGGCCTAAACAACCTTTCAGTTAGCTGAAGGTTGCAAATGTATAGACAGTCATTGTGCTTCATGAGTACAGAACAAGCCACAGACTTCTTGGCAGAAAAAGGCATGTACATTGTTGCATTCCAGAGGACAGTTATATCCTCCTTGATGGACTCAAGCTGCAGTGAGATTATGCATTCAGGATTTCTTTTCTATTTAGTAGTGTATATTCTTTATAATGTATTATTCTTTTTATTTTTTTAGAAAGATATCCTATTCTTATGCTGTCTCCTTTCCCTTCAATATACTGACATTTCCTAAAATAGCTCCCTTTCTCGCAAAGGAAACTGTAAAACTAGTCGACTAAAATTACAAGTTAAAGAGTTGCAGACAAAATTATAAACCTCTTTCGGCAATTATAAAAGCAAAATGAAAGCATGAGACCAAACCTCAAGCTGTTCATGAAGACGCTTCTGAACCTCCATTTGCATCCTCAGTGCCTCATTAATTTGCATTCCCCTGAAGAACAGGAAGACTTTGTACATTATTAGAAGTAAAGAGAACATGACCCAAAGAACTGTGCATGTAACATGGTATATTGTTTTGAAAGGGGTCCAAGACTCACGGGGAGGAATCTGAGCCAGAAAGGCTGTCTCCAGAACTTTTCTTCTCATCTTTAGAACCTAAAGGTCAAAAGTGGAATTCTCCAGATTTAGATTCATGTACCCAAAATGTAGAAACAAAATTCTATTGGTGAAATACAGAGAGAGAAAGGAAAATGGGGCACCTTTGCCATCACCAGGAGATTCTGGAAGGTACTTTGCAAGGCGGTACTTCTATGAAAAAAAAAAAAAGAGACAACTTCCACTTAATTTCAGATACTCAGATATATCAACATTCGAATCTCTGTGTCTGTGTATATAAACAAAAAGATCTGCACCTGTAAATGGCTTTTCACATGATAAATGGTAAGTCCAGGTACGCCCATTACTCTTAGAACACCTTTTGGTGTTGCCCCTGAAGCCAAAGAAATAGAAATTATAAGTATATATTTAATCCATCGATATCTGCTGAATAAGCTTGCATATTAAGGGCAACGGTTGCTATCTGCAAATCTATGTCACAATAAAAGCAAGCCACTAAAAAAATCCAACAACCCATAAGTGACTTCATCATTCAAACCAGCATTTAATACAAAATGTAGATGAAGTACAAAATTTGAACAACTCAGAAATGAGAATTTCAAACTTCTTGCGAGCTACAAGAAATGTCCGCAAAATCAATCCACTTCAATTTTCTTTTTGGATAAGTAAAGAGAAGAGAATAACACAGACCGTAGATGCATATCCATTTGTATAAAAGATGTCATTGGTGTATATGTGCATGAAGCTTCTTCTTGGAAACTTGAATCTTGGCCGTTGCCCCCACAAGCAACTTGTGGATTGACAATCACGCCAAGGATGCGCGGTAATCCACTTCATAATTTTAAACCCTTTTTTTCCTAAATGGGGAATCTGATAGTATTTTCACATATGGGCAAGAAAGGATTTGTTCTACGACCACTACAGACATAAGGGCTTGAAGCAGGGCAGAATTTTGATAGCGTGGAATTAATTTTGTTTTTTATGTAACAAAAATCCATGAAAAGAAAAGTGCAAAAGGGGCACAACCCTAGTACATGGGGAGTATACAAAGGAAAAGCCCAATACAATAGGTAATTAGACTAAATTACACTTTTGACCCTTAAAGTTTGGGGGTTGTTTTTATTTTAGTCCCTTAAGTCCAAGATTTTTTATTTTGGTCCACAAAGCTTGATTCCATTTTCAAAATGGTCATTCTGTCCAATCTCTGTGATTAATCTAGCTGTTTAGTTTCAACAAAACAAAGTCTTTTCATCTCTCTCTCTCTCTAATGGCCAGATTAGTCACGGACATGGACGGAAGGACTATTTTGGAAAGGGAAACAAACTTGCTGGACCAAACTGAAAACTTGCAAACTTGGACTAAACAGAAAATTCTCAAACTTGCAAGTGCTCTAAGAGGAAAGAGCTGTACACAATGAAGTTGAAGTTTTTGTTTTTGAGGACTTTATATGACTAGACTTTGACTTCTCATACTTTTTTTTGACTGTGGACTTCCTTGAGTTTCCGTTAACCTTTATTTAGTTTTGACTAAATTGCTACAGTAACCGTGTATATTTACACGGTTACTGTAGCTTTCTATTTTATTTTTAAATGTTTTTTCTCTCTCCTTTCTCACCCACATCAGACCCTCTCTCTCTTCCCTGAGTCTCCTCAATGTTCAGTAGAATAAGGAGGAGGAAGAAGCAAGAAGGAAGAAGGAGAAGGAAGACCACCGTATCCCAACACCACTGCAACTCACCACCACCACCACCCTTTACAACATCATCATAATCCAAACACAATCAACCCAAAATCAATGAAATTCAAACCAAAATCAACTTAAGCCCATGCCAAACCCAACTCAAAATCAACCCAAAACAAAATCAACCCAAAACAAAATCAACTCAAAACAAAACCTCTAAATCAACCCAAACCCAAGCTGCTGCCACTGCTATTGCCTCTGGCATGAAGACTCGGGTGTATTGCTTGCCTCTGCCATGCCACTGGCATGCTGCTGCCATGAGAGAGAAAGGGCCCCGTCCAAGGTGGCTACAGTGGAGAGATATATCAGATCAGATTTGAGCCATGGAGGCGTGTTCAGATTTGGGTAGAGAGAAAAAAATTTCAGATGTGAAGAAGACTAAGGGGTGTGAGTGCTCAGATTCCAAAGAGAGGAAGATAGTGTTTTGATGGGTAGGTGCCGTGTAGGTGAAATTAAAAAAAAAAATGATTATTTAAAGAAGATAGGATGTATAATAGATAAACTGATGTGGATGTTTTTACAAAATGAATGTATAAAATAGAAAAAGTAGGTTGTTAGGCTAACATAGAAGGAAAATTTTAGAAAGACTGATGCTAATGCTCTTAAAGAATCGAGCATTTCTTCCTCTCCAAAGGCACCGCATTAAACACGAAGAAACAATTTTCCAAATCTACCCATTGCTTCTTTTGCCTAAATGTCCCTTCCAACAAGATAATATTCCAACACAGAAGAAAGCATCACCTAGGAAATACCAAACAAACAGAATATCAAAGACCACAATTCCTGAGCCACTGCACAATGTAGGAAAAGATGAGTCATGCGCTCTCCATGACTCTTGCACAATTTGATAACATTGAGTTTACTAATGGCTCTAACTTGCTCTCGCATTAATGGTTTCCTAATTGGAATTTCTAGCCCGCTTCAAAGACGAGTTTGCACCACTTTAAATTTAATATAACCCAACCACCTAAAAATATACCGCCCTCATAAAAATTTGGCATGAAAACTTACAAATCTTTCTCCAAATGCTCAAGGAGTGTTAGTAGATCTAATAAAGTATCCGCATTGAGGATCCTATCAGTTAAACATCACAGCGTCAATAAGCAGTTTGCTAATCATGCCACCCCTTGTGATGTCTTGCTCATGAAATAAATCGTAACACAAACAGAACCATAACAATGTTGAACCAAATTTATGCATGCTCACGGCATTAGCTAGTGTGATTTACTCTTTGTTATGAAAAGTTTACATAATGTTATCTAGTACATATTTTCAGAGGTGGGGCAAAGAGGCAGAGCATGTCATGGCCCCACAACAAGTTTACAGTCTTTCAATATTATTTCGGATCTGAGGGTCCTTCTTGAAAAATTATGCTCTTAGTCATACAAATTTGTTTCCAAATGCTGTAATCTCTTTGTAGTTAGTAGACAAGAAATTTTGAACACTCAGCACTGGTGTCTTAAAAATTTGCTTAGCTGACAAATAAACAGTGCATGGCAGGCTCAGTCAACTAGCAACAATTTTCACAGTGAAATCAGATAGACGTTTTCTTGACACCATGAAAAATTACTTAATTTAGGGCATATTATATATATTGGATACTATGATATATATAACCAAAAAGCCATATGTTTTTCTAAAAAACAAATTTTCCATGCAAGCAGTTCAAAAGGAAAAATATATCATACTAAAAAAGTTGCGATTAGAACACACACACACAGAGAAGATCATCAACACAAACATAAAAATCATAATTGTACAATATTAGATTAAATCAGAAAACTGAATAAGCTATAATTCCCATCTTTTATCATCACTCAATCTTTTTTTTTTCTTTTTTTTTTAAAATTATAAAAATCACTTTTAATCTCTATGATAGCTACCATTTCCAGCATAAAGTTTCTTTTATCTAAAAACAAAACCTTTTTTCTTTTTTCTTTTTTTTTTGCAAATTAAAAAGAAATATCAGTATCCTACTAGATCTCAATATTCAAGAAGTTGATAGGATTTGGATCCATGACAGGCAAAACACCAACTGTATAAACCCACAAATCATGTACTCACTTTTCAAATGATCTGGTATCAGTACTATTATCAAATCCAGGTGTTGATCAACAAAGGCCAGGCAATAACAATGAAGGAATTTGAGTGCCGATGAAGGTAACAGCCACCTTCATAGTCAATACATTAGGCTCATCACCTTCTATGAAACTAGTGGTGTACTCGTTCTTGTGTCACCAAGAATCCCCTTAGTCACTTTGTTTCATTTCATTAATTGTCTCCTTCCTTTTCATGCTGTACCCCCAGCAAGCAATGTAATATTTCCATTCATAAGACAGTTCATACAGACTGCGCTGCATTTGATGGTACTTCTCAAGTACTTTATCACCAAAAACAGCTTTTCATTCTAACTCAGATTTTTTTTTTCTCTAAAAAATTGTGCAAGCACATAAAATTAAGGATGAAGACATGCCTATTAGCACCAAAAAAAAGAGGATGAAGACATGACTTGATCAAAATTAAGGGACCAAAAAGCTACACTAAATCACAAAAGTAATTAACAGCTTGTTTGGAAGGGGAAAATGGAATGGATTAAAAGGGATTTTAAAGGAATGATGCATCTATTCCTCTGTTTGGGAGTTTAGTGAGAAGGAATGAATTGGTTCCATTAATAATCCCTCCTAAGCATTCCTCCCATAAGCAGGAAGAACACTCATTTCTGTAATGTTACATCTCAACCAGGTCAAAATGCACTGTTGTAACAAGTTAGCCCTAATCATCAAGATCGATCACAACCTGTATCAGACATCTTGGTTTTAAATCACAGGATACAACTAGATGTGCAATTCTATGGATAATGCAGCTAGATAAGGATATTATTGGTTATGCAATTTCATCCTCATGCAGGTACGTATAAATGAATGAGTTTGACGGACACGATACATCTCCTTCCCCAGTTACAATCTGACAAAATTGGATTATCCATGTAGCCTGACTGTTCAGTAGTTGTCAACATATCCATAATTTCTCCAGACATCATTTTCTTAAAACGCTTTGCTCTAATATATTGTAAAAAGGGATCAAGTGGAATTAACTACCAACTGTAATTGCAAAAAGCCACTAGAGAATCAGATGATTCCCAGTAAGAGCAGTAGAAAGAAAAGGACACAAGGACAAAGTGCCCTAAGGTACTCAACTTCAAAGCATAAAAGTACCAAATCAAAATATACATGCCCATTCCATCACAGCAGGATTCCAACGCCCCCCCCCCCCTCTCTCTCTCTCTCTCTCTCTCTCTCTCACATGCACACACTAGTTCAAATAAAATTGGTTGTACAAGATAAGTAAAGTTGTTAGTTACTGACAAAGTAGAAAATATAGTGAAATTAAGTTGAATTAATCAAATTGACTCATATTGTGAACAAGCAAAACCAATAATTAGGATCTGTTTGGATATCGCTTATTGCTGAAAATTGAAAATTGAAAACACTGTAGCAAAATAATTTTTAAATGTATAAATAGTGCCGTGAGACCCATTTTTAATGAAAGTTTTGCTGAAAAAAGAGGTTTGTGAGTCCCGTGAACAATGCATAGGACCCCCCCACAAAACGCTGGACGCTTGCCGTTATCCAAACATTCACTTAGTTTGCCAAATTCGCCACCTCTAATTGGGGGTTTAATTAAAAATATATATACTAATACACTATGCATAGCTCAAACAATTGTTCAAAGTTTAAACCAGAAGTACAACACTGAAAAGTCTTCCCCCAGAAAATAAAAACATAACTAAGAAAGAGAAGATAATTGGAGACTACATAGAAAGGATCATAAATTATCCCCAACAATACAAATAACAACAGAGATATCACCTGCTCATGTAAGCTTGTCAACAAAATGATAAATCTAACTATCATCTTCTTATTTGCATAACCTCTATCTCTGTCCAACACAATCTTACCACAAATGAAGCTAAATAAAGATCCAAAGGCTAAAAACTTAACCTTCCAAACATAAATAAATAAAAGAAAGACACGTCATCTAAATGCAATGCATCAATGAAACAGATCACCCATTCTGATGCCAGACCTTAACACAACATACACTAAAAGTAAAAAACATCTTTCTAATCCAAATCATCATAAGTTAACACTAGCATACAAACTTACTACAATCACAAATAGAGTCTGCTCTAATTAATATACTACAAAAAGTCTTTTTTTTTGTTTTTTTTTCTTGTTATTCAATTTATAAAGAGAATCACTCACATATAAAAATCTGGGGAAATTACAGAAAAAGGCCCAAAGCTTGCATCATTTTTTAGAGTAGGTCCTAGGTTTATAATTTTGTCATTTAAAGCCCCCAATTATGAAATCGTTTCAATTTGAAGCCAATATCCATCTCCATTATTCTAGGCAATAATTGGGAGGAAAAATAAGGAAAAAAAATCATTGATTAAACTCTGTGATTCACTAATAATTGTTCATAAATTAATTTGGCAACAATTGAACAGAGATGGTAGGGAGAAAGAAGACTTCATTTAGAGGGAAAAATTTTACTTAGAGTTAATTGCCAGAAAATCAAAATTGATTACCTAGGTGGAATACAAAATTTTGTTACAATAATTCTAGCGACACTCGCAATTCCACAATTTCACTAACTTGATAAAGTGGTTGATTGTGAGTGGTTAAAAAAAAAGTGGCGGGTCCATGTAACAAGTGGTGGGTAGAAAGTGTCCATCACTCACACTCGACAACTCCAACATGTTTGTAAACATTTTTTTTAATAAACAAAAAAAAAGGAGCTCAAAAGTGCGGTCCAGTTAAACCCTACTCATAAATCGCGTGAGACCACCCGCACAATAGTAGGGCTTACCGCTATTCAAACTCACAAGGTGATGAGCCATGAGAGCTTCCTACCACTGGACCACCTCTACGAGGTGGTACATGTTTGTGAAATTGGGTGTGAAACTAGATTTATTCTCGTTGACCAATACTACAGATAAACCCAATTGAAATAGTTTCATAAATTTATGAACAATATTAAATGAAAACTTAATAAGTATAAACTTTGGACTTTCTAATGTAATTCCCCCCCCCCCCCTTTTTTTTTGTTTTGAACAAAAAGTAGAATACAAAACAATACAGTACAATACAATAAAAAAGAAAATACCCACTATCTGGTCCGCCAAGCTGGGTGATAGCATCAACAAAACGGTCATGAAGGTCAGAAGTCCATCGCAAACGTTGCTTCCCAGCTCCAGCGGAGGCAGAGCCAGAGCCAGAAGGAGCAGCAGCAGAAGCAGAAGCAGAAGAAGCAGGGTTTTTCACAGTAGGAACAACTGCAAGCTCAACACCTTGTGTTTTGTGAGGCACTAAGTTCGTCATAGAGAATTTCTTTGCGTGATACATCTTTTTCAACCTTCAACCTTCAACCTTCAACCCTCAACGAACTAACTAACTTACTAAATAATCACACCCACCTGCACATCATAACTAAATTCCAAAGACATAATCAAAAAAAAAAAAAATTTTGAGATAAAATTTTACATATATAATAAAAGTAAGAAATGGAACAGTAATTGTAATAAATATACCCGAAATTTCATGAATAAAAAACAATCATTGGTTCTGAGAAGAAGGATCGATGATGGGTATGGAGAAAACGGTGGCGTTGAAATTGTTGGGTTAGGTTGGGGGAAAACTAAATTGACAAGGAGAGAGACAGAGAAAATCGGGATGGAAAGACAAATAAAATATAAAAATAGAAACCTGGGATTCGTTGGTGTGTGATTGTTTGTGATCTGATGAGAACAGATTTGAGGAATCTAATGTGTGTGTGAGAGGTTGCGTGGAAAGGCCGGCGGCGTTTATAAGGACGTTTTAGGTAGATTGCACGAGTGGGTCCCACCCCTTCTTTTTTTTTTTTTTTTTGTATTTGTGTATGAGAAATGTATGCGGTGATATTTATCGATTATTATTTATTACTACTGTCTGGACTGGCCTTACATGGCTTGCCCTTTTTTTTCTGAGCACCTAATGAATCAATGAAACCCCCCACTCATATTCTGCCATTTTTCACTATTCTTGTCTTCTTCAAAGTTAACCCGACAAAATCTAGGGACACCTCTTTTTTACCAGATTTATTAGGTACTCTACCTAGTGGCAGATTTAATTGGGGGAAATTTATCATTAATATAAAATTATAGAACACCATCCCATCTATTTTGAGAGGATAATTATTGAATATTTTGAAAATATTATAAATATGTATTTATATATATATATATATATATATATATATATTTGTGAGTCTTACTAATTAAATTTAGAATGAAATTTATTATTTATATGAGAGAGAGAGTACGTATTTATGGTATTCAATAATTTCCTATTTTGAGAGATAATTAATTATAATATGTTTAGTTAGAGGTGTGACAAAAATTATAACACAAATTATAATCTTAGGCAAAATCAAGTTACCATGCGTACTATTATAAGCAACTAATGCAAGCGCACTAGTATAGGCTATAGACATGCAAATTATTATGACATGCATTAATGAAAGTAACCTAACCCCTTTTGGCCTTTGGCACTTTCTCTCCACTTGTGTGGAAGATTTTTTTTAAGTTTATATATGCATACATTCAAATTTCATAATTTGTTTGTTTTAAGGCTTCTTTATGGGTAAATAAATGCATTATGTACCATAATAATATAATGTTTTAAGGTTTCCTTTTTGAGATAAAGGTAAATTAATATAATGTTTCATTTTTGGTAGAATATAAGTATAATGTTACTTTTCATATGAAACAAGTTATGACATTACTTTTATTAAACATAATTTACAACTTACTCCATTAGTTTTGAAAAAGATTGTTAAATTTTTTGAATATAGACTGATCGTAAGTAGTAAAGAAAATATAGTGGGCATATATAAAAATTATAAGTATTGAATTACAATCTATCACGTCAGACACGTGGCAAAACGGGTGGGTTGGGTCAGTTCGGGTCGGGTTGAGCCGTATTTTTCATACAAGCTTTTTTTTTTCAATTAAAAAAACAAATTAATGATAACTTGTTTAGAGAAAATGAATAAAATCAATTAAAGAAATGAATTGCACTTAATGCCACTTGTTAATATCCTTTCAATTATAACAGTTTTGAGCATGACAAAAATTATTTATAGTCATAAATTCATGATGGAAAATTCTTCAATGTTAATAGTTCACTGTCAAAATGCATATAATTAAAATGTTACAATTTCAAAAAGAGATAGATCTTAAAACAAACAAAATAACTAAGCCAGCAAAACATCTTAAGCAACTTTACTAATGATACAAAAGTCAATAAAGCTAGCTAATCTAAATATCGGTTGTACCATTCATTGTCCTGTACCAATATATAGAGAAGCCACCTAGTAGTAGCTAGCAAAATCAGCTTAATCAGCTTTAAAGACCACCAAAACAGAATGGGTGTTAGAAGGAATCCTGCTAGTAAGCCAAAGTTTGCTTCTACCCATAATATCTAAATTGCAGCCTTTGTTATAGACATTCTCGTTCAATTTCAACCACCCAAATATATGAGAAGTGACCTTTTCAAAAAAAAAAAAAGTATACCAATTTGAATCTTGAGGCAAAAAATATTTCTATATAAGAAACATAGAATGTCTAATTAGAATAAATTTCATGCACAGTGTTAAGATCATAATGCTTTCTAAATCATCTTGATACCCGTCCTCTAGATTTATTACATCTCCACGCTAATGCATGCAAGCTCACAGGTACACTTTCATTACCAACTAAATTGTGATGCAACGAAGGTAGACCATAAATTGATGATTAATTCAAATTTTGAGGAGCATCACCAGAAAAATAAACCAGATAAACTTCAATATTTGACACATAACTGTTGCTTTTCCAGATTAGAATCCGGAGAAGACCTGAACTTTGGCACTAACATGACACAACATGCACTTGAATTCTTGCTCTGTAAAAGTGAAAAAATGTGAAACGTGTGAAAGTGTGAAAACCGAAAAGAGGGGCAGAGGCGCAAGACTCAAGTGTGAAAAGATTAAAAGAAGGACTAAGTCAGTTTGTCAAACTCAAATTGAATGATATCTATTTTTTTAATGGCGTTCTTGTGTTGTCTTGTCCCATTTTCTTATAGTCTCACGTTTGGGAAGTTTTATTAGTCCATTGGGTGTGAAGCTTAAATAGTCAAATTAGATGTGAAGCTATTGTTTTGTCTTGTCGTTGCCTATTTATTAACTATTGGTTATGGTATTTTGTGCTTATGCATCTAGCATCAGGAAGTACTCTAAATATTTTTTTAGCAATTTTTTTAAAATGGGTCGGGTCGAGTCACGAGTCAACCCGTTTTTGCTTCGAGTCAAAAAAATTGAGTTCGAGTTAAATATTTTTGGGGTTGGATCAGAAAACTCTGCCCCATTTTGCCATGTCTGCAAAAAAAAAATTGTAGTTATAAAAAAAAATCAAGGTACCACCCCGCCTACTAGTCTGGACATGCAAGAAAAATTATGCCAAAAATATTTTTATGGTCCCTATATTTTGGCTAATTTGGTCCTTAAGTTTATATAACTTTATTTTGGTTCTTATATTTTTAAACTTGCAATTAATTTGGTCCATGTTGTCATCTCACTTAATAGAAAACGCAATTTTAGCTAGTAGTGCAGTCTATTAATCATATAGGCGTTCTTTGTAAGTGAGATAATAAAAGGGACCAAAATGAGAAAAAGTCTAAAAATATAATGACTAAAATAAAGTTATCAAAACTAAAGAGTCAAAATTGAAAATATGACCAAAATATAGGGATATTTGCCTATTATGACATATATTATTGAAATTGGTCTAACCCCTCTTGGCTTTTGGCATTTGCTCCACACGTGTTTAGAAGATATTTTGGGATTGCACAGGCGCATAATAAATTTCATAATTTGTTTGTTCTAAGGTTTTTTTTTTATAGGTAAATAAAATGCATTAGGTAACATACTCATAAAAATGTTTTAAGGGTCTTTTTTTTAAAGATAAAAGTAAATTAATATAATGTTCCTTTTTGGTAGATTGATAAGTATAAGGTTACTTTTCATATTAGACAAGCTATAAAAACTAAAGGACCAAATTAAAAATATGACTAAAATATAGGGATCATAAGAGTATATTTGCCTATTGTAGTATTGTGGCGTGCATTATTGGAAGTGGCCTAACGGCCTAAGTGCCTAACCCCTTTTGCCTTTTGTTATTTTCTCCACACATGTTTGGAAGATTTTTTAGGAATGTATACGCATATAATGAATTTTATAATTTGTTTGGTATTAGATTGCATATAATGTAAGTTTTTTTTTTTTTAAGATAAAGGTAAATTAATATAATGTTCCTTTTTGGTGGATTGATAAGTATAATGTTACTTTTCATATGAGAGAAGCTGTGACATTACTTTTATTCAGCATAATTTACAACCTACCTTAATAGTTTTGAAAAAAAATTGTTAAATCTGTTGTATAGATAGATTGACTATGAGTGGTGGAGAAAAAATAATAGGTCTATGTGAAAGTGATAGGTAGTCAATTACAATCTATCACGTCAAAGTTGTGACAAAAATTGAGGTCACAAAAAAAAAATCAAGTTACCATCTGCCTACTAGTAAAGACGCGTAAGACAACATATAGCATTCGCTCTTAATAATTGCTCAGAGTTTTTAACCTATGACATTCACTCCTGATGATAGCTCTTTATCATAAAAAACCAATCAATTTTTGGTATGGGCAGAAATTGAACCCTAAATCTCTTATTCAACCATTAAAGACTTTATTAATTGAGTTAACTGAAACTCACTTATAATTTCATTTTGATTCTTATATTTTTAAACCTATCATTTTGACCCCTAACATCATCTCACTTTAAAAAAACATAATTTTATGCTAAAAGTACCGTCATTAATCACGCAAGCATTCTTTGTAAAAGAGATGACGATATGGACTAGAATGATAAAAAGTTTAAAAATTAAAAGACCGACATGAAGTTGTAAAAACCCCGAATTGAAAATATGACTAGCATATAGAGATGAAAAGGCTACAGTTGCATATTATGACATGCATTAATGGAAGTGCCTAACCCCTTTTAGCTTTTGGCATTGACTCCACACGTGTTTGGAAGACTTTATTTTTTATTTTATTTTTTTAGAAACAAAGGAAAATATTTGGAAGATTTTATAAGAATGCATACACATACAATAAATTTCAAAATTTGTTTGTTTTTAGGTTTATTGTTATTATTATTTTATTTTATAGGTAAATAAAATGTATTAGGTAACATATTAATATAATGTTTTAAAGTAACATATTATGATTAATATAATGTTTCTTTTTGGTAGATTGATAAGCATAATGTTACTTTTTATATGAGACAAACTACCACATTACTTTTTGTAGATGCTCATTTTATGACAAGCCCAGAAGAGAGGAAGGCCCAAAGTCATGGGCTATAGAAAGTATAGTGAAAATACCACTAAGTGAGTGGCAGGAACAACGAATAGTGGGTCTAACAGACAAATAAATAGATCCTGAGGAAGTAAGTGGGCCTAAAAAGGCCCGGAAGAAAGTAACCACGAACCTATGGGCTGTATAGAGGTGGAAAAGTGAGAATGGGCCATGGCTGCTACAGCAGGCCCAAAGTAGTGCAAGTAAAGAAAGTAGAGGACTGTGGAAAACCCATAAATCCCAAAGGAAAAGTGAGAAATGCTTGGGCCGAGGAAGCTCAAGAAGTTAGTAAAAACCTATGGGAGACGTAGAATTGAAAAAGAGCCAAGGACGCCCGAGAGAGTAAGTGGGCCAAGGATGCCCAAATGGAAGTAGGTGGGATAATGGGAGCCTGCGAGTAGCAAAATGGCCTAGAGGGATCATTGGGCCTTCGGAGAAAGAATGAACAGAAAAGGTCCAAAGTGGCCCAGCAAGCTTGGGGTCAAGAAGGCCTTATGGCAGGCACGACAGAATTGTGTGGCAGGAAGCAAGTAACAGGGGCCGGGAGTAAAAGGCTTGGAACGGCCCATGAACAAGCATGGCCCAGTCCTCAGAAGATGCAAGCCATAAAAGAAAGGTCGAGCGAAATAACCTACGCCAAAAGAAGCCAAAAATGAGCAGCAGGCTGAGCAGTTTGACGTTCAGACTGCGGTAGGCAGGATTTGAACAAGCACGGAGGTAAGGTACGCACAAAGCCCAGGCACCACCAGTCTATACTCAGCCAATACAGGAAATAGTGAGGTCATTGGTCAGAGGTAAGGGAGTATGGTCTGGCGGTGGGGAGGGGGAAAAATTCATTTTTGTGTTTCCTGCTCAAGTTCTTTTGGAAGCAATGTCCTGCTGGGGAGGCATGCGAACCAAAAGAGGCAAGGATGAGTGGGAACCACCAGGTGCATGCCGTAAGGGGTAAAAGGAAGGAGAGTATTCATCCCGTGGTAGGTAGGAATGCCGCAAGGAGTAAGCAAAACAAGAAAGTCTTCTATGACTGAGGCAGGGTAGCACTGGTTGGGTGACTGACCAGTCAATGACAGTCGGCAAAGGAGCCCAGGCCAGACAAAAACGGTTAAGGGCTAAAAGGGTAAAAAAACCAAGCATGGCTGATCTTATATAAGGAGTCCCACAATGAACGGCGAGGGAGAGGAGAAAAAACGGGAGAAAGGAAACCTCTGTAAAAAAATAGCCAAAAAAAAATTATAGAAAACAGGGGATTAGAGGGCACAGGAAAGAAAGGAGAGAAAGGATAAAAGAAAGGAAGAAAGAAAAGTAAAAGAAAAAGAAAACAGAAGCAAGAAAGAAACAGAGTGAATGGAGTGATTGGCATGCACTGACTGGATTGATCTCCCTCTCCCCTTCTAACTCATGCTCTCTGTTAACCAAACAAAGAACCCCGATCAGCCAAAGTCACTTAGGCCCGTTCCTTCATAGCAGCTAATTTCCCCTTAGAGAAATTAGTCGCGTTGAGGGAGTGGTTCCCTTTCCTGACATGAGCTCTATGAAACAGCCCATCGCGACAGGCTAACGTTAATTTACTTAATACGCTCTTGACTCTCATCTGACATTTATTATTCTGGTGTTATATTGTAAAACAGCCACCCTTCATTAAGGCCCACTGACTATGTTACTTAAAATCTCTATTATTTCTTGTCCTCTTTTATTATGTCTGCCTGCTGTAGTTAACGTGACAGTTCTGCCTGCCGTAAAGATCTGATTACCAAAAGGCATTGTTTGTGCACAAGTCGGACCAGGAAGGTTTGTTCTTGGACCGGTCCCAACTCTCCAACTCAGAAGAAAATCTTGGGCCCAGTACAGCAGCAGGCGCCCCAGCCTGACATTGCAAAAAAGGCCCACACATTTAAATTGGAGACTCTGCTGGGGAGTTGGGAAGCAGGCGGATACAGAGATCCTCGCAATATGAGCGCTATCCCCTCGTAGGCTGAGTCAAGGCCATCAACGCCTCATCAGCCCAACCAGGCAGAAAACATCAATGATCCGGGGGCTGAGCCCCAACCGTAGGCAAGGAATCCCGCTGATAGGATCACTGCTTTTGTAGAGGTGCTGCAAGCACTACAACACTCACAGCAGCAGATGATGGAGGAAATACTCCAGTTAAAGACAGAAAAGACTAAGGAAAAAGGAAGCGAGCATGACCCCGAGCATGTGGCTGAGGAGACGCCAGTCAAAGGCGTCCCACAGATAGAAGGACAACGCTATATCACCATGGCCAAGGTGGCAACCTTCTTAGAACAGGAGAGGGCCAGAGCACCTAAAGAAAGGTTCTACGCACGCAGACCCCCTATCTGTTAAGGGTGCTTAGCAAGCCATATCCAAAAAGATACGAGCCACGCACCTGTGCACAATATGACGGCAGAAAGGGGAGCGTTGTCGAGCACGTGAGCAAATTTATCGATACTCTAGGCCCGTATGCAACAGACGAGGACTTGTGCTTGCGTGAGTTCTCGAAATCACTATGCGACCGTGCCTACACTTGGTACATCGGTCTGAAGCCAGGATCTATCCCAACATGGGATGATATGGTGGATGTGTTTTGTACTAAGTACTTCCATGGAGAGGAAACAGTAACACTTGCCACCTTGCAAGCTACTAAGCAGAGAAACGGAGAAGACTTGATTGAGTACATCAAAAGATTTAGGGACATAGCGCTGGATTGATATGACCATTGTGAGGAGAAGACATTGGTGGAAATGTGTATGACGAATATGATCAGAGAATACGGAGCTGTTCTGGAAAATTTGGAAATTTCCTAGTTTGCACAGCTATTATAAAAGGCCAGGAAGACCGCCCAATCAGTAAAACCAAGTTCCGACAAAAGGAGCGCCCCGCAGGCCATGGCGGCATCCACCAATGAAAGGAAGAGAAAGACAGACGGGAGGGAATACGATACCCCTCTGCCAATACCATGCACTCCTAAAGAACTGGATGTTCTTTTAGATAAGTGGATAGCAGATGGGATTTTTAAGCCCAATCAAGTTGCCAGGGAGCCCACAGAAGAAGAACAAAGGGACCCATGCTTCTGCCGCCTGCACAACTATGTGCAACATCCTACGGCAGAATGTTGGGCACTCCGCAGACTAGTGCATCGAAGGATCAAAGAAGGGACCCTGGAGCTGACGCAGCAAGAAGTTCAGAGGAACCCACTCCCGAACCACAAAGGGAAAGGCGTAGCAGTGGTGGTAATCTGTGCGGACCCCGGGGAAGACGAGGAGGAAAACCTAACCTTGCCTGCCACGGCTATCACCACTTTACAGAGAAGCTCTAAGTTCAAAAATCTGTTCGACCAGCTAGGTCTCACAGTGAAGGAATGAAAGACGGCCACAGAGGCTCTAGTAAGCATTGCTTCTGGGGCAGGAATAGAATGCTTGTCAGCAGAAGGTACAGAAGATAGGGCTCTCCTTCAGGAGTTAACCGAAATCATCTTCAGTGATGGAGATATGGAAGTGGGCTATCCTGACCACAAGAGACCCCTTTACTTGGCTACGTCTATAAACCAGATCCCCATCAAGAGAGCCTTGGTGGATACTGGTGCCTTGGTGAACCTGGTACCTTTGAGCACCCTGCAGGCGGCAGGAATCTCAGAGAGAAAGATACAAGGGTGCCCAATGGAGGTAACGGGGTTCGGTGGGAGCGAAGAATACACTGCTGGTCATAACTTACCTATTAATTTATTTTAAAAAAACAATACCTTTCTTTCAAAAGAGTTTTAATCAATGAGTTTTGTTTTGAAAACTTGAAAATTTTTAACTAAGTGTACGTTTGGGTAGAAATTATTTCTACCTACGTCTGCGTTTCTAGTGTTTTGTGGTTTTAGCCCCCCCTTTTTTTTCTTTTCTGGGATGTGCACCATTCACTGTTCATTGGCCATGAACAGTGATTTTAGGCCAATGAACAGTGATTTTAGGCATGAACAGTGTTTTTTACGCATTAAAAAATTATTTTGTTCAGTTTTCAGCTGTATTAAAACGGGCCCTAAAAGACAACATATTGTGCCTTCCTAGAAAGTATATTTTCTAAACAGATTCAACAATATGAGATAAAGTTAGTTGGTTTTAAAAGTGTATATCTTGCTCCTTCTTAAAGTGCTTTAGGAACAAATGGTTCTTTAAACAATAAATCTAGGAGCATCTCCAACAAGCTCTTTAAAACCATTTTCCTCTCCAGAATGGAGAGAAAACCCACAAAAATCAACTCAAACAATCTCTCCAAAATGTGGAAAAATATATAAATTTGGAGTTGGTTTAGTTACTCTTTTAGTGCAAAGAGTATTGTAAATTCTCTAAACAAATTTAATAGAATAAAATATTCAATCTCATAATTTTTTATTCAGTTTCTTTTTTTTTCAGTCTCACATATGGACCCAATCTCCCTCTCTCTTCTTCACCGTCTCTCCTAGTCTCACCCTCAACGTCTCTCCCTATCTCTTCTTCACTATTTCTACCAGTCTTACTCTCAACGTCTTTCTCCTCTTCTCGTTCAACCATCGTCCAATCGACATCAGCATCGTCTACCACCTGATGAAAGCCACCACAAAACCCAGCACCATCCGATTAAATCCAACACAAAACCCAGCCATTAACAAGTCTAATGGTGGATAGTACGAGCAAAGTTGAGATCAGTAGGGAAGAGAATGATCGGTGTTGGGTGTTTGATTTGGGTATTGTTGAATGATAAATTATGTGTTTTAAGATTTGGGAGTTGTTGGATGATAAAATTTGAGTTTTAAGATATGGGTGTTGTTGAATACAAGAGAGTTTTTGGTGTTGCTGATTTGGGTGAGGAGTGTAGCCATGTAGTTGTATCAGAAATTTTTTGGAAAAATAATAATAAAAAAGTGAAGAGATAAAATTTAAATAATGATAGATAGACATATTTAAATTTGTCATATCCACCCCTAAATCCTTTATCACAATTCATAAACATGTTTGCCAACAACATGATTGCAGAGACAGACAATCTAGATTTGATCTTTGATCATCAAAGATGAAAGGCCATTCCAGTTGTTGATTAGTGCGTCGAAGACCATGGGCCCACACTTCTTGAGGTCGCTCTGGTAGTCGTGGAGCTCTGGTTTCGTCAACTTGTTTGATTTCTAACAATAGGTCGAGGAAAGTCTTGAGGAGGAGGTGTGTGGGATTTCCCGCTTGAACATGCCTGAGATTTTGATGATGATAAGAGCTTTTGAAAAGAAGAGAGCAAATTAACTTCGAAGGGGGAATGTGCAGATTAGCAGTGTGGATGGCATGAATATAGTAAGTTAGGCATGGTTTGAAACAATAAAGGAAAATAACAACTCGAGTTTTTGAAACTCGAGATTCATCTAATAAATCGAGTCTCAAAAACTCGCTTTATGGTCGCTTTGGGCTTGCTGAGGTGGACAAAATGCCACATGGATCTCGAGTTTCTAAAACTCGTTTTACTTCCGATAGAACTCGAGTTTTATAAACTCGAGTTTTACTATATCTTATTTTTAAATTAAGTTTTTATACGCATGGAACTCGAGTCTTAGAGACTCGAGTTTTATGATAGTAACTCGAGTCTTATAGACTCGATTTCCTCTGGGCATGTTATATAAACCTCAGCCCGTGGCATTAACTCTCATAGAAACTCACACCCTCAGTAACACACAGAGAAAACCTAAAACAGAGCTCTCAGCCTCACTAACTCTCACTCACTCACCCTCACTAACTCTCACTCACCCATAACTCTCTCACACCATAACTCTCTCACACCACTCACTCTCACAAAACCACATTGTCCACTCTCACTGCTCTTCCCTCTCAGCAAATTCATATCTAAGGTAAGGGTTTGCATAATTTGATTGTCATTGTAGTTGGGTATGTTGTCTATGGGTGTGGGTTAAAGAGTTTTACCATTTATTTTGTAGATAGTTAACATAACTTAGTTAATTTATCAATATTGTGAATTATAGAACTTTGTTTTGTTAATGTTAATTTTTTGAGTATTTATTTGTATAGTTTTTGTTATCAAAATTTTATTCATCATTTCTAGGTTTTTATTTTTATCATGATCTTACAAATTTCTTTGACTTTATTTATCATTGGTTTGGGTATGAAATGGGTAGTGAATGAATGTAATGAATGGGAATGAGTATGTAATTATCAAAATTTTATTCATCATTTCTAGGCTTTTATTTTTATCATGATCTTTCAAGTTTTTTTGACTTTATTTACCATTGGTTTGGGTATGAAATAGGTAGTGAATGAATGTAGTGAATGGGTATGTAATCATGCTCCTCTACCCACCTAGTTCTTTCAGAACCCTTTTAGGCATTATAGGTCACCACACAATGGAGTAATAGATAATTCCATCTCTCCATCCACTAGGATTAGAAGGTTTACGTCTTGGCGTTTAGATATTAATGGGCACTCTATAACCTGGCTTGAATATGTTCATTGGTAAGATTGCATTACTTTTTTCCCTCACTTTACGACTATGTGATTTAACTAACATAGGACTTGACTTGAACAGGTTCACAATGCCTGATATTGTTATAATCATATACCATGGTGGTCCGCTTAAGAATCCCAATGCGAACAAGGGATTGCCATTTGAGGGGCCGGGTATGAAAACCTATTATGCCGAAGTTGATCGCAGGTTGAAAACCCTTGATGAATTGAAGATATTTGTCATGGAAGAGTTGTGTAAGAATCTTGATGCGTACAACATGCAAATTACTTATCGTATGCCAAATGAAATCATGAAGCACCGGATTAATTACAAGTATATGCTGATAGAAAAAGACAAACATGTGAAGATCATGTTTGACAAGTTGGAGAGTATAGCTGAAGTAAGTAACATTGAGTTGTACATACAGTTGGAGCCGCGTGCCACAAGCTTACAAGTTGCGCTTCCGGATGCTCAATATGAGTATTCTACACATGTAGAGGATGATGTTGTTCATGCCGATGGAGATGATGATGATGATGATGACGACAACTATGTTGATGAGACTACTGCCGTTAACAATGATGATGACGACAATGATGACGACGACGACTATGTTGATGAGACTACTGTCGTTAACAATGATGATGACAATGATGATGATGACGATGATGATGACGACTATGTTGATGAGAATCTTGCCATTAACGGTGAAGATTTTGCCGATAAAGATGACTATGAAGACATGATTGAGAGAGGGGACTTTCGGGACTTTGGGGACTTTGAGAGGGACATTGATGACGATGAGACATTGGACGGTGGTGAACCTGATGCAGACAATGTTATTAGTGTCCAAAACATTACAAACACAATCCCTCCCTACGCACCTCCTGCGTTGTCATTCTCTGCAAATACTTGGGAAAATATGGTTGATCCTTCGCATATTGAGATGTCATTTGTGTCTACTTGGAGAGAGGGGATGAATTTGTGCAAAGGGTTGACTTTTGCTAGTAAAGTGGAGGTGAAGCGCGTATTAACAATTTGTGCCCTCAAGGAAAACAAACAGTTTAAGATCACTAGGTCGACGAGGAAAAATTTTTGTGCGAAATGCGTGCATGAGTCATGCAAGTGGTATGTCTACGCAGTTATGAAGCCCGAGCTCCAAAATCTATGGATGGTCACCGTGTATGTGGGTCCTCACACGTGTATACCGACTGGGGTGCGAAATGATGGTAGAATGATGAGTTGTAATTTTATTGCAGCAGAAATCCATAACAAGTTACTTGAGGATCACACCACTCAAATTAAGCATCTCAGATCTCTGATAGAGGCGAAATATAATGGCCATAAGCCTTCTTACTACAAGGTATGGGATGCGAAACAAAAGGCGATTGCGCTTATGTTTGGAGATTGGGAAGAATCTTACCAAAGGCTGCAAAAGTTGCTAATGGCGTATATTGATCAGGACCCGACTACCCAGTTTTGCTATCGTGTCACACCCACCGATGAAGATCACACCGTATTGTTGCATTATGTGTTTTGGTCTTTCGGTCCATGCATATCGTGATTCAAATACCGCAAGCCGGTTATCGTATTGATGGGACCCATCTGTATGGTAAATATCGGGGAAAGTTGTTGGTCGCAATGGCAACCGATGCTAACAACAAGGTATTCCCTCTCGCCTTTGCTGTTGTGGATTGTGAGTCGGGGTCCGGTTGGAGGTGGTTTTTACGATGCCTCGGAGAAACGATTGGCCACCTGATACCCGACGACGGCATTTGCATAATTTCTGACCGACATCTCGGTATCAAAAACGCCATTGCAAACTGGCCTAGAAGGGATGATGGAAAAGCAGGGGTATTTCATAGATATTGTCTTCGACATGTTGCTAGCAACTTCAACACCCATTTTCAGAACTTGACTCTAAAGTCAGCGGCGTTGAAAGCGGGATATGCTAGTCAGGTAGTTAAATTTGCTACCATAATGGACTCCATTAAGCAGGTGGAAATTGAGGCCATTAGGAAGAAGAAGAAGGTGACGGGGAGGGATGGTAAGGAAAAGAATCAAGATTATCTTCCATACACATACCTAATGAGCGAGGATGTGGACATGTGGACCCAGTCATACGATGGTGGGAGACGTTTTGGAGCAATGACAACCAATATATCAGAGTGTTTCAATGGTGTGCTGAAAGGTGCACGGGGCCTTCCTATTGCCGCGTTGGTTGAGTTCACTTGGAGCAAACTTGTTCAATATTTCCACGACCGGCACAAAGAATACCATTATGAGTTGTCAGATGGTAAGAAATGGAGTGAATATGCCTTATCCACGTGGGATGGAAATAAGCGTAAATCTGAGAAACACTATCTCAAGCCATTTAGCAATGAAGAGCTGATATTTCAAGTAGTTACCCAACTCAAGTGTGTAGCGCAGGAGGGGGAAACCACAGTTACGAAGTTCGGTTACGGGAAAAAACATGCAGTTGTGGGAAATGGCAAAATATAGGGATCCCGTGTTCACATGCAATTAGAGTATGTGACTATTTACATATTGATTCGACCACGTATATTCACCCATGTTATGGTTTGAACCATGCCCTTAACACTTATGAGCATGCATTTGTGGTTCCTAAGTCACAGTCATTATGGAGGGATCCCATGGGGCCAAAGTGGTTGCCTAATCCGGCATTGTTGCGGGCCAAAGGTCGACCGGTGAAGTCACGAATAAGGAATGAGATGGATGGAGTGAGGAATAAGGATCAAGAACCGGGATGGCGGAGGGAGGACGCAGATTTGATAGAGAGTCAACCCAAGCAGACATGTGGACTGTGTCATGCTTCCGGGCATAACCGCAGAAAATGTCCGCAGTCCCGTGGTGCTTCCACAAGCGGCCATGTTCCACACTAGGTAGGTTGGCAAAAAGTTATGCATCGGTTAAATAATTGTTGTTCATTCGATGTTTACCTAATGTTTACTATCTTGTCTCCTAACGTAAATACTCTACGTTTTTCAGGCATCCTTCCATGGACGACGTTTTTGTCATGCGGACCGCTGATCTTAGGAAAAGTGACTACATTGTATTGGCTCTATGTGAACTTTTTCATTGTTGTTGAATGTACTTGTAATTCTCTATCCAATGTACCTCTATGAAGATTGTGATTTGAGTAGTATGGTTAGAATTGCAAATTAAGCGTGGTTGGACATGTTTAGAATGGTGATACATTGAGAATGACTTTTGTTGTGATTTGAGTGCATTTACATTGTAAAACAATGCCTGAAACAGAGCATTTTCTGCTGGGAAAAAAAAATTTGCCCAGTGAAAATCGAGTTTTAGAGACTCGAGTTCCACTGGGCAAATTTTTTTGAAACAGGGCATGCCTCTCTGCCTCTCTGCCTGAAATAGAGCATGCTGTTGGGGAAAAAAATTTGCCCAGTGAAAATCGAGTTTTAGAGACTCGAGTTCCACTGGGCAAATTTTTTTGAAACAGGGCATGCCTCTCTGCCTCTCTGCCTGAAACAGAGCATGCTGTTGGGGAAAAAAATTTGCCCAGTGGAACTCGAGTTTTAGAGACTCGAGTTCCTTTGGTATCTCGATTCTTTAAAATCGGTCCATTTGGTCTGATTTGGTCTAATTTGGTCTGATTTGGTCTATTTTGGTCTAATTTGGTCTAATTTGGTCTAACTTGGTCTGATTTGGTCTAATTTGGTCTCATTCGGTCTGATTTGGTCTGATTTGGTCTAATTTGGTCTGATTTGGTCTATTTTGGTCTAATTTGGTCTTATTTGGTCTAACTTGGTCTGATTTGGTCTGATTTGGTCTAATTTGGTCTCATTCGGTTTGATTTGGTCCATTCAGTCCACTTTGTTCCATTTTGGCCGGGAAGATCCATCTTTGTGTACTTACATATATAATTGGAGACAACAAGTTTAGGTTGAGAGCCCTTATTCAAAATCTAAATTTATTAAAACAAATTCTCGAGTTTGGGGGTCAGCTGTCCACCATTGCTACACTGATATTCATAGTGCTACATGTGCTGCTCAATAGCTCGGCACTGTTGAACCCTATCTAGTCATATCATTCACACTCACGTCAATACACAGATCTGCATCCTTTTGCAATGCACTGTTTTCAAGGATGCAGAAGACCCCTGAAAAGTTTATGATGCATTTAACACAACTCGGTATTGTCTTGTCAAGTTCATGTCAGATGAAACACAAGCATGCTAAATACTCTTCACATGAATACTGTTCAATTTGAATAGTCATGGCGTACACTGCAACTACGCCGTAATAAGAGAATCTCACTGTGACATTGGGAACATTTGAACAAAAAATTCGTGTAGTGGTTTTCCAGCCTGTATTGACATGACAAGCCTGAATATATTAAATTTTATTATTAAATACACAGTGGAATGAGGTTATAAATGTACCACAATTCTTTTCTTATTCCTACACCACTAACTTTGTAGGTTGAGTAAGCTATGAGTCGCAACGCCTCAACATCATCTCGTACACGTAGAAACAAGTTTCAATCTACTTCAACAAATGAATTATCACAAGTTCCAGCAGATCAACAACTACAAACATACACAGACCACTATGGAGGGAAATGGGTTGGAAAGAAGAGAGATTTCGTAAATATGCCAATATACACGTACGAGAGTCTTGGAAGCGTTGGCCACATCATGGTCGGCAAACCTACAAAACTAAGTACAGATACCACCGCAATGGAGTTCACCGTAGCAGAACCACCATGGTCAACCCTATACGAGAAGAGGTGTGAGTTGGAGGTGTATTGTCGATGGCACGGGTTACGAGTTCCTAAGGCACGCTCAGCCGAGTTACCTAGAGATGAGCCTGCCAACATACTTGCTCGCCTTGAACAAGAGAACAATCAAATGCAAAGGCGGTTAGACCGTTTTCATGCAGTCCAAAAAGCTAGGAAGCATCTAAAGTGGAAGGCGCAAGAGCGAGCCATAAAGTCTATTAATGAAATTACTGCGTTAGATGATGAAAGTGACATTTCAGACTTCTCAGATTCAAGCAATGATGACTTCCAAAAATTTCTACCTACGAACATTCAACGTTGTTGTTGATGTCTACACGTTTTGTGCAATACAAAATGTTGTTGATCGTGAGGGCAAATGATCCTATTGTACGTGCACCTTTTGCAAATCTAAAGATGAATTGTTCATTACTTTTGGCTAAGTTTATAGGAAATCACTTGCTCATTTTTTCCCTGTTGTTCGTTGTTGGTATGTTATGAAAAGATGTACTTGTATTAGTGTTTGCAAGAATTATAAGTGCTTGGTGAAAATTATGGTCTAAACTCAATATTCCGTGAGTAAAACTCGCTTTTCTAACGTAATACTGAATGTCATTATTTAAATTCTTTGGCAAATTCTTTGAAATCAATTCGTCCATCTCCATTGTCATCAAAGACTCTGATCATCCTTTGGCATTCCACTTCCAAAGGTTCCATGAGCCCCACTGAACAGATCTAACATTTGAAACAACTAAACCACCGAGCTTTTTTTCTCAAATCAAATAATTTCCTACACGTCACGCCTTAACTCTCTGCTTTTGTTTCTTTTTTTTCTTTTTCTTTTTCTTGTAAATTTTAAATAAGATACAAATTTTAACCTTAGTTGAAAATCCACCGAAATTATTGATTAATTATCAATTTATCTCAATTTTGTCTTCCGCAAGATTGTGATTATTAACCACAAATTGGCAATGCACCAAATGATAAAGTGGAAAAAACATCTCCAAAAGAAAAACCATTGCAGGCCAGTTAAGGCAATTTATACTATATAAGGAGTTTACAAATTATAAAAGTAAAAAATAAAATCTTTGTAACTAGTCTCTATAACCCAAACACCCCGCAGATAACTCATTGATGTCATCATGGAAATTTAACCAAATGTGAGATTATCAACCAAGAGCTTTGTGGCTCAATGAATATGCTCGGTCTCTTTTACGAGGAGAACCTAGATTTGAATCCCCCTTTCCCTCACTTGTTTTAAGCAAACTAAAAAAAAAGTGAGATCAGCAATTGAACAAAATTTCAAACCACAAACCATATAAAATCTAGAAGGGCAAGCACCTGCTTCTCCCTTCTTGTTGAAGTTATGTGATGAGAGGAAACACTAGTTGGAAAATTATTTTGTGATGTCAAGTATTCTAAAATCTGACTCAGGACACTTTTTGAGACATTAGCTCTTTCACATGCAACATAACATGCTATAAACTCAAACATATGGCCTATGTCCTTCTTAGAAGGCCATTCTGTGAGCTTAGGCTGCTCCATCTACTTGGATGTCTGTTGCAACTTCTCCACTGGTAGGCCTGTAAAATTTCAATGCAAAACCATTCCATCAAACAGCATAAAGCGAGAAGGGACCAAAAATGCAAGTAATAAATGGACAGAAATTAGACAAAGGGACTAAATTATTACATTTTAAAATTTGAAAGACCAAAATCGAACCTATATTTAAGGGACTAAAAATGCAATTTACCCCGTAAATATTTACAACCCCACCAAGTGGAAGCCATAAATAAATCATATATTGATGATCTGGCAAATTTATCCCATTCTAAAGTGCATCTAAAAAGTGGCTGGAAAGAATTTTTTGAAGCCAGATTCTCACAAGTGCTAGTCCTGCTTTATCATACATTTATATTATTTTGAGGCCCCGTTTCCCTTTTTCTCCCCACTTTTTATTTTCTACTGCACCCTCTACATCGTCATCATTAATGAATTATTTATCTCATGTTAAATGCAATACACAACAAACACATGAAACAATGAAACATAGAAGAAAGTGTCATAGGAAAAAAAAAAAAAAAAGACTGCATAGTTGGAAAGTTTAGTCAGATACAATTACCCAGCACAATAAAGTTGAGAAACTAAAAACACAGCCACTAGTGCTAAAGATAAATTGACAAACCTTTTGAGCCAACGTGATTCTAGAGCCTCCCCAAACCTCTGCTTCACTAGAGCTCCACTGCGACAGTCTGATGCACTTAGCTAACAAAGCAACAGATAAGACACATTTAACTTTCACTTGAAAGGCTGTTTCCATAAAGTTAAACTATACAACAAGTTATTGAATTGACTTTTAACAGTATGTTAAAATGGTTCAAATTGTTGATAGCAGTAGTGGGATATACCCCTAGCTATATCAAACAGCAACAAAGAAGACAATTCTGCTTTCTGTATGTAGCATACTTGTTGCTGAAGTTCAGGTAATAAGAAGAATCAATAAGTAGATCAGAAGTGAAAGCAAAACTGCTACTTTTGCTATCCTTGGGAATAAGGCAAAACAAACCATTTCTCATAGCACTGATGTAGTGAATAGAAACACTTCTACTGATAAACACAATAACTCCAAAATGACTAACTGAAATTTTTTGTGCTTTGCATTCATACACAACAATCAGGGGGGTAGTCAGTTATTTAGAGGGGAAACTAGAGCTTAAATTTATTGCAAATTGGATTCAATGGCAAGCATCTTTGCCCACAGTTTCTGCAACCTACCAACACCATATAGATATTTTTTCAAGAATCTAAAGATGATGTCTGAAAATCCCAAACCAAAAAGGATTTGTTGGGTTTAACCGTTAAAAAGCAGTTTCAACCAATCCTATAATTAATTGATTCAAGTAATAAGTAATAACTTGCAGCCAATCTCTGAATCCAACCAACCCAACTGTTTCTAACCAACTCATGTGAAACCAGCCTATCAACTTAATAATTGCTTTGGTCTGGCATTGGTTAGGATATATTCAACCCAACTTCAGGTTGGTGTCAAAATCCACCCCAAGACTGACCAACACAAAATGTGCAGAATCCAAAATATTGCAGTGTGCCACAACATGCATTAGGCCATACCCAGTGCACAAAATCCCACTTTTGTGGATATGGGAAAGGTGGTAGGCAGCCTCTTCCCCCCCCCCCCCCCCCCACTTTTGGTTTTTTGGGAGAGGCCGATTCCCATTCTCCTATCGCTTGAATGGAAGGCACTTGCCCTCACACTACAACATGCATAGTATTAAATGAAAACAGGGGAACTTGAGTGCATTAGAAGGATTAAAAAAAAAAAGGGAAATGCATCCCAGCTTATGTGCATGTTAGCTTATGTCATATCAATGGCTATATTAATTTTTAACCATGCATCCCATCATCTTGAGCTTCCTATTCATGATTATATGCATATTAGGATACATAAAATCAATCAGTGAAACCATCGAATCTGGAATAGTCAATACAGTTCAAAAAAAAATTGTGCAATTTCAGGTGATACCTCCAAAATCTCAAACCCTTGCTCTTGCGCACAAGCATAGATAGCTGCAAATTTCCCACACTGCAACACAAGAAACAAACCTTTTAACCACCAGTATAAACAAAAAGCATTTGCTATGAAAACATTGAGTTTGAGAACATTTATGCCATATGGAAAATAAACGAATGAGTTTCAAGTTTCATTAACAGATGATTTCACTTAACAATGAAGGAACTCAAACATATTACCCCAACATAAAGCAGACAAAGACTGATGAGAAAAGGCCAACAAAGAGTCAAATCTAACAGTAAAGTATATTGGCACAAGCATTGTACAAAACCTCTTATCTGTGGAATAAGATCCCCTCCCATTGAATCCTTCAATTTCCTCCTATTTTTATTTAGGTGTAAGACATGTAGCATTTAAAAATCAAATAAATGCCGTGTGTCTCAAACCAGGCTAAAATTGGGAGGGAATTGGAGGATTGCATTGGAGGAGATCCTTTCCCTATAGGCAGGATAGTGCACACTAACTTAATTACCAAAGTTTGATTTTCTACTCATCTACATGCACCTCCAAGGAAAATCGGTTAGAAATTCTAGAATAGATTTCCTTCCAATGATTCCTAAAAAGAAGAAAACAGACCAACACACATATTGGCTTCCACCAAAGACAAACTCCTCTAATTAAAACAAACAGAAGGTGCAGCTAAAAAAATATATATTTGGATATACCCCAACTAGTCCTGTAACTAAGAGAACGTTCTTTAGACCAGGTTCTTCATCTATGTCTTCTGAATCAGAACACCTATAATCATCATCTTGCATGTCACATTGATCACCATCAGTTCGAACTTTGCTGATTTGGAAACCTCTTTCATGCCACATATGTAGCCAATCACTCAAAAACTTGACAGATTCATCATTACCACATACCTGTAGGACACCAGAATAACAGAAGTCTGAAAAGTAAATGTACATCATCTCCAATGAGGAACAGGACAAAGTGGAAAAGGTGTCAATCTACTTAGGTAAATAAATAATTGAAACACACAACATCAATGCAAAGGAGAGACTGATACAACGTATCTGACCTCAGTAGCCTTCTTTGGTTTGTACTTATATGTCCATAAGCAATTCTCAAGCTGATTATCAGGACTTGCAGAGTATGACATCATACTGCAATATCAGCATAAATGAAAGAGATATCAATATCTAGTATTCCAACTGAGAATCATGCATAAATGATTTAAAAACTAGTGATAAGTGTCACAAACAGTATAGTTATAACTCAGTGAAAGAAAAGGAAGATGGGAAAAGTGGCAGAAATGCTTGTCTGATATTATACACAAAAATAATTGAATTGGGAACTAAGTATGATTAACTTTTTTTATTTAGAAGTAACTAAGTATGATTAACTTATGTGATGGCTTGACAAATGCATCCATGTTTGATATTTCAACAAAATTGTTTACCGCCAAGACAGTATGGGTTCAAAGACGGTTAAAGAACACAGATCATAAATATCCAACTCCAAAGGATAATCCACTTTCTGAAACAGCAGTGAACAAATTTTAAGAAACATGAACACTGTAAAACTTCTCACCAAGATAAAGAGTGGTGAATTCTAATGAAAGAAGGCAAGACACAGCATGAACTGTGTACTCTCATATTTGACCCCCACAAGGTTATTGACTGAACCAATGAGTACTCATGTTAGTGGGGATCATTTAAAAGAAGGGCTAGGTCAATGAAGTGTGAGGTGTACATCTAGAGTCTTGAGAACCCCATATTTTACAATAAACTTAAATGGGGCCATGTAGAGAATGGTAGTAGGAAACTTGGTGCGGACACGAGATATAGGCCCCCAATTATACACACATATGGGAGGAAGAACAAAAAGAAGACGGCCCAACCTGTGGCCTTATGGATGGAGCCTATTAGTTATTGGGCTTGAGATTAAGCAAGCCCGAACATTTAATAATTAGGGTTTTGTGTTGTTAGGGTTTTATGTTGTAGCTATTTAAACACTTTTTTGATTATTGTAACACAGCTTTGGAGAAATATAAAAAAAAAACGTTTGCTTTCTTTTTACACTGGTGCCGACTCCAGTCCCTTAGGTGCTGACTCCTAGGGTTTGTTCTATCATTTTTCTGCCCTATTATTATATTGTGGTTGTCCTACGTCAAAACTGATACACAAAAACTGTATAAACAGAAGGAACAAATTGATTTCCACTGGAGCTCAAATAACATTTTTGAGTTAGAAAATTCAACTCTGCATCAAGGGCAAATAAGTAACTAAATTTTATAGATGTCCCCAGTATAATCCCAAGTAGCACTAGGATTAGGCAGTAGGGATAAAAATTTGGGTATGAGTTGTCAAACCTAGGAGAGGAATACCGGAAAAGTACATAATGTGACAGGCTCCGATACAGTTCACATAAGTTCATTTTTAAATGTTGCTCCAACCATCCAGCGGTCACACAATCCAGCAACCCCAAACAGAAAAATCAATTCCCAAATTCATCACCCAACCCACAAATTAACAAACAAACCCATAACTGGCCACCCATTAAAGCCACCAAGCCCAAAAAGCTTTAAAAAAAAAACCCCTAAAATCATTTTCGCCAATTGTGCCCAAAATCACAGATCCTTTGAGCACTGTCACTCAGCAATGCTAAATTTCCACTTAAATGAAGAGGCAGTAAGCAAGAGAGATAGATAGTTAATAAAAGAAATTATTCAGCAAATATTGGTGTGGAGGTCATTTGGAGCACAGTCAGAACTTTGACTTGACAAACCAACTTACTCAAGGAGGAAATAGAGAGAAAATTATGCAAAAAGTAGGAGGGCACTTGATAATGGCAGTAGCTGAGACCCAGGATAATGAAAGCAGAGAGGCAAAGTTCAAAAGAGTTTGGGTTGTTTTCACCACTTTGATCCAGGGAGGAGAAATAGAGGGGAGGCGCTAATTTTTTTGTTGTTGAAGATATGTGAAAAAAGGAAGTAGATAAGGAAGGAAGAAATAGGTTTGGGAGAAAGATCAAGCCTGCCATAAACAAGACTAAGAAGATACAAAGATCCTTCCACCCTGCTCTCTACCTAACAAAAGGTATCATAAGCATGTTGGCATAAGTCCAAGTACAAAATTCTATAACTACCAATGATTCAAGATAGTCTGATGGGCACACATTATCCTAAGTCATCAAGGCATCTACAGAGTTAACAAATAGAAAAAACAAGTAAGAAATAAAATAAATGAAAAATGCATTGTATATGAAACCTATGACACATAACTAAGGATAATTTGAACTTTAAAAGGGAGCTCAGGCAAAACATAAGTAAATAATATACCTCCTCATAATCATAATCACGGTCACTTTCTTCCCAAGGATAACGTGGTTGTAGTGATATTCCTTGTCCTTCTTCATCCTCACCAATGTGATCTAAAAGGAAAACATACGATTTCTAGTGTGAAAACATTTTCAAAACATAATTCAAAGACTATACATGCATCAAATTACCATCCAAATCTTCCGCAGCATCCCCACTCTCATCATTTAAGGAACTGGCTTCAACCTACAATCACACCAACCATCAAATTTTATTACTGCTGCCGACATATAAATACACACACACATTTGTTCATTGTAGGTACCAAGACCACTTACTGGCTTCTTCTTCTTCTTTTTCAAACCAGAGAACGTACTTTCCAGCCCATCAGAAACTACAAATGAGGAAAATATCAAGCCTCTAGCTATCTAATGCATGCAATGGCATTATAACATAAAATTAAAGGAAGAACAACATCAGATAATTAAAATTCATTCAATTCAGATACCTGACAAGTTTTCAGTCTTCTCAGCTAAACTGTCCACAGAATCATCAGCAGAGTCCTGGATTACAACCTTCTTCTTCTTCTTCTTTTTAGTGGGATCAAATGGGGCAATCTGCAGCCATGTTTCAACATAAATAAATGCCTCAAGAGGCTGCTTTATGAGGTTTGTACAAATAGCCTTAAGTAGACCTTTCAGACATGAGAATATTTACAACTCTAGACCTTCGCCAAACACTCAAAAGTCTCAGAATTGACATAATCATTCAGTTCAAGATCCATTTATACAGTTCACATAAGTTCTATTTTATTTATATTTTGGAGTAATTGGAATGGTCCTTGAAGTTCTACCCTTTTTTTTTTATTACAATACTAAAATTCAGAGAAAAAAAAATTGGTCTTTTACAGATGCATACCCCAACTCTTTTCATAAACAGGATATCTTTATTTAAAAATTAAAGAAGTAATTGGCCAGCAAAAACTGCAGGGAACTTATTCTCATACATTTACCAATCAGTCATATTGTCAAGACTACATAAAAATTTGCCATTTTCAACGCAGGAACAAGCAGTGACAAATTAGTTCAGCGCAGTATATTTTATTCCATATTGTCTGTAGTTACTACTTACTCATTTATAATTTAACTAATTCTTGCCCAAGGACTCTTGGCCTAGTGGTGCTTTCAACCTGATATTCAACTAAATACCTCTCAACAACTGCATCTCAGCCAATGGTTGACAGATAGCCATCTCATTAGAATGAATTCATCAATACAAAATGTGCAGCTAACCTGTTTAATAGAATGATAAACAGACCTTAGGGCATGGAATATCATAAGCATATCTTTACCCAACATACCTATGATTGTACATGGTAAGGGTTCACCAAATGTCCACCTACACAGGCATAACTGAAAAAATTGCAATATGTTTTTTCATCTTTCTCACCAACAAATAATAGTAATGAAGCAGAAATAAACCTGAATAACAAGGGACTGCTGAGCAAGTAATTCTGGTCTCGGCCTCCTATAAGCTATTAAGACATTTGAATCATAGAGCCCCTTGTCTAATGATACATCAAGCTTCTCACTTCCACCAAATAAGTTCGGATGTTTGATGTAAAGACTGCAATAAACAAACTGAACCCTTTATTTCGACAATGCCATAGTTCTCCATATGGTTAGAGAGCTAAGTAAAAGAAGTTAAATTCCTAATTTCAAATTTCACATTTTTTTGATTACCAGAAAAACATAAAAAGAAAACCAGCTAAAAACAAAGCCAAATTTTGATTTCAACAAAGTTGAGTGAAGCTTTTTATTCCCTTACGCCAAACAAGTGAGGAAAAACAAAGTTTCAACTTTTATATATCTTTTCCCTTCATTTATCATCTCTTTTAAAATTTAATGAACCCATATAAATCCAAAAAACAAGAAAGCACCATCTAGAGAATGTTGACCCAAACCCAAAATAACAAAAATCAGAACCTTACCTTCCAATTACCAGAGAAAGAGGACTGCCGGTGCTCCTGTTAGAAGGAATTAGAGTGAGAGAGAGAGAGAGAGAAATCAATTACTGGGTAAGAAAGAAAAAGATAAACAAAGCATGAATTGAGCAAGAACTTGAAAGGAGTAAGCATCAAAGAAGCACATAGCTTGTGAGTGAGGTCAACATTTACATCAATCTTGGCTGTCACACACACACACACCCCACAAAATCAAAACGGGCACATTACTCATCATAAACACTGGTTTAGAAATCAACTGCAACCATATATTTACTGAGAAACCAGCCAATGACCACTAAACACACATCATGATCATGATTTCCTATACCATAAAGAGGACATTATTATTTTATAATAAATTTAAACCAATGAAAGGGGCTCAAAATCTTACCAAAAATGTGTTAAAATTAAAAATTAGGCAGTCTCCATCAGCTGTGCTAAGGGTTCAAGAGCCTGTCCACCAATTGCAGGAAAAAGAAAGCATTAAAACTTCATGGTTTACATCACGAGACTTTGATTGACCAGCAGGAGTTCCTGCCAATTTACTGCATTTACATCCCGAGACTTAGACATTACCTCTGTAACAAACCTCTTTTTCAAGGTTCACCAATTTTGCGTTTTTTAACCCTCGTGTAATGTTTGGGCGGGGGAGGAGGCTGCGGGGCATCATCCTTAGGCTCATCATCGTGCTGCAAAGACATTAGATGCATACAATCAATATTTGGTGAAATGATAAGGTGTGTGAACTGCAAAATAGGCCTATACATCGTAATTAATGGTATCGTACCATAGAGCTGCCTTTGTGTCCTATTTTGTGTCCACCTGTCCCACAAGTGGGAGCTCTTCTAGTACGTTGCGGTCGACCTCGTGGGGGTGAGGGCTGATGAAGGGGATGCTCGTCCGGTACATCAGTATCTGGCTGAAGAGTGTCAATCCCAACTGGAGGTCCTAGAGGGTCAGATGAGGATGAGGTAGGTGGGTAATGATGCTCGTGTACGGAGCCAGAGTGGGGATCATTGTCATGGGTTCAGTACGGGGTGGGTCTATGGGCAAAGTGGGTGCACTGGAGCTGGTGGATGGGTTTGAGGGTGTCTCGGGGTGCATAGGAGGGGTCAACTGAGAATGAATACCGAGATCGAAACTGGGATGTGAAGGTGGGGTGGGTGAAGGGACCTCGGGCTGAGGAGATGCATCTACCATGGGTGGAGGGACCTCAAGCTGGAGAGATGCGTGCGGGATGGGTGCAGGTATCTCAGGACTACTTACAACCCGAGCAGTTGTTGCACACTGACCACGGCCCCTAGCTGCACTTGTCCTTTGGCTTGCTGTAGCAGGCCGACCATGGCCCCTAGTTGCGCTTGTGCTTGGGCTTGCTGTAGCAGGCCCACCACGGCCCCTAGCTGCAGTAGCACGGGTCGGTGTACGTATAGGTGCTGCGCTTGTGCTTGGGGTTGCAATATCTGCTGATTCAGTCTCATGCCCATTGTTTGCCTCTCCATTTGGTGCAGGACCACCACCAAGCCCAACCATATCATTTAGGACGCGTCGGACATGGTTGTGGGCTCGGCTGCCTACAGGAAGCATCTCCAACAGCGCTAAATGGATTTCAATCTGAAACCGAGAAAGAACCAGTACAATTAGATTTGAGACATTTACGTATCAATTGTAGAATGGATAATATAGTACTTATTAATCTACCTAAACACTCAACTAAGATATATCTAATTAGAACACATTACCGATATATCTAATTTTGCGTTGTTGCGGTCGACATACTTTCGAGTAACTGGACGGTACCAGCGGTAATAGTCATGATCGCGAGGCATCTCACCAGTCTGAGGAGGTGCATGGCAAAGTCGTTGTCGTCTCTCATCCCATGTAAGGATATACGGTCCATGCTCCTCCCTCCAATTCTTCTCCACCTTCCCACGCAAGTCTATTCTATGCAGTCTTTCATCGTACACAACATGGTCGGGTCGCTCTTGCGCCAACCCAAACTGACGAAGGACACGATCTGGGTGGTGTATCTCTACTATGCAAAAACACACAAGTGGCACCCTTGCCGTCCATGTATCCCTCCCTGCAACGCAAAAGTCAGGAAGGTGGCCGAAGTCTGCCTCGTATGGCTGCCACACAATCTACAATAGAAACAAAAAACAATTATCATAACATCAAGTTTATTAAAACAAGGGAGAATACATAGATAAAGGGAAAAACAAAAATTAAAACAGAAGATGTGTTAAAGGATTAAACAATCATATTCTTAAGGAAAATTAACATAACCAAACAGAATTTTTGTTTGTCATACTTGGTCCGGTTGAATTCTAACTAATTGCTTGCGATAGTGGATCAAGGCCATGCCGGATGGCCTACTCTTCGAGCTTGGCACCCGTACCCACCTACAGTTAGAAGCGAATAACATAAGATAAGATAATACCCATGTTATAGTTACTAAGAAGAGTACATTGCACACACAATATTAGAAAAATACTTACTTAAATGCAAGTAGAGCATATGGCCATGGGCCATAATCACATCCAGGTGGGGGCTCTATCCTCGGGCACAAGAATGGCAACCTTGCCCATGCCCAATACTGGACCAATGTGCACGCCCCACCAATCTGTGATGCCCCTTTCTCGCTTGCCCGACACAACTCTCTGTACAACCAGGCCAAGCAACCACTACCCCAACTATACTGTGGCGGATCACGAAGGTCACGCAGGAACGCCAAGAACATCAAATGCACCCTATCTCCCGACTTGTCCATGAAAAGCTTATCCCCTAGCAGCGCTAAAATGTAGCACCGAGCATACTGGTGTATCTGCATCTCCGTTGCGTCATGAGGCAGTGGCACTGCAGTGGCGTGAACAAGGCGGCTGATGAGAATTCTTTGCCCCACCAAAGTTTTGTTGTCATTCGCCGGAGTAAAACCAAGCAACTCCATGCACAGATCTCGCCAATCCCCATCCACCACAGCAGTCGGCCCAACCAAGACCTCACCGTCTATAGGAAGTCCGAAAATGACCTCCACATCTTGTAGGGTGATTGACATCTCACCATGTGGAAGATGGAACGTATGCGTCTCCGGCCGCCATCGCTCAACTAGGGCCGAAATTAGGCAATGATCTATCTCTCTGGAAGGGGCCCTAAACAATCCTTCCAGCCTTAGCAACTTGATAATGTCAATCACCCAATTATCTTCCATCTGAATGCTTGCCATCTCCTTAGTGCGACCACGGCACGTAAGTGGGCCCGGGTCCTGCAAAATCCATAAAAATTATAGCGGTTATTACAACTACAAACTGTGTTTTGAAAGAACTTGCTAACTAAAAGTCCAAGACAACGTAAAAATTAAAGCGATTGTTAGAACTAGATATTTCACCTCGCCATTCCAAATGTCCTCTGATCGATGATATCGTTGTCGCGTCAACAATGACTCGTCAAGTGGACCAGGGTGCAAGATCTGTGGCTCGTCATCAATCCGAGGCTACATACTGCAAACATTTAGAAGGTATCAAAACTCAAAAGCCCCAATTTTTTAAAAAAAAATTCGTAATTATAACCCAAGAACAAAAATAAAAGCACAAATGATTAATTAGCATAACCTTCTAAATTTGCATAACCTGTTGCAGCCGAGGCAAAGAAAGAGGAAAAGGTGGAAGAGAAAGAGGAATCAGATGATGTAAGCATTCTACAACAAAATTTAATAACCTTGATTAATTAGCATAACCTTCTAAATTTAGTTGTTGGATTTGGTTTCTTCTTCCCTTCCAACCAAATAAATATTCCGAACCTCTCAATTCAGAGCTTAGTGAAGTCAGATATGATATTGTTTCCAAATGAGGATGGTATCATGCAAAACTCTATGTTTGTTGTGGGATGCGTTTTGAACGTTTTATTTGTTTTTGCCTTCGCACCACGGTTTTTATACGCATAAAAACTAAGTTGGAGACACGTAAGCTATGACAGTCGCTGCTTCAATTCCTTTATAAATACCCCCAATCAACTCATCACAGCTCTTACAGAATCTCACATTGCTCCCAACTCCGGAGAAGAAGAAAGAAAGTCGGATTTGGCCTATGCAACTTCTTTCTTCTTCTCATTCTTTTTGCTTCTCTTCCTTCTTTCTCTATTCTTGTTATAGCCATTGAGTTTTAATGGCTCAATTAACAACATTACTGATGTCCCTATTAACCCTTTTTCTATCAACACCAGGTAAATAGCTTAGAAACTAATAACAAATCAACAACAATTGCTTTTTATAAACAAAAATGGGCAGGGGCGATATTCCACCAGACACGACCATTGACCATAGTAGCATTCTAACATTAAAACATGCCAAATTCTAACAAAGTTATATTTTCTTTTCTGTTCAATTACAGGAGTGATTTCAACGACTTTTACCATATTAAACAAGTGGTTTTAATTCCTAATCCTTATATTTTTTTAATACCTCAATAGAAATATTTCATGGAGATAGATTTGAATATTACCCAGAAACCAACAAAAACAGAATATGCCAGCAACCCAAATTCGTTTTTTCACATGCTAATAAGTAAAACAGATAATTCGTTACTCTTTTAATATCTTCTTTAAGGTTTAGCTTTGCCATGGATGATGGAAGCACACCATCAAGATCCTGCCTTCAAGAAAGCTATAACAAATGGATAATTTAAGGTAAAAGATTGAATGTGTTTTGATTATTTGGAATCCCACCAGTATTTTTTAAGCCATAATCTACTAGAATATGAATCATATTCACATGTATCGATTCCATACATGACAAACAGGAGCAGCCTATGAGTGAACATGACAATTTTGCACCCAATCTCCTTTGCATTCTAAAAACATGATGAAGTTTTATGAGGCATGCATAATACATTTTTTATCTCTAAGAATAAGATGACAAATGGTTTTATGTGGCAGACTATCTAGAGCACTAGTAAATCTTAATAGAACCTTTGCCACAGCATTGTTCACACAATATTCTCTTGCCAATCTACATCAAAGTACCATTTGATGACCTACCTCATTATTAGCTCCCTTCTAAGCCATCTCTCGGTGCCTAACCTTGTCTCTTCTGATATGTAATTTTTAGTTCGATGCATAAATTTTTGAACTGCTTACATCCTATGGACTGTCATGTTTCATTATATAGATATCACTCTTCCAAGAGTAGCTATCAGGGAATCGGTCCAGTGCGAAGCCTATCATATGTCATGTTCCTGTGCAGTCATCTTAGTAAACACTCTTTTAAGAATTTTACAATTCTTTTTCATACAAACACAGAGATATAAAATAAATAAAAATACTGCAGAAACTACTATCAATAAAGCCTGAGATTTTCAATTGCAAGCGACATTATGGGGACAATCTATCCAATGAATAAATAAGGCTGAGAAAACAATGAACTGGAAAGTGACGTGATCTTGCTACATTGCACGAAAGGACACAAAGACTCTTCTACAGTCTACACCATTGGGAAGTGCAAATATGGTTAGATACCTCTTTCGCTTTGTTGCCATACGTTATTAAGTTGATCAATGGCTATTCAAATTCAGTGGAAAACCACCCCAATCAAATTGACTGTAGCACCCAATATTGTACGGCATAAAAGTTACATTAGGTTAGTAAGGCTAGGGTGGTAAAAACCGTTCTATAGGAGCTAATATATCAGCTAATACTTAGGATTTTTCTATAAACCAATCCCTTAATGTGGCTCTGGAAAACAGAAAACGCGGAATATGCTTATAGCAAACACTTTGATCAGGTCTGTTTAGACATAAAATGCAGTAAGAGTAAATAATAAAAATTTCCAAGACCAGGGAAAATAAGTTTTTCTAAAGATAAAATATTGCATCAAACTGAATCATCTGTTGCAGTAACTAGTTAAACAATTACAATCGCTACAATATTGAGCCATAGCAAATACATTAAAGCTATAAACCATTATAGAAAAAACTAAATTTAAAATCCTATAATACCTCTCCTACTACATACAACAAGTACCAAACCAAATTCGTCTAACTTAAATCTTACACTAACAAGAAAAACTAAAGCACTAACAACAGACATTATCAAACACAAACACTTGGCAAAACCCAGATGGAATAATTATTTAAAAAGCTCAAAAACATACCTGCAAACTTGTTATAGGAAATGTTAGATTACATTCCTTTTTGTATATTTTCTTTTGTTATGCCTTCTCATCCTCTACTAAAAAAATTGTATAGTTCAACTTGTTATTTATACAATTGAATAAAACCAATAGCAATGAAAAGTATTTTCAATTCAAATGCTGATTATAAGAAATTTTTGTGAACTTGTGGTGTGGACAATTAAAATATAACCATTGTAAAACAAATGACTTGATTTATTGAGAAATATATTTCAGTACAATGGCTAACAAAAAGAAAGAACATTCCTAGCTGCATAGTTACAACTCACTAGCTGCTTAATTACAAATTGTTTTACACTACATGGAAAGAAATTGATTCAAAGTTTAACATGAGTAGCCTAATATCAACTAAAATTAATCCTACCTCAGCAAAGTAGCTTTGTCTAATTTGTCAATGCATTCACTGATTCAGCATCTTGACAGTTCACACATTAGATACAAACATCTCTAATACTCCAATGCATTCTTCCAATTAGTAATACCTTGATATTACAATAACAAAACTTTCAAGGTATTACTAATAACTTTCTAATATGTTGCAACTCCAAAGTTTAAACAACCATACCAAAACACAACAGCCTAACTAACTAACTACCCTTGACCATCCCAACCAACTGCTCAACTCCTTGGTACAACACAACAGCAGCCCACACACCTCACAGGAGCATCCCATGCACAACACAGCAGCACCCTATGCACCCCAGTGCACACCTCAATGCACACAACTGTGCATCACACTACACACCTTAATGCACACCATTGCCTTAGCACGTGCCTCAGTATTTTGGCCTTGTATGACATCAGAACCAATTCTTCAAAGCCACTGATACAATCTTTCTTCAAAACTTTGGGACATCAATTTCGCAGCATCAACAACAACATTCAAAACCATGAAACCCAACAACTAAAAGACTCACAATCACAATCTAGAGTTAAAAACTATGCGGGCAAAATTTAGAGCGTACTCTTTACAGGGATCTAATTCTAAACTGGTCTAAACCAACACATACTGCATAAATGTGAACAAATTTGGCAGTTGAACTGACAAATCTAACCAATTTTTTACATTTACTTTTTCATTAGCTAATGAACTAGTTCTGTCCCCAAACCAACGACCTACATAGCAAGTATGAATATTGCTACTACACTTCCCTGCAAAACTAAGATACTCAAAAACCCAAAATTTATCTCACTAAGGTATTTCTTTTAAGGATATAGAATCTTCAACCAAAAACTACAAACAATGACTTCAAAAAAATTGCGGGGCCTCTTAAAACTAGACCTAATTTCTCACACCTATTACTTCAAATATAAATCCCAATCCATCTATGCCCACAAAACCCCACTTTGATAAAAAATATCACAAACCCATTACCCACATTAATTGCCCCCCACAAATTTTCACAACCCAGAATTGGTACTAAAGATCAAAAACACACACTTTTTTCAAAGAAAAAAAAAACTGAATGTTACTGAAGTACATAATCTAAAGTACAATATCACAAACCCATTACACACACTTTAGTTTCTTCATACATAATCTAAAAAAAAAAAAAAAACACAAAAGAAAGTTACTGAAGTACAATTATTGAAAGAAACACAAAAACTGAATGTTTTTCAAAAAAATGTATGTTAATGGGTATTCGGTTTGGCTATTTAAATATAAAGATGGAGCAAAGAAAAGAAAGATGAAAGGAAATGGAGAGAAGGGAGAGAGGCTTACCGGCGGTGTTACGGCGGACCGGCAGTCGGTGTAGCAGCAGCTGAGAAGCGAGAGAGAGAGGGTTCTGAAAGAGGAGAGAGAGCGTTTGAAAGTGACAGATTGAGAGAGAGAGCGTTTGAGAGACTGAGAGTTGAGAGATTGAGAGATTGAGAGTACTGAGAGTTGAGAGATTGAGAGTACTGAGAGTTGAGAGATTGAGAGTGTTTCAGTTAGGCGTTTGAAAGGTAAAGTGGGGGAAAATTGTGTGGATTTCGAGTCTTATAAACTCAATTTCTACGTGGCTAAATTCCCACAAACCCATAACTCGAGTTTTAAAATCTCGATTTTTAATACATATTTCGAGTCTTATAAACTCGATTTCTACGTGGCTAAATTCCTCCAGGTGGAAACTTTGTCCACGTAATCGAAGAACAAACACGACAACTCGAGTTTTAAAAACTCGAGTTTTAATTAAATCTCGAGTTTCTAAAACTCGAGATGTTAGTTTCCCACATACTTTCAAAACCGGCCAACTAACGAAATAATTTGCACAGTAACGTTATTTGGAAAGGGTGTTCTAACTTCGAAGCTTATGTTTTCTCACAAGTTCAGGGGAATGGAGGAAAAAACAAAAAAGAAAAGAAAAGAAAGAACATGGAGAGAGATATATGTTTTAACTCCATTTAGGTTAGATGTTTAATCAGATGAGTGACTAAAATTTAAAAGGGGAAACTAAGGTATTATATCTAATGGACTGTGCTTAAGTTTTGCCCATAAGAGCATCCACATTCATTTTTCCTAATTCTATCTTATTTTACCATCCAAAAAACTACTTTACCAATTATACCATACCATTTTACAATTTCTCAGCATCAAAACTTCTATTTTTCTATTCTACACATTAAAATAATATATCTTTACAATAAAATATTTTTTTCCCTTTTTTTTGTTTCCAATTTTATCCTCATCTTTTCTTTTCACCTCTTCTCTTTCAGACTCTCCATACAACTCCAGATCGGCGAAACTTGAAAAAAAAAAAAAAAAAACACGCCGATCAACGGCACAGCCACCACAAACGCCGATCTTCCACTCCTCCTCCATCATCCATATCAACCAAACTCCTCCACACCACTCCTCCATCATCCAATCGGTGAAACTGAAAAAAAAAAAAAAAAAAAAAAAAAAAAAAAAAAAAAAAAAAAAAACCACCACCTCCAAAGGAACCCACGCCGATCGCACACCCAGACTCCTCCTCTATCATCCATCTCAACCCACACGCCGATCGCAACCCACACCTCCAAAGAAACCCGCGCCGATCGCAACCCACAACAAAAAAATCACAACCCACAACAAAAAAAAACCCACCACCTCCAAAGGAACCCACGCCGATCGCACACCCAGACTCCTCCTCTATCATCCATCTCAACCCACACGCCGATCGCAACCCACACCTCCAAAGAAACCCGCGCCGATCGTAACCCACAAAAAAAAAAAAAAAACCCGCGCCGATTGCAACCCACACCTTCAAAACATCGGAGCTCCGATTCAAAGCATCGAAGCCGTCACACCGACCCATCGGCGCCATGTGATTCCACCGTGGAGCAAACCCACGGGGTCTTGAGTCTGAACAGTAAGAGAGCAGATGAGAAAGAGAGAAGGCAGAGAGAGAAAAGAAGAGAAAAAATGACAAAGGAAAGAGAAATTCCGGGGTAAAAGTGGAGAGAGAGAGAATTAAATTTTTTTTTTATCCCATTAGCTACAGTACCATCTTACATTTAAGATGGTATTGTAGCTCAATTGTATATTTTTTTACAATTGTTGCAAAATACAACATTCAATGGAGTTGGAACTTTGGGTTGAATTGTAAAAAAAATTGCAAAGAAGGGCTCCATTTGCCATTTGCCACATTCAATGTGGATGCTCTAATAGAGAATCTATTGAAAGGTGTATATGAAAATATATGCAGGAAAAATATTTAAAGAGGTTGTTAAAGATGCTTAGGATCGATAATTTTATGAAAATGAACTTCTTAATAAAAGCTCAAATTTGAAAATTTTTAAGATAAAACTTTTTGTTCTAAATGTGCAGACACTCAATTTTGCACCCATAATTTAATCCAAGAAGATGGTTCGAATGACTATTTATATATCTAAAATTCATGATTGGATTACATGCATTAATTTGTTCATTGCATATCAAAAAAATGATTTTGAGGTTCTAATGGTCGTGACGGTATCCCCAATTTTCAAATCGAACAATCGGATTGAAAGACGTCGCATAATCAGGTTTGCACAGTCAGCATGCATTGTGTTTAGGTAGAATCAATCACACATGATTAATTTAAATTAATTCTGATTGACTAGACAATTAAAATGAATTAAATAATTTTGTGATTGATTGTTGGTTAATGTCAAAAATGGGCTTGCTTGCATGGGAATAAAGGGGATAATTGGATAACAATAAAATTATGGATAATCAAGACTTTTTGGAGTATTTATTTGCAAGATAATCATTGTTGAAAAGACCTAAATTATCAAGAAAAGAGTTTAATTTTTAGACTATGGATTAAAAGCACGTCTAAGTGCAAGTCCGGCTAAAAAATCCTCAAAAAATGAGTCCGAAATGGATCGAAACTTGAAAGTAGGACCGGCACCCAAAAGAGCCATTCGGCACTTTTGGAGTGCTAATCAACACTTTCCAAGTGCCGATTGGCACAAGTTTGGGCCCCGGCCCAAGGGCACTTGAATTGAACTAAAACACATCATTTTTTTTTTTTTAAAGATAAGGACACATCCCACTTCGTATTCTGATCATTTAGCTAATTTTTCGAACATCCTAGCCCCTATAAATAGAGGCTGTATCTCAAAATTTGGGGGACTTTTTCACGTTCTCTGATTTCCCTTCTTTCTAACTCTTCTTTTCTTTTATTTTTTCTCTTACGTTAAAGACGTTCTGGAGGTTCTAGCCTTAAGAATTTCTTTTTTGTAAGCAAGATTTTTTAGGTTTCAAAGAGAATTGAATAAATTTCTTTGAACCCTAAAATATTCATTTACTAAGAAGAGCACGTCCATGCAAGAGGTAGTTTTTCTTTTCCTTTTTCTGTGATCCTTTCTATTAGTTCTACTTGATGATGCATGAATAGATGTTTTCTCTTATTTTCAATTTCTGATGTTGATGCCAAGTGTTGTTAAACTTTTCTTTGAAACATGTTCTTAATTCTTTTGTTGTTATGATTTTCCTTTTGAGTTTCAAAAATCTACTCATTAACATTTTTTTTTCAAAACTAAAAAAAAAAAAAGACCTGTATTTTCATTAAATACAGATCTGAAATTTTTTTACACATCAAAACAAATCTGGAAAGGTGTTAGGCACCCATCTCGTAACCTAGCCTCCGAACTTAGCTTCTTTTGAATAGGTAGACCTATGCTTTGTCTTTATTTTTATTTTTGGGTAGATTGTAATTATGACAAAAAGCCATGTAATTTTTTGGTAGATTGTAACTAGGACTCCAAGTCTTGCAATATCCAATTTATCATGTTTGTATTTTTATTCAATTAATAATAATGAAACATTTTGGTCATGTAAATTTGTGCATTGTTTCTTTCTTATTTTTTTGTATAAAAGAAAATAAGTGGCAACTTCACACCACTTACCCAAAAAGAGAGGTGCATTGGAAAAGCACCAAAATCTCTTTTTTGAGAGCACCCTTTCTCATTAGAGAAGTTTTTTTGTGCGGTCTCTCACAAAATGTTATGAAAAATAAAGAAAAACCTATATTGACAAAATTGTCCTCATTTATTTTTTTAAAAAAAGACACTTGGCACCCTGATAGCTTTCCCCCTTTCCCTTAACGGATTCAGATCTTCTAGATTTTCTAGAGTACTCTATTGATAGATTTTCTAGAGTACTCTATTAATATATTTCTTTAAATCTTAACCACATTTTAATGATTTAATGGTCTAGATTCTACTATGTCAGCATTCCACTAACAATATTCTTAAAATAATAAAATAATGTTGCAAACAAAACAATTAAAATTATTATTAGTGGAATGCTGATATGACAAAAGTTAGACCATTAAATCATTAAAGAATGATTAAAATTTAAAGAAATTTATATGATAGATTATCCTAAGAAATCTAAAAGGTCTTAATCCAACTTTAATGGCCTCTTGTATTTCTCAAATCTTTTCTTATTAATTTCACCTTCTCTTCACACCACCAAGGAAGCTACACGCAGTATGAGAAACACCTTTTACTAACCTTAGTTGCCTCAGCCAAACACTCACATTCTTTCCATTTCATCAGCTGTGAATTTGCTTTCTTTAATTTCTATTTTTCCTTCTTTTTTGTTTTTGTTTTGGTGTGTGTAAAAGTCCATAAGTAATGCTAGAGATACAAACTTTTTTATATAAAATTTTATAAATTGCTAATGTGATGAGTGGTTATAGGTAAATGAAAAAAAGGATATTAATGGTGGGCCTAGGTGAAAGCTAATAAGAAATTGGTCACATCAATAATTTGTAAAAATATTATAGCTGTAGCATTACTCGAAGTCCATGATTTGCATTCCTGCCAAAACCCCATAAAATTAGGGACACAAATGAGTTAAAGCAAATCAAGTATTAAATTTAATAGGATTTTGAGTATTAGTTGAACTCGAGCTTATTAGTATTACTACAATAAATATCAATTTCAAGATTAGTTCATTTTATTGTCAAACAAGCTTGAACAGTCGAACTTGTTCATGAGCAACTTAATTAATTGATTTTCTTTCTTATATATAGCAAACAGTAAGACTAATTTTTTTTTTTTATCTATCACAAATCTTGCTAATAATTAATAACTAAATAATAATTGAAATCATATTATTGAGTTAATTAGATATATTAATTTTTGTTTATGAACTTATAAAGTTAGTTCAAAAATCTTCTACAGTTAAAAACAAGATCGGTTTGAACGGAAAACAATTATTAGACATACAAGTATGGGGTAATTCTATTGAACAATCAAGAATTTCTAAATTATTAAAATATATTATTTGATTTTCTCATGAATAAATAATTATTTTGATAATTTAGAGAGACTAATTATTATTAGATTAATCTAATTAGAAAATGAGTCCATCATAACATATATATATATATATATATATATATATATATATATTGTGGGGAGTCGAAGAGAGGCACCCTTGCTAGAATTAGCTCGAAGAATGATCGGGCCCAATTAGTCGTCAAACTAGGCCTGACCCAACTGAGATACTTGACGTGCCTAACATATCAAAGATCCCGAGAAGTATTGCTAGCCCGAGGAGGCTTCATAAAGGGTATCCCGTAGGAGGCGGGGAGGAAGCTGCCAAAGTTGAAAGATTGGAAACCAAAGAGGGCCATAGTGACGAATCCAAATCTTCTGTTCCACTTTTCCTGCTCCACTCTATACTCCACCAATAAAAACTTGCCACGTGTTCACTTAAGTAATTAAATACTATCATTATTGACTCATTAATGCTGCTGTTATTAATTAATAATAGTATTTAATTACTTAGGTGAACACGTGGCAAGTTTTTATTGGTGGAGTATAGAGTGGAACAAGAAAAGTGAGACAGAAGATTTGGACTCCATAGTGACATGCAGGTAAAAGAGAGGAAACTTCCACTTAAAGCAACTATTACCTCCGTATTAAATACACCGCAACAACTCAGTCTACCGCATTAATGGCAAAATGACTTCTGAACAGTGTCCACTCAACCAGTATCCTATTCTACCACTACCAGCCAAGCAAGAATGGAACAAGTATCTAAGAGAAGATTAGTAGCCCTCCAAATGGAGGGTTGAGATGAAAATCAAATGGCTATAAAAGGAGGAAGACCCCACATGAATGGTGGTTGGTGAAAAAGCTGGAAAAGACTTGGAATAGAAATCGTAAAATTTTCTCAAGTGTAAAAGTGATCCTCAGCCAGCCTAAGGAGAAAGATTAATAAGAAATCTAGATATTACTTGAACTTCATTCCTGTTAACCAAATCTTGGACTCATTCAATTCATTTTATTCAATGAACTACTAACTAAAGAAGCCCTAGTGTGGCCTACAAACTCATCTTTGCAAACTCATCTTTATAAATTAATTGTATTGGGACTAAAATCTTAGCCCAAGCCCATATTGACTGGGCACATCGCGGTTCACATCTCCTATATATATATAAAAGAGAGTTGAATTTATCTGTTAAAAATGAAAGAATGAGAGTATCAGCTTGCTTACCTTATTTTATTTAGTGAATTAAAAAGATATTTAAAGAACATGGGGAAGATGTTTTTGTGGAAAATAACCCTAAAATTAGCCAATATACCAACCAGATGATGGTCCCTTTAATAAATGCTTATGTGAAATGGGTCAATGGACACTTCTTTGATGATAACACAGTGATCAATCAACCAGAAAGAGGGGGGGGGGGGGGGGGGGGGGATTTAATAGGTCAGTCAGTGGCCATGTCATCCTCAGGTGGGTGACTATCGACATTTTGTTCCTCTATACTCGGCTGCTAGACCACACAGCTGCTAGGCCTCTTGGCTCCTGTGCCCGTCCTCAACTATTGGGCCATGGTCCTTGGTCTTTGGTCGACTGCTCAGCTATTATTCTTGATCATGGTCTTCGGGCAGTTTGTATTCTATTTGGGCTGTAGGCCCAACCTTCCACTATGGTGCCAATTCAAAAGTTCACTCATTCTTCAAATAGTTCACCTTGTAAAGTCATGTTTTTCATCTAGAGCTATGAACCTATTCAATTCTTACACTGAGGATCATTACTAATACATATCCTTTGTCCAATTGAACAATGTGATACATTTTGATACAGACTGTTTTGATGATTTCATCAGCTTAGTAAGATGGTTCAAACTTCAAATATAAATTACAGAATGGTTTTCTATCTTATCAAGAAACTAGAAGCTTACGTTTTGCATTATTTCAAGTACCTAGCAGCTATATGTTCTGCAATTGCCAAGCTTGAGGTTAAACCAGGTGACTCAATTCCATAAAGGTTAACAAGACCGGGTACCCCATGAGCATCTTCACCCTGCACAAATAAAATTGCAATTAGGACAATTTTTTTTAAAAAAAGTACCATAAAATATAAAGAATTATACTACATGATAATTGAACTAGTCACGTCTAGCTGAAAAAAAAACTAGAGTTTCTCATCAATTAAGGAAGCCATTTTACTGCATTCTTAAAATTCTAAATTTTATGGAAAATATCTGGGAAGGGGGGGGGGGGGGATTTGTAGTTTGAATTAATAGACTCTTATTGTATAGAATAGGCAGAATTACTACACACTGCAACCATACAAATCTCGAACAAGAAGTCAGTTACAAACGGTTAAAGAAAAAGGAAAGGAAAACCTCAAAAAAGATAGGGGAGCCAAAAACCAAATGAAAAAAATGATCCAACAAAAACCAACATTATGTGAAAGAACATCTCCTCACTCTTGAATGCTCTATTATTATGTGCTCATTCCAGATAATCCACAACCACATAAGCATAGCCACAAAGCATTATCCTGTATTTCCTCAATGCCTTAAAGTAGGACTCAACCTCAAGATTTTTATTTTTAGTTGATGCTCAAGTCCCCTTATCCTTCATCATATTTTTAATGAGAAGGATGCAGAAAATAACTTCCATTGATTCATTTTCAAATCCCTGACCAACCCATATAACCAATGCCCTCTTATTTCCAACTGTGGCAAATATATCTGGAAAACGAACTTCAGAGGCATGTCACCACGCCATGTCATGATGATTAGATAAGAGAATATGAAATATGGGAACCCTGTTATCATGTATAAGGACAACCTATTTTGTTCATAAGAAATCGAAAAGCACATTTATGCATTATGTCATTTCATAAAAATGTTATATGCATCTAACTCTGATTTTTCAATGCACATGATACCCCAATCCTACAGCTTCCAAACCACAGACTTCCAGTTTTAAGAGAGTAATCCAAGCTGTTGAGTTGTGCCTCTTTGAACTAAAAATGCAGCAACAGCATATAGCATGTTACTGCAGCCAATACATTTTGGGCACAAATTGGCATGGTTGAGTGACAATCAGCATTTACAGCCTGTTTGAAATTGACTAATCAACAACAGAATACCTAATTGTATATCAACAATATAAGTTGACATAAAAATTGGGTGTAGATGAAATAACCTGTATTAGAAAATCAACAGGAGACTGCCGGGGTCCTGAAAGTTTAGGACGAATCCCTGTATATCCTGGTTCTAGAGATCCATCTTTCAGATTTGGGTAGTACTTTCTTATCTCTGGGTAGAATTGCTTGGAACGATTAACGCATACAGAATAGTCAAACCTGGTATCAAAACATAATTTATTTATGCAAGCATACCAAAAAAGAACGCGAACATTAAAGAAAGTGAAGGACCAAAAAAAAATCCAACATTGCAGAAAGTAACCAGAACCGCTAAATGATTTTCTTTTGTCTTGGACAGAAGATGCACAAAAATGATTGCCAAACTAATTTTGGTTGCATTTGGACACCACATAGAAATGAAATATCTAAATTTTCTTACATGGCACTGTGAAGTCTATTAAATACATCACCCTAAGCACATCTTCACCATTTGATGCCACAGCACGTAGTTGGATAGAGAAGACTAATCGACTCTGGAAGTCTAAGGCTAAACCTACGGGCCCTAGGACATATAAAAGAATTTTTGGTTTAAGAATAAGTGTCAGTGGAACTTTTACTATTAGGCTATTAGTATCTTAACTTCAGTTTATTTTATGGAATTATTCTATTTTATTGCACGAATGACAAGTCCTTATCCCAAATAAATTGCTAGCATGAACATTAACCAGCTTATGATTACATACAAAAAATACCCTAACAATAATTCTATAATTGCAACCAGACATGAACACTTTGGTAATTACATGAATATCACACACCTTCTAAAGATGCAGAATGTTTTTTTTTTTTTTTTTGATAGGTAAAGATTCAGAATATATTAAGGTACTTCCACATCAAACATGCACTCCATACACCATACATGAAAACTTATTGAACATATGAAAAGGCAACATACATAAAATATTCAAGAATCTGATATGATGCTTCCACATAGGAAGCCAAAAGTAAAGATCTACCAGGAGTTTTCTCTCCTGTACAATGTGAAGCATGTTGTTCAATGAGGGCAGTGACTGCTTTTAAGTTAAAAGTATAACTAAAGCACTCTTCTCTCTTTCTTCCATTTCTAGCCAGAACTATATCATTCAATTGAGGAAATGCATGAAGTATTGAATGAAGTAAGACTGAGAACAAAAGAATATAGAAAGAATACCTGTTCAGGAAGCTTGAAATATCGTCTATTCCTTCAATCCACTCAACATCTGGGCCAAACCTGACTTGGCCATCCAAATCAAGAGTAACATGCACTCCAAGACCACCATCTTCTGGTATTGGGTATATCAAATGATTGAAAGGGCGGTTTCTAGTATTAGATAATGTGAAATAGCAACCACGTGCATAATATCCAGAAGGAACAACTCCACTATGTAGACCATCAAATCTATTTGCAAGGGCAGTGGCACTCAAGCCTGTAGAATTCACCACAAGCTCAGGAATAAGTACTAGCTCCGGGTGCAATAGATTCCTCACATTCCAGTTCTCGAGATTTTTTGTTTCAGAAACATGGAGGTAGATTCTATTTCCTTCAAGATGGGCACCAATGACAGTAGTATTGTAGGAGAAGGTTGTTCTATGACTTTCAGCTTCCCCCTGGACCCACATGGGGGTAATATCCCTGTCAATATATGGAAATAATTCTAAATAGAGACAGTTTGATTGATAAAATAAATAATAGCTCTCCAAAAAAATGTAATACATACATACACACACACACACACACACACACACACATATAGTAATTAGTTCAAATTACTCAGTTTAGAAACTAGTAAAAGTAAAAATGCATACCACTAGAGATAGCATTAGGGAATGAGTATCAACAATCCCAGAAGCAGGTGACAGTAAAGCTTTCACACATTGCAGTTCAGGTTCCATTCTCTTGGCTTCAGACGCCTCTATCTTCCTTAAGCCATCAACCCCATTTTGAATTCCACGATTCATTAAATCATCTAACTTTGGAATCTCTGAAGCTCCAGTAGCAACTATGAGTTTGCCAATTTGTTTATGAGGAATGTTGTGTTCAGAGCAGTACTTGTACAGCATTTCTCTTCCTCTCACACAAAGAATTGCCTGAAAATTTTGGTTTAAGTTAGCTTCTAGATTCAGTGCAAAAAAATTCTATTTATGCAGTGCCTGGAATGAATTTAGTGGATTCAAACACATCATATCCTACTAGTTGGACATAGAGTTACCATGCTAACTAATGAGCCACATAGTCTCTTCCTTTCTCCCTTTGGGTGAAAAGCGTCAAAATTTACAAAAATGGCATCCAAACCAAAGTAGGGATTAATAATTACTGAACTATTTCTCAAGGAAATAGTTATCCTAATTTAAAAGCTCCGTTCAGGTACAGATTTCCAATCAATTACATGGTTAGATGATGTCTATTAGATTGGGAAATGTTGACATTTAATTTGAAGTCTTGAAGACGAAAGCATTACATGATGTATACATAAAAGGTTGCGTTTAAAAGATAAACAAAACAAAGCAGACGGAGAGAGCAACAACTAGTGGGAGGTTACTGCACATTTATCATCCCTACACATGAGAAGTCAAGATATTAAAAAGTGAATGATATGATAGTTTATACAAGAAATTTCCTGGAGACAAAAATCTAGGATGTTATGTATCAAGGAAGGGGATAATAACACCAAGTTTTTTCACAAAATAGCTAATTCCCATAGACGGTCCAATCACTTAAGGACCTTGGAGGTGGATGGGGTGGTTTTTGAAGAGGCTTCCGAGGTAACTTATCAAGTTGTACAATTTTATAAAAATTTGTACAAGGAGACTGAGGAGTGGAGGCCTTTTGTGGAGGGTTTGGATTTTGATCGTATCGAGGATAGGGAGAGGGTTTGGCTTGAAAGGAAGTTTGAGAGAGAGGAGATTCTTCAAGTTGTTAGGGGTTTGGAAGGGGACAAAGCTCCAGGTCCGGATGGGTTTACTATGGCGTTCTATCATCATTGCTGGAGGATAGTGGAGAAAGATGTCCTAGCGGTCTTTGAAGAGTTTTTCCATCATTGCAAATTTGAAAAATCCCTTAATGCGACCTTCATTGCTTTAATTCCTAAAAAGAATGATGCCTCCAATATTAGAGATTTTCGACCTATTAGCTTGGTGGGGAGTGTGTATAAAATCTTGGCTAAGGTCTTGGCAAATCGCTTGAGAGTGGTTTTAGATCAGTTGATTTCTGAGAATCAGAACAGCTTTGTGGGTGGGAGACAAATCCTTGACTCGGTTCTCATTGCGAATAAGTGTGTGGATAGTCGTGGGAAGAGCAGGGTTCCTGGAGTCATTTGTAAGCTCGATATGGAGAAAGCCTACGATCATGTGAATTAGGAGGCTTTGTTGTATCTGCTGAATAGGATGGGTTTTGGAGTGAAGTGGTGTAAGTGGATTCATTCTTGTATATCCACAATTCAGTTCTTTGTTTTGGTTAACGGGTCCCCAGCTGATTTCTTTGGTAGCTCAAGGGGTTTAAGACAAGGAGATCCGCTATCTCCTATGCTGTTTTTGATCTTGATGGAGGTGTTTAGTAGGATGTTAAGGAGAATGGAGGGAGCTGGCTTGATTCGTGGATTTAATCTTGGGGGTAGGAGGGATGGTGGGGAACGTGTTTCACATCTCTTATTTGCAGATGATACCATCCTCTTTTGTGATGCAGATGTGGAGCAAATTCTTCATATTCGGTTGTTGCTCCTTAGTTTTCAGACGGTAACGGGTTTGAAGGTCAATGTGCATAAGAGCGAAATGGTTCCTATAGGGGAGGTTGGTGATGTGCATGCTCTGGCTGATATATTGGGATGCAGAGTTGGATCTTTACCTATGTTGTATCTTGGCATGCCGCTGGGGGCTCCTCACAATTCCCCTTTAATTTGGAATACAATTTTGGAAAATATTAAGCGAAAATTATCTGGGTGGAAGAAGTTGTACTTGTCTAAGGGGGGTCGTTTGATGCTTCTCAAGAGTACGCTTTCTAGTCTTCCGACATACTTTCTATCGCTATTCACTATTCCTACTCGTGTGGCTAATAAAATTGAAAAGTTGCAAAGAGATTTCCTTTGGGGAGAGAGCAAGATTCATTTGGTTGGTTGGGACAAAGTTTGTGCGCCTATAGCCAATGGAGGTTTAGGGATTAGGAAACTCACTACCTTTAATAAGGCTTTGTTGGGGAAATGGTTGTGGCGGTTTGGAAAGGAAGAGGGTCGCCTATGGAAGCAGGTTGTAGCTTCGAAATATGGGGAAGAATGGGGGGGATGGACCTCAAAGCTGGGTAGGGGAGCTCATGGGTGTGGTTTGTGGAGAAGCATCCGCATGTGTTGGGAGGATTTCAGCAAAAATTGTCAGTTTGTGGTTGGAGTGGGGAATAGGGTGAGGTTTTGGCAGGATGGGTGGCATGGGGATCAACCTTTTCAATTGGCTTTTCCAAGGCTGTATGGCATTGCCATTGTGAAGGAGGCTTCTGTTGAAGCTTCTTTGCATAGGCAGGGGGCGGAGGATAGAAGATTTTGGAATGTTCGGTTTAGTAGATTTTTTAATGATTGGGAGATGGATGAAGGGCTGCGGTTTCTTCGTATGTTGGGTGCTATAACCCCTCCTATGGATGTTGGAGATCGGATGAGATGGAAATTGAAGCCTAATGGAGCTTTTGACATCCGGTCGTACTATAACAAATTAAGAAATTCTCCTTCAACTATCTTTCCTTGGAAAGCTATTTGGAGAGTAAAGGCCCCAAGGCGAGTTTCTTTTTTTGTTTGGTGTGTAGCTTGGAATAAGATCCTAACAGGAGACAATCTGAGATTGAGGAGATTGAATTTTGTGAATTGGTGCATTATGTGCCGTCATTGTGGAGAGACGGTAGATCACCTTCTTCTTCATTGTGAAATGGCCTACCGGTTATGGAGCTTTGTTTTTATAACTTTTGGCTTGGCCTGGGTTATGCCTAGATTGATTTCTGAATTGCTTTTTGGTTGGTGGAATTGGCTGGGGAAGCATTCATCTCAGATCTGGAATTTAGTCCCGCTGTGCATCCTTTGGTGTATTTGGAAGGAGCAAAACCGGAGGACTTTTGAAGATTTGGATAGCTCTAGTGATCAGTTGCTTGTTTTTTTTAGTGGAACTCTCTTTGATTGGTCTCGCGCTTGGGGACTCACGTCTAGTGATTCCCTCCCTTTTTTCTTTGCTCCCTTTTCCTTTTGTAATTTACTTGTTGTCTTTGTTTCTCTTTGTTCTCTTCTTCTTGTATCTCCTAGGTTGCTCTGTGTTTTTTCAGGCATAGAGTAACCTTTCGTATATATATCATTCTTACTTATCAAACAAAATAGTTTATACAACATTCCATTGTCGCAACTTCTGTAATATCTACTTCAAAAGGATTCAACAATATGTACATAATCTACATTCCTATGTAAGAAAGCTAGGCAATGTGATCAGTTAACCTTCATACATGGCTTTGATAAAGTACTTGAATAAGGGTCTTTCTCTGTCTGATTGGTTGATTTGGTGTCTGACCATTGCCTCTCACTTGTAGAGTTACAAAAAGTGTAGGACCATAAATGATACAACAATCAGGCTGCTCAAGTTATCATTTAAGTGATTTCAAGTGAGCCATTTGTCAAGCTATCTCAGGTTGAGCACGAGTAGCTTGAGTTATTAAGAGTAAATTTGACATACAATCTCAATTGAGCTCACGATCTCACCCTTTTTTGACAATAAGTCTAAAGTCACAAAAGATTTCACAACATCACGAATGTCAATGTGGTAAGTTGTTATTGGTGAATAAAAAAGTTGTGTCAACGGTAGGTCAATATGAGAATCAATAAATAAATAAAAAGGCCAAACTCAACAATTGTGAAATTTGTTATGAAAAACTTACACATTGTCTATAGAATTACACATTCAAACTTGGCCACAATTGTCTAGATACAATGGAAACAATTATATCAGTTAATGAATTATATAACAGTAATGCAGACACAACTTTCTCACAACATTTCTCTCAATTGCTAAAGTGGTCAATTAAAAAACAAAGGGTGAATGTGAAAAGTTGCGTCCACCACTCACAGTAGACCATTTCAGTGTTGTGAATTGTAGACATAGCATCACAGATTATATAATTAAGTTTTATACATAAAAAAGTTTGATGAAAATTAGATGTTATGATAAGAGCAAGTAAAGAGAAGAGAGGAGAGGAGAGACCTTGAGAGAATTGGGAGGGTAGTAGATACCGGCGTGTATGACTTCGCTGTTGCGGGAGCTAGTGGCGGTTCCAAAAGTGGGAGCAGAATCGAGTACGAGTACTTCTCTGCCTCTAAGAGCGAGCTCTCTGGCCACTGCTAGTCCCACTACACCTGCCCCTATCACCACACACTCCACCCTCTCTCTTGGGACTGTCCTTGCTGCTGCGGTTTGGGTTTGGGTGCTGCTGCTGCACAAATTCTTCTTCTGAGCGATGCATCTTATTGATGAAGATGATGATGGGAGAATGCCCTTTGAGTTTCTCTTTCTCAGCAGACATTCAAACGCGTACTTCATCATTTTCTAGACTTCCCCTTCTCTTCTCCACCAGGGACAAGATTAAAGAGTTATTCTACTACCGGCGAAAATAGGAAATTAGTAACAACTTTCAAACTATATAATTAGTGGTTACGGTTTACAGACTATATTTTTTATTAGTATCTCGAGTTTAAGAGCCTCGATTTTGGGTCTATAAATCAAGTCTTTGAGGATCAATTTTTATGGTCTAATTTTATCTGATGTGACATATTTTTCACGTGGCGTTTAGTTAGAAATCGAGTCTGAGAGACTCGATTTATATCTGATATCTATTCTTCTTTTCTCCTTATTTTTCTGCGTTTCACATCTGGATCTCCATCTGCTTCTTTCTTCCTCCTCCACAGACCCAAGCCGCCACAGGCCCATCGCCGCTGCGCCTAGGTCGCGCGGACCTGGTTCGCGCGACCTAGGCGCGCAGCCTGGGTTGTGCGACGCAGGTCCGCGCTACCCAGGCTGCGCGACCCAGGCCGCGGATCTGGGCAGCCATGGATCTGGGGGCATTGGTTTTTTTTTTTTTTTTGATGGGTTATGCTCAGTCGTGATCTTCCTGGTGGATAGATTTTGATGTGGGATAGGTGGGTTTTGGTGGATGTGTGTTTTAGGGAACGGATGGTGACTTAGAATTGATGTTTTTTGGCTGGTAAATCGAGTGTTAGAGACTCGATTTTCAGGTAGACTCCACCTAGACAAAATGCCACATTAGTCATTAAAAATCGACTTTCAAAAACTCGACTTTTAGGCCCAAAATCGAGTCTTTTAGACTCGAGATGTTAATAAAAAATATAGTTTGTAAACCGTAACTATTAATTATATAGTTTGAAAATTGTGGTTAATTTCCTATTTTCGCCATAATAAGACTGTCATTGACTATTTCCACCATTAATAAGGAACCATATGCGTTTTTTTGGGGCAAATTACAATTTGCTCGGTGGGATTTGCCTTACTTGCATACCTATAATTTAAAATTTGAGACTCTATTCACCTTAAATTTGACCAAAATTTAAGTCATTTTTTTTTTTTTTTTTTTTTTTTTTTTTTTTTTTTTATAGAGATAAGTCAATAAAATTTAATGAACTAATTTTAGATAGGTAAAGTGTCAAATTTTAAACTATAAAAAGGTAACTTAAATTTCGGCTTTATCATGAACAAACAAGAAGGTGCAAGACAAGCTGGTCGGTTAAAGTGCACTTTTTTTTAATATAAAAAAAGTACAGTCCATTAAAGGCTCTTATCTCATCCCTTCTCCTATATATATATATATATATATATGTGTGTGTGTGTGTGTGTGTGTGTGTGTGTGTGTGTGTGTATCTCAAAAATAAAAAATAAAAGACATCGGATACGAAGAAAGGGGGAGAACGAAAATGAATAAAACCATGAAGGGTTGTATAATAATTTCACACCAAATCTTAGGAACTTAATAAGTTTTTACTAGTTCTAATCTAACCCATTATTGAAATAATTTTTTTACTCATTTGTAACAATTAATAGCAATTTGTCACTTACCATTTATGGTAAATGATTGGGGATAAAACCAACATGACGGTACCACCACGAAATGGCTACGATAGGGTGACGGGTTATATGACCAATGTGGATGGATGCGTAGTAGACGGACGAGTAGAATGCATGCGTATAACTTTTCCCACGTTCTCCGGGCTACCTCAAATTACGCTATATGATTAGGGCTGACGTGGCCTTGATTGTAATTCACGCCAACATATATACGAAGAATTCTTGCACTACACGTTAGCCTTGATTGGAGGAACTTTATAAGGAAAAGAATTCTTAGAGGTATAAAAGGAAAGAACTTGGTAATTAAGGGAGGGAAGTCGGCTCCACGCCTCTATAAATACATCAAAAACCCCCCATCACACGAGGTATGCACATTAGACTCAACTCTGGCACTCTAGGGTTGTAAAGAAATTCTAACTTGACATTCGGAGGGTTTTTGGCCGGCACCACACCGGTGCTCTCTTTTAGGTCTCTTTGTTTTCTCTTTGCAGGTGTTGACTTGACTCGGAGAGTGCTTGCAACTTACTGGTGATTTTTTCGGCATCATCAGTTGGCGCCGTCTGTGGGAAGACTACTTAGCCTTTGCTCTATTCCTAAGACGAAAAGTTGCATGGTACTCACCAGATCGATGGCGACAATCAACAATCAAGGCGAAGAGCCGCATGCTACAGCGCTAGAAAGGCAAGTCCAAACGCTTGCTGCGGCTGTTGAGCGCCTCACTAAGCAGAATCATGATTTAGAAGAGCAACTGCGACAAAGGAATGCACACCAAAGTGCACCAGAGGAAGACTAGGAAGTCGCGAGCCCAGAGGGGAGGAACGCCGTCGGGCCTGAAGGTAGCATTGCACCGACCAGACCGGAGCGGCCGGAGACAAACCCGCCGTCCGTCTCGGACTCCCTACCACCTCACATCGCAGTTGAGATGCAGCAGATGAGGGAACGTATGGACGTAATGATGAGCGCCTTGAGGAGACGAATATCTAGCGACTTGGACGACCTAGTCCACAGAACAGATTCGCCGTTCACAATGCCCGTGACTTCGTGCCCCCTTCCTCCAAAATTTCGCATGCTAAACATTGAGAACTATGACGGATCCAAGGACCCTTTGGATCACTTGGAATCTTTCAAGACCCTGATGCATCTTCAGGGCGTGCTAAATGAAGTCATGTGCAGGGCTTTCCTCACCACGTTGAAAGGACCTGTAAGGGACTGGTACAGTAGGCTAGCGCCTAACTCCATTAGCACTTTTAAGGAACTGGGCGCGCAGTTTGTATCCCACTTCATTGGGAGTCATCGACATAAGAAATCCATTGCGTGTTTGTTGAATATCAGGCAGCGAGAAGGCGAGACCTTGAGATCATACCTCGACCGATTCAACAGAGAATCCCTCCAGATAGACGAGGTCGATGACAAGATACTCGTGGCAGCATTCACGAACGAGCTACGGAAGGGTAAGTTTCTGTTTTCTTTATACAAGAATGACCCAAAAACTATGTCCGACGTGTATTACAGGGCAACAAAGTATATGAACGCAGAGGACGCCTTGCTCTCCAGAGAAGACAAGCCCAAAAAGAGGGAAAGGCCGGAAGATATGCAACCAGACAAGGGGCATAAAAGGGCAAGAACCGTAGAACGACGGGAGGATCGGCGACCCAAGCTGCCTATAGGAAGGTTTACAAACTTCACTCCCCTCACCGCCCTAATTGACCAGGTGTTGATGCAGATTAAGGACGAAGGAACTTTGACGTTCCCTGGCAAGTTAAGGGGAGATCCTAATAAGAGGCCAAGAGACAGGTACTGCCGCTTTCATGGCGATCATGGTCACGATACGGCGGATTGCTATGACTTGAAACAACAAATTGAGGCCCTCATTAGGTAGGGTAGGTTGCAGAGGTTCGTCAGGAAGGAGAGAACGGATCAAAACCATGAACAAAATCCCCGACGGGAAAACGAACGCCCCAGACCACCAGCGCAGACATACGGATGATAATAGGGGGCATTACTTCAGCAAGGTCGTCTAAAAAGGCCAGAAAAACCTATTTACGGACGGTACAAAGCGTCCAGTCGACGGGCTCCTCACTAAAAGGAACACGACGGAACAGCTCCAGCATCGAGTTTTCGGAAGAGAAGGCCCGGCGCCTTCACCACCCCCATGACGATGCGCTCGTGGTTAGCATACAGGCAGGGGACTTCAACATCCACCGAGTTTTAGTGGACAACGAGAGCTCAGCAGATATCTTTTACTACCCCGCGTTCCAGCAGATGGGGATTGCTAAAGAGCACCTGATCCCGGCATGCACGCCCCTCGTTGGCTTTGGAGGAACCCGGGTCTATCCTTTAGGATCTGTCACGTTGGCGGTGACAGTAGGAGACTACCCGCAGCAAATAATCAAGGATGTTTCCTTTCTCGTGGTTGATTGCTCCTCAGCGTATAATGCCATACTCGGACGACCCACTCTCAATGCATGGAGGGCTGTCACCTCTACCTACCATCTGATGATCAAGTTTCCCACTGAATACGGAGTTGGAGAACTGCGCGGAAATCAGGTGGCTGCGTGGGAATGTTATGTTGCCATGATGGAGATGGATGACCACGTACAAGCAATGAACATCGAGGAACAGAGAACAGTAGCAGAACCCGTGGAGGAATTGGAGGAGGTATGACTGGATGATTCGAGGCCTGACCGGACCACCAGGATCGGAACCTCGGTCGACCAAATGGTTCAACATGCCCTCCTACTATTCCTCAAAGAGAACCAAGACGTGTTTGCATGGAGCCTTGACGACATGCCGGGAATAGATCCAACAGTCATAGTTCATAAATTGAACGTATCACCTTCTTTCTCTCTAGTTCGACAAAAGAAGCGCGTGTTTGCCCCCGAACGGGATCGAGCCGCAGCAGAGGAAGTACAGAAGTTACGAGAAGCAAACTTCATACGAGAGGTGTACTACCCTGATTGGCTGGCAAATGTGGTAATGGTCAAAAAGTCAAATGGGAAGTGGAGAATGTGTGTTGACTTCACGGATCTGAATAGAGCGTGCCCTAAAGACAGTTACTCGCTCCCGCGCATTGACGCCTTAGTAGACTCCACCGTAAGACATGAATTGTTGAGCTTCATGGACGCCTTCTCAGGGTATAATCAGATTAAATTAGAGAAAACAGATCAAGAGAAAACATCATTTGTGACAAGCCAGGGGCTTTTTTGCTACAAGGTGATGCCGTTCGGGCTCAAGAACGCAGGAGCCACATATCAACGGTTAATGAACAAAATGTTCGCGCACCAAATTGGCCGGAACGTCCAGGTTTACATAGATGATATGTTGGTGAAAAGCACAAAGGTGTCTGATCATCTGAGGGACCTCCAGGAGATTTTCAACACTCTTCGGACGTATAAAATGAAGCTGAATCCAAGCAAATGCGCATTCGAAGTAACCGCTGGGAAATTCCTAGGATTCATGGTGTCCCAGCGGGGCATTGAAGTCAACCCAGAGAAAGTGAAAGCGATTATGGAGCTATCTCCTCCGAGGACGGTGAAGGAAGTGCAAAGCTTGACAGGGAAGGTAGCAGCCCTAAACAGGTTCGTATCGAGAGCGACGGACAAGTGTCTCCCTTTCTTCTAAACACTAAGGAGATCTTTTGAGTGGACGGACGAATACCAAAGGGCATTTGAGGAGTTGAAGGCATATCTTTCTGCCCCGCCGTTGCTTAGTCCGTCCACGCTGGGGGAGGAATTGTTCCTGTACCTTGTCGTCTCATCAGCAGCAGTAAGCGCAGCTCTCATCAGAGAGGAAGGGAAGATACAAAAGCACGTGTACTTTATCAGCCGGGTGCTAAGAGGCGCAGAGGAGAGATACCCACAGATGGAGAAACTCGCTTTCACTCTTGTGACTGCAGCTCGAAAACTCAAGCCTTATTTTCAAGCACATACCATAAAAGTCCTGACAGATTAGCCCTTGCGGAGAGCAATGAACAATCCTAAAACTGCAGGACGGGTGGCTTTGTGGGCTATCGAGCTGAGTGAGTACGATATCCAATACCAGCCATGAACGGCTGTGAAAGGACAGGTACTGGCAGACTTCATCGTGGAATTCACTACACCTAAGGAGTAGGGGGCAGAAGAGACGCCCACATGGAGAATTCACATAGACGGATCTTCCAACAAGCATGCGGGAGGAATCGGGGTTGTACTTCACACCCCGGAAGGAGATAAGATCAAATGCATGATCCGTCTGGAATTCACCACGACAAATAACGAAGCAGAGTATGAGGCCCTGGTGGCAGGATTGGAGCTTAGGATAGTGGCTGGAGCTAGAAAGGCGGTGGTCTACTCTGATTCTCAAATCGTAGCCAGTCAAGTTGATGGGAGCTATGATTGTAGGAATGATCGAATGAGAAGGTACCTCGGGGAAGTGAAGGCTCGAACGAGTGACCTCCAACTCACGATAGTTTAGATCCCAAGAGAAGAGAACCAAGAGGCAGATCGACTCGCAAAGGCTGCTTCGGTCGAACCTATGATCGCCCCAGAATAGGTATTGTCCTTCGTCCAACATTCATCGCTACTAGATAACGTTCGAATGCAGGAAGTAAGCACTAAAGACGATTGGACGGTTCCAATTGTGACGTACCTCAAGGACGGCAAGCTGCCAGATAACAAAGAAAACGCAAGGAAATTGAAGGTTAAGGCTGCCCGATTCATCCTGATTAAAGACGTCCTCTACAAAAGAGGATTCTCCCGACCATATCTAAGATGCCTTGACCGTGAGGAAGCAGACTACGTGATGAGGGAAGTTCATGAAGGAATTTGTGGAAACCATTCTGGATCAAGGTCTCTGGTGCACAAGTTACTCCGAACCGTATACTACTGGCCGACAATGCAAAAGGATGCCCATATGTATGTTAGAGCCTGCGATAAGTGTCAACGGTTTGGCAATCTCATTAGACGGCTAACGGAGGAACTCACACCTATGACGGCTCCATGGCCGTTCGCACAATGGGGATTGGACATCATGGGTCCATTTCCAATAGCGGTAAGACAACTGAAGTTCTTGGTGGTTGGTATTGACTACTTCACCAAGTGGGTGGAAGCAGAAGCTCTTGCTACTATTACGGAGAAAAACATTCGCAACTTTGTATGGAAAAGTATTATCTGCCGATATGGGATCCCAAAAGTGCTCGTTTCGGATAATGGGAAGCAATTTGACAACGATGCATTCCGAGACTTTTGTTCTCAGCTGGGAATCAAGAATCACTACTCGTCACCCGCCCACCCACAGGCCAACGAACAGGTTGAAGTCACGAACCGGTCCTTGTTAAAGATTATCAAGACCCGGCTCGAGGGGGCAAAGGGCATATGGTCGGACGAACTACCAAGTGTACTATGGGCATACAGGACAATGGCAAGGACGCTAACAGGAGAGACACCGTTTCGATTGGCGTATGGTGCTGAGGCCCTCATACCGGCAGAAGTGGGATTAACGAGCTACCGCGTAGAAAGCTATGACGAGAGCAAGAATAATGAAGCATTGCGTCTAGAGCTCGACCTTATAGACGAGGTCAGGGCAGCAGCAGCACAGAGACTGGCGCGGTACCAAGACATGATGGCAAAACATTACAACTCCAAGGTCCAGCACCGGGACTTCAAGGTGGGAGATCTGGTATTACGAAAAGTGCTTGGCGCTACAAAGGATGCATCCCTAGGAAAGCTGGGTCCTAACTAGGAAGGCCCATACAGAATTATCTCATGGCATAGGAAAGGAACGTACTACTTGGAGACGTTAGACGGATGGAAACTGGGCCATCCCTGGAACACGGAGCACCTGAAGAAGTACTACCAGTAGTGCAGCAGTCATAAAACGATACCTACCGCCTTATTTTCAGTTTAATTTTGAACAGTCATAGTCTTTACTCATTAGAACCCAAGTTTTCTTTTCCATAAACAATTTGGTCTATTGAACTGATATAATGAGAGGAATTTTTATTTAGAAAATATGAAATGCATGCTGTTGAAAACTCTACGAGTCCAAAAAGTGGACGGATCATCCAAGGGATGAAAACTCTACGAGTCCACAAAAGTGGACGGATCATCCAAAGGATGGAAACACTACGAGTCCACAAAGTGGACGGATCATCCAAAGGATGGAAACTCTACGAGTCCACAAAGTGGACGGATCATCCAAGTGATGAAAACTCTACGAGTCCACAAAGTGGACGGATCATCCAAAGGATGGAAGCCTACGAGTCCACAAAGTGGACGGATCATCCAAAGGATGAACCCCACAAGTCCACAAAAGTGGACGGATCATCCAAAGGATGAATGCCAACGAATCCACAAAGTGGACGTATCATCCAAAGGAGGAAAACCTACGAGTCCACGAAGTGGACAGATCCTCCCAAAGGGTGGAAATTCCAAGTCCACCAAGTGGACGGATCACCCCAAAGGTGAAAATTGCACGTCCAAGTGGACGGATCACCCAAAGAACATCAAAATGCACTAAGTCCATACCATGGACGGATCAACTAAGAGCTACATAAATAGGCCAAATAAAAAAGCAAAAGTTCAATGGAAGTGGACGGATAGTCCGAAATATACTGATACAATAAGAGTTCAATAATAAAAAGTCTGATACTTAGCCAAAAAAGTTAAATAAAAGACAAAAAATAAAGTTGTTCCCTATGACTATAATTTACATCAGTCATTAATTGTGATGGTCTCTTCAGGGCCTTCAGGCAATGGCTGGTGAGATTCAACGACGGTGGCTTCTTCTGCAGCTTTAGCGACCCCGTCATCACCTGGAACCTCGCCAAAAAGTTCCTCCGTCCCTTCAAAGTCGACGGGGTGTGTAGGGGTTTAGGTCTCGGCATCTATAGTTATGTGAGCTAAGTCCAGGTCAGGGAATGAGGCCTTCACTTGACGGATGCAGTCATCGAACCCGTCGCTGAAAGAAGAACCGAGCTCCATTAGAAGCGCGTCGGAGTCACGATACTCTCTGACGGCATCAAATTTAGCTTGACGGATATTGTCGTCATGAGCTTTCACCGTCTCCCTGAGCAGCTCCACCTCCTTTTCTAAGTTCTCCCGAGCCTGCTCGGAGAGCGTCAGCTTTTGCTCATGACGGACCCTCCACAACTTCAGCTCGTCCAATTCTTCAGCCGTCGCCTTTGCCTTTGCACGTACACGTTCAAGGGCTCTCTACTGGGCCTGGCAACGGTCCGACAAGCCCTTGGCCATCAGCACACCCTGCAACAGTTCAGATAGAAATGAGTTCAAGGCGGAAAGGAACGAGATGGAGTCAAAACGACGAAATGAACCTATGACGGACACTAACCTGAGCTAAGCTGAACAGACATGTCTCACCCATGGCTTTGGTGGCATGATTTCCAAGGTCTTCGTAGTCCTCGTCAGATATAATGGAACCAATACGACGGAGAGCGTATTGGGGGTCTTCACGAAGCAGGACGGGGGGCTTCTCCTTTACGGGGTCCGAGTTGGTCATCAGGCCTTTCCCCTTGCCAATCCCAAGCTTGGGAGGCTGTTTCACCATGACGGACCCTTGGCCGGCTGGTAGACCCGTCACAAGTTTCTGCTTTTTGGCATGACGGTCCCATCTCTCAGAGGATGGTCTTTTAGGGGCCGTATGTGACGAATCCATTGTTGAAGCGTCGCCACCTTGTTTCTTTTTTGCCGCCCGCTGTTTAATAGCACGTCTCCTGGCGTCGTCCATTTCTACAAAAGTAGACGGTTAAAAAAGAGATTACATAGAGTAAGGATATTGACGGAAGGATTCCAGAACTTACGTTTGCGTACACCAGCGTCGTATCGGCGAGCGACGGATGTAGGTTCAAGACCATCACAGTACCAGTGTAGCGTGTCCAACGTGACGAGCTTTGACCAGGTCCTTTCAGACAACTTAGTCTTTTGAAAAATTTTCTCCAGAAATCCGAACTGTTCGGTTGAGATAGGTGGACGGTCCCTCGCTGTTAAAAAAAAAAAAGGGTTAAGAGTGAACCCATAAAAACAGGTGACGGTTGACAAATAGAATGGACTCGTACCAGACGGGGGCATTATCCCCCACGTTTTGTCTACCGGCATGTAGTCATCATCACCTGGACGACACATCCAATTATCTCCTCGAAGGAAGAAGTAACGACCCTTCCAGTTATGGTTGGAGTCAGGGGTCTCGGACACTAGCCTAAGTACCGGACTCCTCGGTACAAAGCTGTACATGCCCCTTGATTTCGTAATTTCGGACGGACGGTAGCAATGGAAAAATTCCTCCACCGTTAACCGTCTAGCTCCGTCAGACATTACACCGTACAATACCTCGACGCTCAGGAAAACCCTCCATGCGTTCGGAGATATCTGGGTGACGGCCAGACCCAAGTACTGGAAGAGACGACGGTGCAAAGAACTCAGGGGAAAACGGAGACCGGCTTTCAGCATTTGCTCGTAGACCCCGACGTCTTCGAGACCGTAGTAATAGCACTTTTTTGTTTTAAAGGGTAGACGGATGGATATGGTGTCGGGTATTTGGTACTTTTGCCTCAGCGTGTTGAAGTGCGCTGGCTTGATGGTTGACACAAAGTTGTTCACTGTCCACAGAGGGAGCAGGACGAACTCCCTGAAGCCGTCAGGACCTATGACGGATTGGACCAGTGGGTCGATACCATCTAGGTTGTCGGTCGAGTCATACTCTGACCCGTCCCCATTCTGCCCTTCATCTTCCTCATGGGAAGGAGATCTAGCCGACGGTTCCCTCTCCCCGCTGGAGGTGTCTTGGTCTGCTTGACCTGACGGGAATACCTCTTCGTAACCCGCTCCCTCGTGGGCATAAGACTGACTACTTGACGCGTCACTAGACATCTGATACCTACATATGACGGGTAAAGGAAGCCTAAGGCTCTAGATTTGTACCGACGACGGGACCAACAAGAAAAATAAGGAACAAAACATTGTATAAGAATAGCTTACAAGCAGACGGTGAGAAAAAACTTACAAGCAGACAGCGAGAAGCTCACGACGGAGAAAGTATCGGCACGTTGCCTCTCGGTTTCCCAAAGGAGACGGTTACTCTCTGAAGTAGGTTGACGGTTGCGCTCTGAACAGCATAAAATTTTCTAAAAAGTATAAAAGTGAACACGGGGGGTGGTATATATAGAGGGAACGGCGCGGTAAACGAAGGGATGCCTCGATTCCAGCAAATAACCACTGAAATTCCCCCACGTGTCCCTGAGCATTTATGACAGCATTCCACCCTGTCCGTCAGAAATTCTAACCGTCATTCCATGAAACCGCTTGGGAGAGATGACGGTATCATGGAATGAGGGGGCAACTGATCGGGGATAAAACCAACATGACGGTACCACCACGAAATGGCTACGATAGGGTGATGGGTTATATGACCAATGTGGACGGATGCGTAGTGGACGGACGAGTAGAATGCATGCGTATAACTTCTCCCACGTTCTCCGGGCTACCTCAAATTACGCTATATGATTGGGGCTGACGTGGCCTTGATTGTAATTCACGCCAACATATATACGAAGAATTCTTGCACTACACGTTAGCCTTGATTGGAGGAACTTTATAAGGAAAAGAATTCTTGGAGGTATAAAAGGAAAGAACTTGGTAATCAAGGGAGGGAAGTCGGCTCCACGCCTCTATAAATACATCAAAAACCCCTATCACACGAGGTACACACATTAGACTCAACTCTGGCACTCTAGGGTTGTAAAGAAATTCTAACTTGACCTTCGGAGGGTTTTTGGCCGGCACCACACTGGTGCTCTCTTTTAGATCTCTTTGTTTTCTCTTTGCAGGTGTTGACTTGACTCGGAGAGTGCTTGCAACTTACTGGTGATTTTTTCGGCATCATCAGTAAAAATATTATGGATATATCTCATTTACTCATTTAGTTGGCTAGATTAATCCTTTCCTAACTAATAAAACCAATTATTTGGGGAGTTTGGAAGGAAAAGAGTTCTTCTGCTGAGTTGTTAGGCTTTGAATCTTGGGTAGACCAAACAAAACGGTTTTAGTAGTTGGGCATTAATATAAAATAAGTTATCCCCCCCCCCCCCTTTTTTTTTAAGGGAGAAAATAAGTTGTCCCCTTGTTAAAAAAAAGAATGTCTTTTTGTCCAAAAACTAGGGTGTATAAATATGTATATTTACAATTTTGTTGTAATAATCATGTATTTAGCTACCTGAGAGTAAGGGTGTGCATGGGTCGGGTTGGGTTGGGTTGGGTTAAGGGGATTTTTTTTACCCAACCCACCATGGTGGGTTAAAAAGAATTCAACCCAACCCAACCCAACCCACATGGGTCGGGTTGAACTCATGGGTTGGATAATTTTTTTTATTACTATTATTATTAAATTGAGCATAAAAAATATAAATATACTTAAAAAAATCCAAAGATTAGTATCAATGTAACTCCTTAAAGGCAAACAATATTAATGACTAAACAACAATAGTAATTTACTAGGATTTGTTTGAACTAATTGGCTTTTATATAGGATAGGAAGAGTTGGTTATTTTAAAAAAATTATTAATTATATAATATATTTTAAATATATGAGTGGGTCGGGTTGAGTTTTATGACCTAAACCCAACCTGACCCGCTATCAAAAAAAAATTTGTAACCCAATCCAACCCACCAAGCCCTAAAAACCGACCCAACCCAGCGAGTTAGGTTGGGTCGGGTAGGGTCAGTTTTGGCGGGTTGGCTACACACCCCTACCCGAGAGAGAGAGAGAGAACAGACTACAGAGTTCCGGCCACCCATCCCACCACTGTCTGTGGCCGTTGTCCTCACTGCCAATCAAGGTAAGGTCTGTTTCTCCCTCTTTCTTTCTCTTTCCCTTAGATTGATTTGCTCTCTCTCTCTCTCTCGATCCAACCTCTTTCTCTCTCTTATGAACTGATCAATGCCAATCGATGGTTGGCGATGGTGGTTGTGTCCAATTTGGGTTTTGGTTGGGGCTGATGGTGGCTGGGTTTTGGCTAGGTGGTTGGCTAGGTTTAGATTGGCATGGATGGGTGGTTGGCATAAGGCTTTTAGTTTTTTATGGTAGTTGTTGGGTTTGTGGGGTGGTTGCCAGATTATATAAATAATTCCAGCTAAAATTTTACGTGCAAGCCAAACACTTGAAAATATTTTCCTTTTAAAAAATATTTTCACATTTCACTTGAAAATATTTGACACTCTGAAATCATTTTATATTGAGCCAAACCCAGCCTTAGTATTTTTTTTCCTTCTTAATCTTTGTTTTACCTTCCTCATTTCTTCATCTTACCCTTCATTCCAAACCACCACCCCACCCCAACCACAAAACCACTACCTAACCTAGGAAAAAAAAAAAAAAAAAAAAACCCAAACAAATGGGTCACGTAGTCGATCAACCATAAGATCAAAGTACCAGCAATTCAAAGGAACCTCTAACTCCTTAATATTGCTTGGTGGATTGCTAGTCTATTGGCATAAATTCTTATGTGGGTTGATGATAAGTGCGGTCGATTTTGTTTGGTGATTTTTTGTGGGTGATGGTAACTGATTGCTTGATGATGGGTGGGCTGATGGTAACTAGTTTCTTTGGAGATTTCTTTGTGCCTCCACAATTTGCAAATAATTTGACCTAATTAATCAACTTGGGTAATTAAATTAATTAACGGAGCTCAATCTATAACCCAACAAATACACACACACGCACACACATCCCGATCAGGATAAGTTTTAATTCTTAGAATGAGTAATGCTACATGCACAAATTATTTGATATAAAATATTCTTAATAGTTTTTTATTTGATACAAGATATAAATTCTACTTTAGCCTAATCTAAGTGAATATGTGTGTGAAGCTCCCTCTTGAGATTTGAACCTTGACCCTTACCCTTCAGACCACATAAGAACTTTTTATTTATAGAATGACTATCATACCAAGGGTGTGTGGTGATTTAATAGTTCTCACATGGGTTCACCACTAAGATCACTTTTTTGCTTATCAATAATCATCTACCACATTAGCAGTTTGTAAAAAAAAATTGTAAAATAATTTGTGGTTTTAACTTTTTCCATTAACTTATATAAATCCTATAAATATACTATACTCACTTCTCATAAACTTGCACCATTACCTTTCTTCTTTTCTCTTCCTCTTTTATGTACACTTTAATAGTCTCTTTCTAAACTCAACATTACCGGCACAGCTTCTTTTACTAATTTACTTTCCTTTCCCATCTTTTCATTGAAAATTTAATATGGCAACATCCTCTCGAACCCCACTTGGCTCTAAAAACCTTCATATCATCAACCTTTTGGCCCGTAAATCAAAAGTGTCAAAGGGCCTTGTTGGTGCATGCGATAAATTTGGGTTCTTTAAAGTTATTAACCATGGCATCCCAATGACATTACTGAAAGAGTTAAACAAGTAGATTTTAGTTTTTTTGCTAAACCAATGTTTGCAAAACAACAAGCTAGCTCGGCTAATCCTCTTTGTTATGGCCACAAAAACATAGGTTCTTGTGGAGATATGGGAGAACTTAAGTATTCTTTTACTTAGTACTTACCCTTCATACATTGTTGAGAAATCCATTACCATTTCTGATGACCATTCAGGATTCAGTTGTTTAATATGTTTTTGTTGAGTGTGATAGGCATGGCAAGTTTGCAACGGTGGCATGTTGTAGAATAATTTTGTTGGCTATTACATTTGTTTTGTTGGCTCTTCAATTTCTATTTTGTAAAAATTCCCCTTCTATTTTTTGTTACACGCTAAAATAATAATTAAAAAATTAATTAAAATATAGGTGAATAGAGAAATTTGGTAAAAATAATTTTATTTGCTATGGAGCAACCATTGTTACAAACTAAAATAATAGACATGGGTGAATTTTAATAAATGAATGAAACAGTCCCATTAATAATAAGTGCTCAAAAAGGAGAAAAAATGGTCCTAAATGTAATTTTCCTCTCTGTGTTATTACTAATGCATGTCCCAGCTGGCAAGGAGATCAACCTCTCATTTAAATAAAATTTAAGGTTTGGATTAATTTGGTAAATAAAGTGACATGTAAGGGTATTTGAATATTAACAATCGATTAGTTTCCTTTCAATTAAAAATGTTGCATCTACAAGTTAAAATCGTTGCAATAGTAACTTAAAAGTGTTAAATTACAATAACTTATAATTTTCAGTTGCAATAGAAGCTTTAATACATTATGAAAAATCAATGTTATGGATTCCGTTCCGTTTCGATCTGAACAGATGGAATTTCTTGTACCGATATGTAATCTGGTACCAGAATACCCAGTGTTCCACCTCAGATCGAATTCAAGCCAGTTTTGGGGTGTTTCGGCCATTCTGGTGAATTTCGGCCAATATTGGCTGAAATCAAAGATTTGGCAGGAATGCACTTTTAGTTTTTATCTGAATTTTTTCGCCTCATTTCAAAGTTCAAACATAAGCTTGACATCAGATCCGTACCAAATGAGTTGGTAGGGAAAAAAACCATAGAATAACAACACAAATTGGTACCAAATGATTTCTTAGGGGAAAAATCTAGAGAAGAAGGCAACACAGATTGGTACCAAATGATTTGTTAGGAGAAAATAAAAACCAGTGAAGAAAAAGAAGAAAGCAAAAATCCAAGTTATGTGAAGCTGTGAACGAAGCTCAAGTTTGCTTTACCATTTGAAACTTTCTTCTTTAAGGCTTGGAACTCTAGGGAGATAAGACTTGAGACTTGAAAATGACAAAAAGCTTTGAAATGTGATAAGGATCAATGGCTCAATGCACGTAAGTAGAGGGAGTAGGTGGGAGTAGAGCTTTCTAGAAGTTCATGAAATATCTCAAATTCTCAATATATTCATTTATTTACAAAAGAATTTAAATTTGATTTTAAGAAAAATAAACAATATAATCCCTTTTATTAAGATTTTCTTTTTAAATCACTATATTAAATTTATTAATTTATATCACTCAGCTAATTGGCTCTATAACAACAATTAGTAAAAATATTATTTTATAAATTACTATTGTGTAAGCAATGACTTGTTATTAATTTTGGGGTGTGATATTGATGTTACTTAAGACTAAATGATTTGTATTATTTGATATTTATTTATTTACTTTTTTGAATTGATATATATATATAGGAATCCCGAAACATCCTGAAACGATACGCTGAAATCGGCCGATACCGAAATATTCTGTTCCACTATAAATCGAAATGGGGTTTGAAACAATATTCATAACATTGCAAAAATTATTGTAATAACTTAAAATAAAAGAAATCATTGCGATAAATTGATATCAATTATTTTTGCAATTTATTATAACGAAAATTTTAAACTAATTGCTTATTACAACAAAGTTTTTATTGCAATAATTTGATATAATTTTTTTTATAATCTATTACAATGAAAAATATGAAATTGTAGTGAATATAATATTACAATAATCTAATATCAATTATTTATAATCTATTGACCTATTGCAATGATAAAATGAAGTAGTTATCTATTACAACAAAAATATCATTACAGTAATTTGATCCAAATTATTTTTGTCAGTTATTTACAATCTATTGCAATAAGATTCGTGAAATAATAACCTATTCACTACAAGATATTCAAAGCATAAATTGTTTATTGCAACAATATATATATATATATATATATATATATATATATATATATATATATATATATATATATATATATATATATATATATATCACTGCATCAAATTGAGTTTGGAGAGCATTCTGACCCTTAGCTCTTCACCCTTCTTACATCAAATGATGTGGATGGCCTCCAAATTTCTGTTTAAAAAAATGTGTGGATCTCTGTCCCAACTAACCCCAATGCCTTTTAAGTTAATGTGGGTGACATGTTACAAGTTGGTACTCATATAAATTTTTTAATATTCTTCTTCTAACCAAGAAAATTGTGCATTGGGAACACTTAGTTGATGTTGAACCACAGGTCGAGACTACCCATAGTCATACAGTTAGCTTGGATACTGGGCTAAGTAACTTTCTCAATACTGATAATACAAACCTTGCCCCAAGCCCACACTCCCCTACTTCAGTTGCTTCTAATCAGGGTCAGAGTCTTATTTTGCAGTGTGGGGAAGTCTTGGATGGTAGTCAAGTGCCTACAAAGAAGAGATTCAGGATTGAATTTGGGCGGCTAGGGAGGAACATCCGCTAGAAACTTCTCTGTGGATTTTTCTCAAAGGAAGGTACCAATCTTGTCTCCGTTGAACCTCCATCTGATATGATTGGCTATGTTTGTCATACTAATGTGGAAGCTCCAATCTATCCAAAAGGGTGCTGGGAAGCTGACCCTAATTAGCTTCCCTAGTAGCCATGAGGATCCTGAGCTGGAATTGTAGAGGTTTGGGCAAACCCTTTGCAATTCTACAATGCCAACAAAAAGCCCATGAGTTCAAACCTAATTTGATGTTTCTTATGGAAACTAAATTAGTAGAAGGAAAAGGTAAAGATGTATGGACTAGATGTCGTTTCTCATATGGATGGGAAGTTCCTAGAGTGGGTTATAGTGGGGATCTAGTGTTAGCTTATATGCATAGACCTAATCTTAGGATTAATTTTGTTTCTAACCATCTGATTCACATTGACCTTTTGGATAATAAGGGTGACCCTGTTTCTATTACTTTTGTTTATGGTCACCCTGAACATGCTAGAAGGGAGGAGGTTTGCAACAACTTTTCTCCCTCAAAGCTTCTGCCATCCTAGTTGGCTCTGTATAGGGGACTTCAACCAGGTCTTAAGCAATGAGGAAAAGTTTTCTTTTCCACAAGGCAGTATTGTGGGTGCAAAGCTCTTTCAACAAGTCATATCCAATCTCTAATTATGTGATCTGGCAGCTACAGGGTAGAAATACACTTGGATGAACAATAGAGAGGAGAATGAGTTTGTTATGGAGAGACTTGATAGGGCTTTTGCTACTGTGGAGTGGGTCAATAGGTACCCTCTTTACACCCTTAGAAACCTTCCAATAATTAGATCAGATCATGGACCAATTCTTTTGGGCTTTGAACTCTAAACCCCCTTCAGACCCAGACCCTTCAAATTTGAATTTATGTGGACCACTTACCCCAATTGTAAGAGTATGATTCAACAAGCATGGTCTGCCCATTCAACAAGATCTAGAGCTACTTAGTTAAGGTGTAAATTCTTAAATGTTAAGAAAACTGCAGTTCAATGGAACAAATTTGTGTTTGGGAAGGTAGAGAGGGATATTAAACTTAAACAGGCTCAATTGCAACAACTTCAAGATTCCTTAGGTTCTATTGAGGATGTTAGGAAGGAGAGACAACTCAGATGTGAATTGGAAGATCTGATGAATAAGGAAGAACTGATGTGGGCACAAAAGGCTAGAGCTAAGTGGATATTACAAGGAGACAAAAACACCAAATATTTTTAGACTGTTGTCAAGCAAAGAAGAGCTAGAAACATGATTTTACGTATAAAAGATCCTGTTGGAAATACCACAAATAATCTGATGGAAATTGAAAGTATTCTGGTTGGGCATTTCAAAAATTGTTTTGACAACAATACTCAGGCCAATCTTTTGGATATTGGTCAAGACCTACAGTCCTTGCCTATCCCCTCTCTTTTTGATTAGCATAGAAGCCTTCTTAATGCTCCCATTACATCTGTTGAAATTGAAAACACTGTTTTCCAACTTGGCTCTTATAAAGCACCTAGACCTGATGGTCTTCCTGCTTTTTTCTTTCAAGAATTCTGGAACATTGTAAAGTGGGATGTCATTAACACTGTTCAAGCTTTCTTCCACTCAGGTTCTCTTTTTAAACCTCTTAACCATACCTTCATCACTCTTGTCCCTAAGGTCCCTTTCCCTGATGAAGTCTCTCACTTTAGACCCATTAGTCTTTGTAATGTTATTTACAAAGTCATTTCCAAAATCTTAGTGAATAGACTTAAACCTCTCATGGACAGCCTAATAGCACTCTATCAAAATGCATTCATCAGAGGCAGAAACATTACTGATAACATCCTTTTAGCTCATGAGATTCTTGATGTTATTTGGAAGAAAAAAGGAAGGCGAACTGGATTTGGAGTTCTAAAAATAGATATGAGTAAAGCCTATGATAGGGTTAACTGGACTTTTCTAAAGGCTGTACTAACTGTTATGAAGTTTAAGGATAGATGGATTCACTGGATAATGGAATGTGTGACTTCTGTGAGCTATGCTTTGCTTACTAATGGGAATTTGACATCTTCTTTTAAACCTTCTCAAGGATTAAGGCAGGGGGATCCTCTTTCTCCCTATTTATTTCTGTTTTGTGCAAATATCCTTTCTATTGCCTTACAACAAGCTAAAAGTCAGAATCAATTACAAGGTGTGAAGGTTGGTAGGGATGGTCTCTCCTTTACACACCTTCTTTTTGCGGATGACTCTCTTCTTTTTTTCAAAAAGGATAACAAGTCAGTTACCAAATTGCTTGCTATTTTGGACTGGTATTGCTCTATTTCTGGTCAGAAAATCAATTTGGAAAAATTTGATTTATATTGCTCTCCAATTATGGCTGTTGTGGACCAAGAAACACTTACTACAACCCTTCATGTTAACCTGGTACAGAATCCCACTAAATACCTTGGCATGAACTTTAAGATGAGGGGTAATAGATGTGTTGACTTCCAATTTCTAGTTGATAAGCTTCAATCTAGACTTCAAGGTTGGAAGGCTAGGCTTTTATCCCAAGCTTGTAGAACAACACTCATTTCTTTTGTTCTCCAATCTCTTCCCCTCTATGCCTTTTCCTGTTTCAAAGTATCTGATACCATTTGTAATTAGATTGATGTTGTTACAAGAGCTTTTTGGTGGGGGCATGAGACTGGGGAAAGGAAACAGCACCTTATTAAGTGGGATAGAATCTGTCAACTTAAGAGGTTAGGGGGGGCTTGGTCTGAAAACCTTTAAATCCATGAATCAAGCTATGCTCACCAAGCAGTTTTGGAAAATACGCCAAAACCCCTTGTCCCTTCTAGCTAGGAGTTACAAAGCAAAATATTTTCCTAGAGGTCCAATGTAGGCATGTTACCCTAAACCTCACTATTCATGGTATTTGAATAACATCATTAAACAGGACTGCCCAGCTTTGAGGAAAGGAAGATGGTGGATTGGTGATGGATACAACATCCCTCTCGATCATAAAGACTGGGTTCAACGGCCTTCCTTTAACCTGCAGGACAATAGACTCCCTACTGGCATTGTAGGAGACTTAATTAACCACACCTTTGCCTCTTGGAATTTTGACTTGATTAGAGCCCTTTATCCCCCCCCCCCCCTCCTCTGGCTAGACAAATCTTTCAACTTTCCATTTCTAAAACAAATGTTGTCCAGGACAAATTGGTTTGGAAGCACTCTATTAATGGAGAATTAAAGTTAAAAAGGTCTATGAGATTCTTAATTCAGAACACTTGCAACCTGCTAATCACAATCATCCCAACCAGGTGGTTTGGTCCAAACTTTGAAAAGTGAAAACCCCTTTGAAAATAAACACCTTTGTGTGGAAATTACTACTTGACAGTTTGCCTAATTTTTACAATTTAAAGCAAAGAGGAATCTCAATTGAGTCCAATTGCCCTTCTGTAATGACATGAGAAGACCAGCACGCATTTATTTCTTCTTTGCCCCTTCTCTAAGGCTTGCTGGCATGGCACCACATTGGCCATCCACTCTTCTGATTTCAGCAACATGTCAGTTCAGCAATGGCTAACTGGGGTTATCAATACTCACAACAGCAAGGACCCTACTGCTATGAACTATTTGCAAGCATTATTCACAACCCTATAGGCTATTTGGAATCACAGGAACGAAGTTGTTCATGAGGGTATTTCTCCTTATCCTATGCAAGTAATTCTCATGGTGCAATCTCTATCTTGCAGGTACAAGGATGCATTCTCAGAATAATACAACTCACACTTGCCGCCAAGAAAATCAACAACTCCGATCCAATCCGCTGCAAGTGGCGGTTCCAAAAGTGGGAGCAGAATCGAGTACGAGTACTTGTTTGCCTCTGAGAACGAGCTCTTTGGCCACTGCTAGTCCCACTACACCTGCCCCTATCACCACACACTCCACCCTCTCTCTTGGGACTGTCTTTGCCCTTTGGGTGCTGCTGCTGCACAAATTCTTCTTCTGTGCGATGCATCTTATTGATGATGATGGGAGAATACCCTTTGAGTTTCTCTTTCTCAGCAAACATTCAAACGCGTACTTCATCATTTCCTAGACTTCCTCTTCTCTTCTCCACCAGGGACAAGATTAAAGAGTTATTCTACTACTATAATAAGACTGTCATTGACTATTTCCACCATTAATAAGGAACCATATGCGGTTTTTTGGATAGAGCTTTTTTTTTAAGCAATATAAACAAACAAGAAGTTGCAGGACAAGCTGGCCTGTTAAAGTTAACTTTTTTTTTTAATAGAAAAAAAAGTACAAACATTAAGGCTTTTTTTTTTTAAAGGGTGGAAATGTGAGAAAATAGAAAATAATGGAAGGATAGAAAATTTTTTCATTTTCCTAAGGGTTTTGTTTGATTGGGAGTGAAAAAGTAGAGGAATGAAAAAAGTGAGTTTGTATATACATAGAGACCACGGGTGGATATTTGAATAGGAAAAAAGTGGATCCATAGGGTACCAAATGAATTGGCTTATTAGAAAAAAAAAAAGAAAAAAAAAAAGCCTTGTCCCTTGGAAGATCTATCTCTTGTCTAGTAGTACAAGGTTCCGGTGGGAGGCTCGCACGACAGGCTATTAGCTCAGTGGTAAAGCGCGCCCCTGATAATTGCATCATTGTGCTTGGGCTGTGAGGGCTCTCGGCCACATGGATAGTTTGACTAATATACTCTTGTTGAAAACTGATACCCAATTAAAACAAAAAAAGTGATAAACAAAAAAAAATCACCTAAATTTATTAAAAGATAAAAATCATGTTAAAAAAAATCACATCTAAACAAAAAATGCAAAAACAAAACAAAAAACACAAAAAAAAGCAGAAAAAAAAAAAGAAAAAAAGAATATGGGCAATGCCTGCCCAGTAAAAAAAAAAAAAAAGCAACGTAAGGATGAAGCCCATGTACAAAAGCACATGGGCATTTTCGTCCATTAAGCAGTTTCATTTTCTCCCTTCAGTTTTCTCTCCATTTTGAAAAAAAAAAAAAAAGACTTTTTGGCGGGCCTATTACTAAAATTACTTTTTTACCCACCGTAACAATTAATAACAATTTGTCACTTAGACTTTGTGGTGAAAATGTTGTGGACATATCTCATTACTCATTTAGTTGGCTAGACCGATCCTTTCCTAACTAATAAAACCAATTATTTGAGGAGTTTGGAAGGAAAAGAGTTCTTCTACTAAGTTATTAGGCTTTAAATCTTGGGTAGACCAAATAAAATGGTTTTAGTAGTTGGGCATTAATATAAAATAAGTTGTCCCCTCGTTAAAAAAAAAGAACGCCTTCTTATTTCTCTGTTAGCAATCACATCAGTTGGTATATAATAGGAAAAAAAAGAGATTTAAATATACATATTTTTGTCCAAAAATTAGGGTGTATAGATATTTATATTTACAATTTTGCTATAGTAATCGTGTATTTAGCTACCTGAGAGAGAGAGAGAAGACTATAGAGCTTCGGCCATCCATCTCACCACCATCTGTGGCCATCGTCCTCACCCCTGATCATGGTAAGGTCTCTTTCTCCCTCTTTCTTTCTCTTTCCCTTAGATCAATCTACTCTCTCTCTCACCCTCTCTCCAAATCGATCCAACCTCTTTCTCTCTCGGGTAATATGAAAAAATGAGGAAGGGAGATGAAGATTAAGAAGAAGAAAAAAAAGATTAAGGTTGGGTTTGGCTCGATATAAAATATTTTTAGGTGAAAGATGAAAATATTTTTTGAAATGAAAATAATTTCAAGTGTTTGGCTTGCACGTAAAATTTTGGCTGGAATTATTTATATAATCCGGCAACCACCCCACAAAACCCAACAACCACCATAAAAAAACTAATAGTCTTATGCCAACCACCCATCCATGCCAATCTAAACCCAGCCAAACGCTAGGCACCACCACCCCACCCCAACCACAAAACCATTGCCTAACCAAAAAAAAAAAAAAAAAATCAAACAAATGGGTCACGTAATTGATCAACCATAAGATCAATATACCAACAATTCAAAGGAACCTCTTACTCCTTAATCTTGCTTGGTGGGTTGCTAGTCTATGGGTATGCATATTTATGTGGGTTGATGATAAGTATGGTCGATTTTGTTTGGTGATTTTAGTTGGTGATGGTAACTAGTTGCTTGATGATGGGTGGGCTGATGGTGGCTAGTTGCTTGATGATGGGTGTGGGTTGATCTATACACTTAAAGTCATCACAAGAAATATCAACTTTATTTTCTGTTGCACTCCAGTTTCTTTGGTGATTTCTTTGTGCCTCCATGGTCTGCATGTAATTTAACCTAATTAATCAATTTGAGTAATTGAATTAATTAACTGGGTCAATCTATAACCTAACAAATACACACACACACACACACACACACACACACACATACCGATTAGGATAAGTTTTAATTCTTAGAATGAGTAATGCTACATGCACAAACTATATTACAATATTTTTACAAATTGTTGATGTCACAAATTTTTAATAAATTTTTTTTATTTGATACAAGATAGAAATTCTACTTTAGCCTAATTTAAATGTATATGTGTGTAAATCTCCCTCTTGAGATTAGAACCTTAACTCTTACTCCTCACATCTTATAAGAACTTTGTATTTATAGAATGACCATCATACCAAGGGTGTGTGGTGGTTTAATAATTTTCATCTGGGTTTACCACTAATATCACATTTTTACTTATCAATAATCATCCATCACATTAGTAGTTTGTAAAATAATTTGTGACTTTAGCATTTCCCATTAACTTATATAAATCATTATACTATAATATGCCATACTCACTTCCCATAAACTTGCACCATTACCTTTCTTCTTTTCTCTTCCTCATTTATGACTCTTTCTTAGTCTCTTTCTAAACTCATCATTACCAACACAACTTCTTTACTAATTTACTTTCCTTTCCCATCTTTTCATTGAAAATTTAATATGGCGATGTCCTCTCAAACCCCACTTGGCTTTAAAAACCTTCCTATCATCAACCTTTCAGTCTGAAAACCAAAAGTGTCGAAGGGAATTGTTGGTGCATGCGATAGATTTGGGTTCTTTAAGGTTATTAACCATGGTATCCCAATGACATTATTGAAAAAGTTAAACAAGTAGGTTTTAGTTTTTTTGCTAAATCAATGTTTGTAAAACAACAAGCTAGCTTGGCTAATCCTCTTGGTTATGGTCACAAAAACATAGGTTCCTGTGAAGATATGGGAGAGCTTGAGCATTTTTTACTTAGTATTCACCCTTCATACATTGCTAAGAAATCCATTACTATTTTTGATGACCATTCACAATTCAGGTGTTTAATATGTTTTTGTTTAGTGTGATATGCATGGCAAGTTTGCAATGATTGCATGATGTAGAATAATTTTGTTGGCTATTATATTTGTTTTGTTGGCTCTTCAATTTTTATGTTGTAAAAATTCATCTTCTATTTTTTGTTATATGCTAAATTTATATTCAAAAAATAGGTGAATAGAGAAATTTGATTAAATAATTTTATTTGCTATGGAGCAACTATGGTCACGAACTAAAATAATAGACATGGGTGAATTTTTATAAATGACTGAAACAGTCCCATTAATAATAAGTGTACAAAAAGGAGAAAAAATGGTCCTAAATGTGATTTTCCTCTTCCGTGTTGTTGCTAATGCATGTCCCAACTAGCGAGGGGGACATCCTCTCATTTACATAAACTTTAAGGTTTGGGTTAATTTGGTAAATAAAGTGACATGTAAGGGTATTTGAATATTAACAACTGAGTAGTTTCCTTTCAATTAAAAATATTGCATTTACAAGTTAAAATTGTTGCAATAATAATTTTAAAATGTAAAATTATTGCATCGACAATAATAAGTTACAATAACTTATAATTTTCAGTTGCAATAGAAGCTTTAATACATTAGGAAAAATTATTGCAATAACTTAAAATGAAGAAGTCGTTGCAATAGGTTGATATCAATTATTTTTGCAATCTATTATAACAAAAATTTTGAACTAATAGCTTATTACAACAAAGTTTTTATTGCAATAATTTGATATAATTTTTTTTATTTTATAATTTATTGTAATGACAAATATGAAATTGTACTGAATATATTATTACAACAATCTGATATCAATTATTTATAATCTATTGGCCTATTACAATGACAAAATGAAGTAGTTATCTATTACAACAAAAATATCACTATAGTAATTTGATCCAGATTATTTTTGTCAATTATTTACAATCTAATGCAATAAGATATGTGAAGTAATAACCAGGGGTAGAGCTACGTTGGTGACTGGGGGGCCATGGCCCCCCCAAAAGTAAAAAAAAAAAAAAAAAAAAATTAGAGCAAGTAAAATTGCATACTTGAACCATTTTTCTAAGAACTGGCCCCCACATGAAAAATTATTTGGCCCTCTCAATTGTCCATGTTTAATATTTTCCCTCATTTATTATTAGTTTCTCTCATTTTACTTTTTCAATTCCCAAGCTTTAATGTATTTTTCTGATCTAGTGTGAGCTGATATTGCTCTTTATTGATATTATATTGCTCTATGTTGTAGGTTGAGATTGTTGTCCGCATCTATTGCTACTTGTTAGTAAATGTTGCTCTCTGTTACCGAATATACCTGTTGCTATTTTTCTTGCTTTGTTTTTTTCTGCTCTATTTTGCTGTGGCCATTTTTTTGGCTTTGTATTCTTTCTTTTCTTTGCGTAAAATTTATAATTTTGTCTCAAAAAAGAGTGCTGAGCTTATTTGAAACTAGAAAAAATGACTTTAAGATCTTGAGAAGTACTAGAGTATTCTTCTCTCTTTTTTTTTTCTTTTTTTTTTATTAAACCAATTGATAAGATTTATTCAAAATACCAAAGTCATTTTGTATTTTTATATATAATTTCATATTGGCTTATAAGGATTTTGTTATTTTTAATTCTGAAAATTTTATATTTTCTTGTAGATGTAATTGTTATATTTATATTTAATTTCTTGAATGGTTGAACTTATGGTTGTTAAAAGGACTAAGAGAAACTTAGAAGGGAAAATGAACTTAAGATACTTAATTGGTCATTTAGTTTTTTTAAGTGCTAATAAGAATTACAATGATTAAACCAATGCTCAAAAACATATATGTAGCATTTTGAGTTTTCCTTGAATTGTGACTCACTACGAGATAGGTTAACCTCAGCTCCCCCAAACCAAAATTTCTAGCTCCGCCCCTAGTAATAACCTATTCACTACAAGATATTTCGAAGCATAAATTGATTATTGCAACAATATATATATATATATATATATATATATATATATATATATATATATATATATATATATATATATATCATTGCAACAAATTGGGTTTGGAGAGCATTCTGACCCTTTGTTCTTCACCCTTCTTACATCAAATGATGCAGATGGCCTCCAAATTTCTATTCAAAAAGATGTGTGGATCTCTATCCCAACTCTCCCCAATGCCTTTTAAGTTAATGCATGTGACATGTTACAAGTTGGTATTCATATAAAATTTTTAATATTCTTCTTCTAACCAAGAAAATTGTGCACTGATATTTGTTCTAGTAATTTCATTTGTGAAGGCTTTGGCAAATGGAAGATTTTGAGCGTCTGACACAGGGCACTAACAAATTCATCTGAGCCTAGAATACTAGTGATTTATATTGGAGCTCCCTCATTGCTAGCCTCAATTTCTGCACCTTCAGAAATGCTCAGGCCCATTGGGCACTCTCTCTACAAGACCTTCACTTGGGCTGAATTGAAAGATAGCCTTTACTTTTGATGCCTCATAGAAAGATATCTAGATGATTTCAAGAATGAGTGACTATTTGGGAGCAGATGGCCTTGGGATCATCACATATCATTTCAATTATCTATAATTAAAGTTTTATTTGAATTTTAGAGAGACAATCCTAGTCCTTATATTTTTATTGTATAATTGAATATATATATATATATATAAACAATTTATTGCTTCAAATATCTTGTTGTAATAGGTTATTACTTCACGAATCTTATCACAATAGATTGCAAATAATTGATAAAAAATAATTCAGATTAAATTATTGTAATGATATATACGTTGTAATAGACAACTACTTCATTTTATCATTGCAATAAGCCAATAGATTATAAATAATTGATATCAAGTTATTGTAATGATATCTTCGTTGTAGTTTTGTGTTTGTCATTGCAACAGATTGTAAAAAAAATTATATCAAATTATTGTAACAATAACTCTGTTACAATAAGTTAGTAATTTGAAATTTTCATTGCAATAGATTGAAAAAATAACTGATATCAATTTAATGCAACGGTTTCTTCATTTAAGTTATTGCAACAATTTTTCCTAATGAATTAAAGTTTCTATTGCAACTAAAATTATAAATTGTTGGAACTTATTATTGTTGCAATAATTTAACACTTTTAAGTTACTATCACAACAATTCTAACTTGTAGAAGCAATATTTTGCCTAATACCACTACACATATTTTGTTGTATTAACACACGATGTAATAAACTTATTTGGTGTAGGGGGAACCACTTCAAAATGAAAAAAAAAACATAAAGTAACTTATTTTTAGCTACTTAGTTGTTAGTATTCAAATAGCCTTACATGTCACTTTATTTACCAAATTAACCCTAACCTTAACTTTTATGTAAATAATAGTGTCCCACCTCGCTAGTTGGGACATGCATTAGCAGCAATATAGAAGAGGAAAATCACATTTCGGATCATTCTTTCTTCTTTTTGTACAATTATTATTAATATGATTGTTTCATCATTTATAAAAATTCACCAATGCCTATTATTTTAGTTTGTGACCATGGTCGGTCCATAGCAACTAAAATTATTTAAACCAAATTTCTCTATTCACATATATTTTAATTAATCTTTTGACTATCAATTTAATGTGTAAAAAAAAAGAATTTTTACATAATTAAAAATGAAGAGCCAGCAAAACTATTCTACAACATGCAATCGTTGCAAATTTGCCATGCATATTACACTAAACAAAAACATATTAAACACTTGAATTGGGAAGGGTCATAAAAAATGGTAATGTATTTCTCAACAATGTATGAAAGGTGAGTACTAAGTAAAAGATACTCAAGCTCTCCCACATCTCCACTGGAACTTATGTTTTTGTGGCCATAGCCAAGAGGATTGGCTAGGCCAGCTTGTTGTTTTGCAAACATTGGTTTAGCAAAAAAACTAAAACCATCTTATTTAACTTTTTCAATAATATCATTTGGAATACCATGGTTAGTAATCTTAAAGAACCCAAATTTATCCCATGCATCAACAATGCCCTTTGACACTTTTGATCTACAGGCCAAAAGGTTGATGATAGGAAGGTTTTTAGAGCCAAGTTGCGTTTGAGAGGACGTCGCCATATAAAATTTTTGATGAAGTATAGAAAAGGAAAAGATGGGAAAGGAAAGTAAAATAGTAAGGAAGTTGTGTTGGTAATGATGAGTTTAGAAAGAGACTGGGAGAGTATATAAAAGAAGAAAGGTAATGGTGCAAGTTTATGAGAAGTGAGAGTGGCATAGTAGAGGGAGACTAAGGGTCCGTTTGATTGGTTGGATTTTAGAGAGGATGGAAAAAAGAAGAAGAAAAAATCATTATTAGTATGGCCTTGAAGTTTTGCCTAAATTGAATATAATACTTTTGATATGATAGGAAGACTAACAATTCATATAGCCTATGTCATTATTTATGCTCGATTGACATTGGGTATTGCACCACCCCACTCAATGTGGTTGGACCAAGTCCAAGTTGAGTCTAAATTCAACTTGAGCCCTGGATTCCTTTAACCTAAGAGCCCTTTATGGTCTGTTTGGTTGAGCAAAAAAGGCAGAGGATAGAAAATGAAAGTCTAACATTTTTGGTGTGGTGGAAATGTGTGAGAATGGAAAAGGGGCTAAGTGGTGTTTTCTACTAAACCCACCAAAAACCATTATCCCAATTCAAGAAGGAAAATGTGAAGAGAAAATGGTTTTTAAATGGAATTTACTATTTTGTCATTCTTAATTACAATCTTTTCTATCATCTCCTAAATCCTAATGTAATAAAAGTGTAATAGTAAATTTGTTCAAATAAATTGTTCTATTATTTCACTTTTACCTCTTCTTCACTAAATACACATAATGGTTAACTAAAACATTTGATATCATTCTTATATTTTCTATTCTCCCACTTTCATCCTCTCAGCTAAATGAATCTTTAATTTATTATTTAGAGACTTTCCAATTACTTTTAAGTTGGCAGCTGGGATAGACAAATCATTGTTTCACACTCTGATTATGAAATGTTTTACATAATATCCACATTTTTACATTAGAGATGTGTATGAGATTAGAGTTTAAAGTCATCTTATTTTAATATTTAGCTTATTTTTTGCTATTATTTAGCTTATATTTGGAATTATTAATGGGTCTCACTGCACTTTTTGGTACTATTCATGAGTTTCAATATACTATTTCAGCTAGTTTTTATCTTTATTTATAATACTTTTAGCAAAAAGTTTTTAGTTTTAATTAACTAAACTGTTTCCAAACAAACCCTAAGTGTTTACATTCCAATGGAAAAAGTGTGAAAATGACATGAAAATAGATTTGGTAAGTTTACGTGTTTGGTGAACGAAGAATTGCCTTCAACCCCAAAATCTCATTCCAAACAATACCCAAAACTCCTATGACTTTTTTGATTGGGCCAACCCAACCGATGATTTCCAACAAATCTCGCTAGAATCCTCACCTCAAGTCCATAGTTTAGACAACATGCCTACCACATTTGAGAGATGCTCTACGCTTCTCTTACTCATGCCATATCCCTCTTCTAACCAAGAATTCCATTATTGATCCACGGATCCAATTCATTGCTAGCTGTGAAACAATAAAATTAAGGGTCATCAAATAGCCCACAGCCCGACCCAGAAACCCGGCGGCCCACTGGGCTAATGGGTGGCCCAACCCATTGTTATTGAGGCCCATGGGTAGCCCACTAGCCTAGTGGGTTAGGCCATGAGCTAGTTTTTATGCCTATGGGTACCCGGTGGGCTAGCCTAGTAGCCTAACCTGTTGCCTAGCCCGTTGGCCCAATCCAATAACTCATAATTCATAACAAAAATATATAGAAAGTTTATGAAGGATTGATCTTAAGATATTATAGATGAATTTCTTAATAGTACTCCCTCAACCACTAAGATACTCAAAGTAATTGTGTTAAAATTAGTTTACTAAATATATATTTTTCTAGTAGTCTAGCAAATTTGAATTAACCATTTGCATTTTTTTTTATTAAAGATGAAAATAAAAAACTATTTAAAGGCTTAATAAAAAAAATTAAATAGGTTTCCATCAACAAAACAAAAAATTAAATAGATTTGACTGCAAAAAAAATTTGTAATTAAGCATTAAATTCTTTAATTCTTTCTTTTAAAAAAATAAATTGATTATTCCCTTATAAAAAATTGACTCTTTCCTTATAAAAATAATAAAATATAATATGCTAACACAAGCCCATTGGTAGCCCATTAGACTCAACCCGATAGCCTAGCTCGCTAAAGACAAAAGGGGCATTGCCCATGGGCAGGGTCATGGGCTGAGGTTTTTTCCTTTGGCCCAGTCCGACCCGGCCCGTTAATTAGTTAATAGCCCATTATGCCCAGCCTATTGTGCCCATGGGCTAAGTAAAAATGGGTCAGGCCGGCCCGACCCGGCCCATTGATGACCCTTAAATAAAATGAAAGCCCATTTAGATAATACTATTAAATTAAATACAACTACTTACAAAATGAAATTAACTATGTTTATAATATTTTCACAAAAAATTATAAGTGGTAGATTATTATTAGTTATTATGGGTGGGCAAAAAAATAATTTAAATTGTGAATTCAAATTATAACTAATAATAATTTACCACAATAATTTGTTATAAAATTTTTATGAAAATATTGTGATTTAAATAATAAATATTAAAGTTGCTAAAATCACCGACATATTTAAATGAGGCTTTTTAGGTTCGGCTTCAAAATATGTACTAAAATAGAGTTGATTGGAAAAAAAAGGGTACTGGTCCCATTAAAAAAAAATTAAAAATAAAAGTACTGAAATTGAGTTGGACTTGTATGTTGGGAGAACCGGTAGACATCACATCACTGACCCAGTTTTTTATTTTGACCTTCATAAATGATGACACGTTTAAAAACGCATGGAAACAAACAGTATTTAAAATCACAATTACAAACACCCAAGTTTGTCATTTCGACCTTTTTAGTGCTTAGCAAAAAATTAATGTGTCTGGTATTTCAATTAATTGATAATTCTTAATGTTTTTAATAAAAATATTTTAGATTCAATTTTATGCTCTCAAATGTAATTATCAAATTTATAAATAAAAAAAAACTCATTAAACTATATGTAGAATTTAGATAATTACTTTTTATTATTAAGTTAAAGCCACAATTAATTTTTGTATAAATGAAATTCAAGCGTCAAATTTCATCGGGTATAACAAATTCTACTGATGGGTTTTAGAGTTTGTTTAAAATTTGCTTATTATGTTGAAATTAAAGATTTTTTTTATTAAAAGTACTGTATATAAAGATAAAAATTAATTAAAATAATATAATAAACTCATAAATAATATTAAAAAATATCATAAAATTTATAAATAATAAGAAAAATAAACTTAATAATAAAATAACCCAACTTCTTAATCTCACAAACGCACACTAACTGAAACCCATTTCATAAAAAAAAGAAAAAAAGAAAAAAAAAAAGAAGTAAAACCACCAAGATTTCTTTCATCAAGGACGTGACGTGAGTAGTGCAGCTGTGAGAGAGCCGCCTACACTTGAACACAACGCCCTTGGGATACCATTCCCCCGTTAAAGTAGTTTTATGCTTTTGGGATTTACAAGCTAATATTTATGTCTTAAGTCTTGACTGAGTTGACTCTTTGTGGGAATAAATGATGGTGCACTGTTGCACGTGGCGCACGCAAAGCCCATTCTAAAGAATCTTGATTTCTAGTACTACTACTATCTTGTAATGGAGAGTCTTTTATAAATTATTTTCTATAAAAATGGATTAGTTAGAATCAATAAATGGGTGTTGGACTTGTAGAGTGGTAGTTGTGGAGGGTATGTGTATGCGTTCTTGTGAAGCAGAGAGAGAGAGACAGAGAGAGACAGAGAGAGTTCTGATTAGTTAATACTATTACTATGGCTGAGATTAACGAAGTGTTGCTAAAGAAGAAGGACAAGGTTGAATACTATGAGAATTGCCCAGGTTGTAAGATTGACAAGCTTAAAGAGAGCTCCCATGGCCTTCCTTACAAGCATTTGTTCTTCCTCTTCATTGTGGTCCTTGCTGCAGGTACCCAAAACTCTGTTTCTCTGTTTCATTCTTTGTGTTTTGCAAGTTTGTTTTGTCTATTTAAGATTGTTGGTTATGGGAGACAGCAATGCTAGTTATTTGGGTTTCTGGACAATAAAACATTGGATTTAAAAAATGTCTTCTGAAGTGGTTCTGTTTAAAAAGAAAAAAAAAAGGGGGAAAATAGGTTTCTCATTACCTGTACGTGAGCCCAGTTTAGCATAGGCATATGTGGAGCTGTTACTCATGCACTAAAGGCAAACTCTATGTGGTTGACCGTACCAGTACCACTTCTCAAAAAATGCATGCCTTATTAATTCATTAATTCTTAGTTTTGAAAAAAGATATTGAAAAGTGAAAACATATACAGAACAAGTAATCTTTTTCATATGCGGCATTCTGGTTAGTTGCAAATAAATCTAATAATGGCAAGCTTTGGTGCAGTTGTTGTTCATGTTGGACCATGCATAATGGGTCTATTGGATGGAAATCAGGAAATGCCAACCTGAGAAAAATGTATTGTATATAAAGAGTTTTGCTTTGCGTGGGCGTCAATTAGCTCTAGCTCAAATAGCACTACCTCCCCTTCTAATAACAAAGTGGAGGGTGAGGTCGTGGGTCAAGACCCACTAGGTGCATGTGTACATTACTAGTTTAAAAATTATCTACTTTGTGTGGACATGATTCAATAGAAGATGTATGAATGAGGTCAAATTTAAACAGATACAACTTATTTGGATAAGTCCAGTGTTTCAGACCTGTATGATTATGTTCTATTTGCTTTCTGAATGTTTGATGTCTTCATTTACCTCTAAGATAGAATAGGTGTTAATTATTTCTGCACTTGTGTGAAGAATCAATGATTTCTGTGGAATACTGCTCTGTATATATTTATTTGCAGGAACTTTAATGACATTAAACAGTAGAATCCCAAGTACAATGAATTAGTGATAGTTTCTATCCTATGTTTCGTTCTTATATGTTCCATTTCATTTATGAAAACAATGATAGTTTCTTTACTACCCTTTTTTTTACCCAAATAATTGCAACAATAACATACCTCTTTTGTGGTTTTAATTTGCAGCTTTGCCAATATCATCTCTGTTCCCTTTCCTATATTTCATGGTAAGTAGGTTACTTTGTGAAACTCCTATCCGGTTTCTAGAAGGTGGAGCACAAGACTACATAAACAAATCACCTCTGTTAGTGTTTATTTTGTCAATTATGAATCTGCACCCCATGAGATCAATAAACTTTTTGGATCTTATTAACCAAAGAGGTATGACTTTGCACTAGTTAGCTCAGCACCAATCAAGAATCTCCAAGGAATGTGTGCATGTATAGTGAAAGAACTTATTTTTTGCCATATATACATATGAGGTGGGCGTAGTCCCGAATAATTTAATTAGTAGGACTTACTATTATGTGAAAGGAGGGAGCATTGCTCCAAAGGTATTGCATTATGACTCCCACATTAGGATGATTCTCAAATGATAAAACTGAGCATAATATTTTAACCTTTTTGTATGGCAAGTACTTCACTTTATCTTTTAACTTCATGTGGACTGATAATTATATACAATTAATATCTATATCTATATGTATAAGGATACTCTAACTTCAAGCTGGTCTACAGTTCCTACCCTTTGCTGTTAGGCTCTAATGATAGATTTATACATGAACTTTCCAGCTAAAAGAAAATGCTTCAATTCCTCTATGCTTATAAAATTTCTTTAGAAGTTCATGAAACCAACATTTGCATTTGCATCTGCAGGTTTGTTAACATTCCCACAAAATTTACTCCTGTTTTCTTTAGAGGTTGATGTTTAAATTTGAAAAATTTAGACCTAAATGAATATGATTGCCAGAAGTGTAAACTGCATCATTTGTTGAAGTCTTAATAGTATGCAATATATTAATTAAGTCTCAGTTGTATACTGTAAAAAAACAAGATGGACTCGTTTTGAATGTCAAGTAGAAGTAAAACACTGGTGAATAATTTCATTTTGCATATGATATGCAAACAGCCCCATGTTAATTCATTTTGGTTCTCCATTTGGAGTAAAATAATTATGAAAATTAGTATATTGGAATTTGGCATATATATATATATATATATATTCTTTTCTTTAGCTATTTATGTGTCATTTATTGAATTATAATTAATATACTTATTTTAAATGTTGTGACTATTGAACTTTGAGGAAGCTTATTGCTATTGTTCTTCTACTATTGTTTTCCTTTTTTGCATCATTGACCTGCAATTGCCACTCTTCATTCTTGAATTGTTTGCGGATCTGTGGTTCCTAATGAAATAGGTAGCAAAGAAACTTCTTGACCCACTGCCAATAAATCAACACCCCCCAGGTCAAATTGGTGCACCGGGTGTTAGTATTGGTGCAAATTTTTTAAGTTGTCAAAAGTTTATCATCATATGTTTTTGCATGCTTAACAACTTGAGCTTTGTTGGTCATATTTCTGTTCCTACAAATCAAACAGCTTAGAGCCACATCCCAATTAAATATGTGTGTGTGGTTGCACCCCATTATGTTCCCCTCATTTTTTTTTTATTTGGTGCCCTTGCATTTTGACTTTTTGCAGATAAGAGACTTCCATATAGCAGAAAGGGAGGAAGATATTGGCTATTATGCTGGTTATGTGGGTGAGCATATTTTCTATGCATAACATCTATGTTATGGTCTATTTACTCTTAAGAATATTGTGTGAGTCCCTTAGTGCTTATTATACCTTCCATTCTTGAAGGATCTGCCTTTATGTTTGGAAGAGCTTTGACTTCTGTGCTCTGGGGAATGATAGCTGATCGATATGGTAGAAAGCCTGTAATATTGTTTGGCTCAGTTACACTGTTAGTACAGCTCATTATGAGTTTCCCATGATACTATTTTTTGATAAAGTTCTGCAATTTTTCCTCATTTTGTTCCCTCTGCTTTTGCTAATGACCATTTCAGGGTTATTTTCAATACTCTTTTTGGCCTCAGTACAAACTTTTGGATGGCAGTTTCTACAAGGTTTCTTCTTGGAAGTTTGAGCGGTATACTTGGCCCAATGAGGGTATGTCTCTTGTGTTAGGAATAGATATTTGGGCTCTGTAACAAAGAAAAAATAATAATAGTTTGAAATTGTCCATATGTTCGCCTTTAGGGTTTGTATTGTGCCATCCCCAGGTCTTCATTAGTTCATATTTAAGAAGTCATGGAGTATTTTTTTGTTGTTGTGCTTAGACATGGTTAGGGAGGCAGTGATGCACTGATGGCATTAAATGAGGAAATTTACAGACTTGTAAATCCCAGAAACTGTTTAGTATCCAAAATTGAATGTAGATAGACGTCCTTGTGTTTGTTTTTCTGTCCATAGGCAACCTTAAAATCGGGCCAACTTATGTTGTCATGAGACTCATTACATGACATGGCGGAAAGCGATAATCACACCTTATGATCACCCCTAGTTTGATATGGTAGACTCAGTTGTGCCTATGCGACCTCAAGCAGAATCCATTTGAAATTAAACCTCATTGATACATCACCATATATACGTAGGGCTTGGGTTGGTCTTGATTTGACTAAGTTGTAATCATGGACTTCCAAGGACCTTGCTTTTATCCTGAAGTACTTTTTGCCTTTGCTTATGATTTTTGTGACCTGATGGGTTTTCCTGCTGCTAGCTCCCATATGGTATCCTTTGGAGGGTTCCTGGCTGTTGTTTTATATTTAGGAACCAAAAATTTAGCCATTTGGCCTGCATTGGTCTTGCTACTATGTATTATCACAATCAATGTTCATGTTCTACAGAGGTTATGAGAAATAACTCTTTTTTATTAGTGTTCATTGTTACGGATTACATGTAAATTTATCAAGCTTTTGATTGTAATCAGGCATATGCTTCAGAAATTTGCCGTAAAGAATATCAAGCTTTAGGATTGTCAATTGTAAGGAAGTTTTTCCCTCTTGTTATGAATTTTTGAAGTATGATGCATAATAGTGAAGGGAGAAATTTTTTCAGATTAGCACATCATGGGGCATTGGATTAGTCATTGGTCCAGCTCTTGGAGGTTATCTTGCCCAGGTACTTTTATTATTTGTTTATCCAATGATTCATTTTTTGATAGTTTCCTTATGCGAAGCATATTTAAAAAATAATTAGTGGTGCATTATGAGCTGAAAATTATATGTTTGGCCAACCATGAATCCTCCAAATAATCAGTAAAGCATTGCTTCAACCTGATTTGTGGAAATCAAGCTTTTTAACTCAGATTGAGGCCTCCCTTCCACTCCTCACCACACCCTCAAACCCGCCCCCCACCCCCCCCCCCAGCGCGCACGCTCATTATGTACAAATTTTAGTTATCTTCTTTGATTTAGTTTTTTGTATTGCAATTTGAACTTATTGATTTGTTGTCTATTGATGTATTAGCCAGCAGAGAAATATCCAAACATATTTTCTGAAGAATCTCTTTTCGGGAGGTACGCAACAGACTTTCTACTTTATTTTGTTAAGCATTACTTTTATGCATATCTCAAACAATAATTTTCATTCAGTCTTTTTGCTTAATTGGTAAAACATAAATGATATTTGTAGGTTTCCATACCTGTTACCATGCCTTCTCATATCAATCTTTGCATTGGGAGTCGCTGTTCTAAGCTGTTGGCTCCCGGTATGTTGCTATATCACAATTTACAGCCCTTTATCATTTTCGTACATACCTTCTGTTTTATTTTTTATTTTTTTCAGTCACCTGGGTCTTAATCTTTCTTAATATATGGTTGTTGTATAGTTTGATACATTATTTCTTTGTGACAAAGTAAAATGAAAGTTAAGTACATATATTTCTTAAGAATATCAAATTATCAATTGAGAATGTGGACAGAATTTCCTATAGCTTCTCAAATCTGTGGGAAGTTGATAGCACCATTTAAGTTCACAACTCTGAAGCCTGAAGGCTGGAAACTCATCAGTTGAGGACAACATTCTTATCAATACTTGCATCTGTATACCCAGTTCTGCCAAAGTCTATCTTGCACTGAATGTGATACAGCCATGGAATAAGAGTCAAGTTGCTGTTGTGATTTCCAGTTTTGGCAGCTTAAGAGATTTTCATCTGTTGGGCCATTGTGCAATGTCGGGTTGAAGCTAGTTGGTCTAGGCCTTTATGCTTCTAAAGCTTACATAAATATATCTTAAGGTTAAAACAGTTTTTAAATTGAGTCATGAGTCAATGAATTATGGGCATTCTTAATTCTTATGAATAGGAACAGATCTGAAATTACATATTATTCCTGCACATAATTTTATTTTTGGGGATTTTGAGATTATCAACCGATTTTTGCATGTTATTTTCTTAATTATGTGTGCTTCATTGTATTCAAAGAGTTCATACTTTGAGTAAAGGAGTTACGACTTATGAGTGATCTGAGTTCTGACGCAAGGGTTGCTAGAGTGTTTCACTTTTCCTTCTTCTTCCTCTTCTTTGGTGCAATGTTACTGTTCGTGCAACTCCTGAACAGCAACAAAATTCCCTCTTTATTTCTTCTCTCTTTGCAGCCAAATCAAACTCTTTCCCATTCCCTACCAAGGTATAAAAGCCTACATTTTTCCTAATAATTAGCCATCAAATAAATCTTGAACATCCTTAAATTTTAATCTTGTTGCCGTCCAAATATTTCTAATAGCAGATTCTTCAATTCCCAGCCTCTTCCAGCCACCAAAATTCAAGCTTTTTATACCTTTATTCAATCTACAAACCCTAAATCCTTTTTTTAACCATAACAAACTTCAAGATCATAACTTTCTCCATGCTAAGGTCCATTATTATTTTAATTATTTATGTTCAAATGTGAAGTATGATTTAGAATGTCCTATATGCTACTCTTAATGTGATCGGTTAATCTTCAAAATTTTAGACTTTCAATGATTAAAAATCTCTGCATGGTGCAGGAAACACTACATATACATACTAAAAACAAAGTACTTGAGGACTCATATGATGCACTAGAGGCCACTGCCTATGGGCCCAGTGAGAAAGGAAATATGCAAAATTCTGAGGAGAGGCATCAAGCTTCTTTACAAAGCCTTCTGAAAAATTGGCCCTTGATGTCATCTATCATTGTATACTGTGTTTTCCAACTTCATGATATGGCTTATTCAGAGGTAATATATATATATATATATATATATATATTACTATAACTCAACTGTGATTCTCTTTTGTACTTACTAGATTCTTTTTAGTATTTACTTATAAAAAAAAAGATTCTTTTTAGTATTTATTCATCTTGGTCTTCAGATTTTTTCATTATGGGCTGTTAGTCCCAGGAAATTTGGGGGATTGAGCTATTCAACTGCAGATGTTGGTGAAGTTCTCGCCGTTTCAGGTATATGGCCAGATGGTATATTACCATCAATGTGACATTCCACCAACCCCCCCACCCTCCCCCTCGTCTCCCACCCACCCCCCCCCCCCCCCCGCGGGGGAATGCGACAACACTATATTTTAGAAAAAAGGGCTTGGTCTCTTTTTTCTTTTCTTTTTTTCTTTCTCCTTAGCAGTTCGATAGTTTGTCCCCTAGCACTCTAAAATCATTGTTTCTTCATATCAACTTGAACTGATTTGATCTCATTGCTACTGCTGCAATTTATTTTATTTAATTCTTGGGGCTTGGGGAATACACTTTACCACCCTAAACTATAGTTCAGGGTGGTAAAGTGTAATTTCTCCTTTATTGTTTAAATGATTTAAGTCGGCAAACAAAAGTTAGGAAGAGTGATGCATATACTTTATCAAAGAAAATATCAGAAAAAAAAGAGAAAAGAATAAAATGGAGATACTATTCAACTTTAAATTGTTGGTACAACAAACCTTTAAGGAGGGACTATATGAAAGTCACAGCAATCGTAATATGGGAAGATATATAAATTCAAATCCTAATAATAATACCACCAACATGATACTCAACTTGTACTTCAAGTTTTGGTGAATTCTTACGGTGTTGGTTTGGTTAAACCTCAGATGCATTATTGCTCAGTTCTGTTTTCCAATACTTCTAGTTAATTGATGCCTCACTAAATTGCTATTCAAGAACTCTTTTCATGTCTTCACTGTTGTTTAACCAGTTGTGTAAATATCTCACAATGTAAGGAGCTCCCATGTATTATATACTTGTCTTGGCTTCTCAATGTTTTCTTGGACAAACTAATTAGAAAATGCGGTCAGATAAAAGAAATGAACAGGTGGAAAATAACATGGATTATCCTCACTAGAAAAACCAGCTGTAATGGGCAGAAAATTCTTGAATGTTCACAGTTAAAAATCCTCTCCATCTTTCTCTCTAACACTTGAACCCCAAAAGACAAGGTTTGTGCACACAGTTACAGTATATTACGTGCTTTGGGTGCAAAGGCTACAGCTTTGTTCCTGGTTTTCAAGACAAAATTTTCATTAATTGTGCAGCAAAAGAAAAAGCTTCTTCCTTTATTTATATTTTTCCAGTCTATTATCATTTTATTTCAATAGAGAATATACTATTAAGCCAATCCTATGGCTCTTAAAAGTGAAAATGCTTTAGTTTTAGAATTTTTTACATCATCTCAACTGAAACAAATATTTACTGCAAGGACTGCAACAAATCTTCTCATTTTTCATCATGAACTTTATCTAGTAATGTACACACTAAAATGCAGTTCATATCAGTCCTCTTAGCTTACAATTTGTGTAAACCTTATTAAATATTTAATGATGCCTTTTCTTTTGTAAACTACTAGGTTTCGGTCTATTACTCTTTCAGCTATTTTTATACCCATTGGTGGAGAGGTTTTTTGGGCCCATCATGACATCTCGCATTGGGGCAGTATGTCTATAACAAATACTCTTATATATCATTGCCTTTTCCCTGTGCATATTATAAATTTTGTTCTTATTGTTTCTTGGTTTCCTATGAAGGCCTTAAGCATACCATTGCTGTCAAGTTACCCTTTTATAGCTACGCTTTCTGGTCTCAGCCTCGCTCTTTTGATTGGCTGTGCATCTTTATTGAAGAATGTGCTTGCTGTAAGTGCCTGCTCAAACTGGAAAATGTACTTTTGTTTTCTATACATGCTTAATAGGAGCTCCATGCCCAATGTTATAATTTTGGAACACTGTAGTAAAAAGGTTAATATTGTAGTAATTGATTACACAAATTATTAAGATTATTATAGTGCTCAGATTAGGTACCAAATCCATGTTTAAAGTACTTCAAATATATTGATGTTAGTGTTAAAACTAGTGAAGTTAAGCTAATATCATAGCCATCTATAAGCAAGTATGAGCTCTTATGTAAACATTCATGTCTAAAATTGTGTGTACACAAGCAAATGCTGAAAAATTTAAGATGAACACACACACACACACACATATATATCACAAAGGAGAAATACATAATATCTATCTTCCATTTCTGTAATGAACATATTATTTTAATTGAAATTGCAAACGTTTTAGTTGCTAATGGCCTTTTGGTCAACTGTCATATCCATCCCTGGTAGTGGGCAATTTAGGGGGTCAAATCCCCTCAAAAACCTTTACTTAGCCAAAATAAATTGCCACCATTGTAGTTTCATGTTATAAATTTTCTGTGACTCTTTAACTTATTGAGAATAAATAAAATTTTGATGCGACTCTTACATCTTGTTCAAACATAATCAGGTATCAATCACTACAGGATTGTTCCTTCTTCAGAACAGAGCTGTGGTAATATTGTTTATTTCTGATGTGCACATTTTCTTACTTTTCTGTGTCTTATTCACATGAATGTGGGTTAAATGCTTACCTGACATTAATGACAGTCCCAAGGGGAAAGAGGAGCGGCAAATGGCATATCATTGTCTGCAATGTCTTTATTTAAAGCACTTGGTCCAGCTGGTGGAGGTTCACTGTAAGTTTATCTTAGTGAACCAATTGTCCATTCACTAATTTCACTATTTAATTGAGGTTCTCATTGGTGCTTTTTTTGAATTTATTTTGTTTCTGCAAGCTGTAACAGATAAGGTTCTTTTTTTTTTTTTGTGGGGGGGGGGGGGGGGGATGGGGGTCTAGTGTAGTTGAAGCAAGTCACATTGTGCTACTAAAATCCAAAGTTTTACTTAAATGAACAACTAAGAGAAAATGAGTGTCAGAAAGTTGGGCCAAGTCTATGTTGTCTAATAGATATACCTATAGTTCAAAAAAGCAATTTAGAAACTAAAATTGAGCCATTAATTTGGCACAAATTAGAGTTGTGGATGTTGAGAACAAGTGGGAAAGATAAAATCAATTTTCTGAGTAGGATCTGGTGAACGATGGAAAGATATATAAGAAAATATGTGTGAAAAATAAATATCTTTGAACTGCTAAATAAGGTTCTTTCTATTTCCCATTTTCCTCTTAAGAAAATGAAAATTTCAATTTACTCATTCCCTGAAATTTGAGAAACAGATAAATATATTTTGACAAAGTTTTTTGTTATTTAGTCAGAACTTTAACTGCTATTGAAAGACTTTTTAAAAGAAACCAGAGCAATAGCAATATCTCTATTGGCTTTCAATAACTTGACCGCATCAAGTTAATTTTGCTGATAATTTTCTTATTTAGTGGGGCCAGGTCATCTAAAATGAGAATTGTTTTGGCGTTACACATTATGGTCTTCATACATAGTAGCAGAAGGGTGCAATGGCAAGCGCCGCCCTCACCCTCCACCTCCATGGTTCTAGATTTATTGAATCAATAAAATTTTAAGTCAAAAAAAAAAAATGTTGGGTAGGAGAGAAGTGTACTGGTCCTAGGAGGTTCTATGGTGCTGCTAGTCTTTGCAATCACCAATGCCTTGTCAGCTTTGACATTGCTGGAACAACTAACAAGGTGTGGCATGGCAGACTTTGTCTGCCAGGGAAAAACCAACCAATTGTTACCCACCGTCATCCACAACGATCATAGATTTTAAGCTACCTTTGAGAAAGTTCCCCATTAAGTCTTTGGCTTGTGGCTCATTTAGCTAACATGGATTACATAGCCATATATACCAAAACCATTGAACTCATGAAAGCCCTCTCAGCCAATGACCCACGTAATTTCACACAAGCAATTAATGTGATACAGTGATGATGGAATGGATGAGTAAGACATACCAGCTTACTTCTGGTATCCCCATAAACTGAATATCATTTTTTCTATCCCCTCGATTACTGCCCACATAAGTTTCCAGTCCTAGTGCCATTCCTTGGTATCTTAGAGTGCATCTCCCTCTTTTATTTATGCATGCATTCTAGTGTAACGTTAAACATATCTCCAATTAAAAATAATATAGAAGTTTTTCTTTTCAATTGTTAATTAGTTACAACATTTTGCAGATTTTCCTGGGCACAGAAGCGACAAAATGTGGCTTTTCTTCCAGGTACAGAGCTTTACTTAGTGTAATTCTTATTTTTGTAACTAAGAACTAAGTTAAGAAGATTGTCATTATATCATATATATATATATATATATGTATGTATGTATGTATGTACAAGTCATAGTTATTACAATAGATGGATTCTTATGAACGTATCCCGCTTTGCGTTCAGTTCACTAGGGAGTGTAGTTGTCAATCATTACTTAGTAATCTGTACTTTGGATTTTGTTTGAAGGCATTTGATTGGAGACAGAAATTTCCTCCACGCTGGTTAGGAAAAACGTTCCTCCACCCACTACTTGATCATTCAAATGAAAACTTTGTCCTGTGGTTGGATAACTAAAATTTTTGGTTGGTTGCTTTTGTCTTCAAAATTGTTCTTGTAGTTAAGTACTCATATAATCCTACCCTTGGTGAGGAAGAGAGAGTACTTTAAAACTTGTCCTTAAAAAATACAGACAATTTTAACTTCCTTGAATCATGTAGGACATTGGCATTCCTGATTTGTATTCCAACATCTTCCAGTCCATAAAGTTGGACCTAATGAATGAAATATGAATCTTTTTATAATTTTCCCCTTTGATTCTTTTCTTGTTTGAAATGAACAATTATTCTAAGCTGACTTGAGAAAAGTTCTGGATAAGAAACATTGATTTTCAATGTTTGCTTTCAGAGGTCAACAGAAGCAGTAAAAGTCCAGTAGAGGCTGCCAAACAGCATAAAGCAGCTAACGAAAACCTAGCATAGTAATATGAATGGACATCGATAAAAGCTCCATTGTTCACAAATACTCTTTTAGGAGTCTCTAATCCTGTCCAGCAGCTACTTTGACTTAACTTTAGCACCCCTGGTTTATAAAATTGATTCTAAGTGCTTAAAAACAATTTTGATGATGTCCTAAGTTTCTCTCTCGCCAAATATTGTGTGCAGCGTAAGTTGTCCTTGTAAACTGCTGATTTAGTTCACCATTTCTAGCCTCAATGTTTCTGTGGTAAGGATGGAGAACATACGATCCCTCCATTCCATGGCATTCCTGCATAAGATGCTAGCAGTATTGCCAGTAGAGCCTTAATTGACTCTTGCCTTTCATTCCTTACAATCTTTTGTAGCTAGCCATGCTATAGAGAAAGCTCTGATGTAGCTTTAGCATTTTAAATATGATGATGTTGTTTCACTAAAAGCAACCCCCTGCTCCTACTTCCAAAGTGTCAGAAACACTAAACTAGATATTGAGGGAATCCAATAATCAGAATCCTCTTGCCCCTGCACTGGTTGAATTGAGTTGCTGAACCATGAATTTCTATCAGCTCTTCTTATTTTCGGTGGCCATTAAATTGCTGTTGCTATCACTGCATCCAATGGAATTGCGTAATCACAAATATAAACTACAGCAATAAGTGTTTTAAGAGGCCCCTGCTGATTCCAATTACATATCTTCTCGGTTTTAGATTTATTTTTATTTTTTAAATTTCTTTCTTCTTCTTTTTTGTTATTTCACTCTAGGCAGGAATGTTTCAATAGTTATTCTTATATTATTATGTAACTTAGGTCTCAATCATCTGAGTCCAATTGTTTTGTTGAGCGGCAGGTGATCACATGGTTTTCTTTGTCCTAAACGCGATTGAGGCGATTGGACTGCTGATGACTTTCAAACCTTTTCTAGCTGAACCAGCTATGGACAATTGACAACATCTCCTAGCTCAATTCTAGAGGTTGACTAACCCAAGATATTGGAATTTCAGCCTTCAAAGAATGATTTAAGAAAAGCTGTAGATCTTTCCTACAGCAGGCCATTGATGTTAATGTTGACCAATCATGAATTTTGGTGATAAAAGGCCTGCTCTCTCTCTCTCTCTCTCTTTTCAAATAACCATTCAATCAACCATAAAATACCACCCCTATTCAAATCTGCCAAAAGAAAAGAAAAGAAAGTGATGTATATGTGTGCACTTTATTCAGTCCTAATTGACTGCTAGCATTTGTATCTGTCAGTATTCTCTTTTAGCAAGGTAATGATCAAGGCATCATCACAACCCACGTTGTTGGGCCATGTACTGCTACTCTTTTGGATATTGCTAGTAGAGATGTAAATAAAATAGGCTTACGGCCTAGCCTCCTATGTCTGTCTTCGTGATATTTTTTCAAGTGTAACTAAACCTACGTTTGTTTTGTGTTATTGGAACCATATATAGAGTTTAAAAAAGAACAAAATGAAAGCATGGAATACAATGGAAATGAATATGATTTATTTTTTGTTGTGCATTGGAGAGTTTATCCAAAAAAAAAAAAAAGTAATGGAAATAATATATATATATATATATATATATATATATATATATATATAATTTTTGAGAGAGAGAGAGTTACACATGGTGTAACTCTAAGTAAAGTTATACTACCTAATAACTTTTTATTGAATTAATATTTCAAAAATCATTTTGTTGGATTGCATGTTCTTTATGTTCTTAACACCCACATTGAGTTTCATGCCAATTGGATGTCATTTGTTATCCTATCTAGAAGCACATCTTTCATGCACAATCTTAAATGTAAAAATTTGAAATTTAAACACTTAATTGATGATGTCATTATTGATCTTAGATCATCTTGAAATTTTGCAAGTATGTAGAGTATGAGAAGAGAATTTAATCCAAATGTGGATTTGTTAAAAATCTCATTTGATAAAGAAATATTAAGTTGTGTAACATTGCTTAAAGTTATACCAGGTATAATTTGAACCAAATACACACGCGTGTGTGTAAATTTAAACACAAACTATAAATTTTGGGTTAATTGTTAATGCATGCATGCTTGTGTGTATGTTGTATGTAATAGAACAGTGTGTAATAAAGACTACCCTAAATTTTGCATACAGGCATAATCAAAATTTGTCATAAGTTTAATATTTAATATATTTAATGAAAGGCAAATACATTAAAATGAAACATATTATTTTTTCCCTACCATTTTTTTTGTTTTTTGAATTTTTAAGAGAGTTTTAATTTATGGCATTCACTTTTGATGATAGTTCTTTATCATAAAATGAAGACACCAATAAGTTTTTGTGCAAGCAGGGATTGAACCCTAGATCTTTTATTTAACCATTAAAGATTTTACCAGTTGAGCTAACTAGAACCCACATCTTTTTTCCTTCTAATCTTACAAAACAAGTGAAAGCTTCAATCCTCCCTCATGCAGGTTTTCCCACCAGAAGAAGGAACAAGGTGAAGTGTATTTGTTAATTACAATTACAATTTGATTGATGTTAGGAAAGTTTGGACCCTAGTTAATTAATTTTAATCCAAAATACCAACTTGATTAATTAAACCATACATGCAATTGATTTAATTCAGTGTATAGTGAGCACAGCCATATGACAAATATATATTAAATGTAATGGAAAATAAATTTTGACACTCTAATATAATTATGAAGGAAAACCTTACTAGAAAAACCCTCCGAGGGTTTATTGCTCACCACCTAGTGGAATAATTCAATAAATAGAATTTAAGTACATCAATACAACAATAGCACCCATTCTAGTATTGTTACCTATTATAAGACTTACTCACATGATTATATAATTTATATGCAGCTCCAGACTCTTTTACCCCTGAATTTCTTAAATCCAAGAATGTCCAATTCATGTCTAACTCTACAACAACAACTTGATTGAAGTAGGTCTTCATAGCAACTTCAATTGGAACACCTCTTGGTCTTCGATATGTTGTAGATGTTGCTTAATACAAGATCTTTGGCGCACATGTGGGTTTCAGTTTGCTCAATTGGTAAAACCTCTGATGGTTGTATAAGAGACCTGGGGTTTAATCCCCGCCTATACTAAAAACTGATTGGTGTCTTAGTTTGATGATAAAGAGTTATTATCAAGAGTGGATGCCATAGAATGTAACTCTAAAAAAAAGAAAAAAGATCTTTGGCGCACATATTTGCAGCAAGATCTCCTTCTCTCAATGTACACAAAGACCTAGGTAGGCCTTTTATATGATCTTAGTGGTCAGGGCACAAAATCCAAGGCTTAGGACTACTCGTGTAAAATAGGAATCCTGATGCTCAACCGATTGAGTAGAGAATGAAGCTCAATTGATTGATTTGCAATCAATATAGTTGATTCAACATTATCTTAAGCAGTTTCTTGCATCTTCAAGGTAGATCTTCAATTGCTCAACTAGATACTAAAAACTTGCACCTCAAGTTACAATTGGACATGATTTTGAAATGGTTTGCCAACATAAATCGACTTTTGACCCAAACAACTGGCATGCATTTTTTTTTTTTTTTAAATTTATAAATTGATAGTTATAATGAGGGAGGGGAATTTGAACCATTTATATTTATTTTGTAAACATTAAGAAATACCACTTGAACTATAGATTCTTAGAGGCATGTATTAGTTGAGGTGGTCGACTAACATTAGAACTGTGGCAAAATTGTGGCATAAGATTTTTATCCATTTCTTACATTCTCTGCTCTCATCTATTTTGGATCCTTTGACTTGTGATTTTTATAATAATAATAATAATAATAATTGAAGTTACCCTACACAATTTTTTAATGAAAAAAATGTATTATCCTTTTTTGTTTTATTTAATAAGGACATAATTGTAAATTTATACCAATTTTATCTTTCATTTTTCCATATGAGAGAAAAAATCTCTTCAATCATTTTACTTTTCTACCCCTCTAACCAATCGGACCCTTAAGTCTAAGGATTATCAAGTTAATCCCCTACATATTAAAAAGCTTGTAGCTCATTCAATTCACCCACTCTTAATTATCCAATTATAAAAAAAAAAACCCTCACTTCATAAAGATGACTCAATATGGTAACAAATCAAACCAAATCCAAATTGGATTTCTTGGCTTGATTTAATATTTGGGTCCAGTTAATGTAGCCATCTATTTTTGAAAAATTAAAGAAGTTATCAAAATATTTTTAATTCTTAATAATTTTTTTAAAATAATATATTATTGTGTGCTCTATCCCTTAGAGCACACGTGAGTAAAATACTTAGTATTAAAAAAAAAAAAAACAAAAAGCACAAAGAGTTGTCTCAAAATAAAAAGTAGGTGCAAAGGGGGAGTAAAAAAAACCCAAATCGACAGAGACAGAGAGTGACGACAATACTGTAGCAAATGAGAATGTGAAGAGGGGAGGAGAGGACAGAGTGGAGAGGTGAATGAGGTGACGATGGCAAACCCTAGAAGAAACTCATTAGCAAACACAAACAGCAATCAGAGCTCGATATTTGCGAACCAAACATCAACACCAACACATGCAAACTCAACCTCATCTCGCATCATTCACTTCCTGAAGAAGCCTCATGCTTTCCCTTTTCTTCTCTCAGTTTTCCTCTTCCTCACATGGCTTTCTCTCAAACTTCAGCACAGCAATTCCCACTTTTCACCTCCAACTCCAACTTTAGCTCGTGCCCAGCAGACTCTGAATCACCATGACTATGAGGACGATGCTAAGGCTGGTTTGGTCAGATTCCCATCTGGGTTTCCTTCCCCTCTTGCTAAAGACACCCGTGGTTGGATGCTCGACCCCATCTCCCTTGCTCTAACTCATCACCTTTCGGGTATGCCTGCCTGCCTGCCTACTGTATTTCCAAATGCAGCCTTGGATTTATCGCATTTATTTTATTTTATTAGTATTTAAATGCTCTGTCACTTCAAGATATTAATTGATTTTAAGTGCAGGCGAGATTCGAACTTCTATGACAAAAGACATTACCAGCATTTTTTGTTAAATTTTTCTTTGATTGATGTTTGAACCTATAGCGTCCATTTCATGATGATTGCTTTCTATCATTAGGCTATTACTCCAAATTATTTTGGGTGTAGGCAGGATTCGAACCCAGATCCTTTCCTTACTTCACAACAGGAGATTTTACGAGTTGATTTTTTTATGTTTGCTATTTGATATGGATGCCCTTTTGTTGGTTTTAAGATAAATCTATGGATATTTCATAAGGGCCTATGTCACATTTGTGCGGTACCTACATCCATAGATCCCACACGAATGTCTCTGTTACGTGACTGTACATTTTTGCTGTGAGTTCTTGTTAGCTTAATTGGTAAAATGTCTTGTTGTCAAATAAGAGACGTTGGTTTGATTCCCACTTACACCAAAACCAATTGTTGTGTTGGCATGATGATAAAGAACATTCATCATGGTGTGGATACCTTAGGTTCAAATCTGATTGTATTTATAGAATTGCCACTGAATTTTAAAACAGAAAAAAAGAATTTGATTCAAATTCATGGTAACAAGATACTAATTAATTGAAAATGGGGTTCCATATATAAAATCCAATTTTGTTGAGCTATCTGCTTTGGTTGGCATCTTACCGTGAGTAACAATTGTGACTAACTATTGGGGCAGGGAAAAAAAGAACATAGGATCGTCATCATGGTTCTTCTCTTGTTTCTTTGTTGATATTTAGTTTGATGTTGTAGAGTTTGATGGAGGAGTATGTTTGTTTACAGGTGGAGCTGTGACTTGTGCTTCACTTCATCTTGGGGAAATTCGACCTGGTGCTTTAAGGGGAAATCACAGACATCATACTTGTAATGAGACACTTGTCATTTGGGGTGCTAAAACAAAATATAGGGTAAGCTGTTGCTTTAAAAGAATTGAAAATATCATAGCAGCTTGATTCTGTGGAAGTAGGCCGTACTAATTGTTTGGATGTGTTATTTATCATGTCAAGAAATTTAATTCAGTACATAGTGCATTAATGGGGGGAAAAAAAAGAAAATCAAATTGGCAGAAAAGGTTTGCAGGAGCCATGAATGGCACATAATGGAAGAGTGAGAAGTTAAGTATTTCTCATTCTATTTTTTAATCAAATGTTACTGTTTGGCATATTAAGATGCTAACCTAACTTCTGTTTCTTGTGGATGGAAACTTGTCTAATGAGTTCTGAGTTATGTAATTACCAAAAATAAAAAATTTCTAGTGGTGAGACAAAACATACTAGTTGACTCCAGTGGAAGTTGTATCTACCCTTTTTTAGAATTGTTCTCTTTTACCTGTTGTGTACGTGTATCATTATGCTATTACCAATTGGAATCACTATTGTATTATGCCTACTTCTCTAGGAAACATTTTATGTTAAAAGTAACAGAGTGACAGATAAGTTATTTAAATCACTGTACTGGAATATGGGATCCATTCTGTGATATTTCACTAGTGATTGGCAAAAGACTGCTTTGGTTTTTATGTATCACAATAAATATTTCAGGTTCAGTAACATAATTTGATGTGTCTGATATGATGTTTTCATATTCCTTTGACTTTTTTTGTTAAAAAAATTTAATTATTTAATTTTCATTTGTGAACTATTTGCAGTTGGAGAACAGCCAAGTAGTTGGTAAAGGTTACGCTGAAGTGATAATTGATGCAGACGAGGTTGCTGTTGCAGTTAGCCCAAGTGGAACTGCCCATGCTTTAGTAAACGTGGATCCAATACAAAGTTCATACTTTATAGGGTGCCAAGACAGTATTGTAAATTATAGTAACTCATCTACTGATTTTAATGTTTGGAAAGATCTTTAAGCTTATTTTTTGCAAGTTTTGCTTGGTTTCCCTTTTCAGTCTGACATGCTTCATTTTTTTTTAATTGCCCTATAGGTGACTACTGTACTAGGGCATTCCAAGGTTAATATAAGTTTCAAGATAAGAAGTTGTTGTCTCTGTATATATGTTACTAAGTTGCCATTGAGTTTATTATTAGCAATCAGGGTTTGATTTCTTTGAGTTCCATCACCGATCAAGATAGACTTCATCTGCATGTCGTTTTTTTAGATAAACAGAATTACAGTATTGCAACCATGTAAATTTTAGACTACATATTAATTATTGGCTATTTTTTTTAGTGTTTATTTTTGCTGTCTTGTTCAAAGCAAAAAATCAATCAGGTGTTTGTAGGTAGAATTAAATTGAAATAAGAACTTTAATTTGGATTTCTGAAGTCTGAGAGACCACCTGATTTGGATTTCTGAATTCTCCTGTTTGATGATGAAAATAAAACTGGTGTCTGGTGATGAAAATAAAAACGGGTAGTGGGTTAACTGACTTTTATTTATCAGTCTGTTTATTTATATGTATTCCTATTTATTTTTTTCTATAAGAATAGTTGAATGGGAACTATAATTTGGTTGCCATCTCATGGAATCTTTTACTAAGTGGCAATACTTAATAAGTTGTAAACTTTGACATCCTTTCGCCAGAGAAGGCACAGAAAGGCATCGTTGACTACTCCTTAAACTCATTATGGGATATTTCAATGACCTATTAAGTTATCTAAACAAGTCTTATGACTCTTAAATAAGTCATGTAATTAAAAGTACAAATGGAAAATCATTTGAATTGTCAAATGGTGGATTGGAGGTTTTCCCCCCAAAATTTTGGAGGAAAATTCTGTCCAGATAGCTTTGTAAAACTTTCTGGTTTGTGGTGGGACTGGGAGTGAAGTTTGTGGACTATAGAGTTGGGATTAGCGAATTCTAGGTAAGTGATTGAATCTGTTTTAAGTTTCTTAGTGATGGATAAGCCCTATTGCTTTATACAAAGAGACTTTGCCATCCTTTGTTATTGACTGGTGGATTGTCGACATGTATAAATTGGCAGGGAATATACTTGTGCTTGCATTTTTATTTGGCATGTGTGCATTTGTTATGTATATGTTAAATGCATGATCGATTCCTGTATGGTTGAGAATGCTGTACTCTTTTTTATTATATTCGTTACTTTCTCTGATGTGTGATTCATTGTAAATTTCTGTACATGATTGATTGAGATTGTCTTGTTTATTTTTAGAGTTTTCTTCAAATTCGTAGCTTTTAGGGGGAAGGTTGATGATAATAGATCTTTCAAGTGTCAGGAACATTATTGATAACTATGATAAGAACATAGCTGGAAATAGAGCAGAGCCTTGTTCTTCTGGAATAACTTGCATTGTTTATTTGGATGTTTTGGTGCTTATTTGCTGCTGGAGAGTGGAGATGCTCAGTTAAAAACTTGGGTGTCAGATTTTGCAACAACAAACAGATACGTTGAGTATTTTATGAAGTAGATATAGTGTATCGTTTCACCTTGTCACAATGTTTACAATTGGGTCTTATGTTAGAAAGCATGATTTTATGTGTGTTACTTGTTAGTGTTTTAGTGGACAACACTTGGTTGGTAATGAGCTGTGTTTTCCGTCATTCTGTGAATTGAGGTATATGATATTTGGAACAGAATCTTAAATTTGTAGCAAGTACCTGTGTTAGGAATTAGGATTATTCTTCAATAGGTTGATTGTTAATAAATATGGAGAGATAGAGAGCTCTTGCATGCCACACAGAATGGTGGCTCAGAGCCATATGTCAACATATAATGGGTCACAATGGGAAATCCAGCATATCTGCAACTTATGTAGGTGAATGGGATTGCAGCGGAAATGGCATTGGCATTGCAAAGAGTCCAGATTTTGGACACTATATCCACAAAGCTAAAAGCTTTTTTCATTCCTAACAAGTTTGAACTCGTCCAAGTCGAGAATTGGGACAAGAGTTCAGAGAAGCCTCCACCTGCTTGACAAAAATGCTTGTGACGATGGCATCTTGGGATGGGAGAAAGGAGAGAAAGTGGCAGGGGAGAGAGTTTGGTAGATTGCTAATAATGTCAGAATGCATTTTCATTTTGTTGATCAAATGAGAGGAGAGGGAACTCTTGCAAGGGTAAGGACAAGACCTCACTTCATTCTGCACTCTCTCTTCTCTGTTCTCTCCATTCAATCTGCTCTCTCTTATTGAGTGTTTATTGCTTATGCTAATCTCTGTGACTCAACGGTGATTTGGCAGTTTAGGTTCAGTTGCAGAGATACAATGAATGCAACGATGAGAATGACTAAAAACGATGTCGTCCAGAAAAGCTCCTAACTGCTGGCCCTGCCAAATGGCATGGACAATATGGTATTGTCATTTTTTTTTACGAGAGTATGAAATTGTATTGACATTGCGTATTAGCTGTTGGTTTTTTTTAATTCTTCAAATGAATGTTTTAAGAAACTGATGTAAATCTAATTCTTAATTTTTTTTTTCTTTTACGTGAATTCAATTGATAAATTTAAGCCTAAAAAAAAGAAAAAGGAAGCTTCTTCATTAATTATTGATGCAAATCATGTTACGAAGAACAAAGAGTTTTTTTTGTTGTTTTCCTTTTCCTATTTGAATTAGGATTTATTTAATGTTGAATTAGAATCATTTTCCTAGTTGAATTGAGATTTTAATTGTTTTTCTTTTCCTAGTTAAATTGTTGTTAATTCTTTTTCTAAAAGGAGTAGGATAACTTTTATTCCTATATATACCCTTTATAGGGTGGTGGTTTAATATTATGCGTTTATTAATAAAAGTTTGCTAGAGAGGCTTTCTCTAATATTTTGCCTACTAGCCTAGTGTTATTGTAGAACTTAGGTTTTGTGGAAGAGTTGTAGTGATTGTGTGTTATAGATTCTGCTTTTACATGCCTATGCAGTTGCTGCATAAGTCTGGAGCATTGAATTGAGTGGCAGGTGCTTTTAGTCGACGGGCCTCTTTGCTCATCACAATGCAAACCAAAGTGCTAAGGCTTGATTTATTTTGTGAGTTGCTGTCTAGTGACCCATACTTTGGCCCTATATTGAATGATGTGGCAACAAGAAAGCGGTTCGGCTTCCTTATACGCGATGGTTTCTTTTTTTTAAAGGAATCAACTATGCATTCCTCATAGTAGCCTACGCTTAAAGGTTATTCAAGAGCTGCATAATAAAGGCCATATGGGACATGATAAAACCATGAAACTTGTGACAGACTCTTATTTTTGGCCAACCATGCGAAAGGAGATTACCAAGTATGAGAGGTGTCGTATATGTCAAATTTCCCAGGGCACTACAACCAATGCTGGCCTATATATATCTCTTCCCATACCAGACCAACCATGGATTCATGTTAGTATGAATTTTATCTTGGGATTTTCATGTACACAATGAGGTAATGATTCAATTTTTGTTGTTTGTGTACTAGTTTTCCAAATGGTCTACTTTATTGCTTGTAAGAAGACCTCAGATGTAATTAATGTCGATCAACTTTACCTTAGAGAGGTCTATCACCGCCATGGCTTGCCACAATAAATTGTTTTAGACCTTGATGTGCGTTTTCTTAGTCACTTTTGGCGTTGCTTATGTCGATTGGCCAACACTACACTTAATTTAGTAGGGCCTATCATCCTCAAACTAATGGTCAAACAAAAGTGGTAAACCTTCCTTGGGCAATTTACTTTGGAGCTTGGTGAGTGATCATCTTAAATCATGGGATTAGCGCTTGTACCAGGTAGAATTTGCTTACAACCGTTCTGTTAATCGCAACACTGGATTCAATCCCCCTGTTATTAATTATGGCTACCACCCATGCGCACCACTTGCTTTGGCTCCTATCCCTGACTTGAAGCGTGTCAATGTGAAAGCTGAGGATTTAATCACACAAATTCAAGAAATTCATACGGCTACTGCTAAGCACGTACGAGAGACTTCTGCTAAGTACAAACAAGCCGCTGACAAGAAACGTCGAGTAGTAGAATTTGAGATTGGTGACTTTGTTTTGGCCGTTTTGACCAAAGATTGCTTTCTTGTGGGAGAGTACAACAAACTAGCGGCTAGAAAGATTGGTCCTTTGGAAATTCTTGAGAAAATTAATTCTAATGCCTATTGGTTGAAACTCCAAGTCATATGCTTACATTTGACGTCTTCAATGTTAAGCATCTTGTTCAATATTGGGGAGAGAATTCCAATCCAGACTCCAAACTCGAGGACGTGTTTCTTCCAACCCAGGGAGGATGATGCAAATCATGTTATGAAGAACAAAGAGTTTTTTATTGTTTTTTTTTTCCCTCTTTGAATTAGGATTTATTTACTCTATTACTTTGAATTAAAATCCTTTTCCTAGTTGAATTGAGATTTTAATTGTTTTTCTTTTCTTAGTTAAATTGTTTTTCGCTTATCAAGTAGAAGTAGGTTTATTAATTCTGTTCCTAAAAGGAGTAGGATAAATTCTATTCTTATATATATCTTTATAAGGCAGTGGTTTAATATTATGCGTTTATTAATAAAAGTTTGCTAGAGAGGTTTTTTCTATTATTTTGCCTACTAGTTTAGGTTTCTTGTAGAACTTAGGTTTCGTGGAAGAGTTGAAGTAATTGTGTGTTATAGATTCTGTTTCTAAAGGCCTACGCTTTGCATAAATTATTTTCAGTTGACATTAATTTAATGTATTTATCAATCAAAAGAAAAATCTTCATTTAAAAAAAAAAAATACACACTTCAAATGCTACTTGATCTATGGATTTAACAACCAAAAAGTGACAAAGATAAGTTTAAATAGAACGTGACCACACCTGACAGGAGGGAATGGATTTTGGTTGCCTCATGTATGTACCCAAATGATGTTATTTTTCTATAATTACAAATTACCATTATAATCCTTCTTAGTTTTGTATATTTATTTTATTTTAGTGCATCATTAGATACTTTGAGATTTTGTTTTATTGTATTGTTAAATAATTTGTGGTTTGTATTAGTATTTTATATTTGGATTGTATTGTTGAGTATTATTGCTTGGTAAAGGTATTTTGGGTTTGTGTTATTATATTGGTACATTGAAATTTATGTTATTGTAGTGTTAAAATTTATAGTGTAAAATCCTCATGTGGATTTCGTAAATATTCCTTCCAAACTGAGAAGGTTCAAAACAATTGGTACATTGAAATTTATGTTATTGTAGTGTTAAAATTTATACTGTAAAATCCTCATGTGGATTTCATAAATATTCCTTCCAAACTAAGAAGGTTCAAAAAAATTGTGATTATATATATATATATATATATAACCGAAACCTCTGAAACTTCCATAATTTTTCCCGTCAACACAATATTTAAATAAAATTATTTTTGTTTAGTTCAAACTTAATAAGGAGTGAAACTCCATCTTTCTAATAAATCCAACTTAAATTCAAACTCATCATTATCATTAATATTTAAATAAAATGAAAGGAGTCTAAGTAAAAATCAAATACCTTAAAATTCTTGAAGTCTACGTTAATACCGTGTCTATATCAAACGCTTTTTTTTTTTTTTTTTAAATTTTTCCTGAGGAGGGATATATACAAATAGATAATGTATATAATCAAGTTTTTTTTTTTTTTTTTACTAAAGATGTAACTAAAAATGGGATGCTACTTCAAAAACCACTTTTTTTGAAACCCTAAGATTGAACGGGTAAAAACAAACCAACATCAAAATTTGAATCATATTATTAAACAGATTGAAAGAGTTAAAAAAAAAAAATTATGTATATATAATAATTGAACTCTTTGAATACTAAAAGACCATGATATATTAGAACTTTGGGAGACTAACTACTTGGTGGAGAAATTATTGGCACTAGCATAGATGGCTCTTAGTGGTGACTGCTTGATTGGTGAGGAAGAAAAAGAAGTCACATTATATATATATATATATATATATATATATATATATATATATATATATATATATATATATATATATATATATATAATTTTGATCTCAAGTCTCAACAACAAGCTATTATCCTAGGATAAACTTGGCGCTAGGTTCAACCCACCAGTAGATTGTTTCATCTAAATAATTCCATTGTGTTTTAACTGCTGACTTTTTGGTTAATTTTTTGTAACATTTGAAATTTTCTTGCAGATTTTAACAATTATAGCAATGAATTATTCTTTTGAGGGTAGAATGTTTTTAATTTATATTTCTCTATGTGTAGTTACATCTTTTTTTGTTTATATTTTTTTTCAGTAATTTGTAGGCACCAAATTTTCTAATTCTTTAGTTTCATCTGAATTTTTGGGTTTATTTTTTGAATTATATGAAGCCATCTGGCATATTTCTAATTCTTGTATTTCTCTTTTGTGTGTAATGACTGTAGTCATATATTTTTCTATTGTTTCAATAATTCTAGGTTTAGAATCTTCAAATTTTTTAAAATTATTTTTTTGGCATTTTAGAAGTTTCAACTTTTGATATTTGACTAATTACATTAGTTTTAGCAATATCTGAGCATGTTTGGTAGATTTCAACAACTATACCATGGGTAATTCTTTTGAAGATAACTAATATTTCTCTTATATTTTTATATTGTGTAGCCATATATATTTTGTTTTTTTTTTTTTCCCAACAATTCCTAAGCAATGAATCTTCCTATTCCCGAATATTTCAAGTTTTGACTTTTTCATCAAATTATAACACAAATCCAAGTCAGATAGGAGTAATTTACGCAATTGTATATTTTTATAATTAATTTAAGTTCCCGTGCATTGCACGGGTTAGCAGCTAATTATTATTATCATTGTTATTAATACCGTTTCGGACCCCGTTTCGGTTTGTCCAGTGGAATGGAATATTTCGGTACCGGCCGATTTCGGCGTACCGTTTTAAGGTGTTTCGGGTTCCTAAAAATTAAATTATATATATTCTTGTAAAACATAAAATTGTCAATTCTAATAAATAAATAACTAAATTTCAAATAATACAAATCATTTAGTCTTAACTCTTAAGTCTTAAACATCAATATAACATCTATTTAACATCACACAATAAGAAGATTTACAAGACAATAACTAAACATCAAATAATACAAAACATTTAGTCTTAACTTTTATGTCTTAAACCTCAATACAACATCAAACAATAAGAAGATTTATAACAAGTCATTACTCATTACATAAGCACATAATAATTAATAACTAATAAGCCAACAAAATTTATAACATAATATTAGCCATCAAAATTTTTTTTTTTTTTTTTTTTTTTTTTTTTTTTTTCCATAGGCCAAATCATGTACCGGCCGGAATTCACATCTCGGCCGGAATTGGCCGGAATGGACCGGAATGGCCCGAAATCTGGCCCGAGGTGGAACGTTGGGTATTCCGGTACCGGTTTGCATACCGGAACGAAAAATTCCGGCCGTTCCGGCCGGAACGGAACGGAATCAATAACAATGATTATTATTATTATTATTGTAGATTCATTTGTGAAAGCAAGCCTAGCCATCAAATACAAGAGACTTGTAACTGGTAATAGAAGGGGAAAAAAAAAGAAGAAGAAAAAAGAAGAGTTGTAGGGTAGTACCTCATGTGAGAATTAGTTTGGGCGGTTGGACTTGGGAGCAATGGAGTAAATATTAATGTTTGCTTGTACGCAAGGCAGCTCCAAGCACATAAAGCGTATATGTAAGGCTTATTGCAAAAAAAGATGAAACACCAAATACAGTAAAATGGCAAACAATCCTCTTTTTTTTTTTTTTCCCTGTCATGGGATGACATTTTGAGCCGCAAAGTTTAGGGTTTGTTTGGTGAATAATCCCAAACTCACATTTTTACATTTTAAACAACATTACACACACTTTTACACCAACACGTATTTCAAAAAATTACAAAAATTTCATCTCAAACTACTCTACCAAATACCTTAGTATTACAACCTAATTAAAGACCAAATAATTTATGTAAATTATATATTGAAGTGGTCTGTTTATAATCATGTGTTAGGACAGAGCTGTAAAGGCAAAAATTATCACACTTCGAAGAGGTGTTGAATTCAATCCCATGGAAGAATGGATATTTGATTAGAGGATTACAATAATCTTTGGATAAATTATTTTAATCACAAACCAATAGAAGGACAAAATGAAAAAAAAGGATATTCCATACTGTCACACCATAGTGCTCTTGCGTGTGAAGTATGACAGCAATGTTTTAATGTATTATGACTGTAAAATATAAATAAATCAATAAACAAAATGGTAGATGCGTACAACCCTTAAACTATTCCAATTTTATGGAAGTTGAAGCCTTGAAGCATATTTCTTTCTGCTCAAATGTATACTTCCCATCCTTGGAAGCCAATTAATAGGACATCATAGGTTGCTTGAATCAAAAATCGCATGTGAGTCATGACACGAGGAATTATAAAGCTGAAACTTTGTGAGAGATCAAATGAAAGAACCAAAAACCATTTAGAAATTCAAAGAAAAACACCTTATTGGTTTTCACTCAAATTGCCTGCAAAAATGGAGAATGGAAACAAGAGGCTAGCTGTTTTGGTTGGTTGCAATTACCCCAACACCCCACGTGTTAAATGGATGCATAAACGATGTTTTGGCCATGAGAGACGTGCTTGTTAAACGGTTTGGGTTCGATCACAACCATATTGAGCTCTTGATTGATGCACCTGGTTCATTAGTCATGCCCACTGGTGCTAACATTAAGAAGGCACTTGATCAGATGCTCAAGAAGGCTGAACCTGGAGATGTCCTATTCTTTCAGTATAGCGGACATGGAACAAGGATTCCATCAGCCAAACCTGGGCATCCCTTTAGGCAGGATGAAGCAATTATGCATTGTGATTTCAATCTAATCACTGGTATGAACCATCATGATCCCTCATCTTTCTTTTCGTATAGTATCCCCAGTACTAAATTTCCAGGCTTGTTTGCTGATTCTTTTGGCACATTCAGTTAGTACACTTGGACATGATGCAATTAAAGATTCTCATAAAACATTACTCAACATTTGTTAACAATGCTTTTGCAATTCTTTCGAACTTCTTATTATCACAAGAAAGTTTTCTCATTGTCAATTTGTCATACTAAACTTAATTAAAATTAATGCCACTAAATATGTAGATGTGGACTTCCAGCAATTAGTGAATCGCCTGCCAAAGGGAGTGAGCTTCACAATTCTCTCAGACTCATGCCACAGTGGAGGCCTAATTGACAAAGAGAGAGCAAATTGGACCCTTTTCTGTCACCAATGATTGCACATTGCAGAAATCATGTAGCCCCAAGATCATTCCCTTGGAATCAATTCTACAACATCTAACATCACAGACAAGCATAAACACATCTGATATTGGCACTCATTTGTTAGAATTATTTGGAGCCGATGCAAGCCATAAGTTTAATTTACATCCACATGAACTGGACTCGTCTGAATCATTGAAGACAGACGAAGGAATTCTTCTTAGTGGGTGCCAAGCCAATGAGACTTCTGCAGACATGAACCCAATGATGACCAGAGGAAAGGCGTATGGAGCATTCAGTGATGCTGTCCAGATGGTATTGAAGGATCATTTAGGTTCACTCAACAACAAAGAAGTTGTGCTGCTAGCTAGAAAGTCTTTAGAGGAAGGAGGCTTTGCTCAACACCCTTGCCTCTACTGCAGTGATGAAAATGCTGATGCTCCTTTCTTATGGCAGCCTCAGGGCTCAGGTTTATGAGGCATTGAGTGGTTTGTGCATGCTTGGTTTGATATATGGTTGCTAACATATTATTACTATTAAAATTTAATAAAAAGGCAATAATTAAAGTGGTACCTAATAAGGGGCTTGGGAAAAAGAAATTATTTGTACAATCACTTTCTTTACATTAGAATTATTGGTACTCTTACCAAGAGTCTTGAAGCTCGATTGACACCTCTTGGCGCTTTCAATAGAGACGTCCCCAAGTTTCGAATTTCCCACTCCAACTATGTAATATATGTACCAAAAAACAAAAACAAAAATTAATGTTACTCTTCAACTTCAAGAACAATTGGAGCAAACAGGAATTTTCTAGTAGTAGTCAATCACTTATTCCATAATCCAAGCAAATAATCATAACACTAAGACTAACTAAATATATCAATTAAATTCCCATCTTTTTCTCTAGTATGCAAACAACAAAAACTAATATCTAATACAAGCAACTATAGAACAATTAGATTTTGTGTATATACATACATGAAATTGAAGCTTTAAAATGATCAAAGTTCAAATTCTATATGCTCACAATATATATTCATGTCTATAATTAATAAAATTTAAATAAATCACTCAAAATGATGATAAAATAAAACAAAATTTAATTTTGGTGGGATCAATAAGATCCTATACGATCCTCTCTCTCTCTCTCTCTCTCTCTCTCTCTCTCTCTCTCTCTCTCTCTCTATATATATATATATATATATATATATATATATGCAATCAAATTAGAGAAAATTTTAAATAAATGTCAAATTAAATTTTAATTGTGGGTTAATTTTGTGCCAAATGAGTTGTTCCATAGAAAAAACAAGAAATCCAGTTTAAATGAATCATAAAAAACCTAATCAAATATCTAATATAAGTTTATACTACTCTTAATCAAATTCCCTACTTCGGCCTCATTTTTAGACCTATCAAAATATTTCTCAATCAAATTCTCATTCTCGGAGCTGAGGTATATGGAGAATGGCTTTTTGGTCCCTTTCGTCCTGTGGTTAGGACATCGTCTTTTTTTACGTTTGCCTTTATTGTTTGGTTACTAATTTTTCCAAATATTCAACTCCATAATGCACAAAAGATTTCTTCCCACTGTCAGTTCTATCTTCATTGTGCCAAATCTTCAAAATCATTCAAGTTTCTTTCCAAATCCAATGTGTTACACAGCCTTTCAATGTTGTTTTGTTCTAATGTAAGTTAACTAATTCATTTAGTGGTGGTGGTCCTAATGTTATTAATGCAATTGGTGATAGCACCATTGAGGCTGGGACTGTAAAGGCTTAGCTGGTGAGTTCTCCAAAAAGTGATGCAGCAGACAAGCAAGATGAGCATGGTGGGTGGCAAAGAGAAGAAGGATAAAATGAGAAGTAAGTCCGTCAAGCTTGTTGTCGTGAAAATGATCTTAAAAATTGAAAAAAACAACATCAATATATATATATATATATATATATATATATATATATATATATATATATATATAAATATATATATATATATATAAAAGCAGAGACCTCATGCGGGAGAGCATGAGGCCCTGCCATGTGGCGCTCTATTTGAGCTCTATTAAACCAATTATTGCATTTGACCTTCCAAATCACCTTCACTTAAAAATTAGATTCCAAAGTCCTTTTAGAAATTGAAAAGATGCACATTACTTATTACTTTAGCAAAATCCAATTCATTTCTTAACTCTTCAGTTCCCCTTTAAATTTGATGTACACTAATATATTTCTTTTTAAATCTATGTACACTAATATATATATATATATATATATATATATATATATATATATATATTATCTATAGCCCTTAGAGCTCGCTGGACACTGAGAAAAATAAATCAATGTAATAGTTCTTTGGATAATAACCCAAATCTCATTAGATACCTCTACTCTTTCTAGCTCCATTGAGAGTTGTGATTTAGATCCCAAATTGAATCGTAAGGTAATTCTTCCACTAAAAGGTGGGTATATAATCTCTAAAAAACAACCCTTTCTTTGTTAGTTTCTTAAAGTTTTGCTTTATTACTTTGATCTCTTTAATTTTACTTTATAGTTTTGGTTTGGATGCAATTGCCTTTTTGTTATATGCACGGAAATTGTTTGATAAAATAACTGAGTGTTTTGCTATAGGCAACAGTTGATGCAGAAGCAGCAAACTATTTTTCATGTGTTCATATTATAAATTGTAGCAAGACATAATAAATATGGTCTGTGTTAGAAGTAATGTTGTAAATTGCTTCAAATAAACACTATTTTGGTTTTGCTTTCTTTCCTACAATGTTTATGGTTTGCTTAACTTGATAATTTTGTCACTAAACCAGGAAAAAAAAAAAAAAAAAGACAGAAGAATTCTGTAGCTATGAAATTTATCTTAAATGATGCCCATTTTGCAACATTTTGATTGTGTATGTGTGAGTGATATTAGACCATTTCTAAACATTTAAGAATATATATATATATATATATATATATATATATATATATATATTACAAGTCAATTATTTCCATTTTTTATTTCTATTTTTATTAGTGGACTATTATTTATTCCAACAGTACTATAAGCATGAATTTTATAGAAAGGTATATAACCAAGTTTGCCAATTATTTGAAATACAAACTCTTTTGCTCTTTGATCTGCACTTTGCCGCTTCTTTTTATCATAAATCAAACATTAACTTTCTAAATACTGTATTTGTACTTTTGCTTTCCTATAAATTGTTTTCAAATTTAAGTTATTGGTTGAGTGACTATATTCAGTAATTAGTTTATTGTCATACATGTATTGAAGATGGATTGTGGGTTAAGAACAAGTTTTTGGACTAGGTTTTAGGATAATTATATCTAATTATATTTATTTAAAATAGGTGGAATTATATCTATGCAGATCAGAATTGTTGATACCTAAAGCATCCTTAACATTATAAGGCCAATATAAGGAGGCTCAACTCCATGTTTCAATGAATTCTATGAGAGAGTGTTGGTGCCCTAATGAAGGACGAAGTCCTTACATCTTTCAATTGAATGTCCAAAACCACCACAAAATTGGGTCGTTACTTTTAATAGTTGGAGAAAAACCCCATTTTCCACAACCAAAGAGATTTTTTTTTTTTTTTTGAGAAGGCACCGAAGAGATTAATAATGGGCTAAGTGCTTTGCCTAGACATGACTCACTATGTGACCTTGACACTGCTATATATAGTTAAAACATTATTGAAGATACTTGATGAGATCAATGCATTGGTTAAAAATTTCATATGAAAAGTGATAGGTTCAACGAAGTCTGATATATACAACATATGCTTGCAGTTAATTGGATTAATGATCAACTGATGGTAGGGAACAAAATATGCCTACTTGGTCTGAAGTTTCAGCTATAATTGTAGGTGATTTTAGTAATGAAAATATCCACCATTTGTGTTATTATATATGTACTACATTTTTCAAAATCATCTTATGTAAAAGCTTATATAGCATTTTCCGCACATCGCGCGGGCAACTTCCTAGTTATATATAACTAGTGTACAACCCCGTGCATATGCATGGATACAATTAAAAACAATCACAATTTCACGATTCAAATTATACATTTTTTTGAAAAGATATTTAAATTATACCTAGTATTAGTTTACACATTTTTTAAATTGTACATTTCTAAAATATGTAATGGTTTTTCATTATATATATACTAGCCTCAATGGCAGTTCCAGACATTTCTTTGAGAGTGGTCATTAAGAAGTTTAAATTATACAAAATCTAATAAAAGGAGAACTTCATACATTGACAAAACACACACACACACGCACGCGCGCGCAAACACATAAAATCTTACAATTTCCTTCTACAATTTTTATTTTATTTTTTTATTTTGAAATCGTTACATGATTGTCTCATTTGCAATGTTGCAAATTACATCTCTTCAAAAGTTTAGTTAAATAAACTTTTTCTTGAACTTTTTCTTTTTATTTGTAAGGACCTAATATATTGTTAAGAGGACCAAAGTTTAAGAACAAAATTTGGCTACAAACTTAGTTGTAGCCACTCTCACTAAACGAATTAACATTGTTACATATTTTGAAAATCTAATCGATGAATTGCATATTCTCTATGTTCTTAAAACATGTTAAAATTACATGTCAATCGGATGTTATTTACCATTCAATCCATAACTTATTATTTATGTATAATTTTAGATTACAAAAACTCGAAATTTAAATATTTGATTGATGACATAGCTATTGATCTTTTATTTTCTTGAAATTTTGCAAGTATTGAGGATTTAAGAAGAAAATGTAATTAAATGATGAATTTGTTAAAATTTACATTCAATAAAAAAAAAAAAAAAATTGAATAGAGTTGTAGCCTTATCTACAACCCCCAAATTTTGTCCAAAGTTTAATTATGTTGGGTCTAAAAAACATTTAGGTTGATCACAAAGTTTTTTTAAGAATAAAAAAATCATAAATTTTTAAAATTTATACATAATAAATTTTGAACAAGGTTTAGTTACAAAATTGATTGTAGCCTTAGGCTACAAAATTGGTTGTAGTTTACTCAATATCCTTTTATTGGAGGTGAATTTTTACAAATCCACCATTGGATTACATCTTCTTTGTATATCATTCTTGCTTGCAAAATTTTAAGCAAATTAAACATCAATAGCTATATCATCAATAAATTTTTTTAAATTGCAAGTATTTGTAATTTAAAATTTTGCATAAAATATAAGCTTATGGATCATATAGTAAATAATATTCAATTGACACAAAATTTGACATGTATATTAAGAGCATCAAGAATATGCAATTCAACGATTAAATTTTCAAAATATGTAGTAATATTTATTTTATTAAGTGATTTTGAAACCTTAAGTTACAACCAATTTTGTAACTGCAATATTTTGTCCATAAACTTTTTTTTTTTCTAGGTTAGGGTGGTCTTGTGACCACCTTGGACTCTATGTAGAGCCACCCCTAACTAGCCCCTAAGAGGCTTTTTTTTTTTTTTTTTTTTTGTAAAGGTTAATAATTTGCATCTATTATAATTTGGAAATATATATATATTTTTTCAAACAAATAAAAATTATAAACTTTAGAGATAAGCAGTACTTGTAATTTCTTTTTTGAACGTGTGTTTGAAAGTAGTGTAGTAATATAGAGAAAAGTTTGGGTAGGAAAAATAAGATGAATGTGATGGGAAAAAAAATGCTAAATTTTAGGATTTCTCTTAGTTTTTTTATTTTTATTTTTTAAATCGGGGGTGTTTTACTTTTATTCGAATGAAAAATGAATACAAAAGACTAAATTTTAGGGAATAAAAAGATGAACAAAAAAAACCCTAAATATTAGGAGCTCTCTTTCTGATTCAAAATCAAATTTGTTATTTAACATATTTTATGACCATATTTCTAAGAAAAGTTACTGTAGGGATGAAGGGCCTAGATCAGGGTATTGGGTCGTGGGCCGCATCTAAGGATGTCAAAGAGCCTGAGGACAATCATGTATTAATGAAGACATGTAGATTGCCGGGCTGAGGAAGAGGTCTGGTCGTAATGAATAGGTGACATTGTCCGAGGAGCAATTCCTCCTTGGCTCTGACCACCCATCAATTACTGGGCAGTGGGCAGCTGTGCCTGGGAGGATAAGCTTTAGAGAAATGTGAGTCAATGGGGAAGTGAGAAATATCTAAGTAGAAAGCTGATACCACCGCATTGAATGCTTTGCATCTAACCCCCTAGCCACATTAATGTGGAAGTGATACTTGAAGAGTAACTTCTAGCCTTACAGCTACCCACAGAGACTTCAAGAAGGTTCTGATGGGACAAGTATCATAGAGATTAGCAATTTGATTTACATGTGGAGGGCTGAGATGGAAGAGATGAAAGGAACATATAAGGGAAGAATCCCATTAGAGAAAAAAGACAGAAGTAACACCAAAGAGAAATCTCTTTGTAACCAAGAACTCAATTTGTATAAGTCTGAAAATATATACAAGAGCAAATCATCCTTAGCCTTGACCAAGGAGAACTTTTCTTTCACAACTAGCTGTTTACAATCATTCTTAACTCAAACTAACCAGTAGTGGTTCTTAGTGGGCTCACTGAATAGTCAACTTTAAACCCACTCTCTAACAAATTCATTGTTGTGGGCCTATTGTGTCACTGGCCAATTTCTTTGGACCTCTGAACAAAATCTCGCCCTTACAATTGGGGCCATTTGTGGGAAGTTGAACACTCTTGAGTTTGTGCAACCATGGTGGGTTCAGGGCCAAATTGAGAGGAATTGTGGGATCCCAACATCATGACCATTTCATGAACTTGGAATGAAGGAGAGATCGTGAAGTGAGCGTGCATACTACTTACACTAGTAGAAGCCAATCTAGAACTGGTAGCCATATTTCACATGGGAGGATACTAGAAATTTGCAACTGGAGATAGATCATTTGCGGAGGAAGTTACGTCGTAAGCAGAGGAGGGAGTCTCCATCAAGCTTAGGGTCTTCATCTGATGGTGATAGCAGTTATAGGCCTAGGTTACAGACTCCCCTTAGTGAGTCTTTTTCTTACAAAGAAGAACATCGCCATAAGTGAAGGAGTAGGAGCTCAACCTACAGGGGCTTAGGAAATGATGCTATGAGTAAGGCTTTGCGCCAAATCTGAAAGTCCCCGTTTACACGGAAGATTGAGAGGGCAAACCTTCCTTGGCAGTTCACACAGCTAACTTTTACTTGTACAATGGAAGGACAGACTTGGTGGAGCGTGTGAGCCATTTTAATCAGAGGATGGCAGTTCATTCGAGGAATGAGGCACTGATGTGTAAGGTGTTTCCATCTAGTTTGGGGCCCGTGGCAATGAGATGGTTTGATGGGCTGGAGGAGGGTTCTATTAACTCCTTTCAAGAGCTTACCAGAGCCTTTGGAGCTCGATTTGTCACGTGTAGTAGGGTTCCCTATTCCCTAGATTCCTTGCTATCAATGGCAATGAGGGAATGATCAACTTTAAAAACTTATTCAGATAAGTATTGTGAGATGTTTAATAAAATAGATAGGGATTTTGAAGATGTGGCTATAAGGACATTCAAGGTCGGGCTCCCCACTGAAAATGAGCTAAGGAAATCCTTGACTAGAAAACTTGCGCGCAGCATGCGTCAGTTGATGGATCGAATTGATGAGTATAAACGGGTTGAAGAAGACCAACATCAGGGGAAGGGGAAGGCCAAAGTGATTCCCCCTGACCAAAGAGATTTCAGTTTGGATAGGTATAACAGCAATAGGGGAAGAAGGGACTTTCCAGGGCCTGGAGGGTAGTCCACTGCACAAGTAGTTGACACAGTTTTTCAGGGAACATGTGCACCAAATCCTTGACAAAATAAAAAATGAGCCATATTTTAAGAGGCCAAACAACATGGGAGGAGATCCTTCTTGTCTCGCAATCAGAGTTTGCACTACTAGTATCACCAAGACCGTGGACACACTACGGAAGATTGCCAAACCTTGCGAGACTTTCTAAAGCAACTGGTCAAGGTAGGGAAGTTGAAGCAATTCTTGTTTCAACCATTTGTGCAAGGAAGCTAGGCCAGACTAGTCCCTTAGTGAGAGAACTATCTGAGACCATCCTTGGGAACAATCAATGTAATTCTGGCAGCCTTAAGCCAAGCAGGTATGTGTCAATCTGAGGTGATGTCGGTGTCAAATTCACACGGCGAAGATCTCATCCCCGTGGTTAAGTGAGGGAGGATGCAAGCCCGACTAGTTTTGAGTTTCTCTGATGAAGATAAGGCCAGAACTCATCAGCCCCATGATGATGCATTGATGGTTACCGTTCAAATTATAGGGTATGATGTGAGAAGGGTCCTAGTAGATCAGGGCAGCGGTGTAGAGATCATGTACCTTGATTTGTATAGGGGGCTTAAGCTTAAGTCATAAGATCTTGCCAGTTATAACTCACCCCTGTTAGGATTTGATGGGAAGACTGTTGTCCCAAAGGGTATAATTAAACTACTCGTTCAGGTGGGCTCTAGAGTGGTGGAGGTCAATTTCATTGTAGTGGATGCTTATTCACCTTATACTATAATTTTGGCGAGACCATGTCTTCAACTCTACACTTAAAGGTGAAGTATCCCTCTGGGGACCACGTAGAGGACCTAGTTGGAAGCCAGGCCATGGCAAGGCAATGGTTGGTTGTTGCTGTCAGGCACCAGTCTGAAGGGGAGCCCTTGGTGTCCTTGGACAAGGCTTTATAGCAACTAATGGAGGTGGAAGCTTCCTCGTGTGCCATGGACGAAGAAGCTAAATGTGAGGGGTTGGAAAGGGTTACAATAAACGTTGATGAAGAAAAGTTTTTTCAAATTGGGTTCCAGTTGCCTCTTCAAGAAAAGGAGGAATTGTTAACTTTCTTACGAGAAAACGTGGATGTCTTTGCTTGGAGCGCTTATGAGGCTCCTGGAGTGGATCTGGATTTTATATGACACCACTTGAATGTTAATCCAAATGTTGTACCGAAGAAGCAACCAACTCGGCGCCCATCTAGGGAACACACCAAGGCTGTTAAAGAAGAGGTAATAAAGCTTAAGCGAGCAGGGGCAATAAAGGAAATCTTTTACCCGGAATGGTTGGCCAATATGGTGGTAGTGAAGAAGAAGAATGGGAAGTGGAGGGTATGTGTAGATTTCACGAATTTTAAAAAAGCCTGCCCTAAGGACCCCTTCCTGATACCCCGAATAGACCAATTAGTGGATGCTATTGTTGGACATCCTCGGATGAGCTTTCTGGATACCTTTCAAGGATACTATTAGATACCATTAGCACTGGACGACCAGAAGAAGACTACTTTTGTCACACCTACTAGGAATTATCATTTTAAGGTGATGCCTTTTTGGGTTGAAGAAGGCGGGGTCTGCCTATCAAAAAATGATGACTAGAATGTTTGAGTCCCAACTGAGTAAGAATATCGAGGTCTACATTGATGATATGGTTGTGAAGAGCAAGGTGGTTGCCAAGCATTTGAGGGACCTTGGAGATATCTTTGAAGTGTTGAGGAAGCATAAACTGCGCCTTAATGCTTCTAAATGTTCTTTTGGTGTAAGCTTGGGTAAGTTTTTGGGTTATATGGTCACACATCATGGGATTGAAGTTAATCCTGATCAAATTAAAGCGATTAATGATCTACAACCACCTCAAAATGCAAAGGAGGTGCAAAAATTAACCGGGATGATTGCAGCCTTGAACTGACTTATATCTCGGTCAGCAAACAGATGCAGTCCATTCTTCCAGTTATTGCATAATTGGAAAGGGTTCGAGTAGAATAAGGAGTGTGTTCTTACCTTCCAACAACTGAAGGATTATCTTTCTCGGCCACCCATTATGTCTAGACTCGAAAAGGAAGAAGTTCTCTTAGCCTATATTGCTGTGGCCTCTTATGTTGTTAGCTTAATATTGTTGAGAGTGGAGAATGGAGTGCAGAGGCCAGTCTATTATGTGAGAAAGTCTCTACAAGAAGCTGAAATTTGTTACTTGCCTATGGAAAAGGCCATCCTGGCAGTGGTGCACGCTACGAGGAAGCTTCCCCATTACTTCCAAGCACACATCGTTGTAGTTCTTACTCAACTCCCTTTGCAGTCTTTGCTATGGAAAGCTGATTATACGAGGAGAGTTGCCAAATGGGGAACGATCTTTGGGGTATTTGACATAAAGTACATGCTATGTACTTTAGTTAAAGGACAAGTCCTTGTAGACTTAGTGGTAGAGTTTACTAAGTCTTCGATGGGAGTAGAGGTCGATAAACATAGATTAGAAGGAAAGCAAGTTCAGGAAATTTCTCTACAGGGGCCTTCATCCTGGAAGTTATATGTTGATGGAGCGGCAAATCAAAAGGGACTGGGGTGGGGCTGGTAATAGTGTCCTCGGACAGGATCACCATTGAGAAATCTTTAAGGTTGGGCTTCTTAGTCACGAACAACGAAGTTGAGTATGAGGCTCTACTAATAGGGATAGCTATGGTTCTAAAAATGGGAGGAAAGACTGTTGAAGTATTCTCAGACTCAAGGTTAATCGTAGGGCAAGTAAAAGAAGAATTAGATGCTAGGGATTTGAGAATGTAAGGGTTTTAGGGTCGAGCTTGGCGTTTGCAGTCAGATTTTGAGTTCTTCACCATACAAAAAATTCTAAGAAGCAGGAATACACATGCTGACTCTTTAGCAGCTCTGGTAACCTCTTCTAGACAAGATCTACCTCGGGTCATACTTATTGAGGATTTGCATAGGCCTGCCGAGGAGGATGAGAAGGAGAAAGTTCAAGTTCACCGGATCATGGTTAGACTTAGTTGGATGGATTCATTGGTTCTATATCTCAAGGAAGGTGTTTTTCCTCATGACAAAGGGGAGGCAAAGAAGATACGGAGGAAAGCTCCTCATTTTTGCCTGTCCGATGAGCAGAAGTTGTACAAATGTTCCTTCTCTGGACCGTAATTGCTTTGTGTTCACCCTGAGGCAGTGGAGCCACTTCTAGAAGAATTACACAAAGTGATATGTGGAAGTCATACAGGAAGCATGCCGTTATCACACAGAGCTCTTACTCAAGGGCACTGGTGGCCGAATATGCAAAAAGATGCGCATAAAAAAGTGTGATCAGTGTTAGAGATTTGCTTTGAACATTCATTAGCCTGGGGGGTGTACACAATCCTTTGTCTAGTCTATGACCTTTAATTTAATGGGGCCTGGATATTGTAGGACCATTACCTAAGGTTGTAGGAGACCGAAGATGGCTTCTAGTCGGAACTGATTACTTCACGAAGTGGGTGGAGACTGAGCCATTATCCAATGATAGGGACATTGATGCAAAAAAGTTTGTTTGGAAGAACATCGTTACTCGATTTGGGATTCCCTACACTCTTTTCTTGGATAATGGGCTTCAGTTTGAAAGTAAAGTTTTCAGGAGATACTGCTGTGAATTGGGCATCAGGAACAGATATTCAACTCCAGCTTATCCGTAAGGAAATGGATAGGTTGAGGCGGTTAACAAGTCATAGTAAATGGGCTTAAGAAGAGGTCAGATGAAGCAAAAGGTAGATGGGTGGAAGAGCTACCACATGTTCTTTGGACGAATCAGACCGCTCCTTGTCGGTCACCTGGGAGACACCCTTTTCAATGGCGTATGGGTCTGAAGCTGTAATCCCTTTAGAAACTGGGTTTCCAACACTGAAGACAAGCTTATTCACTCTGAACAATAATGATCGGCTATTGGAGAAAAGCTTAGATTTGGTTGATGAGCAAAGGGAAGCTGCCATGGTACAATTGGCGTATTATTAGCAAAAGCTTAAACAGGGGTATGATACAGGCGTAAAGGCAAGGCCATTGGCAACAGGTGACTTGGTGTTAAGGAAGGTAGTAGGAACTACAAAGAACCCATCTTGGGGAAAATTGGGGGGACCCTACCGTATCACCTCAATGGCTGGTATAGGGGCTTATTTTTTATAAGATTAAGATGAAAATGTTGTACCACGCCTGTAGAATGTAAATAACCTATGAAAGTACTATTATTAATGAAAGGCAATCTTGCCCTCTTTTGTTTCTATTATTATGTGTATTGCTTTCAAATTCCTTTGTTCATATAAGTATTAAACAGAATCTCGGTTATGCCTGGTTCCTCGAACCACATATTTTGGGTAAATTAATACTTCTTGTTCATTAAAGTGTTAAACAGAACCTTGGTCATGCTTGGCTCCTTGGGCCACGTACCTTGGGTAAATTAATGCTACTTATTTATCTAAGTATTAAATAGAACCTCGGTCATGCCTAATTTCTCGAACCACATACCTTGGGTAAATTAATACTCCCTGTTCATTAAAGTGTTAAACAAAACCTTGGTTATGCCTGGCTCCTCGAACCACATACCTTGGATAAATTAATGCTTCTTATTTCTTTAAGTGTTAAACAGAACCTCGGTCATGCATGGTTCCTCGGACCAAATACCTTGGGTAAATTAATACTCCCTGTTCATCTAAGTATTAAACAGAACCTTGGTCATACTTGGCTCCTCGGACCACATACCTTGGGTAAATTAATACTTCCTCTTCATAAAAGTGTTAAACAGAACCTTGGTCATGCTTGGCTCCTCGGACCACATACCTTGGGTAAATTACTGCTACTTATCTCTCTAAGTATTAAACAGAATCTTGGTCATGCTTGATTCCTCAGACCATATACCTTGGGTAAATTAATACTGTTCGTCTCTCTAAGTATCAAACATAATCTCAATCATGTTTGGCTCCTCAGACCATAGACTTGGAGTAAGTTGATGCTCTTTATATGGCTAAGTGGAGAACAAAGCCTTAGCTACATCTAGTTTCTATAACCAATGCCTCACACCTGATTACAATTATGAATGGAACCTTAATCACACATAGCTTTTTGGGCCGAGTATCTTAGGTATACAAATCCTATCTCCAAGTTAAGTTGCTACATTATCAGTTGCATGAAAGTTAACTTGTTAGGTTATCAATTGCATGGAAATTGAATTGTTGAACTACCAATTGCACAAGTGTTCGTCAAGGTCAAAGGCAATGTTATGCTTTAATTAGGAAAGGTGATAGTTTAAGCATTATAGTTGGATGATCAAACTATGTTAATAAAATAGTATTATGAATAGCATGAAAGCATTGATAATTTAAAAGAACTTAACACTTTCATTAAAAAAAAGCCTAGAAAAGGTAGAAGGGATACATACAAAAAAGAAGAAGAAGAAGAAATACTAAGTTATCCTGGGTAGAGGAGGTTTGGCCTTCGTTGCGGTCTGGGCAGAAGGTTTAGGCTTTGTAGCTTGAGCTGTACCCTTGTCCTTAGGATCCTTGGGATCCTCCTTGTTGGCGAAGGGGAGTGTAGCAAGCAGGAGTACTTGACTTTGGGCTGTCCCTTTCTCCTTGGAGGTATCCTTGGACAAGGGAATTGGCTTAGTTGGCTTAGGTGGCTTCTCCTTGGTCACTTCTTTCCCCTTGTGCTTGCTTGAACAGGTTCATTGGGGCCTTCAGAGGTGGCTGGAAGAGTACTAGTAGGGATGGCCTAGCTGGGCCTAGATGCTTGGGAAGGGATGTCCGTCAGAGAGTTGGGAGGATGGGTTATCCGCAAAGCAAGGGGGTAGAAAGCATTCTTTGGCCTCCTTAGCTCGTCAAGGAAGCATTTACCCTAGTTTGGTTTAATGCCTCAGTCCATACTTGGAGGCGGTATCCTCAGTATACATCAGTGATTTGGGCCCTGAGAGATTCTTCTATTTCCTTCACCCTCACGTCATAGCCATCCTACTCAGCCCTCTCAATAACCTCCTCCGCATTCGCCAACTTTTTCTTTAAAACCTCTATTTGCTCCTTGAAAATAGTAAGTTGGTCTTTAGTTCTGCACAGGTGTTGGCGTTGGTCCTCGACTTGCCTTTCAGCCCCAGCCAACGCAGCCTCAACAATCTTCTTATCCCTGCTTACCTTGGTTAACTTAGTGTTGAGGTCTTTGATCTTCTGCTCTGCCATAGTGAGGGTCCCCACCATAGCTATCTGTCGTCCCTCCTTGTCTTTCCACTGTTTGTGGGAGTCCTCTGCTCACTGCTTGGCCGTGTGTGTCGCTTGGACCGAGTTTAAAAAAAAAGAAAAAAAGAGGAAAGACAACGTTAAAGAGAATTCTCTAAAAATAAAACTGCGTAAAGGATGAGAAGCTAGAAGCTTACCATGGCTAAATCCCTCTTCAGGGTTAGAAACACCTTGTGCCTCTTCAAAGTCCTTAGTTCGGCCATGTCCTAAGGAAGAAGTAAGGGCTATTCTAGAGCATTGGCCATATAGCCAGCCTTGCCCCTCTAGAAGTCCTTGATGGAGGAGTCTAGGGGAAGTGGGGCTTTGTCTAACTCCAGTGTGGGGTTCCAGATCTGAACCCTAGGGTGGTATTCTGGACCTCTTTCCACGACCACTCCCTTAGAAGAGAGTCTCTTGTGCGCATTTTTTTCCATCTTCGCCCCTTTCTGGGACTTTGGAAGGGACGACTTCACCTTCATCGGCTACATCCTTCCCCTTCTTTTCCCTCTTCCTTTTCTTGTTAGCTTGTTGGGGGGCAGAAGTGGGGACGGGGAGAGGAGTGGAAGGCCAGGTTTGGATGGCCACGTCAAGAGTAGACCCTTTGGCGTGTGACTCCAACAGCTCAAGGAGGCTTGTCTTCTTCTTCCTCTAGAGCACCATACCTTCTGAAACATTGGATGGATCTTGGCTACTACTTACTTGAGTTGGGGGTAAGGGGGAAAAGGCGGCACGTGGGGAGTCCGGGGCAAGTGGTTGGTTGAAGATCTCAAAGTCCTCTTTGGAATCTACAACCTCTATTGCTCCGGGTGTCACTTCCTCGGGAGTGGGGTTTGAAAGGGTTGCTTCTTCCTCGGGGGCTCGTTGATTGGGAAGTTGTACTGGTTAAGTGCCTGTGGGAGGAGGACCACTAAGGAATCTGGGAACGGAAATATTAATCTGGTGAAGCCAGGGGTCCTTCGCCTTGATGACGTAGGTAGGAGCCTGGAAGCTTGTGGATATAGGTTGGTACCCGAGGATGACGTGAGCTACTCACAACTGCTCGTCTATATGGACAAAGATCTTGGACTTAAGAATCCTCGTCAGGTCGGGCCCGTTGACTAAACTGAAATTGGGGGCCGTGAACCTTTTGTCTGCAAAAACCCCAAAAATGGAGATATCATTAAAAAAAACAACAAAAATGCAGTAAATAAAAGTTAGTATGGAATGTTAGTGTTAAATCAGGGAACCACCTGGTTTCCCATCTCATGTTGGGCAATGAAGTCTATCATGCCATTCACTCGAGACAATTAGAAAATCTTGGTCCATGCCCTTGTTAGATTCAGGAAGACACGAGATGAGTTTGACTACAAGGACCCTAGTTTTAAGGTAATATCTCAAGTTCTAAAGGAGCTGGCAGTTATATACCCAGTTCACGTCGTGATGGGTGAGGTTTACGCCTATCTTTTCGTTAAGGGCATCTACGCTACCTAGTATCCTAAACATGTTCGGGGTACACTGGGTTGGGCATAGTCTATGGGCAATCAGAAAATCTCTGGTCACTCTACCTATAGGGATCCTCATCCTTCCCTCTATGAAGGCAATCATAGGGATTGCCACCTCCCCTTTAGATCTTTGAGCATGCTATTCTCCTTGAAGGCAGTGTTGGATGGAAACTCCAGTTGGTATGTTATATTGGGCCTGAAAGTTCTCTATTCCCTCTGGGGTATCTACTAGACTAGCGGAAAAATGAATTAAAATTGGCTAATTTTAGGGAAAAAATGAATATGTAAGAATTTTTTTTTTTTAAAAGATGAATGTGAAAAGAAAAAGAAAACCTAAATTATAGGACTTCTCTTTTTGAAAGAAAGAAAAATCTAAAATTTAGGGAAAATAAAAAGATAAACTTGAAGGGGGAGAAATGAATAAAAAAGTGGCTAAATTTTAGGGAGAATAAAAGGATCAATGTGAAGGGGAAAATGAATAAAAAAAGGGCTAACTTTTGGGAAAAAAAAATGACCGTGAAAGAAATTTTAGAAAAAAAAAAAAGATGAATGTGAAAAGAAAAGAAAGCCTAAATTTTAGGACTTCTCTTTTTGAAAGAAAAGCAAATCTACCCATTTTTGAACGCGAGTGGGGGATGTTAGAAAATTAAGACAAACTTGAAAGGTCAAGGAGGAAGGAGATCCTAATAATTAACAGGTGGGCTAAAGGTTACTTACAATTTTAGGAAGGGATCACCTTAGACTGATTCTTCAGCGTTGAAGATTCAAAAAGTGGGGCATCCGAATTCTTCAAACAGTTTATATATGGGGAGGGAAAATAAGCGGGAGAGTTCCCACTCAAATCCCCATGGAAAATCTCCACCGTAAGATCTTCATCACATCGTAGAATGTGGGGGACAAGGCGCCATATGCAGTAAATGCTGAAGCATCCCAGTTGCCGAAGCGTTAGGAGCGTACTCCGTTGCAGATGAAAAGACACCTACACGTGAGGAAACAATGTAAACGTGGGAAGAACGGTTACCTAAAATTGAAATCCCACTTTTCCCGAGGAAAGAAAGAGTAGAATTTCAAGAGGCTATTGTAAGGATGAAAGGCCCAAATCAGGGTATTGGGCCGTGGGCCGTATCTGAGGATGTCAAAGAGCCCTACGACAAGCATGTATTAATGAAGACAAGTAGATTGCTGGGCCGAGGAAGAGGTTTGGTCGTAATAAACAGGTGACATTGTCCAAGAAGCAATTCCTCCTCGGCCAACAAGGATGAAGCCTAAATTCCAACCACCCATCGATTACTAGGCAGTGGGCAGCTGTGCCTGAGGGGATAAGCTTTAGAGAAATGTGAGTCAACGAGAAAGTGAGAAATATTTAAGTAGAAAGCTGTTATCATCGCATTGAATGCTTTGCATCTAACCCTATGGCCATATTAATGTGGAATTGATACTTGAACAGTAACTTCCAGTCTTATAGCTACTCACAAAGACTTCAAGAAGGTGCTAATGGGACAAGTATCATGGAGATTAGCAATTTGATCTACACGTGGAGGGCTGAGATGAAAGAGATGAAAGGAATATATAAGGGAAGAATCCCATTAGAGAAAAAAGACAGAAGAAACACCAGAGAAAAATCTCTTTGTAACCAAGAACTCAATTTGTATAAGTCTAAAAATATATACAAGAGCAAACCATCCTCAGACTTGACCGAGGAGAACTTTTCTTTCACAACTAGCCATTTACAATCATTCTTAACTCAAACTAACTCGTAGTGGTTCTTAACGGGCTCACTTAATAGTCAACTTCAAACCCACTATTTAACAAATTCATTGTTGTGGGCCTATTGTGTCACTGTCCAATTCCTTTGGGCCTCTGAACAAAATCTCGCCTTTACAGTTACCATTTATTAATGAATGTATTTTTGAAGCACATAAAAGTCTAGTTCAAAGAGGGGAATCCTCTTATTTTTGAAGCACTCTTTTTTATATATTTGTTTTTTTTTGGTTTAGTGTTATAATGTTTAAAGGTGATATATGAATAACTATGTTTTTTTTTTAAGAAAGAGATAAGATAACGTGGAATAATGTTTAAAAATGAGATAAAGATAAAAGTAGGCTGAATGGAGAAGATAAAAGAAAAATGCTAAAACTTAGGAATAGTAAATTACTCTTTTAACCCATTTGTTTATTTTAATTAAAAATTATTTAACTAAAAGATAATGATATTTTAGAGAGTTTAAGAATTTGTGTGAGGGTATTTTAGTATGCAAAATTATGAAAACCAAATAGGGAATCCTGTTATTAATAAAAAAATATCTATAACATGATTCCAGTTTTTGGACTGGACTTTTATATAATTCAGAAATAGCCCTAGATCCTATGTTTAATAGGGACAAAATTTGAGGACAACCCAGTAAAAATACATGTCCATCATAACTCCATGTAAAATGCCTACACAATAGAACACTCTCTTACTAATCCATGTCTTCAAAATAAACTTAAACAAAAATTAAATTTTTTTAAAAAAACCTTCTCCATCCACTTTGATATTTCCCTCAAGACCACATTCTATTTTTTTTTTATAACTTTATCAAGACACACTGGCTTCTTTTATTTGATTTTTCTGGTTTATTTTTATTTTTATTTTTGAATTTTTGGTTTCGTTAATTCCTAATCTCACGTACACTAGACCAAAAAAAAAAAAAAAAGGAGCCTTATCGCAGGCGCAAAATGTGTGTGATGAGGGTAGTAGATAGTGTGTGTGTGTGTACATATATAAAATTTAGAATTCAATTGGATTTAGACTCTTCGTTTTTTGCACCTAATAATTCCTTTATCACAAAAATTAAAAAATTAGATGAACATGTGGCGCAAATTTGGACTCTAATTGAACTACAATTTAGAATCCAATTAGATTTGAACTCTTTGATTTTTGCATTCAACAATTCACTTGGTACAAAAATTAGAAATTAAATGGGACATGTGACACAAAATTGAGAATTCAATTGATATCTAATTGAATTTTCTCTGAGTTTTGGCTTTTAATATATATATATATATATATATATATATATATATATATATTATCCTCCTTGATTTGTGGGTAAGTCAAAATAGCATTTTATTTTTTGAAAACCCAGCCAGACATTTTTAAATATTGATGACATTTATTATTAATTGAAACTAGCTGGTAACCCCATGCATATGCATGGATACACTTAAAAATATACAATAAGATGCATAAAATAATTCCTATATATATATAATTTAAATACTATTGATAGTCATTTTTATATTTTGTTAACTCTAAAAATTTTTGTAAGGATATTATTAGGTATAAAGTGTAAATTGTCTATTTTTTTTTTATTGTGAAGTACTTTTTTTTAATGATTAATTTATTCTAGACTTTTTGGTTTTTGTATTTAATAATTAACTTGGATAAATATTTATGATGTGTTTCCACATTTGATTCTAAAATTAAGAAATAAAACTCTTTAAGAATAAATAATTTAGTATGTTGTGTGAAGACTTGCTAGATATGATGTCTAGAAAATTTTGAAGAAGAATTGATGTGTAGAAGTGTGTATATATGAATGTGTTTAAAGAGTTGGGAGGAGTAAATGTTGCATGAGCAACTTAATGTCTCCTCTGAGCATTTTTCTCTTCGATCCACTACTCTAAGTTTTGTAATAATTCTATTACTATAGAAAATATGGATTTTTGGAATCCTTTAATTTGAAGATAGGATTGATATTTATAGAGGGGGAATGGAGGAGATAGCTTAATATTTATCCTATTATTTCTCTTCAGGAGTTTTAAACTTGCTTTTATCCTCAAATGTGTCAAATTTTAATTTGTAATGATAAGACACATCAAAACTCAAATTTAGCAAGAATCAGGAGATAATGCCAATCAGCACCTATGTCTCTATGACAAGGTGCCGATTGACACCTGTGTCCTTTTTACATTTTGGCCTCAACTTCGTTTTTTGGCTTGTTTTGCTTGGTTTTTTTGACTTGTTTGAGGATACTTACGAGTTTCTCTCTCTCTCTCTCTCTCTCTCTCTCTCTCTCTCTCTCTCTCTCTTTAGTTGCTTGAAAGTCACTAAATAATCATAACACTATCTTAATTATCCTATATTTTTATATCTAATTTTCCTTCTCTTCTTCAAGGATAGAAAGTCAAAAATCAAAATCTTGGGATTAAGCTCATGAATTTTTTGATTGTTTTTAATTACATATTTTTTTCTTAAAAATTACACATGAGATTTTGACATGAAATTATTTTTAATTAATTCAATTAAGGACTAGTCAAAATTAATCACCGATCATCATGTGGTTTATGCTTTAACATATAAGAATGCATATTTACCATTAAACCTGATATAGCTTGATCTTTTGATAGAATGGTCCAATTGACATGCTCATGTTGTTTTGATTGTGACGAACTCAAGCAAAATTCATATTTACTCTTGTATTGTTTTAAAATTACAAATTTACCTATTGGTGGATTCCTCCATTGCAAGATGAGGAGTCTATAGTAAATAAGTTGAGCGCCGTTTCAAGTGAAGTTAAAGTATGTTGAGAGTGTTGATCAAGAAACTGAAGGTATTGATTGACACTTTAGTGAACCCGCTTGAGCAAGGCTAAAGCATATAGCAAATGAGTACATATAGACTTGACCGTTTGAGGAATATCAAGTAATTTTAGGTAAAAATGTAAGACAGCTTACAAGAATATCAATTAGTTTTAGAATATAGTTCAATAAAAATATGTTTAATTAAACATTTATATATTTTTCTTAATTCTTTTACTAGTTCATGGGCTTCTAATTTCAAAGTAGAAGAAAGATATAAACATAAACATTATGTAGCAAAATTTAATATCAAAGTAGAAGAGAAACACAAACACAAACATAAACATAATATTATGTGATATTAAGAACTTTACAGTATTGCTATCCGTAGGGGATGACGATCCTTGTGATGGAAAAAAATTGAATTTATTTCTCAATTATAGGAAGAAAAAAACTACTAAATTAAGATAAATGTAATAGGTTTTATGTAAATTCAAACAAAGCTAACTCAACAGATCGAAGTAACACTAACATTACAAGTTTTTTTTCCTCTCTCTCTTTCTAGTTGCTTGGAAGTCACTAAATTATCATAACACTATCTTAATTATTCTATATTTTTATCTCTAATTTTCCTTCTCTTCTTCAAGGATAGTCAAAAATCAAAATCTAGGGATTAAGCTCATGAATTTTTTTTTATTGTTTTTAATTACATTTTTTTTTCATAAAAATTACATAATAGATTTTGACATGAAATTAATTTTAATTAACTAATTAAGGACTAGTCAAAATTAATCACCCATCATCATTTGGTTTATGCTTTAACATATAAGAATGCATAGTTACCATTAAACCTTGATATTGCTTGATCTTTTGATAGGATTGTCCAATCGACATGCTCTTTATGTTGTTTTGATTATGATGAACTCAAATTTATTTTAGAGTAAAATTCATATTTACTCTTGTATTTTTTTTTAAATTACAAATTTACCCATTCGTGGATTCCTCTGTTGCAAGATGAGGAGTCTATAGTAAATAAGTTGTATACGAAACAATTCACAAATCATGAGAAACTAGTGTTGAAAATGGAATTTTTCCATTGTGAGCATAATATAGTTTTGTTATATTGTTGTGAATATACATGTAGGCTGTAATATATGAGTAATCTTACTTTGGAGCCAAAGAATGAAGAAATAACAAATATTAGACAACTTTATTTAGTGGCTTACTCAAACAAGATTGAGCAACAATCAAATGAAATTACAATACATTAAGAGTGTTGATCGAGAAACCGTAGGTATTAATTGACACTTCAGTGAACATGCTTGAGCAAGGCTAGAACATATAAGTACTTATGGGGTGTGGGGGGGCAAGGGCCAGGGTTCAAGTCTCCAGAAGGGAGCTTCACACACATATACACTTAGATTAGGCTAGAGTAGAATTCTATCTTGTATAAAAAAAAAAGTACATATAGACTTGACCGTTTGAGGAATATCAATTAATTTTAGGTAAAAATGTAAGACGGCATATCGAAATATCAGTTAATTTTAGAATATATTTCAATAAAAATATGTTTAATTGAAGATTTATTTATTTTTCTTAATTTTTTTAGTAGTTCATGGGCTTCTAATTTCAAAATAGAAGACAGAAATAAACATAAACATTATGTAGCAAAATCTATTATCAAAGTAGAAAAGAAACACAAACATAAACATAACATTATGTGATATTAAGAACTTTACAATATTGCTATCTGCAGGGAATCTCTTTCCTTATCAAGGAAAAAAAATTGAATTTATTTCTCAATTATGGGAAGAAAAAAACTACTAAATTAAAAATAAATGTAATAAGTCTTATATAAATCCAAACAACACTAACTCAACAAATCGAAGTAACACTAACATTACAACAATATTTACAACTAACTCAATTACAATCTCATGTATTATTTTTCACTAAGACTTAACAAACTTCACGCATCCATTATCATGTTCATGCACATCCTTTATATGTTGTTGACTGTTAGGACGGTTTTTTTTTGTAATTGGCTAATCCTTTGAAAAAACGCACTTTACTTATATTTGGGTATATTTTGGATGGTTGAGTACTTCAAGGAATAGTGTTCAAGTCTAGTATTGAAGCCATGCAAGTCTGACCAAGAAAAAAGTGAAGATTTGCTGCTCATTAAAGCTCAACAGATATCTTGACAGAATCATATCTATCGAGATTTAATGTTGAAACTCGACAGCAGTTGTAGTTGTCGAGAATTACAAAATTAGGATTTCCAAATCTGATTACATGCATATCCTTGAGTATTTGTGTAGGGTTTCTTTTCTCACAACCCTAAACATATATAAGGATTATTTTAGAGCCGTCTCAAGGTTGCCCAAGTCATTCCAAGCACATATGCATATTGTGACCAGAGACATATTGCTCTAAGTTCATCTCTCTTGTGGAAGCTACTGCGTTTGTACGCCTAAGGTTTTGTGATCAAGGAGCTTTCGATCTTCATGTTGATGAATTGAAGAACTTTGCAGCCAACATCTTTTTCAAGTTGGAGCGTCAGTCACGTACTGGGATCCGTGCATTGATTGGTTAGTAGCGTACTAGGATTCGTGCAATGAATGGAGAGATTGTCACTACATTGCAAGTCCAATTGGGTATTGGGGTAAGGGTTCAACTGTAGGTTGGTATTAGGTACTGGGATTCCTTTTACTTGTAACCACTTATTTTGATAATAGTGGATTCTCAAGAGTGGTGACCTTGAAATCATCCGGTGGGGGTTTTTGCCTCGGAGGTTTTCCTTATTTGTACACAAATCACCATGTCAAATTTAATTTCCTCTGCACTTAGTTTATTTGGTGATTTGTTTGTGCTACCATGCGATTGCAAGTTAATTTGAATTAATTAATTAGTTTGGATAATTAATTAATTAATTTGCCTCAGGGGTCAATACATTTTTAACCTATCAAGTGGTACCAGAGCAGACACACTCTGATTATGGTTAATCTTTGCTGTGTGATCCATTAACCCCTATTGTCATGGCTACAAACGCCGTAAAAAGATCTTTTATTTCAGATACATCTTGCTTTTCTAATCTCTATTTGATTGAGTGTTTCAAAAAATATAATTCTAAGAGTTATTAGAAAGCTATCTTGAGAATTGTTGAAAAAGATCTCAATGTGACAAGGATGAAACTAGGCTGCCTCAAAATAAAAATGTGCAAAGGAGTTCGTCTGAGAAGGGTGAAAATTAAAGGCTTTTTACGTAATTGGAAAATAAAAGAGAAAACCATTCCGACTGATTTGGCTAGCAAGCACGAAGTGTGCTTTATGATGCAGTCAACATTCAAGGTAATGGACACATGTTTGTGGTACCTTGATAGTGGTTGCTCAAGACACATGACTGGAGACTGTTCTCTCTTCAAGGTTTTCGAGTCCAAGAAAGGTGGAAATGTCACCTTCGGTGATGGGAACAAGTCACAAATAAAAGGGAAGGGAACTATATCTCTACCTGGACTGCCAAACATTACAAACGTGTTGTATGTAGAAGGTCTGAGAGTGAACTTGTTGAGTATAAGTTAGATATTTGATCAAGACTTTATGGTGTTGTTCTCAAAACGGAAATGCCTTGTGTTGAATGAGTCTGGGAAGAAACTCATAAGCGGAGTCTGTACCTTGGACAATTGCTATGGATTGGTACTTGATGCAGATATTATGTGTAATAGTATTCGGTTGTAGAATGAAGTACTATGGCATCAAAGGATGGGACATGCTAGCTACAAATATTTGTCAATTGTATCTAAGCATGAATCAGTGTTAGTAATGCCAAAGCTTAGCAGGGTCAGCAATGTCATGTGTGGACCTTGTCAACTTGGGAAATAGACAAAGGCTAAACATCCAGGCACTCAGACTTCAGCTACATCTAGATCTCATGGGTCCAACTATAACTGAATCTCTTGGAGGAAAGAGATACATCTTGGTTGTAGTAGATGATTTCACTAGGTACACTTGGGTCATTCTTCTTAGATCCAAGTCAGATGCTCCTGAGCACATTGAAGCTTTGTGTACTATACTGCAAAATGAGAAGAACATAAAGATTGATCAAATTCACAGTGATCATGGTAAAGAATTCAAAATTTCATACATGGAATATTTTTGCACTAGATTTGGTATATCGTAGGAATTCTCTACTCCTATTACTCCTCAGCAAAATGGTGTAGTAGAAAGAATGAATAGAGTCATACAGGAGATGGCTAGAGCCATGCTACACAATAAAGATGTAGCCAGAAATCTATGGTGAGAAGTAGTCAATACTGCATGTCACATGGTTAACAGGGTGTATTTCAAACCCGGTACAAAGAAGACTCCCTATGAATTGTGGAAGGGAAGAAAGCCGAATGTGAAGTATTTCAGAATCTTTGGAAGTACTTGCTTCATCCTCAAAGATAGAGAGAATGTGGGAAAGTTTGATTCCCGAAGCGATGAAGGAATATTTTTGGGATACTCCTCCATGAGCAAAGCTTATCGAGTGTACAACAAAAGAACAAAGAAAGTGATGGAAACTATCAATGTTGTTATCGATGAAGCTTCAGACTCAGGTTTTGAGAAAGGTAGCGAGGAAATACCTAAGGAAATTCTTCATTTAGAGTCAAAGGCTGTGTAAGAAGAAATTGATCAAGATCCTGTCTCTCCAAGTACTCCAAGTGTTGTAGAAGTCTAAGCAGGTATTCCTACCTCACTTGAGTCTGAATCCCATGAAGAGAAAGGACCTTCATCAAGGATCAAGCTGAATCACCCTCCTGAAGTTATTGTGGGAAATATGAATGAACTTACATTAAGGAAGCGTACAGTTGATAAATGTGTTGCTAACTTTGTATCTTATTCTTGCTGTTTATCACAGGTTGAACCCACCAAAGTTGAGGATGCTCTCTAGGATGAAAGCTGGGTTGAGGCCATGCATGATAAAATTGCTCCAATTTCAAAGGAATGATGTCTGGACCCTAGTACCTAGATTGGAAGGAGAGCATATCATTGGCACAAAGTGGATATTCTGCAATAAAACTGATAAGGAGGGAAACGTGATCCGCAACAAGGCTTGTCTGGTGGCCCAAGGATACTCTCAAGTGGAAGGAGTGGACTTTGGTGAATCGGTTGCTCCTGTAGCTCACATGGAATCCATTAGGGTTCTCCTAGCCCTAGCTTGTTACTTGAAGTTCGAACTTTATCAAATGGATGTGAAGATTGCATTCATGAATGGGTTCCTCAAAGAAGATGTCTATGTTGCACAACCAAAAGGAGTCATTGACCCACACTTTCTAGATTATGTGCTGTACTCAAGAAGGCTCTCTATGGATTGAAGCAAGCACCTAGAGCTTGGTATGACAAACTTACAGAATACCTGGTCTCACATGGTTTCACAAGAGGACAAGCCGATCAAACTCTTTTTATAAAAAAGGAAGATGGCGTGTTGATAGTAGCTCAAGTCTATGTTGATGACATCATCTTCGGGTCTACAAAGGATGAACTTGCACAAAACTTTTCAAAACTTATGCAGGTCGAGTTTGAGATGAGCATTATTGGAGAGTTGAATCAATTCCTTGGATTGTAGATTCGTTAGCAAGAGCCAGGTATATTCATATCTCAATCTAAATATACTAAAAATCTTGTGAAGAAGTTTGGTTTGGAATTTGCTAGTTCTGTTAGAACCCCCATGAGCCCAAATGTTAAACTCACTGTTCATTTGTTAGGTAAAAGTGCTGATTCATCTTTATATAGAAGCATGATAGGTAATCTCCTTTGCCTTACTGCTAGTAGACTTGACATTAGCTATAGTGTAGGAGTTTGTGCTAGATATCAAGCTAATCCGAAAGAATCTTATATGATTGCCTTAAAAAGAATCATAAAATATGTTAAGTCCACTGCCGATTTAGGAGTGTGGTACAGCAAGGACACCAATGATGTCTAATGCAGACTGGGTTGGGAATGTTGATGATAGAAAAGCATTTCAGGGGGTTGTTTCTATGTGGGTAATAATCTTGTCTTCTGGATGAGCAAAAAGCAGAATTCCATCTCTCTGTCCACTGTTGAGGTTGAATATATTGCTATTGGTAGCTGATGCACTCAACTTCTTTGGATGCAAAAACTCCTCTTTGATTATGGTATTCGTCAAGAACATCTCACCATCTATTGTGACAATACCAGTGCCATTAACATCTCTAAAAATCCTATTTAATATTCTCGAACTAAACATATAGAGATTCGACACCACTTCATTCGGGAGCTTATTGAAGATGGCACACTCACTCTAGAGTTTATCCATACTGAAGATCAGAAAGCCGACTTGTTCACCAAACCTCTTGACAGCAAATGGTTTGAATTCTTATGCCAAAACATTGGTGTTATCTCCATGGAGTGATCTCTCATTCCTCTCCTCCTCTCTCATGCATTTGCATCTAGTTTTATGCTATGTTTTTTTGTTTAACATGTTTTTGTTTGTTTACTTTCAGTTTTTGCTTTATTTGTTTTTCATAAAAATAAAAATAAAACAATTGAAAAATTAGAAAATACAAAAATAGTGTGTGTATGTGTGTATATTGGTACTTGTGTACCTTGGATGGCCATTGAAACAAAGTTTTCTAATATCTTTTGTAGCTTAAATGAGCACTTCTATGCACAACTAAGCAAGTGAGATTTGTGGCTCGTGTTTGTGATTAGTACAATTAAGTAATCTCTTATGCTTAAAACTCATATCACTCTTTTTAATGGGAATGACTAAAAAATCCTAAGAGAAAGGCATAAATAACCATCTCACCGCTAAAGCCCACTAATCATGTATAACATCTGTAAGCTTTGGCATAGCAAAATTGTGGTGTTTAAGTTTACGTAATTGGGTATTTCTTCTCTCTCTCTCTCTCTCTCTCTTACATGCCCATGCATGCAATGCTTAAAAAAAATCAAAAGCAAAAAGAATCAAAATGCTTTTAAAAATGATTGCAAGCGTGTTTCTAGGAAATGTGGGAGTTATAGGATGTACCTCGAAGGTGATAATCCCCATCAAGCAGTTATGATTGTGTGTGAGTGTATTTGATTTTCTCATATCTCAAATTGTCATAATATGAGACACTTATGCACTCTTGCTATGTTTTCACACACAACACACAAATTCTTTGCTACTTTTGATACATGTACGGGTATAATGTGATTTGGCCATCACAAGGAATACATGTGTTAATGTATGCTCATTAAACTGTCTTGACTCATTTTTGAAATATAAAATTCGTTAGATTTATTAAGTGTGTATGTGTGTTTTGGATCTTGAATGCTGTTTATATGTTGAGATATGTTGTTGAGTGCTTAACATATTGACTGGATCTATGGTTGAGTAGCTTGCTTGTTGCATTCATGTCTTTGTGTTTTCCTCCTCTTTGAAAAACCATTTTTCTTCAAGCTTGATAGCTTCTCGATAGATCCTCAACAGATTCACTTCTATTAAGCCATTCCTTCTTCTGTCTCGATAGAAATCTCGATAGATCTTCAATCCATCGAGATTCTAGGCTTTTCTTAACACAATCTCGATAGCTTCTGGACAGTTTTTTCGATTCATTGAGAAAATTTTCTGAGCTCTCTACTTGGCCGATAGATTCTCGACAGATTCTCGATCCATCGAAGTATTTTTGCCGTCAACAGATTCTCGACATCACCTCGACAGATTCACTTTTGTCAAGATTTAGTGCTTGACAGATCTCGATAGATACTTCGATCCATCGAGCTATGTTTTCTATTTAAAGGCTGAGCACGAATCATATCTCACTTTCTCACTTCTCCCTCGATAGAAACTTTTCCTTTTCTCACTCCAAACAGTTTTCTCTCACTCAATCCTTCAACCCATCACTTCTTCGGCCTAGATCTTGTTCAAAACCCTCGGTATGTGTTCTTAAACTCTTCATTTAATGCATTTTTAACTTAGAATTTGGGGTTTTTGAGTTTTTCTTGAAATTTTGGGTTGGGTTTTGTAAAATTGACGGTATATGATCATGCATTGCATTCTCATTGCATTATAACCATGTTTCATACATTTTGGATATGTGTGTGATTATTTTGTGGAATGTGTGCTGGTAGGTTTGGATTGGGTTATACCCATGATGCAATTTTTTTTTTGTATGTCACATGCTCATGCATATTTCATGCATACGTACTCTTTTCTTTCCTTTTATTATTTTGTGATGTGTTTCTCTCTCTCTCTCTCGGATAAACCGTGCATGGCTCCCAAGGTGCGCAAATCTACTCCTAGCAGGAATCCTCTTCAAGGTTCCAGTTCTTCCACTTCTTCTGATCATCTTCCCCCTCTTCACATTTAGTTATGTGATGAGAATGCTCGAAAGGACTTCTCAGAGAACTTCCAAAAACGTGGCGTTCATTCGGAGCGCCAGGTCATTATATCGGATTTCTCCGACACTTCGCTACCTGGTGTCATTCGGACTCGGGGATGGGATTCCCTCTGTGAGAAACCCGTGCGGTGTCCTATCATGTTTATAAAGGATTTTTACTCCAATATACATGGTATCGATACCTCTATACCTTAGTTTGTGACTTACTTTGGAGGTATATGTATTGTAGTTACCCCAGATCTTTTATTCGAGGTGCTACATGTTCCATGGGTAGTGCATCCTGACTACCCCAGTTCTGATCGTCTTCAGACTACGTCCAAAGACGAGCTTCTATCTCACTTCTGTGAGACACTTTCATCATATTCATGGGGTGGTAAGCTAAACACTCCATGCTCGGGCTTTGCAAAAGGTCCGATGTTCCTTAATATGGTGATGACATTTACCCTTACTCCTTTGTCTCACTATAACTCCATCACTGAGCCTTGTGCTTGTTTTCTTCTTGCATTGATGGAGTTTCTTTCTATAGACTTCCCTTCTCACTTCATCATCTCCATCCTTTATGTATATCAGGATACGACAACAAGTTTATCTTTCCTTCTGCTACCACGAGGATTTTTTGCCATTTTTCCATCCTTATCCCTGATCCCCCATACTTCATCACCATGGGAGCTATCAATGCCAGTTCTGTTCAACGGAGTGAGGCTCAGCTTTGACCGAAGTGGCCACGTGTGGAGTCTACCAGTCCTACGACTTCGGCTCGTCCTTCTTCCTTTGCTCCTTCCTCGACCGGTGAGGTGACGTTGGAGGCCATCATGGCACAGCTTCAGCATATGGATGCTACCTTGACACTCTCTCTGATGAGTTATGTAAGGTGAACACTCGTGTGAGTCGTATTGCACGACGGCAGGCTCGCCTGGGTGGATTTGCTACTTCTCTGTCTCCATCTCTAGAGGCTTAGGCAGATGAGGACAATGACAATGATGGTGATGATGAGGATGCTAGTTCTTCCAGTGATGATGAGATGATGACCTCTCAGTGACTTACCCTTTGTCATTTGTGACAAAAAGGGGGAGTAGTTTTGGGATAAGAGTATCTATGTATTTCTTTCTTTATTTACTTTCACCTCATATATACTAGTCTTGTGATCACTTTATCTTTTCACATACATTGTACTTGATGATTATTTATATGATGATGTATGTTTTTCTTTTCACCTATCTCTCCATGTGTTGTTTCTTCTCTATCTTTATACACATGTTTCTTATGTATGTAATCTTTATTTCTGTTTCACATAAGATGTCTTTATGAGTTTTATTTAAAGTGTTTCAGAAAGACAGGTTGTTAAAGTCTGCCATGCCATGAACTCTCTTCTTGCAAAATTTTTTCAAGAGTTTGTGTTAGGATAGGTTTTGTTGTATTGTAACAAGTAGTTATGAGTTGAGTGATTTAAGACTTCTCTCATAATTAGTTGTTTTGTTGTGGTTTTGTCACGGATTGCCAAAAGGGGAGATTGTTAGGACAGTTTTTGTTGTAATTGGCTAATCTTTTGACAAAACGCACTTTACTTGTATTTGGGTAGATTTAGAATGGTTGAGTACTTCAAGGAACATATGTTCAAGTCCAGTATTGAAGCCATACAAGTTTGACCAAGAAACAAGTGAAGATGTGCTGCTCATTAAAACTAGACAGATATCTCGACAGAATCATATCTATCGAGATTTAATGTTGAAGCTCAATAGAAGCTCAACAACAGCTGCATTTGTCGAGAATTACAAAATCAGGATTTCTAGATCTGATTACACACATATCCTTAAGTATTTGTGTAGGGTTTCTTTTCTCACAACCCTAGACATATATAATGATTATTTTAGAGCCATCTCAAGGTTGCCCAAGTCATTCCAAGAACATATGCATATTGTGACCAGAGACATATCGCTCTAAGTTCATCTTTCTCTTGTGGAAGCTACTGCGTTTGTACGCTTAGGGTTTTGTGACCAAGGAGCTTTCGATCTTCATGTTGATGAACTGAAGAACTTTGCAACCAACATCTTTCTCAAGTTGGAGCGTTAGTCACGTACGGGGATCTGTGCATCGATTGGTTAGTCACGTATTGGGATTCGTGCATTGAATGAAGAGATTGTCACTATATTGCAAGTCCAATTGAGTATTGGGGTAAGGGTTCAACTGTAGGTTGGTATTAAGTACTGAGATTCCTTTTACTTGTAACCACTTGTTTTGATAATAGTGGATTCTCGGGAGTGGTGACCTTAAAATCACTCGGTGGCGGTTTTTGCCTCGGAGGTTTTCCCCATTCGTAAACAAATCACTATGTCAAATTTAATTTCCGCTGCACTTAGTTTATTTGGTGAATTGTTAGTGCTACCACGCGATTGCATGTTAATTTGAATTAATTAATTAACTCGGATAATTAATTAATTTATTTGCCCCAAGAGTTAATACATTTTTGGCCTATCATTGACTACTACCTCAAACAATCACAACTGATTATTATTACATTTTCAAACTCTTATTTTTAGAAAGCGTAATTTTGGCAAAAGCAAATTTATTATAAAGTTCTTTTAATTCTTGATACTTTCAACTATCATACATTCACTCCTTCTAGAATTGCTATTTTTTTTATTTAAAGGGTTCATTCAAAGCTTGCTTTCCTTTCTGGTGCTAGATAACGAAATAACAAATAACTAGTCGCTACTCAAGAAGAAAAATTTAGGAGGCTACAACTACTATGAAATAAAACCTAATCAATTTTTGGACTAAATCTTTCGAAACCTTATTCCTATAAACTCTTCATGAATAGGTATTGAGAAATAATAGTTTTATCTTTTTCATTCTGAGTAGCTTTATAACTATTTGTTAGAAAAAAAAAATTATTTACACTATCCGGACAAAAAAAATTTGTAAAGAGCCTTGCGGTTCTACTTATTGACACCTCCTAGTAATTCAAAAGGAGAGATTCAAGGTTAAAAGCAAAGTCTTTATTAATGAACATAGGGTTAAGGTAGTTGCTCTTTGGGACATTCAGCGGACATAAACAATTTTTTTTGTATTTAAATTTGTCTTTTTTATTTTTTAGGCAAAAATAAATAATCAATTTATAGTATATTTAATTAAAAAATTTTTAATTAAACAATTATTTTCATTCCTTAATTTTTTTTTCCTATTTTAACAAATTAAAGGACATAAACATAAACATAAACGTTATGTGGCAAAATTTGGTTGTCTTATTTCAAAATGATATGATTTTAAGAATTATATCATAAAGTTACCATGGGAATTCTAGAGGATCTTGATTCTCTTCACGAAAAATTTGGGATTCCCTTCCCAATTATGGTCATGTTATTAACTAGGTTTTTTGACCTGTCTCATAATCCATGGTGTCGATACTGTATTTTTTTTGGCCTCAAATTTTGTTGGGTATCTGAGTTTTAAATTAAGAGTCTCACAAACTTATTTTAACCTTACACCAAATATATTGAAGCCCTTTTAATTTGTTCATTTAAAGGCAAAAATCAAGCTTGAATTGATTGAGTCATTATGGAATATATGAAAATTACCAATTTGAGCTTACCCTGGAAAATGTGCTTTATTTCCTAACTGACTTTTGTTTTCCCTTGAAGTGCATTTTAGATCCTCACTGATGTGTTACCACAATTTTCAGGTTGCTCTAGTGTGCCTTAATTTGGTTAAAAAATTAACCTTGGATGCGCTTGGAATCACAATTCAATTAAGGAAATTAATATTACAAATTTTATTACATAAGTTTAAAAAATAATCTATCACCAACTACAAAAAAAAAAAATTAAACATTTATTTATTTATTAAGTGATTTATTTTAGAGAATATTTATTAATTTGTTGAAATCCACTAATCATATTTATTGACACGTAACTTTATAAATTTTATGTAATAAATTCGGTAAAAGCATTAGTGTTTTTCTTAATTAAATACTATAAAAACGATTATATGTGTAACATTACTAAAAAAAAAAATTAAAAAAAATTGAAAAGAAAAAGGGTGGCCAAAATTTGAAAAGAAAACCACACACGCTTCACATCACATTCACATTTCCTCTACGCTGCCAGACCTAGCTTCCTTCCTTTTAGCACTTCACCTCTGCTACACCTATTACACGTCTACCAAGCCCCAACAAATCAAACCTGTACAAAAATTAGAAATTAAATGGGACACATAGCATAAAATTAAGAATCTAAATGAAATCTAATGGGATGTTTTCTGAATTTTGGCTTTTAATGTGTGTGTGTATATATATATATTTTTTCTCTACAGCATGACTTCTTTTTTTTTTTTTTGGAAACCTAGCCTGACATTTTTAGATATTGTTGACATTTATTATTAATTGAAATTAGCAGGAAATAAGAAAAATGAGCCAATATGATATTAGTAACATCAGTACCATTCCTTTATTTTAGGGTTTATGATTTGTCTTTTAGTGTTGCATCTTCTTTTATTTTTTGGATAAGGTTGTTTTTTTATTTGCTAGAAGAAAAGTGTTATGCTCACAATATTTTCACAACAATTTTATGTGATAAATTATTACTGGTTTTAATTTGAAATACCACTGAAATTATTTTTTGTCAAAAAATAACAATTTATAACAACATTACAAGTAGGCCTGTACACGGTGTAGTGCGGCTGGTTATGAGAGTGTTTTTAGCACTGCACCTATAAGGTGCGGTTTCCCCAAGTGCTTGACCGCACCTCAGCAGTGGAGTAGTAAAACCGGTTTGCACAAGGTGCGGTGCAAGATACTGGTTCGGTGCAGTTAGTTAGGTGAATTCCTCAATTTTCTTAGAACCCAAACACAAAATTTAAAAATCCCAAACCACAACATAATCATTAGATATCCCAAATATTTTGCACAAAAAAAAAAAAATACACGAAAGAAAACAAACAAAATATGAACAAATTATCAAAGGAAAATAGATTAACAAACCTAATAGAACAAGGGGGAGGGGAGAGGGTGAAACTCCAAGAACAAAGCATCAAGCAGTAGAGTATGGTGACAGACAGATAGCAAGTGGCGGAGGCTGAAGAGGGAGGAGGGAGAGAAGAGAGGTGGAGATGCTTGGGTAAGAAAGACTAATGGGAAGAGAGAGAGAAAGAGAGGTAGGGAATTGATTGGGATGGGGATAAAAAATATTTAAGGTTTATAAAACGACAACGTTACAATTTTTTATTTATTTTATATCTAATACCAAAACGACGTCGTTTTGGAACTGATATTAAAATTAATATCAGGCTCAAACGACGCTGTTTTGATATTGTAGAGTTAAAATTTAAAAACCCTACGTCTTATCTTATTCTCTCTTGCGCCGTTTCCCCTTCTTCCTCATCCTTCCTTCTTTACCTCTCTCAAACTCTCACCTTCTTTCTACTAAAAGTCTGAAACCTATAGTAACCACATATATAAATTATACAGCATATAAATATATATATACACACACAGGTGCCGTGCGGTTTCTTATCAGAGTGAAAAATGGTCGCTGATCGCCGCACCAACCACCTTCGGTATGCTTAGATCTTTGCCGACCACCTCTCCGAGCATCTATGGTGGAGCTTTAAATTGGATGGGTTGGTTCGGCACCGGCCGATTTCATCGGTGCCGATCAAATCCTGAATAGGCCTAATTACAAATAGAATTTGTTGTGAAAATATTTTGAATATAGTATTTCTCTTGCTAGAAATATTGATTTAGGTCTTTAGGTTATTAAAGGAGATTCACACGAAAAACTAGAGGCCCATTTGATACATGTGTTTAAACAACAGTTTTCAGTGTCTTAACATTGAAAACTACTCTAAAAAAAAAATATGTTTGGTAGGTGATGATGCCGAAAATCTTCAGTGAGCTACACGGTCCTCACGTGCTCGAAGCTAGACCTACACAACACAAAGGGAAGAAGAAAAACCTACAAAGGGTACCGGTGTGGTACCGACCAAATACCCTCCGACGGTCAAGTTAAAGAATTTTTTTTACAACTCTAGAGTGCCAGAGCTGGGATGAATTAAGTGTACCTTGGTTTGTGAGGGTTTTGGGGTCTTTATAGTAGTGTAAAGTTGACATCCATTTCTTGATGGAGAGGGTCTTTCCTTATAGAGAAGATCTTTATTAGTATGCGTATATCGTGGGATATTTTCCTTGTAGGGATCCTCTTGATTAGGGTTAATCGTAGGGCGCAAGGTGTTTCCTTATATACATATTCTTGGAGGCCAAGTATAGTCATACTAGACTCGTCATTATTTCCTTTCTTGCCTTCAATTGTCTCCTCGTCAGCTCCTCATCTTGTCCAGGCATAGATGCCGTTAGGTAATGGGATGAAGTCGTTAGCATGCATAATAGAGCTGACAGGTTCTTGGAGAAAAACAACTTCTTTTATTTTACCAATTAAAATTACCCCTATCAGCTGCCCCCTACTCCATGGCTTCGTCGACTTTAGCCAACGAGCTATGGAGTCTGATTTTCAACTCTTATTTTCATTTGATCATAAAAAGGCGTGTTCATTAATGGTCGTTTGAATAGTCATTATTAAATGCTAGGAAACGTGGCACAAGCTAATTGGCCTCGTTTTTGAACAAAGGTGTCGCTTCGTATCCAGTGTATTTTCGTCTTATAAATAGCTCACCTTTTCCTCATATTTCCTCATATTTCATTCTTGCAAACTTTAAGAGATGGATAGAGCAGTTATACCGTCGCTTATATTGTCGTTAGGTTGTGGACCATGTATGCCTTGTCATATTTCGTCAGCTTTAGAGTCGTCATCTTACCCTGTAAGTACTCTTTCTCTATTTTCCTTTTCTCTTTCTTTGGCTCTTCGTAGTTTTAGACATCACTTCTATTAGAGACCCATCAAATTAGGCTCTTAGATTACTCCGTCGCTTGCAGGTGAATAGATGTTAGCTAGTAGGGAAGCGACGAGTGAATAGTCGTCAGTTCGTGAGGGAGCGGGCTATGACGAAGTCTTCCAGCTAGGTCGTGAGCTTGAGGAGGGCTTTTCCTGGTTGTCAGAGAGGGAATCGTCAGCCCATTCTCTTGACAAAGAAGAAGAGAGCTATGATGGAAAGGTAGGTGAGGGAGAAGAGGGAGAATGTTAGGACATATGTGATTTGATGTTGGGAACATATGTCAACATTTTATGTATTGGCTAATCCTTTGACAAAATGCACTTTACTTGTAATTGGATAGATCTAGGATGTGTTTAATACTTCAAGAAACAAGGTTTCAAGTTCAAGTGTTAAAGCCATGTAAGTCTGTCCAAGAATCAAGTAAGGAAGTGCTAGATTTTAAATCTCAACAGCTAGCTCGACAGCTGGTATCTATCGAGATATAAAAGCTGCTGAAGCCCGTGGCTTGACAGCTAGCTCAATAGATGGCTATCTATCGAGGTTTATGAAACTCAGTTTTTCAGAGCTATTTTTCATCCAATTCGTGAGTATGTGTTTAGGCATTCTTTTCTCACAACCCTTAACATATATAAGGATTATTTTAAAGGCCATCTAGGGTTGTGCGATTATTGAGCAAAGTCTTGTTCATGCAAATTGTGACCGGAGACAATATTTGCCCTAGTTCTTCTTTCTATTGAGGAAGTTACTGTGTTTGTACATCGTAGGATCTTGTGACCAAGAAACTTCATGATCTTCATCGTGTGATGAATAGAAGAACTTTGTAGCTAAAATTCTTCTCAAGTTGGTGATCAAGTCGTGTACTGGGATCTGCGTATCTTTTGGTTAGTCATGTACTGGGAGCCATGCAAAACAAGGAGAGATTGTCACTACAGAAAAAGTCCAATTGGGTATTGGGGTAAGGGTTCAACTGTAGGTTGGTATAAGATACTGAGACTCCTTTACTTGTAACCACTTGTTTTGATAATAGTGGATTCTCGGGAGTGGTGACCTTAAAATCACCCGGTGGGGTTTTTGCCTTGGAGATTTTCCCAATTCGTAAACAAATTAACGTGTCATTTAATTTCCGTTGCATATTTAGTTATTTGGTGATTTGTTTGTGCTGCCACGTACATTGCATGTTAATTTGATTGATTAATTAAATTTGGCTAATTAATCAATTAATCCATCACAAGGGGTCAATACATTTTTGGCCTATCAAGTGCTATCAAAGCAGGCACACTCTGATTAGGGTTTAGTCGTTGCTGTGTGATCCATTGACCCCTGTTTGTCATGGATAGAGGACAGTCACTTATTGAACCTCCTTTATTTGATGGAACTAACTATGCATATTGGAAAGTACGCATGAGAGTTTTCTTGCAGTCCTTAGATGAGAAGGTGTGGCAAGCTGTAGAGATAGGCTAGACCAAGCCAAAGGGAGCATCGGCGACTGGGATGATGCAAAGATCAAGGCAGCAAACTTCAAGAGTAGGGCATTGAATGCTTTATTCAGTGCGGTCACAAATGAGGAGTTCAAGAAGATCTCCTCCACTGAAACTACAAAGGAGGTGTGGACCATTCTCCAGACAACGTATGAAGGAACCAAGTTTGTTAAGGATTCAAAACTTCAGAGGCTCACTACTAGCTTCGAAGAAATCAAGATGGAGGAGGATGAGTCATTTGATGAGTTCTATACTAAGCTTAAGGACATAGTGAACTCAGCATTTAATCTTGGGGAAACCATTCCCGAACCAAAGATTGTGAGAAAAGTGCTCAGATTTCTGCCTGAGAGATTTCATGCTAAGATCACTGCGATTGAGGAGTCAAAGGATATTGATAAAATTCCCTTAACAGAGCTAGTTGAAAATCTGCAGACCTATGAGTTGGGTTTGTCTAGGATCGGGAAGTCAAGCAAGAGCAAGAGCATGGCACTGAAGCCAAGAGCAGTGACACGGATGAGTCTTCCGATGATGAAGATTCTAAAATAAAGTCCAACATCACCTGACAGTTCAAGAAGTTCATGAAGAATACCAATGCAAAGGGCTTTGACAAGGACTGTAGGTAATCAAGTTCTTCAAAGTCTAAGAGCCAAGACAAAGGGAAGAAGGATGCTAGGGATGACGGTCAGTACACTGTTCCCTCAGGGCCCAGGTGTTTCGGGTGTCAAGGATTTGGTCACATGAAACAAGAGTGCCCCACTTATCTTAAGTCTATTGGGAAAAGCAAGGCATTTGCTGCTACCTTGAGTGACACTGAACCTAAGGATGATTCCGAAAATGAAGATGACAGAATTCTAAATGCCTTCACCGCCACTATCAATCCTACTAAAGGGATTGTAGAAGATGTGGATGAAGAAGAAAACTTGGTGGAATCAAAATTTGAGAAGATGGATGAGCAAGATGACATCCACACAACCTATGCAAAGCTATACAAGGTCTCAGAAAAACATGAGAAGCTGTATAGGTTGGCCACCAAGAAGCTCAGTGATGTGGAGCTTGAACGAGAACAACTCTCCACAAAGTTTGATGAAGCCAATCAGACCATTGGAGTACTAAGATTTGAGAACAATTTCTTGGCTGAGAAAACCAAGAAGCTTGAGGCGGAACTGTTCCAAGTGAGAGCTCAGTTGGAGAGGACCTCAAGTGCAAAGCTTGATGAGATACTCAGCATGCAAAAATCTGCCTCTGATCTATTCGGTTTAGGATATGATTTTTCTTCTTCCAATATTTCTTCTTCTATTACTACTATTTTTGTTTCTCTTGCTAGCAATATTGATTATGAGAATAATGATGCTAAAACTGTGATAGCTAGTGAGAACATAGACAAGGGTAAATCTATCTTAGGAGCACCCCCTAAGCTAGCTAAGAAAGAAACCAAAAACCCTAGGGCTAAGAAGAGTAATGCTCAAAAGTCTAAAGAGAAGAAGTAGTATCTCTGTCATCATTATGGCGCAGCTAGACATACTCGATCTAATTGCTATAAGTGGTTAACCACTCAACAAAGCAATAACATGATTTTATCGGGAAACCAGAATCAGCTTCCATCCTCCCTTGCTCCTCTTGGAGATCTCCTCAAGATCCTCATGTTCCTTTCGAACTTGAACGGTTTCAATTCTTCCCCCTCACCATTGGTTCAAGGTTTTGCTCAAAGGAAACATTCTTCCAAAGTATGGAAGGAAAAGGGCTCCAAGTGATTTAGTCACTCTCTCTCTCTCTCTCTCTCTTTCTCTCTCTCTCTCTCTCTCTCTCTTTGTTTTGTTTGCATTACTTGTGTGTTTTGCTATCTTATTTTAAAACAGTCTAGTTTTATGCATTGCTTTATTTGACATGTTTTTGTTTGGTTGTTTTTCAATTTTTTTTTATTTTGATTTTTTTTGTTTTTCATTCATAAAAAAAAAAGATTGAAAAATCAGAAAAATACAAAAACAGTGTGTGTATGTGTACATTGGTACTTGTGTACCTTGAATGGCCAATGAAACAAATTTTTCTAAATTTTGTATCTCTTGTAGCTTAGATGAGCATCTCTATGCACAGGGGATGACCATACCCGTCTGTTTATCCTGCCTAAGATATGGACCGTCAACGATTTCAAGTCGATGATGATGCTTAATATCTTTAAGGACCTAAGGGATCGTTACCAAATCCCTGAAAATATCCCCATTTGTCTCCTTGAGAAGTTTGAGAAGTGTTACTCGGGGAAAACTGAAGACGTTGGCATTTATGATGCCATGTTTTCCGGGCTGTGCTATTGCTGACAGCGTTACACTGTCAGTTGGCCAACTTTTTGAGAATATCCGTTAGCCAAATTGCTCCAAACACTTGGAGGATATTTATCGAGGCTGGAATCATCAGGGGTTGTCTAAGCGGCGGAAACCGTCAACTTACATTGGACGAGTTCTTCTGGTACTATCGTCCTCAACACATCGCCTCGTCAAAAGGAATATTCCATTTTACAGCAAGGAAGAAAACACTTAGGCTGGTGTCAGATATGCTTGACTCCAATAGGAAGTGGAAGAGTAGATATTTTTTCGTACAAGGGACGAATTGGGTATGTCGTCCAGAAGAGTGGGTTACCAAGCCTCATGGTTTTGACAACACTTGGGGCATTGTTAAGGAATTAGGTTTAGCGCCGTCTGCTTTCACTTTTTACTATATCTGTTAGATTTAACGTCGTCTACTCATTTAATTTGATGATGTCGTCTGCTTCTTTTTTCAGCGAGCGTCCGTCCACGCATAACTGAAGAGCAAGAGGAATTCATCTATCGGGTCCTTGAAATTCCATTTGAAGAACGGAAGTGTAAGAACCTGATTACTCTTGATACTTTGCACGCCTATTGTGATGGTCCAGAGCCAACGCCGGCAGCACGTAGACTAAACAATTATTCTCGTCGACGTAAGTATTTGATCCCTTTCCTTTTGTCCGCCGTCATTTGCATGTCGTCTACGCATCTAACTTCGTTAGTCATCCTTTACACAAATAGAGGCGGCTAGATTGAGAGCTTCAGTAAGGGCGTCAGCTGCTGCTCGCAAGAGAGAAGAGAAGGAAAAGGAGAAAGGTAAGGAGGTGGTGTCCTCGTCAGCTCCGAAAGTCATTGGGAAGGGGGTGCCTAAACGCAAGGCTGAAGGGAAGGAGGACCGGCCTCCTAAGAAAGGCAAGGTTACCCCTACAGCTGACAAAGGGTTGAAGAAGTCATCACCTCCCAAACAAGGTCATGGAGTTGGCAAAGGCCTGATGACGATGTTAGGCCTCATCAACCAAGAAACCCTTTGTCTCTTTACTCACAAGGGGTACGCTGTCGAGATGGTTGAGTCAATCATCAAGGAGACGAACTTAGATTCTTGCGGTAATTAGGAGACTGAGGACCTGGGGTCATGAGGTCTTTTTGACATTTCTAGGGTGCGTTTCCGCTCTTTGATACATACACCTTATGATTCCCCATTTTTTAGTTGACAGTTGTCTTGCTTTGCAGGTGACGGTGCGTTTGAAGGCACTCTAAGACAGGTGCGTTGCCGAGGAAGGGGTTATCCATCACCTTAGAAAATGCAATGAGACCCTGACCAACGAGCAAGCACAGTACAAGGAGGCCGTTTGCATTCTGAACAAGGAGGTGGAGGGCCTGAAGAAGAAGCTGACGGAGGAGGCCACTCTTAGAGAAAAGGCTAAGGAGGTGAAGGCAAATGTAGAGAAGGAACTGATGGCTCTCTGCGAGCAGGTGGAGACGGCCAGAACCGATGTCGTGACGGAGTTCAAGGTGTCGCAGGATTTTATTGATGCTAGCGTCGTCTACTATGGTGACGGGTTTGAGGATTGCCTAAAGTAGGTCAAGTTCGTCTTCCCACACTTGGATTTATGCAAGGTCACCATGGACAATCCTATGCCAATGACCCCTACTGTTGGCGACATCATTGATGATGTGACGGACGAGTCTACTCATGCAGAGCAAGGTGTACAGGATGACGTCATGGTGCTCGTTTAACCTGCCCAAGAGAGGCCCGTCACTCCTATAATCCCGCCATCTAAAGATCCTCCTCTTGACATTGAGAACCCTTTAGCTCCAAGTACCCAAGACCCCTCTCCAAAAGACGATGAGAATGTTCCCGTGCAGGACGTCGAGGACCCCGTAGTTTAGTTTTCTATTTATATATTTTTTATTACGTATTTTCTCTTATTTTTAGACAAATTTAAGTGCCCTTTTTTTTTTGGGCTTTTGTTGAAAACATGCTATAAGATGTTTTTCTTTACATCTGTCACTTTATGTTCATATCTCATTTTGATGTGCATGTTTATTAATTTTTCGACGAGTATGCTTGAACCGTCTACTATATTTCGTCATTTTGCGGATTGTACTGAACCCATCCATTGGTGGACATGTTCTTAAAGTCATCAGCTTATGGTTCTGTTTATATTTGCACGTGTCCCTTGGGTGGACTTGCATATTTTGGGCTAAGTTTTATAGTCATGTGGACTTTGGAATAAACTCGTCCATTTTGTGGTTTTATTGGTTGACTCGTCCATTTGCGGACTTGAACAACTTTTAAAGTATCCACATGGGATTTTAATAATTTTCAAGGTGTCCTCATGGACTTGATAATAGTAAGGAACTCTTTGGGATGACCTCGTTCGCACTGTGGACTCAGCAATGATAAGTTTGTCCACTTTGCAGGCTTTGTAAACTTGTCCACTTGTGGACTTGAGAGTGATAAATCCGTCCACTTTGTGGGCTTAGTAATAAACCCGTCCACTTGTGGACTTGGTAGTAATAAATTCGTCCACTTTGTGGACTTAGTAATAAACTCGTCCACTTGTGGACTTAGTAGTGATAAATCTGTCCATTTTATGGACTTTGTAACAAATTCTTCCACTTTATGGACTTTGTAATAAACTTGTCCACTTGTGGACTTAGTAATGAGCTCGTCCACTAATGGACTTAATCAAAACGTTCACACAGGTCATATCTGAATAATTCCTCTTATTGTGATAAATACATGCATAAGTAGAAAGTTGTTCTTAAAAAAAAAAAGAGAATAAAAACATGCCCTTTGGGCTTAAAAGGTACTGTAGGTAAAAGTTGACTAAAAGGAATAAAATGGAAATAAGGAGTAGCGCCATTCATGCTGTCTTCTACTGGTAGTATCTCCTAAGGTGTTCGGCGTTCCATGGATGGAGTAACTTCTGCCCATCTAATGTCTCCAGGTGGTACGTACCTTTCCTTTGTCATGATGCGAATCTGTAAGGTCCTTCCTAATTGGGTCCGAGCTTTCCCTGGGAAGGGTCTCTTGTGGCACCCATCACCTTTCTTAAGACAAGATCTCCAACTTGGAAGTCTTTGTGCCTAACCCTGGAGTTGTAGTGCTTGGCCATGAGGTCCTGGTACCGTGCTAGCCTTTGTTCGGCTGTCACCCTAACTTTGTCCACTAGGTTAAGCTGTAGACGCATGGTGGTACGGACACAAGGTACAAGTCCCCAATTATACGCATGTATGGGAGGAAGAGCATAAAGAAGACGACCCAACCTCTGGCCTTATGGATGGAGCCTATTAGTAATTGGGCTTGAGATTAAGCAAGCCCAAGTATTTAATAATTAAGGTTTCTTTATGCATTTTATTGTAGCTATTTAAGCACTTTTTCTGATTATTGTAAGACAGTTTTTGAGAATTAAAAAAAAAAAAAAAACATTTGTTTCTTTTATACCAGTGCTGACTCCAATTTTTGCTTGGTATTGACTCCAAGCAGTCCTTAGGTGCTGACTCCTAGGGTTTATCTTGTTGTTTATCTATTCTATTGAAATACTGTGGTTGTCATACGTCAGTTTGGTATCAGAGCCAGGTTTCTGGTCCATACAACACAACCGTAGACAACCACTTGAAAGCAAAACCATCAAAAGAGCAAGCCAACCAAATATGATAGTACCTTTCATGTTTTTTCCCCATGAGATCTTGAACAAGCCCAAACCAGCCCCTGCAATCTGTATATACCCCTAAGCCCCACATGAGTTTTTCACCCCCAAGCCAATAAAGAAGCTAGCGACACCTCCCAATCGGATGCTCGCCTCTGATCACAAAACCCATAACCCACCAACCACAAAAAAAGGGAGAAGTAGAAGAGACCCACGCAAGACCTAGCACTCACCAACCGCCAACACCCACCGCCGCGAAAACCCAACAACCACCAGCCACCGCAAAACCCCACACCTCACCCTCGACCACCGCCGTTGAGGACGTCGACCACCGCCGATGCCAAGGCCAAGATGAGCAGCCACCAACTCCGTTGATGACTCTAGCGATTCCAGCCACTGACTCTGCCAATGACTCCAGCGACTCCAGCCAATGATTCCGCCGCTTCTCCTCTCTTTAGTTTCTTTTGCTTCTAGTTTCTAGTTTCGGTGATTTTAATGTTTGAACTTGGTAGATTTAGTTTTAAGTTGTAGCTCTTTCTTTTATTGTATTTCACAGAAGAAAAAAAAAAAAAAAAAAAAACTGACCAAGCAAATTCTAGGCTCGTGACAGACCAGTCCAAGCCAAAGAGCATGTCATCCTAGTGGGCTTCTATTACAAGGATCAGGCTCCCGTTTTCTTTCTTTGGTAGCCTTAATTTGTCTTTTTTAATACATCTCTAGTTTCTTAATGTGCATGCCCCACCATTTGTTTATTTCATTTACCTTGTTTGTTAGCTAGTTGCTTTGCTGGTCATCTGTTTCTTTCAATACCCAAAAGAAAAAACAAAAAAAACAAAAAAAACAAGAGCTATCTGTTTCCTTTGATTAGCCAAAGCCAAACCCAAAGCAAAAAAAAAAAAAAAAAGACTTTGAGATATCTGATCCTCATTATTAATTGTGGAGCTTATAGGAATTTGACTTTATTTGGGCTATCTCTTAATATTGTGAACACTGTCACTACTTGACTGCAATTTATTCGTTTGTTTCTTTGATATAGTCTCTACATGTACTCTTGCTTGACCTTGATTTTATATTGAGAATTGGTTATTTGAATTTTTTTGGGAATCGCTATTGCATTCATAAATATAGTGTTGCATGCATCTACGTAGTGGTCGCATCATGTCAAACCTTGAACATCAATCCAGTTTCGAGCCTAGGCCTTCCTTAGAGCAAACCATAAATGACCTAGCAAAAAGTGTCCATGCTTTACTAGATAGGGTAGGGCGAATTGAAGCATCTCAAAGAGAGACCATTAACCATGAAGGAGATAACATGCTTAGGCAAAATACCCATGGTTACTTTAATAGGGCTCCAAACTTTGAACATGATCATTATAATTACAATGGCCCTAGGGATTATGATGATATGATGTCCAAGGAAAAGATAGAAGCACCCACCTTTGATGGCTACCTAGACCCATGGGTTTTCACAAATTGGTTACGTTAGATGGAGAAATTCTTTGACTATTACCATAGGGCTGAGAACAAGAAAGTGAGGTATGCTAGAATGAAGTTAATTGGTAGAGCCGATCTTTTCTGGGAGGACCTTGAGGAAACCCTTAGGCGACAACGTGAGCCCCCCATTACTGATTGGCTTGAGATGAAGGATGCACTCTCCAGGAATTATCTTCCTCCAACTTATAGGAGCTCCCTTCTTGAGGAATGAGATCGCCTAAAACAAGGCACTACTCCTATGGCTGAGTATATAGAGAAATTCAAGGAATTCAAGAGGCGAATTCGAATAGTCGAGGAAGAGGTTTTCACACTCAATAGGTTCAAGAAAGGTTTAAATGCTAACCTACTAGGCGAGATTATCACCTGAGGAGTCACTACCTTAGGAGAAGCATATGACCTTGCTAGGAATTGTGAGTTAGCATCCAAATCTATCTTTTGGAGACGTTTTGAGCTCTGAAGTGCTCCTACCAACCCTTAACCTTTTGGTAGCAAATCTAGACTTGCCATACCCCCTAAGGTCAACCCCAATAGCATCCCAATAGAAAAAGAAGACAAGGGAAAATGTGTGATCAATGAGCCTTCAAGATTAGGCTCTCGCCTCTAATACTTCAAATGCAATGGGTTGAACATATCGCAGCTAGATGTTCCTTTAGGACCCTTGTCATTCAAGAGAATGATGAAAAGGTAGAAGATGTGAAGGAGTTGGTGTATGATCCAAATGTTGAGGAAATCCAAGATGTTGAGGAAATCCAAGATGTTGAGGCAGAATGGGAAGATGATCCTAGCTATCTCGCGTGCATTAGAGCCATCTCTTCCCAGGTTGATGATTCCAAGGTTGTCTTTGGTGCCCCTAGAGTGAATGTGGTAAGGTGTGCTTTGGCAGAACAGAGAGACACTGATGATTGGCGAAGGAGTGCCAACTTCCAAACTTACACTAAGCGTGGTGACAAAACTTGCAAGGTTATTATAGATAGTGGGAGTTGCATTAATGCGATGTCCTTCAACGTTGTTTCCCACCTAGGCTTGAAATTGACCCCACACCCTAACCCATATAAAGTTTCTTGGGTGGATACTTCCTCCATAGCCATAAAAGAAAGATATGTTGTCCCACTTCAATTCCTCACCTATAAGGCTGAAATATGGTGTGATATAATTCCCATGGATGTAGGGCATATTATCTTAGGTAAACCTTGGCTTTATGATTTGGATGTCACCCTTCATGGGCAATCCAATTCTTGCTCATTCATGTTTAAAGGTAAGAAGATTGTGCTCAATCCTTCGAAACCCAAACCAATCGACATGAGCAAGAAGACAGAAGCACCAAAGGCGAAAGGCCTAAACATCATAAGCCCAAAGGCATTTGAAAGGGTGGCAGTTTAAGAATCCATTGTGTTTATCTTAGTTGCTAGGGAACTTTATGGAGAGACCCGTAAGGAGCAACCTGAAGAAGAGAAGTCAGTGTTCCAAGAATTTAAGGATGTTTTCCCTGAGGAACTCCTCGATCATTTACTGCCCATGCGTGACATACAACACGCTATAGATTTTGTGCCCGGAGCGACCCTACCTAACTTGCCTCACTATAGGATGAGCCATGCAGAGCATGCTGAGTTGCAAAGGCAAGTAGAAGAACTACTTAGGAAGGGTTTTGTATGTGAAAGCTTGAGTCCTTGTGCAGTCCCTACACTCTTAACTCCAAAGAAAGATGGAACTTGGAGGATGTGTGCTGATAGTCGTGCCATCAACAAGATCACTGTGAAATACCGTTTTCCTATCCCTTGGTTGGATGACATGTTGGATATGATGGCTGGAGCAACGATCTTCTCCAAGATAGACTTGAAAAGTGGCTATCATCAAATTAGGGTTCGTCCTGGTGATGAATGGAAAACTGTCTTCAAGACGAAAGTTGGTTTATATGAGTGGATGGTCATGCCTTTTGGATTGTCCAACACTCCTAGTACCTTTATAAGAGTGATGACTCAAGTGCTTAAGCCTTTTATGGGGAAATTCTTGGTTGTGTACTTTGATGACATCCTCATCTATAGTAAATCTAGGGAGCAACACTTAGACCACCTAACTTAAGTTTGTACTACCCTTAGGAAGGAGAGATTATATGGCAACCTCAAGAAGTGCTCTTTCTTTACTGATAAAGTCGTCTTCCTAGGTTTCATAGTATCTTCCGAGGGAGTTTCTGCCAACCCCCAAAAGGTTCAGGTGATTGTGGATTGGTCCGAGCCCAAAAACATCCATGAAATTCGAAGCTTTCATGGGCTCGCTTTCTTTTATCGCCGATTCATCAAAGGGTTTAGCATCATTATGTCCCCTATCACTGACTGCATGAAACAAGGGGAGTTTATTTGGACAAAAGCTGCTACTAAGGCTTTCAATAAGGTAAAACAAAAGATGACTGATGCACATGTTATGCGTCTCCCTGACTTTACCAAGCCTTTTGAAGTGGAATGTGATGCCTCAGGTATTGGTATAGGGGGAGTACTTAGTCAAGAGCACCACCCAATTGCTTATTTTAGTGAGAACTTGAATGATGCTAAGCAAAAGTACTCCACGTATGACAAAGAATTTATGCCATTATTCGAGCTCTTTGGCATTGGCGTCATTACCTGTTGTCTCAAGAATTTATTATCTACTCTATTAATAAAGCCTTGCACTATCTCCATTCTCAAAAGAAGCTGAATTTTAGGCATGGTAGTTGGGTTGAATTTCTACAACGCTACTACTTTGTGGTGAAACATAGGGCGGGAGTTGAGAATAAGGTTGTTGATGCACTAAGTCAAAGGGTGTCTTTGCTATCGGTCATGAGTGTTAAGGTTACTGGGTTTGAAGGACTCAAGGATGACTATAAGTCATGCCCAGATTTTAGGGAGCTCTATGCTAGCCTAAGTAATGCCTCACAACCAATCCTGGATGATTATACTCTTCAAGATGGTTACTTGTTCAAAGCCAACAAGTTATGTATCCCTCGGTCTTCGATGAGAGATTTCCAAGTTTGGGAGATATATGCGAGAGGCTTTGCAGGTCATTTTGGCCAAGAAAAAACAATTGAGGAAGTGGAACGTCAATTCTATTGGCCTGGTCTTAAGAGGGGCATTGCCAAGATATTTGGTCAGTGTCATACATGTCAACTAGCCAAACATTGCAAACAAAACACTGGCCTATACACGCCTCTACCTGTGCGGGATTGCCCGTGGCAGGATGTGAGTATGGACTTTGTGTTAGGTTTGCCCCGCACCTTTAGGAAGCATGATTATATTCTAGTAGTTGTTGATCGATTCTCTAAGATGGCTCATTTCCTACCATGTTCTATGACCTTTGATGCTTCTAAGATTGCAAAACTCTACTTTGATGAGATTGTCAAACTTTATGGTCTTCCCAAAACCATAGTGTCTGAGAGGGATGTTTGCTTCATGAGTTATTTTTGGAAGACCTTGTGGCATTTAGTAGGCACTAAATTGAAATTTTCCATGGCCTTTCATCCTCAAACTGATGGTCAAATTGAGGTGGTTAATCGTAGTCTAGGCAACCTCCTTCGGTGTCTAGTGGGTGAAACCAATTGGAATTGGGATTCAATTCTTCCTATAGCCCAACTTGCATATAATAGCTCTCTCAATAGGTCTGTAGGCACTAGTCCTTTTGAGGTTGTGCATGGATATACTCCTAGAAAGCCCATAGATCCTTTGCCCATGTCCCCACATGTTAGGATTTCTGAATCTGTTGAGGCATTTGCACGACATGTTCATGATTTGCATAATGAGATTTGTAAAAAAATTCAGGTAAGTAATTCTCAATATAAAATTCATGCTGACACTCATCGGTGTCATGCAGAGTTTCAGGTAAGGGATTATGTCATGATTCAGATTCGACCTGAATGGTTTCCCTCTGGGACCGTTAAGAAATTACAGGCTCGTAGTGTCGGTCCATTCAAGGTTTGAAATGAATGGGCCCAAATGCATATGTCATTGACGTTCCTCATGATTATAGTATTAGCTCCTTCTTTGATATTAAGGATCTAGTTGCTTATAAAATCCCCACAGCTATTTATGATACCCCTTTTGATGAGCCTTCGCTTGATCCTATTGATGCCCCTATTCCTACCCCTTTACCCTTAAATCTACCCTATGCACATAAAGAATCTATTAATGCTATTTTAGATAAGCAGATTGTTTCTACCAAGGATGGAGGAGTTCATTGTTTCCTAGTTTGGTGGCGAGGGCGACCAGATTCTAATTGCACATGGATTACTCGAGATGAGCTACAGCGACTGGATCCTGACTTGTTGGATCCTGACATGGGTCGAGTTCTTCTCACTCGGGGGGAGTTGGTGCGGACACAAGGTACAAGCCCCCAATTATACGCATGTATTGGAGGAAGAGCAAAAAGAAGACGGCCCAACCTGTGGCCTTATGGATGAAGCCTGTTAGTTATTGGGCTTGAGATTAAGCAAGCCCAAGAATTTAATAATTAGGGTTTCTTTATGCATTTTATTGTAGCTATTTAAGCACTTTTTCTGATTATTGTAAGACAGTTTTTGAGAATTATAAAAAAACGTGTGTTTCTTTTATACTAGTGCTGACTCTAGTTTTTGTTTAGTGCTAACTCAAAGTAGCCCTTAGGTAATGACTCCTAGGGTTTATCTTGTTGTTTATTTGTTCTACTGAAATACTGTGGTTGTCCTACGTCACATGGCCTCGTTGTTTTTTCATTCATCGTAATTGTCCACCCTGTAGCTTGTGAGTCCTACCTCAGCTGGGATAACTGCCTCGCTTCCGTATGCTAGTCAAAACGGCGTCTCTCCTGTAGGTGTTCTGATAGTTGTCCTATATCCCATAACATGCTTGGCAACTTTTCTGGCCATACACCCTTTGCCCCCTCAAGCCGAGTCTTGATGATTTTTAACAAGGATCGGTTTATGACTTCAACCTGTCCGTTGGCTTGAGGATGGGCGGGAGAAGAGTAATGGTTTTTAATTCCCAACTGCGAGCAAAGTCCCTGAAAGAGTTGTTGTCGAACTGCTTCTTGTTATTTGAGACCAAGACTCTTGGGATCCTGAATCTGTAGATGATGTTCCTCTGGACAAAACTTCGCATGTTCCTTTTTGTGATGGTGGCCAGGGCTTCAGCCTCTACCCATTTGGTGAAGTAGTCTATGCTGACGATTAGGAACTTCAGCTGCCTCATTGCTATCAGAAATGTGCCCATGATGTCCAATCCCTATTGATCAAAAGGCCATGGGGCCGTTATTGGGGTGAGTTCTTCTGTCGACTGTTTAATGATATTGCTGAACCTCTGGCACTTGTCGTAGGCTTTGACATACACCTAAGCATCCTTTTGCATAGTAGGCCAATAGTATCCCACCTGAATTAGCTTGTGTACTAACGACCATGTCCTTGAGTGGTTCCCGAAAATCCCTTCATGGACTTCCCTCATGACATAGTCCGCTTCTACGAGGCTCAAGCATCTGAGGAAGGGTCGGGAAAAGCTTCTTTTGTACAAGACATCCTTCATCAGAACGAATCGTACTGCTCGTACCCTTCAACTTTCTTGCTGCCTCCTTACAGTCGAGTAGTATACCATTTCTCAAATAAGAGACCAAGGGTGCGGTCCAGTCACTTTCAAAACCTATCTCCTGTATATTGATGGAATCTATTAATGGCGAAAATTGGACAAAGGAAAGTACCACACCAGGAAGGATCACGTGTTCTGCTGATGCAGCCTTGGCAAGACGGTCTGCTTGCTTGTTTTCTCCCATTGGGACTTGAACGATTTTGGCCTTTAGGTCTTCCACCCTTCTTTTTATCTATTCCAGGTATCGCTTCATAATCACCGTTTACCTGGTTTGTGACGACTTGGGAGTCACAATGAATAACCACACTCGTGGCTCCTACCGCTTTGACGAGATCCAATCCTACTATCAGGGCTTCGTACTCAGCTTCATTGTTGGTAGTCAGGAAGTTTAGACGATCTCGTCACCTTCTAGAGAACGAAGTACGATGCTAGATCCTCCAGCCTGTTTGTTGGACGACCCGTCCATGTGTATACTCCACTGAGGATGCTCTTTTGCCCCCTGGCCTTCCATACTGGTGAACTCCACAATGAAGTCAGCGACTACCTGCCCCTTAATGGCCGCACATAGTCTGTACTTTATGTCGAATTCACTCAACTCTATTGCCCATAGTGCCATCTGCCTGGTGGCTTCGAGACTGCTCATTGCTCTCCTTAGGGGCTAGTTGGTCAGGACAATTATCGTTTATGCCTGAAAGTAAGGTTTGAGCTTGCGAGCCGCTATGAACAAAGTGAAGGCGAGCTTCTCCATTGGTAGATACCTTTCCTCCACTCCATGGAGTGCCTAGCTAGCGTAGTACACAGGCTTTTGCACCTTGTCCTCTTCTCTGACCAAGGCTGTACTAACAGCAGTTGGAATAACTTTTTGCTTGGCTTGGAGGGGCTTAGCAATAGTGGGGAAGAAAGGTAGGCCTTTAGATCTTCGAATGCCTGCTGACATTCGACCGTCCATTCAAATGATTTCTTCAGCATGTGAAAGAAAGGTAGGCACTTATCCGTCGCTCTTGACACAAATCTGTTCAGTGTGGCTACCTTGCCATTGAGGCTTTGTACTTCTTTCACATTCCTTGGAGGTGCCATCTTTATTATGGCCTGGATCTTGTCTGGGTTAGCTTCAATACCTCTTTGAGATACCATGAAACCCAGGAACTTCCTAGCCATCACCCCAAACACGCACTTACTTGGGTTAAGTTTCATGTTGTAAGAGCATAAGGTGTCGAATGTTTCTCAGAGATCGTCCAAATGGTCCTCCTCTCTTCGGCTCGTCACAAGCATGTTGTCAACGTAGACCTAGACGTTTCTTCCAATCTGACGAGCGACCATCTTATTCATAAGCCTTTGATATGTCGCACTAGCATTCTTGAGGTTGAACGACATTACTTTGTAGCAAAAAAGGCCCTAGCTGGTGACGAACGAAGTCTTCTCTTGGTCAGCTTCATCTAGTTTTATCTGGTTGTAGCTAGAGAAAGCGTCCATGAAACTTAGTAACTAATTTCAAACTGTAAAGTCTACCAAGACGTCTACCCGCGAGAGAGGGTAGCTGTCCTTTGGGCACACCTTGTTAGATCCGTAAAATCTACGCACATCCTCCATTTCCCGTTGGCTTTTTTGACCATCACCACATTTGCCAGCCAGTCGGGATAGTAAACTTCTTTAATGAAGTCTGCATCCTGTACCTTTCAGACCTCTTCTGCAATGGCTCTATCTCGTTCTTGAGCGAATACCCACTTTTTCTGACGGACGGGGGAAATGGTAGGCGATACGTTCAACTTGTGCACCATTATAGATGGGTCGATTCCAGGCATGTTTTCATGACTCCAGGCAAAGACGTCCTGGTTTTCTCATAGGAATGATGCTAGTGCTAAGCAGACTGATGGGCTAGTGAGAGTGCCGATCCTAGTCATCTGCTCGGGTCTAGAGTTATCAAGGGGTATTTCCTCCAATCCTTCCACAGTCACTGTCATCACCCGCTGTTCTTAGATATTCATATTTTGTAGATGATTGTCTATATCCAGCATTGCTATCTAGCATTCGCTTGCAACCACTTGGTCTCCTCCCAATTCCCCTACTCCATAGTCAGTGGGGAACTTGATCATCAGGTGGTAGGTCGAGGTTACAACCTTCCATGAGTTGAGGGTTGGTCACCCTTAGATGGCATTGTAGGCGGACGAGTAGTCTATAACAAGGAATGTGACATCCTTAGTAATCTGCTAAGGGTAATCACCAACTATTACAGGCAACGTGACTGCACCGAGGGGGTATATCTTAGTCCCTCCAAACTTGACGAGTGGGGCGTTGGTTGGGACCAATCGTTCTCTATCGATCCTCATTTGTTGGAATGCTGGGTAGTAGAGGATATCGGTGGAACTTTCATTGTCAATCAGAACGCGGTGTGTGTTGTAATCTCCTATCTGTATGCTGACAACGAGCGCATTGTCATGTGGATGGTGGAGACATCGAGCATCTTCCTCTAAGAACTCGATGATGGGATTGTCGATCCGAGCCATCTTCGGTACGAAACCCGTCAGGTAAATGTTCTGAACCATTCTGAGGTAATTCTTTCGTGCCTTTTTGGACAAGCTAGAGGCCATAGTGCCTCTTACAATCATTCTTATATCTCCTATCGGCAGCCTAGGACGCTCGTTCTCCCGTCGGGGAGGCTGCTCTTACAGTGGGTCTGCTCTCTCCTTGCTGACAAATCTTTGCAACTTTTCTTGTCTGATAAGAGCTTCTATTTATTGCTTCAAGTCGTAGAAATTAGACGTATCATGACCATGGTCGTGGTGGAAGCAGCAATACTTATCTTTGGACCTCTTATTGGGATCTCCCTTCAGCTTTTCGGGAAATGTCAGGGTCCCTTCGTCTTTGATTTGCATCAGGACTTGGTCAGTTGGGGCGGTCAGGAGAGTGAAGCTTGTGAACCTCCATGTGGGGGGCTTGGAGCGCCTGTCCTCCCGTCGTTCTCCTGTCTTGGCCATCTTTCACCCCTATCTTGCCGTACATCCTCTTTTCTTTCCCTCTTCCTAGGTTTCTCTTCTCGGGCCAGTAGCACATCTTCTGAGTTCATGTACTTAGTTTCCCTGTAGACTACATCTGACATAGTCTTTGGGTCATTTTTATGCAGGGAAAATAAAAACTTACGCTTCCACAATCCGTTTATGAATGCGGCCATGAGTATCTTGTCGTCAGCATTATCAATCGAAAGGGCCTTTATGTTGAAGCGGGTAATGTAAGACCTTAGCGTTTCGTCCTCTCGTTGCTTGATGTTCATAAGGCAAGCAGTAGACTTTTTGTACCTGTATCCCCCGATAAAGTCCGAGGCAAACTGGGCGCTCAACTCCTTAAAGGTACTAATGGAGTTGAGTGTCAATCGGCTAAACCAAACCCTCGCGGGTCCCTTCAGCGTAGTGGGAAAGGCCCTGCATATGATCTCATCCGCCACCCCTTGTAAGTGCATTAAGGTCTTAAAAGTCTCCAAGTGATCCAACGGATCCTTTGATCTGTCGTACGCCTCTACTTATGGCATGCAGAATTTTGGCGAAAGGAGGAATGAGGTAACAGATGCAGTGAAAGGCGAATCTGTCTGGTGGACTAACTCATCAACGTTGTTGGATACTCATCCCCTGAGGGCGTTCCTTCATCATCTGCATTTCTACAACTAAGTGCGGTGGTGGAGCCGTATCTGCGGCGGATGGACGACTTGTATCCTGTTGTTCTTTCCTAGTCGGGGTGTTGCTGCCTTCCGGCCCCTTTTGGTTCCTCCTCTAGGCACTGGTTCCTTCCTGGTCCTCCTCCTAAGAGTTAAGCATCGCGTTCTTTTGGTGCAGTTGCTCCTCTAGGTCATGGTTTTGCTTGGTAAGGCACTCTACAGCTGCAGTGAGCGTTTGAACTTGTCTCTCGAGGGTAGTGGTACGCGGTTTGTCCCCTTGGTTGTTGTTGGTGGTTGCCATTATTTCCTTTCTTTCCTTCAACTGTCTCCCCGTTAACTCCTCATCATGTCCAAGCGTTGATACCGTTAGGTAGTGGGATGAAGTTGTCGGCTTTGAGATTGATGGCTTCATCTTGTGTGAAGTTGTCAGCATGCATAATAGAGCTGACGGGTTCTTAGAGAAAAACAGCTTCTTTTATTTTACCAATTAAAATTACCCCTATCAGTAGGATTATTTTTTTACGAGTGTTTGAGTTACGTTGCTCATTTTAGGGTGTTTAAACACTGAACTTAGAAAGTTCCTCGTACCAATTTAGTATCAAACAATGTTGCTCAATGGTATTGTTATAAATAATTAGAAAATCTTGGGACCCATTTGGACTAGACAACACCTCAACAAATCCCTCTCTCCCACGCAGACCTGTTTCTCTTTTCTCTCTCTACCAACACGCTAAACAAAGTGAGACCTGCACACTCCTCTCTCTCTCTCTCTCTCTCTCTCTCTCTCTCTCTCGTTTGTTTCTCAAAGAAAAAAAATTCCTCTCCTCTGAGTATGATCAACCACCGTGATCCACCATTGGGATTCATCTCCACATTCAATCTACCTCATCGTCAGCTCTAATCTCTCTCTCCTTATTTATTTCTCTAAAATGGGTTTGATTTCAAATGGGTTTGTGTGGGTTTGGAAAATGGAGATTTTGTTGTTTATGGTTTTTGATTTCGGTTTTGGGGTTGTTTAAAAATGGGTTTATGGGGATTATGTTACTGTTGTTAGTGGGTTTTGATTTAATTTTTGGGATTGAAGGAATCCCAGCTTTTTTTTCATGCTATAAGTGGGTCTAAGGATATGGGCAGTGAAGGAAAGCAATGGTGGGATTGTGATGAAAAGTAAAACTAAAAAAAATGACCGGCAAGAGAATGATGAGTAGCAGTGAAGAAGATTATGAGCAACGGCGAGGCATGGAAGTGTTTGCTGGTGGTGGTGGTGGGTCAGTGTTTTTTTGAACTTGAATTTTGAGACTGGTAGTGGCTGTGGCTTTGGTAGTTGGTAGCTGAATGGTCATTGACAAATTGGAGTATGGAAGAGAAGATTGGCAAGTGGATGAAGACGAAGAAGAAGAAGTGAGGGAGAGCAGTTGGTTCGAGTGGGAGTTTTCTCTCTCTTTAAATAAAAAATAATTTACCCATTATTCATGTAAGAATAAGTACAACTTTAAAAAAAAAAATACTCATACCAAATACTCTCGATGCCATGAGTAGAGCGCTGAGGAGGGCTGCTGGGTCACCCTTATCTGAATAGATAAAGCGCATAGAGATGCCTAGGTGGTTTACCCACCCACCGTTTATCATTTATGATGGTAAGAATGATCATGTTGAGCATGTAAGTCATCATATACAAATAATGTCGCTTTATTCTCAAAATGATCCTATAAGGTGTTCCCGTCCAGTCTCAGCCCAATGGCTATGAGATAGTTTAACGGGCCGAAGAAAGGATCAATTCGATGTTTCGGTGAGCTAATACAGGAGTTTGGTGTTCAGTTCATAACATTTAGCAAAGTCCCACAACCTATAGATGCTTTATTGTCTATGAGGATGAGGACTAGGGAAACCCTCTGTTCTTATGCCAATAGGTATTGGGAACTCTATAATGAAATATGAGGGGGTAATAAGCAGGTCACCTCTAGCACTTTTCGGTTAGGTCTCCCCGAGGACTCTAAGTTGAGGGATTCTTTGACCATGCAACCCCCTGAGAGCATGCATCAGATAATGAGAAGGATTGAAGAGTACAAGAGATTGAAAGATGATCGCTTACAGGGGAAGGGCAAGGCCCCGGCCTCCTCATAGTACCGTAAAGAGTATCGTCCCGATAAGTTCCAATAGAGACCAAGAAGAGAACCGAGGGTTCCCTGCAATGATTCAGCACAATGACTCGAGGGAGTTCACCTAGCATTCAAGGAGCCTGTTTATAAGATCCTTGAACATATTAAGAATGAACCTTATTTTCAGTGGTCCAGTAAGATGCGTGGTGACCTAGCAAGGAGGAACCAAAGTTTGTATTGCCCTTATCACAGGGAGAAAAGCCACGCCACCGAACAGTGTTGTGTTTTGAAGGATTACTTGGCACAGTTGATGAAAGTAGGGCACCTCAAGAAGTTTTTGGTCAGTTAAGGGGGAGGGAATGCGGGCCAGGGGTCAGGTGGCCGAAACAACCGTACTCTCCCCTATCCATTAGGAATTATCGAGGTTATTCATACGGCCTCACAGGACATGAGTTGGAGCGATCAGAGGACGGTTTTGAGTGTGGTATCTTCCTTTAAAGCGGACGGCAATGGTCGGCAGGAGAAGAAACTCAGAAAGGCGATCACATCAATCACCTTTAGCGAGACTAATTTGGAAGGGGCATCCCAACCATATGATGACGCTTTGGTGGTAACGTGTTGGATTGGTGGTTTCCTAGTTAAAAGAGTAATGGTGGATCAAGGGAGCAGAGCCGAAATTATGTACTATGATCTCTACAAGGGGTTAGGATTGAAACTTGAGGATCTCAATAAGCATGACACACCCTTGGTGGGTTTCGATGGGAAGGTTGTGACCCCCGAGGGGCAAATAAAGCTGCTAGTAGTGACCGAGGGCAAGGAGGTCAAAGTCAACTTTATAATGGTTAATGCTTATTAGCCCTACACGGCGATACTCGAACAACCCTAGATTCATTCCATGGGGGCAGTTCTTTCAACACTACACTAGAAGATCAAGTTCCCTACTGAAGATGGAGTCGCGGTAGTTTGTGCCGATCAGAAAGTAGCACGATAGTGTCTGGTGGCGGCGATAAACCACGAGATAAAGCTAAAAAAGCAGGCAAGTCGAGAGCAATTATAGTAATTATCGATAGCCGAGAGTCCAACGGGTGTGGATAGTGCGGGAGATTTGATCCAAGTCAGAATATTGCCGTATTCGAGTAGGTATTTCTAGATTGGTAAGAGCTTGTCGGTGAGGGATCAAGTGGAGATCCTGTTGTCATTGGTGCCAAACTTGGACGTGTTTGTGTGGAGCTTGTATGATGTGCCCGAGGTGGACCAGGCTTTTATCATGCACTGATTGAATGTAGACCCCTTAACCCCTCCTAAGAAGCAGAGGCCCAAAAAAGAAGCCAAGCCTTATGTTGATGCTGTCAATGAGGAAGTGGAGAAGTTAAAGAGGGCGGGGGCAATCAAGGAAGTGTTTTTCCCGGAGTTATTAGCAAACACAATGGTGGTGAAGAAGAAGAAGAAGAAGAATGGCAGCTGGAGGGTGTGCATCGACTTTACCGACCTTAACCAAGCATGTCCGAAGGATCCTTTCCCAGTGCTGAAAATAGATCAATTGGTAGACACAACGGTCAAATATCAGAGAATGAGCTTTTTGGATGCATTCCAAAGATACCATCAAATCTCACTAGCGCTTGAGGACCAAAAGAAAACATCTTTCATCACCCCTGAGGGAAACTACCATTACACTGTAATGGCTTTCATGTTGAAGAATGCGGGAGCCACATATCATCGAATGGTCACTCGAATGTTTAAAGACCAGATCGATAAGATTGTAGAAGTATATATCAATGACATGGTGGTAAAAACCAAGGGAACTGAGAGGCATACGACCGATTTAGCAGAGGTTTTCAATGTACTAAGTTAACACCAATTGCACCTCAACGCTGAGAAGTGTTCCTTTAGAGTAGAATCTGGCAAGTTTCTAGGCTATATGATAACCACTCAGGGAATAGAGGTGAACCCTGATTAGATTTTAGCGATCCAGCAGCTACAACCCCCAGTAACCCCAAGGAAGTACACAAAGTTACAGGAATGATTGCCGCCTTGAACAGATTCATCTTAAGGTCGGCGGACAGGTGCCGACCTTTTTACCAATTAGAGGAGGACCTTTTCTTGTATTTGGCAGTTTCTGACCACGCCGTAAGCTCGATATTGATCAAGCAACATAAAGGGATCCAAAGACGCATATTCTACCTTAACAAAACCCTAGTGGACACAATGACTCGGTACTTGCCGTTAGAGAAGATGGTATAGGCCTTAAGTACACGCTACAAAGAAATTGCTGCATTATTTTCAAGTGCATACCGTTTGGGTATTGACCGAGTACCCTCTGCAGTCACTACTGAGGAGGTCAGATTTCAAGGGTAGGATAGCAAAATGGGGGACAAAGCTGGGAACATTCGATATACGCTACAAATCGAGAAATTCCATTAAAGGGCAGGTGTTGGCGGACTTTGTTGCCAAGTCCACTCCCTCTTCTGGGACTTCTTTGATGATATGCCAAGTCACAGTCAGGCGATGGATGGTGTATGTGGATGCTGCGTCTAATGCGAGAGGTTCGGGGGTTAGGGTGGTATTGGTGTCTACCGAGGGCATAAGGGTAGAAAAATCATTAAGGTTGGGCTTTCGGGCTTCTAACAATGAGGTCAAATATGAAGCCCTCATTGTTGGACTACGGGCAGTACTAGACCTCGGGGCAGAGGAGGTAGAAGTGGTCTCAGATTCCAAGTTGGTGGTAAGTCAAGTAGATGGGAGTTTCAAGGCAAGAGACCAGCGTATGATGTAGTATTTGCGGTTGTTCGGGTCTCTACGCATAAATTTCCGTGATGTCAGCATAGTTAGGGTACTGAAGAGTCAAAACAGCCATGCTAACTCCTTGGCCACTCTGGCATCCTATTCAGGTGATCACATTCCCCGAATGATACTAGTATTGCTTTTGGAGCACCCGAGCATTGAGCGCCAAATGTTAGTAGTAGTTGCATCGAAGTTGAGACCGAGTTGGATAGATCAATACGTAGCCTTTTTATCTGATGGGTCTTTGCCAAGGGAGGCAAAAGAGGTAGAGGACGTCGACACGTTTTTGGCCGTCTGAGGAAAAGAGGTTATACTGACGGTCATATGGTGGACTATATTTGTTATGCCTTCACCCCTAGAAAACCATTGAGTTGTTGGCTGAACTTCACGAAAGAGTGTGCGGAAGGCATTCGAGAGGGAGGTCCTTTGCACACTGGGTCATGACATAAGCATTCTGGTGGCTGAATGTGCAAAGGGAAGTGGCAGATTATGTTAGAAAATGCGATCGATGCCAAGTTCACACCCCGTTACTACACTAGCCGGGGAGAAACCTCAACTCGATCACTAGCCCATGGCCCTTTGCCCAATGGGGGCTAGATATAGTCGGTCCCTTCCTTTGGGCCTCGGGAAACAGACGATACGTGGTGGTGGCAACAGACTATTTCACCAAGTGAGTGGAGGCCGAAGCCTTGGCAAATATTAGGGACGTGGATGTAAAAATATTTGTGTGAAAGAACGTTGACACAAGGTTCGGGGTTCCCCAAGTGCTAGTATCTAATAATGGGTTGCAATTTAATAGTAAGCTCTTTCGGGAATACTGTAGCAGCCTTGGTATAACCAACAAGTACTCATCGCCCGCATATCCCCAGAGCAACGGACAGGCCGAAGCGACGAACAAGACAATTGTCAGCGATTTAAAGAAGAGACTGGAGGGGGCAAAGGAAAATTGGGTTAAGGAGTTGCCAAACATCCTGTGGGCCTACGGAACGACTCCCAGAAGATCGACAAGCGAGACACCTTTCTCCATAACTTATAGTGCCGAGGCAGTTATACTGATCGAAATCAGTTTATTAAGTTTAAGGGAGGCATGATTTGCAAAGGGACGTAATGATGAGAGCATGATCAGCAACATGGATGCTTTGGAAGAGCGAAGAGACATGGTGGCATTACGACTCACGAATTACCAGCAAAAGTTGGCTTAGGGGTATAACAGGAAGGTTAGGGTTCGAGAATTTGTACCGGGGACCTCGTTCTTTGGAAGGCCTGTCACTCCTGAAATCTTTGCAGGCTCTCAGAGTTTAATTTTTTGAAAGCAATTACCATCCTATTTCCACTCTTGGATTGCCCCTTATCCTTGAGCCAACCCTTAAAGACCTGCCCAAATCCTCTATCATCAAGTACTGTATCAGGTCTAAAATTCTTGGTTGTAACCTTTAATTCTGTAAACTGAAGATCCTCAAGTTTAGGGTGGGCAAGATCTGACCAAGTATTATTTCATCATTTTTGGAGCTACTGCTGTCTATTTTAGACCCAGCTGGTGGGAATAGTGATGAACAAGAGAAGTGTGCACGAGGTGATTGGTTAGACTCTGAACAACTATCGTTGGCCTCAATCTCAGAAATGGTGGGTGGGAATATTAATGGAATGGAAAAACTTGTTATTATGGTAATGGAAGGATTTTTAATTATTATATCATAATTTTCAGGACTGTCTGTAGCAGACCTGGCTGGTGGGAATAATGACACTATGAAATTGGAATTATGAGAGAATCTTGGAGATGTTTCGTTGGATTCTGAACTACCATCACTTTCACTATCTGTGTTAATGGCTGGGAAGATTTATGGAATGGAAATAGGGGAGCCCGGATTTGTTCCATTCCTTATCAAACTAAAACTGCCTGACTCTGAGTTGACTGATTGGAAAACAGAGTACTCTACTAGTGATTCACTTCTTTCTTCGCTTACTGTACTACCACGGTGCGAGTTGTTGGCAACAAATTTTGCAACCAAAAATTACGAAATACAGAAATGTTTAAAGATGAAATTATATAGTATTCAGTCACTAAATTTTTCTTGTTTGACGCAAAATTCTTTGAAACTTACTTGAATCAACTTGGTGCTTCCTCATATTGATATTGGACAGAAAAATTTTGGGAGATTGAGAGCGAAAGAATTACATATGAAAAATTTGGAAGCTTCAGCGAAGATACTTTCTCATGGACTTTCGCGTTCCTTTCCGCTTAATACTGTGACTTTGAGTCTTCGGCTCATCTACTTCCTGACAGCATTAATATCTTGCTATGGCTTAATTGCTAAACAATAGGGCCTTACATCATTTGGGTTGTTCTGAGTTCTTTGTGGGTCTTAGCAAATCTATCTCAACAATTGGTCTTGTGGTCCTAATGCTCATTTGGATTGACTTCGGGCACTCAGCTTTCATGGGGCTTATCCTTGACTGTTCCCATGTACTGAATCAGCCCAAGTTCATAGGCTCTGCTAGCTAGGTCCATGGGATTTAATTTTACCTCTCACTTTCTAGTGGCCTTCGACTAACAAGTGACAATGTTAGTGCCTTTCCATGGGCTAGTTTTCTTGAACCATTTTACTCACAAGTGGGTGTAATACGATTGGGTCAAATATGTATGGGTCAAAATTGGATTCTTTTAAATAGTAAAATTCATGGGCCTTGGGGATAAATTTGGTGGGATGGACATAACAATTTCTGCTATTTTATCTCACGGTTAGTGGGTCAGAGTGATGGGCTTTGGGCTGAATTTGTTGTCCGAAGATTTGCTACTAACAACTTCATAAAACAGATTGGAATTTTTCATTGCTTTTTTTAGAGTGTGAGTTGAACCTACCTATGGCATTGATGTTGACCCTTTTTATTTTTTGGGAACAACAAAGCAAAAATTATTGGTGTGGATTTAACATAAAAACATGATCATTAGGAAGTACTGTCGGTGAACAAAACTCACACACTAGACTACGCATAATTTGTTTCATCTGGCACTCCAAAAAGACAACAACAAAAGTGGATGTGAAAAAAGAAGAATTAAGATACTTTAATGACGTGCAAATACGAAGTGAATGAATTTCAAACTATTTAATTTGGGAAAGTAATAACAACAAAAATAACAATGACAATAACAATAACAATAACCATAGGAGAGAAAGAAGTGTTTAAGTACTACAAGTTTACAATTATTTATATACTATCAGTTGCAACTGGTTAACTGATTATGAGTTTGTTTCTATTAAGTTTCGTACAAACTATACGCCCACAAGGAGGGACTGCAACAAGTTGCTCATACTTCACCATCTTCTTTTGGATCACCTACAAATCATGGCCATAACCTCTTGAAAATTGCCAGACTCTTAGTGTTACAACTAAATAACCAACTGGAAAAGAAACTAATAACAAACCATATTACCCCAAGCCTAAAAAAAGCAAGATTACGCAAAATTAAACAAAATTAGTTTGATATTCCCTCTCAAATTCCCTAATATCTCTAGTTTATTTTCACCCACGAATTTTGTGTGGACCTGCCCTGACCTGAATTACAAAACAATGGCCTCCCTTTCACTAATTTTTAGAGAAGGAAACATGATGGGGCTTTCTAATCAAGAACTAGAATTAGGTAATGAGGGAGTGAGAGAAGGAGAAATTTCATCCATAGCTTTCTGCGGCCTTTTCTCAAAATTGGAAGGTCTGTGTTAAACAGTTTCGAGACCTTTGAAATACTTTTAACTCTCAAAGTAGTCCCTACTTTGGGCATATCAACTAGTTTAACTACAAAATTGTTTTCCCTTCTAAATTCCTTCATCCTTTTCTCAAAGTAGGAAGGCCAATGGGTTGAACATCAGCGAGGATCACTTATGACTGTGGCGACGGTCTTAATGACAGTTTCAGGAACTTAGAAATACTTTTAACTCTCAAAGTAGTCCCTACTTTAGGCGTATCAACTAGTTTACAAGTATTACAAGCAACTATGATTTCCAGAAATATTTACTACAAACTTTAGATCCTGTTAAAGCTATATGCCTATGTCTAAAAATTCATTGGATATGTTATAAGGGTTGTATAAAGCATGTCAATACATTTTTAGGTGGAGATTTGGCTTTAGTGTTAACATTAAAAAATATATAAAATATAAAATGTTATGGTTATGGTTATTTTTACAAGTTGTGAGTTTCTGTCGATTTTGTGGATATCGGTTCTTTCGGCATTTATGTCTCACATACTAGGAACCTTGGAAGCTTTCTTGGAGAAATATGTGGTATGTATTTGAAATGAATGACACTAGGGTGATGTGTGTGTGAGAGTCCTTTAATCTTTTTACTTACTCTTTTTTGAGGTTTTAGCAGTATTTGAGTCATTTTTAGCATTTTAGAGAATGAGCAACATTATTTAGAGGGTGAGCAATGTCATTTCACTTTCATCTTTATAAGACAAATTACAAAATACCCAATGTGGTTTGGGGATATCAACATTTTGTCCACCAATTTTCAATTGTCCAATCTAATGACCTCTTAACATTTGGAACAAAATGAAACTGTTAGGGATTTCATTGGACACATTTTATAGTTCAAAGTGCCGCTGGTTGTAGAATCCCTTAGCGTTTCTAGTATAAAAGAACTCAAGCTCCCACATATTGCGGGAGCAATATTGTATGGCATCTTCCAAAAATATGAAAAGGTATTAACCATTTTTCCTTTATATTTTTATAAGTTTTAGACTAGTATGTAGTATCATTGAATTTGCTTAGTAATTATTATATATAATAGCATCAATTTTTTTGTTACAATTATTGTTTTTGATTTGTGAATGTTATTTATCTAAAAAAAATTTCTTATTTTATTTCGTTCAAGATAAAACAAAAATACTAATTATGGTTTGACATGGTATTTGTTAAATGCCAAATAATTTTTTTTATTATTACTTTAATGGCCACATCAGCATTTAGTGTGTTAATGGTGCACTTTGCCTGCCACATAGATTATTTCAATTTGTGAGATAATGGTAAGAACCAAAACTAGAACACTTTTTTAAATGTATTTTCAAAAAATGTATTTTCGCCTTGGTTTTAATGTCAACATAAAAAAAGTAAATATTGTTATGGTTATTGTTACAGGTTATGAGTTTCTACCAAACCCTAGGCATTTGAGACCCACTTACTCGAACCCTTGGAAGTTTTATTGGCGAAATATGTGGTATGTATTTGAAATGTGTGACAATAGGGTGATGTGTGTGTGAGTCAATATTTCACCTTTTTAACTTATTCATTTTTGAGGTTTTAGTAGTATTTGGGTCATTTTTGACCTTTTGGGGGTATATTGTGTTAGAATAATGTGGTCCAACATGATATTTTATGATGTCTCTATTATCAATAATTTATTATTCAAAATTTCTTGTGAAATTTTTCCATATTTTTATGATGTAAAATATTGGTATATTGATATATGCCTACTTGATTTTGTCGACTAGGATTATGAATCATTTTGTTATAGTTCTTGGCTTGACCATATCTATCATGATGTAGCCTATTTTTATAGGTACATTATTGGACCATGATGAAAAGGAGGTGTAAGTTAAAATTGCTCAAATTATGAAAGACAATAAGGGCTAGTCTTTCAATAATTAGTGCATAATAATCTCGACAGTCTTTCCATAATGAGATTCATGCACGTTGAGCATTGACCTTAATAAATCTATCGTGTCATTAACAGTAACTTGCCTCCTATAAGAGGTGTTGTCATTATAGTAATTCTGGATATGAACGATAGATGAATCAATTCATTAGTATGGAGTTACAAAAGCAATGACACGTTAATGAACTTCTTCATTAATGAATCTAATTAATGAAGTTATTTATTAATAAATGTAATATGTCTGTTACATGAATTGTTATTACGATAGAAAGGGTTTTATGGCTGGTCATGTCTTTTTTAAATATTATAAATATTATCAAGGCAACACTTGCAAAGGGTGTGAGAAGAGAAAAAAAAAAAAAAAAAAAAAAAAAGAGCTCTTGTTAATCCTAACTTGCTGGAAAGAGCATCCAAATTTCTTGTGAGGTCCTTGAATAATAGAATTTATAGTATGTAAATTTCTCATATCTTATTGTTGATTTTTATTACATATGCACATGATATAATTATTAATTGATAGATGTATTATATTTTTTTTTCACTTGAATTAACCCACTTACCCAACCGGACTAAACTCACCACCAAAATTTGGCCAAACCCAAATCTAGTCATTAACCCATGGAAAGAAAGATGGAAAATGTATTTTGTTTCAAATGATACTACGTTATTCGTATCAAAATCCAATAAATGAGAAACATATGTACAAAATAACTATCCACTACACATGTCTTTCAATTGTTAATAGGTTAGTTATTTTTTGCTGACATGTTTCATACTTATTGAATTTTGATACTACTAACATGATAACATTTGATGCCAAATACCTTTTTAAAGAAGATGAGGGAGCAAAGGACATGAGAAAGAAGATGGGAAAGATTTGACCAATAAGCAAAGGAAAAAGAAAATGAGAGAGAGATCCATGCACTACAAACCCACAACATGATTAAATACAGCCACCAGCATCAACCCAGAAACTACTGCCACAACCTACTGCCAAAACCAAAGTAGTTAGATATGGTTTTTACCCAAACCTGACCCACCCGATTGTTTTTACTCATGATATGTCGGATAATACCCTAAAGTTTCGGGTCAGTTCACCTTTGGGTTTGGCCATCCCTGCTTGGAGGATCAGAAGTGCTGATGTTAATATGTATGCCTAGGGTATTGAACAACCACATCCGATTTGAGGACGTGATATTAGTTGACTGTGCTGCTTGAGCTTGTTGCTTAGAACTCTTAAAGGACTTCTGGATTTGAATCATCAGCAGGGATTTGAATCATCAGTTGCTGCTGCAGCATCTGCTGCAGTAGTTGCAGCTACCGCAGCTATTCACGGAGGTTTCTTTGATGACTATACCCACTTGCAGAAGCTGCAGAGGAGGTGGTATTAGTTGTCTGGGCTGCTTGTGCTTGTTGCATATTGCAGGACATCTGGGCTTGTGGCATCATTTGTTTTAATAACGGCTGCAAGTGACTACCTTGTACTACCATCTGTCTTGAGGTAATAGTGCGAAATGTTTCATTAGATTTTGAACTAATACTATAATCTATCTCTGTCTCAGACTTGTAGGCAGGAAAGAGTAATGGGTTGGAAAGATTTGTTTTTCCATTAAGTGTTTGATTAGATTCTAAACTAGTATTAGACATGGTAGGTGGGAAGTGTAATGGAATGGAAAGAGTTTTTTGTCCATTAGGTGTTTCATTAGATTCTGAACTAGTATTAGACATAGTGGATGGGAAGTGTAATGGAATGGAAAGAGCTGCTTGTCCATTAGGTGGTGGAAATACTTGCGGAAATGAGGAGGGTATGGAAGGATTCGGAACTGTCTAGACACCTAGCAGGTGGGAATAATGACACTATGGAATTGGAATAATGATTGAATCTTGGTGGTGTTTCCTTGGATTTTGAATTGGCATCAATACCAGACTTGTCAGTTGGGAAGAGTGATAGAATGGGAAGCTCCTTAATGAAGTGTGGAATTGTATTTGTTCCATTCCATATCCGACTGCTCGAATCCGGCTTCGCTGATGGGAAGAATGAGTACTTCACTAGTGATGTACTTGTTTCTTCACGAATTAGACTACCAGGGTCTGAGTTGTTGTAAGCAACAACTTCTACAACCAACGTAACAATAAAATAAAATTGCAATTATATAGTATTCAGTCACTAAAATTTTTGTCTTTAACTCAAAATTCTTTTAAACTTACTTGGATCAACTTGTTGCTTCTCCATAATACCAATATTGGACATAAGATTCTGGGAGCTTGACATAACTGAATTGGGGGAGAGAGAGAAAGTTGCATATCAAAATGGTGTTGTTATTCATAATTTATAAGAAAAATTTGGTAGTTTTAGGAAGCAATTCAACGGAAGATACGCGTGAGGGTACATTACTCTTACGTTATCAAGAAGAAATAATTAAAAGAAAGAAGAGGAGTTCTTAAAAGATTCCGTTGTGGTGAAGAGTTTTTTTAATAATTTGATTAAAAAGGAGAAGTCTCTTAAACCTCGTGGAAGATTACAATTCTCGGACGTCTTTTAGGTTATTTGATTATCACCCAATTTTTATATTAATATTAGCCGCGAACCCGTGCATTGCGGGTGATAATTATTTTTATGGTGATTTTATTTTATTTTTTTTACAATTTTTTTTTTTGCAGCATTTTTTTTTACAATTTAAACTAATATAATAAAGAGTAATGTATTTCGTAATCATATTTTCTTTTATTATAGGAACACTCATAAATGTAATATAGGAACAATCATAACTTATAAATATAAATTTTATATTAATATTTGAACAAATGCCATTGAAAGTTGATGTCAAACTGTGAATATGTAAGGGCCCATTTGGTAATATTGTTTTAGTAATATTGTTTAAGTGTTGTGGAAATACGTGTGGGTAAAAAAGTGTTGATAAAATACGTGTTGTGTTGTTTAAACAACGAAAACTATTATTTATATACCCTTACCAAACACCCCTAAATATTCTAAGGGGTGGTGTGGAGAATCTCATTAGAGGAAAATTTTTAGGTACTTCTGGAGCATGGATAAGTAGTGTTTTCTCCTCTCACATTCATAATGGATCCTACTATGAATTCAATGAATAGACTCCACCATTAATGCAAGAGGAGGAAGCATCATTTTCTATGCTCGGAAAGTACTTAAGTATTACTCCTCATCAGAACTGATTGTTAGATATAGATGTTCACCATTTTGCGGTGTCCCTATGCTAACACTTTTTTAGTTTTTACTAGCGACTCTGTGCCTTTGCTTTATTTGGTAAAAAGTATGACAAAAATTTGTTCAGTATGACGAATTTGTTCGGTACTAATTTGCTTAATTATGCAGCAATAAGAAGGTAAAAATCAATTTCGTTAGTGTTTTACAGCAATTTGGCCTCAAATTTCCTTCATGAGAAATACCCCAGACCTAGAACTAACCCTTTTTAAGTGTGGTGAATAACGTGATCATCCTATAAATGCCAACAAGCAGACAGCAGAGAATTAGCTTGACTAATAAACCTGATGAAAATTTTGAATAGCAACAAATAGATGTGCCTAAGAGGTCGTTTGTGTCCTCTTTGCGCCACAACTCTCCAAGCTATTCTGGCAAGTTCTCTCGATTTGCTTTCTCCATCATCGGATTGATTTACCATTAATAGCAGCACACATGTACAATAGAATAACAGATTCTGTTACTTAGAAGCTTAACTATACGACTTCCAGCTTTGGCCTTTTTAGTCTTGTATTACATGTCGTTTTGTGATGTAGGACAAAAGCTATTATTTAATTTTTGGAAGTTATTAATTTAGGTATTTAATTTGTAATTTTCATTATTTTAGGTTTAGAGTTATTATTTCCTTGATTTTAAGTACTTTTAATACTTTTTAGGTCAAATTTGATTCCTATTATAGTTAGGTATTAATTAGAAGTTATTTTAAAATATATTTTTTTGTCTTTCAAATTTTAGAGAGCCTTTAAATAAGTCTTTAAGTCAATAAACCTTTTTTTTTTAACTATTATATTCAATCAATAAAATTTCAGACTTTTTGTCTCTCAGTTTTCCCCACTTGCATTGCACATACACAATTATTAATCAAGTGTCAGTTTTTCAACAAAACGAATCCTAATAATCAACTCCACCATCTAAATATCTAGAGCAAACTAGATCTTTTAGTTGAAATGTCAACGGACCCAAAGCAGTCAATATGAAGTATAGGGTTGTTTATAAACGTAATGGCCAAGTTGATAGTAGATTTATTTGGCATAAGTTCTAGTTCTTCTAGAAGTTTTTGGCCCATATTTTATCACAACTTGTATAAGCATCAACTTTTTATTGAATTATATTGCTTACACCTGAGTCCACCACCGATACTTAGTGAAAAGTAATCCCAATCATTGCTAGAAAAGTAATCTCAATCATTGCTTAGCACGTAGTCACCGTCTAAGCAAGTTTTTTGGTTTCTTATATTTTGTAGTTCTAGCATTTTCTTTTGTGTATTGGGGTGAGAGAGGGGGATATGCACCAAACCAATACTAATCTATAAATACTATATAACCGAAGTCTCAGACTTTTTGTTGACCTCTTGAGAGCTTGCCACGTAAGCTTCGGAAGCCTCACAATTTTTCACTTATTTTTAAAAACAAAATTATTTTATTTTTTAAATATGACCTCTGAAGAACCAAAAAAAAAAAAAAAAAAACCCTCAACTACTACCAAACGATCCACACGCAGTAAACCTCCTTCCCTCCCACTCTAGTCTTCCTTCATACAATCACTCCTCTCTTCACGCTGCCCCTATCTATTTCTCTCTTTTGTTTTATCATGGCTCAAACGTGGAGCGTTCTTAAAAATAATAAAAATAAAAATAAAAAATCGTGGAATGGCAATGTTGAGATGTGGCTCGAGAAACCTGAAGATGTGAAAGTGATAAAAGTGCAAAAACTACCATGGAATACATATGGATTTTTTTTATCAAAAAAAAAAAAATTATGCTCCATAAACCCTAAACATAAAATCGTTGTAGCAACTTCTCCTCTCTCAAAACCGGATGGTCAAGTTGGAGTCATTGTGTTGTGGTATGCGAGTAGCTTTTCTATTTAGGAGTCCTTTTTTTTCAATTTTCATGAAACAACGTTGTAGTTCTAGTACAAATCCAGCCATGTAATATTTTCCATGATTATCAAAGACTTTAGCCAAAACTCATCTTTGGAGGTTGGGGTTATCTCAAAAATACACACTAGTGTTTTGCTTAATTTCCACTGTATTTGACGTTTATTGTCATACTGTGCGAGAGTGGAGGTTAATTAATTATTTGTGGTTCATGTTTGAATAAAAGAGGAGGGGGGTTAGTTTTGTTGTTTCTTTCCTCTCCTCCAATTCTCATCTTTAATATAATTTTTTTTCCCTAGATTATAAAGTGAATTTATATGTATGAGAAATTCAGTTTGTTTTCCTATGATCTCACCAAATTCATGGAATTGAAACTCTAGACTGTAACAACAGTTTGTGAAAGGTATGGAATAGTGATTATTAGCATTTGAAATTTTGGATGCATTATAGTTTCTTATAGCATTATTCTTGAGAAATCAAAAGACATATATTACACCTTTATCCAAAGCCTATTTATGTTCTTGACATCATACTTTTAAGAGCTGTAAGTTTTGGTTTATAACTATTAGATTTTTAAGTCTTGATTGCATTCATATCTATGTTTTTCTCTTCCTTGAAAAACTGTTTTTAAGCAATCTCGATAACTTCTCGATAGCTCTCAACAGCTAAGCTATCTATTGAGCCCCTTCAGCTGCTTCTTATCACATTCTCGATAGCTCTCGATAGCTAGTTCGATCAATCGAGAAACTTTTTGTTTCCTCGATAACTCATCGATAGCTACCTCGATCCATTGAGTTTCATTATTGAGAAAACCTCTCGTTAGATCCTCGATAGCTGGTTCGATAGCTAAAACACGCCTTTTTAAAGCTCAATAGCTCTAGATTGATCGAGAATTATGAAGCTTATATATAAGCTTTCCTCGCGATTTCAGATCTATTCTCCCTCTCTCTCTCTCTCCTTCTTACGTTAGTTGAGTCATGGCACTTAAATGTAAATCCACTCCGTCCCCAAACTCTCTTCGTTCCGAAGCATCTTCTTCTTCTTCTCCTTCTGACCCCACTCCATTTCACGTATAGTTCCGTGATGAGAAGGCCAAATCGGACTTCTTGGAGAACTTTTCACAACGAGGCATTCATTTAGAACGCCAAGTCATTTTGTCAGATTTTTCTAACACTAACCTACCCATTGTCATCTATAGTAGGGGTTGGGAGTCACTATGTGGCATCCCAATCACGTGCCCTTCCGTGATCATACAAGAGTTCTACTCCAATATACATGGATTTGATTATTCTATACCCCAGTTTGTCACTCGTATTGGGGGTATACACATGGTAGTTACTCCGAGTATTATATCTGAGGTACTACATGTTCCTAGGGTAGTGCATCCTGACTACGCTAGTTGTGAGCATCTGAGGAGAGTGTCCAAAGACGAACTCTCGTCTCCATTCTGTGAGACACCTTCTTCTTGGGGTAACCGTCAAAAAAACCCCTTACTCAATCTTTGCTAAAGGTCCAAGATTTCTAAACATGGTGATGTCATTCGTTCTTCATCTATTGTCTCACTATAACACTATCACAAAGCCTCGTGCTCGCTTTTTGTTATCCCTCATTGAGGATCTTTCAATTGACTTTCCTTCTCACTTTATTCTCTCCCTTATAGATGTCTATAAGGATACAACGACCCGTGATAATAAACTCATTTTTCCTTTGGCTATCTTCCCTTCTCACTTCAGATCTCTACCACACAAACTATTTTTGTTCATGTTAGATGCAGAGATGTTTGCATGGTGCTAGTTTTTAGATCTCATATGTGGATTGTGATTGGTTTGTGTGGCAGGAGCTTTGCAAAGCTCATGGCAACTCTATTCAACAAAATTCCAGAAATCTGCTTCTTGCTTAAAATCCTTGCAGAAAGCAATTACTAGAACACATCAGGATTTGGCAGATACTTGTTCCTCCAATGAATACATGCTTTGATATTTATGCTCTACTAGTGCCAAGAAATGAAGGGGTGTAGTAACTTGTGGACACTTCAGCAAGGTTTTCGGAAATATTATCCACACCCATTATTGCTCTACTGCATTGTTGATGGTTTAATTCATCTTCAGAAAAAACCATCCGGCTTGTCATGGAATTATGCTGCAGCTTGTGAGAAGCTGGAAGATATCCATGAAGCATGCCGTCGAGGAGTTGTCCAGTGTCTTCATTGCAAAACCATCCATGTACCAAATTTTGCTGTTCAATACCAAAGAATTTGTGGCATCAGTTCATGCTGTCTCTCTAATTTGTTTAAACCAATTTTGCTGATAGAGCATTAGCCTCTGAGCAGATAGGCATTAGAATATGATAGTATCAAAGCTGAAACATTGTCGTTTTGCTGTATGTTCAAAAGGAAATTTTGATGGAATCAAAAGTTTGTGCATTTCTCTTTTAAAGTTTCTTTGTAGAGTTCAATAAATTGATAATTGTTTGCTCAAACGAACTTTACTATTGTTACTCTAAAACATGTGCAATATGTTTTGCAGAGCTATAGTGCACCCCCCCCCCCCCACCTCCCAAAAAAAAAATTAATAAAAATAAATGACAGAGATCTTGTTCCAGTTTTGGCAATGATGATGCTTGTTGCCAATGTGATTCTCAGCTTTGGGTTTTATGGTGGGTTTTATGATGGATTCTGTGGTGGCTTGGGTCTGGTTTACAGTTTAGGAGCATAGGTGGTCAAGACCAATGATAGTTTTTATGAAGGGTAAAGTGGTGAGGTACTGAGGTGGTTTTGGGTGTTGGCATGAGAGATTTTTGTGGTGCGGCTTTAGTGATTTACTGTAGAACCTGGCCAACGGAGGGAAGCGACGCCAATGCCATTGTGGGTTTTTGTTGTCGTTAGCAATGGTTGGTAGGTGATTTGGCCGAATGTGACCTCAAGTGTGAGATTTAGTTTGATTTTGTCTCATGATCCATTTGTGCTTGGGCAGAGAAGGAATTTACTAGTGCACGAAGATTTTGAGTGGGTATTTGGCTAGTTTAGTTTTGAGAGTGTTAAAAATTAAAACTTCTACATCGCCCATGTCAATTGTACTCGAGTATTGTGGAGTTTTTTTTTTTTTTTGTTGATGGGAGAGTACTGTGGAGTTAAACGCGAGTATTTTTTGGGGGACCTTTTTACCCCCAAAATAATAAAAATTAGCTGACAAGGTAAATTATTTTATTTAATTCCTCGTGTTTACTACCACATAAAAGGCCATGAGGAGGTAGGGTAAATTCGGCCTTGTCACGTTAGTCCATAGAATAGTGGATTGGAGATCAACTGAGATCCAGCAACAGATCTAAGGAATCTGGTTCAAACTCTGGAGGTCCTCTGCAATCTTGTGTCCGATTGATTTTGGGGTCAATCAGATACAGTCATCACTGCATATGGAACAAATTGGTAGCATTTGTATTTGCAAAATTGGAAATGAAACCAAGAAATTGCAAGTGTTAGTTTATCTATATTTTATTCATTATCTTCTTAATAATCCAAATCTAATTCCTCACCATTTCGAACTCAATCTTCTGCTTATGATTTGCGAACCAAAATTATCCGAGCTAAAGAAATAAGGCTACTATACAACAATTGCGAGGATATATAGCAGTAGCAGATGAAAGCACAGCAATACGCTACATTTATTGTTTAATAAATAATAACAAGCAATCATAGCTTATCATGTAATCCCGCAAAAAACCACATAGAACCTCATCTTGTTACCTCATAGCAATAACACACTATCGTCAAAGAAGTCCCAGTGACCCTTTAACTCTCTCTAGATTCATTGAGTTGTTATTCAGACTTCTCCTGACTAGCAGTAACGTCTTTCAGCTTTTCCTTCAGTTCACCAGACTGCACGGGACAGGCCAAATTATTTGAGCAATGCAATGCACATTGTAAAGAACTAAAAGTAAAATATGTTCTGAAATAAGAAGTAACCTGGTGTAAGTTGAGAATAATATCAGACCCTCCAATGAACTCTCCCTTGATGAATATCTGTGGAAATGTGGGCCAGTGGCTGCATATAAACAGCAAGGTAATTTAGAAAACTAGCACTCAATACAATTAAATTTGAAGATCCAAAGTTTATCAAAAACAGCAGTCCCATCCTCAAACTAATGTGATGCTACTACCCATTTTCATTTTTATAAGAAGAATTTTATAGAGAAGGAGACCAACGTGTGAAACCCATACTACTATCCATGATATGGGAAAAATTATTACCAAGCAGAATTTTTTTGCTTCCACCAATGGCTATGGAACCAACACCTAATTCCCTTGTAGATTTTTTTTTTTCCGATGAGTTCCCTTGAAGATATTTGTCTCTTGTTAATAATCAAAGACATTAAGGGGAAATAAGCTTGATAGGCACCATCAAGAAATCAAGATTGCCATTAGACTGATAGGGCAAATCACTCCTGGTGGCTGAGCATGTTGGGTTTTGTGTATGATGATAGAACAACAGCAATTTATCCAGGAACTATTCCTAGGCTAACAAATTTTTAAAGCCCAAGATCAATCAAAATTTTATTTTGGGAGGGGGGGGGGGGGGGGGACTGTGGCTGTGTGTTTTGTAAAATGTTTTACCAATGTTTTTGTTGGTAAAACATTTTATATAATTTTACAGAGGATTTTACAGTCAACAGAAAACATTTTCAGTTTGACCAACATTTTACAACAAATCATTGTTTCCGCATAACATTTTACACTGTAACAAACAGAGTGAAAAATTAACACAATACAAGTTATATTGGGCTTCATCCAGCTCCAACAGTCTCATATTTATCAACAACAACAAAACAACTTTGCAGAAATACATCAGATGTTAACACGACAGTACTCAATAGACACATATAAGACATGTAGAATGAATTTGATGAGCATCAGCACACATGTATGATGAAATTCTAATTGACTACAATGACAAATCTTCACTCAACCAGAATAGATTGTTACGTTAGTCATCATGGCCAGCTAAATTCATCTTGTATTACTAAGAATGTCCAGAAGCCAAGTGAGCAGAACTTTGAAAAAACTAAGCAGAATAGTCATCAAGATTCCCAAAAAATATGTAAAACATCAAAATCTAACTTTTTCCCTTCTTTTTTTTAAGTAGAGAAAAACACCAAGTGCTGACTTACCTGAAGGTTTTTACAGCACTTTTAAGCTCAGGATCCTCCAAAATATTTCTAGAAGCCAAAGGAACATCTGAAACAGTCACATATATGGTAAGAGTACAATAACCAGATCAATTTATTCATCATCGGAAGTTAACAAGTGAAAAGAAGAACACCCTTTAGATTAGATAACAAAATAATAGATGCAGCTAATCCCTAATAATAAGGAGATAGTGTGTGCACCCAACTCTTTTTCACTCCGTCCCATTGCACATAACTAAATACCAGTAGCTCATCAAAAGATAACTTTTCTTCGCATCCTCCTATTCTTTCATGTGATTTGCACTTGTACAAAAACAATTTCCATACCGTTAACTAAGAGCCATCTCCACAAAGACAAGAAAACAGTAAAATCAAAAACACAATCCAGATTACTATGGTTCAAGTTTAGCATTTTTGAAGGAAATAATAAGTCATGTATAACTAACATATATACATACAGAGTTATGTTGTACAAGCATGTATACATGTGTCTGATGCCAATGAGCTCTAACTAAACTAGCAACTCCTCCCCTTATAAGTACTAGGAGGAGGGTGAGGTCGTGGGTTCAAGACCCATTGGGTGCGTGCATATATTACCAATAAAATAAAATAAAAAGTACATGTGACTGGTATGTGTTCGATCATTGTAACTTGAGAGTTTGATTGTTCCTCACCCTCTGTACACCCCCAGTGTACTTGGTTTCTGCATTTTAATAATAAAAAATATTTTACTTAATCAAACAAAAAAAATCTCCAAAACTTACTATATTGTTTTAACACTCGAACTGCTAGTGAGCTGAATCCACACTGAGGAAACTCAGGCACACCTTTCATGTAAATCATAACAGGATTTTCCTTGACATCCTACACCAAAAAAAAAAAACACAATCAATAAACATAGATCTTTTCAATAAAAAAATTTCATATTGCTAACAGCAGATGACAAAGAGTTCAGAACAGAAATTGTAAATATGATATAAAAGATTCATTTACCTGCTCAACAACATCATTCAAAGAAAGGTCAGAACTCTCAAGCTTGTTAGTGGGTTTAAAATCTTCATGCGTGTCAGGATCATTGGGCACGGTAGTTGAAAATCTCATCCCATTATGGGAAAAGGATCCAAATACCTACAAAAATTTAAACTGATACATCAACTTATGTTACCACTGCAATCATTTTTTTAATAAGTATTACTGCTGCAATCATTAACAACTTAAAGGATAAGAATTAAACCAGAAATGTGGAATCAACTAATATGATAATATACTAGTTAACATCAGATGTGAGTCAATAATTTAGCTAAGCAGCCACGTATAATAAATAATAAATTGAATGCTAAGAGCCTTAGAGCTCAACTGGCACCTCATGGTGTTTCCAACCAAGACGTCCAAAGTTCAAATCCCCTCTCCCCCCTTGTAACTATAGAATTATCATGCAAATTTCTGTTCGGAGTAAACTAAACTCATGACCTTTTGAGTGAAGAACTGAAGACTGCAATTTCAAGATAAAGGAACAGTTATCAACATCATCAAACTTTCAAATAAATAATATTCAATTCCCCAAAATCCAGGAGATTGAAGTATTGCCAATTCAACCTGATAATAGGTAGGTTGAAAACATGCATAATGTAACCTTGCATTCACTTTTTATAATAATTCAAACAGCGAAATAAGTAAAACTCAACAAGAGGCAGAAAGTTTATACTTGATTCCATGTATACAAGATGAAGTACAAAAGACCCAAAGAATTCAAAGCCTATTCTTTTTTTAAAATGCGGGGGGGGGGGGGGGGGGGTGTTGGTAAGGGTAACCTACAATCCTGCACCTCAAACTTTAGGGTGAGTTTCAGGACACACATATTGCGGGGACTCTCACATCGAAGAAGATGACAATGCAATGACTTTCAGCAATGAGTCCAAGGACCTACAAAGCCATTTCTTCACACAAGAGCTGCACAAAACAGCTTCAAGGTAGACCCCAGTTATCCTAAGCAACATCATGTTCCATATTCTAACATCTACAATTTCATTCCATGTATAAACCCATCTAAGGTATTGTATAACAAACAGATTCGATTTCATATTCAATCATCTATAATTTTATTCCAAGTATCAAAATTCTTTAACAAATGGACTTGAATCTTACAATTCTACTAGGACGAGTGGCAGGGAGACCTGCAATGCCCTTCAGCAGCATGCTTGATAATGACCTTGCCATTATTTTTGATTCAGAGTCGTATATATCGTAATCAATCTGCACAGAACAATAAGCACCTTCAACATAACCGATACAAGTTAAAGCAGAACACAAACATAACTATCTATCCATGTGTGCATATTTACATTCATAAACTTATACATACATAGGGTTTAACACAGTTTCCTTTCTAGGAAAATTTTGAAATAAATTACCTGCAGAGAATAACTAAGTACAGACAGACAGACAGACAGACAGACATACATATAGTTTAGCAAACAGTTCAATTAGAGCATCAGCATCCGGGCGGCCCAAAAAGTTCTATTTTACACCCTAAAAACCTACTTTATCTATTTTAAAATCTCATTTTACAACTCTCCCATCAGCCCAGTTTCTATTTTTACAAACAACTCATTAAAATAATATAAAATATATCAACAAATAATATTAAAAATTTGGTCAAACTACCACTACTGTTCACTATCACCGCGGCCCATTGCAAACCCACATTCCAGAGCGGCCGGCCAGCCCTGAACAACCCACCACAAACCCATCAGAAAAATATACACATACCTATACCGGAAAATATTTACCACTTTGTTACCTAGCATTTACACTACGTCAAAATGATCCGTAATGTTTCAAAATGCGTTTTTGGTATTGTGTCAAAATAGTCTCTACCGATACCGAATGGACAATGCTAACATAGCTAACAGTCAAAGTTCACAACGATTTCATGGCTCTCAATGCGCACAAAAGTTCTATATTTTAATCAAATAAGCCCATAAAAAAGAAAATTTATACCAAAAAATTATGAAACCTATCTGTGTATCAATGAACTTTCAAAAAATATATGCCAAATCAAAAACCTATCTTCCAAAACACACTCTTTTTACTCCTTTCCCTCTCATTCTTCAACAATGTAGCCATAGTTCACACCATCGAGCCCTGCTCCAACTCCGAGTCTTTCAACTCATTCCCAGTTGAGAGAGAGAGAGAGCAACAACACCAAATCAAACACAACAAAAAGCAAAAACCAAAACAAACCCATTTTAGATTCAGAGAGAGAGAGAGAGAGAGAGATTGCCCAAACCTTCTCGTAATCGGAGTCACTATCGCACCCTCAGCTTGGTCGTAGCAGGCTGGTTGAGTTTAGGGATTCCAATATTGTTGCCCACAGGGTTCATGTTTTAACTCATTTTTTCATACATATATCGTGTCCAAGTGTAAGCCAAGTGAATAAATATTTTAAAACCAACCAATTTCGTACTAAAAGACAATTTTGTCCCTGAACTAAAAAAAAAAACGCTGTTACTTTTTTTTCTTTTCTTTTCTTCCTCTGTCTTTTTCCTCTCCCCCCCTCTCTTCTCTGAGTTCTCCATCTCAGAACTCTCTCTCTAATGGCAAAGCCCATGACTTGGTCACCGGCATCAACAGCACCACCAATAGAAATCTCTTTCAAAAACAATAGAAACCCCAAAAAAAAAAAAAAAGAGCAAAATCGAAGCCATACAACACACATAAATTACTTTGAAAATTACCAATGAAATCTCCTAAAAATCCCAACAGAAAATTCGAAAAGCGTCTGAAACAAAAGCTGACCTGTGGAAATAAGAAGGTCAACGATTTTGTCGTTTGGATTTTCGCCGGTGACGGTGAAGTACCGGCGCTGTACGGTCTCCCGATACTCCGACGAGATCTGCTGCCGGAGATTATTGAAACTCTCCATCGAATCCTTCAGCTTCTTCCTCAGCCCGTTCACCACGGAGGTCCTGGTCCGGTACGAAGACGAACCGGGTCCACAGCCAGGCAGGCTCCGGTTCGACGCGTTGGACCAGTCCAGCGCCTCGAGCTTGACTTTGATCAGCTTGGCCTTCTTGAGAGCGAGGGACACGTCGGCGTTCATGCGGGATCGGAGGCCCTTCACGGCCTTGACGACCTCGTTTTCCTGAGATAGAGAGAGAGTTCTGAGATGGAGAAACTCAGAGAAGAGAGGGGGGAGAGGAAAGAGACAGAAGACAGAGGAAGAAGAAAAAAAAAAAAAGTAACGGCGTTTGCTTTTTTTTTTTTTTTTTTTAGTTAAGGACAAAATTGTCTTTTACGACAAAAGTTGGTAAGTTTTAAAATGTTTTTGCTAAAGATTAATAATTTACACTTATTATAATTTAAGATTTCTACTTTTTCTAATTACAAAAAAAATGTACGTGGAGTGAGTTTTTCTAAAAATAGAGGAAGAAGAAAAAGAAAAAGAAAAGTAAAAGGTTAAAATTGTCTGTTACGACAAAAATTGGTAAATTTTAAAATGTTTTGGATAAAAATTAATAATTTGCATTAATTGTAATTTGAGGTTTCTACTTTTTCCAACCAAAAAAAAGAAAAGAAAAAAAAGTAAGTAGAAGTAGGAATTTAAATCAACGTAAATGTAAGAGTTTATTAGAAACATGATTACATTTCAACGTAGAAGTAGGAATTTATTATTTTTGTCAATTTACTATTTTAACCCTATTTTAAGTTTTAGGTAGGGGTATTTTTTACAGTAAAAAAATAATTAACTTTCTTTTGCCAATTTACTATTTTAACCCTATTTTTAATTTGTTGGTTAATTAATTTAGGGGTATTTTTTATAAAAAAAATAATAATAACTAACTTTCTGAATCCTCTTAATATATAAAGATTATCACAAACTTCAAGCGTGGTTTGTGAAATTTACCCTTTTTTTTTTTAATTTTATCTAGTCATGTTAGTATTTTCATCCAAAACTTAATTTTTTTTTTTTTAGAAAGATTTTCATCCAAATCTTGATGATATAGACTATTTTATTGTTTGAACTAAATTAACATGTTTGAAACCATTAGAAACCTTTTAAAAAAAAAAAAAAAAAAACCCATTAGAAACTATTTTTAACACAGTGCAAATATTTGGGACTAAAAAATATATATATATTTTTAAAGATAATTATAACATGTTGCAAACCCTGCAACTCAAATCATTTTCTCTCTAAACCCCCAAACACTTTATACATAGGAGGTGTCAATTCAGTTACAAGGCCTTTGGCAACTAAAATAGTAATTAAACCTACTATTTTGACACAATGCACTAAACTATTGTAACCCATAATGCAAACATTTGGGACCAAAATGATAATTAAACCTTAAAAAATAAATAAATATTATAACTGTTTATCTAAACAGGTGCTTAACTATTTGATGATATACCTTTTGGATTGGATTTTGTACTTGGCTGATAGAGTGAGAGGGAGAGAATGGGAGATGAGATTTCTGAAATTTACCTACAACCAAAGTTTAGGGCTTTGGTTTCTCTTCTTTAATCTTATAACTTATAACTAAGACTAAAGTGTAAATTATATCCCTAAAATTTGAGGTTATTTTTTATTTTGCTCCCTTGATTCTCAAAAATAAAAAAAATAAAAAAAATTGCCCCTAATGTTTAATTTATCTGCTCAGCAGCGTTAGGGGTTCATTTTGCTTACTAATCCCTTTGTTAATGGTTGATTTATGTGTTTGTTAAGTGACACTTATCAAGGCTTGCACATGTACTAATTGATCTAATTAAATCATCACACGCGGATTTTATTATTCTACACAATTAAATAAGTTTAAAAATAAAGCAAGTTCTTTAAAATTTTTAAAATTCCAGAAACTAAAAATAAAAAACGTAAAAGATTTTTTTTCTTTACAATATTTATGGGTATTCAACATTTTCCTAATAAAATAAATTTTTTCTTTTGAAAGAAATGTTTAATACAATTTAGATTTTTAAAAAAAAAATAGTCTCAACTCCTAAATCTCATCCCCCTAAATGAATCCTTCAGACCGTAATGATTCCACCAAATCAGTTTTATTACTCAAAACTTAATCAATTTGTTTACTCAAAATCCATCAATTTGTTATTGAATCTCTCTTTCCCATAATCAAATTGAGCACCAAATCAAACCTAGTAAGTTGTCAAACATAATCAAAACTAGCAAATTGTAGAATATAATCATACCCAACACCAATCGTTGAACATTTATGGAATTTCACACCAAAATAATATCTGTAAACAGGACCAATCGATGCACCATGAAGCCTTTGTGGCTTGGATTCCATAACGACCTGTCTTGATCTAAGTAAAATTTTGAATTCACACAATCGAAAAGTTTAGACTTCACTTACCAATAGCAATGAATCTATGGTGAAAGTACTAGGTTTCGAGCTCATCAAATTTTGAATTTAAAGGATAGGTTATGGAGATGGGAAGATTTTGGCACTCATTTAGCCCAACGTATAGATTGGTCTTTAGGAGATTGATTGCATTAAACTTGTTATGCACTTTATTCACTCAACAAAATATATGGTATGCATGAATAACAACAACAAAATTATAGAAAAAAATGAATAATTATTCCCTATTATAATGCATAATCATGTGATTATATACATATATACACACACATACAAGGTTGTCAAAATTGGGGTTAGACGTAGGATTATAGAAAGTAGGTGAAATCGTAGATCATAAGATCTTACTTATTTTCTAATTTAAAGCCACCAAAAAAAAAAACACATTGGTAGAAATTTTGTATGTTTAATGATTACATAAATTATGATTTCATAAAAAATAAAACAAAAACAAACATTTGCATCAATATGATCTAATTTGTATATCATATATCGCTATGTCTATTATAACAAAATAAAAATACTTAAGTATTTAACATAATGTATTTTAAAAGTTCAGAAAATGTTTAATTAACAACCAATCACCAAAATAATTATCAACACATATGAAAAATCTTTTCCAACTTCTAAGTTCCAAGTTCAAAATCCAAAACAAGTTAGCAAATGGAAACTAGCTAACTACAAATTAGTACTATCACAAAAAAAAAAAAAAAAAAAAAAACTCAAACACAAAAATACTTCATAATGTCATAACCCAATCAAATAATCATAACACTAAGACTAACTAAATATATCAATTAAATTCCCATTTTTTTATCTAGTATGCAAACAACAAAAACTAATATCTAATACAAGCAACTATAGAACAATTAGATTTTGTGAATACAAATACATGAAATTGAAGCTTTAAAATGATCAAAGTTCAAATTCTTTACGCTCACAATATACATCAATAAGATCCTATACGATCCTCTCTCTCTCTCTCTCTCTCTCTCTCTCTCTCTCTCTCTCTCTCTATATATATATATATATATATATATATATATATATATATATGCAATCAAACTAGACAAAAATTTTAAATGAATTTCAAATTAAATTTTAATTGTGGGTTAATTTTGTGCCAAAGGAGTTGTTCCATAGAAAAAACAAGAAATCCAGTTTAAATGAATCATAAAAAACCTAATCAAATATCTAATATAAATTTATACTACTCTTAATCAAATTCCCTGCTTCGGTCTCATTTTTAGACCTATCAAAATATTTCTCAATCAAATTTTCATTCTCGGAGCTGAGAGGTATATGAAGAATGGCTTTTTTATCCTTTTCATCCCGTGGTTAGGACATTGTCTTTTTTTAGGTTTGCCTTTATTGTTTGGTTACTAATTTTTCCAAATATTCAACTCCATAATGCACAAAAGATTTCTTCCCACTATCAGTTCTACCTTCATTGTGCCAAATCTTCAAAATCATTCAAGTTTCTATCCAAATCCAATGTGTTACATAACCTTTCAATATTGTTTTGTTCTAATGTAAGTTAACTAATTCACTTAGTGGTGGTGGTCCTAATGTTATTAATGCAATTGGTGATAGCACCATTGAGACTGGGACTGTAAAGGCTCAGCTGGGTGGCAAAGAGAAGAAGGATAAAATGAGAGGTAGGTCCATCAAGCTTGTTGTCGTGAAAATGATCTTAAAAATTGCAAAATACAACATTATATATAACTAGTGTACAATCCCGTGCATATGCATGGATACAATTAAAAACAATCACAATTTCACGATTCAAATTATAAATTTTTTTGAAAAGATATTTAAATTATACATGGTATTAGCTAACACATTTTTTAAACTATACATCTCTAAAATATGTAATGGTTTCTCATTATATATATACTAGCCTCAATGGTGGCTCTAGGCATTTCTTTGAGAGTGATCATTAAGAAATTTAAATTGTACAAAATCTAATAAAAGGAGAACTTCATACATTGAAAAAAAAAAAAAAAAAAAACACACACACACACACACACGCAAACACATAAAATCTTAGAATTTCCTTCTACAAATTTTTTTATTTTGAAATCGTTACATGATAATCTCATTAGCAATGTTGCAAATTACATCTTTTCAAAAGTTTAGTTAAATAAACTTTTTCTTGGACTTTTTCTTTTTAATTGTAAGGACCTAATATATTGTTAAGAGCACCAAAGTTTAAGAACAAAATTTGGCTACAAACTTAGTTGTAGCCACTCTCACTAAACGAATTAATATTGTTACATATTTCGAAATTCTAATCAATAAATTGCATATTCTCTATGTGCTTAAAACACGTTAAAATTACATGTCAATCGGATGTTATTTATCATTCAATCCATAAACTTATTTTTTATGTATAATTTTAGATTACAAAAACTTGGAATTTAAATATTTGATTGACAACATAGCTATTGATCTTTTATTTTCTTGCAATTTTGCAAGTATGGAGGATTTAAGAAGAAAATGTAATTAAATTGTGAATTTGTTAAAATTTACATTCAATAAAAAAATATTGAATAGTGTTGTTGCCTTATCTACAACCCCCAAATTTTGTCCAAAGTTTAATTATATTGGGTCTAAAAAAAATTTAGGCTAATCACAAAGTTTTTTTAAGAATAAAAAAATCATAAATTTTTAAAATTTATACATAATAAATTTTGAACAAAGTTTAGCTACAAAATTGGTTATAGCCTTAGGCTACAAAAGTGGTTGTAGTTTACTCAATATTCTTTTATTGGAGGTGAATATTTACAAATCTACCATTGGATTACATCTTCTTCATATATCCTTCATGCTTACAAAATTTCAAGCAAATTAAACATCAATAGCTATGTCATCAATATATTTTTTTTTAAATTGCAAATTTTTGTAATTTAAAACTTTGCATAAAATATAAGTTTATGGATCATATAGTAAATAATATTCAATTGATACAAAATTTGACATGTGTACTAAGAGCGTCAAGAACATACAATTCAACGGTTAAATTTTCAAAATATGTAGTAATATTTATTTTATTAAGTGAGTTTGCGGCCTTAAGTTACATCCAATTTTGTAGCTGAATTTTGTCCATAAACTTTTTTTTTTCTCCAGGTCAGGGTGGTCCTGTGACCTCCCTAGACTCTATGTAGAGCCACCCTTGACTAGCCTCTAAGAGGCTCTTCTTCTTTTTCTTCTTTTTTGTAAAGGTTAATAATTTGCATCTAACCTTTTGAATAATCTAACATCACAAACTAATTCCATGATAAAATTATGACCTTTTAATTCTTTGTTTCTAACGATGAGAAATCATACCTTGAACAATTTGATTGCCTCTTCAATTGAATGTGCTCTAAAATCCAAGGGAAAAACGACTCTTAGCCTCTTTAGTGATGAAACCCTTCTTATTAAACCCTAATTTATCTTTTCTTTCGCTTTATATTTTAACGCATCAGAGATGTGGGCTTGATGGGATAGTGGGCTAGAGTTTAATACCCACTTGAGCTTATCTCTTTAGTCTCCAAGAAGCCCATAAAACATCTTCCTCTTTTATTTTTTTTATTTATTAATTTAATTGCCGCACTAAATTGTATGCACTAAAACTTTAATTTTCTCACCTATTTGGTAACACCACAAAATTATCTACTCCCATCTTACTGTGCACACATGTATAATACCTCAACTCTATATTAAAAATGACAAGGTACAGTGATAATCATAAAAACAAAATTGAGGTATTACTCAGGGTGTCACCGAATGGTAACACTTAGGCAAATTTCTTATGGTAAATTCTTAGTTTGGCCCCGTTATCGAGTACTCGGGTCACTGTGTTGCCCAGCAATTATATTTGAGCTCTTCCCGAAGCGAGTGTTAAGGCCTTTAGTATGGGTGTAGGATTACTTAGAGCGTGATAAAAGTAAGTAGAGAGCTTCATTCCAATATAAATTTAATATGATAAAAGTTAACACCATCGGTTTCATACAGAAAGAAAGAGAAAAAGTAATAGCAATAAAAGCAAAATACAGTAGAGCCAACTGGTACAGTACAGACACTTCAAAAAACAAGAAACAAGGGGGAAAATTAAGCTTTAGGGTCGATGGCGGCCATGGAAGTTATGGTGGCTTGACTGGTTGGAGGGACATTCGAAGAAGGGCCGGAGGTGACCGTGGGCTGGGCAGTTAGAGTGGATGCAGTGGCTCCGTTTCTTTGTTGGTCATCATCAAGCACCACCACATGGGAGTCGATTTGTTGGGACAATTCACGAGACTACAGGCTCATGGTGCCCTCCTCCTCGTCACTGCTGTCCTCCGCTTGCTTTTTAGCCTGGACCTCACCAGTAGGGTCCTCAGGCAGTGGTACTTGCTTGGAGTTCCTGAAGAAGGAATCTTCGGGCTGGCCAATGACATTGACAACTGCCATCCATCCCTCCATGAATCCGAACTTCCAAGCCTAGAAGATAACGAGACCTACAGAGTTTTCAGCATCCTTGAAGCCCAGTTGTAGTAGGTTTGCTTTCAGGCCTTCTACCCACCCTTGTAGTTCGTAAACTCTTTATCTTTGGTAAAAAGGACGCTAGCGGTCTCGAAGAGCTTGAGCTTGGTCTCGTTAAGCTTGCCCGCAGCCTCACTAGCCTTCTGCTCGGCCAACTCTAGCCCCTTCTCAGCAGTGGTCACCCGCCACTCCATGACATTTAGCCCGAGGGTTTTTTTCTTTCAGGCTGGCTTTGGCCACCTATTTCAGGGCTTTCTCTTTTTCGGCCTCCTCTGAGTGTCTTTAAGCCGAGCCTCCACTATATGGGTTAGTTGGGCAGCATGAAACAACAGAGAGAGAAGAGTTCGGATACCTGGACTAATTAGTAACACTTAAAAGAACAAAGGAGTAAATAAATGAGTAAGCTAATACATGTATATGGATAAATAAGGGACATTGATCGCAACGGTGGGTATATGGGAGTGCTAGAAAAAGGAGTGGGAAGAAAGCAAAGCGCACAGCTATGGTGTGCCACTTCAGCTTGAGCACCAGGTCTTTATCTCGACAATCGAAGTAGTGCTCTATGTCGGCGGGAAGCAATAAGGCCTGTCCAAGGTTGTCTGAAACTGGCCCCCCTCGCTGCTTCTACAGGTCCGAAGAAATAAGTTGAAGGGCAAGGCCTTATCCCTTAGTTGGAAAGAACACTCCCATGGAGCAGCTGAGCCTGAGGAAGATGCTGCGACCTGCGAGCCAATTATAAGGCTGGCCAGGAGGCTATGTCTCTTGAGGAGACTTATGGGTCGGTGGGACAGTTGACCGACTTAATGCTTCGATGGGCAGCCGGGTAGCAGGAGGGGTGCTTTCCTCAGTCACATCACCACTGCCACCTTTGTGGCATTTCCTCTACTGACGAAACGTAGGAGTAGTAGTTTGCTAGAGGGTAGGCTGAGTTAAGGCTTGGACCCCTGAGGCCTGCGCGGTCGGAAAACATCAGTCTAGGGCCATCGACCACTTCTTCACCATCTCTTCTATCGGAGTAAAGAGCGCAAGATTTGTCTCTTCAGCCGACGAACCCTCTTCATCAGGATCTCTTAAGGGGGGCATCCATAGGAACATGCTCGGCGTGGCCTTGAAAAATAGTATCCCTCGAACCATCTTGGATGGGTTCTAGGGAGTCGTGTCTAACCAACCAAGGACCTAAATCTCTAGCTTCCCTGGATGTGAGTCCCTTAGGCAAAAAATTAAGCAGCCGAACATCCAAGTATGATAGCAGCGAACTACCAACCGTCAAAGCAATTGACGAATTTTGGTAGCTTGTATAAGAGGGCGTGCAACCCAAAATCATATGGGAAGCCCTTAACTGACCATCACAGTGCACAAAAATCTTCGAACGTAGGACAAAGTTGAGCTCCTTCACACATACTACTCGGATGTCCGATTGGAACTTCTTAGACTCTGTAATCAGAAAAAGAAAATGGGAGCAAAGGATAGCTAGAGAAAATGAAATGAAGCAAAAGGCAAAAAAGAGGAAGGGGGAAAAGTAGACTCGTTCGATAAGTGAAAAAGAGATTGGTAAAGGAAGTACCGATCTATCTGACGAGGAAAGGTCGAACAAGTCATCTCTCCATTCAACCAGTTCCTGCTCACCCTCACATATTCCCCCGCCGAGTTCCTATTAAAATCGAGGAGGCAAGATATTAACCTAACCATGGTGTTTTGGGTTTGAAGATAGTACCCGTGATTCAGACTTCCCCGAATGGCATACAGGAAGTTGATGTCATGGTGGGTCAAACTCAGGCCATATAAGCGGTTGAGACGCCCTACACAGTTCACTACCTTATAAAAATTGGGTAGGCATTAGTCGAGGCAAAGGCCATAAAAACTAAGGGTCCTAAGCAACAAGGGGTCTACGAGAAATCTAACCCCGCCCTTCAGGATGGACATTAAAGGAAAAAACACAAAATGTGGGAGCCTTTGGTCTGCTATCTCTCCCTCATCACAGTATGAAATCTCTACATCATGAGGGATATGCAAAAGGCATGTTGTCGAGTTTAACTAAGATAGGAAGATATAGACAAAGAGAAGAGAACTTACAAGATTGATTTCTTGTAGAGGATAGAAATCTTGGGGGGAAGTTAAGGGCTCGGAGTAGGAGAAGGCAGTGTTAAAAGTATTTATAGGAACAAAGGTCATTAATCATAACTGCCCAACTGCAATAAATACCCATCATTATTATCTTTCATGCACTCCTTGGTAAACGAAGCGTCGCACCATCTAGGCTGTCTGATATTTCAAATACTGCCACAATGAAGATAGTGTGTTGTCTTGTCTGCTGCATTAATTGGACGACTATTGACCTTCCCGAGGCGCAATTGCTAGTTTTTCTTTTTTCTTGAAAAGGTGACAAGGTACCCCCGAGCTCTGGGTTAGGACACCCCAATCCCATCTCCGCTCTACGGAAATAGGATTGTAGGGGTGCTAGTGTGGGGGTGTGGGCCCTGAAGTATGGGGGTTTAGGCCTAAAGGGATCTGATCGGCCCATTTGAGAGAGTTCAGGCCTATCAGACCTAGAATGACTTGTAAGGCCGAAGCTCGAGACCATTGGACCGGAGCCTTCCCATTAGGAAGTGCGCAAGGATCGGGCTCTAACCGGCATGTGTGCCAACAATTGAGCCCGCTAAGAAGATAAGGGGGGACAGAAAAGGTAACCGAACGCTGAATAATGCCTTTGGGGAATTTGCTGCTGATCATTAGATGGCATCTGGAACAAGTTACAAGGGAATCCTATAAATACATGAGGATCCCTGGGGATTTATAGGGATGTGGGATGTCGTGCACAATAGAAAAACAATGATGATCTGACCACTAACCAAGTACTATAAAAGGGGGATGAGGCAAATAGGCAAAGGGGTTGGAAACAAAAAAAGGAGAGAAGAGAGAGAGAGAGTGTGTGTGTGTGTGTGTGAGGAAAGTTAGAGTGAAACATTGGGAGACAGAGGGAAGTCAGGGGAAAGGCCTTAGGTTAGGGCCTAGAGAGGACAAACCAAACTAAGCTGAGAGCCCCATTAGTAGGATTGAGCAACAGCCCACGTACAAATTAATTGGGGGCCCAATTACCAACTTACTAATAGGGTATTCGATGCTCACACACATTTTTTTGTTTTGTGATTACTTTAAACACATGTTTTCACAATACTTTTTAAACCACAATTTTCACATCATTTTGAACAACAATACTTGAACATCATTACCAATTTCATGTTTAGTGTCTTTTCGATTTTACTCAAATTTTGTATTATTATTTTTAAAATGCAAATTCATCCATCTAAACCTCAAAAATATTTTTTTTAAGAAAACTTAATTCAAATTAATTAGTCTTTTATGTAAAACTATGAATACATGCAATTTGTTGTGAAGTGAACGAGTGTGCATGTTCTTAGTTGTATTCGTACAGGTGCACAAGTTATAATCCAGTATGCTATAATCACAACCTTCTTCAAATGGCTTGATGATGAATTTGAAAGTAAATTGACTCCTCATAATGCTAGACCTTATTCACTAACCTTCCTTTTGATTGTTGGGTGGTAGTTGAGTGGGTTGGTGCATGTAAAATATTGTATGTTGTGCGAAGACTCGCTAGATATGATGTCTAGAAAATTTTGAAGAAGAATTGATGTGTAGAAGTCTATTTTGTCTAATTATTGTAACAATTACTTACTACTTCTCATTATATTTATAATTATAGATGGTTAAATTTTAAAAGATTTTACAATTTTGGTTCGACAATTCTAAGTTTTAACATGTACCTACTTATGGAACTCCCTTTTTTTTTTCCTTCAAATATTTTATTTTTTATTGTTCGAAAATATTGTCTAATTTCAAAAGTAAACTATCATAGTGGAATAACTTTATAATAAACAACATTCTTTAGTTGAATTCATGAAAATTTGCAAGACTTTTTAGAAAGGGTAATTATATTTATATATATATATATATATATATGATAGAAAATTCTTAAGTACTCTCGAAATATAAAAAAATTGTGCTCCCTCCTCTTACATTCATAATAAACCCTACCATGAATGTAATAAGTGGACCTCATTATGAATGTAAGAAAATGAAGCACTACTCTTCGTATTCTGGGAGTACCCAAGAATTACTTTAATTAGAGTAGGATTTGTTCCTAAAAAAAAAAGCACCATAATTAGAGTAGGATTTTTTTTTTTTTTTTTTTGAGAAAAAGAGTAGGCATTATTGTAACCCATTTTTCAAAATTTTGAAAACACCATTATCACATAAAATTTCGAAAATAATACCATCAAATTCAAAAGGTAAATTTTCCTCAAAAAAAAAAAAAAAAATCAGAAGGCAATTTTTTTAAAACTTTTTTTAATGGGCTAGAAATCATAATATGCCAAGATATGGGCTTGGCTTTTACCGATATAGGCCGACGGGTACCAATTTATTCTGGGTGAACAACCCGGCCCATTATACAAACCCTAGAAAAACCCTACCTTTTGAACAAGAAGAAAGAACAAACAAACCAAGCAATTAGTTGAATTTAATTTTATACTAAATGTTTTGGCCGCTAGCATTATATTCAACTTAGCATTGCTTGGATCATCGGAAGCTGTTGGGTAGACACACTATCAAACTCTTTTTCTTTTTTTTTTTCCTTTTTGTGAACAAAAATAGGGGTTAGCTAGGTTACGCCAGCTCCCGGGCAAAGCGCTAAGGTTAAAGCCTATGGGCCAACCCGTGTGGATGCGCACCAACGGACTCCTGTTGGCAGCGGGACTCGAACCTAGGCGGGTTAGACAAAGTGTCTGAACCTTACCGGCTAAGCCAAGCCCCCGTTGGCATCAAACTCATTTTCAATGTCCTTAAGGTTGTCTTTCTGATTGTTCTATATGATTATGTGCTGAATGTTCAACTTTTTTGTCTCCTTTTCACCTATTAAGTTTGTACTTGAACTAATGTACTAGTTTTAGTGTTTGCCTTCATGCAGGTCTGGATTGTTTCATCAGGCTTCCGCTTTGTAACATTCTTAGAGCACACTAATGCAGTCACTGCTCTCCATTTTATGGCTAGTAACCATTGTCTCTTAAGTGCATCTCTGGATGGGACTGTCCGTGCATGGGATTTGTTCCGCTATTGAAATTTTAGGACATTTACTACCCCTTCATATAGAACCATATGATGAACTACTCAAAAATTAGGAAAATTATTAGGTACTTTTGAAATATCATAAATGCGTAGTCTCTCCTGTCACATGAATGATGAGTCTCACCATGAATTTAATTAGTGGGACCCATCATTAATGTGAGAAGAGAGAGTACGCATTTATGATACTCCGGGAATACACAATAATTTCCCCAAAGATTATACTTGACCACTAGTTGCAATTTTTTTTTCTTTTTAAAGTAAAAACCTATAATGGTTATATGATTTAAGATATATCTGAATTTAAATAATTGCATTATATATATATATATATATATATATATATATATATATATTTATTTATTTAAGTGTCCAAAGTTTAAGTATACTAAATTGAATAAGTTTATATATTTTTGATGGATAAATAAGTTTATATATTTACATCTACACTGCACAGGTATTGCTGCGTCGATTTCAAATAACCCATAATCTTTCTCTTGATGGAGTTCTTAACTTCTTAAACTCAAAGAATATGACGGAAGCTGGCCCTATGGATCTAACTGATGATGATAATAGTGACACAGAAGGTGTTGATAAACAATCCCGAGCAAAGTTAGGTTATGATTTACCAAGATCCTTGCCTAACCGTGGCAGGCCTGTTATTCGTACAAAGTGCCTCAGAATTGCACCCACTGGACGGAGCTTTGCAGCAGCAACAACAGAGGGGGTGCTAGTATATTCAATCGACGAATCCTTTATCTTTGATCCCACAGACCTTGACATAGATGTTACACCAGAGGCATACCATTGCTTATGATACGAAAATGAAGATCATAAAAAATAATTTTCTAGATTTCATCTCTTTCGGTTTTAACCAATAAACAAAACCTCTTTCGGTTTTTCAAATATTGTTTTGATTAGAATTGATCACATTGGGTAGTCAATTAGTTAATAGATATTAAATAGAAATATCACTATTTTCCTTATTTAATAGCCGTGTTTTCCTTTTCTGTTACCACTATCCATTTCGGTTTAGTAGCAGTATTTTTCTTATGCCGATTGTCTTTACTTCATTTATATATTTATTTATCTGGTTTTGCTGTTATACAGGCAGTTGACGCAGCACTAAATGAAGATCAACAAAACAGAGCTTTGATTCTTAGCCTTCGTTTAAATGAGGATTCTCTAATTAAAAAATGCATCTTTGCCATCAGTCCAGTAGATATACCAGCTGTTGCTTCATCAATCCCTTACAGATATCTACAAAGATTAAGGGTCTATTCGGTTAGAAGAGTGGAAAAATGAGAGGATAGAAAAGTGAAAGGATGGAAAATATTTAGTTTTTCCTCTTGTGTGTTCAATTAGAGGGGTGGAAATCTCTTTTGTTTGGTTGGAAAGAAAAAGAGAAGGATGAAAAATATAATTTATATAAATTGACTATTGTACCATTGTTACATAATATGTAAGAAATAGATTTATTTGTACTCATTAAATAATATTAAATTTACCACATCATATATATAAATTTTTATTATTATTTTTATTATTATAATGTAAAGATTAATGTCATATGGAAAAAAAAAAAAACCAAAAAATCAACAAGAAAAAAAAAAAGATTAATGAGGAGTATAATGAGGACAATAGATCAGGTCACGTTGAAAAAAAAAAAAAAAAGAGAGAGAGAGAGAGAAGAGAACGTCACATTGAAAAAAAAAAAAAAAAAAGAGAAGAGAACCAGGGACGAAAAAAAGCAAAATAAGTTTGAGGGCATTTTTGTAAAAGTGCTACCGAAGAGAAAAAAATGTGGGTCCGGAGAGAGAACTTTCTCCCAAGTTTCTCCTTCCTATTTTCCTTCTCCAACCGAACAGTGGAAAACAACATTTTCCACCCTATTTTCCTCTCTCTATTTTCCATCTTCTCTATTTTCACCCCAAGCGAACACACCCTAATAGAAGCATTTGCAGATCTTCTAGAAAGCTGCCCACATTTGGAGTTCATACTTAGATGGTGTCAAGTATTTTCCCCATTACTTCCAACTTTTTAAACTATTTCTATTCATGTTAGATGCAGATGATGTCTGCATGGTGCTAGTTTGTAGATCTCATGCGTGGATTGTGATTGGTTTGTGTGGTAGGAGCTCTGCAAAGCTCATGGCAACTCTATTCAACAGAATTTCAGAAATTGTCTAACTCACACACATGCTCACATTCATTTAACATACATCACGGCATCTCATCACACCACAAACCCTAATATGCTCCTATCTCACATCATAAACTCTAACATACATCTAGCATACATGTCAAACCAACCTAGCATTCATCTAGCATGGTATAACAAAACCCTAGCATACATCTAGTATCATGATATCACATCAAAGGCATAAGCATTAAATCAAGGCAAAAACACAAGCATGAGAAGATTCAAGCAAACATGTGATTAAGCATAACTCATCCAAGCAAGCATGTTCAAGTCTGTTGTTAAGCAAAATCATATTCAAAGATGTATGTTTATGTAAATGCATGACTTACCTTACTTACCTTGCAACAATTCAGCACCTATGGCATTATGCATGAACATGTGAATGCATGTTCATGGCATTAAAGTAAAACAACACAAAATAAACCTTAATTCTAACATGTGAAGGGCAAACAAACAATCAAATATGTGAAACAGAGGCTCAAAAGCATGAATATATAAAGAAAGATCCAAAACAGAAGCATTTCATATGAAAACAAAAGTTAAATCAAAAGAAATAAAATTAGGGTTTCTAGGCAAGATCATGCACACACATGAACTACCTTGTGTGTGCATAATTAAGCTTGTGTGCACAGGCAGGGTTATGTGCATGGGTGTTTCAGCCCAAAAACCCTAGAAACACAGAAAAACTTTAAAACACTAAATTTAACATCCTAATATGCTTTTAAAAAATATAACTATGTAAACCTAGACTACATAAACGTATTAAAACATAAAATAAAAAAAATCAAAGAAACAAACAAAAATAGAATTAAACTAAAGAAAGCAGAAGAAAAACTTTAGAACTATATCTCAGAGAAAAAACTCTTTAAGCTTGATTTTCGACCTTTCTCCTCAGTCAAATCTATTCACAATTAATAAAAAGAGTGATTAGTAATCTTAAACTCGGAGATCAAGGACAAAAAATGCCCTAATCAAAAGAAAATTGGCTTGAGGATGTTTTGTGAAAAAAACTTTTTGATTTACTATTTCTAGTGAATCTTAGTGTTTTCCTGTATGATTTTTGTGTATTTTGAAAATATACTATGTAAGACTACTTATATTGTGAAAGTAGGGGTTTGAAATGATTCTTAGACAATGTGAAATTTGTTCCAAACCTCAGCATTAATGCAGAAAACTTGTCTTATTTATGTTTTTGGAATCTACCATGCATGAGTATGATCGTGCCTGCGTGTGCATGCAGAAAGCTGCGCGCGCGAGCTAATTCCTATAGATGCCCCTCTTTTAATTTGTGAGCTTTGCTAATAGATTCAAAAGAATAGAAGACAAAACATTTTGTTTCGACGTACGGCTCTAGCCCAACCCACGCACACGACTCACATCACATATACATAGGGCGGGGTGCAACTTCAAAGAGTTGCATGGGATTCATATGTTCAAATTCCAACATTTGTTTCTTGGGAAATGAGCAATGACAAGTTTATTATCCCGGAACTTGTTTTGCCAATTGTAAGTAAAAGGTGAGTGACTCACTATCCTAGAGTCACTAAAAAGAAAAACAAACAAAGGCAACATCAACAACCATCAGTCAAACAAACAGGGATGCTCTTACGAGCTTAAAAGGATATATATTTGTGGTCTCCATCTGGGGCTCTTGCCTTAAACTTCTCCAGGTGGCTTACACCTCTAGGTAATACTTGTTTTCTCCATCTTTATCTCTACTTGTTCTAGTGTGGCTCTTGCCTCGAGGTGACCTTGGTCTCTATCTCTATCTCTACCTCTTCCCTTGTGCCTGAATATTCAATTCCCTCGAGATATGTGCACAATTTCTATATTATGTGCTTACATGTTCAGTTCCCTCTGGATATGTGAACCAGTTCTATGTTGTTCCTTTCTAATTTGTACAGGATTTCATGTTGCATGTTCAATTCCTTCGAGATATGTGCACAAATTTTGTATTATGATTTGCTCGACTATTTCTTGGCTGAAAGATCCACTGGGGATGTTAAAGAACTCACTAAGGAGTATACTTCTATTGAGAAGTGTTTTGATGATGATTCTAACCTACCACAAAGTCTTGATGATTCTGATGGTTATGCAGTTAACCCTAATACATGTTCCACCCACGAGACACAACTATTGCTTCAAAAATCTTGGCATTCTTGAGAATTTGATAAAATCCATTAATGGCAATCACTTTCTTTACCGAACCAAACCAGCTAACGGTTGTGCCGCAAGGACACAAGAACTGAATACATACTGGCAGAAGCTCTTTCCACTAAAACCGCAGGTCCATTACTCTAGAAGCAACTAGAACCCATGTTGTCTTGTAGCTGGGGGCTTCTTCCCTCAGAATCCACTTCTTTGGCACACTAGGTGGGCTAACCTTAGGAGCCCCAACTGTTGGAAACAGAGAAGTTGAGCAATAACATGGGTCTTGCAGTAGCAACAAGGGTTCTCCTCGCCTAGCCTCTGCACAAGCACCTACAGCCATAACTTTAGCCTCACCTCTAGCTACAACCTCACCACCTGGCACGGCCACTCCAGCAGTACTAGCACCACCAGAACCCAGCAATTCTTCTCTTTCAGGCATGACCCACAGAAGCAAGAAATATTTCTTTAAACATATAAATGGTAGAAAGAGAACCCATTGCTACCACTAAAAATAAAGGAGGAAAAGAGTCTTTGTTTCTCTTACTCTTGGTTGGAAACAAGAATAAGAAGGGGAAAAGGCTCTCTTTTTCTCTCTACCATGCCAAAGCTCTATATTGCTCTCTCACTCTCAATTGAAGACCAGAAAAAGAGGAAGAAAAAGCTTTGTTTCTCTCTGCTTTGCCGAAAAACTCAGTCACTCTCTCTGCCTTGGCCAAAATCGGTGTTAGTCTCTCACCCTTGGTCACAAAGAAGAAGAAGAAGAAGAAGAAGAAGAAGAAGGGGCTCTATCTAACTCACTCTCTCTATTTCTTGATCCAAGCAAACAAGAAAAGGGAAGCAACCAAGGCCAACCCTTTTTACTGGAAAACGTGAAAGCTGCAAGTGACAAGACATGGAGAAAAGACCAACATTTAATGCAAGAAGCTTGGAGAATAGTTGATGCTAAATGTGGGAAGTTACTGAAGCCCACTACTCATAACTACTATCAAAATTCAAACTCGCACGTGTGACCAAAGAAAAACTGCTCACACATGACTCAGGGGGGCTAAATGTTGAGGTACAAATTTTTAGGCTCTAATTTCATTAGCCCACTCACCAAAATACCCATATAAGCCCCATAAATTATTTTGGGCCCTCACAAATATTTCTCACATATTACCCAATATTTCCCACATATTACCCAACTTGGGCTCTCACAAATATTTTCAATATTACCCAACTTGGGCCTACACAAATACTTATCATACCACTATCAAAATTGGGTCACAAAATTTACCATCTCTATAGAAGCCCAAACTCATTTACCTAGTGGGCAAAACCCAAAAATCCCAACAAAACTCTCTTACAAAGCCCGTTGATACACAGTACCCTAAAATCCATTGCTACACGGCACCCTAAAGGCCGTTGCTACATAGCACTCTTACAAAGGCCATTGCTACACAACACCCTTACTAAGTCCGTTGCTACACGACACTCTTACAAAACCCGTTGCTACATGGCACTCTAAAGTCCGTTACTACACTACAATATTCTTACAAACTCTCAAAATATTACAAAAGCCCATTATTATTTGGCAAATTTTACAAAATGCCTGATATTATTTTGGCAAATTTTACAAAAAGCCCAATATTATTTTGGCAACATTTTACAAAAAATAGTCCAATACTATTTTGACACCTTCTATCAAAAAACCCAAAACTATTGGGCAAACAATTATTCTACTAAAGCCCAAATATTATTTGGCAAAAGAATTATATTATGCTCAAAGCTCAAAACTATTCTTTGGCAAAAACATATTTTGATATACTAAATTCCCTAACCCATGGGAAACATAAATTACTTATGACATTATTACCCATATTCCAAAACTATTTCTTCTATAAAATTTATGGGAACTATGCTTATTTTTTCCATAAAAAACTCTAACTACAAAAGCCCATGTTTATTATAAACCCATTGCAAAACTATTCATTTTTCAGGGATAAACAAGCCTAAAGAAGCCCAACAACAAGACCCAGCTGAGACAGCCTAGCCCATATGCAAATCTTAGCAACTAAAGCTCACTTGAGTAACTAAAATGGTTAGACCAGCCACAAGTCAAGTTTAAACACAACTAAGCTAATAGCTAGGACCCACTACCATCACTTTAAGCTTGTTAAATCATATCAGAAGGGGACACATGTCCAACTGAGCTTTCACCCTTCCTTGGCAAACTGATGTTCATGATTACTGATGTGACATAAAGATATGTTGACAAGACATAAAGCCGTGAAGCTAAAGCCAGCCATGCTCTCTCTCTTCTCCAACACAATCAGCCAAAGAACAAAGGGTAGCCATGACTAGACCATGGAAGTTTTTGAATCACTTATAAACAGCTCATTACTATGTCAAAAATGTATATTTACTAGTTCATGAACAAAGCACATGAACCCTAATGGGGAAACTTAGGGAAATGTGGTATGGACGGCACCAAGGAGATCTCCAGCAAAATTTCCAACAGAGGGCTCCAAGATTGATACCTAGCTTGGGTGACACAATGCCCTAGGAAGCTCTGATACTAACAGCAAACAACTAATATCATTAGCCTAATACATTCTCTAATCTCATTGGCTGAGGATAATAAGCATTTAACGCTAAATCAAAACCTCCAGCTGCTATTACCCAAAACAACAAGAACACCTTAAAGCTAAACTTACCGTTGTTGGCCAAATCCTAGAAACGATATTCTATGGTTTTTTTGAAGATTGACACTGATTTTAGCAGAGATTATTTGCTAAAAACCCTCCTTAAGCTCAACTATAAATACAGTTCTTCACCAACACCTCAACACACACCAATAGAGAAGAACTCTTTCAAAAACTTCTCTATTTTCCTTTCTCTCTAATTTTTTTAAGCTCTTAGTGAGGTTCTAAGCTTTTGAGTTCTTAATTTCAAAATTAGAAACTAAGCACTTCAGCCCCTAGCTCACAAATACCCCTCACACCTCTACTCATAAGCTTTCATCCATCCCCTAGCAGAAAGTCTTAGTAGCTTTGCTAAATACTCTCTCTCTCTCTCTCTCTCTCTCTCGCTCTCTCTATCTCATGCTACCAAAATGACCCTTACTACTCACTACATATACCATCTTCATGAGCATACCTAGGCATAATAATGATCTTGCTGCACTAACTAAAATCTCTCTCTCTCTCTCTCTCTCTCTCTCTCACTAAGTTTTCTCCATTACTTGTTATAATGGACCCTATGGAATTTTTCTGTTCCCTTACTATTGAAGGCTATAATATATTTGTTACCATAGATTTCTTCCCTCATGTTGTTATAATGGAGGACTTTCTTTCAATGGATCCCTCAGATGATGATTTTGGAGATGTAGACACTCTCCTTAATTTATGAAATAATTAACGGCTGGAGATTTATTTTGTTTTGTCTTATTTTACTACTGGAATATTTTACCGTTGGAACATTTTACTACTGGAAATGATCCAAATCCTTTGATATAGGCCTAGGTGTGTGGATGTCTAGATCTACACCCTATCAAAAAGGCCAAAACACAAGAAAAAGGAGATAATAAGAGATAAAGAGGCTTGAGAAAGAGCACACAAATAAGTAGATCTAAGCATGAATAAGGCAAGGAGCATATAAACAAGTAGATCTAAGCTTGAGCATGCTAAAAAGGCACCTAGGCACATGGACCTAAGCACAAACACAATATTTAGGCAACATCATCAAAGTATTAAAACATGGCAAAAAGCAAGGAGACATTGTAGGAAAACTATAGAACATGCTAAGAAGCAAGATAAAGCAAAAAAAAACATGCTAGGAAAAGCAATAAAGTATATTATAAAGCAAGATAAAGCAAATGGTGTAGATTGTAACTAAAAATCTACATCTACACCTTTTAAACCTCAAATCCAAGGTCCTAAGACCAAGGAGATGAATAAGATTGCAAGAACACTACCTCCTCATTGTTGAGAGAAGAGAGGAATCAAGGGTTTTTTGATATGTTTTTGGGAAAGAAATGTAGAGAAATGAGAGAGAGAATCTGCCTAGAACCAAGCTCTAAGAATGCCCATTATATATATATATATATATATATATATATATTTGAGGGGGTCTGTGGGTATTTATAATGAAAAAGTGACTTTTCAGCTCCGCGGCCACTTAAATGGCCGCCGACTTAGAATGTCCGACTGAAGGCCTTCCCGGGTTAGTATTGGGTTGTTCTTGGTGTCCCTAGAAAGGTCTAGATGTGGAGTTTTTGGAAAGCTAAAGAACTTTGAAATCCAATAGTTGGATCAAAAGTTATGGCCTCAGGAAGCAATTTGACTTGTCTTGCATGATTTTCAAGATATCTCAACTATTTTGACTCCGATTTTGACCTATGAATAGTCATTGGAATGGGAATTCAATAATCTTTGCAATGAAGCTAGTTTCAACCTGTTCTGACGGTTGGATCAAAATTAGGGTTTCTGGGGCCCTTAAGAGTTAACTCTAGGTCAAACTTGGTCAAAGTTGACAAAAATCTCCAAGTAACTCGAGTTGATGTAAAAGCATAAAATAAAAAATTATTTGTTTTGGGATTATTTTGACCAATTTTTCCTTCGGTCAACCCTAGGTTGACCAAGGGCATTTTGGTCAATTTGACCTAAAAAGGCACTTTGAGTGCTCTGATACTCAAATGGGTTGTGCCATGTCAGTGTAGATGTTTCCATGGCCCCTTGGAGAAAATTTAATATTCTTGAGATTTTTTGGGGTTTGGCACGCAAATCAAGAGTGAACAAAATATGATATCTACAGCCTATTGTGTTTACTACCTTTTATTAATCTCATGGGTCTGCTGGCTGCCATTCCTACCATGTTGCCCCATTGGGTTTACTACCTCTTTCCTTGGGCTTCCCCAGCCCATTTACTTTACATTTGACTCTTATTAATCTCACGGGCCTGCTGGCTGCCATTCCTACCATGCTGGTCCATTGGGTTTACTACCTCTTTCTTTGAGCTTTCCCTGCCCATTTACTTTCCCTTTACCTCTTATTAATCCTATGGGACTTTTGGCTGCCATTCATTCCATGCTGGCCCATCGGGTTTACCACCTCTTTCCTTGGGCTTCCTCAGCCCATTTACTTTACCTTTACCTCTACCTCTTAATAATCCCCTATTCTCTCATTTCCTTATTGTTGGGCTTCTTCTGCCATTGGGCCTTTTGACAAAAATGGGCATCAACAAAATCTAATTTCATTAAATATAAACTTTAGTAACTCTTTACTAAAGTGGCCGGCCTTGAATAACCAATTCCCATTAAACTTATGTCAAGGAGATATTTCATGTCTCTATGGAAAGAGATTATGGATTCCATCTTGAGAATATGTATTCCCTCAACACAATGTGCAGTTGCCCAACATACTGAGGTTTTGACTGTTAGATTAAATTTTACTCCTTATATATCAAAGTAACCTACATTTCATGATTGAGCTCACGATCCTCTCAGGATTGAGAGTCTATAAAAATAGAAGTTGTGAAATTTATTATTCAGGTAACATTTGTTAATTGAATGATTAATCTCACAGCGGTCCAGTTCAATGTGTCTTACACACTTAAGATACATCAACACATCAATTAGAAGTCTTTACTTCCATGGTCAAGACATATTATAGTCTTCGCAGACGAAACGCTCAATTTCATCACCGATGAACTACATTTTAGAGTTTACAAGGAATTTGTGATTTATATCTTCTGTAACTAAATCACATACAATGCATCTTAAGGACTATGATAATGTCCAATTAGTTCATATACAAATAGTCTCATATAATTAAACAATTTAATTATATATAATATATCAATAAATTGGATTTTAGAGAGAAAAAACCCCAACAAATATATGGTTCTGGCCTTATGTGTGGATTTTGCTTCATTCTTCTTGATTTGGCCAAGTTCATAGTAAAAACAAAATAAGATCATCTTTGTCAGTTATTCACGGACACTAAACACAATGAATAGCTCTAGTCTCAAATCAAAAGCTCCCAAGTCGTCCTTCTCCAACCCCACTCACTTTGATGATCTGATCCTTTGTGACCTCCCTTGATGAGTCCTTGACTTAGCCACCAATTTGCTCCCACCTCACCCCTAAAGCTCTTTTTCTATCTGTTTCTTTGGTATCAATGTTAGAAGCCAATCAAGTAATCCTTAAAGTGACCAAAAGAAAGGTGAAAAAACGTGGACAATTAGGTTCACTTTACTACAATCAAATGAAAGATCATAATCCCTCATTGAATACAACTGAACTTGCTAGACTCCAATACTTTATTTTACTTTTACGAATGGAATCTAAGTTTTTTTTCCTAATTTAATGGAACTTGTGATGACTTCAAGCCTCACATTATTAGCTTCTTTATGGCAGTTGAATTTTGTCTTGTTCAAAGCATACAAAATATACTTAGCACTGATGGTACATTCAAAATTGCCTTTAAATAGATAATTACTCTCATACACATTTTGGGTTTTCTTGATATATAAGAGAGGAAGAAGGAAAAAAGAAGAAGATTTGGGTCAGTTTTCTGAAAGTTTTAAAAATAAATAAAAACTAGTTGCTAACTCGTGCGATGCACGGGATAGTTAAATAAAAATTAAAAATATTTATTTTGTTTAAAGGTTTATGACTTGACTTTAAAAAATGTATAACTCGAAAATGAATGAAAATAAGTAATTTTTTGTTTAAAATAATGTTTTAGAAAAATTATTTTTCTTTCATATCATTTTTTTAGAGAGTTTCAATGTATGACGTCCAATTGGTTTTTGAGGTAGGCTGAGATTGAACCTCAAATCTCTTATTCAACCATCAGAGATTTTACCAGTTGAACTAATATAGGGTTATAGATTCTTAATCAAATTTGGTTAGGGTTATTCCTAATCAAATTTGGTTATATAACTTTTTTTTAAAGGATGAATATGTTGGTAGAGTCCATTTGATATAAAATTTAATTCTATTGAAATTAAAAATGATATATGTTTGTCGAGTCTCATTTGATATACTTATAGAGTTTAAATTCTTTCAAAATTATAATTTCTAATCAATGTTAATATAAAAAATATGAAAAAAAGAAGAGAAAGAAGACGTGATTGATAGATATAAGTGTGAGAGACCTTGAAATTGGGTTGCTCTCAAAAAAGAGAGATCTTATGGTGTGCTTTTTAAGGCACCTCTCTTTTTGGGTAAGTAGTGTGGAGTCGCCACTTATCTTTTATACAAAAAAATAAGAAAAAATAAAATACAAGTTTACATGATTGAAATGCCTCGTTGTTATTGATTGGATAAAAAAAATAAATACAAGTTTGATAAATTGAAGATTACATGGCTTTGAGTCCTAGTTACAAACTACAAAAAATACATGGCTTTTTTTCCTAATTACAATTTACCAAAAAAATAAAAATAAAGATAAAGCCTAGGTCTACCTATTCAAAGAACTAAATTCAGAGGTTAAGTTACAGAATGGGAAGGTGTTAGGCACTCATTCTGCCTAGACAAAGTCTGGTCTTCTAGACTCTTGTGACCAATGAACCATTTTTATACATGTCATGAATGATATGTTGAACATGTGAAATAAAATTTAATCACACAAATTTATTATGAATGAAGCCTCTTTTTTGAAAAGAATCAAATCTGTTTTGGTTGGCAAAAAAAATTATTTCGATTTGTCAAAATACCAAATCTGTTTTGTAGTATGTAGAAAAAAAAAGTGGTTTTAACTTTGTGAAAATCAAATCTGTTTTGTGATGATAAAAAAAAATGATATTTTTTTATAACAAAAAAAAAAATCAGGTCTGTTTTTTATGTTGTAAAAGAATGAAAAAGATTCTTTTTTTTAAGAATAGAATTTCACTCATAATTTAAATTTATGCAACATGAATCAAATAAAACAAACATAAACACAATCATGTTTTATATTTTTCTTTATTTTAAAAATCTGCATATGTTAAAGAAAATTCGGATCCGTATCTAAGGAAGATACAAATAGGGATGGCAATTTAAATCCAACCCGCGGATACCCGGCCCGGCCCAACCCTAATGGGCCGGATTTTACCCGGCCCGATAAAGAATAGGGTCGGGTATAGGTTTTTTTTTTTAAATCCGAAGCGGGTTCGGGATTATAAAAAAAAAACCCGGAACCTGACTCGGAACCCAGCCTGAAAACCCAACCCAAAAAAATACCCAGTTATGTGAGATTACTTAAAATCCCCTATATATATCATTCTAATTTGCAATTGCAAACCCTAAGTCACTACTGAATACTCACAAAGCCAGCCCAGTCGCCTCTCATCTCATTCCCTCACGTCTCACTGCCTCAGTCACAGTTCCACTCTCACCAACCCGCACAGCCACACTCACGACCTCACTGCCTCACCGTTGCCCCCCTTAATCGCTCCCACTCTCCCTTCTCCTTGCGCCTTCAATATCACAATATGTTCCTCTCTCTTTTTTTTGCCATTCCTATTTGGGTTCATTAGGGTTTGGGACCTTTGGGATCGTTAGGGTCTGGGTTCTTTTTTTTTTTTTGAGAATTTGGTTTGTGATTTCTGTGTTTGTGTTAGGATTTGTGTTTGTGTTTGTGATTTTGAAAGGGAAATTAAAAAATCTAAAATTTTTGTGTTTGTTTTTAGGTTTTTAGTTACTACTCTGGTCCGATTGAAGAATATGATCCTGGGGTTTTTGTTTTTAGGTTTTTGATCTTGGCGTCTTGGGATTTTATTTTTGGGTTTCTGATCTTGATTGATGAACATGATCTTGGGGTTTTTTTTTTTGGGATTTCTGATCAAGGTTTATGGAGGTTTAGGGCTTTAGGCACTTCTTTTTTTCTTTTTTTTTATTGTACCACAGATGGGCATGGGCTAGGCGGGGCCCGCGAGGCCCGTGGGGCCTGACGGGGCGGGTCTGGGGCGTAGGAAAAAAACCCGTTTATTAAACGGGGCGGGTTCGGGTTTTTGGGACAGACCTGCGGGTTGGGTTCAGGCATAAAGAAACCCGGCCCTAACCCGACCCGTTGTCATTCCTAGATACAAATCAGTTTTTAATTGTGAAAAATTCAGATTTGCATCTAATGAAGATGCAAATCCATTTTTATTTTAAGAAAAAATCAAATCTACATCTAACGAAGATGTAAATCCGTTTTATTTTAAGAAAAAGTCAGATCTACATCTAACGAAGATGTAAATCCGTTTTATTTTAAGAAAAAGTCAGATCTACGTCTAATGAAGATGTAGATCCATTTTTATTTTAAGAAAAAGAATTGTTCACATGTAGATTATTGGCATTCAAGAAAAAGATTATAACAATTGCATAAAACAATCATGCTTTAAACAACAATGATGAATCATTCATATTATGAATAAAAACATCCATCAATAAAAGAAGCATAAAAAGGATAGGGTGATAGAAACAACCTCTTGCATGAGCACTCTTTGTTCTTGAGAGGATGTTTTAGGGTTCAAAGAAACTTATTCAATTATCTTTAAAACCTAAAAACCCTAATTTTTGCAGCAAGTATCAGCAATTTGAGAGTCTCAAAACATATGCCTCTCAAAGTGTTAAAAAAAAGGTGCTGAAATATGAGACCCAGTCACTATTTATAGAGGCCAAAAAACCCTAAAAAATAGGCACAGATGATTAGGATGTAAATCCGGACGCATCCTTTAGCGAAAAGATCAAAAAGGGTGTGCCTTATCGTCATTCGAGAACCATTGGGCCAAAGCCCAAAAGGTGCCAATTCGGCACTTTTAAGGTGCCAATTCGGCACTTTTAAAGTGCCGAATGGTGCTTTTGGATGTCGAACGCTCTTTTGTGCTAGAGTGCCGTTTGGACTCTCCTTCTAGGGTTTTTTGATCTAGTCCTTATATCTAGACATGTTTTCATCTTCCATCCATAATTTTTATCTCTTTTCTAGATAATTCAAGCTTTTTAAGAACAATCATCTTGTATATAAATATCCTAAAATAAATCTTGATAAAATTCAGATTATTCACGATTTTATTGTTATCCAATCATCTCTTTTATTCCTATGCAAGCAATCATATTTTAAACACTAATTATCAACCAATTACAAAATTATTTAATTAATTTTAATTGTTCAGCCAATCAAAATTAATTTAAATTAATCGTGTGTGGTCGACTCTTCCTTGACACAATGCATGCTGACCATGCAAACTTGATCATGCAATATCTTTCGATCTGATGGTTCGATTTAGAAACCAGACACACTGTTGCGACTATTAGAATCTCAAGATCATTGTTATAGTATGCAATGAATAGACTAATGCATGCAATGCAAGAACAAATTGATGCATGTAATGTGAGAATGATTTTTTGGGAACATGGATGGTCATTACAGTCATCTTCCTTGATTAAATCATGGGTGCAAAATTGAGTCTCTACAGAATGCCCTTCATTGACAAAGCTTGGAAAGCGAGTGTCAATGTAAAACAAAGACATTGATTTTAGCGTCCATGATTTAATTGAGGTTGAATTTTCAAAAATTACCTAGCCTTAAAACCTAAAACTTTGGAACATAGAACCATGGTTTTCAGACCCGGACCGTTCATTGAGTCGTAAAAGTGAGAGGTTCAAGGTTTTTGAGGTCGAACCGAGGTTGAACCGGGATCGAACCGTGATACGTCATAATTAATTTAATAATTATTTAAATTATAAATAAATATATTAAATAAATAAAAATTGAAAATTTAACTAAAATAATCCAAAACAAATATAGATAGTATTTTTTATAACATAAATTTCATAATACAAATAAGAATTATTAAATTCTAAAAAAGCATAAATAGCTATTGAGTTTTTAAATTATTTTTAAGTCATAACAAAGTACAATTTAGTACCTAATCATTTTTATTTTATAAAACTGGATAAAATAGTTAAGACACATGCCCAAGCCCATTTGACTGTGCGGATCTTTTTTTTTTCCCAACTCCCAAGCCCATTTGAATAGTCAATGTTCACCACTTATTACGAATTAAAAAAAAAAAAATTTTTAAGCTAGATGAGATCTGAAGAGCCATTTGAATAGTCAATGGTCTATGCATTTAAAAATTGTTAAAGTTAAATAAATAACAAAACCCAAGGAGGGAGTGGTTGACAACAAGCCATCATTATAGTTGACAGCAATAAAGCACGCAGTAAGTGTTTAGAAGCAACAAAGAACTCTACAACATTTTTAGTAATACTTTCACAATAAAATTTATGTAAAAAGTTGTTACTAATTCTAATTTGAACTCACCATTAAAATTATTTTTTTACTTACCAATATCAACTAGTAACTATCTTTTACTTAAAATTTATTGTGAAAATATTGTGAAAATATTGCGGTAAATTGTGATTTTTTATTCTTTTTCCTTTCTTTCCTTGCATCACAGACCATACGTTTCTCTTTCTTTTTCTTTTTATTTTTTATTTTTTTTCTCTTGATTTTTATCCTCCACACATGTTTCCCCATCCCATCCCATCCCCACTCCTCTCATCTGACTCCTCTGTCCTCTCTTCTTTTACTTTTCTTTCTTCATCTCTAGCTCCTCTTTCTCTTTCTCTCATGTTCTCACCCTATCACACACAATTACCAGCGGAGAATAAAGCTAGAAATCTCCCCTCTCATCTCCAGTTCCTTTCCTCCTCCAAAGTCCAAACTCGACGAAGATCTCCCCTTCTCGCTCAAATCCCTAAATTACCCTTTCAAATTCAACAAATCCATTCTCAAAGCCCCTGGTACTCCTCACCACTGGCCTTCCATTCTCTCCATCATTCACAGGCTTGTCCAGATCGCTCTTTTCAACGATAATCTCTCCTACTCTGTGTGTGTGTGTGTTTTTTTTTTTTTAGGTTCAGATTCAAAGGGAACCGTGAGAAGCGGTTTGATCACGGTTCTCAGAACCGTGAGGTCCGACCGCGGTTCCTACGGCTCCCTGCTTTTTTCCCAGAGAGCGGTTCTTGAGGCTAAAAGAACCGCAAACATGAGTTGTTCGAGGTTTTCCCGGTCGGACCGTACGATCCGGTTCGGGTTTCAAAACTATGCATAGAACTAGTGCTTTATCTTTTTGACAGAAAAGAAAGAAAAAAAAATTGACTTAGCTAGTAGTTGATGAACTTTGAAATGATTCTTAACAATTGATGTGACTGAGAGACTTTTTCATTCTGATCTTGATAACGGAGTTGTCTGCGACCAAGGGGGCTTGATCTTGACAAAGGTAGTGTCTACGACCAAAGGACTTGATCTTAACGAAAGAAGTGTCTGGGACCAAAGGACTTGATCTTGATGAAAGAAATGTCTATGACCAAAGGACTTGATCTTGACGAAATAAGTGTTTGCGACCAAAGGGCTTGATCTTGACTGAGGGAATGTCTGCGACCATGATATTGATCTTGGATACGTGGGTTTCTGCGACCAATGAATCTGATCTTGAATGAAGTAATGTTTGCGACCACAATATTGATCTTGGATAGGTAGGTTCCTATGACTAATGAATTTGATCTTGACTGAGATAATGTCTGCGACCACGATATTGATCTTGGATACGTAGGTTCCTGCGACCAATTAATCTGATCTTGACTAAGATAATGTCTGCGACCACAATATTGATCTTAGATACGTAGGTTCCTGCAACCAATGAATCTGATCTTAACAGGAGATAATGTCTGTGACCATGATATTGATCTTGCATATGTAGGTTCCTATGACCAATGAATCTAATTTTGACTGAGGTAATGTCTGGGACCACAATATTGATCTTGGATACATAGGTTCATGCGACTAATTAATCTAATCTTGACTGAAATAATGTCTGCAACCACGATATTGATCTTGGATACGTAGGTTCCTGCGACCAATGAACCTAATCTTGACTGAGATAATGTCTGCGACCACAATATTGATCTTAGATACGTAGGTTCCTACGACCAATGAACCTGATCTTGATTGAGGGAATGTTTGCGACCACAATATTGATCTTGGATACGTAGGTTCCTACAACCAATGAATCTGATCTTGACTGAGATAATGTCTGCGACCACGATATTGATCTTGGATACGTAGGTTCCTGTGACCAATGATTCTAATTTTGACTGAGGTAATGTCTGCGACCACAATATTGATCTTGGATACGTAGGTTCCTACGACCAATGAATCTGATCTTGACTAAGATGATGTCTGCGACCATGATATTGATCTTGGATACGTAGCTTCTTGCGACCAATGATTACGATCTTGACTGAGATAACATCTACGACCACGATATTGATCTTGGATACGTAGGTTCCTACGACCAATTAATCTAATCTTGACTGAGATAATGTATGTGACCATGATATTGATCTTGGATACGTAAGTTCCTGCGACCAATGAATTTGATCTTGACTGAGATAATGTCTGCGACCATGATATTGATCTTGGATACGTAGGTTCCTGCGACCAAGAAATTTGATCTTGACTAAGGTGATCAAGGGCTTCTCCTCCTTGAAACCAAGTTGTTGCCAGCAAAAATCAAAATTTGGAATTAGTCTCTGACTGATGAGTGCTTTGTGGCCCTACTGTTTTTGAGATGTGTGATTTTCATTTACCCTTTCTTGATTTGAACTTTATCAAGAAAAGTTTAATTGACAAAAGATTCTTTTTTTGAGAAACATTTGATTTTTGAAACTTGAAAGTTTTGAAATTGACATTTAAAATTTTGAGACTTTGAAACTTGGAGATTTTGACTTGAATTTGGAATTTGAAATCTGAAATTTGGAATTTGTAATTTGAAACTTGAAACTTGAAGGAAAAACTAAAGTCAATCTTTAGAAGATAGGAGAGCTACTGTCAATCCTAAGGTCAATTCCTTGAAGGTAGGAGAGCTATTATTGATCCTACAAGGTATAGGAGAACTATTGTCAATCCTATGAAGGTAGGAGAGCTATTGTCGATCCTACAAGGTATAGGAGAACTATTATCGATCCTATGAGTTTTGGGAGAACTAATGTCAATTCCTTAAATGTAGGAGAGCTATTGTTGATCCTATGATGTATAGAAGAACTATTGTCGATCATTTGAAGGTAGGAGAGCTATTGTCCATCCTATGAGGGTATAGGAGAACTATTGTCGATCCTATGAAGGTAAGAGAGCTATTGTTGATCCTACAAGGTATAGGAGAATTATTGTTGATCCTATGAAAGTAGGAGAGCTAAAGTCGATCTTACAAGGTATGGGAGAACTATTGTCGATCCTATGAAGGTAAAGGAGAACTATTGTCGATCCTATGAAGGTAGGAGAGCTATTATCGATCCTACAAGGGTATAGGAGAACTATTGTCGATCCTACAAGGGTATGGGAGAACTATTGTCATAAAATATGTTAAATAACAAATTTGATTTTGAATTCAAAAAGAGAACTCCTAATATTTGAGATTTTTTGTTCATCTTTTTATTCCCTAATTTTAGAATATAGTTCAATAAAAATATGTTTAATTAAACATTTATATATTTTTCTTAATTCTTTTAGTAGTTCATGGGCTTATAATTTCAAAGTAGAAGACAAACATAAACATAAACATAAACATTATGTAGCAAAATTTAATATCAAAGTAGAAGAGAAACACAAACACAAACATAATATTATGTGATATTAAGAACTTTAATGTATTGCTATCCGTAGGGGATGATGATCCTTGTGATGGACAAAAATTGAATTTATTTCTCAATTATAGGAAGAAAAAAAAACTACTAAATTAAGATAAATGTAATAGGTATTATGTAAATTCAAACAACGCTAACTCAACATATCGAAGTAACACTAACATTACAACAATATTTACGACTAACTCAATAACAATCCCTTGTATTGTTTTTCACTAAGACTTAAAAAATTTCACGCATCCATTATCATGTTCATGCACATCCTTTATATGTTGTTGATTGCTACCTCAAACAATCACAACTGATTAATATGACGTTTTCAAACTTTTATTTTTAGAAAGTGTAATTTTGGCAAAAACAAAACTGTTATAAAGTTCTTTTAATTCTTTATACTTTTAACTATCATACATTCACTCCATGTAGTATTGTTAGTTTGTTATTTTAAGGGTTCTTCCAAACCTTGTTTTCTTTATTGGTGCGGGACAACTACAGTGACTATGTGTGTCATATCCTTTTTCATTAAAAATTTAGGAGGCCACAACTACAATTAAATAAAACCTAATAAATTTTTGGACTAAATCTTTTGTATCTTTGTTCCTATAAACTCTTCATGAAAAGGTATTGTGAAATAATAGTTTTATCTTTTTCATTATGGGTAGCTTTATAGCTATTGGTTAGAAAACAAAATTATGTACACTACCAACAAAAAATAAAAATAAAAAGTTTTTTTGTAAAGAGTCTTGCAGTTCTACTTGTTGATACCTCTTAGTAATTCAAAAGGAGAGATTCAAGGTTGAAAGTAAAGTCTTTATTAATGAACATGGGGTTGAAGATAGTTGCTCTTTGGGATATTGAATGGATATAACCAAATTCCTTTTTTGTATTTCAATTTTTGTCTTTTTCTTTTTTAAGCAAAAAAAAATCAATTTATAATATATTTAATTAATTTTTTTAATTAAACAATTACTTTCTTTCCTTAATTTTTTTTTCTATTTCAAGGGATTTTAATGTCAAAATAAAGGTTAAACATAAATATAAATATAAACATAAACATAAACATAAATATTATGTGGCAAAATTTAATCAACTTACTTCAAAGTGAGTATTATGATTTTAAGAATTAAATCGTAAAGTTACTGTAGAAATTCTAGAGAATCTTGAATCTCTTCAAGAAAAAATTTGAGATTCCCTTCCCAATTATGGTAAGTGTTATTAACTAGGTGTTGAGGGGGAAATTGATGTCCTCAAATGAAATATGGGGAGGCTAAGCCGAAACTTAATGTTGGGCTCTAAGATGATACCCAAAGGCTTTCGGTGTAGTGATAAGCCTATCCAAACAAGAAATAAAGGCTACACCTTAAATAGAAACACATTATATCCTTTAATAGAAAAACAAAAAGTAAAGATCAATGGCTCTATGGTGAAAAGAAAGTGGTTATTTGGCATGGTGGAAGGGAGTGAGAGATTCCGGCTCAGTGCAGTAGATATTGCACCAAGATTCTTGTGAAATATGTATGTGGGGTATGAGTGGGGTAGTAAAGGCTGTTTTGAGTGAGTGGGTGTGTAAGCTTGTAATGGGATGTTCGAAATAATGCTAAAACTAAGTCTTTAATGGGGAAGGGGGTTGTTGATGGCTAATTAGGAAGCATTTATAGACTTAGGATATGCAGCAAAGGGAAAATGAATGTTTGAGGCTAAGTGAGTGCGAGCTAAGAGGAATGACATATGAGCTGGTGAGAGCAGAACTACGAGCTGAAATATGGCAAGGCAATGAGAATAACATAATTTTCAGAGGGTTTTGTGTGTGTTTGTGGGGCTGATGTGATTGTGTCGAGTAAGTATGTATAAGATCATGAATCTATGGTGAAAGTATTAGGTTTCGAACTCTCCAAATTTTGAATTTAAAGGATAGTTTATGGAGATGGGAAGATTTCAGCACTCATTCAGCCCAACCTATAGATAAGTCTTCAGGAGATTGATTGCACTAAACTTGTTATGCACTTTATTCACTCAACAAATATATGGTATGCATGAATAACAACAACAAAATTATAGAAAAAATGAGTAATTATTCTCTATTATAATGCATAATCATGTGATTATATACATAAATACACACACACATACAAGGTTGTCAAAATTGGGGTTCGACGTAGGATCATAGGAGGTAGGTAGAATCGCGGATTATAAGATCTTACTTATTTTCTAATTTAAAGCCAAAACAAACACACATTGGTAGAAATTTTGTATGATTAATGATTACATAAATTATGATTTCATCAAAAATAAAACAAAAACAAACATTTGCATCAATATGATGTAATTTGTATATCATATATTGCTACGTCTATTCTAACGAAATAAAGATACTTAATTGTTTAACACAATGTATTTTAAAAGTTCAGAAAATGTTTAATTAGCAACCAATTGCCAAAATAATTATCAACACATATGAAAAATCTCTTCCAACTTCTAAGTTCCAAGTTCAAAATTCAAAACAAGTTAGCAAATGGAAACTAGCTAACTACAAATTAGTACTATCACAAAAAAAAAAAAAAAAAAAAAAAAAAAAAAAAAAAACCCAAACACAAAAATACTTCATAATGTCATAACCCCAGCAAATAATCATAGCACTAGGACTAACTAAATATATCAATTAAATTCCCATTTTTTTCTCTAGTATACAAACAACAAAAACTATTATCTAATACAAGCAACTATAGAACAATTAGATTTTGTGAATACAAATACATGAAATTGAAACTTTTAAATGATCAAAGTTCAAATTCTTTACGCTCATAATATATATCCATGTCTATAATTATCAAAATTTAAATAAAGCACTCAAAATGATGATAAAATAAAACAAAATTTAATTTTGGTGGGATCAATGGGATCCTATACGATCCCCCCCCTCTCTCTCTCTCTCTCTCTCTCTCTCTATATATATATATATATATATATATATATATATGCAATCAAATTACAGAAAAATTTCAAATTAGATTTTAATTGTGGGTTAATTTTGTGCCAAGTGAGTTGTTCCATAGAAAAAACAAGAAATCCAGCTAAAATGAATCATAAAAAACCTAATCAAATATCTAACATAAATTTACACTACTTTTAAATTTTAATATGTTACTAATTACCTAATCAAAATTTCATGTTTCAAATTATTTTTTTTTTTTTAAAAAGATATTTCAACTATACATGGTATTAGCTTACACATTTTTTAAACCAAACATTTCTAAAATATGTAATGGTTTCTCATTATATATATACTAGCCTCTAAAAGGCTCTTTTATTTTTTTTATTTTTGGTAAAAGTTAATAATTTGCATCTATTATAATTTATAAATATATATTTTTATTTTTCAAACAAATAAAAATGATAAAATTTAGAGATAAACAATATCTGTAATTTTTTTCTTAATATAATATAATTTTTGCACCCAATAATACCCTTACCACAAAAATTAAAAAATTATATGGACATGTGGCGCAAATTTGGAATCTTATTGAACTACAATCTAGAATCTAATTAGATTTAGACTTTTTTTTTTTTTTTTTTTTTGCATTCAATAATTCACTTGGTACAAAAATTAGAAATTAGATGGGACACATGGCACAAAATTGAGAATCCAATTGGATTTTCTCTAAACTTTGGTTTATAATATATATATATATATATATATATATATATATATATATATATATATTCTTTTTTCTCTTCCTTGATTTATGGGTAAATCAAAATAGCATGACTTTATTTATTTTTTATTTTTTAATACCTAGCTGGACATTTTTAGATAGTTTTGACATTTATTATTAATTGAAATTAGCAGGAAATAAGGAAAATGAGCTAATATGATATTAGTAACGATTTGTAAAATCATCCCTTTATTTTAGGGCTTATGATTTGTCTTTAGTGTTGGCATCTTCTTTTATTTTTTGAATAAGGTTGTTTTTTAATTTGCTAGAAGAAGAGTGTTACATTTATATTATTTTTACAACAAATTTTGTGTGGTAAATTATTACTAGTTTTAATTTGAAACACCACAGAAATCATTTTTTTGTCCAAAAATAACAGTTTGTAACAATGTTCCACATAGAATTTGCAGTGAAAATATTGTGAACACAGTAATTCTTTTACTAGAATTTTTTTTATACAAGATAGAAGTTCTACTCTAACCTAATCTAAGTGTATATGTGTGTGACACTCACTCCTAAAAACTTGAAGTGGTAGTCTAAAATCTTGATGATACAGTATACTATAATCACAACCTCATCCATATACTTCCAATAGATGTGAAAATATTTTATTTCCAATATCTTTAGATTTTAAACGCACACCAATTTCATGTTTAGTGTCCTTTGAAAAATTGATCCAGATCATAGATTAACTGGATAATTTGAATAAAATAGAAATTCAATCGAAGAGCTAGTGCAAGAAAAGAAGCAAGAACAATATAGAAATTGATTCTACTTGATGCACAAAGAGTAAAAGAAAACATGAATTTGAAGAGTAAAGATAGGAGAATCGAACTAGGAGATTAGTTGGTGTTATATATTGTGCTAGTTCTGCTCTAATACCACATTAGAAACTATACAAGCTCAAACCTTTAACAATGGAGAGAGAGAGAGAGAGAGAGAGAGAGAGAGAGAGAGAGAGAGAGAGAGAGAGAGAGAGAGAGAGAGAGAGAGAGAGTTTCTATGAATGATTCTGTAGGAGATTCTAGCCTTTTACCCCTATTTTTAAAAATATTTAGCAATATGCCGCTGTTTTGAAACTATTTAGGTCCGTGCCCCTGTTTCGTAACTCGATTTTATTAAAATCGAGTTTCAATCAAAAACTCGATTGGTAAAAATTCGAGTATGGGGTGATCAAACTTTTAAAAAAAATTGCATGGAACTCGAGTTCATGGAGCTCGAGTGCCATACCTATAGCTGCGTTGTATAAGACCTATAGCGGCATTTTATATGGAACTCAAGCTCCATGAACTCGAGTTCCATGCAAAAAAAAAAATTAAGTTTGATCACCTCAAACCTATAGCTGCGTTTTATAAGACCTATAGCGGCGTTTTATATGGAACTCGAGCTCCATAAACTCAAGTTCCATGCAAAAAAAAAAAATTTTAAGTTTGATCACCCCAAACCTATAGCTGCGTTTTATAAGACCTATAGCGGCGTTTTATATGGAACTCAAGTTCCATGCAAATTTTTTTTAAAGTTTGATCACCCAAACCTATAACTGCATTTTATAAGACATATAGCGGCATTTTATATGGAACTCGAGTTCCATGCAAATTTTTTTTTATAAGTTTGATCACTCCAAACCTATAGCTGCGTTTTATAAGACCTATAGCAGCGTTTTATATGAAACTCGAGCTCTATGAACTCGAGTTCCATGCAAAAAAAAATTTTTAAAAGTTTGATCGTGCATAACTCGATTTTAAACCAATTGAGTTTTTTATTGAAATTCTATTTTGAGAAAATCGAGTTTCAAAACAAGGGCACGAACCTAAATAGTTTGAAAATAGGGGCATATTGCCAAATATTTTTAAAAATAGGAGTAAAAGGCTAGAATCCCCTAATTCTGTATTACTAAATAATTACAAGCTTTGGTTTTTATAGCAAGAATAGAGAGAGTGGAAAAAGTTTGACTGACTAACAAACTAAGTTAACAACAAGGAACCAATAGAAATATGACACCTGTCATCTAAACAGTAGTTAAGCAACTAAACACTATAAAACGACTTGTCGTTTATAATTACAAATACAAAAATGACCACAACTTAAGTAAATTGTGGCTGCAACTAATTCTATCTTTTCTTCTTCTAGACTCTATCTTCTTCAATCCTCTGAACTCGTTCTTCTTCAATCCTTATACATTCTAACACTTAAAATGCAAAACCTACCTCATTAAGGGCTACCTATAACAGTGATTACTATTCACTGTTAGGTCTAACAAATGCTTACTAAAATACACTCTAACCAATCCAAGTATTATTAAAAAAAGAAAGCAACAATTATGCAAACCCGCGACATAAAAATGTTAACATCGATTGCTTGCATTTTCATTGGAATAGTATGCATTTACTAGAAAACACAACAAAAGATTGAAACAATAGGAGGTCTGCATATGGAATGAACTTTGAAATTAGAGGTTGTTGTGGCACACCTTACTCTTACCTTCCAAATTCTTCTAGAGCTAGAAGATTGTTGAAAACAAAGAAGAAGGTTCATAACACAAAACGGGGTCGTATCAGGATTCATTAAACAAAGATCAAGCTACGGGGTCGTTGTGAATTTTCTTTTCAAAAGGTAAGTTACATGACTGATATCAGAAGCTCTGGTTAAGTGAATGCAATTTTATATACTATCTTGGACTGACCATTATCCTTGATTGGTGAGTGTCTGATCATTGTCCATTCACTAAGTTTTCTGTTTGTTCTTGAACTAAAGGCTATTCATGTTAGTTTACAACGTAAGAACAAAAATTTTCTGACTAACACCAACCATATTTTGTGATTAGTGTTCATTATTTTATTGTCAAACTATTCACTATTTGATTTTTCATTAAGAAAAAAGAAAACTATGTGAATTGTGAATAAATCAAACTCTGATCCTCTTTTGATTTGTTTAACAAGATAGCCTGGATTACTCATGTTCTTTTGGCATCTAGAGAGCCACTTGCACTTCAGAGTAATGAAACGGTAAAGTCAATAGTGCATATATATGTATATATGTGTGTGTATATATATATATATTACTGGCTTCTTCAAGAAAGAGATTCGATTGCTCGAATCTCATCTATTTGTGCCCTCTTAGTTGTTGTCGCTGCCAATAAATGGAAACTTTTTCAAATGGATGTCAAAAATGTCTTCCTTAATGAGAATTTAAGTAAAGAAGTTTATATGCAACCTCCTCCTGATCTATCTATCGCACTGAACAAGGTTTGTCACTTTCAATGTGCACTTTATGGCCTTAAACAATCTCCATGAGCTTGATTTGCCAAGTTCAACCCTATCATCTCTCACTTGGGTTACATTGCTAGTCATTATGATTCTGCCTTATTTCTTCGTCATACTGACAAAGACACTATTTTACTTCTCCTATATGTGGATGATATGATCATAACTGGTGATGACCTTAGTGGTATTCAAGAACTTAAGAATTTTCTTGGTTAGTAGTTTGAGATAAAAGATCTTGGACATCTCAGCTACTTCTTAGGTCTTGAAATCACTCATTCTATAAATGAACTTTATATTATTCAAACCAAGTATGCTTCTGAACTTTTGTCTCGAGCTGGACTCACTGATAGCAAGACTGTTGACACTCTACTTGAACTAAATGCGCATCTGACTCCCTCAGAGGGGAAACCATTGTCTAATTCCTCTCTTTACAAACGCTTAGTTGGCAGCCTAATTTATCTTACTATCACTCATCCAGACATTTCCTATGTTGTACACCAAATGAGCCAGTATTTGTCTGCTCCATGATCGACTTACTATGTTGTTGTTCTGTGCATTCTTCGATGCGTGAAAGGTACACTTTTCCATGACCTTTTTTACTCTACTCAGTCTTCTCTTGTTCTCCTTACATTCTCTAATGCTGATTGGGTGGAAGATCCCACTAATCGCAAGTCCACCACTGACTATTGCTTTCTTCTTAGTTCTTCTCTGATTTCTTGGTAAAGTAAGAAACAAACCCTTGTAGCCCGCTCCAGTACTGAAGCGAAATATCATGCCCATGTTGATATCACATCTGAGTTTCTTTGGCTACGATGGCTTCTTAAGGACTTAGGTGTGTCCACATCTTCTGTTACTCTTCTTTATTGTGACAACTAAAGTATCATTCATATTGCTCACAATGATGTCTTCCATGAACGAATTAAACATATTGAAATCAATTGTCATTTTTTCCATTATTATCTTGTTCATGGTACTCTCAAGCTATTCTTGATCTCCTCTAAAAATCAACTTGTAGATATCTTCACCAAGTCACATCCTAAGAGATGCCTTCGTGCTTTGGTTGACAACTTCAAGTTGGTTTCACACCCACCTTGAGTTTGAGGGGGGCTGTTAATATGTAATAGACTGTGAGCTTTAGGTCCACCTTATTTACTTGTATAACATACATACTTATACTACACACTCTACCTTGTATATAAAAGCACTCATGTATATTTTATTACATGAAAAATACAATACATTTATTAAGTATTTCTAACAAAGATAGATATTCTTTTTAATTGTAAAACATTTTGTGGTTAAGTGCTTCAACTCCTCCCACTTATTGTCAAGAAAAATACAAATATATTTTTATTTTATATAAAAAACCAAGCAAAGTTTTATTTTTATAACTATAACCTATATAGTATACTTGCCACTATTTGTATGTTTAGCAAGTTGCCAAATGCAAATAAAGAGAAATGACCGTTCTTCCGAATCAGTAGCATCATGGGTTGCAGCCGCTTGGACTAGTCATTTAATTTAAATCACCAGTACCTTTGTTTTCTTGTGTCCTTTCCCTTTTCTTGGGGGAGCCAGTCACATAGATCTTGTGCCGTCAAACCCTCCAAAAGTTTGTTTTTTTATTCATATAATTTTTCTTTACTCATTGTGTAAATTTTATTTATTATTTAATTTAAAATAAAGTTTAACTACAAAATTAGTTGTAGTATAAACTTACAATCTCACTTAATATCTTTTTAATTATTGAAAGTGAATTTTGACAAATCCACCATTAAATTACATCTTCTTATACTCTTCATACTTGCAAAATTTTTTGAAATTTAAATATCAATACCTATATCATTAATAAATGGTTTAAATTGCAAATTTTTATAGTTTAAAATTATGCATAAAATATAAATTTATAGATTATATAGTTAACAATTCTGATTAATATAAAATTTAACATATGTATTAAGAGCATAAATAACATTCAATTCAAGAGTTAGATTTTTAAAATATATTGTAATGTTTATTTTAATAATTAAGGTTATAGCTTAAGGGTACAACCAATTTTGTAGTTAAACTTTGTTATTTAATCTATATCATTATGTAACACATTTCTAAAATAATGTAAAACTAAAATTATGAATAATTTATGGACTAAATTTTTTTTAAAGGGATAGTTATAATAATACCAGTTGAGTTAACCTTAGATGCCGGTTTGAAATATATATAATAATAAAAATACCATTTTTGAGTTATAATAATTCCAGTTGAGTTACAAAGTTGTTAATGCTGAGGGTGAGAGACAGATAAAACTTGTAATCCATAGTTAAATTGGAGAAGATACTCACCGAGGACAAAAAGTATGATCGGATCGATGGTGTAACATATGCATAAAAGAATAGAAGAAATTAATTGAAAAAGGAAGCATAAAAATGTAGGTGTACTCCAAGAACGAAAGCTTTTTCAAAAGAACTCCACGTGCTTTGCTTTTACTTCAGAAATCAGACAAACATAACAGTGACTACCACTCTCTTTCTTTCTTTCTTTCTTTCTCTCCTCCAAGTATCCAATTAAATTTATTATCAAAAGAAAAAGAAAAAGAAAATCCAATTAATAAATTTACTACCGTTATCTATAGCTAATTGCTTCGCTACACCTCATAGTCATAGATAGACTTCTCTAGCTCTCTTCCACATCTCCCCAAAACAATTCTTAGTCATAAAAACTGAGAGAGAGAGAGAGAGAGAGAGAGAGAGAGAGAGGTTGGGGATCTATGAAGAGACAAGATACTTTGGTGTCATCATCTTCATACAGGGAAAATGTAGCAGCGGAAACCCTCCATGCTAAGAGCATCGGATGCATGGCCGGCATTATCCAACTTGTCTCCAAATACCAAAATCGTCGCAAATTCCTTACTTTCGGTTTGTTTCTTCTTCTTCTTCTTCTTCTTCTTCTTCTCTGTCAAGCCTAGCTTCTTGTAGCTACCAATTAATTTTAATTACACAAATTGTTTGTGTTTATACTCATTCAAAGAAAGAGAAAAATGTTTATTCTTACTTTGGAAAACGCCCTTCTTGTTTGTAGACAAAAATATGGGAAATGACAAGAGTCAAGGATTGGCTCTGTTTTCTTATAACGGTTTTTAAATGTTGTTTTTTAGACAATAAAAAAATAAAAATTTGAAACATGTTTTCAATATATGCGGTTCTTTTTATCAGGCTCATTGAGATGATTTTTTTTGTTTAATTCCTCCCAACAGATGGGATTCCAATCTAAATTGTTCTTGGAACAATATCACTTAATCACAAATCTCTTAATCATTTTGAAAATTTTTTGGTTGCATGCTAATATAATATGTGAATTTTTAACCCTCCATCTCATCTCTTCCAACTATTTTTGTGAGAGGACACCAATATTACTTTTGTGAGTATTTGAGCTCTAAATATTATTAGCAAAAATGAATATTTTAAAAAATCATTATGTATTATTTTTTGCTTTTTATTTCCAAATTTGAAAAAATAAAAAATTGTCAGCAATCTCTCACTGATTAATAAATTCCAAAATGTTCAGGGAAGAAGCAAGAAAAGAATGTGGTTTCTTCTCCAACAAAACAAAAACCCTCAGTCCCAACCCCAGAAGCTTCCCCATCATCAATGCAACCACAAAACCAAAAGCAAAAAGACATCAAACCCACCAACGATCTCAGAAGACTCTCTTGCGACGTGCCCAGAAGCCCCACACTTCCGGCGGAGATACGGCGGTCAAACTCCGTAAACTCGCCTCAAAACTTACGAACTCCGCCTGCACTGGTGGCGCGCCTGATGGGTTTGGAAGCTATGCCGACAACGATGACGATGATGCCAGCCGAATCAGCTGCAGAGAAGAGAAGGAAGTTGCTCATGGCATTGGAGAAATGCAATGAAGACTTGAACGCGCTTAAGAAGATCATCGATACCGTGCAATTTTCGGAGCAGTTTAGCTCGACGGCTGAGATTAAAAGGTGTTGGGAGGAGCAGCCGAGTCCTGTGTCTGTGTTGGATGAGTTCGTGACTCGTTCGCCATTGATGAACGCTCAATGCAACTCCAGGAGACACACTAACGGTTAGTTTTTATTTTTATTTTTATTTTTTTTTAATTTGGTTGGTTTAAATTAATTATATTTGTCTTTTCTTTTGTACATATATGCATGCATGTCTTGCCTGAAATTAATGTTGGTATCAAACAAATTACATATATGTAAAAGCCACAAGAAATTTTTTTTTTTTTTTTAGCCAAAAAAAATAAAGCCACAGGATTCATGAAAAAAGAAGATGGTCAATTATCTACTTTGGTTGCAATTGTATTAATTGTTCTTGTTTTCTTTTTCCTATGCTCTTTTTTCATCAGAAAATTTTGACCTTATACAATGTTTTGGTGTTCCTTTAATTTAGAAAGTTGTACTGTCATTTCTGAAAAAAAAATATTTGAAAAGCATTAATTTCATCTCGTTAAAGAAATTGCATACTGGACAAGTGGAGTGGGTGACATATTAAAAAGGTAAATATATATAGTTTGGAATTATTCTAATGATAGATGGATTGAAGGACAAAAATTGATATCTTTTAAATTTTTCAACAATGAAATTAATTCAATTTTTAAAGGAAATATACATTTGAGATATTCACCCCCTACTTTGAAAAGCATTAATTTCATCTCGTTAAAGAAATTGCATACTGGACAAGTGGAGTGGGTGACATATTAAAAAGGTAAATATATATAGTTTGGAATTATTCTAATGATAGATGGATTGAAGGACAAAAATTGATATCTTTTAAATTTTTCAACGATGAAATTAATTCAATTTTTAAAGGAAATATACATTTGAGATATTCACCCCCTACTTTTTTTTTTTTGTTGTTAATAGCTAATATAGATAAACCTTACCAATGATTTTACATACTCTTCATTTTCCATACCTAAAAAATAGAGTTTCTACATTGATTAAATTTTCATTGATTTGAATACCCTATTTGCTTGAAGGGGAAAAAAGAAAAGGAAAAATAAGCTTAATTCCTATTCAAGTAATGAAACAATAACAACAATCAAGCTTTAATTTTAAAATTTTGGAGTCTTTTATGAATTTTTAATAAACTAATTATAATCAATCACATGTATTCTTTTTCATTATTTTATTTTATTCAAAATTATAATCTTTCTTACTTCACTAATTAACATGTTCTGTTTTACTACTATCAATGTTATTTTTGGTCTTTCTATATATTATTATTTTTTCTCAACTTTAGTTAACTTGCTCTATCTCATTAATGCATCAATAGATATATTTGAACATGTGAAACACTAAAAAATAATAATAATCTTTTGCATAGAAATTATGCATAAACTAAATTTATTCCAATAATTTTGTATAAGAAAAATAAATTCCACAATTAAACATGAGATGAATACAATTTTTTTTTTTTTTTTGATAATACATGAGACGAATACAATGTATTGAATTAGTGCACAACCTTTATGCAGTTCCATGTACACATAAATTAATCCACACGTAAACACTATGTTAAACATGCTGGAGGCATTCCGACACACTGACTAAACAACAAAAAATGTCGTGTCCCCAACCAGTTCAGTGGTGAACACACACAAAAAAAGATATCGCTTATATATGTATTTAAAAATAAGCCATCTTCTATATATTTATTTTAATAATCAGTAGTAGTACTCTTTAGTCTTTACTCTTTACTTTTTAGAAGATACAAACAAATTGAAAATGCCAAGAATTAGATAGTTTGCAATGTACTTTTTGTAATGTAACTTACACCGATACATCTGGCAAACATATATGTGCATATATAACTCTTTGTCTAAAAGCCAATATTGAATAATATAAGCTAATCCCCCACTTAAAATGTTGTAATAAAAAAAATTATATAAACTAATCTAACTTAGACGTGCATAAGCTCATGAATGTTTTCCAAATTAAAATCTTAAATTGTTGAGAACAAATAAATAAGAAATTATAAGGAATGTTGGATCCTTCTGATCCCAAACCCCATTTACATAGGGAATGGCTTTCCAAAGTGTATAAAAAAAGTCGATTCTTTCCTTGAATTTGAGCATAATGTTAGAGAAAATAAAGTACACAAAATTAGAAAGCCTCCCAAATATTCTTATACGTACTTTTACATGATCTCAAAGATTTGTTTGCATTTTTACCATATCTTTGGCCCTAGACACACACCTATAATTAAGTTTTTGTTTCTTTCCTGAAATTGCAAAATGATTCAGATTTACATTAGAAATTTTAATTTTATATGCATTCAACATTATCATATGATAACGTGCAAGGCTTCCTAATTGCTTTGTTAGCAAGCATAAATCTTCTCTAAGTCCAAGTTATCCTTCTTCTTCATGCTCTGAAAATCTTCAATGAATTGTCCTTAAGTAAAATAGTTGGCAAATCTCAAGATCATTACCAAAAGATCTTTAAGAGGAGACATGCATCATGTTCTTTAAAGAAAAGTGAATGTCCCACATATGCCAAAGGATTTTAGGATTCCAAGTAAACGATCATACCATCCAGTACTGTGTTTGGACTTTTTTCATAGTTCCCGTTATAGTGGGAAACATATTCATTTGTTAAGGGTACTTGCAATTATAGTAAAGTAAACCCTTTATATCGCTAAACACGATGACTCACAGCTGTTATGGTATTAAAAATTATGTAAAAACAAAAACAACAACTATATATAAGCCGTTATTTCTTTGTAACACGAGCAATATATAAAACGTTGTAGAAGTTGTACTAGCTAATTAAGCTGTACATCTTTTTCTTTTTAATTTTTGTGTGTGTGTGTGTGGGTGTTATCTATCTGTATGTGTTTTTGGGTGGGGGAGAGAGGGACCACTTGTAGTTCTTTGAATGATGCAGTCAAAGATGGATGAAAGAGAAAAGAGTAAAGAGAGACAAACAGAAAAGAAAAAGAAATTACCTAGCTACTTTCATGGCTTTTACTTGGCAGAAACCCTTTATTCAGGGTTTGGGTTCCACTTGACTTATCACTGTCTCGAAAGCTACGTAGCTATAACAATGGAGGCAACCTTGTCGATGCCATCATGAAATATGGGGGTGAAGTAGTACCCCATGCGCGTGCCACACTAATTGAGTAGGTCCAATTCCAAACACACCACACCAGAGCACTGTCAAAACTTATTTATCTAGGGTTTCTTTTATTTTTACTCATGCAATAATACATGCACTGAAGCACTACTGTGAGCCTAGTAAATCTATTACACTACATAAAAAGTTTTAACCTTTACCACAATTATTCTACGTGATTGATGATAAATGATTATTGGTCACTTTTACATAAATCTATCACTTATAGTCTGTCATGTAAACAATTACGACAAAAATTTTGGTTTTTTTACATGGAACTAAAATTTTTGCTAAAAGAAACTCATTTGTCCAAAGTCATAATTAAAAGTTTTCCAGGTTACAAAAAAGCTATTTTTCATTCACAATTATATATTGCATTTTATACTGAATGAGATTATGATTGGACTGGCTTTGAAATGCTGGTCCGTAGGCCTACTATAATTCAAACTCAATAGTGATGATTTTTGTAGCTATTATTATGAAAAAAAGTTTAGTTTTAAACTGATTTGGAGCTAACTTCTTCTAACCCACTATTTAGTGATTGAAAAAAACATTCAAGTATAGTTTTTGTCACATATGACTTTTTTAATGAATCATGTGATTTGTTTAAAAATACATGTAAATAATTTTAGAAATTACCACGTATTGAATTAGAGGAGATGGCTACAAATTTGTTTTGAACTAAATTTTGTCTTATTATTATTTTTAACTTTTTAAGAGGTTTAATGTATTATTTAGGTTTGGTTCAACTCATTCTGTTAAAAAAAATGAAAATGAAAAAGAAAAAAAAAAGAAAAAAAAAAAAGAAGAAGAAACATGACGACTAGGAAACTTCCTAATGTGTTTAATGATAATGGCTCAAATCCTCATACCAACTACCAAATAATTATCAAAAACAGAATGTGGTAGAGTACGTAACAGTGGGCATATATGCCATGCAGGACGAGTGCAACATCAACCAAAGCAACTAAAGAAGAAGCCAGGAGAAGAGGAAGTCATCAACATATATGTGTGCGATAGAATGACAACCGATTCAGTACAAACGAAAGGTGAGAAGAATGATGCATCATCGCCTATATGGAGCAGCAAAGCCTTGAAAGATAGCATAGACGAAGTGTGTAGGGATATTGCTTGGGGAGAGAAGAGGGAAATTGGAAGAATTGGGGTCACTTTACAAGAATACATTTGCAAGGACTTGATTGAAGAGATTGTAACTGAAATGGGATGTTGTGGCATGTATGCACTACCCTTTGAAGCATGTAAGAGAAGACTGTGTTTCTAATTTGTGTACGTGTGGTTGTGTGTGTGTGTGTTTTTTAATAGGCATCAATTATAAGATATACATACTTTGCCATAAACGAGGGCTTTTTCATGCATTTGTACTTTTGTTAATTATTCGATCATTATCGTTTTCATGATGGATAAGGGATTTGAGATAGCAATGTGAGACTAATGGAGATGACTCTAATTGGATGTTAAAACAAAAACAAAAGCAAAAATGGTGGCTAAGCTCAAGATTGTATGTGCCTCCACTTTGCCGAAAGGTAAACTAGTTTTTGTTTGGTAGTATTAGTTAAATGTATATCAATCAATCTCGTGCATCCCATAGCAGCTTGTATTTATCAATCAATCAGTTCATTCTATTTCAATCTAAAAGTCAAGCTGCGTTTTGACTAATTAAGCTCCCGGCCGGCCACTTCATTCTAATAGAATTAATTAATTAAGTGACCAGTTTAGTTTCTCGATCGTTTTTTTTTTTTCCTTTTTTTCCCGCGGGGGGGGGGGGGGGGGGGGGGGGGGGGGAATCATTTTGGTCCAATGAGGGAATTTTATTAAGCTGTAATATATTCATAAAGGAATTCTATACAGAAGTGGACTCAAGCCTAGGTTTTTCACAACCCAAATGATTCCAAACAAAAAGATTGAAAAAAAAAAAAAAAAAAAAAAGACCCAAACCCATTCTAAAATAAAATTCTTTTGACTCTTGCTTCGTTAGAAAACCTTATGAAAAAATAGTTTTTTGTATTTTCTGCATTAAAAAAATTTATATCAATGGAAAATTATTTTTATTCAACGGAAAACCTATTAAAAATATGACTTATTTTTAAAATGTTTTCCATAAATTTGTTTTTAGAAAACAACTCTATCCCATTAAAAATTATTTTCCACATTATTTATAAGGTTGTTATCAAATATAAGAAAATAATATAGTATTCTAGAAAGTAACTTCTGAAAAATGACTCATTTTTCAAAAAACTATAACTTCAAAACAATGACAAACTAAGCTAAGTTCAAACATTTATAAAATCATCATCCAATTTCCTTCTTACAAATATAAGATAAAAAGTGAAAGTTTTCTTTAACTAATATCTATTGAGGAAGAATCGAAATAAACTTTAACTAACTTTATTGAGGTAGAAATACATGAAAAAGCCTTGTAAGCATAAATCTCAAGAGCCCAACCCATCCTGGCCTACTCAACTTGTGAGTAAAAAATCTTTAAGAGATGTATTAAGATAGAGTTCTTCTTCTTCCTTTCAAAAGGATATAAATAACTCTAATCTCACCAAAAACTACCCTTGTCCCTTAATTTTTTTAATGTTTGATTCAACACCTCCACATAAGTGCGATGTCACGCGTGAATCAGATTGGGCGAGTAAAGGCCAATATCTCTATCCAATCTGTCACTAGCGAGTTGGAAAAATTCCAATCCACCACCGATCCACCAAAGTCTAAATCTGGCGAATTGGTTACAAATTCTGTCAGTTTCAACTTGGCAAGTTAGGTGGGTTCAGCAGGTTGGCATTAACAATATAATGTTCTTTAAAAAAATTATCACAAACTACAATTTGTTACTAAACAATCTCAAAATATAACCAATGCACACAAAAAATTAAAAGCAGATTTCATTGAATAATCTTAATTCCAACACAAACATAGGATCAATGAAAAAGAGATATATCATTTCTAATAGACCTTGTCTCCACACACACACACACAAAAAGTAGGTTGCTGCCTTACAACCAAGGGAAATTAAATCAACAAACCCAAAGTCTTAACATTCCCAAAGTCATATCAATATATTCAAAATAATAGCATACCAACATAAAAAATAAATTTCAAAATAGTATACATGTTCTTAAAAACAATTATCACAAACTACAATAAGTTACTAAATACAGAGTATATATATACCTTTGATAAACTATAGAGTATGAATAACCAACCTTGGTGCCTAAACTAACCGTATTACAAACTATAAGAACCACTAAGAGTATTACACATGCACAACAGTATAACTAACTCTATTATTAAAAGCTAAATGACCTTTAACTTTTCAAAAAAGTTAAGGGAAGTAAAAGGCAAAACAACAAGAAAGAAGGATGAAGAGGAAGCGGTTGAAGGTGAAGGCTAAATACAAAGTGTAGTATATGGCTGAAGTGAGTTTAGGGTTTCAGTGTTAACTTTTTATATTTGTTTAAGGAATTTGTTACTGATTATCTGTAAAAATTTATTAGGTGAATTGATAACTTTAAATACAAAATATACGATTAAACAATTTGAACTAACATACACACACACACACACACACACACACACACACACACACACATACATATATATGTATGTATGTATATATGGGATGGATTCAAGTTACACATGATATAAATTTAAGTAATATTATACCACCCAATAACTTGTTATAGAATTCATATTTTAAAAATCTCACCATTGAATTATATTTTCTTAACATTTATGCCAATTTTCATATTATTTGAATGTTATTTACCATTTGATTCATAAACTCATCTTTTATGCATTATTTTAAACTACAAAAATTTAAATTTAAAAATTGGTTGATTACATGGCTATTAATCTTTGATCACCTTGAAATTTGGCAAACACGAAAAATATATAAAGGTAATGTAATCTAATTAACGGTGAATTTGTCAAAATTCATATCCAATTAAAAAATATTAAGTGGTGTAACACTGCTTAAAGTTACACTAGGAATAACTTGAATCCAACCCATATATTATTTATGTATAATTAAGGGGACGGGTTGGGTTGTAGCGGGATGGCAATTTTTCAATTCATTACCCAACAAAATCCACTATTTACTTGCCCAACCCAAACCACCTAACTTGATGACCCGCACGAGGCAGGCAAGTCGGCTATTAGTCAGGTGGGTTGGCAGGTCAAACAGATATTTTTGCACACATCTACTATACACCAATGACAAAAATAAAAATTCCACATATCACAAGAAAAGAGAGAGAGAGAGAGAGAGAGAGATATAGATATATATATATATATATATATATATATATATATATATATATATATATATATATTGGAGAGTTTTAACCTATTACATATGATCCTAATGATAACTCTTTATCATTACACAAAAACACCAATTGGTTTTTGGTATAAGCGGAGATTGAACCCCAGATCTCTTATTCAACCATCAGAGAATTTAAGAGAATAAATTTATTAATGAAAAATTAAGGTTTTAATGCACCCAATCCGTTTTTCCAATTTCAAGATATTTTTAGAAATATGTTTCGTTAGCATAGAAATCCTTTCTCTTTTTTTCTTTTTTTTTTTGCAATTTTCGATAAAAATTATAATAGGTAATTCATTTCTACAATTGGGTGAAAAAGATATGGCCAACTATTATTATGATTCTGTTAAGGTCATTTTTTTATGTAATTGGCTAACCCTTTGACAAAACGTACTTTACTTGTAATTTGGGTAGATTTAAGCTAGGTTTGATACATATCAAGTTGTTGTATACTTGTACGAAAAATATGAAAATTGATCGAAGAAACAAATAAAGAAAAGTTATTTTACTAAAGATCGACAGATAGCTCAACCAAAAGCTTCTATTGAGATTTACTGTGCAGCTTGACACAAGCTCAACACCAGCATGATCTATCAAGCTTTACAAATTCAAAATTTCCATATTTGAAATTTGGTCCATGTTGATATATTTGTTTAGGGTTTCTTTTCTCACAATCCTAAACAATTATAAGACTTATTTTAAGAGCCGTCACATACAGATACAATAACCAAAAGTTTAATTTTCTCTGTAAAAAGCTATTGCATTTGTACACCATAGGGTTTTGTAACCAAACACTTCCTGATCTCCATCATTTTATGAAGTGAAGAACTTTGCAACTACGACAACCATTCAAGTTGCTAGAATTAGTCACATACTAGGATCGATGCAAAATGGTTAGTCACAAATTAGAAATTTGTGCATCAAAGGAAAAAATGCTACTACAAGATCAAGTCCAATTGGGTATTGGAGTGAAGATTCAACTGTAGGTTGGTATTTTGGTATAGGCTAGGGCAGTGGTTGTTAGGATGTGTGCCCTTAAATCCTATTATATAATACTATGTATGACATTATGTATGACTTAATGTTATGATAAATAAAGTTGTTTTATTATTATCTAAAATAATGGTAACATGAATATTTGGACATTATCATATAGTCCATGAAATGCATAGTATGTGATTTATGTGAAAAGTCACAGTAGATATAAATCACAAGTTTTTTATAAATTCAAAATTATAGTTCGTAGTCGATGATGAAATTGGGCATTTCATCTGCGAAGACTATAACGTATCAACTAAGATGATTTATCTTCATCATGGAAGTGGAGACTTCTAGTTGATATGTTGATATGTTTTAAAAGTTAAGACATATTGAACTGGACCGCTGTGAGATTTATTACTCTCCTAACGACTGTCAAATGAATCATAAATCTCACAACTTCCATTTGCATGAACTCTTAATCCTGAGAAAATTATAGACCTGATCATAAGATGTAGGTTATTTTAATATATCAGAAGTGAGATTTAAAGTCACGATTAAAATCTCAGTATGTTGGGCAATCACATTTAATGTTGATGGAACATACATTCTCAAGATGGAATTCATAATCTTTTAACGAAAATATAAAATATTCTCTTGAGATAAGTTTAATGGGTTTGGTTATTCAAAGTGTTAGGCATAACCACTTTAGTAAGGAGTTACTAAAGTATATATTTATGAAATTAAATTTCATAAATATATGATGAATAACTTAAAAGATTAAACCAGGTACTCAAGGATTAAGGTGTAGTAATTTTCAAAATGATAATCTACATTCATGACTTTGTATTACTACGAATATTTTATAAAGGAGTTGCATGTATAATAAAGTCTTGGGATATAGTTTATTAATAAAGCCTAGAGTACAATTATATTTATATAGTGGAAAATATAATTAATGGTAACTTTTGACTTGTCAAGAGTTGACAAAAAAACCCAAGGCCCATAGGAGTTAGTGTCTTATTGGTCCCTTTTGGTCCAATTCCAAGCCACAAATTAAAATCCAATTGAAAAGGCCCAATAGGCCAACCTAATTAGATAATCAGTTAGTTATAAAGGGAGAAACATAGAAAAATTTTTATTAGAAAAAGAATAAGAGAAAGACATCCTTGTGAAATGGTGTGTATGTGTGAGTGAAGCCACTCGATAATTCTCCCTTGGAAACTGGTTGAGAGACCACACTTCTTGGGCGTAAAGTGATATTGGAGTGAAGATTAAAAGTGTTCCCAAGTACTTCTAATCTTTTGTTTTGAATTTCTCTACACCAAGGTACGCTATCTTATTCTGAAATTTACATAGTGCATGTTATCAATCATGAATGAAATAGATCCATATTTGTTGTTTTCGCTGTGTGTTTGTATGAGATACAAAACTAGATTTTCCAACAGTGGTAAGATTTCTCACATTTGTAACCTCTTGATTATTAATTAGTGGATTCTTGGGAATGGTGATCTTAAATTCACCCGATGGGTTTTTCCCTTGCGAAAGGTTTTCCCTATTTGTCAACAAATCACCATATCAATTTAATTTTTGTTGCATTTAGTTTATTTGGTGATTTGTTAGTGCTTCCACAATTTGCATGTAATTTGAGTTAATTAATCAACTTGGATAATTGAATTAATTAACCAGGGTCAAGCTATCATAACCTAACAAGTTTCTTTACTATCCATGACTCATTTTTGCCTCCAAAGCCCAAACTATCTATTGCGTCAATTTAAAATTTAATTACAGTTAAATAAAAGAAACATTAAAGCTTATCCTTTGTACAATTTATATATATATATATATATATATATATATATATATATATATATATATATATATATCGTGGGGGGATGGGCTTAGGAGTGCATATTTATATGCATATTTGGCCTAAGGCCCAGGCCGAGGACATGAAACAGTCCAAGGATGGGTAAACGTCTTCGAGAAGCTGGTCCAAAAAGGAATATCTCCTCGGATTAGTTAGGCAGAGGTCGAAATGGATTATTTGCCACCCAGAGGCAACGTCCCATGAGACTCTATTGATAAGGATGTGCAACACAGGGATATAGGACAAAGGAAAACCATGAAATATCTAAAGAAAAAGTTACTGCCACCACATTGAATGCTCTGCAGCTAACTCTCTGGCCGCATTAATGAAGAAGTGATGTCTGAGTAGTAGTACTCAGCCTTATAGCTATCTTTAAAAGTTTCAAGAAGGTACTGATGGGACAAGTATCCTGATCGGCAATCTAATCCATACGTGGAGGATAGAGAGAGGAGAAATGGAAGTATAAAAGGAAGAGGAAAGCCCCAAGAGAGGGGGGGATTGGGAGAGAAAGAGAGAAACCACTATAAACTGAATATTTTTGTAATTTGTCTTTAAGAAGAAAGAAATATAAGAACCAGCTCCTCGGCTTGAGTCCAAGGACAATTTTTCATCATACAAACTAGTCCATCAATATCGTTTTGTGATCTTGGGCCACTACCTTTGTTAGCTAAACTCATAAGAAACTAGATTTCGAATCCACTCTCTACAAATTTATTGTATTGGGCTCTTTAGGCCTATATCTTTCCTATTTTTGGACTTAGGTACAAATTGTGACCGTACACACACACACACACACATATATAAAAGTGCATTTGCCCGGCCCAAAAAAAACCATTTTTGGACTTTTTAAGCTTATTTGGGCAGTTCTCACACACAAATTCCCGAAACACTTTCTCCCCTTTTTTCAATAGTACTTTTAGAAAATAAACAATTAACAAAGTGCATACAGATGTAGTTTTTTAAAGTTTTATGTTTTTTTTATTCACAACTTAGTTAAACCCAAGTTATTTTAACCTAAGCAAAGTAAGTTAGACTATATGAATACTTAAATGTCAAAAGTCTTGTAACTCAATAACATTTCCTACTCTCATTTATGAGGAGAATTATAGTTCAAATCCTCCCGCCCTTCTTATTGTAACAGTTAAATTATCAACAACAACAATAAAAAATGCTTAACCCATGTACTTCAATTATTATATTTGATATTTTGAAGTTTAGATTAAATGAGATTATTATGACTCCATCAAAAACTGAATGTTGGATTAAATTAACCCTAATAATTTCATAATAACCCTAACAATACATATACATATTGAAAATCCGCGAACTAAAATGTGATTAGGCTAATTTCTTAACCATAAAGTAAGTGTAGATTATGCATAGTTTTAAAAACCGAACCGAGAATAAAACCGTTTTTTTTCAAAATTTCCGGTTTTTGACCGGTTTTTCCCGGTTTTTGACCGGTTTTTCGGTTTTTGACCGGTTATTGACCGGTTTTAAGGTATTTAACCGGACCGGACTGCACCGGTTTTCCCGGTTGAACCGGCCGGTCCGGTCCGGTTTTTAAAACTATGAGATTATGTGGGCTCAAGTTGAATTACAAATCAGGTGTTTACGTTCCTATCACACTATTTTGAGGAGACCATACTGATATATAAAATTATATATATATATGTCAAAAAAATATATATTTATATAGAATTGAGTATAGATTGTGTAAGTCTATAACTAAGTTCATATAATATCAAATTCATAATTATATTTTATTGATAATACAAACTATAATTATGAGTTTGATAACCTTTTTTTACTTTTTTTTATAACTTTTTTGTATTTTTATAGTTTTATGTCATTTTTTTTCAGTTTTTTAAGTATTTTTATTATTTATTTTTCCTTCATTTATCTCATTTTTTTATTATATACGACTAATATTAGGGAAACCTTAATAAGCACCACTATATATAAAAAGAATAAATTAATCAAGTACTTTGTTCAATAAAAAAAACTAAATTAAATATATAATTATGTTTAATGATTAACTCGAGTTAAGCATACATTCAAAATAAAAGTAAATGAATAGGGATAAACTTTTTATATTAGCGCGACTCTTTTAAAGCCTTTATAGTAATCAATGAAATGAATTATGGAGTATACAAAACCAACCGATTGGGCCAACCCGCTCAGTTGACACCTCAGGGACCGCGTTCAAACCGCGTAACCGCGTTGCCAATGTTATTGGTGGACATGGTTGAAGAGAGAGAGAGAGTGAGAGAGTCACAGCCACAGAGAGAAAATATATAGAAACTTACCAGAAAGACATAGGACTCTGCTAATATTCCAGTATCCACCACCTTTATAATAATAAATTAATAATGCTACATTCTACACCCTTTTCCATAATTGGTTATAATATAAACCCACAACGTGTCTACGCGTTGAGTAAAATTCATAGCATTTATGCTACATGGTTCTAGATTCTGATTCTCTACACTAAAGGTGCACGACTAACCCCTGGTCCCCGGATCCGATATTTTTGGATCACTATAATCTTTCTCATTGAATTCTAGAAATTTGCTACGTGGCGGGATCTGATACAACAGCTTAAGAATACTTGGGTTTAGCTGTATTGGTTACAAATATCTTTAGGGCATTTGGTTTGTGTTTTCAAAAAACCACTTTCAATTTTTAAACAACATTATACGTATTTTCACACACTTTTTTACTTACACATATTTTCACAAATATTTTCAGATAATAATTTTCATTTTTTAAACATATGTACTAAACGAGGTCTTTGTCTCTTTGTTTTTTCTCTATATGTTGGTTTTTTTCTGTTTTACTATTATGCCCCTTTGCGATTTGGAGTTTGAGATATTCAGGCCCTGTTTGATTGTGTGGTTTTAACACACATTTTCACATTTTAAACAACTTTACACATATTTTAACACACTTTTTTACCCATACGTATATCAAAAACACCCAAACAACATTAATCAAGCTCCTCTGCCAAACGACCCTTATATTTTTATGCAAAAATGTGGAATTTCATCTTCTTGCAAAAAAAAAATTGAATAACCTGAAATGCCCTTTGGGTTACTCCAGAAATGGGTTTTTGTGTTTCATTCAAATATTGTATGTACTATATTACAACTTTACAAGTGAACAAGTAACCAAAACTAGCTATATCCCTATTTTCTTAAAATCTTTACAACATCGAAACTCAAGCAACCAAAAAACATTAGTTACAACTATGTGTATCTCATCTAAGAAGTATAATAATAAATAATAGTTAAGGATAAATTTCAACACATTGTCGTAATAATATGTCCAAAATTTTTTTATAAGTTAATTCTACCTTAGCATTTTGCAATGGCACACAGCTCATCACTAATGAAATCTTGCTCATAATGCATACATCTATAAAAGAATTAACTAGAACACGGTACACAAAATCAAGGTAATGAAATTTTTTTTATATAAAAAAAATAATTAAAGGTTTTAGGATAGCATGAGGGGCACCGAAATATTTGCAAAAAAGAATAATAGAGGCAAAGCTGCAAAAGGTAAAACTTTAGTACAATTTCTTAGTGCAGTTCGATAAGTTCTTTAATTAAATTCAAACCTGAAGCACACTTGAAGCCCCAAGTGTGGAGATTATTTCCATTTTAGCCCTTTGCATTTTAAAATTTTATTTTGACAATATATATTTGATTTGATTTTCGTTTTAATCACGACATCCATTAATAATATGATCATTTATAATACATTTTTTTGCCAATAACAATGAAAATTTTGCATTTTACAACATTTTAGAACAAATATTTCGTGAACTAGTTAAACATGACACACCATCAAATTTCTAATTGGAAACGGATGGTAGAGACAATATGAAAACAAAATCATACATAAATGGCAAAAAAAAAACCCAAATTAAAATAATAATAAAAAAATGTTCTTTGTCCACAATATTTTTACAAGAAATCATAAGTAGTTAGTTATTACTGGTTCTAATTTGAATCTATTACTGAAATTACTTTTTTACCCCACCAATAACCACCCATAACAACCTAACACATAAGATTTGTTGTAAAAAAATTGTGGACATAACATTCCTCTTTTAAAAAATCCAAAAATTGTATTTAAGTTTTTTTTTTTTTTTGAGATCTATCTAAGTTTTAATTTAATTAAGATTGTTCGTGTTTATTTGAAATTTGATTATAAAGCTAGTTTTTTACTTATTTTATGTATTTTTTATGAGTCTCATACTACTTTTTATATGAGCTTTATTTCAAATAATTTAAGTAATAATTTTTTGAAAACAAGTTAGCTTTTAAATTTTTATCTCATATATGCAAATAATAATCTACTAGAAAAAAAACTATTTTGAAACATATAGTATGAAGTAGATATGATGAAAGACAATGGCAAAATGGTAAAAAGGCAAAAAAGTGGATTTAAGAAAAGGAATGGGTCCGGGTTCAGGTCATATGATAAGAGCTGCGAAACTCGTATAAAACGGCACCACATTGGTCCTAAAAAATTACACAACACAACACAGCACAGCTCTCTCTGTCTCTCTGTCTCTCTCTCTCTCTGTCCAGCTCGTACAAAAACATCTTCATTGTTTAGAAAGAAAAAGAGAAACAAAGCGAATTTTAAATTTTTTCTGAAATCCTAAGGATTAATCACACGCGAACAAGAAAACAGCAATGGCAGACCAACTCACCGACGACCAGATCTCTGAGTTCAAGGAGGCCTTCAGTTTGTTCGACAAGGATGGCGACGGTCAGATTCTCTCTCCTCTCTCCGATTTGTCTTTTTTTTTTTAATTTTTTATTATCAGATCTACTTCTTTGTTGGTCCAACGTTTTCTCTGTCTTTCATATGCTTTTTCCTTGTTCGGAAAATGTTTTGCGATTTGATTTTTTGTCCTAAAAATAAAAATAATTCTGTTTCATTGATTGTCATTTCTAGGTTACCAGAAATTCTATATATACTATTTATTTGTTCATCGTTTGCTTGCTAAGAAAGTTTGGGGAAAAAAGAAAAGAAAAAAGAAAAAGAGATCAACGAATTATGTGATTGAATCTCAGATTTGGAATTTCCGAGAAAATAAATATTTTGTGAATATTTGTGTTTAACTGATTTAATTTTGTTAACTGAGCTTCATTGATAAATTGTGAGGCTTTTTAAAGTAGTTATTTTTACTGTTATATGTGTTTTTATGGAAACTATAATGTATTTTTTGCATTTTTTTTTTCGTATGACTCTGTTTACTTTTTGAAAACCATGTGACTATAAGATCTGTCATTGTAGAGATCATGAGTTGTTCCTTTCTATGGAAATATATATACATATATATATATATATATATATATATATATTTTATAGATGAATAAATTTAGCAACGTGTTGATGATGTTGCTGCCTAAGTTTCATTTTCATGGAATTTAATCTTTATATATTTTCCTTGGTAATAACTAATAATTTTATTTCCAACATGTGCGTGCACACGCGACAATTGAACTTCATGAGCTTCTTTGATTGTTTAGGTGTATCTGCTTTGCAAATTATTCATATGCCCCTTTTTTATATTGCACAATTTTTATTCAAATGAGTTTTGGTTGCAAACATTGTCTTTGCGAGTTGTTGGGGTTAGCGACCAGGTGGTCCAAAGTTGGTAATCTAAGTTTACCATCTTTGTTCCTTGAGATAAATTATATGTCAAAGGTCCAAGAATTTTTAATTTTTTTTTTCTTTGCACTCCTGCTTTGTTTGCTTATTAAATTTCTGTTTGGAAAATGGTTGTTATGTTTAGGACATGGTCTGCGTGTAATTGATTGGCAAGGATAAACCTATGTAAAATTTGGTTTATGTTTCTCGAACCGGAATAAATGGGAATTTAGGTTTATTGAAATTATTTGAAATGCAGGTTGCATAACTACCAAGGAGCTTGGGACTGTGATGAGGTCACTGGGCCAGAACCCAACTGAGGCAGAGCTCCAGGACATGATTAATGAAGTTGATGCCGATGGTAATGGAACCATTGACTTCCCTGAGTTCCTAAACCTTATGGCGAGGAAGATGAAGGACACTGATTCGGAGGAGGAACTTAAAGAAGCATTCAGAGTTTTTGACAAGGATCAGAATGGGTTCATCTCTGCTGCTGAGCTGCGCCATGTGATGACCAACCTCGGGGAGAAGCTCACCGATGATGAAGTTGATGAGATGATCAGGGAGGCTGATGTTGATGGTGATGGCCAGATAAATTATGAGGAGTTTGTCAAGGTGATGATGGCCAAGTGATGAATCCGCCTCCACCAAAACCCTAATGAAAATTATCTTTATTCTTATTTAAGAAAAAAAAAAAAGGACAGGGTTGACTATTATTGGACTACTAGTTTTCTTCTCTTAATTTTTCATTTGATGGCTTTCAAATCAAGCTTTACAAGTAGTATGTTCAGCCGTTGGAAGAATGTTCAATGTTCATCCTTAGTGTCTTGTGACAAAGTGTCTTGGCAGTTTTATTTTTATTTCATTTCTTTTCTTTTTTCTTTTTTTCTTTTTTTCTTTTTCTGGTCTCTTGAGAACATGAACTACCTGGGAGGCTTCAGTTTTCTATGTTTATCGGCACCCTATTTCTCATTGATCTTCACTGTACTGTGTCCAAATGTGAAATGACAAGTCTGCATATAAGACAATGTTATGTGACAGGAGATTGTTAATCATACCCCACTATAATGCTTCCATTTTAAGCTCCTAGCCTTGGCTGATGTCAGTAAGGAAGATTACCACCATTGTTCCCTTCTTTGATTTCAATAGATTGAAGTTTATCAACAACAAAAAAGAGCTAAAGAGATGTGGATCTTCCTTCTTTTTCTTTTTTTTGTTGTTGATGAACTAAGAGATGTGGATATTGGGTCATCATTCTGCATCTTTATAATTCCAAGATACTAATGCAAAATAGATTGACCAAATCAAACCAAACATACTTTTGCCTTTAAGAGGAGAAATGGATGAAAGTTTAGAAAGTTTTTTTTCTTTGAACTCTAGTTCTCCTAATAAAAGAGAATTATGATATATTAAGTTATAAAATTCCTTGCTATGATTGTTTTAACATGGTAATAGCTTAGAGCACCGTGAGAGCTAGAACAATACCAAAAGGAAAACAATAGCACTCATTAAATTGTAGCCGAGCTCCTAAATACATACTCCCGTTGCGTTAGACATTCTTTCCATCTTCTGACATGTGTTATCTCAAGCCTACCCTATAAAAAATTTTCAGGCCTTCTGGACGACGCAATTATTGTATATTTGGATAACTTCACGAGTTTTAGAGGCAACGGCTGTGTACCCCAAGGCCCAAGCATCCAAAAATAAATGATATAAAACAAAGGAAGGAGGGTACGAATACAATATAAAACTATCACTGCTAGGAGATCCTTCATTTGCCAAAATCTCCCTTCGTGAAAGATGTGGTGAATGTGGGTTTTCTCAAAAAGTTGGAGGGGGGATTTGCAATTAGAGATTAAAGCATTACAAAGGTGAGATGAATCAGATAGAGCATCATGTAATGTAAGAATTGTAACTACAACTTTCGTATCAAGTTCAATATAGAGTTTTTTTTATATTCAGATTCTTTACTAGGACAAGGTCATCATAAAGACCCTAAATCTCAACTACTAAACATTACACATTGTCGCATCAAAAAATAAATAAATAAATAACATTACACATTGACAATGTTCCTTTTCTTTTACCTCCAAATATTAGTGTAGGCTACGTATTAAACCAACCTATCTTTGTTAAAAATAGGAATTCATAGTTTTCTAATTAAATGGAATAGTTCTAGGATTTTAGCCATTATCCATCCACATCACCAAGTACATCACCATATACTTGGCAAAAATGTAATATACACCTTCTAATTTTGCCAAAAATCATTGTAGTAATTTAAGTTTGAAGTTAGTCATTTTAGTCTAGTAACTTTACCCAAAAAGAATTTAGTCCTTTTAAGTTTGAAGTTTGTCATCTCTCTCTCTCTCTCTCTCTCTCAATATAAATATATATGAGTAAAAAAGTACTAAAACAACATTTGCATGTAAGTAATAACTGTGCATATTTACATAGCTATTGTAACATTAATTTAAATATATTCAAGTTTTATGGATCGATGTAAGTGATTTTTTGAATTGGCTGTGCAAAATTTACCCTTCATACTATTACGTTAACTTATGTGAGTGCCCTAACCTTGCTTTTATTAATTGAATATACCATCTACATGTAATAAAAAAAATTTCTAAGGGCATCTGATGTACAATCTTATATCATGTGATGACCGACCTCACTTGTTCCTGGTGTGCAATAACATGGCAATACTTAAAGTGATATTTTTATAATTCATTGTTATGTGCCAAATATATATATAATCCATACAAGTGTTTGAATCCATACTAGTGTTTGAGTAGATTTGACTCCAATTAGCATATTTTCAACCAACTCTACTCTACGCTTCCACTCTCCCTCCTCCTCTCAATCCAAATAGACCCTAATTGTAATGACACAAAGCATTAGTCTGAAACTGTGACTAAAATGATAAAGCAAGCAGAAAGACAAAGAAGGCTTAAACTTTATAGAGCATTAAACAAAAGACTATCTTTTTACACAAATGGGCATACAATTACAAAGACATAGATAGAAGGTTGGACTCTATGCTGAGTTATGCCAAGCTTCTTCCTCAATTGAGTTTATAGATAACGGAGTTACAAAGTTATATTTTACAAACAATAAACTCAATTATTCAGTCGACACTCATCGTACCACATAATTAATACACTATTTACTAAATTAGATCTTGTGGGTGGTTCTCAGAGTTTAGCCTCATCTATCTCTCTCCCTTGATACTAATAATCTTCATCACTTATATATGGTTTCCTAGACTGTAATTGAGATAAGGATCATACGCTGATAAGGGTCTGGAGACACCTTGACCTGGCAATCCTTAAACAACCCCCAAACAAGTTTTTGTAACTATTTTTGAGTTTGGTTTTTTAAAACAATCCCCAAACAAAGAATTTTTATAGGCCCCTCATAAATGCGTTTTATACCTCTCAAGTTTTTCAGGCTAGCTTTATTTATAGGATCTCCACTTTGCCCTCAACATTCCAGCCACTTCTAAGATTAGGGTCGTGACTCTCATGATATGGAAACATGTATCATTAGCTTAGATTTAGGTTAACCTTTTTTGCTTTCACTTAAAAGATGATGCTCCCTGATATATGGGTTTGTTTTGCTTTTGGTCATCTGTTTTGTCGACTGTTTTTTTTTTTTTTTTTTTTTGGGTAAACAAGAGCAATTCATTAACTAAGAAACAGAGACAAAAGAGCAGTTACTCTCATACAAGGTTCCCACAACATCAAGGCTAGCCAAAAGAGCAACATCAGCTGGGGGGGGGGGGGGGGAACAAAAAATAACAAAATCTTGAGAAAGTACAGTGCCTCTTCTAGCAAGAGTATTAGCACACTTATTTGCAATCAGCAATAATTACATCATTACTATTAGACTTCCCCTAATCTTTCATTAGCAGATCAATCACAAGCTTCACATCCAATTCAACCAACACTTCAGCCAAATTTAACTCAATGCACAGGTTGATCCCATCCCGCAGTGCCCACAGTTCTGCCACCACACTGGTAGTGTGTCCAATTGCCCTAGCATTGCCACTCACCTAATCCCCACTGGAATTTCGAATGATTCCACCTCCACCAGCTCTGCTCGAATTGCCTAAGGAGGAACTGTCAGAATTCAACTTGAACCAATTTGCTGGAGTACCACCGCACCTGAACGGAACTTACAAGGCATCTTTCATTTAGGCCAAGGTATGCAAATTCAGAAGCTTTGGCTAATGTTTCTGCCATGAGCGGTCGATGGGTGGTATGGTACCTAAAAATCACCCTATTCCGCCGGAGCCATAAACTCCACACTCCAAATGGGAAAATAATACCCCAACTAATGTCAGAAAATAGAAATAGACGCCTGGTGTGAGGTACAATTAATTCGGAGCCAGTCTTAAGAGATTTGCACCGTAGAATAAGCTGGGGTGGATAGGAGGGGTAAAGGAATCCCGAGAGGTCCGAGCTTGGGGATAGTCCCTCAGTGTGGGTAATTGATTCCATTGTAGCATTACAAACGGGGCAGGAGGGAAGAATGCTTAAGCCTCTAGCAATAAGGATTTCTCTCACATATGGAACCAACAATTTACCTTTTTAAATTAAAGTACGAAATTTATGAAAACATCCGAAATTCGTACCAAAGTTGAAATGCAAGTACCCAATTTTCAGAACATGCAGATTGCAGAGCTCTTTTTTTTTTTTTTTTTTTCTTTTTACTTTTTTGAGTGAGAAAAATCATACCCAAAATGAAAATGTTAGAACGCCAATCACATTGTCCATTGTAAGCAAGCATTCATTACAGCATACAATACCCTTCTCCCCTCCCCACCCGACTCTCACTCTCATGCCCCTCCCCATGAATGGAGGACTGAAGATGCTACAAATCCCATAAAAGCAGTTCGAATATCTTGTCTCCATGTAACTTTATAATCTCTTCAAACTTTTCTTTCTAGCATCCATTTTCTTTTTGTCAGCATGAGCTTTTGCCAACCCACCTTCCTTCTTTTGAGCAGTGGGTGCTGCTGCTGCAGCTGCGGCTGCAACTGTAGACCCACTAACTCCTGTATCTGTTGCTGGTGCAATGGCAGCTTGCTGCTCTTTCCCATTTCCTCTTGTGGATGTTGTAGAAGGAGCCAATGGGGATGGGCATGGCAATGGCAATGCCGCACCTGGCGTTGTACTCTTCTGGTCAGCATTAAGAACCGAGGTGTTAGTCTGGTCAACATTCAAAGCAGTAGTGGACTCAGAAATAGCTCCTGATTTGAACTTGGGTTTTGGTTTAGCATGGATCCCGGTGTAAAGCCTGCATAAGAGTTAGAGAACATCTTCAGGTCAAATTTACTCAACAAGAAAAATCGTATTTCAAAGGTTCTATATGTAAAATTATACCATTTTTTACCAGATGAGAGAAAAATGCCAACCTAAATGCTGGAACTCTTTTACAGTCCAGAAACCTTTCATGTAAATTATATGTTTTATCCAGGTATTTATTTTCACAGAAGAAATATGGAATTTATAACAGTGAGGTGCTGGCAGGATCTATTGATCTATAATAAAGTAAAGTTCAGGTCCTTGTAAGACAATTCTTCTCCGAGTTTTCCAAAACCTTACAGATCCAAAGGGTATCACATTGATTTACAGGTGAGACATTTTTAAGGTTGACGATTTCTATTTTTTCACATAAACAGCCATTATTTCAAGATGCCAAATCCATTTTAAGCATGTATAACCAGAATTGACCCAATACTTATAAAGATTGAAGAAAGTCTAACCATAAGCCGGAAAAGGTATTACACATGGCTCAATAATAACATAAGCGATAGAAGAACCAACCAGAAAACCACGATTTTGCCCTACCACCTCTTAAAAGCTAGACAATCAGGTGTCACTAAGAAGGAACAGATTAGTGATCCAACAAATGACATTCCGTGGCCATATCCACTCTGAGACTAAGTCTGTCTGAATAAACTAATAAAATTTTGACACAGAAATGTGTTCACATATGCCACAACATGAAGTAGATATCATTGTGGGAATGACTGACCTGGCATGTCTAGCATACTCCTCATAATTCTCAAGCAGCATCTTGCCAGCTTGTTCATTCAACGCTGATTCTGGAAATGGTTCGATCAATAAACACCTAACTACCTGTTATCACAACTTAAGAGTCAAGCAAACCAAACCTCAACAGAAAAACCCAAAGATCTCAACCTGAATGCAACTAGTTAAATTTTTGAAACAGCTCTCCACAAACAGATAGGCAAAAGAAGAGAGACTAAAATTATATTTTACACTATACAGCCAATATGGAACCTACAATGAGAACATGTCGTAGACCAAGACTTGGATTCCAATCTTTTTTCAGTGTGTTGACACAAATCTCACCATTGGTTGCAATGTTCGGGTGGAAAATCTTTGTCAGGAAGTAACCTACAAAATCAACAGGCAAAAACCTAAAATGACAAGATGAAGAAATATAAAAGCAGTTAAATCAAAGAATTCAGGTAACTGTAAGGATTAAGGTATGTCAGTTAAATCTTCAACCTAAAAGCAAATTATATGAGCAGTTAATCAAAGAATGCATTCCATAAAAAAAAAAATCCTTGCCTCCATCAAAGGTTCACCCTTGAAATTAAGTTAATTACAGGTACATTGGTCTTACTCATAACCATACTAAAACCATAATAACAAGTGCCAACAAACCTTTGGGAGGAGAGTGTGGAAAGTCATGAGACAATACTAACTTCATGCGGAAAACACCATTTTCATACGGAGTCCCAGCTGCAAGGTCAAGAATGCTTATTAAGTTTGAAGCCTTAACAGTGGCTCAAAATTCTAAACTTTCAAAGATAAAACTACATGCCTGGGCCTTCAATATCTGCATATATGGTCGAAAAATCATCATCATTAACACCTACTTTGATTCCCTCAGGGGGGGATTCATCAAGATTCTTCAATTCCTTTGCAAGTTGCTTTATAACATTTGGTGGAAGATTTTCATTAGTTGCCTGAAAATATGACATAATCAAAATGTTTGTCAAAGGAATTCAACAATGCTAAAGTGAAGAAAAGTATATGACAACATGTTTCCAGCAACACAAGCTCAGAGAATTTTTTCCTAAAAGAAAAAAAGAAAACGGATGAATGATAAAAGCAAATTGATAACCCTATTCACTTAAGAATAGGAAACTGTGCTCCATAAACAGTGAACAGTTAAGTTTCTCATGTACCACACAAACCCTATATTGATTGTTAGACAACAATCATACATAGATGCAACCCTCTGATTTGTGCAAACTACCAAGACAACCATGAGCCTATTGTACAAAACCAACAAAATAATTCAGTGGATAACCAACAACAAGCTCATTTTTAGTTTGTTCCATGTTTAAAGTATGCATATCAGTGTCATGGAGCTTATCTATGCACTTTTCAAGTAAACAGGTAAGCAGTGCATTCCTTTATAAAGTATATAAATCAGACTATCAGAAGTACAAAACTTGTAAATTTCTAACAAAGAAATTAAGAAATACCATTTGTCCAAAATAGAAAGGGAATGCTTATCAAACTTTTGTTGCTAACAAGAAATCGATGCCTTAGCAAATTATGTGTCAACTTTTGAAGTTTGTGTTCAAAATAAGCAGCCACAGTCAAAGGGACCTGCAAACAAATAATATCACACATTAAAATAATAATAATAATAATAATAATAATAATAATAGTAATAATAATAAAATAAAAATAAATGATATCACACTTTATATAATAAACAATGAAGAAAACAGGCAACAGGAAATTAATCAAAAGTTGTTAGCACTCGAAGGTTTTCATAAATGTTGAACATGGACACACCCGGCACAAGCCATAACCAGCATCCGAAACAACTAAAAGCGCAGAAAGAAATCTACTTAAAGGTGTCAATGTGGCTAGTGCTGCCCCCCCAAACAACAATTAGCAGGATCATAACCCAAACATCGTGACTTCTAGCTTCAACGAGTACACAGTATACAAGGTGACGAAGTGACCCACCCTAAACTATATTATTTGGTGCCCCCTCAAGGAAAACCTTACATTTGGTAGAGAGCAAAATTTAAGTGGGAGATGCAAGATCCATTCATAAGCAACTAGGTCAAAAGTATGAGCAAACTTGCATCAAGAGTTTGATATTAAAATCTAGAATAATTACAATCTCATCAAATAGAAACCTACAATGTCACCAGTGATTATACTAAACAATTCAATCAACCACAACTTTCCTAAGTGATCAATGTCATGATTGACCAGTGATCTTGCATGTTATATATGATGTTGGTACACCAACTGAACAGTTTTCATTTTCAAAGGGCCCTATATCACAAAGCTTTAGTATGAAAAATTATATGAACTCAAGAAGCCAAAAAAAAAAAAAAAAAGACACGAAATTTTCTTAAAGAAAAGGTTTGTCTACTTCAAATTATCAAGAAAACAGAATGAACCATCCTTCAGTGTATGTATGTATATATATATATATATATATATATATATATATATAAGTAAATAAGAACTTTCTTATAAAAGAAAGGTCACCTTCAGTACACAAGAAGCATAAAGCATACTGGCAGGACGTGCAGAAAAGTTACAAATTACAAGAGTCTAAAAATTCTAAAAAAAAACTAGAACCTAAACAGGCCAACCAAACCGCCCCTAAGTGTCCTGGGCTAATAGACATAAACTGCCACAAGTAATTTATAGATTTAAAGCGCTCCGCTGTTATTTTTTTACTTCTTACTATAACTTTGTCATTAATGGAACCATCACAATTAAGGAAAGATAACCGGCAAAAGCTCATGTAAGATAAAATCCTATGACCTATCATCCAATGTATCATCACAAAAAACAAACTTGTTAACTGAGACATGAAATTCGATCAAAGATGAGCTGGGTAAATATCAGAATGGAGAAACCACTACTTAAGAAAAACTTCTCATTCAATGTTATGAATTTCCTCATTTCTTTAATAAAAAAAATTGACATTTTGCCAATAATTTTTTTTTTTTAAAACTAGGGTTTGAACAAACAGAAAACTCCATATTCAAGGTAGATATGGTACTTGCAGCTAGAAGTTCTTGCTTGCATCATCAAAATCAAGGAATCATATCATAGATTCTGTTTTTGATTTTACATGTTCTAGCTCTTTTTGAAAACTAGCATGCGCACATTTATTCCCTCTTACCTATTTCTTCTCAATTATAAGCTATGAAATGTTAACAAAACAATTAAGCAAAAATTTATATCAATTAAAGCAAAAAGAAAAAAGAAAGCGCATAGGAAGATCCACATATCCCATATTTCAGGTAAGAGATAACTAGAGCCAAATAACCCAGACATCAAGTGCAAGTAAAAAAAAAAAAAGTCATTATTTTTAAAAAAGAAGAAAAGAGAGACGCACCCAAGCACTCAACACAAAAGTTTGTTAAAACAGAAGTCTTGTAGTTTCAACGAAGCCCAATTATAGCATATTCTTCTGACATAGTATCAAAACCCTAAACGACTAGTCCCAGAATAAGTACATCCTCAGTGCGCGCACACACATACACTAAACCGATCAACAAGAAACAAATTACAAACTTTTGTACTCCATCTGATTAAAAGTACACAAGAACCAAATAACCCATTATTCCCAAGAGAGATAGAGAGTTTGGAACTTTGAAACTAAAACCCACCTCAGACAAACAACCTAGCTGTCTATGAAGCAAGAAAAGAACCTTAAAGAAATATACACAAATGCCAGATCAAAACCCTAATAATGCTCAAAGAACAATCCAACGATCCCACATTACCCATCTAACCAAGAAAGAAAAACCAAACACGCAAGACATCAATTGAAAAAGAGAAAGCATATTCATTGAGTGAAGAATCAATCAAATCAAACTCCACACAACATTTTCACTCAACACAAAACCCACTTTGATTATGCCCAAAAAACAAAACAAAAAAGCAATCACATTCACAGTTCCAAACACACCCATTTGCCCAGAAAAAAGAATTAACGAAGAAAAGTACAACAATTAAACAAAGCCCAGATGAGAAAATTAAAGAAAGTACATATATCAAAAACCCCAGATGAGAATTCACCTTGTCTGATTCTATTCTTCTCTCTCACAGAGCCAGACCCCAGCAAGGGGGGAGAGAGAGAGAGAGAGTTTTGTGAAACAGAGAGCAGTGAGAAAGCGATCTCTTTCTTGGAATGATTGATCTGTTTGATTTTGAGGAAGTGAGAAATATTATATTTATATTTTTGTAGACAAATTTTTTCAAATTTGTATCAATTTTTTTTTTAATGGAAACTAAGAAATAGATATAATCATATAATTGTTTTTAAAAAATGATTAAAATAAAAATATATTTGATGAAGGTTAAATAAATATAAATAAATTTGATTTGAAATGACGTGTCGGGTAGCAAAATCTTCTGTATTTATAGACGTTAGATTCTTTATGTTTTTCTTCACTGAGAATCCACGCGTTTATGCTGCGCGTGTTTACACTGCTCATTCAAATTTTGCACACCTTTCGGATGTTTTCATTCTTTTTTCTTCTTTTTCTTTTTTGGCAAAAATGTAAAATTCACTATCTAACTTTTACTATTTTTCATTTCAATTTTTTAACTTTGAGTATTTTTAATTCTGTCTTCTAACTTTTAATTTTTGTCAATTCAGAACTCTATTACATCTCAGTCAGTGGCTGCTGTTAAAACTCCACGCAGTTTTGGAAAGTTTTTTTTTTTAAATTAAAATTAAAAGAAAATAAGAAAAATGTGAAGAAAAAAATCCCCTGAATCAAAACAAAACAAAGAACTCCAAACCCTTAATGTTTGGGGTAGGAAGGAAGCAATGAATGAATGAAAAAGAAAACACAAACATACACACCTGTGTTGGCGTTCCTAAGACATTAGCAAAATCGGCACGCAAGGCGGCCATAGCACTGTACTGGACCAAATTGACAGTGGAAAACTTTGTGACAGAAAGGTGGGCCAACAGAGACAGATAAAGTGAGGAAGGAAAGAGTAACGCATTTCGTCTTCTTTGATTTTATTATCATCTTCTTCTTCTTTTTCTTCTTCTGAGCTCCCTCATCTATCAATCCCAGACCCAGAAACAAACAAATAGCTATGATATCATATAATACATATTTCTTCTATCTAACATCAATGAGCTAGCTAGGGACCATTCCTAGTAGGAAGAAAGTTTGGATTTGGGTTTGGAGTTCTTTGTTTTGTTTTGATTTAGGGAAAGTCGTTCCCTTTTTTTTCCAAATTTTTCTTATTTTCTTTTAATTTTGAATTTTTAAAAAAAAAAAAACTCTACAAAACAACGTCATTCTAAGGGTTCTAACTGCAATCACTAATTGAGTTGTAACGAAATCCTGAATTAATAAAAATTGAAAGTTAGAGAACTGAAATAAAAAACGGTGAAAGTTAGAGAGTCAGTTTTGTATTTTTGTCTTTTCTTTTTCTTAGTTCAAAAGTTGGACTGTTGGGAGAATTTAAATTATAAAAGTTATTAAAAATATTAGAAAATGCAAGTCCAACCTCTTGATAATAAAGAATTAAAAAAGAAATCAAATTCTAATGATATTATAAATACTTTAATTTATAAGTTTAAAAATAAATAAAAATAATATATAATAAGTTTATAACTAATAATATTTATAGTCATGTGCAGGGGCGGATTAATGCATTTGGGAGTCTAAGGCTAAATTAGAAATTGAAGTCTTTTATATATTTAAATATAACTTAAAAAAATCAAATATTATTTAAACTCTATTAATAATTATTACTAATTAATACGAACCTTGAACCACGCAAATTTTTTTTTATTAGAAAGTTTATAGACACAAAATTTTTCATACTTGTTGATGTGGTAAAATGATAGTGGTAAGTAAAAAAATGATGTTGGTGGTGGACGTAGGTGAGAATTAGTTAAAGTTTGCAAACTTAACTATTGTGAAAAATGTTGTAAATTTTTGTTTGTGTATTGCACTTTTTTTGGAAGTGTTACATTCACAATATTTTTCACAACAAATCCTAAGTGTTAAGTTGTTATGGGTTCTAATTTGAACTCATCACTAAAATTATTTTTTTCCATCAATAATAACCTGCTACTTAGGATTTGTTGTGAAAATGTTGTGAAAAATGTTTTGAATATACCAGTTCTCTCTTTTTTTTCTTGTTTTTCATTTGATAAAAAAATCTTATTTTATTTATTGGCTAATATTTGAGCTCAATTAAATTAAAATTTGGGGCATTTTTTATTCTTGGGGCCTTAGGCGACTACATTAATGACTTATACTATTAAGCCGGCACTGGTCATGTGACTTATATAATATTATTAATCAATTATTTAAGTTCAAATTTTTATAGTTTAAAAGAATACATAAAAGATGAGTTTATGGATAGAATAACTAATAATATTTATCAATTAATTATTTAAATTCAATTTTTGTAATTTTTTAAAAAAATGAGTCTATAGATCAAATGGTAAATAACATCCGATTGATATGAAAATTGGTAAGCAAGTTAAGAACATATAAAATATGTAATCCAACAGTGAGATTTTCAAAATATGAATTTAATAACAAGTTATTGGATAATATAATATTGTTTTAACTTACACCTGATATAACTTGAACTCATATTTTATTAGAAATATCTAATTTTTTAAATAATTTTAATGTGACTTTTCATATCTTTTATTAAGAAAAATAAAACAAGTCTAGGGGATTTTTTTTTTAATTTTTTTTTGCACATTGAATCATTTTAATTTCTGATCATGTTATATGAAGACATAATTTGCTCTTATTTAGAAATAACACATACGAAGCTTTCACTTAATAATCAGAATGGTGAATCAACTAATCCCATTAATCCATCACATCACCCAACCACCTTCTTTTTTTTTTATCCAACATGAAACTTTCCTAATTATCAATTTTTTTTTTTGCCTGAATACTTTCCTCATTATCACTTGTTTCTTTATTCCATCATAAATTCATAATCCAAACAGACTTTCAATTTTCCTCTCTCTCTCTCTCTCCTAATTATATTCTTGTTCGTGTAATTGAAGTTTGTTGAAGCATGGCCAAGTTCTTCCTTTAATCCATTAACATTGCTTCTCACTTCCAGCATTGTAGTTTCCCCAATCTCATTTCACCTATAAGATTTTTCCTAAATCTCATTTCCCCAAATATTTGAATTTGGGATTTTTCAAAATGGATAAATCCTGCACTCTTGTTACCGTCTTTGAGAAATCAAACCCACTTCTACTTCAATAATGAAGAAAAGTTCTTGGAGTTATTCAAACAACATTGTTTCCTTTGTTGGAACAACGTAGTTTGCTTGTTGCTCATTGATATAGAACATCATTTTAGCATAATTAAACTCAATTAATTGAACTAAAAATGATTTAATTGGCATAATTCACGATTTTATTGATTAAATTTCCCATTACCATATTTTTGCGATTTATGTTAATATCTCAATCTTTTAGCATAATCGGATTGAACTGTTGGCCAATTTACATTCAAATTGATTGAACCAATCGATCCAATTCAATTTTTGTAACTCCTTTTGGTTTTGCAATTTGTTTAAAGTAGAAAAGGGTGGTCTCCAACTTTTTTTTTTTTTACATAAATAGACAATAAAAAAAGGGAAATAGGGTTTGAATCACATATATGAGACACAAAAAATAATACCATTATCATCGAACCCCTTTTAAAGTTTTTCTGAACAAGAATGACAATTTAAACAAGCCTCACCCCTAATGAGACCTAATGTGGTGGGTTTACCCCACCTCACATAGCAAATGGGATGAAGACAGACATATCTATCTTGAACCTGCACTACTGACATTTCAAAAATTAAAAAAATATTGAAATAATCTATCAAAAGGTTTTTTCATAAGGCATTTATACTTGGTGGTATATTATTAAATTTATATTTTACGTTTTAAGATATAAATTGTTTTTTTTTTAATTTTATGTTTTAAGAGTTTTAATTAATGTAAGATATATGTAAAATTAAATTCTAAAAATTATATAAAAAAAAAAAATTGAGTGGCCAGGTGGGGTGGGTACCACAAGTATTTTAAGGAAGGGACAATAAAAATAAAAATAAGAACCCTCATCAGTCATCTCAAAGCGAAAAGAGAAATAAGGTAGATAGGAAATAGGAAACCCGATCGATTTCATGCCTCCTTACACGCGTGGGGATACATTTTTCGTTTCTCATTCTTTAATCACCACTAAGAAGCAGACCTAAGAGCTATGGACCTCTTTCCAGTTTATTGATTATTTATTTAAATCAATCATTTGAGGACTGAAAATGACGAATCTAACCTGTACTTTCAAGTTTTAGAATTTCGGCCCTATCAAATGAAAGTGGTCGTTGTATTAATTTTTGGTAGATGTAATTATTTTTTAAAACAATAAAAGAAATAAACTATATTAAACTAGGAAATTTTCATTTTATTTTATTTTGAAACGTATAAAGTGTGCGTTTAGAAAAGATTATAAAGTCAATTTATTTTACTATATAGCTTATTTTTGTTATTATTCATAGACTCATTGTATTTTTTGGTATTATTCATGGGTCTTACTGTACTATTTCAGCTGACCTTTACCTTTACCTTTACCTTTACCTACAAATACTTTCAGTAAAAAAATTTCAGTTTCAACTAAATAAACTGTATTCAAACAAACACTAAAAAATAGCACATTAGAAAAGTGTTTATAATGTTTTATATGTCAACTCCTGCATTGATTAACATGGAAGATGATATGCGACCTATCCGTGTTTTGGAATTTTGGGTCTCACCTTACTGAGCACAATTCTTGAAGTTAACTGGTGAGCTGATTTTCTAGAAAAGCGAGGTTGTCAACAATATTTTGAGCCTCCTGGAGTTATTTTGTTTTTGTTGAATTTAAATGTTTTCGAATTGTATTAATTAGACTTGTTTCTTAAGTGTTTTATGTCACTGAAAAAAAGAAGGGTCATATTAACAAGTGTCTTTAGAATATTGGTTAACAATTTATTTTAAGAAAATTTGACATTACTTTTATGGAAAAAAAAAAGTAAAAATATTAATTTTTTTTCTTTTCTCATAATTTTTTTAAAAAATAGATTATTAGCATTTCTCAAAAAAGAAAATCAACCCATTATTGTAGGATATAAAGTGTTTTTCAAAATATCAATTTAACGTTTTTCGAATAAGAAAGAGAAATAAAATAGACATTAGAAAAAATATACATGTTTCCCATGGGCCATGGTCCATGGATAAGCTTAAAGAACATCAATTCAACAAAAGTTATTTGAGTAAATTTTCCAATTTGTTTTTTTTTAAATAATAATAAAATATGCAATGTTTCCTCTTGAAAACTATTTCTAAAATTCAGCTATCTTCTTTGTAATTGCAATCAAAAGGGGCTTTTGTCTATGTTTTCAACTAGATATATTATCTTCTTCTTCTTCTTTTTTTTGTTGATTAATCAATACTTTTCTCATTCAGTGAGTGTTATTTTGACTTCAATGCAAGCTTGATGAAAGTATTGAGTCATTTCTTATTATTAGGTTACAACCTAAGTTTATCCACAAAAATATTCAACCGTGGTGATTATGAGGAGAAATTATATGGTCCTTATGGTGGGCCACGTCATTTGTCCACTATTCTATTAAAAAACTCCCACCTATTTAAAATTGCTGAATTAGTATTCAGTTTTTATTTAAAACTCCACAATTTTAAACAAGTGAGAATCTTTTACTGAAATGGTAGATCACATCACTTGTTCACTATAAAGACCTTATAATTTCTCCATTATGAGGTGGTCATTTCATCTAAGCTGCTAAGTATTATAAATGGGTAGCTTTGGCACTAGAATTAAGAAAAAAGAATTGGATACATGATGTAATAATTTAAATTCTAATTATGATTGGATAGTGATGGGATTAAATCTTATAACCATTAATGCACTATTTTCTCCTTCTAATATCCCAAAACAATTTTGCCGAGAAACAATACTACCATATGCCTCGGGAGTTGGGTCTAAGTATAATTAAACGAAAAGGTTAACAAATGTTATTGATTTAAGAAATATTTTTTAAAATTTTTTATGAAAAAAGAAAAATGTAACTAACTTTTTTTCTTAAAACTTTTTATATTTTCCACACAAAAAATATTAAAATCTTCCTAAAATGGTTTATTAACAAATGTTCTAAGAGCATCTGTTAAACGAGCCCATAATTAAAAGTCAAAATTTAACACTAGGTATGCGTTTGACATTGACTTAAAAAACAAAATTTTTTTAACTATTTATCTTATTTTTGCTATTATTTATGGGTCTTATTGTACTTTTTGGTACTATTCATAGATCCTACTGTACTATTTCAGCTACCTTTTATATTGATTTACAGTATTTTTAGCAAAAAGTTTTCAATTTCAACTAAATAAGCTATTCCTAAACAGACACTAGATGAGACATGCTTTACTAATAATTCATTCAACTAAAAGCCATGAAGTGGATGGAGCGTGATTGGGGTTGCTAAGTTAAATGGCCCCAAATCTATGACATTATTTTCATCTTATTCCGATGTGCCGTGTTAGTTTGGTAAAATTATTCCCATCTATACTTTTTGTCTTACATTTTACTAATAGGGAAATTATCATTTGATCTCTATTTCAAATCTTGTCTGGTTCATATTAAACTTGACAAATTCTAAGGTATACAAACAGTCATATCATTTACATTTATAAATAACGTGACAGTCTATACTGTTACGTTATTTAAAATAAAATTTGGACCACAAAATGAAGGAAATAGACAAAATTTGAAATGAAGAAGATCTTGTTCCTTACTAAATATGCAACAAACTAACTTCTTTGAAAATAAGTTACTTTTTTCTCTTATGGTTTCACTTAAGGCTATCCAAATCCATCCAAAGACCTGACCCACTCAAAGAAACCGACCATATCCAATCCGACGCTAGCCAACCTAACTACTCCAATGGTTGGTGGCAGGTCTTTACCTCTAGAAATCGACTCCAACGAGTCGGTTTCAGTTTTCCTCCCCCAAAATAGGAAAAACCTGAATCAACTGACGTACTAATATATATTTTCCAACAAAAATTTCTAGATTCCTGTGTAAAATTTACAGATTCGGCGAAAAAAATCCAGGTTCTGGCGAGATATCAAGTAGATTATCCGGTGATATTTCGATTGGATCTGGCAAAATTTAATTAAATCCGGTGAGATTTCCGCTGGATTTGGCTAAATTATCTTATGAATTCTTTTTTCGCCAGATTTGACAAAAGGTCAAACACACATGAAACTTTTTTGTATCTGTTGGACTGGATGCATGCTCACCTCCGATATAAATCCATTTTAATTACTGTTGGCTCAGTTACCATTGACTATGATTGACATGATCCCATAAATTTAGCAGCTTTAAAAGACATCAATTTCTTTATAGCAACAAACCAAATAGAACTAAAGTCAATTAAGTTGCATTGATCAGCTTAAACAAGATCAGCCAGTTTTCCAACAAATCTCTCAGATCAAAGCCTCAGTTTTGTGCTATCCAAAAAAAAAAAAGCTCCAATTTTGCCAAATCCATTGACCAAAATCGATCTCCATCTTAAATTAATGGATTTTCATGATCCCTCAAATTGCTAACTATAAGCCAAAGAAGCTCTAGCACTAAATCATCTTACGTAACGTCAATCTTCATTAATCTGTAGCTTCCCATGCATGCACCACGCCACCACATTCAGCAAATGACAAAACTAGATATTTTCTTTTGTTTTGAAGCATGTGTAAAACATGCTCTCTCTCTCTTTCACCTAACCTCAAATTTCCCCACTTTTATGATTCACTGATATAAATCACCATCGTTAGTTGATATTTCGTTTTTATATATTCCTCTTTTGTTGACTTATTGCTTGAGTGTAACTTGTTGATGCAAGTAGCGGGCTCAACTTCCCTTGACTTGACTAATTAAATTCAGGTTTGAAAACAGTTAATTAAAGATTGACATGTTTCAAATTGACCCAAAGCTTAAAAAAAAGAAAAAGAAAAGTAAAAAAAGACTAATATATAAATATATACATGCAATGAAGAGCCAAAATTTTACTTTAGGGTGACAAGATGTAGGTGTTTAATTCGTGGAGTGATAGCAACTCATAAAGCATTAGCATTAGTGTAGTGAGTTTCAAAATATGTCAAAGGCATGAAAGGTTTCAGAGTGCCAATAGAAATAAATAAATAAACAGCATGTATTACTTGTTAACATAAGTTTGTGATTTGATGTGTAAAAGGTGTGTGTTTGTATTAACGTTGGCTAGTTAAATGTAAAGTTAATTTTTAGCAACCAAACTGATATTGTTTCTATAAGCGCACAATTTATACCCGGATCCTAACGCTTGGTGGGCTCAGGCCCAAATGACCTTATACAATCAAATTTGTAGAGTGTGGGCTTGAAACCTAGGTCTTATGGATATTGGACTACAGATGGAAGGCTAGATTACCATTTCACACACAATCAAATGATGAAAATAGTGAAAAATCCTCCTCGGACATAAGCCGAGGAAGTCTTATATTGCTATTCTTTCTTTGAATAATAAACTAAAATTGAAGGTGAAGTATACAGTACTCTATTTTCTTTCTTGTTCTCCCGGCCCCCTCCTTCCGATGCCCTTTCTTTCCCTTTTATATCATTCTTCTTCTTCCCTTTATTCTCCACGTGTATCACAAATTACTCTACTAGATACTTGTCACATCCATCACCTTCTTGATATCTTCAAACAATAGCTGGAAGGCTGAACATTACTGTTCAGAGGTCATTTCCCCATTAATGCAGTCAGGGAGGTAGGTGCAGGGTCTTTAATACGGTGGTAGCAGCCTTTTCCCTAAATATTTCTCATACGTTCTTCTTTTCTATAACTATGTGAAACACATCTTTACCCACCAAATCTTCTGGAATTCTCTCCCCAAACATCATGACGTGTCATACGATCTTTATTTGACTTGTCCAAGGAGATGTCTCTCCTCGGACAACCTCACTAATCTTTTTGGCACGAATTGGCTTGTGGACCCCAAAGTCTCTGCTCGGACAGGCTCACATCACCAAATCAAGCCCAAGGCTCAAATCCGTGTTTTGACCATTTTACCCCCACAGTTTCTTAATAGCATTCACATCAGTATGTATAAAATTTTTTTCCATTTTGCACATCTAAAACCTACTTTTTCTATTTTACATACCTATTTTTACAAAACACTCACATCAGTTTGTCTATTATACACATTTATTCAAATAAAATATTTATTTCTTTAACACTATGAACAATAATCATGAGAGTGAGGTGAGAAAGGAAATGAAAAAAAGAAAGTGAGAAGAGAGAAAAAAAAAGAATAAAAAAATTATTTACACGGTGAACAGTAACCGTGTATATATGCACGGTTATTGTTCATTTACAAAACCATTGTGTATATTTAGACATTTTTATAAAAACTAATGTGGGGGATTTTTGGGTTAAAATGTGCAAAATTGAGCACTTTTTGTATTTCAGAAGATTATCCATGAGCTAGTGTGGTTGCTTATTAGTTGGAGATGTAACTCTTAATGTTACTAAAAATAGAAAAGAAAAAAAGAGATGTAACTCTTAAATATTGAGTATTAATTTGGGTTAAAAATAATAAGAGCACTTGCAGCAGTTGAGCTAAATAGCTATATAGCTATTTTAGCTCTACCAAAACATAAAAAATAAGCATGTAGCAGTGAAGCTAAATCTATATTGTTTTAGCTCATTGCTACAGTGCACATCTATAGATAGATGTGCACTGTTCATAAGAGCTAAAAAAAAATTAATTTTTTATTTTGTGTTCACATTACCTTTTTATTGTGGTGTTTTTATTGTGGTGAGATGTATTATTTTATTGTAGTAGATATATTATTTTATTGTGATGTTTATATTATTTTATTGTGTTGAAAGCTAAAATAGATCCACTGCTGCAGCATGTGTGTAGGTAAAATAGATAAAGTAACTTTTGGTGGAGCTAAATTGCTAAATTTTTAGCTCCACTGTTGTGGATGCTCTAACTAATACGATTATTATTTCCAACTAAATAGGAAATCTAAAAAGTAATTAAAAAATATTTTCATAAAATATCATTTTTGAACTTTTTCTCTTTTTCACATTTACATATTGGATGACCATTTAAAAAAAAAAAAAAACTATTGGGTGGCAAGTCTCATTCAGAAAGATGCATTCTAATTTGATTCTTTAGTTGAGGGCGGCTTGAAAGTTGGAGCCAGACCATCATCATCTAATACTAATATAGCATAAATCTGTGCATTATTTTTCAATCATTGTTTTTATTTTATTTGTGAGCAGTATGAGTATTTAAACTTATTTATTTCACTCACCTAAAAATAAAAAATATAAAAAATAAAAAGTTTCATAAAGCAACTTCAATGACAAATACTAGACAAAAATATAGAATGGCAAATCTGTAATTAAAAGTGATGGAGGTAGGTGGTTTGGTCAGGCAACGAAAGGCCGGAAGCAAGATGGAATTAATAAAGGCAGTTTTTTTTTTTTGGTAAAAATAAAAGCAGAGTTTAATATAGGGTTAGGTGGCCTTTGAGATCCATAACGCGTAACTTGTCGGCACGTGGGGACACAAGTCTTTGTTATCCTCTAATAATTTATTATGGAGAATCGTTCGCAACATTTTCACAATATTTTTATAATAAATTAAAAAAAAAGTTATTATAAGTAGAAAAAAAATTTTAATTTATAAATTCAAATTAAAACTAATAACAATTTACCATCTAAGATTTATTGTAAAAATTTTATAAAAATATTGATATTTTATAATACTTAATAATTATCTTTCAATAAGATTACTACTTATTAATTAGAATTATTAGTAAATTGTACCCTTTCAAAAAAAAAAGAAGAAGTTAATTGTACTAATAAAAACAAAGTAGGTATGAAATAATTTTGAGTTAGCCCTAGCCAACTAGTTGCTGGGCTGTTGACCGTTGGAGGGTCATGTTCCCAACTAGCCGTTATCACTTATCAGTGCCAGCTCTAAATTATGCTGTTGTGGCCTCGTGGGTTGGAAAGAATTTGAAAGAATGGTCAGATACAAAAATTGTTTTTGGGTCCTATCCTTTTTTTTTTTTTTTTTGAAAATACCCAATTCGTCACCTAACACCGTTTGTGTATGTTTGGATCCGGCGTTTTGCGTTGCTTTTTTTTTTTTTTTTTTTTCAAGTTGCAACTTTTGACTATTCTCCCGTGCACTATTCACGGATCCCCCAAACTTCACTTTTCAGCAATTTTTTTTTATTAAAAATGGGTCTCATGGCACTATTCACACATTTAAAAATTATTTTGCTACAGTATTTTTAGTTTTCAGTAATAAGTTTTATCCAAACGGACCCTTAATGCTGCCCACAAATTAGTATTTGGGGAAAGAGCACAAAGAATGTTTGGCGTGATATGTAGGAGTGTTCATCAAACCCGCTAACCCAACGAAATCGACCCAAACCAACTTAAACGCCTCATGTTGGTTTTTGTGGGTTGATGGAATGAAATTATATCTTGAGTTTTAGGTCAGGTTAAGTTACAATTGATAATTTATTCAACCCATATGATCCACAATATATATATTATATAAATTTAAATTTTCTTACTTCAACTTAGTTGGTATTTTAAAATTTGTTTTGATAAATTTGAAAATTTTCAATATAATTTAAGCATATTATGTGAATTGTAATAATTTCTTATAAAAGTATTAAATAATTAATGAGAATCCATTTTTTACAAGGCAATGCAAAAAACATATGAGCACCTCATAAAAAATAAAAATAAAAATTGTAATTACAACCCATCGACCCAATCTAACCCAACCCAAGTGGGTGAGGTTGGGTTGGTTTCTACACATATGATAGGTTAGGTTGGGTTTAGAATTTCTCAACCCGACAAACTCGTGTCAAGTTGAAAAAGCTCTCCAACCCATCCCAACCCAACCCATAAACACCATTAGTGGCCTATGCTTTTAAGTTGTTGTTTTTATCTAAAAAAATTGTTGCAATTTGGTTCAACTATGATGTCTAAGCCAAACTTTTTATTATATAGTATTATATATGATTACAGGGTTAATTATAGATTAGCCACCTATTGTTAGACCCATATTCACCTTGCCTACATGTAGTTTAAAAGTTGACACTTTGCCCATTTGAGATCCGCTCTATTAGGCTACTATAACTCACCTCTAACTTTTATGTTAGAAAAACACTTTCTATTCAAAAACATAATACAAAATGGATCAAAAGGTAGGGTTTAAAATTTTGCAAAAAATAGATGAACATTACATAAATTTCAAACAAATTCAAATCAAATATCAAAATTTATCTCTAAAAAAGTTATGATTAGAAGAATACAAAGCTCTCTATGACAAACCCATCAAAATTAGACAAATTTATTGTGTTAGCCTAAAAGAGAAAAAAGGAAAAAAAAAATGGAAATGAAAATGAAAGCAGAGCACAGATCTTCGATTATGACTCGTGGCAGTGGTTGGTGGCAACCATGGAGGTTCAACAAAGGAGATTTAGGACTTGCTTATTAGAAGTAAGTGGTTAAATGATTAAATTTATCATATCCCAATAACTTAAACTTTTGAGACAATTAGTAATTTAACATGGTATCAGAGCATGAGATCCTAAGTTCGATCATTGTCTCCTCCACTCTACCCCCCATTTAAATTCCCACATGTTGGGTTTCACCTATTAAAAGGTAGTTTCGGCCCACATATGAGGGGGAGTATTAGAAATATGTGGTTAAATGATTAAATTTACCATATCTCAAAGGGTTAAACTTTTTGAAAAATCGGTAATTTAACATTGGTGACCCCCTCATGCAAGTCCTTGGTGCCATTACATAGCAAAATGCACCCAATTGTGTAAGTTGTCCCTTTAGAGCATCCACATCAGTGGATGCAAAATTTTTGTAAATTTACACATCTAAGACCTACTTTTTCTATTTTACACTTCTATTTTTACAAAACACCCACATCAGTTTGTCTATTATACACTTCATTTTATTTAAATAATCATTATTATTATTATTATTATTATTATTATTATTATTATTACATCTCTCTCTCATCTCAATCTCTCAGACTCACGGTGCTTTCTTTCTTCTAAAAAAAGTCATGGTGCTCTCTTTTTCAACTCTCCCTTTCTGCCTCCCTCTCATCCTAAGCCGCCACACAGAACATCATACTGACGGCTCTGGCGACAGATCCAAGGTTATATCGGTGGCACTCGTGGATTTTAAGGTTTTTCATCGGGTTTTATTATAGGTTTGGTTGTTTTTGGGATGGGTTTTCTGATGGCAGCATGCTCTCCATGGCGGTGGCGACGATGGCGGCTTTGTTTGGGTTTGGATTTGATCAGGCTTCATGCTAGTCTGATGAGTTGATCGGCGGCAGTTGATGAGTTGAGAATAACAGAGAGTGAGGAGAGAGTGAGAGCAACCAGAGACAAGGAGAGAGAAAAAATAACTAAAATATTAAATAGAAGTGCTACAGTAACCGTGTATATATACACGGTTATTGTAGCAAGTGTATATTTATGCACAATTATGCACAATTTTACACCTACTGATGTAGGTGTTTTTTTTTAATCAAAATGTGTAAAATGAAGGGCTTTTTGCATTTTACAAGACTTTGCATCCATTGATGTGGATGCTTTAAAACTCTTTATCAAAGCATACATGTCACAACCAATGACCATGAACTTCCTGTTTTTGTTCTTGTTCTTTTTCTGTTGCTCTTCTTTAACACCTTCTAATCTCTCCCAGAACAGTTCACTTTTCACTCTCTTTAGTTTCAACTTTTTATCCCCATGAATGGTTCTTTATCTTAAAGTTTAGTAAAGCCTTAAGAAATGAGCTTAAACCATTATTTCCCCAATTGGGTCTTCGACCCACTAAATAATCTCAATCCAATGTAGTTGCTTCAATTGGCTAACTAATCTTCATATTAATATACATGAGTAACTCTCAGAGTCAATTCCTCAAACACAATTTAGTTTTCTCATTCTCATGTATCTTTGTATCTATATGTTTTATTTGTTATGTTTTTGTTTCAGGGATTTTCTTTCCATTCTTCAGAGAACTTGGACTTGACCAAAAAGAAACCGGATTATTCTTGGACAAGAACCTGGCTCTTGCATTGAAATCTTTGGATTCAATATGTGCTTGGTTTCATTCTTTGCAATCACAAGCTCAACACAATTCAATACATTCTCAAAAATCAGAATCAATTACTTCGTACCTACTTGCACTCTGTTTGTTTTGAAGTAAAATATTTTACATGGAAAACATTTTAGTAAATTATTTTCAAGTGTATGGTATGACAAGTAAATATCTTTCAAGCAAACTACCAAAACTGATAACTCAACATCTAAGCTATTGGTGGTGGAGGTCCAATGACAAGACCGTTGGAATTGGTAGTCAAAATGGTGACTACAACGACCGAACTGTTGACTATCATTGTCAGAGCGGTATCTCTGGTGACCGGATAGCCAACATTGGTGGACAAAATGACATCATTGGTTACCAGACCTTCGACACTGGTTGCAGTGTGGCGCCTTTGCCGATCGAACCATCGACATCGATCACAGGTGTGGCATCTCTAGCCATCGAACCGCTGGCACCAATCATTGGTGAGACATCTCTTGCCACTAGACTGCCAGCACCATTCGCAAAGTGAAGTCTCTGAACACCGAACTGCCAGCACTGGTCACGAAGCGAAGTCACTGGCCACTGAACTGCCGGCATCGGTCACTAGAGCGATGTCTTCGTCCACCAAATCGATGACAGACTAGATGGTGGAGGGGAAGCCACTATGTGTTTTTGGAAAATATTTTATCAAAATTTCAAAGATAAAACATTTTACAACTTTTTATAAAGGATTTACGATCAACAGAAAATATTTTACAAGTTTGACAATATTTTACCTGCAAACAAACACCTAAAATGGGAAACATTTTTCAAAAAATATTTTACTTCAAAACAAATGGAACATCAGTTACTTAATTATGAAATGTCCCAGTGTGTTAATAGTTGAGGAAATTAAGCCATTTCTATGTTCTGTGCAAGATGAAATGGAAGCTAAGATTAAGCATGTAGACACCATATTTTGTCTACTCTCAACTTACTTGCAGAATTTCAAAAAAGTTTCAAAATACATAATCTGAACATGGGACTATGTGAATATAACAATTAATTTAATTTTATCCCGTTCAGACATTGGTTCACACAATTTTTTGGTTCAAGAGACAAAATGACCAAACTACACTTAGTGGCCCAAGCCTTAATCGGGTGGACCCCAATTTTTGTTAGGGACATATTTGATATAATTAGTTAATCCTTTAACAAAACGCACTTTACTTATATTTGGGTAGATCTAGGATGGGTTTAATACTTCAAGAAACAAATGTTCAAGTTTAGTATTGAAGCCATACAAGTCTGACCAAGAAATAAATGAAGAAGTGTTGTTCATTAAAGTTCGACAAATGTCTCGACAGAAACCTATTTATCGAGATTTAATGTTGAAGTTCGACAGAAGCTCAACACAAGCTGTATTTGTCAAGAATTACGAAATCAGAATTTTCAGATTTGATTACACGCATATCTTAGAGTATTTGTGTAAGGTTTCTTTTCTCACAACTCTAGATATATATAAGGATTATTTTAAGAATTGTCACAAGTGATGCAAGGGTTGTTGCACGTGTTGTTACACGTATATTGTGACTGGAGACAGAAATTTCTCTAGTTCATCTTTCTCTTTGTAGAAGCTACTGCGTCTTTACACCAAGGGTTTTGTGACCAAGGAGCTTCTTGGTCTTCATGTTAATGAACTGAAGAACTTTGCAGCCAACATCTTCTTCAAGTTGGTGTGTTAGTCATGTACTAGGATCCGTGCATCATTGGTTAGTCACATACTAGGATTCGTGCATTGAACAGAGAGATTACCGCTACAATACAAGTCCAATTAGGTATTAGGGTAAGGGTTCAACTGTAGGTTGGTATTAGGTACTAGGATTCCTTTTGCTTGTGATTGATAATAGTGGATTCTCGGGAGTGGTGAACTTAAATTCACCCAATAGGGTTTTTTCTCGGAGGTTTTCTCAATTTGTAAACAAATTATAGTGTCAAATTTATTTTCCACTGAATTTAGTTTAATTGGTGATTTGTTTGTGCTACCATGTTATTGTATGTTAAATTGACTTAATTAATTAACTTGAATAATTAATTAATTAATTTGCCAAAGGGGTCAATACATTTTTTGTCTAACAAGTAGTAGTAGAGCGGACACACTCTGATTAGGGTTAATCTTTGTTGTGTGAGCCATTGACCCCTGTTTGTCATGGATAGAGTACAATCTCTTATTATACCTCATTTATTTAATGGCACTAACTATGCATACTGGAAAGTACGCATGAGAGCTTTCTTACAGTCTTTAGATGAAAAAGTGTGACAAGTTGTGGAGATTGGCTGGACTAAGCCAAAGGAAGCGCCGGCTGAATGGGATAATGCAAAGATCAAAGCGGCAAACTTTAACAGCAGAGCATTAAATGCCATTTTTAGTGCGGTCACCAATAAGGAATTTAAGAAGATATCCTCTACTGATATCGCAAAGGAAACATGGACTATCCTCCATACAACCTATGAAGGGACTAAGGCTATCAAGAATTCAAAACTCCAAAGGCTCACTACTAGCTTTGAGGAGATAAAGATGGAGGAGGATGAGTCGTTTGATGAATTCTATGCCAAACTCAAGGACATAGTTAACTCAGCTTTTAATCTTGGAAAAACTATTCTTGATCCCAAGGTTGTGAAAAATGTGCTTAGATCTCTCCCTAAGAGATTTCATGTCAAGATTACAGCAATCGAAGAATCAAAGGACATTGACTCTATTCCTTTGACGGAGCTGATTGGCAACTTGCAAACCTATGAATTGAGTTTGACTAGACTTAGGAAAGGAAGCAAAGGCAAGAGCATGACACTGAAGGCCAAAAGTAATGAGACTGATGAGTCGTTTGATGATGAAGATTCCAAGATGAAATCCTACATTACTAGGCAGTTCAAGAAGTTCATGAAGAACGACAATGCGAAAGGATTTGATAAGGACCGTAAGCAATTCGGTTCTTTTCATTTCAAAAGCCAAGAAAGAGGAAAGAAGGATGCTAATGATGATGGCCAGTACATTATTCTCTCCGGACCAAAGTGCTTCGGATGTCAAGATTTTGGACACATGAAACAAGAATGTCTAACATATCTCAAGTTGATTGGGAAAAGTACGGCTTTTACTGCTACCTTGAGTGACATCGAACTTGATACTAAGTCAGTTATAGAAGAAGTGGATAAAGAAGAGGACTTAGTAGAATCCAATTTCGAGAAGATGGATGATCAGGATGACATCTATACAGCCTATGCAAAGTCATACAAGGTGTCTGAAAAGCAAGAGAAATTGTATAGGCTGTCCATTAAGAAGCTCAATGAAGTGGAGTTGGAATGAGAGGAACTCTCAACCAAGGTTGATGAAGCCAACCAAGTCATTGGAGCATTGCGGTTTGAGAATAATTTTTTGGCTGAAAGAACTAAGAAGCTTGAAGCAGAATTGTTCCAAGTTCAAGCTCAATTGGAAAGGACTTCCACTGCAAAGTTGGATGAAATGCTGAACCTCTAGAAATCAGCTTCTGACAAAACTGGCTTAAGGTATGAACTTTCTAACTCTTCTCATATTGCCTCTTTTAGTAGAACTGTTTTTGTCTCACTTGCTAATAATGTTAATTCTGAGAACAATGAATCTAAAACTGATATAGCTAGTAAAAACATAGACAAGGACAAATCTATTATAGAAATACCCCCTAAGATAGAGAAGAAAGAGACTAGAAACCCTAAGGCTAAGAAAGACAACAAGGCTAAAAATAAGAAGTCTCAACCAAAGAAGCCGCATTTTCGTCATCACTATGGAGCTTCAGGGCATACTCGTCCAAATTGCTACAAGTGGTTAGCCACTCAACAAAGCAATAGCATACTCTCGTCCAGAAACCAAAATCAGTTTCCATCCTCTTTGGCCCCTCTTGAAGATCTTCTCAAGGCCCTCATGTTCCTTTCAAACTTGAACGGTTTCAATTCTTCCCACTCACCACCAGATCAAAGGTTTGCTCAAAGGAAAGGTTCTTCCAAGGTGTGGAAGGAAAAATGCTCAAAGTGATTTCGTCACTTTTTCTCTCTCCCCCCTTATGGTTATGCATTACTTGTTTGTTTTGCTTTCTTGTTTTGAGTCAGTCTAGTTTTATACTTTGTTTGTTTAACATTTTTATTTTTAGTTTTGCTTTATTTTTTTTTCATAATTTCTTTTGAAAAATAAAAAAAATACAAAAACATTGTGTTTATGTATATTGGTACTTATGTACCTTGGATGGCCATTGGAGCAAAGTTTTCTAATCTTTGTATCTCTTGTAACTTAAATGAGCATCACAATGCACAACTAAGCAAGTGAGATTTATGGCTCGTGTTTGTGATGAGTACAATTAAATAATCTCTTATACTTAACACTCATATCACTCTTTTTGACGGGAATGACTAAAAAAATCCTAAGAAAAAGGTATAAATAACCATCTCACCAGTAAAACCCACCAATCATGTATAACATCGGTATACTTCGGCATAGCAAAATTGTGATGTTTAAGCTTACATAATTGTGTATTTCTTTTCTCTCCCTTATATGCCTATGCATGCTATGCTCAAAAAGAAAAAGAAAAATATGTAAAGAAAATTAAAAGTAAAAAGAATCAAAATGCTTTTAAATATGGTTGCAAGCGTGTTTTTAGGAGATGTGGGAGTTATAGGATGTACCTCAAAGGCGATAATCCCCATCATGCAGTTATGATTGTGTGTGAGTGTATTTGATTTTCTCATATCTCAAATTGTCATAATATGATACACTTATGCACTCTTGCTATGTTTTCACATACAACATATAAATTCTTTGCTATTTTTAATACATATGCAGGTACAATGTGATTTAGCCATCATAAGGAATACATGTGTTAATATATACTCACTAAACTGTCTTAACTTATTTTTAAAATATAAAATTAGTTAGACTTGTTTAGTGTGTGTGTGTTTTGGATCTTGAATGCTTTGCATATATGTTGAGAGATATTTTGAGAGCTTAATATATTGATTAGATCTATGTTTGAGTAGTTTGTTTGTTGCATTCATCTCTTTGTGTTTTTCCCTCCTTAAAAAACTCATTTTCTTCAAGCTCGACAACTTCTCAACAAATTTTTCTTCTATTAAGCCCCTCTTTCTTCTTGTCTCAACAGATCTTATTACAATCTCGATCCATCGAGGTTTTTGGGTTTCTTCTCGATAGATGCTCGACGGCTTCTTCAATCCATCGAGCAACTTTCTGTTTGGCTGATAGATTCTCGACAGCTTCTCAATCCATCGAGGTGTTTTTGCCGTTGACAGATTCATATCTATCGAGATTTAGTGCTCGACAGATATCTTGATCCATCGAGCTGCGATTTCTAATTAAGGTCTGAGCACGAATCAGATTCATTTCTCACTTCTCTCTCTTGATAGAAAAATCTCTTTCTCTCCCTCCAAACACCTTTATCTCACTCAAATCTTTCTACCCACTGCATTTTCGGCCTATATCAAGATCAAATCACTTGGTAAGCTTCCTAAAGCCCTCTTTTCTCATGCATTCATGCATTTTAGACCTAGGTTTTGGGGTTTTTGAAAATTTTTGGAGTTGTTGAGTCTTTTGTGAAATTGTTGGGTTGGGTCTTTTTTTGTTTTTGTTTTGATGTTATATGATCATGCATTGCATTCTCATTGCATTATAACCATGTTTCATGCATTTTAGATGTGTGTTTGATTAAATATGGGTTGTGTGCTGGCAGGTTTGGATTGGGTTCTGCCTATGATGCACTTAAATTTTACACGTCACATGTTCATGCATATTTCATGCATACATATCTTTTCTTTCCTTTCTTTGTATGTGTTGTGATGTGTTTCTATTCCTTTTCTCTCTCTCTCTCTCTCTCTCTCTCTCTCTCGGATAGACTAAGTCCTAACACCCAAATGCAAATCTACTCCGGCTTAGAACCCTCTTCGAGGTTCTAGGTCATCTTCTTCTTCCGATCCTCCTTCTCACATTGGGTTCCGTGATGAGAAGGCTCGAAAGGACTTCTCAAAGAAATTTCAGCAACATGGCGTTCATCCAAAGCGCCAAGTCATTCTGTCGGACTTTTTTGACACTCCTCTCCTCGCCGTCATTCGGTCTCGGGGTTGGGCTTCTCTCTGTAAGAGTCCATTGAGGTGTCCCATCGTGATTATACAGGAGTTTTACTCCAATATACACGTCATTGATACCTCTGTGCCTCAATTTGCTACTTTCATTCGAGGTATACGTATCGTAGTTACTCTAGATCTTATTTCCAAGGTGTTAGGATTTGTGCCCTTAAATCCTATTGTATGATGCTATGTATGATATTATGTACGACATTATGTATGACATTGTGTATGACTTAATATTATGATTAATAAAGTTGTTTTATTATTATCTAAAATAATGGTAACATGAATATCTGGACATTATCATATAGTCCATGAGATGTATAGTATGTGATTTATGTGATTTAGTCACAGAAGATATAAGTCACAAGTTCTTTGTAAACTCAGAATTTATAGTTCGTAGTCGGTGATGAAATTGGGCATTTCATCTGCGAAGACTATAACGTATCAACTAAGATGATTTGTCTTGATTATGGAAGTGGAGACTTCTAGTTGATATGTTGATATGTTTTAAGAGTTAAGACATATTGAACTGGACCGCTGTGAGATTTATTATTCTCTTAACGACTGTCAAATGAATAATAAATCTCACGACTTCTATTTGCATGAACTCTTAATCTTAAGAGAATAATGGACCTGATCATGACGTGTAGGTTTCTTTGATATATCAGGAGTGAGATCTAAAATAACGGTCAAAACCTCAGTATGTTGGGCAGCCATATTTAGTGTTGATGGAACATATATTCTCAAGATGGAATTCATAATCTTTTAACGAAGAAATAAAATATTCTCTTGAGATAAGTTTAATGGGTTTGGTTATTCAGAGTGTTAGGCCGAACCGCTTTGGTAAGAAATTACTAAAGTATATATTTATAAAATTGGATTTCATAAATATATGATGAATAACTTTAAAGGATTAAACCGGGTACTCAAGGATAAGATGTAGTAATTTACAAAGTAGCAATCTACGTTCATGACTTTGTATTACTACGAATATTTTATGAAGGGGTTGCATGTATAATAAAGTCTTGGGATATAATTTATTAATAAGACCTAGAGTGCAATTATATTTATATAGTGGTATTAAATATAATTAATGGTAACTTTGGACTTGTCAAGAGTTGATGGAAAAGCCCAAGGCCCATTGGAGCTAGTGTCTTATTGGTCCTTTTTGGTCTCACTCCAAACCACACACTAAAACCCAATTGAAAAGGCCTAATAGGCCAGCCCAATTAGATAATCAGTTAGTTATAAAGGGAGAAACATACATAATTTTTATTAGTGATATAAGAAACGGTGTGTATGTGAGAGTGAGACACACTTTCATTCTCCCTTTGAAAACTGATTGAGAGACCACACATCTTGGACGTAAAGTGGAATTGGAGTGGAGATTAAAAGTGTTCTCAAGTGCTTCTAATCTTTGTTTTGAATTTCTCCACACTAAGGTATGCTATCTTGTTCTTAAATTCTGAAATTTACATGGTGCACGTTATCAATCATGAATGAAATAGATCCTTATTTGTTGCTTCCGCTAATGAGAGAGTGAGACACACTTTCATTCTCCCTTTGAAAACTGATTGAGAGACCACACATCTTGGGCGTAAAGTGGAATTGGAGTGAAAATTAAAAGTGTTCTCAAGTGCTTCTAATCTTTGTTTTGAATTTCTCCACACCAAGGTATGCTATCTTGTTCTTAAATTCTGAAATTTACATGGTGCACGTTATCAATCATGAATGAAATAGATCCTTATTTGTTGCTTCCGCTAAGTGTTTTGTATGAGATACAAAACCAGATTTTTTCAACACAAGGTACTACATATACCTAGGGTAGCGTATCCTGTATGCCTTGGCTATGGGCGTCTCCGGACCGTGTCTAGAGATGAGCTTCTCTCTCACTTCTGTGAGACACCTTCCACATGGGGTGGTAAGCCAAACACCCTATGCTTGGGCTTTGCCAAAGACTCGAGATTCCTTAACATGGTGATGACATCTATTCTTACTCCTTTGTCTCACTATAACTCTATCACAGAGCCTCGTGTTCATTTACTTTTATCTCTTCTTGAGGACCTCTTCATAAACTTCCCCTCTCACTTCATCACTTCTATCGTTGATGTTTATTAGGGTACGACGACCGTGATAAGCTTATCTTTCCTTTGGCTATCACGTGGTTCCTTTGCCACTTTTCCATTCCCATTCCTGATTCTCCTTACTACACCACCATGAGTGCCATGGACGCCGGTTCTATTCGACAGAGCGAGGCTTAGCTTCAACTCAAGCTGCCACGTGTGGAGTCTACGGGTCATGCAGCTTCTGCTGTTCCTTCCACCTTTGCTCCTTCTTCCTTGACTGGTGATGTGACCCTAAAGGCCATCATGGCGCAGCTTCAGTGCATGGATGCTCACCTTGACACTTTCTCTGATAAGTTGTGTTAAGTGAACACCTGTGTCGGTCGTATAGCATAACGACAAACTCGCCTTGGTGGCTTCATTGCTTCTCCATCTCCTTCTCCAGAGGCTTCGACAGATGAGGATGGTGATGATGAGGATGCTAGCTTTTTCGGTGATGATGAGGATGCTAGCTCTTTTAGTGATGATGAGATGCTGACCTCTCAGTGACTTGTCCTTTGTCATTCGTGACAAAAAGGGAGAGTAGTTTTGGGATGAGAGTAATCTTGTACTTAAGGGGAGAGTTAGTATAGTACATTTTTGTTATGAGGAGTGTCTATACATTTTTTAGGGATGTAGTGAGGTTCTTATGTATTGCTTTTCTTTCTTTACTTTTACCTTATGTATACTGGTCTTGTGACCATTTATCTATTGACATAAATTGTACTTATCTTTTGATATATATATGATGATTATGTTTTTTCACCTATCTCTCTATGTTTTGTTTCTTTTCTATCTTTATACACATGTTTCTTTATGTATGAAATCTTTTATTTCTGTTTCACACAAGATGCCTTGATGAGTTTTGTTTAAGTGTTTCAGAAAGACAGGTTGTTAAAGTCTACCATGCCATGAACTTTCTTCTTGCAAAGTTTTTCAAGAGTTTGTGTTAGGGTTAAATTTGTTTTGTAATTTAACAAGTGATTATGAGTTTAGTGATTTAAGTCTCCTCTCATGATTCATTTTTTTCGTTGTGGTTTTGTCACAGATTGCCAAAGGGGGAGATTATTAAGGACATATTTGATGTAATTGGCTAATCCTTTGACAAAACACACTTTACTTGTATTTGGGTAGATCTAGGATGAGTTTAGTACTTCAAGAAATAAATGTTCAAGTTTAGTATTGAAGCCATGCAAGTCTGACCAAGAAACAAGTGAAGAAATGCTGTTCATTAAAGCTTGACAGATGTCTCGAAAGAAGCCTATCTATCGAGATTTAATGTTGAAGCTCAACATAAGCTGTATTTGTCGAGAATTACGAAATCAGAATTTTCGGATCTGATTACATGCATATCCTTGAGTATTTGTGTAGGGTTTCTTTTCTCACAACCCTAGAAATATATAAGAATTATTTTAAGAATTGTCACAAGTGATGTAAGGGTTGTTGCATGTGTTGTTACATGCATATTATGACCGGAGATAGAAATTACTCTAGTTCATCTTTCTCTTTGTAGAAACTATTGCATCTTTCTCTTTGTAGAAACTATTGCATCTTTACGCCAAGGGTTTTGTGACCAAGGAGTTCTTGATCTTCATGTTAATGAACTGAAGAACTTTGCAGCCAAAATCTTCTTCAAGTTGGTGTGTTAGTCACGTACTGGGATCCGTGCATTATTGGTTAGTCACGTATTGAGATTCGTGCATTGAACGGAGAGATTGCCACTACAATATAAGTCCAATTGAGTATTGGAGTAAGGGTTCAACTATAGGTTGATATTAGGTACTGAGATTCCTTTTACTTGCAACTGCTTATGATTAATAATAGTAGATTCTTGGGAATGGTGACCTTAAATTCACCTGATGGGGTTTTGCTTCAAAGGTTTTCCCTCATTTGTAAACAAATTACCGTATCAAATTTATTTTCCACTACATTTAGTTTAATTGGTGATTTATTTGTGCTACCATGTTATTGCATGTTAAATTGACTTAATTAATTAACTTGGATAGTTAATTAATTAATTTGCCAAATGGGTCAATACATTTTTGGCCTATCAATTTTAACCAAAACCAATATTTTACCCAATTTTGATAAATTTTGACCATGGTTAACCTAAACTTGATCGTAAATTGTCCAAGATCCAACCATTCGATTGAGAGACATTTGAGCTCATATTGAAGAAAATTGAATTTCTTTCAAAATGATTGCTTTTGGACCTAAATCGGAGTTAAAATAAGTGAGATAACGCGAAAATATCAAAAATAATGAATGATGTAACATTACTTCAAGTTACACCAGGTGTAACTTGAACCTGGTTGGGTTCAAGTTACACCTAGTGTAACTCTAAGCAATGTTACACCACTTAATAACTTGTTATTGAATTTATATTTTGGAAATCTTACTGTTGGATTACATGTTTTATATGTTTTTAACATCCATGCCAATTTTCATGCTAATCAGATGTTATTTACCATTTCATCCATAAAGACATTTTTTATGTATTATTTTAAACTACAAATTCTTGAATTTAAACAATTGATTGATGACCTGGCTATTGATATTCGATTACCTTGAAATTTTGCAACCATGGAGAATATATGAAGATAATGTAATCTAACGGTGGATTTATCAAAATTGGCATCCTATTAAAAAATAATGAGTAATGTAACATTACTTCAAGTTACACCAGGCTTAACTTGAACCCAACTCTCGGTAATTTACTAACCCTTAAACATGAATTTTACTTTGTTTAAGTGGTTTTCTTTCCATGATTGCAGTTTTCCAAGATGGCAGCGTTGAGACAAAAATCTAGTACTTTCTCAAAGTACATACCGAGAGCTTTTCGACGATACCTCATTTGAACCAATCCGAGGTTGGAGGATTAAGATCCCAGCTCGATAAATTGGTAGAAAAAATATAGAGAAATCCCATTTTTTGCATGTGATCAGCGCTGAGTACCTACTTTGAGCGCAAACTGGCAACACACCGCAAAAATTGGGGCCAAAAAATTTGTATTTTCTTGAAGTAAAAAAATTTCTCTATAACCTGGAACAAATGACATCCCCAAAGCATCTTTGAATTGACGAGAATCAATCCAACAAAATCACGAAAAATCATGTTCAAGTGCAAAATTCTGAATCAGCCAACTTTAAACGCCTGTAAATCTTTATTCCAAGGTCCAAATGCTACATAGCCGGAAGCTTTAGAAATTAGAAATTGAGTTTTTTTCAACAGTTCCAAAATTAACCAATTTAGAGGTCCTGAAGACCTCAAACCGAGTTCTTAAAGTTTAGGGTTGACGAATGGGAAAATGGTAAATAAAAGGGAAGCTGCACCGTTGGGCGCACCCACTATAGGAGCCTAAGGGTTTTAATTAATAAGTCACACCAAACTCATTTTAACGCTCCCTTTTTGTTGGACATAAAACATTTTTTTTTTGGGTTGAAAAATGTGTCATTTTATTTATATATAATATAAAAAAAAAAACCTGACTCAGTTTCTTGTGTTCAGTAACAACATTAAAAATAAGTATCACAACATTTTTTTGGTGTTTGGTAAGCGTTGGATAACCGTTAACACGAGTTTACCCTATGAGCTAATTTAGAGGTGTTGATGGCCTCCACCCAAGTGCTTGAAATTCAAAACATGTTTATTATAAGAACCAACTACATAATAAATATAAAATAGTCCGCAAAAATTACATACCACTACTATACACACATGGAATGCATCAACATCCATTATTACACACAAAACAACTATATTGGGTAGGTAAATAATAAAAAATGCAGTAATTCTAAGACCACAAATTATAAACACATTTTGCTACAATTATCCTATATGGTGAACTATGATTGATTGCATATTACTTTCACATGAATCCACTACTTTTTCTCTACCACTCACAACCAGCCATATAGGAAAGTTATGACAAAGTGTGTGTAATAAGTTGTGGTCCTATAATTTATTATAAAAATGTGATGGATTATAATGGAAGGAACACATTTACATCATTGTAATAGTCCTTGATACGAATTATAAGTTTTGAAAAATCGAGATTTTAATTTAAAAACAATCTCAAACTTAGAAGGGTGTAAAGCAAATTTTTGCATTTTTCTTGCGCTAAACCAAAACCATGTCCTAAATCATCAAAGTTGACGTATCATCAATAGATGTAGAGTAATTCTAGGTTTTTAGGAAAATAGCACTTATAGTGCAATCATTAAGAGTGAATATCATAAGATGAAATTTTATTGTATTAAAAAAAAGAAGCTAAAATACTGCTATTATACACATTGATGATTGGTAGTAACTCTATTCACTTTATTTACACCTTGCACACCACTACTGTATATACACACATAGAAAGAGTGGGAGGAAGACACCCACAGACATCACTACTAAATGGTCGATTCAAAATCTGATATGGAAACCACCTATTGGGTATATATTATTTTTGGAGAAGCATATGGATGGCAATAGAGATTCTAGTGAAAGGGATATGGTATAAAAAAATATTTATATGAAATGGGGGTTACATAAAATATGAGAAATTTCTTCCAAGCCCAAGCACTTACGAAGTAGTATTTCCCATAAATTTGTGAACCTTCTCTCCCAAGGAATGCTTTGGTTAGAAATTTAATAGAGTTTGTTAATTTGTTTCTTTCTCAAGAAGCAGAAACAATCCTGAAAATCCCTACTAGCAGTGAACTCCCCAGATATTGAATTATATGGCATGATAACTCAGAAAGGCATATTGAGGGCGTGTTTGGTAACGTTGTTTAAACAACAGTTTTCATTATTTAAACAATACAACACGTATTTCTACAACATTTTTTCACTCACAGATATTTTCACAACATTTAAATAACGTTATTAGAACAACATTATCAAACGGGCTCTGAGTTATGCAATATCAAACGGGACTGAAACCAATCAATATATATTTGACTAAACAATCACATGTTCAAGCACAGGAATATATACTGCTATTATTGGAGTCTACCGGAAGTTTTTAAAATTTTATTAGTATTTTGTCAATTAAGTAGACCAATTTATTGGGGCTGGTCATATCTTCTCCATCGGAGAAGATTATTCTCCCAGTCTCCCTTACTTGGTTGCTGAATTTGAAGCCATGGCAGCTGTTCAAGCTTGTTAGGACATTATTGATGTAATTGGCTAATTCTTTGACAAAACGCACTTTACATTGTAATTGGGTAAATTTAGAATGGTTCAAGACTTCAAGAAAATGTTGTTCAAGTCAAGTGTTAAAGTTATGCAAGTCTGTTTAAGAAATAAGTGAAGAAGTGCTGTTCATTAAAACTCGACAGATATCTCGACAGAAGCTTATATCGAGGTTTAATGTTGAAGCTCAACAACAGCTCGACAGAAGCTGTATCTGTCGAGAATTAAGAAATTAGAATTTCCAGATCTGATTACATGCATATCCAAGTGTATTTGTGTAGGATTCCTTTTCTCACAACCCTAGACATATATAAAGATTATTTTAAGGGTCGTCAAGAGTTGTTGCAGTTGTTGTTACATGCATATTGTGACCGGAGACAGAAATTGCCCTAGTTCATCTTTCTCCCTATAGAAGCTACTGCGTCTTTGCGCCAAGAGTTTTGTAACTAAGGAGCTTCCTAATCTTCATGTTGATGAACTGAAGAACTTTGCAGCCAACATCTTCCTCAAGTTGGTGTGTTAGTCACATACTAGGATCCGTGCATCATTGGATAGTCATGTACTAGGATTTGTGCATTGAAATGAGAGATTGCTGCTACATTGTAAGTCCAATTGGGTATTGGGGTAAGGGTTCAACTATAGTTTGATATTAAGTACTAAGATTCATTTTACTTGTAATCGCTTGTTTTAATAATAGTGGATTCTTGGTGGTTTTCCTCATTTGTAAACAAATCACATATGTCAAATTTATTTTCCACTGCATTTAACTTAGTTGGTGATTTGTTTGTGTTACCACGCTATTGCAGGTTAAATTGACTTATTTAATTAACTTGGATAATTAATTAATTAATTAATTTGCCAAAGGGGTCATTACATTTTGGCCTTTCAAAGCTTTAGTTTTTCCTAAGGATATTGGCACTAACTCAATAATTCTACGTGAAATTCAATTTACATTTTTTTTTATAATTATTAGTTTATTATTCCATCAAAAATGTTACGTACTTTTATTGCTTGGAATCTTATTATTTTGAGAAAATCTATAGTTTTTGGCATGTTAGTTGTATGTCAATGTAGAGAAAGATACTAACTTAATGTTTACTAGAGGCTCTTCTATTTTTTTGGGTAAGGGTTAATTTAGAGCATTTATTATAATTTGGGATTACTACATTTTTTAATCACAAAAAAAAAAACCTAGGGTGTGATGAAAAATTATTTCACCACACATAACACTCATCATACCCCTAGTTTTTTTTATGATTAAAAAATGTAGTAATCCTAAATTATAATAAATGCTCTAAATTAACAATTTTTCAAAAAATAGAAAAGCCTCTGCTGTTGTTGTGCCAGTCTCTTCTTTATCTTAATTGAGTATCTTTAAGTTTATTTTGACTAACAGCAAGCGCATCTCCTTTATTGTTGTTATGTTATATTCATCTGCCGTAACTCTTTTGTAATAGTTTCATCTGTCATGAGTATGTGACCAAAGTCCTCAACAAAGGGGCCTTAGTTTGTGCACAAGCCGGTTTGAGGTGAGTTGCAATCAGACCGGTCTCGACTCTCCAACCCAGAACCTTTGGCCTTACCCTAGCAAGAGGAAGCCCAGCCCACCATCTCAAAAAGGCCCACCACAATAACTAATTTATAATTTTATAACATGTACTTTATAATCTAAGTTCTTCATGCCCTTAATTTTGTAGTACATCATTAATTTAACAAAAATATCTTCATGTTATCACAACATTATTTCATTTTATTACTTAAAAATATTTTGAACATTTTATTAACCATCTCATATGGCAGATTATAGCATTAATTATGCATCACACGGGCCATTGCTAGTTAAGAGATATATTCAACCTGCTGCTCTTATTTGGTTTGGTGCACGTGGGACTACCAACCAAACCAGCGATGGTAGTTCAGCGTCTTAAATTTTGTAGTAGGTAGGATTAAGAATGAGGTTCCCCTTAGAAAAAGCCAGATAGGACACTCTTTGCTCTCCATTGTTGCCAGGTTGAGTGGGTGAGACAGAGAGAGAGAAACATGGAAGGCACAAAAGAGAAGAAGATGAAGATACTATGCCTCCATGGATTTAGGACCAGTGGGAGTTTTCTGAAAAAGCAAATTAGCAAATGGGATCCTTCTATATTTGCTCAATTTGACATGGTACGTGATGATCAAACTCACTCTCTCTTTTATATTACATGATTTCCATTCTTTTTTCACTTGCTCCTATGTGAATTATTACTATTTATTTGATTAAAAAGAATTTTTCTTTTGCCACATGTGCAAGTTGTCTTGTTCCTTAAACATGTGATATGGGATGAACAAGTATTATGTTTATCGGGTGTGTGTATTCAGCCTCTCACAATCTAATATAGGCTCTCTCAAAAAAGACTTTGTACCATTAATCACTACTATGAAGTATGAAGTATCAGCATCAGTGCTAAGTCATTTGATGAACCAGACCTGTGCTACTTACATTTCACACATTTTCTTCGTCAGCATCTACCTTTCGAGTGCATAGTGCAAACTACTGGTTAAAATCATAGGACACCTACCTGCCCAGTCATGGTGAAGGATATATATTGTAGATTCAACCTCATGCAAATCACATGTATGAATTATATATGGGTCACATCAAGTTGCACTATTTTTCTATTTAATTAAAGGGGAAAAAAAGGAAGTGTTTGTCAAATCACATAATTAGTATATGAATTATGGGTCACATGAAGTTATAATATTTATTCATTTAAAGAAAAAAAGTGTTTGGCAAATCACATAATTAGTTTAATTATGGTATAAGCTTAATCAAATATAAAACCAGTCAAACTAAATTAAACTGGTTTTATATTATTTCTAGTTTTTTTTTTTTTTAAATTGATTCAGGAACTAATTTTTGATAGGACAATATATCTGAAAATGCCAAATTTAAAACTAATTTTGAGGCATGTGAAAACACTAAAACTTTAAATTTTAGCTTTCTATGAAAAATGCAGTTGAAATAATCAAACTACAAACTAGTTTTTTTTTATTAGAATATATATGACCTTATTTTGAATTATTTTCTAAACCAAAAAATAGATTCAAATACCATCATATATATATATATATATATATATATATATAGCAAGACATAAGTACAGTACTTTAAGTGTTATTTCTTAAATGACAAAATCTTAAGAAGAGAACCTAAAGAACAATACCTAATAATAAAGTCAACGTTTCCTATATGGAAGTTCTAATTGTTAATTTGTTATTAAAAAATTCGAATTTTTACCATCTAATTGTATTTTATATATATATATATATATATATATATATATATATATATATATATATATATTACATATTTGAATTTTACAAAAATATTGACGGGTCCTTTCCATCAAAATCTATTAAAATTTTGTCATTAATCCACATGACTCTCTTTTAGGCAAGTTAACAATAAAAATATGATGGATTATAATGGAAGAAGCACATTTACATCATTGTAATAGTTGTTATGAATTTTAATTTATAAGTTTTGAAAATCAAGAGATCAATTTAGAAACAATCTCAAACTTAGAAGTTAGAAGGGCGTGTTAAAGCACATTTTAACATTTGAGTGCTAAAAATGAAACCATGCCCTAAATCATCAGAGTTGAGGAGCGGTACCATCAATAGGAGTAATTCTAGGTTTTTGGGGAAACAGTACTTATAGGAAGTTTTAAACATTAATTTGGATATTAATATAAAATGAAATCAACATTAAGGAATTTTATTTACCACTACAGGATTTCCCAGATGGTATTTTTCCCGCAGGAGGAAAATCAGACATTGAAGGCATCTTCCCACCACCTTATTTTGAGTGGTTCCAGTATGACAAGGTAAAATCTCTCTACTTTTTTCTAATCAGAGGAAATGAGAACGGTATATTTGCAAGATAAAAAGATTAGATTTGATTCATAAGAAACATGTTGAAACTGTGTTAACCAGGACTTCACAGAGTACACCAACTTGGAAGAATGCATTTCTTACTTGTGTGAATACATCACAACCAAAGGTCCTTTTGATGGTTTTCTTGGCTTCTCTCAGGTATGTATCCAACCCTGTAATGACAATATAAAGCCGAAGATCACAAATTTATAAGCCTTAAAAAAAATTATGGTCCAAAATAACACTGTCCAGAGTCAAATATGACTCATATTTGTTCCTTTATTCAGGGTGCAACACTGTCAGCCCTTCTGCTGGGCTACCAGGCACAAGTAAGTCTACTTAAGTCTCTGCGTGTCGTTAATATGATTACTCATAGTCAAGATAGCGTATTGAAACCATAAGTGGGAAATCAGGGAAAGGTGTTGAAAGATCATCCACCCATGAAACTATTCGTATCAATATCTGGGGCAAAGTTCAGAGACCCAAGCATATGTGAGGTTGCCTACAAAGACCCCATCAAGGTCAAATCTGTCCACTTCATTGGAGCCAAGGATTGGTTGAAACTGCCTTCTGAGGATCTTGCTACCGCTTTTGACAACCCTCTCATCATAAGGCATCCTCAAGGCCATACGGTCCCAAGATTAGGTGGTTTATTCTGATCCCTCTCCCTCACGTTTTATACACATGTATTCTAACGGACTAAAACCTATAGTAGATAAACTTTGGCTCCCTGGCTGATTTTGGGTGTTATTAACAGATGAGGTTGCTATCAAGCAGTTGCAAAGTTGGACAGCAGAAATCCTCCAATGTAATAATAATTGTGCTGTGGAAAACAAGCATGAAATGGAAAATGGAGAAGCAAAAGTGGAATTTGAGGAGAAAAATGCAGAAGAAGCGTGTAAGATCCACAACCATGAAAAGAGTGCAATTAACACAAACAATAGGGAACTTGAAGTTGCCGATGATGCCTCAGCCTGATAATTTCGGATATGAAGACATAGGTCTCTTTCCACCAGTTTGGCTCAAATGAATGATCCAGATTGGTTTATGTATTAGAAAATTTCCTTGTCTTTGGTATGGATTTGCCCTCTTGACATGTATCTTTCACTCATATAAACATATTAAGGATAAAATGTAATAATAATTGAAAATTGTATTTTCCTAGACTGCCTTACACTGGTGGAGAATAACGTTGATCTCAACTTAAAAATGACAAAAACACCAAATAAGGGTATAAACACAAATCCTAACTCACTCTATTGTTGATAGTTTGATAGAGAGACTTAAGCTGTGTGTTCCATTTGTCCACAGCAGTATACTTCTTTGTTCCCTTTGACCTGTCCCAGCGCTCTAGCAGCCGGTTCACTTGATCAATGTGCCCATGGATTCGGTTATCCAATATTAGTGACACCAACAGCTGCTCAACATCTTGCTCAGGCACATTTAGCTCCTGAATTTAACAATACATAATCATCTCAAAATCCGCATTAATGATGGGATAGAAGCTGATTTAAATGACCAAAAAGAAAGAACAGGAAAAGATAAACAGAAGCAGATTATGTTGAGATGGATATATGTCAATATTGATCATGTAACACACACACAGGGTCAAGAGAAGAGAGAGAGACATCACTCATTCCACTGTGATCAACGATACAAGTTAGCATCAAGCAAAGACTAAGCAGCATCCAGTATTACACAATTATCAGTGGCATGCATATCAGCATTTCCCCTTTCAATCTCTTATTGATAAGATGCTTTGCTTCAGTTTCTTATGAGCTCATATCTAATTTGACCTAACAATCAATTTACCAAGGGAGTTCATAAATGATTTTGCTTGGGTCAAAACAATCCTGCTGCATTGGCACCTTTAGAAAGATGCCAAGTTCATTAAAATATTACTGCCTGCATCTACTGAGTCAGAAATACTTCAAAGCTTACTGGTACAACCTACTTAGAGCAGTAATCCAAATGATATGGGTAACAAGATTTTTATCTATATATAAAAAAATAAAAAAATAAAAACAACCAAAGCAAAGAACAAACAAACTGAAAAACAAAAAAATAGAACGCCAAGAAGTGAATAGCTACCTTGGATATGAATGGGATCCTGATTCTTGTATAAGGTTTGATGAGCTTGAGCAAGACTTGAGTTCTAATATTTTTTAAGAGATCCTCAATATAATTTCGGATAAATGGATCGTCCATAATTGTTCTTCTGTTGCTCTGGACATCAACATTTGCCACACATCCACTTAGGTGAGAACAAGAGAAGTATAAAAGGAATATTATAAATTTTAAGCATATGTGCTAGCAAAATATGATGAGCATATTCTTACCTTCAGGATTTTCTCAAACTCCAATATTTCATTCCGTTGATAGGCTGCTATTAGATTTGTCATAGCTAAAATTTCAGGGTCATTTTTGTATCTGTAAAGCAGCAATTATTTGGCCAAATGGAGAGAAGAATAGAAACAAGCCCAACCCACCCAACCACCAACCAAGATTAGATGAGAAAAGAAGATTAAGTAGATTGAATTTAGAAGTCACATAGAGGACATACGGCTTAGCCTCCTGCCCATCAAAGGGATTAACTTCAGACTCCATCAGCATATTGGCAAGAACGAGATATCTGACAAATTAAACAGGAATAATGTAAGAATGTGAAATACAAAGGATAAAGATGACTAGACCATTTTATTTCTAAGTAGGTTTATAGAGAGGAAGATGCAGGTATCTAATTCTTCAAAAAGTATACTCTCAAACAGTCACCACTTGGGCAGCACATCAATCTTTAAAGACAAACAATTATCTTCAAGACATAAAAGCATTAGATATCTATAAAAAAGCTTGACTGAATATATTAAAATGCATAATTATTTCTTATGAAAAAAAGAACGATGTTTGGAATCAAGGACAAAAGTCTGCTACGCACTTCAAGCATTGGATACGCCGCTGATTTCCAGCTTCATCATAATTTTTGAAAGCTTCAAAAAAATCTGTAGCTGCTTCTGCCCACTGGCGCTCTGCCATGTGCATTTTCCCCCCACATTCATGAATTATTCCCATTATCCTTGGATGAGGTATTGCTGATTTAATCATTAGTGCTTGCTGGTATAGTTGCTGCAATTAGTTCATGTCCAATGAAGCTCCAGTCAACAAAACATAAACAAAGCATTACAAAAAAAGAAACATCAACTTCAAAGGGGACTCAAAGCTCTGTGTGTGTGCATGTATATATATATATATAGTTTGGCCCAAGGAGGAGGGGGGAGGGGAGATTCAAGCTAGTGGCCTCTGCTTCATGAGGCATGGTGCCAAGCCAATTGTGCTACCCTTGGGATGTTGTTTTACAGTTAATAGTATGAAAAAGTTACTAGAAAGATGAAAACTTAAGCATACAGAAAGTACAGAAAAGTGTCCCCTAAAGAATTAGAATCGAAAAATAGTAAGTGAAATCTAGAAAAGGAAAAGAAAAAAAAAATCATAAAATTGACATAAGGCCTATGCTCCAACATTCATCACATTACTTTTTCTTTTCTTTTCTTTTCTTTTCTTTTCTTTTGTTGAATCATCATGCTACTTGCTAAATACCCAAACAGCATAATCGTTCTACTCTAACTACCACTTTCATTACAGTACTGAATTAAAAAGATAAACAATAGTGCAAATGCATGTGAAATATAGAGAAGCAAATGCCAATTATGAGCAGCAATCAATTCTAGCTCTCCTCATTTGAGTCCAAAATATAAAGGTAAGTTTGCAATATAAAATGCCAAAATCAAATCCAACCACTACAAATCTTATCTATTTAACATATTTCAGATTTTCCCTATGTTTGGATAGAGAGATGGGGGGGGGGGGGGGGGGTGGGGGGAGCGTGGAGGTGAATGGAAGATGAATAGCATGTACTAAATTTTAGTATATTCCATCCACCTTCTCCGTTACTCTCTTCTCCTCTCCTCCCTCCATCTCCCTTTGTTCCAAACATACCCTTCAAAAGCAGTTAAACCTTGCAAATAGCTAGCACTTCTAATCCTAGATTTGATTTAATTATGCTATAGTTAAAGTTATGCTACATGAAAACAGAAAATGGTTGACTATACATGAAGAAAGTTCTGTTACGTGAAGAAAGTCCAGCATAAATTCAACTGGCAAATTCTTAAAGATGGTTGAAAGGCATGGTCAAGAAAATGACTGAAGAAAAGGTAGACAATCTTGATGAAGACAAGCAAAAGGTCAAGTATAACTTCAGAACCCTGACCTTGAGTTTTTTGTTATTCTTGGTCTCAGTGTACATTTGGATCTCTATCGCATATACCTCCAAAAGCTGGGTTCCTTTCTTGTGGTCATCTGTGCCATCTTCTTTTCGACAAGATTTGTGAAGTTCCTTCAAAATCTGTGTCCAAGATATTATAAGTTGCATCTTGGTATATATTAAGAGGAAGTAGAAGTATAAACCCAGAACCAGCCCAATACCTTATTCATTCGCCCATATTCACCCATGTCAAACCAAATCTTACAAAGCTTGAGATTTGTTTTAAACCAGAGTCTCTGCACAGCATAAGAATAAGTTTTTTTACAAAGTACTGTCAAATTTCATTGATAAAGGGAAGCTCTACAAGAAGCACTTCCTCAAAATTAAGCACAGCATGTGAGTAACATATTCAAAACTTAAACATATAGCAAGAAAGTCACTGTGGAAGAGGATAAGATGACCTCTAACCTCATTTTTTGCCTCTTCAAGGGCCTTCAGAGTGGTTTGATAGAACTCTTGCAGAAGCCCAGAATTTTGACTAGCTGACCCAGAAATGAAGTCCATGATGTTATTTATACATTTTTCGCTATAATTTCGTGTCACTGCTGATTTAATGTAAGTCAACATTTCCCGATAGGCTTGCATCATTTCTGCATACTTCCCTAACCGATAATAAAGCTTGACAGTTTGTTTTAAAGCTTTAAATCCCCTGAAAAAACAGACATGGAAACTGTTAAAAACAGGTAACGATTGCCTAATCCAGAAATAATTATTAAAGTTTTCAGGTAAATTTAATTATAGGGGCAAGTGCGCTGCAAACAATACAGACAAAGGGTTTACAAGTATAGAAAGCAGCATCTTAAGGAAAGCAAGATGCAGAAATTTATATCAGTAAAATAACTTTAGTTATGTGAATATTGCAAGTTTGCAACAAAGGTTATCAGGAAAAAAGATAAAATGTATACCTACAAGCCACCAAAAGAAAAGGATAATATTGACTCTAAGCTCTGGCTAATTAAGCCTAAAGTAAAAAGTTTATGGGAATATATTAACCAAAATAAACAAGGTTTTTAAGCACATCTTAATGTAACTTCAGTCATTCTGAAGTGCAATCCATTCTCTTTTCTTTATTTTTTTTGGGATAGGTATCCATTCAAATATATGGAATCACCCCCCTCCCCTCCCCAACTTAAAAAAGAAGAAGAGAAAACCACATTTGTATCAAATAAAACCATGCAAGTGTACCATATTTCTTAAAGCATCTTGAATTACACATAATTAGAGAAAAACAGACAACATTTTGTTAAATGAAGAATTTTTTTTCTGATTATATACACTGGAATAAATTTTCAATTCTTTTGTGACCATAGACACCAGAACTGAAATTACAGAAAAGGTATCATAAAAAAGAACAAAAAAAATTGCGGAATTCTTCTATTCCCGAGTCATATTTCTGTTCATTAAGCACCAGAAATTTCAAATTTTAAGATGCTAACCACTCTGCCTTCTCCGCTTCCATGCCTACTACCTCACCAAAACCAGCCAATGCACCTTCTGGATCAGTTTCAACCAATCCTACAGAAAAATACAGAACAAAAAAAAAAGGGATGAAAAATATTTATACAGAAATAAACAGTGACAATATGAGACAATAATTGATCCATCTCATCACCCAAAGAGGATATTATGTAATTAATCTTTAAAAAAAGGAAAGATACAAATAACATCTAATTTTCCCTAAAGGGTACCAGTAAAGCCTAAAATACGTATTTCAGTCCAACAAGGCCTGTGTATTAATTGTAAGCAAATTCCTAAAAGTCAATTACTTTCAATTTTTTAACTGATTATTTTTACCAATGGTAATGACCTATGGAAACGCGCTAGCCACATTTATCCTATACCCCAAATGGACTAATATAGTCACAATTGAGACTCCTTGTAATTGTTAATAAAGCTCAGATCAACCTAATATATGCCCGATGTGGACTTAGAACACACCCACACAATACACGCTCAATCAATTTCCAATTAAATCTAAGGCATTACAATTTTCATAATTGATACATTATAGCAGTGATATTTATACATTGCCCTGTCAAGACCAACCTTGACCCCTCCCCCCACCCCGTTTCTTCTGTTCCTTAAAAGGGTAAAAAAGAAACGGAAAGTGGTCCAAGGAAAATAAAGTTGGCCTTGTTCATCATATAAATCATCAAACACAGTCCAATTTGTCTATTTATATAACCCTTACCAACAAGGGGAGAAAAAGAAGCTTCCAATTTTATTTTCCTGCAATTAAATAAGTGGCTTTGGACTTTCCCATACTATAGATCATGCAATTCTTTATCCCACTGCATATGATGTCTTTTGAAACAAAGTAACTTAACAAAATAAAATGTTAAATGAGAAACTTCTAAGATGCAAGCCAAGGAGTACTTTGTTGAAAAGCTTCTAGGTAGTTCTACATTCCATAATGTCATATCACATATGGCAGTCCTATCCCAGCCCTCAATAGTTCTTAAACCCAATTCACCTTCATCCTTCAGTCTACATTGGACTAGCTGATTGTATAGATCTTATAGATGGGTTGGGGGCTTGACCAAAAGAAATCCCAAATGGCTCATTACTATCAGCATCTCTTTTCTTTCACTTAGAATCCTAATGGCTGCTATCTTTTTCCTGTAATTTTCGATCTTAATGTAACCCTTTCCATGTACACTCCCGGTGTACCTGGGACTTTTGTTTAATGAAATTTCGTTATTTATCAACAAAAAAAAAAAATGACTGCTATCTTTTGCCATGATGTTCATCAGTGCCACCAAAAGAAAAAATTAAGACGTAAAATGTTGTCAAACCAGCAGCATATCTAAGGGGTTCAGGTTCTCAAATACAGGTCGATCATGGAAAACAAACTAATTTTTAGAATGCATGAAGTTAAAATGGCAACAATTTGCAAAGGAGCATGGCCTTATTTTTCAAACAATTTCTCAAAATCAACACGTGGAAAAAGATTTCTGATATTCCAAAAAGAAAACCCTTTTCCAGGTAAATTTTTTAAGGAATCATATTGAGATGCACATTCTAATTCTAATGCGTCTCTCAAAGCATTTTTCATATTCTTAGAAATAGCCTCATGAATTCAACAACTATCATGTATCAATAATCCATGAAAGACATTATGGTAAAATAATATTGATCAGCCCCATAAATTGTCCCATGTTTTACAAATAATTATTTGATACTTGGTTTTTGTAGACCTTTCCCTCTATTTAGTTATTTATTTATTTTGATAGGTAGATAGTGTGGGAGGGGGAGGGAGGATTTGAGCCAGAGACATGCAGCACCACAAAGGATGCCATTACCACTAGGCTAACACTTGAACCCTACCTTGACCTCTAATTTTTTAAAGAATTAAACTGGTAAGCCTACAGCTTTTATAAAACTTGTTTAACATGACATTAGTGTAAACATGCTATGCAGCTCAGGCTTCTATACATTGATTACAAACATTAAGCAGCTCCTAGCAAGACATAATTAATATCTTACAACTGCAAGTAAAATTCCAAAACCTCATCAGCTTTTCCAAATATCTGAAAGTTCGTCAGAACAACAAAAAAAAAAAGTAGAAAATTTCAACTGGAAGTACCTTTGGCATTGTAGTATTGATTCTCAATGTCAACATCTTGCTCCTCTTGCTCCTCCTCCGAGTACTCAAATCCGTAATCCTCCATGTCTGCATCTACACAGTTAAAGAACAACAAATCCATCATACAATTTTCTCTAAATTGGAATTCTTCTTTTCAATTGAATAATAAAATAATTTTTTTTTAAAAAGCAACAAATGAAGAGAGAGAGAGAGAGAGAGATACAAGTGACTGCAAATTTTGCAAATCAAGAGTGTGTATATATATATATATGGCCTAAAACAATAACAAATATAATATCAAACCTTAAAGATGTTATCTAGCCTAGGTGTGGGTGGTACTAAAAAAGCATTGAAACCCTTTTTTCTTTCTAACCCACCCTTGGAAACTAACCATTGTAGACCTAAAAACAAAACAATCTGAAAGTTGCACTCACTGAGCCACTCCTCCTTATAGGTTCAAAATCCAAACGCCACAACCCAACAAACAAAAAAATGTGACATAGACTTCAAATTAGTCCGACTCTACAATTTCAATAGGATTAAAGTACACTTATTTTAGATGCTATAGAAATCATCCTCCATTTATATAACAAAAAATAAATAAATAAAAGTGCAAACTCTCATTAGAATTAAAATTTTCAATATTTTTCATCACTAAATTGAGGTTTTACAAAATCAAACAATATCCATAAACACACAGACACATTGAAATATAAGTTTTTTTTTTTTTTTGTTCTCTCAAAAATTAAAAATTGTCGTACTAGAAAGCACGACACACAGAAACCCATGATAACTTTGTTCTCCGTTTGGTTTGTTTATTTAAGTACCCAAAAAAAAAAAAAAAAAAAACCTAAAAAATGTTAATTGTTGAACTAAACAGAGCAATGGAATATGAAAAGTAACTCACCGGAAGCCATTGTTGGATGGATGGTAATAAATTAGTAATTTAGGGCTTAGTTGATTCTTTCTTGGTGAAGAAGAAACACCTGAAACAAACTCCTTCAGAAATCACAAGGCGTAGGGTGAGAATGAATGAGACTCAACAACAATCCGGTGGTACGATGCCATTGCCATTCGCCGGCTTTCATTCATTTATAAATAAATGCACGGGTTTCGGGTTTGGGCCGGGGGTTACTTGTTGCTATGTTTAAAAAAGAAAAGGGAAAGTACAAAAACAACCCTCTAGTTTAATGATTTTAATTTTGGGACACATTAATGGCATCTCATTCTATACTTATCTCAATTATTATTTAACGGGCTTCCTCTATTTGAGAATTTTTTTTATTATTTAAAAATGCTTATACTTTCTCAAAAAAAAAAAAAATGCTCATACACTTCTAAATTTAAGTAAAAACAAAACTAAAGGACAATCCAACAAAAGTACAATTTTAACTTTCACTAAAACATTGCCTAAAAAATAGGACTACTCTTCTATTAGATTCTCGAAATAAAAATTATATATAAAAAATTTGACCATTAACTAAATAAAAGGTGAAAATTAAAATCTACTACCACTTGTCATTGGATATTTAAAACAAAATAAGATCTCCAGTTAAAAAAGTATTAGAGTTAAGCCAAACCCGTTCTTTAATACCGATTTTTTGCTAGTGATAGTCTAATTAAAAAAAATCAACACACTCACAAATTAAATAAAATAACTAAAACCAAAAATCAAAACATATATAAAAGATTTCAAAAATTGAGAAAATAAAAACTTACATAAGAGAACCAAGAACTTAAATGGGTGTCCATTATTTTGCTTCTTTATAGTTTATATAGTAAACTTTCTTTGCCATAATATCCTACACGCAAATTCAATTTATTAGATTAAAACATAAGTGTTAAGTTGGATTTTGAATCTTATCCCTTAGTCAAGAGCTTTGTAACTTAATATCTTAATAAAATATTAATTTTAGAAGATGCAACTTGAGGAAAAAAAAAAACATAAACGTGAGTTGTGTGGGATTTAATTTTAAGTATTTTTTATAATTGACTTTTAGTTTGAATAAATTTTAATTTGTTTTAATATTATTGTTAAATCATACAACTTGAGGAAAAAACAAAAAACAAAAACGTGAGTCGTGCAAGATTTAAGTTTAAAACTTTTTGATAATATATTTTAGTTTGAATAGAATTTAAATTTGTTTTAAATTAGTGTTAAATCTTATTCCTTAGTCAAAACGTGAGGTTTTTTTATTTATTTTTTTTTTAAGAAAGAAAACATGAGTTATTTTTTGAGATTTAAGTTTCGAAATTTTTTATAATAATCTTTTATTTTGAATAGAATTTAATTTTTTTTGAAATTTAAATGATAAGGTTTTATCTAAATTAGAAAATTGTTAATTATTAATATATACTAACAAAAAATATATAATTAATTTACTAATTAATAAGAGTAGCCACTTAATATAATCATGCCTTTTAAGCCTAGCATTTATTATATAATGAATGTGTTTGGATTCAACTGAAAAGGGGGCTGCGTTTTGCGTTTTGCGTTTCAAGCCTTTTTTTTTTTTTTTTTTTTCAGCCGCAGATGTTGACTTGTCTTCCGTGAACAGTGCATTCGTGCACTGTTCACGGACCCACAAATTTCACTTTTCAGCCACTTTTTCATTAAAAATGGGTCCCGCGGTACTATTCACACATTTTAAAATTATTTTGCTACAGTATTTTCAGTTTTCAGTTTTCAATTTTCAACAATAAATTCTATCCAAACAGACCCAATATATAATATGATATATAATATGATATATTCCTCAAGAAGAGTTGTTTCCCCGCAAAGAATAATCTCTAGATGAGTCTGACTATCTTCAAAACAAAACTTATTCCTGGCATTCCATATTGCCCACGCTATCATAGCCCAACGCTCCATCTCACTCCGAAAAGTTTCTCAAGCATACTTCAGGTCAGCTGAAAGAAAGCTGATGCATGTGTATTGCTTTTCTGAATTTTCCCACGAACCATGGCCCACATGTTCCTAGCAAATAGACATTCCCAGAGTATATGGTAAACCATTTCTCCATGATGATGACACACGACACAGTGAGGATCTAGAGGCACTTTCTTCATCTGTAGATTAACTTGGGTAGGTAGGATGTTAGATCAGGCTCTCCAAAGAAAATCCCATTTGGGGTGGTTAAGGACCACACCGATTTCCATAACCTGCTATCAGGATCAGCCTTAAAGTGATCATTGGTCGAAGGATTGTATAATATCAAGGCCACCGGATACGCAGACTTGACCAAGAACGAAAGAGCTTTGTTCTCCTTCTACACTAGGACATCTTTTGCATGTAGGTTGGTCAAGCGTATACATAGAATGTCAGCACAAATGTGAGGCTCAAAACACTGGGCTATCTTAGCCCTATCCCACCGTCGGGTATCTTCGTCCACCAATTCTCTCGCTTTCACCGACGAGGATCCCCCACTACGCAAACAAGGAGGTTTAGGCAGCCACTGATGGCCTACAATACCAATAGTGGTTCCACTCTCAACCCTCCATCTAGACCCTTCCAAGATAACCTCTCTCACTTGGAGAAGGCTTCTCCACACGTAGGTTGGATTACTCCCCAATTAGGCTTCCAAGAAAAAACATGTAGGAAAGTACCTAGTTTTGTAAACTTAATAAAACAGAGAGGTCTGGTGATTGATTAGCCTCCATGACTGCATGCTAACATAGACAAATTGAAGGCGTTAGTATCCCGAAAGCCCGTCCCACCTTTGTTTTTCTGATCGCAAAGGCGCTTCTTCGTTACTTGTTTGTCCCCACCAGTACTTGGTTAGGATGGAGTTTATGTCATTACAGAGCACTCTTGGTAAATTGAATAGGCTCATTGAGTACGTTGGTATTGCTTGTGCCATTGATTTGATGAGGACCTCTCTACTCGCTTTTGAAATAAACTTCTCTTTCCAACCTGTAATTCTTTCGGCTATTCGCTCTCAGAGGTCTTTGAAAGTGTTCACCTTGTTCTTACCTCCCACCATCGGCAAACCCAAGTACTTTTCAAAGTCTCTCATTATCTGGGCATTAAACATGCGTTTGATATCCTCCCTCACATGCAGACCATTGTTGAGGCTAAAGAATAAGTATGTTTTCAGCTTGGTAATAGCTTGGCTAGAAGCTTGCTTGTAGTTCTCAAGGATGCGTGGAAGTTAGGTGCATTCAGAAGGTAGAGCCTTATAACAAAACAACAAGCTATCGTCTGCAAAAAGTAAGTGAGAAATACCAACTCCATTCAAGCAAGACATAAGTGGCTGAGTGTGCTATGTCTCAATAGCTTTATGGAGCAAAGCAGACAGGCCCTCCACATAGAACAGGAAGAGGTATGGTGACGAAGAGTCCCCTTGTTTAATACCACGGGAGGGAGAGATAAAACTGCAGGGCTCCCCATTTATTAAAATCGTGGAGCTTGCCAAAGTAACACATTGCATAGCTAAGTTGACCCATCCATCTATAAATCCCAGTTTTTGCATTATCTTCCTTAAAAACTCCCATTTCACACGATCGTAAGCCTTACTAATGTCCAACTTGACAGTCATGTAACCTATCTTGCCTTGTCTTCTATTTCTTAGTTTGTATAAGATCTCATATGCTTCTATTTCTTAGTTTGTATAAGATCTCATATGCTACAGAAGTATTGTCTGAGATAAGTCTATTTGGGACAAATGCACTTTGGGAGTATGGAAATAACATTTGGTAGAATAGTTTTAATTCTGTTTGCCAAAACTTTTGAGACTATTCTACTCACCACATTACTCAAGCTAATTGGGCGGTAATCTGACATAGATTGGGGTTCCTTCAACATAGATAACACTGCCTCTATGTCATCTCCACCAACTATATGCCAATATTTATGAAAAAAAGAAGGGAGAAATACCATCCGGGCCTGACGACTTCGACTAGTGCATCTGAAAAAGGGCTCTTCGAACCTCCTCACCCATAAAAGGCCGCAGTAAAGACTGGTTCATTTCCTCCGTAACCACCCTGTCCACTGAATCTAAAACCTCATCCACTATATTCAGGTGGGATGTGGAGAAAATGTTTTTAAAGTATCTGTCAGCTATCCCCACTATTCCATCCTCGTCCGTACACCACACACCCTCCTCATCCCTTAGGCCATCAATCATGTATTTGCGACGCCTTTGACTTGCTTGTTTATGAAAAAACTTGGTACTCTTATCCCCTCCTTGGAGCCATATAGCCCGAGATCTTTGCCTTAAATAAACTTCCTCATGGTGTGGCAGGTTATTAATTTCCCCTCTCACTTTGTTAATCTATTGCATGTTGTTTTTGTACCCCATTTTGATTAGTTCCTCTAAAACCGCTTGCTTCTCATCCGATCTATGTTTTGTGTTAGCAAAGACTTCACGGCTCCATGCAACCAACTTCCACTGACACTATTTTATTTTCTCAAATAGTTTGAACATTAGGCTACCATTAGGAAGATTTAGGTTCCAAGCTTCCCTGATTGTGTCTTCACACCACTGATAATAGACTTTTAGTTTAAATAGAATTTAAATTTATTTTAAATTATTGTTAAATTTTATTCCTTAGTCAAAACATAGGTTTTTTTTTTTTTTTTTTTTTTTTTTTTTTTTTTTTTTTTTTTTTTTTTAAGAAAGAAAACGTGGGTTGTTGGGTGAGATTTAAGCATAATTTTTAACTAAAAAAAAAAAAGTCTTTAAGCACACTTTTTAACTAGCAAAAAAATAAAAATAAAAAACAACTAGAAACATCCTTCCTCAACTCCTTCAAAACCATAGGGAGGACAAAAGGCAAAAGATCTATTTGCAAACACTTTTTGCCTCTCTTCTAACCCAAAAAAATGCACAGGAGTCAAAGCAACAGCTAATCTCAACAACATTGTTTAGCGGAACAAAAGTAGACCACTCAAAATTAAGCAAACCCAAATTCAAAGCATCAAAACAAATTTTGGCATCGCTCTCCATAATGATTGTGTGCAGATTTGCAACTTGTGTTAATTGTAACGCCCAGAAGATTGTCATTGCTTTTGCCTGCGATGATCATATAGTACATGCTGATAAGCCCATGCATATTAGACCTCACCCCTTTCTTCTCGAGCCACTTCAGCCATGTTCTAAATTTATCAATGACAGTAGCATCCACATTCAAACTTTACCACTTTTATTGGAGGGGTTTTCCATTACATTTGTTTTTTTCTAAGAACCTGATCTTGAGATTGTGTAGGCTTTAAAGCGGATTTTGTATTTTTCAAAATAACACTCATTTCAAACATATTCGTTAGTTAACACGTTTTCAAAACTATTTAAAAAACTAACATTTCGAGTGTAAGAGACTCGATTTTGGAGTGCTAAATCGAGAATAATGAACTCAATTCCTACATTGTGACAGTAGCTGACATGGAAATTCGTCCACGTAGGCATAGAACTCAAGTTTTGTCATATTGAACTCGGAGGGAATTTGCAGGATAGCATTAGTGAGGGAAAGAATATAATAAGTTGACATGGGTGAGAAAGAATACTGCAAACTAGCATCTCGAGTTTTAGAGGCTCGATTTCAATCTAAATATCGAGTTTCAAATACTCGAATTCCACTTGTTGATTTGGGTATTTTTTGCCACATAGATCTCAAGTCTTATAGACTCGAGTTTGTAAAAAGTAAATCCGAGTCTATAAGACTCAATTTCTATAGTGAAACAGACCAAAACAAATTAGATCGGGCAGGAACAGAGAAACATAGAACAGAGGGACAGAGGCAAAGAATGGAGAAACAGATCAAGAAGAAAGAAGAAGAAGAAGAGGAGGAGGAGGAGGAGGAGGAGGAGAGGAAGAAAAACAGAGGACCAGATCGAGCAGGAAGAAGAAGACTCAAATCTGAAAGGAAGACTCAGATGTGGAAGGAAGAAGAAAAGAACTAAGGAAGAGGAAGACTCAGATGTGGAAGAAGAACGAGAACTCAAGTTTTAAATACTCGATTTCCATGTGGATTTTTTTCCATCACATGCAATTCAAGTCTTAGAAACTCGAGTTCAAATCTAAACTCAAATTTTAGAGTCTCGAGATGCTAGTTTGCTGTATAGTTTGCAAACCTGACAACTAACTAAAATATTTAAAAAATAATGTTAAAAGAAAAAAAAATTCCTTGAACTTGAGTCCATAGGACTTGGTGGACAGCTCTCCACGTGTTTAATGTGGGTCCCAGCCATGCCTTTTTCCCCTCTATCTCTCTGTCTCTCTCACTTCGTCTGTCTTTACTCACTCACTCACTCTTCATCACAGCAACAACACTCTTCATCACAGCAACACTCTTCCCTCAACACTCTTCTTCATCCCAGCCCAGCTCTCACACTCTCACAGCACCCCACCCTCACGCTCTCAGTTCAGCCTCTCTCCTCAGTTCAGTATAATGAACTCGAATCCCTCTAAAGCCAGCATATATTCTCTCACATACAAAGGATTTAAATGAAGCGTGCATGGGATAGTCTTATTTAAATCCTTGTTGTATCCAATAACAGCAACAGTGCAATGACAGTAATCAGATACTGCTAATGATAGATGGGAAATTATTAACCATAAATTGTATGCCTTATATTTACTTATCAAATACGTAACGCCTAGTATAAAATATGGGTTTGGCCCCTTAAAACCTTTCATTAAAAGATAGTTATGATAAATGTAATAATCAACAAATTGTTCAGGTAATTTGCCTTGGTAGAGGATAACTGTCATCTCAATATTACATCACAAAAACAACAAGTGGGGGAATGAAAAAACGCCACCTTTTTTTTTTTAACCTTATAAACAAATCCTAACAAACTCTATTGTTGATAGTTTGGTAGAGAGACTTTAGCTGTGTATTCCATTTCTCAACAGCAGCATACTTCTTTGTTCCCTTTGACCTGTCCCAGCGCTCTAGCAGCCGGTTCACTTGATCTATGTGCCCATGGATTCTGTTATCCAATATTAGTGACACCAACAGCTGCTCAACGTCTTGCTCAGGCACATTAAGCTCCTAAACAAGACAAGAAGCATGTTCAGCTCATAATTTGTACTTACCATGAAATAGCAATTTCAGACAGAAGATCAGCACAGGAGGCCAAAAGACAAAAGGAAGAAAAAAGAAAAACAGAAGCAGAGTACAGGGAGATGCACCCAAATGTTGATCACACACAGAAGCAAAGAGAAAAGAACAGGGTAAAGAGTTAGCAGTAGCTCGGGGGTCAGGAGACATCATGTTTTGATCTGTAATCTATAACTATCTACCTAGGCAAGCAGCTGTTCTTATTTGCCTTTAAGTTACCATGTAATTCCACTTTAATTAACAATATAAGTTAGTATCATACAAGGACTTCTCAAAAACCACTACAACTGACAATATCAATTAGCATCACACAAAGAATTTGCAGCAACCACACATAAGACAGACCATCTGTGCATGAATTGTCATGCCAGGTCATTGACATGTATATTGGCATGCCCCATCTAGTTGTTATGAGCTCAGTCTAATTTAAACCAGTTGATAAATTTACTAATGTTGTCTTTGAGTAGGGAATTTGTAGATGGAATTTAATTTGTGTGTGTGTGTGAATTAAAAATATAACAAAATCCTTGTTTGTATGAAGTATTGTAAGAAATTGTAAATTTCAAGGGAGGATTTATAGTTGGGAGTTAGGGGCTCAAATCCTGGATGAAAATTCGTACAACCATGAAATCTCTTTTTTTCCCTCACCTTATCCCTTCATCTTTGACCCATTGCTTCTATCTCCCCAGCTTTATTTCTTCTCTCCATCTCTATCTCAATCTCATCACCTCAGTCTAGCAGTTGGAGAAGGTTTTTATTTTTTATTTTTTTGTTTGATAGGTTAATATAAAAAGAAAGACACCCTCAGCACATGGATATGTACTGGTGTAATAAAAATATATAAAAGTACCGCAATCAATAAAATCCAACAAACTAGTGAAAGAATGACTACTTAGAGAAGCCATCCAATCATACAAAAGTCACAGGAAAAGAGATTTCACAGCCGGCCTGAACTTTCCAAGCCTTCGAACATTCGACTTTACTTTCCTTCCAAAAAAGCCCACATAAGACAGGAATATCCTAGCAGCAAGAGAAGGTTTTGAGGGGGAAGATAACAAATTATGGCGTCAAGGGTTTTGGACAGCAGTGGTCTGGCCAGATTGAAACCCACAGGGGCCAAGGGCAGCATAGGTGGTCGGGTTGTGTTGAGGGGTCTTTGGGAGGATTTGGCTGATGAAGGGAGCTTGAGGTGCACGGGTCTATTCAGTTGAATGGAGGGGTTGGGTTCAATTGAGGGGGGTGTGGTCTAAGTCTTTTTCAGGCATAAGTAGGTTTGGCCATGGCTAGCAGTTGTGTAGTTTTTTATTGGGGTTTCAGATTGGGTGTTGTTTGTTTGTTGAGGGTGCTAGCTTTGGTTTATTGACCGGGGGTTTGATGATTGGAGGTGAATGGGTTTGATTGGGAGTTGCAATTTGCCATGTGTAAATGGAGTTTTTATTATCTTGGTGGTTAAAGCAAAGGCTTTCTTTTTTTCTTTTTTTTATGATGTAGGATAACTTCACTCAAATTTACACTCCGTAGAGGAATACTATACAACAATCTTCATTGTTAATCAAATTCCTATAGGCAACTGATCCCACCCACTAGAACTAGTTACTGGGTAATCCAAGGGCTTTTCACCTCTGATGGGCTACGCAGTTTATCCTCATGCCCAAGAGGCTAAAGCAAAGGCATTCTCACAAGCCTTAAATTACAGCAAACAACATATCCAACTATGGGAATATGCACAAGGGAAGCCTAAAAATCACAACAAATGATTTGTCAACTTAAAAACCAAACAAGTGAAGGGGAACAAGTGAAGGGGGGGTTTTGATTGCCTAGATTAGCTATTGCTTTCTCAAATAGAGTCTATAACGTTTATGAATAACATTTGGTGATCATGCTTTATTTATTTAGGAGTTGCACTGATGCTCTATTCTGTTGTGTATATAGGGTTACGTTACAAAAACAAAAGAAATACCTGGGATTTCCTTCCAAACAATAAAATCAGTAATTAGTGGGACTTTGAATGATGGGGCTGTAAGGGCACTCATATCAGCGCATGTATAATGAAAAAAAGTATAAAATTTACACAGTTTTGCCTAAGAATGACCCACATCAGAATGTATATAATTGAATAAATTTACAAGTTTACTATAGTAACATTGTAAATTTACACAGACACTATTAATTTTGCATTTAGTTATTTATTCTTTTTTTACATATCCCAAAGATGAAGGAAGAGAATGGACGGTGGTTGTGTGAGAAGAAAGATAAACAATTCTATAAAATCAAGAAAATTTGATATTTTAATGAAAAGTAGTGTAAAATAGACAATTTGATGTGGTGTGTTTTGAAAAATGAGTATGTAAAATAGAATAAGTAAGTTCTTATGCTAAAATAGATAAGAATTTTTGCACTAGCTCTAAACCCAATTGTTTTAGACTTTCCATGCAAATATCAATCACTTTATTTCATCCAAACACAATGTAAGGGGTTTGAATAAGGGCCAAAATATCCATTTCCATTAACATCTACAAAAATATGCAAAGTTCGTTACAAAAAGTGAACACGTGCAAGTACTTTTTACAAAAACTGAACCAATGACAGAGCACTCGATAGCTTATTAATCCAGCTATTAGGACTACTTACGAGCCGGACCAATCAAATGTGAATAGTAGAGACTAAAAAAATTAGGAAAAGGAAATTGAAAGAAAAAAAGGGCAATGGAAAGCAATGGCTACCTTAGATATGAATGGGATCCTGATCCTTGTATAAGGTTTGATGAGCTTGAGCAGGACTTGAGTTCTAATATTTTTCAAAAGATCCTCGATATAATTTCTGATAAATGGATCATCCATAATAGTTCTTCTGTTACTCTGGACATCAATATTTTCCAAAAATCCTCTTAGGTGAGAAAGAGAAGTAGAAAAGGAATAATATATAATTAGGCATGTAAGCTTAGCATAATATGAGGGATGATAGCTCTTTAAACTTACCTTCAGGATTTTCTCAAATTCCAATATTTCATTCCGTTGATAGGCTGCTATTAGATTTGTCATTGCCAAAATTTCTGGGTCATTTTTGTATCTGCAAATTAGCATTTATAAGTGGTCAACATGAAGAAAAAGACAGACAAACCTTGCCAACCCACTCAAAGAATCAAATTCCAACCAAGAAAGAGACAGAGAGGAGACTGAAGATTACGTAGATGCAACATAGGAATCAGATAGAGGACTTACGGCTTAGCCTCCTGCCCATCGAATGGATTAACCTCAGACTCCATCAGCATGTTGGCAAGAACCAGATATCTGATGCATCAAACAGGAATCAGGCAAACATGTTAAATAAAAGTTCAAAGATTAACAGAAATTTTTAGTTCTAACTTTCTGTTTAGGTCTATAGATATCAGGATCTAAATTTCTAATCTTCCATAAATTATTCCCCACCACAGTCCACTACTAGGATGGGAGAACATCTATAGTTTAAAAAGACATGCATTGTATTTATGCCAAAAAAGATGCATAATTACCTTAAAGATGCATACATTCTCTACATAAAAGGATAGTTTAATATATCATGCATAACTATTTTTTCATTGAAAACAACATGTTTGGAATCAATGATTAAAAAAGATTCCATATACGCACTTCAAGCATTGGATTCGCCGCTGATTTCCAGCTTCATCATAGTTTTTAAAAGCTTCAAAGAAATCAGTAGCTGCTTCTGCCCACTGGCGCTCCGCCATGTGCATTTTACCTCCGCATTCGTGAATTATCCCCATTATCCTTGGATGGGGTATGGCTGATTTGATCATAAGTGCTTGTTGATAAAGTTGCTGCAACAAATCCACATAGAATCTCAGTCAACATAACATGCACAAAAAGGAATAACTAAAAAGAGACTGCATCAACTTGAAAGGGCTCAAAGTTGAAACTGCAGCCAAAATGATACAAAAAAAAACAAAAAAAACAAAAAAACAAAATCAATTAGGAATATGGCACAAGACCTACTGTTGATTCACCACACTACTTAGATAAGATAAAATTTGTAAAAATTGTAAACCTTCTACAACAACTGCAACTCTCAGCACAATCTGAAGAATACCATAAAATAAACTCCAATAAAACATAATATATAAGACAAAAATAGGCAATACATAGACAAAGATCAGTTCTAAAAACCCTCCTTCCCATTTAAGTTCAAAATATAAAGATGACCTTTGGCTACATCAATCCCATGATCTAAATCACAACTCAACCGCAAATCATATCTTCCTTTTTCTTTAATTAGTAATAAAATTTCATTGATGAAGAGGATCAACCTTACGCAAACATAAGACAGCCTAAACATTTACAAGATGTGTGGTTTCCACATCCTCAAATGTGCACTGATTCCTTTCTCTCCACATTAGGCATACAGGGGCTAGAGGAAGAATTTTTTCCAAACCAATTCCTCCAACCAGGTAGAATATTGATAATACTCATCGGCAATACCCACTGAACCCTAGAAACAAAGAAGACATAGGTCCATATAGCATATACAGCAAACAACAAATGATCCACAGTCTCACCACTATATCTACATAAGCAGCACCACCCTACAACGGCGATTCCTCTTCATGATATTGTCACATGTTAAATTCTTTCCCCAAGCTACTGTCCGAACAAAAGTGTGACCCTTTTAGGAGCCTTATGTCACCAAATACTTTTCTTTAATTCCTTTTTATCCTGTGTTTCCTTTTTAAAGATGCGCACATGTTTTCCTTACATACCAATCTGATATAAATTCAGAAATCACATGTTTAGTGGAACTTTAATGCTTTCATGAAATAGCAAAGTTTCATTTTCCTAATGTCATTTTTTAATATTTAAAAAAATTCCTCCATTTGAAACCTTTTCTATGACTTAACACCAACAAATTCATCAAGATTGTTGAAAGACATGGTCAGAAACACGACTGAAGAAAGAGCACATAACCTCCCTCTGAATACAAGCACCAATAATAAAATCAGAAAGTTAAACTTCAGAAAACAGACGGTCCAGACCTTGAGTTTCTTGTTATTCTTGGTCTCAGTGTACATTTGAATCTCTATCGCGTATACCTCCAAAAGTTGGGTTCCTTTCTTGTGGTCATCACTACCATCTTCTTTTCGACAAGATTTGTGAAGCTCCTTCAAAATCTGTGTTGAGAAATTATAAGCTATGTTGTAATATATATATTGAGAGAACGTTGAAGTATAACATTATAACCGCCCAATACCTTACTCATCCGTCCATATTCACCCATGTCAAACCAAATCTTGCAAAGCTTGAGATTTGTTTTAAACCATAGTCTCTGCACAACATAGAGTGATAAAGTCAAAACTTGAACTCCCTAACAAGAAACTCACCGTGGATTAGGGTAAGATGACCTCTAACCTCATTTTTCGCTTCTTCAAGGGCCTTCAATGTTGTCTGGTAGAACTCTTGCAAAAGCCCAAAGTTCTGACTAGCTGACCCAGAAACAAAATCCATGATGCTATTTATACATTTTTCACTATAGTTTCGTGTCACAGCTGACTTAATGTAGGTCAACATTTCCCGATATGCTTGCATCATTTCTTCATACTTCCCTAACCGATAATAAAGCTTGACTGTTTGTTTTAGAGCCTTAAATCCCCTGAAAAAAAAAAAAAACATAGAAATCCTTACCTATATGCAATGATTGCATATTCCAAATATATTCTATAAAGTTTCCAGGTAAAGTCATCTCCAGGCATGCAAACAAGCAATAGAAACAAATGTTGCAATGGAAAGCATGCACAGATATAGAAAGCATCTCAAGAAAATAAATATGAAAAAAATCACATTAAAAAAAATTTTTGTTTTCTTTATTGACACACCCCCAAAAAATTTGGGAGGAAGGCTTTGTTGTTGTTGTTGTTGTTGTTGTATAAGTTAGTGCACACCCAATGGGTCTTGAACCCACAACCTTATCTCCATCTTGTTCTTAAAAGAGGAGGAAATGCTATTTGCTATAATTTTTCTGCAATAATTTACACTTAATTACGTGATTATCTAATTTTCATAAGTTTAAAAACTTCAGTAAATAGAAGTGCACAAACCTAGTACAGAAGAAGCATGCATGAGAATCTCAGAAACTTTTAAGATCTAAAATCACAAAGACCCAGAAAGTCCAAAAATGAACTAATACAAAAGTTACTAGTTGCCATCAGCCAATCAAACAATGCTCTCAAAATCATCGTCACCGAGCCACACAGCCAAGAATTATAGTAAATAACAGAAAAGCTTTTTGACTCAAAATTGACACTACGCTTTGGTGAGCCACATAAGTTCAAAATTCAATACATCAGCACCAATTACACTAGGCTTACAAGTGTAATGGTGAAAAAAAAAATACACAACAAGAAGTTACAGAAACAAAAACAAAAACACATCAGTATCATATAAAGCAAGACTGAGATTACAGAGAAGATTACACATGGGAGGCATAAATAATTGTGGAATTCTTCTATTTCTATCTCCAGGCTATTTTTCTATTCAATAAGCAAAGGAAATTCCAATAATAAGATTCTCACCACTCTGCCTTCTCTGCCTCCATGTGTACTACTTCAGAAAAACCAGCCAATGCACCTTCTGGATCAGTTTCAACCAAACCTAGAAAAATACGGACCAAAAGGCAAAAATGAGGATATCAATATTGTAGGAGCACAAGGCTCCTATATGAAACAAGTTAAAAAAGAAAAGAAAAAAAAGAGGCTCCTATATGAAACAATAATGACCAATCTCAATCACAGCAGGAAATTAGGGAGGAGAGATAATGATACCTTCATGGTAGACACCTTACAATTTTACAAAATAATTTGTTGAAAAAATAAAAAGATAAATTTTGGATCTAACTGCAACTATTCTCCACCCCCCCCCCCCCCTCTCCCCCCAAAAAAAATGATTAACAGTACCACCAATAGAGAAAAAAAAGGGATCTAACCAGCAGCATATCAAATGGGCTCATGTTCCTAAATACAAGTTGATCAATAAAAATACCCAACATTTTAGTAAATTCAGGAACTGAAAATGGAATATTTTTAAAGGAGATTCCTGTTGCCTCATTTTCTTAAACAAGTTCTCAATTTCAAACTTTAACAAAACATATATATATATATATATATTGACTTTGCCAAAATAACAATTATTTTAAAGAGAATTTTTAAAGCAAATTTTGAACTGCAAATTCATACATGTAAAATAATATTGCACAAACCCATTTATCCTCCAATTTTACAAGTACCAAATATTTTTTTTAAAAGAACTTCCAAATATTGTATCATAGTATAACATCATCTGTAATTTTAATAATTTATAAATCTTGATTAATGTCCAATATCTGTAAACATGCAATGCTCAGGCTTCTCAACCTTGATTAGGAACATATTAAACAGCTCTATGCAAGAAAAAATTAATATCTTATAAGTTATAACTGCATGTTAAATTCCAAATCTCACAAGCTTTTCCAAATATCTAAATGCTTATAAGGGAAACAAAGAAAGAGAGAACAAACCAATTAGAAGTACCTTTTGCATTGTAGTATTGATTCTCAATGTCAACATCTTGCTCCTCTTGCTCCTCCTCCGAGTACTCAAATCCGTAATCTTCCATGTCCGCATCTACACAAGTGAAGAATAGTAAATCCACAATACAAATTTTATCTTTTTCTTTTTCCTTTACCCCCTAAGAGCAAATGGGTCAATTCTAAATTGGACTTATTCTTTCAAATTAAAAATAACAATATGAACAATACAAATCAAGCATTTGTAAGTGCACACAAATAATGATTTGCATAAACAATCCAAAGAAGCAACATGAATGTTACCTATTAATCATTTTCAAGTTACTATAAAAAATCATGAAACTCACAACTAGAGAAAGTTTAGACATTGTTTCAAGCTAACCCACTAACATTCAACAATTCCCCACCCAAAACCAAAACCAAAGAAAACCCTTTTCTTTTATAAAGTTTAGGCATTGTTTTATAAAAAAAAAAAAAAAAAATTTGTTTTCAATGGAACGAGGTTTACATATTAAGCACACAACATTGACAGAAACACAGAAAGAAAAATAAATTAAATTTTTTTTTAAAAATCTCAAAGTTAATTTGGGCCCTATAAATTGTCCTAGAAAAATTAATATTCACCAGCTCGTCTTTGAGCTCCCGAAGGTAACTAAAAAAGGAGTAATAATAAAATAAAATAAAAAACATAATTCCTTTCGTTTTCATCAATTTTCTACTCAACAAAACAGAGCATTGGAGTGAATCTTCACAAACAAAAGATATACAAAAGCTTACCGGAACCCATTGTCGATGGAGGTGCTTAAAGATCGTGTTTAGGGCTTTCGTATTCTTAGGGCTCTCTTTCGCTCTCTCTCTCTCTCTCTAACTCGAAATCGATCGGAGAGCAGAGACTGAGAGAGGTTCTAGAATCCGGTGAACATGCCCCGTTTGTGATTTTTAATTTATACTACTGTTTTTAATGCTCGGTTCCGGGTTTCGGGCTTGGCCCACATCAAGGCCTCATTTGGAACTTTTTTTTTTTTTTTGGAGTTTCTAGTTGAATTCCAATTTTTCATATTAAGCGTCCATTTGGAATGCTTAGGAGTTGTTTGGATTTCTTGATTTCCATCACTCAATTCTCATCACCCATAACCCAAAATCAATGGACCCCATAGGCCAGTGCTTGTTTGGATGTCCTAACTCAGTGATATACCCATCATACAAATCTTTAGATTTTGAATGATGAGAGAGCGAATTTGGAAACAACTTTTTGGAGTTTCTAAAAACAGAAACATAAGTAACGTGGCATTTTGTGTAATTTTTAGCAAGTATTAGGGCTCACAATCAGACAATGTCAACTCAGTTTTCAGACTCCATGTGCCAACACTATGCTACCAATGGCTCTAATGACCCAATTAAACAAAACACCTACCACAGTTATCACACACATCACTTCCACAATCAGACAATGGGGCCCGCATTTTGGGGTTTTTGTAATTGAAAACCATGACCGGGTTAAGGTGTCAAACAAGAGTAGGTGATTTTTGGGGTATTTTAGAGGTTGTTTGGATTTCTTGATTTCCATCACCCATCATCCATCACCCAATTCTCATCACCCATAACCCAAAATCAGTGGACGTCCTAACTCAGTGATATACGCATCATTCAAATCTCTGGATTTTGAGTGATGAGAGAGCAAATTCGGAAACAACTTTTTGGAGTTTTTGAAAACGGAAACATGAGTAACGTGGCATTTTGTGTAATTTTTAGCAAGTATTGGGGCCCAAAGTCAGACAATGTCAACTCAGTTTTCAGACTCCATGTGCCAACACTGTGCTACCAATGGCTCTAATGACCCAATTAAACAAAACACCTACCACAGTTATCACACACATCACTTCCACAATCAGACAATGGGGCCCGCATTTTAGGGTTTTAGTAATTGAAAACCATGATCGGGTTAAGGTGTCAAGCAAGAGTAGGTGATTTTTGGGGTATTTTAGAGGTTGTTTGGATTTCTTGATTTCCATCACCCATCATCCATCACCCAATTCTCATTACCCATAACCCAAAATCAGTGGACGTCCTAACTCAGTGATATACCCATCATTCAAATCTCTGGATTTTGAGTGATGAGAGAGTGAATTCGAAAACAACTTTTTGGAGTTTTTTGAAAACGGAAACATGAGTAACGTGGCATTTTGTGTAGTTTTTAGCAATATTGGGGCCCACAATCAGACAATGTCAACTCAGTTTTCAGACTCTATGTGCCAACACTGTGCTACCAATGGCTCTAATGACCCAATTAAACAAAACACCTACCACAGTTATCACACACATCACTTCCACAATCAGACAATAGGGCCCGTGTTTTGGGGTTTTTGTAATTGAAAACCATGACCGGGTTAAGGTGCCAAACAAGAGTGGGTGATTTTTAGGGTATTTTAAGTGATGAGTGATTAGTTATCACACACATCACTTCCACAGTCAGACAATGGGGCCCGCATTTTGGGGTTTTTGTAATTGAAAACCATGACCGGGCTAAGATGCCAAACAAGAGTGGGTGATTTTTGGGGTATTTTAAGTGATGAGTATTGAGTGATGAGTGACGAAAATTGAGTGAGAAGTGAGGAGTGATGGTTTCCAAAAAACCAAACAGCCCTTTATTTTGCCCCTGCATTTGTGTTTTTTTTTTCCTGGACCAGCACCTCTTGCACTGTTCATGAGACATAAATAGTGCAAATAGGCCAATGAATAGTAATTTCATTAATGAACAGTAACTAAAAAATTATTTTTTATTATTTTCAGTTTTCAGCAAAATAAGCGAATCCCAGACAGACCCTAAAATTTGAGTTTATATGACTCAAGTTCCAAATAAGTCCACATAACTAATATGTGTCATTTTTTATATCATAACAAATATGCTTGCAAAAATAGCATAATGGAAAAAAAAAAAAAAAAAAAAACTAGAGAGTTGAAACTTTACTGTTCTCTTCTTTGATGTATATAATATTTTTTTGGAAAATTATAGTTCTCTACTTAAATGTAAACACAAGGTTGTATTGACTTATTAAGTTTGAGCAATATTATCTTTTCCAATGAAAAGTCTTCAATTTAATTTAATTTGAAAATTGTGGGACACAGAAATTTAATAAGGTGATAATGCCACGTGTCATATCCGAGGTCGAGCAGGTTGATACAGTTCCGAGGGGACCATACCCTCGGACGGCTAGGCTGGGGAGGCAAGCCTTGGCCTTGTCAATGGCATACTACCAGAGGAGGTCACACTGTAGAGGAATAAATTCAGAGAGGGGGTTAGCTCTGACGCATTTGAAGGAATGGTAGCTGCCACCACATCTAATGCACCCCACCAAACCCCTTGGCTGCATTTATGTGGAGAAGACTCTTGAACAGTACTGTCTTGGTTACTGCAACTCATAGAAGATTTGGGAAGGCGTCTGATGGGATAAGCACTCAATTAGTGGCCTACATGATCAACAAATGGAGAGCCAAGATCAGCTGAAAGAAGCTATATAATATAAGAGATCCTCCTTGAGAATCTCGGAGAGAGAAATACTGTAACAAATCTTCCTTGAGATCAATCTAATACAAGTATTTGTCCTCGGACCTTGGCCGAGGACCAGTATTTCTTCATTGTTCCTTGTGTTTTTCTTCTTCTTCAACTATGCTAGGTTGTTTGATTCAGTTCCCACCTCTACAAATTCATTGTATTACGTCAGCTCATCCGTGACACCTACAATTGGCGCCGTCTATGGGAAACTTCACTTAATCTACACACCTTTAAGGAGAACGCCAAAGGATGTCCAGCAGTGAAGGATCTGTGAGTACCTAGGTGGATGGACCAGTTTGTAAACTTGGAAAACCGCCTGGACCGTGAGTTAGCTAAGTCTAAGTCCAGGAGCCCGAAACCAGCCCATTCCAGTCAACATAGCCACAGTCATTCGAGATCGCGGAGCAATCTTTCAAATGAGACCGTTGGCCTGAGACAAGAGGTGAACCATCGACGTAGGTGAGTAAGGCAGAACCAGAGAAATCAACAAAGTAGGAGCCTCACTGTGAGCTCAGGCTCTAGTTCGAAGCTAGAACAGAGCTGGCGTAGGAGAAGTAGGACCCCTCCAAGCGAAACGAAAACTGATCCTTCCAAAGATTTGCACAGAGAAAGGTGGCACAGGCCTACCCCTTGGGGAGATAGGGGTAGGGACACCATGAGCAAGGCCCTTTCCCAGGTATCCAAGTCGCCCTTCACGAGGCGAATCGAGAGGGCCGAATTGCCCAAACGCTTCGCGCAACCCACCTTCACCGTTTACAATGGGAGGACCGATCCCATAGAGCACGTTAGCTATTTCAATCAGAAGATGGCCATATACACTAGAAACGAGACTTTGATGTGCAAGGTGTTCCCCTCCAGCCTTGGCCCCGTGGCTATGAGATGGTTCGATAGACTACATGAAAGGTCCATTAATTCCTACGAGGAGCTCATCAGAGCTTTTGGTGCAAGGTTTGTTATGTACAATAAAGTGCCGAGGACATTGGACTCCCTGCTAGCGTTATCGATGAGAGAAGGAGAAACCTTGAAGACCTACTCAGATAGGTATTGGGAACTGTACAACAAATTAGACGGGGACTTTAAGGACGTTGCAGTACGCACCTTCAAGAGCGGGCTACCCACCAAGTCCGGCCTATGGGAAGTCCGACCTCTGGGAGTCCCTCATCATGAAACCTACTCAGACCATGAAACAGTTGATGAACTGAATAGACGAGTATAAGAAGGTAGAAGATGACCGAGCACAAATTAAGGGAAAGGCAAAGGGCTTCCATGACCGAAAGGATAATCGCTTCAATAAGACAATAGGAAATGGCCCAAGGAAAACTTCCTCAATCAGGGACAACTGAGCGAGGTCCAACTGGTCAACTCAGTGTTCAAGGTCCCAATCCACCAAATACTGCAGAAGATCCGAAATGAGCCTTACTTCACTTGGCCATACAAGATGGGTGAAGACTCGACCCGAAGAAATTAGTTAGTGTATTGCCAATATCATCAAGATAAGGGGCATACCACTGAGGAGTGCAAAACCCTACGATCATACTTAAACCGTCTACTTATGGAAGGAAAGCTGAGAGAGTTCACGAACGAGACCTCGGCACAAAGAGGAGCCTCACATCAGGGATACCAAGGAGGGCAAGCACCACGGCCCCCCTTAGGGACTATTCATGTTATCCTCGCCAAACCTGAACAGACATTGGCCACATCAACAGGGGTGATGTCCGTATCTCCACCAATTACCAACTTCAACCGAGAAAACCTCTGCAAGAGGGCCAGGATAGGACCCAGTTTGGTCATGGGTTTTTCTAACAAAGACCTAGTTGGCACTGTTGGATAATCAGGTGTTTGTATCGCATATAAAACATATGCAGCGGAAATTTAACGGATCTACTTCATACACAATCGATAACATACACTATGTAAGTTTTAGAATTTAAGAACAAGAGAGTGTACCTTGGAGCGGTGAATTTCAAAACCAAAGATCAGAAGTACTTGGGAACACTTTCAATCTTCATTCCAAACCCACTAACGCCCAAGATGTGTGGTCTCTCAATCAGTTCCAAAGAGAGAATGTCAAAATGTCTAACACTTCTTACACCACTTCGCAATTGTGTTATTTCAATTCTCTACAGAAAATTCTGTATGTTTCTCCCTTTGTATCCAACTGATTATCTAATTGGGCTGGCCTTTTGGGCCTTTCCAATTGGGCTTAAGTGTGTGGCTTGGAGTGGAACCAAAAGGGACCAATAAGACACTAGCTCCAATGGGCCTTAGGTTTTTCTGTCAACTCTTGATAAGTCAAAAGTTACCATTAACTATATTTAATGCCACTATATAAACATAGTTGCACTCTAGGCCTTATTTATAAATTATATCCCAAGACTTTATTGTACATGTAACCCCTTCATAAAATATTCGTAGTAATATAAAGTCATGAAAGAAGACCACCACTTTGTAGATTACTATATCTTAATTCCTTGAGTACCCGGTTTAATCCTTTAAAGTTATTCATCATATATTTATGAAATTCAATTTCATAAATATATACTTTAGTAACTCCTTACTAAAGTGATTAGGCTTAACTCTCTGAATAACTGAACCCATTAAACTTATCTCAAGGGAATATTTTATATCTCCGTTAAGAGACTATGAATTCTATCTTGAGAATATATGTTCCATCAACACTAAATGTGGTTGCCAAACATACTGAGGTTTTGACCATTACTCTAGATCTCACTCTTGATATATCAAAGTAACCTACACCTCATGATCAAGTCCATTATTCTCTCAGGATTAAGAGTTCATGCAAACATAAGTCGTGAGTTTATTATTCACTTGACAGTCGTTGGGAGAATAATAAATCGCACACCGGTCCAGTCCAATATATTTTAACTCTTAAAACATATCAACATACCAACTAGAAATTTCCATTTCCATGATCAAGACAAATCATCTTAGTTGATATGTTATAGTCTTTGCAGATGAAATACCTAATTTCATCACCGACTACGAACTACATTTTGAGTTTACAAGAAACTTGTGATTTACATCTTCTGTGACTAAATCACATAAATCACATACAATGCATCTCATAGACTATATGATAATGTCCCAATATTCATGTTACCATTATTTTAGATAATAATAAAACAACTTTATTAAACACAACATTAAGTCATACATAATGTCATACATAATAACATATATAGCATCATACAATAGGATTTAAGGGCACTAATCCTAACAGGCACTGCCTAACCTTATGTTGACGCTCTGGTTGTCATGGTGTGTATTGGGGGTTTAGACGTGCACAAGGTAATGGTCGATGGGGGAAGTGGGGCTAAAATCATGTACCCTGTTCTATTTAAAGGACTGAAGCTAAATTAGACAGACCTAGAGAGTTACGGAGCCCCATTTATGGGATTCAATGGAAAATGGTGATCCGAAAGGGAAGAATCAAGCTACCGGTCTAAGTAGAGAAGGAGGAGGTGTTGGTGGACTTCATTGTGGTGGATGCATATTCACCATACACAACTATTCTGGCTGGGCCGTGGCTACACGCTCTCGCAGCCGTATCATCCACTCTGCACCAAATGGTGAAATTCCTGACTAAAGGTTGGCTCGGAGAGATAGGAGGATGCCAAGCCTCGGCAAGACAATGCCTCATCGCAAAAATCAACCACCGAACCCCTCTAGAAGGAATTGACAAGGCGCCACCAAAATTATAGCAGCTAATGCTTACCGTGGCTGAGGCTAATAGAGTTGAAGCGGAAGAAGCCTGTTAGAGCCTTACCAAGGTGGCTATTAGGAGCAATCCCGACAAATACTTTCAGGTAGGAGTGCATCTATCACCTGTAGAAAGCGATGAGTTGGTGGCTTTCCTCAAGCAGCATATTGATGTGTTCGCTTGGGACCCATACGAAGCGCCAGGGATTGATCTAGACTTCATATGCGATAAGCTGAACATGAACCCCGAAGCTCAGCCAAAGAAATAGCCACCTTGGAGGTCTTTCGATGAGCATTCCAATGTAGTGAAAGAAGAAGTCAGCAAGTTGAAACAAGCTGGGGTAATAAAGGAAGTTTTTTATGCAGATTGGCTGGCTAACACTATGGTAGTGAAAAAGAAGAATGGGAAGTGGAGAGTCTGTGTGGACTTCACTGATCTCAATAAGGCTTGTCCCAAAAACCCCTTCCCTATCCCGAGGATAGACCAGCTGGTAGACGCCACCTTCGGACACTCTCGCATGAGCTTTCTTGATGCTTTCCAGGGATACCACTAGATCCCTCTAATGCTCGCTGACTAGGAAAAAATAACCTTTAGGACTCCCCTCGGTAACTACCATTACCAAGTGATGCCTTTTGGGTTGAAAAACGTAGGATCCACCTATCAGAGGATGGTGACAAGAATGTTTGAGGCCTAGCTGGGTAAGAATATGGAAGCCTATATAGACGACATGGTGATAAAAAGCAAAGTTGCGTCCAAGCACATACTAGACTTAGAGGAATCTTTTTTAGTGCTCAGGAAACACCAACTGCGGCTAAACAAGCGCAGGGAAGTTCCCGGGCTTTATGATAACACACCATGGCATTGAGGTCAAACCAGATCAGATCAAGGCCATAAACGACCTACATCCATCTCGGAACCCCAAAGAGGTACAACGGTTGACGGGCATAACAGCAGCCCTGAACAGGTTCATATTGCGGTCGGCTAATCGATACAGACCATTCTTCCAACTTCTACATAAGGGGAAGGATTTCTCTTGGATCGAGGAATGTGATCGAGCCTTACGAGAACTGAAGGAGTATTTGTCAAATCTGTCGGTGTTGTCCTGTCCTGGGCAAGAGGAGGTCCTCTATGCCTACCTAGCTATCACAAACCATGTGGTCAACCTCGTTTTGATTCGAGTGGATTCTGGGGTTCAAAGGCCAGTGTACTATGTTAGCAAATCTCTACAAGATGCTGAGACGAGGTACTTTCATGTAGAAAAAGGCATCTTAGCTCTCATCCATGCTACCAAGAAGCTGCCACACTACTTCTAGGCACATACGGTAGTGGTCTTAACTCAGCTTCCCCTACAAGCGGTATTGGGAAAATCAGACTATTCTAAAAGGGTGGTGCAATAGGGAACTATGCTAGGGGCTTTTGACATCAAGTACCAGCTGAGGACATCGATTACTGGCCAAGTCCTAGCTGACCTCGTCGCCGAGTTCTCGGAAGATCAAACCAAGGAGGGTGTACAAGACCAAGAAGCTGTTGGAGTTTTTGCCGCTGAAATTTCCCTTCCATGGATTGTGTACACGGATGGGGCTGCTAACCAGAAGGGCTCGGGAGTTGGGGTTGGAGTTGTCTTCCCAGACGGGATAGTTTTGGAGAAATCCCTGAGGCTATCCTTCTCGGCCACTAACAACGAGGCCGAGTATAAGGCATTATGGTCAAGATTAGAGGCAGTAAAGGGCTTGGGAGGAAACAGCATAAAGGCCTTCAGTGACTCCCAACTAATAGTAGAACAAGTACTAGGAGAGTATGAGGCCAAGGATGCAAGCCTATTTGGGCAAGATAAGCAACTCCAGGCACATTTTCAGAAGTTTATCTTGAAGCAAGTACCATGGTGCAGAAATTCTCATGCTGATTCACTAGCTACACTGGCAATAATGTCCGATGGTGCTCTGCCACGGTTAATTATAGTGGAAAAATTAGACAAGCCGAGGTGGAAGGACCAGAGCCTAACCATGGTGCATGCCATCCAAGCTGGACCCACCTGGATAGACCCTATAATAGCATTCCTAAGAAGTGGAGACTTGCCAAAGGATAAGGCAGATGCCGAGAAGATCCAAAGGCGTGCCACGCAATACTGGCTATCTTAAAAGCAAAAATTGTATCGACGGTCTTTTTTTAGGCCATATCTGCTATGCGTACACCCAGAGGCAGTGGAGCTGTTGTTGGAAGAGCTACATGAAGGGATTTGTGGGAGCCACATAAGGGGAAGATCCTTGGCACACAAAGCCCTTACCCAAGGGTATTGGTGGCCCAGTATGCAGAATTCCGCTCGGGATTACATAAGGAAATGTGATCAATGCTAGAGGTACACCCCAAACATCCACCAACCCGGAGGGGTTCTGAACCCACTCTCTAACCCATGGCCTTTTGCTCAGTGGGTTTTAGACATTGTGGGCCCATTTCCCCCGTGCTACTGCAAATTGGAGATGGTTACTTGTTGGGACAGATTATTTCACGAAATGGGTAGAAGCCAAGCCGTTGGCTAATATCTGAGACCAAGACGTGAAGAGATTCGTGTGGAGAGACATTGTCACGTAGTTCAGTGTACCTTACGCCCTCATATCTGACAACAGAACACAGTTTAACAGCAAGGCTTTCAGGAGATATTGTAGCGAACTTGGAATTAAGAACAATTACTCTACCCCTGCATACCCACAAGGAAACGAACAGGCCGAGGCCACCAACAAGGTAATCCTTGATGGTCTAAAGAAAAGACTGGACGAGGTGAAAGTGAAGTGGGTAGACGAGTTGCCCTATGTACTATGGTTATACAAGATTACCCTGAGAAGATTAATCGGGGAAACCCCCTTCTCCATGACATATGGAGTGGAAGTAGTTATACCTGTGAAAATGAAATTCCCGATGATGAGAACATATTAGTTTGAAGAACATAATAATGATAGTCAACTATGTGCAAGTCTAGACTAGGTTGAGGAGAAAAGAGAGATGACAACGATAAAATTGGCCCACTACCAACACAAGCTGAGGCAGGGATACGATAAAAAGGTGAAGTCTCAGCCACTTGTGTCAGGGGACCTTGTCCTCACGAAAGTGGTCGGCAATACGAAAAACCCTTCCTGGGGCAAATTGGGGCCAAATCGGGAAGGCCCTTATCACATCACCTTAGTAGCGGGCATAGGTGCATTTAGACAGGGGGATCTAGATGGAAACACTGTACTACGACTCTGGAATGTAAATAACTTGAAAAGATATTATTATTAATACAAGCGCATCTCATTTGTTATTCCTATGTCATTACAACTAAGGGTTAAATAGAACCATGACCATGCCTGGTCCCTCGAACCTATGTCTTGGGTAAATTAATGTTTTATAACCTCACTAAGGGTTAAATAGAACCTCGGCCATGCCTGGTCCCTCGGACCCATGCCTTGGGTAAATGAACGCCTCACATATCTCTAAGGATTAAACAGAAACTTGGCCATGCCTAGTCCCTCGAACCCATGCCTTGTAACGCCTCGCATATCTCTAAAGGTTAAACAGAACCATGGTCGTGCCTGGTCACTCGGACCTATGCCTTGGGTAAATTAACGCCTCACAACCTCACTAAGGGTTAAACAGAATCTCGGTCATACTTGGTCCCTTAGACCCATACCTTAGGTAAATTGACACCTCATAAACTTTCTAAAGGTTAAACAGAACCTTGGCCATGCCTGGTCCCTCAGACCTATGCCTTTGGTAAATTAACGTTTCACATATCTCTAGGGGTTAAACAGAACCATGGTCATGCTTGGTCCTTCGAACCCATGCCTTGGGTAAATTAACGTCTCACATATCTCTAAGGGTTAAACAGAACCATGATCATGCCTGGTCCCTTGGACCCATACCTTGGGTAAATTAACACCTCACATATCTTTAAGGGTTAAACAGAACCATGGCCATACTTGGTCACTCGGACCTATGCCTTGGGTAAATTAATGCCTCACAACCTCACTAATGGTTAAATAGAATCTTAACCATACCTAGTCCCTCAGACCCATGCCTTGGGTAAATTGACACCTCACAAACTTACTAAAAGTTAAACAAAACTTCGACCATGCGTGGTCCCTTATACCCATGCCTTGGGTAAATCAACGTTTCGCATATCTCTAAGGGTTAAACAGAACCATGGTCATGTCTGGTCCTTCGGACCCATGCCTTGGGTAAACTAATGCCTCACATATCTTTAAGGGTTAAACGGAACCATGGTCATGCCTGGTCCCTCGGACTCATACCATAGGTAAATTAACACCTCACATATCTTTAAGGGTTAAACAGAACCATGGTCATGCCTGGTCTCTCGGACTCATGCCTTGGGTAGATTAACGCCTCACAACCCCACTAAAGGTTAGACAGAACCTCGGCCATGCTTGGTCCTTCGGACCCATGCCTTGGGTAAATTAATGCCTCACATATTTCTAAGTGTTCAATAGAATCATGGCCATGCCTGGTCCCTCTTGGGTAAATTAACGCCTTGTAGTTTCATCAAGGATGAGACCTTGAGATATGCATCATCAAGGGAAAATAGGGACTCATGTGGTAACACCCAAATGGTGAAGTCACCTTGGGTTTTGGTTAAAGGTTTTGAAGGTGCGTTCATGAGGTACTCTTGAAATGAGAGACCTTAAACACCCCTTTCTACTAAATGTTTTGTTCGTCTCTAAGAACTTAAACACTTCTACCAATTATACAATTTCTAGTACTAGCACATAGTCATTTTTCTCACTATTTACGTGGGCTTAGTTTACTTGGATTAACAACAGCTCATTACCGTTAGTATGGCTTTTCACTCTTAGAAACATCATTAGTCTAACTTTTCAGCAGGAAATAGTACAATTTCTACATTAATCAAAGTAGAAATTCACTTGTCATAAAGCACAGTTAACATCTTTTCATTAATCAAAAAGGAAAAGTACATCACAAACCACGGCAAATTACCACCCAAAAAAAAAAAAATATATATATATATATATATATATATATATATATATATTTTCCTGGGCTATAGCTAGAGGCTTGGCTGGCTCGGACTCCTTGGTCTTGGAAGCAGTTCCCTTGCCTTGGCCAGCCTCTAGGCCCTTAGCCTCTGGCAAAGGTTTAGCTTGGGAAATCCCTTTGCCTTAATCAGCCTCTTTGCCCTTATCCACCCCCATCCCCTGGCCTTGGTCATTAGCCTTGCCAAGCCCTATGGAGGTCTCCGAGAGGGGAAGAGAGGTCTGGGTGGTTGGAAGCTGCTCCAATGCAGTTGTTGTAGGGGCAGCATCTACCTAAGGGGCTGAAGGTGGTTCAGGTGCTTTTTGGAGGTCTAGTGGATAATATACATTTTCAGCTCTCCTCCACTTTGAGGTAGCAAAAACTCCTATCAAGTTCAATGCCTTAGTCCACACATCGAGGCAATAGTCCTTACAAGCCCTAGCCAACTCATCAGCCAGGCAGACCTCGGTCTCCTTCGCCCCAAGGTTATAGTACTGCTCTAAAGCCTCTACAACCGCTTGGGTAGCCTCTTTAGCTTTCTTCATTTCTGCCTTTGAGTCCTTAACCTGCTAATTGGTCGTGGCCAGCTGTATCTCTGTATAGTGGAGCTTTTTAAGCTGCTCCTTTGCTTACGTCTGAGCAATCTGAAGGCCAGCCTCAGCACTCTTCCTCTCCCTGTCTGCAGTGGCCAGCTTCAAGGCAAGCTCCTTATTCTTCTTCTCGAAAGTGGCTAAGGACTTGCTGGTCTCTGCGCGAAGGTTGTCTGCAAGTCTAGCCTCGGACCAGGCATCTTTCACCCACTCTTTAGCCATGAATACTTCCTCAATGGCCTACGCAAAAACAACAAAGGAATACCTAATCAGATAAGAAGAAAATAACCTAACATGAAGTTAGTAAGAGGTGCCCAAAGACTTACCAATGCCAAGTCCCTCTTTAGGGACAGAAAGAGATCCTGTTGCTTCAAGTTCTTCAGAGCAGCCCTATCCTTCAGTAACAATAGGGGCTGCTCCAAAGCGTTGCAACATGTTGGGCGTTCCCTAGAACTTCCTAATGGAGGAGTTCTATGGTATAGTAGCACCGTTCAGCTCTAGTTAAGGGTTCCACGCCAGGTTCAGAGGGAGCACCTCGACCAGATACTCAGCCTCCTTACTCTCTACCGAGGAGGCCCTTTGCTTACTTTTGGCCGTTTTTGGCATCTTCGAAGGAACCCCCTTGTTGGAAGGGACCAACTCCCCCTCACGATTACCTCCTTGTCCTTCTTTCTCTTCCTTAAATTGGCAGGCACGAATGGAGAAGCTGAAGGAGGAGGAGGAGGAGGAGGAAGCTGAGAGCCTGAGGCATCCTTAGATGCCGACCCTTTGGACCTGCCTGCAAGGAGTTCATGGAAGCTTGTCCCCTTCTTCCTCTTTAGAGGCATTTCTTCTTCTTCTTCCAAACTACTGGTTATACGTGCAACGACGAGCCCGGTGGAACGACCACCTGAAGATCTGTCGAGTTCATCTTCCAAGTCTGAGACCTTAATCACAAGCTCTCCCTGCTCCTCCTTTTCTTCCTCAAGCCAAAATTGGTCTATCTCCTCCTCGAGCGACAGGTGCGAGGAAGCTGTTTCTTCTCTCGGAACCACTTTTTCACAGGAAGAACGATGGAAGGGCAACTCGACCCACATTGTACCTTCTCAGGCTAAGAATTCGAGCACCGAAACGTCAATCCGACAAGGGCTTGAAATCAAGGATAAGATGGACAGCTCTCAGTTGTCTGTCCTCGCTTACAAACACCTCAGATTTCAGCACCTTGTTGAGATCTGGCACGTTGACAAAGTTAAGATTAGGGGCCACTAATCTTTTATCTACGAAAAAGCTGAGAAGCAAAATCACAATTAGAAAGACAAATCATCAGTCAGAAGGAAACAAACTAGTAAAAAAATGAAGAAAGAAGCAAACTACAAAACTGATTCCCGTGCTAAAGGACCTAAACCTAAGGTACCCAGCTTGGTGCTCCCTTTTGGGTTGTGCAGTGAAGACCGTCATGCCATTCACTCGAGACAATCAGAAAGTCATCTTTCATGCCCTTATTTGATTTGGGGAGACACGAAATAAGCCTAACTTTAGAAGACCTAGACTTAGGGTAATAGCTAGAGTCTGGAAGAAGATGGTACTTGTACATTCAGACAATGTTGTGCTAGGTGAGGCCCAACCCCATTTGCTCATTGAGAGCGTCTACATTACCTAAGAATCTAAACAAGTTGGGCGCGCATTGATGAGAGCAAATCCTATGGGCGATCAAGTAGTCCTTAGTCACTTTATCCATGGGAAGCCTCATTCCCCCTTCTATGAAGGCGATCATTGGGATAACGACCTCCCCCTTCCGTTTGAGTGTGTGCCAACCACCCAAAGGGCAATACCACAAGGAGACACCTTAGGGAATATGATATAGGGCTCTAAACCCCTCCATACTTGCGGGGGTATCTACTAGGTGAGCAAACCTATCAATCTAAGCGAGCTAAGGTTAAGGGAAAGAACTTTTTTGAAGAAAGAAATAGAAAATAGAAGGCCGAGGAGACTGGCCGAGGAAAAAATCACCTAAGAATGAGATTGGGATAGATAGGGAACTTACGAAAATAATGACTGGAGTCACCTTAGGAGCTTCTTAAAAGTTTGAAGATTTGGAAAATGGGAGAAATGAGTCCCCCAGACGCCTTATATAAGAGGTAGAATTGGGGGGGAGTTACCCCACCCAAATTTCGAGGAAAAACACTAGTCGTAGGATCTCCATCCAACTATAGGACGTGGGGAACAAGGCATTGTATGGAGCATTTAATGAGGCGTCACGGACTTCGAAGCGTCAAGAGTGGTTACAGGGCATACGAAGTGACGTTCTCACTCGGGAAAATCAAAGAAACGTGTGAGGCCAATCATCCAAGGTCAAAACTCTATTTTTCTCCTCGGACAAGAGGGAAAAATTGGAGTTTTGAGGGGCTATTGTGGGACACAGAAATTTAATAAGGTAATAGTGTCACGTGTCATATCCGAGGCCAAGGAGGTTGATACAGTTCCAATGGGACCATACCGTCGAACGGCAAGGCCGGGAAGGTAAGCCTTGGCCATGTTAATGACACGCTACTAGAGGAGGTCACACTATAGAGGAATAGATTTAGAGAAGGGGTTAGCCCTAAAATGTCTGAAGGGATGGTAGCTACCACCACATGTTAATGCACTCCACCAAACCCCCTGGCCGCATTTATGTGGAGAAGACTCCTGAACAGTGCTTTCTTGGTTGCTGCAACTCACAGAAGATTTGGGAAGGTGTCTAATGGGACAAGCACTTGAGTAGTAGCCTACATGATCAACAAATGGAGGGCCAAGATCAATTGAAGGAGGCTATATAATGTAAGAGATCCTCCTGAAACGGCGGTCATGGAGAATCCTGGAGAGAGAGATGATATAACAAATCTTCCTTGAGATCAATCTAATATAAGTATTTGTCCTCGAACCTTGGCTGAGGACCAGTATTCTTCATTTTTCCTTGTCTTTTTCTTCTTCCTCAACTATGGTAGGTTATTTGATTCAAGTTCTCGCCTCTACAAATTCATTGTATTACATCAGCTCATCCGTGGCACCTACAAAAATATAATATATGATACCCAATAGATGGTACTTAAATTTACCTGCAATAATCATAGGGTTAGGTTAACGCATACCCTTGAGGCATTTATTAATGAACCATTTTAGAAAAGTTTTGATACCTCTTTTATGGGAAATATAAAAATTATCAAAAAATTAGTTGTTTTTTCTTTTCCCATAAAAAAAAATCTAAAAGTATTTTCTAAATAAATACCCTTAAAACATCCATTAACAAAATCCATAATCATATCATATATATAATATTAAAATGGAAGTTAAGAGAAAGTTCAATCAAGAATTCTAATTAAATTCTAATTCCTATTTGGGCCAAGTCTATTTTTAATTGCCCACTAATTTGATGTTGAGTGCCTTTATATTTTAAGATGGCTTGAATTTGAGTCAAGTGTCATTCCATCTTTGACTTTATAAAAAAGTGTCTTTACATGTAGATTTATAAATCTAAACTTAAAAAATATAAAAAGACTCAAATAAAAATTTATTTTTCTTCTATGTAAAATTTTGAATGTGTAACACTTTCATCCTATTTAAAACTATTTTAAGTCCATCAAGAACTACTCATGACCAATTATATTTAGATCTCATTTAAAATTACTTGTAATCTATTAAAAACTAATCTATATTTTTCTTACACAAAAACTTATTTATTAGTTCAAATATAAAAGGAATGAAAAAGTATACGATATTCTAAAAATTGATTGTTCATGTCTTATTTGAAAACACATTAAATAGATTTATTGCATCAAAATTTAAAATTTAAAAGTAACAAAAATATTTTTTCTTTTAATAAAATAAATAAGAATTAACTATTTCCATGTTCTAGCAATTAATCTTAAATGACTTTTTTAAGAGTTGACAAAATATAAAAATGACTATCAATAGTATTATACTTGTGTATGAATATTAATATGTATCTAATTATATTTATTTTTAAATGTATTTATGCATATGCATAGGATATAGGCTAGCAATAATTAAAAAACTAATAATTAAAGAAAATTATATTCAAACCTTAGTATAATTTAAGAGAGTAAATAATTAAATCTTGTAATTACAAAAGTAATAATTATAACTTTAATTCAAAAAATATCAAATGCAATAATTAAATTATGAAATTTTAGTATAACCATTTGAATAAAATTAACACTAAAAATGATGTTTTAAGTATCAAAATAAAACTTAAAAGTAAATTTTCTTTTAGGTGTACAAGTACAATTGACATTTTAATCTTAAATTTAGAATTAATCCTTTTAGGATAACCTTATTCATGCAATCCCCCTCTTCATTAACAAATAATACAAGGAATTATAAAAAAAAATTAGAACTTTTTTATTATTAATTGATCATTTTAATTAGAGATATTATATATAAGGACAAATATACAAAATTATACATTTTATAAAGAATTCATTGCAATCTATTATAATAATAACTATTTATTTAGTTAGATACAAGTTCTAAAATTATGTAATAATAATTGTAAGGACACAATTCAAATTCCCAAACCACGACTGGGAAGAAATGGGCTTGAAAGGCCTTTCTTCACAATGAATTTGTAGAGGATGGGTTTGTAATCTAGATTTCAAGGATGGCTTAGACAATTACAAAAAGAACGGGCTTTGGGCCCAATGGAACAAAACAAAGAATCGTTTGCAAATAGTAAGACTGAGAATTCCTCCTCGGACTGTTTCCGAGGATAGTTTATAATAGTATTTCTCAAGTTTGGATACAAATATTGATCATCCTACACTTTTTCTTTCTCAAAAAGCCTCTCCTTTTCTTTGTATGCCTTCCCTTCTATTTATACTCCTCTCCTTCTCTTCATCATCTTCCACTTTATGGTTGCAATCCTGATTTTCGGATACTTGTCCCATCCATTCTTCCCTAAAGCCCGCCGGGATTAGGGACCAAGTTCCAAGCTCTATGCTCAGGTCCCATCCTTCCATCTATACAGTCAGCGTATCAATTACAGAGCTTTTAATGTATGGGCGGTGGTAGCAGCTTTACTTTAGACATTCCACCGCTCTTTCTATTGTCCTCCACGTATACTGTGTATCCTCGGCTTAACATTCCGAGGACAAATCTACTCCTTGGACGTTTTGGGACATTTAAATACTCCATGATCATTTTGATGTTTTCGAATTTGGGTTTCTAGCCCAAAAGACTTCGTTGGGCCGTCCTTCATAAATTACTGGGCCCAATACCCCTACAATAATTCATTTAGTTGTTGTTTTTCAAAAAAAACATATAAAGAAAATTCATGACTAAAACCATGTAACGCATGAGACATTCACTAGTATATATAGATATAGAAGATATATATAATTGCGAAAGGAAACGTGTAAAAGTGTTATAATTGAAACATTTTTGTATCAATAAAAAAAATTATCAATGAGATAAGACATATTTTTTCCATACAAAGGACCTTTTTAATAAAGGAAACAAAATTTGGTTTACAAATTACAACCAAAGATAGACTATACTCATTTTTTTTTTCTCAAAAAAAGAAAAGAAAAGAAATTATTTGTTTGTTTAGACCCCTTAAACCAGATTGTTTAATCTAATATATTTGCCAAGTGATTACTTAGGTTAATTATTTAGATCTAGGTTAAACAAGAATAAATCATATCATGCACAATAGCGGAAAAGTAAATAACACCACGATATGATGACGTAAGAAAACCGATTAAACGAACCATTTCCAGGTAAAAACCTGGGGAGGATTTGATCTAGCAATCCTTAAGGTAAAACAAATCCACTATAAGAGAATTAAAGTTTTTACAATCAACTTTAACCCTAAATCTATTGCTACCTCAAATAGTAACTTACTGACAGGATCACGTGCAAGCTCTGAATCCATGGACTCCTTCTCTTCTTAGACTTACTGTAACACAAGCACCCACACTTGTGACTTTGAGATTAGGGATGGCAATTTCTGCCCAACCCGCAGGTATCTGGCCCGGCCCGATAAAGAAGAGGGTCAGGTTTGGGTTTAAAAAAAACCCGAACTGGGTTCGGGTCGGATCCGAGTTTTTATAAAAACTTTGCCTGAACCCGGACCCGACCCGGTTATTCCTAAATTAATAAAATACCCCTATATATATAAATATCTATAAACCCTAACATTCACTCTTCACTATTTATCTCACACGTCAGACTCACTCAGCCACCTCTCATCTCACACGGACTTAATCTCTCCAAACTCTTCTCTAATACTCTCACTCACTCTTAATCTCACTCTCACTCACTCTCAATCGGACTCAGTTTCACACTTTCACTTCACCAAATTCTTCTCTCACACTCTCACTCACTCCAATCATTCTCCGTCGAACCCCTGCCCTTGCTCTGTTAGTGTCACCGCCGTCGGTCTCAGTCTGTTCTGTTCTCTACTTCTCTTCTATTATTTTTTTGATGTTAATGTATTTGGTATTGTCTAGGACGTGTCCAGCGATGAGTCGGATCGTGACTCGAGGTTCAATTAGCAGCAATTGGTTAGTTTTTGGCTCATTCAGTCTGTTCAATTTTGTTTGTTTTGTATTAGGTTTATGGTATTTGTTGAGTTTGGTTGAGTAGCTATAATGATTTTTGAGAGTGTATGTATTTTTTTTTTGTTGAGAAAGACACAGACTGAACACACACACATAGGGGAGTGGGAACCCAGGTTTAATATCACATGATGTGCATTGATAATAGCTTAATTTTGCATATTTATATCATTGTTAGAAAGTATTATCATACTTATTTTGAGGTAATTCATGCATTTTATATTTGGTTTTGGAATAATGGTGAATAATCAATTTTGTACTTAATTAAATCTTATTGCGTGAATTTATCTTTTGTAGGAGAATGGAATTAAATAAGTAGATTTGTGCAAAGAAGAAAGCTAATGGACTTTACTTTTACAAGGGCCATCATGAAGTTAAAGAAGACCAACTCAATTAAATTTAAGTCCAATTGGAGCAGGGAATCAAAGGAAATTTGCATCAAATCCAAGTTCAATTCGGATTAGGATTCCAGCCTGCACATTAGTTAGTATTTTTGGCATAAATTTCGGCTCAGATGTCCAATTGAGATGATTCAAGTTGAGTTGGAAAGTTAACTTAAAGGGCTACAACTTTGTAGTTTACAAAAAGTCCGAATTCTGATGTTAAATGGGCCAAAATTGTCGGTTAAGTGAAGCCTAAAAATCTGAAATTTTCCCCAAACGGGAATTCAACTTGTAATAGGATTCCTTGACCTATTTAAAGGCTCTTTAGGGAAAAATTCAAGGGGGCCAGTGCTAGGGCTGGGGGCTGAACATAGAGAGTGCGGCTACTTCTTTGGTTTTCTTCCATGACAGTTAGTTTTATTTTATTTGTCTAGTTTAATGTTTAGTATTTTATTCTTGTGTTTTATTTTAATTACTATGAGTAGCTAAATTTATAATTAGGGTTGAGGATGAAACTTTGTTAAGGATTATCAGTAATATTTATGTGATTTGATTTTTCCCAAAATAGTTTTTATTTAATGATTTAAATTGTTCTTGCTTCATATCAATTGACTAAGATGAGATTCTAGATATGAGTTCAATCATGTTTTTCTCATGATTTAGGATTTGTCTTAATTAATTGAATGCTTGGTTTATTAATTCTTGATTATAAAATTGGATATCGCTTGTGATTTGTTAGTCAATGGATACAATTTATGATTTTATTTTTAGAATTGAATATATCTTGTGATTTGTTTGGCTACGGATACAATTAATAATTTGATTTTATACTTAAGAAGCGAAGAAGAACATGCTTTTGATTTTTAAAATAAGGATTTTAATGAGAATATTTTCCATGATAGCAAGATTGATTTCTAAATTATCATGTAGTGAGTTGGGAAAAATTAATGATCATAAATATATGCTGATTTGACTTACAAGGCGGATTCCAAAACCTTAATTCCTTTTCCTTGATTGTTTACATCTTTTTATTGCTTTATATCTTTTGCTTAGTTTAACTATTTGCTTAGTTTATTTAATTTCAAAACAACCAATTTTTATTTAACTAGATTAGGATTAATTTGGTTAAGATTTGATTAATTTTCCTACTTTCATTCAAGTCCCTGTGGGTTTGACCTCGTTCTTGTCAAACTATACTTCGGTACGGTTCGTACACTTGCGAATATTTTAAAATTTCACAACAAGTTTTTTGGCACCGTTGCCAGGGACTTGGTTAGGAAAATAAATTAAGTCTTAATTGAATCTTTTCTTCTACTAGTTGTAGTTAAATTTTATTTTATTTAAAAAAAAACTATTTCTTTGTGCATGGTGTATGAGAACTTGGATACGTGATAAAGATAATCGTCTTGTTAGTTTTGATTATTCATCCACAATGGGAGAAACAGGAGATGATTCAAAAACTCTTTGGGAGTTGTTCTTACCCATAACCACCAACCCTCCATCTTGCATAGTATTGCCTGTAACCACTACTGCACATTTTGAGTTAAAGCCACAGATAATCCATCTTCTTCCTACTTTTCATGGATTGGATAGAGAAGATCCTTATATGCATGTGAAGGATTTTCTTGAGATTTGTGCTACTTGTAAGTTCCAGAATTTCACTGATGACTCTGTTCGCTTGCGTTTATTCCCTTTTTCCTTGAAGGATAAGGCAAAAGCATGGCTTAATTCTTTGTCACCTGGATCTATCACTTCATGAGAACTATTGGTCACAAAATTCCTCTTTAAATTTTTCCCAATGGCCAAGACCAATACTTTGAGGAGAGAAATTGCAGATTTTTATCAGGATGAACAAGAGAAATTTTATGAGAGTTGGGAGAGATTTAAGGACTTGATCTTAAAGTGTCCCCATCATGGTTTTGAAACATGGAGACTAGTACAATATTTTTATAATGGTTTGACTCAAGCAAATCGTAACATGATTGAGTCCATGAATGGTGGTGGATTTTTGAGTCTTGTAGATGATGAGGCATACAAATTTCTTGAGAATTTTTCTGAAAGTTCACAGCAATGGGATTTTTCCAACCGTAAAGAGAGATCTGCCCCTGCAATTAAGAAAGGAGGATTGTATGAAGTCAGTGAAGATTTAGACATAAAAGCTAGGTTGGACAATCTCACTCGTAAGGTTGAGGCTTTAGCTTTAGGTAGAGGGATGAATTCTGTCAATCAAGTTCAAAGTGAAACATGTTCTATTTGTGCAAGTCCTATGCATACAACACAAATGTGTCCTTCCACAGCTGGGTACCCTGATTTTTATACTGAGCAAGCAAATGCACTAAATAATTATGGAAAATCATTTGCTAGTCCATTTTCAAAGACATACAATCCAAATTGGAGGAACCATCCTAATTTCTCATGGAGGCAAAATCAGCCTCCCACAAATGTAGGTGGACAACAAGTGCATCAACAAAGTCTATTTCGTCCACCTACTCAAGCATATCCTCCCATTCCTCAATCATCACCTCAGTTTGTAGCACCACCAAGACAACAATCATCCTTGGAGGAGTCTCTCAAAACGTTCATGCAGTCAACTAGTCAAGCCATTCAAGAGATGAAAAGTTCCACCCATTTGAATACTCAAGCTATTTCAAAGTTGGAAAATCAAGTTGGCTAGTTAGCAACCCAAGTTGGAGAGAGGGAAAAAGGAAAGTTTCCTAGTCAACCTATACCTAACCCAAAAAGACAGTATGCCATCAATGGTTCTTCTAGTTCTACTCATGGACAAGAACATGTTCAGTCTATTACTACCCTTAGGTCTGGTAAGCAAGTTGATAATCAAGTGAAAATACCAGAAGTAGAGGATGATGAAAATATTGTGTTAAAGGAAAAAGGTACTCATAATTCACATGATGATCATGGAGAAAAGAAGGACAATCCACTCTCCATTCCAATTCAGGATCTTAGTTCCCCCCTTGATAAGAGGTTTGTTCCTAAAGCTCCATTTCCTCAAAGATTAATCAGTCCTCAGAAAAGTGCACAATTTGGAGACATTTTAGAGGTTTTTAAGCAAGTGCAAATAAACATTCCATTTCTTGATGCAATTCAGCAAGTTCCTGCTTATGCCAAGTTTCTAAAAGATCTTGTGACAATGAATAGAAAGACAAATGTCCCTAAAAAGGCATTTTTGACAGAGCAAGTCAGTTCAATTATTCAGAATAAATATCCAGTGAAATGTAAGGACCCAGGATCTCCTACAATTTCATGCAAGATTGGGGATCGCCTCATTGAGCGAGCTTTGCTAGATTTGGGGGCAAGTGTGAACTTAATGCCATATTCAGTTTATTTACAGCTAGGTTTGGGGGAGTTAAAACCAACAACCATGACACTTCAATTAGCTGATAGGTCTGTGAAAATCCCTAGAGGTATTGTTGAGGATGTGCTGATTAAGGTGGATGCATTCTATTTTCTTGTTGATTTTGTTGTGTTAGACACTAAGCCTGCTCTAAATGCCAATACACAAATCCATGTCATTTTGGGTCGCCCTTTCTTAGCCACATCCAATGCTTTGATCAATTGTCGAAGTGGTGTGATGAAGATTTCTTTTGGAAATATGACTGTTGAGCTTAATATCTTTGACATAAGTAAGCAAGTACTAGATAATGAGAATATATGTGAGGTTAACATGATTGGGAACCTAGTCCATGATACTCTCATACAATCAAGTTGTGAGGATCCCCTAAAGGATTGCTTAACCCTTTTTTATTGCAATTTGGATATTGAAAAATCAATTGAGGAAGTCAATGCATTGTTGGATTCTGTTCCTCTCTTAAGTACTGATAGCTGGCAGCCAAAAGTGGTCCCTTTTCCACTTTCTTCATCTCCACTCCCATCTACTGTAGAACCACCAAAGTTGGATGACTTATGGGAACACCAATTGATAAGTATACTTCAAGAACACAAGGAAGCTATAGGTTGGAAAATTGCTAATATTAAGGGTATTAGTTCCTCTGTGGTTATGCAAAGAATTCACTTGGAAGACACTACAAAAGCTTCCCAACATGTTTTTGATCCAGGCAAGTTACGATCTCGATGGACTGGTCCATTCATAGTTCACACTGTTTATCTCCATGGTGCTATTGAGATTGAGAATCCTAAAAATGGTGATATGTTTAAAGTTAATGGCCAACGTTTGAAACCATTTTTAGAACTTGAGCCTCCAGAAGTTGAAGAAGTCCTCTTGGATGATCCTGTTTATCAGGATTATTCCCAGTTGTGTTTATCAGGTTTGCAATTTTTTTTTTTCTTTTTCTTGTTCATTTTCTATTTTTAGATTAATATTTTTGTTTATTTTCTTGTTTAGTTTTATTCACTTTTGTTCTAGCTGATTTTTGACAGAAATTAAAATTTATAACAATCAGTTTGATCAAGGTACGTCTCCTCCTTCTCCTTACCTTACTTGTTTCTACTTGGTTCTCATGTTGCATATTAATTTTTTTACTCTCTTTTCATTCAAGACATATATTTGAGAGTATCATTTTTAACATTGAGGACAATGTTTGGTTTAGGTTTGGGGGGGATGTATATAGATTTCTATCTTTTTGTTTTGTTTTGTTTAGTTGTGTAAAAAAAAAAAAAAAAAACTTTTGCCTAGCTTGAAGTCTATGTTTTGAGTTTGTTATACTACTCCTGCTTAAAGAATTTTAGTACTTTCATGCTCAATTCATCGCACATGTACATAGCCACTCAGACACAACTTGTTGTTGAAGGATAAAAATGATTATAAAATCTTGATGATAACAATGTGGAGACTGTAACCCTTGTGAGTTTTGAGCCAATCATTATTTTTTGAGGGCTATTTATTGTTTCTTATCTTAAAGTTCATTTGAAAGTGCATAACATGTTTCCCTTGTTGTAGTCTCATTGTTCTTTCTTTTGGCCAAGAAAAAAAAATCTAATTTTATGTCACACTTGAATCTTTTGAAGTCATTGATATTGAATGAACTATACTAGTCTTTGAGAGATGAGATTAGACTATTTTTATGTACTTTGAGCCATATATGTGTTTTTCTTTTTCTTTCTTGATACATTATCGCTAGTCACCCCGTTGAGCCTTTTAATTAGACTTTATTTCTTAAAGCCCTTATCCATAGTATTTCAAGATAGAATTTGATCAGTTTGTTTCAATATGGTGGTTTGTGTGAGAATTCAAAGAAGGAAGAAAAAAGAAGTCAAAAAAAGACGTCAAAGAAAAAAAAATTCAAAAAAAAAGGGGGAAAAGTGTCAAAAAGAAAAAAATAAAAAGGGTTCTCATCAAATTTTGAGAAGTAAAATGGAAGGAAGGAGTATTGCTTTGAAGAAGAAGAGTTAAAAAAAAAAAAAGTGTTGAATGGAAATTTCAAAAAGTATCGAGATTTCAACTGATCTTGAAAACACTTCTTATATTTACCTTCACCCATTTTTATTTCATTCCCTTTGCTTCTTCCCTACATTACGTCCTAATAAAGTCCTTATTTGATCTTGAAGATTGTGTAGTTCAAATATTGATATGACTGAGGGGAAAAAGGTGTGGTATAAATTCTTTTTGGCATCCTTTCATGAGATTACTTGTTTTTTCTTGATTAAGCGTTTTTCATGTGATTTATATGTGAGGTATTTGATTTTGCTTACATTATTCCGCTCACATATGTTTTTGAGAGTGTTACACCCCATTTCAAAGTGATTTCATTTGTTGAGGGATAACACCGGAAAGATTTGAGTTGAACCATACTTTCAAATAGAGATTCGAGTCAAATTTATTCTATAACTAAGAGTATGTTTGGGTTGGCTATCACTTTTCACTCACATTGAGTTTTGATGGCATGAGAAATTTCTTTAGCATTTGTAGTGTTTTTGAACTTAAACTAATCCTCTTTGCAAAAGGCAATTGAAAAAAAAAAAAAGTTTGATTTTCTTTGTTTTGTTTATTTTAGTATTCATTCTCAGAATTTTGTGGGTATATTCCCTGCAAACCCTCATGAGACTACAATTCGTCCACTAGTGTAAGCTAGGGGTTTAAAGGGTTGTTGTATACGCTAAATGCAATTGAAATTTCCAGCGAAAGTGGATTAGTTAGGATTTTCTTTTTCTTTGTTTTTTATTTCTTTGTTTTGTTTTACTCTTTATCTGTTTTGCTCGAGGACTAGCAAAATGTAGGTTTGGGGGTATTTAATGTGCATTAATAATAGCTTAATTTTGCATATTTATATCATTGTTAGAAAGCATTATCATACTTATTTTGAGGTATTTCATGCATTTTATATTTGGTTTTAGAATAATGGTGAATAATCAATTTTGTGCTTAATTGAATCTTATTGCGTGAATTTATCTTTTGTAGGAAAATGAAATTAAATAAGTAGATTTGTGCAAAGAAGAAAACTAATGGACTTTACTTTTACAAGGGCCATGATGAAGTTAAAGAAGACCAACCCAATTAAATTTAAGTCCAATTGGAGCAGGGAATCAAAGGAAATTTGCATCAAATCCAAGTTCAATTCGGATTAGAATTCCAGCCTGCACATTAGTTAGTATTTTTTGCATAACTTTTGGCTTAGATGTCCAATTGAGATGATTCAAGTTAGGTTGGAAATTTAACTTAAAGAGCTACAACTTTGTAGTTTACCAAAAGTTCGAATTTTGACGTTAAATGGGCCAAAATTGTCGGTTAAGTGAAGCCTAAAAATCTAAAATTTTTCCCAAACGGGAATTCAACTTGTAATAGGATTCCTTGACCTATTTAAAGGCTCTTTAGGGCAAAATTCAAGGGGGCCAGTGCTAGGGCTGGGGGCTGACCATAGAGAGTGCGGCTACTTCTTTGGTTTTCTTCCATGGTAGTTAATTTTATTTTATTTGTCTAGTTTAATGTTTAGTATTTTATTCTTGTGTTTTATTTTAATTACTATGAGTAGCTAAATTTATAATTAGGGTTGAGGATGAAACCTTGTTAAGGATTATTAGTAATATTTATGTGATTTGATTTTTCCCAAAATAATTTTTATTTAATGATTTAAATTGTTCTTGCTTCATATCAATTGACTAAGATGAGATTCTAAATATGAGTTCAATCATGTTTTTCTCATGATTTAGGATTTGTCTTAATTAATTGAATGCTTGGTTTATTGATTCTTGATTATAAAATTGGATATCGCTTGTGATTTGTTAGTCAATGGATACAATTTAGGATTTGATTTTTAGAATTGGATATATCTTGTGATTTGTTTGGCTACAGATACAATTGATAATTTGATTTTATACTTAAGAAGCGAAGAAGAACATGCCTTTGATTTTTAAAATAAGGATTTTAATGAGAATATTTTCCATGATAGCAAGATTGATTTCTAGATTATCATGTAGTGAGTTGGGAAAATTAATGATCATAAATATATGCTGATATGACTTACAAGGCGGATTCCAAAACCTTAATTCCTTTCCCTTGATTGTTTACATCTTTTTATTGCTTTATATTTTTTGCTTAGTTTAACTATTTGCTCAGTTTATTTAATTTCAAAACAACCAATTTTTATTTAACTAGATTGTGATTAATTTGGTTAAGATTTGATTAATTTTCCTACATTCATTCAAGTCCCTGTGGATTCGACCTCGTTCTTGTCAAACTATACTTTGGTACGGTTCGTACACTTGCGAGTATTTTAAAATTTCACAACATCACACAACTCACAACATACAATAGCTATAAATAAAATAAATAATGGATTTTTAGTAGCTAATGGTTGAGTAGTTGAGAAAGTTAAGGGAAAGAAATTGGAAGTCTTACAACTTTTATAAACTATAAAAAAATCTTACAACTTTTGCTGCTTCATTCTTAAGTAAAATAGATAGTGCCAAATGATTATACAAGAATCTTGTTTTTGGTGCTGAAACCATAAATCTTAACAGGATTTTCAATGAATTTGATTCACTTTTACCCATTTAGTTTCATTAAAAAAAAAAAAAAAAAAACCCAGACTTGGAACTACTCCATGGTAAATCATGGTTCACCTTTTGCATTCCTAGGAATGGAATGAATATTCCTAGAAAATATCTAATCGATTTTTTGGTTTCACTTTAATTATAAAGAATGATTCCTTAGTAATAACTATTCCCCTAAAATCTGAGGAATTGCTATTTGTCCTCTAAAGGTCTATAATAGTTTTGATGCCCTAAATTCTCATTAAATTTTACATTCCTAATTTATTTATTTATTTTATTTTATTTTATTATAATTTTTTTTTTGTATTTGTTTTGAATGCAGTGTCTAAAAACAGAGATGGGAGACTAAAAAAAATCTAGTTCTCCCTCGCCAAGTGGCTCTCCCTTGAGAACGGACGTTATCCCTTGCCAGCAATGCTGTCTCCTTCACTATTTTCACGATCACCCTCGCCATTGTCGCCTTTTGGCAGCTCACCCTGAGGATCACCATCACCTTTATGCCCATTAAACAATGAGTAAGTGTTTGAATTTGTAGTTAATCATGTTTAGTTATGATTGGATTAATAGTATTGAGCTATATTTGTGAATCGGTGTAATTATGAATTTATGCCCATTAATCAATATGTGTAATAATAAATAATGAATTTGTAAATATTTTGTTTTTATTGATAGAATTTCTAACTCCCAAAATTTTGAACCAATTGGGAGTCTGAAATCCCTTATGGTGGACTTAGTTGGAGAGGACTTGGAGGTAGAGGAAAAAGAAGGGAGTCAAGTGACAGAGGAAGGGGGAGAGCAAGAGGGTACAAATGAGGATGGGGATACAAGTAGAAAAAGAAAGATTACCTCAGATGTTTGGGAGCATTTTACAAGAAAGAAAGTTGGGGAAATTTAAAGCCCTATGCCATCATTGTAGCAAGTTTAACTTGGATGATTCTAGCCAAGGTACAACCCATTTGCGTAAGCTTTTAGCAAGATGTCCACGGTTGAAGTTTAAAGATATAAGGGATATGCGACAACAAGTGTTAATTAGACAACAAAATAAGGTGGATGGAACGATGAGTTTAAATGCTTACCCACTTTCAATGGTCATCCTACATGAATACCCACTTTCAATGATTGACCACATTGGGTTTAGAGAATTTGTGGGTTCTTTTCAACCTTTGTTTAAACTTGTTTCAAGAAACACTTTGAAGAGTGACATTCTTAAAATTTATGATAATGAGAGGGAGAAAGCTTTAAAGATGACGGACAAGAATGGAAGTAGGATGGCAACTACAACTGATATGTGGACTTCGAGTAACAAAAAAAGAGGGTTTATGGTCATTACCTCTCACTTTATTAATCAAACTTGGACATTGCAAAGCCGGGTTTTAAGGTAATTTTTTGATCTATAAATGTTACATCTATTAAACCATATGAATTGAGTTTATGGTATTGGGTTAAATTGAATGTTAAAGACTTTATGTTTAGAGCATTTATTGAGTTATGTTAAATTGAATGTTAAAGACTTTATGTTTAGAGTGTTTATTGAGTTGTGTTAAATTGAATGTTTAAGAGTTTATGTTTAGAATGTTTATTGAGTTATGTTAAATTGAATGTTTAGACTTTATGTTAAAAAAAAAGTTTATTGAATTATGTTATAATTATTCATATTATTTTTCTAGGTTTGTTTATGTTCCTTCTCCACACACAAAAGATGTCCTTGCTGAAGTCCTTGCTGATTGTTTTTTAGAGTGGAACATTGATAGGAAGTTGTCTACAATAACGGTTGATAATTGTAGTACTAATGATGCCATGATAAGAATTCTCTTGAACAAGTTTGATACCAGTTCTTTTTTTCTTTTTTTTTTGATAAGTTTGATACTAGTTCTCTTATGTTGGGTGGGTCTATGTTGCATATGAGGTGTGTTGCACATAGTTTGAATTTGATTGTTAAAGATGTATTGTCTTTTATTGGTGATGGTATTGAAATGATTAATGATAGTGTGATTTATTGGACTGGATCACCAAAAAGGAGGCAGAAATTTGATGAAAATGCATGTTAATTGCGTGTTCAATGTACTAAAGAGTTGGTTTTAGATTGTAAGACACGTTGGCATTCAACTTACTTAATGCTTTTTATTGCATTGATTTATAAAAATGTTTTCTCTCATTTGGCTAAATGTGAAGCATCTTATACTTTTTTGTCACATGACCATGATTGGGAGTTAGCCAAAGATATTTGTGGGAGGTTGGATTTGTTTTATAGTGTGACTGAGTTTTTCTTTGGTCGCAAGTACCCTAAAACTAATATGTATTTTATTTTGGTTTGTAAGTTGAAAATAGCATGAAATGAATGGAGTTTGTCTTCAAATGAGATGATAAGGAGGATGACAAACAGCAGGCTTGCTAAATTTAATTCTTATTTGGCTAATATTAATGTTACTATGGCTGTTGCTGCTATCTTGGATCCAAGATATAAAATGAAGCTATTAGAGTTTTATTATCCTAACATTTATGGTGATAATTCTAATGTGGAGATTCAAAAAATTAAGAATCTTTGTTATGATTTGCTTGATGAGTATGAAGAAGTAGATGAGTCCCCTGTAGATAATGAAGGAAGTTTTCATATGCCTGCAAGTACTTCAAATTATGAGACACAAATAAAATGTAGGTTGAGTGGGCAATGCCATCTTTTGTTTGCGAATAATAGTTCAAGTAGTTCAAAGAAACTTGGAAGTGCTAGGATGGAATTTGATCATTTCATTAATGAGGGAGTGTTGAAGAGGAGTAAAGACTTTGATATTTTGGCATGGTGGAAAAGTAATGGTCTCAAGTATCCTACTTTACAAAGGATTGCAAGAGATATTTTAGTCATTTCTGTCACAACTGTTGCTTCAGAATCTGCCTTAAGCACTAGTGGGAGATTGTTAAGTCCACACCGTAGTAGGCTTCATCCCAAGACTATAGAGGCAATGATGTGTGCTTAGAATTGGTTATGGAGTGAAATCAATGATTTTGATTCATTGTTGATTTTATCAAAACATTCTATAAAATGAAATCAAAATCGTATTTTTATATTTGCTAGTTATAATTTGAAGAAGTTTATTCCATTTTTTAATTCATTATTTTAGGTTCTTCAACTATGCTCGGAGATTGTACACTTCAATCAATTCTTGAAGATGAGGAGCCTAAAGAGGAGGATAGGAGTTGTGTCACAGCTATGGAGGATTAGACTTTTTGTATTGATTTAGTAGCCTTTTTAATTTCTTAAACTTGTTCGATTAATTTGTTGGTTTGTAATTATTCTAAACTGGTGGGATTTATTTTGTAGCTTTTTAATTTCTTGGACTTGTGTTACTTATTTCTTGGACTTGTTGGATTTATTTTATTTTTATGTTTAGCAGGTGGTTTTAGCTCGGATTTATTGATTTATGATTAAATGGTTATCTTAGCTATGTGATTTATAGATTTATAATTAACTGGTAATTTATTGATTTATGATTAATAGCCTATGATTTGGACTAATTTGGCATTTGTGCCATGTTATATGGGCTTGAATCTACACGTTATAGGGCTTGAATATAGGCAAAAATGAATTTGGGCTTCAATTATTATTATTATTTTTTGGTTGGGCCGCGGATTGGGCCCAAATCTGGTTGGCCTAAACGGGGCCCGCGGGTCTGGGCCTTGGGAAAAAAATCCGTTTAACAAACGGACCAGGTTCGGGCCCGTGGGTCGGGTCCGGGTATGAAAAAACCTGGCCGAACCCGGCTCATTGTCATTCCTATTTGAGATCTCACTCAAAGGTTTTAGACCACCTTCAGTTGTTGATCTTTGTAGCAGAAACTAAGTTCTACCAACGCTTGATTGTAGATCTTGCTCCGGTAAATGCTTGTGTAGTTAGAAGGTACAAAACCTCTCAGATTTCACAAAGAGTAACACACAAGTCTTCCAAAAGTCTACAAAATGTAGCTAGAGTTTCCCTTTTATATGTGGACAAGTTAGATTGAAACCCTAAACGTTTTTGTGGGCTTCAGCCTGATTTGAAAATTCTGCAGAATCTGATTTTTGCAATTTTCAATTGATCGGGGCCTAATATTTGATCGATTGATTGAGCTTGGTAGATTTTGATTCCTCTTTTCTGCAGTCAGTTGAACTTGAAACGTACACTTTTGAGCAATGCCTAACACATAGACTAGAAATGTTTTGTTCTCGGTTTGCCAACACACACAAATTATAATTCTAAACATTTAATTCTAAATCTTTAAAATCTAACAAAAACTCATCTTCTTTTTTATTTAGAAAAACACTTTACTTATCTAATCCTTGACCACCGGCAAAAATCAATCACCAAAACCATAAGACCAGTAGATCATACAAAAGTTTGGTTCAATACGAAAGACATACCAAATTTGTAAAAAAGAAAAAAGAGTAAACATGGAAATTGATGGTTTGTTTACACATTGTTTTAATCAAATCGTTTAATTTTTTTAATGAAAATTATTTTGACCAGATGATCATACTTTCTTTTCTATTTTGCACTTTTAAGTTTTTTGCTTTTAAACTCAAAATAAGTAGTCAAAATATCAATTCAAATATCATAATTTTAATTATTTTTATATATTAAAAATATTAAATTCTATTTGTGAATAAAATTTCTAAACAATAATATTCTATTAATTTCCAATCTTAATTAGAATTTCATATCTATGTTTAAATTGAATACCATATCATTTTTAAACATATTTTTTCTACATTTTTATGTATTTTTAATTTATTTATAGATATTTTTCAAAATAAATTAATTATTATTCCAATGGTCTAACATGGTTGAATCAACAAAAAATTATATTGGAAAAAAAAACATCATCACTCCCTTAATAGTAAGAAAAGTATGTATATATATATATATATATATATATATATACTGTTGATGGTTCAAATGCTCAATTCAATTATGATAATTATAAAAAAAAAAAAAAAATAAGGCTATAATACATCTCGGTTCCTAAATTTTTAGCTCATGAGTGATTTTAGTCTTAACAATTTTAAATGGTCACTTTCAGTTTATAATGTGTCTAACATAGTAATCACATGTCATTTTTTTGTAAGACACTAAAATCAGCCATGACCCAAAGTTGAGGAACTGACCTATAATTTGTCAAAAGATAAAAATAAAAGGCTAAATATATTTTTTGTTCCTAACTTTTACGTGATATTTATTTTTTATCTGTAAATTTTAAAAGTTTTTTTTCGACTTTAACACTTTTTAAGAGACCTTTTCAATAGTTTAAGGATGAAAAAAAAACTAAAAAAAAAACTTCTTACAATAGTTTAAGGATAATAAATAAACTTTTGAAATTGAACATTGGATAAATCTAACATTTATAATATGTTAAGGACAAAAAACTAACCTTTTAAAGTTTAAGAACAAAATGAAATTCAAGCAAGGTTTAAGGACTAAAACAATGTTTTGGTTAAAATAAAAAATGCCATATATTATGTGTAATGCACAAAAAAATTAAATTAGCCAAAATGTCGAGAGGTAAAAGGTAATTGAGTAATGAGAAGAGAAAAAAAGCATAGCACAATAAAGTTTAGGAACAAAAATAAAGATAAAATAAGAAATTTTTTTAATAAAAAAAGTTAATGGGTGTCCTAAGAGTATTGATTCATGGAATATTTTTATAAACTTTTTGTGGGAAAAAAAAGTAATTGAATTTTTTGGTAGGTTTTTATATTACCTATAAAGAAGTATCAATACTTTCTTAAAATGGTCCATTATCAAATGTTCTATTGATTGTGAGGGCTTGTCAATCAGGCCCTTTTACAATAATTTAAAAATGTAAAATGAACTTTAAAATTGAAAAATTGGATAAATATAAAATTTTCAATGGTTTTAGGAAAAAATGAACTTTATAAAATTTAAAAATGAAAAACTAAATTCATACAAAGTTTAGAGACGAAAAAAATATCTTAGAAGAGTTTGTTTTTTGTCCCTAAACTTTAAAAAATTAGTTTTTCATCTTACACTATGTAAAAAGTTTTTTTTTTAATAGTTTAGAGACAAAAAATAAAAACAATTTTTTTTTCAATAATTTAGTGTGGGGGTAAAATGGTCAAAACACGAATTTGGGCCTTGGGCCTGATTTGGTGATGAGAGCCTATCCGAGCAGAGACTTTGGGGCCCACAAGCCAATTCGTGCTAGAAAGATTGGTGAGGTTGTCTGAGGAGAGGCATTTCCTCGGACAAGTCAAATAAAGATTGTATGACACGTCATGATGTTTCGGGAGAGAATTCTGGAAGGTTTGGTGGGTAAAGATGTGTTTCACATAGTTATAGAGAGGAAGAACGTATGAGAAATATTTAGGGAAAAGGCTGCTACCACCGCATTAAAGACCCTGCACCTACCTCCTTGGCCGCATTAATGGGGAAATGACCTCTGAACAGTAATGTTTAGCCTTCCAGCTATTATTTGAAGATATCAAGAAGGTGGTGGATGTGACAAGTATCTAATTGGGTGATCTGTGCTACACGTGGAAGGAGAAAGGGAGAAGAAGATTGATATAAGAGAGGAAGAGAGACATGGGGAGAAGGAGGATGAGAGAAAGAGAGAGAAAAAAAAAACATTGTACACTTTAACTTCAGTTGTAATCTTTTGTTTAAAGAGAGAAAGGTAATACAAGTCGTCCTCGGCTTATGTCCGAGGAGAATTTCTGTTATTCTTATCCATTGATTGTGTAGTTAGTGGTAGTCTAGCCCGCCTATCTGTCGTCCAATATCCACAAAACCTAGGTTTCAAGCCCACGCTCTACAAATTTCATTGTATAAGGCTATTTGCGCCTGAATCCATCACTTGGTTGAGTCTAGGTACAAATTGTGCACTTACAATTGGCGCACTATGGCGGGCTCAGATCCGCATCATGCAGAGTCTCAGGGGTCCCAGCGTGAGGACCATTTCGAACGTCTCAAACGTGAGAGGGATCGAGAGGGAAGTGTGCATACGGTGCATCCCGATGGAAGTCGTTTGCGTGATGGAAGAAAAGCCCTCCATGAGGATGATGCTAAGGCCATGTAGAAGGAGATTGATCACCTTAAGAGGAAGTTGCGCCGTGTGAGGCGGAGGCGGACACCATCTCTTTTTGACCCTCCTTTTGAGGGCTCCTAGGGGAGTAGTTACAGGCTAAGGTCCAGGACTTCTCCTAGCGAAACCTTCTCGTACGAGAAAGACGATCTTCCGGGTCGTAGGGATAAGAAGTCTTCCTCTAGGGGCTTGGGAAATGATGCTATGAACAGGGCGTTGCACTAGATCTCCAAGTCACCTTTCTCATGCAGGATCGAGAAGGGAAAGCTTCCACAACGGTTTACTCAGTCCACGTTCACCATCTATAATGGCAGAACAGACCCAATCGAGCATATGAGTCATTTCAATCAGAGGATGGCGGTACACTCTAAGAACGAAACCTTAATGTGCAAAGTTTTCCCCTCTAGCTTGGGACCTGTTGCTATGAGATGGTTTAACAACCTGAAAGCGGGTTCTATTGACTTTTTCATGGAACTCACTAGGGCATTTGCGTCTCGATTCATTACATGCAATAGAATTCCTCGGCTTTTGGACTCATTGTTGTCTATGGCCATGAGGGAGGGAAAGACCTTGAAAACGTATTCTGATAGATATTGGGAGATGTTTAATGAAATCGACGACGATTTTGATGAGGTGGCGATTAACACTTTCAAGGTGGGCCTCCCAACTGATCACGACTTAAGGAAATCTCTGGCCAAAAAGCCCATACGGAGTGTACGTCGGCTCATGGATTGTATTGACGAGTACAAAAGAGTTGAGGAAGATCAATAACAAGGTAAAGGGAAGGTGAAGGTTATCCCTCAAGAGAGGAGGGATTTCAGGACGGATAGATACAATAACAACAGGCCGATGAGAGATTTCTCGGGGCAGTCCGGTTCGGCCACTCCATAAGCAGTCAACACCGTATTTCGAGAACTGGTACATCAGTTGCTAGAGAGCATCCGGAAGGAACCATACTTCAAATGGCCCAGTAAGATGGCTAGGGATCCTATGAAGCGGAACTAGAATCTCATTTGCCAATATCATCAGGATGTAGGTCATACTACCGAGAACTGCCGGACACTTTGGAATAATTTAGAGCAATTGGTTAGTGAAGGAAAATTGAAGTAACATTTGTATCAACCCAATGGACAAGGAAGCCATTCAGGTTCGAATAACCAAAGGAACAACTCATCCCGACCGCCTTTGGGGATGATTAATGTCATTTTTGTTGCCCCTGGCAAGACGGGCTCCTGTTCTACTAGGGTGATGTCCGTGTCACATATTCCTGCCGAGGAGTCTGGCTCAATGCCGAAGAGGATTAAAGGGGATACTCCACCTATTTTGGGCTTCTCGGATGAAGATAAAGTTGGGACCATCCAACCGCATGACGATGCCCTGGTGGTTACATTGAGGATTGGGGGCTATGATGTGAAGATGGTGATGGTTGATCAAGGTAGTGGTGTTGACATCATGTACCCTGATTTGTTTAAAGGGCTTAATTTAAAGCTCGAAGATCTTACGGCTTATGATTAGCCATTAATAAGTTTTGAGGGGAAGGCCGTCATACCAAAGGGACAAATTCGCTTGCTTGTGTAATTAGGTTCAGAAACAGTTGACGTGGATTTCATTGTGGTTGACGCTTATTCTCCATACACGGCCATCGTCGCTGCATGCTCTGGGTGCTGTTTCCTCAACTTTACATGTCAAGGTGAAGTTCCCTATGAGGCCCCTAGGGTCGACCCATACTTCATTTGCCATCATTTGAATGTCAATCCTACCATTGTCTCGAGGAGGCAGCCGCCTCAGTGTTTTTCTAAAGAACATGCCGAGGCCATCAAGGAAGAAGTGCTCAAGCTCAAAAGGGCTGGGGCTATTAAAAAAGTTTTTTATTCGGAATGGTTGGCGCATACAGTAGTGGTAAAGAAGAAGAACGAGAAGTAAAGAGTTTGTGTGGACTTCACGGACTTGAATAAGGCTTGTCCTAAGGATTCGTTTCCAATGCCTTGCATAGATTAGTTGGTGGATGCTACAGTTGGGCATCCTCGGATGAGTTTTTTGGATGCATTCCAAGGCTATCACCAAATACCTTTGGCATAAGGTGATCAGGAGAAAACAACCTTCATTACTCCTACGGGGAATTATCATTACAAGGTGATGCCATTTGGTTTGAAAAACGTAGGGGCTACCTATCAAAGGATGATGACCAGGATGTTTGAGTCGCAGTTGGGAAAGACTATTGAAGTATATGTGGATGACATGGTGGTGAAGAGCAAGGTCATACCCATGCATGTAAAATATTTGGATGATACTTTTCAGATTCTGAGGAAGTACAGGTTACACCTTAACACCTCTAAATGCTCTTTTGGCGTAGGCTCTGGTAAATTCTTAGGCTACAAGGTGACTCATAGAGGAATAGAAGTAAATCCGGCGCAAGTCAAGGCAATTAACAGCTTGCAACCTCCTCGGAATCCAAAGGAGGTTCACAAGTTAACGGGGATGACTGCAGCTCTCAACAGGTTTATCTCTCGGTTCGCCGATAGGTGTAAACCTTTCTTCTAGTTGCTGAATAAGTGGAAGGGATTTGAATGGACTGAGGAGTGCGCTTTAGCTTTTCAACAACTTAAGGAATACCTTTCTCTACCACCCATCATGTCTCGACCGGAGATGGATGAGATCCTATTTGCTTATATAGCGGTGGCCATTCATGCTATCAGTTTGGTTCTAATACGTGACGATGGTGGTGTGCAAATACCAGTTTATTATGTGAGCAAATATTTGAATGAAGCTGAAGTGCGTTATTTGTCGTTGGAGAAAGCGATCCTGGCCGTGGTGCATGCTACGCGTAAACTTCCTCACTACTTTTAGTCCCATACAGTTGTGTTTTGACCCAACTCCCTCTTAAGTCGGTATTGCGGAGTACTGATTACTTTGGGAGGGTAGCTAAGTGGGGAACTATCTTGAGGGCTTTTGATATTAAGTATATACCTCGCACTTCTGTGAAGGGCCAGATCCTTGCTGATTTGGTGGCAGAATTCGCTGAACCTTCGTTAGAAGAAACTACAAAGGAGCTGCACATGGATGAAAATAAGTTGGCATGATCACATGTAAGGAGCTTCCGGTTTGGAAAGTGCATGTTGATAGGGTGGCGAACCAGAGAGGATCAGGTGTCGGACTAGTTTTGGTATCCCTTGAAGGAATTACTTTTGAGAAATCGTTAAAATTGGGGTTCTCGGCCACTAATAATGAGGCTGAGTACGAAGCTGTATTGGTTGGGATGGATATGGTCCAGAAAATAGGGGGAAAGTTAGTTCAAATGTTCTCGGATTCTCAATTAGTCGTGGGCCAAGTAATAGGGACATTGGAGGCTAGAGATCCAAGAATGCAAAAATATCTGACCAAGGTTAGATACTCACGATCCAAATTTGATTCTTTTGTCCTGATGCATGTTTCTAGGAGTGGAAACACGCATGCTGATTCTTTAGCCACGTTGGCAACATCCTCGGCTCAAGGTTTGCCTAGGGTCATCCTTGTGGAAGACTTATTAAAACCTACTCGAACGGCGGTAGCTGCTGTCCATATTCATCAAGTTAGGGTCAACCTAGTTGGATGGACCCCATAATATCCTTTCTTAAGAATGATGCTCTGCCCGAGGATAGATCTGAGGTAGATAAAGTTCGTAGGAAGGTGCCTTGATTCTGGTTGTCCGAGGATCAGAAGCTGTATAAACGCTCCTTCTCTGGGCCATACTTGCTGTGTATACACCCTGAAGCAATGGAGTCACTATTGGAGGAATTGCATGAAGGGATTTGTGGAAGTCACACAAGGGGAAGGTCTTTGGCTCATAAAGTTCTGACCTAGGGGTATTGGTGGCCCAACATGCAAAGAAAGGCCCAGGATTATGCGAAAAAATGCGACCAACGCCAGAGATTTGTCCCTAATATCCATCAGCCTGGTGGTTTTCTCAATCATCTGTCTAGTCCCTGGCCGTTCGCTCAATGGGGATTGGATATAGTAGGGCCTTTCCCAAAGGTTGTGGGAAATAAAAGGTGGCTGCTCGTAAGAACTGACTACTTTACCAAGTGGGTTGAAGCTGAGCCTTTGTCAAACATTCGAGATATAGATGTAAAGAAGTTTGTTTGGAATAATATTGTCACCAGATTTGGGATACCACATACTCTTATTTCAGATAATGGCCTGCAGTTTGATAGTAAGGCCTTCAAAAAATACTGTGGTGATCTGGGTATCACGAATAGATACTCCACTCCAGCCTATTCATAGGGTAATGGGCAAGCCGAGGTAGTTAACAAAGTTATAACAAGTGAACTCAAGAAGAGGTTGGATGACGCAAAGGAAAGGTGGGTGGAAGAATTACCACATGTTCTGTGGACATATCGAACTACACCACGAAGATCCACAGGAGAAACACCCTTTTCCATGACTTATGGGGCCGAGACTGTGATCCTAATGGAAACTAGATTCCCGACGTTAAGGACAAGCTTTTTTCAGCCCGGATAATAACAACGACTTACTGGAGAAAAGTCTGGACCTAGTTGAAGAACAAAGGGAGAGTGCAATGGTTCAATTAGCTTATTATCAGTATAAACTTAAACGGGGGTACGATGCTCATGTGAAGTTGAGGCCGCTTGCACCTGGAGACTTGGTGTTAAGGAAGGTCTTGGGTAATGCCAAGAACTCAGCATGGGGAAAGCTAGGACCTACCTAGGAGGGACCATATCGAATCATTTCTATCACGGGCATAGGGGCATATCGTCTAGCAGACTTAGATGAAAAAGTTGTACAACGTCCATTGAATGTAAATAACCTACGAAAGTACTATTATTAATAAAAGACTCTTTTGTCATCCTATGTTTTATTATTATTATGTTGTGATTACGGTTCATTTTTATAAATATCAAACAGAAACTTGGTCATGCATGGCTCCTCGGACCACATACCTCGTGAAAATTGATATATTATTAAGTGTTAAACAGAACCTTAGTTACGTCTAGTCCTCGGGCCATCTACTTTGGAGAAATTAATATTTTGGTTCATTTTTATAAATATCAAATAGAAACTTGGTCATGCATGGCTCCTCGGACCACATAACTCGTGGAAATTGATATATTATTAAGTGTTAAATAGAACCTTAGTTACGTTTGGTCTTCGAGCCATCTACTTTGGGGAAATTAACATTACGGTTCATTTTTATAAATATCAAACAGAAACTTGGCCATGCATGGCTCCTCGAACCACATACCTCATGAAAATTGATATATTATTAAATATTAAACAGAACCTTAGTTACGTCTGGTCCTCGGGCCATCTACTTTGGGGAAATTAACATTACCGTTCATTTTTATAAGTATCAAACAGAAACTTGGTCATGCATGGCTCCTCGGACCACATACCTCATAGAAATTGATATCTTGTTAAGTGTTAAACAGAACCTTGGTTACGTTTGGTTCTCGGACCATCTACCTTGGGAAAATTAACATTTCGCTTTATTTTTCTAGGTATATGACAGAGATTTGAATAAGCCTTGATTCTTGGGTCATACACCATAGTAAGTTTACTGTTTGCTTTATGTCTAAGTTAAACGTCAAATCAAGCCTTAGACTATATTTCTCCTGTCTTGAGTTTAGATATATCCATACATATTCAACTGTATCCTGTGTGCACTTTAGATGTTGTAGTTTCAATACATAGTTTATCTGTTGATAATTTAAGTTGATGAAGTTAGCATAGTTTCATTTTAGATTATTAGTATTGACTGAGACATTAAGAAGATTTCTTTGTACGTTGGGGTATTAAGTCAATTATGCTACGCATGTAATTTACACTAAGGTAAAAGAGGTAAATAGCTCAGTAGAGAAAATTGGCAATGCAATAAAGAGAAATCTTTTGAACTTGTCATTAATACTGTCGTTGGGTACATTGAAAGTTAAAACCTAGAATAAAAGGATCAACACAAGAATCCTGAAACAATAAAAGAAGAAGAAGAAAAAAGCAACATAAAGAAAAAGTCCTAGATGGCCTATGCCTTAAGTTTATGTGGAGGGTCTTGGTTGGAATTCTTTGCAGCCTCTTTCGCTTTGTCCTCCTCCCCAGTTTGCTTAGGCTCACCTTCGAACGTGGCTTGGACTTGTTTTCCTTTATCCTTTGCCACTAGTGGAGGAGCATTTGGCTCAGCATGCTCGCTTAAGCGCTTCCCAGCCCCATCACCTTGTTCCTTCTCTTTATCAGAACCAGTAAGTTCTTTAGGAGATGGAAGAGGTTCTTGAATTGAAGATGGCTGAGTCGAAGGCACTGCCTCGGAGGTATTTGAAGTGGGAGGAAGGTCTTCAATCACTTGGATATCCTGTGGAATCCAAATGTTCTCGGACTTCCTCAACTCAGAGTCGGTTGGGACTCCTGCCACGTTTAGAGCTTCTGCCCAAACTTGTTGACAGTACTCCTTACACAACTCTGCTAGCTCTTCGGTCAGCCGGGTTTTCGTTGCCTTGACCCCTTCATTGTAGGCAGCCTTCTTGGCAACCTCTATGGTTTCCTTGAAAGTACGAGCCTCTTCCTTGGCTTGAGCAAGTTCCTTTCTTAGGTTTGAGTTTTCTTGCTGAGCTTTGGATAGGTCTTCGTCTTTTTGGCGCAAGAGTTTGCATTGCCCCTCCACTTGAGCCTTGGTGGTTTTAAGGCTAGCCTCGGCACCGTTTGTTTCTCTCTTCTCATCTGCCAATTTTTTGGTCAGATCCTTGTTGTCCACCACGACACGGCCTAAAGCCTTCTCGGTCTCGACCATAATTTGGAGCTTAGCCGCAGCCTATTTCCGAGAATCCTCCACCCATTTCTCAGCAACAAAAACTTCTTGGATGGCTTGCATTGGAATATTGAACAAGCACATTAACAGAAACAACATGGACACACATGTGGGAGACATTATACAGAAAGATAATGAAACAGTGAGATAGAAGTAATCGGAGGATACGTACCAAGCCTAAGTCTCTTTTTAAGTAGAGAAAAAGGTGGGATTGGGTCATCTTCTCCAAAGCCTCCATATCCTTTGGTAAGAGAAGGGGCTGTTCCAGAGCATCGGCGAGGTGGTGAGCATGTCCTTGCTAGAATGCTCTGATGTTGGAGTGGTTGGGAATTGGAGCCCCCTCTAGTTCTAGTGTAGGGTACCAGTTGGCCTGCGTACGGTGCACCTCGACCAGGTCATGGCTTTCCCCACTCTCTACAAAAGGGGCGCGCGTCCTACCCTTAGCAACGTTTTGTTGTTACTATTGCTTAAGTTTCTTTTGTTTCGCCATTTCTGCCTCCTCGGCCTTGTTTTTCCTTTTCTTTTTAGGGTCAGGGGCACGAATCTTAGGGTCAGAAGGAGGAGGAGGTGGTGGCAGCTTAGGAAGGGGTTGAGACTCAACTGTATGCCCTTCCTGGTCATCAATGCTCTTAAACTGGACATCTTTTCTTCCTCGGCACTAGTTTCAACCTGTGCAAATACCAAGCCCTGTACACCCGAACTCTCGGAAGGTTCGTTTTCTTTGTCCGAGATGGTGACAATGTGGCTCTCTGTGGGTCTCTCTGCTTCCTCAAGTTGGAACTGATCTATTTCTTCTTTGAGTAACTGTTGCGAAGATGTTGACTCTTCTGGGATGGCTGTTGCTTGGGAGTGTGTGGAAAGAGGAATTGCTGCGATTGGGCGTGTGTAGAGGATCACCGAGGGGTCGTCTGGTATCTTATAGGCAAAAAGAAAGCCAGGTTTTGAAATATCAATCCTTCTGCGTCTCTGGTCACCCGTGATGATCGCGTTGCCGATATCTTGGAAGACCTCTAATAGAGGGTCGTATCCTAATATGAGATGGGCTGCTCTCACTTACAGGTCTTCGCTCATGAACACCTCGGATCGTAGAACGTGATTGAGGTCCGCGGCGCTGCAGAGGCTTAGACAGGGCCGTACGTGTTGTTTGTCTGCAAAAATGTCCGAGGAAGCGAATATGGTTAGATCGACAATAAGGGCCAAATGAAGAGAGAATAGAAGACAATGTAATCAAAAATGGTAAAAGTTGAAAGAATTAAGTCACAAGTTAGGGAATCTAATGCCTATGGATTCACACCTGGGGTTCCCCATTTGACTGGGCAATGAGGACCGTCAGACCAACTTCCCGAAGCAATTAGATAGTCGTCCTTCATACCTTTATTAGATTTAGGAAGGCAAGATATGAGTCTAACGATGCTGGACCTAGATTTGAGGTAATATCCTACATCTTTAAGTTTATGACACTCGTACATGTAGACGACGTCATGCCATGTGAGATTCAGACCCATTTGTTCGTTTAGGGTGTCGACACAACCTAAAACTCTAAATACATTGGGTGTGCATTGATCTGGGCATAACCTATGGTTACGGAGGTATTCGCTGGTTACATTTTTCATGGGAAGGGTCATCCCACCCTCTAGGAATGCGATGATGGGAATGACAACTTCTCCTTCCCCCCTAGCGTTACCTATAGCTTCTAGAGGGCAGTATCTTAAGCCTACGTTTTGAGGAATACGATATTTAGCCCGAAAGCCCTCGATACCGGCGTCGGTATCGACTAGACACTTGAATCTACCCATTTGGTGGGGGAAAGAGTGAAATTTTAGAGAGGAGAAGGATATAATTAGTGGCCGAGAACAATAGCCGAGGAGAAATGAACTTAAAAGATTGAAAACTTACGAGAAATAGGTAGACGATTCTTCGTGAGCTTCTTGAGAGGAGAGAGAATAGGAACTTTTGAGATGTGATTGATTTCTAAAGTGAGAGGTTGAATTTCGGTTTCCTAGGTGTTTTGGCGAATGGGAAGCGGCATTGAATGTGAGTTATCCCGCCCAAATCTGAGTAAGAGACCCGAACCGTTGGATGTGCATTACACCGTTGGATGAGGAGGATAGGGCGTTACCTGTAGCAATTAATGCGCATTTGGTGGATTTTGAAGCGTTAGTGGCGGTTTAAAAGAGGTGAGAGGACGTCTTTCGCACGTGCTGATTTGAAAAGCATGTGAAGGTTATGCTGTTGTGTCAAAACTTCACTTTCCTTCCTAGATGGGGAGGAAAACGAAGTTTTGAGGGGCTATTGTAGGGGTAAAATGGTCAAAACATGGATTTGGGCCTGATTTGGTGATGAGAGCCTGTCTGAGCAGAGACTTTGGGGCCCACAAGCCAATTCGTGCTAGAAAGATTGGTGAGGTTGTCCAATGAGAGGCATCTTCTTGGACAAGTCAAATAAAGATCGTATAACATGTCATGATGTTTCGAGAGAGAATTCTGGAAGGTTTGGTGTGTAAAGATGTGTTTCACATAGTTATAGAGAGGAAGAATGTATGAGAAATATTTAGGGAAAAGACTGCTACCACCGCATTAAAGACCTTGCACCTACCTCCCTGGCTGTATTAATGAGGAAATGACCTCTGAATAGTAATGTTCAGCCTTCTAGCTATTGTTTGAAGATATCAAGAAGGTGGTGGATGTGACAAGTATCTAATTGGGTGATCTGTGCTACACGTGGAAGGAGAAAGGGAGAAGAAGATTGATATAAGAGAGGAAGAGAGACATGGGGAGAAGGAGGATGAGAGAAAGAGAGAAAAAAAAGCATTGTACACTTTAACTTCAGTTGTAATATTTTGTTTTAAGAGAGAAAGGTAATACAAGTCGTCCTCAGCTTATGTCTGAGGAGAATTTCTGTTATTCTTATCCATTGATTGTGTAGTTAGTGGCAGTCTAGCCCACCTATCTGTCGTCCAATATCCACAAAACCTAGGTTTCAAGCCCACGCTCTACAAATTTCATTGTATAAGGCTATTTGGGCCTGAATCCATTGCTTGGTTGGGTTCAGGTACAAATTGTGCACTTATATTTAGGAATGAAAAAAAATATTTAAGGTCTTCGTCAAACCGCACAAACCACAAAAACCACCCGCAAAATGGCATAACTACACTTCATCGCATAGTGCAATGCAATTTGCAATTTTATAATAAGAAAACCGCACTACATCACACCCTCTCTATATTTTAATATATTTACATTTTTAATATCAACAATATATTATTAATATTTAACAACCTTAGTTTTCAAAAAAAAGAAAAAAGGTTTAATAACTCTAGCAAGTATTGATTAGGACAGCCAGCCAAAAATAAAGAAAAACTAGTTTAATAGTTTAAAACTTGGTCCAAAACAAAGAGAAAAATCAGTTTTGAACTAGACAGAAAAAGTCTGAAATTTGTAAAATATATTGGCTTCAAACCGTTCAAACATGGACAGAGGTATTATTGGCTAATCTTTTTAATAAAAAAACTAGTATATATATAGATACTAATTAATTTTTACCAATTTTGTTTAATAAAATTACACTTTGCCCCCTTAACAATATCATTGTTTATTGATTCTGTTAAGAGTAATGTTACATTGACAAACTTTTTTACAACAGTTTTACAAATTATTGAGTTAACAAATTTTTAATAGTTTCTATTTAGGCCCATCACTTATATCATTTTTTTTTACTTACTAATAACTACTCACTACATCAGTAATTTATTAAAAAACAGCCCAACAAAAATTACAAGTAGCAAATTTAAAAGACATTGAACCTAATCAACCAATTTTACGTAAAATAAACAGCCTGACCCTTTAAAAAATTTTAAACAAAATAATTTTATCCTTACTCTGATGCATTAAAGACACCAAAAATTATATTACAAAAAAAAAACAAAAAACTTCAATGGCCAAGCAATAGTAGAGCCGATGGCTAAAGTCGCCACAACTAGATGTAGAGCCTCCCCCTTATATCTAAATCCTGGCTTGGTCCCTGTATTCAAACCACATTTTATACACTGCACTGCATATGTGACTGCAAAAATGAGGTATGATGCGGTTATAGTTTTGGTTAAATTTTAAATCGCACTACATTACATTGCACCACACATATGGCAGTAAAAATAAGGTTCAGTACTGTTATGCTTTTGGCTAAATTGCACCACAAAATGCGGTACTAAAAATAGTTCAAAATTGCATTGCAGTATCGAAAGGCGAACACCCCTACTTTAAGGACAGAAAGTGTAGCATTTTTAATAGTTTATAGATGAAAGACAAACTTTTTAATAAGTTAGGATAAAAATAATTTTTTTTTTAAAGTTTAGAGACAAAAAATAAAATTTTAATGAAATAAAAATAGTATTAAAAAAAAAAGAGCAAGAAAATTTAAATTAGCAAAAATCTCGGGAGGTGAGAAGCGATAGTAATGAGTAATGAGAAGAGAAAAGAAGCAGAGTAAAGAAAAAAAACGAGTCATCTTATTATTGTAATTGAAGTAAGTAGCACAAAGTACAAACGACGACAGAACAGAGAGAGAGACAAAGGTTTTAACTATTTTAGAGAGAGAGAGAGAGAGAGATTAAGATTATTATAATAAAAGTGGTGAGTTACAGACAGACACTCAGACGTACAGACAGTCGGACGTTTTTTCCGAACGGAAAGATCTGAAGTTTGTTTTAGCTCTCAACATACAGATTGATTCGTAATGGAAGGTATTTTTTTTTCTCTCCCTCTTTTGACTTCCACTTTGACTGAGTTTTACTTCTTGAAGAACCCAATTCACCTTCATTTTCTTTGCTTAAATTTCAAAGGATTTTTCATCAGTGTTTCTGGGTTCTCTTTGATTCTGTTTTACAGTGCATTGTGTCTGAATTCCAGACCCAATTGGAGACACGCACTATTTGACTTTATATGAAGTTAGGCTCTTCAAAATTTTGCATTATATTCAAAGAAATTTGTGCTTAAAACTGTGATATTAAAAAAAAAAAAATTGGAAGTTTGATGTAATTGAGAGGTTTTATATGGTAATTTGTGACCATAGACATGTAAATGATCAGAAATGGTACTCTGTAGGTGAAGAATTTGTAATTCAATTGTGTTTCATTTACCAATAATAAAAAAAAAAGTTTATAGTTAAACGTTAGGGAAATTCCCATCTGGGGTTTGAGGTTTCCTTCTGATTGTAATGTCATTGCGCATCTGTGTGTGTTTGTTTGCTATTCTGGAGTTGAATTTGATGGCTGCTGATATAAAAATTAAAACTTTTTGTACCCACTACTATAATGATCTTGATTTAGAAGAGTACATGTAATTATGTATCAGATATTTGACTCAGGATAAATGAAATACTCCAACACTAGGGGCTTGGGGGGCTTCAAAGACAGATTATAGTAATTTTTCAAAATTCTCACCTTAAGTTGACAAGAAGATCGAAATACTGTGTTATTATGTGTGTGTGTGTGTGTGTGAGAGAGAGAGAGAGAGAGAGAGAGAGAGAGAGAGATGTTTGACTGGAAAATAAGACACTCACATTTTTCTCTATATGCTTTAAGACTGAGTTAACAGATCAGCATGGATTTGTTGGGCTATGGAAACATATTACCCTCATGGCTGGAAACTGTTATCTCTAAATTCAAGATCCTCTTTGAATGTGGAAATTTTTTTAGTTGAAGAACTTGATTACTCTTTCTAGAATGTTTGTGGCAAATTTTCGATTTAGAGAGTTTATAGCCTTGATTTGAATATCTTGTGTGTGTGTGTGTTGCTTGAAATCAGCGTTTTAGCTTTATATGTGAGCTTTACTTTGGTAATTTTATTGGTATAAATTTTACCTTTAGTTTGATTGGGCAGTATTGTTTATATGATAAGATTGAGTTTGTTTGTTTGTTTTTTTTTTTTTTTTCCACATAATTTGAGCTGTGATTATGGAACCTTCATTCCCAACAAGCTAGCATTTGAACAATCAAATCTGGCATATCCCAAAATACGCCAGATAAAGAAACACAGAAGATCACACGTTTGAGGCCACAGAACAATGATGTAAAAGATTTTCCATTGTCTCTCCATTATTCTTACACAAACTGTACAAGATTACTTATTCTTGACACTGTATGATGGCAAACCATTAAAGAGACGCAAGGGATTTGAATATACTTTTTGGAACCTTGAAAAGATTCTAAAGCTGAGAATTCATTAATGGGATCAAAATTCATGTTGTGAGTGGCTGGTACCCATCACTCTATCAGAACATCAAAAAGTGACGTGGATGTGTGTGGTGGTGGTGGGATGGGGTGGCACACTGGGGGGGGGGGGAAGGGTTCTTTCTTGCAGATAGTTTGTCACCATAAGTTTTGTAATTCAAAATTAATGCATAGTTTATAAGACATTATGTGTAGGACTATGTGGCTTCATTTCCTTCTAGTTAAAGACCGTACTGCTTGTGTTAAGTGAAAAGCTTAGTGGTATTGAAATTCGCTAAGGAAGTGCCTAGCAAGTACTACCTATATGCTATAGTGGAAAACAAGACAGTGTCACGGTCTTAATTGATTGTCTAGTATTACAGATTGATTTTCAGGTAATGTGTTTCTTGTGGTGTGTCACTGAGTCATGAACAATATATGAAAGCCCTTAAATCCTGAGTTAGCGCCTTCCTACAATAAATATATGTGGGCTAAATATTTTGATTTTGGGTCCACAGCTAGCAGGCTTCTTTAGTTATCAGGGATGGAAAATTTTTTCAAATAATGTAGTTGGGGTGTTTTTAAGTTGAGATCAAGAAATATGGGTTGCAGGAATTTTCAGGACAGCAGCTACTTGAATGTTTTGTAGGTGCTGGGATTGGAGTTTAATGCTGGAAACTCAAAAATGGAAGTACAATGTGTAAAACCCCAAGCCTGAGACCAATCAAACAGTCTGTGAATCAATAATGATTTCAATTGATCTAAGAATCTTTAGTGTTCTTAAATGTATGAGAGTTGCATTCCTTCCATACCAACCACATCAAACATGAAGGAATATTTGAGTTGTTCAAACAATGACAAGAAACTTGCTTAGATTTGTATGCTTGGAATTGCTACATTATTTCCTATTTGTTCAAGTTTATTGCTTATAAAAAAAAATATTTGAGGCTTTGCAGGGTGTGACTATAGCTTAAAACTAATAGTAAGAATATTGATGGAGGCTCACTTTAGAAAAGGGTACATCTTGATTAAAATTTCCTTAATCAAAGTACTCTAATTGTGTTTACAAGGCTTGCTTATTGAGAGGCCAAAGATAATTCTCTAATGTAGGATCTATAGGAATCCATTATTGAACCATGAATTGGTCTTGAAAATTTTCATGAGTGCCAACTGTATTAACCAATGACAAGTCTTACATGTGAAATCAGGAGCCTATGCATGAAATCATGCCTATCTTGGTTTTGTGGTTGATAAAGGGTCTGAATTTAGGTGAATGGCCTCTCATGGATTGGGAGTGACTGTTGTTAAAGTTCATTTGTTCAGGAGGATGTATGAAGAACTTTAGTTTTTGTGCAAGAACCTTATTATTCAGACTAGATACTTCCATCCTTGCATGTGTCATGTTCTGTTTGTTGAAGATATTGTAATGAAAATTCAAATCTCTAACCTGGGCTTCATTGAAGGAAGAGTAATTCTCTTATGGGTGCCATTGCTGGTGGAACTAACTGTAGTGATTTATGGATAAACCAAAATGAACTTACCTTTTGTTTAGGGAATGGCCTCTCATGGATCGGGAGTGACTGTTGTTGAAGTTCGTTTGTTCAGGATCTAACACTTTAGTTTTTGTGCAAGAACCTTATTATTGAGACTAGATACTGCCATCCTTGTTTGTGTCATGTTCTGTTTGTTGAAGACACTGAAATGAAAATTCAAATGTCCAACCAGTGCTTCATTGAAGGAAGAGTGATTCTCCTGTGGGTGCCATTGCTGGTGGAACTAAATCTAGTGATGTATGGATAAACCAAAATGAGCTTGCCTTTTGTTTATGAGGACCTGAATATTTATTGGGTGATTTTACTGAGCGGCCATTTCTTCCATTGGAGAATATTTATTTTTGTGATTTGGATTCTAAAGTCAAAATCTTTATTACATATAGAAAGTGATTTTAGGTCTTCAAAAAGTCTTTTGAGTAGGGTACCTTTTTTTAGATAATACATCACTTGGGCCCTAAATAATCCTGAATAGTTTTTTCTGTGATACCTTAAGGAATGTGTTTTCTTGGAAAGTTATTGTCTTCATCTACTGTTCATATAAGAAAACAGAATATTTCAGTTCCTTGGGTGCTCTCTTTTAGTTTTGTGGGTACTTACTGAGGTGACATCCCACAATGGGCCAATTTGGCAGATTAATAACGTTCACTTAATATGAATGAATATGTCTAAGCATAGGCACAAGTTGCTGCAATGGGCAGTATCTTTGCTAATATGAATGAATATGTCTAAGCATAGGCACAAGTTACTGCAATGGGCAGTATCTTTGCTCGTTGGTGGAACTGTGTTTGCCAAAGGTTTCAGGGTCAAACGGTTTCTCTTCCCTTAGTTATGGAGGGATGTAGGGTGGGTTCACAAGTTCAATTGCATGGGGCCTTGATTTGTATTTACCTTATAATATAAGCCTGCATAACATTTGCCAGGGGTGACATTTGCACATGAAATGCCCTTTTGGTCTCTACATTATAACCTCATTTCTGTTTTGGTCCCTACTTTTCTATTTTACCGCTTTTAGTCCTCAAAATGAAAAATGCATTTCATTTTAGTCCCAATTGTCATATCAATAATGGAAATATCCTATATGGCAAACAGAGTACACAACTGGCACATTAAATGCTTACATGGCCAATATTAAAAATTTTATTTGTTAAAAAATGGCACATCAGCATTTTAATTATATAAGAAAGGCCACTTCAGAAAATGTTTAACAAAAAATAAATTAAATTAAAAACAAACATTAAAACCTAAATAAAATATAAAAAAAATTTCATTAGTTTTTCGGAGGAACATGATTGTTCATTCTTCATGTTCTTCCCCAAACATGTTTCATTGCCCAGAAAATTAAAATATTTAAGAATTCTTTTTTCTTTTCTTTCATTTTCCTAGTAAACAAACTTGCAAATACACATAGCAAAGCAAAGAAAAATCGATCCCCTGCAAAATGCTTCAAACCTAGATGGGTGAGGTTGCAATTACAATTGCAGCTACAACTCTTAAACCCAGATCTCCTGCAAAATCAATCTCCAACAAAGAACCAAGCCCAAATCTCTAGCAAAACAACCAAACCCAGAACACCAATAAACCCAACAACCAAACTGATCAACAAAGTAAACCCTAACCTTCAAACCCATAAATTTTCTTGGGAAACAAACACAAAAAATCCAGATCGGTTGAATTGTGTGAGAGAGAATAAATTGTTGATGAATATCGAGTCAGATACCCATAGGGAAAACAAACCAAAACTCCCAATATTCTCAAACCCAAACAGGCGACTTTCCATTAGTCCTTCCTCTGCTCGTTGTTGATGAAGATCGGGTCAGATACCCACAGAAAATGCCCCTTGCTTAACCCAAATCCAAACCACCGCCAATCTCAGCCCCTCTCTCTCTACCCAAATCCAAACTACCACATCTCAGCCTCTCTTTCTCTAAACCCAGATCAAAGCCATATCCCAAAAACTACAACTTGAACTTAAAGAGAAAAAGAAATAAGAGAAATCCAAGAGGGAGAGAGAGAGATAAGAAAATGAAAAATGAGTTTGGCACCGTGTTTGTGTTTATTAATGATGTTGTGTTTGGATGACAAGAAAATTTAAGAAAAATTGATAAAGTTACTACAAGTTTTTTTTTTTTTTTTAATCTCTAAAACTGAAAAGAAAAAAAAAGTTTTTTGTTTTTTTTTTTTTCAATTTAAATTAAAATTGCGAAATTAAAATTTATTTGTTTTTAATTTTTTAATTAAAATGTTGACATGACATTTTTAAATGCTAAATAAATTTTTTTTAATATTATTTTATTGGTCACGTAAGCATTTAGTGTGCCAACGGTGCATTCCGTTAGCCACATAGGATATTTTCGTTAGTAGGGACTAAAATGGAACGCATTGAGGACTAAAAGCGGTAAAATAGAAAAGTAGGGATCAAAACAGAAATGAGACCAAAATGTAGGGACTAAAAGGGCATTTACACCTTTAGTAAATTATGAACAAAACTACTGGATGAAGATATACATTCTAAATTTGAGGCCCTTACACTTTTTCATTTTTTTTTGTCTTTTCTTTCAACCTTTCTTAATGGTGTTTATTCTTCATTCAGATCTTTGTGGTTTGATGCCGCTAAATCTCATGATTGTAATTTGAATATAAGTTTTAAGCTTTTTAGCAGAAGTTGAATCTAAATTACTCCTTTTTTCCTCTGTCCTTTTTGTATGTCTAGTTATCCTGTTTAAACTAATTAAGGTATTGTTATAGAATAATGAATGAATAAATTTTCATGTTCAAGGTACTCATCAAAAAAAATAAAAGAAAGAAATTAACATGTTCAAGTGAACATTGGATTGATTTTGTTAGTTCTTATTTTTGGGGCACAATCATCTTATTAACACGTCAGAAACTTGATAGCTTTTTGTCCACTTTCTTGCCCTTTTCCTATTAATAAGAGTAAGGTTAACCTGACCTTGAAGAATGGATGAGATTTAAATTACACCATTTTGTCTGGACTCCGTCAAGATCCCATTATGAGCAAAGTTAATGATTAAAACCCCAATATATAATTGTATGATTTCTCCTTTCTGGTATTTTTTCTAATTCTTGTAAACTATCTCTCTTTATTGAATCAAACTGTCTTTCTTAGTTACAATAGGGACATAAGTCCACCTAGACAGGGATATGACAAGCTATGGCAACATGAAAAACATTCAAGACCTAATAGCACATCATCTATAAGTGGATTGTCCATCCTTCTTCTCATGGACAGGATATGGTCGGCTTTATAATCTTAAATAGTGTGAGCTTGAATTTGCTGGCCAAAATTTTGGGAAACACTTTAGGGGAGCTTCTTAAGGAGCCGATAGTTTTAAAATGTGAAATTTATTTGAAAAGCCATAATATGCACTGATGAATTCCTACCAGCAGACTTCATTGTACTCAAAAATGAATTGTCTAATATCTTGCCCACCGCGTAGACATCTTTATGTGTTGGTGAAATGTATTGTTTTGTTGAAATATATAATTTCTTCTCATTTTTTAGGTAGAATGTGATGATCTTGGACATGAAGTGGGTCATAGAATGTTCATACGGTTATTGTTTATGGAAATTGATAGGTTTTTCCTTGATTAGGTGAATAGATGCTATTCCTCTAATTTTCACCTAATGATCCAATCAAGACTTACCAAAAATAGATTTAATCATTTACTGAAGTCTCCTTGTGTTGTAAAAGCTTTATATCTTGAACTTTTCAGATATGCTCAAACATGTGGTTAATTACATGTGGTGTGGGACTGATGAAATTTTTAACATCAAGTTATTATTGAGTTTCATTTCTTTATTGTAACATTGTCAGATTTTTATTTATTGCACTTAATTGTATATGGTGAAGTTACCTGCTGGCCTTGAGTAATTGTTTGCTGCATCCTTTATATGTTAGTTAATTCTTCCATAGTTGCATCATGTGAGGATTATCAATATTTGAACAGGTGAATCCCCGGACCAGGAATCAGTAGGGTCTGGAACAAAAAGGTCTAGTGTATCATCTAGCAGTAGGACTCAGAGTCGCAAGGACTTCTTTAATAGATTTGTGGATAGTAAAGGCCTGACCTCAAAGCTTGAAGACTGGTTTGATTCATTATTTGAAAATCCGGCAGCAAATACACCTGCCTTTGATGTTCCTTTTGAGTTGATAGACCTTCAAAAATTTGATTATGCATTGGAAGGGATTGCATTTCAACAGCTGATTCGGATGCCCAATGCTGTTTATGCTTCCACTTCTGATGCTGTGGAAGCAACTGTTTATCTTGCTATTGAAGACTTTTTACATGCAAGTGTGAAGGGCTTGTGGGAGGCATTTTGGAGTCAGGATGAGCCTATGCCTTTCTCGGTTGCTTGTCTGTCCAATGCTAACTTGAAATTCTACCAGGCTGAGAAGGCAATTGCTAACGGAAAGCTTGGAGGCCTTTGTGCCACTGGTATAATGCTTAAAAATCCTAGACATCCCCATGGGAAGTGGGACCATATTCTTGAACTGGCTCTTCTGAGGCCTGATATTGGAAGCCTTGCTGCAGATAGCGACCGGCAGCCTTCTCTCTCTGTTCTAGGGGAGGCCCTTTTCTATGCTCTTCGTATGCTACTAGCAAGAAGTTTAAGCAGATTAAATTTCTCTGAGAGTTCAAACACTGTCTTTGTTCTTCTTGTTGACTCTCAATATGGAGGGGTTGTAAAAGTTGAAGGAGACGTACATAAGTTGGAATGTGATGCGAATAATGTTTATGAATGTGCTGCTGAATGGATAAAAAACCATTCTAAAATTGCAGTCTCTCCAATTGATAGGATATGGAACAAACTTGGAAATGCAAATTGGGGAGATATTGGTGCATTACAGGTACTCTTTGCAACCTTCCACTGTATCGTGCAGTTTGCTGGAATGCCCAAGCACTCCATTGAGGATTTAGCTGCTGATCATGGTTCTCGCCTTCAAACAAGAAGAGGGGAGAGGGAGTTGGAGGATACAAGAGTGAATGGAAATGGTATATTTCGGTACAAAAAGCGCACTGTTTCCCCTGAAATTGTTGAAGTTCAAGAAGATTCCAATAATATTCAGTCTGAAGAAATGTTGAAGTTAGAAGTAGGATCCGTATTATGGTTAGAGGATTCTAACTGGCAGAAGGGTTATCAGATTAACAAAGCCTTGAGTACCTCTGAATTCTCATATTACATTGCATCTCCTGTAGAAGACCCGGGAAAAAGTCTGTTTCTATATGTTGGTTCTCACCCTTCTCAGCTGGAACCAGCATGGGAAGATATGAATTTATGGTATCAAGTTCAGAGGCAGACAAAAATATTGACTATAATGAAACAGAAAGGTCTATCTTGCAAGTATCTGCCACAGTTGAGTGCATCTGGCAGGATTATTCACCCTGGTCAGTGTCAAAGACCCAGCTCAGGAGGAAACTGTGACCACCCTTGGTGTGGCACTCCAATTCTTGTGACCAGCCCAATTGGTGAAACAGTGGCTGACATGGTAAGTGAGGGTCGATTTGGAACAGAGGAGGCAATCAGGTGTTGTCATGATTGCTTATCTGCACTTTCGACTGCTGCTTCTGCTGGAATTCGGCATGGAGACATCAGGCCAGAGAATGTAATTTGCGTGAGGTCTAGCGTGAGACATCCTTATTTTGTTCTTATTGGTTGGGGACATGCTATTCTTGAAGACAGGGACCGCCCTGCCATGAATCTTCATTTCTCATCAACTTATGCTCTTCAGGAGGGAAAGCTTTGCTCAGCTTCAGATGCTGAGAGCCTGGTTTATATGCTTTATTATTCCTCTGGTGGGACTTTTCCTGATCTGGATTCAGTTGAGGGGGCACTGCAGTGGAGAGAGACATCTTGGTCGAGGAGGTTGATTCAGCAGAAGCTTGGTGATGTCTCAACTGTTTTGAAAGCATTTGCTGATTATGTGGACAGTCTGTGTGGAACGCCATATCCAATGGACTATGAGATATGGCTAAGAAGGTTAAAAAGAAACATTCGCGAGGAAGATTGTGGGAAGGAAATTGACACATCAGGCTAGGCCATTTTCAATTGGCCACACCATCTCAAATGAATCCTCAAATCATTTTTTACATAATCTATTCATGACGCTGGACACTATGGATTTCTGGTGGATGTCTCTGAATCATGATGTCAGTTGTTTCAACTCATTCAAGGATCTGGATTTTGTTTTACATGTGACAGAATGTTGGTTTGAAATTTACAAGAATGGTTTGGTTGCGTCCTGCATGAAGCAGCTTGATCATGATTGTACATCTGGGTGTTGGTTGTGCTGTTTACTATCTGGATATCTCAGGGACTGCTGTCTGGTATATGCATGGATGAGCCAAAGTGTCGAGTTTTCCAGAATGTCTAGATAGAGTGTTCTTGGATTGGGTTTTTTCAGAAGTTGCCCGCATATATTAGGCATTGCAGCTCCCTAATTATGTAGAGAATCAAGAAGATCATTGCTTTCAGCTCTTGTGAGTTTCTTATGGATATATTCTGTATTAATTCCAACCATTCCTTTGTAAAGATATGAGTCATTCAGATTGCCCTGAAGTTGGTGTAATTGTGAGGTATTAGACTGGATTTGGGTAGTCTGCTTTGTTCAGGGCATCATCTTGTTTGTAAATGTGTTATTAGTTCCTTTGTTTTTGTTCTCCTTTTCTTTTTGGGTGAGGTGGGGAGGGAAGGTGAGGTGTCCATGGGATTTTAATTGAGCCCTTAGAACCAGCATTATTTGGTTAGTTGAGTCTCTAATCTATAGTTCAAATTGACTTTTCACAAGTTTCTGTCCTAGATTTTTAATTTTTTAGGGCATACTCTAAACCTTTTTTCCTATATGATCTGTCTTCAATTTGGGTGTTCACGAATGTTGTAACTATTATCTTTCCGGATGAGGCCAATTCTCAGTTCTGCTTGTGTAGTTTGCATAGATAACAATTTAGATGAGAATCCAACAAGCATAGATAACAATTTAGATGAGAATCCAATTATTGCTCCATTCGCTTCAATTTTTTGCAGATTAACGTCGGTTTGGAAATCGCTGATTTTGCTGAAATTGAATTTTTTTTTGCTGAAAGTATGTAGAAAAAAAAGCTAAAAGATGATTTTTGGAGCAATGGGACCCACTTAATAGTACAATGGAATCCACATTAAGAGCAAAAATAAGTTAAAAAGTAAATAAAGCTAACTATTTTTTTTAAATCCCAAACGCAACCTAAGAGCATTCTCATCAAGAGTTTTAAAAATTTTAGTATTTAGCACCTAAAAAATTAATTTTATAGCATTTAACACGTCACTTTATAGTACACCTAACATCAAAATTTCTATTTTCTTTACCACTTCATTAAAATATTATTTATTTGTCATTTTTTATTCTTTTTGAGAGAGTAGAGTGAGATATGAGGGGAATAAAAAAATAATAAAAAATGAGTAACAACTTGATATAGTTAGGTGCTAGTAATAACATCTTACTGGAGCAAGGTGCTAAAAAATTTAAAATTTAACACCATTGATGTAGGGTTTTTTTTAGTGGTTTAGTTGCTAAAAATACCTTTTAGCATTTATTCCACCTTTGATGAGAATATTCTAAGACCTTCATTAGGAAACTCCAATACTATACATTAATACTAATTTCACAATCCCAACACTTTTGAAGCCCCTTTGTTTGGCATCAACTTACTTCACTTTTTGCCAAAAGAAAGCTAAATATACATTTTATTTTAAAGGGTAAATTTCATTAATTACCCTTGAGATTTGGGCAAATACCAAGGAGGTCCAAAAGATTTCAAAATTGACCATTTCAATCTTTTAAGTCCAAATAGACTCTAATGCTGTTATTTATTTTTTAGTTTCTCTCTCTAACCCTTAAACCTTTCTTTTATCATCCCACTTTCATCTCACTCTCTCTCTAACTCCTTCATCCATCTTCCACTCTCATAGCTTTCTTCTCACTCTCTCTGACTCTCTCATCCTTCTTCCACTTTCAGACCTCTCTTTGACTCTATTGTCCCTTTCTTCTCGTAGTCTTTGCGATGGCATCCTGGTGTGGGTAAGCGGTGCTTGTGGGTTTTGGTGTGGATCGGTGTTGGTTCTCATGGTCTTTGGGCAGCGCCGTGCTATGGGTTAGCAGTGGTTCGTGGGTTTTGGTGTGGATCAACATCAACATTTGAGTTATTTGTGGGTTGGCAGAGGAGGTTTGTGATTTTGGTTTGGGTCGGCGGTGGAGGTTTGTGGATTTTGGTTTGGATAGGCGAGGTGGGTTTGATTTGGTTTGAGCAAAGGTTTTGTGGGTTTGCTGTGGTTGAGCAAAGATTTTCTCTTGCTAATGAAGTTGCCGAGCTTGAGAGCCATTGGTGAGGGGTTTTGGTGATGGAGTGAGCAGTGTTTGTGAATTTGAGAAGATGCTTTGGGATTTTGGTTAAGAGAGGTTTTGATTTATTGGGTTTGATTTTAGATGAGGATTTTGAGTTGAAAGGTTGATTTTTTTTTGTCACAGTTCTTGATCGTTTTGTGATTTTTGTTGTGTGTTTTCCGTTTTGATTGTTGGATTCATTCAAGCATTTTCTTTCCCTGTTTGTTTATTGAGAAAGTTACAAGAGAATTTCTATTTTATCAGCGAAGAAAGAGAAGAGAGATAGTCATAGAAAGGGATGAGATGACTGAGGTTAATGTCGTTAGAGTCCGTTTGCACTTAGGGATTGAAATTGTCAGTTTTGAAATTTTCTAGACCTCTTTAGTATTTGCCCAAACCTCAAGGGTTATTAACAAAATTTATCCTATTTTAAAAAGTAGAGAGTTTCAAAAAGTTGTACACAAATAAAATAAGTTATAAGTTAAATTAAAGTTAAAAGTTAAATTAAAAAGCTCGTAGAAAACATGGTGACGTGGTCATTAAGTTTATAAATTTTGATTATTTTGACCATATAATTCTAGTTAATTATTGTTGAAGGTTGTTTTCCTAATTGTCACAAGTTTGCACTTGATAGGTCTTCTTTGTTGCCCGGATTCAGTCGAGGAGTGAATCCTCTACCCTCGTCTACGCGATTGGTGAAAAAGGTTAGAGATACGTTTTGTGTAATACGGAACTTAGACAAGCCTACACAGGAAATAAAAACACTATGGCCCGTTCATAACATTTAGACAAATCGTGATGTTAGTTTCAGTATATAGGATAATTGTGATTAGTGTAATGAAGGAGAAAGGATCATTTTCTGTTTTGCGCACTTGGGAACTCAAGGAAGTGGTTTGAAGTATTTGTTGAGTGTGTTTGAAGGCTTGTAGGAAAATAGGAAAACACCTAAATGAAAATATAATTTTTTGATATCTTTCTAGGTCTCCTATAATTTAAATAAGTGTTTACCTGCACTTATTGTGAAATAGATTTAGGAAAGTATATTACATTGTAATGCACTTGTGTTTATCTTTATATTTTAAATCAGGTTATTAATCAGTATATTACATTTAGCTGCACATATGTATAAGTGAGCATCCAAAATTGTTTTCTTATTTAAAAAGTAAAAAACTTATTTTAATGTTCACAAACTGTTGAAACTTATCTCAAAATACCTTTTACCAACGGTTGAATGTATGTGGATAAAATTAATAAACATATTTTAATATACATTTATGTGAATATGGTATATGTTTCAATGGTTTTTAATAATACTTCAACGTTTGAACATTGATAAAGGTGTAACATTTTTTCCAATAGTTGCGGAGGTTGTGGAAAAATTTTCTTGACATGGTTTTTAGTGATGGTTCTCGACAGTCATTTCAATTGTCAAAAATACTTTTTTCAATGGTTTTGTAGTCACTTACTCCGTTTGTTTTGATATTAAATTTTTTTTGAAAAATGAGTTATTTTTAAAATGTATCTTCTAGAAACTATTTCATTTTTCTATATTTGGTAATTGTAAGTGCACAATTTGTACCTGGACCCAACCGCGTGATGGGTTCAGGCTCAAAAAGCCTTATACAATCAAATTTGTAGAATGTGGGCTTGAAACCTAAGTTTTATGGATATTGGATAACAAATATGGTGGGCTAGATTGCCATTATCTACACAATAAATGGATAAAATAACAAAAACTCTCCTTGGACGTAAGTCGAGGATGACTTATATTGCCTTTCCTTCTCCAAACAATAGATTATAATTGAAGATGATGTGTACATTGTTTTCTTTCTTTCTTTTCTTTCTTTTTTTTCATCCCCCCGCTAGAATGCCTCTCTTTTCCCTTTATATCATTCTCCTCCTTCCCTTTATCTTCCACGTATGGATCAAATCAATGATCCAGATACTTGTCCCATCCACCGCCCTCTGGAAGTCTTCAAACAATAGCTGTAAGACTGATTTATACTGTTCAAATGTCATTTCCTCATTAATGCGGCCAGAAGGGTAGGTGCAGAGTCTTTAATGCGGTGGTAGCAGTTTTTTCTATGATATTTCTCATGTGTTCTTCCTCTCTATAGTTGTGTGGAACATATCTTTACCCAACAGACCTTCCAGAATTCTCTTCCAAACATCATGACACGTCGTTCAATCTTCACTTGACTTGGCCGAGGAGATGCCCCTCCTCGGACAACCCCATCAATCCTTACATCAAGAGTTTGCTTGTGGACTTCAAGGCTCTGCTCAGATGAATTAATACCTCTAAATCAAGCCCAACGCCCAAAAGCGTATTTTGACCATTCTGCCCCCCACAGTAATGATCTTGAAAATGAGTTTGAAAACGTGAATCTTTACTTTTTTGTTTCATGGAGTGCAAGCTAAAGTTATTTTTCGGAAAATTTTTGTTGAAAACAATCTTTGAAAAATAAGTTTTTTTTTTTATTAGAGTTTTCTATTGACTGAAAATAGTTTTTCTTTGATTCATTTTTTTCTGATATTAACAAACACAAAAAAAGAAAGAGAAAATCTATCCTCACATCAAATTTATAATTTGCGCTTTTGAAGCTTTCACATTTCCTTCGATACCATATTTGTTGCCATAGACTGGATAATCAAATAACGAAAGTTCAAACTCTTCTAATAAGCGACCATTCATCAAAGCTAGAGTTCTATGTCCCAACTAAGAAAGAATCCATGTGACTGTACTCACGTTTATCTTAGAGCATCTTCATGGCATTTATTTCGGAAGAAATGTAAATCAGCTTTTGATGCTCCCTTAAAAAGTAAAAAACTAAAGTAAAATTAAAATAAAGAAGAGAGGCCTCCCGAAATTAAGTAAAGAAGAAGAAAAAATTATTATGAAGTAAAAAAAAATCTAAACGGATAATCTAAAACTAAATTTGTGGTAGGTTCCAATTAGCTCAACTGGTAAAATTTTTGATAATTGAATAAGAGATTTGGGGTTCAATTCCCGTTTACACTAGAAACTGATTGATATCTTGGTCTGATGATAAAAAACTATCATTAGGAAATGACTTGTTGAAACTCTCTAAAAAAAAAAAAAAAACTAAATTTGAGAATTCATTTTCATGTTTCTTTCTTTTACCAAAGCGTGAAAGTTTCTATCAAAGCCCATCAAACTTAATTCAGATGCAAAAAAATCATTTTTCATGTGCACAAAGCCCCCACAAAAATATGCTTTTGTGAGGGACCAAAGACCACCCTTAAATTCTGGTGAAATGGAAAATCACTTGTTGGATGAGAAAATATTCATCACGATGCCGTATCTCAGGATTCTCAGCTAAGCAAATGCACAATCTTTTGATGGGAAATATTTTTGTCATTCTTTTGTAAGGATTTAATGTGGATGCCCTAACAAAAAGAACATTTTTGTGAGGACAACATATTATGGAACCGTCACAAATTCTTATGTAGTTGTGAGGGGTAATAACTGGTTCCCAGTTCCCACAAATAATAATGAGGAAAATGTCAAATTGGCGGGAAATATTAGAATAATACTATATATTTTAATTTTAAGAGGGTACAATTGACACCAAGACAAATATTTGGTAAAATGGCAAAGCATTAATTTGTGAGAAAAATCTATCATGCGCTAAGTGCATGAGATACTAGCTTTAATTTGTGAAGTGTGGGGCTCATCTGTCTATAAGAGGCTCGTCTTATGTGCTTGGTGCATGAGATACCAGCTCTAATTTGTGAGGGAGGAAAAAATTCCACACCAATACCATATCATGCAGTTGCAGTGGCATGGCAAATGTAAAATTTTTTGGAGGAAAATACTCCCTCCATATTTTTTGTGAGGGTAACGTGGTTCTAACTTAAAAGTAATATTTTTTTCTAAAAAAAAAAAAAACTTTAAAGTAATGATTGGTTCTCAAATAATCAAGCAAAATATCAAATTAAAAATATTAATTAATGGACAAAATTTGGCTACAATTACAACTTCTTCTAAAAAAATAAAATAAATAACAAGCTACATATTTTGAAAATCTAATTATTAGATTGAATGTTCTTTAAGTTCTTAACATTCATGTCAAATTTCGTACCAATTAGATATTATTTACTATTTGATTCATAAATTAATTTTTATGCATAATTTTAAATTACAAAAACTTGAGATTTAAACATTTGATTGATATATAACTATTTTTTGTAAATTTTGCAAGCAATGAAGATATAGGAAAAAAAAGAAGTAATCTAATGGTAATTTGTTAAAATTTACATCTAATAAAAAAATATTGAGTAGATTTGTAATTATTAGATACAACCAAGTTTGTAGTCAAATTTTGTCCATAATTAGTGACTTTTTTCTTGTTTTTTAAATTTTAATCAACAAGATTAGATATAAGCAATTTCGTATCTCATATAATTGCAAGGGAATGCTTGGCCATTAGATATGGCAAAACGGGTCAAAATTTTTTGACCCGACCAGATCTGACCCGAACCCGATTTTTTTGACCTGAAGCATAAATGGGTTGACCTGTGACCCGACCCGAGTTTTTTTGCGGGTCAACCCGACCCGACCTGACTCGAATCCGAATCACTTTTTTAAAAGACAACAATAGTTTAATTGTTTATTGTGAGCTTTAAGGAAACAATTGATACATTTACATAACTGCATGCAAATTAATTGAAAGATAAATGGTTGAGCATTCTGTAATGAGTAAAGATTTTTAGATATCAAATAACAAAGTACATGCCAAGATAATATGATTATAGTAGAGTTAAAAATATAGATTTAAAATTGTAAACATGTGTGAGAAACATTTACAAGTGTGAAAATAGTGAAGCCAAAGTATCAAATTAGCATAAATTATGAATGCTTAGACCTATTTTTTAACAATTTATGTCCAAAATAAATGGCTTTTCAAAATAAATTATGATATTTTCTAGAGTGTGTGTTGCTTAGCAATGATATGATATTTATAAAAGAGACCATGTATAAATAAGTAAGCAATCAAACTTTAATGTATATCTCAAATTGAAATAGAGTGCCAACCATAATTGATAATAGATTATAAAATTAATTTTCAAGATTGTAAATTTCTTATATGTTTTTATTCTTTATCAAATGAGCTATCCAATAAGTCAATTGTAATTTTGTTTTATTTTTTGGAATGTCAATATTGTGTAGAAATAAAACATGTGTATTTGTTTTACTTATCTTTGTGTTATTTTATTTTAGATAGCAATGTTAGGATTTGTATAACTTTAAAATTATTGAATAAGAATTAATAAGTTTAATTGAATCATTCTTTATGTAAGTGGTGAATTTAAAATAATGCATTTTACATCAAGTAATTTGTTGCATAACTTTCCAAATGACAAATACATGTTGTTTTCTTAAAAAAAAAAATTTATGTGAAAAATACAGGCCAACCCGACCCGACCTGCAAACCGATTGACCTGAACCCGTTTTTAACCCGCTTAAGATGACCTGTTTGACCCGACCCACCTGTTTTGCCATGTCTATTGGCCATGGACCCTCATAAATTGTCAAGAAAATGTCAAACTTTTTGTGAGGGCATTATGTACGGTGCGTTGATTACATTGACAAATAATTAGTAGGTAAAATCTTGACGTTTATTGGATGGAATTTTGGAGAAATAAAATCATATACTATATAATAAAAGTTGGGCTTAAAAGCCGTGATTGCACCAAGTGGCTTCACCAAATTGCAGAAATTTTTTTAGATTTTTTTTAATTTAAAATCTACTATAATTTTTAAGTTGATAAAAATCTTAATTTGGTTATAATCCAAATTCTTTATCTAATCCTTATTTTTCCAATGTAGTGTATTATAAAAAAAAAACAACTTTTTTTTAAAAAAAATTTCTACACTACACGTTTTATACATATATATATATATATATATATATATATATATATATATATATATATATATATATATATATAAAACAAAGTTAATGCGGTGATTCTCAAATACCACTTCATCTAATCCATCTAATCTTATTTTTTAATACACCGCACGTTTATATATATAAAACGTAATGTGGTGATTCTCAAATACCACTTCCAAAAACTAAATAGATAATCCTAAGACAAATAAAAATAAATAAAAAAAATAAAAAAGAATTTGATCACAATTGAAATACCGAATACTAATCCGCATCAAATACTACTTTTATAACTATTATGTATTCTTCAAATCAGATCTCTCTCATTCTGTTTATCAATAAAAAAAATCTCTCAAAAAGTCTATCTTTCTCTCTCGCAAAAGAAAAAGACGATTCAGACTTGACTCTGAATCACAGCAGAAGATTACTCAATGTTGAAAAGCTTATTTTCAAGACTTGCTTAGCGATCAGGTTTTATTATTATACACTACTTTTGCATGTTTTTTTCCATGTTATATTTGGTTGAGGCGATTGTTGTCATACCACATATTCAGGAGAGGCCATCCATCATTTTTAATATAGGTAACTTAGGTTCAGATTGAAATAATCTACCACACGTTCCCACTCCCCACTGTCATTAAATATCAACATTAAGTATATACGTCATTGTTTACTATATCTTGATATTATGTCAGTATTTTTTTTTCTTTTTAATGACTTCTTTACCATCTTGAAATTATGTTTGTTTTCATTTTGGACTGATTTGAGTTTAAAAAATTTATTTACTTTTAAGCTATTGTAATATGCTAATTCAGTTTAAAGTTTAAAATTTTATTTGGGATAGGTTGACTTAGTTTATTGTACATGTTTTGGGTGTTGCGTTCTCTTTTTGACAAATGTGTTGATATGTGTAGATGCTCATTTTCTTTTAGAAGCCCAACAGGAGGAGAAAGCCCAAAGACGTGGGCAGAAGAAGGTGGGATGGAAAATACTATTGAGCTCAAGTGGCAGGAATAATGGATTGTGGGTCCATGAAGCAAACAAATGGACCCTGAAGACGTAAATGGGCTTGAGAAGGTCCGATAATAAAGAAATAGCAAACCCATGAGCAGTATGGATGTAGAAAAGTGAGAATAGGTCACAGTTGCCACAGCAAGCCCAAAGCAATGTAAGTAAAGAGAGTAAGAGGTAATGGAGAATCCAAAAGCTCTAAAGATAAAGTATGAAATACTTGGGCCAAGGAAGCCCAACGAGTTAGTAAAAGCCCATGGGAAGCAAAAAACTGAAAAGGGACAAGGATGCCCGAAGAAAGTAAATGGGCCAAGGATACCCAAAAGGAAGTAAGCGTGACGCGGGAGGCCACAAGTAATAAAAGGCCCAATGAGTTTATTGGGCCATTAGAAAAGGGACGAATAGCAAGCCCAAAGAAGCCCGGTAGCCCTAGGTCAAGTAAACATCACAACGGGCATAACAGAATAACGCGGCAGGAAATAATAGCAAGGCTAGCAATCGAACACGGAGGAGGGCGCGAAGGAAAGGAAGCCCACAATCAGGCAAATACCAGTAAGCCATAAAGAATCAGAGATTCATAAAGCAGCCCACACCGAAAGAAGTTAAAAAAACAAACGGAAGGAAGGGCAGATCTTCAGACCACGGCAACCAGCAGGTAGATTTTGGACGAGCATGGAAGTAAGGCACGCGCAAGACCCAGACACCACCGGCCTGTACCTAGCCAATACTAGAAGTGGTGGGTTATGGGCCAAAGGTAAAAGGGCATGGTCTAGTGGTGGGGAGGGGGAAAACCTATTTTCGTGTTTCCTACTTAGGCTCTTTTGGAGGCAGTGTCCTGCTGGGATGACATACCACCCAAAGAGGCAAAGCTGAGTTGGAACCACTAGGTGCATGCCATGAGGGACATGGAGGAAGAGAGTACTTACACCGTGGCAGGTAAGGATGTCACGACAAGCAAACAAACAAAAAAGTCTTCTTTGTTTGGTGAGGTGGAATGGCGCGGCCAGCGCAGGTAAGTGGTGCTGGTTGGGTGATTGACCAGTCAGTAATGGTCGGCAATGACACCCGCACCAAACAAAAATGGTTAAGGGTTAAAATGGTAAAAGCTAGCCACAACTGGCATTATATAAGGAGCCCTTGCTGTGCACGACGGGGGGTAGAGCAACCTCCGAGGGGAGAATCACCATAACTAAGAAAAAAAATTGAAAGATAAAAACGAAGAAAAAGAAAAGGAAAGAATTGGAGAGAATAGAAAGGAAAGTAAAAAACGGAGAGAATAGAGTGGCATGCATGCACCGAATAGGTTGATCTCCCTCACCCTCTCTGACCCATGTTCTCTGCTAATGGCAAATGACCTCTCTAACTACAAGTCATTCAGGCTCGCCCCTTTAAAACAATTAATTTCTCCCATAGAGAGGTTAGTTGCGTTGAAGAGTGGTTCCCCTTCGTGACTTAGACCCAGCAACATAACTTGATACGGCAGACTGACATTTTCTCTTTTAATAAGCTAATTTCATTCATTATCCAAGCCCATTATTTACTTTTGTTTGAATCGTAAGAGAATTTCTATTATTGTCTTTATTGTATCTGCCTGCTGTAGCTATTGTAACAGCTCTGACTGTCATGGGCATGTTATAAAGACTGGGAAAACAACGGCATTCGTTTGCGCACAAGCCGGACCAAGGAGGGTTGCTATTGGACTGGTCCTAACTTTCTAATTCAGAAAGCTTTGGGCCTAGTGCAGCAAGAGGCAGCCCAGCCCAACATTTGCAAAAAAAGGCTCCCAACATTTAAATTGGCGACTCCACTGGGGAGTTAGGAAGCAGACAAGGATAGAGATCCTCGCAAACAAATGCCGCCAAAATCCAGGACGATGCGAAACATGAGTGCTGTCCCTTCGTAGGCCGAGTTGAGGCCAACAACACCTCATCAGCCCAACTAGGCAGAAAACATCAATGAATTGGGGGCTGAACCCCCACCGCAGTCAAGGAATCCCGCTGACAATACCAATTCTTTTGTTGAGGTGTTGCAAGCACTGCAACATTCACAACAAAAAATGATGGAGAAAATACGTCAGCTAAAGACCGAAAAGACCAAGGAAAAAGGAAGCCAGATGTCCCAGAGCATGCGGTAGACAAAGAGACGACACCAGTTGGAGGCGCCCCGCATAATGAAGGACAACGCTACATCACCATGGCCAAGGTAGCAACTTTCTTAGAGCAGGAAAGGGCCAGAGCACCTAAGGAGAGATTCTATGCACGGAGACCTCCTTATCCATTAAGAGTGCTTAGCAATCCATATTTTGAAAGGTATGAACCACGTGCTTTCGCGCAATATGACGGCAGGAAGGGTAGTGCTGTGAAGCACATGAGCAAGTTCATCGATACTCTTGGCCCTTATGCGGCAGACGGGGACTTATGTCTGCAGGAGTTTTCTAAATCACTATGTGACCGTGCCTACACCTGGTACATTGGCCTAAAACCAGGATCAATCCCAACCTGGGATGACATGGTGGATGTATTTTGCACTAAGTACTTCCACGGAGAGGAAACAGTGACGCTTGCTACTTTGCAAGCTACCAAACAAAGAAATGGAGAAGATTTAATGGAGTACATCAAGAGATTCAGAGACATAGCACTTAATTGCTATGACCATTGTGAGGAAAAGACATTGGTGGAGATGTGTATGACGAATATGATCAGAGAATATAGAGATGTTCTGAAAAACTTGGAAATCTCCCAGTTTACGCAGCTGTTACAGAAAGCCAGAAAGACCGCTTAATTGGTGAGGCCAAGTTCTGACAAAAGGAACGCCCTGCAGGCCATGGCGGCATCCACCGGCGAAAGGAAAAGGAAAACTGATGGGAGGGAGTATGACACCTTTCCACCAATACCATGCACCCCAAAGGAGCTAGATGTGCTCTTGGACAGGTGGATAGCAGACGGAGTCTTTAAACCCAATCAAGTTTCTAGGGAGCCCACAGAAGAAGAGCAGAGGGACCCATGCTTCTGCCGCTTGCACAATTATGTGTAACATCTTACAGTAGAATGTTGGGCGCTCTGTAAACTGGTGCACCGTAGGATCAAAGAAGGGACTCTGGAGCTGTCGCGGCAAGAAGTTCAAAGGAATCCACTCCCAAACTACAAAGGGAAGGGTGTAGCAGTGGTAGTAATTTGCGTAGATCTAGGGGAAGACGAGAAGGAGAATCTAGCCTTGCCTGCCGCGGCAATCACCACCCTACAGAAGAGCTCCAAATTCAAAAATCTGTTTGACCAACTAGGCCTTACAGCGAAAGAGTGAAAGATAGCTACAGAGGCCCTGGTAAGCATTGCTTATGGGGTAGGAGTAGAATGTTTGTTAGCAGAAGTTGCAGATGATAGAACCCTCTTATAGAAATCAACTAATATCACTATCAGTAATGAGGATATGAATTTAGGGTGCCCTGACCACAGGAGGCCCATCTACTTAGCTACATCCATAAATCAGATCCCCATCAAGAGAGCCTTGGTGGATACGGGTGTCTTGGTAAACCTTGTCCCATTAAGCACCTTGCAGGTAGCAGGACTTTCATAAAAAAAGATCCAAGGTGCCCAATGGAAGTAACTGGGTTTGGAGGAAGTGGTGAATATACCGTAGGCCACATTCAACTATGGTTAAAAGTGGGCCTATAGCCATTTTAGCTCGGTTCCATGTGGTAAAAACAGAAGTTTCATACCATGTGCTCTTAGGGAGGTCGTGGTTGCATAAACACTGACTGGTGTTGTCTACCTATCACCAGTGTGTGAAAGGGAGGTTGAATGGCAGGATGATACGTATAGCGGCAAACCCATCACCATTCGAGCAAGCAGAGGCTCATTTAGTAGAAACTATGTTTTATGACTAGCGGGCACCGTCCGGGGAAAGCTCGGTGTCAAAACCAAGAGGCACCTTTGTCCCTAGGTGGGAGGAAATTCGAGGTGACCCAAAGCCTGATCTGAGAGAATTAATCTCTTAGAAGAAGAAGAGAAAAGAAGCACTTGTTGCAGAACTAAATGACACGCCACAATGCGTCAGGGTCCGAGGACCTGATGGCAGAATTATGTATAAACTATGAAGGTGCGTGGGGCCCATGAGTGAAACACAAGCGAGCCCTAGACAAGAGTGGTAGCAGAAAAGCCTGGTGTGTTGCGTAGCTCAAGAAGGCTGAGAAGAAGGAAATTATGGAGAAAGAGACGAGGAGGTTACAACAAATAAGGATGTACAGGTTATGGCAGAAGAAAAGTTAGAGGAAGTCAACTTGGGATCCGACTCACAGGAACCAAGGCTCATCTCAATCTATTCAAAGTTATTAGAAAAAGAAAAGTTAGAGTTCATACTACTGTTGAAGGAATACAAAGATGTCTTTGCATGGGATTATAGTGAAATTCCAGGATTGGATCCTGGGCTAGTAGTGCATATGCTGAATGTGGATCCAGAGGCCGAGCTAGCTGCCCAGCCTGCCAGGATATCCCACACTAAAATAGAAGAACAGATAGTCAATAAGGTACAGAAGCTGTTGGCAGTAGGATTCGTCACACCCATTCAACATCCACGTTGGTTATCCAACATAGTGCCGGTGAAGAAGAAGAATGGGTAGATAAGGTGCTGCGTAGATTTCAAAAATTTTAACAGGGTCTGCCCGAAAGACGAATTCCCACTGCCAAACATGAACTTACTAATAGATTCTGCAGCAGGAAGCGCCATGTTTTCCTTCATGGACGGGTTCAGTGGATACAATCAGATCAGAATGGCACCAAAGGATGCGAAAAAGACTACTTTCAGAACTCCTATAGGCAAATTTTACTATACAGTAATGCCATTTGGGTTAAAGAACGCAGGTGCAACTTATCAAATGACAATGACGGCTATATTCCATAACATGATGCGTCGAAAATTAGAAGACTATGTGGATGACACAGTGGTAAAGTCAAAGAAACGAGAAGAGCATATCCAAGTGTTGAGGAGGGTATTCGAAAGGTGTAGAACTTTCAAGCTAAGAATGAACCCCCTCAAATGCGCATTTGGAGTGTCTTCAGGAAAATTATTGGGCATTCTGGTCCACAACAAAGGAATAGACGTAGACCCAGCCAAAGCTATAGCCATAGCAACTATGAAGCCTCCAGCCACAGTAAAGGAGTTGAAATTTTTTTTGGGGAAGGTCTCGTATATACGAAGATTCATCCCCGAACTAGCATCCATCACCTCTGCTTTCAGGAAACTACTAAAAAAGGGGCAAAACTTTAAATGGGGGGAGGCACAGCAGGCGGCCTTTAAAAGGCTATAGCAAATTATGATGAATCTCCCTACTGTGCAAGCTCCAATCCGCAGGAAGCCACTGTTGTTATACTTAGCCACCAACCAGTATGTCGTAGGCACGCTGATCGCCTAGGAGGATGGGGATGGTGTGGAACAGCCGGTTTATTACATCAGCAGAGCTCTAAAAGACGTAAAAACTCGCTACCCAAGGGCAAAAAGGGCATGCTTGGCTATCGTGTATGCCTCGCAAAGGTTACGTCATTATTTCCTGGCCTACGAGGTATGGCTGATGACTAAGTCTCATGCCATCAAAGCCTTATTACAAAAATCAATTCTCTCTAGCAGAATATCCTAGTGGTTGCTACAATTGTCACAGTATGACCTGAAAGCGGGAACACCCAATGCAGTAAAGAGCCAGGCTATAGTAGATCTGTTGGCCCAATTCCCAGGAGAAGAAGAATTCCTGCTGGATGATGAAGTCCCAGGGGAAGTAGCAGTGGCAAAAGAAGTTGGAGAATGATGGGTGATGAAATTTGATGGGTCTTCTACTACCTAATCGGGGGGAGTGAGAGTAGTTTTGTATCATGAAGAAAACGAGGCTGTGGCACTATCATTTGAATTGGAATTCCCCTGTTCAAATAACATGGCAGAATATGAAGCCTATCTAACCAGGTTAGCCATGACCCTTGAAATGGGGGTCAAACACTTGAGAGTAATAGGGGACTCGAACCTAGTGGTCTGCCAGACCAAAGGAAGTTTCTTGTTAAAGGAACCCAACCTAGCCCCTTACAGGGCAATGGCCCAAAAGATGGAGGAAAGGTTTTCGACCTTTGAAATAGAGCACACTCTGAGAAGCGAAAATCGGTTCGCAGATGCGCTGGCCACATTAGGCTCACAAATAGTATTCGAAGGGGATAGCACCAGGATAGAATTCAACAAAAGGAAAGAATCTATTATCGAAATATTGAAGGAAAATTTCCAGGAGGAACAGTGTAAAAAGGATTGGCGGAATCCCATAAGGGAGGTCTTGATGAAGGAAGGAGAGCCTGCAGAATTAAAGGTACCAAAAGATTATGCCCTGGTAAAAGGAGAATTATACCACATGATGCCAGGTGGGGTCTTGTCTAGATGTATGGGGCAAGAGGAGGCTCAGAGAAAGTTGAAGGAGGTACATGACAAGACTTGCGGATCCTGCGGAGAGATCAACCTTTACCGCAGACTCTAAAGGGCAGGCTTTTATTAGCCAAGTATGGGAAGAGACGCGGACCAAGTCCAAGTCCAATGCGAGACCTGCCAGCTTACGGCTGACAGAAAAGAAAGCTATGCTGTGTTTGTCACCGAAGGCTGGAGAAAGCCATTCACCCAGTACTTAGCAGAAGGTATCCTGCCACAAAAGCACAGTGAGCGATACAAGCTTAAAAGGCTAGCAACACGTTACTTCCTGCATAATAGGGTCCTCTTCAAAAAAGGGTATGATGGAGACCCACTATGCTGTTTGGGCCCCGAGGAAGCAAAAGGTATGATAAAGTACACGCGGGAGAATGTGGTAAGCATCAAGGGAAGAAGAAGCTATACAAATGCCTGCTACAGATGGGCAACTACTGGCCTGCCATGAAAAGGGACATGGTAGAATTTGTAAAAAGGTGTTACAGCTGCCAGGTACAAGCCAACTTGATTCACATCCACCCGTAGCACTTGCACAGTATGATTACCCCATGGCCAGTCCATACTTAGCGGCTTGATTTGGTGGGGCCAGTTAACCCACCATTGCGAGGATACATATGGATCCTGGTGGCTACAGAATATTTCACTAAGTGGGCAGAGGCAATGCCACTTCGGAAAGCCACGGGAGGAGCAGTGGCAAACTTCATTAAGGAAAATGTAATTGTAAGCTTCGGGGTGCCCCATAGAATTATCAGCGACAATGGCACGCTATTTGTCAACAATGACGTGAAAAGGATGCTGGAATTTTACCAAGTCAAACACCATCGATTAACACCTTACTACCCGCAAAGGAATGGGCAAGCGGAGGCGACGAACAAAACCCTCATTAAGATCATCAGTAAAATGAGTCAAGAGTATACAGGAGGATGGGCAATGCATCTGCCAGATGCCCTTTGGGCCTACAGAAATTCGCCGAAGTCAGCCACAGGATTCTCACCTTTCTCTCTGGTCTATGGAACAGAAGTAATGAGCTCAGCAGAAATAAGGACCCCTTCCCTATGGGTTATGCAAATGAAGGAAAATGGAAAAGAGAAGGAGGTCTTTGCAGCAGAAAGGTATGAGGACTTAGAAGGGCTTGATGAAAAGAGAGAAGAAGCTCAGGTGCGCTGCCGCAGATATAGACAAAGGATGACGGAAGCCTACGGCAAGACGACTAAGGAAATGGTATTTGCAGAAGGACAACTCGTGTTAAAGGTGGTAGACTATGTCAGGCGAGGCATGGCAGGATCATCTAAGTTTGCAACAAAATGGGAAGGACCCTTTGTGATAAGAGAGGAGCATCCCACTGGGTATTACCGCGTGACGTGGATGGATGGCAAAGACCCGATGGATCCCGTCAATGGGAAGTGATTGAAGTATTATTATGCGTAGAATGAGGAAGAACGAGAGATCACCCCTTTTGAAGAGTCTTATGTTTCCCTTTTGTTTTCTTTTTTTCAAGTGACTATGTCACAAAAAAAAAAAAAAAAAAAAACTGTAACATGCTTTCATGAATTGTGCAATGAAAAGTTATGAAGCATTGTAAAACATCCCATGTCATAGCAGTAGCAAGAAAAGAAAGCAGTTACCAAGTGTAGCATTTTATAGTTATAAAACCCAAATTGTGGCAGACTCGCCAAATGAGTGCTAAAAAAAAAGGAAGGGAAATATAAGAGGTACTAGATAGAAAAGGAAAGGAACCACATCATCATTAACAAAGTTCGTAGATAAGAGTCTGGTCACCAAAAAGACTGGAACCACCAATGCTGGAAAGGAGGCGCTCACGATGACCCATTAAGTTTGCCACCTCCTTCTTCAGGACCTCAAGGCGTGTGTCAATGGCAACAATGGCAGGATGAACCTTCCTTATAAAAAAGGCGCAAGCAATCTCACGAAGGTGGTCCAAGATGAACTCTACGGTGAACCCCACACTAACAAGCTCCTGAATCGCTGCCCTCCACTACAAGATCCTTTCGGTTGAAACAGTGTCAACAAAATTATGCTCAATATCATTCATCACACTCCTTATGATGTGCATTGATAATAGCTTAATTTTGCATATTTATATCATTGTTAGAAAGCATTATCATACTTATTTTGAGGTAATTCATGCATTTTATATTTGGTTTTGGAATAATGGTGAATAATCAATTTTGTGCTTAATTGAATCTTATTGCGTGAATTGATCTTTCGTAGGAGAATGGAATTAAATAAGTGGATTTGTGCAAAGAAGAAAGCTAATGGACTTTACTTTTGCAAGGGCCATGATGAAGTTAAAGAAGACCAATCCAATTAAATTTAAGTCCAATTGGAGCAGGGAACCAAAGGAAATTTGCATCAAATCCAAGTTCAATTCGGATTAGGATTCCAGCCTGCACATTAGTTAGTATTTTTGGCATAACTTTCGGCTCAGATGTCCAATTGAGATGATTCAAGTTGGACTGGAAATTTAACTTAAAGGTCTACAACTTTGTAGTTTACCAAAAGTCCTAATTCTGACGTTAAATGGGCCAAAATTGTCGGTTAAGTGAAGCCTAAAAATCTGGAATTTTCCCCAAACGGGAATTCAACTTGTAATAGGATTCCTTGACCTATTTAAAGGCTCTTTAGGGCAAAATTCAATGGAGGCCAGTGTGGGGGCTAGTGCTAGGGCTGAGGGCTGAACATAGAGAGTGCGGCTACTTCTTTGGTTTTCTTCCATGACAGTTAGTTTTATTTTATTTGTCTAGTTTAATGTTTAGTATTTTATTCTTGTGTTTTATTTTAATTACTATGAGTAGCTAAATTTATAATTAGGGTTGAGAATGAAACCTTGTTAAGGATTATTAGTAATATTTATGTGATTTGATTTTTCTCACAATAGTTGTTCTTTAATGATTTAAATTGCTCTTGCTTCATATCAATTGACTAAGATGAGATTCTAGATATGAGTTCAATCATGTTTTTTTCATGATTTAGGATTTTTCTTAATTAATTGAATGCTTGGTTTATTAATTCTTGATTATAAAATTGGATATCACTTGTGATTTATCTGTCAATGGATACAATTTGTGATTTGATTTTTAGAATTGGATATATCTTGTGATTTGTTTAGCTATGGATACAATTGATAATTTGATTTTATACTTAAGAAGCGAAGAAGAACATGCTTTTGATTTTTAAAATAAGGATTTTAATGAGAATATTTTCCATGATAGCAAGATTGATTTCTAGATTATCATGTAGTAGTTGGGAAAAATTAATGATCATAAATATATGCTGATATGACTTACAAGGCGGATTCCAAAACCTTAATTCCTTTCCCTTGAATGTTTACATCTTTTTATTGCTTTATATCTTTTGCTTAGTTTCACTATTTGCTTAGTTTATTTAATTTTAAAACAACTAATTTTTATTAAACTGGATTAGGATTAATTTGGTTAAGATTTGATTAATTTTCCTACGTTCATTCAAGTCCTTGTGGGTTCGACCTCGTTCTTGTCAAACTATACTTCGGTACGGTTCGTACACTTGCGAGTATTTTAAAATTTCACAACACCCTAGTAGCTTCAGAAAATGCTCCTTGGTAGAACGGCCGTACCGAAATTCTCGCATAAAGTCGCCCCGACTACTGTAAATTGCCACTAGGTGAGAAGCACAATCCGCAGGTATCCTAAAACCATGAAAGTCGACATAGGGAGGCCCGAAACCCCAAAAATCTGCAGGATTGAGGTCATTAACCTCATGTTGGTCGAAGCAGGTGAAGAAGGCTGCAACCTCACTCGTCGGATCCGGCACTGCGGCAGAATTGCTACCCAAACTGAGAAGGAATGGTGGGAAGCGAACCTGGCAGAAGGTGTAAGGAGTGGAATAAGAATACACGAGGAAAGCAAATTAAAACACACAGTGAATGGGTGAGGAAGAGAAGAGGAAAAGAGGCACTCACTAGGGCCTGTGAGAGTGGAGGCTGTAGGAACGGCAGAAACAGGTGCTACAGGTGCGGCAGGAGAAGTAACTGTGGGCATGTCTTTGTCTGTTGCAACCTCTGGCTTTTTAGAGGTCTTTGTAATAAAAAAATTGGACATGCAAAATAAAGGGAGACCGCAGCAGAGGGAGTAACACTGATATATATATATATATATATATATATATATATATATATATATATATATATATATATATACCCATGAATTCAACCCCGTGCACAAAGTCTTCTTCTTCTTCCCCTTCAGATTTGAAAACCCTCTTTTTCTTGGCAGGTTCATCATCAAGATCCTTAAGAACATCCTCAGACTCTTCAGAGGACAAGTCCACATCAGGACCACATGTGGTAGAACTAGGAATGGAGGAAGGGGTAACCACTAAGGAGGGGCCATCCTTCACTGCCTGGGATAGAGATGCGAAAGGGTCACTAGTGGAGATAATATGGGGCATGACCGGAGAAACAACCTTGGCCTGAACAGCAGCAGCAGGAATAGCACCTTCTTGGGAAGTGGGTGTCGAGGCAGGAATGGGAATGGTCTCATTAACCCCTTCAGCAGGAACTCCCTGTGGAGCAGCAGGAGTAGCAGAAGTCACAGCAGGGAATATCACATTCTCCCCATCAAAGAAACCCCCCCATGGGAGCATGGAGGCATAAATCTCTTCAGCTGTGGGGCAATACATAGAGATGGGTTCAGGCTCGGTTTGAGAAAGCAAAAGATGAAGGTTAATGACATGTATTAAAAAAAAAAAAAAGGGAAGAAGGAGGCATACTTCAAACTCAGGCTCATCGAGTGGAATAGGATGGGTAGTAGACGAGTCCTCCTTGTACTTCGACTGCAAAAAGAAAAATGAGAAGAAATGGACAAGCCAGTAGGAGCACAGGGTTAGTCGCAAGAAGAATCCTATACAAGAACGATAAAGAATAGGAGAAAGTTAGAGATGACATACTCATCGCTTAGTAGTGGTGGGTGCTTTAGGAGGTGAAGTTTTCCTTTTACGGCCCTGGGTCCTGCTAGAGGGAGGAGCATCAGTGGACGGTCGGGGAATGGTAAGCCTAGTCTTGCCTACGGGGGAAAGCTTGCTGAAGCGGGTGCAAAAGGAAAGAGGAGTAGTGCTCTCTAATACGATGTTACTCATAGGAGGAAGGTCACTTTCAAAAGGAACAATATCCGAGCAAGTTTCAAAGGAATCATCACCTGCCTTCTTCTTCGCAGACTTGGACTTGGTGGAACCCTTCTTTGTAGGCATGGGGACATTAGTCACCTTCACTCTCTTTTCCTAGCCCGTGGGGTAATCACCAACGTGCCAGTACCACCCTCTCTCCTCCTCAACCCACTCGAATATGGCAGAACGGCTTTGCTTCCTAGCATAAGCCAGCACGGATGCAGAAGGCAAAAGCAAGAGAGGATTTGTAGAGACAATTGCACTAAGCCCGTCAGGAGGGATGAGGGAAAATCTGTGACTACCTAACAACTCATTCTCAAAAGAAATCATCACTACTTGCCAGTACCCGTGCATAGCAGCGGTATAAATGCCTTCCCTCTGAGAGCCTGAAATAGTAACTGTGGTAAAGTGTTGGCTCTAAAACTCAAAAGTGGTATGCCGCAGGAACTGTCGAACAGAAGTGGGAGACTTTGGGAGAAAAGAGATGTCATCAGGAATGTCCTGATCCAGTCCAAATTGCCTCCTCACCCAGTTGGCAGGATAATGTACAAACCTGACACCTTCATCAGTCAATTAAGGCAACCACCCAACGTTGGTGGCTGCCAAGTACGTTATACCCCTCTCCTCAAAGCTAGTCAGCGGGGTGGTAATGTCAACAACATCAACAAATGTACCCATAACAGAATCCATACATGTATAACCTGTACCTAAATTCCTATACGCCTTCCAAGAAAACCCAACTCTTTTATCAAAGAATTCAACAACAGGATGCTTAATCGGTTTTAAACCAACCCAATGAAAAGCTAAAGGAAAATCGGAATCAAACCTACCATAGAAGTCCGTGATAACCTTTGGACATGAACTTTACTTTTCTTTGGCAAATCGGACGAGCCTACACTTTGCTAGGTGCCTGGCGCAACGCTCATACAACACATGTTGCAAGATGGTACTGTGAACAGAAGTGGTGACTATATGATAAGAACCTGCTTGACTCTCATCACTCCGCAGGACGTCTAATTGGACATACAGATGCCCCAGGAACATGGGTGCTAGCGGCAGACTCACCCCAGCAGATCTCTTAATAGCCAACCGAAAGTACAAAGGCTGGGGATGGGAACCAAAAACAAACTTACATAGCTAGAATGTGACAAAGGCTGCACGGCTGGCAGCGATGGAGAGCTTTGAAGGAGAACCAATCCAAAATGATAACTTGGTGTTACCGCTCATCCTTTTCTTCAACTCGGCTTTTATGGCCTCTTCTTCCAGAGAAAGCTCTAGCGTGGTAGGATCGACAACACCAAGGATGGGCAGAAGCAACTGATTCGCCACGTCCTCCAAGGTCACGATGATCTCACCGCAGGAGAGAAAGAAGGTGTGGGTAATGGTGCACCATTGACAGACTAAGTGGCGGAGGTTGAACAAGTCCCTGAAATTAGCCAAACGACGAGATAGAACGATGGTCTTCAACACACCGGCCCGCTGTAGTAATCCCATGAAGCCTGTATCAGACAACTCTCTATCTACCCACTCCTTCCAACTCGAGGCTGCGTCGGACCCAAATTCGAAATGGATGGGTACAGGGAGTGCAGTGCCTTGACAAAGGGTGAGTTACACATGGCCCGGCGGCGATGGCGCATAATCACCGAGAACCTTAGGGAAGTGGCCGTGAACATCATACCAAGGATCTATAAGGGGGGCATACTCGCTGTTAGGGTCGCACCGTTCTACTTCCTCATCGGAATGGTTCGATTCAAAATAGGCGGCCTCTTCGCTTGCCTCACGCACAGCAGGATCATTGACAACCTCCTTCCCCTTATGGCGGGAAGAGGTTTGACCTTTGGCCGGTGTCATGGAGTATCGACTAATCGGGGGAGACGATTTGCGGTGATTGGGAAGGACACAGAGAAGAAAAGAAAAGAGAAAGGGTGTTTGTGTCCGAAATATGAAAGGACTCTGTCTTAAATACCAACGCCATAGGGAAGGGTGCGAAGGGATGCGATGGGTTAATCAGTGGATAAGGGAAGGAGTTAATGAAGAGGAGGTTGTGGGGGAATTTGAAGAGACAACACTGTTCACTGTAGGAAAAGAAAAAAAAATGCATGAGTTGGGGTCCACTTTTTGAAAAAGCCCACGAAGGAAAAGAAGAAGAAGAAAACAGAAGGGATAGGAAAGTCTTTATTCACATATGAACTGTAGGAGCATTTCATATGCTTAGGGGGCTAAATGTAGATGCTCATTTTTTTTAGAAGCCCAGCAAGAGGAGAAAGCCCAAAGACGTGGGCAAAAGAAGGTGGGATGGAAATACCATTGAGCCAAGTGGTAGGAATAATGGATCGTGGATCCATGAAGCAAACAAATGGACCCTGAAGAAGTAAATGGGCCTAAGAAGGCCCGGAAATAAAGAAATAGCAAACCCATGGGCAATATGGATGTAGAAAAGTGAGAATGGGTCACGGCTGTCACAGTAGGCCTAAAACAATGTAAGTAAAGAGAGTAAGGGGGAATGGAGAATCCATAAGCCCCAAAGATGAAGTATAAAGTACTTGGGCCAAGGAAGCCCAAGGAGTTAGTAAAAGCCCATGGGAAGCACAGAACTGGAAAGGGCCAAGGATGCCCTAAGAAAGTAAACGGGCCAAGGATGCCCAAAAGGAAGTAAGTGGGATGCGGGAGCCCGCAAGTAATAAAAGGCCCAATGAGTTTATTGGGCCACTAGAAAAGGGATGAGCAGCAAGCCCAAAGAAGCCCAGTAGCCCTGGGTCAAGTAAACATCACAGCAGGCATAACAGAAAAACGCGGCAGGAAATAATAGCAAGGCTAGCAATCGAACACGAAGGAGGGCGCGAAGGAAAGGAAGCCCACAATTAGGCAAAGTCCAGCAAGCCATAAAGAACCAAAGATTAATAAAGCAGCCCACGCCGTAAGAAGTTAAAAAAACAAACGGAAGGAAGGGCAGATCTTCAGACCACGGCAAGCAGCAGGCAGATTTTGGACGAGCATGGAAGTAAGGCACGCGCAAGACCCATACACCACTAGCCTGTACCCAGCCAATACCAGAAGTGGTGGGTCATGGGCCAGAGGTAAGAGGGCATGGTTTGGTGGTAGAGAGGGAAAAAACCTATTTTCGTGTTTCCTGCTCAGGCTCTTTTGGAGGCAGTGTCCTGCTGGGATGACATACCAACCAAAGAGGTAAAACTGAGTTGGAATCACTAGGTGCATGCCATGAGGGATGGGGAGGAAGAGAGTACTTACACTGTGGCAGGTAAGGATGTCACGACAAGCAAACAAACAAAAGAGTCTTCTTTGTCTGGTGAGGTGAAGTGACGCGGGCAGCGTAGGTAAGTGGCACTGGTTGGGTGACTGACCAGTGAGTAATGGTCGGTAAGGACACCCACACCAGACAAAAACGGTTAAGGGCTAAAATGGTAAAAGCCAGCCATGGCTGGCATTATATAAGGAACCCTTACTATGCACGGCGGGGGGCAGAGCAAACTCTGAGGGGAGAATCACCATAACTAAGAAAAAACATTGAAAGATAAAAATGAAGAAAAAGAAAAGGAAAGAATTGGAGAGAATAGAAAGGAAAGTAAAAAACGGAGAGAATAGAGTGGTAGGCATGCACCGAATAGATTGATCTCCCTCTCCCTCTCCGACCCTTGTTCTTTGCTAATGGCAAATGACCTCTCTAACTACAAGTCATTCAGGCCCGCCCTTTCAAAGCAGTTAATTTCTCCCATAGAGAGGTTAGTCGCATTGAAGAGATGGTTCCCCTTCTTGACTTAGACGCAGCAACATAACTTGATACAGCAGACTGACATTTTCTCTTTTAATAAGCTAATTGCTATTCATTTAATACTTATCCTTTGTTGTTGTTTCATAAAATGGGCATTCATTATCCAAGCCCATTATTTACTTTTGTTTGAATCGTAAGAGAATTTCTATTATTGTCTTTATTGTATCTACTTGCTATAGCTATTGTAATAGCTCTGCCTGCCATGGGCATGTGATAAAAATTGGGCAAACAACGACATTCATTTGCGCACAAGCCAGACCAAGGAGGGTTGCTATTGGACCGGTCCCAAATCCCTGATCCAGAAAGCTTTGGGCCGAGTGCAGCAAGAGGCGGCCCAGCCCAACATTTGCAAAAAAAGGCCCCCAACAATATGCTACTTTTTTTTTTCATGGATATTTCCATTCATGTGCGAAATTACATTCCATGTTGGATCCTATTTACATTATCAAAAAAAAAAAAAAATGTACTTTCAAATTTGCTATTTGCACAAAAGTGCAAAATAATGTAACCTCAATTACATTCCATGTTGAATCCTCATTTACATAATTGAAAAAAAATGTACTTTCGAATTTGCTACTTGCTCAAATTAAAAGTGCATATATCACTGTCAACATTGAGAATATGTCTAAGAATAAAATGAAACGCATTAGAAAAAGAGAGATAGAGAAAATGTAAATAGTATTGTATTTATCAAAATATTTTCATTAAATCATAAAAGGAAATAACATAGGTTTTCATTTTTAAACCGTGCAACGCACGGGCCTTCAACTAGTTTATGAAGAAAGTCGTGTTTCTGACTTGGTTTTTAAGTATTTAATTAACTTTAACCTAACTTTCTTTATAATTAAAAAAAGAAAAACCTTTAACCTAACCGATTTTTTTTTATAGAAAAAAAACCCTAACCGGCTCTTTTTCCCTCACAGTCACATAGCTCTTCTCTCCCTTTTATTATACCATATATTCGTTCCGCCAATCAATACCTTCACTCCACAGTCCACCCAATAGGTTAATTGATTTTCTTTTATTTTTTGTTTCGTTTTGTTCATAGTTTTGTCTCTTCTAATTTCAATTTTTAATTTCTTAACAGTGCACAACTTTTCTATTTGCTTTTCCTTCTGTTAACGTGTATAGTGTTATGGGCTTTAGGCCCAACTAGATAGATTACTTGTATAGCACACATACTTGTACTACACTCCTATGCCTCCTATATAAAGGCACACATGTATATTCTTTAATTGAGATATACAATTATTTAGTATTTCTAACATGGTATCAGAGCCACTGCTCTGACTTTTTCTTAGCAGTCTTGTCTTTATTGGTGTTACTCCATTCTCAACATCGCTTCTGCCATCACAACAGCTGTTGCAGTTTTTCGCCGTAGAACCTCCGACTTCTTCCAGTCATTTTCCTTGGGTTCCAGACCTGCAGCTACCGTCGTTGAGGAGTCCCACACCACACAGACCATTGCACTTACTGTCTCCACCGTGCATCTTGCTCCGATAAGTATTTTTCAAGTACCACAGTGATCGTCTTATCCCGATCTACTCAATCGTGGAAACCTCAAAGTCAAAGAAGCCCGCACGCTCCCTCACGCACCACCAAAATATTCTGCGCTAAAGCTCACGTGCCCACGCGCTGATTGCCTTCTTCAAGCGCTTGCATGCACCGGGTTTGCACCTGCTGACGTCAGCCCTAGGTGACGTCATCAGCTGACATCAGCATCCATTCGCCTGCTGACGTCATTTGCCACGTCATCATTGACCAGAACGTTGACCCGTGTTGACCAGATGTTGACTCGCGTTGACCAAATGTTGACCTGCGTTGACTGACTATTGACTTTGACTGAAGGTTGACTTTGACCGTTAACTTTTCTCTAGGGTTGACTTTTTTGCAGTCTAGGTGCTCCTTATTTAATTTTTCGCGTAGATTTCATTTTTGCAGTCTATTTTTGCATATTTTGCTTCTAAATGAAGAATAAGGACATGTCTTCTTCTTTTTGCAATAATCGTCGCCGACAATCCAGCAAACGTTTTTGTAATTTTTGTAAACGTTTTGGCCATAATATTGAAACTTGCTATCAGCGCAATAAATCAACTGTTTCAATTTCTGCTGCCACTGTTGCTATCACTAAGAGTGTCCAACCAATGGCTCCCGTCTCTGCACAGTCTAAGTCTTCAAGTCGCACTTTCACCATGTCCACAGATGACCTTAAAAACATCATCGCCAATGTCATTCGTATGGTTGGTAATGCATCTTATTCCTCTTCTCTCTTAGCTTTATCTGGTTTGTCTCTTTCCTCTTGGCTTATGGATTCTGCTTGTTGTAATTACATGACACCTCACTCGTCCTTATTTTCTGAACTTAAACCTGCACCACACCCTCTTAATATTCGCACAGGAAATGGTTCCACAATGTCTGGTCTTAATGTAGGTTCCGTTTCGACCTCCAACCTCTTAGTTCCTAGGATCTTTAATGTTCCTGACCTTTCTTACAATTTGTTTTCTGTGGGACAATTAGCTGAGTTGGTTTATCGCATTATATTTGATTATTCTGGATGTATTGTGCAGGATCCAAGGATGGGACAGGAGCTTGGGACTGGTCCCAGAGTTGGGCGTATGTTTCCCGTGAACAACCTTCGTCTTCCACTTGTTGCTCCTATTTCTGTTACTGCAGCCGCTACAGTTTCTTCTATTCTTTCCCTTGCACTTTGGCATGCTCGAGTTAGTCACGCATCTTCTTCTCGGGTACAACAATTGGCTTCTAGAGGTTTGTTAGGTTTAGTGTCTATAGAAAATTTTGATTGTGTTTCTTGTCAGTTAGGAAAACAACCAGCTTTTCCTTTCAATACTAGTGAATCAATATCCACTGATATCTTTGATCTTATTCATTCTGATGTTTGGGGACCTTCCTCTGTCTCTAGTATTGGTGGATCTCGATATTTTGTTGTCTTTGTTGATGATTACTCTTGCTATAGCTGGATTTTTAATATGAATCATCATCTGAATTATTGCAAGTATATTCTAATTTTGCAAAAATGGTTGAAACCCAATTTTCCAAACGTATCAAAATTTTTCGATCTGATAATGCTTTTGAGTACACTCAATATGCTTTCCAAGCTGTTTTGCATTCCTATGGCACTGTTCATCAACTAACTTGTCCAGGTACCTCTCAGTAAAATGGTAGAGCCGAACGAAAACTTCGTCATATTCTCGACACTGTTCGTGCTCTCCTTCTCTCTGCCAAAGTTCCTGCTCCTTTTTGGGGCGAAGCTGCTCTTCATGCTATTCATGCTATTGATCACATTCCCAGCCCTGTTATCCAAAATCAAACTCCATATGAGCGCCTTTTTAGGTCACCTCCAGACTATCACCACCTTCGCTCCTTCGGTTCTGCTTGTTTCATTCTTCTTCAGCCACATGAGCATAACAAACTTGAGTCTAGGTCAAGGCTTTGTTGTTTTCTTGGCTATGGTGAAACTCAAAAGGGGTATCGATGTCATGATCCTGTTTCTCACGTCTACATATCTCCCGCAATGTTTTCTTTTGTGAATATCACCTTTTTGTCGAGTTCTCTCACTTCCGTGCTTCTCTATCTTCCACTTCTATCTTAGATCTATTTCCAGATGAGGCACATATTCCTTCTGTAGCTGCTCCTAACCCTCCTATAGCTACTCCTAATCCTCTTGTAGCTGCTCTTGATTCTCCTGTAGACTTCTCTGTCCAACCACCAGATATCCTTGATCTTTTTCCTAGTTCACCCTTTAATGAACAGGTAGAAGATGAACAGGTCAAAGACAAGCTACCTAACCCTAAGCTTGAGTCCCCTGCTCCCGCTCCGTCTGAAGATCTTGCACAAGACATTCCACCTCATCACTCAACTCGGGTAAGATCCATTCCTGGACATTTACTTGACTATCATTGTTACACTGCCCTTGCTACATTGCATGAGCCTTATACCTATCGTGAGGCTTCCACTGACCCTTTATGGCAGATTGCAATGAAAGAGGAACTTGATGCATTATCTAAAAACCATACTTGGGACTTGGTCACTCTCCCCCTTGGAAAATCTGTGATTGGTTGTAAGTGGATCTACAATATTAAGACTCGCTCTGATGGGTCCATTGAGCGCTACAAAGCTCATCTTGTTGCAAAAGGTTTTACACAGGAGTATGGGATTGATTATGAAGAGACCTTTGCTCCGGTTGCTCGTGTCTCATATGTTCGTGCCCTCTTAGCTATTGCTGCTCCCAGTAAATGAGACCTTTTCCATATAGATGTCAAAAATGCATTCCTTAATGGGAATTTAAGTGAAGAAGTTTATATGCAACCTTCTCCTAGTGTCTCTGTTGAATCAAACAATGTTTGTCACCTTCGACATGCACTTTATGGCCTTAAACAAGCTCCACGAGCTTGGTTTGCCAAATTCAGCTCTACCATCTCTCGCTTAGATTACATGGCCAGTCATTATGATTCTACCTTATTTCTACATCGCACTGACAAAGGCACTATTTTACTTCTCCTATATGTGGATGATATGATCATAACTGATGATGACCTCAGTGGCATTTAAGAACTCAAGAATTTTCTTAGTCAGCAGTTTGAGATGAAAGATCTTGGACATCTCAGCTACTTCTTGGGTCTTGAAATTACTCATTCTACAGATGGACTTTACATTACTCAAGCCAAGTATGCCTTTGAACTCTTGTCTCGAGCTGGACTCACTGATAGCAAGACTATTGACACTCCAAGCAAGACTATTGACACTCCAGTTGAGCTTAATGCGCATCTAACTCCCTCAGAGGGGAAACCATTGTCTAATCCCTTTCTTTGCAGACGCTTAGTTGGCAGCCTAGTTTATCTCACTATTACTTGTCCAGACATTTCCTATGCTATTCACCAGGTGAGCCAGTATCTGTTTGCTCCATGATCAACTCACTATGCTGTTGTTCTGTGCATTCTTCAGTACCTAAAGGGCATTCTCTTCCATGGACTTTTCTACTCTGCTCAGTCTCCTCTTGTTCTTCGTGCTTTTTCTGATGCTGATTGGGCAGGAGATCCCATTGATCGCAGGTCCACCACTGGTTATTGCTTTCTTCTTGGTTCTTCTCTGATTTCTTGGCGAAGCAAGAAACAAACTCATGTGGCCCGCTCTAGTACTAAAGCAGAATATCGTGCCGTTGCTAATACCACATTTGAGCTTCTTTGGCTACGATGACTTCTCAAAGACTTAGGTGTGTCTACATCTTTTGCTACTCTTCTTTATTGACAACAAGAGTGCCATTCATATTGCTCACAATGGTGTCTTCCATGAACGAACTAAACACATTGAGATCGATTGCCATTTTATCCGTTATCATCTTGTTTATGGTGCTCTCAAGCTAATCTTAGTCTCCTCTACAGATCAACTTGCAGATATCTTCACCAAGTCACATCCTAAGGGATGCCTTCGTACTTTGGTTGACAACCTCAAGTTGGTCTCACATCCACCTTGAGTTTGAGGGAGGCTGTTAACGTGTATAGTGTTATGGGCTTTAGGCCTAACTAGATAGATTACTTGTATAGCACACATACTTGTACTGCACTCCTACGCCTCCTATATAAAGGCACACATGTATATTCTTTAATCGAGATATACAATTATTTAGTATTTCTAACACCTTCTATTCTCACATGTTATTACATTATTGTTATTATTATTATTTTTTTTTTTTGCATTTCATGTTATTATATGTTATTCTTTTTTTGATTGCATTATATGTTATTCTTTGTTTAAGGTCCACGCCCCTAATAAACAATTATTTTCTTTATGGTTTTTGTTAGTTTAGTTCAACGGATCCTTGTATATAAAACTGGGGATTGATAGAGCATGCTAAAGCACACACACACATATATATATATATATATATATATATATATATATATATATATATATATATATATCATAATTATTTTGTTTAAATTTCTTTTGGAGACTAGAATTTCCTAATAGCTGATCCTAATGGTGACTTTTTTTTTTTTTTTTTTTTGACGTGGTAATGGTGACTACTTAGAGCATCCACATTCATTTTTCCTAATTCTATCCTATTTTATCATTCAAAAAGTCACTTTATCAATTATACAATACAATTTTACAATACTTCCACATCCAAACTTTTATTTTCCTATTCTACTCATTAAAATATTATTTCTACACAATAAAATAATATATCAAACAATCACCATCATTTACAATACAACACATTATTTATTCTTTCTTTCTCCTTCTTTCTGTTCCAGAACCACAATCACCACCACGGTTGCAATACACACACCTGACACCATCACCACCACCACCACCACCAGCGGTGACCCACACCTCAACACCAACAAAAAAAAAAAAAAGACCACACCATGAACACAGAAACACCACCTCCACCCTCTCTGTCAACACCAAAAAAAACCCACAACCAAAACAACACAACCCCAAAAAAAAAAAAAAAACCCAGACCATCAACACCACCCTCTCCGATCATCAACACCACAAAAAAAAAAAAAAAAAAAAAAACACAGCAACCCACCTCCACCCAGCACCACCAAAACGACACAACCCACAACCACCGTGACCCATACCTCAACCACACCTCGATCCATCGTGATCCGTCGAACTTGAAACCAACCCACACCACATACCCAACAACCACCGTGAACACAAACCTTAACCACAACCCATTGCCGCCACCACCACCATTGAAGAGCATGACTGTGAGCAAAACCCACCACCAAAAAAAAAAAAAGAAAAAAAAAAGAGACCCACGGCAAGCAAAACCCAAACCCACAGTGAGCAAATCCCAAATTTACGCCGGCAAACTCAGACCCATGGCGAGCACACCCTGATTTCGTTCAACCACCCAATCACCACTCCAAAACCCATTCCAAAAATCCAACCCAATCAATCCAAACCAACACCGATCCATGTCGCCGCCGTCAACTAGAGAGAGAGAAACCAAGCCACGTTGTCGCCGTCAGCCAGGCCGATCTGCCGTGGTGTGGTGTTTATGGGTTTTGGGTCTGAAGATTGAAGAGAGAAGGAACAGAGCAGAGAAATAACGAGAGAGAGAGAGAGAGAGAGAGAGAGAGAGAGAGAAAGAATAGGAATTGTTTAATAAAAAGGAGGAGAGAGAGAGAGAGAATTAAATAATACTATTTTCATTTATTATTCAGCTACAGTGCATTCTACATTTAGAATTACACTGTAGCTGAATTGCAAAAAAATTTGCAATTGTTGGGTTTTACCGTAATTGATGGAGTGCTGTTTTTGGGCTTAAATTGCAAATTGAGTTTACATTTGCCATATGCCCTATTCAATGTGGATGCTCTTAGAAAGCCAGAACCCAAATATTTTGTCAATTAAACCGACTCAAAGTATATACGGAGTTTATTCTTCAATTGCCGAATGTGACTGGACAATGACTTATTGCTTGAAGTTGATTTAGTAGCACTGTTATCTATCTTCTTTTTAAAAAATTGAAAATTGAAGTTTACAAACGGATCCTATCAAGGAACTTGGTAGTTAGTACTAGAAGTATCCTAGATTCTTAGGTGAAAGTTACGGATCCTATCAAGGAACTTGGTAGTTAGTACTAGAAGTATCCTAGATTCTTAGGTGAAAGTTACAAGTGGTACTGGAAATAGTTGGGTCACAGGAGCTAGTTTTAGGTAACTAAAACATGCGGACCCCTTTGGTCTAAAATTCCAAACCTAGAGCATCTTAAAAATCCACTCTTTTGTGAAGAATTATCTCATGCATGGCGTTATTCCTCCTTTAAACATGAATGATACAATCTGTTCTACATATAAAACCATATAGCTTTGTATGTGTGATGAGTAATTAATTTTGCAGTAGTTTTTCTAATTAGTTGTGCTACCTCTAGTAAATGCAATACTTTAATCTTTCTAATATTGGACTACATATTGTTGGGTGCACGTGACACCCTTTGGATTCCAACACATCATCAGTCAAAGCTCAATTGATGAGCTTGCTTCCTCAAGCTTCCAAAGTCAGCTTTTGGTTTAATGCAAAGCTGAGCATGCATGGGAAGGTCTGACTTCTCTTAATGAGAAGTGATGCAAAGTTGTGTTAGTGTGTGAGACACGCTGAGGAGAAAGGAAAGAAAAAGAAAATAAAGGCCATTCGGCCTTGTGGGAAGCTGAAGCAAAGAAAGAGCCACATTCGGCCATTTTGTGTGTGAGTTCGAAAGAGAGAGCAAGAAACAGAAAGTGAGAGCTTCAGCTTGAGAGGTGCAATCCGTCTGAATAGAAAGAGAGAAACACAGTGAGAGTGTGAGAGAGTGAAAAAGAAAAATGAAACATTTTTCTTTGCTCAAGTTACACACAAGGAAGATAAATTGGTAGAATTTTCATAGAATTTTTGAGTGCTGCAACTATGGAGAGTTGGAGTATTTAGAGGAAAATTTTTCTACTGGCTTTGTAATGAGATTGTATTTACTCCTTGAGATTTATTTGTTATATATCCAATTTATTGTGGACTCAAGTTTAGCAGAAACTTTATAGTTGTAATCTTTATTTCATAGTGGATATTTTTCGGAGCTGCCCCGTGATTTTTCCCTCTACACTGATGGTTTTCCACATAATATTTGATATTTTTGTGTGGTTGTGTTTATGTGGTGCTTGTTGGAATTTTTTTTGTTTTTGTTTTTGTTTTGTTTCCGTAGTATTGCTATTGCTTGGTAGTCATTGATTTTAATTCACGCATAGACATTGAGGGGATTAGGATTTTTCCCCAATAAGTGGTATCAGAGCTTTTGGTTGCTTGGGTATAATTATCTTGTGTTGGATTAAATGGAGAATATGGCTATGAACACTATGATTAAAATCTTGGCATCGAATTATTCAATATGGAAGCCGATGATGGAGGATGTCCTTTATTGCAAGGATATGCATGACCCTATTGAGGGTGATAGTGCCAAGCCTAGTGATATGTCAGATAAAGACCGGGAGAAATTAAATAGAAAAATTATCAGGTGTATTAGACAATGCATCGACATTAGTGTTTTTCACCATGTGTCTCAGGAAACAAATGCAGAGGCTCTTAGGGAAAAATTAAGGAGTCTTTATAAAAGAGGGACAGCTCAAAATAAAGCTTTTATTGCTAAAAAGCTTGTGAATTTGAAGCTTAAAGAGGGTAAGTCCATTGCCGAGCACCTTAGTGAATTCCAAGACTTGGTTAATCAGATGGTTACAATGAAGATGGTAATAGATGATGAGTTGCAAGCTTTATTGCTTCTAAGTTCCTTACCTAATAGTTGGGAGACTTTGGTAGTGTCACTTAGTAATTTTGCTCCGAATGGTGTGTTACAACTTGCCATGGTTAAAGATAGTTTGCTTAATGAAGAAACTAGAAGAAAGGATATGGGCAAGGATATTGCACAGGCTCTTGTCACAAAGAACAGGGGGAGAAGTAAGAGTAGAAATTCTAAAGGGCGAGGTAAATCCAGAAGTCGGTTAGAGTCGAAAGGAAAATTAAAGTGTTTTTACTGTGATAAAGAAGGTCACATAAAAAGGAATTGCAAGGCTTGGAAGAACAAACAGAAAGAGGATAAAAATCAGAAAAAGGCGAATGATGAGAATACCGCTGCTGTTATAGTGTTCGAAGATGAGGTCCTAGCCATAGGACAAGATGCTTGTTGTACAGTTTCAGATCCTTATGTTGAATGGGTGATTGATTCAGCTGCTTCTTGCCATGTCACTCCTAGAAAGGAGTTATTCACTTCATACAAAGCGGGAAACTTTGGGAGAGTGAAGATGGGCAATGATAGTTATGCCGACATTGTGGGAATTTGTGATATATGTGTTAAGGCTAACACTAGACACACCCTGATTTTGAAGGATGTGAGACATGTTTCAGATATTCGCCTGAATTTGATTTCCACTCATGTTCTTGATAAATAAGGTTATGGAAATTACTTCTGTGATGGAAAATGGAGGCTTAGCAAAGGATCATTGGTGTTTGCTAGAGGGAAGATTTGTTGTACACTTTACAAGACACAAGTAAAGTTGTGCAAGGATGTTATTAGTGCAGCTCAAGAGGATTCTTCGCCTAAGTTGTGGCATAGGCGGCTGGCTCACATGAGTGAAAAAATGTTGCAGATTTTGGCAAAGAAGTCTCTCATTCCCTTTGCCAAAGGTACATCACTAAATCCTTATGATTTTTGTTTATTTGGTAAACAACATAGAGTTTCATTTAATGTACCCTATACTAGAAAACCCAATGTATTAGATCTTGTTTATTCTGATGTATGTGGTCTCATTGATGTAGAAACTTTAGGTGGCAATAAATATTTTATTACTTTTATTGATGATGTTTCACGAAAGGTGTGGGTTTATGTTTTGAAGACAAAAGACCAGGTATTTGAGCACTTCAAGAAATTTCATGCCATGGTGGAAAGAGAGAAAGGGAAGCCTTTAAAGTGTCTCCATAGTGATAACGGAGGTGAATACACACCTATGAATTCAAGAGTTATTTCACTGAGAAAGACATTAGACATGAGAAGACAGTTCCTGGTACCCCACAGCAAAATGGTGTGGCAGAAAGGATGAACTGCACTATTATTGAGAAGATCAGATGTATGTTGAGAATAGCTAATCTGCCTAAGTCATTTTTGGGTGAAGCTGTTGTGACTACATGCTACCTAATTAATAGATCTCTATCAGTTCCTTTGGGTTTTGATATTCTAGAAAGAGTATGGACAGGAAAATATGTTTCTTACTCTCACTTGAAGGTATTTGGGTGCAAGCCATTTGTACATGTGTTTAAGGAACAAAGATTGAAGCTTAATAGGAAATCCACTCCTTGTGTATTTATTGGATATGGAGATGCAAAATTTGGCTACAAGTTATGGGATCTTAAGGAAAAGAAAATGATCAGAAGTCGAGATGTAGTTTTTCATGAGAATGAAAACTTGGTAAACTTTGAGAAAACTGAGAAGCCTAAAGCTACAGTTGAAGGTGTTCCTGATCTTACACCTACCTCTTCTTCCTTAGAGAATGCCACAAATAGGGAAGATGTACAAGATGAGAATTATGGTGATGAACCAACTGAATTTGATGTTGATGAGCCAGCAGGTATTGATGGTGATGATGTGACAGATACAGATGGTGTTGAGCAGGGGGAGCAGCCTCCTCCACTAGAGATGGTAGAACCTCAGGTGAGAAGGTCTACTAGAGAGCGTCGTCCATCGACTAGATATCCCAATTCTGAGTATACTATGATTACTGAAGAAGGGGAGTCAGAAAGTTTTCAGGAAGTACAGTCTCATAAGGATAAGCAAAGCTGGTTGAAGGCTATGCATGAAGAGATGAATTCTTTGAACAAGAATAAGACTTATGACTTGGTGGAACTTCCTAAAGGTAAGATGGTGTTGAAAAACAAATGGGTGTTCAAGCTAAAGAAAGATGGTGACAAGTTAGTGAAGTATAAAGCTCGATTAGTGGTCAAGGGTTTCAGTCAGAAACAAGGGATTGACTTTGATGAGATATTCTCTCCAGTAGTCAAGATTAGTTCCATTCGGGTAGTTCTAGGATTAGTAGCTAGCTTGGATCTTGAGCTTGAACAACTTGATGTGAAGTCAGCTTTTCTTCATGGTGATTTGAAAGAAGAAATCTACATGGATTAGCCAGAGGGATTCAAAGTAAAAGGGAAAGAACATATAGTTTGCAAGTTAAAGAAGAGATTGTATGGCTTGAAGCAAGCTCCAAGACAGTGGTACAAGAAATTTGACTCATTCATGGTGCGTCACGAGTACATAAGGACAAATGCAGATCATTGTGTGTATGTCAGAAAATTTCCCAATGGTAAATTTGTTATTCTTCTGCTATATGTAGATGATATGTTGATAGTAGGACAAGATGCAGGTGTGATTGGAAATTTGAAGGACTTGTTCAAGTCATTTGATATGAAAGACTTAGGTCCTGCAAGACAAATTTTGGGTATGCAGATTCTTCGTGACAGGAAAGCTAAGAAGCTATGGTTATCACAAGAGAAATATATTGAGCAGATTCTTGAAAGGTTCAATATGAAGCATGCCAAGCCAATCGGTACACCTCTTGTTGCTCATTTCAAGCTAAGAAAGAGATCTTATTTTTCATCAAAGAAAGAGAAGGGAGACATAGCATCAACTATCTATTCCTCAGCAGTTGGGAGTTTGATATATGCTATGGTTTGTACACGACCAGATATTGCTTATGCAGTTGGTGTTGTTAGCAGGTTCATGGTTAATCCTAGTAAAGATCACTAGGAAGCAGTGAAGTGGATTTTTAGGTATTTGAGGGGTAGCTCTAAATTGTGCTTGACTTTTAGTGATTCTAAACCAGATTTGGAGGGTTATGTAGATGCAAATTGGGCAGGTGACCTTGATGGTAGGAAATCTACATCCGGGTATTTATTTACTTTTGCAAGGGGAGCTGTATCATGGCAGTCAAGATTGCAGAAGTGTGTTGTCTTATCTACAACTGAGGCTGAGTATATTGCAGCTAATGAAGTAGGTAAAGAGATGCTTTGGTTGAAACGGTTTCTCCAAGAATTGGGTTTGAAGCAAGATGGGTATGTAGTTAATTATGATAGTCAGAGTGCTATAGACTTGAGCAAGAATTTTATGTACCATTCACGCTTGAAGCACATTGAGGTGAGATACAATTGGTTGAGACTAGTTGTTGAACAACAATCATTTGAATTATAGAAGATTCACACAGATGAAAATCCAACTGACATGTTGACCAAGGTTGTGTCTAGAGAGAAGCTAAAGCTTTGTGTCGGGTTGGCCGGCATGAATTCTAACTGAAGACTTGGGTTGAAGATCTCCTCCGTAGTGTGCTAGAGGGGGAGATTGTTGGGTGCACGTGACACCCTTTGGATTCCAGCACACCATTAGTCAAAGCTCAATTGATGAGCTGGCTTCCTCAAGCTTCCAAAGTCAGCTTTTGGTTTAATGCAAAGCTGAGCATGCATGGGAAGGTTTGACCTCTCTTAACGAGAAGTGATGCAAAACTGAGTTAGTGTGTAAGACACGCTAAGGAGAAAAGAAGGAAAAAGAAAAGAAAGGTCATTCGGCCTTGTGGGAAGCTGAAGCAAACAAAGAGCCACATTCGGCCATTTCGTGTGAGAGTTCCAGAGAGAGAGAGCAAGACACAGAAAGTGAGAGCTTCAGCTTGAGAGGTGCAATCCGTTTCAAGAGATAGAGAGAAACACAGCGAGAGTGTGAAAGAGTGAAAAAGAAAAAAGAGACATTTTTCTTTACTCAAGTTACACACAAAGAAGATAAATTGGTGGAATTTTCATGGAGTTTTTGAGTGTTGCAACCATGAAGAGTTGGAGTATTTAGAGGAAAATTTTGCTACTGGCTTTGTGGTAAGATTGTATTTACTCTTTGAGATTTATTTGTTATATATTCAATTTATTGTGGACTCAAGTTTAGCATAAACTTGATAGTTGTAATCTCTATTTCATAATGGATATTTTTCGGAGCTGCCTCGTGGTTTTTTCCTCTACACTGGAGGGTTTTTCACGTAAGATTTGGTGTTCTTGTGTGGTTGTGTTTATGTGGTGTTTGCTGAAATTTTTTCTGTTTCCATAATATTGCTATTGCTTGGTAGTCATTAATTTTAATTCACACATAGACATTGAGGGGATTAAGGATTTTTCCCAACACATATGGTGTGACTTAATTATGATTTTATTAAAATCTTTTTATTTTTTGTTCAGGTGAAATATATCATGGACTATCTTCTTCCGGCGGATTGGCTTTTATTTTGGTATGTTTTCTTCTGAAATACATGGTGCTAGCATATTATAATTTATATATCTTGTTGATAAGGATCGTGATCTTGAGAATATGTTTTCATCTTGTTTGTTATTTAGTGTATGAACATAAATTATTGTAATCTTTCAAAGCGTCGTTTAGTTCACAGATTCCGAACAAGATTTCTAGCACTTTCAAAACTCATATGGTCACATTCCCATGAATTTAATAGGATAGTAACTATCAATATAAAAGCAAAAATTCTATATTTTCAATGATATGCTTACGAGAATCCCAAATTCATTGAACATGAACTTTTATGAGAATCTAATTAAGATTATTGGAATAAGAACTTTCATAAGAATCCAAGATTCTGATTACCAAATGGCCCCGTATTGAAATCTAGTTTGTGTTAAAATGATACTAATTAAATTAATACACTATGATGTAGAACTGTAGATATAATGTTGGTAGGAAAAACTTGGACGTAGGTATTGGATGCAATACTAATTAAGTAAATTTCAGGTTTGTTTTTTTGATACAATACTTGTCTTCGTTTTTGTTATTATCTATGGTTATGAATGGAATTTTGTCGGAAACTTTTAGTGGGTTGGTTAGTATGTGCTTGCTTGTTACATGTTGGATATTTTTATAAAAAATATCATATTAATTTTAATACTCATTTATGTGAATTGAGGAAATCAATTATCCCTTAATGTCAGATGCGTTAATTGCTAAATTTTGAAAATTCAAAATTTGAATAGCTATTGTCAATGGTTTTAATTAGAAAATCTCTGAAAATTAATGTGAATTTTAATACCATATATTGCCAACTTTTAGTATACTTTCCTTTGTAAACTTTTGCTTTAAAACATTTATTTTAATATATTTAATAGTAACGTTATAGATAGAAAGTATCAGATATTGTACAACTATATATTTATATAATTTACAGTTGATGGATTAATTATAGCATTATATAGTACTTTTCATTCTTGGTTGTAATTATTGTGTATAGTCAAAAATCAAAGGAAATTATTATTTAGTATTTAAATGACAGCCACGTAGGGGCTGTCATTTTTAAAAGGCATCTTAAAACTAAAAAGACAAACTTGTTTTGTCTGCCTCAACGTACTAACTTAAAAAAAAAAAAAAAAAAAAAAAAAAAAAAAAAAAAAAAAAAAAAAAAAAAAAAAAAGAGGAAAGTTTTGACCGGTTATATATAATATATATATTTATATATAACAAAAAAGCTATTAACTCAGGCATTGATTTCAAAATTTTTATGATCATTTAAAGCTTTTAAGGATAGCAAATGTATTTAAATTTTTAGCTAAGGACAAGCAACGTGTCTAGCTATATATATATATATATATATATATGAAAAGAAAAAAATAGATCAGATACACTTTTATTTTGAATTATAAAGCTGCAAACTTTTCAGAAACAATATTTTTTAAACACTTACCATCTTTTGCTTCTTATTACTCACAAAAAACATTTTTTCTTTTACAAAATTTTCCTGGGAAAAAAAAGTACTATAGAGAGCTTATATCCTACGAGTAGTGTAGGCTCGCAAGGATAATCAGCAAAGGTGGCTGGACTGTTGTATCCTGGGGACAACGTGCAGAAACTATTTGTCTAACTACATCGGATATACCGTAGACGGTACGATTTGTCTCAAGACAGTGACTTGGTCCACGCCTCATCTCCGCCACCTCTTTTTGGTAAATCAAATTGTGTAATTTCCAAGAAAAATTCAGGTATTATCTCTCCTTTATTTCCAACAATACATTCTTTCCATTGCTTTTCTTGTGGCTATGGGCTATTCCGCGATGGTGTTGGCAACATCGGTATTGGGTGTTCATACCATCGGAGTCTAGATAGGGTGTTAAGGAACCATAATCTAACTTAGGTCACACCTAGACAAACAAAGGTTTCAAAGTATTGTTATTGGCATAGGTTGTTCTTATGGGCTCATTGTCTAACATGGTTGGTTGAGGGCCAGTCACACCTGGGTAGGCTAGGGTTTTGGGGGTGTCATTCTTTGGCATTATGTGTTCTCACCCTTAAAGTCTAGATGGGAGTCCAGAACCCATTTTTTGAAATGTATTGGGATGATGTTCTTGGAATAGGGTGTTCTTACCTTTAAAGTCTAGATGGGTATTTAGGACCTATCATCTGATATGGTTGACCTAGGGCTAGTCACACCTAACCAAGCTAGGGTTTTAGGTGTGGTGCCTATCTTGGTCCAATCCCATTTCGCAAATGACTATGGGCTGCTCATTGGATTAAGGCCCCCATTTGGTAGGTTAATCTCGGGGGCGAATATTTAACATAAAAAACGCTTCTTGTCATGGGTCGGTTTATCTGCTTACATGTTTGGCCTTGTGAACTTTTTCCATTGGGAGTCGGTCTTTGGGCAACAATACCGCTTTTGTTGTATTTACTATTGAGGCCATTGCCTCTGCTTGAGTTCCATAAGTGCCAAAGTAATGACCTGTAAGGAGTCTACCTTTTCAATGCAAAGTGCACAACATCACATATCACTGATGTAGACGTAACTACTTGAGCAGCCCCTTAATCCAATAGTGACACCTACGGCATTGTTGTGCAACATTTGTGTTTTCTCTAGATCCCAGCCTGTGAATGGTATCACTCGGTTGGCTATGCCATTTACACCGTGCTGATGACCAAACAAATCCTCCCAATGTATGTTGTCGTTTTCAATTTGCTCTATTGTTCGTGGTTATGACCCCGGCTTAAATCATATTGAAAATGTTGGCTTTCAACTTTTATCAGTTTTTATTACTTACTATAGTCATGATTGTGCTTTGTCTTGGGTGGACGTTGTTCTTCATTGACAACCTTCGACTCCTGTAGTTCATACTCTAGGAGTCCGTAAATTGTTAATGCTAGTAGTAGTGTTTTTCATTTGCCTTGGTACCAATTGCATTGTCGTTCTTACCGGAGCTTGGGATGACTGCTCGTATATTATTTCAGCTACTCCTTCCTCCAATATCTGCCATGGGCCTTGGGGGTATGTGCTTCAGGGATTGGTTTTATCTCGAGTTTCAAGAATTTTAGTTAAATACTGTTGCTTCAACTTGGCTTTCCATGAATGACGCCAATTGTAAGTGGTTGAAAAATGAGCTCTAGGTAATTTTAAGGTTTATGGACTATGGATTGGTGGGGGAAGCTCTGCACAGGAAGAGCACAGAACCGCACTATGCGACAATAAGCACTCCTAAACTCAAAGTCAATTACTATCTTTAGTAATAAAACTATGAGATGTCGTTTTGAGCTCTTGATACCTCTTTAGCTAATAGAAGCGTCATTTATACCCTTACGCAGCATTTGTGGCATGGTCAGGGTACATCATTGCCCTATAAAGCTACTTTCATCTTTTGGGACAACCTACGCCCCCTTTTGTCAAAAAAGTATGTATATGTGGTTATTGACTTTTTGAAGTTTGCATCCCAAGTTGTGATCATAGATTGGTTGATTTCATGTCCTTGTACAACATGTGCTAACTCAACTATGTTTACTATTGAAATCATACGTGATCACTTAGTGTCTTGGTTTTACAAGGGTTATAAATAGTTATTTCATGGAGAATCATTGTCTATCGCAAATTAAAACTAGTACAAGTCATGTCTAGGAGATCTTGAATGCACAAAAAATCAATGAATATGGTGATATGTTTCCTAATGTATTACACAACTCGTTAGTGAATGGATGCAAAGATAATAATAATTGGTCAGAACTATAAAAAGTCCCAAATTTTGAAAGATATGCTTCATTTGGATGTCAAGTGACCAAAAGACACATATGAGGCTAAAACGATTATTAAGGATTTAGGACTTAGCTATAAATGAGAAGATTGATGTTTATATAAATGATTGAATGCTATTTTGGGAAAAAAGTCTCATAAATAAAGTGTGTATAGTTTGTTGTATTTTAAGTGGGTCAATACATGGAATGATGTTTGACAATTTGATGAATGCTCCACTCAAGAAAGAAAAAAACTGCTAAAATTGCAAAGATTGTTAATGTGTCAACTTCTTCAAAGAAATAGCATTTTGAAAGTCATATAAGTGATGGGATAAGAAGACATCTTTTTTATTTACTAGCTTGGAATACATTTGATTTGATTGTCCATACATAGATTTCTCATTTGACCCTTACAATGTTAGACTTGGATTAGCAGCTAATAGATTCTTGTGGAAATAAGAGTACTAGTCATAGTACAAAGCCAGTTGTTATGATTCTGTATAAACTTCTTCCTTGGATATGTATGAAATGATCTTTTTTTATGTCATACTTGCTCATACTTGGGTTAAGTTTACCTTTAAATTTTAAATAATTTAGATGTGCATTTACAACCTCAATAGAAGAATTGAAAGAATTGTGGAACGATGAAGCAACAACATACGCTGTATTGTAAAGAGACATTCTAGATGCATGCAATTTTGATGTAGATGATACATATTTTTCTTGGATTTTCTTGCATATAGATTTTAGTGTAGTCAAAGGCACTTGTGCCTTTGACTACACTAAAATCACTATATACAAGGAGATCATTTATCATCTACATTAATGCCACATGTATCTGGAAAGTCTTTTTAGAAGATACATAAGTTTCATTTCCATTGCCCCACAATTGCTTCAATTTTTCTATTAAGAGGTTGTAAATATACATCCATATTATTTAAAGGTGAATTAGGCCTAGGTATTAGTAAAAATAACAAGAAATAAATTTTTTTTTCATGCACATCCAAGGAGAAAGATTGTATAGAATTAGAATGACTTGTACCATGACTAGAACTCATATTCCCATGAGGGTTGAAGTCGTTAGTTGCTAATCGAAGTCTGACATTGCGAGGATCAGATGAGTAATCTACATATTGACAGTAAAATGGCTACCGAGCTAGAGGATCAATAGGATGTCTTACTCTCATTTCATTTGTACAATTCTCAACTTGCTGTTTCATTGAAGAAACTGTTTTGGGAGATATAAACAACCGTTGTAGTCTTGGTTTTGAAGGATAACAATGCATAATCTTAGCATTTTTTTTCTTTCTTTTCTTGAATGAAGCAATTATTAAGTTGTTAACATGATTTATTTTTGTTGCCCACCTTAAGTATGACAATTATACACATATGAAGCATATCTTTCAAATTCTGGAGGAACAATGGTAGACAATATGCTAAAATTCATGCACCATTCATATAAATGTTGGTCAGTGTTACTTATCAACAAAAAAAAAAAAAATGTTGGTTAGTGTCTTTAAAAAAGTTGTAAAACCTTTATGCATCTTCATTAGGATTTTGGATAGATTGTTGGACATTCGTGACTTATTTTTCTAGTTCTAACCAATAATTATTATCTCCGTATTTACTCATTAACTAGTTATATAATACGTTATGCTACATATCATGTATATCTTCATAATCATTGGAGATCTCTTATGCATTGAGATTTCTTGGATATGACTTTTACTAGTTTTATTAAAAGTTGTTGTAGACAAGGGTTCTTAATTAAAAAACCAAAATTTATATCCCTGGTTAAATCCATAGTTTAAGTTTGCACTTCTTGTACAAGAACATCAAATCATCCCATCTATAGTCATAACTTTAAGTTTGCACTTGTTGTACAAGAACATCAAATCATCCCATCTATAGTCATAACTTGAGATGCAAACTTCAGATTGTAAATAACACAAGGGTTAAATCCATTAGATACTGAGTGATCATGTACGGTTTCGATAGTAAACATTGTTTATGTTTGCACATATTATACAAGGATATCAAATCATCTCATCTATAGTCTTAACTTGGTATTCAAACTTCAAAAAGACAATAACACCTTGTACATAATTTTTTTCATCCGAATTTTATCCATTGGTATTGAGTGTTCTACAAAACAATTAAATAAACCCAAAGTTTGTTGTAGGAAAACTATTTCATTTTCTTGTGTTTAGTAGCAACCTTGAAAATGTTTTCTAGTGTTTGATATGCACCTAATTTTTTTTAACATTTCAATTCAAAATATGTTTGGCACGTATTTGTGTAAACCAATTAATGTAATCAATATGAATTGAAAAACCAACTATGAATTAGGTATAATAATTTTTAAAATTTAGGGTCTGTTTGTTAAAAGTATTTAAACATAGTTTTTTTTTTTTGCAATCCATAAAATGGTGGCTCTTGCACTTGAATTTATTGTTTGACTAATATTTTCTAAATACAGTTTTCAAAAAACAATATCCTATTTTCCTGATTTAGAACATGATTTTGAAAACAGCTAAGGGTTTTTTTTTTTAGGATACATAAAATATTTTTAATGACATAGTTGTAAATAAATTGAAAACAGTGAACCCCACATATTTGTTCAAATTCTTTTATTTCTTAAATTAAGGAGCTTGTCTTTATCATAAAAAGAATACTCAACACTTCAAATTTGAAACTTATCATTAAAAAAAACATAATGAGCTTTATTTCCTTATTATCATCCACAAAAAGAAGAAGTAATCTACAGATTTTATATGTTATGTAAGTTTTTTTTTTTTTTTTTAAATCTCAGAAATAGAAATGTTCTCCTAAACAATATTTTTTTTTGTTTTTAGTATTTTGAAAATTGTTCTTAAAAGTAGGAGCTAAACATGTAAAATATAAAAATTATTATCTGAAATCTAGTTTCAAGTTCATATTTTGAAAATTGTTTTTATACTGTTTTGAAAACAAAAATAAAAACTCTCCTACCAATCAAGCCCTTAAGTTCTTGCGAAATGTTGTTACCTTTTACATTGCAATATCTTAATAAAATTTATGTGAAACTAGAAAAAATTATTTGAATTTTCTAAGCAATATTGTTTGCAGCATAACCTAGGTCCTTGTTAAAAACAAAATCAGCTTTATCATGTTCTGAGAGTCGTAAATAATTTTAACTTTGTATTCTCAGCCAATTTGGTTTGTTACTAATGATAAAACCACACTACAAAAACTATTTGCAATACCAGCTCCAAAAACCAACAATACACCGATGAAAGCCACTTTGTAGAAAGTAGAAACTACTTACAAAGCCAACTTCCTACACAACTAATATACTATACAAATAAAAGCCAAACAACCACTAAACCTAGGGGGATTCTAACCTTCTACCCCTATTTTTAAAAATATTTGGCAATATACCCCTGTTTTCAAACTATTTAGGTTCGTGCCCTTGTTTTGAAACTCGATTGGTTTAAAATCATGTTATGCACAATCAATCTTAAAAAAAAAAAAAAAAAAAATTGCATGGAACTGAAGCTGCGTTTTATCACCCCAAATTTTTTACCATGCAAATTTTTTAAAGTTTGATCACCCCATACCTATAGTTGCGTTTTATATGGAACTCGAGCTCTATGAACTCGAGTTTCATGCAATTTTTTTTTTTTTTTAAAGTTTGATCACCCAAACCTATAGCTGCATTTTATAAGAACTATAGCAGCGTTTTATATGGAACTCGAGCTCCATGAACTCGAGTTTCATGCAATTTTTTTTTTTTTTAAAGTTTGATCACCCCATACTCAAATTTCTACCAATCGAGTTTTTTTATTGAAACTTTATTTTAATAAAATCAAGTTTCAAAACAGAGGCACAAACCTAAATAGTTTAAAACATGGGCATATTGCCAAAGATTTTATAAAATAGGGGTAAAAGGCTAGAATCCCCCTAAACCTAGTTGATCTTACTGATACATTTCTTAACTATATATACCCTACTTTAACAATTCATTATCTACTGTGGGGTAATACTTAAGTAACCTTAATGCTTTAATACCTATTGTGTTGTTCATATTAGCCATTTGTTATGAATAATATGGATATGCATTTGCATTTTGCCGTCATGTGATAATGGTTCTACATGGGAATTCTAAATATTTTCCTTATAGAGATTCAATGCTAACTTTTCTTCTTCACGTTGTTTATATGTTTTTTCCTGTCTTCCTCGATCTTATGTTTGTTTTTAATGATGCTAATTGAGCCCAAAACCACTATAGAATTGAACACAACGAAACACTCCAAAGCTGTTGATAGAAGCGTTGAGGTTCCATCAATGACATATTAACTTGTTGAAAAAAACCATCAAACAATAATTTAAATCCTTAAATTAATCAAGAGAGAGAGAGAGAGAGAGAGAGAGAGAGAGAGAGAGAGAGAGAGAGAGAGAGAATGACAGAGTGAAGGCTAGAGAAAAATGATAAAGCAAAGGGAAGAAAAGAAACGAGAGAGAGCTTACCATAACAAATATTGAGGGTGAGATCTTTTTTTTTTTTAGAACGGAAAAAATAGATTATTTTTAAGTGTTTCAAGTGGCGTGATATTAAGAGATAGAGTTGTTTTTAGAAAAAATTTAGTGGGAAACATTCTAAAAAATAAGCTATGTTTTTAATAGGGTTTTCTGTTGACTAAATATAATTTTTCTTTGACTAATTTTTTTTATGCTACTAAATACAGGAAAATACAAAAAAACTATCTTTACATAATGTTTTCCATTGAATTATCAAAACAAAATAGAGCAAAAGCTAAAATTTCTAACTCTTTTTGTTTTGATTACGTATGACCATATATGCCTATATGTGCATTTGTTGGATTGAAATTTGACCACAGTTAAATTAATTAATTGCTCATGTTGATCAATTAAGTTCAATTTATGCAATTTTTCGATTTAATAAATTAAGGCACGATCACACCACCAATTTAGAGTTTAATATAACGAAAAATAAATTTGACACAAATAATGCATTTACTATAGGGAAAACTCCAAATAGGTGGTTTAAGATAGTCACTGAACTCAAAGAATCCATTAACAAAAATTGAGATTACAAAAAATATTACTAGATCTCAAAGTACCTACATATAATAAAACCTATTAAGCTATCTAAGAGTAGCTCCAACCAAGTTGGACTACTCTTCTAAGTGACATTATTTGCAATGCATGTGAAAGTTCACTTAGTGTATAAAACACTTGTGAATGTTTAGACCCCCAATTACAAATTTACAAAGCAAACTTATATTCAAACAATAGATGTGCGGAATATGAAATATAAGCAATACCCAATTTGGCAAGCTACTTTAACACATAATTAATCACAAACACAGTAACAATTAATGGTTAAAGAGTAAGGGAAGAGAGATGCAAACACAAGATAACACCGGCACGTGTTATCGAAGAGGAAACTGAAAAACTTGACGAAAACCTCTCTGTCGCCCTTCAAGCGGTAAAATGATCCACTAGAAAATCAGTTGAGATACATGAATATCAATAGACCCTCCAAGCCTAATCTACCCGATGCACCTAAGCCTTCTAAGCGTCTTGCTCCAACAAGGTTACGCCGAATCGTGTTTTCTCTAGCTTTCCGAATCCTGCAATAAGCTCCATATTGCATCTGTCATCCTTGGCATCTTTCAATACTTCCCAAAGCTCCAAAAACACTCTCAACACTTTGAATAAGTGTGGGTAGTGTTTGGATACAAATCTCCTCTCAATGGGTATAATAATGAGAGAGAGAAGGAGAAGAGACTACAAAGATTTCTCTCTAAGAATGAGTAGCTCTCTTTTGAATAAGGTGGGTGTGTTGTAGAAATCTCTCTTAGGGTTTTTTTCTCAATAGGCTCTTCTACATTCATGGGTATAAGGGTATTTATAATAAGGCATGAGATGAAATGTGAAAAGTCAGTTTTCAGCAAAACAGTGCATTGGCGAGTCACTCGCTACTGGTATGAGTCGCAAGTTCCAATTGCCCGTTAACAGAAAGGTCATACTGTACTTTTTGTCTTGTAGTGATTCAACTGTCGTGACCCTTCAACTTCTTGCATGCTTCATGCGTGTGCCATGTTTTGGCAAGTCGTCACTCGCAAGTCAATCGCGAGTTCCAGTCACCATATTTTCCTTGTTGCATACACTTGATCAATTGTTCACTTTCTGTCACACAATCCTTACATTATTCTCACCTAAATACAGGGTTTTTAAATACTGAATTACAAGAAAATTTGATAAGGAATAAAACCAACACATAGTTGAATAAATTCAACTTTACAGCATGAATGTCAATTTGTGATTGACTTCACAATCAACCTTCTTGATTGTAGAAGTTGTTCATCCAAATATCTTCACAGTAAACATGTTTCAACGATGAACCAGAAGTAGCTCAGTATAGAAACTCAAGACGCACAAGGTCGCAACAACTTCTCCAATTATGCATGAGTTATCCCTAAAGTGATGATTCTAAAATTATGCTTTTATACCTTTGAGATCCCTATTACATAGATCCTGAGTGGGCTGAGTTGTCATGAGTTGAAACAGAAATTCAGATTCAAAATCCACGAAACTCAATTGATCGAGTGGAGTCGAACTAATGGGCCCAAAAGAGAAACTATGAAAAAATTTATTCCCTAGATTATAATATAAAAGTTGTGATATCTACTTATTAATAATAAAGTTAACAATTTAATTAGTTAGAAAAGTATTTCATGTTCAATGTGAAGGTTTTACATTCAATTAATAAGGCCATAAAGCATAAACAAAAGAATTTACCTTACAAAGCTGCATCATCATTTAACATTAGTAGTTTATTTATATTTACTTGTATTCATGCACAATCCAAGAAATCGAAAGCCATATGGAAGGGTATATGGAAACTCAAAGTACCAAACAAAATCCGTCACTTCATGTGGCGAGTTTGCAATAATCTCTCCCCACTCGGCATAATTTCTATAGAAGACAAGTGATTCAAGACCCATATTGCAGTCAGTGTGATGATAAGGCCAAAGATTGCATCCATGTCCTGTGGTATTGTGATGAAGCCAAATCATTTGGAAGTCTGAATCAATGTTCACAAAATTTATGGGGGAAAGGTTTGGGTCGAGTGTTGATATAAATGAACATATGTGGGGGACCAGTCGAAATGGGAACTATGGAAGATTGGGACCAAAGAAAAACAAGTTCTACATGATTTTTTGGAGGTGCAGAAGAAACCAGCCATGCATAGTACGAAGTCAGCCACGAATTGTGACGTGGTCTCCACATTCCCAAGCAAGACTACTACTAGGCTAATTTCGACGGTGAAATATTTTGTGTTTGATAAAATGATTGCAGGGTTTTGAAATTCAAGTGTGGAAGGGACTGCCAACTCAAATTCCAATGATACTTTATTTACATGACTTTCTGTATCTGCTGCTGGCACTTGCCACTTGTAGATGTTTTATAACTCAATGAAAGACACTCCAGTTCATGAATATATGAATTTCGGGTTAAGTTTAGTAAGTCTGTTTTTTTTTTTTTTCTTAAAAATTAAAATTAAAATTTGCGGTTGCAGAAAAGCCCCTCTCAATTAGCTAAATTGTTGAAAGAAATGAAAGAAGGTTTAGATACAGTAAGTACAAGCTTGGATACAAATGGGTACAGGTTGGCCTGTTTAGATGCAGCAACTCTGTCGCAAGCATGAACTAAGCTGCCGCAAGATTTTTTTTCTTAGTCCCTCTCTCAAAACCCCGAATTTTTATTTGGTAAATCAATGCTCGATTGACTGATTTTCCGTTTCTAATTCTTGTTTGTGGGTTTTTTTTCAACAAATTAATAGGCAATATAAAGTTGTGGGTGTTTTTTTATAGTGTTCTTATGTTTACCCTATGAATAAAAACAGTGTACTTTTAGAATCAGTTTTTGGGTTGTACGTATTTGTAAATTGAATGTGTTTGAAGAATGACCCAATTGCTTTTACTATTAGTTAATGATTAACCCTGTGGTGATGGTTTTAGCACGTTGTTTCGATTGAGTAATGAATAATTTAATTAGGAAATAAGTATTTTGTTCACAATGACTTGACTAGTTGACTAGTGTTCTTTCAAAATTTGCATGTTGCAAAAAAAGGACTCCACAAACCTTGGACTTAGAACAAATTGTTTGGAAAATTAGAAAGCATGTCGAGCTTTTTTGGCTTTTGGAATTGAAAACTTGGACTCATAAAAAATATGGCTAGGAATTTTATTCATAAAAATTAGGAAACATATTCTGCAACACTAAGAAACAAAGACAAATTACTTATTATATACTATATATGCGTAATCTTTTTTATTTTATAGTGATCATTGAATTGAAATGCATTCTCTACTTTGTAGTTACTTGTCAAGTTGAATATTGAAATTTGAATTATTTTATTTACTTTATTCTTAGACTTTCAGATTTGGATCTATAAATTTGTTCAAACTTATTTGGTCAGTCTCAAATGGTCCTGTTTGAGATGGGCTTGGCTCTGGAATTGTACATATGTTCCAAGGTTTAGATCTGTCAGAAGACTAAGAACCAAAGCACTTGTAGTTGTACTACGCCGGATTTTCTGTGGTGACTTGTCTAATACACGAAGAGAGTTTTTGCTTCATTTTTATAATTAAAAGGGTAGGGTACTCAATGAATATTCATGTTACTTATTAAGTTCATTTTTTTCCTATAGCATTTTGTTTTCATGTGCCTTCTTTGAGTTCACATTTTATTGATAGGTCTTGTTAATGAGTATCTTAAGGGTACATGTTAAAAATTAATATATGTTTAATTATGAGTTGTAAGACATAGTTTTCAAAAAATGAATTACATATGTTAATGATTATTGGCCTACACAAACAAATTTATTGTAGTTGTGTGTGTATTTTGATTATATATATAAATATAAAATTTGACTTATTTTAAAAAAAATGTATAAAACATTATTTAATAAAATATTGAATGCATCTTAACCACTGCCATTAAAGTGTTTGCTAACAAAATCCTTATTGGGGAAAAAATTAATGAATGCCCTAAGGGTATTAGTTTAAAAAATAATTTTAGAAATTTTTATGAGAAATGGAAAAAAAAAAAACAATTGATTTTTTGACAGTTTTTTATATTTCTTTGAAATTTGTATTAAAACTTTCTTAAAATTTTCTATCAACAAATACCCTAAACAGAACCCTAAAATTAGTATATATATGGTATCTTAAACATTTTCATAAGTAATAATAATATTGCTTAATATCTGCGGTAAGCAAAAACTCCAAGATCATGGCATGCATGTACTTACAAGTTACAAGAGAGAGAACAAAGAGAGGCATTATGGCACTAGCATTGGGGATGATATAAAAGTTGGTATTTTACCTTCTAAAAACCCACTTTATCTATTATACAAACTTACTTTACAATATTCCCTACATTTTAATTTTAATTTTTACATACAATCTATTAAAATAATATAATTACACAATAAAATAAACATAAAATCTAACTCAAACAATAGGGAGGAGAGAGAACATTTTTATATTAAAAATTTGTTTACAACCTGCCACGGTGGGTTCTTATAAATAAGAACCCACCGTAGGAAGGTTGCCAAAAAAATTTTGAATATGCCCACCCGGATGTAGTGGGTTTTTTATGCTTTTGGGTTGTAAAATAATAATGGGAGAGTTTTACAACCCAATACTAGTGCTAAAGCATATGGATTAGAAAAAAAATTTGGCTGGGAATATGGGTAGAACTTAGAACATAGAACGATTATGCTAAGCATGAAAGTTGCTTTGGCAGCTTATGCAATGTTAAGTCCACCTGGGCATATGTTAACATCATGGCATTCATGTACTTACAAGCAGAGGTGGCTTGATGCATTTGGGGCGTAAAGTGAAAACTAAACATTGAGGTCTTTTATATATATGACTTAAAAAAATTAAATATTATTTAAACTTTATTATCTTGTTTTATAGGCAAAATTATTATTAATTAACATGAACCACGTAAAATGTTTTATTTTTAAGAAAGCCTATAGACACAAAAAATTTGACAAAACTGTTTACACCTATTAATGTAGTAGATTAATAGTGGTAAGTAAAAGAATGATGTTAGGGGTGGACCTAAGTGAGAACTAGTAAAAGTTTGCCAACTCAATTATTATGAAAAATGTTGCAAACTTTTTTTCTTTTTCTTTTTTGTGTATTGCGCTCTTTTATTTTTTGAAAAGTACTATATTCACAATATTTTTCACAACAAATCTTAGGTGTTAAATTGTTACTGATTCTAATTTGAATCTACTATTAGAATTTTTTTTTTTGCCATCAATAATAACCTGTAACAATTTGCTACTAAAATTTTTTTATAAAATGTTGTGAAAAATATTGTGGACATAGCATTTTTCGCTCTTTTTTTTCTTGTCTTTCATTTGATGAAAAAAAAAATGATTTTATTTGTTAGCTTATATTTGGGCTTAATTAATTAAAAAAATAATCCTATTGATTAAACTTTAAAGGCCTTTTTTTTTTACTTAGGGCTTTAGACAACTGCATCTATCGCACTGCTTACAAGAGAGAGAAAGAAGCGAGAGGCATGGGATGTTTGGATTGCTAGGCATTCAAGTTCGTCTTATGGCTATCATTTCGGGAAAAAAAAAAAAAGTTCGTCATATGGCAACAACGTCAAACTTGGCATGGGTTGTTTTTAGATTGCTAGGCATTCAAGTTAACTTGGCATGCATGTATTACGTAGATCCAATTTCTTCAACTTTCAATCCTTAATACTCTCTTTTGTTTATAGTTTATTATTATTATTATTATTATTATTATTGGAGTTTCTTGCACTGATTGGATTAACTAGCTAGAGTGAGAAACATTTGTTTTGAACCTATCAAACATTAGCTGAGCTGATCTGATTCTTCATAGTCAAGTTTAACACGTACCATTACTTGTTAATCATAAGAATGTTTTATGTCATGTGTCCCATTTAATTTTTAGTTTTTGTACAAAATGAATTATTAACTGCACAAAATTGAAGTTTATATCTAATTAAATTCTAAATTTAATTTAAATTGAAGTCCAATTTTATGGCACGGGTACGTATATCATTTAATTCTTTTTAATTTTTGTGACAAGTGAATTTTTAGGTACAAAAATAGAAGAGTGACAAGTTGAACACTTAATTCTAAAATTTTGAAAAATTATAGAGAAGACAAAACGATACTTTTTTTAATATTCTTCCTCATATCTTTTGATGATTTACTGACTACATTGATATACAAAAAAGTGACTTTAGAACTCAAAGAGGTGACTAGTGTATTTGGAGTTTGAATTTCTTGAGAGAGTTTGTGTCATTATTGTAATCTCCCTATTTTTATAGTGAAACTTTTTTTCTATGGCTGCTTATAGACATAGATATATTAATATTGAACCACATAAATTATTATTTTCTTTGTTTGTGTATTTGTTGATATATTTTTGTCTTTAAACTCTTATTGGTTTAATCCTGAAGATGTCATTTGCACAACATGAACCTACCGCTTCAACGTCATAGCGAAGAATTTTTTTTTTTTTTAAAAAAAAAAAGGGTTATAGCGAGGAATGCCACTTTTTTTTTTTTTTTTCTCTGGAATAGTGAAGTATGACTGGCCAATAGATGAACAAATGCCAATCTTGCTTAAACAGATGTGAATTTAAATCCCATCAATTGGCCTTAAAGCATTTTTCACTGAATGTAAAAACATGACTTTGAATTCTACCTATATCAAAAAAGATTCCATTTGTGTCTTCGTGTCTTAAATTGATGATAAAGAACCTTCATTATAAGTTTGAATATTGTTTACATCAAAAGTAAATCTATTGTTATACTGACCTAAGAATAAAGATGAATTATTATTATAAAGCGGATATCATAATATTCAACTCCTATTAAATCCATCAAATCCTCACTCAAAAAAATTTCCTTTATCAAAAAACTGATGGAAAAAAAAAAAATAAAAGCAACTTGGAGCTGTTACGTCACAAGCTCCCCTATAAATAGAGGAATTGTCCACAAGATTGGGACACAACTAAAAAGAAGATATAAGTTACAACCTCTGAAACCAACTCCACAAATATCCATGGCTTATCCTGCCATGCTCCTCTTAGCTCTCCTTCTTGTTTCTGCAACCTCAGTCGCCCATGGCCTCAGCATCAATGGCACTAATATAGCCGAAATAATTGTTCTAGGACGTATGTTTTGCTCCCTCACTGGAAATCCCTTGCCTAACATTGAAGCCTCGGGTTTGGCAGGTGTAAATGTAGCTCTGGTGTGCAATGGCGCCCAAGGTAGCATCGGCGAAGCTGTCACTAACGCCACGGGATTTTACAATATTGTTCTTAAAAATCTAGATGGTATTATCTTTGATAAATCTCTATGCTCTATAACTGTCAAACTCCCTGTCGGCAATTGAACCCTTCTGCCTCCAACCGGAACCCTCACAGTGACTATCACTCTTGTCAGTATAGTCCAGACAGCGTTGGGAGCAGTTGCGAATTTTCTAGGGGCCCCTGAGGCCCTTTGAGACTTACGCTAATTAAAGAGACTCATGCAGCCATGCTTCTTTGAGTATGGTTGCTTTACTTATTTCTATGTTACTATTAATAAGGAAGCAATAGATGCTTCAATTTACCTTTCTATGAAGTAAATGTTTGAAAATGTTCATCAAACAGGAGGTGACAATATTCTACTGAAGATGTATCTAGGAGCAAGCCGAAGCTAAAAGCCAAGTAAAAATTGTTGTTTACTAGTTGTTATGGTTATTTTGTATTTCTGCTAAAGTAATTGTTATGGTTACTAAGATAAGCAGACGATATTGCATTGTCTCATTAATTTATACTACTATTTAAGGGGCTTCTCCTATTTGGGATTTTTTTTTTTCTTTTAAAAAATGCCTTTTACACCTCTATGTTTAAGTAGAGACAAAACTAAATGATAATCCAGTAAAAATACAACTTTAACTCCTACTTGTTCATTTCTTGAAACTAACCTCACGACACTCTTGATTGTATTAGTAGTTCTAAATACATAATATTAATGAGAAAACATGTAAACTTTTTTTGTTGAGAAGGAGAAAACGTGTAAACTTGAATGAAAAATTATGACACCATAAAAAATAAAAAATAAGCCCCATTGCAAGCATGAAGCGCGTGTGATGATGAGGCTAATTGTTCTTCACTAAGCTATTAATATTTCAAAATACATCTAAATTCAAAATTCTTAGTTTTACATTTATCCAGTTAAGCAAAAGATATCTATGTAATTAGAAAGACATAACTTTAAGGATTTTTTTTGTTAATTAATTTATTAGAAGGAGAAGAATGGCCATTAAACTTTCCCATAACATTTGATCATGTATCATTAATTTTTCGAATTATAATTTTGGTAAGATAATAAGTATTGGCTTTATACTTTTTAATTCTTTTTTTTTTTTTCCAATCACTACATTTTTTATGTAGACTTATTCATGTATAGAGGCTAAGAAAATATGTAATATAAATAATATCTAATAGGAAAAAAATTTATTTTTAATTTTTTCAAAAAAAAAAAAAAAGGCCGAGTTGAGTAACAATACTCGTACCGGATCCAAAAAAATCAGGTAAACAAGGATTTTTGCACCCAATACCTAAATACCCTGAGCACCAACCAGGTCAAGTGGAAGGGGTGGATTTTTTACAGGAGCTCAATGGTGAATCCGAAAGACTTGAAAGAGAGAGGTTGTATAGTATAATTTTTAAATTTCCTTTAGGAAAGAGAATTTCTTTCATTAATAAAACGTAGATATAATATAAAATAGGAGAAAATACCATTTTGGTCTCTACATATTAGGGTCATAGTCAATTTTGTTACTATATTTTGGTAACAATCAATTTGGTCTCAATTATTTTCAATTTGCAATCAATTTGGTCCATACAGTTAATTCACTAAAAAAAAAATACTTATGTGGCACAGTATGTAAGTAGTTAGCACACTTAAAGCTTACGTGGTAGATAAAATAATAGATAAATTTTTTAATAAGTATTTAAAAATTCCATGTTAGCATTTAAATTTTAAAAAAATAAAAGCAAAAAATTTTAATATTTCAAATTTAAAGATAGAAAAAATAATTTACCAGATTATATTGCATTTTCTTGCAATCTCTTGGCAACTAAACACAAAAACTCAAATCAAATTTACTAATTTCCAACTTAAAAATGAGCACGAGAACATGCAAGCATATGAGCATATGAACATTGGAATATATAATTAAGCATGTGGGCATATGAGCATGTGAGCTTTTGAACTTGAGAGCATGCAAGTATGTGAGCATTAAAGCATGTGAATATGTAAACATGTGAACATCCAAGTATGTGAACATCAAGTAAGAAATGTAACATTTAATTTGAATTAATGATTAAGTCTTATTAATTAATTATTAATTAATAAATGTCTTTATTATGTCTTCCTATGTAGTCTTAACATTAATCATTAAATGTACTCTTGTCTTTTAAGAAACATCTTATCAATCATTTAGGGCTCGTTTGGTTTGGCCATGACTCAATTTTTCATAACTCCATACTTATAACTCATAACCCATAACTCATAACTCATAACCCAAACCTCACTTTATCTCAAAAACTCCAAAATTCTTGTTTGGTCACATAACTCACTTTTTGCCACCATAACTCATATTTCAGAAACTGAAAACACCAAAATTTTGTTTTTAGTTTCCATAATCCATCACCCAAATTTTTGAGTTTTGAGTGATGGAAACATCACTCAAAAACCAATCCAAACAAGATTTTTTCTGTGAGACCCACACGTTTTGGAAACTCAGTGATGAAAACTGAGTGATATTACTCAAAATTATGGTGATTCAAACAAGCCTTTAGCCCTTGGTGCGGTGATCAATCTACAAGTATAAATGCTTGTGGAGTGTGGGGGGTAAGGGCCGAGGTTCTAGTTTCTAAGAGGGAGCTTTACACACATATAGACTTAGATTATGCTAGAGTAAAAATTCTATCTTGTATTAAAAAAATTAAATTCAAATCTTAAAGTCTCTAGGAAGAATCATCACATTAATTTAAGTCATTAATTTTTTTTCCTTTCATTAATTGTCATTCTTAAATTCAAATTTAATTCTCTTGAATTCCTTATTAGACAACATGATCTTATTAATTGTCAACCATTTAATTGTCATCCCCTCCAAGTTACTAGCTAGTTTGGGATATAAATATATTTCATATACATAGAGACTTAGATTAGGCTAGAGTAGAAATTCTATCATGTATTAAAAAAAAAATTCAAATTCAAATATTAAAGTCTCTAGGAAAAATCATCCCATTAATTTAAGTCATTAATTGTTTTTCCTTTCATTAATTGGCATTCTTAAATTCAAATTTAATTCCCTTGAATTCCTTATTAGACAACATGATCTCATTAATTGTCAACCATTTAATTGTCATCCCCTCCAAGTTACTAGCTAGTTTGGGATATAAATATATATTACCACAAATCCACCTGATCCAACATAGAAACCATGCACTTCTCGTACCCATTCTTCACAACTTCTATGGCCAGCGTATTCATCATTTTCATGTTTGTATTCTTTCTATTATGGATACCAAGAATATTTCACAGAGCTGCTAGTAAAAAGAGAGTTCCACCTAAAGCTGGCGGCGCATGGCCTTTGATTGGCCACCTCCACCTGTTATGAGGGTCAGAACCGCCCCATATAACTTTGGGTAAGATGGCTGACAAGTATGGCCCAATCTTCACTATTTGGTTAGGTGTGCACCGAACTCTGGTCGTAAGCAGTTGGGAGATAGCTAAAGAGTGTTTTACCACCAATGACAAAGCCTTTGCCAATCGTCCAAAAGGTGTAGCTCCAGAAGTCTTGGGCTACAACTATGCCATAATTGGGTTCAGCCCTTACGGTCCCTTCTGGCGCCAAGTGAGAAAAATCGCCTCACTAGAGGTCCTCTCAAACGACCGCCTTGAGACGTTCATACACATTCGGGAGGCTGAGGTGAATGATTCTATAAAAGAGATATTTAAGCTTTTGGGCAATAACAACAAACTGTTAGTGGAAATGGAGAGATGGTTTGGGTACACTGTCCTAAATGTAATATGTAGGATAGTTGTAGGGAAACGATTTGGCAGGGCTACGAGCAAGGAAGAGAATGAAGCTAATGACCGGTGCCGAAAGACGTTCAGAGTCTTCTCCAATTTGAGTGGGGAATTTATGTTCACAGATGCACTTCCATATCTAAGGTGGTTAGACGTGGGAGGGTATGAGAAAGCCATGAAAAAAACTGCAAAAGAAGTGGATAATATGGTTGGAGTATGGTGTAGAGAGGGAAAATTCCCGACCTATCACAAGCTGACACATCATACTACCAAGTCCACAAAATACAACCAATTACAAGGCGCCACGTACTGCTGCTAGGTTTTGCCATCACTATTCGGATTCCAATAGAAATTTGCCAAATGTCATTGAAATAAAGGCATGAAATTGCATCAGCACGTGTAAACGATGACACAAGCAGCCCTGCACGTGTAAGCGATGACATAAGCAATCTAGCACGTGTAAGCGATGACATAAGCGGACCAATCAGGCTGTGACAAGTGTCACCAATCAGACTCTGCCACGTGTCGCTCACCCACCCCTAAACTCCTATAAATAGAAGCCTTCCTGAGACATTTAAGAGGACAGAGAGAAGGAAGAAGATATCTTGAGTTCAGAAATCCAGAAGCTCTGCCGGAATCAAACCCCAAAGCCTCCAAGAATTTCAAGAACTTCAACCTCGAATACAAACAACATTCGAAGCAAAATCATCCAAACTACTCGTCCAAGTCTCAAAGGTCACTAGAATCAAGCTCAAAAGCCTCCAGAAACCTCAACAAACCATAAATCAACGAAGCTCTACGGAATCAAGCCTCTAAAGCACCGAAGAATTTCCACCACAAACCTTCAAACACGAAGAACACACGAAGAACACATGAAGAACACGAAGAACAAAGAATTTCTAACAAGCTCATAGCCAAAGATTCATTGTAATTCCGTTTCAAAGATCTTCGATCCATTCCTCAGCCAAATTGAAGGATATCTTGTGTTCAAATCAAAATCACATTTCCACAATTCCAATCAATAAATCTTTCAAGGAGATCGAATCAGAGGATCACTCTTTTGTAATCACAGAGAATTGTACCACATATTCATTAATACAAATTCGCATTTGTGAAACTATTTTTACTTGTTTGATTTATTTCGAACTAAGAATTTAGTCGTCTACAAATTCTAGCACGCCCGGTGGGACATCTCTGCCTCTCATCTTTTTTTCCTTCAAAAGAAAAGAAATTCGATCTGCTACTAGCTTCGATGGCTTCTAACAAGAATGCTCAAAAATCGGTGATGGATGCTTCTGTTGCGGATGATTATGTCGGCCCAATCACTCGTAGTCGATCCAAAGCTCTTGATCAACCGCAACCCCAATCAACCAAAGAAAGCAAGCTTCATAATATCATCTCTCTAGACTTTCTTGCAAAAAGGAAAGCTACCGCTAAGGATTCATCTGTCTCGAAGGATTTTGAGATCAATGATGAATCATCCCCAACAAAGACCTTTTCTATCAACTCTTCACCCGTGATGAGAAGCCTAAGGAACAAAATGCCTTTGACTCATCCTGTCTCATCGTTTTCTCCATCATATCTAGAGGTCATGCCAGTAATGATGACCAACACCTCTACTATGGAAGAAAAGATGGCTGAAATGGAACAAAGGGTCACCCTTCTCACAAAAGCACTTGAAGATAAGGATGTCCAAATTGCAACCCTGATGAACAAACTGGAAGTCCAAGATTCGGGTGAATCAAATCTAGACCTTGAGCACCCTCCTGGCTTTACCTTGAAGGGAGAAAATGCTAGGGGTGATAAGGGAAAAGGAGGTGAAGGCACTTCTCAACAAGGACATTCCACCTCAATGGCCTCGATATCTGTCCAACAACTGCAAGACATGATAATGAACACCATACGAGCACAATATGGAGGTTCTTCTACACATTCTCTCATATATTCAAAACCTTATACGAAGTGCATTGACAATATGAGAATGCCAAATGGGTATCAACCATCCAAGTTCTTGCAATTCGATGGCAAGGGAAACCCTAAGCAACACGTTGCTTACTTTGTAGTAACCTGTAAGAACGCAGGGACTCAAGGAGGCCTCTTTGTAAAGCAGTTTGTTTGTTCACTGAAAGGGAATGCCTTTGATTGGTATACAGATTTGGAACCTGAGTCAATTGATAGTTGGGATCAGTTGGAAAGGGAGTTCCTTAACCGGTTTTACAGCACGCGCCGCACGGTAAGCATGATGGAGCTTACCAATACTAAGTAGTGGAAAGACGAACCTGTTGTTGACTACATCAATCGGTGGCGTTCTTTGAGTTTAAATTGTAAGGATAGACTGTCTGAAATATCTGCTGTAGAAATGTGCATCCAAGGCATGCATTGGGGACTTCTGTACATCCTACAAGGGGTAAAGCCTCGAACATTCGAAGAATTGGCAACTCGTGCGCATGACATGGAATTGAGTATCTCTTGCCATGAAAATATGAAACCTCCCGTACCTGAAGAAAAGAAAGAAAGGCGAGAAATAAGGAAAAATGACAGGAATACGAAAAGTAATGTCAAACACTCCATGAATGTCAACCCTGCCCCAGTCAAAATTTCAACGGGAAATGTAAAGGCTAACGAGAAGAGGCCTGAGGGAGGCCAACGACGCGAGACGCGTCGCTCATCACTCAAGGAATGGGAACAAAAGGTGTATCCTTTCCTTGACGCTGATATACCCGAAATGCTAGAACAACTGCTCAATTTGAAATTAATTGAATTGCCAGAATGCAAACGACCGGAAGAAGTAGGAAAGGTCGATGACCCGAACTATTGTAAGTATCATCGCATCATAAGTCATCCGATCCAAAAATGCTTTGTTCTTAAAGAACTCATCATGAAGCTAGCCAAGGAAAGGAAAATCGACTTAGATGTTAATGATGTTGCTCAGTCAAACCTTGTAACATTTGCTTACGGGTCGCCTAGTTGCAAGTCTCCAACTACTAAGCAGAGGGCAAATACCACGTTCATCCGATTTGGTTCTTTGGAACCTGTTCAAGTTTAGCTCTCACAAAAAGCATCTGATTACAACTCAAATGATGATAAAAAGTCAACAATGGATGAGGAAGAGGTTGGACGTTGGTTACTCGTAAGAGATGGAAGAAGAGACGAGTATTCCCTCTTCATTTGATCACCCAAGAGTCCAGAAGAGCACAAAACCAAATTCAGCCGCAGTCAAGAAGAAAGAATGATAAAAGGAAAGAAAGACTAAGAACGGAAATGTGTGATGATTCGGCACAAACCCAAAAATTTCGAAGTCTTGTCACATTGGAAGAATTTTTCCCCATAAAATTCTTTCAAAACAAGTCAATGGAGGCTGTTCACACGGTCTCTCGTTGTGAAGTTGATGAAAAACAAAAAGGTGTTGACCATGGTAGTTCAAATGAGACTTTGTCGTCTTTAGAACAACTTAAATCTCAGGTTGATAAAATTGAACCCTCGCAATCCTCCACCTCACCGAAAGAAGGGATCATCCAAGCTCTTGAAGAGCCAAAGATTTACACTCCTTGTACCAATACACTTCAACAAACACAGGAATGTTTCGCGTGCTCTCCAGACTTGACTTTCACTGACGAGGATCTATTGTTAGGCCCTAAGCCTCACAATCGTCCACTTTATGTCTCTGGTTATGCTCGTGAACAAAAGATTGATCGCATTCTCATTGATGGAGGTTCAGCTATTAATATACTACCAAAAATGACAACGAGACGACTTGGTCTTGCTATGGAGGAATTGTCACACAGTCGCTTGGTCATACAAGGTTTTAACCAAGGAGGACAACGCGCCATCGGCATGATACACTTGGAGTTAATTATTGGAGAATTAACAAGCAATGTTTTGTTCCATGTCATTGATGCCAAAACAACCTACAACATGTTGTTAGGACGTCCATGGATCCATGGGAACGGAATAGTGCCGTCAACTTTGCACCAATGTTTCAAGTATCTTCAAGGTGAAATAAAGAAAGTCGATGCCGACTTGAAGCCTTTTTCTGAAACTGAAGCTCACTTTGTTGACGCGAAGTTTTATGTAGAAGATGATATCCCTAATGAAGTTCATCCAGTTGAAGTCCCGTCCATGAAAGCAAGCAGGGTGAAAAGAAGCATGTTAAATTCATCACTAGAAAGGATATTCCTTCCCCAAAGGAAGATCCACGATATGGGAATAACCAGTCTAACGAGTCTACTAGCAATTCAGAGAGAGCGGATGAAAGTTCTACGCCTTCCACTAACCCTCCATTCCTCCGCTATGTACCATTGTCACGCCGCAAGAACGGACAATTCACGGAATGCCTTCAATCTACAATGGACATGCGAAGACCTCCTACAAAGCTCACGATGAAGGATGTAGCCATATTGAAAGAAAATCATGTAATGCCTTTAACTTCATCCACAAATCCTTTGCCCTCAAAGCCACTAAATGGATTCGTGAGGTCTTCACAAAGTCTGACAGAGCATGGTATTCTACCAAGTAAACGGACGAAAGAATGGTTTGACCTAAAGGCATATAGGCTATTAGCCAAAGCAGGCTATGATTTCTCAAAACAGAGTGGCCTAGGGAAACTAATTCCAGAAGCCACCGGAGAAAAGATGCACGGCCTTAGTAAAACGCAAGGGAAAATGTGACTTGAAGGGCATGAAATTCCTATCCCAAAGACCGGAATAGGTTATACTCTAGAACCACCGACTCAAATATGGATCAATAAAAGAAGCAATGCTTCAAGTTCCCAATACATAACAGTAGAGGTCGATGAAAGTTCGAATCAAAGAAAAGATCACTCTTCATCACGCATCTCAGTATTCGATCGCATTAAGGCTTCATCATCACGAATTATAGTGTTCGACAGGTTGAATACGGCTTGTTTAACGCAAAGTCAGGACACTTTTGCGTGTGGATTAATCTTTAATTGATTAGGGGCAACAAAAAGGCCCATTGATACTTGCTCTCAAAGCTCAATAAACGTTGAGGACCAAAAGGAGGAGAAAGCTAATGATGAGATACGTAGTAATATTCCTTCACGCATGAAGTGTAACTTTATCTTGGATATCAGCATTGAAGGAGCTCTCAAAGTCAAAAGGCGAACAATTGTACACACAAGTCAGTCACTCGTCCACAATGAGCAAATTGAAGAAGTATCATCCTCGTTTCATATTACAGTAGAAGAAGATATACTGTTAGATGATGAAGCCGCAAAGAATGAGGTCGATGAAGCTCCCCTAGCCTTGGAAGATGGAGTACAGGCTACAGTTGATGAACTTAAAGAGATCAATTTAGGAACTACTGAAGAACCTCGACCAACTTTCATCAGTGCCCTTCTCACTCCTGCAGAAGAAGAAGGATACCTCCAGCTCCTGGTAGAATATAAAGATGTGTTTGCTTGGACTTACAAAGAAATGCCTAGGCTCAATCCAAGTATTGCTTTACACCATTTGGCAGTAAAGAAGGGCGTGCACCCAGTAAAACAAGCTCAAATACGCTTTCGGCCGGAGCTTATCCCTCAAATAGAAACTGAGGTCAATAAGCTAATTGAGGCAGGCTTCATCCGTGAAGTACAGTATCCGGAGTGGATCGCTAATATCGTCCCTGTCAAAAAGAAGAATGGACAAATCCAGGTGTGCGTTGACTTCTGTGATCTGAACAATGCATGTCCCAAGGATGATTTTCCGTTGCCTATCACTGAGATCATGGTTGACGCCACTACTGGTCATGAAACCTTATCTTTCATGGATGGCTCTTCTGGTTACAACCAAATTCGAATGAATCCTAAGGATGAAGAGTTCACAGCTTTTCGTACCCCTAAAGGTATTTACTGTTACAAAGTAATGCCTTTTGGATTAAAGAACGCTGGTGCTACTTATCAACGAGCCACGCAAAAGATCTTTGATAATGTACTTCATAAGTACGTGGAGTGTTATGTCGATGATCTGGTGGTTAAAACAAAAAGAAGGGAAGACCATCTAGTAGATTTGCGATCCGTGTTCAATCGCTTAAGAAAGTATCAGCTTAAAATGAACCCTCGCAAATGCGCTTTCGGCGTAACATCCGGGAAATTTCTTGGTTTCATTGTGAGGCACCGCGGTATTGAAATTGACCAGTCCAAAATTGAAGCTATCCAGAAAATGCCAGAGCCCAAGAACCTGCGAGAACTTAGAGGCTTGCAAGGAAAACTAGTTTACATATGACGATTTATTTCAAACTTGGCAGGTCGATGTCAACCTTTCAATAGATTAATGAAGAAGGGTGCACACTTTAAATGGGATGAGGCTTGTAGCAATGCTTTTGCACGCATCAAAAGATACTTGCTTAATCCTCCAGTTTTAGGTGCTCCTATCCCGGGAAAGCCTTTGGCGTTGTACATCGCGGCACAAGAAAGGTCTCTAGGTGCTCTTATGGCACAAGAAAATAAAGAAGGGAAAGAAAGAGCCCTTTATTATTTAAGTCGGACTCTCAATGGAGATGAATTAAACTAGTCTCCTATTGAAAAGATGTGCCTCGCTCTTTTCTTTGTCATAGACAAACTGGAGCACTACATGCAAGCACATACGGTCCGTTTGATAGCAAAGGTGGACCCGATTAAATATGTCCTCTCCAGGCCAGTGGTTTGGGGTCGCATAGCTCGATGGGCAGTCTTGCTGCAACAATACGACCTTGCATATGTTCCGCAAAGAGCTATCAAAGGACAAGTATTGCAGATTTCTTAGCTGATCACCCAGTTCCATCTGATTGGGAGTTCTCTGATGATTTCCCAGACGAAGATGTGTTTTACATTGAAATAATGCCACCATGGATGATGTTTTTCGATGGGGCTGCACGTCAAGAAGGAGCGGGGGCAGGTGTAGTGTTTATTTCTCCACAACGACAAATACTTCTATATTCATTCTCATTAAGCGAACTTTGCTCTAACAATGTAGCCAAATATCAAGCATTGATCATTGGTCTACAAATAGCCATTGAAATTGGCATATCGCAACTCGAGATCTTTGGGGATTCCAAATTAATTATCAACCAAATCTTGGAGCAGTATGATGTCAAGAAAGAGGACCTTGTCCCTTATTGCAAATATGCGAAGAAGTTGCTCGCAAATTTTGAGGCAATTACATTGGAGCATATACCGAGGAAGGAGAATAGACAGGCTGATGCTTTAGCTAATTTGGCTACCACTTTAGCATTATCCCAAGAAGAGACAGCCAAAGTTGCTGTTTCCCAAAGGTGGGTGGTGCCTTTCGTGGTTGAAGAAGAAAAAGAAGAAAAGCAAGCCAACGTCATTTTTGTATGCCTTGTCGAAAAGGAAGATTGGTGATAAACAATCATTGAGTACCTTCAACATGGAAGACTCCAGGATGATGTACGCCACAAGACCGAAGTTCAGCGAAGGGCTTCTCGATTCATTTACTATAAAGAAACTCTCTTCCGCCGTTCATTTGATGGTTTGTTTCTCCGTTGCTTAGGAGAGGAAGAGGCTAAACAAGCCTTAGAAGAAGCTCATTCTGGAATATGCGGTGCACACCAATCAGGTCCTAAGTTACACTACAGGATCAAGCGAATGGGTTACTATTGGCCTACAATGGTGCAAGATTCCATGGAGTATGCTAAGAAGTGCGAAGCTTGTCAATATCATGCAAACTTCATCCATCAGCCACTAGAACCTCTACACCCAACTGTAGCTTCTTGGCCTTTTGATGCATGAGGGCTTGACGCAATAGGACCATTACCAAAATCATCTGGTGGCCATTTGTACATCTTGGCTGCAACTGATTACTTCTCAAAATGGGCAGAAGCTATGCCTCTTAGGGAAGTAAATAAAGAGACGGTGGTCAATTTTATCCGAACTCACTTGATCTATCGGTATGGTGTCCCTCGATATATCATAACCGATAATGGCAAACCGTTTCAGAATAGGTTGATGACAGAGTTGTGCGAGAAATTTGCATTCAAATAGTACAATTCTTCTATGTACAATGCCCCAGCGAATGGATTAGCCGAAGCCTTTAACAAAACTCTTGGCAGTTTGTTAAAGAAAGTGGTATCCAAAACTAAGTGAGACTGGCATGAAAAAATTGGAGAAGCATTATGGGCATATCGAACAACATTTCGAACGCCTACTCAAGCGACCCCGTATTCTCTCGTTTATGGAGTAGAAGCTATCCTTCCCTTAGAACGCCAGATCCCATCACTACGGATCGCCATTCAAGAAGGGTTAACTAAAGAGGAAAATGTCAAGCTTAGGTTACAAGAGTTGGAGGCACTGGATGAGAAAAGGCTCGAGGCCCAACAACGCCTTGAGTGCTATCAAGCTCGTTTGTCAAGCGCATTCAATAAAAGAGTTAAACCACGATCATTCCAAGTTGGTGACTTAGTCCTCGCTGTTCGAAGACCTATCATCATGACTCATCGTACAGGCGGTAAGTTCACCTCGAAATGGGATGGACCTTATGTTGTACAAGAAGTCTACACTAATGGAGCTTACAAGTTGATTGATCAGGAGGGTGTAAGGATCGGCCCCATCAATGGGAAGTTCCTCAAACGCTTCTATGCTTGAAAATCAAGAATTGCTCCTCGATAAGAGCTTAAACTACCCACTGCAGCACTACAAGGGTACATGATGTTTTCCCATTACCTTTGAAAGTGCACAAATAAGGAGAAATTAATCACACTCTATGTCACCATTTGTGAGTGTGGCGTAGTGGCTGGATGCCCATGTCGCCCTTGAGGCCAAGGTCTCGGGTTCGATTAGAGGTGATACCCACTATTACGCAATTGGTACCCATGAAATGTCGTGGGGTGTAGGGCGAGGATTACACACGTGAGCCCTCCCTTTTTGAAAAAAGAAAAAAAAAAAACAAAACAAAAGAAAAACAAAGAAAAAAAATAAAAAATAAAAATTTTTATTGAACTACGTAATGACTTGATCCCTCTTGAGGGTACGTAGGCAACTTAGTATCTTTTTGCTAAGTTCAGTCACTCAAAAAAAAAAAAAAAGTTTCATTGTTAAAACATGAAAAGAAAAGAGCAAGGAATAAGTCTTCTTTATTGATTAAAGGAAAGTGGTACAGGGGAAAGCATGATGACACGTATGAAAGGAATTAAAATACAAAAGATTACGACATCCATTTTAAGTCTTTCAAACTAGAACGACTATCTTCCAGCAAGGTTCGTATCTTCTCTAAAGCCTCAATATCTTGGTCTTCAAGAACGGAAGCGGATTTGACTTCTTCAAGTTGTTCCTCTAAAGCTTGCACAACGTCGTCTTGTTCAACTTGATGAGATTCGATTTGAGACAATGATTGTTCTAATTGGCCAAGCTCTGTTTGCAAGTTAGCCATCCTCAAAGTAACAATATCAAGCTCGGTCTTCAAAGATGCCTTCTCATGCAATGCTTCAGCAAGGAGGAATTCAACTTCAGTCTCACGTTGAATTAAGACAGCAGGACTTGGTCGTGTATTCAGAGATTCTTTCATCTTCAAGTAGTCTGCAACACCCTTGCAATATTTGTCAACATTTTCGCGCAAGTATTGAGGGTCCACTCCAAGAATTGCAATCTCACTATAAATTTCATGTGCTTCGACTTGTGGGAGGATATTGTCTATAGAAAGATTCGAAAGCCTGTTTAAAAGAACATCTCCCAGCATAGAAGCTCCTGTCCTACGCACGGAAGAAATATGCACCTTGGCATGAAATATAGAGGCTTTTGGAGGGTCGATTGGTTGCAAGGATGAGAGAGGTGTCATTTCTGTCTTAATCGGAAATTTGGAGGACGTGCCAGCATCTGCAAACTTACGCCTCTTGAGATCCGAACTCTTTGTAGATGGCTTTGAGGTAGAAGACTGGCTATGTGTAAGAAGATGTGCATGATCAGTAGAAGTCTCCACATCAACACCTTTCATTGGATTCTTCGAATGTTTCCAACTGGGGTCGAAGTCGTCACACACCTCCTTTTCAAAAATTTCAATGGCATCCCTAACTGGTACAGCAAGCGAACCTTTAATGTTTTGACTTTGTGCAAACTTTGACAAGGATTGTGGAATGTCTGAATCTTGAAGATCCCTCTTTCCCTTCTGAGGCTTGTTGGACGTCAGTGATTTAGTAGAGGAGGCAATTTCAACTAGTAAATTTGTTTCTTTGGTAAAATCAGTTTTACATACTCCTTCCCACCATCATTTGTAGCTATGTCTGACCCGGCTTCCAAAGTCTGACGCAAAAGCCAGAATGAGTACCTTGGAATCTATGTTGCGGCAAGTGAAAGATTGGTATAATTGGTACAGATCTTTTAAAGAACCTGTATGAATTGCTTCCTTTAAGTCACTTGGAATGTCTTGATGAAATCCAAAGCGCCGACTGAATCTGTAGGGGCTATATGCTTCTACAATGTGCTGGTCTTCACATCGAAATGTCAAGTACCCTGAGCGAAGGTTTATAAAGTAGTCGAACCTCTGAATGGATAAACGATCATTGTCAACGAATGTCTGGTCATAGATTAAAAGCAGTCCCGTGCCAAAAGAAGTCGATAGCAGTTCGTATCTGCTTTCGTGCAGACAATTCACTGAATACAGACGCAGAACCCACACCGGAGTATTTAGTCATCAAAGGATGGGATAGTTTGGCATGAACGATGCGGTTGCTTCTGAAAAAATGACCCACCCAGGCGTAAACATAATGAATAGAGAAACTAGCTCCAGACTTGCTCGGAGTAGGAGAGGAAGAAATGGTGTTAAGCCCATGATAAATGCTAGCCAGTACTGGGGGGGCAAGGCCAAATGAACGACCATTGGCCATAGAACTAGCAATCTTGAAAGTGTCGGGACGGATACTATTCAGATCCTTGTTAGGAAAGACAACTATGCACAGCCAACAGGAAAGAAGTGCCGATAGGTAAGTCTCCTCCTTTAAGTCACCCTCAATTTGAAGGTCTGCAAAGACCCCATGTTCTTTATCAGACCATGGTCCACGCTCGTTTATCTCGCCAAAGGGATTCTGACTCCACTTGTGAATGGTTGCCCGTCTCGCTGGTTTTCTGGGAGCTGGGTACTTGCTGTTTCCTCTGTACCAAAAAGTAATCCAGTCACGAACACTCACTTTCCCTTGCCTTTTCATCCGGTTTTGAAGGTGATGATACGCCATGAAAAGGTAGCGGCAGCTGGGCGGTAGATAGGGTCGTCCTTTGTCATTGGTTCCATCTAGCTCTTGCGCATTGGGTACCACTTCATCATAAAATGCACCTATGCAAGGAAGTCCGCCAAGAATGGAAAGATCCCATGGTGTGATAGAAATTTCCCCAACTGAGGTGTGGAGGGTATTGGTAGACGGACTCCAACACTCACACAACGCTTTCATGAGATTCTCATCATAATCATATGTGAATAGGGAGGCGAAGACAGCGTTGTAAAGGTGGACCGCATCAAGGAGGTGCTTACACCGACCAAGCACATCTTCTAGCCAATCCCAATAAAGAAAAAAAATAGGAAAACCCTCCATTCGGGCTAAAGGAAGAATCCCAATTGGCGCGTTTTGCAATTACCTCTCGTCCCAAAGTGTTGTACGGCTTTGATTTGGCAACATTTTTGTGATGCGAAGCAAGAAGGGTAACTATCTCCAAATTAGAGCCGCCATCAGAGTGAATAACTTGTGACCATTTCGGCAAATTGAGAGGATAAGAGTTACGGCCCCATCTCTCTGAAAATCTTCCAATTGTGGGCGAACGAACAATCAAAGTTGTAGCCTTTGCATCCTTGTCATCTTTCTCTTTACAAATAAATAAGGCTGGTTCTTGCCCAATCTTCAAATCCTTGAAATAAAGCATCATGATTCCCTGAAAAAAAAAATAATAAAAAAATCAATCAATCAATCAAAAAGTGAAAAAAATAATAATAATAATAACAGATAAATAATTAATTAAAAAATAAATTAAAAAAAATAAAATCTCTACACTTGTATTACGTTACTCAGGAGATTATGTTTTGTATAACTTCATGCATGCCCCGCATGCCTTTATATAGAAAACTTCTGAGATAACAGACAAAAAAAAAAAAGGAGAAGTAACAAAGTCCAACAATGCAGGCTTCTCTTCCAAAAGGAGAAGTAACAAAGTCCAACAATGCAGGCTTCTCTTCCAAATTTCCAAATCCTCTGACAAGATGCCACAAAAATCTTCGGAGGACTTCAAACAAATAAGGAGAAGTCCAACAATGCTTGCAAGCTTCTCTTCCAAATTTTCAAATTCACTGACAAAGATGACCCAAAAAATCAACATTCAGTGGTTACCATGAACCTACATCCTGCCTGAATTTCTACATGTTGTCAGAACGACCACCGCCAAAATAGACCAAGAAGATTACAGGTCCAAGAGTGCCAACGGACTTCTTCTTCAAACTCGTGGGAATCCAGACTTCGTTTCACAAAGCCGAACCCACCAAGATCTCAAGCCAACAAAAATCGGCAAAACCCAAAAAATTTCAGGAGCAAACACTCTACCACGTGCCTCCACGCGCCGCCAAAAGCTTTAGAGGACCGCGGCATATTCCTTCCTATTCACACAAATCCAGACTTCATTTAAAAAAAGTGGCGTTACCATTCGATCCTGCGGCCACCGATCTACAAGACCTAAAAATTTCAAGCCCAAACGATCAACCACGCACCTCCACGCGCCACCAGAAGGTCCGGTAATCACAAGCTTCAAATGCACGCGCTCCCACGCGCCGCTTGATGAGACCACGCGCTCCCACGCGCCGGCAAGATCTCACACGCGTGACACGCGCTCCAGATCGATGACGTCACGGATGACGTCATTCTCCACGAACCGGTTCGACCTGAAAAACCGACCCGGATCCGAACCTCCTGAAAAAAAAAAAAAAAAAACTTTGACAAATTAAGACTTTAACTTTGACTTTGACCAAAAAGTCAAAATTTTCAAAACGAACCTGTCCCACTCAATTTTTCACGTACTTTCCAATTTTGAGGTCTGTTTCTTCAACCAAGACTCGAAAATTGTACAAACAGTCCAATTTCTAAAAAACTAACTTTTGCACAAATTTTGACCAAAAGTCAAAATTTTTAAGATTGACCTGTCTTGCTCAATTTTTCGCGTACTTTTCAATTTTGGGGTCTATTTATTCATTTGAGAATCCAAAATTTCTCAAATAGTGTGATTCTACAACTATTGGCCTTGATGTAAATTTTGACCGAAAATCAAAATGTTCAAGCAAAACTTGTCCTATCAGGTTTTCGTAAAGATTTTGATTTTGAAATCTAGGTATTTGTTTTGGACTTAGAAACTACGCCCACTTCTCCAAAGTACTAGCGGTGTCCAAAATTTAAGCTCTCAAGATCATAATTGGAGATCCATCCATTTGGTCTGGATTCCCTCAAAATTATCCTCCAGACTTGATCAAGGCTCCCCTTTCAAAAAAACAGACGAACTCTTACAAGTATGTCTCAAAATTGAAATTACATTGGGTCACTACTTCAGCCTACTATTTTTGTCGGTGCCTACCAGTCTCCAACCTAACATTCCCATTCGACGCCTACTGTTCCCATCCACCGTTCTCACCAAAAGGTCTCATCCGCCGTTCTTAACTACCCAACTACCGTTCTTCATCTCTTCGCTATAAATAGAAGGGCCGGATCCACTAAAACCCATCAAGAAAAAAAACACACATACACTGAGTCATGAAATGAAGATTTGCTTCTTTCAAATTTTCAAATCCTCCTTCTCACAGCCAGTTCTCACTATGGCCTCGTCATTCTCAATACCTAGCAACCAAGATCGCTTCATAATCAGTTTGAAATCAACCCCTTCATGGTTCAGTAGTAACCCTTCTCACAACATCATCACTGTTTTAGGATTCAAACAAATTTTGTTTCCTCACATAATGATCACATTTGTTCATAAAATTATTCATAACAAGGTCTGCATCGACCTTCCATGCTTCCTTGGAATTGGTTGGCCAGGAAATCCAAGTCCAACAGAGACACCTGTTCCTAAAAATAGGGCTTCCGTAGTCTCTCTTCAACTGTTTGGTCTCCCATTAGAAGCAGTGGTTCGGAACAAACAGCAGCTTGGCTGGTTTCTAAAACCAGGATCACAAGTTAGCTCCATCTTTCATTTGTTGTGCTTTCCCAACAAAGTTGCATTAGGTGAAGATGGTAAAAAGTGTTGGGGTATCCTACAAATTGTCTCCCATCCAACACTTGTAATGACCTCCAAGGTACCAGCTTATCAGAAATTAGCCTTTGGTGTTGGTGAATGGTCACCAAAGCCTCATTCCATGTTTCCACCAGCATGGGGTCCAAAGGTCATCATTGCTGGTACCACAAAACACATTTTCTGGAATTACTCCAACTTAAGATCAACTTGAAGAATTTCAGAAAATATACTTCTGAAATTACTTCAAATTAATGTCCGTCAGTATGGTCCAATCACACATGCGCATTCAACGACTTGCCGTCGGACCTCATTCAGCATGCAGCCAGTCCCACATCCGAAGGTGTACTTCCCAAAGACATCTACGCCAGAAAGTCCCCAACATGCAGGGTCAGGGCCATGGTGTCGTATGTCTCACCCATTCACTTTGCTTCATCACCATCTTTTTCACCATCAACATCAACAAACCCAGAATCCCTTCTGAAATTACCTCAACTTAACCTGAGTGATGCGATAACACAAGCACATTCAACCACACTCCCACATGTTCTCTCTGTGATCCGAAGTATACCCTTCAGATATAACTTCACCAAAAGTCCTTAAAAATAAGAGGCTAGCTCCAGAGCTCTGCATGCTGTACCCAGCCAACATTCTCACATCTTCTCCATCTCAACACCCTGTGATCGCCACCAACGATCCAAAATACTCTTCTGAAATTACTTTGACTTAACCTCTGCCGAGAAAGCTCGGTCACACGAGTACATTCAAATACTCGCAGACCCCTTCTCGGTCTCATCAAAGCCTTTCATATGAGTGGGTCTACTCTTCTGCAATTACTTCATCCTGTTAAAAGCTCCACCACCTTCAACTATTTCACTAAAAGAGTCAAGTATAAAAAAATCCATTTTCTTTCAAGACTCATTCACTCACCACACTCCAAAACTGTGTGCATGAACGAGTCTCGAGGGGGCATTTGTAGAGAGGGAAAATTCCCGACCTATCACAAGCTGACACATCATACTATCAAGTCCACAAAATACAACCAATTATAAGGCGCCACGTACTGCTGCTAGGTTTTGCCATCACTATTCGGATTCCAATAGAAATTTGCCAAGTGTCATTGAAATAAAGACATGAAACTGCATCAGCACGTATAAGCGATGACACAAGCAAACCAGCATGTGTAAGCGATGACACAAGCAGCCCTGCACGTGTAAGCGATGACATAAGCGGACCAATCAGGCTGTGACAAGTGTCACCAATCAGACTCCGCCACGTGTCGCTCACCCACCCCTAAACTCCTATAAATAGAAGCCTTCCTGAGACATTTAAGAGGACAGAGAGAAGGAAGAAGATATCTTGAGTTCAGAAATCCAGAAACTCTGCCGGAATCAAACCCCAAAGCCTCCAAGAATTTCAAGAACTTCAACCTCGAATACAGACAACATTCGAAGCAAAATCATCCAAACTACTCGTCCAAGTCTCAAAGGTCACTAGAATCAAGCTCAAAAGCCTCTAGAAACCTCAACAAACCAAAAATCAACGAAGCTTTACGGAATCAAGCCTCTAAAGCACCGAAGAATTTCCACCACAAACCTTCAAACACGAAGAACACGAAGAACAAAGAATTTCTAACAAGCTCATAGCCAGAGATTCATTGTAATTCCGTTTCAAAGATCTTCGATCCATTCCTCAGCCAAATTGAAGGATATCTTGTGTTCAAATCAAAATCACATTACCACAATTCCAATCAATAAATCTTTCAAGGAGATCGAATCAAAGGATCACTCTTTTGTAATTATAGAGAATTGTACCACATATTCATCAATACAAATTCGCATTTGTGAAACTATTTTTACTTGTTTGATTTATTTCGAACTAAGAATTTAGTCGTCTACATATGGTTAGAAGAACATAAGCAGAAGAGATTGACTAGTGAGTTGAAGGAACACCAAGATTTTATGGATGTACTGTTATCCATTGTAACTGAAGATGATGAGGTTTCTAGTTATGATGTTGATACAATTGTCAAGGCTACAAGCATGGTAAGCTTTTGATAACCCTATTAATTCACATATATACTGCGAAAATCTCATATGCAACAATGCTACATATATTGAATATTGCCATACTATTTGTTAGATTTGCAGAATTGATTATCATCCAAAACAATACATCGTAAGCAGCAGAGTTGAAGAATAATGATTAGTCTTCCTCAATATAAAATATCAATTATGCATTGTATTGGGTAGCTATTCTGAACACGCCTCCATGACATAAAAGAAAAATGCATATTTGAAGTCTTGAAAATTAACAATTAAATTTCTTACTTAAAAGCAAGAGTGAGGAAAACATTACCCATTTAAGTATTTAACAATAATAACGAAACACCCTTTTTTAACATCCAATTTTTCAACTTTCTTTTTTGTCCATTGTAATAAGTGACTGATGAAAAATTGTGGTTTCATGTAAATAGGAAGAAACAAAAAGTGTTCATCAATCTCGACAATTGCATACATCAACATATTTTGAAATTAAGAGTGGGATTGCGAGATATGTATATATCAATGTCATATAAAATTCCACATGGATCTGAAATTCATATCACAAATTCAAAGCTTCAAACAATATTTCTTGACAATTTAATTCTTGTATATAATGGTTTATTTAAATAAATAAATAATTCCCAAACTTAAACGCTGTTGACTGTTTGTCGAATATTAAGTCATAAGTAAAAGGGCTAAATAAAACTTTGGGATTCTTAACATAATCTAAATGTTGCTTAAAGCCTTAGCCGACCATCGAATCAGCCATTTCTTGTTTTGTTACTTTTGCAGGATCTTATCTTAGCAGCCTCAGACACATCAACACTAACACTAACATGGGCTCTCGCTTTACTTCTCAACAATCGTGAAGCCTTAACAAAAGCCCAGGAAGAATTAGACATCCAAATTGGTAAAGATAGGCAAGTGAAGGAATCAGACTTGAAAATTTTGGTCTATCTTCAAGCTATTATCAAAGAAACAATGCGCTTATATCCTGCCGCACCACTCCTAGTGCCGCATGAGTCTATGGAAGACTGCACTTTGGCTGGCTACCACATCCCAGCGGGCACACAACTCCTTGTTAATGCACCAAAACTTCAACGAGACCCGAACTTGTGGGAGGATCCTAACAAATTCAAACCAGAAAAATTCCTTACAACCCACAAGGGTGTTGACGTTAGGGGCCAAAATTTTGAATTGATACCATTTGGCAGCGGTAGAAGAATGTGTCCTGGGATCTCATTTGCCCTACAAAGTACACAACTCATACTTGCTACCTTGTTGCATGCTTTTGAAATTGCAACCCCGTCACATGAACCTGTGGAAAGGAGGCCTTACATGCCAGAAAGCCACACCTCTTGAAGTCCATCTCACTCCACGCTTTCATGCTCAAATATATGCATAATTTAACAAGGTATCATATATATATATATATATATATATATATATATGATAAGTTAATATCCTATGTGGTGAAAAAAAATTGTGTATCCAAGTAACCTTCAAAGAGGCAAACATCAGAAGAGTAATTAATTATGTGTGCCTTGCAATTTGGATTTTCCTTGTGAGTTGCGTTTTTTCTTGGATCTTTGTTTTAAAGATAAGTTTTCTTATTTATTAAGTCCTGTTATATGTGCCTTGTAATTTGTATTTGTCTGATGAGTTGTATTTTTTACCGTTATAAACTGTAGAAATCATGGAGGAGGTTATGCCTTTAAGAGAGAGAGAGAGATGCAAAATGTAGTATTTATTGTTGCTATGCTTTTATTGAGCTATATTAGCGACTACATCATCTGCTTATTTTTAACATTTTCTTCCACCTTTTTAATTAATATTCTCCTTACTAATTTCTCACCTTACATTACACTTCCTTTAACATTTCCCCTCACTTTTACATTTTTATATCCCTACTACTCTATACCTTCACATTACAATTCTCTCATCCCTTCATTTAGCTTTTATTTTTACTAATTTTCTCCCTATTTTATTTACTATAAAAATTTGTTATTTTTCTTTCATCAAATTCATATGTTGCCCACACAAAAAGGTGAATAGTCTCTCATTTAGGATTGTAGATTTCAACATAAAAAATTGTTATTTTCTCTTTCATCCAATCCTAAATGAAATTTTGTGATTAGTTGAGTCTATGTTTCAAAATGTAGCTTGTTGCATTGGATTAAAATGAGAAAGCTAAATAAAATTAAAAGATGGTCGGATAATATGATTTTAACGTAATTATCTTAAAGAAAATTATTTTAAAAATCATAATTATCATTTTGTAATATTCTCTATCATGAAAATATATATGTATATATTTTTCTAAATACAGTTTTGAGTTTGGAAAACACTTCTAATCAAGTAATAGTTTTTAGACTCACATTGTGCTATGATTGTGGAATGGTAAAAGTCATAATTTGGACTAGGCTATTTCTAGAACGGGAATTGAATTTTCTTTTAGCTGTCAAAATTTTAGCTCTATTGGTCAAAACACTAAAACGATCTGAAATTTTAGATAAATTTTTATATCCAAATCTCAAAAATTTTGAGATAGGACTCTACCATTACTTTTTCTTGGCTGACTTTCTAAGCAATCCAAGCTTAAATTTTAAGCTACTTCTCTATAAATAGAGGGTTTCACCCAATAATTAAAAGACTCTCCTTTTCCCTTAGTTTTTGAGAAACTCTAAAAGCCTTGCAGAAATTCTGATCATCATTAGTTCAGGTTTTAGCAGATTTAGTTAGTGAAACTCTCTTAGATATTTAAGAAATTATAATTTCAGTACTGACTTCCCTTGTTTTGATCTTACATGCAAATATAATTTTCTCTTTTGAATTGTTTATGTATATATTGGTTGATTTGTATATTGAGTGTTAGATCTAGTTTATTCACATGTTTTAAATTCCAAATTTGCATGATGTAATCTTAATTCTAGGGTTTTTCTTTTTAGTTCAAATTCATAGGTCTATAATTGAATATGCTTTCCTTGGTATGTATCAGAACAAATCTAATATTTTCTCATGAAAAATGCTTTCCTTTGTATATATCACAACATATCTGATATTTTCTTAATAAAAATGATCTCTTTGTATGTATCAAAATAGATTTTATATTTTCTCATAAAAAATGCTTCCCTTTGTATGTAGAAAAAATATCTGATATTTTCTAATAAAACATATGACTTTCTTTGTGTGTATAAAACAATATTTGATATTTTCTTATTAAAAATGCTTACATTTGTATATATCAAAACAGATCTAATATTTTCTCATAAAAATGCTTTCTTTTGTATATATCAAAAGTGAAAACATATCTAATATTTTCTTAATAACAATGATTTCTTTAATATGAACAAGAACAGATCCATGAATGCTAAGTTAAAGCTTAATCCTAGATCTAAAAAACCTGACAATCAATGCTTGCAATTAAATTTCAATATTATCATGTAGTATGCTTTTCATCATGTTATGTTTGTTGATATGTGAATGGTGTAGACATTCGATTTTGCACCCATAATTTAATCTTGGAAGATATGGTTAGAATGACCATTCATACCCATAAATTATAGTTGCATTACATGCATTAATTCATTCATTGCATATCATAAAAATGATCTTGAGATTCTAACAGTTTTGACGGTATGTCTGATTCCCAAATCGGACCATCAAATTGAAAGATATCACGAGATCAACTTTTCACGGTTTGTATGCATTGTATAGGGTGAAGCCGATCACGTGTGATTAATTGAAATTAATTTTAATTGGTTAATGATTAAAATTAATTAAATGAATTTTTGTTATTGGTTAAGTATTTTTCTTAAAGTGAGATAATTAGACTTTTGGGATAATTATATTCAAAATAATTATTTTAAAAGTCCTAATTATCACTTTGGAATGAGTTTTATCATGAAAATAACTCTTAAATTCATCCAAATACAGTTTTAGAGTTAGAAAACACTTCAAAAAAGTGCTAATCAAGTAGCAAATTTCAGATTCACGTTCTAAGGCACTTTTGGCATAGTAGAACTCAAAATTCGGACTAGGCTATTTCTGGTAAACTTGTAGAGAATCGAATTTCCCTTCAGTTTTCAAAATTTCAGCTTAATCCGAATTTTCAGTAAAACAATATGATTAAATTAATGAAGCTTGTTTTGATATGAAAAAATAGCTTACTCTTATCCAAATCTCTTTTTTTTAAAGAATTTTTCCCATATGTTTTTTGCTTATTTTTTAAGCCGATTGGACTTAATTTTTAATCAAACCTAGCTTATTTTCTGAGCAACTAACACGTCTATAAATAGGGGAGGCCTCCCAACATTCAAGGACCCTTTTTTGACCCCTTTTCTAGCCTTTTTTCTGGCTCTTCTTTTCCAACTTCTCTGCTCTCCTTACATTAAAGACGTTCTGGATGCTTTTACTTTAAAAACTTATTTTTTGTAAGTAAAGTATTTTAGACCTTGTGAGGGTCACTTTTTGGACGATGTCCAAGCCCAAGTTTAAGCAAGGACCCCCAGGCCCTCTTGTTGTAGTTTGAAGGGACTGGGCTTGGTCACCGAGCTAAATGGGCTGTTTACAAACCAAGTGGTGCACAGGGCAAGACTCCTACAATACACATACACCAGCAAGCGAGAATGTATGTATTAAACAACAAGAAAACAGCAAAGGAAGACAAATGTAACAAAGAAACACAAAAATAATTGTTCGGGATCCTCAAATCAGTAAGAAATACTTCATTAATTTCCTTAATTATGGATTACAATGTGCTTACTAAATCGTGCTACAAGGTCCAAATAAGGACAAAAATTACAGACTTAGATGGCTATCTAAACCTCTAAGACTTGCAAAGTTTGAATCCAAGTACTGTACTATAGTGGCTGTTTCTAGGATACCGGGAGATAGTTTCTTATTTTCTTAGAGTTTTGACTGAGTTTTATGATTCTATTCCGATTTCACTATTGCTGAATCATGCCCTTCACTGTTGCTGCTTCCTCCTTTGATAGCGTCACCTCAGGGCTCCGGGGTACCACTGGTTCCCTCTCTTTGCTTTGATAACAGAGTCTGTAGCGTGCCAGCAGCTTTGGTGGCCGACCCATTCCTTGTTTCTCATAGTTCTCTTCTTTTGGTGTTTTTTCTCCAAAAGCCCCTTGTTGACCTTCCATTCTAAGGTGTCTTCAGGGGAGCTAACCTATAACTTTGCTTCCTCCAAGGTTTCTCTATCTTCCTTTTTCCACACTTAGCCTTTTGGCCGCCCCTCCTTTTTTGTCATTTTTTTTCAAGTGAGCCAAGTTCTTCTCTGCCAAGTCAAAGGTTTTTCCAGCTACTTCCCTTTATGGTTCTTCTTTCTGGGTTCCCCGAGGTACCGACCCTTTGCTCATGAGTTGTTGTTCTACAAACCCTCTGGTTCTGTGTTGCATCACTGAATGTTTGAGAAGGACATATCTGTCCTTCGTTCCTTGTGCCTTTTGGTTCCCCTTTTGAGCTGTCTTAATCCTTCTTTGGTTGTGCTGCACGCCCTAGGGATCCTAGGCCCTTGGCAGTCTCCGGGATCCCGGCCCAGCTCTTTCTACTGGACTCTCCTTGGTCCTCTAATCTTGGCAGGTTGAGCCCTTTTCTTTCTTCCCTTTATTTCATGGATTCTAAGACCTGCCTCTTCATGGATCTTGGGCCTCAAATCTATTGGGCCTACCATCCTTCTCTTTTTTGTGAGCCCAACCCCTTTTTTCTCAATTTTACTTTCTATGGGTTGGCCCAATGTGTTATTTCTTTGGGCCTTGTGTCATTGTTTTTTTTTTTTTTAAGACCTCAACAGACCTCAAAGAAGTGAAACTTCTTTGATTTCTAAAATATTCTTTTATTTGAAGAGTACTCTTGAGAACTTCATTTTGTAAGTAAAGTATTTTAGACCTCAAAGAAGTGAAAACTTCTTTGATTTCTAAAATATTCTTTTATTTGAAGAGTACGCTCATGCAAGAGGTATTTAGTATATTCTTCTGTATGTTTTTCCTTTCCATTTAGTATGTTGTGGTTGTTCATTGCATGAATGAAGTTAACATGTTTGATTTTATTATGCCTTATTTTTAATTCATGTTTGCCATGCTTAGATATTTTGTTGGAATTTTCTTTGACATGTTCCGTAATTGATTGTTTGTTTTAATTTTTTCTTTGATCTCAAAATCTGCTAATAACCATCAAAACCTTCTTTTTTTTTTTTTCATAAAAACATATTTATATTTTCATTAAATACAGATTTAAATTTTTTTTTCACAAAACAGATCTGTATTCCCAGAATTTATAGTTGTATTACATGCATTAATTCATTCATTGCATATCATAAAAATGATCTTGAGATTCTAACGGTTTCGACGGTATGTCTGATTCCCAAATCGAACCGTTAGATTAAAAGATATCATGAGATCAACTTTTTAAAAACTAACTGGACTTAATTTTAAGCAACCCTAGCTTATTTTCTAAGCCACTAACACCTCTATAAATAGGGGAGAACACCTAACATTCATGAACCCCTTTTTTTTTACCCCTCTCGGACCCATTTTCCGGCCTTTTTTCTAGCTCTTCTTTTCCGACTTCTCTACTCCCCTTACATTAAAGACATTCTAGAGGCTTTTGCTTTAAGAACTTCTTTTTTTGTAAGTAAGATATTTTAGACCTCAAAGAAGTGAAAACTTCTTTGATTTCTAAAATATTCTTTTACTTGAAGAGCATGCTTATGCAAGACGTTTTTAGTATATTCTTCTGTCTGTTTTTCCTTTCAATTTAGTATGTTGTGGTTGTTTGTTGCATGAATGTGGTTAACATGTTTGATTTTATTATGCCTTATTCTTACTTCATGTTTGCCATGCTAAGATACTTTGTTGGAATTTTCTTTGACATGTTCTTTAATTGATTGTTTGTTTTAATTTTTTTCTTTGATTTCAAAATCTGCTAATAACCATCAAAACCTTTTCTTTTCTTTTTTTTGTCATAAAAACAGATCTGTATTCTCATTAAATACAGATCTGAATTTTTTCTGGTCACAAACCAGATCTGTAATTTCATTAAATACAAATCTAAATTTTTTTTGGGTCACAAAACATATCTATATTTTCATTAAATACAGGTCTGAATTTTTTTGGCCACAAAACTGGTCTGTATTTTCATTAAATACAAAACTAAATTTTTTTCAACCACAAGACAGATCTATATTTTCATTAAATACAGATCTGAAAACTTTCTCAAAAATTTTTCTTTTTTATAAAATTGCAGATTTTGAAATTTCGAAGAAGGAATTAAGAGTTAGGTTGAATTTTTTTTTAATATGTAGTGCATGTATAATAAGTTTATCTCTTGAATGTAAATCCTCTTTTAAAAAACTCATTTTTTAACTTCCAAAAGCAGATTTGATTTTTTTTTTTTTATAAACAAAATCTTTTTCTTTAACTCTTCAAAATGGATCTGATTTTTCTTAACAAAATTATTCTTTGTAACTTTTAAAAACAAAATTGATTTTTTTACAAATCGAGTCTCATTTTTTTTTTTTTTTAACTTTTCAAAACAGGTCTGAATTTTTTAACAAAGTCTTTCTTTTTACCCTTCACAAAAACAAATATGATTTCTACAAATCAAATCTCTTTTTTTTTTTTGTAAATTTTCAAAACAGATCTGATTTTTCTTTAAAAAGAGGACATTATTCATATGACAAATTTGTTTAAATTAATTTTGTCAAGTGTTTGTCTTGTGTGTTATCACATATCATTCAACATCATACAAAAAGGGTATAAAGTGATCATTAGAGTCTAGGACCCAAACTATATCTATTCAAAATGGGTGCTTAACACCTTTCCATTTTGTAACCTAACCCTCAAACTTAGGATTTTCGTTAGTAGATTAGTTTTTTGTCTTTAATTTTGGTAGATTGTAACTAGGACCAAAGCTTTGTATTTTTTTTTTTTTGTTTTTTTCATAGACTGTAATTAGGACCAAAGCCTTGTAAGGTTATGCTACCAAAAATTGTACTTTTTTTATTCAATCAATTACATTTGATGAATTTTGAACATGTAATTATATTTATTTTTTTCTTATTTTTTGTATAAAAAAATAAATGGCGACTCCACACCACTTCCCAAAAGAGAGGTGCCTTAAAGCACCTAAATCTCTTTTTTGAGAGCAACTCGAAGTTCACCACTGTGAGAGATTGTGAACTTCGGAATGCTCTCAAAAAAGAGATTTGAGACCTTTAAGGCACCTCTCTTTTGGGTAGTGGTGTGAAGTCGCAATTTATTTTTTTATACAAAAAAAAAAGTATAATTACATGTTCAAAATACATCAAATGTCAATGATTGAATAAAAAAGTTACCATTATTGGTAGCATAACCTTACAAGGCTTTGGTCCTAGTTACAATCTATGCAAAAAAAAAGAAGAAGAAGAAGAAGAAGAAGAAGAAGAATACAAAACTTTGGTCCTAGTTGCAATCTAACAAAATTAAAGACAAAACACTAATCTGCTAACCAAAAGCCTAAGTTCGGGGGGTTAGGTTACGGAATGGGAAGATGTTAGGCATCCATTCCGACAAGACAGAGTCTGGTCTCCTAGACTTTAATGACCACTATATACCCTTTTTGTATGATGTTGAATGATATGTTATTACACACAAGACAAACACTTGAAAAAATTAATTTAATCAAATTTACCTTATGAATAATGTCCTCTTTTTAAAGAAAAATCAGATCTACTTTGAAAAATTTTAAAAAAAAAAAAACTAAGATTCAATTTGTAGAAATTAGGTTTGTTTTTGTGAAGGGTAAAAAGAAAGTTTTTGTTAAAAAAAATCAGATCTTTTTTGAAAAGTTAAAAAAAAAAAAATGAGACTTGATTTGCAAAAAAATCATATCTGTTTTTAAAAGTTAAAAAGAATGATTTTGTTAAGAAAAATCAAATCCGTTTTGAAGAGTTAAAGAAAAGGATTTGATTTGTAAAAATAAAAAAATAAAAAAAATCAGATATGCTTTTGGAAGTTAAAAAATGAGATTTTTAAAAGAGAATTTATATTCATGAGACAAACTTATTATACATGCATCACATATTATAAATAAATAAATAAATAAATAAACTTCAACCTAACTCTTAATTCCTTCTTTGAAATTTCAAAATCTGCAATTTTATAAAAAAGAAAACTTTTTTAGAAAGTTTTCAGATATGTATTTAATGAAAATACAGATCTGTTTTGTGGTTGAAAATAATTTAGATTTGTATTTAATAAAAATACATACTAGTTTTGTGACAAAAAAAAAATTCATATCTATATTTAATGAAAATACAGATCTATTTTGTGACCCCAAAAAAATTCAAATCTATATTTAATGAAAATACAAATCTGTTTTGTGACCAGAAAAAAAAAATTCAGATTTGTATTTAAGGAAAATACAGATCTGTTTTTATGACAAAAAAAATTTTTGATGGTTATTAACAGATTTTGGAATCAAAGAAAAAATTAAAACAAACAATCAATTAATGAACTTGTAAAAGAAAATTCTAACAAAATATCTAAGCATGAGCTTAGAATAAGGCATAATAAAATCAAACATGTTAACCACATTCATGCAACAACAACCACAACATACTAAATGGAAAGAAAAAACAGACGGAAGAATATACTAAATACCTCTTGAATGAGCGTGCTCCTCAAATAAAAGAATATTTTAGAAACCAACATAACGTCTTTAATGTAAGGGGAACAGAGAAGTCAGAAAAGAAGAGCAAAAAAAAGGCCAGAAAAGGGGTAAAAAAAAAAGTCCCTGAATGTTGGGAGGCCTCCTCTATTTATAGAGGTGTTAGTTGCTTAGAAAATAAGTTAGGTTTGCTTAAAAATTAAGTCCAATCAGCTTAAAAATTAAGCAAAAAACGTATGGGATAATCCTAAAAAAAAAAAAAAAAAAAAAAAAAAGAGATTTGGATAAGAGTAAGCTGATTTTTCAGATCAGAACAAGTTTCAGTATTTTGATCATATCGTTTTACTACATATTCAGATTAATTTGAAATTTTGATAGATGAAGGGAAATTCGATTCTCTACAACTTTACCAGAAATAGCCTAATCCGAATTTTGAGTTCTACTATGCCAAAGTGTCTTGGAACATGAATCTGAAAGCTGCTACTTGATTAGCATGTTTTTTAAGTGTTTTCCAACTCTAAAACTGTATTTGGACGAATTTAAGAGTTATTTTCATGATAAACCTCATTCCAAAGTGATAATTGTGGGGGGTAAAAATTCTCGAATAAACATTTGGGCTTTGGGCTTTATTGACGGGTATCAGTTTGTTTTTTATTAGGGCCTCCAAGCCCACAAGTCAGTCTGCGCTGTAAAAGTCTGAGGAGTTGTCCGAGGAGGAATGCCTCCTCGGACAGGCCCGACAATGACCCTGGGACTTGCCAAGAAGGTTAAAGGCGGAATTCTGGAAAAACTAATGGGTAAGAGGGTGATCCAAGCACCCTCTAGATGCAAGGATGTGATAGAAATATCTAGAGAAAAGGCTGCTACCTCCACATTAAAGACCCTGCATCTACCTCCCTGACCGCATTAATGGGGAAATGACCTTTGAACAATAGAGTTGAACTTTCTTGCTATTATTTAAAGGACTTCAAGAAGGTGGTGGATGTGACGAGTATCTAAGGGAAAGATTTGTATGACACGTAAATGAACAGTGAAGAGGAAGAAGTATATAAAGAGACGAGAGAGGAAAGAGAAAGGGATCGGCACTTTCTGCTAAGAATAAAATAGGAACTAAGGACTGTAAACTTTGGCCTAGAGAGAGAATATTTATACAAATCATCCTCGGCTTACGTCCGAGGAGATCTATTTGTCATATTTGTTCATCATTTGCACAAATTGTAACACTCTAGCCTGTTAATTGAACTTCCAACATCCCGGGCCTAGGTTTCAAACCCATACTCTACAAATTTTATTGTATAAGGCTTGGGCTTGAGCCCAGCATTCGTTTTTGGGTCCAGGTGAAATTGTGCACTTACAATTGGCGTCGTCTATGGGAATCTAGTGTTGAAGGAATTGGAACATCATGGCAGGTTTAGGTTCACACCATGCAGAATCTCAGGGATCATAGCCCGAAGATCTTTTTAAGCGTCTTGAGCGCCGGAGGGATCGAGAGGGAAGTGTTCATACTATGTATCCTGGCGCGAGTCATACACACGGCGGAGGCAGTGTCACCCATGAGGATGATGCCAAGGCCATGCAGAGGGAGATTAACCACCTAAAGAAGAAGCTGCACTGTGTCAGACGAAGGCGGGCTTCACCCTCATCCAATCCTTCCTCAGGGGAATCCCAGGGAAGTAGTTACAGTTCAAGGTTCTGGACGCCCCCTGCAAAACCTCCTCTTGTGAAAAGGATGACCTACCGGGTCGCAAGCACAGGAAGCTCCCCTCTAGGGGCTTGGGGAACGACGCTATGAGCCGAGCGTTACACCAACTCTCCAAATCGCCCTTCTCACGCAGGATTGAGAATGGAAGGCTCTCCAGGCGGTTCACCCAGCCCACCTTCACCATTTATAACGGCCGGACAGACCCGGTGGAACATGTGAGCCACTTTAATCAGAGGATGGCGGTGCATTCTCACAAAGAAACCTTGATGTGCAAAGTTTTTCCTTCTAGCTTGGGACCTGTTGCTATGAGGTGGTTCAATGGACTCAAGTCGGGGTCTGTCGGTTCGTTCAGGGAACTTACTAGGGCATTCGCGTCTCGATTCATTACATGCAGCAGAGTTCCTCGACTGTTGGACTCGTTATTATCTATGGCCATGAGGGAGGGTGAGACATTGAAAGCATACTCCAACAGGTATTGGGAGATGTTCAACGAGATAGATGGAGATTTTGACGAAGTAGCGATTAATACTTTTAAAGTGGGCCTTCTCACTGATCATGACTTGAGGAAATCCTTGACCAAAAAGCCCGTACGGATTGTACGTCGCCTCATGGACCGTATTGACGAGTACAAAAGGGTTGAAGAAGATCAACAGCAGGGTAAGGGCAAGGCGAAGGTTATCCCACAGGAGAAAAGGGATTTCAAGTCGAACAAGTATCACGACAATAAGCCGAGGAGAGATTACTCTGGGCAGTCTGGCTCAGCCACTCCTCAAGCAGTTAATACTGTGTTCCGAGAACCAGTACACCAACTACTTGAGAAAGTCCGTAAGGAACCCTACTTCAGATGGCCCAGTAAGATGGCGGGGGACCCTACGAAGCGGAATCAGAATCTTTTTTGCCAATACCATCAGGATGTGGGTCATACTACCGAGAATTATCGGACCCTCTAGAACCATCTGGAACAGCTTGTTAGCGAAGGGGAATTGAAGCAGCACCTGTACCAACCTAACGGGCAAGGCAGCCAGTCAGGCTCGAATAATCAGAAGAACAACTCATCTCGGCCATCCTTGGGAACGATTAACGTCATCTTTGCCACACCTGGCAGGACCGGTTCCTGTCCTACCAGGGTGATGGCGGTGTCACACTCCCAGGCCGAGGAGTCAGGCTCGAAACCGAAGAGGATTAAGGGGAATGGGCCCGTCTTGGGATTCTCGGAGGAGGATAAGGTTGGGACTATCCAACCCTATGATGACGGCCTAGTGGTCACTTTGAGGATAGGGAATTATGAAGTCAAAAGGGTGATGATTGATCAAGGCAGCGACGCAGATATTATGTATCCCGACTTATTCAAGGGGCTAAGGTTAAAACTAGAGGATCTCACTCCTTATGACTCCCCACTGATAAGCTTCGAGGGGAAGGCTGTCATACCTAAGGGACAGATTCGATTGCCTGTATAGTCGGGCTCGGAAATGATAAAGGTGGATTTTATTGTGGTTGACGCATACTCCCCATACACGGCCATCCTTGCCAAGCCTTGGTTACACGCTTTGGGTGCTGTCTCCTCAACTTTGCATGTTAAAGTAAAATTCCCCTCAGGGGAATTCACCGAAGAAATTCTTGGCAGCCAATTAGTGGCAAGGCAATGCATATCGGCTGTGGTACTGCATCAAGCCAAATCAAAGTTCTCGGCCTCGGTTATGAAGGACTTATAGCAATTAACGACTCTGGATGCACCCAATGCGGTGACAGTAGAGAAAGCCATGTGTGAAGACTTAGAGAGGTTTCTGATAGCCGATGACCCCGAAAGGTTCTTTCAAGTTGGTATACGCTTGCCACACCAAGAGAAGATGGAATTGGTGGAGTTTTTGAAGGACAATATCGATGTCTTTGCCTGGGATCCCTATGAGGCTCCGGGGGTTGACCCAAGCTTTATTTGTCATCATTTGAACGTCAACCCTGCCATTGTTCCTAGGAGGCAGCCACCTTGGCGTTCCTCCAAAGAGCATTCCGAGGCTGTTAAAGAAGAAGTGCTCAAGCTCAAGAGGGCTGGGGCTATTAAAGAAGTTTTCTACCCGGAGTTGTTGGCGCATATAGTTGTGGTGAAAAAGAAGAACGGAAAGTGGAGAGTATGTGTGGACTTCACAGATTTAAACAAAGTCTGCCCAAAGGACTCGTTCCCGATGCCACACATCGATCAGCTTGTGGATGCCACGGTCGGATATCCTCAGATGAGCTTTTTAGATTCCTTCCAGGGCTATCACCAAATTCCATTGGCGGCGGATGATCAGGAGAAGACTGCCTTCATTACTCCAACAGGGAACTATCACTATAAAGTGATGCCGTTCGGATTGAAGAATGCAGGGGCTACTTACCAAAAGATGATGACCAGAATGTTTGAGTTGCAACTTGGAAAAACCATTGAGGTATATGTGGATGATATGGTAGTGAAGAGTAAGACAGTACCCAAACACATGAAAGATCTAGACGACACCTTTCAAATACTTAGAAAGTACAAACTGCGCCTTGACGCCTCAAAGTGTTCTTTTGGGGTGGGTTCTGGAAAGTTCCTAGGCTACATGGTGACACATAAAGGAATAGAGGTGAATTCGGCGCAGGTCAGAGCCATCCAAGGCTTACAGCCACCTTGGAATCCAAAGGAAGTTCAGAAGTTGACCAGAATGATCGCTGCTCTCAGCAGATTTATCTCTCGGTCAGCTGACCGGTGCAGGCTTTTTTTTCAACTGTTAAATAAATGGAAAGGATTCCAATGGTCCGAGGAGTGCGCTTTAGCTTTCCAGCGACTTAAGGAATATCTTTCCCGGCCACCTATTATGTCTCGGCCGGAGGTCGATGAAATCCTGTTTGCGTACCTAGCTATGGCAGTCCATGCAGTCAGCCTGGTCCTTATAAGGGACGATGGCGGGGTGCAAAGACCGGTCTATTATGTCAGCAAATCCTTGAATGAAGCTGAGGTGCGTTACTTGCCCTTGGAGAAGGCACTTCTGGCCGTAGTCCATGCCATGCAAAAGCTTCCTCACTATTTCCAGTCCCATACCGTCGTGGTTTTGACCCAACTGCCTCTCAAGTCGGTGTTACGAAGTGCTGACTACTCCGGAAGGATAGCTAAGTGGGGAACTATTTTGGGAGCTTTTGATATCAAATACATGCCGCACACCTCGGTGAAGGGCCAGGTTCTCGCAGATTTGGTGGCGGAGTTTACTGAACCATTGTTGGAAGAAACTGCAAAGAAATTACACATTGATGAAAAATCAGTTGGCATGATCATGGACAAAGGACCTCCGATTTGGAAAGTGTCCGTTGATGGGGCAGCCAACCAGAGGGGGTCTGGTGTCGGACTTGTATTGGTATCCCCTGAGAGAATTATCTTCGAAAAATCATTGAGATTAGCGTTCTCGGCAACTAATAACGAGGCCGAGTACGAAGCGGTCTTGGTCGGTATGAACATGGTGCGTAGGATGGGGGGAAAGGAAGTTCATATGTTCTTGGATTCTCAGTTAGTGGTTGGCCAAGTGACGGGGACCATGGAGGCTAGGGATCCAAGAATGCAAGAGTACCTGACCCAGGTCAAACGTTTACAATCTGAATTTGATTCCTTTATCCTTTCTCATGTTTCTAGAAGTGGAAACACACATGCGGACTCGTTGGCCACTTTGGTGACATCCTCGGCTCGATTTTTATCTAGGATTATCCTCGTCGAAGACTTGCTAGAACCGACTCTGACCACTGCAAGTGTCGTCCATGTCCATTTGATAAGGCCCGGGCCTAGTTGGATTGACCCTGTGTTATCTTTTCTAAAAAGCAACGTTCTTCCCGAGGACAAGTCTGAAGCAAATAAGATCCGTCGAAAGGCACCTCGTTTCTGGTTATCCGAGGATCAGAAATTGTATAAACGCTCCTTCTCCGGACCATACTTGTTATGTGTACACCCTGAGTCAACGAAGGCACTTTTGGAAGAATTGCATGAGGGAATTTGTGGAAGCCATACTGGGGGAAGGTTCTTAGCCCATAGGGCTCTGACTCAGGGATATTGGTGGCCCAATATGCAGAGGGAAACTCAAGACTACGCGAAAAAGTGTGACCAATGCCAAAGGTTTGCTCCCAACATTCATCAGCCTGGGGGAGTCCTTAATCCTTTGTCCAGTCCTTGGCCTTTCGCTCAATGGGGATTGGATATTGTAGGGCCTTTTCCGAGGGTTGTGGGAAACAAAAGATGGTTACTCGTGGGAACCGACTACTTCACCAAGTGGGTCGAAGCTGAGCCCTTAGCAAATATTAGGAATATCAACTCCAAGAAGTTTATCTGGAAGAATATTATCGCTAGATTTGGGGTACCACACACACTTGTCTCAAATAATGGCATTTAATTCAATAGTAGAGCTTTCAGGAAGTATTGTAGTGACATGGGCATCACAAACAGATACTCCACCCCAACTTATCCTCAGGGAAATGGGCAAGCTGAGGCCGTTAATAAGGTCATAGTCAGTGGACTCAAGAAGAGGCTGGATGACGCAAAGGGCAGATGGGTAGAGGAGCTACCACATGTTTTATGGACGTATCGGACTACGCCGCGTAGATCCACTGGAGAAACACTATTCTCTATGACTTATGGAGCCGAAGCGGTGATACCTTTAGAATCTGGTTTCCCCACACTAAGAACGAGTTCTTTTAGTCCAGAAAATAACGTTGTTCAAATTATCAATATGTATTTGTGTTTATCTCTTACAATTTTTAAGTTACAATTTTTAAGTATCAAACAGAAACTTGGTCATGGATGGTCCTCGGACCACATACCTTGTGAAAATTGATATCTTATCATTTTTTAAACAGAACCTTAGTTATGCCGGGTCCACAGACCTTCTACTTTGAAGAAATTAACATCTTAAGTTACAATTTTTAAGTATCAAACAGAAACTTGGTCATGGATGGTCCTCGAACCACATATCTTATGGAAATAGATATCTTATCATTTGTTAAACAAAACCTTAGTTATGCCGGGTCCACAGACCTCCTACTTTGGGGAAATTAACATCTTAAGTTACTATTTCTAAACATCAAACAGAAACTTGGTGATGCATGGTCCTCGGCCCACATAACTTGTGGAAATTGATGTCTTATCATTTGTTAAATAGAACCTTAGTTACGCCGGGTCCACAGACCTTTTACTTTGGGAAAATTAACATCTTAAGTTACTATTTCTAAATATCAAACAGAAACTTGGTGATGTATGGTCCTCGGCCCACATACCTTGTGGAAATTAATGTCTTATCATTTGTTAAACAAAACCTTAGTTATGTCGGATCCACAGACCTTCTACTTTGTTGAAATTAACATTTTTAAGTTACAAATTCTAAAGTATCAAGTAGGAATGTGGATATGTATGGCTCTCGGCCAATATACCCTGTACAAATTGATATCGTACTTATCATTAAGACGAAGTTTGTTTATGTCAGGTCCTTGAATCCTTTACCTTAGAAATATTAGCAAAAATCCATATCATATTAATGTCGAGATGTTTATGAAACGTTTTTGATCACTTTATGCTCCGAATTGAATTCTAAGTTAGGTTTTTAATTGTGCATCATTGTGGTACACACATTATACTCTTTAGACATAACTTGTAAAGTATGAGCTAAGCATGTGTACAGTTGTTAAAGTTATGATAGTTCAAATATTGAAAGTGGAGTTAGTTGTTCCACTCATTCATCTTTTTGTGCTGGTGAGAACTCTTATACTAAAAAGTACAAGTCAAATGAAGATTAAACCAGACAATCTTTCATTAATCACTTCTAATATACATTACAAAGAAAGTCTTTGTTACATAACAAGAAAAAGGAGAAGTCCTAGGCTCAGCCCTAAACTTTTGAAGGAGGGTCCTGTTCGGAAGTGCTGCCAGCTTCAATGCTTTTTAGCTCCATTTCAAAAGAGGATTGGACTTATTTTCCTTTGTTTGCTGCTACTAGTGGAGGGACGATAGGCTCAGCGCTTTGGCTTGTAGCCTTCTCAGCACCTTCTCCCTGTTCCTTCTCTTTATTGGAACTCGTAGGTTCTATAGGAATAGGAATGGGCTCTGGGATCACAGGAGGGGGCATGGAATGAGCTGTCTCAGGGGCAGGGGCGACAGGAGGAAGTTCCTCTATCTCCTGGATGTCTAGGGGAAGCCAAATGCTCTCGGGCTTCCTCAGCTTGGAAGTTGAAGGAATCCCTGCTACCTTTAAGGCTTTCCCCCACACTTGTTGACAGTATTCTCGGCACAGCGCGGCGAACTCCTCTGTCAACTGGTCTTCTGTCGCCGCTACCCCTTCCCTGTAAGCAGCCTTCTTCGCGGCCTCCAACGAGTCCTTGAAGGTGCGGGCCTCGTCCTTCATCTCAGCAAGCTCCTTCTTCAAGTCGGAGTGTTCCTGCTGAGCTTTGGATAACTCTTCATCCCTCTGACGAAGAAGCTTACGTTGCCCCTCCACCTGGGTCCTCATCGTCTTCAAGCTGGCCTCGGCACCGTCCCTTTCCCTTTTCATCTCCGCCAGCGGTGCGGTTAGCTTCTCGTTTTGCGCAAGAGCCTGGCCTAGGGACGTCTCGGTCTCTTGCCTAATCTCCAGTTCAAGTCTAGCCTTCTTCCGAGAGTCCTCCACCCACTTCTCGGCGGCGTAGACTTCCTGGATAGCCTGTGGTGAAAAATTAAAATGAACGCACTATCAGTTTCGCAAGTTTCCATTACATAAGAATATTTCTTACAATAAGGGATAATGAAAAATAAGGCTCAAATGCTTACCAGGGCCAAGTCCCTTTTTAGCGAAAGGAACAGTTGGGGCTGGCTCATCTTGTTTAGAACTTCCATGTCCCTGGGCAGAAAAAGGGGGCATTCCAAGGCATCGGCCAGGTGGAAGGCATAGCCTTGTTGGAACGTCCTAATGTTGGACTGGTAAGAGATTGGTGCCCCATCCAGCTTAAGCTCGGGAGACCAGTTAGCCTATGCACAGCGCACCTCGGCAAGGTCTCTGATCTCCCGCTTTCCACTGAGGAGGCACTTCCCTTGCCCTTGTCATGTCTTTGTTGGGGGGGTTGTTGTTGTTGTTGTTGTTGTTGTTTCTGCTTCTTCTGCCTCTCCCCATCTGCCTCCTTGACCTCACCCTTCCTTTTCTTCCTAGGCTCCGCAACAGAAGGCTTAGGATTGGACGGAGAAGGGGGTAGGGGTAAGGACGGAGGGACCTGTGACCCACCTGCCTCCTTTTTGGAGACTCTCTCGCCCCTCTTCTGCATCAGTCCCTTCAAGGCGTCCATCTCTTCTTCTTCGGAGCTGGAGTCAGGGTGGGCGACTACCAAACCTTGTATCCCCGAAGTCTCGGTGGGCTTGTCCTCCTCGTCTGAGAGAATGACAAACGGGTTTCCTCGAGGCCTTTCGACGTCCTCGAGTTGAAACTGGTCTATCTCCTCGTCCAACGAGTGCGGCAAGGACACTTGCTCTTCTTGGACGGCGGTTGTCTGGGAGTGCGCCGAGAGGGGAATTGCTGCGATAGGGCATGTGTACAGAATGGTGGTGGGATCGTCGAGAAGATCGTGGTCAGAGAGGAAGCCTGGTCTTGCCACGTTTATCCTTCTACGTTGCTTATCCCCCGCGATGATTACGTTTTCTATCTCCTGGAAGTCCACTGATATAGGATCGTATCCTAATATCAAGTGTGCTGCTCTCACTTGTAAATCTTCACTCACAAAAACTTCTGAGCGAAGGACGCAATTTAAGTCGGCAACGTTGCAGAAGCTCAAGCGTGGGCGTACGTGCTGTTTATGAAGGAAAAATTCTGGTTTTGTATCTCATACAAAACCCACAGCGGAAGCAACGAACTAGGATCTATTTCATTCATGATTGATAACGTGCACAATGTAAATTTCAGAATTTAAGAACAAGATAGCGTACCTTGGTGTGGAGAAATTCAAAACAAAGATTAGAAGCACTTGGGAACACTTTTAATCTTCACTCCAATTCCACTTTACGCCCAAGATGTGTGGTCTCTCAATCAGTTTTCAAAGGGAGAATGAAAGTGTGTCTCACACTCTCTCACACACCGTTTTTTTTTCTTTTCTAATCTCTTCTAATAAAAATTCTGTATGTTTCTCCCTTTATAACTAACTGATTATCTAATTGGGCTGGCCTATTGGGCCTTTCCAATTGGGCTTTAGTGTGTGGCTTGGAGTGGGATCAAAAGGGACCAATAAGACACTAGCTCCAATGGACCTTGGGCTTTTCCGTCAACTCTTGACAAGCCCAAAATTACCATTAATTATATTTAATACCACTATATAAATATAATTGCACTCTAGGCCTTATTAATAAATTATATCCTAAGACTTTATTATGCATACAACCCCTTCATTAAAATATTCGTAGTAATCCAAAGTCATGAATATAGACTGCCACTTTGAAGATTACTACATTTTAATCATTGAGTATCCGGTTTAATCCTTTATGTTATTCGTCATATATTTATGAAATCCAATTTCATAAATATATACTTTAGTAACTCCTTACTAAAGTGGTTGGGCCCAACACTCTGAATAACTAAATCCATTAAACTTATCTCAAGGGAATATTTTGTATCTCCATTAAGAGACTATGAATTCCATCTTGAGAATATATGTTCCATCAACACTAAATGCGGATGCCCAACATACTGAGGTTTTGACCGTAACTAATAGATCTCACTCCTGATATATCAAAGCAACCTACATCTCATGATCAGGTCCATTATTTTCTCAGGATTTAGAGTTTATGTAAATAGAAGTCGTGAGATTTATTATTCATTTGACAGTCGTTAGGAGAATAATAAATCTCACAGCGGTCCAGTTCAATATGTCTTAACTTTTAAAACATATCAACATACCAACTAGAAGTCTCCACTTCCATGATCAAGACAAATCATCTTAGTTGATATGTTATAGTCTTCGCAGATGAAACGCCCAATTTCATCACCGACTACGAACTAAACTTCTGAGTTTACAAAGAACTTGTGATTTATATCTTCTATGACTTTTCACATAAATCACATACAATGCATCTCATGGACTATGATAATGTCTTAGTTCATTTATAGATAGTCTCATATAATTAAACAATTTAATTATTAAATACATGCCAATAAATTGGGTTTTAGGGCATAAACCCCAACAATCTCCCACTTGCCCTCAAAGACAATTTATCATATATCTGACACTTATTTCCCTTTAGAGTAATTCATAATCACTCTAAGGCAAGGCTTGGAAACAAGTTACAGCCAAATTTATTGCATAAATTATCTTTTCTACTACTACTATTTCTCATGTACTCATATCTCTCTAATGAGAAGATATCATTTACACTTAATGTGTATCTTCACCACCTAGAGTGAACACATATCTTGAAGTTCAACTTCATAATGTGTATCTTCACTACCAAGGATGAACACATATCTTGAAGTCCAACTTCATGAATCACAATCAAACTACAAATCAGTATTTGCACATCCAGTAATGATCAAAACTTCACTTCTGTGGACAAGCATATAACACCTTATTCCCATAAGATATTTGAGTATATGCTTTACTCCCACTAAATTAAATGATCTTTGATTCAATTGATATTTGCTTACTATGCCCACCGTAAAATAGATATTTAGCCTAGCATATAGCATAGTATAAAGACTTCCTATCTATTTGATATAAGGGACCGTCTTAATATGCTCTTCCTTTTATATGTCTTAGGACCACAATCCTATATAAAGGAACTTCAAACTTAAAAGGAAAGAATCCTTTCTTGAAGTATTATATGTTATACTTGGCTAGAATCTAATCTATTTAAGCAGTTTGAGATAGACCCAACATCCTAATTTCTGAATTATAACAAAGTTTAATTCTTAGGATGTGACCAGTCTTTCCCAAGTACTTTATATCAAACAGGACTAGACAACCAAAAACACATTGATGACAATAAATCAACATCATTCTAAATGATTAGAATGTCATCAACATACATTAAGAAATTTATTATTCTATATAGCTATACACACATAAGGCCTTTTAATATTTGATCAAAATCAAACAATTTGATTTCTTGATCAAAGATAATATTTTATGATTTAGATGCTTGCTTTAATCCTTAAATGGAATTTAAGGAACTTGCAATCTAAATACTACCGTTTCTTTGCTATGTACAAGTATAGTTACATCATATAGATGTCTTCCTCAAAATTGCTACTAAAAGAAGCTTTCTTGATATCCATTGCCATATTTCATCCAAATGAAATATAATGGATAAGAGAATCTAGATAAAGTCAAACTTGACTATTGGTGAAAAAATCTTTTCATAGTCGAACCATTTCGTTCTGAATAAATATTTTCACCATTAGTCTTGACTTTGAAGGTTTGCACCTTCAAATCTATCAATCTCAATTTTTCTTGTAGACCTATTTGAGAACAATAGGCTTAATGCCATTAGGCTCCTCTACAAGTTCTAGACTTTAAATAGAATCTAATTCTATTTACATAACCTTGATCCAGTAATCCATATTTATATCATCTATTGCCTCAACGTAGGACCGAGGATCAAATTCATATCCTTGCGGAATGACTTTAAAAGTTTATTCCAAAAGTATGAATTTATTTGATAATTGATAATCCTCCCACTACGATATTGTATTAGTGTATTAGCTATATATCTAGAATAATTCATTGTGATGTATCTAATACAACCATCTCATTTCTAAATGAATTTCATAGTTGTCTTACAACAAATTCTGACATTTTTCTTCTAGAACGATTCTATGTATAGCTTTAAGATTATTCACATAGTCATCATCAAGAACTTTGTATTTGTACTTTACAAACATCTTATCTTCTTTATGACTACCAAAACAATCTTTTGAAATTCCTTTTGGATACCCAACATAAACACACATTTTTCTACCTTTTGATTTCATTTTGTTAGACTTCCTTTCTAGCACAAGTGCTGGACATCCCCAAAAGTGGAAGTATCATATACTAGGTTTTTACCTAATCCACAATTTGACAAATGTCTTAGGAACAAACTTTTGAAATCAATTTTAGAAAATTTATAGTAATACATAGAGTATATCTCCAAAAGAAATAAGGAAATGGAAATGCTTATCATGTACTTTACTATTTCTAAAAGAGTCTTATTCCTCCTTTATGTATGCACTGACTTAAAGAAGTCATTGATATTATATTCCTTTACAATAAAGGAACCCTAGATCATATTATCCTCTAAATAGAATTCATAGATTGAAAATTTAACAAATAATGGTTCTAAAAGCCCATCTTTCACCAATCTTGAATATCATTTAGATTAATAAGATCTAGACATAAGTGCCAAAAACATACAATACCAAAGGATGAAAACTTTCTCTTTAAAAAGTAAAACATGTAAATCTCCATCTAGAAAACAATCATGGACAAAACTTAGCTTTACCAAAACGGAAACACTTTCCTTTTGGTCATACTTATGAGTCTAATTTCCTTTTGGCAACTACTAGGGCAAATAGCTTGCCCAACTGTTTGGTATTTTAATTCCTCTTCTTACCACCTTTTCCTTTTGGTCTAGGCTAAGAATTTGATTAAATCATATTGATCATAACCTTAGCTTTTAGGATGTCTTCCGTTGTGTAGAACTCACTCATCAATTCAGATAATATAAAAGAAAAACAATCTGAATTGGTCAAATGATTCTAACATGGACTTATGGATCATATCCATATGAGATTAACATTTAATCTCTACATCCAAGAATTCCAATTCATTTTAAAATGAAAATATTTTCATAAAATGATATAGAATTGGAACTACTTAAGCTTTTCTTGGCACTCAATATGACTTATATTAAATATCGTCTAGTAGCACGATATTTCATACCAAACATCTCATTTAGACTTAATACAAAGTCTAAGTCTAGTACTAACTCTTGCATCTCATGCTGTAGCACATTTGAGATAAAAGCCAATGTAACATATTAGCATTTCAATGGAGATTATGATCATATCATAAGCCATCTTCCATCAATGCATCATGCATAGGAAATTATGATAATGCTGAATTGAAACATATATATGTACTTCAGCTCCTTAAGCACCATGTCCAAAATTATATCTTAGTTAATGTGATTCAATAAAAAAATAGTTAGAGAACAAAAATTTATGGCAACTTCAATTCGAGACTATGAACATAATTACAGGGACATTATATTTTGCATCCATAATCATATAGTATAAAACCCGAAAAACATACTATACTAGGTGCAACGACAACCTAATCTCGCAATTAATATTCCTCAGCATAGAGTGAATACCAACCACTATGATCAGGCGAGAATTACTCTCATTATTAATGCTATCATGGTAACTCTTACCAAACAAAATAATTTGCCGCTATTTCTTTGGCCTCTAAGTGATAATAGCAAGAACTTAGCATAGAGGATACTATTAAACTTAGTCTAGTGTACACCATTGCCTAGAATCATGTGTAGCTACATTTCATCCCCTTAAACAAGCTTATTATGTAGTGTCATGATACAAAACACCCTCTGCATGGAATGCAAAGCTCGAGGCTAAGACAAGGTGTTTGATCAAACTACTATAAACCAAGAAATTCAATCCTGTAGTACCATGAAATAAATACTCTCCGCATGGAATGCTAAGCTCGAAGCAAAGACAAAGTATATATTTCACACTACTATGAACCAACAATGGAGGCCGTGAGATCCAACCCTTGTATCTCTCTCCCACTAGAAATTTTAAAACAAGTGGATTGTCCTAAAAATATGGTGATCTAATCACAAATTTAACCCTACACATCAAATGTGTTTAATTGTTTAAATTCGATGTGATGTTACTAAGTCACGTCACTTTAGTGTAACGAACATTCGCTTAGTCACAAAGAAGTTTAATCTTGTAATCCGTGAAGTAAATACCTTCCACATGGAATACAAGACTCGAAGTCAAGACAAGGTATTTATTCACATTACAATAAACTTAACAAAAGGGTTATTTAAGCACTCCCACTCGTTATTTGGGTTTTTTCTTAAATAATTGTGATCCCATCACAACTAATAACCTTGCACTTGTTCAAGACTCTAATCTCATTAGAATCACTAACTAAAATGGAAGTCCTAAACTATTTAGGATTCCTTAAACACTAATGAATCAAAAATTAGTTATATAGAACTCTCTTTTTAATTTACTAAATAAAATATTCTAATCTCATTAGAAACTATATAACTTTTTAATTAGAATTTTAATCTCATTAAAACCCTCTAATTAAAATAAATTAAGGACTTTTAATCATAAAACAATTTAGGACTAAGAGTTCTATTTAACTAACATCTTTGATCTCAGTAGGTCTTTTAGTTAGATAATGATTAATAAATATCCTTAACTTTTAAGAACTATAAAATTAATCATATAGCCTTGCTTTTATTAAAGTTTTAACACTTAGTCAAAACAAGTGAAAATTCAAAATTCAGTGCCTTTGATCGGTCGAAAGGAATTCTCGATCGATCGAGACTCGCAAAACTGATTTTTTCAGAATTTTCAGGTAACCGTTTTTGACATCTTCATTGTTCTGCCATCAAAAACACTTTTTGATTTTATCAACGAAGATTTACAGATCAAGAACCATAATAATGCTAGACACGTGAAAAAATATAATCCTAATCTCAATAGGAATAAATTTCATTAAACTAGCATTAACACATATAAATATATATATATATATATATAACGTAATAAAAAATCCTTATTACATATAAAAATTCAAATTATATTATATATAATATAATATACAAATTAATATATGTAATATATAATTATTACACTATATATATATATAATATAATATAATATAATATACCTATATATGTACTTTACATATATATATATATATATATTATATATATATATATATATATCTATTATGGCCCACGGTTGAATGCATGGTGTGCAAATTCAAGATGGAATTCATGAAGTCTAGGATTCCATGTTTACACTAATATCTATTGAGTCCCACTTGCAATATATATATATATATGGATTGATCTTTTCATAGCCATAAAACATGCAAGACAAAGAAAACTTTGAATAGTCAACCCACATTCAAACCATGCAAGCCATATAAACCAAGACTTGAAAGTTAAACCATGCAAAACCTTTTATTCCATGCAAGCCATGCACCAATTCCATGAATCTACGTCCAAGTCAAACGGTGCAAGACAAAACAAAGTTATTTGATTGGCATAACTTCCATCCAATAACTACCAACCCCATCCGTATGGAACATGTTGAATCACTTGGTAAATGACAATCAATGCAATCCGTGGCACATGAAGACAATTACCATCCCACTTGACAGTTATTCTTGGTGTTCAAAAAAAAAATGTATCCTTGTAAAGATTCGCTTCATTATACCCAAATGATGCAAAAAATTGAAAGACAAAGATAACGGTTTTCTTAAATTCTAAAATTCAATCACATGCTATACAATCATGATATGAAAACCTGGCTCTGATACCAATTGAAGGAAAAATTCTGGTTTTGTATCTCATACAAAACCCACAGCGGAAGCAACGAACTAGGATCTATTTCATTCATGATTGATAACGTGCACAATGTAAATTTCAAAATTTAAGAACAAGATAGCGTACCTTGGTGTGGAGAAATTCAAAACAAAGATTAGAAGCACTTGGGAACACTTTTAATCTTCACTCCAATTCCACTTTACGCCCAAGATGTGTGGTCTCTCAATCAGTTTTCAAAGGGAGAATGAAAGTGTGTCTCACACTCTCTCACACACCGTTTTTTTTTCTTTTCTAATCTCTTCTAATAAAAATTCTGTATGTTTCTCCCTTTATAACTAACTGATTATCTAATTGGGCTAGCCTATTGAGCCTTTCCAATTGGGCTTTAGTGTGTGGCTTGGAGTGGGACCAAAAGGGACCAATAAGACACTAGCTCCAATGGGCCTTGGGCTTTTCCGTCAACTCTTGACAAGCCCAAAGTTACCATTAATTATATTTAATACCACTATATAAATATAATTGCACTTTAGGCCTTATTAATAAATTATATCCTCAGACTTTATTATGCATACAACCCCTTCATTAAAATATTCGTAGTAATCCAAAGTCATGAATATAGACTGCCACTTTGAAGATTACTACATTTTAATCCTTGAGTACCCAGTTTAATCCTTTATGTTATTCGTCATATATTTATGAAATCCAATTTCATAAATATATACTTTAGTAACTCCTTACTAAAGTGGTTGGGCCCAACACTCTGAATAACTAAATCCATTAAACTTATCTCAAGGGAATATTTTGTATCTCCATTAAGAGACTATGAATTCCATCTTGAGAATATATGTTCCATCAACACTAAATGCGGATGCCCAACATACTGAGGTTTTGACCGTAACTAATAGATCTCACTCCTGATATATCAAAGCAACCTACATCTCATGATCAAGTCCATTATTTTCTCAGGATTTAGAGTTTATGTAAATAGAAGTCGTGAGATTTATTATTCATTTGACAGTCGTTAGGAGAATAATAAATCTCACAGCGGTCCAGTTCAATATGTCTTAACTTTTAAAACATATCAACATACCAACTAGAAGTCTCCACTTCCATGATCAAGACAAATCATCTTAGTTGATATGTTATAGTCTTCGCAGATGAAACGCCCAATTTCATCACCGACTACGAACTAAACTTCTGAGTTTACAAAGAACTTGTGATTTATATCTTCTGTGACTTTTCACATAAATCACATACAATGCATCTCATGGACTATGATAATGTCTTAGTTCATTTATAGATAGTCTCATATAATTAAACAATTTAATTATTAAATACATGCCAATAAATTGGGTTTTAGGGCATAAACCCCAACAATTTATCTGTGAGAAGAGGCATCCGAGAAGACAAACATGGTCAGATTCGTAATAAACATAAAGACCAGAAGCAATAGTGTGCAATAAGAATTAAAGCAGTAAAGGCGGCGGGATTGAATCACGGGTTAAGGAATTTAACTCCTAAGGAGTCACACCTGGATCTCTCCATACGACTGGGCAGTGAGGGCCGTCATGCCAGTTCCCTGAGGCGATGAGGTAGTCGTCCTTCATGCCCTTGTTGGATTTAGGCAGACAGGAGATCAGCCTGACTATACTGGACCGTGATTTGATGTAATATCCTACATTTTTATGTTTGTGGCACTCGTACATAAAGGCAACGTCGTGCCATGTGAGGTTTAGGCTCATTTGCTCATTCAGAGCGTCGACACTACCTAAGACCCTAAACACGTTAGGTGCGCACTGGTCTGGGCATAACCTATGGTTGCGAAGGTATTCACTGGTCACATTTCTCATAGGGAGAGTCATTCCACCTTCTATGAAAGCAATCATTGGAATGATGACTTCTCCCGTTTTCCTAACGCTGCCTATGGCTTCTACTAGGCAATACTTTAGACCTACATCGTTGGGAATATGGTACTTGGCCCTAAACCCTTCCATACCGGCGTCGGTATCAACCAGGCACTTAAATCTACCCATCTAGGAGAAGCGAAAATGCGAGTTTAAAGAAGAAAGAAGTTTAGAGGGGAGCCGAGGATAGAATCCGAGAAGGAAGGAGTAAAGAAAAGCAAAAACTTACTGGAGTTGGTTATGCGGTTCTTCACGAATTTCTGGAGAGAAAAGGTGATGATTGATACTTTGATACAATTGATTTCTGCAGAAATGAATGAAGGCACGGGTTTCTAAGCGTTTTGACGTGCGGGAGGCAGCCTCGAAATTGAATTTGTCCCGCTCAAATTTTCAGGGGGCAACTTGGACCGTTGGATGTTCATCTTACCGTTGAACGTGGGAAACTGGATGTAACTTGCGGTCATAAATGTGCGCGTTCCGGATTTCGAAGCGTCAGAAGCTTTTTTCAGGGAACGAAAGGACCCATACACGCGTGGCGGTCTACAAAGCGTGTGGGAGGTATTCTGATCGGATCAAAACTCTATTTCTCTCCTCGGATGGGTAGGAAAAATAAAGTTTTGAGGGGCTATTGTAGGGGGTAAAAATTCTCGAATAAACATTTGGGCTTTGGGCTTTATTGACAGGTACCAGTTTGTTTTTGATTAAGGCCTCCAGACCCACAAGTCAGTCTGCGCTGTAAAGGTCCGAGGAGCTATCCGAGGAGGAATGTCTCCTCGGACAGGCCCGGCAATGACCCTGGGACTTGCCAAGAAGGTTAAAGGTAGAATTCTGGAAAAACTGATGGGTAAGAGGGTGATCCAAGCACCCTCTATACGCAAGGATGTGATAGAAATATCTAGAGAAAAGGTTGTTACCTCCACATTAAAGACCTTGCATCTACCTCCCTGGCCGCATTAATAGGGAAATGACCTCTGAACAATAAAGTTGAACTTTCCTGCTATTATTTAAAGGACTTCAAGAAGGTGGTGGATGGGACGAGTATCTAAGGGAAAGATTTGTATGACACGTGAATGAACAGTGAAGAGGAAGAAATATATAAAGAGACGAGAGAGGAAAGAGAAAGGGATCGGCACTTTCTGCTAAGAATAAAATAGGAATTAAGGACTGTAAACTTTGGCCTAGAGAGAGAATATTTATACAAATCATCATCGGCTTACGTCCGAGGAGATCTGTTTGTCATATTTGTTCATCATTTGCACAAATTGTAACACTCTAGCCTGTTAATCAAACTTCCAACATCCCGAGCCTAGGTTTCAAACCCATACTCTACAAATTTTATTGTATAAGGCTCATTGGGCTTGAGCCCAGCATTCGTTTTTGGGTCCAGGTGCAATTGTGCACTTACAATAATTAGGTCTTTTAAAATAATTATTTTGAATATTATTATCCCAAAAGCCTAATTATCAATAGTTTTTAAATATTATCAGCTTATTTGTTTTAATCGCATGTAACAAATCTCACTTTTTAACTCAAAAAACAATCTCACTTTAAGAAAAATACTTAACCAATCACAAAAATTCATTTAATTAATTTTAATCATTAACCAATCAAAATTAATTTCAATTAATCACACATGATCGGCTTTACCCTATACAATGCATGCAGACTGTGAAAACTTGATCTCATGATATCTTTCAATCTAACAGTCCGATTTGGGAATCAGATATACCGTCAAAACTGTTAGAATCTCAATATCATTTTTATAATATGCAATGACTAAATTAATGCATATAATGCAACTATAAATTTTGGGTATATGAATGGTCATTTTAACTATTTTTTAAAATTAAATTATGAGTGCAAAATCGAGTATCTACAAATGGTAATCTAAAGTCTAGAAGGCTGGTTTTGTTGAGCAAAGTGGATGCTTAACACCTTCCCATTTTATGATTTAGTCCCCGGACTTAGATCTTGGGTTCTTAACCGGTGCTTTATTCAGTGCTTTTACTATATTTAGATTGTAATAAGGACAAATTTGTCTTGTACTTTTTTAGATTGTAACTAGGATCCAAAGCAATGTATTTGCTATCAAATACAATTTCTAATAAGATATTCAATGAAATCTAGATGCTTAATTTGTCTTTTAGTTTTAGTTTTTTTTTTTTTTGTATCAATAAAAATAAGTGGCAACTCCACACTTTTTCAAAGATTCCATGAATCTTTTTGAAGAGACGATCTCTCACACATTTATATCTCAACCCTTCATCTCCCATTTTAGGAATTCTTTTCCTAACGTAAATTGCATCAATTATTATTACAATCCCCTAGTCTCATCTTTTTCCATTTTCTTTTTTTTTTTTTCTTTTTGGTTGCAGAAGTACTAAATCCGGAAGGAGCTGTCATTTCTTATTCTCATCTAACTTGTATTCATTTGTTTATCAAAATAAAAAATATAAAAATAAAAATAAAAAACTTAAAATCGTTTGTTTTTGAGGAGATACATCTATTTATTTGGAGGTGAATTTCGGAATTCTTTACATGTACCTTGGTTTTTATTTATTTATGACATTGGTAAAGTAATTTCAATCTTAATGAGTGCAAAGCGGATTTAATAATATTATCAAATCTTTCTATATATATTAGTTATTGAAAATTTTAACTTGCTGGTTGTCTATGTTTTATTAATGATAAAATTCATAATTGTAGAATTGGTTGATGTAGATTTTTTAATATTTGATTGTCCTGTTAGATTAATATCATTTGTGGTTATGTTTTTTATCATAAGCAAAATTCTATTGCGTACAGCTGAGTACACTCTCAAGACGTCCACAATTGCTTTCAAATTTCCTTTCTCTCTTCGAGTCAAAAAAAAAATTTCCTTCCTCTCTTCAGTGGATTATTTTGTTGGAAGATACTTAAATTATTTAAAGAGGTAAAAGAAATTGATTTTTATAGGAAGAGTAGACCATTCCAATAAACATTGAGTTTGAAATAGGGAAGAAATATGATATATTGTAGAATTTTATTTATTTATTTATTTATTGTAATAGACAATTTTTAACCTTACTGTTTTATTTTATTCTTTTAGAATACTAAGTATTTTTAACATACACATGGAGAGTGAGAAAAAGATCTTAAAGAAACTAATAGTGGTGTATATCCAAAAGAACCTAACCGTTACCGTTTCATTCTATACAATAAAAAAACAATTATTATTCAAAAAAAAAAAAGCCCAAAAATTCGGGAAATGAGAGAAAAGTAAATGGGCTAAGTAATACTGCTCAAAATTCACACACACTAGATTGGAAGTGTGTGTGTAATATAGATTAGGCTCTTGTTCGATATCTAAAGATGTTACTGGGTGGGTTTCAGTTAACTCAACTGGTAAAGTCTTTGATAGTTGAATAAGATATTTATGATTTAATCACTACCTACATAAAAAACTAATTGATGTCTTGGTTTGATGATAAAAGCTATCATCAGGAGTAGGCGCTATAAGTTGAAACTCTAAAAAAAAATGTTACTAGATGTTCATATTAGTTTATAAACACAAATAGGATTACACTCTAACTAATGTGGGATTCACAACAAAGACCAAGTGTTTGAAACTTACTCACATTAATAATGGGACAAGTGACATTAATTTTAATTCTGTTTGACTGACATGAGTCTTTTAAAATTATTAGTTTTTTTTTTTTTTTAAATATTACATGTCTTATATTTGAATTGAAATTAGATGAAATCGATGGATTTGGGTATCTTTCCCATAATCATTTCTGGTTAAAATGACAACGAAGTCAGACGAGAAAATATTTGGGTGCATGAGATATAAAATGACAAATCTTGTTTTTTGTGCAGTAATTTGTTAATGTTCATCAAAATTTGTGTATAAACAATTAATGAAATCTAATTTACTATTTGATATATTTATCTATGCTTGTTTAGTGGTTATGTTATATATTTTGCTTGTTTCCCAACAAAAAAAAGGAATCTATTTTTCTCGGAATAGGTCCCAAGTAACACACACATCTATATATTACTAAAAGTTGAAGCGTAGCATTTAATGTTGCTACGCTCATGTTAAGCTACATCAGCAGCCATGTCATTATCAATTTTTTTTCCCAATTTTTTATACAATTTTTAAACATTTAAAGTGAATTAAAAACTCTATTATATTACAATCAAAATATCATATTTAATTTATCTTATTATTAACTATTCTTATTTATTATTAAATTTTCAATTCCATTTTAGCTTTTCATATCCCCACTACTCTCTACCTTAACTTTCTTCAACCTTTCTCATTCCATTTTAACTTTTCATATCCCCACTACTCTCAATATTACTATTATTCTATCTTTTTTTCTTCCTTTAATTTTGACTCTTCTTATTCTTATCTTCATAGTATAAAATTGTCATTCCCTCTCTTATTCCATGCATAATTTCTATTTTTCCACACACAAAAGCCTCTCTCTCTCTCTCTCTCTCTCTCTCTCTCTCTATATATATATATATATATATATATTTTTTTTTTTTTTTTTCTTCAATTTTTGGTACATATATTTTTTATTTTAGTGTAACAGGTTGATTATCAAAACATACTGATGCAAAATTGAAAGCTCCACTAAATGCATTGCAGAAATCAATCTTAGACTACTAGAAGTCGGTCAGTTTGCTAAAATTGGAATTGACCGGTAATCCAACTTGATACGATTTAGTTTTGTGTTTTATGTTGTTACTTTTTTTTTATTCTCATTGGTTTTTAAATGTTATATTATTGCATTATAAAGATAGTATATAAAAAGATAATATTATTTTATTACATAGCATAACTAAAATAATATGGTGTTTATTGCTATACATTTCATTTTTACTATTTTTCTTCTCATCTTATTTTATTCAACATTTAACTTTAGTAACATCCTCCATATTATAATTATTTATAATCTGTCTCATTTTTTTAAAAAATTAAACATATAATATATTTTTTAAAATTCAATAAATAAAAAATTGTTCTTATAAAGTCTTCCCACGAAATGTTACAATGCATCAATGGAAAAATGAAATACAAAACAAATATCAATTTAGAAACACTTAATTAAAAAAAATAGAATAAAAATTTTGTTATAAAGTAGTCCCATAAAAAGTTACTGTGCAGTAATAGAAAAAGAGAATACAAAACAAATGCTATTTTAGAAACACTAAATTTATAATAATAATAATAATAATAATAATAATAATAATAATAATAATAATAATAATAATAATAATAATAATATCAAACCAAACATATCATAAAATAAACTAAATGTTATGGATATATTAACTTCATGGCAGCAAAATGGAATAAAATAAAAATAAACGTTACAATATGCATATTTAATACATTAGAATTATCATCAAATTTGGGAAACAATAGGATGTTAACGAAGAGAGAGAGAGAGAGAGAAAGAGATTAGTAAAAGAAATCAAACGTCAATTAAATAAATTAATTAGTAACCGTTAATCTATATCTATATCTATATATTACAAAAAGTTGAAGCGTAGCATTTAATGTTGTTACGCTCACGTTAAGCCACGTCAGCAGCCATGTCATTATCAATTTTTAAACATTTAAAGTGAATTAAAAACTCTATTATATTGCAATCAAAATATCATATTTAATTTATCTTATTATTAACTATTCTTATTTATTATTAAATTTTCAATTCCATTTTAGCTTTTCATATCCCCACTACTCTCTACCTTAACTTTCTTCAACCTTTCTCATTTCATTTTAACTTTTCATATCTCCACTACTCTCAATATTACTATTATTCTATCTTTTTATCTTCCTTTAATTTTGACTCTTCTTATTCTTATCCTCATAGTATAAAATTGTCATTCCCTCTCTTATTCCATGCATAATTTCTATTTTTCCACAAACAAAAAGCCTCTCTCTCTCTCTCTCTCTCTCTCTCTCTCCATATATATATATATATATATATATATATATATATATATATATATATATATATATATATTTATTTATTTTATTTTTCCTTCAATTTTTGGTATATATATTTTTTATTTTAGTGTAACAGGTTGACCATCAAAACATACTGATGCAATATTAAAAGCTCCACCAAATGCATCGCAAAAATCAGTTTTAGACTACTAGAAGTCAGTCAGTTTGCTAAAATTGAAATTGACTGGTAATCTAGCTTGATACGATTTAGTTTTGTGTTTTATGTTGTTATTTTTTTTTTTCTCATTGGTTTTTAAATGTTATATTATTGCATTATAAAGATAGTATATAAAAAGATAATATTATTTTATTACATAGCATAACTAAAATAATATGGTGTTTATTGCTATACATTTCATTTTTACTATTTTTCTTCTCATCTTATTTTATTCAACATTTAACTTTAGCAACATCCTCCATATCATAATTATTTATAATCTGTCTCATTTTTTTAAATTAAACATATAATATTTTTTTTAAATTCAATAATTAAAAATTGTTCTTATAAAGTTTTCCTATGAAATGTTACAATGCATCGATGGAAAAATGAAATACAACAAAAATATCAATATGGAAACACTAAATTAAAAAAATAAAAATAGAATAAAAAATTTTGTTATAAAGTAGTCCCATAAAACATTACAATGCATCAATGGAAAAAGAGAATACAAAAAACATGCTATTTTAGAAAGACTAAATTTATAATAATAATAATAATAATAATAATAATAATAATAATAATATCAAACCAAACATATCATAAAATAATCTAATAGTTATGGATTTACTAATTTCATGGCAGCAAAATGGAATAAAATAAAAATAAAAATAAAAATTACAATATGCATATTTAGTACATTAGAATTATCATCAAATTTGGGAAACAATAGGATGTTAACGAAGAGAGAGAGAGAGAGAGAGAGAGAGAGAGAGATTAGTAAAAGAAATCAAACGTCAATTAAATAAATTAATTAGTAACCGTTAAAAGGAAAATAAAGAGACTAACGGCTAAGGGAGTAAAAAATTAATTAAAGATGAACTTACGAATGTTATTAAGAACTTTACAACACAAATAAATAAATCGTTAAATTCACTTAATTAAATCATATAATCAACAATTAATTACAATCGTACAAAATTTAAACTTGAAACTAATCAAACTCTAATCTAGAAAATCATATTTATTATCAAAACTAAAAGGAAGACATTCTTCAGTAATAATAGAAATATATAAGAAATAAAGATGAAAATTTTCAAAATCCTTTTTTTGACATTTCATTTAACATTATTTATAAATAATAAAATATTAAAAAAAATCCTTAAATGCTTATATTCTTCACACACCACGACTTTTAAAATCTAATGAAAGGTTCTAAGAATTTAACTCTCATTTAATGCCTCTATTATGAAAATCACCAACCAGTAAAATATGATAATAGTAATAAACGTTATACTGAGATCATGAAAAAACTAATTAGCCACTATTATTATGGAATAAATGTCTTTTTTATGCATCTAAGAAAATGAAATGTATAGAGTTTACTTATTAAGGTATATGTAAATTTCACGTTAAAAAAATATTTAAAGGTTTTTTTGAAAAAAAAAAGTATATGTAATGTTTTTATTAACTTAAAAGACAATGAAAAACCAATTTTTAATTACTACAACCATCGCTACTCTATAAATCACACACAACACTATATTTAATTACATAAACTACAAAGTTAGACCATTTTAGATATACACCACCATATTCAACTTATAAATTACAACCCAAATCAATCATAAAATTACACAATCAAAGCCTGAACATGTAACATGAATTACCTTCTAAATTATTTTTTGGAATTTTTACAATTATTGAAAGAAAATCGCCAAATTTAATTTTTAGAAAACATCAAGACAAGGTGAATTTTAATTTTCTTAACTTTCATAGAAAAAAATATTACCCACATTATTTCAACCCTTATGGAAAAAAAGGTTTACATGTAGCATGGAAAATGTGTTTAATTGACTTAGAGAGGTAAAAATTAGTCAATCGACTATGGTAGAATTAAGGCTTCAAATTTTAAATAAAACAATTCTACAATAATAAAAAATTATCTTGTGATAAATATGATTATGAAATGCATTAGTTTTCATTAAATTAGTTCAAATTACAAAATAATAATAATAATAATGAGACCACCTTAAAAAATAATCACGTGCAACGCGCGGGTCCGCGACTAGTATATATAAAAGGTATTCCTCACACACTTCTTATTATACATTAACCATATACATTATCCATTTCACATCCTAAATGTAAACATCAATAATAAAAAAAATGTGGACATTGCTCATGAAATTGTGGAAGTTGCGTGTACGGAGTTTACATCAACAAATGTGAGAGAACAATTACCACGAAAAAAAAGGAAGAGAGTTGTACTAGATTGAAAATTAGTATAAAATTTAGTCTATTATTACTGGATGTGTTCATTAATTCTTTTTCTATATATAACAATGGTTGTTACACGGTACTAGCAATCTAAGATTTACAATGCTAATACAATGTAAATTAAGAATTTTCCATAAGTATATTGGGTGTTTGTGCATATATTTGTTTGCGTGCGTGTCTTGTCAACTTCAACATGCAAGTTAAACTGTTGTGTGAATTATCTCATTCCTAGTATTTTCTTGATAATGCCAAATTATACAAAATGGGAAATCAAAATGACAAAATCACGTCCTTTCCAAACGTTGAGTAAGGAACCTTCTAAGAAATCATACTTGGGCCAGAGGTATTTGTTTGGATTCTTTTGCAATTTTGTTACTATACTAACAAGGTAAATGCAGCATAGAGAAACCTTGTTTTTTGTGCAGTAACTTGTTAATGTTCATCAAAATTTGTGCTTACGTTATACATGTTTGTGTATGCTTGTTTAGTGCTTACGTTATATATTTTGCTTGTTGCCCAACAAAAAAAAAAAAGGTATATATTTTGCTGGGAATAGGTCTCAAGTAACACACACACACATATATATATATATATATAAAAGGTATTCCTCACACACTTCTTATTATACATTAACCGTATACATTACTCATTTCACATCCTAAATGTAAACATCAATAAAAAAAATGTGAACATTGCTCATGAAATTATGGAAGGTGCGTGTACAGAGTTTACATCAACAAATATGAGAGAACAATTACCACTGAAATAAAAGAAGAGAGTTGTACTAGATTGACAATTAGTATAAAATTTAGTCTATTATTAATGGATGTGTTCATTAATTCTTTTTTTATATATAACAATGGTTGTTACACAGTACTAGCAATCTAAGATTTACAATGCTAATACAATGTAAATTAAGAATTTTCCATAAGTATATTGGGTGTTTGTGTATATATTTGTCTGCGTGCGTGTCTTGTCAACTTTAACATACACGTTAAACTGTCATGTGAATTATCTCATTCCTAGTATCTTCCTGATAATGCCAAATTATACAAAATGGGGAATCAAAATGACAAAATCATGTCCTTTCCAAAATGTTGAGTAAGGAACCTTCTAAGAAATCATACTTGGGCCAGAGGTATATGTCTGGATTCTTTTGCAATGTTGATACTGTACTAACAAGCAGGGGCGGCTTGATGCATTGAGGGGCCTAAGGCAAAAAATGAATTGAGGCTTTTTATATATTTAAAAATGAATTTAAAAAAAATAATATAAATATTGCTTAAACTCTATTCTCTTGTTAGATGCAAAATTACTAATTAATATGAACCGCCTAGAATATTTTTGTTAGAATGTCTATAGACGCAAAAAAAAATTGACAAAACATTTCACACCTGTTGATGTGACAGATTCATAATAGTAAGTAAAAAAGTGATGTTAGTAGTGGACCTAAATAAAAATTAGTAAAAAAAACTTCAACTCAATTGTTATGAAAAATCTTGTGAAATTTTTTGTGTATTGCTCTTTTTTTTAGAAGTGCTAAATTCATAACATTTTCATAACATATTCTAGGTGTTAAGTTGTTACTAGTTCTAATTTGAACCCACCATTGAAATTATTTTTTTAACCACCAATAACAATCAGTAACATCCTGCTACTTAGAATTTATTGTGAAACGTAGAATTTCTTTTTGGTAAAAAAAATACTATTTTATTTATTGGCTAATATTTGGGCTTAATTAATAATATTAAAATAAAATAAATAACTTTATCGGTTAAAATTGGGGGCCTTTTTTTTACCCAGAGCCTTTTGCGACTGCCTCTCTTGCTTATATGCTAGAGCAGGCTGTGCTAACAAGGTAAATGTAGCGTACCGAAATGCAAATCAGCTCATGCATTCCTAGGTAATGATACAACCAAATTTGATTTTGATACACCCCCTCACATAAGTTCTCCTGAAACAAACACCCTCAGCTTAACCCACTCTTCTCTTTCCCTACTTGTTTACCATCATTTTCATTCCCCTAAGGTCTTGAAGGCTTGGAGAAGTACCAATGTGTAAAAAAGAAGATTTCTTAGTCTCAAAGAGGTGGCGGATGGCTTTCACTGTCATATACTTCACAAGGGTTCTTATTTCCTTGTCCAAGAAAATTCTAATGAAGAATGGCCCTCCCTTGCCCACACTCTCTCACATTGCCGTTGACGTGCAGCCCGTTGATAACGGTTCCTCAAATGACAAATCTGTTTGCTTTCTCGAAGTTGATACCAAAAAGCTCAATGACATGGTGAGGAACAAGAACTTTGAGGCCTTCATTCGGTTTGGAGGAGTAAAAGCACTGGCTGTGGTTCTTGGAACCGACATAAAGAATGGAATAAGTGGTAATGAGGCTGATCTTACTCATAGAAAGAATGTTTTTGGTGCCAATAAGTACCAAAAGCCACCTGCTAAAGGCTTTATCAGTTATGTCTTTGAAGCAAGCAAGGACACTACTATTATTGTGCTGTTGGCATGTGCTATACTATCTCTGGCCTTCGGTATCAAACAACATGGTTGCAAAGATGGGTGGTATGATGGTGGAAGTATTCTTGTTGCTGTCATTCTGGTTGTGGCTGTTTCTGCTGTTACCAACTTCAAGCAATCCAGGCAGTTCGAAAAGCTCTCCGCAAAGGGTAGCGACATCAAGGTGGAAGTAGTGAGGGATGGGCGGCGCCAACTAATATCAATATTTGAAGTTGTGGTTGGTGATATTGTACATTTGAGGACTGGTGATCAAGTACCAGCAGATGGTTTGTTCTTAGAAGGGCACTCCTTGAAAGTGGATGAATCTAGCATGACCGGAGAAAGTGACCATGTAGAAATTGATGAAAGGAATCCATTTTTGTTATCAGGCACAAAGGTGATGGACGGATTTGGCTTCATGCTTGTCACTTCTGTAGGTATGAACACCATGTGGGGTGAGATGATGAGTTTAATTATATGTGACATGGATGAGCAGACCCCATTGCAAGCACGGCTCAGCAAGCTGACTTCCTTTATTGGAAAAGCTGGATTAGCAGTGGCTGTAGTTGTTCTTGCAGTTCTCCTTATTCGTTACTTCACAGGGAACACCAAAGATGACTTGGGAAACAAGGAATTTAAGGGAAGCAGGATAAAGTTTGGTGACATGATGAATTCAATTGTGGGTATTGTTGCTGCAGCAGTCACAATTTTCGTGGTGGCAATTCCGGAAGGTCTGCCTCTGGCTGTTACTCTGACTTTGGCTTATTCTATGAATTGTATGATGGCAGACCATGCCTTGGTTCGGAAACTTTCTGCTTGTGAGACAATGGGCTCGGCCACAACAATTTGCACAGACAAAACAGGTACCCTTACTTTAAATGAGATGAAGGTAACACAATTCTGGCTTGGTAAAGAAACAATGAATGAAGGTACTTCCTCAGAAATAGCACTAAATGTTCTTGATATATTTCAACAAGCAGTTGGTTTAAACACGACAGGTACTATTTTCAAATCAGATTCTGCAACATTTGTAGAGATTTCTGGGAGCCCTACTGAGAAAGCGATACTTTCTTGGGCTACCTTTTATTTGGGTATGAATATTGATGAAATCAAACAGACTTCTGAGATAATCCATTTTGAGGCCTTCAATTCAGTGAAAAAGAGAAGTGGGGTTTTGGTGAAGAGGAAGAAGAGAGATAAGGCTGCGTGCTCCCATTGGAAGGGAGCAGCTGAGATGATACTCGCCCTGTGTTCAAATTATTATGACAAGCTAGGGATGTTGAAAGCCATGGATGAGGAAGAAAGACTGCAGTTTGGGACTATTATAAAGAATATGGCTGAAAAAAGCCTACGATGCATTGCATTTGCCTACAAAGAAGTTGCAGACGAAAGTGGACAGATTCTTGAGAAGCTTGAAGAAACTGGATTAACATTATTAGGCATAGTTGGTTTGAAAGATCCATGTCGGCCAGGAGTTCGGACAGCTGTAGAATCTTGCAAAGCTGCTGGAGTAAACATCAAAATGATCACAGGTGACAATGTGCACACAGCAAGAGCTATAGCTTTCGAGTGTGGGATTCTCAGTCCTGACGACGAATTGGACAATGAAGCTGTAGTAGAAGGGGAAAATTTCAGAAATTACTCACTTGAAGAGAGAATTGAAAAGATTGATAAAATCAATGTAATGGCAAGATCATCCCCATTTGACAAGCTTTTGATGGTACAGACCTTAAAGAAGAAAGGCCACATTGTAGCAGTCACAGGTGATGGCACAAATGATGCACCTGCTCTGAGAGAAGCAAATATTGGGCTGTCCATGGGGATCCAAGGCACTAAAGTGGCAAAGGAGAGCTCAGATATTGTCATTTTGGATGATAACTTCACTAGTGTGGTGACAGTTTTGAGGTGGGGAAGGTGTGTATATAACAACATTCAAAAGTTCATTCAGTTTCAGCTCACTATCAATGTTGCTGCCCTTGTCATCAACTTTGTTGCAGCTGTTTCTTCTGGTAAAGTCCCACTAACTACAGTCCAGTTATTATGGGTGAACCTAATAATGGATACAATGGGAGCTTTAGCCTTGGCCACTGAAAAACCCACCAATGACATCATAGCAAAGCCACCTGTGGGTCAATCTGAGCCATTTATAACCAGAGTCATGTGGAGGAACCTCCTTTCTCAGGCTTTGTATCAGGTAATAGTCTTGTTGGTTATACAATTTAAGGGAAGATACATCTTTGGTGTGGATGAGAAAGTGAAGAAAACACTGATTTTCAATACTTTTGTCTTCTGTCAAGTATTCAATGAATTTAATGCTAGGGAACTAGAAAAGATAAACATATTTAAGGGGCTATTCAAGAACAAGCTATTTTTAATGATCATTGGGTGTACCATAGTTATTCAACTAGTGATGGTGGAGTTTCTAAAGAAGTTTGCTAGCACTGAGAGGTTGGATTGGGGGCAATGGTGTGCCTGCATTGGAATTGCAGCTTTGTCTTGGCCGATTGGTTGGCTCTTCAAGTGCATTCCTGTTTCTGGCAAGTTGTTGGCTAAGCAAAGATGATCTACTCCCTGAAAGACAAGAAAAAAAAAAAAAATATATATATATATATATATATATATATATAGAGAGAGAGAGAGAGAGAGAGAGAGAGAGAGAGAGAGAGAGAGAGATGTAGCAGTGCAATAAAAAAGTATTGAGTTTTGGCCAATAATTCCAAATATCACTAGTAGTGTGAGTTTGGCTCCAGCTTAAAAAGCCAGCTTATTTTACTATTTAGTTTATTTTTTGTACTATTCATGGGTCTCAGTGCCTTTTTGATACTATTCATGGATCTCACTGTACTATTTCAACTAACTTTTACCTTTATCTACAGTACTTTCAGCAAAAAAAATTTAGTTCCAGTAAAATAAGCAAATCCCAAACAGACCCATAATGTAAGTATTTTTATTTTAGACAAAGTGAAAATGAAATATCTAAGTAATGTAAATTAGACAGCACAAGCCTTTCGGAAGCAACAAGAGTGCTGAAAATCGCGGCACAAGATTAAGAGGTGCTAGTAGAACCTATCATGGCGATAATGTCAGAATTGCATGAAATTTGGACCACTGAAGGGAAATGGTCTTCTAATCAAGACTTGTGACTATGTCACGAGGTTCACTCTAATCTTATTGAATCTTTCGTTAAGGTCCTAATATAGTTATTTTTTGCCATTTTTAATAATATATTTTTTCCTTAATTATTTTTAAGTATAAAAAGTTAATATAAGATCTTGTCTGTTTTGGGACGTCTCGTAAGATTAGAGATAGTAGTTTCAATTTCTAAAGTATCTTAATTTTACCACCTAATTACATGATTAGTGTGAATTAGGGTTTTCTAGGCCTTTCTTAGCCACCTTAGGTTTTCTTTTTACACTTTAAATGCATTGAAACTTCCAAAGCAATTCAGTTTTCAGATAAATAAAAATTTAGACTTTTGTTTATAGTTTTTCTCTGGCTTATGCCAGCCTTGCAATATCTCCCTTTTTCTTCCCAAAGAGGAAATCTCCCTTAACTATAACACTGCGGCAAGGATATTAATATCGATTTAGTGAAGGCTTGGATACAAAATTTTTAAAATAAAAAAATTTTAATTTTTGTTTTTTCGTTAAAGTGACAAAATAGTGATGGAATGGACAAATTGCTCATTGGGTAAATCCTGAGCTTTGGGCCGATGTCAGTCACTACATAGACTTATCAAAAATAATCAATTGGCCCCCTAAGTACAATTTTCACACTAACCAAAGATTGAAAGTTTTCCTGCATCTAAGGCTGTAAATGAACCAAACCAGTCATGAACAACTCGAGCTTGACTCGATAAAAAGCTTGTTCACGTTTATTTATTTATAAATAAGCCAAGCTTGAGCCTTATTTTTAGGCTTGTTTAATAACCAAGCAGAGCCCAAGCAAAAGAATTTGTTCACGAACAAGCTCGTGAGCTATTAGGCTTGATACACAACAATTCAAGCATAGACTCATTTATAAGTTTATATGTGTTAGTTAAATATACTCATTACACATATCTTAATAATGAAATAGCCAACATGGGACCACTACCTATATTACCTTAATTTTTTCATTCCCTTTAAACTGATCAAAAACCACTTTAGACTACAGTTACATTTAAAAATAAATAAATAATTAAGTAGGTCACACATGATCCTTCCCTATCAATTATCTAAAGTAAAGTTATGAAACATATTAGTATTTTCTCATTCATAATAGTTACAAACAGGTATTTTTCTAGTCCTTCGCCATCCAACGTGAATGTAAAAATTGTATTTTGAACAATTACTGAAGCTGTAAACAAGAAATGATGAACGAATGAATTTAATTATGTAAATTATTAATTTGAATAATAGCTAATCATAAGTAAGAGTAGATGCATGATAAAATGAATACACTATTTTCTTTTTTCTTAATTTTAAAGATTTAAGCATTTAATAACGTAATTTTTTTTAGATCTCAAACTCAAAAACTTGATCAGAGCTTCAGTTTGAGCTTGATATTAAGCTCGAGTTTGACTTGACTAATTAATCAAGCTAAGCGAAGCTCAAGTTTTTTGGCTTTCCCACGAATTCAAGCTCAAACATTATTTTTAGACTTGTTACAAGCTCAAGCCAAGCTCGAACTTTTGATTTTTCCTGATGAGCTAAGCTTGAACAGGCACTACTCGACAAAGCTTGGCTCGTTTACAGCCCTACGGCTGCATCTTGAGTCTTCTTCTGATTCCTTCTCCATCTCTTGCTATTATCCATCTACTATTTACTACCTAGACACCCAGTCGTGCATATATAATTGCCACTATGAAACTGAGGTTGTGTTTGTTTTGGCTTCAAAGGATTTTCGGAATTGCTTTTACACCCGCGTGTGTGTTTGGTAGGTACTGAAAATTGGGTCAAACGGAATTGGTATTCCGTGTTGACTGTAAAATAAGGGCATTCGGGCGTAAAATCATTTCAGCTCTTATTTTACCTTCAAATGAATTTCATCCCAGGAAAATAGAAGAGAGAGAGAAACAGCAAGAAGAGATTGCACCAAGCACCGGCAAGATCGCGCCTTCGCATCCGCCGCACCTTCGCCTTCGCCATCGCACTCTGCCTTCGCCATTGCCCCTTCGCCATCGCCGATCGCCGATCTCCCCTCAATGTCGAACCCAGTCGCCTCTCTCTCTCTCTTCGTTCTTCTCTGACCGGATTTGATGAATTTTTTTTTATTGGTTTTGTTTCTTTTGTGTTTATGTATTGAGAAATTGTGTTTATGCATTGAGAGATATTATAAATTTGTTTGGAAGCTGAAAATATGCAAGAAAATGTGAGCAACAAATGAAAAATGTGTTTTCTATAATATTTTCAAGAACACAACCCAACACTAAAAAATATTTTTCAAAGTATTTTTTTAAATGCCATCAAACACTAAAAATTATTTTCCTTTCCCGAAAATATTTTCACCTGAAAATATTATACACCCGGAAAATATTTTACATTCAACCAAACGCAGCCTGAATTGTGGTAATTAAACTGACCACAAATTAGTTTTGGGAAAAGGTTTGTGCTCATGAAGCAAATTGAATATTTTTAATCTGGATAACGCTTGACATTATAAAATAACATAAGAATAATACTTCCAAAATATTATAACTATTTTCTTTCCAAAATATTATAATTATTTTCTTTTCAAATCGCTTTGAAATTGTAGAAGTTCTGGAAATAAACTTTCAAAACTATAAAATAAATAAATAAATAAAAAGGATGAGGGAAAAAAAAAAAAAAAACATTCGATACTTAAAAGGGAAAGAAGATTAGAGACACAATTAGACTAGCACATACAGTTCTATCAAAAACAGAAAAAGATGGTTTCCTACTGTCAATTGATAGGAATAAAGATTTTATCACAAATACTGCAACATAATAAAGATCAATGTCTAAAAGATAAAAAGCACCAGTCTATGCCATAACACATTTTGAGGATGTTCTGGAGTGATATAATGACAATTTGAGATGCAACCATGTAAAAATAAGTTAACAATGGCAATGCTCTACTAATCTGCATCCATTTCTTCCAAGGCTGCTTTGGCCGCTGCCTTAGCTTCCTGCAGAAGCTCATCTGGTACCTGAAAACGGTTTGAAAAGGAAATAATTAATGTTGGTCTCCAAATTGATGTCCTAGGATAATTGATACGAAAAGAGGTCTCTGATAACTGGTTAGATTAGTAATGGGCAGAAAGGACCCTGATTACTGGTGAGATTAGTAATGGAGTAAAGTCCAACACCAAAAAACCAAACGTAGAGACTAATGATTTGCTAGATCCATAAATAGATCCAAGGTAAATCAATATAACATAAATAGACAAGGGGCAAGAAAGGGCCAGCAATTAATTAGAACATAGAAGGTGATCCACATTGGAAGGATATGTGGAGGACTGCATTTTTTTAAAAGCACATTTTTTATTATACATGAAAGTCTAACACGTTGAATATTATTCCAAGATATGACACATCCAGCAACGTTATCTAAATATAGCAGTCATGTTATTTATTCATTCATTTTCTGGAAAGTACTGCATTCAATTTATCAAAAGCAACAGCATTGTGAGGAATACCATAGTCACAAAAAGAGGTGTCTAATTCAAAAATTTTCTTACAAGTATAATAGTTCAAATAACAGAGTCTAATTCAAATTAACCAAGTCTAATTCTGAAAATGTATTCTCCCTTACCTCTACAAATAATTCTAAATGAGAATATTTTTTTAATCCCTTCAGTTTCATTCTGGATTTTCATTCTCATATTTACTTAAAAACACTAGGTCTCTGTCTTGCTCACCAGCCACACCTAACACCCAACACGCAGGCTGCAGCCACCCACACTATCTATCCATTCAACAAGTGCGCAGTTGCCAAATTGGGTCAGGACATGAAATCAAGTGCAGTGAAGGGGAATTGGCAATTAGCTTGGGAATGTGGGAAGTTGATTGTGTTGAGATTAATGGGTACATTGCGTTGATTTTCTGTTATTTTAATTTGCATGATTGGAATTTGTTGAATTATGATACCGTTCAAGATGTCTCAGGTTCTGAAGATAATTCCCAAGTTGTTGGTGAAGATTGTTGAGAACAGTGTTGGTGTTGTTAAGGCAGGACGGGAATATTTAGTGTTGAAGAGGACAATAGGTCTATGCTATCACATTTGCTTGCAGGGAATATGGGCGACATGATGATGGTGAGCCAGTTGTTCGAGCTTACGCATCCATGGGGCCTCGATTGATTTGCCATTGTACACTTGATGCCAAGCATTTCTATGTAAAATTTGTGCTGATTTTTATCAACTATGGATCATTGTTGTGATTAACTCAATTAGACCATGTTAAGTTGATAACACAATGTCAACGGGAAGGTCAAAGTTTGATGCCCTCCCCCAACTTAATGTAGCAAAAAAAAATATATATATATATATATATATATATTTCTAAATAAGTTAAAATCAATATTCTTCACTAATAATTTAAAAACAAAAAAGAAGGTTGTTAACACAATATCACTATATCAGATATATTATGTGTAGCAGTTTGATATGCGTAAAACTTGCACAAATAACAGTTAATGGAAATTTTATTATTATTATTTTCAAGTTACTGTTTGATGAAAAAGCACTTCTCATACGTCATAAAATTCTCCTACACCAACTTGTGCATATAAATTTAACAATCTTTAAAAGTTAATTAAAAAAAAAACCATAATGAGCCTTCTTTCCTTAGGGCTTAAATTCTTCTGCATCAAGGTGATTCCTTTTATATAATTCATAGATAAAATTTGTCATCAGTCAACTGAAATCTAGGCACCACAATGAAAAAACAGAGGATTTCAAAAGCAAATTTACACATCCATAACTTTTAACTACATATGATTTATTAGAATTAACTGCAGAAGCATGGCACACACAAGGCATGAGAAGAAAACTGGGTCTTTTATGGATTTAAGAAGGAAGACAATAAGACAAACATACGTAGAACTACAAGCAAGGTTGTTACAGTTAGAGCAGATTCTATCAAAAAAATTACTTAAAATAAATGTAACCCTTTTCGGCCCAATTAAATTATAGAGATACCTTCTGATGCTGACGGTTTGACTCGTCACAGACCCAACTCAATTCCAATTCGAAGTCCTTGTCCTTCGCCTCATCATGTACCCCATAAATGCTGCTTAGCATTAACATGAAATTGTCATACAATATAACATTTGAACATTATATATTATTAAAATATGAAAGGTAATCATTAGCTTTAGCCAGCACATTCCTAGTAAATGTTCAGCAACCTTTCCCAACCCCAACCCCAACCCCAACCCCCACCCAAACCCAAAAACAAAAACAAAAACAAAGCAAAAAACAATAACAATTTCATTAAGTTGATAGTTTATAAGTAGATATTTTTTAACATATCTATTATTTCATAATATGACATCTCAAACGCTAGCTCAAATAATATGCCATATAGGTGTTCCATTAAGTGTCAGAAATACTCTGCATCCCATGAAATGCATAAGCAGGAAAAAACTATGTTGTCCCATAGAGTGTACACCCAATAAAAAGTGAATTTGGGATAATAATGCAAGTAATAAAGTACCTATAAAGGCCATGACTTAACCGAGAATGGAGGTTCTTATTGTGCAACATAAAATTTGAAGGCTTAGAACCAAATGTAGGTTCCACCCACGCATACTACATATGTGAATATGTTTTTAAATGTAAACTTAATTCATTATGTCCACTTGAATTTAGAACTGTAAGAACCTTATAGCTCTTTTGATATTTCCATGGGAAAATAATTCTAGTAACAATGGTTATTTACAATAAAGGCTTTGATTTTCAAGATTTAAAACTTGCACCCTCCTTTCATGCTCTAATATTTTGAGCCAGATAACTGTGGAATATGGTGTTTTCACTTCTCAGGGTTTTTTGGGTTATGCCCAAGGATGTGGTGGAACTTCTAGCTAGCTGGAAGGGCAAGTTTAGTAAACATAGAAATGGGTTGATTTGGAACATGGTCCCCCACTGTTTTATGTCAAGTATTTGGAGGGAGAGGAATTTACGGATCTTGAAGAAACCAAAAGATTGATTCAAGACTTGAAGACTTCTTTCTTCCAGACTTTGTTTGGGTGGACAAATGTGTCAGGTGTTCTCTCTTTCACTTCTTTGTCTGATTTGATCGATAGATTTAGTTTTATTCTTCTTAAATTCTTAGCTTTGTTTGTCCCTTCTTTCCCTTAGTACAAGTCCTGTGTGCTTTGGTTTTTCCTGTACTTGTTTTTCTATCAATAAAGTTTATAACTTATCAAAAATAATTTTTTGACCCTCTCCACTCACTAGTATATAATTAGATCTTAGAAATATAATATAGAGATGCAATGGATTCAAATTCAACAAAAAACAACAATCCCAGAACCACAAATTCCTCCTTTAACCAGCCCTAATATTGATTGGCAAATATTACAGCTACATATTGACATTTCAAAGTTGCAGAACACAATTCACATAATAGTCTATAACAACACTCACATTTTGGCTACTTCAATAACCCCTTGGCGGCAAGTCAATTCTGAAAGCTTCAACTTTTCGATCTCTCTGTAGAAACATCATACAGCAGCAACACTTGAATATGTCAACTTGATTACAAAATATCATCAAAATATTATGCATAAGAGATGAAATTTAAACAATGCAAAATAACATAATGGATGCCCTCATCTAGATTTCTAAAAAAGATATAATAACCAAGCCAGCATCCACATATATAAAATTTTAGTAAAATTAGATGTTTGCCATGAAGGACCAATACTGATATTGAACACAAGATATGATACAATAACACAAACATCGTAATTCTTGAAAAACTGGGATACAATATGGCATGGACACATTAAATAATTAATTAATGGATCTTTTTAGTTACAGTTTAAGTTAATTTTAGGTTTAATATTAAAAAATAAATAAAGAAAAAAACATTTCAGCCTCACAGGCCAAAGAATAACAAGCCCACATCTAAGTCTTAATGAAATGAAAGCAACAAAAAGACCACCACCAAAGCAGGTAATGATATATTGAAAGCCACAGTGCCACACATCTCCCAAAGAACCATATGAGGTCACATTAATATTAAGTGAATCTCAACCACCTGCAAACATGGCCCTATGCTAGACCCACCATATGGGCAGGAAGATTTGGAGAGTTTGTCAGGGAAAAGTTGTAATGAACAATCTCTATAATCACCCCTTCAACTTCTTCCTCTACTATTAAGCCACCTCAAGACCCACTTCACCCGTTAGGGCCAAGCACCCCTTTTCAGCTCATGCCTGAACAGCACAACCACCTCCCAGAGAGAAGGGTTCCCATTGGTGTGTTCTTTGTGTTTTCCTTTCCCTTTTTCTTTTAAAAAAAAAATAAGCCACTAAAGCTGTATCTTTCAGTTGGAGTGCAGTCCCCAATGGGCAAGCTCAAGGTATGACAAATCATTAATTGAGCTATAGAGAGAAGAAATGGGGTTTTGGGGAGGGGAGACTCACAGGTAAATTTGTAAAGTTAGCAGTGTGAATGCTAACGCCATTTAGATAATATTTTATCAAAGAAATTCTCCTATTATAATGACATCAATTAGTTGTGTTTAGAATTTGATGAAGATATAAATCAACTTACGTTTTAGCTGCCTGTCTGCCCTTGCCAATTGCAGCACCAAAGTACCTCTAGAACAAACGCCAAAACACACATGATTCAAAGAACTGCCATTTAACACTAACATAAACCAACTTTAACCAATAATGATGATGCAAAAGCCAGAGGATTGAATGCCGGTACACTTATTGTAATATGTGAAAAAAATTAACTCACATATGAGACACCAGATGGTTCAACCATGTACAGTTGTGGTCCATCTCTGTCATAGCCTCCAAGAATAACTCCACATCCAAAAGGTCTGCAACACAATTAGATATTCCCATTAGGAACAAAATAAGGAGAGAGAAAATGCTCCCTCAGTCCCATTTGGTCCTGTTTAGGAAATCTTACTTTGTAAGGAAACATTATTTGTCTTTCCAAAAAAAAAAGGCAATAAGTTTCCAAAACTACCATCCTTAATTTAAATTCCAAAAAGACAATTAAACAAAGGGTATTGATTTTTCAAATAAAGCAAGGGTGAGTTGGGAAAGTTATCAATATTTTGCTCATTGACTTTTCAAAGAGAGCCATATTTTAGAACATCCTAAAGTGGAATAGAGGACCAACAAAATATGGGGCAGAGGAAGTAATGAATAACAAGAATTGGTATTTTCTCATCAAACCTCAGCCACCAATAAAGTGTACACAGATGCACGTAACTAGCAACACGGTCAGCAAGTTCCTTGATAGGAATTGGTTCGCCATACGTACTGCACAAAATAGTCATAAGAAAATGAGATAAGACTCATTAACATGTAACAATGTAAAAGGCAGATTATCAGCAAAGGGAATTTTGGATTTAGGCGAAACTGCATTAGGCCAAATTGTCAGGACCAAGATCATAATAAATTTGTGTGCTTTTGATCACCAAATTGCAATTCGTAACCATGTTAACAAATGAAAGAATTTGCATTTGTTAGAACCTCAAAAGAACATACCAGTTTCTGACCATTCAAAGAAACTCTGCACATTAAAGCATGAATAAATTATATTTCCCTGTTTCTCAAATAACACATCCATCCCTTTCTCTTCAACATTAATTGTACTCCATTCTTTCCATCATAAAAATAATTATTTGACTATGTAAAAGCACACAGATGCATGCATGATTCTAGGATGCACACACAATCACACATTAATTTGATGGATATTATTTAATGGTAATTTCATCAAACCTAATACAAAAACAGGGTCAAACAGATGCTCCATATAGGCCATTTTACTTTGACATGACCATGATTGCCGGTGTTAGATAACATATACAGTCTCCATTGTTTCATAATTTCCAAACGCTTGGAAAACTGTGCGTGTAGAAACAGAGAGAGAAAGGGGGGGGGGGGGGGGGCTGTGATGTTTTCTTCTAGTAATGGTGGAAAAAAAAATCATATTTACAATATCCAAAGATCGAGCCAAAATATTTCACACATTTACAATGTATCCATTTGGCAAATCGATAAAGAATGATTAGTAAGAAAATAATGAAATGAAAGATATGATGGAAAGAGAAATGTGACCATATTAAAACATTCTAGAGCACAAAGCAAACCTTTCATAATTACTAGCTTCAGACTTAGCCCGGGCAACAATTTGCCTTCCATCTGCTGCTAGTCCTGCCACTGCCTGCAATTGCAAAACATCAGCAAATCATCAAAATAATAAACAACCACAAGATGCTGGACAAGGGTAAGATTTCCGACAAATTAGACCCTTTAACCACCACAAAATTATCTAAAATTAGAAGTAGTTGTTCACTTGTTCCATCAATTAAGATATAAGCTATTTCAATTCCCATCTTGGAAACTGATTATATCACAAATATTTCCAGTTCAAATAATGTCTTTGATTGAGCAGCCACGGGTGGCCTTAAGGATTGAGAGCTCTCATAAATTACAGAACACATAACAAGACCATCCTTTCGACTTTCTGCTTTCAGCTTCCAAAACATTCACTAGATCAAGGTGGGTGTAATTTAAATTATATTAACAAATGAAGAAGGAAATAACAAACAAAAGGTAGGTGGCAACATACTTATCAAAGACAAATATCAGGCTCAATGAATGGTCCTACATTTTAATCTAATCATCATAAAGTATTGCCAGTATTTAGCAAATGCTTTTAAAATCATATATTCAAACGTAGATGTTTATGATATACGTTCCTCCTTATTTTAGCACACATTGTTTGCTTATTAAGGGCCCATTCTAAAGAAACCGACCAAAAGAAGGGTTTAAATTACTTAATGAAATCCTGCTAATCCTTTTCTTTGTTATTTGTAATTACACACAAACCCGGTGCTGGTTGAACCCAGAAAGCCACCCTCCTCCACCTCAATCTTATAAGAAGAGGAGTAGCTATTTGAGCTAATGCTCATCGGTACTCTAACAATCCAGCTAATCGTCAAAGACCCAAAAAAGAAAAATCACTACCCCTTATTCTTAAAAGCTTATGCATTACATTGAGGCTTCAAACTTATCCAAACAAGCACCAAGCCCTTTAAGTTACAAAACACAAGCACCCAGTGAGTTTAGAACCCAAGACCTCAACTATCTACCAGAAGAAGAAAGTACCCTTTTGACCTAAAACACATTGACATTACAACAATAAAACATGTCACACAAAAATCACATTCCAAAACCTCACACCAAGTTAAACCAACAAATTACAAAGCAGTAATTAGATCCAAACCACCACACCAAAGAAGAGGAAAAAGAAAAAGGGATTGTACCATTCCGGAGTGGCGGTGAACAGAATGAATTCTTCTATTGGAACCAGGCAACATCATCTTCGAAGCTATTAGCTTCTCCACACCCTAAAAAACTCCTCACCACAAAGTAATAAATATATAACATAAAAAAATAATAATAATAACCCTAATGCTAAAAACCCAAGAGGGTAATGATATTTACCATAACAATCCCATCTTTGCATTTGATTCCAATAACAGTCCTGGAAAAAAATTCAAAATTTATTGAGGAAAAGTAAATAGATAATTGAAACCGATCTAGGAGTGAGAGAGAGAGTGGTAACCCGCTGTTGTCGACGGCTTTGGCAGCGTACTCGATCTGGAAGACACGACCATCTGGAGAGAAAGTGGTGACCGCAAGATCGTATCCTGTTCCTATGCTGCTCATATTCTTGTCTTTGTCTTTCGATTCTTCTTGCTCTTCTTCTTCTTCTTCTTCTGTACTACTATATGTGTGTGTTTTTAAAAACAGTGCTAAAAGTAAAACACCAGGGAGAAGAGGCCTTTTGCCTTTTTGTCTACCGATATTTCTTTCTTCTCAAGAAATATGGCAAATGTTTTTTTTTTTTTTTTTTTTCAAACTTTTGCGATCTTTGGGCTTCATGGACTAGAAGGGGATGGGAGGTGGAATTCGTTTTTTTTTTTTTTTTTCTTTAGGCCCAATAAGGAAATTTCATTGATATGAGCCGGCCCAGCTCAATACAATTTGAGAACTATAGCAATTTATTCTTATATTTAAATATTACTTAAATAATATTTTTTTATTAACATTAATTATTATTATTTTGTAAATAATAACAATAATTAATGTTCTATATTATAAATTTTTTATTTAAAATAAATTGTTATTATTTTTTAATATGATTAATTCACCTAAATTCTATGAATACTACAAATTCTACTTCAATCTTACAAATTAATGTGTCACCAATTAAATTATTAAAAAAAACGATTCAACTATTCATTTATTATATTATTTAAGTGGTACCATTCATATTCTTACCACTTATTTTTTTGTTAAGAAGAATGTTATATTTTTATTAAGAAAATTAGTCGTAATTAATTACCACTACAGTATTAAGATACGGAGGAACATCCTCCATCCACACTGAATAATTGCTAACATGTCTAACCATATGACAAGCAACAAAATTACCCAATCTTTTAGTGTGTGAAAAACTACAAACAGCAACAATGCCAGCAAGGTATTTCGCCTCTTCAATCAGATGCCCATAGGCAGCAAGGGATATATCTTTACTCTTCAAAGAGTTGATAGTAAGTTCCGAGTCTCCCTCTAATACAATAGAATGAAGACCTATGTCCTCGGCAAAAGATGTAAGGGCTTTTTACAACAACAATAATTTCCACCATAGCAACCGAATTTGCGAGTGGAACACTATAAGACATGGAGGCAAGAACTAGTCCCATTTCATCTCTCGAATTACCACCCCTATTCCTGCTTTCTTAACATCGTTGAAGATAGCTCCATCAAAATTCACCTTAAGGAGAGGTTGCGTCGGGGGCTTCCAATAGACCTTTGGTGGGTTACGGTTTGCCAGATCAGGAGGTTTAGGTGGAATGGCGTTAAGGAAAGCAGAAGCAGCATTGGTAGCAAAGGCATTTGGGAGGACTTAACTGATTGGGAATTGTCTATTGCTGGTCCTGAGTAAGTTCTTGCAATGCCAAATGGTCCAAAAAATCTGTGCAAAGAGCTCAATGTTCTTACCTTCTTTAATTAGAAACTGCACCAAGTCTTGAAACTTGAGGAAATGGTTGTTGTCTCGAAAGTTTCAGCTTTGGTCAGTGTCCCAAACAGGAGAAAGACTCAGGCATTGCCAAATGGCATGAAGAACATCTTGAGCTTGATGAAAATGGTCATAGGTATCTTTCACAAGAATAGTTCGACGCACCAAGTTAACTTTTGCTGGAATAGAGTTTCGGATTGCCCTCCATAAGAAATTTTTTACCTTGCTTTGGACCACTAGACCCCGTACCTTCTGCCAAACAGCTTGCCCCTCATGTAGTGTGCTGGGACCTGAAGACTCCATTCCCTAAGATAGAAATTTGTAGCCCGATTTCACTATGAAAACTCCAGATTGAGTGAAGGGCCAGATGAGCTTGTCTTCGGATGGATTTTGACAAAGTGGAATGGACTGGATCAGGTCAAATTCATGAGAACTAAAGAGATGATTCAATAAGACAACATCCCACTGCTTTTAAGGTTTATGAGAAAATTAACTTGTGCTTCTGCAAATTCTGGTACAATGGGAGAAAGATTTTTCAGGTGAGCAGTGGAAGGGCGCCACAGGTTTGACCATAAGCTTATGGCATCAGCAATTCCCACCCTCCATCTTAGACTTTTACGCTACATATCCCTCCTTTTTAAAACACTCTTCCAAGTAGGGGTCTACACCAAACCGTACAAAATCGCACAAACCACAAAAATTGCACCCAAACTGCCTGCAAAAAAGTATAATCGCACCGCACCACAAATAACAGTGAACTGCACTACACCACACCGCATAGTGCAATGCAATTTACGGTTTTATAATAAGAAAACCGCACAAACCGAACCGCACCGCACCCTCTCTATATATTAATATATTTATTCTTTTAATATTAAATATATTATTAATAGTTTAATAACCCTAGTTTTCAAAAAAAAAAAAAGTTTATTATCCCTAGCAAGTGTTGATTAGAAAAGTCAGCTCAAAATAATAATAAAAAATTAAAAAAAAAATTAGCTCAATAGTTTAAAACTTTGCCCAAAATAAAGGGAAAATCAGTGTTGGACTGGGCAGGAAAAACCCAAAATTTGAAAAATATTCTGACTTCAAACCGCATTTTATATACCGTACTACACATGCAACTGCAAAAATGAGGTGCGGTACAGTTATGATTTTAGTTAAACTCTAAACTGCACTGCACCGCACATATAACTGCAAAAATGAGGTGCAGTGTTATTATAGTTTTGGCTAAACTGCACTGCAAAGTGCAGTGCTAAAAGTGACCCAAAATTGCATTGCACCACTCCGCAAACATCCATACTTCCAAGCATATGAACTAGTTGCTAAGGCTACGGCTTCCATGATTGTGCAATTGGGAAAAAATTTAGACTTAAAAACCCGATAAAATAATGAATCTTTGTTGTGGAGGAGTCTCCATGCTTGTTTAGCTAATAAGGAATCATTAAAAAAACTCAGATCTTTGAAACCCATACCATCTTTAAATTTGGGCTTGCACAAAACTTCCCATCTAACCTAATGCACTCTCCTACAATCACCATGTTACCCCCACCAAAATCTTCTTATCAAACTCTCAATTTCATTGCACAGACTTGAGGGAAGTTTGAAGCATCTCATAGTATAGGTGGGAATAGCTTGGACAATGGCTTTAATTAACACTTCTTTTCCAGCTTGAGAGAGTAACTTAGCTTCCCAATCTTGTAATTTTTTCCAAACTTGCTTTTTAATGTGCTCAAAACAAACCTTCTTTTTTCTCCCACCAAAGAAGGTAACCCCACATATCTTTAATACTCTCTAATTTTAGCCACCCCCAATAAGTTCCTGATATTCTACCATCTCTCTTCCGTTGTTAATTTACAGAAGAAGAAAAAAATAGTAGTTTTAGTACGATTGATTTGCTACCCTGAGCCCTCCTCATAGACTTTTAGAACCTCTAAAACATTCTGAACCTCTTCAAAAGTCGATGTGTAGAATAAAAGATTGTCATCAGCAAATAGTAGGTGGGTTAAACTTGGACTCTTCTTACTCAAAGTGAACCCGTGAATATCACCTAGGCTAGCTGCTTGGCAGATGAGGTCGTGGAGACCCTTAGTGCAGATGAGGAAGAGAAAAAGGGAAAGGGGATCCCCTTATCGAATACTTCTAGAAGGTTTAATCAGGTCTTTTGGTTCCATATTAACTAAGATAGAGTACGACACTAATGTAACACAAAGCATTAGGAGAGTAATAAATTTGTCGTTAAAACCCAACTTTCGAATAATAGCCTCCAAAAAATATTCTACTCCACATGATCATACGCTTTACTCATATACTACTTTAGTTTTTAAGTTTTTTGTAAAATTATTTAAATAATTTTAGCATTTTTCATTCACTTAATGGTGATTTGGTTAAATTTCTATTAACCATAATTTTTTTGGGGAAAATGCTCAAACTGTCGCTAATTTTATTGCAAAAAGTTTACAAATTAACAACATAATAAATAAGACTTGTAATTATTTTTGTGATTGGTGACACATAAATTTATAAAAAATATGTAATAAAATTTATAGTATTTATAGCATCACTCAATTTTATGTGTCTTCTTAAGAGCAGAGGAAAAAAGATATAAAAAGTATATATTTTATATAAAGAAACTCTTTTTTTTTTTATAAGAAAAGCTAATTTAATGGAAATTCTTGTGTTGGCCCATTTTTCATAGTCGCAAGTGGTTAGGACTTTTTTTTTTGGTAAACTGGTTAGGACTTAGGAAGTAATGTTTGTGCCTCTTGTTCCTCATACACTGTTTATGCAAAAGTTGTCACATTTATATTGTATGCGACAGTGATGGCCTAGGTCAACGTTTGTTTTTGGGCTTTGGATTTTTTTGGGCTTGGGCTAATGCTTGATCATTTTGAATTTGTTGGCGGGGACCAAAATCGGGTATTGAAGCTCATGACGCATTAACGTATGTAACCTAACTTATATTATTAAAACAACAAATTATTATAAGTTATTAAAATGATATAAAATAAATAATGCGATTTTTAAAATATTTGAATTAGAGTAATATTATTAAATTTCTTCAAACTTCGTTTATAAATTTTCACTTTAGAGTAATATATGTTAATTATTTTAATATACTCATAATGCATTAAATGACATAAGGAAGAAAAAATGAGAGAGAGAGAGCACCCACTTTTTCTTTTGGCTAAAATACAAAATTCACCATTTAAGTTTTACCATAATTCATTTTAGTACTCTAACTTTACTTTTATTCAATTTAGTCCTCTAGATTTCAAAAGTTTCCAATTAAGGCCTTTGTTAGTATTCTGTTAACTCCCCTAAAAATTGCATTTGTTTTGGTATTGTGTGAAAACGATGGCCATAATTTGAATGAGAACGAACTTGGCACAGATCTCATTGGTACTGTTCAATCCACCGAGATAGACATGTAAGAAGCCTGCACTATTAAACCAAACATTCACCACAGATTAACTCGGTGGGAGATCTAACCCGAAGCATGCTGAGCTCAAGTTTTTCTTCTCTAAGTCCTCGAACTTGCACACCGAATATATGATCTTGTAAACAAAATTGGAGTTTGAATTGGATTCAGGCCGATTGATTTCGTTATGGATGAGGTTGAAGGAGAAGAGTTTGAAGGCATAATCAAAAGTGAGAAGGATGGGTTGGAGACTTGGAGGACGAATTCGGCATCGGAAGAAGAGAGGCGGAAGAGACAAAATCAAATAGGTTTTTTTTTTTTTTTTTGAGGAAAAAAATTGAATACGTTGTAGGGACTAAATTGGCTCCATTTGTTCTTGGTTTTTTTTTTTTTAAATTAATGTTTATTTAATTTTTTTAATTAATAATTAAATATTATGAATGGACCAAAGCAATGTCATTTTAAGAAGATTTAATGGGCAGTTTAACAGAAGACTAATGAAAGCCTTAATTGAACACTTTTGAAATTTAAAGAACTAAATTGAATGAAAGTAAAGTTAGAGCACATAAATGAATTTTGAAGAAACTTAGAGGGTAGGTTTTATTGGCTCCATTTGTTCTTTTTTTTTTAAATTAATGTTTATATAATTTTTTTTTAAAAAATAATAATTAAATATTATGAATGGACCAAAGCAATGTCATTTTAAGAAGATTTAATGGGTAGTTTAACAGAAGACTAATGGAAGCTTTAATTGAACACTTTTGAAATTTAAAGAATTGAATTGAATAAAAGCAAAGTTAGAGCACATAAATGAACTTTGAAGAAATTTAAAGGGTAGATTTTGCATTTGAGCTTAAATTCAATAAGGACCTCGTGTAAACTTTTTGGTTTACACCCTCTAATACTAGCTTGCCATGTCAATGTTTCACACGTTAAAGAATAAAGCCTACCATACATAATACATATTCATTAACACCCTTTTTCAGAAAATCGAATCTCATCAAATAAACAAACTGTTGTTTCTTCGGTTGAAGAGCCACTATCTCCAACCTTTTAAAGATGCCACTAGAGCTCTGGAAACAACAGTTGGCACCTTTGCGTGGTGATCGTTGCTTCAACATTTGGTGAGGGACCCACCCAATGATTTTCACAAGCTTTTGGCAATGTTCATTAGAATCACTTTGATGAAGGCATTGATGGAAATAAAGTCTTCCAAAGAAGACAAAGAACCAAGTCTTGTCGTGAAATTGATCTGCATGTCCTTGGATGAAACTAAATGTTGAGATTTGGTTTTTTTTTTTTAAAAAAAAAAAAAAAAAAAGGGTTTTGATGTTTGTATTAACAAGAGGTATGGGTTTGATGGTCTCAACCACCACGAGAATGTGGCTCCTGAATCATCTCCACAAAGGTAAAGCTCCGATCATGAGTCGGCCTCGACAGGGGAGTTTTCAATTGAGGCCCTGAAGGGATTTGAGGATTCAGGAGTTGGGCACACAGGTTGGGGAGGTGAACGTGACGTTCAAAGAGCCGGTGCACAAAATTGTAGATCGAAAAAAAACGAGTCGTATTTTCGGTGGCCGAATAAGATGGGGGTTGACCTGTTAAGGAGAAATCAAAACATGTACTATACTTACCATAAACATAAGGGGCATACCTCCGAGCAATGCAAGGTGCTGAAAGAGCATCTAGAGCAATTGGTGAAAGTAAGGTACTTGAAAGAGTTTGTGGTAGACGCAAGGAATCAAGACACCGGATAGGGAGCTCTGCCTAGGGGAAACCCTCTCCCACCCCCATTGGGAGTGATAGAGGTCATCCATGCCGCTTTAAGGGGTACCGTGATGTCCGGAAGGAAAGGGGTATTGACTATGGTGCCAGCAGAAGGTTGCTCGAAAAAACAACCCTCCGAGAAGAAGTTAAAGCTCACTCGGGAGCCCATTACCTTCAATGATGATAATCTGGAAGGAACAATCCAGCCACACGACAATGTTTTAGTGGTCACCACCTAGATAAATGGCTTCATAGTGAAGAGGGTATTGATAGATCAAGGGAGTGGTGCTGAAGTGATGTATCCTAACCTATTCAAGGGGCTTGGGTTGAAAAATGAGGATCTCACTAAATACGACACACCCCTGGTAGGGTTTAATGGTTAGATGTTGATCCTAGAAGGGTAGATTTCACTTCCCGCAAACATGGAAGGCAAAAAGGTAATGGTGACGTTCATAGTGGTCGCCTCATTTTTGCTGTATACGGCAATTCTAGGAAGGCCATGGATTCATGCAATGGGGGCAGTTCCGTCCACCCTGCATGTGAAAGCCAAATTTTGCACCGGGCAAGGTATTGCTATAATGAAGGGAAATCAGCAAGTGGCCAGGCAATGCTTGGTGGCCGCTGTTAACAGGGAGATCAAATAGAAGGAGCCAGCCGAAGAGTTTCCCTTGTAGCAATTACAGGGGCTCTAGGAGGACAGGGGGGCTTGTGGTGCAGAGGAACTAATAAAGGTAAGGATACTGCTAGACGATGATAAGAGTTTCCAGATAGGAGCAAGTATGAAGGACGAGGATAGGGTGGGGATGTTGCTGTTCCTTGTATAGAATGTAGACGTGTTTGCTTGGAGCCCGTACGAGGTACCCAGGGTAGACTCTGAATTCATAGTTCACAAGCTTAATGTGGACCCATTATTCCCTCTCAAGAAGCAGAAGTCGAGGAGAACAGCTAAGGAGCACGTCGAAGCCGTTAAGCAAGAGATCAAGAAGTTAAAGGAGGCATGGGCAATAAAGGAGGTTTTCTTTTCGGAGTGGCTAGCGAATACCATAGTGGTGAAGAAGAAGAATGACAAATGGAGGGTTTGTGTCGATTTTACTGACTTAAATTGAGCATGCCCAAAAGACCCATTCCCAATGCCTAAGATCGATCAACTAGTGGATGCCACATACAGTCACCCGAGAATGAGCTTTTGGATGCTTTCCTGGGTTACCATCAGATTGCCCTGGCAGCTGAGGACCAAGAGAAAACGGAATTCATTTCCCCTAATGCTAATTACCATTATACTGTGATGCCATTTGGGCTAAAGACTGTTGGAGCCACTTATCAATGGATGATGTCGAAAATGTTCAGAGACAAGATTGGGTGTATAGTTGAGGTGTACATCGACGATATGGTGGTAAAAAGCAAATTGGAGGCACAACATATTGATGATCTCAAAGAGGTGTTCGAAGTACTCCGAAAACATAAGCTGTGCCTTAATGCTGACAAGTGTGCTTTCGAAGTGGGGGCTGGCAAGTTCCTTGGGTATTTGATCAGTAACCGAGGAATAGAAGTCAACCCTGATCAGATTGAAGCCATGAAGTGCCTCAAGTCACCGAGCAACCCAAAGGAAATCCAAGTATTTACTAGCATGTTAGCTGCCCTTAACTGGTTCATTTCCAAGTTTGCCGATTGGTGTCATCCATTTTACTAACTTTTGAAGAAGTGGAAGGGATTACAGTGGAACGAGGATTGTGAATAGGCTTTCTAGGACCTGAAGGAGTATCTAGTACAAGCGCCTATGTTGATAGCCCCGGAACATGGTGAAGAATTATTCATGTATCTCTCAGTATCTGAACACGCCGTGAGTGCCGTGCTTCTAAAGGATCAGGAAGTGCAACAGCCAGTATATTATGTCAACAAGACCTTGGTTGATGCCGAGACGAGGTACTTGCCTTTGGAGAAGTTGGTCTTAGCGCTAGTGCATGCAAGGAAGTTACCCCATTACTTTTAGGCCCACACCATTTATGTACTAACTGAATATCCTCTACAGTTGTTGCTAAAGAGATCAGATTTTGCGGGTAGAATAGCTAAGTAGGGGACCCGGCTAGGCTCCTTTGACATTAGGTATAGACTAACGAATTTCGGTGAAGATACAAGTTCTAGCCGATTTTGTGGCGGAGTTCTCCCCGAGGAAGGAGGCAGAAGTGGTTTGTCATGTGGAGGTTCACCCGTGAAAGGTCTTTATGGACGGTGCATCTAACGCCATGGGAGCTGGACCTAGAATTGTCATCATTACCCCGGAAGGTATAAGACTAGAGCATTCTTTTAGGTTAGGCTTTAGGGCTTCTAACAACGAAGTCGAGTACGAAGCCCTGCTTGCTAGGTTGAGAGTCGTATTGGATTTAGGTGCTCGGGAGGTGGAGGTTTACTCGGATTCCTGATTGGTAGTTAATTAGGTACAAAGTAGTTTTGAAGCCAGGATCCTCGGATGATGGAGTACTTGCAGCTGATGAAGCATGTTATGAATCGGTTTCTGAAAGCAAAGGTGTTTCAAATGGGTAGGGGGAGAACCGGCATGCTGACTCTTTGGCCACTTTGGTGTCATCATTAACTAAAGAGGTACCCCGATTAGTCAAGGTGGAGCTAGTAGCCAAACCAAGTATTAATGCAGGGGTAGGTGTCTTGCTGGTAACGGGAACCAAATCGTGTTGGATGGATCCAATCATCAACTTCCTAGCCGAGGATCGAGTTCCGGCTGATGAAAAGGAAGCAGAAAGAAAATGCCGGGCAACTGCTTGGTATTAGTTATTAGCTAATCATAAGCTGTACCGAAGGTCTTTTGAGGCCTTACTTATAGTGTTTACACCCCAACAAGATTGAAGAACTCCTGACCGAGCTACATAAGGGAATGTGCGACAGTCACATGGGGGGGACGTTCGTTAGCCCACCGAGCGATGACTCAGAGATTTTGGTGGTCGCAAATGCAAAAGGATGCTACCGAATATGCACGAAAGTGTGAGCAGTGTCACAAGCATGCCCTGATGATCCACCAGCTGGCAGGGAGCCTAAATCCTATTAGTAGTCCGTGGCCCTTTGCACAGTGGGGGCTAGATATTGTTGGTCTATTCCCTCAGGTTACAGGAAACTGAAGGTTTGTTTTAGTGGCCGTGAATTATTTCACCAAATGGGTAGAGGCAAAGGCGATGGCTAAAATCCGGGATATGGATGTTAAGAAGTTTGTATGGAGAAATATAGTAACAAGGTTCGGGGTGCCAGAATCTATCATATCAGATAATGGGCTGCAGTTACTGACAGCAAGACTTTTCGTAAGTTTTATAGCAACCTCTGCATCAGGAACAGGTACTCTACTCCGGTATACTCGCAGAGTAATGGCCAAACAGAGGCCACCAACAAAGCCATTGTGAACGGGTTAAAGAAGAGATTAGAAGGTGCTAAGGGCAAGTGGGCCAAAGAGTTGCCCAATGTTCTGTGGGCATACTAAACAACCTTGAGGAGGTCCACGGGAGAGACTCCATTTTCTCTAACATATGGGGCAGAGGTAGTCATACCAGCCGAGGTAAATTTGTGCAGTGCCTGGGTTTTGGGATTCTCTCCAGCCGAGAATAAGGAATTAATGGTAAGACAGTTGAACCTGTTGGAAGAGCATTGAGAGTCGGCAACCATACGATTAGCAAAATACTAGTAAAAGCTTGCTTGGAGATACAACAGAAACTTGAGGAGAAGGGAGTTTAGTGCCGGTGATTTGGTACTTTAGAAGGTTGTAGGGAATACACGGGATGCCAATGCAGGAAAATTAGCACCTACCTGGGAGGGACCATATAGAGTAACTGCCATTTCCGGAGCAGGGGTGTACTATTTGGAGGACTTGGACAAAAGACCACTTTCCCATCCATGGAATGCTCACAATCTAAAGAGGTTTTACCACTAACTATCAGTGTGCATCAAGGCCCTAGGACCTTGATGTGTCTTTTTGAACCTTGAGAAGAGGACCTTGGCTAGTACATGGGAAAACTAAGATGTATGTTTAGATTTCTAGCAAAAAAGCCATTAAAAATCCAGCAAAATAGGTATTTTCTTTGTAACCCATGGTCCAAGCCCGTGGGATCCCGAGTGAATAGTAAGGGAGAAGTGGTTTGGTCAGTAGGAGAGTGTTTTTTGGTGAAATGAGAATCCCGAAGGTTTCCCTTGGTTCATATATTTGCTTGGAATGCATGAACTAATGGAAAACTTAGTTCCCCCATGTGCATGACACCTCTCCACAATTTTCTTTCAATTGTCATTTTCAATTAAAGCTATCATCAAGTACATTGAGTAGCTCACCCACTTATTTGACTTTCCAAGAAGGAATCTTTCATTTATAACTAAGGTCAAATGCCCTTTTTGAGTTATAATTGCCTAAATAAGCTAAACCTCTACCCAATGCACTTTTTTAGGTTCCAGAGGATATAGTTTTACCCAGCAAACCTGGGACGTCCTCGCCCGGGGTACCAGACTAGGTCTGCTATAAAAGGAACACTAAGGCATAGCAGAAAATGAGGGGGAGAAAAATGGGGATTTAGGGGAAGAGTTCAGAGATTCAAAACACAAATTCTTAGAGTTTTAAAAGCCTAGCAAGGGAGGAGGAAGAAAAGAGGGACAAAAAAAAGAGAGAGCCAAGGAGTAGGAATTCGTCTCATATCCTTGAGATTAGTTGAAATATCACTTAGCCTTTAAAGAAACATATGCCAAAAACATGCACACATCAGATATCACTTTCTCCCACAAAATCCTTCTCACCTAACTATCTTGGAAGGTAATGCCCAAGCAAAGCCACTTGGACTTGAGTTCCAAATCCCACAAGTCTTGTGCAAAAGCATTAAGTCTGTGAGAATTGGGGTTAGGATCCTCGCGGCTGACTCATTCTCATAAAATTCATTTACATATATGTATATGTATTAAAATGTATATCCTAATCTAAGAAACTAACAATTATTGGAAGATATGTGTATTGTATAGTGTGTTCTTATGCAGGACCTACAGAAGTAAAGGGAAATGACAAAACTTTATTGCATAATAAGCATGGAGAAATATCGTATAGTTTAGAGAATCAACATTCTGGGTTCTTACAGGCCTAGTACCCCTGGGAACCACGACATCACGTCCAGGATACCACGATATTACGTTCGGGGTACCAAGTGAAGGAATTCTTTTAAATGTTCATACAATAAAAAATAAACCTCAAATACTCTTTTTCAATCTTATTCTCATTGTGAATATTATGAATACTTATTTTACTTATTTTGTAAGAGTAAAGAGTCATTTTATGACACTAAAATACTTATAATAGTATTTTATTGTTTAGGAGAAATCGCATTTTTGCCTTGAGGAGATTTATGTGACTTGTGCACAACTTGGTTCGTAATCAGCCCTCATTTAGTTGTGGTGAACCAAGCTCAGTCCACCAAACAACAAGTAAAGGACCCAGGATCCTTGTTTCTACTTGGGTTTGGGTACTGTCCAAAAAAGGACCCTCACAAAGTAATACAAGGGTGATGTTTATTTATGCAGATGTATTTGTACCTATAGTTCCATCATTGTTAACTCACTAACCCCGGTTAACAAACATGAAGAGAACTAAGACTATTCATTTTAAGGATAGAAACCTGTGTCTCGGTTCAATCTTAATCAACGAGCAGGTAGAAACCTTATATCAAATTATTCTAAGGATAGAAACCTGCTTCTTGGTTCTATCCTAATCACCAAGTAGGTGGAAACCTTATATCGAATTATTCATTTTAAGGACAGAAACCTGCTTCTCGGTTTGATCCCAATCACCGAGCAGGTGGAAACCTTACATTAAATTATTCTAAGGTCAGAAACCTGCTTCTCGATTCGATCCTAATCACCGAGCAGGTGGAAACCTTATATCAAATAATTCTGACAAAAACCTGCTTCTTGGTTCAATCCTAATCACCGAGCAAGCGGAAACCTTAAATCAAAACATTCAAAGATAGAAAGTAAACTTCGATTTGAATAGCCGGTCATCATAAATGAGAAAGTAAGGTATGATGAGCAAGTTGACAACCACAATCATTCATAAATTCGGCTATTATTTACAAACAGTGATGAAAAAGGCGTCCAGTCATCATCTTGCGATGACTAGTCAAACAACTAAAAATTAAACCATTATTTTGTCACCACAACCCGGTGACTATAAGCAAACCATTTAAAGCAAAAAATAAAGATAAGACATAAGAATAATTAAAAAAACTTTCATGGTTGGACAGTTGGGTCAATTTCTATGGCTAGTGAGCTTCGTTCGTCGGCAGCTAGTTGAGTGGCAGAGGAGAGCAGAACTAACAGGTTCCTGGTAAGCTGAGCTTCAGGAGTGCTGGTGACTTCCATGTTGATGGCCACCACGTGAGAATCGATTTCCTGCACCAACTCCCTCATCTTAGGGGTGTCCTCATCGCTAGCACCGGTAAGATTTTGGACTGGCGGAGGCTCGAGGAAGGGTATCTGCTCGGGGTTCCTCAACGGGGAGTCGTCCGACACCCCCATGGCTTGAAGAGCAGCCATCCAGCTTTCTTGGAAACCAAGCTTCCGCGCTTCATAAACAACTGGCTCGGCAGAATTCTTAGCGTCGGTAAAGCCAAATTATACCACTTATCTTTACATGCTTTTAAGGATGCCTTCAAGTCTGCTATCTCGTTTACCTGTGCTAAATTGAGATGCTCTGCTTTCACCAGATTGAGCTCAATGTCGCCCAGCTTCTCTTCCAGCTCAGTCAGCCTATGCTCTATTAACACCTAGGCATTCTTGGAATCTACAGCCCTCTTCTCGGCAGCCACGGCGGCCTCACCCTTGTCATTTGCTGTTGCCATAGCAACATCCTTCAGTGCCCTTTCCTGCCTGACATCCTCAGCCGCCTCCTTTAGCCGTTCATCCATTATATGGGTCAATTGTGCAGCCTGAGGACACAGAAACACCCCGGGCACTTGAGTTAAATAAAATATAAGTTAGCCTAAAAAGAAACGGATGAGGAATGTTACCGTTATAACGTGCCATTGCAGCTGGGCAGTTAAAGACTCGTTAGTGGCCTCCGCATAGAAGTGCACGTCCTTGGGCAAGAGGAGGCCCTAGGTCAGGCTCTGGGTAACCTGGACTCTTTCACCTTGGGCCTAAGTCCTGATACTGGCTGTGGCGGGAAGAGGCTCACTCTTTAGCTTGAAGACGGGCTGCCAGCCCGCTGCCTGACAAGAGGAAGACGCCACATTTGACCTTAACTGAATGACCGACTGAATAGCACCACCTGGCTCCCGTATAACTACTCCCCCCGTTGCTTGAGTTGGAGGAATTCTCGGTGGAGCATCCCCGGGCCCTTGGATGGCTGGTCGGTTGTTCGCTGCCTTTTTCAAGAACGGGCAAGAGTAGGAGAGGAGTCTGACTTCTGACTAAAGGTGGCTGTTGCTGCCCTAGTGGATGGTCGTTGGGCACGAAACGAGCTAGGCCCATCTTCCGCCGGACCACCATTTCATTATCCGCTTGATCGACTTTCGCTTTCGAGGAATTCACCGACTCGGCTACTGCTGGTTCGACTGCTTGAATTGGGGCTTCGAGCTCTCCAATGGGCAAGTGGGTTCTACGGCTCCAAGATACAATATCAGTTGAGGTGTCCCTTATCGGTGCAAGATCATCCGCGGTAGTGTACCGGGGACCAAGGTCTCGAGCTTCACTAACTGTTAAAGAAGGAGGGAGCAAATTTGCTTGCCGAACGTCGATATATGACAGAAGGGGGTTGTCCACCAGTAAAGCCTGGCTAAATGGTTGCCAGGTAGAGTATACTGGGTTGCAACCAAGAATTAAGTGAGACGCCCGGAGCTGACCATCGGTATACACAAAGATCTCCGACCTAAGTACAAAATTGAGATCCCTCACGCGTACGACCCTAAGGTCTGGTTTAAATCTTTTTCCTTCTACACCAAAACAACAAGAAGGCTGGTTAGTGTATGCAAGAATGAAATGAGCAAAAGCATCAAATTCAAAACAAGTAAAAGTACTCAGTACCGACCAACATCACACGGCGAAAGTGGGCAGGGGAGCTCATCGGCAAGCCAATTGCCGCTCACCTGGACAAATTCTCTTGCCGAGTTTCTGTTAGAGTCGGGAAGGCATGATATAAGCCGTACTCGCATGTCCCTAGTTTTTAAATAGTAATCTGTCTTAATATTTTTGTATAAACTATATATAAAGTTGATGTCGTGATGGTTTAGTTGCAACTCGTATATTTGGTTTAGTCTACTGACATAACTCACAACTTGGTAAAAATTGGGGGGGAGTTGGTTGGGGCATAGGCCATAGAACCTAAGGGCACCTACAATGAGAAGGTTCACGAGAAACCTAACCCCACCCTCTAGGATGGACATCAAAGGAAAAAACGCTACGTTTGGATCAGAGCACCTCTGGAGGGCAATATCGCCCTTTTGACAGTAGGCGACATCGACATCTCCAAGAACGCCATAGGCCACTTTAAAACTAGCCAAAGTCACTTCAGAAGTAAGGAGATCAGAGTAACCCATTCTTAAATTCTAAGAGTAAAGAAAAAAATTGAAAGAAAAGGAAAGAGTAAAGACAACTTATTGTGGGCTCTAGGAAGTGGTCATCTGAACTGGAGAATTTACGCACAGGAGAAATATGCTCGGCAGAGAGAAAACTGAAGAAGAAAGGATGTAAAGAGTAGTGTGAGAGGTTAGGAGAAACCATTTATAGGGCTAGAAGCATTTAATGAAGAGGGAGGCGGGAAAAACCCTTATGTTTTCTTTTTATAACCCCCAAACGCGTGGGCTCGGTTCATGAACCGTTAGGCAATTCACGAACTATTAGGTTGTAATTACTGATGGATGTGACAACCTGGCGCGACGCTACTTTTAAGAAAGCATTGATGGCCATTCTATTCGTTTAACCGTCGACGATTGGGCTTCCCGGGGGTCAACAATGCCGTTCAGATCGTCCTTGATTCACTCCTGGTAGCCGGGCACGAAATAAAGGGGGCTAATGTACGGGGAAGGGCTTCAGGCCATTGGGCCTTGGACCTTAGCTTTGTGGCACCATATGGGGCAGGGCCTTAGGCCCATTGGGCCTTGGGCCCTGACCTTGAGAGACAACACTTGACCTTATCCCCGTTAGACTTATGACCTTAGTTCGGACGCACCTCAAAGCCTAGCTTAAACCCCAAAAACCATAATGGGGCCATCATGTCTTGAACGTCAAAAGCGAGCCCTTCTTGATCAACTCTAACTTGGTCGAGAATATGATTGCTCGGGGATACAAGGCCTCGACGGTCCAGTAGTGTCTTGGGGAATATCGCTGCCGAACAGCCTTTTGGTGGCAGGAACTAGTCCTAATGCCATTACCTCTGTTCCCAACAATACCTCCACTTAGAAGCAATGGAATTGGACTCCCATCCACACGAGTGAGATTAGGAAATAATCATAACACCCCCACTTACCTACAACTATAAAAGGGGGTAGAAGGTGAGAGGCAACTACCTATTGTAGGAAATCCAAAGCCCACAATACAAATAAGTTGTGAGTCCAAGTATAGATTGAGCTTGTTGACTGTACCTTGGGTGCGCACAGATTCCATTCATTTCCCTCTATGTTACTTCCAAACAAAGCTACTTATCCCATAAAAAAAAAAAAAAGCTACTTAAATTCCATTCATTTCCATTCCTTTTAATTTCTTTATTTTAAAAGGGTAAAATTTAGGTACAGTAGTTTAGGTGTTGTTCCTTAGATTCCCTTCTTAAGATTTAACCATGTGGCTACTTAACTTAAAAATACACTTCCTTTCCATGAGAAAAAATTCACATGGCAGAATCTTAGAAGGGAATCTAAAGAACAATACCTGTACCTAAGTCTTGCTCATTTTAAAATATCCAAACAATATTACTTAATTCCATTCCATTCCCTTACTTGAAAATGTTCCATTCTATTCTATTTCATTCTATTTCCTTATGAATTTATGATCATTCTATTTTTTTTTTTTTTTGAGGAGTATCATCATTCTATTTCATTCCCTATAAACTCCCAAACAAAGTCTTGGGTAAAGTATTTGAATTTGAACCAAACCTAACTTCATGACTCACGAATCATGCATCATGATCCACGAACGCCCTAATGTGGGGACCCATTATTGTATCCACTTGCCAACACGGAGAATATAACATACGACAACACGTTAAAACTAACAAATACACGAAATTTCGCTTCGAAACCCAATGGAATCTCTGCTTTTCTTTAGAATCATTCATAGTCATCATCTCAAAGATCTTCCAACATGAGTTGAAAGCGTTTACATTTACTTTTCCTAGATTTTTCTCCACACCCACATAGAAAAAGTCGTGTCCTTAAATCCTAGCCAACACCCAAAAACAGTTACAAAACAAAAAACCCAGAATCCTTGTTTGAAAAAAAAAAAAATGGCTGGGGTTGGTTTATTGGTCTCAGATTTGATAATCTCTTTCATGTGGGTTTGGTCAGGGGCTTTGACTAAGATTTTTGTGAACAATATTTTGGGGTTGGGCAGCCATGAACCTCGTGGTGAGGTTATCAAGTGCATGCTCTCTATTCTTGTTTTGTTCTTCTTTGCTTTCTTGGGCAAGATAACCAAAGGTGGAGCCTATAATCCTCTCACTGTGTTGGCTGATGCAATTTCTGGTGATTTCAGGCATTTCATCTTTAATGTTGGTGCTAGAATCCCGGCGCAGGTATGCTCTTTTTGGTGCTTTCAATGATTCTATTGGTAAATCGGCTGGTTTGATTGAAAATGAGAATTGGGTTTTTTCTTTATCTTGGGTGTTGAAGCGCTGTCTGATTTTGAGATATGTTTGTTTGATTGATAAGTGAACTGGGTTTGGTTTATTTGCATGTTTGGTTGGAGAGAAAGTGAAGGATTATAAGAGGAAACAGGTTTCTGGTTTTGTCGTTTTGATTGAAAAATTATGGAATAATTTCGCCTTAATACTGGCAAATTTTTGTTTTAGGCTTAATTAGTGGATTATTTTTCTTTAATATTCTTCGTTCCAGAATAAAAATCTAAATCAAAGAAATTTTGTTAATTTTCTTTAATGCAATTTTGTAGAAATATCAGGAGCATCTTTTCTTGAATATATACTTTGTGCTGTTCGCACTTTCTGTTTGATATTACTGATTGGAGTTGAAAATCTGAAATGCACCTTTTCTTGAATGTGTCCTTGTGCACTTACTGTTTGATAATTCCTTATTGAATAAATGAGTTATTGGTCTGATAGCTTATACTTGAGACAAAGGATAGCTTATGTCTTATTCTTGATTTGATGTCATAGGCTTTCGTGCTTTACTTAATAGCTTAAGATTTTGATTTCTCTCTCTCTCTCACCCCCAACAAAAAAAATGACATTAGAGGATTACGCAAAAGGTTTTTAATTCTATTGAAAAAAACATCATCGTTTCGTGCTAGATACATAGTTCTGTTACTTTCCTCTCCTCAAATTTGAAGATTATGCAAATATGGAAGTCTACCTAAGATACAACAATCAACTCTTCGTCTCAAAACTTTGAGGTTGGCTATAGATCCTTAATAGACTTGACTCAAATAACTCACTTTTCCTCATTGGTGCATTAATCACTCCAGAGAATAACTAACTATTCACCACCCCCTATCTTTGAGCGGATTTCTTCATATTGAATCTCATATCTCCTTGTGCTTATACTTTTCCATCTAAAATGCTCATTTTAGTTACACTTACTATATGAGCATGTTGCTTCTTAGTAACTTTAAAATTCAATACCATAGAGCATAGTTAGTCTAACAGTTGTCTTATAAAATTTTCCCTTTTAACTTAGTAGGTATCTACAATCACACAATACTCTTGATGTGCTTCTCCTCTTCATCTATCCTGCTCTTCCTATGATTTGCATCCTCTTCAATCTCTTCATCCTTATGAATTATTGATCCAAGATGTCAAAAGTACTTACCAAGTCTTACAACCTTTTCATCTCCGAAAGTCTTTAGATTCTAAAGCCTCCAAATTTTTAACTTGAAATTGATTCCATGTCTGGTTTCATCCAATAAAACTATATGAACTGCAAAAAAATACATTGAGTGACTTCATCTTGAATCGATCTAGTGAGCTCATCCATGTTATGTACATGCATGGATGAGCAATTTGAAAATATCTATTCTTTATTTTGTTTGTATATGGCATGAGAGCGTGTTTACAGAGAGGTAGCTAGAGTAAAACATGCAAGAAAATGGTTGTGTTCATGTTATCTACACTGTTTGTACGTGAACATACTTGTGTTTATAGAGAGTTTCGGTATATTTGTGTTACTAGAGAGTTAGATAGAGAGATTAAAGAGAATGATATATAGTTGGTCATTTTAAATGTCCCATATCCAAATTAATTTCAAACAAAAAAAATATTGGTTGAACATTTATCTCATTAATAATGCAAATACTAATGAGATAAATTTAATTGAGAGCATATATGTCAGATTAAAAATCTTTCCATGAACAAGAAAGGTATATTATATATTTATCACTGTTTGACACTAGTCAGACACAGATAAAGCTTGGGTATGGCTGCATACATGTCATAAATCAAAATATAAATGTTGAATTCAGATACTTTGAGACATGGCTGGGATATGGTTGGGACACAACTGGGTTACAGCTAGGACATGGGTGGGGCTAAATAAAATTTTATCAAACTTAAGATGGGGGTTTAAATGCTATTCTAAAATTCTTTGGGGTCAACTATTGGAAAAGGACATATGAATGCTTTATTTTAAACATTTGAAGGACCAAATAGCAAATTGATTGATGTCATTTTAGGATATTTATGGATAGTGTATTTTGAGTTGTGCAAGTTAAACATAGATAATAGTTATTTTATACTCAAAATATGTGCTTCTTTTCTATCTATTATTTTTTGAAATCTAGTTTTAGATTTTTATAAATCTTTTAGTTCTTGTTATTTATCTTCTAAATATCAAAATTGGATATAATATATAGACCAAAAAGAAAATTGATTTAATTAATTAAGGTGTCCCCATCATATCATGTCCCAGTTTTACTTATCAATTTTTTTTTCCTACTTATCAAAAAATCATATCATGTCCCAGTTTTGAAGAATTGTTGTCTCATCTATCTATCATGTGTTGTATGTCTCATGTCACAGCATAAGTTTATAAAGTGATTACGGTAATTTTACGTAAGAATAAACAGAGGGCTCTATTTAATAAATCATTGATGATTTTACATTTACAACACAAAAAGAAAGGGGTTGCACCCTAAATGGCATCTCCTTGCCCCCCATAAGAAAGGGTGGAGGGTTAGGTCGTGACTTGTGAGTTCAAAATCCTCTTGGTGTTTGTAAACTTACCAATATAAATAATGCTCTACTTATCCTAGCATAAACACTACTTTAGATTTAAATGATATGGTGTTATACACTAATTAATTTCACCTTGTGTTGATGACATTACAAACCACTTGTAAACCCCTCTTTATGAATAGAGACTGCAATTTAACTTGAAAATAGTGGTTGTGGCAAATTGGAGGAATCTATGATGTAAAAGTAAGAACAGGACAGATATAATAATATGCTGCCCTATGTTTGAAAACATGTTTCTGTTTGTACTGTTATCTTAGGGCCTATTTGGATTGAGGGCGAGGAAGGGGAGTGGAGGGGAGTAGAGTAGAGTTGGCTAAAACATAGGCTAATTTTGGGCCAATTCTACTCTACTCTACTCTACTCTCCCTCCCTTCCCCTCAATCCAAACGGACCATTAATTCTTAAATGTTCTCTTGATATTATTTGAAAAGGAAGAGAGGGTTATTTGACATAATTGTGAAGTTTGTCCTAATTTGTACAGCTGCAAATTTTTAAGAATTAAAACTGTTTACCGTATTGACCTAACGTAGTACACAAACACTGATGTAAATACATGCATAACATACATGTTATGTATTCCCTTCGTCTCAAAACAGAAAGTTTCCTTTTGAATTATCTTGAAATATATGAACCTTTGAAGTTAAAGTTTTATGTCTTCAATTTCCTATATTATCTTCACACTTTTTTCAAAAAGCAAACAAGATTCTAAATTAAGTCTTGCCACTTCTAACAGTGTAAAGGATATTTTAGAAATTTCGCTTTATTTTTACTTTTTCATTAGTATTCATGTCATTTTAAACTCTATTATCTGTTTAGAGTACCAATAGCCATAAATACACAGTTAAGAAGATTCAAATGTACGGACACACACAAATGCACACAGATGCATACACACATAAATAGGTTGCTAACACACCCACAAACATGAATTCGTAAATCCATAATACTTGGATGGAACTAACTAGGTTGATCTGTTGGAAATCTTGTGACTTCCGATCCAGCCTTATGCTACTGATCTTACTACATGTGCATCATGAGGAATGTGGATCAGTGTCATTACATACATTTTATGAATAAATGATAGGAAAATTTAACCAGCCAATGTATTGAAGTCTTTCCCTATTTGTATAGGTTCAGTCTATATTCTTGGTGAAATGTCCTGCAGTCTTGAGACTAAATTAGTTTAAGGATACATAAAAAAAAGAAAAAAAAAGAAAAAGAAAAAGAAAAGAAATGCAAGGCTGAAGGAGAAACTATTGGATTTGATAAAAGTTGATTATTCTCATTCTGTATGATTAGGAATTTGCAAGAATATTGTTTGGAGTAAATATTTTGCTATGCTAAAATAATAAGGCTTGCTGGCTTGGGTTTTCTGAAATGATTTTCTTTGTTTTTCAGGTTATTGGATCCATTATTGGGGTAAGGCTCATTATTGACACCTTTCCTGAAGTTGGACTTGGGCCGCGTTTAAGTGTTGACATCCATCGAGGTGCACTAACAGAAGGATTCCTGACATTTGCAATTGTTATTATTTCACTTGGTCTGGCCCAAAAAATCCCTGGAAATTTCTTCATGAAGACTTGGATCTCAAGTGTCTCCAAGCTAACTCTTCACATACTTGGCTCTGATCTAACTGGTGGTTGTATGAACCCAGCCTCTGTAAGTACTTTCAATTATCTATAACTCTAAAATTTTCTTTAATTTCACCATTTTAACTGCAGAACACCAAGTATTGAACTTCAAGGGATTATCATGTTCCAATTTATGTAGGTGATGGGATGGGCTTTTGCTCGTGGGGATCATATAACCAAGGAGCATATACTTGTATACTGGCTTGCCCCAATTGAGGCAACTCTACTGGCTGTATGGATATTTAGGTTGGTAGTTCGGTCGCCTAAAGAGGATAAAGCAGATATGAAGAGCAAATCAGAATGATGGACTTCCACTTTGTATTCAAACTTGGATTAGATGATTTAATCTGTTGACATTTGAGTAGGATATGGGTAAACCTGAAGACTATCAGACTTGAAGGAATACAGAGTACATTGTTTTCGGTTCCTTCAGGTGATCAATTTGTAAATGTTATTCATTGTGTTCAGTAGAATCACCCATCCGTTCGCAATTTACAAATCTGTGATTGTGTGTGTGCTTGCACACGTGTGTAACAATAATATCACAAAATAAATCTGAGCCTCTAGATTTCTCATCACTAGAAAAAAGAAATGATTAAGATGCTAGCATGATATGAACTTTTTGAATTGAATTTCAAGAACAGCATAATGAGGGAAGTAACTCTTCTTCCAGAAGAATTTGGCAATGCCAAATTAACATATTGCGGTATGTAACTAAATTGAACATTTCCATAGAAAGCAAAAGATTGAGAAGAACATTTAGGTAGTTCCGGTGTTCAGATGATTGCCTCTTTTAGTGAGATTCTTTGTGATTGGTCTCGGGCTTGGAGACTCACGACAAGTGATCCTCTTCCCTCTTTTCTTAGCTCTCTTTCTCTTTTGTAATTATTTTGTTGTTTGGCTTTCTTTTTTGTTTTTTCAGTTTTTTTTTTCTTCTTGTTTTTTCTGGGTTTGCTCTATGTTTTTCATGCATAGAGTAGTTTTTCGTATGTATTACATTCTTGATTATCAAAAAAAAAAAAGAGAAGTCTATACGGTGATTTACCAATATTGTAAGCCAATGTTTACAACTACAACAGAATGACTTTTCTACCCCTCGTATACAGTGATATTGATATACCGACATTCATTTTTTTGGGGAGGATAAAGGAAACTCCTGAAAGTGTACTATAATGGCAGTGCACACAGAATTATTTAGTTAAATGTCAAGCATAATGTCAACTGCATCTGGAAAGTGAACTAAAATAGAGCAACACTGGGAGAGGGGGGAGGGGTCTCCTCTATTTCATGGTTAACATTTTATTTCTTGAATTAGACAATAATTTTTAAATGATGTTTCGTTATATATACTTTTCGGTTTGTAATGTTTAATTTAAATCATGAAATGGATCCATCACAAGTGAAGAGAATGTTAACATGCCATGGCTTTTAGGGGTGGGGTGGGGGCAGGGTTGCTCCATGCTATAATTTAGGCTAGTTTATATGATATGAACACAAGTGTCTTCCTAAATCCTAATAGCATTATTTCATATAATAGTAATGATGTAGGAGAATTTGAGCAAAAAAAATAGAAATAAAAATACCGTTAGTCCATTAATCCATTTTGTCTAGTCCTAGTTATTATTGACTACTTTTTTCTTTTTTGAAAGATATTATTAACTACTTGACTAGTCCTCCTTATGTCTTTAGTATTTTGTTGTATTTTATATAGTCATGACTGGTATTCGATTTTAAATAAAATTAGATGGTTAGGATTTAGTTAAATATAAGATGAATGGATAACCATTTTTGAATCATATTGTACACAAGTTTCCTTATCTAACTTATGAAATTTCATATTTGAATACGAACCTTTGAGCCTAGAATTTGAATTTTTACTATTACAACTTCAACCTCATTTTCTTCTACAAGTTGTAATCTTCTTGAACCCTTTTGTAAGAGTTAATTTGCTTGAAATTTGGCATTTTCTGTCTGGTTCATATTAGATCTATAGTAGATCTAAATTCTCTTTACCTCATTATTTATCCTGTATTATTTTGGTGAAAGTGTTGCAGAAGGGTCAATGATCTTTAGGTCAATTGGTGTTTTCTGAAATCTTTGGTGTTTCTAATAAAGACATCTAAGTTTTAGATCTTCTTTACATAAAATGGATAAAAGAAAAAGGGTGGTGTGGATGGACCTACTCGTAGGACTTTGTGTTTCACTTTAAAAACAAGCTGTCTTAAAAAGCTTCCCCCTCGCAACACCCCAACCCAAACTCTTCTTTTATGACATTATTACTAATCACTAACTCCAACCAAGGGAGCTTCCTTGATTAAACTAATATTCGACAAAAGCATAGCCACAAATCCATGAAATCAGATTTGGCCTCTATAAAATCTTTTTGTTTATACGTTGCACCAGAATATAAATATCATCACGCTGACCTCATTACTGGAACAATTTAAGTAATGCTACTGTAGTCCCTAACATGAACAAATGTGGATGACTAGTACTGAAACAAGTTCTATCATTACAACAAATACAATGAACTCTTCATAACAATCACTTTCTTACACTAAAATCATGTGAATGTACTTTTAACAGAATTACAGGAACTGAAGATGGCAAGGATGTGATGGAACTCATGAAACCTCAGTACACAACTTGTGGCTCAAACTCTGCAAAATCGACAGATCCAGACTCAATTGGTGGCATTAGATATGCAGCCAGGAGCTCAGAGGCCAATGCTGCAATAAGTGGTATCCTCTTCAAGTTCTTCACAAAGGATGCGTCCTCAGTCTCCCCAACAGCAAGCAGCTTCTCGTTAATCTCCACCATGCGATCCAACTTCCTCTTGAATTCTGGGTTCTCAACATCTAGCACAGCTGGGAAAATTCTAGCTGTTGTGCGGTTTGTCTGCATAAACATAATTTTAAACACCCAACTCAAATGATTGAAAATTCGAGATTCTATATTATGGTATATGTCTGACTAGTGTAGACAATGATGACAGCCCAAGGAATGCAAGAAAATAACTGAAAATTTGGAATCCGACAAACTTTTGGGTTTGGATTAGAATTTATAATCCCTTTCCTTTTCCTAATTCATTTAGCATTTGAGTGGCACAAAAAATGGCATGAAATAAGAACGAAATGAGACATACCATAGAATTGTCAACATAAATTGAAAATGTAGCATACTAGCATGTAGTTAAAGATCACAGGCTCACCTCAATGATGACATGCATATCAAATTCTTTTGTGTTGAGTCCAATGCCTTCATAGAAAGCTGTGCGTTGGCAATCATTGAGGTACATTGTCACGTAAACCTGCAAGGTAAATTCATGAAGTTGTGAGAGAAATATCGAAAATTAGGGAGTAATAATTTTAGTATGAACAATTCTAATAAGGTTGGTTCTCAAAAACGGAGGAAATAACTTCAAATTAGGAATTCAATATGTTGCTTTCCGTGTAACTTTAGTAGAAGCTAGAATTGTGATTGAAAGTTGGAATAAAAATTAGGGTAAAATGCACCCACACCCCCTATGGTTTGATGCAGTTATTTTAACACTGCCTTTCCATTTTTCTATCATACCTCTTATGCTATCCAATTTCTCTGATCAACTACTTGCTATTAATTTCTTTTAAATCATTAACTCAAATTGGTTACAACAGATGCACATGATCACACACATCGTCATCTCTTTCTAATCCCACCCCTTGTGTTATCCAAATACTCTCATGTAACTAATTTTCGTTGATTGCATAAGTGGATGGGTGTAGTTGATCAAAAGAAATAGGCTATGATGTGGATTTGGTGAAAAAGAACTGAAAATCCAGTGTTGCCAAGAGTACTGCAACAAATCACAAGTGGTGTAACTATATTTTACCCTAAAAATTAATAACTCAGATTCATTTAATTTCTCAGGACTGCTGCATATAATTGCGAACTTCTAATATTTATTCTTTTCATTTCTTGTTAAGGTTTTCTCTTGCCTTCTTTTATCATTGACAGACAAACTTTGCATTTGAAAATGAATCAGAAGAGTCAGAGTAAATTGTTAAAAATGGAAAAGTACCGATAGGCAGAAGAATCGGGACCACAACTTTGCTTTCCAGTCATTGAGAAATTGTGGCTGGGCCTTCATCAATGCAGAGAAGAAATCACCGTGACGGTTCTCATCCTGGCACCAGTTCTCAAAATACTTGAAAATGGGATAACATTGGTACTCAGGATTGGCCTTGAGATGTCTGTATATGGTTATGTATCTCCAGTATCCGATTTTCTCAGATAGATAGGTAGCATAGAAAATGAACTTAGGCTTGAAAAATGTATACTTCCTAGCCTTTGTTAGGAAACCCAAGTCCAATGCCAAGTTAAAATCAGACAAACCCTTGTTCAAGAATCTGCATATTGTATAACAATTTGACATTTCTGTTAGCAGCTACTTACGTACGTACACAGTATGTACACAGAGAGAGAGAGAGAGAGAGAGAGAGTTGGCTTGCATACCCAGCATGTCTTGCCTCATCCCTGGACATGAGAGAGAAAATCTCAGCCACCACTGGATTGGTTTTCTGCAGGATCAATCCTCAAAAAAATCAAATAAAAGCTTAATACTATTAGGATAAAATTTTATTAATCCAAACCAAAAGAAAATTGGAAGGCCTTCATTTTGCTTAGATAGGAGACAAATCTAGACATAACTGTCATAACATCCCTTTCAGAGAACAGCTAATTAGTAAAAGCCACCAATCACATTTAGCTTCTAAATCAAATTGCAGGCCAGAATTCTAAATCACTAAGCCAGAAGCTCGGTTAGATTTTCATCCTAGAGGACAACGTTTCACCTCATTCACAATACCCACTACCATAAATTGGATGACAAATAAGAGACAATTGACTGAAGTTGAATTCCATAGATATATATAAAGCTTCTTGTTTCTAAACTTTCAAAAATTTCCCTAGTAATTAAGAAAATTTATCTGTCAATACTTTGACGAATTAATCTCAAATAGTACAAGAAATTCAAATTCAGTGAAATGTGCAGGCTTGAAGAGGTAGAGAGGGGCATACCTTAAGCCTTCTTCCAAGCTCTTTATAGAGAAGGAACCCAGAGAACTCAGCAGTGCAGGACCTCTCCAAGAACTCCACAAAGATTTGCCTTAGGGGGCCTTGCAATTTGTCAGCAGCCTCCTTGAATTCCTTGCTCCTCACAAAGTGTGTCTGGTTGTAGTCAGTCTTGAATTCTTGCAGCAGAGCTTCAAACTCAGCCTGGTTGAGGTTCTTGTTGATCTCAGTGTTGAAAAGGGTCTCCATTTCATCAAAGTCTGTGGTGTAAAACCTTGGTGTCAAAAGGGTCTCCTTAATGGCAGTTTTAGCAGCTTTCTTGCTAGGCTTGGTAGTGCTAGTAGGTGGAGGAGGCTGTGAAGTGGCAGTCATTTTGATGGTGGTGAATTTTGAGTATGAACCACTTCTCAAGTTGCCAAATTTGGGAGCAGCACTGCTAAATTTGGAGATGGGTTTTACAAGTGCCATTTCTGCTGCCATTTTTTGGAGCAGAGTTTTGGCAAAGCTGAAAGCTGTGGTTAGAGTTTTAATGAAGTGAAAGACTAAAGGGGTGGGGAGGGATAAGATGTGGCTGACAGTGATATAATCTCATCCAATGAAATCTGCGAGAATGAATGGGTACGTGACACGTGGTTGGTGATTTTAGTCCTCTCTTGATTACTTGTTTGGTGATTGGCTGTGTTGATGTGGTTTGGGTGAGCACCTGTGGCCTCCTTCATTTCAAGTGATGGATTCTAGAATCTAAAATTTGTTTTCTTTGGATATTTCTCTTGGACAAACTGTTCTCGGTTCTTACCTATTGTTTTGTTTTGTTTTTTTTATTTTGCCCAAAAATAAAGGAATTAGTTTGGTTTAAACCGTAACAAACTTTATCTAAACTAGTATAAAGCCATGTGTATATGCATATGTATAATTAAATAAGTTATAATTATACTATTCAAATTAATTTTTTTTGAGAAAAGGTTTAAACTTAAAATTATACATGATATTAGCTTATATTTTTTTTAAACCATAAATTTCTAAAATAGATAATGGTTTTTCATTATATATATATATATATATATATATATATATATATGATTTAGAATTAAATTGGTTTTAGATTCTTTAGTTTTTGCACCTAATAATTCACTTACCATAAAAATAAAAAATTTAGATGAATGTGTAGTAAAAAATTGGACTTCAATTGAAATCCAATTTAGAATCTAATTAGATTTGAAATTTTTTATTTTTACACTCAATAATTCACTTGGCACTAAATTAAAAATTGAATAGGACACGTGGTACAAAATTAAGAATCCAATTAAAATCTAACTGGATTATCTCTAAACTTTGGCTATATATATATATATATATATATATTACCTACATAAAAATTTTTACAACATTTTTCACAATAGTTAAGGTGATAAATTTTTATTTGTTATAATTTGGGTTTTGGTCATACTACTGACATTATTGTTTTACCTATAACTCAATTTATCATATCATCATATGTCAAATCTTTTGTATTTATAGGCTTGCTTAAATATATTGTATAATGTGGATAGTACAATAATTAATGAAAGATAAAATATTTAAATAACTTTTAGAAAACACTTGTCGGTTTTGTTTTCATTTGGCCATATGTAAGTCATTCCATCATAATTTATTCACCAATCGAGCTGCTACTAAACAAATAGTTAAAATAATCAGATGAGATTGGCCTAGCATAGGATGGGTTAAATTGAAGTCAAATGGTTTGTTTATGGAAATCCTAGTTCGGTTGGTGGTGGGGATGTTATTCGTGATCAGTTTGAGTTGGGGATTTCTCAAGAAAAATTGGGATCACCTTAGCGGAGCTGTGGGCATTTAGAGATGGTCTTTTAATGTGACAGAGGTTACAATTAACATTTATAGAGATAGAATTAGATGCAAAAGTTATTTTTGACTTGCTTGCTAACTCCAGTTACTGTAAAAATGTTGTTTCTTCCAATTGTGGATGGTTGTAGGTTGTTGGTTTCCTTGTTTCCATAGGTGGATCAACCACTACTTTTGCAAAGCTAAAAGGTGTGCTAATGGATTAGTAAGGACGTGCACTAATCTAGCTAGAGCATTTGTGATTTATGGTAGTCCACCTGAAGACATATTAGAGATTTTTAATTCATATTTAAATATGGTGCGTAACAAATTTTTCCCTAAAACGCTATTATCTCTTTAGCTTTAGTGAATTTCTAGTTTCCACCGCAAAACTCTTATTTATCAAGAAAATATAATTAGACCTTCTCAAAAAAAAAAAGAAAAAAAAACATAATTAGAAAATTAAGTAAATATTTTATACACTGTAAATAAAAATAAAAGAAAAAGATCCTTCTACCAATGTTGAAGTTATTATTATTATTATTATTATAAAATGTTGAAGTTATTTGATTGTAACTTTGGTACCTATATGTAAGAGCACAATTGCACCTGGACCCAAAGACAACTACGGGCTCAGGCCCAATGAGACTTAGACAATAAAATTTGTAGAGCTTGAGCTTGTAACCTAGATTAGAAGCGCTGAGAACTTAATAATGGGTTAAGAGTTACAAACACATGTAGATAACAAAGGATAACTGAAAATAGGTCTCCTCGGACACAAACCGAGGACCACTTCTGTATTATTGATATTTCTTCCTTAGAAGTTACAATTCTTAGTTTCTTTCTTTTTTGCTGATCCCCCCCTTTCTCTGACCTCCACCCCCCTTAAATACTTCATTCCCTGATACATTTGGGACAGTGACTAGAAGCTTCAGTCTTACTGTTCAGGGGTCACTTCCCCATTAATGCGGCCAGGGAGGTAGGTGCAGAGCCTTTAATGCAGAGGTGGCAGCCTTTGCACTTGATATTTTCTTTAACGCTGGTGCATCTAGAAGGTTCAGGGTGTCCCCTTTTAACCATTAGTCTTTCCAGAGTTATGCCCTGACCTTCATAATGAAGTTTTGAGTTCTCTTAGATTTGTCCGAGGAGAAGCTCGTTCTCGGCTGTACCCTCGGGTCCTCGGCGTATGGGCCAATTCGTAGAGTTTAATTCTGGAGCAGGTCGGCCCTCCATGCTACAGTCCAAAGGCCCATATGCCCACTTGGGTCCTTTTACCCCCCACAATAGCCCCTCAAAACTCTATTTTTCATCATCCGAGGAGAAAAATAGGGTTTTGATCCAACGAAAACTCTCCCCACACGTTCTGTAAATAATTACACGTGTGAAGACCGTTTCGCGTTCCAGAGGATGCCACTTGGCGGTTTTATTTTAAAAAACGTGTGCATTTATTACCGTAAGTTATACCTTGTCCCCCATGTTCAACGGTGAGATGAGCATCCAACGGTCCTTGTTACTCCACGAAAATTTGGGCGGGACAAATATAATTTCGAGGCCGCTTCCCGCACGTCGCGACGCTTTGGGAACCTGCGCCTTCATTTATTTCTCCAGAGGCTAATCCCATCAAAACATCAGCAATCACCTTTTGTCCGCAGAAATCCGTGGAAATTTGCACAACTTGAAATTTGTAAGTTCTCATTTCTTTTCTCTTAACCCTTTCTCCTCGGATCCTGTCCTTGGCTCCCCTTATAACAGTTCTCCCTCTTAGAACTTAGTTTTTCATTCTTTTCTAATGGGAAAGTTTAAATGTTTAGTTGATACCGCTGCTGGGATGGAAGGTTTTAGAGCCAAGTATCATATTCCCAGCGACGTAGGTTTAGATTATTGCCCGGCGGAAGCCGTGGCCGGTTCTAGGAAGGCTGGAGAGGTTATCATCCCAATGGTAGCCTTCGTAGAAGGTGGGATGACCCTCCCAATGAAGCCTGTAACCAGGGAGTACCTCCGCAACCACCGGTTGTGTCCCAATCAATGCGCCCCAAACGTTTTTAGAGTTTTGGGTAGCGTCGACGCTCTAAACGAGCAAATGGGCCTGAACCTCACCTGGCATGATGTCGTCTTTATGTACGAATGCCACAAACTCACTGGAGTAGGTTACTACATCAAATCCCGCTCCAGCGTAGTTAGGTTGATCTCCTGTTTGCCCAAGTCCAATAAAGGCATGAAGGATGACTACCTCATCGTTTCTGGCAACTGGCACGACGGCCCCCACTGCCCAGTTGAGTGGGGAGTTCCAGGTGTGACACCTTAGGATTTAACTTCCCATCCCATAACTCCCTAAATCATCTAGGAATGTGCATTTGCATTTACTTGAGTGTCTACCTTTAATTTATTATATGTTCTGCACCTCTGACCATGTTTGTTTATTTGGATGTTTTTCTTTGCAGATAAGCAAAACGTACGCCCTCGCTTGAGCCACTGCAACGTTGCAGATTTGAACAGAGTGCTACGTTCCGAGGTGTTCGTCAGCAGAGACTTACAACTTAGGGCAGCCCACTTGATTCTGGGGTACGATCCCGTCTCCTCGGACTTCCAAGAGATCGAGAACGCAATAATCGCGGGTGACCGAAGGCGTAGGAGAATCAACGTAGCCAGACCTCACTTTTTGGCCGATCACGACATCCCTGACGCCCCAAACACCGTATTGTACACACAGCCCATCGCGGCCATCCCACTCGCCGTGCACTCTCAGGCAATTGCTGTCCCAGAGGAGCGAGTGTCTTCCTCGAACACATTGGACGAGGAGATAGACCAGTTTCGGCTCGAGGACTCCCCACGACCTCGCGGAAACCCGTTTGTCATCCTTTCCGACGAGGAAGAAGAAGAAGCCGAGGCCTTTGGGATCGCGGGTCTAGTGATAGCGCGTCCAGACGACAGTTCCATTGAAGAAGAGATGGACAAGCTAAAGGACCTTATGACTAATAGAGGCGCCCGAGTGGCAAAGAAATGAGCAAGAGGGTCCCAAGCTCCCCCTGCCTTGCCACCACCCCCTCCTCTAGTCGAGCCAAAACCTCCCACTGACGATTCTAAGAAGAAAAGAAAAGTGGATGCCGAGGGGGCTGGTGGCGAGAAGCCAAAGAAGCTGAAACAATAGCCACCGCCGGCCCAGCAGCAGAAGCTGGACAAGGGCAAAGGGCGCGCCCGCTCAGTTGAGAGTGGGGAGATCAGGGACGTGGCAGAGGTGCGCCGAGCACCAGCCACTTGGTCTCCTGACTTGAGGCTGGACGGCGCCCCAATTCCCTGCCACTCCAGCATTAGGGCAGTCCAACAGGGCCATGCCCACCACTTAGCCGAGGTGTTGGAGCGTCCTCTTCTGCTGCCCAAGGATATGGAATCCTTGGAGAAGATGGGCCAGCCGCAGCTGTTCCTCTCGTTAAAGAGGGGTTTAGCTCTGGTAAGTTCCATCTTACACTTCTATTCTACTTTTATTTGTAAACACTTCACTGCATTTAACCTCCTAACATTTTTGCAGTCCATCCAAGAGATTTTCATGGCCGAGAAGTTCGTGGATGACTCTCGGAAGCGCGCTTGGATGGAGCAGGAGCTAAGACAAGAGGCAGAAAGGTCCCTAGACCAGGCCCTAGCAGAAAACGGGAAGCTCACGTCACAACTGGCCGACTTGAAAAGAGAAAGAGATGGTGACAAGGCCAGCTTGAAGACGATGGAGAGCCAAGTGGAGGGGCAGCGTAAGCTTCTCCGCCAAAAGGATGACGAGCTTGCCCAAGTCCAACAGGCACGCTCTGACTTGGAAAAGGAGCTTACGCGGGTGAAGGAGGAAGCTCGCGCCCACAAGCACACCCTGGAGGCCGCGAAGAAGGCCAGTTATCAGGAGGGGGTGGCTAGAACGCAAGAAGAGCTTACAGAGGCTTTTGCGGCCTTGTGCCGAGAGTACTGTCAGCAGGTCTGGGGAGAGGCCATGAATGCAGCAGGGGTTCCTCAAGCTTCCGAGCTGAGGAAGCCCGAGAACATCTGGCTTCCCCTAGACATACAGGAGATTGAAGACCCTCCTATTGCTGCCTCTCCTGCCCTTCCTCCTATGGTGCAAGAGCTCGTTCCTGCTCCTACAGAACCTGAAGGTTCCCATAAAGAGAAGGACGAGTGCAGTGGTGCCGAGAAGGAGCAGATCCAAAGCATGGAGCCCCCTATTCCTTCAACAGACAAAGGGAAATAAGCCTTGTCCACCTTTGAGCTGGAATTGAAGAGTACCGAGGCTGGCAGCAGCTCCCTTCAAGACCCCCCTTCCCTAGTTTAGGGCCTAGTATAGGAACTTTCTGTACTCTCCTTCTGTGTATATAATTAATGAAGAAAATTTTTATTCAACTTTCGTTCATGTTGTCTTCGTTTTACTTTATTCTTTTTGTGCTTGCCATGAAAGTTTTCAATAACAAATAGTTAAAGGGAAAACAGAATAAATAAGTATAACTCCACCATGCAAACCACTATGACTTCAAAACAGCCACATAACTTAATTTAGACATCAAATAATGTCACAGTTAGACAACTCACATGACAGCTAAACCGTTGTAATCTGACATATTGCTTTCAGTAGAATGTAAGGTCCGAAGACCAATCCTTACAAAAATTTGTTTAACACTTAAAAAATGAAGAACTTGAGATCCAAATTAATGAATGTTGAGATAATGATTTCCATAAAACGGGTGATAAGAGTAAGAACAGTGACAAGATATTAAGAATAGTGACAAGGTTTGTGGTCCGAGGACTACACTTAACCAAGTTTCTGTTTGATTCTTTAGAACTGTAACTTCAAATGTTAATTTCCCCAAAGTAGGAGGTCCGAGGACCTGGCATAACTAAGGTTCTGTTTAACAAATGACAAGACATCAATTTCTACAAGGTTTGTGGTCCGAGGACTACACTTAACCAAGTTTCTGTTTGATTCTTAAGAACTGTAACTTCAAATGTTAATTTCCCCAAAGTAGGAGGTCCGAGGACCCGGCATAACTAAGGTTCTGTTTAACAAATGACAAGACATCAATTTTCACAAGGTTTGTGATCCGAGGACTACACTTAACCAAGTTTCTGTTTGATTCTTAAGAACTGTAACTTCAAATGTTAATTTCCCCAAAGTAGGAGGTCCGAGGACCCGGCATAACTAAGGTTCTGTTTAACAAATGACAAGACATCAATTTCCACAAGGTTTGTGGTCCGAGGACTACACTTAACCAAGTTTCTGTTTGATTCTTAAGAACTGTAACTTCAAATGTTAATTTCCCCAAAGTAGGAGGTCCGAGGACCCGGCATAACTAAGGTTCTGTTTAACAAATGACAAGACATCAATTTCCACAAGGTTTGTGGTCCGAGGACTACACTTAACCAAGTTTCTGTTTGATTCTTAAGAACTGTAACTTCAAATGTTAATTTCTCCAAAGTAGGAGGTCCGAAGACCCGGCATAACTAAGGTTCTGTTTAACAAATGACAAGACATCAATTTCCACAAGGTTTGTGGTCCGAGGACTACACTTAACCAAGTTTCTATTTGATTCTTAAGAACTGTAACTTCAAATGTTAATTTCCCCAAAGTAGGAGGTCCGAGGACCCGGTATAACTAAGGTTCTGTTTAACAAATGACAAGACATCAATTTCCACAAGGTTTGTAGTCCGAGGACTACACTTAACCAAGTTTCTGTTTGATTCTTAAGAATAGTAACTTCAAATGTAAGAGGTACTTATAACTTTGAAATGTTAACTAACAAAAGTACATTTTATTAATAATAATACCTTCTAAGGTTATTTACATTCCATGGGCGTGGTACAATTCTTTCATCTAAGTCAGCTAGCCGATATGACCCTATGCCTGCTACTGAAACAATGCGATAGGGGCCTTCCTAGTTGGGACCTAACTTACCCCAAGTTGGGTTCTTAGAAGTGCCCACAACTTTCCTCAGTACAAGATCACCAATTGCGAGTGGCCTTAGCTTCACGTGAGCATCATATCCCTGTTTTAGCTTCTGTTGATAATAGGCCATTTGGACCATAGCTGCCTCGCGTTGTTCCTCAAGTAAATCAAGATCTTTCTCCAGGAGTCCATTGTTATTCTCCGGGCTAAAAGAGCTCGTCTTTAGGGTGGGAAAACCGGATTCCAGAGGTATCACCGCCTCGGCTCCATAAGTCATAGAGAATGGCGTTTCTCCCGTGGACCTGCGCGGTGTGGTCCGATACGTCCATAGAACATGAGGGAGCTCTTCTACCCATCTGCCTTTCGCATCGTCCAATCTTTTCTTAAGCCCACTGACTATGACCTTGTTAACGGCCTCGGCTTGCCCATTTCCCTGAGGATAAGCTGGAGTGGAGTATCTATTTATGATACCCATGTCACCACAATATTGCCTAAAAGCCTTGCTGTCAAATTGAACGCCATTGTCTGAGATAAGTGTATGTGGTATACCGAATCTAGTGACAATATTTTTCCAGACAAACTTCTTGGAATCAACATCTCTGATATTTGCTAAGGGCTCGGCCTCAACCCATTTAGTGAAATAGTCTGTTCCCACAAGAAGCCATCTTTTGTTTCCTGCAGCTCTCGGAAATGGCCCCACTATGTCCAATCCCCATTGGGCAAAAGGCCAAGGACTGGAGAGAGGGTTAAGAACCCCTCCAGGTTGATGAATATTAGGGGCGAACCTCTGGCATTGATCACATTTTCTGGCATAGTCTTGAGCCTCTCTCTGCATATTGGGCCACCAATAACCCTGAGTCAGAGCTCTATGGGCTAAGGACCTTCCCCCAGTGTGGCTTCCACAAATTCCCTCATGCAGTTCCTCCAGTAGTGCTTCCGTTGATTCGGGGTGCACACACAACAAGTACGGTCCTGAGAAGGATCTTTTGTACAGCTTCTGGTCCTCGGACAACCAGAAACGTGGCGCCTTTCGACGTATCTTTTCTGCTTCAGATTTGTCCTCAGGAAGGGTATCATTCTTAAGAAAAGATATAACCGGGTCGATCCAACTAGGTCCAGGCCTTATCAGATGAACGTGAACTGTGCTGACAACGGTAAGAGTTGGCTCCAACAAATCCTCCACGAGGATAACCCTTGGCAGGTCCTGAGCCGAGGACGTCGCCAACTTAGCCAAAGAATCTGCATGGGTGTTTCCACTCCTAGAAATATGAGCTAAGACAAAGGAGTCAAATTCAGCCTGGTGACGCTTGACCTGGGCGAAATATTCCTGCATTCTGGGGTCCCTAGCCTCCATGGTCCCCATGACTTGGCCGACCACTAACTGAGAGTCCGAGAACACATGGATTTCCTTTCCACCCATCCTACGTACCATCTGCATGCCCACCAAGACTGCTTCATACTCGGCCTCATTGTTAGTAGCCGAGAATGTCAATCTCAAAGATTTTTCGAAGACAATTCCCTCAGGGGACATTAGAACAAGTCCAACACCAGACCCTCTTTGATTAGCAGCTCCATCCACATATACTTTCCAAGTCGAAGGCACTGCGGCCGTGATCACACCAACTGATTTCCCATCCAAGTATGCTTCTTTTAGAGTTTCTTCTAGCAATGGTTCAGTAAACTCTGCCACCAAGTCAGCGAGGACCTGGCCCTTCACCGAGGTGCGAGGCTGGTATTTAACGTCAAAAGCCCCTAAAATGGTCCCCCACTTTGCCACCCTACCAGAGTAATCGGCGCTGCGTAACACCGCCTTGAGAGGCAATTGGGTCAGAACCACTACGGTGTGAGACTGGAAATAATGAGGAAGCTTGCGCGTGGCGTGAACTATGGCCAGAAGTGCTTTCTCCAAGAGCAGATAGCGCACCTCGGTCTCATTTAAAGACTTACTAACGTAGTAGACCGGTCTTTGCACCCCGCTTTCATTCCTTATAAGGACCAGGCTGACCGCGTGGACGGCCACTGCCAGATAAGCAAACAAGACCTCGTCGGCGTCGGGGCGAGACAAGATGGGTGGCCGAGAAAGATATTGTTTAAGCTGCTGAAAAGCTAACATGCAATCCTCGGTCCATTGAAACCCTTTCCATTTATTCAACAATTGGAAGAAAGGACGGCATCGGTCAGCTGACCGAGAGATAAACATATTCAATGCGGCAATCATTCCGGTCAATTTCTGGATCTCTTTTGGGTTCCGAGGCGGCTGCAAATCCTGAATAGCCTTGACCTGCACTGGGTTCACCTCTATGCCTCTGTGAGTAATCATGTATCCTAAAAACTTTCCGGACCCCACGCCAAAAGAGCACTTTGAGGCATTAAGGCGCAGCTTGTACTTTCTTAGCACTTGGAAGGTGTCGGCTAGATCTTTTACGTGTGAAGGTATTGTTTTACCCTTCACCACCATATCATCTACGTACACCTCAATGGTCTTCCCTAGTTGCTGTTCGAACATTCTAGTCATCATTTTCTGGTAGGTAGCCCCAGCATTCTTCAACCCAAACGACATGACCTTATAGTGGTAGTTTCCTATTGGAGTAATGAAAGCAGTTTTCTCCTGATCTTCCAATGCTAGTGGAATCTGATGGTAACCCTGGAAGGCGTCCAAAAAACTCATTCGAGGATGTCCGACAGTGGCATCCACCAGTTGATCGATACGCGGCATTGGGAACGAATCCTTGGGGCAGGCCTTGTTCAAATTTGTAAAGTCCACACATACTCTCCACGTTCCATTCTTCTTTTTAACCACAACCGTATGCGCCAACCATTCGGGGTAGAAAATTTCTTTAATAGCCCCAGCCCTCTTGAGTTTAAGCACCTCTTCCTTTACAGCCTCGGCATGCTCTTTGGAAGAACGTCGAGGTGGCTGCCTTCTCGGCACAATGGCAGGGTTGACATTCAAACGATGACAAATGAAGTTCGGATCTACGCCTGGAGCCTCATAAGGGTCCCATGCAAAAACATCAATATTGTCCTTCAGGAATTCCAACAACTCCATCTTCTCCTGGTGTGGCAAACATATGCCTACTTGGAAGAACCTCTTTGGATCATCGGCTATCAGAAACTTCTCTAACTCCTCACAATGAGCCTCCTCTCCTGTCACCATTCCAGGTGCATCAGGAGCTGTTAACTGCTATAAGTCTTTGGTGATCAGAGCCAAAGACTCGGCTTCCATCTGGTGCAGCACTGCAGCCGATATGCATTGCCTAGCCACCGACTGGCTACCGAGGATCTCTTCAACACATTCCCCCGAGGGGAGCTTAACTTTAACATGCAAGGTAGAGGAGACAGCTCCAAGAGCGTGCAGCCATGGCCTGGCGAGGATGGCTGTATATGGAGAGTACGCGTCAACCACAATGAAATCCACCTCAACCGTTTCTGAGCCGGATTGAACGGGCAAATGGATCTGTCCCTTCGGCACAACGGCTCTCCCTTCGAAGCTTATAAGTGGCGAGTCATAAGGAGTAAGATCTTCCAGCTTCAATCTTAACCCCTTAAATAGATCAGGGTACATGATATCTGCACCGCTGCCCTGATCTATCATCACCCTCCTCACATCATAGTTCCCTATCCTAAGCGCAACTACAAGAGCATCGTCATGGGGTTGGATAGTCCCTACCTTATCCTCATCGGAAAATCCCAAGACGGGCAAATTTAGCTTCAAACTCTTCGGCCTGCAGCCCAACTCCTCGGCCTGAGGATGTGAAACTGCCATCACCCTGGTGGGACCCGAGCCAGTCCTGCCAGGTGCAGCAAAAATAACATTAATTGTTCCTAACGCCGGCCGAGATGGATTATTCCTCTGATTGTTTGAACCAGATTGACTACCCTGCCCGCTAGGTTGGCACAAGTGCTGCTTTAGTTTTCCTTCGCTGACAAGCTGCTCCAAGTGGTTCCAAAGGGTCCGACAATTCTTGGTAGTGTGGCCCACATCCTGATGGTATTGGCAGAAAAGGTTCTGGTTCCTCTTTGTGGGATCTCCTGCCATCTTGCTAGGCCACCTGAAGAAGGGCTCTTTACGAACTTTCTCCAGCAACTGATGTACTGGTTCTCGGAACACAGTGTTCAAAGCCTGAGGTGCTGCCGAGCCGGGCTGCCCAACATAATCTCTTCTCGGCTTGTTATTGTGGTACCTGTCCGACCTGAAATCCCTTCTTTCCTGCGGGATAACCTTCTCCTTACCCTTTCCTTGCTGTTGGTCTTCCTCCACCCTCTTGTACTCGTCAATACGGTCCATGAGGCGACGTACGCTGCGGACGGGCTTTTTAGTCAAAGACTTTCTCAGATCGTGATCATTAGGAAGACCTACCTTAAAGGTATTGAGTGCCACCTCATCAAAGTCGCCATCTATTTCATTAAACATCTCCCAGTAACGGTCGGAGTATGCTTTCAACGTCTCCCCTTCCCTCATGGTCATAGATAACAGCGAGTCCAATGGCCGAGGTACTCTGCTACACGTAATGAACCGCGAAGCGAATGCTCTAGTAAGCTCCCCAAACGAACCTATAGACCCCAATTTAAGGCCGTTGAACCACCTCATAGCAATAGGTCCTAAGCTAGAGGGGAAAACTTTACACATTAGGGTCTCGTTGTGAGAGTGCACTGCCATCCTCTGGTTAAAGTGACTCACGTGCTCCACCGGATCAGTCCGGCCGTTGTAGATGGTAAAGGTGGGTTGCATAAACCTCCTGGGAAGCCTCCCCTTCTCAATCCTCCGTGAAAATGGAGATTTGGAGAGTTGGTGCAACGCCCGACTCATAGCATCATTACCTAAGCCCCTAGAAGGAAGCTTCTTGCGTTTGCGAGTTGGCTGGTCGTCCTCCTCACCAGAGGACATTGCACTGGGGGGTGAGCATGACCTTGAGCTGTAGCTACCTCCCCGTACCTCCTCTGAGGAAGGATCAGATGAGGATGGTGAAGACCTGCGTCTGGCACGACGTAACTTTCTCTTCAAACGATTAATCTCCTTCTGCATGGCTTTAGCACTATCTTCATGGGTGGTGCTACCCCCACCATGAGTATGGCTAGCCCCGGGGTATTCTGTATGGACACTTCCCTCACGATCCCTTCGACGCTCAAGACGCTCGAAAAGATCCTCCTGTTGTGATCCTTGTGACTCTGCATGGTGAGAACCCAAGCCTGCCATAGTATCCCAACTCCTTCCAGACTAGATTTCCCACAGACGGCGCCAATTGTAAGAGCACAATTGCACCTGGACCCAAAGACAACTACGGGCTCAGGCCCAATGAGACTTAGACAATAAAATTTGTAGAGCTTGGGCTTGTAACCTAGATTAGAAGCGCTGAGAACTTAATAATGGGCTAAGAGTTACAAACACATGTAGATAACAAAGGATAACTGAAAATAGGCCTCCTCGGACACAAACCGAGGACCACTTCTGTATTATTGATATTTCTTCCTTAAAAGTTACAATTCTTAGTTTCTTTCTTTTTTGCTGATCCCCCCCTTTCTCTGACCTCCACCCCCCTTAAATACTTCCTTCCCTGATACATTTGGGACAGTGACTAGAAGCTTCAGTCTTACTGTTCAGGGGTCACTTCCCCATTAATGCGGCCAGGGAGGTAGGTGCAGAGCCTTTAATGCAGAGGTGGCAGCCTTTGCACTTGATATTTTCTTTAACGCTGGTGCATCTAGAACGTTCAGGGTGTCCCCTTTTAACCATTAGTCTTTCCAGAGTTATGCCCTGACCTTCATAATGAAGTTTTGAGTTCTCTTACATTTGTCCGAGGAGAAGCTCGTTCTCGGCTGTACCCTCGGGTCCTCGGCGTATGGGCCAATTCGTAGAGTTTAATTCTGGAGCAGGTCGGCCCTCTATGCTACAGTCCAAAGGCCCATATGCCCACTTGGGTCCTTTTACCCCCCACACTATCATAATTAAGAAAAAAAAAAAGTTAATTGATTTTTCATTTTTGTCAGCCTCATGCCTGTGGGCCTTTGGTTTCCAAGATAGGCCCATGGGTTGGTTAGCGTTGTTGGGCTATCTTTCATTGGTGTTGGATTTATCTTAATACCCATGTTTTGTTCAGTAACTAATTGGGTCTTGTTGTGGGCCAAGTGCAATATGGCCCTGTTTTCTGGTGGGCCCTTTCGTAGGGAGTTGTGATGCAGACCCGAAATAGCTTGGGCCTTTTGTCTTGGAATTGTGGAAAGGCTTCTAGAGTTTCAGTTAACAAAAGGGTCCTCAACAAAGAGGAAATTCGGATGGCTTGCTTTCCTGTTCACCCAACTAATGCTCTAGGTTCAAATTATTTTTATGCTTTATTTACTTACTTATTTTGTTGACAAAGTTTAGTTACAAAATGATTGTAGCCAATGGCTATAACTCCCACTAAAAAAAAATTAATATAATTATATATTTTCGAAAATCTAACCATTAATTGGATTACATGTTTTTTTTTTTTTTTTGGTTCTTAACATGTATGGTAAATTTTCCACGAATCAGATATTATTTATTATTCGATCCATAAAATTATTTTTTATAAATAATTTTAAAAAATTAAAATTTAAACATTTGATTGATGAAATAGCTACGGATCTACAGCCATTGGCTACAACCAAATTCTAAATCTCTCTCTCTCTCTCTCTCTCTCTCTCAATATATATATATATATATATATATATATATATATATATATATATATATATATATATATATATATATATATTTATGGTTTTACTACCCTAAACTTTACAGTTTGCACCTAAAAATAAAAGGAAAAAGAAGAAGTTTGAAGATGCTTTTGTTGAGCCCTAAACCACACAACTAAAATTTTACTTTTCAGCTTTTAATTGTTTTTTTTTTCTTTATAATGAATATAGATAGTCATCGGGTATTATTGGGTTTGAGTTATGATGGTTGGAACTTGGGAGTAGGGGCATTGATTTAAAGTTTTAAACATGGTTGCCAAGAGCTTTATAGCTTAATTGACATATCTATACATTCAAAGTGTTTGAAGATCTAGAGAAAAAAAAAAAGGTTTGAGTTGCGGGATTAGTAGTATATTGTAACTATCTAAAAAAAAGGGTTTTAAACCAAAGGCAGCTCAAGGAATATTTTTTATGAGAGTCATTAAGAAACTTAAAAAGAAAATTTATATATATCGAGTTATCCCAAAAAAAAAAAACCCGCAAAGATATGAATTTTATAATTGTGAGACTCCCCACACTATGGCCGAGGAAGGAGAACACCCAAATCCAGAGGAACCCATGAACACCCAAGAGCTACTTAACACTATGGTAGCTAGTCAGATTCAGCTGAGGGAAGACGTGAACCGTATGATGCAACAGTTCCAGAATCTGAAGAGTAGTCAAGAGGAAGACAAGATTGAACATGATTCATCAATCGTAGAAAGTGAGAAGAAGATCAACGAGAGAAAGAATAAGATGGAGGAGATGATTAGAAGAGCCTGTAAGATGGAGGACCTTATGGACTATGATTCTCTCTCATTGTTCCCAAATGCAAGATTGCCACCCATGTTCAAGATGCCAACCCTTGACAAGTTTGATGGGACCGGTTACGCAAAGTCCCATATGAAGATGTACATGAGGGCTATGCAGCCCTTAGGCACGACCGAGGAAGTGCTTGCTCAAATGTTCCAAAACACTAATCGGAGCCGCTCTTAGGTGGTTCCTCAATCTAGATGATGTAAGAGCAAGAAGTTGGGAAGACATCTGCCGAAGAGTTCCACAAGCAATACAAGTACAATACGGAAGTTGACATCACAAGAAGAGACCTCGAGACTACCAAGCAAGAGACAAAAAGTCCTTCTCCACTTTCATTACCAAGTGGAGAGCTAAGGCCACACAGATGATGTGTAGGCCTAGTGAGAAAGAACAATTAGCCATGGTTGTAAAGAATTTGTTACATGTGTATCATAAATATTTGTTTGCACAATACTTTCCCAATTTTAAAGCTCTAATTGCTGCTGGAACCCAAATTGAGGATGATTTAAATAATGGAACCATAAAGCCTAATGACCCACCAAGGTTTAGAAAGAGTATAGGATCTAATTCCAAGGTTGCAGAAATTTCTAATATTCATAAAAATGATCCATATCAATTGATTGCACCAATCGCACTTGTGCAAGTACCACAAGGGCCTAGGCCTAAAAGAGAATTTCATGAGTTGTACATGCCCATGAGCCAAGTGTTTGATAAGCTGAAAGCAAAAGGGTTACTGAAGCCCTTAGACCCAAGACCAATTCCAAACCCCTTGCACTCAAGGTTTGATGTAAATAAAAGATATGCTTACCACCAAGTCCCTGGTCATGATATTGACCATTGTTTCACCCTTCGTCATGCAATTCAAGACTTCATAGACAACAAAGTGATTACGCCACCTACAAGGCCTAGCATCACTAACAATCCCTTGCCTAATCATAACTTTGGGAGAGGACCAAGGATTAATTGCTTGATGATTGAAGAGGAGAATAAGAAGGATCCATCCAACCTGATTTGTGACCTACCTGCACGCTTCTTGATGACATGGGAAGAATTAATGGATAGGGCATCTACCACCGTCGCAGGATGTGACATATGGAATGAAGAATCAGAACCCGAGGATTGCCTAACACCCACAAATGGAGGGAAACACTTTAAACTCCAAATAAACAACCAAACATCCACAAATAGGAGGAGACACTTCAAACCCCAAATAAACAAATAAACATCCACAAGTGGGGGGAGACACTTTAAACCCCAAGAAAACAACCAAACGCCCACAAACAGGGAGAGACACTTCAAACCCCAAACAAACAACCAAACATCCACAAGTGGGGGGAGACACTTCAAACCCCAAGAAAACAACTAATCACCCACAAATGGGGGAGACACTTCAAACCCCAAAACACTGACCTCAATGATCCGACAAAAATCACCAACATCACAGGGGGGAGACACTTCAAACCCCCACATTTGGAGACTGACAACCCTGTGGAAGCCTTGAATAGATCTACCTAACATACACCTATTGAGAAAGATGAAGTCCTCAAGCAACTACAAAAGACACAAGCCAACATATCTTTATGGGGTTTACTCATAACCTCATACAAGCACCGCCAAAACCTAGTAGATCTTCTAAACCAAATCCAAGTCCCTACAACCACAACCTCCTAGGATTTGAATGCTATGATTGGGTCCATGAATAGGGAACTCACCATCTCTTATTCTGACAAGGATCTGACCAAGAAGGGGAAGCACCACAATGACTCTTTGCATATCACTGTAGATTCTATGGGGAAGAGGATACCGATGGTTTTGATAGATGATGGAAGCGCTTTAAATGTGTGTCCTCTGAAGACTGCAAGCTGCCTGGGCCTTAATATTGAAGACTTTGTGCCTACTGATCAACATGTGAAGGCATATGACAACAGTAGAAGAGAGGTATTGGGGACCATAACATTAGAGCTTACTATAGGGCCAATGGTCAAGTGAATTTTTAGGTCTTTAATATAGCCTCATGCTTCAACATGCTCTTTGGGCGACCCTGGATTCATGACACAAAGGCCGTACCTTCTTCCCTACATCAAAAGGTTCGATTTCCACACGAAGGAGCTATTGTGACCATCTATGGAGATACTTTGACTGTGCCTAGATCTGTTTATGGTATTGATTTCGAGAAAGCGCCATTGACCTTGGATGGCTTCATGATCGAAAGGCCTATTTCTGAAAAGAGAGAGAGAGAAGTTGAGAAGATTCCAATGGGCTTTGCTTCTTATGGTAACAATAATGTGGTTGCAATGATGAGAAGGATGAACTACTTTCCGGGGATCAATTTGGGAAGAATTGTGAAAAAGCCAAATGTTCGAGATTCGATGATCCCTACTGCAATACCACCTTTTGGGCTAGGCTACAAGCCCATTGATGATGATTTGCTAGAGATGGAAGTGAGAAAAATGGCCAAAGCCAAAGCAAAAGGACTCACTTGTCCTCTAGAACCTCTAAAGCCCTACACTCCTACGTTGAATGGGAAGTTTGTAAAAGCCGGAGAGTCAACGTTATTGGGGGTTCCCTAAGCCAAGATTTGATTCTATGACAAAGACAATGGTGCCTGGATTTGAGATACTACTTGACTGCCATAACAAGGTTCCAGAATCAAAGAAAGAAGATACAATGTGGGTTCCTACTGATTGGGCTGATTACATGGATCCTGACGCCATGACAACGCTTCTTGAAGATCATATTTGTAACATAGAAGATAGTGGACAATAGCAGCAATGATAGTGGACATGATGGTGATGACAGTAGCACTGATAGTGAAGACAGAAGCAACAGAAGTTATGATAGCTTGTATAGTGGTGATGATTGGGGTGAACCCCCTAGTGATAGAGAAGATGAAGATACAGATATATTCTATGAAGAATATGATAGTGATGTGGACTTTTATGATCAAGACATTGAAGACGACGCCAAAGCTAACAGGTGGAGCGATACTGATAGTGATCAAAATAAACCGATGAATGTGTTATAGAATGCAAGAGAAGAGAATGCACAAGCCAATCGAATGTACCATGAAGAATATCTCCATGAGCACCTTTCAGATTGGAGTGTTAGCTTAAGATCTGGCCCAAGGTATGACAAGCATGGAAGAGAAGTTCTAGAATTGGGGTCGTATTATGATTCAGAATCAAGTTCACCCACTACTGAAGAGGAGGATGACATAGATGCTAGGTTGGCCGCACTAGACCATAAGCTAATGATCCAAAGTCTTAGAATCATGACATTTGAGAATGCTGAATGTAGTAATGAGAGGGAAGAAGAAGGCAAGCCAGAACATCTCCCTTAACCCACTGACTTGGGCAACAGAGGCAAGCGCTACCTATTTGATGAATGGATGGATAGTATAGAGTGCCTAGGTGCTTTTGTGACCGACAAGCCTACAGACATGGAGATTGTAGAAGAAGCTATAGATTATATGGATGTAAATCCCGCAGTACTGATGCTGAGGGAAGAAGGAGCTTACCGGGAGCCACCTGTCATTGTGGAAGCCACGACCGAGTTGAAGAATTGGGCATGGGAGGGAGCCGCCCACCCTATGGAGGACTCTGTGAGGAAGATCAAGACCGTCAAGTCAGTCACCTTTGCCAAGAAGATCAAAGCTGTTGAGCTAGTCGCCCCTGCCAAAAACATTGTTTCTATTCCTATTGAGTTTATTTGTGAAAGTATTTCTATTCCTGTTAAGTCTGTTTGTGATAGTTTTCCAATTGAGTCAGCTTTAGTTGAGTCTGTTGAGAACTCTTTTCCTTTTAATATGATTTCTGATTCTGCTTATTTGCTGGCTTTGAATGTTTTTATATTTGAAATTGGTAAAGAAACTCTTAATAATAAGAAATTAAAACATGGACACCTAGAACCTATAAAAGAAGAAACCCAACCTATTAACCTGGGAGCTGAGGATGAACCCAAAATAATCCAAGTTGGCAATACCTTAACCACTTCAGAGAAAGATGCATTAGTGGCACTACTGATAGAATTCAAAGAGGTCTTTGCCTGGTCATTTGAAGACATGCCTAGAATTGATATGGATATAGTACAACATTACATTCCCACAGATCCAACCATGAAGCTGGTCAAGCAGAAATTAAGAAGAATGAAGCTAGAGTGGACTTTTAAGGTCAAAGAGGAAAGACTTATGCCTTATCATGAAAGTCTTCAGAAATGGACATCAAAATTAAGTAAGATTCAATACCAGTATGTGCCAAGGATGTAGAATCAAATTGCAGATGCTTTAGCAACCATGACATCCATGATGGATGGGCCAAAAGAAGATGCAGCCAAACCGATAGTGTTGGAACAGGAAGAAGAACCAACCTACTACATGACAATAGAAGAAGATGAGGGAAAGAATGGGGAAGGCGAATGGTATTTAGATATCCTACAGTGCCTCAAGTATGGGATATACCCACCATTCACAGACAAAAATGACCAATTGACCATCTGAAGGTTATCCACCGATTACATTATTTGTGGTGAAAGACTTTATAGAAGATCATATGATGGAATTTATCTCCTTTATGTAACTGCTAAGGAGGCACAACAGATAATTGAGGAGGTTCATGAATCAAGTTATGGGCCACACATGAATGCACACATGCTATCAAGAAAGATAATGAGACAAGGTTATTACTGGACTACAATGGAAGCCGATTGTGCGGCTCATGTTCGAAAATGTCATCAATGCCAAGTACATGGAGATCTAAAACACATGCCACCCATGCCATTACATACTATGACATCACCCTGGCCGTTCTTTACATGGAGAATAGACATTATTGGGAAGATTCACCCAACAGCATCCAGTGGCCACGAATTCATACTCGTTGCCACAGACTATTTTACTAAATGGGTAGAAGCTGTCTCCTACAAGATTCTGAATTCAAAGAAAGTTGCTCAATTCATTCAGACCAACATCATCTACAGATATGGGGTACCGCATGAAATTATCTCTAACAATGAATTACATTTTAAAGGAGAAACCGAGAAGCTACTTCGACAGTTCAACATTCAGCGCCATAAATCTTCACCCTACCATCCTTAGACTAATGGAACAGTCAAGGCTGCAAATAAAAATATAGGGCGAATCTTGAATAAAAGCACAAAGAACTACAAGGACTGGCACCTACAATTGCCCTATGCACTCTGGGGGTACAGAACATCAATTTAATCTTCCACGGGAGCCACTCCTTATTCATTGGTATATGGGATGGAAGCAGTCCTTCCCATTGAGATGGGTGTCCAATCACTAAGGATAGTACTGGAAAGTGAAATCCCCGAAGCGGATTGGTTGCAAAGCAGATAGGACCAGTTATGCATGCTGGATGAGAAAAGACTCAAAGCCATATATCACATTCAAGGATACCAAAGGAGACTTAGAAAAGCTTTTGATAAGAAAGTAAGAACCAGAGATTTGAAGTTAGGAGATCTAGTGTTGAAAGAAATCCGAGCCTCGATGCAAGATGCAAACAGGAAGTTCAAGCAAAATTGGGTAGGCCCATACATTATCAAGCAGATATACTCTGGAGGAGCTGTAAGGTTGATGGACTTAGAAGCAAATCCTTTCACTGAGCCAACCAACGTGAATCAATTGAAGAAGTACCATGTCTGAAGTGGTAGTTGCAAACCAAGCCATTAAAAAAAAAAAAGACAAAAAAAAAAGCTCGCTAGGCTGAAAACTTGAAAGGTGGGTCTAGGCAAAAATTAGAGCAACCAAAAAATAAACAAAAAAAAAAAAGAAGAGAAAAAGGTAGGTCGGAAACCCGAAAGGGTGATCTATGCAAAATGAGAGTGAAAAAAAAAGAAAAGTGAGAGAGCCTGCTAGGTTGAAAACCCGAAAGGGCAGCCTAGGCAAAAATTAAGGTGAATAAAAAAAATCAATGAACTATGTGATGACCAGATTCTTCTATCCAAGGGGGTACGTAGGCCACCATGCATTGGTTCGGTCACAATTTCCCAAAACTCACCATTTGCCTATTAGCCAAAATTTTTCCAAAAGTTCAACCATTCCATTAAACCATGTCATTACACAAAAACCTAAATCCTAAGTCAAACCATAAAAAAATAAACAAAAAAAGCCTACACCATAAACAGAACCCTAACATGCAAACCCTAAATAATTCCTAAAAATAAGGGTTTTTACGTCAACTTCTAAACAATCATGTTCAAAGCCAAAAAATAAGAAAGTCACTTTGTCTTCAGCCTTTTCTTTTTCTTCTGATCGTTAAGTTCTTTTGTGTTAGGATTTTCATCATCCCTATCTCTTCTTTTGAATTCATAGTTGTCTTCATCGAGTCTTTAACAGTTGTTTTTGAGAAATTGTTCTTTCATAGCAATCCTCTCAGCTTCCTTGTCAACAATCTTATCTATTAGCCAGTTAGAATATTCTGTAGTCATCCTGTGAAAGTGAACATTGACAAAAGATTGGTCCACCCGGTCAGCCATCTCTAAACCCAACAACATGTTCTTTACAGTAGTAGGATTTGTGTCCACAGGAGAGAAAGGTATTCTTCTTTTGCCACCTGTCATTCCTTGTTCATATTTGAATTGCCTCAAGAGTCTATCTTCCTTGTAGAAAGTTGCCCTCCACAACCTAATAAGAAAGATGTGATCTAATCCTGGAGACCGCAGTAGGGGGTGGGCACTTCCACCAATAACAGTCACATTGAATTAAAGTACTAGATTTCTTGTCCAGAAACTTCACCCAATCACTCTCAGTTTGACACTCAGTTTTGATTACAGCCCTGCTAAGAAAACTGCTAGGTTCATAATTACCAGTTGTAGACTTGGTAATCATGTCTAGTCGCTCCATCAGCCATATCTACAAAGTCAAAGGACTCCCTAAGAAGTTCTGAGTCTCTCCACCATGAAATACAACATCCAATCCAAGAAGGCTTTCTGCCAAGATAAAAAAAATAGGGTTGTCACCATCCTTAATTTGGCTCACAACACTTATAGTCAAGCATCCACAAAACTGTATCTCCCAGAGCAAAGTAAAAATTCTCCCATGAAGCATAAGGCCAAATCAAAGTTTTTCTGCATATTGTCGGCCACCCTATAAGTGCGTTTGTCAATCAGCCGAAAGATAATTGCATGAAGATTCACCATATGGCCTTTAATCATACTATCAGTAATGGAAGTAGAAAGACCAATAGCATCAAACAAAGATTCTGTTAGGACATATGTGATTTGATGTTAGGAACATATGTCAACATTTTATGTATTGGCTAATCTTTTGACAAAACGCACCTTACTTGTAATTAGGTAGATCTAGGATGTGTTTAATACTTCAAGGAAAAAGAGTTCAAGTCCAAGTATTGAAGCCATACAAGTCTGTCCAAGAATCAAGTAAGAAAGTGCTAGATTTTAAATCTCGACAGCTAGCTCGATAGCTAGTATCTATCAAGGTTTAAAAGTTGTTGAAGCCTATGGCTCGACAGCTAGCTCGATAGATGGCTATCTATCGAGGTTTATGAAACTCAGTTTTTCAGAGCTGTTTTTCATCCAATTCGTGAGTATGTGTTTAGGTTTTCTTTTCTCACAACCCTAAACATATATAAGGATTATTTTAAGGGCCGTCTAGGGTTGCGCAAGGAGTGAGCAAAGTCTTGTTCATGCAAATTGTGACCAGAGACAATATTTGCCCTAGTTCATCTTCAATGTTTGTACACCATAGGGTTTTGTGACTAAGAAACTTCACGATCTTCATCGGTTGATGAACAGAAGAACTTTGCAGCCAACATCCTTCTCAAGTTAGAGATTAAGTCGCGTACTAGGATCCGTGCAACTTTTGGTTAGTCACGTATTGGGAGCCGTGCAATACAAGGAAAGATTGTCACTACAGAACAAATCCAATTGGGTATTGGGGTAAGGGTTCAACTGTAGGTTGGTATAAGGTACTGAGATTACTTTACTTGTAACCGCTTGTTTTGATAATAGTGGATTCTCAAGAGTGGTGATCTTAAAATTACCTGATGGGGTTTTTGCCTCGGAGGTTTTCCCCATTTGTAAACAAATCCCCGTATCATTTAATTTCCACTGCATATTTAGTTATTTGGTGATTTGTTTGTGTTGCCACGTACATTGTATGTTAATTTGATTAATTAATTAAACTTGGCTAATTAATCAATTAATCTGTCACAAGGGGTCAATACATTTTTGGCCTGTCAGATTCCTTATGCCTGGGATTGCAAGAAATTGCAACAGATTTCCTGCTTGGATCATAGCCTAGAATAGCGAAAAACTCTTCAATTGTCGAACAGAATTCAGTAGTGTTAAAACGAAACACATGATCTTCCGGATCCTAGAATTTCACAGCAGCACAAAGGAACTCCCACTTGATCTTAACATTCCTCAAAGCCTTAATTCCATCTAGTTTGAAGGCTGTAAAATTGGTTTTGGTGCTAAAATCAAAGCCACGAACCCATCTGTTGATATCATGAATTGTTGGATGAGGAAAATTTTGATTGCTAGCCATGGATGACTTTTGCTTGTGATTATTGTGTGTTGCTAACCTTTATGCAGAGAATTGTAGCAGGAGGATTTATTTATATGAACCACATCAATTCCCAATTAGGTTTGAAATAGGTTTCATAGAGTTTGTAGCTAACTAGGAGAGTGTTTCATGATCACAAACGAAGTAAACGTTTTTCAAAAAATGCGAAAACGCGAAACATGCATTGGAAAATCATAAGGAATCGGCCCACCATGGTGCGGAGGCCATAACATGGCCCGGGGCCATTCCGCACTCTAGAAGTGCCGAACAACACTCCAAAAGTGCCGAATGGCACTCCTCATTCGTCAAGTGGCATGCAGCCTCTCGATCCTACGCTCATGCAATTCCATGCAATTTTACGTTCTCGAATAATTTTTAAAGGCCATGTGACACTCAAAAAGATTTTTTTAATCAAATTGGGGCATTTTGACATATCTAACACATTTGTTTTCAAAAAATCATCACTTGCATCATTGTTTTCAAAAATTAATCAAATCATGTTTTTTTCAAAGACTCATGAATTTATGTTCCAAACTAGGGGCATTCGCCCATGACTCATGCAATTTTCAAAAAAGAAGAAGAAGATCATCATCATCTTTTCAAAAATTTATCATTGAGATTTCCAAAATTGATGCATTCCTTTTTAAACTATGGGCATTTGCCCGTGGCTCATTTATTCTCGAAAAGAAAAGGGGGAGCCACCATCATTTTTCTAAAAAATTTCATCATCAAGATTTTCAAAAATCATGCATTCATTTTTTTAAACTAGGGGCATTCGGCTACACCTCATTTAAGCAAGTGTAGATTCCAACCGAGCTAATAAAGATATGTTTAAATTGATACTACAAGATCTCATCAAGTGAATTCTAAATTTATCTTAGCTAAAGTTTCCTTATGATTCGTGTTTATGCCCAGGAAAGAGAGCTAAAACATGGAAATTAATACAAGGTTGTCTAAGGAGCACTTCTTTTTGTTTTGCAGGAAAAATAAAAACACAAGTCATACATCATTGGGACTTTGAGTCTACTTGCGTGAGGATCTTCTTGATCTGCTTCTAGAGGAGCCACCTTCAGTATTACCTTCTTCACTCGAGAAAAAGCGAGGATCGTACTGGTGATTTTCAAGTTCAAGGCTCCTGATCCTTTCCTCCAAAATTCTCTTGGCATCATCAGTAGCCTCCATTCTATGTGCCTGAAAAGTCAACAGAATCAAGTTTTAATTGCACCATCAAGTATAGTTCAAGCAAGAGATACTTAGAGAGTAACAAGGCATACCCAGCTCGCATCGTTGAGCACATATTGGGAAGATTGAGTACGAGCCAGTGACTGTAAGCCTCCAATCATCCTCATACTTTCTTCTACAAGATCCACATCAACTTGAAGCACAAATCCGCCAGATCAAGAGCCATTCAATAAGCCAAAAAGAAGTAAGGATAAAAGGCTGAAAATTTAAGAACCCACTGGATCGGGCCAAGGAATATTCGGCACGTGCTCTGGCCTATTCAAAGGCATGTAATTATACATTCCATCAGGATTCATCACATCATATTGCCATGCTGAAAAATGAGGATAAGTCTCTGCAAAAGAACTTGAAGAACTACCAGCATGATGAGGAGAAGGAATTTCTTCCCCTCTTTCAGAAGGTGGAGACTGAAAATCCAACATGCAAATTTTGTCACCAAGTAGAAATATGGAAAGAATTTGCAAAATGAAGATTTGACTTTAGAAAGAAAAGAAGCACCCCTTGATTAGCCAAGCAACCTTGCAGGCAAGTTTTCATAAATTCAGAATAAGATCCTTCTGTTCTTGGAACAACAAAGCCTACACGAGCCTGAACAATCTCTTCATCAGTTAGAAGGTCAGCTAACCAAATAGAGAGACAAGGAGGAGCGAGAATTGTTGTAGGAGGATAGACATGTTCAACTTGGGTCAACACTCGATCACCAAGATACCAATACTTTTCATGCCCATATTCAAACAACACTTGGCAGCCATTCAATTCTAGAGCCCGCTCACACTCAGCATACCCTTCACATCCAGCCCAAGGATTTAAGTTCATTTGAAAAATCACAAAAAGGAGCTCAAAAAGAGAAGAGACTGAATCATAACCAAGTGCTGAAGATTTAAAAGGAGAAGGAGAAAAAACTCACATCATCAATGGCCAGATTGTCAATCACTAAGCGCCAAATCTCCATAGAACGCCTGGAGAGTATAGACAAATGTTACTGGGGCAACCAATAGAGAAATCTAGGAAAAATGCCAGCAACTTCCTCCTGTGTTTCATGGCCCACTCCAAAATACTCATACATCCAGACTTGAAAACTCCAAAACACCATTACCACAAAACCAAAATAATTTTCCAAAGCCTACACATAGCCAAAAAAAAAAAAAAATTTCCAAACCTCACCTACCATACAAATGGAGCTCCACCCAAGCTTAAAAGACTTTGCCTAGAAAGTTGGGTCATGAAGTGCATCAGAGTGGCATAAACCATGCCTCCCCATTCATAATTTCGGATTTGTCCAACTCTTTTCAAACTTTCTAGGTAGCGCAGATTCACGGTACTTCCTAAATCCAGACACAAGAAAGTTCCAATAAAAAGAAGCATGAACATGCGAGCACCTTTTGCCAAAGTCTCACAATGAGGAATACTTTCACATAGCCAAGACAAGGGGATATTGTTACTCCTCATTCTAGAAGGGATTACACCTAGAAGTTTTTTGAGTTCGGCTTAAGTAAATGAATCATTGACAAGAATTCTCTCACCACCCAACCTCAAACCAGTGATAACAGAGAAGTCATAAGGTGTCAAAATTACCTCCTCAATACATGGAAAATAGAAGGTGCAAGTAGTGTTCCAAAAGCGCTCTACCAAAGCAAGAAGTAACTGAAGATCGTTGTACTCATGAGTCTTATGATTCAACAAGGCTTCGAAGAAAGTACCAAGCCTGCGTCATTGATAATGGTTTTGATGCTAGGAGACAATGTTGCCCATGCACCTCTCAACATTTGGAGACTACCTTGACTCTTGAGGCTTTGCAACACACAAATTCAGCTCATTAACTCCCATGACCAAAATCACATGCCTAAACAAATTCCCATGACCAAAATCACATGTCCAAAAAATTTCCATGCGTCCAAAAAAGTCAATGCCTTACCACCACAAAAGAAAATCATGCCCCACCAAAATTTCAACATAACTAAAAAGTTCTTCACATATCCATACACAACTACCAAATTTTTCTATAGCCAAAAAAATAAAACAACCCCTACATAACCAAAAAAAAAAAAAAAAAATCCCACAAGCTCATACACAAATAAATTCTCATATAGCCAAAATCATAACCACACAAATTTTCCAAGAATCAACACCACATGCCCAACAAAATTCTTCCAAAATTTCATGCCCATAAAATTTTTCCATGTTCAAATTTTTTTTTCCATGCACATACCCACAAAATTTTTGCCAAAGTTTACACATGCCAATAAACTTTTTTCATATCTATCATGAACACATTCACATAAACATACCATCAATTTTTTACAATGACAATATTCCCAAAATCCAAAAAATTCATCCAACAACATCAATATCTACTTACATTGTCAAAATTCCATAAGCCACCCACATTATTCAAATTGCACCATGATCACAAAAATAATACTTCAAGAATGCTCCAAAGCCAACATTTTCCAACATAACCAATCAAGCAATGCCCCAAATTTAAAACAACCAAATGACAAAATCTCATCATGAAACTTTCAATGAAACATGCAACAACATTTTCCAAGCAAAGAAACTCAAAGAAAAACTCACCTTGGTGTCTACATGACAATATGGAGCATGGGTCCAAGGGTCTTGAAGAAGTCCATCCTCCTCATGCCAATTAAATGTCGGATTATATTTCTTACCATGAAAAGTAAGAAAAGAAGGTCCTTTGGAAGAGGAAGCCATCTTGATGCAAAGAAAAATGGATTTGAAAGATGGGTTTTCACCAAAATGGGTGTGGGATGAAAATGCCCAAAACACAAAGATCTAAAGAAATATTGATAGAGATAAATGAAGGAAACTTAAGAAGCTTAGAAAAGTGTTTTTTGTGAGAAGAAATGATGAAATGAAGAAGAAAATCCAAGGGGAAGAAGAGAGTGAATATTGACAATGGAGGAAGAGAGGTAGAGAAAGATGAAGTAAAGAAAAAAAAAAGGAAGTGGGGCGCCAAATTTTCAGCCCCCACACACTTAAACTCAACCAAGGCTGAGCCAACTTAGTCAAACTGAGTTGAGTCAGACAACCCAAAAAAAAAAAAAAAATCCCAAAAGTCTTCAAGTATCTTCTAGAAATCCAAATTTTCAATTCAAAATTTTCATTCCCAATTTTTTTTTTAAATTTCCATTCTCAATGCCCAAATTTTAAACTCAAATCTTCAGTTGTTAAAGGAAAAAAGAAGAAGAAGAAGTAGAAATTCTTTTTTCAAACCTCAAATTTCATGATCAAAATCCCAAGCCTCAAATTTTAAAATTCTAAGGCTCAAAATTCCGGATTTTAAGTCCCGAGTTTCAAGAAAAATTTTTCAGATCCTAAAGGTCTCAAAATTGGAAATAAAAGATTTCAAAACTTCCAAGTTTTCAGCAAAAATCAAATGTTTCTCAAAAGAAAAATCTTTTGTCAGTTGAAGCTTTTCTTGATAAAGTTCAAAACCAAAAAGGAAAAGTTAAAATCACACATCTCACAAAGCACCTATCAGTTAAAGTCCAACTCTAAATTTTGACTTTTTTACAGAAAGCATATCCAAGATCGAAGTAGAGGAGATCCTTTTGATCGTCATCAAAGTAGAGGAGATCCCTTTGATCGTCATCAAAGTGGAGGAGATCCCTTTGATCATCATTCCATTCCAGATCGAAGTAGAGGAGATCCCTTCAATCATCATTTCAGTTCCAGATTATCAAAGTAGAGGAGATCTCTTTGATCATCATTCCAAAGCTAGATCGAGGTAGAGGAGATCCCCTTGATCATCATTTTAGTTCCAAATTATCAAAGTAGAGGAGATCCATTTGATCATCATTCCAAAGCCAGATCGAAGTAGAGGAGATCCCTTTGATCATCATTTCAGTTCCAGATTACAAAGTAGAGGAGATTTCGTTGATCATCATTCCAAAGCCAGATCGAAGTACAGGAGATCCCTTCGATCATCATTTCAGTTCCAGATTATCGAAGTAGAGGAGATCCCTTCGAGCATTATTTCAATTCCAGATTATCAAAGTAGAGGAGATCCACTTGATCATCATTCCAAAGCCAAATCGAAGTAGAGGAGATCCCTTCGATCATCATTTCAATTCCAGATTATCAAAGTAGAGGAGATCCATTTGATCATCATTCCAAAGCCAGATCAAAGTAGAGGAGATCCCTTCGATCATCATTTTAGTTCCAGATGATCGAAGTAGAGGAGATCCCTTTGATCAATGTTCCAAAGCCAGATTATCAGAGTAGAGGAGATCCCTTTGATCAACATTCCAGCAACTCTAGATCGAAGTAGAGGAGATCTCTTTGATCAACATTCTAGCAACTTCAGATCAAAGTAGAGGAGATCCCTTTGATCGCCATTCTAGCAACTTCAGATCAAAGTAGAAGAAGACTTTAATCGCCATCCCAAACAACTCCACTTTCAAGATCAGGATTGAAAAGTCCTTTGGTCACTCCAATTGCCAAGAATCGTGTCAACTACTAGCTAAGTCCGGTATTTTCTTTTTGTTGTCAAAAGATAAGGCTAGATCTATGTTCCAAAGTTTTAGGTTCGAGGGCTAGGTAATCTATGAAAATTCAACCTCAATAAAATCATGGTTGCTGAAATTAGTGTCTTTATTTTACATTGACATTTGCTTTTCAAGCTCTGTCAATGAGGGGCATTCTGTAGACACTCGATTTTGCACCCATGATTTAATCAAGGAGAATGACTGGAGTGACCATCCATGTACAAAAAAAAATCATTCATGCATCATTCTTTTCTTGCATTACATACATCATTTTGTCTTTGCATTACATACATCATGTCATTTATTACATATCATGAAAATGATATTGAGATTCTAACGGTCGCAACGGTGTTTCCGATTTTCAAATCGGATCATCAAATCGAAAGATATCGCATGATCAGGTTTGCACGGTCCATATGCATTGTGTCAAGGAGGAGTCGACCACACATGATTGATTTAAATTAATTCTGATTGGTCAAGCAATTAGAATTAATTATATAATTTTGTGATTGGTTGATAATTAGTGTTTAAAATAGAGATGCATGCATATGAATTGATAGGCCAAAAATGTATTGACCTGTTATGATGGATTAAGTTGATTAATTAGCTAAGTTTAATTAATTAATCAATTTAACATGCAAACGCGTGGTAACACAAACAAATCACCAAAAACTAAAGTGCAGAAAAAAATAAATTGATACGGTGATTTGTTTACGAATGGGGAAAACTTCCAAGGCAAAAACCCCACCAGGTGATTTTAAGGTCACCACTCTCGAGAATCCACTATTATCACAACAAGCGGTTGCAAGTAAAGAAATCCCACTACCTTATACCAACCTACAGTTGAACCCTTACCCCAATACCCAATTGGACTTGTTCTGTAGTGACAATCTCTCATTTTGATGCACGGCTCCCAGTACGTGACTAACCAATTGCGCGGATCCCAGTACGCGACTTCAATCACCAACAAGAAGATGCTTGGTTACAAAACCCTATAGTGCATAGACACAGCAGTTTCTTCACAAAGAGATGAATTATGGAAAAATTTGTCTCCGGTCACAAATTGCTTGAACAAACTTTGCTCAATGCTTGTGCAACTTGTGCTTACTTTGACGGCCTTAAAATAATCCTTTTATATGTATAGGGTTAAGAGAAAAGAAGGCCCAAAGACATATCCACGGATTGGAATCAAAACAGATCTGAAATATTGTTTTTCTTAAACCTCGACAACTAGAGGTGTCGAGATGCTGTCGAGTAGCTGTTGAGCCTCAGGGCTGAAACAATTTATTAAAGCTCGATAGATGAAGCTGTCGAGCTTTAATGACAGACACTTCTTCAACTTGTTTCTTGGACAGACTTGCATGGCTTTAACACTTGATCTTGAAACAAGGTTTCTTGACGCATTAACACATCCTAGAACTATCCAAATACAAGTAAAGTGCGTTTTGTCAAAAGATTAGCCAATTACATAAAAGAATGACATATGTTCTTAACAAGTGAACCACATATGTCCTAACATGAATAAAAAGGATGGTTGGATAACAATAAAATTGTGGATAATCTGAACTTTATCAAGATTTATTTTAAAGGATTTATCCACAAGATAATGGGTTAAGATAATTGTTCAAGATAATCATTCTTAAAAAGCTTGAATTATCCAAAATAAAGAGATAAAAAATCATAGACGGAGGATGAAAGCGCGTCTAGGTACAAGGATCGGCCAAAAAATCCTAGAAAGAGAGTCCAATTGGCACCCAAACACGAAAGTGTGTTCCGCATCTAAGGGCCAATTTGGCACATTTGGAGTGCCGAACGGCACTTTGAAAGTGCCGAATTTTCCTTGGTTGGGCTTTGGCCCAATGGCCTTCGAGTGACAATGATGCACACCCTTTTTGATATTTTCGCAAAAGGATGCGTCCGGATTCAAACCCTAGTCGTCCATACCTATATTTTAGGGATTTCTGAATTCTATAAATAGAGACTGAACCTCATAATTCAACACTTTTTTTTTACACTCTAAGAGGCATACATTTTTTACTCTCAAATCACCCATATTTTCTGATCCTATCTCTGAGTGTTGCTGTCTAAATTAGGGTTTTTAGGTTTCAAAGAGAGTTGAACAAATTTCTTTGAACCCTAAAACATCCTTTCCAGAAAAAAGTGTGCTTATGCAAGATGTTGTTCTCTAACCCTTTTGTTCTTATGTTTCTTTAATTGTGATGATGCATGCTTTCTTATTTTTTTAAACATTCCTATGCTGACTTGTTAATGTAAATTGTGAAAATATGATCCTGTTTTTATTGTTTCTATAATCTATTTCTTAGTTTTAAAGATTTGCATGCAATTAATGGATCTACATCTTCAAAACAAAATGGATCTACATCTTTCTTAGATGTAGATCTAAGTTTTTCTTAAAATAAAAACGGATTTTGTATCTTCTTTAGATACAAACATGATTTTTCTAATATATGCAGATTTTTAAAATAAAGAAAGAGATCATGAATTGTTGTTTTATTGTTTGTTTTGTTTGAGTCATATGAAGCATGAAATTATTTTATGAATGAGATCCTCTCCAAAAAAAAAATTGTATATCTTTTTCAAATATAAAAACAGATTTGATTTTTTTGTTATATAAAAAAAAAAAACCATTTTTTTATCATCAGAAAAACAAATCTGATCTTTTACAAAACTCAAAACCATTTTTTTTATCCCTTAAAAAAACAGATCTGAATTTTTAACCAACCACAAAACTTTGTTTTTATTAAAAAAAAAACATATTTGAATTTTTTCTTCAAAAATCATATTTTACACATACAAACCATAGATCTGATTTTTCTTAAACCAAAATCAAATTTTCTAATCATTAAAACAGATCTGAATTTTTCTAAATAAAAGAGGATACATTTATAAATGGTTTCATGTAATTATTTTATTTCACATGTACAACATATCATATATGACATGCATAAAATAATACATTGGTCACAAAAGTATAGAAGACTAGACTCTGTATGGGCGAAATGGGTGCCTAACACCTTCCCATTCTGTATCCTAGCCTCCAGATTTAGATTTTTGGTTAAGTAGATTTAACTTTATCTTTATATATTTTGGGTAGATTGTAACTAGGATAATTAGCCATGTATATTTTGTAGATTGTAACTAGGACCCAAAGCCATGTAAAGTTCAAATTTTCGAACGTGTATTTTTTTTATTCAATCAATGAAATGAAGCAATTCAGTTATGTATTTTTTTTTTTTTTTGTACATAAAAAATAAGTGGTGACTCCATACCACTTACCCAAAAAGAGAGGTGTCCTAAAAAGCATACCACAAAAATCTCTCTTTTTTGAGGGACATTGTCTCTCACAAATACATGTGTTCTTAAAGGCTAAAACACAATATAATTAGAGACATTGCTCAAGTTTTATAAGTTAGGGTGTTAACCATTTGAAAAAGATCAACACTAAAATAGATGATTTAAATATCAAAATAAGACTTAAAAATGAAATCTCTATAAGGTGTACAAATACAATTGATTTTTTAATCTTAAGTTTGTAATTAATTATTTTAGAATAACTTAATTTATGCAAGTGTTAGAAAATATTTAACTGTTTACGCTCAAATCACCCTCTTCATTAATGAATAAGTAATTATAAAAAAAATAGAAAATTTTTCATTGATTATTCTAATTAGAGATATTGTATATAGGGACAAATATACAAAATTATACATTTTATATAATAATAATCGTTCGTTATTTAGTTAGAAACGACTTCTAAAATTATGTACTAACAACTTATTTAGTTATTATTTCTAATATATATATATATATATAATTCATGATTAAAGCCGTGCAAGTCACGAGACTTTCACTAATATATTGGTATGCATAGCATCCTTACCAAAAATAAAGTGTGTATAGTACAAATTATATTAATTAATTCAATAATTACTAAAAGAAAAGATTAGTGTTATAAAATTTTATTTCCTAGAGAAATATATGGTATATAATTATATATTATTGAAATAATCTGTTTAATATGTTAAGGAAAATAACTATTGTTACATTTAATTATATATATATATATATATATATATATTTATTAAAATAGAAATAGTTTTGAAACAGTAAACCACCATTAACCGGTATCAAAACATATCGTTCCCTTAGCCAAACCAAACGGCATCTAATACAAAATTGACTCCCTTAATTGTTAGTGAACTTCAAAACTTGTCAAAGAATGCGATTGTGGAGAACTCCATGAAAATTATACGTTAAAAAATAAGAAAAGAAATGAAAAGCCTAAAACTTCATGAAGCCAAAATCTCTTTTCATTGCCATTTCCTATAAGGTGTTAAAAACCATCACGTGTTCTTCGATGCCTTCATGTGGTTCTTGGCATGCAATGAGGGTTTGTTTTTCCCTTTTTCAAAACAATAAAAAAGTGGAAATCTATCTATTTATTAATTATTTTTTGTGGTACCATATTTATAATATGATAGTTAGGAATGAAATGTTTGAACTATGAATGTTTTTGTAAGGGTCATATTTTTATGTCTTGGCATGCTCAATATCAAAACACATTTTATATGTATTTGAGTCTTAATTTCTAGTGTGTTCAAGAAGACTATGAAGTGGTCTAACAAGTGGTATTGTTGAAGACACAAGAAAATTCAAAGGATTGCTTAAGAAAAGTTGGAACTGCAGATCTCGATAGCGATTGTACCATCAAGATTAAATGAACCTTGATAGACTTCTTGACACTTCTTAATCTATTGAGTTTTGGGTATTTTGAATTCCAAGATCAATTTTTGACACATGATGACAAGGCTTCCCAGGGTTTTATGCACTAGGGTTTTAGAGCATATAAAGGGTATATTTTACAGCTATCATCATATGTACTCTGAGAGACATAGAGAGATACACACTTAATAGGAGTTGTTGCGACTTTTTGTGTGCCTAAGAGTTTGGTGTAATGTTATTCACGTACTGTGATTTGTGTAAGGGAGAAGTCTCTACAAGAACAAAGTCCAATATGGTATTAGAGTTGATATTGGTATAGGTCAGTAAGTTCTATTGTAGGTAGGTACTTTGGGATAGGTCAATTGGGGTAAGATTTTTTTACACTTGTAACTGCTTGATTCCTGATTAGTGGATTATTCGGGAGTGGTGACCTGAAATTCACCCGGTAGTAGTTTTTACATGCGAGAATTTTTCCCATCGTCATCAAATCTCCATGTTAAACTTATTATCCACTGCACCCTATTTAGTTTGGTGATTTGATTGTACCTTAATTTGATTTACATGTTATTTGACTAATTATTCATCTTGAGTAGTTGGATTAACTAACTTGTGTCAAGTTTGTTTGTTTTTGTTTAGATCCCTTAAACCAGATTGTTTAACCTAATTAATTAACCAAGTTGATTATTAGATTTATTATTTAGATTTAGGTTAAACAAGCATATATCATATCATGCAGAAAAGTGAAAAAGTAAATAACACCACAATATGATGATCTAGGAAAACCAATGAAATGAACCGTTTCAAGGTAAAAACCTAGGGAGGATTTGACCTAGCTATCCTCAAGGTAAAGTAAATCCACTATAAGAGAATTGGAGTTTTTACAATCAAATTTAACCCTAAATCTATTACTACCTCTAGTAGTAACTTACTGGCATGACCACGTGCAAGCTCCGAATCCACGGACTCCTTCTCTTCTTGGATTTACACCAACACAAGCCGCCTTGCTTGTGACTTACAGATCCCACTCAAAGGTTTCAGATCACCATCAGTAATGATCTTGATGCAGCAACTATGTTCTACCAATGCTTGATTGTAGATCTTACTCCGGTAGATTTTTGTGTAGTTAGAAGATACAAAACCTCTCAGATCTTACAAAGAGTAACACAAGTCTTTTAAAAGTCTAAAAAACGTTGCTAGAGTTTCCCTTTTATATGTGGAGAAGTTGAAATGAAACCCTAAACGTTTTCCCTGGCTTGGGCCTGTTTGGAAATTTTGCAGAAAATCTGTAAATGCGATTTTTGATTGGTTGGGTCTAATTTTTGATTGGTCGAGCAAGGCCGAAACACACTTCTTTTTCCAGCAGTCAACTGGACTTGAAACTTTGAAATAACCACCTTTAAGCATTGCCTAAACACCTAGTCTAGACACATTTTGTTCTCGGTTTGCCAACACTATAAAAATATGATTATAAACATTACACCTAAATCTTTAGAACCTAACAAATTTATAACCCAAAAATTTCTATTTGGAAAAACTAAGAATTGTCAATCAGTTGAGTCATAAGACTCTTGACTTGTGATAACATTTATATAAAGGAAAATGCTAAAATTTCTATTAATTGTATTTTAAAACATCTTACAAATTGACATGATAATTAATATATTGTGAACATCACATTTTCGTCCCTACCTTTTCACGTGATTCCTATTTTGGTCCCTATCTTTTATTTTCACCACTTTAATCCATGTTTAGAAAAATGCCTTTCATTTTAGTACTTTCTGTCAGTGCCCTAACGGCACTGACCTACGTGGCAGACGGAACTATTAAAATAATAATAATAAATTTTATTTTGGCATTAAAAAAATGCCACGTTAGCATCTAAATTAAAAAAATAGTCGTTAACCCGTGCGATGCACGGGAAAGTTTTTAGTAACTATAAGATTTCAGCAAATCAAATGCTTTAAAATTTGAAAATCTTAAAGAACTTACATTAGCACTCATCAATTTGTTTACAAAGCCAATGCTAAATAGATCTACAAATTGCATTCTCATATCCTCTGTCATTTGCAAGGTGACAAGATTCTTTTCATTACGATTTGCATCCTTCTATCCTTCAAAAGCTTTAAGAAGTGTCATGTGGTCATTGCATAAGAATGTGTATAAGGTTATACGAAATTCTATCATTATAATCAACATCCTAAAGCTAATATCCAATCCAAAAATGTGTAACCAATGTTACATATTAGAGTGTTGTAGAGGACAGAGAGTAAAGCAAGCATTTTCTTACAACCACGACCATATGGCTTAGAGTTCTATCCATTATTCTAAGGAACCCAACAATATCAATAACCCAAAAAGTATTGTTGTGATACATTTACTTTAGGACAAATAAATTCGAGCAATCAAAATCAAGCAACCAAGCTGTGTGTGAAGACAAAGAAGGCTGACGTTTTAGGAGCCCGAATAATTATTTAATAAAACAAATGATTAAGCTAAGCTAAATTAGATGTGCTAAACAAAACCTAGATAGCAAAATAAAGCAAAACTTGAAAAAGCTAAAAGAATCAGGGAAAGACTGAATTGCGCACCAAGAAAAAGCTAAAAAGGGAAAGAAGAAGAAAAAAAAAATGAAAAGACATTGAAAAAGAAAGAAAGAAAAAATAAATTTTTTTTTTTTTTTTAGAAAATAATGTTGAAAACTGAAGTAACATTAAGACAAAATGAAAACTAATTGCAAAGGATTGCAACCTTTGTATGTTTACTTGGCTCAAAGTCAAAATCCAAATTCAATTTTGAAACAATGAAAACATACAACTTTATATTAATTGTAAATCAGTCTCACTACATGAATTCACTTTTCGCTCTAATGTATTTTGTTGATCAAATATTGTTAAAAGAATTCCAATAAACAATATTGCCACGTCATATTTGTTAGAGGCATTTAATTTACATAGAAGCCAATTGCAACCGTAATAGCTATCATGGTTGCTCAATGCTATGACAATCTAAATCCAAACATTCTCCTCCTAAAATCTCATCTCTTTTCTTTAAACCTGCACATCAAGCTTTGTGAACATGCATCCCCCTCATCTTCATGGAAGAACAAAAGAATATGAAGTTGACAACTGTATATTTATTGGTTGCTTTGCAAAGGAACACCACTCTTTCAACTGATGACATAAGTGTAGCTTATACATAATAATCACCAAAGGCAATGGTTAAATTGACAAAAACATCAATTACGGGTCTGAAAATAACATGTATACATATAACATATAAGAGGTTAACACTCATTGATAATTGTCCACAAAACTGTATGAAAAAAAAAAAAAAAACCACCAACAATAACAACAAAATACGCTTTACAAATTAATGCCAAGTGCATGTTCTCCCAAATGATCTCTTAGCCAGCCCTTTTATGTTGACCATAGATTAACCCAATTTCCTAAATCAAAACCAATCCACCGCAATATCAAAACCTAAGTCATATTTAAAATCCAAATTTTAAAAAGGAAAAAAAAAAAAAAAAAACCTTACCGGTTGATGTATATAGAGGCTTGTATATAGAAATGGACCCAAATTAGGGTTTCAACCACTATAAAAAGCAAGTCTAATTCAAAACCAAATCTAACACAATTACGTACAATGCATTTAGTGAGTCATTGTGGTGTAATGCGTGGACTTGTTTGATAAAATATGTCAAAGTATCTGTGTGGAATTGGGGGAAGGAGAAATAAATTGAAAGCAATGGAATAATGTTACTATATTATTTTCTTGGACACCTGCCATACTTAGTTAGTTAAAAGTCAATAATATTTTTGTTTTAATGTAGGATGAGAGCACAGATGCTGTTTCAGTGTGTTAGCAATTCCTATGACAACTAAAACCAAAAGACATAAACCATAAAGTTGACTTAAAATAATGTGAGAGTTTGACTTAAAATAATGTGAGAGTATAACTATCAAATTCTAAATAAATAAATAAAAATGCAAGAGGGAGTGAGATTTTTTTTTTTCAAACAAAACACACAAACCCAATAGGCAAACACAAATTGAATATACCAATATGAATATTTCTGTAGAGCTTACATAGGTCAATCCCACATACATATGAAAAGATAATAAACCCGACACTCAAAACAATAATAAAACCAAAAAAAAAAAGTAATTAAATCAACTAGCTCTGCTTCGATCAAACCCTTCCTCTACCAGCTCCTACCCACGACAAACAAACAGCAAAGTTCGCACCATACCCACCATACCCAACAAACATCTTCTTCCTCGGAATCGATCTCCTTCCTCATACCACCCACCACCCACATCCAACATGTACAACCTTATAGGTTGCAGCATCATTTTCAGCCGTTTAAAATGATTGCTTAAATAAAAGCACAACAATTAAAAAGAAAACCAAAATTCCAAAGAAGTAATCAGTAAAAATCATTACTCTTAACCAAAATTCTAAACACATATAGTTCTCTATTAACAAAATTATAACTCACAGTTCTAGTTGTGAGTTGCAATACAAATTCTCGCCAATAGTACCTGCTGTAATTCACAGATAACCCAAAAAAAAAAATCAACTTATAGCAACTAATAACCTGAAATACTAAACTTAACAGCATAATAACATATAAAGAGAGCAATAAAAAATTCTAGACTTTTTCAACCAATCCAAACATATTCTAATTTTTACCAATCTAAAATAGAGGACATTCACTAAATAGATGTAAATTTTTTACCAAGCCTTTAATCTACACTGATTCTAATTTCATTGAGACATTTTGTCAAACACTTAGGGTTAGCCTATTTTCAAAAAGGATACTAATTCTTTTATCATTCTTTCAACCATTATACCAACAAAAACATGAGAGAGAGAGAGAGAGCAAGAAATCTGGTGAATTTGTAAAAAAAAAAATTGGAATTTGAATAATATAGCTCTTCAAATTGTTCATCCTACTATAGTTCCATAAAATGTTGAATACATACTTCAAAAGTAATGTCTAGTATCTACAAATTTCCTTTACATATAAATTTTGAGCTTCCATTTTAAAGAAATAAATTCAAATGTTTTCTTATTTCAATTGACAACCCATGTACATAGTTACTCTTGTAGGCCTTTTGTCGAACACCTTACAGACATGGCCAAGAAATAGAACTTAGTTGATGTATAGGTGCTGAAACAGAGGAACTAAAAAAAAATTATAGTAATGTAATCTAGAAATTAAAAACTTATTGACAGAAAATTGATATACCACCAATTTCAGGCTTCAGCCAAAAAATCCAATTTATATTCAATACATACAAAAAAAAAAAGAATTGGGCATGAGGATAACCTTATTGCAACCCATGAACACCATTGTTAGTCTATTACCCCGCCTAGCAAATCCGTCTCAAAGAGCTCCTTGACGGTCATCACAATCTTCTTTGACACAAATTTCCACCTTAAATCGCCAGAACCTAAAGAAAAAAATAATAATAAATAAATAAATAACCCCAATTTTGCTTCAAAACTGAGATGGAAAATAAATAACACAAATTTCCACCTTAAATCACTAGAACCTAAAGCACAAAAAAAAAAAAAACTTTTTTAACGCTGGCAAACCAAAGGTCAACCATTCAGCCATAGCAACCCAAAACACCAAAGTAGATCACCCACAACCATAAACAAAATTCCATGAACAATTGAAGTGGAGAAAGAACAGTATATTGGAAGTAATAATTGGGCAGGTAGGTTTTCAATTAAAGAGCAAATCAGAATTCTTACCTCGGGTTTGGACTTCCTCTACAGAGGAGGCTGGCTTCAGTTGCAATTGATAGCCAAATCCCAACACACCCGAGGGTTAGGAAGTGAAATTCCTAAAATGATTGAAAAGCCTAATTAAAGACGAAATCCCTAAATTGACAGAAAAACCTAATTAAAGACAATAAGAAAAGATATTATTCATAGATTAATTGAGAAATACCAAGAGAGAATGGTCTAATATGGAGAAGGGCTTTGGCTGACCTGCATCTGCGATTGGAGTGAATTACTTCAGAGGAGAAGGGGAATGAGATCAGGTTTTGTTGGAGCTAATATGGGTCTGGGTTTTGGATGATGGAGAATGGGTTTGGCCATGGGATGTGTTTGGGACGATGGAGAATGTTTTCATCGTGGGGTGTGTTTTGAACGGGGAAGAATCAAGGAAACCGGAGAAATAGAAAACTTTTTTGAGGAGAGTATATATATTTAATAAAAAGAAAAAAAAATCAGGTTTAAAAATTAAAAAAAATGCTAACGTGGAAAATTGTGGAACTAGCAGATGCTTCGGTTTTATATATATACTAGCTTTTAACCCGCGCAATGCGCGGGATCATTTTATAATTTAGGCTCACCTTTACGTCACTCACACCATAAAACTCCTGATAGGTTTGACCTTTGTGTTGCATAAAAGACATGCAAAAATAATACCCCAAAATATTTGCATTTTGATTTTCTCAACTCCAAATATTTGCCTTGTTCATGGCCTTCAATTGTTATTTGTATAATATAAACCTAAAAGGTCAACAATCAAGCTCAGTACTTAAAATTAGGACTCAGATTCATTACTTGAAATTAGAAGCTTTTTAATGTAGCACCTATAAAAATGCATACTCGTATCATTCTCAATTTTCATCAATCTTGTATTCCCCAAATAAGGCTACAATGAACAGTGCAACAATCCAATAGAGACAAATGAATTACATACAATCTACAATTATAATTGAGTTCAAAATTAGAATCACATATATTACAAAACTTAAATTCATGTTGATATAAGAGTCTTAGGATGCTCAGATTACAAAACCATTGCGTAAATATAGAAAATTAAATCTCCCATAATTTGAAATAAAGCAGGAAATTAAGTAAATAAGAAAAGAGTATGAAGAATAGAACTTGGTGCATAATTCTTAAGCATTTTTTATGCTTCCAAGTCTTCTATTTCAGCAACTATTTTTCTATTATGTAAGAAAGTTATCCATCCAGTCCTTTAGGAGGTCCTTTTGGCATAATTTTCTTTGTGACTTTTGGAATGTCAAAGTTGATGTAGAACTTTGTTGCCCATGTGAATGACAGTCGATAGTTACCTATAAATTTTTTTAATCAATTAGGCATTAACATTTGTCATATTTTCATTTAAAGTATATGAGAATAATATCTAATAATATTTAAAAGAAACACCCAGACGATGCAATAGTTAAACTTAGAGGTGATAAAAACATAAATTTCATTTCACAAAATTGATGTAACTCTCATGCTCAACACATATTGCAAAGATCAAAACCACATCTATATTTCATGCCCAATTGACAAAACACAAAGTAGCAAGGCCAGATTAATTAGGATTACATATAACTTAAGAAACCAAAATGCTCTAAAACAGAACATGTAGTGAGCTCAAGTATGATAGATCTACTCCCTTTAATTTAATTTAACTTGGCATGATGTTTCTATGGATGGTAGTGATCTATGCAACTTTTCTCATCTCAAAGGCATCCTCAATGATTTATTGGAACAATTATTTTTTTACGTACTTAAGAATGTCCTTCCATTGTTCAAAGATTTCAATTGAAACCAAATAGTGAAATCATCTAGCTAAGCTGGTTTTTGGTTTGCACAGCATGTGAAACCAAAAAATGACATCTCTTAACCATTAGAGCAGAGATTGCAAACTATTTTTCATAGACCAAAGTATGAAATTCACTATAGCAAAAACTTAAGTGCAAAATCTGTTTTACTTGACAGTATCAAGCAATGACCATTCACCAATTTAAACTCAAGCATCAAGATTGATGCAATAATCTAAATAAAAATTGTGCAGAATATTGTTAACTACTGCAATCAGTCATATGCAATAGAACCCAACATTTGCAAATCAGAGGGCATAGAACCAAAGTCTTATTAATCTGATTTATGGATTTAACAACACATAAAACCATTTAAAAAAAAAAAAAACCAATTACAACAAAACTTAAATCTAATCATGAAAACATAACAGAACTAACAAAAAAAAAAAAAAAACCAAAAATTGAACATGCATAACAAAATGAACAAAACATTCATCACAGGAAAAAGAATAAGATCAATAGCATGCAAAAGAAAAAAGAGAAGTGTAATAATCATTTGATCACAAAATCGAACCCCTCATTTTAAGTAGTCAGCAACTTTCAGATTCTATAAGGCCAAAAAAACTACACTACAAATCATATTATAAACAAAACAAAAACTCTCCCCTTTTACAATCAAATTTAAGAAATTTTTACAGACATTTAATCTGGTGTAAGCAATTACAGGTATTGATTTACCCCCAAAATGTGTAAACAATTGTACCAGAACTATAATAATTTTTAAAGGGTGGGGGGGAGGGGCTACTTTCTTAAACCTCCAACATTGTGGTTGCTAATATTTGGTTTTTAAAGTTCCAAGTTAAGAAAATTCGAGCCTCTGACATTACCAGAGCTCATAAACCAACCTCAACGTTAGAGTATTGCAAATGTAGTTTGACCTCCTAAAAAATTGTGGAAGGTGCTTTCATTTCTCAATGTCAATTTGAACTTTGACTTTCTCTTATTTGACACATGAGACATATTTCCATGTGTCAACATAGTTCTTTATGTTTTGTGACTAAAGAAATCTGTTGTATTTAGAAAATTTTAAACTCATCATGTATAGAGTTGTTCTGTCTACAGTAAGAAGCCTTCCTGAGTTTTGCTCTCTACTTTATATTGAATCGTTCTTTCCCATGTCTACATATCACCCTCCAACCCATTCCTAGAAGGCATGGAGATGCCAATTGAGCTAGAGCTCAACGTCAAGTTTTGCTTGCTTTCTACAAATCTGCTCTCAAAAAATTCCATAATTCCATTTACCAAGAAATTATTATTACTATACATTCTAAAGACTCTTAGTCATCACAACCCAAACTTTGATGGTATTTACAAAGGATCCTGACAAATTACATTGAAATAAATAGACATGCCTTTTCACTATACAACTAACCCAACTAAAAAACTTAAATCAAAACCAACCCAACCAAAACACTCAAAACTAACTCATATTTCTTAGTTCATAACCAAATCAAAGGAAAAAGAAAAAAAGAACTGTAACATTCAATTTCACCAAAGCTGTACTTATTCACCAAAATGACTCAATACAGCATTTTTACATATCCACTAATCTAATGAGCTTATGCAGATAGCCGAACACACATACTATCTGTGCCTATGGATCCTGACCTGGCCTGTCAACAACTAAAAATGCAGAAGAGAATACTATATTATATTCAATCATTGACAGCTTTGTTCTAAATTTGGGTCTATGGACTTTCATATTCAAGAAATCTGTCAACAGGAAAAATTTAGTAAATTGCATAAATCAAGTCTTGACAATACCAAATTAGCAATTGGTACACAGCAAAAAAGTAACATAGATTAAAAAATAAAAATAGAAACTTCACAAAAAAATTTATAAACTTGAATCACAGCAGATCTAAAACTTACGTGAAAAATGTGATATTCTCATCTACCATTCCTATGAACCACAATGAACAAAAGAATGGGAGCATAGAACATTTAACAATGAATAAATTTTAAAAAACATATTTGATTACAGAATCTTGAAATAGAAATATAAATAAGTTGGAGAGGGGCTACACTGCATATTTATATTTATATAAATAAATAGATAATAGAACAAATAACGCAGGAACGGTAAATCTACTTTGTACTCAAACCTCAACAAAATTTAGAACTGAACAAAGAAAACGAAAAAAATTTTGGAAAAAAAAAAAAGAGATAAAGAGAGAAAGAGACTAAATTTCATACCACATCAAGAAAAACCCTTCTGTCTTCTTTGTTAACTTCAAAGTTCAACTGAAGCCTCTCATAGCTTGTACCTTCTGTGTCTACAATTTTTTTTTCTTGCTCTTCTCTCTCTTGCTGCCTTTTAACGTCCCTTGTACAGTGAAAAATAGAAAAAAAAAAATCCTAACCCAAATACCTAAATGAAAACAAAATAAATTCTAACCCAGGTACCTAAAAATCAAACCAATCCAAGCATAAAGCATATTTAACATTCAATTAAAAAAAAATTACCAGTGATGGTTCCAATAGAGTGGAAACTATAGCTGGTAGTACCGCTTCTAATCAGACTTGGACAGCTTCCAAGGATTTGCCTTTCCACCTACAAACCCAGAAAAAGAAAAGTTAAAGAAAAACCCTCTAATTTTTTATTACATAGATTTGAAATTGAAATCAATCATTTACAAATGAAATCTACAATTGAATCCAAGAGAGAGTTAAATAAATCCAAAGCAACACATATACCCTACCCATAAACCAAATTTAATCCTATAACCTTGAACAAAACCAAATCCAACCCAAATGCCTAAATCGAAACATTCAAATATATCTCATAGTTATCATGTAATTTTAAAAAAGAATAAAGAAAACCTTCACCGGTAACGATTCCGATTGCATGACGATGGTGGCTGCCCTGAAATTTATCTCTTTGTCGATCTCTGTTCTTCATTTGCTTTAACGGGTTCATTATCTCGACTGAAGGCGCTTTCAATCTCTGTTCTTCTGCAGTTTACGAAATCTCTCTTTTTCTCTCTCTGTTCTTTTGTGTTTTTTCTCTTTCAGCAAACCGCCTCTGTAACTTTAAAACCCTTTGGATGTGAGAAATGAGTGGCTTTTATTTTGATTGTTTCGGGTTGTACAGGTATAACTTGCGGGCTGTTGTGATTTTAATGGTAAAGGTGAGTCTTCCGCTGTACGGTTTTTTAAAGTTAAAAATTGTATTAGGCTCCGTTGTAAAATATTTTTCAGGTGTAAAATATTTTTAAATGAAAATATTTTTGATAAAGGAAAATATTTTTAAGTGTTTAGTGGTATTTTAAAAAATACTTTGAAAAATATTTTCAGGTGTTTAGTTATGTTCTTGAAAATATTATAGATAATACGTTTTTTACTTGTTGCTCATATTTTCTCAGCTTCTAAACAAATATATAAAACGCAAAAGAAATAAAACCCAAAAAAAATTATCATCAAATCTGGGAGAGAAGAAGGAAGAGAGAGAAGCTTCGATCACATGATTGACGGTGAAGGCGAGACACGCAGCGAAGGCTAGATCGCAATCGAGAGGCACAGCCCGGACGATGAGATTGCGTGGCATTAGAGTCGATCTTGGTTCGGTTTTTTTTTTTTTTTTTTTTTCTTTCTCCGGAAATAGTTTGAAAGTAATGGTTTGGAGATGGTTTTTGGACTGTGGGAGATGGGTTTTGGATCGTGAGAAATGGTTTGGAGATGGGTTTTAGACCGTGGGGCGGCACAATCTGGGTTGGCCGAAGCTTGGCTGGGCTGGCCAGAGCTTGGCTGAAGTGAGCTTGGAGATGAGTTTTGGACTGTGTGAGGAGTGTGCTCGAGCTCTCTCTCTTCAGGTGTGGTTTTCGGAAATTGTTTGAAGGTAAAATAAAACTGTAAATAATTTTCCGTTGGAAGGGGTGGTATTTTATGGTCAAAGGAAATCATTTCAAGTTGACCATATTTTACATGTGCATCCAAACACACGTGATGGTGTAAAATAATTTTCGAAAGTTGTTTACTCCCAAAATCCAAAACAAACACAGCTTAAGTAAAAAATTAAAAACAAAAATAAAAACAAAAAATTACATTAATTGAAATCAAGACGTGTCTTGAACAAAAATAATAAAAATACAAAATTAAAATCTAAAAATCACAAACCAAAAAAATAAGAACAAAAAATTAAACTATAGATCCACATAATAACACATGCCCAAATTTTCTAGCATTTTCTAAGCCTTTCTTGTGACCAAACACAAACACAAATCGATTCCAAGCAAGAACAAAAACACAAACACAAACACAACCCAGCTACAGATCTTCCTGCCAACCCAACACAAAAGCAACAAACCCAGTTAGAAGCAAACAATTAACAAGACTTTCATCTAAGTGTTCTTCTCGCCTTCTTCTTCCTTCTTCTTCTGATATTCGCTCTCAATTCGCTCTTTCTTTTTATCTTTTTCTTAATTTCTCTGTGGAAATTTTTATGGTTGTTGTTTATTGCGATTTCTGAGATTCCGATCCACCATTGCCGGAAACCATGGGTTCTCCGGTGAGTCCCTCGTGACTCCACTCTCTCCATGCATGATCCGAGTCACCGTCGTTGCCTCCAGATTTATCTCCTCTACCATGGCTTTCTCGGAAGGTACTTTTCATTTCCAATCTCTAGGTCTTTTTAAACTCTTGCTCTCCGTTTGGTTACCGAGAAAATATTACAGCAAAGCAAGTGAAAAAGCAGAACCGAGTTTTTTTGAAAAGATTTTATGTGGTTTTGGATCGGAATAACTCGCGCCTCAGCTGTGTTAAGCAGAATCTGAGATTAGGAGCTGTATTTTCTTTGCTTTTTTTTTCCTTACACTTTCTCGGTAGCCAAACAGATGAAATAGCATAATTGTAACAGGTAGTGTATGAGTATTGAAGTTGAAGCATGTGTAGAGATTGATGCGTACTGATTAAAGTTTCTCTCTACATTTTTTTCTTGTTTCCTAAAGGATTTGGCGTCTTCAAGATCATTTTGGTGAGGATTCTGAATAAGGAAATTTACTTCTAGTTCATTCGGATCAGAAGCGTCTCTCTCTGTTGCGGTGGATTCTATAAAAAAAAAAAAAAACTGGATTTGTGTTTATTGCTTTTGTATTTGGTTGACAAGGAAGATCTGTTGCTGTTGCTGGGTTTGTGGTTGTGTTTGTATTTTTGTGTTTGGTTGACAAGTAAGGGCAAGAAAATCCTAGAAAATCTGGGCATGCGTTTTTATGTGGATCTATAGTTTAATTTTTTGTTCTTATTTTCTGGGTATGTGATTTTTGGATTTTAATTTTGAATTCTTAGATTTGAATTTGTGTTTTTATTGTTCTTGTTCAAGACATATTTCAATCTCATTTAATGTAATTTTTTGTTTTGTTTTGTTTTTAATTTTTTTATTTAGTTAAAATTAATTGATGCTGACGTGACATTTTTTAATGTCAAAATAAAATTTGTATTATTATTTTAATAATTTCATCTGTCACGTAGGTGAGAGCCATTAGGGCACTGACAGAAATGATTAAAATAGAAGGTGTTTTTCAAAACATAGATTAAAAGTGGTGAAAATAAAAGATAGAGACCAAAGTGAGAATCGTGTGAAAATATAGGGATGAAAATATAATTTTAACCTAATATATTTGATGGATGTTACGCATCAATAACAAGATAAATACATTTTTTTAATGGATTTTTTTTAAAAGTTTTATATTTGAAATTCAATGTATAAATTTATTAAACTTATATAATAAAATTTATATTAACCATAAGCTTCACTTTTACGTATAAAATATCAACCTTTGTAATGTCTTTGTAAAACAACTTATGCATAGTAAATGTAGTAAAAGACACATACCTCTAAAAAGTAGAGAAAATACACCATATATTGGGTGTATTTTTTCTCCATCTCACACGTGTTAGTAAGGATACATGTGTGAGATCCTAGAGAATTTAGAGACTAAAAAGTTTGACACGTTGCCTTCCCAACTGCCACCTAAGCTTCACTTTTACACATAAAATATCAACCTTTATAATGTCTTTGTAAAATAACTTATGCATAGTAAATGTATAGTTCAAAAGACACATACCTCTAAAAAGTGGAGAAAATACACCATATATTGAGTGTATTTTTTCTCCATCTCACACGTGTTAGTAAGGATACATGTGTGAGATTCTAGAGAATTTGGAGACTAAAAAGTTTGACACGTTATCTTCCCAATTGCCACCTAAGCTTCACTTTTACACATAAAATATCAACCTTTGTAATGTCTTTGTAGAATAACTTATGCATAGTAAATGTATAGTTCAAAAGACACATACCTCTAAAAAGTGGAGAAAATACACCATATATTGGGTGTATTTTTTCTCCATGTCACACGTGTTAGTAAGGATACATGTATGAGATCCTAGAGAATTTAGAGACTAAAAAGTTTGACACGTTACCTTCCCAACTGCCACCTAAGGAACTTGGCGAGAAAATAAGTACGCAATTAAATCGTCTCTTTTTTAATTCTGGACTTTTTTTTTTCTTTTTTTTTTTCCAAACCTGCCATGGTGGTCCTGTCCTTTTCTCATCCACTATTATTATTATTATTATTATTATTATTATTATTATTCTAACCTGCCATGGTGGTCCTGTCCTTTTCTCATCCACTAATATTGCCTCTTATCCACAATAACAAATGCAAAGCCAAATGCGATTACGCACTCAGTGACATAAATCAAAAGAGAGAAACAAATATACGCAGTCAGTGACGTGAGACACTAGATAGGCATCATTATTATGTCCCTTTTATTCCAAAAAGGCACCTCATCATTGAAAACATGATCTTCAATGTGGTGTAAACAAAATTGATTTATGCTCATTTGAATAGTGTCGTGTGTCAACATGTGATTTACCTTTAAAACATATGATATTCTAACACTAACTAGCTAGTCCCTATAAATATATAGTGATCACATGCATCTTCAATCACAGAGCATCAGAAATCATTTCAGTATCAAAATATCATAAAAAATAAACATGGAAGCCATCTTACAATATTTGTTTCTCACCCTACCCATCTTTCTTGTTGCTTTCAAGCTCATCCTCAAAACAAGAACTACTCAACCAAAACACCTCCCACCTAGCCCACCATCTCTTCCAATTATAGGCCATCTCCATATCATTAAAAAACCACTCCACCGTACTTTCCATGCACTCTCGCAAAAATATGGTCATATATTCTCACTCAAATTTGGTTCACAACTTGTGGTTATTGTGTCATCCCCGTCAGCAGTTGAAGAATGCTTCACAAAGAATGACATAGTATTAGCCAACCGTCCTCCCACCCTATTAGGCAAGCACCTTGCCTATAACAACACCACCTTAGCACAATCCCCATATGGCGATCACTGGCGCAACCTCCGCCGCATTAGTACCCTCGAAATCTTCTCAAACAATCGCCTCAACAAGTTCTTAGGCATCCGAAGGGACGAGATCAATCACTTGCTACAAAACCTATCCCACAACTCTAGCCACGGTTTCGCCAAGGTAGAGCTACAATCAATGCTCTTGGAGATGACATTTAACAACATAATGAGAATGGTGGCAGGGAAACGATTCTACAAGTACGGTGAAGACGTGAAGGACGAGGAAGAAGCGAGACAGTTTAGGCGGATAATTAAAGAGTTAATAGGGTTCGGAGGGGCATCAAATCCAGCAGAGTTTGTTCCCATCTTGCGGTGGATGGATTATGGTGGTTTGGAGAAGAAGTTGAAGAGTCTCTCCAAGAGGATGGATGAGTTCCTGCAAGCACTCATTGATGAGCAAAGGCGTAAGGAGGAAGAGGGTAACACTATGATTGACCATATGCTTTCTTTGCAAAAATCACAGCCAGAGTACTACACGGACCAGATCATCAAGGGGCTTATATTGGTAAGTGCACTCAATAATGCTTCATCTCTTACTGAGAAAACTAGGAAATCGTAGTTTTTTTTTTTTAAATATTTTTTTTTATTCTTACATCTTGAAAAGTAGTCATGCAATTATTTGTTTTATTTTTCTTTAATAGGTTCATCGGAATTGCTATCTAGTGCAAAAAAGTGATATTCTTAGTCTCGGAAAAAAAAATCCACAGTAACATTAGACTAACTAGTTACATATGATCATCATCATCATCGTTGAATGTCACAGAACATATAAAAAATCTGTTTTTATTAAATATATTGTTGTTCTATTCTAAATAACTCGTGTATAATGCACAGGTATTGTTACTTGCTGGGACTGATACATCAGCAGTCACATTAGAGTGGGCAATGACTAATTTACTAAATCATCCTCATATATTGAAGAAAGCTAGAGATGAGATAGATAGTCAAATTGGAGAAGAGAAATTGATTGAGGAATCAGATGTTTCCAAATTACACTACCTTCAGAGTATTATCTCAGAAACCCTTCGATTGTATCCAGCAACACCATTGTTAGTACCCCATATGTCCTCCGCTGATTGCACCATTGGAGGATATGATGTACCGAGTGGCACAATGTTATTGGTCAATGCATGGGCCATACATAGAGATCCTACGGTGTGGGATGATGCAACTAGTTTTAAGCCCGAGAGGTTTGAAAATAGTGAGAGTGAAGGACATAAACTAATGCCATTTGGGATTGGGAGGAGGACTTGTCCTGGGGCAGGCCTTGCCCAACGTACAGTGAGCTTGACTTTGGGTTCGTTGATTCAAAGTTTTGAGTGGGAAAGGATTACCACAAAAGAAATTGATATAAATGAAGGTAGTGGGCTCACTATGCCTAAAGCCATGCCATTGGAGGCCATGTGTAAAGCACGCCCAATCATGCATAAGCTTCTTTCTAAGTCAACAGATGATATTTGAGCAATCTCCTTGAGTTACATTTGAGAAACTTGCTTAGTTATTTGTTGATAATTTTAATCATTTAATAAAATAAAATAAACCATTACATATTCAATTTGAAAATTGAATAATTGTATCTATATAAAGTTGTATCTTGTTTTGGTTTTTTTTTTTTTTTTGGCTATGGCGTTGTTGTTTGTGGCCTGTACTGAATAGTGATTTGTATTTTTGTTTAAGGAATAAGATAGGATTTGGATAATTTTACTTTTCCCTTTGAAATTCTTATGTTAAATTAGGACATTTTGTTATAGGATATAAATAAATCAAGTTGTCTAAAATTTGAAAGTTAACTGCAAAAACACTTGTGTATTTACTAAGTTGGTGAGATGAATGTCTAGAAATTTGAGTCATATTTTCAGATTATATATATATATATATATAGGGTTGGGTTCAAGTTACACCTGGTGTAATTCTAAATAATGTTACACTACTTAATATTTTTTAATTGGATGCAAAGTTTGACAAATCTACCCTTAGATTACATTATTTTCGTATATTCTCCATGCTTGCAAAATTTCAAGGTGATCAAAGATTAATAGCCATGTCATCAATAAATTTTTTAAACTCAAATTTTTGTAGTTTGAAATTATGCATAAAAGATGAGTTTATGGATCGAATGGTAAATTATATTCAATTGGCATGGAAATTGTCATGCATATTAAGAACATATAGAACATGTAATTCAACGGTTGGATTTTCAAAATATGAATTTTATAACAAGTTGTTGGGTGGTGTAACATTGCTTAGAGTTACACCAGATGTAACTTGAACCCAGCTCCTATATATATATATATAAAAGATGTGATATGTATCTTGAATTGACTTTACTTGAATATTTAATTCAGTTGCATCTTTCCTTATTTACAATAATATTATCAAAAGCAAATAACTGAGAAAGATTTTTTTTAAAGGCAAAGACAATGGTGAAGAAGAAGAAAACTACTGGTCAAGCTTATTCCAGTGAACTTTTATGTGTGGGTCTGTCTTCTCTACTGTTCCTGTTTTTTTTGGCTAAGCTCGCTCTCTCTCTCTCACTCGCTTTCTCTCATGGAGAGATTGTGTGACTACTAAGTGTAAAAAAAAGGAGAAAAAGAATGTTTTTGTACAAAGCCTTGCTCCGTATATACAAGAGTGTAACCCATACACATGAAATGAGGTGTACCAAGTCCAACGGCGAAAATAATCACAAATCAATAAGTGGGTTATTTGGTCTACGCTCCTTATCTTTTAAACATTCAAATTACTCCGATATTACATTACAAATGCAAATAATTAAGGATTATGTTGCCCGACATTAAGTTAAAAATCTTAGTCTCTCCCACTTGGGAAACATAGGTTATTGACAATATTTAAAAAAAAAAAAAAAAAAACTTGAAAATTAGTATGAAAGCTGTGTGGTTTCAACAAATATCCAACACCCTTTTGATCTTGGAATATGGAGCAATAAACCTCTCAATGTTATTCAATGGGAGAGGTAGAAAGATTGCTGGGATGTTCAGTGGCTTTATTATTTACCTTAATCCTTAATTATTTACATTTGTAAAAAAATATACAAGAAGTTTGAATTTTTATGAAATAAAGAAAAGAGACCGAATAACCCACTTATTGGTTTGTGATTATTTTTGTTGTTGGACTTGGTACAATTTATTTCATGTGTAAGGGTTACAATCCATATGGAGCCAAGGTTTGTGTAATAATAGAGTTGTTTTCCTGTCTTTGCACTTAGTAGTCACAATGTCCCCATGAGAGAGAGAGAGAGAGAGAGAGAGAGAGAGAGAGAAGGGACAAGAGAGAAGATTGACCACAAATAAAAGTTGACTAGAAAAAGCTCGATTGGTAGTTTTCTTCTTCTTCACCATTGTCTTTCTTTTAAAAATATTTTAAAAAAAAATATTTCTCATTTATTTGCTTTGGATAATATTATTGTAAATAAGGAAAGCTACAAATAAATCTAATATATAAGTCAAATTCAAGATGTGTATCATTTAAAAACAAAACAAACCAAAAGGAAATATTTTATCCCAATATGTCTCAAATTTCTACGCTTCCATTTCACAAATTTAGAAAATAAACCAGTTTTTTTGTAGTTAACTTTCAAATTTTGGACTACTTAATTTATTTACATCCAATACCACAAGGACAAAAGAATGGGTTTGCTGGCTATGTAGTGTGGCTATGTATTGTAACAGAGGGCAAAAGAATAGTTGGGGTATATACTGAGTTTGCAGTGTGATGTTGGGGCTTATTAGCTGAATTGTCCTATAAGGCAAGCCAAGTATTAAAAGTTTAGAGCCCCTTTCCCTATCCCTTATGTGTATGTGTTTGTTTCTCAAAAAAAAAAGTGTTAAAAGTTTAGTATTGTTCATTTCACTTTATTTCGAACACTTGTCAAGCTCAAACTAATCATCAAACTAGTTTACAAGTGGAAGCTCAATTAATTCTATTGTCAAATAGGCTTAAGATTTTCCAAGAGCTACTTGCTTAACTTATAATATTCCTATATATTAAAACACTATAACTTCAATTTTTACCCCTTGAAAATTCTATACTAATAATTAATAGCTAAATTATAGTTAAAATCATACCATTTGATTTAGTTAGAAAAAAAAAATGACATTAATTTATGAACTTATAAAAATTAGATTCACAAATATTAATTGTTAAAATTTATATTTAATTTATTTTATATCATGGATTATCCATAGTACCAATTTTCTTGATTTTTTAAAATTATTTTTCTTTCTTCACACACACCAACCACCATCCACTCTTTCCATTTATCCTCCAGATACATATGTAATCCCAAAATTATCAAGTTTGGAAATCAAATAATTGAAATAGTTTCACAAATGTAATTTTTATTGATGAATTTGTAAGTACAATTCTATGTATTTAGATTATAATACAATAAAATAATCATCTAATTCTATCTTCTTGTAATCTTGGCTCAAACATGAGCTCTTCTTCACTTTGGTTGGAAGATAGATAGATAGACCGAATGATCATCACAATAAATATTTGGCTTTGAGCTTGTTAGATATTTTTTGTTGTTCAAGTGTTCTTTGAAGATTTTTCAAATGCAAAGGATTTTGGATGGAAGTTCTTTGGAGCTTTGGAGGCTTGATCCATTCAGCTTTAATGAATAAGGGCTTTTTGAAGTTTGTGGTGGCTTTTGAGCTCGATTCCAATTGAACTTTGAGTCTTGGAAGTGTGATTTGAATGTTTTTAAGTGTTCTTAATGTAGAATTTCTCTAGAAAAGTTGTTGGACATTTATGAGGGGGTGCCCTCTATTTAAAGTGGCTTCAGAGAATGAGTTCTGATAGGATACTGATTTTGCCTATCTTGAAGTCGTCCATGTAGGTCGTCCGTAACCCAGTTAGAATTGCAAGCACCCTCGAAAACCTACCTGTAACTACCTCGTCCAAAGAGGAAGAGCCTTGGACGAGGTAAGCGCCACCAGAGAATGAGGCACTCGTCCAGAGTGCTGACAAGCTCGTCCTGAAGGAATTCGTCCATTAGACGGGACAACCCCTATTCATGTGCCAAAGTACACTCGACAAGGGAATGCTAGGACGAGGGTATCATACTTAGGAAAATCTCCTAATATAATGATAATTCTTTATTCCACGCATAACTGCCCGGTATCCGTTGTGAAATAGAAGCATAACTCCTAAACGGTTATGGAAGTTATGTTTCATCCTTACGCCTCCTCAAATCCAGGGGAAGTTCCAATTTCGATAACCGTCTATCAGAACACTATATAAACGCTTATTCAGACAAAGCAAAGGTATGTTTTGAATTCGCTCCCAAAAATTTGGAACTCCAAAAATATAGAGAGAAAAACTAACTTTGCCATCGGAGGGTTCTTGGCCGGCAGGCCCGGTCACCTTTGATCGTTTTTCTTTCTTTTTCAGGCCGTTGATAGAGCAAGTGGTCATCCAAGTCCGGATCATCCAGCCTACTGATTTTCTTTGCAACATCAGTTGGCTCCGTCTGTGGAAAAAGGAGTAAACCAACACTATTCACTGTCCTTTTTATTTGATTGTGTTTTTGTTGTCAAAGGTTACTCTGCCCTAGACAAAAGGCTGAATGGTTCGAACAAGATCGAGGGCTACCAGCCCAGGTCGCCAGGAGAGTAGGGATGCATCTAGTAATCCCCTTCGCGATCGTAGGTCAGCACCTGTCATGCCATCGCCTTCTATTCAACACATACAGTCCATGGCTGCCGCTATGGCAGAACTGACACGTCAGAATCAGGAGTTGAATAGGGAGATCAACCTCAGGGGGCAGCGCCAAGATGGGCACACGGAGGGACGGGCCCCGAGTCAGGAAGGAGGAGGAGAAAATGTCGAGTTCGAGAATCAAACAAGGGGTACCGCTTCAAGAAGAATGCCGCACTTGGAAAGAGAGATGGACCAGATGAGGAAAGCCATGGATGAGATGAGGGAGAATATAAGGCGGGCAAACCCAGTAGACGATATGGTTCACCGAACATACTCCCCTTTCACAGCTTCCATCAACAGTCATCCTCTACCCCTGAAATTCAAAATGCCTTCTTTGGACTCGTATGATGGAAATCGCAACCCTTGCGATCACATTGCAAATTTCAAGATGACCATGCACCTTCAGGGAGTCCCGGACAAGATCATGTGCAAAGCTTTCCCCACCATACTTAAGGGACTAGCGCGGGTGTGGTTTAGTAAGATACCCCCAAACTCGGTGGGATCATTTGAAGAGTTGAGTAAGTTGTTTGTCAATAACTTCATTAGAGGACAGCGCCACAAGCGTTTATCTTTCAGCTTGTTAACTATAGAGCAAGGGGAAAATGAAAGTCTATGATCTTTTATTACTCGATTCAATAGGGAAGCCCTGACGGTGGACGAGATGGATGACAAGTTGTTGCTGGCTGCCTTCCACAACAGGGTCAATTCTGACTTGTTCATTCACAAGCTCTACGAGCAGGAACCCCAGACTATGGCCGAGCTCGTCCATTCGGCCCAGAATTTCATGAATGCTGAGGACGCTATCATAGCCAAGAAAAGAAAAAGGGCGGAGCGCTCAGAAGCAGGCCACCATCGTTACTCGGATCAAGGACCTCGTCCCAAGAAAGCTCGGTTAGACGAGAGGAAAGACAAGGATGGGAAAAAGGCAAGTTCCTCCGCCAGGAGTCAGCAATACACGCCCCTGACCATGCCACTGAAGCAGGTTCTTATGCGGATCAAGGATGATTTGTCTTTGAAGTGGCCGGATAAGATGAAGGGCGATCCTAACAAGCGCAACAGGAGCAAGTATTGCCGCTTTCATAGGGATCACGGACATGACACGGACGAGTGCTTTGATTTAAAGCAGCAAATAGAGAATCTTATTAGACAAGGAAAGTTAAGGAACTTCCTTGGATGAGATCAGAGAGATGAGAAATTGAAAGCTAAGGTGGAAGAGCCGTCACGACCCCCACTGGGAGAAATAAGGGTAATTATAGGAGGGAACTCAACAGTGCAGTCATCCAAGTCAAGAAAAACATACCTCAAGGTGGTGCAGAACATCCAGCTGTTTGGACGACCTACTAAGACGAAGCAAGTCGATGAGCAGGCTGTTACATTCACGGACGAGGATGCAGGACGACTCCATCACCCACATGATGACGCGATAGTCATCACCTTGCTCATCTCTGATTATATGACTAGGAGGGTGTTGATAGATAATGGTAGCTCTGTAGATATTCTTTACTACCCCGCCTTCCAGCAAATGAGGTTAGGACAAGATCAGCTTCGGCCAGTGAACTCGCCGTTGGTGGGATTCGAAGGAATGAAGGTGCAACCGGTGGGCACCATCACATTACCAGTGGTCGTTGGAACATATCCACAGCAGATAGCCAAGGAGGTAAATTTTCTTGTTGTTGACTGTGCATCATCATATAATGCAATTATTGGAAGACCAACTTTGAATAGCTGGAAGGCGGTAACTTCTACTTACCACTTGTCCATCAAATTTCCAACCGAGCACGGGGTAGGCCAAGTACAAGGAGATCAGTTGGCCGCCAGAGAATGCTACTTAGCTATGCTGGCAATGGACGAGCACATGCAGGCAATAAGTATAGACGGGAGAAGGATTGCGGCGGAGCCCACTGAAGTATTAGAAGACATCCTTTTGGACGATAACCAGCCTGAGAAGTTTATTAGAATTGGGGCGAGCATCGAAGAGGGGGCAAAGCGTGCTTTGGTCCAGTTTCTGAAGAAAAGCCTCAACGTCTTTGCATGGAGTCATGAGGACATGCCTGGCATTGATCCGAGTATCATTACCCATAGCCTGAACGTGTGTCCTTATTCAAGACCAGTACGTCAGAAGAAAAGGATTTTCGCTCCTGAGTGGGACAATGCCATTAAGGAAGAAGTACAGAAGTTGGTCGTTGCAAAGTTCATCCGAGAAGTTTATTATCCGGATTGGTTGGCGAACGTGGTCATGGTCAAGAAAGCTAACGACAAGTGGTGAATGTGCGTAGACTTCACTGATTTAAACAAAGCTTGCCCTAAGGATAGCTACCTATTGCCACACATTGACCAGTTGGTGGACTCGACGGCAGGTCACAGAGTACTTAGCTTCATGGATGCTTTCTCAGGTTATAACCAGATACAGATGGATGAAGCGGATCAGGAGAAGACCTCATTCATTACGAGCCAAGGGTTGTATTGCTACAAGGTAATGCCCTTCGGTTTGAAGAACGCAGGGGCGACTTGCCAAAGGCTGGTTAACCATATGTTCTGTTCACAAATCGGGCGAAATGTGGAGGTTTATGTAGACGACATGTTGGTAAAGAGCCAGGACGAGGATAAACATCTGGACGACCTACAAGAGACTTTTGATACATTGCGGCGGTACAACATGTAATTGAATTCGAGCAAGTGTGCTTTCGGAGTTTCATCGGGAAAATTTTTGGGGTTTATGGTGTCGCACAGGGTAATTGAGGCAAATCCGGACAAAATCCAGGCGATACTGAATATGGAACCACCAAAGAATATCAAGGAAGTCCAGTCTCTTACTGGACGGATCGTCGCCCTTAACAGGTTTGTCTTGAAAGCTACTGATAAGTGCTTGCCTTTCTTTAAAGTCCTTAGGAAGGCATTTGAATGGATGAACGAGTGTCAGAGAGCCTTCGAAGATTTGAAGACATATCTCATGATAGCGCTGTTGTTGAGTCCATCTATACCTGGGGAAGAGTTGTATTTGTACTTGGCAGTGTCCCCACACACAGTAAGCTCGGCGTTGGTCAGAGAAGAAGGAAGAGTCCAGAAACCGGTCTATTACATAAGCCATGCAATGAGAGGAGCAGAAGGACGGTACCCGATGATGGAGAAACTAGCCTTTGCATTGATCACGGCTTCCAGGAAGCTGAGGCATTATTTCCAAGCACACCTCATCAACGTCCTAACAGACCATCCCATAAAGAAGGCAATGAACAAGTTGGAAACTGCTGGACGGCTAGTACAGTGGGCCGTTGAGCTCAGCGAATTTGACATCAGATACCTCCTAGGGAGTGCGATGAAGGCGCAGGCATTAGTAGATTTCATCGCAGAGTTTACCCCCAGCCAGGATGACCTGGACAAGGACGAAGGAATTGAAAGGTGGGTGATTAATGTAGATGGATCGTCCACACTGTATGTAGGAGGGATAGGAGTTATCCTGAGGTCCCCTGAGGGTGACAAGTTGGAGTATGCAGCCCGTCTGCAGTATCAAACTACCAACAACGAGGATGAGTACGAAGCTCTACTCAAAGGATTGGAGTTAGCTAAGTCCTTAGGGGCGGAGTCGGTAACACTCAGAGGAGATTCCCAGCTAGTTATTAACCAAGTAAATGGAATGTGTGACACTAAGGAAGATCGAATGAAGAAATACCTCAGCAAAGTGAAACGACTTGCACGAAAATTTTCAACTGTAAGTTTTGTTCAACTACCCAGGGAGGAAAACACGGAAGCGGACGCCTTGGCAAAAGCGGCTTCGGCAAGGGTTACAAACGAGTGCGACGACGTCCAATATATGCCGAGCATTGACATCCCTAACATACAGCAAATAGGAAGAGGGGAAAATTAGATGAGTCCAACAGTGATTTATCTTAAAGATGGAAGGCTCCCAGAAGACAAAGATGAAGCAAAAATTAAGGGTCAGGGCAGCAAAGTATGTCCTCATAAACGAAGTATTGTACAAGCGAGGTTTTTCCCAACCTTACTTAAGGTGCTTGGCTCCTGACGAGTCAAGTTATGTTCTGAGGGAAGTGCATAAGGGAGCATGTGGAAATCATTCAGGAGCACAATCGTTAGTCCATAAGATCGTCCGTGCCGGCTACTACTGGCCTACAATGCAAGCAGATGCTAAAGCCTATGTCAAGGTATGTGACCAGTGCCAGTGCTATAGTAATGTACCTAGATAGCCGTCAGAGTACTAGACCCCAATGATGGCCCCATGGCCATTCGCATAGTGGGGACTGGATATCCTAGGCCCTTTCCCCATGGGAACCCGGCAAATGAAGTTTTTGGTAGTAGGAATCGATCACTTTACCAAGTGGGTAGAAGCCGAGCCTCTTGCAGCTATCACTCAGCAAAACGTGAAAAATTTTGTATGGAAGAATATTCTATGTAGGTTTGGAGTACTCAGGGTATTAGCATCGGACAACAGACGTCAATTCGACAGCGCACCCTTCAGGGACTTTTGCAATCATTTTGGGATCAAGAATCACTATTCCTCACCCTCCCATCCACAGGCAAATGGACAAGCAGAAGTGGCAAACCGATCCCTGTTGAAAATCATCAAGACTCGACTCGAGGGGGCAAAAGGGATATGGCCAGACGAGCTACCAGGTGTTCTTTAGGCCTATAGGACGACTGCACGAACTCCGACAGGAGAGACCCCCTTTAAACTAGCTTATGGAAGTGAAGCTGTTATACCAGCGGAAGTTCATATGGCAAGTCACTGAGTGATGAAGTACCAGGAGAAAGAAAATGGGGAACAACTTCGTCTTGACCTCGATCTTATTGACGAGATAAGAATGGATGCGGGCAAAGGACAGCAAGGTACAAAAACCTTATGGCCAGACAGCATGATGCCATGGTGAAACCCAAACGGTTCGGTGTGGGGGACCTCGTCCTCAAAAGAGTCTCCTTGGCGACTAAGAACCCAGCTTATGGAAAATTGGGACCCAATTGGGAAGGACCCTACTGGGTAATCAACTGCAAGAGGCAGGGGTCTTACTACCTAGAAGCTCTGGACGGGCGAAAGTTAGAGCATCCCTGGAACGTGGAACATCTGAGGAGGTACTATCAGTGATAAGCAAGGACGATGGAAGTTAGTGGCAAAGTTATTAAAGCTATGATTTGCGTGTTCGCTTATATTTACTGTTGTGTTCTTACTACTATTATGGTGTGTTATGAATAAAAAGTGCACTAGTTCTTAAACTTTTGCACCGCTTATAGACCAGCTTATGAAAGACGAGGTTATGTATTTAAGTATTTTAATAAGGCACTGGCTTATAAGCATGTGCCACGTTTGTGAACAATGTTCGTGTAATAATATGGTTTGGATTTCTTATGTATTTGATGCATAGATCTGATTTCCATAATAATACCCACAGAAAAGGCAAAAGCCTAAGACGAATAGAAATCTTCGGACGCAGAAAAACTCATCCAAGGCTTTCCTTTAAATAAGGATAAGGCAAAGAGAAATAAGCCAAGGCAAACTCGTCCAAAGCTTTTCTTTAAATAAGGATAAAGCAAAGAGAAAAAAGCTAAGGCATGCTCGTCCAAGATTTCCTTTAAATGAGTATAAAGCAAAAAGGAAAGGCCAAGGTCCACTCGTCTAAGAAAGAAAGTAGGCATTAAGGCGTGGCATTCCGAAGACGAGAAGTTAGTCAAGACGAGTAAAACATAAACGTGAACTCCTTGCGAGAAGACGAGTAATAATTGCCTAAAGGGCAAGCAAAAGTAATGGTCATCATTATCGTCCTAAGTGGGTTGTCTATAACGAAATCGTGTAGATGATCATTTAACACTTGGAACATTGCTTAAAAGGCAATCGCATAAAAAATAAAAATAATGTGTAAACTCGTCCATGGAACAACAATAATAGATGAAAATAAACATTCATTAGAAATTAAAGGGTGGACGACCACCGTCCAAAAACCCTTAAATAAGCCTTGAAAGGCAATTGTTCATAAACTCATCAGAAGTACTCTAGACGAGGTAAGTGTACTCAAATAAATTAAAAAAAAAAAGAGAGAGAGAAGAAAACACTTTAAAAAACGAAAATGATAAAATCTTCGGATAGCAAGGGCATCAGGCATCGGGGTCGTCCTGGGCAGGCTTGGTCGAGGCATCGTCTTCAATATTGACATCTTCAGAGCTAGTCTGAAGAAAAGAACTAGCAGCACCCCCTAATTGAAGGACGATGGGGCTGAAATCAACCTCTGGAAACTTCTTTTTCGCTTCATGCGAAAATCTTCAAATCCAGCCGCATAGTTGGCGTCCAGAAGGTCAATTAATTGCTTCGAGGTCTTGAATTCCTCCACAGCATCGTCCTTAGCCTTCTCAAGGGAGTTGCTTAGCTCATCGATCCTCCTCTGAAAGTGGTCAAGACGAGAGTCTTTTTCCACTATGTCAGTTCTTAGCTCCTCGACGAGGTTCAGCAAACCCTTGGCCTCGTCCTTAGCCTTAGCCGCTGTCTCAGCCCAGCCTTTGCAGTTGTCCCTGACCTCCTGAATCCTCCTCTCCAATAAAAGCCTCGTCCTATCCAGCTCAGTAGCCTGCCTGGACGCAGATATGAACTTGGACATGGCCTGTACAAGCAATTACGAATTTTCGTATTAAGCAAAGCAAATAAGCGTAATGACGAGGAAGATTAAAAAAAAAAAAAAAGAACGAACAATGAGAAGAAGTTTATATCAATTACCTTGAAAAGATCGTGGACACCTGAGTGTTCAAAATCTTTCAAGGACATGTTATAGCATGCAGCCACGTCCTCGTCAGAAACTGCTTTTTGAAACCTCTCCCAGGCCAAGCCTTCACTCTCAAGGAGGTTTGGCGCAACTTCAACAGGAGGTTGGGACGAGGTAGGAACACTAGTTTTAGACGGAGGGAGAGTAGGCTCAGACGACTCCATGTCAAAAATCTGGATGGACGACGATTGAGATGGAGGAGGAACAGGGACAACAGGAGAGACGACCCCAGGCTTGGACGACCTCCTATGCTTCGCTTTCCGGCTGGGGAGGTTTTCAAGATTAATAGCCTTCGACAGGCTTCTCTTGTCACCAGCAGCAGGATGAGCCCTAGTTTCGGCGTCTTGCCTAGTAGGCTCGTCTACGACCCCCTTACCTTTGTTCTCCTTCATGGTAGCCATCCCTAAAATAAAAAAATTAATAAAAAAAAAAAAATAAATATAAATGAATGAATCAACAAATGTGTCTGTGACAACATGATTAAGTTGATGACAAAAAAAAAATCCCAAGACGAGAGCTTACTTCGATGGATTGTAATCTCGTGAGCTAAGGCTTCTAGAGAAGGTTCTGGGCCAAGTCCCTAAGTCGCAAGACATTGAAGGGTGACCAAAGAATGGAAGTCCCTCTCTGGGTGAAGACAAGCCTTTTGAACGCGTCCCAAATAAAACTTGTTCAAAGACGGCCTTCTAACACCTGCAATAAAGACGAGGAGCTTAGTATAGAAAGACATGTAATAAAGGTAATGTTACAATAGTGATAAGCATACCTTCAGGACAAAGGTTCCCTAACTCTCCTGTATATGGGGCAAACGGATCCCTGCTTACCTTAACAGGGTGCCCTGCCCAAAAACCTGAGACGAAGAAAAACTTCGTCTTCCAACTCCTATCCGAGGTGACCAACGACTTTATAATCCTACAATCCTTTCTCCTGGATGTAAACTGATAAAACCACGGGATTGGCTAATTTCAGAGGGTTTGTAGCAAAAAATGAATTCGTCCACGGTAAGAGGACAATCCCCTTCAAAAACCTCTCTCCACAAAATCTGCATAGAAACGATTAGTCTCTATGCATTGGGATTAAACTGACACAATCCTAAACCTAATCTAGTGAGCAACTCCCTAGCAAAAGCATTGAGAGGCAGTCTAAGACCTCCTAGAAGATAAGCTTCATAAACTCTAATGCCAAAGTGAGGTTGGCAACACCACTCATCATGGCAGGCTAACCTAGGATTTAGCTCGTCTGGAATTTGGTACCAACTTCTAAGGGATGCTAATTTCCTCTCGTCTGTCTTAGTTGGAACCCCCACAGCATAGCTGTATATAGTCTCAACCTCGTCCTTTTGAGTGGACGAGGGCGCACTGGAGGGACCAGCCCCAGACCCGGATGCCACTCTCGTCCTAAACTCCTCCTGGAAGACTTCTAGGGGAACCCCAGGAACCCCAGAAACATACTCGTCTGTGGAATTACCCCCGCTACTACTACTGTCACTACTAGAACCGCTATAACTAGTTGTGTTGTGGTATTCATCTATCTCTCTATTGACACTATTACTAGACGAAGAAAAAACTTCTGACATTGTGGAAATTTAAGGGAAGCCTAAAGACGAGCGTAGAGAAAATACCTGGATCTAGACGAAGGAAACTAGGGACGCTGGAATACTTTTAGATGAGGCGATGGACGAGAAATGTCAAACGAGAAAATTTGAAAAATGGAAAGGGTATGGGAGGAAATCCACTATTTATAGGCGTTGAAAAATGAAACCCGAAGTGAAATGCTCAATCGGGAAGAACCACGTGGCAACTTCCTCGGAAACTCAAATCGACGCAACGGTTAACCCACATAATGTTGACACGTGGCACAATCTGGGACCATTAATGCCCCACCATCTACATCGAGACACGTGGGGTGACATAACGAAACGTGTCCAAAAAGCTTTGGATGACCCTTGGACAAGGGGGCAACTGATAGGATACTAATTTTGCCTATCTTGAAGTCGTCCATGTAGGTCGTCCGTAACCCAGTTAGAATTGCAAGCACCCTCGAAAACCTACCTTTAACTACCTCGTCCAAAGAGGAAGAGCCTTGGACGAGGTAAGCGCCACTAGAGAATGAGGCACTCGTCCACAGTGCTGACAAGCTCGTCTTGAAGGAATTCGTCCGTTAGACGGGACGGCCCCTATTCATGTGCCAAAGTACGCTCGACGAGGGAATGCTAGGACGAGGGTATCATACTTAGGAAAATCTCCGAATATAATGTGATAATTCCTTATTCCACGCATAACTGCCGGGTATCCATTGTGAAATAGAAGCATAACTCCTAAACGGTTATGGAAGTTACGTTTCATCCTTGTGCCTCCTCGAATCCAGGGGAGGTTCCAATTTCGATAATCGTCTATCAAAACACTATATAAACGCTTATTCAGACAAAGTAAAGGTCCATTTTGAATTCGCTCCCAAAAAGTTAGAACTCCAAAAATATAGAGAGAAAAACTAACTTTGCCATCGGAGGGTTCTTGGCCGGCAACCCCGGTCACCTTTGATCACTTTTCTTTCTTTTTCAGGCCGTTGATAAAGCAAGTGGTCATCCAAGTCCAGATCATCCAGCCTACTGATTTTCTTTGCATCATCAAGTTCCACTTTAAATTGATCTACTTAAGGATAAGTAGTAGATTTTGATTGTCCCAAAGTCAGAGAGACCCCTAGGACTTGTTACCTATAGATATTTATCTCTATTTTCCAAATTTTATTTTGATAAAGACAATAATCAAACAAAGAGTCCCACTAGGATTTATTACTTGTAGATAATTGCCTCTATTTCTTAATAAAGATAATTATCCATTGATTTTGAATAAGAAATTTATTTTTATTTTGTAGGCGGACAAAGACATGTGGAAAATTTTCATTTGCCAATGTGATATCATCTTTGATTTCACATGTCCTCATTTGATTTAATTAATTTAATGACACATAAATTAGGAATATCTCACTAAATTTTGACGTGGCGTATTGTAATTGGGTTAATTAATTTTTTGCCTTCTACAATGTAAAAAAAAAAAGAAAAAAAAAATACTAATGCAAAATGAATAATGTTAATGTAAATTTACACAATTACTGTAACAATAATGTATTTTTATAAAACTTTACAAAGACTATTGTGTATGAATTTTAGGCTTGGTTAGCTAAAATGTTATGCTTTTTTATTACATGCATTGATGTGAATGCTCTTAAGCATTGCCCGTAATTTAAAGTTTTTCATGACAACGATAATAGGGATACTCATTTTTATATATATATATATATATATATATATATATATATATATATATATATATATATATAAAATCTTTTTACAAGTTACTAAAGCAATAAGTTGTGATTAGTGGAAGTATAGGCCACTAATATCATCACATTTTCATCTATCAATCACACCATGCTAAAATAGCAAGTTGTAAAAAAAATGTGTAAAACAAATATTGTACATAAATTTACTCATATTTAGAGTATTCACAGTAAAGCATGTAAAAAATATAGTTTTTAGTAACTTAAAAAGTCACTTTATATTTATTTTAACAACTCAATTTACAATACACTCAGCATCAAAGGTTTTATTTTAGCATTCAACACAACTTATCTCCCGCTTCTACCAATGTTGATGAGTAAGAGGTCTTAAAATCAAACAAATTTTTACTGCAAGAGGCAGGGAACCTATGGTCTACAGGATATGATGATCAAATTTGAGTGGAAAAAGCGTAGAGATGTCTTGTAGCATCTCCCACCTATGTATGCCACTATTCAAGCAAATAATTAGGCAATTGGATCGTAATTCTTTAACCCTTGCTTAGCTAAACCTAAACCTAGAATTTTGTATATAGACCTCCATTTTGGTTCCTAAACCTAAACTAAGTGTGAAATCCCAAAAAAAAGAAAAAGAAAAAGAGAGAGAAAGCGAACCATGCAACTTGCAAGTGTGGGCGGTGCGCCCACAATGCATATATTTCAAGCTGTTAAAAATTTAAAAGTTAAGTTAAAAGAACTCTTGTTTATTTTATTTATTTACTAAATTAGTGAGATTGAAGTCTAAAAATTTGTGACATATTTTGATATAATTTGTTTCTTTCTTAAATTATAAAGAGATGCTACGTCCATAATATTTTTATAACATTTTCATAACAAATCACAGGTGGTTAGATGTTATTGGTTTAAATTTGAACCTAACACTAAGATTACTTTTTGCCCTAATAATAATAACTAGTAACAACCTGCCACTTAGGATTTGTTGTAAAAATGTTGTGAAAATATTGTGGACATATCATTTCTCTAAATTATATGCTTCTTTAATCGAATTAGATTGTATATAACATTTAGTTGCATCTTTCCATATTCACAATAATATTCCTCAAATAATATAAATAAGAAGAATTAAAAAAAAAAAGTGGTAAATTTTACTAACCTACCTTAAGGTTTGGGTTAATCAACCAGGTCTAAAACATTTCACATAGACCAACTTCGTTCTCAAAACACAAATGACGTTACAACACTCTCTCTCTCTCTCTCTCTCTCTCTCTCTCTCCAACCCACAAACACAATGCTAATTGCCCTTCTATTTCTCAAAGAACTTTCTTCTCGTAGTCCTATTTGATCCTTTGGCTTTTTCCCATTTTTCTTTGATTTTCCAACAACAAAATGATTTTTTTTCCCTTAAGATAAAATAAAAGAAAAAAAGAATAGTACTAATGACTGTGTTTGGTTAGCATTGGAAATCAAAAGGAAAAGTCAAAGAAATCTTATCCATTCCATGTTTGGTAGCCAAGAAAATCAAAAGAAAAAGCCAATTAAAGTCTCATCTCCATTCATTTCTTGGTAGCCAAGAAACTAAAAGGAAAAACCTCTTCTCCATCACAAAGAAACCAAGAAATCCCAATGGCCTAAATGGTAGAAAAGTGGAGAGGAGTGGAAACGTGAGAGGATAGAAAATGAGGAGAGGATAAAAGGTGGGAGGATAGCAAAGATTTAGTTTTCTCTTATTTGTGTTTGGTTGGGAGGGGGAAAAGTAGAGAGATGGAAAACTTATTTATTTGGTTGAGAAGAAAAATGAGAGAATGGAAAAGTTAAGTTGGTATAAATTTACAATTATGTCCCCACACCATATAAATTTTCTGCATTAAAGATTGACGTTTGGAATGAAACCAAAATCGTTTGAGAGCTGTTCTAAACCTCCATTTTCTCAATATATAAAGCCATATATAGAATGCGTTTGGATCCGAATGATTGTGGCTGCGTTTTGTGCATTTGCATTTTCTCCTTTTTTTTCTTTTCTTTTTTTTGTTTTGTTTCTGCCGCGAGAGACGAGCAGCACAGTGTGCATTGTGCGTGTACTGTGCGCGCATTGTTCACGCACTTTTTTAAAATTTTTTATTAAAAATGGGTCCCGCAGCACTATTCACACATTTAAAAATTATTTTGCTACAGTGTTTTTAATTTTTAGTTTTCAGTAATAAGTTTTATCCAAACGGACCCATAGTATCTTTTCAAAACACACAGAAAATCCTACGGGAAAACCTAAGATTCACTTGAAATAGTGAATCAAATAGGGAGTTTTTCACAAAACATTCCCAAGTTAACTTTCTTTTGATTAGGACCTTTTCTAGTCTTGATCTTTGAATTTTGAAGTTTACAAATCAATTTTGTTTGGTTATGAATAGATTTAACTGAAGGGAATGGTCAAAATCAAGCCAAAGAGCTTTTGTTTTTGAGGTATAATTTCTAACCTTTTTTTTTCATTTCATTGCTTTTTTTTGTTTTAATCTTCCTCTTTTCTTTGTTTTTCTTGCTTGTTTATGTTGTGCTGCTTTGCTTAGGTTTTCTTTATTCTATTGTTTAAGCATATTATGTTGTTAGATTTGTTGTTTAAAGTTTATGCTTTGTTTCTTTGTTCTTGCTGTTTCTAGGTTAGGGTTTTTGGTGTGTATGCATACGCATGCTCTTTGCATACGTATGCATACTCGAAGTATGAGGTATAAATACAATTGGGCTAGTTACGCAAGCCCTATGTACATGTACACATATTCAAGCCCCAAAACCCTAATTCAATCCTTTTTGTTTATGTTTTTCTATCTCTCTTATTTAACATGTTTCTACCTTGTCTAGGTCTGTGTTTATAAGTCTTCACTCCTTTGTTTGTCCTTCGCATGCTAGATTATGGTTTCTTTTCATTTTATTACTTTGTCAAGGACATACATATGATATGACCATGCATTGATGCATAGGTGCTATGATGTTGTGAGGTAACTAAGATAAGTCATGCATTCACATGAGACACATGAGTAATGTCAATTTGAACTTTGACTTTCTCTTATTTGACACATGAGACATATTTCCATGTGTCAACATAGTTCTTTATGTTTTGTGACTAAAGAAATCTGCTGTATTTAGAAAATTTTAAACTCATCATGTATAGAGTTGTTCTGTCTACAGTAAGAAGCCTTCCTGAGTTTTGCTCTCTACTTTATATTGAATCATTCTTTCCCATGTCTACATATCACCCTCCAACCCATTCCTAGAAGGCATGGAGATGCCATTTGAGCTAGAGCTCAATGTCAAGTTTTGCTTGCTTTCTACAAATCTGCTCTCAAAAAATTCCATAATTCCATTTACCAAGAAATTATTATTACTATACATTCTAAAGACTCTTAGTCATCACAACCCAAACTTTGATGGTATTTACAAAGGATCCTGACAAATTACATTGAAATAAATAGACACGCCTTTTCACTATACAACTAACCCAACTAAAAAACTTAAATCAAAACCAACCCAACCAAAACACTCAAAACTAACTCATATTTCTTAGTTCATAACCAAATCAAAGGAAAAAGAAAAAAAGAACTGTAACATTCAATTTCACCAAAGCTGTACTTATTCACCAAAATGACTCAATACAGCATTTTTACATATCCACTAATCTAATGAGCTTATGCAGATAGCCGAACACACATACTATCTGTGCCTATGGATTCTGACCTGGCCTGTCAACAACTAAAAATGCAGAAGAGAATACTATATTATATTCAATCATTGACAGCTTTGTTCTAAATTTGGGTCTATGGACTTCCATATTCAAGAAATCTCTCAACAGGAAAAATTTAGTAAATTGCATAAATCAAGTCTTGACAGTTCCAAATTAGCAACGGGTACACAGCAAAAAAGTAACATAGATTAAAAAATAAAAATAAAAACTTCACAAAAAAATTTATAAGCTTGAATCACAGCAGATTTAAAACTTACGTGAAAAATGTGATATTCTCATCTACCATTCCTATGAACCACAATGAACAAAAGAATGGGAGCATAGAACATTTAACAATGAATAAATTTTAAAAAACATATATGATTACAGAATTTTGAAATAGAAAGTGAGGGGAAAATAAATATAAATAAGTTGGAGAGGGGCTACACTGCATATTTATATTATATAAATAAATAGATAATAGAACAAATAACGCAGGAACGGTAAATCTACTTTGTACTCAAACCTCAACAAAATTTAGAACTGAACAAAGAAACGAAAAAAATTTTGGGAAAAAATAAAAGAGATAAAGAGAGAAAGAGACTAAATTTCAGATCACATCAAGAAAAACCCTTCTGTCTTCTTTGTTAACTTCAAAGTTCAACTGAAGCCTCTCATAGCTTGTACCTTCTGTGTCTACAATTTTTTTTTTTCTTGCTCTTCTCTCTCTTGCTGCCTTTTAACGTCCCTTGTACAGTGAAAAGGAAATCTGATATTAACTAATCAAATCTAACCCAAAAACATATAGAAAAAATAAATCCTAACCCAAATACCTAAATGAAAACAAAATAAATTCTAACCCAGGTACCTAAAAATCAAACCAATCCGAGCATAAAACATATTTAACATTCAATTAAAAAAAAAATTACCAGTGATGGTTCCAATAGAGTGGAAACTATAGCTGGTAGTACCGCTTCTAATCAGACTTGGACTGCTTCCAAGGATTTGCCTTTCCACCTACAAACCCAGAAAAAGAAAGTTAAAGAAAAACCCTCCAATTTTTTATTACATAGATTTGAAATTGAAATCAATCATTTACAAATGAAATCTACAATTGAATCCAAGAGAGAGTTAAATAAATCCAAAGCAACACATACACCCTACCCATAAACCAAATTTAATCCTATAACCTTGAACAAAACCAAATCTAACCCAAATGCCTAAATCGAAACACTCAAATAGAAATCATAGTTATCATGTAATTTTAAAAAAGAATAAAGAAAACCTTCACCGGTAACGATTCCGATTGCATGACGATGGTGGCTGCCCTGAAATTTATCTCTTTGTCGATCTCTGTTCTTCATTTGCTTTAACGGGTTCATTATCTCGACTGAAGGCGCTTTCAATCTCTGTTCTTCTGCAGTTTACGAAATCTCTCTTTTTCTCTCTCTGTTCTTTTGTGTTTTTTCTCTTTCAGCAAACCGCCTCTGTAACTTTAAAACCCTTTGGATGTGAGAAATGGATGGCTTTTATTATGTTTGTTTTGGGCTGAACAGGTGTAACATGTGGGCTAATGAGTGGCTTTTATTTTGATTGTTTCGGGTTGTACAGGTATAACTTGCGGGCTGTTGTGATTTTAATGGTAAAGGTGAGTCTTCCGCTGTACGGTTTTTTAAAGTTAAAAATTGTATTAGGCTCCGTTGTAAAATATTTTTCAGATGTAAAATATTTTTAAATGAAAATATTTTTGATAAAGGAAAATATTTTTAAGTGTTTAGTGGTATTTTAAAAAATACTTTGAAAAATATTTTCAGGTGTTTAGTTATGTTCTTGAAAATATTATAGATAATACGTTTTCTACTTGTTGCTCATATTTTCTCAGCTTCTAAACAAATATATAAAACGCAAAAGAAATAAAACCCAAAAAAAATTATCATCAAATCTGGGAGAGAAGAAGGAAGAGAGAGAAGCTTCGATCACATGATTGACGGTGAAGGCGAGACACGCAGCGAAGGCTAGATCGCAATCGAGAGGCACAGCCCGGACGATGAGATTGCGTGGCATTAGAGTCGATCTTGGTTCGGTTTTTTTTTTTTTTTTTGTTTTTTCTTTCTCCGGAAATAGTTTGAAAGTAATGGTTTGGAGATGGTTTTTGGACGGTGAGAGATGGGTTTTGGATCGTGAGAAATGGTTTGGAGATGGGTTTTAGACCGTGGGGCGGCACAATCTGGGTTGGCCGAAGCTTGGCTGGGCTGGCCAGAGCTTGGTTGAAGTGAGCTTGGAGATGAGTTTTAGACTGTGTGAGGAGTGTGCTCGAGCTCTCTCTCTTCAGGTGTGGTTTTCGGAAATTGTTTGAAGGTAAAATAAAACTGTAAATGATTTTCCGTTAGAAGGAGTGGTATTTTATGGTCAAAGGAAATCATTTCAAGTTGACCATATTTTACATGTGCATCCAAACACACGTGATGGTGTAAAATAATTTTCGAAAGTTGTTTACTCCCAAAATCCAAAACAAACACAGCTTAAGTAAAAAATTAAAAACAAAAATAAAAACAAAAAATTACATTAATTGAAATCAAAACGTATCTTGAACAAGAATAATAAAAATACAAAATTAAAATCTAAAAATCACAAACCAAAAAAATAAGAACAAAAAATTAAACTATAGATCCACATAATAACACATGCCCAAATTTTCTAGCATTTTCTAAGCCTTTCTTGTGACCAAACACAAACACAAACCGATTCCAAGCAAGAACAAAAACACAAACACAAACACAACCCAGCTACAGATCTTCCTGCCAACCAAACACAAAAGCAACAAACCCAGTTAGAAGCAAACAATTAACAAGACTTTCATCTAAGTGTTCTTCTCGCCTTCTTCTTCCTTCTTCTTCTGATATTCGCTCTCAATTCGCTCTTTCTTTTTATCTTTTTCTTAATTTCTCTGTGGAAATTTTTATGGTTGTTGTTTATTGCGATTTCTGAGATTCCGATCCACCATTGCCGGAAACCATGGGTTCTCCGGTGAGTCCCTCGTGACTCCACTCTCTCCATGCATGATCCGAGTCACCGTCTTTGCCTCCAGATTTATCTCCTCTACCATGGCTTTCTCGGAAGGTACTTTTCATTTCCAATCTCTAGGTCTTTTTAAACTCTTGCTCTCCGTTTGGTTACGGAGAAAATATTACAGCAAAGCAAGTGAAAAAGCAGAACCGAGTTTTTTTGAAAAGATTTGATGTGGTTTTGGATCGGAATAACTCGCGCCTCAGCTGTGTTAAGCAGAATCTGAGATTAGGAGCTGTATTTTCTTTGCTTTTTTTTTTCCTTACACTTTCTCGGTAGCCAAACAGATGAAATAGCATAATTGTAACAGGTAGTGTATGAGTATTGAAGTTGAAGCATGTGTAGGGATTGATGCGTACTGATTAAAGTTTCTCTCTACATTTTTTTCTTGTTTCCTAAAGGATTTGGCGTCTTCAAGATCATTTTGGTGAGGATTCTGAATAAGGAAATTTACTTCTAGTTCATTCGGATCAGAAGCGTCTCTCTCTGTTGCGGTGGATTCTATAAAAAAAAAAAAAACTGGATTTGTGTTTATTGCTTTTGTATTTGGTTGACAAGGAAGATCTGTCGCTGTTGTTGGGTTTGTGGTTGTGTTTGTATTTTTGTGTTTGGTTGACAAGTAAGGGCAAGAAAATCTTAGAAAATCTGGGCATGTGTTTTTATGTGGATCTATAGTTATTTTTTTGTTCTTATTTTCTGGTTACGTGATTTTTGGATTTTAATTTTGAATTCTCAATTAATGTAATTTTTTGTTTTGTTTTGTTTTTAATTTTTTTATTTAGTTAAAATTAATTGATGCTGACGTGACATTTTTTAATGTCAAAATAAAATTTTTATTATTATTTTAATAATTTCGTCTGTCACGTAGGTCAGAGCCATTAGGGCACTGACAGAAATGATTAAAATAGAAGGTGTTTTTCTAAACAGAGACTAAAAGTGGTGAAAATAAAAGGTAGAGACCAAAGTGAGAATCGTGTGAAAATATAGGGATGAAAATATAATTTTAACCTAATATATTTGATGAATGTTATGCAGCAATAACAAGATAAATACATTTTTTTAATGGATTTTTTTTAAAAGTTTTATATTTGAAATTCAATGTATAAATTTATTAAACTTATATAATAAAATTTATATTAACCATAAGCTTCATTTTTACACATAAAATATCAACCTTTGTAATGTTTTTGTAAAACAACTTATGCATAGTAAATGTAGTAAAAGACACATACCTCTAAAAAGTGGAGAAAATACACCATATATTGGGTGTATTTTTTCTCCATCTCACACGTGTTAGTAAGGATACATGTGTGAGATCCTAGAGAATTTGGAGACTAAAAAGTTTGACACGTTGCCTTCCCAACTGCCACCTAAGCTTCACTTTTACACATAAAATATCAACCTTTGTAATGTCTTTGTAGAATAACTTATGCATAGTAAATGTATAGTTCAAAAGACACATACCTCTAAAAAGTGGAGAAAATACACCATATATTGGGTGTATTTTTTCTCCATCTCACACGTGTTAGTAAGGATACATGTGTGAGATCCTAGAGAATTTAGAGACTAAAAAGTTTGACACGTTACCTTCCCAACTGCCACCTAAGGAACTCGGCGAGAAAATAAGTACGCAATTAAATCGTCTCTTTTTTAATTCTGGACTTTTTTTTTTCCAAACCTGCCATGGTGGTCCTGTCCTTTTCTCATCTACTATTATTATTATTATTATTCTAACCTGCCATGGTGGTCCTGTCCTTTTCTCATCCACTAATATTGCCTCTTATCCACAATAACACATGCAAAGCCAAATGCGATTACGCACTCAGTGACATAAATCAAAAGAGAGAAACAAATATACGCAGTCAGTGACGTGAGGCACTAGATAGGCATCATTATTATGTCCCTTTTGGGCCAAAAAGGCACCTCATCATTGAAAACATGATCTTCAATGTGGTGTAAACAAAATTGATTTCTGCTCATTTGAATAGTATCGTGTGTCAACGTGTGATTTACCTTTAAAACATATGATATTCTAACACTAACTAGCTAGTCCCTATAAATATATAGTGATCACATGCATCTTCAATCATAGAGCATCAGAAATCATTTCAGTATCAAAATATCATAAAAAATAAACATGGAAGCCATCTTACGATATTTGTTTCTCACCCTACCCATCTTTCTTGTTGCTTTTAAGCTCATCCTCAAAACAAGAACTACTCAATCAAAACACCTCCCACCTAGCCCACCATCTCTTCCAATTATAGGCCATCTCCATATCATTAAAAAACCACTCCACCGTACTTTCCATGCACTCTCGCAAAAATATGGTCACATATTCTCACTCAAATTTGGTTCACAACTTGTGGTTATTGTGTCATCCCCATCAGCAGTTGAAGAATGCTTCACAAAGAATGACATAGTATTAGCCAACCGTCCTCCCTTCCTATTAGGCAAGCACCTTGCCTACAACAACACCACCTTAGCACAAGCCCCATATGGCGATCACTGGCGCAACCTCCGCCGCATTAGTACCCTCGAAATCTTCTCAAACAATCGCCTCAACAAGTTCTTAGGCATCCGAAGGGACGAGATCAATCACTTGCTACAAAACCTATCCCACAACTCTAGCCACGGTTTCGCCAAGGTAGAGCTACAATCAATGCTCTTGGAGATGACATTTAATAACATAATGAGAATGGTGGCAGGGAAACGATTCTACAAGTACGGTGAAGACGTGAAGGACGAGGAAGAAGCGAGACAGTTTAGGCGGATAATTAAAGAGTTAATAGGGTTCGGAGGGGCATCAAATCCAGCAGAGTTTGTGCCCATCTTGCGGTGGATGGATTATGGTGGTTTGGAGAAGAAGTTGAAGAGTCTCTCCAAGAGGATGGATGAGTTCCTGCAAGCACTCATTGATGAGCAAAGGCGTAAGGAGGAAGAGGGTAACACTATGATTGACCATATGCTTTCTTTGCAAAAATCACAGCCAGAGTACTACACGGACCAGATCATCAAGGGGCTTATATTGGTAAGTGCACTCAATAATGCTTCATCTCTTACTGAGAAAACTAGGAAATCGTGGTTTTTTTTTTTTTAAATATTTTTTTTATTCTTACATCTTGAAAAGTAGTCATGCAATTATTTGTTTTATTTTTCTTTAATAGCTTCATCGGAATTGCTATCTAGTGCAAAAAAGTGATATTCTTAGTCCCGAAAAAAAAATCCACAGTAACATTAGACTAACTAGTTACATATGATCATCATCATCATCGTTGAATGTCACAGAACATATAAAAAATCTGTTTTTATTTAATATATTGTTGTTCTATTCTAAATAACTCGTGTATAATGCACAGGTATTGTTACTTGCTGGGACTGATACATCAGCAGTCACATTAGAGTGGGCAATGACTAATCTACTAAATCATCCTCATATATTGAAGAAAGCTAGAGATGAGATAGATAGTCAAATTGGAGAAGAGAAATTGATTGAGGAATCAGATGTTTCCAAATTACACTACCTTCAGAGTATTATCTCAGAAACCCTTCGATTGTATCCAGCAGCACCATTGTTAGTACCCCATATGTCCTCCGCTGATTGCACCATTGGAGGATATGATGTACCGAGTGGCACAATGTTATTGGTCAATGCATGGGCCATACATAGAGATCCTACGGTGTGGGATGATGCAACTAGTTTTAAGCCCGAGAGGTTTGAAAATAGTGAGAGTGAAGGACATAAACTAATGCCATTTGGGATTGGGAGGAGGACTTGTCCTGGGGCAGGCCTTGCCCAACGTACAGTGAGCTTGACTTTGGGTTCGTTGATTCAAAGTTTTGAGTGGGAAAGGATTACCACAAAAGAAATTGATATAAACGAAGGTAGTGGGCTCACTATGCCTAAAGCCATGCCATTGGAGGCCATGTGTAAAGCACGCCCAATCATGCATAAGCTTCTTTCTAAGTCAACATATGATATTTGAGCAATCTCCTTGAGTTACATTTGAGAAACTTGCTTAGTTATTTGTTGATAATTTTAATCATTTAATAAAATAAAATAAAATAAACCATTACATATTCAATTTGAAAATTGAATAATTGTATCTATATAAAGTTGTATCTTGTTTTGGTTTTTTTTTTTTTTGGCTATGGCGTTGTTGTTTGTGGCTTGTACTGAATAGTTATTTGTATTTTTGTTTAAGGAATAAGATAGGATTTGGATAATTTTACTTTTCCCTTTGAAATTCTTATGTTAAATTAGGACATTTTGTTATAAGATATAAATAAATCAAGTTGTCTAAAATTTGAAAGTTAACTGCAAAAACACTTGTGTATTTACTAAGTTGGTGAGATGAATGTCTAGAAATTTGAGTCATATTTTCAGATTATATATATATAGGGTTGGGTTCAAGTTACACCTGGTGTAATTCTAAATAATGTTACACTACTTAATATTTTTTAATTGGATGCAAATTTTGACAAATCTACCCTTAGATTACATTATTTTCGTATATTCTCCATGCTTGCAAAATTTCAAGGTGATCAAAGATTAATAGCCATGTCATCAATAAATTTTTTAAACTCAAATTTTTGTAGTTTGAAATTATGCATAAAAGATGAGTCTATGGATCGAATGGTAAATTATATTCAATTGGCATGGAAATTGTCATGCATATTAAGAACATATAGAACATGTAATTCAATGGTTGGATTTTCAAAATATGAATTTTATAACAAGTTGTTGGGTGGTGTAACATTGCTTAGAGTTACACCAGATGTAACTTGAACCCAGCTCCTATATATATATATATATATATATATATATATATATATATATATAAAAGATGTGATATGTATCTTGAATTGACTTTACTTGAATATTTAATTCAGTTGCATCTTTCCTTATTTACAATAATATTATCAAAAGCAAATAACTGAGAAAGATTTTTTTTAAAGGCAAAGACAATGGTGAAGAAGAAGAAAACTACTGGTCAAGCTTATTCCAGTCAACTTTTATGTGTGGGTCTGTCTTCTCTACTGTTCCTGTTTTTTTTGGCTAAGCTCGCTCTCTCTCTCTCTCGCTCGCTTTCTCTCATGGAGAGATTGTGTGACTACTAAGTGTAAAAAAAAGGAGAAAAAGAATGTTTTTGCACAAAGCCTTGCTCCGTATATACAAGAGTGTAACCCATACACATGAAATGAGGTGTACCAAGTCCAACGGCGAAAATAATCACAAATCAATAAGTGGGTTATTTGGTCTACGCTCCTTATCTTTTAAACATTCAAATTACTCCGATATTATATTACAAATGCAAATAATTAAGGATTATGTTGCCCGACATTAAGTTAAAAATCTTAGTCTCTCCCACTTGGGAAACATAGGTTATTCACAATATTTATAAAAAAAAAAAAAAAAAAAACTTGAAAATTAGTATGAAAGCTGTGTGGTTTCAACAAATATCCAACACCCTTTTGATCTTGGAATATGGAGCAATAAACCTCTCAATGTTATTCAATGGGAGAGGTAGAAAGATTGCTGGGATGTTCAGTGGCTTTATTATTTACCTTAATCCTTAATTATTTACATTTGTAAAAAAATATACAAGAAGTTTGAATTTTTATGAAATAAAGAAAAGAGACCGAATAACCCACTTATTGGTTTGTGATTATTTTTGTTGTTGGACTTGGTACAATTTATTTCATGTGTAAGGGTTACAATCCATATGGAGCCAAGGTTTGTGTAATAATAGAGTTGTTTTCCTGTCTTTGCACTTAGTAGTCACAATGTCCCCATGAGAGAGAGAGAGAGAGAGAGAGAGAGAGAGAGAGAGAGAGAAGGGACAAGAGAGAAGATTGACCACAAATAAAAGTTGACTAGAAAAAAGCTCGATTGGTAGTTTTCTTCTTCTTCACCATTGTCTTTCTTTTAAAAATATTAAAAAAAAAATATTTCTCATTTATTTGCTTTGGATAATATTATTGTAATTAAGGAAAGCTACAAATAAATCTAATATATAAGTCAAATTCAAGATGTGTATCATTTAAAAACAAAACAAACCAAAAGGAAATATTTTATCCCAATATGTCTCAAATTTCTACGCTTCCATTTCACAAATTTAGAAAATAAACCAGTTTTTTTGTAGTTAACTTTCAAATTTTGGACTACTTAATTTATCTACATCCAATACCACAAGGACAAAAGAATGGGTTTGCTGGCTATGTATTGTAACAGAGGACAAAAGAATAGTTGGGGTATATACTGAGTTTGCAGTGTGATGTTGGGGCTTATTAGCTGAATTGTCCTATAAGGCAAGCCAAGTATTAAAAGTTTAGAGCCCCTTTCCCTCTCCCCTATGTGTATGTGTTTGTTTCTCAAAAAAAAAAGTATTAAAAGTTTAGTATTGTTCATTTCACTTTATTTCGAACACTTGTCAAGCTCAAACTAATCATCAAACTAGTTTACAAGTGGAAGCTCAATTAATTCTATTGTCAAATAGGCTTAAGATTTTCCAAGAGCTACTTGCTTAACTTATAATATTCCTATATATTAAAACACTATAACTTCAATTTTTACCCCTTGAAAATTCTATACTAATAATTAATAACTAAATTATAGTTAAAATCATACCATTTGATTTAGTTAGAAAAAAAATGACATTAATTTATGAACTTATAAAAATTAGATTCACAAATATTAATTGTTAAAATTTATATTTAATTTATTTTATATCATGGATTATCCATAGTACCAATTTTCTTGATTTTTTAAAATTATTTTTCTTTCTTCACACACACCAACCACCATCCACTCTTTCCATTTATCCTCCAGATACATATGTAATCCCAAAATTATCAAGTTTGGAAATCAAATAATTGAAATAGTTTCACAAATGTAATTTTTATTGATGAATTTGTAAGTACAATTCTATGTATTTAGATTATAATACAATAAAATAATCATCTAATTCTATCTTCTTGTAATCTTGGCTCAAACATGAGCTCTTCTTCACTTTGGTTGGAAGATAGATAGATAGACCGAATGATCATCACAATAAATATTTGGCTTTGAGCTTGTTAGATATTTTTTGTTGTTCAAGTGTTCTTTGAAGATTTTTCAAATGCAAAGGATTTTGGATGGAAGTTCTTTGGAGCTTTGGAGGCTTGATCCATTCAGCTTTAATGAATAAGGGCTTTTTGAAGTTTGTGGTGGCTTTTGAGCTCGATTCCAATTGAACTTTGAGTCTTGGAAGTGTGATTTGAATGAATTTCTTTGAATGTTTTTAAGTGTTCTTAATGTAGAATTTCTCTAGAAAAGTTGTTGGACATTTATGAGGGGGTGCCCTCTATTTAAAGTGGCTTCAGAGAATGAGTTCTGATAGGATACTGATTTTGCCTATCTTAAAGTCATCCATGTAGGTCGTCCGTAACCCAGTTAGAATTGCAAGCACCCTCGAAAACCTACCTGTAACTACCTCGTCCAAAGAGGAAGAGCCTTGGAGGAGGTAAGCGCCACCAGAGAATGAGGCACTCGTCCAGAGTGCTGACAAGCTCGTCCTGAAGGAATTCGTCCATTAGACGGGACAACCCCTATTCATGTGCCAAAGTACACTCGACAAGGGAATGCTAGGACGAGGGTATCATACTTAGGAAAATCTCCGAATATAATGTGATAATTCCTTATTCCACGCATAACTGCCGGGTATCCGTTGTGAAATAGAAGCATAACTCCTAAACGGTTATGGAAGTTATGTTTCATCCTTACGCCTCCTCGAATCCAGGGGAAGTTCCAATTTTGATAATCGTCTATCAGAACACTATATAAACGCTTATTCAGACAAAGCAAAGGTATGTTTTGAATTCGCTCCCAAAAAGTTGGAACTCCAAAACTATAGAGAGAAAAACTAACTTTGCCATCGGAGGGTTCTTGGCCGGCAGCCCCGGTCACCTTTGATCGTTTTTTTTTCTTTTTCAGGCCGTTGATAGAGCAAGTGGTCATCCAAGTCCGGATCATCCAGCCTACTGATTTTCTTTGCAACATCAGTTGACGCCGTCTGTGGAAAAAGGAGTAAACCAACACTATTCATTGTCCTTTTTATTTGATTGTGTTTTTGTTGTCAAAGGTTACTCTGCCCTAGACAAAAGGCTGAATGGTTCGAACAAGATCGAGGGCTACCAGCCCAGGTCACCAGGAGAGTAGGGATGCATCTAGTAATCCCCTTCGCGATCGCAGGTCAGCACCTGTCATGCCATCGCCTTCTATTCAACACATACAGTCCATGGTTGCCGCTATGGCAGAACTGACACGTCAGAATCAGGAGTTGAATAGGGAGATCAACCTCAGGGGGCAGCGCCAAGATGGGCATACGGAGGGACGGGCCCCGAGTCAGGAAGGAGGAGGAGAAAATGTCGAGTTCGAGAATCAAACAAGGGGTATCGCTTCAAGAAGAATGCCGCACTTAGAAAGAGAGATGGACCAGATGAGGAAAGCCATGGATGAGATGAGGGAGAATATAAGGCGGGCAAACCCAGTAGACGATATGGTTCACCGAACGAACTCCCCTTTCACAGCTTCCATCAACAGTCATCCTTTACCCCCGAAATTCAAAATGCCTTCTTTGGACTCGTATGATGGAAATCGTGACCCTTGCGATCACATTGCAACTTTCAAGATGACCATGCACCTTCAGGGAGTCCCGGACGAGATCATGTGCATAGCTTTCCCCACCACACTTAAGGGACCAGTGCGGGTGTGGTTCAGTAAGATACCCCCAAACTCGGTGGGATCATTTGAAGAGTTGAGTAAGTTGTTTGTCAATAACTTCATTAGAGGACAGCGCCACAAGCGTTCATCTTCCAGCTTGTTAACTATAGAACAAGGGGAAAATGAAAGTCTATGATCTTTTATTACCCGATTCAACAGGGAAGCCCTGACGGTGGACGAGATGGATGACAAGTTGTTGCTGGCTGCCTTCCACAACGGGGTCAATTCTGACTTGTTCATTCACAAGCTCTACGAGCAGGAACCCCAGACTATGGCCGAGCTCGTCCATTCGGCCCAGAATTTCATGAATGCTGAGGACGCTATCATAGCCAAGAAAAGAAAAAGGGCGGAGCGCTCGGAAGCAGGCCACCATCGTTACTCGGATCAGGGACCTCGTCCCAAGAAAGCTCGGTTAGACGAGAGGAAAGACAAGGATGGGAAAAAGGCAAGTTCCTCTGCCAGGAGTCAGCAATACACGCCCCTGACCATGCCACTGGAGCAGGTTCTTATGCAGATCAAGGATGATCCGTCCTTGAAGTGGCCGGATAAGATGAAGGGCGATCCCAACAAGCGCAACAGGAGCAAGTATTGCCGCTTTCATAGGGATCACGACGGACATGACACGGACGAGTGCTTTGATTTGAAGCAGCAAATAGAGAATCTTATTAGACAAGGAAAGTTAAGGAACTTCCTTGGATGAGATCAGAGAGATGAGAAACTGAAAGCTAAGGTGGAAGAGCCGTCACGACCCCCATTGGGAGAAATAAGGGTAATTATAGGAGGGAACTCAACAGTGCAGTCATCCAAGTCAAGAAAAACATACCTCAAGGTGGTGCAGAACATCCAGCTGTCTGGACGACCTACTAAGACGAAGCAAGTCGATGAGCAGGCTGTTACATTCACGGACGAGGATGGAGGACGACTCCATCACTCACATGATGACGCGATAGTCATCACCTTGCTCATCTCTGATTATATGACTCGGAGGGTGTTGATAGATAATGGCAGCTCTGTAGATATTCTTTACTACCCCGCCTTCCAACAAATGAGGTTAGGACAAGATCAGCTTCGGCCAGTGAACTCGCCGTTGGTGGGATTCGGAGGAATGAAGGTGCAACCGGTGGGCACCATCACATTACCAGTGGTCGTTGGAACATATCCATAGCAGATAGCCAAGGAGGTAAATTTTCTTGTTGTTGACTGTGCATCGTCATATAATGCAATTATTGGAAGACCAACTTTGAATAGCTGGAAGGCGGTAACTTCTACTTACCACTTGTCCATCAAATTTCCAACCGAGCACGGGGTAGGCCAAGTACAAGGAGATCAGTTGGCCGCCAGAGAATGCTACTTAGCTATGCTGGTAATGGACGAGCACATGCAGGCAATGAGTATAGACGTGAGAAGGATTGCGGCGGAGCCCACTGAAGTATTAGAAGACGTCCCTTTGGACGATAACCAGCCTAAGAAGTTTACTAGAATTGGGGCGAGCATGGAAGAGGGGGCAAACCGCGCTTTGGTCCAGTTTCTGAAGAAAAGCCTCGACGTCTTTGCATGGAGTCATGAGGACATGCCTGGCATTGATCCGAGTATCATTACCCATAGCCTGAACGTGTGTCCCTATTCAAGACCAGTACGTCAGAAGAAAAGGATTTTCACTCCTGAGTGGGACAATGCCATTAAGGAAGAAGTACAGAAGTTGGTCGCTGCGAAGTTCATCCGAGAACTTTATTATCCGAATTGGTTGGCGAACGTGGTCATGGTCAAGAAAGCTAACGACAAGTGGCGAATGTGCGTGGACTTCACTGATTTAAACAAAGCTTGCCCCAAGGATAGCTACCTATTGCCACACATTGACCAGTTGGTGGACTCGACGGCAGGTCACAGAGTACTTAGCTTCATGGATGCTTTCTCAGGTTATAACCGGATACAGATGGATGAAGCGGATCAGGAGAAGACCTCATTCATTACGAGCCAAGAGTTGTATTGCTACAAGGTAATGCCCTTCGGTTTAAAGAACGCAGGGGCGACTTACCAAAGGCTGGTTAACCATATGTTCTGTCCACAAATTGGGCGAAATGTGGAGGTTTATGTAGACAACATGTTGGTAAAGAGCCAGGACGAGGATAAACATCTGGACGACCTACAAGAGACTTTTAATACATTGCGGCGGTACAACATGAAATTGAATTTGAGCAAGTGTGCTTTCGGAGTTTCATCGGGAAAATTTTTGGGGTTTATGGTGTAGCACAGGATAATTGAGGCAAATCCAGACAAAATCCAGGCGATACTGAATATGGAACCACCAAAGAATATCAAGGAAGTCCAGTCTCTTACCGGATGGGTCGCCACCCTTAACAGGTTTGTCTCGAAAGCTACTGATAAGTGCTTGCCTTTCTTTAAAGTCCTTAGGAAGGCATTTGAATGGACAAACGAGTGTCAGAGAGCCTTCAAAGATTTGAAAACATATCTCATGACAGCGTTGCTGTTGAGTCCATCTGTACCTGGGGAAGAGTTGTATTTGTACTTGGCAGTGTTCCCACACGCAGTAAGCTCGGCGTTGGTCAGAGAAGAGGGAAGAGTCTAGAAACCGGTCTATTACATAAGCCATGCAATGAGAGGAGCAGAAGGACGATACCCGATGATGGAGAAACTAGCCTTTGCATTGATCACGGCTTCCAGGAAGCTGAGGCATTATTTCCAAGCACACCTCATCAACGTGCTAACAGACCATCCCATAAAGAAGGCAATGAACAAGTTGGAAGCTGCTGGACGGCTAGTACAGTGGGTCGTTGAGCTCAGTGAATTTGACATCAGATACCTCCCAAGGAGTGCGATAAAGGCGCAGGCATTAGTAGATTTCATCGCAGAGTTTACCCCCAGCCAGGAAGACCTGGACAAGGACGAAGGAATTGAAAGGTGGGTGATTAATGTAGATGGATCGTCCACACTGTATGTAGGAGGGATAGGAGTTATCCTAAGGTCCCTTGAGGGTGACAGGTTGGAGTATGCAGCCCGTCTGCAGTATCAAACTACCAACAACGAGGCTGAGTACGAAGCTCTACTCAAAGGATTGGAGTTGGCTAAGTCCTTAGGGGCGGAGTCGGTAACACTCAGAGGAGATTCCCAGCTAGTTATTAATTAAGTAAATGGAATGTGTGACACTAAGGAAGATCGAATGAAGAAATACCTCAGCAAAGTGAAACGACTTGCACGAAAATTTTCAGCTGTAAGTTTTGTTCAACTACCCAGGGAGGAAAACACGGAAGCAGACGCCTTGGCAAAAGCGGCTTCAGCAGGGGTTACAAACGAGTGCGACGACGTCCAATATATGCCGAGCATAGACATCCCTAACATACAGCAGATAGGAAGAGGGGAAAATTGGATGAGTCCAATAGTGATTTATCTCAAAGATGGAAGGCTCCCAAAAGACAAAGATGAAGCAAAAATTAAGGGTCAGGGCAGCCAAGTATGTCCTCATAAACGAAGTATTGTACAAGCGAGGTTTTTCCCAACCTTACTTAAGGTGCTTGGCTCCTGACGAGTCAAGTTATGTTCTGAGGGAAGTGCATAAGGGAGCATGTGGAAATCATTTAGGAGCACGATCGTTAGTCCATAAGATCGTCCGTGCCGGCTACTACTGGCCTACAATGCAAGCAGATGCTAAAGCCTATGTCAAGGTATGTGACCAGTGCCAGCACTATAGCAATGTACCTAGATAGCCGTCAGAGTACCAGACCCCAATGATGGCCCCATGGCCCTTCGCACAGTGGGGACTGGATATCCTAGGCCCTTTCCCCATGGGAACCCGGCAAATGAAGTTTTTGGTGGTAGGAATCGATCACTTTACCAAGTGGGTAGAAGCCGAGCCTCTTGCAGCTATCACTCAGCAAAACGTGAAAAATTTTGTATGGAAGAATATTCTATGTAGGTTTGGAGTACTTAGGGTATTAGCATCGGACAACGGACGTCAATTCGACAACGCACCCTTCAGGGACTTTTGCAATCATTTTGGGATCAAGAATCACTATTCCTCACCCTCCCATCCACAGGCAAATGGACAAGCAGAAGTGGCAAACCGATCCCTGTTGAAAATCAATAAGACTCGGCTCGAGGGGGCAAAAGGGATATGGCTAGACGAGCTACCAGGTGTTCTTTAGACCTATAGGACGACTGCACGAACTCCGACAGGAGAGACCCCCTTTAAACTAGCTTATGGAAGTGAAGCTGTTATACCAGCGGAAGTTCATATGGCAAGTCACCGAGTGATGGAGTACCAGGAGAAAGAAAATGGGGAACAACTTCGTCTTGACCTCGATCTTATTGACGAGATAAGAATGGATGCGGGCAAAGGACAGCAAGGTACAAAAACCTTATGGCCAGACAGCATGATGCCATGGTGAAACCCAGACGGTTCGGTGTGGGGGATCTCGTCCTCAAAAGAGTCTCCTTGGCGACTAAGAACCCAGCTCATGGAAAATTGGGACCCAATTGGGAAGGACCCTACAGGGTAATCAACTGCAAGAGGCAGGGATCTTACTACCTAGAAGCTCTGGACGGGCGGAAGTTAGAGCATCCCTGGAACGTGGAACATCTGAGGAGGTACTATCAGTGATAAGCAGGGACGATGGAATTTAGTGGCAAAGTTATTAAAGCTATGATTTGCGTGTTCGCTTATATTTACTGTTGTGTTCTTACTACTATTATGGTGTGTTATGAATAAAAAGTGCACTAGTTCTTAAAATTTTGCACCGCTTATAGACCAGCTTATGAAAGACGAGGTTATGTATTTAAGTATTTTAATAAGGCACTGGCTTATAAGCATGTGCCACGTTTGTGAACAATGTTCGTGTAATAATATGGTTTGGATTTCTTATGTATTTGATGCATAAATCTAATTTCCATAATAATACCCACAGAAAAGGCAAAAGCCTAAGACGAATAGAAATCTTCGGATGCAGAAAAACTCATCCAAGGCTTTCCTTTAAATAAGGATAAGGCAAAGAGAAATAAGCCAAGGCAAACTCGTCCAAGGCTTTTCTTTAAATAAGGATAAAGCAAAGAGAAAAAAGCTAAGGCATGCTCGTCCAAGATTTCCTTTAAATGAGTATAAAGCAAAAAGAAAAGGCCAAGGTCCACTCGTCTAAGAAAGAAAGTAGGCATTAAGGCGTGGCATTCCAAAGACGAGAAGTTAGTCAAGACGAGTAAAACATAAACGTGAACTCCTTGCGAGAAGACGAGTAATAATTGCCTAAAGGGCAAGCAAAAGTAATGGTCATCATTATCGTCCTAAGTGGGTCGTCTATAACGAAATCGTGTAGACGATCATTTAACACTTGGAACATTGCTTAAAAGGCAATCGCATAAAAAATAAAAATAATGTGTAAACTCGTCCATGGAACAACAATAATAGATGAAAATAAACATTCATTAGAAATTAAAGGGTGGACGACCACCGTCCAAAAACCCTTAAATAAGCCTTGAAAGGCAATTGTTCATAAACTCGTCAGAAGTACTCTAGACGAGGTAAGTGTACTCAAATAAATTTAAAAAAAAAAAAAAAAGAGAGAAGAAAACACTTTAAAAAACGAAAATGATAAAATCTTCGGATAGCAAGGGCATCAGGCATCGGGGTCGTCCTGGGCAGGCTTGGTCGAGGCATTGTCTTCAATATTGACATCTTCAGAGCTAGTCTGAAGAAAAGAACTAGCAGCACCCCCTAATTGAAGGAAGATGGGGCTGAAATCAACCTCTGAAAACTTCTCTTTCGCTTCATGCGAAAATCTTCAAATCCAGCCGCATAATTGGCGTCCAGAAGGTCAGTTAATTGCTTCGAGGTCTTGAATTCCTCCACAGCATCGTCCTTAGCCTTCTCAAGGGAGTTGCTTAGCTCGTCGATCCTCCTTTGAAAGTGGTCAAGATGAGAGTCTTTTTCCACTATGTCAGCTCTTAGCTCCTCGACGAGGTTCAGCAAACCCTTGGCCTTGTCCTTAGCCTTAGCCGCTATCTCAGCCCAGCCTTTGCAGTCGTCCCTGACCTCCTGAATCCTCCTCTCCAATAAAAGCCTCGTCCTATCCAGCTCAGTAGCCTGCCTGGACGCAGATATGAACTTGGACGTGGCCTGCACAAGCAATTACGAATTTTCGTATTAAGCAAAGCAAATAAGCGTAATGACGAGGAAGATTAAAAAAGCAAAAAAAAACGAACGACGAGAAGAAGTTTATATCAATTACCTTGAAAAGATCGTGGACACCTGAGTGTTCAAAATCTTTCAAGGACATGTTATAGCATGCAGCCACGTCCTCATCAGAAACTGCTTTTTGAAACCTCTCCCAGGCCAAGCCTTCACTCTCAAGGAGGTTTGGCGCAACTTCAACAGGAGGCTGGGACGAGGTAGGAACACTAGTTTTAGATGGAGGGAGAGTAGGCTCAGACGACTCCATGTCAAAAATCTGGATGGACGACGATTGAGATGGAGGAGGAACAGGGACAACAGGAGAGACGACCCCAGGCTTGGACGACCTCCTATGCTTCGCTCTCCGGCTGGGGAGGTTTTCAAGATTAATAGTCTTCGACAGGCTTCTCTTGTCACCAGCAGCAGGATGAGCCCTAGTTTCGGCGTCTTGCCTAGTAGGCTCGTCTGCGACCCCCTTACCTTTGTTCTCCTTCATGGTAGCCATCCCTAAAATAAAAAAATTAATAAAAGTAAAAAAAATAAATATAAATGAATGAATCAACAAATGTGTTTGTGACAACATGATTAAGTTGATGACAAAAAAAAAATCCCAAGACGAGAGCTTACTTCGACGGATTGTAATCTCGTGAGCTAAGGCTTCTAGAGAAGGTTCTAGGCCAAGTCCCTAAGTTGCAAGACATTGAAGGGTGACCAAAGAATGGAAGTCCCTCTCTGGGTGAAGACGAGCCTTTTGAACGCGTCCTAAATAAAACTTGTTCAAAGACGGCCTTCTAACACCTGCAATAAAGACGAGGAGCTTAGTATAGAAAGACATGTAATAAAGGTAATGTTACAATAGTGATAAGCATACCTTCAGGACGAAGGTTCCCTAACTTTCCTGTATATGGGGCAAACGGATCCCTACTTACCTTAACAGGGTGCCCTACCCAAAAACCTAAGACGAAGAAAAACTCCGTCTTCCAACTCCTATCCGAGGTGACCAACGACTTTATAATCCTACAATCCTTTCTCCTGGCTGTAAACTGATAAAACCACAAGATTGGCTAATTTCAGAGGGTTTGTAGCAAAAAATGAATTCGTCCACAGTAAGAGGACAATCCCCTTCAAAAACCTCTCTCCACAAAATCTGCATAGGAACGATTAGTCTCTATGCATTGGGATTAAACTGACACAATCCTAAACCTAATCTAGTGAGCAACTCCCTAGCAAAAGCATTGAGAGGCAGTCTAAGACCTCCTAGAAGATAGGCTTCATAAACTCCAATGCCAAAGTGAGGTTGGCAACACCACTCATCACGGACGGCTAACCTAGGATTTAGCTCGTTTGGAATTTGGTACCAACTCCTAAGGGACGCTAATTTCCTCTCGTCTGTCTTAGTTGGAACCCCCACAGCACAGCTGTATATAGTCTCAACCTCGTCCTTTTGAGTGGACGAGGGCGCATTAGAGGGACCAGCCCCAGACCCAGATGCCACTCTCGTCCTAAACTCCTCCTGGAAGACTTCTAAGGGAACCCCAGGAACCCCAGAAACATACTCGTCTGTGGTATTACCCCCGCTACTACTACTGTCACTACTAGAACCGCTATAACTAGTTGTGTTGTGGTATTCGTCTATCTCTCTATTGACACTATTACTAGACGAAGAAAAAACTTCTGACATTATGGAAATTTAAGGGAAGCCTAAAGACGAGCGTAGAGAAAATACTTGGATCTAGACGAAGGAAACTAGGGACGCTGGAATACTCTTAGACGAGGCGATGGATGAGAAATGTCAAACGAGAAAATTTGAAAAATGGAAAGGGTATGGGAGGAAATCCACTATTTATAGGCGTTGAAAAATGAAACCCGAAGCGAAATGCTCAATCGGGAAGAACCACGTGGCAACTTCCTCGGAAACTCAAATCGACGCAACAGTTAACCCTCATAATGTTGACACGTGGCACAATCTGGGACCATTAATGCCCCACCATCTACATCGAGACACGTGGGGTGACATAACAAAACGTGTCCAAAAACCAAAAGTTTTGGACGACCCTTGGACAAGGGGGCAACTAATAGGATACTGATTTTGCCTATCTTGAAGTCGTCCATGTAGGTCGTCCGTAACCCAGTTAGAATTGCAAGCACCTTCGAAAACCTACCTGTAACTACCTCGTCCAAAGAGGAAGAGCCTTGGACGAGGTAAGCGCCACCAGAGAATGAGGCACTCGTCCAGAGTGCTGACAAGCTCGTCCTGAAGGAATTCGTCCGTTAGACGGGACGGCCCCTATTCATGTGCCAAAGTACACTCGACGAGGGAATGCTAGGACGAGGGTATCATACTTAGGAAAATCTCCGAATATAATGTGATAATTCCTTATTCCACGCATAACTGCCGGGTATCCATTGTGAAATAGAAGCATAACTCCTAAACGGTTATGGAAGTTACGTTTCATCCTTGTGCCTCCTCGAATCCAGGGGAGGTTCCAATTTCGATAATCGTCTATCAAAACACTATATAAACACTTATTCAGACAAAGTAAAGGTACGTTTTGAATTCGCTCCCAAAAAGTTGGAACTCCAAAAATATAGAGAGAAAAACTAACTTTGCCATCGGAGGGTTCTTGGCCGACAGCCCCGGTCACCTTTGATCGCTTTTCTTTCTTTTTCAGGCCGTTGATAAAGCAAGTGGTCATCCAAGTCCGGATCATCCAGCCTACTGATTTTCTTTGCATCATCAAGTTCCACTTTAAATTGATCTACTTAAGGATAAGTAGTAGATTTTGATTGTCCCAAAGTCAGAGAGACCCCTAGGACTTGTTACCTGTAGATATTTATCTCTATTTTCAAAATTTTATTTTGATAAAGACAATAATCAAACAAAGAGTCCCACTAGGATTTATTACTTGTAGATAATTGCCTCTATTTCTTAATAAAGATAATTATCCATTGATTTTGAATAAGAAATTTATTTTTATTTTGTAGGCGGACAAAGACATGTGGAAAATTTTCATTTGCCAATGTGATATCATCTTTGATTTCACATGTCCTCATTTGATTTAATTAATTTAATGACACATAAATTAGGAATATCTCACTAAATTTTGACGTGGCGTATTGTAATTGGGTTAATTAATTCTTTGCCTTCTACAATGTAAAAAAAAAAAAAAAATACTAATGCAAAATGAATAATGTTAATGTAAATTTACACAATTACTGTAACAATAATGTATTTTTATAAAACTTTACAAAGACTATTGTGTATGAATTTTAGGCTTGGTTAGCTAAAATTTTATGCTTTTTTATTACATGCATTGATGTGAATGCTCTTAAGCATTGCCCGTAATTTAAAGTTTTTCATGACAACGATAATAGGGATACTCATTTATATATATATATATATATATATAATCTTTTTACAAGTTACTAAAGCAATAAGTTGTGATTAGTGGAAGTATAGGCCCCTAATATCATCACATTTTCATCTATCAATCACACCATGCTAAAATAGCAAGTTGTAAAAAAAATGTGTAAAACAAATATTGTACATAAATTTACTCATATTTAGAGTATTCACAGTAAAGCATGTAAAAAATATAGTTTTTAGTAACTTAAAAAGTCACTTTATATTTATTTTAACAACTCAATTTACAATACACTCAGCATCAAAGGTTTTATTTTAGCATTCAACACAACTTATCTCCCGCTTCTACCAATGTTGATGAGTAAGAGGTCTTAAAATCAAACAAATTTTTACTGCAAGAGGCAGGGAACCTATGGTCTATAGGATATGATGATCAAATTAGAGTGGAAAAAGCGTAGAGATGTCTTGTAGCATCTCCCACCTACGTATGCCACTATTCAAGCAAATAATTAGGCAATTGGATCGTAATTCTTTAACCTTTGCTTAGCTAAACCTAAACCTAGAATTTTGTATATAGACCTCCATTTTGGTTCCTAAACCTAAACTAAGTTGAAATCCCAAAAAAAAGAAAAAGAAAAAGAGAGAGAAAGCGAACCATGCAACCTGCAAGTGTGGCGCGGTGCGCCCACAATGCATATATTTCAAGTTGTTAAAAATTTAAAAGTTAAGTTAAAAGAACTCTTGTTTATTTTATTTATTTACTAAATTAGTGAGATTGAAGTCTAAAAATTTGTGACATATTTTGATATAATTTGTTTCTTTCTTAAATTATAACGAGATGCTACGTCCACAACATTTTTACAACATTTTCATAACAAATCACAGGTGGTTAGATGTTATTGGTTTAAATTTGAACCTAACACTAAGATTACTTTTTGCCCTAATAATAATAACTAGTAACAACCTGCCACTTAGGATTTGTTGTAAAAATGTTGTGAAAATATTGTGGACATATCATTTCTCTAAATTATATGCTTCTTTAATCGAATTAGATTGTATATAACATTTAGTTGCATCTTTCCATATTCACAATAATATCCCTCAAATAAAATAAATAAGAAGAATTAAAAAAAAAAAAAGTGGTAAATTTTACTAACCTACCTTAAGATTTGGGTTAATCAACCAGGTCTAAAACATTTCAAATAGACCAACTTCGTTCTCAAAACACAAATGACGTTACAACACTGTCTCTCTCTCTCTCTCTCTCTCTCTCTTCATCCAACCCACAAACACAATGCTAATTGCCCTTCTATTTCTCAAAGAACTTTCTTCTCGTAGTCCTATTTGATCCTTTGGCTTTTTCCCATTTTTCTTTGATTTTCCAACAACAAAATGATTTTTTTTCCCTTAAGATAAAATAAAAGAAAAAAAGAATAGTACTAATGACCGTGTTTGGTTAGCATTGGAAATCAAAAGGAAAAGTCAAAGAAATCTTATCCATTCCATGTTTGGTAGCCAAGAAAATCAAAAGAAAAAGCCAATTAAAGTCTCATCTCCATTCATTTCTTGGTAGCCAAGAAACCAAAAGGAAAAACCTCTTCTCCATCACAAAGAAACCAAGAAATCCCAATGGCCTAAATGGTAGAAAAGTGGAGAGGAGTGGAAACGTGAGAGGATAAAAAATGAGGAGAGGATAAAAAGGTGGGAGGATAGCAAAGATTTAGTTTTCTCTTATTTGTGTTTGGTTGGGAGGGGGAAAAGTAGAGAGATGGAAAACTTATTTATTTGGTTGAGAAGAAAAATGAGAGGATGGAAAAGTTAAGTTGGTATAAATTTACAATTATGTCCCCACACCATATAAATTTTCTGCATTAAAGATTGATGTTTGGAATGAAACCAAAATCGTTTGAGAGCTGTTCTAAACCTCCATTTTCTCAATATATAAAGCCATATATAGAATGCGTTTGGATCCGGATGATTGTGGATTCGTTTTGTGCATTTGCATTTTCTCCTTTTTTTTCTTTTCTTTTTTTTTGTTTTGTTTCTGCCGCGGGAGACGAGCAGCACAGTGTGCACTGTGCGTGTACTGTGCGCGCATTGTTCACGCACTTTTTTAAAATTTTTTATTAAAAATGAGTCCCACAGCACTATTCACACATTTAAAAATTATTTTGCCACAGTGTTTTTAATTTTCAGTTTTCAGTAATAAGTTTTATCCAAACGGACCCATAGTATCTTTTCAAAACACACAGAAAATCCTACGGGAAATCCTAAGATTCACTTGAAATAGTGAATCAAATAGGGAGTTTTTCACAAAACATTCCCAAGTTAACTTTCTTTTGATTAGGACCTTTTCTAGTCTTGATCTTTGAATTTTGAAGTTTACATATCAATTTTGTTTGGTTATGAATAGATTTAACTGAAGGGAATGGTCAAAATCAAGCCAAAGAGCTTTTGTTTTTGAGGTATAATTTCTAACCTTTTTTTTTTCATTTCATTGCTTTTCCTGTTTTAATCTTCCTCTTTTCTTTGTTTTTCTTGCTTGTTTATGTTGTGCTGCTTTGCTTAGGTTTTCTTTATTCTATTGTTTAAGCATATTATGTTGTTAGATTTGTTGTTTAAAGTTTATGCTTTGTTTCTTTGTTCTTGCTGTTTCTAGGTTAGGGTTTTTGGCGTGTATGCATACGCATGCTCTTTGCATACGTATGCATACTCGAAGTATGAGGTATAAATACAGTTGGGCTAGTTACACAAGCCCTATGTACATGTACACATATTCAAGCCCCAAAACCCTAATTCAATCCTTTTTGTTTATGTTTTTCTATCTCTCTTATTTAACATGTTTCTACCTTGTCTAGGTCTATGTTTATAAGTCTTCACTCCTTTGTTTGTCCTTCGCATGCTAGATTATGGTTTCTTTTCATTTTATTACTTTGTCAAGGACATGCATATGATATGACCATGCATTGATGCATAGGTGCTATGATGTTGTGAGGTAACTAAGATAAGTCATGCATTCACATGAGACACATGAGTAATGTCAATCTGAACTTTGACTTTCTCTTATTTGACACATGAGACATATTTCCATGTGTCAACATAGTTCTTTATGTTTTGTGACTAAAGAAATCTGCTGTATTTAGAAAATTTTAAATTCATCATGTATAGAGTTGTTCTGTCTACAGTAAGAAGCCTTCCTGAGTTTTGCTCTCTACTTTATATTGAATCATTCTTTCCCATGTCTACATATCACCCTCCAACCCATTCCTAGAAGGCATGGAGATGCCATTTGAGCTAGAGCTCAACGTCAAGTTTTGCTTGCTTTCTACAAATCTGCTCTCAAAAAATTCCATAATTCCATTTACCAAGAAATTATTATTACTATACATTCTAAAGACTCTTAGTCATCACAACCCAAACTTTGATGGTATTTACAAAGGATCCTGACAAATTACATTGAAATAAATAGACATGCCTTTTCACTATACAACTAACCCAACTAAAAAACTTAAATCAAAACCAACCCAACCAAAACACTCAAAACTAACTCATATTTCTTAGTTCATAACCAAATCAAAGGAAAAAGAAAAAAAGAACTGTAACATTCAATTTCACCAAAGCTGTACTTATTCACCAAAATGACTCAATACAGCATTTTTACATATCCACTAATCTAATGAGCTTATGCAGATAGCCGAACACACATACTATCTGTGCCTATGGATTCTGACCTTTCCTGTCAACAACTAAAAATGCAGAAGAGAATACTATATTATATTCAATCATTGACAGCTTTGTTCTAAATTTGGGTCTATGGACTTCCATATTCAAGAAATCTCTCAACAGGAAAAATTTAGTAAATTGCATAAGTCAAGTCTTGACAGTTCCAAATTAGCAACTGGTACACAGCAAAAAAGTAACATAGATTAAAAAATAAAAATAAAAACTTCACAAAAAAATTTATAAGCTTGAATCACAGCAGATTTAAAACTTACGTGAAAAATGTGATATTCTCATCTACCATTCCTATGAACCACAATGAACAAAAGAATGGGAGCATAGAACATTTAACAATGAATAAATTTTAAAAAACATATATGATTACAGAATTTTGAAATAGAAAGTGAGGGGAAAATAAATATAAATAAGTTGGAGAGGGGCTACACTGCATATTTATATTATATAAATAAATAGATAATAGAACAAATAACGCAGGAACGGTAAATCTACTTTGTACTCAAACCTCAACAAAATTTAGAACTGAACAAAGAAAACGAAAAAAATTTTGGGAAAAAATAAAAGAGATAAAGAGAGAAAGAGACTAAATTTCAGATCACATCAAGAAAAACCCTTCTGTCTTCTTTGTTAACTTCAAAGTTCAACTGAAGCCTCTCATAGCTTGTACCTTCTGTGTCTACAATTTTTTTTTTCTTGCTCTTCTCTCTCTTGCTGCCTTTTAACGTCCCTTGTACAGTGAAAAGGAAATCTAATATTAACTAATCAAATCTAACCCCAAAACATATAGAAAAAATAAATCCTAACCCAAATACCTAAATGAAAACCTTCACCGGTAACGATTCCGATTGCATGACGATGGTGGCTGCCCTGAAATTTATCTCTTTGTCGATCTCTGTTCTTCATTTGTTTTAACGGGTTCATTATCTCGACTGAAGGCGCTTTCGATCTCTCTTTCAATCTCTGTTCTTCTGCAGTTTACGAAATCTCTCTTTTTCTCTCTCTGTTCTTCTGTGTTTTTTCTCTTTCAGCAAACCGCCTCTGTAACTTTAAAACCCTTCGGATGTCAGAAATGGATGGCTTTTATTATGTTTGTTTTGGGCTGAATAGGTGTAACATGTTGGCCAATGAGTGGCTTTTATTTTGATTGTTTCGGGTTGTACAGGTATAACTTGCGGGCTGTTGTGATTTTTTTTTTTTTTGGTTAAAAGGAGAATTGCATTAACACTAACTAGCCACAACAGGCAAAGTACAGGCAGATTGCCTTAATACATACTGACCAGCAGTATCCATACATACAAAAGACACAAATTCAAAGGAATGGGAAATAACAGAATTACAAAATCCTCTTGCTGCAAGCAGCCCCTCCTCGCTAAACCATCAACACACCGATTCACTTCCTGAAATATGTGCTTCACCCTGATTTGTTGAAATTTTTGGAGCAGGTACCTGCAATCATTTAGAAAGGAAGAGTAGTCTCTGTTAGTCACTGTGCTCGAGAGGACCAGGTCTACAACTATCTTAGCATCTAGTTCCACTTCCAGGCAAGGCAATCCCAACTGAAAAGCAAGAGTAAGGCCATCACGCAAGACCCAAAATTCTGCCATGACACTTTGTTGTGATTTTAATGGTAAAGGTGAGTCTTCCACTGTACGGTTTTTTAAAGAAAAATATTGTATAAGGGTCCGTTTTTAACTAAGGCTGCTTTTGTTTGGGTGTAAAATATTTTTCAGGTGTAAAATAATTTCAGGTGAAACTATTTTTGGGAAAAGAAAATATTTTTAGGTGTTTGGTGGTATTTTAAAAAATATTTTGAAAAATATTTTCAGGTGTTTAGTTGTGTTCTTGAAAATATTATAGATAATACATTTTTTACTTGTTGCTCACATTTTCTCAGCTTCTAAACAAATATATAAAACATAAAAGAAACAAAACCCAAAAAAAAATCATCAAATCTGGGAGAGAAGAAGGAAGAGAGAAAGGCTTCGATCGCGTGATAGACGGTGAAGGCAAGACGTGCGGCGAAGGCTAGATCGTGCGATTGAGAGGCACGGCCCGGATGACGAGATTGAGCGGCGTTGGAGTCGATCTTGGTTCGATTCTTTTTTCTTTCTTTTTTTCTTTCTCCGGAAATGGTTTGAAGGTAATGGTTTGGAGATGGTTTTTGGACCGTGGGAAATGGTTTGGAGATGGGTTTTAGATCGTGGGGCGGCACGATCTGGGCTGGCCGAAGCTTGGCTGGGCTGGCCGGAGCTTGGCTGAAGTGAGCTTGGAGATGGGTTTCGGACTGTGTGAGGAGTGTGCTCGAGCTCTCTCTCTTCAGGTGTGGTTTCCGGAAATTGTTTGAAGGTAAAATAAAACTGTAAATGATTTTCCGTTGGAAGGGGCGGTATTTTACGGTCAAAGGAAATCATTTTCAAGTTGACCATATTTTACATGTGCATCCAAATACACGTGATGGTGTAAAATAATTTTCGGAAGTTGTTTACTCCCAAAATCCAAAACAAACGCAACCTAAGTAAAAAAATTAAAAACAAAAATAAAAACAAAAAATTACATTAATTGAGATCAAAACGTGTCTTGAACAAGAATACTAAAAATACAAAATTAAAATCTAAAAATCACAAACCAAAAAAATAAGAACAAAAAATTAAACTATAGATCCACGTAATAACACATGCCCAAATTTTCTAGCATTTTCTTAGCCTTTCTTGTCAACCAAACACAAAAACACAAACACAAAATAATTTCCAGCAAGAACAAAAACACAAAAACAACCCCAGCAACAGATCTCCCTTACCAACCAAACACAAAAGCAACAAACCTAGTTAGAAGCAAACAATTAACAAGACTTTCATCTAAGTGTTCTTCTCGCCTTCTTCTTCCTTCTTCTTCTGATATTCACTCTCAATTCACTCTTTCTTTTTCTTAATTTCTCTATGGAAATTTTTATGGTTGTTGTTTATTGCGATTTCTGAGATTCCAATCCACCATTGCCGGAAACCATGGGTTCTCCGGTGAGTCCCTCGTGACTCCACTCTCTCCATGCATGATTCGAGTCACCGTTGTTGCCTCCAGATTTATCTCCTCTACCATGGCTTTCTCGGAAGGTACTTTTCATTTCCAATCTCTAGGTCTTTTTAAACTCTTGCTCTCCGTTTGGTTACCGAGAAAATATTACAGCAAAGCAAGTGAAAAAGCAGAACCGAGTTTTTTTGAAAAGATTTTATGTGGTTTTGGATCGGAATAACTCGCGCCTCAGCTGTGTTAAGCAAAATCTGAGATTAGGAGCTGTATTTTCTTTGCTTTTTTTTTTCTTACACTTTCTTGGTAGCCAAACAGAGGAAATAGCATAATTGTAACTGGTAGTGTATGAGTATTGAAGTTGAAGCATGTGTCGAGATTGATGCGTATTGATTAAAGTTTCTCTCTACATTTTTTTTCTTGTTTCCTAAAGGATTTGGCGTCTTCAAGATCGTTTTGGTGAGGATTCTGAATAAGGAAATTTACTTTTAGTTCATTCAGATCAGAAGCGTCTCTCTCTATTGCGGTGGATTCTCTAAAAAAAAAAAAAACTAGATTTGTGTTTGTTGCTTTTGTATTTGGTTGACAAGGAAGATCTGTTGCTGTTGCTGGGTTTGTGTTTGTGTTTGTATTTTTGTGTTTGGTTGACAAGAAAGGGCAAGAAAATCCTAGAAAATCTAGGCATGCGTTCTTATGTGGATCTATAGTTTAATTTTTTGTTCTTATTTTCTGGGTATGTGATTTTTGGATTTTAATTTTGTATTCTTAGATTTGAGTTTGTGTTCTTATTGTTCTTGTTCAAGACATATTTCGATCTCAATTAATGTAATTTTTTTTTGTTTTGTTTTTAATTTTTTTATTTAGTTAAAATTAATAAATTAATTTTTTTAAATTTAGACGCTGACATGACATTTTTTAATGTCAAAATAAAATTATTATTATTATTTTAATAGTTCCATCTGTCACGTAAGTTAGTGTCATTAGGGCACTAACCGAAAGGAATAAAATAGAAGGTGTTTTTCTAAACAGGGACTAAAAGTGGTGAAAATAAAAGATAGAGACCAAAGTGAAAATCGTGTGAAAATATAGGGACAAAAATATAATTTTCACCTAATATATTTGATAGATGTTACGCATCAATAACAAGATAAATACATTTTTTAAATGTATTTTTTTAAAAGTTTTATATTTGAAATTCGACGTATAAATTTATTAAACTTATATAATAAAATTTATATTAACCATAAGCTTCACTTTTACACATAGGCGTAAATGTACTTTTAGTCCTTACATTTTGACCCAATTTCTATTTTGGTCCCTACATTTTATTTTTACCACTTTTAGTCCCTAAACTAATTAGTGCGTTTCATTTTAGTCCTTTCCGTTAGTCAACCAACGGAAAAGGGTGACGTGGCTAACGGTGGAATAAAAAAATAATATAATTACAGACAATAATTAATTAAATTAAAACAAACATTAAAATAAATAAATAAAATTCATTAGTTTTTGAGAAGAACATGACTGTTCATGTTTTTCATGTTCTTCTCTATACATGTTTGATTGCCCAGAAATTGAAAAGGTCACATTAGTATCTAATTTAAAAAAAAAAAAAAATTTATCAATTTAAAAAAAAAAACAACAGCAGAATTAAAATTAAAAAAATTCATAAATTTAGATCTGAGTTCATCTTCAACAATAACACAATGAACATAAACCCAGATTTAAATATAACAACACACACCTAAACATAACAGATCTAAGTTTCTTTTTCTTCTATATTTTTCTTCTTCCCCAGATCTTTCTCTCAGTTTCTTCGCCTCCCTTTCTTTCTTTAGTCTTCTTTCTTTCTTCCTCTTTTTCTTCTCTCATCTCCGACAAAATCTACTCCCACAAGTTCTTGTTCGACTTCGGCTTGAACCCGCGTCTCAGCTCTCGTCTTGGACCCACATCTTGGCTCGCCTTGACTTCGACTACGACTTCGTCTTCATGGTCCTCGTCCCCATTTAGGTCCTAGTCTGTGCGTTTTGAGCCATCGTCTTTCAATCTATCTTCTCGATTTCGGAGCTCCTCCGATTCTCTCTTCCTCTTTCATTCAATTTCTCGCTGTGTCGCTTGCCACTAGTAAGGCCTTCGATACCTATGAATTTCTCAAAGGTGAAGCTTTGAAAAAAAAAAACAAAAAAAAGGATCTAAATCGCCGCCAATGCAAGAGCCATGGTGACAAAGGTTTGGGAAGTTAAGCCTGGCAAAAAGCTGAGGGTATTTGAAGAACAAGAACCATGTTGTGGCTGTTGATTTTGTGGGTAAAAGTGTTGGTTTTGGAGGTGGATTTGGGTTTGGATCTAGTGGATCTGAGATGGGGTTAGTTGGCTTAGCCCAATTGAACCTAGTTGCTCAAAACCTATAAGGTTTTGAGTCAAGACCTCGTCTGAAAACATGTGTGTCATCGAGGTGGAGCAACCATCTGAGCATGAAGAAGAGGGCTGGGTTTGAGTTAGGACTGAGGGAGAATTCGGTCTTGAATGGTTGATTGTTGTTGTTGTTGTTGTTGTTTTTTTTTTTTTTTTTTTTTTTTTTTTTTTTTTTTAATTTCTGGGAATGTGTTCTTTGATATGGATTTGTGTTCTTGTTCAAGCAATTTGAGATCTCAATTAATGTGATTTTTTTGTTTTTAATTTTTTTCATTTAGTTAAAATTAATAAATTAATTTTTCTAATTGAAATGCTGACGTGGCAATTTTTTAATATTAAAAAATATTTTTTAATTACTATTTTACTGTGCCGTTAGCCACGTCAGCATTTTCTGTTAGTTGATTGACGGAAAGGACTAAAATGAGACACGCTAATTGGTTTACGGACTAAAAGTGGTAAAAATAAAATGTAGAGACCAAAATAGAAATCGAGTCAAAATGTAGGGACTAAAAGTGCATTTACGCCTTACACATAAATAATAAACCTTTGTAATGTCTTTGTAAAACAACTTATGCATAGTAAATGTATAGTTCAAAAGACACGTACCTCTAAAAAGTGGAGAAAATACACCATATATTGGGTGTATTTTTTCTCCATCTCACACGCGTTAGTAAGGATACATATGTGAGATCCTAGAGAATTTAGAGACTAAAAAGTTTGACACATTGCCTTCCCAACTGCCACCTAAGCTTCACTTTTACACATAAAATATCAACCCTTGTAATGTCTTTGTAAAACAACTTATGCATAGTAAATGTATAGTTCAAAAGACACATACCTCTAAAAAGTGGAGAAAATACACCATATGTTGGGTGTATTTTTTCTCCATCTCACACGTGTTAGTAAGGATACATGTGTGAGATCCTAGAGAATTTAGAGACAAAAAAGTTTGACACATTGCCTTCCCAACTGCCACCTAAGCTTCACTTTTACACATAAAATATCAACCCTTGTAATGTCTTTGTGAACCAACTTATGCATAGCAAATGTATAGTTCAAAAGACACATACCTCTAAAAAGTGGAGAAAATACACCATATGCTGGGTGTATTTTTTCTTCATCTCACACGTGTTAGTAAGGATACATGTGTGAGATCCTAGAGAATTTAGAGACTAAAAAGTTTGACACGTTGCCTTCCCAACTACCACCAAAGCTTCACTTTTACACATAAAATATCAACCTTTGTAATGTCTTTGTAAAACAACTTGTGCATAGTAAATGTATAGTTCAAAAGACACATACTTCTAAAAAGTGGAGAAAACACACCATATATTGGGTGTATTTTTTCTCCATCTCACACGTGTTAGTAAGGATACATGTGTGAGATCATAGAGAATTTAGAGACTAAAACATTTGATACGTTGCCTTCCCAACTGCCACCTAAGCTTCACTTTTACACATACTTTTACACATAAAATATCAACCTTTGTATTGTCTTTGTAAAACAACTTATGCATAGTAAATGTATAGTTCGAAAGACACATACCTCTAAAAATTTGAGAAAATACACCATATATTGGGTGTATTTTTTCTCCATCTCACACGTGTTAGTAAGGATACATGTGTGAGATCCTAGAGAATTTAGAGACTAAAAAGTTTGACACGCTGCCTTCCCAACTGCCACCTAAGCTTCACTTTTACACATAAAATATCAACCTTTGTATTGTCTTTGTAAAACAACTTATGCATAGTAAATGTATAGTTCAAAAGACACATACCTCTAAAAATTTGAGAAAATACACCATATATTGGGTGTATTTTTTCTCCATCTCACACATGTTAGTAAGGATACATGTGTGAGATCCTAGAGAATTTAGAGACTAAAAAGTTTGACACGTTGCCTTCCCAACTGCCACCTAAGCTTCACTTTTACACATAAAATATCAACCTTTGTAATATCTTTGTAAAACAACTTATGCATAGTAAATGTATAGTTCAAAAGACACATACCTCTAAAAGGTGGAGAAAATACACCATATATTGGGTGTATTTTTTCTCCATCTCACACGTGTTAGTAAGGATATATGTGTGAGATCCTAGAGAATTTAGAGACTAAAAAGTTTGACACATTGCCTTCCCAACTGCCACCTAAGCTTCACTTTTACACATAAAATATCAACCCTTGTAATGTCTTTGTGAACCAACTTATGCATAGCAAATGTATAGTTCAAAAGACACATACCTCTAAAAAGTGGAGAAAATACACCATATGCTGGGTGTATTTTTTCTTCATCTCACACGTGTTAGTAAGGATACATGTGTGAGATCCTAGAGAATTTAGAGACTAAAAAGTTTGACACGTTGCCTTCTCAACTGCCACCTAAGCTTCACTTTTACACATAAAATATCAACCTTTGTAATGTCTTTGTAAAACAACTTGTGCATAGTAAATGTATAGTTCAAAAGACACATACTTCTAAAAAGTGGAGAAAACAAACCATATATTGGGTGTATTTTTTCTCCATCTCACACGTGTTAGTAAGGATACATGTGTGAGATCCTAGAGAATTTAGAGACTAAAAAGTTTGACACGTTGCCTTCCCAACTGCCACCCAAGCTTCACTTTTACACATAAAATATCAACCTTTGTAATGTCTTTGTAAAACAACTTGTGCATAGTAAATGTATAGTTCAAAAGACACATACTTCTAAAAAGTGGAGAAAAAACACCATATATTGGGTGTATTTTTTCTCCATCTCACACGTGTTAGTAAGGATATATGTGTGAGATCCTAGAGAATTTAGAGACTAAAAAGTTTGACACATTGCCTTCCCAACTGCCACCTAAGCTTCACTTTTACACATAAAATATCAACCCTTGTAATGTCTTTGTGAACCAACTTATGCATAGCAAATGTATAGTTCAAAAGACACATACCTCTAAAAAGTGGAGAAAATACACCATATGCTGGGTGTATTTTTTCTTCATCTCACACGTGTTAGTAAGGATACATGTGTGAGATCCTAGAGAATTTAGAGACTAAAAAGTTTGACACGTTGCCTTCCCAACTACCACCTAAGCTTCACTTTTACACATAAAATATCAACCTTTGTAATGTCTTTGTAAAACAACTTGTGCATAGTAAATGTATAGTTCAAAAGACACATACTTCTAAAAAGTGGAGAAAACAAACCATATATTGGGTGTATTTTTTCTCCATCTCACACGTGTTAGTAAGGATACATGTGTGAGATCCTAGAGAATTTAGAGACTAAAAAGTTTGACACATTGCCTTCCCAACTGCCACCTAAGCTTCACTTTTACACATAAAATATCAACCCTTGTAATGTCTTTGTGAACCAACTTATGCATAGCAAATGTATAGTTCAAAAGACACATACCTCTAAAAGTGGAGAAAATACACCATATGCTGGGTGTATTTTTTCTTCATCTCACACGTGTTAGTAAGGATACATGTGTGAGATCCTAGAGAATTTAGAGACTAAAAAGTTTGACACGTTGCCTTCTCAACTGCCACCTAAGCTTCACTTTTACACATAAAATATCAACCTTTGTAATGTCTTTGTAAAACAACTTGTGCATAGTAAATGTATAGTTCAAAAGACACATACTTCTAAAAAGTGGAGAAAACAAACCATATATTGGGTGTATTTTTTCTCCATCTCACACGTGTTAGTAAGGATACATGTGTGAGATCCTAGAGAATTTAGAGACTAAAAAGTTTGACACGTTGCCTTCCCAACTGCCACCCAAGCTACACTTTTACACATAAAATATCAACCTTTGTAATGTCTTTGTAAAACAACTTGTGCATAGTAAATGTATAGTTCAAAAGACACATACTTCTAAAAAGTGGAGAAAAAACACCATATATTGGGTGTATTTTTTCTCCATCTCACACGTGTTAGTAAGGATACGTGTGTGAGATCCTAGAGAATTTAGAGACTAAAAAGTTTGACACGTTGCCTTCCCAAGTGCCACCTAAGCTTCACTTTTACACATAAAATATCAACCTTTGTATTGTCTTTGTAAAACAACTTATGCATAGTAAATGTATAGTTCAAAAGACACATACCTCTAAAAGGTGGAGAAAATACACCATATATTGGGTGTATTTTTTCTCCATCTCACACGTGTTAGTAAGGATATATGTGTGAGATCCTAGAGAATTTAGAGACTAAAAAGTTTGACACATTGCCTTCCCAACTGCCACCTAAGCTTCACTTTTACACATAAAATATCAACCCTTGTAATGTCTTTGTGAACCAACTTATGCATAGCAAATGTATAGTTCAAAAGACACATACCTCTAAAAAGTGGAGAAAATACACCATATGCTGGGTGTATTTTTTCTTCATCTCACACGTGTTAGTAAGGATACATGTGTGAGATCCTAGAGAATTTAGAGACTAAAAAGTTTGACACGTTGCCTTCCCAACTGCCACCTAAGCTTCACTTTTACACATAAAATATCAACCTTTGTATTGTCTTTGTAAAACAACTTATGCATAGTAAATGTATAGTTCAAAAGACACATACCTCTAAAAAGAGAAGAAAATACACCATATATTGGGTGTATTTTTTCTCCATCTCACACGTGTTAGTAAGGATACATGTGTGAGATCATAGAGAATTTAGAGACTAAAACATTTGATACGTTGCCTTCCCAACTGCCACCTAAGCTTCACTTTTACACATACTTTTACACATAAAATATCAACCTTTGTATTGTCTTTGTAAAACAACTTATGCATAGTAAATGTATAGTTCGAAAAACACATACCTCTAAAAATTTGAGAAAATACACCATATATTGGGTGTATTTTTTCTCCATCTCACACGTGTTAGTAAGGATACATGTGTGAGATCCTAGAGAATTTAGAGACTAAAAAGTTTGACACGTTGCCTTCCCAACTGCCACCTAAGCTTCACTTTTACACATAAAATATCAACCTTTGTATTGTCTTTGTAAAACAACTTATGCATAGTAAATGTATAGTTCAAAAGACACATACCTCTAAAAATTTGAGAAAATACACCATATATTGGGTGTATTTTTTCTCCATCTCACACATGTTAGTAAGGATACATGTGTGAGATCCTAGAGAATTTAGAGACTAAAAAGTTTGACACGTTGCCTTCCCAACTGCCACCTAAGCTTCACTTTTACACATAAAATATCAACCTTTGTAATATCTTTGTAAAACAACTTATGCATAGTAAATGTATAGTTCAAAAGACACATACCTCTAAAAGGTGGAGAAAATACACCATATATTGGGTGTATTTTTTCTCCATCTCACACGTGTTAGTAAGGATATATGTGTGAGATCCTAGAGAATTTAGAGACTAAAAAGTTTGACACATTGCCTTCCCAACTGCCACCTAAGCTTCACTTTTACACATAAAATATCAACCCTTGTAATGTCTTTGTGAACCAACTTATGCATAGCAAATGTATAGTTCAAAAGACACATACCTCTAAAAAGTGGAGAAAATACACCATATGCTGGGTGTATTTTTTCTTCATCTCACACGTGTTAGTAAGGATACATGTGTGAGATCCTAGAGAATTTAGAGACTAAAAAGTTTGACACGTTGCCTTCCCAACTACCACCTAAGCTTCACTTTTACACATAAAATATCAACCTTTGTAATGTCTTTGTAAAACAACTTGTGCATAGTAAATGTATAGTTCAAAAGACACATACTTCTAAAAAGTGGAGAAAACAAACCATATATTGGGTGTATTTTTTCTCCATCTCACACGTGTTAGTAAGGATACATGTGTGAGATCCTAGAGAATTTAGAGACTAAAAAGTTTGACACATTGCCTTCCCAACTGCCACCTAAGCTTCACTTTTACACATAAAATATCAACCCTTGTAATGTCTTTGTGAACCAACTTATGCATAGCAAATGTATAGTTCAAAAGACACATACCTCTAAAAAGTGGAGAAAATACACCATATGCTGGGTGTATTTTTTCTTCATCTCACACGTGTTAGTAAGGATACATGTGTGAGATCCTAGAGAATTTAGAGACTAAAAAGTTTGACACGTTGCCTTCTCAACTGCCACCTAAGCTTCACTTTTACACATAAAATATCAACCTTTGTAATGTCTTTGTAAAACAACTTGTGCATAGTAAATGTATAGTTCAAAAGACACATACTTCTAAAAAGTGGAGAAAACAAACCATATATTGGGTGTATTTTTTCTCCATCTCACACGTGTTAGTAAGGATACATGTGTGAGATCCTAGAGAATTTAGAGACTAAAAAGTTTGACACGTTGCCTTCCCAACTGCCACCCAAGCTACACTTTTACACATAAAATATCAACCTTTGTAATGTCTTTGTAAAACAACTTGTGCATAGTAAATGTATAGTTCAAAAGACACATACTTCTAAAAAGAGAAGAAAATACACCATATATTGGGTGTATTTTTTCTCCATCTCACACGTGTTAGTAAGGATACATGTGTGAGATCCTGGAGAATTTAGAGACTAAAAAATTTGATACGTTGCCTTCCCAACTGCCACCTAAGCTTCACTTTTACACATACTTTTACACATAAAATATCAACCTTTGTATTGTCTTTGTAAAACAACTTATGCATAGTAAATGTATAGTTCGAAAAACACATACCTCTAAAAATTTGAGAAAATACACCATATATTGGGTGTATTTTTTCTCCATCTCACACGTGTTAGTAAGGATACATGTGTGAGATCCTAGAGAATTTAGAGACTAAAAAGTTTGACACGTTGCCTTCCCAACTGCCACCTAAGCTTCACTTTTACACATAAAATATCAACCTTTGTATTGTCTTTGTAAAACAACTTATGCATAGTAAATGTATAGTTCAAAAGACACATACCTCTAAAAAGAAGAAAATACACCATATATTGGGTGTATTTTTTCTCCATCTCACACGTGTTAGTAAGGATACATGTGTGAGATCATAGAGAATTTAGAGACTAAAACATTTGATACGTTGCCTTCCCAACTGCCACCTAAGCTTCACTTTTACACATACTTTTACACATAAAATATCAACCTTTGTATTGTCTTTGTAAAACAACTTATGCATAGTAAATGTATAGTTCGAAAAACACATACCTCTAAAAATTTGAGAAAATACACCATATATTGGGTGTATTTTTTCTCCATCTCACACGTGTTAGTAAGGATACATGTGTGAGATCCTAGAGAATTTAGAGACTAAAAAGTTTGACACGTTGCCTTCCCAACTGCCACCTAAGCTTCACTTTTACACATAAAATATCAACCTTTGTATTGTCTTTGTAAAACAACTTATGCATAGTAAATGTATAGTTCAAAAGACACATACCTCTAAAAATTTGAGAAAATACACCATATATTGGGTGTATTTTTTCTCCATCTCACACATGTTAGTAAGGATACATGTGTGAGATCCTAGAGAATTTAGAGACTAAAAAGTTTGACACGTTGCCTTCCCAACTGCCACCTAAGCTTCACTTTTACACATAAAATATCAACCTTTGTAATATCTTTGTAAAACAACTTATGCATAGTAAATGTATAGTTCAAAAGACACATACCTCTAAAAGGTGGAGAAAATACACCATATATTGGGTGTATTTTTTCTCCATCTCACACGTGTTAGTAAGGATATATGTGTGAGATCCTAGAGAATTTAGAGACTAAAAAGTTTGACACATTGCCTTCCCAACTGCCACCTAAGCTTCACTTTTACACATAAAATATCAACCCTTGTAATGTCTTTGTGAACCAACTTATGCATAGCAAATGTATAGTTCAAAAGACACATACCTCTAAAAAGTGGAGAAAATACACCATATGCTGGGTGTATTTTTTCTTCATCTCACACGTGTTAGTAAGGATACATGTGTGAGATCCTAGAGAATTTAGAGACTAAAAAGTTTGACACGTTGCCTTCCCAACTACCACCTAAGCTTCACTTTTACACATAAAATATCAACCTTTGTAATGTCTTTGTAAAACAACTTGTGCATAGTAAATGTATAGTTCAAAAGACACATACTTCTAAAAAGTGGAGAAAAAACACCATATATTGGGTGTATTTTTTCTCCATCTCACACGTGTTAGTAAGGATACGTGTGTGAGATCCTAGAGAATTTAGAGACTAAAAAGTTTGACACGTTGCCTTCCCAACTGCCACCTAAGCTTCACTTTTACACATAAAATATCAACCTTTGTATTGTCTTTGTAAAACAACTTATGCATAGTAAATGTATAGTTCAAAAGACACATACCTCTAAAAAGAGAAGAAAATACACCATATATTGGGTGTATTTTTTCTCCATCTCACACGTGTTAGTAAGGATACATGTGTGAGATCCTGGAGAATTTAGAGACTAAAAAATTTGATACGTTGCCTTCCCAACTGCCACCTAAGCTTCACTTTTACACATACTTTTACACATAAAATATCAACCTTTGTATTGTCTTTGTAAAACAACTTATGCATAGTAAATGTATAGTTCGAAAGACACATACCTCTAAAAATTTGAGAAAATACACCATATATTGGGTGTATTTTTTCTCCATCTCACACGTGTTAGTAAGAATACATGTGTGAGATCCTAGAGAATTTAGAGACTAAAAAGTTTGACACGTTGCCTTCCCAACTGCCACCTAAGCTTCACTTTTACACATAAAATATCAACCTTTGTAATGTCTTTGTAAAACAACTTGTGCATAGTAAATGTATAGTTCAAAAGACACATACTTCTAAAAAGTGGAGAAAAAACACCATATATTGGGTGTATTTTTTCTCCATCTCACACGTGTTAGTAAGGATACGTGTGTGAGATCCTAGAGAATTTAGAGACTAAAAAGTTTGACACGTTGCCTTCCCAACTGCCACCTAAGCTTCACTTTTACACATAAAATATCAACCTTTGTATTGTCTTTGTAAAACAATTTATGCATAGTAAATGTATAGTTCAAAAGACACATACCTCTAAAAAGAGAAGAAAATACACCATATATTGTGTGTATTTTTTCTCCATCTCACACGTGTTAGTAAGGATACATGTGTGAGATCCTAGAGAATTTAGAGACTAAAAAATTTGATACGTTGCCTTCCCAACTGCCATCTAAGCTTCACTTTTACACATACTTTTACACATAAAATATCAACCTTTGTATTGTCTTTGTAAAACAACTTATGCATAGTAAATGTATAGTTCGAAAGACACATACCTCTAAAAATTTGAGAAAATACACCATATATTGGGTGTATTTTTTCTCCATCTCACACGTGTTAGTAAGGATACATGTGTGAGATCCTAGAGAATTTAGAGACTAAAAAGTTTGACACGTTGCCTTCCCAACTGCCACCTAAGCTTCACTTTTACACATAAAATATCAACCTTTGTATTGTCTTTGTAAAACAACTTATGCATAGTAAATGTATAGTTCAAAAGACACATACCTCTAAAAATTTGAGAAAATACACCATATATTGGGTGTATTTTTTCTCCATCTCACACATGTTAGTAAGGATACATGTGTGAGATCCTAGAGAATTTGGAGACTAAAAAGTTTGACACGTTGCCTTCCCAACTGCCACCTAAGCTTCACTTTTACACATAAAATATCAACCTTTGTAATGTCTTTGTAAAACAACTTGTGCATAGTAAATGTATAGTTCAAAAGACACATACTTCTAAAAAGTGGAGAAAAAACACCATATATTGGGTGTATTTTTTCTCCATCTCACACGTGTTAGTAAGGATACGTGTGTGAGATCCTAGAGAATTTAGAGACTAAAAAGTTTGACACGTTGCCTTCCCAACTGCCACCTAAGCTTCACTTTTACACATAAAATATCAACCTTTGTATTGTCTTTGTAAAACAACTTATGCATAGTAAATGTATAGTTCAAAAGACACATACCTCTAAAAAGAGAAGAAAATACACCATATATTGGGTGTATTTTTTCTCCATCTCACACGTGTTAGTAAGGATACATGTGTGAGATCATAGAGAATTTAGAGACTAAAACATTTGATACGTTGCCTTCCCAACTGCCACCTAAGCTTCACTTTTACACATACTTTTACACATAAAATATCAACCTTTGTATTGTCTTTGTAAAACAACTTATGCATAGTAAATGTATAGTTCGAAAGACACATACCTCTAAAAATTTGAGAAAATACACCATATATTGGGTGTATTTTTTCTCCATCTCACACGTGTTAGTAAGGATACATGTGTGAGATCCTAGAGAATTTAGAGACTAAAAAGTTTGACACGTTGCCTTCCCAACTGCCACCTAAGCTTCACTTTTACACATAAAATATCAACCTTTGTATTGTCTTTGTAAAACAACTTATGCATAGTAAATGTATAGTTCAAAAGACACATACCTCTAAAAATTTGAGAAAATACACCATATATTGGGTGTATTTTTTCTCCATCTCACACATGTTAGTAAGGATACATGTGTGAGATCCTAGAGAATTTAGAGACTAAAAAGTTTGACACGTTGCCTTCCCAACTGCCACCTAAGCTTCACTTTTACACATAAAATATCAACCTTTGTAATATCTTTGTAAAACAACTTATGCATAGTAAATGTATAGTTCAAAAGACACATACCTCTAAAAGGTGGAGAAAATACACCATATATTGGGTGTATTTTTTCTCCATCTCACACGTGTTAGTAAGGATATATGTGTGAGATCCTAGAGAATTTAGAGACTAAAAAGTTTGACACGTTGCCTTCCCAACTGCCACCTAAAGAACTCGTCGAGAAAATAAATACCTAATTAAATCTTCTCTTTTTTGATTCTGGACTTTTTTTTTTTCCAAACCTGCCATGGTGGTCCTATCCTTTTCTCATCCACTATTATTGCCTCTTATCCACAATAACACATGCAAAGCCAAATGCAATTACGCACTTAGTGACATAAATCAAATGAGAGAAACAAATATACGCAGTTAGTGACGTGAGGCACTGGACAGGCATCATTATTATGTCCCTTTTGGGCCAAAAAGGCACCTCATCATTGAAAACATGATCTTCAATGTGGTGTAAATAAAATTGATTTTTGCTCATTTGAATAGTGTCGTGTGTCAACATGTGATTTACCTTTAAAGCATATGATATTCTAACACTAACTAGCTAGTCCCTATAAATATATAGTGATCACATGTATCTTCAATCACAGAGCATCAGAAATCATTTCAGTATCAAAATATCATAAAAATAAACATGGAAGCCATCTTACTACATTTGTCTCTCACACTTCTCAGCTTTCTTGTTGCTTTCAAGCTCATCCTCAAAATAAGAACTACTCGACCAAAACACCTCCCACATAGCCCACCTTCTTTTCCAATTATAGGCCATCTCCATATCATTAAAAAACCACTCCACCGTACTTTCCATGCACTCTCGCAAAAATATGGTCACATATTCTCACTCAAATTTGGTTCACAACTTGTGGTTATTGTGTCATCCCCATCAGCAGTTGAAGAATGCTTCACAAAGAATGACATAGTATTAGCCAACCGTCCTCCCTTCCTATTAGGCAAGCACCTTGAGTACAACAACACCACCTTAGGAAAATCCCCATATGGCGATCACTGGCGCAACCTCCGCCGCATTAGTACCCTCGAAATCTTCTCAAACAATCGCCTCAACAAGTTCTTAGGCATCCGAAGGGACGAGATCAATCACTTGCTACAAAACCTATCCCGCAACTCTAGCCACCGTTTCGCCAAGGTAGAGCTACAATCAATGCTCTTGGAGATGACATTTAACAACATAATGAGAATGGTGGCAGGGAAACGATTCTACAAGTACGGTGAAGACGTGAAGGACGAGGAAGAAGCGAGATAGTTTAGGCGGATAATTAAAGAGTTAATATTGTTCGGAGGGGCATCAAATCCAGCAGAGTTTGTGCCCATCTTGCGGTGGATGGATTATGGTGGTTTGGAGAAGAAGTTGAAGAGTCTCTCCAAGAGGATGGATGAGTTCCTGCAAGCACTCATTGATGAGCAAAGGCATAAGAAGGAAGAGGGTAACACTATGATTGACCATATGCTTTCTTTGCAAAAATCACAACCAGAGTACTACACGGACCAGATCATCAAGGGGCTTATATTGGTAAGTGCACTCAATAATGCTTCATCTCTTACTGAGAAAACTAGGAAATCATGGTTTTTATTTATTTATTTATTTATTCTTACATCTTAAAAAGTAGTCATGCAATTATTTGTTTTATTTTTCTTTAATAGGTTCATCGGAATTGCTATCTAGTGCAAAAAAGTGATATTCTTAGTCTCGGAAAAAAAAATCCACAGTAACATTAGACTAACTAGTTACATATGATCATCATCGTCGTTGAATGTCGCAGAACATATAAAAAATCTGTTTTTATTTAATATATTGTTGTTCTATTCTAAATAACTCGTGTATAATGCACAGGTATTGTTACTTCCTGGGACTGATACATTAGCAGTCACATTAGAGTGGGCAATGACTAATCTACTAAATCATCCTCATATATTGAAGAAAGCTAGAGATGAGATAGATAGTCAGATTGGAGAAGAGAAATTGATTGAGGAATCAGATGTTTCCAAATTACACTACCTTCAGAGTATTATCTCAGAAACCCTTCGGTTGTATCCAGCAGCACCATTGTTAGCACCCCATATGTCCTCTGCTGATTGCACCATTGGAGGATATGATGTACCGAGTGGCACAATGTTATTGGTCAATGCATGGGCCATACATAGAGATCCTACGGTGTGGGATGATGCAACTAATTTTAAGCCCGAGAGGTTTGAAAATAGTGAGAGTGAAGGACATAAACTAATGCCATTTGGGATTGGGAGGAGGACTTGTCCTGGGACAAGCCTTGCCCAACGTACAGTGAGCTTGACTCTGGGTTCGTTGATTCAAAGTTTTGAGTGGGAAAGGATTACCACAGAAGAAATTGATATAAACGAAGGTAGTGGGCTCATTATGCCTAAAGCCATGCCATTGGAGGCCATGTGTAAAGCACGCCCAATCATGCATAAGCTTCTTTCTAAGTCAACAGATGATATTTGAGCAATCTCCTTGAGTTACATTTAAGAAACTTGCTTAGTTATTTGTTGATAATTTTAATCATTTAATAAACTAAAATAAACCATTACATATTCAATTTGAAAATTGAATAATTGTATCTATATAAAGTTGTATTTTGTTTTGTTTTGTTTTGTTTTTTTTGCTATGGCGTTGTTGTTTGTGGCCTGTACTGGATAGTGATTTGTATATTTGTTTAAGGAATAAGATAGGATTTGGATAATTTTACTTTTCCCCTTGAAATTCTTATGTTAAATTAGGACATTTTGTTATAGGATATATATAAATCAAGTCGTCTAAAATTTGAAAGTTAACTGCAAAAACACTTGTGTATTTACTAAGTTGGTGAGATGAATGTCTAGAAATTTGAGTCATATATATATATATATATATATATAGGGTTGGGTTCAAGTTACACCTGGTGTAACTCTAAGTAATGTTACACTACTTAATATTTATTAATTGGATGCAAATTTTGACAAATCTACCGTTAGATTACATTATCTTCGTATATTCTCTATGCTTGCAACATTTCAAGGTGATCAAAGATTAATAGCCATGTCATCAATCAATTTTTTAAATTCAAATTTTTGTAGTTTGAAATTATGCATAAGAGATGAGTGTATGGATCGAATGGTAAATTACATTCAATTTTGCATGGAAATTTTCATGTATTAAGAACATATAGAACATGTAATTCAACGGTTGGATTTTCATAATATGAATTTTATAACAAGTTTTTGGGTGGTGTAACATTGCTTAGAGTTACACCAGATGTAACTTGAACCCAGCTCCTATATATATATATATATATATATATATATATATATATATATATATATATATATAAGATATGATATGTATCTTGAATTTACTTTACTTGAATATTTTATTCAGTTGCATCTTTCCTTATTTACAATAATGTTATCAAAAGCAAATAACTGAGAAAGATTTTTTTTAAAGGGAAAGACAATGGTGAAGAAGAAGAAAACTTCTGGTCAAGCTTATTCTAGTCAACTTTTATGTGTGGGTCTGTCTTCTCTACTGTCCCTTTTTTTTTTTTTGTCTAAGCTCGCTCTCTCTCTCTCACTCGCTTTTTCTCATGGAGAGATTGTGTGACTACTAAGTGTAAAAAACAAGGAGAAAAAGAATGTTTTTGCACAAAGCCTTGCTCTGTATATACAAGAGTGTAACCCATACACATGAAATGAGGTGTACCAAGTCCAACGGCGAAAATAATCACAAATCAATAAGTGGGTTATTTGGTCTACGCTCCTTATCTTTTAGACATTCAAATTACTCCGATATTATATTACAAATGCAAATAATTAAGGATTATGTTGCCCGACATTAAGTTAAAAATCTTAGTCTCTCCCACTTAGGAAACATAGGTTATTCACAATATTTTTTTAAAAAAAATGAAAAACTTGAAAATTAGTATGAAAGCTGTGTGGTTTCAACAAATATCCAACACCCTTTTGATCTTGGAATATGGAGCAATAAACCTCTCAATGTTATTCAATGGGAGAGGTAGAAAGATTGCTGGGATGTTCAGTGGCTTTATTATTTACCTTAATCCTTAATTATTTACATTTGTAAAAAAATATACAAGAAGTTTGAATTTTTATGAAATAAAGAAAAGAGACCGAATAACCCACTTATTGGTTTGTGATTATTTTTGTTGTTGGACTTGGTACAATTTATTTCATGTGTAAGGGTTAGAATCCATATGGAGCCAAGGTTTGTGTAATAATAGAGTTGTTCTCCTGTCTTTGCACTTAGTAGTCACAATGTCTCCATGAGAGAGAGAGAGAGAGAGAGAGAGAGAGAGAGAGAGAGAAGATTGACCACAAATAAAAGTTGACTAGAAAAAGCTCGATTGGTAGTTTTCTTCTTCTTCACCATTGTCTTTCTTTTAAAAATATTTAAAAAAATATTTCTCATTTATTTGCTTTGGATAATATTATTGTAAATAAGGAAAGCTACAAATAAATCTAATATATAAGTCAAATTCAAGATGTGTATCATTTAAAAACAATACGAACCAAAAGGAAATATTTTATCCCAATATGTCTCAAATTTCTACGCTTCCATTTCACAAATTTAGATAATAAACCAGTTTTTTTGTAGTTAACTTTCAAATTTTGGACTACTTAATTTATTTACATCCAATACCACAAGGACAAAAGAATGGGTTTGCTGGCTATGTAGTGTGGCTATGTATTGTAACAGAGGACAAAAGAATAGTTGGGGTATATACTGAGTTTGCAGTGTGATGTTGGGGCTTATTAGCTGAATTGTCCTATAAGGCAAGCCAAGTATTAAAAGTTTAGAACCCCTTTCCCTCTCCCCTATGTGTATGTGTTTGTTTCTCAAAAAAAAAAAAAATATTAAAAGTTTAGTATTGTTCATTTCACTTTATTTCGAACACTTGTCAAGCTCAAACTAATCATCAAACTAGTTTACAAGTGGAAGCTCAATTAATTCTATTGTCAAATAGGCTTAAGATTTTCCAAGAGCTACTTGCTTAACTTATAATATTCCTATATATTAAAACACTATAACTTCAATTTTTACCCCTTTACAATTCTATACTAATAATTAATAACTAAATTATAGTTAAAATCATACTATTTGATTTAGTTAGAAAAAAATGACATAAATTTATGAACTTATAAAAATTAGATTCACAAATATTAATTGTTAAAATTTATATTTATTTTATTTTATATCATGGATTATCCATAGTACCAATTTTCTTGCTTTTTTAAAATTATTTTTCTTTCTTCACACACACCAACCACCATCCACTCTTTTCATTTATCCTCCAGATACATATGTAATCCCAAAATTATCAAGTTTGGAAATCAAATAATTGAAATAGTTTCACAAATGTAATTTTTATTGATGAATTTGTAAGTACAATTCTATGTATTTAGATTATAATACAATAAAATAATCATCTAATTCTATCTTCTTGTAATCTTGGCTCGAACATGAGCTCTTCTTCACTTTGGTTGGAAGATAGATAGATAGACCGAATGATCTTCACAATAAATATTTGGCTTTGAGCTTGTTAGATATTTTTTGTTGTTCAAGTGTTCTTTGAAGATTTTTCAAATGCAAAGGATTTTGGATGGAAGTTCTTTGGAGCTTTGGAGGCTTGATCCATTCAGCTTCAATGAATAAGGGCTTTTTGAAGGTTGTGGTGGCTTTTGAGCTCGATTCCAATTGAACTTTGAGACTTGGAAGTGTGATTTGAATGAATTTCTTTGAATGTTTTTAAGTGTTCTTAATGTAGAATTTCTCTAGAACTTTGTTGTCTAGAAAAGTTGTTGGACATTTATGAGAGGGTGCCCTCTATTTAAAGTGGCTTCTGAGAATGAGTTCCACTTTAAATTGATCTACTTAAGGATAAGTAGTAGATTTTGATTGTCCCAAAGTCAGAGAGACCCCTAGGACTTGTTACCTGTAGATATTTATTTCTATTTCAAAATTTTATTTTGATAAAGACAATAATCAAACAAAGAGTCCCACTAGGATTTATTACTTGTAGATAATTTTCTCTATTTCTTAATAAAGATAACTATCCATTAATTCTGAATAAGAAATTTATTTTTATTTTGTAGGCGGACAAAGACATGTGGAAAATTTTCATTTGCCAATGTGATGTCATCTTTGATTTCACATGTCCTCATTTGATTTAATTAATTTAATGACACATAAATTAGGAATATCTCACTAAATTTTGATGTGGCGTATTGCAATTGGGTTAATTAATTTTTTGCCTTCTACAATGTAAAAAAGAAAAAGAAAAAAAAATACTAATGCAAAATGAATAATGTTAATGTAAATTTACACAATTACTGTAACAATAATGTATTTTTATAAAAGTTTACAAAGACTATTGTGTATGAATTTTAGGCTTGGTTAGCTAAAATGTTATGCTTTTTTATTACATGCATTGATGTGAATGCTTTTAAGCATTGCCCGTAATTTAAAGTTTTTCATGACAACGATAATAGGGATACACATTTATATATATATATATATATATATATATATATATATATATATATATATATAATCTTTTTACAAGTTACTAAAGCAGTAAGTTGTGATTAGTGGAAGTATAGGCCACTAATATCATCGCATTTTCATCTATCAATCACACCATGCTAAAATAGCAAGTTGTAAAAAAAATGTGTAAAACAAATATTGTACATAAATTTACTCGTATTTAGAGTATTCACAGTAAAACATGTAAAAAATATAGTTTTTAGTAACTTAAAAAGTCACTTTATATTTATTTTAACAACTCAATTTACAATACACTCAGCATCAAAGGTTTTATTTTAGCATTCAACACAACTTATCTCCCGGTTCTGCCAATGTTGATGAGTAAGAGGTCTTAAAATCAAACAAATTTTTACTGCAAGAGGCAGGGAACCTATGGTCTACAGGATATGATGATCCAATTAGAGTGGAAAAAGCGTAGAGATGTCTTGTAGCATCTCCTACCTACGTATGCAACTATTCAAGCAAATAATTAGGCAATTGGATCGTCATTCTTTAACCCTTGCTTAGCTAAACCTAAACCTAAAATTTTGTATATAGACCTCCATTTTGGTTCCTAAACCTAAACTAAGTGTGAAATCCCAAAAAAAAAAAAGAAAAAAAAAAGAAAAAGAGAGAGAGCGAACCATGCAGCCTGCAAGTGTGGGACAATGCGCCCACAATGCATATATTTCAAGCTGTTAAAAATTTAAAAGTTAAGTTAAAAGAACTCTTGTTTATTTTATTTATTTACTAAATTAGTGAGATTGAAGTCTAAAAATTTGTGACATATTTTGATATAGTTTGTTTCCTTCTTAAATTATAGAGAGATGCTACGTCTACAACATTTTTACAATATTTTCACAACAAATCACAGGTGGTTAGATGTTATTGGTTTAAATTTGAACCTAACACTAAGATTACTTTTTTACCCTAACAATAATAACTAGTAACAACCTGCCACTTAGGATTTGTTGTAAAAATGTTGTGAAAATGTTATGGACATATCATTTCTCTAAATTATATGCTTCTTTAATCAAATTAGATTGTATATAACATTTAGTTGCATCTTTCCATATTCACAATAATATTCCTCAAATAAAATAAATAAGAAGAATTAAAAAAAAAAAGTGGTAAATTTTACTAACCTACCTTAAGGTTTGGGTTAATCAACCAGGTCTAAAACATTTCAAATAGACCAACTTCGTTCTCAAAACACAAATGACGTTACAACACTGTTTCTCTCTCTCTCTCTCTCTCTCTCTCTCTCTCTCTCTCTCTCTCTCGCTCTCTCGCTCTGTCTCTTCATCCAACCCACAAACACAATGCTAATTGCCCTTCTATTTCTCAAAGAACTTTCTTCTCGTAGTCCTATTTGATCCTTTGGCTTTTTCCCATTTTTCTTTGATTTTCCAACAACAAAATGATTTTTTTTTCCTTAAGATAAAATTAAAAGAAAAAAAGAATAGTACTAATGACTGTGTTTGGTTAACCTTGGAAATAAAAAGGAAAAGTCAAAGAAATCTTATCCATTCCATGTTTGGTAGCCAAGAAAATCAAAAGAAAAAGCCAATTAAAGTCTCATCTCCATTCATTTCTTGGTAGCCAAGAAACCAAAAGGAAAAACCTCTTCTCCATCACAAAGAAACCAAGAATCCCAATGGCCTAAATTGTAGAAAAGTGGAGAGGAGTGGAAACGTGAGAGGATAGAAAATGAGGAGGGGATAAAAAGGTGGGAGGATAGCAAATATTTAGTTTTCTCTTATTTGTGTTTGGTTGGGAGGGGGAAAAGTAGAGAGATGAAAACTTATTTATTTGGTTGAGAAGAAAAATGAAAGGATGGAAAAATGAAGTTGGTATAAATTTACAATTATGTCCCCACACCATATAAATTTTCTGCATTAAAGACTAATTTTTGGAATGAAACCAAAATCGTCTGAGAGCCGTTCTAAACTCCATTTTCTCAATATATAAAGCCATATATAGAATGCGTTTGGATCCAAATGATTGTGGCTGCGTTTTGTGCATTTGCGTTTTCTCCCTTTTTTTTTTTTTGTTTCTGCTGCGGGAGACAAGCAGCGCAGTGCGCACTGTGTGTGTACTGTGCGCGCACTATTCACGCACTTTTTAAAATTTTTTTATTAAAAATGGGTCCCGCAGCACTATTCACACATTTAAAAATTATTTTGCTACAGTGTTTTTAGTTTTTAGTTTTCAGTAATAAGTTTTATCCAAACAGACCCATAATATCTTTTCAAAACACACAGAAAATCCTACCAGAAAACCTAAGATTCACTTGAAATAGTGAATCAAATAGGGAGTTTTTCCCAAAACATCCCCAAGTTAACTTTCTTTTGATTAGGACCTTTTCTGGTCTTGATCTTTGAGTTTTGAAGTTTACGTATCAATTTTGTTTGGTTGTGAATAGATTTAACTGAAGGGAATGGTCAAAATCAAGCCAAAGAGCTTTTGTTTTTGAGGTATAATTTCTAACCTTTTTTTTCATTTCATTGCTTTTCTTGTTTTAATCTTCCTCTTTTCTTTGTTTTTCTTGCTTGTTTATGTTGTGCTACTTTTCTTAGGTTTTCTTTATTCTATTTTTTAAGCATGTTATGTTGTTAGATTTGTTGTTTAAAGTTTATGCTTTGTTTCTTTGTTCTTGCTGTTTCTGGGTTAGGGTTTTTGGCGTGTATGCATACATATGCTCTTTGCATACGTACGCATACTCGAAGTGTGAGGTATGAATACAGTTGGGCTATTTATGCAAGCCCTATGTACATGTACACGTATTCAAGCCCCAAAACCCTAATTCAATCCTTTTTGTTTATGTTTTTCTATCTCTTTTATTTAACATGTTTCTGCCTTGTCTAGGTCTATGTTTATAAGTCTTCACTCCTTTGTTTGTGTATTTGTTTGTCTTTCACATGCTAGATTATGGTTTCCTTTCATTTTATTACTTTGTCAAGGACATGCATATGATATGACCATGCATTGATGCATAGGTGCTATGATGTTGTGAGGTAAGTAAGATAAGTCATGTATTCATATGAACATGCATATTTTAATTTGAAGATTGATCTCCTTGATTGATGAATGCCATGATGCTAGGTTTTAATGATTGAATGTACTTGATAATTAATGCCTTGTGATATACTTGCTGCCTTGGATGAAATAGTATGATATGCATGATAGATGTATGCTAGGCTTAATATGAGTTGCCATAATAGATGTATGTTAAGGTTTTAGGATGATTGATGCCATGTTGTATGGTTAGATGTATGCTAGTGTGTGTGTGTGTGAGTTTAAGATGCAATATTAAACATGCCTTTAATGAGATTAAGACGTAAGATACAATGAGTTGAAGCTAACTCACGGGTCGGGTAGTCTTGGGTGCCTAACACCTTCCTAAGCCGTACCTAAATTTTGAACTTATACTTTGATAGTAGGATCAGTCCTTCCACATAAGGCTCTAAATGCATGGTTCCTAGGGCATAAAACTAGGTGGCAACTCCATTACATTTTTCTCCGCCATGGTCCACTCGACCGAGGCGTACTCCCCCTCCCGTTGCACCCACAACGTGCTCTAGTAAAGATCAGTCCTTCCATGAAAGGGCATTATATTTATGGATCCTAGACCTAAATTAGGTGGCAACTCCATTTATACCCTCCTCCATGGTCCACCTTTGGCCAAAGCATACTTCTCACGAAGGACAGGATGACCCATGTCGCGGGCGCTTGCACCCACACTAATGTATTTTAAATTGTAAGCTTAACTATCGTAATTTTTTTGCAATAATGAACCCTTTTTTAGTGGTGGTCCCTCTTCTCGATCACCTCCACCAGACAAGCGAGGAAGATTTGGACCATTTTTTTTTTGTTTTGTTTTGTTTTGTAATAGGAAGTCATTACATTAAACTAAGAACCAAAGTTTGACCATAGACACTCATCTATGTTGAGTTTGTGCCAATTCTCTTCAAGTTTGGCCCATCTAACCAAATAGGTTAGTGGTTTGCTTTGGCCTTGCATTTGCCAACTACATAGAAGGAATAAGGGCTAAATTCTCTACCTCCATGGAAAACCTGAGATTAGGTTCAGATTGTTTGAAAATTCTTCTATTTTTATGGTTCCATAGGCCCCGATATCAAAAGCAAAGAATACATTCTAGGGGACGGAATCTTCCTCAACACTTACGTCAGGATGCAGATTATCTTTCAACCAAGAGTAGAGTTCATCCTTGAATCAACTCCCATCACATCTCAAGTTGCTTAATCCCATCCAAATTTTTTTGCAAAATCACAGCCATGAAGCACATGAATGACCGTCTTGCTTCCTTTATTACAAATATCACTGGTGCTATCCTCAGTAATAACTCTTTCACCAGCAGGTCTTTAATTGGGAGGCTATGCAGAAAGCATTTCTATACATAAAATTGAATTTTTGGAAGAGTTAGTTTTCCAAATCCATTGTCTTGAGAACCTATAATTTGGCTCTCTCCTTCTCTTTCTAGGCTATAGGTAGATTTCCCTTCAAATTCCCCAAAGGGTGATAATCCCCAGCTAAGGGAATCCTTGTGATTTGCTGTCTGGGGGGTAGGAATAGCTTTGATGCGAAGGAGGATCTCTAGGCGAAAGTAAAAAGAACATAGGCTAACATTCCAACTTCCTCCTTGCACCATCACTTTCAGCTAGTTCTCATCCTTAAGAAAATGTTTAGAGATTAGGGACCAGAGCCTCGCTTCCATCAACCATTTATCATGCTAGAAATTAAGACCACTGTTGAAGCCCACATTCCACTTCTTCAAAACTTGTCAAAGAAAATGACTGTTTCCATGAAAATAATACGTGGAAAAATAAGAAAAGATCATGAGGCCTATTTCTTTTCATGCTATTTCCTATAAGGTGTATTATATCATCACGTATTTGTTCGACCACCCGTCGTGGCGACACTCCCACCCGCGCGGGGCCCGTTGAAGGTTCCTTTCTCGGTAATAGTCTTTGCGTGGTTCGCGTGAAGCTTCGGGTGCTCTCTCTCTCTCGGCGGAGGAGGGTAGGTGTCTTCCTTTGGTGGTGCGGAAGGAATCTTGGCCAAGTTTAAAGCAATTACCAAAGGTGCGTGTCGCCACTAATCATTAAGTTTTTCTAAGCTGTGATTGGTCACCTGTTTCTAGTTAATTTTATTACAAATCCTAGGCTAAGAAAAATGTCATTTTCCTAATCTAACGTGGATGGCAAAAAAACTTGATTCTTGAGTCTGAAAGTTTGGTTACGTGTGGGGAAGGTGTTAGGCACCCTACAACACCTATCTAAGGACAGTCCTTTGTTTTGATAAAACCTTACTTTTCGGAGATTGGTAATAAAAAACATGATTTTGGCACTGGCTTTTGGGGCTTAACATACATGAGGGTTTTGAGGTTTGGCTTTTGAATAGGTGTGGTCCCAATCTATGCTTTCCTAAGGCATTCGAGCAAAATACCAGATTTCCATGGTGAAAATCTAGTGACGTGTCACCTTACTTTCATGGCAGAAATCAAGCATTGTTAGCCTTAGGTGACATGGACTATGACAATCACATCGGAAGGGGGGAGCAGATATATATATACATACATAATGCACAATGCAAGCAGAGCAAGAAAGTAAATGCCTACATCCTTAGAGAATGACCCAAAATATAGATGCAAGAAAGTAAACAGTGGTCGCCATGCTCTAGAGATGATGACAAATGGTACATGGCATGATATACCTAATACAAACCATCTAAGAGAGAAAGGAAGGAGGAAGAAAGGGGGGGGGGGGTTAAAAGAGTACATAATCAAATGGGATAAGCCTAACTCCTAAGCCTACTAAACACAACTTCTTGGCTTTACATGCTTGCATTCGCATCCTTTTTGCTTGCGCCTAAGAGACTGTGCCCTAGCTCCAAGCATCCTTGCTCCATGTGTGTACATGCAAAGGCAAAGACAAGAAACTAGTAGACATGCGATGGAAGGGAAAAAGATGCGTAGATAATGCTTAAAGGGTGCAAAGCAAACAAGAAAGATAGATATGGCAAGCATAGCATGTGGCGGGAGACATGACAAGTAAAGGTAAATAGACAAGCAAGAAAGCAAACAAACAAATAAGAAAGAAGACAGACAAGTAAAAGCCACACAAAAGGTGGTGTCCACGGGGGATAAATGTAGGTCTAAATCGGATGTCCATAACTTCATTGTGTTGAAGTATGGACAACACACTAACAAGCAAGACTCATGCATGGACATGTAAGTAAGCATGGTAAGCATATCATCGCACGCAGTGGAAAAGGGGAAAGGTATGCACGAAGCAACCCGCCATTCGGAGATGCCTCCAAAATGGTTACACCTAAACAAGGCCTTATGGGCATCGGATGTAACCGCACAACTACAAACCCGCTAAGGGTGTCAATCGTGGCAAAGCCTAGAGCTAGAGAAGCTAACACTAGCATAAAGCATATAAGCAAGCAAGCATAAACATGCAAATGAGATGATCCAAACCCTTTGATATGGGCCAAGGTGTATGGACGAGGACCAAGACCATAGGGTTAAGATCTAAATCCTACCAAATGGCCAAAATGCAAGAAAATGCGATAAAATGAATAAAAGGGCTACAATAGCACATGGCATGACAAAAAGGTCTAGGCCTAAGCACATAAACATGGCATGAAGCACGCAAGCACATAGATGATGGCATAAAGCATGTAGAGAACAATGATCTATGCATGTGAACACACTGATCTACACATATAGGCATGGAAAAGCGCGTGCAAACATGTGAATATACATCTAAACATGTGGATGTAAGCATAAAAGTATGGAAGAACACCAAATCCGAGCATACAAGCATGTGAACACATAGATCGAGACATATAGGCATGTGAAGACATGGATTTAACCACATAACGTGGCAACATAGACATAAACACATAGATCCAAGAAAGGCATAGCCCAAAACATCATACAAGCATGTGAGCATGTGACCCTAACATTAACATAGATCGAAAGAAATGGGCAACGCATAGGAAAACCAGGTATAAGGCGTAAAACATGTAGATCAAGACAAATAACATAAGAACGAGCATAGAAACATGCGGATCTAGCCAAACAACACATGGAAAAATAAATCTAGGAACCAACACATTGTTGTAAAGCACAAAGCACGTAGATCGGGAAAAATAACATGTGAGAAACATAGAAACATGGATCTAAGTTAAGAACACGCTAGAAACAAGATAAAGCAAGAAACATGCTAGAAAAAGCCATAAATCATGTTATTAAAGCAAAAAGAGCAAGAAACATGTTAGGAACAGATTTAGAAGGTTAGGGGTGTGGGTAGTAGCTAAAAAGCTACATCCACACCCATAAACCTTAAACCTAAGGTGTAGAACCAAGGAAAAGAAGATTGGATGCAAGAACACTACCTTATATTTTTGGTGAAGAAAGAAGAATCTGTTGGAAAATCTGGTTTTGTATTTCATACAAAACACACAGCGGAAGCAATAAACATGGATCTATTTCATTCATGATTGATAACATGCACTATGTAAATTTCAAAATTTAAGAACAAGAGAGCGTACCTTGGTGTGGTGAAATTCAAAACAAAAGATTAGAAGTATTTGGGAACACTTTTAATCTTCACTCCAATTCTATTTTATGCCTTAGAAGTGTGGTCACTCAATCAGTTTCCAAGGGAGAATAATTGAGTGGCTTCACTCACATATACACACCATTTCACAATGATGTCTCTTTTTCTCTATAATAAAAAATTATGTATGTTTCTCCCTTTATATTTAATTGATTATTAAATTGGGCTAGCCTATTGGGCTTTAGTGTGTGGCTTGGAGTGGGACCAAAAGGGACCAATAAGATACTATCTCCAATGGGCCTTGGGCTTTTCTATCATCTCTTGACAAGTCCAAAGTTATCATTAATTATATTTAATACCACTATATAAATATAATTGCATTCTAGGCCTTATTAATAAATTATATCCCAAGACTTTATTATGCATGCAACCCCTTCATAAAATATTTGTAGTAATACAAAGTTATGAATGTAGACTACCACTTTGAAGATTACTACATCTTAATCTTTGAGTACCCGGTTTAATTCATTAAGTTATTTATCATATATTTATGAAATCTAATTTCATAAATATATACTTTAATAACTCCTTACTAAAGTGGTTAGGCCTAACATTCTGAATAACCAAACTCATTAAACTTATCTCAAGGGAATATTTTATATCTCTATTAAGAGATTATGAATTCCATCTTGAGAATATATGTTCCATCAACACTAAATGTAGTTGCCTAACATACTGATATTTTGATCGTGACTTTAGATCTCACTCCTGATATATCAAAGCAACCTATACCTCATGATTAGGTCCATTATTCTCTTAAGATTAAGAGTTCATGCAAATAGAAGTCGTGAGATTTATTATTCATTTGACAGTTGTTAGGAGAATAATAAATCTCACAGTGGTTCAGTTCAATATGTTTTAACTCTTAAAACATATCAAAATACCAACTAGAAGTCTCCACTTCCATGATCAAGACAAATCATCTTAGTTGATATGTTGTAGTTTTCGCAAATGAAATGCCCAATTTCATCACCGATTACGAATTATAATTCTGAGTTTACAAAGAACTTGTGATTTTATATCATCTCTGAATTTTCATATGAATCACATACTATGCATCTCATGGACTATATAATAATGTCCAAATATTCATGTTACCATTATTTTAGATAATAATAAAATAACTTTATTTATCATAACATTAAGTCATATATAATGTCATACATGACATCATACATAATGTCATACATGACATCATACAATAGGATTTAAGGGCACACATCCTAACAGAATCAAGATACTTTGATGTGTTTTGTGTGTTTGGAAGAGAGAAAAAATGTGTAGAAAAACTAGGCAAAGAGCAAAACTCTATAAAAATAATCCTCCCCCCTGTCTAAAGGGCGCTTGGGGCTTTTTATAGCCTCGAAGCAAATTGTGAGGCGGCGGTCCTTGTAGGGCTACCCCCTTGAAACAACCATGGATTGGGTTGATCTTGACACCCTTGGAAATATTTTGACTTCCTGTATCTGAAAAGGTATGAAACTTGAAAATCCAACGGTCGGACCAAAAGTTATGGCTCTTGGAAGTTAATGGTGCATCGATCGGGGTGTTATCCTAGCTTTCATGATATCTCGGCCGTTCTAACTTTGATTTCGACCCATGAATAGTTATTGGAATGAGAATTTGATAATCTTCGCAATGGCGTTGGTTTCAACCCGTTTTGACAGTCGAATCAAAATTAAGGTTTTTGGGCCCACTCAAGATTAACTTTGGGTCAAACTTGGTCAAATTGGCCAAAAATATCCAAGAAGCTTGAGTTTGATGTAAAACTATGAAAAGTATTGTTTTGTGAGGGTTTTGACCTCGTTTGACCCTGGGTCAACCTAGGGTTGACTAGGGGCATTTCGGTTATTTTAGCTGAAAAGGGCACTTCGAGCACTCTAGTGTCCAAATGGGTTGTTCCACGTTATTCAAGATATTCTCGCGGCCCCATGGAGAGAAAATAATATTTTTGGATTTTCGGGGTCCAACACGCAAATCGAGGGCAAACAAAATTTAGTATCAAAAGTTGCCCCTTCTTTATCTGATATCTTGAGTGCAATGAGAGGTGTCAGATAAAGAATGAGATTTCAAATTTTGTCGCCCCCCAAATTTGTATGTGGAGACTATACGCGGATCAAGACCGGATTTTTACCTAATTGGATCGATTTGCTACAGCTGCTTTTCAAAAATTTCCTGGACTTGCCTCTAAGCTTTGGGAGAGGGAAAGGGGGGTTTTTTTTTTTTTTTTCCCGAGACTTGCTTCTAACCGATGGCCTAACAAGGTGCGCTGGGCTGCCCTAGCGATCTAAAAGGTGCGCCGGGTTGCCAGGCCTCCCCAAAGGCCTATAAAAGCCTCCTTTTGATCTCATTTCTCACTTTTTTTGACTTCCTACTTCTAAAAAATTTCTGGAGTGATTTCGAGCTTAGCAGGTTTGTCTTTTTTGCTTTAGTCTGCCATTTTAGTCCTTTTTGCACTTGAGGTCAGTGCCTATTTTTCCTTCTTTTTTTTTTTTTTTTTTTTTTTTGTAAGAAGTTAGTAGCAATGCAACTAGGAAAGCATGCTAGTGTTTATTTTATTTTTTGAATTTTATGGGCTTATATATATATATATATATATATATATATATATATTTTTTTTTTTTTTCTTGCCATGATTTATGCTATGCTCACGTAGGAAAATGCATATGTATATGTGTGTTTATATATATATATATATATAATTTTTTTTTTTCCTTTTTGTCTACTATATGGGTGTGCAAATATGTGGGAATAAAAATGTGGGATACGAATAAGGGGACTTACCTGGTAGTTGGGGATAGTGGAAATGTGAGCCTAGGGCGTGGCTGCTAGTTTACTCACTGTAAATCGAAAATCTTGAAAACTTTTGAGTGAATGTGAGTTTGAGGCGTGGCCGTTTGTTTACCCACTGTAGATCAGGAACTTGGCTTTTGAGTGAATGAGAGCCTAGGACGTAGTCGCTGGTTTACCCACTGTAGATCAGGAACTTGAAAACTTGAGTGAATGTGAGTCCGAGGCACAACTGTCGGTTTACCTATTGTAGAATGTGAGTGTAGGATGCGGTCACTAGCTTATCTACTGTAGGATGTGAGTCTAGAGTGCCGCTATTGGCTTACCCACCGAAGAATACGAGTCCGGGGCGCGACTGCCAGCTTACCCACTGTAGATTAGGATCTTGAAAACTTGAGTGAATGTGAGTCCAAGACGCGGTCGCTGGTTTACGCACTATAGATCAGGACCTTGCAAACTTGAGTGTATGTGAGTCCAAGGTGCGGCCGTCAGTTTACCCACTGTAGAATGTGAGTCTAGGACGTGGTCACTAGCTTACCAACTGTAGGATGTGAGTCCAGAGCGCAACTGCTAGTTTACCTACTATAGAATATGAGTCTGGGGCACGGCTGCTGGCTTACCCATTGTAGAGTGTGAGTTCAGGACGCAGTCACAAAGTCAATGGTGGAGGTCAAAGTCAGCGGCAGCAGTTAACAGTCAATGGATGACATGGCAACTAACACATGCAGATGAAGCGATGATGACGTCAGCTAGGGCTGACGTGGCAGTGATGATGTCACTAATGACATCAGTAGGACTAGAGCTTGGCACGTGATTGAGGCGCAGCTTCTTTGGGTGGCGCGTGAGGGCGCGTGCAAATTTTGATAATTGCGAGATTTCTACAATTAAGTAGATTGGGGTGAGACGATCACAGTGGTACTTGCAAAAATATTATCGGAGCAAGATACATGGCGAAGATGGTAAGTGCAGTGGTCTGTGTGGTGTGGGAGTCCTCAACGACGGCGGCTACAGGCCCGGAACCCAAGGGCGACGGCTGAGAGACGTCGGAGGTTCAGCGGTGAGTGGCTACAGCGGCCGATAAGAGTCCATATTAGAAATACTGAATGAATAGTATTTTATTTCTCAAAGAATAAAATATACATGAGTGCTTTTATATAGGAGGCAGAGTATGTAGTACAAGTACGTGTGCTATACAAACAAACAAGGTGGGCATAAAGCTCACAGCCCTATTACATGTTAACAATGGGTTTTGTTCTTTTAATTTGGGGAATCTTTGAACAGACTGTTATTTTGAAGAATTTATTTTATGAGTTATCCTTTCTGGCGAGAAATCTTCCACTTCGTTCTTTGGTTTGGGTTTAATTACACGCTGATTTTATTTTTATTCTTAATCTTGACTATCGTAATGGTTTTTTTTGTTACATTAATTGTTGGTTGCAATTATAATTTATAAAGAACTCTTCTTTGGTAGAGGTCCCTCTTTTCTCGGTCTCCTTCAGCTTTAGCCATTACGATTCTCTGCGGGGCTCACCTAGACTAGACTAGGTTAGAAGATTTGGACTAATTTTCTTCAAAACTTGTCAAAGAATACGACTGTGAAGAACTTCATGAAAATTATAGGTTAAAAAATAAGAAAAGAAATGAAAAGCCTAAAACTTCATGAAGCCAAAATCTCTTTTCATTGCCATTTCCTATAAGGTGTTAATAAAAACCATCAGGTATTCTTCTATGCCTCCATGTGGTTCTTAGCATGCAACGTAGGTGTCACAGTCATCCTTGACAGTTGGCACGTACTGCTTGAGCCTTGGCCCTACCTAAGACGTTTGTTTGCTTTTAGTTTTTTTTTTTCCCCCTTTTCTAAACAATAAAAAAAATAAAAATCTATCTATTTATTAATCAATTGTTGTGGTACCATATTTATAATTTGATAGTTAGGAATGAAAGGTTTGAACTATGAATGTTTCTATAAGGGTCATATTTTTATGTGTTGACATATACAATATCAAAACACATTTTTTATATGTATTTGAGTCTTAGTTTCTAGTGTGTTCAAGAAGACTATGAAGTGGTCTAACAAGTTGTATTATTGAAGACACAATAAAACTCAAAGAACTACTCAAGAAAAGTTGGAATTGCAGATTTTGATAGCAATTGATCCATCGAGATTTAATGAACCTCAGTAGACTTCTTGACATCTCTAAATCTATTGAGTTTCAAGTATTTTGAATTCCAAGATCAATTTTTGGCACATGATGACAAGGCTTCCTAGGGTTTTATGCACTAGAGTTTTAGAGCATATAAAGGGTATATTTTACAGCCATCATCATATGTACTCCGAGAGACAGAGAGATACACGTTTAATAGGAGTTGCTACGACTTTTTGTGTGCTTAAGAGTTTTGTGCAAAGCTACTTCTAGATCTTCAAGCGTGGATTGAAGAGTTCTACCAAACTACAACAATCAACAGTTGCTGTAATGTTAGTCATTACTGTGATCTATGTAAGAGAGAATTCTCTACAAAAACAAAGTTCAGTATGGTATTGGAGTTGATACTGGTTAGGTCAGTAAGTTCTATTGTAGGTAGGTATTTTGAGATAAGTCAGTAGAGGTAAGAATTTTTATACTTGTAATTACTTGATTCTTGATTAGTGGATCATTTGGGAGTGGTGACTTGAAATTCACCTGGTAGTAGTTTTTACATGTGAGGATTTTTCCCATCGTCATCAAATCGCCGTGTTAAACTTATCATCTGCTACACCCTATTTAGTTTGGTGATTTGATTGTACCATAATTTGATTTACATGTAATTTGACTAATTAATCAACTTGAGTAATTGGATTAACTAACTGAGGTCAATTTATAACCCAACAATTTCTATTTGGAAACACTAAGAATTGTCAATCAGTTGAGTTATACGACTCTTGACTTGTGATAACATTTATATAAAGAAAAATACTAAATTTGTATTAATTTTATTTTAAAACATCTTACAAATTGACATGATAATGAATATATTTGATGGATGTTATGCATCAATAACAAGATAAATACATTTTTTTAATGTATTTTTTTTTTAAAGTTTTACATTTGAAATTCAACATATAAATTTATAAAACTTATATAATAAAATTAAATTAATCATCAGCTTCACTTTTACACATAAAATGTCAACCTTGTAATGTCTTTGTAAAACAATTTATGCACAAGGTTTTGAAACCTAGACCGGACCGTACGGTCTGACCGGGAAAACCTTGAACCACTCATTTTTGCAGTTTTTTTAGTCTCAATAACCACTCTATGGGAAAAAAGCAGGGACCCGTGCGAACCGCGGTCGGACCTTATGGTTTTGAGAACCGTGACCGGTTTTTGAGGTTCAGATGGTTTCTTTTTACTTCAGCTTTTCTGGTGAATTTTGGGTACAATGGTATGAAGTTATGATCAAATCTATAAGAAATGAAAAAGAAATGAAAGAACACGAAGAAGAACAAAGATCAGAAAGAGATCTGATAATTTTTTGAGGTGCTTAAGCTTCACTGATTCACAATCTTCAAATGCTGTAGAGAGAGACATAGCTTTTTTTTTTTTTTTTTGATAATCAAGAGAAGGAACTCTTTTTGATTGATAGTAGAAACACACACAAACACAGACACAAACACAAAGAGACTGCTGATGAAAGAGCAAATCATTGATTGTGGAGAAGAAACCCAGCAAACAGATGTAGGCTACTCCAAGACGAAGACCAAAGTAGAGATAGAGAGCTCACAAAAGAACAAAAAGGAGAAAGATTGGAATAGAGAAAATGTTCTGTCCGAAGTTGGCAGAAAAAGGGCTATATACACCACCAATCAGGAGTTGCCACGTCAGATATTCAATGAGGCCTCAGTACACTCTATCACATAGGATTGTAGCTTAAGTAAAACCAAAATGAGCGAACATAACATGTTCAAAAGCTCTTACCTGGAGAAAATAGCACTAGCACCAGCACTAGCACCAACACCTCCTCTCCTTTGAACAACGGAGCTCCACCCCACCTCTTCTTAGCACCGAATCTCCACACCTCCACCGAACTCTATGTTGGAACCTGGAAAATGCACCGGAGCTGCCGTGATCGTGGTGTCACAACCTCAAGGTTTGTTTTTTCATGAGAGAGAGAGAGAGAGAGAGAGAGAGAGAGAGAGAGCTTAGCCCAAAAAAAAAAGGGATAGCAGAGAAGACAGATCCACATAAAAGTTGATTGGAATAAGCTCAATCGGTAGTTTTCTTCTTCTTCACCATTGTCTTTCACTTAGAAAAAAAATATTTCTCAGTTATTTGCTTTTGATAATATTATTGTAAATAAGGAAAGACGCAACTGAATTAAATATCTAAGTAAAGTCAATTCAAGATACATATCATATCTTTTATTTATATATAATCTAAAAATATGTCTCAAATTTCTAGACATTCATCTCACCAATTTAGCAAATACACAAGTTTTTTTGTAGTTAACTTTCAAACATTAGACAACTTGATTTATTTATATCCTATAACAAAATGTCCTCATTTAACTTAAGAATTTGGAAGGGAAATGTAAAATTATCCATATCCTTTATTATTCCTTAAACAAATATACAAATCACTATCCATTATAGGCCAAAAACAACAACACCACACCAAAAAGAAAAAAAGAAAAAGAAAAAAAGATACAACTTTATATAGATACAATAATTCAATTTTCAAATTGAATATGTAATGGTTTATTTTATTTTATTAAATGATTAAAATTATCAACAAATAACTAAGCAAGTCTCTTAAAAGTAATTCAAGGAGATTTTTCAAATATTATCTATTGACATAGAAAGAAGCTTATTCATGATTGGGCGTGCTTTACACATGGCCTCCAATGGCGTGGCTTTAGGCATAGTGAGCCCACTACCTTCATCTATGTCAACTTCTTCTGTGGTAACCCTTTCCCACTCAAAACATTGAATCAACGAACCCAAAGTCAGGCTCACAGTACGTTGGGCGAGGCCTGCCCCAGGACAAGTCCTCCTCCCAATCCCAAATGGCATTAGCTTATGTCCTTCCCTTTCACCATTTTCAAACCTCCCTAGCTTAAAACTAGTTGCATCATCCCACACCCTAGGATCTCTATGTATGGCCCATGCATTGACCAATAACATTGTGCCACTCGGTACATCATATCCTCCAATGGTGCAATTAGCGGAGGACATATGGGGTACTAACAATGGTGCTGCTGGATACAATCGAAGGGTTTTTGAGATAATACTCTGAAGGTAGTGTAATTTGGAAACATCTGATTCCTCAATCAATTTCTCTTCTCCAATTTGACTATTTATCTCATCTCTACCTTTCTTCAATATATTAGGACGATTAAGCAGATTAGTCATTGTCCATTCTAATGTAACTGCTGATGTGTCAGTCCCAGCAAGTAACAATACCTGTGCATTATAAACGAGGTGTTTAGAATAAAACAATGATATATTAAATAAAAACGGTTTGTTTATATGTTCTGCGAAATTTAACAACGATGATATGTAACTAATTAGTCTAATGTTACTGTGGATTTTTTTTTCCTTGGGACCAAAGGTCTATTTGAATACCGTTTATTGTTGAAAACTGAAAACACTGTATTAAAATATTTTTAAATATGTGAATAGTGTCGTGGGGCCCACATTTAATGAAAGTTTTGCTGAAAAAAGAGGTTTGTGGGTCCAGTGATCAGTGCAAGGGACCCACGCACAAGACACTGGATGCTTTCCACTATCCAAACATTCACCAAGAATGTCACTTTTTCGCACTAGACAACAATTCCAATGAAACTATTAAAGAAAAATAAAACAGATAATTGCGTGACTGCTTTTTAAGATGCAAGAATCAAACAAAACCATGATTTCCTAGTTTTCTTAGTAAGAAATGAAGCATTATTGAGTGCACTTACCAATATAAGCCCCTTGATGATTTGGTCTGTGTAGTACTCTGGTTGTGATTTTTGCAAAGAAAGCATATGGTCAATCATAGTGTTACCCTCTTCCTCCTTAAGCCTTTTCTCGTCAATAAGTGCTTGCAAGAACTCATCTATCCTCTTGGAGAGACTCCTCAACTTCTTCTCCAAACCTCCATAATCCATCCACTGCAAGATGGGCACAAACTCTGCTGGATTTGATGCCCCTCCAAACCTTGTTAACTCTTTAATTATCCGCCTAAACTGTCTCGCTTCTTCCTCATCCTTCACGTCTTCACTGTACCTTTAGTATCGTTTCCCTGCCAGCATTCTCATTATGTTGTTAAATGTCATCTCCAAGAGCATTGGCTGTAGCTCCACCTTGGCGAAGCTGTGGCAAGAGTTGTGGGACAGGTTTCGTAGCAAGTGCTTGATCTCGTCCCTTTGGATGCCTAAGAACTTGTTGAGGCGATTGTTTGAGAAGATTTCGAGGGTACTAATGCGGCGGAGGTTGCGCCAGTGATCTCCATATGGGGATTGTACTAAGGTGGTGTTGTTGTAGGCAACATGCTTGCCTAATAGGAAAGGAGGACGGTTGGCTAATACTATGTCATTCCTTGTAAAGCACTCTTCAACTGCTGATGGGGATGAAACAATGACCACAAGTTGTGAACCAAATTTGAGTGAGAATATTTGACCATATTTTTGTGAGAGGGCATGGAAAATGCGGTGGAATGGTTTTTTAATGATATGGAGATGACCTATAATTGGAAGAGAAGATGGGCTAGGTGGGAGGTGTTTTGGTCGAGTAGTTCTTGTTTTGAAGATGAGCTTGAAAGCAACAAGAAAGCTGAGAAGTGTGAGAAACAAATATAGTAGGATGGCTTCCATATTTATTTTTATGATATTTTGATACTGAAATGATTTTTGATGCTCTGTGATTGAAGATGCATGTGATCACTACATATTTATAGGGACTAGCTAGTTAGTGTTAAAATATCATTTATTTTAAAGGTAAATCACACGTTGACACACGACACTCTTCAAATGAGCAGAAATCAATTTTGTGTACACCACATTGAAAATCACATCACTGACTACGTATATTTTGCGTCACCGCATTTAGCTTTGCATGCGTCATAAGATATATAATGTGTGGATAAGAGGCAACAATAGTTGACGAGGAAAGGACAGTAATTAAAAAAAAGCGAAGATTCAATTTCGTACTTAATTTCTCCAACAACATACGCGTTCAATTACGCGCTGAAGCTATATTCCAATGACAAAAGGATCTGTCCGGAGTTGGCAGAAAGGGGCTATTTACGCTACCAATAAGGAGCTGCCACGTATGGTATTCAATGAGGCCTCAGCACACTCTATCACACAGGATTGTAGCTCTCAAATAAAACCAAAATGACCCAACGGAACGTGTTCAGAATCCCTTACCTGGAGAAAACAGCAACAGCACCAGTACCAACGCCTCCTCTCCTCTGAACAACGGAGCTGCCGTGATCTTGGTGTCGCAACCTCAAGGTTTGTTTTTTCGTGATTTGTTCTTTTACCCAATCTGGATTTCGAAATATTGATGGTTTTGGTTTAGGTTTTTTGGACGTTAATAACTTGCTTTGGTATGGGTTTTGCTGTATTTTGGTACCTTGGTGCGTTTTGATTGGATTCCAAAGTGGTTAAGTTCAACCCTAAACAAATCTGATTTGTCTATTATGAGAATCTTGGAAGTTCAGGGATTTCGGTTTTAATGGATACAGACTTAAATTTCTTGTACATGTATCCGTGTATTTGATTAGATTCTTAAGTGATTCCATGGTATTTTCACATAGAAGATAGTCTGCTCATCCTGCATCATTGATGAAGAAGAGACAACTGAGGAGCCAATTCCAAGTTTACCAAAGGAGCCTAGTTTGATGAAAAGGCCCAAAAATGTGGTCCATGCATTGCCCAATTGAAATCGTTTGGGAATTGGGAGTTTATTACATAAATTTAAGAATGATACATCAAAATTGTTTGTCGATTGGAATCTTTGGATTCCTCTCTCAGTTGAAATCTTTAGTCTATTTGTCCAAATATGCTTCCAATTGTTTCTATTCCGTCATTTCGTTAATTGATATAAACATATCGAAAGTGTGCATTATGACATTTCTTGAAACTAAAAATGGCAGAAATTGTCACCTTTGATATATATATATATATATCTATGTTTGAAATGGCTGCATTCAGAGTTTCAGACAGTTATACTTAGCAAGCTTCCACCAATTTTTAGGTGTTTGACAGTAGAGATGGTTGAGTTCAACCAAAGCAATCTTGGTTGAGAGAAAACGTTTGAATCACGACGACTATTGAAATAAATTTGGAGATAACTCTTGAAAGAAACGAAGTAGATACTTTTGGAAATTCAAAATTTGGAATGCATGGATACAAAAAGATGAACAGAATAGTAAGTAGCAGCTTATCCAATAATTTCCAAATTCAAACATGATGTGTAAGAGGAAGGGGCTGTTGTATCTGTGCGTACCAGGTCCATTTTTATTGTTTTAGGCTAATGATATAATTCTTAATGCTTTCAGGCAGAAAAAATTCACTTGACACAATTGAAATTGGAAATTGACATGCTAGCACCATATCTGTGGTGACCTAACATGTAATGCTGGGCATGGCTTGTCCAAACATATGACTAGAACCCAATCCCCTGTTTTGACTATAAGGAACTTTCCTTTCTTTTTTCTCTCACCTTTTATTTTTATTATCGATGAGTTGTTGATTGCATACTCAACTCTGATTTATGTCATTGACTCATCTCCCCAGCAAGTTTCATTTTATCTAGTTGAGGTTACCACATTAGGTATGCGCAAATTGACAGAGTTGTGTTGTTAATATATATATATATATATATCTATATATATATATATATATATATATATATTCTTTTTATTTTTATTTTTTTTATTGCTTGCTTCATCCAATGTAAACAGAGTTGTCAAATGTAAAAGAGGTGGTCACCAGATGCTAAGGCAAGGTGAGTAGTGCTCCTCTGATGCCTTTTGAGCTTTAAGGCAAGGAACACTCACCTTTGGGTCTGAAGTGAGCACATTTGGGCTTTTCATATTATTTAAGAACTTTCGTCTTTTAATCTTTTAAAAGATGAGTGACAACCTTCTACATCATCATCATCTACTATGCATATACATCCTAATCAATCATCATTTACGGTATGACTATTTACTGTTTAATTAGAGTATATTGAATTGTTCTTTTAACTGTGCTCATTCTAATTTTTATTTTTTGTGTTTGGTTGTACGTTCTTTTATGTAGGATCTATTACAACAATTCCAAGAAAGTTATGTTCAAACAAGTTTTGTGACCAAGAGAATGCATTGGAAAGCAAATATTTTTCGCTATACAATATTTTAATTGTGGTGGATAGAACCATCTTCTTGTAGTTTAAATTGAGACAAGTTTTATTTTAATATGTATCTTCAATCATATGATTCTCTTTTTGTATTTTGAATCATGACAGGTTTTAGAATGTATTGTCAATTAGAAACTTTTATAATAAAAAAAATTGTGATAGGTTTTATTTCAAATGTATTTGTAATCTTATGATTCTCTTTTTGTATTCTGAATCATGACAGGTTTTATTTCAGGTGAATGTATTGTCAATTAGAAACTTTTATTGCAAATTATGACAAGTTTTTATTTCAGATGTACTTGTAATCTTATGATTCTCTTTTTGTATTCCGAAACATGATAAGTTTTATTTCAGGTGAATGTATTGTCACTTAGAAACTTAAAAAAAAAAAAAAATTGTGACAGGTTTTATTTAAGATGTATTTGTAATCTTATGATTCTCTTTTTGTATTTTGAATCATGATAGATTTTATTTTAGATGAATTTATTGTCCATTAGAAACTTGAAAACCAATTTTAAAATTTTAAAACTATTCATTTGAATACTAAGTGATACTAATGCAAAAAAAGAAAAAAAATGTTTTTCTAATTAACACTATGAACAAGAAAATTTTGATCTTTATATTCTAAAATTTTTTGCCATATTTTTTCCCTCACCTCTCTGAATGTGTGTAATAGAATTTAAACTTTGTAAAGTGTCTATTGTATGATATTCGGATTATGTGAATGTTCATGATTGTCCCCACTCAAATAAGTTTGCTAAAAGCAACCCATCTCCTAAATACAGCTAATCAAGATTCTACAAATAACAAAATTGGGGAATTTTGTGAATTTCATTATATGGAGAGAATTTGACCCCCCCTAAATATGGTTTTTTATTTATTTATAACGAAGGAAGAGTTGTAATAGTAATAATAAAAAACACATTTGAAAGGTGACTTATACCTTCATTGCCAAAGAAAATACACATTTGAAAGGTCACTTATGCTGAAACAAACACTCTAAAACGTTGCCAATTCTCTCTTGTTATTCTACAAAATTTTCTAGTAAACTTGTTTTTTTTTTTTTTTTGCAATTGTTTTTTGAGCGAAGGACCCTTCTTACTCGAGTAAATTCTTCAATAATAGAAAAAAAAAAAAAATTCAACAAGGTCTTTATAGAAAGTTTGCTTGTCCTTTGCTGGAGCAGAACTTAAATCGCTTGAACAAAACTAAATTTTGCTAGAGAAAATTTAAATTTTGATCAAGTGAGATTTTGAAAATTTCAATTTAATTTTACATTAAAATATTCTATATTCTTCTAATTACAACCATGTATAACTTCAATGTGGTAAATGGTAGGAAATATCTGTCCAGGATAGATTATAGTATTATACAACTCTTTCATGTGATCACATAATTAGCATGCATTTCACAATAAACAGAAGAAGAATACAGACTACATTACACTAAATTAATCATGGTCCATTCCAACAGATTTGATTACAAGGGAAGAAGTATATTGCTCATAATCAATGACAACGCTTTCTGTGCGTCCTATCATCAGTCCTTTCCAGCAAGACCAATAATTGCTCCAACTTCAGTCTTTCCTATTGCAAATCAGCATAAAGAAATAGCTCAAGTTAATGAACAAAAGTGGGTCTAGAAATGGACTTACATCTAATTACGAACATCAAGTTTAGATTGAATTAAAACGCAAATTCAAATTGACTCAGCCAGATCCACTTTTTCTTAGTTAAAGTGACATACATACGAAATCAACTAGTGGTTAATTCAAGATAATATAGGATACATAGGAAATGGTATGTAGACTTTGGAAAATTTGATAAAAAAGAAAGTTAAATAGAGCGAATACATCAATTTGGATATGATAAATTTTTAGTAATTGTTAAAAGTATTTGTCCACCAAAATTTCGAGAAAAAAAAAAATTATACATACTTAATACACACACACAGGATTTTATTAGAATTTTGCCCCCTGGCCCTAACATAGATCTGCCAATGCAGATGCCATTGCAGCAAATTCTGGAAGCAGGACTGAGTTTACTGAGAGACTCCTAGCAAGCCAACATGCTAGGCCAGTTGTGATAAACCCAACTGGTTGTTTTGATATGATGGGGCTAATGAACTAAGAATATAGGCAATTTTAGTTTGTAGCATGTCGCAAAGAAGTGTTGTAATGCTATGGTGTGGAAGACGGTGTATTAGTTCAACAATCAGTAGCCTATTGTTATATTTATAAATGTAATCTTTTCAATTACAACTTTGCTTATTTCTTTCCCTAATACTATCAATCATCAATTAATAAAGAAGCCATATAGCGCCTTACTGTTTCCTTGAACTCTGTTTGTTGTTATGCTGTTATGAGACAAAGCCCACACTTCTGCACTGCCAAGCTCAGGCAACAGATTGCAACTTACAGCTTCAATGTACCTGCCACATCCGTTCAACTATATGGAACAACATGATATTGATTTCCAAGTGACAGACAAATAAGACAATGAAATGTTTCAAATTCCAAACTGTCAACAAGAAATAACTTAGGCTCTATTTTTCTAAATACCACAAACATAAAGATAAATCAAACAAAGAAGTTGGGTCCCTTCCCCATGTTTCTTAATACATTATTCTTATTCATCAAACAAAAAAGTTGCATTAGTTTAACTATTGATTTAATTGTGTCTATACTTCACATATATATTGAAATATAACAGCATAATGAAATTCAAGGTCTATTGTATTCAACAAGAAAACTTTTCAAATAATTTCATCACCTTTTTTTACAATTTAAACCCCCCAAAGCACACACCTAGTGCAATAAAAATGAATTGGAAGAAGCAAAAGGAAAATTCTCTTGAATCTACCTTTGAAAGGATTGATGAAGTGAGGAAAAAATACACAAACTACCAAGAGAGCAACCTCTTTGGTGAAAAATGGCACAAAATTTCTTCTTTCCTTTTAATTTTACAATAATACTGGAGTTGGAAAATTGTAGTGAATACCAAGAGAGTAACAAGACAATGCGACACTTTCTCCTTACCAATAAAATACAAAGTCCAACAACTTCATCATATTCAATATGGGGCAACAAGCCCAATTTTCACTGGCAAGGTTTTGCTTGTGTGGAATCATAGGCATGAGCCATAGGAGTCCCACTGACTCTGCTTTCAAAAGTGATAGGTTGGAAACTACAATCACTAAATGGTGTATAACAGACTTTATAAAATGATCAATAATAATTTATCAAAAATTCATATTATGTGAATTAGACTGATTTCAAGTAGTGAGCTAAACAATAGGAATACATGTCCAGATTCAGAACTTCATCAATTTGTTTATTCATTATATATAATTTATTCATGTAAGAACTTGAAATACTAACAAGATTCTCATAATAGACAAATCAGATTTGTTTAGGGTTGAACTTAACCACTTTGGAATCCAATCAAAGCGCACCAAGGTACCAAAATACAGCAAAACCCATACCAAAGCAGGTTATTAACGTCCAAAAAACCTAACCCAAAACCATCAATATTTCGAAATCCAGATTGGGTAAAAGAACAAATCACGAAAAAACAAAGCTTGAGGTTGCGACACCACGATCACAGCAGCTCTGGCGCAATTTCCAGGTGCCAGCACAGAGTCCAGCGGAGGCGTGGAGATTCGGTGCTAAGAAGAGGCGGGGTGGAGCTCCGTTGTTCAGAGGAGAGGAGGCGTTGGGGCTGCTGCTGTTTTCCCCAGGTAAGGGCTTCTGATTCTGTTCGGTCATTTTGGTTTTATTTGAGAGCTCCAACCCTGTGTGATAGAGTGTGCTGAGGCCTCAGTGAATATCTTACGTGACAGCTCCTTATTACTGGCGTAAATAGCCCCTTTTCTGCCAACTCCGGACAGATCCTTTTCTCATTGGAATACTGCTTCAGCACGTAATTGAACGCGTATGTTGTTGGAGAAATTAAGTACGTAATTGAATCTTCGCTTTTTTTAATTACTGTCCTTTTCTCGTCAACTATTGTTGGCTCTTATGACGCATGCAAAGCTAAATGCGGTGACGCAAACAAATATACGTAATCAGTGACGTGAGGCACTGGTTAGCCATCATTATTATGTCCGTTTTGAGCCAAAAAGGCAACTCGTCATTGCAAACGTGATCTTCAATGTGGTGTACACAAAATTGATTTCTGCTCATTTGAAGAGTGTCCTGTGTCAACGTGTGATTTACCTTTAAAACAAATGATATTCTAACACTAACAAGCTAGGCCCTATAAATATGTGGTGATCACATGCATCTTCAATCACAAAGCATCAGAAATCATTTTAGTATCAAAATATCATAAAGATAAACATGGAAGCCATCTTACTATATTTGTCTCTTACACTTCTCAGCTTTCTTGTTGCTTTCAAGCTCATTCTCAAAACAAGAACTACTCGACCAAAACACCTCCCACCTAGCCCACCTTCTCTTCCAATTATAGGTCATCTCCATATCATTAAAAAACCATTCCACCGTACTTTCCATACCCTCTCACAAAAATATGGTCAAATATTCTCACTCAAATTTGGTTCACAACTTGTGGTCATTGTTTCATCCCCATCAACAGTTGAAGAGTGCTTCACAAAGAATGACATAGTATTAGCCAACCGTCCTCTCTTCCTATTAGGCAAGCACGTTGCCTACAACAACACCACCTTAGTACAATCCCCATATGGAGATCACTGGCGCAACCTCCGCCGCATTAGTACCCTTGAAATCTTCTCAAACAATCGCCTCAACAAATTCTTAGGCATCCGAAGGGATGAGATCAACCACTTGCTACGAAACCTGTCCCGCAACTCTTGCCACAGTTTTGCCAAGGTAGAGCTACAATCAATGCTCTTGGAGATGACATTTAACAACATAATGAGAATGGTGGCAGGGAAACGGTACTACAGGTACGGTGAAGATGTGAAGGACGAGGAAGAAGCGAGACAGTTTAGGCGGATAATTAAAGAGTTAACAAGGTTCGGAGGGGCATCAAATCCAACAGAGTTTGTGCCCATCTTGCGGTGGATGGATTATGGAGGTTTGGAGAAGAAGTTGAAGAGTCTCTCCAAGAGGACGGATGAGTTCTTGCAAGCACTCATTGATGAGAAACGGCTTAAGGAGGAAGAGGGTAACACTATGATTGACCATATGCTTTCTTTGCAAAAATCACAGCCAGAGTACTACACAGACCAAATCATCAAGGGGCTTATATTGGTAAGTGCACTCAATAATGCTTCATTTCTTACTAAGAAAACTAGGAAATCATGGTTTTGTTTGATTCTTGCATCTTAAAAAGCAGTCACGCAATTATTGTTTTATTTTTCTTTAATAGCTTCATTGGAATTGTTGTCTAGTGCGAAAAAGTGACATTCTTAGTGAATGTTTGGATAGCGGCAAGCATCTAGTGTTTTGCGCGTGGGTCCCGTGCACTGATCACTGGACCCACAAACCTTTTTTTTCAGCAAAACTTTCATTAAATATGGGTCCCACGACATTATTTACATATTTAAAAATTATTTTAACACAATATTTTCAGTTTTCAGTAATAAACGGTATCCAAATAGACCTTTGGTCCTGAGGAAAAAAAAAATCCACAGTAACATTAGACTAACTAGTTACATATCATCGTTGTTGAATTTCGCAGAACATATAAACAAACCATTTTTATTTAATATATCATTGTTTTATTCTAAACACCTCATGTATAATGCACAGGTATTGTTACTTGCTGGGACTGACACATCAGCAGTTACATTAGAGTGGGCAATGACTAATCTGCTTAATCATCCTAATATATTGAAGAAAGCTAGAGATGAGATAAATAGTCAAATTGGAGAAGAGAAATTGATTGAGGAATCAGATGTTTCCAAATTACACTACCTTCAGAGTATTATCTCAGAAACCCTTCGATTGTATCCAGCAGCACCATTGTTAGTACCCCATATGTCCTCCACTGATTGCACCATTGGAGGATATGATGTACCAAGTGGCACAATGTTATTGGTCAATGCATGGGCCATACATAGAGATCCTAGGGTGTGGGATGATGCAACTAGTTTTAAGCCAGAGAGGTTTGAAAATGGTGAAAGTGAAGGACATAAGCTAATGCCATTTGGGATTGGGAGGAGGACTTGTCCTGGGGCTGGCCTCGCCCAACGTACTGTGAGCCTGACTTTAGGTTCGTTGATTCAATGTTTTGAGTGGGAAAGGGTTACCACAGAAGAAGTTGACATAAATGAAGGTAGTGGGCTCACTATGCCTAAAGCCACGCCATTGGAGGCCATGTGTAAAGCACGCCCAATCATGCATAAGCTTCTTTCTATGTCAACAGATAATATTTGAACAATCTCCTTGAATTACTTTTAAGAGACTTGCTTAGTTATTTGTTGATAATTTTAATCATTTAATAAACTAAAATAAACCATTACATATTCAATTTGAAAATTGAATTATTGTATCTATATAAAGTTGTATCTTTTTTTCTTTTTGGTGTGGTGTTGTTGTTTTTGGCCTATAATGGATAGTGATTTGTATATTTGTTTAAGGAACAATAAAGGATATGGATAGTTTTACCTTTCCCTTCCAAATTCTTAAGTTAAATTAGGACACTTTGTTACAGGATATAAATAAATCAAGTTGTCTGATATTTGAAAGTTAACTGCAAAAAAACTTGTGTATTTGCTAAATTGGTGAGATGAATGTCTAGAAATTTGAGACATATTTTTAGATTATATATAAATAAAAGATATGATATGTATTTTGAATTGACTTTACTTAGATATTTAATTCAGTTGCGTCTTTCCTTATTTACAATAATATTATTGAAAGCAAATAACTGAAAAAGATTTTTTTCTAAGTGAAAGACAATGGTGAAGAAGAGAAGAAAACTACCGGTTGATCTTATTCCAGTCAACTTTTATGTGTGAGTCTATCTTCTCTGCTGTCCTTTTTTTTTTGGCTAAGCTCTCTCTCTCTCTCTCTCTCTCTCTCTCTCTCTCTCTCTCTCTCATGGAGAGATTGTGTGACTACTATGTGTAAAAAATGGAGAAACACTACGGTTTTACACAAAGCCTTGCTCCATATATACAAGAGAGTAACCCATACGAATGAAATGAGGTGTACGAAGCCCAATGACGAAAATAATCAATAAGTGGGCTATTTGGTCTTCTCTCTTTATCTTTTAAACATTCAAACTACTCCGATATTATATTACATAAGCAAATAATTAAGGATTATGTTGTCCGACAATATTAAGTTAAAAATTAGGATGAAAGCTGTGTAGTTTCAATAGATAGCCAACACCCTTTTGATCTTGGAATATGGAGCAATAAACCTCTCAATGTTATTCAATGGGAGAGGCAGAAAGATTGCTGGGATGTTCGGCAACTTTATTATTTACCTTAATCCTTAATTATTTACATTTGTAAAATAATATCCAAGAAGTTTGAATTTTTAAGAAATAAAGAAAAAAGACCGAATATCCCACTTTCTAGTTTATGATTATTTTTGTTGTTGGCTTGGTACACGTTATTTCATGTGTAAGGGCTACAATCCTATATGGAGCAAGGGTTTATGTAATAATAGAGTTGTTGTCTTGTTTTTGCACTTAGTAGTCACAATCTCCCCATGAGAGAGAGACAGAGAGAGAAGGGACAAGAGAGAATTGAACATAGATAAAAGTTGACTAGAATAAGCTCAATGGTAGTTTTCTTCTTCTTCACCCATTGTCTTTCCTTTAAAAAAAAAAAAATTTCTCATTTATTTGCTTTGGATAATATTATTGTAAATAAGGAATGATGTAACTAAATCTAATATAAAAGTCAAATTCAAGATGCGTATCACTTAAAAGCAAAACAAAACAAAGCAAAAAGAAATATTTTATCCCAAAATATGTCTCAAATTTTTACACTTCCATCTCACAAATTTAGAAATAAATTAGTTTTTTGTAGTTAACTTTCAAATTTTGGACTACTTGATTTATTTACATCGTATAACAAAAGGACAAAAGAATGGGTTTGCTGGCTGTGTAGTGTAACAGAGGACAAAAGAATAGTTGGGGTATATACTGAGTTTGCTGTGTGATATTGGGGCTTGTTAGCTGAATTGTCCTACAAGGCAAGCCAAGTATTAAAAGTTTAGTATTTTTCATTTAACTTTATTTCAAACACTTTACAAGCTCAAACTAATCGTCAAACTAATTTACAGGTTGAAGCTCAATTAATTTTATTGTCAAATAAGCTTAAGATTTTCCAAGAACTACTTGCTTAACTTATTATATTCCTATATATTAAAACACTATAACTTCAGTTTTTACCCCTTTACAATTCTATACTAATAATTAATAAATAAGTTATAGTTAAAATCATATTATTTGATTTAATTAGGAAACAATGAGATTAATTTATGAACTTATAAAAATTAGATTCACAAATATTAATTGTTAAAATTTATATATAATTTATATTATATAATGGATTATCCATATTACTAACTTTTCTTGATTTTAAAATTATTTTTCTTTCTTCACACGTAACAACCACCATCCACTATCCTCTAGATACGTATGTAAACCCAAAATTATCAAGTTTGGAAATCAAACAATTGAAATAGTTTCACAAATGTAATTTTTATTGATGAATTTGTAAGTACAATTCTATGTACTTAGACTTTTATACAATAGAATAATCATCTGATTCTATCTTCTTGTAATCTTGGCTTGAACATGAGATCTTCTTCACTTTGGTTGGAAGATAGATAGATAGGCCGAATGGTCTTCGCAATAAATATTTGGCTTTGAGTTTGTCAGAGATTTGTTGTTCTTCAAGTGTTCTTTGAAGATTTTTTGAATGCAAAGGCTTTTGGATGGAAGTTCTTTGGAGCTTTGGAGGTTGATCCATTGAACTTTAATGATTTAGGGCTTTTTGAAGTTTGTGGAGGGTTTTGAGCTCGATTCCAATAGAACTTTGAGTTTTGGAAGAGTGATTTGAATGAACTTCTTTGAATGTTTTTATGTGTTCTTAAGGTAGAATTTCTCTAGAACTTTATTGTCTAGAAAAGTTGGTGGACATTTATGACGGGTGCCCATTATTTATAGTGGCTTCAGAAAATGAGTTCCACTTTAAATTGATCTACTTGAGGATAGGTAGTGGATTTTGATTGTCCCAAAGTTAGAAAGACCCCTAGGACTTGTTACTTGTAGATAATTATCTCTATTTTTAAAATTTTATTTTGATACAGACAATAATCAAACAAAGAGTCCCACTAGGATTTATTACTTGTAGATAATTGTCTCTATTTTTTTAAATAAAGAAAAGTATCCATTAATTCTGAAAAAGAAATTTATCTTTATTTTGTGGACCAAAGACATTTGGAAAATTTTCATTGGCCAATGTGATATCATCTTGGATTTCACATGTCCTCATTTGATTTAATTAATTTAATGACACATAAATTTGGAATATCTCATTAAATTTAGACGTGGCATATTGTAATTGGATTAATTAATTTTTTTTCTTCTACAACATAAAAAACAAAAAAACAAAATGAATAATGTTAGTGTAAATTTACAGAATTACTATAGCAACAATGTATTTGTACAAAACATTATAAAGACTATTGTGTATGAATTTTAGGCTTGGTTAGTTAAAATGTTATACTTTTTTATTATACAAGCATTGATGTAGGTGCTCTTAAGCATTGCCTATAATTTAAAGTTTTTCATGACAATGATAATAGGGATACATACATATATTTTTATATATAATCTTTTTACAAGTTACTAAAGCAGTAAGCTGTGATTAGTGGCAATATAGGCCACTAATATCATCACATTTTCATCTATCAATCACACCTTGTTGAAATAGCAAGTTGTAAAAAAAATGTGTAAAACAAATATTGTACATAAATTTACTTGTATTTAGAGTATTCACAATAAAACATATAAAAAATATAGCTTTTAGCAATTTAAAAAGTTACTTTATTTATTTTAACAACTCAATTTACAATACACCAAATATCAAAAGTTTTATTTTAGTATTCAACACATGTTATCTCCTGCTTCTGCCAATGTTGATGAGTAAGAGGTCTTAAAATCAAACAAATTTTTACCGCAAGAGGCAAGTAACCTATGCTGTAAAGGATATGATGATCAAATTAGAGTGGAAAAAGCGTAGAGATGTCTTGCGGCATCTCCCACCTACGTATGCCACTGTTCAAGCAAATAATTAGGCAATTGGATCGTAATTCTTCAAACCCTTGCTTAGCTAACACGATCACGTACTTGATGACGAAATAACAAAGAAAAGAAAGCAAATACGCGCAGCCTTTGATTTTGTGGTTTACCTTTCAAATTAGGAAAAGAAAATAGCTTTGCTAAGTAGCTAACGCCAAAATGACTTTGTGGTTTGTCTTTCAAATAAAGTAAAAGACAGCAAATAGTTTAGTCAACGCCAAAATGATTCTGTGGTTTACCTTTTAAACAAAATCAGCATGTCGTCGTTGACCGCTCAATTTCTTTTTATTTTTTTGAAAGGAAAATTTGCCAACAATTTATGGATTGTTTCTCTTTTGCTATTAACGTTAATGTTAAATCAATAGATGGATGACAAATAGATCATCATCAGTTCCTTTTTTATTTTATTTTCAGAACAAAATTGTTACGTCTCCAATCCATTTCTAAAGTCAACGACAGATACTTAGATTTGTATTCATAAATATGTGCAAACAGAATTATACAAATTACAAAAATTTATGAAGCCTAACAGGGTTGAGATTCAAGTTATTGCACTGGGTGCAATAATTGTATGCAATGGCAGAGAAAAACTTTTTTTTTTTTTCAGAGGAAACAAAACGTTTGACTTGCACATAATATATTGATACATATATTACATATAGCATCGAATGCATGACTTACAAAGTACCTAAAATAATAAATACAACTAGCTCAAGTTACTTCTGGATTGTTTTTCTCTTTAGGTTGTTTTAGACAATCGACTGATGATTTGTAGGAAAAGCTAAGCTACAAAGTGCCGACTCTTCTTCATCTTCATGTTTGAGGTCGTTACTAATGGAGAAAGACCTAAAACAGCAGGGATGCTTGCTTCTTGACTAATTAATAATTTATAACTTCCATAACCATAAATTTATTTAAGTTAAATGGCATGGCTTAACCGTGGGCATTTTCTATATCTCTATGTTTATTGAATAGAGGAAATTACGAGAAGGAAGCTTAAGGAAATCACATATATAAGCCACAAAAGTGACTCTGCTTTCAAACAAAACTAGGAAATAGTGGAATGTAGGCTGGGTACGCTCACTACAACAAAGTTGATTTTTTTCGAGGGTCAAAACCCTTGAAAAAAGTATTAAAAGCCCTCAAAATGATTTAATTGACTCTTGATGACCTTTGAAACAAATTCTCTCGAAACGGAAATTTCTACGGCCTTTATGACCCTTGAAACTGAAATTTCAACAGCCTACGTGAACCTCGAAAAAAATGTTTTATCTTTATCAAGGATTGGCAACCTTTGAAAAATTTAAAAGTGATTAACAAAAAAAAACCTTTTTTTGAGGGTCTTCCAACCCTCAAAATAAGGTTTTTCTCTTTAAAAAAAAAAAAATAAATAAAAAAATAATACTAAATTCTTCATTCTTGAAGTTTATGTAGACATTTTCATATTAACATAAAGGAACTTAGTATTTTAACTAGATAAAGGAGAAAAAAAAAAAAGGAAGAAGAAGAAGAGAAATGAATCAATACATGAACCATGCATGATCAAAATCCTAATCTAAATATTATTCTATTTCAATGCAAAACAACCTGATGTACTAATGTTTAAAGGGTCTCACATAAAGGATTCTGCCTTCTCTTGGTACTTCTCAAAGATTGATGCATAGCCACCAACTTTCCCTTGCATTAAGAACTGAAAGGAAATAGACAAACCAATTAATCATACACTTGTTAAATGGTTGAGGTGTTTGATTGAAAAATTGTCATACAATGAAGTCCATATTGACAAGAACAAGATGTAAGTTCAATAATCAAATCTCTACAACCAGGTAAATATCCTGACCCAAAATGTACTGCCAACATTATCTATATGGTATTTATCAATAAAAATATTATTCGAAGTTGAAAAAAAATAAAGTTTTCCTTTCTAACTATTCTTGGGTTTCATCCCTTCCTATGAAATCTGTTTCCAGGTTTTCAATTATTAGCCAAACAATTTCAATCCAAATCAAAGCAAATAATTGACTCACTCCCAATTCTTAAAGGCATCATGCAAGTAGGTCAAGTTCTCTCTTATAAAATGCATAATACAAACAGTGAAGTACATTTGAAATAAGATTAGACAAGTATGAACATTCGTATACCTATTTCCTCATAAATAAAATGCACAAGACATTAACAAGTATTTAGCAGAATGTAAAAATGGTAAGGAATTATCAAATGATGATTCTTTTAGAAAACTAAACTACAAATCCCTTGACTAGAACTTACATGGATGCAACCTTTGACAGCAGCACGATGGCAAAAAGCCTGTGGTTGTTCCCCGTGACCATAAATTGGATACCTAAAAGCCCCAAGTGCATTTGGAAACCTAAGAGGGACAAGAAACATAAAAGCACATACTTGTGATACCTTGCTTCTTAAAATAAAAACCAACCAAATATTCTTGATTCAAGGATGCAAACAAGAAACATAATGCTCTAGTAATACAGTCAAGACATTAAAGCCCCAAAACCATCCATTATCCAGAAAAAGATTACATTCACCTGATGAACCTATTCACACCATTTTACTTTAACAAAGTCTCAAGCAATCCATAATCTAGACAAGCAACACAGTTACCGGCAGTGGTATCATCAACATTACAATAGTAGTAGGCGGGTAGCAACAAGAAAACAGTTCTACATAAAGTCGATACAAAACAAAGAAGAAATAAACTACCTACCAACCGATGAGTTGTAGAGAGCTAAACGATCTATACCATCTTTTGTCTTAAGTACATCTTCACAAACCTTGACGTTGTCCTAATTTAATCGGCCATTGCTATAGCATACAGAATAATCCTGGAGGAGGAAAAGATGTAGAAGTTCTCAGTACTGTACCAAAACCACACAAACTATTTTAGTCTTCAAACCCATCTTAGCTTCTATTTCTATTTTAGTTGTGCTTCTATCCATTTTTTATTCATTCTCTCAATTTCTTGCTGTGCCTTTTCATGAACTGGACCAACCTCCCCCCACCAAAAAAAAAATCCATACCAACTTATTTATGGTTTCCATTCTTATCATCTCTCAAAAAAATTGTCTCTAAGTAGGGGGGGGGGGGGGAATGAAAAGAGATTGTCCAGTGCGGTATACAAGACTGACAATCAAACAATATATCTCATCAACCATTATTCTGGTAAAACAGTAGAGAATATAAATAATTAAATAACCAAAATAAACAATCTTCTTTAATGGGGAAAAGAATATTAAGAATATGTTTATAACAAATAAACTGAGTATCAGGGTGATCAATATTCTGGATCAAAAGAAATTGTAAGCCTCTTCCCCGAGAACAACCTACATTGTGCTAATATATGACAAGGGACTAGATCAACTATCTCAATGGACAGCAACAATTCAATTCTAAATAGAGGAAAAAGAAAATAGCAAAAAGAAACAAAGAAATATGCAAATCATAGAGAAAGAATGCATTTCTCACCGCAAGAGCTGCCTCCAGTGCTCCATCAGTAGTTGAAAAAGTCACATACTTTAGTCCATTTTCTTTCATAAATTTAGGACCTAGCTGCGCAGAAGGATAGGGCCAAAACTGAAACTGTTACAAAAATAAAAAAAATAAACTGAAATTTTCATAATATAATAAAATGAAACACAGATCATACGTAGGTGAATCCAGTAGTGACTTGCAGAGGCTTTTCAGCAGTCCATTAAGGCATTTGTGCTAGCTCTTTTAAAGAATTTATGTTCTCAAAAATCCCATATTTGGGAATCTAAAAGGGCAAAGGATATACCAAGATTGTTATGATCGGTGATATACCAAGATTATTAACAGTAAAATTTATGAGATAAGCAGTAAGTTTCAGTTGGCTATCTGCAAGAACAACTTACAGCCAGTGATAAATGGCAGTCCCCATAAGCATCATGAACAAGAATAAGATCTTCATTCCCCTGACAGCAGGAACAAAAATGATGAACTTTTAATGGTAATGCACTTCCTCATACCGATCCTTGATAAAAAAAACAAGAACTCATTTTTTTTATTTTTTTTATAAGTAACAGAATTTCATTAAAAAAAAAAGGGGGCAAAAATAAAAGTACTATCCTAGTACATAGGGTGTACACAAGAAACAAGGAAATTTTACTAGTCCATGATCTACTGCTAATTGCAACCTTTGATAAAAGTATCAGACCCTTTACTAACAATCCACCTTTATGAGTATGGCAGAGCATCTACCAGCCAATGACAGGATGGCCATTGCATTTATATGTCTGTAACCCCCAATATGGAGGGTCTTGGAAGCACTCTGCCTATTTTCCAAGGTGTAAACAATGTGCACAAGTTTCTATTAAGGAAATGACAAAGGGAAGAATGCTTAACATAATTAGAGTGTTCATTGGATGCATATGTGTGTGTTTAAGAGATTAAATTCTTCCCTGAAACAAATCTTACAATTTTGCTCTGGGTTCTAAGCCATGCTTGAGTATCTAACCCCCCCTTTTTTTATGAATAAGCAAATTTTATTTCAAGGAAATACATCAGATCAATACAAAGACACTACAGAAGCACAGCTGGAACAGCCAGAAACACAGAAAAAACACAGTAACACATAGCAGAGAGCAAAAGAAAGTGACAAAGCGTGCTTGAGTATCTAACATGGGCATTTTGAATTACTCCAGTTAGTAACATTGAGTAGTCGACTTAATAGGCATTCTAAATAACTGTAGTAACATTGAGTATCCAATCTTAATGATTTATAGATCATTGATTCTGAATATGTCATAAACTAGGTTAGGAACAAACATCCAATACAAACCTAAAGTTCAATTTTATTTATTTAATATATATATATACACACATACTTGTGCACACTCTACAAGCATTTTCCTCGTCAAAGTAAAGGATACTTTTTCAAACGTATGGCCTTCAAACTAACAACAGGGAGAGAGAGAGAGAGAGAGAGAGAGAGAGAGAGAGAGAGAGAGAGAGACTTCTAAATGAATATACCAGTAGGAAAATTACTCTTAAGGCAGAAAGGGGAAGGCATTTCAGTTTTTACTTTTCAACTTATAAAGCAAAATATTGTCACTATATATATATATATATATATAACTCACAGCTGTTGTAAGGAGGTCAACATTCCAAGCTGCATAGGTAATGTTCCATTGAAATTGTTTGAGCTAAAACTTCTGCAACATTTTAGAAAATTTTACAATTAATATAAGTTATAATAAATGGATTCGGAAAAGGGTTAACAAAAAGAAATCATAAATAAAGGGAAAAGATTAAACCCACTATCTTTCAACTAAAGTATTTTATGATAAACATTTGAGCAGGGCAATCATTTCATAAGAAGTCAACCAATGTAATATGAATAAATACAATATAAACCAAAAGAAACAAGTTCTTGCAGTTTCCTTGGACACTATATCTATTGAATGAATCTCAACCACAAGAGAGCCCAATTAATCACATATCTAAAACCAAAATCAATCCTAGCTTGGCCAAGCCAATCTTATTATTTCCTTTCGGATAAGCCTGCTAAATTAATTGAATATAGAATTACAAAAAGACTTATTTATTATAAAAAAATTGCAAAAAGACTTAGAATTTTTACTAATCATAACATCAGTACTTCATCTATAGCTGGTTGAAATGTTGAATTGTTAAAATACTCAGCTACTAAAGCAAAGTTTAAAATCACACACCAAAATTGAACCCTAAATCAGTAAATCACACACCAAAATTGAACCCTAATTTCCATAGTCAATCAATAAAAACAAAGACTGAGTCACAGAGCAATGCACAACATTCAATCACTACGATTGCGTTATGTATGATTGAAATGTTGAATTGAATTGTAACAATAACATCAGTACTCCATCTATAGCTGGTTGAAATTTGAATTGTAAAAATACTCAGCTACTAAAGCAAAGTTTAAAATCACACACCAAAATTGAACCCTAATTTCTATAGTCAATAAATAAAAACAGAGACTGAGTCACAGAGCAATGCACAACATTCAATCACTATGGTTGCGTTATGTATGATCAAGATACGAACTTAATTTTTACAAAAAAAAACAAAAAAAATACCATCGGAAGATTCGCTGGAGGTGGTAATGGAGTGAGTATGACAGTTTTCGTCGGCGCTGCTGTCCTCGTTGGAAAATTCCTTCCTCCGATCAAAGATTCCTCACATTCTGGTGATTCATCTTTGCACATAGAGAAAATGCGATCTACTTCGAGAGCGAGCGAGAGAGAGAGAAAGAGCAATCAAAGGAAAAAGAGAAAAAATAAATGAAAGAGAATAAGACAGGGAGGACCTAAATACTCTGAAATTTTCATACAAAACTTTTCAGTCTTGCTTAGAAATAAATCAGTCTTTATGTTTTGTATTCTTTTTCGAGGGGTACTGGGAAATCTACAAATTTTAGAGCGAAAACTCACAGTGGTGTGCCCGCCATTTTTTCAATACTTATTTCAAGGGTTATATGTTGACTTATTTTGAAGGTTATCAATAAGCCTAGTAATAGTCACCTGCCATTTTTTTCAGCACTTATTTCAAGGGTTATATGTTGACTTATTTTGAAGTTTCTCGGTAAGCATAGTAATAGTTACCCGCGTGTTACATTTAGTGTTTATTTGGACAAATTTTAATAAACCCTCGAAAAATAAGGGTTGAAACAGGTCCACTTTTTTGTAATGGCTCTTGATGTTGTTTATGTACTGGTCAGGGAACACCCTGCTTCTTCTTTTTCTTTTTCAAGTCTCTCTCTGTTTCGTTGATTCTTCTGCTCCTCTCTTTCTTTATTTTTCTTTGGTTTGCAATTGCATGTCTCTCTTCCTCAGTTCCTGTTCTTTCTTTGTTTTGTGTGCTTCTCATTGTTTATTGTGTCTCACAACAGCATCGTTAAAACTTTTGCAAGATTAGTCGAACTAGCCAGCCATGTTCTGTGTCCCTCACCTTGCTTCTCTATTAATACGTGGATCTAATGTGGTTTATTTTCGGAAGCTTCTAGATTTGGTGTACGAAAATTCCAGCGGAAAAACACCACTTTCCTCGTTATATTAGGACTTTGTTTTATTTTTAATATTTTTCCTTAATTAGTTAGATTTAGATATTATTATTTAGGAGATTTTGTAGGCTCGGGAAAGGGGGAATTAACGTGTATAAAGAGGGAGGAAAAATCAAACTTGAGACACGCCTCTCTCTCCTCTCTTCTCTGACTTCTCTTTTGAGTTTTTGTCATGGCCCTGCGTGGCTAAAACTTTTATACTTGGTCGAAAGAAACTAAAGCCTTGGACTCAATAAAACTGTGAGATCTAATTTGTTTTTATTGTTCAATTTATGTTTTGAGTATCAGATGCTCTTCTATGCCTATTTTCATGATTGTCTCATTTAATTACTAGGAGGCCTACTAGTTTATTATTCGTTGCAATCTACTGCTAGGTTAGATATCAAATCCGTAATTGTTTAATCCCTCTAATTTGTGAAGCAACCAAGATTTAATGATTTGCTTCGTCAGAAATTATTAGATCTTAGGAAGAACGCTTGACTAAATTAAATACAATTGCTTGCGCTTGTGTTGTTTAGTTTCATCGATCTCTCCAATTTTTAAGGCTGCTACTAGATTAAACAATTAGCGCTTCTCTTGGGTTGTTTAGTAATTAGGGCTGATTAGAGCGCTTGTTTTCTAATTAACTACGACTAAGGAAAGATAGGAAAATAGTGCCAACGGTGAATATTCAAAGTGTGAATTGATATATACTTGCATCAATGATCAGTCGTAAATTCCGGTGGTGTATGTTGACTTAGACCAAGGTTTGTTCTTTTCATTGATTTCAATATTTTAATTTGAATTGTTCATTAATTGTTTTTCTTAAAGTTGTTTTCATTATACTCAACCCTCCCGCCTCCTTGTTCATGTAGCATAAAACTATGCTAGATACTCTTTGTGAGAATGATCCTTACTCGCAATACTACATATATTTTTAGGAGTATAGGTTTTATTTTTGGTTGCTAGTGATAGTAGACCAGTTATTTATGCATATCTTTTAGGATTTTTTAGTCATTTTCGTCAAAAAGAGTGATATGAGTGTTAAGTATAAGAGATTACTTAATCTTACTCATCACAAACATGAGCCACAAAGCTCACTTGCTTAGTTGTGCATTGAGATGCTCATCCAAAATACAAAAGATACAAAGTTTAGAAAACTTTGTTTCAATGGCCATCCAAGGTTCACAAGTACCAATGTACACAAAACACACATAGTTTTTGAATTTTTTTGATTTTTCAAATTTATTTATTTATTTTTTATGAAAAACAAAATAAAGCAAAATTGAAACAAACAAACAAAAACATGTTAACACAAAGCATAGCATGAAACTAGATGCAAATGCATGAGGAATGAGGAGAAGGAGGAGAGATCAATCCATAGAGATGACACCAATGTTTTGGCGAAGAAATTCAAACCGTTTGCTATCAAGAGGTTTGGTAAACAAATCATCCTTCTGATCATCGGTGTGAATGAACTCAAGAGTGAGAGTACCATCTTCGACGAGCTCCCGAATAAAGTGATGTCGAATCTCTATATGTTTTGTTTGAGAATGTTGAACAGGATTCTTAGGGATGTTAGTGGCACTAGTATTATCACAATAGATGGTAAGATGTTCTTGACGAATACCATAATCAAGGAGGAGTTTTTGCATCCACAGAAGTTGGGTGCAGCAGCTATCGGCAACGATGTATTTAGCATCTGCAGTGGATAATGAGATGGCATTCTGCTTTTTGCTCTTTTAGGAGACAAGATTATTACCCACATAGAAACAACCCCCTGACGTACTCTTTCTGTCATTAGCATTCTCTGCCCAGTCAGTGTCAGAATACCCAGCTAAGACATCATTGGTGTCCTTGCTATACCACACACCGAAATCGGCAGTGGTTTTGACATACTTTATGAATCATTTCAAAGTAATCATATGAGACTCTTTAGGATTAGCCTGATATCTAGCACACACCTTGACACTGTAACTAATGTCAAGTCTACTAGTAGTAAGGTATAGAAGACTACCTATTATGCTTCTATATAAGGAGGAATCAACATTTTTTCCTAACAAATCAATAGTGAGTTTAACATTTTGTCTCATACGGGTTCTAACAGAATTAGCAGATTCCAAACCAAAATTTTTCACAAGATTCTTAGCATATTTAGATTAGGATATGAATATACCTGACTCTTGTTGATGGATCTGTAGTCCACGGAATTGGTTCAACTCTCCAATCATACTCATTCCGAACTTGGCTTGCATGAGTTTGGAGAATTTGTGAGCAAGTTCATCTTGTGTAGAACCAAAGATGATATCATCAACATAGACCTAAGCAACTATCAACTCGCCATTTTCCCTATTGATGAAGAGTGTTTGATCAACTTTTCCTCTTGTGAAACCATGAGAGACTAAGTATTGAGTGAACTAATCATACCAAGCTCTAGGTAATTGCTTTAAACCATAGAAAGCCTTCTTGAGATACAATACATGATCCGGATAGTGTGGGTTAATGAATCCTTTAGGTTGAGTTACATAGACATCTTACTTCAGGAACCTGTTCAAGAATGCAATCTTTACATCCATTTGGTAAAGCTTGAACTTCAAGTGACATGCTAGGGCTAGGAGAATCTTGAGGGATTCCATACGAGCTACAAGAGCAAATGTCTCATCATAGTTTACTCCTTCCATTTGGGAGTATTCTTGAGCCACAAGATTAGCCTTGTTGCAGATCACATTTCCCTCCTAATTGGTCTTATTGCGGAATAGCTACTTTGTGCCAATGATGTGCTCACCTTTCGGTCTAGGTACTAGGGTCCAGACATTATTCATTTGAAATTGAAGCAGTTCATCATGCATGGCCTCAACCCAGCTTTCATCTTGGAGAGCTTCCTCAACTTTGGTGGGTTCAACCTACGACAAATAGCAAGAATAAGACACAAAGTTAGCAACACATTTATCAATTGTACGCTTTCTTAGTATAAGTTCATTCATATTTCCTACAATAACTTCAAGAGTGTGATTCAACTTGATCCTAGAAGTAGGTCTTTTCTCTTCATGAGATTCAAAATTAGGTGAGGTAGGAATGTCTACTGAAACCTCTTATGAAATATTAATTAATTAATTAGCCAAGTTTATTAATTAATCAAATTAACATGTAATATACGTGGCAGCACAAACAAATCACTAAATAACTAAAAATGCAGCAAAAATTAAATGACACGGTGATTTGTTTACGAATGGGGAAAACCTACACGGCAAAAACCCCACAGGGTGATTTTAAGGTCACCACTCTCGAGAGTTCACTATTGTCACAACAAGCAGTTAAAAGTAAAGGAATCCTAGTACCTTATACCAACCTACAGTTGAACCCTTATCCTAATACCCAATTGGACTTGTTCTGTAGTGACAATCTTTCCTTTGCATTGCACGGCTCCCAGTACGTGACTAACCAATCGATGCATGGATCCTAGTACGTTGCTTACTCCTTGGCACAAATCCCAGTACATGACTAACTTCACAGCAACCCTGTGATTTTTGTAGTTGATTTGCAGCAGCTTCATATAGAAACACCAATAAGATCTTCAATGTTGGTGCAAGAGATTTTGCTTGGTTACAAAACCCAAAGGCGTACATGAAACGTAGCAAGAACTCTTTTTTCTGTGGGAGGAGGCTAGAGTTTCAAAAAGAAAACCTTATGAACCTCTCTAGGGTTAGGTTTTTCTTTTTCCACCTCCTTTAAATAGGAGCTTAATGAGCTTTCTTATTCCAAATAGGTTTACGCAAACCTTGGGTTTTCCTAGTCCAATAAGGATTATACAAACTCATAAACAAATAGCCTTTTAAAGTAAAAACGTTGCTAGCTGTAGTTTGAATCCCTTAAGCTTGATAGATCGAGATGTGTGTTAAGCTTTAATGAATCTCAACAGATCGAGCTTCTGTCGAAGAGCTATCAAGACCTGCATATTGTACTTATCTTGAGCAATTCTTGAGTAATTTTCATGTCTTCAATTTAACCACTTGTAATAATCATCTTGAACCTATTTAGATTTACCCAAATACAAGTAAAGTGCGTTTTATAAAAGGATATACCAATTACATAAAAATATGTCCCTAACAGGTAATTTTGAATAAGCCAGTTGAGGTAAGATTCTATATACTTATACCCATTTGATTCTTGATTAGTGGATTATTCGAGAGTGGTGACTTAAAATTCACCCAGTAGTGGTTTTTGCATGTGAGGATTTTTTCCATCGTAATTGAATTGCTATGTCAAACTTATTTTTTGTTGAACTTTGTTTATTTTGGTTGGAGTAATGTCACTTTCACTTAGACCAATGATATCATTTTTATTACAAACCAATCATAATATATCATGCCAACCCTATATTTATAGCGTATGAAAAATGTGTTAAGAGAATGAAAACTGAAACTATTTCACAGCCACAGTTGTCTTGTTGAACTGTACTTGAATTTTCACGGAAATAGAATGATAGAAATTTTAAATAAATTTTTTGGCTTAAAAATGGGAAGTCTCTTGGCTATATATGGAGAAGTAAGTATAGGACACAGCAAATTTTCATGAAAAAGGTGTAACAATTCTCTCACATGGGGTGGATTATGCCTAATGTGCGATGCAAAATAAAATTAGTGGATCCATCAAAAAATAATATTGCTTTGATAATAAATTGATTGTACCAGCACAATATTGCTAGAGAACGCGACCCTTAAGAAAACTGCGCATAGCTTGAGACCAAGATAAGTAATTCTTATTCCCCTCCAATATAGCATTGATGGGGCAAGGAAGAAAAATATATTTTTTTATCCATTTAAAGGAAAAATATGACAAAATAGACTGCAAAAATGAAATCTACGTGAAAAATTAAGTAAGGAGCACCTAGATAGCAAAAAAACCAACTATCAAACTCATGGTCAAAGTCAACGGATGACGTGGCAACTAACGCATGCATATGACGCAATGATGACGTTAGCTAGGGCGGACATGGCAGTGATGACATCTATAGGTCTAGAGGCCAATGCATGACTGAGCCGCATCTTCTTTCGGCGGCGCATGAGGGCGCATGTGAGCTCCAATAACTGCGAGATTTCCACGATTGAGTAGATCGGGGCGAGACAATCACAGTAGTACTTGCAAAAATATTATCGAAGCAAGATACACGGCGAAGACAGTAAGTGCAGTGGTTTGTGTGGTGTGGGACTCCTCAATGACGGCAGCTACAGGCCCAGAACCCAAGGACGACGGTTGAGAGACGTTGGAGGTTCAACGGTGAGTGGCTATAGAGGTTGTTGTGACGGCGGAAGTGATAAGAGTCCATGTTAGAAATACTGAATAAATAGTATTTTATTTCTCAAAGAATTAAATATACATGAGTACCTTTATATAGGAGACTGAGTGTGTAGTACAAGTATGTGTGCTATACAAGCAAACAAGGTGGGCCAAAAGCCCACAGCCCTATTACACGTTAACAATGGGTTTTGTTCTTTTAATTTGGGGAATCTTTGGACAGACTGTTATTCTCAAGAATTTATTTTACGAGTGATCCTTTCTGGCGAGAAATCTTCCACTTCGTTCTTTGGTTTGGGTTTAATTACACGTTGATTTTATTTTTATTCTTAATCTTGACTATCGTAATGGTTTTTTTTTTGTTATATTAATTGTTGGTTGCAATTATAATTTATAAAGAACTCTTCTTTGGTAGAGGTCCCTCTTTTCTCGGTCTTCTTCAGCTTTAGCCATTACGGTTCTTTGCGGGACTCACCTCTAGACTAGGTTAGAAGATTTGGACTAATTTTCTTCAAAACTTGTCTAAGAATACGGCTGTGAGGAACTTCATGAAAATTATAGGTTTAAAAATAAGAAAAGAAATGAAAAGCCTAAAACTCCATGAAGCCAAAATCTCTTTTCATTGCCATTTCCTATAAGGTGTTAATAAAAACCATCAGGTATTCTTCTATGCCTCCATGTGGTTCTTGGCATGCAACGAAGGTGTCATATTCATCGTTGACAGTTGGCACGTACTACTTGAGCCTTGGATTTCACCTGTCCACATTTGATTTAATTAATTTAATGACACATAAATTTGGAATATCTCATTAAATTTTGACATGGCATATTATAATTCGATTAATTAATTTTTTGCCTTCTACAACATAATTTTCTTTTACAAAAACATTAAATGCTATACTTTACAGAATTACTATAGCAACAATGTATTTGTACAAAACATTATAAAAACTATTGTGTATGAATTTTAGGCTTGGTTAGCTAAAATGTTATACTTTTTTATTATACAAGCGATGTGGGTGCTCTTAAGCAAGAGTGTAATTTAAAGTTTTTCATGACAATGACAATGATAATAGGGATACATACATATATTTTTATAATAATCTTTTTACAAGTTACTAAAGCAGTAAGTTGTAATTAGTGGCAATATAGGCCACTAATATCATTACATTTTCATCTATCAATCATACCTTTTTGAAATAGCAAGTTGTAAAAAAAAAAAAAATGTATTAAACAAATATTGTACATAAATTTACTCGTATTTAGAGTATTTACAGTAAAACATGTAAAACATATAACTTTTAATAACTCAATTTACAATACACCTAACATCAAAAGTTTTATTTTAGTATTTAACCCCCCTTATCTCGTGCTTCTGCTAGCGTTGATTAGTAAGATGTCTTAAAATAAAAAAAAAATTTACCGTAAGAGGCAGGGAACCTATGCTGTAAAGGATGCCACTGTTCAAGCAAATAATTAGCCAATTGGATCGTAATTCTTTAAACCCTTGCTTAGCTAACACGATCACGTACTTGATGACGAAATAACAAAGAAAAGAAAGCAAATACGCGCAGCCTTTGATTTTGTGGCTTACCTTTCAAATTAGGAAAAGAAAATAGCTTTGCTAAGTAGCTAACGCCAAAATGACTTTGCGGTTTGTCTTTTAAACAAAGTAAAAGACAGCAAATAATTTAGCCAACGCCAAAATGATTCTGTGGTTTACCTTTTAAACAAAATCAGCATGTCCTCGTGGACCGTTCAATTTCTTTTTACGTAATTGAATCTTCTCTTTTTTTTAATTCCTGTCCTTTTCTCGTCAACTATTGTTGCCTCTTATCCACACATTATATATCTTATGACACATGCAAAGCTAAATGCGATTATGCACTCGGTGACGCAGATCAATTGAGAGAAACAAATACACGCAGTCAGTGACGTGAGGCACTGGATAGGCATCATTATTATGTCCGTTCTAAGCCAAAAAGGCACATCATCATTGCAAACGTGATCTTCAATGTGGTGTACACAAAATTGATTTTTGCTCATTTGAAGAGTGTCGTGCCTCAACGTGTGATTTACCTTTAAAACAAATGATATTCTAACACTAACTGGCTAGTCCCTATAAATATGTAGCGACCACATGCATCTTCAATCACAGAGCATCAGAAATCATTTCAGTATCAAAATATCATAAAAATAAACATGGAAGCCATCTTACTATATTTGTTTCTCACACTTCTCAGCTTTCTTGTTGCTTTCAAGCTCATCATCAAAACAAGAACTACTCGACCAAAACACCTCCCACCTAGCCCACTTTCTCTTCCAATCATAGGTCATCTCCATATCATTAAAAAACCATTCCACCGTACTTTCCATGCCCTCTCACAAAAATATGGTCAAATATTCTCACTCAAATTTGGTTCACAACTTGTGGTCATTGTTTCATCCCCATCAACAGTCGAAGAGTGCTTCACAAAGAATGACATAGTATTAGCCAATCGTCCTCCCTTCCTATTAGTCAAGCACCTTGCCTACAACAACACCACCCTAATACAATCCCCATATGGTGATCACTGGCGCAACCTCCGCCGCATTAGTACCCTCGAAATCTTCTCAAACAATCGCCTCAACAAGTTCTTAGGCATCCGAAGGGACGAGATCAAGCACTTGCTACGAAACCTATCCCGCAACTCTTGCCACAATTTTGCCAAGGTGGAGCTACAATCAATGCTCTTGGAGATGACATTTAACAACATAATGAGAATGGTGGCAGGAAAACGGTACTACAGGTACGGTGAAGACGTGAAGGACGAGGAAGAAGCAAGACAGTTTAGGCGGATAATTAAAGAGTTAACAAGGTTCGGAGGGGCATCAAATCCTGCAGAGTTTGTGCCCATCTTGCGGTGGATGGATTATGGAGGTTTGGAGAAGAAGTTGAAGAGCCTCTCCAAGAGGACGGATGAGTTCTTGCAAGCACTTATTAATGAGAAAAGGCTTAAGGAGGATGGGGGTAACACTATGATTGACCATATGCTTTCTTTGCAAAAATCACAGCCAGAGTACTACACGGACCAAATCATCAAGGGGCTTATATTGGTAAGTGCATTGAATAATGCTTCATTTCTTATTGAGAAAACTAGGAAATCATGGTTTTGTTTGATTCTTGCATCTTAAATAGTAGTCACGCAATTATCTGTTTTATTTTTCTTTAATAGCTTCATCGAAATTGTTGTCTAGTGCGAAAAAGTGACATTCTTAGTGAATGTTTGGATAGTGGCAAGCGTCCAGCGTTTTGCGTGTGGGTCCCGTGCACTGATCACGGGACCTACAAACATCTTTTTTTAGCAAAACTTTCATTAAAAATAGGTCCCACGACATTATTTACACATTTAAAAATTATTTTAATACAGTGTTTTCAGTTTTTAGTTTTCAGCAATAAGTGGTATCCAAACAGACCCTTAGTCCTGAGGAAAAAAAATCCACAGTAACATTAGACTAACTAGTTACATATCATTGTTGTTGAATTTCGCAGAACATATAAAGAAACCTTTTTTATTTTATATATTGTTGTTTTATTCTAAACACCTCGTGTATAATGCACAGGTATTGTTACTTGCTGGGACTGACACATCAGCAGTTACATTAGAGTGGGCAATGACTAATCTGCTTAATCATCCTAATATATTGAAGAAAGCTAGAGATGAGATAAATAGTCAAATTGGAGAAGAGAAATTGATTGAGGAATCAGATGTTTCCAAATTACACTACCTTCAGAGTATTATCTCAGAAACCCTTCGATTGTATCCAGCAGCACCATTGTTAGTACCCCATATGTCCTCCGCTGATTGCACCATTGGAGGATATGATGTACCAAGTGGCACAATGTTATTGGTCAATGCATGGGCCATACATAGAGATCCTAGGGCGTGGGATGATGCAACTAGTTTTAAGCCAGAGAGGTTTGAAAATGGTGAAAGTGAAGGACATAAGCTAATGCCATTTGGGATTGGGAGGAGGACTTGTCCTGGGGCCGGCCTCGCCCAACGTACTGTGAGCCTGACTTTAGGTTCGTTGATTCAATGTTTTGAGTGGGAAAGGGTTACCACAGAAGAAGTTGACATAGATGAAGGTAGTGGGATCACTATGCCTAAAGCCACGCCATTGGAGGCCATGTGTAAAGCACGCCCAATCATGCATAAGCTTCTTTCTATGTCAACAGATGGTATTTGAACAATTTCCTTGAATTACTTTTAAGAGACTTGCTTAGTTATTTGTTGATAATTTTAATCATTTAATAAACTAAAATAAACCATTACATATTCAATTTTCAAATTGAATTATTGTATCTATATAAAGTTGTATCTTTTTTTGGGGTTTTTTTTTTCTTTTTTCTTTTTTGGTGTGGTGTTGTTGTTTTTGGCCTATAATGGATAGTGATTTGTATATCTGTTTAAGGAATAATAAAGGATAGGTATAATTTTACTTTTCCCTTCCAAATTCTTAAGTTAAATTAGGACATTTTGTTATAGGATATAAATAAGTCAAGTTGTGTAAAATTTGAAAGTTAACTGCAAAAACACTTGTGTATTTGCTAAATTGGTGAAATGAATGTCTAGAATTTGAGACATATTTTTAGATTATATATATATATATATATATATATATATATATAAAAGATATGATATGTATCTTGAATTGAGTTTACTTAGATATTTAATTCAGTTGCGTCTTTCCTTATTTACAATAATATTATCAAAAGCAAATAATTGAGAAAGATTTTTTTTCTAAGTGAAAGACAATGGTGAAGAAGAAGAAAACTACCGGTTGAGCTTATTCCAGTCAACTTTCATGTGTGGGTCTGTCTTCTCTGCTATCCCTTTTTTTTGGCTAAGCACTCTCTCTCTCTCTCTCTCTCTCTCTCTCTCTCTCTCATGGAGAGATTGTGTGACTACTATGTGTAAAAAACAGAGAAACACTACGTTTTTACACAAAGCCTTGCTCCACATATACAAGAGAGTAACCCAAACACATGAAATGAGGTGTACCAAGCCCAATGATGAAAATAATCAATAAATGGGTTATAAGGTCTTCTCTCTTTATCTTTTAAACATTCAAACTACTTCGATATTATATTACAAATGCAAATAATTGATGAGTTTTCCGTAAAATTTTTGGGAAGGGTTTTTCTTATATGATGTTATATGCTCATGCATTGCATTACATTTGCATTTTCACAATGTTTCATGCATTATAGATGTGTGTTTCTATGTTGGAACCTTGTGTGTTGTTAGGATTGGATTGGGCTGAGCCCATGATGCATTTTTTTGTTATATGTCACATGCTCATGCATTGTTCATGCATACGTACCTTTTCATTTTCTTTTCTGGTACTCTTTATTGATGGTGCTTTTTGCTTTCCTCTCTCTCTCTCTCTCTCTCTCTCTCTCTCTCTCTCTCTCGGATAGTCTACGCATGGCACCCAAGCGTAAAACTACTCCGTCCCAGAACCTGCTTTGTTCCAGGGCATCCTACATGTTAGGTTTCGTGATGAGAATGCCCGTAAGGACTTCTTGGAGAACTTCTCCAAACGTGGCATTCATTTGGAACGCCATGTTATCCTATCAGACTTCTCCGATACTACTCTTCCGACTGTCATTCACAAGCGGGGTTGGAAATCTTTATGTGAGATACTCGTGAGTTGTCCCTCCGTGATCATACAGGAGTTCTACTCCAATATGCATGGTTTTGATTCTTCAGTACCTCAGTTTGTTACTTTTGTTTGAGGTACTCATTTAGTAGTTACTCCGGAGCTTATTTCCGAAGTGCTACATGTTTCGAGGGAATCGCATTTGGATTACCCCGAATGTCCATGTTTGATGACTATGTCCAAAGACGAACTTCTGCCTCTATTTTGTGAGATACCTTCTTCATGGGGTGAGCATCAAAACATAGTCACTAACCAAATTGAGTCTTAAGAATTGAAAGTGGTCTCTTCCATATTTAGATGTACCAAAATCAAGACTTCAAAATATGGTAATCCAGTAACAATAATTAAATCCAAACTCGTAATTATAGCATTTGGCAATCATAAGATCATAAAGTATTGTCTTTTTTAATTTAAACTGTAATGTAAACTTCTAGACATATAAAACTTAGGTATAAACAGCACTTCATGTGTGGGAATCACTAATTTTTTTTCATAAAGCATAAATCATGCATTTTCAACGCTTACAAAATATCACTAATAGAACTCAAAACCATCAAAAGCAAGACAATGTAATCATTGAGTTAGACTGAATTGGAAAACCTCACAAAAACAAATAAGCCAACTTGATTACAAAACATAGCAAACAAAAAAAATCAAAGAGAACTCTATCTATTTGGCTATCGGAAGAAGGTTGAATAAGATTAATGGAATCATAATAAGGTTATAGGTCAATTGAATCCAGAACAAAAACCAATTCAAAGCCAAATACATAAACTGGGAAAATTTAACCAAAAATATGAGATAAGCAAAGGAAAAATCAGGCTATCCTAATCTTTTAGTTTGATTCAGTAACTTTTCTTAAAAACACCCAAATGTCTTATCTAAAAGAGAACTCAGTAATTTTTTGCTTCAACAAAAGATGGAAAAAGGAGGTTTCTTAAATTGTAGAAAATAAATTGAAGTTGTAATTTGGCTTGAATTGCAAAATGTGCAAGATTGATCCCATAATACCATTGACTGCTCAGGGGACACCAAGATTGAACTCATTCAAAACATATTTCTAAATTTATCCATTTAAAAAATATTAAATTTCTTAATACTCTGCATATCAAGAAAAAGAATAAATATACACAGATTTAGGAGTAAGCATTGTTCTAAAAAATTACTTAGAAACAGATGGATTGTGGGTAAAAGTTCTGAAGACTTTTCCAAAAGACACCATCTCTAGCTAAATGGTAAAATTTATAATATTTGACCAAATAGAATAACATCCCAAACCAATAACTAAATATATCATTTTGTGTCACTCTTGTAAACAACATCCATCCCATATAGCATCTTGCCAAAGACAACATGGCATTCCATAAAAAAAAAGAAAAAGAAGACAACATGGCATTCCATCCAACCTTTTAAAGGAAACAAAAAGCAAGCATGTAAGAAGGGAAAAAAAATCCAGGCTATAAAAACTGTGCACCAAACAGATGGTACAAATTATCATTGTTCAAATACATTTTAAAAATAATATAAAAAATCCTCCACACCATTAATACAGCCAACAAATGTCACCAAGTCTTAGTCTTCTTCTCCTATGTTATCTCATGTAAAGATATTGCCTTAAGGTGCACACATGTTGCTAATTCAGCACATGGACACTCAAATTCATGTAATGAGTCTACCTACACCTAAATATGAAAAATGATCTACCTTAATCGATAAAATCTTCAAATTAGCACTTGAATCAAACCATTCACGTACAAACCAACAACTTTGAGAACAACACTACTTATTTAATAGGAAAAACAACAGCCTGAGCCTATATGCAAAAATTAGCGAAATTAAGATGGATGCATGGAGTTCCAAAATAACTCAACAAAACAAAGTATTCAACAGTATGAAAGATAGAGGCTAACAATTAAATAGATACTAATATAAGATACCCAAACTTGTAATAGATAATCTGCTACTATCGCAACTCAAATCTTACAAACATGGGTGGGGAAAAATGCTAGAGATCACAAACCATATATAAGAGCTCTATTTGAAATTGAAAGTTTCATTCACAGAACCATCACAAATAGCAACTGAAATCCCTTAGAATCAAGAAAATTTAATCTGTGAGGTAGACTGAAATGTAAAGCCTAAAAAAAGGATTTTTATGTTCAAAGAATAAACCAAAGCGAACTCTAACAATCCAATTTTGCTTAGAACTATCCCAAATACATCAATAAAAAAAAATTTAATACAAAATATTAGATAAATAGAGGGATAGTAAGGCCATCCTAAGGTGAAACAAAGTCTCCAAAAAAAAAGTTGAAGTAATCATTATAAGGAAGTTGATCACAAAGCATGACACCAACAAGAAAAACATAACAATTTTACAGGTTAGTTGAAAAGGAATCATGGAATGCATTTTTTTTTTTCGTAGAAAAAACTGTCTAAAATATACAAAAATAGAGGAAATTCAAACAACGAATACATAATTGACAAAATTATCAGATAAACAAAGGAAAAATTAGGCTTTCCTAACCTATCAGTTTGTTCCAGCAAATCTGCTTGCAAATTACTCAAGTTTTGTACTTGATAGAGAATTGCAGCAAATCTGAATTTCAACAAAATGACAGGGTAAGAAGGTTTTTTTATAATTTCAATAACACAGTGTCTAACAATCTATTGGAAGGTGTATATTAATCAGTTGGTTATTAATTATTTAATTTATTTTTCAAAAACCCAATAATTAATCCAAAAAACAATAATTTTACTTAGAAAAAAATTATAAATAACTATACACTCTAAACTTTTTGATTTTAAACCATTCAAGTATTAAAATCAAGGGCGAAATCCCTAATGTTACCAGTACTTAAAACCGGAAATTATAATTTTTCCATAGAAAGAGAAATAAACCCATCTATATTTCAAAAGGAGTCAAAGAAGAACCCTAGACAATTCAGTATGGAGAAAATTTTGAAATACAGATATATTGAAAAGGAAGATGGTAATTCTTGTAGTATAAACATCTAGTTTTAAACTAAAAACATATACATATTGGAGATTTAATATGCTAATTTGAAAAGGAAAGTATTTGAAGAAGAAAAGAGTACGCTGGCCTTTATAAAAATTTTGTTGCAGAGGAGAGATAAGGCAGAGCAGCAGATCAGATGGCGATGGTTGGCCGTACGAACTCCACTGGATCGCAAAGTAGAGACTGATGTGAAGAGATTGCTAGCGTTTTTTTTTTTTATCCTTCCCTTTCTCTCTATCGCAATATCGGTAGTGGTTTTTTTTATAGAGAGAAAATGTTAAGGCGAGTCTGATGAACAGAGATGGCTAGGGTTTTTTTAATTGCAATGTTTTTTGTTTTTTGTTTTTTTTTAAACCGGGCTTTATTTTTAATATACCTAAGAAGGCAGTCAAACGGTGTTTTAAAAAAAAAAAACAAATCGGTTATTTAATTTATATCTTTTTTTTTAATTGCAAACGTGGCAGGGCTTAAAAAGCTAAATGTTGTAACGTACAACTATTTTTTTTAAAACTGTATATGTGTCTGAATTTTAAATAGGCAGTTATCCTATTTGTCAACACGTCCTTAAATGCAGGAACCAACTTTCTCTCGGCTTTGTTTAATATATATATATATATATATATATATATATATATATATATATATATATATATAGATGACTTATAATTTTAAATGTTTTTTAGTTATATGTTTATGTTTATTTATGATTTATTATATTGAACTCCTTGTTTTCTACACTAAATTAACTAATTTGGCACAAAAATTAAAAAATTTAGATTAGATGGGACACGTGGCGCAAAATTAAAATTTATTTGAAATTCAATTTTTACACTAAATTAACTCACTCGGCACAAAATTCTAAAATTTAGATTAGATGAGACACATGGCGCAAAATTAGACTCTAATTGAATTTCAATTAGAAATTTTTTCTTTGCATTACCTATTATTATATATGTAGACTAGCTTGTAACCCCATGCATATGCATGGATACACTTAAATATATACAATAAGATACACAATATAATTCCTATATATAAAATTTAAATACTATCGATAGTCATTTTTATATTTTGTTAACTCTTTAAAAAATTTATAACGATATTATTAGGTATAAAATGTAAATTTTCCATTTTTTTTCTTAAAAGTTATTGTGAATCATCATCATCGCTCATTTTTTTTTTTTTTTTTTTTTTACGATTCATTTATTCTAGACTCTTTGGTTTTTGTACTTAATAACTCACTTGGATTAATATTTATAATGTGGTCCCATATTTGATTCTAAAATTAAGAAATGAAACTCTTTAAGAATAAGTAATTTAGGACACATGGTACAAAATTGGAACTATAATTTGGAGTTCTAATTTGAGTTTTTCTTAGTTTCACCTATTATTATCATTATTATATATATAGATATATAGATAAGTCTAGTGCACAACACATAATATTTATTTAATTTTTAAATATTATATATGTTACATTTAATTCTTAAACACATTTCTTATTCGGCTAAATATTCGGTACTCTTAGGGTGTGTTCATTTGGGGTGAAAATAGGGAGGATGGAAAATAGAGAGAGAAAAATAGGGTGAAAAATGTTGTTTTCCACTATTCGATTGGGGAAAGAAAATAGGAAGAAAAGAAAACCCGGAAGAAAGTTTTCTCTCTTTTTCATCCTCCTACTTTTTCACTTCTCTAACTGAACGGACCCTTAGGGTCCATTTTGTTGGAGGAGTGGAAAAGTGGGAGGATAGAAATGATTTTAATTTCCTTCCTTTTTTTTGGTTGGAAGTGAAAAAGTAGAGGAATGAAAAAAGTGAGTGTATAAATTTACTCATGTACCCTTATTAAAAATGATGACCAATTAAAACAAAAAAAGTGACAAACAACCAAAAACAAAACACAAAAGAAAGCAAAAGGAAAAAAAAAAAAAAAAAAGAGTAACGTTCACTTAAATCAAAAGAAGAAAGAAAAAAAGAAAAGAAAAGAAGAGGCAATGAGGGAAGAAGAAGAAGAAGAAGGAAGGAAGGAGGAAGGAGAAAAAAAACAGGGAACATCCAGGAGGAAGGAAAAAGAAAAAGAAAAAAAGTGAAGCGGAGCAATGTACAAACAAAGCCCATGTGCAAGTGCACAAGAGCATTTTTTTCCATTAAGCAGTTTCATTTTCTCCTTTCAGTTTTCTCTCCATTTTGGAGAGAAAACTATTTGGTGGGCCCAAGGAAAAAACACTTGGGCCCAGTAGCGAAGCTAAGAATTTATCTTTACGGGGGGCCATTTATAAATTTTTTTGTATGTGTATAAAATCTAAAATAGTAATGTTAAACAACAACTAAATACATGTTAACTTTTTTTAAAGTGCTAAATAGATGTTAATATAGTTGTATATATTGTACATTTTAATCAAACTAATCAAGTACATTTATAAATTATAATGTCATACAGTATATAATATATTGATTATTATAATAACAAATTATGTATAATAAGGAATATAAGAAAGAAAGCACATGAAAAGTAAAGTGTTGAGAAATTTAGACCCCGGTTGATAGAATTAACAATTTTTAAATCCAAGTTGTTAATTAGATTTATTATGCATAAAACTTATTAAAACAAACAAACATCAATATCATATCAAAACTAAGTGTAGCGGAAAAATAAATAAGACAAGATATGATGACCCAAGAAAACCAATGAAACCAACTAGTTTTTCAGTAAAAAACTTGGGGGGAAACCTTCCCGAAAAGCAATTCACTATAGTAAAGAGAAGTTTCAGATCTAGTACAAAACTTTTGTCCCTAGACTCTACAATCCCCGTAGCTGAACTCACAGTAGAAACCTTCTACCGCTTTAGAACCTCTAAACTCTTCAATATATGAACGCCACCCTTTAATGCACGGATCCCAGTACGTGACTAACCAATTGCGCAGATCACAGTACGCGACTTCAATCACCAACTAGAGAGAAGAAGATGTTGGTTGCAAAATTCTTCACTTCATCAACAATGAAGATCAAGAAGCACTTGGTTACAAAACCCTAAGGCGCAAAGACGCAGGAGTTTCTTTTTTTTTAGAGAATAAGGCTTCAGTCACCTTTTTCATATGTTCTCCTTGTATTCTCTTGTGTGACGGCCTCTAAAATATGCCTTATATATGTCTAGAGTTGTGAGAAAAGAAACCCTACACAAATACAAAAGTCTGGCTCAAAAATCAGATCTGAAAATTATTATTTTCGTAACCTCAATAGAAAGCCTCAATAGATAGCATCTGTCGAGCCTCATTAAACCTCGATAGATAGCTATCTGTCGAGCAGCTGTCCAGCTTTAGTAAACACCTTTTTTTCACTTGTTTCTTGGTCCAATCTTCATGGCTTTAATACTAGACTTGAAAAACATGTTCTTTAAAATATTAAACACATCCTAGATCTACCCAAATACAAGTAAAGTGCGTTTTGTCAAAGAATTAGCCAATTACATAAAATAATGACATATGTTCTTATTAAGTTAGGGTTCGTTTTGTTGGAGAAGTGGAAAAGTGGGAGGATATAAATGATTTTAATTTCCTTCCCTTTTTTTTTGCTTGGAAGTGAAAAATTAGAGGGATGGAAAAAGTGAGTGTATAAATTTACTCATGAACCTTTGTTAAAAATGATGACCAATTAAAATAAAAAAAGTGACAAACAACCAAAAACGAAACACAAAAGAAAGCAAAAGGAAAAAAAAGAAAAAGAATATGAGTAATGTACACTTAAATCAAAAGAAAAAAGAAAAAAAGAAAAGAAAAGAAGAGGCAATGAGGGAAGAAGAAGAAGAAGAAGAAGAAGAAGAAGAAGAAGAAGAAGGAAGGAAGGAAGGAAGGAAGGAGGAAGGAGAAAAAAATAGGGAACATCCAGGAGGAAGGAAAAAAAGAAAAGAAAAGTGAAGCGGAGCAATGTACAAACAAAGCCCATGTGCAAGTGCACAAGAGAATTTTTGTCCATTAAGCAGTTTCATTTTCTCCTTTTAGTTTTCTCTTCATTTTGGGGAGAAAACTATTTGGTGGGCCCAAGGAGAAAACACTTGGGCCTAATAGCGAAGCCAAGAATTTATCTTTATGGGGGCCATTTATAAAATTTTTTGTATGTGTATAAAATCTAAAATAGTAAAGTTAAACAACAACTAAATACATGTTAATATAGTTGTATATACTATACATTTTAATCAAACTAATCAAGTCCATTTATAAATTATAATGTCATATAGTATATAATATATTGATTATTATAATAACAAATTATGTATAATAAGGAATATAAGAAAGAAAGCACATGAAAAGTAAAGTAACACACACACAAGCATTGTACATGGTTAAGCATTGATTTTTGCTCATTTGAAGAGTGTCGTGTGTCAACGTGTGATTTACCTTTAAAACAAATGATATTCTAACACTAACTGGCTAGTCCCTATAAATATGTAGTGACCACATGCATCTTCAATCACAGAGCATCAGAAATCATTTCAGTATCAAAATATCATAAAAATAAACATGGAAGCCATCTTACTATATTTGTCTCTCACACTTCTCAGCTTTCTTGTTGCTTTCAAGCTCATTCTCAAAACAAGAACTTCTCGACCAAAACACCTCCCACCTAGCCCCCCTTCTCTTCCAATCATAGGTCATCTCCATATCATTAAAAAACCATTCCACCGTACTTTCCATGCCCTCTCACAAAAATATGGTCAAATATTCTCACTCAAATTTGGTTCACAACTTGTGGTCATTGTTTCATCCCCATCAACAGTCGAAGAGTGCTTCACAAAGAATGACATAGTATTAGCCAATCTTCCTCCCTTCCTATTAGGCAAGCACGTTGCCTACAACAACACCACCCTAGTACAATCCCCATATGGTGATCACTGGCGTAACCTCTGCCGCATTAGTACCCTCGAAATCTTCTCAAACAATCGCCTCAACAAGTTCTTAGGCATCCGAAGAGATGAGATCAACCACTTGCTACAAAACCTATCCCGCAACTCTTGCCACAGTTTCGCCAAGGTGGAGCTACAATCAATGCTCTTGGAGATGACATTTAACAACATAATGAGAATGGTGGCAGGAAAACGGTACTACAGGTACGGTGAAGACGTGAAGGACGAGGAAGAAGTGAGACAGTTTAGGCGGATAATTAAAGAGTTAACAAGGTTCGGAGGGGCATCAAATCCCACAGAGTTTGTGCCCATCTTGCGGTGGATGGATTATGGAGGTTTGGAGAAGAAGTTGAAGAGCCTCTCCAAGAGGACGGATGAGTTCTTGCAAGCACTCATTAATGAGAAAAGGCTTAAGGAGGAAGAGGGTTACACTATGATTGACCATATGCTTTCTTTGCAAAAATCACAGCCAGAGTACTACACGGACCGAATCATCAAGGGGCTTATATTGGTAAGTGCATTGAATAATGCTTCATTTCTTACTGAGCAAACTAGGAAATCATGGTTTTGTTTGATTCTTGCATCTTAAAAAGCAGTCACGCAATTATCTGTTTTATTTTTCTTTAATAGCTTCATCGGAATTGTTGTCTAGTGCGAAAAAGTGACATTCTTAGTGAATGTTTGGATAGTGGCAAGCGTCCAGCGTTTTGTGCGTGGGTCCCGTGCACTGATGACGGGAACTACAAACCTCTTTTTTCAGCAAAACTTTCATTAAAAATAGGTCCCATGACATTATTCACACATTTAAAAATTATTTTAATACAGTGTTTTCAGTTTTCAGCAATAAGCAGTATCCAAACAGACCCTTAGTCCTGAGGAAAAAAAATCCACAGTAACATTAGACTAACTAGTTACATATCATCGTTGTTGAATTTCGCAGAACATATAAAGAAACCTTTTTTATTTAATATATTGTTGTTTTATTCTAAACACCTCGTGTATAATGCACAGGTATTGTTACTTGCTGGGACTGACACATCAGCAGTTACATTAGAGTGGGCAATGACTAATTTGCTTAATCATCCTAATATATTGAAGAAAGCTTGAGATGAGATAAATAGTCAAATTGGAGAAGAGAAATTGATTGAGGAATCAGATGTTTCCAAATTACACTACCTTCAGAGTATTATCTCAGAAACCCTTCGATTGTATCCAGCAGCACCATTGTTAGTACCCCATATGTCCTCTGCTGATTGCACCATTGGAGGATATGATGTACCAAGTGGCACAATGTTATTGGTCAATGCATGGGCCATACATAGAGATCCTATGGTGTGAGATGATGCGACTAGTTTTAAGCCAGAGAGGTTTGAAAATGGTGAAAGTGAAGGACATAAGCTAATGCCATTTGGGATTGGGAGAAGGACTTGTCCTGGGGCAGGCCTCGCCCAACGTACTGTGAGCCTGACTTTGGGTTCGTTGATTCAATGTTTTGAGTGGGAAAGGGTTACCACAGAAGAAGTTGACATAGATGAAGGTAGTGGGCTCACTATGCCTAAAGCCATGCCATTGGAGGCCATGTGTAAAGCACGCCCAATCATGCATAAGCTTCTTTCTATGTCAACAGATGATGTTTGAACAATCTCCTTGAATTACTTTTAAGAGACTTGCTTAGTTATTTGTTGATAATTTTAATCATTTAATAGACTAAAATAAACCATTACATATTCAATTTTCAAATTGAATTATTGTATCTATATAAAGTTGTATCTTTTTTTGGGGTTTTTTTTTTTTTTTTTTGGTGTGGTGTTGTTGTTTTTGGCCTATAATAAATAGTGATTTGTATATTTGTTTAAGGAATAGTAAAGGATACGTATAATTTTGCTTTTCCCTTCCAAATTCTTAAGTTAAATTAGGACATTTTGTTATAGGATATAAATAAATCAAGTTGTGTAAAATTTGAAAGTTAACTGCAAAAACACTTGTGTATTTGCTAAATTGGTGAAATGAATGTCTAGAATTTGAGACATATTTTTAGATTATATATATATAAAAGATATGATATGTATCTTGAATTGAGTTTACGTAGATATTTAATTCAATTGCGTCTTTCCTTATTTACAATAATATTATCAAAAGCAAATAATTGAGAAAGATTTTTTTTCTAAGTGAAAGACAATGGTGAAGAAGAAGAAAACTACCGGTTGAGCTTATTCTAGTCAACTTTCATGTGTGGGTCTGTCTTCTCTGCTATTCCTTTTTTTTGGCTAAGCGCTCTCTCTCTCTCTCTCTCTCTCTCATGGAGAGATTGTGTGACTACTATGTGTAAAAAACGGAGAAACACTACGTTTTTACACAAAGCCTTGCTCCATATATACAAGAGAGTAACCCATACACATGAAATGAGGTGTACCAAGCCCAATGATGAAAATAATCAATAAATGGGTTATAAGGTCTTCTCTCTTTATCTTTTAAACATTCAAACTACTCCGATATTATATTACAAATGCAAATAATTGATGAGTTTTCCGTAAAATTTTTGGGAAGGGTTTTTCTTATATGATGTTATATGCTCATGCATTGCATTACATTTGCATTTTCACAATGTTTCATGCATTATAGATGTGTGTTTCTATGTTGGAACCTTGTGTGTTGTTAGGATTGGATTGGGCTGAGCCCATGATGCATTTTTTTGTTATACGTCACATGCTCATGCATTGTTCATGCATACGTACCTTTTCATTTTCTTTTCTGGTACTCTTTATTGATGGTGCTTTTTTGCTTTCCTCTCTCTCTCTCTCTCTCTCTCTCGGATAGTCTATGCATGGCACCTAAGCGTAAAACTACTCCGTCCCGGAACTCTCTTTGTTCCAGGGCATCATTTTCTATTCCTACTCCTCTACATGTCAAGTTTCGTGATGAGAATGCCCGTAAGGACTTCTTGGAGAACTTCTCCAAACATGGAATTCATTTGGAACGCCATGTTATCCTATCAGACTTCTCCGATACTACTCTTCCGACTGTCATTCACAAGCGGGGTTGGGAATCTCTATGTGAGATACCCGTGAGTTGTCCCTCCGTGATCATACAGGAGTTCTACTCCAATATGCACGTTTTTGATTCTTTAGTACCTCAGTTTGTTACTTTTGTTCGAGGTACTCATTTAGTAGTTACTCCGGAGCTTATCTTCGAAGTGCTACATGTTTCGAGGGAATCGCATTTGGATTACCCCAAATGTCCATGTCTGATGACTATGTCCAAAGACGAACTTCTGTCTCTATTTTGTGAGATACCTTCTTCATGGGGTGAGCATTAAAACACCTCATGCTCGGGCTTTGCAAAAGGTCCGAGATTCTTGAATATGGTGATGACATTTGTTCTCTATCCCTTATCTCACTATAATTCTATTACTGAGCCTCGTGCTCATTTTTTGTTGTCCCTCATTGAGGACCTTACTATTGACTTTCCCTCTCATTTCATTCTCCCCCTTATAGACATCTATAATAATACAACGACCTGTGATAAGCTTATCTTTCCTTCCATTATCACAAGGATCATTCGCCACTCCTCTGTCTCTTATCTCGAGTCTACTCACTTCACCTTCATGGGTACCTTGAGCGCGGCATCCGTTAGACAGAGCGAGGCCCAACATCGACCGAAACGACTATGGACCAAGATGGCGACTCCTCTAGCCTCCTTCACCCCATCCACCTCCGCTCTTTCTTCTTCTGCGGGTGGTATGACGCTTGATACGATCATGGCGCAACTTCAGCGCATGGATGCTCGCCTTGACACTCTCACTAATGAGATGAGTCAGGTGACCACTTGTGTGGGTCATATTGCATGATGTCAGGCTCGCCTTTGTGGCTTCATTGCTTTTCCCTCTCCATCTCCACAGGCTTCAGAGGATGAGGATGATGATGATGGCTCTAGTGATGATGATGATGATGAGGAGGATGAGGATGCTAGCTCTTCTAGTGATAAGACAAAGGGGAAGTAGTTTAGGGTATGAGAGTAGTCATGTACTTAGGGGGAGATTTAGCATAGGACCTTTTTGTTAGGGAGAGTGTTTTTTTTCTTGAGGGATGTAGTGATGATTTATGTATCTTTTCTTTTCTTTCTCTTTTAGATACTTTATTTTTTTGTACATTGGTCTTGTGACCACTTAGTGATAGCAAACATTGTATTTATCTTTGATATATTTATATATATAATGATGTTGTTTCTTTTCCCTCTTTATACAGATGTTTCTGTATGTATGCAATCTTTTATTTTTGTTTCACAATAGGATTCCTTGATGAGTTTTGTTTAAAGTGTTTCAGAAATACAAGTTGTCAAAATCTATCATGCCATGAATTCTTTTCTTGCAAAGTTTTTCAAGAGTTTGTGTTAGAATTATATTTTATTGTATTCAAGAAGTGATTATGAGTTTAGTGATTTATGACTTCTCTCATACTTCATTTGTTTGTTGTGGTTTTGTCACGGATTGCCAAAAGGGGTGATTTTTTTTTATAATAAAAATTATAGTTCATTAATATTAGATTCTTAATATTTTGCACTCATTAACTCACCTGACACAAAGATTAAAAAACTTTAGTACGCACATGGCACAAGCTTAAGTGGATAATTATGGTTTAGTTTCCACATAAATTTATACACATGGCGCAAATTTGGATTATAATTTCAAATTCTAATTCAATTTTCTCTAAGCTTTACCGATTAATATATATATATATAGATGACTTATAAATTTAAATTTTTTTTGGTTATATGTTTATGTTTTTTTATGGTTTATTATATTGAACTCCTCGTTTTCTACACTAAATTAACTAATTTGGTACAAAAATTTAAAAATTTAGATTAGATGGGACACATGGCGCAAAATTAAAATTTAATTGAAATTCAATTTTTACACTAAATTAACTCACTCGGCACAAAATTCTAAAATTTAGATTAGATGAGACACATGGCGCATAATTAGACTCTAATTGAATTCTAATTTGAAATTTAATTAGATTTTTTTTTTTACCTATTATTATATACATAGACTAGCTTGTAACCCCATGCATATGCATGGATACACTTAAAGATATACAATAAGATATATAATATAATTCCTATATATATAATTTAAATACTATCGATAGTCATTTTAATATTTTGTTAACTCTTTAAAAAAATTTATAACGATATTATTAGGTATAAAATGTAAATTTTCCATTTTTTTTTCTTAAAACTTATTGTGAATCATCATCTTTTTTTTTTTTATGATTCATTTATTCTAGACTCATTGGTTTTTGTACTTAATAACTCACTTGGATTAATATTTATAATGTGGTCCCACATTTGATTTTAAAATTAAGAAATGAAACTCTTTAAAAATAAGTAATTTAGGACACATGGCACAAAATTGGAACTATAATTTGGAGTTCTAATTTGAGTTTCTCTTAGTTTCATCTATTATTATCATTATTATATATATATATATATATATATATATATATAAATATATATATATAGATAAGTCTAATGCACAACACATAATATTTATTTAATTTTTAAATATTATATATGTTAAATTTAATTCTTAAACAACTCTATTATTCGGCTAAATATTCGGTACTCTTAAGGTGTGTTCGTTTGGGGTGAAAATAGGGAGGATGGAAAATAGAGAGAGAAAAATAGGGTGGAAAATGTTGTTTTCCACTATTTGGTTGGGGAAAGAAAATAAGGAGAGAAAACCCGGAAGAAAGTTTTCTCTCCCGGGCCCATATTTTTTTCCTCCCAAATTGGGAGGAAAATCTAGGGAGAAAAGTGCTAGAGTAACACTTTTACAAAAATGCCCTCAAACTCATTTAGCTTTTTTTCCTCCCAAGTTCTCCTTTTTTTTTTTTTTTTTTTTTTTCAATGTGACGTTTTCTTCTCTCTTTTTTTTTTGTTCAACGTGACGTTCTCTTCTCTCTCTCTCTCTCTCTCTCTCTCTCAACATGACCTAATCTATTGTCCTCATTATACTCCTCATTCTCTCTCTCTCAACATGACCTAATCTATTGTCCTCATTATACTCCTCATTAATCTTTTTTTTTTCTTGTTGATTTTTTGGTTTTTTTTTCCGTATAACATTAATTTTTACATTATAATAATAAAAATAATAATATAAATTTATATATATGATGTGGTAAATTTTATATTATTTAATGGGTACAAATAATTCTATTTCTTACATATTATGTAACAAGGGTATAATAGTCAATTTATATAAATTACATTTTCCATCATTCCTTTTTTCTCTCCAACCAAACAAAAGAGTTTTCCACCCTTCCACTTTTCCACCCTCCAACAAAACACATATGAGGGAAAACTAAATATTTTTCATCCTCCCACTTTTTCACTCCTCTAACCGAACGGACCCTTAGGGTCCGTTTTGTTGGAAGAGTGGAAAAGTGGGAGGATAGAAATGATTTTAATTTCCTTCCTTTTTTTTTGGTTGGAAGTGAAAAAGTAGAGGGATGGAAAAAGTGAGTGTATAAATTTACTCATGTACCCTTGTTAAAAATGATGACCAATTAAAACAAAAAAAGTGACAAACAACCAAAAACAAAACACAAAAGAAAGCAATAGTAAAAAAAAAAAAAATATATATATATATATATATATATATATATATATATATATATATATATATATGAGTAACGTACACTTAAATCAAAAGAAAAAAGAAAAAAAGAAAAAGAAAAGAAGAGGCAATGAGGGAAGAAGAAGAAGAAGAAGAAGGAAGGAGGAAGGAGAAAAAAACAGGGAACATCCAGGAGGAAGGAAAAAAGAAAAGAAAAAAGTGAAGCGGAGCAATGTACAAACAAAGCCCATGTGCAAGTGCACAAGAGCATTTTTGTCCATTAAGCAGTTTCATTTTCTCCCTTCAGTTTTCTCTCCATTTTGGGGAGAAAACTATAGGTGGGCCCAAGGAGAAAACACTTGGGCCTAGTAGCGAAGTCAAGAATTTATCTTTACGGGGGGGCATTTATAAAATTTTTTGTATGTGTATAAAATCTAAAATAGTAATGTTAAACAACAACTAAATACATGTTAATTTTTTTAAAGTGCTAAATACATGTTAATATAGTTGTATATACTGTACATTTTAATCAAACTAATCAAGTACATTTATAAATTATAATGTCATACAGTATATAATATATTAATTATTATAATAACAAATTATGTATAATAAGGAATATAAGAAAGAAAGCACATGAAAAGTAAAGTGTTGGGAAATTTAGACCCCGGTTGATAGAATTAACAAGTTTTAAATCAAAGTTGTTAATTAGATTTATTATGCATAAAACTTGTTAAAACAAACCAACATCAATATCATGTCAAAACTATGTGCAGCGGAAAAATAAATAAGACAAGATATGATGACCCAGGAAAACTAATGAAACCAACCAGTTTCACAGTAAAAAACCTGGGGGGAAACCTTCCCGAAAAGCAATTCACTATAGTAAAGAGAAGTTTCAGATCTAGTACAAAACATTTGTCCCTAGACTCTACAATCCCCGTAGATGAACTCACAACAGAAACCTTCTACCGCTTTAGAACCTCTAAACTCTTCAATATATGAACGCTACCCTTTGATGCATGGATCCCAGTACGTGACTAACCAATTGCGCGGATTCCAGTACGCGACTTCAATCACCAACTAGAGAGAAGAAGATGTTGGTTGCAAAGTTCTTCACTTCATCAACAATGAAGATCAAGAAGCACTTGGTTACAAAACTCTAAGGCGCAAAGACGCAATAGCTTCTTTTTTTGAGAGAATAAGGCTTCAGTCACCTTTTTCATATGTTCTCCTTGTATTCTCTTGTGTGACGGCTTCTAAAATATTCCTTATATATGTCTAGGGTTGTAATAAAAGAAACCCTACACAAATACAAAAGCCTGGCCCAAAAATCAGATCTGAAAATTCTGATTTTCGTAACCTCGATAGATAGCATCTGTCGAGCCTCATTAAACCTCGATAGGTAGCTATCTGTCAAGCAGCTATCGAGCAGGTGTCCAGCAGGTGTCTAGCTTTAGTAAACACATTTTCTTCACTTGTTTCTTGGTTCAATCTTCATGGCTTTAATACTAGACTTGAACAACATGTTCTTTGAAGTATTAAACACATCCTAGATCTACCAAAATACAAGTAAAGTACGTTTTGTCAAAGGATTAGCCAATTACATAAAATAATGACATATGTTCTTATTAAGTGAACCACATATTTCCTAACAATCTCCCCCTTTGGCAATCCGTGACAAAACCACAGCAAACAAATGAACATATGAGAGAAGTTAATTCACTCAACTCATACTCACTTGTTGAATACAATAAATTCTACCCTAAGACAAACTCTTGAAAAACTTTGCCAGAAGAGAGTTCATGGCATGGAAGACTTTGACAACCTATATTTCTAAAACACTTTAAACAAAACTCATCAAGACATCTTAGTGTGAGACAGAAATAATAGATTGCATACAAATAAAGAAACATGTGTACAAAGAGAGAAAAGAAACAACACATGTAGAGATAGGTGAAGAAAACATACAACATCACATATACCACTTGATAAGCATCATGTATGCAAACATGGTCACAAGACCTAAGGTACAAGAACAAGAAGCTAAAAGTAGCTCCTACATCAACAAGGAGGTAAACACTCCTCCTAACAAGATGAAACACATCTCCCCCTTAAAAGGTCATGTATTTCTCTCTCTAACGTGTAGAATCTTAAAGAAAGAAGCCACAAATTCTCCAATTTCTCCCCCTTTTTGTCATGATTGAGAATGGGTACAAGAAGCTAAAATGCTTCACTCGAGAAACATAAAGATGATCAAGAATGATCAAGGGGGTACAAAGAATCCATATAAATGCATGAATGTAATGAAACAAGATGCTATGGATGATAAGATAAAAGAAACATGCAAAACATGTGAAAAACAATGCATGCAGAGGATCTCGATGGATCGAGAGGTGTCGAGAAGCTATCGAGCATACCTCGATGGATCGAACAGCTATCGAGAAGCTATCGAGGAGACAAAAACTTTCTCGATCGATCCACCTAGCTATCGAGAGATGTCAAGATTTCGATGAGAGGCAGCAGAAGAACTCGACAGATAAGCCAGCTATCGAGAGGTGTCGAGGAAGTGTCGAGAAGGCTTAAAAATAGTTTTTCAAGAAGAGAAAAAACATAGATATGAATGCAATCAAACATGCAACTCAACCAATGACCCAACCAACATTTTAACCTCTCAAAACATCTTTCAACCAACAAAGAGTTAAGCATAGGGATCTGAAAAACTCACACACACACACTAAACAATTATAACCAATTTTATATTTCAAAAACAAGTTAAGACAATTTAGTGAGCATACATCAACACATGTAAACCTTGTGATGGCCAAATCACATTGTACCTACACATGTATCAAAAGTAGCAAAGAATATTGCATGTTGTGTGTGAAAACATCGCAAGATTACATATGTGTCTCAAAGTTATGACGATTTGAGATATGAGAAAATCACTTTAACTCACACACAATCATAACTATTTGATGGGGACTATCACCTTCGAGATACATCCTATAACTCCCACATCTCCTAGAAAACACGCTTGCAATCATATTTAAAGCATTTTTGATCTTTTTGCTTTTATTTTCTTTGCATATTTTATTTTTGTTAAGCAAATCATGCATAAGTACATAAAAGAGAGAAAAGAAATACCTAATTATGTTAAGCTTTTGACATTGCACTTTTACTATGCCGAAGCATACAAATGTCATATTATGATTGGCGGGTAACAGTAGTGAGATAGTTATTTATGCCTTTTTCTTAAGGTTTTCTAGTTATACCCATAAAAAAGAGTGATACGAGTGTTAAGTTCAAGAGATCACTTAACCTTACTCATCACAAACAAAGAGCTACAAAGCTCATTTGCTTAGTTGTGCATAAGAATGCTCATCTAAGCTACAAGAGATACAAAGTTTAGAAAACTCTATTTCAAAGACCAATTTAAGGTTCACAAGAACCGATGTACACATACACACATTGTTTTTGTATTTTTCTAATTTTTCCATATATTTTTTTTAATTTTGAAAACAAAACAAAATAAAAACTAAACAGTCAAACAAAAACAGGTAAACAATCATGAAAGCATGAAAGAAAAATGCAAATGCATGAAGGCATGATAGAAGAATGCAGATGCATGAAAGCATGATTTCAAAAGCAGATAAGAAATCAAGAAATGAGAGTCCAAATTTAGATAGAAAGAATTAAAGCAGAGGACAAACAGAAAAGACAATTAAGTCTTAGGCTTCTTTCTCACCCACACAGCACGAGTTTTTGGCTGTAAAGATGAAAAGATACGTGTCCTAGTATGTTTACTAAAGGACATAGAAGAATTAAAATTCTCCTGAAATTGAGTTAAAAAGCTCAAAACTTTTAATAACTCTCCAAAAGTTTCCATGACAACGGGGGTTAAGGATCACACTCAGGAAATTAATTCAATCAGAGTGTACCTGATCTGATACCACTTGTTGGGAAATTTAGACCCCGGTCGATAGAATTAACAAGTTTTAAATCCAAGTTGTTAATTAGATTTATTATGCATAAAACTTGTTAAAACAAACAAACATCAATATCATGTCAAAACTATGTGCAGCGGAAAAATAAATAAGACAAGATATGATGACCTATGAAAACCAATGAAACCAACTAGTTTCACATTAAAAAACCTTGGGGGAAACCTTCCCGAAAAGCAATTCATTATAGTAAAGAGAAGTTTCAGATCTAGTACAAAACCTTTGTCCCTAGACTCTACAATCCCCGTAGATGAACTCACAGCAGAATCCTTCTACCATTTCAGAACCTCTGAACTCTTCAATATATGAATGCCACCCTTTGATGCATGGATTCCAGTACGTGACTAACCAATTACGCGAATCCCAGTACACGACTTCAATCACCAACTAGAGAGAAGAAGATGTTGGTTGCAAAGTTCTTCACTTCATCAACAATGAAGATCAAGAAGCACTTGGTTACAAAACCCTAAGGCGCAAAGACGCAGTAGCTTCTTTTTTTGAGAGAATAAGGCTTCAGTCACCTTTTTCATATGTTCTTCTTGTATTCTCTTATGTGACAGCCTCTAAAATATGCCTTATATATGTCTAGGGTTGTGAGAAAAGAAACCCTACACAAATACAAAAGCTTGGCCCAAAAATCAGATCTGAAAATTCTAATTTCCGTAACCTCGATAGATAGCCTCGATAGATAGCATCTGTCAAGCCTCATTAAACCTCGATAGATAGCTATCTGTCGAGCAGCTGTTGAGCAGCTGTCCAACAGGTGTCCACCAGGTGTCCAGCTTTAGTAAACACATTTTCTTCACTTGTTTCTTGGTCCAATCTTCATGGCTTTAATACTAGACTTGAACAACATGTTCTTTGAAGTATTAAACACATCCTAGATCTACCCAAATACAAGTAAAGTGCGTTTTGTCAAAGGATTAACCAATTACATAAAATAATGACATATGTTCTTATTAAGTTAGGGTCTGTTTTTTTGGAGGAGTGTAAAAGTGGGAGGATAGAAATGATTTTAATTTCCTTCATTTTTTTTTGGTTGGAACTGAAAAAGTAGAGGGATGGAAAAAGTGAGTGTATAAATTTACTCGTGTACCCTTGTTAAAAATGATGACCAATTAAAACCAAAAAAGTGACAAACAACCAAAAACAAAACACAAAAGAAAGCAAAACGAAAAAAAAAAAAATATGAGTAACGTACACTTAAATCAAAAGAAAAAAGAAAAGAAAAGAAAAGGCAATGAGGGAAGAAGAAGAAGAAGGAAGGAGGAAGGAGAAAAAAACAGGGAACATCCAGGAGGAAGGAAAAAAAAAAAAAGTGAAGCGGAGCAATGTACAAACAAAGGCCATATGCAAGTGCACAAGAGAATTTTTGTCCATTAAGCAGTTTCATTTTCTCCCTTCAGTTTTCTCTCCATTTTGGGGAGAAAACTATTTGGTGGGCCGAAGGAGAAAACACTTGGGCCCAGTAGCGAAGCCAAGAATTTATCTTTATGGGGGGCCATTTATAAAATTTTTTGTATGTGTATAAAATCTAAAATAGTAATGTTAAACAACAACTAAATACATGTCAATATAGTTGTATATACTGTACATTTTAATCAAACTAATCGAGTACATTTATAAATTATAATGTCATACAGTATATAATATATTGATTATTATAATAACAAATTATGTATAATAAGGAATATAAGAAAGAAAGCACATGAAAAGTAAAGTAACACACACACAAGCATTGTACATGGGTAAGGGGCCTATTGAAGCTTCAAACTTGTCTTTCACTCTTTCTTGTCTAGTTTAGTTGCACAGAACTTTTACTTTTATATTGTAAACACAAAACTACAGTAGCAGCGAGAAAAGAAAAGAACTGAAAAGAAAAAAAAAAGATTTGGATTGTATTCTATTTTACAATATTTTTACAAAATGTTGATGTGACCAACCTTTTATTGATTTTCATTTAAGCCCACCATTAATATCACTTTTTCATTTACTAATATCCACTTGCCACATTAGTAGTTTGTAATATTTTTTGTAAAATAATTTGTATCTCTAGCATTATTCTTCTATTTAAATGGAAGTTATATTTATTTTTAGGCTTTCTTAAATATATATGTATATTATCAAGTATGGGGGTTCAAAATGATGAGGTTCTTTAAAAAAATTTCAAATTATTTTAAGATAATTCCAAAAAAAAAAAAAATTCATTAATTTTTTTTTTCAAAAATTTGGGGGGAAGGGGGGGGGGTGGGCGGGCAATGCCCCCTCAGTCCTTGTGATGGTCCGCCATTGCCTAGGCTCCATCATTTATTTTCCTTCCCCCCACCTAAGCAAAAACACTTCAAAAAAATTTTCCTTCCCATTTTCTCTCCAAAGTTTTTCATCCACCCTATTTCACATCTAAACAAACACAAATTTAAAGTGTAGTGACGTAACACTCCCTTTCTTCATATGTATAGTGGGTTTTTTTTTTTTTTAATGGGAAAACTGGAAGAAATATCATTCCATAATGAAATTGAATTACAACAGATCCCAAAAGAAAAGGATTACAGCAAATTGTCTCTAAGATTATTCAAAATACAAGGGGGAGAGATTCTTTTCCAAACTTTTGTTTGGCCTGAAGATTTTTCTTCTTTTGCCAGCAAGTGAGCTACTCTGTTGCCGTCCCTTTTCAGGTGATGGAAGGAGCATTGACTAAGAGAACTTGACGCCGCCTTGATGTCCTAGAGAATGTGTCCAAAATCGCAGCCAGCAACCCCAGAGGTTAAGGCGAGGATGATGGATAATGCATTGGACTCAAAGATGGCCTGGTCAATATGCATTTCCAAGGCAAAAAGGATCCCATGATGCAGTGCAAAGGCTTCTGTAATTTCTGTTGGGAAGCAAGAAGGGAGGACCATGCTAAGAGCACCAATAGAAGAACCCGAGGAGTCTCTAATGATGACTCCAATGCAGGAGTTTCCTCCCCTATCATTTGTTGCACCATCCACATTTATCTTAAAGAATCTTGGTGGAGGTGCAGTCCAATGGTCACGGGTTGGTGGGGGAGATGGGAGAGAGGTGAGCCGAGAAGCAATGAAATCAATTAAGGCTCTATTTGCGGATTCCTAATCCTGGGAAGGCGGGATTGCAGAGTCATTGTGAAAAGCTTGATTTCTGTTTCCCCATATTGACCACATAACCATGAATAAAAAGTCCAACACACTAAGCTTGCCTTTTCCAATAAACTGGGTTGCAAGGTCCACGATGTCAGCAGAGGTGGTTGACAAATTCACGGGATAGTCAAGCCAATGAACCCAAGTATGCTTGGCGTGGGAGCAGTGGAGAAGGGCATGTTGGAGAGATTCCATTTCCTTATCACAAAGCGAGCGAAAACCAGATGAGTTTAGGCCGCGACATCTAAGATTAACCATAGTTGGAAGGCCATTTCTGCAAACTCGCCACGCAAAGATCCGAACTTTTGGGGGAACATTTAGATGCCAAATTCTTTTCCAGAAAGAGAATTGATTGAGCTCAACTGTGCTTTCATCGGTTCCATTTTCTTCAACCACACACATTGCTATATAGTAAGCACTCTTCACGGTGAAGGAGCCCCTTTTGTTACCTATCCAAATGAGCTAATCTTTAGGAAGGCTATAGCTAATAGGAATTTTGAGAATGGAATCAGCTTCAAAAGGTAGAAAGGTAGATCTCACCAAGTTAGGTTTCCACCATTTTATGTCCTCGTCAATGGGTGATGAGACCATTGAGAAGTTGTCAAAGTCTGTTTGAGGCGAGATCACCCTATAGGTGGTTGGTGTTGGGAGCCACCTATCATCTTAGATATGAATCCTTTTTCCGTTCCCCACCCTCCATCGAGTGCCTTCCTTAAGAACTTGCAAGCTGTTATGGATGCTCCTCCAAGCGTAGCTTGGATTACTTCCGATCCTTGAGCTTAGAATATCATCATAGGGAAAGTATTTAGCTTTATAGACCCGAGCAACCAAGGAATTGGGATTTGTGAGGATCCACCACCCTTGTTTTGCTAGTAAAGCTATGTTAAAAGCTTAGAGGTTCCGGAAGCCCATGCCACCATATAATTTAGACTTATACATCTTCTTCCAACTAACCGAAGCAATTTTTGACTCTTAGTTTTTTTGGCCTCACCAAAAGTTTCTCATCATTCTTTCCAAGTCATCGCACAAGGTTTTTGGGAGTTGGAAGCAGCCCATGGTGTACGTGGGCACCGCTTGTGCTACGGCTTTGATAAGAATTTCTCGACCACCAATGGAAAGAAGTTTCTCTTTCCATCCCGCTAGCTTCTTGCTCACTCTTTCTTTGCAACTACCGCCAATATTGCATGGGTAGAATCTGTGCTTTGGAGGTGCGATTCGCACATCCTTTTTGTGGTAGGGCTCCTTCAAGTTTTTCAGAGAAAACTAACGTACCAGGCCTTTTTGAACCTGCGAGGCTGGCTTTTTGCTCACCGTGGGCCTGTTTCCCTTTTTTTGCGGGCTATTCTCTTCGAGTTTCCTTTTCCCTTCGGCAGAGTAATACTTGGTGTTGAGATGGGCTTTAAACACAATCACGTAATCGCTGACAAAATAACAAATGAGAAAAGAAAGCAAATACGCGCACCCACTGACGTAAGGCATTTTATAATTTTTTATCACGTACTAATACCAACGCCAACATGATTTTTGTGGTTTACCTTTCAAACAAAATTAGAATGGCTGCTCTCGTTGACCCCATACTTTTTTTTTTTTTTTTTTCATTTAAAAAAAAAACCAACAGTTTATAGATATTTTCAATATATTTTTTTAGGGAAATTTCCCACACACCCTTTTCATTGGGTTCAGATATCAGATGTGGCATTTTAAACCTCACGTGTCTCACGTGTATATTTTGTAAGAATTTTAACAACAGATTAACTGAGATGATATTTAAACACATGCGTAAAGTTTTAGGAATAAATTAACTGAATTAAAATTTTAAGGGTAATAGCCACCACCAAAAAGTCCAAGGGTGTATGAGTATTTTTTCCTATTTCTCTTCTACATTGTTGTATCCCATCCATTAACTTTGAATAAAAGTCAATAAATGGATGAAAAGTATGCAAAAGAGAATTAATGCGAGTAATATTTTTATGGATTATGCCTCTATTTTAAATCATTTTTTATGGTCCAGGAGCAGTAGTCCTCCAAATCATTTTACACAGGGCCAGCCTCTGGGCAAGGTCACTTAGGCATTGCCTAGGGTCCCAAATACAAAATAAACTTCAAATATTATAAATTAATTATTAGTGTATTTAAATTTAAAACAAAAAAAAAGAGGAAAAGAAGAAGAAAAAGGTGGGTTCTTTCTGGTAGTAAAAATCACTCTTTTTCAATCCTAAATTGTCTAAAAATAAAATAAAATTGAGTGTATCCAATTATCATTAATGATAAATTTCTCATAACTACTTCAATTTTCTAAGACCCACATAGTAAATTGCTTATATTAGTTATCTAATCTCTCACATGGCCATACATCAAATTATTTCTCTTTACGACTAGCATTTCTTAGTGTTTCCAAAAGAGACGTTCAACATTTAAATCCTCACACCTCAATTATTAAATTATCAAAAAATGCATTTAAAAAAAAAAAGTAGATATTATAAAAACTTATATTTTAAAACAGAATTAGTAATTTTGCATAACAAAAGCAAGAAAAAAAAACACTTCAATATAAAATAAATAAATAATATTAAAAAAAAAAACTTCTCTCAAAATTGTGACGGTCTTAAATTGCCTCAGGTGGGGCCTTGATTTTACGGATAGTAGTGGAATTGTTTTTTGCCAAGGAAAAAAAATTGGGTAGAGGGGGAAGTAGTCGTGAAAATCATTGTGGAATAATTATTCAATTGAACAAAGAGGAAATATTATCTGAAAGCTCAAATTAGTGTGAAACACTAATGCTTGTTTAAACCTTTCAAATTTTTTTTTAAATGACTTAATTACTTTTATTCTAACTTATTTAAGTGTGGAACAAGAATGGACAACATGGACCTTATGCATACTCTCTTATTAATGGGTTAAAATTTTTTGGAAATGATATTTGCAGTCACAGCATCATCTGCTCCTTTTTTATTTTCAGAACAAAAAGTTACATCCACAATTCATTTTTCAAGTCAACCATGCACATATGCACAATATGTATTCATAAATAGGTGCGAAAAGTATTTTATATAAATTATAAAATTAAAAGAAAAATTTATTAAGCTTTTAAGGGTTTGAGATTGGAGGTACCGCACCTAGTGCAATTGATTCCAATGAGTGAGGAAAAAATGTTTTTATGTTTAACTTTTTAACTCTTTTGATCCAATTGGATTCAATTACATCCGGTGCAGAACTCAATCCTGCTTAATAGAAGTTGCAAAGTATACATTAGTCATCAAAGAAATACTAGAATAAGATAGGAGAAATAATATTCTAAAAGTTTAAATTCATAAATGTCTGCACAACCTTGATTTTTCTTGAGAGACAGAGGACGTGAGCAAGTTGAAAACGAGTTGGGATTTCGTAGTCAGAGGACGTGAGAAAGTTTCATTTCTTGCTCTTACACAATCAGATGCAACCCCCATATATTACCACATCCATATTTGAAAAATAAGATCAAAACAAACAAACATGGAAGACATGTTACTATACTCATCCCTCTCTCTTCTTCTCCTCGTTATAGCTTTCAGGCTCTTCATCCAAACAAGAACAAAACACAAACACCTCCCACCAAGCCCACCTTCTTTGCCAATTCTAGGCCATCTCCATCTTGTAAAGAGACCCCTCCAGCGCTATCTCCACAGCCTTTCACAAACATACGGTCAGGTTTTCTCTCTTCGATTCAGTTCCCGTCTCGTGGTTGTGGTATCATCCCCATCCGCGGTTGAAGAATGTTTCACAAAAGATGACGTGATTTTTGCAAACCGTCCTAGGTCCCTAGCAGGCAAGTACTTTGGTTACAACCACACCACCATGGTATCAGCCCCGTATGGTGATTACTGGCATAACCTCCGCCGCATCAGTGCCCTTGAAATCTTGTCAACTAATTGTCTCAACATGTTTACAAGCATCCGAAGAGACAAGGTCAAGCACTTGCTACGCAAACTATCACATAACTCTAGCCAAGATTTTGCCAAGGTTGAGTTGAAATCTTTGTTCTCAGAGCTGACTTTTAACATCATAATGAGAATGGTGGCAGGAAAGAGGTACTATGGGTATGGAGAGGCGGTGAAGGGCGAGAAAGAAGAGAGGCAATTCAGGGAGATAATGAAAGAGATTGTAGCCATTGCTGGGAAGTCAGGTCCAGGATAATTTGTGCCTATTAGAAATACTGAATTTAATAGTATTCTATTACTCACTGAAACAATATACATGAGTGACTTTATATAGGAGGCATATGAGTGCAATACAAGTAAATATGAGTGCAATACAAGTAAGAGTGTAGTACAATGTGTGCTATACAAGTAAGTAATCTAGTTGGGCCAAGCCCACAATACTATATACACGTTAACAGCCCTCCTCAACCTCAAGGTAGGTGTGAGACCAGCTTGAGGTTGTCAACTAAATCACGAAGGCATCCCTTAGGATGGGACTTGGTGAAGATGTCTTAAGTTGATCTTTGGAGGAGACAGGGAAGAGCTTGAGAGCACCATGAACAAGATGATAACGGATAAAATGACAATCAATCTCCATATATTTAGTCCGTTCATGGAAGACATCATTGTGAGCAATGTGAATGGCACTCTGATTATCACAATAAAGAGGAGTAGCAGAGGATGTAGACACACCTAAGTCCTTAAGAAGCCATCGTAGCCAAAGGAGCTCAGATGTGGTATCAGCAAGAGCACGATATTCTGCTTCAGTACTAGAGCGGGCCACAAAGGTTTGTTTCATACTTTGCCAAGAAATCAAGGAAGAGTCAAGGAGAAAACAATAGCCAGTGGTGGACCTATGATCAGTGGGATTCCCTGCCCAATCAGCATCAGAGAATGCACAGAGTACAAGAGGAGACTGAGCTGAGTAGAAAAGGCTATGGAAGAGAGTGCCCTTCAAGTATCGAAGAATGCGCAGAACAGCAGCATAGTGAGTCGACCGTGGAGCAGACAAATACTGGCTGACCTGATGAACATCATAGGAAATGTCTGGACGAGTAACTGTGAGATAAACTAGGCTGCCAACCAATCGTCTGTAAAGAGAAGGATTAGACAATGGTTTCCCCCCCGAGGGAGTCAGATGCGCATTAAGCTCAACTAGGGTGTCAACAGTCTTGCTGTCAGTGAGTCCAGCACGAGACAAAAGGTCAGAGGCATACTTGGCTTGAGTAATATAAAGACCATTTGAGGAATGAGTGATTTCAAGACCTAAAAAATAGCTAAGGTGTCCAAGATCTTTCATCTTAAACTGCTGACTGAGAAAATCCTTGAGTTCGTGTATGCCACTAAGGTCATCACCAGTTATGATCATATCATCCACATAGAGGAGAAGTAAAATGGTGCCTTTATCAGTATGACGAAGAAATAAGGCAGCATCATAAGGACTGTCAGTGTAACCCAAGCGAAAGATGGTAGAGCTAAATTTTGCAAACTAAGCTCGTGGAGCTTGTTTAAGACCATACAATGCACGTCGAAGGTGGCAAACCTTGTTTGATTCAATAGAGAGACCTGGAGGAGGTTGCATGTAAACTTCTTCACTCAAATCCCCATTAAGGAATGCATTTTTAACATCCATCTGAAAAAGATCCCATTTTCTAGTAGCAGCAACAGCCACGAGGGCATGAACAGATGTGATGTGAGCAACTGGAGCAAAGGTCTCTTCATAATCAATCCCATACTCCTGTGTAAAACCTTTTGCAACAAGACGAGCCTTATAGCCCTCAATGGACCCATTAGAGCGAGTCTTAATCTTGTAGATCCACTTACAACCAACCACAGACTGTCTAGGAGGGAGAGTAACCAGGTCCCAAGTATGGTTTTTGGTTAATGCATCAAGTTCCTCTTTCATTGCAATCTGCCATAAAGGTTCAGTGGAGGCCTCACGATAGGTTTGAGGCTCATGGAGTGTAGCAAGGGCAGTGTAACAATGATAATCAAGTAAATGTGTAGGAATGGATCTTACCCGGGTTGAGTGACAATGTGGAATGTCTTGTGGAGGTGGAAGGCCTTGTGGAGGATCTTCAGGCGGAGCAGGAGCAGGGGACCCAGGCTCAAGTTGGGGTAGCTCATCATCAATCTGTTCATCTTCGACCTGTCCAGAATAAGCATAAAAAAGATCTGGAGGTTGAACAGAGAAGTCTAAAGGAGGATCAAGAGGATTTGGAGAAGGAACATGAGACTCCTTTGGAAAGACTTGGAGTACAGATGAGGTAGTTAGGGAAGAACGAAAATGAGAGAGTTCAACAAACAAGCAGTGTTCCCAGAAGACAACATTACGAGAAACATGAAGATGATGAGAGATAGGATCATAACACCGATACCCCTTTTGTGTTTCGCCATAACCAAGGAAACAGCAAAGTATAGATCAAGGCTCAAGTTTGTTGTGCTCATGAGGTTGAAGAAAAACGAAACAAGCAGATCCAAAGGAGCGAAGGTGATAATAGTTAGGGGTGACCCAAAGAGGTGCTCATACGGAGTGAAACAAGCAGATCCAAAGGAGTGAAGGTGATGATAGTTAGGGGGTGACCCAAAGAGGTGCTCATACGGAGTTTGATTATGGATGACAGTGCTTGGAATGCGGTTAATAGTGTGAACAGCATGAAGAGTAGCTTCACCCCAAAATGGGGGAGGAACTTTGGCAGAAAGAAGAAGAGCACGAACAGTGTTAAGAATATGACGAAGTTTTCGTTCAGCTCGACCATTTTGCTGAGAGGTACCTGGATAGGTTAGATGATGTACAGTTCCATAAGAGTGTAACAGAGCTTGAAAAGCATATTGAGTATATTCAAGAGCATTATCAGAACGAAAAAGTTTAATTCATTTAGAGAATTGGGTTTCAACCATTTTTGCAAAGTTACTGCATATTGGCAAAATTTCAGAACGAGATTTCATAGGAAAGATCCAACTGTAACGAGAATAATCGTCGATAAAAACAACAAAATATCGAGATCCACCAATACTAGCAACAGGAGAAGGTCCCCAAACATCAGAATGAATTAACTCAAAAACACTATTAGAAATAGAATCACTATTATTAAAAGGTAAAGCTGGCTGTTTTCCTAACTGGCATGAAGTACAATCAAAATTGTCTTTGGACACAGAACCTAACAGACCCTTAGAAGCTAACTGTTGTACCTGAGAAGAAGGTGCATGACCAAGACGAGAGTGCCAAAGTGAGAGAAAGGGTAAGGAAGACACTGCAGCGGCAGCAGCAACAACAGACACCGGAGCAACAGGTGGAAGATGAAGATTGTCAATGGGAAACACACGCCCAACTCTAGGGCCGGTCCTAAGCTTTTGTCCCGTCCTCGGATCCTGCACAATACACCCAGAATAGTCAAAGATAAGGCGATAACCTAGTTCAACTAATTGTCCCACAGAACACAAATTATAGGATAGGTCAGGGACATGGAAGACCCCAGGAACAGAAAGGTTGGAGGTCGAAACAAAACCTAGACTATTCCCATGCATGGTGGAACCATCAGCTATATGAATATTTAAGGGATGTGGTGCAGGGTCAAGTTTGGAGAATAAGGACGAGTGAGGTGTCATGTGATTGCAATAGGCAGAATAAAAAAGCCAAGTTTGAGACTTACCGGGTAAAACTGAAAGAGCAGTGGAAAGAGATGCATTACCAGCCATACGAACAGCCTGAGCTATGATCTCCTGTAGTTCAGTGGGTGAGAGGTTGATAGTGGATCCAGAAGACTGGGACTCAGCTGAAATGGGAGGCATTGGCAGAGTAGACTCAGTATTAGCAACTGCAGCAGTAGATTTGTTGCGACGGTAACAAGTCTCAATATTGTGGCCAGGACGCTTGCAATAGTTACAGAACTTTTTGTTGGTCTATCTGTGATGATTGCTGGAGTCAGAGGGATTACCTGAGTGCTGAGGTTGCTCTATGGGTGGAGCAGAAGGAGTAAGGGCCAAAACATTAAACTTATCCTAGGCTTGAAGAGTTGCAAGGCGAGCTTCTTCTCTTACTAACTCGTTCACAGCAGTATCAAGAGAGGGCGGAGGACTACGATTAAGAAGCTGACCTCGAATGGGCTCATAGTCCTTGTGGAGTGATATCAGGAACTCATAGAGACGAAATTCATCTCTAACAGCAGCATATTGTTGAGCATCTTTTGAGCATGCCCAAGTTGGATCAGAAAGGTCAATTTGGTCCCAAATGAAGCGAAGCTGATCATAGTAGTCATTGATGGACTGCCCCGGTTCTTGCCTGAGTTAATGCAATTCAACCACTAACTGATATTTCATGGATCTGTGAGTAGTAGAGTATCTTTTGGCCAACATATCCCATGCTGATTTCGCATCATCAAAGCTGCCCAGCAGATTGGAGATGGAGGGAATGGAAGTGTTTCGAATCCATGTGAGGATCATGTGATTGTGACTATCCCATTCAATCATTCGACTGAGGAAAGCAGTATCTTCTTCACTTGCCCCCTTTACAGGAATAGTGATTGCACCAGTACAATAATGCCAGAACATGCGACCCTTAAGAAAATTGCGCATAGCTTGAGACCAAGATAAGTAATTCCTAGTCCCCTCCAATACAATATTGATTGGGCGAGGAAGAAAATCATCCTTTTTATCCATTTAGAGACACAATATGCAAAAACAGACTGCAAAAATGAAATCTACGCAAAAACCTGAGTAAGGAGAACTTGGACTGCAAAAAGTCAACTCTAAAAAGTCAACAGTCAAAGGTCAAAGGTCAACAGTCAACGGTCCGAGATGATGATGTCAGCAAGATGATGACGTCATGGGCTGACGTCAGCTGGAACTAAAGACGGCGCGTGAGGCGCGTGGGATACAACGCAGGATCTTCGAGCAGCGCGTGCAGGCTCCGATGGCTTCACGACTTCCACCAAGTTGTAGATCGATGAAAGACGATCTCAGTGGTACCTTCAGAAGACTGATCGGAGCAAGTGTCGCGGCGGTGCAGAAGGAGGCAGTGGTCTTTGCAGTGTAAAACTCCTCAACGATGACTGCTACAGGTCTGGAACCCAAGGATGATGTCTGGAAGACGTCGAAGGTTCAACGGCAAAAGGTTGCAGCAGTTGTTGTGACGGCAGAAGCGATGTTGAGAATGGAGTAACACCAATAAAAGACAAGACTGCTAAAAAAAAAAGGTCAGAACAGTGGTTTTGATACCATGTTAGAAATACTGAATTTAATAGTATTCTATTACTCACTGAAACAATATACATGAATGTCTTTATATAGGAGGCATATGAGTGCAATACAAGTAAATATGAGTGTAGTACAAGTAAAAGTGTTGTACAATGTGTGCTATACAAGTAAGTAATGTAGTTGGGCCAAGCCCACAATACTATATACATGTTAACAGTGCCTATGTTGCGGTGGATTGATTATGGGGGTTTAGAGAAGAGGATGATGGGACTTTCCAAGAGGATGGATGAGTTCATGCAAGGTTTGATTGATGAGAAGAGAGGAAAGGAGGGGAATACCATGATCGGTCATATGCTTTCTTTGCAAAGATCTTAACCTGAATATTACACAGACCAAATTATCAAAGGACTAATACGGGTAAAGTTCACTGTATCTCTCCTTTTCAATATACATAGACTTAAGTTCGAAAAGTTTATAAGAGCAACCACATCAGCTCATTCATTTTACACATCTATTTTTACACTGAAAACCTACTTTTCTATTTTACACATTTATTTTTACAAAATACCCACATCAGTTCATCTATTTTACACATTTCCTTAAATTTTTTATTATTTCCCTCAAATTTTTTATTATTTCCCCAACCGTCCCCCCTTTAATATGCGCTCTCTGTCTCTCTCTCCCAATTTCTGAATAAACACTCTCTCTCTATACCCATCTCTCTACACTCTACCCATCTCTCGATCAGCCACCTCACCACTTGGCCTTGCTCCTAGGCCGCGCCGCCATACCCATCTCTCGATCAGCCGCCTCACCACTTGGCCTTGCTTCTGGGCCGCGCCACGGGCGGCGCGGCCCGTCCATGCTGGTGCGAGAGACGGCCCAAGCTTCGATCCAGTCAAGACCGACGAGCACGAGCTCCGATCCAATCAAGACCGACGAGCACGAGCTCCGATCTAGTCAAGACCGACGAGCACAACCTCCGATCCAGTCAAGACCGACGAGCACGACCTCCGATCCAATCAAGCAAGACCCACAAGCACCACGCACGAGCTCAGATCTCCCTAGCTCCGATCAGGCAAGACCCACGAGCTCCAATCTGTGTATCTGTGTTTTTTTTTTTTTTTTTTTTTTGAGCTAGTGTATCTCTGTGTGCATCTGAGGAAAAAGAAGAAGATGGGGAGAGCAGTTATTGAGTTTGTTGAGCACGGAGAAGAGAGAGAAAAAAAAGGAGCGAACGGAAAATTGATAAAATAATAAATGGACGAGCTACAGTAGCCGTGTATATTTACACAGTTACTGTAGCTCATGGGTGGATTTGCACAATTTTACAAAGTTTTGCATCAACTGATTTGGGAGTTTTTTTAGCAAACATGTGTAAAATGATAGAGATTTTGAATTATAGATGAGTATCCACCAACTAATGTGGATGCTCTAAATAGTTTTGAAACAACTGTGTATGGTGGCCTTTGCTCGTTTGTTTATAATAAAAAATAAAAAGGAAAAGAAAAAACTTACAAATTATCAGTGGCCTACGTTTTCATACAATCGGGCTTCATTAGTTGCAAAAATTATAAACTAATTAAGATATTACAATTTCTTTAATTTTAAACCGAACGAAAAGGTTAGTAATTAATATATGAACTTTTATATATATAACCGAAAAGGATAGTTAAGTCAAAGTTCAAAATACTATATAGCTGATGTGGGACTCAATATACATATATAAAATACACATGTATTCAATCCAATTCACATAATATGTAATATATTACAATCTTATTATATTCTCACGTTACTTTTATCAGCTTATAGAATCCCATAATCTTCTTACAACAAGATCTCAAAGACACTTCTACTACCAATAATCAAATCCATTCTCTTTTGATTTCACACTAAACATTTGATCTATATCGTGCAGGTGTTATTATCTGCTGGGACTGACACATCAGCAGTAACATTAGAATGGGCAATGTCCTCTCTGCTCAATCATCCTAATGTAATGAAGAGGGCTAGAATAGAGTTGGACAATGAAATTGGGCAGGAGAAATTGATTGATGAACTAGATATTTCTAAATTAAAATACCTTCAAGGTATCATCTCAGAGACTCTTCGCTTATACCCTGCTGCCCCATGCTAGTTCCTCACATGTCTTCCAATGATTGCACCGTTGAAGGATATGATATACCACGTGATACAATGTTATTGGTCAATGCATGGGCCCTGCATAGAGAACCGAAGGTGTGGGATGACCCAAAAAGTTTCAAACCTGAGAGGTTTGAAGGTGACGCGGGTAAAACACACAAGTTAATGTCATTTGGATAAGGAAGGAGAGCATGTCCTGGGGAGGGACTTGCCCATCGCACAATAGGCTTGACTTTGGCATCGTTGATTCAATGTTTTGAGTGGAAAAGGGTTAGTGAGGAAGAAGTTGACATGGCAGAAGGTAATGGAACCACCTTGCTTAAAGCTGTGCCATTGGAGGCTATGTGTAAAGCACACCCTATTGTGCATAAGGTTCTTTCCGAATCTAAACATGACTATTGAACAATTTCCTTAGCACATATAGTTGATTCTCTGTATCTATATAGATTGTATTACTCAGCTTGTATTGAACAATAAATTTTCTTTCAACTTTGAAACTTTATTTATGAAATAAGAATATTTTAGTACTAATTACTTAGTAAATAGTGCTCTAATAAATAAAATGTTAGCACATACATTTCTTTCTTGTATTCATCTAGATTGCATTCATGATGTTTATTTTTGGACTCAGAATGAGGTTTCACATGTTAGCTTCTTAGCTACTCGTGTGAAACCCATAGACCTATATATATCACAATACATTGTCAAATTAAGTAGTGCATATACAATCGATCATGATCCAACTTTTCATATATTTTAATTGATGATCCAGGTGAGCTGTATTATACTATTATCTTCAAAAATTTCCTTTCATGTCCTATCTTCAAAGATTGGTTTTAAACAGTGAATTTGTCGATGAAAAAGCCCGGGTTGCGGCTCGTATATTGCGTGAAAATTCAATTGCGAAATTACTTAGGAATTATATGGATATATAAAAATTAAAATGCACTTGGCCATATTTTATACATGTAACTTCTTTTTAAAAATATTAAAAAAATAATTTTAAAAATTAAATATAGCCATATCAATCTATAATATATAAAATGAAAATCTTGATTTTTTTTTTTTTTGCGAACTTCTAATTTGTCATAACTCATATGAGCTTTTGACAACTCATGTTTTTCCAAATCATTATAATAGCGTGTCAATCTAAACCAATTACAGTTCACTGTTTTCACTTTTTATGTAAGACAACCGAATGAACGCTAATTTTTTAAAATATTAAAATAGGTTTAATATTCTCTAAACAACTTTCAACTAAATTGTGGATTTTAGTTTTTTTCTTTAGCTAGTTCAATTGGTAAACTTTCTTGCCAATAAATAAAATACATAGGATTCGAACTTCAAATACATAAAAAAAATCAGTTGGTATTTTGGCTTAATAGCAAGGAAAAATTATTATAAAATGAATGTTATATATAGGTTAAAAATCTATTGTATCTTTAAAAGGAGTTTTTTTTTTTAATTTATATTTTTATCACTTCAAATTGACTTAGCAAGGACTTCTTTTACAAATTCACAAATGTCAATTTCTATGTATTAATGCTTATTAATCCATTTTGTATTATATATAAATATATTTTTTATCAAGTTGTGTAGGTTTGTAACATATAATTAAAGAAATACGAAGCACCTTATATGGGGCATCCAATTATAAATAATATGATAATATCCTTAACACCATTAAACGAATAAGTGCTTGAATTATTATTTTGTGATGGTTAAATTTCTTAAAGTTGTAGCGTCTGTATATATCTACATAAATATAAAGGAAATTTGAATGCTAATTATTAAGATTGAAATCTTATGATAGGAAGTAGTTTGAAGTTGTACTTTTCGCCACAATTATGTTTTTGCCATGCCGTTTGTCCTTTGCTATCAAAAACTCCACCACCTGACACAGTGTGACTGTTGATACACTCAAAAGAAACCCAAAAGTTTTTACCGTTGAAGGAGGCAAGGTCTGATGGGGCTTGTAGGGTGCCTTGAAGGTTAAACTCAATAGCACCTTTGCATGGACCTAACAAAGTCACTACACCTAGTTTGTATGTCCCTACTGAAATCACAACTTTACTTCCTGCTACTGCGCACGCAGCTTTCCAAGCTTTTGTCAAAGCTTGATAAACACATTATCAAATATCAAAATCAGTATATTACAACCATTTTTTACGTTAATGTTTTATGGTTTGGTCAAGACACCGAAGAGTTTTTAGTGTAAGCAGAGTTTGAACCCGAGTACTTTTATTTGACATTAAAGGAGTTTACTAGTTAAGTTAACTAGAACCCACTCTCTTGTTTACACTTCAACTTCTATACTATTATTAGCTTTTGTGCTTTCTCCTTCACTAATTAATTAATAGTTTATCGTTATAATCAAACCGTTGGTGACCAGTTAAAATTAAATCAATTTCGTTGACCATGGAAGGATAAATTTTTAACAACTTTATGATTGAATTATGCTAATAACTCTAAAGGATTATAACGTGTCTTTTTTTTGGTCCGTTATTAAATAAGATAAGATTGTTACCACTATATATAACCCAAAATTCTTAGCCTTAAATGGCAAGCTCTTAGCCACCTAAAATCTTTTCATTTTCTCGTTTAAGCAAATTGAATACTTCCTGTTAAAGAGGGGGGAAAAGTCTAGAAAAATAATCACCTCCGAAAATTGTCCAAAGTTAGTATAGGCAGCATGCCCATCTGTAGTGTAAAATAGAAAATAAAGAAAATACTATATAGGAGAGGTTGAACTCACCTTTTCAATTATTATATTTATCATTATTACTATAATTGGTGTACAGATCTTTGTCAATTATTATATACTAGCCAGTAACCTGTGCAATGCTCGAGAAAGTTGGACATAACCCTTTTTGTCTAAATAAGAAATTTGATAATTATGATAACCAACGAACATTTATTATAATCGCAATGCCAACAATATAGTAGTTTTGCCACATTTTGAGTATTTATAAATAAAATATTAAGGGTTTAAATTCTCTCTTCTCTATTGCAACTATCAAATTATAAACAAATGAAATCAACAAATACTTTCAATGGTCTTTCTTAGAATTAAGAAGTTTGAAATTGGAAACGTTTTTTGGTTCTTAAAGTAGAGACTAAGAAACTACTAAGATTGTCCATGTAGGGCGCAAAGCATCATTCAATTTTCATAGGAAACTAGTCGCAACTTGCGCGATGCATGAAAATATAAATATTATGCAATGAAGTGTAATATATAAAAAGTAACAATTACTTCAAGCATTGTCTTTTTTTTTTTTTCAAAAAAAAAAAAGATTTTTACACATATTTTTTTTAAATCTTTTTATCTCTACAAATATATCATTTTAATATTTTTTGTATATTTCATTAATATTTTTTAAGGTGAACCATATTCTTCTAACTTTGTTGTAGTGTGTTACATTTGCTTAATATACAACTCATCTTAAAAAAAATGTATATTATATAAATAAATAAAAAGGTATATGTATGGTTTTTATTAACTTTAAAGAAAATGAAAAATCAATTATTAACAACAACAACAACAACAACAACAATAATATAGAAGTAATTACATTCGCCTTCCTTGGGGTTTGAGGAAATGACACTCTACCCCAAACTTGAAAGGAAAAAATATTTTCACCCTTTACATTTGTTTGACCAAAATTTGTTAAATTAATATTAAAATATTGTGTATTAACCTGCCTGTGCTTAAGGTAGGTTCCAAAATTGTCGTTAATTTTAAAATTAAATTCTCTTATTTTAAAATTTTAAATTAAAGTGTATTTCAAAACATTAAGTAATCTCTTTTGCTTTTTTCCCCCTTTTCTCTTCCCAATGAGTTATGGAGAGATTTGTCATTTAAAATGTTTTGGTATTTTATAAATTTGTATTTTAATTCTAAGGTTATGAGTAATGTCTTTACTAACCATGGTTAAACATTTATAAATAGATTCTTAAATAAATTTAAAAAAATTTGTTATTAATATAAACAAAATGGGAGAGTGTTATTACTTATTACCCCAAATATATTTAATAAGATCACCTTAAAAAAAAATTATCTCGCGCAATGCGCAGGTCTGCGACTAGTTATTGGTAAAAGACAATAGTTAGCGCAACAAACCATTTAGGTACTCGACATCATTTAATTTCGTTGTTAATCATTTGTTAGAATATGCAGATTAATCATCCAAAATCGCTTCAATTTAATAAGAAAATTAAGTAAGTTTACTAAAATATTTATGTAATTGGTTTTTATTTCCTATCTTAATTTTTGCGTTGGGGGTATAATCATCTTCAATAATATGTGTTATACTTTTAAAAATAAAAGTGATTAAAATTTAGTTGTTACAGAAATCTATATTAAAAATATACAATATTTAGAGACGCAAATTTGAATATATGGTGTCCGTTTTATGAGTTTATATCTTACCGTCGTCGAAGAGTATGAGAGCAAGTTAATTTGGCGTTAAAAACATGCATGCGGATGAATTGAATGTTACCATATCATGGACACAAGCATGTATTTGGTGAATAATAATAAAAATTACAAAGAGTTTAATAACTATTTTTGTTTTATTTTGAAATATCCCAGCTACAGTAACAGAACAAATACTATCTACAACAACACTCTAGATCACAACAGCTTTTAGTAAAAGGCTGAACTCAAACAACTCTAAAAATTTCTATCCAACATTCCACAGTTTCATTTAAATAAAGAAAAAGGGAACGTGATAGACTGAAGTAAATGAAATTATACTTAGAATAGAACACCTATAACCTATTTGCAAATAGTATTTCCTCATTCTGCATTAGTTACAATAGCTTGGGAGGCATTTAGTTATTGTTTGATGGTACAAGCAGGTGGATTCTGCTTGCCCGAAACGGTGGGCTTGACATTAACACAAGTGGAAGTAGCAGATCCTCCAGCTCCCTTGTATAGGAGATCAATGTCAGCAACCACCACTTGTTGGCATGGAACACCATTACTGCAAATAAGCTTCACAGCTTCCTTTGTTGAAGAAGTGCCTCTAATGTTCTTAAAGCTAACATTGCTGATCTTAACTTTCGAGGGAGACTGAAAGCAAAACAAACAAAATAAAACCCACACAAGAATTTGATGTTAGTATATGTAATTTGTTTTTCTTTCTTTAACTTCTAACATCAAAATGAGTGTATATATTTGTGATGTTTATAATAACCTTGTTTGAGCATTGATTGTTTGGGCAGTAGCCTTGATCAATGAGGATAGGATTGGCAACATTGTTCATGATAATATTCTCGAAATGCATATCTGAAGCACTCCCAGGAGGGGAAGAAGGCCATGTTTTGATTCTAACACCATTCTGTGTACTGCTTAAGGTGCCACCAATTACTCTGATTCCTGAAACAGGTTGTTCATTCTGGTACCTTCCAAGACTTCCAACGCTGATACCATGGCCAGGTCCACAAGTTACTTGGTTAGCAGTAACATCTTGGGCTCCATCACCAATGGAGATGCAATCGTCACCTGTTCCAATTTTGGCATTGCTGATGGTGATGTTAGATGAACGTCCGATGTGGATTCCATCGGTGTTGGGGCTATCTCCGGGTGCAGTTATGGTAACATCTTGGATTTGCAAGTTCTTGCATCCCAAAACGTTTATGTGGAAAAATTTGCTGTCCTTCGATTGAATGTCACGGACTATTGAATTTGTGACGAAATCGAACCTTATATTCTGTTCATGTTTACAAGTTAGACAAATCAAAACACCAAATATGAACGCCATAGTTTCATTTAAATATTGTCCTAAAAATATTTTCCTTTAAATATATTATAGTAAAATGCTAACGCTTCTTTGAATTACTATATTAAAAAAAATTACAAATATATATCAATGAATGTGGCTGGTACTACTTCAACAATATTGTATAGAAAAGTCATTTGGTACGAAACAATTTGTCACAACTTGATGTTATATGTGAGTATGATTGGTGAACCATCACTTTGATCACCTTTAACCACCACTTTTTCTCCATTGCACACAGTTGCACAAGTTAGGGTCATGGCATAGAAGTTGTGTCCACATTCCGTATTTGGTCTTTCTCATATATAAATTTTGAATTATATTTTTTGGTGAGTCATGACACCTCACTATATAAAACTTACATCCAATTATTAATAATATGATAATATCCTTAACAACATTAAACGAATAAGTGCTTGAATTATTATTTCGTGACGGTTAAATTTCTTGAAGTTGTAGCGTCTGTATATATCTACATAAATATAAAGGAAATTTAAATGCTAATTATCAAGATTGAAATCTTACGATAGGAAGTAGTTTACAGTTGTACTTTTCGTCACAATTATTTTTTTGCCATGCCGTTTGTCCTTTGCCATCAAAAACTCCACCACCTGACACAGTGAGACTGTCGATACGCTCAAAAGAAACCCAAAAGTCTTTACCGTTGAAGGAGGCAAGGTCTGATGGGGCTTGTAGGGTGCCTTGAAGGTTAAACTCAATAGCACCTTTGCATGGACCTAACAAAGTCACTACACCTACTTTGTATGTCCCTGCTGAAATCACAACTTTACTTCCTGCTACTGCGCACGCAGCTTTCCATGCTTTTGTCAAAGCCTGATAAACACATTATGAAAAATCAAAATCAGTATATTGCAACCATTTTTCACGTTAATGTTTTATGGTCTGGTCAAGACACCGAAGAGTTTTTAGTGTAAGCAGAGTTTGAACCCGAGAACTTTTATTTGACATTAAAAGAGTTGACTAGTTAAGTTTACTAGCACCCACTTTTAATGTTAATTTGGTGTATTTAATTGTGCTACACATATTTATACCTGGGTGATATCGGCATTAGGTTGTCCTCCATATGATTTGACGTCAAAGACTTGCCCGGCACTGGTGGATGCCAACAGTAGTAGTAGGGAAATTGTTAAAATGCTCAAATTCTTCCCCATTTTATTGTTCTTTATTTCCCTGCTATTGCCAATTTGTTGTACGGTATGATGGCTTCCCTATTTGGTTTGAAGCTATTTATACTACAGTACTTGAGCTCATCACCATTAAAGCTATCCAACTGATATTAACTAATTTTATGCACAGTTGCTAAGAACTCTCCTGTTTACACTTCAACTTCTATACTATTATTAGCTTTCGGGCTTCCTCCTTTACTAATTAATTAATAGTTTATCGTTATAATCAAACCGTTGGTGACCAGTTAAGATTAAATCAATTTCATTGGCCATGGAAGGATAAATTTTTAACAACTTTTTGATTGAATTATGCCAATAAATCTAAAGGATTATAACGTGTCTTTTTTTTTTGGCCCATTATTCTATAAGATAAGATTATTACCACTATATATAACCATAACTTCTTAGCCTTAAATGGTAGGCTCTTAGCCACCTAAGATCTTTTCATTTTCTTGTTTAAGCGAATTGAATACTTCCCGTTAGAGAGGGGGAAAAAGTCTAAAAAAATAATCACCTCCGAAAACTGTCCAAAGTTAATATAGGCAGCATGCCCATCTGTAGTGTAAAATAGAAAATAAAGAAAATACTATATAGGAGAGGTTGAACTCGCCTTTTCAATTATTATATTTATCATTATTACTATAATTGGTGTACAGATCTTTGTCGATTATTATATACTAGCCAGTAACCAGTGCAATGCTCGAGAAAGTCGGACATGATCCTTTTTGTCTAAATAAGAAATTTGATAATTATGATAACCAACGAACATTTATTATAATCGCAATGACAACAATATTGTAGTTTTGCCACCTTTTGAGTATTTATAAATAAAATATTTAGGGTTTAAATTCTCTCTTCTCTATTGCAACTATCAAATTATAAACAAATGAAAACAACAAATACTTTCAATGGTCTTTCTTAGAATTAAGAAGTTTGAAATTGGAAACGTTTTTTGGTTCTTAATGTAGAGACTAAGAGACTACTAAGATTGTCCATCTATGGGTTTTTAGTATGTAGAATACAAAATCTCCGCCGATTTACCCTCCTTAATTCTCCAACCATGAAACTTGCTCGCTTTCTCCCCCTAGACTGTGACACATTACCACCATCAACCTCCACAAAATTGTGTTGTTCAAAGACAAATTTGTGGTAAATAAATTAGGTTGTGAATAATCAAGAGAAAAAGAATGTAGAAATAATGAAATTCGAAAGAAATTCAAATTTTGACCGGCCCTAAAAGTAAGGGTTTTAATTAACTAGCAGATGGAGATGATGATTTTGGCCTTAAAACTCATCAACCCAAAGGAGAGGAGTAATTCTCCTTTTTCATCAAGTTGTGAAACACGACACTTTTCTACAACTATTTTTGGTAGGTGAACTTCAATGCAACTTTTGAAGTGTTTAGTACGAATATCGATTATCAACAATGACGAGCCCTAAAATATATCATTGTTCATGTACCAACCCATGATTATTCTTACTTTGGTAGATTATGACTTAAATGTTGGTTGAATTTCAACAAATATGAATTTTGAACAATAGTATGTTTCACATCAAATGAGAGGAAAAGACTTCGTTTTTTTTTAATGATAGAAAATATATGCCAACATTGATGTCAATGGGACTAACATTTTAGCTAGGTTACAAATTACACGTTAAGCTTCCTTCACAAATCATCCGTTTTATTTATTATGATATGCAAACTTTTCATCACCTTCATATTTATTTTTCCAATCATGATTCTTCACATTCTATTGATATTTTATTTGATAAAAGTTGAATCCTTTGTCCCTAGACTCTACAATCCCCGTAGATGAACTTACAGCTGAAACCTTCTATCGCTTTAGAACCTCTGAACTCTTCAATATATGAACGCCACCCTTTAATGCATGGATCCTAATACGTGACTAACTCTTTTGCACCAATCCCAATACGTGACTCACTCACCAACTTGAGGAAGAAGAAAGTTGGCTGCAAAGTTCTTCACTTCATCAACAATGAAGATCAAGAAGCACTTGGTTACAAAACCCTAAGGCACAAAAACGCAGTAGCTTCTTCTTAAGAGAATAAGGCTTCGGTCACCTTTTGCATATGTTCTCCTTGTATTCTTTTATGTGACGGCCTCTAAAATAAGCCTTATATATGCCTAGTGTTGTGAGAAAAGAAACCCTACACAAATACAAAAGCCTGGCCCAAAAATCAGATCTGAAAATTTTAATTTCCGTAACCTCGATAGATAGCTTAATAGATAGCAGGTGTCGAGCCTCATTAAACCTCGATAGATAGCTATTAGTCGAGCAGCTGTCGAGCAGCTGTCTGCAGGTGTCTAGCTTTAGTAAATACCTTTTCTTCACTTGTTTCTTGGTCCAATCTTCATGGCTTTAATACTAGACTTGAACAATATGTTCTTTGAAGTATTAAACACATCCTAGATCTACCCAAATACAAGTAAAGTGCGTTTTATTGAAGGATTTGCCAACAACATAAAATATGTCCTTAACAATCTCCCCCTTTGGCAATCCGTGACAAAACCACAACAAACAAATGAACATATGAGAGAAGTCATAAATCACTCAACTCATACTCACTTGTTGAATACAATAAAATCTATCCTAACACAAACTCTTGAAAAACTTTGCAAGAAGAGAGTTCATGGCATGGAAGACTTTGACAACCTATTAAAGAAACACTTTAAACAAAACACATCAAGGAATCTTTGTGTGAAGCAGAAATAATAGATTGCATACAAATTAAAGAAACATGTGTATAAAGAGAGAAAAGAAATAACACATATAGAGGTAGGTGAAGAAAACATGCATCATCGCATATACCACTTGATAAGCATCATGTATGTAAACACGGTCACAAGACCTAAGGTACAAAAGCAAGAAGCTAAAAGTAGCTCCTAAAACAACAAGGAGATAAACACTCCCCTTAACAAGATGAAACACATCTCCCCTTTACAAAGGCATGTATTTCTCCCCCTAACTTGTAGAATCTTAAAGAAAGAAATCACAAATTCTACAATTTCTCCCCCTTTTTGTCACAATTGAAAATGGGTACAAGAAGCTAGAAAGCTTCACTCGAGAAACATAAAGATGATCAAGGGGATACAAAGAATCCATAAAAATGCATGAATGTAATGAAACAAGATGCTATGGATGACAAGATAAAACAAACATGCAAAGCATGTGAAAAACAATGCATGCAGAGGATCTCGATGGATTGAGAGGTGTTGAGAAGCTATTGAGCATACCTCGATGGATCGAACAACTATCGAGAAGCTATCGAGGGGACAATAAGTTTCTCAATCGATCCACCTAGCAATCGAGAGGTGTCGAGATTGCGATAAAAAATCAACTCAAGATCTCGACAGATAAGCCAAGTATCGAGAGGTATCGAGAAGGTGTCGAGATGGCTTAAAAATAGTTTTTCAAAGAGGATAAAAACACAGATATGAATGCAATCAAACATGCAACTCAGCCAATGATCCAACCAATATTTTAACCTCTCAAAATCATCTCTCAACAATAATTTTAAGCACATGGATCCCAAAATACACACACACACACATACACACTAAACAAGTCTAATCGATTTTATATTTCAAAAACAAGTAAGACAGTTTAGTGAGTATAAATCAACACATGTAAACCTTGTGATGGCCAAATCACATTGTACTTGTACATGTATCAAAAGTAGCAAAGAATATTGCGTGTTGTGTGTGAAAACATCGCAAGATTGCATAAGTGTTTCTATGTTATGACGATTTGAGATATGAGAAAATCACTTGAACTCACACACAATCATAACTGTTTGATGGGGACTATCACCTTTGAGGTACATCCTATAACTCCCACATCTCCTAGAAAACACGCTTGCAATCATATTTAAGGCATTTTTTTTTTTTTTAATCTTTTTGCTTTTATTTTCTTTGCATATTTTGTTTTTATTAAGCAAATCATGCATGGGTATACAAAGGAGAGAAGAAATACCCAATTATGTTAAGCTTTTGACATTGCAATTTTGCTATGCTGAAGCATACAAATGTCATTGACATTGCACTTTTACTATGCCGAAGCATACAGATGTCATTGACATTGCACTTTTACTATGCCGAAGCATACAGATGTCATTGACGTTGCACTTTTGCTATACGGAAGCATACAGATGTCATATCATGATTGGCGGGTAATAGTGGTGAGATGGTTATTTATGCCTTTCTCTTATAATTTTCTAGTCCTACCCGTCAAAATAAGTGATACGAGTGTTAAGTACAAGAGATCACTTAACCTTACTCATCACAAACAAAGAGCCACAAAACTCACTTGCTTAGTTGTGCATAGAGATGCTCATCTAAGCTACAAGAGATACAAAGTTTAGAAAACTCTATTTCAAAGGCCATTTTGAGGTTCCCAAGAACCAATGTACACATAGACACACTATTTTTGTATTTTTCAATTTTTCTCAATTTAAAAAAAAAATAAATAAATAAAAACTAAACAACCAAACAAAAACAGAAAAACAATCATGAAAGCATGAAAGAAATATGCAAATGCTTGAAGGCATGATAGAAAGATACAGATGCATGAAAGCATGATTCCAATAGTAGAAAAGAAATCAAGCAAAGAGAGTCCTACTTTAGATAAACAGAATTAAAGCAGAGAACAACAGAAAAGGCAATTAAGTCTTAGACTCCTTTCTCACCCACACAGCACGAGTCTTTGGCCGTGAAGATGAAAAGGCACGTGTCCTAGTATGTTTACTAAAGGACATAGAAGAATTAGAATTCTTCTGAAATTGAGTTAAAAAGCTCAAGACTTTTAATAACTCTCCAAACAAAGGTGTAGGTCCTTGAGAGGAAACCTGTGACCGTTTCGACACTTGCTTTTGAGGATACAACTAAAGCAATTAGGACGAATGTGTCCAGAAACACCACAATGGTGACAAACATAAGGTCTAACAAAGGATTTAGAATTAGCCAAAACAGTTTTGGATTTCATACCTTGATTACCTCTCTCGGATTGAGGCACAATGACAGTCCTTGATCTAGAAGCCGTGGAAGAGGAAGGGCCGGAGGAGACAGCATATCCTAAGCCAGTCTTATCAGAACTAGGCGTTTGAGCACTCAGGACCTCTTCAAGCTTTGCACTAGACATCCTCTCTATTTGAGTTCTAGCTTGACCAAGTTCAACCTCAAGATTCTTAACCTTATCTTCTAATGAGGTGTTCTCCACAATGAGAGTCTCCACTAACCTTGTAGTCTCATCCAGTTTGACTAACATATCAGCTTTTTCAGTTTTTACCTTATTAAACTCTTTTCTACAAAGATGAGAAGTCTTTTCAGATTTTATGAATTCAGTGCGTAGCTTATCATAGGCTTCTTGAAGGGTCATCTTCTTGGATATTTCATCGTTAGAAGAATCCTCACTGTTAGTAGCGCTCTCCACAATCACCTTATCAGTTGAGGCAGTAAAGGCCATAACGTGACTACATTCATCCACATACTCATCAGAAGAGTCATTCTCAGTGTCACTCCAAGTAGCAACCAACCCTTTATCTTCTGACTTCTTGACCTTTTCCCTCATAAGGTAGTTTGGGCACTCTATCCTCATATGACCAAAACCCTTACATTCATGGCATTGGATGAGGGGTTTCTCATTCTTACCCTTCCTAGAGGAGTTAGATTTCCTAGGAGGTTTGCCCTTATCCTTTTTCCTAAACTGAAGAAGCTTGATAATCTCATCAGTTATGAAGGTTAGATCCTCATCCTCATCATCATCTTCATCTTCATCTTTAGAGTCCTCAATCTCTTCCTCTATACCCGTAAGAGCCAAATTTTTACTCTTTCCACCTTTTCCCATTGAGCCTAATCCCATCTCATAGGTTTGAAGGTTCCCTACAAGCTCAGTCAAAGGAATTAGATCAATGTCCTTTGCTTCTTCAATGGCAGTGATCTTGGCATGGAATCTTTCGGGTAAGGACCTAAGGATTTTCCTAACAATTTTGGATTCTGCTATAGACTCTCTAAGGTTGAAGGCAGAATTCACAATATCCTTGAGTTTAGCATAGAACTCATCAACGGTCTCATCCTCTTCCATCCTTATTTCTTCAAAGCTACTAGTGAGTCTTTGAAGCTTCACAGTCTTCACTGCCTTGGTACCTTCATAGGTGGTCTCAAGAATGGTCCATGCTTCCTTAGCAACTTCTGTGGATGATATTTTCTTGAATTCCTCATTGGTCACCCCACAAAACAAAGCATTCAAGGCTCTTCTGTTGAAATTTGCCTCTATGATTGTTGCATCATCCCAATCCACTGGCGCTATCTTTGGCTTAATGCAGCCAACTTCAACAGCTTGACATACCTGTTCACCAAGAGCCTGCAAAAAAACTTTCATACGAACTTTCCAGTACGCAAAATTAGTTCCATCAAATAAAGGAGGAATCAAAAGAGATTGTCCACGATCCATGACAACGGGGGTCATGGATCACACTCAAGAAATTAATCCAATCAGAGTGTACTCGCTCTGATACCACTTGTTAGGAAATTTAGACCCCGGTTAATCAAATTAACAAGTTTTAAATCCAAGTTGTTAATTAGATTTATTATGCATAAACTTGTTAAAACAAACAAACATCAATGTCATGTCAAAATCATATGCGGCGAAAAAATAAATAAGACAAGATATGATGACCCGGGAAAACCAATGAAACCAACCAGTTTCACAGTAAAAAACCTGGGGGGAAACCTTCTCGAAAAGTAATCCACTATAGTAAAGAGAAGTTTCAGATCTAGTGCAAAACCTTTGTCCCTAGACTCTACAATCCCCGTAGATGAACTTGCAGCAGAAACCTTCTACCGCTTCAGAACCTCTGAACTCTTCAATATATGAACGCCACCCTTTAATGCACGGATCCCAGTACGTGACTAACTCCTTTGCACAAATCCCAGTACGTGACTCACTCACCAACTTGAGGAAGAAGAAAGTTGGTTGCAAAGTTCTTCACTTCATCAACAATGAAGATCAAGAAACATTTGGTTACAAAACCCTAAGGCACAAAGACGCAGTAGCTTCTTCTTAAGAGAATAAGGCTTCGATCACCTTTTGCATATGTTCTCCTTGTATTCTCTTATGCGATGTCCTCTAAAATAAGCTTTATATATGCCTAGGGTTGTGAGAAAAGAAACCCTACGCAAATACAAAAGCCTGGCCCAAATATCATATCTGAAAATTCTGATTTTCGTAACCTCGATAGATACCTCGATAGATAGCAGATGCCGAGCCTCATTAAATCTCGATAGATAGCTATCTGTCGAGCAGCTGTCCGCAGGTGTCCAGCTTTAGTAAACATATTTTCTTCACAATGCAACCGCACAGAGGGAAAATTAAATTAGACATTGTCAATGTTCCAATGGTATGGCCCAACAAGGTATAGGAAATGTAGAACGGACATTGCCAGTCCCAGGGAACGCGGCCCAAGCAAGGAGTAGGAAAATAAAAAGGGGGCATGTGGAGGGGACCCTAATACATGCTCTTGAGAAGAGACTTAGAGAAAGGGGAAGAGAAAACCGCTTGGGATGGGCTTAGGCCCTCTAATCTATTGAACATTGCCCGTTGGCGGGCTTGCATCTGCTTGCTTGCATTTTGCCCTTTTTGCTTGCGCCTAGGAGGTCGTGCCCTCGATCCAAGCATCCTAGCTCTATGCGTGGAAATGCAACAAACAAGGAAACAAGCCAGCAAACAAGCAAAGAAACGAATAGAAGGAAAGCATGCTAGAAGACAAGCTCGGAAAAGATGTCGAATGGGGGACAAACAAGCATGTGAAGCACACGAAGAGGAAAAAAAATATGTTATCAATCAAAAGGGGGTGTCCTAGGAGGACAAATGTAGGTTTGGATAAAATGTCCATAGTTCCATTGGATTGGAGTATGGACGACACACAAACTCATGCATGAACATGTAGGCAAGTGTGCAACGTGAAAGCATAGAAGCAAGGAAAGCCAAACTGGTGGCACAAAGAAAGGAAGGCAGGCATATCAACATCACACGGAGCGGAGAAAGGTGTGTATCAAGCACACCAACACCACAGGGGGTGTATCTCACAAATGGTCATACCCAATCAATCCCTAGGAAGGATGGATGCGACCACACAAGCACAAGCCCGTGTAGGGCGCAAAGCATGGCAAAGCCTAGATCTAGAGAGGCTAACATGGAGATAATGCGTAGGAGCATGTAAGCAAACATTGACATGCAAAAGAAATGATCCAAACCCTTTAATATAGGCCTCAGTGTATAAACGTAGGCCTAAACCACAGGATCTAGATCTACACCATGCCAATAAGGGCCAAAACCCAAGAAAGAGAAATATTAAGAGGTAGAAGGGCTTTAAAAGCACGTGGCATAGGAACCACCATGTATATCTAGACACATGAACAAGGCATAGAGCACTCAAAGATATAGATCTAGACACATGAACAAGGCGAAGAGCACAAAAGCATGTGGATCTAAGCATAAACGTGGCAAAGAACACATAGGCGTGTAGATCTAAGCGTAAACATTTTGAGGAGCCTAAAAGCATGTGGATCTAAGCCGCAAAGAACACATAGGCATGTAGATCTAAGCATAAACATGGCGAGGAGCCTAAAAGCATGTGGATCTAAGCATAAACAAGGCAAGAAGCCTAAGAGCATGTGGATCTAAGCACACACAATAAATGTAGACCTATCCTAGTCCAAGAAAGCTAGACCAACAGCATCAAAACGTTAAATCATGGCATAAGCAAGGAAACATTTCTCCACCCTTACCTTTTCATCTCTCCACTACCCACTACATAAATATTATTTTGTCTCTTCTTATTCACACCCTCTTACTATAAATTTGTAACTATCTATTCCATCCTATGCATGGTTTTCTCTCACAAAAAAAGTTTTCTCTCGCTCTCTCTCTCTCTCTCTCTCTCTCTCTCAAATTTTCGATGAATTTTTTATACATTCTTTTATTTATGCCAAATTACTAATCTTTGGGAATCCTTTCTTTTCTTTTCTTTTTCTACACTAGAATCATTATGCTCATTTTCTCACTTAATCTAATTGGGTAGATTGCTGGAATTCAAAAAAAGGTTCTCTCTCTCTCTTTCTCTCTCAATTTTTCGATGAATTATTTATACGTTCTTCTATTTATGCCAAATTACTAATCTTTGGGAATTCTTTCTTCTTCTTCTTCTTCTTTTCTACACTAGAATCATTGTGCTCATTTTCTTACTTAATTTAATCGGGTAGTTTGCTGGAATTCAAGTAAAACCAAACAATAAGGAATTTTACGGCATTGGAGAACGCCTGAATATATACCGGCCAAAAGTTGAAAGTTAGCAAATTAGTGGAGCTATGATTAATCTTCAAACAAGATTGATGGTATTGCCAATGTTCTTTAATTAGCATCCTTTTTTTCTATTTCTCTATATATGTTTCCTAGAATTAGTATTAGGCTCATTTTTATTTTCTCTATTATATTCTACGTAAATCAAGAGTTCTTTAAAACTCCACCTTGGTTAATGCCATTTAGATTTTTTTTTAAACTGTTTTTTTTTTCTCTTTAATTGTTAAATTTTATCCTATTTTTGTTCTTTCTTATAACTCTAATTAATGTTGATGGTTCTTTTTCTTTTTTTTTGGTTAGTTAAGGTTGATGATTCTTTCTTATAGAGAAAAGAAAAAAAATTGAAAACAATTGAATTCCGTATAAACCTGTACCCAAAGGGGACATGATCCTTTGTTTATTTTGTTAGAGACAATATATTAAAGGGGCATATCCTTTGGCCATTGCATTGCATTTCTTGGAGGTTAAAAGATAAAGCTTGTCATTATAGGAAAACATTTTGGGTGGAGATAAGGGCGTCATTTTGTTTGCTCTAAGAGTAACAAAAGATCCTATTATAAAGGAAGCCCACAATCATATCAGATACATATTACACTAACCTGCATGAGCACAAATATATTTAATAAGATCACCCTAAAAAAACTTATCTCACGCAATGCGCAAGTCTGCGACTAGTTATTGATAAAAGACAATAGTTAGCGCAACAAACCATTTAGGTACTCGACATCAATTAATTTCGTTGTTAATCATTTGTTAGAATATGCAGATTAATCATCCAAAATCGCTTCAATTTAATAAGAAAATTAAGTAAGTTTACTAAAATATTTATGTAATTGGTTTTTATTTCCTATCTTAATTTTTGCGTTGGGGGTATAATCATCTTCAATAATATGTGTTATACTTTTAAAAATAAAAGTGATTAAAATTTAGCAGTTACAGAAATCTATATTAAAAATATACAATATTTAGAGACGCAAATTTGAATATATGGTGTCCGTTTTATGAGTTTATATCTTACCGTCGTCGAAGAGTATGAGAGCAAGTTAATTTGGCGTTAAAAACATTCATGCGGATGAATTGAATGTTACCATATCATGGACACAAGCATGTATTTGGTGAATAATAATAAAAATTACAAAGAGTTTAATAACTATTTTTGTTTTATTTTGAAATATCCCAGCTACAGTAACAGAACAAATACTATCTACCACAACACTCCAGATCACAGCAGCTTTTAGTAAAAGGCTGAACTTAAACAACTCTAAAAATTTCTATCCAACATTCCACAGTTTCATTTAAATAAAGAAAAAGGGAACGTGATAGACTGAAGTAAATGAAATTCTACTTAGAATAGAACACCTATAACCTATTTGCAAATAGTATTTCCTCATTCTGCATTAGTTACAATAGCTTGGGAGGCATTTAGTTATTGTTTGATGGTACAAGCAGGTGGATTCTGCTTGCCCGAAACGGTGGGCTTGACATTAACACAAGTGGAAATAGCAGATCCTCCAGCTCCCTTGTATAGGAGATCAATGTCAGCAACCACCACTTGTTGGCACGGAACACCATTACTGCAAATAAGCTTCACAGCTTCCTTTGTTGAAGAAGTGCCTCTAATGTTCTTAAAGCTAACATTGCTGATCTTAACTTTCGAGGGAGACTGAAAGCAAAACAAACAAAATAAAACCCACACAAGAATTTGATGTTAGTATATGTAATTTGTTTTTCTTTCTTTAACTTCTAACATCAAAATGAGTGTATATATTTGTGATGTTTATAATAACCTTGTTTGAGCATTGATTGTTTGGGCAGTAGCCTTGATCAATGAGGATAGGATTGGCAACATTGTTCATGATAATATTCTCGAAATGCATATCTGAAGCACTCCCAGGAGGGGAAGAAGGCCATGTTTTGATTCTAACACCATTCTGTGTACTGCTTAAGGTGCCACCAATTACTCTGATTCCTGAAACAGGCTGTTCATTCTGGTACCTTCCAAGACTTCCAACGCTGATACCATGGCCAGGTCCACAAGTTACTTGGTTAGCAGTAACATCTTGGGCTCCATCACCAATGGAGATGCAATCGTCACCTGTTCCAATTTTGGCATTGCTGATGGTGATGTTAGATGAACGTCCGATGTGGATTCCATCGGTGTTGGGGCTATCTCCGGGTGCAGTTATGGTAACATCTTGGATTTGCAAGTTCTTGCATCCCAAAACGTTTATGTGGAAAAATTTGCTGTCCTTCGATTGAATGTCACGGACTATTGAATTTGTGACGAAATCGAACCTTATATTCTGTTCATGTTTACAAGTTAGAGAAATCAAAACACCAAATATGAACGCCATAGTTTCATTTAAATATTGTCCTAAAAATATTTTCCTTTAAATATATTATAGTAAAATGCTAACGCTTCTTTGAATTACTATATTAAAAAAAATTACAAATATATATCAATGAATGTGGTTGGTACTACTTCAACAATATTGTATAGAAAAGTCATTTGGTACGAAACAATTTGTCACAACTTGATGTTATATGTGAGTATGATTGGTGAACCATCACTTTGATCACCTTTAACCACCACTTTTTCTCCATTGCACACAGTTGCACAAGTTAGGGTCATGGCACAGAAGTTGTGTCCACATTCCGTATTTGGTCTTTCTCATATATAAATTTTGAATTATATTTTTTGGTGAGTCATGACACCTCACTATATAAAACTTACATCCAATTATTAATAATATGATAATATCCTTAACAACATTAAACGAATAAGTGCTTGAATTATTATTTCGTGACGGTTAAATTTCTTGAAGTTGTAGCATCTGTATATATCTACATAAATATAAAGGAAATTTAAATGCTAATTATTAAGATTGAAATCTTACGATAGGAAGTAGTTTGCAGTTGTACTTTTCGTCACAATTATTTTTTTGCCATGCCGTTTGTCCTTTGCCATCAAAAACTCCACCACCTAACACAGTGAGACTGTCGATACGCTCAAAAGAAACCCAAAAGTCTTTACCGTTGAAGGAGGCAAGGTCTGATGGGGCTTGTAGGGTGCCTTGAAGGTTAAACTCAATAGCACCTTTGCATGGACCTAACAAAGTCACTACACCTACTTTGTATGTTCCTGCTGAAATCACAACTTTACTTCCTGCTACTGCGCATGCAGCTTTCCATGCTTTTGTCAATGCCTGATAAACACATTATGAAAAATCAAAATCAGTATATTGCAACCATTTTTCACGTTAATGTTTTATGGTCTGGTCAAGACACCGAAGAGTTTTTAGTGTAAGCAGAGTTTGAACCCGAGAACTTTTATTTGACATTAAAAGAGTTTACTAGTTAAGTTTACTAGCACCCACTTTTAATGTTAATTTGGTGTATTTAATTGTGCTACACATATTTATACCTGGGTGATATCGGCATTAGGTTGTCCTCCATATGATTTGACGTCAAAGACTTGCTCGGCACTGGTGGATGCCAACAGTAGTAGTAGGGAAATTGTTAAAATGCTCAAATTCTTCCCCATTTTATTGTTCTTTATTTCCCTGCTATTGCCAATTTGTTGTACGGTATGATGGCTTCCCTATTTGGTTTGAAGCTATTTATACTACAGTACTTGAGCTCATCACCATTAAAGCTATCCAACTGATATTAACTAATTTTATGCACAGTTGCTAAGAACTCTCCTGTTTACACTTCAACTTCTATACTATTATTAGCTTTCGAGCTTCCTCCTTTACTAATTAATTAATAGTTTATCGTTATAATCAAACCGTTGGTGACCAGTTAAGATTAAATCAATTTCATTGGCCATGGAAGGATAAATTTTTAACAACTTTTTGATTGAATTATGCCAATAAATCTAAAGGATTATAACGTGTCTTTTTTTTTTGGCCCATTATTCTATAAGATAAGATTATTACCACTATATATAACTATAACTTCTTAGCCTTAAATGGTAGGCTCTTAGCCACCTAAGATCTTTTCATTTTCTTGTTTAAGCGAATTGAATACTTCCCGTTAGAGGGGGGGAAAAAGTCTAAAAAAATAATCACCTCCGAAAACTGTCCAAAGTTAATATAGGCAGCATGCCCATCTGTAGTGTAAAATAGAAAATAAAGAAAATACTATATAGGAGAGGTTGAACTCACCTTTTCAATTATTATATTTATCATTATTACTATAATTGGTGTACAGATCTTTGTCGATTATTATATACTAGCCAGTAACCAGTGCAATGCTCGAGAAAGTCGGACATGATCCTTTTTGTCTAAATAAGAAATTTGATAATTATGATAACCAACGAACATTTATTATAATCGCAATGACAACAATATTGTAGTTTTGCCACCTTTTGAGTATTTATAAATAAAATATTTAGGGTTTAAATTCTCTCTTCTCTATTGCAACTATCAAATTATAAACAAATGAAAACAACAAATACTTTCAATGGTCTTTCTTAGAATTAAGAAGTTTGAAATTGGAAACGTTTTTTGGTTCTTAATGTAGAGACTAAGAGACTACTAAGATTGTCCATCTATGGGTTTTTAGTATGTAGAATACAAAATCTCCGCCGATTTACCCTCCTTAATTCTCCAACCATGAAACTTGCTCGCTTTCTCCCCCTAGACTGTGACACATTACCACCATCAACCTCCACAAAATTGTGTTGTTCAAAGACAAATTTGTGGTAAAGAAATTAGGTTGTAAATAATCAAGAGAAAAAGAATGTAGAAATAATGAAATTCGAAAGAAATTCAAATTTTGACCGGGCCTAAAAGTAAGGGTTTTAATTAACTAGCAGATGGAGATGATGATTTTGGCCTTAAAACTCATCAACCCAAAGGAGAGGAGTAATTCTCCTTTTTCATCAAGTTGTGAAACACGACACTTTTCTACAACTATTTTTGGTAGGTGAACTTCAATGCAACTTTTGAAGTGTTTAGTACGAATATCGATTATCAACAATGACGAGCCCTAAAATATATCATTGTTCATGTACCAACCCATGATTATTCTTACTTTGGTAGATTATGACTTAAATGTTGGTTGAATTTCAACAAATATGAATTTTGAACAATAGTATGTTTCACATCAAATGAGAGGAAAAGACTTCGTTTTTTTTAATGATAGAAAATATATGCCAACATTGATGTCAATGAGACTAACATTTTAGCTAGGTTACAAATTACACGTTAAGCTTCCTTCACAAATCATCCGTTTTATTTATTATGATATGCAAACTTTTCATCACCTTCATATTTATTTTTCCAATCATGATTCTTCACATTCTATTGATATTTTATTTGATAAAAGTTGAATCCATCCTCATGTAACGTCCAAATCTAATTGGCCCGACCATAATCCAATTGATGATCGTGGTCTCCACTAAACACTTCAGAAGCAACACGAAAGTTCTCATACCAAAAATAGCTGTAGAAAAGTCTAGTTTCTAATATTTGGATGTAAAAGAGAATTCAAACTCTCTTTTGGGCTAAAGAGTTCTAAGTCCAAAAACATCATCTCCATATTTATAATGGCAATTGTTCTTTAGGTTATTGATGATTTGTACATAGTGCTCCCTGAACTCCCGAGGTGTCAATGCGTATACCAGATTGAATATGAGTGATTGAACAAGTAATTGAATTGACATGTTCTAGGAGAGATTAAGCATTAAATATACTCTAAGATTCTAACGAATCAAAGAGTTGAAGCATTAGAGATATATATGTCTGTATGGCTGTGTGTGTGTGTGTGTGTGTGTGTGTTTGTGTATCATATTAAATCTTAAGGACTTGTCAACTTGCAAAGATTCCAAATAGTAAATTAATCTCAAAATTCAATCATCAATCTATAGAAAGCACATAGGTAATCCTAAGAACACGTGTTGAGAGTATTAGATTTCACCTCTAACCCTAACTAGAGATTTAGCCAGACATAGTTAGGCAAAAGAAATCAATAAAAAGAATGCTAAACCTCTAAAAGAAGAAGAAAAAAAATATTAAAAAAAGTTCTAGGACTTTTCCACCTCTATTGTGTCAACCTCCTCCAAAAACTAAAGAGAAAATCCCACAAATTTAGGACGTAAAATTTGTGATTTTTGGAATTGCATCTGCCGTCAACTTCCACCCCACTATTAGGAAATTTAGACCCCGGTTAATCAAATTAACAAGTTTTAAATCCAAGTTGTTAATTAGATTTATTATGCATAAATTTGTTAAAACAAACAAATATCAATATCATGTCAAAATCATATGCAGCGGAAAAATAAATAAGACAAGATATGATGACCCAGGAAAATCAATGAAACCAACCAGTTTCACAGTAAAATGCCTGGGAGGAAACCTTCCCGAAAAGCAATCCACTCTAGTAAAGAGAAGTTTTAAATCTAGTACAAAACCTTTGTCCCTAGACTCTACAATCCCCGTAGATGAACTTATAGCAGAAAGCTTCTACCGCTTTAGAACCTCTGAACTCTTCAATATATAAACGCCACCCTTTAATGCACGGATCCTAATACGTGACTAACTCCTTTGCACCAATCCCGATACGTGACTCACTCACCAACTTGAGGAAGAAGAAAGTTGGCTGCAAAGTTCTTCACTTCATCAACAATGAAGATCAAGAAGCACTTGGTTACAAAACCCTAAGGCGCAAAAACGCAGTAGCTTCTTCTTAAGAGAATAAGGCTTCGGTCACCTTTTGCATATGTTCTCCTTGTATTCTTTTATGTGACGGCCTCTAAAATAAGCCTTATATATGCCTAGGATTGTGAAAAAAGAAACCCTACACAAATACAAAAGCCTGGCCCAAAAATCAGATCTGAAAATTCTGATTTCCGTAACCTCGATAGATACCTTAATAGATAGCAGGTGTCGAGCCTCATTAAACCTCGATAGATAGCTATTAGTCGAGCAGCTGTCGAGCAGCTGTCTGCAGGTGTCCAGCTTTAGTAAATACCTTTTCTTCACTTGTTTCTTGGTCCAATCTCCATGGCTTTAATACTAGACTTGAACAACATGTTCTTTGAAGTATTAAACACATCCTAGATCTACCCAAATACAAGTAAAGTGCGTTTTATTGAAGGATTTGCCAACTACATAAAATATGTCCTTAACAATCTCCCCCTTTGGCAATCCGTGACAAAACCACAACAAACAAATGAACATATGAGAGAAGTCATAAATCACTCAACTCATACTCACTTGTTGAATACAATAAAATCTATCCTAACATAAACTCTTGAAAAACTTTGCAAGAAGAGAGTTCATGGCATGGAAGACTTTGACAACCTATATTTCTGAAACACTTTAAACAAAACACATCAAGGCATCTTTGTGTGAAGCAGAAATAATAGATTGCATACAAATTAAAGAAACACGTGTATAAAGAGAGAAAAGAAACAACACATTAGGGAAGCAATGCGCGTTGATGCCGCCTCAGAGGAGCTCAATCCTACCTGATTTGAAGACACCCTTAGGGAAGGTAGCTCCGGGTCTGGGTTTGGAATAATTTCCATATCCTCCCCACTACCTTCTGTTCTCATATAAGCTTCCTCCCTCAGATTGGATCGAACACCACACAGCTCCATGGTCGGTGCCTCCCCGACAGCACTGGCCCCATTCCGAGTCACAGACAGCGCCGCAGAACCTCCCGCCCTAAATTCTTTAACTTCCCTAACTTTTGACAGAGAAAACCCTAGAGAGCCCATGGATCTCTGCTTAGCATCAACTACCACTATCGAAGTGACAGAGATCGCACCCACCTCTTTCCAAGTTGGGAAAATCTTTTTGTTGCTCTCTTTCCTCCCACCAGAGTCTCTGCTTTTCTTCTTTAACTTTGATGACTTTGGGCCTGACCCAACAGCCTTTGTGTCTAATAAACTAACCACAGTTATGGGCTTGGTTAATGAAGTGGGCTTATCAGCACTTTCAACCCCACTTGGTCCACCCACTGGGTTCCGCATGGGCTTTCGCTTTCCGACAAAGTTGTCTCCATCAACTATACCCGAGCCCATTGCATTTCTGAAAGGGTCAGAACCAAGTTGACTCCTTGGGCTTTGGCTATCAGACCCTGAAGGAGGAAGCTGACCCTTATCTTTCAACTCCTTCCAAAAGGATTGCCTTTTTCGTGTAACCAAGACCCAAGGTCCAAAGGCATCTCCTGCCTTTACTGACGAAGTTTGTCTCATCCTCGCATGGTACTTTCCCGCTTCTTTTGCATCCCCACCGGCCACCGGAGTGTTAATCTTGTAAGGGCAGCTCTCCGCCTTATGCCCCACATGCCCGCACGCAAAACACAAGGAATGGATCCCCTCGTATTGGACCGGCTGGTCTATCCCACCCATTTTTAGAAGCTTGATGATAGGCTCGTTAAAATTAACTTGTACACAGAATCGGGTGTACCTACCTCTGGATTCTACCGCCGTATGGGCATCAATCCTTAGAACAGGCTCGATAGCTTCCCCAATTTCTCTTAAAGCAGAAGGCGCATAGTACTTGATTGAAAGCTCAGGGAGACGGATCCAAACCGCCACTGATGACAGATTCGCTGAGGAAGGTCTAAAATTGGGCTCCCAACACCTAATGGAAAAATAATGTCCACCAACAAACCAGTGGCCATCCCTAAGAACTCTGTCATGATCGTCCTTGGTGTGGAACTTAATGAGGAAGAAGTCAGACCCTAAATCAATGCAGTCCATCCACCCCTCAGGCTTCCACAAACTAAGAATATGAGAGTGCAAAAACTGATAGCCGACCGTTTTCCCGAAGACTTTGACTATAATCGCATGGGTCCATGGAACTCTGATTTTTGTTTTCGTGCTTCCCGAGAATTTAACGGCCTTCTCACCGATTGGCAGATTAGGAAGCTCGTCATCAGATTCCGCTTCGGTGTCCATGTTAAGTCCAAAGTTAAACACATGTTCAAACGCCCCCGGAATCTCGCCTAGCAGCTTTTCCTTATAGGACAACCTCCCTTTTGGTGAGGAGTAGGAAGAATCAACATGGGGTAAGGCAAGGTTGTGATTCTCCTTGACCTTCTTAGTGCTCCGTTGCAGTTCAGCGTCCTCTTCTCTTGACTGTATCGCAGTTTCAGTCATGTGGGTGCTCTTGAGCATTGCCTGTAATTTAAAGTTTTTCATGACAATGATAATAGGGATACATACATATATTTTTATATATAATCTTTTTACAAGTACTAAAGCAGTAAGCTGTGATTAGTGGCAATATAGGCCACTAATATCATCACATTTTCATCTATCAATCACACCTTGTTGAAATAGCAAGTTGTAAAAAAAAATGTTTAAAACAAATATTGTACATAAATTTACTTGTATTTAGAGTATTCACAGTAAAACATGCAAAAAATATAGCTTTTAGCAACTTAAAAAGTTACTTTATTTATTTTAACAACTCAATTTACAATACAACAAACTTCAAAAGTTTTATTTTAGTATTCATACACCTTATCTCCTGCTTCTGCCAATGTTGATGAGTAAGAGGTCTTAAAAGCAAACAAATTTTTACCGCAAGAGGCAGGGAACCTATGCTGTAAAGGATACGATGATCAAATTAGAGTGGAAAAAGCGTAGAGATGTCTTGCGGCATCTCCCACCTACGTATGCCACTGTTCAAGCAAATAATTAGGCAATTGGATCGTAATTCTTCAAACCCTTGCTTAGCTAACACGATCGCGTACTTGATGACGAAATAACAAAGAAAAGAAAGCAAATACGCGCAGCCTTTGATTTTGTGGTTTACCTTTCAAATTAGGAAAAGAAAATAGCTTTGCTAAGTAGCTAACGCCAAAATGACTTTTCGGTTTGTCTTTCAAACAAAGTAAAAGACAGCAAATAGTTTAGTCAACGCCAAAATGATTCTGTGGTTTACCTTTTAAACAAAATCAGCATGTCCTCGTTGATCGCTCAATTTCTTTATATTTTTTTTAAAGGAAAATTTGCCAACAATTTATGGATTGTTTCTCTTTTGCTATTAACGTTAATGTTAAATCAATAGATGGATGACAAATAGATCATCATCAGTTCCTTTTTTATTTTATTTTTCAGAACAAAATTGTTACGTCTCCAATCCATTTCAAAAGTCAACGACAGATACTTAGATTTGTATTCATAAATATGTGCAAACAGAATTATACAAATTACAAAAATTTATGAAGCCTGACAGGGTTGAGATTCAAGTTATTGCACTGGGTGCAATAATTGTATGCAATGGCAGAGAAAAACTTTTTTCTTTTTTTCAGAGGAAACAAAACGTTTGACTTGCACATAATATATTGATACATATATTACATATAGCATTGAATGCATGACTTACAAAGTACCTAAAATAATAAATACAGCTAGCTCAAGTTACTTCTGGATTGTTTTTCTCTTTAGGTTGTTTTAGACAATCGACTGGTGATTTGTAGGAAAAAGCTAAGCTACAAAGTGCCGACTCTTCTTCATCTTCATGTTTGAGGTCGTTACTAATGGAGAAAGACCTAAAACAGCAGGGATGCTTGCTTCTTGACTAATTAATAATTTGTAACTTCCATAACCATAAATTTATTTAAGTTAAATGGCATGGCTTAACCGTGGGCATTTTCTATATCTCTATGTTTATTGAATAGAGGAAATTACGAGAAGGAAGCTTAAGGAAATCACATATATAAGCCACAAAAGCTATGAAGCACGGACGCGGCTGGGAGGGTGCCGCACCGGAGTCCGATGCGGCCCGACGCGGTTGCCTGCACGTCGGTGCCGCGTTTGAGTTTTTTTTTTCACGGATTCGCGCCGACTCGGCTCGATTCGCGCTGAATTGGCTTCGATTCGCGCCGAACCGGGCATATTCGGTCGGAATCAAGCCGTATCGGCCGGCGACCGAAACGACCGATACGTACCGAAATGGCTGAAATATGCCTTGAATCACGCCGGAACAGCCGAAATCAGCTTTGAATGACGCCCAAACATCCTAAATCTGTCCTTCCTTAATTTTTTCCTGAATATTTGTTGCTTCTTTTGTGTTTTCTTTTGTGTTTTGTGTTTGTTTTGTGTTTCTTGCCTTCTTCTTTCTTGTTTTGTGAATCAAGATATAGTAATGTGTTTTTTAAGAATATTTTAATAGTAAAAATATATAGAAAATAAAAATAAAAATATTTTTAATCATTTTTTAATCGCCGCACCCCGCCGCACCCGCACCCGCACCTAACTTTTTCAAACATTGCCGAGTCCCGCACCCGCACCCGCACCCGAATCCAAAAACGCACCCGTGCTTCATAGCACAAAAGTGACTCTGCTTTCAAACAAAACTAGGAAATAGTGGAATGCAGGCTGGGTACGCTCTTGATGTTGTTTACGTACTGGTCAGGGAACACCCTGCTTCTTCTTCTTCTTTCTCAAGTCTCTCTCTGTTTCGTTGATTCTTCTGCTCCTCTCTTTCTTTATTTTTCTTTGGTTTGCAATTGCATGTCTCTCTTCCTCAGTTCCTGTTCTTTCTTTGTTTTGTGTGCTTCTCATTGTTTATTGTGTCTCACAACAACATCGTTAAAACTTTTGCAAGATTAGTCGAACAAGCCAGCCATGTTCTGTGTCCCTCACCGTGCTTCTCTATTAATACGCGGATCTAATGGGGTTTATTTTCGGAAGCTTCTAGATCTGGTGTACGAAAATTCCAGCTGAAAAACACCACTTTCCTCGTTATATTAGGACTTTGTTTTATTTTTAATATTTTTCCTTAATTAGTCAGATTTAGATATTATTATTTAGGAGATTTTGTAGGCTCGAGAAAGGGGGAATTAACGTGTTTAAAGAGGGAGGAAAAATCAGACTTGAGACACGCCTCTCTCTCCTCTCTTCTCTGACTTCTCTTTTGAGTTTTTGTCATGGCCCTACGTGGCTAAAACTTTTATACTTGGTCGAAGGAAACTGAAGCCTCGGAATCAATAAAATTGTGAGATCTAATTTGTTTTTATTGTTCAATTTATGCTTTGAGTATCAGATGCTCTTCTATGCCTATTTTCATGATTGTCTCGTTTGATTACTAGGAGGCCTCCTAGTTTATTATTCGTTGTAATCTACTGCTAGGTTAGATATCAAATCCGTAATTGTTTAATCCCTCTAATTTGTGAAGCAACCAAGATTTAATGATTTGCTTCGTCAGAAATTATTAGATCTTAGGAAGAACGCTTGACTAAATTAAATACAACTGCTTGCGCTTGTGTTGTTTAGTTTCATCAATCTCTCCAATTCTTAAGGCTGCTACTAGATTAAACAATTAGTGCTTGTCTTGGGTTGTTTAGTAGTTAAGGCTGATTAGAGCGCTTGTTTTCTAATTAACTGCGACTAAGGAAAGATAGGAAAATAGTTCCAACGATGAATATTCAAAGTGTGAATTGATATATACTTGCATCAATGACCAGTTGTAAATTCCGGTGGTGTATGTTGACTTAGACCAAGGTTTGTTCTTTTGATTGATTTCGATATTTTAATTTGAATTGTTCCTTAATTGTTTTTCTTAAAGTTGTTTTCATTATACTGAACCCCCCCCCTCCTTGTTCACGTAGCATAAAACTAGGCTAGATACTCTTTGTGAGAATGATCTTTACTCGCAATACTACATATATTTTTAGGAGTATAGGTTTTATTTTTGGTTGCCAGCAATAGCACACCAGTTATTTATGCCTTTCTCTTAGGATTTTTTAGTCATTTCTGTCAAAAAGAGTGATATGAGTGTTAAGTATAAGAGATTACTTAATCTTACTCATCACAAACATGAGCCACAAAGCTCACTTGCTTAGTTGTGTATTGAGATGCTCATCTAAGATAAAAAAGATACAAAGTTTAGAAAACTTTGTTTCAATGACCATTCAAGGTTCACAAGTACCAATGTACACAAAACACACACAGTTTTTGATTTTTTCTAATTTTTCAATTTTTTTAATTTATTTTTTATGAAAAACAAAATAAAGCAAAATTGAAACAAACAAACAAAAACATGTTAACACAAAGCATAGCATAAAACTAGATGCAAATGCATGAGGAATGAGGAGAAGGAGGAGAAATCAATCCATAGAGATGACACCAATGTTTTGGTGAAGAAATTCAAATCGTTTGCTATCAAGAGGTTTGGTAAACAAATCATCCTTCTGATCATTGGTGTGAATGAACTCAAGAGTGAGAGTACCATCTTCGACAAGCTCCCGAATGAAGTGATGTTGAATCTCTATATGTTTTGTTTGAGAATGTTGAACAGGATTCTTAGAGATGTTAGTGGCACTAGTATTATCACAATATATGGTAAGATGTTCTTGACGAATACCATAATCAAGGAGGAGTTTTTGCATCCACAGAAGTTGGGTGCAGCAGCTATCGGCAACGATGTATTCAGCCTCTGCAATGGATAATGAGATGGCATTCTGCTTTTTGCTCTTCTAGGAGACAAGATTATTACCCACATAGAAACAACCCCATGACGTACTCTTTCTGTCATCAGCATTCCCAGCCCAGTTAGTGTCAGAATACCCAGCTAAGGCATCATTGGTGTCCTTGCTATACCACACACCGAAATCGACAGTGGTTTTGACATACTTATGAATCTTTTCAAAGTAATCATATGAGACTCTTTAGGATTAGCCTGATATCTAGCACACACCCCGACACTATAACTAATGTCAAGTCTACTAGTAGTAAGGTATAGAAGACTACCTATCATGCTTCTATATAAGGAGGAATCAACACTTTTTCCTAACAAATCAACAGTGAGTTTAACATTTTGTCTCATGAGGGTTCTAACAGAATTAGCAGATTCCAAACCAAAATTTTTCACAAGATTCTTAGCATATTTAGATTGGGATATGAATATACCTGACTCTTGTTGATGGATCTGCAGTCCACGGAATTGGTTCAACTCTCCAATCTTTCTCATTCCGAACTCGGCTTGCATGAGTTTGGAGAATTTGTGAGCAAGTTCATCTTGTGTAGAACCAAAGATGATATCATCAAGATAGACCTAAGCAACTATCAACTCGCCATTTTCCCTCTTGATGAAGAGTGTTTGATCAAATTTTCCTCTTGTGAAACCATGAGATACTAAGTATTGAGTGAACTAATCATACCAAGCTTTAGGTAATTGCTCTAAACCATAGAAAGCCTTCTTGAGATACAATACATGATCTGAATAGTGTGGGTCAATGAATCCTTTAGGTTGAGTTACATAGACATCTTACTTCAGGAACCCGTTCAAGAATGCAATTTTTACATCCATTTGGTAAAGTTTGAACTTCAAGTGACATGCCAGGGCTAGGAGAATCCTGAGGGATTCCATACGAGCTACAGGAGCAAATGTCTCATCATAGTTTACTCCTTCCATTTGGGAGTATCCTTGAGCCACAAGATGAGCCTTGTTGCGGATCACGTTTCCTTCCTAATTGGTCTTATTGTGGAATATCCACTTTGTGCCAATGATGTGCTCACCTTTCGGTCTAGGTACTAAGGTCCAGACATTATTCATTTGAAATTGAAGCAGTTCATCATGCATGGCCTCAACCCAGCTTTCATCTTGGAGAGCTTCCTCAACTTTGGTGGGTTCAACCTACGACAAATAGCAAGAATAAGACATAAAGTTAGCAACACATTTATCAACTGTACGCTTTCTTAGTGTAAGTTCATTCATATTTCCTACAATAACTTCAAGAGTGTGATTCAACTTGATCCTAGAAGTAGGTCTTTTCTCTTCATGAAATTCAGAATTAGGTGAGGTAGGAATGTCTACTGAAACCTCTTGTGAAATATTAATTGATTAATTAGCTAAGTTTATTAATTAATCAAATTAACATGCAATATACGTGGCAGTACAAACAAATCACCAAATAACTAAATATGCAGCGAAAATTAAATGACACGGTGATTTGTTTATGAATGGGGAAAACCTACACGGCAAAAACCCCACCGGGTGATTTTAAGGTCACCACTCTCGAGAGTTCACTATTGTCACAACAAGCAGTTACAAGTAAAGGAATCCCAGTACCTTATACCAACCTACAGTTGAACCCTTACCCCAATACCCAATTGGACTTATTTTGTAGTGACAATCTTTTCTTTGTATTGGACGGCTCCCAGTACGTGACTAACCAATCGATGCGCAGATCCTAGTACGCGACTAACTCCACAGCAACCATTTGATTGTTGTAGTTGATTTGCAGCAGCTTCACATAGAAACACCAATAAGATCTTCAATGTTGGTGCAAGAGATTTTGCTTGGTTACAAAACCCAAAGGCGTACATGAAACGCATCAAGAACTTTTGTTTCTGTGGGAGGAGACTAGGGTTTCAAAAAGGAAACCTTATGAAACTTTCTAGGGTTAGGTTTTTCTTTTTCCACCTCCTTTAAATAGGAGCTTAATGAGCTCTCCTATTCCAAATAGGTTTACACAAACCTTGGGCTTTCCAAGTCCAATAAGGATTATACAAACCCATAAACAAATAGAGTAAAAACGTTGCTAGCTATAGTCTGAATCCCGTAAGCTCGATAGATCGAGATGTGTGTCGAGCTTTAATGAATCTCAACAGATCGAGCTTCTGTCAAGGAGCTATCAAGACCTGCAGATTGCACTTATCTTGAGCAGTTCTTGAGTAATCTTCATGTCTTCAATTTAACCACTTGTAATGATCATCTTGAACCTATTTAGATTTACCCAAATACAAGTAAAGTGTGTTTTGTAAAAGGATATACCAATTACAAAAATATGTCCCTAACAGGTACTTTTGGGATAAGCCAGTTGAGGTAAGATTCTTTATACTTATACCCATTTGATTCTTGATTAGTGGATTATTCGAGAGTGGTGACCTAAAATTCACCCAGTAGTGGTTTTTGCATGTGAGGATTTTTTCCATCGTAATTGAATTGCTATGTCAAACTTATTTTTTGTTGAACTCTTTTTATTTTGGTTGGAGTAATGTCACTTTCACTTAGACCAATGATATCAATTTTATTACAAACCAATCATAATATATCATGCCAACCCTATATTTATAGCGTATGAAAAATGTGTTAAGAGAATGAAAACTGAAACTATTTCACAGCCACAGTTGTCTTGTTGAACTGTACTTGAATTTTCATGGAAATAGAATGATAGAAATTTTAAATAAATTTTTTGGCCTAAAAATGGGAAGTCTCTTGGCTATATATGGAGAAGTAAGTATAGGACACATCAAATTTTCATGAAAAAGGTGTAACAATTCTCTCACATGGGGTGGATTATGCCTAATGTGCGATGCAAAATAAAATTAGTGGATCCATCAAAAAATAATATTGCTTTGATAATAAATTGATTGTACCAGCACAATATTGTTAGAGCATGCTACCCTTAAGAAAACTACGCATAGCTTGAGACCAAGATAAGTAATTCTTATTCCTCTCCAATATAGCATTGATGGGGTAAAGAAGAAAAATATATTTTTTATCCATTTAAAGGCAAAATATGACAAAATAGACTGCAAAAATGAAATCTACGTGAAAAACTGGGTAAGGAGCACCTGGACAGCAAAAAAGCCAACTATCAAACTCACGGTCAAAGTCAATGGTGGCGGTCAAAGTCGACGGATGACGTGGCAACTGACGCATGCATATGACGCAATGATGACGTTAGCTAGGGTGGACATGGTAGTGATGACGTCTGTAGGTCTAGAGGCCAGTGCATGACTGAGCCGCATCTTCTTTGGGCGGTGCATGAGGGCGCATATGAGCTCCAATAACTGCGAGATTTCCACGATTGAGTAGATCGGGGCGAGACGATCACAGTGGTACCTGCAAAAATATTATCGGAGCAAGATACATGGCGAAGACAGTAAGTGCAGTGGTTTGTGTGGTGTGGAACTCCTCAACGACGGCAGCTACAGGCTCGGAACCCAAGGACGGCGGTTGAGAGACGTCGGAGGTTCAACGGTGAGTGGCTATAGAGGCTGTTGTGATGGCGGAAGCGATAAGAGTCCATGTTAGAAATACTGAATGAATAGTATTTTATTTCTCAAAGAATTAAATATACATGAGTGCCTTTATATAGGAGGCTGAGTGTGTAGTACAAGTATGTGTGTTATACAAGCAAACAATGTGGGTCTAACGCCCACAACCCTATTACATGTTAACAATGGGTTTTGTTCTTTTAATTTGGTGAATCTTTGGACAGACTGTTACTCTCAAGAATTTATTTTACGAGTGATCCTTTCTGGCGAGAAATCTTCCACTTCGTTCTTTGGCTTGGGTTTAATTACACGTTGATTTTATTTTTATTCTTAATCTTGACTATCGTAATGGTTTTTTTTGTTATATTAATTGTTGGTTGCAATTATAATTTATAAAGAACTCTTCTTTGGTAGAGGTCCCTCTTTTCTCGGTCTCCTTCAGCTTTAGCCATTACGGTTCTCTGCGGGACTCACCTCTAGACTAGGTTAGAAGATTTGGACTAATTTTCTTCAAAACTTGTCAAAGAATACGGCTGTGAGGAACTTCATGAAATTTATAGGTTTAAAAATAAGAAAAGAAATGAAAAGCCTAAAACTTCATGAAGCCAAAATCTCTTTTCATTGCCATTTCCTATAAGGTGTTAATAAAAACCATCAGGTATTCTTCTATGCCTCCATGTGGTTCTTGGCATGCAACGAAGGTGTCATATTCATCCTTGACAGTTGGCACGTACTGCTTGAGCCTTGGATTTCACCTATTCACATTTGATTTAATTAATTTAATGACACATAAATTTGGAATATCTCATTAAATTTTGACGTGGCATATTGTAATTCGATTAATTAATTTTTTGCCTTCTACAACATTTTTTTTTTTTTTTTTAAAACATTAAATGTTGTACTTTATAGAATTACTATAGCAACAATGTATTTGTACAAAACATTATAAAGACTATTGTGTATGCATTTTAGGCTTGGTTAGCTAAAATGATATACCTTTTTATTATACAAGCATTGATGTGGGTGCTCTTAAGCATTGCCTGTAATTTAAAGTTTTTCGTGACAACGATAATAGGGATACATACATATATTTTTATAATAATCTTTTTACAAGTTACTAAAGCAGTAAGTTGTAATTAGTGGTAATATAGGCCACTAATATCATCACATTTTCATCTATCAATCACACCTTGTTGAAATAACAAGTTGTAAAAAAAAAAAAATGTATTAAACAAATATTGTACATAAATTTACTCGTATTTAGAGTATTCACAGTAAAACATGTAAAAGATATAACTTTTAGTAACTCAAAAAGTTACTTTTATTTTAATAACTCAATTTACAATACACCCAACATCAAAAGTTTTATTTTAATATTTAACACCCGTTATCTCCTGCTTCTGCCAGTGTTGATTAGTAAGATGTCTTAAAATCAAAAAAAAAATTTACCGCAAGAGGCAGGGAACCTATGCTGTAAAGGATATGATGATCAAATTAGAGTGGAAAAGGCGTAGAGATGTCTTGCGGCATCTCCCACCTACGTATGCCACTGTTCAAGCAAATAATTAGCCAATTGGATTGTAATTCTTTAAACCCTTGCTTAGCTAACACGATCACGTACTTGATGACGAAATAACAAAGAAAAGAAAGTAAATACGCGCAGCCTTTGATTTTGTGGTTTACCTTTCAAATTAGGAAAAGAAAATAGCTTTGCTAAGTAGCTAACGCCAAAATGACTTTGCGGTTTGTCTTTTAAACAATGTAAAAGACAGCAAATAATTTAGTCAACGCCAAAATGATTCTGTGGTTTACCTTTTAAACAAAATCAGCATGTCCTCGTTGACCGTTCAATTTCTTTTTACGTAATTGAATCTTCGCTTTTTTTAGTTCCTGTCCTTTTCCCGTCAACTATTGCTGCCTCTTATCCACACATTATATATCTTATGACGCATGCAAAGCTAAATGCGATTATGCACTGGTGACGCAAATCAATTGAGAGAAACAAATACACACAGTCAGTGACGTGAGGCACTGGATAGGCATCATTATTATGTCCGTTCTGAGCCAAAAAGGCACCTCATCATTGCAAACGTGATCTTCAATGTGGTGTACACAAAATTGATTTTTGCTCATTTGAAGAGTGTCGTGTGTCAACGTGTGATTTACCTTTAAAACAAATGATATGATTTACCTTTAAAACAAATGATATTCTAACACTAACTGGCCAGTCCCTATAAATATGTAGTGACCACATGCATCTTCAATCATAGAGCATCAGAAATCATTTCAGTATCAAAATATCATAAAAATAAACATGGAAGCCATCTTACTATATTTGTCTCTCACACTTCTCAGCTTTCTTATTGCTTTCAAGCTCATCCTCAAAACAAGAACTTCTCGACCAAAACACCTCCCACCTAGCCCACCTTCTCTTCCAATCATAGGTCATCTCCATATCATTAAAAAACCATTCCACCGTACTTTCCATGCCCTCTCACAAAAATATGGTCAAATATTCTCACTCAAATTTGGTTCACAACTTGTGGTCATTGTTTCATCCTCATCAACAGTTGAAGAGTGCTTCACAAAGAATGACATAGTATTAGCCAATCGTCCTCCCTTCCTACTAGGCAAGCACGTTGCCTACAACAACACCACCCTAGTACAATCCCCATATGGTGATCACTGGCGCAACCTCCGCCGCATTAGTACCCTCGAAATCTTCTCAAACAATCGCCTCAACAAGTTCTTAGGCATCCGAAGGGATGAGATCAAGCACTTGCTACAAAACCTATCCCGCAACTCTTGCCACAGTTTCGCCAAGGTGGAGCTACAATCAATGCTCTTGGAGATGACATTTAACAACATAATGAGAATGGTGGCAGGAAAACGGTACTACATGTACGGTGAAGACGTGAAGGACGAGGAAGAAGCGAGACAGTTTAGGCGGATAATTAAAGAGTTAACAAGGTTCGAAGGGGCATCAAATCCCACAGAGTTTGTGCCCATCTTGCGGTGGATGGATTATGGAGGTTTGGAGAAGAAGTTGAAGAGCCTTTCCAAGAGGACGGATGAGTTCTTGCAAGCACTCATTAATGAGAAAAGGCTTAAGGAGGAAGAGGGTAACACTATGATTGACCATATGCTTTCTTTGCAAAAATCACAGCCAGAGTACTACACGGACCAAATCATCAAGGGGCTTATATTGGTAAGTGCATTGAATAATGCTTCATTTCTTACTGAGCAAACTAGGAAATCATGGTTTTGTTTGATTCTTGCATCTTAAAAAGCAGTCACGCAATTATCTGTTTTATTTTTCTTTAATAGCTTCATCGGAATTGTTGTCTAGTGCAAAAAAGTGACATTCTTAGTGAATGTTTGGATAGTGGCAAGCGTCCAGCGTTTTGTGCGTGGGTCCCGTGCACTGATGACGGGACCTACAAGCCTCTTTTTTCAGCAAAACTTTTATTAAAAATAGGTCTCACGACATTATTCACACATTTAAAAATTATTTTAATACAGTGTCTTCAGTTTTCAGCAATAAGCAGTATCCAAACAGACCCTTAGTCCTGAGGAAAAAAAATCCACAGTAACATTAGACTAACTAGTTACATATCATCGTTGTTGAATTTCGCAGAACATATAAAGAAACCTTTTTTATTTAATATATTGTTGTTTTATTCTAAACACCTCGTGTATAATGCACATGTATTGTTACTTGCTGGGACTGACACATCAGCAGTTACATTAGAGTGGGCAATGACTAATTTGCTTAATCATCCTAATATATTGAAGAAAGCTAGAGATGAGATAAATAGTCAAATTGGAGAAGAGAAATTGATTGAGGAATCAGATGTTTCCAAATTACACTACCTTCAGAGTATTATCTCAGAAACCCTTCGATTGTATCCAGCAGCACCATTGTTAGTACCCCATATGTCCTCTGCTGATTGCACCATCGGAGGATATGATGTACCAAGTGGCACAATGTTATTGGTCAATGCATGGGCCATACATAGAGATCCTATGGTGTGGGATGATGCGACTAGTTTTAAACCAGAGAGGTTTGAAAATGGTGAAAGTGAAGGACATAAGCTAATGCCATTTGGGATTGGGAGAAGGACTTGTCCTGGGGCAGGCCTCGCCCAACGTACTGTGAGCCTGACTTTGGGTTCGTTGATTCAATGTTTTGAGTGGGAAAGGGTTACCACAAAAGAAGTTGACATAGATGAAGGTAGTGGGCTCACTATGCCTAAAGCCATGCCATTGGAGGCCATGTGTAAAGCACGCCCAATCATGCATAAGCTTCTTTCTATGTCAACAGATGATGTTTGAACAATCTCCTTGAATTACTTTTAAGAGACTTGCTTAGTTATTTGTTGATAATTTTAATCATTTAATAGACTAAAATAAACCATTACATATTCAATTTTCAAATTGAATTATTGTATCTATATAAAGTTGTATCTTTTTTTGGGGTTTTTTTTTTTGGTGTGGTGTTGTTGTTTTTGGCCTATAATAAATAGTGATTTGTATATTTGTTTAAGGAATAGTAAACGATACGTATAATTTTACTTTTCCCTTCCAAATTCTTAAGTTAAATTAGGACATTTTGTTATAGGATATAAATAAGTCAAGTTGTGTAAAATTTGAAAGTTAACTGCAAAAACACTTGTGCATTTGCTAAATTGGTGAAATGAATGTCTAGAATTTGAGACATATTTTTAGATTATATATATATATAAAAGATATGATATGTATCTTGAATTGAGTTTACTTAGATATTTAATTCAGTTGCGTCTTTCCTTATTTACAATAATATTATCAAAAGCAAATAATTGAGAAAGATTTTTTTCTAAGTGAAAGACAATGGTGAAGAAGAAGAAAACTACCGGTTGAGCTTATTCCAGTCAACTTTCATGTGTGGGTCTGTCTTCTCTGCTATTCCTTTTTTTTGGCTAAGCGCTCTCTCTCTCTCTCTCTCTCTCTCTCTCTCTCTCATGGAGAGATTGTGTGACTACTATGTGTAAAAAACGGAGAAACACTACGTTTTTACACAAAGCCTTGCTCCATATATACAAGAGAGTAACCCATACACATGAAATGAGGTGTACCAAGCCCAATGATGAAAATAATCAATAAGTGCGTTATAAGGTCTTCTCTCTTTATCTTTTAAACATTCAAACTACTCCGATATTATATTACAAATGCAAATAATTGATGAGTTTTCCGTAAAATTTTTTGGAAGGGTTTTTCTTATATGATGTTATATGCTCATGCATTGCATTACATTTGCATTTTCACAATGTTTCATGCATTATAGATGTGTGTTTCTATGTTGGAACCTTGTGTGTTGTTAGGATTGGATTGGGCTGAGCCCATGATGCATTTTTTTGTTATACGTCACATGCTCATGCATTGTTCATGCATACGTACCTTTTCATTTTCTTTTCTGGTACTCTTTATTGATGGTGCTTTTTTGCTTTCCTCTCTCTCTCTCTCTCTCTCTCTCTCTCTCTCTCTCTCTCTCGGATAGTCTACGCATGGCACCCAAGCGTAAAACTACTCCGTCCCGGAACTCTCTTTGTTCCAGGGCATCATTTTCTATTCCTACTCCTCTACATGTCAGGTTTCGTGATGAGAATTCCCGTAAGGACTTCTTGGAGAACTTCTCCAAAAATGGCATTCATTCGGAACGCCATGTTATCCTATCAGACTTCTCCGATACTACTCTTCCGACTGTCATTCACAAGCGGGGTTGGGAATCTCTATGTGAGATACCCGTGAGTTGTCCCTCCGTGATCATACAGGAGTTCTACTCCAATATGCACGGTTTTGATTCTTTAGTACCTCAGTTTGTTACTTTTGTTTGAGGTACTCATTTAGTAGTTACTCCGGAGCTTATCTCCGAAGTGCTACATGTTTCGAGGGAATCGCATTTGGATTACCCCAAATGTCCATATCTGATGACTATGTCCAAAGACGAACTTCTGTCTCTATTTTGTGAGATACCTTCTTCATGGGGTGAGCATCAAAACACCTCATGCTCGGGCTTTGCAAAAGGTCCGAGATTCCTGAATATGGTAATGACATTTGTTCTCTACCCCTTATCTCACTATAATTCTATTACTGAGCCTCGTGCTCGTTTTATGTTGTCCCTTATTGAGGACCTTACTATTGACTTTCCCTCTCATTTCATTCTCCCCCTTATAGACATCTATAAGGATACAACGACCTGTGATAAGCTTATCTTTCCTTCCATTATCACAAGGATCATTTGCCACTCCTCTGTCTCTTATCCCGAGTCTACTCACTTCACCTTCATGGGTACCTTGAGCGTGGCATCCGTTAGACGGAGCAAGGCCTAACATCGACCGAAACAACTATGGACCAAGACGGCGACTCCTCTAGCCTCCTTCACCCCATCCACCTCTGCTCCTTCTTCCTCTGCGGGTGGTATGACGCTTGATATGATCATGGCGCAACTTCAGCGCATGGATGCTCGCCTTGACACTCTCACTAATGAGATGAGTCAGGTGACCACTTGTGTGGGTCATATTGCATGATGTCAGGCTCGCCTTTGTGGCTTCGTTGCTTCTCCCTCTCCATCTCCACAGGCTTCAGAGGACGAGGATGATGATGATGGCTCTAGTGATGATGATGATGATGAGGAGGATGAGGATGCTAGCTCTTCTGGTGATAAGACAAAGGGGAAGCAGTTTAGGGTATGAGAGTAGTCATGTACTTAGGGGGAGATTTAGCATAGGACCTTTTTGTTAGGGAGAGTGTTTTTTTTCTTGAGGGATGTAGTGATGATTTATGTATCTTTTCTTTTCTTTCTCTTTTAGATACTTTATCTTTTTGTACATTGGTCTTGTGACCACTTAGTGATAGCAAACATTGTATTTATCTTTGATATATTTATATATATAATGATGTTCTTGTCCCTTTCACCTATCTCTCCATGTGTTGTTTCTTTTCCCTCTTTATACACATGTTTCTGTATGTATGCAATCTTTTATTTTTGTTTCACAATAGGATTCCTTGATGAGTTTTGTTTAAAGTGTTTTAGAAATACAGGTTGTCAAAATCTATCATGCCATGAATTCTTTTCTTGCAAAGTTTTTCAAGAGTTTGTGTTAGGATTATATTTTATTGTATTCAAGAAGTGATTATGAGTTTAGTGATTTATGACTTCTCTCATACTTCATTTGTTTGTTGTGGTTTTGTCACGAATTGCCAAAAGGGGTGATTTTTTTTATTTTTTTTAAATTATAGTTCATTAATATTAGATTCTTAATATTTTGCACTCATTAATTCACCTGACACAAAGATTAAAAAACTTTAGTACGCACATTGCACAAGCTTAAGTGGATAATTATGGTTTAGTTTCCACATAAATTTATACACATAGCGCAAAATTGGATTATAATTTCAAATTCTAATCCAATTTTCTCTAAGCTTTACCTATTAATATATATATATATATATAGATGACTTATAAATTTAAATTTTTTTGGTTATATGTTTATGTTTTTTTATGGTTTATTATATTGAACTCCTCGTTTGCTACACTAAATTAACTAATTTGGCACAAAAATTTAAAAATTTAGATTAGATGGGACACATGGCGCAAAATTAAAATTTAATTGAAATTCAATTTTTACACTAAATTAACTCACTCAGCACAAAATTCTAAAATTTAGATTAGATGAGACACGTGGCGCATAATTAGACTCTAATTGAATTCTAATTTGAAATTTAATTAGATTTTTTTTTTTTTTGCTTTACCTATTATTATATATAGAGACTAGCTTGTAACCCCATGCATATGCATGGATATACTTAAAGATATACAATAAGATACATAATATAATTCCTATATATATAATTTAAATACTATCGATAGTCATTTTAATATTTTTTTTAACTCTTTAAAAAAATTTATAACGATATTATTAGGTATAAAATGTAAATTTTCCATTTTTTCTTAAAACTTATTGTGAATCATCATCATTTTTTTTTTTTTTTTTTTACGATTCATTTATTCTAGACTCTTTGGTTTTTGTACTTAATAACTCACTTGGATTATTATTTATAATGTGGTCCCACATTTGATTCTAAAATTAATAAATGAAACTCTTTAAAAATAAGTAATTTAGGACACATGGCACAAAATTGGAACTATAATTTGGAGTTCTAATTTGAGTTTCTCTTAGTTTCATCTATTATTATCATTATATATATATATATATAGATGTATAGATAAGTCTAGTGCACAACACATAATATTTATTTAATTTTTAAATATTATATATGTTACATTTAATTCTTAAACACCTCTTTTATTCGGCTAAATATTCGGTACTCTTAGGGTGTGTTCGTATGGGGTGAAAATAGGGAGAATGGAAAATAGAGAGAGAAAAATATGGTGGAAAATGTTGTTTTCCACTATTTGGTTGGGGAAGGAAAATAAGGAGAGAAAACCCGGAAGAAAGTTTTCTCTCCCGGGCCCACATTTTTTTCCTCCCAAATTGGGAGGAAAATCTAGGGAGAAAAGTGCTAGAGTAACACTTTTACAAAAATGCCCTCAAACTCATTTAGCTTTTTTTCCTCCCAAGTTCTTTTTTTTTTTTTTCAATGTGACGTTCTCTTCTCTCTCTCTCTCTCTCTCTCTCTCTCTCTCTCTTTTTCAACGTGACGTTCTCCTCTTTCTTTTTTTTCTTTTTCTTTTCAACGTGACATTCTCTTTTTTTTTTTTTTTGTTCAACGTGACGTTCTCTTCTCTCTCTCTCTCTCTCTCTCAACATGACCTAATCTATTGTCCTCATTATACTCCTCATTAATCTTTTTTTTTCTTGTTGATTTTTTGGTTTTTTTTTCCGTATTACATTAATTTTTACATTATAATAATAAAAAAAAATAAAAATTTATATATATGATGTGGTAAATTTTATATTATTTAATGGGTACAAATAATTCTATTTCTTACATATTATGTAACAAGGGTATAATAGTCAATTTATATAAATTACATTTTCATCATTCCTTTTTTCTCTCCAACCAAACAAAAGAGTTTTCCACCCTCCAACAAAACACATATGAGGGAAAACTAAATATTTTTCATCCTCCCACTTTTTCACTCCTCTAACCGAACGGACCCTTAGGGTCCGTTTTGTTGGAAGAGTGGAAAAGTGGGAGGATAGAAATGATTTTAATTTCCTTCCTTTCTTTTTGGCTGGAAGTGAAAAAGTAGAGGGATGGAAAAAGTGAGTGTATAAATTTACTCATGTACCATTGTTAAAAATGATGACCAATTAAAACCAAAAAAGTGACAAACAACCAAAAACAAAACACAAAAGAAAGCAAAAGTAAAAAAAACGGGAAGAAGAAGAGGCAATGAGGGAAGAAGAAGAAGAAGAAGGAAGGAGGAAGGAGAAAAAAACGGGGAACATCCAGGAGGAAGGAAAAAAGAAAAGAAAAAAGTGAAGCGGAGCAATGTACAAACAAAGCCCATGTGCAAGTGCACAAGAACATTTTTGTCCATTAAGCAGTTTCATTTTCTCCCTTCAGTTTTCTCTCCATTTTGGGGAGAAAACTATTTGGTGGGCCCAAGGAGAAAACACTTGGGCCTAGTAGCGAAGCCAAGAATTTATCTTTACGGGAGGGCATTTATAAAAATTTTTGTATGTGTATAAAATCTAAAATAGTAATGTTAAACAACAACTAAATACATGTTAATTTTTTTTAAAGTGCTAAATACATGTTAATATAGTTGTATATACTGTACATTTTAATCAAACTAATCAAGTACATTTATAAATTATAATGTCACACAGTATATAATATATTAATTATATAATAACAAATTATGTATAATAAGAAAGAAAGCACATGAAAAGTAAAGTGTTGGGAAATTTAGATCCCGGTTGATAGAATTAACAAGTTTTAAATCCAAGTTGTTAATTAGATTTATTATGCATAAAACTTGTTAAAACAAACAAACATCAATATCATGTCAAAACTATGTGCAGCGGAAAAATAAATAAGACAAGATATGATGACCTAGGAAAACCAATAAAACCAACCAGTTTCACAGTAAAAAACCTAGGGGGAAACCTTCCCGAAAAGCAATTCACTATAGTAAAGAGAAGTTTCAGATCTAGTACAAAACATTTGTCCCTAGACTCTACAATCCCCGTAGATGAACTCACAGTGGAAACCTTCTACCGCTTTAGAACCTCTAAACTCTTCAATATATGAACGCTACCCTTTGATGCACAGATCCCAGTACGTGACTAACCAATTGCGCGGATCCCAGTACGCGACTTCAATCACCAACTAGAGAGAAGAAGATGTTGGTTGCAAAGTTCTTCACTTCATCAACAATGAAGATCAAGAAGCACTTGGTTACAAAACCCTAAGGCGCAAAGACGCAGTAGCTTCTTTTTTTGAAAGAATAAGGCTTCAGTCACCTTTTTCATATGTTCTCCTTGTATTCTCTTGTGTGACAGCCTCTAAAATATGTCTTATATATGTCTAGGGTTGTAATAAAAGAAACCCTACACAAATACAAAAGCCTAGCCCAAAAATCAGATCCGAAAATTCTGATTTCCGTAACCTCGATAGATAGCATCTGTCGAGCCTCTTTAAACCTCGATAGGTAGCTATCTGTCAAGCAGCTATCGAGCAGGTGTCTAGCTTTAGTAAACACCTTTTCTTCACTTGTTTCTTGGTTCAATCTTCATGGCTTTAATACTAGACTTGAACAATATGTTCTTTGAAGTATTAAACACATCATTGCGTTTTGTCAAAGGATTAGCCAATTGCATAAAATAATAACATATGTTCTTATTAAGTGAACCACATATTTCCTAACAATCTCCCCCTTTGGCAATCCGTGACAAAACCACAGCAAACAAATGAACATATGAGAGAAGTTAATTCACTCAACTCATACTCACTTGTTGAATACAATAAATTCTACCCTAAGACAAACTCTTGAAAAACTTTGCAAGAAGAGAGTTCATGGCATGGAAGACTTTGACAACCTATATTTCTAAAACACTTTAAACAAAACTCATCAAAACATCTTAATGTGAGACAGAAATAATAGATTGCATACAAACAAAGAAACATGTGTACAAAGAGAGAAAAGAAACAACACATGTGGAGATAGGTGAAGAAAACATACAACATCACATATACCACTTGATAAGCATCATGTATGTAAACATGGTCACAAGACCTAAGGTACAAGAACAAGAAGCTAAAAGTAGCTCCTACATCAACAAGGAGGTAAACACTCCTCCTATCAAGATGAAACACATCTCCCCCTTAAAAGGTCATGTATTTCTCCCTCTAACGTGTAGAATTTTAAAGAAAGAAACCACAAATTCTCCAATTTCTCCCCCTTTTTGTCACGATTGAGAATGGGTACAAGAAGCTAAAACGCTTCACTCGAGAAACATAAAGATGATCAAGAATGATCAAGGGGGTACAAAGAATCCATATAAATGCATGAATGTAATGAAACAAGATGCTATGGATGATAAGATAAAAGAAACATGCAAAACATGTGAAAAACAATGCATGCAGAGGATCTCGATGGATCGAGAGGTGTCGAGAAGCTATCGAGCATACCTCGATGGATCGAACAGCTATCGAGGAGACAAAAACTTTCTCGATCGATCCACCTAGCTATCGAGAGATGTCAAGATTTCGATGAGAGGCAATTGAAGAACTCGACAGATAAGCCAGCTATCGAGAGGTGTCGAGGAAGTGTCGAGATGGCTTAAAAACAGTTTTTCAAGAAGAGAAAAAACATAGATATGAATGCAATCAAACATGCAACTCAACCAATGACCCAACCAACATTTTAACCTCTCAAAACATCTCTCAACCAACGAAGAGTTAAGCATAGGGATCTCAAAAACTCACACACACACTAAACAATTCTAACCAATTTTATATTTCAAAAACAAGTTAAGACAGTTTAGTGAGCATACATCAACACATGTAAACCTTGTGATGGCCAAATCACATTGTACCTACACATGTATCAAAAGTAGCAAAGAATATTGCATGTTGTGTGTGAAAACATCGCAAGATTACATATGTGTCTCAAAGTTATGACGATTTGAGATATGAGAAAATCACTTTAACTCACACACAATCATAACTATGTGATGGGGACTATCACCTTCGAGGTACATCCTATAACTCCCACATCTCCTAGAAAACACGCTTGCAATCATATTTAAAGCATTTTTGATCTTTTTGCTTTTATTTTCTTTGCATATTTTATTTTCATTAAGCAAATCATGCATAAGTACATAAAAGAGAGAAAAGAAATACCCAATTATGTTAAGCTTTTGACATTGCACTTTTGCTATCCCGAAGCATACAAATGTCATATTATGATTGGCGGGTAACAGTGGTGAGATGGTTATTTATGCCTTTTTCTTAGGATTTTCTAGTCATACCCATAAAAAAGAGTGATACGAGTGTTAAGTTCAAGAGATCACTTAACCTTACTCATCACAAACAAAGAGCTACAAAGCTCATTTGCTTAGTTGTGCATAAGAATGCTCATCTAAGCTACAAGAGATACAAAGTTTAGAAAACTCTGTTTCAAAGACCAATTTAAGGTTCAAAAGAACCGATGTACACATACACACACTGTTTTTGTATTTTTCTAATTTTTCCATATATATTTTTTTTAATTTTGAAAACAAAACAAAATAAAAACTAAACAATCAAACAAAAACAAATAAACAATCATGAAAGCATGAAAGAAAAATGCAAATGCATGAAGGCATGATAGAAGAATGCAGATGCATGAAAGCATGATTTCAAAAGCAGATAAGAAATCAAGCAATGAGAGTCCAAATTTAGATAGAAAGAATTAAAGCAGAGGACAAACAGAAAAGACAATTAAGTCTTAGGCTTCTTTCTCACCCACACAGCACGAGTCTTTGGCCGTGAAGATGAAAAGATATGTGTCCTAGTATGTTTACTAAAGGACATAGAAGAATTAAAATTCTCCTGAAATTGAGTTAAAAAGCTCAAAACTTTTAATAACTCTCTAAAAGTTTCCATGACAATGGGGGTTAAGGATCACACTCAGGAAATTAATTCAATCAGAGTGTACCTGATCTGATACCACATGTTGGGAAATTTAGACACCGGTTGATAGAATTAACAAGTTTTAAATCCAAGTTGTTAATTAGATTTATTATGCATAAAACTTGTTAAAACAAACAAACATCAATATCATGTCAAAACTATGTGCAGAGGAAAAATAAATAAGACAAGATATGATTGATAATTATAAGGCTGATGTGTCTACTTCAAAGTCAAATACTGCTAGCCAAGAGTCCAAACATATTGCCATAAAAGAATCCAATTCAAATTCAAATACTTGCCAAACATAAGTCAGCCAATAAGTCAGCCAATATCACATCCCTTAATTCTAGCTGATTCATACTGCCAGCCATAAGTCAGTCAGCCAATATCACATCCCTTGATTCTCTCCTCTGTAGCACATCCCTTGATTCTAGCTGATTCTCTATAAATGTAAATCTGCTATAATTATATTCTCTACAATTTAGGGAAGTTTGTTTATAATCTTTTAGTATAAATACAAAGCAAGACACGCCTCACTTGGTGTGGTTTTTCAGCCCAACATAAACTCTATACTATCTATTCCTTTATGGTATCAGAGCTATATGTCCAACGACCTTTAAAAAAAAAAACACACACACACACACACACACTATTTTTTTCTAGCTTTTCTCTTGTCTTTGCTTTAACCAATCTCAATGGAACACACCAATTCTTCAACTGGTGTCGTTGTACCTAGTCATTCAAGGTTCATGTCAATTAAACTAGACAGAACCAATTATCCTCTTTGGCTTGCTCAGATTGTTCCTATTTTGAAAAGCAAGAGTTTGATGGGATTTGTAGATGGTACAAATCAATGTCCTCCAGAATTTAAACGGGACAAAGATGGAAAGGAGACCACCGAAGTGGATCCATCTTATATTACTTGGCATCAACAGGACCAAATGATCCTCAGTTGGATCAATAATTCTCTCTCCCCACCAATGCTATCCACAGTGGCTCGTTTCACATCAGCACATGCAACCTGGTCCTCACTAGAGAAGAGGTATGCTTCTCACTCAAAAAATCGTATTCAACAGTTGAAAAATGATTTATGTAACACAAAAGGAGATGGTCTTTCAGTTTCTGATTTTGTGGACAAAATAAATCATATTGCTGACAATCTTGCCTTGGCTGGCAAACCCATTGATGATGATGAACTTGTTACTCTTATTATGAATAACATTGGTTCAGCATATGAAATCACTATTAGTTCTGCACAAGCACGTGACACTCCTATATCATATGATGATCTTGTGGCATTACTTCTTAGTGCTGAAACAAGGATTCAAAAACAACAAACACCTTTGCTTGACAATACTCCAACTGCAATGTATGCTCCCAAATCTAATAATCAAACCACTCGAAGTCGAGATTCCCTACATAACCGAGGGTCTAATATGAGAGCCAGAGGGTCCTCTGGTTCACGTCGACCTCAAAATTCTTGGTCCCATTCCAACTCTGGTTCCACGAATTTTGGGTCTTCTAGTAATAATTCTTCTCGGCCAACTTGTCAAATTTGCAATCGTCCAGGACACGGTGCCCGTGACTGTTTTCACCGAATGAATCATGCTTACGAAGGACGAATTCCAACTCAAAAACTGATGGCTATGGCAGTTGCTGCATCCTTGAACAGTTCTCAAACCACATGGCTTTCTGATACTGGTGCATCGAATCATATCACTTCGGATCTTGCAAATTTGGCTATTCACAATGAGTATCATGGCCAGGACCAAGTTGCTGTGGGTAATGGTGCAGGTTTGAATATTGCTCATATTGGTTCTAATAAAATTCCTCATGGTTCATCCTCCCTTGCTATGAATAATATTTTACATTGCCCATCTGTCGCTGCTAATCTTCTTTTAGTTTATCAATTTACTCGTGATAATAACTGCTATTTTATTTTCTTCTCTGATTGTTTTTATGTGAAGGATCTAAGCACGAGGAGGACGCTTTTCCGCGGGAAGAGTGAAAATGGTCTCTATCCTTTCCATATTCACAACCAGATTTCTACCAAGTCCAGTCGTCCACTTGCATTTGTTGGTGTCTGCGTTGGCGCTCCAGTTTGGCATTCTCGGTTGGGCCATCCTGCCTCCAACACACTTTCACGTCTTATTTCAAATAAATGTCTTCCTATGAGTGGTAAAAGTTCAAATCAATTTTGTAATTCATGTCCTTTGGGCAAGAGTACTAAACTACCTTTTCATTTGTCGGATTCAATATCCAAATTTCCTTTGGAATTGGTGCATTCAGATGTTTGGACTTCTCCCACTGTTTCTATGAAAGGATCCAAATATTATGTGTTATTTGTGGATGATTTTTCTCGTTATTCATGGATATTTGCTATGCAATTTAAACATGAAGTCTTTGATATTTTTGTCAAATTTAAGTTGCATGTTGAAAATCTTTTCTCATTCACAATTAAAGCTTTCCAAGCAGATGGAGGTGGTGAATATACTAATCTTGCCTTTCAAAAGTTTTTAGCTAATCATGGTATTAGTTTTCGCTCCTCATGTCCAAATCACCCTAAACAAAATGGATTGGCTGAACAAAAACACCGGCATATTGTAGAAACTGGTCTCACTCTTCTTGCTCATGCTCATATGCCAAATACCTATTGGGTTGATGCATTTAACATTGCAGTGTATTTGATTAATAGACTTCCAACTCGTGTCTTAAATTATCTTAGTCCTTATGAAAAAGTATTTCAAAAATCTCCCACTTATGATAGTCTTCGAGTGTTTGGTTGTGCATGCTTTCCTTATTTGGGACCCTATAATACAAATAAGCTGCAATTTCGTTCTAAACGGTGTGTGTTTTTGGGTTACTCTCTTCATCATCAAGGATATCGATGTCTTGATCCAAGTACTGGTCGTGTCTATTTATCCCGTCATGTTATTTTTGATGAGTCTTCATTCCCATTTCAAGAGACCATTAACACTATTTCTGCAGAGAAGGGCCCCCTGGAATCTTTGATACCTACACTAGAAATGATTCAGCTACCTTCACTACATACACCACCTTCTTGTTCTAGACCTCCACCCACTTCTCCTACTATACCTCAAACTCCTCAAATACCTACCCCACCAGACCCACCTATAGCTTCTCATCCCAACCCCACTATACCACCTACTTCTGCATCTTTCATTCCAAATCCATTACCACCTAATCCCACATCACAAACTCTCCTAGAAAATTCCTCCCACTCCATGGTCACTAGAAGAAAAGATGGAATTTGCAAACCCAATCCAAAATATGCAATGAATGTGGTATATGATTCTCATTTGATTGAACCCACCAATTATAGCCAAGCAGTTAAACATGCAGAATGGCGTCATGCTATGGGGGCTGAATTTAATGCCTTGCAACGGAATGGCACTTGGTCCTTGGTCCCTCCTCGCTCAAATATGAACATCTTGCCTAATAAGTGGGTGTTTAAAATCAAGAAACGATCTGATGGTACTATTGAGCGCTATAAAGCGCGTCTTGTAGCAAATGGTTTTCATAAAAAAGAAGGGCTTAATTATACAGAGACTTTTAGTCCAGTTGTGAAACACTCCACTACTCGCATTGTTCTTGCTTTAGCCATTCATCAAAAATGGCCTATTCGACAATTGGATGTTCAGAATGCATTTCTCCATGGCCAATTATCTGAGGAAGTGTATATGCGTCAACCTTCTAGGTTCATTGATCCTAATTATCCACACCATGTCTGCAAGCTTCAAAAGTCTCTCTATGGCTTAAAACAAGCTCCTCGACAATGGTTTCAACGATTTTCTGATTATTTAGAGGAGCTCAGTTTTTGTGAGTCTAAAGCTGATTACTCCCTCTTCACATTTCGTAAGGGTGCTTTGATCATTATTCTACTTATTTATGTTGATGGTATTTTGATCACAGGGAATAGTTCATCTCATATTTTCCAGCTTATACAGAACCTTGGGAAACTGTTTTCTATGAAGGATTTAGGTCCTTTGCATTATTTCCTTGGTCTTGAGGCCATATACAGTTTAATGATTTATACCTAACTTAAACAAAATATATCATGGATCTATTACATCGCACAAAGTTTCAGGATGTCAAGCCTATTTCTTCTCCTGCTCATACTGGACATAAATTAAGCCTTTATGATGGAGATCCTCTTCCTGATCCTACTGAATATCGAAGTGTTGTTGGGGCGCTACAATATTTGACACTTACTCGTCCTGATATCGCTTTTGCAGTAAACCAAGTGTGTCAATTCATGCATCAGCCTACCACAACTCACTGGATTGCTGTCAAAAGAATATTGCGTTATTTGAAGAGCACTCCTACTCATGGTCTGTTTTATCAACCTGGTTCTCTACGTTTAGAAGCCTATTCCGATGCTGATTATGCCAGAAATCCGGATGATCGTCGCTCAACTGGTGGCTACTGTATTTATCTTGGATATAATCCCATATCTTGGAGTGCCAAGAAACACCGTATTGTATCTCACTCAAGCACAGAAGCAGAATACCGTCAATTGGCATATACTGCAACTGAGATTTCATGGCTGCGATCATTGTTCAAGGATTTGGGTGTCTTTCTTTCAACTCCACTTATTTGGTGTGACAATATTAGTTCCATCTCTTTAGCCTCAAACCCGGTGTTTCATGCACGCACAAAACATTTGGAAGTAGATTACCATTATGTGTGTGATAAGGTTGTTCGCAAGGAGTTGGATGTTCGCTACATTTGTACTACAGATCAGGTAGCAAACGTGTTCACCAAAGGGCTTTCTTCTGCCCGTTTCAAATTACTGGCCAACAAGCTTATGGTACGCTCTTGTCCCATTAGCTTGCGGGGGTGTGATAATCATAAGGCTGATGTGTCTACTTCATAGTCAAATACTGCCAGCCAAGAGTCCAAACATATTGCCATAAAAGAATCCAATTCAAATTCAAATACTTGCCAAACATAAGTCAGCCAATATTACATCCCTTGATTCTAGCTGATTCATACTGCCAACCATAAGTCAGTCAGCCAATATCACATCCCTTGATTCTCTCCTCCGTAGCACATCCCTTGATTCTAGCTGATTCTCTATAAATGTAAATCTGCTATAATTATATTCTCTACAATTTAGGGAAGTTTGTCTATAATCTTTTAGTATAAATACAAAGCAAGACACGCCTCACTTGGTGTGGTTTTTCAACCCAACATAAACTCTATACTATCTATTCCTTTAATGATGACCTAGGAAAACCAATGAAACCAACTAGTTTCACATTAAAAAACCTTGGGGGAAACCTTCCCGAAAAGCAATTCACTATAGTAAAGAGAAATTTCAGATCTAGTATAAAACCTTTGTCTCTAGACTCTACAATCCCCATAGATGAACTCACAGCAGAAACCTTTTACCGTTTCAGAACCTCTGAACTCTTCAATATATGAATGCCACCCTTTGATGAACGGATCCCAGTACGTGACTAACCAATTGCGCGGATCCCAGTACGCGACTTCAATCACCAACTAGAGAGAAGAAGGTGTTGGTTGCAAAGCTCTTCACTTCATCAATAATGAAGATCAAGAAGCACTTGGTTACAAAACCCTAAGGCGCAAAGACGCAGTAGCTTCTTTTTTTGAGAGAATAAGGCTTTAATCACCTTTTTCATATGTTCTCCTTGTATTCTCTTGTGTGACGGCCTCTAAAATATGCCTTATATATGTCTAGGGTTGTGAGAAAAGAAACCCTACACAAATACAAAAGCTTGGCCCAAAAATCAGATCTGAAAATTCTGATTTCCGTAACCTCGATAGATAGCCTCGATAGATAGTATCTGTCGAGCCTTATTAAAGCTCGATAGATAGCTATCTGTCGATTAGCTGTCGAGCAGCTATCCAACAGGTGTCCACCAGGTGTCCAGCTTTAGTAAACACATTTTCTTCACTTGTTTCTTGGTCCAATCTTCATGGCTTTAATACTAGACTTGAACAACATGTTCTTTGAAGTATTAAACACATCCTAGATCTACCCAAATACAAGTAAAGTGCGTCTTGTTAAAGGATTAACCAATTACATAAAATAATGACATATGTTCTTATTAAGTTAGGGTCCGTTTTGTTGGAGGAGTGGAAAAGTGGGAGGATAGAAATGATTTTAATTTCCTTCATTTTTTTTTTGGTTAGAAGTGAAAAAGTAGAGGGATAGAAAAAGTGAGTGTATAAATTTACTCATGTACCCTTGTTAAAAATGATGACCAATTAAAACAAAAAAAGTGACAAACAACCAAAAACAAAACACAAAAGAAAGCAAAAGGAAAAAAAAAGAATATGAGTAACGTACACTTAAATCAAAAGAAAAAAGAAAAAAAGAAAAGGCAATGAGGGAAGAAGAAGAAGAAGGAAGGAGGAAGGAGAAAAAAACAGGGAACATCCAGGAGGAAGGAAAAAAAAAAAAAAAAAGTGAAGCGGAGCAATGTACAAACAAAGGCCATGTGCTAGTGCGCGGAGAATTTTTGTCCATTAAGCAATTTCATTTTCTCCCTTCAGTTTTCTCTCCATTTTGGGGAGAAAACTATTTGGTGGGCCGAAGGAGAAAACACTTGGGCCCAGTAGCGAAGCCAAGAATTTATCTTTATGGGGGGCCATTTATAAAATTTTTTGTATGTGTATAAAATCTAAAATAGTAATGATAAACAACAACTAAATACATGTCAATATAGTTGTATATATTGTACATTTTAATCAAACTAATCGAGTACATTTATAAATTATAATGTCATACAGTATATAATATATTGATTATTATAATAACAAATTATGTATAATAAGGAATATAAGAAAGAAAGCACATGAAAAGTAAAGTAACACACACACAAGCATTGTACATGGGTAAGGGGCCTATTGAAGCTTCAAACTTGTCTTTCACTCTTTCTTGTCTAGTTTAGTTGCACAGAACTTTTATTTTTATATTGTAAACACAAAACTACAGTAGCAGCGAGAAAAGAAAAGAACTGAAAAGAAAAGAAAAAAAGATTTGGATTGTATTCTATTTTACAATATTTTTACAAAATGTTGATGTGACCAACCTTTTATTGATTTTCATTTAAGCCCACCATTAATATCACTTTTTCATTTACTAATATCCACTTGCCACATTAGTAGTTTGTAATATTTTTTGTAAAATAATTTGTATCTCTAGCATTATTCTTCTATTTAAATGAAAGTTATATTTATTTTTAGACTTCCTTCCCCCCACCTAAGCAAAAACACTTCAAAAAAATTTTCCTTCCCATTTTCTCTCCAAAGTTATATTTATTTTTAGACTCCCTTTCTTCATATGTATGGTGGGTGTTTTTTTTTTTTTTTTTTAATGGGAAAATTGGAAGAAATATCATTCCATAATGAAATTGAATTACAACAGAGCCCAAAAGAAAAGGATTACAGCAAATCGTCTCTAAGATTATTCAGAATACAAGGGGGAGAGATTCTTTTCCAAATTTTTGTTTGGCCTGAAGATTTTTCTTCTTTTGCCAGCAAGTGAGCTACTCTGTTGCCGTTCCTTTTCAGGTGATGGAAGGAGCATTGACTAAGAGAACTTGACGCCGCCTTGATGTCCTAGAGAATGTGTCCAAAATCGCAGCCAGCAACCCCAGAGGTTAAGGCGAGGATGATGGATAATGCATCGGACTCAAAGATGGCCTGGTCAATATGCATTTCCAAGGCAAAAAGGATCCCATGATGCAGTGCAAAGGCTTCTGTAATTTCTGTTGGGAAGCAAGAAGGGAGGACTAACGTAATTTCAGAGAAAACTAACGTACCAGGCCTTTTAGAACCTGCGAGGCTGGCTTTTTGCTCACCGTGGGCCTGTTTTCCTTTTTTTCGCGGGCTATTCTCTTCGAGTTTCCTTTTCCCTTCGGCAGAGTAATACTTGGTGTTGAGATGGGCTTTAAACACAATCACGTAATCGCTGACAAAATAACAAACGAGAAAAGAAAGCAAATACGCGCACCCACTGACGTAAGGCATTTTATAATTTTTTATCACGTACGGATACCAACGCCAACATGATTTTTGTGGTTTACCTTTCAAACAAAATTAGAATGGCTGCTCTCGTTGACCCCATACTTTTTTTTTTTTTTCATTTAAAAAAAAAAAAACCAACAGTTTATAGATATTTTCAATATATTTTTTTAGGGAAATTTCCCACAAACCCTTTTCATTGGGTTCAGATATCAGATGTGGCATTTTAAACCTCACGTGTCTCACGTGTATATTTTGTAAGAATTTTAACAACAGATTAACTGAGATGATATTTAAACACATGCGTAAAGTTTTAGGAATAAATTAACTGAATTAAAATTTTAAGGGTAATAGCCACCACCAAAAAGTCCAAGGGTGTATGAGTATTTTTTTCTATTTCTCTTCTACATTGTTGTATCCCATCCATTAACTTTGAATAAAAGTCAATAAATGGATGAAAAGTATGCAAAAGAGAATTAATGCGAGTAATATTTTTATGGATTATGCCTCTATTTTAAATCATTTTTTATGGTCTAGGAGCAGTAGTCCTCCAAGTCATTTTACACAGGGCCAGCCTCTGGGCAAGGTCACTTAGGCATTGCCTAGGATCCCAAATACAAAATAAACTTCAAATATTATAAATTAATTATTAGTGTATTTAAATTTAAAACAAAAAAAAAAAAGAGGAAAAGAAGAAGAAAAAGGTGAGTTCTTTCTGGTAGTAAAAATCACTCTTTTTCAATCCTAAATTGTCTAAAAATAAAATAAAATTGAGTGTATCCAGTTATCATTAATGATAAATTTCTCATAACTACTTCAATTTTCTAAGACCCACACAGTAAATTGCTTATATTAGTTATCTAATCTCTCACATGGCCATACATCAAATTATTTCTCTTTACGACTAGCATTTCTTAGTGTTTCCAAAAGAGATGTTCAACATTTAAATCCTCACACCTCAATTATTAAATTATCAAAAAATGCATTTAAAAAATAAAAAATAAAAAGTAGATATTATAAAAACTTATATTTTAAAACAAAATTAGTAATTTTGCATAACAAAAGCAAGAAAAAAAAACACTTCAATGACGGTCTTAAATTACCTCAGGTGGGGCCTTGATTTTACGGATAGTAGTGGAATTGTTTTTTGCCGAGGAAAAAAAATTGGGTAGAGGGGGAAGTAGTCGTGAAAATCATTGTGGAATAATTATTCAATTGAACAAAGAGGAAATATTATCTGAAAGCTCAAATTAGTGTGAAACACTAATGCTTGTTTAAACCTTTCAATTTTTTTTTAAATGACTTAATTACTTTTATTCTAACTTATTTAAGTGTGGAACAAGAATGGACAACATGGACCTTATGCATACTCTCTTATTAATGGGTTAAAATTTTTTGGAAATGATATTTGCAGTCACAGCATCATCTGCTCCTTTTTTATTTTCAGAACAAAAAGTTACATCCACAATTCATTTTTCAAGTCAACCATGCACATATGCACAATATGTATTCATAAATAGGTGCGAAAAGTATTTTATATAAATTATAAAATTAAAAGAAAAATTTATTAAGCTTTTAAGGGTTTGAGATTGGAGCTACCGCACCTAGTGCAATTGATTCCAATGAGAGAGGAAAAAATGTTTTTATGTTTAACTTTTTAACTCTTTTGATCCAATTGGATTCAATTACATCCGGTGCAGAACTTAATCCTGCTTAATAGAAGTTGCAAAGTATACATTAGTCATCAAAGAAATACTAGAATAAGATAGGAGAAATAATATTCTAAAAGTTTAAATTCATAAATGTCTGCACAACCTTGATTTTCTTGAGAGTCAGAGGACGTGAGCAAGTTGAAAACGAGTTGGGATTTCGTAGTCAGAGGACGTGAGAAAGTTTCATTTCTTGCTCTTACACAATCAGATGCAACCCCCATATATTACCACATCCATATTTGAAAAATAAGATCAAAACAAACAAACATGGAAGACATGTTACTATACTCATCCCTCTCTCTTCTTCTCCTCGTTATAGCTTTCAAGCTCTTCATCCAAACAAGAACAAAACACAAACACCTCCCACCAAGCCCACCTTCTTTGCCAACTCTAGGCCATCTCCATCTTGTAAAGAGACCCCTCCATCGCTATCTCCACAGCCTTTCACAAGCATACGGTCAGGTTTTCTCTCTTCGATTCGGTTCCCGTCTCGTGGTTGTGGTATCATCCCCATCCGCGGTCGAAGAATGTTTCACAAAAAATGACGTGATTTTTGCAAACCGTCCTAGGTCCCTAGCAGGCAAGTACTTTGGTTACAACCACACCACCATGGTATCAGCCCCGTATGGTGATTACTGGCATAACCTCCGCCGCATCAGTGCCCTTGAAATCTTGTCAACTAATTGTCTCAACATGTTTACAAGCATCCGAAGAGACAAGGTCAAGCACTTGCTACGCAAACTATCACGTAACTCTAGCCAAGATTTTGCCAAGGTTGAGTTGAAATCTTTGTTCTCAGAGCTGACTTTTAACATCATAATGAGAATGGTGGCAGGAAAGAGGTACTATGGGTATGGAGAGGAGGTGAAGGGCGAGAAAAGAAGAGAGGCAATTCAGGGAGATAATGAAAGAGATTGTAGCCATTGCTGGGAAGTCAGGTCCAGGACAATTTGTGCCTGTTAGAAATACTGAATTTAATAGTATTCTATTACTCACTGAAACAATATACATGAGTGCCTTTATATATGAGACATATGAGTGCAATACAAGTAAATATGAGTGCAGTACAAGTAAGAGTGTAGTATAATGTGTGCTATACAAGTAAGTAATCTAGTTGGGCCAAGCCCACAATACTATATACACGTTAACAGCCCTCCTCAACCTCAAGGTGGGTGTGAGACCAGCTTGAGGTTGTCAACTAAATCACGAAGGCATCCCTTAGGATGGGACTTGGTGAAGATGTCTTAAGTTGATCTTTGGAGGAGACGGAGAAGAGCTTGAGAGCACCATGAACAAGATGATAACGGATAAAATGACAATCAATCTCAATATGTTTAGTCCGTTCATGGAAGACATCATTGTGAGCAATGTGAATGGCACTTTGATTATCACAATAAAGAGGAGTAGCAGAGGATGTAGACACACCTAAGTCCTTAAGAAGCCATCGTAGCCAAAGGAGCTTCGATGTGGTATCAGCAAGAGCACGATATTCTGCTTCAGTACTGGAGCAGGCCACAAAGGTTTGTTTCTTACTTCGCCAAGAAATCAAGGAAGAGCCAAGGAGAAAACAATAGCCAGTGGTGGACCTACGATTAGTGGGATCTCCTGCCCAATCAGCATCAGAGAATGCACGGAGTACAAGAGGAGACTGAGCTGAGTAGAAAAGACTATGGAAGAGAGTGCCCTTCAAGTATCGAAGAATGCGCAGAACAATAGCATAGTGAGTCGACCGTGGAGCAGACAAATACTGGCTGACCTAATGAACAGCATAGGAAATGTCTGGACGAGTAACTGTGAGATAAACTAGGCTGCCAACCAATCGTCTGTAAAGAGAAGGATTAGACAATGGTTTCCCCTCCGAGGGAGTCAGATGCACATTAAGCTCAACTAGGGTGTCAACAGTCTTGCTGTCAGTAAGTCCAGCACGAGACAAAAGGTCAGAGGCATACTTGGCTTGAGTAATATAAAGACCATCTGAGGAATGAGTGATTTCAAGACCTAAGAAATAGCTAAGGTGTCCAAGATCTTTCATCTTAAACTGCTGACTGAGAAAATTCTTGAGTTCTTGTATGCCACTAAGGTCATCACTAGTTATGATCATATCATCCACATAGAGGAGAAGTAAAATGGTGCCTTTATCAGTACAACAAAGAAATAAGGCAGTATCATAAGGACTGTCAGTGTAACCCAAGCGAAAGATGGTAGAGCTAAATTTTGCAAACCAAGCTCGTGGAGCTTGTTTAAGACCATACAATGCACGTCGAAGGTGGCAAACCTTGTTTGATTCAATAGAGAGACCTGGAGGAGGTTGCATGTAAACTTCTTCACTCAAATCCCCATTAAGGAATGCATTTTTAATATCCATCTGAAAAAGATCCCATTTTCTAGCAGCAGCAACAGCCACGAGGACACGAACAGATGAGATGCAAGCAACTGGAGCAAAGGTCTCTTCATAATCAATCCCATATTCCTGTGTAAAACCTTTTGCAACAAGACGAGCCTTATAGCCCTCAATGGACCCATCAGAGCGAGTCTTAATCTTGTAGATCCACTTACAACCAACCACAGACTGTCTAGGAGGGAGAGTAACCAGGTCCCAAGTATGGTTTTTGGTTAATGCATCAAGTTCCTCTTTCATTGCAATCTGCCATAAAGGGTCAGTGGAGGCCTCACGATAGGTTTGAGGCTCGTGGAGTGTAGCAAGGGCAGTGTAACAATGATAATCAAGTAAATGTGTAGGAATGGATCTTACCCGGGTTGAGTGACGAGGTGGAATGTCTTGTGGAGGTGGAAGGCCTTGTGGAGGATCTTCAGGCGGAACAGGAGCAGGGGACCCAGACTCAAGTTAGGGTAGCTTGTCATCAACCTGTTCATCTTCGACCTGTCCAGAATAAGCATAAAAAAGATCTGGAGGTTGAATAGAGAAGTCCAAAGGAGGATCAAGAGGATTTGGAGAAGGAACATGAGACTCCTCTGGAAAGACTTCGAGTACAGATGAGGTAGTTAGGGAAGAACGAAAATGAGAGAGTTCAACAAACAAGCGGTGTTCCCAGAAGACAACATTACGAGAAACACGAAGACGATGAGAGATAGGATCATAACACCGATACCCTTTTTGTGTTTCACCATAACCAAGGAAACAGCAAAGTCTAGATCGAGGCTCAAGTTTGTTGTGCTCATGAGGCTGAAGAAAAATGAAACAAGCAGATCCAAAGGAGCGAAGGTGATGATAGTTAGGGGGTGACCCAAAGAGGTGCAATTACGGAGCGAAACAAGCAGATCCAAAGGAGCGAAGGTGATGATAGTTAGGGGGTGACCCAAAGAGGTGCTCATACGGAGTTTGATTATGGATGACAGTGCTTGGAATGCGGTTAATAGTGTGAATAGCATGAAGAGTAGCTTCACCCCAAAATGGGGGAGGAACTTTGGCAGAAAGAAGAAGAGCACGAACAGTGTCAAGAATATGACGAAGTTTTCGTTCAGCTCGACCATTTTGCTGAGAGGTACCTAGACAGGTTAGATGATGTACAGTTCCATAGGAGTGTAACAGAGCTTGAAAAGCATATTGAGTATATTCAAGAGCATTATCAGAATGAAAAAGTTTGATTCATTTGGAGAATTGGGTTTCAACCATTTTTGCAAAGTTACTGTATATTGGCAAAATTTCAGAACGAGATTTCATAGGAAAGATCCAACTATAACGAGAATAATCATCGATAAAAACAACAAAATATCGAGATCCACCAATACTAGCAACAGGAGAAGGTCCCCAAACATCAAAATGAATTAACTCAAAAACACTATTAGAAATAGAATCACTATTATTAAAAGGTAAAGCTGGCTGTTTTCCTAACTGGCATGAAGTACATTCAAAATTGTCTTTGGACACAGAACCTAACAGACCTTTAGAAGCTAACTGTTGTACCTGAGAAGAAGGTGCATGACCAAGACGAGAGTGCCAAAGTGAGAGAAAGGGTAAGGAAGACACTGCAGCGGCAGCAGCAACAACAGACACCGGAGCAATAGGTGGAAGATGAAGATTGTCCACGGGAAACATACGCCCAACTCTAGGGCCGGTCCCAAGCTTTTGTCCCATCCTCGGATCCTGCACAATACACCTAGAATAGTCAAAGATAAGGCGATAACCTAGTTCAGCTAATTGTCCCACAGAACACAAATTATAGGATAGGTCAGGGACATGGAAGACCCCAGGAACAGAGAGGTTGGAGGTCAAAACAAAACCTAGACTATTCCCATGCATGGTGGAACCATCAGCTATGTGAATATTTAGGGGATGTGGTGCAGGGTCAAGTTTGGAGAATAAGGACGAGTGAGGTGTCATGTGATTGCAATAGGCAGAATCAAAAAGCCAAGTTTGAGACTTACCGGGTAAAACTGAGAGAGCAATGGAAAGAGATGCACTACCAGCCATACAAACAGCCTGAGCTATGATCTCCTGTAGTTTAGTGGGTGAGAGGTTGATAGTGGATCCAGAAGACTGGGACTCAGCTGAAATGGGAGGCATTGGCGGAGTAGACTCAGTATTAGCAACTGCAGCAGTAGATTTGTTGCGATGGTAACAAGTCTCAATATTGTGGCCAGGACGCTTGCAATAGTTACAGAATTTTTTGTTGGTCTGTCTGCGACGATTGCTGGAGCCAGAGGGATTACTTAAGTGCTAAGGTTGCTCTATGGGTGGAGTAGAAGGAGTAAGGGCCAAAACATTAAACTTATCCTAGGCTTGAAGAGTTGCAAGGCGAGCTTCTTCTCTTACTAACTCATTCACAACAGTATCAAGAGAGGGCGGAGGACTACGATTAAGAAGCTGACCTCGAATGGGCTCATAGTCCTTGTGGAGTGATATCAGGAACTCATAGAGACGAAATTCATCTCTAACAGCAACATATTGTTGAGCATGCCCAAGTTGGATCAGAAAGGTCAATTTGGTCCCAAATGAAGCGAAGCTGATCATAGTAGTCATTGATGGACTGCCCCGGTTCTTGCCTGAGTTGATGCAATTCAACCGCTAACTGATATTTCATGGATCCGTGAGTAGTAGAGTATCTTTTGGCCAACATATCCCATGCTGATTTCGCATCGTCAAAGCTGCCCAGCAGATTGGAGATGGAAGGAATGGAAGTGTTTCGAATCCATGTGAGGATCATGTGATTGTGACTATCCCATTCAATCATTCGACTAAGGAAGACAGTATCTTCTTCACTTGCCCCCTTTACAGGAATAGTGATTGCACCAGTACAATAATGCCAGAGCATGCGACCCTTAAGAAAACTGCGCAAAGCTTGAGACCAAGATAAGTAATTCCTAGTCCCCTCCAATATAGTATTGATGGGGCGAGGAAGAAAAATATCATTTTTATCCATTTAGAGACACAATATGCAAAAACAGACTGCAAAAATGAAATCTACGCAAAAAAATGAATAAGGAGAACCTGGACTGCAAAAAGTCAACTCTAAAAAGTCAACGGTCAAAGGTCAAAGGTCAACGGTCAACGGTCCGAGATGATGATGTCAGCAAGATGACGTGTCATTGACGTCATCAGGTGGCTGGATGCTGATGTAAGCTAGGGCTGACGTGGCACTGATGACGTCACGGACTGACGTCAGCTGGAACTGAAGACGGCGCGTGAGGCGGGTGGGATGCAATGCAGGATCTTTAAGCGACGCGTGTAGGCTCCGATGGCTTCACGGCTTCCACTAAGTTGTAGATCGGTGCAAGACGATCTCAGTGGTACCTTCAGAAGACTGATCGGAGCAAGTGTCGCGGTGGTGCAGAAGGAGGCAGTGGTCTTTGTAGTGTAAAACTCCTCAACGATGACTACTACAGGTCTGAAACCCAAGGATGATGTCTGGAAGACGTCAAAGGTTCAACGGCAAAAGGCTGTAGCAGTTGTTGTGATGGCGGAAGCGATGTTGAGAATGGAGTAACACCAATAAAAGACAAGACTGCTAAAAAAAAAAGGTCAGAGCAGTGGTTTTGATACCATGTTAGAAATACTGAATTTAATAGTATTCTATTACTCACTGAAACAATATACATGAATGCCTTTATATAGGAGGCATATGAGTGCAATACAAGTAAATATGAGTGCAGTACAAGTAAAAGTGTAGTACAATGTGTGCTATACAAGTAAGTAATCTAGTTGGGCCAAGCCCACAACACTATATACATGTTAACAATGCCTATGTTGCGGTGGATTGATTATGGGGGTTTAGAGAAGAGGATGATGGGACTTTCCAAGAGGATGGATGAGTTCATGCAAGGTTTGATTGATGAGAAGAGAGGAAAGGAGGGGAATACCATGATCGGTCATCTGCTTTCTTTGCAAAGATCTCAACCTGAATATTACACAGACCAAATTATCAAAGGACTAATACGGGTAAAGTTCACTGTATCTCTCCTTTTCAATATACATAGACTTAAGTTTGAAAAGTTTCTAAGAGCAACCACATCAGCTCATTCATTTTACACATCCATTTTTACACTAAAAACCTACTTTTCTATTTTACACATTTATTTTTACAAAATACCCACATCAATTCATCTATTTTACACATTTCCTTAAATTTTTTATTATTTCCCTCAAATTTTTTATTATTTCCCCAACCGTCCCCCCTTTAATATGCGCTCTCTGTCTCTCTCTCCCAATTTCTGAATAAACACTCTCTCTCTATACCCATCTCTCTACACTCTACCCATCTCTCGATCAACCGCCTCACCACTTGGCCTTCCTCTTGGGCCGCACCGCCATACCCATCTCTCGATCAGCCGCCTCACCACTTGGCCTTGCTCCTGGGCCGCGCCACGGGCGGCGCGGCCCGTCCATGTTGGTGCGGGAGACGGCCCAGGCTCCGATCCAGTCAAGACCGACGAGCACGAGCTCCGATCCAATCAAGGCCAACGAGCACGAGCTCCGATCCAATCAAGACCGACGAGCACAAGCTCCGATCTAGTCAAGACCGATGAGCACAACCTCCGATCCAGTCAAGATCGACGAGCACGACCTCCGATCCAGTCAAGCAAGACCCACGAGCACCACCCACGAGCTCAGATCTCCCTAGCTTCGATCAGGCAAGACCCACGAGCTCCAATCTGTGTATCTGTGTTTTTTTTTTGTTTTTTGTTGAGCTAGTGTATCTCTGTGTGCATCTGAGGAAAAAGAAGAAGATGGGGAGAGCAGTTATTGAGTTTTTTGAGCACGGAGAAGAGAGAGAAAAAAAAAAAAAGGAGCGAACGGAAAATTGATAAAATAATAAATGGACGAGCTACAGTAGCCGTGTATATTTACACGGTTACTGTAGCTCATGGGTGGATTTGCACAATTTTACAAAGTTTTGCACCAATTGATTTGGGAGTTTTTTGAGCCAACATGTGTAAAATGATAGAGATTTTGAATTATAGATGAGTATCCACCAACTGATGTGGATGCTCTAAATAGTTTTGAAACAACTGTGTATGGCGGCCTTTGCTCGTTTGTTTATAATAAAAAATAAAAAGGAAAAGAAAAAACTTACAAATTATCAGTGGCCTACGTTTTCATACAATCGGGCTTCATTAGTTGCAAAAATTATAAACTAATTAAGATATTACAATTTCTTTAATTTTAAACCGAACGGAAAGGTTAGTAATTAATATATGAACTTTTATATATATAACCGAAAAGGATAGTTAAGTCAAAGTTCAAAATACTATATAGCTGATGTGGGACTCAATATACATATATAAAATACACATGTATTCAATCCAATTCACATAATATGTAATATATTACAATCTTATTATATTCTCACGTTACTTTTATCAGCTTATAGAATCCCATAATCTTCTTACAACAAGATCTCAAAGACACTTCTACTACCAATAATCAAATCCATTCTCTTTTGATTTCACACTAAACATTTGATCTATATTGTGCAGGTGTTATTATCTGCTGGGACTGACATATCAGCAGTAACATTAGAATGGGCAATGTCCTCTCTGCTCAATCATCCTAATGTAATGAAGAGGGCTAGAATAGAGTTGGACAATGAAATTGGGCAGGAGAAATTGATTGATGAACTAGATATTTCTAAATTAAAATACCTTCAAGGCTTCAAGGTATCATCTCAGAGACTCTTCGCTTATACCCTGCTGCCCCAATGCTAGTTCCTCACATATCTTCCAATGATTGCACCGTTGAAGGATATGATATACCACGTGATACAATGTTATTGGTCAATGCATGGGCCCTGCACAGAGAACCGAAGGTGTGGGATGACCCAAAAAGTTTCAAACCTGAGAGGTTTGAAGGTGACGCGGGTAAAACACACAAGTTAATGTCATTTGGATAAGGAAGGAGAGCATGTCCTGGGGAGGGACTTGCCCATCGCACAATAGGCTTGACTTTGGCATCGTTGATTCAATGTTTTGAGTGGAAAAGGGTTAGTGAGGAAGAAGTTGACATGGCAGAAGGTAATGGAACCACCTTGCTTAAAGCCGTGCCATTGGAGGCTATGTGTAAAGCACACCCTATTGTGCATAAGGTTCTTTCCGAATCTAAACATGACTATTGAACAATTTCCTTAGCACATATAGTTGATTCTCTGTATCTATATAGATTGTATTACTCAGCTTGTATTGAACAATAAATTTTCTTTCAACTTTGAAACTTTATTTATGAAATAAGAATATTTTAGTACTAATTACTTAGTAAATAGTGCTCTAATAAATAAAATGTTAGCACATACATTTCTTTCTTGTATTCATCTAGATTGCATTCATGATGTTTATTTTTAGACTCAGAATGAGGTTTCACATGTTAGCTTCTTAGCTACTCGTGTGAAACCCATAGACCTATATATATCACAATACATTGTCAAATTAAGGAGTGCATATACAATCGATCATGATCCAACTTTTCATATATTTTAATGGGTAAACTACGTATTTGGTCCCCATCCTATATACCATAATTCAATTTGATCCCTAACCTTTTAATTGTGTCAATTTGGTCCCTAACCTTTCTTTACCGTGTCAATTTAATCATTACAGTTATCTTTTGGATGAAAATTAATGACATGTCTAATGACCAAAATAAAAAATTAGCTTCTGTTGATGTGATAATAAACTAAAATTTTATTTTGACTATTTGCTATGTAAATAATTTTCATCTAATATATAATGACAAAGACTAAATTAACACGACATTAAAAGGTTAATGACCAAATTGACACAATTGAAAGGTTAAGGACAAAATTGAAATATGGTATAAAGGCTAGGGACTAAATATGTAGTTTACCCTATTTTAATTGATGATCCAGGTGAGCTGTATTATACTATTATCTTCAAAATTTTCCTTTCATGTCCTATCTTCAAAGATTGGTTTTAAATAGTGAATTTGTCGATGAAAAAGCCCGGGTTGCAGCTTGTATTGCGTGAAAATTCAATTGCGAAATTACTTAGGAATTATATGGATATATAAAAATTAAAATGCATTTGGCCATATTTTATACATGTAACTTCTTTTTAAAAATATTAAAAAAAATCATTTTAAAAATTAAATATAGCCATATCAATCTATAATATATAAAATGAAAATTTTGATTTTTTTTTTTTTTTTTTTTTTTTTTGCGAACTTCTAATTTGTCATAACTCATATGAGCTTTTGACAACTCATGTTTTTCCAAATCATTATAATAACGTGTCAATCTAAACCAATTACAGTTCACTGTTTTCACTTTTTATGTAAGACAACCGAATGAACGCTAATTTTTTAAAATATTAAAATAGGTTTAATATTCTCTAAACAACTTTCAACTAAATTGTGGATTTTAGTTTTTTTCTTTAGCTAGTTCAATTGGTAAACTTTCTTGCCAATAAATAAAATACATAGGATTCAAACTTCAAATACATAAAAAAAATCAGTTAGTATTTTGGCTTAATAGCAAGGAAAAATTATTATAAAATGAATGTTATATATAGGTTAAAAATCTATTGTATCTTTAAAAGGAGTTTTTTTTTTTTTAATTTATATTTTTATAACTTCAAATTGACTTAGCAAGGACTTCTTTTACAAATTCACAAATGTCAATTTCTATGTATTAATGCTTATTAATCCATTTTGTATTATATATAAATATATTTTTTATCAAGTTGTGTAGGTTTGTAACATATAATTAAAGAAATACGAAGCACCTTATATGCGGCATCCAATTATTAATAATATGATAATATATATCTACATAAATATAAAAGAAATTTAAATGCTAATTATTAAGATTGAAATCTTATGATAGGAAGTAGTTTGAAGTTGTACTTTTCGCCACAATTATGTTTTTACCATGCCGTTTGTCCTTTGCCATCAAAAACTCCACCACCTGACACAGTGTGACTGTTGATACACTCAAAAGAAACCCAAAAGTTTTTACCGTTGAAGGAGGCAAGGTCTGATGGGGCTTGTAGGGTGCCTTGAAGGTTAAACTCAATAGCACCTTTCCATGGACCTAACAAAGTCACTACACCTAGTTTGTATGTCCCTACTGAAATCACAACTTTACTTCCTGCTACTACGCACGCAGCTTTCCAAGCTTTTGTCAAAGCTTGATAAACACATTATGAAAAATCAAAATCAGTATATTACAACCATTTTTTACGTTAATGTTTTATGGTTTGGTCAAGACACCGAAGAGTTTTTAGTGTAAGCAGAGTTTGAACCCGAGTACTTTTATTTGACATTAAAGGAGTTTACTAGTTAAGTTAACTAAAACTCACTTTTCATATTAATTAGGTGTTTTATATTGTGCTACACATATTTATACCTGGGTGATATTGGCATTAGGTTGTCCTCCATATGATTTGACGTCAAAGACTTGCCCGGCACTGGTGGATGCCAACAGTAGCAGTAAGGAAATTGTTACAATGCTCAAATTCTTCCCCATTTTATTGTTCTTTAGTTCCCTACTATTGCCAATTTGTTGTACAGTATGATGGCTTCCCTATTTGGTTTGAAGCTATATATACTATAGTACTTGAGCTCATCACCATTAAAGCTATCCAACTGATATTAACTAATTTTATGCACGGTTGCTAAGAACTCTCCTGTTTACACTTCAACTTCTATACTATTATTAGCTTTTGTGCTTTCTCCTTCACTAATTAATTAATAGTTTATCGTTATAATCAAACCGTTGGTGACCAGTTAAAATTAAATCAATTTCGTTGACCATGGAAGGATAAATTTTTAACAACTTTATGATTGAATTATGCTAATAACTCTAAAAGATTATAACGTGTCTTTTTTTTGGTCCGTTATTAAATAAGATAAGATTGTTACCACTATATATAACCCAAACTTCTTAGCCTTAAATGGCAAGCTCTTAGCCACCTAAAATCTTTTCATTTTCTTGTTTAAGCAAATTGAATACTTCCTGTTAAAGAGGGGGGGAAAGTCTAGAAAAATAATCACCTCCGAAAATTGTCCAAAGTTAGTATAGGCAGCATGCCCATCTGTAGTGTAAAATAGAAAATAAAGAAAATACTACATAAGAGAGGTTGAACTCACCTTTTCAATTATTATATTTATCATTATTACTATAATTGGTGTACAGATCTTTGTCAATTATTATATACTAGCCAGTAACCTATGCAATGCTCGAGAAAGTAGGACATAACCCTTTTTGTCTAAATAAGAAATTTGATAATTATGATAACCAACGAACATTTATTATAATCGCAATGCCAACAATATAGTAGTTTTGCCATATTTTGAGTATTTATAAATAAAATATTTAGGGTTTAAATTCTCTCTTCTCTATTGCAACTATCAAATTATAAACAAATGAAATCAACAAATACTTTCAATGTTCTTTCTTAGAATTAAGAAGTTTGAAATTGGAAACGTTTTTTGGTTCTTAAAGTAGAGACTAAGAAACTACTAAGATTGTCCATGTAGGGCGCAAAGCATCATTCAATTTTCATAGAAAACTAGTTGCAACTTGCGCGATGCATGGAAATATAAATATTATGCAATGAAGTGTAATATATAAAATGTAACAATTACTTCAAGCATTTTCTATTTTTTTTTTCAAAAAAAAAAAAGATTTTTACACTTATTTTTTTAAATCTTTTTATCTCTACAAATATATCATTTTAATATTTTTTGTATATTTCATTAATATTTTTTAAGGTGAACCATATTCTTCTAACTTTGTTGTAGTGTGTTACATTTGCTTAATATACAACTCATCTTAAAAAAAATGTATATTATATAAATAAATAAAAAGGTATATGTATGGTTTTTATTAACTTTAAAGAAAATGAAAAATCAATTATTAACAGCAACAACAACAATAATATAGAAGTAATTACATTCACCTTCCTTGGGGTTTGAGGAAATGACACTCTACCCCAAACTTGAAAGAAAAAAATATTTTCACCCTTTACATTTGTTTGACCAAACTTTGTTAAATTAATATTAAAATATTGTGTACTAACCTGCCTGTGCTTAAGGTAGGTTCCAAAATTATCGTTAATTTTAAAATTAAATTCTCTTATTTTAAAATTTTAAATTAAAGTGTATTTCAAAACATGAAGTAATCTCTTTTGCTTTTTTTCCCCCTTTTCTCTTCCCAATGAGTTATGGAGATATTTTTCATTTAAAATGTTTTGGTATTTTATAAATTTGTATTTTAATTCTAAGGTTATGAGTAATGTCTTTACTAATCATGGTTAAACATTTATAAATAGATTCTTAAATAAATTTAAAAATTTTTGTTATTAATATAAACAAAATGGGAGAGTGTTATTACTTATTACCCCAAATATATTTAATAAGATCACCCTAAAAAAAAATTATCTCGCGCAATGCGCAAGTCTGCGACTAGTTATTGGTAAAAGACAATAGTTAGCGCAACAAACCATTTAGGTACTCGACATCATTTAATTTCGTTGTTAATCATTTGTTAGAATATGCAGATTAATCATCCAAAATCGCTTCAATTTAATAAGAAAATTAAGTAAGTTTACTAAAATATTTATGTAATTGGTTTTTATTTCATATCTTAATTTTTGCGTTGGGGGTATAATCATCTTCAATAATATGTGTTATACTTTTAAAAATAAAAGTGATTAAAATTTAGTTGTTACAGAAATCTATATTAAAAATATACAATATTTAGAGACGCAAATTTGAATATATGGTGTCCGTTTTATGAGTTTTATATCTTACCGTCGTCGAAGAGTATGAGAGCAAGTTAATTTGGCGTTAAAAACATGCATGCGGATGAATTGAATGTTACCATATCATGGACACAAGCATGTATTTGGTGAATAATAATAAAAATTACAAAGAGTTTAATAACTATTTTTGTTTTATTTTGAAATATCCCAGCTACAGTAATAGAACAAATACTATCTACCACAACACTCCAGATCACAGTAGCTTTTAGTAAAAGGCTGAACTCAAACAACTCTAAAAATTTCTATCCAACATTCCACAGTTTCATTTAAATAAAGAAAAAGGGAACATGATAGACTGAAGTAAATGAAATTCTACTTAGAATAGAACACCTATAACCTATTTGCAAATAGTATTTCCTCATTCTGCATTAGTTACAATAACTTGGGAGGCATTTAGTTATTGTTTGATGGTACAAGCAGGTGGATTCTGCTTGCCCGAAACGGTGGGCTTGACATTAACACAAGTGGAAGTAGCAAATCCTCCAGCTCCCTTGTATAGGAGATCAATGTCAGCAACCACCGCTTGTTGGCATGGAACACCATTACTGCAAATAAGCTTCACAGCTTCCTTTGTTGAAGAAGTGCCTCTAATGTTCTTAAAGCTAACATTGCTGATCTTAACTTTCGAGGGAGACTGAAAGCAAAACAAACAAACAAAAACCCACACAAGAATTTGATGTTAGTATATGTAATTTGTTTTTCTTTCTTTAACTTCTAACGTCAAAATGAGTGTATATATTTGTGATGTTTATAATAACCTTGTTTGAGCATTGATTGTTTGGGCAGTAGCCTTGATCAATGAGGATAGGATTGGCGACATTGTTCATGATAATATTCTCGAAATGCATATCTGAAGCACTTACAGGAGGGGAAGAAGGCCATGTTTTGATTCTAACACCATTCTGTGTACTGCTTAAGGTGCCACCAATTACTCTGATTCCTGAAACAGGTTGTTCATTCTGGTACCTTCCAAGACTTCCAACGCTGATACCATGGCCAGGTCCACAAGTTACTTGGTTAGCAGTAACATCTTGGGCTCCATCACCAATGGAGATGCAATCGTCACTTGTTCCAATTTTGGCATTGCTGATGGTGATCTTAGATGAACGTCCGATGTGGATTCCATCGGTGTTGGGGCTATCTCCAGGTGCAGTTATGGTAACATCTTGGATTTGCAAGTTCTTGCATCCCAAAACGTTTATGTGGAAAAATTTGCTGTCCTTCGATTGAATGTCACGGACTATTGAATTTGTGACGAAATCGAACCTTATATTATGTTCATGTTTACAAGTTAGACAAATCAAAACATCAAATATGAACGCCATAGTTTCATTTAAATATTGTCCTAAAAATATTTTCCTTTAAATATATTATCACAAAATGCTAACGCTTCTTTGAATTACTATATTAAAAAAAATTACAAATATATATCAATGAATGTGGTTGGTACTACTTCAACAATATTGTATAGAAAAGTCATTTTGTACCAAACAATTTGTCACAACTTGATGTTATATGTGAGTATGATTGGTGAACCATCACTTTGATCACCTTTAACCACCACTTTTTCTCCATTACACACAGTTGCACAAGTTAGGGTCATGGCACAGAAGTTGTGTCCACATTCCTTATTTGGTCTTTCTCATATATAAATTTTGAATTATATTTTTTGGTGAGTCATGACACCTCACTATATAAAGCTTACATCCAATTATTAATAATATGATAATATCCTTAACAACATTAAACGAATAAGTGCTTGAATTATTATTTCATGACGGTTACATTTCTTGAAGTTGTAGCGTCTGTATATATCTACATAAATATAAAGGAAATTTAAATGCTAATTATTAAGATTGAAATCTTACGATAGGAAGTAGTTTGCAGTTGTACTTTTCGTCACAATTATTTTTTTGCCATGCCGTTTGTCCTTTGCCATCAAAAACTCATCCACCTGACATAGTGAGACTGTCGATACGCTCAAAAGAAACCCAAAAGTCTTTACCGTTGAAGGAGGCAAGGTCTGATGGGGCTTGTAGGGTGCCTTGAAGGTTAAACTCAATAGCACCTTTGCATGGACCTAACAAAGTCACTACACCTAATCCAATTTTATTTAATTCTGGCACTTTTTATTTTTTTATTTACTTCTGTAATGCTCAAAAGCAATGCCACAATTGATCTTGACCCTCGGATTCTCTTGGTTGCATGTCTACAAGATTATTGGGCTTGTTTTAATCTCCTTTAAGCGAAAAATACACATAAAGAATATATATATATATATATATATATATATATATAAGAGATATCGTTTAAACCCATATATTTACATGTAATTAAACATATAATTGTTGTTATATTGCCTATTGAAATAAAAATAATAGTGTAATTATAAGCAATCAACAGGGACCCGCAGAAGTATTTTTGCTTATTAAACCTCCAACTCTTTCGGTTGCATTCGTGGGTATCGTAGACTTCTTTGAGGACATTGATCTGGGTAGGTTGGAGACATGAATATTTCTAGGATGGACTCCCACCAAGCATTCTTGACATTTGTGCAAAAAAAATTTTGATATGAGATAAATAACACTGTCTTGAAACAGTGTACCAAATGATCAATTTATATTGATTGATATGCAAGCCAGTGCAATTATCTATATAACTCTTTAATATGATAGAATAAAACAAACTCCTTTGATTCAATCTCTAAGAAGCCTTACAATCCAAAGGACTATGAAACTTGATCTTGAATCGTGTGTTATTGTCTCCTAGTTTAACGAGTAGTTGAACATATGTACTCTATTTGATGCGAGGGACGTTGGCTTAATCTCGTTCCAAATCAAAGGAACATGAAGGAAAATCCTTACTTTGATTTGAAGATGGAATGAGCCTTGCTTTTGAGGGAGTAGTGATGCTCTTTTGAACTTAGAGATGACTCTTTATTATGATAGAGTGTCGATAGGCTTTTTCTCTCTAAGTGTCTATCTTTTTTTTTTCTCATATGAGAAGCCTATATTTATAGGCGACTCAATGGTCATTGATTTGGAATTTTCACTCAGTATTTATTGAGATTTAATTACAAATTTTGAACTTCAATTTAATTTTCATCATGTATTTAATAAGAACTTTCCATGTGCGTCTTTATTCTGAAGTTGCCACATGGCTTTCTTATTTCACACAACCACATGGCTTGGACACATGTCATTTCAATGTGCGTCTTAGTAACTCGTGGGCTTGCCATGAGGCTTGATTTCATTTGTTGATTGTCTGTTGTTGACACATCATCAAATGGAAATTAATTGGATCGCAAATATTTGATCATGATCGATCAGGCGAATGCAAATACATCATCAAATTTTGATGTCTACAGCAGCATCTGCAATAGCTAGCCAAAGTAAGGAGCTAAGGTTCCTAAACTGACTGTGAGTATGGGAACATCGTATGAGTATATAATGTATTGTACCATCCTTTAATAGTAGACTTATTGAGTTGGGCTTAATCCCGTAGTGTTTTTTACAGTTTGGGTTTTTTTTCCCTATAAGGTCTCTGTGTGGGTGTGTATATTCTTCACTACATTGAAAATGTTTGTCCCTGAACAATGTCAAACTTGAATCTTGATTGCTTAACTATCCAGTTAATATTTGATTAAATTGATTAAAATTATCATTAAGCTATTCAAAGGATCTCACCTCATTTCTTATTACTGTGTTAGAAGTCACCCATTGGTTACTATTGCATTTTGCAAATTAAAGCTTTGTTATTTTCAGTCACAATCATTAGTAGTAGCTGAAAAAATAGCTATGTTTGCCTTGGAATGACGTAACATTCATATTTACATTACATGATATAATAATAATTGACTTCAATAATGTGTAAATAGTACGTAAGCAGTACTATTTTTTTTTTTTTGGGATATCAAAATAATATTGTTTAAAATGTAAAGGGTGTACAAGAGATTATATCAACGGGGATACCATCATATTTAAAATATATTTCTTATTTTCTAATTTTATTTAAGTAAACTTTATGCATATGCACAAGCCTAGATTGAATAATAATGACTAGTTCATACTAAGTTATCTTTTACGAACGCAAAACAAAAATACAAAACAAAACCAAAAATGTGAATATTTGTCATCTTGAATGAAAAATTTTTAATTTAGGTTTTAAAAAAAAGTAGTAGTTTTATTTTTATAATTTGATAAATAATATTAGGAGGATTTGAACCATGATTCTCTTACTAAATGATAGCGGGTTATGTCATTTGTCAATGACTTGCAGTTGCTTGATCACCCGTCACGGAGATGCTTGCTCGCCTTTCAACTCATCTTGTCCTTGGTGCGAGAGATGATATATGGAGGTGTGTCATACATCAGGTGTGTGACTTGAATATGAGTTGATTTTAAGGAAATTACAAGGGTAAGTGAAGTCTCCATCAATCATTGGGTTTTTCTAAGGCGTGATTGGTCAACTGACTCTATTTGATTTTATTACCGATCCTAGGTTAAGAAAAATGGCATTTTTCCTAATCTAATGTGAATGGGCAAAAAATCTTGAGTTTTGAGTTCGGAAGTCTGGTTACGTGTGTGGAAGGTTTTAGGCACCCCACAATGCTTGTCTAAATGCAGTCATTTGTTTTGGTAAAATCGTAATTTTAAGACATTGGCAATTGAAAACGACCTAAACCAATTACAGTTCACTGTTTTCACTTTTTATGTAAGACAACTGAATGAACGCTGATTTTTTATAATATTAAAATAGGTTTAATATTCTCTAAACAACTTTCAACTAAATTGTGGATTTTAGTTTTTTTCTTTAGCTAGTTCATTTGGTAAACTTTCTTGTCAATAAATAAAATGCATAGGATTCGAACTTCAAATACATTAAAAAAAAAAATCAGTTGGTATTTTGGCTTAATAACGAAGAAAAATTATTATAAAATGAATGCTATATATAGGTTAAAAATCTATTGTATCTTTAAAAGGAGTTTTTTTTTTTAATTTATTTTTTTGTAACTTCAAAGTGACTTAAAAAGGACTTTTTTTTACAAATTCACAACTTTCAATTTTTATGTATTAATGCTTATTAATCCATTTTGTATTATATATAAATATATTTTTTATCAAGTTGTGTAGTTTGTAACATATAATTACAGAAATACGAAGCACCTCATATGATTAAAAATAGTTATATGAATAGATGTAACAGTAAGAACCATATGTGATAAAAATAGTTATAAGAATAGATGTAAGTGGTTGGAATAGAAACACTAAGCACCTTATGTAAGAACCTTGAATGATAAAAATAGTTATAAGAATAGATGTAAGTGATTGGAACAAAAAGACTAAGAACCTTATGTGATAAAAATAGCTATTATATCCAGGTTAGTTTGACTAAGATCTTTTTTTCTCCTGCTTTAAAGGGTAGAGAGGCTCATAAATGGTTGCCGAACAACTGAAATCTACTAATTTCAGTAACTTCTAGGGTCTATTGACTAAGTGTATATTTAGGAATAACTTATCTAGTTTTTTTTGTTCAAAATGTGCTAAATTATATTCGTATGTTAAAAAAAAAAAAGAAAAAAATTGAAATTTAAAACGTTGTATATAAAACTAAAAGTAAAAAACGGAGCTTATAAACTCAACCCAAACTGACACTGAGTTAGCATTTAGTAGTTCATTTCTTGGATTAAACTGTTTCACGTAACCCCCTATACATTATACCACGTATATTCATCATCATCTTTTATCACATACCAAAACAAACAAAACATAAGTGACATGGAAGACATCTTTCTCTACTCATTTCTATCATTTCTCCTTGCCTTCATTGCTTTCAAACTCTTGCTTCAAACAAGAACACAACACAAACACCTTCCGCCCAGCCCTCCTTCTCTACCAATTCTAGGTCATCTTCATCTCGTTAAAAAACCTCTTCACCGTACTTTTCACCGCCTATCACAAAAATACGGTCATGTTTTCTCTCTTCGATTCGGTTCCAGACTTGTGGTCATCATATCATCCCCATCTGCAGTCGAAGAATGTTTCACCAAGAACGACATTGTTTTAGCGAACCGTCCTGGCTTATCAGTTGGCAGGCACTTAGGCTACAACTACACCACTCTGGTATCAGCCCCTTATGGAGACCATTGGCGCAACCTTCGCCGCATCAGTACCTTAGAAATCTTTTCAACAAATCGTCTCAACATGTTCGTAGGAATTCGAAGGGATGAGGTCAAGTGCTTGCTACGCAAACTGATGGGACTGACGAAGTTATACATAGACGAGGCAATCTTACAGACGAACATGACCCGTCATCGGCGTCATCGGAGGAAGAGTTAATGTCACTAAATGCTGCCAATAAAGCCTCGGCCGTTACAGGACCAGCTAGACAAACCAACGGGAAGGCATTAACACCCATTACTCCCCTAAAGACGTTACAAGAAGAATCATTAATACCCCAACGGGTATAATCCCCAAGGGTATATAAAAGCCCTCACAAACACCAAAACAAGGTACAGAAAATAGCATCACAACCTGAGTATATTCTTGATATTTCAATTATTATCTTCTTTCGTACTGACTTTATCATCGGAGGCGTTGTGGCAGGCACCACACCGGTGACCACTTGAACAAGTTCTTGCTCCCGCAGGGTCGTCAGAGCACTGCCAGGAGCCATCTGGACGAATCCTAGCAAACCGACGAGATATTGCTTCATCAGTTTGGCGCCGTCTGTAGGAACGACTTTCTTATACAACCATAACGTGGTTCCTACCAGCTCCAGATGGAATCTAACCAGGACTCAGCGGCCTTGGCACAGCAAGTGCGAAACCTCGCAGCCACCGTCGAAGAACTCACCAGGCAGAATCAAGAGATGAGACAGAGGTTACAGCAAGAGGAGAACTGGTCAAGAGCTGTCCAAGAGGACGAGGGGGATAGCCATGGAAGGAGTGACCGACGGAGAACGGTAACCCCAGAGGAACAGCATTCTGACATCCTCCAAGAGATGAGGAAGGAGATGGATGAATTAAGAAACGCTATCAAAGAAAAGACCGATCGAAGCCTGGATAAAATGGTCAGAGCGACGGACTCCCCTTTTACCATGGCAGTCCTAGAACGACCAGTACCAGCGAAATTTCGGCTACCTCAGCTTGAGCCTTTTGACAGGCTCAAAGACCCCCAAGATCACCTTAACACCTTCAAGATGACCTTAGGCCTTCAACAGCCCCCTGACGAGATCATGTGCCGTTCATTCCCCACTACGCTGAAGGGAGCTGGACGAGAATGGTTCACGAGATTGCCCACTTCGTCCATCGACAACTTTGAGCAGTTAAGTAATGCTTTCCTGCGCCATTTCGTCGGGGGGCAACGTCCCAAAAGACCAGCGGATCACCTACTCACTATTAAGCAAGGAGAGAGGGAGACCTTGCGATCGTATGTAAAACGCTTCACTCGGGAGACTTTAGAGGTGGACGATGCAGACGATAAGGTCCAGCTAACGACATTTAAGGCGGGGCTTAAGTCCAGAGAATTCGTCGTCTCGTTAGCAAAGAATCCGCCCCGGACGATGGCAGAGATGTTGTTGAAAGCTCAAAAGTACATGAATGCTAAGGACGCACTGGCGGCCATCGTAGACGAGGGGAAGCTAAAGACGGAAGGAAGAAAGGAAGACGAACGCAGGGGCCAAAAGAGGGAGCGTCCGAGCCGCCGGGGAAGTGACATCGACAGACGAAAAGACGAGAAAGCTCCACGACTGGTAAAATACACGCCTCTAATTATGCCTGTTGACAAAATTTTGACACAGATCCAGGATCAACACCACCTAAAGTGGCCGAGGCCCTTGCATTCGTCACCAAGTGTGCGGGACGAAAGAAAATACTGCCGATTCCACAAGGACCACGGCCATTACACAGAAGATTGCCGAGATCTGAAGGGACAGATAGAAGAATTGATACAGAAAGGAAAACTTCAGAAGTACGTAAGGAAGGGGGACTCCAACAGGTTCAGAGAGGGCGACACGAGCCAACGAGAGCCCTCGTCCAAAAACGAGAGTCGCCAATCTCAACCACAAGAAGTGATCGGAGAGATAAACACGATAGCAGAAGGACCTTTCGTCGGGGGATCGTGCAAGTCCCTCAAGAAAGCATACCAGAGACAAGTAAACAGTGTCCATACGGGACCCCCATTGAAACAAAGACGGACGAACCAAGATATATTCTTCAGCGAAGAGGACGCAAGGGGGATCAGGCAGCCCCATAACGACCCTCTGGTGATAGCACTCACGATTGAAGGATTCAATACTAAAAGGATCCTCGTCGACAACGGTAGCTCTGCAGACATTATGTACCTATCGGCCTTCCAACAATTGAAGCTAGGTCTTGGTAGATTGCGTCCGTTTGAGTCCCCCCTCGTCAGCTTTAGCGGTGACAAGGTATACCCCAAGGGCATTGTGACATTAAAAGTTACGATAGGCGCCTACCCGAAGCAGCAGACCCGTCATCTGGACTTCCTGGTTGTGGACTGCCCTTCTTCGTACAATGTGATCATTGGTAGGCCCACGCTCAACCGGTGGAAGGCAGCAACGTCCACCTACTGCCTAAAGATAAAATTCCCAACTGAAGACGGAGTCGGTGAGGTAAAAGGAGACCAAGTCTTGGCCAGAGAATGCTACCAGGCCGTGTTGGCTACAGGAGAAAACCACACATGGACGATCGAGAGAGAAAAAGAAGACAGAATGGAAGCCCTGGAAACGGTGGAACTCGTTGAGGGGGAAAGCTCAAAGGTGACGAGGATAGGTACAACCATAAGTCCCGAGATGAGGAATGAACTCGTCCGTTTCCTTAAAGGAAATTTGGACGTATTTGCATGGAGTCACGAAGATATGCCGGGCATACCATGCCAGGTAATCCAGCACGAGTTGAAGACAGATCCAGAGAAGAAACCCGTCTAGCAGAAACGACGGGTCTTTGCCCCCGAACGAAACCACGCAATCAAGGAAGAAGTCAACAGATTGCTGCAGGCAGATTTCATCCGAGAAGTTTACTATCCCGAATGGTTGGCCAACGTCGTGCTAGTAAAGAAAGCAAATGGAAAGTGGAGAATGTGTGTAGACTTCACGGACCTGAACAAGGCCTGCCCGAAAGATAGCTTTCCTCTGCCAAGGATAGATCAATTGGTAGACTCTACGGCTGGGCATAAATTACTAACATTCATGGATGCATTTTCAGGCTACAACCAGATAAAGATGGCTGAGGAAGATCAGAAAAAAACTGCTTTCATCACAAGCCAAGGACTCTACTGCTATAAAGTAATGCCCTTCGGACTAAAAAACGTAGGAGCAACGTACCAAAGACTGGTAAACAAGATGTTCAGCAGGCAAATTGGGAGGAATATGGAGGTATATGTGGACGATATGCTCGTCAAAAGCAAAGAAGAGTTGACTCACCTGGACGACCTGGGAGAGACATTTAACACCCTTTGGAGGTATCAGATGAAGCTCAATCCTAGTAAGTGCGTGTTTGGAGTAGCTTCAGGAAAGTTCTTAGGGTTCATGGTGTCCCAGAGAGGAATAGAAGCAAACCCAGAGAAGGTGAAAGCAATACTCGACATGGCATCACCCAAAACCATAAAGGAAGTCCAAAAGCTCACAGGAAGGATAGCTGCACTGAATAGGTTCGTCTCTAAAGCGACGGACAAATGTCTCCCATTTTTTTAAAACATTGAAGCAAGCGTTCACCTGGACTGACGAGTGTGAGGCAGCTTTTCAAGAACTCAAGCGCTACCTAGGCAGCCCGCCCATCTTGAGTCCCTCAAAAGCAGGGGAAAACCTTTATTTATACCTGGCAGCATCAGCCACGGCCGTCAGTGCAGCCTTAATTAGAGAGGAAGATAAGAAGCAGCTCCCAGTATACTATGTCAGTCAAGCCTTCCAAGGGGCAGAGGCCAGATACCCCAGGATCGAGAAGATCGTCTTCGCCCTAATAGTGGCTTCACGAAAGCTGCGACCATACTTCGAAGCACATCCTATCCTTGTAATGACGGACCAACCTATCCGAAAATCCATGAACAAGCCTGAAGCAGCGGGGAGAATGGTCCAATGGGCAATTGAACTCAGCCAGTTCGACATCGAATACCATCCCAGAACAGCAATCAAGGCGCAAGCTCTGGCAGACTTCATAGCCGAGTTCACCCTTCCAGAAGATGACGACGACCAAAAAGAGGTGGAACGGTGGACGATCCAGACTGACGGATCGTCAGTCTGGAAGAGGGGAGGAGTAGGGGTCGTTATAAACACCCCCGATGGAGAAAAACTCCAATATGGAGTCCAATTAAAGTTCCCGGCAACCAACAACGAGGCTGAGTACGAAGGCATACTGACGGGACTAAGACTTGGCAAAGCCCTCGGGATTAAGAACCTGCTTATTCAGAGTGACTCGAAGCTGGCAATAGGGCAGATCCGGGAAAAGTATGAGGCGAAAGAAGAGAGGATGCAGAAGTACCTCAAGCTGATTAAACATTTGGCCTGTGGGTTCGATAAGTTGGATTTCGTTCGGATCCCAAGAAGCCAGAATGCCGCGGCAGACGAGGTCGCCAAAATGGCCTCGTCCGAAGAAGAACCAACGAACAGTGAAATTCTCATGGAGATTCAGAAACACCCCAGCATCGAAGAAGTCCCAGTATTCTCCATCCAGAACATAGGTGGATGGATGGAACCGATCGTCTCGTATCTCCAAGACGGGCATCTCCCTCGTGACTCAGCGGAAGCCAGGAAGGTTAAAGCAAGGGTGGCTAGGTTTACAATTTTGAATGATACCTTATACAAAAGGGGGATTTCCTTGCCTTATCTGAAGTGTCTCGACGAGGAAGAAGCCAAGTACGTCCTCCACGGAATCCACGATGGGATTTGCGGAGACCACGCCGGGCCTAGATCCTTGGTAAGCAAAGTTGTTAGAACAGGATATTTCTGGCCAACCATGCAGGAAGACGCCACGGAGCTCGTCAAGAGGTGCGATAAGTGCCAGAGGTTCGGGAATGTCCAGAGGTTGCCAGCAGAAAAGATGACGACGATTACCTCCCCGTGGCCATTCGCACAATGGGGGATTGATATCGTCGGCCCATTACCCCAAGGAAGAGGACATGTAAGGTTCTTGCTCGTCGCTATTGATTACTTCACTAAATGGGTCGAAGCCGAGGCAATGGCAACGATCACAGAAGCAAGAATCCGTAGCTTCGTGTGGAGAAATATAGTCTGCAGGTTCGGGATTCCAAGAACAATTATTTCGGATAATGGCCGGCAGTTCAACAGCCAGGGATTTAGGGACTTCTGCTCGGGGCTAGGCATCAAGAACAAATTCTCGTCACCTGGACACCCGCAGTCAAACGGACAAACAGAAGTAACTAATCGAACCCTGCTCAGGATCCTCAAGGCCCGGCTAGACGAGGCTAAGGGCGCATGGCCGGAAGAATTGCCCAATGTCTTGTGGGCCTACAGAATGACGGCAAGAACCCCAACGGGAGAGACACCTTTCAGGCTCACCTATGGCACCGAAGCTGTAATTCCCGTCGAGGTAGGGATGGCCAGCATCAGGCGAGAAGTGTTCCATGAGGAGGACAACGACGACCAACTTCGAATCAATCTGGATTGCTTAGACGAAGTTAGGGATAAGGCCTCGGACGTGACGAAGAAGTACCAACAGAAGATGAATGAATACTATAACAAAAGGGTCAAGCTCAGAAGACTAGAAATTGGCGACCTCGTCCTACGCAAGGTGACTACTGCAACTAAAAACTCCGCCCACGGGAAGCTCGGTCCCACGTGGGAAGGACCTTATAGGGTCGTGCACTACTCCCGACAAGGTAGCTATCATTTGGAGACCCTAGACGGACAAAGACTCCCACGACCCTGGAACATAGAACATTTGAAGAAGTACCACCAATAGATATAGATCAAGAATATACCAATTCCTCAAAATTAATGAAATGATGGTTCAAATGATGTGCTCATACAAGTACCAAATATCGGAGAGTTAGAAATAAAAAAGAAAATGCCTAAGTAATAAGATTCCGCATCGACGGATGTACATTACTGATGAAGGCAATAAAAATATTTTCTTAAGTAATAAGATTCCGCATAGACGGATGTACATTACTGACGAAGACAAAAGCAAAGAACTTTTGTCTAAGTAATAAGATTCCGCATAGACGGATGTACATTACTGATGAAGACAAAAGCAGCGAACTTTTGTCTAAGTAATAAGATTCCGCATAGACGGATGTACATTACTGACGAAGAAAAAAGCAGCGAACTCTTGTCTAAGTAATAAGATTTCGCATAGACGGATGTACATTACTGACGAATACAAAAGCAGCGAACATGTACATTACTGACGAAGACAAAAGCAGCGAACTTTTGTCTAAGTAATGAGATTCCGCGTAGACGGATGAACATTACTGACGAAGACCAAAGCAAAAAAGAAAAAAAAACGCCTAAGTACAGTGATAACGTTCCCATCAAGTGGACGAACATTACTGACGAAAAAAAAAAAAACATTTTTATAGCAGAACATGTGAAAGTAGATATGATATAAAAGCCTAAAAACCAAAGGCCATTGTTTGTACGAAAAACAAAAGAGAAACCCATAAACACTGGGCGAAAAATACACCTTTAAAATGTTCTGGAAAGCAACCCTTACAACACAGGGCACAAAAAAAAAGAGGAAGATAATTTTTTGCGAGACAAAAAACAAGTTCAAGTGTCCAGATCAACATCGTCTTCAGCGGGGACTTCAGGAGCAGCAGCTTCAACGACTGGAACTTCAACAGTAGGAAGGCCTTCAGGAGCGTCAGCAGCCGCGGCTTGAGCAGCCTCGTCAGCTGAGATTTCCCTGTCTACCTCCTCCATATCCAACGTCTCCAGGTCGATCCCAGAAGGATGCTTGAGGAAGTACCTCCTTAGAAGCTCGAAACCTTTGAAGTACCAGCTGAAGAGTACAGAATTGTACTCCTCCGTCTGCTGGAATCTTCAATCGCTCTGGAGGCGACGACCTTAATCTTTTCCTTCGCAGCTGCCAGCTCCCCGTCTTTCTCAAGCACGAGCTGCTGCTCTACCTTCAGTTCGTCATCTAGCTTCCTAGCTTCCTCCCTGGCTTGTTGGGCGCTCTCCATTGAAGCAACTAGTTCCCTCTTCAGCTTTGAATTCTCCATCTCCAAGACCTTGATCCGGGTTAGCAAAGACTCAACCTTAACCTCCTGAGCAAGATACTCAGACGAGAGGTGAACAGTCTCCCCCAGCACCTAAAAATGTACATGTTAGTTTATACACGGCGACATTTAGCTCAAATCAAACCAGCGTAAAAGACATGTATGTTACCTGGACGAGCTTCTGGAGATGACGACCCATCAGTCTTCTGCAGTCACGACTCCACGAGCCCGGTCCATCGCCAGCTTTTTGTCATCCCAAATTGTCGAAGAAGAAGTAGCTTCCTTCCCCCTCTCCGCGGTACGTGGCCTCTTCGAAGCGGGGGTCGGGATCTCCTCTATCGAAGTAGCCGGCGAGGCCGTCCTCGTAGTATCGGCTCCAGAAACCACAAGAGCAGACGAAGTAATCGGTGTGACGGAGGAAACTTTCCCCTTCACCCGAACCACTTTCTTCCCAATGGCGGACAGAGGTTCGTCCTTCTTGGATCGCATCCTCTCGTACATTCCCTTATTGAATTTAGTCGTCATCTCTGCGAGAGAAGAAAGCGTTAAAAAAAAAACAGAGCAAGTAAATACGAATGTAGATCTGACGAACCCAAACACTTACTCTTCTTCCCTTCAATATTGAGACTCCGGAGGACGAAGGGAGATGGATCGGGGCCTAAATTGTAAAAAGCAAGAGTCCGAGGATCTACCAAGTCGTCCCAGTTTTCGATAGACTGAGCATACACAATGGCTGCCTCGACACGCTCCTTGTACCTGCTTTTTAGCTTCAGTCTCCTTTTGACTGTAAAAAAGAAGAAGGAGAATTTAGCAACGATAACACCGGACTCAACAAGGAAAGGAAAGGAAAGGATACTGATGCACCTAAAGTCGGGGTTCCCCACCGACGAAGCAATCGGGGGATATCTCCCCAATCCTGGTTAGAGGGGGTCTCAAAGTCGTCCCCTGACACAAACACAAATCTGGACTTCCAGTATCTGAAGGACGAGGGTAAGCCCTTGATGATTCTGGTTCTTCTCTCCCAAGGTACTAGCTCATAATACCCATACTCCTTCGACTCTTTCAAACGATACAAATAAACAAGCTCGTTTACCTTGATCATATCCCCATTAGCAGCCAACCATATCTCCATACAGTTGACTACAATCCTCCACGAATTGGGCATGAGCTGCCTAGGAGCAATGCCCAAATATGCTTAAAGCTCCATTACAAAAGGGTGGACGGGAAGCCTTAATCCACAAGTGAAAGCGGCCTCATAAAAGCACACTTCACCTGGAAAAAACTGACAAGCCCTCTCCTCGTTAGTAGGCCGACGAACCCGAACTCGCTCTGGAAACTGAAACCTATCTCTAAACCTACCCACAGCCTCGGAATCTAGGCCACACGCCTCCACAAGGGCATGGAAAGCCTTAATTTCCCTAAAGGACGACGCGGCAGTATCCCCCTCCATAAGGTCACCACTAGACGATAACCCCGTCTCTAGATCACTAGACCTAATCTCAGACATCTGCCGTTGTTCCCTCACTAAACCCTCAAACCAATCAACTGACCGGCGAAGCAGGGGAAACAAATCGCCCAAAACAATGCCTAAGCTATTACCCGCAAAAACAAAACCCTCCAAATTGGGAAAAACGCCTAAGGACCCTCCTAAAAGAGCAAAAAGAAAGGAAATCGAAGGGCAAGTTTCTCTAACTTCTAAACTACCGACCATGGACACCCAGATAAAACACTGGTAAATAGGAAAGTACTTAAAAACAAACAAACAAAAAAGCAGAAAACAAAGAGAAAATCAAACGTTTGCAAAAGAAAAAAAAAAAGAGGGAAGAAAGAAAAATGGAATGGGAAACATACCTCGAGGAGAAGAAACAAGAAGTCCAACACGCACCAGCTCAGAGGAAAATGGAGAAATAGGTGAGAGAGAAAAAGCTAGGAAGGACAAACTGAGAAGTAGAAAAAAAAATGCAAGATGAAGTAAGGGAGAAGAAGTTTAAAAACCAAATGAAGGTGAAACTGAAAATCGGCGGGAAACCCAAGGGACATAATTCTCCGCCAACCACATCACGCCACGTGGCCACGACCCACGTAACGCCGCCACCATGCATTCAATGCGGCACGGAATCCGGAAAAAAAAAAAAAAAAAAAAAAAAAAAAAAAAAAAAAAAAACTGTTCGGTTTCCACAATCGTCACTGACGACCGTGAAACCCGGGGGGCATCTGATGGGACTGACGAAGTTCTACATAGACGAGGCGATCTTACAGACGAACATGACCCGTCATCGGCGTCATCGAAGGAAGAGTTAATGTCACTAAATGCTGCCAATAAAGCCTCGGCCGTTACAGGACCAGCTAGACAAACCAACGGGAAGGCATTAACACCCATTACTCCCCTAAAGACGTTACAAGAAGAATCATTAATACCCCAACGGGTATAATCCCCAAGGGTATATAAAAGCCCTCACAAACACCAAAACAAGGTACAGAAAATAGCATCACAACTTGAGTATATTCTTGATATTTCAATTATTATCTTCTTTCGTACTGACTTTATCATCGGAGGCGTTGTGGCAGGCACCACACCGGTGACCAGTTGAACAAGTTCTTGCTCCCGCAGGGTCGTCAGAGCACTGCCAGGAGCCATCTGGACGAATCCTAGCAAACCGACGAGATATTGCTTCATCACAAACTATCAAAAAACTCGTGCCAAGGTTTTGCTAAGGTAGAGTTGAAATCTATGTTCTCGGAGTTGACATTTAACATTATAATGAGAATGGTGGCAGGGAAGAGGTACTATGGGGAAGATGTGAAAGACGTGGAAGAAGCAAGGGAATTCAGGGAGCTAGTGAGTAAGGTGATAAAGATGTCTGGGGCATCGAATCCAGGAGAATTTGTGGCGGTTTTGCGGTGGATTGATTATGGGGGTTTGGAGAAGAAGTTGAAGGGCTTTGCCAAGAGAACAGATGTGTTCATGCAAGGACTAATCGACGAGGCTAGGAACAAGGACGAGGAAGGGTAAAAACCATGATCAATCATCTGCTTTCTTTGCAAAAATCACAAGCGGAATACTACACCGACCAAATTATCAAAGGGCTTATGTTGGTAAGTGCCACACTGCTTTAATTTCTCTCTTCATTCTAACCCATACTTCATCTCTAACTTGGCTCCACCCTTCCTATCCTTTGGGTGAACAAAAATAAAAATTCTAGGTCACACACTTACACATTTTGTCACAATTTAGACATTTGATAAAGTGTAATTAGATTATGTTTTGATAAGTATTATTGGTGTACCATATATAAGTGGTGTGATCCAATCATGTGTTAAAAATATATTGTATATTTAAAATTTAATTTTAAATGAAGAATTATTGAAAACTAGAATTGAAATACTTCCTTTAAAAAAAATTCAATTAAAATCCTTTTTTTAAAATATTCATTCAAAATATTTTTAAATAGATTTTTAAAGTGAATCTTTTTTTCAATAATTAAATTTTCATAATTTTTTTAGAATTTCTTATACTTATATTTTGAAAAAAAATGAAATTTCATGTATGACATTTTTTATACAAGGAGAGTCAGGGACAACTCTACATAGAAATTAAGAATTATTAATAAAAAAAATTATATACATAATTATATCTATTTTGGCTACTCTAAAAAAAATATTGAACACCCTACCTTAAGAATTCAAAGAATTTGAGTTTAACAAAAATAAAAGTAATGTTATAGACATAACAAAATGTCACAACATTCCTAAATTAGCTTGCCAACTCATAGATGAGCCCACCACAATCTTAATTATTTTTTTTTTTTTTGTATTCTAATTTAGGAATGTTTAATTTTATATATATATATATATATATATATATATATATATATATATATATATATATATATATATATATATATATATTTGTCATTTTGTTGAATCGCTAGCATTAACCACAAAAATAATCTTGATCCACCAAACATAGTCCTTAACTCCCTAAATAATAATAAAATCAAATCCCAATTAATAACAACAAATATAGGCCGGCCAAACAACAACAAATAAACATAACATTCAACAAAAAAACTCATTCAAAAACGAAAGATAAAATCCCTAATATCTTAGATTCATAACTTATCCATTCCATTATACAAAGAATAATTTATAATTTCATCTATCCTTAAAAATGGAACCACGAGATATAATATGATTGTAAGTTTTCCTTTGTTGTGCTAGCAACTTTGCTCTTCTTGACTTTATAGTTGTCGTAGCTCTACTCTCTTTGATGTCTTGGCTTGCATTTGCAACATATATTATCCATTGTTCTCTCTCTCTCTCTCTCTCTCTCTCTCTCTCTCTCTCTCTCTCTTTATTATTCTCCTCTCAGCATTTTCAATTATCACTTTATCTCTTAGTAGTCTATTTTTTTCCTTTTAATTTTTTAAGTAGATGCAATTGTAAAACTTCATGCATATAGCTTTTTTTTAACTTCGAAATATTTATGTTACATTTTTATTAAATTTTTTACAATTAAAATTTTTTTAATGACTAACCCAACAAAACAAAAAAAAAGCATAGAGCTGCTGCTATTTAAAAAAATTGAATAAAAATTGGGAAATTATCTCTCTCTCTCTCTCTCTCTCTCTATATATATATATATATATATATATATATTATATAATGGAGCAGATTAACAAGCCCAAAATCATATCATTTTGTTACATGTTACACAGGGCCGCTGTACGTGTATTACAGGGTGGTCACAACTCACAAGACCATCCTGATTTGTCAAAAAATGTAAATATATATATATATACTTGCAAGTACACACACACTAAACTAATCTATTTTGACCACCCTAATAAAAATATTGACCACTCTGATTTGAGAATTACAAGAATTTTGATTCAATAAAAATAAAAATAATACTACATTCACAAAATTTTTATGGTAATTTCATAACAAATCTTATATGATAAGCGGAAATCGGTTATTAATTCTAATTTGGCTCTAATATTGACATCACTTTTTATACCACTAATAACAAATTGTTGTATAAGTTTTATTATAAGAAAAATGTTGTAGATGTAGCATTACTCCAAAAATAATTTTGGCTCTTCAAAAATAAATATTGTAGTCTTAAGTTCTCCTTAACAGTGCCGACAGTTATGCTCTTTTTGGCTTTGTAGTGGCAATAATTTTGCTTTCTTAGTGACTCATCTCATAGTTGTAGCAACCATCATCCATTTTTCTTTCTATTCTCTATTGTCATTTCAATTCTCTTACTTGATTACTCTAATCTCTTCATTCTCATTTTCCATTTTCTCTCTTATCAATCTTTTTCTTTTTCCTTTCTCTTTGTTAGTGGAAAACAACATGGTAACATGCACTTCATGTATTTTCGTAAGTTTTTTTTTTTTTTTTTGTGATATCGATATATCCAAGTTATTTCCTTATTAAATTTTTTATAATTGAAATTTCTTAGTGACCACTCTAAAAATAATTTTGTATAATTTTCATTTCTTTACACAGTTTTTATTTTTATATTTTTTAATGTGACTCTTATATGGGTAGATAATGGAGGAGGGAAGAGGTGGGTTTGAATCACTGAGATGTGACACCAGATGCTATTACTATTATACTATCACTTCAAACCTAATTATAGCTATTTGTTAAAATGCCTCCCAAATATTTTTCTTTCTTTTGGGTAAGATTCTAATGTTATGAAAAAAAATATTTTTTTTTCATAAGGTATCACATCAATTCTTTTTTTTCATTCTTCTTATTTTTCTAAACACATATTGGCAGGTCTTGATACTTGCAGGAACTGACACATCAGCAGTGACATTAGAATGGGCAATGTCTAATTTGATTAATCATCCCGACGTGTTGAAGAAGGCTAGAGTAGAGTTGGACACTCAAATTGAGCAAGATAAATGGATAGATGAACAAGATGTTCTCAAATTACGCTACCTCCAATGTATCATCTCAGAGACATTTCGATTGTACCCTCCTGGCCCTTTGTTAGTACCTCATTCGTCTTCTGATGATTGTACTATCGAAGGATATGATATACCACGCGACACCATGTTATTGGTCAATGCATGGGTCATACATAGAGATCCTGAGTTATGGGAAGATACTACTAGTTTTAAACCTGAGAGATTTGAAAATGGTGAGGTTGACCCACATAAGTTAATGCCTTTTGGATTAGGGAGGAGGGCTTGTCCTGGGGCAGGCCTTGCCCAACGTACGATGAGCTTGACTTTGGGGTCGTTGATTCAATGCTTTGAGTGGGAAAGGACTACTAAAGAAAAAGTTGACATGACTGAAGGTAATGGACTCATCATGCCAAAAGTCGTCCCATTGGAAGCCATGTGTAAAGCGCGCCCTCTCATGCATAAGGTTCTTTCTAAATCTATGCATGATATTTGAACTGTGTCCTTGGGTTTTTAGTGAGTAGCTTAGCTATATTTGTAAACACTTTCATCACAGGGTGAGTGATACTGTAATTTATACAGCCTCTTGAAATTTATAAAAAAATTAACTAGGAATATTTGCCCTTGTTCTGCAAATCCTGATGATCCACTGAAGACTACTAATAAGACCATGCACCTGGGCCTAAAAGTATGTTTTCTTCCATTATTTGCACTAGTGTTTAACCCGCACAATGTATGGGATCATTTTACAAATTAAAATACTTTGCATTCAACATAAACTTAGTTCTCCCACTTCCACTACATACATTCAAACTTAAATAATGTAGTATATTTAAACATATAGTATCCAATATTCCCAAAAAATGTTAAGACACTAGTATCTTAGAATCACTTCATGTGTGTCATTCCCTCCTCAGAGGGGCCACTTGGAGTATCACAAAATGAGTTCGAACAAAGGGAATTCTCCATAATGCTCCTCTATCTTCAAAAACATTTAATATTTCCTTTCAAAGAATATTTTTGTTTTTATGAGCTTCCACACCTAAGAGAAAATAGCATTTATCTAAAAAAAGGAATTTATCTTTAAGAAAATAAAACTTAACTTACAATTAAGCATCATGTCAAGCTTTTGTAGTCCAAGAAGATTGACATAAAAATCTGAACTTGGTGCATATTTACAATGAGTTATTTGTCTGTAATCCTCCTTTAACAACCATCTATTCTAGAAAAAAAATTTGTTGTTTATTATAACCAAATATAAACATCAATATTTATGCCAAATCAATATCTAATTTCTTGTTTCTATTTAAATGAAATTGTTATATAACTGGAAAAAAAAAACATGGGATAACTTTAAAAATATTATCTATTTAAACAACATATAAAGTGAAGAAATTGCACCCTAGAAGTACATGCATATTTAGTGGAGGACCATAGTCAAACGTTATTATGATCCTTCATAAATTTTGAAAAATTGCTCAAAGAAAGCTTCTAAATAAACCACACTACAGGCAATATTTATCACAAAGATAGACACCTTCTAAATGTGTAGATTCTACAAATTTCAAAAGTATGCATTCAATAGGTGTTGTGCCATTAGAACTAAAATCAAATGTCATATCAAAGAACTTCAGCTTCATCTCTAAGCCATAAACCAAGCATAATTTAAGATATAGAAATTAAAAAGTAACTTTTTTGTAAATTAATCGAAGGATTTATATACAAATATTTTCTACATTAGATACACTATCCATATACATAGCTTAAATTTAGAAATAACCTTTCCCAACTCATTGTAGGTAATTCGTAAAAGATGGAAAAGTGAGTTATTTAACCAAATAAATTTAAGTATCATATTGTATAGCCGTTGCCCTCGGCCTCATCAATAATAGATAGATAACCAAAACCAAGCTAGCCCAAATACCCAAAATGGCTTAAGTTTCATGAAAATGGCAATGACTCAATATAACATTTATCCTCAACTCCAAAAATTGCAAATGACTTCAATAAAACAAAAAGGAAGCACCAATTCACTTGAAGTTCAATAAGGGCAGCACTATGAGCTAAAAAAATCAAAAAATTATGTTGGACTTAGGAAGCACTAATTGGATATGTTGCTTGTGATTCTCTTTCAATGTTTTATAGAGCATTAAGCTCCACCGCAGGAGATTTTTATCTGTATAGAAACAAAGGAAGACAGATTAAATGAGAATTAAAAATAAAACTGGAGGCCTTTCATTAAACATCTAGCAAATATAGTAATTTAATCTTATTTGACATAATCATTACGGAAAAATAAACAAAAGATACGGTTTATAGAGCTTAAGTATTATCTTCCAACTCAAATCCTATAGTCTAGGCTCACTACAACAAATTAGACTTTTTTCAAGGGTCAAAAACCCTAAAAAAAGTATTAAAAAACCTTGAAAGAAGTTATTTTAAGAGTCTAACCAACCCTTGATAACCTTTGAAACATATACCGTCGAAAAAGAAATTTCGAGAGCCTTCGTGCCCCTCAAAACAAGTGCTCTAATCTTATTTTGAGGGTCAAGAGACCCTTAAATAACCTTTTACCAAGGTTTAAAAGATTTATACTTACAACCTTTGATAAATAAGGTTATTTAAGGGGTCTCTTGACCCTCAAAATAAGATTTTATTTTATTTTTAAAAAAAAACCACAATCATGCACTATATATATATATATATATATATATATATATATACATTCATGTTGAAACTACCATATTGAAAAAGCATAAATCATAGTAAAAGATAATAGAACAACGGGAAGAAAAGTTAGACATGGTAGCAAGTGGTGGTGAATTATCAGTTTAGCAAACACACAGGTCTAGGCCTATCACTTATCAGTTTAGCAAAATCAAAAACAACACAAATCCCTCAATGATTTGAAAGTCCACTATGCAGCAACAATGGAGAACCACAAGAAATCATCACTGGGAACTGGGAACTGGGAACCTGAAAGGCAGATACAATATCATAAGTATGGCCTTGAAAATGAGACCCCTAAATTGTCCCTCATGCAAATTTTGTGGCATAATGCATGGTACAGCATATAAGTGCAGCAGGGAAGCCTTGATGATGCCAGGTCACTACATGTATATGCAAATCGATTCACAATCCTAAAGCATTTGGTAAAGTTGCTAAAAGCATATATATTTGCGTATAACTCTATAAAGTAGGAAAACAATGAGAATTTAAAAAATACACCATGATTTTGAAACTCTTGTTCAACAAATTCCAGTTAAACAGGGAGAACTTTATCAACATAGTCAGATAAAAAGTGGAGTAAAATCAGCCACATCTGCTTGTAGAAGATTATAAATGCATCTATGTCAATCTGAAAGTAAAAAGTCATCCCAAAGAACAAAATTGAAATGAAAAGCTATTCTCTTCAGTATTCTATCAACTACGTATGATTAGTTGAAAATACTCAGATATCTAATTAGCATCCTATAAGATTATTAAGAAAGCTTTAACGTGCAGGTAAAGCAGGAATCACATGTGACAAGGAGAACTCATGGTGCACAATTACTTTATCAGGGAGCTTCTTTACAAACTGCTCTCTCGCATATCTCCAATCTGAGGCACTGAAAACACACAAAAAAAAAAAAAAAGTTGTATTAGAGTATGTACAAGCAGAACTCTTTTGTGGAGCAACTATTATCTAACAGAACATAATGATCACTTATATGAAAATAAAATCTGAGATGGAAGATTGAGAAGGCCAAGAAAGACAAAAAGATCTCAGACTAAGGGTAGGTTAAGTACATTAATGTGTCAAAGATACTTATTAAACAAAGAAGACACAAAAGATGAGATATATGACACAATGACCTTGTAACAAGTAACTCGAGCAGTCACACATCTCTGTAAGATAAGATTGACTGCAAAATTGTGTCAAGTTTGTGTGAAAACTTACATGATAATTTTGGATAGATACTGTATACCTGCTACATGGAAACTTTTCACCATTGAAGACAAAATTATGCGATTGGAATAGGCAGAAGAAATATTTTACGCAAAACATTTAAACCAAGCCCAAAACTTCGAAAAAAAATTATTCTTCTAACCTGAATTTTTTTCTTTGGAAATTAACACAAAAACACACAGTGGTTCTTTAACTCATAACCTCAGTCTCTACCTCATTCTTCTAGGAAGAGGAGGTGTCATTGGAGCTAGAGATCAAGGGCCTCCCAACTGAAACTTAAATCCCGCATTACTAGATAAAGCTCACACCTGTTACTTTCCTTTCAGCCTTCAGCAATTTGGGTAATGTTGAAATAGCATTCTAGTAAATTTTAGTACCTCCAATGGAATGTTTTTTCAACTGTATATAAATATAAACACATGCCTGGAAAATTAGAAGGTTAAATATGATGGTGTCCTGGCATAGCCTTAACCAACCGCTCCATTTCAACAAGGATTTACTGGACCCAATAGAGGGAACCGATAATAATTTGAGCACTCATTGGAGCTTGGATAAAAAAAGGTGATTAATTTAAATATAAATATAAATATTTTAGTGAGACCCCTAAATTGTGTCTCAAAAAATGGAGACGTAGATATTATGTACAAAAATGGAATTTCAAATTCAAACTCCAAATATTTTTTCGACAAAGATAACAACTCAGTGTAAACAACTCAACAAGTCAATCCAAATTTATCCAATAGTACTAAAACAGTCACTAGCTTGAGTTAATCTTCATACCTTAGTGATCACTACTAGATTGGGCTGATTGCGAGGTGATATAACTGAACATCCGCATCATCATATTGTCATAATGTGCTCTTTGTTCAGCCATTTGACTAGCTTGTTGTTCCTCAAAATGTCTTCTTTGTTCCACCATTTGAATAGCTTGTTGTTCGAGCATGCTTTTGAGGTGCTTTACTTCTCCTTTCAACTCTGCATCAGCCTCTATTCGTTTGTGTTCAGATTCTAAGAGTTTTTGTTCAGATTCTTGGAGTCGCTTCTCAAGATCATACATTCTAGATGAGGAGGAACCCCATAACATGGTAGGAGTGACTCCAGCCCCATAGCCACGAACTCGTCCATGACACTCAGGTCCAAACACCTCCACAAACATTTGATCTTGAGATATTTGCAATGCCCCCTCATTCACTTGAGTAGTAAGATTCCTCAATGCCACCTAAAAAGAAAAGTAACTTGCAACAAAACCACATAAAAATATACTATCTATATTAATATAATTAGAAAATTTCATACCAATGCATCTTGTGTTGATTCATTTACTGCTTGCCCATTAGCTTGCACATGAGTGATGTCAAATAATTCAATTCTATTAGGGCTATGACCTGTCTTCTCTTTCTACCATTTGAAAAAACAAATAGAATAGTGAGAAATAAAACCGGATAAAGGTTGAAGCTTAATAAGATAACAAACCCCAAGGCATCATACAATAATTTGAAGATGAAGCAAATATAACATTAACCATAAAAAATATTGCATTTCAATCAAAAGCTACCAAGAAAAATATACTCTCAAACGTTACATCAAAAACATGATCCGATACTAAAATAAATTTACCCTTTAAGAATCGATCGAGCCTATGAAGCATACTTTTATATGTACCGCCCATCCGACAACCCATGCACATTCAACGCAACAAAATCTAGAAAAACTAAATATAACTATATAAAAATGGCTTTGCTAACTAATGAAAGTAACAACAATCACACCCCATATATGAAACTAACAATTATATTTTGAATTGTGGATAGTAAGCATTTTGCTTAGATATACCTCTTCCGCTCTACGTTGTTGGAAACTTTTTGAACCAGAAGTGTGAATAATATCGTTTTTGTCCCGATCTTCCTTGTTTTTCAAACACAAGTCCTACATTTAAGAATGATAAGTCAGTCCCATAAACCAACAAATCCACAAGACAATAGTTAAGAATAAATTCGATAAAAAATTCTTTGTAATAGTACCATATAATCTTTCTGGCTCCACAAATCCACGAGACAATTCCAATCATCCTTCTCGAGTCCGGGTGAAACATTTGCTCGTGCCTCTTCAATTGCTTCACCATATGGCTTAAACCACTTTTTTTTTAGGGAGTCACGATAATTTGAGTAAGAGCTACCCATTTGTCGCCAAACCTCTTGCTCTCGACCCTCAACTTTTAAATACTCCTAAAATAGAATTAAACATAAATACACAAATAAAAAAATCATAGAAGCTGCTACTAGATTTTATTATACTACTTACCAATACTTTATCAAAAAGCTTCCTCTTGTTGATGTATGGTACTTTTTTCCAATCTGTGAACTTTAGAGGTACATTTTGTTGTGCCCTAACAAGTGTTGTACATTCATTTATTAAATCACGAGAATGAGGCCCTACAGGTCTTCCATTCAACCAACCAATCTCATATCTTTCCCCTCTCTTGAACTCTTTGGCCAGTTTAAGATTCCGAGTAGGCCCACGCCCTTTCTTCTTCCCTATGGGGAGAAAAATAAAAATAAAGATCATCTCAACTTACTAGAATAGTATCTTCAATACAGTATTAAAGAACTTGAAAGCATAATTTGAAACTTACCTTGATGAGTCAGATTATTTCTACTTCCATTAGCACCACTTGTGCCAACTCCTCCTTTGCTACCTTCGTTTGCCATTAATAGAATCCCCTTACTTTGATCAATCCAATATATGTTAGCACTATTTATCATATGCATATTTAATTAGTTTAGTCAATACACGCATATTACCATATAAATGAAACATATACATAAATACACGATATAAAACAAATGAACATGTAACTATCTAGATAAGTCAAGAACATAACTTTCAAGTAAATAAATTACAATCATTTTGAAATGTTTAATCTCATTAATTCATATCAACATCATCCATATCCACAAGTCTGCTAGGTATGTCCACCCTATCTAATGAAATAATAGCATCATCTTGATCATCAGTACTTGTGAAACCCATTTGATGCCCATGTGAATCATTATGTTGGTATGGCTCTTGATCATCATCTTCTTCATCATCATCATTTTCCTCCTTTGGAGATGGCATATTGTAATAATTTCGAGGTTCTGTTTTTATAACAAAATGCCACTGAGGATTCCTTATGCTTTTCACATAAAATACTTGCTCGGCTTGGCATGCTAACACGAAAGGTTCATTACTCTTTAATGAACGTGTTACATTCACAAGAGTTCGGCCATACTTGTCAACCATAATTCCTCTACCACAATGGTCAACATCCCTCCATTCACATTTAAACATTGCAATCTTATTGCCTCCCATGTAGTGTAACTCAATGATATCAATTAAAACACCGTAATAATCACAATTGCCCGTACTTGCATCTCCTTTTACCAAGACTCCATAACCTTGAGTTCTTCTGCTACAATCGACTTCATTTTTTCGAAATCTAAAACCATTGACAATATACCCATTATAACATACAGCTTTTTCTAATGGTCCACGAGCCAAATCAAAGAGTTGCTTGCTCACTTTCCTTTCACCATATAATTGAGTAATCTATTCAAAACAAGTTCAAAATCAATACATCATTATAATTTACTCAAATTAAGCATATAGAACAATTATAATAATTTCCATATAGATAGAACTTACGTGACTTTCAAACCACTCTCGAAACTGTTTTTTATGTTGATTCTCTACATTCTTAACACTTGCTTGTTGAATCATGTACTTGTGCTCCCTAGATAACAAAAGATGCAATTACATTGTAAAAAACTTAGAAGTTTAAGAAGAAAGTGAACTCTATGAGAAATTAATATTAACTACATTTCAACTTACTCAATATATGGGAGCACTTCATCGCAGTTTTTCAAGACATATAAATGTGCTTGCATCCACTCTTCTTGACTAAGTTGACGTGAGACATATCCCCTACCTAAAGCATGACCACTTGGAGAAAAAATGGGCAATCCTTCATATGGCTGTAAACGATTTCCATCCCAATTTCGTTCAACTCAATTAAATCGAGTCTCAATACCATGAAAGTATCTTGAGCAAAATGTCAAGCATTCATCTATCAAATACCCTTCTGCAATAGAACCCTCTGGATAGGCAGGATTACGAACATAATTCTTTAGTGTTTGCAAGTATCTTTCTATCGAGTACATCCACCTATATTGGACAGGTCCAGCAATCATAGCTTCACCAGCTAGGTGAATAGGTAAATGCATCATAACATCAAAAAATGATGGTGGGAATATCATTTCCAATTGACAAAGTGCTATTGAAATTTGAGATTCCATTTTCTCCAAGTCATCCACACTTAGCACCTTTGAGCAAAGTGCTTTAAAGAAATTACTCAGCACAATTAGTGGTTTAGACACTTTTGCAGACACTTCTTCTGGCAACAATCCATCAATTGCTAAAGGAAGTAAGGTCTCTAATAAGATATGGCAATCATGGCTCTTAAGTCCAGATATCTTACGGTCTTTTAGATTCACACATCTAGCAATGTTTGAGGAATAACCATCAGGAAACTTTACCTCCTTTAAGAATCCACAAAAATCTCTTTGCTCGTCGATAGATAAAGTATAACATGTAGATGGGAGCTTTAAATATTCCCCACACGATATTGGATGCAGTTCCTCCCTAATGCCCATGGCTTTTAGATCAAGACGAGAATTCAAGTTATCTTTTGTTTTTTTCTTAGTACTCATCAATGTCCCGATTATACTATCACACACATTCTTCTCAATGTGCATAACATCTAAATTATTTCTCAATAATAAAGTTCTCCAATATGGTAATTTGAAAAATATACTCTTCTTCAACCAATTATCTTTTTCATTTAACTCATCATGTTTTCTCTTCTTCGCACCGTTCCTAAATATCAAGAATTCAAGATCACATAATTGACTAAGCACATCATCTCCAGATAGTTGTTTAGGGGATAAACCAATCTCTTTCTTACCATCAAATTTCTTAGATTCCAATCTCCATCTATGCTTGATTGGCAAGAAGCGTCGATGCCCCATGAAACAAAACTTTCTTCCATTTTGCAAATAGGAAGAACTTGTTTCATTATGACAAGAAGGACATGCCAAAGCACCCATTGTATTCCAACCAGAAAGAATCCTATATGCTGGGAAGTCATTAATTGTCCATAAAACTGCTGCACGCATATTGAAATTTTGATTTCTAGAGGAGTCAAAAGTAGTAACACCAACTTCCCATAATTTGTTCAGCTCATCAATTAATGGTTGCAAATAAATATCAATTTTAATTCCCGGACCTTTCGGTCCTGGAATGAGCAATGCTAGCATAAAATAAGATTGCTTCATACACATCCACGGTGTTAAATTATACGGAACAAGGACAATGGGCCATGTGCTATGAGTGGTGCTCATGTTTCCATATGGATTAAACCCATCACTTGCTAAACCCAACCTAACATTGCGCTTCTCAAAAGAAAATGACTCGTGTATCTCATCAAAAATTTTCCATGCTTTAGAGTAAGCTGGATGTCTTAATAGACCATCATCAACACGCTTATCATGATGCCAAGTCATGTAGGAGGCTGTCTTTTTTGACAAGAAAAACCTCTTGAGCCTTGGTGTTATTGGGAAATAACGCAATACCTTGTGAGAGACTTTTTTACCCCTTACGCTGCCTTCACTTGATTTCCATCTTGAGAGGCCTCAAACTTGACACTCACTTCTGTTGGAATTTTCCTTCCAATACAACATACAATTACTTTCACAAGCATCTATCTTCACATAATCAAGACCCAAATCCCGAATCATCTTCTTTGCCTCATATAATGAATTTGGCAACTCTACAATAACTTTAGAAAGCGCATCATTCAACAATTGAAGCAATAGAGTAAACGATTTGTTTGTCCAACCACTAAGGCATTTAATATGAAGTAACTTCACAATGAAAGACAGTTTTGTATACTTGCAATCTTGAAAAAGTTTCTGCTCGTTATCCCCTAGTTTTAGAAAAAAGTTAGCTGCATCATCATTAAGCTCTTCAGGAGTACCATTGCCACTCGAATCTCCAACTACATTACTGGCTGCATTAAAGGCTGCACAATAATCTTCTACCATCTCACTCAAGCCATCCCCATCTGACTCATCATCACTATCCACACTATCACATGTTTGAAAATGTCTCTCCTCACCATGTCTAAACCAACGAGTATAACTTGGGAGAATACCAATAGTAAGCAAATCAGCCTCAACATCATCTCTGGTCTTTGCAAAGTAGTTATTGCATTTTTTACATGGACAATAAATTTTATCCCCCATTGTTGTATGCTCAAATGCAAAATCAAGGAAGTCTTTAATTCCTTGTCTATACTCGGGAAGAGCTCTATTCCTGAGCTTTACCCAATTCCGTTCCATCTAAAGTTGAATTAAAAGTTTTTAAAAATCTTCAATGAGAGACACACCTTAAGTTGTCCTCAACCGGAAAAGAGTACTAAATCCAATGGAAAAGCCTGCATAAAAGAATATTTCAATGTAAAGTTTGAGACATTATATAATACCATAGATAAAAGCTTATTGTCAACTAGAGGAGGCATCCAATTCATATTCATTTGTATAAACAAAATGTCCTCACTATAAATGAAGCAAGGTGCAAGTGACTGTTTCTACGATTTTGAAATAAAAAAGGTCATAATTTCAGTTGTGTGTTACAAAAGAGAATTTGTAAAATCATATCCCAAAAGGCATATGGGATACTATGGAAGGACTCTAATGTGGCTCCTACTCAGATGAAAGTTTATTATAATGGTAGACCCTTAAGGTGATCAAATGAGGAATAAATGTAGATCATATATTGACATTGGATATTAGTAAAGAGGGAGCCTCGACAAACTAATCAAGGTTGGCCATATGTACGAGTAGCATTTAACAATTATCTCATATTAACATAATATTTTTATATTTATGGAATGATAAAAATATAAAAACCCTTATTAATGAAATAATGTAAATTACAATGAAATTCATAAAAATAACAACATGAGCATAATGTGATTGGCATAATGTGATTGGCTGAATTTACACTTTGAACACAACCACAAGGCAATTACTAGGATTATTTAATATGCTTAAGTGCTAAGGTTTGCATTTAAAAAAGAAAAAAAGGAAAAAGTGCTAAAGTTTTTTTTTTTTTTTTTTGTCATTTTGAGAAACAAAAGTGCTAAAGTTCTCTGATTGAGCTATAATACATTACTACACTGTTAAGAAAGAAGAAAAGTACGGGCATTAAAGTAATTCATGAATATTAACTATAGTTCAATCTCAACAAACGGTAGGTACTTTTCCTTCTCTACTTTTTTATACTTTTCTTTATATATTTTTCAATGTGAAGACCACCTAACTAGTAGAGCTAATCAGCTAAAATTCAGGATTCAGTTCCCACATCCAGCTTGATCAATATTGAGCTGAGGCACTTACTGTTACTCAATACTGACTACTGAGGGCCCCAGCCTAGAGCATTCAAATATAGGCTAGCCATTTGCAACTTTTATTATACCCAAAATCATCCCAAACAACACAAGGAAAGCTTCAAGCTTCAAGCTTCAAACTTCAAACTAATCAAAATCTTCTCTCGCCAAGTCTAGTGAGTAATACCGCACCATTTTATTTTAATTCATTTTTCACTGCCACATGTCTGTCTAATGCATTAATGAGACGTGTCAATTCTTTGGAATTTATCTTCCACAGAAATCATTAAATAAATCCACTAATTTAATGGTTTTTTTTTTTCAAACAAAAATCTAATGGATTAATAAAAAAGGAAAATTCTCAAATTTGGCCTCTTTCTTTCTTTCTTTCTTTTTTATTTTTATTTTTTAATTATTAGATATCAAGTAATGGTACAAGAGATTCAGCAATATGAAAAAACAAAATTACTACAAGAACAGATATAAAACAGTAATGAACCGTTAAGCCTACCCCCCCCCCCCCTCCCTCCCAATCAGCACTACCCAAACCTGGAGCCCAGCCCAGCCCAAATCCATAACTAACAGTATCCATTTTATGATTCCACAATCCAAATTTATGATTTCGAGGAGCAGCAGAAATAATTTTGCAAAACAGAGAACTCTTCCTTCTTTTGGCTTGTTGGTTGCTTAGCATGCTAGCCAGAGAGATCATAACAACTACAAAAGTGAATGGCCAAGTTAATGAGTGGACTTTGGACCCAGCAGGCCTCTTGTTACGACGGCTTTTCGTCTGACTCACCAACAAATGTCAACTACTGAATAAAGGAAAGCAACAAATGTCAACTAATGTATAGTGGAAAGCTAGCCTGCCATGATGTCAACACTGAATTAGAACCCTCTCTTAATGACTGAGTTTTATTTTGTTTTAATTATTTGATAGTTGGGATGTGAGGGATTCGAATCCTAGAAGTCTTTTTTAGAAACACTGAGAATAGTTTAGTTACAATGCTCTTGTCGGTAATGACTAAATTAATTATAATTTATCTGAAAACTGGCATCTTATGGTATGGACATTTACTTTTAAAATCATACGTTGGTCCTATTTTGAGAGGAGAAGAGTCTATCAACCACAAAGTCAGAGCGCCAAGATTGGGCTTTCGATATCTCTAAATTTATTAACTACAAGATTTTTCTCTTTTTCCTTTCTTTTTGTTTCTTCTTTGATCGAGCAGCACCTCCTATTTGTCTATAGTAAAACAAAGTAGCCCACTAATCGACGCTATTGGACCTTAATAGGATTAAGATTATCATAACCGAACCCCACCTGACAGAGCTAATGTGGCTTCCCATGAATCCCATATATCCTCCCCATCTCTGTCCCCTCTAAACATTTCTCTATGCATAACTATTACTGTAACTTCTTTTGGCTTCCCCACACCAAACTCTTTGTTTATAGGTAAGATAAAGTTTCATTAGAAAAAAAGACTACTACATGGAAAAAGAACATGAGGTAGCCAAGAAAGTAGGTATCATAACTGCCACATGGTGTCAAAGTTTTTCATTGGTTCCAAAGCACTTTTGGTGTGAAATAAGTTATCATAGGTTCATTATAAGAACTGATTAGAATGAAAGAAACGAACTTGACTATTCCAATAAGCTATGCTGATCTGTACCATTTCATTAGAAATGCCATAGCCTTTTAGTTTGGACCAGATCTCACTATCAGATTTGAATTTATTGAATCAAATTCCATTAATAATTGGGTCTCAGTTTGGATGGAGAGATCCTACACAGATGCTTGCTTTTTTTTCTTATGTTATTCTTGTTATTGCAGCCACTCTTTGTAAATTCAGGAATGTGACCATATGGTCATGATCTGTCAAGAAGAAAAGGCTGGGAATCATTCTCAGCATTTTTTATGAGTATGTCTGGGGTTTACAGCAATTTTTGTGGATCGAAAACATGAAGCTGTGAGATATGTGCTGTTAACATATTGTTGTGCTGTGTTCCTAATCTTCTAAGCCCTGGTTTCATCAAGTTGTTGGCAAATTCCCACTAATGCTCGTCACCTAGAGGACCAGCAGCAATAATTGTATAAAACATATTTACACAATTGGTACCACCCATGTGGGATGCATATTCAAGGTAGATGGACATAAGAAATTAGGTATAGTGCTTTGGACATAAGAAATTACTTGTTAAAGAAGGACCAAGTTATCAAGTTGAGGGGAGTGCTTTGGATGTGGCATGTTGGAGGCGGACAAGGATGGCAACTCCTGGTTATGCAAGATGTTATACGAATCAATTATGGCATCACAAACCACAAAAGTAAGAAAAAGATCTCTAAAACCCAACACAACAACAAACTCATCTCCAAAATCATGAAAAAACCAACATAATTCTTAGTAGAAGTCAATTTTGTTCAACAACCTAAACTCCCTTTTTTTTGGCAAAGAGAAGGTCAAAACTGTAACATAAAAAGCTAATGCAGAATGATCACTCAGCAAACATTCATTATGAGCTAACAATTCTAATATGAATCAATGATGGCATCATGAACCACAAAAGAAAGAAAAAAAAATCTGTAAAACCTAAAACAAATACAAAACCATCTCCAAAACCTTGGAAAATCCAACATACTCCATAGTAGAAGTCAATTTTGTTCAACAACCTAAATTCCCATTTTTTTGGAAAAGAGAAAGTCAAAACAGTAATATTAAAGACTAATGCAGAGTAATAACTCAACAAGCATTCATTCTGAGTAATTAAAGTTAAGATTCTATTATTGAATCAATGATGGCATAATGAACCACAAAAAATTAAAATAATAATAATAATAATAATAATAATAATAATAATTTTTTTTTTTTAAATCTGTAAAACCCAAAACAAAAACAAACCCATCTCCAAAAATCATGAAAAAAACCAACATACCCCTTAGTAGAAGTCAATTTTGTTCAACAACCCAAACTCCCATTTTTTGGCAAAGAGAAGGCCATAACAGCAACATTAAAAACTAATGCAGATTAACAACTCAGCAAGCATTCATCATGAGTAATTAAGCTAACAATTCTAATACGAATCAATGATGGCATCACAAACTGCAAAAGAAAGAAAGAAAAAATCTGCAAAACCCAAAACAAAAACAAACCCATCTTCAAAAATCATGAAAAAAAAAACCAAGATACTCCTTATTAGAATTCAATTTTATTAAACAAACTAAACTCCCATCTTTAATTACACAATAAATGAAGTCAGAAAAAAGTGAATTGCACTCTGATTTATTTAAGATCATATAATACAAACAAAGAAGTTAACAAGTTCAAAGATCCGAACTCTCAATATAAATTGCCCAATATATCATTTTAGCATTTTACAAATCCAATTCCACCAAAAGGGTATCGAAATGAAAAAAAAAAAAATTACCTGAATTAGACACAGATTGAAAAACTCAGATTTGGCGTCCGATCGAGCTGAGAGCTAAGAAGAAGGTAACAATGGAAGACCTACAGAATTAGACAAATTGGAATAAAAAAAAAAAAAAAAAAAACTAGAGCGCAAGAAACTAACAAATCAGCTCAGAAACAAAAACCCTAGTACAGATAAAAAATGAATAGCTAAGAACCCTAATTTTCAGGAGGAATTAGCTCAGCTTAGCTAGCTAGCGAAGCTCAAAGCCATGAATAGTAAAAACACAAAAAAACGAAAACAGGGTTAGAGACCTATGCTCATGAGGCTTAGAGAAAACAGGGTTCTCACCATGAAAATAATACACACACACACACATTTTTCCGATCGTTACTAAATTGGACTCTATTTGTAACAATTAGCAATATATAACTAATTACAAGTAAAACATGAAGATAATTTAAAACATGAATGTTATATATATGTTAGGGGGACTTGGTGACAGTGACAGTGGTGTGTGATGGGTGTTGATTTAGGTGCTTTGATACTTTGATAATGGCGACTAGGTTTTCAGTTTGGCTTAGGGAGTTGGGTTTTCTTGTGGGTATGAAATTTTTTGATGGGTTAATGATAAGTGCTAGCAAGGTTTTCAAAGCCAACAAAGTGGATTTGGTTGTTTTCTTACTATATAGAAATTGGACCCAATTTAGGCTTAGACATAGAACCAAGTTGATGCAAAAGTTGTAGGTGCAAAGTTTTTTTTTTTTTTTTTTTTTTTGAGAAACAGCTACAAGTGAAAAGTGACAAAAGAGTAACAAAAAATAATAACAACAGTAACTAACGGATGGTTAATAGAAAACTTATGGCCTGTTTGAATTGAGAAAAATAAAAGAATAAAGTAGAGCAGATTTAATTTAAAATTAATCTATTTTAAATCAACTCTATTCTACTCTCCCTCTATCCAAACACACCATTAATTGAGAAAAAATAAAACTTAGGAGGTTAGAAATGATAAAACCCAAAGGACTACCCTTGTCCATTTACATGTTCATGCTTCCCATAAGATGACTGTAAACTACTCATCTACTTTGCAATTGCATCTTTCAAACTGTTGCCAACGGTTCAATGAAGCAGAAGACAAAGAAGAATCCTACAAATCTTTCCAGACACAGTCTCGCGCATCCAGATGAACTTGTCAATTCAAATCCCAACATAACACATTTCACTTGTTCAGTTGTATTGTATCTTTCCATACTAATCATATGCAGAGTTTTCAGCAAATTGGAAGAGAAATGTAGCCAATAGTATTTCAACTAGCATGGAATCAAAGGTTTCAATACAATCTAAAATATCACAATGATAGCTATAGTAAACAAAACAAGCTCAACCATCACCAGACTGCAAAATCAAACGCATTAATTTAGCCACATTTTACATTGTCAAAGTTTCATTTAACTTTTAGTAAATAAATTTAATAGCTTGATTTATGAAATACTTGTCAATAAGTGGCCACTAAGAAGGTCACTGGTATTTAGTAAAACAATCTTACAGTTCTACTTTTGCTCATTCATTTAATTTGCAATTCAGGCGACACAACATTAGATTAGCACTAGAGATCTCTCCTCGCAATTTCTAAGTTCTAACATTGATCAGACCAAGTAAACACTTAGTTCAACTATTCAATTATATAAATGCTAAAGGAGACAGTCAGGCCAACTAAGCATTCATAGTTTAGACTACCACTGATATTTATGCTCAAAATTTCTTGATGTTGGTGCTCCATTGCTCTTCAGAGAAAAAGGGGAATCAAAAAATCATTAATAAAACCCTTAAGCCCACGGCGTTTTAGTTTCTTTGGCCTTTCGGGTTTTTCAAGTCCTACAAATTACATAATTGCTAATTCGAGTGCTGATTTTTCCATGAAACAGAATCTGACCATTTGTTTTATATTACCATATAAGAACCAACAGATTAGTGGCACCCAGAGTCTTGCCAAAATAATTGAGACTTTCTCTTTACTTTTATTTTTCATGATTCCTTACCTTTATCTCACTCTACCCATTACCCCATCTGCATCGATTAGTCGCCCAGTCAACCAAGCAAGTCAAAGTGGACAGACCAGCTATGCATAAATATAACTATAAAAAAACACCATTCATGATTCAACCACATTTGGTCCAACAATGGAACCACCACATTAAATAAACAAATACCCATTTCACAACCTTGGAAGAACACCACCGCTTGCAATGGTCACGCCCTGGAGAAGCTTTCCGAGCTCCTCGTCGTTCCTCACGGCCAGCAGCACGTGCCGCGGGTTGATCCTGGTCTTCTTGTTGTCATGTGCCGCGTTTCCTGCCAGCTCCAGCACCTGCGTTTCAATCCAAAAAATCAAAATCATTAGAGAGAAAGAGAGGGAGAGTAAGAGCTGTTTGGATGCCGAGAAAATGTAGTGCAAGAAAGGGATTTGAATTTTGAATCTAAGAATTTTTGTTTTTGTTTATGAAACAGAGAAACCCTGTGACCTAAAATTTACTTTCCCCACATTTATCTCAATTTTCTTTGTGTCCAAACAAGTTTTTACACAAGAAATCAAACCATACTTTGTAGAGAAAACATGAAAAACAATAAAATTATCATTTCCGTTTCCATTTTAATTTTCCCTAACTTTCTCACCAACCAAACACCAAAAAAGCCAAAACGTCTACCAAAATGTGTTTGCCAAAGAGTGAGAAACAGTTTCAATAAACAGAAATATACATTTTCCTTAAATTTTTCCAACAGTTTCTGACCTACCAAACACGAAATCACAAAGAACACATTCAAAACGAACAGAGAGAGAGAACTATACGCCATTATTTAAACAGATTACGCATTACACATCATCACACACAAAAATTTTTAGTGAGAAATGAAACCCTAGATCAATCGCATTACAAGTAAAACACGGATTGTTTGGAAATGGAAAGTGAATTTCGAAAAGCAAAAGCGGCAGAGAGTGAGAAACAGTGCACAGTGCACAGTGAGTTTGCTGGAATATCATTACCTGATGGTGCTACACAGCTTTCTATAGGGAAATCGATGATGCGCTCCGTTTTCTGAGAAATGTGAAACGAAATCATGGGGAAATTGATGAAAAAGTGTGGGTAAACCAAAAAACAAAAAAATCAAAGACGAAATTAGGGTTTGTGATTCGTACCTAATCGGAGCTGAGAAACGGTGATCGTCGAGCAAAATCGATGGAGATGAACTCGGCAGAGAGATGAAGAGTCACAAAATGGAGATGAACTCGTACAAAATCGATGATCGTCGAGCTCTATGAGATCTCCATGATCGACGAGCTATGCTCTGAGAACTTAGCCATTGGAATATCTGCGATTTCTATGCTCTGAGAGTGAAAGTAGTTATAAGCTCTTTGTTTTGTTTATTTAATTTGTTTTAAATTTATATAATACGGGTATAGTTTTAAATTTAGTTGTGGGCTTTTTGCAAGGGTTGAAAATTTTGTTGTGAGCTTTTTTCAAGGGCTGAAAAATTTGTAATATTTTACCAAGGGTTGTTGGCTGAAAAAATTGGTGAGTTTTTTTTTTCCCATTTATTTCAAGGGTGCTTTAACTTATTTTGAGGGACCAAATAACATTTGAAATAAAGCTTAGTAATAAAGCTCTCTACATTTTTATTTATAGGTTGTATCGACAGATTTTAGTAAACCATCGATAAAAAAGGGTTGAAATAACTACACTTTGTTGTAGTGGCTTGATGCGTCCATAGCAGAATAATCAAACATTGAGATGCTAACCAATCAAATTTCTTCACCTAAGCACATCCCATTTTCTGATAACTTGGTTCAATTGGTCTACATGTTAAAGGTCTTCATAAACTAAGGTAAAAATAAGAAAATCAAGTAGATCAATGGTATAATGAAATGAAAAAAAAGTAAGATGTTTCAATGTTGGTTGAGCTTGAAATGATTCAACATATTTAATAAATATTTAGCAAAGGTGAACCTGTAAAACATATTTAACAAACTTTTAATACCAAGAAGCAGACACATTCTCATACGAAGAGATTCTAAGTTAATACAGATTATGGGCTCACCTTCAAATAATGGGGAAACCATATAATTTGTTGCTGCCCACATAATGGAGACGCCATTCTGAGTTAACCAACTAATGAACCACAATGAATAAAAGAATTAGAACATAGAATATTTGAGAATCAATAAAATTTAAAAGAAAATATTTGATTACTAAATTTTGAAATAGAAAGAGAGGAAAATAAATATAAAAAAGTTGGAGATGGGTACTACACTGCATAATTAAATTTTCAAAAAGAAAAGAAAAATGAGAACAAATAACTTAGGAACAAAAAAAATACCATTTTATCAAATCATATCATTCACTAATCAATAATTGTTGCATCAATATAATTTTCCATTAACATAACATTTATCCTTGGGGGCGGGCAAGAGGTTGAGTTTGACATGGGGTTGAGGAGGAAAAGGGTCCTAGTCTTCTGGGTTTTGAATCTATGTAGATCATGGTGAAGAATGTAAGAAGTGATGCAACTTGTGGCTTGTGAACTGTACCAATTTTGTTTAAACCAACAGCTTGTTGTAGTAGTAGTTTAAGAAGGTCACCTGCCATATCCAAAGAAGTGTCATCCTTTATAGCGTCCTTTCCAAGCTTAAACTCTATTATTTTCTTTTCATTTTTTGTAAGGATGTCTGTCTTGTTTGTGCAGATTGATGTGACTTGGCCCATTGTCTCAAAAGCAGATAGTCTTAGACTTAATATGTGATGTTTGGATCCGATTTTTCCCGCCCCCATACCAAGATAAATCTAGACGATTTATTCATTTATGAACAATGAATATGAACAAAAGTTCTCAAGGATGAAATCTAGAAGATATTACATAACATGGACATAGTTTTTTTCATAGCTATGTGATGGCATGCTTACTTATTGTAGACAGTATTGCACCAGAATTTTCAGATGAATAAGCAGTAGTCCTCCAAGAACTTCTCAGGCATTTTCTACCGTACCATCAACCCAATTGTATGTAATTGATGATCATTAAGTTAGAAATATTGTTCTAATGGTAATGGTAACTAAATTTTAGTAAAATAATGGAGAAACCATATAATTTGTTGCTGCCCATGTAATGGAGACACCATTCTGAGTTAATTTTTGTTTTTATTTTTGGGTAGTGAGTTTTTGTCATTTCAGCAGGACATATATAGTATGTGCATATTGTGGTGATTCTTTTACAAAATTTCTTTCAAATTATCTTTAACCCTCAATAGTTAAAAACAAATTATTCACATGGGAAAAAAAAACCACTTAATTTTTTTCCACGTGTCAATTAGAAATTGATACATCATACAACCAACATTGGTATGAGCAACAATAAAGAAACCCAATGAATGCAAGCTATGTATTTGCAAGAGCTTTCAACCAACTTTTCCTACATTTAATTGTTTCTAATCCCAAACAAAATACATAACAAACAAAAATAAATTATAAAGTCATCAAGTTAGAAATATAATTAATCAATTTTCTTTCAAGAATTTTATCAAACATGATGGTTTTAGAATAAAATATATACTTACTGCTAGGATCTTTGTAATGTGAATCCACTATAGAAGTTTCGCCGCCGTTGGAGTTTTGATTGTGACCCAATCCATGTATACATGGATTTGCGCTATGATGGCACATGACATGGAAGAGCTCGATCTATTAGTTATGGCTTCTCCCTCACAGATTTTTCTACATGCCCAATGAAAGCAAATTATTTAATCAAATCAGCATTAGGCTATCCAAACAATACCAAATTTGACAGTTTTTCTTAATCACATCCGCATGTAACATATTTAAAATTAAACCACTCACCTAAAGACCAACTAATAGATATATATTATTCCATTTCAATCTTCAGACAGTTGCTCAAAACCATAATCATCAATAAATATAAGACACTCAAAGTAAGATTACTTGTCTATGGAAAAAAATAAAAGGCAAAATCATATAATAGAGAAAAAAAGAAAAAGGATCCAACCATGGATAGAGTTTCCATTAAGAAGTTTGGTCAATATTAACAGCATTGCAAGAAGTTAAGGTAAACCTTTTGTAAATCTCCAAGTTCTTTCAAGATATTTTGACATCATAATGCTTCATCAAAAAAATTGGTTAAGATTTACACGACCTACAAATTCACATTTTACAGTACAACTTAAGAGGTTCAAACTTAATTAAGTAGATCTTTATGTCCAAAAAAGAGATTAATTGATTTGAAGAAAGGAACAAAAACTAATTTGATGAAGCAACCCAAACCAAGTTCCAAGTTCCAACCCAACCAAATCTTAATCAAAATTAAAATGAAATCAAATATTTAAAAAAAAGTAAGAGAGAGGGAGAGAGAGAGAGAGAGAGAGAGAGCTGAAACTTAATGACTTACATCAAGCAAAGCACTTAACTCTGAAGAGAAGCAAATAGTTTGTTTAAGGCTTTAATCTATAGAAAGAAATAAAATTCCAGTATATTACTATAGCAGTAACAAATATAAGAAAATAGCCTAAGGTCAATGACTTTCATCAAGCAAACATATACATATGTGGTTGTATATGGAGACCAACAACATTATGAAAAAAGCAATTTGCAAATGAAACTAATACATATTTCTACATAATGTGTCTCTCTAAGTGCAAGCTTTCTACTAAAGAAGGCCATATTGTTTCTCTCCCTAAGAATATGAGTCCACTTATATTGCTGTAGAAAATCCATTACATAAGTCGTAATAGCTAAAATCAATTATATTATTTTGGTTACAATTAAATTCTATGTCCAAGTTCAATTCAAGAGTAAGGTACTAATGGTAAAATCAAATTTGCACATTACAAATGATCTTCCTTTTACAATAAAGTGGCTAAAAAGATATAGAACAAAAATAATGGTAAAAATACAAATAAACAAAAGTAATATATTTTTTTTATAAAGGCGATACTGTAAGAGACATTTTTATGTAATTGATATATCATTTGACAAAACGCACTTTACTTGTATTTGGGTAAATCTAAGTAGGTTCAAAATGATCATTACAAGTGGTTACATTGAAGACCTGAAGATTATTCAAGAATTGCTTAAGAAAAGTGCAATCTGCAAGTCTCGATAACTCCTCGACAGAAGTTTGATCTGTCGAGATTCATTAAAGCTCAATATATGTCTCAATCTAGCGAGCTTATGAGATTCAGACTATAGCTAGCAACGTTTCTATTCTAAAAGGCTATTTGTTTATGAGTTTGTAAAATCCTTATTGGACTAGGAAAGCCCAAGGTTTGTGTATACCTATTTGGAATAGGAGAGCCCATTGAGCTTCTATTTAAACAAGGAGGTGGAAAAAGAAAAACCCTAGAGAACTTTATAAGGTTTTCTTTTTGAAACCCTAGCCTCATCCTACAAAAAAAAAAGTTCTTGCTACATTTCTTGTATGCCTTTGGTTTTTGTAACCAAACAAAGTGTCTCACACCATCATTGAAGATCTTATTAGTGTTTCTATGTGAAACTATTGCAAATTAACTACATCAATCAAAGGGTCACTGTGGAGTTAGTCTCATATGTTGAAGAAGGCTAGGGTAGACTTAGACAATCAAATTGGACTAGAGAAATTAATAAACAAACTAGATGTTTCTAAATTACACTATTTTCAATGTATCATCTCAGAGACCTTTCGATTGTATCGTGCTACCCTCTTGTTAGTACCTCATTTCTCTTCTAATGATTGGTCAATGCATGGGCCATACATAGAGATCTTGAATTGTGGGAAGATACTACTAGTTTTAAACCTGGGAGGTTTGAAATTGGTGAGGGCGACCCATCAAGGCCGGCCCTTCCCTTAGGCGAGTTAGGCAATCGCCTAAGGCCCCAAGGGGAAGGGAGGCCCCCAAATTTTAAAAAATAAGGGGTAGTAGGAAAAAAAAATTAGTATCAGATTTAAACCAAAAAAAAAAAATTAGTATCAGATTTAAACAAAAAAAATAAAAAATTTAGTATCAGATTAATTACAAAATCCGGTTAATCATTGTTATCCTCTGAACAAACCAAAAATCATCCGGATAAACTACAAATCCAATCTAAGAGATTAACCATCAAACAATCACAAATCAAAACAAATAAAACAATTCAAACCCTAAAAATTTAACCTTTCTCAGTTTCTCTCTACTCTCCGCCTCTCTCTGTACTATGTCTCTCATTTTCTCTGATTTTCCACTCCACTGTTCACTACTTCATCTGAATCTGCTCTGCGTTCCCTCATCTGAATCTGCTCTGCGTTGAGTGCGTTCCCTCATCTGATTCTCCACTCCACTGTTAGCCTCTCTGAATCTGCTCTGCGTTCCCTCATTTGCGCCTCCCTCGTCACTTCTCATCTGCGTTCACTTCATCTTTTGATCTTCAGGTATAAATTATTAAGTATAAATATTTGGATTTTTGGGTCCGGTTTGGGCCTTCAAGTATTTTTTTGGTTTAATGATTCAGGCCTTTTTATTTAATGATTCTGCTGTATTTGTAATGATTCTGATTCAGCCTCTTTTTTTTTTTTTCTTTTCTTTTTTTTGTTATAGATAGGATTTGTTTTGTGTTTTTTTGTGGGTAGGTATTATAAATTAATAAGCCTAATGTTATAGTTGTGCTTAAATTTTTGTTATGCTTGTGCTTACTTTTTTTTTTAATTTTAATTTTGTGTTTATACATATATATATATATATATATATATATTTTAGTTAGTGGTAATATATTAAATAAGTCTTTATTTATGCAGGTTGAGATTGCTAAAAATTGTTATTGTTCAGTGAAACAACAATAATACTTTCTATATAAATTAGGTTCTATTTCTCATTTGCTCTGCACTTGGAAGTTATTTTTTATTTTAGTCTTTGTAAATATATTGTTTGATTAGAAATGTCTACTAAAAAATATGCATTTAGATATGAAAAACTTAAAAAAAGAAAAAAAAAAGTTTTTCAAAATTAAAATTAATAAAATCATATCTAAGATCGACAATGTCCCAAGAAAGATTAAATGAATTAGCTATATTATCGATTGAAATGGAGATATTAGAAGAACTTGAATACAAAATTTTAGTTAGTCAATTTGCATCTCAAAAGGCAAAAAAAATAGATTTTAAATGAAATATATTATAATATAAAAATATTAAATAAACATTAATTTAATTAATATATAGGTATAAAAAAAATACCATATTTTTAGTTACTGCCTTAGACCCCAAAATGTCTAAGAGCACTTGCAGCAGTGGAGCTAAATAGCTATATAGCTATTTTAGCTCCACCAAAACACCAAAAAGAAGCATGCAGCAGTGGAGCTAAATCTATATTTTTTTAGCTCATTGCTATAGTGCACATCTATAGATAGATGTGCACTGTTCATGAAAGCTAAAAAAAAAATTAATTTTTTATTTTGTGTTCACATTACCTTTTTTATTGTGGTGTTTTTATTGTAGTGAGATGTATTATTTTATTGTGGTAGATATATTATTTTATTGTGATATTTATATTATTTTATTGTGTTGAAAGCTAAAATAGATCCACTGCTGCAGCATGTGTGTAGGTAAAATAAATAAAGTAACTTTTAGTGGAGCTAAATTGCTAAATTTTTAACTCCACTGTTGTGGATGCTCTAAAGCCGACCCTGCAACCTATATAAGTTAATGCCTTTTGGATTGGGGAGGAGAGCCTGTCCTAGGTAGGCTTTGCCCAACGTACAGTGAGCTTGACATTGGGATTGCTGATTCAATGCTTTGAGTGAGAAAGAGTTACTAATGAAAAAGTTGACATGACTTAAGGTAATAGAATAACCATGCCAAAAGTTGTACTATTGGAAGCCATGTGCAAAGTGCGCCCTATCATGCATAAGATTCTTTCCAAGTCTATGCATAATGTTTGAACAGTATCCTTGGGTTTTAGGGAGTAGCTTAGCTATATTTGCAAAGTATATTTTAGAGTTGTGGTACAAATTGTTTGGTAAACACTTTCATAATAACTAAATTTAATCTTCTTCCTTTTATTTTCTTTTTTTCTTGTACTATATATTTATATTTTAGCATGTTAGAAGTTTTCTTTAACTAATAAGAAAGAATATAAATAATTGAAATATTTCCTTTCCTACGTTTTGGATGTTCAATATGGGCTTAGGTATATGATACAAGCAAAACAAACTATTTAGCATTTCTGAATTCAACTTAGAAGAAATTATTTTTATTTCTTTATGAAAAAAATAGAAGTGTAGAGATTTGAAAAATCATACACAAAATATCTCATTTAATTAATTGTTTTTGGACAATAATTTTTTCTTCTGGTTTTGTTTGTGAAATGTGTTCAGAGTTGACTAAGATCATGTAGCAGATTCATTGATATATGTTCCAAATCCCCTTTTCACCAATGGGCTTGCAACTGGACAAAAGTTGGTTATAAACTTTATTGTAACTAATGACTACAACTTTATTCAATATTTTTTTATTAAAGTTGAATTTTGACAAATCCACTATTAGATTACATTTTTTTCTTATATTTTTTATGTTTGTAAAATTTCCATAAAATCAAAGATTTATAGTTATGTTGGCAATTAAAATTTTAAATTTTAAGTTTCTGCAGTAAAATATTATGCAATCCAACAGCTAGATTTTCAAAAAATATATAGTCATGTTAATTTTTTTAGTAGGAGTTGTAACTATTAGCTACATCATATTTTGTCAGCCAGACTTTGTCCCCTTGTAGCCTAAGTAGCACCCTCCTATGCCTCCCTTTAAATTTTCAATTCCTATGTCACAAGTTTACGCCAAGCTACCCCGATGCCTTCCTTCCATTATAAGCAAATAATAATAGGAAAAAGCTTACCTTCAAATTGGTTTGATACTATCTTCCTCCGATCCATTTTGTCGTAGTTGAAAAGACCATTTACGTGTAATTTTAGTCACATAACTTTTTGAATGGGTCATTAACTTATTTAAATAATATACAATAATTATTAAATAGACAAAGTTTAACTACAAAATTGATTGTAGCCTTACTCAATTTCTTTTTATTGGAGATGAATTTTGACAGATCCACCATTAGATTACATCTTCTATTTATATCCTCCATACTTGTAAAATTTATAGAAAATTAAAAATCAATAGCATGTCATCAATAAATTATTTAAATTGCAATTTTTTGTAGTTTAAAATTATGCATAAAATATAAACTTGTAGATCATATAGTAAATAATATCCGATTGACACAAAATTTGACATGTGTATTGAAAGTGTAAAGAACATACAATTCAACTGTTAAATTTTCAAAATATGTAATAATATTTATTTTATTGACTAAAGTTGTAATTCTTAAGTTATAACCAATGTTGTAACTAAACTTTGTCCTTATTAAATCTCCATGTAATGGGTTGGAAGAGATAGTTCCAAACTAGTATAGTGCTAAACTTTGTCCTTAATAATAATAACAATAACAATTAAAAATATAAAATTAAACAACTCATCTAATTGAGTATATTCAATTCAATCTAATTCAATCTATTTTTTTGAAGCTATGCTAAAAAATAGGGACAAAGTCGATTAATATCATAGCTCTTAATCTTTTATTTTTAGAAAAATTTTTATGTATAGATCGATTGTAAAAAGAAAATGTAATTCAATAGTGAATTTGCAAAAATTCACATCCAATCCAAATGTATTAAGTGAAGTTGTAGACAAAAGTAATCCCAAAAATGTCTTGGTATTATTTGAGACTTTTTTTATGTAGGGCCATGTTTTATTGTTCAACTGGCTAGTGAAGGGTGGGTCTCCATCTCCTCCTAGAGTGTAGAATAGTTGTCCCTTCCTATAAGGTGTCTTTGTCCCCCAAGGTAACAGGTTTACCTTGAGGCTTTGGTGGTTTTTTCTTCAGGGATTTTGGGAAACATATATTAGTATAGGATGGAAGAACTCACAAAAACTTGGAACAGCCTAACCCTCTCGGAATGTGAAGGTTTGAACTTTCGCATCAAGGAGGAATAGGCGAAGTCGGAGTTTATTTAAGCAGCTAAGTTCTTAACTAAAAGAGCTCTTAACATAGACGTCATAGCTAAGACCTTCACACCCATTTGGAGATCAAAAAATGGCTTCAAAATCAAAAAGGAGAGTGAGCATGTGGTTTTGTTTACGTTTGACGATAAGAGTGAGATGGAGAAAATCATGGCAGCAAAGCCTTGGAGCTTTGACAAACGTTTAATGGTATTGAAAAGGTATGGTAAGGAAACAAATGCGGGTGATATGGAGTTTAATAAGGTGACATTCTGGGTGCAAGTACACGACCTCCCAATCAGATTTAGGACAAGGAAGATAGCTGAACAGTTGTGTGAAGTGATTGGAATGGTGACTAAAGGGACTGATGAAGAAGAAACAGAGGGTGATAACTTCATGTGAGTACGAGTAACCATAGACATCTCCAAACCACTGTGCAGGGGGCAAGTTATCTCGCTGGATAGTGGTAATGATCTGTGGGTGCCTTTCAAATAAGAAAGGCTTCCAAACCTTTGCTTTTGGTGTGGATGTATAACGCACGATGACCGTGACTGCGACCTCTGGGTTGAAAGCGAGGGAAGCCTCCCACCTGAATCCCAGCAGTTCAGTCCCTGGCTTAAGGCAGCGCCATTTGTGCTGACCCGGAGATATATGGTCAAAGTTCCAGTTTTTTTGCTAGCAAAAAATCAGGTACGGCGACGGAAAAAACCAGTACAGCCAAGAAGCCACCGGTGGTGGTGGTTCGCACAGGGAAAACATTACTGGAAATTATTAAGCATGAAAAGGGTAACCTCGAAGCCAGTGAGGGAAAGAACAAAGAGCCGGATTTTCAGGGGCTTTATCAGCAGGAGTCACGATTATCAAATGAAGAGGGAATCATGGAGGATGTGATGCTACAACAGACCGGGTCAGCAGCAAAAAAGGTGTCAGCCGAGCCTTTTAAGGAAGTACTTGGTGAGATAGATAAGGGAATAAAAAAGTATAATTCAAAAGCTTCAGTCTCATCTGGGTTTGGTGCTAGCATAGGAAAGGAAAATGATGGTGACCATTCTAGCATTAATGAATCAAACGTGCCAAGCCCGCAAGCACATGTAGCTCTCTTGACTGTATCATCACGAGTCCCTTTGGCTGAGATTCCCAACTCTCTTGTCAATCACGTGCATGCTAAAGGCACTTGAAAAAGGCTTACTAGAGTAGGGGTGGTATCAGACGTGGGTATGTATGAAGCAGTGAGTATGCCTGAAGCAGTGGGGGGAAAAAGAAGTGCAAGAAGTACAACAACCCAAACTGAGTTACCAAAAAAAAGAAGGGTTTCTCAGGGAGGTGTAACAAAAAATAAGATATTGGCAGAGGCTGATTACTAGCCCTGCCAAAAGTAATGAGTCTATTATTATGGAACTGTCGTGGGCTTGGGAACCCACTTGCAGAGGATGAGCTTGTAAGATTGATACAGGCAAAAGATCCCTCTATTGTGTTTATAGCCGAAACATGGGCAGATGAAGCAAGGCTAGATCGTACTTTGAGCAAGATTAATTTGATCAGAAGTGGGTGGCTCCAAGGTTAAATAGAGGTGGGGGATTAGTATTATTTTAGAAAATTTCTATTAACATTGATGTTGTTGGTTCCCATAGGTATTATATTGATACGATCATAAATGGGAACACTGAAAATGCATGGCAATTCATTGGTTTTTACTGAGGACCCGACACCCATAGGAGAAGTGAAGCATGGAGTAAACTGAGAAGCTTAAACTCTAGGTTGAACATTCTGTGGATTTGTGGTGGCGATTTTAATGAAATTGTTCGCCAAGAGGAAAAATGGGGTGGATCACCCAAAAACCATAATCAAATGCAACTATTCCGTTATGTGATCGATGAATGTCGCTTCATGGATTTGGGGTATGTGGGGCCAAAGTTCACTTGGGCAAAACATTATGTTGATGGACATTCCATAAGAATAAGATTGGATCGGTGCTTGGCTACAAATTCTTGGTTTCAAAAATTCCCAGGAACTAGGGTACATCACCTTAGTTGTATGTCATCGGATCACTCTTCTCTATTGATCAATTTATCGGGGCTGCCTAAACCTAGGAGAAAGAGGTGCTTCAGGTTTGAAGAAATGTGGTTATCAGATCCTACTTGTGGGGAAGCAGTCGAGGAAGTGTGGAGTAGCCCTAGGGAACTAAATCTGAGCATAGCCATTCTGGAAAAAGTGGCGAGATGTGAAAAAGAGTTGACATGGTGGAACAAACATAAATTTTGGCACGTGAGGAGGGAATTGGAGATTAAAAAGAATGAACTAGTTTTTGCCGAAAATGAGGCTATGGTGAGTGGGAACAATACTCAGGTTAAGAGCTTAAGAATAGAGATTAATTTGCTGCAAGATCGGGAATCAAGGATGTGGTGTCAAAGATCGAGGGTGTTGTGGCTTAGTAAAGGTGACAATAATACAACTTTCTTTCATAGTAAGGCAACAAAAAGATCTAGGAAGAATCTAATCAGAGGAATAAGAGACGGGAATGGAACTTGGCGAACCAACCAAGATGAAATTGGGCATGTGATGGAGAATTACTACAAATAACTTTTTTCCTCCTCCAACCCAAATATAGAAGTTAATACTCTTGTGAAAATCCCATGCATGGTTACAGATGAGATGAACACTGAATTAGTGAAGGAGTTTACAAAACTCGAAGTCAAGGAAGCCTTGAATCAAATGGCGCCTCTAAAAGTGCCGAGTCCTGATGGTATGCCTCCGTTGTTCTATCAACATTTTTGGTCGACAATGCAACATGATGTTACTTCAGCCATTCTCTCATGGCTGAACTCAGGTATCCTTCCCGAACCCATCAACCATACTCTCATTACTCTTGTCCCTAAAATAGCTAATCCTGAACTTGTGTCTGAATTTCGCCCTATTAGTCTTTGCGATGTCCTATATAAGATTTACTCTAAAGTCTTAGCAAATAGGTTGAAGAAATTTTTACCTTCCCTTATTACTGAACATCAATCTGCTTTTGCTAAGGAAAGACTTATCTCAGACAATATTATGATTGCATTTGAGACTCTTCATCATATGAAGCACCATAATTCAGGAAATCATGGTTTTATGGCTATCAAATTAGACATGAGTAAAGCCTACGATCGGGTGGAATGGGTGTATTTGGAGAGGCTATTGGAGAAAATGGGTTTTTGTGCTCGATGGGTTGCTCTCATGATGAGTTGTGTGAAAACGGTGTCATATTCTATTATGGTAAATGGGGAGCCCGTTGGAATGATCCATCCCAAAAGAGGAATTAGACAAGGAGACCCCCTCTCTCCTTTCCTTTTCCTCTTATGTACGGAAGGTCTTCACGCTCTCATTAAACACTCGGTGAGGAATGGGGATATTAAGGGCTTTTCCTTGTGCAAACGAGGCCCTAAACTAACCCACTTTTTTTTTTACAGTTGATAGCTTGCTTTTATGCAGGTCCATCTTTGAAGATTGCAACAATGTATTGAAATTATTGGGTGAATATGAATCTTGGTTAGGGCAAAAGATCAACAAAGACAAGACCGCAATCTTCTTTAGCAAATCCACCACGGATGCAGCAAAATCAAACACAAAGACTCTCCTTCAAGTCCAAGAAGTGAAGTCTTATGAGAAATATTTAGGTCTTCCCTCCTTTGTGGGCAGGGTAAAAAAGGCTAGCTTCAATTACATAAAGAAGCGGGTTTAGAGAAAACTCCAAGGGTGGAAGGGTAAATTGCTTTCACAAGCGGGGAGAGAGGTCCTAATTAAATCTGTGATCCAAGCTATCCCTACTTATGCTATAGGGTGCTTTAAATTACCATTAGGGCTTCGTGATGACATTGAGGTATTGATAAAGAAGTTTTGGTGGGAACAAAGGGGCAATAGAAGAAAAATTCATTGGATCCGTTGGAGTGATTTGACTAAATCCAAAATTGTAGGCGGAATGGGTTTTCGCGACTTGGCTCACTTCAAAGACGCTCTTTTGGCGAAACAAGCTTGGCAGCTCTTGCACAACAAGAAAACCCTCTTCTACAAAGTCTTTAAGGCTAAGTTCTTTCCTAATCACTCTCTTTTAGAAGCCAAGGAATCAAGTACGGGGTCCTACACTTGGAAGAGTATTTTACATGGTCATGATGTTATTAATTATTATAGATGGTGCTTGTTGGAGGGTGGGAAATGGTAAATCGATCAAAATCTGACAGCAACATTGGCTGCCTCGAAAACATCCAACCAAGATTCTCTCCCCAATGGTAGATACAATTGAAGAAGCTACAGTTGATTGCTTAATTGATGAGGGCACTAGAACGTGGAATGCAACAATGGTGGATGGGATTTTTGCTCCACAAGAAGCTGAAGAAATAAAAAATATTCCGTTGGCTAGGAATGAAATGGAAGACACCATGTATTGGCCGTGGGAGCATGATGGGATATATAGTTGCAAAACAGGCTATCGATTCTTAAAGGAAGATGAAGTTGGTTTTCAAATGGCAGAGAATCAAGACAATGAAAAAGGGCTGTGGAAGAAGATTTGGGCTCTTGAATGCCCAAATAAAATAAGAAATCTTATTTGGAGGGCTTGCCGAAATTCACTTCCATCAAAGTGCAATCTAGTGCGCCGAACAATTATTTCAAAGCAGGGCTGTGAACGCTACAAGGAAGGAAATGAAGACGTTCTGCAAGTGGTGTGCAGCTGCAAGGAACTGGACGGAGTTTAGGGAGCAAATACTATACGGAGCTTTTGGAACCAACGGGTTTTCTCTAGTTTCAGCGAGCTCCTGGCTTGGGTACTTGATTACCAAAGGAACCCGGCCCTGTTTGTATTCACTATTTGGTCCATTTGGCACCAAAGAAATCAGGTGAGAACCCGGCAATCCCACCGTCCTCTAAACCATCTCTCTCAATGGGCTCATGACAGGTATGTGGAGTTCAAAGCTCTGAAAACGACGCCAACTACCAGTAGACCAAAGAGGAGAGTCTGTTGGAAACCTCCTGCTTAGGGAACGTTTAAAATCAATTTTGACGGAGTCGTTTTCGCCGAAGAAAAATGTTACGGTTTGGGAGTTATCGTTCGTGACAGGAAAGGTCTTGTTATAGCATCCATGGCTACTCGAGTGCCTCAACAACTCCAGCCTATTGAGATTGAAGATTTGGCTGCCAACAAGGCTCTCGAGTTTGCTAGAGAAATGGGTATTTTAGAGGCTGTCTTGGAGGGCGACTCTTCTCTGGTGATGACAGCTTTGAATTCGAAGGACCCTGAGCTAGCTCCTTTTGGCTTGATGATACAAAACTCTTTGAATGTGTCTACAAGTTTTTCTAAATTGTCATACTCTCACACTAAGAGAGAGGGCAACACAGTTGCGCACAACTTGGCTCAGTTAGCAGTTAATTTTTTAAATTGTGTAATATGGATGGAAGATGTTCCATCTGATGTACTGTCTTCTTACCATGCTGATTTAGCTGGTATTCCTTAATTTAATGCATCTTAATTCGGTTTCTCAAAAAAAAAATGGCTACCTTGTTAAACATATATAGGTTTGTTTTAGGAGTGAAGTCAAGAACTTGACATTAGCATATAAAGAGCACCAATGGCTACCGGTAGACCTCATCTATATATATATATATATATATATATATATATATATATATAAGATAGGTTCAAGTTCTGGTGTAACTCTTTAGAATTACACTTTTTTTAAACCGTTAGATCTAAGTAGATCCAATGATTAAAAAAACATCTCCTTTAATTCTAATATCCTTAATAGTATTTCATTAAATATCCCTATTTATTGTATCTCTAAACCCAAAAAAAAATACGTCTGACTCATTCTCTCTCTCTCTCTCTACGTTTGGTCACACCGTTAGTCTCTCTCTATTTTTTATCCTGCGTTTCTCTCTCTCTATCTCCTCCTCCGTTGCTCCTTCAGTTCCACCTCTATATGTTGCCGGCAGAAGAAAAAAAAAAAAAAAAAAAACTAAGCTGAACTTTTTCCATTTGTGAGTACTCTGTTTCTATTTTTCCTTTCTTTTCAATTGTGAGTGCTCTGTTTTTTTTTTTCTTTTCTGGTCTGACTCTATGTGCTCTATGTGAATGCGTTTAGAAGTTCTGACTCTATGTGCTCTATGTGAAGCCGAGCTGAACCCTATTGAGAGAAAATTCACAATTGTCTTCGATGGGTTTTTTTCCCCCAATGCCAAACTAGATGTTTTTCTGCCAAAGTTGGGTCATCATCTCTGACTTCCCACTCGGCAGCAATGGAGACTTGGGCACTACCCACTCATCGCCGCACAAGGTGAGTCCACTTTCCCTTTCTTTTTGGCCAGATGAAATTTTAGGATTTTCTTGCCCCATAAAATAAAATGTTCTACCATAGGTGTTCTTGATTTTTTAATTATTTGCTTTTCTTTGATTCCCTTTGATAATCATGTTGATCTATTTGATAATTACAGTTAAGTCCTTGATAAAATGGTGTATCTTGAGTGATTTTTGTACTAGGTAATTAGGAATTCATGGCCAATTGATTTCACAACTTGGGCATATTCCTTTTGTGCTCCATTTGTTTGATAAAATTCCCCAATGAATTTTTTTTTTTTCCATTTTAAAAATTTTGGGTATGGTCTTTTCATGAAACTTGCCTATTTCCCTGAGAAAAGCTTACTGTAATCATCAAGACTCATTCTTGGACATGTGATTGTTATCATGTAAATTCTTAAGTATCAGGAACAAGGCATAAACATGTCACTTTGATTCGTAAGTAATTTTAGTTTCTAGATCATGCTAGAAGTTATATTTTTTGCTTAGATATGATCAAGATTAGTGGTATGATCATTTTAGCACCTGCGTATACATGCACTACAATGTGCAAAGTGAATCTGAGATATATCTGGTGAGGACAACATTTGGTTAGATGATTTTGTGTTTGTTTTTTAGGCTTATTTTGATGTTAAAGAGGTGGTAAATGTGTGATTGGTGGCTGCTTATTATTGTATTTCGAAGTGTTCTTCATATTTATGGATGTAGTATTTTCACCCATCCACAATTATTGCCACTTGGACATGAGAGCCACTAGTTAACCTCTCTAATGTTGCTTGGAATTTGATTTTGCAGCAGTTAACCTCTCTTATGTCTTAGCTTCAATTTTACTACGTTTCTCTTTGATTCTGTTCCTCACTGCTAGAACAATTATCAGGATAGGAGAAGGAAATGGATTTTTGGAGGGCTTAAGATCAAAAGGTTATCCTTGCTCACTACACCATCATCATTAAATGAAAGAAATCTAAATGAGGCTGAGGAAGAGCTGATCAAGCATGCTCTTGTTGTGGCCCATGCCACCAAAGCTGCTACTGAAGCAGCTGTTACAACTGCTCTAGTTGCTTCTAAGATTGTCCAGTTCACTAGCACCCCTCAATATAACCAGCAATGTGTAAATGACATGGAAGAGTTTTCAGTCATCAAAGTTCAAGGAGAAGCACCTTAGTCCAACTATCAATGCGTGAGAGAGATCCATGAATTTGTTGTCACTAGAATTCAGTCTGCCTTTAGGGGTTTACCTTGTGAGTTTAAAGAAGGTCTCTCTATCTCATATCTCCTTCCTCAAATGTTATTTATTCTCTGCTAATTGACATGTGTTGGAAACTATGTAAAACTGATTTTTTTTTATTTTTCCTTTAAGCTATTGGTTGGGCAGGATATGTGATGTTGTTGCTCTAATTAGCTTATTTTATACTTTATAGGAATTGGATTCAAGAGTGTATTTTTGGTTAGTGCTCAACCATACATATTCAGCAATGGAGCTATGTAAAATGAAGAGCCCTGCCCACACTACAATCTTGGGTACATAGTCCCTGAATGGGTTGAGGAGAACTCACCTCTTTCTAGCATAAAAGAAATATATGGTTCTGGAACTAATCTTCCAATGACAATAATAGTCAATTCTGTGTAATGCTTCTATTGAATTCCTTATGCTTTTCTAGACAGTATTTCATGGAGTATTTTTTTTTATATATGTATTATGAAAATGATGGAGCTCCTTTGCCTCTTTTACAGGTGCAAATTGCGCAAGGTCTTGTACATACGGGGAAAGGCTTTCTACTCCTGGTATTGGAGTGTAACAAGACAAAGACTCAGGGAGAGAGGCAGAATGTCGTAACAGTGCATTGGAAGAGTTCAAGCCAAGACTACCTACACGACAGTGCAGTAAAAAGTGTAGTAAACAAAGCAGATAGTGCAGTAACTTAAAGCAGCTATACCACCTGTAGTTTTAGGATTAGTTTTTAATTGTTAGCTGTGATTTATTACACGTGTAATGATCTGATTGTTTGTAAAGACTAGTTCCACATTAATTCACTTTTGAACTAGTCTACAGTCGTTCAAACGTGGGGTTACAGTACTTCTTGAACTATTTGTAATTATATGTCTAAAGTTTTGTATAAGCACACTTGTTTATAGTTAAATGCATCAAATAAATAGTGAATCTGAGTTCTGCATAATGAATGTGAGTTAATGCATCAAATTTACTAGTTTGTATAAGCACACTTGTTTATAGTTAAATGCATCAAATGGGATTGTATTGTTTTCATTACGCTTAACAACACATATCAAATTTCAGTGCCTTAAAGTGCAGTAAAGTGCCTTAAATAAAACCACGATACAGTAAATAAAACCACTAATGCAGTACCTTATGCAGTGCACAAACAAACAGTGCAGTAAACAAACAGCTATACTAATGCAGTGCAGTAAACAGAACAGAACAATGCAGTAAATAAAACCACACTGCAGTAAATAAAACCACTAATGCAGTAACTTATGCAGTAAACAAACAGCTATACTAATGCAGTGCAGTAAGTGCAGTAAACAGAACAGAACAGAACAATGCAGTAAATAAAACTAAATAAAACCACTAATGCAGTAACTTATGCAGGGCACAAACAGCTATACTAATGCAGTGCAGTAAGTGCAGTAAACAGAACAGAACAGTGCAATAAATAAAACTAAATAAAACCACTAATGCAGTAACTTATGCAGTGCACAAACAAACAGTATAGTAAACAAACAGCTATACTAATGCGGTGCAGTAAGTGCAGTAAATAGTGCAGTAAGTGCAGTAAACAGAACAGAACAGTGCAGTAAACAGTGCTGTGAACAGGGCAGTAAACAGTGCTGTGAATAGTGCAGAACCACTGATGCAGTAACTTAAAACAGCTATACTACCTGTTATTTAGAACCACAAACAAAGATAGATCATCTCTAAGAAACTGTTATTAAAAAAGCAAACACAAAGCTGCAGGTACCCCCTCAAAACAAGAGGTGAGCAGTAGAAAATCTGGAAAAAAAAATAAAAAATGAGGCATATGTCCTTAAATAACAGTATTACAACATAGGTCCTTACAAACACACTGTTAATGACATTAAATTGAAGTAAAAATAGTTGTAAGGACACAATTCAAATTCCCAAACTATGACTGGAAGGAAATGGGCTTGAAAGGCCTTTTTTACAATAAAATTTGTAGATGATGGGTTTACAATCTAGATTTCAAGGATGATTTAGATGACAAGGAAAAGAACGGGCTTTGGGCCCAATGGCACAAAATAAAGAACTGTTTACAAGAGTAAGACTGAAAGTTCCTCTTCGGACACAATCCGAGGATAATTTATAATAGGGTTTCCTAAAGTTTGGATACAATCATATGCTATTGGTCCTTTTTCTTCCTGAAAAAGCCTCCCCCTTTCTTCGTATGTCTTCCCTTCTATTTATACTTCTTTTCTTCTCTTCATCATCTTCCACCTCATGGTTGCAATCCTGATTTCGGATACTTGTCCCATCAATTCTTCCCTAAAGCCCGCTGGGGTTAGGGACCAAGTTCCAAGCTCCATGCTCAGGTCCTATCCTTCCATCTATGCAGTCAGCGTATCAATTACAGAGCTTTTGATGTATGGGTGGTGGTAGCAGCTTTACTTTAGATATTTCACCGCTCCTTCTATTGTCCTCCACGTGTACTGTGTATTCCTGTAGTCGTAGGATTCTTTATAACATAACCCGGGGACACTAAACTTCTCTTCCTATGTCCTCGGCTTAACAATCCGAGGACAAATCTACTCCTCGGACGTAATTGGACATTTAGATACTCCAAGATCATTTTGATGTCTTCGGATTTGGGTTTCTAGCCCAAAAGACTTCGTTGGGCCATCCTTGATAAATTACTGGGCCTAATGCCCCTACAATAGTATTCCAACATAGGTCCTTAAAAAAACAAAACAAAAAATCAAATAAAACTATTTCATCATGATTAACAACATAGGTCCTTAAACATAGTTCCTTCAACTACTTGGACTCAATATATGTATAAATTCCACCAAGGAATGATCATTTTGTGATTCTCTTCAGCCAAATGTACCTACAGTAGAACAAAAAAATGTATAAGTAAATTTGAAACATGAGATATATATTATTACAATCAAAAAGTCTTTTAAAAAAAAAAGACTCAAAAAATGTAATGAAAGAACTCACTTTATGCTAAATCATCAATATCATTGTCATCAACCTCTGTAATGTTTTCTTCATCTTGGTAATCACTTCCTTCACCATTATATTGTTTACAAGTAAGACGATTATGACCATAACCCCCACAAAGTTGACAAGATCGTCTTTTTGTCGTTGCACAAGCTAAGGATATTTCAAGCCCACCTTTAATTCTCCCACTAGGACCCTGTTTCTCGGTACTTTTCTTTCGACCTTTGGTTTGTGATACATGTGGATCTTTTATATTCAAAGGAACAATGATAGAGCAGTCTACTTCAACAATGTCAGATGATTCACCACTCTTGTGATGCATATCCATTTCATCATCTTCCTTATCTTCCAGCAGTTCATTTTCCATTCCAAAAGCTTTCTTAAGGGTGTGGTGTAAGTCTGAGAGTATCATTTTATATATATCTTCAAATTTTTCAGTAAGGGAAGACAATTGACTTACACATTGACAAACATGGATGCTTCGTAAGGCTCTTGACATATGATGCTCATCCTCAAAGCTTGATCTATATTCTACACTTTTGAGTTCTTTATTTGCTTCTTTTGTCCAACGTTGTAGGATGTAGTGGCTAGGAATCTGAAAAATATTTTTAACCTGGAAGATTAATAACATGTGCCTACAAACAATTCCCATAAACTCAAAAAGTTGGCAGTCACATTCACAAACTTTTGATTCCAAGTTCAGCTTCACAATAAATGCATCATCTGGATCAAAGGAACTTGTTACTTTGTACCTATAAAAAGTTCCATTTTTCTCAACCTTTTCCTTTGTAAAGTGATTACTACTCACCAATTCTTTTTGGAACTTGCTAAATATGGTTCTCGCGTATATAGAAGCAGCTTGATGCTCTATTTTTTAGCCAATTACCAAAGAAAGTGTTTTATGTTTTGAATCAAAGTCTTCCTTCATTTCTTTCTTATAACGACTGTCCACTGCCTTTGCAAATTTGACCACAAAATCCTTTAATGTAGTTCTTGAGTTAACAAAGGAGTCAAAGAACGCATTGATGCTTTCACTTCTTTAGGTAGTGTTCATTCCTGCAAAGAAAGTATTTCTATTGTAAACCGGTACCCATGACTCTCGAATATTATATAATCCTTCAAGCCATTCATTTCTCTCCAAGCCATAAGTCAATATTAGGCTCTTCCAAGCCTCCTTAAAATTTTCCACACTAGGTGACTCACGTATGCATCTCTTCAACTCACATTTGAATATTGACTTCTTATGATATGTATGGTAAAGTTTCTCCGAAAATTTCTTCTTAATATGCCAAAGACAAAGACGATGACGAGTTCTTGGGAATACCTTTGCAATAGCTGCACCCATGGCTAAATCTTGATCCGTAATAATAGACTTTGGTTCCTTCCCCCACATTGCTTGAAGCCAAGTTTCAAATAGCCACACAAAAGTTTGTTCTGTCTCATCTTGCAACAATGCACAACCAAATAAAATTGATTGACAATGATGGTTTAACTCCATAAAAGGAGCAAATGGCACATCATACTTGTTTGTTTTGTAAGTTGTGTCAAATGTCACTACACCCCCAAAGTATTGATAAGCCATTCTTGATCGCGCATCCACCCAAAAAAAAATAACCATATGGCCAACATCATCACATTGAATTGCATAAAAGAAATTGGAGTTTTGAGCTTGTTGTTTTTGGCAATAATTAAGGACAGATGAGGCATCTCCAGCATCTAGATTTTTTCCCCTAACATCTCTAAAGTGATTCCAACAATCTCTACTTGTAAATGTCTAGTCACCTACATTGAACATCATGGCAAGTTTTCCTGTTGGAAGACCTTCTTCACCAAACTTTTCAATTAGACTCTTAGCAACAGTAGACATTTTTTTTGTGGCATCGGAGGTATGACACACATTTTGGACTAATAATACCATGATTGTGGTTGTTGTCAAATCCCTTCACAACCCATTTTTGCAATTTATTATTCTTCATGACCCTAAGCATTGCTTCACATCCAGTTCTAAGACTTGAGCAACTTCTACAGGCCTTGTTTTCATCATCTCTGCTCAAACAACTGTCTAATGCATTTTTTGTTTTGCGCTGCCCTTCACTACAACATACATAAATACGACTTGTTACATTATCACTTCTTGGTGCTTTTTTACCCGTACAGATACGAATTCCAAAACCTTCTTTTTTGGCAAATTCTTTGTAAAAAGTTTCAACATCATCAAGGGAGTCAAATTGCATTCCGACATATAGCTTAGATTTCAACTCACAATCACCAAAATCTTCAAGCGGTAACTCTTGCTCTAATGGTCTCGAATTGTTTGGGGCATCATATAACTCTTCATGTTCCATTTGCGATTTAATAACTATAAGAACCAATACAAATAATGAACACAAATAAAAAATATGCAAACATTTTAAATAAAATGTTTAAAATGACCAAGATATAAAAATGTACATAATCATAACCAAACACTCAAATTGACACTCAAATTCAATTTCGACTTTGAAAATATGAGATTTTTTTGAATAAAAAAAAAAATATATATATATATATATATTCCATCAGTCTAATTACATATTTGAAACATGAAAACAAGATATTTCTACCATATAGTGTTTTTTATTTATTTTTTATTAAATTGCTCCAGAGTAGTTGCATCATCAAAATCATTAATTGGTTGGCAAATTGCTGTTTGTCCATTATTATATCATTATCGGCCACCTATATAAGTTCATGTCTATTCAGCAAAAAAAATATAAGTTCATGTCTCTTTCTCGCAAAAGAAAAAAGAATTAATATGTTCATGTCTAGCTTCAGTGATGTCTTTTGTTTATCAATTTCTTCAACTATTCAACAGTGTAAGTTTTTTTTTAGAGCACTCACAACTTGGGATGTAACTAGGGAACTACCAACGATGTAAGTCACAATGTAAGTTTCTCTAAATTTCCTACACATACAATGGTTTTATATTGAATATGTAATTTGAGTTATAACAAATCTGTAGTGCCACATGATTCTTTGTGAACCATTTACTATGTTCAAGAAAAGAAAAGAAAAGAAAAATAGAGCACTCACAACAGAATAGAAAGGAAAAATAGAAACAGAGTACTCACAGTGGCGGAGGAGCAATGGTGGAGGTGGAACAATGGTGAAGCTTTAATGCAATTTGTACTCAATAGAAACAGAGCACTCACAACACGTTAATGCGATTGGGTTTTTTTTTTTTTTTTTCCTGGCAGCAACCTGGAACAATGGTGGAGGAGCAATGTAGAGAGTCAACAGAAAAGAAAAGAAAAATAGAAACAGAGTACCTAACACCCAGAATAGAAACAGATTAAAGAATTACATTAAAATAAATAAATAAAAAGGAAAAACAGTTGACCTTGAGAGAGAAAGAAAGAGAACCAACTTGCAATTGCTATGAGCTAAAATAATGGTGACCCAAGAAACAGAGTACTCACACACACCCACAGTTTGGCTTTTTTTCTTTTCTTTTCTTTTTTTCTAGCAGCAACCAATGGTGACAATGGAAACAGAGCACTCACAACACGTTAATGGCTTAATGCGATTGGTTTTTTTTTTTTTTTTCAGTCGGCAACCTGGAACAATGGTGGAAGAACTCTTTAGAGAGTCAAATAGAGACAAACGGAGAGAGAGAGAGAGAGACAAACGGAGAGAGAGTCAGACGTTTTTTTTTTTTTTGGTTAGGTTTAGAATTCAATAAATAAGGGATAATTAATGAGATAGTTGTAAGAATGTTAGCATTAATGAGGGTCTTTTTTTGACCGTTACATGTACTTAAATCTAATAGCTTAAAAAAGGTGTAACTTGAACCCATCTCTCTCTCTCTCTCTCTCTCTCTCTCTCTCTCTCTTGGTTTGCCTTTTATTGCAACTCTATATCCTTTCCTTGCTAAAGATGATAGAATTACTACTGATCCTTTTGGACAGAAAGTAAAATTTAAATTATGTTCAAAGTTTGAAACTCATATTGATGATGCTTTTAATTAGATTCATGCTCAAGTTAAACATCTCAACTTCCTTATGTTGGGGTTTATGCCCTAAAACCCAATTTATTAGCATGTATTTAATAATTAAATTGTTTAATTATATGAGACTATCTATAAATGAACTAAGACATTATCATAGTCCATGAGATGCATTGTATGTAATTTATGTGAAAAGTCACAGAAGATATAAATCACAAGTTCTTTGTAAACTCAGAAGTTTAGTTCGTAGCCGGTGATGAAATTGGGCGTTTCATCTGCAAAGACTATAACATATCAACTAAGATGATTTGTCTTGATCATGGAAGTGGAGACTTCTAGTTGGTATGTTGATATGTTTTAAGAGTTAAGACATATTGAACTGGACCGCTGTAAGATTTATTATTCTCCTAACGACTGTCAAATGAATAATAAATCTCACGACTTCTATTTACATCAACTCTAAATCCTGAGAGAATAATGGACCTGATCATGAGATGTATGTTGCTTTGATATATCAGGAGTGAGATCTATTAGTTACGGTCAAAACCTCAGTATGTTGGGCATCCGCATTTAGTGTTGATGGAACATATATTCTCAAGATGAAATTCATAGTCTCTTAATGGAGATACAAAATATTCCATTGAGATAAGTTTAATGGATTTAGTTATTCAGAGTGTTGAGCCCAACCACTTTAGTAAGGAGTTACTAAAGTATATATTTATGAAATTGGATTTCATAAATATATGACGAATAACATAAAGGATTAAACTGGGTACTCAAGGATTAAGATGTAGTAATCTTCAAAGTGGCAGTCTATATTCATGACTTTGGATTACTACGAATATTTTAATGAAGGGGTTGCATGCATAATAAAGTCTTGGGATATAATTTATTAATAAGGCCTAGAGTGCAATTATATTTATATAGTGGTATTAAATATAATTAATGGTAACTTTGGGCTTGTCAAGAGTTGACGGAAAAGCCCAAGGCCCATTGGAGCTAGTGTCTTATTGGTCCATTTTGGTCCCAAGCCACACACTAAAGCCCAATTGGAAAGGCTTAATAGGCCAGCCCAATTGGAAAGGCTTAATAGGCCAGCCCAATTAGATAATCAGTTACTTATAAAGGGAAAAACATACAGAATTTTTATTAGAGGAAATAAGAAACGGTGTGTGAGAAAGTGTGAGACACACTTTCATTCTCCCTTTGAAAACTGATTGAGAGACCACACATCTTGGGCATAAAGTGGAATTGGAGTGAAGATTAAAAGTGTTCCCAAGTGCTTCTAATATTTGTTTTGAATTTCTCCACACTAAGGTACGCTATCTTGTTCTTAAATTCTGAAATTTACATAGTGCATGTTATCAATCATGAATGAAATAGATCCTTGTTTGTTGCTTCCGCTATGTGTTTTGTATGAGATGCAAAACCAGAATTTTTCCTTCACCTTAAGCAAGAAGTGAGATACAAGAAAATTGTTGAACAACTTTCTGATAAATTATTAAAATCCAAAATTGTTGTTGTCTTTCATATTCTGTCTGTGTCTACCTAACATTGTGATACTTAGTTGTTGTGTTCCTTCTTACCGTCGTTGGCGCCACTGCAGTTGTAAATTGTAGTCCCAGATCCGAACAGTAAGGCTCGTGAAGCCAGGAGAGCGTGAGGGAATGAGAGGAATAGGGTTGGTTGCGGTATGTGTTACGAAATGCAACGGTTGTGAGAAAAACATGATAATTGAGTGTTATAACTAAGATAGCTATGGATAGGATGTGGACATCCAACTCCTCTGTTAGCTCTAGGACTGGTTGTCCTCCTGATATTGTGAATGAAGAAGATCACATTGTAGAAGAAAGTGAGTACCTTGATTTCTGAAAATGGAATATTCCAAAAGTTTCTACTAAATCTGTTTACGAACTCAGTTGGAAAGAAAATAATGTTTTCTCTGAATATAGAGTTAGAACTGTTGAACAAACTTTTTCTATCTCTAGAACTAATGAAAAATGTTGTTTATTTTCCATAATAAATATTAATGATTTAATGACTAAGAAACTTAAATATTTACATATTGGACTTGTTCAAGTTACTGTTAAACCGTTAACCAAAAAAGGTATTAATGCTTCTGTTATCATGTGTTTACGTGATGCTAGATTTAAAAGATTTAATAATAGCATTCTTGGCATGATTACTGCTTCTTTATATGATGGTACTGTAAAAATCTTTTTCGGTGAACATAAACCTTTAAGGATCAACGAAGGAAGACATTCCTTTGCTGGATCTGAAAGTTTTGTTAAACAAGATCATGATATTAATGAATTTTTGAAAAAGAATTTTCATAACCTAATTTAAGGCTAAAAGGAGTTGCGAGTAACAATTCCCAAGTTAGCAATGTTTATTATTCAACTAAAGCTGAATTTCCCTCTAATGCTAATGAAGAAGAAGATGATGCAAAATCTGATGCTCCTTCTAGATCTGATTTTCCTCCTATTGAAACTCCTCCTTACCAAAATCAATTACAAGTTTTAAATCTTGTAGATCAAAACTTTGAAGGGGAAATAGGGGAAAGGACAACAGTGCAGAAGGTGGAAGCACAACAGATATTATAATAATTCAAAGTAATTATAATTGAAAGTAAGGCGGTAGAACTAGCCAAGCAGTTATATCAAAATAATTCAAAGTAAATGATAATTGAAATTTAGGCGGTAGAACCAGCCAAATAGTTATATCAAAATAGATCAAAGATATTAAAACAAAAGTATTTATTGAAAGTAATTCAAAATACTTACAGTAGTTACAGGATTGCAGTAGTTACAAGATTACAATAATCAATAGGGATAGTAGTACAAGGCTTGAAGACTAGTCCTGGTTCTAGTTACAAGTTTTGTGGAAATAGTGAGATATTCTGATTTAAAGGAGGTCCTAAAGAGAGTTCTAAAGGAGATCCTAAGAGAGAATTCTGAATTGCAACAAGGGACAACCCCCCTTATATAGGTAAATAAAGCAATAATTAAAAGTGAATAGTGACATTATTCACTTTTAATTATTGTAATCTTGATATGAATAATGAAAATGTCACTATTCACTTTTATGTTGAATATGAATAATGAAAATGTCACTTCACTTGTAATTATTGCTTTATTTACCTATATAAGTGTAATCTTGTAACTACTGCAATCCTGTAACGACTATAAGTGTTTTGAATTACTTTCAATCAACACTTTTGATTTAATATCTTTGATCTATTTTGATATAACTGCTTCGCTGGTTCTACCGACTTAATTTCAATTATCATTTACTTTGAATTATTTTGATATAACTGCTTGGCTGGTTCTACCGCCTTACTTTCAATTATAATTACTTTGAATTACTATTATATCTGTTGTGCTTCCACCTTCTGCGCTGTCATCCTTCCCCCTATTGCCCCTTCAAAGTTTTGATCTACAAGATTTAAAACTTGTAATTGATTTTGGTAAGGAGGAGTTTCAATAGGAGGAAAATCAAATCCAAAAGGAGCATCAAATTTTGCATCATCTTCTTCTTCATTAGTATTAGAGGGAAATTCAGCTTTAGTTGAATAATAAGCATTGCTAACTTGGGAAACTCGCAACTCCCTTTAGCCTTAAATCAGGTTTTTCAAAATTCTTTTTTCAAAAATTCATTAATATCATGATCTCGTTTAACAAAACTTTCAGATCCAGCAAAGGAATGTCTTCCTTCGTTGATCCTTAAAGGTTTATGTTCACCAAAAAAGATTTTTACGGTACCATCATATAAAGAAGCAGTAATCATGCCAAGAATGCTATCATTAAATCTTTTAAATCTAGCATCACGTAAACACATGAGAACAAAAGCATTAATACCTTTTCTGGTTAACGGTTTAACAGCAACTTGAACAAGTCTAATATGTAAATATTTAAGTTTCTTAGTCATGAAATCATTAATATTTTTTTTGGAAAATATTTGTAAGGGCACTAGGCCCAGTAATTTACCAAGGATGGCCCAACGAAGTCTTTTGGGCTAGAAACCCAAATCCGAAGACATCAAAATGATCTTGGAGTATCTGAATGTATCTCATAAAGAAATGACAAATAAAGATATGATAAACGAATGACCAATTACGTCCAAGGAGTAGATTTGTCCTCGGATTGTTAAGCCGAGGACATAGGAAGAGAGGTTTAGTATCCCCGGACTATGTTATAAAGAATCCTATGACTACGGGAATACACAGTACACGTGGAGGACAATAGAAAGAGTGGTGGAATATCTAAGGTAAAGCTGCTACCACCGCCCATACATTAAAAGCTCTGTAATTGATATACTAACTGCATAGATGGAAAGATGGGACCTGAGCATGAGGTTTGGAACTTGGTCCCTGACCCTAGCGAACTTCAGGGAAAAATTGATGGGACAAGTATCCTAAACCAGCATTGCAACCATGAGGTGGAAGATGATGAAGAGAAGAAGGAGAAGTATAAATAAAGGGGAAGACCTACGAAGAGAGGGGAGGCTTTTTCGGTAAGAAAAAGGGCCAATAGTATATGATAATCAATAATTGTATCCAACCGTAGGAAATACTATTATAAACTATCCTTGGATTGTGTCCGAGGAAGAACTTTCAGTCTTACTCTTGCAAATAACTCTTTATTTCGTGCCATTGGGCCCAAGGCCCGTTCCTTTCTTTGTTATCTAAACCATCCTTGAAATCTAGATTACAAACCCATCCTCTACAAATTTATTGTAAAAAAGGCTTTTCAAGCCCATTTCCTTCCAGTCTTAGATTGGGAATTTGAATTGTGTCCTTACAATTGGCGCCAAGTTGAACAAGAAGGTTATGATATAGGTGTGAAGGAGATCACGGAAACCTTCAAGGCTCAGGTTCCCGAGGTATGTAGGCATTACTGCCTCCAAGTGTGGAATGAGGCACTTTCCCAAGCTGGGGTTGATGCCTCTTCCACTCTTTGGAAAGCAGAGAGTGTCTACTATCCTCCTGCAATCCGAGCTTCTACCATTCCTGAAACTGCCCATGAAGCTGCCTAGGTATCATCTGAGGATAAGAGAGGCGATTTGGCTAAAGACTTAACTCTTCCTGAAGATACCCTCAAACAAGTTGATCCAGTACAAGAAAAGGCACTAGAAGACATACAACCTTTAAGTGACCTTCAGGAATCTTCAAAGGATGAGCTGGGTGATCAAGCTAATCCAATAACTTTGAAGGATGATCCCAAAGGCAAAGGAATTGCCGATGAGTCCTTGGTGCAGCTTCCACCTCCTCAAGACCCTAAAGGCCCTTTGAAGATTAAGCTGAAACAGTGACTGCTTCTCCATAGTTTTTGTTGTTGCTTTTTTTTAGTTTTATTTTATTTTTTTAGTGTAATTTCGCAAGTTTTTTGTATTTGCAAAAGTACTATTTGAATCTAATATAAGCGCGAATGCTACTTTCCTTGTTAGATGGCCCTCACTTTTTGTTTTGTTTTGATCATATCACTCTAAAAGTACTATCTTTTTGCTCTTACTAAAGTTAAATCCATAACCTGGATCGAAATTGATACTCTAGGCAGGCTTAATATGCCAGAAACTGCATTAAGTGATGCTCATGAATTTCTTATCCGTTTATCATTATGTCAGAGAGACTTTAAGTAATTGATTCTTCATTTTGGACTTCTAGTTGAACTATATCAAATATATGAAATAAGGCGTATGGTCTATTGACCTAGGCATGCAAAGCTTTGATACTTTAACAAAAAGAAAAGAATATCAATTTAGACGAGGTATGTGGTCCGAGGATCCAGGCATACCAAGCTTCAGTTTGATACTTAAATGAACAATTGAAATGTTAACTTTCCCAAAGTAGATGATCCGAGGACCAAACATAACTAAGGTTCTGTTTAACACTTAGTAAAGAATATCAATTTAGACGAGGTATGTGGTCCGAGGATCCAGGCATACCAAGCTTCAGTTTGATACTTAAATGAACAATTGAAATGTTAATTTTTCCAAAGTAGATGATTCAAGGACCAGACATAACTGAGGTTCTATTTAACACTTGGTAAAAAAATATCAATTTAGACGAGGTATGTGGTCCGAGGATCCAGGCATACCAAGCTTCAGTTTGATACTTAAATGAACAATTGAAATGTTAACTTTCCCAAAGTAGATGATCCGAGGACCAGACATAACTAAGGTTCTGTTTAACACTAAGTAAAAAATATCAATTTAGACAAGGTATGTGGTCCAAGGATCCAGGCATACTAAGCTTCAGTTTGATACTTAAATGAACAATTGAAATGTTAATTTTCTCAAAGTAGATGATTCGAGGACCAGACATAACTAAGGTTCTGTTTAACACTTGGTAAAAAATATCAATTTAGACGAGGTATGTGGTCCGAGGATCCAGGCATACCAAGCTTCAGTTTGATACTTAAATGAACGAAGACAGTGAACGCAATGTAGTTTTAACAAAAAACGGCCGAAGTGCCTTTTATTTAATAATAGTACCTTCGTAGATTATTTACATTCCAGGGACGTTGTACAACACGTTCGTCCAAATCTTCCAGATTGTAAGCCCTTATTCCTACGACCGAAGTAATACGATAAGGTCCTTCCCAGTTGGGCCCTAATTTTCCCCACGCAGGATTCTTCGTTGTGCCCAAAACCTTCCTTAATACCAAGTCGCCAGGTCCAAGAGGTCGAAGTTTTACATGAGAATCATACCCCTGCTTGAGCTTATGTTGATAATAAGCTAGTTGAACCATGGCGTTCTCTCGTCGTTCCTCAACTAAGTCTAAATTTCTCCTTAATAGATCACCATTGCTATCTGGAACGAAGGAGCTTTTCTTCAGGGTTGGGAACCCAGTTTCTAAGGGTATTACCGCCTCGGCTCCATAAGTCATGGCGAAGGGTGTTTCACCTGTGGATCTTCGTGGTGTAGTTCGATACATCCACAAGACATGTGGCAGTTCTTCCACCCACCTCCCCTTGGCTTCACCCAACCTTTTTTTGAGCCCACTCACTATTACTTTGTTGACAGCCTCGGCTTACCCATTTCCTTGGGGATAAGCCGGAGTGGAATATCTATTCGTGATGCCCAAATCACAACAGTATTTTCGAAAGGCTTTGCTATCAAATTGTAAAACATTATCTGAAATGAGAGTATGAGGGATGTTGAACCTGGTAACAATATTCTACCATACAAACTTTTTTGCTTCCATGTCTCTGATATTTGATAATGGCTCGGCTTCAACCCATTTGGTGAAATAATCTGTTCACGAGGAGCCATCGCCTGTTTCCTGTTGCTTTGGGGAAGGGTCCAACAATGTCCAAGCCCCATTGAGCAAAAGGCCAAGGGCTAGATAGAGGATTAAGGACTCCCCGTGGTTGATGTATATTTGGAGCGAGTCTTTGACATTGGTCACACTTTTTCGCATAATCCTGCGCCTCCCTCTGCATATTTGGCCACCAATAGCCCTGAGTAAGGGCTTTGTGAGCTAAAGACCTTCCTCCTGTGTGACTTCCGCAAATCCCTTCATGTAACTCTTCCAAAAGTAGCTTCATTGCCTTGGGGTGCATACATAACAAATATGGTCCCGAAAAGGAACGTTTGTACAATTTCTGGTCCTCAGATAACCAGAAACGAGTGGCTTTTCTGCGAACTTTATCTGCTTCAGCTTTTTCTCCAGGCAGGATGTCATTTCTGAGAAATGTTACTATTTGATCCATCCAACTAGGCCTTGCCCTAATTTGAAGAATTCGAGTGGAGTTACCATCCTTCCCAGTGGGTTTCAACAGATCTTCAACAAGGATAACTCGTGGTAGACTTTGTGCCGAGGATGTTGCGAGTGTGGCTAATGAGTCGACATGGGTATTGCCACATCTGGATACATATAATAGTAAAAAAGACTCAAATTTAGATTGCATATATCTGACCTGGGTTAGGTATTCTTGCATTCTGGAATCCCTTGCTTCTAGCTTCCCTTCTACTTGGCCTACCACCAATAGTGAATCTGAGAACATTTGCACTGTCTTTCCTCCCATTCTATGAACCATGTTCATCCCTGCGAGGACGGCCTCATACTCTGCTTCATTGTTGGTGGCCGAGAATCCTAATCTCAAAGATTTCTCAAAAGTAATTCCCTCCGGGGATATCAAAACTAGTCCTATACCAGATCCCCTCTGATTTGCTGCTCCATCAACATGTACTTTCCATAATGGAGGCTCTTTGCATGAAATCATGCCTACTGACTTTTTACCCATGCCTTCTTCATAGTCTTCTAACGAAGGCTCAGCAAATTCCGCCACAAGGTCTGCAATGACCTGCCCCTTTTTAGAGGTGCAAGGCATATATTTGATGTCGAAAGCTCCTAGGACAGTTCCCCATTTGGCAATTCTTCCCGTATAATCCGCACTTCGCAGAATCGATTTAAGAGGGAGTTGTGTAAGGACAACAACCGTATGAGATTGGAAGTAATGGGGAAGTCTTCGTGTAGCATGTACCACCGCCAAGATAGCTTTCTCTAGTGGCAAATAACTCAGCTCGGCCTCATGCAGAGATTTGCTTACATAATAAACTGGTCTCTAGATATTATTATCATCTCAGATAAGAACCAAACTAACTGCATGGTTAGCCACTGCAATATATGCAAACAGAATTTCATCAACTTCTAGTCGAGACATAACGGGCGGTCGCGAGAGATATTCTTTAAGCTGTTGGAAAGCCACCGCGCACTCCTCGGTCCATTCAAAGCCCTTCCATTTATTCAATAATTGAAAGAAAGGTTTGCATCTGTCCGCGGACCGAGATATAAATCTGAATGTATCTCATAAAGAAATGCCAAATAAAGATATGATAAATGAATGACCAATTACGTCCGAGGAGTAGATTTGTCCTTGGATTGTTAAGCCGAGGACATAGGAAGAGAGGTTTAGTATCCCCGGGCTATGTTATAAAGAATCCTATGACTACGGGAATATACAGTACACGTGGAGGACAATAGAAAGAGCGGTGGAATATCTAAGGTAAAGCTGCTACCACCGCTCATACATTAAAAGCTCTATAATTGATATACTGACTGCATAGATGGAAAGATGGGACCTGAGCATGAGGTTTGGAACTTGGTCCCTGACCCCAGCAGACTTCAGGGAAAAATTGATGGGACAAGTATCCTAAACCAGCATTGCAACCATGAGGTGGAAGATGATGAAGAAAAGAAGGAGAAGTATAAATAAAGGGGAAGACCTACGAAGAGAGGGGAGGCTTTTTCGGTAAGAAAAATGGCCAATAGTATATGATAATCAATAATTGTATCTAACCGTAGGAAATACTATTATAAACTATCCTCGGATTGTGTCCGAGGAAGAACTTTCAGTCTTACTCTTGCAAATAACTCTTTATTTCGTGCCATTGGGCCCAAGGCCCGTTCTTTTCCTTGTTATCTAAACCATCCTTGAAATCTAGATTATAAACCCATCCTCTACAAATTTATTGTAAAAAAGGCTTTTCAAGCCCATTTCCTTCCAGTCTTAGATTGGGAATTTGAATTGTGTCCTTACAATATTATATATATATATATATATATATATATATATATATATATATATATATATATATATATATATAACCGAAACTTCTGGAGCTCCCACAATTTTCCATGTCACCACTATGTTCTTTTTCTTTTTATTTGCCACATCATTTTTGTTTTTTTGCTCCAATTCCAATTAGAACACGTCTTTATTTCTCTCTTTTCTTAACCCTTCTTTGTCCAAACCCACATTTCATCATTGACTCAAATAAAAGCTACCTTCAACAACCCTAAACCTTCAACAACCCTAATCGTTGTAGCTAGCATCTCTCTCTGCCTCCGAGAAAGCTACTATGCCTTCCAGAGGCTTTATTCTCTCTCTGGCTACAATCTCTCCATGTATATAATCCACTATATACATATATTTTTAATGTTTGCAATAGAGACTAAGGTACCAGAACAAGCAAAGGATACAATCGTAGAGAAAAGTGAGGCTATGAAAGACACTGCAATAGAGAAGGGAACACAAGTAAAGAACACTATTGTAAGCACAACTAAGACAACTGCAGATTACACAGCATTGACCACAAAGAAAGAAAAGTTGCTCAACGTTTATCCATATTGGGTTTTCAATTGTATATCTAATCTTCCTTAGGAGCAGAGTATTCAAGTCATGTAGCTATAGAGCTTACTGTCAAGCTGCTAAGGATCCTATTGTAGCGACAAGAGAGAGTGCAAAAGAATAAACAGCTAGGAAGAAAGAAGAAGCTGAGAGAGAATTGGAGGCTAGAAGATCAGCCAAAAGAAAGGTATGTGTGTACCAAAATTATTTCTTTACCATTGCATAGACCTTCAATTATATGACTTTTTGAACATGGAATTCTACATGTTTACCTTCACAGCTTCACAAACACTAAATTGATGTTTGTAAAAGTAGATCACTAATTTAAAGTTGCCACAAGACAGTATACATTTTATTAGAATTTCCAAAGACTAAGGTAGTATTAACTGTATAGATGCATAATATGGATTATGAAAACATGTAGCATGGTAAGAGGAGTCTTGGAAATAATTTAGATTGAATTTAGTAGCAGTAGTCAAAATTAGGCTACAGTTCATTACTGAAGCATTCATTGGTTTGTTGTAGTTCACCCTTCATTAGTGTACAAATAAACATTCTCTTTGTTTGTGTTCGTGACTAATCTGACGTTAGAGGCTTTTTATTTGAACTATTTTTCCTTTGTTATTTTCTGCTCTATATTTATTCTTCAAACGTATTTATTCCTTTGTTATAGTTTGCTCTATATGGGTATTTGTTGTAAAATATAGTTTAATGCACTTTTTTATTTAGTTAAAATTTTGTATTTTGTGATTTTCATGTTTTGATACTTTTGTTGTAAGTGAATGGACAAGTGCTTGCATTGCGAGTGTCCTAGCCAATGTATTCAAATAATTTTTATTTCTTTGGTTACATCTTTCATAGTTTATGAATTATGTTTGTTTTAATTATTCGAATTAAGCTCTTCTTAATTGGAGGCTTCGAGTGACTAAACTTATTGGAAATTTCTATTGAGACCTTGCATTGAAGATAAGAACATTGGCTTGATCCCTTCGTGACATTCAAGGTTTGGTCTTATCAAAATGAAAATTTTTCTATGCAAGGTTTTGCTTTAGTTTCCCCACCTGTTAACTAAAATCTAGCTGAATGTAATTAAGTCTTTTACTATGTTTGATGTTAGGGTGTGCTGTCAATTAGGGGTTTCATTGTACATTTTTTTTTCTTTTTTTGTAAACTGATTATTAATGTACCTTCAAGCAAATTAATTAAATATATACTATTATTATTGAATTATCCTGTGCATTGCACAGGTTAATGACCGGTTGGTTTAAAAGAGAAACCTGACGAATTTGTAACTTGTAAGTTGTAACAAAGTCGTTAGTCACATGCATGTCTAACTAAATTTTACAACAATTTTCCACATGCCATAAAACTATTTAACATTTTAACCACGTGATATAATAATAAGGTTCTTTTCTTAGTAGTTTATTCGGCCATATGATCATTATGATTTTATTTAGTAGTCAACCATCATGAGCACGTTAACCTGCAATAGTTGACCACCTCATCATGCCCATGCCTTTTAAAAATTTATGGCTAAAAAAGTAGGTTGGCTTAATTGTTGTATTATTTAAATGAAAACTGTTGTCTTGTTGAATTCCTTAAAATGCATTGTTTTACCGTCTGTTAAAAAACAAAAGTCTTAGATCGAGAGGGTCATAGAGTGAGCGAGAGTCAGCATGGCACAGAGAGAAACAGAGAATTTTGAGGCCACGATTGTATAAGTCAAGCCAGCTTCCTTTCAAAATTCAGTTCCACCGCCATTACACTGTTGAAACAGTGGGCACATAGAAAGACAAACTCCATAAGGCACGCATTCGCGCGCAGACACCGAGAGAGAGATCTTACGAAGAATGGGTCTGCTAAACATGAAACAATATTTCCTCAATATTAAGTCAATAGCTATCCCAATAATATTCAAGAATCGACCGAATACTGAAGAAAGAAGTAGGCACACATATTTTATAAAAACATAGCAACACGTAATTTCGTATCACCGTATCAACATTGGATCTACAGTTGGTTTGACAACATGAACAGAGCGAAAGGGAGATAAGCTGTACCGTGAGATAAAACATGATAATGGGTAGTGGGTACTTAACAAACTGAAAACTAAAACCTCACAAAGGATGAGTAAGAAAAATTACACGGTAGCCATAGTAGTTTTTGTAATTGCCGAAAACAAAAACAGGTTTGCGTTTTCTCTTACTGTGCTGATGCTGCTGCTCCATATGTTTGGTTTAGTGCCGACTGAGCCGCACGCAGCGCTCCACAAGCCGTCGGAGCTGGATGGTGTATTCGATCGGATGCTACCAAACACTGTTAGACTGGCCATAAACGTTAACTACCTTAAAAAAAAAAAAAAAATTTAAAAAAACACACACACACACACATTGGGCATTAAAGGGTAATACTAAAAATACAAACTTTTTTACAAATTGCTCATGTGATGATTGGTTATTGGTAAATGATAGAGCAATGTTAGTAGTGAACTTAAATAAAAACCAATAAGAAATTGGTTACAACGTCAATTTGTAAAAATATTGTAAAAAATTTATGACTGTAGTATTACTCGGGCGTTAAATATAATTCATGTTTGGTTGGATTGGTTTTTATTTAGGTACTAGTGAAAGTCTAGTGTGTTGCACGGCTATAATCATTAAATAGTCGCTAACCTGTGCAATGCATGGAAATAGCCACTGAATGAATTTCAAGAAGAAAAAAAATCATTATTTTTTAATTGGAGTAGTAAGTAAAAATGCATGAAATTAAAAAAAAATGATATTGAAAGAAATAGCAGAAAGTTTTATTAATTAGGTAGAAGAAAGTAATGTTGTTTTATTTATTAGTTTTTTGTAGGAAGGAATAAGAAACCGAATGTTGCGTCTTTAGTTTAGTTTGTGTTATATATATATATATATATATATATATATATATATATATATATAATATAGGTTGTAAAATATATGCCAAAAAGTGTCTATTGACTGAAAATGTGCATATTAAATGAAAATGTGTCTGTTGACTGAAGAAGTTTCTATTGGCTGAAAATATGTCTATTGAATGTAAATGTGTCCATTGAATGAAAATGTGTCTACCAAAAGATGCTTATTGAAATGTCATAACTCTTCATATTAAATATACCAAAAGATGCATTTTGACCGAAAATGTGTCTATTGGCTAAAAAATTGTCCATTAAATAAAAATGTGTCTATTAACTGAAAAGATGCTTATTGAAAAATAAAAAGTCATCTAAATTCCCAACATTTGAGGTAATTCTTTTTTTGTAGGTTGTTTTTTTTTTAATAGTGAAAATGTCCAAAAATTAAGCCACACCAAATTCAAGTAATTGTAAAAACAAAATATTGGGAGACAGTTGGAATGGTATTTACATATACCTTCTGTCTCACTATATACTTTACAAATAAAAACATGACACATGTCCATCTAATTTATTAAATGCTAAATTTATACATTCTATTATTTAAATTACATAAATATGATGAATTATTTATTTATTTATTTTAGGAAATTGAAATAATAAAAAGCATAATTTTAGCATTTAATAAATTAGATGGACATGTGACATGTTTTTATTTATGGAGTATATAGTGGAGCAAGAAGAGTGTGACAGAAGATTTTGACTCTCTTTTTGGTTGTTTTTAATTTAAATGTAGATGTGGCATTAACTGGTATAGGCACAATGAGGAGCTGTCAAAATAAAGTCAAACGTTTCGATTATTAATTATTATATAGATATAGATTTTCTTTATATTGTACTTTAGCCTTTAAGAACACATATATTAATATTACACATGAAAAACAATCCAAATTTTCGAGCATTTAAAAAAATGAAAAAAGAATTTAAAATAAAGATAGACTTACATAGGAACTTGGACCAATAAATATAATTTAGCTAAATATTATCTATGATCTAAAAAGATATGGGAGGAATTCTAAATTGAATTTAGTAAAACTTTCAAAGAAATATGGTAGGAATTTTGCATACTAAGAAATTAAGTAAAAACACAAACAAAATTTTAAAATGTAAAAATAGATAAACATTAATTAAGTTTTAACAATCAACAAATAAAAGTAACCTAGAAACAGATTACACTACAGAACATGAAAGACATGGTTTGAACCAAATTCTTCGTAATGATAGTCAATTGAAAAAATCAAAACACTTACAAACTAAATACATAGAATAAAAATAACCTGGAAAACAAAATAGTTCAAAAGTTGAGAATTTAGAAAATAAATAATAAAAACTTACCTAAGAGAAACCAAAAACTGAAATGGGTGACCTTTATTTTGCTTCTTTATAGTAGATTCCTTCGATATGATATGATTCAGGTGTGGTTTTGATTAGGATATTTGTACGTGACTTTTGGAACTTGATTGCTTTGTTTTAAATCTAATATTATCAAGTATCACTCTTTTTTATTTTGTTAGACTTAAATAGTTGGGGAAATAGGGCTTAATATTTTACTGAACAAATTCTTTTTTTTTCATATATTACAACATTTGATTTGTTTCCTGACACATTTCTATATTAATTTCATAAACGTGTAATTTGTGTGTGGTGTTTCAATCAATCAAAAAAAAAATTTGTGTGTGATGTTGTGTTTGAAATACGTGTAAATATGTTAATTACGTAAATGTGTAATTTGTTTGTGGTGTTGTATTTGAAATCCGTGTAAATAAGATGAGCAAATGGTAGTTTATGTTGCAAATGATGGTCCCTCTTCTAATTGATTATGTTAGGCATATCGATATCTTAAGAATTTCTTAATTAATTTAAAGGCTTTGGGTTTGTGTTTTTTATTTTTTAATTTTTTTTAATAAAAATTCCCTAATAAACTAGCTAGGTCTTATAGGCTCTGTTCCAATTGATTTTGGGGAGGAGATGATAACGGGGGTATGTTTCATTTTCTAATTTGGTCCGTGTGTGTGTGTGTGTGTGTGTGTATATATATATATATATAGTTTGTTTAATTAACGTTCAATTTGGTTGATGGGAAAATACAGGAAAAGGCATAATTTGATATGGTAAAATTATTGTTTGTAAAAATCCAAGCCATTCTTAGAACTATGAAAGATTTATGCACATATCGTGTTCTTCTCCTATGCCGTGATCTCCAATATATTTTATGATTATCTAGATAACATATTTAAGAGATTATTGTAGAGAAAAAGTAACTACACTTTTGTAATACGATGGAGCACTGATTTCATGATTGTGAAATTCATTGGACTTTTTTATTAGGATGTGTTTAAATTTTATTAATTAAATCCTTTTGAATTCAATATTAGGTTGTTACGTCATAAATTTAAATTAAGAAAAGAAAAGTTTAGTATTTTTTTTAAGGAATTTTGCATCATCATATATAATAGTAAGAATTTAATCTTACTGTTTTACTACTAAAAGACTTCCTTTTAAAAGTTTACTCTCTAATGAATTTTCAGTATCTTCTAAGAGAATTTCATTGGATTAATGCTAGTTTTCTTTTTAAAGGTAAAATAAAGTTATAGGAACCCTAGAGTGAAAACAGTAAACATATTCATAAAAATCTTATTGTTGTCTCTAATTTGGGGTTTAGTTTTCTTATTGTAAAATAAAAGATTTAGAATTTAAATATCATTTACACCTAAATCTAATTAGTATCTTGATCTAATGATAAAGAGTAATAATGATAAAGGAGACCTTATATTTATATTGAAAGTCTATTGCACCATTATTTTTTTGATAGGATGGGAGCACTATTATTTATTTATTTAAAAAAATACGATATATATATATATATATATATATATATATATATATTGGAGCATTTTAACATTATTTAATTAAATGGATTTATATTCAACATAAATGTAAAGATGTAAAAGTTAATATAGAAGGTGAGACCAGAAGTTAGTGAAAATGTTTAATTTTACGTTGAAAATGATAATAATTATTTTATTCTTTTTAATTATGGTGACTAATGGACTAATAAAATTGATTCAAATATTGAGTTAGATAGGTAGTCAAAAAAAAAAAAAAAAGTCAATGGAAGGGGTTTTTATGTTTGCGTATGCCAATTTGTAATCAAATAATTAGATGTGGAATCTTGATCCTTGAATTTTTTTATTATTTACTTTATACCTTTTTTTTTTTCCAGCTATTGCATGCCCACAGGTTTATATTTTTCCAAGTTCCATTGTTTGAAGCAAACCCTAATGGGATCACGTACTCGATGACGCAATTGGAAGGAGCTAAAAGAAAAGAAAACAATTATGCGGATATGCGGACTCACTGACGCAACGCATGCATGCACGTAATCAACTATTTTGGATGAACCGGAGATTTTATAATCAACTAGTTATCGCACGTGATGAAACTAATTATAATAAAGCGATTTTGCTTATTAATTGTCTCAGCTACAGGAACGCCGGCACGGGCGGCTCTACTTGCATGTGAGGGCGGTCCCTCACTTGTCAAAAAAAAAATTATATATGCAAAAAAAAAAAAATTATATAAAAATTTATTTTTAAATTAACATGTTTTGGGACTACCTTGACTTAAAAATATTGTATATATATACTGTAAGGACACAATTCAAATTCTCAATCTCTGAAGGCAAGGAAATGGGTTTGAAAGGCCTTTTTTACAATTAAATTTGTAGAGGATGGGTTTAGAATCTAGATTCTAAGGATGGTTTTAGATAACAAGGAAAAGAACGGGTTTCGGGCCCAATGGCACGAAATAAAGAGTTATTTGCAAGAGTATAACTGAAAGCTTCTCCTCGGACACAATCCGAGGATGGTTTATAATGGTATTTTTCTAATGTTGGATACAAATATCAATTTATCATATACTATTGACCTTCTACTTCACCGAAAAAGCCTCCCCTCTCTTCGTAGGTCTTCCCCTTTATTTATACTTCCTCTTCTTCTCTTCATCATCTTCCACCTCATGGTTGCAATGCTGGTTTAGGATACTTGTCCCATCAATTTTTCCCTAAAGTCCGCTGGGGTCAGGAACCAAGTTTCAAACCTCATGCTCCGGTCCCATCTTTCCATCTATGCAGTCAGTATATCAATTACAGAGCTTTTAATGTATGGGCGGTGGTTAGCAGCTTTACCTTAGATATTTCACCGCTCTTTCTATTGTCCTCCACGTGTACTGTGTATTCCCGTAGTCATAGGATTCTTTATAACATAGCCCGGGGACACTAAACCTCTCTTCCTATGTCCTCGGCTTAACAATCCGAGGACAAATCTGCTCCTCGGATGTAATTGGACATTCAGATACTCCAAGATCATTTTGATGTCTTCGGATTTGGGTTTCTAGCCCAAAAGACTTCGTTGGGCCATCCTTGATAAATTACTGGGCCCAATGCCCCTACATATACTTTAAAAAAATATATTATTTACTAAATTAACCTATTTTAACCACTCTAATAAAAATGATGAACACTTTACTTGAGACTCATAAGAATTTGAGTTCAATAAATATAAGAGTATCAAAAACTGATTGGTGTCTTGGTCTGATAATAAAGAACTATCATCAAGAGCGGACATCATAGGTTAAAACTCTCTAAAAAAATATAAGAATAATGCTACATCCACAACATTTTCACAATAAATTTTATGTGGTAAACTATTACTAATTCTAATTTGGGTTCAATATTGACATATTTTACCCACCAATAATAGGTTAACAACTTGTTGCATAAGAGTTGTTATGAAATTGTTATGGTCACTTATTATTCTCATATCAACATTTTCAATTTGCACTTTAGCTTTTATTAGTCTTTTTTTTTTTCTTATTCTCTTTGTTAATACAAAAAAATTGTAATATTTCATGTATTTGCATTTTTTTTGTGACGTTAATATATTCAAATTGTCTTTTTCATTAAATTTTGTATAATTTAAGTTTTTTAGTGACCACCCTAAAAATAATTCATATAGCCCTCACTGGGCAGCGGTACATTATCTTTAGACTTCAGGGGTTCATTTCTGACTTCATGTGTCTCTTTGCTTAGAAGAACACTTTTAGTGATTTAATTATAAAGGCAAGCTAAGCCACCACTTGAGATTGGAGAAGTATTAGGTGATAAGTTGTTAATGGTTATAATTTGAATTCACCACTAAAATTACGTTTTTGTTCACCAATAAACTTGCCACTTAAGATTTATTATGAACATAATATTTCTCTTTAAGATACGCAAGTTTATGAACCTGCACTCAGTAAATCCATGCAAATAAATTTTGCAAACATAATTGATAAGTTCACATGATTTTGTTTTCTATTCTTAAAACATATTAATTGTTAACTACCCCTATAATTTATTTATTTTTAGATCTATAAAATAAAATAAATAATAAAAAATTTAAAGCTAAGATGCCTTCTCAAAAACATAAAGCTAAGATGCATTCATAAAATGTGTGATAGAACTTATAAACTCAACATTCAAGTGCCCAAAATAAAGAATATTTAGTTTGGAACGTTATGGACAGATATTTTTCCCCCCACTCTTGTCTCTTGTACCAGGAATGCAAAGACAATATCCATTAGGCCTAAGAGAAAGACTAACTTAGAAATACAATACTTTTATTCAAAATAAATTTTTTTTATTGAAATAAATTATTTTCACTTCCTTTAATTTTTTTAGAAATAAAATGATACAATTCACTTTCAGTTAGTTTCAACACTGATAGTGGTGGCTCTAAAAAAAAATTTCAGAGTGGTCATTAGAAAATTTTAATAAAAATAAAACTTGAATATATTAACATCACAAAATAAAAACATACACAAATGCATAAAATTTTAAAATTTAATTTCACAAGTTTTTATATTTTGAAATTGTTGTGTGTTATGATAGTTTCACTATCAATGTTATTTGCTACGTTTTTTTCAATATACACAACTAAACAATTATTAAGCTACTGATCTCCCATTCAGTTATCAACATATTTCCTAAATAAGTAATAATATAAATCAAATGGATTATCTTTTTGAAAAACTATATCACATAAATCCAACAAAATCGGTTAAAGACTAAAACAATCACTAATAGATTAGTTATTTGAAAATTGTTGATTTTTTATATAAAAAATAGCAATTTGAAAATATGCAATTTGAAAATACAATTTAAAAAATCACAATTAAAGTTTGATTTGGGTTTTTTCAGCTAATTTGTTTGTTTGGGCAATTTTTGTGAAGTGCTACATCTACAACATTTTTGCAATACATACACAACAAAGCTTACGTGATAAGTTTTTACTGATTCTAATTTAAACTTACCATTGAAGTTAATTCCTATTAAGCAGTAATAACAATCTGCTACTTAGGATTTATTTCAAAAATATTGTGAAAATGTTGTGAATATAATTTTTTATGCAATTTTTTTGTTCAACATTCAACGGACCAAAATTTTGGAGAGGTTGAATTTTATTTTTAATGGACTTTAATTGTTATAGGGTGGTCAAAAGACCCATATTAATTTAAAACTCAAAATTTTTAAGGTATATTGAAAAAAAAATTCAAGGTGGTCACATGGCCACCCTAATTAACCCTTGGTGCCACCCCTAAACACTGATATCACTAATATCATTTATTTATTTATTCTAATAATTCAAAGATTAGATTGTAAAATTTAAACTATAAACATATTTATTGAAAACATAAAAAAAATATTAATTAAATTACAAAATAATTAAATTAAAATTATTTTTATTAATCACTAATCACTGTTTTAGTAAATTGATTCAGAAAAGTCAACCCCGCCTGATAACTTGGGTGACAAAAAATGCAAATTGGAATGAGGATTTTGCGCCGTACATTTCTTTGCACCACATTTTACACATGCAGTCCCGGCCCCCTATATATACAACGTGTTTCTAAGGCGCTGTCACAAAGCATTAAAAGTATTAAAATCATTTCAAAAACAAATAAACATGGAACACATTGTAATCTACTCATTCTTCTCTTTACTTTTCCTCTTTGCAGTAGCTTTCAAGTTCTTGCTCCAAACAAGAACAAAACACAAACACCTCCCACCAAGCCCACCTTCTTTGCCAATTCTAGGTCATCTTTATCTCATTAAGAAACCTCTCCATCGTGCTTTTCAACACCTTTCACAAAAATATGGCAACATCTTCTCTCTTCGATTTGGGTCCCAGCTCGTAGTCATTGTATCATCTCCATCCGCTGTTGAAGAATGCTTTACCAAGAATGACATTCTTTTAGCCAACCGTCCTCGCTTTCTAGCGGGAAAGCTTCTAAGCTACAACTACACAACCATGGCATCAGCCTCTTATGGAGACCATTGGCGCAACCTTCGCCGCATCAGTGCCTTAGAAATCTTCTCAGCTAACCGCCTCAACATGTTCTTAGGTATTCGAGAGGATGAGGTCAAGCACTTGATACGAGAACTGTCACGCAACTCGAGCCAAGGTTTTGCTAAGGTAGAGTTGAAATCAATGTTCTCAGAGCTGACATTTAACATAATAATGAGAATGGTGGCAGGGAAGAGGTACTATGGGTATGGTGAGGACGTGAAGGTGGATGACGAAGAAGCGAGGCAGTTTAGGGAGATAATGCGGGAGGTTTTTGAGTATGGAGGAGCGTCGAATCCAGGAGAGTTTGTGCCATTGTTGCGTTGGATTGATCATGGGGGTTTAGAGAAGAGTTTGACGAGACTTGCCAAGAGGACAGACTCATTCTGGCAAGCTCTAATTGATGAGAAGAGGAGCAAGGAGGATCAGAAGGGAAACACTATGATTGATCATCTACTTTCTTTGCAAAAATCACAGCCAGAATATTACACGGACCAAATTATCAAAGGGCTGATAATGGTAACTGCACCCCATCTCTCTTTAGAGCTTTTTTTTTTTTTAGTATAAAATAACTCTGGTGCAATTGCTATACATAAGGAGAAAACTATACGTAAATTATCTTGAAATATGAATAAACGACAAAAAGGATACGGTGTTAAGTAGTTCTATTACATTATTTAACCTTTTAAAAATTATTAATTTAATCATTTAACTATAATTTTAACTGTTCATGTCATGCAAAATACAATTAATAAAATAGTGAAATTACTTAAATTAATATGTTTTGCGTTGGAGTAGTACGCATGTTTAGTGTTGAGGCCTTGAGGGTGTAGTGCACATTAGTATCTATACGATTTTCTCTATGGAATGTGTTAATAGTATGATAGTTTATTTGATAATTAAATATATAACTGTTCAGTGTGATGATTAATGGAATATATTCGAATTTTAAATGTCTCTATTGGAAATATTAAGATCAATAGCGGCATTAGGAATTTGTCTTTAGGGAGACCAAGTTTAAAATGAGGCTATAAATTTTTCCTTTGTATTATATCTATATTATGTACAATAAAAAGTGTTGTATCTATAATATTTTCACAACACTTTCACAATAAATTTTAAGTGGTAGATTGTTACTGGTTTTAATTTGAAACCAGTACTAAAATTACTTTTTACCCACTAGAATAACAAATAACAATCCGTCATCTAGCATTTATTATTAAAATGTTATTAACATATATAACATTTTTCTATGTATAACAGTCTAAAATAGAATTATACATAAAATAGGAGTATGATCACTGAATTCTTTAAAAAATTGGAGAAATATTATATCTATAATATTTTTACAATTTTTTTACGACAAATTTTAAGTGATAGGTTATTATTAATTGTTATTGGTAAGAAAAAAAATAATTTCCAACAACTTAACAATTATAATTTATTACGAAAGTGTTGTGAAAATATTATATATGCAACACTTTTAAAAAGCATATAATATATATATATATATATATATATATATAATAAGACTAAAGAAGGAAAGCCCACGTACCTAAGGAGTAACTGAGATCACCTTTTGCTCTTGAACTTTGAAGTGTATGGTTTTTAAGCCATACACGTGTGATCCTCTTGGAATTAAAGCAAACAGTAAAGCATTTCTGGACTTACAAATATGTGAAGTCCTAAAGAATTAGAAAATAAGTGTGTTTTTAGCATGGATGAAATTTGTCAACTTATTTTACTATTTAGTTTATTTTTGCTATTATTTGTGGGTTTCATTGTACTTTTTGATACTATTCATGTGTTTCATTGTACTATTTTAACTAACTTTTACCATTATCTACAGTACTTTCAATAAAAAAAAAATTCAATTTCAGTAAAATAAGCGGATCCCAAGCAGATCTTAAGTCAAAAGAAAGAAGTAAAATTTTCCCACTCCTAATATTTTCTTAGACACAAAACTAAGACGGGAAATAGTCAAGCCCGTAAATTATGGTTCTCTTAATTCAAAAAAAAAATTGGGAGGAGGGGGCGGGGCATTGATCGAGATGTGCCGATTGAGTTAGAAAACTCTTAGCTTTATGGGCCTTATTTTAAAAACATGATTTTACTTTGCATACAACATTGAACTTCAAAACACATCTTTTGAGTTCAAACTTCAACTAAAACGTTAAAGTTCAAAACAATTTTAATAAGTCATGTTTCACAGTTTTAGAACCAATATAATTTTCTAAGTAATCTTGAAATAATTCAGTACAAAAAAAAAATATGTACTCTTAAAATGACTAATTTAAAATACTTTCTTCAAAACAAAATTAGTATAATTTGACAAAATTTCCGCTAAATGGAATTTTATTAATTTTTTTAATAAATAAATAAATTATGCCTCTTTTTTCATATAGACTTCACAATTTGGTTTGTTTCTCAAAAAATAAAAAAAACTTCACAATTTGGTTGGACTCATGAAAAACTGAATCTCCCCAGAGACCGAACTTCTTTTAGACCTACGGTCATGGCCCTTCTAGCTCTCGAGCTTTTCTTGTAGTATATATGGTTAAATTTTATTTTATATTGTATATATTTAGTTAAAATTTGAACTTTACAAATCCAAGAATTGCACCTAGTTTTAATTCAAAATAAAGCTCGCCCAAAAAGACTCCAAAACATGAAAATAACCCCACACCTACAGCTCCCTTAAAAAGGAAAAAAAAAAAAGAAAAAAAAAAAGAAAGAAGACATTTTGGTTAATTAATACATATCTGAACTCAAGTGCTGCTACCATGTTGAGGTAAACTCGTACATGGACCAACGGTATCTTGAGGTCTTCCATGCTATCCTCTTTTGTTTACTCTCACTCTCTGAAATTAATTAAGGATAAAGAAAAAATATATATTGGATCAATATTATTAATGATTATTCTTTCTTAACTATAAAATGCTTAAAATTTGATATTAAAAAAAAAAAAAAAATCTCCCCTCATTTTCTTTTCTTTACTTTTTTATTAATTAATATCTGATATGAGAAATAAAATTTAAAAATAAAGAAAGTGGACACTAATTATGTCTATATATTTGGGTTTTGATATCAGTAAGAGAAAGGGAAGCAAATTATTTTTTAAAAATTATCTATTTGTTTTTGTAGGTTTGATGAGTATAATATAATAAGCAAACTTGTTTAAATTGAGTTGAATTGAGAGAAATATTTTCATGTCAAATTGATTGGTCTTTGCATTTTCTCAAAGTTATATTTTTATGCTAGCAACGGTCCTTATTTTATAATATTTTCTCTACTTTTTTTCTCAAAATATTTTTTAATGAAATTATAATTCATAATATGGAGAGGTTAAATAAAATGCAAATGAGAGGAGAAGAGTAAGGTGGATGAAAAGAAGAAACATATTAGAAATATTGTGTGAACGTAGAATACATATTAGGTTAATGTAGAAATTTTATATGACTTCTATAAGACCAACTATGCTCGATGAGATGTTAGACTGTTAAAAGAAAATATATTAATAAAATGATCTTAAATGTAATAAAATGTTAAGTTAGCTAAATACTATCAACACTATAAAAATAAATAAACAAATAAATCTAGCTGAGTAGTAATATAAGGAAATCAAAATATGGGTGATCTCTATTGATGAAAAGATGGGGAGAGTTACTTGAGATAGTTTAGTTAAGTTTGGAATATATAGAGATCACCTATTTTTAATAGTACCAATAATAAATCTATTTTTTAATGTATATTGGATAGGTTTTGATACTTGCAGGGACTGACACATCATCAGCGACATTAGAATGGGCAATGTCCAATCTTCTCAACCATCCAGATGTATTGAAGAAGGTTACAGTTGAATTAAACAACCAAATTGGAGAAGACAAATTGATCAATGAATCGGACATCTCTAAATTATCCTATCTTCAAAGTATTATTTTAGAGACCCTTCGATTGTATCCAACAGCCCCATTGCTCCTACCTCACATGTCTTCAGATGATTGTACCATCCAAGGATATGATGTACCACGTAACACAATCTTATTGGTTAATGCATGGGCCATTCATAGAGACCCCAATGTGTGGGATGATGCAGCTAGTTTTAAGCCTGAAAGGTTTGAAACTAACAAGGCTGACGCATACAAGTTAATGCCATTTGGACTAGGGAGGAGATCTTGTCCTGGGGCAGGCCTTGCACAACGAACTATGAGTTTAACTTTGGGATCATTGATTCAATGCTTTGAGTGGGAGAGGCTAGGTGAGAAAGCGATTGACATGGCCGAAAGTGACGGGACAACCATGCCCAAAGCCATAGCATTGGAGGCCAACTTTAAAGTGCGCCCCGTTATGAATAAGGTTCTTTCTAAGTTTGTGGATAATATTTAAACATAAAGTTTAAAAAAATTAATTATATTTTCAAAGAATTTTTTAGTATTAATTATCAATTATAATAAGTACATTGTTAGTAGTACATTATAGTATTGGTGTATTCATGTATACTTGTATCTTTTTCTTTTCTGTTGTCTTGCACTTGATAATAATTTGTTTCATTTTCGAAGGTTGTGTAAGAAATAAGAAAGAATTTGGGTTATTTCAAATTTCCTTTCTAAGTTTTATATATTTGAAATTGGGGTTTATATTTAGGGAATCATGAATTTGGAGGGAACCAAGAGAATTCTTACACGCTCAATTTTGCACGTGCAAAGCCACCTAGATAGCAAAAATTATCTTATGAAGCGGACATAGGAGATACTTTTTTCCTAACTAGAGCAGAGGCAACAAAGAAATATCATTTATAAGTTGTTGACTTATCTATGAGCCTAGGGAGAAAATTTTAACAATATGGTTGCGTTTACTCACATAAAAATACATGGTTGAATTTAATTGTCTTTATGCAAATGAGATATACATGTGTTGCATTGCTTAATATAACTACATGGCTTAACTTTAAGGAAAAACCAAAAGTAAAACACCAAATTAAAGTAATTATAATTTTGATTACCCAACCGACAATCAACCCAAAATTACCCAGTTCATTATTCATGTCAAGATAGGTTGGCCTATTTTAAATTGTCACAACATGTTTATTCCATATAAGTATATGTCATTTTCATTCAACATAAATTTGAATTTTAAATATATAATTGAGTAATTGAAAGATTTGAAATGATTATTTTGATAAATTCTTAATTGAAAATTCAAAGTCCCTAATCATTTTATCCAAAATGAAGAAAATATTTATTTTAATTTTAATTTTCTTTCACGGTGAATTTCTAATTTTCTGTGAACTTAATTAGGTTGAAATAAATTTTTTTAGATTGTATATGTTATTAAGAATTTAATTGATGTTATTATAAAATAGAAATTCTATAAAGTTTATTTGCTTAGACTCCTCTATTAATTATGAGATATTTGCAGTATGGATTATTGGATCCTATAAGTAGTGTTATATATGTTATTATGCAGAGCATTATTATAGACAACAATTTTTATTAGTTTTTATCTAAACCAATCATTAACATCACTTTATTTTTTACAATTAAATTGACAAAAACTTAGTTGTTCTATATTAAGAAGGTATTGTCCTTATAAAATAGAATTTTAAATGAAGAATCATATTTAAAACAGAAATTAGCCAAAAATCATATCATTCTTTTACACTTTACATATAGATTTACTTGTTGCACATAGTTGAGTATTTTTGATAGGTAGATAGGGGAAGTATTGGGGTCAAAACATAAATATAGAAGACCACAAAAGATGTTATTACAACAGAGTTATAACTTGAACTCTTACACAAAATTGAGTTAATTATTTATGTTTTGTTTTTCTTTTATTAGATAGATAATGGGGGAGGGAGGAAGTGAGGTTTATGCCACACATATAGGACATGCCATAAAGGATGCAATTATTACTAAACTATCACTTAAACCTTAATTATAGCTAATTGTTAAAAAACTTCCCTAGTCTCTATCTTCTTCTTTTTCGTGTGGATAAGATGCTATTCTTCTAAAAAATGAATGAGTTCCATTTTTCATAGAGTATAAAATCTGTCCTTTTTCTTTTAATTCTTCTTATGGTTTTAAACACATATTGGCAGGTTTAGGTACTTGTGGGAGCTAACATATCAGCAGTGACATTAGAATGGATAATTTCTAATTAATTCAATTAATTATCTTGATGTGTTAAATAAGGCTAGATTAGAGTTGAAAAATCAAATTGGACAAGAGAAATTGATAGACAAACTAGATGTCTCTAAATTACACTACCTTCAATGTATCATCTCAAAGACCTTTCAATTGTACCACATTGATCACTTGGCTTCTTATGATTGTACCATTAGAGGATGTGATATACCACCTGACACGATATTATATTATTAGTCAATGCATGGACCATACAAAGAGATTCTAAAATGTGGGATGATATTACTAATTTTAAACCTGAGACGTTTGAAATGGGTGATGCCCACATAAGTTATTAATGCCTTTTGCATTGAGGAGAAGGGCCTATCCTAGGGCAGGCCTTGTCCAACATACGGTAAATCTAACTTTGGTTTTATTGATTCAGTGCTTTGAGTGGGGAAGGGTCAATAAAAAATAAAAAATAAAAAATAAAAAATAAAAAATAAAAGTTGACTTAGAACGTGTACTTATAACAATATCCTATATAAGCTTTGTGTATTGCTAATTATCATTTTATTGCATCAAGTGAAATGATAATTAGCGTTACCTCACTGTTCTTGCATCAAAGTTGTTCATACATTTCTTAGTTTTTCTTCACTACCTAGGAACCTGCCCCCCAATATTAGCAAGTAATAATAGTAAAATATTAGCTCAAAACTGGTTTTAAATTATCTTCATCCAACCTATTATGTGATAATTGAAAAAACTATCTATGTGTAAGTCGCATGACTTTTTAAATGAGTTATGTGACTTTTTTAAATAATATACTTAGACAGTCTTATAAATCGTTACATAATAAATTAGAAGAGATTACTCCAATCTAAGTTGTAACTATATATATTTTGTCTATAATAATAATAATAATAATAATAATAATATTAATATTAATAATTTCAAAATATCTATGATAAAGAACAAAAGAAAATAAAACTATTTACTGGATTATATTGAATTCAACTTTAATTCAATTTAGTTTTGAAGCTAGACTCAAAAAGAGATTTCTTGGTGCTATTATAATCTTTTTCTTTTAAAGGGATATATTTTAGCTGTTTAAGTAGTGCTAGGTTGTAATTAGTGAAGTATAAAGTGAAACAGAAAAAAAGTACAAAATATTTGTATAACAAAAAATGGTATTAAGGAATCTAGGAGGATTTGCCATATACATATACCACTGGCGATGTCAGAGGGGGGCGAGAGGGGGCACCGGCCCCCCCTGACTCCTAATTTTTTTTTTTTTTTTGTATTAGTAGTCACATGGAGGAAAAAAAAAAAAAAAAACTTCTACTTGTTAAAACTTGAAAGTGACCAAACCACCTATTTCACTATTTTTTTATTTTTATTTTATATCATTATTTACACAATTTTTACTATTTATGATACTTTTCACAGAATTTTATCTTTGAATGATGCTAGAGATATTACAAATTTTACTACTTATGTCTTAAAAATTGGCATGTCACCAATCACAAAAAATAATTTCAAACATTTATTCATTATATTTTTTAAGTAACACTAATCATATTTTTACTCCATAAGTTTGTAAATTTTTTAGTAGCTATGAATTAGTTGTTTTTGTTTATTTATTTTAATAATATGAAATATATTCATATTTGCATACAATTGTTTAATTATTTTGTTATTATTATTGATTAATGTTGTTTAGATAAATTTCACTTTTAATATCGTCTTTTAATTTTGCCCCCTCTAGACTAAAATCCTAACTCCGCCATTGACATATATGACACACTAATAGACTTTATCCCTAAACCTTGAAATTTCAAATTAAGTACTGTTGCTAGAACCTTAATTATAGTATACTGATCAGTGATCAAAGACAAATGAGATGAGGGAAACAAGGGTCTCTGGGACTAAGTTCAACCATTTGGTAGGTTTTGTTATTCTAAAAATAAAAAAATTAAAAAAAAACTATTTGATAGCCAATGATAGGTATTGTTAGAATCGTTAAGAGTAAGAATTCATGGGTACATGGGACCACCAAGCACATCCGACCCTACCAGTAAAGTCTGGCCGGCCCCTTGCATTTAGAAAATGTGACTTAAAGTTAAGTTTTCATTGTATTTTAGCCGTGTGTATTTGCATACAGTGCGGAATAGACACTTGCCTTTCAATTTGTTGGACAATAATTATAGCTATTTAGCCAGAATATTATAAAATAGGGTCTCCATCATGTTTGCCTTCTGCTCATCCAAACAATATTAAGAATATGAGACTCACTTCGTTTTATTCCTAATATTGTCTGGACTTCTGTGGTGCAAGCGTGCAAGTCCAAACAATATTAAGAATCAACCGAATGTTTTGATAATAATACTCATTGCTCATATATTTTCATATATTTCTTTACGGAGACAAGTATAGTTATATAGCAGTACAAAGAGAAGGATCTAGAACCCAAACTAGGCTATACACAAATTACGGCTGCTATAATGGTTGGCCCTTAAGAGAAGGGATTCTAAACAATCTGGCCTACAATTTCTCCAGTCAGTGACAGCTCACGCCAACACTCCCCCTCAAGTTGATGCATATATATCTTTCATCCGCAACTTGTCAAGTGAGCTGTAGAAGACTTTGCTGGAAATAGCCTTTGTAAGAATGTCTGCCACTTGATCTTCAGACCTAACAAATGGAAATCGAATTATCTTTTCTTCGAGATTCTATTTGATGAAATTTCTTTCCACTTCCACATGTTTAGTACGGTCATGTTGGACTGAATTATGGGCAATATCAATGGCTGCTTTGTTGTCACAAAACAGGTCCATTTCGGAACTAGGAGCAAAGTCAATCTCATTTAGCAACCTTTCAAGCCAAAGAAGTTCGCAAATGCCCTTGACCATTCCTCTGAACTCAGCTTCAGCACTGGATAATGCCACCACCTTTTGCTTCTTGCTTCTCCACACTACAACAAAATGTATTTTTAGTGAGGAAAAAATTCGTTACTAAAAGTCTATTTTTTCATCACTAAGAACCTTTAGCGACGAAATTGGACTTTTAGTGACGAAACTCATTTCGTCGCTGAAACCCCGTCGCTAAAAGTCCTAGCGACGAAAATTTTCGTCACTAAAAGTCCGATTTGTTTTAAAAAGAAAAAACTTTTAGTGACGAAAATAGTTCGTCGCTAAATGTTTTCCTCGCTAAAAATACTATTCAGTGACGAAAATATTTCGTCACTAAAAACACTTCAATTTATTAAATCATATTTAGTGACGAAAATGTTTTCCTCATGGTGTATCCACATATTTGTATTTGGATTGAAATGAACATCTTTGAAGATTTTTGCCAATTCAGGAACTTGACCGCCATTATTATTTGTCTGATTAATTAATATTCGAGGGTTAGATAGATATAGTTAATTAATCACAACATGTAATATATTAAGGTTTAAGAAAATGAAAAAAATATTCACCTCCTCATCAACCCTAATAGCAAGTGCCTTTGTCCCGCATCTATGTTTGCCTGAAATTTTCTTCCTATTTTCAGAGTTCTTTCTTGATTTTTCCTAATACAAAACATTCAAGATACTTATTAAATCATAAATAAAACAGTATACATTTACTTCATCTAAGTATTAAGTTAATCATTTGACAACATAATATAGTAAACATTGGATAATAAAAATATACACATAAATAATTTACTAGTCAATCCTTATTAGTCCATTTTCCATCAATGAGTCCAGTCCACTGCTCAAGTGTGGCATTCTTTACCGGGTGGCTTCTTGCATAGTCAGCACCATAAAATTCTACAAGCTTTTTATAAGCTTGATGCAACTTGTTGGAGTTGCAACTCAATAATCTTCCATATTTTGTATTTAATGCTTTTGTTACCAAGTTGGAATCTCCGTGTAGCTCAAACTGATCCTGTAAAATGAAGTGTATATGTATTATAAAAATATTATTATATAAATTTAATATGCTTAATGAAAACAAAGACAAGTTAGACGTTATCAATGCAAATTTACCGCTATATTTTGAAGCACCACATCTCTAGTAGCAACATCAACACTTTTCCAATTTTTCACATTATAATTAGACAAATTACTTCGCACTTGTACGCCAATTTGATTAACAAGCTTGTACGCATTCTTCCCAACAGGAGCATCGTACTCTGCAGCTATACGTACTGGCAGCTTACCACTTTTTTCAACAAGTGCCCGTACTGCTATACCTCGTGTTGTTCCACGGGTATTTCTACTAGCCGAATCTATTTAAACATTATCAATGTTAAATTAAGTGAAGTATAATCTCAATAGTAAATTAAGTGAAGTATAATCTCTATATAATTACCAGTCGTGCTAGTTAATGCATCGGTAGCTTGTGCCTCTGTACTAGAAGAACTTTGGGCAAGAGGATTTGCCTTAGGAGGTGTTTCCGTAGATTGAACTGTAGATTGGACCATCGGAATAGATGCCTCACCTCGCGAGCATGTAAGCCGTCCTGGTGCCATCTGTAACTAACAAATATACATTTAATGAAATAACAAAGTCATTACAAATAATTGAACAAAATTATTATCATCTATTGTACCCTATGGAACATTTATTGTACCTTATGGATTATAGAATTAGATAACTCATCATCATTGTCATCGTCACCAATAGGTGGTACATAATCATCATCTACCATAACACTAGCTCTACTTCTTTTCCCTTTTGCACAATTGGACTGAGCAGAATCCTTTAGAGAAGTTGAGATGTGCTTCAATCCCAAAGCATCAATTCTCTCTTGGTTTTGCCTCATTCTATCCAATCTTGTCATCTCATACTTTGGTATATTATGAGCGTATCTGGCCTTTTTGGGCATTTTTTGAAACTATGTATTGACATGAAAGATAAGTACAATTGCTACTAACTTAACATTATAGTCTACACCATTATCCATATTAAGCAATTCACAAGTCCAAAATTTGAATACAATTGCTATTAACTCAGCACAACAAATGACCATATCAATATCCATATCAAGTTCAAGATAAGTACAAAACATCTCAATAACAATTACTACTAACTTTACATATCATAGTCCATACCATTATCCATATCAAGCAATTCACAAGTGCTAAGTTTGAACACAATTGCTAAAACCTCAACACAAAAAATGGCCACATCAATATCCATATCAAGTTCAAGATAAGTACAAAACTTTAAAACAATTGCTACTTAGACAAGCATAAAACTTTAAGACAAACACACAACATTTAAGACAATTATTATGAACTCTAAATATCATAATCCATATCAAGATCAACATCAGGTATGTCATGCACTTCATTTTGATTAGCATCTCCCAAAGTTCCACCTTCAAGAACAACCTTAGTTTCAACATCACCCATACAATACTCAATAATATTGTTCTCAACATTGACAAAGACAACATCAACAATCGCTTCTTGTTGAAATGCGTCACTATCTTCTATCTTCTGTGTTATCATTAGATTTTCCACCCCCGACTTCCGGGACATCAAACACTCCCCTATGTTGGATGGATTGCACAATTTTCCAAGGTTCACCCAATTTGGTATCTTGAAGGTAGAAAACTTGTCTCGCTTGACTAGGAAGTATAAAAGGGTCATTTTCATACCATCGACTTATAACATCAATGCTTGTGCAGTGTGCATCAGTTATTATCGTTCTCTTTTGACCATTGGTACCGGTATTGTACCATTCACACTGGAACAAAACAACTTTATGGCGAAAAACATACTTCAATTCCCAAATTTTGCACACGTGACCATAGAAGTCCTGCATTTCTCCTTCATGGTCTCCTTCGGTACATACACCACTGTTTTGGGTTACACAACGATTGTCTAGGTCCCTTGTATGAAACTTTACACCATTGACCATACAAACTGTGTACTCCTTCACATGCGACTTAGGACCATTTGCTAATGACCATAACTGTTTAGTTGCTTCTAGTGACTCGCTAACTTTCAATTTATTCATCTATAATGATATACAACAAGTAATATTAATTAGTAATAAGCAATGATGAAACTATTTAAATGTTTAATCTATTTGTGTGACTAAGTTTCAAATGTCTTACATGTTCTCTGAATCACTTGGGAAACTCTTGTCATTGGATTTGAGTTATGGCTTCACCAGTAGGATTATGCAATGTGCTTTTGTGTTCACTATTAAAAATAAGGTGATTTATTTTCAGCTAAGCATTGCAAATAATATTCAAAACTTAATCAAACAATACATCCATATGAAATCACATACTTTAAATAAGGCTCTAACTCAGGACTATTGTACAACAAGTACTAATGAGCAGTATCAAGCAATGCATGAGATAAGTTGCCATCATTCCGCCTACCACCTGTAGGTCGGGCAGTTTGTGAAAAAACTATCAATCCTTCACTAGATTCACCAAAATCTTCATTTCTTTCTCTTCGATTATGCATAGTTTCGATCCCATCAATATACAAAGACCAATTGTTAATACATTCTTTGAGAATATAAGCCTCTGCAATCGAACCTTCTGGTCGAGCTCGGTTGGAAATGTATCTTTTCAATTTTCCAAGGTACTTACAAGGAAAAAATACGCACATTATATGATTTTATACCACATGGGAAAGATGTAATTGATGGATGTATCAAATGATCTAATTACCTTTCAATTAGGTACATCCACCGATATTGTACCGGGCCTCCTAGAATTGCTTCTCGAGGCAAGTGAACAGCAAGGTGGACCATAACATCAAAGAATGCTGGAGGAAAGAACCTCTCAAGCTTGCATAGTATAAGAACTATACGTTCTTCAAGTTTCTCCAATTCACTTCGCTTTAGGGTCCTTGAGCATAAGTCTTGGAAGAAGCTGCCTAACTCAAACAATACAAGACTAATGTCTTTATGTGCAAATCCTCGCAACCCAATTGGAAGAATTCGTTGTAGTAGCACATGAAAATCGTGGCTTTTCAAACCAGATAATTTACCATTTTTTGCATTCACTGACCTTGATATGTTGGCTACATAATCATCCGAATACTTGACTGATTTCAAAAAGTCATAAAAACCATCTCTTTCATTTGGGCTTAATGAAAGGAAAGCCTGAGGCTTGTCATATGATCCATCAGGACATTGTTTCAAATACAATGTGTGCCTCAAGTTCATATTTTGCAAGTCTATTTGTGCCTTGTCTGTGTCCTTGCCTTTCCCCTCAATGCCCAACAAAGTACCATAAGTACTCTCACTAATGTTCTTCTCCACATGCATGACATCAATGTTGTGCTTAAGTTTCTTATTTTTCCAGTATGGAAGCTTGTACAAAATACTTACCTTTGACCAATTTGGCTCCCCAATGAGTTGTCTCTTCTTGTTACTTAGATGTTTTCCTAAACTTATATTTGGCATTCTATCTAGCTATTCTTTTATCTTTCCCACTTGTAACTCTAAAGATCTCTTCCGTTTCTCCGATAAACCATTATGCAACCGACTATGTCTCCAACGATGTTCCATAGGCAAATAAGCTCGATGGTTAATGAATCCAATTTTACTTTCCAAAGCTTCTGAATATGATTCATCGTTGCAAGTGTAACAAGAATGATAACCCTTTGTCCTCCACCCAGACACATTATCAAATCCAAGATAGTCATGTATTGTTCACAACAAAGTTGCACGCATCTAAAAATGCTCTTTTCTATAAGCATCATAAGTTTCTACACCTTCTTCCCATAACTCCTTCAACTCATCAACCAATGGTTTCAAGTAAATATCAATCTCATTTCCCGGTTGATGAGGACCAGGAATAAGCAATGACAACAAAAAATATGGCTCCTTCATAACCAACCAAGGCAGTAGGTTATAGGGGACAAGTATGACAGGCCACATACTATAGTTGTTGTTCATATTCCCAAAAGGGTTAAATCCATCTGTAGCCAACCCAACCTTACATTGCGAGGTTCGAGGGAAAAATCAGGATGTTGCAAATCAAACTCCTTCCACTCCTCACTATCAGCCGGATGCCTCATTATCCCATCGTCCACACGTTTGTCTATATACCATCTCATGTCCTTAACTCTTTGGCCTGACATGTACAACTTCCTCAGTCTCGGGGTCAACCGGAAGTAACGCAATACCTTATAAGGAATCTTCTTACCTTAGGCACGTGTATCCTTGTACCTAGGCGCCTCACACACCGGACATTTATCAAGGTTTTCATTTTCCTTCTAAAATAATGCACAATCATTTTTGCATGCATCTATATGCTTGTATGACATGCCCAAGTCACGTAATATCTTCTTTACTTCATAAGTTGACCTTGGAACCAAGTTACCTTTCGGTAAAACTTTTGTCAGCAATTCTAGCATCATATCAAGTCCCTTATTACTCAGTTGGTCATTACCTTTACATTCAACATCTCAATAACAAACTTCAAGATACTATAATCAATGCAACCCGGATACAACTCACGCTTTGCATCTTCCTCAAGCTTGTCAAAATTACGCACTTCCTCATCTGCGGTTGCATTTCTTGTTTCCCCTCTAATTCGGTCACCTACCAAGGCATCGATACCATCCATATGATCACCATCTGACATTTCATTATCATGAATGCTCTCGTTTAATACATGCGGTTCTCCATGATTATATTAATTAATGTAAGATTGCATAATCCCATAATGAAGTAAATGTATACGCACAGTTTGAAGAGATTGTCGATAGCAATTTACATAGTGAATACACAGGCACAGAATATTACCACTACAGTCCACAACCGCTCTTGCAAAATTAAGAAATGCATTGACCCCTTCAATATATGGACGACTTAATCTGCCATCCGGTGTCTTACCAATTGTCATCCAACTTTTATCCATGTTCGACTACAATTGCAAAGTGAATGCTGCTTTAGTAAAATAAGGACAACTCATTCATAATGTATTCTAACATCTAAGTCTATAAGCTACTTAGATAAAATTCTATCTCATTCATGAATGCATAAATCTATATTAAAACTGAAACACTCCCAATATTAGTTTAAACCACCTTATAACACTATGCAAGCCACCCGCTTGCTCCAACCCAACAACCCACCACAAAACCAATCACAAACATCACAAGTATAGAGTGTTTACAAGTATTGAAATCAATTAAAGTATTATTCATCACATCTAATCAACAAATTCCATTCACATTTGCAAGAAACTAAAAACACTCCCAATGTGAATTTAAACCACCTTATCATACCATGCAAGCCACCCGCTTGCTCCAACACAAAAACCACCACAAATTCAATTTCCAACATCACAAGTATAGAGTTTACAAGTATTGAAATCTAATAAAGTAATATCCATCACATCTAATTAACAATACTCATTCACATTTGCAAGAATTGAAAAAACACTCCCAATATGAATTTAAACCACCTTATAACACCATGCAAGCCACCCGCTTGCTCCAACACAAAAACCCACCACAAATCCAATTTCCAACATCACAAGTATAGATATTATAAGTATTAAAATCTAATAAATTTCTCTTTCATCACATCTAATTAACAATGCTCATTCACATATGCAAGAATTGAAAAAATACTCCCAATATGTATTTAAACTACCTTATAACACCATGCAAGCCACCCGCTTACTCCATCATAACATACCACCACAAATTCAATTTCCAATATCATAAGTATAGAGTTTTATAAGTTTTTAACTAAAATTTACTTACTTTGCTCAAGCTAAGCTTACAACTTTAAAAAAAAATCCAAAATTATTGCAAACAATGTATATTTAGCCTGCAAATGAGAAATAAATAAATAAATAAATAACGTTATAGCTGGAAGACATAACAAAATTGAGTCCCTAATGATAACTTCTCTTTGGTGAAAACAATAAATTGAACTCATGATGCATAGCACGTCTTTTACAATGATTAGAACCCAAACTTAACAAATCTCTTCACATTTATGCAAAATCTTCATGGTACCATGAAAGGTCAAAATAAAACATATTTCCACTAAAGTTTTGACTCATTATTAAACTAGTCAACCTACCAATTGTAGCTTCTTTGAATCACATACAAGTGGCATGTCATTGAGTTTAGACAATGGAACATTCAGCCCAATTTCATTACCATTAGAATTTAGAGTTAAATAGTAAGATTGAAGGAAAAGAATGAGAAGTAGTTCAGTTGATTGAAACCATAGGTGCAAAAAGTAATTAAATAAGCTAAACTACTTAAAACTCAACCTATAAGACAAAACATTTTGACGCAATAATTCCCCTAACAACATAGGCACTTCCAAAACATCTCTATTTCCATCCAACTCAATTAATCAAAATTTCAGTCAAAGATGAAGCATTGTACAAAGATGAAATAAGGTGACATAAAACTAAGTTACAAACTTCAACAAGTCATAAAAAAATATTCTCACTTCAACAATGGTGTCACACTACATTTTCTCTTCTAAACCAAACAAAATTTTCTCACAATTCTAACACAAGCATCATAGCAAACAATTTTTTTCTCAGAACCCATATAATTTCTCCTTTTATTCACAATGACAACTTCCTATCTATCATTTCTCAATCAAATTTCTCACCTAAACCAAATGAAATTTTCTCAAGACAACTCAAATATTACACCAAAAATAGAAGGAAAAAAACGCACCGTGAGCCTTGAGAACACGGAGGATCTTGCTTCCAATGAAAAACCCTTCCAGCAAATTTGTATATGTTCTCCTCTGTAGACTAATCAGGTCAGTCACAGTATTCTATTTGGCATTCAACATTCAACCCATATACAAAAAACCATTGAAAGCACCAACTGTTGTTCCTAAGAACATAAAATAAATTTCATAATCTTCAAATTTAATTAAAAAGAGGACTTTCTCAGCACCAAACACCAAACCACACTCTACAGCAGCATAGATAGTACTAGGATTCAATCATATATTTAAGTTCAAGCATTCACATAGATAGGGGCTAACTTGTTTCTTTCACTAATCCTATCCATCCATCCAGGACCAAACCAACATAGAAAAATCACATAAACACACTTTACTTTAATCAAATTACAAAGCATTTGATAGTGATTTCTACTTTACCCAGAAAATGTAAAAGCTAGCCCCTATCTATGGGGTTCAAGAAAATTTGAGCACTACAGCCCAAATGGGGTTCAAGAAAAAAAAAAAGCAGAAAAGAAAATAAAAAAGAAACCCAGAAAAGAAAATAAAAAATAAATGACAAAAATCCAAAAAAGAAAATAAAAAAGAAAAGGAAATTACCTATGGAGACGGAAGCCGAAGGGTCGCCAATGAGTCACTGGAGCATCGCCGATGAGTCGCTGGAGCGTTGCCGATAAGTCGCTAAGCGTCGCCGGTGAGTCATTGAAGCTTCGCGGCGAGTCGCTAGATAGTTAGAAAATCATTACGACGCGAACCGTCGTGGTGCTGGAGCGTAGCGACGCGAACCGTCGTGATGCGAAGGTCGCCGGTGCTGGAGCATCACCGAAGGTCAACGGTGTTGAAGCATCGTTGAAGGTGTGATTTGGGTATAGGTATGGGTATTGGTGTGAGGGAGTGGGTATCAATGAAGGAGTTGGGTATTGCTAAATGAGTGAGGAAAAAAAAAAGAGTTAAAGAAGTATATATAGGATAGCTATAGTGACGAATTCCATTTCGTCACTATATATTAGCTTTAGCGACGATTCTAAGTTCGTCGCAGATTTTCGTCGCTAAATCATGTGTTTTTTTTCAGCGACGAACACTTTTCGTCGCTAATTGTCTTCTTCAGCGACGAAAATGGTTTCATCACTAAAAGCATGACAGCAGCACCTTTAGTGACGACATTTTTTCGTCGCAAAAACTAGAACTTTTAGCAACGAAATATATTCGTTGCTGTAACTCCACTTAATTTCGCGCCTACACTTTCAATTGGCACCCCTAATTCAGCAACCTCTATAGCGACGAAATCTATGTTTCATCGCTATTCATCGCCTTTAATGACGAATTTAGTTACGTCGCTATTGCTCCACACAAATCTTGTGTTTTTCTTTTCAGCGATGAAAATATTTCGTCGCTAATTGTCACCTTCAGCGACGAAAAATGTTTCGTCACTAAAAGCATAATTACCAACACCTTTAGCAACAAAATGGTTTCATCGCAAAAGACTAGAACTTTTAGCGACGAGCAAAGTCGTCGCTGTAGATCCATTTTGGTTTCACGCTGGACCTTTTGATCCGCGCCACTAATTCAGCATCCCTATAGCGACGAAATCAATATTTCTTCGCTAAAGGTCACCCATATTTTTATAAATAGCAACGAAATATAAATTTTGTTGTTATATGGTACTTTTTTGTAACAAAAAAATTTTCCTCACTAAAATTCGTCACTGTAGTTACATTTTGTTGTAGTGCCATGTAACAAGATTTCCTCCTACGAAAGTAAAGTCGCCTGATGTGGATTTCCTATCAGAAATATTTCCTGCCCAATCTGCATCTGTATAACCCTCAATGTCTAGATGATTATTTTTTGAGAACATAAGCCCTTTTCCAAGAGAGGACTTTAGGTAGCGAAGAATCCGAATTACTGCATCCATATGATCTTCACTAGGACAATGCATAAATTGACTCACTACACTTACAGCATAGGCTATATCTAGGCGAGTATGAGATAAATAGATTAGCTTACCCACTAATCTTTGATATCTCTATTTATTTGTTGGCAGATGATCTGAATACTCTCCAAGTTTATGATTCTGAACAATTGGGGTATCAACTGGTTTACAGTCTAGTAGTCCCACTTCAGACAACAAATCTAACACATATTTCCTTTAAGAAAGAAATATACCTTGTTTCGATCTGGTTACCTCAATTCCCAAAAAATATTTGAGTCCTTCGAGGTTCTTCATTTCAAATTCAGTTGCCAGTTGCCCTTGAAGTCTAAAGATCTCTTCGATGTCATCTCCTGTAATAATCATGTCATCTACATATATAATTAGAGTTGTTACCTTTCCTAGTCGGTGTTTCAAGAATAGAATATGATCTGAATTGCTTTCGGTAAAACCATACTTTCTCATAGCCAAGCTAAACCGACCAAACCATGCACGGGGTGATTGTTTGGGCCCGTACAGTGCCTTTTGTAACTTATACACAACCTCAGTCTTTGAAGATGTCGTGTATCTTGGTGGAATATCCATGTAAACTTTCTCCTCTAGATCACCATGAAGAAATACATTCTTCACGTCAAACTAATGTAACAGCCAGTCTAAATTTCCTGCAAGAGATAACAAGACTCTAACGTTTTCAACTTTGCCATAGGTGAGAAGGTTTCTTGGTAGTCTATGACATATTTTTGTGTATATCCCTTTGCCACAAGCCTCGCCTTGTACCGTTCAATGGATCCATCTGCCTTGTGTTTAATGGAGAAAACCCATCTGCACCCCATGGTCTTCTTTCCTTTCAATAATGGGACAAGAGCCCATGTTTTACTCTTCTCCAAAGCTTCCAATTCTACTTTTATGGCTTGAGACCACTTTGGATCTGACAGGGCTTCTTGTACTGTGCTTGGAACATGGTGTCAGGACCGCCTATGCACAAACTCCTTGATCAGTTCTGGTAATCTCTGAGTAGACACATAATTGGCAATCGGCTATCTTGATCTTCTTTCCTTAGAATCTGGAAAGTACTGATGTGGTGGCTTGCCACGATTGTGTCTAAAAGGTAAAGTATAACCAACAGAGTTATCTGAGTCATTAATAAGTGTGATGGGAGAGCTTACTGTTAGGATTAGTGCACTTAAATCCTATTCTATGATGCTATGTATATGATATTATATGTGACATTATGTATAACATGATGTATGACTTAATATTGTAATAAATAAAGTTGTTTTATTTTTATCTAAAATAATGGTAACATGAATATTCAGACATTATTATATAGTCCATGAGATGCATAGTATGTGATCTATGTGATTTAGTCATAGAAGATATAGATCACAAGTTCTTTGTAAACTCAGAATTATTAGTTCGTAGTTGGTGATGAAATTAGACGTTTCATCTGCAAAGACTATAACATATCAACTAATATGATTTGTCTTAATTATGGAAGTGGAGACTTCTAGTTAGTATGTTGATATATTTTAAGAGTTAAGACATATTAAACTGGACCGCTGTGAGATTTGTTATTCTCCTAACAACTGTCAATTGAATAATAAATCTCACGACTTATATTTGCATGAACTCTTAATCCTGAGAGAATAATGAACTTGATCATAAAGTGTAGGTTGCTTTGATATATCAGGAGTAAGATCTAAAGTTACAGTCAAAACCTTAGTATGTTGGGCAGCCACATTTAGTGTTGATGAAACATATATTTTCAAGATGGAATTCATAGTCTCTTAACGAAGATATAAAATATTCTTTTGAAATTAGTTTAATGAGTTTGGTTATTCAGAGAGTTAGGCCTAACCACTTTAGTAAGAAGTTACTAAAGTATATATTTATGAAATTGGATTTCATAAATATATAATGAATAATTTTAAAGGATTAAACTGGGTACTCAAGGATAAGATGTAGTAATTTACAAAGTGACAGTCTACATTCATGACTTTGTATTACTATAAAAAATTTATGAAGGGGTTTCATGTATAATAAAGTATTAGGATATAATTTATAAATAATACCTAGAGTGCAATATATTTATATAGTGGTATTAAATATAATTAATGGTAACTCTGCACTTGTCAAGAGTTAACAGAAAAGCGTAAGGCCTATTGGAGCTAGTGTCTCATTGGTCTCTTTTGGTCCCACTCCAAGCCACATACTAAAGCCCAATTAGAAAGGCCTAAAAAGATAGCCCAATTAGATAATCAGTTATAGGAAGAGAAACATACAGAATTTTGATATATGAAAAAGAGAGACATCATTGTGAAATGATGTGTATGTGAGGGTGAGACACTCTATCATTCTCTCTTGGAAACTGATTGAGAGACCACACTTCTTAGGCATAAATTGGAATTGGAGTGAAGATTAAACGTGTTCTTGAGTACTTCAATCTTTGGTTTTGAATTTCACTGTTCCAAGGTATGCACTCTTGTTCTTATATTCTGAAATTTACATAGTACATGTTCTCAATTGCGAATGAAGTAGATCTATTAATTTTCTGTTGCATATGTTTTGTATGCAATACAAACATGTAATTTTCCATCAAATGGTATCACAGCGGTCTTCAATTCGAATCTGTATAACATGTTCTGTGAGTTTCAAAATTAGATATAATAGTTTCATGATGTTAGAAGATTATATATGTATTTAATTTTCTGCATGGTTGTTGAAACTATGATTTGATAAAAACTAATATTGATGTTATGATGTTGTTTAAATTTGAATTTAAGTATGTTAAATTGATCTTTAAGGCTATAGCATCAATGGAATTTAGTTTTGATATCAAATCCCATCTATTATGTTCATATGGTGGTTGTTTATTCATGGAAAACCGTTGAAAATTGTTCAGATCTTCCCTTTGAAAAATTGAAAACACGGGTTTTTTATGGGTAAGCTTTACTCGTGAAACAATCGCGAAAGTCTCTGTCTGAATTTTGTGTTTTCTCAAAATTTTTCACGGATAAGCTTTACTCGTGAAATAGTCATGAGACAGTCGCAGAAGTCTCTATCTGAATTTTGTGTTTTCATTTTTTTTTTTTGCCTTAATTCATTTTCGCGGGAAGAGCTTAGTCGCAAGATACCCACGAAAATGCCAATGAAGGGAATTATGAACTTTTTCTAAGTGTTTTCAAATGTATAAAGTGAAAGGCTGTGTGTGATTAGATTACACATGTTTATAAATTAAAAATCTTTAATTTAAAATATCTAATAGGAGAGAGATACAAGGGTTGGATCTCACGACCTCCATTATCGGTTTAAAGTAGTGTGGGGTAAGCACCTCGTCTTGGCTTATATGCCTCGCGATCCCAAAGGAGGGTGTTTATTTCATAGTACTACAAGTTTGAACTTACCCATTTAAAGTAGTGTAGATAAGCACATCGTCTTGGCATATATGCCTTGCGATCCCAAAGGAGGGTGTATTGTTCCATGGTACTACAAGTTTAAACACTATAAAGGGAGACAAAATGTGGCTACACATGATTCTAGATAATGGTGTACACTAGACTAAGTGTAATGCTAACCTTCCAAAGGAGCTATGTCATTATTACTTAGAGACCAAAGGTAATACGGCATATTATTAGTGTTTGATAAAAGTTATCATGTTAGCACTAATAATGAGAATAATTCTCAATCAATCATAATGTTTATAATAAACTTGCTACCAAGGAATTATAAACATGGGATTGGGTTTTTGTTGCATATTTTTATATTATGGTTTTATTAAGGTTCCATACTATATGTTTTTATACTAAATTGATAATGTCCAGTTTGCTTATTATATTCATATTTATTATTTTCAGATTTGATCATGGCATCATTTAGCCCACTTGTTACAATTCTTAATCAAAACAAACTGATTGGATCCAACTATGTTGACTGAAAAAGAAATTTGGACATTATTTTTACAGCTAAAGAGCACAAATATGTGCTTACTCAACCATGTCCTAGCTTTCCTTCATTAGATGATCCTCCTAAGGAAAAACAATGATATGATCGTTGGCAAAAATCTAATGAGATGGCCAAGTGCTATATCCTAGGATCTATCTCAAATGTTCTACAACATCAAATGCAGGATATAGAACTAGCTTCGAATATAATACTAAGTTTGAAGAAAATGTTTAGTGAGCAAGGCCGTTCAGCAAGGTAAGAAATCATGAGGCAAATTTATAATGCCAAAATGGCTGAAGGTAGTTAAGTGAGAGAGCATTGTCTTACAATGATCTCTAATCTGAATACATTGGAAGTTTTAGGTACCGACATTAATAGAGAATCCCAAGTGGATATAATATTCCAGTCACTACCGAAATCATTCAAGGAATTCAGATTTAATTATAACATGAATAAAAAGATTTATTCTTTGTCTGAATTAATGAATGAGTTAGTGGCGGCAGAAAGCATCCTTGGTACTTCTTGTGTTAAAGCCAATGTGGATAAAGCTTCTACTTCTCAACCTAAGTCGAAAGGCAAGGGTAAGAAGAAGAAGAAGAAGAAGAAGGACTTCACTAAGCAAGAGGGTAAGCAAATTTCCTTAGGTGTTGCCGACAAAGGAAAGAAGATCAAAGGAAAGTGTTTCCATTGTGGTGAGAAAGGACATTGGAAGAGGAATTGCCCAAAGTTTAAAGCTGCCAAGAATAAGGCTATGAAAAGCATATTCCTTCTTGAAATATGTTTGGTACAGAATCCCACGGATTCCTAGTGTGTGAATTCAGGTTGTACTAATCACATCTGCAATTCATTGCAAGGGTTTCAAGAGACCAAAAAGCTTAATGAAGGGGAATTGTTTCTTACTTTGGCTGATAGGAGCAGGATTCCGATTGTAGCTATTGGAGTGTTTAATTTATGCTTTGAGTCTAGAGTTTTAATATTGGAAGACTATTTGTATGTACCTAATATTCGTAGAAATTTAATTTCTGTAACTTATTTAGGTAAACATGGATATTGTGTTATCCTGAAAAACAATGTTGTAATAAAGAATGATAAAATGTTTACCTGTTTTGACAATATTGTGGATGATCTTTATATTTTTAACTCCTAATAAGCATGAATTATACAATTCTGAATTAGATAGTAGCTCTCATGTAAAATCATTAAAGAGAAAGTTTCCTTCTACTAATGATACATATCTTTAGCACTTGCGTTTGAGTCATATTAATTCAAATAGGATTCAAAGACTAATCAAAGATGGACTTTTAAAGCCCATGGATTTTGATGAATTTCAATTTTTTGAATCTTGTTTGAAGGGTAAAATGACTAAACGACCTTTTAGTGCAAAAAGTAGAAGAGCCCAAAAGTTGCTTGAATTAGTTCATACAGATGTATGTGGTCCTATGTCAACCCAAGCAAAAAAAGGTTATGAGTATTTCATCACTTTCACAGATGATTACTCTAGATATGGTTATGTGTACCTAATGAGACAAAAGTCTGAAACCTTTGAAAAGTTCAAAGAGTTTTGGGCTGAAGTTTATAATCAATTAGGTAAACGCATAAAGGTCATTCGATCTGATCGAGGTGGCAAATACCTTCTTAGGGATTTCAAGGATTACCTAATTCAAAATGGGATTGTAACCCAATTGACTGCACCTGGAACTCCTCAACAAAATGGTGTAGCGGAGAGAAGGAATAGGATTCTTTTGGAAATAGTTAGGTCCATGATGAGTTACTCAAATTTACCAGTTTCTTTTTGGGGATATGCACTAAAAACTGCTATGCATATTTTGAACTTGATTCCATCAAAATCTGTTCTCAACACACCCAAGGAATGGTGGAGTGGGCACAAGCCTAGTATAAAATATCTTCATATTTGGGGATTTCCAGCACATGTGTTAAAAGGAAAGTCTAATAAATTGGAAGCAAAAATGGAAGTATGCATGTTTTTAGGGTATTCAAAGGAAACTAAGGGATACTTATTCTATAATCATAAGGACAACAAAGTGTTTGTTAGTACCCATGCCAAATTTTTGGAAGATGATTATGTGAATAAATTTAATTCTAGAAGTTTAATTCTAGAAGTAAAGTTGTATTGGCTGAAATGAAAGAACCTGTAGTTAAACAACCAATGAATGAAACTAAGGATGATGTGGTTGTATTAAATACATTACAAGATATTACTCATGAGATGGCTAGTACACAGGTGTCTCGTTGTAGTTGGAGAATTGTTCGACCTCCTATAAGATTTATAGGTTTGGAAGAAACTTATGAAGCTATCTCAGAAGAGATTGAATCGGATCCTTACACTTGTGATGAAGTAATGAATGATATAGATGCACATTATTGGGTCCAAGTTATGAAATCTAAATTAGACTCTATGTATTCCAATCAAGTTTAGGATCATGTAAAGGCGCCTAACGGCATTAAACCTATTGGTTGCAAATGGGTTTACAAGAGGAAGAGAGGGATAGATGAAAAGGTTGAAACCTTTAAAGTAAGGCTAGTGGCGAAAGAGTAAACACAAAAAAAGGTATTGATTATGAAGAAACCTTTTCACCACTATCAATACTTAAATCTATTAGAATTCTCTTATCCATTGCTGCTCATTATGATTATAAGATTTGGCAAATGGATGTCAAGACTGCATTTCTCAATGGCAATCTTGAAGAATAAATCTATATGATACAACCGGAAGGTTTTATAGCAAAGAACAAAGAGCATATTGTATACAAGTTGAAAAGGTCCATCTATGGACTTAAGCAAACATCTAGGTCATGGAACATCAAATTTGATCAAGCAATCAAGTCATTCGATTTTGAAAAAAATCTTGATGAACCATGTGTGTACAAAAGACATTGAGAAAAAGTAGTAATGTTCCTAGTACTTTATGTTGATGATATTCTACTCATTGGGAATGATGTAGGGGTAATATCATCGGTAAATGTCTGGTTGTCAAGCCAATTTGATATGAAAGACTTGGGTAAAGCTAACTTTATTCTAGGGATCAAGCTTTGGCGAGATCACAAGAATAAGATGTTAGGCTTATCAAGATAAAGTTCTAGAACAATTTAGCATGCAAAACTCCAAGAAAGGATTACTTCCTTTCAAACATGTAGTTTCTCTGTCTAATAACCAAAGGCCTAAGACTCAAGAGAAAGAAAACATGATGAGACAAGTTCCTTATACTTCTGCAGTAGGAAGTCTCATGTATGCCATGCTTTGTACTAGACTGGATATTTGCTATTCAGTTGGCATGGTCAGCCGATATCAATCAAATCTAGGACCAAAACATTGGCAAGTTGCAAAGCATATTCTTAAGTATCTTAGGAAAACGAGAGATTATATGCTTGTTTACCGATGTGAGGATTTGATTCCCATTGGCTATACAGATTCAGATTTTTAATTGGATCTAGATTTCAGAAAATTCACTTCAGGATGTATTTTCACCTTGGGAGGTGGAGCCATAAGTTAGAGGAGTGTTAAGCAATCTTGTATTACGGACTCCACCATGGAAGCTAAGTACATTGCTGCTTGTGAAGCAGCAAAGGAAGCTGTTTGGCTTTAAAAATTCCTTCCTGATCTTGGTGTTGTAAGAATGAAGCAAGTTATTATTACATTATTTTGCGACAATAGTGGAGCGGTTGCACAATCCAAAGATCCAAGGAATCATAAGAAAAGAAAGCACATTGAAAGAAAGTACCACGTCATTCGAGATATTGTTGCTCGTGGAGATGTGGTGGTAGCAAAGATTGAAAGTACAAATAATCTAGCAGATCCCTTTACCAAAGTCTTGCCTTAAAGGACTTTCAAGTCACATTTGGAGGAGATGAGAGTTAGATTAGTGCACAATAGTCTTTAGGGCAAGTGGGAGATTGTTAGGATTAGTGTTCTTAAATCCTATTGTATGATGCTATGTATATGATATTATGTGTGACATTATGTATGACATGATGTATGACTTAATATTGTGATTAATAAAGCTGTTTTATTTTTATCTAAAATAATGATAACATGAATATTCAGACATTATTATATAGTCCATGAGATGCATAGTATGTGATCTATGTGATTTAGTCACAGAAGATATAGATCACAAGTTCTTTGTAAACTCAGAATTTTTAATTCATAGTAGGTGATAAAATTGGGCATTTCATCTACAAGGACTATAACATATCAACTAAGATGATTTGTCTTGATCATGGAAGTGGAGACTTCTAGTTAGTATGTTAATATGTTTTAAGAGTTAAGACATATTGAACTGAACTGCTGTGAGATTTGTTATTCTCCTAATGACAGTCAATTGAATAATAAATCTCACGACTTATATTTGCATGAACTCTTAATCCTAAGAAAATAATGGACCTGATCATGAAGTATAGGTTGCTTTGATATATCAAGAGTGAGATCTAAAGTTACAGTCAAAATCTCAGTATGTTGGGCAGCCACATTTAGTGTTGATGAAACATATATTTTCAAGATGGAATTCATAGTTTCTTAATGGAGATATAAAATATTCATTTGAGATAAGTTTAATGGGTTTGATTATTCAGAGAGTTAGGCCTAACCACTTTAGTAAAAAGTTACTAAAGTATATATTTATGAAATTGGATTTCATAAATATATAATGAATAATTTTAAGGGATTAAACCGGGTACTCAAAGATAAGATGTAGTAATTTACAAAGTGGCAGTCTACATTCATGAGTTTGTATTACTACGAATATTTTATGAAGGGGTTACATGTATAATAAAGTCTTGGGATATAATTTATAAATAATGCCTAGAGTGCAATTATATTTATATAGTGGTATTAAATATAATTAATAGTAATTTTGCACTTGTCAAGAGTTGACAGAAAAGCGCATGGCCCATTGGAGCTAGTGTTTTATTGGTCCATTTTGGTCCCACTCTAAGCCACATACTAAAGCCCAATTGAAAAGGCCCAAAAGGTTAGCCTAATTAGATAATCAGTTATAAGGAGAAAAACATACAAAATTTTGATATATGAAAAAGAGAGACATGGTGTGTATGTAAGGGTGAGACACTCTATCATTCTCTCTTGGAATCTAATTGAGAGACCACACTTCTTGGGTGTAAAGTGGAATTGGAGTGAAGATTAAAAGTGTTCCCGAGTACTTCAATCTTTGGTTTTGAATTTCACCGTTCCAAGGTATGCTCTCTTGTTCTTATATTCTGAAATTTACATAGTACGTGTTATTAATTGCGAATGAAGTAGATCCATTAATTTTCCATTGTGTATGTTTTGTATGCAATACAAACATGTAATTTTTCATCACTTACCTCTGGAGTATTCTCAGGAGAAGGGTCTTCGGGTACTGAAGAGTGGGGTTCTTCATTTTCAGGTTTAGATGACTCGGATGCAGCTTCCTGAATGATATTAGGATTATCTCTCCCTTCGTCACTAACCACTACCTCATTGCCGTCACTCATCTGTACAGGGTTGTCTTCAAAGCCTTGCCAAGTCCACCAATTCTGCTTTTCATCTTGTATCTCCCCCTGAAGAGATGAAGTGGATACCGATGAAAGGAAGAAAGTTTTTGATTCTAAGAAAGTAACATACATAGTGACGTAGGTGCGCTTGGCGGCAAGGTGGTAACATTGATATCCCTTTTGGTGTGTAGCATACCCCCAAAAAATACAACGAATGGCATACGGATCAAGCTTGGTTCATTGATTTTTATGGAGATGGACGAAAGTGACACAACCAAAGATTCATGGTGGAAGTAGCAAAATAGTAGGCAAGGAAACATGTTCAGAAAGAACCTGCAATAGGGTCTTAAACTGCAACACTTTCGAAGGCATACGGTTTAATAGATATACTGCCATGGCAATAGCATCATCCCAATATCTACTCGGCACATGTGCCCCCAAGCAAGAGAGCACGGGCTGTTTTAAGGATAAGCCGATGCTTCCTTTCGGCAACCCCATTTTGTTGGGGTGTTTGAGCACATGACGTTTCGTGAAGAAGGCCATGGGTCCCAAAGTAATCCTAAAATTTCTTATTGACATATTCACCACCCTTGTCAGAGTGACGAATCTAAATTTTAGCTGAAAATTAAGTTTGAATCATTGTATGAAAAGATTGAAACACACTAAACACATCATCCTCATGTTTCAAAAAATTTAGCCAAGTCATATGAGTACAATCATTGATAAATGTCACAAACCATCAAATGCTAGAAGAAGTGGTAATTGGAGAGGGTCCCCAAGCATCTGAATGATTTAAAGCAAAAGGAATACCACTTTTATTCAAACTTGTGGAATAAGAAACACGATGACTTTTGGCTAGAATGCAAGTATCACATTTAAATCCAGAGTCAAGTAATTTGGAAGATAAATCTGGAAACAAGTATTTCATATAGCTAAATGACGGGTACCACAAGCGTCGATGCCATAGCCAAATCTGTCTCTCCTTAATGCTTGCGTGGTGCATATGATGAGCCTAACCAGAGCTAAAATCATCCATGTAATATAACCCCCCTTCTTAGTACCACACCCAATGATCTCCTTGGTGAGAATATCCTATATAAGACAAAAAAAATAGGATACATTAGTGTAACACAATTTAGTTCCTCAGTAACTTGTCCGACAGACATCAATTTATTTGAGAGGGATGGAACTAATAAGGTATTAGATAAAGAAAGAGATGGTGATAAGGCAACAGTTCCAGCCCCTGTAACTGGATATGTAACCCTATTAGCATTCGCAATATCAGTTCGCCTTGGTTGTGTAACTTCAATAAAATCAGCTAAATTAAATGTCATATGATCCGTGGCCCCGGAATCAATTATCCTGCCATTCTCACCATTCTGGATAGAACTAAGTAGGACATAACCACAGTTACCTTGATCATTGAGATGAGTTTCATCACTCAAAGACTCTATTTGTGAGGTAAGAGATAACTGAGGTGCTACAGTTACCAAGGCAGCCCGACCAGGCCCTTCATTAGAGGTAGCATCACGATTTTTCCGGGCCTTGTACTCATTCTACCAGTTTGGGTACCCATGTAACTTGAAATAAGTTTCACGGGTATGTTTCATGTTCCCATAATGAGTATAGCCTCCTCCTTCTGATTGAACCTTGGCTATGGTGTTGGTATTCAGTTTCCCACCACTTGTAAAGCCATTTTTGGATAACTGAAGAGAGGGTGGTTGTTGTTGTCCTATCTTGACTCCTTTTGATGCCATAACAGCTCCAGTCGTATCTGTACTCGTGAGTATCATCGCCTTTTGGATCTCCTCCCGTCAAACATGAGCATAGGCCTATTCTACGGTAGGGAAAGGACGTATTTGTAGCACATCACTTCGAATCTTGTCCAGCCAATTGTCCAATCCATCAAGAAAGATATAGACTCTATCTTCTTGTAGGATTGTATTATATTTTTGTATATCAGTGGCACAGTTCATCGGGTTAGGACACCAGAAATCAATTTCTCCCCACAAACCTTGAAGATCATTGTAATATTTTTCAATGGATCCTCCAACTTTTCTCATTTTAGTCACCCGTCTTTTTAGATCATATACTTGTGAAGTATCAATTCCATCAAAATAAGTAGTAGCAACAGAGTCCCATACCAGTTTTGCAGTTGGGAAGTGAATGAAATTACCGATCAAGGACGAGTCCATTGAATTGATCAGCCACCCTTTGACAATTGCATTCTCAGTTTGCCATCGTCGGAAAGTTAGATCTGTAGGTTCAGGTTGCATAAAGTCACCATTGATATATTCCAATTTGTCTTTGCTAGAGATATACATCTCAACAACTTGGGACCAGAGGTTATAGTTGGTGCCGTCCAACTTAATGCCTATTTGTGCAGCAGAAGCATCATAGGTCGGTAGGTGGGTTTGGGTTTGATTTTTGGTCCAGACCTTAGTCATTCTCGCCGTCAAATCTTCTAGGATAGAATCTGTGGAATTGCCACCAATTTGTACCACATCAGTTGGGTTCACCATGGCTGCAGATCAGTGTTTAGGGTTGGGTTTGGTTGTAGAGCAAGTCCTAGGATTTTGCTCTAATACCATGTCAAAAAGATTGCTCATATGTTTTCATGAGAAAAGGTTCTATCCGGAGTTGGCAGAAAAGGGGCTATTTACGCCACCAATTAGGAGTTGCCACATCAGATATTCAATGAGGCCTCAGTACACTCTATCACACAGGATTGTAGCTCAAGTAAAACAAAAATGACCAAACAGAACGTGTTCAAAAGCCCTTACCTAAAGAAAACAGTACCAACACCAGCACCAGCACCAACGCCTCCTCTCCTCTGAACAACAAAGCTCTACCCCACCTCTTCTTAGCATCGAATCTTCATGCCTCCACCGGACTCTGTGCTGGAACCTAGAAAATGTTCTAGAGCTACCGTGATCATGGTGTCGCAACCTCAAGGTTTATTTTTTCATGATTTGTTCTTTTACCCAATCTGGATTTCGAAATATTCATGGTTTTGGGTTAGGTTTTTTGGACGTTAATAACTTGCTTGGGTATGGGGTTTGCTGTATTTTGGTACCTTGGTGTGTTTTGATTGGATTCCAAAGTGGTTAAGTTCAACCCTAAACAAATTTGATTTGTCTATTATGAGAATCTTGGAAGTTCATGGATTTCAATTTTATGATAGTTTATATTAATTAACTAAATGATGGAATAGAAACAATTGGAAGCATATTTGGACAAATGGACTAAAGATTTCAACTGAGGGAGGAATCCAAAGATTCCAATTGACAAACAATTTTGATGTATCATTCATAAATTTATGTAATAAACTCCCAATTCCCAAACGATTTCAACTAGGCAATGCATGGACCACATTTTTGGGCTTTTTCATCAAACTAGGCTCCTTTGGTAAACTTGGAATTGGCTCCTCAGTTGTCTCTTCTTCATCAATGATGCAGGATGAGTAGACTATCTTCTATGTGAAGATACCGTGAAATCACTTAAGAATCTAATCAAATACACAGATACATGTACAAGAAATTTAAGTCTGTATCCATTAAAACTGAAATCTATGAACTTCCAAGATTCTCATAATAGACAAATCAAATTTGTTTAGGGTTGAACTTAACCACTTTGGAATCCAATCAAAACACACCAAGGTACCAAAATACAGCAAAACCCATACCAAAGCAAGTTATTAACATCCAAAAAACCTAACCCAAAACCATCAATATTTCGAAATCCATATTGGGTAAAAGAACAAATCACAAAAAAAACAAACCTTGAGGTTGCGACACCACGATCACGGCAGCTCCGGCACATTTTCTAGGTTCTAGCACAAAGTCCAGTGGAGGCGTGGAGATTTAGTGCTAAGAAGAGGTGGGGTGGAGCTCCGTTTGGTCATTTTGGTGCTAGTGCCGGTGTTGTTGCTGGTGCTGTTTTCTCCAGGTAAGGGCTTCTGAACACGTTCTGTTTGGTCATTTTGGTTTTATTTGAGCTACAATCCTGTGTAATAGAGTATGCTGAGGCCTCATTGAATATCTTACATGGCAGCTCTTGATTGGTGGCGTAAATAGCCCCTTTTCTGCCAACTCCGAACAGAACATTTTCTCTATTTTCATATATTTCTTTAGAGTAAACTTTCAATCAGGCTTGGCGTAAAACTAGTGTTTTTTATGCCAGCCAATAGAAGGCTACCACATCATCAATTAAAATATATTTTCTCCTTCTCTCTTACTCTCTCTCTCTCTCTTGTCTTCTTTGTTTTACAGGTCTCTCTCTTCTCTCTTTTTTTTTTTTTCTTTCTCACTTGTTCTCTTCCTCTCTCTAGCCCTCTCACCCATACCTTTCTTCTCATCTAAAATCAAATCCAATTAAAAGCTTCAAGGCCATCAGCCCCTTCCCTCCTCCCTCTCAGCAAAACCAAAGATCTCACTACACAAACCCAAACTCAGATTTTACTAAACCCATATTCAGTGTTCACCACATCCCAACCGCCTAACACCACGGATCCACCATAGAGCCCAGACCATGGCCACAAATCGACCGCAACTTCTTTAATCTAGATTTTCTCATCTCAAGCCTGACCCGTAGGGATCTAGCCTCGCATTGTCGCCGCATTGCGTATGAACTTGTTCTAGATGTTGTAATCGGTGAGAGTACATTCCGATTGCTTTCCAGCAAAGATTAAATGCTGTTGATTAGGGGGATGACTTCTTCATCTTGGATCTTATCCTTCGTGTTGTTGATTGAATCGGAGCTTTCCACCTCCAAATGGATGGTATTTGCTGGTTAGGACTTTCACAAAGATTAGCTTTAACAGAAAAGGGATGGATCTTTGTAAGAGAAAGAGTGAGAGATTTTGACCAGACAATGGTGGAAGAATACATAGTTGATTCAATGGAGATGAAGGGGAGTTGAATTCAAATGGAGAAGAGAGGCATGGGTGAGAGGGAGAAGGGGAGGGGTTGATGGCCTTGAAGCTTTTAATTGGATTTGATTTTAGATGGAGAAGAAAGGTATGGGTGAGAGGCCTGGAGAGAGGAAGAGAACAAGTGAGAAATAAAGAAAAAGAGAGAGAGAAGAGAGAGACCTGTGAAACGGAGAAGACAAGAGAGAGAGTAAGAGAAAGAGAAAATATATTTTAATTGATGATGTGGCAGCCTCCTATTGGCTGGTGTAAAACACTGGTTTTACGCCAAGCCTAACCGAATGTTTACTCATTTCTTTATAGAGACAAGTATGGTTATATAGCCGTCCAAAGAAGCTAAACTAAGCTATACACAAATTACAGCTACTATAATGGTTGACCCTTATGAAAAGGGATTCTAAACAATCTGGCCTGCAATTTCTCCGATCAGTGACAGCTCACGCCAACAATATGGAGTCCATAGTGCAAATTCTATGTATATTAAAAATGGGCTTTCCCTTGTATATATATGTAATGGTGTTTACAGCATGGACATCCAAACCACACAAAGCCAAAAGTTGTGAGTTGTGAATACACTAGCCTTGTTGGTCCTTGTTCCAATTCCCCAATAAACGCTGCATCATATTCATTTTTGGGACTTTTAAGTTAAGATGGGTCATCAGCATCAACAACCTCATATACTCATGTTGCCATTTCCTTTACTAGGCCACATCAAACCCATGCTAAATATAGCACAGCTTCTGTGCCACGCTGGGCTCCAAGTTACCTTCCTGAACACTGAGCACAATCACCACCGCCTCACCCAGTTACAAGAGCTTTCTACTCACTTCCCAGCCCTCCATTTTGAGTCAATATCTGATGGCCTGCCGAAGGATCACCCTCGCACTTTTGATTTGACTAAAGACATGGTCATCTCGTTCAAGTCTGTCACGAAGCCACTTTTCCGCGAGATGCTAGCAGAGTATAGCAAAAACTCTGATCTGGGTCCGGTCACTTGTGTAATAGTGGATGGAATTATGTACTCTTTTGCAAATGACGTCGCCGAGGAGTTGGGGATTCGCGTAATTATCACACGACCATATGGTGCTTGCTGCTTGTGGAGCTTTTGCTGTATTTCGAAGCTAATTGAGGAAGGCCACATTCCAGTTGGAAGTGAGTATAACTTTTATAAATTCTAACTAATTGGTCTAGTATATTTGGAGCTTAAAAATTCCTACATTCGTTGATTGTGGAGTAATAGAAACTTCTAGTTTAGTTTCTCTTGAATATGGAAGGCTATTAATTAATGCCATATTCATTTAACAACTCAGGCACAATTTGATTTTCTATGGCGAATGCAGACCATGCATGTGCGTAATAATACGTATTCAACATGCACAATATTCTAATGTTGAAGCTATGAAATATATATACATTATAGTGATTTATAAGCAATCATTTTAGTATATATATTACACAATATGATGAAATCAAGAAAACTGAGTTGCAATTATCAACTGGCAAAATCTTTTATCTCTTGAATAAAAAATCAAAAATTCAAACCTTGCTTACATATTCGTCCATTGCCTTCTCCTAGGAAGAGTGCCAAATGTGGCAGCAGTGAGAGATGATGTGGTAAAGAAATTTTGGTCTAAATTATTTGTCATCTCAGAATCATTTGAATCCTCGATTCCAAAGTGTTTCATAAGGAATGGTGATATTATAATGGTGGTAGATCAAAAGAAGTTCATTTTTAATCTTTACAAAAATACTCAAAGTTGCTTAAAGAAAGAAAATATTCAAAGAAGTTCTTGGAAGTGTCAAGCAAATTCTTAAAGTGTTTGCTTCAGCATTCTTAACAAAATATCAATCAATTAGTGGTTTAGCTTGATGACATAAAACAATCATCATGAAGTAGATGCCAAAAGTTTAAATTCTATACTATAAAAAATGAAAGAAAGTCATATACTATATTGTTTTAAAAGATTTGTTCTCGACACATTACTTCCAAGTGTGTATATATAAAAGGAACTACTATTTTTCTGAAATTTTGATGATGTTAGTAAGATATTTTTTTTAAGATTTATATTCTATGACAATATCCCTATTAAAGATTATCTACTTAGTACAACCCCACCTACAATGTGTTGAAGCAAATTTTATTACCCAATATTTAAAATTATAGTAGTTTACACTTCTCAGAGAAAAATTGTTGCTATTTTCAAATGACATTTCCTACTATCAAAACAAACATCTGGCCTCTGCTACAAATTGCAGCAAAAGAAGATTTGGATCAAACGATTAAAACTGTGCCAGGTATGGAGGGTCTTTTGCGACGTCGAGATCTACCATCAGTTTGTAGACAACCAATCACGGATCCTCTCCTACAACTCTTCATTGAGGAGAGCAAGACCATGACTCGAGCTTCGGGGATCATACTCAACACCTTTGATGACCTCGAGGGTCCGATTCTCTGTCACATCGCCCCTCTCTTTCCAAATGTTTACACAATTGGTCCACTCAATGCTCTTGTCAAAACCCAAATCGGGGATGATATCATCTCGCAATGTTTATTCTCCTCTAGTAACATATTGGAACCAGACCATAATTGCATGACGTGGTTAGATTCCAAGCCATTAAGATCGGTTGTTTATGTTAGCTTCGGAAGCATAGCAAGGGTAACACGTAGTCAATTGTTGGAGTTTTGGTACGGTCTAGTCAACAGTGGCGCGTTCTTTTTATGGGTGATACGGCGTGATATGATTGAAGGTGTGAAAGGGGATGACATGATCCCGATGGAGCTTGAGGAGGCCACAAAAGAAAGGGGACTTGTCGTGGATTGGGCTCCACAAGAAGATGTTCTAGCCCACTCGGCAGTGGGTGGGTTTTTCACCCACAGTGGTTGGAACTCGATTTTAGAAAGCATTGATGCTGGGGTGCCTATGATTTGTTGGCCCTTGTTTGGGGACCATCAACTTAATAGTAGGTGGGTTAGTGAGGGGTGGAGGATTGGGCTTGATATGAAGGACACATGTGATAGATCAACCATCGAGACAATGATTAAAACTCTTATGAATCATGGAAGGGAGGAAATCGTTAGGTCCATGGATCGATTTTCAAAATTGGCTCATGATTCTATTAGCCTGGGTGGATCCTCCTCCAGCAACTTGGAGAAGCTTATTAAAGACTTGAGAAGAATATGATTTTATGATTATATTGGCAATTGCGTGTTGGCAGCGGCAATATATGATTAAGAAGGTCATCAACAAAGAATATGCTCCTTTCCCTATAAAGAACAATAAGATTGAAGAACCTATTTTTAATAATATTGTGGTTGATGTTAGATTTCGTGTTGTCCCACATTGGCAACTAAATAAAATGTTTTGTAATGGTTGGAATGTTTGTTTAAGTTTTCTTATTGCACTTAAACTAGTTTGCTTTAGTTTTTTTTTTTTTTTATATATACAAAATAGAATTTCTACTCTAGTCCAATTTAAGTGTATATGTGTGTGAAACTCTCTCCTGGAGACTTAAACCCTATCCTTTGTCCTTGTCCCTTACCCCTCACACCCTACAAGTATTTATACTTGTGAGTGACCACCGCACCAAGGGTGCACGATGGTGTTTGCTTTAGTTAATTGGTTGTTATTTGATGGTTTTTAATTACCATCGAAGAGTCTTTTTACTTGTATAAGATGAAATAAATGTGTTTACAATGTCTCACCTCCATTTGTGTACAATGCATTTGCTTTTGCTTAAAATATAATTTTCTAATTCACTAGGGAAGAAAAACAAAAACTAAATAAAATACAATTTGCTAAGTGGTAAGGCAATTGAGTTTTGGTGGCAACTAAACGAAAGGGTAGTAATCTACATGTAGAAGTAGTAAGCTCCATTCATGCCAAATGGTAAAGTTATTAGCTTAGGTTAATATATATATATTAAACATTTGAATAAAAAAATCCAAGTATACTAGAGCCAAAATTGTTTCTTTCAATATGGCTACTACTACACTTACTTAGCTAGAAAATAAACACTTTATGTTTGGCATGTCATGATTTTTTATATAAGCATAGGAATAGTTAACTAAAACATAATTGTATTCAAATACTTTAACATACAAATTAAAGCACACCCCTTCCCAAGAAAGAAGCCCTAAACAAATGAGGCTGCAAGGTTACAAGAATAACATTGGAGCATGACCATAAGTTGGAGATACAACAAAAGTGAAATGTTGAATTATCATGGCTACGACGATTTTGGCCACAACCAGAGCTAGAATTAGACCTACGCATATTTTAGGACCCAAAGCAAATGGACAAAAAGAAGCTAAATGCTTTTGAGGCTCCATAAATAGAAATGGGTTGAACTCATCAGCATCTTCGCCCCATATCTTGGTGTCATGATGGACATCAAGGCCAAATGAAACTGTGTGTTCACAGGAATGTCAAAGTTCCTTAGCTCAACCTTCTTGCATTGATTATCATGCTCACTTGTTAAAAAATTTCAAAGTAATTCGCATTTGAATTGCTAAGAATTAATACTTCGCCAAACGATAGATGAGACAGTAACTTTTAAAATTTTGGTAAATTATATTTCTTTGATTATTCTAGAAATTAATATTAATCCACAAATATCTACTATATTGGTATTAAATAGATGCATTTATTAATGGACCATGCATTTTATTATTGTTACTTTTATTTACTTTTAGTTCTCTTTCCCTTTTCTTTTTTCTTTTTTCCAATAAAGGCTACCTTCTTCAGAAGCCAAATGGGCAAGGCTAAATGGAGCCAAATGGTTAAACTTGTTGTACAAACTGTTTTACACAGTTCTACACACCCCAAACAACAACTGAAAGTTACAATTCTAGTTGATTTTGAAGATGTGTGTAAAATTGTGCAGAATGGTTATATATATATATATATATATATATATATATATATATATATATATATATATATATGTGGCTAATTACAACTTATCCACCTATGATTTGGTAGAAATTTAAGTTGTCTACATCTGATTTAAAATTTGGCATTTTACCCACTTAGCTCTACTCTGTTAGACTTCTGTAATCCACTTTTAGCTTTTCCGTTAAAAACAAAACATATTTTAATTAAAAAAACATAACATAAAACAGATCAAAAAGTTAGGCTTTGAAATTTTGCAAAAAAAAAAAAAAGAAAAAAAAGAATGAACATTACAGTGAACAATGTTCCTAGTCATAGCCAAATTGCCATATCATCACCTATTCTATTTCAAACACAGAGAGAGAGAGAGAGAGAGAGATGCATGAGTGTCCAACATCATGCACATGTGGTGACGAAAATTGAATGACAGAAGACGAAGAACATAAAAAGCCCAAACCAAATGATTGACAAAAGACGAAGAACATAAAAAACCCAGACCAAATGATTGACAAAAGGCAAAAAACAATATTTAAAAAAAAAAAAAAAAAAAACCCAAATGGAATTGATGGGTCATAGTCCCAATAATTCGAAGAAAACCCATATGGGACTCATGCTTTTAATACAAGAGAGATGGAGAGAGTACGATCGCTGCTAGAGGAACTGCCTTACTAGTGTCTAGGTTGCGAAAGAAGGAGAAGAGAGATTGGATTTTCTCTGTATCCATCCTTGCCATTGAAACTTTAAAAAACTACAATTGGAAACTAGAACTTGCATTGAATCTGCTACAATTCACCAAATGAAGCAAAAAGCTGCAATTCATCAAATGAAGGAGAAAGGAAAAAAATCTAAGACCAAGAGTATGAAATTTAATTAGAAAAAGATACTATGAAGAAGAAAGCAGCAACAACAATAAAGCTATGCTTGAAATCTTTCTTAATTACAGTACGTACATTATTCAGTTTGGCTATTTGTCTCTAATTCATTGTAATCAATTTACGTCACCACATGTGCACAATGTTGGGCACTCATACATCTCTCTCTCTCTCTCTCTCTCTCTCTCTCTCTCTGTTTGAAATAGAATAGGTGATGATATGACAATTTGGCTATTGCCAAGAGCATTGTTCACTGTAATGTTCATCCTTTTTTCTTCTTTTTTTTTTTGCAAAATTTCAAACCCTATCTGTTTTATTTGTTTTATGTTATGTTTTTTAATTAAAATGATTTTTTTAATGGAAAAGCTAAAGGTGGATTATGGAAGCCTAATGGAGGAAAACTCAGGTGGGTAAAGTGCCAAATTTTATATTACAAGTAGACAACTTAAATTTCAACTAAACAACAAGTGGGCAAGCTGTAATTAGCCCACATATAAATATATATATATATATATATATATATATATATATATAATTGAATTACCAAACCCAAAAAAAAAAAAAAAAAAACGAACAAACAAAAGCCAAAAAAAACTTGCAACTCATATGCACATTATTTTAAAATATTACAAATTAGCAAGGTTTTTTTTTTAAATGAAAAAGGGTAGCAATTAAGAAGTTAAACTTACAATATTAAGGTCATTTGCTTTCTCAAAAACTAGAAGTCCATTGTCACCAAATATGTGAACCACTTCTTCCCATGCTCTACTTTGCCATTTCCATTTCTAATGTAGTAAGCTACAACAAAGTTGGTTTTTTTTTTCAAGGGTCAAAACCCTTGGAAAAGTATGAAAAGCCCTCAAAAAAAATTTATTTTGAGGCTCTGCATGACCCTTAATGATCTTTGAAACAAATGCCCTCAAAAAAAAATTTTGATGGCCTACGTGACCCTTGAAAAAGAAATTTCAACGGCCTACATGACCTTTGAAACAATTGCTTTATCTTTGCAGTGGATTGACAACCCTTGAAAATTTTAAAAATATATAGAAGTACATTAACCTCTTTTTGAGGGTTGGAACCAACCCTCAAAATAAGGTTTTTTTTTTTTTTTAAGTGTATATATGCTTTAGAGAACTACATATTACAAAATATATATTATACCAAAACACAAATCTCTTTCAATAAGTACTACAACCGCACATACATCAAAAGTTGAAATGGCCAAGGGCACCCTATCTTGCCTAATACCACAACAAAAAATTCTATACACATAATTTCACAAAATTAGAATTAACCCAATACTATAATTTAAAGCTTAGGCAAAAGGAAACCTTTCATCATCTGAATCTGCAGATGCAATACTTACATCGAGTATAGGGTGAGCAAATTGAAGCAATTTAATTCATAGATTTGGCACAAAGCATGCATTTAGACTAACGCATTCACCAAAATAGATTTTAAGCATAGTTGTCAAAATCACAATTTGGATCGTAAAATCGCACGATTTTACAATCTCACCTCACTAAAATGTTTAGGGTCGCACTAGGATCATAAAAATGGTAAGATCGTATGTAGGATCGTATAGGATTGTAGGATTGTATGGGATCCTACCGATCCTACCAAAAACATAAAATTTTTTTTTATGGTATAAATATTTTTTTTTTTGATGAAGCTGTAAGGGTTTTTATTTTTTCGTGTTGTGATAGTATTACTTTTAATTTAATTTAATTTTTATAAAATTATGTTAACCTAGGCAAATGTTTTCTAGTTTCTAGTTCACTTGTAATCAAAATCAAAGAATGCTTCATCATTTCTAAATGAAGAATTTGATGTTAGCTTTGCTGCCTTTTAAGCTATATAATGTTGTTAACTTTGTTTAATCAATATACAAATTTGTGTTCTAATATTACTAAAATAATTTTTTATATATAATTTTATCAGTTATGCTTGTATTTGTATATTGATTGATTGATTGATTTTTTTGAGCATGCTCTTTAATTGTTGCTAAGTAGTATAACTTGAATAGTTGAGTGTGAAATTGTATCTTAATACCTTTTACAGCTCTAGTATACAAACATAGATGATGAAATGGATGATAATGATTAGGAATTTAGGACGGTGGTTATAAGAACCGTAGAATGAGAATAAATGTTCATTTTATCTTAATATTTATCTTACTTTTGGATTTCATATTATAGTTAGCTAGTTTCCATTTACTAACTTATTTTGAATTTCAAACTTAGAACTTAGAACTTGGAAAATATTTTCTATATGTTTTGATAAATATTTTGGTATTTGGTTGCTAATCAAAAATTCATTTAACTTTTTAGATACATTAGTTCAAAACTTAAATATATATGTCTCGTTAGTATAGACTTAGTAATGTATGACATAAAAATTACATTATACGAGCCTCATCACACGTGCTTCGCACGTGCAATGAGCCTCTTTTTTAAGTGGTCTTATTTTGCAGAAAAAAAAAACTATATTTTTTTATTTTATATATATAATTTTTATTTTGAAAATCTAATTTATAAGTGAATAAATCAATTTAAAAATTAATGGGAGAGTAGTCCTATTTTTTAGGTAATATTTTAGTGGAAGTTAGAATTTCAATTTTACCAAATTGTCCTTTAGTTTTGTCTCTACTTAAATATAGGGATGTAGTGGCATTTTTTAACTAAAAAATGAAGAATCCAAACAGGAAAAGCCCCTTAAATAATAGTATAGATAATGCAAATCTTAGTTTTTTTATTGATGAATTTATAATTTACGTAATTATTCAATATATAAAGTCATTATAAATGTGTTTTTTGGTTTAAATTTAAAATTGTAGGACCTTACAATTTACGATCCGATCCTACGATCTATGATCCCATCTACCTTCAACGATCCTACGTAAGATCTCAATTTTGACAACCTTGCTTTCAAGTATGGAAATACGGCATCATAATACTATTTGAATAGCTCCTGTTATAACAACAATGCCTATTAAATTGATGTATTCTAAAATAAAATTGAGAATACTTGTATCTTGGCCATGGGTAGCTAAAGTACAACAACTGATGCTAAAGTTATTAAAGCACTCTCTTACACCATTTTCTTCTCATTCTGAAATTTTTTACAAATAACACAAAAGATATAGCTGAAAGAAAATAAGAAGTCTCATAAGAAAAAGGGTAAAAGCGCAGTCCAGGATATATCACCACAATAATATACTCAATAATATAGCTGCACTGTTCCATTTTCCAATAATATACTCAATAGTCATGGTCTTGCTCTCCTCAATAATGGTAATAAACGCATATCGGCAGGTTTAGATACTTGTGGGAGCTAATATATCAGTAGTGACATTAGAATGGGTAATGTCTAATCAATTTAATTAATTATCTTGATGGGTTAAACAAGGCTAGATTAGAGTTGAAAAATCACGTTGGACAAGAGAAATTGATATACAAATTAGATGTCTCTAAATTATACTATAACTTCAATGTATCATCTCAGAGACCTCTACTCACTTGTCTTCTTATGATTGTATCATTAGAGGATATAATATACCACTTGACAAGATATTATTGGTCAATGCATGGACCATACAAAGAGATCCTTAATTGTGGGATGAGAATGACCCACATAAGTTAATGCCTTTAGAATCAAGGAAGAGAGCCTATCCTAGGGCAGGCCTTGTCCAACATACGGAAAACCTAACTTTGGTTTTATTGATTCAGTGTTTTGAGTGGGGAAGGGACACTAACAAAAAAGGTGACATGGTTGAAGGTAATGAAATCACCATGCCAAAAGTTTTACCATTGGAAGCCAAATGTAAATCACTCCCTATCTTTTATAAGGTTCTTTTTGAATCTATATATGCACGGTGTTTGTAAAATGTCGTTGAATTTTTAGCAAGTTGCTTAGTTATATTTGCAGAGAATATTTTACTGTTGTAGTACTAATTGTCTGGTAAAAACTTCTATAATAATTAAATTTTTGTATGTACATTCTTTCGATCTATGTCAGTCAGTCAGTTTTTTTTTTTTGTGGGAAATGTGCTTGGAGTTGGCTTAGAACGTGTAGTAGATTCAAAGTTAAATATTCTAAATCGTTTTTTCACCAATGAGCCAAAGTGGCACCCTCCTCCACTCCCTTTTAAATTTCAATTCCTGTGTCACTTGTTTAAAGCCAGCTACCTGTTGAAGATAATAGAAACGCTGTTGTTTCTTATTGAGCTAATGAGGCACGTGGGAGACATAAAAAGCTATTTGCTAGGTGCTATAAGAATTCCCGAGTGGAACCACCAAGCACATCCGAACCTACCAGTAAAGCCTGGCCTGATAGAGCATCCCTATCAGTCTCTTCAAATTTTTGTACTGTTTGGAGAGTGAACAGTTCATTTACCTACTTTTTCAAATACACATTTCAACAGACTCTTTATCATTTTTTCTAATCTATTTAAATATTATTTCTTCATTCTTTCTTTAATATTTTTTTTTCAATCTTTTTTCATTCATCTAATTTTAATGAGAAGTGCTACATTCTTAACATTTTGTAATATTTTCACAATAAATCATATGCGGTAAGTTATTACTGATTTTAATTTGAATACATCACTTAAATTTTTTTTTTTCATCAGTATTAGTTTGTAACAACCAACTACTGAAAATTTATTGTGTAAGTATTATGAAAATATTGTAGTAGCATTTTTCAATTTTAATTTCTTATCCTTTATTTTATTTTCCCCTTATCTCTTTTTTTTTTTTTTTTTTTTCATCCACACGCTTCTTTTCTTTCTTTTTTCCTCTTTTTTTCTCCTCCACACTTTTCCCTTATCTCTATCTTCACGTCTAGAGCTCTCTTCACTTTTTTTCCTTTTTTTTCTTTTCTTCTCTAGCACTTCCTTTGGAGCTCTCTTCTATTTTCTTTTTTTCTTTTCTTCTCTAGCACTTCGTCTACTCTAGAGCATTGAAGAAGCTCTCTCTCTCTCTCTCTCTCTCTCTCTCCCTCTCTCTCTCATCATAGGCAGATGACAAAGGCTAGAGGACAACCTTTTTTCCCCTTCCACCACCGCAGGTCCTCCTCCCCACCGAGGCTCAAATGGGTCAGCTCTACTCTTTTTTTTTTTCTTTTTTCTTTTTTCTTTTTTTGGTTCTAATTTGATTAGTTTGTGATTTGAGTTTGTATTTTGATTGAGCTCCATCGATTTGTGTTTCACCGTTGTTTTCTGATAAGAAGCAAAAGAGAGTTTTTTTCCTAAAGAGAAGCAAGAGAGAGAGGGAGTGAAGAAGAAAGAGAAAGGAAGAAAAAAAAAAAGTCTTTAGATATGCTACAGTAATTGCTATAGTACTCTCCATGTTAAGAGAGCTACTGTAGCAAATCTAAAAAAAAATTGGAGTTTGAGGTGTGTTTTTGCGTGTTTGCTCTCCAAATTAGGCTTTAGAAAGCCTATTAGAGATGCTCTTAGTCCATGTGGGCAGATACCACTGCCATTGAAGATGTAAAAGGTCCGCAAATTGCATTTTGAAAATGTGACTTAAAGTTAAGTTTTCATTATATTTGTATACAAACCGGAATATATAGACACTTCCCTTCCAATTTGTTGGACAATAATTACAGCTATTTAGCCAGAATATTATAAAATAGGGTCTTTATCATGTTTGCCGTCTGCACATCCAAACAGTAAGAATATGAGACCTACTTCGTTTTATTCTTACCATTGTTTGGACTTCTGTGGTGCAAGCGTGCAAATCCAAACAATGTTACGAATAAAAGGAATGTTTTGATAATGATATATTCCTTAGTCCTTTCCCCTAATGCTGAGGTACGAAATATACATATAATGGAATCCATAGTGCAAATTCTATGTAAATTAAAAATAGGATTTCCCTCCCATGCATATTGTATATAGATGTATGGGTGTTTACAGCATGGACATCCAAACCACACCAGACCAAAAGTTGTGAGTTGTGAATACACTAGCCTTGTTGGTCCTTATTCCAATTCCCAAACACTGCATAATATTCATCACCTTTGGGACTTTCAAGTTAAGATGGGTCATCAGCATCAACAACCTCATATACTGATGTTGCCACTTCCTTTACTAGGCCACATCAAGCCCATGCTAAATATAGCACAGCTACTATGCCACGCTGGGCTCCAAGTTACCTTCCTGAACACTGAGCACAACCACCACCGACTCACCCAACTCCAACAGCTTTCTACTCACTTCCCAACCCTCCATTTTGAGTCAATATCTGATGGCCTGCCGAAGGATCACCCTCGCACTTTTGATTTGACTAAAGACATGGTCATCTCGTTCAAGTCTGTTACAAAGCCACTCTTCCGCGAGATGTTGGCTGAGTATAGCAGAAACTCCGATCTGGGTTCAGTCACTTGTGTAATAGTGGATGGAATTATGTACTCTTTTGCAAATGATGTCGCTGAGGAGTTGGGGATTCGCGTAATTACCACACGACCATATGGTGCTTGCTGTTTGTGGAGCTTTTGCTATATTTCAAAGCTGATTGAGGAAGGCCACATTCCAGTTGGAGGTGAGTATAATTTCTATAAGTTCTAACTAATTGTTCTAGTATATTTGAAGCTTAAAATTTTCCACATTCGTTCATTGTGGAGTAATAGAAACTTCCAGTTTAGTTACTCTTGAATATGGAATATTATTAATTAATGCCATATTCAGTAAACAACTCAAACACAATTTGATTTTCTTTACCGAATGCAGAACACATGCATGTGCCTAATAATACGTATTCAACAAGCACAACATTCTAATGTTGAAGCTATGTAATATATATACATTAGACTGATTTATAAGCAATTTCAGACTTAGGGCCCATTTGAAGAGAACTTATTGCTGAACACTGTAAAAAAATAATTTTTAAATGTGTGAATAGTATCGTGTGACTCATTTTTAATGAAAAAATTGCTGAAAAGTGAAGTTTGTGAGACCTGTGAACAGTGCATGGGTGCACTGTTTACGGGAGAATAGTCAAACGTTGCGGCTTGAAAAAAAAAAAAAAAAACGCAAAGCAAAACACAAAACGTCGGATCCAAACATACACTTAGAGGGTCAAAATAGTATTTTAGCCATAATTTTAGTATACATATTACACGATATGATGGAATCAAGAAAAGTGGTTTGCAATTATTAACCGGTAAAGCATTTTCTCTTGAATAAAATATCTAAGATTCAAAATCTGCTTACATATTCAGCCATTACCTTTTCCTTGGAAGATTTCCATATATGGCAGCGGTGAGACAATATATGGTAAAGAAATTTTGATATAAATTATTTGTCATCTCAGAACCGTTAGAATCTTTGATTCCAATGTGTTTCACAAGGAATGGTGATATTATAATGGTGGTAAATCAAAAGAAATTAGTCATTTTTAATCTTTAAGAAAATACTCAAAGTTGGTTAAAGAAAGAAAATATTCAAAGAAGTTCTTGGAAGTGCCAAGCATAATCTAAAAGTGTTTGCTTCAATGTTCTTAACAAAATATCCATCAACTGGTAGCTTAGCTTGATGAGATAAAATAATCATTACGAAATAGGTGCCATAAATTTAAATTCTATTGTATCTATATAATATCTATAAAAAAAATTTGGAAAAAGTCATATACTATATTGTTTTAGAAGATGTCTTCTCGACACATTAAAAAGAACAACTATTTTACAGAAATTTTGATGATATTAGTAAAATATTTTCTTTAAGATTAATATTCTATGACAATATCCCTATTGAATGATTATCTACTTGGCACAACCCCACTTGCAAAGTGTTGAAGTAAATTTTATGATCCAATATTTAAAATTATACTAGTTTACACTTCTCAAAGAAAAATTGTTGATATTTTCAAATTACATTTTCTACTGTCACAACTAACATCCAGCCTCCACTACAAATTGCAGCAAAAGAAGATTTGGATCAAGAGATTAAAACTGTGCCAGGTATGGAGGGTCTTTTGCGACGTCGAGATCTACCATCAGTTTGTAGACAACCAATCACGGATCCTCTCCTACAACTCTTCATTGAGGAAAGCAAGACCATGACTCGAGCTTCAGGAATCATACTCAACACCTTTGATGACCTCGAGGGTCCGATTCTCTGTCACATCGCCCCTCTCTTTCCAAATGTTTACACAATTGGTCCACTCAATGCTCTCGTCAAAACCAAAATTGGGGATGATATCATCTCACAATGTTTATCCTCCTCTAGTAACTTATTGGAACCGAACCATAATTGCATGATGTGGTTAGATTCCAAGCCATTAAGATCGGTTGTTTATGTTAGCTTCGGAAGCATAGCAAGGGTGACACGTAGTCAATTGTTGGAGTTTTGGTACGGTCTAATCAACAGTGGCATGTCATTTTTATTGGTGATACGGCGTGATATGATTGAAGGTGTGAAAGGGGATGACATGATCCCGATGGAGCTTGAGGAGGCCACAAAAGAAAGGGGATTTGTTGTGGATTGGGCTCCACAAGAAGATGTTCTAGCCCACTCAGCAGTGGGTGGGTTTTTCACCCACAGTGGTTGGAACTCGGTTTTAGAAAGCATTGGTGCTGGAGTGCCTTTCATTTGTTGGCCATTGTTTGGCGACCACCAACTTAATAGTAGGTGGGTCAGTGAAGGGTGGAAGATTGGGCTTGATATGAAAGACACATGTGATAGATCAACCGTTGAGATAATGATTAAAACTCTTATGAAACATAGAAGGGAGGAAATCATCAGGTCCATGGATCGATTTTCAAAATTGGCTCATGATTCTATTAGCCCAGGTGGATCCTCCTACAACAACTTGGAGAAGCTTATTGAAGACTTGAGAAGAATATGATTTTATGATTATATTGGCAATTGCAAGTTGACGGCAGCAATATATGATTAAGAAGGTTCATCAACAAATAATATGCTCCTTTCCCTATAAAGAACAATAAGATTGAAGAACCTATTTTTAATAATTTTGTGGTTGATGTTAGATTTGGCGTTGTCCCACGTTGGCAACTAAATAAAAAGTTTTGTAATTGTTGGAGTCTTTGTTTAAGTTTTCTGATTGCACTTCAACTCGTTTGCTTTAGTTAATTGATTGTTATATGATAGGTTTTAATTACCATCTAAGAGTCTTTTTACTTGTAGAAGATAAAATTAATATGTTTACAATGTATTGCCTCCATTCGTGTACAATGTATTTGCTTTTCTTGTAAAATAGAATTTTCTAGTTCACCAGGAAAACAAAAACAAAAACTAAATGAAATATGATTTGCTAAGTGGTAAGGCAATTGGGTTTTGGTGGCAACTAAACATAAGGGTAGTAATCTACATGTAGAAGTAGTAAGCTTCATTCATGCCAAATGGTAAATTATTAGCTTAGGTATCTATACATATTAGTGTGTGTATATATATATATAACAAAACTAAACATTTGAAAAAAAAAAAAAAATCCAAGGTCTTAGAGTTGAGCCAAAATTGTTTCTTTCAATAGCTACTACTACAGTTAGCTAGAAAACAAACACTTCATGTTTGGCATGTCATGATTTTTTATATATGCATAGGAATAGTAAACTTATACATAAGTGTATTCAAATGCTTTAACTTACAAATTAAAGCACACACCCTCCCAAGAAAGAATCCCTAAACAAATGAGGCTGCAAGGTTACAAGAGTAAGAGCATTCACAGCAGTGTAGCTAAATAGTTATATTGCTATTTTAGCTCCACTCAAACCACAAAATCCCATACGCAGCAGTGGAGGCAAAGCTAAAATTTTTTAGCTTTGCGCTACAGTGCTCATGTATCAATACATGAGCACTGTAGCTGAAAGTTATAAAAAAAAAATAGTATTTTATTCGGGTTCGATTAAAAAACCATTTATCAGACTCCCTGCTTCCTGGCTTTCATTTCACGCTGTCCCTCCTCGCTTCAGTCACTCCGGAAAGCTCATCCATTTCAGTCTCTCCTTCTCTGAAGCTCACCGCACCTCCGCAGGCCTCAATGTCATCGGCCAAAGCCAACCCAAGTCCCAAGCCGCCGGCCTCAACGTCACTGACCCAAGCCGACACTGTCTCTTCCACCACCTCACCACCACACACACCCCAAAAAAAAAAAAAAAAAAAATCAGCAACCTCTCCAACACCATACACACACCTCCACCACCTCCAACACACAAAAACCCATAAATCCACCACCACTAAACCCATAAATCCACCATGAACCACCACCAACAACAACCAAAATAACCCCAAAACCCATTAAATCCACACCACCGTCAACACAACCAAAACCAAAACCAACACCATCAACCTACTACCACCAATCACCAAACCCATCTCAAAAATAGAAGGAAAAAAAAAAAAAAAAAAAACCATTGATGAGCAAACCCACCACCACTACCGATCTACACGGACCCAAACACACGAACCCAAACCACAAAAAGAGCTAGAGAATTTATGGAATCAAGTAGAAGATGAAAAAAAAAAAAAAAAAAAAAAAGAAGAAAGAAGGAGAGAGGAGAAAACGAGAGAGCTGGAGGAGGCAGAAAGAAAGAGGGAGGGTGGGTTTGGAGAAAGGGGAAAGTAAAGAAGAAAAAAAAAAGGAGTGGATGGAGTCCTATCTACGTGTGTGGTGGACAAAATGCAAGAGAAAAAAAAAAAAAAAACGGATGAAAGAAAAGCAAAGAATAAGACATCTCAATTTAAAAATATTTTTACAATATTTTCACAATAAATTTTTAAGTAATTAACTAATATTGGTGAGTAAAAATATAATTTTAATGGCGGGATCAAATTAGAATTAGTAACAATTTTCCATATAAGATTTTGTTATGATTCTCGTGAAAGTATTGTAAAAAATATTGTGGATGTAACATTTTTTTTTGAAAAATATAATTCTTGAGAATAAATAGAAGAAGAAGAAAAAATAAAGATTGTTGCGGCGGCGGCGACAGTGGTAGTGGCGGTGGTAGCAATTGCGGTGGCGGCGGCAGTAGTGGCAGTGGTTGCAGTTGCGGTTGCAGGTGGTTGTGATTGTTGTTTATTGTAGTGGATATATTATTTTATTATATTGAATATACTATTTTATTGTAATAGATATATTATTTTATTGTGATGTTTATATTATTTTATTGTGATGTTTATATTATTTTATTGTGTTGAAAGCTAAAATAGATCCACTGCTGCAGCATGTTTTATAAAGTGAGTAGGTAAAATAGATAAAGTAACTTTTTGTGGAGCTAAAAAGCTAAATTTTTAGCTCCACTGCTGTGGATGCTCTAACATTGGAGCATGGCCATAAGTTGGAGATACAACAAAAGTGAAATGTTGAATTATCATAGCTAAGACGATTTTGACCTCAACCATAGCTAGAATTTTAGCTTCGCCCCGTATATATATTTGCAAGCCCAGGGGTTCATTTGAACTCCTGAACCAAAGCGAATACTGCCGCAGATTTTTGCCACCCCTGAATTTTTGTCATCTATATCATATTATAACAAATAGTTGTGAACATATAAATTTTCTTTCTTCCTCTATTGGTACTTGCAAGTTAGTTTCTACTTTCTACTGATTTATTTATTTATTTTGTTGCTGAATAAGTTAGTTTCTAATAATTACACAAGGTGAAAGGGACATTTTTTTTTTAAAGATGAACTAAAGTTTCCATCCCTTTTTTGCGGGTCACATTTAGTTGGGATTATCTGCAGCCACGCTATCTTCAAAAGAGGTAGTTTAAATGTCCTTCTTGGCCTTGACTTTTCACAATTTCCTCCGTTCTTTGCTTTCAATTAATTGGCCCACATAAATTGTATTCGACAAAATATATATATAGTATGTGTTTAAATCCGGATGAACCTACGGTTGCAATCTATAATATAAGATAATTTTGGTAAAAGTTGAGATTTTTTTTATATGGTGATAAAATTACTCACGCTGGTTACTATACTAGAAAAGAAAACAACTTGGTCAAAAAAGGTGTGCGCTTGTAAGAGCCAGTCCATTGAGTATCAGCGGAAAGTGAGAGAGGATTAAAATATATATAAAAATTCAGGACCAGGAGTAAGGAGTAGATAAGCTTAAGTCAAATTCTTGCGGCATAGCCCCAAATTACAGCCCCCATTAATCCATATAATCTTCCAACAGATTGTCACAAAGCATCATATCAAAAACAACAAATCAAACATGGAAGACATTTTGCTATACTCATCCCTCTATCTTTTTCTCCTCCTTGCAGTAGCTTTCAAGTTCTTGCTCCAAACAAGAACAAAACACAAACACCTCCCAGCATGCCCACCTTCTCTACCAATTCTAGGCCATCTCCATCTCATTAAGAAACCACTCCATCGTACTTTCCACCACTTTTCACAAAAATATGGTAACATCTTCTCTCTACAATTTGGGTCCCAACTCGTGGTCATTGTATCATCCCCTCTGCAGTTGAAGAATGCTTTACCAAGAACGACATCATTTTAGCCAACCGTCCTCGCTTCCTAGTCACCAAGCACGTTGGCTACAACCACACCACCGTGGCAGCAGCTTCTTATGGAGACCATTGGCGCAACCTTCGCCGCATCAGTGCCTTAGAAATCTTCTCAACAAATCGTCTCAACATGTTTCTAGAAATCCGAACAGATGAAATCAAGCACTTGCTACGCAAGCTGTCACGAAACTCGTGCCAAGGTTTTGCTAAGGTAGAATTGAAATCAATGTTCTCAGACCTTACATTTAACATCATAATGAGAATGGTGGCAGGAAAGAGATACCACGGGGAGGACATGAAAGACGAGGAAGAAGCAAGGAAATTCAGTGAGTTAATGAAAGAGATAGCAGGGTCAGCAGGGGCCTCAAATCCACAAGAGTTTGTGCCCTTGTTGCGGTGGATTGATCATGGGGGTTTGGAGAAAAGATTGATGAAACTGGCCAACAAGACAGATGCATTCTTGCAAGGTCTTATTGATGAGAAGAGGAGTAAGGAAGAGAAGGGGAACACTATGATCGATCATCTGCTTTCTTTGCAAGAATCACAGCCCGAATACTACACGAATCAAATTATCAAAGGGCTTATACTGGTATGTGTAGCTCATTTCTCTTTACTTCTTCTTCTTCTTGGAACTAGATGCTAATTAAAAAGCTGATAACATCAATACTCAAGATTGTTAAAGACGATATATATTGGAAATTCGGTAATCAAATAACCAAATCTGACCCAGTTGTTTATTTGACAAGTTAGAATAAAACATTTATAACACGAATTTGAAGTCAACCTCGTAGTCTTGATTTCTAATCAGGAAGTTGTTTATGTAATTATATTCGTCTCACAACTTCTGTATTTTTTTTAGAACAGGATCCTCTTGCAAGGTTGAGACTTGAGACTCTAATTTTATATATAACAGTACACAGAGTTACAAGTCATTTACAAAATAAAATTTTGTGGTACTCATTAATCTTTAATCATATCATATTAATTATTTTATTTTATATTGTTCTTTTTCACAAATATAAATTTTGATTTTTACCATCTAGATTCTAGAGGTAAGCTCAAGTTGGGAAAAGTCTTTTGTCTAGTGCTCTTCGCACCAGACGAAAAGACCAGGCCAATAAATATTACCCTACTTTTGCTATCTAGCATGACTATCTATTGCATTGGAGCCTACTTGGCTGTGTTGATGACTCGATAGTGATAGAAATTTAGAAAGAACCCCAACAATATCTCAACCTTTTGATTCAGTGATATTTTATTAGGATATCCTTTGTCAGAATACCAGTAATCAATTCGTAAAATATTAGCTAGCAATCCATTTTTCCTTTAAAATTCTTGGCGTGATTTATGAATCTCTAAAATAAATATTAGCTATCAATAAAATTCTGGGCGTGATTTTACATCAAAATTTAGAATTTCCCTCATGAAGTTTAAGAGTGGCTGAATTTTACATATTGACGTTTTAAAATTTAGATTTTACACCCTAAACTCGTGTTTGAATTTTATACCCCAAATTTTGAAACTTCAGGGTGTAAAATTCGAACGCTCACAAACTTTAAGAAATAAAATCTAAACACCCCTAAAATTCATGAGGTAAAATCCAAATTTTCAAACATTAGAGTGTAAAATCCAAATACCCCCAAATTTTAGGAGGTAAAATTCAAATTTTAAATATTTAGAGTGTAAAATTTAAATACACCCAAATTTTAAGGGTGTAATTTGTAATTTTTCCTACTTTTAAATTCTTGTCATGATTTTAAGCACTTATTGAATGTATAATAAGCAGGTCTCGCTAGGTGCTGGGACTGACACAATGGCAGTGACATTGGAGTGGGCAATGTCCAATTTGCTTAATCATTCTCAAGTGTTGAAGAAGGCTAGGGCTGAGTTGGATATTCAAATTGGACAAGAAAAATTAATCAATGAACAGGATGCCTCTAAATTGCACTATCTACAAAATATAATCTTGGAGACTCTTAGATTGTATCCTGCAGCCCCATTGCTTTTACACCACATGTCCTCTGAAGATTGTACCATTGGAGGGCATCATATTCCACATGAGACAATGTTATTGGTTAATGCATGGGCCATTCATAGAGACCCTAATATATGGGATGATGTAACTAGTTTTAAGCCTGAGAGATTTGAAAGTGGAGAGAATAACGTAAACAAGTTAATGCCATTTGGATTGGGAAGGAGGGCTTGTCCTGGGGCAGGCCTTGCCCAACGTACAGTGGGCTTGACATTGGGATCATTAATTCAATGCTTTGAGTGGGAAAGGATTAGTAAAGAAGAAGTCGACATGGTTGAAAGTAATGGGCTCACCATGCCCAAAGCTGTGGCATTAGAAGCCATGTGCAGAGCACGCCCGATTTTGGCTAAGGTTCTTTCTATGTCTGAGGATGAGTTTTGAACAATGTTCTTGAGGTTTGCAAGAATAGCCTAGCTATATTTGCATAGATTACCTTAATATTAAATACTTAGTAAATGGTAAATGTTACTGTAATAAGTATATTGCTAGCTAGTATTTATATTGTATTATTGTATTCGTATATTTTTAACTTTTTTCTCTTTTTAGCTTTCCCCATATAATAATTTGTATTAACTTTACAGTTTATAGGTGTGGGGGGTAAGATTTATAAAATAAACAAATGGGTCGTGGGCTTGATCAATTGGTACCAGTTTGTTTTTGTCATTGGGCCCTTAAGCCCACGGGTCAACCTACACTACAGACATCCGAGGAACCGTCCGAGGATGAATGTCTCATCGGATGGGCCCGGCGAACACCCTGGGATTTGCCAAGAAGATTAAAAGTAGAGTTCTGAAAAAACTACTAGGTAAGAGGGGGATCCAAGTACCCTCTAGATGCAACGGTGTGATAAAAATATCGAAGAAAAATGCTGCTACCTCTACATTAAAGATCCTGCACCTACCTCTCTGACCGCATTAATAAGGAAATGACCCCTGAACAGTAGAATTCAACTTTCCTGCTATTATTTAAAAACTTCAAGAAGGTGGTAGAAGGAGGAGATATCAAAAGGATCAGATTTGTGTGACACATGGACGAATAGGGAAGAAGAAGAAGTATTTAAGAAGAGAAGAGAGGAAAGAAAGGGGATCAGTTAGTTAGCTAAAAAAGAAGGAAGAACTGTACTTTTTGACATAGAAAGAGAAGCAATATACAAATCGTCCTTGGCTTACGTTCGAGAAGGTTCCCTTGTCATATTTGTTTATCATTTGCAAAGATTGTGGCATTCTAGCCTGCTTATCAAGTTTCCAATACCCCTAAACTAGATTTCAAACCCACACTCTACAAATCTTATTGTTTAAGGCTCATTGGGCCTGAGCCCACCTCTATCCTTGGGTCCAGGTGCAATTGTGCGCTTACAATAGGCATAAGGAATAAGAAAGGTTTTGGAAGATTAGCATATTTTCTTTCCTACTATTTTATGTGACATTATGGCTTACAGTTGTTAATTTAATAGAGTATTCAAATAAAATTTTTTGAGAAATGATGTAATTTAATTGATTTTTTATGGGATACTAGTTAGGGCTTATACGTGCTTGCCGTGCAATAAGAGTAGTGATTAAAGTCAATTCTAAATTTTATTTATATCACAGAAGAAAGATATAAATTATTTGATTTTTAAAGTATATAGAGATTTACATTAATCAAAAAAGATATAAATTTTAAGGATTTTGATAATTATGTCATAAAAAGTTAATCTCATTCGTATAAGAATTTTGATCACACACAAAGTTAGGGTAGCTATATAACATATAAGTATCTATCTTACTATAATAGTTTTTTAGTACCTATTCGTTAAAGGCAATATATCCACTCAATAAAAATTTCTAAGAATGATAAGGAATATCATCATCTTCTAACAATAAGCAATTGAGTTTTGCTAAGAAAAAAAAAAAAGATAACAAAAGGCATGTGTCATCAAATTTGCCATTAGATAATATATGTCTCAAAAATTTAAACCTAGAAAATCAATGTTCTTCAAATAACAAATAAAACACCTTATATTATCATTCTAACTTTCCAAGCATTACTACCATATCTAAAACTCAAAATACGTGAAAAAAACTTTTGGGATGTTAAAATTTAGCAGGAGTATTTTAAACATTATACAATAAAATATTTTAAGAATCATAAGCTTTCATTAGAGTTTAACTGAGAAAATCACAATATGACACATAATTACTCATTTTCAAAATACTAAGGGAAACTTTGCTTCATTTTAAAGTGAAAGGAGGAATTGTAAATTGCCCGAAACATGAAGGATGAAAAGTGATTTTATCATTTTTTTTTTTTTTTTTGTAAAACTAAAAAATACAAAAAGTCAACCTTAGAAAATTGTACGTGAAACAGTGAATTTTGAGTTAACGACATTGACTAAACCAATAAAAAATTAATAGAAACACAACCAAAAGGCACAACATTTTCATAATACCTTTATAATGAATTGATAGCTTAGCAATTTTGAAAAAATTGTGACGACAACAAGATGCCTTAAACTTTTCACAAAATAAATGTTATATCCACGACATTTTCATAACAAATGGTGGAAGATTGGGCTTGATATGAAAGACACGTGATAGATCAACCATCGAGATAATGATTAAAACTCTTATGAAACATAGAAGGGAGGAAATCATCAAGTCCATGGATCGATTTTCAAAATTGGCTCATGATTCTATTAGCCCAGGCGGATCCTCCTACAACAACTTGGAGAAGCTTATTGAAGACTTGAGAAGAATATGATTTTATGATTATTTTGGCAATTGCAAGTTGACAGCAGCAATATATGATTAAGAAGGTTCATCAACAAATAATATGCTCATTTCCCTATAAAGAACAATAAGATTGAAGAACCTATTTTTAATAATTTTGTGGTTGATGTTAGATTTGGTGTTGTCCCACGTTGGCAACTAAATAAAAAGTTTTGTAATTGTTGGAGTGTTTGTTTAAGTTTTTTGATTGCACTTCAACTCGTTTGCTTTAGTTAATTGATTGTTATTTGATGGATTTTAATTAGACATAACAAAACGGGTCAAAATTTTCTGACTCGACCCGACCCGACCCTACTAGAACCCGATTTTTTTGACCTGAAACAAAAACAGGTTGACTCGTGACCCAACCCGAGTTTTCCGAGTTTTTTGCGGGTCAACCCGACCTGACCCGCGACCCGTCCCAAACCCGAATCACTTTTTTTTTAAAAAAAATTGACAAAAAAAAAAGGTAAAATTAAGACAATAGTAGTTTAATTGTTTATTGTGAGTTTTAAGGAAACAATTGATAATGGTTGAGCATTCTATAATGAGTAAAAATTTTTAGATATCAAATAACATAGTGCATGCCAAGATAATATAGTTACAGTATAGTTAAAAATATAAATTTAAAATTGTAGACATATATGAAAAACATTCACAAGTGTAAAAATAATGAAGTGAAAGTATCAAATTAACATAAATTATGAATGCTTAGACTTATTTTTTAACAATTTATGTCCAAAATAAACAGTTTTTCAAAATAAATTATGATATTTCCTAGAGTGTGTGTTGCTTAATAATGATATGATATTCATAAAAGAGACCATGTAGAAATAAATAAGCAATCAAATTTTAATGTATATATCAAATTGAAATAAAGTGCCAACCATAATTGATAATAGATTATAAAATTAATTTCAAAATTGTAAATTTCTTATATGTTTTTATTCTTCATCAAATGAGTTATCCAATAAGTCATTTGTAATTTTGTTTTATATTTTGAAATGTTGATATTGTGTAAAAATAAAAATATGTTTATTTGTTTTACTTATTTTTGTGTTATTTTGTTTTAGATAGCAATGTTAGGATTTGTATAATTTTAAAATTATTGAATAAGTATTAATAAATTTAACTGAATTCATTCTTGAAATAAATGGTGAAGTCAAAATAATGCATTTTACATCAAATAATTTATGGCATAACTTTCCAAATGACAAATACATGTTTTATTTATTATTTAAAAAAAAAATTATGTGAAAAATACAGGTCAACCCAACCCGCAACCTGATTGACCCAAACCCGTTTTTAACCCGCTTAAGATGATCCGTATTTGACCCGTGACCTGTTTGACCTGCAACCTGATTGACCCGAACCCGACTCAACCCAACCCACCCGTTTTATCATGTCTAGTTTTAATTACCATCTAAGAGTCTTTTTACTTGTAGAAGATAAAATAAATATGTTTACAATGTATTGCCTCCATTCGTGTACAATGTATTTGCTTTTCTTGTAAAATAGAATTTTCTAGTTCACCAAGAAAACAAAAAAAAAAAAAAAAAAACTAAATGAAATTTGATTTGCTAAGTGGTAAGGCAATTGGGTTTTGGTGGCAACTAAACATAAGGGTAGTAATCTACATGTAGAAGTAGTAAGCTTCATTCATGCCAAATGGTAAATTATTAGCTTAGGTTTCTATACATATTAGTATATATATACCTAAATTAAACATTTGAAAAAAAAATAATAATAATAATCCAAGGTCTTAGAGTTGAGCCAAAATTGTTTCTTTCAATAGCTACTACTACACTTAGCTAGAAAACATACACTTCATGTTTGGCATGTCATGATTTTTTATATATGCATAGGAATAGTAAACTTATACATAAGTGTATTCAAATGCGTTAACATACAAATTAAAGCACACCCCCTCCCAAGAAAGAATCCCTAAACAAATGAGGCTGCAAGGTTGCAAGAGTAACATTGGAAGCATGACCATAAGTTGGAGATACAACAAAAGTGAAATGTTGAATTATCATGGCTAAGACAATTTTGGCCTCAACCATAGCTAGAATTTTAGCTTCGCCCCATATCTCTATGTCATGATGGACAACAATCAAGGCTAAATGAAACTTTGTGTTAGCATGAATGTCAAAGTTCCCTAGCATAACCTTCTTACATTGATTATCATGCTCACCTGTTAAAAAATTTCATAGTAATTCGCATGTGAATTGCTAAGAATTAATACTTCACACAACGATAGATGAGCTAATAACTTTTAAAAATTACGTGAATTATATTTCTTTGATTATTCTAGAAATGAATATTAATCCACAAATATCTACTATTCTGGTATTAAATAGATGCATTTATTTTATTTATTAATTATATATTCTTTTTTGTTCTTTTGGGTAATGGACCATGCATTTTATTATTGTTACTTTTATTTGTTTGTAGTTCTCTTTCCCTTTTTTTTTCCAGTAAAGGCTAACTTCTTCAAAAGCCATATGGGCAAGGCTAAATGGAGCTAAATGGTTAAACTTGTTGTACACAAACTGTTTTACATAGTTTTACACACCCCAAACAACAACTGGAAGTTACAATTCTGGTTGCTTTTGAAGATGTGTGTAAAACCAAGTAGAATGGTTTACACACACACACACATATATATATGTGTGTGTGTATATAAACTCACATATATAACTGAAGTACCGAACCCAAAAAAAAAAAAACAAAAACAAAAACAACGAACAAACAATAGCCAAAAAACATGCAACTCCTATGCACATTATTTTAAAATATTACAGGTTAGCAAGAAGTTAAACTTACAATATCAAGGTCACTTACTTTCTCAACAACTAGAAGTCCATTGTCACCAAAAATGTGAACCACTTCTTCTCGTGCTCTGCTTTATCATTGCCATTCCTGATGTAGTCAACTACAACAAAAGTTGGTTTTTTTCGAGAGTCAAAACCCTTCAAAAAGCATAAAAAGTCCTCAAAAAAGACTATTTTGATTTTTGAAGCTCTGGATGACTTAATGATCTTTGAAACAAATACCATCAGAAAAAATAATTTTGACACCTACAAGACCCTCAAAAAAGAAATTTCAACAGCCTACTTGACCCTTCAAACAATTGCTTTATGTGGATTGACAACCCTTGAAAATTTAAAAATAAATAAAAGAATAATAACCTTTTTTGAGGGCTTTCCAACCCTCAAAATAAGGTTTTTTTATTATTTTTTATTTAAAAACAAAACGTGCATGTAGGCTCTAGAGAACCACATGTGAAAAAATCTATATATGCCAAAATACAAATCTCTTTCAACGTGTACTACAACCGCACATACATCAAAAGCTGAACTGGCTAAGGACACCCTATCTTGCCTAATACCACAACAGAAAATTCTATCCACATAATCTCACATAATTAGAATTAACCCAATACTATAATTTAAAGCTTAGGCAAAAGGAAACCTTTCATCATCTGAATCTGCAGATGTAATACTTACATCAGGTATAGGGTGAGCAGATTAAAGCAATGCAATCCATATATTTGGCACAAAGCATGCAATTAGACCAATCATTCACATTCACCAAAATAGCTTTCAAGTATGGCATTATGGCATCATAATACTGTTTGAATTGCTCCTGTTGTAACAGCAATACCTATTAAATTGATGCGTTCTAAAATAAAATTGAGGATACTTGTATCATGGCCATGGGTAGCTAAAGTACAACAACTGATGCTAAAGCTATTAAAGCACCCTCTTACACCATTTGCTTCCCATTCTGGAATTTTACAAATAACACAAAAGATATAGCTCAAAGAAAATAAGAAGTCTCATAAGAAAAAGGTAAAAGCATAGTGTATATCACCACAACATGATAGAATAAGCTTATCAATTTTAATCCTTAGAAAGGTCTTTAAGTACACACCAACACATGATGCTAGATTAAATAAGCTACAGGATTTGTGGGTGAGCCCCTGCATACAAAAACAAACAAACCCTGCTTTCTTTGACACCAGAGTTAAGAAAAAAGAGCTTCTCATTAATTCACACCTGCAAGTCTTACTCTTTACCATTTCTCTATCCCACAGTTCTGTCATTTTCTCAATTATCCCTTCAACTTTCTAAATTAACACCTTAAAAAGCCTTTAATTTACTAAAAAATAGTACTTGTATTCTTCTAAGAACTGACACCTTAAATTATTATTAAAGTGTAGTCTTCATGATTATTATAATGCAATGCAGTATCTAATATACACAACAGAAGTGGACGAACATGATATAACTTGTGAGATTCCATTAATTAAAATTATCCCTTAAAATATAAAAATAAAATAATTAAAATTCACCTCTCCAATCAATTTTCCCAGAAACCACATAGATAGTTCCAGGTTTGCATAAAAGTCCATCACACAACACTACTAAAAAATGACATCCAAAATTGATATTGCATACAAAATTCATACAATCACAGGAAGCATGATATGCTAATTAACATATGACTGTAAATTCATCATTTTATAAATATAGAACGCAGTAAGAGATGAACAAAATAATATCAGTTATTTTCTCTACTTACCTCCCAAAAAAATTCAACTTGTGACTTGCATTACCCTCAAAAGATTTAAAAAACAAAATGCGCACAGCAACAAATGAATTTGTGAGAGTTTGTACACGTCCAAAGAAACCTGTTGAAATACCAGTCATGTTAGGACCTTAAGGGCCTCGAAAGCACCTCACTTAAAGAAGACATTTTCTGCCATGTTAGTAATACTTACATCTCTTTCAATTTTGAAAGTTTTCCAAACATATCACTCAACCGGTTATTCAGCGGATTGCTACCAAGATTTCAGCACCCATCAACAACAAAAAATGAGAAACAGTACTGCTAAAATAACTAGAATAATGAACATTATATCCCTCATACTAGAATAATGAAGAAACATATTCTTACACTTCTGCAGCAGTCTATACCTCATATATGCTCTCTTTGAACGTTTAATATTATGGCAGAAAGCCCTTTCTAGGGTAAGGTTTCTTGCTGACAGATTGTTTTCAAGAGGATTTTATCTAATACATAACACAACCATGAGATATATATATATATATATATATATATATATATATAAGGATGGCTTGCAATAGGAGTAGCATCTGAATACTTGTAAGTTACAGGATGCCATCCACGGCGTTCATGGTCTTCGGAGATATCATAATAGCAAAATTTCATACCTGAAGACAGAAAGACAGTAAGTAGCTGCAAACAAGTTCCATTAAAAGCAAGAAACCATCATCAATTTAAACAAGACAAATGTACAAGTTCCACTAAAAGTCTAAAGTCCCACCTCCTTGGACCTGCAACATTTAACAGTCCAACTCCAACTAAAGAGAACTTGCGTAGTGATTATGATTGACCATTCTGAGATGATACAAGTAAAGGAAACCAATCCGACCTTGTAATCTAATAGTTTCCTTAATCTAGTATTAAAACCAATTGTTAAACCTATCAGTATCAAATATGTAATAGAAATCGAAATTGCAAATACCAAACCCTAGAAATTAAAGTCTAGAAGAACTAAAACAGAGGATTGGAACTCTTGGGGGATTTGTTGGAAAAATAAATTATTAAACCCATTCAGTACCAAACACGCGATAGAGATCGAAATTGCAAACACCAGAACCGAGAAATTGAAGTCTAGAAACGAATTAGATCAAAGAAATTGAAGAGCTAAAACGGAGGATTAGAAATGCTAAAAATTTAGAGCTCTGTTTGGAAAGGGTAATAGTTTGATCGATTTTCACCTGATAAAGTATTGGTGAAGCGAAAAGTGAAATTTTCAATTTTTTTTCTCTGAAATCAAACAGAGAAAGAGAGAGACCTGTAATTGGACAATGGGGCGGCGGAGAGGGCTCGTGGTCGGAGATGAGATCGTCGACCACCGCGCCTCAACCCGTCGGAGAAGAGAGATGAGCTCCGATTTTGAGTTTTGTGTGAGAGAGTTTTCTGCGTGTGAACTGTGAACGAAAATGGTTTTCGTTTTTGTATTTTAATTTCGAGGTTTGAAAATTTTGGGGATATCTTTTATCAAGGTTGTGACAGAGTTGCCTAGAAAAGTGTTTAAACTCTGAAGGGAAAATTCACGCGGTAGAGTTAAATTTTTTTTTTTTTTTTTTTTCTAAAGCTTATGTCAGGTTTTATAAGGTTTATTTTGAGGGTTTTACCGTTTTAGTAATTGTTTTCCCACATTTAAGAGAACCCTCAAACAAAGTGAGTCGACAAGGTTAAGATTTTTGAGCAAATTTTGCGTATTCGATTTGATCTTCAATTATCATTTTAAAACATATTAGAATTCACTAAATAAAAAAATAAAATAAAAAAACATATAATTTAACACAGTTTGAGAATACCAAAATACATAAACCTTACATGTTACATTCTTGTTCCTGTTTAACTGGTGGTTAAGTGAAATCAGTGAAAAGCCTTTTCCTTGTATGCTGGTCTGGTTGTCATGACTGGACTGGAGAGACCACAATTGAATATTTCTTGTATAATGTTACTTAATAGTTCATTTTATATGTAAAATGCTTCTTTTTGCTAAATGCCATGATTTTATTAGTTTATTATACAGGTATATGTTTGAATGTGATACGTGTTTCTTTATGGCAACCAAAAAGGGGAAAAAAATAGTTATGTAAAATATGTAATACCTTATCCGTCAACTTAAATAGTGATGAATTATATAATGAGACCGTTTTTTCTCTCTAGGTTTCCTACGGAACAATGGAGGTGAAAAAAGAGTTGCCTCCTGGCAAATATTTCTCTCTAATTCGGCGGTGGAAAAATGTCCCAGGCATCTCAACCATTGTGGCCATCATGGATGAGATTGCAACAAAGTGCACAAGTTTACGGTTGTCGGAAAAAGAAGAAAGCGAGGTGAACTTGATACCACCAATGATGGAAACAGGACACGTTCTAGTGGGAAAATTTTGTACGAAATGCCGAGTAAGCCTAGAATCGGTGGCGTGAGTGCTGAAGTCGGTGTGGCAGACTGAGAAGAACTTCGAGGTCTGCGATATGGGCGAGAATAAGGTCTTTCTCCAATTTAAGGAAGAGAAAGATCTTGACAGAGTCCTTCTACTAAGCCCCTGGGCGTTTAACAAGTACCTAGTGATCCTCCATAAACTCGAAACGGGCGAAGCTGTAAACAAAGTCCAGTTTCACAAGGCGTTGTTTTGGGTTCAGATTCATAGGCTTCCCACCATGAGCAAAACCAAGGACATTGGTATACGTATAGGGAGCATACTGGGTAAGGTCGAAAAGGTAGACGTGGACAAGAAAGGATTTTATTTGGGGGGGGGTACTTTCGCATCTGAATAACGATAAACATCACTCAACCATTGTGTCAGGGAAGCATGGTTCGCATTAGAGGAGCAACACCGAGGTGGGTGAATTTTAAATACAAACGGCTACCCATCTTTTGCTACTGGTGTGGGAAGGTTGATCACGATGAACGCGACTGCACTTGGTGGCTACGGAGCAAAGAATCTCTACGCGCGAAAGATAAACAGTTCGGGGCTTGGTTGCGTGCATCACCGAATCGTCTTGAACGACCACAGCTAGTTCTTACATTGAAGCAGATTGGTGAAGGAAAAGTAGGTCCAACCGGTGGGGATGATTTCAGCGAGGGTGATGCATAAACCGCCCATACGACAGAACTAAGAGTGGCTGACCAGGGTCAGGCACAAGTGAGGGATGTCGTGGGCCCCACTAAGACTGAAACAGCAAGTCCATCTATCATGCACCCACATAGGGAGGAGAAAATCCCAAGGAATTCGCTGATTTCAAACTTCGAAGAAAAGCTGAGAGAAATTGATGCCGTAATATCAAATACTGCTACGAATCTATAAGAGTTACCATTCCCAAATCATACACTAGATTTTGAGGAAAACTAGGAGAGGTTCTTGGAGTTTCCAAAATTAAATGAAAAGGAGGATAAGCTAGAGAAGTCAATGAATTGTCGAGTTGGGCCTACGTCTAAAGTAGACAAGGTATTTATGGACTTGGACACTGCCTTACCCACTCTAAATAATGTTTCTATGGGCCAGGCTTTAAGTCAAGTCCTAGTCCTTTTCTCTATAGGACCTCATAATCTAAGCACACCATGTGAGACAAAAATGAAGAAGTTAAGGAGCCTGGTTTAGAAAAAGAATAAAAAGGATAGTAACATAACGGGGAAGGAGAATGCATGAAAGGGGGCCCGGGTTATGAACAAAAGGGATGAGGAGTCCACTGATAAGGTGATGAAGTCCGAAGACAACGAAGTAGGGCTGAAGCAAAAGATACGTGTTCCTCTAGAGGAGATTCCGATGGGAGAGGAAGTGGGGAAAAAACAGAAAATAGAGAGAGAAGTTCTAACACTTAGTAAAATAATGGCAACACAACTTGGATCAGTGGTGGCTGCTGGACAGCCCCGTCGAGAGCAATAAGTGCTATCTGTTGGAATTGTCAGGGGCTTGGGAACCCCTACACAGTTAAAGCTTTTTAAAAGGTGGTTTTGGAGGAAGATCCCACTTTGGTCTTTATCATTGAGATTAAGTTTGTAGTGTTAGAAATGGAAGCTATCAAGAGCAAACTGGATCGGCAACAAGGTCTGGTTATTCCTAGTATAAGGTGGGGTGGTGGTTTGGCACTCTTATGGAGAAGGTCTACGAAAGTGGACGTTTAAACCTTCTCGCCTCGTCATATCAATGCTATAGTTACTGAAGAATATGGTAACAGGACGTGGAAATTCACCAATTTCCACGCCCACCTGGAAACTAGTAAAAGAGAGGAGTTTTGAATATTGTTGGAGGAGTTAGGTACGAGAAGTGATCTTCCATGGATTTGCATGAGGGATTTTAATGAAATAGTACATCTAGGAGAAAAGGTGGGAGGTAACTTAAGGCTTGAAGGGCAAATGAGGAGCTTTAGGGATATGATAAATCGCTACAACCTCCGAGATATAGATATATAGGATCAGACTTTACATGGAGTAAAAGGCTGGGTGAACGGGGCTAGGTTAGAGAACGTCTTGATAGGGCCTTAGTATCATCATCTTAGGTGGCAATGTTCCTGAGAGTGAGATTACACCATATGGCGGCATCAATGTTAGACCATTGAATGCTAGTACTTAAAGCTCCACAGATAAGGCAGAGAATGCATCGGAGGTCTAAAATGTTTAGGTTTGAATCAATGTGGCTTAAGGATGAACAATGTGAGGAAGTGGTATCCAAAGCCTAGGAGAGAGGAAAAAGCATTACTTAACACCTGTTTATGCAATGCATGGAGGAATGTAGAAGGTCTCTATCCTCTCGGAATAAAAACATGTTTGGACACGTAGGTTAGAAGATATCGACACTCTAGAAAAAGCTTCAATGGTTGGAAGGGCAACAAGATGGTCTGATGGATATGGAGGAGGTTGAAGAATCAAGGGTGGAGCTGAATCGGATGCTGGCGGTGGACTAAGATATGTGGCATCAACAATCAAGGCACTGTTGGTTATAGTCTAGTGACCATAATATTTCTTTCTTTCATGCCAAAGCCTTCAACTGACACCAACGAAACACTATTCTCTGGATCAGGGACTCAGATGATAATTGGCAAGAGGATCAGGGGGTGATTGGCAGAACTTTTGTGGAATATTTCAAGAACTTGTTCACAACTTCTCTACTAGAGGTCAGTGTAGAACTAAAGTGACAAATAGAATGAATGCCAAACTCTTAGACAAATTTCAAGCCTCAGAGATAGAGAAAGTTTTAAAATAGATGCATCCCATGAAGGCACCCGGACCTAATGGTATGCCTCTCTTATTCTATCAACACTTTTGGCCTACTGTAAAATCTATTGTTATACAGACTATATTGGATCTTCTTAACCATGGTGCAGCTCCTCCTAAATTTCATGAAACACATATTGTCCTTATCCCAAAAAACAAGAACCTAAAAAGAGTGACCGATTATAGACCAATCAGTCTATGTAATGTGGCCTACAAGTTAACATCTAAAGCAGTGGCCAACAGGTTAAAGCTGGTGTTGCAGGATGTAATATGTGAAAATCAAAGTGCTTTCGTTTCAGAAAGGCTCATCAATGATAATGTGGTAGTGGTGTATGAGATAATGAATCACATTAACAAGATAAAGAAAGGAAAGTGTGGGGAGATGGCATTGAAGTTGGATATGAGCGAGGCCTACGACCGTGTAGAATGAGGTTGCTTGGAATAAATAATGGCCAAACTAGGATTACATGAGGACTGGATCTGCCTAGTCACGAGATGTGTCTCATCAATCACTTATGCAATACTAGTTAATAGACATGCATGTGGTCAGATTATTCCTACACGAGGGTTGCGCCAAGGGGACCCTTTGTCACCGTACCCGTTCCTAATTTGTACTGAAGGATTGTCAAGGCTGCTACACAAGGCTATCTGAAATAACGTGTTAAGGGATGTAGCGGCATCGGCAAGAAGGCCTAGAATCTCACATCTATTTTTCATCGATGACAGTTTGATTTTTGGGAAGGCAACAGTGAAGGAGTGCTCTGAAATCTAGCAGGTACTATAAGTCTATGAAGAGTCATTTGGCCAATAACTGAACAGGAACAAGACCTTGCTATTCTTTAGCCATAATACAACCAATGGAGTGAAGGAGACAATAAAAGCTATGTTTGGAGCACAGGTCATAAAACCACATGAATCTTACCTTGGGTTACCATCCTTGGTAGGAAGGTAAAAAAGAAACACTTTTGGTCAGCTGAAACAACGGGTGTTAAACAAGCTAGCAGGTTGAAAGGAAAAATTTCTTTCAAGTGCAGAGAATGAAGTACTGATAAAGACAGTTGCTCAAGTAGTCTCATCTTATACGATGAGCTGTTTCAAGCTTCCCAATACTTTATGTGATGAGCTGACAAGGATGGTTAGGCAATTTCGGTGGGGATAGGTGAAGGATGAGAAGAAGCTAGCATGGATAAGCTGGAAGAAGATGTGTTTGCCAAAGGAAAAAGGTGGAATGGGTTTTAGGGACCTAAGGCTATTCAACCTTGCCTTCTTGGCGAAGCAGGGATGGAGATTACAAACCAACTCATCCTCACTCTTCTATCGAGTATATAAAGCCAAGTACATCCTATGATGTGATTTTATTAAGGCTAGTTTGGGGAGCTAACCATCCTTTGCATGGAGGACTATCTGGGCAACTCGAGATTTGGTTAAAAGGGACCTAAGATGGCAGGTGGGCGATGGTGAAAAGATTCAGGTATGGAAGGATAAATAGCTCCAATAGCCAAGCACTTATAGGGTTGTAACACTTGCAAGCGCAAGTCAGCAAATGGTAAGGGTTCATAACCTGATTGATGGTGACCGAAAGGAATGGAAGGAAGACTTGATTCACCAATATTTTCTTCCGAAGGATGTTGAAGCCATCCTAAGTATTCCTCTAAGTGTTCATGGTGCAAGGGATCGAATGATATGGGCGAAAAATGGGGCAGTAGAAAGGGCACGTCGTTGGAGATGAGATCGTCAACCACCGCACCTCAACCCGTTGGAGAAGAGAGATGAGCTCCGATTTTGAGTCTTGTGTGAGAGAGTTTTCTGCGTGTGAACTATGAACAAAAATGGTTTTCGTTTTTGTATTTTAATTTTGACTTTATTACGAGGTTTGAAAATTTTAGGGATATCTTTTATCAAGGGTTGTGACAGAGTTACCTTAAAAAATGTTTAAACTAAGAAGGGAAAATTCACGCGAGAGAGTTATTTTTTTTTCTTTTTTAAAGCTTATGTCAAGTTGTATAAGGCTTATTTTGAGGGTTTTAGTAATTGTTTCCCCTCGTTTCAGTAAACCCTCAAAAAAATTGAGTCAAAAAAGGTTAAGATTTTGAGCCAATTTTGTGTCTTCAATTTGATCCTCAATTATCACTTTAAGACATATCAAAATTCAATAAAAGACACATAATTTAACATACTTTGAGAATACCAAAACACATAAACCTTACATGTTAGATTGTTGTTCCTCATTATAACTTGTGGTTAAGTGAAATCAGTGGAAAGCCTTTTGCTTGTACGTTGGTCCTGTTGTTGCTCACATGACTAGATTGGAGGCCACAATTGAATATTTCTTGTATAATGTTATTTAATAGTTCATTTTATATGTAAAATGCTTCTTTTGGCTAAATGCCACGATTTTATTGGTTTATTATACAGGGATATGTTTCAATGTGATATATGTTTTTTTATGGCAACCAAAAACAGAAAAAAAAAAAAAAATAGTTATGCGAAAGATGTAATACTTTATCCCTGATTTTATAAGGGAGTTTCACTTTCTAGATTAATTTCCACACTGATTGGGGTAATCCATGGTTTCTTCCTTCTTGCAACATTGAAAGGTGGTGGATTTCCTAAATCATTGAGTAAGCTTTGTTAACTCTGTATTCTCCTGAATATGATTGTCTCCATAAGAGTTTGTCTTCCAAGCCAAAGGTTCTAGATAGTGGAAGTTGCAGGATTTCCTTGCAGGTGTGAGGTTGATACAGTCTCCTAATCAAATCATGTTTCCAAGTTCTTGAAGCTTTGATAAATAAGATTTGTCACTGTGCCATCAAGGAGATTATTCCTTATAAGATTATGGTTTGAGCATTTAAACCAATCAGGATGAAAGAGGGGGATTTGGTGACCATCTCCTATCACCCAACAACCCTCTTTCAAAGCAACTAGACATGGTTTAGCCACATTTTTCCAAATCCAATAGTGATGAGGTTTAGGCTTGTACTCCTTCAGGGTGGACCTAGGGAAGTTTTTGGCTTTGAAGGTTTTGGAAAAATAAGCAGGCTAGGGTGGACCTAGGCTCCAATATTTTTGGCTATCAAACCTTGATTGATTAAGCTGAATTTTTCAAACCTAGTCCCCCCCCCCCCCCACTTCTTGGTTGGCAAATGGTGTCCCAGTTGATTAAGTGAAGCTTTCAATTTCAAATCTCATGTCCCCACCAGAAAGACTTGGTTATAGCATCAAGTTTATTACAGACTGCTTTGGGAACTTTAAAATAGTAAAATGTGTACAAAGGCATAGCTTGAAGCATAGAAGATATTAAGGTAGTTCTACGAGCTTGAGATAAAATTTTGGTCTTCCATCCTTGGAGTTTACCTTGGACTTTATCTATAATATCCTAAAAATCAGTTACCCTCTTTCCTCTAAGTTTGAAGTTTATGCCTAGATACTTACTAGGGTTTTGTACAAGGTTAACTTGAAGAGAGAAGGCAAGGGAGTCCTTCACATCCTGAAGTATGTTTGGTGAGCAAAACATGTCAAATTTATCGAAATTGATACACTGACCTAAGATTGAACAATACCAAAGGATGGTGTTCCTTAGGTTAGTTGGGGATATCCTATCATTTTGGAAGAAAAAAAAGGGAGTCATCAGCAAAGAGAAGGTGTGTGAAGGATACCCCATTTCTGCCTACTACGATGCCTTTGATCTTCTTATGATTCTCCTCCTTTGTGAGAGAAATGGATAAAATGTTAGTACAAAAAAGGAAAAGGTGGGGAGAGATAAGGTCTCCCTGTCTTAGTCGTCTAGAAGGATTGAAGGCTTTGGTTGGACTGCCATTGATAAGCAGAGAGTATTGGACAAAAGTAACACACTCCTTTATCCAGTCTACCCATTTGTTGCTAAAGTTCATGGATAGAAGGACACCCTTAAGGAAGTTCCAGTTGACTCTATCATAAGCCTTGGACATATCAATTTTCAAAGCACCATATCCTTTCTTTTGATTCTTCTTTTTCCTTAGGATATCAAAAATCTCATGAGCCAAGAGAATGTTGTCTGTAATGTTCCTACCTTGAATAAAGGCATTTTGGTAAGGTGTAATGAGCATATCCATAAAAGGTTTAAGCCTAGAGACCAAAATTTTTGAAATTATCTTGTAGGTAACATTACAAAGACTTATGGGCCTAAAATGAGATACCTCTTCTGTGAATTTGATCTTAGGTATAAGGGCAAGGTAAGTCTGGTCGAGGATTTCAAAAGAGTACCTGAGTGGAAAAAGGCATGGACATAGTTAAAAACGTCTTGCCTTACTATACTCCATAGCTCCTGATAGAAAAATGCTGGTATCCCATCTAGACCAAAAGATTTCTGAGGTCCCAATTGGAACACTACCCATTCAATTTCATCATCAGTCACTGGTCTATCAAGATCATTTCTTTGGAAAGAATCAAGTTCAGGAACTTCAAGGTTTTCCAAGTCTCTGCACAGATCTTGGGTCTATCTCATTGTACTGATTTTTGAAATGGTCCACCATATAGTTCTCAATATCACCTAACTCCTCCAATTGGTTCCCATCAATTGTCCTAATTTGTAAAATCCTATTCTCCTTTGGTTGACCATAGTTTGAAATAATTTTGTGTTTCTATCTCCTTGAATAATCCAAGTACTACTAGCCTTTTGAGCCCATATAATTTCTTCTTTTCTCATCAGATTTGCAATATCCTCCCAAAGTTCTTTTTCCTCTCTAATGCCCTGTATTGTTTTGATTGAGTCCTATAATTCCTGCAGAGTCTTCTGTTTTTCCCTTAGATCTTTGTCCACCTTTCCAAAGATGTTTTTGTTCCATTTAGAAAACTCTTTCCTAACATTCTTTAGCTTTTACTATAGTTTAAAAGCTCTGGATCCTTAAGGGTAAATAATCCTAGCATTTTGGGCCAATGCTTTACAACCATCATGAGCTAACCACATTCTTTCAAACCTGAAGGGCCTTTTTCCTAAAGGGCTATTGAAACTCAAAGTCTAGGATAATGGGACCATGATCCGATCTTAGGATAGGTAAGTTTCTAAATGCATAATGAGGAGTCGAGTTGATCCAAACCACAGTAGCAAAGGCTCTATCCAGCCTTTCCATGACAAAAGTTTCATCTCAATGACCATTCATCCAAGTAAATTTTTGCCTTTTTGCTTCAAGATTATAAAGACCCAAATCAAACAGAGTTTGTTTGAATATCTCTGCACCTTCAATTCTCCTATGACTAAAACCAAATTTATCTTCCTAAGATATAATTTGGTTGAAGTCACCTATACATAACTAGTTTTTTCAAACTAAATTCCTAATGTTTCGTAATTCATTCCACACTTCCTCCCTTTTAGCATGGTTAGGATGCCTCTACACAAAAGAAATGGATAAAGGGGTACCTTTATTTTCAATGAGATCAGCATGAAGTAAGTGTTTTGAGTTGTAAAGAATGTTGAAGCTCTAATTTCTCATCCATCCTAGCAGCAGACCACCACTCAAGCCTTCTTGAGGGACCTCCCATCCATTCCAAAAACCACATTTTTCCAAAATTGCGACTCCTTTGTCTTTTGCTAACATAGTTTCCATTAAGAACATAATGTCAAGCTTATACTCTTGGGCCTTTTTTTGGCATTGCAGAACTATAGAGGGGGTGCCCAGCCCTTAACAGTTCTAGCTCAAGACCCATATGGTTGCTGTGGAAGCTGTTGTAGGCTAGCTTCCCTAAGCCCTTCAGCTCTCTCAGCATCAAAATATGTCCCTTTATCAAAAACATCTTGGAAGCGGCTAGTTTCTTGATCAAAGAATCCACATAGTAGCTTTTGTTTAATGTTTCTCCCAAACTTTCCTATTTCCTTCTTGATTCTCTTCTTTGAGCTTAGTCTTGATGTGTCCCCAGTTAATATGTCCCCACTTTCATTACACCAAAAATTTGATGTTAGAATCGAAGGAGGCAGGTTTATATTGGTTAAGGAAGGTCCAGGTCCAAGGGTAAGGAGTTCAATAGGGCCAAGATCCCTTTCATTTGTTCCTTCACTACTCAGTTGGGTATTACCTAATGGGTTGCCTAATTGGTCTGATTGGACAGGCCCATTGTGCTCTTTTTGGGGATTAATCAGTCTAGGCCCATTACTGGAGTCCCCTAATTCAAATTTGAATCTCCCTCTATTAACTCTTTGAACCAACGACTCTATGTAAGTATCAGGGGACTCAAGTATGCAACCCTTATCCCAACCATGGCACTGGACTTCAAGTCTATTTTCATTCAAGCTATCCATGTTGAACATAATTTTTGTACTGTCACCTTTTGATTTCAAAGCTTCAAAATGTGGACGAGTACTCTGGCCATTAGTAATATAAGGTCCATTCCTTCAATCCAGGTCCATTGAAGGTTTGATTCTTAAGGTGGTTGCCTTGGTGGTCTAGATGAGAAAGAAGCATTATGACTTCCATTACCTAAGGGATTCTAATGTGGTGGTATAAGTGCAAGATGTTGGCATTTTCATTTGGGTTAATCCTAGTATCATCTAAGTTCAAAGAATTTGCTAGGGTTGGAGGAACTATGTGTGGTTCTAGGTCAGCAACAAGTGTACTATTCAAATTGGGCATGGTTTTAGGTGGGTTGTGACTGGGTTGGTTGAGGTTTAGCATGTGAATAGCTAAATGCAAAGAGGATGTGTTATTGTTTGGTGGGTTAGAGGCTGGGAATGAGTTTGCATGTGGTGAATGTGGTGTGCTAAGGGTACCAGGGTCAGGATGCTCTAAGTTAGGAGGGTTAAAGAGTACATGTTCTTGTGTTTGGCCCATTTGTCCAAAACGAACCTGGGTGGTCCATCTTTTTCTTCGATTATGATAAGCTCGAAGCTCATTTGTGAATTGGAGTTGTAAAGCATCAAATCTATATTGTACCTGGTGAAGCTCTTATATTCGCTATCTCTGCCTAAATAGCATTAGTTCTACTTCTTCCATGTTATGGGTGCATTAACCACGTGTATGACCAATGAGACCACATCTAGTACACAGTTTATGAACCCTTTCATAGCGACATTGAATCCAGATCCTATAACCATCATCCAATCTGAGCATGAATCCAGCAATCACCAGTAGCCAAGGATTAATTCTCACCTTCACTCGTATAAAATGAATGTTTCTTGGAATTTTATCTTTAAAATCTACTCTTTCCACTATTCCCATCAACTGACACATCTTCTCAGCTAGTTCTGGGTAGTGATATTCCAAAGGTAAACTACGCAGTTGGACCCAAATCGAGATGAAATTAAGTTGTAGGTTCCCAATCACCAAATTTGGTCTCCATCGTTCTAGAACCAGAAGTGCTCCATCAACTGCCCAAGGTCTTCTGTGCAAATATGCATTAAGTTTTTGAGGAACTTAAAATGAAAAATGTAAAAATACGATTCTCTTCCTAAAATTGAAACTTCTCCCCTGATTCTCCATTGTTAAGGACATATTTTATATACTTGACTAATCATTTGACAAAACGCATTTTACTTGTAATTGGGTAGATCTAGGATGTGTTTAATACTACAAGAAACATGTTGTTCAAGTTAAGTATTAAAGCCATGAAGATTGGACCAAGAAACAAGTGAAGAATGGTTGTTCATTAAAGCTGGACAGATTCTCGACAGCTCTTGACAGATAATATCTATCGAGGTTTAATGAGTCTCGACAGCTCTCGACAGATACTATCTATCGAGGTCTCGATAGCTGCTTGACAGATATATCTATTGAGAATTACGAAATTCAGATTTCAAGATGTGATTTTTAGCCCATGCTAACATGTATTTGTAGGATTTCTTTTCTCACAACCCTAGACATATATAAGACTTATTTTAAATGTCTTCACATAAGAGAGTACAAGGAGAACACATCCAAAAAGTGACTAAGTGTCTTATTCTCTCTGAAAGAAGCTAATGCATCTTTACGCCCTAGGGTTTTGTAACCAAGTGCTTCTTGATCTTCATTGTTGATGAAGTGAAGAACTTTGTAGCCAACATTTTCTTCAAGTTGGTGAGTTAGTCACATACTGGGAGCCATGCATCTTTGGTTAGTCACATACTGGGATCCATGTAAAAGGGTGGTATTCATATATTGAAGAGTTTAAAGGTTCTGAAGTGATAGAAGGTTTCTACTGTAAGTTCATCTACGGGGATTGTAGAGCCTAGAGACAAAGGTTTTGTACTAGATCTGAAATTTCTCTTTACTATAGTAAATTTCTTTTCAGGAAGGTTTTTCCCTAGGTTTTTTACTGTGAAACTAGTTTGTTTCATTTGTTTTCCTAGGTCATCATATCTTGTCTTATTTAATTTTTCGTTGTGCATGATTTTGACATGATATTAATGTTTGTTTTTTTTAACAAAATTATTCATAATAAATCTAATTAACAACTTGGATTTAAAACTTGTCAATTATATCAACCGAGGTCTAAATTTCCCAACAAGTGGTATCAAAACGGGTACACTTTGATAGGATTAATTTCCTGAGTGTGATCCCTGACTCCTGTTGTCATGGATTGTGAACAATCTCTTTTGATTCCTCCTTTATTTGATGGCACTAATTATGCAAACTGGAAAGTTCGTGTGAAAGTTTTTTTATAGGCTCTAGGTGAACAAGTATGGTTGTTGAAGTTGGTTGGATTAAGCCAAAGGAAGCGCCGGTGAATTGAGATGAAGCAACAATCATAGCAGCAAATTTCAATAGTATGGCTTTGAATGCTTTGTTTTGTGGGTGACCAATGTGGAATTCAAGAAAATATCATCCACGGAAGTTGCAAAGGAAGCATGGACCATTCTTAGACCACTTATGAAGGCACTAAAGCAGTAAAGACAGTGAAGTTTTAAAGACTAACTAGTAGTTTTGAAAAAATAAGGATGGAGAAGGATGAGATCTTTGATGAGTTCTATGCTAAACTCAAGGATATTGTGAATTCTACCTTCAACCTTGGAGAATATATAGTAGAATCCAAAATTGTTAGAAAAATCCTTAAATCCTTAAGTCCTTACTTGAAAGATTTCATGCCAAGATCACTGTCATTGAAGAAGTCAAGGACATCGATCAAATTCCTTTGACTGAGCTTGTAAAGAACCTTCAAACCTATGAAATGGGATTAGGCTTAATGGGAAAATGTGAAAAGTGTAGAAATTTGGCTCTTAAGGGTATAAAAGATGAAAGTGAAGATGAAGATGAAGATGAGGATGAGGATGGGGATCTAACTTTCATAACTAATGATATTATCAAGCTTCTTCAATTTAGGAAAAATGATAAGAACAAACTTTCTAGGAAATCTAAATCCTCTAGGAAGGGTAAGAATGAGAAACCCTTTTATCCAGTGCCATGAGTGCAAAGGTTTTGGTCATATGAGGATAGAGTGTCCAAACTATTTTATGAAGGAAAAGACTAAGAATTCAAAAGATAAAGGGTTGGTTATTACCATGAGTGATACTGAGGATGACTCTTCCGATGAGTATATGGATGAATGTGGTCACTTTATGGCTTTTGTTATCACAACCGATAAGGTGATTATAGAGAGTACTAGTGACAGTGAGGATTTTTTTGAAGATGGAGTACCCAAGAAGATGACCCTTCAAGAAGCCTATGATAAGATTTGCACTAAATTTATAAAATTTGAAATACTTCTCATCGTTGTAGAAAAGAGCTTAATGAGATAAAAACTGAAAAAGTTGATCTGTTAATCAAACTAGATAAGACTACAAGGTTAGTTGAGACTCATTCTGTGAAGAACACCTCATTAGAAGAGAAGGTCAAGAATCTCAAGATTGAGCTTAGCCAAGCTAGAACTCAAATAGAAAGGATGTCTAATGTAAAGCTTGATGAGATATTAAGTGCTCAAAAGTCTAGTTTTGATAAGATTGGCTTGGGATATGCTGTTTTCTCCGAGCCCTCCTCTTCCACGACTTTTAAATCAAAGGCTGTCTTTATGCCCCAATTTGAGAAAGGTGATAAAGGTATGACATCTAAAACTGATTTGGCTAATTGTAAATCCTTTGTTAGATCTCATGTTTGTCACTATTGTGGTGTTTTTGGACACATTCGTCCTAATTGTAAATCCTATGTTAGATCTCATGTTTGTCACAGGTTTCCTCTCAAGAACCTACACCTTTGTTTGGAGATTTATTAAAAGTTTTGAGTTTTTTAACTCAATTTCAGGAGAATTTTAATTTTTCTATATCATTTAGTAGACATATTAGGACACATGTCTTTTCATCTTCACGGCCAAAGACTCGTGCTGTACGGGTGAGAAAGGAGCCTCAGACTTAATTGTCTAATCTATTTGTCCTCTACTTTAATTCTTTCTATCTAAAGTAGGACTCTCTTTACTTGATTTCTTATTTGCTTTTGGAATCATGCTTTCATGCATCTGCATCTATCTTCATACTTTCATGTTATTTGTCTATTTTTGTTTGGTTGTTTAGTTTTTATTTTATTTGTTTTTCAAAATAACAAGAGAAAAATCAAAAAAAAAACAAAAAAACAAAAACAGTGTGTGTCTGTGTACATTGGTACTTGTGTACCTTGGATGGCCATTGAAATAGAGTTTTCTAAACTTTGTATCTTTTGTAGCTTAGATGAGCATCTCTATGCACAACTAAGCAAGTGACCTTTGTGGCTCATGTTTGTGGTGAGTAAGATTAAGTATTCTCTTGCACTTAATACTCGTATCTCTCTTTTTGATGGAAATAGCTAAAAAATCTTAAGAGAAAGGCATAAATAACCATCTCACCACTGTTGCCCTCCAATCATGAAATGACACTTGTATGCTTCGGCATAACAAATGTGCAATGTCAAAAACTTAACATAATTGGGTATTTATTTTCTCTCTCTTATATGTCCATGCATGGTATACATAAAAGAAAATATGCAAAGAAAAATAAAAGCAAAAAGAATAAAAATGCTTTATATATGATTGCAAGCGTATCTTCTAGAAGATGTGGGAGTTATATGATATACCTCAAATATGATAGTCCCCATCAAGCAGTTATAATTGTGTGTGAGTTAAAGTGATTTTCTCATATCTAAAATCGTCATAACATGTAGACACTCATGCAATCTTGTGATGTTTTTCATACACAACACACAATATTCTTTGTTATTTTTGATACATGTGCAGGTACAATGTGATTTGGCCATTACAAGGGATACATGTGTTAATGTATGCTCACTAAACTATCTTAACTTGTTTTTGAAATATAAAATTGGTTAGACTTGTTTAGTGTGTGTGTGTTGGATCTAAATGCTTGACATTTTTCTTATTAAGAGATGTTTTTGAGAACTTAACATGTTGTTTGGATCTTTGGTTGGGTAGCGTGATTGATTGCATTCATGTCTGTGTTTTTCTCTTTTTTGAAAAACTATTTTTGTCTATCTTGATAGCTTCTCGACAGCTCTCGACAGATTGCTATCTATCGAGCCCCTTTTTCTTCTTGTCTTAATATATGTTAACGCAATCTTGATCCATTGAGAAATTTTCTACTGGCCGATAGATCCTCGACTGATTCTCGATCCATCGAGGTTGGCTTCTACTCAATAGTTGCTCGACAACTTCTCGATCTATCAAGATCCTCTTGCATGTATTGTTTTTTACATGTTTTGCATCTTTCTATTATTTTGTCATTCATAACATCTTGTTTCATTACATTCATGCATTTATATGGATTCTTTGTACCCCCTTGATCATCTTTATATTTTTCAGGTGAAGTTTTCTAGGTTCTTGTACCATTTGTCAATCATAACAAAAATGGGGAGAAATTGTGGAGAATATGTGATTTCTTTTTAAGATTCTACATGTTAGGGGGAGAAATACATGCCTTTGTAAGGGATAGCTGTGTTTCATCTTGTTAGGGGGAGTGCTTACCTCCTTCTTCTTGTACACCGGTCTTGTAATCATGTCTACATATATTGTGCTTATCTTTGAGATATATATATATATATATATTAAGGAGAGTGCTTACCTCCTTCTTGTACACCGATCTTGTGATCATATCTACATACATTGTGCTTATCTTTGAGATATATATATATATATATATATATATATATATATATATATATATATATATATATATGATGTATTTTCTTCTCACCTTCCTCTACATGTGTTGTTTCTTTTCTATCTTTATACACATGTTTCTTTATTGTATACAATCTTTTATCTCTGTTTCACACTAAAATGCAGTGATGAGTTTTGTTTAAAGTGTTTCAAAAATACAGGTTGTCAAAATCTTCATTGCATAAACTTTCTTCTTGCAAAATTTTTTAAGAGTTTATGTTATGATAGATTTTATTATATTCAACAAGTGAGTATGAGTTGAGTGATTTATGACTTCTCTCATATGTTCATTTGTATGTTGTGGTTTTTTCATAGATTGCCAAAGGGGAAGATTGTTAATGACATATTTTATGTAATTGGCTAATCTTTTGACAAAACGCATTTTACTTGTAATTGGGTAGATCTAGGATAAGTTTAAATATTTCAAGAAACATGTTGTTTAAGTCAAGTATTAAAGCCATGAAAATTGGACCAAGAAACAAGTGAAAAAGGGTTGTTCATTAAAGTTGGACAGATTCCCGACAGCTCTTGACAGGTAATATCTATCGAGGTTTAATGAGTCTCGACAGGTCACGATAGATACTATCTATCGAGGTCTCGACAGCTGCTTGACAGATGTATCTATCGAGAATTACGAAATTCAAATTTTTAGATCTGATTTTTAGTCCATGCTAACATGTATATGTAGGATTTCTTTTCTCACAACCCTAGACATATATAAAACTTATTTTAAAGGCCGACACATAAGAGAATACAAGGAGAACATATGCAACAAGTGACCGAGTGTCTTATTCACTCTGAAAGAAGCTACTATGTTTTTGCGCCTTAGGGTTTTGTGACCAAGTGCTTCTTGATCTTCATTTTTGATGAAGTGAATAACTTTGTAGCCAACATCTTTTTCAAGTTGGTGAGTTAGTCACGTATTAAGAGCCGTACATCTTTGGTTAGTCATGTACTGGGATCTGTGCAAAAAGGTGGTGTTCATATATTGAAGAGTTTAGAGGTTCTGAAGCGGTAGAAGGTTTCTACTGTAAATTCATCTACGGGAATTGCAAAGTCTAGGGACAAAAGTTTTGTACTGGATCTGAAACTTCTCTTTACTATAGTGAATTGTTTTTCGAGAAGATTTCCCCTCAGGTTTTTCACTGTGAAACTAGTTTGTTTCATTAGTTTTCTTGGGTCATCATATCTTGTCTTATTTAATTTTTCACTATGCATGATTTTGACATGATATTGATGTTTGTTTGTTTTAACAAGATTTATTCATAATAAATCTAATTAACAACTTTAGTTTAAAACTTGTTAATTATATCAACCGGGGTCTAAATTTTCCAACATCCATGCAGAGTTAATTAGATGTTGCAGGCGCAAAACAAGAACTTTTTATAGTCTAACAGGAAGCCAATCGCACAGCAGCACTATAAATCTCTTTGGATCACTAAATCCTCAAGATCAGGTTCTACCACAAGCCCATGTCTTGCAAACAAAACTTCTTCCTCTTCACTAGGTAGGAGGTCTGACTCTAGTTCTTCAGTGAACAAATCCAAGCTAATATCAGAGTCGCTACTATCAGTCCATACAACTTCTCTAGGAGCTATATTATCATCCATTGTGAAATCAAGGTAAGGTTTAAAGAAGGTTGCATGCACGGAGAGAATAGTGTAGTACAACACTCATTAGACACTCTTATGAATAGACATGGCAAAATGGGTCAGAATTTTCTGACTTAACCTGACCTGATCCAAAAAATACCAGACCCGGACTTGATATTTTTGACCCGAAGCAAAAACAAGTTAACCCATTACTCGACCCGTGTTTTTTGTGGGTCAACCCCACCTGACCTACAACTTGACTCGAACGTGAATCACTTTTTTAAAACTTTTTTTTTTTGGTAAAAATAAAAGTAAAATTAAGACAATAGTAGTTTTATTGTTTATTGTGAGCTTTAAGGAAACAATTGATACATTTACATAACTGCATACAAATTAACTGAAAGATAAATAGTTGAAAATTCTGTAATGAGTAAAATATTTTAGATATCAAATAACAAAGCACATGCCAAGATAATATGATTACAGTAGAGTTAAAAATATAGATTTAAAATTATAGACATGTGTGAGAAACATTCACAAACGTGAAAATAGTGAAGCTAAAGTATCAAATTAGAATAAATTATGAATGCTTAGTCCTATTTTTTAACAATTTATTTCTAAAATAAATGGCTTTGCAAAATAAATTATGATATTTCCTATAGTGTGTGTTACTTAACTATGATATGATATTCATAAAAAAGACCATGTATAAATAAGTAGGCAATCAAACTTTAATGTAAATCTCAGATTGAAATAGAGTGCTAACCACAATTGATAATAGATTATAAAATTAATTTTTAAGATTGTAAATTTCTTCAATGTTTTTATTCTTTATCAAATGAGCTATCAAATAAGTCATTTGTAATTTTGTTTTATATTCTCGAATGTTGATATTGAGTAGAAATAAAACATGTGTATTTGTTTTACTTATCTTTGTGTTATTTTGTTTTAGATAGTAATGTTAGGATTTGTATAATTTTAAAATTATTGAATAAAGATTAATAAGTTTAATTGAGTTCATTCTTGATTTAAATAGTGAATTCAAAATAATGCATTTTACATCAAGTAATTTATTGCATAACTTTCTAAATGAAAAATACATGTTGTTTTCTTTATTAAAAAAAAATTCATGTGAAAAATACAGGTCAACCCAACCCGACTCGAAACTCGATTGACCCGAACCTCTTTTTAACCCGCTTAAAATGACCTGTTTTTTGACCAGTTACCCATTTAACCTGCAACTTGATTTACCTGACCTAAACCTGACTTGACCGGCCCGATTTGCCATGTCTACTTATGAACACTGAAAAGAAAGAAGGTTAGAAAAAAGGTGTTCTTGATAAGGACAAAGAAAGTATGAAGAAGAAGAAGACAGAAAAGAGTTTAGGGGAAGTAAAAGGAATATAAGTTAAAGTAATACTAAGTGACCACTTAGAAACAAGTTGACTCAGTGCAAGCAAGGTCACGCCTCAAGCATGCAAAGGAGTATAGAGATTTGGGATATAATGATGAAAAACGTGCTGGAATTAAAAGGACTTAATAAAAAAAGACAACTTACCTACAAGAACAGATAGCGAGGAAAAAGAGGGCTAACAAATTTTTTGAAAAAGAAAAGAGATGAAGAGGGAATAATGATAGCTTATCTAGGAAAACGACGGCGGAAACCCAAGGGGTTGAGAGGCGCACTGTTGTGAGAAGAAAACATATGACTTTTTTTAAATAAGTTTTTTTTTTTAATAGGAACTTAAGGTAGTTTTGATTGTGTAGATAGGGTATTAGGAAGTTTTACAAAACATGGTTTAGCTTTTTCTTTTTTCTTTTTGAAAGGAACACGGTTTAGCTTTTTTAAACATTGATGATAGGTTTTGTGTATGTGTGTTTGTTTCTCAGAAAAAAAAGAAAAATTATTTTTATGTTTTAGGAATAAAGATAAATTAATTAAATTAAGGGTTTTAAATCATTTTTCTCTTAAAGTTTTACTTCTTTGGGGCTAGTTTGGGCTTTTCTTGCATTTGGGCGTTTGGGTCCATATTAGCCAAAATGGGTATCTATAAAGTCATATATAGAAGAGATGAGAATCATTTCCACAAGCTCAAACCAAAGAGCGTAGTTTTGAAACCCGACTGCACCATACGGTTCGATCGAAAAAACCGTAAACTTCTTAATTTTGTGATTTTTTTAACATCAAGAACCGTTTAATAAGAGAAAAAATAGAGACCCATGTGAACCGTGGTCAGACCGTACGGTTCTGAGAACCGTGACCGGTTTTTGAGCTTCGAACGGTTTTTTTTTGTTTCAGCTTTTTTGGCGAATTTTAGCTAGTACACCGGTACGAAGCTATGGTCAGATCTAGAAGAAATGAACAAACACAAGAAGAACAAAGATTGGGAGGAGATCTGATAATTTCAGATCTTGAACAAAGGGATTTGTGAGGAAAAAAAAGAAAAAGAACAGAGAACAGAAAACAAGTTCCTCAGAGAGAAGAATACAACGAAGCAGGAGCAGGATCTGCGCCTAGTTGAAGACTTGAAGCAGCAACTTGCAGGTTGCCGATCACGCCTTCGTCTTCTACTGCTGCTGCTTCTTCTTTCTTTTCTTTTTCTTTTTTTCTTCTCTTTTTTTTCCGTTGATGGAGCTACGTGTTTCTCTTTCTTTCTTTAGACTTTTGCTACTTTTTTACTCACTTTGAATTCCTTAGTCCCTCACGTGGTGACTAACATGGGAACTGATGAAAGTTTTAATTTTTTAATAAAAGGAAAAAAATTTCAGCCATATATTTAGATCTTTTCTGACCTGCCCAACATGATGTGACGTGCCTTGATAAGTGCTTTAAATATTTTAAATACTTTTAAGAGTAATGTAGTACCAGTATCACAATATTTTATACACTTTTTTGCAACAATTTGGGACGTGGCAAAGTTTGAGTAATAATAAAAAAAAAAAACGTAAATGCACTTTTAATTTTTATATTTTGGGATTTTTTTATTTCGGTTCTTAAATTTTATTTTTATTATTTTTAATTTCTAAACCAATTAACATGTGATATTTAAGTCTTTATTGTCAACCAACTAACAGAAAATGCTAACGTGACTAACAGCACAGTAAAATAATAATTAAAAAATCTATTTTATTATTAAAAATTGTCACGTCAGTGTATATTAATTTTAAATTAAATAAAAAAAAATTAAAAACAAAAAATTGAATATGAACATCAACAACAATATACCTAGAATCAAGAACATGAACACCAAAGAACAACACCACAACACATAAAAATAAACCTCTAAAATTCCACACCCAAAACGCAACACCACAAACAACAATTCACAAACCCAAACTTTAGGAACAAATTTTAGCAATACCCAGAATCAAGAACACGATATCGATGTCTAGAATCAAAACCATCAAAGCGTCGTGTAACTCCAGAATCTTGAACAGCTTCTTCGGTGATCGGCGGCTGATGCTGATCGCTTCAAAGAGATTGAACAGTTGAATCGCCGGACCTTTCACGGTCTCGACGAAGCATGCGCCGTCGATATTAGTTCCCAAGTTCTCGAAAAACTGCTTGTAGAGCTTCTTCTCGCTCGCAAACAAAACCCTAATGCAAACCTTCGCGGCCCGAATCCAATGTCGGATCTTCGCTTCGAGTTGATCCCACTCCAGCCTCTGCACGTCACCGATGCTCAGCTTCTCGATCCCGAGCCGCCGGAAGCTCACGTCCACTGCTGACTTCCGAATGTTGTCGAACACTTGAATACACTCCCGCAAGTAATCGGGGGCGATCATCCTCTTCACAATGCACTGCAGATCGTAGATCGCATCGGACGACACCAAATCGATCTTGCGGATACTGCTAGTAGATTGGTAACTCGATCTACTGCTATTAGCACCATCAGCGACCGAATCTCCACCTTCTCCTTTGCCTTCCTTGTGCTCCTCTCGCTGCTGAGCGAGCTTTAAGCTCAAATTCAAACCCTGGTCGTGCTCGCCAGCCTCGTCCTCGTGATCGTGATCGTCGAGAGTAGCAGGTGGGGGTTACTTTCTCAGATTTGGGAATTTAGGTTTTTTTGAGGCAGTTTATTTGTTTTCATTGCTAAATTTTGTTCTTGAAGTTTGGGTTTATGAATTGTTGTTTGTGGTGTCATGCGTTTTGGGTGCGGAATTTTAGAGGTTTGTTTTTATTTGTTGTGGTGTTGTTCTTTAGTGTTCATATTCTTGATTCTGGGTTTGATGTTTATGTTCTTGATTTTGGGTTTGTGGTTGTTGATGTTCATATTCAATTTTTTGTTTTTAATTTTTTTTATTTAATTTAAAACTAATTTATATGCTGACGTGGTAATTTTTTAACACAAAATAGATTTTTTAATTATTATTTTACTGTGCCGTTAGCCACGTCAGCATTTTCTGTTAGTTGAATGACGGTAAGGACTTAAATGTCATGCGTTAATTGGTTTATGGACTAAAAATGGTAAAAATAAAATGTAGGGACCAAAATAGAAAAAGTCTCAAAATGTAGGGACTAAAAGTGCATTTACACAAAAAAATAATTATGGGTCTACATCTCTACCACTCACATTTCATTACGTGGAAAACTATGACAAAATTTGTATAAAATGTTATGGTGCTATTATTGCTCTAATTATAATTAATATTTATATTTAAGTATATAATAATTATTAAATAATTATTTCAATTTAAAATTATTAAATAATTTATTTTATTTTATTTAAGTGTCTTTCTAATTATTATTATTATTATTATTATTATTATTATTATTATTATTATTACAAGTTTAGCTAATCAATATATAAATAAATAAATAGATATTATATTTAAATTTGCTTAAGATTTGATATTTCTTATTTGTCTTGTAAAAGTTATGATATGAAAATATATATTTGAAATATAGATATTTATATTTAATTGGATTATTTTAGTTAAATTTTTTATTTATACTAATTTAATGTATTTATTTATATTTAAATAATTATTAAATTAATTATGACGTCATCAGACCTTGGTCTGATCTTAAAAACCTTGAATCTCTTTCATTTACGATTCATTGAACGGTTCGGGTTTAAAAACCATGCCAAAGAGTCCATTTGGAAATATTATGGGCAATGAAATTAGCTTTTCGAAAAATAAGGTTTACAAACCACTCATCAAAAGAGTTAAAAATCAATAAGCTTTTATTTATAATATGTTTAATCACTCAGTGATGAGAAAGAGAAGTAGGTTTCTGTAGTTGAAGAATATCAAGTTGGAAGCATCTCCTTTGCATAGCACGTGTTTGTACCCCAACTTTGTTGCCTTTGCTGCTGCTAGTTTAGCTGCTTTTGCTTTAGCTACGTAGGGGGCTTTGGTCTTGTTATGGCTTTACAAGCAAAAATTGATCATCTTTTATAATTTTTGCCCACTGCTACTCCACATGATTTCTCCTTGCCATTAGATGCATGAAAATTCACTTTCACACGGGGCTGAGAGGGTCCCAAATGTTGCCTGTGTTAATCTCACTATCTGCATAGTCGTAAAACAATAGGTGGTAGAGGTATATTTTATTAATTTCTTTACTTAAGAGCAAAGGGTCAAGAGCTTCTTTCTTAGTTTGTCTCATTGTTCAATTTCTTTCTGTGGAAGCTCCAACAATTTTTTCTACGAGGTCAATAAAAAGATGAATCTCGAATAGGAGATGAATTCTATGGTCTACATGGTTTTATTACAAATTTGTCCATAGTACTAAGAAAATAGTAAAAGATAAACTATAAGTTAATTTGGTATATTGTTTCTTCATATAATGAACATACTAATTATGATTGTTAAGATTAAATTTTGCATATAATCTATTGTTTCTAAATACAATATTATTGCGCAACATTGGCATAATGGTCACTTTATAAGTATAAATTCTTCTGAGGGTGGGGTTGGGGGTAAGAACTGGGGTTCAAGTTTTTAAAAGGAAACCTCACACACATACACACTTAGATTACGTTAGAGTGAGATTTTGATCTCAGATCAAAAAAATAAAAATACAATAAAAATATTAATTATTGTTATAAAGTGAAATTTAATTATTATTACTTAGAATATTTTTATCAATTAGTTTATGTCTTTACTCTGTACAATTCTTTTATTTAACAATTCAACTCAATTTTGACAACTATTGGTCTTTGTAATTCTATTAAAAAAAATTTTGTTATGTTAATATTTATTTTTGTCTTCACTTAATCACTCTCTTCTCCCATCTCTTGTCTAATTTTATTTATTTATTTAGAATCCCCCATTGTCTAATTGTTTAATTGCCTTTTAGTGTTAACATTTACTAACTTGATTGACTAAACCATGTCCCAAATCCCACTTACAAATAACAAATTAATTAAAAACACATTTAAATTTAGTCACTACACTTGTAGATTTGATAAAAAATTTTAATTAATTGTAATTTTATTTGCAATGTATATATATTTGCAAGCTCAGGGGTTCATTTGAACTCCTGAACCAAAGCGAATACTGCCGTAGATTTTTGCCGCCCCTTAATTGTTGTCATCTATATCATATTATAACAAATAGTTGTGAACATATAAATTTTCTTTCTTCCTCTATTGGTACTTGCAAGTTAGTTTCTACTTTCTACTGATTTATTTATTTATTTTGTTGCTGAATAAGTTAGTTTCTACTAATTACACAAGGTGAAAGGGACTTTTTTTTTATTTTTTTTTTAAGATGAACTAAAGTTTCCATCCCTTTTTTGCGGGTCACATTTAGTTGGGACTATCTGCAGCCACGCTATCTTCCAAAGAAGTAGTTTAAATGTCCTTCTTGGCCTTGACTTTTCACAATTTCCTCCGTTCTTTGCTTTCAATTAATTGGGCCACATAGATTGTATTCGACAATATACATACATACATACATACATACATACATATATATATATATATATATATTCCCAAATCCTAGACAATGTTTACGGCCACCTCCCAGCATCTAATCTCTAGTGCCCAATCTACTTCTAAGGCTCCCTTTTCTTCACAGGCCTCGGATATTGATAATTTAAGTAAAGATGATTTATATGTCCTTCTCAAGAAAAAGATTGAAGAAGAGAAGGAGGCTGAGAGCAGAAATTCTGAAGAAGATTGGTTTGGGCATGATGAAGAATATGATGAAAATACTCCTGACCTAAGAGCCTGTTGATTCCCATATTTGTCTGGCCTGCACAACGGCTACTGATGTTACAATATTTACTCAAGAGCAAAAATATTTACTGCTGCTTTCCATGATGACAATGATTCTTTTATTGACTACTTTTGGCACTACCAGCCAAACTACTTTCGGTCTCAAAAGCTGACTTGATTCCTTTCGCAAATTACGCTCCTGATGCCCCTTATGGGTCCTGATATGAATGGTAAAAAGTCACTATTCAATTTGTACTATTCATTGTTTTATTTACTAATATAAGGGGGTTGTCCCTTATTATAAAACTCAAAATTTTCTTCTAGAATTTCCTTTAAATTCTCTCTAGGACTTCCTTTAGTTCAGAATATCTCACTGATTACACAAAACTTGTAACTAGAACTAGGACTAGCTTTCAAGCCTTGTACTACTATCCTTGTTAATCATTGTAATCTTGTGACTAGAAGAAGAATATGCTAAATCTGATGCTCCTTCTGGATCTGATTTTTCAACTATTGAAAACCTTGATTTTGAAAATTAATTACGTGTGATTAATCTAAGGATGTGGATTTTGAAATTTCTGCTTTTTAAATTCATATGATTGTTTCAAGCAATGAATTCTTTTTTAAACCTAAGGGTAATAAAAAGAAGTATTATCAAAATATTTTTGCTCCGTTTGAACCTGTTTAGATCCGGATGAACCTGCGTTTGCAACCTATAATATAAGATAATTTTGGTAAAAATTGAGAATTTTTTTATATGGTGATAAAATTACTCACGCTGGTTACTATACTAGAAAAGAAAAGAACTTGGTCAAAAAAGGTATGCGCCTGTAAGAGCCAGTCCATTGAGTATCAGCGGAAAGTGAGAGAGGATTAAAATATAAATTAAAATATATATAAAAATTCAGGACCAGGACTTAGGAGGAAGGAGTAGATAAGCTTTAAGTCAAATTCTTGCGGCATAGCCCCAAATTGCAGCCCCCCATTAATCCATATAATCTTCCAACAGATTGTCACATAGCATCACATCAAAAACAACAAATCAAACATGGAAGACATGTTGCTATACTCATCCCTCTCTCTTCTTCTCCTCCTTGCAGTAGCTTTCAAGTTCTTGCTCCAATCAAGAACAAAACACAAACACCTCCCACCAAGCCCACCTTCTCTACCAATTCTAGGCCATCTCCATCTCATTAAGAAACCACTCCATCGTACTTTCCACCGCTTTTCACAAAAATATGGTAACATCTTCTCTCTACAATTTGGGTCCCAACTCGTGGTTATTGTATCATCCCCATCTGCAGTTGAAGAATGCTTTACCAAGAACGACATCATTTTAGCCAACCGTCCTCGCTTCCTAGTCGCCAAGCATGTTGGCTACAACCACACCACCGTGGTAGCAGCTTCTTATGGAGACCATTGGCGCAACCTTCGCCGCATCAGTGCCTTAGAAATCTTCTCAACAAATCGTCTCAACATATTTCTAGGAATCCGAAGAGATGAAGTCAAGCACTTGCTACGCAAGCTATCACGAAACTCGTGCCAAGGTTTTGCTAAGGTAGAATTGAAATCAATGTTCTCAGAGCTGACATTTAACATCATAATGAGAATGGTGGCAGGAAAGAGATACTACGGGGAGGACATGAAAGACGAGGAAGAAGCAAGGAAATTCAGGGGGTTAATGAAAGAGCTAGCAGGGTCAGCAGGGGCCTCAAATCCACAAGAGTTTGTGCCCTTGTTGCGGTGGATTGATCATGGGGGTTTGGAGAAAAGATTGATGAAACTGGCCGACAAGACAGATGCATTCTTGCAAGGTCTTATTGATGAGAAGAGGAGTAAGGAAGAGAAGGGGAACACTATGATCGATCATCTGCTTTCTTTGCAAGAATCACAGCCCGAATACTACACGGATCAAATTATCAAAGGGCTTATACTGGTATGTGTAGCTCATTTCTCTTTACTTCTTCTTCTTGGAACTAGATGCTAATTAAAAAGCTGATAACATCAATACTCAAGATTGTTAAAGACGATATATATTGGAAATTCGGTAATCATATAACCAAATCTGACCCAGTTGTTTATTTGACAAGTTAGAATAAAACATTTATAACACGAATTTGAAGTCAACCGCAAGTCAACCTTGTAGTCTTGATTTCTAATCAGGAAGTTGTTTATGTAATTATATTCTTCTCACAATTTCTGTATTTTTTTTAGAACAGGATCCTCTTGCAAGGTTGAGACTCTAATTTTATATATAACAGTACAGAGAGTTATAAGTGATTCACAAAATAAAATTTTGTGATACTCATTAATCTTTAATCATATCATATTAATTATTTTATTTTTTATTGTTCTTTTTCACAAATATAAATTTTGATTTTTACCATCTAGATTCTAGAGGTAAGCTAAAGTTGGAGTAAGTCTTTTGTCTAGTGCTCTTCCGTACGCACCAGACGAAAAGACCAGGCCAATAAATATTACCCTACTTTTGCTATCTAGCACGACTATCTATTGCAGTGGAGCCTACTTGGCTGTGCTGATGACTTGATAGTGATAGAAATTTAGAAAGAACCCCAACAATATCTCAACCTTTTGATTCAGTGATATTTTATTAGGATATCCTTTGTCAGAATACCAGTAAAAATAAATATTAGCTAGCAATCAATTTTTCCTTTAAAATTCTTGGCGTGATTTATGAATCTCTAAAATAAATATTAGCTATCAATAAAATTCTAGGCGTGATTTTACATCAAAATTTAGAATTTACCTCATGAAGTTTAAGAGTGTTTGAATTTTACACCTTAATGTTTCAAAATTTAGATTTTACACTATAAAGTTTAGGGGAGTTTGAATTTTATACCTCAAATTTTGAAACTTCAGGGTGTAAAATTCAAACACCCACAAACTTTAAGGAGTAAAATCCAAATACCTCTAAAATTTAAGGGGTAAAATCCAAATTTTAAAACATTAGGTGTAAAATCCAAACACCCCCAACTTTAGGAGGTAAAATTCAAATTCTGAATATTCAGAGTGTAAAATCTAAATACACCCAAATTTTAGGGTGTAATTTGCAATCTTTCCTACTTTTAAATTATTGTCATGATTTTAATCACTTATTGAATGTATAATAAGCAGGTCTTGTTAGTTGCTGGGACTGACACATCGGCTGTGACATTAGAGTGGGCAATGTCCAATTTGCTTAATCATTCTCAAGTGTTGAAGAAGGCTAGGGCTGAGTTGGATAATCAAATTGGAAAAGAAAAATTAATCAATGAATCGGATGTCACTAAATTGCACTATTTACAAAATATAATCTTGGAGACTCTTAGATTGTATCCTGCAGCCCCATTGCTTTTACCCCACATGTCCTCTGAAGATTGTACCATTGGAGGACATCATATTCCACGTGAGACAATGTTATTGGTTAATGCATGGGCCATACATAGAGACCCTAATATATGGGATGATGCAACTAGTTTTAAGCCTGAGAGATTTGAAAGTGGAGAGAATAACGTAAACAAGTTAATGCCATTTGGATTAGGAAGGAGGGCCTGTCCTGGGGCAATCCTTGCCCAACGTACAGTGGGCTTGACATTGGGATCATTAATTCAATGCTTTGAGTGGGAAAGGATTAGTAAAGAAGAAGTCGACATGGTTGAAGGTAATGGGCTCACCATGCCCAAAGCTATGGCATTGGAAGCCATGTGCAGAGCACGCCCGATTATAGCTAAGGTTCTTTCTATGTCTGAGGATGAGTTTTGAACAATGTTCTTGAGGTTTGCAAGAATAGCCTAGCTATATTTGCAGAGATTACCTTAATATTAGTTACTTAGTAAATGTTACTGTAATAAGTATATTGCTAGCTAGTATTTATATTGTATTATTGTATTCGTACATTTTTAACTCTTCTCTTTTTAGCTTTCCCTATATAATAATTTGCATTAACTTTACAGTATATAGGCATAAGGAATAAGAAAGGTTTTGGAAGATTAGCATATTTGCTTTCCTACTAGTTTATGTGACATTATGGTTTACAGTTGTTAATTTAATAGAGTATTCAAATAAATTTTTTTGGGAAATGATGTCATTTAATTGATTTTTTTATGGAATACTAGTTAGGGCTTGCACGTGCTTGCCGTGCAATAAGAGTAGTGATTAAGGTCAATTCTAAATTTTATTTATATCACAGAACAAAGATATAAATCATTTGATTTTTAAAGTATATAGAAATTTACATTAATAATAAAAAAAATTTAAGGATTTTGATAATTATGTCATAAAAAGTTAATCTCAATTGTATAAGAATTTTGATCACACACAAAGTCAGGATAGCTACATAACATATAAGATCTATTTTACTATAATAGTTTTTTAGTACCTATTTGCTAAAGGCAATATATCCACTCAATAAAAACTTCTAAGAATTAATGATAAGGAATATCATCGTCTTCCAACAATAAGTAATTGAGTTTTGCTAAGATAAAAATAAGGATAACAAAAGGTATGTGTCATCAAATTTTCCATTAGATAATATATGTCTCGAAAATTTAAACCTAAAAAATCAATATTCTTTAAATAATAAATAAAACACTTTATATTATCATTCCAACTTTTCAAGCATTACTACCGTATCTAAAACTCAAAATATGTGAAAAAAAAATTTTAGGTTAAAATTTAGCGGGAGTATTTTAGACATTATACAATAAAATATTTTAAGAATCATAAGATTTCATTAGGGTTTAACTGAGAGAATCACAATATGACAAATAATTGCTCATTTTCAAAATATTAAGGAAAAATTTGCTTCATTTTAAAGTTAAAGGAGGAATTGTAAATTGCCTACAATTGCCCTAAACATGAAGGATGAAAAGTGATTTTATCATTTTTTTTTTTGGTGTGTAAAACTAAAAGAATACAAAAAGTCAACCTAAGAATATTGTATGTGAAATAGTGACACAACCAAAGGGCACAACATTTTCATAATACTTTTATAATGAATTGATAGCTCAGTAATTTTGAAAAAAAATTGTGACGACAACAAGATGTCTTAAAGTTTTCACAAAATAAATGTTATATCCACGACATTTTCATAACAAATTATAAGTAGTAGGTTGTTATTGGTGGGCAAAACAGTAATTTCATTAACAGGTTTAAATTAGAATCAATAACAATTTACCACCTATAGTTTGTTATGAAAGTATTGTGAAAGATATTGTGGATGTAACATTTTTTTTGCACAATAACTTTATTTTTAGTTGTGGTTGGTTCCAATATAATATTTTATTATTTTATTTTGATCTATAAAAAATTAACACTTCAACAATTGTGAAAATATTGTATCAATTTGTTGTGTTAAGATTTTATTATTTTGTGAAATATTGCGAATTGAACAAACCAAAAATAATGCAGAAAAACTAATGTAGCTTTACGCATTAAAAAAAAGCGACTGGTGAAACAGTGTAAGTTGAACAAACCAAAAATACTATAGCTTCAAGGCATTCGCTCTCTTTATATATAGATAATATAATATAAAACAAAACAAAAATAGATCAATGTACATCAGATGAAAAAAAAAAATCCATCTCACCATATTGACCAAATGCCTTGAATAAGTATGAAAGGTTTTTCTGCCATTTACTCTAAAAAAAAAAGTATGAAAGGTTTTTTTGTAGCATTAGAATATTCCAAAATTGACTAGACCAAAACACTATTCCTAAGCCTATTGGCTCTTTTTATATTTTATTTTGACTTATTAAGAAATGATAGCTCAATAGTTTTGAAAATATTGTGATGACAACAAGATGTCTTAAAATTTTCATAAAAAAAAAGTTATGTTTACAACATTTTCATAACAAATTATAAATAGAAGGTTGCTATTAGTGGGCAGAAAAAGTAATTTCATTAGCAAGTTTAAATTAGAGCCAATAACAATTTACCACCTATGATTTGTTATGAAAGTGTTGTGAAGAATATAGTGGATGTACTACTTTTTTTGCATAATAACTTTATTTTTAGTTGTGGTTGATTCCAATATGATATTTTATTATTTTCTTTTGACCTATAAGAAATTAACACCTCAAAAATTATGAAAATATTGTGCCAATTTGTTGTGTTAATATTTATAATTTTATGAAATATTGCAAATTGAACAAACCAAAAACAATGTAGCAAAACTATTGTAAATTTACGCATTCAAAGAAAAAAGTGGCTGGTGAAACAATGCAAGTAGAACAAACCAAAACTACTATAGCTTCAAGGCATTCACTCCTTTTATACGTAGATAATATAATATAAAACGAAACAAAAATAAATTGTTGTACTTGAGATGAAAAAAAATTCATCTCACCGAATTGGCGAAATGCCTTGAATAAGTATAAAAGGTTTTTTAATAGTATTAGAATGAGTCCAAAAAATTGACTAAACCAAATCACTATTCTTAACACTATTCATAAGCCTATTGGCTCTTTTTATATTTTATTTTGACTTGTAAAAAATTGATATTTTAACAGTTTTGAAAATATTGTGATGACAACAAAATATCTTAAAATTTTTACAAAAGAAATGTTATGCCAACAACATTTTCATAACAAATTATTAGTAGGTTGTTATTAGTAGGCAAAAAAGTAATTTCATTAGCAATTTTAGACCAGAACCAATAACAATTTACCACTTATAGTTTGTTATGAAGGTGTTGTGAAAAATGTTGTGAATTTAGCACTTTTTTTTGTATAATAACTTTATTTTTAGTTTTGGTTGGTTCCAATATGATATTTTATTATTTTATTTTGACTTATATAAAATTAACACCTAGCAATTGTAAAAATATTGTGCCAATTTGTTGTGTTAATATTTATAATTTTGTGAAACATTGGAAATTGAACAAACCAAAAATAATGTAGCAAAACTACTGTAACTTTACGCATTCAAAAAAAAAAAAAAACTGGTGAAATAGGTCAAGTTGAACAAACCAAAAATACTATAACTTCAAGGCATTCACTCTTTTTATATATAGATAATATATTATAAAATAAAACAAAAACAAATTGGTCTACTTGAGAAGAAAGAAATCCATCCCACTAGATTGGCCAAATGCCTTGAATAAGTATGAAAAGTTTTTTAGTAGCATTAAAATGAGTCAAAAAACTTGACTAAACCAAAACACTATTCCTAAGCCTATTGGCTCTTTTTATATTTTACTAATAAGGGTTGCACATGCAAGGCATGTGCTGCCCCTTTAATGAGAAAATTTAAGATATATTTTTTTTGAAATAGTATCAAATCATGTATTTAAATTTAGAATAGTTATTTAACATATGACTATCTATTTAGTATGATAATTTCTTAGGAGAGGGTATTTGGTATCAAATGATACCATATCAACAGTATCAAAATCCAATAAATAAGAGACATGTCAGCAAAAAATAACTAACCCATTAACAATTGAAAGACATGTGTTTGTGGGTAGTTATTTTTGTGCACATGTCTCTCGTTTATTGGATTTTGATAGTGATGATGTGATATCATTTAATATAAAATACTTTTTCATTTCTTAAAACCTATTTACTAAAGATAGTATATACTCGCCAAAAAAAAAATCTACTAAGAATGATAACAAATGTCGTCATCTTCCAACAATTAACAACTAAGTTTTAATAAAACATTGTCACAATATTTAAATTTTCTTAATAAATGATGACATAAGCTAGAATTGAAACTCTTCATCAAGTTATATACCTACAACCATTTGCAATGAATATTTTGTTATTCATACTTCCTTCTTTATCATTTTATTTTATGAGCTTAACTACGATACTTAGCTTACTTAATTTTTAATGAAAACCTTTTTAAGAAAGAAAACAAATAAAAAAAAAGGAACGAAATAACAAAAGACATATGTCATTGAAATTTCTATTACATAAAATTATAAATCTAGAAGATTTAGTGTTCTCTAGGTAACAAATAGAATATTATACGTCACCATTTTTACTTTCTAAGTATGACTAACACATAAAACTCAAAATACAAGAAGAAAATTTTTGGGACATTAAAATTAAATGAGGCATTTTAGTTATTGCACAATGAAATATTCTAGGAATTATAAGATTTTGTTAGGGTTTAACTAAGAGAGTAACAGTAGGGACGATATACTTGTCTACAAAGTATAGAGGAGAAAATTATTCTAAAATTGGAGGGAAGAAACTACCTCAAACATAAGGGGAGAAAGTAATTTTTTCCATAATTCTTTTTTGTTATGTGTTTTTTACTTTAAACAATGTGTTACAAAAATGTCAACCCAGGAAAACTGTCCATAAAACTATGAATTTTGGTTCAACAGCTTGGCTAAAAAAGAAAAAAAAAGTCAGGAACACAATAAATGTCACAATATTTTCTCAATACCTTTATTTTAGCTAAGGTAGACCTTGATATGATATTTTATAATTTTATGTTACTATAATGCTACATTTCCAACATTTTCAAAATAAATTTTAGGTGGTAAATTGTTATTGGTTTTTAATTGGGACAACCACTTTAAACTATGCATTAAAAAAAAACAACAAACAAAAAACCCACAAAAGAAAATTATGGATGAAATAGTGTATTTTTGCTCACCAAATTTGACTAAACCAAAAAAAGAAGTCTAAGAACACAACAAATTGTCATAATGTTTTCACAATACCTTTATTTTCAGCCGTGGTAAGTTTCATAACAAATTATTGTTAGCAAGTTGTAATTGATTTTAAAATGGATTCACAACTGACATCACTTTTTTTTCCATCAATAGTAGCTTACCTGTGATTTGTTGTGAAATTAATGTGAAAATGTTGTAAACTTAGCATTTTTTTTATTTGATCTATAAGAAACTGAGATCTCAACAATTGTGAAAATATTGTGATAACAACAAGTGTTACAAAATTTTCACAAAACATTTTATTTTCAGTTGTGGTTAGTCATAGATTCATATTTTATTATTTTATTTCAATCTATAAGAAATTGACATCTCAATAATTGTGAAAATATTGTGAAATTTATTTATGTCAATATAACAATATATATGATAACTCATATAAATAAAATAAAATAAAAGGCACAAAGGGAAACGGATGACTGAAGACAAAGAAATGTTATGTCTGCGATATATTCATAACAAATTATAAGTAGTAGGTTATTACAAATTGTTATTGGTGGGCAAAAAAAGTAATGTCATTAGCAAGTTTAAACTAGAACCAATAACAATTTATCACCTATGGTTTGTTATGAAAGTGTTGTGAAAATGTTGTGGATGCAACACTTTTTTCACGATAACTTTATTTTAGTTGTGGTTGGTTCCAATATCTATATTACTACTTAATGAGCTTTTCCTATTTGAGATCCTTATTTTTTGGTTCAAAAAAGCTCCTACACCTCTATGTTTAAGTAGAGAAAAAACTAAAGGACAATCTGGTAAAAATATAACTCGAACTCCCACTAAAACATTGCCAAAAAAATAGGGTTACTCTTCTATTGATTTTCAAATTGTTTTATTCACTTATAAATTAGATTTTCAAAATAAAAATTATATATAAAAAATAAAAACACAGGGTTTTTTTTTTTGCTACAAAATATGACCACTAAAAAAAAGTCTTATCGCACGCGCGAAACGCGTATGATGAGGCTAGTGATATTTTATTATTTTATTTTGACCTATAAGAAATTAGCACCTCAACAATTGTGAAAATATTGTACCAATTTGTTGCGTTGATATTTTATTATTTTATGAAATATTGTAAATTGAATAAACCAAAAATAATGTAGCAAAACTATTGTAACTTTAAGCATTCAAAAAAAAAAAAAAAAGCGGTTGGTGAAACACAAGTTGAACAAACCAAAAATACTATAGCTTCAAGTCATTTGCTCTTTTTATATATAGATAATATAAAACAAACAAAAACAAATTGGTGTACTTGAGAAGAAAAAAAATTTATCTCATCAAATTGGCCAAATGCCTTGAATAAGTAATGAAAGATTTCTTAGTAGCATTAGAATGAGAGTCCAAGAACTTGACTAAACCAAAACACTATTCCTGAGCCTATTGACTCTTTTTATATAGTTAATAGAAATATATTCATAGCTCACATTTCAAAGTGAGCTATCTCTAGTCAAGTTTGAGCTGAAACTTGAGCTTTTAATAATGTACTACAAAATCAAGTATAAACACTTGAAGCTCAACTTGGCAATATTTAGTTGTATCACTATATTGTATCAATCAAACGAATATCAACTGATGCATAATAACAATAAACATAGATGAGTATAAGTTACATCTAGAGTAACTTTAGAAGAGTTACATTATTTTTACACTATAAATTCTTAACAATTCCAATGGTTAAAAATACACTAAGGCCATGTCATCAATTTTCTAAAATTAATTTTTTTTAAAAAACTTTTTATCTAAATAAAACCTCTATCAACTTTTTTTTTGCTATATCTGTAAATGGCATACATCCATGAGATAAGTTGGCCAATTTTGCAAAAGAATAGAATTTAGGGTAAATTTCACTTACCCTCTCTGAGGTTTGGGCTAATGTCAATAAAGTCTAGAACATTTAAAAAGTGACCATCCTAATCCAATGACCAAACGGCTTGTAACGACGTTACTTATTTCTTCCTCACCCAAAATTGCCTCTCTCTTCTTTCTTCCTCTAACCCAGAATCGCCTCTCTCTATTCTCTTCTCTCTCTTCCTCTAACCATCCTATTCCATAACCTCGTCTCTCTCGTCTCTCTCATTTCTATTTTTCTCTCTCTTCATCTTTTTGATGGCGCTGTGGTGGTGGGTTTGCGATTTTTATTCTCTCTCTTCATCTTTGGGGTGGCACTATGGTGATGGGTTTTGTTGTGGGTTGATTTTGGTTTAGATTGGTGATAGAGAATTTAGTTTTTTGTCAGTGTGTTGGATTTTTGTGGGTTTTAGTTTGTGTTTTTGGTTTTAGGTTTGTTTTGGGGTGGTCAGTAGAGGGCAGTCACAAAGCCACAAAGAAGAAATGTGATGAAGATGTCGTTTTGGGATTGACATGTTTGTGAATTTGTTGATGTCGATGGTCTGTGTGCAATGGTTCTAGGTTTGTGGATCGGTATTGTTGATGGGTTTGTGGGTTTTGTTGGTGGTCTGTGATTCTGGGTTTGTGGGTTTTGTTGGTGGTCGATGGTTCTGGGTTTGTGGGTTTTGTCGATGCCGTTGTTTTGCTGGTGGTTGATGGTTTTGTGGGTTTTGCTGGTGGTCACTAATCGCTGCTAGTCCCTGACTTTGTGGGTTTTGTTGGGTCGGTGGTCAAGCATTTTTTTTTTCTTCTATTTGTTTTACTGATTTATGTTCTTCAAGTTTTCTTCTTCTTAGAATCAAAGAAAAGGAAAAGAGACTCAAATGAGGGGTAAGAGAGAGGACAGAGTGATTGTAACGGTGTTACAAATTGTTTGGGAATAAGAACGAAAATAGTCACTTTTTAAACGTTCAGGACTTTATTGGCATTAACCCAAACCTCAAAAGAGATAAGTGGACTTTACCCTAGAATTTATAGTTCTCTATAAGTATCAAATCAAATTTCCAGCTCTGTCCTATGCTTTAGGTTCCACTGCAACCATTTTTACTTTTGGCAGAGGCTCAAAGTTTAGAGTCGGCTTTGGAATTTTTTTTCAACAACTAAGACTGTAGCTTTAAAAGTGGCCAAACATGTAAATAAAGATCTATTGAAAAATAGAAAGTCATTATTAGAGTCAAACGCATAATCTATACTAAACAAGATATAGATGAGTTTGATATTCAAATTAAAGAGAAGTTATTCGTGTTTGGGGGGGGGGGGGGGGCCTTGAGAGATTTTCTAGGGTTCAAGTTCTGCATCTCAATGGAAGTTTCCTAGACTCCTAGTCCCAATCACCGAACCCATCACAAATGGGAACCATCTACGCTCTTCTTCAACCATCACTAAATATCTAAATTTGGAATCACTCCCACACATTAGCTTCTTTAAAACCTAATATCTCCATTTTTTCTGATCAATCGCCAGCAGAATACTCCATGGAGTGTCTGGATTTTGTTGTTTATTTCTTTCACCTTTTATGATTTTATTTTTTTTCTTTTTCTTTGTTTTTATCAAACTTTATCTTCAACCATAATTTATAGGAGCTCTTTCAATATTTTTTGAATTTTTATCTCAACATTGTGAGCATGTAAGACTTAAATATCCAAGCACGCGAACATGTAAGCATGAGAGCATCGAAGAATATAAACACATGAATCCAAGCATGTGGGCATCAAATAAGAAATTGGATTGTTGTTCTTGTTTACCACTTTAAGACACATTAGAACTCAAAAAAAGGCACATAATCACAGTTTGACAATACCAAAACACATAAACCTTTCATGTTAGATGTTTTTCTTTATAACTTGTGGTTATGTGAAATCAGTGGAAAGCCTTTTCCTTGTACATCGGTCCTGTGGTTGCTCACATGAATGGATTGGAGGCCACAATTGAATATCTCTTGTATAGTATTACTCAATAGTGCATTTTTTATGTAAATTCTTCTTTTGGCTAAATTTTATAATTTTTTTTAGTTTATTATGCAAGTATATGTTACAATGTGATATATGCAGTAAATATGTATTTTTACCCCATTTTTATGTCTCTTTCTTCTAAAAAACATACAAAAACAAGAGAAAACAAGATTAAAAAACAAGTTATGGTTTTGTAAAAGTAATAAAATCTGACCCTCTCTCACCTTTCCACCTTTGTCTCGCTCTGTCTGATTATGTGCTGACATTTAATTATTTGCTGCTCACCTTGCTGATTAGCCTAATACCTGGAGTTCGAAGTTAAGCTATATGTGTTCAGTATAGCTTAAGTTGATTCAGAGTAGATTTATCATTTCGAACCCAGAGCTGTATACATGAAATCAAAATTAATATTGCATTTGGAAAAAATAATCATTGACTAAAAGCAAAATTAATTAAGGTTTTTTGTCACTATTCTTAAGCTATATATGATTGGTATTTGGTGGTTAGAGATATAATATTGCTTTTGGAAGGACTAGGCTCTAAAGTTCCTCCTTTTCGGTCCACAGATCTACTGGGTGTTGTGGCATTGTGGGCTTGCCACACTAGAATTGCAGAGAGATTGGTTCTCCTTTCCAAAAATACATATTTACCCTTGTTATTCATAAAAGAGGGTTATAAGAGACAAACGGAATGAACCATAGGTAAATAAAGTAATACTTTTCAAACCACATATAGGAAATATAAATTTAGACCAAACCACCGGTAAAGGTTTACCATAATTACCCTTTACATTAACTTGCCGTACGTAATTTTGTTTTGTTCTGTTGGTATTGCTAAACATACTGTATTAGAAAAGAAAAGCAGAGCTAGATAGTGTGCAAACCCAGTTTATTGAGTGCCAATAACAAAGGTGAAAGAAAAATAGATTTTAGGACCAGCTAGGAGTTAGGAGTAGTTGATTTCTTGAAATAAAAAAACATGGAAGACATGTTGCTATTCTCATCCCTCTCTCTTCTTCTCCTCCTTGATGTAGCTTTCAAGTTCTTGCTTCAAACAAGAGCACAACACAAGCACCTCCCACCAAGCCCACCTTCTCTACCAATTCTAAGCCATCTACATCTCATTAAGAAATCCCTCCATCTTACTTTCCACCACTTTTCACAAAAATATGGTAACATCTTCTTTCTGCCATTCGGGCCTCAACTCGTGGTCATTTTATCATCCCTATCTACAATTGAAGAATGATTTACCAAGAACGACATTGTTTTAGCTAAAACTAATTTTAATTATACCAATGGCTAAACCAAACACTAAAAATTCTGTCATTGGGTCCAGTGGCGGCGCCACGTTATACTCAGGGTGTTCCCAGGAACACCCTGACTTGAAATTTTTTTTTTATATATAATAATAATTATTTTTTATTTGTTTACCCTTAAAAAAAATTAGGAACACCATCAATCAAAATTAGGAACACCCTCAAATTAAAATAAAAAAAAAATTATTTGTTCTACTTTCAAGAAAAAAAGAAAAAGAAAAAAAGAAAGCCCAACAAAAATTGAACTAAAATTTGCAAAAAAAAAAATTGTAACAGAGATAGAGCCAAGCCCACAGCAAGCCCAACAGATTATAGAGGTAGCAAACCCACAGATTCTAAAAAAAAAAAAAAAAAAAAAGCCAAACCCCAATACAAAGCAAATCACTAAATCAGAAATCAAACTCACGGTCACGTCACTTGTAGAGCAAATCAAACCCCAATACAGAGCAAACCAAACCCTAATACAGAGCAAACCAAACCCACAATCACGTCGCTCGCAGCTCACTCGTCCTCGTCGTCGCTCGCTCATCGCAGATCGCCCCTCATCGCAGAGTTGCTCCGATGCTCGGTGCTTGTGCTCGTGCTCCCTCCCTCAAGGTATTTCTCTCTCTCTCTCTCTCTCTCTCTCTCTCTCTCTCTCTCTCTCTCTCTCCTTCTCTTTATCTGAATCTGAAATGAAAACTATGAAAATAATGAAATAAAATTAATGAATGGGAGTCTTTCTCTTTATTCTTTAAGAGTCTAACTCTCTCTCTTTTGAACTGTGAGTCAGTGATTGGATGGCTAAACCTTTATTAATTTTTTGAACTATGAGTCTCTTTTGAGCTTTATTAATATTTTGCTTTTTTCCTATTTTTTGACTTTTGAAATTTGGCTTTCTCTTATTCTTATTCGTTGGTGTTGGTGACATATTGATTGTCTTTTAGTGTAATGTGTATTGTGATTTGTGATTGTGAAATTTTCTAATTGGCAGCTGACTATTGTGATTGGAGGCATCAAGAATGAGGCTTGTGCTTGTCTGTTGAGTGGGGTGGGGGATAGATGGGCACACGGGGCCGAGTTACACTGCTTTAATTATTGTGCTGCACATAGGATGTGTAATGTGCACATGACTGACTCTTTTAGTGTAATATGCACATGAGGCTAAACAATATAACAAATTAAAGCTGTATAATTAATGACAAACAAATTAAAGCAATATAGTTTATTGTTATGCTAAACAACAATAATTAAAGCAGTATAATTAACGAATACATTATAAAAGACAAACAAATTAAATTATGTTAGACTAAACAATAATTAATAATTTTATAATTAATGAAACAACCATATAACAAATCATAGTTTATAAAAGACAAACAAATTAATGAAACAACTAAACAACAATAATTAATAATTTTATTAATATTTCAAATGAACTTATAGTTTATTGTTTATTCTTTTGTTAGAATTATGGACAAATATTTGATAAGAAAACCACGTACTCAAAAACAAAATTCCTGGGAAAAATTTATAGGAACACTCTGAAAAAAATTCATAGAGTCGCCACTAACTGGTCTGATCTTGATGGATTTGGTCTCACGAACAAGACCAAAATATTTCAAAGTTAAGACCAGAGTAGGCATTTGCATTTTGCAGCGTGTGATACTGTTTGGTTTAAAATATAGTAAATGACAAAGTTGTGATGTTGAATGCAGTTTCTTTTTATTGAAAATGGTAAAACTAAAAAACAAATTGGCCCTGACAAATATGTAGATTCATGTTTGTGGCAAAATCAAGTCACATAAGGGTCCATTTGCGGACAAATAAATAAGTGCCAGAGCCATTTCAAGGGAAATTTGCTCTGTACCACAGCGGCACGGACATGAAATTCTTGGCATTTGCTTCGATGATGACTCATCCAAGGTGGTCATCAAATGACGCCATTATTCTACTTCGAGGGGAATTTGCCTTGTCGCACAACCATCACGATAAAGAGATTGAAGTCGTTTGCTTTATAGACCATTCAATGGTCTCAACAATCTATCCTCGCATAGAATTTACTGCGAACTTAATTTACTTTGAATGCGAACTGAAATCGCACAACAAAATTTCTTTGAACTTGCACAACGTATGCTAATGTTTGGATGTTGGGAGAAGGAGGGGGAGTAGGAGGCGGTATATGGTGTACCCGGCATATATGCCGGGTCACTCACACAGGGGCGGGTCCCACACACTGTGGGGCCCGCCCCTGTGTGAGACACCCGGCATATATGCCGGGTACAAGATATATTTTTCGGGGGGAGTAGAGTGGAGGGAGAGAGAATAATTAAGTTACTTTGTTTGGATGTTTTCTAAGGAAGGAGGGGGTGAGATTTGGAGGGTTTTAGAGGGGTTTGAACTACTTTTAACTCCTTTTTAATTCCCCAAAATTGGAGAGATTTGGAGGGAGGGTGGAACATAAGAATACTTAACCAATTGAATTACCAAATTTATCCTTACTATATTAACAAAATTACAAATGAAAAAACTAATTATTACCTTCTTCCTTACTTAATTCTAAAAAATCCAAACAATGTAGAGGATAACTATTCCCCTTTACTCTCTTCTCCACTACTCCCCTTCCCTCTACTCTCCTCTCTCTCAAAACTTCCAAACATAGCAGCAATTTCTGCGAGCTTGCACACAAAGATATTCACCTTAGTGCAAATTGCCAAGTCTCTCTGCGAACCTCAAAACTCCTCGCACCAACAATCCCTTACAATTAGAAAAGGCAAAGGACATTGACTCCAACTTTGTTGTTGAGAATTGCAATTTAAGGTAAAGAAACAATTCTGCTTTCTTATATCCATTTTTGTTTATAATGACAACTTTCAACATGAACTGCCCATAACAATAGTAGAATCAAATCCTTGATTTTCTTATCAAGTGAAGCTTCGGTTACATAAATGACTCTAGCCCTAAAATGGGCTTATGATGAACTTGCTCTTAAAAAAAATCACCCTCTACGCTTTCAGTAAAAAAAAAAAAAAAAGCAATAAATGGGAATCCAACCCTTACTAGTTACTACGGACTGGGTACGACTGTACGAGTGAAACTAACACAAGTCATTTAAAAAAAATAATAATAATAAATGTTAATTTACTTGCCACTGTGTGTTCAAGTTCCTAGAGTTTTTTTTTTTGAAAAACCAGCCTGTGAAGTTTTGGATTAAGAAATACAGACTAAATCAGCCTGAAATACGGTAGAGAAGAAAGCAGAAAAACAGATTCCATCCATATTACATAATCTGAAACATTAATAGCATGTCTAGCTAGACTATGGGCAAACTTATTACCTTCTCTCTTTATATGAAAGTAAAATAATTTATTAAAACATCTTGTAAAAGACCTAACATCCGCGATCAATAATCCAAAGGGAGACAAAGACTGAACATCATCGGACAAGACATGATAGATCAACCATGAATCTCCTTCCAACACTACTTTATTAATCCCGAATTTTGCTGCAAATGAGGTAAGTTTAAATGAGGTATTTCACACCTTTTGACCCACATATTTTTAAAACGATCCTATCTATAAAAAGAAACCCTGAAGACCAATTTGACCCACATAGTTAAGATCTCCCATGTTGATATGAGAAGAGGCCTATTATCTGCCACATACTAAACTTGTTTAATTGGCACCCTTACACGTGGCAGCAAGATAAACAAACGGTCGATCGAGTTCTGTATATGTACTCCTTAAGGTCTTGTCTTGTGAGATCTTAAGTTGTGGGAATGTCCTAGCTCGAAATATGACACCTGGTTGCTTATGGAAAATAAATGAAGGCCTCTCTGAATTGGGGGATGAGACTTTTTTTTTTTTTTTTTTAAGGAGAATCTATATTATATAATAATAGGTAAAGCTGAGAAAAACTTAAATTAAAATTCTAAATTAGAATTCTAATTTTGCGCCATGTGTCTTATATTATTTATTCTTAAAGAGTTTTATTTCTTAATTTTAGAATCAAATGTGGGACCGCATCATAAATATTCATCCAAGTGAGTTATTAAGTACAAAAACCAAAAAATCTAGAATAAATGAATCGTAAAAAAAAAAAAAAGTGCTTTGCAATAATAATAAAAAAAAACATGGACAAATTACATTTTATACCTAATAATATCCTTACAATTTTTTTTAAAGAGTTAACAAAATACGTATAAAAATGACTATTGTAAGGTCACAATTTGCACACAAACCCAACAGTGTGAAGAGTATAGGCCCAAAAAACCCAATACAATGAAATTTGTAGAAAGGGGGTTTGAAACCTAGGTTCTATGGATGTTAGATAACAAAAATGATGGGCTAGCTCTCTAATTCACATGCAACAAACTGTTTATGTAAAAGAAGTTCTTCTCGGACGTGTGCCAAGGACGATTTATATTGCTCTTCCTTATTCTAAAAATAGATTACAAATAATGGTGGTGTGTACAGTGTTTTCTCTTTCTTTTTCCGATCCCCCACCTTGTAGGTTTTCTTTTTTCTTTTATACCATCCCCCTTCTTCCCTCCATCTTTCACGTATGACTCAGATCACCTATCTAGATATTTGTCCCATACCCCCTCTCTTGAAGTCTTCAAACAATAGCTGTAAGGCTGATCACTACTGTTCAGATGTCATTTCTTCATTAATATGGCCAAAGAGGTAGGTGTAGAGTCTTTAATGCAGTGATAGCAGCTTTTTCTAAGATATTTCTCATTCACTCTTTCTCTCTGTACCCTTGTGGAACACATCTTCCTCCACCAGACCTGCTAGAATTTCCTTATAAACATTATGGCGCATAGTATAGTCTTCACTTCATATAGCCGATGAGATCCCCCTCCTCGGACTATTTCCACCAACCCCTTTCGCAATAGTTTGCTTGTGAGCTTTTAAGTTCGGTATAGTTATTACCACTATACCCTCCTTGGACAAGTCAATACACTCGAATCAAGCTCAAGGCCTAAGAACATATTCTAACCCTTCTGCCCCCCACAATAGCTCCTCAAAAATTCACTTTTCTCCCATCCGAGGAGAAAAATGAAGTTTTGATTCGACACCACAACCTTCGCATGCTTCTCAAATTGTTACACGTGAGAATGTCATTTCACCCCTTTTGAAACTGCTCCTGATGCCTCGAAATCCATAACGCCCTTATTAATTACTCCAAGTAATGCCCTGTCCTCCACGTCCAATGGTGAGTTGCATATCTAACGGTTCGGGTTTTTCCTCAAAATTTAAGCGGGATAACTCCCATTCAATGCCGCCTCCCATATATCAAAACACCTAGGAAGTCGCAACTCAATTCATTACTCCAGAAATCAATCAAATCCTAGACTCCCTCCTTTTCTCTCCTTATAAAAAGCTCGCGAAGAATCGTCTACTCATTTTTCCGTAAGTTTTCACTCTTTTAAATTATTTTTCTCCTCGGTTATAGTCCTCGGCCATTAATTGTATCCCTTCCATTTCTAAATCTCCATCTTTACTTCAACTAAATGGGTAGATTCAAATGTCTAGTAGATACCGATGCCGGTATGGAGGGTTTCCGAGCCAAATACCGCATCCCTCAAGAAGTGGGTTTGAGATATTGCCCTTCAGAAGCCATAGCTGATGATAGGAAAGAAGGAGAGGTTGTCATTCCCATAATCGAATTTTTGGAGGGTGGAATAACACTTCCCATGAAGAACATAACCAGTGAATACCTGCGTAATAATAGATTATGCCCAGACCAATGTACACCTAACATGTTTAGAATCTTAGGTTGTGTCGATGCTCTCAACGAGCAAATGAGTTTGAGACTCACATGGCACGATATTGCCCATATGTATGAGTGTCACAAACTTAAAGGCGTAGGGTATTACCTCAAGTCTAGGTCTAGCATTGTTAGGCTCATATCGTGTCTTCCCAAATCTAACAAAGGCATGAAGGACGACTACTTAGTCACCTCTGGGAAGTGGCACAACGATCCTCATTGTCCAATCGAAGAGGGAAAACCAGGTGTGATTCCATAGGATTTAGGTTCCCTGACCTGGGGTTTAGTTCTCCTAACTTTATCATTAAGATCTATATTGTATCTTAGTTTCCTCTTTATTTGACGTTTACTGTTGATCTAACCATATTTATTTCCTCGGACATTTTTTCAGATAAATAGCACGTATCGCCCCGATTAAGCCTATCCAACATCGCGGACCTCAATAGAGTTTTAAGATCCGAGGTATTCGTGAGTGAAGACCTACAAATGAGGGCAGCCCATCTCATCTTGGGATACGAACCACTATCAGCTACTTTCCAAGATATTAGCAACGCAATCATCGCGAGTGACCGGAGACGCAGAAGGATAGACGTCTCGAAACCGGAGTTCCTTGCTCCCCACAATTTACCAGGCAACCCTTCTGTCATCCTATACGTACGCCCAATAAAACCAGTCCCTCCTTCGGTGCAACTTGAGGAAACAGCCATCCGAGAAGTGCCTACATCTCCTTACCTGTCCCTTAAGGAGGAATTAGACCGGTTCCGACTTGAGGAAGCAGAGAAACCTCCAGAGGGCCACGTTGTCAACATCTTGGACAAAGAAAATGAACCTGCCAAAAGCTCTAGTATCAAAGACTTCATAGTTGAATGTGTAGATAACAGTTCCAAGGAAGAAGAAGAAGAAGAAAAAGAAGAAAGGTCTCGACAACTAGGGACAAGTTTGAAGGATCTTCTTGCACAAAGGGGCAAACAAGCCACCGTAAAAGATGCTTCAGGATCTCAACCTCCTACCACTCTCCCACCCCCACCTCCTCTACCTGGCTCTCTCATTGCCATACCTAACCTCAAGAAAAAGAAAAGAGCGGGCGAGGTTGAGGAAGAAGAGTTGGTCCAGCAGAATAAACAAAAACAACAAAAAGTGTCAAAGGGCCAAATATGAGCTTCCTCAGTGGAGAGTAGGGGGAGCCATGATTTGGCTGAGGTGCACCGCACTCAATCCCAATGGTCACCTCCTTTGGAATTAGATGGGGCTCCCATCTCCTGCCACGCCTCCATAAGGGAATTCCAAAAAAGGCATGCCCATTACCTGACCAAGGCCCTAGAGCAACCCATCTTGCTACCCAAGGACATGAAAGCCTTGAAGATGATGAGGCAACCAGATCTCTTTCTATCTCTAAAAAGGGATTAGCTTTGGTAAGTATCGTTTGATTCCCTTATCTTTGCAATTTACTTTCTGTTAACCCTCTTTAAGGATATACACATCTCTAGGTTGTCCTTCATAATGCACTTGTTCAATACCCTTGTGCAGGCTGTCCAGGAGGTTTTTGTAGCGGAGAAATGGGTGGAGGACGCTCGGAACGAGGCTAAGACTGAGGACAAAATCAAGATCGAGACTGAAAAAGCTCTTGGCCTCGCCGAGCAGGAGAAGAAGAAGCTTGCTGATAAGCTGGTGGAAGAGGTAAAATTAAGGAGGAAAGCTGAGGTTGGACTTAATACAGCCGAAACCCAGGCGAAGGAGCAATGCAAGTAGCTTTAAAACAAAAGAGAGGAGCTAGCCGTTGCTCAGCAAGACATTTTGAGCTTGAAGGGCGAGCTAGCACAAGCCAAGGAAGCGGCCCGCACCATTAAAGTCATCGTGGATGCCGCATTGCTCGCCTCATTCAACAAGGGGGTTGAGGAAACGAAAATCCGATTGGCCAAAGAGCTAGCTGAGGTGTGCAAGGATTACTGCCAACAAGTATGGGCTAAGGCCCTTAATATGGCAGGGGTCCCTGCTACCTTAGAGTGGAGGAAGGCCAAAAACATGTGGCTCCCCCCAGACATATGTGCGATTGAAGCCCTGCCACCTCCTTCGACAGCCTCTAGAACAGTGCCGCTCATACAGCCATCCCCAGCTCAAGAACCTCTCCCACCTCCTAAAGCATCCACTGGCTTTGATCAAGAGGCAGAACAAGGTGAGAAGACTAAGAAGAGTCTCAGCGAGAGAACTGATCAGAGTGACCCTCCACCAAGGCCGAATGATAAAGGAAAACAAATTTAGACCTTGTCCGAGACCAAACCTTCAAATGTTGCCCTCATCATCAAAGAAGTGACTCCCAAATCCAAAGAGGCTAGGCCCAAGCAAAAAGGGGAGGAGGACAAAACAAAGGCGGCTGAAGCAAAGCCCACAAAAGACCGTCCATTGAAAATCAAGACATAAGCAGCCTAGGATTCTTTTTCTTATTATAATTTTATTACCATCATTTTGTCTTGTGCTTTTGTTTCCAATGTAATCACGCACAATGATAATGACAAATTCAAGATTTTGATCTTTAATTCCTTATAGATTTCACTTATTGAAATGTTTAGCCTTTTATCTTAATATAAATTATATACATAGCATGAATGACTTAATATTCAAATGAATAAGGTAAATCTATATAATGTCTTAGTTAATATCAGTAATTTGACATGGGAATAATTTCATTTCACTGACCTAAGCCATCAGTGGATAACCTGTATATTGAAATTATAATATTTAATGTGCGATAGCAAACAGTTAAATATATGAGAATATTCCTGAACCTAAAACGAGAAAAACATGGTCTGAGACTAGATTTTATGTCAAACTTAGGCACAAAAGTAAATTATTAATCTCACCATGATATGTGGTCCAAGAGCTAAGACAGCCAAAGCCTTGTTTGATTCTTAGAAAGGTGAACGAAAATGTTAATTTCTCAAAAGTAAATGATCCGATGACCAGATGTAACTAAGGTTCTATTTAACACTTAATAAAAATATCAATTTCTACAAGGTACGTGGTCCGAGGAGCCAGACATGACCAAGTTTCTGTTTGATACTTAGAAAAATGAACGGAAATGTTAATTTTTCCAAAGTAAATGATCCGAGGACTAGACATAACTAAGGTTCTGTTTAACACTTAATAAAAATATCAATTTCTACAAGGTACGTGGTCCAAGGAGCCAGGCATGACCAAGTTTCTGTTTGTACTTAGAAAATTGAACGAAAATGTTAATTTCCCCAAAGTAGATGATCCGAGGACTGGACATAACTAAGGCTCTGTTTAACACTTAATAAAAATATCAATTTCTACAAGGTATGTGGTTCGAGGAGCCAGACATGAACAAGTTTCTATTTGATACTTAGAAAAATGAACGAAAATATTAATTTTCCTAAAGTAGATGATCCGAGGACCAGACATAACTAAGGTTCTGTTAAACACTTAATAAAAATATCAATTTCTACAAAGTATGTGGTCCGAGGAACCAGGCATGACCAAGTTTCTGTTTGATACTTAGAAAAATGAACATTAATCAACACAACACAATATCAACATAAATAAGATGGTAGAAGTGCCCTTCATTAATAATAATACTTTCGTAGGTTATTTACATTTCAAGGATGTGGTACAACTTGTTCGTCTAAGTTTGCAAGATAATACGCCCCTATGCCAGCTACCTAAGTAATACGATAAGGTTCTTCCCAGTTAGTTCCCAATTTTCTCCATGCTAGATTTTTGGCAGTACCCAAGACCTTCCTTAACACCAAATCTCTAGGGGCAAGTGGCCTTAACTTCACATGGGAATCATATCTCCGTTTGAGTTTATGTTGATAGTAAGTTAGCTGAACCATAGCATTCTCTCGTCGTTCCTCAACTAGTCTAAAGCTTTTCTCTAGTAAATTGTTGTTATTACTTAGGATGAAAGAGCTTGTTCTCAGTGTCGGAAACCCAGTTTCTAAAGGGATTACAGCCTCAGCCCCATAAGTCATAGAGAAGGGTGTCTCTCCAGTTCTTCGAGGTGTAGTTTGATACGTCCACAAAACATGTGGCAATTCTTCCACCCATTTCCCCTTGGCATCATCTAGCCTCTTCTTGAGTTCACTTACTATAACTTTATTAACTGCCTCAGCCTTCCTATTCCCCTATGGATAAACTAGAGTGGAATATCTATTCGTGATGCCTAGATCACAACAATACCTTTTGAAGGCCTTACTATCAAATTGCAGACCATTATCTGAAATAAGAGTATGAGGGATTCTGAACCTAGTGACAATATTTTTCTAAACAAACTTCTTTGCATCCACATCTCTAATATTTGACAACGGCTTAGCTTCAACCCACTTAGTGAAGTAATCTGTTTCCATGAGTAACCATTTCCTATTCCCCGTGGCCTTTAGGAAAGGTCCTACAATGTCCAAGCTCCATTCAGCAAAAGGCTAAGGACTAGACAGAGGATTAAGGACACCACCGGGCTGATGGATGTTAGAAGCAAATCCCTGACACTAGTCACACTTCCTTGCATAATCTTGGGCCTCTCTCTACATATTGGGTGACTAATACCCCTGGGTAAGAGCTCTATGAGCTAAAAACCTTCCTCCTGTGTGACTTCCACAAATCCCTTCATGCAATTCCTCCAAAAGTAATTCCGTTGCTTCAGGATGTATACATAGCAAATATGGTCCTGAAAAGGAGCGTTTGTACAACTTTTGATCCTTGGATAGCCAAAATCGAGATGCTTTTCTGCGTACTTTATCTGTTTCAGATTTCTTCTCGGGCAAGACATCATTTTTAAGGAAGGACACTATAGGATCCATCCAACTAGATCCCACCCTTATTTGATGAACCTGAATGGTGTCACTATTCATTCCAGAGGGCTTACACAAGTCTTCAACAAGGATGACCCGAGGTAGACTTTGTGCCGATGACGTTACAAGGGTAGCTAAGGAATCAGCATGGGTATTCATACTCCTGGAGACATGCAACAAAGTAAAAGATTCAAATTTGGATTGTAAATACCTGACTTGGGCTAGATATTCTTGGATCTCTAGCCTCTAACTTCCCTTTTACGTGGCCCACCACTAGTTGTGAATCTGATAACATTTGTACTATTTTTTCACCCATTTTCTGAACCATATCCATCCCTACTAGTAGCGCTTCATACTCTGCCTCATTATTGGTAGTCGAGAACCCCAACCTCAAGGATTTCTCAAAAGTAAACCCCTTAGGAAACACCAGAACTAGCCTCACACCAGATCCTCTTTGGTTTGCTGCCCCATCAACATACACTCTCCACATCATTGTTGGTTTGCTGCCCCATCAACATACATTCCACCACCAAATCAGCAAGGACCTGGCCTTTCATGGAAGTGTGAGGCATATACTTGATATCAAAAGTCCCCAAGATGGTACCCCATTTAGCAATCCTCCTCGTGTAGTCAGCGCTTCGAAGTATATACTTAAGAGGAAGCTGAGTTAAAATAACAACTGTATGAGATTAGAAATAATGGGAAAGTTTACATGTAGCATGCACTACCGCTAGGATAGCTTTTTTCAAAGGTAAATAATGCACCTTGGCCTCATGTAAAGATTTTCTCACATAATAAACTGGCTTCTACACATTATTATCAACCCGAATCAAAACCAAGCTAATAGCATGATTAGCCACGGCAATATACGCAAACAGAACTTAATCAACTTCTGGCCAAGACATAATGGTTGGTCGCGAAAGATAATCCTTTAGTTGTTGAAAAGCTAAAGCACATTCATCGGTCCATTCAAATCATTTCCACTTATTTAGTAACTGGAAGAAAGGCCTGCACCTATCCGCAAACCAAAAAATGAAATGATTGATAGCAGTAGTCATCCTATTTAACCTCTGAACCTCATTAAGATTTTGAGGTGGCTGTAAGCTATTAATTGCCTTGACTTGTGCAAGATTGACCTCAATGCCCCAATGAGTTACCATATAACCCAAAAACTTTCTAGATCTCACACCAAAAGAGCACTTGAAAGTATTATGACGTAACTAATATTTCCTTAACGTCTGAAAACTATCGTTCAGATCTTCCACATGCATGAAAACTTTTTTACTCTTCACCACCATGTCATCCACATATACTTCAATAGTCTTCCCCAACAGTGGTTCAAACATTCTGGTCATCATACTTTGATAGGTAGCTCTTGCGTTTTTCAAACCAAAAGACATTACCTTTTAATGATAATTTCCAGTAGGAGTAACAAAGGCTGTCTTTTCTTGATCATCCAAAGCCAAAGGTATTTGGTGGTAATCTTAGAAAGCATCCAAAAAACTCATCCGAGGATGCCTAACTATAGCATCCACCAACTGATCTATACGAGGTATTGAGAATGAATCTTTAGGGCAAGCTTTATTCAGATCTGTGAAATCCACGCACACTCTCCACTTCCCATTCTTCTTCTTACTACCACTGTATGAGCCAACCATTCTGGATAGAACACTTCTTTAATAGCACTAGCCTTTTTGAGCTTCAACATCTCTTCCCTGATAGCCTTTGAGTGCTCCTTAGAGGAACGCCGAGGTGATTGCCTCCTTGGAACTACAGCCAGATTGACGTTCAAGTGATGACAAATGAAACTTGGATCAACCTTAGGGGCTTCATAAGCATCCCATGCAAATACATCTACATTCTCTCAAAAATGTAACCAACTCCATTTTCTTCTGAAGTGGCAACTGAACTCCCACCTGAAAGAATTTTTCGAGATCATCATCTATAAGAACCTTCTCTAACTCTTCACACATAGCTTCCTCTACTGCCGCCATATTGGGCATAGTTAGAGACATTAATTGCTATAAGCCCCCCGTAGCCGAGGCCGAGGACTCTGGCCCAGGCTGATTCAGAATTGTAGCTGTGACACACTGTCTAGCCACAGATTGGCTCCCAATAATTTCCTCGATTAGTTCCCCAGACGGGAACTTCACCTTGACATGTAGAGTTGAGGAAATGACACCTAGAGCATGCAACCAAGGCCTTGCCACAATGGCCGTGTAGGGAGAGTAAGCGTCTACCATAATGAAATCTACATCCACAACCTCTGGACTTGATTGCACCGGTAATCGAATCTACCCCTTTGGTATGACAGCTTTCTCTTCAAAGCTTATCAGTGGTGAATCGTAAGCTATAAGATCCTCAAGCTTTAAGTTGAGTCCCCTGAACACGTCAGGGTACATAATATTTGCACCACTACCCTAGTCAACCATTACCTTTCTCATGTCCTAGCCCCTATCCTCAGCGTAACAACTAAAGCATCGTCATGCGGTTGGATAGTCTCAATCTTATCCTCTTCCGAGAAACCTAAAATAGGTGGAGTATTCCCCTCAATCCTCTTCAGCTCAGAGTTAGACTCCTCAACAAGAGTTCGTGACACAGACATCACCCTGGTAGGACAAGAACCAGTCCTATCAGGAGCAGCAAAAATAACATTAATTGTTCCCAAATGAGGCATTGATGAATTTTTCCCTTGGCTCACAGAACTTGAATGGCCTCCTTGCCCATTGGGATGATACAAAAATTGCTTCAACCTTCCCTCCTTAACCAACTGCTCCAAATGATTCCACAGAGTCCTTCAATCTTCAATGGTATGACTTCTGTCCTGATGATAGTGACAGTGGAGATTCTGATTGCGCCTCATAGGATCCCCAACCATCTTGTTGGGCCATTTGAAGTATGGTTCATTCTGGATTTTCTCCAACACCTGATGCACCAGTTCTCGGAATACAGTGTTAACCATTTGTGGAACAATAGGAACGGATTGCCCAGTAAAATCTCTCCGTGGCCTGTTATTGTTGTATCTGTCTGACCTAAAATCCCTCCTCTCCTGAGGGATAACCTTCGCTTTTTCCTTACCCTACTGCTGATCTTCCTCAACCCGTTTGTACTCATCAATTCGATCCATGAGCCGACGTACACTTGGTCAGAGATTTCCGTAAGTCGTGCTCAGTAGGGAGGCCAACCTTGAAAGTCCGTATTGCTACATCATCAAAATCATTATCAATCTCATTGAACATCTCCCAGTACTTGTCACAGTATGTTATTAGGGTTTCCCATTCTCTCATGGCCATGGACAATAACAAATCCAGAGGCCGAGGAACTCTACTACAGGTGATGAAGCGGGACCCAAATGCCCTAGTGAGTTCCATGAAGGAATCAATAGAACCTGCCTTCAACCCATTAAGCCATCTCATCACAACATGTCCCAAGCTAGAAGGGAAGACTTTGCACATTAAAGTTTCATTTTTAGAATGTACCACCATCCTTTGATTAAAATGACTCACGTGTTCCACAGAGTCTATTCGGCCATTATAAATGGTGAACGTGGGTTGAGTGAACCGCCATGGAAGCTTCCCCTTCTCCACCCTACGTGTGAAAGGTGACTTGTAAATTTGGTGTAACGCCCTATTCATAGCATCATTTCCTAAGCCCCTAGAGGAAGATTCCCTGCCCTGATGACTACGAAGATGATTAGGAGGAGTTCTTGACCTGGACCTGTAGCCACTGCCCTGGCTATCTTCAAAAGAAGGGCAAATATTTTACCAATCCCACTTTTTGAGCTTTGCTAAAAGGAAACAACCCCTTTAGAAACTTGCTAAATTGGTGGGATGTGGCCAGAATACCTTAAGGGCCCGTTTGGTTGGAGGAGTGGAAAAGTGAGAGGATAAAAAATAATAATAATAATTTTCCTCCTTTTTGTCTGGTTGAGAGTGAAAAAGTGGAAAGATGGAAAAAATGAGTTTGCATAACTTTACTCATATACCCTAATTAAAAAATTGTGCACAATTAAAACAAAAAAAGTGACAAGCAACCAAAAAAAAAAAATCAATGACCCAAATTATATTTAAAAAAAAAAATCATGTTCCAGGATAAAAAAAAAAAAAATCATGTCTAGTTAAAAATTAAAAAAAAAAAAAAGAAGAAGAAGAAAACAAATCATCACCCTACAGCTTCAGGAAATCACACCAAAAAAAAAAAAAAAAAAAAAAAGGGGAAACACCCAGTGAAGCAAAGCAGCGGCAACATGAAACCAAATGCTTAAAAAAAAAAAAAAAAAAAAGAAAAGAAAAGAAAAGAAAAGAAAAAAGAAAAAAGCAACGTTAAGCCCATGTGCAAGTTGCACATGGGCATTTTTGTCATTCAATCATCATATTTTCCCTCTCAAGTTTTCTATCCATTTTAGAGAGAATTTTTTAGTAGACTTGGAAAGAAAACACTTAAACTCCACCATTTATTTTTTTTCCTCCTAACCCAACCAAACACACTCTAAAAATGTTTCCCTTCCTTTTTTCTCTCCAAAATTTTTCATCCACTCTATTTCACCTCAAAACAACCACACCATAAATGCAACCAACCTATTTGCAGAATACCTTTAATGCAACCAATCTTTATTTTTGTGTTTGTGGACAGAAAGTGGACCTTCAGCTCCTACAGGTGTTCCAAGTTTAGGTTCATGAGTTAGCCCAAGTAAATCCATTTTTTACCCCCCAATCCACACTCCCTCATTTTCCCCATTAAAAATACAAGGACGTTGGATATATATAAAAATAAAAATTATATGATTAGAGATAATGGCCCCATAAATAATTGGGGCTTTTCTTTGTTTGAGCTTGTAGGAAATTCCCAAAAATGGCCATCAACAAAGGGTCCAAGACTTAAATTTCAATGAAAATTTTATCAATATGACTATTAATTTTTTTATCTTTTTAACTAATAATTTGGAGCCCTATTTTGAAGGGCTCAAAATTTACACCGTAAACAGTTAATCATGTATTAGTGAATTTTGAGCCAAAGGTTTCCAATTGTATTGTAGTGCTCGTTAGTGCAAAGAGCGATTTCTAGATTCCCATCCTTCTCCCATATTTGGTTTTGATTTCAAATGAACCCAAGCCCTAAACTGCTAGTCTCTAAAGTTTTCAAGGGTAAGTATTTCCCCAACACAGGCATCTTCTTCTCAGCAGAAATAAACCCAAAGCTACCTGGGTGATGAGAAACAGAAACCTACTAGAAAGAACATAGAAACTATCACTAACAGAGCCAATCACAACATGATCCTTAATACAATACGTCCATGGCAAGCCTCACTACAAATCCTAGAACTAGAAAGATATCACAGCTACAAGGACCTATACAGCCCCACGCATCATTCTCAAACTCTTAAGTGGTGGTTCATAGATTCTAATATTTTTTTATTTCCTCAAACACCAAGTAACCTTTTGAGAGTTCATTGTCCAAAGGAGAAACGAATGGACAAAACGAATTTTAAACCTTGCACCTTATAAATACAATACAAGTCAAGCCAGTAGATCAGAAAAGATGAATTCCAGTTATACACAAGTCTAGCCAAATACAAGTTTTGAGTCATTGAAGGGGCAGACAAAAAAAGTGTAGGTAAATCCTACAACACAATCTATAGACCATTATACACTTTGTGACGCTAATTTGTTCCACATTTCCGTATTATCTTGAACAGTGACATATACAAGTTATAACAGCATGGATCTGAACTTTATAACGTATAGATGAAAAGGCATATGAACAATTTTCTCTGCTTTCCAGCATAAAAATTACATCCCTGAGCTTGTATTCAACCTCTATATTTGGAAAGCTGCGGCCCCCTCACAAGCAATGAACTACTGCAACTTGAGAAACAAGAAATCCATTTTTATCTGCACCAAGATGTACAAGACATAGAAGAACGTCCTGTACCCAAATCTGGTGTTACCACTAATGATAATTCACTTCAGTAATTAAAGGGAAAAAAAAAAACCACAGAAAAGGAATTAGAAAATAACAAGTCCATTTCATAAATGAAGGTACTTCTAATAAGCTAACCCAGTAATTTTTCTTTTATTTTTGGGTTGGGGGGGGGTGTGGAGAGTTAAGTACTCTACACTACAGGATTTTTTTTATTAAAAAAATTAAAAATCAATCCCGTAGCAGCATTTTTGAAGGTGAGAATAACCTTATACAGGCTAATGAAATTATAGTGCATCTTGCCTCGCATATAAAAAGTTCAACTTTAATTGACCTATCATGGCAAGGCGGTTTGCACAAGGCAATGAGACATGCCATTTATTAAAAATTAAAGAAACCAATATAATATACCAAAGTTTGTCCATGCATCTGCACTTTGATTGGAAGCTAACCATCAATGAGCTCTCTTTAACACCAAAATTGGCTAAAATTTAAGCTATGAGACACTGCATTATCATATCTTTCTTCCTAATTTCAAATATTTAATCAAAATGTACTAGTTTTAGTGTCCAAAACAATAGAAGCATTACTGGAAGGAAAAGAAGCAAGGAAACACCTTTATGCCTGAAAAACTGGAGCTGTGGTTTGGTGCGAATTATTTCCGTCATCAGTTCCCTCAACTGCTTTTGTTCCATTGACAGACATGGAGCTCTGATCAGGTTCCCCAACACCATCTCCAGTAGAGGATCTTTGAATAGATCTTGCTCCATCTCCAAAAGATGAGCTTTGCATCCCATCTTGACCAGTGGAGCTTGGAACAGATTCTTTTGGTTCTTGCTCAAAAGACGATAATGAGTCAAAAGCAGGTGTTCTTTCTTCCTCTGTACTCTTTATATTATCCACCAAGTCGTCATAGTCCAAATTCCGCAATATTTCTGGAAGTGAGAAACCACTGCCCTCCGCATGCTTAGTTCCCATTTCAATGTCAATTTTCTCCTTTGAGTTTATAAAAGATTCCCCATTGTTTGGAGCCACAGTTGCCACCATTGTATGTTCTTGCTCCCTAACAAATGATCGGAATTGATTCCTTGAAGGGGGGATCTTAGAGAAAAAAACTTCTCTGAGGTTTCCCATCATTCCCTTGTTATATGGATTCTCCTTCTTATCATATCGGTAGCGGAAGTTCTCATAAGTTGTCTGAATCAAAAAAAATATAACATGGGGTTGAATACTTATTCAAGATATATGATCCATTACATCTGGAGGAAAAGCCATTGAAAAAGACAGGAAAGAAGAAGATACATGAGGCAGTTTGCATATGCAAAAGAAAACAAGCACATGGTAGTGAAAAATGTCTATTAAAAGTCAGGTCATGGTCCTGTCAGTAGCCTAGACCCATTCACACCATGGCAATCAGACAGAATAAACATGATAATCTCATAAATTAATTGGCTTGCAATGCTTCTTTTTTTGGAGAGTTTTTTTTTTTTTTTTTGGGGGGGGGGGGGGGGGGGATATAGGAGGTCATTAAGGAAGTAATGTCTAAGGGACCTAGAAAATAAGGGGTCAGTATGCCCTGGGGTCCCAATAGCATCAAATGGTGGTCATCTTGAGTGAACCAACATCATGCCTCCAACAGTTTGAACTTAGGACATTGACCCGAACCAAACCATATGAGAGTAAGCCTTTGCCACTTAGCTTCCCACACTTGGTGGTGGCTTGCAATAATGTTACTATTTTAAAAACCAAGTATACACGTTTAAGCAATTTCCTGAGTGCAATGAAAGTATACATGAATTTCCACAATAGATAGCTCTGATAATGTATTCCGGAACATCATTTTTTTCTTTTCTTTTGATAAGTCAAAACATATAATGTGATGTAATTTATAGAAGCTACAAAATTTGTGCAGTCAGATAATAATACAAAAAAGCTTTGAGCATTCCTTTCAAAACCTAAACATGATATTAAATAAACAGACCCTTAGAGATGCTATAATCTAACCTGTTAATAAATCTACTGACTCCCTATACATAAGGCATATTCATAACTACATTAGCATAATTGAGACATAATGACACACTCTGAGTAAAATATACAGCATAAATCATTCATTTATATGTATTTTGAGTAATAAGATTACCTGGTTTGTGCAAATCAGATAGAAATGGAAAATTGTAAGGCCACCAACAAACCAGACAGCTATGAAGCAGTACACTACGAGAAAATCCGATGGGATGTCATGCGACACAGCATTCCAAAAAGTGCCTTTCTTTTGAAGAATGTTGGTCAAAGAAAATGCAAACACATAAATGCACAAGATGGTTGAAGTTGATATGAACATGAAGAAGAACCGATAGTTACGCTGCAAGCAGATTAACATGTACTTCTACCGTTAGATCCAATAATATATTATTAAATAATTTGAGTAGCATTTGCACACCAAATAGATTTTAAAAGAATCCATTTCCTAACCCATATCATCTAAATTAAATACAGCATCTTTATTATGTAAATGGTTCTTATCGCTTAAAATTCATACTAGGATTAAGTACTATTGTAAATATTCCTTCTGTACAAACCATGATACATGCTGGTTACTATCCCAAAAATTTGATACATACTAGTAACATAATTATTAAAAATAAATAAATTAAGAGTGTTGCTGCCTTAAAATTGGGCATTCACTGTTTCCTTGCATTATAATCATGGCTGCACGTGTGTGCTCTTTGCAAGGATGCTAATTGGTGAAATTCTTGGTTGGTACCCAAGACAAATGCCACAAGGCTATTGCTCAAAAAGAGCATGGCCCATGACAGTCAGTATAAAATAACTCACTGAGGTAGCCTCAGCATTGACAGGAAACAGTGTCTGAAGAGGAGCAATCCTCTGACAGAGAGCAATTGGAGGGGGTCGACATGCAATTGTCCCAAACAACGAGACATCATATTGTGTAATCTAACTCAAAGGTACTAACACTTTAAGATTCACTCATATTGTACCAAAAACTTGGGCATTTAAATGATGTCAATATCAGGGTCACCACAGCCGATCTTTTTCAATTGCTAATTAGAGTCATTCCCAGAAAATACTTCCAAACACCTTATGTATGAAAAAAAAATTCCAGAAATTCAACAGTATTTCTAGAAAAGGGATCAAAATAATCCAGTAATTAATTAATGCAAGAGAGTTTATCAGAATTTCTGAGATCCCCATGCTTTTAACTGTAAAGCAGAGACATCCATACAGAAGCAATGCAAAACTCAAAACATAAATATTCCAATGATACACCTTGGAAACATCTTGGTTGTGCGGTTAAACAGAAAACAACAAGATTGACTTCCAATCCATCTATTAAAAATATGTGCTGCATGTTTTGGTCACTTAAAGTAGAGTTATACAAGATTCCATAGTTTCACAAAAAATGAAAATATACCATAGAGTATAGCAACAAAAGTCAGTTAATCAGACTGCACAGATTTTTTAGTAATTTAAAATACATGACAAAATAGATAACAAAATAGTAATTTACAGAGATAGCAGCATGGTTGGTAGATTATTACTTCACTAGATTAGTTCATTGTCAGTAGCTCTTATTTTTTTTGCCCATTATCATGCAATTTTATCTTCCTACAAGCAACGTTAACAAAACTGATATTGAGTGGGTTTACTAGGGTTTGCCTTTTCCAGATTTAATTAGGACAAGCTTGGGGTAGAATTCCTAACTCTAATCAGGTTTCGAAAGAGTTCAGGATATGGAATGTCTAACAAAGCTTGGTTTGGGAAGACTTTCCTTGTCTCAGATTCAACCCATTGCATTCCTATTGATTAGATGTACCAGCTCTTCTAATTACTTCGGTTGAATTGCCCAGAATTAAAATTTACGTGGAAAATTCTCTTTTTTTACTTGGTAAAACCCTTATAGTGAATTTATATATATATATATATATATATAGAGAGAGAGAGAGAGAGAGAGAGAGCCAGAAAATTTTCTTTAAGAATAGTTGTATCTCCATTCAGTTTGTTGATGGGTTTACCATAAGTAATATAAATTCGAATTATATTCTTAAAGCTTTTCTTTTCTCTCTCTCTCTCTCTCTCTCTTTTCAACAAGTCTGCAAGTAGAATAATGAAACTTACTAATCCAATGCATTGCCCAACCCATGGACAGTGATGATCAAATCTCTGGACACAATTGTTGCAGATGGAACAATGAGAAGTACGAGGCGGGCGATAGAGCATGCAAGTGTCACAGTACTTCACTTTTACTGAGTGACCATTCACCATCACATCTTTTGTCCGGGGTAGTTTCAAGTGAGGCGTTCTCCCATTAACCCACTCCATCGATGGGGTAGTTGCATCAAATGCTTCATCTGATTCAGGAGGGCTTAAATTTCTAGGGACTATTCCAGGATCTCTACTAGAGGTCAAGAAGAGAAATGTTAAATCCTGCAGAAAGTTTATAGGGGTCATTGATACTCTAAGTGCAAGAAGAAGCTGTTACTGTAAGCATCAGGAAAAAAGCATGAACAATTCTGAGGGAAATTCAAATAACACATGGAAATGCAACCATTGAATCTTGATTTTACTAGAGTCTAATGGAGAAGATCCATAGTTTGGAATAGACCCGATACCCTAAAGACGAAGGTAACGTGTTCTACATAGTAATTTCCATAAATTTGAAAAGTTAACATCAGAGTAACCTTCTGAAATCCAAAAACAATTGATCATGCACATACAGCACAAAAGATTAAATACTACTAAAATAAAATAGACTTGTCCCAAAAGCTAATTGGCCATTTGTGCGTGAGGAGGAACCAAACCTTGACACCAAGGTCCATAGCCACATTTTATAGTCATCTTTTAGCTACATGCCCACCTCTCTCCATTGGATATTTTCTCTGGAGCATGGCTTGGCCATGCCACTAAAACAATAAAAACATACACAAAAATCTTCCAACTTAATTATTTAGGCTTGGAGGGTAGAACAAAACTGAGTCATTACATTTCCATGTGGTGTTTGACTACACATTTTTTTTATCTTCTTTCAAATTCATGTGGTACCTTACTTCCCTAATATTCTTTGTTAATTCACTGCCTCTTTCACACGTGGGTTCAACGGATAATTGAAAGGATATAAGTAAGCATAAAAAAAATGCATTCGTGAAATTTTTTTGCAACATCCAATTAGTGAGGATGGAGTCCACAACAACACAGGACTAGGGCTTAGCAGTTAGCACATGCATAGTTTTCAAAATGAGAAATGCTATGTCCACAACATTTTCACAACAAATCATAAGTAGCAAGTTGTTATTGTTGGGGCAAAAAAGTAATCTTAATGGTAAGTTCAAATTTGAATCAATAACAACTAACCACCTATGATTTGTTGTAAGAATGTTGTGGACGTAGCACTTCTCTTTCAAAATAGTCATCACTAGATAGACATAAAACAGAAAAACTTACCAAAACAGTGATGAATAAACCCACAATCAATACAAAATACCAAAGAAGGTTATCGCTGTTCTTCATATCCCTGATTTTAAGATAAATCTTTATAGAAAAAGTAATTGCAGGGATGGCAATAAGGAGTGTGGACAGAAACAGAGATGCCACATCAGGCCCAAAGATTAACCTCCCACCACAGAAAAATTTCTGTACAGACAAGAAAAGAGACCATCAGCGTGAGTATGTCATACTACTTCTCAATCTTCAGTAATATTGCAACAGTACCACATGTATTTAAACAGCTGGCTTCTTTATCAACCAAAAGACAAAACTTCAAAGACAGTGAAGCTATAAATATTATATATATATAAAGTAAAAGTAAATAAACAAGAACACTTTTACTCACTATCATGCCAAAAAATTACTTAGAATAAGAGACTGCAAAAATCTAAAATTCTAAGCACCCATTCTAGTCACACGAAACTATCTTAAGTGAAAGGGGAAGTTTTTTTTTTTTTTTTACAAGATAGAAATTCTACTCTAGCCTAATCTAAGTATATATGTGTGTGAAAGTTCCCTCTTGGAGACTTGAACCCTGGCCCTTATCCCCCCCCCCCTCCCCCAACATCCCACAAGCACTTATACTTGTGGAGTGACCATCGCACCAAGTGTGTGCAGGGGTAATGCATCAAATTTGCTGATTACCAGGAGGCAGGGGGGGTGGGGGCATAAAATCTGTAGGCTCAAGAAATGATTAATAAAAATCTAAACTTTTACTATTTCAACCATTCAACATGACTGTGAGAGAGAAATTGTGCATGAAATGATCAATTATCTATAATCATTACTCCCTCTATCCAACTTGTTTGACCCCCTTACAAAATCCAACCTCTTAATGAATTGTCTTTGAAATAAAAAGTTGCCAATTTCCAAAATTACCCTCCTTAATTTATACTCAAATAAAGCAATTGGAAAAGAAGCATTGACTTCTTAATAAATGATAATGTAAGTAAGAAAAGTTATGAAAATTGGTTCTTTTGACTCGTCAAAGTGAACACTTTAGGACATCCCGAAATAGAATATTGGACAAACAAAATGAGACATATGCTTTAATCTTCATCATTGTTATCTGCTGGGAAGACGACAAGAACTCATAAAATTGAAAAAGACAAAGACTACTATCTTTATCATTGTTATTTGCTGAGAAGATGACATGACCTTGTAAAATTCAAAGTAACTAAATAAGCCTAGATGCAACTAATTAGGATTTAAGGTTCTAATGCGCACCCAACCCCCCCCCCCCCCCACACACACACACACACACACACAAGCACAAAATAACCATTGCATTAGTTTCTCTCTCTTCAACCTATTGGTCGGTCAAGATAATTGGTATAACAGTACGAGAGGAAGAGAGAGAGGAATTGCTTATAAGTTTTCCCTACCTGTAGACAATGCATGCATACAGAAAAGAACCATTACAATAGTTTTTTTCTCTATCTACTGGTCGATCAACATAATTGAGATAACAGTAGAAAAGAATGGAGAGAGAGCAAATAATGAAAAACTTAATCATTATGGTAAATTCAGAACCCCCTGATGGATAATTAGCTTGCAATACATGGCTGATAAGTATTCATTCTTGAAAAGATACATTGTATAAATAAAAAAGATGAATATCTAAAGAACTTCATCCAATTGCCAATCCAACAAGCAAAACTAGCAATCATCAATAAAATAATGAAATGACGACAGGAAGGGATAAAAAAAAATGTGAATGAGTGGTACTTAAATGAGAATAATATAAGGAAAATTATGCTTTATCACCCTAAACTATACTCCAGATTATACTATACATCCTAAACTTTTCAAATGCATGTTTTGCACCCTAAACTATGAGCTCAGTTACACTTTACACCATGATGTTAAGTTTGTCGTTAACTTGAATGAAAATCCAAAGTTTATGGTGCAAAGTGTAATCGAGGGTACAGTTTAGGGTGATAGAGTGTAATTTCTTTTTTGTTTTTAAGGGATTGAAGGGCAATTGGGTCTTTTCACGTGATGTCATACTTTTCTATCCAAGTTAATGACAAACTTAACTTCTTCTTTTCTTTTTCTTTTTTGATAGGCAAGAACAAATATTATTGAAGAAGGAAAAGCATGAAAAATACACAAGGTTCACAATAGTGAACAAAGAGATAAAAAGAAGAAAAAAGAAACAAACAGACACTAAGCTATTCTTAGAGGCAAAAGAAAATTCCTAAGTATAGAACAATTCGAGAAACCCCAACACCAAGACCAATCAAATAGGGTCCATTAGTATAAATCTAACAACTAAGCTAGAGATTTATTAGTATCCTCAAAAGAACGCCGATTCCGTTTAATCCAAATAGTCCACATTAAACATCCCAGAACCAAATTCCAAAAATCAAAATTATGTTTCCCAAGCCAATGATACCAACAAAAAAAATAAGTCTGCAACTGAACTTGACATGACCCAATCAATCCCAAACAACCGAAGCATATAAATCCACAAATAATGAGCTACCGGACAGGAATTAGCAAGTGATCCACAGATTCCTCATTACAACAACAATTCGCCAAAGTGCGACCATAGAGCATAAGATTATCCAAAGTTAGAATCTAGCCATGAGCTGCTGTCCACATAAAGATAGCTGCCCTTTTAGGAAACCTTTACTTTCCAAATGCCCTTCCAAGGGAAAGTAGAAAGAGTTACATTTTGAATCTTATGATAGAAAGACCAAATGTCAAACTTCCCACTTCCATTGAGGCACCAACAAAGCCTGTTACTACCTCCACCCCTAGGAATCCAAGTTTGAATGAAGTGAAGAAGGGAGTAGGAAGCCACTAACTCCCAATCATTAAATTCCCTATAAAATCTTAAACTTCATACTCTATCATTTTCACCAACTGGAGGATTTAACACTTCAGAAATACAAGCTTCCTTATTAGATGAACACACAAATAATTGAGGATAAAGAGTTTCAAAAGAATTTTTCCCAATCCACTTATCATACCAAAAAAGAATGCGAGAACCATCCCCCACCACAAAAGACAAATGCTTAGAAAAACTTTCCCACACTTCACTAATACTACGCCATAAACCACAACCATGAGCCCTTCTACAAACTCTAGTGCTCCAACCCCCTTTCCCCTCCCCATATTTCATGGCTATGACCCTCCGCCACAGATGAGTAGTTTCGTGACCATACCTCTAAAGCCATTTCCCTAATAAAGCCTAATTAAACGACACCAAATTTTGAATTCCCAAACCACCCAACTTGCACGGTAAGCAAACCTTTTCCCAAGCCACCAAGGGTATTTGAAGCACTCAACTGAGGAACCCCACAAAAAACGTTCTAATCTCATTGCCATAGCTTTAGGAATAGTAAAAAGGGAAAGATGATAAGTAGGAAAGCTTGAAAGGGTACTTTTCAACAAAGTGAGTTTGCCACCCTTTGAAAAATAAAGCCACTTCAAGCTTGAAAGCTTCTTCTCTGTCCTCTCTAGAATCGGATTCCAAATAGAGGTTGTCTTATACAAGGTACCCAACGGCATTCCCGAATCATAGGCAACCTACCCACCTTGCACTAAAGAATATTAGCCAAAGTTTGAATGTTGCTCACCTCCCTAATAGGGACAATTTCACTTTTCCCCACATTCACCTTCAAACTAATAAAGGCTTGAAAACAAGTCAATGCCAGCCAAATGGATAGCAACTGCTCCCTAGAAGCATCGCAGAAAAGAATGGTGTCATCAACAAATATAAGATGAGTAATACGAATACCAATAGAACTAATAGGTCCCACATGAAAACCCTGAATAAGACCACATTCCTCAATTTTCTTCAAAATCTGACTTAAAACCTCCATGATCAAAAGAAAAAAAAAGGTAGACAACAGATCACCTTGTCTTAGGCCTCTAGAGCTACCAAAGAAACCAACAAGAGATCCATTAATCAAAACTGAGAAGCAGATAGTAGTAACACAAGCCTTTAACCATCTCCTCCATCGACCCCCAAAGCCCATCCTCTCTAACAAATAGAACAAAGTGTCCCAACTTACATGATCATAGGCTTTTTTGATGTCTAACTTACACACCAACCACAAAGTCTAACACTTCAATCTACTATCTAGACATTCATTAGCAATAAACACTAAATCTAAAATCTGTCTACCACCAACAAAAGAATTTTGCGACTCCAAAATGACTTTATCCAGCACCGTCCTCAATTTGTTAGCCAACACCTTAGATAGCAGCTTATACACAATGCCCACTAATTTGATAGGCCGAAAATCTCTGATATTTAGGGCATTACTTTTTTTGGGAATCAAAGATAGAAAAGAAGCATTCAGAGACCGTTCAAACTCTGAGCTCCTATGAAAATGATCATAGAAGGCCATAACATCCTTTTCCACTACACTCTAGCATTTTTTAAGAAAGGCCATAGTGAAGCCATCAAGACCTAGGGCTTTATCACCCTCCATCTTGAAGGACCTATACCACCTCCTCCTTAGAAAAATCCCTCTCAAGAGCAAGCCGCTCATCCTCCTCAATACTAGCAAACTCCAACCATCCATAGAAGGACACCAAGAATCTGACTCCGTGTACAAACCCTGATAAAAATGAACCACCTTAGACCGCACCTCTTCCTCATCCTCATAAAGGACACCATCCACCTCTATACCTCGAATATAATTAGTTCTTCTATGTGAGTTTGCTACCTAGTGAAAAAAGCAAGTATATTGTCACCCTCCTTTACAAACAATATCTAGGACTTTTGTCTCCAAGAAATCTCCTCCAATGAGGCTAAATGTGCAATGTCACCTTTAATCTAAATATGACAAGTTTGTTCCTCCTACGAAAGACCCAACAAGTCCTCCCTAGCATCCAAACCCACAACTCAGATAAAAGGCATTTCTTTCTAAAGGCCAAATCCTCAATTCCTCCTTATTCCACTTTTTCAAATCATCTTTAAGAGCTTTTAATTTACAAGCCAGAATAAAGCTTGGAGAACCCAAAAAGCAATACCCATTCCACCATTGCCAAACTCCCTCCACAAAACCCTCAACTTTCAACCGCATATTCTCAAACTTAAAGGCACTTCAACCTTCATTAACACAACCAGCTACCACCAAGAGTGGGCAGTGATCAGAAACTACTTGGGGGAGCACCCTTTGAGACACATTCCCAAAATGATCTACCCAATCCGCCAATGCCAAGGTCCTGTTGATTCTTGACATATAATTTGTCCCCGAATCTCTAAACTAGGTGAACAAAGCCCCCTCAAGGGGTAAATCCACAAGGTAATTAGCCTCAATGAAATCTGAAAAAGCAAACATAGCCGGACTAAAAGCTTCACAACCAAATCTCTCACTCGGATATCGAAGAATATTAAAATCCCCAAACACACACCATGTTGTATTCCACCTAGAGGGCATCCTCGTGAGCTCCTCCCACAAAGCACCCCGTTAGCTATCATCATTAGGACCATACACTCCTGAACATACCCATACAAAATCATACATTCCTAACCTGTAGCACTGTCAAATTTTTCATAGACTCTCTTGTCCCAAACCAGTAACACCCCCCCTGCAGGGTTGACTAAATCTAGAGCAACCCAATCGAGGATCGGACTACCCCAAAGACTTCGAACAACAGAAGAGTTTAAAGAAGACAGCTTGGTTTCTTAAAAACAAACAATATCACACTTCCACTCTTTTAACGTTAGTTGTAAAGTGTAACAAAGGTCATAGTTTAGGTGCAAAATGTGCATTCAAAATGTTTAGGCTGCAAAGCGTAATCTAGGGTATAGTTTACGGTAATAAAGCGTAATTTACCCCATAATATAAGAAACTAGACAAATTAGATAAGCAACCCTCTTTCCCCCTAAAAAGGGCAAAGGAAGAAAATGAGAACAGAAAAAGAAACACTAGCCTTATTAACATGAAACTAAAGTGAAGTGGCTGAGTTGACTTGAACCAAAATCGAAAACTCATTTCCACTCCATATGGTTCAAATTTTACAGTAAAAAAGTCAAGTTAGTAAAAGAACAGAAAAAAAAAATTTATATTATGTTTCATTATTTTTTTTATAAAAAGAAATTTGAGAGAAACTAAAGACAATGAAATACATTTCTAAATTCCGATTTGGTTTGTATTCTACAAGAGAAAATAAAATGAGGAAATGAATGGAATTATATTATAGTTTAGTTCTTTCAATAAGAGAAAGTAATGAGAAAATAAGTTTATAATATATTTGTTTTTTTAGACATAACCTTCTTTCCAAACCTCACCCATCTTAGAGAATATTTTAGTTGACTTCAATTGAAAATTTAGCCTCTTTTCCTCACACTTTTAGTAGTGTGGTATGATAATATAAAATCCAAAAGAATGCTAAACTAACTGAATAGACCCGCAAAAGAGAACTCCCACAATCAGCTTTAATTCTTTCATTTTTGTTGCCTCTAACCACATTAGTAGAGCTTCCTAACTAGTGCAATTGTACAATTTCCAGTTATTGATAATAGAGGATCAATCATCACAATCAAAAAAATAGCAATAGACATCTAAAATCAAATAATCACCAACCAAACAATGAACAATAGTGGACCCCAATACAAAGAAAATACAATCGGTGAAGTTGTCACAATTTTATTATAGTCATTCATATGAGAAAAGAAAATTTAAGAAACCCAAGTCAGTTCATGAACTGAAAATTAGCATAATATAAAGAGCAAAACCAATTGACATAGACATAGAGAGAGGCAGAGAAACTCACATTACTTCCCTTCCAAACTTTGTACAGCCGTCTGGGTTTATCATTCGGGTCCATACTGTTACTAAAAAGAAGAAAAACCCAGAACCCAGATTAGAATTTCTAATCAAAACCACAACAGAACCCTCTCTTATCACAACCCCACTTTCTACTCCTCACTATCCAATGTATATATCACACCAAAACCCACAAAAATCTTCACTCAAAACCAAAAAAATTCCCATCATTTGGGTACACAATGCGTGTGAAAGTGAACTGGAAGTTGAAAAATCCAGGTGTGAGAGAGAGAGAGAGAGAAAAGAGGCTGTTGGATCAAAAGAAAAACCAACTGCCTCGCCCAAAAAGCTTTTAGTTTTTGATTTCTCAGATCGATTATACCAACAAAGAAAGATGCTATCTTTCTCTCTAAAAACTGTTTTTGCTATTTCTCTCTTTCTTTCTTTTCTTCCACAACGCTAGCAACTATGAGTTGGGGGACGGATGCTTCAATTTCTCGCGGATTTTACGCGCGTTTTTGATAAAGACATATACATATTTTATTACCTTATTTTATACTATATTTTTTTATACGACAATAAATAATGTCAAATGTTTAATAATATATATATTTTTTGTCATCAAAAAATAATATTTTATCAAAAAAATGTTTTTTTTATTATTATTATGTTACAAATGTGACATGTATAAGAGTTGGTCTAAGGAACTTTACCAAACGTGCTGTCACGGCCAATACTTCTTGTTGAATTTGTCTAAAGTGGGTCTTTGTTTTTCTCATCTTTCTTCCATTTTTGGTATCGTTTTATTTGCGTTTTAAGCTTGTAGTTATCCTTCCTTTTATCTTATGTATGTATAACATGTTTGTATTGGTTCTCATGACATATTATAGACTTGTGTCCTTTCAAATAAAAAAGTAGATTTGAGGCTCCTTTGGTGTTTCTGCTTCTATTTCATGTGAACAAATAAATCGGTGCATGTTTACCAAAAAATAAATAAATCGGTGCATCTCTTTCATATTTATTATTGGAAAGACCATTCCGTTTGTTTCGATGAAAAACTTGATGTAAAGATAGTTTTTTATGTTTTCTAGTGTTTGGTAGTATAAAAAAAGATGAGTCAAAGGAAAACTATCTTTGGTCAACATAAAAAATATGACTTATTTTTAGAGATTATTTTCCATTAAATTTTTTTGAAAACAACTATATCTCACAGGAAGTTAAATAAGGAAAGTTAGAAAGTTATTTTTCAACTCATTTAAAGTTGCTACCAAATATTAAAAAATGAGATAATTTTATAGAAAATACTTTCTGAAAAATGACTCGTTTTCTAGAAAATGTCATTACTGAAACAAACAAAGTGGACAAATAGGTTTCACCAATCTTCAAATACCCATTTATTAAATTTGTATATTTCTACCCTTTTTTTTTTCTTTTTCTTTTTTTATTGTGTAATATGGTTCTCTCTTGCTTGACTTTAATGCAAATGCACGTTTTCATTTTCCACCGCACCCATATTATTGGCTCTAAGGTGAGAAGAAATCAATGTACTCTACCTGTGTGTGTGCGCGTATCTGTCATCCACCGCATCTACAAGAAAATATAAAAACATATATAATCTTTCAAATTTTTTTTTGAGAGGAGTTTTAACCTATGGCGTCTGTTTCTGATGATGGCTCTTTATCATCAGACCAAGACACCAATTAGTTTTTAGTGTAGACAATGATTGAACTCTAGATCTTTTATACAACCATCAGAGATTTTACCGGTTGAGCTAACTGGAACCCACTTCAAATTTCAATCTTGATAGCTCTGTGTTTCAATTATTTCATTACCTTAGGTGGTTGCATCAAATTACAATAATCTTTTATATTAAAAAAAGAACAATTTATTTCCCTAAAAAAATTTATTTATTCATGTCAAAACTATTGAGTTATCACTTCTTCATAGATGTAAACTGGCGTGTTATTGCAAGGAATTTTGATCATACGGCTAACCAATGATATCTCACTAAAGTTAGAAAAAGAAATCAACGTGCATAATTAGCAAGAGTTAGACACTTGTTGAAGACTTACATATGTGTGTATTCCAAAGTCTATTTCACTTTGGAAAAGCAAGAAACGTAAAAGTCGTTAAAGAAAAAAGAAATAGAAATATAATTAATCCGAAAAGAGAGCACATCACCAATTTCCAGGATTTTTTTTTTTAGCATTAAGAAGTTAATAACTTGATAAGCATGTAAATTCCGGAAATATTGATTCCCTTCTACCATCAATAATCTATTTCGGTGAACAGTGACAATTTAATTTTAAACACACAAATTATTTTTGGATAGAAACTCCATCTTATCTTCTAATGAGTTGTGTCACTCCTAAGTCCTAACTCCTAATCTATGACTACACCATATGCTGTTATGCAAGGAATTTATCAAGGTACATGGTTATCGTAGCCATGGATTGAAGGTACCATTCAAGTTAGCCTAAGAAAAGCACTCAATGACTCAATTTTCTGGTTTGTGCATAATTTGTTTTTATTTTTATCTTTTCGTATGCTAAATAAATAAAATAAAATAATTATTTGCAATGTAATTACTAAATTGTCTATCATAGTGAATAAAAATGCTTCCGATAAAACTAATGAAGTCTTTAATATTATAAATAATCCTTTAGTTAATTCTCTTTTTTAAGATCATTGTCGAGAACTTTTTTTTTTAGGGGGTTATGAATCCTTCAAAAAAATTAACCACTATATATACTATAAAAAAAATCATATACTATGTAATAAAAGTTAGGCTTAAAAGTTGCAGTTGTGCCAAGTAGTTTCACCAAATAGAAGAAATTTTTTTAGATTTCTAGATTTTAAAAATATGTATATGATCTTTTTTCTCCTATAATTTCTAAGTTGATAAAAAACTTAATTTAATTACAATCAAAATTCTTTATATAATCCATCTACTATATTTTCTAATTTGATAAAAATATTAATTTGATTACAATCTAAATTCTTTATCTAATCCATTTAATCCTTATTTTTTAAGCGTAGGGTATTATAATCTAAATTCTTCATCTAATCCTTATTTGTACCTGTGTAGTGTATTATAATCCAAATTCTCCATCTAATCCTTATTTGTACCTGTAGTATATTATAAAAAAAGCAGTTTTAACAAAACATGCAACTTTCATTAAAAAAATAAGTGTTTTAACAAAACATGCTACCTATATTCAACAAAACTTATAATTTCGAAAAGAGATTAAATTTAGTTGGTTGGTGCCATACAACTACAACCTACAACCTACAACCTACAATTGTGACCATCTAAATATTATCAACAAAATCTAAGATAATAGGATAGAAAGAAAAAAAAATCCAAAGCATAAAAAATTAAAATGTGTAGTTCTATATCTAGAAGTATATCTATCCCATGAATTTTTTTTATATAAAAAAAATTAAAATTTTTTTTAAAAAAAAAGCACTTTCATTAGGAGAATATACTCATGAGGAGGAATCATATCATATATACTATATAATAAAAGTTGGGTTTAGAAGCGTGGTTGTGCCAAGTGGCTGCACTAAATTGCAGAATTTAAAAAAAATAAATACTATAATTTTTTGTACTTATCTTCTTCTCTTATAATTTTTAAACTGATAAAAATCTTAATTTAATTACAATTGAAACTCTTCATTTAATCCTTTTATTTTGATAAAGAATTTTAATTTGATTACAATTCAAATTCTTCATCTAATCGTTTTTCCTATTTAAAAAACAAAAAACAACAACAATCTTCATTTATTCCTTTTTAAAAATTTAAATTAAATTATATTACTTCCTACAACAACAAAAAACAACAACATAATACCAAAAAAAAAAAAAAAAACTACGTATTTAACTGCAAAATCTTCCACTTCACACGTGACTTTTTTTTTTAGATAATTATTGTTCATACTGATTTACCAAAAAAGTTATTGGATAAAGTTTTTAAAAAATAATTGAAGGTAATAAGTATTTGAGTTTAAAGTAAATACCTTCTCTTTCTTCTTAAAAAAAAAAAAGTATCTATTCTATATATAATAAATGTTTGTTTTTCTAAAAAAAAAAACGGTTTTTTTTTTTGTTATAAAAGAAAAGTTTCCATTTTCCCATAAAAAAAATATTTTCCTTTTTCTTTCTCTTCATATGACCTTTTTTTTTTCACTTTTTATGGGATTTATGAGATAGCAACATACAAATTGATTAGAAATCTTAATTCCAATAGGATTTAAATTCTATATCAAATGAAACTCTACCTCTCTCTCTCTCTCTCTCTCTCTCTCTCTCTCTCTCTCTCTCTCTCTATATATATATATATATATATATATATGTGAATTGAAGTTTATTTCAATATGTGAATGCCTAAATCCCATTACACATATGCATTCTTTTTTCATTATTATTTTTTCATTTTGTTTAAGCTATTTTTCTTTAACTTCAAAAATATTAACAAAAACTTCTCACACACGTTTTAACCTATTTCATAATATTAAACTTTCGAACTTATTTATTCTCTTCTACAATAATTGATTCAGATTTTAGTTACATACTCACACTTTCATCTCTCAAAGTGATAGAGAAAATAAACAAGTTTATTCTTTATTCTTTTTCCAAATTTATATCTTAATTTATAATTTTTGTTAATTTCTTAATTTCAAATCATGAATAAGTCTGATTATATTCTTTATATTGAATGTAAATTGTTGTTTATAGGTTTTTGGTTGTGTTATATTCTTCAGAAAATAAAATAAAATAAAATAAAATAAAAGAGTTTATATAAATTTTGCAACAAAGCTAAATAGATAAGTGTAAGCGCACAATTGCACCTGGACCCAAAGATAGACGTGGGCTCAGGCCCAATGAGCCTTAAACAATAAGGTTTGTAGAGTGTGGATTTGAAATCTAGTTTATGGGTATTGGAAACTTGACAAACAAGCTAGAATGCCACAATCTTTGCAAATGATAAACAAATATGACAAGGGTACCTCCTCGGACGTAAGCCGATGACGATTTATGTATTGTTTCTCTTTTATGCTAAAATTACAGTTCTTAGTTCTTTTTCTGCTAACTGACCGATCTCCCTCCCACCACCTTCTTGAAGTCCTTATATAATAGCTAGAAAGTTTTATTCTACTGTTCAGGGGTCATTTTTCTATTAATGGGGCCAAGGAGGTAGGTGCAGGGTCTTTAATGTGGAGGTAACAGCCTTTTCATAAGATATTTCCCTCACACCATTGTGTCTGGAGAGCGCTCAAGTCCCCCTTGTAACCAACGGTTTTTACGTAACCCTGCCTTGATCTTTTTGGCAAATCCCAGGATCATCGTGGGTCTGTCCGAGGATATATTCATCCTCGAACGAATCCTCGGGCTCTCGACTCATGGGCCGAGTTACAGTTCTAAGAGGCTCTTAGTCTAAAACAAACTAGCGCCCATCAACAAAGCCCAATGCCCAAACACTTACTTAGGTCCTTTTAGTCCCCACAATAGCCCCTCAAAACTTTATTTTTCCTCATCCGAAGAGAAAAATAGGGTTTTGATCCGACCAGAGCTCCCTCCACATGTTTCGTACATTACCATGCGTGTGGGGGTCATTTCATTCCTAAAAAATACTGTTGGCGCTTCGATTTCCAGAACGCGCACATTTATGACTGCAAGTTACACCCTATTCCCCACGTTCAACGGTGAGATGAACATCCAACGGTCCTCATCACCTCCTGAAAATTTGGGCGGGAAAAATCCGACTTCGAGGCCGCCTCTTGCACGTCATGACGTTTGGAAATCTGCGCCCTCATTCATTTCTTCAGAATTCAATCACATCAAAGCGTCAATCATCATCTTTTCTCTTCAGAAACCCGTGGAAACTCGCATAACTGCAAACTTGTAAGTCCTTACTTTCTCTACCTTTTTCTCCTCGGATTCTGTCCTCGGCTTCCTTCTTAACCATATTCCTTCTTGAAACTTGCATTTTCCTTTCTTTTAAATGGGTAGATTTAAGTGTTTAGTTGATACCGCCGCTGGGATGGAAGGATTTAGGGCCAAATACCACATTCCCAGCGACGTAGGTTTGAAATATTGTCCGGCAGAAGCCGTAGGTGATTCTAGGAAAACGGGAGAGGTCATTATCCCCATGATTGCCTTCATAGAAGGTGGGATGACCCTCCCTATGAGAAGCGTAACTAGGGAATACCTTCGCAATCACAGGTTGTGCCCAGACCAGTGCGCACCCAATGTGTTTAGGGTCTTAGGAAGCGTCGACGCTCTAAATGAGCAGATGGGCTTAAACCTCACTTGGCATGACGTTGTCTTCATGTATGAGTGTCACAAACTTACAAAAATAGGTTACTACATTAAATCACGGTCAAGTGTAGTTAGGCTGATTTCCTGTCTGCCCAAGTCTAATAAAAGCATGAAGGACGACTACCTCATCACCTCAGGCAACTGGCATGATGGCCCTCACTGCCCAGTCGTATGAGGAGACCCAGGTGTGACTCTTTAGGAGTTAATTTCTCTACCCTGTACTTCAATCTCAAAATTTTCTATTTGTTTATTTCCTTTTACACATCATCCAATTCGATTTCTCATATGCATTGCAGATCTAACCGTACTCGGCTTTGTTGGTATTCTTTCTTGCAGATAAACAACTCGTGCGCCCTCGTTTGAGCCACTGCAACGTTGTTGATCTGAATCGCGTCCTGCGCTCAGAAGTATTTGTGAGTGAAGACTTGCAACTTAGAGCGGCCCACTTAATACTAGGATACGACCCAATATCCTCAGATTTCCAGGAGATAGAGAACGCGATTATCGCGGGGGATAGGAGGCGTAAGAGAATAAACGTAGCAAGGCCGCACTTTCTTGCCGACCACGACATCCCCGACGACCCCAACACCATCCTATATACGCAACCCATCGCGGCGATCCCTCTCTCGACGCACTCTCAAGAAACTGATGTTCCGGAGGAGCAAGTATCCTCTTCGCACACGTTGGACGACGAGATAGACCGGTTTCAGCTCGAGGACGTTGAAAGACCCCGTGGGAACCAGTTTGTCGTGCTATCTGACGAGGAGGAAGAGCCCACCGAAGCCTCCGGAATTGCAGGGTTAGTTGTTGCCCATCCAGAAGACGATTTCGAGGAAGAGGACATGGGCAAGCTTCAAGGCCTTCTAACTAAAAGAGGCGAGAAAGTTGCCCAGAAGAGGGCGGGAGGGTCCCAAGTTCCTCCATCTTTGCCACCTCCCCCTCCTCCAGCCGAACCCAAACTTCCAGCTGAGGAGCCTAAGAAGAAAAGAAAGGGGGAGGCCGAGGAGACTGGTGGCGAAAAACCAAAGAAGCCACAACAACAGCCACAGCCAGCTCAACAGCAGAAGCTAGACAAGGGCAAAGGACAGGCTCGTTCAGTTGATAGTGGGGAGATCAGAGACATGGCCGAAGTGCGCCGAGCACCGGCTACTTGGTCTCCTGACTTAAGACTGGACGGAGCACCAATTTCTTGCCAGTCCAGTATTAGGGCAGTCCAACAAGGCCACGCCCACCACCTGGCCGACGCGTTGGAACGCCCTCTTCTGCTGCCCAAGAATATGGAAACCTTGGAAAAAATGAGCCAACCTCAGCTATTCCTGTCTTTAAAAAGGGAATTAGCCCTTGTAAGTTTAACTGTTTATGAATATTTCATTTTTCATAATATCGGATTGTCAATGAGTGTTCTGCTATATCTAATTCTCTAACACTTTGTCGTAGGCTGTTCAAGAATTCTTTGTAGCCGAGAAGTTTGTAGAGGACTCTCGGAAGAAGGCCAGAATGGAGGCTGACATTCGGATGGAGACTGAGAAGTCCCTAGGCCAGGCCCTCGCAGAAAATGAGAAACTCACTTCTTAGCTGGCTGATCTGAAAAGAGAAAGAGACGGTGCCGAGGCCAGCCTTAGAACTATGAGGACCCAAGTAGAAGGGCAACGCAAGCTTCTCCACCAAAAGAATGATGAGCTCTCCCAAGCCTAGATGGAATGCTCGGACTTGGAGAAGGAGCTCGTGCGAATGAAGGAGGAAGCCGGCACATTCAAGCGCTCCCTAGAGGCCGCCAAGCAGGCGAGTTATGAGGAAGGGGTAGCTGCAACAGAAGACCAGTTGACAGAGGCTTTCTCGGCCTTGTGCCGAGAATATTGTCAACAGGTCTGGGGGGAAGCTTTAAACGTAGCAGGGGTTCCTTCAGCTTCCGAGCTGAGGAAATCCGAGAACGTTTGGCTTCCTCTTGACATACAGGAGATAGAAGAGACTTCTATTGTTGCTCCTGCCCCTGAGGCAGCTCCTCCTGCTCTTCCTCCTACGGTCCTAGAGCTCGTTCCAGATCCTACAGAACCTTCAGGTTCCAATAAAGAGAAAGAAGGGGGTGGGGATGCCGAGAAGGGCTTAGGCCAAGGTATGGAGCCTATCGTCACTCCAATCACTGCAAAAGACAAAGGGAAAAAAGTCCTGTCTGCCTTTGAATTGGAACTGAAAAGCACCGGGGCTAGCAGTACTTCTCAGCAAGACCCCCCTCCACGAGCTTAGGGCCGAGCTTAGGGCTTCTTTTTCTCTATATTTGAAATTTTCCATGTAACGATGTATATATTGACATGATTAATGGAAGAAAATTTCATTTGATTTTCATCTGAGTTGTGTTTGTTTCATCTTTTCATCTTTATGTTTACTATAAAGTTCTCATTAGCACACAGCGAACAGAAAGAACGAGATAAATAGGTCCATTTTCAGCGGTTTGGAACAATTGAAAGATATATCGAATTTCTGCTCAACACTTAAAGATATATAACTTAAGTCTCAATTTAACCAGAGTTCTGTTCGACAAAAAATCAAAAATTAAATCTTAACAAGGCATGTGGTCAGAGGACCTTACAAAACCAAGTTTCTATTTGATACTTAGTAATAGTAACTTAAAAATGTTAATTTTCCCAAAGTAGAAAGCCCGAGGACCTGCCGTAACTAAAGTTCTGTTTAACAAATAATAAGATATCAATTTCCACAAGGTATGTAGTCCGAGAACCATGCATAATCGAGTTTCTGTTTGATACTTAGTAAAAGTAACTTTAAGATGTTAATTTTCCCAAAGTAGAAGCCCCGAGGACCCAGCATAACTAAGGTTCTGTTTAACAAATGATAAAATATCAATTTCCACAAGGTATGTAGTCCGAGGACCATGCATAACCAAGTTTCAGTTTGATACTTAGTAAAAGTAACTTAAGATGTTAATTTTCCCAAAGTAGAAGGCCCGAGGACCCGGCGTAACTAAGATTCTGTTTAACAAATAATAAGATATCAATTTCCACAAGGTATGTAGTCCGAGGACCATGCATAACCGAGTTTCTGTTTGATACTTAGTAAAAGTAACTTTAAGATGTTAATTTTCCCAAAGTAGAAGGCCCGAAGACCCGGCATAACTAAGGTTCTGTTTAACAAATGATAAGATATCAATTTTCACAAGGTATGTAGTCCGAGGACCATGTATAACCAAGTTTCTGTTTGATACTTAGTAAAAGTAACTTGAGATGTTAATTTTCTCAAAGTAAAAGGCCCGAGGACCCGGCATAACTAAGGTTTTGTTTAACAAATGATAAGATATCAATTTCCACAAGGTATGTAGTCCAAGAACCATGCATAACCAAGTTTCTATTTGATACTTAGTAAAAGTAACTTAAGATGTTAATTTTCCCAAAGTAAAAGGCCCGAGGATCCGGCATAACTAAGGTTCTGTTTAACAAATGATAAGATATCAATTTCCACAAGGTATGTAGTCCGAGAACCATGCATAACCAAGTTTCTGTTTGATACTTAGTAAAAGTAACTTAAGATGTTAATTTTCCCAAAGTAGAAGGCCCAAGGACCCGGCATAACTAAGGTTCTATTTAACAAATGATAAGATATCAATTTCCACAAGGTATGTAGTCCGAGGACCATGCATAACCAAGTTTTAGTTTGATACTTAGTAAAAGTAACTTAAGATGTTAATTTTCCCAAAGTAGAAGGCCCGAGGACCCGACATAACTAAGGTTCTGTTTAACAAATGATAAGATATCAATTTCCACAAGGTATGTAGTTCGAGGACCATGCATAACCAAGTTTCTATTTGATACTTAGTAAAAGTAACTTAAGATGTTAATTTTCCCAAAGTAGAAGGCCCGAGGACCCGGCATAACTAAGGTTCTGTTTAACAAATGATAAGATATCAATTTCCACAAGGTATGTAGTCCGAGGACCATGCATAACCAAGTTTCTGTTTGATACTTAGTAAAAGTAACTTAAGATGTTAATTTTCCCAAAGTAGAAGGCCCGAGGACCCGGCATAACTAAGGTTCTGTTTAACAAATAATAAGATATCAATTTCCACAAGGTATGTAGTCCGAGGACCATGCATAACCAAGTTTCTGTTTGATATTTCAAGAGTTGTAATTGATAGGTCCATATACATTTATAATTTAAATCACAAACGACAAAAGCGCCCTTTATTAATAATAATACCTTCGAAGGTTGTTTACATTCCACGGACGTTGTACAACTCTTTCATCTAGATCAGCTAGTCGATATGAACTTATATCTACTACAGATATAATCTGATATGGTCCTTCCCAGTTCGGTCCTAATTTACCCCAAGCTGGGTTTCTAGCAGTACCTACAACCTTTCTCAGAACCAGATCCCCAGGTGCGAGTGGTCTGAGTTTCACATGGGCATCATACCCCCGTTTAAGCTTCTGCTGATAGTAAGCCATTTGGACCATAGCTGTCTCTCGCCGTTCCTCAACTAAATCTAGGCTCTTCTCCAGGAGGCCGTTGTTATTTTCTGGGCTAAAAGTACTCGTCCTCAACGTGGGGAAGCCAAACTTTAAGGGTATGATTGTCTCGGCCCCAGAAGTCATAGAGAATGGTGTTTCTTCTGTGGATCTGCGCGGCGTAGTTCGATACGTCCATAGAACGTGTGGTAGTTCTTCTACCCATTTGCCCTTCGCATCATCTAGCCTTTTCTTGAGTCCATTAACTATCACCTTGTTAACGGCCTTGGCTTGCCCGTTTCCCTGAGGATAAGCTGGAGTGGAGTATCAATTTATGATACCCATGTCACCACAGTATTTCCTAAAAGCTCTACTATCAAATTGAACGTCATTGTCCGAAATGAGTGTGTGTGGTACTCCAAATCTAGTGATGATGTTTTTCCAGACGAACTTCTTGGAATCGACATCCCTAATATTTGCCAAGGGCTCAACCTCTACCCACTTGGTGAAGTAGTCGGTTCCCACAAGCAACCACCTTTTGTTTCCCACAGCCATCGGGAATGGTCCTACTATGTCTAATCCCCATTGAGCGAAAGGCCAAGGACTGGAGAGAGGGTTAAGTACTCCTCCAGGTTGATGGATGTTAGGAGCGAACCTTTGGCATTGGTCACACTTTCTTGCATAGTCCTGAGCTTCCCTCTGCATATTGGGCCACCAATATCCTTGTGTCAGTGCCCTATGAGCTAGGGACCTTCCCCCAATATGGCTTCCACAAATTCCCTCATGCAGTTCTTCCAAAAGTGCCTCCGTTGATTCGGAGTGCACGCATAACAAATATGGTCCGGAGAAGGACCGTTTATACAATTTCTGATCCTTGGACAACCAAAAACGCGGTGCCTTTCGACGGATCTTGTCTGCCTCAGACTTGTCATCGGGAAGAATGTCGTTCTTCAGAAAAGATATCATAGAATCGATCCAATTAGGTCCAGGCCTTATCAAATGGATCCGGGCTGCTCCAACAGTGGTAAATGCTGGTGTTAGCAAATCTTCGACAAGGATAATCCTAGGCAAACCCTGAGCCGAGGACGTCGCTAAGGCAGCCAAAGAGTCTGCATGTGTATTCCCACTTCTAGAAACGTGAGACAAGATAAAGGAATCAAATTTGGATTGTAAACGTTTGACCTCGGTCAAGTATTCTTGCATCCTAGGGTCCCTAGCCTCCATGGTCCCCGTCACCTGACCGACCACTAATTGAGAATCCGAGAGCATGTGAACTTCCTTTCTGCCCATCCTATGTACCATGTTCATGCCGACTAAGACTGCCTCGTACTCGGCCTCATTATTAGTAGCCGAGAACGCCAACCTTAAGGATTTTTCGAAGATAATCCCCTCGGGGGATACCAGGACGAGTCCGATGCCAGACCCTCTCTAGTTAGCCGCCCCATCAACGGATACGTTCCAAGTCAAAGGTCTTTCGTTCGTAATGATGCCAACTGATTTCTCATCCATGTGTGATTCCTTCAAAGTTTCTTCCAACATTGGTTCAGCAAACTCTGCCACCAAATCTGCAAGAATCTGGCCCTTCACCGAGGTACGTGGCCTGTATTTAATGTCAAAGACTCCCAAAATAGTTCCCCATTTAGCCACCCTTCCAGAATAGTTGGCACTATGCAACACTGACTTGAGAGGCAGTTGGGTTAAAAACTACAACGGTGTGGGACTAGAAATAATGAGGAAGCCTCCGCGTGGCATGAACTACGGCTAGAAGTGCTTTCTCCAAAAGCAGATAACGCACCTCGGCATTATTCAGCGTCTTGCTGACGTAATAGACCGGCGTTTGCACCCCACCGTCGTTCCTTATGAGGACCAGGCTGACCGCATGGACAGCCACTGCCAGATACGCAAATAGGACCTCATCTACCTCAGGCCGAGACATAATGGGTGGCCGGGAAAGATATTCCTTAAGTTGTTGGAAGGCTACAACACACTCTTCGGACCATTGGAACCCCTTCCACTTATTCAGCAGTTGGAAGAAAGGCCTGCATCGATCAGCTGACCGGGAGATGAACCGGCTGAGAGCGGCGATCATTCCGGTTAATTTCTGAACTTCCTTTGGATTCCGAGGTGGCTGTAAGGTTTGAATGGCTCTGATCTGTGCCGGATTCACCTCTATCCCTCTATAAGTGACCATATAACCTAAGAACTTCCCAGAACTCACACCAAAAGAACACTTCGAGGCATTAAGACGCAACTTGTACTTTCTAAGTACTTGGAAAGTGTCATTTAAATCTTTCAGGTGCGCCGATATCGCCTTGCTCTTCACTACCATGTCATCCACATATATTTCAATGGTCTTTCCGAGCTGCAATTCAAACATCCTGGTCATCATCCTTTGGTAAGTAGCCCCGGCGTTCTTCAACCCAAACGGCATCACCTTATAGTGATAATTCCCTGTTGGAGTAATAAAGGCAGTTTTCTCCTGATCTTCTGCCGCTAGTGGAATTTGGTGATAACCCTGGAATGCATCCAAAAAACTCATCCGAGGATGTCCGACTGTGGTGTCCACTAGCTAGTCGATGCGCGGCATCGGGAAAGAGTCCTTTGGGCAGGCTTTATTCAAATCTGTGAAGTCTACACATACTCGCCATTTTCCACTTTTCTTTTTGACCACGACCGTATGCGCCAACCACTCTGGATAAAAAACTTCCTTGATAGCCCCAGCCTTTTTGAGCTTGAGCACCTCCTGTTTAACGGCTTCGAAATGCTCCTTCGAGGAATGCCGAGGGGGCTGCCTTCTAGAAGGAATAGCAGGATTGACGTTTAAATGATGACAAATGAAGCTTGGGTCAACACCCGGGGCCTCGTAAGGGTCCCAGGCAAAAAAATCAATGTTGTTCTTCAAAAACTCCACTAATTCCATCTTCTCCTGGTGTGGTAAACATATCCCAACCTGGAAGAATCTTTCGGGATCATCCGATATCAAAAACTTCTCAAGGTTTTCGCATATGGCCTCCTCTGCTGTCACCGCGTTGGGCGCATCCAGAGTCGTTAATTGCTATAAGTCTTTCACAGCCGAGGTCGAGGACTGCGGTTCGGTCTGATGCAGTATTGCGGCCGATATGCACTACCTGGCCATCAATTGGCTGCCGAGAATCTCTCCAATGTGCTCACCCGAAGGGAACTTCACCTTAACATGCAAGGTGGAGGAAACGGCCCCCAGAGCATGCAGCCAGGGCCGGGCGAGGATGGCTGTGTATGGGGAATATGCATCGACCACGATAAAATCAACCTCGACTATCTCGGAGCCAGATTGCATAGGCAACCGAATCTGTCCTTTTGGAATAACGGTCTTCCCTTCAAAACTTATTAACGGCGAGTCGTAAAGGGTAAGGTCCTCTAATTTCAACTTTAGCCCCTTAAATAGGTCAGGATACATGATATCTGCACCGCTGCCTTGATCGATCATTACCCTTCTCACATCATAATTCCCTATCCTCAGAGTAACCACTAGGGCGTCGTCACGGGGTTGGATGGTCCCCACCTTATCCCTCCTCCGAAAATCCCAAGACGGGCACATTTAGCTTCAATCTCTTCGGCTTGGAGCCCCTCCTCGGCTTCGGGAGTCCAAGATGGCCATCACCCCGGTAGGACATGTGCCGCCTCGCCTTGCCGCAAAGAAAGATAACGTTGATCGTTCCTAAAGGAGGCCGAGATGAGTTATTCCTCCGATTATTCGAGCGACCGACCGCCCCCGCTCGCGAGGTTGGTACAGGTGCCGCTTTAACTTTCCTTCGCTAACAAGCCGCTCCAAGTGATTCCAGCAGGGTCCGACGTTTCTGGTCGTATGACCCACATCTTGATGGTATTAACAAAAGAGATTTTGATTCCTCCTGGCAGGATCCCCCGCCATCTTACTGGGCCATCTGAAGTAGGGTTCCTCACGAACCTTCTCCGCAGGCCGGTGCACCGCCCGAAATACGCATTAATCGTCCGAGGTGCCGTCGAGCCAGACTGCCCGGAGTAATCTCTTCTCAGCTTGTTGTTTTGATACCTGTCCGACCTGAAATCCCTTCTCTCCTGCGGGATAACCTTTGCCTTACCCTTCCCCTGTTGTTGATCTTCCTCGACCCTTTTATATTCGTCAATACGATCCATGAGGTGACATACACTCCGTACAAGTTTTTTGGTCAAGGACTTCCTCAAGTCATGATCGGTTGGAAGGCCCACCTTAAAAGTATTGATCGCCACCTCATCAAAATCACCATCTATCTCATTAAACATTTCCCAATACCTGTCGGAGTATGCTTTCAACGTCTCGCCCTCCTTCATAGCCATAGATAACAGTGAGTCCAACGGTCGAGGAACCCTGCTGCATGTAATAAACCTTGACGCAAATGCTCTGGTCAATTCCCCGAACGAACTTATAGATCATGATTTGAGATCGTTGAACCACCTTATAGCAACAGGTCCCAAGCTAGAAGGGAAGACTTTGCACATCAAGGTCTCATTGTGAGAATACACAGCCATTCTCTGGTTAAAGTGGTTCACATGTTCCACCGGGTCAGTCCGGCCGTTATAAATGGTGAAGGTGGGCTGGGTGAACCTCCTGGGGAGCCTCCCATTCTCAATCCTGCGCGAGAATGGCGATTTGGAGAGCTGGTGCAACGCCTGGCTCATGACATCGTTCCCTAAGCCCCTTAAGGGGAGCTTCCTACTCCTACGACCCGATAGGCTATCCTCTTCACAAGAGGACGTTCTGCTGGGGGGCGACCATGATCTCGAACTGTAACTACTTCCCCAGGATTTCCCGGAAGAGATACTAGATGAGGGTGAAGCACGCCTCCACCTAACGCGACGCAGCTTCTTCTTAAGGTGATCAATCTTCTTCTGCATGGCTTTAGCACCATCTTCATGGGCGGTACTGGCGCCTCCAGTGTGAGTACGACTCATCCTAGAATATTCGGTGTGAACGCTACCCTCTCGATCCCTCCGGCGTTCAAGGCGTTCGAATAGATCCTCCGGTTGCGATCCTTGAGATTCTGCATGGTGTGAGCCTAAGCCTGCCATAGTGTTCCAGTTCCTTTTCAGCACTAGATTCCCACAGACGGCACCAATTGTAAGCGCACAATTGCACCTGGACCCAAAGATAGACGTGGGCTCAGGCCCAATGAGCCTTAAACAATAAGATTTGTAGAGTATGGATTTGAAATCTAGTTTATGGGTATTGGAAACTTGACAAACAGGCTAGAATGCTACAATCTTTGCAAATGATAAACAAATATGACAAGGGTACCTCCTCGGACGTAAGCCGAGGACGATTTATGTATTGCTTCTCTTTTATCCCACAATTACAGTTCTTAGTTCTTTTTCTGCTAACTGACCGATCTCCCTCCCACCACCTTTTTGAAATCCTTAAATAATAGCTGGAAAGTTTTATTCTACTGTTCAGGGGTCATTTTTCCATTAATGCGGCCAGGGAGGTAGGTGTAGGGTCTTTAATGTGGAGGTAGCAGCCTTTTCATAAGATATTTCTCTCACACCATTGCGTCTGGAGGGCGCTTAAGTCCCCCTTTTAACCAATGGTTTTTACGTAACCCTGCCTTGATCTTTTTGGCGAATCTTAGGGTCATCGTGGGTCTGTCTGAGGAGATATTCATCCTCGGATGAATCCTCGGACTCTCGACTCATGTGCCGAGTTACAGTTCTAAGAGGCTCTTAGTCTAAAACAAACTAGCGCCCATCAACAAAGCCCAATGCCCAAACACTTACTTAGGTCCTTTTTAGTCCCCACAATAAGCGTAAGAAATGTTTACTAATAATAGTTTTATCAGTAACTTTTTATTAACATAATTTTTTTAAAATTGAATAAAGAGATAATTTATTAATGTGATTTAAACTCTACTATAACTTTTTTAAGGAATTGGTTTAACAAATTTCAAAGTAATTTTCTAATTATTAACTACTATACGCTAACTTCTAACTACCAAAACCTACAATTGAAATACTAATCCGTATGAGATACCACTTCCAAATATTAATATCTTAGCTATTATATGTTATACGCTGACTTTTTTTTTTTTTTTTCAAAAGAAGCATTTCTCTTTCTCCCTGCAAAACAAAGGGATTATAACAAGAATTAGTTAGACAAGGGTAAGACTACACCATCTCTTTTCTACAATAAATATTAAATTGTGATAATTTTTCATGTATGTACACACGCTACACAAAGGGATTATAACAAGAATTAACTAGACAGGGGCAAGACTACACTACCTCTTTTCTACAATAAATGTTAAATTCAAATAATTTTTCATACATATACACACACATATAGCATGCAACGCATAGGAGTTAAACTTTAAGTTTAAACTTCAACTTGATAGGGTGAAACTCACTCAAGTTTCAATGCCTTCTTCAAAGCTTTCAAGGACAAAAATTAAGTTCTCATGTGAGTCTCTCTCTACTTCAAATTTATTAATGTTTAATAATTTAGATTGTTCTTAATTATTGAATTGAGATTTCACTTAAACATGATTTCAATTATTATTTTGGATAGTTTTTAACTATTAAATTTAAGAGTTTTCCATTTAAAATATATGCGATTAATTGAGCCTTAAAGTTCAATGTATTATTGAGAATCATTTTATATATATTTTTAGGTGCCTCTACTACCTTCCATTTAATTGTATATATAAATGTGTGTGTGTGTGCGCGGGAGCGCGTGCATTTTATAATACCTTAGTCTCACGCAACATTCATTATGTAACTTAAAAATAAAATATTCATTTATTTTTATTATTTATTTTAAGTAAATTAATAAAAAAAATATGTACATATGAATTTTAATTAAGCCATGCATCGCACGGGCATAATGCTAATGTATATTATATATATATATATATATATATATATATATGTATATATATATATATAAGTTTTAGGGGCCATGTGTAGTTCCACCCTAGCCACCTCAATTTAGGAGGTCTCACAAATCATAATTTTACGCATCATTATTCAAATTTATATTTTAATTGATTTTAAATTCTATGATATATTTAAACATTTCATTAGAATCTTATACACTTATATTTTCTTTAAGTGGTAGAAAATACTCCCACAAAAAAAATTTGGGAGAAAGGCAAACATGCATCTCTATGATTATGAGTCCTCATCAAAAGACATTACTGCTCCTCTCTTGGTGGTGAAGTCAATCTCAATTTTATTCACAAAAGTCATTAGTCCCTGCCAGGGTGGTCGATACCGTACCGGTACCGGCCGTACCGGCCAGTGCACCGGCACCGGTACACTTCTATATTGTACCGAGAAAAATACCGGTCATATCGGCCGCATATCGGCCATACCGGCCAATTTCGGGTTATACCGACCGGTACAGAAAAAATCTTTTTTTTTTTTTTTTAGTTTTGTAATTTTTGAATTTTTGTAAGGGCATAATGGTAACTTATTTACATTAACTTATTAATATTATTTGTTTTCTTAATATGCAATGAACAACTAAGCTTTCTATTTTTTATATTGTATTTTTTTTCTTTTAATTGATACTAAAGTCTAAAATTATGAATAATTTGTTTTGAATTGATGTAATGTTTTATGATAAACTTTTATATTTACTATAATATAAGTAAAATATTATATGTTTATAAACATGGTTCTAGAGATCTTGGTGTGTGTGTGTCTATATATATATATATATAATAGCGGTAAACCCGAAACGGTACACCAGTATTGACCGGTATCCGAAATATATCGTACCGGTGGCCAAACCGGTACAGCCTCCGGTACGGTATTGACTTCCTTGCCTTGCACATGAAACAGCACTTTGCAAATCCATTTTATATAATAGTATATACTGATCATTATGATTTCTAAAGAAACAGCTTATGGGGTTTAAACAAGGAATATCATCATATGCATATAGTATATATATGTACTGTTGAACTGTTCAATGTTCAAAAAAAGAGAAATAGATTTCAAAAAAAAAAAAGAGAAATAGTTAGGCTAATCAATATTAATCTTCACATAGTTTTTGAAGGTCTTCATGAAGAATACTTTCAAAAGTTCAAAGTAATTGAAGACTTGTATTGATCAAAGATGTGGTTAAATTTAACTAGAACAAAGAAAACAAAGGAAATTAGAAAGCATATACCTTCTCAAAGTTGTTCAAGGGTTCAGTTAGCCAGGTAGACACTAGCTCTCATTAGTCGTCATTACAACAGAAATCCGAATGAAAAACTTTATTCTTCGTGCTCAGTCACTTTCTCCATTATTTATTTGTTGACGCACAAAAATCAAAACGATATACAAATTTTATTTATTCTCTTCTTCTCCGTGATATTGTTTTTGACTTGTTCATAAGTTGTTATATATATATATATTAATTTGGAAATTAATACATATCGAGAATGTTTCACATGAGAGTCTCTACCACTCAAGTATTCTTTTATTATTTATTCCTTTTACTATTTTTCTTTTAATCGTGTACTTTCTTAGAAATCATGATGCATGATCACATTCATACGGGTCAATAACCATGCTTTATTTACGGTTTGGCCTTAACCCTCCTAGAAATATCTTCTAGTCAAAAAGATAAAAGAACATGCCACAGCATATGTAGCAGTTGTCATTAATTAGCCCTTCATGCATTCACCTTAAAATTGTGTGTGTATATATATATATACATGAAAAATAAAACTTAGAGATTTAACAGATTTACACACTAGTTCAAATTTACAATTAGAAGGTGAATATTTTGCTAAAAGTATAAGTCTTAGGAATGACGGATAGAGTTTATCATCAAATATAGGGCATTTAAGCTCTTGAACAAATGGAAATTTTGTGTCAGGATATCAAAGGGATAAATAACTAAAAAGTATACTCTGGTAGGCAATGTTAGGTATAGTTTTGGCAAATTCATGACTATGTTAGTTTTGATTTAGTTGTAACTTTGAAAATCAAGTTTAAGACAACGTTCAATTCAACTCAAGCTAAAGGCAGTCTCAGTCAGATTTCTTGACAATCTCTCCATTGATCAAAGAGAGTGCCGGTTGATTGACTCTCAATCAATCGTAGTTCTGGAATCCTAATTCTCATCAAGCCCATTAAGTCAACTGATTTAGTGGGAATTCGTGCTGCACATGCTATAATATATAAAAGGGCATAAGAGTTGACTAAATAAGAAGTTTTGGAGAGCTTGTGTCGTACAACGTCAAGAAAACCCTAAAACCTCTATATCACTACAATAGTAGAGTTCAAACAGAAAATCTAACCAGTGTTATTGTGAATTAGTGATCAAGGCTAAATCCAAGATACCTTCCCTATTCTACAGTGGAGAAGAATCTTCAAGGCAATCCTTGAATCCAATAAGGACAAGGAAATTTCATATTAGAAGAGTTTAAGAGGATTGAAACCGTGTGGGTTCACATTTGTAAGTATAATTGGAGCTAACAACTAGAAATATGGGTATATTTCAATTGGGAAATCTTCGATTCTAATAATGGGATTTTCCCCTTGGAGTGTTTTTTTTTTTATCCCCTTTGGATTAGTCCATTAATTGGTTTTTCATTTCGTAAAGAAATTGTCTTTGTTGTTTATTTTACAATACTATACTTTATTTCGTGATTTGTTTACTATGATCAATTCACCAGAACTCAATTGGATTCATAATTGGTTAATTGTGCTAAGTTGAATTAATTCCGCTAAAATCAACTAACTGGGTCGAAATTTATCCATTAAGGCAAGTTGTACAAATTAAAGCTGAGCTGCAAAATAGAGCAGATGAAGTGACATGTAAACTTTTCTGGGTTTTAATTTTTTTAATTTTTTTGAGAATCTTAATTTATTTTGTTTTGATACTTCTGAGTTTTGCTTTGTTTGTTATGTTAGGTCATAGGCACGATCCGCCATCTCTATATGATCATTGACGAGCGGCCTTTCACCCCTGACAGGACAAGTCGAGTTTTGCTTTGTTAAAATACAGCAATCCTACAGATATTGTAGTTCACAGTAACAGGAAATAAAAATACACTTGTTAAATACTTAAACAATTCAAATGATGGAACTTGTCTTACCAAATTAACCAAAAACTCATGTGCTTACCAATTCAAAATTTTAATATTTTCACCTTAATTAATATTTGAACTGCTCATTGTTAACTCATATATTCATTAATTCCCTATGTCTAGATAATTTAAATTTCTAACGTACCCCTAATAACTATTCTAAATTCAAACCTAGACAAAAAAGAAAGGAAAAATTGTCCACCTAATTTTTCAACGTGGGCAGGGTCAGTTGGATAGGATAGGCAAAAATGATTGCCCTAAGATGTTATTGACATGAATATGGTGATGATATTTCATCTGAGAAACATACGTAGTTGGTTAAAATCATAGTATTTGATTAAAATAAAGAGAAACAGAAATGTTATTTGTATTAATAAGCCAATAGATACAAAAAATTTCAAAACCTTTTTTTTTTCATAGTTATTGACTTTACTTCTAGTGATTGGTGTTCATAGTAAGTCATTTAAAAAAGAGCAAGACTTAGGTACAGTACTTAGATGCTGTTCCTTAGGTTCCTCTCTTAAAATTCTGCCATATGGCTTTTTTCTCATTAATGGAAGTGTATTTTTTAAGTTAAGTAGCCACATGGCAGAATCTTAAGAGGGGAACCTAACAAACAGCACCTAAGGTACTGTATGTAAGTTTTATCCTTTAAAAAAAGCTTACTCTAATCACAACTTATCACCATCACAATTAGTGAAAATATTATTCTGTTTATTTCAGTGATAATATTTTTTAGAAAATGAGTCGTTTTCTAAAAAGTATTTTTTATAAAATTATCTCATTTTCTTATATTTGGTAGCAATTTCTTTTTTTTTTATACAAAATAGAATTCTACACTAGCCTAATCTAAATGTATATGTGTATGAAGTTTCCTCCTGAAGACTTGAACTCCGGCCTTTACCCCCACACCCCACAAGTACTTATACTTGTGGAGTGACCATCGCACCAAGGGTGTGCGGTGGTATTTGGTAGCAACTTTAAATGAATTAGAAAAACAATTTCTTAATTTTCCTTATTTAGTATATTATGAAATAGAGTTGTTTTCCAAAAGAAAATTAGTAAAAAACAATCTTTAAAATAAGTCATATTTTATGGTAGATTAAAGATAGTTTATTTATTTATTTTGATATTACCAAATATAGAAAAATACAAAAAAATTATCTTTACACATGATTTTTCTTAAAAACAATCTTACTGTATTTGTAACTTGTAAAATCTTTTAAAGTGAATTGCATAACTCTTACTCTCCCATTGATCTTAGGAAAATATTAATATTTTTTAATTAAAAATATTATTATATTGATAGGGTGTGCTAAAAGCCTAGATATATTACAATATAAAAGGAAAATTACACAATTTTGGATGGCTTTAAACTCAGACATTACTCATCATTCATCATAACACACATCATAACACACAAAGGTAAAATCGGTGGGCACTCCACTAGAAATCAAACTTAATTACTTAACTAAGAGAGAGAGCCCCTTATAGTTATTATAAAGTATATGTTAAGTTGAGTTGTAAACCTAATCTTGCTGTGGCGGTGGCTGTAGTATATTCCTATACCTAATAGAAGACTGAATAGTGAAAGGTTTCCGAGCTTCCCTATTTAAAACCACGCTTTCTTAAGCAATTTTTGCAGTAAACAGTAAATCCTAGTCTAAACCTTACAACGCAGCCCCCTCTCTCTCTTTTTCTTTCTCAACTTTTGCTAGTTTTTCTACTCTTTGATCTTGGTTTTTTCTCTAATGGAGAATTATAACCATGATGGGTTTGAATGGAACGATGAGCTGTCAGAGGAGAACAATGGACTGCAAATCATCTTGGTCCCTGATGAACCTGAGCCCATACAAGTAGAACAAACCTTTATTGGATTGCCTATACAACAACAAAGTTTTGAGAAACATATATGTAACTTCTGTCAACAAAAGTTCTCTTGCGGACAAGCCCTGGGTGGTCACAAGCGAATTCATTCAACCAAGTTCCAGTCAAAGAAGTTCAAATATAAGGTTGATCATTCACCTTCTTCTTCAGAAAAAAGCGACACAATCGAAACTGACATTGTGGATAGGGATATTGGCAAATTCCAATGTTGTTTATGTTTCAAAGAATTCAAGTCTAGGAAATCATTGTCTGGTCACATGAAGTACCATCCAAATAGGAATTGGAGGGGAATTCGGCCTCCTCAACCTGAACTTGCACTAACATCTCCAATGCATATGCTGCCTGAGCAAGATAAGGATGATTTACCCAGATGGACCAAGACCGCTAAGAGAGGCCGAGGAAATATTGTTGATTCAGGTCTCGATCTTGATCCAGTTATTGCAGCAGCTGATGGTCTAATAAGTTTAGCTCAAGACAAGGGTGAATATCGAGCTGTTGAACATGTTGCTAAGAGAAAGCGGATGATGGAAGAGCCACAATTGAAAAAGAAAAGAAATTTGAGAATAGCCGATCAAGAATCAGTAGATGTGGAATATGAATGGAGAGATTTTGAGCAAGGGAAAAAAGATAAGATAATAAGAGAGCTGCAAGAAGTTGAACGTGATATTGCGACTATAGATAATATGTTGGCAGGGAAGAAGATGGAGAAGAGGAATTGGGAGCCAAAAGTAAGAGCCTTTGAGTCTCAAATTGAGAAAAAGATATTAAAGAAGCTTAAAGTATACAAATGCAGCACTTGTGCTAGAACCTTCTCAACTTTTCAAGCATTAGGAGGTCATAGATCTAGCCATACCAAAAGTAAGAAACCTCAAACTATTGAACCGTCCTATGCTACAAAAGGAAAAGAGTATGCCACTCCTACTGGTCAGGTTGCTGAACCGAGTGAAGATAGTCAGACTTTTGGTGCTATAGAATCATTGTCATTACGAGAAGAAGCAAATCAGACTCAGAATAGTCGTAAAGTACTTGACTTTGATCTCAACGAGCCTTTCTTCATGAAAGACTAAACGATCCCAAGTATTCCTTCAACATGCGGCTGCTCTGCTTATGTTAGATTACTTGGTCAGATTTATATCTATTTTCTTTCTGATTTGCTCAAACTAAATTTGGATTCAGCTAAATTAGTTCTTCTTTTGTCTTGCTTTACATGCATATCCTCAATTAGGTTTGAAATATAATTTCTTTTTTCTTTTCAAATTGACATGTTTATTTATCAAATAAAATTGAAGCTTTTAGGATTGCCAGTACCTATCAGTTTTTGATTTCAAAGAAACAAGTCTTGTTAAATTATGTAACCCAATACTAAATAAATTCTAGTTACAATTTTGATTAAATTAGATTTAATTTATGTGAACAAAACCTGATGAAATTATCCTGGATCTTCTCTATAAGTAATTTGCTTTTTGGCTTTTTATATGTTTCTTCTTTTTGGTGTTATACTTGTTATGGCGCTACCTTCTTCGTGTCTATTATCAATACTAACTTGTAACCCATGCTTACACACAAAAAATGAACAAAAGTGAAAAAATGAATATTAATATTTTTATATTAAATTTTACTACATTTGAAGAATGACACATACAAGCATTGGTGTGACACCGTCTCAATTTTTTTTATTAAGCATTTGTATTAGAGAGTTAACAATTTCAGGATCATTGCCATCATTTTCTTAATCACATGAAACATAATTTATCATGTTCTTGACTTCATTCTCTATACCAAATATATAAAGAGGTGCAAATTTTGTCTGTGGCAGATTTTTTTTACTTAAAAAAAAAAATCAGTCAACCTTGGTCCATTTATGTCCTCTTGGATCCACTTTCATCCCTTTCAGTATGTTTCTATTTAATTCAGTCTATTTTGGTCCTTTTTGACCCACTTCAATCCATTTGGTTAATTTCAGTTCAAAAGAAAAGTGATTTGCAAGTGAATAGATAAAGACTTTTTCTAAGCTAAAAAGACTGAAAAAGTAAGAAATGAATAAAAGTGAAAATTGTAAAATTAAGTATAAATAATATCAATAAATAAGCGATGAAAAATAATAAAAAGATGGAACATAGAAGTTATTATGTGTTGCAAAATGACTAAAACTCACAAAGAAATTAACATAAGTACCCCCAATATTTTAAGGCAACAAGATTATAAGCTCTAGCAGCAGCGTCCTCATCATCGTATGCACTTGTATACAAATAATCATGAGCTCTTAAATCATCAATGGTTTCTAAACAATATTAGATTCTATGGTCACGCTTTTGCTTATGGTCCACAAACAATATGATACTCATGTAGAGTGTTGCAAAGAAAAAGGAAAGGAAATACTAAACCATCTTCATATTTTGCAAACATACTTAGAAGTTAAACTATGAAACGTTTTTAAGTATTTGTAGTTGTACTTTGAAATTGCAAGAATTGTAATATCCACTTTACATATTTTAACAACCGTAAATATGTCAAATCCATTGTATTTATCAAATAAAAATTGGACTCTTCTGTTTTTGTAGTTTTTGGTAAATACTGCAAAAAAAAAAAAAATTAAACTCTAAAATTAGACTCTAATTAAAATTCAAGTTAATATATATAATGATTTTTTCTTTTTCTTTTTCACCCAAATATAAAAAATTTTATTAGTGATCACAAAAAAAAAATTTCATTAACTCAAATATAAAAGTACTTTTCATTAACTCAAATATAAAATTAAAAATAAAAATAAAAATTTACAACGTTTTTAAATAAACTGATAGTACCGATGGTACTTTTTTTATAAAAAAAAAAAAAAAAAAACTGATGGGACCTTTTTAAACCTTCTTATTCACTAAATTTTCAAAACTGATTTGAAAAAATAATAAATATTAATAAAAATTCATTGTATCACAGGAACAACAATTATGATAACAAAATTATATATACTAGTTTGTAACCCTATGCATATACATGAATACACTTAAAGATATACAATAAGATGCATAATATAATTCATATATATATAATTTAAATACTATTGATAATCATTTTTATATTTTGTTAACTCTTTAAAAAAATTTGTAAGGATATTATTGGTATAAAATGTAAATTGTCCACGTTTTTTTTTTAAATTATTGTGAAGCACTTTTTTTTATTGATTTATTCTAAACTCTTTAATTTTTGTACTTAATAACTCACTTGGATAAATATTTATGATGTGGTACCACATTTAATTCTAAAATTAAAAAATCAAACTCATTAAGAATAAATAATTTAAGACATATGGCGCAAAATTGAAACTCTAATTTGAGTTACTCTCAACTTCACATATTATTATTATTATTATTATTATTATTATTATTATTATTATAGATTGGCCAAGAAACTATCCACTTTTTTTCTACTAAAGTGAAGTAAAAAAAAAAATGACCAATTTGAACATATAATATCCGTACAAAGTTTATTAATAAACTTTGTAAGGATATTCATTGTATACAAACCAATTTTTCTATTAAACCGTATGGACTTTGGGCTGAGTGGTTTCACTAAAGCCCTTAATCTACCAACGCTTGGAAACAGAGACCCTGCACTGGAGAATGGAACGGCAGGGATGATTTTTCATGAGGAACAAATTGTGAAACGTGGAAGATTTGACAGGAGTAGCACTGATGATGATGATATAGCGGCGGGGGTGGTGGACCACCCTTGCCAGAAGCAATGAGGCTTTTAAGTTGGAATTGTTAAGGGCTTGGGAACCCTTGGACAAGCCGTGACCTTCGCAGGATTGTGAGGGAACAAGCTCCCACTATGTGCTTTCTCATGGAAACTCGATTGGATAAGGAAGGTTTTGTGCAATTGTATGATAACTTGCCTTATCCAAATCGAATTATTGTGAAGTACCCAGATTCAAGTGGTGGACTGGCACTGATTTGGAAGAATGATATTCATATGGAGTTAATAAATTTTTCAGCTAATCATATATTGGTTAAAGTGAAGGAGGTTGATGGTTTTGAATGGTTTTTGACATGCTTTTATGGCTGGCCAGAAGCAAATCAAAAAGAGAAGTCTTGGAAGTTGTTGTCACATTTGAAAGATTTTGTTGAAGGGTCATGGCTTTGCATTGGTGATTTTAATGCTTTCCTTACTTCATCAGAGAAATTTAGCAAACAACCACCTATTAATGGACAGGTTGATGCTTTTCGGGAGGCTTTGGATATATGTCAATTGGAGGACTTGGGATTTAAAGGTTATCCTTTTACATGGAATAATAAGCGACCTGGGGAGGCAAATACAAGGATTAGGCTTGATAGAGCGGTGGCAATGAAGGAATGGAGGGAGAAATTTCAATTAAACTCAGTCACACACTTATCATCTCATGCATCGGATCATTTGCCCATTATTCTCCAATCTAGAAGCTTTGGCCATAACAGAATTAGGAGGGACCAAAAATTTAAATTTGAGGAGTCCTGGTTTTTGTGGGATGCCTATGAAGCTGTGATAAGGAAGGCTTGGAATCAGGCTGAGGTTGAAGGTGCTGGTTTGGATCCAATACAGGAAAAGATACGACTTTGTGGAGAAGATTTGCTAGCTTGGGGTTCAGCTAAGACTATTTCGGATACTGAGGAAATTAAAAGCTTACAGAAACAGGTTGAGAAGCTGATTGCAGAAAATGTTACACCAGAAAGCAAAGCTGAATTTTTGGGTGTGAGTAAGCTATTAGATGAGCTTCTATTAAAGCAGGAGATTTATTGGGCACAGAGATTCAAAATTTCCTAGTTAAAATATGGTGATAAAAACACAATTTTTCCACTCCAAAGCATCTCAACGGAGGAGGCAAAATCATATTCAAGGGATTAGAAATGTACAGAATCAATGGGTGGAGGAGATGGAGGATATAGCGGTGGTGGCTGTAGATTATTTTGACAATCTATTCAGTGCAAGACCAAGTGATCAGATGGATGAATGCCTTGATGCAATTTCTTGCAAGGTCACTCCTGATATGCAAAATATATTGTCTAGTGAATTTAATGCAGTTGAGATCAGAATAGCTTTGTTCCAAATGGGATCAACAAAGGCTTCTGGACTTGATGGTATGAATGCTTTATTTTACCAAAAATTTTGGCGTATTGTGGGGGATAGTGTAACTACTGCTGTTTTGGATTTTCTCAATTCTGGTAATATGGTCTCTGAAATTAATCATACTAATATTGTCCTCATTCCTAAAGTGAAAAACCCGGAGAAGATGAGTGATTTTAGACCTATTAGTCTCTGCAATGTTATCTATAAAATTATTTCTAAAGTTCTAGCTAATAAACTGAAACAGGTTCTTCCTCATATAATCTCTCCTACCCAAAGTGCATTTGTACCTGGGCGTCTTATCACAGATAATATTATGGTGGCGTATGAGACTCTATATGCCATGCATAGCAGGAAAAAGGGAAAACAGGGTTTTCTAGCACTAAAGCTTGACATCAGCAAGGCCTATGATAGGGTAGAGTGGCCGTTCTTGAAAGGCATTATGCAAAGAATGGGATTCCAGAAGAGTGGATAAAAAGAGTTATGGGTTGTGTGACCACATCATCATTCTCTGTGCTTATCAATGGCAAACCCTATGGTAATATTCAACCTTCTAGAGAACTCCGTTAAGGAGATCCTTTTTCATCGTATCTGTTCCTGTTATGTACAGAAGGTTTTACTTCCTTATTGGCAAAGGCAGAAGTGGAGGGGCGAATCCATGGGGTCTCCATTTGTAGAAGAGCTTCAACAATCTCTAACCTTTTGTTTGTTGATGATTCTTTGCTATTTTGCAGGGCATCTACTAATGAAGTTGAGGAAATTGCTATTGTTCTTCAAGTTTATGCAAAGGCTTCGGGTCAGAGTATAAACTTGGAGAACTTTTCAGTGTATTTCAGTAGTAATACCCCTAGAAACAAGAAGGAAGAGATCATGGGAATTTTGGGTGTCAAAGAGGTGGAGTAGTTTGAGTCATATTTGGGGCTGCCTATGCTAATTGGACGTGCAAAGTACCAAACTTTCTCATTCCTAAAGGATCAAGTTTGGAAAAAATTACAAGGATGGAAAGGCATGTTGCTGTCTAGGGTTGGTAAGGAAATTCTCATCAAAGCGGTAGCTCAATCCATTCTAACTTACACTATGAGAGTTTTCCAAATACCATTGAAATTATGTGAGGAACTAAACTCTATGTGTGCAAGATTTTGGTGGGGACAGGTGGGGAATGAAAGGAAGATTTATTGGAGAAGTTGGGATAAACTAACAGTTGCAGAGAAAGAGAATGGAATAGGGTTTCAAGACTTGAGAACTTTTAATTTAGCTATGCTTGCTAAGCAAGGATGGAGATTGTTGAAAGATAAGGAATCTCTGGTTTACAAGTGCTTTTCAGCTAAATACTTTCCTAGAACTTAGTTTTTGGAGGCTGTGGAGTCACCTAATTGTTCCTATGTGTGGAGAAGTATAATGGCAACCCTTCCCATATTAAAGGTTGGATGTTGCTGGAGTGTTAGAGATGGTTCAACAATTAAAGCTCAATCTGATAAATGGCTACCAAATAATCCAACAAACAAGATTCTACATTCGGTCAATGAAGATGTGGAGGATTGGTTAGTGCCTGACCTTATTGATCCAGAAATACATTGGTGGAGAAGAGAGTTGATCACTGCAATTTTTTATAGAGAAGATGCTGAAGCTATTTGTCGAATCCCTCTGAGTCGAAGACGTGTTGCTGATTCTATAATCTGGATGCATGCTAAAAATGGTGGCTATTCGGTTAGGACGGGTTATCATGTGGCAAGAAGGGTGTTCAAGCATGAAGATTTGGCAGAGAGCTCTGGAGGAAGTGATATGCAGAGGGTATGGTAGGTTTTATGGAAGTTGAAAGTTCTTAATAAGATCAAAATTTTTGGTTGGAGAGCTTGCCATGGGATTTTGCCAACACGGGTCAACTTAGCAAGACGGAGAGTGATACATGAATGTGAGAATGTATGCCCAATTTGTACTCAATTTCCAGAAACTGAAGTGCACGTATTATAGGAATGCCCTGCTGCTCAGGATATATGGGCTGGGAGTAGGATTAAAATTCAGAAACGCCACCTTGGACAACCGGATATGCTTCAGCTTTTTCTCTACCTGCTGGACATACTTGATATGGAAGATGTTGAGCTGATCTGGTACGAGCATGGGCTGTGTGGAATCAGAGAAATAGTGTAGTGCATGGAGGGTTACTCAAGGATCTTGGTTGGTTGAATAGGCGTGCTGTAGAATATTTGGAGGAGTTCAAGCAAGTACAGGTGCACTTAACGATCCCACCAAGTCAGGCCGAAGGGAATGTATGGCGTCCACCTTCTCAATCATTATTTAAGTTGAATTTTGACGCAGAAATATTCAGGGAGTCTAACAGCTCGGGATTTGGTGCTGTGATCCGGAATGAGCAAGGTGAGGTAATGGCTGCTATGGCTGCCAAAGGACCACTAATGTTGAGCAATGAGGAGGCTGAGACATTGGCATGCAAAAAAGCATTGGAATTCGCTGTTGATGTGGGTTTCTCAGAGCTGGTGGTTGAAGGTGATAATGTTAATGTGATGAAAGCAATTTTTTCTTCATCTATGAATTTGTCTTTGCTGGGAAATGTAATAGCTGATATTTAGTGTCTTCTATGTGGGTTAGGAAGAGTTTCTATTAGTTGTATTAAAAGGGGGAAAATAGAGTAGCTCATGAGTTAGCCAGGTATATTCTTTTCTTATGAATACATAAATGAATGTTCCCATGTCAACACAAAGAAAAAAACCAATTTTTCTATCCACTCGCAGTAATTTTACACAATGTGAGGCAAGACTTTGCACCAAAAAGGGTTGAGTTCAATAATTGTGTAATTTAATAGGACTTAAATATACATAAATTATGGATGAGTGAGAAAAATTAATCAAGTGCACAAATCATCAATCAGGTAATATGAAATGGGAAAAGTTAATTGATGGTCAATGCCCAAAGAGTATTAGTTTAAGAAATACTTTTATGGGAAAAGAAAAAAGCAATTGACTTTTTTGGCAACTTAATTTTTATATTTCTCTTAAAAGTTGTATAAATTCTTAAAATGGTCCATTAATGGGACTCATATTGAATAATAGAATTCACTTCTTTTTTCTTTTTTTTTTGAGAAGAATAATAGAACTCACTTGATAGTATAATTAAGAACACAATTACAATATCACTTGATTACAATTTAACACAAGTACAAAGTAACAATCTTAATTAGCAAAGCCTAATAGTAAGATTACAAGAAGACTAATGATCATTTGTCTACTCTTTTAGCTTGTTTGGATAGAGGGGGAGTAGAGGGGGTAGAGTAAAGGGAGGGAGAGTAAGGTGGAGTTTGGATACAACTTCTGCGTTTCCACGTCGCGTTTTGCTTCTTTTTTTTTTTCTTTTTTTTCTTTTTTTAAAACCCAGCCGCAAGGTTTGACTATTCAGCCATGAACAGTGCACAAATGCACTGTTCATGGGTCCCACAAATTTCACTTTTCAGCAACTTTTTCATTAAAAATGGGTCCCACAGTACTATTCACACATTTAAAAATTATTTTGCTACAGTGTTTTTAGTTTTCAGTTTTCAGTTTTCAGTCTCAGCAAAATAAGTTCTATCCAAACGGACTCTAAGTTAAATTATCTTGTTTAGATGTTTTTTTAAGAAATGATGGAAAATGATTTGGAGGGTTCTAACTACTTCCAACCCTTCATTTTTAATTCCCCCAAATTGGAAAGATTTGAAAAGAGAGTAGAGTATAGAAATGCTTGACTAAATGAATTACCAAAATTACCCTTACCATATTAACAAAATTACAAACTATGAAAAGGTTACTTATTTCCCTCCCTCTTACTTAGTTTCAAAAACATCCAAATAAGGTGGAGGATAATCATTCCTCTCTACTCTCCTTGCCTCTACTCTCCTCTACTCCCCTCTACTCTCCTCTCCCTCCAAACTTCCAAACATAGCATTAGATAGTTCACGAGCAAGGGACTATCTCCAACCCTAAAAGCATGGATTGGTTTCTCTTAAATAGAGGATCACATTGTTGGACGATGTGTTGGAGATCCTTTTCTTGTAGAACCAAGTTTTCTATCTATAGGCAATCAAATGGCAGTTATTTCAGGCCAATATCTAGTGACATAGTGTAACTTAGAAATTTCACTCATTTGTATTAAATATTGATCAAGACTACACTTAACGTCTTCTACAAACACTAATTATTTGTATAGTCGTCTATTACAGCAAACAAGTGCTTGATATTTATTGATTTGCATTACTCTATTTGCATTATGTTCTTTATTTTTATCGTGTCGCCAAAATCCTCTTAATTAAGGCTATACCGAAACCACTTGAGAACATCAATTTGTTTAAACTTTTTGGTAGAACAGTGATTATAGTTTATGTCGTTAGTTAAACATGATTCAAGTACAAAGTGTCTTACGATTCCTATCAAAAAAAAAAAAGTCTCGTGATGGCTAAAACATAATGTACATGTTTTTTGTGAAGAATCCAAGGTTTTCATATTCTTGGTTGCTACTCATATTGTTCCCAACATTTGGCTCTGGAAGTTGAACGAATCTGGTAGATGGGTTTAAGTTAAAGAATCATATATTTAGACTCTTTTGCAAATAAGCACTTGAAATTGCAATCTCTAGCAGTTCCAGCATGCTCATACGCTCCTTTCTACTAACCACATCCAAGGATATTTTGGAGAGAGAGGAGAAAAAAAAATAGAAAGTAATATTAATTGTCATTTCTTTCCTTCAAACTAAGCTGATAAACATTTGCCACAGATAGTGAATCCAAAATGGTTTTCCAATTTGCCACAAAGTGCTTTACACGATCTAAAATTTGGAAAAATTTAAATCACCATTCATTAAAAAATAAAAATAAAAATAAAAACATAGATAGAAACATGAAACAAGAAAATTAAATAAAACAGTCCAATAAACATCTCACAAGATTGAAACTTCATTCTTACGTCTGCATCGCTAGTATGCAGTGGAAATGCTAATTTACAAGCATTGATTTTTTTCCCCCAACTGTTTTCACTAGTGAAAACAGCTTTTGGATATGCTAGACAGAAGAATGACTGTAATCATTTTCTTGCTTCTTTTTGTTTTTTTTAAATTTACAGAGTACATTACTTCTACATCACCAACCTTTCATTTTGGTATCAATCATCGGCAAACCAGCTTTTTAATCCATCAACTAATAAGATCTGAAATGCAAGTGCTGATTAGAACATGAGCTAGCAGTCCAACCTGTGGAAAACAGAAAGCCATGGTAAGGCCATCCATAAACAGAAATTGTCAATAATTTCTACTTATAAAGGTCAGATTGACAAAGCAGGTCCTTTCCGTTTTTTTTTACACAGTAGGTCACTGGCCAGTTGTTCCAGGTAATATTTGAGTAATATTTAAGTTCATTCTATCTTTACATAGCATTAGCATACATAGTACTTAACCATATCAATGTTATATACAAATCTACAATGCTCTATTAGCATCTCACCTAATAGAGTTGATCTCTCACCCAAAAGTAGCATTTAATAAATAGAAAAGGAAATAACAATAAAAATAAAAAAAAAAGAGCAAAAAAATAGTCTCTTCAGTAGAAACTTCTTCCTTGGAATTATCATGCACTCTTATACAAGCTGCATCAACCAAATATTTCTTTCAAATTTGTTACTCTCAAAACTTGAACACCCCAAGACACGTCCCATTCCCCTTTCCCCCTTCCTCCTAAGCACCTGAAACTTCATTAACTTCTTCAAGAAATATCTGGAACTACATTAAAGATGCGTTATGCACCTACATCATGTGCACCTATTTCTAGTTAAACTTAGATCGGAAAAATTCAGTTTCACATGCTATCAGTTCAGGGTGCAAATTGCTAGCAGAAAATTTTGTATCTGAGGCACTCGAAACAAAGTAAGAGACCCGAAAAGCAGAGACAAGACCCACTGTTGATAAATCTGGTCTCCTCACAAGCCCAATATAACACATTTGGAGGGCGTGCCTGCACAGCTCTACAGGCATCTGAGCAAGCCCTTGATTCTTTCCTTGATGTTATTGACCAGGATGGAATGACATCAATACAGGCCTCTCCTTAAATAGTAGAGGTTTCACAGATCATAGAGATGAAAGGAGTACAAAACCGAACACTTTCTCCAAAGTCAATATAATGAATATTCATTGTCACAGACATCTAAATTTAATTCGTGAATAAGATGAGGTTCTTATCATTTCAGGTTTCAAATGAATATATATATATATATAATATATATATATATATATATAAATATATATATATATATATATATATATATATATATATATTCTGTTTGGAGCAGCATAGCATCATTTTTGTACTTGAGATTTATTACCTGAGTGAAAAATGGAAAATAAAAGGCAGAATTATGTGTTCTTCCTTTGGCAAATTGATAATTTTAATATCTGAGTTTTATCTAGCTTGTATGAGAAGTCAAGATGACCACGTTTTTCAAGAAGCAAATTGTAGATCAACCATTGCTTAGTATTCTTACTGTATTACATTATTCTTTCTATCATATTCTTCATGCAAAAATACCATTACATCTAATTAAAGCACAAACATATAGTTCTATACGTAGTATAAAAAAAACAAGAGGAAGTTCTACCTTTATCTCAGAATGATGTAATGTTCCAATGGAAGCTACTGAGACATCTCATCAATAGTTATACCTCCAACAGTGGAAGTCCAATGTGAATGACTCGGTTCTTGACCAGAAGCTTTGGAATTTGGATCAGATCCAGTATCTCCATCTTCCATCTGACTCTTCAAATTATCATCAATACCAGTGTAATCCAAATTCTGTAAAATATAAGGAACCGGGTCATCACCATCCTCGCCAGGCTTATTTCCCTTTTCGATATCAAATTTCTCTTTGGAGCTGTTGCAGCCTTCATCAAGATCTGAACTGACAGATACCTTTGCTGGGTACCCATTTTCAGACACCCAGGATCGGAAATTTATCGATGAAGGGGGGAGCTTAGAAAAGAATCCCTCTTTAATGTTCCCTATTACCCCTTTAGTAAATGGGTTTTCCTTCTTATCGTAGTGGTACCGAAAATTCTCATAAGTTGTCTGTGAAAAAGCACATGCCATAATACAGCAGTAAGAATATAAGAACATTGTACAAATTCAATGTACAGACAGGGTACAATGAGTAATAGCATATCATTATGTGACTAGGTAACAAGACACAGCACACAAACAAAAATACATGCATCCAACCACACTGCTAGAGAGATATTAGTCCTAAAAAAACAGACCAAAAGTCCTAAACATTAAATTATTGTATGTGAATGAACGCAAGTAAATGTCAATAGTTTTTGACCCCTACAAAAGCAAAACCAGACAAGCCTGAAGGGTTTAGCTATATCCATAGAGGCAGCAGATAGTGATGCTTGACATCTCAAGGTTATCATGAAAAATGGGTGAAATGAGAACACTAAAAACATACAATGATCTTCCCTGAGGTGCCATGACTGAAAGTGTTTCAGTTAATGACATAACAGCCACTGATTAACCTGGCATGTTGATAATTAGTACTAACATGTAAATTATAATGGCACTGCAGGATGATCTGCCCTTCAGTATTTCAAATTCAACCACCCTAAAAAAGCATTTTCAACTTTCATGGCTTCTATTATGTTTTCCTTTCTTTCTGGTGAAGGACAAATCTTTCTCTCACTTTCCAGCTTCTTTTTCTTCTTCCCTCCATATATCCAAATCCTAGAATAACTATCAAATTTCCTTGTATCGAAACCCTAAAATCCACTATTAACCATGCAAACCTACAGAAGAAACCTATAAGATCTGTCTTCATCAGAAAGAAAGGAACACCAATTTGATACAGTAGTTCTAATAGTTAATTCAAACAAATAAAGGTAATAAAAATGAAGAGCAAGAAGGTCACCTGGTTGGTGCAAATCAGATAAAAATGGAAGAGGGTGAGCCCACCAACAAACCAGACAGCTATGAAGCAATATACTAGGAGGATTACTGATAGTATATTATGTGACATTGCAGTCCACAAATTGCGTTTTTGCTGAAGAATGTCGACCATAGAAAACGCAAACACATATACACACAAGAGGGTTGATGACAATATAAACATTATGAAGAATGGATAGTTACGCTGCAACCACATCAATTAGGAAAAGACTGATTAGTTTTGAGCAAAAAACAAATACAAGAATGTTCTTAATAAGAGAGAATAAAAAATTCCAGCTTCATGTCAAGTGAGATCATTGGGATAAGAAATTAGGAAGAATTATGTTAAAGGGATGAATTATATTGGATGAGTGAAGCATGAACAGCCACCATTTATTAAGAGTACTTCCCTTAGAAAGCATAGTCCAGGTAATAGCATCACGGAATCTGTTTATACAAAGAACTTTCAAGAAGAAAATTTGAGTTTCTGGAAACATTTTCAATATCTGCTTTCTTATGTCACCCAACCATAATTTTACTTGTTCTTTTTCTTTTCTTTTTTTGTGTGAGGAGGGGGGGAGGGGAGAAAGGGGGCAGGGCTGTTCTGAACTCTGAACTTTACAATGCACAAATTTCATGTTTCCATATGGAAGCACATCAAATGGGGCTTATTTATGAGGATCAAAATCAACAGGCCTGTTATGCAAAAGATAATCTTACACATTCGTTCCATGATTATACAAAACAAAAGTTTGAGGAAAAATTCAGAATCAATTCACAATATGTAGTCAAACATAGTAATTATAGGATTAACAGTCAAACTTAATTACAAAAATTTGCTTTATTTGTTATAAATTAGTTAATGTATTGTTTAATTGAGTGTAATCAACTGTTATTTTGCTTTAATAACAGAGTTTTTATCATTTGACTCTATATCTCAATTATTTTACCACAGTGAAGTTATTTCAATTGCCTATTATTCCACCACAAACATCAAGTGTGCTTGCCTAAAAATGATGAGAGATCCTTAACCGAATGAAGATAGAAATGAGGTCCTCATTTAGTACCTAACCTACCCTTACTTTCAAATAAAAGCAAATAACCTTATTTGAATGTAATTTAATAAGCACTGCTGTCAACTAAGATTATTTCTGAAAGTAAAAGTACATCAATTTAAAGACAAAAAACAAAACAAACAAACAACAACATACTAATTAAAATCTAGATAATGTCCTTCAAAAACTTACTGAAATTTCAGGATTAAAAGTGACCACAGGTAACTTACCACTCCAATACATTGACCCACCCATGGACAGTGGTGATCAAATTTCTGCACACAGTTATTGCAGATAGAGCAATGAGAAGCACGTGGTGGACGATAAAGCAAGCAAGTGTCACAGAACTTCACTTTTATTGTGTGACCATTGACCGTTACATCCTTTGTCCTGGGTAATTTTATGTCACCAACTTTGTTATTTACCCACTCCATCGATGGTGTGTAAGTGTATTCATCTGATTCAGGTGGCTTCGAGTTCCTTGGGATTATTCCTGGATCTCTACCAGATGTCATGAAGAGAAAAGTAAAATCCTGACAAAACCATTAGAGGTCAGATCAAGTATCATTTTAAACCCCAAACCTACTAAGTAAAGCATCAAAATTTACTAACCAAAACAGTGAGAACCAATCCGCCTATCAGTACAGGATATTTAAGTGGAGGATCATCTTCTTTGATCAATAAACAAATCGTTCTTATGCAGAATGTTATTGCAGGAGCTCCAATTAGAAATGTAGTCAAAAATAGTGATGTTGCATCATAACCAAAGACTACTCTCCCGCCAAACAAAAATTTCTGACATGAAAGCAAAGACGCTTCATTAGTGTTAGGAAATATGATAACATAATGTAAATTAGCTTAATTCTAATCAAATGTCAAATATTCACCCTACTGAGATAGCCATATAATAATTAAGGATCAAAATGTAAGCTCTACCAAACTGTTATACAAGAAACAATATATACAAGTGAGTGGAACCCCCTTAAAGTGACAAAAATATCCCATAGAGATAGAATATTAGAGAGAGGGAGAGAGAAGCCTGTACTTAGAAGAAGGCAAGACAAAAAAAACTTAATTAGTCCAACAACTTTCAAATCTATCACATAACTTGATCTAATTGGTAAGTGAGATGCTTTATTTTCTCTCCACTTATAATATATGTAGAAACTCTCAAACCATGTACTAAGAAGTGTTATTACAGTTTTCTTACGGAGATAAGCAACCAATAATGTCCATGAGTGAAACATCAGTTCAGGTCCTGATCAAACATGCAAATTCACTAGAATTTCATTACATAATTGAATATAGTAATCAATTGCTAATGAACAGGACATATCAAACAGATACTTAGAGAAATACTTCTCTTCAGGTAGAAATTCTGTCTGGATATAAAACGAAGCATATATTGAAATAACAGTTAGAAAAAGGAAATTGCACTTCTGTTTCATGATCAGATTAAAATTTTCAAATTTAATTATACATCAACAGAGTTGTTTATTATTATTATTAGTAGATGAACAACCACCAAATATTACCATTAAAGATTAAAGGTGAAAAAAAAATCGCCTCACAGAAGTCATTCCTCTTTAATCAATAGGTATCTATTTGGGTAAATTAATGTAAAACCAAAGCCATTGTGTTTCTCATTTGATCAAAAACAGATATTTAATAAAAGCATAAAAATTAACAAAAACTTTTTATTGAACAAGGCATAAACTCAACAAAACAATGCGCATTGATAGATTTTGAATTTAATTGCACAGATCTTCCCTCATTAAACAAAGCATAAAACTTAACAAACTAAGCACATACACACATAGGCAGAGCTAGGGGGTGCCAAGGGGGGGTCATGGCCCCCCTAGCTTTTGAAATTTTCCATTAATCTTCTTTTACATTTGGTAATAAATCTAAAAATTACACAAAAATATATTCACCGGCTCCCGAGAAAATTTCCTAAGTCTGCCACTGCATATACAAATGTCATGTCTTGACAAAAAGGAAAACTGAAATGGCAACAATAAATATGAATTTCCCATTAGCTCTTGTTGTAGAGGGATTAAATTATAAAGAATACATCATCATTTAAAAAGGCAAATGACAATAAAAAATTCATCATCAATAAAAATAATACTCATAATGAATGAAACAAAACAAATGCCACATAATTCTTGAACCCCATATAAACAAAACAAGGAATTATATATTATAAATAAATAAATAAAAACCCATTGATAAAAGCAAATAAAGCAGACATTTTGAGAGAGAGAGAGAGAGAGAGATGATTACATTGTTACCCTTCCAAACTTGGTAGAGCCTGTAGGGGTTGGATTTAGAAAAGGGAATGGAGTTGGGTTTTGAGGGAGAAGCCAAGCTGTGGATTTTGTTTTTACTCATATTTGTTTTCGTTTCTTCATGCAAAGAACCCATGAATTAATTCAAACACGCAACCGTGCATGATGGGTTAAAAGCAAAAGTAAGCAAAGCGAATGACATGAGAGATTTACATGCTATGAATGAATGTGATTTCAAAATATATGTATTTGGTTTTGTCTGAATTCATTCAATCAATTTTTTTTTTTTTTTTTGCACGTATCTCTATGTCTCTCGCTCTTAATTTTCTGGTTTTTCTGAAACAAACAAAGAACAACAGCTGCTCCCCTCTCTTTCTCTCTCTCTCTCTCTCTCTCCCCCTCTCAAACAGACAAAGCTTGCTGTCAGGGTCATCATGTAACGATTTTCCATATTTCCCCGGCTTTTTCGCGGGCAAAACCATTTTTAAAAGTATAAAAAAATAATTTAAAAATAGTGAGATTTTTTTTTTATTATAAGTTTTTTTTAGGATTCTTAAAAAAAAGTTTATTTTAGATCAGGTGTGGTGAAAATCACAAAGAGTTGCTAGTTTTTTTTTTTTTTTTTTTTTTTTACATATATGATAGTATTCTAACTTTTTATTTTTTTTTTGAATTAAGAAAAATAGGGGTTCGCTAGGTTACGCTAGCTCCCGAGCAGGGCGCTAGAGTTGGACAAGTATAGTATTCTAACTTAAAGGTGTTCATTTTCTAACTTAAAGATGCTAGCTTCTTTTCTTTTTTTCTTTTTAATAAAATTAGTGTTGATGACACAAATAGTTTTATACTAACGGTTTTTTTTCCGAGAAAAAAGCTATAATTGGTATACAATAAATAATTATGATATTAGTGACAGATCAACAAGTTTGTTTTTAGATAGATAGTGCAGAGGGAGAGGTGTGGTTTAAATAGCAAGTTTTTCAGTTTTTTTCTTTCTATTTTTTAATAAAGTTGGTGTTGGTGACAAAAATAATTTTATCCTTTTTTCTAAGAAAAAAATTTATAATTAGTGTACAATAGAAATGATATTAGTAATAAATTTATTTGAAAGTGAAGTAACATCAATCATAATTTACCACCTTAATAAATGTATAAAATAAGTTTTTTTTATGTATTTTATGTGTTGGTTTGTTTTGAAAATTTTACCTCAAAAATCATTGTTTAAAAAAAGAGAAATGATATATACACAACATTTTCACAACATTTTTACAACAAATCTTAAGTGGTAGGTTATTATTTATGGGGCAAAGAAATAATCTTAATGTTAGGTTCAAATTTGAACCGATAACAACTAACCATCTATGATTTGTTGTGGTAAGATTACAATTTTATAACGATTAACGAATTTATAATAATAATAATAATAATAGTATGTGAAACTGAGAGAAAGTCAAATTACAATTCTAAATTAGAGTTCCAATTTTATGCAATGTGTCTAGATTTATGTGGGAACTACATCATAATTATCATTCCAATTGTTCAATTCAAATATGAAATTAAAGTCTAATTTTGCTCAATCTGTTTAAATTTAAGTAGGACCATGTTATAATTATCCATCAATGCTCACTCTCATTAAAACAAACGTTGTGCTCCTTTTTCGTTTTTCTTTTTTTTTTTTTTTCTTTTTGCTGAATAACAGGTTAGGTTAACCTCCCCTATCTAGAATTCTGCATTTTACGTTTAAAGGTTGTGCTGTTTTTTTTTTTGGCCAAATAAATCCTTCTTAATAGTGTCAAATAAGTTTTTACTTTTATGTATACAAAATAGAAATTCTACTTTAGCCTAATCTAAGTGTATATGTATGTGAAACTTCCTCTTGAACACTTGAACCCCGACTCTTGCCCCCACACCCCACAAGCACTTAGATTTATGAAGTGACCATTATACCAAAGGTGTGCGATGATTAAATAAATTTTTTATTACAAAAAAATGAGGAGCCGATTGTTTTAATTTTTGTGCAGGAATTTATACCACTTAGAAAATCGAGGGGCCTAATGTGTTAAAACTTAAAGACCAAGAAAGAAGTGGCAAACAAAAAGATCATTTCTCTGTATATAATTACATATTACTTATAACCTGCTATGGACGAACAAATTAGAGCGCGGCCAAGTACTAGGAACTCTATACAACAGTCTAAACTGTGAGATCACTTATGGTCTTTCAAGATTACACCAAGGCTGAAGACATTTTTGTGGCGAGCAAATATTGATTCACTCCCCACAAAGAAAGCAGTGTTGTGACAAGGTATTTTATAGGATCATTTCTGTAATAATTGTAATGAAGTCCCACAAGATACTCTTCATGTATAATGGCATTGTCCATGTTCAAAGGGGGTTTTGTCCATTCCATATATGTCCTGAACTACTCCAACGTTCATACATGATGAAAATTTATATTGGTCATATTTTAGTAATTTTACACGATGCCAGACGTTGCACCAAGAATTTTGATGGGTGTAGACGTGTAGTTTTGCTTTGTCCCATGTAAGTCCATGGCTCACTTACTAGCTCAATTAATATGCTCGCCATGTGGACTCTTTTTAGGTGTGGATGGAATAGCTTCAACCATATTGCTTGATTAAGCTTCAACCATATTCCTATGCAATGAAAGTTATTCCTATTTTCACTCCCAAAAAAAATACCAAAAGAGAGAGAGATCTGAGGGTTACCACTTCTCACCCTTTCGCCTCTGTCAAATTGCTAAAACAGCTTTTGGTAAATTTTTAATTTATACTTTTTAAATTTGGGCATTATATATGATTTTTGTTTGAGTAATTGGTAGAAGATATTGTTTCTTTTTTGGGGGTTAATTTTGTAAGACCTTTTACTTTTAATGTGTCTACATTTCTTTTTCTCTTCTACTTTTACAACAATCGGTTTTTAGCTTGCAATTGTTATGGTTTATGATTGTTGAGTACTCTTACAATCAATGCACTAAATTCTATGATAAAAGAATCATTTGGATTTATCATTTTTTACTCCCATTTGTTGATAATATATGTTTAATGTATTGCTACAACCTTTTCCAAGTAGTTTCCATACTTATTAAGGAGTTGTGATGTGGGAGTTTTCAAGAAATGTAATAAAGCGTCTAACTCAATACATTTACCATCAATTATTCAAATAATCAAGCCATTTTTATTGCTATTGGATGCAATTTGCAATTTGCTATTAGATCCAAACAAACATACTTTAAAATTTAGTTTTTGCTTTTGGTTGTATTTGGTTATTTTTGTTTATAATGTTGTATCATCCGTTTTAGTGAAGTAGGTTGTAGAAAATATATTTGTGATCCTTAGCTAATTTAAGAGTTGAGTCTGAATTCGGTAAGGTTGGGTGTAAACCTATATTTTACACCATCTAAAAAAAATTAACATATCAGTTTTTTACTTAAAACTTAATAAATCCTAACACACATAATAACATCTCATTAAACTCACAGTTAAGTTGGATTTTTAAATGGGTATTAAAATTGATTAAGTGTAATTGTGTCTATTCTTTAATACATGTAATATGATGAAATGACATGTTGGGATTGGAGGGGTAAAACTTTATTTTTACACCACATTCTTATAAAATTTAATATCTTAAGGCTTCATCAACCCTAATGCTATTTTGACTTATCAATGCCCCTTGGCAATTGGGAAAAATGAGTTTTTTTTTTTTTTTAAGAGCAACCTTAAATATATATATAGTCACTCCACAAGTGTAAGTGCTTGTGAGGTGCGAGGGATAAGGACTAAGATTCAAGTTTTCAAAAGAGAGTTTCACACACATATACACTTAAATTAGGTTAAAGCAAAATTTCTATATGGTATCAAACCCAAAAAAAAAAAAAACAAACAAACAAACAAACAAACAAACAATTATTGGACCACAAGAAACAAAGGCATTTCCCCCCACACTATTAATATTTGTGGGGACCACCAATATAACCCACAAACAAAGGAACCACTAATATTTTCAATTCAATCAAGACAAAGAACAATATGGCTCCCCACTCACCGCAGTGATTCCTTGAAAGAAAAACAAAAGAACAAAAAACCATCATTTGAAAATTTTAAATCCAACCACATTTTAGTTCATTCTCTAACCTTGCTTTGTGCAGAAAACTTTTAGATTCGAAAAAAAAAAAAAAAACACTTGTGGTAGGCAAAGACTTCATGCCAACAACGCCAAGGTGGTTGATGTAGAATTTTTAGTAACCAATTTAGACTTGTTCGGTTGCCATGAAATAAAGGAAAATGATGGGCAGTGATTTTCTCGATTACAATATTGAAAGAGTGGCTTAGGTAATATTTAGTCTTGGAGTTCATGAGATTGATTATGTTTAGTTGCTGAGAAAAAACAAAGGAAAATGAGGGAAAGTGAGAGGAGAGTGAGTTATGGATTTGTTTAGTTGCCGAGAAAAACAAAGGAAAATCGGTTCGTTAATCATAGATGAGGTGGAAATTGAATGGATTTTTAATTAACTTGGCAAATCTTTAATTGGGCCAATTAAGTCACATCTCACGAATTACGCCTTAGTTAACAATTTGGCAAGAGGTCAGCCACGAGCCCACGATATATAATTTAGAAATAAATAAATAATTTTAAATATTATTTTTACAAAATCATTTTTGCAATCAAGTCATAACATCATCTTCTGAGTCTTGCCTTGAATTTTGAAATGAAATACAAAACTTGACGATTATAGCAATAACTTGAAGGATGAAGTACTTTATCAATTTATTCTGTAACTCCTTTTCCATTTGCACAATCACACCTGTAGCTAAGAGTTGGCGCACCAAAAGGTCTAAAACCAAAACAATAAGATGTCCAGTAACTACTTCAATCCACAGAGAAATATCTTATTTATCAAATATAAACCCAATACATCTCTCTCTATAAGGATTTATATTTGTTATCCATAAAATAACTGCTACTTTCCTAAAGATAATCTCCAATTGGTTTTACAAGTTTTTATCCTGACTAGTGCAATGCAATAATAATTACTAATCCAATAAAAACTAATTACACGATCCTAACCCATAAAGTCATTAATTTTTATTTTTGTTTACTAGAGTACAGATTGAAATAAGACTGCCTACCATGAACTCTCTCAAACCTCACAAAAGTGAGTATTTTTGTCCTTCCCTTGTAGGGGAAAAGATTTTATATTATAAAATATACTTGGAGCATGTATAGCCTCCATCTCCATCTCCATCAATTATAAAGTTGGAATGCTTGTTGAGAATGGGTGCATGAGACAATCCTCAAGACTCAACCACATACAAGTGTACACCTTGAATATGAGGAAATCTTAATCCCACGAGTACGAGAAGCACCTCCCTAAAATGGAAAAACTAGTTTGACTAGAAAAGAAAAGGGCAGAGATTCCACTAAACTAAATAACACCACAGCTCTGCTTGTAAAGTTTACAACTTGCAAATATTAGCACATACACATTCTGAGAAGAGATCTTTGGTGTCCTCATTCACTACAACATAGTTGGGAAAATTTTGGCATTCTTGCATGCCAGACATAGGTACATCTCAAAATAATGCATCCAGCATTCCTGAGTCACCTTGAATCTCATTCCCGCTATCAACCACAGGTCAACTGAGAAACAGAACAAGAGGATATGCCACTGTGAGAATATATTTTCACCAAGCCAAAATATTCAGAAATTTTAAATATTACAAACCTTCAGATTTATAACAGGGTTTTTTTTATTAACATCAATATGACAAACTTATATAAACATTTCTGGTTCTTTTTTTTTTACTGAAATGATAGAAATCACACTACTAGTTCTAACCCAATAGAGTTGCATGATGACATGATACAGAAAATTGTGTTTACTGCAAACACACTAAAATAAGAAAGATGGGAAATGTTAACCAATGCCATAAGGGAATTGGTTTAGGAACTATTTTAGAAACATTTAATGAGAAAATGATAAAGCAATTAATTTTTCTGACATCTTTTTTTATTTCCCTTGAAAGTGGTTTTAAAACTTTCCTAATATAATATATTAATAATTGTCATAAGGGCACCCGTTACCATAACTCATAACTCATATAAGATTTATGATTTGATAAATAGTGATTTCGGGTTTTTTACAATATTTGTAGGTGGTTTGCTTACATTGCTTCATTTAAATTTTGAATACAGATTGCAGTCAAGGGTTGGACAGCAACAAGTGAATGTAAAAGCAAAAATTCTAGATCTACACCTGCTAATGAATCAACCTAATTGTAATCGTTATGCAGTGCCATGGGGGGTCAATCTGTTACGTCTGAAGAGAGGAGTGCACTGTTATCTGAAGAAGGGAGAAGATTACGTGAAAGATTTGGCATTCTTGGATGGCTATTGCCGTGGGTGGATAGTTATTGCATTTGAAATTTGTATTTGGATTACAATGGAGTTGTTGCTGCATTCGTATTTGAATTATGGTTATCTAGATAAAGTAATATTTGAATTGGTATTTGTATTTGAGTTTCTAAGAAGTTGAGTCCCTTTAGGATTATTTGCTGGTATTTGAACAATCATAGGATTATCTATTGTTATCTGTTTGTCATTTGAATTCCTAGGACTTGTATTTAACGTAGAATGCAATGAATAAAGCAGCTGAGAATTATTATCCCAATTTCCCTCCCTATTCTCTTATTCAAGAGACCGGTCATCTCGAATATGACCAAACAACTATCCACTCAGTCAGAAATTAAACCCAGTCATAACACAATCTTGAATGGGTTTCCCTGATTTTGAGAGGATATCTGTTGTAAATGTTTTCATTGACACAGCCAATATAGCGCCAATGGCCATGTCAAGCAAGCAATCAATGTGCCATTAGATCATTGTCTCTATGACAGCTTTAGAAGTCTGATGTTTTCGTTAGTTTAATGCCTATCTAATGTAGACGAAATGGAAGCCTAAACTAAGTCATTGGTAACCATTGTGGCTGAGTGTCTGTGTATTCATCCTTTTACCAATCTCTTTTTATTGTTTGTTTCTCAGAAGTTTCTATTTGACAGTTTGACACCCTTTTTTTGTTTGCTTTCGTCGAACATGTGTATGTTTCCAAAAAATGTGAAAACAGAAACAGTATCAAGCAACCCTAAACATTTAATTTAAATTTTCAGGCATACAGAGTAGCAATATTTATCGATCTCCTCTTATTGTTTGTTTCTCAGAAGTTTCTAATTGACACCTTTTTTTTGTTTGCTTTTACTGAAAGTGCATACATTTCCAAAAATTTGTGAAAACAGAAACAGTACCAAGCAACCTTAAAACATTTAAATTTAAATTTTCAGGCAGACAGAGTAGCAATACTTACAGTGCACCAAAACTTTAAACACCCAACAAATGATAAATAAATAAATAAAATCAAACCGATCTACAATGAATGATTTTATTATCAGTGACAGGTTTTTTTTCCCCTTGTTTTCTGAGAAAAGCCAAAGTTTTTTAACATCTTGACAAAATATTATTTTACTAGTCAACCATACTAAAAGTCTAAAACCTAAATCTAAACAAAATTAACGAGATAGCTTATGTGGTGGATGATTAAATGAATTTAAAATTAAATGCAACAACTTACAACAGACAGATGAACCATACAGTATGATCCAACATAACAATCAGCCTAATGAAATAATAACCAGCACCAATGAGCTATAGCTCACCTGCACTTCCTTCTCTCATTATAATGGAATGGAGGGTGAGTTCTTGTGTTCAAAACACACTGGGTCCATGTGTAAATTACCCAAAAGAAATAAAAGGGTAAAATGCACTTTAGACCCCCTGGTTTTGAAATTTCTGGCGAATATAACAATTTTCTTTGGCATGGTTTACAAACCTGTGCCTTAGTAGATGAAAGCCCAGATAGGTTTCTCTTTGTTCTGTTTTTATTTTCATCTCAAGGTCATTAGTAACAGACCAAGTTCAAATCTTTAGATCAAACCCATGACACCCAGCAGAAAATATATCATTAGATTGTCACTTCTAGTGCATAAGTTAAAGTTGAAGATTTTTGTTAGAACCTAAGGGTGAGGAGGAGGAGCTCAAAGTTGTTCTGGCCATGGTGGCTGAGGTGTGAGAGATGAGAAAAGGATAACTAAGGGTGTGTGAGTGACCTGTTTAGGAGAGGAGGACCCAACCTGTAGGAAGACTTCAAAGTTCAAACACAGTCCAGCAATCTCACATGCACTGTTACTTTTTGGAGGCACATGGACAAGATTTATAGTATGGATGGAACTATCTATTATACCATTTAAAGAAAATAAGATGTGACAAGATTCTAATTGAGAGTTTAAACATAAAATAGAATATAAATTCAATTAAAAATATACATTAGAACACTGACGTAGAAAATTGTAAGGACTCAAAAGCTTATATGGCAAAAAAAAAATTTTGATAAGTAACATAGCAAATATATTGAAAGAACACAGTCCCATACATAGGAAATGTACGAAAGAGGCAAAAACATCAAGAAACCAAAGTACACAGATCAAGCAACCTAGGAAGAGAAGTACAAGAAAAAGAAGGTAAAACCAAACACCATTCGAAAAGAGTAAAAAAGAAAAAGGACTTAAACTCAAAATGGACTGCTCGCGATCCTTAAAGCTTCTCGAATTCCGTTCCCGCCAGATACACCACATCAAACAATGCGGCACAATCCTCCGAAAAACTATATTATGATGTCGCCTAAAATTGCAAGACCAACAATCCAACAAATCCACTACCCTTCGCGACATCACCCAGCAAATACCAAACAAGCAGAATATCATACTCCACATCTCATAAGCGAAAGGACAATGAAGGAGGAGATGATCTACAGATTCCCCACACCCTCTGCACATGAAACACCACTCAAGAACGACAAAGTGCCTCTTCCGAAGATTATCTATAGTTAGAATCTTGCCTAAAGCCATAGTCCAAGTGAAAAAAGCTACTCGAGGAGGAACCTTCGATTGCTACACCATCTTCCAAGGAAAGGGAATGACAGTAGAAGGGGATAAAGAATGATAATACCCACTCACCTTGAAACCACGACTGTAAGCTGGCTTCCAACAAAGTTTGTCAGCACCAACACCCCACACCTTAGTGGAATAGATCAGGACCAAAAATGAGTCCAAAGAAAGTGACTCTTGTTCGTTCACTAACCGACGAAACTAAATGTCCCAAGAAACTCTCCCATTCGTGTAGCACATAACCTCGGAGACCAAAGCCTCCCTTGTCCTACTAATGTTATATAAATCTGGGAACGCCTCCTTAAGAGGACGATCCCTACACCACACATCATCCCAAAACTTCACACGAGTTCCATCACCCACATCATACCGAAGGAACTTGGAGAAATTCAACCAGCCACTTCTAATGAACTTCCATAAACAAACACCATATGCCCACAACACAGCTTTTGTACACCAACAACCCCACTCATTCCCATACTTCGCCCCAATGACCCTTCTCCAAAGGGCACCATTCTCCAAACCATAACGCCACAACCACTCAACCAAAAGTCAAACATCAATACACGCACACACACACACCATAGATAATAGGAGTAATAAAAAAATAACAATAATATTTTCTGGGTTGATATGTTATGCCACTTCTCCTAAGTATGGAAATGCACATGCTTATTTAGGTATTTTATACATTACTATAACGCCAGCACAAGATGAGGCCTTGCAACTCCAAATGATTATGTCTCACCCCTAGACATGCTCAGCAGTCATGCTTCAGACATCTTTAAGAACAATGGACATGAGTAGCCCAAGAATTTATAGAGCAGTAAACAATGACTATTCCTCAGAATTTCTTTTGCTAGTCTCTAGATGAGCATAATCTATGTGCACACCTCCAAGCTGTTGATTTTACTGGTTGCAAAAAACGATTACTATGAAAGATTTGGACGATACAAGGAAAGTCTTGCTTGGTGCAAAAGTTACTGGTTCAAGGACAGGTTACCAGGTCTATATTAAACAAACAAAATATGCAATATTACTGTATTATGTCTTCCAATGGGTAAAAACCCAGGCAAAATCATCAAATCCAACAATAATTATTTAACAAAATTTGGTCCATGAGGTGTTTTGGGGAGTGGGGAGGACAACTTTGACTACTTTGTGTATACTCCTTACAAAATATTTGTGAATGTAGACTCTTTAACTCTTGCCTTATTCCAGAATTTTGTAATACTTTTCATGGTGCATGTTTCAATATTTTGCATGATCAACTGATTATTGAGGATTTAAATTATTCAATAGGAAAAAATAAAACAAACAAACAAAAACATCTTATCTCAGGGTAAGCAATGAGCATTTGGAAAGTAAAGACCTCTAACCTTTTTAAGAAGATTAAGTTAGCAAGGACCATCCTCTTTGCCAGATGCCCATTGATAAACCATTAATAGAAATAACCTTTGCACTTTACCGACCCACAAAGGCATTTTTTCTTCCTCTGGTCTGCTTTTTCAGGTGGTACTGCCCCGTAATCATATGTCAACTCTGTCATTGGAGGAATGTGTCTAACCGAATGAAATGTAACATGAAGATCAGATTCATTTTTATTTTCACGTAGAATTGGCTGCCAGGATACATTTGGAGAGCAGCTGTGATTCATAAAACGACCTACATTCCCAGCATTTTTTGCACTTATGATTAGGGGATGTGGGATCTTTGGGGCCTCATTAGAATCACCTGGCAGTTCCAAAAGTGGATAAGTGCGGGTTGCATCGAAGATGTAATCATCTTCATTTTCACTTCCAAGCTCCTCCAGCTTATCGCTAGCAATAACTTCCCCTGCATATTCACATATAAAAGCTCCAGCACGAAGGGGATCCCAGGACCTTAGACCCCAGCCTCTATCCTTAGTTTTAAACACTTCCAAACGAACTCTCAGACCACTTTGTGATACTCGGTTCCGGCAATTAGGAGGACACTGACAAGAAGGACCACACTCATATAGCAATGACTTTTGGTTCACAAGAACTGAATTTGCATTATAAGGAAGGTAACCTTCATTTTTCTTAATGCAAGAGCAGTTGCTACCAGGGAGACATCCACCAACACAATTACAGCCAGTACAAGGTTCCGTTGGATCAACTGGTTTTTCATTCTTGAGACCAGGAAAATAGGTGAAATATGCAGGGCCCTTCTCATCATCAACATCATTTACTAGAGAAACAGGTGCACTTTCTGCCCCAGAAGTAAGATCGGGCAATATAACCCCGACCCTAGAATTAACTCCATCCTTCCATTGCTGAATTAATTTCCAGGTCATGAACGCTTCAGGCTGGCCAGGTAACCTGACAAGTTTATACTTAAATACATTGCGACCTGACTTTCCTTTATCGACCCACGACTCCTGAATTTTGTAAAGACCATCATAGACATATACCTTCCCGGTTGGATTTGCAAAATCCTTAAAGCCCCGAATCACTCTAATCTCATTACCCCGGTGCAAGCTTTTCTCCAAAGCAAGGTTACCTCTTTCAAGCTTCTGATCCATTACTTCCTTATCTTTCCGGAAGTGATTCCCACCTTGGCCACTATAAATTAACACACCCCCATCCTCCATATTATCATCGTCGTATCCTCCAGATGAAACAATGCTGACTGCTAAGGGCTCTTCAGTTTGACTGACCTTCAGACCCATGTAATCAATGCCAGCCATACATGGTGCATGCAATCCAATCAAGCACAACTCCATCCTGAAAAAGAAACAATCCCCAACTTCAACACCAGGCACAGCTCCAACTCTCTTCTTGATATTCGTCCGAATCCCTTTATTCATCAAAATTGCACCTGCCCTTAAATCAGGTCGTCTTGTTACTCCTGGAATTGCATCCTTTGACTCTTCAATTTGGTTAATCTTTCTTCGGATAAAATCATATATCATGAGTAAGCATCCAACTGATTCCTTGTCAGCTTCAGTTCGCCGGATCATGTCAAATGCTGCAATATTAGATGATGCAAGAAGATTTTCAATTACTGAATCTATGTCAATTTCAGTTGAGGCAATATTGATGTCCTGGCGAGCCCTAGTCCTTCTCTGTGACCTACTACTACTCTTTGACCTCCCTGCCTTTCCAGTATCTTCTGAATCGTGCATGCTAAAACTACTTGAATACTGCCCATCTTCCTGCACATCGCCACTTTGGTGTCGTGACAGAGCACGACTTCTAGTAACCCTTCTTGAAGACCCTGTCTCACCATTCTCATCTCCTGCATACTGAGTCTGCGGTGTCCTAAATGAAGTGATTGGAACTGCATTTGATATTGGTGCATTTCGATTTGGTACAGGCGGCCTTTGAGGCTCTGGTGTAGCAAAAAAGGGGTAAAATGAGGCAGCCCCAGGTGGGAAAGGACCAGATGGTGAAACACAAACAAAGGGTGCTCCACCTTGGGGATTTGGAAATGAAGGAAAATTAGGAGCTGATGCTGATCCGAATATAGGAACAAGACACCGCAAGGGCCTCACATTCATTACCCTAGACTTATCAAATGACCCAGAAACAGGAGTAGAGTCCTCCATCAATACACTTCCAGACAACAAAAAACAACCTTTTCCAAACACCAACTCCCCTAATACAAATTTCTATACATAATCTACTTCTTTTTCTCCTCTTTACAACACCAACCAACTAACACAACATTTACTTCTAATAAAACTACAACAGCAACATATTCTTACAAAACAAAAACATAAACGTTTCAGTAACAGAATACTTTACAGTAGAAGCAGAAGATCTTTACAAAATCACTTAAAAGATTCAAACTTCACATCCAGGCCAAGATTTTGGTCGACATAAGTAAATTCCTGCAACATGAAAGAAGAAATGAAGTCAGAAAAACTAAAAGAATCTGAGCTAAAAACATTGAAATTTCCAGGGCAGAGATTAAAATTATCCAAAATACTTGCATAAACCCTCAAACCAAAAGGAAAGCATGTGAGCTAAAGTTGAAGTGAACATGCAAGGTCATTAGAAACAGAATCAACAGCCCAAATTTCTGTTTATTTCCTTTTACCCAATTTCCCAATAACCAAAAAAAAAAAGAAACCCAACAACTGGAAATTTAAAAAAAAAATATTTTAAATGATGGGTTATGAAAAAAGAGATCAGAAGACTGAACAGAAAAAAGTAAAAAATTAAAATTGAAATATAAAGTGGAAGATGCTACCAAAGATCAAAGGCAAAAAAAGGCATAAGATATAAGACAGATCTAAATCAAACATAGAGAAAGCTTAGAACTTAGATTTTATTTTGTTTACCTGACATGGAGTTTTGGTGATTGGAGAGTACGAGTTCTGAGAAGTTTGGGAGCTTCTTCTTATTACAATGACTTTTTATTTTTTACTTTCCCAAACACAATGCCACTCTCTTAGTTTTCGTGTTTGGTCTTATAGTACAATGGAGAGGGAATCAGGTGTGTCTGAGACTATGATACTGTTGTCTTTGATTAGTTCGATGCTTATGTGGCAGCGTTTTTCATTGGTTTTGTATGTGAGTTGAGATAGGGGATCATCACTTCACTTATGTTTTTTACCTTGGCGCAAATAGTTCAACTGAAACTGATAGAAGTACTAAAAATACAGAAGAAGACTCAGAAAAAAATTGTTGTTGACTGAGACTTTCGTTTGATCTTAAATGAATTCTCAACCAATCACGTGCGGAACAGCTCCACGGTTAACTTATGCTTCGCACTACTACTACTCTACAAATGTTCTTTTTTTTTTTTCTTTTTTTTTTGGCAAAAATATGATCTTGATCCTTACCTTTTGAGATCATTGTAAATTTTGCCCTTAAATTAAGTAACACTCAATTTAGTCATTTTATTTTTAACTTTTAGTCAGCTTGCAATTAGGACGGTATATGAACCAAGCTGTATATGCATAACTTTAGCTCAGTTCAAAAAATATATATATATATATACATATTTATGTTTGATTATTAACAAAAATACAATTTTTGTTTTTATATTTTGAGGTCATAATTAATTTAGTTATTACATTTTTGTAGCAATTAATTTAGTTTATGTTTTTCTTTGCAAAAAAATATATAGTTTATGTTTTCAACTTACAGTTAATTTGGTCTTTAATTACCGTTAACTCATTAACACAAAAAACATGTCTATGTAGTTAACAGATTAACATTAGATGCTTACGTGACTACTATAATAATAATAAATTTTATTTGATATTTAAAAACGTCACATCATTATTTATTATTATTATTATTGAAGCTTCCAAATCATCATTTTTAATTGAAAATAAAATTAATTAAAAAAATATAACAAAAAAATATATATCATCTTGGTCATTACATTTTAGGATCATAATGAATTTGGCATTATATTTTGGTAGCAATCAATCCAGTCATGTTATTTTCAACTTGTAATCAACTTGCAGTTAAGACTGTAAATTAACCAAATTGTTTATATACAGCTCAAGCTTAGCTCCAAAAAAAAAAAAAAACTTGTTTATGTTCATTTGTTTAGAAAACGAGTCAAGTTTAGGCCTTAAGTGTAAGTTTGATTATTAAACAAGTCAAGCTCGAACATAATAATATGTTTGTGAACAAACTCATGAATATAAGACTCGATTTAACTGTATGTATATATTTGTCTAAAAATCTATTTATATAGACTTCAAACTGGATTATATAAGTTTTTCAATAGGTTCATAATATATTAAACTAGCATGTAACTTGTGCTTATGCATGAAATGGAAACATTACAAATGGGGAACACTTAGCACAAAAAAATTTTAAAAATAAAAATTAAATTAGACACGTGGCACGCAATTATACTACAATTAGAAACTAATTTTGATTCAATTTGAATTCTAAAATTGTACTTCAACTTTATATATACACACATTTTTAAAAAATTAACAAAATCCTAATTCAAACACATTAAAAATGCACTACTTAGAGAAGTACAGGAATTTAGAGAAGTAAATTCCTTGTTTGAAACAAATATATCTGTCACACTCTAGAGTTTGAAAATATCTAAACAAAATAAATAAAAACATCCTACAAAAGCTAAAAGGAGTGGCTCTACAATTATAATTTAGAAAATCCATATGGGACATATTAGAATTGAATTTTGCTAACCTTGCCATCAGGATTTGAAACGGCAAAAAGTATTGACCCCTTGCAAATTAATTAATTACTCAAGTTAATTAATTAGGTTCAATTACATGCAATGACGTGGTAGCATAAACAAATTACCAACTAAACTAAATGCAGCAAAAATTAAATTTGACATGGTGATTTGCTTACGAATAGGGAAAATCACCAAGGCAAAAATTTCACTGGGTGATTTTAAGGTCACCACTCCCAAGAATCCACTAATCAATAATCAAGCGATTACAAGTAAAAGTAATCTTACCAACTACCCTTAGCCTATCCCAAGTTACCAACTTACAATTAAATCTTCACTCCAATACCCAATTAGACTTGATCTTGTAGTGGCACTATTTCCATTTAATGCACGAATCTCAGTACGTAACTATCTCCAGTAACTTGAAGAAAGTTGTTGGCTGCAAAGTTCTTCACTTCATGTACAATGAAGATCAATAAGCTCCTTGGTTACAAAACCTTTTGGCGTAAAAACGTAGTAACTTCTTTTAAAGAGAATAAGACACTAGATCACTTAATATATATGTAAGCCTTTAAAATAATCATTATATATATGTCTAGGGTTGTGAGAAAAAAAACCCTACACAAATATACAAAAATCCAATTGCATCTGAAAAGTCTGATTTCGTAATTCTCAATAGAAACAGCTTCTGTCAAGTTTCAACATTAATTCTCAATAGAAAAGATTTTGTCGAGACTTCTATCAAGTTTTAGTGAACAGCTCTTTCTCCACTTGTTTCTTAGTCAGATCTTTATGGTTTTAATACTTGACTTGAACTTTTTTTTCTTGAAGTACTGTATTCATTTGGATCTACCCAATTACAAGTATATTTTGTTAAAGGATTAACCAATTATATAAAATATATGCTTAATAAGATTGAATTATGGTCTTGCAGGCAGATAGAATAAGACAAAATGACATTTGATTGGAACAAAGTGGAGACTCTTTATTTCTCTTCTCCCCGAAATGCTTTAGATAGAAAGATACAAACATTATGTTCATTGAAATATACCAATGGGACATGCAACCTTTTGTTGTGTCCCCAAGAGCATGCACATGGAAGCCATGGAGTCCAGGTATAAAGACCTTAAATATTTCTAGTTGTTGTAGTTAGGCCTGAAAGTTTTTGAAAATTAATTATCACTTTAAATAAGAAAAAAGCAATTTACATTTCCTTAATAAAATAACAACAATTTCAAGTTACCATCTCCTTCTTGGGTGAAGTAAATAATGCTAGACACCCTCAATGCTGCAATTTCGAGGTGTCCACGGGTCGGTCGAACTCGGGTTAAGGGTCAACCCATGACTCAACCTGATCTCATCGGGTCCTGGATTCTGTCACCCACTGTCGACCAACAGTCCTCGGGTCTCCGACCACCATTTGCCATGAGTTTCACAGACGGGTTCGGTCGGATTGGTGGTTGGCTTCAAATCTGCTACTACACACAAAAAACCCCAAACATAGTACGACACAAAACATCAAAATACATCATAGCTACTGCCTCACCCACCTCACCATACCCAAGGAGTTGTGTTTTACTTTAGAGAAAAGTTTGCCAAATGAACTCACACTCGCATGATGAGTGGTTTTTAGCTTTTGATTTCAAAGAGAGCCACCAAGAAGAGTTAAAAATGATGCTTGATAAGAATGGAAGATAGGAAGAGATAAGTTTGCATTATAAAAATAAAGAAAGAGAAAGTTTGCATAAAAAGATGGAATGAAAGAGATAATGGCTGGTAGTACGTGTCAGCCATGCAAAGAAGTAAGAGTTTCAAAAGGTAGAGACACGGTTCCCAAGTAAAAAATTGTTAGTTCAAAATATTCAGTCGGTTCATTTTTTACTGGTTGCCATAATTGAAAACCGATATCCGAACCGAAAATGGTCGGATTTGAAAGTCCACATCTGTTGCCGACCGAAACTTATTTGGAGCCGACTCATATCTAATCGGGTCGAGTCGGTCCAGGCAGTTTTGGTCGGGTCCGGGTTGGACTGGACACCCCTGCAACTAATCCTAGATTCATTCAGAGACACAACATCGAGTGAATCAAATTTTGCTATAGAGTAATTAAATAAGAAAATGGAAGTTAAAAAAATCAAATCAGATTCTAAATTTAAATTTAAAATTTTATTTTTCCATCAAATTGAAGTCTAAACGTTGATTGCGTGCATTGACAATCACAACTAATTTGATGAAAGGCTTTGTACTTTGTGGTTCCACCATGAGAGGACAATCTAGAATCCAAGAATGACATTGTTGCAGTAACATATTTGGCTTCAAACACATAAAAACACACAGAATCAACAAATAGAATCCCAAACATTGGACTCAAACTTTGCTCCCATAACATAAATATAAAATTTTGAGGGACATTAGACTTATCCTCTTCTTCTTCTTATTATTATTATTTTTTTGTTGAGAATTTGAAATTTCTTTCATTGAAATTCAATTACGTCAAATCTTTTTGAACGTCTACAATAGATAAGGGGGTTGCCTCCAACCAAACATTTTAAGAACTATGTATTAAGGCATTTCACACCAATATATGTACTGCTTGGTTTGTTTCACGCTTGACATTGCAACCAACCTAGCATCTTCATTGACATAGCCCAGTAAGGATGAATTCTCTGTAGGATTCCGAAGAGCTGTAAGCATGTAACTACTTGCAGAGAATCACTCTCAATAATAGTTTTTGTAAAACTCGTTTCTACAGTAAAGAGAACACCCATTCTTAGTGAGAAGTTCTCGCCACCAGAGTTTCAATTGTTTCTGCATCTTAACCAAAGCTTTGATAGAAGGCCAACCTAGCGGTGGTGCAATTCAGATCTCTCTCTCTCTCTCTCTCTCTCTCTCTCTCTCTCTCTTTTATTATTTACTGGTTAGTAAATTCAGTGCATTTCATCCCTATAAAAATAGTCACATGTTGCCATCCTAATGGCTGGATGCATTGTACCTGTAGGGACATTGAGCCTAGTAATTTATAAAGGATGGCCCAAAAAATCTTTTGGGCTAAAAACCCAATCCGAGGACATCAAATGAGCTAGGGGTACATGAATGTACCTCGTAAAGAAAATACTAGGTGAAGATGTCATAACGTGTGGACAAATTATGTCAGAAGAAAGCTTTGTCATCGGATAGTAAAGCCGAGGTCATAGGAAGAGAGGTTTAATATCCCCAGAGCATGTTATAGAAATTCCTATAGGTACGGGAAGACACGGTACACGTGGAGGACAATAGGAAGGGCGGTGGGATATCTAAGGTAAAGCTGCTACCACCGCCCATACATTAAAGACTCTGCGATTGATATACTGATGACATTAATGGAGAAATGGGACTTGAACATGAGGTTTGGAACTTGGTCCCTGATCCTAGAGGACTTCAGGGAAATTTGATGGGACAAGTATCTAAAACCAGCATTATGACAATGAGGTGGAAGATGAGAATGGACGAGAGAGGAAGCATAAATAAGAGAAGAGACCTTCGGAAGCAAGGAGGGGGCTTTTCTTTGAGAAGAGAAAGAATAGTATAAACCATTGTAATCAACCTTGAGAAGCAAGATTATAAACTATCCTCGGATTGTGTCCGAGGAGGAGCTTTCATTCATATTATTTCATATAACTCCTTATTTGTGTCATTGGGCTCAAAGCCTTTTCTTCCTTTGTTGTTTAAACCACATTCGAAATCTAAATATCAAGCCCACTCTCTACAAATTTATTGTTCAAGCCCTTTCCCTTTGGATTGTGAATTGGGAGTTCGAATTGCGTCCTTATAATTGGCGCCGTCTGTGAGGATTTAGTCTTTGAATAAGTTTAAAACATCATGGTGGGATCAGGACCATAACACCGTGCAGAGTCTGTAGGTTCTCAACACGAGGATCACTCCTTGCATCCTGATCACGAGGAGAATCGGGAAGGTAGTGTGCATACTACGCACACTACCAGAAGTAGGAGTCATTCACAAGGGGAAAGCAGAGTTCTTTATGAGGAAAATACCAAGGCCATGCAGAAAGAAATTGACAGCTTAAAAAGGAAATTACGTCACAAAAGGCGAAAGGCGAAGGCGAACTCCTTCTGTCTCCGATCCTTCTTCGGAGGGTTCCGAGGATGACAATTACAGGCAGAGGTCTAGAACTCCCCCAGATGAATCTTTCTCTTGCGAGGAGGACAACCTGCATGGGCGGCAGGGTAGGAACTATTCTTCTAGGGGCTTGGGAAATGATGCAATGGGCAGGGCGTTGCACCAAATCTCCAGGTCACCCTTCACACTGCAAGTTGGAGGAAGGGAGGCTACCTCGGCGCTTCACATAACCGACCTTCACTATTTACAATGGCCGAACGGATCCTGTGGAGCATGTGAGCCATTTTAGTCAAAGGATGGCAGTACATTCCAAGAATGAGACTTTGATATGCAAGATTTTTCCCTCTAGCCTGGGGCCCGTGGCCATGAGATGGTTTGATGGCTTGAGGGCAGGCTCCATCAATTCTTTCAAGGAACTTACTAGAGTATTTGGCTCTCGTTTCATCACATGCAGTAGAGTTCCTCGGCCTTTGGATTCATTATTATCCATAGCCATGAGGGAAGGGGAAACCCTGAGAACGTATTCGGACAGGTATTGGGAGATGTTCAATGAAATTGATGGGGACTTTGATGATGTGGCGATAAGGACCTTCAAGGTCGGCCACCTACGGAGCATGACTTGAGGAAATCTTTGACAAAAAAGCCTGTCAGAAGCGTGCATCGGCTCATGGATCGCATCGATGAGTACAAAAGGGTTGAAGAAGATCAACAGCAAGGAAAGGGTAAGACAAAGGTTATCCCTCAGGAAAGGAGGGATTTCAGGTCGGACAAATACAACAACAACAGGCCTGCAAGGGATTTTTCCAGACAAGCCTGTCCTACGGCCCCGTAGGTGGTCAACACCGTTTTCAAGGAACCGATGCAGCAGCTGTTGGAGAAAATCAGGCATGAGTCATACTTCAAGCGGCCCAATAAAATGGCAGGGGACCCTTTGAGACGCAACCAAAATCTCCATTGCCATTATCACCAAGAGAGGGGTCATACTACCGAAGATTGTCGAACTCTGTGGAATCATTTGGAGCAATTGGTTAAGGAGGGAAAGTTGAAGCAATTCCTGTATTAGCCTAATGGGCAAGGAAACCACTTAGGGGCGGCAAACCACGGTGGTTCTTCGTCAAGGTCTCCTCTAGGTACAATCAATGTTATTTTCGCGGCACCTGGAAGGACTGGCTCAACTCCTTCTAGGGTGATGTCTGTGGCTCGGACCTTGGCCGAGGAATCAAGGGATCGACCGAAGAGGATTAAGGCGAATATCCTACCAGTTTTGGGTTTCTCAAAAGAGGACAAAATCGGGACTATCCAGCCACATGATGATGCCTTAGTTGTTACCCTAAGAATAGGGAATTATGATGTAAAGAGGGTGATGGTCGATCAAGGCAGTGGCATGGATATCATGTACCCTGACCTGTATAAAGGGCTAAATTTAAAACTTGAAGATCTTATGGCTTAAGAATCTCCCTTGATAAGCTTCGAGGGAAAAGCTGTCATACCAAAGGGACAAATTAGGCTGCTTGTACAATCAGGCCCAGAGGTGGTAGACGTAAATTTCATTATAATGGACGCCTATTCTCCCTATACGGCTATTGTGGCAAGACCTTGGTTGCATGCTTTGGGTGCCGTTTCCTCAACCTTGTATGTTAAAGTTAAATTTCCTTCTGGAGATCAGGTGGTGGAACTGCTTGGGAGTCAGTCTGTGGCTCGACAATGTGTCACGGCTGCAATTCTGCGTCAACCTAAATCGGAGTCCTCGGCCTCGGCTAGCAATCAAAGCTTTTGGCCACTACCAAGGTAGATGAACCTGCATGTGAAGAATTGAAGAGGATTTTCATAGACGATGACCCTGAAAAGTTCTTTCAGGTGGGGGTTCAATTGCCACAGGAAGAGAAGACAGAGCTGATTTTGTTTTTGAAGAAAAATATGGATGTATTTGCATGGAATGCTTACGAGGCCCTTGGGGTCGATCCGAGTTTCATTTGTCATCATTTAAAAGTCAATCCAGCTATAGTACCAAGGAGGCAACCACCTCGGAGATTTTCCAAGGAGCATTCTGAAGCTGTAAAGGAAGAAGTGCTCAAACTCAAGAAGGCGGGTGCTATCAAAGAAGTTTTTTATCCTAAATGGTTAGCTCATACGGTGGTGGTGAAGAAGAAGAATGGGAAGTGGAGAGTTTGTGTGGATTTCACAGATTTAAATAAAGCTTGTCCGAAGGATTATTTCCCAATGCCTCAGATTGATCAGATGGTAGATGCTACTGTTGGACATCCTCGGATGAGTTTTCTTGATGCTTTCCAAGGTTACCACCAAATACCTTTAGCTGTAAAGGACCAAGAAAAGACTGCATTTGTCACTCCTATAGGAAATTATCATTATAAGGTGATGCCCTTTGGTTTGAAAAACGCAGGGGCTACATATCAGAGGATGATGACAAAGATGTTTGAACCACAGTTGGGAAAAACTATCAAGGTATATGTAGATGACATGGTAGTAAAGAGTAAAGCAATTTCTACGCATTTGGAAGATCTGGACAGCACGTTTCAAACACTAAGAGAGTACAAATTGCGACTCAATGCCTCTAAATGTTCTTTTGGTGTAGGGTCGGGCAAGTTCCTAGGTTATATGGTAACTCACCGGGGAATTGAGGTGAATCCTGCTCAGGTCAAAGCCATTAGCAACTTACACCCACCTCGAAATCCTAAAGAGGTTCAAAGATTAACAGGAATGACAGCTGCCCTTAATCAATTTATTTCTCGGTCCGCGGACAGATGCAGGCCTTTCTTTAAATTGCTGAATAAATGGAAAGGTTTTGAATGGACCGAGGAGTGTGCGGTGGCTTTTCAACAGTTTAAAGAATATCTTTCACAACCACCCGTTATGTCTCGACCAGAAATTGATAAAGTTCTGTTCGCCTATATTGCAGTAGCTAATCATGCAGTAAGTTTGGTTCTTATACGGGATGATGATAACGTATAGAGGCCAGTTTATTACGTAAGCAAGTCTCTGCATGAGGCCGAGGTAAATTATTTACCACTGGAGAGAGCAATCTTGGCAGTGGTGCATGCTACGCGAAGGCTTCCCCATTACTTCCAATCTCATACAGTTGTTATCCTAACACAACTCTCTCTTAAGTCTATACTTCGAAGTGCGGATTATACGGGGAGAATTGCCAAATGAGGAACTATCTTTGGGGCTTTCAATATCAAGTATATGCCTCGCACCTCTATAAAGGGGCAAGTCATTGCGGATCTTGTGGCGGAGTTTGCTGAGCCCTCATTAGAAGAGTCTATAAAAGGATCAGGCATGGACAAAAAATCAGTAGACATGATTTCGTGCAAAGAGCCACCGTTGTGGAAAGTGTATGTTGATGGAGCAGCAAACCAAAGAGGATCTGGGGTGGGATTAGTTTTGGTATCCCCTGAGGGAATTACTTTTAAGAAATCTTTGAGATTGGGGTTCTCGGCTACCAACAATGAAGCAGAATATGAAGCCGTCCTCGCTGGAATGAACATGGTTTATAAGATGGGAGGGAAGATAGTAAAAATGTCCTCGGACTCACTATTGGTAGTAGGCCAAGTGGAAGGGAAGCTAGAGGCAAGAGATTCAAGAATGCAAGGATACCTAACCCAGGTCAGGTATATGCAATCCAAATTTGAGTCCTTTTCTTTATTGCATGTGTCCAGGTGTGGGAATACTCATGCTGGCTCCTTAGCCACACTCCAACATCCTCGACGCAAGGCCTACCTCGGGTCATCCTTGTTGAAGATCTGTGGAAACTCAATGGGACGAATAATAATGCCACTCGAATTCTTCAAATTAGGACAGGGCCTAGTTGGATGGATCCAATTGTGACATTTCTCAAAGATGATGTCTTGCCTAAAGAAAAGTTCGAAGTAGATAAAGTTCGCAGGAAAGCTCCTCGGCTCTGGCTGTCCGAGGATCAAAAATTATACAAACGCTCTTTTTTGGGACCATATCTGTTATGTATTCACCTAGAAGCAATGGATTTACTTTTGGAAGAATTACATGAAGGGATCTGCGGAAGCTACACTGGAGGAAGGTCTTTAGCTCATAAAGCCCTTACTCAGGGCTATTGGTGGCCCAATATGCAGAGAGAAGCACAGGATTATGCGAAGAAATATGATCAATGTCAAAGATTCGCTCCTAACATACATCAACTAGGAGATGTTCTTAATCCTTTGTCTAGCCCTTGGCCTTTTGCTCAATGGGGCTTAGATATTGTTGGACATTTCCCAAAAGCAGCAGGAAATAGGCGGTGGCTCCTCATCGGAACGGATTATTTCACCAAATGGGTTGAGGCTGAGCCATTGTCAAATATCAGGGACATGGAAGCAAAAAAGTTTGTATGGAAGAACATTGTCACCAGGTTTAGAATCCCCCATACTCTTATTTCAGATAATGGTCTACAATTTGAATACTGTGGTAATCTAGGCATCACGAATAGATATTTCACTCCCGCTTATCCTTAGGGAAATGGGCAAATCGAGGCCGTCAATAAAGTGATAGTTAATGGGCTTAAGAAAAGGTTGGGAGATGCTAAAGGAAGGTGGGTGGAAAAACTGCCACATGTCTTGTAGACGTATCGAACTACACCACGAAGGTCCACAGGAGAAACACCCTTCTCCATGACTTATGGAGCCGAAGCAGTAATACCTCTAGAAACTGGGTTCCCAACACTAAGGAAGAACTCCTTCAGTCCAGACAGCAACGATAATCTATTGGAGAGAAATCTAGACTTAGTTGAAGAATGACGAGAGAATGCCATGGTTCAACTAGCTTACTATCAACACAAACTCAAGCAGGGGTATGATTCTCATGTCAAATTACGGCCTCTTGCACCTGGGGACTTGGCACTGAGGAAAGTTTTGGGTACAACAAAGAACCCAGCATGGGAAAAATTGGGGCCCAACTGGGAAGGACCTTATCGTATTACCTCGGTCGCAGGCATAGGGGCTTATAATCTTGAAGATCTAGATGAATATGCTGTACAACGTCCCTGGAATGTAAATAACCTATGAAGGTACTATTATTAAATGTAAGGCACTTCGGCCATTTTTATTGACACTATATTGTGTTCATTATATTCGTTTATCTAAATTTCAAACTGAAGCTTGTTATGCCTGGATCCTCGAACCACATACCTCGTCTAAAATTGATATTTTTTATCAAGTGTTAAACAGAACCTTAGTTATGTCGGGTCCTCGGATCATCTACTTTGGAAAAATTAACATTTCAATTCTTTCACTAAGTGTCAAACTGAAACTTAGTATGCCTGTGTCCTCGGACCATATACCTCGTCTAAATTGATATATTTTTTATCAAGTGTTAAACAGAACTTTAGTTATGTCGAGTCCTCGGATCATCTACTTTGAAAAAATTAACATTTCAATTCTTTCACTAAGTGTCAAACTGAAACTTGGTATACTTGTGTCCTCGGACCACATACCTCGTCTAAATTGATATATTTCTCATCAAGTGTTAAACAGAACCTTAGTTATGTCTGGTCCTCGGATCATCTACTTTGGAAAAATTAACATTTCAATTATTTTTTATCAAGTGTTAAACAGAACCTTAGTTATGTCTGGTTCTCGTATCATCTACTTTGGAAAAATTAACATTTCAATTATTTTTCATTAATTGTTAAACAGAACCTTAGTTATGTTTGGTCCTTGGATCACCTACTTTGGAAAAATTAACATTTCAATTATTTTTATCAAGTGTTAAACAGAACCTTAGTTATGTCTAGTCCTCGGATCATCTACTTTAGAAAAATTAACATTTCAATTATTTTTTGCAAGTGTTAAACAGAATCTTAGTTATGTCTGGTCCTCGGATCATCTACTTTGGGAAATTTAACATTTCATTTCTTTTTACTAAGTGTTAAACAAATTCTTAGTTATGTTTGGTCCTCGGATCATCAACTTTCGAGAAATTAACATTCTTTTTCTTTTTATTAAGTTTCAAACCGAAGCCTGGTATGCTTAGATCATTGAACCATATGCCTTATTTAAGTATTTAACAAAACTTATATCTTAAAGTCTCACTGAGATATTGATAAATGGATAAAAATCCATGAACATCACTTAATGCATCTACATATGTGTTGAACATGTCTATGGTATAAAATTCAATCCAGGTTGTTGCTTTTACTTTAGTAAGTTAACAAGGGTAAAAGGATTGTTGTTCTAAATATATCAAAACCAATACGAAGTGGTATGATCAAGGCAAAACAATGGCAAAAAGCATCAAAACAAAGAAATAGAACTTGTGCTTTCATTAAAGTAAAAATTCTTTGGAATTAGAAAAATACTTGCAAATTTATCAGAATTACACTAAGAAGAAATAAAGAAAATGATAAGGACAAGAGGAGAACAGTCACTGCTTCAACTTTATCTTCAAGGGGCCTTTAGGGTCTTGAGGAAGTTGAGGCTGCACTGAAGACTCATCGGCAATTCCTTTGCCTTTTGGATCATCCTTCAAAGTTATCGGATTCGCTTTATCACCCAGCACGTCCTTGGAAGACTCATTAAGGTCATTTGAGGGCTGTGTGTCCTCTAGTGCCTTTCCTTCTATTGGATCAGCTTGCTTGGGGAGTTGATCTTCAGCAAGAGTAGAGTCTTCAGCCAACTCACCTTCTTTATCCTCAGATGGTAGTTGGGCAGCATCATCAGCAGCTTAAGGAATGTCAGAGGCTCGAATGGCTAGAGGGTAGTAGACACTTTCTGCTTTCTAAAGAGTAGAAGAAGCATCAACCCCAGCTTGGGAAAGTGCCTCGTTCCACACTTGGAGGCAGTAATGCCTGCATACCTCAGGAACCTAAGCCTTGAAGGTTTCTGTGATCTCCTTCACACCGATCTCGTAACCTTCCTGTTCAGCTCGGTCTTTTGCATTCTCGGCCTCTTTTCTTGCCTTTTCGGCCTCTTCTTTTTCTTGAAGGGCTTTCTCTTTGCTTTTGATGGCCTCCTCTTTGACCCTCTCAGATTCCTTCAAATCTTTTTTGAGGTCTTCAATGAGCTTTCGTGTTGCAGCAAGATTCTTATCAGTTTTCCTAAGCAGCAATCGTTGGTCCTCGGTCTGCTTGGCAGCTGTTTTGAGAGCAGCCTCCAAACTAGACTTCTCACTCTCTGCCGCAATCAGTTTGGCCGAAACCTCCTGTAGCTTTTTCTTCTGCAGGTCCGAGATCCTTTGGGCAGTCTTGCGCCTTGATTCCTCAGCCCTCAAAGATTTGTAGGAATTGATGGCGATCTCCTCTGCCCTATGGGCCGATTGAACAGCCTATGAAAGAGAAGACAACAAATGCAAAAAAGATAGTTATAAGTTTTATGAAATGACAGGAACCAAAAAATGGGCAAGGTTTAGAAAAAATACTTACCATGGCAAGTTCCTTCTTTAGAATCATAAAGACATTGCGGTCTCTTTTCTTTCTGAGCTCACCCATGTCCTCGGGGAGCAGCAAAGCTTGCTCCAATGCATCTGCTACGCATGCAGCAGTCCCCTCATCAGAATTTCTAATGGATGCATCAACAGTAATGACATGGTCATCCATAGTCATATCAGGAAGCCAAAGTGGAGCGTGTACGGCCACGTGAGATTCGGCCCATTTATCTGACCTCGTTTGCACGATACGAGCCTGCTTTCCACCTTTTTCAACCTCAGGCTCTTTAGGAAGAGAGCCTTTTCCTACCTCCATCACCTCTTTTCCTTTTTGCTGATCCCATTTTCTTTTGAGGTCAGCCGGATTGGTACGCTGAGGTTGGGAAGGAGGAGGAGGAGGAGGAGGGAGCCTAGATTCAGGGTCTTTTTCAGCACCTTTATCTTAGACCCTAGGGCGAAGTTCCTTAGGAGGGTCTTGAGACCCCGCTTGAGCCTCGAGTACATCTTTTAAACTCGGCTTGGCCTTACGCTGGATACCCATATCGTTGGACTGTTGAATAAATTCTTGTGAGACTTAAGAGGATGTGCCGAGGGTAGAAATTTGATCTTCAGGAGAGTAGGGTTGATTAAAAACCTCGAACTCGTTCTCGGAATCAGGTACTTTGACAATCTCTTCTTCTTCCTTTATGTTAAGCTGAGAAGAGGTTGCTTCACCAAGTATGTTTTATGTTGAAATTTGGACTAAAGGGATCCCAACCGGAACGGGTTGTGGGGGTTGGGTAAACAGAGTACCTTGAGGAATTGGGGCCCCCCTCAGGCAGCACGAAACCTTCAACGGCAACGCTGATCCGGGGAAGACGAGGGTCCTTGGCTTTGATCACACACTTCGGCGCCTAGAAAGCTTTGGAAATGGGATCGTAGCCGAGGATGAGATGAGCCGCTCGGAGTTGACCGTCTGAATGCACAAAAACTTCGGCTTGTAAAATTCTGTCCAAACGCCTAAAATCGACAAGGAAAGGATGACGATCCGCTGCGTGTGGATCTGCAGAATTGTCCGAAAGATAACAAAGGTAAGAATAAATAGAAAGATAAAAGGGATGGTTTTTAAGGGTTTTAAATAAAATCCAAAAACTTCACATGGTGTCCCCTCCCTTGTCGAACAGGGTAAGCCGTCGTGCCAATCTCCTGATATGATCAGGAAGTTGTTTTTTAGATCCTTATTGGATTTGGGCAGACACTGAATTAACCTAACTGCTGGATGTCTAGATTTTAGGTAATATTCATCTTTTTTTGTTAGGTAATGGAGGTTATAAACCCAGTTCACATCGTGATGAGTGAGCCCTAGGTTCATCTTCTCATTTAAAGTATCTATAGAACCTAGGATCCTAAAGACATTTGGGGCGCACTGGGTAGGAGCTAATTTAAAGGCCCTAAGATAATCCCTAGTCACAGTCCCTATTGGGATTCTCATTCCTCCTTCGATGAATGCAATCATCGGGATTACAACCTCTCCTGTTTTTCTTTTTTCAAAATACTCCTCTTCGTTACAGTATCTAATTGATACATTCAAGGGAATTCAGTATTTAGCCTTAAATTGCTCTATTTTTTCGTTTGAATCCACCAAGGATGCAAATCTACCCGTTTTTGAAAAAAGGGGTGTAAAGAAACTAAAATAGACTAAGCCTAGGACAACGGAGTACAGGGAAAAAGAAAAAGAAAGGAAGAAAAACAAAAAGAACAAGAGCTGATAAGAAATGGAGAGAGTATGAGAGAACTTACTTTAGGAAAAAGAAGAAGGCACGGTCACCTCGGACAGGGTATTTGGTAAAAAGAGAAAGCACGTGGAGATGGCAAATTATGGCAGGTACGATATAGGAATTATGAAAGAAATTAGTATTTATATATCAATAGGAATTATGAAGCGAGAGAATTCCCACCTTAGCCCAAGAACAATTCTCAACCGTTGGATATATGTCACATCGCTGAACGTGGGAAACATAGAGATGCCAGAATTTAATTCGGAGATGCTTCGCATGCCGAAGCGTCGGGAACATGCGATGGGTAGTTCAAAGGTCATTGTCCCTGTCAGCAATATTGCTAGAAATCCGCAGGATAAAAGGAGACTTAAGTCGAGATCCTCTTTTCATCCCTAGTTGAAGAAATAAGAATCTCGAGGGACTATTGTAGGGACATTGGGCCCAGTAATTTATAAAGGATGGCCCAAAAAATCTCTTAGGCTAAAAACTCAATCCGAGAACATTAAATGAGCTAGGGGTACATGAATGTACCTCGTAAAGAAAAGGCTAGGTGAAGATGTGATAACGTGTGGACAAATTATGTCTGAGGAAAGCTTTGTCCTTGGATAGTAAAGCCGAGGTCATAGGAAGAGAGGTTTAATATCCCCAGAGCATGTTATAGAAATTTCTATAGGTACGGGAAGACACGGTACACGTGGAGGACAATAGGGAGGGCGGTGGGATATCTAAGGTAAAGCTGCTACCACCGCCCATACATTAAAGACTCTGCGATTGATATACTGACGACATTAATGGAGAAATGAGACCTAAACATGAGGTTTGGAACTTGGTCCCTGATCTTAGAGGACTTCAGAGAAATTTGATGGGACAAGTATCTAAAACCAGCATTATGACCATGAGGTGGAAGATGAGAATGGACGAGAGAGGAAGTATAAATAAGAGAAGAGACCTTCGGAAGCAAGGGGGGCTTTTCTTTGAGAAGAGAAAGAATAGTATAAACTATTGTAATCAACCTTGAGAAGCAAGATTATAAACTATCATCGGATTGTGTCTGAGGAGGAGCTTTCATTCATATTATTTCATATAACTCCTTATTTGTGTCATTGGGCCCAAAGCCTTTTCTTCCTTTGTTGTTTAAACCACCTTTGAAATCTAAATATCAAGCCCACTCTTTACAAATTTATTGTAAAAAGGCCTTTCAAGCCATTTCCCTTTGGATTGTGGATTAGGAGTTCGAATTGTGTTCTTACAGTACCCAAGCCAAGTTCTTGTTGTAGTCTCTTTGGTTTTCACATTTAGCAACAAAATTAAGAAAACTTAATTGATACAATAACTCACTTAGTACAAAAATTCAAAAACTTATATAAGACACGTGATACAAAATTGAGAATTCAATTAAGAAGAGTGATTTTAATGAGAATGAGCCCACATACATTTAGTCACATGGAGCAAAATTGAGCTTCAATTTCAGATTCTAATTGAACAATTGGAAGGATAATTATGATGTAGTCTCCACATAAATGTAGACACATGACACAAAATTGGAACTTTAATTTGGAATTATAATTTGAGTTTCTCTCAGTTTCACCTATTATTATTATTATATATAAATATATAGATTATTATTTGTAATTTATTGATGATATAAATAGTCTCTTCATAGTAAAAAGAAAATCATAAAATTGTAAATAGGTAAGACATGTTAATAATCATGGCTTCACAATATATAAGAAAAGAATAAGTTAATCAAATAACTCATAAACAAGCTCAAGCTCAAGTTTTACTCAAAAAGAAAGTGAGATAAGTTTCAATCATAATTTTAAAAACCGAACCGAGAATAAAACCGTTTTTTTCAAAATTTTCGGTTTTTGACCGGTTTTCCCGGTTTTAAGGTATTTAACCGGACCGGACTGCACCGGTTTTCCCGGTTGAACCGGTCGGACCGGCCGGTCCGGTCCGGTTTTTAAAACTATGGTTTCAATATTAAATTTTGTTTGATGATGAGCTCAAAATCGGCTCATGTTCGAAAAAAAAACTAAATGAACAAGTTTGAACTTTTAATACTCGGCTTGCCTTGGCTTGTTTACAACTCTACTGGCAATTGCAGTTGCAATCAATTTTCGTTAGTTAGTTGATAGTAGGGACCAAATTAATTGTTACCATGTAGTGACCAAATTGATAATGGGCTCAAAATGTTAGGACCAAAATTGTATTTTCACTATTTGATTTCCTTATAGATCAAAATAATTCGAGATAAACCTTACTTTTTAGTCTCAAATTATTGGTCCTTAAAATGTAATCCTCTTTAAAGAGTTAATTAAGTTATAACTTGTTTTTATCTACAGAAATATTGAATAGTAGTGATGATGAAGTGATTTTATTTAGATGAAAGAAATGGTCATCTTGATTTTCGTGCTGAATATTATAAATAAGTCACTTGACATCAAAATTAAGAAAATAAATTTAGATACATAGCACAAAATCCAACAATAATTAAAAATTAATTTTGATTCTAATTGTGCTTAGGCTTTAATATAATATAGATGATAAATAAATTTATAACTAAAAATTCAACATCACTAGATTTTAAATTAACCAGATAATTTGAAAACTTGTACATTATTATTTTTTTAAAAAGACAATGCATTGTACTTTTCTTTTATATATAAATACAATGCATTAAAAAGGTGTTCTAGTTAGATTTTCTAAACAATGCCAAAAATATGAGACAAGGTACTATTTTTAATATATTTTTTTCTATAGTTAGCCATCCCTAACTTCCCCCTTCTAGCAACAATCAGATTGTTAACCCATGTAGGCATGCACTAGAATAATTAACATTGTTAACCCGTGCAGGCATGCACTAGAATAATTAACATTGTTTAGAGAACATAAAACCTAATTTAGCCAGAGTATGGTTAGAGTGTTGGGTTGTTTTACTAATAAAACACATAAGTTCAAAGTAGTTAAAATCAATATAATTTATCACTAATTGTAAATTAAAACTTAAATAATCTTAAATTAAAAATAAATCTAAATTATGTTTTTTGAACGTCTAGGTAAATTAAAATTAAAATAATCTTAAATGTCTTTAAAAATGACACCTACAACAAAAAAATAGTACATAATTCTAAAAAAAAAAAACTACTCTCATTCCTATTTCAATTCTAATTACACTTAATTCTGGGCTTCCAGCCTTCAATTGTGGGGTAATCAAATTAAAGAGTTGGCAAGGCCAAGACATTAGCAAGAATATGCAAATAAACATTAGTCGATTTTATTTATTTATATATTTTTAACATCATGCTACCTACTAGGAAATATATTTTGCGCTTGTTGCATATATATAATAAACTTTCAAATATTGCGGATCAAGCAGTAGCGCTTCAACGAATGTGTTGTGCCTATGATTATAGTTCATCAAAGTCTTAGCAATATAGATGATATTACTCATTATTGTCATATGGCGTGAGTAAATGAATTCACGTTGAAAACCCCTTTTTTATTTAGGAAAAAAAAAAACCCAACTTAATATTCACTTACGGCTTCCTACTCATACTATAGTATGAATGTGTATGTAACAAACACTTGAACCTTGTTTTTTGTATAAGGGTGGCAAATGGGTGGGTTGGGTGTGTAATTACCCATTTATCCATTTATGACCCGTTTATATATAAATTAATTATCCATTACCAACCCAACCCATTTAATTAGTAACCCAGCCATTTAACCCAATATGACCAAATACATCTAAAACTACTTGCATACCCTCTTGACCTCCAAAATTACCAAAATACCCTTAAATACCTAAAAGATGACAGAAATGCCCTCGTAACCTAAAAAATGACTAAAATACCCTCAGAATCTAAAAGATTATCAAAATAACCCTAAAACTTAAAAAATTACCAAAATTCCCTTGAAACCTAAAAAATTACCAAAATCCCCTCGAAACCTAAAAAATTACCTAAATTCCCTCGAAACCTATAAAATGATTGAAAGACTCTTAGAACCTTTAATTTGTCAAAAATATCCTCGAAACATCCAAAATACCCTAAACCTCTAGTTCGGTAATTTTAGATGTTTCAAGTGTATTTTGGTCATCTTACATGTTTAGGGGTATTTTGGTCATACTTTGGGTTTCAGGGGTTTTTATCGACCATTTATTATAGGTTTTAGGGGTATTTTGATCAATTTTTAGGTTTCAGGGTATTTTGGTTTTTTTTTTAAAGATTTCGGGGGTATTTTAGTTATTTTTTAGGTTTTGAAGGCATTTCGATCATTTTTTAGGTTTAAGGAGTATTTTGGTAATTTTTTAGGTTTAGGGTGTATTTTGGTAATTGTTAGGTTTTGGGGGTATTTCGGTCATTTTTTAGGTTTTTGGGGGTATTTTGGTCATTGTTTTAGGTTTTAGGGTTATTTTAGTCATTTTTTAGGTCTTGGGGTATTTCGATCATTTTTTAGGTTTTAGGGTATTTGGGTAATTTTTTAGGTTTCAGGGGTATTTTAATAATTTTTTTAGGTTTAGGGGGTATTTTGGTAATTCTTAGGTTTCAAGGGTATTTCAGTCATTTTTTCTAGGTTTTGGGGGTATTTTGGTCATTTTTTAGGTTTCGAGGGGTAGTCCTTTTTTTAGGTTTCAGGGTATTTCGGTCATTTTTTAAGTTTATGGGGTATTTTGGTAATTTTATGGGTTTAAGAGGTATTTAAGTTATTTTTTAGGTTACGGGGTAATTTGGTAATTTTTTCAAGTTTCAAGATTTTAGTCATTTTATAGGTTTTGGAGGTATTTTTGGTCATTTTTTAGGTTTCGGGGGTATTTTTGTTAATTTAAGGTTTCAGAGGCATTTCGGTCATTTTTAAGGTTTAGGGGGTATTTCGGTCATTTTTTTAGGTTTAGTAAGCATTTTGGTAAATTTTTTGGGTTTTGGGGGTATTTTGGACATTTTAGAGGTTTGGGGGAGGGTATTTTGCTCATTTTGTGGGTTTTGGGGGTATTTTTGTCATTTTTTGGGTTTTAGGGGTATTTTGGTCATTTTAAGGTTTTTGGGGATATTTTGGTCATTTTTAGGTTTCGGGAATATTTTGGTCATTTTTTGGGTTTTGGAGGAAATTTTGGACATTTTAGAGGTTTGGTGGGGGGGGGGGTATTTTGCTCATTTTAGAGATTTTGAAGGTATTTTGATCATTTTGTGGATTTTTTGGGTATTTTGGTCATTTTTTGGGTTTCGGGGGTATTTTGGTCATTTTTAGGTTTTGGGGGGTATTTTGGTCCTTTTTTTGGATTTTGTGGGGGCATTTTGGTTATTTTTAGGTTTCGCGAGGTATGTTGGTCATTTTTAGGGTTTTGGGGTATTTTAGTCATTTTTAAGTTTTGGAGGGTATTTTGGTCATTTTTAGAGTTTAGGGGGCATTTTGGTAATTTTAGGTTTTGGGGGTATTTTGGTCATTTTTTTTTTGGGTTTCGGAGGTATATTGGTAATTTTTTGGAATTTGGGGGGTATTTTGGTAATTTTTATGTTTTGGGTATTTTGTTCATTTTTTAGATTTTGGAGGTATTTTGGTCATTTTTTGGGTTTTAGGGGGTATTTTGTTCATTTTTTAGGTTTTGAGGTATTTTGGTAATTTTTAGATTTTGGGGTATTTTGGTCATTTTTTAAGTTTCGGGAGTATTTTGGTCATTTTTAGGTTTGAGGGGTATTTTGGTCATTTTCTATAAATTTAGATTTTATGTTGTTTATTTAAATTTTAGATGGGTTTAGTAGGTATTAGTGGATTTATCCATTTAGACCCATCTAATTAAATAACTAAATGAGTCTTTACCCATTTAACTCAAATATTCAAATGAGTTGGGTTAAAACTTATCTCAATAAAGTGGGTAATAAGTGGATTCATGAATATAGATAAAAATTGCGACCCCTAACTTTGCAGGCACGAGTTTTGAAAATACACATTTGTCGGCCCATCACATGTTAGCCCATCAAAATCCTCATTAACTCATTTGTCGGCCCATGCTTGTACCCATCAGCAAGTGACACCAATGACACAACCCTTGGTCTGTGAGCTTGGGTCAACTTGAACTTGAGTCCAATTTAAAACTGTTACTACCTAATCGCCTAAAGCTTGGTTCATTTCTAATCATTTGGATCCCAAAATTTTATAATATCTGTTTGCTGTCAAGTTGTTTTTAAGTTTTTTAATGCTTGTTTTTGGGCTGAAGAAACGAATATTTGTGAAATGAGGCTTCAAAGGCACAAGCAATCATACCATCGAAAGTGGACTTAGATGTCACAGGTGATCTAATATGGATATTTTGTCTTGGAGTGAACGCAAGGCACAATAAAAGAATACTCCACGTTATTTTCTGTCTTTTAATCATATTTATTTAGGGAGCAAATTGTTATATGTACACGCATGCACAAACCAGCGTACCAACCAAATGGCTTTAAAAGGTATACTGGTCTATATAGATTGCACAGAATCTCTCTTCCTACACCCCATCCCCTTATAGCTAGTCCCTATGGACAAACAACAATCAAAAGAAGAAAAAGAAAAAAGAAATACCCCTTGTGAATATAGAACACAATTATTCATTAATTGAAAAAATAAAAAGATTAGGAAAAAAAGTGATAATTTTTTTTTAATGTGTAATACATTCAATAGTAAAAATTCAACTTTTTACTCATATAAATAAATTGTCAAACAATCATCAAGGGACACTATGGCGAAACTTAGAAATTTGGATAGATTCCTCTAAAAATAATTAATATATTTATTTTCATGATCCATATTGCTATTAATTCATATATAATGAATCAATTGACTTCACTTTATTATTTTTTGAAGCATGTTATAAATAAATTTTATCAAATTATTGGCTTTGGACCTCTAGTTTAATCTATAAAATATGATACAGTAGATTTTATTCTTGGCCTGGCTCTTCGCATTACATGTAGTGAGTAGTGACCAGTAAAATTTTTATAACAAGTTATAAAAACCAAAATTTGAATGGAATATGTTAGGATGTCCTATTATATATGCGTATATATGGTGGTGAAAATTAATTTAACTAACTTCTAATCCTTAACATGCACTCAAGGTCATTTAAAAATGCATATTAAATATTTGTACACACATTTAATACTATAAGGGGTTTTTTTTTTCTCTTGAAAAAAATAAGTTAGTGGTAATTGCATCTGTTATGGCATGTTGTGTCTGTGGTTCGAATTTTACCTCCCTTCTTCTACTATCTACCTATCTAAATAAATAAAAAAATATATAAAAAAAACATTGTAAGGATATTAATCGGTAGATTATGCATTATTGTTCATTATTTATTGATCTATTGTACATAGTACCCAAAAAAAAAAAAAAAAAAAAAATATATATATATATATATATATATATATATATATATATAGTGCGTTGACCGATACATACACTTAGTTTTTATTTCTTAATTTTTATTATTATTGTGATGTAATAAATTTAATTAATGTTTATATTTTTCAAATAAATTATGAAAATAGAGTTGTTATAAAATAAATCAAAAGGAATAGCCAATTTTTTAGAACATAGTAAATTGTTCCATAAAAGTTTATACCTAATTTAATAGTAAGTTTTTGTAAGAAAAAATGGATTAAATTTTAATGCGCTATGCATAGTTCTTCCTAAAAGAGGGGGGGGGGGGGGTTATGATTAATTTAATTAGAGGGAAACTTGAAACAAATTTAAGTATGTAAAATCTAATAACTTTCTCCCAAAAAGAAGAAGAAGAAGAATGTAATTAATATTTAATTCCACTTTAATATGTTATAATAGATAATAAACTAGATGAATTTAGCATGAATACTAATCACAAATCAAATGAACTTTTTCATTGTAAGTAATTATTTGACCACATACTGGGTAAAAATTCCATTCACCTTCATATAACTTAAAAGTCATGTTTTTTAAAGTCATATTTTAAAATGAAATAACTAAATTATTTCTTATGTTTAGAGAAGAAATATCTTATGAAATGGTTTCACGTTACCTCTGTGTCCACCTTTAGGAAAAAACGAAAAGTATCAAAGATTGTTAACAACACACTTTTGGAAATTTTTTAGATAATTTTTTCAACTTTTGGCAATTTTTTAAAATCTTTTTTGGCAAATTTTTTAATAACTTTTTTCCTTTTTTTAATAACTTTTTTCCTTTTTTTAAGTGAAACAAAAAAAAAAAAACCTTAACAAGCATCGCCTAGTGCTTGTTAACATTTCATTTTTATATATTTCTTATTTAGCTATTGCCATTTTTCTCTTTTATCTATTTTTAATTTTCTTTCTTTTTTCTTAATGAAATTTTTGCGTGACATGATGCTGGTGTTAATATATATGGTAAGACTTATAGACTTATAGTATATACTTAATTTTTGTTTCTAATTATTGTGCAAAGCCAAAGAGACAAGAGACAAAGAGAGTGGTATTAATAATACTATGATTGAAACCTAATATTGTCGACGATATATTAAACGCGGAAAGAAGGTATGTTTTCATATGAGAAATTGAAAACTATGAAATGCAGCAGAGGATAGAATTGCCAAATTAGGGGGCCCACAAAACAAAATGATTGAGCTGACCACTTGGATGTTGTACCTTGTAATCCATCCCAAATAACTGCTTAGTTACGTGAAGGCAAGGCAAAGTGCAAAGGCTCAGACTCTGTAATGATTAAGATTTCAGACAACAAATTTTGAAACTTCATCTGATCCATTGGTCACATTAAATTTTAACATATAAAACATTTTTTGTTTACACTTTGCAGTATGCAATGGTTGATTTTTTTTTTTTTTTGAGAAGAGAAATATTTTATTTTATTTGGATTGTCATAATCAGTCTCTAAAATAGAGGTAATATCTAGGGATATATCTTTCTTCTAGACTTGAAATTAAGAGTGAATTGCTCGCCTTACAAGTAAGTGAGCTACAGTACTATAATGCCTACAGATTTAATAAAAATTAATCTTTGAAAAACAAGAGTCAAGATACTAGATGTCTTTAAGAAGAGGCAAGATATTAGTTGAGTCGGTAATTTTTTATTGATTTTTATCAACACCATTGCTAACATAAATTTTTAACTTACCACCTATGATATCCAGTTGTATATTTTTTGCCAACTTTTTTGCCAAATTTCTCATTGTAAAATAGCATGGAACAAAATTTAACTCCAATTATTCTTTTCTCTAAGTTCTAACTAACTATTTAGTAAATTATAAGATTACTATTATGTAAAACAAGCCATATGAAATGTCCCATAAAAAAAAAGTCATATGACATGTTAAAAGTACAACGTAATTTTTTTTTTTTTTAAAGAAAGAAGTACAATGTAACTTCTATGTAACTAAAAACTATACATTAATCGTCACTTATTCAATTATCACATACTAGAATATAATAAAATATCTTATTTTTCTTCAAAAAAAAAGTTGCCTAAGATAACTCCAAACAAAAAAATTTCAAATAGTATCAAGTACTTGGGCTTATATAAGTCAGTTGGGATAAAGTCCGTTCTTTAAGAGAGAAGTGAGAGACAGAGTCAAACACCCACCACTATTCTTAAGACTCATATCCACCCTTCCAACAACACTGTTCTCACTCTGTTTTTCAAACCAACTAACCTTGTAAGTGCTGTCTCTCTGAGAAATTTCGCTTACTTGAATTTATAATTAAAAATTTAGCTCAATTATGATTTTTTAATTTTGTGTGATCATTGTTGGGTCTTCTTGTTTATTATTTTCCAACTTAGGCTCTCCTTTTCTGGTTAATAATTGGTCTAAAAGGTTTTATGTTATTATTATTTTTTGTTTGTCTTTTACTTGATTAAATTGTTAATAAAGGCTGTAAATTCAATTTTAAGGCTCTGTTTCTGTTTAATGTTAATGGGTCTGTTCTAATAATATCTGGGTCTTTGTAGTAATTTTAATTTCAATTCCTCCTCTCTTTCTTCCTCTCCTCTGTATTCAATCTATAATTTTCAGTAATTTATTCGAGTGAACAACTTCTGCTGTATTTGGAATTGAAAAGCTTTTCAATCTCCTTCAGTTTCTCTAAATAATTTGATCATATACACCATATTGTTCAGATGACAAAATTTAGAATGTAGTGTGAATTTTTACTGTGTTATTAGCTCAACTATTTGTAAATCTCATTCTTTAGTTATTATTATTATTCTAACGTTTTGCATAGCTGGCTGTAGTAATCATCTTACAGTGACCAAATGGAATTGATAAAAAAAGTTGTTTTTGGGTTCCAATTTTTAGGCAGTTCCTATGTTTAGACATGGCAATTCACACCTAAGACCAAACTTCTGCTTATCCTGTTATATTTCTATTCTGTATAATTGATCAGAATGTAACTGAATAAGTTCCTTTATCAAATCCTTTGTTGTGAATAGATTGGATGTGTTGAGGAAACAATGGGTTCTTGCAAGGTCCCTTACAGTGTTCTTCTGCTTTACTTTGTCATTGGGACCTTTTTTGTGTCTCAACGTTTTGCTATTGGAGTTGACACCAACATTACAGCACAACTGCTTGTAAATGCTTCTGACGCAGCAGGACGACCAATACCGGACACACTTTTTGGACTATTTTTTGAGGTTAGTTTCTTGACTTACAATGCAGTTGCATACGTTGATAATCAGGAATTGATAAACGGGCCTCTATGGAGTTCTCAATTTTGGAGATGGAATCTTGATCAATTAGATTAGACATGCTCCATTTGATTTCAATCTTATAAAATGTCTTTAAAGAGACAACAAACTCATTTAATTAAGTTTTTTTTTTTTTTTTTTTTTTCAAATTTGTGACCCCGCATGATGTGTGAAATGACTATTTTCTATTTTTTGACATATAATTGCATGTTATAATTAGGGTGATTGAGCAGTTTCTCTCAAAATCGTTTTTGCAGGAGATCAACCATGCTGGTGCTGGTGGGTTGTGGGCAGAGCTTGTAAGCAACAGAGGTCATTTCTAAATACTATGAACTTCCAAAATAGAGAAAAGTCTGTAGAAAGAAGAAAGTTTTCTATTCAATTTTTAGGTTAAAATACACCCACACCCACACCCACACCCACACCCACACCCACACCTTTTGTGGTTTGATGCAGTTATCTTAACAAATTTTGTGTCCTCAAAATTTTTAATTATACCTCCCTGTGGTTTTTTTTTCTTCTGCTTTCATCCTCTCACTTTTAAAAACATTAATGGAAATTATTCTCATGAGAATAATTGGGTACAACAAGAAGTGTGATTAGAGACAGATGTATAGGTTCATGTGCATTTCATGTTACTTATTTGTGTTAATAATAAAAAAGGAAGTGGACAAAAGTCTTCAAAAAGAAAAATTGGATGCTGCAAGGGAATTTGTTAGAAAAATTAAAAAATCAAGGATTTTGAATAGAAATGTGCTAAATCAAAGGGCTGTAAGAACATTTTACCCTAATTCTTAATGATTTCTGACATTTGGGGTTTGCGAATTATTACATTTGTAGATAAAGAATAAAAACTTGAACATGGGTCATTAGACTACAGGGTGCAAACTGCATCATTTTGGGGAGGGAAAGAGGGAGGTGAGGGAGTGGGTGTGTTATAGCTTGTTTGAGTGTTTCAACATGTGCTTCTCACTAAATGCTTAGAATTACTTTCTTTATCTCAAATATTGAAATATTGATAAGAATTATAATCCGTGAAATTCTTTATACCCATCCTTCCAAAAATATATCACATGGTTCTAAATGATGCAATTATTAACAAAAATGTAAAAATATAGTGAACTTCTTTAACTATATTCTACTATATACTAGAGGTGGCACGATTTGACAAGATATTTGTTTATTTTATGGGACAAAAATGAGTGCAATATAAGAAATTAAAGAAGGATGAACTTTCACTTTGAGGAACTTTCATATATTTTAGGACACTCACAAAGGCAAGCACATCATCAATTTTTGGGATGGAGGTAGTATTTTATTTAGAATCTGATAATCCACTTTGCTTAATACCGGTGTTGATAAAATAAATTGGCTTGTTGAATTTTACCTTGTACTTCTATAGTATAATATGACTTTGCACTTCTATATATTGTCATGGACAACTAGCTTTTTAGATGCAAGATGCTGACCTGCTTGTTCATGTTTGGTCTACTCTAAACATATCTGGATTTTTCAAAGCTGTGGATTCTTATGAAGTTTCTCTTCCAGGTTTTGAAGCTGGGGGTCCTAATGTTCCCTCAAATATTGACCCTTGGTCTATTATCGGGAGTGAGTCATCCCTTATTGTATCAACTGACCGCTCATCACTCTTTGAGCGCAATAAGGTTGCCCTCAAAATGGAGGTGCTCTGTGACAGCGAAGGCACCAATATCTGTCCAGTTGGGGGAGTTGGTGTTTATAACCCAGGGTTCTGGGGCATGGTAAGGACTAGTTGACACCAATTCTATAAGATTACTGTTTTGTCTCTTTCATTCTTCTTTTTCTGTGCCTCTCTTACTTTTTTCCCTTTGCTTTAGAAGATTTACAAGTTGAAAAGGAGTAGGCATGGAACATTTGTTTTAATGAAAATCTTGAATATTAGGACATGGCTTACAGTCTGTGAATTCTAGTAGTTCATACATCCTAGTTGTTTAGACCTCAAGAGAGTACATCCTGTATTGCTTGATTAATAATTTATAGTTATTCTCCACTTATTTTTTGATTTGTGACAAATCCTATTATTTTGTTTTCCTTCAGAACATTCAAAATGGAAAGACATACAAAGTGGTTCTCTATGTTCGTTCATCAGGAGCAATTAACGTATCTGTATCATTGACGGACTCAAATGGGTTGCAGACACTAGCAACTGCTAACATCATGTGAGCAACATTTGTATATTCTTTGGGAATTCTGTAAATATTTTTCTTATAAAATGGGTCTTATGCATCCTTTAATTATACACTTGACTGCCCTCCCAGAGCTTCTGCTTCTGATGTATCAGACTGGATGAAGGTGGAGGTGCTGTTGGAAGCCAAAGCCTCGAATCCTAAATCAAGACTTCAATTGACAACAACCATAGCAGGACTTATATGGTTTGACCAAGTGTCAGTTATGCCCTTGGACACATACAAGGTACTCATTTGTGCTCATCACATGAAGTATACATATGCTCAAAGTGTGGCTTAGTCCATAGATATTATATATAAAATATTTGCACATGGATACAATTATGGAAGCATGATGTATGGTTTGAGATTGGTGTAACTATTGAAATTATTTATATTACATAAATCACGTATTTCTATCTCTTAAATATGATGAAAGGAAACCTAGGACCTCACAAGTAAATAAATGAAGGGATTGACTGTTGAGTGTCATCTCGAAGGATGTTCATTCAATCCAGACTGTTCACTTGATGTGATGAGGGGTCTATGGATTTTCCATGAGAGCTATCCTTTTGCTCTACATCATCCTTGTCCTGTACCACTCCACACATTGGATTTTATGTATATGAATCACTGTTTGTCACACATGAGGCATGGCATACAACCTTCTTCTTCTTGTCTCTTTTTTTTTTTTTTTTTTCCCTTTTTTTTATTGATAAGGAGGCATGGCATACAACTTATTGCATTTAAATTTTGATTTTGAAAATATGTTCATTAAAACAATACAATTTTTTTTTAAAATTATTCTTTCTTACTTTAAGGCCTCCCTTGCCACAAAAATCAATTGTTCATTTGTAGAAGTAGAAAAATAACACGATCTTGAATTAAGAAATTTTATATTGGCATAGGGACATGGTTTCCGAAGTGACCTTGTTGAAATGCTGACAGATTTAAAACCTCGATTTCTCAGATTTCCAGGTAAGGATAAACTTATATGATTTAACAGTTCTCAATTCAGTTTGTGTTGCTTTGAACATATTTACCTTTTGGAGTATTTTGACTTTGTTATGCAGGCTTCTATATATAATATTTACAATGCTGAGGTTTATAGGTTAAAATTATTTACATCCTCCCTTTATACGTGGTTCCTTCTATATATAATATTACAATGCTGAGGTTCATAGGTTAAATTTATTTACATCCTCCCTTTATACGTGGTTTGTTGATTTGAGTACTTATTTTGTATCTGCATCTTTTCATTATGACTGCAATCTATATAGCATACATTACTTAATAGGAGTGCCTTTGACGGTGGGTGGAATCCTTAGGTGTAATCAAGTTGAATTTTCTTAAAAGTTTTGTTCAAATGGATTTCGGTTCACTCTTCTTTTGGCTCTTTGATGTTTTTCCTAGGCCTTGTAGCTGTTTTTAACCTTAAATATTGAGCTGTAATTAATTTTTTTTAAAATTATTCTGTGGTAGTGTGCCATTTTTATATAACCTGTGTATGGGCTATGAACCCTTCTGGCCTTTGCTAAATATTTTTTGTTACTTATGGTAATATAATATTTTTTAGTCTTTTGAATTTTATGCAGACGAGCCTTGTATACTAGAAATTTGTGAGGTTATGAGCTAAATACTTATTAAATCTTTAAGAATGATCATTTTCTATCCCATATAACTGTGGTCCAGCCCCTACCACCACCTGCATCCCAACTAAAAAGAAGCAGTAGCTGGCTTTTGCATGCTTCATTGGGTATTTTTTCTGTTCATTAATTGACTGACAGGGTTGACATCATAATTAATTGGAAATGTTGTTTTAATCCCTCAGAAGTTGGAACCTAACTAATGCAGTATGCTTCTGAAACATATTGCATCAGGTGGCTGTTTTGTTGAAGGTGAATGGTTAAGAAATGCATTTCGCTGGAAAGCGTCTATTGGACCCTGGGAAGAGAGACCAGGGCACTTTGGTGATGTTTGGATGTACTGGACTGATGATGGACTTGGTTATTATGAGTTTCTTCAAGTATGTATCGTATATAATTTGGTGGTTGAAGGATTGTTGGGGTTCTTGGTAACTTGAAAAAATTTCAATGCACGCTGCTTGAGTATATCTTAAGCTGTAAATGTTTTGTTTTGCAGCTGGCAGAGGACCTAGATACATTGCCGATATGGGTATTCAACAATGGTACTTTACAAATGCTTGGCGATGTTAACTGTTTTTCTTTCTTTTTTAGTTTAGCAATTGTATAATTTATTTTTATCTATCTCTACTTTATCAATTCTACAGGAGTCAGTCATAATGATCAAGTTGATACTTCCAGTGTCATGCCTTTTGTGCAAGTAAGTCTACAAGTTTTTTGCTTCCTACTACATTATCATAGGCCAAAAAGCTAATAAATACTTGGAGTAATACAGATATTTAGGACAACTACTATAATAATGGATGCTAGTACTGCATCCCAAGCTTATCCGAATCAAAATTATGTTTTCTTTAATGTGAACAACTCTTCTCCAACCAACGTCCAAGCTTCAACTAAGGTGTTACTGAAGGACACTCAGATGAGGACACACATCTGTGGACATTAATGTCTCTTCAGAAACCAAGTAGGGTGTGGCGGTGTAGCAATAGATGAGGTGGCATTTAGGGGAAACATTGTGAGCTATTTGACAGATAGGAGATTTTTTTTAACGAAAATTTATTTGTTCACTATAGTAGAGGTAGAATAGGTGAGGCAGCATTTAGGGGAAACCTTGCAAGCTATTGACCTATATAGGAGTTTCTTGTTCTTTTAAGAAAGTTTATTTGTTCACCATGTATCTGTGAATTGAGCTCTTAATGCAGATAGGAGGAGTTGTATCAATTCATTGTATATGATCTCTCCTTCCCTTTATTGGTATAATTGTTATGGTGAACATATCTGAGCAGCTGTGCTTCGGGTTTGACATTAAGAATGATTAATTCTTCCCCTTGCTATATGTGGGATAAAGTATGGTAGACTTGCTAATTCACTGCCGTTATTTCACTAATAACTTGTTAACCGAGTTTCATAGATCAAATAAGGAAAAACAGAAAGGACAGAAAATAAAATTTTCTTGCTACTGGCATTTCCCCCATTCATGTAATCCAGCCTCACTGTTCAGTGCTAAAAATATTGATTTCTTTTTCATATGGCATTCTTTGATCACGTTTGCCTTGATTACAGGAAGCCCTTGATGGTATTGAGTTTGCTAGGGGTGATCCTAATTCTACATGGGGTTCTATTCGAGCTGCAATGGGACACCCAGAACCTTTTGACTTGAGATATGTTGCTATTGGGAATGAGGATTGTGGGAAAAAGAATTACCGAGGTTATCTTTGTTGTGATTTTTAAAAAAAATTTACTTTTAAATTGGTTATTGTGAAACAGATACAATGAATAGCTTTTTAGATATTATAATACGAGCATAAGATGGTATTCTCCATGCCTAAATTAATATATCTGATCTAAGACAAACTTTCTTGTTATTATACTATTTATTTTTTCGTTTTCATTATTCTTTAAATTTTCATTGAGCAGGAAATTACCTCGTGTTCCATAGTGCCATAACGCAGGCGTATCCAGACATCAAAATGATCACAAACTGTGATGGGTCTACTCAACAGTTGGATCACCCTGCAGATTTTTATGATTTTCATGTAAATTCTTGTCATCATTTATATTCATTTCAAATGAATGGACCTTTGTCGACTGATTATATCTGTGATAATATGAATGTCTTGGATTGTTGATTGGACAACAAGGAACAGCACTTGTCTTACTCTCTGGTTTCTTGTTCAGATTTATACATCCGCGAATGATTTGTATTCTAAAGCTCATAGATTTGATCATACATCACGTAATGGTCCAAAGGTGTGATGATGTGCCTCTGATGATTTATATATTTACTTTTGATTATATATTTTGAATAATGTTTCCATTAATATACTTCAGGCTTTTGTAAGTGAATATGCTGTAACTGGGACAGATGCTGGCACAGGAAGTCTTTTAGCAGGACTGGCCGAGGCCGCATTCCTTATTGGGATTGAAAAGAACAGGTTTGCTGCAATTTTTTAACTTGCATTCTTTAATATTTTCTGATGGGCTTAGGTAGCGGTGTTTGGCCAAGAGAGATTCTAGCAAGCCAACCCAAGGCAGTTGCCTTGAGGATTTATTTTGTAATAACAATACTCATTGGTGAGAGATGGATGTGATATATAAATTCTACAGATCTATGGAAACGTTATCTTCTAATTAGGCCTTTGTTGAGCCAAAAAGAAAACAGGAGAAAAAGAAAAAGAAAAAGAAAAAGAAAAAAAAAACATAAAGTGGAAACATATCAGCATTAGCACCAATATCCAGAAGCTAGCAATCAAAAACCGCGAAAGGAAAATTTTGCACAATGTGCTGTCCTCAAGCTTGGGATTTTGAGCCATCCCACTATGCCCTGGAGAAACTAGGCATAATGACACTAAGTGAAAAGAATACCCAAAAAGTTGAGTGACAATATTAATCAAGAAATGGTTTATTGATTGCTCCTGACCCTTAAAATATGTACTGCTTTTTGTGAAAGCTGATGACAGGTGGTATTGTTTTACTTAAATGCCAATTAGCTTACAAAGCTTCTCTATTCCCAACAATTCTATCACCAATCAGAAAGATGATTATTTTTTCATACTTCAATGCAGTGACATTGTTGAAATGGCAAGCTATGCACCACTTTTTGTGAATGCCAATGACAGGCGGTAAATTTTTTCCATCTTTACCCATGAAATATCTCTCTATATTTTAGGCTCTTGAAAGAGAAAAAGTGGCACTGTTTTTGTTTGATTGCTGTACTAAAATTGAAAAAATTTCTGTGTTTTTAAGGTGGAACCCAGATGCAATTGTCTTTAACTCATCGCAGCTTTATGGAACACCTAGCTACTGGGTGCAACGCTTTTTCACAGAGTCAAGTGGAGCAACTATTCTTGATTCAACACTCCAAACAAACACGTCACTTATTGCATCTGCAATTACTTGGCAGGACTCAAATGATGGCAACAATTACCTAAGAATAAAGGTGTACTTCATCATCATTGATCCCTGTATCTTTTTTTTACTCTAATGCTTTCTGAGATCATGCTCTACCCGCAATTTCTTGGCTAATTGTATAGTTTTCTTTTTGTTTCATTTTTTTTATCAGCATATAAAAATTCAAAGATTTTCTTAGATGTTACCATGAACAACCTTGGGGACAAAAAGGAAAAGGCATAAATTCTGAGTGTGCTGCAAAACTATTGGGTTTCTATTGCTTAAACTGCCTTTAAATGACATAAGTTCATGGCTTAGACTTCTACAATGCATGTGCATATATGTTATATATATAGGAGTTATAATAAGTCGGACCTTGATGCTATGGTTTATTCAAATTTCTCTTTTCATATATATATATATATATAGAGAGAGAGAGAGAGAGAGAGAGAGAGAGCATGCACACAAAAAATTTATATGGATAGATAAGAGGCAAAACAGTACAACAAAGGGTTATAACATTCGGGTAAGTATGACAAATCATTTATGTGATTTTCAGAACTTTGTCTATTTAGGTCTCTTACAATTTTTTTTGTTTTTTGGATGAGTGGTTTTTTACAGTTTTCATACTCAGTAGTTGCATTGTTAGCTTTTGTGATTATCTACTGAAGACATTGGACTATGGTTTAGATCTGATTTATGTGGCAAGTTTATCACGTTGGGATTCTTGCTTTTGCAGATAGTGAACTTTGGAGGTGATAAAGTCAATCTCACGATTGATGTGGGTGGATTGGATCCTAACTCCATACAATTATCTGGGTCAACAAAGACTGTACTCACTTCTGGTAATTTGAAGGACGAGAATTCCTTCAACCAGCCAAAAAAGGTACTTGAGGAATTGCCTTTTCCTTAAATATTATAATTATAGAAAGCACATCTTCTACTTGATACAGAAGTCTCCATGAATTCATAAATCATATGCTTTTTTTTTTTTAATTTTATTTTTATGAATGTCTTCTTCATAAGTATCTTAAAAAAATTATCTTTAGATATTCTTAAAGGTCAGTAAAAGTTATTAATTTAGAATTATGAAGTGAGTGAAATATTCATTGACCAAGACATTGGCATAATATTTGATTAATGTCGATTTGATTTTTCCAGTTCCATCTTTAACAAGCCAAAGTTAGGCGAAATTGAAAGCAAAACTTCTAAGCAGACTGCTGATTTAACTATAATCCAAAACCTTTTCGTAGTTAGCTGGATTTGGCTATTGAAATCTTATTCACCAATGACTCTATCTAGGATCATATCTCTTGTTAAATCAATGGCTGTAATGAAAACATCAGTCGATTCAGTGCTGTCACTATATACTTCTCTGTTGCTTTGATTTCTTTTGATAAGTAATCACCTTCGCTAATTTTGTGTTCCAGAAATTTGAATTTCCTTCGAGCAAAAAGTAAAAATATAACTCTGCCCCTTCTGCTTTATTAACTGTGAATGGCTTGTGTAAGTAAATTAAATGGAACTTGAAGCATATCAGATCACCAATTTCCAGTTGACTGGCATTCCAAAAACACGTTATACTTTGAAATTTCGTAGTCCTGATGCAAATTGTTTTAGTACTCATATTTTTTTGCACATTCAGCTTCTGACATATCACTCAATGATTGAACTGTATATTTGTGCATATATTAAAAAAACTCTCATTTTCAGTCTGCAGCTCATATTATAACTGATACAACTTCTATCTTCTCATGAATTTGTTAATTCTAATGCATTTCTGCTTTACCACCTGAGAAATCTCTCATGGAGCTCCCAGCACTATTTTTTTGGCAACAATAGTGTTGTAAATATGCTGCGGGTAAAATTTTTCCGTGGGTAAAATTTTGCCGACCTTAATTTTGTTTTTACTTCCATTATATGCAGGTAACACCAACCAAGACTCTACTTGAAAATGCTGGCACAGAAATGAATGTCATACTCCTCCCTCATTCTTTCACTTCATTTGATTTGTTAAAAGAATCCAGCATTATCAGGACTACAGGAACTGATTCTTCCTCTCGAGCTTCTTTTTAAACTATTAATTGATGAATATTTAGAGTAATGTTATGAATTAATCAAAATAACTCTATGAACATGACATTGTCGTTCGCTAGCTATTCAGTTGTAACGTCATGTTGTAGATAATATCAAACTTGCTGCCTTTTAGTTCCATGACTGTAACATCTTTGTGGAGACAATTCTGTCCTTTGGTTGTTTTCAGAGCTTATGTGTTTGTTGAGTGTTATTATATCAAACTTGCTGTTTTCCAGTTCCATGTTTGTTATAATATAAAAACTCTTCTTGTGGATGCATTACCTCTTTCACATATAAAAAAGAAATAGTAAGATGTTGAGCTCGTACAAAAGAAAAGGAAACTAATGAGATTAGCATAATCTTGCAAAAAAAAGAAGGATAAAATAGAGACAAGTTTCAAGAAAAAAGGGTGATTGGGAAATTATTGTAAAGACTTTTTTATTTATTTATTGGTAGTTAGAAATGTTAGACAAAGGAATTGATAGAAAACTAGGACAAACCTAATAGCATCCTCATTATCATGTTGGCTTAGATCATTAGATGAAGAAGATGCAGTAGTCATTGCCCTTGCCATCTTGAGGGGGAATCTTAAGAATTCAACTAATAAACCAGTTGTTGATTTGAGTTTGCTGCTCATGATTTTAACAACTGTAGCTTAAGATTATCGGGCTCTTTGTTGCAGTTCGTTATAATGTAAAGTTATACACCTATTATACCAAGCAATGTGTGTTCTTTTTCATACGGTTCATGGTTTCCAATTAGTCGAGTCGAATATTTGATTAGGACTGTATGACGGCTAATAGAGAGAGTTAGTTTTTAATACACATGTAACTCATGTAACTATGTAAGTTGACGTTATAGCAGATCACTATCAGACCATCGGAGATGTTTGTGGAGATTCAAAATTAAGTTCGATAAGTGTAGTTAGATTTACAATGAATAGGGTTTCTGATTTTAAACCTCTATTTTATAGTGAAACTATTCACCATGGGATTGATAAGTTCAAGCCTCTCAGTTTTCCTGTTGTTTTATTATGTTTCTTGGCTCATTATATCTCATTTTATTTATATTTTGGCACTCGCATAATATTATGATTATGTGTTTAACCTAAACCTTCCATGACAAATCTAATAATCAACTTGAATTAAAAATTCTTCTAAAAAATAAACTTGAATTTAAGATATAGTGTTTCGACAGGGATCTAAAGCTAGCAATGTCAAAGTGATCAAAAGGCCAACCATTCAATGTAAACTAAATCCAGTTGCCAATCACAGTTACATTTTCGGGCTCTTACACTGTTCCTAAGTATTTGTTAACTCTGAAACGAGGGGTGATATAGTCTTGTATAGCATAACTATATTTTAATTGATTATTTTCCATGACGCATAATATACAAACACTCAAGAAAAAAATTATTAAGGGGATTGCCAATCTTAATTATACATTCTCTTTTTTTTTTTTGGGGGGGGGGGGGGGCAATTATGGAATAACCTATTTTCTGCAAAACTAAATAAACATTCATCAGAATAATCCAATATAATAGCTCTTGCAGCCTACTTTCTGTCCCCCAAGGGACAACTGCTCCTCGACCTCCTCGGTTTTTCTGATCCACCGAGCATCTAGAATGTCTTGATTGGGCTGAGCTTGATTTGATAAATAGTTGGGCCTAAATACTCCTCGAGCTGATCTTGTCATTTAGAAAGAAAAAAAAATTCTATAATTTTATTAAATTTTCTATGAATTATAATTTGTTTTTTGTTTTTCATAATTTATTTGGAGTCAAGCATCTTGATTGTCAAGCATCACATTCACTAGAATTTAGATGTCAAAGTTAATGTGGATTCCACCAAATTAAACGCCACCTTAAGGCCTTAACTATGTATAATATATCTCTCCAAAAAATAAAAAAAAATGTATAACATATATATGATGATTTTTTTTTAATTTTTTTGATAATCAAACACCTCAAATAGCATTCATTAAACTGGACTAAAGTCCAAAATTGATACATCTTTGGTTACATGGTATTCAATGATGGGTGGGATATCCTTGACCCAGATAACATAATTCACTAATTTTGCATGCCTTGCCAGTAAATGGGCAGCCATATTACAAGCTCTACGAACATAGTTTACTTTCCACACCTGGACTTTACATTTATGCCTTTGGATACCTTCAATAATCATCTAGATAGAGGTTGGGGGAGAGCTGCAGCCCATCAGCGCATCTGTTACCTTAAGCGCATCTCCCTCCCGCACAATCTGCTTTAGCCCGAGGTCCCCAGCTAGCAGCAAACCCTCTTCAAAGGCCTTAGCTTCCACTTCCAGCGCTCCTAGAGGAGCATCCATCCTCTTGCTCATCTCTCCCATGATTTCTCCCCTCTCGTTCCTGATTACAATCCCAATTCCATAGCTGCCTAACTCTTTAAACACCGCCCTATCTACATTTACTTTATACCATCCTTCACTAGGAGGGGTCCATCTTTCTACTCTCGGAGGGGCAAGTTGACTTGGGGCACCAATATGCTTACTAAATTCCTCAACAAAAGCATTAGCCTCAGCCACAATCCTTCTCGCTTCCTTACCTTTTCCTTCAAATTTTACAGCATTCTTGTTCTCCCAAATGCACCACGCTTTGCACGCTAGGCGCTCCAGCACACCCTCCTTTCGCTTTTTCCAAAACTGCCAAACCACATCAATGAAGTCACGGTGAGGGAGGCATCCCCCCGGTAAATATATCTTGGCTTCCTTCCAAACCACTTTTGCCATCCAGCAATCCCACAAGGCATGACCTGAGGACTCCACCTTCCCACATAGCCCACACTCATCCCCTTTGGACACCTTCTAGAGCCAAAGGCAATAATTAGTAGGAATGATAATCCTACAAGCCCTCCACATAAAGTGTCTAACTTACTTGGATACTTAAAACCCCAAATAGCCTTCCAAAATTCTTTTTTCTTATTCTGATTTGATTCCTCACTTCCAGTCCCTTTGCCTCTACCTTTCATCAGCCACCCGTGTGCTACATGGTAGGCACTCTTCACCGTGAAATTACCTTTTTTGGTCCAAGCCCAGACCAAGGCATCATCCGGCAAATTTTGGCTGATTGGGATGCTCAGAATAGCCTCCGCTTCTTGAGGTAAGAAACTGTCTTTCACAATACTAGTGTTCCACCTCCCAATCTCCCGGTCTAAAAGATTCTCCACTAGCTCACCTTCGAAATTTTGTGGCCGAGGACTTACTACCCTAAACGAATTAGGAGTCGGGATCCACCTATCTGCCCATATCCTTACTCTTCGCCCATTTCCAATATTCCATCGCAGGCCACTATTAAGAACCCCTCTTGCAGCCACCAGACTTCTTTGTGTTTTTGCTGAAAAAGAGGGACGTTTTCTCTCTATTGAGCTTCTGCCCCGGCTCCCTTTCATAGACCTCAAGGATTTTTAAAAGTCTAAGCCCTTCCTCCTTGAGGCATTGCAAAACACTATATAGCCGTCAACAAAAAGTAAATGAGAAACCAAAAGAGCTCGCCTACATACTGCTATGCCTCTTGGAATTCCCCCATTTTCATTCTTTCTAAGCATGGCTGAGAGGCCTTCAGCACACAGAAGGGAAAGGTATGGTGATATCGGGTCCCCTTGCCTAAGTCCACAAGTAGGAACGATCCTCCCCTTTGGTTCTCCACTTAGAAGCACGGAGTGTGAGACCGTGGTCACACACATCATCATCAAGGAGATCCACCTTTCTTGGAAACCCAATTTGCTCATCATCGCCTCCAAATATGCCCATTCAACCTGGTCATACACCTTACTCATATCCAGCTTTATCACCATCAAACCCTTTTTTTCCTTTCCTCCTCTGATTTATGCAGTGCATGATTTCGAAAGCCACAAGGATGTTGTCTGTAATTTGCCTTCCTGGTACGAAGGCGCTTTGGGCATCGCTAATAACTTCCGGGAGAATTCTCTTCAACTTGTTAGCCAAAACTTTTGATACAAGTTTATAAATAACATTACATAGGCTTATTGGTCAAAAGTCCGTTATCTTTTGGGGACAATTAACTTTAGGAATTAGACATACATAAGTGTCATTTAAGCCACTTGGCATAACACCTATTCTAAAGGTCTGGAGGACATAGTCTACTACCTGAGGGCCAACAATCTTCCAATATTTTTGAAAAAATATAGGCGACATACTGTCTGGGCCTGGAGACTTTGTGGGATGCATCTACTTTAGCGCACACTAGACCTCCTCTCCTCTTAAGTCCCTTAGTAGGTCTTCATTCATCTCTTCTGAAACCCTTCTGTCCACAGCCCCCAAGCTAGCCCTGAAGTCAACTGGGAAGCTTGTACTATATATTTCCTTGAAATGTGTCAAAATTATATCTTCCACCTCTTCACAGTCCTTTCTCCATCTGCCCCTTGAGTCACACAATCCTTCAATCCTATTTTTTCGACGTCTGTTACTAGCCGTAGCATAAAAAAATTTTGTATTCCGGTCCCCGCACTTAACCCTTAAAGCTCTTGACCTCTGGTTCTACATCATTTCCTCACAAATCAGTATTTTGTTTATCTCCTTTTTCAGTGCCTAAATCTCCTCCGCTGGTTCGTGTAGCAAATTTAACTCTTCCAACTGCTGTAGCTGACTCTGCTTCTGCTTTAAACACTTATTTGTATTGTCGAACACCCTATGGTTCCAGGTCTGCAAGTGATCTTGGCAGCACTTTAACCTATCCCGTACCTACACATCCAGATTGGCATTCAAAGGATCCCAGGTTGCTTCGATCACCTCTCAACAACCCTCCTCTCTAGTCCACATGGCTTCAAACATGAACCGTTTACTACTTCTCCTTCTTTGAACCCGTTGCCTGAGGGACAATTTTAGTAGACAATGATCTGAGGATGCCATTGCTTTGTGAAAAACTTTTCCCTCAAGGAACATCTTCATCCACTCCTCATTTGCCACAAACCTATCCAACCTGACCAACGAACGCTGCTCACTGAACCTACCATTACACCAAGTGAAACGTTGACCCACCAAACCCAAATCCCTAAGACCACAATCAAATAAACACTCTCTAAAAATCTCCATCTGTCTTGCATCCCTGTCTAACCAACCCAATTTCTTATCGGATTGCACAATTTCGTTAAAATCCCTGAAGACTACCCACGGCAGATCACACTGCCTCTTTAGTGATTCAAGTAATCTCTAAGAAATAAATCTCATACCTGCATCAGGGTGTCCGTAGAACCCCGTTGCCCGCCATGGTTAAGCGCCGACACCCTCACGAACCACCACGTTGATGTGCGCATTTGAACATCTTTTGAAACACACATCAGCCCCTTCCTTCCATAACATCGCCAAACCCCCACTCCGGCCATCGCTTGGCACTATAATCCCCTAAGTAAGGTTAAGCTTTCTTTGAATTGCCTTTATTCTCTTCTGATTTGCCTTGGCCTCCGATAAGAAAACCAAAACAGGGTCGGAATTTTTTACTTCATTGGTGAGTGAACGAACCGCCGGAGCTGACCCAAGGCCCCAACAGTTCCATGCCAAGAGGCTCATTGGGCTCGACGGTGCTGCTTCGCAGCATTCGCCACACCGCCATCCTTTTTAGTCTCATTTTCAACCTCAACACGTTCCTGCATTTCCACTCTCCTTCTTTTCACTTCCAAGGTGTTCTGATCTAGCTCTATAGATGGGTTTTGAGCACTTCTTTCTTTCTGCACTAGGCTTAGGGCTTTTTCTTTGCCTTTGGTTTGGCCCTCACGGGCTCTCCTCTTCCAATGCCCACTAGTTGGGCCCAGGACCTCCGCAACCCATCCTAACTCCATGTCATAAGTCATGGCCATTAGGCCTTCCCTATCTCTTGTTAAACCCCAACCCACGTGACCTCCCTCCTCTTGCACCTCTACCGCGGGCTCAAATTTAAATATTGGGGTCTCTGCCTAATATGTCTCCCTCGCTCCCTGTCCACTTTTTACAATCCCAATGTTAGTCTGCTCTCTGCCCACGCCTTCTTTCACCAAAATATCACTACTTTCTTTTGAGGCTCCTTCGATGGTGTTGACCAAACCCTCTTCATGATAATCCACGCTGCCCCATGCTCTGGCCCTTAAGACCTGTGTCGTGCTTTCCAAGGTTTTTTCCTCGATGGTCTGCACCTCTGTCGTTCCTTTATCAGCCCCTACCTCTTCATACCTCGATGTCTAGACCTTCGGACCCTGGTTATCATTTTCTGGTATTCTCTATCGTGTACCTCCCTTTCTATTCTTTTTTGCGTAAGCTGTTTCCCATCCTAATATCCTCACTGAATCACCTCTCATCCATGAGCCATATTAGAGCTCTCTCATTTGGCTGTTTTTGTCTATCTCATCCTTCTGCTTGCAATCCTTTAAGTCATGCTCCAGTAGACCGCATCAATAACAAAAATTTGGGACGCGCTCATATTTGAAATGCGCTGACCTAGCCACCCCCTCATCAATGTTTATCTTTTTTCCCCATATAAGCTTATGTGAAACATCTATCTTGACGTGCACCCGGAGGCATTTTCCCCACTAAACACCGGTGTCAGCCACATCCACCTCCGAAACCTCCCCCAGGCTCACCCTAATGGCATCCTTGTTTCCCTTGTCCTGTGTTTCAGGGGTAGATTGTATATTTGAACCCAAAGAGGATACCACCTGAGGACAATATCCTTTGGGTCTTAGTCTCCATCAAATTCTTAGAGTAGAATCAGTTGCTTCTCATAATGCCAAGGGCTCATCTCAAGGACTCTCATCTTGTCCTGTTCGTTGTCAAACTCTGCTAAGAACATCTCCTCTCCAATCACCGAAATCCTAACGCTCTTATTTGGCTTCCATAACATCCTAATATTATTCCTTAGAGCGTCTAAAAAAACCCCTCGCCGTGATAACACCTTCATAACTAGGCAGTTCTCCCCTCGCTCATTTCCTGCCCTAGTGCATTCTCTCCCTAGGTTTACACTTTCCTTTTCCTCTTCAATGACCTTTAACTTCTGCCATAATACCTTAAGCTCTTCCGTCATTTTGACCACTCGCTTCCTTGACCCTACCACCTAGAACGTAGGAGGAAGATCACTTTCACTCCCACAAGCACCTGTGAGACTCTAACTGCTGCTACGTGCCTAAGGCTTAAGCGCATCGGTCATACACTAGAAGCTTGTCTTAAAAAAAAAAAAGAGGAGGGAACTTGTTGGCCTATTCCATCTCAAGGAATTATATATGATGAATCTAATACGTCATAAGACTTAAAAATTGATTTTTTTATTTATTTTTAATTTCAACTTATGGGCCACGAGCATAAGTATCATATATTAGAGGAGCATGCAAAAAACTGCGTTAAATGTTGCATGTTTTTTAGGCACCCGTGTTTTGTATATATGCAAAAATGCATAATTCTCTCTCTCTCCCTCCCTCCCTCTCTCTCTCTCTCTATATATATATATATATATGTGTGTGTGTGTGTGTGTGTGTGTGCGCGCCCTAAAATCCAATTTATTAGCATGTCATTAATAATTAAATTGTTTAATTATATGAGATTATTTATAAATAAATTAATGGGACATTATTATACTCCATGAGATGCATTGTATGTGATTTAGTCACAGAAGATGTAAATCACAAGTTCCTTATAAACACAAAATATAGTTCGTAGTTAGTGATGAAATTGAACGTTTCATCTGCAAAGACTATAACACATCAACTTATGGGCCACGGGCATAAGTATCATATATTAGAGGAGCATGCAAAAAACTGCGTTAAATGTTGACATATTTTTTAGGCACCGATGTTTTGTATATATGCAAAAATGCATAATTCTCTCTCTCTCTCTCTCTCTCTCTCTCTCTCTCTCTCTCTCTCTCTCTCTCTCTCTCTATATATATATATACTAGCATTATGCCCATGCAATGCACGATTTAATCAAAATTCATATGTAAATAATTTTTTTTATTAATTTACTTAAAATAAATAATAAAAATAAATGAATATTTTACTTTTAAGTTACATAATGACTGCATGTTGTGTGAGACTAAGGTATCATAAAATGCATATATATATAAATGATTTTCAATAATACATTGAATTTAAGGTTCAATTAATCACATATATTTAAATGGAAAACTATTGAATTTAATAGTTAAAAATTATCCAAAACAATAATTGAAATCATGTTTAAGTAGAAATATCTATTCAATAATCAAGAACAATCAAAATTACTAAACATTTAAAAATTTGAAGTAGAGAGAGACTGACATGATAATTTAATTTTTGTCATTGGAAGCATGGAAGAAGACGTTGAAACTTGAGTGAGTTTCACCCTACTAAGTTTAAGTTTTGTTCGTTGCAGTGTTGCACTCTACATGTGTGTGTATATGCATGAAAAATGATTTGAATTTTAAAATTTATTGCAGAAAAAAGGTGGTGTAGTCTTATCATTGTCTAACTAATTCTTATTATAATCGCTTTGTTTTGCAGGGAGAGGGAGAAACGCTTCTTTTAAAAAACCAAAGTCGGCGTATAATATATAATAACTAAGATATTAATCTTTGGAAGTGGTATCTCATATAAATTAGTATTTCAATTGTGGGTTTTGGTAGTTAGAAATTAGCGCATAGTAGTTAATAATTAGAAAATTACTTTGAAATTTTTTTAAACCAATCCCTTAAAAACATTTTAGTAGAGTTTAAATCACGTTAATAAATTAACTCTCTATTCAATTTTTTTTAAATCGCGTTAATAAAAAATACTGATAACACTATTATTTGTAATCGTTTATTAGGCTTATCTATTTAGCTTTGTTGCCAAATTTATATAAACTCTTTTATTTACTTTTTTTTCTCCTTTTTTTTTTGAAGAATATAACACAACCAAAAACCTATATACAACAATTTAAATTCAAAATAAAGAATATAATCAAAATTATTCATAATTTAAAATTAAAAAATTAACACAAATTATAAATTAAAATATAAATGTAGAAAAAGAAAAAAGAAAAAAGTTGTTTGTTTTCTCTATCACTTTGAGAATTGAAAGTGTGACTACGTAACTAAAATATGAACAAATTATTGTAGAAGTGAATAAATGAGTACAAAAGTTTTATATTATGAATTGGGTTAAAACGTACGTGAGAAGTTTTTATTAATTTTTTTTAAGTTAAAGAAAAATAGCTTAAACAAAATAAAAATAATAATTTTAAGGACAAAAGGTCCAGGGGTTGTTCTTGGGCCTTGGGCTTGATCCGAGGGTATTAACTTGTTCGAGGAGGGTTTAGTGGTAGTAATGATACCGAACTTAAAAACCCACAAGCAAACTGTTGCGAAAGAGGCTAATGGAAATAGTCCGAGGAGGTGTATCTCCTCGGCTAAATGAAGTGAAGATCATATGATAACGCCATGATGTTCAGAAGGAGATTTTAGAAGGTTTGGTGGATAAAGATGTGTTCCACAAGGGCACAGAGAGGAAGAACGAATGAGAAATATCTTAGAGAAAGCTGCTGCCACCACATTAAAGACTCTGCACCAACCTCTCTGGCCGCGTTAGTGAAGAAATGACATCTGAACAGTGAGGATCAGCCTTACAGTTATTGTTTGAAGACTTCAAGAGAGTGGTGGATGAGATAAGGATCTGGATCGGTGATCTGATCCATACGTGGAGGATGGAGGGAAGAAGGAGGATGATATAAAAGGAAAGGAAAGACATTCAAGAAGGGGGATCGGAGAAGAAAGAGAAAAACACTGTAGACACTACCCTCAATTGTAGTCTATCTTTAGAAGAAGAAAAAGCAATACAAACTATCCTCGGCATACGCTGAGGAGAATTTCTATTACATAAACGGTTTGTTGCATGTGAATTGGGGATCTAACCCATCATTTTTGCTATCCAACATCCATAGAACCTAGGTTTCAAGCCCCACTCTCTATAAATTTCATTGTATTGGGCTTTTTGGGCCTGTACCCTTGATACTGTTGGGTTCGAGTGCAAATTGTGACCTTACAATTGGCGCCGTCTGTGGAAAATCTTGTGTTTTAGGAATTGAACATTATGGCAAGCTCAGGTTCACACCATGCAGAGGCTTTGGGGTCCCAACATAAAGATCACTTCCCAACATCTTTAGTAGGAAAGAGATCGAGAGGGCAGTGTGCAAGAGTCATTCACGAGGTGAAAGCAGAATTCATCACGAGGAAAATGCTAAGTCCATGTCGAAGGAGATTGACCACCTGAAGAAGAAGCTATGTTGTGAGAGACGAAGACAAACTTCCTCTTTTTCAGACCTTTCTTTTGAAGATTCCCAGGGTAGTAGTTATAGGCCCAGGTCAAGAACTCCTCCTAGTGAGTCTTTCTCCTATGAGGAGGATTATCTTCATGGTCATAAGGACAAGAAGTCTTCCTTCAGGGGCTTGGAAAATGATGCTATGAGTAGGGCGTTGCACTAAATTTCCAAGTCACCTTTCACACGAAGGGCGGAGAAGGGGAAGCTTCCACTGTAAATCACCCAACCCACGTTCACCATTTATAATGGCCGAACAGACCCTGTAGAACATGTGAGTCATTTCAATTAGAGAATGACTGTACACTCTAAAAATGAAACTTTAATGTGCAAAGTCTTCCCTTCTAGCTTGAGACCTGTTGCGATGAGGTGGTTTAATGGCCTGAAGGTAGGTTCTATTGATTCCTTCATGGAACTCACTAGAGCATTTGGGTCTCGCTTCATCACCTGCAGTAGAGTTCCTCGGCCTCTGGATTCATTATTGTCCATGGCCATGAGGGAAGGGGAAACCTTGAAAACATACTCTGACAGGTACTAAGAGATGTTTAATGAGATCAATGGTGATTTTGATGATGTAGTAATAAGGACTTTCAAGGTTGGCCTCCCTACTGAGCACGACTTAAGGAAATCTCTGACTAAAAAGCTTGTAAGGAGTGTACGTTGGCTCATGGATCACATTGATGAGTACAAACGGGTTGAGGAAGATCAACAACAAGGTAAGGGAAAGGCGAAGGTTATCCCTCAGGAGATGAGGGATTTCAAGTCAGACAGATACAACAATAACAAGTCTCGAAGAGATTTTAATGGGCAATCCGGTCCTACCACTCCTCAAGTGGTGAATACTGTATTTCAAGAACTAGTGCATCAAGTGTTGGAGAAAATCCAAAATGAACCATACTTTAAGTGGCCCAACAAAATGGCCAGGGACTCCATGAGGCATAATCAAAATCTCCTTTGCCTCTATGATTGAGAAAGGGGTCATACCATTGAGGATTGTAGGACTTTGTGGAATCATTTGGAGCAATTGGTTAAGGAAGGAAGGTTAAAGCAGTTTTTGTATCGGCTCAATGGGCAAAGAGGTCATTCAGGCTTGGTAAATCAAGGTAACGATGCTTTAAGGCCTCTTTTAGGTACGATCAATGTTATATTTGCTGCCTCGAGTAGGACTGGTTCTCGTCCTTCCAGGGTGATGTCTGTGGCACGAACCCTTGCCGAGGAGTCTAGCTTTAAGCCGAAGAGGATTAAGGGGAATGCCCTACCTATTTTGGGTTTTTCGAAAGAAGATAAGATCATAACTATCCAACCCCATGATGATGTTTTGGTGGTTACGTTAAGGATATGGGGTTACAACGTAAAGAGAGTGATGGTTGACCAAGGTAGTGGGACAGATATTATGTACCCTGATTTGTTTAAGGCGCTAAACTTAAGACTTGAGGATCTTACGAATTATAACTCGCTACTAATAAGCTTTGAGGGGAAGACTGTCATACCAAAGGGACAAATTAGGTTGCTTGTGCAATCCCACTCAGAAGTGGTAGAAGTGGATTTCATTGTGGTTAATGCCTATTCTCCCTACATGACCATTGTGGCAAGACCATAGTTGCATGCTTTGGGGGTCGTGTCCTCAAATCTAAATGTCAAGGTCAAGTTCCCATCTAGGGATCAAGTTGAGGAACTAATTGGGAGTTAATCTATAGCTAGATAGTGTATGACGGCTGCAATTCTGCATCAGCCTGGGCTAAAATCCTCGTCCTTGACCGAGAAGGGCTTATAGTAATTAATGTCTCTGGTTGTGCCCAGGGCAGCAGCGGTGGAAGATCCCGCGTGTGAAGAATTAGAGAAAGTTCTTATAGATGATGACCCTAAAAAGTTCTTTCAGGTAGGAGTTCGATTGCCGCCTCAAGAGAAGGCAGAGTTGGTTATGTTCTTAAAGAAAAATGTGGATGTATTTGCATGGAATGCTTATGAAGCCCCGGGGGTTGATCCGAGTTTCATTTGTCATCATTTGAATGTCAATCCGGCTGTGGTGCCAAGGAAGCAACCACCTCGGCGCTCATCAAGAGAGTATTCTAAGGCTGTCAAGGAAAAGGTACTTAGGCTCAAAAAGGCTGGTGCTATCAAAGAAGTATTTTATCCTGAATGGTTGGCTCATATAGTGGTTGTGAAGAAGAAGAATGGGAAGTGGAGAGTATGTGTAGACTTCATAGATTTGAACAAGGCTTGTCCTAAAGATTCTTTCCCAATGCTTCGTATAGATTAGCTAGTAGATGCTAATGTTGGGCATCCTCGGATGAGTTTTTTGGATGCTTTCCAAGGTTATCACCAAATACCTTTAACTTTGGGTGATTAAGAAAAGATAGCCTTTGTCACCCCTACAGGGAATTATCACTATAAGGTGATGCCTTTCGGTTTGAAGAATGCAGGAGCTACTTATCAAGGGATGATGACTAGGATGTTTGAGCCATAGCTGAGAAGGACTATTGAAGTGTATGTAAATGACATAGAGGTGAAAAGTAAAACGGTTTTCATGCATGTGGAAGATCTGAACGATACTTTTCAGACGCGAAGGAGGTAAAAATTACGCCTTAATACCTCCAAGTGCTCTTTTGGTGTGGGATTTGGTAAGTTTTTGGGTTATATGGTTACTCATCGGGGAATTGAAGTTAATCCTATGCAGGTCAAGGCAATTAATAGCTTACAGCCACCTCGGAATCCTAAAGAAGTTCAGAGGTTGACAAGGATGATTGTTGCCCTCAACTGGTTTATTTCTCAGTTTGCAGATAGGTGTAGGCCTTTCTTCCAACTATTGAATAAGTGGAAAGGATTTGAATGGACCGATGAGTGTGCTTTGGTTTTTCAACAGCTTAAAGAATATCTTTCGCAACCACCCATCATGTCTCGGCCAGAAGTTGATGAAGTTCTGTTCGCATATATTGCGGTGGCTAATCATGCCGTTAGTTTGGTTCTGATACGGGTTGATAATGATGTGCAGAGTCTAGTTTATTACATGAGCAAATCTTTACATGAGGTTGAAGTGCCCTATTTACCATTGGAAAAGGCAATCCTAGCGGTGGTGCATGCTACGCGTAAGCTTTCCCATTACTTCCAATCTCATACGATTGTTTTTTTAACGCAATTTCCTCTTAAGTCTGTACCTCAGAGTGCTGACTATACCGGAAGGATTGCCAGATGGGGTACCATCTTGGGGGCTTTTGATATCAAATATATGCCTCGCACCTTCATGAAAGGCCAAGTTCTTACTAATCTGGTGGCAGAATTTGCTGAACCCTTATTAGAAGAAAATGCTAAGAGATTGGGCATGGATGAAAAATCAATTGGCATGATTTCGTGCAAGGAACCTTAGACATGGAAAGTGTATGTTGATGGAGCAACGAATCAAAGAGGATCTGGTGTAGGGCTAGTCTTGGTGTTCCCTGAAGGAATCACTTTTGAGAAATCCTTGAGATTAAGGTTCTCGGCTAGTAACAATGAGGCAGAATATGAAACTTTATTGGAAGGAATGGATATGGTTCAGAAGATGGGAGGAAAGACAGTGCAAATATTCTCAGATTCACAGTTAGTGGTGGGCCAGGTAGAAGGAAAGTTAGAGGTTAGAGATCCAAGAATATCTAGCCCGAGCTAGGTATTTACAATCAAAATTTGAATGTTTTACCTTGTTGCATGTTTCTAGGAGTATGAATACCCGTGCGGACTTCCTAGCCACCCTTGCAATATCCTCGGCACAAGGCCTACCTCGGGTCATCCTTATCAAGAATTTGTGTAAACCCGCTGGGATAGGGGGTAATGCCATTCGGATTCATCAAATCAGAATGAGACCTAGTTGGATGGATCCTCTAGTGTCATTCCTCAAAAATGATATCTTGCCCGAAGAGAAGTCTAAAGCAGATAAAGTGCGCAGGAAAGCACTTTGGTTCTGGCTGTCTGAGGACTAGAAGTTGTACAAACGCTCTTTTTCAGGACCGTATTTGTTGTGTATACACCCTGAAGCAACAGAATCACTTTTGGAAGAGTTACATGAAGGGATTTGTGGAAGTTACACAGGAGGAAGGTCTTCAGCTTATAGAGCTCTTACCTAAGGGTATTGGTGGCCTAATATGCAGAGAGAGGCACAAGGTTATGCAAAGAAATGTGACCAATGTCAGAGATTTGCTCTCAACATCCATCAGTCAGGGGGTGTCCTTAACCCTTTTTCTAGTCCTTGGCCTTTTGCTCAATGGGGCTTGGACATTGTAAGGTCTTTCCTTAAAGCAGCAGGGAATAGGAGGTAGTTGCTCGTCGAAACAGATTACTTCACTCCATAGGTTGAAATTGAGCCCTTGTCAAATATTAGGGATGTGGACGCGAAGAGGTTTATTTGGAAAAACATTATTACCAGGTTTGGACTCCCTCATACACTTATTTCAGATAACAGCCTGCAATTTGATAATAAGGCCTTCAGAAGGTATTATGGTGATCTGGGCATCATGAATAGATATTCTACTCCAGCTTATCCGCAAGAGAATGGGCAAACCGAGGTGGTCAATAAAGTTATAGTCAACGGGCTCAAGAAAAGGCTAGATGATGCTAAGGGGAGGTGGGTAGAAGAATTGCCACATGTTTTGTGGACGTATCGAACTACACCTCGAAGATCCACTAGAGAGACACCATTCTCTATGAATTATAGAGCCAAGGCTGTAATCCCTCTGAAAATAGAGTTTTCGACACTAAGAACGAGCTCTTTCATCTCAAGTAGTAATGACAAATTACTAGAAAATAGCCTAGACCTAGTTGAGGAACGGAGAGAAAATGATATGGTTTAGCTATCTTATTATCAGCACAAACTCAAACAGGGATATGATTTCCATGTGAAGTTAAGGCCACTTACTCCGGGAGATTTGGTGTTGAGGAAGGTCTTGGGTACTGCCAAGAACCCAGCATGGGAAAAATTGGGACCTAACTGGGAAGGACCTTATTGTATCACTTTCGTAGCTGGCATAAGGGCGTATTATCTTGCAGATTTAGATAAAAATGTTGTACCATGTCTCTGGAATGTAAATAACCTATGAAGGTACTATTATTAATGAAAGACACTTCTGCCATTTTATTTCTCTTGACATTGTGTTGCGTTGATTATCATTTTTCTAAGTATCAAACAGAAACTTGGTCATGCCTGGCTCCTCAGATCACATACCTTGTAGAAATTGAAATTTTTATCAGGTGTTAAACAGAATTTTAGTTACATCTAGTCCTCGGACATCTACTTTGGGAAAATTAACACTTCAGGTCATTTTTCTAAGTATCAAACAGAAACTTGGTCATGCTTGGATCCTCGGACCACATACCTTGTAGAAATTAATATTTTTATTAGGTGTTAAACATAACCTTAGTTACGTCTGGTCCTCGGACCATGTACTTTGAGAAAATTAACACTTCAATTCATTTCTCTAAATATCAAACAGAAACTTGGTTATGCTTGGATCCTCGGACCACATACCTTGTAGAAATTGATATTATATTAAGTGTTAAACAAGACCTTAGTTATGACTGGTCCTTGGACTATGATTATGCCTGGTCTCTCGGACCATATATTTTGGCAAGGTTGGTATCTTTCATTGTCTGCCTAGTTATTACATAGATATTAGCGTTAGTTTATTTTTCTCCCGCTTTGGTTTTATGCACATTCACTTGATTCCATTTGTTTTCTACTGCTTGTTAGTCTTGGGAAGGAGATAATCCCAATATACAAGTTGTCAAATGAAAATATGGGTGTATCTTGATTAATGGTACAAGTGTTTTAATAATTCCTCTATTTTGGAAATGAGAGTATTTCCTTGTCATATTACCTATGTTATCAAATTTTGTATTGGGATTTACTCTATTCAACTAAATGCCAAATCATTCATATTTTGTATATAATTTACATTAAGATGTGTATATAAATTGCATTAGGATAAAGAGTTAGACATCCCCATGAAAAGAAATCTGTATGGAATGAAAGATAAAAATCTTGAACTTGTCATTATAAGTTTGCGTAATTACACTGTGAAAAGGAAATGTAGGTAGAATAGCAAAAAAAAGCCTATGGTAAGCTAGAGTTGTCACAAACGAGGGCTTGGAGGAGAAGGAGTCCTGATCTACACCTTGGTTTCCTTGGACTTGGTTGCAATCTCCTTTGTTTTATCTTCAGACCCTTTTTCTTTCACCTCAGTTTCTTTGAGTTGGGGAGCCATTACTTTGATGACAAGGGGAGCATTTGCGGATTTGGTCTCGAGCAGGGTTATAATTTGTTTTCCTTTGTCTTTCGCCCCAAGTGGAGGATCACCCTGGCCAGCTTTCTTGCTTGGACACTTATTAGTCTTCTCGCCCTGGTTTGTGGCTTGGTCAGAGCCTGTAGATGCTTTAGCAGGTGGAAGAGAGCCCTGGACAGTAGAGGGTTGTGTAGGAGGCACTGACTCGAAGGTAGTAGGAGGAGGAGGTATGACTTTAATTGCACGAATATCAGGGTGATACCATACATTCTCGAATTTTCTCCATTCGGAGGTAGCAGGGACACTTGCCATGTTAAGGGCCTCAGCCCATACCTACTGGCAGTAGTCCCTACACACCTCCGCGAGTTCTTCGGCCAGCCGAATCTCCGTCTCTTCAACCCCTTGTTAAAGGAAGCCATTGATGCGGCCTCACCGGTCTCTTTAATGGTGCGAGCTGCTTCCTTAGCCTGAGCTAACTCACCCTTCAAACCCCGAATTTCTTGTTGGGCAGTGGCTAACTCCACTCCTTTGTTTTGGAGCTGTTTGCGTTGTTCCTCCGCTTAGGTCTCGGCTGTTTTAAGTCCAGCCTCAACGCTCCTCCTCAATTTCCCCTCTTCTACCAACTTATCAGCAAGCTCTTTTTTCTCCTGCTCAGCTAGGCCAAGAGCTTTTTCAGTCTCGATCCTGATGTTGGCCTCTACCTTAGCATCGTTTCGCGCATCCTCAACCCATTTCTCTGCTACAAAAACCTCCTGGATGGCCTGTACAAAAATAGTGAATAAGTGCATTATGAAGAGAATAATAAAAGAATAAGGAGGAAGTAAATCGCAATAATAAAGTAATTAAATGGTAGTTGATGTTGTTGATGATGTTACATACCAAAGCTAAATCCCTTTTTAGGGACATGAATAGTTCTGGTTGCCTCATTTTTTCCAAGGCAGCCATGTCCTTCGGTAACAAGATGGGCTGCTCTAGAGCCTCAACCAAGTAATGGGCGTACCCTTTTTGGAATTCCCTTATGGTAGAGTGGCAGGGAATGGGAGCCCCATCCAACTCTAACTGAGGTGACCAATGGGATTACGTGTGATGCACCTCAGCCAAATCATGGCTCTCCTTGCTCTCCACAGAGGAAGCTCGTGTTTGGCCCTTTGCCGCTTTTTGTAGTTTCCATTTTTTCTGCTGGGCCAACTCCTCTTCCTCAACCTCGTCTGCTCTTTTCTTCTTTTTAAGGTTGGGTATGGGAGTGGGGGAGACTAAAAGAGGAGGTGGAGGTAGGAAATTGGCAGGAGGCTGAGATCCCGAAGCGTCCTTCGTGGTGGCCTACTTGCCCTTCTTGGCAAGAAGATCCTTCAAGCTATTCCCTGGTTGATGAGACATTTCTTCTTCCTCTTCCTCGGCGCTGCTATCTACACACACAACTATGAAACCTTTGATACCAGAACTCTCAGCAGATTCATTTTCTTCATCCGAGAGGTTGACAATGTGGCCCTCTGAAGGTTTCTCTGCTTCCTCAAGTTGGAATTAATCTATTTCCTCCTCAAGGGACAAGCGAGAAGATGTGGATTCTTCTCGGACGGCTGCTGCTTCAGGTTGCACAGGTGGAGGAATTACTGTTATTGGGCGTACGTAGAGAATGACAGAGGGATCGTCCGGTAGATCACGTGATGCAAGGAATCCCATTTTTCAAACGTCTATCCTTTTACGTCTCCTGTCACCTGCGATGATTGCGTTGCTGATATCTTGGAAGGTAGTCGATAGCGGTTCGTACCCTAAGATGAGATGGGCTGCCCTCACCTGCCCGTCTTCACTCACGAATACCTTGGATCTTAAAACTCTATTGAGGTCCGCGATGCTGGATAGGCTCAAACGAGTTGATACGTGTTGTTTATCTGCAAAAACATCCGAGAAGCCAAACATGGTTAGACCAACAGTAGATGTGAAACAAGGAGAAAGTAAAGTACAATGTAAATCTAAATGATAAAATTAGAAGAACTAAACCCCATGCCAAGGGACCTAAACCCTATGGAATCACACCTAGTTTTCCCTCTTTGACTGGACAATGAGGACCGTCGTATCATTCCCCGAAGGTGATTAAGTAGTCATCCTTCATGCCTTTGTTAGATTTGAGAAGACACAATATGAGCCTAACTATGTTAGACCTAGACTTGAGGTAATACCCCACGTCTTTAAGTTTGTAACACTCATACATGTGGACTACGTCACGCCATGTGAGTCTTAAACCCATTTGCTCGTTGAGCGTGTCGACACAACCTAAGATTCTAAACATGTTAGGTGTACATTGGTTTGGGCATAATCTATGTTTATACAAGTAGTCACGGATTACGTTCTTCATGGGAAGTGTCATTCCGCCCTCTTAAAATGCGATTATGGGAATGAAAACTTCTCATTCTTTCCTATCATCAGCTATGGCTTCTAGGGGGCAGTACCTCAAACCCACTTCTTGAGGAATGTGGTATTTAGCTCGAAAACCCTCCATACTGGTGTCAATATCTACTAAACATTTGAATCTACCTATTTGGTTGAAGTAAAAGTGAATATTTTAAAAGGAAAGGGGGTACAATTAATGGCTGAGGACTACAGCCGAGGAGAAAAAAAAACTTAAAGGCATGAAAACTTATGAGAGAAGGAGTAGACGACTCTTCAGGAACTTCTTGGGAGTAGAAAAGATGAGGAATTCTTTAGAGCTGGTCGATTTACGAAGTAAATGGAAAAATTGCAACTTTCTAGGTGTTTTATATGAGAGGCGGAACCGAATGGTAGTTATCCCGCTCAAAAATTCAAAGGAAAAATACAGACCGTTAGATTTACATCTCACCGTTGGACGTGGGGGACAATGCGTCGCTTGGAGCAATTAATAAGGGCTTTGTGGATTTCGAGGCATTAGAAACGGTTTTAAAGGAAGGAAATGATGTTTTTGCGTGTGGTAGTTTTAGAGGCATGCGAAAGGTCAAAACCTCAAATTTCTCCTCGGATGGAGTAGAAAGATGAAGTTTTGAGGGGCTATTGTAAGGACAAAAGGTCCAGGGCTTGTTCTTGGGCCTTGGGCCTGATCCAAGGGTATTAACTTGTCCGAGGAGGGTTTAATGGTAGTAATGATACCGAACTTAAAAGCCCACGAGCAAATTGTTGCGAAAGAGGCTGATAGAAATAGTCTGAGGAAGGGCATCTCCTTGGCTAAATGAAGTGAAGATCATATGATAATGCCATGATGTTCAGAATGAGATTTTAGAAGGTCTGGTGGATGAAGATGTGTTCCACAAGGGCACAGAAAGGAAGAACGAATGAGAAATATCTTAGAGAAAGCTGTTACCATCGCATTAAAGACTCTGCACCAATCTCTCTAGCCGCATTAATGAGGAAATGACATTTGAACAGTGGGGATCAGGCTTACAGTTATTGTTTGAAGACTTCAAGAGAGCGGTGGATGGGACAAAGATCTGGATCGGTAATTTGATCCATACGTGGAGGGTGGAGGGAAGAAGGAGGATGATATAAAAGGAAAGGAAAGGCATTTAAGAGGGGGATCGGAGAAGAAAGAGAAAAATACTGTAGACACCACCCTCAATTGTAATCTATCTTTAAAAGAAGAAAAACCAATACAAACTGTCCTCGACATACGTCCGAGGAGAATTTCTGTTACATAAACGGTTCGTTGCATGTGAATTGGGGATCTAACCCATCATTTTTGCTATCCAACATCCATAGAACCTAGGTTTCAAGCCCACTCTCTATAAATTTCATTGTATTGAGCCTTTTGGGCTTGTACCCTTGATACTGTTGGGTTCGGGTGCAAATTGTGACCTTACAATAATAATGAAGAAAGAATGCATATTTGTCATGAGATTTAGGCATTTACGTATTGGAATAAACTTCATTTCAAAAAGGATATCTATATTAATATATAGATAGAGTTTCATTTGGTATAGAATTTAAATCCTATTGGAATTAAGATTTCTAATCAATTTGTTTGTTGCTATCTCATAAATCCCATAAAAAGTGGAATAAAAAAAATGTCATATGAATAGAAAGAAAAAAGAAAACATTTTTTTTATCGAAAAAAGGAAACTTTTTTTTTGTAACCAAAAAAAGAAAACAACAAATGTTTTTTTTAGATGAACAAAAGTTTATTATATATAGATACTTTTTTTTTTTTTGGAGAAAAAAGAGCATTTGTTTACTTTAAACTCAAATACTTATTACTTTATTTACAATTTTTTTTTATAAACTTTATCCAAAAACATTTTTGGTAAATCAGTATGAACAAAAACTTCTATATTTTGTTTTTCCAATAACGTTTTTTTTTTCTTTTGCTTATGACTGTAATATAATTTATTTAATAATAAAAAGATTAGATAAAGAATTTGGATTGTAATCAAATTGAGACTTACGGAGTATTAACTTAGAAATTATAAGAGAAAAAAAAAAAGAACAAAAAAATATAATTTTATTTTTAAAAAAGCTAAATGAATTAGTATTATATAATTGTCAGTAAAAATCATGCAAAATGTGCGTGTATATATGCATGAAAAAAAATAAATATAAATTTAATATTTAGAAGAATCCATACAACGATTGAAACAAAGTTAAGAGTAAACTCATAAAATGTATAATTTTATTAAAAATAATAATAGCTAAATGAATTATTATTATTATTATTATTATTGAAAGAAAAATCATGCTACATGTGTGTATATATTATATTTTTCAGTCAAAATTCCCCAATAAGATTAAGGACATAAGTTGGTGTAACATCAACTCAATGAACGTATATTAGTCTAAAAATATAAATAATGTTGTTAGACTAAAGAACAATTATATAATTATAATCTTATATAAATATAATCACTCCAAAAACATTGTTCATTAAAAGTGTTTAAATAGTATTATTTAAAAGCCAAAAATATATTTATTTTATGGACTTACTTTCAAATCAGAACTATGTAGATCTGTCTTTCTAATCAATGTTACTCCTAATAGAGAAATCATTGTTCATTCATAATCAATCTTCTTTTTAATCTTGCAAGGCTTGTTATTTTAACATTGTTCAACTATTTGACCCAAACAATATATGTTGCAAACAACTAACAGTAAATATTATTTGAAAGACGAATTAAGTGCATATAGATTGTAAAAAAAAATACTTGCTTGTAGGTCGGTGGTGGCAAAATCACTGTACAACAACTTATGATTTAAAAGAGACCTTGAATGAGTAGGAAAAAAAAGTTTGTTTGTGTGTACTGTGTATGATTTAAAACACTTAGACAGTTCTCCCAGTAGTTTTGAGGTTTGATTTTTTTTTTCTTTGCCTTTCAAGTTTTGGTATAAGATGGATTGGATTTAGCTTTACACGTTAGCTTTTGCTTGAGCTTGACTTGTAATGCAATAACATTGCAATTACTCACGTCACATGAATGTCAATTACCACATGCTCTGTGTGTGTGTGTGTGTGTGTTTTAATATTTTAAATAAAAAATTTAGACGAAAAATTTGGATTGCAATCAAATAAAAACTTAGAAATTATAAGAGAAGAAGATAAGGACTATATATATATATATATTGTGGGGGAGGATTTGTTCCAAGCCTGCAAGCAGTTTGTCCGCTTTGGGGCCAAAGGACCCGCACGGCTTTGTTTCTTCAAACGACATGATTAGTTTTTAAGACTTTCTCCACATCGAAGAAAGATGCGCCCCACTTATGCCTTATAAGCCTTAGCTGAAGGCAAGAGTGTACCACTACAACACGTGTTGTAGTGGTACGCTCTTGGAACAAATCCTCCCCTACAAAAATGTAGGGATAAAATGCCCAAAAATGCATATTGGGTCATGGGCTTTGTCCGAGGGTGTTCATTGATCTGAGAACAGATAAATAGTAATGAAGACGTCAGACCTAGAGGTCCACGAGCAAGTTATGATTGAAGAAGCTAAGAGAGGTAGGCCAAGGAGGGGTGTCTCCTCGGCTAAGCATAGCAAAGGTCAGGTGGTACATCCTGTTATCTAGAATGATCTTCTAGGAGATTCTATTGATGAGGATATGCTTCATGGGAGCACAGAGCAAAAGAACAGTTATAAAATATCTAAGAGAAAGCTGCTACCATCGCATTGAATGCTCTATATCTAACTTTCTGGCCGCATTAATGAGGAAGTGATATCTGAACAGTGATTTTTAGCCCTACAGCAACTCCCAAAGATTTTAGGAAATGGCTGATGGGACAAGGATCAAGACCAGCAAACAAATCTACACGTGGAAGGCGGAAATGGAGAATGGGATGTAGTATAAAATAGAAAGATGTCCCTAAGAATGGTGGGAGGAAAAATTTGTAAGAAAGGAGGAGAGAAATATATATAAGAACGGATTCCCCCGGATTGTTTCGAGGAGGATTTTCTTTAGATTTAATCAGCTTATTTTTACTTTCTTGTTATTTGGATCCATTTTAATTATTGTCTAACTCATTAAAGCCTAGTTTTCTAACCTACTCTTTACAAATTCATTGTATTGGGCTCTTTGGACTGAAGTTCATCCATCCTTTAGGCTCGGGAACCAATTTGCATCCTTACAATTCACGCTATTTGTGGGAAGAGCTGGTGTGATAGTGAGTCTAACGTTCAACTATGGTAGGTTCAGGTCCGAACCAGGTAAAATCTATGAGGTCTCAACGTCAAGATCACTTTTGTGATCTTGAACGAAGGAGGGACCAAGAGGTAAGTGTACACACTGCCCATATTAGGAGCCACGTCTCTCATGAGGAGAATGCCAGAAACATGTGGCTAGAGATTAACTACCTGCAGAGGAAGTTGCACTGTGAACAATGAAGAAGAACTCCCTCTAGGTCCGATTCTTCCTCTGGTGAGGAAAGAGACGGCAGTTACAGGTCTAGATCGAGGACTCCCCCTAATGAGTCTTTCTCCCATGATGCAGACTACTACCATGAGTGCAGAAACATGGGCTCATCTTCCAAAGGCTTTGGAAATGATGCGATGAGCAGAGCGCTCAACCAAATTTCCAGATCACATTTCACGAGCAAATTGAGGGAGGAAAACTTCCTCGATGGTTCACTCAGCCTATGTTCACCATATACAATGATCGAACAGACCTTGTGGAGCATGTGAGCCACTTCAACCAGAGGATGGTTGTGTACTCTAAGAATGAGGCCTTGATGTGCAAGGTATTCCCCTCTAGTTTAGGGCCCGTGACCATGAGATGGTTTAATGGCTTAGGGGAAAGTTTCATTGATTCCTTTAAGGAACTTATTTGGGTGTTTGGATCTCGCTTTATAACATATAGTAGGGTTCCTCGGCCCTTGGACTCCTTGTTGTCTATGTCCATGAGAGAGGGGGAGATCCTGAAAACATACTCAGACAGATACTGGGAGATGTTCAATGAGATTGATGAGGACTTTGATGATGTGGCCATAAGGACTTTCAAGGTCGGCCTACCTTCCGAGCATGATTTGAGAAAGTCCTTGACCAAGAAGCCAATAAGGAGTGGGCGTCAGCTTATGGACCGCATTGACGAATACAAGCTAGTTAAGGAAGACCAGCAGCAAGGGAAATGAAAGGCTAAGGTTATCCCTTAGAACAAGAGGGATTTCAAGTCGAACCGTTACAATGATAGTAGACCGCGAAGGGATTTTTCTGGGCAATCTGGGTCTACGACTCCTCTAGTGGTCAACACGATATTCCAAGAGCTAGTGCATCAAATCCTAGAAAAGATTAAGAATGAGCCATACTTCAAGTGGCCAAACAAGATAGGATAAGACCCCATGAGGTGTAACCAAAGTCTTCATTGCCAGTACCACCAAGAACGGGGACATACCACCGAGGACTGTAGGACTTTGTGGAATCATCTAGAGTAACTGGTTAGTAATGGAAGGTTACAACAGTTTTTGTATCGGCCCAATGGGCAGGGAGACCAAGGAAGGTCAAGAAACCAAGGGAATACCCCCTCAAGGCCCCCTTTGGGCACAATTAATGTCATCTTTGCTACTCCTGGAAGAACTGGTTTTCACCCCTCAAAGTTGATGTCTGTAGCTCGGCTACCCGCCGAGGACTTTGATTCTGGGCCTAAAAGGGCTAGAATGGAGGTCCAACCGACGTTGAGTTTTTCAGAGGAGGACAAGATTGAAACTATACAGCCACACGATGATACTTTATTGGTCACCCTTAGGAGAGGAAGAAAAATTTGTAAGAAAGGAGGAGAGAAATATATATAAGAACAGATTCCCCCAGATTGAGTCGAGGAGGATTTTCTTTAGATTTAATGAGCTTATCTTCACTTTCTTGTTATCTAGATCCATTTTACTTATTGTCTAACTCATTAAAGCCCAGTTTTCCAACCCACTCTCTACAAATTCATTGTAGTGGGCTCTTTGGGCTGAAGTTCATCCATCCTTTGGGCTTGGGAACCAATTTGCATCCTTAAATAGACTATTCTTTGACATCAATAGCCAAAGTCCAAACTTAATAAGGAGTGAAACTCTATTTCTCTAAAAAGTCTAACTTAAAACTTAAAACTTAAACTCAAATATTAATAATTTATCTCTAAATTTGTGAGGTTAATCATGAACATTATAAAAGTGGTTCAAAACCCAATATATATATTTTTTAAAGTTGAATAGAGGTATGAGTTTTTCTTCTGTTATTTTCCTCTCTACTATGTTAAAAATATATATATATATAAAAATATTTAATGGTTTTTCATGTATTTTTTAAAAAGTGATTTTCATAAATGAACCACCAAACCCTGCGCTTGTGACTGTATATGATTTTTTTTTTCATTGTTTGAAGTTTAGACTCGTTAAAATTTAAAACTTATTACTTTACAGGTTTGTGTACTCTTATCTTTTTCTTATATTTCTCTTTTGAATAGTCATCTATTTTTTGAATTGTTTCAATAACTTATTCTTTAATTATATATATATATATATATATTTTTTTTTTTGGCATTTTGGAAGTTTTAACATCTGAATTTATGTTAGTTTTTGCAATATTTGAACATATTTATCAGATTTCAATGACTATACTATGTATTATTCTTTTGAAGGTAATCAATTATTCTTTTATATTTTTCTTTACTGTGTAATCATATATATATATTTTTTTTTTTGCTTAAAAAATTTACAGGGAGTAAATCTTATGATTCTTTAATATTTTTGGCCTTTCAAAAGTTTTAACATCTAAATTATTCTTTTAATGATAACATATTTTTCTCTTATATTTCTCTGTTGTGTATTCACACACACACACACACACACACACACACATATAATCTATAATTTGTAGACTTTGAATATTTTGATTCCTTTCAATAGTTATAGCCATGAATTATTCTTTTAAACGTAACTCATCTTTCTCTTATATTTCTCTATTGTTTAGTCATATATATATATATATATATATATATATATATATATATTTCAATAATTTATAAACAGTGAATTATCTGATTCTTTAATATTTTTTGGTCTTTCAAAAGTTTTAATATTTGAATATTTGAATTTTTTTTTACAGTATTTGAAACTGTCTGACAAATTTTTTGTAAGCCATTGCACATTCAAGCAATGACTTCTTCATCAAATTGTAACATAAATTGAAGTCATACAAGAGCACATCATGCAATAGAATAGTTTCTTAATCAATTTAAGATTTTATAAAATCATTTTAGTTTACCTCACAAATAGGTAGATTCCTGTGCATAGCACGAGTTAGCAACAAATAGTAAATATAGATACATGATTGATTGTAGCTATGCATAAAGTATCATGATTCAAAATCATAATCTTTTTATTAGGAAAATATTTTTTCACACTTATTTACACATTACATCCACTATTTCATACACATATCTACCATGGATGTAAAAATATTGGGTAAATAACAAAATTGATTCTTATCCTTTACACCATATTTTAATCTGGTCTATAATCTTTCAATTGTATCAATTTAGTCTTTAGTATTTTCTATACCATGTCAATTTAGTTTCTACTGTTATCTTTTGGATAGAAAAAGCTAATGTGTGAAATGAAATAATAAAATATTATTTTTCATGCTACGTCAGCCTCCAACTCTACCGCCATGTTAGATTAAAATAAAAAATCCCCGAATGAGTTTACTTAATTTAGGAATTTTGCTTAATTAGCCTTATTAGTATCCCATTTCCCATAGTTTGATGGAACTTGTTATCTGCATTTTCTTTTTTTCTTTTTCTTTTTTTTGGTACCAAGATTCAATCAAAATTTTATTAAAAGGAAGTAGCTCCCTGGGGCTAAAAGGTTAATTTATGCGTTTAAGCTGGCTGACAAGTTTCCACCTAGATCTCTTGAAAGTTGAAAGATTACTTGAAGCCTTCAAAAAATTTGCTAAAAGGTTTTTCAAGAAACAAAACAGATCATGCAGGTATGTTTTTCCTTCTTTTGCTATGTGAATGCGTACTCCATTTCATACCAATAGTAACAGTGAGAATCTTTATTGGTCAAAAAAAAAAAAACAGTGAGAATCTTTATATAAATTTGCCAGCAAAATGCGACCATAGATGAGAGAATAGCTGACATGACAAATGTTTAGATGCATTAAAGATCACAAGCTTGAATCCCAAACTTCACCTAAGAACTTTTTAAAAAAAAAGCGAAGACAAAAGTCTAAGAACAAAAAAATCTAAACTCGCCCTTGGCAGTAAGGCTCAGCTACATCAGCAGATTGTGAAGAAACATATACCCCAAATGGAAAATATTTTTTTCAACCCTCAAACCCGAACCCAAACCTAAAAGCAAATCAAAACTCATTTCAGCCAATATATATAATAACTAATAGTCGAAATGTTTGACTTTTTGTTGACCGATCCTCAATGCGCCACGTGTTTACATAAATTGCAACCACGTTTATATCTTAAAAAACCCAAAGATTGTGACTTTTCATGTAATTCAATTGGTTTTAAATACAGTTTTTAAGAATTAATCGTAAATAACACTAAAAACGCTCAATCACATTCTATTTATTTTTGGTTTGTTTTAGAAACTGTTACATATAAAACTTATATATCATATCAAAATCAATCCTTCGTATCCTATTTCTCAAAAAATTAAAAAATTCCTTCATATCCTAAACACTTCACTTAAAGAACTCCCGATGACATTTTGAACGTCATGCAACTTCATTGGACAAGCCCAATTTTAAATGCATCTGTTGATGTTTTTCAAGGTTGCCGATTTGTTGAGATGCGAGTATTTGGTGTTAACAAAGGTGATTGCACGTTTGAATAGTTAAAATTTTTAAAATTTTGTGTTTATTTTTAGTTTTCGGGTTTTTCACTTTTTTTTTTTTGCTATCTATGACATGACTGCATACTTGGAGAGATAGTATGTAGCAATTGACTGCATACTTGGAGAGATAGTTCACTGTAAATCCATGACAACGCCAATAGATCTTACATAGAAATTGCTTGCACATGCATCACGACCAAAAGCCCTACCACGCAATTAGATCTCTTATATATGGAAATGTGATCCTGAGTATCTCGGGACACTTCTCTTTACAAGGAAATTTCCTCATACCAAAGGATTCAGATCAGCTCTATACCACTATATAAACCGCTGACCTTACCCCTCTTGAGATACGTGATTTCTCCTTAGCTTTGACACTCTTGAGTTCTTGGAGATTCTTTTATCACTAATTTAACCTTGGGAGGGTCTTTGGCCGGTACCCTACCAGTGCTTTTGATTGGTTCTACTCTTTTGTTCTTCAAGTACCTCCATTAGCACGTGTGTGGACGATCAACTCGCTGATGATTCTCGTGCATCATCAATAAACATGCATGCCCACCTATAGCATATGCCTCTGTTGCACCATTTCCATTTCTGCCTGCTCAGTCATACACAGTTTGTTGATGTAATGTGCCTCTATATTTTTTGTTACAATCCGTAATAATAGACGTAAAGATGTAACCTTGCAAAAATCTGTCAAAAATCAAAACAATTCTTTTGGGCTTTTCTTTCTTGGTTGAACCATCTTACAATTTTCGAAGTTATGATTTAAGAGCCATCTTCTAACTACGAGACTCAGCAAGCTATGGCTCCCCCTTTGAATTTCCCAGCTCCTCTTTTCATTCTACTTAGGTTGAGCAATGACATACTAAGGTGAGTAGGGTTCCCTTCTCAATACCAGATGACCAGATGAAGATCTTTTGTCAGGTAAGACAGAAAATTGTTTAGTTTGTTACAAACTAATATACTCTTAGTTCTTTTGGAGATGCTAAATGTAAAATATGGAACTTTTTTGTATTGGTAATTACACACAATCTTGTAGGTTTTGAAACCACAACGGTATTATCTACCTAGTCGATAAGGTAAAATTCAAATTATATTTGTACCAAATGAATCACAAGTATCAAATTAATTTGTCTTGATCAAATGTTAGATTAATCAATTTTATGAATTGAGAGCCATAATTACAAAAATACCCTTTAATTAAGTTTGACCATGATGGACTGAAATTTGATCGAGGGTTATCAAAAATATGATCGTGTTCGCAAAGAAATTGAGCTCATGTGAAAGATAATTGATTTTCCTTTAAGATGACTATACATGAGCATAAATTGGATTTAATATGAACAAGATATAGCGAAAAACTAGTAACTCTCGCCATTTAAAAAAAAAAAAAAAAAAGTGCCCTAAAGCTTGATCGCGATTTGATTGGATCAAATTATGTTAAGATGAAGTGGATGAGATGCCATTAGAAAAATCTTGAAACAAATTTCGATATGGCAAGATCAGAGCACAAAAATTCAACACGAACAAAGAGAACTCACAAAAGTACTAAAATGGGTTTTTGGGCTAAAACTTAAATTTTGTACCATATTTTCGTGCATTAAACTTTCCAAATTTGGAATGAAAGGCTACAAAACTAGGATCTTAAGAAAATTGGTGTCCCTATTCAAAAAAAGAAAATTGGTGTCATAAGCTTGCAAAAGTACATAGAATCATGCGAAAATGCTAGAAAGTAAGTTTGCAAAAGTACACAGAATCTTGCGATACCAATGAAAATTGGTGCAAAATCAGCTTGAGGTGCCCACTTTGTACATAAATTTGCCACAATCCACACATGGATGATCCAAAAAGTTGGTATGTTAGTGAATTAGGCATGTTTATCGACGCTTTAGAACAAACATATTTGCTGCATGTTTCTCGGAATGCCGTAATTGCTTGCACAAAGAATGACAAAAAATAAATTTTAGATTTCCCATTTGAACCACCCACTTCCCTATAAATATCTTGTTTTTAACTGTAGCACCAAATGGCATAATACTAGTACCTTTATATATATATATATATATATATATATATATATATATATATATATATGTTTCACATGCTTTCCTACCTACCGTAATAATTAAGAACATGCAAAATGAAGTACATAATAAAGAACCCCCAAACAAGAGCCCAAAGTTTGCATCTCAAAACTGTGAAAATTGAACCATTTTATTGAAATTGGGAAAAGCCGACACATGCAAGAGCCAGGTAACATGCTCACACGTACCATGCGCTTGACCTCAGTGGCTCATGCTATGTGTGAGACTGAGCCAGCCAATTAGTTATTTTCACTCTATATATTCAGCACTTCTCATACTCAAAAAGAAAAAAATAAAAAAAAGAGAGTCAACTAAAAATGCATTTAAAATGTCCAAATTTTCTCCTAATCACTAGCAAAATTCTCCTAATATATCCCTCATTAATTTTGGGCTTCCCATTAAGTAAAAATTCACAAATCCCATTTATTTTCTTGATTTTTTGCTTTTGTTGTTTGAATAAATACCATTTTGTGTGATTTCTATATTACCATTTCCTGGGTGATTATGAATGACTTTCAACATGTTTAGTTAGGCTAGGATTATTTTCAAGTTTATGTTAGCATGCTAATTTCCAAGATTAAATGAATATATCCATGCATGTTTAATGGGGATATCACTTGAGATGTTGGTTGTAATGCTTTGCCCATTTTTGTTCTTATAATAAAGTTTGTTATAGGTTAATAAATAACAAGTTTAAGTGAATAATATGGCCATGCATGAATCAATCAATTTTACGCTAGTATGTAGGTAATCTCTTTCATGATGAGTATGATGAATATATATATATATATATATATATATATATTGCATGTATGTTTGAAATTTGTTGAATATGCTTAAGAATACATTATGAACGTACATGGTGTATTTAATGGGTATACTTGAATGTTAAGATTGATTATATATGCTCAAAGATGCATGTGGAGTTGATTATATGTTTGTGGCGATTATTCACTTAATTTGAGTTTATTTTCTTTTTTAATTTCCTCCATGTATGCGTATGGGGTTGCATGCTAACTTCCTATTTAATGATGTAAAGTGTAAACTCCTACTATCACATATTGCTTGATCTGAAGCTGAAAGTACTTCTAAAATGATTTTCAACTTGTTGTCAAAGTAATATCGTCTCCAAAGTATGCTTTGTGTTTTCAAACAAATCATACTTTCAAAATTTTTTGTGGCACAACCGTACATTTTTTGCGCGATGTCACTTTACAAGTATAAGTGCTTATGGGGTGTGGGAGGAAAAGATCTAGGTCAAGTTTCCAGGATGAAGTTTTACACACATATACACTAAGATGATGTTAGAATAAAATTCCTATCTTGTCCCAAAAAAAAAAAAAAAAACTTGTTGTATAAAAATGCTTTGAAAGGGGAGATACTTTCAAAACAAAAAAAAAAAACCATGAATTTCAATTTTTTCTCGAAAAAAATGTTTTCTCCAAAAACTATGATATATTTCCTCTAGGATACACTTTTCCAAACCCATGGAATTTTCTTTTAAAAGAAACTATTCTAAAAACCCATGGATTATTTTCACATGAGAATTACTTTCCAAATCCATGGGAATTTTCCTCCTAACATATACTTTTTTAAAAAGCCATGAGATTTTTCTCTTGAAATGCACTCCAAAACTCCATAGAATTTACTCTCTTGAAAATTAGAATTTACTCTCTTGAAAATTGTTTTCATGATACTTTTCATCTGTTAGAAACCATCTTTCCAAAATCATCAACGGGATTTTATCTAACTTATGAAAACAAATTTCTTTTTCAATCATCCATGAAATTTTCTATCTTTTGGAAACTAAATTCTTTTTTTATTATTTAATCTATGGAACTTTTTACTCCTTTGAAAATAAACTTTTTTTTTTTCAAAAAATAAAATACGGGCTTTCCCTTTTTTCCAAAAAGAATTTCAAAAATGGGTTTCCCTTGAAAAGAACCCCCCCCCCCACCAAAAAAATATTCATGAATGAATTTCTTTCTCAAAAATATTAAATTTTCAAAAATATTTTTTTTAAAAATTTGTTTCCCTTAAAAACTATTTTTTCCTGAATTATTTTCAAAAATTCCAAAATTAATTAATGTTTTTTTTTTCCATAGACTAAATTGATTGAGCTCATGTACTCCAAAATCAAGTCAACAAGCTCCCCCATCCACAAATTTCATTATTGTGTATCTTATTGTCTTTTTTGCACGGAAAAAAATTGGGAGACAGAACTTGCAAAATTAAGCTTGCTATTTTATGGTAAAGGAGCAAAGTTGGATGTATTTAATTGAAATATTTGTTTCTTCTTCCTTCAATAGTTTGAATAAAAGTATATATAGATTATTTCAGAAGAAAATTTACCAGAGGATTTAAAATGTCAAATGTTTAAGCTACTTTTCAAATAGTGAACCGTAGGAATGGTTGAAAACAAGGTGCCATCAAATATTGAGAGATGGGCAATGTGAACTGCTTAACACATTCCTCACATATAAGCAAGCCTCCAAACTTTGACCTTTGGTTCTAGACACGATTTTTTTATTATCTTGGTTTAGCTTAGGAGTCAGGGACGGAGTCAGGACTTAGAGTTAGGGGGTAGTTTTGCTGTTGACTATGTGCGGCAGTTTTGGCCTCCAATAGTTTTGGCCTCCAACTCTACTGCTTAATTAACTGCTAAGGGAATTTTTATTTTCTTTTTATTATTTTTTGTGCTTTTGATGTGTGCATTGTTGCTGGGTAAAGACACAATTATTTTATTTAAATTTTTTTAAAGGGTTGGGTTGTTTGTTTTTGGCAAAATTGGTTGATTAAACTTAATTTTTTTTACCTTTATTATTGGTAATTTTTGTTGTTGGGCTGATTTTTTTTTGGACTTGTATCTATAAATTTTTTTATGGCCTTTAGAAAGAGGAAAATGCTAGAGTTACAATTTTTTTTTACAAATTGTTGATGTGATGAGTAGTTATTGGTAAGTAAAAAAGTGATGTAAGTGGTAAGTTTAGATGCAAACCAATAAGAATTTACAACTTCAATAGTTTGTAAAAATATTGTAGAAGAGTTTGTGATTATCGCATTACTTTTAAAAAGAATCAATGATATTATTAAGGGGGCAAAGTGTAATTTTATAGAACAAAATTGGTAAAATTAGTAGCTATATATATATATATACTAATATTCTTTATAAAAAAAATTAGGGATGGCCATTGCCCCCAATGCCAAAGTTTACCTCCATCCATGTTAGGAGTTCTAAGGAATTTCTTAGCTTACTAGACAAATAAGTCAATTAAATATAAGTGATCAACCACACCTTAAAATTTTTCATAATTTGCTGCAACTCCCTTATATATAATAAAAAGACACACTTCCCCTCCCCGCCCTCCTTTTTCATACAAACAAAGCCTACCTATTGTCATGTCAATTGTTAAATCTATTTAAAGGGAGGGTTGAGGAATGCGCGTGTGATGAATGGTCACGTACTCAATACAATTTGTTTTCGAAGGAATACTCACACTATTTATAACACACAATGACACAAATATAGTATATTTTGTTTTTATAATAATAGTTCCGTAAAAATTAAAAATAAAAACTCTTTTAATCATTGTTATTGATTCCGTTCCATTCCGGCCGGAACGGTTGGAATATTTTGTACGCCATAATACGTCCTATTCCACCTTGATTCAAATTTTGGCATATTTTGGGATGTGTCGACCATTCCGGCCAATTTCGGCTAAAACACAAATTTTGGCCCGTACCAAATTTTGGCTTTTAAAAAAAAAATCATATCATTTGGCCAACATGCCCTTTAAGTATTTTTTCTGAAAATTTTCATCTTATTTCAAGCATAGACTTGACATTACCCAATGATATGTTAGGGAGGAGAAAAAAAAAAAAAACCCTGAGATGTAGACATTAGAATCTCAGATCAATATCAAATGATTTGTTAGGGGAAAAAAATCAGAGAAAAAAAAGAAGAAGAAAGTAGAAATCCAAGCTTTGGCAGTATGGTGTACAAAGTGGAAGTTATTTTACTTACCATTTGAAATCTCTTCTTCAAAGGCCTATCTGAGTTGTCTCTACTCTCTAGAACTTCTAGAGTGAGAGAGTTTCATTTATGAGACTTGTAAATGGCAAATAGAGCTTTGAAAAGTGATATTATTAACTATTAAGATCATTCTCATCAAAGCTTTTAAAAATTTTAGCTCTTAACATCTCAAAAACCTACTTTATCTATTTTAACATTCCATTTTAAATTACACTCAATGTCAAAGGTTCTATTTTTTTTTTATACCACTTCATTTAAATATACTTTCTTTATTATTATTATTATTATTATTATTATTATTATTATTATTATTATTATTATTTTATTCCTATTCTCTCATCTTTCTCCATCTTCTTCTCCATCCCTTTCTCTTCTCTCCACCCAAACCTACTGCATCTCTCCTCTCTACCGCCCACCCACCTCCACCAACCACCACCACCACCAGCAGCAGTTACAAAATATCAAACAAGAACTCACAACCCACTGTTAACCACCACCACCACCACCGGGAAAAAAAAAACCCGCACAAAACCCATAACAACCACACCTACACCCACAACCACAATTGGCCACAAAATCCACCACATAAAATAAAAAAAAAACACAATCAAAACCAACAAAACCCATCACCACCACACCCTCAGCCACAACTGGCCACAAAAGCCACCACATAAAATTAAAAAAAAAAAAAAACACAATTAAAGCGAACAAAACCCATCACCACCACATCCACAACTGAAACCAAACTAGCAAAACCATCACCACAACACCCACAACCAGCCATAAAGCCCATCACCACCACAAAAGAGAGAAAAAAAATTTGAAAGAAAGAAAAAAAATAAAAGAAATAGAGAGAGGTATTTTTGGCTATAGCTTAAGAAATTTATAAATAAAAAAATAAAAAAGGAAGAGGGGGTAAGCATGATCTGGAGAAGAAGAGATGAGAAGCTAGAGAGAAGAAAGAGAGATTTTTTTTTTTTTTTTAAAGAGAAGTGGAGAGAGAAAGGAATAAAATAATATTTTGGGTAAATTCTACAAACCTACCCTGAGGTTTGTGATAATACCAATTAGGTCCACAACAATCTAAAACTTACCAATTTAGTCCTTAAAAGACAATTTTGCCTACCTTTCTTTCTCTTTCTCTAATTAGTCTCCGCTCCTCTCTCCTTTCTTTCTTCTCTTTCTCTTTGTCTCAGATATCTCTCAAAGCCCACTGCCCAACAAACCCATATCACCCACAGCCACTGTCTCCGTTAATCTCCTCTCTCTTTTCTCTGAGTTCTCTCTCAGATCTCTATCTAAACCCAAATAATAATAAAAATACCCATTTCAAAAACCCATCTTCTTTGACTCAAACCCTAAAATCCCAAACTTTCAACAATGGCTACCATGACAACGACCAGCATCAACATCGGCGGTGAAGATCGAGTCCTTGCCACGGCTCAGCAGATTGTGAACAGTTTGAACAACACATTAAAGGAGGTTCGGTAGGACATGTTGTTGATTCTGTCGAGCTTTGATAATTGGCTCTCGAATATCATGAGTTTGATTGACGGCAACGATGCATCGAAGCGCGAGGAGGACCGGTTCGCTCTAGCGGAGAAGGTGATTTTGCGATGGGATCCGAGCTTAGAAGATTCGAGGAGGTCATTGAATTGGGAGGTCTCTGGTGATGAGGCAGACGAGTATTTGTCAACGATTGACGAGATTTTGAATTTGATGGACGAGTTGTTGGTGAGGTTCAATTCGAAGATTATGGATCTGGCTTATTCAGCGATTTTGTGGGTGATATGGGTTTGTTGGGCGGTGGGTTTTGAGAGAGAGAGAGAGAGAGAGAGAAGAGAGAAGGGAGAGAGGAGCGGAGACAGATTAGAGAAAGAGAAAGAAAGGTAGGGGCAAAATTGTCTTTTGAGGATTAAATTGGTAGGTTTTAGAATGATGTGGACCTAATTGGTATTATTACAAACCTCAAGGTAGGTTTGTAGAATTTACCCTAATATTTTTTATAAGATTAGAGTTACAGTGAGCTATTATCTTTGACATCTCACTGTAGCTTAGTTACTTCTTTTTTTTTTTCTTTTTTTTAAAGTTTAGCATCTTTGTTGTAGCTTGCCTTTTGGTATTTTAGTTGCTAAAATAGCATTATAACATTTATACCACATTTGAAGAGAATGCTTTAAGGGAAAATGGCTCAATGCACGTGGGAGTAAGTGGGAGTGGAGCTTCCTAGAAGCTTCATGAATCACTATTATAATTATGGGGGGTAAGATTTATAAAATAAACAAATGGGTCGTGGGCTTGATCAATTGGTACCAATTTGTTTTTGTCATTGGGCCCCTAAGCTCATAAGTCAGCCTACACTACAGACATCCGAGGAACCGTCCGAGGATGAATGTTTCCTCGGATGGGCCCAACGAACACCCTGAGATTTGCCAAGAAGATTAAAGGCAGAGTTCTGAAAAAACTATTGGGTAAGAGGGGATCCAAGTACCCTCTAGAGGCAACAACGTGATAGAAATATCTGAGAAAAAGGCTGCTACCTCCATATTAAAGACCCTGCACCTACCTCCTTGGCCGCATTAATGGGGAAATGACCCTTGAACAGTAAAATTGAACTTTCCTGCTATTATTTAAAGACTTCAAGAAGGTGGTGGAAGAGGGAGGCACCTAAGGATAAGATTTGTGTGACATGTGGATGTAAGAGGGAAGAAGAAGAATATTTAAGAAGAGAAGGGAGAAAAGAAAAGGGGAGATCTGTCAGTTAGCTGAAAAAAGAACTTAGAACTGTAATTTTTGGCATAAAAGAGAAGCAATATACAAATCGTTATCGACTTACGTCCGAGGAGGTTCCCTTGTCATATTTGTTTATCATTTGCAAAGATAGTGGCATTCTAGCCTGCTTATCAAGTTTCCAATACCCCTAAACTAGATTTCAAATCCACACTCTACAAATCTTATTGTTTAAGGCTCATTGGGCCTGAGCCCACGTCTATCTTTGGGTCCAGGTGCAATTGTGCACTTACAATTGGTGCCGTCTGTGGGAAATCTAGTGTTAAAGGAACTGGAACACCATGGCAGGCTTAGGCTCACACCATGCAAAATCTCAGGGATCGCAACCTGAAGATTTTTTCGAACGTCTTGAACGCCGGAGGGATCGAGAAGGAAGCGTTCACACTGTATATCCTGGCGCGAGTCATACCCGCGGTAGAGGTAGTGCCACCCATGAAGATGATGCCAAGGCCATGCAGAGGGAGATAAACCACCTCAAGAAGAAGCTGCATCGCATCAGACGAAGGCGTGCTTCACCCCCATCTAATCCTTCTTTTGGGGAATCCCGGGGAAGCAGTTACTGTTCAAGGTCGTGGTTGCCCCCCAACAAAACTTCCTCTTGCGAAGAGGGTGACCTACTAGGTCGCAGGCATAGGAAGCTCCCCTCTAGGGGCTTGGGGAACAACGCTATGAGCCGGGCGCTACACCAGCTCTCCAAATCGCCATTCTCGCGCAGGATTGAGAATGGGAGGCTCCCCAGGCGGTTCACTTAGCCCACCTTTACCATTTATTACGGCCGGATAGATCCGGTGGAACATGTGAGCCACTTTAATCAGAGAATGGCGGTGCATTCTTACAATGAGACCTTGATGTGCAAAGTCTTCCCTTCTAGCTTAGGACTTGTTGCTATGAGATGGTTCAATGGCCTAAAATCGGGGTCTGTCGGTTCATTTGGGGAACTTAATAGAGCATTCGCGTCACGGTTTATTACATGTAGCAGAGTTCCTCGGCCGTTGGATTCACTTTTATCTATGGCCATGAGGGAGGGTGAGACGTTGAAAGCATACTCCGACAGGTATTGGGAGATGTTCAATGAGATAGACGGAGATTTTGACGAGGTGGCGATTAATACTTTTAAAGTAGGCCTTCCCACTAATCATGATTTAAGGAAATCCTTGACCAAAAGGCCCGCACGGAGTGTACGTCGTCTTATGGACCGCATTGACGAGTACAAGAGGGTGGAAGAAGACCAACAGCAGGGTAAGGGTAAGGCGAAGGTTATCTCGTAGGAGAAAAGGGATTTTAGGTCGGACAGATATCACAACAATAAGCTGAGGATAGACTACTCCGGGCAGCATGGCTCGGCAATTCCTCAGGCTGTTAATAATGTATTCTGAGAGCTAGTGCACTAGTTGTTGGAGAAAGTTTGTAAGGAACCCTACTTCAGATAGCCTAGTAAAATGGCGGGGGACCCTGCGAAGCGGAATCAGAATCTCTTTTGTCAGTACCACCAAGATGTGGGTCATACCACCGAGAATTGTCGGACCCTCTGGAACCACTTGAAGCAGCTCATTAGCGAAGGAAAGTTGAAGCAGTACCTATACCAACCTAATGGACAAGGCAGTTAGTCTGGCTTAAATAATCAGAAGAATAATTCATCTCGGCCGTCCTTGGGAACGATAAACGTTATCTTCGCTACACCTGGCAGGACCGGTTCATGTCCCACCAAAGTGATGGCAGTTTCACACTCCCAGGCCGAGGAGTCAGGCCCGAAACCGAAGAGGCTGAGAGTGAATCTGTCCGTTTTTGGATTTTCAGAGGAGGACAAGGCTGGGACCATCCAACCCTATAATGACGCCTTGGTAGTCACTTTGAGGATAGGGAATTACGATGTCAGGAGGGTGATGATTGACCAGGGCAGTGGGGCAGATATTATGTACCCTGACTTATTTAAGGGGCTGAAGTTGAAATTGGAGGATCTCACCCCTTATGACTCGCCGTTAATAAGTTTTGAAGGGAAGGCCGTTATACCAAAGGGACAGATTTGGCTGCCCGTACAATCTAGCTTGGAAACGGTTGAGGTGGATTTTATTGTGGTCGACGCATATTCCCCATACACAGCCATCCTTGCCAGACCCTGGCTGCACGCTTTAGGTGCTGTCTCCTCCACCTTGCATGTTAAGGTAAAGTTCCCTTTGGGAGAATACATTGAAGAAATTTTGGGCAGCCAATCAGTGGCCAAGCAATACATATCGGCTGCAGTACTACATCAGGCCGGAACGGAGTTCTCGGCCTCGGTTGTTAAGGACTTATAGCAATCAACGACTCTGGACGCGCCCGATGCGGTGACAACAGAGGAGGCCACATGCGAAGACTTGGAGAAGTTTCTGATAGCCGATGATCCTGAAAGGTTCTTTCAAGTTGGCGTACGTTTACCATACCAAAAGAAGATGGAGTTGTTGGAGTTTTTGAAGGACAACATCGATGTCTTTGCCTGGGACCCCTATAAGACTCCGGGGGTAGACCCAAGCTTCATTTGTCACCATTTGAACGTCAATCCTGCTATTATTCCTAGAAGGCAGCCACCTCAGCATTCCTCCAAAGAGCACTCCGAGGCTATTAAAAAGGAAGTGCTCAAGCTCAAGAGGGCCGAGGCTATAAAGGAAGTTTTCTACCCAGAGTAGTTGGCGCATATGGTTGTGGTGAAAAAGAAGAACAGAAAGTGGAGAGTATGTGTGGACTTTATAGATTTAAACAAAGCCTGCCTAAAAGACTCGTTCCCTATGCCACGTCTCCCTATGCCACGCATCGATCAGCTTGTGGATGCCACGGTCGGACATCCTTGGATGAGCTTTTTGGATGCCTTCCAGGGTTATCATCAAATTCCACTAGCGGCGAAGGATCAGGAGAAGACTGCTTTTATTACTCCAACAGGGAACTATCACTACAAGGTTATGCCGTTTGGATTGAAGAATGATGGGGCTACTTGCCAAAGGATGATGACCAGAATGTTTGAGTTGCAGCTTAGAAAGACCATTGAGGTATACATGGACGATATGGTAGTGAAAAGTAAGACAATACCTTCGCACGTGAAAGATTTGGACGACACCTTTCAAGTACTTAGAAAGTACAAGCTGCGCCTTAACGCCTAAAAGTGTTCTTTTGGTGTGGGTTCCAGAATGTTCCTAGGTTATATGGTTACTCATAGAGGGATAGAAGTGAACCCGGCACAAGTCAGAGCGATTCAAGGCTTACAGCCACCTCGGAATCCAAAAGAAGTTCAGAAGATGACCAGAATGATCGTCGCTCTCAGTAAATTTATCTCTCGGTCAGCTGACAGGTGCAGGCCTTTCTTCCAACTGTTGAATAAATAGAAAGGGTTCCAATGGTCTGAGGACTGCGTTATAGCCTTCCAACAACTTAAGGAATATCTTTCCCGGCCACCCATTATGTCTTGGCCTGAGGTAGATGAGATCCTGTTTGCGTATCTGGCAATGGCCGTCCATGCGGTTAGCCTGGTCTTCATAAGGGACGACGGTAGGGTGCAAAGATCGGTCTACTATGTCAGTAAATCCTTGAATAAAGCCGAGGTGCGTTACCTACTTTTGGAGAAGGCACTTCTAGCCGTAGTTCATGCTACGCGGAAGCTTCCTCACTATTTCCAGTCCTACACCATTGTAGTTTTGACCCAACTGCCTCTTAAGTTAGTGTTACGCAGTGCTGACTACTCTGGAAGGGTGGCTAAATGGGGAACTATTTTGGGAGCCTTTGATATCAAGTACATGCCACGCACCTCGGTGAAGGGCCAGGTTCTCGCAGATTTGGTGGTAGAGTTTGCTGAACCATTGTTGGAAGAAACTGTGAAGGAATTATACATGGATGAAAAGTCAGTTGGCATGATTACGAACAAGGGACCTCCGATTTGGAAAGTGTTCGTTGATGGCGCAGCTAATTAGAGGGGGTCTGGTGTCGGACTTGTTTTGATATCCCCTGAGGGAATTGTCTTTGAAAAATCTTTGAGGTTAGCGTTCTTGGCGACTAATAACGAGGCCGAGTACGAAGCAGTCTTGGTCGGCATGAACATGGTGCGTAGCATGGGCAGAAAGGAAGTTCATATGTTCTCGGATTCTCAGTTAGTGGTCGGCCAAGTGACAGGGACCATGGAGGCTAGGGATCCAAGAATGCAAGAATACTTGACCCAAGTCAAATGCTTACAATCTACATTCGATTCCTTTATCCTTTCTCACATTTCTAGAAGTGGAAATACACATGCAGACTCGTTGGCTACCTTGGCGACATCCTCGGCTCTGTGTTTACCTAGGATTATCCTAGTCGAGAATTTGCTAGAACCGACTCTCACCACTGTTACTGCAGCCCGTGTCCATCTGATAAGGCTTGGACCTAGTTGGATTAACCCTGTAATATCTTTTTTGAAAAATGACATTCTTCTAGAGGACAAGTCTAAAGCAGATAAGATCCGTCGAAAGGCCCCTTGTTTCTGGCTATCCGAGGATCAGAAACTGTATAAACGCTCATTCTCTGGACCATACTTGTTATGCATGCACCCCGACCTAACGGAGGCGCTTTTGGAAGAATTACATAAGAGAATTTGTGGACGCCATACTGGGGGAAGGTCCTTAGCCCATAGGGCTCTGACTTAGGGATATTGGTGGCCCAATATGCAGAGGGAAACTCAGGATTATGCAAGAAAGTGTGACCAGTGCCAAAGGTTTGCTCCCAACATTCATCAGCCTAGGGGAACCCTTAATCCTCTGTCCAGTCCTTGGCCTTTCGCTCAATGGAGATTGGACATAGTAGGGCCTTTTCTGAGAACTGTAGGAAACAAAATGTGGCTACTTGTGGGAATCGACTATTTCACCAAATAGGTCGAGGCTGAACCCGTAGCAAATATTAGGGACGTCGATTCCAAGAAGTTTATTTGGAAGAATATCATCACTAGATTTGGGGTACCACACACAATCATTTCAGATAATGGTATTCAATTTGATAGTAGAGCTTTTAGGAAGTATTGTAGTGACATGGGTATCATAAACAGATACTCCACACCAACTTATCCTCAGGGAAATGGGCAGGCCGAGGCCGTCAACAAGGTCATAGTCAGTGGACTCAAGAAAAAGCTGGACGATGCGAAGGGCAGATGGGTAGAGGAGCTACCACATGTCTTATGAACGTATCAAACTACGCCGCGCAGGTCCACTAGAGAGGCACCGTTATCTATGACTTACAGAGCCGAGGCCGTGATACCCTTAGAATCTAGTTTCCCTACCCTAAGGACAAGTTCTTTTAGTCCAGAAAGTAATAATGGCCTCCTGGAGAAAGGCCTAGATTTAGTTGAGGAACGGCGAGAGGCCGCCATGGTCCAAATGGCTTATTATCAGCAGAAGCTTAAACGAAGGTATGACGCCCACGTAAAGCTAAGGCCGCTAGCGCCTGGGGATCTGGTGTTGAGGAAAGTTGTGGGTACTGCCAAAACCTAGCATGGGGAAAGCTCGGACCCAATTGGGAAGGACCCTATCGGATCATCTCTGTAGCGGGCATAGGATCATATCGACTAGCTGATCTAGATGAAAAAATTGTACAACGCCCCTGGAATGTAAACAACCTTCGAAGGTATTATTATTAATAAAAGACACTTTTATCATTCATGGTTCAATTTATGGATATGTATTTGTGGAAATTGATATATTATTAAGTATCGAACAGAAACTTGGTGATGCATGGTCCTCGGTCCGCATACCTTGTGAAAATTGATATATTATTAAGTATCAAATAGAAACTTGGTGATGCATGGTCCTCGGACCGCATACCTTGTGGAAATTGATATATTATTAAGTATCAAATAGAAACTTGGTCATGGATGGTCCTCAGACCAGAAACCTTGTGGAAATTGATATCTTATCATTTGTTAAACAGAACTTTAGTTATGCCGGGTCCACAGACCTTCTACTTTGGGAAAATTAACATCTTAAGTTACTATTATTAAGTATCAAACAGAAACTCGGTCATGGATGGTCCTCGGACCACATACCTTGTGGAAATTGATATCTTATCATTTGTTAAACAGAACCTTAGTTATGCTGGGTCCACAGACCTTCTACTTTGGGGAAATTAACATCTTAAGTTACTATTATTAAGTATCAAACAAAAACTTGGTCAGGGATGGTCCTCGGATCACATACCTTGTATAAATTGAGATCTTATCATTTGTTAAACAGAACCTTGGTTATGTCGGGTCCACAGACCTTCTACTTGGGGAAAATTAACATTTTGAGTTACAAATTCTTAAGCATTAAGCAAAAATTTGGTAATCTAGGGTCCTCGGACCCTATACCTCGGCGAAATTAACGTTTCAAGCTACAAATTCTAAGTATCACATTGATATGCGCGGTTCTTGGCCCATATGCCTTGTGCAAATTGATGTCGTACTTACCATCAAAACAAAGTTTGTTTATGTCAGGTTCTTGAACACTTTACTTTAGAAATGCTAGCAAAAAAACATGTTGTGTTAATGTTGAGATTTTGATGAAGTATTCTTGATCACTTCATGCCTCAAATTGAATTCTAAGTTAGCTTGGTAAGCGTTATCATTGCGTCACACATGTTATACTCTTAAGTTGTAATTTGTAAAGCACAAGTTAAGCATGTGTACTATTGTTTAAAGTTATGATAGTTCAACTATTGGAAGTGGAGTTAGTTGTTCCATTCATTCTTTCTTTGTGCGCTAATAAGAGCTCTTATGGTAAAAACAAAAATAAAATAAATACAATTCAAATAAAGATCAAACAAGATAGATTTTTATTAATTGTTTTTTATATACATTACAAGGAAAATCTTAATTACAAAAAAAGAAGTCCTAGGTTCGGCCTTAAGCTTTTGGAGGGGGGTCTTGCTGGGAAATATTGGTGGCCTCAGTGCTTTTTAGCTCCATTTCAAAGGAAGACAGGACTTGTTTTCCTTTGTTTGCTACAGTTGATGGAGGGACGATGGGCTCAGCACTTTGACTTGGGGCCTTTTCAGCGCCTTCACCCTGTTCCTTCTCTTTATTGGAACTTGTAGGTTCCGTAGGAGCTGGAATGGGCTCTGGGATCACTAAAGGGGGCGCAGAAGGAGCCGTCTCAAGGGTAGGAGCAACAGCAGGAGGCTCTTCTATCTCCTGTATGTCTAGGGGAAGCCAAGTGTTCTCGGGCTTCCTCAACTCGAAAGTTAAGGGGATCCCTGCTGCAATTAAGGCTTCCCCCCAAACCTGCTGGCAATATTCTCGGCATAGAGCCGCGAACTCCTTTGTCAGCTGGTTTTCTGTGGCCGCCACCCCGTCGTGGTAAGCAACCTTCTTCGCGGCCTCCACTGAACCCTTAAAGGTACGAGCTTCGTCCTTCATCTTCGCAAGCTCCTTCTCAAAGTCAGAGCGTTCCTGCTGAGCTTTGGATAGCTCTTCATCCTTTTGATGAAGAAGCTTGCACTGCCCTTCCACTTGGGTCCTCAAGCTGGCCTCAGCGCCGTCTCTTTCTCTTTTTAAACCCGCCAGTTGAGAAGTGAGCTTCTCGTTTTCCGCGAGGGCCTGGCCTAGGGACTTCTTGGTTTCCAACCGAAGCTCTAGTTCCAGTCCAACTTTCTTCCGAGAATCCTCCACGAACTTCTCGGCAGCAAAGACTTCCTGGATGGCCTGTGACTGAGTATCAGAGGGTCAGACGCATAAAAACGTCCACTAATAGTTAGATATTATGAAAAATGAAGTGAATATAAGGTGTGAAACTTACCAGGGCCAAGTCCCTTTTCAAAGAAAAGAACAGGTGGGGCAGGCTCATCTTCTCCAAGGCCTCCATGTCCTTGGGCAGAAGAAGGGGACGTTCCAATGCATCGGTCAGGTGGAGGGCATGGCCTTGTTGGAACGCCCTAATATTGGATTGGCAAGAGATTGGTGCCCCGTCCAGCTTCAGCTCGGGAGACCAGGTAGCCGGTGCTCGGTGCACTTCGGCAAGATCCCTTATCTCCCTGCTTTCTACTGAAGAAGCACGTCCCTTGCCTTTGTCCAGTTTCTGTTGCTGGGGTTGCTGTTGCTGTTGTTTCAGCTTCTTCTGCCTTTCCCCACTAGCCTCATCAGCCTCTCCTTTCCTCTTCTTCTTGGGCTCCTCGACTGGAGGCTTAGGATCGGATGGAGGAGGGGGTGGTGGCAAGAACGGCAGGACTTGAGATCCCCCTGCTCCTTTTTTGACGATTCTTTCGCCCCTCTTGTGCATCAACCCTTTCAGCACATCCATCTCTTCCTCTTCGGAGCGGGAGTCGGGGCGGGCAACTACCAAACCTACGATTCCGGAAGTCTCGGCGGGCTCGTCCTTCTCGTCTGAGAGTACGACAAACGAGTTCCCTCGGGGCCTTTCAACATCCTCAAGTTGGAACTGGTCTATCTCCTCGTCCAACGAGTGCAGCGAGGAGGCTTGTTCTTCTGGGATGGCGGTCGTTTGGGAGTGCGCCGAGAGTGGAACTGCCGCAATAGGCCACGTGCACAGGATGGTATTGGGTTCGTCAGGAATATCGTGGTCGGAGAGAAAGTGCGGCCTTGCTACGTTTATCCTTCTGCGTCACCTGTCCCGCGTGATAATCGCGTTTTCTATCTCCTGGAAGTTTGTTGATATAGGATCGTATCCTAATATCAAGTGTGCCGCTCTCACTTGTAAGTCTTCACTCACGAAGACTTCTGAGCGGAGGACGCGGTTTAGGTCGACGACGTTGCAAAAACTCAGGCGTGGGCGTACGTGCTGTTTATCTGTGAGAAAAGACATCCGAGAAGGACATGGTCAGACTGGTGATAAACATCAAAGCAAAAGGAAACAATGTGTGATAAAAGTTGAAAAATGGTGAAGGTAGTAGGATTGAATTAGGGGTTAGTAAATCTAATTCCTAAGAAGTCACACTTGGATTTCCCCATTCGACTAGGCAGTGGGGACCATCATACCAGTTCCTTGAGGCGATGAGGTAGTCGTCCTTCATGCCTTTATTGGATTTGGGCAGACACGAGATCAACCTAACTACACTAGACCATGACTTAATATAATAACCTATGTTTTTAAGTTTGTGGCATTCGTACATGAAGGCAACATCGTGCCATGTGAGGTTCAAGCCCATCTGCTCATTTAGACCTTCGACACTTCCTAAGACCTTAAACACATTTGGTGCGCACTGGTCTGGGCATAACCTATGGTTGCGGAGGTATTCCTTAGTCACACTTCTCATAGGAAGAGTCATTCCACCTTCTATGAAGGCGATCATGGGAATGATGACTTCCCCCGTTTTTCTAGAGCCTCCTACGGCTTCTACCGGGTAATATTTTAGACCTATGTCATTAGGAATCTGGTATTTGGCCCTAAATCCTTCCATACCAGCATCGGTATCTACTAGGCACTTGAACCTACCCATTTAGGAGAGGTGAAAATACAAGTTTTGAGAAGAAAAGGAGTTAAGAGTGGAGCCGAGGATAGAATCCGAGAAGGGAGGAGCAAAGAAAGCAAGAACTTACGGGGTTTGGTTATGCAAGTCTTCACGAGTTTCTGGAGAGAAAAGGCTATGACTGATGCTTTGATATGATTGAATTTTGAAGAAATGAATGGAGGCGCGGGTTTCCAAGCGTTTTGACGTGCGGGAGGCGACCTCGAAATTAGATTTGTCCCGCTCAAATTTTTAGGGGGTAACCTGGACCCTTAGATGTTCATCTCACCGTTGAACGTGGGGAACAAGGTGTAAAGTGCCAGACGACATTTTCTGGGAAACGAAAGGACCCCCACACACGTGGCGATATACAAAACGTGTGGGAGATATTCTAGTCGGATCAAAACTCTATTTCTCTCCTCGGATTAGGGGAAAAATAAAGTTTTGAGGGGCTATTGTGGGGGGTAAGATTTATAAAATAAACAAATGGGTCGTGGGCTTGATCAATTGGTACCAGTTTGTTTTTGTCATTGGGCCCTTAAGCCCATAAGTTAGCCTACACTACAGACATTCGAGGAACCGTCCGAGGATGAATGTCTTCTCGGATGGGCCCCGCGAACACCCTGGGATTTGCCAAGAAGATTAAAGGCAGAGTTCTGGAAAAATTATTGGGTAAGAGGGGGATCCAAGTACCCTCTAAAGGCAACGGCGTGATAGAAATATTTGAGAAAAAGGCTGCTACCTCCACGTTAAAGACCCTACACCTACCTCCCTAGCTGCATTAATGGGGAAATGACCCCTGAACAGTATAATCGAACTTTCCTGCTATTATTTAAAGACTTCAAGAAGGTGGTGGAAGAGGGAGGCACCTAAGGATAAGATTTGTGTGACATGTGGATGTAAGAGGGAAGAAGAAGAATATTTAAGAAGAGAAGGGAGAAAAGAAAAGGGGAGATCTGTCAGTTAGCTGAAAAAAGAACTAAGAACTGTAATTTTTGGCATAAAAGAGAAGCAATATACAAATCGTCCTCGGCTTACGTCCGAGGAGGTTCCCTTGTCATATTTGTTTATCATTTGCAAAGATTGTGGCATTCTAATCTGCTTATCAAGTTTCCAATACCCCTAAACTAGATTTCAAATCCACACTCTACAAATCTTATTGTTTAAGACTCATTGGGCCTAAGCTCACGTCTATCTTTGGGTCCAGGTGCAATTGTGCACTTACAATAATTATCCCAAATTCCCAAAACATTCATTTATTTACAAAATTTTGCTTTAAAAAATTCATTTATTTACATAATAACTTAAATATGAATTTTTTTAAAATAAACAATCGAAACCCCTTTATTAAGATTTTCTTTTTAAATCACTATATTAATAGAAATTAGTAAAAATATTTTTTTATTTAATTATTTTATGGGATTATTTTATTAATTACTATTGTGTAAGTAATGACTTGTTACAAATCTTGGGAAATGATATCGATGTTAAGGCTTAATATTAAATGATTTGTAATATTTGATATTTAGTAACACTTTTTTGAATTGATAATTTTATATTGTATAAGAATATATATATATATATATATATATATATATATATATATATATATATATATATATATATATATAAAAGAACCTCGAAACGGTACATCAAAATAGGCCGGTACCAAAATATTATATTCCATTGGACAAATCGAAACGAGTTTCGAAACAGTATTCATAACATTGCTTTTAACATGTCTAATTTCTTCAACAAAAGTATAACTTTTATTTTATATTAATTTTGTTTTTTTTTTATAGAAGATAAAAATTATAATTTAACTTAATTTAAATGTATATGTGTGTGAAGTTCTCTATTAGAAATTTGAACTCTGACCCTTGCCTCCTATACCTCACAAACACTTATACTTATAGAGTGACCATTGTACCAAGGGTGTGCAGTGATATATTAATTTTGTTTTGAAAATTTGATGATTTTTTTTTTGAGAGAGTTTGAAAAGTTGATGAAGTTGAATATATATATATATACTGTTTTTTTTTAGAAATGAAGTTGGATAATTAAATTATGAAATTTAAATGTTGATCCACTCAAAATGCCAAGTGATTTTCATAAGTAGATTTCCTCTTTCAAATTTGGAATGATACGACGCATCAAGTCATCAACTAAATGTAGATTCATTTAATCTATCAAAAGATTTTCATAAAAAGATATTTCATAGGGGAAAAAAAAAAGGAATGATACCAATTAATTAACCCGCATGGTTGCTTATATCAAGAACACTAACAATTTTGTACTTTAAAATGGCATATATATAGAATCTAATTTGCAGTATTATCTTCTTGTAAAATTATCAAAATCCTTGTTATTTAAAGTTCATGATTTGGTATTCAAAAAAACAAAGAAAAAAGAAGAAGAAGATATGATTTGGGGGTTCCATTAAAGAAAATTTTAATTCGTTACTTGTCACAGCTACTGACTTGCTGTCCATACCAATTATATGATATTATGAATTATGATTCGTTCATGGTCAACATCTTCACAGTACTTGACGACACCCAACCATTTCCTCTCTATTTTATATATATATATATATATATATATATATATAAGATTTCGATTTATAGCATAAGCTTCATCATGATTGTTCATTTGCTCTTATTATCAAACTAAGAACTCAATTGATTTTTAGTATAAGCAGAGTTCGAATTCTAAATCATTTATTCAATGGCAAGAAACTTATTGAACTAACTTTTTTTTTTTTTGAGAAGGACTTATTGAACTCACTTGAATTCACGTGTATAAAATTATTCGTTAACTACTAATTTGACAAAATGGGTATTATGCATAAAGCTTTCTAAGAAAAACTGCTTCTCCCGAAAAATGCCCAATGAACGATGTGTCATTTTAGTCATTTCAACATGTTAGATGATACTAACACCCAATATTTTCTACCCCAAACAACTCCTTCACCAGATACACACCTAATTCCTACCAATCTCTTTTTTTCTGTCTAGTTGTTTACTATCCAAAACTCTTAAATTATTGTCCTCTTATGAAACTAAATATTAAATTTTGTTAGGAGTTGTCCTGGAAAAAATATGATATCAATCATTTAACCCAAATTTCATTGTCACAATAAGGGTAAGAGGTGCCGATATATAGAAAAGTCATTGAGGAACTCTTTATTTCTCATACGTGAAACTTTATTTTATATTAGAGGGATGTTGTTGGTATTGGCTTAAAAAGTCAATTTTTTTTACTATCTAGCTTATTTTTGTTATTATTTATGGGTCTCATTGCATTTTTTGGTACTTGCATGAGTTTTATTGTACTATTTTAGCTACCTTTTAGTTTTATCTACAGTATTTTTAACAAAAAAATTTTAGTTTTAATTAAATAAATTGTTTTCAAACGGACAACTAGGTATGGATAAAATTAAATAAAGAGTCAAGATTAGGAAGACATTATCTTACGTTAAAAAGTATCAAAATTTTAGAATAGGACAATTCATGGTTGAATAGATGATATATATTGCATTTTTCCTGTATTAATTTAGAAATTGGTATCTTTAGGTGACGTTTGGATTTAGTTGCGTTTGCATTTCCTTTTTTTATTTATTTTTTCTTTTTCAGCTAAGCGCACTTGGCACCGTTCATTGTCCATTAATAGTGATTTTAGGCTTATGAATAGTGCCAAGCGTGTAAACAGTAACTTTTTTTAGTTGAGCACGCTTGGCATTGTTCATTGTCCATGAATAGTGCCAAGCGCGTGAACAGTAACTTTTTTAGCTGAGCGTGCTTGGCACTGTTCATTGTCCATGAACAGTGCCAAGTGCGTGAACAGTAACTTTTTTGCTTAGCGCGCTTGGCACTATTCATTGTCCATGAACAGTGATTTTAGGCGTATGAACAGTGCCAAGCGCGTGAACAATAACTTTTTTTTAAAATTTTTTTATTGTTTTTAGTTTTCAACAAAATAAGCGATATCCCAACAAATTTTTAATTTGAATTTTAAATAATATTGTATACTTGCAATATGCTTGGACACTAGACAACCATATTGGATAGGGACAATTGAAATGATTAAATATAAAAATTATGATTACCCTAATAATAACTTGCCACAAATGAAAACCTAATCATGGTTATTAAGTTTGTCACTAGACCTGACCTTATCCAATAAAATATTAAAATGACCTTCCTCAGGGAGTCAGGGTTAATTTAAAAAATAATAATTACTTGAATCAGTTGTTTATAGTTTTTTGGTTTACTTAAAATCACATTTTTAAAACACAGCTTGACTTAAGATGCACGACTTTAAATGAATTAAAATTGTATTTTTAAAACATAATTAAAAAAAAAGATAAATTATCAAATAACTTAAAAATATTAATTCAAATAGTTATTATTGAAAATCATATTACTTTGCAAATTTTACCAACTCTATCAAAAAAATGTTTAATGTAAAATAGAGTCAAATACAAAATTGACCCTCTAAGTTTTTTCAGATTTCATCTCAGTTCTTTAACTTTGATTTTGTTCATTTCAGTCCTCTAACTTTTAAGTTGATTCAATTAAGGCTTTTCTATCAACTTTTGTTATATGTTGTGGTTAATTTTTCAATTTTATAATTTTTTTTTTCAAAATTTCTAAATTAAAAAAATTTAATTAATGATTGAAAAATCTTTTTCAGATTTTTTTTAACAAAAGTTAACAGAAAGGCCTTAATTAAATAAATCTTAAACTTATATTACGGAAATGCACAAGAGCAAAGTTAAAACCCTGAAATGAAATCTGAAAAAAGTTAGAGGGTCAGTTTTGCATTTTAGCCTATAAAATAATAAAAACAGAAAAAAAAAAATACATAATATTTTTAAATTAGCCTAATTCAAATCTTAAACCCTTAATAATTTGAAATTTAAATCTATTTTTGAATTACATGATTGGTTAATTTTAAAATATTATTAAAAAAAATTTGTAAACTTTTGTTGTGTGGTAAAAATAGTTGTCCTAACGTCAAATTCCAACAACAAAAACCAAACTCCATTTATTTAAAAAAAAAAAAAAAAAAGAGCCACTTTCACGAACCAACCTAGGACACGACAGAACAGAAACTCTTAAAAACAACTCTCGAAATCTATCATTCCACATCACAATAACACGACATCGTTTCCTTCCCTTCCCTTCATTTCCCTTTCCAAAGCGCCACTTCCACTACACTCTCTTTTCCTTCCCCAAACAACACCTCTCCCTCTCTCTCTCTCTCTCTCTCTCTCTCTAAAACTCTTTTCTCTTTTCAAAGTTCAAACACACACACACACCCACACACTTCTCTCCCTCTCTCTCTAAGATAGTAAAATGGAGGCAGAACTGCCAGTGCGCGTGGCGAGCACCAGGAGGGGGAGAAGGAGCTTCACAGTGCCACTCACTCGCTACGCGGCGCGTCTGTTCACGCGCCACCGCCAAGAAGAAGAAGAGGAAGAGGAGGAGGAGGAGGAGCAGCAGCCACCCCGATCGGAGGATGAGGAGTCGGAGCAGGATTACAGTTACTATAACGAGAACGGCAGTTACTGTTGCTACTGGTACTACTGGAAGGCGATAATGGTGGTGGACCTGGTGTGGAACATGGGGTTCGTGGTGGTGGCTCTGGTGGTTCTACTCTCTACTTTCAAAGAGAGACCTTCCACACCTCTCAGGCTTTGGCTCTTCGGTTACTCTCTCCAATGCCTCTTCCATGTCGCCTTCGTCTACCTTCACTTTCTCCTCCGCAATTCTTCCTACTCTCTCTCTCACAACAGGTCACTTTAGCTTCTCTCTCTTTCTCCCTTTCATATTTTCTTTTTCTTTTTCTTTTTCTTAAAAAAAAAATATATATATATATATATATATATATATATATATATATATATATATATATATAAATTATTTCTCAACAACAAATGAGGTTTTATGTTGGCAGTTAGCGTGGTATTAATAAATGTGATGCTTATCAAAAAAATGTAGTATTGTTAGTCTTTTTTTTTTTCTTTTTTCTTTTGGAATATTATATGTTGTTTTTTTTATTCTTGAAAATAATGTTAATTTGGTTAGTTAATTTTTTTATTTATTTAATTGATATTAATAAGTTCTAAGCGTCCCTTTCTCATTTTTAGTTAATTATGAAATTGGGTGTGTACGTAGTATTGCTGTTAAAGATTTATTTTTTATTTTATTTTTTAAAATTTGTGCATTGCTTTGCAATTTTCTGTCTCTACAGTCAACACGTTTTTGAGTAATATTAATTTTCCAATTTTCATGGTATAATTGGGTTTCTCTCTCTCTTGCTCTCTGCTGAGATTTTGATTGGTTCAAATTAGTAGTAATAAAGAGTATGTCTCAAATTACAGCATAACCTTATGGTGGGTACAGAGTTTTGGTGGGACTGGGTGTAAGCTTATCTTATCTGATGGGTAGGATAGTAGTAGAAACAATGGACCACATTCATATTTTGGTTCTGAGAATTAAAAAAATGTGACAATTAATGTCAAATTTGGAGGATAATAATCTAGGAATTTTTTTTTAATACGTATAATTTATGATTTTTTATTTTATAAGCATGATAATCTAGGAAGTTAAATAAAAGGGGCAAAAAAAAAAGAAGGTAAAAAGGTTGTCTCCATATGATGTATATGATTAAAGCTTGCATGCATTTATTTTGTTTTTGATATGTTACATTGTGTGGGCAAAGGTGCAATGAAACCAGCAATTTTGTCATCTTTGAAGGCTACTGCATGTGAGTTTACCTTTTGCTTTAGGTGGCGGATGGAGTCTCATTATACTTTGTTGTGTTTATGATGCTGTACTTATTAGCTTTCATCATTAGTCAGCTCCTTTCATTGTTGGAACACTAGCGATCTTCCATGTGTAATTTTTCTCAAAGATACCATTTTAAGAGAAAAGGGTTAGCAACGAAAGTAATTCTCATTGCTTGAGCTTTTCTTTAAACTTAATTGTTCTGATCCGTGCACTTCGTTCTCCCTCTGTGTTTTTGTGTTTGGAGGGGGTGGGATGAAGATATGGACTTTGTAGTTTGTACCAAGACATATCACATATCATTTTGATGTAAATTGATAGCATAAGAGCAAGTGCAAGAGGGTAAACAGGGAAACTCGTACTCTGTTCTTTTTTCTATCTCTTTCCTTAAATATTGATCCTTTCCCTTGTCCAACTTTGTGCTTAAGAGTTCATACTTTGTATGTTGACAACTAAGGTGACATTTAGAAAAGACAGAATCCAATTAGCAAGAAGATTCTTTTATCATCTTGTGTCATGTTGTGCCTTCAATTCATTAGTGGTTTTGCTCTTTAATGTGTGTGTGGTGTTCCTTTTCATATCTATAAATCTAGCTCTCATAATTTAGCTAATCTGCATAATGGATGTGGGGGGATCTGTTTTCAGCATTTCTAGTTGTCAGCAAAACAGTAAATCCCATTATGTGTGCTTGCAATTAATAATGTCCATTCGTTCAAGTTAATCAGAGACTAAAGGCATAAACATCTGCATTGTAGTGAACCGAAAAATAAACTTTTTCTCCCCTCTTTTTAATAAGATGGGAGAGATTGAAAACAATTACCAGTATGCAAAATCCTAAACTCTTAACAATGGAAGAATATTTCATGTAACACTTGTTATTGTTTTTATTTTGTTTTTCAGAATTGTGAAAAGCTTGGAATCAATAAATACAATGATATCCTCCATCTGGTGGGTATTTGGATTCTATTGGATTGTTGTGGGCGGCCAAGCACTTTTGCAGGATTCTCCTCGCCTCTATTGGTAAGACACATGGCTTAAGATTTTGAACTAATTCTAAACGGACATCTCTAATGGCTTTTTACATAAACATACTTACATACATCATAATGAATGAATAAGAGGAAAAAAAAAAACAAGTGTTTGAATGATTTTATCTCGATATGGATAAAGATGAAGTTTAAATCTATGTTGAAACTTATTTCATTAGGTGCATCAACATAAAAATTTGGTAAATTTATTTTCTTTTGGTGGATTTTGTGCCTGTTTTGTTCCTCTTGTAAACAAATGTGCATGGAAAAAACTTCTTGTGGGAACTCTAGTTAACTGCTTTATGTTTCTATATATCAGAAAGAGAGGGGGAGGGGGGGAAAGGAGGCACTTATGCACGGTGGAATGTCATGTTTATATAGAGGATCTTCTTCCCAATAAAATAAATTTTTCTTGTTTTCTCCTTTTTCTCTCTTCTCCTTAAAATTATATAAATTAAGAGCAGAGCTTGTGTTAAGTTCTTGGTAGTTCAGAAATTGGTGAAGAAAGAAATGGGAATTAAGGAAGAAAATCACAGTTACTTCGAGAGTAACCAACCTCCTAAGCAAAGAAAGAAGAAGATAAGCACAAGCTTGGGTTAATTCTCTGGATACCTCTTATTGAACATCTTAGCAGCTTATATACAATGCAATCTCTGCTTAACCAATTCCCACCCAAAAGCTAACTAACTGCATTATTGTAACTAACTGTATTACTGTGCTAACAACACTAGCATACAATACAACACATGGTAGCTTCAGTACATACAGATACAGCTGATACAGCTAGTATCCTAACAGCTTGGGAATACTCAAGGGAAGATCTTTAAATGGTATGATTTATTGATGTTTTCATACTGTTAAATCACTACCCCCCCCCCCCCTCCCCCCCCTTTTCTTTTCGAAGTGTTGTGATGTATTTTGCTTTTGTTGTGTGAGGCGATATTTTGTTATTCACCAAGTTCAACTGTTTATCATTCTATGGCCTTTCGACAATAAGGGGTGTTTGGTAAGTCATAGAACCTGGCCAACGAAGAACAATATAATTGGTCTTAATTATTTTCAATATGATAAATAAATAAATAAAAATTGTCAGAAAATTGTTCAACAATGGACCAGATATATTCCTATAAAAAGCTTGTTTTTAACTTATAAGTTTGGTTTTGTTCAAATACACATTACCTCTGAAATGAAATTAATAAATTTTTGGTGTTTTCAGATGCATATTTTGATGAAAAAGTAACAAACTAGTTTTAAATCTGGAAATTTCATATATATTACCACCAAATCTGGTAGTAACTAAAAAAAAAATTGGTAGTAACTGCTTGTAACCAACATTTAGACAAACTAGATATAAAACAAAAGCAGTTCATCTTTGGACTAGTTTTATTTTTGGTTCAGCTTATATCAGAATTCATGGCCTGTGCAAAGTATTTGATCTACATAGGATTTGAGCCCAGATAGGGGCTCAATAGTTTCTAGTTATCAATTAGAAGCAGACAAAAGAGAAGCAATACCAATATTTCAAAATTCAGCCATGATATATTATTATTTGTTTTCATGTTCAACAAATATATGGAACCCTCAGTGATATTCCCTGTAAATTATGTGCAGGTTAACTGTTGTTTTTCTAGCCTTTGATTTGTTCTTTATTATCTTTTGCATTGGAATGGCATTTGTCATTTTCTTTGCTCTCTGCTGCTGCATTCCACTTGTAGCATTTGCCTATGCTATGACAATAAGAAAAGGTGCATCTGAAGATGATATCGGCTCTCTTCCCAAGTATAGATTTCGACAGGCCAATCCAATGGGGATCTTTGACAATGATGGAATGAAAGTTGTTGGAGCAATGGAGTCAGGAAACAGTAATTCTGTCAATGAACTTTCTCTTCATCCAGAGGATTCTGTGAGCACCAATTCCTCATCTCTTTTTTTTCCTTTGTTTTTTAGTTTTAATTTTTAATCATATCAGATTTATTTGGTTGCTCAAATTCATTGCTTCATTTTGCATGGAAGCATCTTTTTTACTCATCATTTTTCATAGTTCTTCCCCTTTTTTGTTTTTTCAACAAGGTTCTTTGCATCTTCTACGCTATAATAATCTTTGAATCCATCTGCCTTGCTAGCATACAAATTTACTGTGACGTATATGTTGATATTAATAGAATATTGTGATATTTGGCTTTGACTAGAGCTATTGTTTCTTTGATTAATACAATTTGAAACTGTCAATTTACTAATTTTTCCTAGAATTCCACAATTTTCATTGATCCATAAATATTTATTGAGGTGAGAAATTTCAATGGTCAAGTTATTAATATTTTTGTTTTGATTACAAAACAAATTCAACCTCTAAAGTCATGCGAGACTTTTGTAGGCCTTTTATGCTATGGAATTTATGATGGGTTTTTAAATTAACTGTTATGATGCTAGTGAAACAATGCAAGTATTTAAAATATGCTTATAAGTTTTTGTCTTATTTTTTGACCAAGGAAATGTGCATGAAATGTTTGATCCATTCCCTGGTGCAACTTAGGAAGTTATTGAAATATTACTTGGTTATTCTCATGTTATGTGCATTTGAGAAATAGGAAAACTGTGACTCTCTCTCTCTCTCTGTCTCTCTCTCTGTCTCTCTCTCTTTTTTAATTTTCTTTTGGCTGACATATTTCATTAGCTAAAGTCACATACTGGATTTTTATACAATGTTTGATTAAGCAAACCTTGATTAAAAATTCTAATTGAGGTCTTTTCAAGTAGCGGTTGACATGCCTAACAAAATTGATCCATGTGAGGATAAAAAATATATGTAGATGTGCAAAGGCTTTATAAACTATCAATGAGAAGATTACTTCTTAGGTACTACTATTTGATCAATTGTTGGTGACATTTTTTTTTTTTTTGTGGAAAAGTCCCATGCAGTGATGGACCAGTTATACTTGCTCCCTTGTGATACTTATGTATCAGTTACCAATATTGTTTTCACATGGTGTGATGTAGCTGAACTCCATCATTGCTCTTCCCCCGTTCCCCCTAATAAATATTAATTACTCAACAAGAGGTTATCCATAATGCACTTATCCTAATAAATCCGGGTCGTCATGCATCTTATCACTGTAGATAAACTAACAACTAGTAATATTGCCTTAAAATTTACATTTTTCCATATGGTATTGGTTGATATTCATCAAACTTATATGATTGCACTTGATTCATTGGTGGTGCTACTCATTATGTGACTCTGCATAGAAGGCTTATAGCTTGGAGTGGAAGCTATGTTATTGGTTGATAAGCATCAAACTTTTATGATTGCACTTGATTCGTTGCTGGTGCTACACTGCTACACGTTGTGTGATTGTGCATACAGTGCTAATATCATGGAGTGAAAGCTATCTTTTTTTCTTTCAAGTGTTATTGTTATTGCAACTGCAAAATTTTCAGAATAAGAGACACATGAATCCTAATTTGTGTCCTGTCTTTCTTGTAGGAGTGCTGCATCTGCCTTTCACAGTATGTAGATGGAGTAGAGCTGTATACCCTTCCCTGTAATCACCATTTCCATTGTGGATGCATCAGCAGATGGCTTCGAATTAATGCGACCTGCCCTCTCTGCAAATATAATATCCTCCAGGGTGATACATTGGTTTGACCATTTTTCTCGTGTCCAAATCACAAGATAGCGAGGCTATATATTTATTGAAAGCGAAGGATTTGAGAGTGCAGATTCCTGATGGTCATTTCACTGACCTGCTGACTACTGATGTAGCTAACAGAGAAGGGCAAAAAAAAAAAAAAAACAAAAAACAAAAAAAAAAAAACGGAAAGTGTGAAATTTTCTCACATGGTTCCAGTTCCTAAACCTTTAATTTGTAAATAGATCGATTGCATTTTCAACTCTAGTTTACATTGACTGTATATTGTGTAGGTGTGGTAAGTTAGGACAAAAAGTTGGAGATGGGGTCTTTCCTTGTCATTTGATTTGCAAATTTGGAAATCAATTGAAATTTCTGCGCTTTTGCAGCCACTGAACAAGTTTCTCTTGACAAACACTGAACAAGTTGCACTTGACAAACGAGCCATCCACTCCTCGAGCCTGTGGAAGGAACCAAAGAGCCAGAGGGCGTAGTAGGGTAAATGTTGGATTTATGTTCTGTAGGAATATTTATATTTGTGTGGTGACAAGTTTAACTTTTGCTTTTATCATGGATTGGCAAAATCAGCATGGTGATTTATGACTGATGTGAAGGAATTAAAAGAAAGAGATCTTATCTCTTAGATTAAGTGTCCGTTTGGCATGATTAATTTTGCTAACTTATTTTATTATTCAGCTTATTTTTGTTACTATTTATGGGTTCTACTGCACTTTTTGGTACTATTTATAGGTTTTACTATACTATTTTAACTAACTTTTACTTTTATCTATAGTACATTCAGCAAAAAAATTTTAATTTTAATAAAATAAACTAATTTTAAACAGATCTTAAGACTAGGAATGTGAAAAAAGCAACCAAAGAACTTGGTTACTAGTTAATCAGGTACTACAAAACAAACCCCAAACGTAGCAACGCCTAACATGCAGGGCGGCATCAGATACCTATAGAAAACCTTGTATAACAAGGAAATGTCAGGTTTCACTATTTTACCAAAGACGTTGGCTGTCGTTGCAATTTGAAAGGTCATTACAGAACCACAGATTTCCTTCGTAGGCATGTCTGTAAAGAAAAATGGAAGTGCATAATTTTCACGCAACTCGAATGCTGTGCCTCCGTTATGCAAAGGGATTGGAAGAGGATTCAGATTTTGTGAGATGTAAAGTACAGGCCATGCCCAGGATTGAGCGCTTTGCAGAATCTGAATGTAAAGTACGTTACACGATGCTGAAAGTGAACCGGTATTCTATTTAACATAATCAACTTAGGTCAATCCTCTAGGACCACTACTACTTCCTACCTAGGAAGTATAGACACTTTATTTGAGACACGAGGACATTTATTTATTTTTATTTTTTTAGTCTCAATCATGAACACTTTTCTAGTTTTCTTTTATTTACATTTTTAAATTTTACCATTGGTTTGTATTCTAATTTCTAAATATCATTTATTAGTTATGAATTCACTTTATTATTTATTATTACTTTTCATGATGTACTCTTGGCCGATCATAGCTAATTTCCTTTAATTAAAATTCAACTTATTTCATCTAAAAAAATTGATATATTTTTAACATTATATGAAAAAATAGATGTTAACGATATTTTAATATTTTAATAAAGATATATTTAACAAATAATTAATATGCTTATCCTAGCAATATTGTGTCCTAATTTTTCAAAAACTGTCATGTCTTGGTGTTGCACCCATACTCGTGTCTGTGTCTATGTATGTCCTTCCTACTTAGTGGTTGTAGAATGTTAATCAAGATAGATCCAATGTTTTCTAATACCTAATTGTTAGAATATTTGTCAAATGATTAAATTCACTATTTCTTTAGTGCTCAACCTTTTGGAACAATCAGTCATTTATTTTGGTATCAGAGTAGGAGGTTCTGAATTTGAACCATACTTAAACTTTTTTGGGTAAAAAATAACCATGCTTTTGTTGTTAGGAAAAATATTCCAGCAACTTGTATTCCTCCCCACCCCCCCAAAAAAAAAAAAAAACTGAAAGAAGTTTTAGAAACAAGCATTTTTGTAGTCCCATTTGTTATGAACAGAGGACAAGACAGAAGACTGAAGAAGAACTAAAGACAAGTTCCCAAATATATTGTTCTGCAGTTCTGTTCTGCAATGTGACACTTGAGTGAATAAAACTGTTCTCAAATTACAGATTCAAACAGGCCTCAACATTTTCTTTTCTTGATAAAGATCAGATTCACAAATAATCTGGTTAAACCTTGGAGGCTGTTATGGTACAGCCGTGCATGCATGGCACTGAAAGTAATCATGGTATTAGCATAGACCCAAGAAATCTAGGAGAAGCATCATCTCAAGTCTAAACTAAGAAACACCATATATGTCACTGCTTTTCAGTCTTTGTCTGCATATTTTAAGTGCAGTCCCTGGAAAACTTGCCTTTTGCTACTCCATTAAAGACATAAATTATTGAACCTTTGAGAACTTTAACATTTTGATAAGTATATACCATTTACGAAGCATGAAACTTTAGAGAGGAAAATTCATAATTCTACTTAAGCCTTTTGCTCGTGCTTTGCTCCTATTTCACTTACAGTGATCTAACTTTGAACCATATGAAAAGGGATTTCAAGAAAGCTTTCTTGTTCTCTTCTTGTGAATAGGAGAGAGAGAGGGGGGGGGGGGGGGGGTGAGCACAATTTAAAGCATAAATTTTAGACAAATTCATGTTTCTAATGCAAATGCCAAAAGTATGTGAGACCACTAAAATGATTGACCAGAACTACCACATGCTAAATGCAATGTATTATGTAGTCTATTGTGTTAAATCTTGCTCAAGACTTGCCTTTGCTACTCTTTTAGTGAAGTAAACAACAAATTTACACAAAGCCATGCAGCTTCTAAATTCCAAGTAGTCTCCTTAAATCCAAAATTTAGTTCTTATGGCTGCTGGCTGCTGCAGGAGTGTCACAGAAGTATACATAGCCAGAGTTCCCACTAACCCAAATTTTATATACATGGAGAGTCCAAAAGGATTGCTTGATTTTCTTGTTGGCCATCAGTTTCTCCCTCTATTTGCTGCCGCAATTGACCCTTTAAGGGATTCAAATTTCAAAGGACACTTAAACCTGAAATCCTCAAGTGAAGGACTTCAGGAAGATGATTAACGAGTACTAATTTCTGCAGCTTAGCAACAATTAAGGGACATTGTAGCTGTTGTAAATTTTCCAAGTTTAAGAAGTAACCTAACAACCTCAAGATTTTCATCCCTAAATAGTATAATGACGCATTCATTTCATTTACAATCCATGGTTTATGGAAACTACGCCACTGAGTTAGCTGCTTATAAATGAAGCACTTATCTTAACTGGACACTTTTAGTTTTACCTCACATGATAACCGATTAACTATAACCAGGATACAAAATTGTAGTACACTAATAGAATGGAAATAATCTCAAGATAAGAGGGCTACCTAATCAGTCTAAAAAGAGGCGACTTTAAACCATCTACAAATTGGAAATGCATATCTACTACTGAAGTCTTTAATTTCAAAGAAACAAGATACACTGATGCACAGATATTGTCTAAGCTGGCAAGAACAAATTGAAATGACACATAAAGAAGCAAAAGGGTCAGCACAAAACCTGCAATACAATTTGAGGCAAAGGTCATACATTCTTTAACTTCTTCATCTTTGAGGGTGGCCATCGGCCCTTCTTCCTCAATCTCCTCTTTCTAACAAGCCTCTTTCTCCGAAGCCTTATCTTTTTTGCCAATTTCATCCTCTCCTTCTGTTCCATCCTCTCCTGAAGCTTTGATTCCAAGGGCAGTTTGTTAACCGGCACAACCTCCTCCTTGCTCTCAGCCCCTTCCTTGCTATCCGAAGAAGGCTCAGCACCAGTTCCATCAATGTCGGAAGAAGCTTTCACAATTAGCGAACCCGTCTTCTTGATGATAAAGGGTGTGTGAATGTGAATTCCTTTGAAAGATTTTGGGTGCAGATCAATGGGTTTCATATGCAACCTGGAGACTGAAAGCCAATAGCATAAAATTTGGATATGAAAAAGTTTAAAGCTTGAAATACAACCAAAAGAAGGAAGATTGAGTTTTTTTATACAAAACCCAGATAACATAATAATTTGTTGCAATATATGAAATGGCATTTTAACCTTTAGAAGCTACTCAAGCTAGTAAATACAGATGCAGATTAAAGTGATCTTTACGTGTTTGAAGAAAAACCCAACTGAGTATGTGATTGAATATGCTACAAGAGAACTATTTATAAAAACAACGTTCACCTTGCTCAATTGGGATTCATTGACTTTAGCAAATATATATAAAAATGTATCAGCAACAAATAAAAACGTAAAGAGGAATAACAAATGAGAGAGAGAGAGAGAGAGAGAGGGGCTTACTTGGTGATGATGATGAACAAGACAATGAAGAAGAGGAAGAAGACGAAGAAGGAAGAGAGGTGAGAGGATTGGAGCAGAAAAGGAGAGCCATAACGCTGGCTCTCTTTGAAATTTGGTAGTTTGGATATGAATGTGTGGAAAGTGGATAAGCCTTAACAAGCTCCTCTTCCTCCTCCTATGTCCGTGTATTTGTCAGTCTATAGTCCACTCTCCACTCGATAAGGTAAACATTACGAAGAATTTTTAATTTTACTACCCATCCCACCGCTTTAATCCCCCAATTTTTACTCAAATGTTAAAATGTGACTTTGCTCAAACTTGAATTCTTCGATTCTCCAAAGAAATTTGTATAAAAATGTTTGTGTTTCTGGAATTTAAATTCCTTACCCCAATTTTAAACTAAAAAAAAAAAAAGTGCTTAAAGTCTAATTGTATTTGTTATTATTATATATTAATAATTGTATTATGTTCCATTTCTTTAGACAAAATATTTTGTGGAAAAAGTCAAAAAATGTTTTATATTCTTCGAAATTAGTTCTTATAATTTCAAATTACTATATAAACCAAACTTATTTTTATGTAAATAGGCTTCAAATAAGAAAGTATTTTATGGATTTTTTTGCCCATTTGAGGATTCTCAAATAGGAAAACAAATCCCAAATTTGAAATATTCACCCAAAAAATTAAGTAAAAAAAGTGACTAATTTGAATTAAAAATATTTCATTTTGATGAAAGTCAATAGTTAGACAACAGTCGGTAATGACAATCTTTGATTAGCTTGTGAAGAGAAAATGACAAAGAGAGTGTAATTACATTTGCGAGAGTATTTTGCAGTGGTTTGTTGAGTATCTAATGTTCCAAAAAAAACAATTCTACTCTTCAAAAGTGGAAAATGTTTTTTTCTATTCAAAAATGGAAACCGTTTTCCACTATATTGGATTTGTTTAGTTGTTTTCCATTGATTTGCATTTTTAATAATATCCAACACCAAAAAATGTAACAAAAGAAAAACCACTTCCTACCAAAACAAAGAAGCTTTAAATGGTTTAAGGTAGTCATTTTATTTTTTGGATTTAAAGCATTCAAGTTAGCTTACCTAAATTTCCTTTTTATTTTACAATAACAACCTATTATTATTCTTTTAGCAAAAAAAAAAACTACTATTTTTATTTTAACCAATCACTTTGCAAAACACTCACATCAAATTCTCTTACCTATACTCTATTTCATCAGAATATTTTTCCTTTTATTTTTATTTTTTTTCACTTTTCTTTAGTTACCAAAAGACAAAAAATAATAAAATAAAGGTTTGGAGAATAAACAATGCTCCCTAAAGATAGGAAGGCACTATAGCAAAAACTTATTTTAGGGAATGGGAAGGGAAGCCAATGTTGAGTGTTTTTTGAGTTTCTATCCCTAAATTGGTATCTTACACTATTTTAGGGAAACCAATGTAATTGTTCTTAGATCTATTTAAAGTGCATCATTCATACATGTGAATTTTAATGATTTAGGGTTGGGTTTTTTCTTTTTTCTTTTTCTTTTTTTTTTGGTGTGTGTATGTGGAGGAAGTAGGGTTGGGTTGAAAGACATGTTATAAGATGTGACCTTGTGTATAAAACCTAACTTTAATTACCCAACTGTATAATAAACTAACTTATTATCAACAAAAAAAAAGTATAATAAACTAACTTCAATCAAATTCTTTTTCTGTTGTTACTAATAATCTATAGCCCAAACCACCCCACCCCACATTTTTCTCTAGTTTTTTATTCTCTAGTTTTTTATTTATTTATTTATAAACGTCACATAGGCTTCACACCTACAAAGGTTAAGGATCAAAATAAAACATTTGAAAGGTTGAGAACCATTTTCAAACATGGGACAAAAGTTGAGGACCAACAGTGCAATTAAAGTAATAATGATAAAATAAAAATAAAACCCTTCCTACAAAGGAGAAAATGAGTTATGGCACACAGAAAAGCCCAAAAAGAGAATGTTCAAAGTATAAAGGAAGTAAGGGAGACAGTAAAAAATAAAAAATAAAATAAAGTTTATAATTGAATGAACTAAATTATTACATTAGCCTCAAAACTTAATTCATTTGTTTATAAATTAGTTGTTGATGATGGGTACTATAGGAATATTCAGTGACAAAATTGAGGACTCAAAATTAACCCGAGTTCTATTAATAGTAGAGATTATAAGCCAGCCCACAGTGAAGCTCTGCATGCTAGCATATACAAATTACAAAGTAACAACAATATTTAAAGAAAGTAGGAAGCAACAAACACAGTACTTTGCCAGAGGTCTGTCATTACAGAAGAATGATACTATATGTACCAGTAGAAAGAACCCAAAATAACAACTCCACTAAGCCTTAAACAAATTGCCTAGACAAAAGAAAGCAATTAGAAGGGAATGGCTTGGTCAGGGCTAACAAAATCAATCAGTAACTAAGTTCATGGGCTTCATTAATAAGAGTAATATGTTCACATGGTCTTCATTCAGCATATTCACAGGCACTAAAGTGATTGAGCTTGTTGGAAGAGTTAGCTGGTGAGGAAATCTCCAACTTAGTAGTCTGTTACACCAGAGAACAACAGTCAATATAATATACTACAATACATATGATCATATAGGTTCCATAAAAATGACAAAATATAGGACCAAGCAGAAGAAAGCTGCATTAATATATCAAACTTCCAAGACAGAAACACAGTTCTCCTTAGCCCTCCATACACAAAGATGATAGCTTTGTTACCATTCGGACTTGGAGGATTAGGTCTATGATTTTGTGTGAGCTAGTTGCAAATCGCAATACCAAGAAGGTATTAGTCATTTAGCAGAAAAGTTGCCAAACATATCCTTCTCCAAGTCCAGGAAGCTGAAGAAGTAGAAGATTTTATAAAAAGGATGCTTTTAAGTCTTGCAGTTTATGGCCGAAGGACCTTGTAGACATTAGTATATGGATTTGGAGTAGCCTCCAGATGTCTGAAAACCAAACCCTCAAAGTTTTAGGCTGAAATCAGCAAAGCATAACCATTGCCCCAGAAAACGTGAAAAGAATGGTTGTTCTTTAGTCCATTATTCTATCATATAAGTCTTCACTTTGGTACTCAATGGCTAAACATGGATATAATAATAGTGAATGCAGAACTTACTAGATCTTGAAAAGAAAAATATATAATCTGATTAGACGTATATGTTTTTCATAGATTTGTGAGAAGATGGGAGAAGAACTAAGTCAGGATAGCTTTCCTAAATGCTCGCATGTGAGCACATCTGTCTACGGCCTAATGTTCTTTGTCAGTCAATAACACAACCATGCGTTTGCTTCACTTTCTATCAATAAATGTGGAGAATTACCATTTAGTTAATCAATAAACAAAAAATAAGTTTCTTATAAGGTTTTTAGACATTATAGTTCAACCTCCAAGAAGTAATGTAACACAGGGAGCAGAACCCAAGAACACCATCATCCATGGAGACATGACAATGTGGGAGAACATTTTTTATCTATCAAGATAGCAACGGACATACAATGCTACCACCATATATTCAATTTCCAGACAAGAATAATCCAGTCATTGAGATTTGAACAAAACAAGATACATTCATATGCAAGCAATTCAAGCACAATAAAATTAAAAGGAAATCATATAAGCACAAAAATGGTCAGCACTAAACCTGCAAGTTAACTTTAAAGCAAGGGTCAGATGTTAGTCAACTTCTTCATCTTTGAAGAAGGCCAGCAGCCTCTCTTCCTCATCCTCCTTTTCCTCATGAGCTTTTTATTTCGAAGCCTTATCTTCTTCCACAATTTCAGTTTCATCTTGTGCTCCAGCTTCTGTTGCAGCTTTGAATCCAATGGAAGTTTTTCAAGTGGCAAATCCACATCGCCATCACTTTCTGACTGGGACTCACCACCATCATGAATTTCAGAAGATACCTTAGCAAGGGTTCCAGCTCTTTTCTTGGTCATAATGGGTGCATAAGTGCAGGCTCCATTGAATGATTTAGCATGCTGATCAATGGGGTTCATGAGAAGCCTAGAAACTAAAAGCAGAACAATATTAATCAAAATGAAAAATAAAGCAGATAAACTTTAACAGAACTTGACAATAAGGGGGGAAAAAGGCTTAAATACACAGTTAGTCAATAAAGTTTAGCTCATGAGTGATTTTAGTCTCTAAAGTTTAAATTGATCGCCTTAACTTTAAGTCCCTTAAATAGCATGGTCAAACTAAAAACTAACATGTTATCGCTATACATGGACTAAAAGAGATCATTTTAAGTTTGTTAGGAATAAAATCGATCACTTTAAGTTCGTTAGTGACTAAAATCACTCATGGGCTAAAGTTTACACACAGACAAAGTATTTTGGCAAAAATATGATATTGATAATTAAAACAAAACCCATATAGTAACAATAAAAGTAGTAGTGAAAATAGAAAATGCATAAATCATAGAGTTGAGAATGAAAAGGGGTTTGGAAGAAACCCCGAATATCAATGATGTTAACTCCTAAAAAATAGAGGCAATATATATTGAAGGAGGACCCAACTGAGTATAATAACTAAGACCCATATGCTAAAACAAAAGGCATTCACAAATAAAAACAATCACAGATTACTAGTTGCCTAAAGAAAGACTTTTTTTTTTTTTTTACACATTCCCTAGCTTGCAAAAAAGAACACATGGGTATGCTAATGAATTCTGCAGAAACTCAAGTAATCCTAAAGCAGTAAAATGTCAAAATGTGAGCTCAGTTTGTTCTGGGTTGTTATGTAGATAGAGTGAAAGTGTATCTATTGGTCTTTTTGTATTTCTTGATGGACTAGTAAAAATCAGAAAGGAAAACAACAAAGAGGAACATCGTGTAGAGATAATCTCACCTGGATTTGTAGTGATAGGCAAGATTGAATATGGTGATGATGATGAAGATGAAGTAGACAAAGAAGAGAAACAGGGGAGAGTACTGTAGCTAACGGAGAGAGCCATTGTGCTCTCTCTTTCTTTGTTTCCTTTTTTTCTGCTTCTTTTTTGTTTTCTTTTGGTTTTTGAGTTTTTTTCTCTTTTGTTCTCGCCGACAATGGCAAAGAAGACAAAAGAAAGCCAAATCACTTTTTGGTTGTAAGTCGGGCAAAAATTGAGAATTAACACTAAGTTCCAAATAATATAATTAGTAGGCACTGTTATAAAATTACATTTTTTATTAACATTTCGAGTCTAAAAGATTCGATTTTGAGCTTATAAATTGAGTCTCAAATACTCGATTTCAGTGTTCTAATTTGGCGTTTCTTTCATGTAGCGTCAACCTGAAGATCGAATATCTAAGACTCGATTTATAAGCAAAAAAAAATTTAAGTCTAAGTCATGTACATGCCATTCTCAGAAATACAAAAAAAAAAAATTAAGATAACCCAAATCAAATCAGAGAGAGAAAGAAACTGAGGTATATTGTGAAATTGTTTTCTTCAATGGAGTCTACGATCTCAAACCCGTATTTCAACATAGAAGAAGAAGAGTTGAAGGGAACGAAGCGTAGAAAAACTAAGACGCGAGATTCGGAATCGGGTCCAAAACCCAAGACGATCAGATGGAGATTCGAATCAGAGCAAAGCTCGTCGAAGCTCTCCGCTAAGTCCGCCGCAATTCCTCCTCCTCACCATCATCAACCAAGCTCTCCTCCTTCTCCTCCGTAGGACGACACCGCGAGATCCGAGACGCGGCGAATTGAGTTCTCATCGTATCGGCCCCACGACCACACACGGCCCACGCCGAGCTAAAGCCACCCGCATTGGTTAGAAGCCACCCACGTCGACTTGAAACCCACCCACTCATGGTCCCACGTTGATTTGAAGCCACCCACTCCGATCTCGATCTTCAACTGACTACAACCCATGTTTCTGTGTTTTCTTTTTCTTTTTCTTCTTCTTCTTCTCTGATGAGAAGGTGTAAAGGGTGTTTTAAGGGTTATAAATCAAGTCTTAGAGACTCGATTTTCAGGTAGTCGCCATGTGAAAAAAATGCCACATCAGACGTGATCAAACCATAAAAACCGAGTCTTTATGACTCGATTTATAACCCAAAATCGAGTTTTGAGACTCGAGATATTAGTAAAATATATTCTTTTGAAATCGTGCCTATTAACTATATAGTTAGGAAAATGGGCTTAATTCCCAATTTTGGCCTCGTAAGTCGTAACCAAATTTCTTTTGGCTTTTGGCTTTTGGCTACCAAACCAGACCCCAAAAAAAAAAACTACAGTAATAAATAAAATACAAATACAAAACAAATTATACCCTTTAAATTTTGGTTAATTGTCATTTAATCCTTAAAAAAAATTTATCATTAGGAATGTGCATTTAATCCACCAATCCCAATATCTCAAGTTGACTTTTTCGAGTTGATGAGTCTCTTTTTTATTTATTTATTTAATAAAGATTGGGTTAGGTCAAGTTGAAAAATTATAAACTTAATTATCTTGACCAGTTGACCCAACTTGTGCCTTTAATACTTTAAAATTTATAAATGGTTTTCATTTGCAAGTTGGATTTATTTTTTAATTATGAGACTTAGTTTAAATCCGTTAGTTTGATTTATTTTGATATTTAGGAGCTTGGTTTTAATAAAATTGGAATATTATTCAATTGTGTACATTGTAATTATTTATTGAATAACGAACTTAAATATATGAATGAGAAATCTACTTTTTTTAATTAATCCTAAAAAAATGTTCTCAACCCAACCCTCCTAGTTCTCAGTCAAAGATTTCCCAACCCAAAGAGGTTAGATTGGGTTCAAAAATAAGTCAAACTCAACCCAACATGACTCATGCATGCTCCCTACTTGTGAGTTGTGTGAAACATTCAAGTTCACATTTATTTCCAAAATTGATCCTTCCACCTATAATCTCCATTAAAAATAAAAAATTATTATTATACCATCACGCACCTTTAGTACAATAGTTACTTCGCAAGTATAAGTTTTTGTAAAGTGGGGAGCAAGGGCCAAGATTCACACACATATTAGGCTAGGCTAGAGTAATATATATATATATATATATATATATATATATATATATATATATATATATATATCAAAAAAATTATTTAAAAAATCCTCCAACACCCAAGCATGATTCCAATCCCAATCTAACTTGGAAATATAACCAACCATCCGAAACATTTTTAAAAAAATGTAAAATTATATATGTCTTTACTCAAATGGCCCAATCCGGGTAGATGAGATCCCACGAGTTGTAAGCCCAAAGTAATATATTAGGTTTTGACTCTGAAACATGTAAGAACCTAATTTTTGTATAGGGATATTTATTGATGGTAAAACCCAATTCGTGAGGTGAAGAAATGTGGGTCATGAAATCCAATATATGAAGTAAGTAAATATGGGTCATAAAGCCTAATCTAAAGTGAAGTAATTTGGGCCTATCACAGGCCTGTTTCATATAGAAAAGAGTTAGGCTCGAGGCCCCCCAGACACCCTAGCAAAATTCAAAGGACAAACTTTTCATTTCACACAGACTACAGTTATGAAATTTCTTTAATTGAATTTGACCCGGATAATAATGATAAAAAAAAAGGTTGCATAATAATAGATAATTATGGGATTCGAAGAGTACTTGGATTTTTTGGCCCAAAATTAATGCTCTTAATCAGATAAAATGAATAAAATTTTCATTGGTTGAAAATTGATTTCAATGTAAGCATGGATGTATGGAATTCAATTTAATTGATTTTGATTGGCCATTTGAAGGATTAATGAAAATAATTTAAATTATTAATTCTTTTTAGTTCAATTGAAAGATTATCATTAATATGCATACATTGGTAATCCTACGAGATAATAGTGAATTTTATATGAGAGATAATATGTCCACAATATTTTTACAATATTTTCATAACAAATCATAGGTGATTAGTTGTTATTTGTTTAAATTTGAACCTAACACGAAGATTATTTTTTTGCCCCAATAATAACAACCAATAACAACCTGCCATTTAGGATTTGTTGTAAAAATGTTATGAAAATGTTGTGGACATATCATTTCTCATTTCATATTATCAAAACTATTTGTTTGTTTTCTGCCAATAAATAATTGATTTAACATTTTATAAATTTTTATGTGACTTCTTATAGGAATATATATTGTTAAACTGCTCACATGGTCTTCAAACTTTGTAAATTATTTCAAATTAGAGGTAAATTGAGCTTTGTCAAATAATGTTTGAGCTCAACTCAACAACAAAAGTAAAATGTTCTAGAACCAAGTCTACAAACAATATTCAAACTCAAAGTCATCAAAAAGTTAATATAAAAAAAAAAAAGTCATCAAAAAGTTCAAAAATTTGAGCTCGACTTGGCTTTGCTTGATTAATTAGTCAAGTCAAGCTTAAGCTCAAGATCCAACACAAGTATATTATCAAACTTATATTAAGCATAATTATCAAACCCATTTGGTTTGAACAAATTGTCCCTAACTTCCAATTAATTAAAAACTTAATAAGATATGAGTTTATTTCAAGCCGATAAACAAGCCTAAGCTTAGCTTGTTTTTTATCAAGCCCCATTATTCAAAAGCCCGTTCATAAACATTTAAAAAATAAATAAATACGAACAAGTTTTTTATCGAGTTAAATGTGAGCTATTTATTAATGACTTAGTTCATGTACAGTCTTATTTCAAATCATCCATGTACTTTTAGACGTTCCATTTTAGTTCCTATACATTTTTGGAATGTTTCAAAGGTGCCCTTGTTATCAACTAATGGATTAAAAAAAATAAAGTTGCAAACAAAATTCTTGTAACTTGAATTGCATGAATTTAATTTGCCACATCAATATTTTCCATCCATTAATTAACAGGAAAATACATTTTTTTAACATTTCAAAATAAAACATTTAGAAGTATGTATGCGAGTTCCAAAAGGTTAAAATTTGATGACCAAAAGTGCAATTTAACTAAAAAAAAATTATTCCTCACACGAGTGCAATTTGATGACAATGTGAAGGCAATTCAAAAGTCTGAAAATATCAATATAAAGATTTCCAATTCAAAAAGAAATTCTCGCGTGGCAACCACTAAATTACCATGCACAGAATCCGCAAAATGTGGCATCAAAGTTCAATAGACTCCACATGAATAACAAAGCTATTATGTGAAATCCTCACGTCAAATACAAAACCGCAAAGAAAGTAGTAAAATCAAATTATTAGTATTATTATTCGGCTAAAATGTAAAACCGACCCTCTAACTTTTTTTAAATTTTATTTTAGTCCTCTAATTTTGCTTTTGTTCATTTTAGTCCTCTAAGTTTCATATTTATTCAATTAAGGCATTTCAGTTAACTTTTGTTAACATTTTTTGAAAAAAAAAATCTGGAAAATATTTTTCAATCATTAATTAATTTTTTTTTTAATTTAAAAAATTTGAAGAAAAATTTATAAAATTAAAAAATTAACTACAATATATAACTAGGGGTGTCCAAACAAAACTGTAGCCCGACCCACCCGAAGAATCCGTCCAACCCGGCACGAAAACCAGCCGACTCGACGCCGGTGATGGCTAGCGGTGAGTCTTTGTCTCCAAAACCCGATACCGGCAGGTCTGATGACGGGTTTGACCATAAAAACCGAGATCTCAACCAATCCGACTGTATGTATACTGGAAAATCAGTTTTTCTCCACCGATGGCTGTGTTTCGCCGGTCATTTTGTCCGATTAGTCGAGATCTCGCTAAGATCCAACCAAATCTCGGCAATTCGGCCCAATCTCAACCAATTTGGTGGTTTCTAGCATAGTTTCGAAATTTTCAACTCCGATCGGTATCCAAGGAGCTACGACCACTCAAACCGATTCCGTTCATTGGTCGACGACGAGTTTAGAAATTAGAGACCCGAACTTATTAGGTCGGTTCTAGGTTGGGCACAAACCCGACCTGAACCGACCCATGGGTAGGCCTACATATAACAAAAGTGGATAGAAAAGCCTTAATTAAATTAACTTGAAAGTTAGAGGACTGAAATGAACAAAAGAAAAATTAGAAGACTGAAATGAAACCTAAAGAAACTTAGAGGGTCAACTTTGCATTTTACTCTCATTATTTTGATAAGGAATCTATCAAATTATCTGGCTTGACATTGGATTTAAAGTTTAAACTTTATTTGAACCCTAAAATAAAGGGTACCAGTTCACACTTGAATTAAAAATAAAATAGAATAAAATAAAAGTTTTTTTTAATTATTACTATTATAAAAGGATTAGGGATTCTAGCATATCATAGGAGAACTTACCAATATAACAAATAAAATTCTTTCATTTATTCAATTCTATATTTAAAATTCAAATTTATGCTGGATAAAAAATGATATTTAATTATATACGTTAGACATATTCATGTAAAAAATGGTTAAGCGCCACCGTGACACAAGTAATGAACTAGATCATTTTGAGCTGATTGCAAATTAAACAAATCAACATGAAATTGACTCATCGAGAGTCACTAATAAACATCAAAATTAATTTTTCCTCAAAAAAAAAAAAACATCAAAATTCATTTGTCATGTTTGTAATTGCAGGTAGCGTCAAACATAATACAAGTAACTAACCAGAAAGGCAAAAAAGAAAGCCGGTAGACACCATACCAATTCTTTCTAGAAATCAGGTACCTCCAAAATGCTAACCATACAAAATATCAAAACTAAACAGTTATGATACAAAGACCTCTTCGATTTTTTTTTTTTTGGTGTGTGTTAAGTATACAAACACCTCTTGGATTGCAAAATCAATTTGCAGTACTGACCAAAATTCAAACAGAACCTAAACTAGGGAAGAACATGAGAACGAAATATAAGGGGGTAGGTACAGCAAAATCCACTGCTCCAACACTGCACAAGAGAAGGTGAGCCCAGTCAGAGCATCATAGATATTTGAGCAAATTCAAAATTTTAATTAAGCAATTTCAAAATTTTGTTAAAATTCTTTTCAATAATATATATTTACAAGTGTATCAGTACAGTCAATGCACCTGTGCTTCAGCACATGCAAGTTGATATTCATCATAAAACTTGATTTCACAGATGTTCATGGATGAAATAAATAAACATACACAAGGCAGAACACAAAAGGAGAATGCCGTAAAAGGACTTACCACAGAAAGTAACGGTCCCTGCTTAAACTTGTCATGAAATGAAAATGCTATTGGCTTTGGATTTTCTCCAGGTCCTCTAATGAACCCACTGATTTCATATCATGGCAAATCATAGATTAGTATGTCTAAAATAATATTCTAACCAGTCACACTTTTGAGAGCAAAGAACATTTATTGGTATAAGAAACAATATTTACCATGTAACCAATAGAAAAGTAAAAACCACTAGCAACTGAACTAAAACAGCAAAAATAAACTCACATTAGTGACGCAGAAAGTAGGGGAGCCCTTCTAGCATCATATATGGCGATCAGACCCCTGTATAGTTCATCCCCACCTTTGTAAGATACAGCCAATCGCTCTCCTGAAGCATCCCAAGCTATCTTCTCAATGCCCTGACTGAAGAATTAACACAACATATAGAATCATTAGTTGACAACATTACTGTGCACAACACATAATGACTACATATACAACAAATTCAAGGCATAATTTGGGACCACCATTCTATAACCATGACACAATCCAAAATATCTTGACAAGGATTGGAAGAAAAAAAAAAAAAAAGAGTGGGAGGGGGGTGGGGGGCAGCTTTGCTCCCATTTAAAAACCAAAAAAAAAAAATCCTCTGGCCCCATGGCATGTCAAAAAAGATGTTATTCATAGTAAGCTCTTTCAAGAATTAATTTGGGTGAAATGAAATGATTTCCAATATATTAAAAAGAAAAAGAATATATATATATATATATATATATATATATATGTATGTATGTATGTATGTATGTATGCATATACATTTTGAAAGTCAAAAGTTTGAGCTAAGCACAAAAGGTAAATTCATCACTACCTGCCGGTCAAAGACATTATCTCAGGCAAATCAACTGGCAATAGGTGCGCGTCTGAGAAAAAAAAAAGGCATTAATCACAGCATGCCTATTAACAAGTAAGACCTAGATCTATTATTTAAAGCAATAACATATGTATACATACATGTAGTATGAATGTATATATGCACACATACAAACACCACAGTCAAGTATCTTAATGAAAAAAGCCCATGGACCCAAATAAACATGTTAAATATCTATCCATACAAAAGATATTGTCAAAAGGGCAAAAGACTACCTGATGATTTTGCATTTGAAATCTTTGCAAGCACATGATATTAAAGATCCAAGTAAAATTATGAAATTGATGGAACATCACAAACCAATAAAATGTCTGTTAAAGAAGAAATACATAATAAATTTGTAAAAGGTTGTAGTTTGTACGCTGGACCAATTGAGAAAACTAAAACGTTTAACTTTGAATCAATGTGTGGATGGCTGTTTACTAAGCATGGTAAATGGAAAAGATTTTAGTAAATACAAAAAAACATTGCTCAGCCTGAAATTGCACAGCGAGAGACTGACATTACATTTGCAGTTAGGGCTGCTGGTAAAAGTTTGTTATGAATCAAGGTACTTGAAGGATTACCTGGGAAGGTAAGAGTTCGAATGTTGTTTTCTTTGCTACTTTATTAAGATGAAGAATAAATTGGCATACAGATTGGAGTTCTGCATTGTTCAAATTTGGTTGATAACCCAGCAACTATATTTAAAAAATGAAAAAAAAATAATAGTGTACGAGATGATACTTTTTTCTTGCCTTTGTTTTTTGGCATTAACCTCATGAGCTTTCTAGTATGTTAAGATGAGGCTCTTGTGTGAATCTAATATGTAACCTATGATTCAAAAGAAAAATATACAATTTCTGGAATATCATTTAATAGACAAGATCACACATTTGAAAATCTTAGAGAGGGTTGAAATAAAACATAGATATCAAAATTTCAATTTTTCTTTCTTAAAATTAAATGATTCAAAATAAGAAGTAGAAAACTTTGCAAACCTAATGATGGAGGCTTTGATGCAAAGTGTACAGATCCCAATGTTGACGACCCTGAGAAAGCAATTAGTATCATACGCCCATCAGGATCCCACGCTGCTCCCTGATTTTAGAAGAATAAGAAGAAATTAGTTAACTTTCTACCACTGTATGTTGACCAGCATCAAATACAATCCAAATAAGAAAAAGGTACTAAACTAATTGACAATCAGTGCATCAATAACTATGACTCCCAACTCATTTTCAGAAATACAGGGGTAAATACTCCCAAGTATGTTGGCGCTATGTATTATTGTCTCTCTTCTTCTTTGGCACAATTATTTTATTCACAGCTATTGTTCACAGCCCTTAACAACACAATATTTTCAGTTTTCTTCGCTCTTTTCCAAACCCAAATCAGAACCCTTCTCTGTACCCTTTGAAACCTTGTGACCTAAAATATAACAATCTTTCAGTCTAAACATTTCTAACAGTACAACCTTTACCACTGCCAGAAAATTGCAGTTAAGTTATTTTCTTGGTTTCAGTTTCTTTCATCCATCAAATGTGTGTATATAAGTTACACAAGCACCCAGGATATCTTGAACCCAAGATCTCACCCTCCATCCCGTTATGGGACGAAGAAGTGTGAGTTGAGCTAAAGCTAATTGGCCATCAAAAGTGAATCTTTTCAACCCATAATTCAATCTACTAATCCTTAACCTTTCACCTAAATTTCCCCCAAACCTTAAGCCCACAATAATCATTTGTAAATAGATCCCCTAAATCTGTCCTAAACATCAAACTATATTATTCCTCAAGTATGTTTCTTTTTCTTCCCCACAATTGCAGATCTATAATATTCATAAAATTTCTCCACCAGTACATGTTCCAGAAGATGTCATAAGGATTCCCAATTTCAAATGTAGGAAGGATTACCAACAGGGAAAAACTTTCTTCATAGTTCAGAGCATAGTATTTTTTACCATAGTTAAATCTCCCAAAGTGGATTAGGATTGAACAAACTTTGTAATCTACAGATTCTATGTTTACTTGAAAAAATTATTTAGGCCAAGGAAATGATACTTGAACAAAGTACAGGTTGCAGGATTTTCTGGGCAACAAATAACAGAACTTCAAGGATTGTTTTGATAGGTTCTTTGGTAGCTAGTGGCTAGTGGCTAATGGCTAAGTAAATTTAGTGGGGTTTTAGGGTTTTGATAGGTGTAAGAGAGGTGGTACGATCTGTGGTTGAAAGAGAGAAGAAAATGGAGAAATTACTCCTTGTTCTGGACAGCATGAACAGTGATGTGAACAAACATCAAGATGAAGATGATGAGTGAAGGCAAACCTTAATACTCAACATTCTATTAATTAAATCTGAATCTTCTCATACATGAGCATACATATAGAGACTCGGTTCATTGTCCTTCTAGCATTGGAACTCTTATATTGACTAGTAAACTAAAAGCCTAATAAAACCCATTATAGGACTCTTAATTCTACTAGAAAATTCTATCCCATTCTAGACCAAAAAAATTTTAGAAAACAACCATAAAGACATAATTAGATGCAGGGATAATTCAAATTTTGCTATATCTGCCCCTGCATTCAAAAGCTACTATAACTATTAAACTAATGACCCAAATTAAAAAATACTCTCACCATATACCCTTAGTAACTCAACCTTCAAAATTATATAAGACCCATCCTAATCCAATGTTGCACATAGCCCTAATACCACACAAAAAAAAAAGATTTACTAAATAAAAACTTACGCCACAGACAGCTACGCAACCTTTCTTCCCTGCCCACATCAACTTTTGATGTGTATTCAGTTTCCATTCAATTAACAATATTGCAGGCAAATAGATACACACACACATGTTTTTAAGTATGTATACATACACACACGTATACGTATGTATGTAAAGAAAAAAGAAAGTGCCAATTTTTTGGTAAACCAACAAATATCTAAAACATCTCATGGGAATATAAGCTTAAAAATGACCATTTTGATACACTTATTAATGTTGGTAACTGACCAAAAAACAAAAGTCTAAATAGATGAAATCAGAGCAAGTTAGACAATGTGATAATGTGACCATTAAAAGCCTATATGATTACAGTAATTTGTATCATTGAATCAATAAAGTAAATGTCATTTTCATTTTTACCGTGACAAATCCACTAGTTGAAGACCATGGTTCAGATGTCCATGTGTTTGTTTCCCAAAGATAAAATGTCCCGTCACTACAAAGAAGCAGGCTAATCAGCTTACTTCATGTTCAATCACGAATAAGATCAGTTAGATCAAGGAGCAATATTTAAGTTAATGACCATACAATTTTGCAGCAAAAAAGTAATCACCAGTAGGTGACCACTTCATCATTGAAATACCCCCTAATCCTCGTCGAATGGGTGTCCCCACACCTGGAAATTGCATCCAAAAATTAATTTATGAATACAGAAAAAAGAAATTAACTATTGCAGTCTAAGGAAATACAACAGTCACATAAAACAAAGTATAAGTTCCACAGAAGGGCGACTTTTTTTTTGTTTTTGTGTGGTTTTGGGGGGGGGGGGGGGGGGGGTTCTCAAAAGTTTTAACTTTTAACTTATGATTTTAAATATATCATGTCAGCTCAAACATTCATTCCTATGTCATTGTCAAGAAAGTAATTGGAACTAGAACTTCTTTCTTCACTTGATATATATATAACAGTTCTTACATTATATGAAACTATAAAACCATGTATTAAAGGAGTCCCAGGGTGTTCCTTCAAATGGTTAAGCTTGGGCCTTTTTCGTTAAATAATACATTTTCAAAAATTATTTTCTAAAATAGCAATGTTGTAAAATTATTTTGCAAAATAGACTTTCCGTGAAAGAGAATAGTTTCGGCAAGCAAGTCCAAGTGTACTCATCTTTAAGAAAGACCAGTTTCACTGTTTTAAATGAAACTTGTCTTTAGGAAAGACAAGTTCTACACCACATTAGCCATGTCAACATAAAAGAAGTAGAACTCGCCTCTCCAAAAGACGAGTTTAAAGAAAAAGGCTATTTTGCAAATTAAGTTTAAAACAATATTACTTTACCAAATAATTTAAAATATATCATCATTTATACTGAAAAAAAAAAAGGCCATTAAGCATGTAATTTGATTTTGTTCTTTGCATGCCTAAAGAACTCATTTCTGTACATCCTTCATATTCTCATGGTTTTAGGGATTATATGGTAAATTGCTTCATTTTTTCTGTGTTTTAACACATGCTAGGTTGCCAAAACTTTAGACAAGGTAAATCAAACAGACAAAGCCTCAACAACAACAAAAATGATGGTGAAGTTGATGATAATGGAGATTAGTCATTTCATATAGCAAACATAATTGCAGGAACGTAGCAATAACAATGACTTCCAATTACTACTAAAGTCATTGAGCTAGCAATTCTACAGAATTTTGTAAGTAGGAAGATTGCCAAAGTGAAACTAATAATGAATGCACAGAAATATGAGGGATAATACTGTTATCATACCTTGAGCAACATCCCAAACGGTAAATGATGAGCTCTCATAAGAGGCGGATGCCAAATATGTGTAAAAAGGTTAAGGAATTTCTATATTACACTGCTTAACAAAACCTCAGGGAAAATAATTTGTCAGAAAGCCTACTTCTGCTGCATAAAGAACTACAAAATATAAGATAAGGCTCAATCCAAATTAACAGGTCTTTGTAGAATATGCTATATCTAAAGACTATTGCAAGTCTAAAGGGCGTTTGAAAAGAGTTTGATTATAAGGGCTTCAATATGACAAAGGAGAAGATCACTTGCAACAAAAAAGATAAGTTGCAAGAACAAGCAATAGTGGCGGTAAAAATTATAATATCTACAGGTTCATGTAATAAACAGAACTAAAATCAATTAAGTACTGGGGTTGATTTGGATATCTTCCATCTGGACTCCATGACAGTGCACTAATTTGTTCATCATTAGGACTTCGAAGAAAATCCACCAGAATATATCGGACTCCAGAGCCCCTAGAGTTGGTTCCCAAGAAGGAAACAGCACCAGGTCTCACAGATGCTGCATTGCCTGGGAAAGAAGCAGCCCAAATGCAAATTCCGCCCCTGAAAAGTGAAATTCCATCTATTATTGAGAAATTACATGGACCTTGATAACTATAGCATATCTACCAAACAAAAAGCTAAAATGTAGACATATATTCAAATAACTAGAATGTAACATTTATGATACTTGCTTGCATGCTACAGAAAGCACCCTCCCGCTGTTTGGCCTCCACTCAAGTACTTTAACATCTCTTTGTGACTCGTTGGTCAAAATGCAGGGATCCTTTCCTTCTGTCCAAAATATAAATTGCATTGGCAGTCATTTGCAACAAGCTAAAAGGCGAGTTTTCTAAACAAACAAAGATGCTAATGAACTTACTACAAAAGAAGTAACTCATACTGCAGAAAAAAATGATAATTTATTGACAGCATGCATAAGTTACAGACCTGAATCCTCGTAGTCATGAACCATGACTTGACTTGGCCCAGATACAAATGCAATAATATGCTTATGTTGGTGCCAGCTTACTCCATGAAGATCAACCTCCGGTAACAAGTTTACCTGTAAATGTTGTAATTTGAGACCACAAATTAAGATATCCATAAGCACCTGCTTGAATACATGCTTCTCAAGTGTAATTTCTATCATGAATTCTATCAAAATTAAGTTAAGAATTTTAACATTCAGTTACATGACCCAAACAGTGAAAAAAAAGGTTCTGAGACATACTAGGACAGGAACAGCAAGCCTTGTGATGTACAGACAACCAATATCATGGCACTCTAAAACTTGTAATTCACAACATGTTTACATAGGGCAGTGCATACCCACCACCAAATTGTTATCACTTTTCCAATTCACTTGATTATTTCAAAAGAGGATGGGCCTTGGTGCGGTGGCAAGCGCCTTCCACCAAAAGCAATAGGCTGTGGGTTTGAGTCTAGAAATCAATCTCTTCAAAAAAAAAAAAAGTTGAAAGGTTGCCTACCTATCACCTCTCCTAGACCCCGCAAATGGGAACTTTGCGCACTGGGCTTATTTTTATTATTTCAAAACATCAAAATTCTCTCGGTTACACATATACCTAATGGATTCTGAACCCAAGAACAAAGTGCTAATTAAGCCAGAGCTCATTGGCCCTTTGTTTCAAGCAAAGAACATGTACAACATATCAAAATTACAAGCGAAGTCATGTACTTGAGCTGAAAATTTTGTACAAACTAGAGTTAATAAAGTGCATTGAGGAGGAGAGAGTGATACATACATCATTAGGATGAAAAATGCGTGTGAAGGAGTCATTGAAAATCCCCTGAAATGCAGATATTAAACCCTTTCCTTGCTGTTCTGTGTCCTGCTCAGAACCCGGCAGCACCACTTGATTTGACTGAAATGGAACCGGGCTGAACACCATTCCCTATAACAAATGAAGAATCCAAAAAGGTTTTTAAGTCCAAAGTACACTACTACTACGTGTTAGGTTTTAATTAGTTCATGACTTAAAACTTTGAGACACTAAAATCGCTGATGAACCAAAATTTTTAGGGAGCAATAGTGTATTTAAGCGAAAGGGTTTTTTAAGTATAGACTATAGACAGAGACACAGTAATGTAAGAAGGCTTACAAGAAGTTTGGCATAGGTGTCTTTGGCTCGATCGTCTGAGAGGCTCTCCGCGGTAACTGCAGAAATCTATAATATTAATATATAAGAAAAGAAAAACAACAAACCCAAAAATCATGATATGGAGAGGGAGAGAGCGAGAGAGAGAGAGAGAGAGTACTGAGGTCTCGATTGATTTCACAGATGGTGACAGAACCAGGATGAGGAAACGAAGGCATGATGAGGAAACGAAGGACTTCACTTTTTTTTTCTTTCTCACCGCGGACTGCTGTGCTGAGTGGTGAGTGAGTGAGTACTGACTACTTCAGAGTAGAGAACCAAAAAGACAAATGAATGAATTTTGGGGGACGAAATAGCAAAATAATCATAAACTAGCATCTCGAGTCTAAGAGACTTGATTTTGGTCTATAAATCGAGTTTTTGAGGGTCAATTTTCATGGCCTAATTTTATCTAATGTGGCATATTTTCCATGTGGCATCTAGTTGGAAATCGAGTCTTAGAGACTCGATTTACATCTTATCCTTCTCTTTCTGAGCTCTCCCTTTGCTTCTTTCTTCCTCACTTCCTCTCCATGGCTCATTTCTTCCTCCTCCACGCTGCCACAGACTCGCCGCCGCGCCCAGATAGTGCGACCCAGGTCCGGGCGACCCAGGCCGCTCGCCCAGGTCGCGCGCCCAGGTAGCGCGGACACGGGCGCGCGGCCGGGTCGCGCGACCTGGGCCGCGCGCCCAGGTTGCGCGGACCTGCGCCTGCGCGACCCAGGCCGCGCTACCTGGGCGCGCGGACCTGGGCGATCGGCCTGGGTCGCCCGTCCGCGCGCTCAGGTAGCGCGGCCTAGGTCGCCGGACCTGGGGACGTTGGTTTTTTTTTTATTTTTTTTATTATGGGTTATGCTCAGTTGTGATCGGTGGTGGATGGATTTTGATTTGAGAGCTGAAAATGTTTTGGCTGGTAAATCGAGTGTTAGAAACTCGATTTTCAGGTAGACTCCACGTAGTAAAAATTGCCACATCAGATATTGAAAATCGACCCTCAAAAACTCGATTTTTAGGCCCAAAATCGCATCTCTTAGGCTCGAGATGCTAGTTTATGATATAGTTTGCAAACCGCGCCTGCTAACTATATAGTTAGAAACTGAGGGTTATTTTGCTATTTCGTCCAATTTTGGGGGTACTACTTAGTACTTGCTAGTTAAGTTTTCCAATAAATTGAAATGAAATGGGAAACTTTTTAAAATAATACTAGACAGCCGAGACCGAGAGAGTTGAAACAGGTTCGTCAATTCATTCATTCATTCGTGTGTAGTGTAGGTGTGGGTTGGGTTTCTTCAGTGAAACGGCGTCGTCCTTCGGTGTTCTTCAGCGAAACAGCGTCGTTCTACCGGCTCTTTTTGAGACAACATGGTCGAGTGACATTAGTTGCGTTTAACATTGGTTTAGAAAGCTTTTTTTTTTTTTTTTTTTTTTACTTAGTTTATTTTTTTATGACAGAAATGATATGTTCACAATAAATTATAAATGACAGGTTGTTACTGGTTATTATTGTTGAGGCAAAAAAGTAATCTTAGTGTTAAGTTTAAATTTGAACCAATAACAACTAATCACCTATGATTTGTTGTGAAAATATTGTGGACGTAACACCTCTCGTTTGCTAATATTCAGCTTAGTTTTTTACCACTCATGAGTCTCATTGTACTCTTTTATACTATTCATGAATTTTACTGTATTATTTCAGTTACTTTTAGCTTTATCTATAAGACTTTTCCAATTTGTCTACTTTTCCAACGTGTTTACTTTTCCAACTTCAAGATATAAAATTCAAACCATCCCAAATTTTAGTGGAGTATTTTTGCAATTTATCCAAAAAATTAAGAAGATCAATTTTTTTATATATATAAAGAATGGATTTTTATAAGTGAAATTATTTTACAAAATGGTAATATTTTAAAATATTTATAAAATAACATTTTCATAACAATCATCGCATGCTTGGATGAAATGAAATGATTGATATTTTATATAAATTAACCAATGTTTTCCAACTAAAACTTAGTAGTTAATTTTGGGGATGGAACTCATGGAAGAGTACGTTTTTTCGGTAATTTAGATCTATATAAAATGTGCCACATGACCTAAGCAAGAAAATTGGGGATTATGTTTCTACTATTATAGTAAGAGTAACCACATCAATTCATTCAAATTGTCTATCTATTTTGCACAAAAAAAAAAAACTTACTTTTTCTATCTTACACATTTACTTTTTTACAAAACACCCACTTCAGTTTATTTATTCTACACATTTATTTAATAAAATATTCATTCTTTTTACAGTTTTTATTATTTCCTTCCCTCTCCACTCTGGAACAAACTCAAAAACTCGTCTTCTTCGTCAAGCCACACCCACACTCAGACAACCACCCTTCAACAAAATCCGTCGAGCCACACCCATACCCATCCTTCAACAAAATCACCCACACCCACACCCAGCCACCATCAATGATCAAATAGAACAAACCCATTAGAATCACTAGCGTTTAGTGAGTCAAGGCCTTGGATCGCTGGATCATGGTCCGCCGAGAAAGCCGGTCATTTTCATGTGATCAGAGATGGGAGAGGCTGATCAGAATCATGGTCCGTCATTTTCATGGTCCGTAAGAATCACCGCTGTATTTAATCGAAGAGGCTAATCGGATTGTTGGATCGGAGAGGTTGATTGGCTTTGAGAGAGAGTTGATCGGTGAGAGTGAGGTGAGAAAGGAAATGAAAAAAAGAGAGTGAGGTGAGTCAGAGGTAGAGAGAGGAGAGAGAAAAAAAATAAAAAAGTCATTTACATGGTGAATTGTAACCGTGCATATATATTCACGGTTACTGTTCATTTACACGGCCATAGTATATATTTGCATATTTTTATAAAAACTGATGTGGGTGTTTTTTGAGTTAGAATGTGTAAAATTGGTATTTTTTTTCTATTTTAGAAGATTATAGATGAGCTAATGTGGTTGCTCTAACAGAAGTAACAAATATTTCAATATTAAAATTGAAATCGTCTTCTATAGTAATAGTTTTGATGTTAAATAATGAAATCATATTTCCTCAAAAGTGGAGTGTTTTTTTTTTTTTTAATTATAAGGATTGGAAATGATTTAAGATTTCATTGAAGTGGATCATATTATTTAACTTTTGGTATAAATTTTTTCTTCAATTAAAATGTTTTTTTCTTGCCTTTTGACATGCAAAATAATTAATTGAGTTTTTGTGTTCAAATTTTGCTAATGTTTTTTTATTTCTTTATAAACAACTAATCTACTCAAGTTTTCTTACTTTTTTTTTTCTCACATTTTCAAAGTATAAATATATTTTAGCATTTTTAAAAATAAAAAAAAAACTAAATAAGTTGATGTCAAACGTACACCATATTAAGTGTATTAAGTTAAATTACAAAAAAAGAAAAGTAGAAAACTAAATGTCACATGGGGGCTATGCTATTATAATGTAAATAGTTTATGTGATAAGAGCATTCTCATCAGCTCTCTCATAAAAAATCTTATTTTGACACATCAAAAGTCTACTTTATTATTTTAACATATCATTTTACCATTCATCATTTATCACATCTTCTATTTTTTAATTCTATACATTAAAATAATATATACTAATATTAAAATAACATTAAAAAAACCATAAATATAAAAAATACAAAATAAAAACCCCCTACAACCAGTGACAAAACCACCACCATACCCAGCACAGCCCGCCACCACCACCACCACCATACCTAAGCACAGCCCGCCACCACCACCATACCCATAGGTACAACCCACCACCACCAACAAAAATCCATTAGCTGCCAATATACAGAGAGAAATGAGAGAAAAAAGTTGAATTCCACGGCGAGGCCGACCCACCCACTGCCGCCGCTAACCCACCTGCCGCCGACCCACCCACCCATCAACACCCCACATCCCACCCCACCACCGTCTCACATTAGAATCACCACAACAGAACACCAAATCCACCACCACAAAAAAACAAAAGCAAAAACAAAAAATACAACCAAATTCACACCCACCCACCGCCGACCCACCCACAGGCCGGCCCACCCACCACCAGAACCCAACCGATCTGCACCTAGAACCCAACCGATCCACTCATCACCATTTGAACACATCCACTGCCGAACCCACCCATCAAATCTCTGCAAAAGCAAAAAAAAAATAGCACAACAACACTGATCGGCATCAAGTGGCGCGGCGAGGCTGAACAAAAGAGAGAAAAACAACAACAATGAGAAGAAATCAAGAAAAATGAGTGAAAGAAGAAATGGGTTGCAAACGGAGAGAGAATGCCAGAGAGGGAGAGAGTGGGTTGCAGACGGAGAGAGAAAAAACGAATTAAATAAGGAAACAGTGTATAGCATTGTTGTCCGTATTGTCTCAAACATGAGACGGTACTGTAGCATATCTCAAAAATTTAGCACATTTAGCACACCTCATGATACTCTATTTTTGGTATTTTGGTGTACTAAATGTCTAATATTTAACATTTGACATTTTTAAGATACCTGATGATAATACTCTAAGTGATAACTTAGACTAACTAGAAAAGGGTGAAAAGTACTAAAGAAAAAAAAGAAATAAAAAAGAAGATAAAGTAGAAAATGTCTATTCACTTTATTTGTTTTGGGTGACAGGGCCTAAATTTTATCCTTTCTCTGACTAACTGAATTTAACAGACAATGCATTTTATTGGTCAATAGAAGAGACTTAAATTTTTTATCTTAATGACAGAATCTTCGTTAAAATGTGCAATATGTAAAACAAATAAATATAATACTATTTTATTGATGAAAAGAGGGGGCTTATTCTTTTATTTGGGTGCTTTAGACCATTATTTTAGTCGGCTATAGTGTTAAGCAGGCTCTTCATCTAAACTTTATTTGAGCCAAACCATAAGATCACATTTTTAAAAATTGAAAAGTAAAATAATCACAAAACTGCAATTTGACCCCTAATCGCATGGCATAACAATTACATATCGGTGTCCTCAAGAAGTGATTTCATCTATGATATTAGACAACAAAGACGTTGAAATCATGATTGACGCATTACAGTTCACGCCTTAGGTAAAAGGTGTTGGATTATACATAAATGTGAAGCATCTCACTCAAGGTGCACCAACTTGGCAACTAGTGAAGAAGTACATCATATGTAAGGAAAGGAGGAAGCCCAATTAGCAATAAAAGGCTGACCTCCTTAATAAAACCCAGAAATTTAAAGTGGAGTCAAACAAAACAAAATTGCATGTCTCTTTGTAGTAATGGGTGGATGGAGAGTTCAAGCATTCAAGTGTAGTAGTACACATGGTCTTTGGGAGATCACAATACAAAATACGAACGGTGAGTTTGTATAATAGAATGGCAACAAAATCCCTAATTTTGATAAAATTTTAATGAACAAGAAGTGAGTTAATATGTTAGGGGTAAGATCCCCTCCCATTTAAAATCCTCCATTTTTCTCCTGTGTTTGTCTAGATGAATTGACGAGCATCAGTTAAAGGTTATCCAGTGTAAAGACGACCACAGCCACATCTAAGTCAGGGACGAGAAAAATGATGAAAGGTCATCCGTATGAATGAGACGAGCCTATGCGTATTAAAACCAAAAGTTAATTCCATCAGGCCAGCTGACAAAGGGTAAATGCGCCAGAACAGTTACAAAAGCAATGATGAGCCAACGGTCACCCATTATACATCAAATAGAAAATTCATTAAATGCCGCATTTCCTTCAAGAGATAAACACCTAGGGGAGCATTAACTGGCATAATTGACTCACCAGAAAGCAAACTATAAAAGGCAATGGAACCAAGGTAATTTTCTTCATGAAAAACTCAATAAACAACAACTATACTATCCATTGAGAGCCATAAGCTGACCTAAGCATCGGATGTTCCCAACTGGCACCACGCCGGTGAACCTTCCTTGTCTTTTCTTTTCTTAACAACAGGTACTGCAGTTCGTCCATTGTCATTGATGAGGAGCATTCTGACAATGTCAATTTTTGGCTTCATCAGTTTGGCGCCGTTCGTGGGAACTTAGACTTGTCAAGCCATTGTACTCCTATCAACAAAGTTCCTTAAGACCAATGGAATTCGCTGCAACGTCACCTCTGGATCCTGTGGTAATGGCTCAACAGATCCAGGCTCTAACAGCCAACATACAAGAGTTAATGAAACAGAATGAAGAGTTGAAGTGTCGAAATCGTCCTAAGGGTAGCAACACCTCACTTCACCGACACAGCAACAACAGACACAATGAAGAAGTTAGCAACCCCGAGAACAGCAAGGAAAAATATGCTTCGGAATACACCAGACAGTCCACGCATGACAATGATCACATGATAAAAAGCTTGCGAAGGGAGTTGGATGAGGTGAAGAACGCCATGAAGGGAAAGACGATGATGAATCTTGATGGCATGCTCAAACGAACAGATTCACCCTTTACTGCTAGTGTTTTGGAATGGCCTTTGCCACCAAAGTTTCGCCTACCTCAACTGGAGTTCTATGACGGCACGAAACACCCTCTTGACCACATAAGGGCTTTCAAGACAATTCGGAACCTCTAGCAAACTCCAAACGAAGTCATATGTAGGTCTTTTCCCACCACTCTCAAGGGAGCTGCCAAGGTGTGGTTTAGCAAATTGCCAACATCCTCAATTGCTAACTTTGAACAACTCAGTGACTCGTTTGTCCAGCATTTCATTAGAGGACAGCGTGACAAGAGGCCAGCCTCTTACCTATTGACAATAAGACAACAGGAAGGGGAAAGGTTGAGAGAGTGTGTTAAGCGTTTCAACAATGTTGTGTTGGAGATCGATGAAGCTGACGACCAAGTTATAATAACGACCTTTTAGGCTAGGCTCAACAATCCTGATCTCGTCTTTTCGCTGGGGAAGACACCGCTAACCTCTATGACAAATCTCCTGTTCAAAGCTCAAAAGTACATGAATAAGGAGGACGCTCTCATTGCGAAGAGGCTGACGGGCAAACGGAAAAAGGAAGAACCCAGTGACTCTCAAGCTAAGAAAAAAGATCGCAAAGACCATTCATTGGAAACTAAGGCTAGCAAGAGTAGCCCAGAAGTCTTAAAGAAGAGGTTGAACTTTACCCCATTGGTAATGCCTGCGGACAAAATCCTAATGCAGATTAAGGATGAACCTGCCTTGAAATGGCCAAAGCCGTTAAGCACGTCCTCTAGGAGTGCGACCCCACAAAGATCATGACCATTACACCGATGAATGTCGTGATTTGAAGGAGCAAATTGAGGAATCGATTCAACGAGGGAAGCTCCAGAAGTTCATCAAGAGAGATCACCAGTCTCGATCAAGAACGGAAGATAAACCCCATGACGACAACAAAGATGATGGACGAGACCATCTGAAACAAGCTGTAGGGGAAATAAGGATGATAACAGGCAGACCAGTATCAAGAGGATCATACAATTCCTTGAGGAGGACTTATCAGAGGCAAATCAATAGTGTTCACGTCAGGCATCCTTCAGCAAAGTACTGTCGCTCAGAGAATGACGATATAATTTTCTTTGAGCGAGATTCAAGTGGAATCAAGCAGCCCTATGACGACCCCCTCGTCATCATGCTGGAAATTGAAGGTTTTAACACAAGAAGAGTATTATTCGATAATAGGAGTTCAGCAGACATCATGTACATGACGACCTACTAGCTATTGAGGTTGGACCCAAAGCGGCTTCCACCTTTCAAGTCACCTTTGGTCAGTTTCAGTGGAGACCGTATCTATATAGGAGGTATCATCTCGTTATCAGTAATGGTGGGGACGCATCAGCCTAGGTAACGAGACAAGTGGATTTTTTTATCGTTGATTGTCCATCTTCATACAATGTGATCCTTGGATGAACAACATTAAGTCGACTTAATGCAACCTTGACCTATTGCCTCAAGGTGAAATTCCCAACCCTACATGGGATTGGAGAAATACAGGGAGATCAACTACTAGCCCGAGAGTGTTATCAGGCGGTACTAGCTTCCAAAGAGAATCATGCCTGGATGGTTGAGGAAGAGCCTGAGAAGCCTTCCAAAGATCTGGAAGATGTGAAGCTGATAGAGGGAGATCCTACCAAAGTCATTAAAGTTGAAGGAGGACTTGACCTAGTATTGAAGGACAAGATCATAGAGTTTTTAAAGAAGAATCTAGATATCTTCGCCTAGACCCATGAAGATATGCTAGGCATAGACAACAAGGTGATAGAACACCGACTAAATGTCAACCTAACAAAAAAGCTCGTCCAACAAAAACGAAGAGTCTTCGCTCTAGAAAGGAATAAGGCTGTCATGGAAGAAGTAGAGAAGCTCTTAGCTGCCAGTTTTATCAGAGAAATCTTCTATCTTGAGTGGCTTGCCAATGTCGTCATGGTGAAGAAGTCCAGCAGAAAATGGCGAATGTGCATTGATTTTACAGATCTCAACCATGCCTGCCTAAAAGACAGCTTCTTGCTCCCTAGAATTGACTAACTCGTGGATTCTACAGCTAGTCATGAGTTGCTGACCTTCATAGATGCCTTTTCAAGCTACAACCAAAGTCACATGAACGAGGAAGATCAAGAGAAAACTGCCTTCGTCACCAGTTAGGGGTTGTACTGTTACAAAGTCATGCCATTTGGTCTGAAGAATGCAGAGGCTACCTAACAGAGGCTAGTGAATCATATGCTCGGCAAGTAGGTTGGTCAAAATATGGAGGTATATGTGGATGACATGCTTGTAAAAAGCAAAAAGGCACAGTCACACTTGGACGACCTTAAAGAGACTTTTGACACCTTGAGAAAGTATCAGATGAGATTAAACCCGGCGAAGTGTGTGTTTGGGGTCTCGTTAGGCAAGTTTTTGGGGTTCATGGTTTCCCAACGGGGGATCGAGGCCAACCCAGAGAAAGTTAAAGCCATACTTGACATGACCTTCCCAAGGAGCGTGAAGGAAGTATAGAGGTTGAATGGACGAATAACATCCCTGAATAGGTTCGTCTCTAGGGCCACAGATAAATGCCTTCCATTTTTTAAGACATTGAAGCCGGCCTTCCAGTGGACAGAAGAATGCAAAGTAGCTTTCCAGACACTTAAGGAATACATGTCCAAACCACCACTCCTAAGTCCATCTGTCGAGGGGGAAGAACTGTTCCTTTACTTAGTTGTATCACAAACGGCCGTGAGCTCAACATTAATTCGTGAAAAGCTTAGGGTCCAGAGGTTGGTTTACTACACAAGCTAGGCCTTCCAGGGTGCAAAGGCGAGATACCCGAGGATAGAAAAGTTGGCTTTCACTCTAATTGTCGCATCCAGGAAGCTTTGCCCATACTTCTAGGCTCCTACCATCCTCGTCATGATGGACTAACCTTTTCGAAAGGCTATAGGCAGGCCAGATGTTACGGGGAGAATGGTTCAATAGGCTATGGAGCTAAGTCAATTTGATATTGACTATAAACCACAGACAACAATTAAAGCTCAAGCATTGGCTGACTTCGTCGCTGAATTCACCTTGATGGATCAGACTTTAGAAGCAGATTACTAGACGGTATATACAAATGGGTCGCCAGCCGCAAGTGTTGGGGGTGTAGGTGTGATTCTCCTATCTCTTGAGAAATATATCCCCAGGTACAGGGTCCAGCTTCAATTTCCAACAACAAATAATGAAGTAGAGTATGAGGCAGTACTTACAGGCCTGAGGATTGCAAAAGCATTGAGGGTTAAAAACTTAAAGCTGAATTCAGATTCAAAGCTAGTGGTGGGGAAAATCACCAAGGAGTATGAGGCAAAAGAAGACAAGATGAAAGGTACCTAAAACTAACCAGCCAGTAAGTTTCTAACTTTTATGATGGCAGGATCAACCAGGTATCAAAGAAAGAGAACTTCGAAGCAGACGAAGTGGTTGAATTCGCATCATCCAACAATGAGGTAGGACAACCCGGGCTGTACATAGAGGTGCAAAGCTTCCCAAGCATAGAAGGATTGGATGTAATCTATGTTTGATCTAAGGAAGCTGGAAGGATTTAATAATCACTTACATCAGAGATGGCACACTTCCACCAAACCCTTCAGAGGCTAGGAAAATCAGAGTGAGGTCGTCCAAGTTCACGATCCTAAATGATGAGCTTTACAAAAGAGGTTTTCTCAACCCTACTTGAAGTGCCTAGACTCCGAAGATGCTGCATATATGCAAAGTGAGGTCCATGAAGGTGTTTGTGGAAATCATTCAGGCCTACGATCACTCGTGGGGAAAGTGGTTCGAGCAGGATATTTCTAGCCGACCATGTAGAAGGACGTAACCTACATCATCTAGAAGTGCGACAGGTGCCAGCGGTTTGGAAATGTACAGCACGTCCTAGCAGAGCACATGACGAACATTTCATCACCATGGCCGTTCTCAACATGGGGAATCGACATTGTAGGTCCCCTACCACCAGGTAAAAACCAAGTCAAATTTTTAGTTGTCGCCATTGATTATTTCATGAAGTGGGTGGAAACAGAACCTTTGGCAGTTATTACAGAGGCCAAAATACAACACTTTGTCTGGAAAAACATAGCCTGTCGGTTTGGGATTCAAAGGGTGATTATCTCTAACAATGGGCGACAATTTGACAAGAAGTTCAAGGTAAGGAGCTGGGGATCAAAAATCACTATTCTTCCCTTGGACACCCACAAGCGAATGGCTAGACCAAAATCATAAATTGAAATTTGCTTAAGTTAATCAAAGCTCAAATTGAGGGGGCGAAAGGAGCATGGCCTAAAGAGCTTCCAGGAGTATTATGGGCCTATAGAACAACTGTGAGAACACCAACAGGTGAATTGCCCTCAAACTGGCATTTGGAACTGAAGCAGTGATTCCTATGGAGGTTGGAATGTCAAGCCTCTGACAAACATATTATGATGAACACAGCAATGGCGAGGGACTTAAACTCGCTTTGGATTGCTTACTCGAGGTCAGGGACGATGCAGCTCAAAGGATGGCTCTATACCATGAAAGGATGACAAGGTACCACAATCAAAGGGTGAAGCTAAAACGTTTCAATCTTGGAGATACGGTTCTACGGAAGGTTTCACTAGCCACCAAAGATCCAACTCAAGGAAAGCTAGACCCCAATTGGGAAGGTCTGTACAAGGTCGTCCATTATTCAAGAAAAGGGAGCTATTACTTGGAAGATATGAACGGAAGACCCTTGCCTCGTCCTTGGAATGCAAAGCGCCTCAAGAAGTACTATCAGTGAAGAAGCTGACTCCCAGCATCAATAAGTTCTAGTGCCTGGAGCACCTCGCTAATTCGCCAACAGATAAGTGAGACTTTATTGTTCTACGAAAGGTTTCACAAGCCACCAAAGATCCAACTCAGGAAAGCTAGGCCCAAATTGGGAAGGTTTGTACAAGGTCGTCCGTTATTCAAGAATAGGGAGCTATTATTTGGAAGATGTGAACGGAAGACCCTTGCCTCGTCCTTGGAATGCAGAGTACCTCAAGAAGTACTATCAGTGAAGAAGTAAACACCCAGCATCAATAACTTCTAGTGCCTGGAGCACCTCGCTTTATTCGCCAATAGATAAGTGAGACTTTATTATTTTCATGCATAAGCTCTACTTTCATATTTTCAGCACTTTCCATTTTTTGTTAAGTATTAGCCTTGTAACACCTTTTATAAGCAAAGATGAATAAAGCAAATAAGGCACTCCAAAGCCATTTCTTTTCAAATGGTCAGATCCTAAGCATCTTGTGGAAAAAAAAAAAAAAAAACTCCTCATGCCAAAGTGACGAACTTAAAGAACAATGTCGATGATAAAAACTCTGTCAACATAATGACGAGTTTAAGTCATAAATCTTAATGATAAAAACTCCGTCAACATAATGACAAGTTCAAATCACAAATCTCAAAGACAAAAACTCTGTCAACATAATGACGAGTTTAAATCACGACGAAAGTAGATCACAACAACAAAGTTAGATAATGACTACAAAGATAAAAACTCCATCCATGAAAAGATGAGTTTAAATCGTAGAACTTGCAAAACGACAAAGTCTAAGTTACAATATCAATGACAAAAGAATTCGTCTGTAAAATTACAAGTTAGAGTTACTCTATTTACCAGTGACGAAGTTCTAAACATGACAAAGGCTTTTTGCGAAGGCAAATAAAGACGTATCTATTGTGAAAGTAGATTATAGCTCTACCAACAAAAAGTCTCCCTAAAAACAAGACCATGAGTTGGCCAAGAGCATGAAACTTCCTGCAAAAAGATCTCATCATGTCCAACAAAATAAAAAGGTACATTCAAGAAAGATTTCGAAACAAGACAAGCAATTAAGCAGAAGCCCCATAACCAATAGGCAATAAGTGTTTTGAATGATTTCAAAAGGCAATAAATGTTTCAATAATTAAAACCCCAAAACAAGGGGGCAATTGTTGTTCGCCAAAAAGAAAAAAAGATATGTGTATGCTAAGAAGGAGGATCAGCAGATTCGTTAGTAACTATAGTTTCCTTCCCTCCAACGTTGTCCTTTCTAGTAGTATCCTTCTCTACAACGACATCAACGTTAATTTCTTCCTATTCCTTATCCGCAAGAATTTCAGTGTCAATCTTTTCAAAATCCAAGTTAGAAAATTCTACAGCCAAGCTGTGGTGCTTCATCGTCCATCTTCACAAAAGCTCAAAACCTTTAAAGTATTGAATGAATTGAAGGTCTGAAAATTGCTCAGACTGCATGAACTTCTGGACGACCTTGTCTCTCTCCGCGTCAATCTTCAGGAGAGCAACATGGATCTTCATCCTTTTGAGCAATGAGTGCTTTATCCACTTGTAAGGCTTCAGTGAGTTCCTTTATTTTCTTATTCGCCTTGTTTGTCTCGTCCATGGCAGCAATCAAGTCCTTCCTCAACTTTGAACTTTCAGCTTCGACGAATTCCAACTTTGAATTGACCACCATGACCTTCTCCTTAGTGCTCAAGTAATCCGTTGTTATATGCAAGGACTCTCTAAGGACCTGGTAAAAAAAATAGAGAAGAAATTATGTGCATATACCTGCACCAATTTGTGAATATGGCAATTGACTAACTTGTGAGACGAAATAGACAACAAGCCCTTGATTTCATCATCTGTGATCACGTTGTGAGCATGACCCAAAGCCGTGGTAGGATTGTCCCAAACACTTCTTCCAGCCTTGCCTTTCCCTTTTGAGTGAATAGGAGAGGGAGTAAAGGCTGTCACCTCCAAGGACGGAGTTAGGGAAGACGGAGCAATCTAAATGGATGTAAGAGCAGTAGTCTCACCCTTCTCCTCACCTAATTTCCTCTTCTTTGAATCTGCGGCAAGGTTAGACAAGGGCTCATTCTTCAAACCCTAATACGAGCATACTTCTCCTTGCTATATCTAGTGGCCATTTCTACTAATCAAAAGCTAAAGTAAGTAATCGGACATAGTAAGGATGAGGCTAATGAAAACAAAAGTATTTTGGGAACTAAAAAATAAACGATCTTACTTTTCTCTTCTTAACAAATTTTCTCCAACACGTATTTTGAAGGTTCAAGTCCTAAACAACAGCCAAACAAATGACGAGGATTAACAAGGTTGTCAAAATCCTCGATCTCACAAGCGAAAGCAAGAGCAGCAGGAACCCAATTACGATATTGATCTTCCAACTCAAGATGATCAAGAGCTATAAAAATTGGAAGGCAGACATTATTAGGCAAGTAGTAATGATATAAAAGAAAACAGAAGAAGACGATGAAAGTATGCACCAAGCGCAAGGACTTCCTAATTTCGCAATAACCTTGGGACTTCCCTCGAGAAGTCGTCAAATAAAATTTCCCAACCCGTTCCTGAAATAAAAAAGTATCGTGATTCCAATCACAAAAAGATGAGGGAAAGCCTTTGACAACCCTAGACTTTCTATCCCAAGGTAAAAGCTCAAAATACAAAAACTCATTCAACGTTATCATATCCCCATCACAAGCGAACACCCAGATGGACATACAACTTATAATCATCCTCCAAGCATTAGGGACGAGTTAACCTAGGGCAATTTGAAAATTATGCAAAAGTTGCATGATGAATGGGTGGACAGGAAAACAATGGCCGCATAAGAAGTCAGCCTCATAAAAACACACCTCTTTGTGGGAAAAGCTACAACCTTTTTCACTTGGACGAGGCAATCTAATGGAGGTACCTTTGGGAAACTGAAATCTTTTTCAAAAACCATTTAAATGACTCTCTTTTAAGGAGCAGAATTCAGAAAGGGCATGCAGAAGGGGTGAAGACGAAGACGAAGGTAGTTTTGACACAGCAGTGTCAACTAGTCCTTACACAAAGACTCAGTATTTGAGGACAACTGTGTCTCTAACTCACTCGACCTAACATCATCTTCCCTATACTCAACAGTAGCCATCTCCAAATGGTGTCCTATCAAGGAATAGTGGATCAAGGGATAAAGAGAGAACAAAACAGGCCTAAGAGCAGTAGAACGTGACACAAACAAACCAACCTGAGGACGCCGACCAGTGAAGTACTCAAGGAAAACCCCTAATCTAGCAAAGAAAAAGGAAACCAAAGGGCACTCTTGGCTAAAGAATTCAAAATCAACCATCAAAACGTAAAGAAAGGAGACCTTACCAAGAAGATTTGAATTATAGAAGTTTCTTAGTGTTCCTAAGTTCAAACCAAATAGGGCGGAGGAAGAGGAACAATTTTCCTAAAGAAGGAAAAACTGAAATCAAAGCGTGCCAAAATCAAGGCGATTTCGCCCATGCTACAAATAAGGAATAGACTCGTGGTTCTTCCCTAGAAAGTAGTTGTTTCACATTTAAGACGAAAGTGAAATTTTGGGAATCAGGAAGATACGAACCGTCACATCTGGTCACATTCCTAAGATCGTCCAAAACCTTGACAACAATAGAAGGGGGGGGGGGGGAACTGATGAGCATTGGTTAAAGGTCGTTCAGCGTAAAGACGACCACAACCACATCTAAGTTAGGGACAAGAAAAATGATGAAAGGTCATCTGTATGAACGAGATGAGCCTATGCGTATTAAAACCAGAAGTTAATTCCATCAGGCTAGCTGACAAAGGGTAAATGCACCGGAACAGTTACAAAAGCAATGATGAGCTAACGGTCACCCGTTACACATTAAACAAAAACTTCATTACTATTAAATTCCGCGTTTCCTTCAGGAGAAAAACGCCTAGAGGAGCATTAACTAGTATAACTGACTCGCCAGAAAGTAAACTATAAAAGGCAATGAAACCAAGGCAATTTTCTTCATGAAAAACTCAATAGACAACAACTATACCATCCATTGAGAGCCATAAGCTGACTTAAGCATTGGAGTGTTCCCAACTAGCACCACGCCGATGAATCTTCTTGTCTTTTCTTTTCTTAACATGTACTGCAGTTTGTCCATCAGCATTGACAAGGAGCATACTGATGAGGTCAATTTCCAGTTTTATCATGAGTGAGATGTGGCAAACAACACGTCCAAATGTTAAAAAATACCCACCTCAACTATGAATTTTCTTTTTGTTTTTTGATCTTTCTTTCTCTATTTCTTTCCGTCTCTCTCTGCCCCTTTCTCTAAGTTTTTGCCCCTCTCTCTCCAACATCATCACAGTTGCATGAGAATCAAAAGCACAAAAATCATAACTTGCCAGAGAAAACGGGAAAAAGCAGACAATAGATGAGGAAATCCCATCAGGCCATCACCAAGTTCTTTTGCTTTATTACTTTTGATGACTCTCGTGGCCTTAGAATCAACTTAAAAAGCTCAAGAACTCAGACCCTTTTTGGTACAAGCCATGGCTTCCTCCTTTGGGCTTGCCTTGAAGAGAGCGTGAAGCAGAAAGAGGCTGAGAACCCAGTTGTTTATTCCAAAACTTGGTGCTAGTGGGTTCAGATCCTTCTCATTTGATATTTTGCTATTAGTTTTTCTTTGATTTTGTAGTGTTTGATGTTGATTGTTATGTTTTACTTTGTGGGTTTTGTTTGGTTTTGGGAAATATATAATGGGTATTCATCAAAACAAAAACAAAAACTGAAACGGGTTTGTGATGAAAGTACTTTTGAGGTGCAAGCGTTGTTCAAAAGACTTGGTGTGTAGAGAGACAGAATGAAAGAGAGAAAGAAAGACCCAAAAACAAAGAGAAAATTCATGTTGAGGTGGGTGTTTTTTTTTTTTGAAAATAGGTGGGTGTTTTTTAATGTTTGGATATGTTGTGTGCCACATGTCACTCATCTAAACAAAAACAGGAGAAAAATGGAGGATTTTAAACGGGAGGGGATCTTACCCCAATATTTTAAATGTTAACCATTTTGTTTAGCTATAAGTCTTATGACAAAATATTATATATAAGTTCATGTATGATGCTTCTTCTACAGGGCATGCGACATGAAACAAAATTTAATTGCCAAAATATATAGGGATTGACATGAATCTTACAAGTTGTTACCCAAATTTATGATAACACTTATGGCCTGTTTGGGAGTTTAGAGAGGAAGGAGAGTAGAGTAGAGTAAAGGGGAGGGGAGTAGTGGGGAGGAGAGTAGAGGAGAATGATTACCCTCCACCTTGTTTAGATGTTTTTATAATTAGTAAGGGAGAAGAGAGTAATTAGTCATTCCCCTTGTTTTTAACATTGTAATTTTATAAATATAATAAGGGTAAATTAGGTAATTTACTTTATCAATAATTTTATGTGCTCTACTCTCCCTCCAAATCTCTCCAATTTGGGGGAATTAAAAATGAGGGGGTTGGAGGTAGTTGAAACCCCTTCAAACCCCTCCAAACCCCTCCCCCTCCTTCCTTAAAAAACTCCCAAACAAGGTAATTGAATTACTTCCCTTTCCTCTACTCTACTCCCCTCCTTTTTTAAACATCCAAACAGGCCATTACGGATTCAAATTTGAATACAGGTGAAAATCCTAGCTTCACCATTGATTACTATATTTACCAAATTTTATATTTAGACACAAACTAAAAGCGAGAAATCTTTTTTTTTTATTAAACTTTACTGGTTTTTGTTGACTAAGTAGTAGACAAATTTCTATCATTTATGCTCCTCGTTACAAGGTGTAGATCATTACCATCGTATACATTGATCAATTACCCCTTGGGGTAGTTCAACTCAAGTTGCAATGGGTCAAAAAATATGGAGTGAAAGCGTGCCTCCGGGCTCCACCTATTACCGACTAACAAATTGCAGTGATCCAATTAGGTCTAGATGCTCGGTTCACTAGCTTTTGGAAATTGTAAAGGTTCAAAAAATATGCACCCTATTTTTTACACCTGTTGCTTTCATATTACAGTGGGATCTGAATGCAGTGAATGCTTGGAACAATGTTACAGACACAAATCATGCTATTATTAGTTCTTGTCTAAACCCACAATTAATATCACTTTTTTACCTACTACTAAAAATTTGTATTTGTTATGTTAGCCAGGTGTGAAATTGTTGTCTATTTTTTTTGTCTACACTTTCTCAGGTACTTGTGTGAGGGCTATGATAATTTCGGTCATTTCGCCACACCTGGTTTTTTAAAGATTTTTTATTGGACTAATTGGGCTTGTTGGATTAGCTTTAGGCCCAATTATTTAAAACAAATTGTGATTTAAAAAAAGGAAAAATTACTAAGACCAAAGTTCTTAAAAGGGTCTCTGAAACAAATCTCACAACATATACATTAGATAGAATATGAAAATAACATAATAAATAACATATCTAAATGACGATCAACCGAGCTACTGTCTAGTCCCTGCATATTAGAAAATTACAAATTACCCAATACGCAAAATAAAACAAATTACAGATTATCCATTGATAAAAGGTGCATCTATCTTCCTTCTACTGGCAGAGAAAGAAAACCGTGTGCCAATGGACTTCAACTTGTAGAAGAGGGTGATACATAAGTTCTACTAATTGCAGATATCCTGTTGTAGCAAAGAACAGAGTCATCTTTTTTTAACAAACAAAACCAACCAAACCAGCCACAACTAACAGCATAAGAAATAAGTAGCTTCCAAACCAGCCAATTTGGTCCAAACACAAAGAAATTTATAACCTGTTCCAAAGAAAAAGGAAACAAAAATGATCTGTATTGAGAAATATAAAGCACATTTTCAAGGTAATTGCACATACAAAGTGAGTTAAAGAAGGAAAGAGTGTCTAGATTCCAATTAGCCAAAGATGATAAGTGCCTACATTCCAATTTCCTAACTATAAATGAAGTATTCTTGTTCAATTTTAAACTAAGCACCCAATTTCTGATTTAAGCTAATTACTTAATTTTCTTTGCATATTCTAGGCAGTAGATCACAATAATCACACTAGGGTTAGGAACATTCACAATCTCCTAAAAGACACTAAGCACCAGAATTTATAGTTAGTCCCAGAACATGCCACAATGAAAACCAATCTTACCAAGCAATGCTAGCGAATCACTTAAGCATAAAGATCAGTAATTGTGCTTAAACTTGAACCTGATTCTGAATCCAAATAAGCTGGAAAAAAAAAAGAACAATAAGTCAACTTTGCTTTAATAAAAGATATACTTCACTATATAAGACAAGTTGGGAGGATTCCAAAATATTACCCAAGTCATATTCCTCAAATTGTTCAACATCATCCATTGCTTTTCGAAGAGAAATTGGCACTGAGGCTTGAAGCCAATTTTGTGTGCATATAAGAGCTTGTATCATTTTAGGAGAGAGTGAGCTACAGAATGGATCAAGTATATGCCCTCCCGTGCTAAATGCTGACTCATAAGCAACAGTAGAAATTGGTACTGCTAACACATCTCGTGCCACTTGAGATAATATTCGATACCTAGTAGAATTGTTCTTCCACCAACTCAATATATCAAATTTCTCATCATCTGTGCCTTCACAATTTTCAGCCAAAAATTTATCCACCTCATTCTTGCAACCCATAGATTGTCTCTCCTCCAAAAACCTCTGATATCGAGAGGCAATAAGCTTACATGGATCATCATAATTCACGTGAACTTGTATTGATGTTTCATCCTCACTCTCTACTTGTACACTTGGTGAATCGATTGAAGCATGATGCTCATACAAACGAGTCAATGCATCTTTCACTTCATCAAGCATCCCATTAACCACAACATCATTATATATCTCTGAGAAACAAAACTGCAAGTAAGTCAATTTCTTTCGGGGATCAAGTGCCACAGCAACATATAAAAGGAGATTTATTTTATTCCTATTCCCCCAATATCTTTCAAATTTGCGTTTCATATTTCTTGCCATTGAAGAAAAAATATAATCATGGCTTCTGATTAATTGATCAAAGTTGGTTTGGATCACAAAAATATCATCAAAGAAAGCATTGGATGTAACATACATCGAACCTGAAAACCTCTTTGTTGTATCATAAAAAAGTTTCAAAAATTTCACCAAAGACTTACAATTTTTCCAATCTTCCTCATTTGGAGGTCCCCCACATAGTGTTCCACTTTTCCGACACTCATCTTTATCCCTAAAGTAAACCCGGTATTTGAATCATCATCCTCCAATCGCTCAAATGCCTTTTTAAATTTTTCTGAATTTTCCAACATTTGATAGGTGGAATCCCACCTAGTTGGCACATCTAGGCACAGAAGATTCATGGACTCAATGTTTAGTTTCACTGCATAATTCTTAAAAGCTTGGAATCTATTTGGAGACGACTTCACATACCTCACAGCATCACGCACCCTAGCAATAGAGACATCAAATTCTTTTAATGCATCGCCTACAACAAGATTTATGATATGAGCACAACACCTCATGTGTAAGAACTCATGCCCTAGGACAGTCCCCTTCCAATCTTTAGTTACTCTCTTTAAGAACTGGACAGTGGTACTACCTGAATTGGCATTATCTACGGTCAAAGTGAAAATGCTATCAATGTTCCACTCAAGCAAACATGTTTCAATTTTCCTACCAATGGTTTCTTCCTTTTGGTCATCAACTAGACAAAAGTTCAAAATTCTTTTATCTAGCTTCCAATCATCATCAATAAAGTGACAAGTAAGACACAAGTAATTAATGTTTTGAATCGAAATCCATGTGTCAGTGGTAAGGCAAACCCTACGACCTCTCAAGGCTTCCCTCAACTTCTCCCTTTCAGCAAAATATATGTTTACCACATCTCTAGCAACTGTAAGATGAGAAGGGATATTACAGAACTCAGGTTGCAACACATTACAAAATCTTTTAAACCCATAATTCTCTACAAACTTAAAGGGCAATCCATCTATTATAATCATCTCAGTTAGAGCTTTTCTACCAGCCTCCAAGGTAAAGCTCGTTGCCACAAGATTAAGACCCTCCTCTCCTCCTTGTGCGGGTTCAAAAGACAAGGTTTATTTGTCTCTTAGGCTTATAAGGATACTTGGGACAATTTACCAAATGAGACAACAAGTTACTCGACTCAACAAGGTATTCTTTTTTGCAATAATTACAAACAATTCTAGATTGACCCTTCTTATCCTCTATTTTTTCAAAATGATCCCAATCATGAGATTTTTTTCTATGACTCCTAGCAACCTTTTTACTCAACTCAACCTTATTATTAGGTGAAAGTGAGGGATTCTCAACTGAGCTTGGAGTCACAGCAGCTTGAGTAGCATTAATGTCTTTAGTTCCAATAGGTTGGGTAGCATCTATGGATTGAGCTCCAGCAACATGTAAAGTGTCCTTGGGTAGCACTTCACTAGGAGTAGGAGGATCCATGACCTGGAGCCATATCAAAAGAAAAATTATCATATTCGAATCCAAATTGTCCAAGAAAAATCATTGATACTGTTTCCAAGTCAAGCAACACCCATGTGAGACTTTTTGTATCAGAACTACCAATTGAAATCTCCAAAACTTGGAGTAAAATAAATAAAATCACTTTATTCAATATCCAATTCAAGTAACAGCTAGAATTTTAATTGTGTATTTGGAATAAGCATGGATTAACTATACACAGTCCACCCTTTATATTATCAAATCAAAAAAACAATCCACCTCTACAAACAAAATCTACCTTCAATTTGTAGACTACAGTTGACAAACTAACTTAAAAAAGAGAGGTCAAATTTGACAACATGAGTATCATCTTGAACACAGATAACACTGAACTAACCAATTCTCACTACAATTCATGAATTTGATAAAAACCATAACCATTATTTGAATTTAAAATTGAAAATGAGCTATGGGTGCTTGTGTTCAAGACCCATATCAATGAGATATAGCTCAACTGGCACTTCCTACTCCCATAATAATTGCTTGGAGGGTAAGGCTGTGGGTTAAGATCCCTGGGTGCATGTGTAACACCAATTTAAAAAATTGAAATTGAAAATAAAATGGCCACTAAAAGAATAGAATGCAACAAACTTCACAATCATACTGTTAATGCTCCATTCAACCAAAAAGAAGTCTTTTGAAGAAAAAAAAATTATGTCATAATAACAACAAAAAGAAAGCTTTTGTCTCACTGACCCGTGCTGATTAGTTCAAAACTGGAATAGCTTCAATACTAGCAAGACAAATAAGCATACAGAGATATCAAGAAACCAAACAATTTTATATTGTGGCCAACTTTAAGGACCTTTGTGTCCATTAGCCAAAACCCATTATTAAACTAAGAAGTATATATCACAAACTCATAAATCAGTTTTTGTTGTGAGAAATGACCAAAGAAAAATATGCTGGTTGTAAGAATAAACCATGAATGACACATGAGCAAAGTAATCACACTGAATGTCTGAATCTGTCGCCTAATTATATTAATCAAAACCTAAATATATTCAAGCCACTAGTACCCAAACCCTCAAAAATCAAATATAACCCTAATCACTACAAACAAGGTGATGTAGGACAACCTAGGTTTCCCACCTAGGTTAGTCCTACCGTAGACCTTAGGCTTCCCACCTAAGGTGTTTGGATTCACCACCAAACAAACACAATGCAATCTTTGCAAATAATCTCAATAATAATAATAATAGTCTGTCCATACAAAAGAAATCATCTGGAGCTTTATATGCAGCTTCCAAGAATCACAAAGATAAGGATAAGCTCTCCTAAACAAATCCTAAACAATTTCAAATACTAATCTGATAATCCTAAATAATTTCAAATACTAATATAATAATCCTAAACAAGGATAATGATGAACAACTAATCCTAACCAACTCAGATACCAATCCAAACTAAACAAATAACTACGTTACAATTTGAAATTATCCACTAAAAATCTAAAATGAAATATTGAAATAACATTTGGTTATTCTCTTGCATTATACTCCCCTGGTGTAAGAAAACTCGACCTCGAGTTTTGTAGTGATGAAGAATGAAGACTTTGGTGCTTAATGCTTCCTTCAGATTAGAAATCACCCTCGGAAGCACTGAAAGTAGCATAACCTTCAATTCCATGACAACATGGAACTCCTCTGGAAACACAAAATCAATGTGTTGAATAGGCACAATCTTATCTTGAACCATAGTATCAATCTTTTGGACTTCATCAACCTGTAGATGTTCATCAACCTCATGGATCATGAAGGGCTCAATAGCACTTTCATCAAAATCAACCTCCACATCAAGTGCACCCTCCAAATCTTCACTCACTTGTTAAAATTTCTCTTCTTGTGTAGACTCTATAATAGGTTCTTCTTGCTGCATGAATGTTGAAACATCATCTATTGGCACTTGTACCTCTATTTCAACATTAGTCTTTGGTGGAACCTAAGCATCCTTTTTCTGAGTAGAAGAGTCTAGCAAAACCTTTATTATTTTTCTTAAGTCTTGAGCTATGGCGGTGAGTTCTTGACGGAAGGATGAGGTGTTTTCTTGCTGAATACTGTGGTGTAGAAAATTCCCATGAGAGGATTGACGTTGATAATTCTCTTGATAGCATTGGGGAACATATTTCTCTCTAAATATTTGTTTCATTTCATTCCAATCAGTTATGGCAGGCTTGCTCCTTCCTTTGCGATGATTCTTGACACTACGCCAAAAGTCTCTAGCTCTACATCTCAATTTCAACCTAGCAAACCTAACCTTTCTGTCCTCAAACAATTCATACCACTCAAAAAAATACTCCATCTCTCTCACCCAATCATTGTAGACCTAAGGGTTCTTAACACCATCGAAGGTCGGGGCCTCTACTTTGATATGCTGTGCTGAGTTGTCTTCATTGTGACGTAGGACAACCACACTTTTTCAATAAAAAAATAAACAACAAAGTAAACCCTAGGAGTCAGCACCAAGCAAAAGCTGGAGTTGGCACTAGTGTAAAAGAAACACACTTTTTTTTTTTATAATTCTCAAAACTGTCTTACAATAATCAGAAAAAGTGCTTAAATAGCTAACAATAAAATGCATAAAGAAACCCAATTAATAAATGCTCGGGCTTGCTTAATCTCAAGCCCAATAACTAACAGGCTCCATCCATAAGGTCACAGGTTGAGCCGTCTTCTTTTTGCTCTTCCTGCCATACATGCGTATAATTGGGGGCTTGTACCTTGTGTCCGCATCACATTGTCTCTATGGTCTTGGCTAGGATGATGGCCATGTCTATTATTATTTCTTCCATAATGTGCATTACCCTTGTCATACCTATCCTCTAAGTGGCCTAGACAGGTAGTAAGCTCTGCAAAGCTTGTCTTGATTCATCTTGGGGAGGAGGATCCATGTTCAAGCGGGATTGGGGACTAGAGTGGGATTTAGAACTAGACTATGATTTGGAATTAGACTACTTTGATTTGTTTGGTGGTGATTTCAGCGGCGGGTTGTGCGATGGCGTTAGCCTGTTGGTGGGATCGAAGGCTTGGTGTTGGCTTTCAACTCTCTTGTTCTCAATTTGGCTGGTTGAAGTTGTGGATCTGAATTTTTTTTTTTTTTTTTGGGTTGGAATTTATGTTCTCTATTTCTGATCTGGTGGTGGTCCTTAGAGTCGAGCAAGGATTGGGGTCACAAATTATGGGGGAGTAGTGGGCTTCTCGGTTGGTTTTGGGATGAAGAACTCGTGTGGCCAAAGGGGGTATATGGTACGGGTTGGTTCTGGCTCTAGTTTGCAGATCTCGTGAGGTAAGAAATTGGGTTGCGTTGGTTTGCAAATCTCATAGGGAAAGTATTTAAGTAAAGGCATGTCTAACGGTTGAGTTGTTTTCTGATGGTGAGTGTAGTTATGGGTTATCAGTCATGATTTTGGGTTGCTGAAATGGGTGATCGGGTTGGGCTTTAATACCAAGTTAATGTAGGACAACTTAGGCTTCCCACCTAGGTTAGTCCTACCGTAGACCTTAGGCTTCCCACCTAAGGTGTTTGGATTCACCACCAAACATACACAATGCAATCTTTGCAAATAATCTCAATAATAATAATAATAGTTTGTCGATACAAAAGAAATCATCTGGAGCTTTATATGTAGCTTCCAAGAATCACAAAGATAAGGATAAACTCTCCTAAACAAATCCTAAACAATTTCAAATACTAATCTGACAATCCTAAACAATTTCAAATACTAATCTGACAATCCTAAATAATTTCAAATACTAATCCGATAATCCTAAACAAAGGATAATGATGAACAACTAATCCAAACCAACTCAGATACGAATCCAAACTAAACAAATAACTATGTTACAATCTGAAATTATCCACTGAAAATCTAAAATGAAATATTGAAATAACATTGGGTTATGCTCCTGCATTACAAGGCCATTAAACCCAAAACAATGATGAGAGAAAAATAATGAAAGAAAAAAGTGCACCAAAGTTTGATGAAAGCCTAATAGATTGAGAGAAGAGAGGAATGATAAAATATTGAATCCTTGATTGCATTGACATTGGGAGAGAATCTAAGACAAGGAACTACCCAATTGATTTGACAGAGAGAGAGAGTTCAAAGTTCAGAGTTCAGGTGAGTTTAAGGATTTGAGAGAGATTAGGTGAAAAAGAAAAAGAAAAAAAAAAGGGATAAGTGTGTCTTTCGACTATAATGATGCAGGAGTATCCAAGCCCAAGATGAGGCAGGCCCGATAGTTTATTTTGTCTAGCCCATAGTTTTTTGATAGTTAATAGAAGTTTTATCGAAGAAAAAAAAACTTCATGTTCATGATGATGAACATAAAGTACTTAACAATTACAAGCAAATCAATAATAGATTCTAATAGAAAGATGGAAAAAATGGAAGTACATTTCGTAAAATCCCAAATTCAAGACCACTCGAACAAAGTCCTAATTAGCAAAGACTTCAAAAGATCTAAAGGTCTCTCAATATCTTCAAATGCACAGGTATTGCGTTCCCGCCAAATTAACCACATTAGACAAGCAGGGACCAAATTCCAAATCTAGCCCATAGTTATTATAAGACTAGTCTTTTATTTCTATATGCCATGTTTTATTTATTATAATGTCTTTAATATTTTAATACGCCATGTTACTTTTAATAAAGTTGGCTGGTTAGGATTTAATTTATTTTTATGTAAGATGAAGGGCTAGAATTCTAGGGTTGCTAAAGGCTATTATATTTTAGCCCCTTTGGAGCCATTGTAGGTAACCGTTTCTTAGCTATTTTTCATGAAATTTCAGATTTGAATAAATCCTAAGCTCTTTGAGCCTAGAGATTGATAATTGATTGTACCAACTTCAACCATATTATCTTTTTCTTTGCTTTAATAATTTTTGTTAAATTTCTTCTTAAACCCTTTTCCTACTCCTACACTAGATCTAAGCTCTCACCACATCATAGAAGCAACATGTGGGGTTCAAGCCCTACTAGCCCCCTCCCCCTATTTACCAATAATAATAATAATAATAATAATAAATAAAGCAACTAAAGCAACATGTAGGGGTTTGAGTTGATAACCCAATGGAACAGGCACCCTCTCTAGTGTGTGGTGCATGGGTTCAAAGTTCAAACCCCACCTACCCCTCCCCATTGTGCACCATTTATGTAACACCCCCAAATTGTTGTTATCTCAGAAGACATGTTTGCCAACTTAGTGGGTTTGATAGTGAGTTTAGAGCCTTTGTTTGGGAACATGGATGTATGTTTGTGGTTTTGAAGCCTCAAAATTTTTCTCAAGGAATTGATTCTCTTGGGTGGGAATTATAAATCGATAATTGATGAGGCACTTAGTTGCCCAAAACATGTTACTGGTCTTCGATGTTTTTACATGCAATGTGTATAAACTGATTTTTAAACTTCTTAGATAGTGAACATAGCCTCAAAATAAACAAATTTTTTGGGGTACAACCTAATATTGTGATATTGTCCTTCAAAGTGAAAACAACTTCGTATTCTTTGTGAGTACGGATTCTAGGCTATTTTTTGGATCCCAAGGGGATTGGGGGGGGGGGGGGGGGTACTTCTGTTATTTATATGAAATATTTTAAAACATGGAGATTAAAATTGAAAAAGACATTTACTTAAATTGTGAGCATTTTAGAAAATTAGGGGCCTGGGACAATTTGGCAGAAACCTAAGGCTTTCTTTGTAATTTCTATACACTGCATCAACTGACACCAACTGCCCATCTCTTCCTAAAACTCTAGATTCTTCTCAAAGAAACAAGAGAGTTTCACTTGAACAACAGCTTTAATGGGAGGGGTGACAACTCTGGTGCAAGGCAGAACCTATTCAGGACAAACAGATTTCTGTTTCAGTTTCAGGTAAGGGATAATCCATGGTCTTCTCTCAGGACTAATACATGTTTCAGCTGTGTGATGAATTCTTCTTCTTTGGCTGAGCATTCTTGCTAGCATTTCTTGATATCCATAGTTGTAACTTTCACTTTTTAAATCTTCAAGTAACTTTGGATTGAATTAGAATCTGACACTAGTTTTGGTTTGGGATATAACCATATAGGAAAGGAACTCTCGTCATGATTCATCCTTTCCAGCCTTGGTCTTTGAATTTTGTAGCTATTCCTTGATTTGATTACGATTCCAATTACATGTTTTTTGGACTCTTTTTAATTCTATTGTTGTACTCTGACTTCATTGATTATTCACAGAAGTGACAACTAGTAAAGTTGAATCCCCTTTTAGAGGTCTTTTGTCTATGTGTTTAGCTTCTAATACTTGGACCAATACTCTGACCTCTTTCTCCAGCTGTTCTTGAGTTTCTTAAGCTTTGTTAAAATAAATTTCAGACTTATTCCATGTGAATGTCTTCTTGTGACAGCTTTCGCATAAGTTGTGTTACCATGGCTCTAGGTTTTATTTACATCATCATGTTTGGATTAAACCATCATGTGACTTTAGGTTAAGCCGCTTATTCGGTCCAAATATTTTGGTTTATGCCTTGATGCAGTTCTAAATTGTGTGTTTGCCTTAAGCTCAAAGGTTTGGTTCAAAAATCCTTAAGATACCATCTTCAAATGCAATAATCATTTCATTTCTCTTTTGAGGCTTTCGAGCCCTTTAACTTCTCTTATTTGAATTTGCCAATGCAAATATGAAACTAAAGGAAAAGGCTCCAAATTTCTAAGCCACTTTACTTTTGTTAAAAAAGTCATTTTCAGTATGATTTTTCTAAGCTTACTTTGGTAGAAAAGTTGTAAATCCTAATGGACTCTTGAACCTTGAACTTGATCTGAATGTGTTTCTTTTGTGTCCTTTGGAATCTAAGTGTCTTGCTTTCACAACTAGACTTGTATTTTTCTTCTTTTTACTATGTGTGTTGCCTAGTCGTATGGCCTATTTTGTTAAGTTCTAGTAACTTCACTATTTGCATGATAAACTTGGTACCTTGATTGTCTAAGCTTTGTACTCTTGAGAAGACTTAACCAATTGCAAACTAGCTTTCCAAATCTAAGTCCTGCTTGTTTTTATGGAAGTCACTAGATTGTATCTACTTTCCACTCAAGCACAATTGAGTCTAATTTCAAGCATTCACTGCTACTTACTTTTCATCCATATCTTTAATTCATGTTTCAAGCTTTAGAATTAGACTTGAACTTTATTTCATTGAGAAGGGAAGTTAGCTGAGTTCCTTTTATGTTTGGCTCAGAATTGAAAATGTTCTCCTATTTTGCTTATGCAAGTGATATGTTTGTAAATTTTAAGCTTTTAACTATGTTTTTTTTATTATCACCGTCATATTTTAATCATCTTGAAAATATATTTTGGTTCATTTGGATCACCAATGAGATATTTGGATCCGTTTGTGATATGATCATGAACTTTGCATCACCCAAGTTGATGTAAAGGCTTACCAACAATGCCATCGCTAAATGCTTGTATATTCCTTCCATATGTATCAAACAAATCTAAGGTACTGAAACAAATCTAACTATGTATCTACATATGATGATGTATGGACGCAAGAGAATCATTTTTGGCTTAATGTTTCTAATAAGAGATTTCTATTTTTCATGAGGAGCTTTGCCGACACTAAATGGCCAAATGTCTTCACTGTGAAAAACAGCACCTTTTGCCTTAAATATGCTTAATTCTTTCCCTTTAAAAATTTTACAGCTGATTTTGTTTTTTGTTTTACTCTTTTACTTTTCTTTTGTCATCATCATGAGCTAGGGCTGATGGTAAATCAATAGCAACACAATTTGTGCTGTGTCTTTACCTATTGCAGTTCCATCATCATTATTGAGAATGGGGTAGTTCACTCTTTTTTTTTTCATTTAAATAAATTTTGATAGTTACAATGAGGAGGGGTTTCAAACCTAGGACGTTTCTATTGGAAACACCAGGAGGTGCTAATTGAGCTACAAGGCTCTGGGATGCTTCCCCAGTTATTGAATTACTATAACAAAAGGTTGGTTCTAATTAGCTTAATTGGCAAAGGCTTTTGTCTTCAAATAAGATACACCAAAAACCGATCGATAACTTGGCTGGATGATAAAGAACAACCCTCAAAGAATGACTATAGGTTGAAATTCAATTGTAAAAAAAATAAATAAAAAAAATCTTATCAAAGAATGACTATAGCAAAAGCACAAAAAACCCAATAGCTTCATTCTAAATTTCTAATTAATCACTGCAATTTGAGTTAAATTTTTTCTTTTGCTCTTAAAACAATCAAAATCCTTCAAATATATTCTTGATTAAACTTAATTTTCTTCATGAACAAAACAAGATAGAAGTATTTATACTTATTTAATGAAAGACCCATTTTTTATCTGAGACATTCCACTTAACAGAGGCACAATGAAAAGAAAATGCAAATGCCATAACAACTTTAACGTAAACTATGTATCAATCATGTTTAAATGGCAAAGCTAATGAAGTTTTACAAGGAATTATATGAGAGAGAGAGAGAGAGAGAGAGAGAGAGAGATTATCCGTACGGTTTAGCGGGTACCGCCAGTGCCAGTGCCAGTGCCAGTGAAGAATGCCGCCGAGGTTGTAGGTCAAATGAGTGAAGACTAGAGATAAAGAGAGAAAGAGAGAGGAGGACGTTTTCGTGGGACTGAGGAGAGAGAGTGAGTTCTGTCAAAATGGCAGTGTGGGTTTGGACTTTGGAGCGGGAGGGAGGGTTTAATAACACTAGGAGGCTCCGTTTGTTGTTAGTTTACAAGGGAATGATATGGAATTGAATGATTACAAGGAAATAGAATGGAACGGAACGGAATGGAATGGAACGGAACGGAACGGAACGGAACGTATTTAAGTAAAGGAAATGAATAGAATTAAGTAAACTTAATTAGATGTTTTAAAATAATTGAATGAAAATGAATGAAATATAAGTAATTTTGTGTAGGAATAACATGAAGGGAATGAAATGAAATTATTTTATGACAATATTACTATTAGACTCCTGTTTTAAAATAAAGGTTGAATATATAGGGGTATTTTGAGAGTTTTAGTAAAAAATTTATTAAATCTAATTCTATTCCCTTCCATTCCTCCCAATTTCGGGGAATGAAAATTTGAAGTTTTAAGAGAATAGAGAGGAATGAGTGTTCATTCCTTCTCATTCCATTCCCTTTCACTTAAACTTCCAAACAATGGAATGAACTTTTCATTCCCTCCATTAAAACTCCTAAACAAGAGAAGGAAAGAATATTCTAAAATTATTATTTTCATTCATTTCCATTTCATTCCATTCATTCCTCCCAAACGAGGCCTTAATGATTCTTTTTTTTTTTTTTCCCTTTCTTCATCTTTTTTTTTTTTTAAATTTTAGGAGAAATTATGAGAATTGCAATATCAGTCAATTTAACCCTTAACCTTTTAAATATGATAACAGATTCTTTAAACTTTTGATATTGTGCCAAAATAGTTTATGAAAAATATTGATGTGCCGAACATATTTACCAAAATGTATATATACACACACACACACACAATATATATATATATATATATATATATTATTCTATTTATGAGAGCATAGTTGATGAATTTTGGTTGTTTTTTAAGTGAAAGATAAAAGATTGAGGGGATTTGAAGAGTTGGTCAGGATTGGGTGTGTCCCAAATTTGGTTCAACTCAAATTAAGTTTCAATAATAAACTTATTGGATTAAAACAGGTTGTAAAACCTATGACCTTTATTTGATTTTTTGACAAGTTAGGCCAATCTAAAATAACTTGTATTTTTTCAAGTACAAATAGTATTAAATAATAATAATAATAAAAAAGACTAGAATATGTGTGTGTGTATATATATCTGCTTTTTAAATACAAATGAGAGAATGAATAAATGAAACACTTAAAAATTAAAAAAATTAAATAACGCTACATAAAACTTTAAGTTTTTGGTCCAAAACTTACTATTCTTATAATTGGGGAAAATGAGTATTTGCCCCTAATTTACAAATTATGCAGCAAAATGTTCTTGTTTTGAACCTATTTAGCAAAATGTCTCTCTTTTTGAAACTTGATTTTAATAATGTTGAGTTCTATGCTAAACACTAAGAGCATAGAACTCTAAGAACATTTGACACACAAAACACTAAGAGCATCAACATCAGATGTGTTTTTTAGCACACCAAACAATAAAAACCCACCATTTAGCACACCAAACAATAAAAACCCACCAACACCAGATGTTCTAAATGCAAATTTGGCATTTGCTACAATACCATCCTTAATAGCATCAGCATTGGTGGTGCCAAAAATTTAGTAATTTGGTACCACAAAAAATCATTTTATCTATTTTTACTTAATATTTCACAACTAACTCCACTTCATTGCTCTTATTTTCACATCAAAGTTACCACACTATTCATTTTTTTTCTCTCTCTTCATCTTTATCTCTCAATCTTCTCCCTCCCATCAACCGACAGCCATTCGCGGCACCACCATCACCACGACCAGATTAGAAATCTAAACAAATGACCCAAACCCATAATAGTGGTTAGAGCTTCAATCCAAACCCACAATAGATCTCAACCACAAACACAAACCCACTACCCATGACAGCCCGACTCAACCACCAACACAAACCCATGAACACAAACACAGCCCAATCCCGACCATAAACACAAACGTCGTCATCGTCGCCGATCCTAACCACAAACACAAACACAAACACAAACATAGCCTGATCTTAAACCAAACCTAAACCCACGATTTGATCTTAGCCTGAACCCACAATCGGAAACCTTAACGGCCCACTACCACCAGTAGCAACAAAACGACCTACACCACCACATTACCACCAAAATACCCAGCAAGGATTGAAATTTATTTTGAGGAAGGAATTGTGTGGTGGGTGCATGAGTACCATGGAGGTAGTGGTGAGAGCTTCGGCCACCACCATGGAAGCATTGTCAATGGAGGCCAATTGAGAGTGAAGGAGAAGATGAGAGAGAGGTGGAGAAGTAAGAATGAAAGAGAAAGACGTGGAATAGGTAAATGAAGGCCAAATTTGCTCAACAACATTTTTTCCAAAAAAATATTAGATAGATGGCAGACGTTTGAACTTATTTAGTAAGTTGGACTATTTTTTGGAACTTGAGTTTGTGAAGTTCGAATTCCAACCCAAAATCGAGTTTCTCAAACTTGATTTACACCTAATCTTAATTATAAAAAAAAACGTGGAACTCAAGTTCCATTCTTTTTAAAAAAAAAAAAAAAAAACCCAAATGGAACTCGAGTGTAGGAAACATGAGTTCTATTATGAAAGCTCAAATAGTGTGTAAAACATCTATGAACGTTTAGACCCCTAAATACAAAAATACCAATACAAGCTTATAATCAAACAATATAAGTGCAGAATATGAAATAGAAGCTATATCCAAATTGGTAAAACACTCTAAATCATAGTTAATCACAAACACAACATCAATTAAAAGGTAAATAGTAAAGGAAGAGAGATGCAAACACAAGGATAACATGGTAATGTGTTATCAAAAAGGAAACTGAAAAACTCAGCAAAAAATCTCTCTGTCGCCCTCCAAGCAGTCAATGATCCACTAGAAAATCAGTTGGGATACATGAATAGCGATAGACCCTCCAAGCCTAATCTACTCGATGCACCTAAGCCCTCCAAGCTTCTTGAGGTTACGCCAAACCTTGTCTTATCTAGCTTGCCAGATCCTGCAATAAGCTCCATATTGCATTTGCCATCCTTGGCATCTTTCAATGCTTCCCAAAGCTCCAAAAACACTCAATACTCTAAATGGGTGTAGGTAGTATTTGGATACAAATCTCCTCTCAATGGGTATAACAATGGGAGAGGGAATAGGAAGAGATTACAAAGATTTCTCTCTAAGAATGAGTAGCTCTCTTTCTAATGAGGTGGGTGTGTTGTAAAAACCTCTCTTAGGATTTTTCTTTTTGAATAGCCACACTTTCATTTCGTGGAAATAAGGATATTTATAGTAGGGGATGAGATCGAATGTGAAAAGTCAGTTTTCATCCAAACAAGGCATTTGGGCGACTTGGCCTTACAACTAGAATGAGTCATGAGTTTGAGTTGCGAGATAACTTTCAGGCTAGACTGTACTTTTTGTCCTGTAGTGCTCCAACTGTCGTGATCCTTTAGCTCCCTGCATGCTTCATATGTGTGCCACTTTGGCGACTTGCCAGTTGCGAGATCTAGTCATGAGACTCCTTTGAATGTACACATTTTGAGTTTTCTTCACTCTCTTTCACACACAACCCTTATATGATTCCCACCTAAATATAGAGTATCTAATTGCTAAATTACAAGCAAATTTGGCACGGAATAAAGCCAACACATGGTTGATTAAATTCAACCTTACATGTTATTTTCCAAAAAACAGTCTAACTTACTAAATAAGTTCAAATGCGTGCTAGCCACCGAATCTTTTCCAAAAAATTTTCTGTTGAGCAAAATTTGCTAGTAAATGAAAGAGAGAGAAGTAATAAAATAATGGTTTTTAATTTTAGCTGGTAGTGATACCAAATTATCGTAGCTATATGTAGGTGCATAATTTGTACCCGGTCCAATTACTAGATGGACTCAGGCCTAAAGAGCCTTATATAATAAAATTTGTAGAGTGTGGGCTTAAAACCTAGACTATGGATGTTGGATGAAGAGAAGAATTAGGCTAGATTGTTGTTATCCGCGTGTTCAATAGATGGAAATAGCTAAGAAACTCTCCTCGGATTACATCAATTATACTGCCTTTCTCTCCTTAAGATCAATATTACAACTACCGTTTTTTGTCCCCTTCTTCTCATACCCCTCTTGTTCTTTTATATCCATCTTCTTCTTCCTTTCTTCTTCCACGTGCAACACAGATCTTCACATTAGATGTTTGTCCCATCTGGCACCTTCTTGAAGTCTTCAAACACCAGCTGGAAGACTAAACATTACTGTTTAGAGGTCATTTCTCTATTAATGCGGTCAGGGAGGTAGGTGCAGGGTCTTTAATGTGGTGGTAGGAGCTTTTTCCCCTTTGATATTTATCATACGCTCTTACTTCCAATAACCGTGTGGGTCTTGCCTTTACCTAATAGATCTTCCGGAGTTTTCCCTCCAAACCCCTTAACATATCCTATGACCTTTATTTGACCCATCCGATGAGATACTCCTCCTCGGACAGCTCCTCTAACCCTTATAGCATGAACTAGTTTGCGGGCCTCAAAGGCTATGCTCGAATAGGCTTCCTCCTCCAAATCAGGCCCAAAGCCCAAATACATATTTTAATAATTTTACCCCCCACACTATATTGTTAAAAATTTTAGCTATACCACCGCTAATGTTGCATATTTTTTGGTGTTTATGGATGGTGCTAAAAATAGCAATTTGGCTTTTTAGCATCACCAATACTAATGCTATATAGAATGATAGGAACAACAAATGATAAAATTTTATTATTATTTTATTAAACTTTTCTCTCTCTTCCCTTAACACATCTATCTCTCTCCCTCTCTCTTCTTGCTTCCTTCGGTGAATTATTTTTCCATTTAGCCTTAAATTTCTAAGAATTTCGTTAGTGGTCACTAAGGCAAAACAAATTGGGAAACTAGCATATCGAGCTTTAAAAACTTGAATTCAATTCCTGAGGTAACAAACAACTAACGTGGACAAATAATTGACATGGACAAACTACTGATAATAAAATGCTAGTCTTCCTTGAGGGCATAAATTGTTTTTGTGTGCTTCACCCCCTCTTTATTGGCAAAAATCAACATTTTACTAAAATTCATCCCCACTTTCCAAGTAGAAGCAAATGGTATTTCAAGATTTGAAGGATCAACTATATTTTCTCAAGTGTTTGTAGAAAATGACAAGGTAGGAGGTGTGCATGCAGGGATTTTGTTCATATCATTCTGGACACCAACAACATTGTCTACATCAGTTTCACCACACTTAAATACATCATCAACATGAGCATTGGTAGCAATTTCATGATCATTGATATCTATCTCAAAGTCGCCTCGATCAATCTTCTCTTCATACTGATCTCTATTGTCAAAATTTTCACCATTAATGGCAGTGTCATCAACATAGTCTTCTTCATCATCCTCTACACGTGTAACAGATTCATATTGAGCATTTGAGACTGTAACCTATAAACTTGTAACTGTTTATTGGATTTTCTCGATGCCAACTTCTACACGTGGCTCCAACTTTATGTACAACTCAATAACACTTACTTGGGCTATTCCTTCCATCCTGTCAAACATGATATTCACATGTTTGTCTGCTTCAATCGGCATATACTTGTAATTAATCCGGTACTTGAGGACTTCATGTGGAGAATGAAAAGTAATTTGAATGTCGTGTAAAGCAAGGCTCACACACAATTCTTCCATAACTATCATCTTCAAATCATTAAGGGTCTTCAACCTATGATCAATTTGAGTATAATAGAACTTTATATCCAACCCTTCAAATGGAAATCCCTTGTTCGCATTGACATTGCTAAGCGGACCACTATAGTATAAAATTATATCAATTACAGTCATTGTGAACCTGTTAGAATCAAGTGTAATATGTTAGTTACAAAACATTTTATTTACTCAAAGTAGGAAATATTTTATCTAGTCAAAGTACAAATTCCAATTCATTCGAAGGGCATGATTTTCATTACAAATTCCTACGTTACACATAAAATGTTTTCAAATTAGTTTTGATGAAAAAGCCTAGCTATATAGTCGTTTCATATCCAATACAAAAAAGAAAAAAGAAAAAAGAAGCCAAAATCCTTCTAAGGTCATGATAAAAACACATGCTTGATAAGAGCCTAAACTTACAAAATATGTTGAATAAATTTTGCTAACAAAAACCATGCAAATAAACACTCAAAATATTTACACAAACAAAATAGAGTTGTATATATTCACAATATTATAGTATCTTAACTAAATTATGTTAAGTATCTACTAAATAAATAAGCAAAGTAAAACCCACACTCCAACAATAAATAATACCCAACTGTAATGACAATAAAACCCTTATTTGAGATGTAAATTTGCTGAGATGGAGGAGCAGTGACAAAGAGAGGCAATGTGAGGTGAGATCAGAGGCAATGTGGTGTGAGACATGTGGATATTATGGGCGAGTGAGCAGTGAATAGTGAGACAGTGTGTTTGTTCTAATTTTTAAGTCTGAGTGTTTGAGTTTTTAGTTGAGTGCTTTATATGTTTGAAAAATTTATGCTGACATAAACCAAGTCTTATAGACTTGAGTTTACTCTTTTAAAACTTGACTCTATCAAACTTGAAAATTTTATGCCAAAATAAATCAAATCTTCCAGGCTCGAGTTTACCTTTTATTTATTTATTTATTTATTTTTAACTCGAGTTTATAAATCTTGTGATTTATTTGGCAAAATAACATCCGCGCTAGCAAGTAGAACTCGAGATGCTACTTTAGTGAAACGTTTTTTTAGGTTGTCTCCCAATGTTTTGCTAGTCTGCCTATAACCACATCCTGTATCTCTTCTCTCTTCGTCTCTCTCACGGCCACCCCCGCCGATCTCTCTCTCTTCGTCTCTCTCACGGCCACCCCCGCCGATCTCAACAAGTCGTCCACCAACGCACGCCGCCATCGACCTCGCTGCGCCGCTAACGCGGATGTGAAGTCGCTCCTTTTGTTGCTGGGATTGCGATGCCACTCGCACCGTGTGAGACATTTCTTTTCCGGTGGTGGTTTTCCATGGCCAACCAAGCTCCTCCTTGAACAAATCTACATCCTTCAGTTTGGGTTGATTTTTGCAGTTCTCTCTCATGCGATGCTCTGTTCATCGTGATTTACTGACTTTGTTTGAAAATCTGTTGATTTTGTTTTTTTGGGTTAGTTTAGCTGAAATTGTGCGGAGGCTCTTACCCCGCAACTGTTGTTTTGCCCAAACGGCACCAGGTTCAGGTTCGGATTCGGATTCAGAAGAACAACTCAAGTATCAAGAAGCCTCGCTCGCATCTTCATTTCAACACAAAAAACAGGTTCTTTCTCTGAGTCAAATATCATGAGGGCATTATATAGAGCCAGACCCATTATCCTTCACTCCACGCCTTCTTCTTTCCCTTTCACCGACCCACAAAAATGCCCATTTGGCCCTTTCAACTCCTTCGCTCAAAAGAGGTTCAAAAAGCCAGTAATCTCAGCTCGAACTCGCTTAGAGGACAGAGTCAGAGACCCAAAGCTAGACAAACTAATAACTCACCTCAAAAAACTCCAAACCATCCTCAATCTTCACCAACTTATGTCAAACAAAAAACGTGGCCCCTTCGTTTCATTACAACTAATGTCCAGGTGGAAAAACATCGTTGGACTAAATGTCAACATAGGCACGTTTATCAACAAATACCCACATGTTTTTGAGGTTTTTAAACACCCAATTAGGAGGAATCTTTGTTGTAGAGTTAGGCAAAAGATGAAGGCTTTGATAGAAGAGGAAGAGAGAGTTGTGAAAGAATGTGAATTAGAAGCTGTACAGCGTGTAAAGAAGTTGTTAATGATGTCGGTAAATGGGACTCTTGGTGTTCATGCTTTGAGATTGATTAGAAGGGAATTGGGTTTGCCTGAGGATTTTCGTGACTCAGTTCTGGCTAAGTATAATGCTGATTTTAGGTTGGTTGGGTTGGAGATAGTTGAATTGGTTGATAAAGATGAGAGTGTGGGGGTTGCAAAGGTTGAAATTTGGAGGGAGAAAGAGTATAGAGAGAAGTGGTTGAGTGAGTTTGAGACCAAATATGCATTTCCTATTAATTTCCCTACAGGGTTTAAGAAAGAAGCAGGGTTTAGAGATAAGTTGAAGAGTTGGCAAAGGCTGCCTTATTTGAAGCCTTACGAGAGGAAAGAGGTTGTAAAGGTTCGAACTTGTGGTGGGATTGAGCAGTTTGAGAAGCGGGCGGTTGGGATTCTTCATGAGTTCTTGAGCTTGATGGTGGAGAACAAGGTTGAGGTTGAACGGTTAGCTCATTTCAAGAGGGATTTTGCTATTGAAGTTAATGTGCGTGAACTACTTTTGGAGAACCCTGGAATTTTTTACATTTCTACTAAAGGGAATGCACAAACGGTTTTTCTTAGAGAGGCGTATAGTAAAGGGCATTTGATCGAGCCAAATCCAATATATGTTGTTAGAAGGAAATTGTTGGACCTTGTCTTGCAAGGCTGTCGAAGTACTCGAGAACTGGCAGCTGAAAAGGAAATCAAGGAGCTGAGTAGTTCTGCAGGGTGTACAGCAGATGGAGGTAGGAGAGATGGTGACTGGGTTATCCCAATTTTGGAGAATTTTGACAATAAAAATCCCTATAATAGTGTGAGTGAAATCAGTGAGTAATCAGAGTTTACTGAATTCAAGGAGAAAGGAAGTGGTGAAAGTGAAAATTGCATTGAGGGTTGAATCAAATAAGCCATATGATGGTCAACATTTATTCTCCATCAAGTGTGTATATGTGAATAGGTCCAACAATGACCCATAATCTTGAATAGGTCAGATTGTGGCCGTGGACCTCAAGAAGGTTCCCTCAGACAATGACCCGCTCAAGAGTCAAGTATCTCACCTTGGACATTGAGTTGGTATTCATTAAAAATTATCTGTCTTGATTGTATGCTTGTATGTGTGAATATGGCCTGGGTATAGGATTTATTGTTTGGTTCAGTAAACATCTGTTTAGCACTGGAAGAACATATGTTCATAATAAGCATTTGTTATCTCATGATATCTGCGTAGATTTTCCCTTGTATAATAGCGAAAGCATTTATCATTTGCTTGAAAGTAGTCATGGTTCCTCCTGTACGCTAAATATTGCTATGTCTGTTGAAACTTTTTTTTTTCCTCTAAAGAAGCTTCAGACATATCCCTTGACATACTTTTTTGGGTATATATCTATCATGTTATTTGTAATAAGTGCCCTACTTCAGAACAATGTGCAGAACCGAAAATCTGTTATTCAAAGTAGGTTAAATTTAGGGGTGTCAATGTTCGACCCGACCTGCGAACATGACCCGAAACTGACACAGGTTTTTCAGGTTAGGGTTGGGTCTTAATGGGTTTGGGTCATAAACGGGTCGACCCGAAAGTGACATGATAAGAAACGTGTCATAAGCGGGTCAACCCGCGTAACCTACAATAGACATGTTTGACGTGCCAATTTATTTGTGTCAACCCAAAATGACCCACTTAACACAACCCGTTTAACTCGTATAACAAATAAATATTTTTTTTTTAATTTTAGATTTGTCAAATACTTCTTATATTCAACATATATTTTAAATTTTAAAAAAGAAGTGAGTAATTACAAAAATTTACAAGGGATATAATTGAAAATTGAAACTTTCAGACTCTAGAACTACTAATACTTTTTTCTTTTATTTTTTTGGCATAGAACTTGCATAAATAAAATTGGATGAGCTTGTGGAAGATGTTATGAATTTGGATATCAACAAAGAATCTATGAATGATAATTGTGGTCATAATCAGGATTAGTCTACTGTTTGCTCAAATTCTTTTAATATTGATACTTAGCATTTGACGAGTTTCAATGATATTATATTTTTGTTGAACTATGTTATTTTATTTTTGTTAAACTTTGTTATTTTGAATTTGGGTTGAAGTGTATGCACTTCTTTTTTAGTGTAAAGAACTTATTTCTAGATGAATATTATATTTTTGTTGAACTATATTATTTTGAATGTGGGTTGAAGACTTGAAGTGTATGTACTGCTTTTTTGGATGTAAAAAAAAATTATTTCTAGATGGATGTTATATTTAATATTGTGCAAGTTGAAATTGGTTGTCTTACATTCGTGTCAACCCAACACGACTCATTTATTAAGCGTGTCAAATGGGTTGGGTCAGGTCAACTTGCCTTATTAACAGGTTGGGTTAGGATTGAAGGATCATGACACGATTATTAAATGGGTTGGGTTAGAGTTGAGTTATTTAGTTGAATACCCCTACCTCGACATGACACAAACCCGATATGCTGACCCGAATTGACATCCCTAGTTAAATTCTTGGTCTATCTAGGCTTGTTGATTCACTTGTTGGAGAAATCTATTTTTTGCATATCTTATGGTGAATAAACTCTATCTCCGACTTACCATCTAATCCCGGTATTGGTTTATGCTTCATATTCTCAACCATTTGGGGGAATAGTGTTTGTGACAATTGATTTGCTCATAATGATAAAATTATATAATGTCTTGTTTCTTGTTTGGTTAACAATAAGGCCCTGAAGCTTCTGCAAGTTTCCATCTACTTGCTGGAAATTCAATATATGCTTCTTCATGGCTATTTCATTTTTTCATTTTTTGGTTCTTTGTTTGTATGCGAGACTGTGAGCCCACTAGCTTAGAGTTTTACAATTTTTGTTTATATTTGTCTGCTCAATATCATATTTTGGTTGTTTTTCTTATTGGTTGTCCACATTTATGAAACACTTGCTTGGACAGTCATTTTAGTGTTTGTGAAATAGAAATTCTATGTTCTGGTAAAGGTTCAACTGTCACAATTTATCAGATTTCCTTGCTCCCCAAATGCTTGTCTTCTTTACCTACAGCCCAAATTGACCCTTGGGGTCGAGAATTGTGATAAACACCTGATGTGTAGACTCAGATAAATAGTTATGAATCATAATTCTGAATCATCCAACCTTGAGAGAAGAGAAGAAAAGAAAATTATGAAAATATCTAAATTCTTTGTAGTCCCTGCTATTCAAATGAAAATTTATGATTCAAAACTGAAGTCTTCAAAAAAAGACCAAAGTCTTGAATTTCATTGTAAATCAATGTTCAATCCCTTACATCTTTTGTTTATCTGTTTCCATCTTATTATATTCGCTATCACTTTTATCATTTCATGTTTTCTTTATTTTTGGAATTTTTGGTCATTGTAATGTGTTGTGCAATAGCGGAAGCTCTAACATCAATTATTATGATTTGGGGTTAGCAGAAGAATATTCACATGAACAATAAAGTAAAACATCCACAAGAGAACAATATTTATCATGGTTTGGCCAACTCCTTGCCTACATCCACAGGCAATGCCAACAAAAAATATCCAATATCAATGATATGGATTACAATGACTCTTAGCAAATCTCATTGACACTCGCAACTCACACAAACAACGTTGACAAATTTCACCAACATAAAGCAAACCTCTCACAAACACAAACTCATAATTCCAAAGTCCCAACACACCCAGTAACTCTCTCATAGTCACAAAACAAACTCTAGACCCACAACCATTGGTAATTTTTCAATCCCAAAAATCTACCAAACTACTCATTGAAGAAGCCTTCTCATGTTTTTCTAGTAGTCTTCTTCTCTCCCCGTGTGGGAGGAAACTTGGGCAAAAGCCACCAAACCCTCTGCAATAATGCCTATTTATAAGGCTCCAATCCTATTCCTTGATGGAGAAGGAATACCCAATTGCTTCTTCAACCAAAAAAAAAAACCCCTTTTTCCTTTTATGTCAAGGAGACTCAAAGTTTTCCATATCAAGTAAATTCTTTGTTTTCTACACCAAGGAAAAAAGCTTTCCTTCTACGTCAAGAAAACCCAAATCAAAATTAATTAGGAATTTGATACTATTTTTTTTCTTTGAAAGTTTCTAAAGAAAACTTGGCAAGCTTGCCAAGGAGTGATAGTTCAAATGGCATTTCCTCCTCTCACAAGTGTGGGTGGAGGGTGTTGTGGGTTCAAAGCTCACTAGTTGCTTAAAATTAAATTAAAATCATAAATAAAAAGAAAGAAAAATTGATAAGCTCGATATTTTATGCCTTGGCATGACAATTACTATGGAGGAGATCTCATCTAGAAATAGATTGACCTCTCTTTACTTAGAAAAGCATATATGACTCGCACTTGTAATGGGTGGAATATTAGATGGAATGCTAATATATCTATCTGCAAAAAAAAAAAAAAAATCGTTTATATGATTTGCCAGAGTTGATTTAAGAGTTCCAAATATTTCAAGCATATATTGGAATAGTTTGATTTGCTGTTTCCTTTCTTTCCTCTATTTGACTATGTAAGCGAGGCACAAATTTGAATGAGAATCATTTTATGTATTTTGGACACCATGAAAATTATTTGAGCTAGTTTGGATGGATTAATGATTTGATGTTTCACATACTTATTCATTTCTGTTCTGATTGGAACAAAATTATGATAGGAAAAAGAAATAAGACAAGAAACAATTTTTACCTTCTCAGTCTGAGGCCCAGAGAATGGGTTTAAGATATAATGAAGACCAAAATTGAGGACACTAGGGCAGCCAAGGAATATATTGAATCATTGATTTAGTGACAGTATGTGCAGTGTAAAGTTGTGATTTACAACTATGTTTTATATTGACTTTATTCCATGACAAAAAATGTTGTATTTGCTTTAATTTGTTCCTTATATTTTGTGGGATTCTATTGTATTGAGTTTAGTATTAAGTTAGTGAAGACTCAAGTTTATTTGAAGATCAGTTCATTTTGCGATTAGCTTGCGAGAAGTTCGCTAGAAGGGTTCCTGCGAAAAGGGCATGTGAGAAGCACATGACTAGAAGCTGAAGAGTCGCGCTAGGCTGTCAATTTTGTGAGTGTCTTGTGGGTAAGTCTTATCCGCGAGATATCTGCAAAACTCTTTGCCTGGAGGATTTTTAATTGTGACTTTCTTACCCTTCACCTATACTATATATATCATCATTACCCACAAAAGTATGAGATTATTCAGAGAGAAAAACCCTAAATAAGTTTTCAACAACACACACACCTATCTTTTAGAGAGAGAGAGAGAGTTACTCATCCTTAGTGAGAAATCATTGTAACCTTTTCTCTTTCCTTCTTCCATTGCCATACCTTGAAAGAAGATTTGTACCCAAACACAACCCACACTTTTTCAGAGTGTAGAGAGTGTTTTGGAGATTGGGAAGTTCTGAGGATTTGCCAAAGAAAACTGGTGAGGCTTGGCGGATGCAATCAGGCGTATTGTGGAATCCGAAAAGCTAGAGAAAATATGATTCCGTGAAGTTCGTTGGTAGCAGGACCTTGAAGGGCTCAAGTATATTGGGTAAACTAGGCTTGGAAGGTCTTTTGTTATTCATGTACTCTAACTTTATTCTCTAGTGGATCAATTTACTGCTTGGATAATGACGGAGAGGTTTTTCGTTGAGTTTTTCGGTTTCTTCGCCGAGTTCTTAGGTTTCTTCTTCGATAACACATCGGCATGTTATTTTGTGTTTGCATATCTCTTCCTTACTCTTTTAGCTTTCATTTTACTGCTGTGTTTTGTTGAATATGACTTAGAGTAGTTTTGTGTGTTCGCTTGCATTTAATTTATTCCGCACTTAGTTTAAGTTATAGTAAAATCAACCGAGCCATAATTTTTTTTTAATTTGGGGTCTAAACAGCTCTTTTGTTTTTAACACAAATCCAAGCTTTCATACAGAATGATCATTCTAAATAAGTTAGCAAAAATTAGGTCATAAAAAATTTAATTTTGATTGTCAAATTGTGTATAACTATTTGACCACCAAAAAACAATGTGTTATTAGAGAAGTTAAAACTAATTTTTTTTGCAACTTTTATACCAGTTTACGATAGCAAGTTGTTAAAAATAAAATAAAATATTTTATTAAAATTATTTCTCTTTCTTCAATTAAAAAACTCAAATTCTCTTTCATCTTTATTATTGTAATGAGTTGTTTATATTATTTTAAATGATGTGGTAAAAAAATGGAATATTTGATGTTGGGTGTATTGTAAAGTTATGTAGTAAAAATATATAAAGTAGCTTTTGAGGTGCTGAAAGCTAAATTTTTTATCATCATTATTGTAAATGCTTTAACTTCAAAAAAAAAAAAAACTAGCCTAGTATTAAAAAAAACTTTTTTATGGGTAGATGATTGCATCTTAAAGTATTAAGAAACAATGATTTTGTGTATTTATAATTTGTTAATACTATATGGATACTTATTTAAATTTTTTTTTTCCTGCTTATACGCTCGCTCCCTCAAACTTAAAATCCTGGTTCATCCCCAGCTTGTATATGTCTTTTCACTTTGTTTTCTTCTTCATTCTGGAGACGTGATCTATATTGATAAATGGCATTATATGGCTTCTTGAGTTGAAGATCCTGTTCTTGGGCCATCTGAATTAAAAGAAAAAAGAGAGAACAAAAGTGATGTTGCAGACTAGCTGATTGCAGCAATCTAATTTTTCTTTATTGGATAATTAAAAGAAGCATGCATTATTTAGAGGCAGGAATGACAAGATTAGTTGTGTCAATCCAAAAATGGCATGAGCTTGTTATGTCTCAATTCATAGTCTGTTAATTTCATGTTGCATTCACAGGTCATGTCAAATTTTGCCATCTCTACTTGTATTTACCTATTTCTTATAGAATAAATATATATATGGATGCATACAACCATGACATGTATCATTTTGACAAATCATAAGATAACTACATGTGTTTGAAGTTAGAACTCTTTTTCTTATTTTCATTTGAGTTATTGCCTATAATTTTCTAATAGAGCCCATATGAGAGCAATTAATTTCTCATTAAATGTCTTAAGACGATTAATTTCTCTTCATAAACTTTCGTTTCTCATTTGAGCAACCTCATAACGAAGACAACAATAGTTATTACTTCTTATTAAAGCTTATTATTAGGACTATAAATTTCTTCCATAAAGTTTTCAAGACAATAAATTTATACTCATAATTCCCTAGCTTAATATCTTTTCTGGCATGTTTTTGTCTTCTATTCCTATTATCATTGTCATTTGGGCTACCTTTTATTGAAGACAATAACTCTCTCCATCAACATTTTAGTAGCCAATGTGAAAGGGTTAAAAATAAAAAACCTCAGATGACATCTCTTACTCTTACAACTTTTCATTTTTTATTCCAATAAAGATTTAAATGCCTAAATACTTCTCTTTTATTGTGTTTGTAGTTTTCTGTCTCTCATTCCATAATCTTGAACCTTTTTTTTTCTGTATCTTTTCTAATTGATAGTAGAATAAAGGTATTTTATTTTTTGGTCAAATAGGAAGTTAATTTCTCCCATAAACTTCACATAATTTCCCATTAAAAAGTTAATTTGCATCTAATACATGGGGGAAAAGATTTTGAACCTTTGTGTACCTATAACTAGATAACCTCAACTAAAAAGGTAATGGTTTGCAACCTACTTGACATATTTATTAAGCGAGTCAATCGTGACCTATTTATTAAGTGGGTCAAGATTCCTCAATTTTACCATGATCGATGTATTAAACTGGTCATTTGTGTTGACTTTTTTATCAAAGCCAAAAAAAAAAAAAAGTGTTAATCCAATTGATTTGAACTACAAAAACCAAATAGATAGATTAAAAAAAAAAATCAAAATTAACGAATAACTACATCGCAAATAATCGTTCAAAACTAAAACACTCAATATCACAAATAATCATTCATAATATGTTAAAGAAAATAGGTTTTGATTAAATGGGTTAAATAGGTTTTGTGAGTTGGACATGAATATGACATATTTATTAACCGGCTCAGTTGTGTCAACTTGGATATAACACGAATTTGTTAAATCTCAATTCATAACCTGTTAATTTTGTGTCGCATTCACGAGTCTTGTTAAATTTTGCCATTTTGCCACCTCTACTTGTACCTATTGTCTATAGAGTAAATATAAGAAAAAATGCCCATTGACCCCTTGAACTTTGGACTAGTAGTCAAAGCATTCTTTGGACGTTGATATTGGCCAATTTACTCCTTAAACTTTATAATGCTGCCAAATCAATACTCTAGTTAATCTCCCATTAATGTACTAATGGAATAGTCACATTACTCTCACGTGTACTTTAAAAAACAAACTCATCAATACCATAAAATTGAGACCCAATGGAGAAAGAAGAAAAACCTTGGTTTGACCGGCAGATAGGAGATTGAGAGAAATGGTAACAAAACTGCATTAGAAAGAAAGAAAGAAAAAATACTAGAGGTGAGAGCCAGTAACAATGGTGGTTGTAGAACGGCATGGTGGGACTAAGCATACAAACTAAGCCGTTTTATTTATCCTTTAGCGTTCGCTTTGAACCGACCTTAATAACTAGAGCATGGCCGTTCTCTTGGGCGTTGGTGATGTTGAAATTGTTGAACTTGAAGCTGTGATTCCATTTGGGGTTTGAACCATTTGTTGGGTCAAGCTCTGTTCTCTTCTATCTGTGAATTTTGGCATTGTTGTTACCGCAAATCCAAACAACGGCGTAAGCTCTTGTTTCTCTCAGTCTATTTACCCTCATCAATCCATTGGCTAACTCATTTACAACTACTAAGGCTGAGTTTGGCTCAATGTAAAATGTTTTCTGAGTGTAAAATATTTTTAGGTGAAAATATTTTTTAGAAATGAAAAATTTTCTGGTGTTTGGTTGCATTCCAAAAAATGCTTTGGAAATATTTTCTAGTGTTTGGTTCTGTTCCCGAAAATGCTCTAGAAAACCCATTTTTATCATGTTTCTCACATTTTCTTAGGATCCAAAAAAATATTATTACAGAGAATCAAAATATATAAACAATCAAAGAAACAAAAACCAAAACAAAAAAATTAAAATCACAAGACCAATTGTAAGAGAGGTACAGAGAGAGAGAGAGAGAGAGAGAGAGAGAGAGAGAGAGAGATCGATTCTTGGGTGACTTGGTGGTGGCAACGGTAGTGGTGACATGGACACGGTGGGTCGATATAAAGGTGGCAACTCGATCTAGGAGTGGGTCACTCATTGGGTGGTTCGATCTAGGAGTGGGTTGCTCACACGGTGGACAAATCGGCTCAGGGGTGGGTTGCTCATGGCGGTCCGATTGGCTCAGGGGTGGGTCGTTCACTGGGTCATGGACTCGCGGTGGTCTGATCTATTTTTCGATGGCTCTTGCTCTCTCCGTGCTCCATTGTAAGTGTTCTTTTCTCTTCTCACCAGTGCGGAAGGGGACACGGTGGTGCTGCTTGTTGGAGTGTGGGAGTGGACCTCGGATTGGCATCGGAGTGTGGGGTGGGGCTCTGTCTCTCTCTCATTGGTGCGTGGGGTGGAGTTGAGGTGAGCTTGGATATGAATTTTGGACTGTGTGAGGAGTTTGTGAGGAGTGAAAAATTATGGAAATGGTTTGAGGGTAAAATGAGTCCTGAAATGAATTTCCGGATCTGGGGGCCGAATTTTACAGTCAATGCAATGGTTTTCCGTTTGACCAAATTTTACATGCGCAACCAAACACACGACAGGGCAAAATATTTTCAGAAATCCATTTTCAGCCGAAACAAATGCGGCCTAAATCTAAACTCCTATCCGTAATAAGGTGTAGCTTTTGGAAAGATGGATCTTAAGGTGAATATATATAGACACACATATTCACTTGTTGGTTTTTGTATTGGGTTTGATTTAATTTTTGGATTAAGGTTTCTGTGAGACGGCAAGACAACAACGGGATAAAGCACTGGACATCGTGGTAGCTGTGGTTCTACTGTCTCTCTCACTCTGCTTTGTGCTAGTTAGACCAATGTCTTTCTTCTTTCTCCGTTGGGATTCAATTTCATGGTATTGAAGAGTTTGTTTTTCTAAAGTACACATGACTCTCACGTGAATATTCCATTAGCACATTAATGGGAGATTAATTGAAGTACTGATTTGGCAGCACTGTAAAGTTTAAGGAGTAAATTGGCCAATATAAAAGTTCATGGGGGTGTTTTGCCCACTAGTCCAAAGTTCAGGGGTGTTTGGACATTTTTCCCGTAAATATATATGGATGCATACAACCATGACACGTGTCTTTTTGACAAATCATAAGATAAAAATATGTCTTAGAACTCCTCTATTTCTTCTTATTTTCATTTGAGTTATTACCTATTATTTCCTAATAGAGTCCATACAAAAGCAATTAATTTCTCACATAAATATTTTAAGACAATAAATTTCTCTTCGTAAATTTTCATTCTCATTTAAGCAACCTAATAATGAAGACAACAATAGTTATTACTTCTAAATAAAGCTTATTATTAGGGCAATAAATTTCTCCCATAATGGTTTTAAGGCAATAAATTTGTACTCGTAAATTTTTTTGGTTGCTAAAATGGTGAAAAAATGAGAAGTTATTAGTTAGAGAAATGCTATATCTACAATATTTTCACAACAAATCATGAGTTGTTGGAGCATTCACAGCAGTGGAGTTAAAAATTTAGCAATTTAGCTTCACCAAAAGTTACTTTATCTATTTTACCTACACACTTGCTGCAGCAGTGGATCTGTTTTAGCTTTCAACACAATAAAATAATATAAACATCACAATAAAATAATATATCTACCACAATAAAATAATACATCTCACTACAATAAAAACACCACAATAAAAAGGTAATGTGAACACAAAATAAAAAATTAATTTTTTTTTAGCTCTCATGAACAGTGCACATCTATCTATAGATGTGCACTGTAGCAATGAGCTAAAAAAGTATAGATTTAGCTCCACTACTGCATGCTTCTTTTTGGTATTTTGGTGGAGCTAAAATAGCTACATAGCTATTTAGCTCCACTGCTGCAAGTGCTCTTATGGCTTAGTAAAAAAGTAATTTTAGTTGTAAATTCAAATTAAAACTAATAACAATTTACTACCGATAATATATTGTGAAAATATTGTAAACGTAACATCTCTCTATTAGTTATTAGTAAAATATCTTTTCTGGCATCTTTTTGTCACTTGGGCGACCTATTATTGAAGACAAAACTTTCTCTCCATGCATTTAAGGCCTTTGTCCAGCGCAATAACAGCTGAGCTGGTTGACTTTCTTGTGTCATCCATTAAATTTATATTTTATTTATTTTAATTTTTCAAGATTAATAGTTTTGCATTTAATTTTATCACTATTTACTTAGTAGTATTTTCTAAATTGATTTGTGTTCAAGAATCATGCTTTTACATCAATAAATGATAACATGAAATTCGTAAATTTATTTTAAAATGATTTTATTTGAAAGATTAATAAACACAATTTTTCAAAGCTTGTTCATATATTATTATTTTCTATTCACTTTACAATGATAACGAAAATTCATTTGAAAGTTGTTTAAATTGATTTATATTTTTTAAAGGTAAATTTTCATATTTTTACACATTTAATACATTTATTTGTATTTTAATTAATATTAAATTAATTTTAACGTCATCACAGTTTGATCTTAGTTGAACCTCGATCCGACTTTAAAAATCTTGTTGCTCCCATTTCTCCAGTTCTATTCCATTAATAAAGATTTAAATGCTTAAATGCTTCTATTTTATTATGTTTGTAGTTATCTGTCTCATTCTGCAACCATGAACTTTTTTTCCTAACTTTTCTAATTGGAGATAGAATCAAGGTATTTATTGTTTGGTCAATAGGAAGGTTAATTTCTCCCATACACGTATTGACAATAAATTTCTCCCCTAAACTTCACACAATTTCCCATAAAAAAGATAGTTTACATTTAATACATGGCGGATAGAATTTGAACAACCTTTGTGTACCCACAACTTGATAACCTCAACTATAAAAGTTGAAGGAAAATGAATTTGAAGGGCAACCAAATACGTTTTCTGATCACGAAAGAAATGAAACATTGGATAATATTTTTATTTTATTGTTTTGCGTTTGTCCTCTTTGGTTTTCACCAAAGTAGTTCATTTACGTTGATACCCTGGGAACTTAGAAAGCACTATGTAAGAATTGTCAACAACCTCAACAACAAACCCCTTGGCTACCATTGTAAATCTGGAGATAATGATTTGGGCCTTAGAACCCTTCAGTTCAAAGAAGAGTGGGAATTCTCCTTTTTCCTCAACGTTTGAGACACAACGCTTTTCTATTGCTATTTTTCATATGAGAACTTCCGCGCTGCTTTTGATGTGTTTGTTGGAGAATATGATCATCGCTTGGATTGTGGTGGGGACCATTGTATTTGGACAGCACAAGAGGATGAATTCTACCTATATCAAATAAAACATAATGAGAATGTCAAGCAACATGATTGGAAACAATAAATATGTAGGTGGTGACAAGTCACAAGAGGATGGATTCTACTTATATCAAATAAAACATAATGAAAATGTAAAGCAACATGATTGAGAACAATAAATATGTAAATGGTGACAAGTTTAAATATCAACGGATACTTCTTGATATTTACAATGAAGTCATTTTGGGTTCAAATTCCACTTCTTCATTGTAACTATTGAATTATTTTAAAAAATAAAATAAATAAAGACGATGGTTTGCAACCTACTTGAAATCTTAGTTTGAAAAAAAAAAAAATTTTTCTTTCATGAGATGTGATTTGCATACTATTCTTCAATTGACATCAAAGTCACATTCAACCAGAATATAATTGTGGGTCGATATATTTATTTACAAGGATCTTCTTTAGCACTCCTTATTATTGATAATACATGTTTGTGCTTTATGGGTCTATTGTCATACATATTACACACAAATATAAGTTGTCCAATTTCATGGACCAAATCCATGTGAAATTTTCTTGGAGAAGATATTAGGGAGTTGGATCGGAGGGCATAAAACATTATTTTGCTAACATGCTTTGGTTTACTTGAATTGCCTTGCAAAGAGCCATGGAATGTTTGCAAGTAGGGGTGTCCACTGAACCTGACTTGCTGCCACCTAATCAGACTGCTTCGATGGTCAGACGCAAGTTTCGGTCGGTCGGTTGTAGGTCTCTTTTAAAACTCATGAAATCCAACCCGCTCAAATACATCCATTCTTCCGACGATTTTTCTGTCATCTTTCTATCTTCTATTCCCATTATCATTGTTATTTGGGCTACCTATTATTGAAGACAATAACTTTCTCTCCATAAACATTTTAGTAGCTAATGTGAAAGGGGTAAAAATAAAAAACCTTAGATGACATTTCTTACTCTTGCAACTTTTCATTTTTTATTCCAATATGGATTTAAGTGCCTAAACGCTTCTCTTTTATTATGCATGTAGTTCTCTGTCTCTCATTCCATAATCATGAACATTTTTTTTTCTATAACTTTTCTAATTGGTTGTAGAATAAAGGTATTTTGTTTTTTGGTGAATAGGAAGATTGATTTCTCCGATACACTAACGAACAATAAATTTCTCCCATAAACTTTACACAATTTCCCATAAAAAAAGTTTATTTGCATTTAATACATGTTGGGAAAGATTTTTTATTTTTTGAAGGCATGGTGGGAAAGAATTTGAATAACCTTTGTGTACCTACAACTTGATAACCTCAACTATAAAAGTAGAAGGAAAATGAATTTCAAGGGCAACCAAATATCTTTTTTGAGCACCAAAGAAATGAAACAAAGGATAATATTTTTATTTTATTGTTTTGCTCTTGTCCTTCTCTTTGGTTTTCACCAAAGTAGTTCTTTTACGTTGACACCCTGGGAATTTAGAAGGCACTATGTAAAAATTGTCAACAACCTCAACAACAAACCCCTTAACTACCATTGTAAATCTAGCGATTATGATTTTGGCCCTAAAACTCTTTAGTTCAAAGAAGAGTGGGAATTCTCTTTTTACATCAACGTTCAAGGCACAACGCTTTTCTATTGCTATTTTTCATATGAGAACTTCCATACTGCTTTTAATGTGTTTATTGGAGATTATGATCATCGTTTGGATTGTGGTGGGGACCATTGTATTTGGATGGCACAAGAGGATGGATTCTACCTATATCACATAAAACATAATGAGAATGTCAAGCAACATGATTGGGAACAATAAATATGTAGGTGGTGACAAGTCACAAGAGGATGGATTCTACTTATATCAAATAAAATATAATGAGAATGTCAAGCAACAAGATTGCGAACAATAAATGTGTAGGTGGTGACAAGTTTACATATCAACTGACACTTCTTGATATTTACAATGAAGTCATCTTGGGTTCAAATCCCACTTCTCCATTATAACTACTGAATTATCCAAAAAAAAATAAAAATAAAAATAAAGATGATGGTTTGCAACCTACTTGAAATCTTAGTTTGAAAAAAAAAACATTTTCTTTCATGAGATGAGATTTGCATACTATTCTTCAATTGACATGAAAGTCACATTCAACCAGAATATAATTGTGGGTCGATATATTTATTTTCAAGGATCTTCTTTAGCGCTCCTTATTATTGATAATTAATTTTTGTGCTTTATGGATCTATTTTCATACATATAACACACAAATATAAATTGTCGAATTTCATGGACCATATCCATGTGAAATTTTCTTAGAGAAGATATTAGGGAGTTGGATCAGAGGGCATAAAACATTATTTTGCTAACATGCTTTGGTTTACTTGATTTGCCTTGCAAACAGCCATGGAATGTTTGCAAGTAGGGGTGTCCACTGAACTCGACTCGCCGCCACCCAATCAAACTGCTTTGATGGTCAGACGTAAGTTCCAGCCTCCTTAAATCCAACCCCGGCCGATTGGTTGTAAGTCTCTTTTAAAACCCGGGAAACCCAACCCGCTCAAATACATCAATTCTTCCGACGATTTTTCAAAAATTTCATACCAAATTCGACAATATTTGGTCGAGTTCTAATCCGGATCCTTCAACATCCGACGAGATATCTTCATTGTCTGATGAAAAATCTAGGCCATATCTCGATAGATACAGCTAAATCTCAGCCTTGGTGATAAAACATGAAACCGACCAATACACCTCGACACCCAACGAGACCAGAACCGACCGATCTGGCGAGTCTTCCAGGTTGGTTTCGGGTTCCATTTTTATCCACTTGAATTTTTTCGGGTAGAGTCTGGGAAGCACAGCCTCGACCCATTGACAGCTGTAGACACTCAATTTTGCACCCATAATTTAATCTTGGAAGATGACTAAAATGACCATTTCATATACCCAAAAAATTATAGTTGCATTACATGCATTAATTAATTCATTGCATATCATAAAAATGATCTTGAGATTCTAACGGTAACAATGGTATGTTTGATTCGCAAATCGTATTGTCAATTGAAAGATATCACGAGATCAAGTTTTAATGGTTTGCATGCATTGTGTGGGGTGAAGGCGTGAAGCCGATCACATGTGATTAATTAAAATTAATTTTGATTGGTTAATGATTAAAATTAATTAAATTAAATTTTGTGATTGGTTAAGTATTTTTCTTAAAGTGAGATTTGTTGCATGAGACTAAAATAAATAAGCTAATAATATTTTTAAGACTATATATAATTAGGCTTTTGGGATAATTATATTCAAAATAATTATTTTAAAAGTCTTAATTATCACTTTGGGATGAGGTTTACCATGAAAATAACTCTTAAATTTGTCCAAATACAGTTTTAGAGTTGGAAAATACTTCAAAAACGTGCTAATCAAGTAGCAGATTTCAGATTCACGTTCCAAGACACTTTTGGCATAGTAGAACTCAAATTTCGGACTAGGCTGTTTCTGGAAAAGTTGTAGAGAATCGAATTTCCCTTCAGCTTTAAAAATTTCAGCTCAATTTGAATTTTGAGTAAAAGGATATGATCGAAATACTGAAACTTGTTCTGATCTGAAAAATCAGCTTAGTCTTATCCAAATCTCATTTTTGTTGGGATTTTCCCTGTGTTTTTTGCTTATTTTTTTAAGCTGATTGGACTTCATCTTTAAGTAAATCTAACTTATTTTCTAAGAAACTAAAACCTCTAGAGGAGGTCTCCCAACCCTTTTCTGACCCTTCTTTCCGCCTTCTTTCTAACCTTTTTTTTTTTTTTTTTTTTTTTTTTTTTTTTTTTTTTTTTTTTTTTTTTTTTTTTCTGACTTCTTTCTCCCCTTACGTTAAAGAAGTTTTGGAAGCCCTGTCTTAGAAACTTCTTTTTTGTCAAGTGGCTTCACTTAAATCCTTAAAAAAAATTGTTTCTCTTTGAGGAACTCCTTCCTTGAGGATTGAGTTCATGCAGGTATAACTCTAACTTTGTTATAATAACATGCTTTCATATATGTCTTAGTTTCCATGTACATGATGTTTTCTTTTGTGTTTAAGTAATCATGTTTTTGATATGTTATCACATGTTATCTTTTGCTTTCAAAAGTTTTCACATGATTAATTGATGAACATGTCCAGATCTAAGGTTGAATCTTGCCTTAGAATTTTAGATTTGTAATTTTTTCAAATAAAAATCTGCCATGTTTTTAATAAAAAATCTGATCTGCATTTTTTCCAAATAAAAATCTGGTCTGTTTTTAATATAAAATCTGATCTGCATTTTTCCAGATAAAAATCAGTCTGTTTAATAAAAAATCTGATCTTCATTTTTTCCAAATAAAAATCTGGTCTGTTTTTAATAAAAAATCTGATCTTCATTTTTTCCAAATAAAAATCTGGTCTGTTTTTAATAAAAAATCTGATCTGCATATTTTCCAAAAAAAAATCTGGCCTGTTCTAAATAAAAAATCTGATCTGTATTTTTTCAAAGAAAAATCTGGTCTGTTTTTAATTAAAAAAAAAAAAAAATCTGATCTGCATCTTTTTAAAAATAAAAATCTGACTTTTTTTTTTTTAAAATCAAAACCAGATCTGCATCTTTCAATAAAAAATTTGTGTTTTCAAAATAAAAATCTGTTTTTTCCCAAATTAAAAAATCCCAATCAGATCTGAATTTTTATTTTAAATCCATTCTTTTCTTTCATGGAAACTCAAGATTAAATTTTTCATTAACTATTCTCATCAAATTTTTCACACAAAATAAAATGACAGATCTAAGGTTCTTGTATAAAAGTTTGACCCTAGATATAGGATTTGACATAGCATCTATCGCATAACATTTCATACTTTGAATATGGGTATATAATGATCATGTAGAGTCTAGAAGACTAGAGTTCGTTTGAGTGGAATGGGTGCCTAACACCTTCCCATTCCGTAACCTAGCCCTTGAACTTAGGTTTTTGGTTAGTAGATTAGTGTTTTGCCTTTAGCATTGGTAGAGTGTAACTAGGATCAAAACTTTGTAGTTTTTGCATAGATTGTAACTAGGACCAATGCCTTGTAAAGTATTCTACCAAATTATACTTTTTAATCAATTAATGACATGTGAGGTATTTTGATATGTAATTAATTTTTTTTTGGGTATAAAAATAAGTGGTGACTCCACACAATTACCCAAAAAGAGAGAAGCCCAAAGCACCCGAATCTCTTTTTTAGAGCACCCCTGCGTTCTCTCACAATAGCCTTCCTTGTAAGCCCTTGAGAGCCCATTACATGTTCAAGTTTTGCAATGTGATATGGCTTCAGCTACTCCTTGCATTGTTTGGCCTTCTACAAAGTGAGAAAAAAAATCCCTACAAATTCTTAATCCACAATGGGTTGTCTTAGACATTTGCCTTTGAAAGAAGAAGTACTATTAGGTTACAAGAATATTGGTTGTTGCCTTCTTTCTAAATGTGTGTGTGTTTTTAATTTTTTTTTTTTATAATAATACTTTGCAAAAAAGTTTTCAAAGTGATAATAATTTGAAATAGTGTTAATTATAATAAACCCACCAGTGGTTTGGCCCGAAATCACTTTGCCTATCTGTGGTTTAAAAAATGTCACTTTACCCCTTTAAGGTAAGTTTCGTTTGTCTCCCGTTACCCACCTCTATTAAAAACAAGGGTAAATGTGTATTTTTGCACTCATTTTATGTCTTCTCCTCCCAAAACATAAATGAACATACAAAAACAAGAGAAATAAATATCAAAAGTGTGGGTTTTGTAAAAATTAAGAAACTTGGCTAAGAAAAAGGAAATGCTGATTTTTTTTTTGTTGTTGTGAAACTGCATTCATAATTTTCTATCAGATCTCGAGGGACCAGAGTAGAACTCACCACGGACTCTGGCTAGGCAGGTTTTACGTTAGGCATTGGCATCACCATACTGTTAGAAGTCTGGTTGACTAGCTAAATATAGCAGACTCTAGATTCTCTTATATGCGTACTATACGACTATACAGAATAATTTCTTGTAGAGGATAATTATTCAATACTTTGGAAGCAACTCTTCTTCCTCTACCTCTTATATAAAGGGTAAATACTGAAACATTTTTCTCAATAATTACTAAATGTTAAGGCCTATAGTAATCTTTAGTAATTTTTTAAACATGTAATCACAAGAACGGAAGGAATTTGCAACACGAGTATGACATCCAAATTTTTCATGTCAAATTTGCTAGATCTCCCCTTTTATAAGTAGAGAAGTTATTTAATATTACTAGAACAAATGTTCTCTACTCTCATATGAAAATCCTACCAAAAGAATTTTATTAACTGGATCTACTAATATTTGAGAGTAAGAACATTACTTTGCATAATTAGGGATGTTGCTCAAAAAAATTTGTCGATTTTGAGGGCCATTTGTTAGGATTTTTTATATTCTAATTTTGTAGACATGAAGTCACAAGAATGGAAGATAATTAGGGATGTTTTTTTTTTTTTGAAAAACCAGGCTGTAAGTAGCCTGGGCTTTTATTCAATGGAAAAACCATCCTCAATGAATGACAAAAGCTACAAGAGGGGAAATATCCTCAGGGAGGGAATCAATCCAGACCCGAGACTCCCTAAAATTCTTGGCTTTTTTTGGCCAGTGCATCTGCTACAACGTTGCAGTGCCTAGTATTACATAAAAATTCATAAGAAGAAAATGCATCTACCTGGATTCGGATATCCTCGATAATGTGACCATAAGGCAAGTAATCTGAAGAGTCTTGTGAGATAGCTTGAATCACTTGGAGAGAGTCACCTTCAAAAACAACATCTTGAAGTCCTAGCTCCACTGCAAACTGCACCGCTCTGTGACACGCAAGGGCTTCTAACTCCGCAACTGACTGTGTTGCAGGAATTGACATGGATAGTGTGCCAATAGCCTCACCGTGTCAGTCCCGAATGATAATGCCTATCCCTGCTTGGTTGGAAGACTTGAAGACCACCGCATCAAAATTAGCTTTGAACTTACTATCACCTGGTGGTTGCCATTGCTGAGGCGAAGGAGATTCCGTGGCAGTTGGTGCTTGATCAATGATGTCCAGGAATTCTTGAAGATAGCTTCCAGCCAAAGAACTAATAATGTTGATGGGCTGGACTGGCTGGTTGAGTCTCAGGGCATTGCGGCGATTCCACAACATCCAGGTTATGGTGATGAATATCTCGGACCTGTAGTCTTCTTTGACCTGCATAAATCTGTCAAGTAGTTCCTGGAAACTTGACGTGTGAGCATTAGCTGAGGGCTGTGACCAAGATAGTTGGCTCCAGACAGGTTCAAGTTTCTAGCAAGACCAAAGGGCATGAAGGGTGTCCTCGGGCTCAGCTTGACAGGCGCTGCATACCTCATTTGTGGCAATGTGTCTCCGAACCAGATTGGACATATGATTACTCAATGTTGTTGAATATTTTCTCTTGAGGGTCTTTAAGGAGTCTTTACTGACTTTCTAAAAATAAAAAACAGAAAAATGGCATATAATTTATTAAAATGATTTCCATTATTCTACTTGAATTCACCAAAATAAAAATCAATTCCAGGCCTTTTTTTTTTCGCCTGTCACAAATGATTTTAATTAGGGATGAAACAATTTTTTTTGGAAGGGCCAAAAAAAGAACCAAATTTTTTTTAACCATATATTATACCATTAAAAAAAAGTTATAACCATAAAAGTAGAAGAGTAAAATTTAAAATTAAATTATTATGTGAAAAATGAAACTAATCTATATATAGTATCGGCAAAATATATGACTAAAAATAGATTTTTCTTAATATACCTCAATCATTGATAATCTATCAAAATGGAATTCAAAGTTTTTTTTTTTTAAATTCTAAAAATAATCTATGGTCGATTACGTACTACATTTTGGATCTTTAATATACAAAATCAAAGATTCAATTAGAAAATTATATTTGATTTTGTTGCAAAAACCTAGTAAATTATAATAATTATATTCAAGTAAATTCCTTACAAAATATATTTCATAATAATATTAATTACAGTACTGATATTATATAATATAAAAGTTCTCAATTTGATGAAGTTTTATGCAAATTTAGAAATACAAAATTTAATAAAAAAAAAGAAATAATTATTTGTTTTCTTTGTATGGAAGGTTGGAAATTTAGCGTTATAATTCAATACATATCAAAATAACCATCAAAATTATTTTAATTACTCTATTCTATATCTGAAATTGAAATTTATGTTGGATAAAAATAAAATTTACTGATATGATTTAAACAAGTTCTGTCAAAACACTCAATTTGTCTTTATATGAATAATGAACCAAGTAATTTCCTGATGATTATTACCGGTTAAGTAGGTTAATGTGAAATTGACTTATTAATTAATGAAGACAACAAAGGCTATAATTTCTTACTTTCATTTGAGTTATTGCCTATAATTTCCTAATAGAGCCCATATGAGAGCAATTAATTTCTCATTAAATGTTTTAAGAAAATAAATTTCTCTTCGTAAACTTTCAAACTCATTTGAGCAAACTCATAATGAAGACAACAATAGTTATTACTTCTTATTAAAGCCTATTATTTGGGCAATAAATTTCTTCCATAATGGTTTTAAGATAATAAATTTATACTCATAAATGTTTTGGTAGCTAGTGGTGAAAAGAAAAGGGAGAAGAAACTATTAGTTAAGTATCTTTTCTGTCATCTTTCTATCTTCTATTCCTATTATCTTTGTTATTTGGGCTACCTATTATTGAAGACAATAAATTTCTCTCCATAAACATTTTAGTAGCTAATGTGAAAGGGGTAAAAATAAAAAACATTAGATGACATTTCTTACTCTTGCAACTTTTCATTTTTTATTCCAATATAGATTTAAATGCCTAAACGCTTCTCTTTTATTATGTATGTAGTTCTTTGTCTCTCATTCCATAATCAAGAACTTTTTTTTTCTATATCTTTTCTAATTGGTTGTAGAATAAAGGTATTTTGTGTTTTGGTCAATAGGAAGATTAATTTCTCCGATACACTTATGAACAATGAATTTCTCCCATAAACTTTAAATAATTTCCCATAAAAAAGTTTATTTGCATTTAATACGTGGTGGGAAAGAATTTGAATAACTTTTGTGTACCTACAACTTGATAATCTCAACTATAAAAGAAGAAGAAAAATGAATTTTGAGGGCAACCAAATATCTTTTCTGAGCACCAAAGAAATGAAACAAAGGATAATATTTTTATTTTATTGTTTTGTTCTTGTCCTTCTCTTTGGTTTTCACCAAATTAGTTCTTTTACGTTGATACCCTGGGAATTCAGAAGGCATTATGTAAAAATTGTCAACAACCTCAACAACAAAACCCTTAACTACCATTGTAAATCTGGAGAGAATGATTTCGGCCCTAAAACTCTTCAGTTCAAAGAAGAGTGGGAATTCTCTTTTTTCATCAACCTTCAAGACACAACGCTTTTCTATTGCTATTTTTCATATGAGATCTTCCATGCTTCTTTTGAAGTGTTTAATGGAGATCCTGATCATCGCTTGGATTGTGGTGGGGACCACTGTATTTGGACGGTACAGGAGGATGGATTCTACTTATATCAAATAAAACATGATGAGAATGTCAAGAAACATGATTGGGAAAAATAAATATGAAGGTGGTGAAAAGTTTACATATCAACTAGTACTTTCTAATATTTACAAAGAATATGTCTAGGGTTCAAATCTCCATTCTCCATTGTAATTATTGAATTATCCAAATAATAATAAAAAAGTAATGGTTTAATAATTTTATAAACATGAAGTCACAAGAGTGGAAGATAATTTGGGATATGATTACCCAATGTTGCTGAATATTTTCTCTTGAGGGTCTTTAAGGAGTCTTTACTGACTTTCTAATAAATAAAAACAGCAAAATGGAATATAATTTATCAAAATGATTTCCGTTATTCTATTTTCATGCTAAACTTGCCAGGATCACCTCTACTTAGAGTAGGGGTGGTCAAGTGTAAATGGAACCATATCTAGATTTTACTTTGTGTTTGCACCTTTTAGTCTAATTGTTCACTCAGTATGAAGCAACTTTTTCAATTTTCTATCAAGCTGGAGCTTGTGATCTTGGTGATCATGTTTGAGTCATATCATCAGCCATGGTGATGGGGCCAACGTTGATATTCACTGTCCATGCCCTTAATATCTTGCATGCTGCCCTCAAGATCATCGAAAATTTTAAAATTTTCTCAAGGTTTGTTCTTCTTTGTTCTTAGTGCACAATGTATGTTTAGGTGAATATAACGGGCCAGAATGAGGTTTTATCCCTTTATGCAAAACTTTCAGTAAAACGCCCCTATCTTAAATTATTTAGGGATATGCCCCGGTTTTGAAACTCGATTTGCCGAAAATCAAGTTTTTTTGAAAATTTCTGCATGGAACTCGAGTTCCATGCAGATTTTTTTTTTGAAAGTTTGATTGCCTGTAACTCGATTTTCGCCAAGTCGATTTTTTCATTGAAACTCGATTTTTAGAAAATTGAGTTTAAAACGGGGGCATATCCCTAAATAGTTTCAGACATGGGACATTTTGCTGGAAAGTTTTAGCGAAAGGGGTATATACCCATTTTGGCCGAATATAACGATTGCTTTAATGGGGAGTGCTACCTCCATTGTGATAGCACAATTGAATTCACCAAAATAAAAATCAATTCCAAGCCTTTTTTTGCCTTGTCACAAATGATTAGGAAACCCAAACAAAAAATAACAATATGTGTTAGAACTCCTCTCTATTTCTTTGTATTTTCATTTGAGTTATTACCTATTATTTCCTAATAGAGCCCATTTGAGAGCAATTATTTTCTCACATAAATGTTTTAAGACATAAATTTCTCTTCATAACTTTTCATTCTCATTTAAGCAACCTAATAAAGAAGTCAATAATAGTTATATCTTTTTAATAAAGCCTATTATTAGAGCAATAAATTTCTCCCATAATGATTTTAAGACAATAAATTTGTACTAACAAATGTTTTGGTAGCTAATCATATAACATTAAGAAAAAAAGTTATAACCATAAAAATAGAAAACTAAAATTCAAAATTAAATTATTATATGAAAAATGAAACTAATCTATGTATTAGCAAAATATAAGACTAAAAATAGATTTTTCTTTATTTATCTCAATCATGATAATCTATCAAAATGGAATTCAAGTTTTTTTAAAATCCTAAAAATAATCTTTGATCGATTATGTACTACATTTTGGATTTTTAATGTACAAAATCAAGATTCAATTAGTAAATCACATTTGATTATTTTGCATAAAACCTAGTAAATTATAATAATCATATATGAGTAAATTCCTTACAAATTATATTTCATAATAAAATTAATTATAGTACTGATATTATATAATCTAAATGTTCTCACTTTAATGAAGTTCTATGCAAATACTATTTTGAAAAGATCCAACAACGTCCTAAAGCTATTTTGGGTGGGGCTCTCGTTTCCTGGAAGAGTACCAGCAGTTGCTTTTGTTTTTGTTTTGTTTTGTTTTGTTTTAAAATTTGAATAAGGATGGCGGGTATAATGGATTTTGAAATTTAGGTTTTTATTTTTATTTTATTTTTAAATACTCCCATGAATAAATTAAGGCCATAAAGAGAATGCTAATAAATTAATGGGATTTGACTTTTTAAACAAGACATAATTTTTGGACATCCCAAAATAGAATACAAGCCAAACAATTTGGGGCGGATGGAGTAATTGTTAAGAGTCTAGGAACTTTAATTTGTAACAATTAGAAAGATTGCTAGGGCTTTTGTAAGAAGTTTGTTAGAAGCTTTGTGAGTTACTAATCAGCCAATCAAGTTAACTTGCTTAATTTGCCCTACCCTTTCTTGTTAATTATCAAAATTTTTTACTGGAGTTTGTAGTGTGTTTCTATGTTAAAACATTATTCTCTCCCCCTTTTGTGTGTGTGTGTGTGTATGCATGTGTGTTTGTTTGTTTTTTTTTTTGAAAAAGAAAAGAAAAGAAAAGAAAAGCCAGTCAATTAAGTTGTAAATGACATGAACCAAAGAAATGTAATTAAGCAAGCCTGAGCGAGCTTTTGAATGCAATTACAAAGAATTAGCCCAAGTGCTATCCAAGATATGGATTTCTCTTGAGAAGCTCTTCTCATACCTAGATCCTTTACACTCTAAGAAACTCTTATTCTTTGAATTCAAATCTGTTGAGGCCCATTTTTGACAAAAGGCCCAATGGTAAAAGAAGCTCAACAATAAAGAAAATGAGAGAAAATGAGATTAATAAGATGCAATAAACCTAATGGGCCAACATGGCAGGAATGAAAGCCAACAAGCCCATGAGATTAATAAGAGGTAAAGACAATATGGGTTGAGGAAGCCCAAGGAAAAAGATAATAAACCCAATGGACCAACGTGGCAGGAATGGTAGCTAACAAGCCCATGTGATCAATAAGAGGTAAAGGAAATGCGAATAGGCCGTGGAAGCCCAATGATAAAAGTAATAAACCTAATGGGCCAACATGGCAGGAATGACAGCCAAAAAGCTCATAGGCATGATAGGAAGAGGAATAGTAGAAAGTAGAATTTCAATGGGCTAGACGTGCAGGAACTTCTACCTAAGCAATGCCCAACCCATGGAGGAATGAAGGGAGGCAACAATGCCCAACCCACACATTCTTTATGTCATGGAAGATAGACATGAACCCAATACCCGTACCAGAACAAGACAATGCAAGGACGGTAGGAATGTTGTGGGAATAAAAGAAGACAAACCAAAGGGTAGTGGAACGCACACAAAGGCCTAGCCAATACAAGAGAGATGGGCCCTTGGTTAGAGGAATCAAAGGGTGTGGTTTGACAGTGGGGAGAAAAAAGGTTTATTTTGAGGGTCCTGCCGAGGCTTCTTTTGGGGGAAATGCCTTGCTGGGATGACATTTTGTCTAAAAGAGGCAAGCATGGCCAGGGCCACTTGATGCATGCCATCAGGGTAAATGTAGTGAGAGCCTCCTGTCCTCATCCATTGAAGGTAAGGCAAAAATGGGGAGGGAAGAACACAAGGAAAAAGTAGTAAGAGAGAAATTGAGAACCAGAGAACTAAAAAGAAAACTAAGTGGTAAAAACAAAGAGAGAAGGAAGAAAGAACACATCGCAGAAATAGGGCATGCATCAGTAGACCATATTTTCTCTCCCTCATGAAATTCTCACTCTCTAAAGCTTTGTGAAATTGGTATCCAAAACCATTTAGGCCCTTTCTCCAGCATGGTTAACTTCAACGGCAGGAGTTTGTAACAAGGTTATTCGTATTGGGTTTCGATTCCCATTTTGGACCCATTGCTACTGAATAATCTTTAGCTTCTTTGACCCCTCCATTGTTATTCTTTCTCTTTGTATTATGGCATTAATATTGAACCTGTTGTGATATCTTTTTTTTCCCTTGCTGGATTAGTTATCTTGTCTGCTGTATTAATTAGTTTCTATTAGCTATTCTATAGTAACCTTATTTTATTTTATTTAATTTGCTGTATTAGTCATTCTATTGTACCAGTTATCTTGTTTGAGGTATTAGTTATTTTCTGCTGGATTGGCTGTTTAGCTGTAACCCCTTCATTCAGCATATTTTATTATAGGAGTAATTCTGCGGAAGTGTCCTTCATAGCGTAAGGCAGTTATACTGTCTCGACCATATCTCCAGTGTCTAGCTTGCTGTATCATCACCAAGTTGTCTCAGTGTTGTGCATGCTTGGCTTGTTCACAAGTTGGCCCACAGTGTAACTCGCAAGAGGCCAGTCCCAACTTCTTTACCCATCAACTTATAGGCCTCGGAGTAGTAAACTGGCCTAGGCCCATCAACGCAGAAAGGCCCCCACAAAACCCAAGCTTAAATAGCCTACCCTTAACTCCCTACATCATTAGACTTTAGTAGCAACACTAAATATGGTAGGGTTTTGGCAACAACAGCACTTCAGCATGGCTTTCGTACTTTTGTAGGTTTTAGTGGTAGCAAGACTTCAGTAGGGATTCAATGCTTCAGCAAGGTTTTAGCAAAACTTTAGTATGGCTTTTGCATTTACATTTCAGCAAGATTTTGACAACAAGAATTCAATAGGTTTCAACATTTTAGCAATGCTTTGTGTTGGATATACACATGTGAATGAAGTTGAGCAATTGAATAATGATGAGAAAAATGAGGGGTTAATATAACATAATTGAGCACACCTATTGGGTTTAGGCCTTTTGGGTTAAAGTGTGTCTCAATATGTTATATTAATATTTCAAAGAAGCTCCCCAATGTGTTTATCTCCCCAACAAGTGGTATGAAAGCCCATGGTGGTGTGGGACAAAGGTGGCAAGGTTATTGAGATTCCTTCCGAGTTGGAGGTTATAAGGTTATCGAGGTTCCTTCTGTAGTTAGAGTGGGGATGGGGTGTGTGTACTTGAAGCTCTTTTGCAAATGGAGTAGGGTGGGTATCTTTTGGTACTAGATAACAGTGAGGTGTGAGGTTTCCATTGAGGAAGAAAAACTTGTAGGGTTGACACGTGGAGGCCCATGAATGATGCACCAGTGAAGCGAAAAGCCCATTAAGCAAAAGGGAGTAAGTAGGACTAGTTCATAGCCTACAAAGAGGCCTTGAAGCCCATAAAGGGGTAGAGACTCACACGTGAGGAGAAGATTGTTGGGTTAAAAGTGTGAGTGAAGTTAGAATGAGTAGTTAATATAATATAATTGAGCATATACCCATTGGGTTTAGACCTTTTGGGTTAAAGTATGTCTCAATATGTTATTTAATTATTCAAAGAAGCTCCCTAATGTGTTTATCTCTCCAACACTTTGGGAATTAGTAGCACTTTATTAGGGTTTCAAAAGCATATCTAGATAGTTTTGGCAGCACATTAATTAGGCTTCAACAACAACAACAGTACTTGCTTGCTCACTCCAAAGTATAGGAGATTGTAGCAATATAATTCTCGGAGTACTAGAGGTAAACCACAAGGAGCATGCTAAATTCAAAGACAATATATTTAAACAACAATTTGGGTGAAGAAGAGAAGTAGTTTTTCTTGGTGATTGTAAACAAGAATAACAATGATAACTGATTTAATTCAATAATGTAAATACTAAGGCATCGAGGTGTTTCCCTATATCGATATAAGATTCTTTGTGATCTATAATAGATTGTTCTTATACAATTAAAAACTTATGATTCGGTTGAGTTGAGACAATTCAAGAACGTATGATAACCTCGATTAATAATGCGGTTAGAATAGTTTTCAGAAAAAACCCATTCACTTTAAAACATGATTTCTAATTGAAACTATTAGAAATTCATCTAAACAATAACAAAAACATAATTGAACTTATTGAAAGTATGGAAGAACTAATACATCAAAAAAAATCTAATTGAACAATCAAATATATTATTGTCTAAAATCTTAAAGAGAATCAGATTGAATATTCATACTGTATAGAATAAACATAACCCCTAGCCCTAACAAAGAGTTTAGGCTGCCATTAGAGAAAGGAAAATTAAAGGTTTTCTCTACCAAAATTCTTTCTACCAGCCTCACTTCAAAACCTCGCGTAAAAAGTGTCCAAAGAATATAAAACTTTTACTATGTTAATTTTCGTCCAGATTTACAGTAGTAAATTGTGAGTTAATTTCGACCTTAAAAAATTGTGAATTTAGAAAAACTCAAAACTGGAAAGTTTAGATATTTAAGTCACGGTTCCAACCCATCTAGCCTTGTGTCAATTGGATTTTCAAGGAGAGAGATACGCCCAAAATACTGATCAGTACTCAAATTTGATTTTCAGATTCTGCCTCTTTGATTTCTTTTCTCATTTGAAATTTCCAAACATGGTAGACAACCCAAGCACTCTAGCTGCACCTCCTTAGACATTTAAGTATGGTCCTTTAGCTCCACTTTAATTATAGTTTGGCCTCCATTTTCTCACAAATTCCTGTAAACTCATCCTTTTCACATGATCCTAAAAGTAGAAAATTACACACAAAGAATGACATCTTACTCAAGAAATTATATAAAGATAAATAATAAAAACTAATGCAAATCATGACTTAATTATATAAATTAATTATAATAATAAAGAGATAATACCCACATAAATATATAACAAATATACGTTTGAAGGCGTTATCAGTACTTTAGCACCACTTCAGCAAGGCTTCAATACATCAGTAAAGTTTAGGCAACAGTGTTAGCCAAGTTAGAATATTTGCAACATCTCGGAAGTAGTGCCAGCAATATCAGCAAGATTTCTACAGCAACGGTGTTAATGTGTCAGTAGAGAATTTCGACTACAATGGCAATGGGACTTTTGTTTGACCAGGGTATCTTCAATCGAGGACCAGAGCTTTTTTGAAAATCCTTCTTGGAAAGTGCTACGATAGAATTTTGACAAACACCCTCTCAAATCTTTAGTAAAACATCGGTTTTGGGGCAAAAAATGCAGCAAATCAACAAATAGGAAACTCTCATGGGCAAGAACTTGGTAAAACGAAATAAGGAGAGGTTCTATTTATAGTGGGAGTTCGCCTAGCCAACATGTTTCCATCATGAATGGGAGCATGTCAATCACACCCCAATTCATGATGGATGCATGTTGGCGTGTAATGAACATGTTGTGTCTTGCTTAGCACTCAAGGTTGTATCAATTGAAGTCCCCAAATAAAAAGTTATGGCCTCATGAAGCTAATTTCTCACAAAGTTTTTGAGTTTTACCTTTAGTCAATTTGGTGCATGTGTTTCGAAGCATTCCCAAACTTTGAATTGAGTGATCCGAATGTATTTAGTAAGCATGTGATACCAATTATCCGACGGAGTTTAAATTAAATAAGGGCATTGTCTACACTCTGATTACACCTATCAATAACATCTTGTCCCATAAGATATTTTAAAAGTTAAGCAAAAAATAAGATCACACCTAATTTTGGTCAACAGAGTACAAACCAATTAATATAAACAAAAAACTCTATACAACCCTCCTCTATCTCTCTGTTTCCTTCTCCACCACCACCTTTCTTCCATCGTTGCCGTCACGTCTCTTTGAAAAAACCCAAAAAACCCCTCGTCCACTCTCTCCCTCTCTTTACCTTCTCTGAATTTCTACGTCTACCCACATATACACTTCGAAAAGGTTGAGATTGTGAGCAATACATTTTCAATTTCTACAACTGCTATCCTTTTCTTTTAATTGGTCACAATCATCGAATTCTTTAAGTGATTTAATTACATACACTCATATCACATTACAGATTGCAATGATTCAGCCACAAAAGTAAAGCATTTACAAATCTATTAGCTTAAAAAGACTTTTATTAGATTCCTTGATTCCCTAAGCCCTCGTTTGGGAGGAGGAAATGGAATGGAATGGAAATGAATGAAGAGTAATTTTAGAATATTCTTTCATTTCTTTGTTTACGAGTTTTAATAGAGGGAGTGGAAAGTCCAATTCCTTATTTGAGAGTTTAAGTGGGAGGGAATAGAATGGGTAGAAGTAGAAGGGAACACTCATTCCTCTCTATTTCCTTGAAACCTTAAATTTTCATCTCCAAAATTGGGAGGAATTGGAGGGAGTGAAATTAGATTTAATGAATTTTTTACTAATAGTAATATTGTCATAAAATGATCCATTCCTTTCTCTCTATGTTACCCCAATACCCCCAAACAAATTAACTTAAATTACATTCATTTCATTCATTTATTTTAAAATATCCAAATAAGGTTACTTCAATATTTTTTTTCCTTTCATTTCCCTTACTCAAATACATCTTCTTCCATTCTATTCTTTTATGATTATTCCTTTTTGCTAGGTTATAAATTGACTCCAATTAATCTATTCAATTACCCAAGTTGATTAACTAGATCAAATTACATGCAAATCGTGGAGACTCACATAAATTACCAAATAAACTTTAGTGCAGCGAAAAATAAATTGACAAGGTAATTTGTTGACTAATGGGGAAAAGCTCTCACCGGGAGAAAACCTCATCGGATGATTTTTAAGTCATCACTCCCAATAATTAGTAATTAAGAATCAAGTGGTTACAAGTATAGGGAATCTTACCACTACCTTGGACTATCCCAAAGTAATAACCTATAGTTGAACCTTTACTCCAATCCCCAATTGGACTTGATCTTGTGTAGATTTCTTTCTTTGCATTGATCCTAGTACGTGAATAACTTCCAAGCAACTGATGTTTTTTGTTGGATGCAAAGTTCTTCACTTCAATACACGTTGAAGATTTGGAAGCACTTGGTTACAAAATCTTAAGGTGCATAAGAATGCAGTAGCTTCTTTAAAAGTGTATGAGTTCTCTAATTGAGTCTCCGTGTCTTGTGATGACTTTAAAATAAAGTTTTTATACATTCTAGGAGTTTAGTGTATAAAAACCTAGTAATCCAAGTCATCATAGGCCGAATATCTAATCTAAGAATTTTGGATCTGCGTAGCTCGATAGATCGAGAGGTATCGAGACCAGTATCGAGGTCCTTCATTTATTCTCGATAGATGTTAGTATTGAGATAGTGTTGAGGTTCACTTTTTTAGCTTTTCTTCATTTGTTTCTTGGTACAGTCTTCATGTCTTTAATAATACCAGTTAATTAAGTCCTAAGACATACTTCATGATATTCTAGAAACCACTTAGAACTACCAAATTACAAATAAAATGTGTTTTGTTAAAGGAGATCCCTAACACTTTCTACTCCATTCCATTCCCTTATGAACTCACGAATGAAGCCTAAACCAACCCAATATTGAAACGTGTCATTTGTTAATGCAGATGTAACATTCAATATTTCGACTTGCCCTTGATTTGAGCCTCTAAGTCTTAAAGAAGTTGTCAAGGTAAGTGTGCCACAAAGGCTTGGCCTTCAATATGTAAGGGATGTACAAAGTTCCAGAGAAGGTGTAGAGATAAGATAGAATGGACGAAGAAATTTTTTGGGCTTTCTGAAAAGATGAAATGGTGGTGTTGGTGGAAGAGGAGACAAAGAAATGGAGGAGGGTTGTATATAGTTTTTATTCTTTTTTAATTGGTTTGTGAACTGGAATTAGGTTTGATCCTATCTATTGCTAAATTTTAAAATATTTTATGTAACAAGATATTATTGGTGGGTGTAAGCACAGTATTACACCCAATTCTTATTGAATTTAGTTAGAGTCTGAATTTGGTAAGGATATGGTGTAAAACCCATGATCCATGTTTTACACCCTCCAATAAGATCATGGCACATTAGCATATTACACATTATTACACATGAGTGAACAAGTAGTGTCACACATAAGCATAACTCACCCAAACCCAAATCTTCTCTCTTTCTCTTAGATTGGTTAGCCACAAGCTTTGCCTCTTGTCGGATTATGCTGCCATCCATGGAGATGGCTCTCAAAATCTCACCGGATCTACCGCCTCATGCTGATGGGTTGGATTTTCAAATGGGTATTAAAAGCCATCTTAGAGAGAGAGAGAGAGAGAGAGAGAGAGAGAGAGAGAGAGAGAGAGAGAGAGAGAGAGAGAGAGAGAGAGAGAGAGGCGAGTCTCTATGCCACCACCGGTGGTGGTAAGTGGTGGAGCTTGAGGCAACTCTAGCCATGGGTTGAAATAGAAGAGAGAGACTAAGGGAGTTTAGGGGTATGGAGGAGGTCAGAGACAGTGGAGGAGATGGAAGGGTTGAAGAGGAAATGATTGGTTTTGTGAGGGAGAAGGTGGCAGAGGTGAAAGCGAAGGGGTGAGGGGGAAGGAGTAGACAACCTTGGTGGCTAGCTTGATCTAAGGCATGAGAGAAAGAATGCATATGAGTATTGAGGAGAATTGACTATGTGTGGCTATCTCTATTCATCAATTTGTCAAATGTTTGTGAAATACTGATGTGACATTATTTAATTGAATGGTGTAAAATAAGGGTTTTAAACCATATCCTCTTTGAATTTAAACTCATTTAATTAGTATTAGGTGTAATACTGTATTTGGTGTATATTATCTATTGGTGGGTGTATACAAGTATCACAGTATTACAAACAATACTAATTAAATTCATGTTTTACACAATATTGGTTGGTTTTACATATGTTATCTATTGGTGGGTGTAATACTGGATGGTGTAAAACATGAGTTTTATATATATCACATCTTTATCAAATTTGGACTTTTTAATTAGTGGGATGCACTATTATTTGGGAAGAGGTAACATTCCTATGAATAATTGCTCAATGTTAAGGGCCTTTAGGAGTCTATTAATTTTCTAAAAATGGACATTCTTTTCATGCTAAACTTGCTAGATCTCCTCCTTTACAAGTAGAAATGTTATTCAATATTGCCAGAACAATGTTCTTTGCTTTCACATAAAGATCCTACCATGAATATAATCAATTGGATTTAATAGTATTTGAGAGTAAGAGTATTACTTTGCATAATCACCCAATGATATTGAATAATTTCTTGATTTTGAGGACATTTTAGGAGTTTTCACTAATTTTGAGCATTACAACTGATGGATGCATACAATCATGACACGTGTCCTTTAGACAAAACATAAAATAATGACAAATGTAAGAGCAACTCTATTTCTTTTTTATTTTCATTTGAGTTATTACCTATTTTTTCCTATTAGAGCCCGTTATGAGATCAATTAATTTTGGATTTGGCTTACCTCTAGTACTTTTTTAATTAAAATCTCCTTTTATTTTAATAAGAAAGTGCCATATCACTAGGGTTGGCAAAATTGGACACGACCCCTGAACTTGACATGACATAACACGAAATTGGTAAGTTATGGGTTGAGACTTAACGAGTTCGTGTCATATTAGGGTTGACACGACTGACCTATTTAATAAATGGGTTAGGCTAATGTCCATCACATGGAACCTATTTAACCCATTTAATTAAATAACATTTTACCAATATATCCTTCAAACCCTAGGTATATAAACTTATTAGTTGTTGTGGTTTATTTTCTTTGACATATTATGGTTGATTGTCTGTGAAATTGAGATATGATTTAGTTTTAAATTATTATTTGTAATGCAATTATTCTTTAGTTTTGAATTTTATATTAAAAATATTTATTTGTTTAGTTTTTTAGAATTCATATCAATTTGGTTAATACTAAAATTAGTGTTTTTTTTTTCTTTTCGTTTTGATAAAATCTGATAAATAGATCGACTTGACTGATTTGTTTAATAAATGGGTTGAGTTAGGGTTGAGGAATCCTGACCCGGCCCATTTAATAAATATGTCGGGTTAGAGTTGAACCATAATCGACACGACACACGAACACGAATTGCCACCCTTACACATCACCCACTAACTAAATAAAATGTGGAGATTAAAACCCACTATTACTTGCTATTGAATATCTAAAATAAAGGAGATGTTCAGTTAAAAAAGTATTGGAGGTAAGCCAAACTCATAATTTCTCACATAAATGTATTTTATTTTTGGTTAGTAGGAAGATTAATTTCTCACATACATGTATTAAGACAATAAATTTCTCCTTGTAAACTTCACATAATTTTCCATAAAAAGTTAATTTGCATTCTAATACATTGGGAAAAGAATTTGAACAACCTTTGTGTATCTACAACTATAACCTCTAACTATAAAATTATAAGGAAAATGTATTTTAAGTGCAACCAAATATCTTCTATGAGCACAAAAAAAAAGAAAAACAGAAAAGAAAAGAAACAAATGATAATATTCTAGTTTTATTGTTTTGAGCTTGTTCTTCTTTTTGGCTTTCGCCTAAGTAATTCTTTTATGTTGCTACCATGGGAGCTTAGAAAGCACTAAGTAAAAATTGTAAACAACCTCAACAACAAACCCCTTAATTACCATTGTAAATTTGGAGATGATGATTTTGGTCCCAAAACTCTTCAGCTCAAAGAAGAGTGAGAATTCTCTTTTTACATCAACCTTCAAGACATGATGCTTTTTCTATTATTATTTTCCATACGAGATCTTCCATGCTACTTTTGAAGTGTTTAATGGAGATCCTGATCATCGATTGAATTGTGGTGGGGACCACTACATTTGGATGGCACAAGAGGATGGATTCTACTTATATCAAATAAAACATAATGAGAATGTCAAGCAATATGATTAGGATAAATAAATATGAAGGTTGTGAAAAGATTACATATCAACTGGCACACTTCCTAATTCTCTAAAAAAAAAACTAGCACGCTTCCTAATATTTACAATGAAAACATCTATTATTCAAATCCTTATTCTTCTTTCCATTGTAACTATTGAATTATTCAAATAAAAAAAAGTGATGGTTTACAACCACCCGAAATTTTAGGCAACATTACTATGCATAATTGGTTGATGTTGCTGGGTAATTTCTCGATGTTGTGTGTCTTGGTTTTTTATTTTTTATTTATTTAAGATCTACATTCATATTGACAACAATAAATTAAACAAATATAATCCGAGTATGTGGGAATAAATGTATCTATTTCTCTCTATTCTGTCGGTGACTTGGTCTTTGTTTCAATACTTTATATAAATGATGGATTCATTCAGATACACGAAGTATTTATTTATTTTATTGAAAAAAATAAAAACAGATAAGATAATAATCGATAAATATGAAATAAATTTCTATCAATTTTGACTAGATCTATACTCTTATTTTAATCTGTATTTTTATTTTGCCGACTTTCTAAAGATAAAATCAGCCAGTTGGGAGGTGATTTGGCTGATGATGTTCGTTATTTCCAAACTTGTCAGAGTCACATCTGCTATCTAAAATTAGGGAGGCTCTCTACTATAATTCTATTAATGGAACCACAAAATTAGGGGAGGCTCTCTACGATGTGGTTGCAAATGATGTAAGTACATTATTTTCATACTAAGCTTGTCAGGATCACATCTGCTATCTAAAATTAGGGGAGGCTCTCTACGATGTGGTTCCATTTATAGTAGAGAGCCTCCCCTAATTTTAGATAGCAGATGTGATCCTGACAAGCTTAGTATGAAAATAATGTACTTACATCATTTGCAAAAATTATAGCAGATTGTGATCCTGACAAGTACGGAAATAACGAACATCATTTGCCAAATTATGGGAGGCTCTCTACTATAAATGGAGCCACATCTTCATAAAAAAAAAAAAAAAAAAAAAGGAACCACATCTAGTTCACCAAGTATGGAGCAGCTTTTTCAACTTTTTAGCAAGCTGGTGCTTGCATTCCTAGTGATCATGTTCATAACCATGCCATTAGCAATGGGTTCCAGAGCTGATTATATTCACTGTCCATGCCCCTCTGTTCCTGACTGCTGCCTTGCCAAAGTTGCAAAACCAACGGTTTAATTTTTTTTTTCCTCAGGGTTTGTGCTTCTTAAAGTACAATGTATGTTTAGGTGAAATAACAGTTGCTTTATCCGGAGAGTGCTGCCTCCTATTGTGATAGGACAAATGAATGCAACAAAATTGAAATAAATAAAAGGCTAATTTATTATTATTTCATTTTTATTTTAGAAGTATTTGCAGACTAATGATAAAATCAGCATGTAGGAAGATAATTTGGGAGAAATTATAAGATCCTCGTAGTAGATCACGTCACTTTTGTCTAATGGTCTACCATTCCATTAAAAAACTCCCATTTGTTTAAAAATTTGCTGACTCAGTTTATGATAAAAATAAAAGTAAAAGATAAAAACATTTGAACGCTATCTGTTAAAAATAAAATCCACATTTTAACATCAAGATATTATTATATAGCCTTGAAATAACTACTAGATCTTATCAGCATCTCCTAAAAAATATCAGATGTGATATCTAGCTTCGGCGCCATCTGCAAACATAACATCGTTTTGATTTGTAGCATTCGACTAGAGATGAGGTTGTTAAATAAGGCACAGTGTATGATTAAAGATGTAAATTAAAAACTGTGTTCTGTTATGATAGAAGCCATTGACAAAAGCATACCTCCATCAGTCATTTGAGTGTCTGCAGTGCAGCAAGAACTAAGAATAAAAAACTATGTTCTGTTATGATAGAATGAAACACAAACAACTTTTTCACCTTAGCATTTGCCATTAAAAGAATGAAATTTCTTTTTCTGAGCGCTTAAACAAAGAAGTTTTCCCTCTTAATTCTTAACCATTTACATGACTCTCTTTTAATTAAAAAAAAAAAAAACAGATAACGGTTAAATTTTGTTATTTTTTACTCTTGCTTTTATCATAAACTGAGTCAGGAATTTTTTAAACAGGTGGAGTGGTGGACCACTAGGCAAAAGTGACGTGGTTTACCAGGAGGACCTTATAATTTCTTGTAATTTGACAAATAATATGCATTATTTTCATATACTAGCTTATTTTCCACATAAATTTTGAAATATTTTGTAAGAAATTATCTTATTGTCCATGTATATTTAGGTAATCGACTTTAATTGTATTACATATCATCAGAAAGAGGAAACAAAAATTGTTAACATGAAAATAATTAAAATTTGAACTTGTTGCTTGAGTGATAAGACAAATAATTAGTTTATTTTCCTTTAAATTAAGCATAGATTTATTTTTATTTTTTATATTCTCGATTGCTTGTTAAAAAATTTGCTTCAATTCCATCCTAGATAGGATTTCATCTTAGTCCCGATATATTTGTTGCTTGATATTTACAATAAACAAGACAGAGAAGGGGTTGTGTTTGTGTTTGTGGATGATGTTGTGAGATTGGGAAAATGAAATTTTTTTCTCATTATTGGAAAATTGCTAGGAGAGTTTGCTAAATTTTTTTTTTTTTTCAAAAATTATTTTTATATATTTTTATGTGAGATTTTTTTATTTTTGATTTTTTAAAAATATTTGTTAGTTAAAATACTTAACAGAACCTTCTAATAGAAGGGGATGAAAGACCATGATTGAATAAGTTTGAAAACTAAAAGATTCAATTGAACAAGAGCAAAGTTAGAAGCTTGAAATAAATTATGGTGATACATGGAGGGTAGGTTTTGTGTATTTGTCTAAAATTTTTAACTTACCTTTATATGCTTAATTTTCTACTGGGTAAGTTGCAAATTACACCCTCAAAGTTGGGGGTTAATTGGATATTACATTCCAAAGTTTCAAAAACTTGATTTTACACCCTAAAGTTTGGTTTTGTTAGCAATTCACCTCCCACAGTTAGTTTCTGTTGTTAAGTGACACATCATCATGTTGATGTGTTTTATTTTTGAGAAATCTGCCTCAAAACTATGTCGTTTTGGTGATGACTAATTGACATAATAAGAATTAGTATACAAAGATAATTAATGCATAACATATTGACATAAATTATTTATTGTTCTTGGAGCACAATTAATTCATTCCCTCCTCTCACATAATAGTGTGTTTCACTTATTGAATTCATGGTTTTTTTTTTTTTGAGAAAAATTAAATTCCTGGTTGGACCCACTATTCTTGTGAGGTTGGGGAGGAGGGTGGGTTGGGGAGTACACATTTATTATATTTTGAGAGTACTGAATAATTAAACATTTTTTTAGAGAGTTTCAACCTATAACGTTTACTCCTGATGATAGCTATCATTAGACTAAGACAACAGTTGATTTTTTGTGTAGACAATGATTCAACCTTTGATCTTTTATTCAACTATCAAAGATTTTACCAATTGAACTAAAAAATGTCCAACTCAATACAAGCGTATACTATAAGGTCATTATAAAACTTTTAATAAAGAACTTTTTTTACGACTTATGTATTATATAGATTATGCTTTATAATATTTAGAAAATTAATTCCAAGTATATTATACATTATTGTAAAGAAATGGAATGTAAATTTTCATGTTTATTATAATTAAAATATGAACTTATTTTGTTAAGTGACTTAAAAATATATAATTATTTTTACAGATTTAAGCACATAGTCTTATTTTTATATTCTTAAATATATATTAATCTTTTGCTTGATGTTGTTTATATTGTTATCAACGCAATTGAAATTAACGCTCTGTTTGTTCACTGGAAAACCTTCTGTAAAGATAGTTTTTCACATTTTCCAGTGTTTGGTAGCACAAAAAAAACCTGGTCAACGGAAAACTATCTTTGGTCAACAGAAAACCCTAATAAAAATAAGGCTTATTTTCTATAAGTTGTTTTCCAAAATTTTTTTTTGGAAAACAATCTCTCTCTCACACGGTGCATCTTCTATAAATATTATATTTGTCTATAGCTGTGGGAAACATAATTTTTTGGCGTCTTCTCTCTCTCATAGTAAGTTTTCTCACTTTTTCTCTCTTCCCTTTGCTTTTTCTCTCCTCACACTCTCATTGTCACTAACTCTAGTCTCTCATCTTCCCATAGATCTCTCTCTCTAACTATTTCTCCAGGCAGAAGTTACTTTTTTTTCATACATAAAATGCAAAAAAATAAAAAAGAAGAAGAAAGAATGAATGAAGTAAAAGATAAAAATTTTAAACATAGTACCTATATTGCTTTAAATTGCTTTTACATGGGACAATATTTACCATGGACTAATAATATTGTTATATAATGAATGATAATTGTTTAGGAAAATTGCATTTGTTGGTAAGTACTTTTTTTGTTGGCAAATACTATGCAGTGATGATATATTATGCATTATGTAAATACATAATTTAAAGTAATATTGAAGACTTGTGGTTGATCATAATAAACAATTAGTATACCAACAAAAAGAGTAGATAATTAAAAGTTATTGTTATTTATACTTATTGAAAATATATTCTCCTGTCAAATTTATATATATATATATAGGCAAATGGTTGATATGTGTGTGTGTACGTATGTACGTTACTATCTATATATATGAATAAGATGAGTGGTAGAGATCATGAAAATTTGATAACTAATTAATTTTGATTGTATATTTTCAAAATTTTAGTATAAAAACCAAATTCATTCTTGATTTTTTATTCATAATGATTACATTAGTTAGTTTACATAATATACATGTTTTAAATTATACAAAAAATATTTTTCAAAAATTGCATACCAAACACCTGAATACATTCTCAAGCTTATTTTCAAGGTTGTTATCAAACACTGAAAAATTAGATAGTTTTCTAGAAAATGCTTTTTAGAAAATAAACCATTTTCCAGAAAACGTTAATGCTGAAACAAATAGAGCATAAGTAAGAATACCATAATTCTAATCTCATATAAAATTTAGAAAAATTAACTATAAAAATAAATTTAATATAAATAGTGACCAAATATTAATAAGTGAAAATAAATGCATATATCCCATTAAACTCTTCTTTAAAAAAAAAAAAAACCCATTAAACTCTTCTTAATGACATGATACAAATTTAAGCTACTACAAGCTTGATTCTTACTTTTTATATATATATATATATATATATATATTACATCTTGTTGATTTAAGTTAAAATATATATGTAAATTGTTTACATAGAATATTGCCTCTTTAATTTTAATTTATATTTAAAATTTTAATTTATAAAAATGAAAATGTAAGTTTAGTGATAAAATAATAAATAACATCCGATTAATATGAAATTTTTGATATTCATGTTAAGGGCAATGAAAATGTATGTAATCCATTGTAGCTATTTTGAATATATTAAACCAATCAAAAGTTACTATGTTGTTTAACATTAACAAAAAGTTATACCACTTCATCATGTTACACACACACAAGCATGCACACAAGTTTCTTAATTGCTTGTGGTATTAAATTTACGTTTCCCTTTTGATGATTTTTGTTTCAATTGTTCTCAAAGCCACTAAATACGCAGAAAGAATATCATATTATTGCTATTATTATTAGTGGATAATAAGTATCCCAAATAAAAATATTTTCTTATATAAAATCTTTAAAAATAACTATATAAATTATTTTTTATATTAATAATTAGTTCAAAATTATTGAATATTAAGAGCATTTACCCCATTGGAACATTAAATGAACTAATACTTTGACTTAAATATAAATTTTACTTAAGTGGAAGCATAAATGAAAAGAATATCAAAGAATGTGACACAGAACAAAAGCTTAGACTATTACATTTTCCTGCTTTTATATAAACTATTTTCATCCATATAAGTTTTCATGATGAAACTGAGTTATAAATATTAACATTGTTAATTATAACCTACGTTGCATCATCTATAAGACATTCAATTATTTTTTTTAAAGTATACAAAAAACATAGCCAAGTTAAGAACCGACAACATACTACATGTATCGCTATTACTTTCTTAAATCTACATTATTAAGAAAAATCCACAACTCAAATTGTTCTTGCTACCTTCTTAAATCAACATTATCAAAAAGATTCGACAGTTCATTCTATTCTTACAACTTTGCTTGAACTACACCACTTTATTAATTTTAAATATACTTCCTCCATAAAAATGTTTTCTTTTATAAAATAATTCCAAATTTACTTCTTTTTTTTTTTTTTGGATAAAACGTTTCTTCTCCCATCATAAAAAACAAGATCTAAGATTTTCTTTAAAAAAATATTTTTCTCTTAAAAAAAAAAACCTATAAGTGGTATTTTCTACATGTAAAACATATTTTGTCATGCAATAAATTTAGATATGATTGTTCCTACTCATAGATCTACTTTTTTATTCAATAAATCTTTCAACGTAAAATATTTTTCTTTGAAAATAAATCTATGACTTTAGGTTAAGGTTTAGTCTTAGATTTATGAAAACTAACAATTAATGTTTGTAATTCAACATTAACACATTGTATGCTTGTTTATGTGTCAATATGTGAATAACCATCTAAAGTCTAGAAGGCCTGATTTTCAGGGCAAAGTGAGTGCCTAACACCTTCTCACTTGATACCCTAGCCCCCAAACCAAGATTTCGGTTTTTGTAACTAGTGCTTTATTTACTAATTTTTTTTTTGAATGTATCTAGGACCAAAACCTTGTACTTTCTTAGATTGTAACTAGGACCCAAAGTGATGTAATTGCTATCAAATGTAATTTCATTTAATATTCAATCAAAATTCAGTTGCTCAATTTGTATTTTAGTTTTTTTTTTGTATAATATAAAATGAGAACATATATAAATATAAAAATATGCAAAGGAAGAAAAAAAATTTATTTACAGAATTGTTGAGAGAGGGGAAAGGTTGGGAAGAGGAAGAGACTTGTATGTTTTGGTAATTGAAAAATGTATTTGTAACTGGCAAGTTGCATAGTTAATGTGATGAGACATTAAAAATTTGACCAAATATGTATATATAGGACTTTTGGGCTAGCATATAGGTTTATGGAAAAATTGAGACTTCCCAAATTCATTTATTTACCAAAGATGTTTATGGAGAGAAAATAATTACCTTTAGTAGACACTTGATTTTGCACCCATAATTTAATCTTGGAAGATGGCTAGAATGACCATTCATATACCCGAAATTTAGAGTTGTATTACATGCATTAATTAATTCATTTCATATCATAAAAATGATCTTGAGATTTTAACAATCGCGACGGTATGTCTGATTCCCAAATTAGATTGTTAGATTGAAAGATATCATGAGATCAAATTTTCACAGTCTACATGCATTGTATGGGTTGAAGCCGATCACATGTGATTAATTGATATTGGTTTTATGATTAAAATTAATTAAATGATTTTTGTGATTGGTTAAGTATTTTCTTAAAGTGAGATTTGTTGCATGGGAATAAAACAAATAACCTGATAATATTTAAAGGCTGTAGATAACTAGGCTTTTGGGATAATTATATTCAAAATAATTATTTTAAAAGTCCTAATTATCACTTTGGAATGAGGTTTATCATGAAAATAATTCTTAAATTCATCCAAATATAGCTTTAGAGTTGGAAAACACTCCAAAAACGTGCTAATCAAGTAGCAAATTTCAGATACACGTTCCAAGGCTCTTTTGGCATGGTAAAACTCACAATTCAGACTAAGCTATTTCTGGAAAAGTCGTAGAGAATCAAATTTCCCTTCAGTTGTCAAAATTTCAGCTTAATATGAATTTTGAGTAAAATGATATAATCAAAATACTGAAGCTTGTTTTAATTAGAAAAATCAGCTTACTCTTATCCAAATCTTTTTTTTTTTTTTTAATAGGATTTTCCCCATACATTATTTTTGCTTATTTTTAAGCTAATTGGACTTAATTTTTAAGTAAACCTAGCTTATTTTCTAAGCAACTAACACTTCTATAAATAGGGGAGGCCTCATAACATTCAGGGACCCCCTTTTTGACTCTTTTCCTGACCCCTTTTTGAACCCCTTTTCTAACCATTCTTTTCTAACTTCTCTCTTCCCTTACATTAAGGAAGTTCTAGAAGCTCTACTTTACCTCTTTTTTGTTAAGAGGCTTCACTTAAATCCATAAAAAAATTGTTTCTCTTAGAGGAACTCTTTCCTTGAGGATTAAGTTCATGCAGGTATCACTCTAACTTTGTTTTCATAATATGCTTTCATATATGTTTTAGCTTCCATGGACATGATGTTTTTTTTTGTGTTTAAATAATCATGTTTTTCATATGTTATCATGTGTTCTCTTTTGCTTTCAAAAGTTTTCACATGATTAATTGATGAACATGTCTAGATCTAGGGTTAAATCTTACCTTAGAATTTTATATCTGCAGTTTTTCTTTGTGTTTTTAAAAAAAAAAAAAAAAAACTAAAATTAAATTTGCAAGTTTTATTCATTTTTTTTATTAAGAGTCAGATCTGTATTTTTTTTCTCTTTGTTTCTTTTTCAAAGTAAAACCAGTTCTGAATTTTCAAAATAAAAATCTTCTCTGTTTTTCATATAAAATCTGGTCTGCATTTTTTCCAAATAAAAATCTGCTGATCTGCATTTTTTCCTAATAAATATCTGCATTTTTTTTAATAAAAAAAAAAAAAATCTGATCTGCATTTTTATCAAATAAAAATCTGCCATTTTTTAGATAAAAAATATCTGATCTGCATTTTTTTCATATAAAAATCTTACTATTTTTTTTTAATCAAAATTAGATCTGCATCTTTCAATAAAAGTTTTTCTTTTCAAAATAAAAATCTGTTTTTTCCCACATTAAAAAAAAATCCCAACCAGATCTGAATTTTTACTTAAAATCCATTCTTTTTTCTTTTATGGAAACTCAAAATTAAATTTTTCATTAACTATTCTCATTAATTTTTTTTTTACACAAAATAAAATGACAGATCTAAGATTCTTGACTAAAAGTTTAACCCTAGATCTAGAATTTGACATAGCGTCTGTTGCATAACATTTCATATTTTGAACATGGGTAATTAATGGTCATTAAGAGTCTAGAAGATCAGACTCTGTTTGGGCAGAATGAGTGCCTAACACCTTCCCGTTCCGTAACCTAGCTCCCGAACTTAGGTTTTTGGATAGTAGAATACTGTTTTATCTTTTGTTTTGGTAGATTGTAACTAGGATCAAAGCTTTGTAATTTTTACATAGATTGTATTTAGGATCAAAGCCTTGTAAAGTTATTCTACCAAGTTGTATTTGTATATCCATTAATGACATTTGAGGTATTTTTGGACATGTGAATTATATTTTATTTTTTCTTATTTTTTTGTATAAAAAATAAGTGACGGCTCTACACAATTGCCCAAAAGAGAGGTGCCCTAAGCACCCAAATCTCTTTTTGAGAGCACCCCCTCCAAGAAGCACAGTCTCTTACTATGGCGACTTCGCTGGGGATATTGAGGGCTAAGTTCGTGTTAGACTTTAAGTGACCAATTATGTACCCTTGTTTTTTGTATGATGTTTTTGTTTGTTTGGTTACTTATGTCTTGAGATGTTTGTATGATATTTTGCTTGAATTTGCCATGTTGATTGTTAAAAACTTTCCCTAATTGTCATAGTGTGTGTCATCAAAACAACAAATATGCATGTACCCATCTCAACATATGGTGGTAGTAACTATGGATTATTGGTCTTCATTAGATTCAAGTACCCAGTGGTGAACTTACCAACTCATAGCTTAAAGTCACTGGATCATTTCTTGTTGACTAAAAAGGATAGACTATGCCCTTCAAACTAGCGTAATGTTCCTTACATTACAAGTTGGGAGGTGTAACGTCCTGGTTATGAGAAATAATAAAACAACAAACCCACTCTACAATGTAATGACTTAGAACCTGTCCTTAGGCCCGTCCATGATAAAATTGCATTTTATATTGTGTGTGTTTGGACCATTGTTTGAGCCGTGGTGACCCCAAGTTAAATACTTGGGCCCATCATAATTGTTTGAATGTTGTGTGCTTTATAAATCTAATTTTGTTTTCCTAGAAAGAAAGTTATGTCATGTGTATATGCAATTTGAGCCCAAGCTTGCTAAGCCCAAAGTCCATCAAGCCTATCAAGACTCAAGCCCATCATGTTCATAAGTTCATCAAACTCAAGCACTTCAAGCTCAATGAGGATTTAAGCCCAATTCCATCAGGATCAAGTCATCTTCCTCGAGGTTTAGGCCTACCAAGGTCCAATTTTTAGAATTTCAACTCAAACATCCACAATGGACCAAGAAGAAACAAGCAGTCCAACTTTGCCTCATTTTACAAGCAGTCAAGCCATATTCGGGTTTTTAGGATCATTGTTCATCATTAAGTTTTTTATTTACTACATGTTTCAATTTGAAAATATTGGTTGAAGTTTAATGTATTTTTGTTGATTATCATGTTTCATGCATATTGTTTATAAAAAAAATCCAAAAAAAAAAAAACAAAGATAGAAAAAAAGGAAAAAATCCAAAAGACAAAAAAGAAGAAAAAGGAGAGTTTGAAAAAAAAATTTCAAAAAGAAGGGAACAAAAAGAGATTTTTTTTTTTTTAAATTTAAAAAAAAGGGGTTTTCAACAAAAAAAAAAAAAAAAAAAATCTTTTGGACTAGGGGCATTAGGCCTTCAAGTCATTTCAATTCATTTTAAAAAAAATTGAACTGGCGGCATTGGGCTCTTTTTTAGTAACCTTTTTCTAAAAACCCTTTTTGTTCTTTCAAAGACTCCAAGATTTTTCCAAAACCTTCCTTTCAAAGACTCCAATTTGTTTTTTTCAAAAGCCTTCTTTTCAAGAGAATGCAAGAAGATCCATTTGATAAAACTTTTTCCAAATCATGATAATTAATTGCTCTACTAATCAATTTGTTCCAAAGAGGGATATAACTTCATTCAATCCATGTAAGGACTTTTACTAAACCTTTAGAATATGAAAAGAAAAGGTCCTAAAAGGCAATCAAAGAAATTCATCGGTTCATCCAAAATTCTCAAGCGATATACACTCAATCCCAGTCTCTCAAAATTTTGTCATATCATTGTAGCATTTAAACTCTTATTCCAAGAACAATTTATTAAAGAGTTTAAGTCACTGTGCCCTCAAGTAAGTATCACTAGGGATGGGAGGCCATCTTTGGTAACCCACATTATTTCTTGACACCTATTACAATAATTATCCATTGCTAGCCAACTTGAGCCTTTAAACAGTTGGCCTTTTCTTCAGTGAACCCACTAAAAACCTAAACCTTGGGTGGGAAAATTAAGGATGCATTTTTTAATCTCAAGATGACGAAGTGTTGACCTTATGGTTTTAGCACCACTTCTTAAGGTCCTCAATGAAGACAATGAGACTGGTTTAAAAGAAGAAAAAGATGAAGAGTTCATCAAGTTTAGGAAAGATAGTTCATCAAAGAAAAGGGATAGTTCACCCCGTCAAGCTAGGTAGGAAGGAAACCCATCAAGGAAAGATAAGATTTTGAGAAAGTATCAAACTGTGAGAAAAAAAGAGAAGGTCATCAAGCTAGAAAAGACTTCAATCAAAAAAAAAAAAAAAGGAGAGAGAAGTGAATGCAAGAATTTTCATCAAGTTGTCAGAGAATATTGATTCATCAAAAGACACAAGGGACATGAGATTCCATGAAAGATCATTCGAGTTAAGAAGGATAAGCAAAAATGAAGATTCATCAAAAGAAGAAAACGAATCAAATTGAGGAAGATGAGAAGAAAAAGTAAGATACATTTCATCAAAAAAAGTGTGTTTAGTCAAGTCAAGAAAAATGAAAGTGCATTAGAAAGGATAAGAGGGTATCAAGGAGAAATGCAAATTCATCCAAGAAAGATGAAAGTCTGTCAAATTGAAAGAACAAAAAAAAAAAAAAAAAAAAATCTAGTTGGGTGAAAGCCAATAAAATTCCAAAAAGCAAAATTGAAAAAGAAAAAGAGAGCTTGCTAGGTTGAAAACCCATAAGGGTGGTCTAGGAAAAAATTAGAGCAAAAATAAAAGAGAAAAAAAAAAGAGGAAAAAAAAAAGCTTGCTAGGCTGAAAACCCAAAAGGGTGGTTTAAGCAAAAATGAGAGAGAGAGAGAGAGAGAGAGAGAGAGAGAGAGAGAGAGAGAGAGAGAGAGAGAGAGAGAGAGAGAGAGAGAGAGAGAGAGAGAGCCTACTAGGCTGAAAACTCAAAAAGGCAGTCTAGACAAAAATTAAGGAAAAAAAAATCAAAAAAAAAATTTTAAAAAAATGAGAAGAACAAAAATGAGAGTGAGTGATCTGACCACAGGATAGGATGCTAAGAAGACGAAAAAGAGTAAGTTGTCAAGCTAAAAAAATCAAGACCAAATGAAAGGAATCAATGAAGACTAATGAGAAGATGATGAACATGACAAGGATTTTAGCACATGAGTTAATGATGGAAGATGTGGAAAAAATCTTCCAATGCTTGAATTTAAAGAATTTCATACTTGGGGAAATATCATTAGGGTTTTGAGCATTTTATATCCTTCCTTTCAATAACCTAAAACTGGCCTTCATTACGACCTTTGAATAAAGCCCTCCTTGAAGTCCTGTTGATTGAAAGCACACATCTAGCTCTGATAATATTTTCTCTTGGAATAAGAATGAAAATTACTTAAGATTATCAAGCCCCACTGGCTGATATCTTTAGAAGAAAAAATTTCACAAATTCTTAAGTGACTTAAAATTTTTTCTTCTAAGCTCCAAACACTCCCTTTGTTTGCTTCCAACAAAAAATAACTCTCAAGAGAACAAAATTTCCAAATTCTCAAAAATTTAATCTTCAAACTTAGGATTTTTTCCTTTCTTGCTTGTTCCTAACATATGTGATTCCCAAACATTTCATTTCTTTGTTGTTTTTGAAGACTTAATCTAAAAATTTTCAAAATGAAGAAGCAAATTTGATTACATGTTTTTAATGATTTCAAATCATTTCTAGCCAATGAGATCAAGTTAACAATTGAGTATTATGATTGGTCAAAGTGGTTGTTCAAAAGATTACCTTTTGTTCATTGAAAAAGATAAAATTTCAAAAAATCTCGTTCTAAGTATTTTTTTTTTAAAGAAAAAAAGAGACTTATTTCAAAAATTCATTTTTCAAAATAAATTTCATAACTTTTTTTTTTCGAACTACGTTTAGACTTGATCCTCTATGAGAGAGGTAAGTAGGCAGCCTCTCTAAAGGCCCGGTCACAATCACCCAAAAAGAAACTTCATTTCAAAAAAGAAGATTTTTCAAAACTTCACTTTTTCAATATTTTTTTTGAAATACATTTGGACCTGATCCTCTATGAGAGAGGTACGTAGGCAGCCTTTCTAAATGCCTGGTCATAATCACTCAATTTTTTTTCAAAGTCTTAAAATCAAATCATTTCAGTGGTCCTTGTTCTACCTAGTTTTGTGATTTTGATCTTGTTTTACTAAAATTTTTCTTTATTGAAGGTCACTACACAATAAGATTTTTCAAAATTTACATTGAATGTTGAACTAGGGGCATTCGGTCATTCCTCATCCATTTTGAAAAAAAAAAGAAAGAAAAAGAAATCATCTTTTCCTCAAATATCAATGTTTTCAAAAATCATGCATCAATTTGCAAACTAGAGGCATTCGACCATTCCAAGGTACTTTTGGCATAGTAGAACTCATAATTCGGACTAGGCTATTTATAGCAAAGTTGTAGAGAATCGAATTTTCCTTTAGTTTTCAAAATTTCAACTTAATCTAAATTTTGAGTAAAATGATATGATCAAAATACGTAGCTTGTTCTGATCTAAAAAATCAGCTTACTTTTATCTGAATCTCCTTTTTTTTTTTTAGGGTTTTCCCTGTACGATTTTTTTGCTTATTTCTTAAGCTAATTGGACTTAATTTTTAAGCAAACCTAGCTTATTTTCTAATCAACTAACACCTTTATAAATTGGGGGGGGGGGGGGGGGCTCCCAAAATTCAGGGACCCCCCTATCTGACCATTTTGCTGACCCCTTTTTGGACCCCTTTTCTGACCATTCTTTTTCTGACTTATCTCTCCCCTTATGTTAAAGAAGTTCTAGAAGCCCTATTTTAGGAACTTCTTTTTTGTTAAGAGGCTTCACTTAAATCCTTAAAAAAATTGTTTCTCTTTGAGGAACTCTTTCCTTGAGGGTTAAGTTCATGCAGGTATAACTCTAACTTTGTTACCATAACATGCTTTCATATATGTTTTAGATTCCATGGACATGATGTTTTCTTTTGTGTTTAAATAATCATGTTTCTCATATGTTATCACATGTTCTCTTTTGCTTTCAAAAGTTTTCACATGATTAATTGATGAACATGTCTAGATCTAGGGTTGAATCTTGCTTTAGAATTTTAGATCTGCAATTTTTCTTTGTGTTAAAAAAAAAAAAACTAAAAACAAATTTGCTAGTTTTCTTCATTTTTTTTTATTATTAAGAGTCAGATCTGTATTTTTTTTCTCTTTGTTTCTTTTTCAAAGTAAAACCAAATATGAATTTTCAAAATAAAAATCTGATCTGCATTTCTCAAATAAAAATCCGCTCCGTTTTTTTATAAAAAATCTTATCTGCATTTTTTCCAAATAAAAATCTGCTCTGTTTTAAATAAAAAACCTGATCTGAATTTTTCCCAAATAAAATCTGCCTTGTTTTTAATAAAAATCTGCATTTTTTCCAAATAGAAATTTGATCTGTTTTTAATAAAAAACCTAATCTGCATTTTTTCCAAATAAAAATCTGCCTTGTTTTTAATAAAAAAAATCTGATCTGCATTTTTTTCAGATAAAAACCTGCCATGTTTTAGATAGAAAAATCTGATCTACATTTTTTAAAAATGAAATTCTGATTGTTTTTTTTTTAATCAAAATTACATCTGCATCTTTCAATAAAAATTTGTGTTTTCAAAATAAAAATCTGTTTTTTACCACATTAAAATAAAACCCAATCAGGTCTGAATTTCTATTTAAAATCCATTCTTTTTTCTTTTATGGAAACTCAAAATTAAATTTTTCATTAACTATTCTCATCAAAATATTTTTACACAAAATAAAATGGCAGATCTAAGGTTCTTGACTAAAAGTTTAACCCTAGATCTAGAATTTGGCATAGTTTTTGTTGCATAACATTTCATACTTTGAATATGGGTATTTAATGGTCATTAAGAATCTAGAAGACCAGACTTTGTCTACGCGGAATGGGTGCTGAACACCTTTCCATTCCATAACCTAGCCTCCAAACTTAGGTTTTTGGATAGTAGACTAGTGTTTTATCTTTTGTTTTGGTAAATTGTAATTAGAATAAAAACTTTGTAATTTTTACATAGATTGTATTTAGGACCAACGCCGTGTAAAGTTATTCTACCAAGTTGTATTTGTATAATCCATTAATGACATTTGAGGTATTTTTGGACATGTGAATTGTATTTTATTTTATTGTATAAAAAATAAGTGGCAACTCCACACTATTACCCAAAAGAGAGGTGCCCTAAGCATTCAAATCTCTTTTTGAGAGCACCCCCCAAGAAGCGCGGTCTATCACACCTTGTCAATTAGATGCGAGATATATTAGAACCCATTTTCCTCTCCCTTGTGTGCATATGTGTGTGTGTGTGTGTGTTTGTTTCTAAAAAATAAAAAAGAAAAAAAAGAAGGGAGAAATATATAGGTAGGAAAACGGGGTTTTTTTTTAATTTTTATTTTTAACAGTTATATCTTAAGGAAAATTGTATGTAGAATTTAATATCCCCCAAAAATCATGCCATTTAGGTTACAAAAAAGAAAAAAAATGCCTCATAGAAATAATTTAAGAGGAAAATAAACCCATTTTAGGGGAAAAAAGGAAAAACAAATTTATAGATCATTTAAAGGAGTTAATAGTGGCTATTTAAGTAGATATTATTTAGGAATTATTATAATGGTGAAATCTTTAGTATGTATTTACAGATTTTTTAAAACAATTTCATCTAAAGGAGCTTTTAGTGGATATTTATTCTAATGATGAAATTTATTGATGGCCTATGACAAAAATTGACATGTACCAATAATTGTTTGCCATGTGATGTTATTTTTCCATAATATACCAAATAGATGAACTAATTAAGTTACAAAAGATCTTCTAAAAAAAAAAAAGAGTTACAAAAGATGATATGTGTCATTGTTTTACGCATTGTCAAAAGGTCACGTGTTATTATTGTGTTCATCCTTTGATTTGAGAATCCAATTTTTATAATATATTATACATAGATAGATATATTAGATACCACGATTTTTTTTAAAGATAATTACAACCAATGGAGTCCGCTTCTGATAGCTCTTTTATCATTAGATCAAGATACCTCTTTTTCAAAAATGATTAAGACACCAAGTAGTTTTTGTCTTTTTAATGTAGGAAGGGATTAAACTTCAGATCTCTTACACAACCATTAGAGACTTTACCAGTTAAACTAATTGGGACTCACAAGTATTAAGCAATCTAAATGTGAAGAGGTAATATAAATCTCATAGATTAATTGTAGGAAATAAATGGAAATTAATGTGGCTAATTATGGATATATAAATTTATGATAAGCATTTAATGAAAATGAATGTGAAGACGTAATTTAAATCTCATAGAGTAATTGTAGGAAATAAATGTTGCTGATTATAGATATATAAATTTATGATAAGCATTTAATGAAAATGAATAGTCATTGTTAAGTTCTAAAAGTTTAGAACAATTGGCAAATCGTGAACACATAAGAACATACAAGCTGTAGAAAAAAGATTTCAGAATTTACTTGGTTCGACCGATCGAAGAATAGGCTCGATTGATCGAAAGTTGTATCAGCAAAATTTTAATTAAGCCCAAACAACAGTTCAAGATCATTAAGGATTAGGGTTTCAGATCTACTTCTCCCAGTATATAAATGAAACCCTAAGCACGTTTTTATAAGACTTTTCAGAGAGAGAAGAGTGGGCCTTTTTTGTATTTATGGTTTTGTTCCTAAAAAGCTCTCTCATATCTTCTATCGGCGTTATTACTTGAAGAATCTCAAGATCAAGGTGCTAATGATCTAAACCTTCAAGGGTGGTCTTGGAGTCACAAACAGGAGAGTTTGTGTTGCTAAATCTTTGAGTGAGACCTCAAAGTCACAAATGTGGGTGTTTGTATTTTGCATAGGCCAAAGAAAGAAGTAGTCTATGGACTGGGAGCTATCATGGGGTCGTGGTAGTAAGTTTTCTACTCGAGGTAGCAATATGATGTTAGTGGTCTAAGTCGCTATTGTACAAACTTCAATTCTTTCATAGTGGATTTAGTTTTACCTTGAGGATAGTTAGGTTAAATCCTCCCCAAGTTTTTTACCGGTTTAGTTTTCCTAGGTCATCATATTATTGTGTTCTTTATATTTCCACTGCTTTGTATGATATGATTTATATGTGTTAACCTAGATCTGCATAATTTATCTAAGTTAATCACTTGACTAAAAAACTAGATTAAACTGGTAGTTTTAAGGGGTCTAAAAACGCACAGTCATTAGTTACATGTGACAACCAACACATCAGAGAAATTGACATGGACTAATTAACTTGTCCCATTTGGAATCATGTGTCCAAATCATCTTAAATATGGTAGAGCCTAAGGTTAGGCTTCGGTAACTAATATAGTAATATAATTAGGAGTAATGTTAGAGATGCAATTTTTTTACAAAAAATTTTACGAACGGCTGAAGTGATGAGTGGTTATTGGTAAATAAATAAAAATGATATTAATGATGGGTCTGGATAAAAATCAATAAGAAGTTGGCCACATCAACCATTTGAAAAAATATTGTAAAATAATTTTTGGGTGGGTATTACTCTATGATTAGATTAGATATAATTAATACATGATAATGAATGCTTTTATCTTATTAAAACTTGACAATTAATTAGTAATAATTTGATATAAATGCCAGGTTTGGTGAGGTGGTAGGTTTAATGAATAAAATTATAAGGAATGCTCCACACTAGAGTCTACAGAATCTCGTAATCTCCCATGTCAGGTTCTTGTGTGTGTGTGTGTGTATATATATATTGATAGTTCAAATTATCAAAACAAAAGTCTAATATTTCACCAATTATGGAACAACTTTTTATTAAGCTGGTGCTTACATTCCTAGTGATCATGTTCATAACCATGCCATTAGCCATGGGGTCCAGAACTGATATTCACTGTCCATGCCCTCTGTTCCTATATGCTGCGATGCAAAAATAGCAAAACCAACATTTTAATTTTTGCTCAAGGTCTGTGCTTCTTAACGCACAATCTATGTTTATTGTTGTAACCGGAGAGTGCTACCTCCTATTGTGATAGCACAAATGAATTCACCATAATAAAAAAAAAAATAAAAGGCTTATTTTTATTATTATTTTTATTTAAGAAGTCTTTGCTGACTTTCTAAAGACAACATCAACGAGCTAGAAGGTAATTTGGCAATTGATATCCATTATTTTTCATACTAGCTAATGTCTTGCGTGATTTATGGTACATTTTGAAATATTTTGTAAAGAATTATCTTATAGTACACATATATTAAGGAAAACGACCTTTTTTGAAAGAAAAGAGTTCATTCAATTAACCAATAATGTTTGCATCATGATGCAAAGCTTCCCTAATGAATGGAGGTAAATCTTCCATCCAATACATATCCTCAAAAATATTTTTAGCATATTGAGCTAACACGTGAGCCACTTTGTTCCTCCCCCCCCCCCCCCCCCCTTTTCTTGTAAACTCAACATTCACCCAATGCAGCCCTCTAAGCATCTGCTAGATATCACCTACCACATTACCCATCAACGATTCATCAGCATTTGGAGAGGATATAGCTTGCATGAATGTACTATTATCACCTTCAACAATGAATTCAGAGAAACCAGCATCTGTGGCAAATTCAATTGCCTTTCTACAATCAAGGAGTTCTGCTTCTTCATTGCAGAAGACTGAAGGTCCCTTGGCTGACATTGCAGCCATCACTTCTCCTTTATTGTTTCTGATCACTGCTCCAAACCCGGTCCTATCCAAGTCAGAAGACACAGCAGCATCGAAATTTAATTTATACACGGAAGATGGAGGAGGCTTCCATGAATCCTAACACAGACTTCAATTGTATTATGAAAGAGGAAACACAAATTGTTAACATTAAAATAATTAAAATTTGAATCTTTTGCTTGTAATTATTTTCCTCTTACTTAGGCGAATGTCTATTTTAATTTTTTATGTTTTTTATTGAGGGTTATTAATTTGCTTTTTTTTTTTTCTCATAAAAACATTGCTTTTACCTTTTGTTGGATTTTGTTAAAATTATTTCCAATGCAATTAAATTTGAGTAAGAATAACATATTTCAAATAAGTTGTTTCTTATATAAATCTTAGAAAAATGAAAATAGATAGTCATTTTTATATAAATAATTAGCACACCATGTACAAATAATTAGTACAAAATAATAAATACATTTACCCTATTAATACTCTTTGTAATTATATAGCATATATTTATTTATTTATTTTATTTATTCTAGTGCACAAATTTTTTTTTTTTAAATATTATTGACGGCATGTTTTATTAAATTTGCTTTTGTCTCTTGATGGTCTTTGTTTCAATTGTTGGCAAGGCAACTAAGTATGAAGAAGAATGTCATATTCAAATTCATAAAAATTTTCGATGATAATAATAAGTATTCTAAATAAATTAATTTTTACATAAATTGTTAATAAAATAACTATTGAAATTCCTTTTATATCTATCACATATGCTACGTGTGTGATCGGAAACTCATATATTTTTTTAATTAAAATGTAACATTTTTAAGTCATAACAGCAAATAGTTTTAATTTAAGCATAAAAGGTGTGTCCTAAAATTATGAAATTGGAACTTGAGTTTTAAGTTTTTAAACTATATTTTATATCCTTAACCTTTTTTTAATGTCCTAATTTTATTGAATTAAATTTTAAATTTGACAAAATTCAAAGCTCACACTCTAAGTTTTAGTAGAATTTATTTCAAATTTCCAGCTTTTCTATCATTTCGTTGTGTCTTGTAAGTTTCAAATTTATTTAATCAAGACCTCCTCCATCCACTTTTGTTAGAAGATTCCGTTATGTATCCAACTAACTATAAAAATACATTTTTTAAAAAAATTATTTTTTTCTCAAATAAAAAGATCTAAAATTAATAAAAACATAATAAAAATTTCAGTATATTTTGGCCACTACGAAATGTAAGGTTTAGGCATTTCATCGAACACTTTAAGTGCTCTAAAAGCAAATGATACGATTTTTTAGTCCAAATATATTTGTTGATTAATATTTACAATATACTAAACAGAGAAAGTGGGATATATATATATATATATATATATATATATATATATATATATATATTGATTAATATTTACAATAAACTAAACAATGGGAAGTGGTTGTGTTAGTGTTTTTGGATGATGCTGTGAGATTTGGAAAAGAAAAATTTTCTCCTTTTTTGTTTGGTTAATAGGAAAATGCTAGGAGAGTTTTTTTGATTGTTTTTTGGTTAGTTTTTTCAAAATTTATTTTTCATATTTTATATATTTTTTATGTGAGAATTGTTTTTACAAAAAATGTTTTTTTTTATTAGTTAGTTAAATATTTAACAGAATAAGTGGGTGGAAGAACTTGATTGAATAAAAATAGTAATTCTTAGGTACTCCCGGAGCATGGAGAATGATACTCTCTCTTTTCATATTCATGGTGAGGTCCACTCAGTAAATTCATGGTGAGATCTACTATGACTGTGTGAGGAGGGAGCACCATTTCTTTGTAGTTTGGAGTGCCTAAGGTTATGTTTGGTAACATTGTTTGTATTCTATTTTCAAAAACTTGTTTTTGGGAATATGAAGAAAAAACAATTTGTATTTTTGAAATAAAAAACATGTTTGATTAGTTGAAATTAAAAAAACAAAAGATTTTGAAGAAAAAAAATGTTGTTATTAAGATTTGAACTCTAATGCTAACTTATTAAATGAGACAGATTCATTAAATCAAATGTGTGTTTTCTTTGACTTTTGAAAACTAGAAACTGAAAACAGCCTTTTACATATTCTCAGTTTCCTTCACAAATTGAGTTTTGAGAAGAGTTTTTGTTTTCAGTCCATTTTTAGTTACCAAAAAAGTTTTTTAGTTTTAAAAATAGAAAATTGTTTTTGAAAACAAAAAATAAGGAGAAAAAACAGTTACCAAACATACCCTAAGAATCTTTCGAATAAAAAAGTGGATTATTAATAATTATATACTAGAGTTAATTTTGGAAGTATAAAAAAGTGGCCACTAAAGAAAAGAGTATTGTTCCAATGTGTGTATTATTAATGACCCTATTAATAATTAGTATACCAAGATAATTAATGCACGATAATAAATGCATTTATCTAATTAAAATTTGACAACAAATTCGTAATACTTTGACATAAATGCCAAGTTTGGTGAGGAGAAAAGCTAAGGGTACATTTGGTTGGAATGAAAATAGAGTGGATGGAAAATAGAGGTGAGAAAATTGATAATAAGTGTGTTTGGTTGGTAGGGATGTGAGGGGGAAAAGTGGTGGGTTTCGGCAGTTTTCTCAGGCTCACCAAAATTGAATCACCTAACTGATGCTTGATCTTTTCTTCAAATTTTATTTCTTCTTTCGTGCTTATCTTCATTTTCTTTTTCTTTTGGTTTTATCTTTCTTCAGTTTTTTTTTTCTTGTATTATGGGCTTATCCTTTCTTTTCTCAAACAATTAGTTGGTTTTTTTTTTAAATAAAAATTTTGGGTTCTTAAACTTCCTTTTTTTAAAATTTTTTTAATGTATAAATAAAGTACTATTCATACAATAAAATTTAATAAAAAAAAAGTGTCGCTTTTTGTTTATTTAATAGGGATATGACTATAAATTTATACCAACTTTATTTTCTATTTTCCCATTTTTCTTTTCAAACAAATAAATAAGTATTATATCTCTTCACTTCTCTATCCTCCCAACCAAACACATATGAGAGAAAACTAAGGGTATGTTTGGTAACTGTTTGTTCCCCTTATTTTCTACTTTCAAAAACAATATTCTATTTTTGAGAATAAAAAATTTGTTTGACAACTCAAAATAGACAGAAAACAAAAAAAGTTATCAAAACTCAATTTATGAAGGAAAATGAAAACATGCAAATGTTGAAAATAGAAAACTTTTATTTTTTCCTTCAAAAAACTTTTTTTTTTTTTTAATTTCAACTAATCAAACATGTTTTTTATTTTAAAAATTCAAGAAAACTGTTTTTTTCCCTTATATTCCCAAAAACAAGTTTTTAAAAATAGAAAACAAAAACTGCTACCAAACATAATCTATCCTCCCACTTTTCTATCTCTTTCGCATTTTCTATCCTCCTAATTTTCCACCCTTCCAACCAAAAATGAATGGGTCCGAGTCTCCTTCCATTGTCTCTAGGGTTTTAATCTTGTGTTGTCATAAACAAATTAATAGTAATAAGCATTGCATTACAACATCTTGTATTCTTTGTAATACCTATTCCTAGGTAATCACCTTTAAAGTTTACCAAATGTGCCATAAGAATTCTCCCATTCCCTCCCAATTTTACACGATTGGAAAAGAAAATCATATTTTCATCTAAAATCTTTGGTTTCTTGATTTTCCAATGAAAAATCATATTTCTCACGCAAAAAACACATGGTTTCTTGATTCCCCACTAAAAAAAATCATATTTCCTCAAAAAATTCATGAATTCTTGATTTTCCACCAAAAAATTTTGATTTCTTGATTTTTAGCTGAAAAATAATATTTGGTTCTTGGATTTTCCACTAAAAGATCATATTTTCATTAAAAAATAAAATTCAAGGTTACTGAAAAATCACATTTCCCCAAAAAATTCCTAATTTTTTGTGGGAGAGTATGAGATTCTTTTATTCCTTAGTTCTTCATTTAGGACCTGTTTGATTAGAGTGAAAATAGGAGGCATGAAAATGGAGGAGCGAAAATGGTTTTTTGGGTTGTTTGGTTGGAGTGGAAAATTGGAGAGATTTTGATGAGCCCCAGATATTTTCTCCCCTTGCCCACCAAAATGAAATCTCCAAATTGGAGAGAAAAGACAAGTGGTTTGTGGATGTTGGTCTGGCAAATTGATTTTACAAATTAGCGACCAATGTTGAAATGCTCATTCATACACTCTTTTAATTAAAAATATAAAGTCTTATTTTTTGTTTTATCTAATAGGAACATGATAGTACATTTTACAAACTCTATTTTCTATTCTTTCATATTTCTTTTTAACCAAACAAAAGAGTTTTTCATCTCTTCACTTTTCCATCCTCCCAACCAAATACCATGAGGGAAAATTAAAATTTCTTCTATCTCCCTAGTTTTCCATCCCCTCTCCATTTTCAATCCCTTTAACCAAACAGATCTTTCACCTCACCAAACTTGGCTTTTATGTCTAAGTATTACTAATTAATTCTCATATTTTAATGAGACAAATGCATTTATAATTTTAAATATATATATATATATATATATATATGTATGTATGTATGTATGTATGAGACCAGGTCAGCTAAATATTTAAACAAAGATAGAATTACAAAATCTTCTAAAGGAGCAACAAGGGTCACACACTCATATTACAAGACAAAAAATTAAACAAGCATAAAAAAAAAAGCTTAAAGCCTTAAAAGCCCTTTGATGGGGATCAACTAAGTATCACTTGTCCTTGGTCGTTGTCCAAAGTTTAACCATGCCTAGATCAAGTCATCTGCGAACAAGAACATGCTTAAACACTCGTCCATTCATAACCAAGTGTTCTAATGAAGGAAGTTCTCCATAGATGAGTTTATCTACAGACGACTAAATACATGGACAACCAAATTATACTAATTTTTTGGAAAATCCTCCATTAGTTTCACATAAACAAAATACGACATGTTGCTTGATATGTGAAAGGAATTCCACATACTTCACTCCATATAGCCCATTTTCTTTATTAACCACCAACATCTCCCACAATGATGGTGGATCCAAACAAGTAAATCCCATCTAACTCTCTATAAAATGAGTAAATCCCATCCACCCAAGGTAAGTCCTAACCATTCACTATCTTCTATCCTTGTGTCTTAGAGAGAAAACTGACTTAACCTTTGGAGTGTCCTTGGCCGGGTCACATCAGTCACCTTTGATAGTTCTTTCTTTCTTTTCAGGATTTACAACCATTACTGTAGCCCAAAGTATTTCAACCTACTGATTTTTGTGTATCATCTGTTGGCGCTGTCTGTAGGGAAACAAGTAGATACGAAAGGAATTAAACTTTTTGTACACCATCAATTTAGCTTTTTCGTTTTCCAAGAGACAAAAGGGCTGCATAGTTTGAATTAGGTCAAAGGCCACTAGTCCAGGACACCAGGAGAGTGGAAATGCCTCCAGTCATCCAAATTGTGCACCGCCACCACCCATGACTGTCCAACAGTAGTTGCAGTCTATGGCAGCGGTGATGACAAAACTGACACAGCAGAACCAGAAGTTAATTGAGGAGGTTAACAGACAATGTCAACAACATTGTGGAGAAAGGGGTCAAAATTTAGGAAATAAAGGTGTTGAAAACAGTGTTAAAGGAGACTAGTCTAAAGGTACTGTCATTTGTAGGGTGCCACATTTGGAGAGAGAGATGGACCAAATAAAAAGAGCCATGGAAGAGATGAAGGATTCTATGAGGAGAGTAGGTCATGTGGATGATCTCGTCCATAAGATTGATTCCCGCTTTATTGTGTTCATCACTAGTCATCCCTTGCCTTCCAAGTTCAAAATGCCTACTCTGGACTCATATGATGGGACATGTGATCCTTGTGATCATATTCCCACGTTCAAGACGACTATGCATCTCCAATGTGTTCCAGACGAAATCATGTGTAAAGCCTTTCCTACCACATTGAAAGGACCAGCCAAAGTTTGGTTCGGAAAGTTACCACCAAACAACATAACTTTGTTCCAAGAGTTAAGTAAGTTATTTGTTGACAACTTTGTAGGTGGACAAAGGTAGAAACGTTCCTCGTCCAGTTTGTTAAACATAGAGCAAGGAGAGAACAAGAGTCTACGCTCATTTATCTGCCGTTTTAATAAGGAAGCTTTATTAGTGGATGAAATGGATGACAAGATTCTCTTGGCAGCTTTCTACAATGGAGTCAGTTCAAACTTGCTCATTCATAAGCTATATGACCAGGAGCCATAGACGATGGCTAAGTTGATATATTCAGCCAAAGTTTCATGAACGCAGAAGACGATATTATTGCCAAGAAGAAAAAGAAAGGTGAATCACTAGAAAGTGGTTATGTGCACCATCCGGAGTAGAGTCCTCATCCAAAGAAAGCCAAAGTAGGGGAGAAAAGAGATCGGGACAACAAGAAGGCAGGGTTGTCCTCAGGAAGATACTTTAACTACACTCTCCTAAATACTCCTCTTGGTTAAGTGTTGATGCAGATTAAAGATGACCCATCCTTGAAGTGGTTCGAGAGGATAAAAGGAGATCCTAACAAGTAGAATAAAAGTATTGTCGTTTTTACCGAGACCATGGACATGATACGAACGAGTGTTGCGACTTGAAGCAGCAGATTGAAGTTCTCATTTAGCAAGAGAAGCTAAATTTTTTTTTTGAATGAGACCACAAGGACGAGAGGCAACCAATGAAAGGCAAAGTGGAAGAACTAGCACGTCAGCTGCTAGGGGAGATAAGGACCATTGTAAGGGGCACGACAATAGGAAGCTTGTCTATAGCTATGAAGACCTACATGCGAGTAGTTTAGAATGTTCAACTATCTGGACGACCACCAAGGATGATCAGAGAAGACGAGCCAGCCATTGTTTTCACGGATGAAGATGCAAGACAATTGCACCATCCTCATGACGATGCGATTGTCATCACTTTGGCGATTGCAAATTATACAACCAGAAGAGTGTTAATACACAACGAGATTTTAGCAGACATCCTTTACTATCCAACCTTTCAACAAATGAGGATTAACAAGGAGTTACTTCATCCAGTGAACATTCCAATGATTGGGTTTGAAGGAATGAAGGTTATACCAGTAGGTACGATCTCCTTACCAATTGTAGTTGGCTCTTACCCATGACAAATCAATAAGGAAGTAAATTTCCTTGTTGTGGATTGTTCGTCCTTATACAATGCCATTATTGGACGACCGACTTTGAACAGTTGGAGAGCCGCAACATCCACTTACCACTTGTCTGTCAAGTTTACAATAGAGTACGGTATTGAAGAAATACAAGGAGATCAGCTAGCTGCTAGAGAATGTTACTTAGCAATGCTTGCCATGGATGAGCAAATGCAGAAAATGAACATTGAAGAAAGAAGAATGTTGGCTAAATCGATTGAGGTATTAGAAGATGTACCGCTAAAGGCGTCCAACCCAGAGAAGTTTACTAAGATTGGGACGAGTATGGAGGAGAAGACAAAGCAGGATCTTGTTAGATTAATTAAAAGAAGCATGAATGTTTTTTCTTGGAGTCATGTAGACATGCCTGAGATTGACCCAAGTGTGATTACTCATCTTCTAAACATATCTCCGTCTTACAAGCCTGTTCGTCAGAAGAAGAGAGTGTTTGCCCCAGAACGAGATTATGCCATCAAAGAAGAAGTTCATAAGTTAATCATCATGGAATTCATTTGTGAAGTTTACTACCCTGACTGGCTAGGTAATGTAGTGATAGTCAAAAAGGCTAATGGCAAATGGAGGATGTGTGTAAATTTCACAGATTTTAACAGGGCATGCCCCAAAGATAGCCATCCTCTTCTACGTATTGATCAGTTGGTAGATGCAACAGCTGGACACCAACTATTAAGTTTCATGGATGCATTCTCAGGTTACAACCAGATCAAGATGGACGAAGCAGACTAGGAGAAAACATCCTTTATCGCAAGCGAAGGTTTGTTTTGTTACAAAGTTTTACCGTTTGGTTTGAAAAATGCAGGAGCTACCTATTAAAGGCTAGTCAACCACATGTTTTGTCCACAAATTGGGTGAAACGTTGAAGTATATGTGGATGAAATGCTGGTGAAGAGTGCGAGAGAGACGCAACATTTGGACAATCTTCAAGAAACCTTTGATACATTTAGGCGATATAAGATGAAGCTGAACCTAAGCAAATGTGCTTTTGGAGTTGCATTAGGGAAATTCCTTGGTTTTATGGTTTCACAAAGAGGGATTGAGGCAAAACCTTATAAGATCTGGGCAATCTTGAACATGGTACCTCTAAAGAATATTAAAGATGTCTAGAGCCTCACTGGACAAGTGGAGGCCCTTAATAGTTTTGTTTCAAAAGCCATTGATAAGTATTTTCCATTTTTTAGAGTATTAAGGAAAGCATTCGAATGGACGGACGAGTGCCAATGAGCATTTGAAGACCTGAAGACTTATCTCACTTCAACCCCATTGTTGAGCTTGTCCAAACTAGAAGTGTCAAGACCCAAATCCATGAAACATGAATTTAGATACCTGACTAACTTGCTAACCATACTTAGCTCAATAAACACAATTTATTTAGACTTAATTCAATAAAACTCCAGATAAACAATGCTTCTGATAAACCTCTTATAATAACTAAAATCCACAATTTATAATAATCTCCAAAAAGTTGTAAAGTCTAAGCGGAAAATAAAAACATAATAACTAATAATCTTTTCAAAACTCCACAAATTGAAAATAAACTCCACTATATAAAATACGAACTGCAAAACAAAGGTAACTAAAATTTTATGAGTCTTCAGGTAACACTGAAGCCGCCTACAACTTCCACGCTCTACCTTGCACCTCACAAGCGGTCCAAAAGTTCTAATTCTCAACTATACTTTAATCTGAAAATATTAATTGATGGGGTGAGCCACACATCTAGTAAGTAATTATACAGAATACACAACGGAATAGAGTCAAGCAAAGCACGAGTTTGATTTCACAAATTCACTCAAAATATCCAATATAGTTTTCAAAACATGTAAAGAATCACTTAATACACATATAATCATATCTTAAAGTCTTTTGGAAACACATACAAATAATTGATCAGAGCACAAATGTTACATATACACATCACATATTCTCACATACAATCCCGTGAGCGGATACCAACATCTAACCCCCGCTCGGTAGGATCAACACATATTCTCACATACAATCCTGTGAGCGGATTTACACATATATATCTGATCAATTTTAAAAACACTCATTTTGAGTCACATATCTCAAACAATAAAGTTTATACAACATATAATAATTTTCTCAATATTAACAATTGTTCCAACAATAAAGATATATTAAATATCACAATATCAAATTGAAACATAAATCAAAAGATGCTTGACTCTCTTAGGGAACGAATAGGAACTGAAGAGTTTGTATAAATGTTTTTACAATTCTTGAATAAGTTTGAAAATCCAGTTTGCTAAAAGGAACGTCTTAAATACCATTTGAAAAACAAGAATATGATTTCGAAATCGTTGGTTTGAAACAATTTAAAGAACAAAAATCTTTTTAGAAAACTTACTTTGAAACGCAATTATTTTCATAAAATAGTTTAGTTAAAAAATCTTCTTTTAAATGGGTTTTGGACATTCAAATCGTTATTTAAAATTTGAAATTTCTTTTAAAACATTATTTAAAAACCAATTAAAATTTCTCTTTCAATAGTGTAAAAAAATGCTTTTTGATAAACTTTTAAAAAAATGTAAGCTTAAAAATATAACTTTGAAAATCTTTAACTTCTAAGAACCTAAAGAACAAAACTTGTGCATATTATGCATAATTACTTACCGCACTCAAATCACTCTGAAAGTCCAGCCAAAATAATCTCCAAAGAGCCTCAAGACACTCTTAAATCGGACCTATAATCAATTATGAAAATTACTCAATATCCTCTACAAAATATAAATTTTACTAAACTATGAAAATTGACTCACTAGTAAAATACTTTGCTGAACTAATGATAGCACTAACGCAAAGTAATTTATCAGAACCCAGAGGCAGCAGCTAAAGTTTTAGAGTTTAAGTTAATATACATAACCCCAACCAAGCCATATTATATATATATATCTACCATAGAAAACTTTACAACTAACCTAATATCCTAATATGTATATATATATATATACAACACGGCATAGCATAAGTCCAGAGGCAAAGAAACCACAGCCGAAATATTTGACTTCTTCTATTCATTATATATATATATATATATATATATATATATATATATATATATATATATATATATAAATCCAACTAAAGATCAATAGCCACCTTCTTTGACTTCTTCTTCAACCAAAATATATATATATATATATACACAAATTCAAGAAGAACAATAGCCACTTTCTTTGACTTATTCTTTAACCTTTATATATATATACACAAATTCACCGTAGCCCCTTCTTTGACTTCTTCCTAACCTTCTTTAACCATTATATAAATACATATATATACCAATTCAATGAAAGAAGGAGAGCCGAAATGTTTGACTTCAATCTATTCATTATATGTACCGATCCAATAGAAAACTTAAACAAAAAAAATATTGATTCGTGAAATCCCACTGGCTCAAATCTAATATCTAATCCAACGGAAAACCTAAACGTTAGAATATAAATTTTAGGATCAAAATCAAATTTCTAAATAACCTAATAAAATTCTAATTTTTTTTTTCTTGTTTCTAATTGAGAGAAATCTTACCTTGAACAATCTGATTGTCTCTTCAATTGTACGTGTACTAACTAAAAACACCTCTTACCTCAGATAAAAACCCCGATTATTTCTTCCTCTATTCTGTAGCTTGTATTATAAGATGCGCTTAGCGTGCTGGTCCGCAATAACAATTAAAAGAAGTTCATAAATAACAATTTTATTTTAAAGAAAACTCTAAAATAAAAAAAATATTATGTGGGGTATTACAAGAAGTGGAGTTGTATCTCTACCTAGCGGTGTCTCCCCATGTAGAAATCTCAACCTTGATTAGAGAAGAGGGAAAGAACAAAAGCCCATCTACTGCACTAGAAAAGCCTTTAGGGGAGCTGAAGGATAATATCCACCAATGGAAAAGTTATCATTTTCATTGGTGACAGTAGCAAGAAAGCTCAGACCTTATTTCCAAGAGAAGAAATAAAAGCACAAGTCCTTGTAGACTTCATTGTAGCCAAGAGAAGAAATAAAAGCACAAGTCCTTATAGACTTCATTGCTGAATTTACTCCTGCCAATGATCAATAAGATCAAGACCAGGGGGCAAAGCAATGGGTCATCCATGTTGATGGATCATCCACATAGCATGCAGGAGTAATTGGGATAGTCTTACAATCACCAAAAGGGGATCGTCTGGAGTACGCTGTCTGTCTGCAATTCTAGACAACCAATAATGAAGCTGAGTATGAAGCCTTACTTTAGGGTTTGGAATTAGCCAAATCACTCGGAGCGGATTCAATCCTTGTCCAGGGAGATTCACAATTGGTGATAGGCCAAGTAAATGGGACGTGCGAAGTCAAAGAAGAATGAATGAGGAGATAATTAGAAAAAGTTTAGCAGTGCATCAAAGTTTTTATAGCAACCCAATTTCAACAAATACCAAGGGAAGAGAACAAAGAAGCTGACGTCTTAGCCAAGACAGCATCTTCGGACGAGAAGGTAGGTGATCAAGTTAAAGTCCAATATGTTCCGAGCATAGACATTCTAGAAGTAAATCAGATAGATGGAGTTGCCAATTGGACCACCCCAATTGTGTCTTATCTTAAAGATGGAATACTCCCTGAAGACACAGAAGAAGCAAGGAAGCAAAGGGTAAAAGCTGTGAATTTTGTCCTCATGGACAAGGTGTTATATAAAAGGGTTTCTCTCAGTCGTACTTGAGGTGTCTGACTCCAAACGAGTCCCATTACGTCTTGAGGGACGTCCATGAAAGAGCTTGTGGAAACCATTCAGGGGCTAGATCCTTAGTCCACAAGATAGTTCGTGTAGGGTATTATTGGCTGACCATGCAAGCAGAAGCCAAAGCTTATGCCAAAGCATGTGACAAATGTCAACGCTACAACAACATCCCTAGACGACCATCAGAATACCCCACTCCAATGGTGGCTCCTTGGCCTTTCGCCTAGTGGGGACTTAACATCCTTGGTCCTTTTCCCATGGGGGCAAGAAAAATGAAGTTCTTTGTCGTAGGGATTGATTATTTCACCAAATGGGTGGAAGCAGAGCCCTTGGCAAAAATCACTCAGTAGAATGTCAGAAACTTTGTATGGAAGAATATTATCTGTCGTTTTGGGATCCCTAGGGTACTCGTCTCGGACAATGGACGACAATTTGACAACGCACATTTTAGGGAATTTTGTGGGCAGTTAGGAATCAGGAGTCACTGCTCCTCACCTGCCCACCCACAAGCCAATGGATAGCTGAAGTTACAAACCAATCTTTGCTGAAGATCATCAAGACTCAGCTTGAGGGGGCATAAGGGATATGGCTAGATGAATTACTCAGTGTCCTTTGGGCATGTAGGACGACAATAAGGACTCCTACTAGAGAAACCCCCTTTAAGCTAACCTATGAAAGTGATGCAATGATACCAGCGGAAGTTGGATTAACAAGCTACAGGGTGGCCCATTATGAGGAGGAGGAAAATGAGAAACAACTCCGTCTAAACCTCGATCTCATTGATGAGGTGAGGATGGACGTTGAAAAGAGGGTGGCATGTTATAAGAACCTGATGACTAAGTACCATGATGCGTTAGTAAAATTGAGACAATTCAATATTGGGGACCTCGTCCTAAAAAGGGTATCCTTTGCCATTAAGGACCCTGCTCATGGAAAGTTGAGACCTAATTGGGAAGGACCATATAGAGTTATCAATTCCAAAAGGCGAGGTTCATACTACTTGGAGGCCCTAGATGGACGAAAGCTGGAACACCCGTGGAATGTGGAACATTTGTGGAAGTACTACCAGTGAGAAGGACTCATCAGGAAGGTTAGCATGGAGGCGATTAAAGATTGCTAATGGTCTAGTGATCTACTTATGTTATATTTCAGTATTTATGTTTCTAGTATCTTATGTTTTCTAGCATTTGAATTCCCTAAAAAACACTAGCTGTCAGCATGTGTTATGTTTATGGATGGTGTCATGAACAATGTCCGTTTGTATATATAGTAATTTGAATTGCTTAAAAAAGGACTAAGTATTATCATGGACGAAATGTTTGGAAGATGCTATATACTATGTTCCTTAATGTCCACGGACGATGTTATGTATAGATGATGTATATAAAGCAGCTTGAATTTCCTAATTTAAGTGTTTATGATTCTATGAAATTAACATCTAATTGAAATTAAAGACGTTTAAAATCTCTGGATGCAGAGATATCTCGTTGTAAGCTATCCTTAGTAAAAAGAAGGGGGCAAATTGTCATGAGGCAATGAACAAGGGAAAGAACAAACTTCCTAATAGAAATCATCAAAAAAATTAAAGACGAAAGAAAAACATGCATGTGACATTTCCCATGGACGACATGTCCAGCCAATCCAAACCATAAATAGGAATAACCAAGTGAAATTCCAAAAAATAAATGTAAGGACGAGGAATATATATATTTTTTTCAAAAAAAAAAAAGTCCTAACATAGACTGAAAACACTTGAAACTAAAATCAACAATAACTATATGGATAAAAACATTCATAAATAAAAGGGTAGACGACCATCATCCAAAAACCCTTAAGTTAAGCCTAAAAAAGGCAATTGTATCAAGACTCATCTAAAAACAAGGACGAGCCAAATGCACGTAGATAAATTTGAAGGATCCAAAACAACAGATCCCATAAAAAATAAGAGAAAAATAAGGAATAAGTTAGACAATTGCAAATATATTACAAACCACTGGAGGGATTTTCTCCAGACTTAAGGTCGTCACGAGCAAGTTGGGTTGTAGTATCGTCTTCAATATTAATATCTTCAGAACTCGTCTGGAGGAGAGAGCTTGCATCATTAATATTAAGCCTAATAGAGCTGAAGTCCACCTCAAGGAAACGCTCTATGGCATCCATGTGAAAGTCCTCAAAACCAGCAGTGTAGTTCTTGTCTAAAAGATCAGTGAACTTGCTAGACGCCCTAAATTCCTTGATGGCTTCTCCCTTGGCCTTTCCAAGAAGGATGCAGAGCTCATCACTTCTCTTTTGCAGGTGATCAAGATGAGTGTTCTTTTCAACAACATCCACCTTAAGCTCTTCAAGACTCCACACAATTACCCAAAAGAGAGGTGCCCTAAGCACCTAAATCTCTTTTTGAGGGCATCCCCCAAGAAGCGCAGTCTCTCACACCTTTATAAATGAGAATTAGATTTTATATTCCATATTTTCATATTCATTGTCAATATTTTCATATATATATATATATATATATATAGGTAGAAAAACATTTATAGTTTTTTTCTTTCTTCAATTAGATGAGAGAAATATTAGAACCCATTTTCCTCTCCTTTGTGTGTGTGTGTGTGTTTGTTTCTCAAAAAAAAAAAAAAAAAAAAAAAAAGGAGAAATATATAGGTAGGAAAACGGCTGTTTTTTTTTTTTTTTTCACAGTGATATCTTAAGGAAAATTTTATGTAGAATTTAATACCCCCCAAAAAACATGTCGTTTAGGTTACAAAAAAATAAAAATAAAATGCCTCTTAGGAATAATTTTAAGAGGAAAATAAAACCTATTTTAGGGGGAAAAAGGAAAAACAAATTGATAGAGCATTTAAAGGAGTTAATAGTGGATATTTAAGTAGATATTATTTAGGAATTATTATAATGGTGAAATTTTTAGTATGTATTTAAAGATTTTTTTTTTTAAAAAATTTCATCTAAAGGGGCTTGTAGTGGATATTTATTATAATGATGAAATTTATTGATGACATATGACAAAAAAATTGGCATTTACCAATAATTTTTGCCACGTGACATTATTTTTCCATAATATACCAAATAGATGAACTAATTAAGTTACAAAAGATCTTCTCAAAAAAAAAAAAAAAAAGAGTTACAAAATATGATGTGTCATTGTTTTATGCATTGTCAAAAGGTCACGTGTTATTATTGTGTGCATTCTTCGATTTGAGGATCCAACTTTTATAATATATTATACATAGATAGATATATTAGATACCACGATTTTTTTTAAAGATAGTTACAACTTATGGAGTCCACTCCTGATGATAGCTCTTTTATCATCAGATTAAGACACCACTTTCTCAAAAATGATCAAGACACCAAGTAGTTTTTGTCTTTTTGATGTAGGAAGGGATTAAACTCCAGATCTCTTATTCAACCATTAGAGCCTTTAATAATTAAGCTAACTGAGACTCACAAATATAAAACAATCTAAATGTGAAGAGGTAATATAAATCTCATAGATTAATTGTAGGAAATAAATGTGGCTAATTATAGATATATAAATTCATGATAAGCATTTAATGAAAATGAATAGTCATTAGTGACATGTGACAACCAACACATTAGAGAAATTGACATGGACTAATTAACTTGTCCCATTTTTTTTTTTTTGATGAACAACTTGTCCCATTTGGAATCATGTGTCCAAATCATCTTAAAATATGACAGAGTCTAAGCTTAGGCTTCCGTAACTAATACAGTAATATTATTAGGAGTAATGTTAGAGATGCAAGTTTTTTTACAAATTTTTTTACAGACGGCTGAAGTGGTGAATGGTTATTTATAAATAAAAAAATAATGTTAATGGTAGGTCTAGATAAAAATCAATAAAAAGTTGGCCACGTCAACCATTTGAAAAAATATTGTGGCTGTGTATTACTCTATTATTAGATTAGATATAATTAATACATGATAATGAATGCTTTTATCTTATTAAAACATGACAATTAATTAGTAATAATTTGATATAAATGCAAGGTTTGGTGAGGTGGTAGGTTTAATGAAAAAAATTATAAGGAATGCTCCACATTAGAGTCTACAGAATCTCGTGATCTCCCATGTTAGGTTCTTGTGTGTGTGTGTGTATATATATATATGTATGTATTGATAGTTCAAATTATCAAAACAAAAGTCTAATATTTCACCAATTATGGAACAACTTTTTATTAAGCTGGTGTTTGCATTCCTAGTGATCATGTTCATAACCATGCCATTAGCCATGGGGTCCAGAGCTGATATTCACTGTCCGTGCCCCTCTGTTCCTATTTGCTGCGATGCAAAAATAGCAAAACCAACATTTTAATTTTTGCTCAAGGTTTGTGCTTCTTAACGCACAATCTATGTATATTGTTGTAACCGGAGAGTGCTACTCCTATTGTGATAGCACAAATGAATTCACCATAATGAAAATAAATAAAAGGCATATTTTTATTTAAGAAGTCTTTGCTGAGTTTCTAAAGATAACATCAACGAGCTAGAAGGTAATTTGGCAATTGATATCCATGATTTTTCATACTTAATGTCTTGCGTGATGTATGGTACATTTTGAAATATTTTTTAAAGAATTATCTTATAGTACACATATAGTAAGGAAAACGACTTCAGTTGTATTATGAAAGAGGAAACACAAATTGTTAGCATTAAAATAATTAAAATTTGAATCTTTCGCTTGTAATTAATACAAAATAATAAATACATTTACCCTATTAATACTCTTTGTAATTATATAGCACACATTTATTTATTTATTTATTTTATTGATTCTAGTGCACAATTATTTTTTACATTATTGACGGCATGTTTTATTAAATTTACTTTTGTCTCTTGATGGCTTTTGTTTCAATTGTTGGCAAAGCAACTAAATATGAAGAAGAATGACATATTCAAATTCATAATAAAATTTTGATGATAATAATAAGTATTCTAAATAAATTAATTTTTATATAAATTATTAATAAAATAACTATAGAAATTCCTTTTATATATATCACATATGCCACGTGTGTGATCGAAAACTCATATATATATTTTTAATTAAAATGTAACATTTTTAAGTCGTGACAGCAAATAGTTTTAATTTGAGCATAAAATGTGTGTCCTAAAATTATGAAGTTTGAACTTGAGTTTTAAGTTTTTAACTTTATTTTATATCCTTAACCTTTTTTTAATGTCCTAATTTTATTGAATTGAATTTTAAATTTTAAAATTTGACAAAAATTCAAAACTCACTCTCTAAGTTTTTGTAGAATTTATTTCAAATTTCTAGCTTTTCTATCATTTCATTGTGTCTTCTAAGTTTCAAGTTTATTCAATCAAGACCTCCTCCATCCACTTTTCTTAGAAGATTTCATTATGTATCCAACTAACTATAAAAAATACATTTCAAAAAAAATTCTAAAATAAAAAGATCTCAAATTAATAAAAACATAATTAAAATTTCAGTAAATTCTGCCCACTACGAAATGTAAGGTTAAGGCATTTCACCGAACACTTTAAGTGCTCTAAAAGCAAATGATAGGATTTTTTAGTCCAAATACATTTGTTGATTAATATTTACAATTTACTAAACAGAGAAAGGGGGAAATATATTGATTAATATTTACAATAAACTAAACGGAGGGAAGGGGCTGTGTTAGTGTTTGTGGATGATGCTGTGAGATTTGGAAAAGAAAATTTTTCTCCTTTTTTGTTTGGTTAATAGGAAAATGCTGGGAGAGTATTTTTTTTTTATATGAAAAATGTGTTTTTATTATTTAGTTAAATATTTAACAGAATCATTGAACCGAAGTGGATAAAAGAACTTGATTGAATAAAAAGAGTAATTCTTAGGTACTTCCGGAGCATGAAGAATAATACTCTCTCCTCTCACATTCATGGTTGGGTCTACTCATTAAATTCATGGTATGATCTACCATTCATGTGTGGGGAGGGAATACAATTTCTTTATACTTCAGAGTACCTAAGAATCTTCCGAATAAAAAAGTGGATTATTAATAGTTATGTACTAGAGTTAATTTTGGAAGTATAAAAAAGTGGCCACTAAAGAAAAGAGTATTTTTCCAATGTGTGTATTAATGACCCTACTAATAATTAGTATACCAAGATAATTGATGCATGATAATAAATGCATTTATCTCAATAAAATTTTACAACTAATTTGTAATACTTTGACATAAATGCCAAGTTTGGTCAGTGGAAAAACTAAGGATATGTTTGGTTGGATTGAAAATAGGGTGGATAGAAAATAGAGGAGAGAAAATTGATAATAGGTGTGTTTGGTTGGGAGGGATGGGAGAGGGAAAAAGTGGTGGGTTTCGGCAATTTTCTCTTTGGGCCCACCAAAATTGAATCACCCACAATCGAAGTGAAAACATGAGAGAAAATGCTTGGCAATATTTTGGACAAAATTGCCCGAGCTAATGTTCAAAATTTTTTAGCTTGGCGGTTATTTTATTCTCTGCTTCTTTTGTCTTTTTATTGATAGGATTCTTTTGTTGTTCATTCTGTTCTCTTTATTTATTTATTTATTTCATTTGTGCTGAACAACTGATGCTTGATCTTTTCTTCAATTTTTATTTCTTCTTTCGTGCTTATCTTCGTTTTCTTTTTCTTGTCTTTTTCTTGTCTTTAGTTTTTTTTTTCTTTTATTATGTGCTTATCCTTTCTTTTCTCAAACACTTAGTTGGTTATTTATTTATTTATTTAAATTTTGGGTTCTTAAACTTCCTTTTAAAAAAAAATTTAAATGTATAAATAAAGTACTATTCATACAATAAAATTTAATTAAAAAAATGTGTCGCTTTTAGTTTATTTAATAGGGACATGACTATAAATTTTTGCCAGCTTCATTTTCTCTTCTCCCATTTTTCTTCTCAACCAAATAAATAAGTTTTCTATCTCTTCACTTCTCTATCCTCTCAATCAAACACATATGAGAGAAAATTAAGGCTATGTTTGGAAACTATTTGTTCCCCCATATTTTCTGTTTCCAAAAACAATATTCTATTTTTGAGAATAAAAAATTTGTTTGGCAACTCAAAATCGACAGAAAAAAAAAATTATTCTCAAAACTCAATTTATAAAGGAAATTGAAAACATGTAAAGGTTGAAAATAGAAAACTTTTTTTTTTTCCTTGAAAAAACTTTTATTTTTATTTTTAATTTCAACTAACCAAACATATTTTTGATTTTAAAAACACAAGAAAACATTTTTTTTTCCTTATATTCCCAAAAAAAAAAAAGTTGTTAAAAATAGAAAACAAAAACTTTTACCAAACATAATGTAAATCTTTTCTACTCTCCCACTTTTCTATCTCTTTCCCATTTTATATCCTCCTAATTTTCCATCATTGCAACTAAAATGAATGGGTCCGACTCTCCTGCCATTGTCTCTAGGGTTATAATCTTGTGTTGTCATAAACAAATAAATAGTAATAAGCATTGCATTACACCATCCTGTATTCTTTGTAATACCTATTCATATTTCTATGTAATCACCATTAATGTTTACCAAATGTGCCCTAAGAATTTTCCCATTCCCTCCCAATTTTACACGATTGGAAAAGAAAATCATATTTTCATCTAAAATCTTTTGGTATCTTGATTTTCCAATGAAAAATCATATTTCTCGTGCAAAAAAAAAAAAAAAAATATGGCTTCTTGATTTCCCACTAAAAAAAATCATATTTCCTCAAAAAATTCATGAATTCTTGATTTTCCACCAAAAATTCTCAATTTCTTAATTTTTAGCTAAAAAATATATTTTCCAAAAAAGAAAAAGTCTTTGTTCCTTGATTTTCCATTTAAAATAATATTTTTAACCACAAAATATTTGGTTTCTTGGATTTTCCACTAAAAGATCATCTTTTCTTTAAAAAATAAAATTCATGGTTATTGAAAAATCACATTTCCCCAAAAAATTCCTTATTTTTTTTGTGGGAGAGTAAGAGGTTCTGTTATTCCTTAGTTCTTCATTTAGGACCCGTTTGATTATAGTGAAAAGAATAGGCATGAAAATGGTGGAGAGAAAATGGTTTTTTGGATTGTTTGGTTGGGGTGGAAAATTGGAGAGATTTGGGTGAGTCCCAGATATTTTCTCCCTGTGCCCACCAAAATGAAATCTCCAAATTAGAGAGAAAAGACAAGTGGTTTGTGGATGTTGGTCCGGAAAATTAATTTTACAAATTGGCAACCAATGTTGAAATACTCATTCATACAATTTTTTAAATAAAAATATAAGGTGTTATTTTTTGTTTTATCTAATAGGAACATGATATTACATTTATATAAACTCTATTTTCTATTGTTTCATATTTCTTTTTAACCAAACAAAAGAGTTTTTCATCTCTTCACTTTTCGATCCTTCCAACCAAATACCATGAGAGAAAATTAAAATTTCTTCTATCTCTCCATTTTTCCATCCCCTCTCCATTTTCAATCCCTTTAACCAAACAGACCTTTTCACCTCACCAAACTTGGCTTTTACATCTATTGTTAGGACATATGTGATTAATTGTTAGAACCATATGTCAATATTTTATGTAATTGGCTAATCCTTTGACAAAACGCACTTTACTTGTAATTGAGTAGATCTAGAATGTGTTTAATACTTCAAGGAACAAGAGTTCAAGTTTAAGTATTGAAGCTATGCAAGTCTGTCCAAGATTCAAGCTGAGAAAGTGTTGTTCATTAAAGCTCGACAACTAGCATCTATCGAGACCTATAGAGTTGTTGAAGCTCGTGGCTCGACAGCAGCTCGACAGATAGACATCTATCGAGGTTTATGAAAAACAGAATTTAAGATTTGTTTTGACTCCAATTCGTGATTATGTGCTTGTGCTTTCTTTTTTCACAACCCTAAACATATATAATGATTATTTTAAGGGCTGTATTTGGTTACACAGCTGAGAGTACAATTGCACAAGAGCATAATTCCACAAGTGTGACTAAAAACCTAGTTTTGCCCTAGTTCTTGAAGAAGTTACTATGTTTGTACACCTTAGGGTTTTGTGACCAAACAACTTCACAATCTTCATCTATTGAAGAGAAGAAGAACTTTGCAGCCAACATCTTTCTCAAGTTGGTAATTGAAGTCACGTACTAGGATCCGCGCAATTGGTTAGTCACGTACTGGGAGCCGTGTATCAAAAGGAGAGATTGTCACTACAGAATAAGTCCAATTGGGTATTGGGGTAAGGGTTCAACTGTAGGTTAGTATAAGGTACTGGGATTCCTTTACTTGTAACCACTTGTTTTGATAATAGTGGATTTTTAGGAATGGTGACCTTAAAATCACCCGGTGGGATTTTTCCCTTGGAGGTTTTTTCCATTCGTAAACAAATCACCGTGTCAAATTTAATTTCTGTTGCATTTATTTGTTTGGTGATTGTATGTGCTACCACGCGTTTGCATGTTAAATTGATTAATTAATTAAACTTGGCTAATTAATCAATTAATCCATCATAAGGGGTCATTACGTTTTTGGCCTATCATCTACATAGTACTAATTAATTATCATATTTTAATGAAATAAATGCATTTATTATCTTACATATATATATATATAATTAAAATATTATTTGATAAAGCATTAAATGCATCTTAATCATAGTTATTAAACTCGGACCGGATGTAGACTCAATCTATGAGCTAGGTCTGTGGGTCACTAGTTTAACCAATAGGTCACCTAGGGTCAAATAAAAAGGTTGATATATATATATATATATATATATATAAGTATGAGACCAAGTCAGCTAAATATATAAACAAGTACATAATTACAAAATCTTCTAAAGGAGCAACTAGGGTCACGCACTCATACTACAAGATAAAAAATTAAATAAGCATATAAAAAAAAAACACTTAAAGCCTTAAAAGCCCATTGATGGGGATCAATGGGCTTTTAAGGCTTTAAGCGTCCTTGGTCATCGTCCAAAGTTTAACCATGCCCAGATCAAGTCATCCGAGAACAAGAACATGCACAAACACTCGTCCATTAATAACCAAGTGATCCAGTGAAGGAAGTTCTACATAGACGAGTTTACCTACAGACAACTAAGTATATGGACAACCAAATTATACTTTGTGAATTTTGTGGAAAATCCTCCATTAGTTTCACATAAACAAAATACGACATGTTGCTTGATATGTGAAAGGAATTCCACATACTTCGCTCCATATAGCCCATTTTTTTTATTAACCACCAACATCACCCACGATGATGGTGGATTCAAACAAGTAGACCCACATCTAACTCTCTATAGAAGGAGTAAATCCCATCCACCCAAGGTAAGTCCTAACCATTCACTATCTTCTATCCTTGTGTTCTAGAGAGAAAACTGACTTAACCATCGGATGGTCCTTGGTCGGGTCACACCGGTCACCTTTGATTGTTCTTCTTTCTTTTCAGGATTCACAGCCATTACCGTAGCCCAAAGTATTTCAGCCTATTGATTTTCGTGTATCATCACCCTTTAAATCCTGAAAGCCTAAAATTGTAAAACAAAAACAAAGATTGATATAAGTATCTATGGGCTACGACTGAAACCTGAAAGTGGAAAGTGTACTAGCGTAGTCAGGAGCTAAAAATTGATGCATAATCAAATAGGGTGAAAATTGAGAAGTGATGAAATGATAATAACATAGTACTCTTTTGATGGAAGGAGGATTCTAGACATAGACACAAAAATTGTAAGGGTATGTTTGGTAGACTGTAATAAGCACTACAATTTAATAGTTATTTCTATAGTTTAGCAATTATTTAGTTTGGTTATGTTTTTATTACAAGAAATAGTCATACCTTATGAATAGCTATTCTTCAAAATAAGGAATAACTATTCCTCTTTAAAAGGGTTGTATTAGCTATTACTTCATAAGTGCAATAATTTCAAAACTTAATATATTTCCAAATAAACAAACTTTCTACATATATCTAACAATTATAAAAATAAAAAATTGTAAAAAATAACATATATCTATCTTAAATTTAAAAAATAACAATTTTTAAGGAGATATAATTGTATGAGTAAGATATTTCCTAAAATAAATCTTAAATTTTATTCTAATTTTATAACTCACAACCAAACATATGAGTAGGTTTAGTTATTATATTACAACATATTTTATTCATAGTAATAAAGATTATAATTCATGTCGTAATCTCCATTCAGTGTACCAAACATACCCTAAATGCAAACGGAAGAGAGTTGTGTTTTTTTTTTTTTTTTTAATTTTTTTATAATGATTTTTTCCTCTTTGAATTCTCAGGTTAGCACACATTAAACAATTAAGAAGTAACAAAGTAAAACTACAAATGTAATTTAATTTTACAAAACCCACAAACCCAATTGGATTGTACAAACCCAACTGAGTTGCACAATTTGCCTCAAATCTACCAGGTTTGACCGAGTTTTATGGGGTCAAGTGCAAAAACAATCCAATTAAATACCCGAACTGGTTTAAGTGATGGGTTATTGAATATCTGGGTTTATAAATAACTATTATCTTAGAGAAATGATATGTCCACAACATTTTTACAACATTTTTACAACAAATCTTAAGTGGCAGGTTGTTACTGGTTGTTATTATTGGGGCAAAAAAGTAATCTTAGTGTTAAGTTCAAATTTGAACCAATAATAACTAACCACCTATGATTTGTTGTGAAAATGTTGTAAAAATGTTGTGGACGTAGCACCTCTCATTATCTTAACAACTGTGATTAGGAAATTGATTAAAAAAATCCATATAAATATATATATTATGTGTGTATAACTAGTATATTGAGATAATTAATACATTCTTTAATCCTAATTAAAACATGAACATTAATTAGTAATAATTTCACATGAATGCAAAGTTTGGTGAGGTGAAAGGTTTAATAAAAAGACATCCAAGGAGCACTCCACATTAAGAATCCACATATAAATAATATGTGTGGATAATTAGAATATTAAGATAATTAAAATGTGCTTTAATCCTAATTAAAACATCACTATTAATTACTAATAATTTCACATGAATGCAAAGTTTGTGAGGTGGAAGGTTTACTAAAAAAAGCATCTAAGGATTGCCCCACATTAAGAACCCACATATAAATAATATGTGTTTATAATTAGTATATTAATATAATTAATGCATGCTTTAATCCTAATTAAAACATGACTATTAATTAGTAATAATTTCACATGAATGTTAAGTTGAGGTGGAAGATTTCATTAAAAAACATCTAAGAAGTGCTCCACATTAAGAACCCACATATAAATAATGTGTGTGTATAATTAATATATTAAGATAATTAATACATTCTTTAATCCTAACTAAAACTTGACTATTAATTAATAATAATTTCACATGAATGCAAATTTGCTGAGGTGGAAGGATTAATGAAAAAACATCGAAGGAGTACTCCACATTCACAACCAACATATAAATAATATGTGTGTGTATAATTAGTATATTAAGATAATCAATATATGGTATAATCCTAATTAAAATTGACTATTAATTAGTAATAATTTCACATGAATTCAAAGTTTGGTGAGGTGGAAGGTTTAATTGAAAAAAACATCTAAGGAGTACTCCACATTAACAACCCACATATAAATAATATGTGTGTGTATAATTAGTATATTAAGATAATCAATATATGGTTTAATACTAATTAAAACCAGACTTCTGAACTCAAGAATCAAGAGTTTTGACCCATCCACATTAGATTAGGAAAACAACATTTTTCTTAGCCTAGGATCGGTAATAAAATCAAATAGAGTCAAGTGACCAGTCACACCTAGAGAAACCCAATGATCGATGGCGACTTCACTTAACCTTAATTTCCTTAAAATTGACTCATATTCTAGTCACACACTTGAGGTACGACACACCTCCACACTCAAAATAAAAAGACCGCAAGCATTGCTGTGATGTGTGGTCAAGCAGCGGCAAGGCGTCGACAATTAGTATTAATTTCACATGAATGCAAAGTTTGGTGAAGCGAAAGGTTTAATGAAAAAACATCTAAGGAATGCTCCATATTAATAATCCACATATAAATAATGTGTGTGTAGACACTCGATTTTGCACCCATGATTTAATCAAGGAGAATGACTGGAGTGACCATCCATGTACAAAAAAAAAAAATCATTCATGCATCATTCTGTTCATGCATTTCATGCATCATTTTGTTCTTGCATTACATACATCATTTTTTCTTTGCATCATGTCATTCATTACATATCATGAAAATGATCTTGAGATTCTAACATTCCCAACAGTGTTTTCGGTTTTCAAATCGGATCATTGGATAGAAAGACATCGCATGATCATGTTTGCATGGTCCATATGCATTGTGTCTAGGAAGATTAGACCACACACGATTAATTTAAATTAATTCTGATTGGTCAAGCAATTAAAATTAAATAAATAAATTTGTGATTGGTTGATAATTAGTGTTTAAAATAGAGATGCATGCATTGGAATAAAAGAGATGATTGGATAACAATAAAATTGTGGATAATTTGAACTTTATCAAGATCTATTTTAAGGGATTTATTTACAAGATAATGGGTCAAGATAATGATTCAAGATAATTGTTTTTAAAAAGCTTGAATTGTCCAAAAAAGAGATAAAAAATCATAGACGGAGGATGAAAACATGTCTAGGTACAAGGATCAGCCAAAAAACCCTAGAAAGAGAGTCCAATTGGCACCCGAACATGAAAGCACGTTTGGACTCCAATAGCCAATTTGGCACTTTTGGAGTGTCGAACGGCACTTTGAAAGTGCCGAATTTTCCTTGGTTGGGCTTTGGCCTAATGACCTTCGGGTGACGATAATGTACACCCTTTTTCGACCTTTTTTGCAAAAGGATGCGTCCGAATTCAAACCCTAGTCGTCCATACCTATTTTTTAGGAATTTTTGACCTCTATAAATAGAGACTGAACCTCATAATTCAACATCTTTTGGCTACACTCTGAGAGGCATACATTTTTGGATCTCAAATCCCTCATATTTCCTGATCACTTCTTTGAGTGTTGCTACTTAAATTAGGGTTTTTAGGTTCAAAGAGAATTGAACAAATTTCTTTGAACCCTAAAACATCCTGTCAAGAACAAAGTGTGCTCATACAAGAGGTTGTTCTCTAACCCTTTTTATTCTTATGTTTCTTTAATCGTGATAATGCATGCTCTCTTATTATTATTATTTTTTTAAAATTCATATGCTTCGTTGTTAATGAAAATTGTGAAAATATGATCTTGTTTTTATTGTTGCTATAATCTATTTCTTAGTTTTAAAGATTTGCATACAATTAACTGTTTTTCTTCAAAACAAAACAGATCTACATCTTTCTTGGATGTAGATCTGAATTTTTCTTTAAAAAAAAAGTGGATCTACATCTTTCTTAGATGTAGATCTAAGTTTTTCTTAAAATGAAAACGAAGTTTGCATCTTCTTTAGATATAAATCTGATTTTTCTAATACATGTAGATTTTTAAAATAAAGAAAGAGATCGTGAATTGTTGTTTGTTTTATTTGAGTCAAGTAGCATGAAATAATTTCATGAATGAGATCCTCTCCATAAAAAAACATATCTTTTTCAAATACAAAAACAGATCTGCTTTTTCTGTTATAAAAACCATTTTTTTCATCATCATCAAAATAGACCTGATCTTTTACAAAACTCAAAACCACTTTTTTATCTCTTTAAAAACAAATCTGAATTTTATCTTCAAAAATCATTCTTTTTACACATACAAAAGTAGATTTGAATTTTATCTCAAAAAATCACTTTTTTATATATTACAAAACAGGTCAGATATTTTGACAGATCAAAATCAATTTTTTTTACCAACTAAAATAGATTTGATTCTTTTCAAAAGGAGAGATTTCGTTCATAAATGATTTTGTGTTTGTCTTTCATATGTTCAACATATCATACATAACATGCATAAATTGGTACATTAGTCACAAGAGTCTAGAAGACTAGACTTTGTCTAGGCAGAATGGGTGCCTAACACCTTCCTATTCCATAACTTAGCCTCTGTATTTAGATTTTTGGTTAAGTAGACTTAGCTTTATCTTTATTTATTTTGGGTAGATTGTAATTAGGACAAAAAGCCATGTATATTTGGTAGATTGTAACTAGGACCCAAAGCCATGTAAAGTTCAAATTTTCGAAGGTGTATTTTTATTTATTCAATCAATGAATGGAACATTCAGTCATGTAATTTTTTTTAGTTTTTCTTATTTTTTGTACATAAAAAATAAGTGGCGACTCCATACCATTTACCCAAAAAAAGAGGTGCCCTAAAAAGCACTAAAAAATCTCTCTTTTTTTGAGAGGCAATTTTCCCAGTCTCTCACAGTGGCAACTCCGCTAGGGATGTCAAGGGCTAAGCTTCGTATTAGACTTAAGTGACCAAATATGTACCATTGTGTCGGACCGTGAGATGTGTCATTTCACCTCAAAACCAATTGGTGATGAGGAAGACACACTTAAATCTTTTATGGCATTCGACATCACACCACGTGGGCCTATTTTTAGAGTGGTTGTAGGGAGTTAAATTGTGGTCCCCCCAACACATTGTTTTGCATGGTCTTGCATGATATAGTTGGTGTTTTTTTTATTAATGTTTGATGGGATGTTGTATGATATTTTGTTGTATGTATTGTCTGTTACAATCTTTCCTTAACTGTCATCGTGTGTGCCATCCAAACAATATGTATGCACCCTTTTTTAACAATTTTGTGGTGGTAGTAACCATGGATCACCGATCTTCATTAGATTTGGGTATACCCAGTGGTGAACTCACCAACTCATAGCCCAAAGTTACTGGATCATTTCCTGTTGACCAACGCAATGTTCATTACATTACAAGTTGGGAGGTGTAATGTCCTACCTATGGGAAACAATGAAACAACAAACCCACCCTACAATGTAATGACTTAGAACCTATCCCTAGGTTGGACTCGGTTAAAAATGCATTGCATGTTGTGTGTGTTTGTTTTGGTTGAATAATGAACATGGATGAGGTCTTAGCTTTGATTAACCTGACCAAGCCTGTCATTAGGGGAGAATTTGGTCAAGATCTAAAGGAAGGCTACAAAGAGAACCTAAGTCCGACACTCAAGCCAACAACTCTAGTTCCAAGCCTATCACTTCCATCACCATATTGAAGCCGTCAAGCATAGAAGAAACTCCACTACTGCAACACCACAACCCCATCTTCGACCTCCAAGGTAGTTCAAGCCACCAGAAGTTTGATGCTCCCCACACTATGGCCGAGGAAAGAGAATACCCAAACACAGAGGAACCCATGAACACTCAAGAGCTACTGAACACTATGTTAGCTAGTCAAATTCAGTTGAGGGAAGACATGGGTTGTATGATGCAACAGTTCCAGAATTTGAAGAGTAGTCAAGAGGAGGATAATATTGATCATGATCCACTAGTGGTAGAGAATGAGAAGAAAATCAATGAAAGGATGAATAAGATAGAGGAGATGATTAGAAGAGCTCATAAGCTGGAGGACCTTATGGACTACGATTCTCTCTCACTGTTCCCTAATGCAAGATTGCCACCCAATTTCAAGCTGCCAACACTTGACAAGTTTGATGGGACTGGTTATCCAAAGTCCCATTTGAAGATGTACATGAAGGCTATGCAACCCTTAGATTGAGGAAGTGCTTTCTCAAATGTTCCAAAGCACCCTAATTGGAGCCGTTCTTAGGTGGTTCCTTAATCTAGATGATGCAAGAGCAAGAAGTTGGGAGGACATCTGTTAAGAGTTACACAAGCAAAACAAGTACAATACAGAAGTTGACATCACAAGAAGAGACCTTGAAACTACCAAACAAGAGCCAAAGGAGTCCTTCTCCCCTTTCATCACCAAGTGGAGAGCTAAGGCCGCACAGATGATAAGTAGGCATAGTGAGGAAGAACAATTAGTCATGGTTGTAAAGAATTTGTTACCAATGTATCATAAGTATTTGTTTGCACAATACTTTCCTAATTTTAAAGCTTTAATTGCTACCGGAACCCAATTTGAGGATGCTTTAAACAATGGAACCATAAAAACTGATAACCCACCAAGGTTTAGAAAGAACATAGGATCTAATTCCAAGATTGCAGAAATTTCGAATATTCATAAAAATGATTCATACCAATTGATTGTGCCTATTGCACCTGTTCAAGTACCACAAAGGCCTAGGCCTAAAAGAGAATTTCTTGAGTTGTACATGCCCATGAGCCAAGTGTTTGATAAGCTGAAAGCAAAAGGGTTACTGAAGCCTTTAGACCCAGGACCAATTCCAACCCCTTTCCCTCAAGGTTTGATGTAAATAAAAGATGTGCTTACCACCAAGTCCCTAGTCATGACACTAACCGTTGTTTCACCCTTCGTCATGGAATTCAAAACTTAATAGACAACAAAGTGATTACGCCGCCTACAAGGCCTAGCATAACTAACAATCCCTTGCCCAATCACAACTTTGGGAAAGGACTAAGGATTAATTGCTTGATGATTGAAGCAGAGAATAAGGAGGATCCATACAACCTGATTTGTGACCTACCCATGCTTCATGATGACATGGGAAGAATTGATGGATAGGGCATCTACCACTGCCGTAGAATATGACATATGGAATGAAGAATCAGAACCCGGAGATTGCCACACATCCACAAGTGGGGGAAGACAATTCAAACCCCAAATAAATAACAAAACATCCACAAATAGGGGGAGACATTTCAAACCCCAAATAAACAACCAAACATCCATAAACGGGGGGAGACACTTCAAACCCCAAGACACTGACCTTAATGATCCAACAAAAATTACCCACATCATAAGGGGAGCGAGACACTTTAAACCCCTATAATTGGGGAACGACAACCCTGTGGAAGCCTTAAATAGATCTACCCAACAGACACTTGCTGAGGAAGATGAAGTCCTCAAGCAACTATAGAAGACACAAGCCAACATATCTCTTTGGGGTTTACTCATGGCCTCATACAAACACCGCCAAAACCTAGTAGACCTTCTCAACAAAATCCAAGTCCCTACAACCACAGCCTCCCAAGATTTGAATGCTATGATTGGGTCCATAAATAGGGAATTCACCTTCTCTTATTCTGACAAGGATCTGACCAAGAAGGGGAAGCACCATAACGACCCTTTGCATATCATTGTAGATTCCATGGGGAAGAGTATATCGATGGTTTTGATAGATGATGGAAGCACTTTAAATGTGTGTCCATTGAAGACTGCAAGCTTTTTAGGCCTTAGTATCGAAGATATTATGCAACACGTGAGGGCATATGACAACAGTAGAAGAGAGGTCTTGGGACCATAACTTTGGAGCTTACCATAGGACCAATGGTCAAAAAAGTGTATTTTCAGGTCCTTAACATAGCCTCATGCTTCAACATGCTCCTTGGGCGACCGTGGATTCATGACACGGAGGCCGTACCTTCTTCCCTACATCAAAAGGTTCAATTTCCATATGAAGGAGCTATTGTGACCATCTATGGGGATACTCTGATCGTGCCTAAACACGTTTATGGTATCGATTCTGAGAAGGAGCCATTGACTCTGGATGGCTTCGTGATCGAAAGGCCTATTTCTAAAAAGAGAGAAAGAGAAGTTAAGAAGATCCCAATGGACTTTTCTCCTTATGGTAACAATAATGTGATAGCAATGATGAGGAAAATGAATTACCTTTTGGGGATGAATTTGGGGAGAACTGTGAAGAAGCCAACTATTTAGAACCTGACGATCCCTACTGCCGCACCACTTTTTGGGCTAGACTACAAGCCCATTGATGATGATTTGTTAGAGATAGAAGTGAGAAAGATGGCTCGAGCCAAAGCCAAACCGAAAGGACTCCCTTGTCCTCTAGAACCTCTAAAGCCCTACACTCCTATGTTAAATGGGAAGTTCGTAAAAGCCAGAGAGAGTCAACGTTATTGGGGGTTCCCTAAACCAAGATTTGATCCTGTGACAAAGACAATGGTACCTAGATTTAAGATACTACTAGACTGCCACAAAGAGGTTTTAGAATTGAAGAAAGAAGATACAACGTGGGTTCCTACTGATTGAGCTAATTACATGGATCCTGACACCATAACCACGCTTCTTGGGGATCATATTCGTAACATAGAAGATGAGGAGTATTGGGAAGCTAGTCAGCATGCATTGAAGAGCCCGTATGAACTAAGATCCCATAACGAAGATGAGGAAAGGGAAGTAGCCCCTAGTGATGATGAAGATGAAGATGAAAGCGATGTCAAGAGTGATAGTAGTAGTAGCAGGAACAACAATGATAGTGGACATGATGATGATGACAGTAGCATTGATAGTGAAGACAGTAGCAACAAAAGTTATGATAACCTGTATAGTGGTGATGATTAGGGTGAACTCCCTAGTGATAGAGAAGATGAAGATGCAAACCTATTCTATGAAGAATATGATAGTGATGTGGACTATCATGATCAAGACATTGAAGACAATGCCCAAGCTAACAGGTGGAGCGATACTGATAGTGATCAATATAGACTGGTGAATGTGTTAGAGAATGCAAGAGAAGAAAATGCACAAGCCAATTGAATGTACCACGAAGAATATCTCTATGAGCACCTTTCAGATTGGAGTGATATCACTCATGTTAGCTCAAGGTATGGCCCAAGGTATGATAAGCATGGAAGAAAAAATCCAAAATTGGGGCCGTATTATGATTCAAAACCAAGTTCGCTTGCTATCGAAGAGGAGGATGACATAGATGCCAGGTTGACCACACTTGTGAATGCTAAACGTAATAATGAGAAGGAAGAAGAAGGTGAGCCTGAACATCTCCCTTAGCCCATCTACTTGGGAAACAGAGGTAAGCACGAATTATTTGATGAATGGGTGGATAGAATAGAGCGTTTGGATGCTTTTGTGACTGACAAGCCTATAGACATGGAGATTGAAGAAGAAGCTACAGATTATATGGATGTAGATCCCGTAGTACTGATGCTGAGGGAAGAAGGAGCTTATTGGAAGCCACCTGCCATTGTGGAAGCCATGACCGAGTTGAAGAACTGGGCATGGGAGGGAGCCGCCCACCCCATGGAGGACTCTGTGAGAAAGGTCAAAACCATCAAGTCAGTCACCTTTGCCAAGAAGATCAAGACCGCTTTGCTAGTCGCCTCTGCCAAGAACGTTGTTTCTGTCCCTATTGAGTCTATTTCTGATAGTATTTCTATTCCTGTTACGTCTGTTTGTGATAGTTTTCCAGTTGAGTCTGCTAAGTTTCTTGAGTCTGTTGAGAAATATTTTCCTTTTAATATGATTTTTGATTCTCCTTATTTGCTGGCTTTGAATGTTTTTTTATTTCTAAAGTTGGTAAAGAAACTCTTAATAATAAGGAATTAAAACATGGATACCTAGAACCTATAAAAGAAGAAATCCAACCCATTAACCTGGGAATAGAGGAAGAGCCCAAAATAATCCAAGTTGGCGATACTCTAACCACTTCAGAGAAAGATGCATTAGTGGCACAACTGACAGAGTTCAAGGAGGTCTTTGCCTGGTCATATGAAGACATGCCTGGGATTGATATAGATATAGTATAGCACTACATTCCAACAGATCCAACCATGAAGCCAGTCAAGCAGAAATTGAGAAGAATGAAGCAGGTGTGGACTCTCAAGATCAAGGAAGAAATGGAGAAGCAGTACAATGCTGGATTCCTAAAAGTGGCAAACTATCTAGAATGGTTAGCTAATGTGGTTTCGGTACCAAAGAAAGATGGGAAGGTCAGAATGTGTGTAGATTTTTGAGATCTGAACAAGGCCAGCCCGAAAGATGATTTGCCTTTGCCTCACATTGACGTATTGGTTGACAACACTGTGGGCCATGCCCTGCTATCATTTATGGATGAATTTTTAGGGTACAACTAGATCAAGATGGCTCTGGAAGATATGGAGAAAACCTCCTTTATTACACCATGGGGAATATACTACTACAAAGTCATGCCATTTGGCCTTAAAAACGCTGGTGCTACTTACCAGCATGTAGCCATCACTCTGTTGCATGATTTGATCCACAAGGAAGTAGAAGTTTATGTTGATGACATGATAGTGAAGTCCAAAGACCGTGAAGGGCACATACCAGCTTTGAGGAAGTTCTTCGAAAGGATTCGGTTATACAAGTTACGATTGAATCCCAAGAAATGCTCGTTTGGAGTTACATCTAGAAAATTGTTAGAAGTTGATCCTGACAAAATCAAGGCAATTGTAGAGATGAAACTCCAAGAAATGAAAAGGAGATCTGGGGATTTCTAGGGAGAGTATAGTACATTAGCAGGTTCATAGCCCAGCTCACCATGACGTGTGAACCAATCTTCAGACTGCTTAAGAAGGAAGTCCCTATAGTGTGGAATGAACAATGTCAAGAAGCCTTTGAGAAGATCAAGAGTTATCTGATGAAACCACCAATACTTGTCCCACCAGCACCAGAAAAGCCATTGTTGTTGTATCTCACCTCTATAGATACAGCAATCGGGGCTCTACTTGCTCGATACCTAGAGAGACTAGGAAGGAGAATGCAATTTACTACATCAGCAAGAAGATGTTCCCTTATGAAGAAAAGTATTCACCATTAGAGAGGACATGCGTAGCACTTGTTTGGGCAACTCGTAAACTCAGGCATTACATGCTTGCTTACAAGATCCTGTTAATTGCAAGAATGGATCCTTTGAAATACTTAATGGAAAAACCCATATAAGATGGGAAAACTACTAAATGGGTCTTGCTTTTGTCAGAATTTGATATTAAGTATGTGACTCAGGAATTTGTGAAGGGGAGAGCAATTGCCGATCACTTAGCCCATTGTTCACCAGAAGAAGCTGAAGAGATCCAAGGAGACTTTCCAGATGCAGATATCATGGGGGTTGAGGTAGAATCATGGAAGATGTATTTTGATGGAGCAACAAATCAAAACGGAAGTGGAATTGAAGTTCTCCTAATTTCACCAAAAGAGACACACATTCCATTTTCTGGCAGACTTAACTTTCCTACCACTAACAATGCCACGGAATATGAAGCTTGCATTATGGGTCGACACGCAACCTTAGGCCAAGGAGTGAAGGAGTTGGAAGTATACGGAGACTTAGCTTTAATAATCTCTCAGATTCAAAACAAATGGAAGATCAAAGAAGAAAGACTTGTGCCTTATCATGAATGTCTTCAGAAATAGGCATTAAAGTTTAGCAAGATCTGATACCAGTATGTGCTAAGGATGTAGAATCAAATTGAAGATGCTTTAGCAACCATGGCATCCATGATGGATGGGCCAAAAGAAGATGAAGCCAAACTGATAGTGTTGGAACGGAAAGAAGAACCAGCCTACTACATGACAATAGAAGAAGATGAGGGAAAGAATGAGGAAGGTGAATGGTATTCAGACATCCTACAGTACCTCAAGGATGGGACATACCTACCATCTGTAGACAAGAATGACCAATTGACCATTCGAAGGTTATCCACTAATCACATTATTTGTGGTGAAAGACTTTACAGAAGATCATATGATGGAATTCATCTCCGTTATGTAACTGCTAAGGAGGCGCAGCAAATAATTGAGGAGTTCATGAATCAAGCTATTGGCCACATATAAATGCACACATGCTATCAAGGAAGATAAGGAAACAAGGTTATTACTGGATTATTATGGAAGTCGACTGTGCAACTCATGTTCGAAAATGTCATCAATGCCAAGTCCATGGAGATCTGAAACACATGTCACCCATGCCATTACATACTATGACATCACCTTGGCCCTTTTCTACATGGGGAATAGACATTATTGGGAAGATTCACCTAACAACATCCAATGGCCATGAATTCATACTCGTAGCCATAGATTACTTCATTAAGTGGGTAGAAGCTGTCTCCTACAAAGTTCTGAATTCAAAGAAAGTTGCTCAATTCATTCAGACCAACATCATCTATAGATATGGGGTGCCACATGAGATTATCTCTGACAATGGGTTACATTTCAAAGGAGAAACTGAGAAACTACTTTGACAGTTCAACATTTAGTACCATAAATCTTTACCCTATCGTCCTCAAACTGATGGAGCAGTTGAGGCTGCTAATAAAAATATAGGGCAAATCTTGATTAAGAGCACAAAGAAATACAAGGTTTGCACCTATAATTGCCCTATGCACTCTGGGGGTACAGAACATCAATTTGATCTTCCACATGTGCCACCCTTTATTCATTGGTGTATGGGATGGAAGTAGTCCTTCCCATTGAAATGGGTGTCTGATCGTTAAGGACAGTATTGGAAAGTGAAATCCCTGAAGCGGATTGGTTGCAAAGTAGATACAATCAATTATGCATGCTACATGAGAAGAGACTCAAAGCCTTGTATCACATTCAGGGATATCAACGGAGACTTAGAAAAGCTGTTGATAAGAAAGTAAGAACCAGAGATTTGAAGTTGAGAGATTTAGTGTTGAAAGAAATCCGAGCCCTAGTTCAAGATGCAAACAGGAAGTTCAAGCAGAATTGGGCAGGCCCATACATTATCAAGCAGATATACTCTGGAGGACCCGTAAGGTTGATGGACTTAGATGTAAACCCTTTCACTGAGCCAACCAACATGGATCAATTGAAGAAGTACCATGTCTGAAGTGGTAGTTACAAGCCATAAAAGAAACAAAAAATAAATAAGAAAAGCTTGCTAGGCTGAAAACCTGAAAGGGCAGTCTAGGAAAAAATTAGAACAACAAAAAAAATTTAAAAAAAAAAAAAGAGAAGAAGAAAAAAGATAGGTTGAAAACCCAAGAGGGCGACCTACGCAAAAGGAGAGTAACAAAAAATAAAAAATAAAAAGAGTGAGAGAGCTTGCTAGGTTGAAAACCTGAAAGGGCGGCCTAGGCAAAAATTAAGGTGAATAAAAAAAATCAATGAACTACGTGATGACCTGATCTTTCTATCCAAGGGGCTACATAGGCAACCATGCATTGGTTCAGTCATAATTTCCCAAAACCCACCATTTGCCCATTAACCAAAAATTCTCCAAAAATTCAACCATTTCATTAAACTATGTCATTACATAGAAGCCTAAATCCTAAGCCAAGCCCTAAAAAAAAATTAAAAAAAAAAAACCCCAAAAAGCCTACACCATAAACAATATCCCTACCCTGCAAACCCTAAAGAGTTCCTAAAAATAAGAGCTTTTACATCAACTTCTAAATAAACATGCTCAAAGCCAAAAAATAAGAAGGTCACTTTGTCTTCAATATTTTCTTTTTCTTCTAATCATTAATTTCTTTGGTGTTAGGTGTTTCATCATCCCTATCTCTTCTTTTGAATTCATAGTCGTCCTCATCGAGTCTCTCATAGCAACCTTCTTAGCTTCCTTGTCAACAATCTTGTCTATCAGTCAGTTAGAGTATTCTGTAGTCATCTTGTGAAAGTGAACCTTGATAAAAGACTGGTCCACCTGGTCAGCCATTTCTAAACCCAATAGCATGTTCTTTACAATAGTAGGATTTGTGTCCACAGGAGAGCAAGGACTTCTTCTTTTGCCACCTGGCATTCCTTGTTTGTATTTGAATTGCCTCAAGAGTCTATCTACCTTGTAGAAAGTTGCCCTCTGCAACCCAACAAGGAAGACGTGATCTGATCCTAGAGACCGCAGTAGAGGGGGTGGGCACTTTCACCAATAACAGTCCCATTAAATTGAAGTACTAGATTTCTTGTCCAAAAACTTCACCCAATCACTCTCAGTTTGACATTTAGTTTTGATTACAACCCTGCTAGGTCCACAATTGCCAGTGGTAGGCTTGGCAATCATATCCAATCGCTCCATCAGCCATATCTGCAAAGTCAAAGGACTCCCTAAGAAGTTTTGAGTCTCTCCACCATGAAATACAGCATCCAGTCCAAGAAGGGTTTTTGCTAAGATCAAAGAAGTAGGATTGTCACCATCCTTAAATTGGCTCACAACACTTATAGCTCGAGCATACACAAAACCATGCCTCCCAGAGCAAAGTAAAAATTCTCCCATGAAGCATAAGGCCAAACAGAAGTTTTTTTTGCATATTGTTGGCCACCCCATAAGTGCGCTTGTCAATTAGCCGAGAGATAATTGCACGAAGATTCACCATATGGCCTTCAATCATACTATTAGTAATGGAAGTAGGAAGACTGATAGAATCAGACAAAGATTCCTTATACTTGGGATCGCAAGAAACTGCAACAGATTTCTTGCTTGAATCATAGCCCAGAATAGCAGAAAACTCTTCAATTGTCGAACAAAGTTTAGTAGTGTTAAACCGAAACACATGATCTTTCGGATCCCAAAATTTCACTGCAGCACGAAGGAACTCCCACTTGATCTTAACATTCCTCAAAGCCTTAATTCCCTCTAGTTTGAAGGCTGTAAAATTGGTTTTGGTGCTAAAATCAAAGCTACGAACCCATCTGTTGATATCATGAATTGTTGGATGAGAAAAATTTTGATTGCTAGCCATGGATGACTTGTGCTTGTGATTATTGTGTGTTGCTAACCTTTATGCAGGGAATTATCGTAGGAGGATATATTTATATGAGCCACATCAATTCCCAATCAGGTTTGAAATAGGTTTCATAGAGTTTGTAGTTGATTAGGAGAGTGTTTCATCATCACAAACGAAGTAAACGTTTTTCAAAAACCGCGGAACATGCATTGTAAAATCATAAGGAATCGGCTCACCATGGTATGAACGCCATAACATGTCCCAATTCCATTCAACACTCTAGAAGTGCCGAACGACACTTTTAAAGTGCTGAATTGCACTCCAAAAGTGCCGAATGGCACTCCTCATTCACCAAGTGGCGTGTAGCCGCCCGGTCCTACACTCATGCAATTCCATGCATTTTTACGTTCTCAAGTAATTTTTAAAGACCATGTAACACTCAAAAAGATTTTTTTAAATCAAACTAGGACATTCTGACATATCTAACACATTTATTTTCCAAAAATCATCACTTGAATCATTGTTTTAAAAAATTGATCAAATCAAGTTTTTTCAAAGACTCGTGAATTTATGTTCCAAACTAGGGGCATTCGCCCATGTCTCATGTAATTTTCAAAAAAAAAAAAGATCATCATCATCTTTTCAAAAATTTAGCATTGAGATTTCCAAAATTCATGCATTATTTTGTAAACTAGGGGCAGTTGCCCATGGCTCATTTTATCTTCAAAAAAAAGGTGGGGGAGTGCCACCATCATTTTTCTAAAAGATTTTCATAACTAAGATTTCAAAAAAGTGATGCATTCACTTTTAAACTAAGGGCATTCAGCTCCACCTCATTCAAGTAAGAGCAGATTCCAAAAGAGCAAAGCAAGATAAGTTTAAATTAGTACTACAAGATCGCATCAGGCGAATTCCAAACTTGTCTTAGTTAAAGTCTTTACATGATCCAAAGGGCAAAGAGTTAAAACATGGAAATTAATACAAGATTGTCTAAGGAACACTTCCTTCTGTTTTGCAAGAAAAATAAAAATATAAGTCATACATCATTGGGATTCCGAGTTTGCCTGCGTGAGGATCTTCTTGATCCACCTCTAGAGGAGCTACCTTCAGTATTTCCTTTTTGACTCGAGAAAAAGCGAGGATCATATTGACGATTTACAAGTTCAAGGCTCCTGATTCTTTCCTCCAAAGTTCTCCTAGTATCATCAGCAACTTCCAGTCTATGTGCCAAAAAAGTCAGCAGAATCAAGTGTTAATTTCACCGTCAAGCACAGTTCAAGCAAGAGATGCTCAGAGAGTAACAAGGCATACCCAGCTTGCATCATTGAGCACATATTGGGAAGACTGAGTACGAGCCAGTGACTGCAAGCCTCCAATCATCCGCATGCTTTCTTCCACAAGATCCACATCAACCTGAAGCACAAATTGGCCAGATCAAGAGCCATTCATCCAATTAAAAAGAAAATAAGGACAAAGCATTGAAAATTCAAGAATACACCGGATCGGGCCAAGGAATATTCGGCACGTGCTTTGGCCTACTCAAAGGCATGGAACTATACGTTCCATTAGGATTCATCACATTATATTATCATGCTAGAAAATGAGGATAAGTCTCTGAAAAGGAACTAGAAGAACTACCAGCATGATCAGGAGAAGGAATTTCTTCCTCTTCATCTCCCTCTTCCTCTCCTTTAAAAGGTGGAGGCTGAAAATTCAACATGCAAATTTTGTCACCAAGCAGAAATATAAAAAGAATTTTCAAAATGAAGATTTGACTTTAGAAAAGAAAAGAAGTACCCCTTGATTAGCCAAGCAACCTTGTAGGCGAGTTTTAATAAATTTAGAATAAGATCCTCCTGTTCCTAGAACAACAAAGCCTACACGAGCCTGAGTAACCTCTTCATCAGTCAAAATGTCAGCTAACCAAATAGAGGGACAAGGATGAACTAGAATTGTTGTAGGAGGATATACATGTTCAACTTGGGGCAACACCCAATCACCAAGATACCAATAATTTCCATGCCCACATTCAAACAACACTTGGTGGCCATTCAACTCTAGAGCTCGCTCACACTCAGCATACCCCTCACATCTAGTCCAAGGATTTAAGTTCATCCGAAAAATCACAAAAAGGAGCTCAGAAGGAGAAGAGGCTAAATCTTAACCAAGTACTAAAGATTTAAAAGGAGAAGGAAAAAGAACTCACATCATCAATGGTCAGATTGTCAATCACCAAGCACCAAATCTCCAAAGAATGCTTGCAGAGTATAGACAAACGATACTGGGCAACCAACGGAGAAATATAGGAAAAATGCCAACAACTTCCTCCTGTGTTTCATGGCCCACTCCAAAATACTTGTACATCTAGACCTGAAAACACCACAACACCATTACCACAAAACCATGATAATTTCCCAAAACTTACACAGCCAAAAAACTTTCTTTTTTTTCCAAACTTGACCTGCCATACAAAAGGAGCCCCACCCAAGCTTGAAAGACTCCACCTAGAGAGTTGGGTTATGAAGTGCATCAGAGTGGCATAAGCCATGCCGCTCCAGTTATAATTCCGGATTTGTCCAACTCTTTTCAAGCTTTCTAGGTAGAGAAAATTCACAGTACTACCTAAATCCGGACACAAGAAAGTCCCAATAAAAGGAAGCATGAACATGCGAGCACCTTTTGCCATAATCTCACAATGAGGAATAATTTCACATAACCAAGACAAGGGGATGTTATTACTCCTCATTCTAGAAGGCACTACAACTAGAAGTTTTTTGAGATCGGATGAAATAAAGGAATCATTGACACGAATTCTTTCACCACCCAACCTCAGACCAGTGATAACAGAGAAGTCATAAGGTGTCAACATTACCTCCCCAATACATGAAAAATGGAAGGTGCAAGTAATGTCCCAGAAATGCTCTGCCAAAGCAAGAAGTAACTGAAGATCTTTGTACTCATGAGTTTCATGATTCAACAGAGCTTCGAAGAAAGTACCAAAGCCTGCTTCATTGATAATGCTTTTGATGCTAGGAGACAATGCTACCTATGCACCTCTCAACATTTGGAGATTACCTTGACTTTTGAGGTTCTACAACACACAAATTTAGCTCATTAATTCACATGACCAAAATCGCATGCCTAAAAAAATCCCATGACCAAAACCACATGATCAAAAATTTCCATGTCCCTAAAAAATCTCATGACCCAAAATCACATGTCCAAAAATTCCCATGCACCCAAAAAAGTCAATGCCCCCCAAAAAAGAAAACACACACACACACACACACAAACAAACAAGAAAATTAATGCCCCACCAAAATTTCATCACAATAAAAATTCCTCAGATATCCATACACAATTACCAAATTTTTCCATAGCCATGCAAAAAAAAACCTACATGACCAAGAGAAAATCCCTCAAGCTTATGCACAAATAAATTCTCACATAGCCAAGATCATAACCACGCAAATTTTCCAAGAATCAACATCACATGCCCAACAAAATTCTTTCAAAATTTCATGCCATAAAATTGCTCCATGTCCAAAAACTTTTTTCCATGCACATGCCCACAAAATGTTTGCCAAAGTTTACACATGCCAATAAACTTTTTCCATATCTATCATGAACACATTCACATGAACATAACACCAATTTTTTACAATGCCAATACTCCCAAAATCCAAAACAAAATTCATCCAACAACATCAATATCTACCTACATTGTCAAAATTCCATAAGCCACCCACATTATCCAAATTGCACCATGATCACAAAAATAATACTTCAAGAATGCTCCAAAGCCAACACTTTCCAACATAACCAATCAAACAATGCCCCAAATTTCAAACAACCAAATGACAAAATCTCACCATGAAACTTTCAATGAAACATGCAACAACATTTTCCAAGCAAAGAAACCCAAAGAAAAGCTCACCTTGGTGTCTACATGACAATATGGAGCATGGGTTCTATGGTCTTAAAGAAGTCCATCCTCCTCATGCCAATCAAATGTTGGATTATATTTCTTACCATGAAAAGTAAGAAAAGAAGGTCCTTTAGCCATCTTGATCCAAAGAAAAATGGATTTGAAAGATGGGTTTTCGCCAAAATGGGTGTGTAAAGAAAATGCTCAAAACACAAGGATCTAAAGAAATATTGATGGAGATGGATGAGAGAAACTTGAGAACCTTAGAAAAGTGTTTTTTGGGAGAAGAAATGATGAGATGAAGAAGAAAATCCAAGGGGAAGAAGAGAGTGAATAGTAACAATGGAGGAAGAGAAGTAGAGAAAGATGAAGCAAAGAAGAAAAAAAGGAAGACAAAAGGAAGTGCAGGGCCAAATTTTCGGCCCCCACACACTAAAACTCAGGCAAGGCTAAGTCAACCCAAAAAAAAAAAAAATCTTTTCCAAAAGTCTTCAAGTATCTTCTAAAAATCCAAATCTTCAATTCAAAATTTTCATTCCCAAATTTTTTAAATTTTCCATTCTCAATGCCCAAATTTTAAACTCAAATCTTTCAGTTGTCAAAAGAAAAAAAGTAGAAGTAGAAGAAAATTTTCAAACCTCAAATTTCATAATCGAAATCCCGAGCCTCAATTTTCAAAATTCTAAGGCTCAAAATTTCGGATTTTAAGTCCTGAGTTTCAAGAAAAAAAATTTCTAGATTCCAAAAGTCTTAGAATTTGAAATAAGAATTTCAAAACTTCCAAGTTCCAGAAAATCAAATGTTTCTCAAAAATAAAATATTTTTCAATCAAAGTTTTTCTTGATAAAAATCAAATTAAGAGTAAGCAAATGAAAATCACATAGCTTAGAAATGGTGCAACTATGAAGCACCTGTCAGTTAAAGTCTAATTTAAAATTTTGACTTTTTGTGAAAAGCAAGTCCAGATCGAGGTAGAGGAGATCCCTTCGATCGTCATTTCAGTTTTAGATTATCAAAGTAGAGGAGATCCCTTTGATCGTCATTCCAAAGCTAGATTGAAGTAAAGAAGATCCCTTTAATCGTCATTTCAATTCCAGATTATCAAAGTAGAGGAGATCCCTTTGATCATCATTCCAAAGCCAGATTGAAGTAGAGGAGATATCTCCCTTTGATCATCATTTCAGTTCCAAATTATCAAAAGTAGAGGAGATACCTTTGATTGTCATTCCAAAGCCAGATCAAAGTAGAGAAGATCCCTTCGATCGTCATTTCAGTTTTAGATTATCAAAGTAGAGGAGATCCCTTTGATCATTATTTTAGTTCTAGATTATCAAAGTAGAGGGGATCCCTTTGATCATCATTCCAAAGCCAGATCGAAGTAGAGGAGATCCCTTCAATCATCATTTTAGTTCCAGATTATCAAAATAGAGGAGACCCCTTTAATCAACATTCCAAAGCCAGATCGAGGTAGAGGAGATCCCCTTGATCATCATTTTAGTTTCAAATCAAAGTAGAGGAGATCCCTTTGATCATCATTCCAAAGCTAAATCGAAGTAAAGGAGGACCTTTGATTGTCATCAAAGTAGAGGAGACCCCTTTGATTATCATTTCAGTTCCTAATCAATGTAGAGGAGATCCCTTTGATCAACATTATAATTCCAAATCAAAGTAGAGGAGGACCTTTGATCATCATCAAAGTAGAAGAGATCCCTTTGATCGAAATTTCCATTCCAGACCGAAGTAGAAGAGATCCCTTTGATCGTCATTCTAGCAGCTTCAGAACAAAGTAGAAGAAGACCTTTGATTGGCATCCCAAACAACTCCATTTTCAAGATTAGGATAGAAAATTCCTTTGGTCACCCCAATTGCCAAGAATCATTCCAACTACCAACTAAGTCCGGTATTTTCATTTTGTTGTCAAAAAATAAGGCACTAATTCTATGTTCCAAAGTTTTATGTTTGAGGGCTAGGTAATCCTTGAAAATTCAACTTTAATTAAATCATGGTCATTGAAAACAATGTCTTTGTTTTACATTGACATTCTCTTTTCAAGCTCTGTCAATGAGGGGCATTCTGTAGACACTGAATTTTGCACCCGTGATTTAATCAAGGAGAATGGCTGGAGTGACCATCAATGTACCCAAAAAAAAAAAAATCATTCATGCATCATTTTGTTCTTGCATTTCATGCATCATTCTATTCTTGCATTTCATGCATCATTCTATTCTTGCATTACATACATCATTTTTTCTTTGCAGTACATGCATCATGTCATTCATTACATATCATGAAAATGATCTTGAGATTGTAACGGTTGCACGGTGTTTCCGGTTTTCAAATCGGATCATCGGATCGAAAGATATCGCATGATCAAGTTTGCACGGTCCATATGCATTGTGTCTAGGAAGAGTCAACCACACATGATTAATTTAAATTAATTCTAATTGGTCAAGCAATTAAAATGAACTAAATAATTTGTGATTGGTTGATAATTAGTGTTTAAAATAGAGATGAATGCATAGGAATAAAAAGAATGATTGGATAACAATAAAATTATGGATAATTTGAACTTTATCAAGATCTATTTTAAGGGATTTATCCACAAGATAATGATTCAAGATATTTGTTTTTAAAAACCCTGAATTATCCAAAAAAGAGATAAAAAATCATAGACGGAGGATGAAAACGCGTCTAGGTACAAAGATCGGCAAAAAAACCCTAGAAAGAGGGTCCAACTGGTACTCGAACACGAAAGCGCGAACGGACTCCAATAGCCAATTCGTGCCAAATTTTCCTTGGTTGGGCTTTGGCCCAACGGCCTTCAGGTGATGATAATGCACACACTTTTCGACCTTTTCGCAAAAGGATGCGTCTGGATTCAAACCCTAGTTGTCCATACCTATTTTTTAGGGATTTATGACCTCTATAAATAAAGACTGAACCTCATAATCAACACCTTTTGGCTACGCTCTGAGAGGCATACGTTTTTGGCTCTCAAATCCCTCATATTTCCTAATCCTTTCTCTGAGTGTTGCTGCCTAAATTAGGGTTTTTAGGTTTCAAAGGGAATTGAACAAATTTCTTTGAACCCTAAAACATCCTTTCAAGAACAAAGTATGCTTATGCAAGAGGTTGTTCTCTAACCTTTTTTGTTCTTACATTTCTTTAATCATGGTGATGCATGCTCTCTTATTTTTTTTAAACATTCATATGCTTACTTGTTAATGTAAATTGTGAAAATATGGTCTTGTTTTTATTGTTGCTATAATCTGTTTCTTAGTTTTAAATTGTGAAAATATGATCTTGTTTTTTTGTTGTTTGTTTTATTTGAGTCAAGTAGCATGAAATAATTTCATGAATGAGATCCTCTCCATAAAAAATCATTTCTTTTTCAAATACAAAAACATATTTGCTTTTTCTGTTATAAAAACCATTTTTTTATCATCATTAAAACATATATGATCTTTTACAAAACTCAAAACCACTTTTTTATCTCTTTAAAAATAGATTGAATTTTCTCTTCAAAAATCATTATTTTTACACATACAAAATCAAATCTGAATTTTTATCTCAAAAACCACTTTTTTTAGATATTACAAAATAGATATGATATTTTGACAAATCAAAATCAATTTTTTTTACCAACTAAAACAGTATTGATTCTTTTCAAAAGGAGAGATTTCATTCATAAATGATTTTGTGTTTGTCTTTCACATGTTCAACATATCATACATGCATAAATTGGTACATTGGTCATAAGAGTCTAGAAGACCAAACTTTGTCTAGGCGGAAGGGGTGCCTAACACCTTCCCATTCCATAACCTAGCCTTCGGATTTAGATTTTTGGTTAAGTAGACTTAGCTTTATCTTTATTTATTTTGGGTAGATTGTAACTAGGACAAAAAGCGATGTATATTTGGTAGATTGTAACTAGGACCCAAAGCCATGTAAAGTTCAAACTTTCAAAATTGTATTTTTATTTATTCAATCAATGAATGAAACATTCAGTCATGTAATTTTTGTAGTTTTACTTATTTTTTGTACATAAAAAATAAGTGGCAACTCCATACCGCTTACCCAAAAACAGAGATGCCCTAAAAAGCATTCCAAAAATCTCTCTTTTTTTGAGAGGCAATTTTCCCGGTGTCTCATAGTGTGTGTATAATTAGTATATTAAGATAATTAATACATATTTTAATCCCAATTAAAACATTAATTAGTAACAATTCCACATGAATGCAAAGTTTGGTGAGGTGGAAGGTTTAATGAAAAAACATCTAAAGAGTGCTCCACATTAAGAACCCACATATAAATAATATGACTGTATAATTAGTATATTGCGATAATTAATACATGGTTTAATTCTTATTAAGACATGACTTTTTGTTAGTAATAATTTCACATGAATGCAAAGTTTGGTGGGGTGGAAGGTTAATTGAAAAAACATCTAAGGAGTGCTCCACATTAAGAACCCACATATAACTAATGTGTGTGTATAATTAGTATATTAAGATTATTAATACATGCTTTAACCCTAATTAAAACATGACTATTAATTAGTAATAATTTCACATGAATGCAAAGTTTGGTGAGGTGGAAGGTTTAATAAAAAACATCTGAGGAGTGCTCCACTTTAGAAACCCATTGTTTGGTTACGATAGCTTGACCCCGGTTAATTAATTCAATTATCCATGTTTATTAATTAGGTTCAACTGCATGCAAATCGTGTAGGCACCAACAAATCACCAAACAAACTAAATGCAGTGAAAATTAAATTGATACAGTGATTTGTTGACAAATTGGAAAAACCTCTGGTAAGGCAAAAACCCCCACTGGGTGATTTTAAGGTCAACACTCCCAAGAATCCACTAATCAACAATCAAACGGTTACAAGTATAAGGAATCTTGCCAACCACCTTGGCCTATCCCAAAATACCAACCTACAATTGAACCTTTGTTTCAATACCCAACTGAACTCGATCTTGTAGTAGCCTTCTTTCCTTGGATGCACAAATCTCCAATCTGTGACCAACCATTTGCATAGATTCCTATACGTGACTAACTCTAGCAACTTTGAACAATGTTGTTGGTTGAAAATTTCTTCACTTTATCAACAATGAAGATCAGGAAGCATTTGGTTACAAAACCCTATGGCGTAGAAACGCAGTAGCTTCTCACAAAGAAAAATAAATCTCTTGATCTTTGTATCCATATGTTGACGACTTCTAAAATAAGTCTTATAAATGTCTAGAGTTATGAGAAAAGAAACCCTAAACAAATACATAAGCTTGGGCCAAATTTTCGAATTGGAAAATTGAAAAACATAGTTCTCGATAAATCAAGTTGTTATCAAGCTTTACATTAAGTCTCAATAGTAGGCATCTGTTGAGCTATTTGTCGAGACTTAATGAACAACTTTTCTTCACTTATTTCTTGGACCAATCTTCACTTATTTCTTCACTTTTATATATATATATATATATATATATATATATATAAAGAATACAATGTATGTAAAACCTCACTACATCTCTTAAAACAGTCTCCCCCTAACTAGTCTATCTTTATGCCTATGCTAGCTTTCCCTCTAACAACAAGACTACACTCATATACATAACTATTTCCCTTTTTCTCACAAGTGACAAAGGGTGAATCAATGAGAGGCAGTCATCTCATTATCAGTCTCGGAGGAAGAAGCACCATCATTATCATCTTTACCATCCAAAGAAGACTGCTCAGCTAGCTTGGGTGAGGGAGAAGAAGCAAAACGACCAAGGAGAGACTGGTGACAAGCAATGCAACCAATCCCAGTGTTCATTTGACACATCTCATCAAAAAGATAGTCAAGACGACTACCAAAATTAGCACGCATGAGCTGAAGTTGATCCGTGATGGCGGCAAGAGAGACCTCAGCTTTAGAAGAAGACAACAGAGGAGCAGATGAGGAAAAGGGTCTAAAGAGAGGAACAGCATCCGTCGAAGTAGACTCCACATGAGACTACTTTGTAGTCAGCTGTGCATCACTCCTCTGAATAGATTCCTTACTAATGGCACCCATGGCATAGAAAGGAAAAGAGAGATGAATAGTGGTGTGCACGTGTGATAGAATGCATGTGATAGCCGAAGGAAAGATGATCTTATCATGTGTAGTAGTGTCTTGATAGATATCTATCATAGATTCTATCATGTGTAAAGGAAAAACTATGGAAAGATCTTCCAAGAAAGAAAGGAGGAAATGAGCATGAGGCTTATTGGTAGTGTTATAGTGAGACTGTGGTGTGAGAACAAAGGTCATCTCCATAATAAGGATTCTTGGACCCTTAGCAAACTCAGTGGTGGAGAAATTTCCCCACACCATGACCTTCTCACAGAAGAGTGAGGTTATCTCGTCTCTAGAGACAGAACTAAGATGATGATGACTCGGGTAATCAGGACAATCCACCCTAGGAACATGTAGTACCTCGAATATGAACTCTAGGGTGACTATGATACGTGTACCTTGGAATACCATAGTAAACCTAGGCATAGAGGTATTGATGCCATGCATGTTAGAGTAAAAGTCCTAAATGAACACACTAGGACATCTCTTCGGTATCTCACATAGAAAAGCCTAACCCCGAGAGCTAAATGCACCGGGTAGAGGAGTGTCTGGAAAATTAGACGTATTACCTGGTGTTCCGAATGAATTTCCCGGCCAGAGAAGTTCTCAAAGAAGTCATCTCTAGCTTTCTCATCACGGAACCTCACAAAATCAGGAATAAAGGGATCATAAGAAGTAGAAGAGGAACCACGACGTCTGATCGAGTTCTTGGAGGGAACAAATTTTTTAGGTGCCATAAGAAGTAAACTAAACTATGTGTGTGTGAGAGAGAAAGAGAGAGAGAGAAGAAAAACAGAGAAACATAGCAGGAGAGAAATGCTCAAGAAAGAAAGAAAATAGAGGTGCAAAGCATGGTAATGCATGAACGTATGATGTGCAAAAATAAATTTGCATCATGGGTAAAAATCCAATCCAAACTACAACATTCACAATGGTTAATCAAGAACACAACTTAGAATGCATGAAATGATTATGATGCTAGAGAATACAATGCATGATCATGTGAGAACAAAACAACAACATCCAACCCAAAAGTTTTACAAAAAACTCAAAAACCCAAAAATTTTCCCAAAGAAAGAAAACCTAGGTCTAAAATGCATGAAATGCATGGAGAAGGAGAAAATGAAGAGATTTAGAACACTTACCAAGGAATGGATGCTTGCACTGTAGAAAACGCATTTTACACCCTTACGAATCGAGCCCATGTTCCCCAATGATTCTGAATTCTGAGACCCAAGGTTGGTTTAGGGCCCAATCAGAAGTTAAATTGACTTGAGAAGTGTTAAAATGAGAAATATAACTCTTAATGAGCAAATAAATCTATTTTTGAAAAATTAGGTCAAAGGAAACCCTCGCTCTGCATACCCATGAATCAGCCTATGTACGCGGCTTTTTACATGCATACGCAGGCTTAATCTTGTGCACGCATAGCGATTTCCAGAAAGTTATGCAAGACAAGTTTTCTACATTTATGTTGAGGTTTGGAATGAGTCTCACAATGTCTGGGGATTATTCCAAACCCCTTTTTTCACACTATAAAAAGCCTGACATTGTATATTTTCAAAACACACAAAAATCCCACGGGAAAACACTAAGATTCACTAGAAATAGTGAATCAAAAGGGAGTTTTTCACAAAAAACCCTCAAGTCAATTTTTTTTTATTAGGACCTTTTCTGGCCTTGATCTTTGAGTTTAATCTTTACTAATCACTTTTTTATTGAATTGTGAATAGATTTGACTGAGGGGAACGGTAAAAAATCAAGCTTGAAGAGTTTTTCTTTGATGTATAAGTTTTAAACAATTTCTTTTATTTTTTGCTTTTAATTCTTCTGTTTGTCTCTTCTTTTTTCTTTTTTTTTTTGTTATAACATGTTTTGATATGCTTTTCTAGTCTAGGTTTATGTTTTTGTATGTTTAAAATGCATGTTAGGTTGTTAGAATTCCCGTTTTGAGGTTCTGCCATGTTTTTTTTGTTTTTACGGTTTATGGACAAGAACCTGCACATGCATAATCTTGCCTGCGTATGCAGGCTTGATTATGCATACGCAGACTTGTTCTTGTGTGCATAAGCTGTTGCTCAGAAACCCTAATTTTTTGCTTTTTTGATTGTTTTGCTTTTGCTTTCACATGTTTGTTTGTTTAGCTTTCTTTTTCATGCCTAGACTTGTTCTTTTTTTATTGACCCCAATTAATTAATTCAATTACCCAAGTCAATTAATTAGGTTTAATTGAAGGCAAATCATGAAGGCACCAAAAAATCACCAAATAACAAAATACAATAGAAATTAAATTGACACAGTGATTTGTTGACAAATAGGGAAAACCTCGCGCAAGGCAAAAACCCTACTGAGTGATTTTAAGGTCACTACTCTTAAGAATTCACTAATCAACAATCAAGCGATTACAAGTATAAGGAATCTTACAAGTTACCCTGGCCTATCCCAAAATACCAACCTACAGTTGAACATTTACTTCAATACCCAGTTGAACTTGATCATGTAGTACCCTTCTTTCCCTTGATGCACAAATCTCCAATCTGTGACTAACCCTTTGCATAGATCCTAGTACGTGACTAACTTCAGCAACTTTGAATGATGTTGTTGGCTGCAAAGTTCTTCATTTCATCAACAATGAAGATCAGGAAGCACTTGGTTACAAAACCTTATGGCGTACAAATGCAGTAGCTACTCACAAAGAAAAATAAATCTCTTGGTCTTTGTATTCATGTGTTTACAGCTTATAAAATAAGTCTTATATATTTCTAGGGTTGTGAGAAAAGAAACCCTAAACAAATACTTAAGCTTGAGCCGAATTTTAGATCTGGAAAACTGAAAAACGTAGTTCTCAATAGATCGAGCCCCTGTCAAGCTATCTATTGAGCTTCACATTAAGTTTCGATAGCAGGCACCTATCGAGAAATTTGTCGAGACTTAATGAATAACTTTTCTTCACTTGTTTCTTGGACCAATTTTCATGACTTTAATATGAACAATTAATATACTTGAACAAAATATTTCTTTATGTATTAAACCCATCTTAGATCTAACCAATTATAAGTAAAGTGCATTTTATTAAAGGATTAGTCAATTACATAAAATATGACCCTAACACCCATGTATAAATAATGTGTGTGTGTTTATAATTAGTATATTAAGATAATTAATACATGCTTTAATCCTAATTAAAACATGACTATTAATTTGTAATAATTTCACACGAATGTAAAGTTTGGTGAGATGGAAGGTTTAATGAAAAAACATCTAAGTAGTGCTCCACATTAAGAACCCACATGAACAATACATGTGCGTATAATTACTATATTAAGATAATTAATATAAGGTTTAATCTTAATTAAAACATGACTATTAATTAGTAATAATTTCACATGAATGCAAAGTTTGGTGAGGTGGAAGGATTAATAAAAAGATATATATATATATATTTTTTTTAATAGGTAAAACTTAGAGAAAATCCAATTAGATTCTACAATTGAAGTCCAATTTTGCGTCATGTGTCCTAAATTATTTATTTTATAAAAAGACTTTTATTTCTTAATTTTTCAGTCAAATGTGGGACCACATCAAAAATATCCATCCAAGTGAGTTATTGCCAACAAAAACCAAAGAGTTTCGAATTTATGAACAAAAAAAATTTGTAATTAAAAAAATAGACAATTTACATTTTCTACTTAATAATATTCTCACAATACTTTTTAAAGAGTTAAAAAATATATATTTAAGAATGACTATCAACAATATTTAAATTATATATGTAGGAATTATATTCTGCATCTTACTGCATCTTACTGCATATCTTTTAAGTATATCCATATATATACATGAGGTTGTAAGTTAGTATAAATAATGTGTGTATAATTAGTATACTAAGATAATTAATACATGCTATAATTCTAATTAAAATATGACTATTAATTAGTAATAATTTCACATAAATGCAAAGTTTAGTGAGGTGGAAAGTTTAATAAAAAGACATCTAAGGAGCACTCCACATTAAGAATCCACATTCTTTCACATGAGGTTCTTACCTTCAATTCATATATATATATATATATAGAGAGAGAGATATATATATATATAGAGAGAGAGAGAGAGAGAGTTCACAAAAAAAAGTCTAACAATTCACCAAGTATAGTGCAGCAACGCTTTGAATTTTTTCACAAGCTTGTTGCATTCCTGGTGATGATCATGTTCACATCCTTGGGGCTCCGCCTGCCTCCTGGCTGTTGCCCTACTGAAATTCTGTGTTACCTTCCAAAACTAAAATTTTAAATTTTTCTCAAGGTTTGTGCCTCTTAGCGCACAATGCATGTTTAGGTGAATATGTTAGTTGTTTAAATGGGGTACTGCTATAGCATTGAATTCACCAAAATAAAAATAAAAGGAAGGCTTTTTAGAAAAAAAACAAATTCCAGTCATTTCTTATCCTTATTGTCTTTCATTATTATCATTTGTTGTCCTAACCTCGTAAGAACCGACCAACTCACAAATGCTTTAAATTATGGGGGATTCTAGCATTTTACCCCTATTTTTTAAAAAATGTTTGGCAATATGCCCCTGTTTCCAAACTATTTAGGTTCGTGCCCCTATTTTGAAACTCGATTTTCTCAAAATCAAGTTTCAATGAAAAACTCAATTGGTTTAAAATCGAGTTATGCACGATCAAACTTAAAAAAAAAAAAAAAAAATTTGCATGGAACTCGAGTTCCATATAAAACGCCGCTATGCTTCTTATCAAACGCAGCTATAGGTTATGCACGATCAAACTAAAAAAAAAAATTGCATGGAACTCGAGAGCATGGAGCTCGATTCCATATAAATCGCCGCTATAGGTCTTATAAAACATAGCTATAGGTTATGCTCGATCAAACTTTAAAAAAAATTTGCTTGGAACTCGAGTTCCATATAAAACGCCGCTATAGATCTTATAAAACGCTGCTATAGGTTTAGGGTGATCAAACTAAAAAAGAAATTTGCATGGAACTCGAGTTCAAGGAACTCGAGTTCCATATAAAACGCCGCTATAGGTCTTATAAAACGCAGCTATAGGTATGGAACTCAAGTTCCATGCAATTTTTATTTTTTATTTTTTTTTAAAGTTTGATCACCCTATACTCGAATTTCTACCAAGCGAGTTTCAAAACAGGGCACCAACCTATATAGTTTCAAAACAGGGGCATATTGCCAAATATTTTTAAAAATAAGGGTAAAAGGCTAGAATCCCCTTAAATTATGAACGGAACCAATTTGTTTTTTCCAAATGGATTTTTTCCATGTCAAATTTGCATGTAATTATCAATATTATTATTAGGAGTGTGCATGGGTCAGGGTGAAAAGGATTTTCAACCCAATCCACCATGCTGAGTTAAAAAAAAAAAAAATTCAACCTAACTCAACTCATCACAAGGACCCAACCCCACCCAACTCAACCCACATGAATCGGGTTGGGTCGGGTTAGACCCATGGGTTTGACAGTTTTTTTTTAATTACTATTATTATTATCATTAAATTGAGCATTAAAACAACACCAACACAAATAAGAATAAATTTATAACCAAATAATTAAGAGCATAATACAAAACAAACACAAACTATATGAGAAGATCTTAGGGATTGGGTTTTATTTAGGAAGAGGGATAAAAAAGTAAATACCAAAATTATGTAATATATTTTTAAAATTTTAAAAACATATTAAATATAGGTGGGTCAGGTCGGGTTAGGCGGATCTGTAAATCTCATGACCTGAACCTAACCTGACCCATTGTAAAAAAAAAAAAATTCATGACCCAACCCAACCCACCAACCCTTAAAAACCAACCCAACTCGGTGGGTTGGGCCAGGTCAGGTCCGTTTTTGAGAGTTCCCTGCACTCCCATAATTATGATATTTTGTTTTGGGGGATTAAACGTATTAAGCTTGGTCAAATACTGATCAAAGCTGCTCAGAAAGTGGTGTCGTGACTTGTTGTCTGCGTCATGTGGTGGCCGCAATTCTACCATGTGTTTCCAAAGGAGAAAGCTTTTTCAATTTGTGTAGCAAGCATTTCGCGACTTTGCATCTAGATTCTAGTTATTTGATTCTATCTTCAATGAGTTCACACACAAGGCTGCCCAAGCCTAGGCCTAAAGCTCCCACCAAAATAATAATAATAATAATAATAATAATAATAATAAATAGCACTAAGGAAAAGGCCCTGTTCTCATTGTAAAAAGCTCAAAATTTTATAAAATTATTTATATATGATTGTGCACTTTTTTTTAATAGTGAAGTTAGGGTCACTACAAATTTTACAATTTAACCTGTCACTGATCACAAAAAAATAATTTAAATATTCATTAATTAGGTTGTTGAATTATGATATTCAATTCTCTTTATGAAATTAAAATTAGTTTAGTTAGTATTATTCATCAAATTATGTATTTAATGTGGCAAATTAACATGTATTTAATCATTTATTTAATTAATATTTACATATAAAAGGCCCACATAAACTTTTCGCCTTAAACCCCAAATTATGTTGGGTTGCCCTTGGTCACACAAACACCCATCCTCTCTATTCTCTACGGCTCCAAAAATTTGAGAAACCTTAAAAGAGATATGAAGTGAGATTTTATTCAACTTATTGTGCTCATTTATAGATAGAGAAAACCTATACATAGAGTGAACCTATAGTTTTTCTCTTTTCTTTCTCTCTCACCATTCCTGCATCTTGTGAGGAGTTTTACCATCATCACCTACACAATAGAGTGCTAGTGAACTGATTGATATTGGGAATCTTTGGAGAGCCCAGTTCAAGTCCAAGTTTCACTTGGTGACTAGCGGTTGGTATTTCAATCGACAAGACTTTGAAGAAGAAAGGACTTAGTGAAGTAAGATACTGGTAGAAGCTCAGAGGTTATAGGTTTGGAAGATCTATAATCAAACTTGCACTGCATCTATTATATAGTGAAGCTCCGGCTTGGAGGATCAGGAAAGAGGTTTTTTCACAAAGAGCTCCAGTTTTCTCTTTGAAAACACGTTTAAGTGTTTTCTTGTGGCTAGTAAAATAATAAAGCCCTGAAACTTTTAGATCCAATGTTTCCAAGTCGATCACGAGATCAAAAGAAGAATTTCAAACTAACTAGTATATATTACTTTATTATTTGAATAACATGGTTTCATTCTACTTCATTATGAAAATTGCATGGCACATTAGTACTTGCTAGCTAGCTTTAGCATTTCAATTGAAGATTGTGTTAGGTTCTAAAGATTTAGGTGTAAATATTTAGAATCATATTTTTATTGTGTTGGCAAACCGAGAACAAAACATGTCTAGTCTAGATATTAGGCAATGCTTAAAAGTGTTTGTTTCAAGGTTCAAGTCTAGCTGACTGCAAAAAAAGGAAAAAAGTTTCTGTCTTGCTCAACCGATTGAGAAATTAGGCTCGACCGATCGAAAATCCCAGGAACAGAATTTCTGCCAATTTTTGCATCAGGCCCAAGCCCGCAAAAACATTTAGGGTTTCATTCCAACTTCTCCACATATAAAAGGGAAACCCTAGCTATGTTTTTCAAACTTTGGAAGACTTGTGTGTTACTCTTTGTGAGATCTAAGAGCTTTTGTACCTTCTAAATACACAAGAATCTATCAGAGCCAGATTTACAATCAAGAGTTGGTAGAACATAGTTGCTGCATCAAGATCATTATTGATGGTGATCTAAAACCTTTGAGTGGGATCTCAAAGTCACAAGCAAGGCTGCTTGTGTTGGTGTAAATCCAAGAAAAGAAGGAGTTCGTGGATTTGGAGCTTGCACATGGTCGTGTCAGTAAGTTACTACATGAGGTAACATTAGATCTAGGGTTAAATCTTTTGTAAAAACTTAGATTCTCTTATAGTGGATTTACTTTACCTTGAGGATATCTAGGTCAAATCCTCCACAGGTTTTTACCTTTAAATGGTTTGTTTCATCAGTTTTTCTAGGTCATCATATCGTGGTGTTATTTATTTTCCGCTATTTTGCATGATATAATTTATTATTGTTTAACCTAGATCTAAATAATAAACCTAATAATCAACTTGGTTAATTAATTAAGTTAAACAATTTGTTTTAAGGGGTCTAAATGAACAAACAAGTAGTATCTAATCGAATTAGCTCTTGTTTATAGGTTTCTTAATCTAGAGTTGATCCTTGGCCCCTGTTGTCATGTAACACGGTCACTCTCTTGTGATCCCCCCACACTTTGATGGGAATAACTATACTTATTGGAAGGTCAAGATGAAAGCCTTCTTGAATGTGGAGATTGATTACACTGCATGGAACATCTTACAAACAGTGCATGAAGGCATTAAAGTAGTAAAAATCAATAAATTGCAGTAGTTAACTTCTAGATTTGAAAGTATTAAAATGTTTGATGATGAATCTTTTGATGAATTCTACGCTAAGTTGAATGATATTGTCAATTTTGCTTTTAATTTGGGTGAAGTTTATGATCAACCAAAAATTGTGAGGAAAATTCTTAGATCAATAAATGAGGAATAAATTAGAAATTTTCTGAGAAATAATAATAGGAGAGCAAGAAATAGAAACAATGTTGATATTAAGAATTTGAAGAAGAATGACACTGCCAAAAACAACAATTAAAAGATAAAGTAGGTCAATCTTCAATAGTTCTTTAGGACAATAGTGTTATGGTTGTCAGGATTATGGTCGTCTAAAATCTGAGTGTCCAACATTCTTCAGATCCAAAGGTAAAGCTATGGCTGTTACTCTGAGTGATGATGAAGTTTCTGATCATGAGTCTGAAAGTGATCAAGAAGGATTTGAGACTGCTAATGAGAACCCTTCTATTGGGGAAATCTTTAGGAATTCTGACTTGCAAGAGGATTATAACAAGCTATGCAAGATTGCAGCTAAAGATGCTATAAATGTTGAGTTAGGGTTAAAAAAGATAAACACGCTAGAATAAGAAAAGAAAATTTTGCTTTTAAAGTTGTTCGATGCCAATGAACTCTTGAATTCTGTTAAGATTAAGAACATGACCTTGCTTGAAAAAGTTAAAAGTTTAGAACTAGAATTATCTATTGCTAGAGAACAAATAGATAGAACTTCTACTTCTAAATTCGATGACATGTTAAATGTTCAAAAATCTATTTCTGATAAGACAGGTCTAGGGTTTATTGAGATTGGATCTTCTTCAATTGTTAATCCTCCCAAATTTGTACCAACATCATCTATTTCTGTTGTTCATCAATCTGTTTATGAGGTTAAGGTACATAAGGAAGAAGTTCTAGCTTCTAGAAGAACTAGGGTAGATCTGAATGAGTCTAAACCTAAGAATCCCAATCAATCTGGAAGCAAGAAAAACCACAAACCTCAGTGGTTTTGTCACTTTTGTGGTGGAGCTAGACATACTAGGCTAAATTGCTTTAAGTTGCAAGTTTTAAAGCAAACATCCAAACAAAAAGTGCATGTGTTAAAAGCACGAGATCCTATAGCACTTATCCAGGAGCTAGTAAAGGTTCTTAACCTTTATACCAATACTAGAACTAAAATTAAGGTCAATTCAAATAGAAATCCCACCTTCAAGTTTGCATCTAAAAGATTCAGGATGCAAAAGACTCAGCCTCAGTGAGTCTGTCTAACATGGTCCTTGTGTTAATTCTTTCTTTCTCTTGTGACCAACATTTTTTTTCTTTAGTATTTTCATTTACATGAGATTCATACATTGCATTCTAGGTTTGATTTTGTTGTTTTTCATTTATAAAAAAAATTAAAATAGAAAATAAAAAAGGGTTTTTGTATTATACATCTTCAAGATGTGTAATTGAGGTTGGCCTATGAAATTTATATTTCATGACTGTGTACCTTGTTTAGTTTTGATGAGGTTTATTTTTCAGCACTTTGCTAGTTTATGTTATGTAGTGCTTATATTGTGTGAGTTGTTTATGGTTTTAAAACACATGCTCTTGATTTTGAAGTCACATTTTTTTTATTGTAAGGACTAAAAAATACTAGTAGAAAGGCATAAATAACCATCTTACTCCTATTACTCACCAATTATGAACACCTGTGTGCAAATCATAAAAGTCGTGCTTGGTAAGGTGTAGCACTTGCATAGCAAAATACTTAAGGTTTTATTGTACAATAAATAAAAGACGCAAAAAGCAAAATGAAAAACAAAGAAAAATATGCTTTGCTATGACTTAAATAATGCTCCCAAGCGCATGATTGTCACAAAGTAATAACTCGGTAACTTCAAGGTCAAATCCACAGGAAAAATGGAATTGATTAGCAAACTATAAGAGAATAAAACTAAAATAATAAAATTTAATTGAAGAGCATTTTGATGGTTTAGTAAAGTTAATTTAAATTGAGAGAAAATAACAATATATTAAGGCGCTAAGGTTTAGGGATCCACTCAGAACACATCTATTGATAGTCTTAAAAATATTTATTTTATAGGTCAACTAAAATTCATATGAAGGATGATCTTAGTTGGATGATTTAACTATAAGAACTCAAGAATTAATTGTCTAAGGTAGTTTTATGAAATTGATAGATTTTAGGCAAAACAAAACTAGTGAATTAATTCACAGGGAATACTAAACATTTAACGCACCTGAAGTCTACAATAAATCAAAGAATTATACAAAACTAAATACTTTTCTAGATGAGTAAAACAATCAAAACATAAAAACATAAGCATTAAAACCAATAAATAATTGTTAAGAACATACTAATAAACGGTTGGGTTTCACCTCTTGCTTTAGCAAGGCTTTTAGCAAGCCATAACACAAATAAAACTCTAAAAACTGTAAAGAAATTTTAAGAAAACCTAAATTATGTTCTACGATAGCTCTCCTCTTGAATTTTGCCCTTAAAGAGTCTTTAAATAGGTCAAAGAATCCTATTACAAGTTGAATTCCTGTTTGGAGAAAATCTCATGTTTTTAGGCTTCACTTAATCGACATTTTTGGCCTATTTAACTCCCGAATTCGGACTTTTGGTAAACGACAAAGTTGTAGCCCTTTAAATTAGCTTTCTAGCCCGACTTGAATCATCTCATATCACCTTGTGCTTATTTTCTCATAGTCACTTTCAAACTTATGTGATGAATAATGTAGAAATTGATCTTATTTTCTATCTACATATCACCTTGTTAGTATCTCAAACACTTACTAGTTGCACACACCACAAGCAAATCTTTGTTAGACTCTGTACATGTGATTGTGTGTTAAGTTTTGTGGCCTTCCAAAATTTAACTTCTTGATGTATTTAATGCATTTTGGGGGAGTAAGGAAAGAAAAGATTGGAGAAATTTGTTAAAGTTTTTTTTTTTTTTTTAAATTGATTTTGTAAAACATTTGAAATTATGAACATACATCTTATATAATAAAAATAGATTTTGAAATGGTTCTGCAAAAAAAGTTTTCTAGATTTTTCAAAATTTCTGTTTCTTCGGGATTCGACCAATCGAGTCTATTTTTCGACTGATTGAAAAGAGAAGAGGAAAATTCAGTTTTCAGCTTAAAGTCTCGGGCTTGCTCGATTCCTTCTCGATTCCTTTTTATCAGTCAAGCCTATTTCCATGTACATTTCGATTCCTTCCCAATTCCTCTCAACCGATCGGATTTCCATTTTTTTAAAACAAATAGGTATCAGATCAAACTTTTTAAAACTATTCTTTGTCTTTCTCTCCAATTCCTTTCTTGATCCCTTCTCACAATTTTCTTTTTGTCATTTTCTTGGTCAAAGATTCAAAGGTTTTCTTCAGAACTCTAAGGTAAGAAACTTTTGCCCTTTATTTTTCATTAAATCCCAGTATTTCATGCATTTTTTTTTAGGGATTTTCGTACTTTTAAAATTTGGGGTTTTTGATTTTTTGGAATTTTTGATCAAAATTGAATCATGGGTTTTTCATCATGCATCATTTAAACATGATTCCCACACTTTAATTTCAAAATTTTCGTGGTTTCTAAATTTTTTGAAATTTGGGTTCTTAAGTTCTTGAGAGATTTGGGGATTTTGTGAAATTGGGTAAAATTGGTTAAAATTGACTTGTGTTATTGATAGATTGAGTGATTATAACATGATTTACGCTTGTTATGTTGTTCAATTGATCAAAATGAAGTTTTTGTTTTTTTAAATTATGTTTTTTAAAATTGGGGATTTTCAAAATTTCTTAATTTTCTTGGTAAATTTTCAACATTGTGATGAATTTAGATTGTTTTAGAGCATTAGAGCATGCATCATATGAATTCTAATATGATGCATCATATAGTTTTTCAAAATTGCATGTTATCTTGTCTCTAACCTTTCTTAATGTAGTCTACCCCTGATTTTGTTGTGTTCTTTTTGTTTTTTTCTTTAATCATGGCTCCTAAGATTGGTAGAAAATTTAAGACTAGAGAAAATAGGAACCCTGGGTCATCCTCTTCTGGTTCAGCCTTGGTAGATAGAGATAGGTTTTTGTCTCCCAAATGTGAGGAGATTTGTGAGACCTTGACTAAATATAGGTCCATATGGGGTGAAAGGGAAATTGTTTTGAGTGAGTTGGATCCCTCCATCCATTGAAACTTTGTGTCTAGGAACTGGGTGTCTTTGTGTGAGGTGTCTAATCCTCCTCCTAGTTTTACTCTAACCTCTCTGTTTATTCTAAATTCCTAGGTGGTCACTACTCGACTTCCTAGATCCGTGGTCAAGAGTTTACCATCACTAAACAAACTGGTTCTGAAGCTTTAGGGGTGCCTTTAGTTCGTAAACCCACATACACCATACACTGAGTTTCCTTCTGTTGATGACATTACGTCACTTCTTTGTGGTAGACCTGTTTCTTGGGGGCATTGAACCAAGAATCAATTCTTGGGAATTTAATGAACTTAATTCTTTATATTTTTGGATTTCTTGTCATAACATCTATGCTATATCTCATGTTCATACTATTCTCATAGATAGATGTGCTTTTCTATATGCTCTTGTTACTGATGGTTCTATGTGTTTTCCTTCATTGTTTATCCAAATCATCGTTAATATTTCTAGGAGTAAGAGTAAAGGTTAGAAATTTTTCTTTCCCATGTACATTTATAGGATTTTGAGGTTTTTAGGGTTATCTAAGTTAGTTCACATCACTGCCCCCATTGGAGCCACCTTTCTTAAACAGTGACAGGCACAGATGAAGAGTGCTAAACCAAGCACTGGGAAGTCAAAGCGATCATGAGGAGAAGCTTCTACTACAGCTCCTGCCTTTGGAATTATGCCTACTGCTGAGGAGACGTTTGTGGATCCGACTGCAGTTATGGATCCTTCTGGTGGTGCTGACGATGTAGACCCTACTATTGCCCCTCCTCTCTCACTCTGTGCCATGATGGAGTCTTTCATGACTACTTAGGTGGCTCATGGACAGCTTCTAGATGAGTTGTTGACGGAGATTGCTTCCTTGAGAGCAGATTTTGCTGAGTATAGGAGTGCATTTCCACCTCCTCCACCCTCTAATGACTGATGTCACCTTTGGAAATTTGTAACAAAAATGGGGAGTAGATTTTAGGACTTTTTGTACTTAGGGGGAGTAGCATTTTATATTTTAGGGGGAGTTTGATGTATTTTCTTTGGTTTTGTTGTTTATATTTCATTGTTTATATCTATTTATATGTTTATGTACTTGATTCACAAATATTGATGTGCTTTTTGATTATGATAATTATTGATGACAAGGTTATTCATTATTGATATGATTACTGTCTCTTTATATGTTTTGTGAATTAAAGTTCAATTTTTTTATTTATTATGGCACTGTATTTTCCACACATGCATTTATGGTTTGTTTTCAGTGTTTCTAGAATTTACTGGTTAATTCTTTCAACAGCTATTGCCTATACTAACAGCTAATAGTTGGTAGTTGTGTAAGAATTGTATTAGGGCAATATCCTGTATTTGGGCTGGTATTTAATTTAAATACCAGCAACTAATAGTTGTTGGTATTTAATAACAGTAACTAATAGTTGGTGTTATTTACTTTCCGTTGTTTTGCATGATATGATTTATTATTGTTTAACCTAGATCTGAATAATAAACCTAATAATCAAATTGGTTAATTAATTAGGTTAAACAATCTAGTTTAAGGGGTCTAAACAAACAAACATTTGAACAAACTATTTTTATCAATGATCTTCATCAATTCATGAGTCTGGTGATGGTTTCACTTCAAGAAATGCCTTCAACACTGAGAGTGATCTCTCTGGTTGGGTAGCAGGAGTTTGGTGTCCACCTCCTCTTACAAGAACAAAGACAAGAATGTCACCATAAAACCCACCAACCTGGGAAAACAAAATAATAAGCATAAGGTTATATATGGGAACTTGATAAGAAAATTGACCTGTTTTCCCTCAAAGGCTTGTAAGGTACAGTTACCCTCCATCCCAAATCCTTTGCCAATCCACAGTTACACTCAGTCCCATATCCTCTGCCAATCCATCTGTCAATGTCCGAGTTCAAATAAATGGGATACTTCCATCTACATCTCCACTACCGCATTCATTGAAATTATATGAAGTATAACCAAAATTCTTCTTACAAAATAAGGAGTGAAGTGAAATGAAAAATTCTCAATGAAAATCTTCTTTTAATACCAGTAGACAAGAGTCCGGATACCAGACTTGACAAAGTATTCAAATGCAATCAATACGTATTCTTCTTTGAACAAATACATCGCATCAAACAAGCATTAGAAAAATAAAATAAAATAAAAAGAAGCTTAAAGCCCTTTAATTCCTAAAAGCTTATAGTTGTAAAACTTAAACAAAGATTGATATGTGTACCTACAGGCTAGGCTGAAAATGGAAAGTGTAGTCAGAAGCTAAAAATTGATGCATAATCGAATAGGTGGAAAATTGAAAAGTGATAAAATGAAAATAACATCATAATCTTTTGATGGAATGAGGGTTCTAGACATGAACACGATATTGCAAATTCAAATGGCAAAGAGTAGTGCTTGTTTTTATAAAGGTTTATTTCTCTATAAATTACCATGTTATCACACATTAAACAAAAAAAGATGTAATAAAGTAAAACTGTAGATGTAATTTTACAAAACTCACAAACCCAACTAGATCATACACACCCAACTAGATTACACAGTTTGCCTCAAACCCACCGGGTTTGATCGAGTTTTATGGGGTCATATGCAAAACGATCCAATTAAATATCAGGACTAGTCTAAGTGATGGGTTACTAGTTTTATGGGTTTTGTAACTATGATCTTAATAACTGTGATAAGAGAATTGATTAACAAAATCCATATAAATATATTGATATTGATTATATACGAGTATAATTAGTTTATTAAGATAATTAGTACATGATTTAATCCTAAGTAAAACATGACTATTAATTAGTAATAATTTTACATGAATGCAAAGTTTGGTGAGGCAGGGGCGGCTTCAAGACCAACCCAGGGGTTTCAAATGAACCCCCTGACCTGGTCCAAAAAAAAAAAATCATATATAATATTTTTTACCCCTACAATAAAAATTTGAACACCTTAACTTAAAATTTTTTGTTAAACCCAATTGAAATAAGTTTGAACATGATCCTTAGTTTTTCTCTATGTTTGATTTGTATTTATGTTTTCTTAGTTTTTCTCTATGTCCGATCAAGTATTTTTATAAGTGTTCTACACATTTCCAAGTCCAAGAAATCTTTTACTGTTTAATCCAATTCCAAGAGAGTGACATTGGGTATATAAAAAAAACTATACACTACAAAAGCAAATTTTATTACTAGAGTATTATTTTTCTTAGTTTCACACTTACTCCCAAGCCCCAGCCCTACTCCTAAGTGTGTTACTATTCTCATTTATTTAATATCTTTTTATTCAATTGATATAACTTATAAATATAAATTATATAATAAGTTATTATTAATTTGATAAAAATGTATAATTAGTTATTTAATTCTATTCGTTTACGCATCCAATGATTGTTGTCTTAACAATCTTTCGAATGTTAATACTTTTTAAGATTATTGTACAATATTTTTGTGTTCTATATAACGTGAAATTTTTATATACAGAAAAAAAAAAATATAATCATTTCATTTTTTACTCACACCTCCCCCACCAATAAATTCATGGCTCTGTCATTATTGACCCCTAAATAAAAATCCTAGAGCCGCCATTGTGGTGAGGTAGTAGGTTTAATGAAAAAAAACATCTAAGGAGTGCTCCGCATTAAGAACCCACATATAAATAATATGTGTGTAAAATTAGTATATTAAGATATTAATACATGGTTTAATCCTAATTAATACATAACTATTAATTTGTCTAGACACCATATTTTGTCTACCCTCGATTGGAATGTCAAACCCCCTAAAATCTCAAAAATATTAACTTTCTTCCATGGAGCCGCAGAAAAATCTAGATTGACGTGGTGTAACCCGTTCAGACATCGAAGCACTCTAAGAGCCATTACAGGTCAAATTGACCAAAATGCCCTTGGTCAACCTTGCATTGACCAAAAGTCAAAGTTGGTCAAAATCATCCCAAAACAACATTTTTCATGTTTCTACATCAAACCCAAGCTACTTGGTTATTTTTTGTCAACTTTGACCTAAAGTTGACCCCTAAGGGCGCTCAAAAACCCTAATTATGATCTATCTGTCAAAGTGGATTGAGACTAGCATCATAGTGAAGATTATTGAATTCCTTGTCCAACGGTTTCTCATGGGTCGAAATCAGAGTCAAAATGGTTCAGATATCTTGAAAACCATGCAAGGCGCATCAGCTCGCTTTCCGAGGCCATAATTTTTTATCCAACCATTGGATTTCATAGCTTTCTAGAAACTAGACATCTAGACCTTTCCAGGGACACCTAGATCAACCCAATCCAAGCTTAGGAAGGCCTTCATCAGGCCAAAAAGAAGAAGAAAAATTGGAGTTTTGGAGTTGTATTTAAGGCAGATTCTATCTCTTTTCTCTACATTTCTCTCCCAAAAACACATCAAAAAACCTTTGATTCCTCTCTTTTCTCAACAAACAAGAGGTAGTGTTCTTGCACTCTTTTTCCTCTCCTTGGTCTTAGGACCTTGGATTTGGGGTTTAAAGGGTGTAGATGTAGTTTTTTAGCTATAATCTACACCCTTTGCTTTATCCTTGTTCATAATATGCTTTATTGCCTTTCCTAACATGTTCTTTGCTTTATCTTGCTTCTTAGTATGTTTTATAGCATTCCTACTTGCTTTTTGCCATGATTTATTGCTTCGATGATGTTGGCCTAACCTTCTTGGGCTAGGACATGCCTAAATTTTGTGTGTTTAGGTGCTTAGGTGGTTTTTAGCATGCTTATGCTTAGATCCATATGTTTATGTGCTTTTTAGCATGCCTATGCTTAGATCCATGTGTTTACATGCTTTTTAGCATGCTTATGCTTAGATCCATGTGTTTATGTCCTCTTTGCCACATTCTTGTTCAGATCTATATCTTTGTGTGCTCTTTGCCATGTTCATGTGTCTAGATCTACATGCTGGTTGCTATGCCATGTGCTTCTTAAGCCTTCCTATCTCTTATTATGTCTTTTTCTTGTGTTTTGGCCCTTTTGGTAAGGTGTAGATCTAGATCCTATGGTCTAAACCTACATCTGTACACCTAGGCCTATATCAAAGGGTTTGGATCATTTTCTTTATGCATATCCATGTTTGCTTGCTTGCTTCTATACTTTATCTCCATGTTTGCCTGTCTAGATCTAGGCTTTGCCATGTTTTATGCTCTCCGTGGGCTTATGCTTGTCTACCTTTGGGGTCACTTGCTTAAGTGGTTACATCCGTCCCTCCTAGGGCTTGTTGGGATGTAACCACTTGTGAGACACACCTCCGTGGTGTTGGTGTGCTTGATACACACCTTTCTTTGCTTCGTGGCTTGTTTCTTTTGTCATTGCATGTACTGTTAGAATTTGTGCCCTTAAATCCTATTGTATGATGTTGTGTATGTTATTATTTATGAAATTATGTATGACTTAATGTTGTGTTTAATAAAGTTGTTTTATTATTATCTAAAATAATGGTAACATGAATATTGGGACATTATCATATAGTCCATGAGATGCATTGTATGTGATTTATGTGATTTAGTCATAGAAGATGTAAATCACAAGTTCCTTGTAAACTCAAAATGTAATTCGTAGTCGGTAATGAAATTGGGCATTTCATCTGCGGAGACTATAACATATCGACTAAGATAATTTGTCTTGATCATGGAAATGGAGATTTCTAGTTGGTATGTTGATATGTTTTAAGAGTTAAAACATATTGAACTGGACCGCTGTGAGATTTATTATTCTTCCAACGACTGTCAAATGAATAATAAACTCACGACTTCTATTTACATGAACTCTTAATCCTGAGAGAATAATGGACCTGATCATGAAATGTAGGTTGTTTTGATATATCAAGAGTGAGATCTAAAATTACGGTCAAAATCTCAGTATGTTGGGCAGCCGCATTTAGTGTTGATGGAACATATATTCTTAAGATGGAATTCATAATCTCTTAACGGAGATATAAAATATTCCCTTGAGATAAGTTTAATACGTTTGTTATTCAGAGAGTTATGCCTAACCACTTTAGTAAGAAGTTACTAAAGTATATGTTTATGGAATTGGATTTCATAAATATATGATGAATAACTTAAAGGATTAAACCGGGTATTCAAGGATAAGATGTAGTAATTTACAAAGTGGCAGTCTACATTTATGACTTTGTGTTACTACAAATATTTTATGAAGGGGTTGCATGAACAATAAAGTCTTGGGATATAATTTGTAAATAAGGCCTAGAGTGCAACTATATTTATATAGTGGTATTAAATATAGTTAATGGTAACTTTGGACTTGTCAAGAGTTGACAGAAAAACCCAAGGCCCATTGGAGCTAGTGTCTCATTGGTCCCTTTTGGTCTCACTCCAAGCCACACACTTAAACCCAATTGGAAAGGCCCGAAAGGCTAGCCTAATTAGATAATCAGTTATAATGAGAGAAACATACAGAATTTTAATATAAGAAAAAGAAAAACATCATTATGAAGTGGTGTGTATGTGAGAGTGAGACACTCTATCATTCTCCTTTTGAAACTGATTGAGAGACCACATATCTTGGGTGTTAGTGGAATTGGAGTGAAGATTGAAAGTGTTCCCAAGTGCTTCTAATCTTCGGTTTTGAAATTCACCCCTCCAAGGTACACTCTCTTGTTCTATATTCTGAAACTTACATAGTACATGTTAACAATTACGAATGAAGTAGATCCATTTATTTTCCACTGCGTACATGCATTTTTCCATCATGTACATGCATGGAGCATGAAAACTTAAAGCAAAGGTACGACCTCCTAGGCGCAAGTAAAAAGGGCAAGGATGCAAGCAAGAGGATGCAAGCCCACAAAGAGCAATGTTCAATAGATAGGGGGCCTGGCCCCTCCTAAGTGGTCTTCTCTCTCTCTCTCTCTCTCTCTCTCTCTCTCTAAGCCTCTTCTCTGGAGCATGTATAAAGGTTTCCCCTTTCCTTGTACCCTTTATTTTTCCTGCTCCTTGCTTGGGTCGCATTCCTTAGGTATGACAATGACTATTTTACATTTCTTGTACCTTGCTGGACCATACCCTTGGAATGTTTGCATTGTTTGTTTTACTTTCCTGCTCTATGTGATAGCATTATGCATGATGTGTGTGTGTGTGTGCATCCCTGCATGTGAATGGGTGATCATGCACTTTGTATGATGGACTCTTGTGGCTACATGAGTGGCCCTCTCTAGCCATGAGTGCTCTTGACCTTGTGGCATGAGTATGTGCTCAAGGCATTTGCTACAATCGCATATTCATGTCATACTGTATGCATAGTCATCACAGTGTGGTTGTCCTGATCCATGTCACCAAGTGACATTGGTTTCCCTGTATATGCGTCTTGTACCAACGTGTTTAATGCTTGGAGGGGCTCTAGGTCATCCTAGCACGAGCATGTTGGCACACACTGTATCCACAGGCATGAAACCCTGCCAGTGAGCCATAGCGCACCAAAACGCAAAACTCTGCCAGACTTTTACCGTGAAAATGGGGCATCCCCATTACAGTATTGTCACGTCAAAAGCTAAGTGAGAATAGTGTTTTGTGTGCTATGACGCATCTAAGGTGAAGGGCAGTCGAATTTCCACCACGAAAATAAGGCGAAATGCTACCGGATTTTCGCCTCGAAAATTTGGCAATTATTCCAACAAACTTGGAAAACATCAATCAAGACCACGCCCTTTCTGAATCCAAACCTCAAAGCCCAATTCGCTTAAAGCAGTGAAAGCTAATGCCAATAACTTGTTTTCAATTGCCAATGTCCAAAAATAATGATTTTATCAAAACAAATGACTATTTATGGACAAGCATTGTGGGGTGCTTAACACCCTCTCCACCCGTAACTAGACTTTTGAACTCAAGAATCAATAATTTTGACCCATCCACATTAGATTATGAAAAACAACATCTTTCTTAGCCTAGGATCGATAAAAAACTCAAATAGAGTCAAGTGACCAATCACACCTAGAAAAACCCAATGATTGGAGGAGACTTCACTTACCCTTGGTAATTTCCTTAAAATTGACTCATATTTCGGTCACACACCTGAGGTACAGCACATCATCACACTCAAAAGAGAAAGCCCGCAAGCATTGCCATGATGGCTGGTCAATCAATTGCAAGGCGTCAACAATTAGTATTAATTTCACATGAATGCAAAGTTTGGTGAGGTGGAAGGTTTAATGAAAAAACATCTAAGGAGTGCTCCATATTAAGAACCCACATATAAATAATATGTGTGTGTATAATTAGTATATTAAGATAATTAATACATATTTTAATCCAAATTAAAACATGGCTATTAATTAGTAACAATTCCACATGAATGCAAAGTTTGGTGTGGTGGAAGGTTTAATGAAAAAACATCTAAGAAGTGCTCCACGTTAAGATCCCAAATATAAACAATATGCCTATATAATTAGTATATTGAGATAATTAATACATGGTTTAATCCTTATTAAAACATGACTATTTGTTAGTAATAATTTCACATGTATGCTTAGTTCGGTGAGGTGGAAGGTTTATTGAAAAAACATCTAAAGAGTGCTCCCCATTAAGAACCCACATATAGCTAATAATTGTGTGTATAATTAGTATATTAAGATTATTAATACATGCTTTAATCCTAACTTAAACATGACTATTAATTAGTAATAATTTCACATGAATGCAAAGTTTGGTGAGGTGGATGGTTTAATAAAAAAACATCTAAGGAGTGCTCCACATTAGAATGTTGGGTTAAGATAGCTTGATCCCAATTAATTAATTCAATTACCCAAATTGATTAATTAGGTTCAATTGTATGTTAATCGTGAAGGCACCAACAATCACCAAATAAAAAATGCAGCGGAAATTAAATTGACACTGTGATTTGTTAACAAATGAGGAAAACCTCTCGCAAGGCAAAAACCCCACTGGATGATTTTAAGTTCACCGCTCCCAAGAATCCACTAATTAACAATCAAGTGGTTACAAGTATAAGAAATTTTACCAACTACCCAGGGCCATCTCAAAATACCAACCTACAGTTGAACATTTGCTTCAATACCCAACTGAACTTGATCTTGTAGTAACCTTCTTTCCTTTGACACACAAATCTCAAATTTGTGACTATCCCTTTGCATAGGTCCCAATACATGACTAAATCTAGCAACTTTGAACAATATTGTTGGCTATGAATTTCTTCACTTTATCAACAATGAAGATCAGGAAGCACTTGGTTATAAAACCCAATTGCATACCAACGTAGTAGCTTCACAAAAAGAAAAATAGATCTCTTGGTCTCTATATCCATATGTTGACGGCTTTTAAAATAAGCCTTATATATATCTAGGGTTGTGAGAAAAGAAACCCTAAACAAATACATAAGCCTAGGTCGAATTTCAAATCTGAAAAATTGAAAAATGTAGGTCTCGATATATCGAGCTGCTATTGAGCTATCTATCGAGCTTCACATTAAGTCTCGATAGCAGGCATCTGTCGAGCTATCTATCGAGATTTAATGAACAACTTTTCTTCACTTGTTTCTTGGACCAATGTTCATGACTTTAATAGGAACACTTGATTTACTTGAACAACATAGTTCTTGATGTATTAAACCTATCTTAGATCTACCCAATTACAAGTAAAGTACATTTTGTCAAATGATTAACTAATTACATAAAATATGACCCTAGCAAGTTCCTCCTTTGGCAATCCATGACAAACTAGAAGCATGATGGATGTATGATTAGGGATGTTTGGTGCCATGTTGATTGCTAGATGTATGCTAGTGTGTGTGAGTTAGATACAAGTATTAAGTGTGTCTTTAATAGGGTTAAGACATAAGTCACAATGATGGGAATATAACCTTAGGCTTTGGCAGTTTTTGGTGCCTAACACCTTCCCAAGACCGTACCTTAATTCCAATCCCATATTTCTAGTAGTAAGATCGAAAGGTCCTTCCTCGAAAGGATGCTATATATATGGTTCCTAGACCATTGCAAAAACTAGGTGGCAATTCCCGAGATAAAAACACCCACCAAAGGTGCTTTTACAATCATTAACATTCCCTGCCCAATCTGCATTAGAATATCCAGCTAACACATTATTAGTATCCTTATCATACCAAACTCCAAAGATACTAGTGGATTTCACGTATTTGATAATACGCTTTATCGCAATAATGTGGGATTCTTTAGGATTAGCTTGATATCTAGTACACACTCCTACACTAAAACTTATGTCAGGTCTGCTAGCAGTAAGATAAAGAAGACTGCCTATCGTGCTTCTATAGAGAGATGGATCAACACTTTTTCCTAGCAAGTCAACAGTGAGTTTCACATTTGGACTCATAGGAGTTATAACAAAATTAGTAGACTCTGGACCAAACTTCTTCACAAGATTTTTAGCACATTTAGACTGAGAGATGAAAATACCTAAGTCACTTTGTCAAATTTGCAAACCAAGGAAGTAGTTCAGTTCTCCAATCATGCTTGTCTCGAATTCGATCTGCATCATGCTTAAGAAGGAATGAGCTAGGTCATCTTTTGTAGATCCAAAGATGATATCATCCATATGGACTTGAGCTACAACCAATTCTCCTTCAATTTTCTTGATGAACAATGTTCGATCAACTTGTCCCCTTGAAAATCCATTGAACACCAAATATCTAGTGAGACGATCATACTATGCACTAGGTGCCTACTTCAAACCATAGAGCGCCTTCTTAAGATAAAGCACATGATTTGGAAAGTGAGGATCAACAAATCCTTTTAGCTGTGCTACATAGACTTCCTCTTTAGGAAATCCATTAAGAAAAGTACTTTTCATATCCATCTGATATAACTTGAACTTCAAGTGACAGGCCAAAGCAATTAAGACTCGTATGGACTTAGTGCGAGCAACATGAGCAAATGTTTCATCAAAGTCTACCCCTTCAACTTGAGTGTATCCTTGAGCCATAAGTCTAGCGTTGTTACGAATGAGGTTCCCTTCCTCATCAGTCTTATTGCGAAATATTCATTTGGTGCCAATGATATTCACTCCTTCCAATCTAGGTACCAGTGTCCAGACCTCATTCCTTTGAAACTGATGAAGTTCATCATGCATGGTCTAAAGTAACATGAATAAGAAACAAAGTTAGCCACATATTTATCAACTGTACGCTTTCTCAAGGTAAGTTCATTCATGTTTCCCATGATCACTTCTGGAGGATGATTTAGTTTAATCCTAGATGAGGGTTCTTTTCCTCAATGATCATCAAGCTGAAGTGATGTAAAGCCATCTTCTAAGGTCTGTATGGCACTATGAGGCAGGGGAATGAGGATCTTGATCACCTACTTCTTAATCATTTTCAGGAGTCAAAGGGAGGATGGACTTTGGTAGTTGATCAACATCTTTTGAAGACTCAAAAGTTAATGCTGTTAGGATTAGTGCCCTTAAATCCTATTGTATGATGCTATGTATGATATTATGTATGACATGATGTATGACTTAATATTGTGATTGATAAATTTATTTTATTATTATCTAAAATAATGGTAACATGAATATGGGACATTATCATATAGTCCATGAGATGCATTGTATGTGATTTATGTGAAAAGTCACAGAAGATGTAAATCACAAGTTTTTTGTAAACTCAAAATTTGTAGTTCGTAGTCGGTGATGAAATTGGGCATTTCATCTGTGAAGATTATAACGTATCAACTAAGATGATTTGTCTTGATCATGGAAGTGGAGACTTCTAGTTGATATGTTGATATGTTTTAAGAGTTAAGACATATTGAATAGGACCGCTGTGAGATTTATTATTCTCCTAACGACTGTCAATTGAATAATAAATCTCACGACTTCTATTTGCATGAACTCTTAATCCTGAGAGAATAATGGACCTGATCATGAAGTGTAGGTTGCTTTGATATATCAGGAGTGAGATCTAAAGTGACGGTCAAAACCTCAGTATGTTGGGCAGCCACATTTAGTGTTGATGGAACATATATTCTCAAGATGGAATTCATAGTCTCTTGATGGAGATATAAAATATTTCCTTGAAATAAGTTTAATGGTTTCAGTTATTCAGAGAGTTAGGCCTAACCACTTTAGTAAGAAATTATTAAAGTATATATTTATGAAATTGGATTTCATAAATATATAATGAATAACTTTAAAGGATTAAACCGGGTACTCAAGGATAAGATGTAGTAATTTACAAAGTGGCAGTCTACATTTATGACTTTGTGTTACTACGAATATTTTATGAAGGGGTTGCATGTATAATAAAGTTTTGGGATATAATTATTAATAAGGCCTAGAGTGCAATTATATTTATATAGTGGTATTAAATATAATTAATGATAACTTAGGACTTGTCAAGAGTTGACAGAAAAGCCCAAGGCCCATTGGAGCTAGTGTCTTATTAGTCCCTTTTGGTCCCATTCTAAGCCACACATTAAAGCTTAATTTGAAAGGCCCAATAGGCCAACCCAATTAGATAATCAATTAGTTATAAAGGGGGAAACATACAGAATTTTTATTAGTGTGAAAAAAGAAATAAGAAACTGTGTGTGAGAGAATATGAGACACACTTTCATTCTCCCTTTGAAAACTGATTGAGAGACCATACATCTTGGGCATAAAGTGAAATTGGAGTGAAGATTAAAAGTGTTCCCAAGTGCTTATAATCTTTGTTTTGAATTTCTCCACACCAAGGTACGCTATCTTGTTTTTAAATTATGAAATTTACATAGTGCACGTTATCAATCATGAATGAAATAGATTCTTATTTGTTGCTTCCGCTATGTGTTTTGTATGAGATACAAAACCAGAATTTTTCCTTCAATTGGTATCAGAGCCAGGTTTTCATATTATGATTGTATAGCGTGTGATTAAATTTTAGAATTTAAGAAAACCATTATCATTGTGCTTCAATTTTCTGCATCAAGTTATGGTGTTGTGTCATGTTTTTGATATTCATGAAGATGATTTGGTTATGGTGGTATGCCATAAAGAATGGCTATATGAATTCGTACAGATTGCATTAAATGATTTATATATATATATATATATATAGACATTGCAATTTGTATGGAAACATTCATCATGATAACTACATATTCAATTCAATATATCTTTCATTCGAATGGGGTAGGTGGTTATTGAAATAAGGTAGTTACGTTTGCACCATTTTGAATGGGGTAGGTGGTTATTGAAATAAGGTAGTTACGTTTGCACCGTTTGAAAATTAATAGCATGTTTTGAATGCATTGCATGGCTTGCTTTATTGCATGGCTAAGATTTCAATGCATGGCTTGCATATTGTTGCTTGGCTTAGATTTTTTTTTTTCATGCCATGGAATTTTACTGGTTGGTTGCCACATGCATGAGAAGCAAGTTATTGCAAGTTAGAATAAGTCAATTTTGATGGCCCACGATTGAATTGACTTTTGTCCAAATGCTTGGCTATCTTGTGCTTTTGTAAAGTGAATCCGTATAGTATATGTTAAGGATTCTAACATCCGGACACTTATATATATATATATATATATATATATATATATATATATATATATAATATAATATAATATAATAATCATATATTGTATATATTGTATTATATATATTATAATATAATATAGTTTTATAATATATGAGTTTATATTACGTTATATATATATATATATATATTTATATGTTAATGCTAGTTTAATGAAATTTATTCCTAATGAGATTAGGATTATATTTTTTCACGTGTCTAGCATTATTATGGTTCTTCATCTTAAAAACCTTTAATTTAAAATATCTAGTGGGAGAGAGATACAAGGGTTGGATCTCACGGCCTCTATTGTTGATTCATTGTAGTGTGAGATAAACACCTTGTCTTAGCTTCGAGCTTTGCATTCCATGCGGAGGGTGTTTTATCTCATGGTCCTACAAGATTGAATTTCCTGGTTTATAGTAGTTTGATAAACAACTTGTCTTAGCTTCGAGCTTTGCATTCCATGCGGAGGGTGTTTTATCATGGTACTACAAAATAAGCCTGTTAAAGGGATGAAATGTGGTTACACATGATTCTAGACAATGGTATACACTAGACTAAGTATTATAGTATCCTCTATGCTGAGTTCTTACTATTATTACTTAAAGGCTAAATGAAAAACGGCATATTATTAGTGTTTGATAAGAGTTATCATGATAGCACTAATAATGAAAATAGTTCTCAATCAATCATAGTATTTTATGTTCACTCTATGCTGAGGGATATTGAATATGAGATTGGGTTGTTGTTGCATATATTATTTTATGATTTTATTAAGGTTTCATATTATATGCTTTTATGCTAAATTGATAATGTCCAGTTTACTTATTATATTCATGTTTATTATTTTCAGATTTTATCATGGCATCATTTAGCCCACTTGTTTCTATTCTTAACCAAAACAAACTGACTGGATCCAACTATGTTGACTGGAAAAGAAATTTGAACATTGTTCTTACTGCTGAAGAGCACAAATATGTGCTTATTCAACCATGTTCTAACTTTCCTTCATTAGATGCTCCTCTTGAGAAAAAACAGCGATATGATCGTTGGCAGAAATCTAATGAGATGGCCAAGTGCTACATCCTAGCATCTATCTCAAATGTTCTACAGCATCAAATGCAGGATGTAGAACTTGCTTCGGACATAATGCATAGTCTGAAGGAGATGTTTGGTGAGTAAGGCCGTTCTGCAAGGCAAGAAACCATGAGGCAAATTTATAATACCAAAATGGTTGCAAGAAGTTCAGTGAGGGAGCATTGTCTTAGGATGATTGCTAATCTGAACACATTAGAAGTTTTAGGTGCCGACATTGATGGAGAATCTCAAGTGGATATGATACTCCAATCACTACCAGAATCATTCAAGGAATTCAGACTCAATTATAATATGAGCAAAAAGATTTATTCTTTGTCTGAATTAATGAATGAGTTAGTAGCAGCGGAAGGCATCCTTGGTACTTCTAGTATTGAAGCCAATGTTGGTGAAGCTTCTACTTCTCAACCTAAGTCGAAAGGCAAGGGTAAGAAGAAGAAGAAGAAGGACTTCACTAAGAAAGATGGTAAACAAATTGCCTTAGGGGTTGCCAACAAAGGAAAGAAAATCAAAGGAAAGTGTTTCCATTGTGGTTAGAAAGGACATTGGAAGAGGAATTGTCCAACATTCAAGGCTGCCAAGAATAAGGGTATGAAAAGTTCATTTCTTCTTGAAATATGTTTGGTACAGAATCCAACGGATTTCTGGTGTGTGGATTTAGGTTGTACTAATCATATCTGTAATTCTTTGCAGGGGTTCTAGGAGACCAGAAAGTTGAATGAGGGAGAACTATTTCTTACTTTGGCTGATGGGAGCAAGATTCCGGTTGAAGCTGTTGGAGTGTTTAATTTGTGTTTTAAGTCTAGAGTTTTAATATTGGAAGACTGTTTGTATGTACCTAATGTTCGTAGGAATTTAATTTCTGCAACTTACTTAGGTAAACATGGATATTGCATTATCTTGAAAGACAATGTTGTAATAAAGAAGGATAAAGTGTTTATCTGTTCTGGCAATATTGTAGATGGTCTTTATATTTTAACTCCTGATAAGCATGAATTATACAATTCTGAATTAGATAGTAGCTCTCATGTAAAATCATTAAAGAGAAAGTTTCCTTCTACTAGTGATGCATATCTATGGCACTTGCGTTTAGGTCATATTAATTCAAGTAGGATTCAAAGACTAATCAAAGATGGACTTTTACAGCCCATGGACTTTGATGGTTTTCCAGTTTGTGAATCTTGTTTGGAAGGTAAGATGATCAAATGACCTTTTAATACAAAGGGTAGAAGAGCCCAAGATTTGCTAGAACTAGTACATTCAGATGTGTGTGGTCATATGTCAATCCAAGCAAGAGGTGGCTATGAGTATTTCGTTACTTTTACTGATGATTACTCTAGATTTGGTTATGTGTACCTAATGAAACGGAAGTCGGAAGCCTTTGAAAAGTTCAAAGAGTTTAGGGTTGAAGTTGAAAATCAATTGGGAAAACACATAAAGGCCATTCGAGGTGGCGAATACCTTCTTGGTGATTTTAAGGATTACTTGACTGAAAATGAGATTATATCCCAATTGACTGCACCTGGAACTCCACAACAAAATGGTGTAGCAGAAAGAAGGAATAGAACTCTTTTAGATATGGTTAGATCCATGTTGAGTTATTCGACTCTACCAATTTCTTTTTGGGGATATGCCTTAAATACTGCAATGTATCTTCTGAATTTAGTACCTTCAAAGTCTATTCCTAAAACACCTATAGAGTTGTGGAATGGGCGTAAGCCTAGTATGAGACATCTCCACATTTGGGGTTGTCCAGCACATGTGTTGAAAGGAAAGTCTGACAAGTTACAGTCTAAAACATAATTGGTATTTTTTGTAGGGTATTCAAAAGGAACAGTTAGAGGTTTATTCTATGGTCATAAGGATAATAAAGTATTTATTAGCACAAATGCTAAATTCTTGGAACATGACTATATGAATAATTTTACTCCTAGAAGTAGAGTTGTCTTGGCTGAAATGAATGAACCTGTAGTTGAACAACCAATGGATGAAACTAAGGATGATGTGACTGTATTAGATACACCACAAGATACTACTCATGAGATGTCTAGTACACAGGTGCCTCGTCGTAGTGGGAGAATTATTCGGCCTCCTATAAGATTCATAGGTTTGGGAGAAACTTATGAGGCTATCTCAGAAGAGGCTGAATCGGATCCTTACACTTATGATGAAGCAATGAATGATATAGATGCACATCATTGGGTCCAAGCTATGAAATCTGAATTGGATTCTATGGATTCCAATCATGTATGGGATCTTGTAAAGGCGCCTAACGGCATTAAACCTGTTGGTTGCAAATGGGTTTACAAGAGGAAGAGAGGGATAGATGAAAATGTTGAAACTTTTAAAGCAAGGCTAGTGGCGAAAGGGTATACACAAAAAAAAGGTATTGATTATGATGAAACTTTTTTGCCAGTAGCCATGCTTAAATCTATTAGAATTCTTTTATCTATTGCTGCTCATTATGATTATGAGATTTGGCAAATGGATGTCAAGACTGCATTTCTTAATGGCAATCTTGAAGAAGAAATATACATGTTTCAACTAGAAGGTTTCATAGCAAAGAACCAAGAGCATATGGTATGCAAGTTGAATAGGTCCATTTATGGACTTAAACAAGCATCTAGGTCATGGAACATTAGATTTGATCAAGCAATCAAGTCATTTGGTTTTGAACAAAATCTTGATGAACCATGTGTGTACAAAAGACATCGAGACAAAGTAATAATGTTCCTAGTGCTTTATGTTGATGATATTCTACTCATTGGGAATGATGTAGGGGTAATGTCATCGGTTAAAGTTTGGTTGTCAAGCCAATTTGATATGAAGGACTTGGGTGAGGCTAACTTTATTCTAGGTATTAAGCTTTGGCGAGATCGCAAGAATAAGATATTAGGCTTATCACAAGCTGGATATATAGATAAGGTTCTAGAACGGTTTAGTATGCAAAACTCCAAGAAAGGATTGCTTCCTTTTAGACATGGAGTTCCTCTGTCTGATGACCAAAGGCCTAAGACTCAAGAGGAAGAAAATATGATGAGACAAGTTCCTTATGTTTCTACAGTGGGAAGTCTCATGTATGCCATGCTTTGTACTAGACCAGATATTTGTTATTCAGTTGGCATGGTCAGCCGATATCAATCAAATCCAGGACCAAAACATTGGCAAGCTGTAAAGCATATTCTCAAATATCTTAGGAGAACGAGAGATTATATGCTTGTTTACCATAGTGAGGATTTAATTCCCATTAGCTATACAGATTCAGACTTTCAGTCAGATCTAGATTTCAGAAAATCCACTTCAGGATGTGTTTTCACCTTGGAATGTGGAGCCATAAGTTGGAGGAGCATTAAGTAATCTTGTATTACAGACTCCACCATGGAAGCCGAGTACGTTGCTGCTTGTGAAGCAGCAAAGGAGGCTGTTTGGCTCAAGAAATTCCTTTCTGATCTTGGTGTTGTGAGAATGGAGCAAGTTCCCATCACATTGTTTTGTGACAATAGTGGAGCGGTTGCACAATCCAAAGATCCAAGAAATCACAAGAAAGGAAAGCACATTGAGAGGAAGTACCACATCATTCGAGACATTGTTGCTCATGGAGATGTTGTGGTAGCAAAGATTGAAAGTGCAAATAATCTAGCAAATCCCTTTACCAAAGTCTTGCCTCAAAGGGCTTTCGAGTCACATTTGGAAGGAATGAGAGTTAGATTAGTGCACAATAGTCTTAAGGGCAAGTGGGAGATTGTTAGGATTAGTGCCCTTAAATCCTATTGTATGATGCTATGTATGATATTATGTATGACATGATGTATGACTTAATATTGTGATTAATAAAGTTATTTTATTATTATCTAAAATAATGGTAACATGAATATGAGATATTATCATATAGTCCATGAGATGTATTGTATGTGATTTATGTGAAAAGTCACAGAAGATATAAATCACAAGTTCTTTGTAAACTCAAAATTTATAGTTCGTAGTCGGTGATGAAATTGGGCATTTTATTTGCGAAGACTATAACGTATCAACTAAGATGATTTGTCTTGATCATGGAAGTGGAGACTTCTAGTTGATATGTTGATATGTTTTAAGAGTTAAGACATATTGAACAGGACTGCTGTGAGATTTATTATTCTCCTAACGACTGTCAATTGAATAATAAATCTCACGACTTCTATTTGCATAAACTCTTAATTCTAAGAGAATAATGGACCTGATCATGAAGTGTAGGTTGCTTTGATATATCAAGAGTGAGATCTAAAGTGACGGTCAAAACCTCAGTATGTTGGGCAGCCACATTTAGTGTTGATGGAACATATATTCTCAAGATGGAATTCATAGTCTCTTGATGGAGATATAAAATATTTCCTTGAAATAAGTTTAATGGTTTCAGTTATTCAGAGAGTTAGGCCTAACCACTTTAGTAAGAAATTATTAAAGTATATATTTATGAAATTGAATTTCATAAATATATAATGAATAACTTTAAAGGATTAAACCGGGTACTCAAGGATAAGATGTAGTAATTTACAAAGTGGTAGTCTACATTCATGACTTTGTGTTACTACGAATATTTTATGAAGGGGTTGCATGTATAATAAAGTTTTGGGATATAATTATTAATAAGGCCTAGAGTGCAATTATATTTATATAGTGGTATTAAATATAATTAATGGTAACTTTGGACTTGTCAAGAGTTGACAGAAAAGACCAAGGCCCATTGGAGCTAGTGTCTTATTAGTCCCTTTTGGTCTCACTCTAAGCCACACATTAAAGCCCAATTGGAAAGACCCAATAGGCCAACCCAATTAGATAATCAATTAGTTATAAAGGGAGAAACATACAGAATTTTTATTAGTGTGAAAAAAGAAATAAGAAACTGTGTGTGAGAGAATGTGAGACACACTTTCATTCTCCCTTTGAAAACTGATTGAGAGACCATACATCTTGGGCGTAAAGTGAAATTGGAGTGAAGATTAAAAGTGTTCTCAAGTGCTTCTAATCTTTGTTTTGAATTTCTCCACACCAAGGTACGCTATCTTGTTTTTAAATTATGAAATTTACATAGTACACGTTATCAATCATGAATGAAATAGATCCTTATTTGTTGCTTCCGCTATGTGTTTTGTATGAGATACAAAACCAGAATTTTTCCTTCAAATGCTTCATCTATCACAACATTAAAGATTTCCATAACCTTTCTGGTTCTTTTGTTTAACACCCTATATGCTTTGCTAGTAGAGGAATATCCTATAAAGATCCTTTCATCGCTTTGAGTGTGAAACTTTCCCACGTTCTCCTTATCCTTTATAATGAAGCAAGTGCTACCAAATATTCTAAAGTACTTCACATTTGGTTTCCTTCCTTTCCACAGCTCATATGGAGTCTTCTTTGTACCTGGTCTAAAGTACACTCGACTCATAATATGACATGCAGTGTTAATTGCCTCGCCCTATAGGTCTTTTTCCATATCCTTGTTAGGTAACATAGCTCTAGCCATCTCCTGAATGACTCTATTCTTCCTTTCAACTACACCATTCTGTTAAGGAGTGATAGGAGCCAAGAATTCTTGAGCTATGCCAACTTTTGTGAAGAAGGTCTCCATTTGAGAGTTCTCAAATTCTTTGTCATGATCACTTCGAATTCAATTAACTTTCATCCCTTTTTCATTCTGCAGCCTTTTACACAATGTCTCTATGAGTTGAGGAGCTTCGGACTTTGATCTTAGCCAAATAACCCAAGTTAATCTGGTGAAGTCATCTACCACCACCTTGATGTATTTCTTTCCTCCAAGAGACTCTGTTCTTGTTGGACCCATAAGGTCAATGTGGAGGAGCTCAAGAGCTTTTGTAGTGGTAGTGGTCAATGTGCCATGATGTTGAGCTTTTGTTTGTTTTCTGAGTTGACACTGTCCACATACAACATTTACCACTTTACCAAGTTTGGGCATCCCTAGGACGGCTTCATTCTTTGACATAATTGATAGTTGAATGTGGCTGGCATGTCCTATCCTTTAATGCCATAAGTCTTCATTTGGCATTCAAATGCTATTGCACACAATCTCAACATAAGGAACAAGACCATAGCAATTATCCAGTGTTCAAATCCCGCTTATGAGTTGCTTACTTGGCTCATTTAACACCAAAAATTTTCCTTTCAAAAATAGTACCATGAAGTCTTGATCATAAACCTGACTTCGACTTAATAGATTCACTCTTAACCCTTCCACATACAACACATTTGCAATGTTTGGTAACCCTAATAGAGATATGATTCCGTTTCCCTTGATTTGAGATTTGCTTCCATCACCAAAAAGTAACATTACCACCTTTCTTGGATTCAAAAGTCTTAAAAAGAGTGCGGTCTCCAATCATGTGTCTTGACCAACCATTGTCAAGATACCATAGACATGTGTTCATCACTTTGAAGGCAGGGTGCATCATGAAGCATACTTCGTGCTTATTTGTCATATCATAAGGCATGGTCATTTCTTTGATTTGATCACCAAGTGGTTTTACCCTTGCTTTTATCTTCCTGAGGTGTACACCTTTATGGAGATGCATTTTAAGACAATCTAGTCTTCTTCTACTCACAGATATAACTTTTTCTACAATCATCCTGAATAATTTCAAATATCTTTTTGACTTGCATGTCTTGAAAAAATTAACATATCAATGTTAGAAACACAAAAGATATTTGAAGAAAAAGATCTTTTCATGAAATTTGATTCCATGACAATAGGGGTCAGTGGATCACACAGCAAAGATTTAAACCTAATCAAAGTGTGCCCGCTCTAATACCACTAATTGGGTTAAGATAAATTGACCCTGATTAATTAATTCAATTACCTAAGTTGATTAATTTGGTTCAACTACATGAAAGCACCAAATAAACTAAATGCAATAGAAATTAAGTTGAAATGGTGATTTGTTGACAAATGGGAAAAACCTCCTGCAAGACAAAACCCCACCGAGTGATTTTAAAGTCATCACTCTTAAGAATCCACTAATCAACAATCAAGCAATTACAAGTATAAGGAATCTTACCAACTACCCTAGCCTATCCCAAAATACCAATCTATAGTTGAACCTTTGTTTCAATACCCAATTAAACTTGATCATGTAGTAGCCTTCTTTTCTTTGATGCACAAATCTTCAATCTGTGACTAACCATTTGCATGGATTCCAGTACGTGACTAACTCTAGAAACTTTGAAGGATATTGTTGGCTGCAAAGTTCTTCACTTCATCAATAAAGAAAGATCAAGAAGCAGTTAATTACAAAACCATATGGTGTACAAACGTAGTAGCTTCTCATAGAGAAAAATAAATCTCTTGGTTTCTATACCCGTATGTTGACGTCTTTTAAAATAAGGCTTATATATGTTTAGGGTTGTAAGAAAAGAAACCTTAAACAAACACATAAGCCTGGGCCAAATTTCAGATCTAGAAAACTAAAAAATGTAGTTCTCGATAAATCGAGCTGCTATGAAGCTATCTATCGAGCTTCAAATTAAGTCTCAATAGCAGGCATCTGTCGAGCTATCTGTTAGAATTAATGAATAGCTTTTCTTCACTTGTTTCTTAGAACAATCTTCATGAATTTAATACGAATACTTGATATGCTTGAAAAATATATTTCCTAATGTATTAAACTCATCTTAAATCTACCCAATTACAAGTAAAGTACATTATGTCAAAGCATTAGCAAATTACATAAAATATGACCCTAACACCCATGTATAAATAATGTGTGTGTGTGTGTGTATAATTAGTATATTAAGATAATTAATACATGCTTTAATTCTAATTAAAACATGACTATTAATCTACATATCTATATATATAATAATAGATGAAGCTAAGAGAAACTCAAATTAAAATTCCGAATTAGAGTTTCAATTTTGCGCCATGTGTCCTAAATTATTTATTCTTAACAAGTTTTATTTCATAATTTAAAATCAAATGTGGGACCACATCATAAATATTCATCTAAGTGAGTTATTAAGTACAAAAACCAAAGAGTTTAGAATAAATGAATCGTAAAAAAAAAGTGCTTCAAAATCATTTAAAAAAAAAACTTGGACAATTTACATTTTATACATAATAATATCCTTACAAATTTTTTCAAAAAGTTAACAAACTATAAAAATGACTATCAATAGTATTTAAATTATATATAGGAATTATATAATGCCTCTTATTGTATATCTTTAACTGTATTCATTCATATGCATAGGGTTACAAGCTAGTTAGTAATAATTTCAGAAGAATGCAAAATTTGGTGAAGTGGAAGGTTTAAAGAAAAAACATCTAAGGAGTGCTCCACATTAAGAACCCACATATGAATAATATGTGGATTTATAATTTGTATATTAAGATAATTAATATATGGTTTAATCCTAATTAAAACATGACTATTAATTAGTAAAAATTTCACATGAATGCAAAGTTTGATGAGGTGGAAGGTCTAATGCACTCCACATTAAGAATCCACATCCACATCTATATATATATATATATATAGGTAAAACTTAGAGAAAATCAAATTGGATTCTACAATTGAAGTCCAATTTTGCGACATGTGTCCTCGATTATTTATTTTTAAAGAGAGTTAATTTTTTTAATTTTTAAGTCAAATGTGGGATCACATTAAAAATATCCATCCAAGTGAGTTGTTGCCTACAAAAACTAAAGAGTTTAAGATTAATGAACAAAAATAATTAATTAAAAAAATAGACAATTTACATTTTCTACTTAATAATATTCTTACAAGACTTTTTAAATAGTTAAAAAAATGGCTGAGTTTAAGTTACACCTAATGTAACTTCAAGCAATATTTCACCACTCAATATTTTTTAATTAAATAAAAATTTTGACAAATCCACCGTTAGATTACATTATCTTCATATATTCTCTATACTTACAAAATTTTAAGATGATTAAAGATTAATAGTCATGTCATCAATTAATTGTTTAAATTCAAGTTTTTGTAGTTTAAAATAATGCATAAAAGATGAGTTTATGGATTAAATGGTAAATAACATTCAATTGACATGAAAATTGGCATGAATGTTAAGAACATATAAAACATGTAATTCAACGGTAGGATTTTCAAAATATAAATTCTATAACAAGTTATTGGGTAATGTAACACTACTTAGAGTTACATTAGGTGTACCTTAAATCCAACTCATTAAAAAATATATATATATAAATGACTATCAATAATATTTAAATTATATATGTAAGAATTCTACTATACATCTTAATGTATATCTTTTAAGTATATTCATGCAAATGCTTGAGTTTACAAGCTAGTATAAATAATATGTGTGTATAATTAGTATATTAAGATAATTAATACATGCTTTAATCCTAATTAAAACATGACTATTAATTAGTAATAATTTCACATGAATGCAAAGTTTGGTGAGGTGGAAAGTTTAATAAAAAGACATCTATGGAGCACTCCACATTAAGAATCCACATTCTCCCACATGAGGTTCTTACCTTCATTTCATACATACATACATACATATATATATATATATATAGAGAGAGAGAGAGAGAGAGAGAGAGTACATGAGGTTCTTACCTTCAATTCATATATGTATACAGAGAGTTCACAAAAAAAGTCTAGCAATTCACCAAGTATGGAGCAGCAACGTTTTCAATTTTTTCACAAGCTGGTTCTTGCATTCCTGGTGATGATCATGTTCACATCCTTGGGGCTCCGCCCGCCCCCTGGCTGTTGCCCTATTGAAATTCTGTGTTGCCTTCCAAAACTAAAATTTTAAATTTTTCTCAAGGTTTGTGCCTCTTAGCGCACAATGCATGTTTCGGTGAATATGTCAGTTGCTTTAATGGGGCAGTGCTATAGCACAATTGAATTCACCAAAATAAAAATAAAAGGAAGGCTTTTTTATTTTATTTTTTTTTCAGTCATTTCTTATCCTTATTGTCTTTCGTTATTATCATTTTCAGTCCTAACCTCCTAAGAACCGACCAACTCACAAATGGTTTAAATTATGAACGGGACCAAATTTTTTTCTCTAGATGGATTTTTTCCATGTCAAATTTGCATGTAATTCTCAATATTATGATTAGAAGTGTGCATGAGTTAGGTTGAGAAGTTTTTTCAACCCAATCCACCATTGTAAGTTAAAAAAAAAAAAAAAAAATTCAACCTAACTCAACCCATCACAGGGACCCAACTCAACCCACATGGATCAGGTTGGATCGGGTTGAACCCATGGGCTTGACAATTTTTTGATCAATTACTATTATTATTATTAAATTGAGCATAACACCAACACATATATGAGTAAATTTATAACCAAATAATCATGAGCATAACACCAAACAAATACAAACTATATGAGAAGAACTTAGGGATTGGATTTTATTTAGGAAGAGGGACAAAAAAAAGTAAATAATATATTTTTTAAACATATTTTTTAAATTTAAAAAATATATTAAATATAGGTGGGTCGGGTCGGGTTAGGCGGATTTGTAAATCTCATGACCTGAACATTACTCGACCCATTGTAAAAAAATAAAAAATAAAAATAAATCATGACCTAATCCAACTCACCAACCCTTAAAAACTAACCCAACTTAGTGGGTTGGGCCAGGTCAAGTTCGTTTTTGCAGGGTTCGCTACACACTCCTAATTATTATGTTTGGGGGGGGGGGGGGAGTCAGCATATTAAGCTTGATCAAATACTGGTCAAAGCTGCTCAAAAAGTGGTGTCGTGACTTGTTGTCTGTGTCAAGTGCCGGCCGCAATGCTACCATGTGTTTCCAAAGGAAAAAGCTTTTTCAATTTCTGTAGCAAGCATTCGCGACCTGAGTAGCACATGAGAAACTTTGCATCTAGATTCTAGTTATTTGATCCTATCTTCAATTTCTTTTTCTTTCTTTTTTTGTGGTTAAAATGGGGGTAATCTGCATTAATATAAACTAGCCACAAAAGGCGAAGTATTGGCAGTAAGCCTTAAGGAATAAAACCCCAAAGCATCAAAATTTAAAATATTACAAAGTTCTTCCAAATAAGGATAATCTAAAACAGCAAAAGTCCCTGAAAAGTTGCAGCCTCCTTTGGTGAGGTAACCTGCTCTCCTATTCACTTCTCAAAAGATACGCCTAATCCTGACTTGGTGAAACTGACGGAGGAGGTACCTGCAGTCATTGAGTAAAGAAGAAAAGGAGTTAATGGAGGGTTTAGAAGATTGCATCAGATCAACTACAATTTTTGCATCCAATTCCACAAGGATTTTGGAAATACCTAGTTGGGATGCAAGCAACAAGCCATCCTTCAGCGCCCATAGTTCAACAGTAACGCTAGAAGCAAACCTGACATGCCTCATGTACCCTTTAATCCACTTCCTTTGATGATCGCTAATCAGGCCACCCCCCCCCCCCCCCCCCCCCCTTTTGCCTTGCCAGGATTCCCAAGCGAAGCACCATTCAAATTTAGCTTAAACCAGCCAAGAGGGGGTCTGTTCCAGCACACTTGGACTGCAATATTGCACCTAGACTTCTAAACTTTACTCACACAATAAAAGTGCTCTCTAGCAACCTGAAGACACGAGTGATGCAGCTTCGGATTTGGAAGGGAATTCTCAAAAACAATTCTATTTCGATGCTTCCATAGCGACCAAACAACAAAAGGAAATTGGGAGCACCAGGGAATGCCGTTTGTGAGAATATGGTTGCTGCACAAGCAGTTCATCTTAAGCCACTCCAAAAGGTCAAGATTGAGAAAATCCACTAGAGCTTGAGGCACTCCAATGCTCAGCCAAAATTTCCTAACAGCTGGGCAGTCTCTAAGGGCATGAATAATAAACTCTTCCTGCATATGGCACAAGGACAGTCCACATTGCAATTAATTCCCCTTCCCTTGATCACTTGTCTGACAGGAATGCTCTCATGACTACACAGCCAAAGGAGGTGCTTAATTTTTGGTAAGGTGTCTAACCCCAAAATCCAACAACCCGTGAAAGGGGGTGGTTTAGGCAGCTCAGCAAAGGTTAGTTGATAGGCCAAGGCCATGTTGAAATCCCCATCAGGGGAGAACCTCCACATCGAAGAATCTTCCTTTTCACCATAAGCTTGGATGGGTATTGCATGGATTCTGTAAGCAACTATCCTAGGAAGAGCAAAGGAAATTTTATCCAAATTCCAATATCCATTCTGATGGACTTCAGCAACAGTCCACCCTTCCTCCTGTTGGGTAAGAGGCCCTTCAATAAGTTCTCTGACCGAGCTGCCCTTCACCCAATTAGTCACCCAAAAATTTAGATTCAATTTATTCTCCACATTCCAGCAAATGCCTTTCTTGAAGGTAGGAAAGCCCACTTTAATTGCAGCCCAGTTAGAGGAACAAGGAAGCTTATCAGGGTCAATAGAATTCCTACGATTCTGAGAACAATACTTGCCCAATAAAACCTTTGCCCACATAGAATCTTTGTCTTGGTAGAGTCTCCAATTAAGCTTAGCAAGAAGAGCAATGTTTTTTGCCCTTGCTGCCTGCAACCCGAGGCCTCCCTCTGCCTTAGACCTGATAACTTTGTTCCAACCCACCAAGTGAAGCTTTCTTTTTTCCATTAAAGAGCCCCAAAGGAAATCTCTATTAACTTTATCAAGTTTTTCACACAAATGATTCGGAAGGGCTACCCCTTGCATGATATGATTTGGGATTGCTGCAATGATAGAGTTAATGAGCACCATTCTTCCAGCAAATGAGAGAAACTTAGTTTTCCACCCTGAGAGTTTAGACATTACTCTCTCCACAATGAAGTTATACCTATTTCAGGTAGCTCCTTTATGATTTAGGGGGAAAGCCCAAATACTTCCCTAAACATGAAGTTTTAGCAATGTTCAACAGACCACAAATATCCTCTCTAACGTTTGAAGGAACATTTAGTGAGAATAGATGCAGGATTTTTCAGCACTAATCAATTGACCAGACTCCTTGCTGAAATTGCCTAACACCTTCTTTATGGAATTAGCTCCTGCCTTATTGGCTATGGCAAAAAGCATGAGGTCATCCACGAAGAAAATGTGTGAAATGCCCAAGTTTTGCTTTGAAGCTTTCAGAGGGATCCATTCTTCCTTTCAACAACTTTCATTAATGAGAAACCCAATGTATTCCATACAAAGAATAAACAAATACGGCGAAAGGGGATCACCTTGACATAATCCTCTCGTGGACTTAAAGGGGGTAAGCTTGCCTCCATTAAGAAGGATAGAGATAGTTGTTGACGAAACACAACTCATAATGAGCTTAATCAACTTATCAGGAAACCGAAAAGCTTTAAGGACGTTGTGGATGAATGACTACTCAATGCGATCATAAGCCTTGACAATATAAACCTTGATAGCCATAAAGCCACCCTCTTTTTGTCAAGAGAATGGATCAGCTCTTGAGCAATAATAACATTGTCCAACCCTTTTCTTCTTGGCACAAATGCAGTCTGATTGGGCGAGATTAACTTATCCAAGAGGAGTCTAATGCGGCCAACAATGATTTTAGTGTCAATTAGCTCACACACAAGGCTGCCCAAGCCTAGGCCTAAAGCCCCCCACCACAAAAATAAATAAATAATAGCACTAGGGAAAAAGGCCCGTCTTCATTGTAAAAAGCCCAAAATTTTATAAAATTATATACATGATTGTGCCATTTTTTTTAATAGCTAGTGATGTTAAGGATACTGCAAATTTTACAATTTAACATGTCACTGATCACAAAAAAGTAATTTAAATATTCATTAATTAGGTTGTTGAATTGTGATATTCAATTATCTATTTGAAATTAAAATTAGTTTAGTTGGTATTATTCATCAAATTATGTATTTAATGTGTTAAATTAACATGTATTAAATCATTTATTTACTTAATATTTACATATAAAAGGCCCACATAATTTTTTTTGCCTTAAGCCCCAAATTATGTTAGGCCGCCCTTGCTCGCACAACACCCATCCTCTCTATTCTCTATAGCTCCAAAAAATTGAGAAACCTTAAAAGAGATATGAAGTGAGATTTTATTCAACTTATTGTGCTCATTTATAGAGAGAGAAAACCTATACATAGAGTGAACCTATAGCTTTTCTCTTCTCTTTCTCTCTCACCATTCCTACATCTTGGGAGGAGTTTTACCATCATCACCTACACAATAGAGTGCTAGTGAACTGATTGATATTGGGAATCTTTGGAGAGCCCAGTTCAAGTCCAAGTTTCACTTGGTGACTAGCGGTTGGTTTATCAATTGACAAGACTCTGTAGAATAAAGGACTCAGTGAAGTTAGATGCTAGTAGAAGCTCGGAGGGTATAGGTTTTGAAGATCTATAATCAAACTTGTACTGCATCTATTATATAGTGAAGTTCCGACTTGGAGGATTAGCAAAGGGGTTTTTTCACAAAGAGCTCCAGTTTTCTCTTTGAAAACACGTTTAAGAGTTTTCATGTGGCTGGTAAAATAATAAAAGCCCTTAAACTCTTAGATCCAATGTTTCCAAGTCGATCACGAGATTTAAAGAAGAATTTCAAAATAATAAAACTAGTATATATTACTTAATTATTTGAATAACATGGTTTCATTCTACTTCATTATGAAAATTGCATGGCACATTAGCACATGCTAGATAGCTTTTGCATTTCAATTGAAGATTGACACAATTTATTTGAACAAACTATTTATCAATTATCTTCATCAGTTCACGAGTCTGGTAACGGTTTCCCTTCAAGATATGCCTTCAACATTGAGAGTGATCTCTCTGGTTGGGTAGCTGGAGTTTGGTGTCCACCTCCTCTTACAAGAACAAAGACTAGAATGTCACCATAAACTTGTGTCCACCCACCAACCTGGACAAAAGAATAAGCATTTGGAAAAGAATGTGAAGCACCAAAAAAAAAAAAAAAAAGTCATCTAAGAAAATTTATACACGTAAGGTTATACATGGGAACTTAATAAGAAAATTGACCTGTTTTCCCTCAAACCATGGCCTGTAAGGCACAGTTACACTCAGTCCCAAATCCTTTGCCAATCCATCTATCAATCTCCGAGTTCCAGTAAATGGGATACTTCCATCTACATCTCCTTTACATCTAGGTCTACAAGATTATAATTCAAAACCCTGAAAAAATAAGATGATACAAACAAAGGACCTATGAATCACCAATGTTACAAAGAGCATAGAACTGAAAATTTGAGACAAATAATATTGATTGATGAATAAATTAAAGGAAAAAATTTAGCTACAAAATTGATTGTAGCCTAAAGTTATAACTTTCTTTAATAAAATTAACATTACTATATATTTTGAAAATCTAACCATTGAATTACATATTATTTATGCTCTCAGTATACATGTTAAATTTTGCGTCAATCGAATTTTATTTACTATATGATCTATATGCTTATACTTTATGCATGATTTTAAATTACAAAAACTTGTAATTTAAACAATTTATTCATGACATAGCTATTGATCATTAATTTTTCATAAATTTTGCAAACATAGAAAACATAATCCAGTAGTAGATTTGTCAAAATTTACCTCCAATAAAAAGATATTGAGTAAGGTTGTAGTCTTAAACTACAATCAATTTTGTAACTAAATTTTGTCCTAAATTAAATTGCTAGTATGGTATCTTTAATAGCTTTCATCTGCAACCAATGGAATTTTTGCAGAAATCATAGAATAAATTATTACTGATATTTTTTTTATGTCAAATTAAAATGTTAGAGATAATGCTACTGTATGTTACAAAGACACCTAACATTTGCATTCTTCACTTAGCATTGACTTTTTTTATTTCATTTTCTATACTACTATTTAAGGGGCATCCCCTATTTAGATTCCTCATATTTTAGTTCAAAAATGTTTCTATAGTCCTATGATTAAGTAGAGACAAAACTAAAGAATAATCTGGTAAAAATGCAACTCTAATTCTTTCTAAAACATTGTCAAAAAAACAGGACCACTCTCCTGTTAATTTTTAAATTGATTTATTCACTTATAAATTAGATTTTCAAAATAAAAATTATATATATATATATAAAATAAAAAAATATAGTTTTTTTCTACAAAATAAGACCACTTAAAAAAAAAAAAAAAAGCCTCATGCACATGCGATGAAGCTAGTTTTTTTAACGAGTTTTAGTCCCAATGAGAGAAGGAATGAAAGATTCAAACCAATACTATCCACTTCAGTGTATCCTTCTTTTGGGTATGTTCACAATATGTAATTTCGGTGAAAAAAAAAAAAAAAACTGCTTTTCCTCAAAGAAAATGATTAGAATATCCAAAGATTTGCAGTTTCTTCTAAGTTTTTGACACATTAAACTAGGACTTGTATATAAATTTTTTCTAAATCTTATAGATGCTTTTTTTTTTCTCTCTCTCTCTCTAAAGATAGTGCAAAAGCACTTATAGTTGCTATTTTTTCTCTCTAAAGATAATGCAAAAGCTCTACGTACCTGCTGCATATAGTTCATTGAGTGATTCCAACAAGTTTAGCATGGAGAGCCTTCTGCACATCTGTTCTATTTAAATATGCCCCTATTTTTCGTTGTAGGCAGGGATCTGTGTTTACAGTAACAGTCTGTAAACATGCAGATGATCCAAAAGGCAAGGTTAGTGAAATATACAGAAGACAAGGCAGAGTTGAGTTGACCTCAACACATTATACATGTGTTGTGACAATTGGTATATATATATTTGGACTTCACCTGTTGAGGAAGAGACGCTTGAAGTTGAAATCTTGAACTTATCTTCGGATTTAGTTTTTCTAATTGTAATTGATTCTTGGGTACACAAATGACTCCCAATACATTATTTTTGTCGATGGAAAGAGTAAGTTCTTTTGAAACTTGGGTATTTACACGATCACAATCTTCAGAAAGATTGCCTCTGAAAGCCTGGCTCAAAAGCTTAGAGGTGCTACAAACTGTTGTGAGAAGTTTATATGAAGCATTGGATATCAATCCGCGAGACCAGTAAAATTCATCTTCCCCGTCGAAATCACTTGCGAAGTCAAAAAGAAGAGGACTTCCCATCTGAAATGTCAAGTATTTTATATATATAATTTAGGAGAAAATATAAAAAGTAGAACTCATATTTCCAATTATAACTCACAATCATCCCCTTCACTGTAATGTTTATCTTGGATTGGATAATGAACTGTAGAAGCTGTGGCACATGCATGGATTGGATAATGTGTTGTGTTAGGTCACAGCTTCTACATGATCATCTTAAAAAATAAGATATTACCAACATAGTTCTCTCTTGCAAGATATATACTTGAATTCTTGTATTGTGGAAATTTGATTAGCCATTGTTGTAGGAATATGAAATTGTCTTGTGCTTAATTTAAAATATATATATATATATATATATATATATATATATATATATATATATATATATGATGGTGAAGAGAAATCCATCAGTTGTCACGTGGTCCTCACTTGACTCGAAACAAAGCCTGCACAACAAAATACAAGACCAAACAAAGGGCACCGGTGTGGTGCCGGCCAAAAATCCTCCAAAGGTCAAGTTAGAACTTATTTTCTTCTTCACAACCCTAAAGTGCTAGAATTGAAGTGAATTATACGTACCATGGTTTATGAAGGTTTTGGGGTATATATAGTAGTGTGAAGCCGAAATAAGCGCCTTGGTGAGGAAGTACTTTCCTTCTAGGAGAGTAACTTGTGGATTTTACGTATCTCCTAGAGCCCTTTTCCTTATAGGAATCTTCTCGACTAGGGTCAAACGTGTAGCGCAAGAACTTTCCTTATACACACGTTCGTGGAGGACAAGATAGGTTATGGATGAAGGCTTACTTATCCTCTTCAGCTTTTCCTTCCGTCAGCCTTTCCTTCCTAAGGTCGACAGCTTACACATCTGTCTCCAGAAAGGTCGTCAGCTTAGAACCTTTAGCTTTGACTCCGTCAGCTTTCTTCCTTCAACCTTGATCTCATTAGTTTTCTCCCTTCAGCTCAACGCCATCAGACATGAGGCAGGACCGCGGATGTCGAAAAGGGATGGTTCAGTGATCAGAGCTGACGAGCTTGTTATTCCCGTTAGCCTTCTTAAGGTGTTAGTAACAACTTGTAAAATCACCCTCATCAATATATATATATATATATATATATATATATATATATATATATATATATATATATATATATGTATTCAATGTCAGATTTATGTAAAAATATTCATAATATTGCATCACGACGTTTGCCAACCAATCACGACGTTTTACCATCACGACGTTTGCCAACCAATCAGGGTAGTAAACTTCCCTAATAAATCTCGCCTCTTGTAACTTGCGGACTTCTTCTGCTACCGCCCGATCTCTCTCTTAGGCGAAGATTCTTTTCTTTTGTCAGACGGGCGGGAAAGATGGTGACACATTCACCTATGTACCATGACTGATGGGTCAATTCCTGGCATATCTTCATGGCTCCATGCGAATACATCCCGATTTTCTTCTAGGAAGGTCGTGAGTTCTTGACGCACCGACAGGTCTGCAAGGGTGCCGATTTTGGTCGTCCGTTCCGGTTGGGAATCATCAAGAGGTACGTCTTCGAGCCTCTCAATAGGCTTTGGCGCTGCCCGATGTTCTTCTATGTTCATGACTTGAAGGTGGTTGTCCATCTCCATCATGGCTACGTAACATTCGCGTGCGGCTACTTGATCTCCTCTCAACTCTCCTACTTCATAATCAATAGGAAATTTTATCATCAGATGGTAGGTTAAGGTTATAGCCTTCCATGAGTTGAGGGTTGGACGTCCTATGATGGCGTTGTAGGCTGAGGAGCAATCAACTATGAGGAATGCTACATTCTTAGTGATCCACTATGGGTAGTCTCCAATGGTTACTGCCAAAGTGACGACGCCAAGTGGAAGTACCCTCGTTCCTCCAAAGCTGACGAGCGGGGTATTGGTCGGAACTAGTCACTCTCTTTCAATCTCCATTTGTTGGAAAGTAGGGTAGTAAAGGATGTCTGCTAAACTGCCGTCGTCAACGAGGATTCAGTGCATGTTAAAATCTCCTGCATATATGGTGATGACAAGCGCGTCATCATGGGGATGGTGAAGACGCCGTGCATCTTCTTCTGAGAATCCAATGAGTGGCTTGTCGATCCGGGACATTTTGGGCGCAGAACCCATCATCTAGATGTTCTGAACCGTTTTAAGGTATGTCTTTCGAGCTTTCTTTGATGACCCAGCGGTCGTGATGCCCCCTACAATCATCCTTGTATCACCTAGGGGTTGCCTGAGGCAATTGTTATCTTGTTGTGGATTTTGATTTTGTGGCGAGTTTGCCCTTTCCATGCTGACGAACCTCTGTAGCCTTCCTCGTCTAATAAGAGCTTCTATTTGCTGCTTCAAGTCGTAGCAATCAGCAGTGTCATGGCCATGATCTTGATGAAAATGGCAGTATTTGTCCCTTGACCTCTTGTTGGGATCCCCTTTCAGCTTGCCAAGAAAAGTCAAGGCTCCTTCATCTTTAATCTGCATCAATACCTGATCAATAGGAGCAGTTAGGGGAGTGAAGCTTGTGAATTTCCCCGCAGGTGGTCTAAGGCGCCGATCATCTCATCGTTCTTCAGCTCTAAGCTTCTTTTGCCCCCTATCCGAGCGTACGTTTTCCTGTCTTCTCCTTTTTCTAGGCTTTTCCTTTTTGGCCAGTAACGCATCTTCCGCGTTCATGTACTTGGTTGCCCTGTAAAATACTTCGAACATAGTCTTTGGGTCATTCTTATACAGAGAAAACAGGAACTTACCCTTCCGCAACCCGTTTGTGAATGCCGCTACAAGTATCTTGTCATCCGCCTCGTCTATTAAGAGGGCTTCCTTATTAAAGCAAGTTATGTATGATCTTAGAGTCTCGTCTTCTTGTTGTCTGATGTTTATCAGACATGCGGTAGACTTCTTATGCCAGTGACTCCCGATAAAGTGTGATACGAATTACGCGCCTAATTCCTTAAAAGTGCCGATGGAATTAGGCATCAGCCTACTGTACCAGTCCCTCGCAGGACCTTTTAATGTGATGGGAAAAGCCCTACACATGATCTTATCCGGTACATCCTGGAGATGCATTAGGGTCTTGAAGGATTCTAAGTGATCCAATGGGTCCTTGGATCGGTCGTAATTCTCCACCTAAGGCATGCGAAATTTTAGGGGAAGGGGGCATGAACTTACGAGCGCTGTGAAAGGCGAATCAATTCTCTGGACTAGGTCATCCAAGTCGTTGGAGATTCGACCTCTGAGGGCGTTTATTATCACATCCATTTGTTCCCTCATCTCCTGCATCTCAGCTGCTATGTGAGGTGGTAGGGTGTCCGAGATGGATGGCCGGTTAGTGTCTTGCCGCTCTGGTCTACTCGGAGCGTTGCTACCCTCCGGCCCTTCCGGGCTTCTCCTATCTGCGCTTGCACCTTCCTGGTCTTCCTCCGGTGCGCTAGGGTGTGTATTCCTTTGCCGTAGTTGCTCCTCTAGATCATGATTCTGTTTGGTCAAGCACTCAACCACTGCCGCAAGTGTTTGGACTTGCCTCTCCAAGACTGTGGTGTGCGGTTCGTCGCCTTGATTGTTGGTTGTTACCATCGATCGAGTGAGTACCATGCAACTTTTATCTTAAGGGTAGAGCAAAGGCCGATGTTGAATTTTTCCCACAGACGGTGCCAACTGATGATGAAGAGAAATCCACCAGTTGTCACGTGGTCCTCACTTGACTCGAAACAACACCTGCACAACAAAATACAAGACCAAACAAAGGGCACCGGTGTGGTGCCGGCCAAAAACCCTCCGAAGGTCAAGTTAGAGCTTCTTTTCTTCTTCACAACCCTAAAGTGCTAGAGCTGAAGTGAATTATACGTACCGTGGTTTATGAGGGTTTTGGGGTATATATGGGTTTTGGGGTATATATAGTAGTGTTGAGCCGAAATAAGCGCCTTGGTGAGGAAGTACTTTCCTTCTAGGAGAGTAACTTGTGGATTTTACATATCTCCTAGAGCCCTTTTCCTTATAAGAATCTTCTCGACTAGGGCCAAACGTGTAGCGCAAGAACTTTCCTTATACACGCGTTCATGGAGGACAAGATAGGTTATGGATGAAGGCTTACTTATCCTTTTCAGCTTTTCCTTCCGTCAGCCTTTCCTTTCTAAGGTTGTCAGCTTACACATCTGTCTCTGGAAAGGTCGTCAGCTTAGAACCTTCAGCTTTGACTCCGTCAGCTTTCTTCCTTCAACCTTGATCTCATTAGTTTTCTCCCTTTAACTCAACGCCGTCAGACATGAGGCAGGACCGCGGATGTCGAAAGGGAATGATTCAGTGATCAGAGCTAACGGGCTTGTTATTCCCGTTAGCCTTCTTAAGGTGTTAGTAACAACTTATAAAATCACCCTCATCAATATATATATATATATATATATATATATATATATGTATTCAATGTCAGATTTATGAAAAAATATTCATAATATTGCATCCACCTTGTCAGGATTGTTTCTCTTGTAACACAACGTTTTTTTTTCCCTTATAATTGCCGAGCTTCACTTCTACATATGGGTCACAGCTTCTGGTTACAGAGTTGGTGGGAAGATTTTTGGCTTTCACAACTCGAACATATAAATAAAACATCTCGACAAGATCATAAGTGCTCGTAGCTCTTTCACTGCTAATCCACCCACCTCCACCATGTAGTCCTCCATGTGGCCATCGTTCCCCCGGCTGGGGTTTCATGTCCTTCAGTTTGTAGTCCTCTTGCAGCTTAGGAGCAGCTGGTATACTCATTGGTGAAGGTGGAGTTCCTTTCTTCTGGCAATATTTTGTGCTAAAATTTCCTTTTTACTGCAAAATCTACTCTTTCTAGATATAATTGGTTGTAGCACCAGCTGATTGGCTACTACAAGAGCATTAAAAATTCCAGCAAGAGGTAGTTGAGGTATCAATCACTGCTCTCGTAGCTTTGATGCCTGAAGCTGAAACATGAACATAATATAAATAGTAGCTATTGGAAGATACATTGCAGAAAATAGAGTAGAGATATTTGTCCAGACTGTCTAGTGTAAAGTTTCTCTTACCTTTAACATACTATAAAAAGTTTGTTCTAGCTGGAACCGTCTTCATCGCCTCTGTTGCCATGAGTTCTTCATATCTTATGGGAAAGATAGTGAGATATCTTTTCTCAAGATAGTTATGATCAATAGTGATATCAAAACACCTCAAATCCTGGAAGATATATAAGAAGCTGCCCAAAGGGAAGCAGGTACAGATTGAGTTTTGGTTGTGGTTTTCAGAGTAAACTATTACAACCGGGCTAGATGGTTCTTTCCATTTCATGGCTTTAACTTTAAGAATGTGGCTTCTGCAACTTCACTACCATCTCCATAATACCTTTTATGAGCAATTTTTGTCAAGCCCTTTATGTGGATTTAATAAACTAAAAGGAATCTTAATTTTTATAAAGGACAACAGAACATAATGAATTAATGATATAGCTGCTGATTGATAGTCATTACTGTACGCACCACAAGGTGTGCTGGAAGGAAAATGATGAAGAAAGCTTTTGCTTTGTTTAAACGCAGATTAATGCTAGTGCTGAAAAAGCAAGTGGGATGGTTGTCAAAATTCCATGCTTCTAAAAGATTTTAGGTACCCCACTTGGAAGGACAAAGCTAGTCTTTCAGGTAAAAATCTCAGTCATGTATTACATTAAGCACTTTATTGGATTCTTTCGACTTTCTTAGCTTTGTTTAATTATCAAAGTGCAGAAATGACCACTCACAATTGCCCCCCACCCCCCCTATCTTCCTGCTTTTGATTTTCCAACATTGAAGACAAGTAAGAGCAATGTGTTCTCTTAATTTTTTTTTCACCAAACTGCTTTTGCTATGTGGACAACTTTCTTCTTTTTGCAGGAACGGTAATGAGAAGTAAAGCAAGAGAAACGGATAAAAAAAAAATTTCAAAGGGGGCTAAAGGCTAAAGCAGAGTATGCTAGCTTAGAGAAAAGCAAAAGCAAAAACATAAAGCTAAGGGTAAGGGTAAGTGACCTTGCACATAAAGATGCTTTTGAACACTATTCTCTTTCTTTATTCTTCATTCAACATAATTTCCTTTTCTAAACATACTTTCTACCTGTAAACTTACAAAACTTCAGGATGCATCGGCAGCCTTATAATTTTTCAATGATTAATATGTTTTATTAGGGAAAATATCAAAGTGGTGATGTTTTCTGAAGTTGATCACAATCTCCAAGTTCCAAGTTAATGAAAAATTAACCCACCTATCAAGTCCTTTAAGTCACAAAAAATAACACTTGTTGCAAGCAGATTGAAGCCACGTGGCGGCAGGCAGCAATATAAAATGAATGAAAGGCCTAAATGGAAAATTCTAATTAAATGCAACATTAAATTAAAATTTTATAATTAAAATCATTAAATATTTGGAGGAATTCCAAATTAAGTATCCCATAGTTGCCTATAAACAAGGGTCATCATCTATATATCTATACATATTAATAGATAGAGACCTCATATGGAAAAGTATGAGGTTTTCTCAAGTGACACATTTTATGTAAAGAGAATAAAAATATTCTCAACTGTGACATTAAAGATAGGAACTAATTAAATATTGACTTTTTGTATTATTTGGTTCAATATTTCAAGACTTTTTTAATTAACAAATAAATATTCTTTGTAGCCTTTGTTTCAATGTTTTATGACTTTTCATCCCCCACTCATACACAAACTCTTTGCATTTTATTTCACAATTTTCACCTCTTGCACTTCTACCCATTTATATATACATATCCATAACCCTTCATGCCATACTATGTCAAATACATATAGACCAAAAACGATATCATTTACTTTCAATCTTTCAATGACACCCACCTAGCTCTAACATTGTTGTCTCATCTAATCTTAATTCATATGAGTTAGCTACAACCAAGGGAGAGGGACTTGCGTTTTATATTGAATGATAATGGTAATTATTATTTTGATGTTAAGGTTGGATGTTGTGGATTTATGGGTTTCATAAATGATGTGATTGACTGTGGGTATTTGCGATATGTATTTTGTTTTAGAATTAAGGAAAAAGAGAAAAACACATTCTATATCAAGCTTTATACTATAATATTCCTCCAAAGTTTTTTTTTTCATATTATTTTAATTAAATAATTATAATGGATATGTAGGAGCAACTTATATTTTTTTTTTCTTTTTATGATGAACTCATTTCTAATTAAATTCTATAACAATTATGCTTCATTACATATACAACATTCTCCAAAACTGTCTTACATAAAACATTACAACATTATATGTGCATCACATGGGTAACTTACTGGTTACGTTTTAAATTGGATTCTAATTATTGTCTAATTTTATGTCACTTGTCATTTTGTTCTAGGTGAGGTAATGAAGTGTAAAAGACGAATGGTCTAATATAAATAAATCATAAAAAACTCAATAAACAAAAAAAGAAAGAGTAATCTCACGTGTATATCCAAAAGAAATTAAAATAAAAAAATAAAAGAGAGAGAGAGTATAATTTGAATCGTGTGTAATTATAAATTTTTTTAATTGTATCATGCATATGTACGGGTTATACACTAGTACAAAATAAAAGAACAAACACATATAAGAAGATCATATTGACACTGAGCCCAAACCCAAAAAAAAAAGGTAATGTTTAAGTGCAAGAAAACACCATTACTCATTCAAAAATAAGGCGAATTCTTATTTCTTAAAATTAAAGTAAGAATGTCTTTTCAGTAAATTTAGTTCGAGATCAAGCTGAAGACCCTAAATATTAAAACTAAGCACCATAATCTACATCCGTTTGGAGATATCAAGAAATGGTTCAAGACTAAGCTTCAATCCCTTAGATCGTAAAGCACATTAGAATGTGATAAGAAGAATCTTTTTGTTCTTTATAATCAAGAGCCATACAAATAATTATATATATATATATATATATATATATATATGTGTGTGTGTGTGTATGTATGTATGTATGTATATAATTTGTTAGTCTTTTGTGCCCATGTAACTTGTTAACACTAAACTTTACCAAGATCAATGGTCTTAAAGATCAATGTTAGAGGGTTCATGTTTGACCTATCTAAGTACAATTCTCTAATTGGGTCAGGGTTGTAAACTTATTGAACAAAAATAGTTTATTATTCCCATTATTTATATCCTTCTTTTCGTGTGGGTTCACATGGGGTTAGTGAATCCAAGTTCAATTTTATCAGGCCTACGTAGATGATTGTGGGGCCATCCTAAACCAAACACCCCTTTAAACCTTCCTTCTGAATTATGAATGTGAATAAATGCTAGAAAACAAACTAATTCGATACATTTTGAGTCCTAAAGCAATAATTTTAAGTGGGCATTTATTTAAGTATTATTTATTTATTTTTATTATAATTATTTTTAAAATTCATTATTTTTTCTTGATATTTAAAATTAGTTATTATATTATTAAATTTAGGTTTTTCTAATGTATACTTTCAATTGATGATATGACTAATCCACTTAATTTTCTTGTGATATAATTAATTTTAAATAGGATTTTATCAATTTTTGTTTTAAAAAACTTCTTTTTGGCAAAATAAAAATTGTAACAAATATTGCCAATTAAATTTTGTAATACATGCATTTGAATAAGAATTCAAACTTTTTATATAATAAATAATTGTTATATTACAGATGTGAAGACTATTATGATTTTTTTATGGTTATCTTTGTTGGGTTACACGTGTAAGTAAAGTCCCACATTAAATAATGATGAGAAGAATGAATGGTTAATATAACATAATGAGCATGTACTCATTAGGTTTAGGCTTTTTGGGTTAAAGTGTATCTTTATATGTTATATTAATTACTCAAGGAAGTTTTCCAAGGTATTTATCTCCCCCTAACAAGTGGTATCAGAGCCCATGGTGGTGTGCGGCGAGGGTAGTAAGGTGTTTATGGTCCCTACCAAGCAGGAACAGAGAAAGCCTAAATAGCCCACACACAAAGATCCTGGGAAGAAGAAGAAAAATAAATAAATAAATAAATAAAAATAAATTAATAAAAATTTTTAAAAAAATCCAACAAAGGAATATTGCTAATGGTGCTAAATAATGGTGTGGTGCAAGATTCCAATGGACATGGATGTGCGTGCGGGGTTAACACGTGGTTCCCATGGATGGCATACGAGAGACCCATGGATGATACGTTGATGAAGTGAAAAGCCCATTAGGTAAGGGGGAGTGAGCAGGACTTGTTCATGGCCCACAGAGAGGTCTTGAAGCTCACAGAGAGGCAGAGCCTCACACGTGAGGAGGAGATTGTTGGGTTACACGTGTGAGTAAAGTCCTACATTGAATAAAAATTAGAAGAATGAGTGGTTAATATAATATAATTGAGCACATGTCCATTGGGCTTAGGACTTTTAGGTTAAAGTGTGTTTCTATATGTTATATTGATTACTCAAAGAAGCTCCCTAAGGTGTTTATCCCCCCCCCACCCCAACAATCTTTTCGTTGATGTATTTCATTATATTCTTTCTTTCTTTCTTTTTTTTCTTTTTTTCTTTATTTAAGTTAATTTGCCAAATTAAGTATATATATATATATATATATATATATATATATATATATATATATATATATATATATATATATATATATATCTTATAATTTTATTTTCAACTAACGAATTTATCAAAAGATCCTACATGAAATTCAATTAACCTTTACATTTTTCTCTTTTCTTTTCCCCTTGAGTTTTAATATCCAAATAGATGTTTCTAGCATATAATCTAATTTATCAAATGCATTACTACAACATCATTTAATAACATAATCGTCTAACGATTCAACTCCCCAAAACAGAGATGATTTTTTTTTGACATTACATGGAACCTCACCAAGGCAGAGCCCTTTGGACCCACCTCTTGGGAGTAAATCATGGATACACAACCATACCTACTAGAACTGATTTGGGTAATTTTTGTGTTGACATATTTCGTGTCAAAATTTTGATGCAATTGCATAATTTTCATGTATTCAATTTATTTGAGTTGCGCTAGGGTTGGATGTTAAATTGGAAGATGCCAGAAGTTTTCTGTTCATGTACTATACTAAAGAGTTTCAATTGAGCGGAATATAGATGGGTCAAGTGAGATTCAATTAAGGAAGTTCACTAATCCCTTGCTAGTAACCTTGGTTGAGCGAGATTTATTTTGTGCCAAATAGAAAGGTTGGCCCTCTTTCACCAAAAACCTATTGGTCAAGCAAGTTTTCCGAAAAGCCACTAGCCTGGATTTTTCTCTATGCTTTTTGTAGTCACTTAAACTCCAAAGCCTGCACATATTTATACATTTTGTAACCCTAATAAGAAGAAAGGAAGATGATCATAGAAAAAGGGAGACTAGATTTGAGAATTCCTTATCTTTTCCTACCCTCCCATTGAATACCTTTGAAAGGAAATTTCATCCATAACTTTGATCACATCTTGAGTTCTTTCAATGGCTGAAAAACATAGAGTAAATCAGAATCTTCATGAGGTCTTGCAATTTGAATTGGACTGATTAATCACTTGATTTAAGAGAACTTGATTAAAATCAGTAGCAAGCCGTTCTAGGGGTCTAAATGTAACTTACAAAATTAAATGTAATACATAACTTAAGAAATACCAACCAAATCAAGATAATTTATAGAGAAAATCAAATATCACAGTTTATGTGTAGAATTTATCAAAAAATGGAGAAAGTTTTATTTATTTTTTTAAATGAGTTTTAATTTACATTGATAATGTGATACATGATGAAAGAAAGTTGAAATTGAATTTCCAAATTTGATGTTGGTGTTGAGAGAGAGAGAGAGAGAGAGAGAGAGAGAGATCATTTGGAATGCGACCATGTGAGATTGAATGATTAATATTGACAATTTCCTGAATGGAGAAGAGAATTATAAGAAAAAAAATTGAAATATCTAGTGGTTGTAGGTTATTGGTCATCAATGATAATTTGGTCATATAAATTTTTTTGTTAAACACTTTGGGACTAAAATAAAATTTCTATTATCTCACAATTTTGGGGCTTTCTTGAAGTGAGCTCATCTCTTTTTTTTGGGGTTAAAAAACCTAAATTAATAATTTCAAAATTTGGGACATATTTTCTATTGGGCCCCTAATTAATAGAGCATTTACATTAGTTTATACAAAATTACTATTTATTTTGTAATAAGAACCCACTTTTTCTATTTTAGCTAACCATTTTTAAAAATTTCTACACATTGATATATATATATATAAATATATATATATATATATATATTTTGGCATGAGCTACCATGTCTCTTAATTTTTATTTTGAGAGACCGTGTGTCTTTTGTTTGGACAAGCGCAATAACAAAATTTTATTTTGTATAACTAGTCCATGATCTAATATAGGTGATTTTTGAGCTTCATTAGCTATATATTTGGGTCTTATACTTAAGGGAGTGCATGGGTCGGGTTAAAGAGATTTTTTGATCCAAGCCACCATGGTGGGTTAAAAAAAATCAACCCAACCTAACCCATCACATAAGTCCAATCCAACCCATATGGGTCGGGTTGAGCCCATGGGTTGGACAATTGTTTTTATTACTATTATTATTAAATTGAGTAGAAAAAATATAAATATAAATATATTAAAAAAAAAACCAAAAGATTAGTATCAGTGTAACTCATTAAAGGCAAACAACACTAATGAATAACCTGCAAAGGGAAAAGGCACAGACAAACCTACAAAGCAAGATAGAGAGAAAGGGACACAGCAAGTCAGCAAGAGAAAATATTGTAAAGTAAGAAATAGACCTGTAAGTTGAGACAAAGCAAAAACATTTAAAAATTAGTCAAAAAAAAATCAACAAAACAAAAGCTAAACATTGATCCACCACGGCAAGAGAGATAAGCAGATAAAGCGAGAGAGAGAAGCCAGAAAAAGAGAAATAGAGCAAGAGAAAGAAACCCATGTACCTGCACCTAACACTGAAAGAGAGCACCACTAGAGTAATAAAGAGACCTGTGCTTGAGACAACACAAAATCATTTAAAAATCAGTAAAAAGAAAACTAAGAAATCAACAAAGCAAAAAATAAATTCTGATCCAACACTGGAAGAGAGAGAGAGAGAGAGAGAGAGAGAGAATATTAAGAAACCTTACCTAACACCGGAAGAGAGAGCTACCACCAGAAAGTTAGAACCACTGCCGAGGCGGTGATGATAGCTGATGGACGGCAATGGCTCAGTAGAGGGAGAGAGGGTTAGAGTTCAAAAGGGAGTGAACTGGGAGAGGGGAGTAGGAGGCATCACATTAAGAGAAAAGGTTATAGGGTTTGTGTGAACTAATTAGCTTTTATATAGGATATAAAGGCTAGTTATTTAAAAAAAATTATTAAATATATGGGTGGGTCGAGTTAGGTTTGGCGGATTTGAAATTTTATGACCTAAACCCAACCCGACCTGCTATCAAAAATAATTTTGTAACCCAACCCGACCCACCAAACCCTAAACCAACCCAACCAAGCTTGGGTTGGGTCAGGTCGGTTTTGGCGAGTTGACTGCAAACTTCTAATAATACTATTTTGGCATACTAGGTGCAAATGCTAAATGGCGTTGCCCATTGGCTAGCCTTGGTGGGGTAACCTTCCTAAAGCAAACATCATTTAAATCCTGGTTTTGAATTATGAGTGTGAATAAGAGCCAGAAAGCTATGTTTAGACTTGATAAGTCATATCAAACTTAACACAAAGTAAACTTGGGCCATATTCCGGCCTCGTACGTGAGCAACACTTCTTCGAACATTGTGTCTCAATCCGGGCCTGATAGGCCATCCTCTTTCTAAACTTATCGGCTTAATTGCATATTTATTGGGTAGGATGAAGGTTGGGCTTGTAGTCATTTATAGAGCCGAATTAGTTCTTACTTTAGTTAACAAAAATAATGACCATTTATACTGTCTCAACAAATTTCATCACTTGTTTTTATGAGTTGACAAATTTTTACTGATTTTTATCCAAACCATTAGATTATATTATTAATAACATTTTTTTACTTACTACTATCAATTTGTTACAAAAGTTGTAAAAAAATTTATCAATTTTGTGTCTATAAATTTTTTTTTTAATCAAAAATCATTGCTGACAATAAAACTACAAGTGTGGACTCCAAATTCTTTAAGGCTTTTTTTAAGTGATTTTACTAAATTAGCCTTACTTTAATTGGAAAATCAAGAAAAACAACAACACATTAATGATGCGTGTTAGCGGCATAAAAAACAACAAATATTGCATGCTTTTAATTAAATACCTTTTGAACCATTTTTTCCATCTCCTTTTTATCTCTTCCCCATCCTTTGGTTTCTTCATTCGTCCTTATCTTTTGATTTTTTCCTCCTTTCCTACACGGCTGTGTCAAGCGCAACATGAAGGTAACGTAAATCATTTGTTATTTATTAATTAATTATTATTGTTATTATTATTATTGTTATTATTATTATTATTATTATTATTATTATTATTATTATTATTATTATTATGCTTTAGCCTCCAAAAAAAATAACTTTTTAAAAAAGAAATAAGACTCCTAAATTCAGATATACATGAGATGGAACATTTAAAGAAAAAATTTATCTAAAAAATATAAGAATACATAGATAAAATTAGTGGCATAGTAAAAAAATATTCAAAATAAACTTATATATTTAATCTCTTATAAACATACATGGCTCTGGTTGGATTGGGTCGATTGGTTATATTTATATATGTTCAATCTCTTGTAAGCACTCTCTTTTCAATATATATTATTAAAATTCACATAATATGCCTAAATATATTCCAAATTTCTAGATTCATCAAAACCAATTCTCAAAAATAAATCAAACTTAAAATTAAAATAAGGGTAACAAAATAAACTTAAAAATATGGTAGGTTGCTTTGAGCCAGACGAATTGAAAAAATTATCAATTCAAACTTGACACAACTTAAGACTTAGATTACGTCATTCCTATATATTTCTTTTACTTTGTCTTTAAATTGTAACTAGGAAAAATAATCTTGCATTTTCTCTTATTTATGTTCATTTGTTTAACAAATAAACCAAAATTAAGCCAAATTTAAGCTTGACTATTAAACGAGCTAATCTTAAACATAATAATATATCTGTGAATAAGCTCGTGAACATGATAAAAGTTTTATAGTTTATTATAACGAGCTTGTAAGTCATGCATGTACATGGATACACTTAAAGATACACTTAAAAATACACAATAAGATACATAATATAATTCAGATATATATATATATATATAATTTAAATACTATTGATTGTCATTTTTATATTTTTTTTAACTCTTTAAAAAATTTTAAGGATATTATTAGGTATAAAATGTAAATTGTCCATATTTTTTTTTTAAGTTATTGTGAAACACTTTCTTTACAATTCATTTATTCTAAACTCTTTGATTTTTGTACTTAATAACTCATTTGTCATTTGGATGAATATTCATGATGTGGTCCTACATTTGATTATAAAATTAAGAAATAAAACTCTTTAAGAATAAATAATTTAGGACACATGGCACAAAATTGGAATTCTAATTTGGAATTCTAATTTGAGTTTCTCTCAAATTCACCTATTATTATATATATATAGATTAGTAATTCCATTCGTAGTAAAATTCATTTATTTATGAAGGGGTAAAAATAGGTAGTCAATGGCTTTACTATATATGAGAAAGGCTAAAGTGTAAAATATACTCCTAAAATTTGGGGTCGTTTAATTTTTCTCCCTAAAGTAGGGCTACTCTAGTAAGACGACTAAGATCGTGCATTTTTAGGATTGTAAGTAGGATCGGTAAAATCTAACTGATCCTACATTCATGAAAGATCCTACTAAAAACCCAAATTTGCTTTAGGTTTGTTTAAAAAAAACAAAAACCCAATCAACCTAATGGATAGGAATTATATCTTTTTCATGCAATTTTTTTTATAAATGAATTCATAATTTATATGATTATTTAACAAGCAAACTCATTACTAGTGTGTTTTTTGTTTTTCTAAAAAATGTATGATCTTATTAGCTACAATTCCACCAACCTCCCATAATCTTATTTAGGATTTCGATTTTGACAACATTTCCTAGCATGTCCATGACATTTGGGGTTCAAATCCTCCCTCAACCCAGTCAATTACAATTTTGCCCCTCTTTTTGTAACGTTGAACATGGACATCTTAGGTAATCGTTGGCATTTGACTCTGTTTCAACGAACTTAATAATATTTTCTTATTTTGTGGTTCATGTTGTTCATAACTTTTTTATTTTCGTGTTTTTTTTTTTTCCTTTTCTTCTTCTTTTTTTCACCCCACCTTTTGTCTTTTTCATCTTTTTATTTTTCTGTTTCTTCTATTCAGTGTTCGTTCACTTCATTGTTTTGGGGTTTTTTTTTTTTTTTTGTGTGCTCATCTCACAACTAAAAACCTATAAATAATAATTTAAATTTAATATTAGGAATATAATCAAAATTATTCATAATTTAAAATTAAGAAACTAATACAAATCATAAATTAAGATATAAATGTAGAAAAAGAACAAAGAATGTACTTGTTTGTTTCCTCTATCACTTTGAGAGATGAAAGTGTGAGTATGTAACGAAATCTAGAACCAATTATTGTAGAAGAGAACAAATGAGCTGAATTCATGAATTTAAGTATGTGTGAGAGAAGTTTTTATTAATTTTTTGAAGTTAAAAATAGCTTAAACAAAATGAAAAAAATAATAATGAAGAAAGAATGCTTATCGGCATTGTCAATTGCCATAGGATTTATTCATTCACATATGGGAGTAAACTTCACTCCATATATATATTGGTAGAGTTCTACTTGATATAGAATTTAAAATTCAAATTCTTCATCTAATCCTTTTATTATTAATTTATCTATGATTTCGAAGTTACTAAAAATCTTTATATTACAATCCAAACTCTTTACTATTTATTTTTACTTAAATTATATTACTACACAAGTATACATTCATTAGAGAAAGAAAAAAAAAGCAACAACCCAAGTTTATCTATTCATACTGATTTACCAAACTATTTTTCGGATAAAGTAAAAAAAAAAAATGTAACCAAACTATTTTTTGGATAAAGTAAAAAAAAAAAAATTGTAAATAACGTACGTGCATCAACGTTTCCTTATTTCTATTCTTTTGAACTATTTTTGTGGAATAGCAACAAAACACATTGATTAGAAATCTTAATTTCAATAATTTTTTTTTTTTTTTAAATCTCACAAAATTTTTGCAATTTAGTTAAGCCACTTGGCACAACCACGGCTTCTAAGTCTACTTTTATTATATAGTATAATTTATATTTATTTATATATATATATATATTCCCTTTTTTTTCTTTTCAATTTCATGAATAATTGAATTTAGAATATCTAATTGACCACTTTAAATATATTGTAAAATTTGTTATGAAAAAACTGTTTTCAGTATATTTTTGTTTTAAAAATAATGGGTGCCTAGTATTACCCTTTAAAAAAAAAATGGGACAGTGGCGACTCCAGAAATTTTGTTTAGGGTGTTCCTTAGGAAGCATAAATTACATAATCTTATTTCATTTTAGCCTTTAGGTAATTAGGTTTGATTCAATGTTATTAATTTCATTCCGTTCCGGCCGTAACAGCTAGAAAATATCGTGTCGGTAAACAAACCGGAATAGTAACCCACCCTATTCCACTTCGAAAAAAATTTCAGGTCATTTTGATCTATTTCGGGTGTTTCGGTAAATACTGGCCGAAATTCAAGATTAGATCGGCATGAAGTTTGTGCTTATAAAAAAAAAAATTTCTTAAAACCAAAACAAATCTGTATTCTATAAACCAAAAAACCTCATAAGGAAAAAAAAAATTAGAAGAAATGAACAAAGGTACTTATACAGCTAAAAAAAATCGTATTGAAAAATTTGAGACTCAAAACTTGAAAAGAGGCACCGCTACACTGGTACTGGTAGAAGACACAGAAGTTACGAATAAAAAGGAAGGCAAAACATAGATGTAAAAGTGTAAATGAAGATGAAGATATGATAAAATTTAAAAATATGAAGTGTAAAAATCGAGGAGACAAGAGACGTGTGGTTAAGAATAAACAAGAAAAAATAATTACAAATGAGAAGTAAGTAATATATGTTTGGTGAGGAAAAATAATACTGTAATAAAAAATAATAAAAAGTTGAAAATTGTGTTATATTAGGCAATGTGCTTAGTCAAAAGAATCAAGTCATTGCCCAGCCTGTAGTAATTTTATTATAATTTTGTTTTTTTAGATTTTGGTTCAATTTTTTTTAGTGTTTCCTTTTTGCTTGAAAGAACTCAATATACTGTTAAGTTGCTCAAATTATGAACTAAAATTTAAATTTATTAGAAAAAAAATTTAAAAGGGTCCCAAAAACTTTTTCAAAAGTGAATAAATATAAAATTTTAAATGAGTATGTAGCCATAAATGGTGCCGCCACTAAAGCGGGAACATCTACTCCTCTAGAAGGACAAAAAAAAAAAAAAGTTAGTTACTTTAGAGATAAAGGCATAAAGTTAATCGGTTTTAGATAAAAAGTATTGGAAAAAATAGAAGGATATTTTGGTCTGATTACAAAATAAGCTGATTTTTTCAACAAAGCTGACACAGGCGTAACACATAGACAGCTTTTTCCTACTACCATAAAACATGAGTATTTTATGGTGCTGAATTCCTTTTCAAAATGGATGAATTCCTGTATTGAGAAAACCTGTGCCTGCTGTAAAGCACCGACTCTGCAGCCTAATCTCGCGCAACGCGGCAAAAGGAAGAGAACACAAATGCGGGGTACACTAAAATCTAATAAAACTAAGGACATGTATCTTTATTACATAGTTCTTCTCTGTTCTGGATCTTCATAAATTTGCAATCAAACAAACTTATTACCAGACTTACAGCTTTTGAAAAACTTAGTACATTGTAGTAGTAGTAGTAGTAAATTGAAAATTACAGAGAGACCTACTTCAGTTTCTGTCCAAATCCATTATAAGATCACTTGCAGCTTGGAAGTGGAGAGCCACACAAGCACTGGTTGTGGAAATAATTCGAATAATCGAAGCTTTGCAATTTACCACCCACTGGAATCTGACCACAAAACCTATTATAACTCACATTTAAGTACTGCAAATTCAGTGTGGTCAACTCCAAAGGAAGACCTCCATAGATCATGTTGTGGTTTAGATCCAATGAAGTCAAACTCTTTGGGAACACCACCTTTGACAGATTAAACTTCAACAAGTTCCTCGACAAGTCCACGATCTGTATTGTCTTGTTCGATCCGAAAACCACGGATGCATCGCCTTCGAGTTTGTTTCGCGACAAATCAATATAACCGAAGTCCATGTGGGCGAACGAGGATGGGATTGAACCGGTTAGTTGGTTGTGAGAGAGGAACAGGTATAGTCCCTGAGGAAAATTACCGAAAGAGGAGGGGATTGGTCCGCTGAGTTTGTTACGGTCCAAGTGAAGTCCATTGAGGTTTGGAAGCTGTGAAAGTGAGGGTGGGATAGAGCCAGAGAGTTGATTGAATGCGAAGTCAATGAATGTGAGGTTTTTGAGTTTGCTGAGGAAATCAGGAATTGGGCCAGTGAGATTAAGCCAGCTGAGTCTGAGGAAGTTGAGGTGTGTAAGCTTGACAATGGCAGGTTGGATCTGACCAGTGACATTGGAAAGTTTGTGGAATTCGAGGTTTGTGAGGTATGGAAGGTCACCAACATCAGGTGGGATTTGGCCAGAGAGGTTGCCTGCCAAGATGGTGAGGGAGTTGATGCGGTGAGAGGTGGCGTCACAAGTGACAGTATACCAGTCACAACAATCGTTGTTTGGGTTCCAAGAGGCAAGGATGTAAGGGTTGTTGAAGGCTTGTTTGATTTTGAGTAAGACTTTTTTGTCTTCTGGGTTGCAGAGCTCGGAGATAGCAGAGTAGAAGAGAAGGGCGAGGCAGAAGAGACAGAGGAGAGGCCTACTTGTACTGCCCATTTTGGAAGAGAAGAGAATGGTGGTGTGTGAAATTTGGTGCTGCAAATGATAGATTTTATAGTGTGAGTTGGTCTATATTTTTGTGTAGGAATGATGTAGTAACCGACGGAAGCTTTAAGATCTAGTTCCAGTGCAAGTCAAGCCAAAATGGCAATGTGATCCATTCAAATAAGTCAAAATATTGTCGATTCAGCAATAAAAAGTCAAATATTGTTGGATGTTTAAAATATGTTTTAGTTATTCTTGCTTACTTATCTTAAAGACCAATTTAGTAGGGTCAGAAGCACTTACAATAATAATAATAATAATAATTTCGAAGGAAATCATGGAATTAAAAACTCTTGTATCTACGTGTGATTTGGATCTAATTTGACTCAACAACACATGGTTTTAAAAAGATATTTATCATATGGTCTAGTCTATTAACGTTGAAAATAAATTTACAAGTGCAAATTACGTGCCTGAAACTCAGTGTGCAGCCTCATCTTGTTCGTGAGATGCAAGCAGGGGCTGCTCCATATGCATTTTAGTGTGTTCAATGAACACCCTCACTTGCCAAAATAAAATTTTAGACTTGAAAAAAAATTACATGGATAATTATTTTCAAACTAATATATTTTCTCTAAATATTGAACACTATGACTTGAGAATTCCAAGTATTTGGGTTCAACAAAAATAGAATAATGCTATAAATATGATCGCAACAAATTTTAAGTGACAAGTTGTTACTAGTTTTCAATTTAGCCCACCATCGATATTATTTTTTTATCCATTAATAACAACTTGTCACCAAGGATATTTTGTGAAATTGTTGTTTACCTAACATTTCTCACAAAAATTATCTTGGTCCCCCAAACATATTTTTTAAAAATAAAATAAAATCCAAATAACAATAATAAAAATTAGTCAAATAATAGCAAAAATAACCCAAACAACAACAAGATTAGGTTAAACAATAACAACTGAACAAAAGATTCAACAAAAAATAAAATAAAATCCAAAATAACAATAATAAAAACTAATTAACCTAAATAACAGTAAAAATTGCCTAAACAACAATAGTATTAGGTCAAATAACAACAAATGGACAAAAGATTCAATGAAGAGCCCATTCAAAAAAAAAAAAAATTAAAAACCTCTAATCATTTAGATTTGTAACTCGTTTAATCCATTACATAAAAATAATCCTCAATTTTATTTTTTTTCCCTAAAAAACGATACTAAGAGAGATTCTGTGGCCATGAGTTCTCTTCAACGGCGCCAACAGCTTTGCTCTACTCAGTTTTTCAATGACAACAAATCTACTCTCTTTGGTGGATTAACTTGCAATCACATTGACTATAATCTATTACTCTCTACCTCTCTCTCTCTCTCTCTCTCTCTCTCTCTCTCTCTCTCTCTCATCATTCTAGACTCTCTCTCACTTGATTACTCTCATATCAGGATTATTAGTTCTCACTTTAACCCTCATCCTTCACTTCTTGTTGTTTCATTTTATTAGTACAAGAAATTTGTAAAATTCATTTACTTGTGTTTTTCTTTTGTTGTATAATTCAATTTTATTTTTGACCACCCTAAAAGAAATTCCTAGAGCCGTTATGAGGTGAAAGATTCTTAAAAGATAGTGGCATAGAGCTTCACTATACAAATCAAAATAACACATCCCTAAAAATATTGAAATGAAGGATTTATGTGAAGTCTGTTAAACTATTGGTATAGAGATTCATAGAGACAAATCACAATTATTTTTAAGTGAAAAATGTTTTGAAGATATTTCATAATAAAAGATTATATACTTAAAACACAGACAGACGAAAGGGGGGTCCAAGGGGGCCCAAGCCCTACTAGTCTGAAGAATTTCGTTTTTTTACTTGTTATATTCTTTATTTTTGTAGTTGGGCCCCTTCATACAAAACCTTGGGCTCCCCTCCTATTCAATCAGCCTAACTAGCCTAACCCAATCAGCAACTATTCAACCTAAAAACTTAATAAAAACAATAAAAGCATTCACAATAGTAATTGTATTTTAGCAAAAAAAGCTGTTTTACCACCAAAGAACCAAAAAATCATGTGTTATTGGAGAAGGTAAAACTAAATTTTTTTTACATCTATAGCAAACTAGTATAAATACCAATTGATTGTAGCAAGTTGTTAAAAATATAATACAATATTTTATTAACATTCTCTCTCTCTTCCTCCAATTAAAAAACTTAAATTCTCCCTCTCATGTCACTACAACAAATCTGGCTTTTTAAAAGGGTCAAAACCCTTGAAAAAAGTATAAAAAACCTTGAGAAAAATTATTTTAAGAGTCCAATTGACCCTTGATAACTTTCAAAACTTATACCGTCGAAAAGAAAATTTTGAAGGCCTTCGTGGCCCTTAAAACAAGTGCTCTAATCTTATTTTGATGGTTAAGAGACCCTTAAATAACCACAATCATGCACAATACACACACACACACACACACAAAATTCACAATTGTTGAGATGATATGCTATGATATTGATGTATAGCAAAAGTGATATCAACGACCTCATATATTGTGAAATAAGCCGTAAAATTGATTGTCTATAGCTTGATTAAAGCAATGCTGCCAAGTATCCAGCCAAAGAATATCTGAAACAGAGAGATATTTAAACACCACTAATCTATTTATCAAGGTATATTGCTACAATTACACTTTCTTTGATCTCTAAACTCAAACCTACAAATTAACACCTATAATGTGTATCAATTTCAATATTGAGATTACTTAGCAGATTAGGGACTGCATACAAACAGCCGATATGTCAATTATTGTTTAAGAGAAAAGATATCAATAACCACACTTTGTACAAAGACCAAATCTGTCCAAGAGTTAAAAGTTTTGATACATATTATTCTTCATCATTGTGAGAGACTGAGGATTATTAGGTACTTTCAAAAAAGACATTTAGGTGATTTTTCAAGACACCTCTCTTTTTGGGTAAATAATGTGGAGTCGCCACTTATTTTTTATAAAAAAAATAAGAAAAACTAAAATACAAATACATGATTGAATTGCTTTGTTTCATTGATTAAGTAAAAGAATACATATTTGAAAATTACATGGCTTTGGGTTCTAGTTACAATCTACCAAAAATACATGGCTTTTTGTCCTAGTTACAATCTACCCAAAATAAAAAATAAAAAATAAAAAGCAAAGATAAGACATAGATCTACCTATCTAAAGACACTAAATTCAGAGGCTAGGTTACGGAATGGAAAGATATTAGGCACCCATTCTGCCTAGACAGAGCCTGGTCTTCTAGACTCTTGTGACCAATGTACCACATTATGCATGATATGAATGATATGTTGTGCACATAAAAAAAATAATAAATAAAAAAATATATTACACAAGTCTATTTATGAATACCCTCTTCTTTTGAGAAAAATTCAAATCTGTGTTTTGGTAAAAATTGATTTGATTTTAGAAAGAATCAAATCTGTTTTTGTGCATTTTAAAAAAATAAAAATAAATAAAAATAAAAAACTAGTTTTTGGTGAAAGAAGAATCAAATATGTTTTTGGGATAAAGTAAAACAAAATCTTTTGGTTAAAAAATATTAGATTTGTTTTTTAGGAACGAGGAAAATTGGTTTTTAGGTTTGGTTAAGAACCAAATCTGTTTTTACAATAAATGAATGTTTTTTTTGAGGATTAGAAAAATAGATCTATTTTTTATATGGAAAAAGGATTTTAGAAGAGAATCATAATCATAAAATCAACCCATGCAACATGCATCAATCAAAACAAACTAGACTAGTCATGACTCTTTTTTTATTTCCAAAATCTGCTATGTTAAAAAAATCAAATTTGTATCTAATGAACATACAAATCAATTTTATTTTGAGAAAAATTCAGATTTGCATCTAATGAAGATGTAGATCCATTTTTATTTTGAGAAAAATTTAGATCTACATCTAATGAAGATGTAGATCTGTTCTTATTTAAGAATTCATAACATGCAGATTTTTGAAACTAAGAAAGAGATCACAGCACTAATAAAAAAGGAACATGCTTTAACAAAACAAATCAACAATTCATGGTATGAATATTTGATACTGCTAAATTAAAAAAATATATAGAGATGCATCATCATCATAAAATAAAATAAAAAATAAAAAGATAGGGGGTAAGAACAACCTCTTGCATGAAGCACTCTTTCTTGAGAGGATGTTTTAGTGTTCAAAGAAATTTTTGCAATTCTATTTGAAACCTAAAAGCCCTAGCTTTAAGTGTCGTTCGGCACTCCAAAAGTGTCGAATGGCCCTCTTGAGTGCTTATCGCACTTTCGTGTTTGGGTGCCTTTTGGGCTCCCTTTTTAGGGTTTTCCTGCATCAGGCCATGCACTTAGACGTGTTTCCAATTCGGATTCCAATTTTTTAACTCTTTTCTAGATAATTCCAGTCTTTTCAGCAACAATTATCTTATAAATAAATACTCTAAAATAAATCTTGATAAAGTTCAGATTATCCACTATTTTATTGTTATCCAATTATTCCCTTTATTCCTATGCAAGCAATCCTACTTTAAACACTAATTATCAACCAATCACAAAATTATTTAATTAATTTTAATTGTTTAACCAATCAAAATTAATTTAAATTAATCATGCATGGTCGACTCTACTTAGGCACAATGATCATGCGATATTTTTCAATTTGGCCGTCTGATTTGAGAACCGGATATACTATCACGGCTGTTAGAATCTCAAGATCATTTTTATGATATGCAATGCAATCATGATTTTTGGGGTACATGGATTATCATTCTAGCCATCTTTCTTGATTAAATCATGGGTGCAAAATCGAGTGTCTACATAATGCCCCTCATTGATAGAGCGTGGAAAGCAAATGTCAATGTAAAACAAAGACACTGATTTTAGCGGCCATGATTTAATTGAGGTTGAATTTTCGAAGATTACCTAGCCCTTGAACCTAAAACTTTGGAACATAGAACTAGTGCTTTACCTTTTGGCAAAAGAATGAAAATACTTGACCTAGCTGATAACTGATGAACTTTGGAAATGATTCTTGATAGTTGATGCAACCAAATGGATTATCAATCTTGATCTTGAAAATGGATTTCTCTATGACCAAGGGATGTTTCAACCTTGATCTTGACAAAGGAATTGTTTGCGATCTCGATTTGGAAAAAATGTCTGCGACCTCGATCTGGACTAAAGAAGTGTCTGCGACCAAAGAATCTTGATCTGGAGTAATGTCTGCGACCAAAGGATCTTGATCTGGACTGAGTAAATGTCTACAACCAAAAAATCTTGATCTGGACTAATGTCTATGACCAAAGGATCTTAATTCGGACTGATGTCTGCGACCAAAGGATCTTGATCCGGACTAAGGAAATGTCTGCGACCAAAGAATCTTGATCTAGACTAAAATGTCTGCGACCAAAGGATCTTGATCTAGACTAAGGTCTGCAACCAAAGGATCTTGATCTGGATTGAGGAAATCAAGGGACTTCTCAACCCTGAAACCAAGTTGCTTCTTGCAAAAGTCAAAATTTGGAATTAGCCTTTAACTGATGAGTGCTTTGTTGTTCCCTTGCTATTCTGAAATGTGTGATTTTCTTGATTTGAATTTTTATTTTTTTTAAGAAAAAAAAAATTGAAAAAGATTTGATTTCTGAAGTTTTTGAATTGGACACAGGAAATTTTAAATTTTGAAATTTTGAAATTTTGAGACTTGAGATTTTGGCATTTGAAACCTTGAGATTTTGAGATTGCATTTTGAAACTTTAAACGTGAGATTTTTGAATGATTTGAAACCTGAAATTTTGAAACTTAAGGCTTGAGCTTTGAAACTTGAAATTTTGAAAAATTGAAACTTGGAGTTTTGAAAATTTGTGAATTGAAACTTTGAACATGAAACTTGAAGTTTGAAATTTTTACAACTTGAAATTTTGGAAACTAAAGATTTGAAGATTCGCAACTTGAAATCTGGAGATTTTGAATTTAAGACTTGGGCATTTAGGTTGTGAAATTTTAAACTTGGGAATGACAATCTTGAATTGAAAATTTGGGATTTGGGATTTTTAAAAAATTTGAAAATTTGAACTTGAAGTTTTGTCCCTAATCCGTTCCAAAAAAACAAAATTTCATCCTTTCTTTTTTTTTTTTTTTGAGAATTTTGTTTTTTTTTTTTCTCTCTTCATGATGTGATTTTGATTTGATTTTTTTTAGGAGTGGAAAAGAAAAGGAAATGAGAAGAAAAAAGAAAAAAAAAAAAAAAAAAAAAAAAAAAAAAAAAAAAGGGAGTTGACTCAGCAACTCAGCTGAAACAAAAGAGTGGGGGCCGAATTTTGGCCCCTCCATTTCCTTTATCTTTCTCTTTTTTGACTCTTTCTCCATCACCTTCTCCTCCTCCATTAACACTATTCACCTTCATCTTCACCTTGATTTTCCATCTACATCTCACCATTTCTTCTATAAAAAATAATAAAAATAATTTTAAAAAAAAAACATTTTCTAAGCTTCCCAACCTTCCTTTATCCATCTCTTTCGATATTTCTTTAGATCCTTGTGTTCTTGAGCACTTTTGCTACACACAAATTTTTGGTGAAACCCATTTTCAAACCCATTTTTCTTTGCACTAAAATGTCTTCCTCTTCAAATGGACCTTCTTTTCTTACTTTTCATGGTAAGAAATATGATCTCACATTTGATTGGAATGATGAGAAGGGGCTTCTCCAAGACCCCTAGACCCATGCTTCATATTCTCACATGGATATTAAGATGAGTTTTTCTTTGGTTTCTTTGTTTGGAAAAAAGTTGTTTCATGCTTCATTGAAAGTTTGATGGTGAGACATTGTCATCTTGTTGTGTGTTGTTAGAATTTGGGGCATGGTATGATTAATCATGTTGTAATGTTGGCTTCGGAGCTTTTTTTTTTAAGTGTGTTTTTTTTATCACGGTGTAATTTGGACAATGTTGGTGGCTTATGGAACTTTGGCAATGTTGGTAATTGGTGATGTGGTTGGAGGAATTTTGTTTGGGTTTTGGGGCACTGGTATTGTGAAAAATTTGTGTTGTGGGCTTGTATGAACATATTCATGATGTATGTGGAAAAGTTTGTTGGGATGTGTAAATTTTGTTTCATGGATCTAGAAAAATTTTGTGGATATATGCATGAATAAATTTGCGAGTATGGACAAATTTTGTGGGCATGAAATTTTTGGCCATGGAAAATTTTGTTGCTATGTGATGTTGGTTCATAGAAAATTTTTGTGGTTATGATTTTGGCTATGTGAGAATTTATTTGTGCATGGGCATGAACATGTGGAAAACCCCTTTTTTTCGATGACTATTTTGGGTGTGTGAAAAAAGAAATTTTTGATTGTGCAAGGTTATGGGAAATATTTGGTAGTTGTGCATAGGTATGTGAAAAATTTTGTTTGTGGTAAATTTTGGTGGGGCATTGATTTTTTTTTTTTTTGTTGCGGGACATTTTTTTTGAACATGTGATTTTTGTCATGGGAAATTTTTGGACATGTGGTATTTGTCATGGGTTGATGAGCCAAATTTTTGTGTTGCAGAGCCTCAAGAGTCAAGGTAGTCTCCAAATGTTGAAAAACATGTGGGAAGCATTGTCTCCTGGCATCAAAACTATCATTAAGGGCTTTGCACTTTCTTTGAAGCTTTTACTAAACCAAGAGACTTATGAATACAATGACCTTCAGTTTCTCCTTGCCTTGGCAGAACGCTTCTGAGACACCACATGTTCTTTCCATTTCTTGGGCATTGGTGAGGTAATGTTGACATCTTACGATTTTACCGTCATCACTAGCCTAAAATTAGGTGGTGAGATAATCCGTGTTCATGACTCCCTTACTCCAAATGAAATCAAGAAACTTCTAGGCGTAATGCCTTCCAAAATGAAGAGTAAAAATGTTCATTTGTCATGGTTGTGTGAGAATATTTCAAAATGTGATACTGTGGCCAGGGGTACCCGCATGTGCATGCTTCTTTTCATTGGGAATTTCTTGTGCCTAGACCTAGGCAGTTTAATGAATCTATGTTATTTATGGAGCTTGAGAAACATTGAGCAAATCAAGAATTATGACTAGGGTGGTATGGCTTATGCTACCCATTTGCATTTCATGACTTAACTTTCTAGGCGCAGCCTTTTAAGCTTGGGTGGGGCTTCATGTGTATGGCAGGTGAGGTTTGGAATTTTTGGCTATGTGTGGGTTTTGGAAAATTATTTTGGCTATGTGGTAATGGTGTTGTGGAACTTTTTTTTTTTTTTTTTTCCAGGTTTGGATATATGAGTATTTTGGAGTTGGTCCTGTAATTCGGGAAGAGGTTAATGGTATTTTTCCTAGGTTCCTTCGATGGTTGCCCAAATATTGTTTATTAGTACCCTCCAAGCGATCCTTGGAAATTTGGCGTTTGGTGATTGACAATTTGACTGTTGATGATGTGAGTCCTTCTTCCCCCTTTTTTGTGTACGGGATCTTTGATGTTTGATTATGGTTTGGTCTTTTCTCATTTTGGGTTTCTTTGTGATTTTTCAGTTGTGTTTGGATCTTTGGGTTGGATGTGAGGAGTATGCAGAGTGTGAGCAAGCTTTGGAGCTAAATGGTTGTCAAGCATTGTTTGAATGTGGGCATGGAAGGTATTGGTATCTTGGTGATCGGGTGTTGCTCCAAGTCCAACATACGTATCCTCCTATAACCATTCCAGTTCTTCCTTGTCCCTCCGTCAGGTTGGCTGACCTTCTGACTGATAAAGAGATTGCTCAGGCCTGTATGGGCTACATTGTTCCAGGAACAGCAGGAACATATTCTGAATTTGTTCGAACTCATTTGCAAGGTTGCTTGGCTGGCATATCGGTACTTCTTTTCCCTTTTCTGAAGTCAAATTTTCACCTTGTATATTCCTTTCCATATTTCTGCTTGGTGACAATATTTACATGTTGGATTTTCAAGCTCCATCTTCTAAAAGGGAGGAAGAGGGAAATGAAGAGGAAGAGATTCCATCTCCTCACCATGCTGGTAGCTCTTCTAGTTATTTCATGGAGACCTATCCATATTTTCTGACATGGCAATATGATGTGATGAATCCTAATGGAACGTATAGTTCCATGCCCTTGAATAGGCCAGAGCATACTCCAAATGTCTCTTGGCCCAATCCGGTGTGTTCTTGCATTTTTATTTCTTTGTCCTTATTTCTTCCTGGCTTATTAAATGGTTCATGATCTGGCAGATTTGTGCTTCAAGTTGATGTTGATCTAGTCAAGGAAAGTATACGAATGATTGGAGGCTTGCAGTCATTGGCTCGTATCCAGTCTTCCCAATATGTGCTCAATTAGGTGAACTGGGTATGCAATGATGCTTTCTGAGTGTCTTTTGCTTGGACCTTTCTTGATGACGGAAATGTCACTCAATTTTGTTGACTTTTTAGGCACATCGAATGGGAGATGATGATTCTACCAGAAGGACTTTGGAGGAATCTTGAACTCGAGAACCATCAGTATGATCCTCGATTTTATGCAAGTCAAGAGGGCAATACTGAAGGTAGCTCCTCTAGAGGTGGATCGAGGAGGTCTTCTCTCAAGCAGACCCGGAGTCCCAATGATGTTAGAGTTGTATTTTTATTTTTCTTGCAAGAAAAAAGGAAGTGTTCCTTAGACAATCTTGTATTAATTTCCATGTTCAACTCTTTGTCCTTGGAATGACCTTGACCATGTAGAAACTTTAATTGAGACAAGTTTAGAGTTCACCTGATGAGGTCTTGTGGTGCCAACTTAAACTTATATGAATTAACTCTAATGGAATCTACACTTACTTGAATGAGGCAGAACCGAATGCCCCTAGTTTAAAAAATGTATACATGCGTTTTTTTTTTTTTTTTTTAAATCTTGATGATGATGATTTTTTTTTTTTTTTTGAAAATGAATGAGGCATGGTCCAATGCCCCTAGTTTAGGACAATGGTTTTGAAATTTTTTTTTTTTTAAATAATGATGCCAGTGATGATTTAAAAAAAAAAAAAAAAAAAAAACAAAACAAATGTGTTAGGCATATCAGAATGCCAGAGTTTAATAAAAAAAAAAAAATTTTGAATGTTTAACAGTCTAGAAAAAAATGTTCAAAAGCGCAAGATCACATGAAATTGCATGAATAAGTGATGGTGGAGTTGGGTGCCATTTGGCATTTGAGGAGTGCCATTAGGCACTTTACAGTGCCGAATGACACCTGGTCATGCCCTCACGCTTACGCTGTGGTGGACAGACTCCTCGCACATTTTCAACGCATGTTTCACGTTCTTGGGTTTTTTGAAAAATATTTTCTTTGTTTATGCTCATGAAACACTCTCCTACTTAGCTACAAACTCTATGAAACCTATTTAAACCTAATCAAAGACTAATGTAGCTTATTTTAGCAATCTTCCCTACAAAAACTCTCAGCAAAAGTTAGCAAAACACAATATTCACACACAAAAGTCATCCAAGGCTAGCAATTACAATTTTTCTCATTCAACAATTCATGACATCAATATATGGGTTCGTAGCTTTGATTTCAAAACCAAAACCAATTTTATAGCCTACAAATTCGAGAGAATTAAGACTCTGAGGAATGTCAAAATCAAGTGGGATTTCCTTCGTGCTACTGTGAAATTATGGGATCCCGAAGATCACATGTTCCGGTTTAAAACTACTGAACTCTGTCCAACAATTGAAGAAATTTTCGCTATCTTGGGCTATGATCCAAACAAAAAACCTGTAGCGGGGTCTTGGGCTATGATCAACTTATTGTGCTCATTTATAGAGAGAGAAAACCTATACATAGAGTCAGTGGCGGAGCTAGGATTTTAGTCTAGAGGGGGCAAAATTAAAAGACAATATTAAAAGTGAAATTTATCTAAAAAACATTAATCAACAATAATAACAAAATAAATAAACGATTGTAAGCAAATATGAATATATTTCATATTATCAAAATAAATAAACAAAAACAATCAATTCATAGCTACTAAAAAATTTACAAACTGATGGAGTAAAAATATGATTAGTGTTACTTGAAAAATATAATGAATAAATGTTTCAAATTATTTTTAGTGATTGATAACATGCCAATTTGTAAGACATAAGTAGTAAAATTTGTAATATCTCTAGCATCATTCAAAGATAAAATGTTGTGAAAAGTATCATAAATAGTAAAAATTGTGTAAATAATGATATAAAATAAAAATAAAAAAATGGTAAAATAGGTGGTTTGGTCACTTTCAAGTTTCAACAAGTAGAAGTTTTTTTTTTTTTTTTTTGAATACTAATACAAAAAAAAAAAAAAAAAAAAAAAAAAAATTTAGGAGTCAGGGGGGGCAGGTGCCCCCCCTCGCCCCCCTCTGGCTCCGCCAGTGCATAGAGTGAACCTATAGCTTTTCTCTTCTCTTTCTCTCTCACCATTCCTACATCTTGGGAGGAGTTTTACCATCATCACCTAGACAATAGAGTGCTAGTGAACTGATTGATATTGGGAATCTTTGGAGAGCCCAGTTCAAGTCCAAGTTTCACTTGGTGACTAGCGGTTGGTTTATCAATTGAAGGGACTCTGTAGAATAAAGGACTCAGTGAAGTTAGATGCTAGTAGACGCTCCGAGGGTATAGGTTTTGAAGATCTATAATCAAACTTGTACTGCATCTATTATATAGTGAAGTTCAGACTTGGAGGATCAGCAAAGGGATTTTTTCACAAAGAGATCCAGTTTTCTCTTTGAAAACACGTTTAAGAGTTTTCATGTGGCTGGTAAAATAATAAAAGCCCTTGAACTCTTAGATCCAATGTTTCCAAGTCGATCACGAGATTTAAAGAAGAATTTCAAAATAATAAAACTAGTATATATTACTTAATTATTTGAATAACATGGTTTCATTCTACTTCATTATGAAAATTGCATGGCACATTAGCACATGCTAGCTAGCTTTTGCATTTCAATTGAAGATTGACACAATTTATTTGAACAAACTATTTATCAATTATCTTCATCAGTTCATGAGTCTGGTAACGGTTTCCCTTCAAGATATGCCTTCAACATTGAGAGTGATCTCTCTGGTTGGGTAGCTGGAGTTTGGTGTCCACCTCCTCTTACAAGAACAAAGACTAGAATGTCACCATAAACTTGTGTCCACCCACCAACCTGGACAAAAGAATAAGCATTTGGAAAAGAATATGAAGCACCAAAAAAAAGAGAAGTCATCTAAGAAAATTTATACACGTAAGGTTATACATGGGAACTTAATAAGAAAATTGACCTGTTTTCCCTCAAACCATGGCCTGTGAGGCACAGTTACACTCAGTCCCAAATCCTTTCCCAATCCATCTATCAATGTCCGAGTTCCAGTAAATGGAATACTTCCATCTACATCTCCACTGCCACATTTAATTGAAATTATATAAACTATAACCAAAATTCTTCTTCCAAAATAAGGAGTGAAGAATGAAAAATTCTCAATGAAAATCTTCTTTTAATACCTGTAGACAAGAGTCCAGATGCCAGACTTGACAAATGATCCGAAGAGTTGAGTTGTCGTTACCTCTAGGTCTACAAGATTATAATTCAAAACCCTGAAAAAATGAGATGATACAAACAAAGGACCTATGAATCACCAATGTTACAAAGAGCATAGGACTGAAAATTTGAGACAAATAATATTGATTGATGAATAAATTAAAGGACAAAGTTTAGCTACAAAATTGATTGTAGCCTAAAGTTATAACTTTCTTTAATAAAATTAACATTACTATATATTTTGAAAATCTAACCGTTGAATTGCATATTATTTATGCTCTCAGTATACATGTCAAATTTTGCGTCAATCAAATTTTATTTACTATATGATCTATACGCTTATATTTTATGCATGATTTTAAATTACAAAAACTTGCAATTTAAACAATTTATTGATGACATAGCTATTGATCATTAATTTTCTAGAAATTTTGCAAGCATAGAAAACGTAATCCAATAGTAGATTTGTCAAAATTTACCTCCAATAAAAAGATATTGAGTAAGGTTGTAGTCTTAAACTACAATCAATTTTGTAACTAAATTTTGTTCTAAATTAAATTGCTAGTATGGTATCTTTAATAGCTTTCATCTGCAACCAATGAAATTTTTGCAGAAATCATAGAATAAATTATTACTGATATTTTTTTTATGTCAAATTAAAATGTTAGAGATAATGCTTGCGTATGTTACAAAGATTCCTAACATTTGCATTCTTCACTTACCATTGACTTTTTTATTCCATTTTCTATACTACTATCTAAGGGGTTTTTCCTATTTAGATTCTTCATCTTTTAGTTCAAAAATGCTTCTACAGTCCTAGTTTAAGTAGAGACAAAACTAAAAGACAATCGATAAAAATACAACTCTAACTCTCACTAAAACATTGCCTAAAAAATAGGATCACTCTCCTGTTAATTTTTAAATTGATTTATTCACTTATAAATTATATTTTCAAAATAAAAATTATATTTATATAATAAAAAAATACAATTTTTTTTCTACAAAATAAGACCACTTAAATAAAAAAGTCTCATCGCACGCGCGAAGAGCGTGTGATGAGGCTAGTTTTTTTAATAAGTTTTAGTCCCAATGAGAGAAGGAATGAAAGATTCAAACCAGTACTATCCACTTCAGTGTATCCTTCATTTGGGTATGTTCACAATATGTAATTTCGGTGAAAAAAAAAAAAAAAAAACTGCTTATCCTCAAAGAAAATGATTAGAATATCCAAAGATTTGCAGTTTCTTCTAAGTTTTTGACACATTAAACTAGCACTTGTATATAAATTTATTCTAAATCTTATAGATGCTTTTTTTTTTCTCTCTCTCTCTCTAAAGATAGTGCAAAAGCACTTATAGTTGCTATTTTTTCTCTCTAAAGATAATGCAAAAGCTCTCCGTACCTGCTGCATATAGTCCATTGAGTGATTCCAACAAGTTTAGCATGGAGAGCCTTCTGCACATCTGTTCTATTTAAATATGCCCCTATTTTTCGTTGTAGGCAGGGATCTGTGTTTGCAGTAACAGTCTGTAAACATGCAGAGGATCCAAAAGGCAAGGTTAGTGAAATATACAGAAGACAAGGCAGAGTTGAGTTGATCTCAACACATTATACATGTGTTGTGACAATTGGTATATATATATTTGGACTTCACCTGTTGAGGAAGAGACGCTTGAAGTTGAAATCTTGAACTTATCTTCGGATTTAGTTTTTCTAATTGTAATTGATTCTTGGGTCCAAATGACTCCCAATACATTATTTTTGTCGATGGAAAGAGTAAGTTCTTTTGAAACTTGGGTATTTACACGATCACAGTCTTCAGAAAGATTGCCTCTCAAAGCCTGGCTCAAAAGATTAGAGCTGCTACAAACTGTTGTGAGAAGTTTATATGAAGCATTGGATATCAATCCGCGAGACCAGTAAAATTCATCTTCCCCGTCGAAATCACTTGCGAAGTCAAAAAGAGGAGGACTTCCCATCTGAAATGTCAAGTATTTTATATATATAATTTAGGAGAAAATATAAAAAGTAGAACTCATATTTCCAATTATAACTCACATTAATCTCCTTCACTGTGATGTTTATCTTGGATTGGATAATGAGCTGTAGAAGCTGTGGCACATGCATGGATTGGATAATGTGTTGTGTTAGGTCACAGCTTCTACATGATCATCTTAAAAATAAGATATTACCAACATAGTTCTCTCTTGCAAGATATATACTTGAATTCTTGTATTGTGGAAATTTGAGTAGCCATTGTTGTAGGAATATGAAATTGTCTTGTGCTTAATTTAAAAAAAAAAAAAAATATATATATATATATATATATTCAATGTCAGATTTATGTAAAAATATTCATAATATTGAATCCACCTTATAAGGAATATTTTTTTCTAAAGATTAAATTTAATAAGAACGTGATATACAACCTATGTTTTACACCCTCCAATCTCAATATACCACATCATTATTTTACAAATAATTACAAATAATCAAATAGTGCCACACATAATCAATCCTCACTTATACCCATCAGAAAATCAACAAACTCAAATCCAGACAATCTTCTACAGTCTTTGCTCCAACTAGCAGCAGCCCATCTGGCCATCTTCATTGATGGCGTGTTCTTGGGTCATATCAAGACCATCATGGCCTGCCAAGAAGGCAAGAACGCAAAAGTCAAATCTGGGATTAGAAAGCTTCATTGATACCAATTTCCTAGCAAATGCAACACATGCTGACCATCCCTACCAAGAAGGCAAGAACCCTTTAATCCCATATCTCTTGTGAAGAATTGAAAATAATTTTTTGTGAAACAAACCCAGTAACAAACATTCACACAATAGCCTGACGTTACCACCCTTTATTGCAAATTGGAAACAAAAACTCACACTTTAAAATAGGCATATAGAAAACAACGTCGAAGGCTTTGGAAATGAAGAAGGAGACAAACTACAAATAGAGTTCAACCATGCTCCTCCTTGTCCTCCACCTCCCCAGAACTCACCATCGATGAAGATGGCTAGATGGGCTGCTGCTGGTTGGAGCAAAGGCCGTAGAAGACTGGCTGGATTTGAGTTTGCATTGCTAAGTTTTTATTTTCTTATGGGTATTAGTGAGGATTGATTGTGTGTAGCGAATCTTACTTGATTATTTGTAATTATTTGTGAAATGATGATGTGGCATATTAAGATTGGAGCTTGTAAAACAAGGGTTTTACATCACGTTCTTAATGAATTTAATCTCTTTCTAACAAGGCTAGAACATACTTGCCATGTCATCAGTGACATTGGTGTAAAATGTTTTATTTTCGGAATAAGAGAAGTCCACTCCTGCAATGACTCCACATATAACATATTGGCTTCTGTAACAAAAAGGGAACTCAAGAATTCAAGTTCGTTATTCACTTGAAATAAAAGATTGGCCTTTGTTTTTTTTTAAGACTACACCTCTAAACTAAGTAATTCATTATTGAATTTCACTTTAAAATAAATATTTCAACAAAATTTTAAAAGGAAAAAGAGAAAAGAAGCCAAGTCTATCATGATTTGTTTCTCTTGTAACACGACGTTTTTTTTCCCTTATAATTGCCGAGCTTCACTTCTACATATGGGTCACAGCTTCTGGTTACAGAATTGGTGGGAAGATTTTTGGCTTTCACAACTCGAACATATAAATAAAACATCTCGACAAGATCATAAGTGCTCGTAGCTCTTTCACTGCTAATCCACCCACCTCCACCACGTAGTCCTCCATGTGGCCATCGTTCCCCCGGCTGGGGTTTCATGTCCTTCAGTTTGTAGTCCTCTTGCTGCTTAGGAGCAGCTGGTGTACTCATTGGTGAAGGTTGAGTTCCTTTCTTCTGGCAATATTTTGTGCTAAAATTTCCTTTTTGCTGCAAAATCTACTCTTTGTAGATATAATTGGTTGTAGCACCAGCTGATTGGCTACTACAAGAGCATTAAAAATTCCAGCAAGAAGAATTGTGGTAGTTGAGGTATCAATCACTGCTCTCGTAGCTTTGATGCCTGAAGTTGAAACATGAACATAATATAAATAGTAGCTATTGGAAGATACATTGCAGAAAATAGAGTAGAGATATTTGTCCAGACTCTCTAGTGTAAAGTTTCTCTTACCTTTAACATACTATAAAAAGTTTGTTACTAGCTGGAACCGTCTTCATCGCCTCTGTTGCCATGAGTTCTTCATATCTTATGGGAAAGATAGTGAGATATCTTTTCTCACCATAGTTATGATCAATAGTGATATCAAAACACTTCAAATCCTGGAAGATATATAAGAAGCTGCCCAAAGGGAAGCAGGTACAGATTGAGCTTTGGTTCTGTGGTTTTCAGAGTAAACTATTACAACCGGGCTAGATGGTTCTTTCCATTTCATGGCTTTAACTTTAAGAATGTGGCCTCTGCAACTTCACTACCATCTCCATAATACCTTTTATGAGCAATTTTTGTCAAACCCTTTATGTGGATTTAATAAACTAAAAGGAATCCTAATTTTTATAAAGGACAACAGAACATAATGAATTAATGATATAGCTGCTGATTGATAGTCATTACTGTACGCACCACAAGGTGTGCTGGAAGGAAAATGATGGAGAAAGCTTTTGCTTTGTTTAAACGCAGATTAATGGTAGTGCTGAAAAAGCAAGTGGGATGGTTGTCAAAATTACATGCTTCTAAAAGATTTTAGCTACCCCACTTGGAAGGACAAAGATAGTCTTTCAGGTAAAAATCTCAGTCATGTAATACATTAAGCACTTTATTGGATTCTTTCGACTTTCGTAGCTTTGTTTAATTATCAAAGTGCAGAAATGACCACTCACAATTGCTCCCCACCCCCCCTATCTTCCTGCTTTTGATTTTCCAACATTGAAGACAAGTAAGAGCAATGTGTTCTCTTAATTTTGTTTTCACCAAATTGCTTTTGCTATGTGGACAACTTTCTTCTTTTTGCAGGAACGGTAATGGGAAGTAAAGCAAGAGAAACGGATAAAAAAAAATCAAAGGGGGCTAAAGGCTAAAGCAGAGTATGCTAGCTTAGAGAAAAGCAAAAGCAAAAACATAAAGCTGAGGGTAAGGGTAAGTGACCTTGCACATAAAGATGCTTTTGAACATTATTCTCTTTCTTTATTCTTCATTCAACATAATTTCCTATTCTAAATATACTTTCTACCTGTAAACTTACAAAATTTCAGGATACATTGGCAGCCTTATAATTTTTCAATGATTAATATGTTTTATTAGGGAAAATATCAAAGTGGTGATGTTTTCTGAAGTTGATCACAGTCTCCAAGTTCTAAGTTAATGAAAAATTAACCCACCTATCAAGTCCTTTGAGTCACAAAAAATAACAATTGTTGCAAGCTGATTGAATCCGCGTGGCGGCAGGCGGCAGTATAAAATGAATGAAAGGCCTAAATGGAAAATTCTAATTAAATGCAACATTAAATTAAAATAGTTAAATAGTTGGAGGAATTCCAAATTAAGCATCCCATAGTTGCCTATAAACAACGGTCGTCATCTATATATATATATATATATATATATATATATATATATATATATATATATATATATATATATATATTATATACCTCATGTGGGAAAGTGTGAAGTTTTTCCAAGTGGCATATTTTATGTAAAAAGAATATAAATATTCTCAAGCGTAACATCAGAGATAAGAACAAATTAAATATTAATTTTTTGTTTCATTTGGTTCAATATTTCAAGACTCTTTTAATTAACAAATAAATATTCTTTGTATCATTTGTTTCAATGTTTTATGACTTTTCATCCCCCACTCATACACAAACTCTTTGCATTTTATTTCACAATTTTCACCTTTTGCACCTCTACCCATTTATATATACATATCCATAACCCTTCATGCCATCCTATGTCAAATACATATAGACCAAAAACAATATCATTTATTTTCAATCTTTCAATGACACCTACCTAGCTAAAATATTGTTGTCTCATCTAATCCTAATTCATATGAGTTAGCTACAACCAAGGAAGAGGGACTTGCGTTTTATATTGAATGATAACGGTAATTATGATTTTGATGTTAAGGTCGAATGTTGTGAATTTATGGGTTTCGTAAATGATATGATTGACTGTGGGTATTTGCGATATGTATTTTGTTTTAGAATTAAGGAAAAAGAGAAAAAAAAACACATTCTATATCAACTTTTATTCTATAATATTCCTCACAAGTTGTTTTTTTCATATTATTTTAATTAAATAATTACAATGGATATGTAGGAGCAATTTATATTTTTTTTTCTTTTTATGATGAACTCATTTCTAATAAAATTCTATAACAATTATGCTATATTACATATACAACATTCTCCAAAACTATTTTACATAAAACATTACAATATTATCCATGCATCACATGGGTAACTTACTGGTTATGTTTTAAATTGGATTCTAATTGTTGTCTAATTTTATGTCACATGTCATTTTGTTCTAGGTGAGGTAATGAGGTGTAAAAGACGAATAGTCTAATATAAATAAATCATAAAAAGCTCAATAAACAGAAAAAGAAAAAAGAAAGAAAGAGTAATCTCATGTGTATATCCAAAAGAAATTAAAATAAAAAAATAAAAGAGAGAGAGAGAGAGTATAATTTGAATCGTGTGTAATTATAAATTTTTTTTAATTATACCATGCATATGTACAGATTATACACTAGTACAAAATAAAAGAACAAACACATATATAAAAAAAAAATTTTAAAAAAAAGTAATGTTTAAGTACAAGAAAACACCATTACTCATTCAAAAATAAGGTGAATTCTTATTTCTTAAAATTAAAGTAAGAATGTCTTTTCAGTAAATTTAGATCGAGATCAAGCTGAAGACCCTCAATATTAAAACTAAGCACCATAATCTACATCCGTTTGGAGATATCAAGAAATGGTTCAAGACTAAGCTTCAATCCCTTAGATCGTAAAGCACATTAGAATGTGATAAGAAGAATCTTTATGTTCTTTATAATCAAGAGCCATACAAATAATTATATATATATATATATATATATATATATATATATATATATATGTATGTATGTATGTATGTATGTATATAATTTGTTAGTCTTTTGTGACCATGTAGCTTGTTAACACTAAACTTTACCAAGATCAATGGTCTTAAAGATCAATGTTAGAGGGTTCATGTTTGACCTATCTAAGTACAATTCTAATTGGGTCAGGGTCGTAAACTTATTGAACTAAAATATATAGTTCATTATTCCCATTATTTATATCCTTCTTTTCGTGTGGGTTCATATGGGGTTAGTGAATCCAAGTTCAATTTTATCAGGCCTACGTAGATGATTGTGGGGGCAACCATCCTAAACCAAACACCCCTTTAAACCTTCCTTCTGAATTATGAATGTGAATAAAAGCTAGAAAACAAACTAATTCGATACATTTTGAGGCCTAAAGCAATAATTTTAAGTGGGCATTTGTTTAAGTATTATTTATTTATTTTTATTATAATTATTTTTAAAATTCATTATTTTTGCTTCTTGATATTTAAAATTAGTTATTACATTTTTAAATTTATGTTTTTCTAAAATCTACTATCAATTGATGATATGACTAATCCACTTAATTTTCTTGTGATATAATTAATTTTAAATAGAATTTTATCAATTTTTGTTTTAAAAAACTTCTTTTTGGCAAAATAAAAATTGTAATAAATATTGCCAATTAAATTTTGTAATACATGCATTTGAATAAGAATTCAAACTTTTTATATAATAAATAATTGTTATATTACAAATGTGAAGACTATTATGATTTTTTTTATGGTTATCTTTGTTGGGTTACACGTGTAAGCGAAGTCTCACATTAAATAATGATGAGAAGAATGAATGATTAATATAACATAATGAGCATGTACCCATTAGGTTTAGGCTTCTTGGGTTAAAGTGTATCTCTATATGTTATATTAATTACTCAAAGAAGCTTCCCAAGATGTTTATACCCCCCTCAACAAGTGGTATCAGAGCCCATGGTGGTGTGCGGAGAGGAGGGTGAGGTGTTCATGGTCCCTACCCAGCAGGGACAGAGAAAGCCTAAATGGCCCACACACAAAGATCCTAAAAAAAATAAAAAATAAAAAAAGAACCCAACAAAGGAATACTGCTAATGGTGCTAAATAATAGTGTGGTGCAAGGTTCCAATGGACATGGACGTGCAGGGTTCCCATGGATGTGCGTGCGGGGTTGACACGTGGTTCTCATGGATGGTATACGAGAAACCCATGAATGATGCGTTGATGAAGTGAAAAGCCCATTAGGCAAGGGGGAGTGAGTAGGACATGTTCATAGCCCACAAAGAGGTATTGAAACTCACAGAGAGGTAGAGACTCACACATGAAGAGGAGATTGTTGGGTTAAATGTGTGAGTGAAGTCCTACATTGAATAAAGATGAGAAGAATGAGTGATTAATATAACATAATTGAGCACATGCCCATTACGCCTAGGCCTTTTGGGCTAAAGTGTCTTTCTATATGTTATATAAATTACTCAAAGAAGCTCTCTAAGGTGTTTATCCCCCCCCCCCCCCCCAAAAAAACAATCTTTTCGTTGATGCATTTGATTATATTATTTCTTTCTTTATTTTTTTGATGATTTAACTTAATTTGACAAATTAAGTGTGTGTGTGTGTGTGTGTGTATATATATCTTATAATTTTATTTTCAATTAACGAATTTATCAAAAGATCCTACATGAAATTAATTAAACTTTACATTTTTCTCTTTTCTTTTCCCCTTAAGTTTTTAATATCCAAATAGATGTTTCTGGCATATAATCTAATTTATCAAATGCGTTACTACAACATCATTTAATAACATAATCACCTAACGATTCAACTCCCCAAAACAAAGATGATTTTTTTTTTATGACATTACATGGAACCTCACCAAGGCAGGGCCCTTTGGACCCACCTCTTGGGAGTAAATCATGGATACACAACCATACCTACTAGAACTGATTTGGGTAATTTTTGTGCTGACATATTTCGTGTCAAAAATTTTGATGCAATTGCATAATTTTCATGTATTCAATTTATTTGAGTTGCACTAGGGTTGGGTGTTAAATTGGTAGATGCTAGAAGTTTTTTGCTCATTGTACTATACTAAAGAGTTTCAATTGAGCGGGATATAGATGGGTTAAGTGAGATTCAATCAAGGAAGTTCACTAATCCCTTTCTATTAACCTTGGTCGAGAGAGATTTATTTTGTGCCAAATAGAAAGGTTGGCCCTCTTTTGCCAAAAACCTATTGGTCAAGTGAGTTTTCCAAAAAGCCACTGGCTTGGATTTTTCTCTAAGCTTTTTGTAGTCACTTAAACTCCAAACCCTACACATATTTATACATTTTGTAACCCTAATAAGAAGAGAGGAAGATGATCATAGAAAAATGGAGACTAGATTTGAGAATTCCTTATCTTTTCCTACCCTCCCATTGAATACTTTTGAAAGGAAATTTCATCCATCACTTTGATCACATCTTGAGTTCTTTCAATGGCTGAAAAACATAGAGTAAATTAGAATCTTCATGAGGTCTTGCAATTTGAATTGGACTGATTAATCACTTGATTTAAGTGAACTTGATTAGAATCAATAGCAAGGTTCTAGGGGTCTAAATGTAACTTTCAAAATTAAATGTAATACATAACTTAAGAAATACCAACCAAATCAAGATAATTTATAGAGAAAATCAAATATCACAGTTTATGTGTAGAATTTATCAAAAAATGGAGAAAGTTTTATTTATTTTTTTAAATGAGTTTTAATTTACATTGATAATGTGATACATGATGAAAGAAAGTTGAAATTGAATTTCCAAATTTGATGTTGGTGTTGAGAGAGAGAGAGAGAGATCATTTGGAATGCAACCATGTGAGATTGAATGATTAATATTGACAATTTCCTGAATGGAGAAGAGAATTATAAGAAAAAAAATTGAAATATCTAGTGGTTGTAGGTTATTGATCATCAATGATAATTTGGTCATATAATTTTTTTTTGTTAAACACTTTGGGACTAAAATAAAATTTCTATTATCTCACAATTTTGGGGCTTTCTTGAAGTGAGCTCATATTCTTTTTTCTTTTTTTGGTTAAAAAACCTAAATTAATAATTTCGAAATTTGGGACATATTTTCTATTGAGCCCCTAATTAATAGAGCATTTACATTATTTTATACAAAATTACTATTTATTTTATAATAAGAACCCACTTTTTCTATTTTAGCTAACCATTTTTAAAAATTTCTACACATTAATATATATATATATATATATATATATATATATATATAGATATATATTTTGGCATGAGCTACTGTGTCTCTTAATTTTTATTTTGAGAGGCCGTGTGTCTTTTGTTTGGACAAGCGCAATAACAAAATTTTATTTTGTATAACTAGTTCATGATCTAATATAGGTGATTTTTGAGCTTCATTAGCTATATATTTGGGTCTTATACTTAGGGGTGTACATGAGTCAGGTTAAGGAGATTTTTTGATCCAACCCACCATGGTGGGTTAAAAAAAAATTCAACCCAACCCATCACATAAGTCCAATCCAACCCACACAGGTCAGGTTGGGTCAAGTTGGGCCCATGGGTTGGACAATTTTTTTTATTACCATTATTATTAAATTGAGCAGAAAAAATATAGATATAAATATATTAAAAAGAAAAAAAAAAGATTAGTATCAATGTAACTCCTTAAAGGCAAACAACACTAATGACTAACCTGCAAAGGGAAAGGGCAGAGACAAACCTGCAAAGCAAGATAGAGAGAAAGGGACACAGCAAGTCAATAAGAGAAAATATTGTAAAGAAATAGACCTGTAAGTTGAGACAAAGCAAAAACATTTAAAAATCAATCAAAAGAAAAATAAGAAATCAACAAAAAAAAAAGCTAAACATTGATCCACCATAGCAAGAGAGATAAGCAAATAGAGCGAGAGAGTAGCCAGAAAAAGAGAAATAGAGCAAGAGAAAGAAACCCAAGTACCTGCACCTAACACCGAAAGAGAGCACCACTAGAGTAATAAAGAGACCTGTGCTTGAGACAACGCAAAATCATTTTAAAATCAGGAAAAAGAAAACTAAAAAATCAACAAAGCAAAAAATAAATTCTGATCCACCACGGGAAGAGAGAGAAAGAGAGAAATAGAGCGAGAGAGAGAAAATATTAAGAAACTTTACCTAACACCGGAAGAGAGAGCTACCACTAGAAAGATAGAACCACCGTTGAGGTAGTGATGACAGCTAATGGACGGCAATGGTTCAGCAGAGGGAGAGAGGGTTAGAGTTCAAAAGGGAGTGAAGGGGGAGAGGGGAGTGGGAGGCGGCACATTAAGAGAAAATGTTCTAGGGTTTGTGTGAACTAATTAGCTTTTATATAGGATATGAAGGGCTGGTTATTTAAAAAAAAATTATTAAAAATATGGGTGGGTCTGGTCAAGTTTGGCAGGTTTGAAATTTTATGACCTGAACTCAACCCAACCTGCTATCAAAAAAAATTTTGTAACCCGACCCAACCCGACCCACCAAGCCCTAAAACCAACCCAACCCAGCTTAGGTTGGGTCAGGTCGATTTTGGCGAGTTGACTACACACTCCTAATAATACTATTTTAGCATACTAGGTGCAAATGCTAAATGGCGTTGCCCATGGGCCAGCCTTGGTGGGGTAACCTTCCTAAAGCAAACATCATTTAAATCCTGGTTTTGAATTATGAGTGTGAATAAGAGCCAAAAAGCTATGTTTAGACTTGATAAGTCATATCAAACTTAACACAAAGTAAACTTGGGCCATATTCCGGCCTCGTACGTGAGCAACACTTCTTCGAACATTGTGTCTCAGTCCGGGCCTGATAGGCCATCCTCTTTCTAAACTTCAGGCTTGATTGCATATTTATTGCGTAGGATGAAGTTTGGGCTTGTAGTCATTTATAGAGCCAAATTAGTTCTTACTTTAGTTAACAAAAAATAATGACCATTTATACTGTCTCAAAAAATTTCATCCCTTTTTTTCAAGAGTTGACAAATTTTTATTGATTTTTATCTAAACATATTAGGTTATATTATTAATAGTATTTTTTTACTTACTACTATCAATCTATTACAAAAGTTGTAAAATATTTTATCAATTTTGTTGTCTCTATAAATTTTTTTTATCAAAAATCATTGCCGACAATAAAACTACAAGTGTGGACTCCAAATTCTTCAAGGCTTTTTTTAAGTGATTTTACTAAATTGGCCCTACTTTAATTGGAAAATCAAGAATAACAACAACACATTAATATGCATGCTTTTACTTAAAAAACAACAAATATTGCATGCTTTTACTTAAATACCCTTTCAACCATTTTTACCATCTCCTTTTTATCTCTTCCCCATCCTTTGGTTTCTTCATTCGTCCTTATCTTTTGATTTTTTCCTCCTTTCCTACACGGCTGTGTCAGGCGCAACATGAAGGTAACGTCAACTATTTTTTATTTTTTATTATTATTATTATTATTATTATTATTATTATTATTATTATTATTATTATTATTATTATTATTATTATTATTATTATTATTATGCTTTAGCCTCCAAAAAAAATAACTTTTTAAAAATGAAATAAGACTCCTAAATTCAAATATTCATGAGATGGAACATTTAAAGAAAAAATTTATCTAAAAAAAATAAGAATACATAGATAATGTAAGTGCACAATTGCACCTGGACCCAAAAACATACGTGGGCTCAGGCCCAATGAGCCTTAAACAATTAAATTTGTAGAGTATGGGTTCGCAATCTAATTTGATGGTGCTCGAAACTTGATGAACGGGCCAGAATATTACAGTATTTATAAACAATGGACAAATAGGGCAAAATGAACCTCCTCGGATGTAGGCCGAGGACCCTTTGTATATTATTTCTCTTTTTCCTTATAAAGGTTACAGCTCCTAGTCCTTCTTAAGTTCCTTTCAAAAAGGCCTCCTTTCTCTTCTACCCCCTTCTCTCCTTAAATACTTCCTTTCCTTCTCCTTTTATCCACGTGTCACCCAAAATCCCCTTCCACCACCTTCTTGAAATCTTTAAATACTAGCTAGAAGGCTGAATTCTACTATTCAGAGGTCACTTCCCCATTAATGCGGCCAGAGAGGTAGATGCAGAGCCTTTAATGTGGAGGCAGCAGCCTTTTTCTGAGATATTTCTCTTACACCGCCATGTCTAGAGAGTATTTGGATCCCCTCTTTAACCTACAGTCTTTCCAGAACTTTGTCTTGATCTTTCTAGTGAATCTCCAAGTAATCACGGGTCTGTCCGAGAAGAGACTCTACCTCAGATGAATCCTCAGGCCCTCAGCTTATGAGCCAACTCGCAGCCCTAAAAGCCTTTAGTTAAGAACGAACTAGCGCCCATTGATAAAGCCCAAGGCCCAAATACCCACTTAGGTTCTTTCACTCCCCACAATAGCCCCTAAAAACTTTATTTTTCCCTATCCGAGGAGAAAAATGGAGTTTTGATCCGACCAAAACTTCCCCCACATGTTTCGTACCTCACCAAGTGTGTGGAAATCGTTTCGTTTCCCAGAAAATGCCGTCTGGCGCTTCGAATTTCAAAACGCGCGCATTTATGACTGCAAGTTACACCTTGTTTCCCATGTTCAACGGTGAGATGAACATCCAACGGTCCGTATTGCCCCCTGAAAATTTGACGGGATGAATCCAATTTCGAGGCCACTTCTCGCACGTCACAACGCTTTGGAAATATGCGCCATCATTTATTTCTTCAGAACTTAATCATATCAAAACATCAGTCATTGCCTTTTCTCTCAAGAAATCCGTGGAAACTCGCATAACTACGAACTCGTAAGTTCCTACTTTTTCTTTTACTCCTTTCTCCTCGGATTCTATCCTCGGCTCCCTTCTTAACCACTTTCCTTCTTAAAACTTTCCCTTTTCTTTTTTATAGATGGGTAGATTTAAGTGTTTAGTTGACACCGCCGCTGGGATGGAAGGTTTTAGGGCCAAATACCAGATTCCCAACGACGTAGGCTTGAAATGCTGTCCGACGGAAGCTGTAGGTGGTTCTAGGAAGACGGGAAAGGTCATCATCCCTATGATTGCCTTCATAGAAGGTGGGATGACCCTCCCTATGAGAAGCGTAACTAGGGAATATCTTCGCAATCACCGGTTGTGCCCTGACTAGTGTGCACCCAATGTATTTAGGGTCTTAGGAAGTGTCGACGCCCTAAATGAGCAGATGGGCTTGAACCTCACTTGGCATGATGTTGTCTTCATGTACGAATGCCATAAACTTAGGAGCGTAGGCTATTACATTAAATCCCAGTCTAGTGTAGTTAGGTTAATTTCTTGTTTGTCCAAGTCCAATAAAGGCATGAAGGATGACTACCTCATCGCCTCAGGCAACTGGCACGACGGCCCACACTGCCCAGTCGTATGGGGAGATCCAGGTGTGACTCCTTAGGATCTAATTTCCCAACCCCGTAATTCCATCTAAAAATCCTTAAATGCTTATTTACTTTCACAAACTGCCTAACTCCGATTTGTTATATGCATTACTAATCTGACCACATTTGCCTTTTTGGGTGTCTTTTTCCACAGACAAACAACTCATGCGCCCACGCCTGAGCCATTGCAATGTTGCTGACCTGAACCGCGTGCTGCGCTCAGAAGTTTTCGTGAGTGAAGACTTGCAGCTTAGAGCAGCTCACCTAATACTAGGGTACAACCCAATATCCTCGGACTTCTAGGAGATAGAGAACGCGATTATCGCGGGAGATAGGAGGCGCAAGAGAATAAACGTAGCAAGACCGAACTTTCTTGCTGACTACGACATCCCCGAAGACCTCAACACCATTCTGTACACGCGTCCCATTGTAGCGATCCCTCTCTTGACGCATTCTCAAACAACTGCTGTCCCGGAGGAGCAAGTGTCCTCTTCGTACACGTTGGACGATGAGATAGACAAGTTTCAGCTCGAGGACGTTGAAAGACCCCAAGGAAACCAGTTCGCCGTGCTTTCTGATAAGGAAGAAGAGCCCGCCGAGGCCTCCGAAGTTGCAGGGTTAGTAGTTGCCCATCCAGAAGACGATTCCGAGGAGGAAGGAATGGACAAGCTTCAAGGCCTTCTAACTAAGAGGGGCGAGAAAGTTGCCCAAAAAAGAGCGGGAGGGTCCCAAGTTCGTCCGTCTTTGCCACCTCCCCCTCTTCTAGCCGAACCTAAACCTCCGGTTGAAGAGCCCAAGAAGAAAAGGAAGGGGGAAGCCAAGAAGGCTGGTGGTGAAAAACAGAAGAAGCCAAGGCAACAGCCACAGCAAGCTCAGCAGCAGAAGCTGGACAAGGGCAAAGGACGGGCTCGTTCAGTTGAGAGTGGGGAGATTAGAGACATGGCCAAAGTGCGCTGAGCACCGGCTACCTGGTCTCCTGAGTTGAGACTGGACGGAGCACCGATTTCTTGCCAGTCCAGCATTAGGGCAATCCAACAAGGCACGCCCACCACCTGGCCGACGCGTTGGAACGCCCCCTTCTGCTGCCTAATAATATGGAAACCTTGGAAAAAATGAGCCAACCTCAGCTGTTCCTGTCTTTAAAAAGGGAATTAGCCCTTGTAAGTTTAATTTCTTATGAATATTTCATTTTTCATAATATCGGATTATTAGTGAGTGTTTTGCTATATCTAACTCTCTAACACTTTGTCGTAGGCTGTTCAAGAAGTCTTTGTCGCCGAGAAGTTTGTGGAGGACTCTCGGAAGAAGGCTAGAATGGAGCTGGAAATTCGGATGGAGACTGAGAAGTCCCTAGGCCAGGCCCTCGCATAAAATGAGAAACTCACCTCTCAGCTGGCTGATCTGAAAAGAGAAAGAGACGGTGCCGATGCCAGCCTGAGAATTATGAGGACTCAAGTGGAGGGGCAGCGCAAGCTTCTCCACCAAAAGGATGATGAGCTCTCCCAAGCCCAGAAGGAACGCTCGGACTTGGAGAAGGAGCTTGCGCAAATGAAGGAGGAAGCTCGCACCTTCAAGCGTTCTCTAGAGGCTGTGAAGCAGGCAAGTTACGAAGAAGGGGTAGCTGCAACAGAAGACCAGCTGACAGAGGCTTTCGCGGCCTTATTCTGAGAATACTATCAGCAGGTTTGGGGGAAGCCCTAAACGTAGCAGAGGTTCCTTCAGCCTCCGAGCTGAGGAAATCCGAGAACATTTGGCTTCTTCTTGACATACAGGAGATAGAAGAGGCTCCTGCTGTTGCTCCTGCCCCTGAGGCAGCTCCTCTTGCTCTTCCTCCTATAGTCCTAGAGCTCATTCTAGATCCTACAGAACCTTCAGGTTCCAATAAAGAGAAGGAAGGGAGTGGGGTGCCGAGAAGGGCCTAAGCCAACGTATGGAGCCTATCATCCCTCCAATCACTACAACAGACAAAGGGAAAAAAGTCCTGTCTGCCTTTGAATTGGAACTAAAAAGCACCGAGGCTAGTAGTACTTCTCAGCAAGACCCCCCTCCAAAAGCTTAGGGCCGAGCTTAGGGCTTCTTTTTCTCTGTACTTGAAATTTTCCATGTAATGATATATATCGACATAATTAATGAAAGACAATTTTATTTGATTTTCATCTGAGTTGTGTTTATTTCATCTTTTCATCTTTATGCTTACCATAAAAGTTCTCATTAGCACACAGCGAAAAGAAAGAATGAGATAAATAAGTCCACTTTCAACAGTTTGAACAATTAAAACTTTAAACAGCAATACACATACTTGCCTTATGAAGTAAAGCATGGGGTAACGCCTTGTGAGATAAATAAGTCCACTTTCAGCAGTTGAAAAGCTAATTTTAGTAAAGTGTGGGGTCTGAGGACCCTACCTTATCAAATTTCTGCCTGATACTTAAAGATATATAACTTAAGACTTAATTTGACCACGGTTCTGTTCGACAAAAAAAAATCAAATATCAATCTTAACAAGGTATGTGGTCCGAGGACCTTACAAAACCAAGTTTCTATTTGACACTTTAATATTATATATCAATTTCCACAAGGTATGTGGTCCGAGGACCACACAATACCAAGTTTCTGTTTGATACTTCAGAACAGTAACTTAAGATGTTAATTTCTCCAAAGTAGAAGGTCTGAGGACCCGGCATAACTAAGGTTTTGTTTAACAAATAATAAGATATCAATTTCCACTAGGTATGTAGTCCGAGGATTGTGCATAACCAAGTTTCTGTTTGATACTTAGTAACAATAACTTAAGATGTTAATTTTCCCAAAGTAGAAGGTTCGAGGACCCGGCATAACTAAGGTTCTGTTTAACAAATAATAAGATATCAATTTCCACTAGGTATGTAGTCCGAGGACCGTGCATAACCAAGTTTCTGTTTGATACTTAGTAATAGTAACTTAAGATGTTAATTTCCCCAAAGTAGAAGGTCCGAGGACCCGGCATAACTAAGGTTCTGTTTAACAAATAATAAGATATCAATTTTCACTAGGTATGTAGTCCGAGGACCGTGCATAACCAAGTTTCTGTTTGATACTTAGTAATAGTAACTTAAGATGTTAATTTTTCCAAAGTAGAAGGTCCGAGGACCCGGCATAACTAAGGTTATGTTTAACAAATAATAAGATATCAATTTCCACTAGGTATGTAGTCCGAGGACCGTGCATAACCAAGTTTCTGTTTGATACTTAGTAATAGTAACTTAAGATGTTAATTTCCCCAATGTAGAAGGTCCGAGGACCTGGCATAACTAAGGTTCTGTTTAACAAATAATAAGATATCAATTTCCACTAGGTATGTAGTCCGAGGACCGTGCATAACCAAGTTTCTGTTTGATACTTAGTAATAGTAACTTAAGATGTTAATTTCCCCAAAGTAGAAGGTCCGAGGACCCGACATAACTAAGATTCTGTTTAACAAATAATAAGATATCAATTTTCACTAGGTATGTAGTCTGAGGACCGCGCAATACCAAGTTTCTGTTTGATATTACAAGAGTCGTAATTGATAAGTCCATATACATTTATAAGTTAAACCACAGATGACAAAAGTACCTTTTATTAATAATAATACCTTCGAAGTTTATTTACATTCAATGGACGTTGTACAACTTTTTCATCTAAATCAGCTAGTCGATATGACCCTATGCCTGCTACAGAAATAATCTGATATGGTCCTTCCCAGTTCGGTCCTAACTTTCCCCAAGCTGGGTTTCTTGCAGTACCCACGACTTTTCTTAGAACCAGATCCCTAGGCGCTAGTGGCTTGAGCTTCACATGGGCATCATACCTTCGTTTAAGCTTCTGCTGATAATAAGCCATTTGAACCATAGCTGTCTCTCGCCGTTCCTCCACTAGATCTAGGCTTTTCTCCAGGAGGCCGTTGTTATTTTCTGGGCTAAAAGTACTCGTCCTTAGTGTGGGGAAACCAAACTCTAAAGGGATCACTGCCTCGACCCCATAAGTCATAGAGAACGGTGTTTCTCCTGTAGATCTACGCGGCGTAGTTCGATACGTCCATAGGACATGCGGTAGTTATTCCACCCATCTGCCCTTCGCATCGTCCAGCCTTTTCTTGAGTCCACTAACTGTAACCTTGTTAACGGCCTCAGCTTGCCCGTTTCCCTGAGGATAAGCTGGAGTGGAGTATGTATTTGTGATGCCCATGTCACTACAATATTTCCTAAAAACTCTACTGTCAAATTGAACCCCATTGTCTGAAATGAGTGTATGTGGTACCCCAAATCTAGTGATGATGTTTTTCCAGATGAACTTCTTGGAATCGACGTCCCTAATATTTGCCAAGGGCTTAGCCTCGACCCATTTGGTGAAGTAGTCGGTCCCCACAAGCAACCACCTTTTGTTTCCTACAGCCCTCGAAAATGGTCCTACTATGTCCAATCCCCATTGAGCGAAAGGCCACGGACTAGAGAGAGGGTTAAGGGTTCCTCTAGGTTGATGGATGTTAGGAGCGAACCTTTGGCACTGATCACACTTTCTTGCATAAACCTGAGCTTCCCTCTGCATATTGGGCCATCAATATCCTTGAGTCAGGGCCCTATGGGCTAGGGACCTTCCTCTAGTGTGGTTTCCACAAATCCCCTCATGCAGTTCTTCCAAAAGTGCCTCCGTTGACTCGGGGTGCACGCATAACAGATATGGTCCGGAGAACGATTGTTTGTACAGCTTCTGATCCTCGGACAACCAGAAACGCATTGCCTTTCGACGGATCTTGTCTGCTTCAGACTTGTCGTCGGGTAGAATGTCATTTTTCAGAAAAGATACCATAGGGTCAATCCAACTAGGTCCAGGCCTTATTAAGTGGATCCTAGCTGCAGAAACAGTAGTAAGAGCTAGCTCTAGCAAATCTTCAACAAGGATAGTCCTAGGCAAACTCTGAACCGAGGATGTCGCTAAGGTAGCCAAGGAGTCTGCATGTGTATTTCCACTTCTAGAAAAGTGAGATAGGATAAAGGAATCGAAGCTAGATTGTAAACGTTTGACCAGGGCCAAGTATTCTTGCATTCTTGGGTCCTTAGCCTCTATGGTCCCAGTTACCTGACCGACCACTAATTGAGAATCCGAGCGCATATGAACTCCCTTTCCACCCATCTTATACACCATGTTCATGCCGACCAGGACTGCTTCGTACTCGGCCTCATAATTGGTAGCCGAGAACGCCAACCTCAGAGATTTTTCAAAGATAATTCCCTCGGGGGATACCAGGACAAGTCCGATACCAAACCTTTTCTGGTTAACGGCCCCATCAACATACACCTCCCAAGTCGGGGTTCCTATGCCCGTGATCATGCCCACTGATTTTTCATCCATGTGTGATTCCTTTACAGCTTCTTCCAACAATAGTTCCGCGAACTCCGCCATCAAATCCGTAAGAACCTGGCCCTTTATTGAGGTGCGCGGCATGTATTTGATGTCAAAGGCTCCTAAAATAGTTCCCTATTTAGCCACCCTTCTAGAGTAGTTAGTGCTACGCAAAACTGACTTGAGAGGCAGTTGGGTCAGAACTACAACGGTGTGGGGCTGGAAATAATGAGGAAGCCTCCGTGTGGCATGAACTATGGCTAAGAGTGCTTTCTCCAAAAGTAAGTAACGCACCTCGGCTTCATTCAGAGTTTTACTGACGTAATAGACCGGTCTTTGCACCCCACCGTCGTCCCTTATGAAGACCAGGCTGACCGCATGGACGGCCACTGCCAGATACGCAAACAGGACCTCATCCACTTCAGGCCGAGACATAATGGGTGGTCGAGAAAGATATTCCTTGAGTTGTTGGAAGGCTACAACGCACTCCTCGGACCATTAGAACCTTTTCCACTTATTCAAAAGTTGGAAGAAAGGCTTGCATCGGTCAGCTGACTGAGAGATGAACCTACTAAAAGCGGCGATCATTCCGGTCAATTTTTGAACTTCTTTCGGATTTCGAGGTGGCTGTAAGGTTTGAATAGCTCTGACTTGCGCTGGATTCACCTCTATCCCTCTATGAGTAACCATATAACCCAAGAACTTCCCAGAACTTACACCAAATGAACACTTCGAGGCATTAAGATGCAACTTGTACTTTCTAAGTACCTGAAAAGTGTCGTCCAAATCTTTCACGTGTGCAGATATCGTCCTACTCTTCACTACCATGTCATCCACGTATATCTCAATGGTCTTTCCAAGCTGCAACTCAAACATTCTAGTCATCATCCTCTGGTAAGTAGCTCCAGCATTCTTCAATCCGAACGACATCACTTTATAGTGATAATTCCTTATCGGAGTAATAAAGGCAGTTTTCTCCATATCTTCTGCCGCCAGTGGAATTTGGTGATAACCCTGGAAGGCGTCCAAAAAACTCATCCGAGGATGTCCGACGGTGGAGTCCACTAGTTGGTCGATGCGCGGCATTGGGAACGAGTCCTTTGGGCAGGCTTTGTTTAAATCGGTGAAGTCCACACATACCCGCCATTTTACATTTTTCTTTTTGACCACAACCGTGTGCGCCAGCCACTCCGGATAGAAAACTTCCTTGATAGCCCCAGCCCTCTTGAGCTTGAGCACCTCTTCCTTAACGGCTTCGGAGTGCTCCTTGGAAGAACATCGAGGGGGCTGCCTTCTAGGAGGAATAGCGGGATTGACGTTCAAATGATGACAAATAAAGCTTGGGTCCACCCCCGGAGCCTCATAGGGGTCCCAGGCAAAAACATCAACATTGTTCTTCAGAAACTCCACCAATTCCATCTTCTCTTGGTGTGGCAAACATACCCTAACCTGAAAGAACCTTTCGGGATCATCTAATATCAGAAACTTCTCCAGGTCTTCGCATATGGCTTCCTCTGCTGCCACCAAATCGGGCGCATCCAGAGTCATTAATTGCTATGAGTCTTTCACAGCTGAGAGCAAGGGTTGTGCTTCGGTCTGATGCAGCACTGCGGCCGATATGTATTGCCTGGCCACCAGTTGGTTGCTAAGAATCTCTTCAATGTACTTCCTTGAAGGGAACTTAACCTTGACATGCAAGGTGGAGGAAACAGCCCCCAAAGCGTGCAGCCAAGGCCGGGCAAGGATGGCTGTGTATGGGGAATATTCATCGACCACAATAAAATCCACCTCGACCGTCTCCGAGCCAGATTGCACAGGCAACCGGATCTGTCCCTTCGGTATAACGGCCTTCCCCTCAAAACTTATCAACAGCGAGTCGTAAGGGGTGAGGTCCTCCAACTTCAACTTCAGCCCTTTAAATAAGTCTGGATACATGATATCCGTGCCGCTGCCTTGATCAATCATTACCCTTCTCACATCATAATTCCCTATCCTAAGAGTAACTACTAGGGCGTCGTCATGAGGTTGGATGGTCCCAACCTTATCTTCTTCTGAAAATCCTAAGACGGGCACATTCAGCTTCAATCTCTTCAGCTTGGAGCCCCCCTCCTCGGCTTGGGAGTGCAAAACTGCCATCACCCTAGTGGGACATGAGCCAGTTCTGCCAGGCGCAGCGAAGATAACGTTTATCGTTCCCAAAGGAGGGCGAGATGAGTTATTCCTCTGATTATTCGAGCCAGACTGACTGCCCTGCCCGCTAGGTTGGTACAGGTGTTGCTTTAACTTTCCTTCACTGACCAGCTGCTCCAAGTGGTTCCAAAGGGTCCGACAATTCTCGGTAGTATGACCCACGTCTTGATGGTACTGACAAAAGAGATTCTGATTCCTCTTGGCAGGATCCCCCGCCATCTTACTGGGCCATCTAAAGTAGGGTTCCTTACGGACTTTCTCCAGTAGCTGGTGCACTGGTTCTCGGAATATAGTATTAACAGTCTGAGTTGCCGCCGAGCCAGACTGCCCGGAGTAATCTCTTCTCGGCTTGTTGTTGTAATATCTGTCCAACCTAAAATCCCTACTCTCCTGTGGGATAACCTTCGCCTTACCCTTCCTCTACTGTTGGTCTTCCTCAACCCTCTTGTATTCATCGATACGATCCATGAGGCGACGTACACTCTGTACGGGTTTTTTGGTCAAGGACTTCCTTAAGTCATGATCAGTAGGAAGGCCCACTTTAAAAGTATTGATCGCCACCTCATCAAAACCACCATCTATCTCGTTAAACATCTCCCAATACCTGTCGGAGTATGCTTTCAACGTCTCGCCCTCTTTCATAGCCATAGACAACAGTGAGTCCAATGGTCGAGGAACTCTGCTACACATAATGAACCGTGACGCGAATGCTCTGGTCAGTTCCCCGAATGAACCTACAAACCCTGATTTAAGACCGTTGAACCACCTCATAGCAACAGGTCCCAAGTTAGAAGGGAAAACTTTGCACATCAGGGTCTCATTGTGAGAATGAATAACCATTCTCTGGTTAAAGTGGCTCACATGTTCCACCGGGTCGGTCCGGCCGTTATAAATGGTGAAGGTGGGCTGGGTGAGCCTCCTAGGGAGCCTCCCATTCTCAATCCTGCGTGAGAATGGCGATTTGGAAAGTTGGTGCAACGCCTAGCTCATGGCATCGTTCCCTAAGCCCCTAGAAGGGAGCTTCCTGATCCTACGACCTGGTAGGCCATCCTCTTCGCAAGAGGATATTTTGCTGGGGGGCGACCATGACCTCGAACTGTAACTACTCCCCTGGGATTCCCCCGAAGAGGTATTGGATGAGGGTGAAGCACGCCTCCGCCTAACGCGACGCAGCTTCTTCTTAAGGTGATCAATCTCCCTCTGCATGGCTTTAGCACCACCTTCATGGGTGGTACTGTCCCCTTCCCTGTGAGTATGACTCGTTCTAGGATACTCAATGCGAGCGCTACCCTCTCGATCCCTCCGGCGCTCAAAACGCTCGAAAAGATCCTCAGGTTGCGATCCCTGAGATTTTGCATGGTGTGAGCCTAAGCCTGCCATGATGTTCGAGTTCTTCCAACGCTAGATTCCTACAGACAGCGCCAATTGTAAGTGCACAATTGCACCTGGACCCAAAAACATACGTGGGCTCAGGCCCAATGAACCTTAAACAATTAAATTTGTAGAGTGTGGGTTCACAATCTAATTCGATGGTGCTCGAAACTTCATAAACGGGCCAGAATATTACAGTATTTATAAACAATGGACAAATAGGGCAAAATGAACCTCCTCGAACGTAGGCCGAGGATCCTTTGTATATTATTTCTCTTTTTCCTTATAAAGGTTACAGCTCCTAGTCCTTCTCAAGTTCTTTTCAAAAAGGACTCCTTTCTCTTCTACCCCCTTCTCTCCTTAAATACTTCCTTTCCTTCTCCTTTTATCCACGTGTCACCCAAAATCCCCTTCCACCACCTTCTTGAAATCTTTAAATACTAGCTAGAAGGCTGAATTCTACTGTTCAGGGATCACTTCCCCATTAATGCGGCCAGGGGGGTAGATGCAGAGCCTTTAATGTGGAGGCAGCAACCTTTTTCTGAGATATTTCTCTTACACCACCATGTCTAGAGAGTATTTGGATCCCCTCTTTAAACTACAGTCTTTCCAGAACTCTGTCTTGATCTTTCTAGTGAATCTCCAAGTAATCACGGGTCTGTCTGAGGAGAGACTCTACCTCGGATGAATCCTCGGGCCCTCTGCTTATGAGCCAACTCACAGCCCTAAAAGCCTTTAGTCAAGAACGAATTAACGCTCATTGATAAAGCCCAAGGCCCAAATACCCACTTAGGTTCTTTCACTCCCCACAGATAATATTAGTGGCATAGTAAAAAAAATTCAAAATAAACTTATATATTTAATCTCTTATAAACATACATGGCTCTGGTTGGATTGGGTCGACTGGTTATACTTATATATGTTCAATCTCTTGTAAGCACTCTCTTTTCAATATATATTATTAAAATTCACGGACAAAGTTTAGCTACAAAATCAGTTGTAGCATTAGACTACAAACTCACTCAATATCTTTTTATTGGAGGTGAATTTTAACAAATCCACCATTGGATTACATTTTCTTCTTATATCTTCCATGTTTGCAAAATTTCAAGAAAATTAAAGATCAATAGCTATGTCATCAATACATTTTTAAATTGCAAGGTTTTGTAATTTAAAATTATGCATAAAATATAAGTTTATAGATTATATAGTAAATAATATCCGATTGACATAAAATTTGACATATGTATTAAGAGCATAAAGAACATGCAATTCAACGGTTAGATTTTCAAAATATGTAGTAATATTTATTTTATTGAGTGAGTTTGTAGCCTAAGGCTACAACTAATTTTGTAGCTAAACTTTGTCCAAAATTCACATAATATGCCTAAATATATTCCAAATTTCTAAATTCATCAAAACCAATTCTCAAGAATAAATCAAACTCAAAATTAAAATAAGGATAATTGAAAACATTATCAATTCAAACTTGACACAACTTAAGACTTAGATTACATCCTTCCTATATATTTCTTTTACTTTGTCTTTAAATTGTAACTAGGAAAAAGACTCTTGCATTTTCTCTTATTTATGTTCATTTGTTTAACAAAGAAACCAAATTTAAGCCAAATTTAAGCTTGACTATTAAACGAGCTAAGCTTAAACATTATATATATATATATATATATATATATATATCTGTGAATAAGCTCGTCAACATGATAAAAGTTTTGTAGTTTATTATAACTAGTTTGTAAGTCATGCATGTGCATGGATACACTTAAAGATACACTTAAAAATACACAATAAGATACAAAATATAATTCATATATATATATATATATATATATATAATTTAAATACTATTGATAGTCATTTTTATATTTTGTTAACTCTTTAAAAAAAAATTAAGGATATTATTAGGTATAAAATGTAAATTGTCTATATTTTTTTAAAGTTATTGTGAAACACTTTTTTTTCGATTCATTTATTCTAAACTCTTTGGTTTTTGTACTTAATAACTCATTTGGATAAATATTTATGATATGGTCCCACATTTGACTATAAAATTAAAAAATAAAACTCTTTAAGAATAAATAATTTAGGACACATGGCATAAAATTGGAACTCTAATTTAGAATTCTAATTTGATTTTCTCTCAACTTCACCTATTATTATATATATAGATTAATAATTCCATTCGTAGTAAAATTCATTTATTTGTGAAGGGGTAAAAATAGGTAGTCAATGGCTTTACTATATATGAGAAAGGCTAAAGTGTAAAATATACTCCTAAAATTTGGGGTCTTCTAATTTTTCTCCCTAAAGCAGGGCTACTTTAGTAAGACGACTAAGATCGTGCATTTTCAGGATTGTAAGTAGGATCAGTGAAATCTTACTGATCCTACATTCATGAAAGATCCTACTAAAAACCCAAATTTGCTTTAGGTTGGTTTAAAAAAATAAAAACCCAATCAACCTAATGGATAGGAATTATATCTTTTTTATGCAATTTTTTTTTATAAATGAATTCATAATTTATATGATTATTTAACAAGCAAACTCATTACTAGTGTGTTTTTTGTTTTTTGTTTTTGTTTTTTTTTTCTAAAAAATGTATGATCTTACTAGCCACATTTCCACCAACCTCCCATAATCCTATTTAGGATTCCGATTTTGACAACATTTCCTAGCATGTCCATGACATTTGGGGTTTAAATCCTCTCTCAACCCAGTCAATTACATTTTTGCCCCTCTTTTTGTAACGTTGAACATGGACATCTTAGGTAACCATTGGCATTTGACTCTGTTTCAACCAACTTAATAATATTTTCTTATTTTTTGGTTCACGTTGTTCATAACTTTTTTATTTTCCTTTTCTTCTTCTTTTTTTCGCCCCACCTTTTGTCTTTTTCATCTTTTTATTTTTCTGTTTCTTCTATTTAGTGTTCGTTCACTTCATTGTTTTGGGTTTTTTTTTTTTTTATGTGTACTCATCTCACAACTAAAAACCTATAAATAATAATTTAAATTTAATATTAGGGATATAATCAAAATTATTCATAATCTAAAATTAAGAAACTAATATAAATCATAAATTAAGATATAAATGTAGAAAAAGAACAAAGAATGTACTTGTTTGTTTCCTCTATCACTTTGAGAGATGAAAGTGTGAGTATGTAACAAAATCCAGAACCAATTATTGTAGAAGAGAACAAATGAGCTGAATTCATGAATTTAAGTACGTGTGAGAGAAGTTTTTATTAATTTTTTTGAAGTTAAAAAAGTAGCTTAAACAAAATGAAAAAAATAATAATGAAGTAAGAATGCTTATCGGCATTGTCAATTGCCAAAGGATTTAGGTATTCACATGTGGGAGTAAACTTCACTCCATATATATATTGGTAGAGTTCTACTTGATATATAATTTAAATCCTATTGGAATTAAGATTTCTAATCAATGTCTTTTGTTGCTATTCCATAAAAAAGTGGAATAAAAGAAGTTCAAACAAATAGAAATAAGGAAACATTGATGCACATACGTTATTTACATTTTTTTTTTTTTTACTTTATACAAAAAATAGTTTGGTTACAATTTTTTTTTTTTTTTTTTACTTTATCCAAAAAATTGTTTGGTAAATCAGTATGTATAGATAAACTTGGGTTGTTGCTTTTTTTGTTTTATCTAATGAACTGTATACTTGTGTAGTAATATAATTTAAGTAAAAATAAATAGTAAAGAATTTGTATTGTAATATAAAGATTTTTAGTAACTTCGAAATTATAGATAAATTAATAATAAAAGGATTAGATGAAGAATTTGAATTGTAATCAAATTAAAATTTTATTAACTTAGAAATTATAGAAGAATAACTTAAGGACAAAAAAAAAATTTATATTTTTTTTTAAATCTAACAAATTTTTTGCAATTTAGTTAAGCCACTTGGCACAACCACGACTTCTAAGTCTAACTTTTATTATATATTATAATTTATATATATATATTCTATTTTTTTTCTTTTCAATTTCATGAATAATTGAATTTAGAATATCTAATTGACCACTTTAAATATATTATAAAATTTGTTATGAAAAAACTTTTTTCATTATATTTTTGTTTTAAAAATAATGGGTGCCTAGTATTACCTTTTTAAAAAAAAGAAACGGGACAGTGGCAGCTCTAGGAATTTTGTTCAGGGTGTTCCTTAGGAAGCATAAATTACGTAATCTTATTTCTTTTTAGCCTTTAGGTAATTAGGTTTGATTCAATGTTATTAATTTCATTCTGTTCTGGCCGTAACAGCTGGAAAATATCGTGCCGGTAAACAAACTAGAATAGTAACCCACTCTATTCCACTTCAGAAAAAATTTCGGGACATTTTGATCTATTTCGGGTGTTTCGGTAAATACTGGCCGAAATTCAAGATTCAATCGGCATGAAGTTTATGCTTATAAAAAAAAATCTTAAAACCAAAACAAATCTGCATTCTATAAACCAAAAAACCTCAAAAGAAAAAAAAAATGAACAAAGGTACTTGTACAACTAAAAAAAAATCGTATTGAAAAATTTGAGACTCAAAACTTGAGAAGAAGCATTGCCGCACTAATACTGGTAGAAGACACAGAAGTTACGAATAAGGAAGAAGGTAAAACGTAGATGTAAAAGTGTAGATGAAGATGTGATAAAATTTAAAAGTATGAAGTGTAAAAATCGAGGAAACAAGAGACGTGTGTGGTTAAGAATAAACAAGAAAAAATAATTACAAAGGAGAAGTAAGTAATATATGTTTGGTGAGGAAAATAATACTGTAATAAAAAATACTAAAAAGTTGAAAATTGTGTTGTATTGGACAGTGTGCTTAGTCGAAAGAATCAAATTTTTTTTTTTTTGTGTTTCTTTTTTGCTTGAAAGACCTCAATATATTGTTAAGTTACTCAAATTATGAACCAAAATTTAATTTTATTAACATAAAAAAAATATAAGGTGGGCCCAAAAAAATTTAAAATGGGCCCAAAAAATATTTTAAAGATAAATAAATATAATATTTTAAATTATTACGTAGCCATAAGTGCCGCGGCCACTAAAACAGTAATCGGTTTTAGACAAAGGTATTGGAAAAAATAAAAAGGTATTTTGGTCTAATTACAAAATAACTTGATTTTTTCACCAAGCGAACACAGGCATAAAGTCAGTGATAGTGACGATTTCTACAGGCCGTCAATGAGTTAAGGAGGCTGACGAGAGCATACAACCCGTCAGCCTCGTCTCATTAGGATGCCTCCATTTGGCATTCAAGGCCATGCCCCTTACGTAGCGACGTTAAGCTGACGGATCACGCTGACGAGTCAGGGCTGACGACCTTGGCTGTAAGGGTCCTTGGCTGACGTTCTTTGTGGTGACGACCTTGGCTGTAAGGGTCCTTGGCTGACGTTCTTTGTGGAGACATACATAAACTGACGACAGTGTAGGAGGTACACGTGGGCTGACGACCTTGGCAGGTAAAAGCTGAAGGAGTAATCCAACCTTCATTTTTAGCCTATCTTGACTTCTGCTTATGTGAATATAAGGAAAGTTCTTGCGCTACACGTTCGACTTTAGTCAAGAAGATTCCTATAAGGAAAGGGCTCAATACAATAGGCAAAGATCCACGAATTACTCTTTTAAAAGGAAAGTACTTCTTCACCAAGGCGCTTATTTCGGCCACATACCACTATATATACCCCAAGACCCTCATGACCCAAAGGTACGCACAATTACCTCAACTCTGGCACTCTAGGGTTGTTTTAAAGACTCTAACTTGATCGTTGGAGGGTCTTTGGCCGGCACCACACCGGTGCTCTCTGTCGATCATCTACTTTCTCTTCGTAGGTGTTGCTTCAATTGGAGGGGTACTCGCAGCTTACTGGTGATTTCTTCGGCATCATCAGTTGGCGCAGTCTGTGGGAAAGTAGTGACATTTTCAAGTATCTCAGCCGTGCTCTATCCCTAAGACAAAAATTTGCATGGTACTCACTCGATCGATGGCAAAGAATAACAACCAAGGTGACGAACTGCATGCTACAACGCTAGAGAGGCAATTTCAGACGCTAGCTGCTGCTATTGAGCGCCTCACTAAACAAAATCACGACTTAGAAGAGTAACTATGGCAGATGACTGCGCACCAAAGTGCGCCAGGGGAGGACCAGGAAGTAGCGAGCCCGGAGGGGAGGAATGCCGTCAGGCCTGAAGGTAGCACCGCACCGACTAGGCTGGAGCAGCCAGAGACAAACCCGCCATCCGCCTCGGACTCCCTGCCACCTCATATCACAGTCGAGATGCAGGAGATGAGGGAACGCATGGATATGATGATGAACGCCCTTAGAGGACGGGTATCCAGCAACCTAGATGACTTAGTTCATAGAACAGATTCGCCTTTCACAGCATTGGTGAATTCATGCCCCGTTCCTCCAAAGTTTCGCATGCCCTATGTGGAAAACTACGACGGATCTAAAGACCCGCTGGACCACCTGGAGTCTTTTAGAACCCTAATGCATCTTCAGGGCGTACCGGATGAAATCATGTGCATGACTTTTCTTACCACCTTGAAGTGGCCTGCGAGGGATTGGTACACCAGGCTGATGCCTAATTCTATCGGCACTTTTAAGGAACTGGGCGCACAGTTCGTGTCACACTTTATTGGAAGTCATCGACGCAAGAGGTCTATTGCGTGTATACTGGGCATTAAGCAGCGAGAAGACGAGACATTAAGGTCCTATATAGCCTGCTTTAACAAGGAATCCCTCTCGATAGACGAAGCAGATGACAAGATACTTGTGGCAGCATTCACGAACGGGCTACGAGAGGGTAAGTTCTTGTTCTCTCTATGCAAGAATGACCCAAAGACTATGTTCGATGTATATTACAGGGCGACAAAGTATATGAACGCGGAGGATGCCTTGCTGGCCAGAGACGACTATAAACCAAGAAAAAGGGAGAGATAGGAAGATACGAAACCCGATAATGGACAAAAAAGGGGGAGAACCAGAGAGGGACGAGATGATCGATGACCCAAGCCGCCTACAGGAAGGTACACGAACTTCACTCCCCTGAATGCGCCCATCGACCAGGTGTTGATGCAGATTAAAGATGAGGAAACTTTGGCCTTTCCTGGAAAACTGAAGGGAGATCCCAACAGGAGACCAAGGGATAAATACTGCCGATTTCATCAAGACCACGGCCATGACACCGCCGATTGCTACGACTTGAAACAGCAAATAGAAGCTCTCATTAGGCGAGGGAGGTTACAGAGGTTCGTCAACAAAGAGAGGGCGGACCCGCCACAAAATCAAGCCCCTCGGCGAGACAATGATCGCCCCAGGCAACCCGTAGGAGACATAAGGATGATTGTAGGAGGCACCAAGAGGGCCGGATCTTCCAAGAAAGCCCGAAAGACATACATCAGAACGGTCCAGAACGTCCAGTCGGCAAGTCCTGCGCTTGGAAGGTCACGGATTGGAAATCCCCCCATTGAATTCTCGGAAGTAGACGCCCAGCGCCTTCACCATCCCTACAACGACGCTTTGGTCGTCACCATACGGGTAGAAGACTACAACATACACCGAGTTCTCGTAGACAACGGTAGTTCAGCAGACATCCTTTACTATCCCGCTTTCCAACAGATGAGAATTGAAAGGGAGCAACTAATTCCGGTTAATGCCCCACTCATTGGCTTTGGAGGGGCGAGGGTACATCCACTTGGCACTGTCACTTTAGCGGTAACCGTTGGAGACTACCCACAGCAGGTCACCCGGAACATAACATTCCTGGTAGTCGATTGCTCGTCGGCTTACAATGCCATCATAGGACGTCCAACCCTCAACTCATGGAAAGCCGTAACCTCGACATACCACTTGATGATAAAATTCCCTACTGATCATGGAATTGGAGAATTGAGAGGAAATCAGGTGTCCTCACGAGAATGTTACATGGCCATGATGGAGATGGACAATCACATTCAAGCCATGAAAATAGAGGAACGTCGGGTGGCGACAGAGCCCATCGAGGGGCTCGAAGACGTACATCTCGACGAAGCCCACCTGGAGCAAATGACAAAATTCAGAACCTTGGCCGACTCGATAATACGACAGAAACTCACAACTTTTTTGAAAGAAAACAAAGATGTATTCGCATGGAGCCACGAAGACATGCCGGGAATTGACCCGTCGGTCATGGTGCATAGGTTGAACGTGTCATCATCTTTTTCGCCCATCCGACAGAAGAAAAGAACCTTTGCCCAAGAAAGAGACCAAGCAATAGCAGAAGAAGTCCGTAAACTACAAGAAGCGGGATTTATTAGGGAAGTGTATTACCCTGATTGGTTGGCGAACGTCGTGATGGTCAAAAAGAACAACGAGAAATGGAGGATGTGCGTCAACTTCATAGACTTAAACAAAGCATGCCCTAAAGATAGCTACCCCCTCCCGCGGGTCGACATCCTGGTGGATTCTATGACCAAGCATCAGTTGCTAAGCTTCATGGATGCATTCTCCGGGTATAACCAGATCCGAATGGATGAAGCTGATCAAGAGAAAACTTCGTTCGTAACAAGCCAAGGCCTCTTTTGCTACAAGGTCATGCCCTTCGGCCTGAAAAACGCTGGCACAACCTATCAGAGGCTCATGAACAAGATGTTTGCACGACAGATTGGAAGGAACATCCAAGTGTATGTCGACGACATGCTGGTCAAAAGCCAAAGGGAAGAAACTCATCTGGAGGATCTTAAGGAAACATTTGATACTCTTCGCTCCTACAACATGAAGCTCAACCCAAGCAAGTGTGCCTTTGGAGTGACGGCAAAAAAGTTCTTGGGGTACATGGTATCCCAAAGAGGGATTGAGGCCAACTCGGACAAGATTCAGGCCATTATGGGGATGGCCCCTCCTAAAAATATTAAGGAAGTACAAAGCCTCAATGGTAGGGTTGCTGCACTTAGCAGATTTGTGTCGAAGGCTGCAGATAGATGTCAACCTTTTTATCGAACATTGAAAAAATCCTTTGAATGGACTGCTGAGTGTCAACAAGCGTTCGAAGATTTGAAGGTCTACCTCTCTTCACCGCCACTACTAAGCCCCTCGCAACCAGGAGAAGAACTGTTCCTCTATCTGGCCGTTTCCCTAGCAGCTGTCAGCGCGACCTTAATTAGGGAAGACGACAGGGTCCAGCGACCCGTGTACTATGCGAGCAAGGCATTGCACGGTGCAGAAGAGAGATATCCCCCCATGAAAAAACTTGCCTTCGCTTTGGTTATAATGGCCCGTAAGCTCAAGCCATATTTTCAAGCCCATACAATAGTCGTCCTAACTGACAAACCTTTGCGGCGAGCAATGGGCAGTCCTGCAGTTGTCAGACGAATGGCATTATGGTCCGTAGAACTAAGTGAATTTGATATACAATATCGCCCCCGCTTCGCCATCAAGGGACAAGCGGTGGCCAACTTCATTGCGGAGTTCACCAGCGTGGAAGACGAAGAGGAAAAGAATCCCCAATGGGGCATTTTCACTGACGGGTCATCCAACAAGAAGGCTAGCGGGGTAGGGGTCGTGCTTACCTCTCTGGAAGGCGACGAGCTCAAATGTATGATTCGCCTCGATTTTCCTACGACTAACAATGAAGCTAAGTATGAAGCCTTGATAGCAGGTTTAGACCTTGCTCAAGTTGTAGGGGCCACGAACGTGGTTGTTCATTGCGACTCCCAAGTTGTCACAAGCCAGGTAAACGGCGAGTACGAGTGCAAGGGTGAAAGAATGAAGAGATACTGGGAGCAAGCAAAAAGGAGGATGGACTGGCTGCAAGCCAAAATAGTCCAAATTCCAAGAGGAGAAAACGAACATGCCGACCGACTTTCCAAAGCTGCATCTGCGGAACCTATGACCACCATCAACAAGGTACTCTCTTTTATTCAGTCCTCATCGTTAATTGACGTTGACTGCATACAGGAAATCGGTTCCGAAAACAATTGGACCATGCCCTTGATCTCCTACCTAAAAAATGGCACGTTGCCTGATGAAAATGAGGCTGCCAGGAAGCTGAAGGTCCGGTCGGCACGGTTTGTCTTGATAAAGGATGTTCTCTACAAAAGGGGCTTTTCTCAACCATACCTAAAGTGCGTGGACCCCGAAGAAGCAAGCTATATTATGAGAGAAGTACACGAGGGGATATGCGGCAACCATTCCGGATCACGGTCATTGGTACAAAAGTTTATTCGGGCCGGATACTATTGGCCAACAATGCAAAATGACGCCCAGGTTTATGTGAGAGCTTGCGACAAGTGTCAAAGGTTCAGCAACATCATTCGACAACCGGCGGAAGAATTGACCCCCATAACTGCCCCATGGCCATTCGCCCAATGGGGGTTGGATATCATGGGACCATTCCCGATGGCAGCAAGGCAGCTGAAGTTCCTCGTCGTCGGCATCGATTACTTCACCAAATGGGTTGAAGCTGAAGCCCTAGCCACAATCACTGAAATGAATATAAGGGGTTTTGTATGGAGAAGCATTGTTTGCAGGTATGGAATTCCAAGAGTCTTAATTTCGGACAACGGTAAACAATTTGACAACGACTCCTTCCGAGCCTTCTGTTCAGAATTAGGAATCAAGAACCATTATTCCTCCCCAGCCCATCCTCAGGCAAACGGACAAGTGGATGTCACCAACCGATCCTTGCTTCGAATCATCAAGACTCGGCTCGAGGGGGCAAAGGGCGTATGGCCTGAGATGCTACCCAGCGTGTTATGGGCATACAGAACGACAGTACGAACCCCTACAGGAGAAACCCCTTTCTAGCTGACATACGGAAGTGAAGCGGTCATTCCAGCCGAGATAGGACTCACAAGTTATAGGGTGGCCAATCACGACGAGGGAAGAAATTATCAAGAGCTTCGTTTACAACTAGATCTAATTGACGAAGTAAGGGCGGTGGCTGAGCAAAGACTCGCACGATACCAGGACCTCGTAAGCAAGCACTACAACTCCCGAGTCAAGCACCGAGACTTCAAAGTCGGAGATCTTGTTTTAAGGAAAGTAATGGGCACAGCCAGAGATCCCACACAAGGAAAGCTTGGCCCGAACTAGGAAGGATCCTACAAGATCGTGTCATGGCGAAGAAAGGGCACCTATCACCTAGAGACGCTTGACGGGCAGAAACTGCAACACCCATGGAACGCCGAGCACCTCAGAAAGTACTACCAGTAGAAGATAGCAAGCAGAACGTTACTCCTCATTACCAGTTTATGATCCTTAATTATTTGTCTTAGCTTATTCCTATCTACAGTATATTTTAAGTCCAAATGGTTGAAAGTTTATCTTTCCTTTTTGAACAAAATTTTACTTATGCATTCATCATAATAAAAGGAGGTTCATTCAGAAACGACTAGTAAATTTTTTATGTCTTGAAGAAAACAGCAAATCCTCTACATCTAAGTCCACAAAGTGGACGACCTGCTTATAAGTCCACAAAGTGGACGGCCTATTTCTAAGTCCACAAAGTGGACGACCTACATCTAAGTCCACAAAGTGGACGACCTACATCTAAGTCCGCAAAGTGGACGGCCTACATCTAAGTCCACAAAGTGGACGGCCTATTTCTAAGTCCACAAAGTGGACAGCCTACCTCTAAGTCCACAAAGTGGACAGTCTACATCTAAGTCCACAAAGTGGACGGCCTATTCCTAAGTCCACAAAATGGACGAGCTATTCCGAAGTCCACAAAGTGGATGACCTGCTTCTAAGTCCAAAAAGTGGACGATCCCATTGCTGAGTCCACCTAGTGGACGGCGTCTTAAATAAGTCCACAAAATGGACAATCTTACACCTAAAACCCACAAAGTGATCGACCCCAATCTAAGGACAACAAGGTGGACGACCTCATTACTAGAAGGCCTTACCACCAAGTGCATAAGATGTACAAGGGCAATAAAATGCTGATATGTTCCCTCTTGGGCTCGTCACCTTGCCATTATGCAACAAGGTGACGGTGTTATGTTCAAAGTGACGGTGTTATGTTCAAAGTGACGGCATTGTTCGTGGAAATGATGGGCGTATTGCCAAATGGATACATCGAGCTAGATTAGCTGAAAGAGAAAAGCTGACGCCGTCATCAGTTCAAAAATTGAATTGAAGGAGAAAAACCCCGTCACCCTTAAGTTGACGAGCTCATTACGAACATAATTCTGACTTGCAGTAAAAAACACACATACTTGAAGCATAAAATGACATTAAAATTAAAATAGGCGATGTCTTTACAGAAACCCAGAAAAATGGGCGTCAAGTATTACAAGTTCGTCTACACTTTTTTCTAAATAAAAAAGAGGACAGAAAAAGAAAATTGAGTTCATAGAGCGGTCTCAAGGTCCTCCATCGTCTTCAACAGTAAAAGGATGGGCACAAGAGAAAGAAGGGCTGACGGCATTTTGGTCGTCACCGCGGGGATTTGCTGGGGTCAGTGTAACGAATTGATCTGCAGCTGGTTGAGCTACTACGACACTGTTGTCTTTCTGACTGTTATCGTCAACTTCTTCATTGACGGTGTCACCTGCAGGGGTTGACGGGATGGACTCATCCATTGAAATCCTTGACAAATCCAGGTCAGGATAGGCAGATTTTACTTGCTTCAAGCAGTCCTCGAACTCGTCACCATAGTAGGTGGCACAAGCGTCTATGAAGGCTGACGAATCCTTAAACTCCGTCACAGCATCGTTCCTAGCCGTCTCCACTTGGACAAGGATGGACCTCAACTCCTTCTCCGCCGTCACCTTGGCCTCCGTTTCCAGCTCCCGTCGGCGGGTCTCCTCCGTCAGCTTCTCCTTTTAATCCTTCAACTCCTCGCCCAAGATGCGATTCGCATCCCTATACTGCGTCTAGCCGTCAGTTAGGTACTTGACGCGCTCGTGCAGACGGGTAATCACCCCTTCCTTGGCAGAGCACCTGCTTGACAGAGCCTTCATGCAAACCATACCCTGGAAGAAAAAGGGGACAAGACAACGTCAGGGTATAAAAAATTGGTCGGGCACCAAAGTAGAAAGCGAGACTCACTCTGGTAAGGTCGAAAAGGCCTGACGCCTTTATCTCGTCAATAGTCTGCTCAGCACAAGGGTCCATTTCCTCGTCCTTCAAAATGGACTCCGTCACCTCTACAGCGTAATCTTTATGGGTCAGCAGGCGACGTGCAGACCCCTGGGAGATAGGGCCTGACGAGGTCATGGGCCCCTTACCTGCCCCATGAACGGGCCTGGGAGGTGACGGTCTTCGTGAAGACTTGTCCCCGGGAGTTGGGGCAGTTTTCTTCCCTGGACGGTCTTCCCTACCGTCAGGTTTCCTCTTTGCCGCGACCTTCCCGACGGGCCTGGGGGCTGACGGTGGGGTTGACTCGCCCCCAGCCTTCTCTTGCTGTTTCTTCTTGGCCGCAGCGGCAGCTCGAACCCTTTGTTTAGCTGACTCTATTTCAGCTAAGAATAAGGGTTAGAAAGAGATATCGTCAGGATAAAGACAAGAAGTTAAAAGACACTCACGATGATGGGAATAAGCGTTCAATTTGCAAGCTTCCTCCGTCGGTTCAGGACCACCACAGTATAAGTGAAGAGTATCTAACGTGATTAGATCTCGACACTTCCTCTCGTCCAAAGGGATGGCCGTCACTCTTGACGACATACCCAATTTGTTCCTTCTACAAAGAAGTATCTGCCCTTCCACTTCCTATTGGAGTTAGGCATATCTGACACTAACTTCAACTCCTTTTCCCTCACTGCAAAATGATACGCTCCTTTTGACGAGGAAATGTGCTGAGGACGATAACACCAAAAGAACTCGTCCAAGGTCAATTGACGGTTCCCACCACTCAGACGACCCCACAAGATCTCGGCACCAATGAAGGTTTGCCAAGCATTGGGGGCAATCTGGCTGACGGATATCCCGAGGAAGTTAGCCAGCTGACGGTGTAATGCCGTCAGCGGCAGCCTTAGCCCTGCCGCGAACATGGCATCATACATGCCGACGTCCGCGGTTCGTCCCGAGTAACACCTCTCACCCTCCTCAGGAAGACGGATGGGAATGTCGTCTGGTATTTGGTAACGGGACCGCAAACTTTTGAAAACATTCTCCGACATCGTCGGGAGAAAATTATTGACGGACCACTCTGAGGGTAAGATGAAGGGACGGTCATCACCAGAGGATCCCGAGGTGCTCTCTAAGGCTTCCTCGTCGCCGTCACTCTCACCCCCGTCACTGATACTTGCTTTTCCACGAACCCCTGGTCCTCATCGTCTACCCCTTCTTCATCACCGCTCACCTCACTTCCTCTAGAACTCTCTACTTCACCGTCAGATGGACCTGACGATTCTCTTTCTGACGACCAGGATAGGCCCTCCACGGGCTCACGACCTGATGGGAAAATTTCGTCATAACCCGCTCCGTCGCGGATCGACGACTGATCACTCGGCGTCTCCCTAGACATCTGACTACCTACAAACGACGGGTTTTTTCTAAGATCCTAGGCAGACGACTTCACTAAAGGGCGACACTAGGAAAAGTAAAAAGTAAAGTAACGAAAACTTACGTGTAGGAGGACGGTCTCAAGAAGCTGACGGCTGCACGATTGACGGCGTGATAAGATTGGCAGTGACGAATTCGTTCTCTCAAGATGAACAAGGCGAAAAAGTGGGAAAAAGGTAAATAGTGAAGTATATATAGGAGAGAGGAGGCTCGAAAGACGAAGCGGCACGCCCGTCCAGACGCGGAGCCAATCAGTTTATGCCATGTGTCCCACCATTTAATGAAGATGGCACGGATTACCATGCACGAACCATTTCTCCAATAACGATAACTCCATGACTCGTCATCCATAGCTGACGGGGTAATGGAGTGGGGGGCAGTTGATAGTGACGATTTCTACAGGCCGTCAATGAGTTAAGGAGGCTGACGAGAGCATACAACCCGTCAGCCTCGTCTCATTAGGATGCCTCCATTTGGCATTCAAGGCCATGCCCCTTACGTAGCGACGTTAAGCTGACGAATCACGCTGACGAGTCAGGGCTGACGACCTTGGCTGTAAGGGTCCTTGGCTGACGTTCTTTGTGGTGACGACCTTGGCTGTAAGGGTCCTTGGCTGACGTTCTTTATGGAGACATACATAAGCTGACGACAGTGTAGGAGGTACACGTGGGCTGACGACCTTGGCAGGTAAAAGCTGAAGGAGTAATCCAACCTTCATTTTTAGCCTATCTTGACTTCTGCTTATGTGAATATAAGGAAAGTTCTTGCGCTACACGTTCGACTTTAGTCAAGAAGATTCCTATAAGGAAAGGGCTCAATACAATAGGCAAAGATCCACGAATTACTCTTTTAAAAGGAAAGTACTTCTTCACCAAGGCGCTTATTTCGGCTACATACCACTATATATACCCCAAAACCCTCATGACCCAAAGGTACACACAATTACCTCAACTCTGGCACTCTAGGGTTGTTTTAAAGACTCTAACTTGATCGTCGGAGGGTCTTTGGCCGGCACCACACCGGTGCTCTCTGTCGATCGTCTACTTTCTCTTCGCAGGTGTTGCTTCAATCGGAGGAGTACTCGCAGCTTACTAGTGATTTCATCGGCATCATCAGTCAGCTTTTTCCTACCACCCATAAAACATGAATATTTTATTATAATTTTATACCACGTTAACGTGTGCTGAATTCCTTTTCAAAATGGATGAATTCCCGTATTGAGAAAACTTGTGCCTGCTGTAAAGCACCGACTCTGCAGCCTAATCTCTTAGCGCAACGCGGCAAAAGGAAGAGAACACAAATGCGGGGTACACTAAAATCTAATAAAACAAAGGACATGTATCATTGTATCTTTATTACATAGTTCTCCTCTGTTCTGGATCTTTATAAATTTGCAATCAAACAAACTTATTACCAGACTTACAGCTTTTGAAAAACTTGGTACATTGTAGTAGTAGTAGTAAATTGAAAATTACAGAGCGACCCACTTCAGTTTCTGTCCAAATCCATTATAAGATCACTTGCAGCTTGGAAGCGGAGAGCCACACAAGCACCGGTTGTGGAAATAATTCGAATAATCAAAGCTTTGCAATTTACCACCCACTGGAATCTGACCACAAAGCCTATTATAACTCACATTTAAGTACTGCAAATTCAGTGTGGTCAACTCCAAAGGAAGACCTCCATAGATCATGTTGTGGTTTAGATCCAATGAAGTCAAACTCTTTGGGAACACCACCTTTGACAGATTAAACTTCAACAAGTTCCTCGACAAGTCCACGATCTGTATGGTCTTGTTCGATCCGAAAACCACGGATGCATCGCCTTCGAGTTTGTTTCGCGACAAATCAATATAATTGAAGTCCATGTGGGCGAACGAGGATGGGATTGAACCGGTTAGTTGGTTGTGAGAGAGGAACAGGTATAGTCCCTGAGGAAAATTACCGAAAGAGGAGGGGATTGGTCCGCTGAGTTTGTTACGGTCCAAGCGAAGTCCATTGAGGTTTGGAAGCTGTGAAAGTGAGGGTGGGATAGAGCCAGAGAGTTGATTGAATGAGAAGTCAATGGATGTGAGGTTTTTGAGTTTGCTGAGGAAATCAGGAATTGGGCCAGTTAGATTAAGCCAGCTGAGTGTGAGGGATTTGAGGTGTGTGAGCTTGACAATGGCAGGTTGGATATAACCAGTGACATTGGAAAGTTTGTGGAATTCGAGGTTTGTGAGGTATGGAAGGTCACCAACATCAGGTGGGATTTGGCCAGAGAGGTTGCCTGCCAAGATGGTGAGGGAGTTGATGCGGTGAGAGGTGGCGTCACAAGTGACAGTATACCAGTCACAACAATCGTTGTTTGGGTTCCAAGAGGCAAGGATGTAAGGGTTGTTGAAGGCTTGTTTGATTTTGAGTAAGACTTTTTTGTCTTGTGGGTTGCAGAGCTCGGAGATAGCAGAGTAGAAGAGAAGGGCGAGGCAGAAGAGACAGAGGAGAGGCCTACTTGTACTGCCCATTTTGGAAGAGAAGAGAATGGTGGTGTGTGAAATTTGGTGCTGCAAATGATAGATTTTATAGTGTGAGTTGGTCTATATTTCTGTGTAGGAATGATGTAGTAACCGACGGAAGCTTTAAGATATAGTTCCAGTGCAAGTCAAGCCAAAATGGCAATGTGATCCATTCAAATAAGTCAAATATTGTCGATTCAGCAATAAAAAGTCAAATATTGTTGAATGTTTAAAATATGTTTTAGTTTTCTTACTTACTTATCTTAAAGACCAATTTAGTAGGGTCAGAAACACTAATAATAATAATAATAATAATAATAATGATAATAATAATAATAATTTAGAAGGAAATCATGGAATTAAAAACTCTTGTATCTACGTGTGATTTGGATCTAATTTGACTCAACAACACATGGTTTTAAAAAGATATTTATCATATGGTCTAGTCTATTAACATTGAAAATAAATTTACAAGTGCAAATTACGTGCCTGAAACTCAATGTGCAGCCTCATCTTGTTCGTGAGATGCAAGCAGGGGCTGCTCCATATGCATTTTAGTGTGTTCAATGAACACCCTCACTTGCCAAAATAAAATTTTAGACTTGAAAAAAAATTACATGGATAATTATTTTCAAACTTAATATATTTTCTCTAAATATTGAACACTATGACTTGAGAATTCCAAGTATTTGGGTTCAACAAAAATAGAATAATGCTATAAATATGATCGCAACAAAATTTTTTTTTTTTTGAAAGGGGTCATTCATTCATAAACTCATAAAAGCAAAACATCGTAAGCCAAGGCCTCCACAGCCGGAGGAGGAGAATCCTCCATCCAATATACATCATTATCTATAGAATTCCTAGCATGCTGAGCAAGAACATGTGCAACCTTATTCCCATCCCTCCTAGTAGTACTAATGCTAACCCACTCCAAACAATAAACCAAATGGCGAATATCCTCCACCACATAGCCTAGCAAGGAACAATCTATCTTTGTCGATGAAATGGCTTGCATAACATTTACATTGTCCCCCTCTATAATCAGCTTGTTGAATCCAGCATCTACAGCAAACTCCAATGATCTTCGACATGCCAATAATTCTGCTTCCATACTAGATCGCACAGGTGGCCCACTTGCGTCATTGCCGCCATAACACGACCATGCTCGTCTCGAATAATTGCTCCTACACCGGTTCATCCGGAGTCGGAAAAGCAGTACATCGAAGTTTAATTTATATACGAGGAAGATGGTGGGGGCTTCCGGATCATCTTGTAATTACATTTGGCTGCATCACGGTTAATTGCATTTGTCTTGATTTATACTCTGTCGGTACTCCTCTGCTCTCTTATTCAAGTGCCTCGGGTGCATCAGATTTCCACCAAAAACCACTCGGTTTCTCTGATTCCATATAAGCCAGGCTTGAATCCAGAACAGCTCCACTTCCTCAGTCATTAACTTATCAATTAAATATTCCATAAGTTGCAGCACGTCAGTGGAAGCTACACACCTCTTCTGCAATTTTCGACAACTCCCTGCCCAAATATCTTGCACCGCTGCACACCCCCAAATTGCATGGATTGTACTCTCCGCCTCCCTTAAGCACAATGGACATTTGGCTTCCGATATTACTCTCCTCCGGACCAGATTAACTCTTGTGGGTAAAATATCAGATCCTCCTTGCCACCATATAAGCTGACTTCACAGAAAAATACCCATTCCTATTATAGCTCCATATAATAGAATCAGCAACACATCGTCTGCTCAGCTGAATTCTACATATTGCTTCAGCGTCATCCGGATGGAAACTTGAATGAATCATGTCGCTCCTCCATGCATCTATCTCCGGATTAATCAAATCTGATACAACCATCTCATCCATTAATTCATGATTAGGATGTAACACCTTATTTGTAGGATGATTTGGTATCCACCTATCATCAACCACCTTAATTGAGCTCCCATTGCCAACCCTCCAACAAGATCCAACTTTAAGAATAGGTAAGGCTGCCACCAAACTCCTCCAAACATAAGAGCAACCCGGAGATTCTTTAGCATCAAGAAAAGATGATCGGGGAAAATACCGCGCTTTGAAACACTTAGATAATAAAGAATCAGTACCTTGAATCATCCTCCACCCTTGTTTAGCCAACATCGCTAAATTAAAAGCTCTTAGATCCCGGAATCCCATACCACCCTCCAGTTTAGAAGTTGCTAATTTATCCCAACGCTTCCAATGAATTTTTCTTTCATTGCCTACTTGTCCCCACCAAAACTTAGCACACATATTATTCAATTCATCACACAATTTCAAAGGAAGTTGAAACACACTCATTGTGTATGTAGGTATAGATTGGGCTACAGCTTTAATAAGAATTTCTTTCCCTGCTTTAGATAACAACATGCCTTTCCAACCTTGCAATTTTTTCCATACTCTATCTTTTAAATAAGCAAAAGTATGGTATTTATCCCTTCCAAGCAGAGTTGGTAGTCCTAAATAAGAGTCAAACTTCACCACCTCCTTGACCCCCAAGATCTACAACATCATTGTTTCGAACATACGTGGTATTCTTTCGAAGAAAGCTGAAGACTTCTCCAGATTTATACTTTGACCTGAAGCTCTTTCATAAATTTGAAGAATTTCTGCTATCACTTTTCCTTCCATCGGTGTTGCTTGACAAAACAACAAAGAATCATCTGCAAATAATAAATTTGTAACTCTAGGAGCTCCTCTGCAGATTGACACACCTCGAATCCTCCCTTCCGGTTCCAGTTGCTTGACAAAGCGAGTGAATCCTTCAGCACATAAAAGAAACAGGTACGGTGACAATGGATCTCCTTGACGTATTCCTCTAGATGGATGTATCATACCATATGGTCTTCCATTTACCAGAATAGAATTAGATGGAGTAGTGATACAGCTCATCACTCTTTCAATCCACCTTGTAGGGAAACCCATCTTTTCCATAATTTTTTGCAAGAATAGCCATTCAACCCGATCATACGCCTTGCTGATATCTAATTTCAATGCCATAGACCCTTTCTTGCCCTTCTTCCTCCCATGCATAGTATGTATGGTCTCATACGCTACCATAACATTATCTGTGATCAATCTACCCAGAACAAAAGCACTCTAGGTAGGAGAAATAATATCTGGAAGCACCTGTTTCAATCTGTTTGCCAGCACCTTGGAAATAATTTTATAAATCACATTACATAGACTAATAGGCCTAAAATCAGCCATTTTCTGTGGATTTTTCACTTTGGGAATAAGAACTATGTGTGTGTGATTTACCTCCGGTGACATATTTCCATTATTTAAAAAATCCAACACAGCAGAAATTACATCATCTCCCACTATATGCCAAAATTTTTGATAGAACAAGGCATTCATACCATCAGGTCCTAGAGCTTTCGTAGGTCCCATTTGGAATAGAGCCACCTTCACCTCTTCAGCAGTAAAATCTCCCGACAAGACTTCCAGCATGTTATTTGTCACTTTATGAGGAACTGCATTCAAACATTCCCCCATTTGATCAGCTACACCTGCACTAAAAATATTGTTAAAATACTCTGAAGCTACTTCAGCCACCTCCTCTACCTCTTCCACCCACTGCCCTTGTGCATTTTGTATACCACTTATGTGATTTTTCTTCCTCCTTTGTGATGCTTTAGAATGGAAAATTTTCGTATTCCTATCTCCATGCTTCATCCACGAAATTCTAGACCGTTGTGCCCAGTAAATTTCTTGCTTTTGTAAAAGATCATCCATTTGCTTGCTCACATCCAAAAACTCAACTCTATTTTCTTCACTAGCTTCGACTTCATTCAACATGTCCAACCTTTTTTGTAGCTCCTTCAAGGCTACCTCATCAGGTTTGGCCGAACCCCAAGCTGTCAATTCTAGCCCACATGCATGAATTTTATTTCTGATAGAAAACAGCCCATGCGCACCATCTCCAGACCTACCCCACGCCTCCTTAACAGCTTCTTCACACTCATTAGAAAGTAGCCAGACTTCCTCAAATTTAAATGACTTCCCACGCAGCTGCCTTTAACGTTTAAAGGATTGAACTTGCAATATAATTGGTAGATGATCTGACGCATGTGTTGATAGATGAGTAATTGTGCTCATTTGAAATCGCACTCTCCACTCTTCATTTGCAACCCCTCTATCAAGTCTAATTCTTGTATTTGCATCTCCCGGTCTCTTATTATTCCAAGTAAACGGATAACCCCTGTACCCAATATCTTGAAGTTGACAAGAATCCAACGCTTCCCTAAACGCTTCAACCTGTGCATAATTAGGTGGTCTTGTACTTTGCTTCTCCGAGGCATGTAAGAATGCATTAAAGTCTCCAATAACCATCCACGGACCCTCTACAAATGTCTTCAAGTGTTGTAACAATTTCCAAGATTTTTCTTTATTTTGTGCTTCCGGCCACCCATAAAACCCAGTCAAGTACCATTTAAATCCATCTTCCTCTGTGACAAGAGCCAATACATGGTTTACAGTATAATTAATGATCTCCAAATTAATATCTTTTTTCCACAATAAAGCTAATCCACCACCTGCATTCGGGTTTTTAACAATCACCTTATTCTGAAAAGGTAAGTTACTGTATAAATTTTCAAACCCCTCCTTATCTAGTCTAGTCTCCATAAGGAAACAAACCATGGGATCTTTTTCCTTCACAATCTTACGAAGGCTTCGACCTGTCCAAGGGTTCCCAAGCCCTTGACAGTTCCAACTAAGAAGCCTCATTGCTCTCGGCAAGGGTGGCTATCCACCCCCGCCGAAATATCAATAGAACTGCCTTCCACCTCATCTTGTTTACTTCTTTTATTCCTCTGTTCTTCATGCTGCCCAGATTCCCCATCCCTTAGTTCACGTTTACCCAAACTAGGAATTGTAATAGGCCTAGCGAAACCTCCAAGCCCAAAATCCATTCTATTTATCCTAGTCCACATAGTCTTGGGCTTAACATAAGATGACCCAGAAAGTTCCAAACTTGTTGGACTGCTAAATTTGTTATCAAGCACGTGAGGTTGATCACTATCTGGCCTACACTTCATTCTGCCCTTATCCACTGAAAAAAGATCATCACCGAAATTCTTGGAGCAATCATTATTCACCTTATCTGTTACCATAATTTCCGGCCTTTCCCTTACTGCATTAGACTCCTTCCCCATCCCGTTAGCTTCATCATGCCAAATTACCTCCCCTGAATTCACGGAATCTCTAGCAACCACCGTTTTGGAATTTTCTGGGCTGTCCTCCATTGCTGCCGCTGTCTTCAGTGAGTCAACCACCACCAGATTTGCTGTTTCAGTATCCATACCTTCCTCCGGCTTGGTTTTTGGATAAGTATATTGATTTGGCACAGCCCTTACTCGACCTCCTACTGCCTTAAGAAAGTCACCATATTGATACTCCAATCCTCCACCGTTTTTCTCCGCCGCATAATGTGCTGCACAGTGCTTTTTATCATGGCCTAGTATTCCACAAAAATGGCAAAACATAGGGAGTCTTTCATATTTAAAAGACACCCAATGACGCTCTCCATCAGAATCGGCAATAAAACCACCTTTTCGCAAAGGTTTTGTTATTGTTACTGCAACTCGAACTCGCATAAAAAAATTTATAGCATCCTTCTGTTTTCTTCCTTCTACTTCTTCAACCTCTCCCAATTTACTTCCAACTTCCTTTGCCACCTGTGGGGAAATCATATCAAGCGGAGCCCCCCAGATCTGAACCCAGAGCGATGCTGTCTCCATTCGGATATTTCCTACAGTCATACCTTTCCTCCATCGTTGTAACATAAGTAGTTGATTATCAAAAGACCAAGGACCCCTTCTCAGAACCCTCTCCATCTCAAATTCAGATTGAAACTTGAATTGAAATAGGTTTGGCCCTACTTCTAATATCTGCAAAGATTCATCCAGACCCCACGCTCTTCTTATTGTATTTTTCGCCGCCAGTTTATTAAAAGATTTGCACGTTAAAAATTTTCCGATCAGACTCAGATGACAACTCTCCAGGGCTTCCATTCGTCCTTCATCAGAAATAGCTATGATTTCTTCTTCCTCAGTCGTCAATTTCATTCTATCCATACTATCAGCAACCTCATCAGCCATGGTGATTGTGTAAAAAAATGAAAAATCAATGCCCTTCGCTCAAGGCCAAGGGAGGGAGAAACTCGTGTAAACACGAGAGAGAGAACTCCACGTTGGGAGAGCGTCTTAATTAAAAATTTAGCCCACCATTGACATTATTTTTTTATCCATTAATAACAACTTGTCACCAAGGATATTTTGTGAAATTGTTGTTTACCTAACATTTCTCACAAAAATTATCTTGGTCCCCCAAACATATTTTTTAAAAATAAAATAAAATCCAAATAACAATAATAAAAATTAGTCAAATAATAGCAAAAATAACCCAAACAACAACAAGATTAGGTTAAACAATAACAACTGAACAAAAGATTCAACAAAAAATAAAATAAAATCCAAAATAACAATAATAAAAACTAATTAACCTAAATAACAGTAAAAATTGCCTAAACAACAATAGTATTAGGTCAAATAACAGCAAATGAAAAAAAGATTCAATGAAGAGCCCATTCAAAAACAAAAATTAAAAACCTCTAATCATTTAGATTTGTAACTCATTTAATCCATTACATAAAAATAATTCTCAATTTTATTTTTTTTCCTAAAAAACGATACTAAGAGAGATTCTATGGCCATGAGTTCTCTTCAACGGCGCCAACATCTTTGCTCTCCTCAGTTTTTCAGTCACAACAACTCTACTCTCTTTGGTGGATTAACTCACAGTCACAGTGGCTATAATCTATTACTCTTTACCTCTCTCTCTCTCTCTCTCTCTCTCTCTCTCTCTCTCTCTCTCTCTCTCTCTCTCTCTCTCTCTATATATATATATATATATATATTTGTCATCATTCTAGACTCTCTCTCACTTGATTACTCTCATATCAGCATTATTAGTTCTCACTTTAACTCTCAACCTTCACTTCTTGTTATTTCATTTTATTAGTACAAGAAATTTGAAAAATTCTTTTACTTGTGTTTTTCTTTTGTTGTATAATTCAATTTTCTTTTTGACCACGCTAAAAGAAATTCCTAGAGCCATTAAGAGATGAAAGATTCTTAAAAGATAGTGGCATAGAGCTTCACTATACAAAACAAAATAACACATCCCTAAAAATATTGAAATGAAGGATTTATGTTAAGTCTCTTAAACTATTGGTATAGAGATTCATAGAGACAAATCACAATTATTTTTAAGTGAAAAATGTTTTGCAGATATTTCATAATAAAAGATTATATACCTAAAACACGGACAGACGCAACGGGGTTCCAAGGGGGCCTGGGCCCCACTAGTCTGAAGAATTTTGTTTTTTTTACTTGTTATATTCTTTATTTTTGTAGTTGGGCCCCTTCATACAAAACCTTAGGCTCCCCTCCTATGCAATCAGCCTAACTAGCCTAACTCAATCAACTACTATCTAACCTAAAAACTTAACAAAAACAATAAAAGCATTCACAATGGTAATTGTATTTTAGCAAAAAAAGTTATTTTACCACCAAAGAACCAAAAAATCATGTGTTATTGGAGAAGGTAAAACTAAATTTTTTACATCTATAGCAAACCGGTATAAATACCAATTGATTGTAGCAAGTTGTTAAAAATATAATACAATATTTTATTAACATTCTCTCTCTTCCTCCAATTAAAAAACTTAAATTCTCCCTCTTACACTACAACAAATCTGACTTTTTCAAGGGTCAAAACTCTTGAAAAAAGTATTAAAAAAAAACTTTGAGAAAAATTATTTTAAGAGTCCAATTGACCCTTGATAACTTTTGAAACTTGTACCGTCGAAAAGGAAATTTTGAAGGCCTTCGTGGCCCTTAAAACAAGTGCTCTAATCTTATTTTGATGGTTAAGAGACCCTTAAATAACCACAATCATGCACAATACACACACACACACACACACACACAAAATTGATTGTCTATAGCTTGATTAAAGCAATGCTGCCAAGTATCCAGCCAAAGAATATCTGAAACAGAGATATATTTAAACACCACTAATCTATTTATCAAGGTATATTGCTACAATTATACTTTCTTTGATCTCTAACCTCAAACCTACAAATTAACATCTATAATGTGTATCAATTTCAATATTGAGATTACTTAACAGATTAGGGACTGCATACAAATAGCCAATATGTCAATTATTGTTTAAGAGAAAAGATATCAACAACCACACTTTGTATAAAGACCAAATCTGTCCAAGAGTTAAAAGTTTTGATGCAATTTATTCTTCATCATTGTGAGAGACCGGGGAAAATTAGGTACTCTCCAAAAAGAGATTTGGGTGTTTTTTCAAGACACCTCTCTTTTTGGGCAAGTGGTGTGGAGTTGCCACTTATTTTTTATACAAAAAAAAAACTAAAATACAAATACATGATTGAATTTGCTTTGTTTCATTGATTAAGTAAAACAATACATATTTGAAAATTTGAAAATTACATGGCTTTGGGTTCTAGTTACAATCTACCAAAAATACATGGCTTTTTGTCCTAGTTACAATCTACCCAAAATAAAAAAGCAAAGATAAGACATAGATCTACCTATCCAAAGACACTAAATTAGGAGGCTAGGTTACGGAATGGGAAGGTGTTAGGCACCCATTCTGCCTAGACAAAGTCTGGTCTTCTAAACTCTTGTGACCAATGTACCACATTATGCATGATATGAAGGATATGTTGTGCACACATAAAATAAATAAATAAAAAAAATAAAAACAAACTATATTACACAAGTCTATTTATGAATACCCTCTTCTTTTGAGAAAAATTCAGATCTGTGTTATGGTAAAAATTGATTTGATTTTAGAAAGAATCGGATTTGTTTTTGTGCATTTAAAAAAAAAAAAAAAAGAACTAGTTTTTGGTGAAAGAAGAATCAGATCTATTTTTGGGATAAAGTAAAACAAAATCTTTCGGTTAAAAAATATCAAATCTGTTTTTTGGGAACGGGGAAAATTGGTTTTTAGGTTTGGTTAAAAACCAGATCTGTTTTTGCAATAAATGAATGTTTTTTTAGAGGATTAGAAAAATAGATCTATTTTTTATGTGGAAAAAGGATTTTAGAAGAGAATCATATTCATAAAATCAACCCATGCAACATGCATCAAACAAAACAAATTATACTAGTCATGACTCTTTTTTTATTTCCAAAATCTACTATGTTAAAAAAATCAGATCTTTATCTAATGAAGATGCAATTCAACTTTATTTTGAGAAAAATTCAGATCTGCATCTAATGAAGATGTAGATCCATTTTTATTTTGAGAAAAAATCAGATCTACATCTAATGAAGATGTAGATCCGTTCTTATTTAAGAATTCATAACATGCAGATTTTTTAAACTAAGAAAGAGATCACAACACTAATAAAAAAGGAACATGCTTTAACAAAACAAATCAACAATTCATGGTATGAATATTTGATACTGCTAAATTAAAAACATATATAGAGATGCATCATCATCATCATAAAAATAAAAAATAAAAATAAATAAATAAATAAAAAAGATAGGGGGTAAGAACAACCTCTTGCATGGAGCACTCTTCTTCTTGAGAGGATGTTTTAGGGTTCAAAGAAAATTTTGCAATTCTATTTGAAACCTAAAAACCTAGCTTTAAGTGTCGTTCAGCACTCCAAAAGTGCCGAATGGCCCTCTCGAGTGCTTATTGCACTTTCGTGTTTAGGTGCCTTTTGGGCTCCCTTTTTAGGGTTTTCCTACGTCTGGCCATGCACTTAGACGTGTTTCCAATTCGGATTCCAATTTTTGAACTCTTTTCTGGATAATTCCAGTCTTTTCAACAACAATTATCTTGTAGATAAATACTCTAAAATAAATCTTTTTAAAGTTCAGATTATCCACTATCTTATTGTTATCCAATTATTCCTTTTATTCCTATGCAAGCAATCCTACTTTAAACACTAATTATCAACTAATCACAAAATTATTTAATTCATTTTAATTTTTTAACCAATTAAAATTAATTTAAATTAATCATGCGTGGTCGACTCTACTTAGACACAATGATCATGCGATATCTTTCAATTTGACCGTCTGATTTGGGAACCAGACATACTGTCACGGCCATTAGAATCTCAAGATCATTTTTATGATATGCAATGCAATCATGATTTTTGAGGTACATGGATAATCATTCTAGCCATCTTCCTTGATTATATCATGGGTGCAAAATTGAGTGTCTACAGAATGCCCCTCATTGATAGAGCTTGGAGAGCGAATGTCAATGTAAAACAAAGACACTGATTTTAGCGGCCATGATTTAATTGAGGTTGAATTTTCAAAGATTACCTAGCCCTTGAACCTAAAATTTTGGAACATAGAACTAGTGCTTTACCTTTTGACAAAAAATGAAAATACTTAACCTAGCTGATAACTGATGAACTTTGGAAATGATTCTTGATAGTTGATGCGACCAAGAGGATTATCAATCTTGATTTTGATAATGGAGTTGTCTACGACCAAGGGATGTTTCAACCTCGATCTTGACAAAGGAAATGTTTGCGATCTCGATCTGGAAAAAATATTTGCGACCTCGATTTGGACTAAAGAAGTGTCTGCGACCAAAGAATCTTGATTTGGACTGAATAAATGTCTACGACCAAAGAATTTTGATCTGGTCTGTGACCAAAGGATCTTAATTCGGACTGATGTCTGCGACCAAAGGATCTTGATTTGGACAAAGGAAATGTCTGCGACCAAAGAATCTTGATCTAGACTAATGCCTTCGACCAAAGGATCTTGATCTGGACTAATGTCTGCGACCAAAGGATCTTGATCTGGATTGCAGAAATCAAGGGACTTCTCAATCCTGAAACCAAGTTGCTTCCTACAAAAGTCAAAATTTGGAATTAGTCTTTAACTGATGAGTGCTTTGTTGTTCCCTTGCTTTTCTGAAATGTGTGATTTTCTCGATTTGAACTTTTATTTTTGTCAAGAAAAAAAAATTGAAAAAGATTTGATTTCTGAAGTTTTTGAATTGGACACAGGATATTTTAAATTTTGAAATTTTGAGACTTGAGATTTTGGCATTTGAAACCTTGAGATTTTGAGATTGCATTTTGAAACTTTAAACTTGAGATTTTTGAAAGATTTGAAACTTGAAATTTTAAAACTTAAGGCTTAGGCTTTGAAACTTGAAATTTTGAAAACTTGAAACTTGGAGATTTGAAAATTTGTAACTTGAAATTTTGAACATGAAATTTGAAGTTTGAAAATTTTACAACTTGAAATTTTGGAAACTGAAGATTTGAAGATTCGCAACTTGAAATCTAGAGATTTTGAATTTAAGACTTGGGCATCTAGGTTGTGGAATTTAAACTTGGGAATGAAAATCTTGAATTGAAAATTTGGGATTTGGGATTTTAAAAAAACTTGAAAATTTGAACTTGAAGTTTTATCCTTAATCCGTTCCAAAAAAAAAAAAAATTCATCCTTTCTTTTTTTTTTTTGGAAAATTTTGCTTTTTTTATTTTTCTCTCTTCATGATGTGATTTTGATTTGATTTTTTTTAGGAGTGGAAAAGAAAAGGGAATGAGAAGAAAAAAGAAAAAAAATTGGGAGTTGACTCAACAACTCAGCTGAAACAAAAGAGTGGGGGCCGAATTTTGGCCCCTCCATTTCCTTTATCTTTCTCTTTTTTTATTATTTCTCCATTACCTTCTCCTCCTCCATTAACATTGTTCACCTTCATCTTCACCTTGATTTTCCATCTACATCTCACCATTTCTTCTATAAAAAATAAAATAAAATAAAAAACACTTTTCTAAGCTTCCCAACCTTCCTTTATCCATCTCTTTCAATATTTCTTTAGATCCTTGTGTTCTTGAGCACTTTTGCTACACACCAATTTTTGGTGAAACCCATTTTTCTTTGCACCAAAATTTTTTTCTCTTCAAATGGACCTTCTTTTCTTACTTTTCATTGTAAGAAATATGATCCTACATTTGATTGGAATGATGAGGAGGGACTTCTCCAAGACCCCTAGAACCATGATTCATATTCTCACATGGATATCAAGGTGAGTTTTTCTTTGGTTTCTTTTTTTGGAAAAAAGTTGTTTCATGCTTCATTGAAAGTTTGATGGTGAGACATTGTCATCTTGTTGTGTGTTGTTGTTAGAATTTGGGGCATTGTATGATTAATCATGTTGTAATGTTGGCTTTGGAGCTTTTTTTTTTTAGTGTGTTTTTTTTTTTATCATGGTGTAATTTGGACAATGTTGGTGGCTTATGGAACTTTGGCAATGTTGGTAATTGGTGATGTGGTTGGAGGAATTTTGTTTGGGTTTTGGGGCACTGGTATTGTGAAAAATTTGTGTTGTAGGCTTGTATGAACATATTCATGATGTATGTGGAAAAGTTTGTTGGCATGTGTAAATTTTGTTTCATGGATATAGCCAAATTTTGTGGGTATATGCATGAATAAATTTGCGGGTATGGACAAATTTTGTGGGCATGAAATTTTTGGTCATGGAAAATTTTGTTGCTATGTGATGTTGGTTCGTAGAAAATTTTTGTGGTTATGATTTTGGCTATGTGAGAATTTATTTGTGCATGGGCATGAACATGTGGAAAACCCCTTTTTTTCGATGACTATTTTGGGTGTGTGAAAAAGAAATTTTTGATTGTGCAAGGTTATGGGAAAAATTTGGTCGTTGTGCATGGGTATGTAAAAAATTTTGTTTGTGGTAAATTTTGGTGGGGCATTGATTTTTTTTTTTTGGTTGCAGGACATGTTTTTGAACATGTGATTTTTGTAATGGGAAATTTTTGGACATGTGATATTTGTCATGGGTTGACGAGCCAAATTTTTGTGTTGCAAAGCCTCAAGAGTCAATGTAGTCTCCAAATGTTGAAAAGCATGTGGGAAGCATTGTCTCCTGACATCAAAAATATCATTAAGGGCTTTGGCACTTTCTTTGAAGCTTTTACTAAACCTAGAGACTCATGAATACAAGGACCTTCGATTACCCCTTGCCTTGGCAGAATGCTTCTGGGACACCACATGTTCTTTCCATTTCCCGGGCATTGGTGAGGTAATGTTGACATCTTACGACTTTTACGTCATCACTGGCCTAAAATTAGGTGGTGAGAGAATCTGTGTTCATGATTCCCTTACTCCAAATGAAATCAAGAAACTTCTAGGCGTAGTGCCTTCCAAAATGAAGAGTAAAAATGTTCATTTGTCATGGCTATGTGAGAATATTTCAAAATGTGATACTGTGGCCAGGGGTACTCGCATGTTCATACTTCTTTTCATTGGGACTTTCTTGTGCCCAAACCTAGGCAGTACAATGAATCTGTGTTATTTATGGAGCTTGAGAAACATTGAGCAAATCAAGAATTACGACTGGGGTGGTATGGCTTATGCTACCCATTTGCATTTCGTGATTCAACTTTCTAGGCGCAGCCTTAAGCTTGGGTGGGGCTCCATTTGTATGGCAATTGAGGTTCGGAATTTTTGGCTATGTGTGGGTTTTGGAAAATTATTATGGCTATGTGGTAATGGTGTTGTGGAACTTTTTTTTATCAGGTTTGGATGTATGAGTATTTTGGAGTTGGTCCAGCAATTCGGGAAGAGGTTAATGGTATTTTTCTTAGGTTCCTCCGGTGGTTGCCCAAATACTGTTTATCAGTGCCCTCCAAGCAATCCTTGGAAATTTGGCGCTTGGTGATTGACAATTTGACAGCTGATGATGTGAGTCCTTCCTCCCCCTTTTTTGTGTGCAAGTTCTTTGGTGTTTGATTATGGTTTGGTCTTTTCTCATTTTGGGTTTCTTTGTGATTTTTCAACTGTGTTTGGATCTTTGGGTTGGACGTGAGGAGTATGCGGAGTGTGAGCAAGCTTTGGAGCTGAATGGTTGTCAATCATTGTTTGAATGTGGGCATGGAAGGTATTGGTATCTTGGTGATCGGGTGTTGCCCGAAGTCCAACATACGTATCCTCCTATAACCATTCCAATTCTTCCTTGTCCCTCCGTCCGGTTGGCTAACCTTCTGACTGATGAAGAGATTACTCAGGCCTATGCATGCTACATTGTTCCAAGAACAGCAGGAAAATATTCTGAATTTGTTCGAACTCATTTGCAAGGTTTCTTGGCTGGCATATCGGTACTTCTTTTCCCTTTTCTAAAGTCAAATTTTCACCTTGTATATTCCTTTCCATATTTCTACTTGGTGACAATATTTACATGTTTGATTTTCAGGCTCCATCTTCTAAAGGGGAGGAAGAGGGAAATGAAGAGGAACAAATTCCATCTCCTCACCGTGCTGGTAGCTCTTCTAGTTCTTTCATGGAGACCTATCCCCATTTTCCGACATGGCAATATGATGTGATGAATCATGATGGAACGTTTACTTCTATGCCCTTGAATAGGCCAGAGCATACTCCAAATGTCTCTTGGCCCGATCCGGTGTGTTCTTGCATTTTTATTTATTTGTCCTTATTTCTTCCTGGCTTATTGAATGGTTCATGATCTGGCAAATTTGTGCTTCAAGTTGATGTTGATCTAGTCAAGGAAAGTATGTGAATGATTGGAGGCTTGTAGTCATTGGCTCGTATCCAGTCTTCCCAATATGTGCTCAATTAGGCGAACTGGGTATACAATGATGCTTTCTAAGTGTCTTTTGCTTGGACCTTTCTTGATGATGGAATTATCACTCAATTTTGTTGACTTTTCAGGCACATCGAGTGGGAGATGCTGATTCTACCAGAAGGCTTTGGAGGAATCTTGAACTCGAGAACCGTCAGTATGATCCTCGATTTTATGCAAGTCAAACTGAAGGCAGCTCCTCTAGAGGTGGATCGAGGAGGTCTTCTCGCAGGCAGACCTGGAGTCCCAATGATGTTTGAGTTGTATTTTTATTTTTCCTGCAAAAAAAAAAAAAAAGAAAGGAAGTGTTCCTTAGACAATCTTGTATTAATTTCCATGTTCAGCTCTTTGTCCTTGGAATGACCTTGACCATGTAGAAACTTTAACTGAGACAAGTTTAGAGTTCACCTGATGAGGTCTTACGGGCCAACTTAAACTTATCTGGATTGACTCTGATGGAATCTACACTTACTTGAATGAGGCGAAACCGAATGCCCCTAGTTTAAAAAAAATGTATACATGGGTTTTTTTTTTTTTTTTGAAATCTTGATGATGATGATTTTTTTTTTTTTTGAAAAGATGGTGATTTTTTTTTTTTTTTTTTTTGAAAATGAATGAGGCATGGTCTAATGCCCATAGTTTGTGACAATGGTTTTGAAATTTTTTTTTTTTTTAAATAATGATGCCAGTGATGATTTAAAAAAAAAATGTGTTAGGCATATCAGAATGCCCCAATTTTAAAAAAAAAATCTTTTTGAATGTTTAACGGTCTAGAAAAAAAAATGTTTGAAAGCGCAAGATCACGTTAAATTGCATGAATAAGTGATGGTGGAGTTGGGTGCCATTTGGAATTTGAGGAGTGCCATTAGGCACTTTTAGAGTGCCGAATGGCACCTGGTCATGCCCTCACGCTTACGCTATGGTGGGCAGACGCCTTGCACATTTTCAAAGCGTGTTTCGGGTTCTCGGGTATTTTCCTTGCACATTATTTATGCTCATGAAACACTCTCCTACTTAGCTACAAACTCTATGAAACCTATTTAAACCTAATCAAAGACTAATGAGCTTATTTTAGCAATCTTCCCTACAAAAACTCTCTGCATAAAGGTTAGCAAAACACAATATTCACACACAAAAGTCATCCATGGCTAGCAATCACAATTTTTCTCATTCAACAATTTATGACATCAATAGATGGGTTCGTAGCTCTGATTTCAGTACCAAAACCAATTTTGTAGCCTACAAATTAGAGGGAACTAAGGCTCTGAGGAATGTCAAAATCAAGTGGGATTTCCTTCGTGCTGCTGTGAAATTCTAGGATTCTAAAGATCGCATGTTCCGGTTTAAAACTGCTGAACTCTGTCCGACAATTGAGGAATTTTTCGCTATCTTGGGCTATGATCCAAACAAAAAACCTGTAGCGGTTTCTTGTGATCCCAGGCATAGAGAGTCTTTGTCTGATTCTCTCGGTCTTCCTACTTCCATCACTAGTAGTATGGTTGAAGGACATATGGTAAATCTTCATGCAGTTGTTTCAAGGCTGATTAACAAACGCACTTATGGAGTGACCGATAAAATGCAGAAAAATTTCAGCTTGGCCCTATGCTTCGTGGGAGAATTTTTGCTTTGCTTTGGAAGACACAATTTTGTGGATGCTTGAGCCATAAGTGTTGTAAGTCAAACTAAGAATGGTGGCAATCTTGTTCCTTTGATCTTGGTAGAAACTCTTCTAGGATTAGATTCTATGTTTCATGGTGGAGAATCTCAACACTTTCTCGGGAGTCCCTTGATTTTGCAAATATGGTTGATGGAGCGACTGGATATGATTGCCAAGCCTACAATTGCTAATTATGGTCCTAACAGTTTTCTAAGCAGGACTTTCATCAAAACTAAATGCCAAATTGAGAGTGACTGGGTGAATTTTTTGAGCAAGAAATCCAATTCTTTAATTCGATGGAACTGTTATTGTTGGAAGTGCCCACCCCCTCTACTTTGGTCTCCGGGATTAGATCACATCTTCATTGTTGGATTGCGGAGGGCCACTTTCTATAAGATAGATAGACTCTTGAGGCAATTTCAATATGAACAAGGAATGCCAGGTGGAAAAAAGAAGAAGACCTTTTGCTCTTGTAGGCATAAATCCTACTTCTATAAAGAATATGTTGTTGGGCTTGGAGATGGCCGACCGAGTAGACCAATCTTTCGTCAAGGTTCACTTTCACAACATGACTAAAGAATACTCTGACTGGTTGGTGGACAAGATTGTTGACAAGGAAGTTGAAAGGGTTACTATGAGAAAACAGTTTCTCAAAGATAACCGGGAAGGATATGATAAAGACAACTATGAATTCAAAAGAAGGGACAAGGATGACAAAGTACCTAACACAGAAGAAATCAATCATCAACCAAAAGAGAAAATACTGAAGACAAAATAACCTTCTTATTCTTGGCTTTGAACATGTTTATTTTAAAGTTGATGTAAAAACTCTTATATTTAGGAATTATTGAAGACTTGCAGTCTAAGGGTTCTGTTTAAGATGTATGTTTTTGGGTTTTGGTTTTTTATGGTTTGGTTTAGGGTTTAGGTTCTTGAGGTTTGGTTTGGTTTCTTGGATTTTGTGTAATGACATGGTTTAATGGAAAGGTTGAATTTTTGGAAAATTTTGCTTAATGGGCAAATGGTGGTTTGGGAAATTACGATCGGATCAATGCATGGTTGCCTACATACCTTCTAGGTAGAAGGATCAAGTCATCACGTAGTTCATTGATTTTTTTTTTCCTTAATTTTTGCCTAGACCGCCCTTTCGGGTTTTCAACCTAGCAGGCTCTCTCACTCTCTTTTTTTCTCTCCTTTTGCGTAGGTTGCCCTTTCAGGTTTTCAACATATCTTTTTTTTTTTTTTTGCTCTAATTTTTACTTAGACCGCCCTTTCAGGTTTTCAACCTAGCGAGCTTTTTTTTTTAAGCCTAGGAAGGTAAATAATATAATTTACAACCACTTCAGACGTGGTTCTTTCAATCTACCACCTCAAACATGGTATTTATTCAATTGATCCATGTTGGTTGGCTCAGTGAAAGGATTTGCATCTAAGTCCATCAACCTTACTGCTCCTTTAAAGTATATCTGCTTGATAATGTATAGGCTTGCCCAATTTTGCTTGAACTTCCCATTTGCTTCTTGAATCAGGGCTCGGATTTCTTTCAACACTAGATCTCCCAACTTCAAATCTCTGGTTCTTACTTTCTTATCAAAAACTTTCCTGAGCCTCCTTTAATATCCCTGAATGTGATACAGGGCTTTTAGTCTCTTTTCATCCAGCATGCATAACTGATCATATCTGCTTTGCAACCAATCTACCTTAGGTATTTGACTTTCTAGTACTGTCCTTAGTGAACGGACACCCATTTCAATGGGAAGGACTGCTTCCATCCCATACACCAATGAATAAGGAGTGGCTCTTGTGGAGGATCGAATTGATGTTCTATACCCCCAAAGTGCATAGGCTAATTGCAGGTGCCATTCCTTGTAATTTTTTGTGTTTTTCTTCAAAATTCGCCCTATTTTTTTGTTACCAGCCTCAACTGCTTCATTAGTTTGAGGACGGTAAGGTGAAGACTTGTGGTGTTGAATGTTGAACTGTCGCAGCAGCTTCTTTGTTTCTCCTTTAAAATGTAGCCCATTGTCAGAGATGATTTCATGCGGTACCCCATATCTGCAAATGATATTGGTCTGAATGAATTGAGCAACTTTCTTTGAATTCAGGATTTTGTATGAGATAGCTTCTACCCATTTAGGGAAATAGTCTATAGCAACAAGTATGAATTCGTGGCCATTGGATGCAATTGGATGAATCTTCCCAATAATATTTATCCCCCGTGTAGAGAATGGCTAAGGTGATGTCATGGTATGCAATGGCATGGGTGGCATATGCTTCAAGTCTCCATGGACTTGGCATTAATGACATTTTCGAACATGAGCCGCACAGTCGGCTTCCATATTGGCCCAGTAATAGTCTTGTCTCATTATCTTCCTTGATAGCATATGTGCATTCATATGTGGCCCATAGCTTGATTCATGAACCTCTTCAATTATTTGTTGCGCTTCATTGGCAATTACACAAAAGAGATGAATTCCACCATATGATCTTTTGTAAAGCTTTTCACCATAAATAATGTAATTAGTGGATAACCTCTAGATGGTTAATTGATCATTCTTGTCTGCAGATGATGGGTATGTCCCATCCTTAAGGTATTGTAAGATGTCTAAATTCCATTCGCTTTTCCCATTCTTTTCTTCATCTTCTTCTATTGCCATGTAATAAGCTAGTTCCTCTTTGTGTTCCACCACTATTGGTCTTGTTTCATCTTCTTTAGGCCCATCCATCAAGGATGTCATTGTTGCAAAAGCATCTGCAATCTGATTCTACATCCTTAGCACATATTAGTATTGGACCTTGTTGAATTTTGAGGCCCACTTCTGAAGACATTCATGATAAGACGCCAACCTTTCTTCTTTGATCTTCCATTTATTTTGAGTCTGGGAGATTATCAAAGCTGAGTCACCATATACATCTAATTCTTTCACTCCAAGGCTTAGGGTTGCTCGTAATCCCATGATGCAGGCTTTATATTCAGTGGCATTGTTGGTGGTAGGAAAGTTGAGTCTGCCAGAAAATGGGATGTGTGTCCCTTTTTGTGAAATTAAAATAACTCCAATGTCACTTCCATTTTGATTTGTTGCTCCATCGAAGTACATCTTCCATGATTCTGTTTCAATCCCCATGACATCTTCATCCAAAAAATCTCCTTGAATCTCCTTAACTTCTTCTGGTGAACGATGGGCTAAGTGATCAACAATCGCCCTCCCCTTCACAGATTTACGAGTCACATACTTGATATCAAATTCTGACAAAAGCAGAACCCATTTAGCCGTCTTTCCATCCTATACAAGCTTCTCCATTAAGTACTTCATAGGATCCATTCTTGCAATGAGTAAGACCTGGTAAGCAAGCATATAATGTTTGAGTTTGTGGGTTGTCCATACAAGTGCTACACATATCTTCTCTAAGGGTGAATACTTTTCTTCATAAGGCAACATCTTCCTGCTAATGTAGTATACGACATTATCTTTTCTAGTCTCCTCTAGGTATTGAGCAAGTAAAGCCCCTATTGCTATATCTTTAGTGGTGAGATACAACAACAATGGCTTTTCAGGTACCCGTGGGATGATTATTGGTGGTTTCATCAGATAACTCTTGATCTTTTCAAAGGCTTCTTGGCATTGTTCATTCCACACTATAGGAATTTCTTTCTTGAGCAGTCAGAAGATCAGTTCACATGTCATGGTGAGCTGGGCTATGAACCTGCTGATGTATTGTATCCTCCCTAGAAATCCTTGAATCTCCTTCTTAGTTCTTGGAGGTTTCATCTCTACAATTACCTTGATTTTACCAGGATCAACTTTTATTCCTCTTTGGCTTACCATAAACCCTAACGGTTTTCTAGATGTGACTTAAAAAGTGCATTTCTTGGGATTCAATCATAACTTGTAGAACCGGATTCTTTCAAAGAACTTCCTCAAAGCTGACATATGCCCTTCACGGTCTTTGGACTTCACTATCACATCATCAACATAAACCTCTACTTCTTTGTGGATCAAATCATGCAACAAAATGGTGGCTGCACGTTGGTATGTAGCACTAGCTTTTTTAAGGCCAAATGGCATGACCTTGTAGCAATATGTCCCCCTTGGTGTAATGAAGGAGGTTTTCTCCATATCTTCTAGAGCCATCTTGATCTTATTGTACCCTGAAAATCTATCCATGAATGATAGCAAAGCATAACCTACGATATTGACAACTAGGACGTCAATGTGAGGCAAAGAAAAGTCATCTTTTGGGCTAGCCTTATTCAGATTTCGGAAGTCTACACACATCCTCACCTTTCCATCCTTCTTTGGTACCGGAACAACGTTAGCTTACCACTCCGGATAATTGACCACCATCAAGAATCCTGCATTGTACTGTTTCTCAACTTCCTCATTGATCTTGAGAGTCCACTCTGGCTTCATTCTTCTCAACTTCTGCTTGACCGGCTTCGTGGTTGTATCTGTTGGAATGCAATGTTGTACTATATATGTATCAATCCCAGGCATGTCTTCATATGACCATGCAAAGACTTCTTTGAATTCTGTCAGCAGTGCCACTAATGCATCTCTCTCAAAAGTCGTTAGGGTAATACCCACTTGTATCATTTTAGGTTCATCATCAGTTCCTAGGTTAATAGATTAGGCTTCTTCTTTTATGGGTTCTAGGTGTCCATGTTTTAATTCCTTATCATTAAGAGTTTCTTTACCAATTTCAGAAATAAAAACATTCAAAGCCAGCAAATAAGCAGAATCAAAAATCATATTAAAAGGAAAAGAGTTCTCAACAAACTCAACGGACTTGATAGACTTAACTAAATCAGACTCAACTGGAAAACTATCATAAACAGTCTTAAAGAGTAGAAATACAAGCATAAATAGACTCAATAGGGAGTCCTCCATGAGGTGGGCGGCTCCCTCCCATGCCCAATCCTTCAACTCAGTATTGGCTTCAACGATGGCAGGTGGCTCCTAATAAGTTCCTTATTCCCTCAGCATCAATACTGCGGGGTTTTCATCCATATAATCTGTGGCTTCTTCATTAATCTCCATGTCGATAGGCTTGTTGGTCACAACAGCATCCAGGCGCTTTATGCTATCCATTCACTCATCAAAAAAATCGTGCTTCCCTTTGTTGCCCAAGTAAGTGTGTTGAGGGAGATGTTATGGTTCACCCTCCTCCATCTTCTTGTTGTCATCTTTAGCATGCTCAAGTGTCATGAATCTAAGATTGTGGACCATCAGTTTTTGGTCTAGAACAACCAACCTAGCATCTATATCATCTTCTTCTTCGGCTCATGGGGTAAGTGAGTCAGGTTCTAAGCTGTAATATGACTTCGATTCTGGAATCTCTTTACCATGCTTGTCATATCAAGGACTGGATCTTGAACTGACATCAGTGATAGAGCTCCAATCTAAAAGGTGCCCATAGGGATATTCCTCATGATACATATTATTGGCTTGTTGATTCTCCTTTCTTACATTCTTCAACACATTCACCAGCCTCTATTGGTCACTATCAGTATCGTTCCACCTATTAGCTTCAGCATCATCTTTAATATCTTGATCATAATAGTCCACATCATCATCAAATTCTTCATAGAAAAGATCTGCATCTTCTTCTTCTTTATCACTAGGGGGTTCACCCCATTCGTTACCACTGTATTGGCTATCATAATCTTCATTGTTGTTGCTCTCATTGTCGTTGTTGTTGTCATCATCATCATGTCAACTATCATTGTCCTTGCTATCACTACTACCATCACTTTCATCATCACTTCCTTCATCATCCTCACTAGGGGTTGCTCCCCCTTCTTCATCTTCATCATGGGCTTTTAGTTCATACGAGCTCTTCAATGCATGCTGACTAGCCTCCTAATACTCTTCATCTTCGATATTGCAAATGGCATCTCCAAGGAGTGTAGTCATAGCATCAGGGTCCATGTAATCAGCCCAATCAGTTGGAATCCAAGTTGTCTCCTCCTTCTTCGGTACTAGAGCCTTGTTGTTGCACTCAAGTAGTAATTCAAACCCAAGCACCAATGTCTTCGTCACAGGATCAAATCTCGGTTCAGGGAATTCCCAATAATGTTGGCTTTCCCTAGCTTTGACAAACTTTCCATTCAGTGTAGGAGTATAGGGCTTCGGGGGCTTTGGAGGAAAAGGAAATCCCTTTATTTTAGTTTTGGCTCGGGCCATCTTTCTCAGTTCCATCTCTAACAAGTCATCATCAACGTGCTTATAGTGTAACAACCCAAGGAAAAGCGCTAGCCACATCTGCGCTATACCTCAAAAGGACTAGTCACAATTGAGGCTCCTTGAAGTTGTTAATAAAGCCCAGATCTACCTAGTAAATACTCAATGTGGGACTCATCACACACCCACACACATCACACAATCAATCAAATTGGGGCATCACATATAGCCTGACCTAAAAGGTGGTGTGGTAGTAGGAATCATTGCGACCTGAACAGTAGACTTCTTCACAGTTCTCCCCAAGTTCATCCCTAGAATGTAATTCATTCTTCTCGTCATTGCTACCACATTTTTGTTGCTGTGGGGAGCAAAGTCCATGGGGATCTTCTCTACTTCTTCTTATCTTCTTTCTAAACCAGGCCTCTCAATCTCAAAGCCATCCAAGGTTAATGGCTCTTTTTTAGAATCGATACCAAAGATAGGCTTAGGCACCGTCAAAGTATCCCCATATATGGTCACAATAGCTCCTTCATGTCGAAACCGAACCTTTTGGTATAGAGAAGAAGGTACAACCTCTGTGTCATGGATCCATGGTCGCCCAAGAAGCATGTTGAAGCATGAGGCTATATTAAGGACTTGAAACTCCACTTTCTTGACCATCGACCCTATGGTGAGCTCTAATGTTATAGTTCCCATGACCTCTCTTCTACTATTGTCATATGCCCTCACATGCTGATCAGTTGGCACAAAGTTCTCAACACTTAGACCCAAGCAAGTTGCTGTCTTTAAAGGGCACACGTTAGTGCACTTCCATCATCTACCAACACCATCAGTATCCTCTTCCCCTTGGCATCTACAGTGATATGCAACAGGTCAATGCGGTGCTTCCCTATCTTGGTTAGATCCTTGTCAGAATAGGAAATAATGAGTTCCCTATTTATGGATCCAATCTTAGAATTTAGATCTTGGGAATTTGTGGTTGTAGGGACTTGGATTTGGTTGAGAAGGTCTACTAGGTTCTGACGGTGTTTGTATGAGGCCATAAGTAATCCCCATAAGGATATGTTGGCTTGTGTCTTTTATAGTTACTTAAGGACCTCATCTTCCTCAACAGGTGTTTGTTGGGGGATCTATTCAAGGCTTCTACCAAGTGTCAATCTCCAAATATGGGGGTTTGAAGTGTCTCCTCCCTTTGTGATGTGGGCAATTTTTGTTGGGTCAATATGGTCAGTATCTTGGGATTTGAAGTGTCTCCCCCCATTTATGGGTGTTTGGTTGTTCACTTGGGGTTTGAAGTGTCTCCCCTTGTTTGTGGGTGTTGGATTGAATTGGGGTTCGAAATGTCTCCCCCCGTTTGTGGATGTTAGGTAATTTGGTTGGGGTTTGAAGTGTCTCCCCCCATTTGCGAGTGTTCGGTTATTCTTGGGTTCTGGTATTTCTTCATTCCATATGTCATATCTTGTAGTGGTGGTAGATGTCATATCCATTAATTCTTCCCATGTCATCATAAAGCATTCAGGTAAATCATAGATTAGTTTAGATGGGTCTTCCTTACTTTCCTCTTCGATCATCAGGAAATTAATCTTTAGTCCTCTCCCAAAATTGTGATTGGGTAAGGGATTATTGGTGACGCTAGGCTTTGTAGGCAGTGCAATCACCCTGTTGTCTATTAGGTTCTGAATTGCATGAAAAAGGCCAAAACAACGGTCAGTATCATGGCCCGGGCCTTGGTGGTAAGCACGTCTTTTATTCACATCCAAATTTGAAGGCAAGGGGTTTGGAATTGGTTTTGGGTTTAAGGGTTTTAGTAACCCTTTTGCTTTTATTTTGTCAAACACTTGGCTTATAGGCATGTATAACTCATGAAAGTCCCCTCCTAGGTCTAGGTCCTTGTGATACTTACACAGGTGCAATGGGTGCAATCAGCTGATAAGGATTATTTTTATGAATATTAGAAATCTCTGCAGCCCTAGAATTAGATCCTATATTCCTTTTAAACCTCGGTGGGTCATCATTCTTTATAGTGCCATTGTTTAGTGCATCCTCAATTTGGGTTCCAACAGCAATTAAAGCTTTAAAATTAGGGACATATTGTGCAAACAAGTACTAATGATACACAAGTAATAAATTCTTTACAACTATAGCTAACTATCCCTCCTCACTTGGCCTATTCATCATTTGTGCTGCCTTGGCTCTCCATTTGGTAATGAAGGTAGAGAAGGATTCTTTCGGCTCTTGCTTCATGGTCTCGAGGTCTCTCCTTGTTATGTCCACTTCTATATTGTACTTATATTGCTTGTGAAACTCTTGGCAGATACCTTCCCAACTTCTTGCTCTCGCATCATCTAGGTTAAGGAACCACCTAATAGATACTCTAGTTAGTGTGTTTTGGAACATTTGAGCAAGTATTTCTTCAGTTGCGCTTAGGGGCTGCATAGCCCTTATATACATCTTCAGATGGGACTTCAGGCAACCAGCCCCATCAAACTTGTCCAAGGTTGGTATCTTGAACTTGGGAGGCAGTCTCACATCAGGGAAAAGTGAAAGGGAATCATAGTCCATGAGGTCTTCCATCTTACGGGCTCTTCTAATCATCTCCTCCATTTTGTTCATTCTCTCGTTGATTTTCTTCTCATTCTCCATGCTTGGTGGATCATGATCATCCTTGTTCTCCTCTTGATTACCCTTCAAATTCTAAAAATGTTACACCATACGGTTCATGTCTTCTCTCAGCTGGATTTGACTAGCTACCATGGTGTTGAGTAGCTCTTGAATGTTCTTGGGTTCCTTGGTGTTTGGGTGTTCTCCCTTTTCTGCCATAGTGTTAGGAGGTTCAGGCTTCTTATGGCTTGAACTATCTTGTAGGTCGAAGATGGGATTGTGATGTTGCAATAGCGGAGTTTCTTCAATGTTTATGGGCTTCAATACTGTAATGGGAGTGATGGGCTTGGAGCTGGAGCTCTTGGCTTGAGTGTCGGGCTTAGGTTTTCTTTGCAACCTTCCTTCAAATCTTGACCAAATTCTCCCCTAATGGCAGGCTTGGTCGGGTTAATCATAGCGAAGACCCCATCCACATCAATCAATCAACCAAAACAAACACACACAACATGCAATGCAATTTTAATAGGGACTAGCCTAAGGGTTCTAAGTCATTACGTTGTAGGGTGGGTTTGTTTTTTCATTGTTTCCCATAGCTAGGACGTTACACCTCCCAACTTGTAATGTAATGAACATTGTGTTGGTCCAAATGGCATGGTTTATTCTTTACAGTCAACAGGAGATGATCCAGTGACTTTGGGCTATGAGTTGGTGAGTTCACCACTGGGTACCCGAATCTAGTGAAGACCAGTGATCCATGGTTCCACCACATGTTGTTGAAAAGGGGTGCATACATTGTTGTTTGGATGGCACACACTATGACAGTTAGGGAAAGCTTTTAACAAACAATACATCTAACAAAATATCATACAACATCTCAACAAATATAGAACAAATATAAATAAACAAAAAAACAACAATATCATGCAAAACCATGCAAAAGAAGGGCACACATTTGGTCACTTAAGTCTAATACGAAACTTAGCCCTCAACATCCCCAGCGGAGTCGCCACTGTGAGAGACCAAGGAAAATTAGGTGCTCTTAAAAAAAAGATTTTGGTGCTTTTTCAAGACACCTCTCTTTTTGAGTAAGTGGTGTGGAGTCGCCACTTATTTTTTATACAAAAATAATAAGAAAAACTTAAATACAAATACATGATTGAATTGCTTCATTTTATTGATTAAGTAAAAGGATACATATTTGAAAATTTGAAATAACATAGCTTTGGGTCCTAGTTACAATCTACCCAAAATAAAAGGCAAAGATAAGACATAGATTTACCTATCCAAAGACACTAAATTCAGAGGCTAGATTACAGAATGGGAAGGTGTTAGACACCCATTCCGCCCAGACAGAGTCTGGTCTTCTAGACTCCTGTGACCAATGTACCCCATTATGCATGATATGAATGATATGTTGTGCACACATTAAATATATATATATATATATATATATATATATATATATATATATATTACACAGGTCTATTTATGAATACCCTCTTCTTTTGAAAAAAATTCAGATCTGTGTTATGGTAAAAATTGATTTGGTTTTAGAAAAAATCATATCTGTTTTTGTGCATTTAAAAAAAATAAAAAATAAAAACTAGTTTTTGGTGAAAGAAGAATCAGATCTGTTTTCGGGATAAAGTAAAACAAAATCTTTTGGTTAAAAAATATAAATTTGTTTTTTGGAAACGAGGAAAATTGGTTTTTGGGTTTGGTAAAAAAACCAGATCTGTTTTTGCAATAATGAATGCTTTTTTAAGAGGATTAGAAAAATAAGATCTATTTTTATATGGAAAAATGATTTTAGAAGAGAATTATATTCATAAAATCAACCCATGCAACATGCATCAAACAAAACAAACTAGACTAGTCATGACTCTTTTTTTATTTCCAAAATCTGCTATGTTAAAAAAATCAAATCTGTATCTAATGAAAATTCAAATTAGTTTTATTTTGAGAAAAGTTCAGATCTACATCTAAAGAAGATGTCAATCCATTTTTACTTTGAGAAAAATTCAAATCTACATCTAATGAAGATGTAGATCCATTCTTATTTGAGAAAAGAATTCATAACATGCAAATTTTGAAACTAAGATAGAGATCACAACACTAATAAAAAATGAGCATGCTTTAACAAAACAAATCAACAATTCATTGTATGAGTATTTTAAATTGATAAATTAGAAACATATATAAACATGCATCATCATCATATTAAAAATAAAAAATAATAATAAGGTAATAGAGAACAATCACTTGCTTGGAGCACTCTTCTTTTTGAGAGGATGTTTTAGAGTTCAAAGAAATTTATGCAATTCTCTTTGAAACCTAAAAACCCTAGCTTTAAGAAAGAGAATATCAAAAAGGGGAGTCAGAAATATGAGTAATTTGAGAGTGTAAAAACGTGTCACCTCTAAGAGCATAAAAGAGTGTGCTGAATTTTGAGACCCGGTCCCTATTTATAGAGGCTGGAGTGCTTAAAAAATAAGCAACAATGCTTAAAATGCGAATCGGAACGCATCCTTTTGCAAAAATGTCAAAAAGGATGTGCCTTATCATCACCCGAAGGGAGTTAGGCCAAGTCCCAAAAGAGTGAAATTCGGCACTTTTAAAGTGCCAATCGGCACTCCAAAAGTGCCGAATGGTACTCTTGAGTGCTAATCACACTTTCATCTGCGTCGAGCCATGCACTTAGACAAGTTTCCAATCTGAATTCCAATTTTTTGAACTCTTTTCTGGATAATTCTGATCTTTTCAGCAACAATTATCTTGTAGATAAATACTCTAAAATAAATCTTGATAAAGTTCAGATTATCCACTATTTTATTGCTATCCAATTATCCCCTTTATTCCTATGCAAGCAATCTTACCTTAAACACTAATTATCAACCAATCACAAAATTATTTAATTAATTGTAATTTTTTAAACAATCAGAATTAATTTAAATTAATCATGTGTGGTCGACTCTACTTAGACACAATGCATGCTGACTGTGCAAACTTGATCATGCAATATCTTTCGATCCGACGGTCCGATTTGGGAACCAGACATACCGTTGCAACCGTTAGAATCTCAAGATCATTTTTATGATATGCAATGAATGAATTAATGCATGTAATGTAATCATGATTTTTGGGGTACATGGATGATCATTCTAGTCATCTTCCTTGATTAAATCATGAGTGCAAAATCGAGTGTCTACAATCATCATCTCCAAAGCAAGAAGTTATCAGCTAGTGCAATTGAACATTTCAGCCATAATGGGTGCCCTCAGGTTTCTGAAAAAGAGAGAATGATACAGATTATGAAATTGAAACATGTAAGGAACACCAGAAGAAACACATGAAGAATAACCTAAAAGCAAGAACAGACTTCAGTGGAACCAAAACTAGTGAGATACCAAATCACCCAATAAATAAGTTTACACCTATATAAACTAATAAAGGTCCACAACATAGATCTTAAAACAAGCATAGTAGTCATGGCATCCTATACTAGAGACACCCATTCCACTAAAAACCTATTTCTCTTTCGCATCTTAGAATGCAAAAGACTGTCAAAAACACACATCCAGTCTCTACAATTCAACCATGAATGATTCTATGAAGTACACAGAACACAGGAAAATCACTAATAAGCTGGTGAAATCTTTGCAATTGATGATATAGCAATGATTATTGTCTTGGTTGTCTTCTTTCCTCCTGTTGCTCATCATATAAAATAATTACCTCCGTATGCTTAAATATTCTGTCAAATAAGAGTATGATAAAATTACTTAAGATCAAAATCCTTAATTTATCATATATATATATATATATATATCAATTAATGCGAGGACATAAGCTGCTCAAACCGTCACAAATAAGCCAAATGAAATCTATTAGCAAGCCTTATTATTATTGTTATTATTTATTAGAAGAGACAATGGATTAAGGATTTAATGAAGGTCCTTTGTATCGAATGGGGAATGGCACTTAATTCGCCGGATGAATGTAATGCAACTATCTTAGTACTGGAAGTAAACATAAGGAAAAACTTCTACAAGTTGCTACAAGTTGTAGACTAAAACATTCAACGTTTGTGAGTTTAAGTGGATGCTTTACCTTAGCTTCTTTATCCCAATTACTCTCTAGAACTGCTATTATCCTTAGTACTTTTTTTTTTTTTTAAGTATATAAATTTATCTATATAATAACTAATAGTCAAAACGTTTGACTTTTTGTTGATCATTCCTCATTGCACCACATGGTTACATAAATTAATGCCACGTATATATTTAAAAACATGAACAATTGACTTTTCATTTTTCAATAGGCACATTTTCGGTCAATAGGTACCTTTTGATTTTTTGTTAACCGCTCCTTATTGCACCAACATGGCTATATATATAATAGTCGAAACATTTGACTTTTTGTTGACTACTCCATATTGCGCGATGTGGCTATATAAATTTGTGACACGTTTGCATTTTAAAACATCGAAAAATTGTGTCTTTTCATTTGATGGATTAAACAAACCATTTCATACAAATTTACTACCATTACTATATCTTTAACTGTCTCTTTGGGTATTTACATTCACTTCTTATTTCTCTCAATTTCTTTTATGCCAGAGGAGTACATAAATTAGAAAACAACATTATTGGTGCTATATACCCTTGATGAAAAGGTTAGAAAATAATTCGATCTATTGTGATTGAGAAATTGCTCCAAGTATTGATCATGGATACTATTCTTTTTTTTTTTTCTTCAGAAGATGGTGTTATACTATTCGGTTACATACTTTTTGCCTTAAACTTTGTGTGCCAAAGTTACGTAACATATTGTTATTTGTGCACCGTTTGACTATGTAAAATGAGTTTAAATTTGCATTTTTTCTGGTTTAATGGATTTGATTATTTGTTTAAGCATATTGTTTTGTATTTCCTCATCTCCATTCGAATTTTAATATATGGGTTTGAATCGGGTAGTTGCAATGGAGATTTGGTTTAAAGCAATATTACAAGTTGTTTTAATATTCTCTTATGGCCATAATATAAAGCAATATTGTAATATAATTTATGAAATGGCCATGACTTCGACACTATAATCAAGAAGTAGATACCTTTTTATACTAATACATTAATTGTTTGCCATTATAAAAAATTGAATCCTGCACATTTGTTTTATGTTAATATTTTCCTCTAAGAATGGTATTGTGTATTGTTATTGGTTGAATCGTTGTCTTCAATATTAATATATACCCTGTTAACTATTCTATTTTGTTGGCAGGTCTATTACTTTTGATCTAATTTGTATAAGATTGTATTACCACGCTTGGAACGGCCAGACTTTGGTGGTAAAATCAAAGTATAACAGTAATCAAAATCAAACACGTGGCACTTAATGTGTGTTATGGCATATTTGCACTTCACAATTTATTCTTCTTATTGTTTCATCGTTGACTATTGTAATAAAAAAAATTTATGTATTAGTTGAAATTTATTTTGAGTTTGAATGAGATTTTCGCACCATAAAAATTTACAGTTTTATATATAATTGGTTCTTAGTGTATGGGCACAAAATTTTCCCCATGACATAACCAAGTTTATTAGGTTCTACAAATAGCAATTTTGGAGAAAATCCACAGATTTCTCGTGTTTCTAAGAAAGATGAAAGAGAAGAAGTTGAGAAGAAGTTACCAAATGAATATAAACCACTATTCATACCCAAATGATTACGACTCTTCAATATACACATTTTCATTCAGTATGCACATTTTCAATCAATAGGCACATTTTATTCAATAGGCACATTTTCATTCAATATGCACATTTTCGTTCAATAGGCAACTTTTCAATCAATAGGTACATTTTCATTTAATAGACACCTTTAATATATATCAAATATAAAGAGCTATGACCTTTCAATAGAAACATTTTGGTATATTTAATATGAAGGGTTATGACTTTTTTTCCGTGAAATCATCCGATAGTTATTCCCATGCATCGCACGGGTTAACGACTAGTGTGTGTGTGCGCGCGCGCACGTGTGTGTGTGTGTGTATATATATATATATAAGCATTCGATCACCTAATACTAATACTTGACAGTTTACACCTGGCCTTTGAGAACACAGGTGACAGGACTGCTACATTAAAATGAGTTGGATAATTGTTTTCTCAACCGATATGGCAAAATTGGCAAGCTATTAAAATTTCCATGTCAAATGGTAACAAAATTAATTAATTAATTGAATTATAATTTTTTATATTTTTGGAAAACAACAACATGGTACTAACTCCTTTGACTTAGTAATGTTAGATCGACCATCTTGCTAAACTATGTTACTCAAAAAAGAACAGAGAAGTAAAGGAAGCTTCTTCATTTTCAAATGAATTCCGACATGCTTGACTAACACAACACTAAGGGCATGTTTGGTAGACTGTAATAGGCACTGTAATGTAATAGTTATTCCCATGGTTTAATTATTCTTTAGTTTGGTTATGTTTTTATTACAAGGAATAGTCATTCCTTATGAATAACTATTCTTCAAAATAAGAAATAATTATTCCTCTTTAAAAGGTTGTATTGTCTATTCCTTAGTAAGTGCAATAATTTCAAAACTTAATATATATCCAAATAAACAAACTTCCATATACATTTAACAATTATAAAAATAAAAAATCATAAAAAATAACACATGTCTCTCTTAAATTTAAAAATAACAATTTTTAAGGAGATATAATTGTATAAGTAAGATATTTCCTAATTGAATGTTAAGTTTCATTCTAATGTTATAACTCACAACCAAACTAATGAATAGGTTTAGTTATTACATTACAACACACTTTATTACTAGTAATAAAGATTACAATTCCTGCCGTAATCCTCATTCAGTATACCAAACGTACCCTAACAGGAATATCATTTATTAAAAAACAGCAATAGCATCAACATGTTGTATTATCCAAACATGAAAACCGTATGTTAGACATGCAGGTTTGACCCACACACTAGTATGATCGATCCTCTGCACAAAAATTTAAGTTGAAACTTATTATTGTGTTCTCTAACATAAGTTCAACTATTTGGCATAAATGTTCTACATCTTGAAAATAGCAATTTTGGTAGTCACAATAGGAAAACTAAAGTCAAGAACTATCAAACCACTTCTTCAAGCATTGTTCAAAGAAAACGACTTTGTATTCCCAAAATCTACATCTATCATTGCATGGTACAACAGCTATTATCCAAACATAGAATGGAAGAAGTCTACATCATTTGACTTAAAATTTATTTTAGCAATGGGTGGTGAGAAAGGGTGGCTAAACCTTGAGTGAAGAGGATTAGAAGAAGGCCATGATTGATGTTTTTTGGAACTCAAGAAACTTGGGCTTTACTTTTATTGATAATTACTAAATCAATTATAAAAAAACCACATCAGATAAGCAGAATAGTTGAGAACTTTGGCTGGCCATATGAGCTATACATGTTTTAGAAAGCCATCTGCTAGAATAATTTCAATAGAATAGAACAGAGCACTCTGTTTCTTCAAGTAATGAAGAGAAGAAAACAAATAATGGACCAGTGACTAGCTTGAGTTGATCTTCATACCTTAGTGATCACTACTAGATTGGGCTGATTGCGAGGTGATATAACTCAACATTTGCATCATCATATTTTCATAATGTTCTCTTTGTTCTGCCATTTGACTAGCTTGTTGTTCCTCAAAATGTCTTTTTTGTTCTGTTATTTGAATAGCTTGTTGTTCAAGCATGCTTTTGAGGTGCTTTACTTCTTCTTTCAACTCTGCATCAGCCTCTATTCGTTTGTGTTCAAATTCTAAGCATTTTTGTTCAGATTCTTGGAGTCGCTTCTCAAGATTATACATTCTAGATGAGGAGGAACCCTATAACTTGGTAAGAGTGACTCCAGCACCATAGCCACAAACTCGTCTAATAGGCCAAGAATGTATTGACCCCTTGTGATGAATTAACCAATTAATTAGCCAAGTTGATTAATTAATCAGATTAACTAAAAATATGCGTGGCAGCACAACCAAATCACCAACTAATTAAATATGCAGCGAAAATTAAAGTTTACATGGTGATTTGTTTACGAATGGGAAAAACCTCCAAGGCAAAAACCCCACCGGGTGATTTTAAAGTCACCACTCCCGAGAATTCACTATTATCACAACAAGTAGTTACAAGTAAAGGAATTCCAGTACCTTATACCAACCTACAATTGAACCCTTACCCCAATACCCAATTGAACTTGTTCTGTAGTGACAATCTCACATTTTAATGCACAGCTCCTAGTACGTGACAGTACGTGACTAACTAATAGATGCGCAAATCCCAGTACGCGACTTAATCACCAACTTGAGAAAGATGTTGGTTGTAGTTCTTCAGTTCATCAACACGATGAAGATCACGAAGCTGCTTGGTCACAAAACCCAACAGCGTACAAACGCAGTAGCTTCTTCAAGAAAAAGAAGAACTAGGGCAAATCAGGTTTGCGGTCACAATTCGCATGAACAACACTTTGCTTCACACTCGTGCAACTGTGCCACCTTTTACGACCCTTAAAATAATCTTTATATATGTTTAGGGTTAAAAAGAAAAACTAAACATGTATTCACGGATTTGATGAAAATCAGAACTGAAAATCTGTTTTCCATAAATCTCAATAGATAGCTTATCTATCGAGCAGCTATCGAGCTTCGAGCTGAAACAGCTTTTTAAACCTCGATAGATACTAGCTGTCGAGCTTTAAAATCCAGCATTTTATCACTTGATTCTTGGACAAACTTGCATGGCTTTAACACTTGAACTTGAAACCTTATTCCTTGAAGTATTAAGCGCATCCTAAATCTACCCAATTACAAGTAAAGTACGTTTTGTCAAGGATTAGCTAATTCTAAATTGACATATGTTCCTAACTTGAATCACATATGTCCTAACATCGTCCATGACGCTCAGGTTCAAACACCTCCACGAACATTTGAACTTGAGATATTTGCAATGCCCCCTCATTCACTTGAGTAGCAAGATTCCTCAATGCCATCTAAAAAGAAAAGTAACTTGCAACAAAATCACATAAAAATATACTATCTATATTAATATAATTAGAAGATTTCATACCAATGCATCTTGTGTTGGTTCATTTATTGCTTGCCCATTAGCTTGCACATGGGTGATGTCAAATAATTCAATTCTACTAGGGCTATGACCTATCTTCTTTTTCTGCCATTTGACAAAACAAATAGAAAGCATATAGTAATTAAGTATGGAAGATGAATAATGTGAGGAAACACAGTTATTACCATTCCAATAGTAATAGTAATAGATAGAAAAACAAAATCAAGAAACATGTTGCAGTCACACAAATCAAAGGCATGTTCTCATGAGAAACATAAAGTTTTCTTAGGTTTCATTTGTTTTGAAGTGATTTAAGATTATAATATTATTGGCATACACCTCTTCCGCACTGCATTGTTGGAAAGTTTTTGAACCAAAAGTGTGGATAATATTGTTTTTGCCTTGATTTTCCTTGTTTTTCAATCTCATGTCCTACATTTAAGAATGATAAGTCAGTCCCATAAACCATCAAATCCATAAGACAATAGTTAAGAATAAATTTGATAATAAATTCTTTGTAATGGTACCATATGAATGTGAACTAGAATACTGGTGTAGGAAAATACCATCCTCAGCATATGCAAACTATCTTTGGGGCTCAACTAATAGGGAATGTTGTGAATGCGAAGAAACATACTATTCTAATAAACTAAAAGGGAGAATGTTTGATTGTGAGAAACAATATAATTTTCCAATGAACTTTAGCTCTACTAGCACCTCTACCCCTTGCATTTAATTCGTAGGTATATAACACAGAATTAAATTTTGGATTCCTTTTCTCTTTCAAGGGGGCATCCCAACAAAATAAAATGAGACGTGGGCATGATTTCATTAATAGGCATTATTTTCAATCACCAAACGGTATCATCCGACACTCAATCCAGGAAATGGACAACAAAGCCTAGAGATTTTACTAACTCCAACAAACAAAAGGTATCTCAAACAATTAAGGGCACAAGAACTTAGCCAGATTTGATGTAGGACAAGCTGCAGGACAAAAGACTCTAGGAGGAGGCATTTATTTGGGAAACAAAGGAAAGGGATGGGACTTAGGAATTAGCACCTAGGGCTTGCTTGATCAACATCAAGCAGATGACATAGAAAAATAGATAGCCTCCTCAGCATTAGCACAAAGAGCTGCTTGGAAGTTGGAATCAACACCAAGCATAAAAGGAACCCAGGAATTAGCACTTAGGCTTGCTTGGAATCAAAGCCCCAAGCATTAGAATAAGGCCCCCAAATTTTATAAATCCATAATTAACCGATTACAATAACGAACTTGAGACCCTTTAAATAGTCCTGAAATTACATCTTATGTGGATAAAAAAATAAAACCATAACGAGATTACATAATATATAGAAATAACATTCAAATAATAGTCAAATCTCTCAGCATCAATCACCATCAATCAAGTCCAACAAAATCAAAATCAAAATTAATCATGCCAAAGCAATTGGTTTCACTACCGCAAAAAGCCAAAGCAGTCATACAATATGGAAAAATTGATTGAAAACATCCATAACTAATACCCAAGTTCAAACACATACAATATAGCAAACATTGATTGAAAAAAATGTATAACTAATATTAACTAAATTCCTAGTTATTGAACGTGCAAATTATAGTAGGAAATAAATCAAGGCTTACAGAGTGTCTAAAAGCACATTTCCCACCCAACCAATACTAGCAATCTCTTGGATTGAGCCTTGCAATCTCGTTGTGCTTGTACTCACAATCAAAAAAAAAAAACACTCAATCAATATTTGTATGAAAACTGTAAAGGAAACAAAGATTATGATTTGAACTCGAATAATGAAATCGCAAAAGTTGAACAATTAGAAATTGAAATGAGGAAATCGATGATGAGCTCAGTTTTTAGCGACATGTGAAATGAAAATCATGGGGAAATCAATGAAAAAGTGTGGGTAAACCAAAAAACAAAAAAATCAAAGACAAAATTAGGGTTTGTGACTTCCATGATCAATTCATACCTAATCGGAGTTGAGAACACAACACCAAGAGAGACAACGAGTCACAAAATTGCCGAGATCAATTCGTACCTAATCGGAGCTATGCGATTTTCATGATCGTTGAGCTCTATGAGATTTCCATGACCGTCAAGCTCTATAAGCTCTATGCTTTCTCAGTTTCTGTGAGAGAGTGAACAAATATTTTATCAAGGGCTGTGGCTATCTTTTCAAAAAAAAATTGTGGGCTTTTTTCAAGGGCTGAAAATTTTGTCATATTTTATCAAGGGTTGTGGGCTGAAAAATGTAAATGTTTTGGGTACAAAACTAGCCCACTCTTTTTTTCAAATTTATTTCAAGGGTGTTTTAACTTATTCTGAGGGACCTAATAACCTTTGAGATAACCACCGCACACCTTTGGTGCGATGGTCACGCCACAGGTATAAATGCTTGTAGAGTGTAGGGGACAAGGGTCGGGGTTCAAGTCTCCAAGAAGGAGCTTCACACACATTTACACTTAAATTAGGCTAAAATAGAAATTCTATCTTGTATAAAAACAAATAAATAAATAACCTTTGAGATAAAGTTTAGTAATATAACCAAGCAAATTTGTATTTATAGATTGTATCGACAAATTTTCGTAAACCCTCAATAAAAGAGGGTCGAAATAACTAAAGTTTGTTGTAGTGTTATTTTATTATTTTAATGAGTTGTTTATATTATTTTAAATGAATCAATAAAAAAATAGAACATTTGTTATTGGGTGTATTGTAAATTGAGGTGGTAAAATAGATAAAATAACTTTTAGAGGTGCTAAAAGCTAAATTTTTAACTCCATTACTGTGAATGCTCTAATTTCAACAACAACAAAATCCTAGCCAGCCTAGTATTAAAAAAATATATATTATTTTGTGTGTGTGTGTGTTTTTTTTTTTTTTGTCTTTGTTGGTAAATAATTATATCTCAATATATTAAAAAACAATGATTTTGTGTATTTATAATTTGTTAATACTATATGGATGCTTATTTGGCTTTCTTTTTTTTCTTTTCTTTTTTTTTGCTTATAGTTCGGCTCTCTCTAACTTGAAATTCTAAGTGCATCCCAGACCTACAATAACACCCAATTGTGAAATAAGAGAAATTTAGTAAAGACCAACAAAGTTCCCAAAATGTGTTACATCAGAACTTACAGAAGCAAATGAAGAACATATCAAACGCATTTGTAATAGATAATCGGTTAGATGCAGAACGTATGTCTGTACAAGGTCTGATTTGGTGATGGCATTATCCTAGTTTGAAGCATTAGAAACCCACAAAGAAGGTTATAAAATACTTCAGGAAACTAAGGATTACAAGATAGACTTACCGACAGGCGAATGAATTGGAGCTGATTGGTTGTTCAAATTTAGATATTCCAGGATGTATAGGCTCAAAAAGTGTACTTTATGATATGCATTTTTTTTTCCTTTTTTTTTTTTTTTTTTTTTTTGCTAAGGTGTTGTATCTTGTTGAATTATTAATAAATTATTGTTGTTTATCTACCATAAAAGGTAGAATTCATTGGTTTTCTATAACTCTAGAACACACTTATTATGGTTAAGAAACTTTATCGTAGGTCTAAAGGTTAATAGATTCTCCCAAAAAAAAAATTTGAAGTCTTTAAATTTTAGAGTAAACTACATAATTAATCTTTAACCTTTATACTATATTTCAATTTAATCCCTAACATTTTAAATATGTTAATTTGGTCCCTAACTTTTTGGTATTTTGTCAAAATAGTCCTAGCTATTAAGTGATGGATGAAAAAAATAGTCCTAGCTATTCTTTTTTTGTCACATAGACTGCCACATGTATTGCTATGTTAGCATAAGCTATAAAAAAAAACTAGTGCCATGTGTCCTTTAAATTGTCTTTCCTTTCATTTTCTTTTGCTTTCATTTCTTGGGAAACAAACAAGATTAAGGCTATGTTTGTTTCAGGTGAAAATGAAAATTGGAAAATATTTTACACTCTTGACTGTGTTTGGGTGCACATGAAAATACAATTAAACTAAAAATATATTTCAATTGACCGTAAACTAAGGCCCTTAGACCCCGGAAATTGTTTTCCACATTGATTTTACCTTCAACCAATTTCCACTCTCCTAACAAACTCACACCAGACCAAAGGAACTAGGGAGAGAGCTACCCAAGGTCAAGCCTGTGTCCACCATCGGTCAAGCCTGCGTCCACCGCAAGTCAAGCCTGTGCCCACCTGCCTCCTTTCGTCGATCTGCCTTCTCTCTCTTCCCTCTGACCAACCAAGGCCAGGTCGGACACTGCATATCAACAATCTAATGCCTTCACTCAAGAACCATACCCTCTCTTCCACTCTCACTCACGACACTCTCAATCAGGATCGATCTCACCCTCCCTCCTCAGCAAACCCCAAGCAACATCACTCCACAGTGGTCTTCTCTCTCTCATCTCACTTTTTCTCTCTAATCCGAACCAAACCCCCCACTTATTTTGTGTCTGATTTTTTTTTTTTTTTTTTTTCTAATTTTGTTGTTGTTTTGGTGGTGTGGGTGGTGGTGTTTTGGTGGGTTTTGTGTGGGTGGTGATGGGTTTTGTGTGGATGGTGGATTTTCTGTGGTGGTGGTGGCAATGGAGCAGTGGTGGCAGTTTTTTCCCTCTTCCCGATTTGGATTTTGTGGGTGGTGATGGGTTGTGCTTGTCCTTGGTGGTGGTGGCTGGTTTGGGCTTAAATTTTCTAAAAATATATTTTTTACATCCAAGACCAAACACAAAAAATAATTTTCCGGTGTAATTTCCACAACACAGTCAAACAGTAGATAATGTTTTCCTTTACGTGAAAATATTTTACACTTAAAAAACATTTTACATATTGCCAAACACAGCCTAAAACCCAGAATTAAAAAATTAAACTTCATTTTCCTAGCAACCAAACCAGGGAAAAATAAAACTTTGAAGCTTAAGCCACTCACCCAATTTCCTTGTTTTCCTTGCTCGCCATCAACACTATCATGCTTATTGGAATCAAAAATTTTCTCTTCTTTAATTAGTCTCAATCAATGATAAATTCTTTTACCCTTGCTCTTCCTACACACTATCAAAGTGTCGTGCTTGTTAGCATCATGTTATATTTCTTCTTTAATCCCAGTCCCACCCAAAAATCAAAATAGTCCATAAAATTCTTTAGTGTTACTAACAATTTGTTGCTAGGCCTAGTATCAGACTTTGTCAGCATCAATACAATTACTCCTGTGAGCTATGAAAATAACAGTGGACTTTGTGAAAGGCCTTTAAATTTCTATAATTAACATAAATATTGTGTATTTGAAGTTTCTTTCAGAAATGGATCTGTTTTTAGTTTCGCAATTTTTTCTTTTTCATTAATATTGCTTTTCCCTTGTTTGATTTCTGAAAAAATGCAGGAAAATAAAGTTGAAATTTTCAATTATGGGCTTATAAACCCGTTTATTTCCCAAGAAAGCAAAGCAAAAGAAAATGAAAGCAAAAAAAATGAAGGAAACGTAGCACTAGATTTTTTTTTTTTAAGTTTATGTTGACGTGGCAGTCTATGTGGCAAAAAAATATATATTTTATTTTGATCATTAGCCACATCAACATTTTATATCCATCACTTAATGATTGAGACCATTTTGACACAATACTAAAAGGTTAGGGATTAAATTGAGATATTGTGTAAAGGTTAAGGACTAATTATATAGGTTACCCTAAATTTTATATGACAATTCAACTATAGGTTTCACATCTAAGAAAATTAAGAGTGGAAGGCAAAGTAATAAATTGACATAAAGTAAGAAATGACTAGTGTTCAACTTTTCCTTCAACTATCAAATTATAAATTAATGCTTAATTTTTTGTAATTTAGTAATTTTGTCAAAATGAGTCAATCTGTTCCTTTTGTCCAAATTTATTAATAAACAAAGCCATTTAAACATTTAAAAAAAATTAATACTCATAAAAAAAATAAATAAATAAAAAACAAGATCTATTAAATGGAGCTTCTCATTAATGTTTTCAATTAAAATTTTATTTTAAAAAAATATTGAAACAACGTCATTTAACAAAAAATTTGGACAAATTGACTCATTTTAACAAAATGTAGACTAAATTTACAAAAATAAAATCCTAGGGACTAATTTGACAATTAAAGTAAAAACCAAGGGACTAGCTTGAATTTTAGCCTAAAGAAAATAACGTTACATGTCCATTGAGCATATAAGTATTGAGCAAATGATTGCGGATATCGGTACAATGTTATAGAAGCTCATGTGGAGATATAGCTAATTTCATGTTTAATTTCTTTATGATAGTTTTATGTTTTGAATAAAATTTGGTTAATAGAGAATAAAAGACCATGTATATTTAGTACATAAGAATATGTTTTAATTCAAATGAAGAAGTAATTACTCCACCTAATAGTAATTTCTAGTATTTTCAATAGAGACATTTAAGGTTCAAATATTTTCTCCTTCAAAATATTGATTTATAAAATTTAAAAAACAATCAATGGCTCATTGATTAAAGGAATTATCTTTTTTGTTTTATGTTTTATTGATTAAAGGAATTTTAAAATAATAATAAATACAAGAGGACTTCGCCCTAACCTTTTGAAAAAATTTAGATATCTCCATAAAAAAATTTTAAAAAAAATGTTTTATTAAGCTAGGCATTAACTTCTCCAGGAAATAGAAAAAAAAAAAAAAAAAAAAGAAGTTAGGCATAAACTAGAACGAATCTCTCTAAAACAATTATGATTGAATGTTTGTGTTCAATTCACTAGTACGAGCTGGGTTTCTCACTTTCCGCCTTCAATGCCGCATTTTAGTTTTTATGCTTTTGGAATTATTGGTGGCCGTGGGGAGCCATGGTTTGGCAACTTTGAAAGAATATTTATGGATAGGCAAGTAAACTTTGGATGCATACTGAGAGTCTAAAAAATGTCACTCAAAACTCATATATCAGTCTAATAATAGGGAAAGCGATGAAAGAGAAACCACCACGAGAACGAGAAGTAATAAGTTCATAATTCGCCACTAGATGTTTTTAGTTTTTTTATTTTTAATTTGATAATTTAAATGCCATTAGAATTTGGACAAGTAAACAATGAGGGCTTCGAAATCCTTATCCTTTGGGTACTCGATTTATTATATATTCAACTATTTCTAGAGGGATTTGAAAGAGAATAAATCCAAGTCTAGCAATTTAATAAACAAAGAAGATTTCCTCTATATAAACTAATCTCATTTGCACACACGTACCTTTTAATTTGCTTCACCTGGCTTCTTTTCATTTGCACATATATCCCTCCACCACATAGACCTTCACCAATCCAGGTTTCTTCCTGCAGATCATGAAAGGAAGTGACATTATCCACAGCCAAATATGTTCAAGACTTTGAGTGATGCTTGCTTGCTAGGTCAACAATAACTTTTATTATCATCCAATTGTGTGTATCCAATTATGTGTATCCACGTATTACATCCTCTTATTGGGTGAATTTGTAGTACTTTAAACACATGTTTTTACAACACTTTTTAAAATCACAGTTTTAACATTATTTTGAAAACCAATTCTTGAACTCTCCTACCAAACAAGCCCTAAGGTTCTCAAACACCCTAGCAAAGAAGGTATCCATATACTTGAGATATCAAATTTCGTCATTCAACCTTTGAAAACTTATTTTTATGGGAAAATTGTAAATGCTGCATCTCAGCTTAGATTTTTTTATTATACTTTATTCAAAAATGTATTTGTGTGTTTGTGTTTATATATATTTATGAGATGGGTTCAAATTACACCTAGTATAACTCTATAAAAGTTACACTTGGTGTAACTCTATAAAAGTTACACATTTTTTAAACCATAGATTTTTAAGAAATCTAATGGTTAGAAGTCTTCTAATAGAAGATCACTATAATCAATGTCACCTTTAAAATTAATTGTTTTCCATATTAGCTAACCTAATTAATTTAAGAGAATATTATATTATTTTCTTTTTAACTTTCTTTCTCTCTCCTAATCAATTCATCCCTAACCTTACGCAAAAACATATTCTCAACGTTCTTGGGCATCACAGCAGTTGTCCCGCATACATGTATTTTTGCTGAATGGTACTTGTATTCTGAGATGTGAAAAATATACGTCTTATATGGGTTGCAATGTCTTAGCAACACTGCAACAGCACTCTTTCATAATAAGAAATAGAACAAGAAACCAGTTTTGGTTGTCTTCTGACTCATTACCACCATTATTTCCCTCACTAGGAGTCTTGGGTTTCCCTCCAAGACAATTTTTTTTTTTTTTATTTGTTGTAATATACAAACAGTTAGGGAAATATCAAAATCTTGTGACCAATCAATGTAAGCAGTTGAATATCACCATCTTCCTAGCTTGGTAAAATGGGAATAAAGATAAATTTACTTTTAGTTGGATGAACTTTCTAGACCTCATCAGACGTGTCAGCTTTTACTAAAATAATAAGGTATATGCTTAAATTGATTTTTTTATGTGAGAAAAAATTAATTTGAAATATGGTATTCTTGATCAAATTTAGTTGTTTATGCAACAATTGAAACAATGTCCAACAAAAAGGGGAAAAAAAAAAGGAACAACACAAAAAAAATGTAAAAAAATATATTTTAAGGATCAACTACCTCCATGCCCAAGAACGTTGAGAATATGCTTTTGTATAAGGTTAGGGGTGAATTGATTAGGAGAGAGAAATAAAGTTAAAAATAAAAGGCGTAAATGCACTTTTAGTCTCTACATTTTGACCCGATTTCTTTTTTGGTCCCTACAGTTTATTTTTACCACTTTTAGTCCCTAAACGAATTAACGCGTGACATTTAAGTCCTTGCCATCACCCAACTAACTGAAAATGCTGACGTGGCAAACGGAGGAATTAAAATATTATAAAAAAATGTCACACCACCCATGCCACGTCAACATACAAATTTAAAAAATTAATTTATTAATTTAAACTAAATAAAAAATTAAAAACAGAATTAAAAACTCAAATTCACATGAACTAAGATCTAAAAGTTTATTGAAAAAGAACACCAAGAAACCCAACCTAGATCTAAAAGTTTCTTTCTCTCTCTCTGTCTCTTCTTTCTCTTTCAATTTGGACTCACAGGTAAGTAAAAAATACAAATTCATAAATTCCATTCTCTCGTGCAAACCACTCTCAATCTCAATCTCAATCTCAATCTCAATCTCACTCCTCATCACCATTCTTCCTTTGTTTAACCTCACAAACTGTTTGTCTTCCTTCACCAGCGTCTCATTCAAGTCCTCACTTCTGGCGAACAACACAGAAGGGCATCGTCGAACAACATCGTTCTATGCCTTGATCCGAACCAGACCATCGACGACAACTTCCTCGGCGCCAAGGTAACCTGGACCAATTCCAATGGCGCCGTTTCTAGGTATGGAGCAGATCTAATGGCACCGTTCTGGATTTGGAGCAAATCTACCTTGATCCAAACCAGACCATCTACACTCGCCTCCCTCCCAAGGAAGATTTCTCAGTCCCTTCTCTTAATCTCTCCTCCGTAGTCAAGCAAGCCGACTTTGCCTTGCCGAAAATCCAAACTGAAATTCCTGATTTGATTAGCAAAGATGAATAAGCAGATCTGGGTAATTTAGGGGCTAAATTACTGGGTTTTTTCAGGGTAATTTGAATAGCGAAGATTGTGTTTTTCTGGGTTTTTTGCTGGTTTGAATTTTTGTGTTTGATTTTTCCGACGAAATCGAACAGCTAAAGCCTTGAGATTTGAAGCTGTACATCAACATCAAAGACCAGCACAGCAATAGACAATGGAGATCTGTTCCTTTGTATTTGAGCTAAATTTTTTGGGTTTTTTTTTTGTGTGTTTGTTTCCTAAGAAAATATAGGTTTATAGGTTTGTTGGAGATTGGTTTTTTTACTGGGTTTATGGGTTTGATTTGCTGGCTGATTAGTTATTCAATTATGGACTTTGTGAAAATCATGTGGATTAGTGATTTGCTGGAGAATTTGGTGTTGAATGGATGTTTGTTGTTGTTTTTTTTTTTAATTTCTGGGTTGGGGTTCTTGATGTTCTTGTTCAATAAACTTTTAGATCTTAATTCATGTGAATTTTAGTTTTTAATTCTGTTTTTAATTTTTTATTTAGTTAAAATTAATAAATTAATTTTTTAAATTTGTATGCTGACGTGGCATGGGTAATGTGGCATTTTTTATAATATTTTAATTCTTCCATCAGCCACGTCAGCATTTTCTGTTAGTTGGGTGACGGCAAGTGCTTAAATGTCACGCGTTAATTGGTTTAGGGACCAAAAATGGTAAAAATAAAATGTAGGGATCAAAATAGAAATCGGGTCAAAATATAGAGATTAAAAGTGCATTTACGCCAAAATAAAATAAAATAATATTCTTTCAAATTAATTAGGTTAGTTAATATGGAAAACAATTAATTTTAAAGATGACATTGATTATAGTGATTTTCTAACCATTAGATTTCTTAAAAATTTAAGATTTAAAAAATGTGTAACTTTTGTAGGGACGTAACTTTTGTAGAGTTACACCAGGTATAACTTTAACCCTTCTCTCTCTCTCTCTCTCTCTCTCTCTCTCTCTCTCTCTCTCTCTCTCTCTCTATATATATATATATATATATATATATATATATTATTTTTTAAGAGTTGGGTTCAAGTTGCACCTGGTGTAACTTTAAGCAGTATTACACCACTCAATATTTTTCAATTGGATGCGAGTATTAACAAATTTACCATTAGATTACATTATCTTTGTATATTCTTTGCGTTTGCAAAATTTTAAGGTGATCAAACATTAATAGTAATGTCATCAATCAATTGTTAAAATTCAAGTTTTGTAGTTTAAAATAATACATAAAAAATAGGTTTATGGATCAAATAGTAAATAATATCCGATTGATATGGAAATTGACATGCATCCTAAGAACATATAGAACATATAATTCAACGGTTAGATTTTCAAAATATTAATTTAATAACAAGTTATTAGGTAGTGTAACTTGAACCTAACCCATTTTTCAAATATAAAACTTGATAAATACAATAGTTATAAATATGCATTTATTACTAAAGTATTTATATATGGAAATATATGTAATATTGAACTACTATTTTTTCATTTAAAGAAATATGATATCCCAATATTTTAATGGAGGGTTTCAATATAGAATAGATTTTTTTTTTTTTTTAAGAGAGAATAGAATTAAAATCCAACAAATATATATATATATATATATATATATATTAGAATAATGTACATTTGAAATTGTAAGACCACCAAAACTTATGTGACAAAATATTATGAGATTTACCAAAATTCAAACGTATTATTATAAATAAGAAATTAGGATAAGGCAACCCTTCATAAAAATTAATGAGGCTAAACTCATTTTACTATAGTGAATATATTATTTGTAATTCATCTGAAAATTAATTATTTGAATATATATCAACACTATTTTTAAATAAATAATTCTTTTCTTAAAACTATTTAGTTAAATATATAAAACATTGTAGACCACTTCAAATTTTACTAACATTAATGAGGCAAAATTATATACACATAAAAATATTTATTTTCATAAAAATATGTATTGAATTTACAATTTTCTTTTAATGAATTTGCATATAAGATATACTTAAACTTTTGGATGCAGCATTAGACTAAAAAAGGTGTGACCCATCAATTATTCTAAGATGCTGCTGGTGCTAGATCATATATAGTTTATATATAATGCTAAGTTTGCTTCGCTCCCTCCTTTCCCTCCTTTGGTGTTCAAGAAGGGGAGAAAGGATGTGTTTTTACTTTTAATGATATCATGCATTATAAAAATAAATATAAAAAATCACTCAAGTAAAATTGAAGGTAGTCATTATGACACCATTTATTTCACAATTATTTATTGTACACATTGCCACATGGATTGAAATCGTGTTACAGAAAATGTGTACAAATGTATGTAATAAGAGGTGTGTAACAAGATTTAGCCAAATTTGAGTTGGGACTCTAGATGTTATATGGATGTATTCTCATGATTTGGATTTATGAATAACTATCTTTTTTTTGTTCCTAAAAAAAAAAAAAAATTAATACCTCTTCTTATAAGCCTCGCAAAAGTAGAAGTTTTGTGCATCGAATACGATTTTTTTTTTTTTTAATTAATTGGTATATTGAGCAAAGGATAAAGCTTAGTTACAGTACCTTAAATGCAATACATTAACTTTTCAAATTAAATTCAAACACTTAATTATATTAATCAGTAAAATACAAATATTTTTATATTTTTGAAGAAAAATTAAATTTCTTTTCTTTTCTTTTTTTGATAAGTGAAGAAAAATTAAATTCAAAACGACCAAGAGTTTGAATTTAATTGTAAACAACTAAGATTTTGCATACTCACAGGAGATCATAAAACTTTAATATATATTCAATTAAACCCTTTTAGAATTACAATTTAGGAGACTTGCCTCAACTGAATGCAATAAAATCATCCACATAGGGCAGGGGGTGAGAGTTACATTTCGATAACAGTTGAAGACTATTGAACGCAACATTTCTATACAAGTTAAATTCTCTACTCTCTTCAAGTTTTTTTTACTTGCAATTGGGGATGCAAAGTAAGTCCAAGTTCCATTCCAGTTGCCACAGTAAATGGCATACCACCATAGATCATTTTGAAACCCTGCAAAATTAGCCTCCTCCCAACAGAAATCAAGCAAATGCAGTGCACGACCTCTAATACCAAAACATGTATCTTTCTTTTCTTTTCAAGGAGAAGAGATTGAGGTTAGGATTTTAAATTGGTTCTGCCAAACAAAAAAATAATTATTACTAAGTCAATATAGCAGCATATCGTTTGGAGCGGAATTCATTCTTGAATCTGATCAGGTTTTGAGTGAACTTGTCCCTATTATTCAAATCTAAGCTTCGAGTTATGTCTGCCATTAGTTTTTCAAAGCACAAGGAAAGATGCTGCTGTTGATCCGGTGGCTGCACAATGATAATAAAACAAGGCATCAGGAAAATTAAGCCTTGGAAGCCAAGTTACAGGTGGAGGTGGTCCCTACAAAGTGATGGTCGACAGGTTGTGCATCTAACCCACTAGAAGAGATGGGATTAGGGGGAATGTAATCCATTAATAGCTACTAGATTTCCAATAGATGTTAACAACATTCAAAATAATTTCCATGGATGCAATGAAAATCACTTTGTAGGGACCACCTCCAACATTTATATTATTGATGAGAAAAAGTTACTTGTAGTTAAACAATATTTGGAATGATTTCTATGAATGCAATTAAAATCACTAAAATTGAGAAATAGTAAAGATAGTGAGAAGGGATTAAACGACGAATATTAGTGAATTTCAAGAAAAAGCATATGGTGAAACAGTCAAGTACATGTTAGAGGGGCATTACATATTCCCATTACACCATATACCGTCCAAATTTCAGATAGTTTTATCTTATGGATTAATAAAACATGTTAGGCATGCTAATTGAGGGCTGAACAAGACCTTAGTAAGTATAGGTAATGTTATGAACCAAAGTGTTCAAGTATTAGACTTACATATGAAGCCAAAATCTGACCTTTGATGTTTGTCAACGTCTGCAGGAAGTCAAAGTTATAAAAGTTATAATACCAGCACAGTTGAAAGAATCGATAAGGTAAAAGTGAAGGGAACAATGAACACAATTAGACAAGCCTCCTGACTTTTCCAACCCCGCTTTCCCCTCGGCACAGGGAGCGGCAAACAGAAAATGCAAGTTTCATTATGTTCTTTTCTTCTTCTTTATTTTTTTTTTTTTTATAAATAACGTAAGAACTTTTAATTAAAGAATAGCCAACCCAAGTACACTAGAAATGTACTAAAGTGGCAGAAATTAAGAACCCAGATTACATTGATCAACTAGAATAAGAGGGACAAAGAAGAACATGAAGGCAAAACTAAGCTCCATTCAAGGAGAGTACAAAAGAAAAAGGACTTTATATCAAGGATCGACCATTCAGAGTCCTCAAAGCATTTAGCATTCCATTCCCACCATAAACACCTAAACATACAATGCAACACAACTCCAGAAATCTATATTTCTATGTCTTCCAAACTTGCCCTACCAAGAAGCCAACAACTCACTTTATACGGCACAACCCAATGGATACTAAACAAACAGAATACCATAGACCACAATTCATATGCTATCGGACAATGAAGAAAAAGATGATCCATCAATTCCCCACATATTTTACACATAGCATTAATCAAGCACTACAATATGCCTATTCCGAAGATTATCTATAATTAAAATCTTACCTAAAGTGGTAGTCCAAGAAAAGATCGCTACTCTAGGAGGAACCTTCAATTGCCACACCATTTTCCAAAGAAAAGAAATGACAGAAGAAGAGGATAGAGCGTAATAAAAACCTCGAACCTCAAAACCTTTTTTCATTGCTGGCTTCCAGCAAACCTTGTCAGCACCCATAAAAATCAGTAGTTTTATTACGTTCTATGCCTCCTGTAACTTCAAAACTTACTAACAATCTCCGTGCTCTTCTAGATTTCCCCTTCAATCTTTCTAATCCTTGACTCTCTGAAACCGATCTCTCACACCAGCTTTAATCTTCTCATAAAGGTGCCTTCCTCCCTTAGAAGAGTTGCTTTTTAACATCATTCTATTTCTTTCTATTCTCTTTCTAAAATGTTTCCCACTTTCTGAAAAGTAAAGCTCTCTCCTATTCAAAATTAAAATTAAATCTTGACTCATAAAACCCCAATCTGTCTCTACCCCAAATCTTGGCACGAGGGCTGTGATGTGGCATCATAAACAGAATAATTAGCAGTGGTTTTGGGATTTATTTTGTATCTTTGCTTCATTTGGACTGTGAGATGAAGATTGTTTCGAAAAGTTGATAGAGAGGAAACCTTAAAAATTCAGTTTCCATAACTAATCAAGTTATGCAAACCAAAAAAAAAACTAAGAAATGAATAAATAAAAATAAAAATTCCAAACCTAAGAAAGTAAGATAATGTAGTGTATGGAAGACATGCATGGTTGGCCCAAAAAATAAGGGAGCTCTCTTTGCTTGTGCCCCATTTCCCCATCACCTAATAAAAAATCTCAATCAAATATGTGTTAAACCCAAAAGATTGAGGCTGACCAAGAATCCTATTCTATCATCCATTCCTGATTAAAACAATGTTCTTAATTGACCACTATTTATCTAAGGTCAACACAAGTTAATAACAAAACTAAAGTAAACTGAAAGTTGTTCATTCATGAATAGCCTAGAGCACTAGCAGGAAACCACAAAAAGGACTAAAGAGAACTTCATTCTTGTGATCAAATTGGATAGAAGAAGCAAGAGTTACTGGAAAGCCATTTCTTTTCAATATTAACATGAACATATATTTTATTGAATTGAAAACATAATCTAAGTTGAAAAGTTAACTGAATTAGACTAATTTTTTTATTTAAAAAAAGGCTCATATTTTATATATAACTAGGAAATCCTACGTTGAATCTTTTCATTGTGAACAATATTGCACATAAGTTGAACATGTTTTACACTTCAATACATCACCATCGAGCTAGTTTTGCTTTCATTTTAGTAGGGACAGGGATTGCATTTTCCCTGTTTTGGTTGGGCACCTCCCTGCCAATAGGCTAGGTAGAATGACAATCAGAAGTTTGAACTGAGTTCAGGGCAGGAACAAGGTTAAATTAGCCTTGCCCAGAACCAGATACAAAACCAATGTACCCACATGCACACACATACTAGCATATAATATCCACAAACATTTAATTCGTGAAGTTCAATTTAATACATCAAAAGCATCTAGACTAAAGAGACCAAAATGGTTCCATAAAATTCCTTGAAGTAAATTTCAAATTCCAAATAGTTACCAGGGGCCGAATTATTTTAAAATCATGTATCTCATTAGTGGGCATTACAAGAGGATTTGTGATGATATAACTGATTACTCTCAGTGCTTTCTTTTTCTTGAGGATGGTCATAGTCATTAAAAACAAAGATGGAAAACATGGGCATCATAGGCATTGAAACATGAAGGCATTGAAATAAATAAGAATGAAAAAAGCTTTCCCTGAACATTAACTATTATGTCAATCTAACTTGCCCTGGCAAACGGCAAGCTATCAATACATTTTCTATAAACTATAACATTATGTTGGCATGTTTTAAGGAAGCATCAATTAACCCACTCAGATGCCAATACAGAAGTTAAATGTCCAATTCTATTTCATATTAACAAATATGGTCGAGCCAATGAGCTCTAGCTCGACTGTAACCTCCTTCCCTTGCAAGTGCTAGGTGGAGGGTTCAAGACCAATTGGATGCATAGCTTACCAATAAAATAAACTAATGATCCCAAAGAATCTTTGCTTATATGAAATCCATAAGCAAAGAACAAAATCTTATTAAAAGTCCTAAACACTGCTTATTCATATAAATAACTTTCCATCAATACCTCTTCAGATTTTAGTGTCCAACCCTCAGTACCTATGTTGTAGTAATGCAACTGTATGGATGGTTGGACACCATGATACAGCCTTGGCAAGTAATGATACAAACCCCATAGAAATTTATGGAACAGGAAGCAAATAAAGCAAAAGGTAAAAGAAGTAGGAGGGTCTTACCTCTTCATTGATAAGTATCAAGCTCAGCATCGGCCTGCTAAGGTTCCGTTGGTTGCCACCATCCCCAAATATAATAATCTCAAAGAGGGTACTCAATATCTAGAAACAAAAAGACATCTTTGTTAATGAAGAAACCAGGAGGTAAGGTAATGAAGGTTCATAGGACTCCATACGTGCTCATCTATTACAGCATTATCCAAATTATAAGAAACTCAATAATTATTTATACTCCCCTCTTGAATTTGAGTAATCAACTATATTACATGCGGTACTTACCAATACTTTACTATACTTGGTATACTTTACTTTTCTTTTTCTTTTTCTTTTTTTCAAATTAAAAGATTATCCACCCTTTTGGAGTGTCCAGAAGCATTGCCCAAACCATATCATGTCGTATCAGTGCAGGAGTGGTGAAGGGTCTAGATAACATAGGCTAACAGTAAAAAATGCATTGCAGAGACAAATCATGTGTGCCTGATTTCTAGCAATGTCTAAGATTTCAATAGTGATGAATAAGGAAGTGCAAAAAACTGACCAGCCTACCTGACCTGTGTGAACTGCAGTGAAATGCTCAGATTTTGAGTATAGTGGCCATGATTTGGACGGTTTTGGATTTGTGCTTTAAAAAGTACTATTTTATCAGTCAAAAAGTTTAGGAAAATTATACTTTACACCCCTAAACTATGACCCCATTTACACTTACCCCCCTTAAACTATAAGAATGCATACTTTACCTCTCTAAACTACAATCGCTTTTACACTTACCCCCTTAAACTATGAGAATGCACATTTACTTCCCTAAACGGGGTGCAAAGTGTTGCACGAGTAATCGTTTGGGGGGGTAAGTGTGCACTCTCATAGTTTAGGTTTTGGGAGGGTAAAGTGCATGTTCACATAGTTTAGTGGGGTAAGTGTAAAAGGAGGTATAGTTTAGGGGGTAAAGTGTAATTTCACCCCAAAAGTTTCATATGTTTTCTGAAAATGCAACTTTGATTTGTTAGTTACATACTTCAGTCACCTCAAATGAGTTCTATAATATTTTCCAAATTACATTATGGTCTAGTAGTTTAGAGATTTGAATTTTTTGTATATGCTTTTCTCTGACTATTTTTCTGTTTTTGTTTAGAACAGATGGTGAAGGCAAATAAACATATGTGCTGTAGAGCTTCTGATTTTTTTTTTTTTTTTTTTTTTTTTTTGGAGGGAATTGGCCTGATAGTAAGCTTGGAGGTTTTTTTTTTAATTGGCCCATTTTGATGTCAGATAGATGTTGAAGGCCTAGTTACAGGAGGCCCAAAAAAGGGCTCAAGTCATTAAGTCAACCTAAACAAAAGAGCTCAAGCCAATAAATCCACCCGAACCTTAGGACACAAGTCATTAAATCAATCTGACTGATTACAAGCCAACCTGTCAGTTTTATAGGTGTTTTAGTTTGGCTGCTGTTTGGATTCTCTCAATCCACCAAGTGGGCTGGTTGAGAATTCCTCCCCTAAGCAAACCTGTGCATAACCCTAGTTGTGAATTGTTTTACTGAAGAATTACCATTTCATACCTCTCTCCCTCAATATGAGAAAAATATATATATAAAAAAAAAAAACTATATAAAAAAAAAAAAAAAACCTGCAAGTTGCATTGCTTACTTGATGTAATATAAGAATATTAACACGTAGCAAACTTACTTCTTGGAATAAACCAGGGCAATTGGTAATGTGTTGAGCAAGACACAGAGCAGCAGGTGAACTGGGTGACTCTCCAGTCACAATGTCAGTAAAATAATAAGTAGCCAATTTATCAACAGCAGATGTGCACTGCAATGACATTTTGAGAGTTGATTATTAAAAGGAAACACGTGTCATTAATAGTCTTATGATATAATCATAATGCTTCCAGAATAATTATTTATGTAACAATCATAGTCATTTTGATGAGTAAGTTTTGGCCCAAGGGGAGAGGGAATGGAAGATTCAAACTAGTGACCAGGTGTGGCCCCTATGATACCTTCGGGTTTTTGTTTAATAATCATTATTATAGGTAACAGAGAAATCATTCTTGCATATTATAAGGATTAAGGATCAAGAACATGCTATATCAGAAGAACAAGTCACAAAGGAATCTGTAAAAGTTAAAAAGAGAGTGCTAAACAAACCTGTGTTGTGATATTCTCAATTAAACCTTTAAGGCCTGCTTCAAGAGATCCAACAATATACATAAATGTGCTTGTATCTAAATTTAAAATAAAAGCCATATGGCTGTTGAAAAGTATCTCCAAGAATGCAAAGTAGGCTTGAGCCAGCTGGAAAGAAACAAAGAGAAAGTACAATAAAAGATTAGATCTGCATGAAACATAAATGATAAGAATGTTGCAAAATGACTTCTGAATATTCTGTACATGATGTGAACTTTGACCAAGTGCGTGCAAAATTTGTTGTCTAAGAGTTTTAACCTTAAATAATCCTTATAACTGCCAATTAAAATAATTCATTCAGTTATCCATCTGAGGAAGAAGATAACATAAATAGGAAGCACACATACTAAAGCATCAATTATTAAATGCTCTGTAGTCATTACACAAAAAATGCATTGTGCATTCAGTAAGATGAGGTCAGGCATGTTTCTCTGAGTAGTCCTTAAGGATGTGTTGCTCTTAGGGTCACTCTCAGCAAGTTTCTTTTTTGATAAGTCACTCAGCAATTTTCAGGCCCTATACAGCCTCTATTGGTCAGGCCATGCTTCAAATGATCATAATTGGTTCAATTATAAGCTAAAAAGCAACCACCTTCACCTATAAATAGCTGAACAGAAAGTTAAATTAGGATCTTTTCTTCAGTCATTCAGTATTTTAAGGGGTCTAAGAGAATGTACCAGATCTTGAATCATACTCTCAATGAGAACAAGTCCATGAAGTCATTAATGCATCTCTTTTGAGTGCTTTATTACTGACAACAATACTTATAAAGTCTTTCAGAACTGCTTCACGTTCTCATTGAACAGCAAGTTAAATTAGGATCTTTTCTTCAGTCATTCAGTATTTTAAGGGGTCTAAGAGAATGTAACAGATCTTGAATCATACTCTCAATGAGAAAAAGTCCATGAAGTCATTAATGCATCTCTTTTGAGTGCTTTATTGCTGACAACAATACTTACATAGTCTTTCAGAACTGCTTCACGTTCTCATTGAGCTACTTCATTCTCTGCATCATTACTCCTTATCATGCCCCTTTCCAAAACCCATATTCTTCCCCACAACAATCATTAGCACTTAGAATTCAATTGGGCATCTTTTCTTTCCTTCCCTACTTATTTTCTGGTCACTATAATCTTCCTATTCTATGGGTTTCCATACCCTAAATCCTATCAACTAAAATTTGGAATGGGTTAATCTCTTCCATTCAAAATTTCACTATGTTCAGGACCCTGTGTGCAGGTTGGTACTAGTAAGTTTAGTATGAATATGTAATTAAGAAAAATAAAAAATGAAATACCTCAGTGATGCAGGGAGATCATACATTTAATGGAAATGGCCAGTAGGAATAGCTCTCTCACAAACATCACTGAAATCCTAAAGGAACAATATAACTCAAAGCTAAAGTTTATACCTTTCGAAATTTTAATACATCAGCCAAAGGAATAGACAATATCATTCGGAGAGCAACATCTAAAGCATCAGCAAGAGATCTATCACCATAAAGTTCAAACACACCAAAGTTCACATAGTTCCCAGCGAGTGCTGCCATACAGAAATGAACCCCATATAATGGTCAGCTGATATGGAACCATTTTTAGCAATACAACAAACATACTGAGAACTGTTTCTTTAGTCACTTTTCAATATTCTCCTGTGTCTCGTGTTGCTTTGATACATGACATCCTTAAGATATAAGACCTCCAATTATTTTGAAAACCTTGTTAAAAAACTTCATATGACAAAGAAATAAGAGATGATAACAACTTTGGTTGTCAGGAAACCAGTTCAAGTTTGGCATGAGAGTATATAGTGACTTTCAAAAAGACAGAAGAAACAATCCTCATACCTCTTGTAAGAATGGTCAAACAAATCCAAATTCCCTTGTATTTGAAAGTGTACATATCTGCTGAATTCCGAAGGGGCAAAATCCTTGATCCATAGGCTACAATCAGTTTGCTGACTTCTCGAAAAAGCAGTATGCCATTAGGAGATGATGAATCAAAAGCCAATCTCTCAGATTTATTCAGCACCAACTCAGCAATAAATTTCAACAATGGAGTTGTGACCTATACCATGGTTTTCTGTCAAAAATTCCTTTGAACAAATAAAGGAGAGTTCAATTTCTTCTAATTTAAGATGCACTTGATGAGATGACTAGGTCAGATCATAGGAAGTTGATTGCATTGAAGTCACCATTAGATGAACTATCTCATGAATTTAGGGAAAATTGACAAACACAACAGAATAGTACAAGGCTAATTATTTGTTTCAACACAATCAGAACAAGGAAAAGACTTCAGCAGATACCCACAACTTCCAACAGATTCTGCCTCCAAAACATGCATAAAATATCTAAGAAAAAGATAATTTTCAGCAAAGTTGATGCAAATAATGTGTAAAGTAGCGGTAAGGTTTTATTATCTAATATACCGATCAAAAAAAATATTATCTAAAACTTTCACAAAACAAGTAAATGAATTTAATTTACAAATTGTCCCAAAAGCTTTAAGTTGTTAGAAAATTATGAATTTAATCATTTAACCAATATTCTAACGGCCTTGATATCATGTTGTTAAAAGCGTTGAGCGCACTTAAGCGCAAAGGCCTCCTGGAGCGTAGGCGCAAAGCGCAAGCGCGCGCCTGATCGATGTGAAGCGCTCATTTAAACAAAAATTAATAAATTAAAAGAAATTCATTAATGGTCAATACAACAATCAAGTGATCAATTAATCATATAAATTACAATAAAACATTTTATATAATTTATATAACATTTATATAATTCTCTTGTGCTTTACAAAATATATGCAACCATGATATTTGATGGCGATGATAACAAAAAATGGTTGAATCAAAATAGAAGTATAGAACCAAAAAGGCAAAGGCAAAGGCTAAAAATTACTAGACTATTAAGTAATGTTATCTTTTCCTAACAAAATTAATGCAAATATACAATGCAATCCTAATCTACATAATCATCATCCTCATTAAGCAAGAGACTATCATCATTGAAGAAGTGGTAGGCTTAGGTGTATGGTAGCACACCACACTATTAGTTTTTATATATTATATCAATGGCATATATCAAACATATTTAGATCTAATGGCTAAAAATCAAATCAAGATTTTTTTAGGAAAAATTAACAAAAAGCTCAAAAAAGCGTGATTTGCGCTTAATTAAAAAGCTCTAAAAGGCATGCCTAAGGCATGCTTTTGTGAGGGCGCCTCAATTTAGAGGAAAAAGCCCCAAGGCCTGTGCACTCTACGCTTTGCACTTAAGCGCACTTTTAACAACACTGCTTGATATTACTTAAATTTTTTTTTTTTTTTTACCCTTGTGATGGTATACTTCTAATTTTCCTATTATTTTCTAGTTATAATAAGACATGGGGGTCCTATATCCACATTACAGGTATAATAAAACTATTATCTTGGTTGTTCCAAGGTAAGCTGCATAATAAGATGGTAGAGGTTTCATTTTTCTGATGGGAGAGTGGATAGACTTGAGAGCATAAATCAGGAAAAAAACATGGTATGTAACCCAACAATCCTCAAGATATGCTTAGTGCCTAGCATCAGGTGTTCTAAATGCTAAATTTTAAGCATTTAGAACACCAGAACCCCATTATATCAGATGTTGCAAATACTAAAACTAAATAAAATTTTTTATTCCATCTCTCCCTCTCTCATTTTGCTTTTTTGCTAGTGGAGATTGGTGTGGTTGCTGGTGGAGATAAGTGGAGATCATCATTGGTTGCCAGTGGAGACCAGCATGGTTGCTGGTGGAGATCGTGGGTTTGTTCTTGATGTGGAATGGGTTGTAAATCGTTGGATTTGTTTGGTTTTGGAATGGATTTTGAGAGTTGTGATTGTGAACGGTGAGTTTGTTCTAGTATTGGGATCAATTTGGTGTTCCTGTTGATGGGTTTTGATGGTGATGGTGATGGTGGTGGTGGTGGTGGTGGTGATGGGTTGTGGGTTTGAGCCTTTGAGGTGGTGGTGGGTTGTGAGAATGGTGGTTGACTGTTTCTGATGTGGTGATTTTTGTGGGGATGATGGTTGACTGGTTTATGAGAGAGAGATGTAATCAGATGAAGGGAACCCAAAAATAATTGGTGTAGAGGTTGGTATTCTTCATTCAAGTTAATCAGTGGTAACAGGATACATTTTAGGGAAGTTTGAAATTGTGGCCAACTTTTATCGTTCTTCTTGGTTCCTTGCAGAGTAGGCAGAAAAATGCAGGAAAGAAGGCGGGTGCGGCAAAGGAAAAAGAAGAGAAAAAGAAAAGGAAACTGGAGGAGCTATCAGCTATCACATGATAGCACATGAAAATAGAAGGAGAGATAAAAATGAATAAAATAAATTAATAGCACATGAAATAGAACAATTGATGTGGAGTGTATTGTCAAATGCTATATTAAAGTAGAAAAAGAAAGTATTTGTGTGTTAAAATAGGATTTGGATATAACACCTGATGCTAGTGCTCTTAGAATAGATCAATTTGACAGGGGTGACCAATATGTCAGCAGACTGACTTAATAACACTACCCAGAGGTGTTTAATAACTTTGTACTGTCTTCTGTAGGTCTAGCGTGGTAAGCCAAAACTGGGTATACCATTGACACAGTCTGACAAAGGTGTGATACCATCAGCTATTGACAATATTTTCATAGTGGAAAGGTCAACTAGGTCTATCCATGAAACAAGATAGTTGCCCCAGTAGCCAAGGCAAGCTCAAGTAAATATAAGCCACACTTCCTACATGAAAATTCAAGGAAAACTCAGGAGCATATCACCATGATAAGGTGCCTATAGGACAGGTGTTTAGCTCTTGTCAGCATCCAGCCTGGGGACTGGCATCCATTGCTGTGGTAGATTTATATATTTGCTTTCCAATGTAATGAAATCATTTTGCCTACATTTTTGTTAGTCTTCTCTACTTATGATAACACAATTCTAAGGCAAGGTTACCCTATTAACAGGCTCAAGTAAACACAAGCCACACTTCCTACATGAAAATTCAAGGAAAACTCAGGAGCATATCACCATGATAACCTGCCTATAGGACAGGCATTTCGCTCCTGTCAGCATCCAGCCTGGGGACTGGCATCCGTTGCTGTGGTAGGTTTATATATTTGCTTTCCAATGTAATGAAAACATTTTGCCTACATTTTTATTATTCTCTAATTATGACAACTCATTCTAAATTACACAATTTAAAGTATACATAAACTAGTATTGACAAAGTACATGATTGTATAACAATGTATAAATCCATTGCATCGAAAGACTTCCCATTGAAGTGGTTCAGTTTCAACTATAGCATAAGATGAACAAACTTAATTTAGTATCCATAGGGGAGAGGATAAGGGCCTGACTACCGTAGTTATTATCACAAATAATTTTAGATCTTAATATTACAAGGTTAATTGCTATATTTGGGTTGTTAAAACATCAGAAATTTATCACTGTATATTAATATTTTAGTAAAGAAATTCTGACTAAACAAGCACAAAATGAACTCAAATTCATTTAAAAAATCACCAGTTTCCAGAAAAAGGTAAGATCAATATCATTTCATGCAGATCAGTATGTACAAGGGGATCAAAAGGGTAAATTGCAAACCTCTGGGGTATCAGTCCAATATGCAATGGCTTTCAAAAGAAGTGGCAGGCGAGCCGGATACAGCCAATCAAAAAGGAAACAATATGTTCTGTGACTATAGAAAGAGCAAGAAAAAAAGGACCATTCTCAGCCTCAAAATAAGAAAGTAATAAATAAAAAAATTTGACAGCCATTGGCAAGAAGATGCCAAAAATTAAACATTACCAACCTCTTTGTTGCCATTGCTATTCCTCTTAGATCCCGCATCAAACCAATCAATGCATATTTTACATCGTCTGAGTGGAATGTTGCATCAGATGTTGATTCCAAACTAACAAAAACCTTAGGTGGCATAAATACCAGAACAAAATTCAATATTATTCAAGAGAAAGAAGCCAATCAAATGCATATCGACACAGTAGCATAAGCCTGAAGAGTTAAGCCATTCAATTACATGAGTACATAAAACAGCAGTAATTCAAGCACAAGTGATAACAAAATTGTTGCACAAGCAGACTTGAGCGAACACAATCAGAATTTAACCATCAGTTCTGTTATGAGTAATATTTTATAAGTCATGAGGGTAGTTTGGCCATATTGCCTTTAATTCCTAATATATAAATAATAGAAGGGTATTAGGGTTAGTCAATTTATAGTCTTTTTTTTATGACGAGGGAACCCCCTCAAGGTATGGGCCAGTGAGGCCACCCTTGAAGGGCAATCCCAAATGCCTACACACCACCATTGAGAAGGCATCAAGTAAATCACAAAATGCATAAGCTAGAAGTCGAACCAGAGATTTTTGGGTTTACATTACAATTTGTCCAGGCACTAACCCTAACCGCTGAGGTATCCTGTGGTGGGAGGGGGGGGGAGCAATTTATAATCCTGAGCCAATTATTGGTTTCCATGGTATCAAAGCCTAATGTAAATCACAAACCCACCACCACCAATTATATCCAACCATCACCAACAACTCATAAACAACAATTGACCATTGCAAAACACCCATATACCATAGTCGACCACTGATCAATCACAATCAAACACTGCTGACCACAATCAACCACCACCTGATCCATCATCACAGTTCTCCTTGTCTCCTGCAGACACACTAAAGCCCAATATCGAGAGCCCATACCTCCAATTTTAGCTGGCTGTTTCAACCTTTTCTTTTGTTGTTTTCTGTTTGAATTCATAGATGTGTCACTGTTTCACCTGCCTTTCTTGAGGTAGTTGTTCCCTGTTAAACCACAGATTGGGTAATGGTGATTAATATGGTGCGTTTTAATCTACTGATATCCTTGTGTGTTGGTGGCCTGTCAAATGACCAAATTGGATGTTCCAATCATGGAGTCTTGCAAAGTTGGTAAATTTATTCTTATTTATTGTGGTTAATGGGCATTATCCCTCAGTTGGAATTTGGCTGGTGTCATGGAGTTGAAGAAAGAAATGGATCTTGGCCTCTTTTTTCCCCTTGAATTATTTCCACTGACCTCCATTAAATTAAGTACTAACATTTATGCTCAGTGAGCAAAGTCAGTAGAAGTATTTTTGCTAGGTAAGTAGAAATTTCAGTATTTGGTGATATATCCCCCTGAATCAAGTGCTTCAAAATATGCTGATTGGAGAGAACAAGATGCCAAAATTCATAGGTTTTTATGGAATAGTACAGAACCAAGAATTAGTAGTACCCTAGTTTTCATATCATGGCATAATTCATCAATCCTCTTATATTGTAGATGATTCTTATAGGTGGCATTCTACATGAAGTAACCAGACAAGTTTGTTGCTCTGGGAGAGTTCGAGAAGATGTGTAAACTATGCAACCCATTATGGTTTAAGCAATCTCTCCCAACTTGATTTGGTAAGTACAGTGAAACAATGGTCCGATTTGGGATGAAACATTGTCAATGTGATCACTCTGTTTTCTTTCGTGCTTCTGAAAGAAGGAACATCTTGTTAATCATTTATGTTAGTCACAAGAAGAGAATTAGTGAGCAAAAGGTGTTTCATCAAGCATCATTTCAGACTAAGGATCTAGGAAAGTTATGTTACTTCTTAGATACTGAAGTAGCACGCTTCAAGGGATAAATTAATTTGTCGCATAGGAAATAAGTGTTGAATATATTGGAAGAAACAAGTTTTTGTTAAGTTCAGAACTAATACAGACCCATATGGATACCAATATCAAATGGATATGGATAAGGGAGAGTTGTTATCTAATCCAAGAGTGACGCTGTCCACAGTAACCAATGGTTGCTGGAACTGATTTAGAAAAACAAAAACAAACAAAAACAAAAACAAACAAACAAACAAGAGAACAGAAAGAGTAGATCAAGAGACAAACCCAAAATAGGGCCGTAGAGAATGATTCTCTAAATTAGATGCCTTAATTGGTAAAAGATGATCCGATACTTGACTTATAAATAGCACTACATTCTCAAGTGACAACTTACACAGTAAACAATCTCCCTAGTTCCAAGATCATACAGGCAAAAGGTCATAAAAGACTATTGACTCACATTAGGACTTATTGACTAACTTAAATTCTATTACAACATAAATAAATAAATAATAACTGACCGACTTCAAGAAATATTAAAGATATCTTGGAAATATCAAATCTGGCTGGCTGCATCAAAAAGAAATGTTCTTTGATTTCTAAGTTGAACTACCTCACTATCACCCAATCAAATATATACTTTGCAGTAAGTGTTGTGAGACAGTATATGGTTGTACTTCATCATCCACATTGGGAAGCCATTCTTCGAAGACACCTTAAGGCTTATCCTGGAAGTGAACTTTAACGTAAAGCCCATCATCATTTGCATGTAAAGGCTCTTACAAATTCAGATTAGGCAATATCGCCCTCAACTATGATGTCTACCACAAGATATTGTCCTCTCCTAGAAGGTAACTTGATCAATTGAAAAATTAAAACGCTGAGTGTTGTGTCCTGCTCCAGTGCAGAGGCTGAATATAGATCCATGGCTCATGCCTTATGTGAGGTTATACAGATTAAGCATCTGCTAGCGGAATTGAGATTTGATGTACAATTGCCCATGACCATGTATTATGCTAACCAGGTAGCAGTTCAATCGCTTCCAACCTAGTGTTCCATGAACTGAACAAACATATAGAGGTAGATTGCATCTTGTTTGAATGGGAGTGGAGAGTGGTTGACACCCCCATTTGTCTCTACAGGGGCCCAAGTTGCTGATATGTTCATGAAACCGCCGTGCAATGACTTAGATTTGTTAAATTAACAAGCCCAGACTTTTTGATAAATATATGCCCCAGCTTGAGAGGAGTGTTATGAGTAATATTGTATAAGTTATGAGGGTAGTTTGGTCATATTTTACATAATGCCTATATATACAAATAATAGATGAGAATTATGGGTATTCATTTTTTAACCCAAAGCCACTTATTAATTTACAAGATCCATGTGAGGGGAAAAAAAGAACTGCTAAAGTTGACATGCACAAAACTGTTATACAAGGCATGCTTAGATTTGTTAGGTAACAAGTTGAGACTATTTGCTTGAGGGGAGTGCTTTGAGTAATATACTGTATAAGTTATGCGGGCAGTTTGGTCATATTGTATTTAATGCCTAATCTATAAATAATAGATCAGTAGAATGGTTATTTAGTTTTTAACCCTAAGTTAACTATTAAATTACAATATCCATGTAAAAAAGAAAGGAAAAAATAAAATGTCAACATCCAACCATTTATTCTATGTCAGAATAAAAAAAGAATGCAGGATTACTTTAGCTCAACATTCTTAAAACTCTCAATCAGGTGACTAAACAAAATTACATACCTGTAGAAGAGGATCCATTGAAGATTTGAATTTCAAAAGACTGTCCTCCATGAAAATCAACCCAGCAATAGCAAAATAAAACGTTGTTCTACTACGAGAACATCTGTAATCATCTAAGAAAGGGAAGTGCTCTTTCTGAAAATGGAAAACAAACAAACATATTGCCAAATTATTGGCCAATATTAACTTACAGTTAAGTGTAAATTTAAATATGAGAACAAAGCCAAAAGAAAAATATATATATTTTAGAGTGATATTTACATCATGATGTGAAATAATAGATTTAATGATATCCAACTTCAGAAGCAGCTTTCCCAACATAGATCTGCACAAAATTGCATGTTGATGTAAATACACAGCAGAGAGAATTGATATAATAAAAAGGTCGTACCCAGTAGACAAATCTCCCACTGATGTGGGGTCTCGGAAAAACCATGGTCGGCAACCTTATCCCTAATTTATTTGAGAGATTGACTCCCATACTCAAACCCATGACTTATCGCTTTTGGTGGAAGGCATTTGCCATTGCACCAAGACTCAACCTCAAGAAAATTAATATAATAAAAAATAAAAAGTTTCCAAACTGAATCTGAAGTAATAAGACTAACCCAGATGTCATTTCCAAGAAAATGCTCAAGGCATGGTCAATAACCACTTTAGACTGCAATTACAGATATATCATGCCATTAGATAAACTGATTGAATTCATTAGAACAGTTAATAGAAGCTGTGATCTGTCACCTGAGAGTAAGACTTCAGATTTGTAACAATCTTTCTTACAATAGCAACCAATAATAGTGAATGATCATGGATTCCAAGAAGCTCAGATAGTCGAGCATATAGTTGCTGTTAAAAAACATCCAGGAACATGAAGAGGGTTGAACTCAACCAAAAAGAAAGGAAAAAAAGTACGGGTTTGAATTTCAAATTCACTTACTTTGGAAGAATGCAAGGCATAATCACCAACAAAAGATTTCCTAAAATGTTGTAAAAAGGTAAGAATTGCACAATCAAGCCTTTGCTTGCTTAGTTCACCATACCTCTGCCAATGTCCAAGGAATAAATAAACATGATATATAACAAACAAAGGAAAAAGACAACCAGATGTATTTAAGAAAGAATCATCCACTTTAATGTGAAAAAATATAAGTTTTACCTCTCAAAATTTAAAAGGAGAATGGAGACAGATTGTCATTAAAAGAAAATTTTAAAAAGCAAGTAGTTTTATACAAATCAACAAAGCCTTAGTTTAAACCATGTGGTGATGCACATGATCTAAAAGAAAGTAAGAATTGAAAATAAATCATTAAATGCAACCCTTTCGAAAAAGGGTAATGATTAATTGTTTCAAAGCCTACAATAAACACCAAGATTACGTGGGATAAAAGTTATGGAACAGTACACAGGTGATTTACTTATTCTGTGTACTATTTCAAACCCAGCGCCAATGTCACAATGTATCTGTAGCCGTATCATTGTATAGACCAAAACATCAATCAAAGGAGATGCAAATGGTCTTGTAGAAATTTGTGACGACGTGAGGGAGAAAAGAGGAGAGGAGAGAACCTGAGAGTTTATGTGGTTCATCCTTTTGACCTACATTCATGGACAAGAGCCCAAAGAGCTACAATATCATTCACTTTTCTTAACAATAGATTATAATGGAATCCATATTTATAATAGAGATTAAACACAAGATTCAATGGTAACTTGAATTTGAATTGCGTATTAATTGCTTCAATCCCACAACATTCTCTAGCAATCAATCCCTTAATTTACTAACCAATTCCATGTTTTTTTTTCCTGGTAATCAACACTCCCTCTCAAGTTGTGCATTAATCTTTGATGAAATGAATAAGTTGCAAAAATTGCATACAAATCTTGAACTATCTTCCAAAGTTTTGGACTTTTATTTATAAGAAAATTAGCCAACAACAGTGAAATTTGGTATGAATCAATATAGGTGCTTAATGTGATGAAATCCTTTGCTATGAAGGATGGTACTAGGAGTGAGAATTGCATAGATAAAATATTTTTTGATAGGTAAATAGTGGATAGGGAAAGGTGTGATTAGAACCATGAACATCAGACCCATTGAGGGTGCTATTACCACTGTGCATCACTTTCTCACTAGAATTGAAGGTGACAATAGCAATAACATTATTAGCAGCAGAAGAAGAATCCAGCAGTAAAGCATACTGCTTTGAGGATTAAAAAAAGAAGGCAACTAACAAGGTAGAAATCATGTCCACTCTCTCTCAACAGAAGCATCCTCACCTCCATGCTTTCTTAAGAGGGGAGGAGGTGCCAATTGAACAACAACTCGGCCACAACATACATCACACTCTTCATAACAAAGAAATCGATACTAGTATCCATTATCTTTCAAGAATGGATTATATGAAAAATGCTCACTACAAAATTTATAAGATGACAACCAAGTAACAATTCCAAATTGCAACAAGCACTCTGATGCAGCACACAATAGGAAAATAGAGATAAAAGAGGAACAAAAGGAACAACTGGACAATCCCCAGGCTTCACCACCTAGAACCTACCTACAAAATCTAGGCATCACCACCTAAGGGCGTTTGATGCAGATTGGTTAAGGGAGAATAAAATATTTTAATATTTTACATTGTTTTCTCTTTCCTAGTGGAATTAGGATTTATTTGCTTTTACAAGGTCAATTAAAATCCTTTTCCTAGTTGAATTAGGATTTTAATTGTTTTTCTTTTCCTAGTTAAGTTGTTTTTCTTTTCTCAAGTAGAAGTAGGTTTATTATTTCTTTTTCTAAAAGGAGTAAGAGAAATTCTATTCCTATAAATACTCTTTATAGAGAGGTTGATTAATGGTTATTATGTGTTGATTAATAAAAGTTTGTTAGAGATGTTTTCTCTATAATTTTTCCTACTAGCCTAGTGTTCTTATGGAACTTAGGTTTCGTGGAAGAGTTGTAGTAATTGTGTGTTGCAGATTCTGCTTCTACACGCCTACGCTGCATCAGCGTTTGGCATCACCACCAAACAGATAGAACAAAAGAGGAAAACAATTACATAATCTCCAAATGTCAAGTCCAAATTCGAATTAGTCTGTACCCAAGAAGTTTGTTTATGACCTGGTAGTACATTATTGTAAAATTTTGGGCTTCACTAAGATCTTTTGAGTCAGACCAGCTACCACCTTGACTTTATGCAGAGACTAGGGATTAGAAGAAGTTTCAAACTATGGATTATTAATGAGGTCAGATAACAAAGGGGTATCATCAAGATTATCATATACTTCATATCGTCCTACAATTCTGACTGGTCAAGCAAGTTACTTTAGACCGCATATTGACTCCTGAAATCATATTCAGACCTCAAACAATAGGCTTTATCACAGTACTAGTAGAAAGTAGAAACAGGCTCAGATACAACTTGATATGGGCAACGCATGATTAATAGACTCCAATTACGAACCCGAGATATCCCTTTACAACAACGATATATGAGATAACTATTTAATATAAACTTGTAATTCCTAATACAAAGATGTCATGTTAATTTTTATAAAAACATGTCTAAGAAGGAAAAAAGGATATAAAATGCAACAATTCCACACCCTAAAGATTGCATGTTCAAGTTGCACTGAAAATATCTTAATGCAAAAAAATGCCAACTTAGTTTAATGACATACCTGACTGTGTAACCCGCTGTCTGTCACATTTATCAACTGCCAAACACGAGCTGAAAGTTCTGCATCAAATACTTCTTGCAATTCTCCACTGGATTAGAGAAGCAAAAGGGCCTGATGAGATACACAATTCTCTCTGAAAGCCATAATTGTAAATTTGTAATAAGCAATAAAAATGTAACCTGAAGCCAGAAATTTGCTTAGTCTTAAGAATGGCAGCAACAATATGTACAATCCAAGCAAGTTTGACTTCGGCCAAAGAGAGTTGAATGTTATCTGCACAGCATTGGAGGTTCGCTCCATCCTATACAAAGAAAATTACATGTAATATCAAATTATTGCAGAAAGGAAGAGAAAGTAAGGAAAGGGAGTATTCAATAGAGTACCATATACAATTGCAAGATAGGCTCCATAATCTTCATTATATACATACCACAAGTTTCATACTGCAATCATGCAAGAAAAGATGGTGTTAAAAGTCAAATTCATCAGAAATTTTTGAAAAAATTGGAAGGGTTGTTTAGTTTAACCAATAAGGAAACGTAAAACTTTTCAAAAGTATTCCTGATGTGTGTTTTCCAAACCTGAAATCTGCAAAGATAAGGAATGAAATCAAGTTGATCCTGAAGGAGCTCAACATTATCAAGTGGATCCTCAGAGAGTTCATCAGAAAATTCAGACTGCAGCAGATAAATGAAGCAAAAGTAATGTAAAAAATTAACTTAGTGAAAGTGAAAGCATTGCATCACTGCTAAAATTATAGCTGCTATCTCACCTGCAAAGAATCAAATCTTGATGAAATGAAACCTTCTATAATCTTGGGTGCATATTCATCCAGCAGGTTTGCTGAGTCGGTCTTCAAAAACCGTACAGATGTGACCAATCTTGACCACATCCCTAAAAGGTAATAAACACTGCTGCCAGCCCACTGGAAAAAGATAATGAATTCATCAATTCAGATGAGGAATTTCATTAAATCTATCCATAATAAAATCCAATTCCATCATTTTCTTCATAAAAAATACTCAAAAGTTATGGGAGATAAATGAACCTGCCAGGAATGAAGAGATTTCAGTGTGAAGTCTGCTACTAAGCGTATCCAATCAGTATAGCCATCAGCGTTAACAAGTTCTGATAACTGCAACACACATATTACCAATTTTAACCATCAGTGACAGGGCTCACCAAAAAATTAGAGAAAATGGACAATAATATAATAAAAGTCAGAAGCTCCCCTTATAGAAAAGTAAACCCACAATGAACCCCCACCCCCCCCCCCCCCCCCCCCTTTTGCTCCAAAATTTGGAGTGAATCTAATTCTAGGAAGCATGATCACTTCATTTGAGATGCCATATCCATGTCAGACACTTGACACGCTTGGAAACTTCCGCATGCGTGTCCTCAATGTGTCCTTTTAAAAAAAAAAAATGCAAGACACAGCCAAGGCACAAGAACAAGAAGAATTGGATACCCTTTTACAAAAAAAAAGAGAGAGAGAGAGAGCATCCGTGCTCTAAATATCAATAGTGCATTTGAAAATTAATAAATATCTTTATTCTTGGTTTGTATATTAATTTCTAAACATTCTTTAATGGTCACAGTTTTGCTTTATTATCCAATATTACTCTTAATTTGATGCATATTTAACATTATATAAAAAATAATATATATAGAAAATATAAATAAAAATATATTTAATAATTATTTAATAGACGTGTCCTGCCATACCCGTGACCTATTTTTTCAAAAAAACTCTTGTCAATATGTTGTACCCATACCCGTGTCAGTGCTTCTTATCTCTAATAGTCCCCCATTGAAACGGATTTGGAAGTTTTTCTGTTTGATTTTAAGCTCCATCATGAGATTCATGACCCCTTGTCTAAGATAACAGGTTGTGGAAGCTTTATTTTCTCTAGGTGTGCTTCCTATTAGAGAGTTATTTCTACTGTTTTTCTGAACTACGGTCATATCATATGAGAAAAGTAAGGTGACAATTGATTGTTGGACCAATGTGTACAGGATTGTTTTGCCCTTCAAAGGAACATCCACCAATGCATTGTATAAAATAAAATTAGAGAACTCCAAAATAGCTGAAAACATTTAAGACAACCATAGCTCTCACTAGGAAATCCCAATGCAAATAAAATGTCCCCCCCCAATGTCAGTGCATTAAATATTCCCCAATATGACATGTCTATCCTACTACAACTCAAAAAGGAGAATTCAACCCCTAGTTCTGCTTTCCCCACATCATCACTCAGTTGTAACTACCCAAGTAAAATCATCCTCAATCTTGAACAAACAAGAAATAGAATCAGCTTCATATCTTCCTTCATGCTTTACCCCTTCATCCCATGATAAAAACACCCTTCCAACAGTTCAATCATATAAAATACATCCAGCCCAAAAAAAAAGAGTTCCCCATAAGCTCTTGATGAATAATTGACTAATGGGACTACATCTTAGCCTCCTATATAGGTTAATGGCCAGCAAAAGTGCTTGTTGTCGTATATTTTGCTCACAACCAGTCCCAAGCCTAGAAAATGAGGATCATAGAAGGTTGACGGTCAATGTAAAATTTAGTCACTTTATTATGAATGGATTTTAACCTCTTTTAAGCAAACCATATTAACTTTGCAGCTATGCAAAAAATAAGATAAAAATATATATATATATATAATAAAAAAAAATCCTAGTAGGATATTAGTCAAGATCATGAAGACCTTGAACATTACTAAAAAAGATCTCAAGACTCATAGTCATATGAGCTCCAATCCCCTCTCTGCTAACTTCACTTCCCTCAACCGCCCTTTCCCTACTAATAACTTGATGTAAAACGTGACCTCCTGCTCCTCATTATCCAACCTCCTTGTTTCTTCATCCAAGAATATTGGCTCCAACCACATACCATCATTTTCAAGCCCCTCAAACGACATCAAAACCCAATGTAAAACAGCAACTTTAAAGGACAGTATTTTGGCTAAGTAATTCAATTCCAACAGATAAAAGTAGGTACACCCCATCTAACAGTCTGAAGAAACCCCTTAATGATGTAGTTTGGAAGTTAGATATTCTGCTTACTAAGAGGGCGTTTGGATTGGGTGAAAACTGAGTTATATAACTCAGTTTTCATCACCCATGATCCAAAACATGTGGGACCCACAAAAGAAATGTTGTTTTGGCAAGATTTTTATATCTTGATTTCATCACTCAAAACTCAAAAAATTGAGTTTGAGTGATGAAAACCAGAAACAAAAATTTGAATTTTCCAAAACATCAAACTTGAGTTTCAGGGGCAATGTAGTTATTTTGGTGAGTTTGTGGGGCCATGTGCAATGAGTTGTCACGTCAAGCATCAAGTTGGGCACATTTCTTTTTTCATTTCATTTCCTTCAATTCAGACATTCTCCTCCATTTTCACTTTACTCTTCTCCACAACCTTCTCTCTTACTCCACTCACATTTGTTCTTTTCCATTTCATTTCAAAAATCGGAGAATCAGAAGCTCTTGCTAAGCCAAAGAGAACCCATCTGTGCTCACTGCTGCTGACCGAAGAGACCCAAGATCTTCACCGGCGAGGCTTGCTCTGTCACCGGCGGGCTGTCACTCCACTTGATCAAGTTTGTAGATCTTCTCCCAGGTGACCACTATCTCTCTCTCCGTCTCCATTTTCCATGCCCATTGTCACATTTGTAGATGGAGGTGCAGACATGCTTTGGATGTTTGGAGATGGATATGTAGACTTCTGGTTTTTTATAAAGCTCATGAACTTCTTCTTCTTCTTCTTCTTCTTCTGAAGGTGCTGTTGGACACTGATCTTGAAAATCCAACGTGGGTCGTACTATGAAATTTAATTCCATGGAACTTAGATCTTTCTCAGAGAGAAACATCTGAGAATCAGACACACCAATGAATGAAAGTGACTTGAACTTAGAGAACATGAAGAGAAAAATTGTTAAAAACACACAGAATACCAACTTGGAATTGGAATAAAGAAAGGACCAAAACAAAAGGACAAGAAGATGAAAAAGACGAAGAAATCTAAAAACAAACTAGAGGGGACTGACAAGCCTAGACTCAGAAGAAACGTAATGCCAACAATATATTTAGAAAATCACTATCTATTTTTTTGTTATTTTTTTTTAAGTGATTTCTTGAAGCTTGTTTTTTTAAAGTGATTTCTTCACTTTTATGGGTTTTCTGATGGGAGAAGACGAAGGATTAGCCAAAAAATGAAGGATGATGGAGAGAGAACGCAGATAGGGGTGTTTTCTGTTCTGTGTAGTGTTAGTGGGTGGGCTCCACCATTTTGCCAAAAAGTGGAGTTAAAGACTGAGAGATGTAACTCAGTTTTGTAACCAAACAGAAATTGAAGAGGTATTTGAGTTATAGTGGGAATTGAGTTATGAGTTATAGGTTACGAGTTTGAGTTATGGGTTTTGAGATATGGGTGATGAGATATCCAAATAGGCCCTAATTGTCTCCCCTTCACAATCTTCAACAACTTCAACGACATAGAAAGGATCATGGAAAAAAGCACTACGCAAAGTTGCCCTCCCAAACATAAGCTACCAAACCATATCCCTCACTTTAAGTAACATGTAAACCCTAAATATTAACCACATTATCGGTCTCTCTAAAAGTCCACACTGTGGCAACATATCCAACGAAATCCTCCTCCAGCAACTAAAGGGCTCATTTCTTATGACTCGCTACCCAGCCTTCCTTTGTTTTTGTTGCATAAGCATTCTGACCAACAACTTCCTTTGATGGTTGTAAATCAGCTCCAACTTCATTATTACCTCTAGCAACAAAGAATGCAGACTGTTATGAATATGTATAAGTGAGGGATAATTTTGTAATATTGAAATTACTCACCTCTAAATAATATGTACTTGTGCCAATGAACTTCAGGTCAAATAGCATTTCCTAGTGTTTTACAAAGACAATCAAGGTTCGAACCCACTTAACATGTATCTAGAGAAATTAATATGTGTGTTTGGGTAAATTAATTAAACCTAAACTCATTTCCCAACGCACAACATTGTATCAGAGAACTAAAGCCCCTTTTCACAGCCAAAGCCATAACTTCGCTGTTACCCAACGCTGGCAATGAAATCATTCATCTTCCTAGGCTTTGGGGACCACACTCAAACACAGACCAATATAATTATACCCTCTCTAACGTCAACCTCACGACCACCAGTCGAGTCACATGACCTAAGCAGAATCGAATTTGATCAAGATTGGTAGGATGACTAAATTGTGACTGTCCCTACACCTCTGATAACTGTCAACAATGTGAACAAACCCCCAAAACTGGCACCAACTTCCACCAACTGGGCCAAAATGGCACTGAAGTTTTAGGAACATCATTCCAGTTCTTTTATTGGTAAGAAACAAATACACACCCAATCAGTCTTAAATCCACACTCATTTTTCCTTTTACAATTAACACTAGAAGAAAATTTTCATTTTACAACTTACATTGTTCTACTGATTTTCATTCAAGAAAGGTTGAAAACAAGAAATAGGTTCTACAACCACCCTTTATACGGAAACGTTACTACAATCCTGGGTATAGAATTTTCTCAGGGAAAAATTTAAGAAAAGAAAGTAGGTCAATTGTAAAGACCAGATATAGGCAACACGGTTCTGACAAAGTCCATCCAATAGACATAATAATAAGCCCCACCATAGCATAGGTTGTCCATCAAGAAAATTTATAATAACACATAACATTTTCCATCCAGCTACAATTTCAAGCATAACATTTAGGACATCTATATACTAATATTTTATAGAGAGCTTTGCCCCAAAATGAAGAAAGATATCCAGTGCCATAAGTTCCTTTTAATGATTACACTTTTCTCACACTTTCTCCTAACAATTTCCAAAAAATAACGCAAATATATGTCCATGAAATACAACATATAGAAGAAAAAAATGTTTTTTTCCTAAAAGAGAACAAACTCTTGATATGATGAACCCTAGGCGTAGCTTTTCAAATTTTTTTCAACTGGGTAGCTAAAATGGATATTATAAACACAAGCATCTTATAGTTATATATTCTTTTGAGATTAAGCAAATTACCAATCAACAAGAAGCAATTAAGCCAAGTATACAACATAAGGCACAACAGAAGTAGTTGAATGCATAATTGACTGAGCATATAGTCAAAGTCACCTGATAATTCACTTTAAAGCGGCCAAGCAGACGACAAAATGCATGATAATTGTCATGATCAGCAAGACCTGCCTCCAAACCAAAAAGGAACAAATTTCAGCAGGGGAGAAATGATTTATAAATTAATACAATCAATAAACTATTATTGTAGTATATAGAGCAATAAATGTTAAATATTAATGAAGTTTTAAAATGACCCAGAACAGCCAAAGTTTTAGAGTATCAATACATTCCAATTATGTAGATGAATTCTCCCAACTCCCCCCAACAATGCATGTTAAAGATCGTTATACTTATTACTGACATCATGATTAGGTTCACAATGTGCAAAAACTGACAATTACAATTTTCAAGATGATAAGTATTAAGAGTTATAGGAAACAAATAATTTTTCTTTGAATTTTTATGGGTGAGCTTTCCCAAGGCTCCTATTGCTCTGCTGGATAAAAATTTCAGAAATATATTTTTGGGAAAAGATCACTGGCTCAATCGTCTTGTCACATGTTTATGAAGCTTTAAGTAAATTCATCACATATTTTCCACTAGCTACAAAAAGGAAAATAACCGAGGAATTTATTCTTAAGAAAGAAATTTCCACCAATAAAACAGCAGTGAAACAAAGCATGTCCAAAAAGAAAAAAAGGATCAAAACATCATGGTTATTGTTGGAACAGTTTGTTTGCAACCATTCAGTAAGAATGACTTCTCTAATGAAATCAACAAGTATCTCCTCACAAGCAACAAGCCTACATCCCCCTTCCCCTACTTCCCTTTCCATCCCTTCCCTTGAGAGTTTACATGTTGGTTTTAAATCATCACATTTAACAAAGTCTTAACTGAATAATTTTTATGCTAACTATTTTTATTTAATAACATATGAAATCTTTCTAAGAAAGAACCCTTTGGACTTGCCTATCAACATGAAAAGAAAGATAAGGAAACAGAACCAGTGTACTGGAGGTGCATCTAAATTATGTAAAAGTAGAACAAACAAGAAGATCCAACAAACTAGAGAAGGAATGACCACCCATAGTAGCCATCCAATCGTACAACGTGCACAGAAAAATCAACTTCACTACCACCATAGGTTGTTCAATGCCTTTGAATTTCCAGTAATTCCTTTCCTTCCAAATGAACCATGTGACATAAAGATGGAAAAGTTGGAAAATCTGCGGTGTTTTGCTGTGTAGTAATCATATATTTTATTATGTTCTTCAGACATCTTTTTGCTACTGTTTTATATTTAGTTGGCATCTAGTGAACTTCTCTTTGGCATATGACCAATACTATTAAATCTCTATATAGTAGGAGAATAAAACTTGTGATTTAGGATGTCAAAGCATCTCTAAGTTCAATGTTTGATTTTAAATTATAAAATAAAATATTAATAACCATTGCAACATAATATAGAGAAAAACAAAACAGTAATTAATTGGTCCAGATACAAGAGATCTTCATCTTATCATGTAATTGAATCAATACTGGTTATTTCAATTAAAAAATTCAATTATCTTAAGTTTACCAAGTTGCAAAGTTGATTTTCCAAACCAAAAAAAAAAAGTTTCAAAAAATTTACTGCATAGTAGCATTCCACAGATAACGTTGAAATAAAGAAGTCAACACAAATATAATCCAGTTTACCAATTCCACTTTGCAGGATTTCTTTCGTGCCTGTCATTAAATGCGACAAAAACTTCAATCTTGTAGCGTCATTTATAAAAAATGATCGCCTTATAGAGGCTAGCCGCAACAAGCACTCCAAAGCCTGTAATTAAACATTAGGGCAGAGCTAAGAGTTAGTAAGGCAAAAAAAAATCAACTCACATTTTGACCAGAAAAGTTACAATTCAACCTCAAATAAAGAATTTTCACCAAAAGAATTGGTGAAAACATGAAAAAAGGGATCTGCTAACAGTTTAACATTTCACACGTTGAAAACCGGTATGAAAGATCATAGTAACTTATAGACTTTAACTTAAAATAAAACAAAAATAACGCTAAAATTTAAATGAGTTAAGTTTAATCCCAAAACTAACAAAAGATTAAATCATAATAAAATTATTTTGACTAAAAATATATAAATAGTCAGATATGGTCCCAAAACAAAACAAAACAAATTAATCATTAATTTAAAAACAGACACTAATTTGATCACTCCACAAGAATTACAAAGACAAGAACCAACTTTAGGTTACACTACACAAAATAATAAAGATGTGCTTATATGAACAAATCTATTTATAAAGCTTTAGAGGATATCTAATGATAAAAACATATGAGGAAATTCAAACACAAATACATAGATGGAGAGCTGGAGGGAAACTATGCTTTTAAAATTTGACTTCAGAAGGCCAGCCCAAAAAAATTGCAATTGTAATGCTGATAAAACTTGCATGCAATTCCTATGACAGTCTTATTTAATAAAGGGATAAAATGATAAAATAACAAGGGCAGAAATTCTTCATCATACGATATGGCAGATAGCGAATAAACACGTTATTGAGTACAGCAAAAAGAGGAAACTTGGAACAAAATGTTAGCAAAATGAGAAAAGCATGAATAGAAGCATACACCATTTGAAACGTGAGGTGTTCAACTATGGCATTTAGATCTGGATGGTTTTACTAAAGCATTTTTTCAAGCCTGCTGGAGCATAGTGAAGAATGACATCATGGAAGTCTAAGAGCAGTGTGAGTGAGCCCCCCTCAACATGAGATTCCAGAGGAGAATGCCCACAAGAAGACTCGAGGTGAGTGGGCTGTGGTCAAACAGAGCCAACCAGGGAGGAGTTTGCAGCAATGTATCATAGGGTGAGATCCAGCAGTAGTAGTGGTGGAGCCTTGCTTGTGCACGATCCACCTTGAATTCATGCCCAGGTGGCTGCCTCAGAACAAGCAACACTTCAAGCCCATTGTTCCTAGGGTCAACACTCCTCCTAGCTTTGGCAGTAGTTGGATGCCTCCCTCGATGGCAGGAAGGTAGTTCAAGGTAAAGGGGTCAGAGAGCAGATGGCTCAATGGGGATGAAGATGTGGTTAATGGAGTAACTGTAGAGGAGGAAGTTTATTAAAAAAAAAAAAAAAAAAAATTCTGTAAATTGGTGGGGTTCCCTATTGTGAAACATGAAGCTCAATGTTTGGCCCTGTTTAGCATACTAGAACAGGACTGCCTCAAGGTGAATGACAAAGAGGTGGCTAAGAGACCTGTTAAGTCAGGGACACGAGGCCTTAGGGAGTTTAAGGGGCTGATTTCAGATGTCAATTATGAGGGGGCCATTGCTAGGAGTAAGAGCAGAGACTCTTTGACTGATTTGGGGGGTGCTAGTAGTTTTAAATGACGATACGACTGCTTTCTTGGAATGTAAGGGGGCTTAATAATCCCCGGAAGAGAGAGGTGTGTAAGAACCTCCTAAAAGAGTGGAAGTGCGATTTTGTGTGTATTCAAGAAACGAAAGTTTCGTCTATTGATGGGGTCTTTGTTCGGAGTTTATGGGGTAGCCCGTTCACTGATTGGGCTGCTTTGGATGCTGTGCAGTCTTCAGGTGGGGTCTTGCTGATTTGGGATAAGAGGGTTTTTGAGAAGTTGGATATTAGTGTGGGTCAATTCTCTATCAGTGTATTACTGAGAGGAGGGGTGGATGATTTTGTGTGGGCTTGTTCAGGTGTGTATGGACCTAATGACAATGGGCAACGGCCTAATTTGTGGGGGGAGTTGTCTCAGGTGCACGCTAGGTGGCCTGTGGCGTGGTGTCTGGTAGGTGATTTTAATATTATCAGATATCCAAGTGAGAGACTTGGCTGTGAGACTTTCAGCCCCGCTATGCACGCATTCTCGGATTTCATAGAGAATAATTCCTTAGTTGATTTACCTTTAGAGGGGCTTCGTTCACTTGGTTTAGAGATTCCGGTCTTCCTCTATGTCAAGAATCGACGGGGGCCTTGGTCTCTCAGATTGGGAGGAGCACTTCGAGAATGCATCCCAACGGGTGCTTCCCCGTATTCTTTCGGACCTTGCCCTCTTCGAAGCTGGTGTTGTTCGGCGTGGTCGAAGTGCCTTTAAATTTGAGAACATGTGGTTAAAGGAAGAGGGCTTTGTTGATAGAGTTAAGCGAGATGGTGGGGTAGCTACGAGTTTTGAGGGCTCTTCAAGCTTCATCTTGGCCCAAAGTTGAAGGCTCTAAAAACGGACTTAAAAAAGTGGAACAGAGAGGAGTTTGGTGATTTGGCTTTTAGAAAGAAGAAATTGTTGACTGAGTTGATGGGGTTAGATCTGAGAGAGGAGCTAGTGGGTCTTTCTAGTGAGGATCAGATTCGGCGTCTCCATCTCAAAGGGGACATTGAGCACTTGGCTATTCTTGAGGAGACTTCATGGAGGCAAAAGTCGAGAGCCTTATTCGTGAAAGAGGGAGATAATAACACTCGGTTTTTCCATAGATTAGCAAACTCCCATAGAAATGCTAATCAAATTAAAAGGATGGAGGTGAACGGTATCCTTTATGAGGAAGAGAATGATGTTCGCTCTCAAATAGTCCTCTTTTACCAAGAGTTGTATAAGGAAACTGAGGTGGGGCGTCCTTCTATGGATGGGTTAGAATTTGCCCGTATTGAAGAGGGGGATCGGGTGTCTTTAGAGAAGGAGTTTACAAAGGAGGAAGTATTCCAGGTTCTAAAGGAGATGGAGGGGGATAAAGCCCGAGGTCGACGGCTTTACCATGGCCTTTTTCGAAATTGTTGGAGTGTCGTGGAAAGGGATGTAATGGATTTTTTTGAAGATTTTCATCGGCATGCTTCGTTTGAAAGGTCTTTAAATGCTTCGTTCCTCACTTTAATTCCTAAGAAGTGCAGTGCCGTTAACATTAAAGACTTTCGCCCTATTAGTTTGGTGGGTAGTGTTTATAAAATGTTTGTTGTCTAAGGTGTCGGCCAATAGGATGAGAAGGGTTTTGGATAATCTCATTTCGAGACTCGAAATTCGTTTGTTGGCGGAAGGCGGTCTGGATTGTGCTTATTGCTAATGAGTGTTTGGATAGCGAGTTGAAGAGCAAAATTCCGGGTGTGGTTTGCAATTTGGATATTGAGAAAGCTTATGATCACGTAAAGTTTGGGAGGCCTTGTTTTATTTGTTGGGCCGGATGGGTTTTGGGGAGAAATGGAGGAGGTGGATTAAAGCTTGCGTTACGTACGTTCGATTCTCGGTCCTTGTAAATGGTTCCCCCGAGGGTTTTTTTTGGTAGCTCTCGTGGGTTGAGACAAGGGGATCCGCTATCTCCGTTGTTATTTCTTTTGATAATGGAGGTTTTAAGTAGGTACATTTGCGAGAAGACGAGAGGAGTGTAATCTTATTCGGGGTTTCCGAGGTGGGAGTCGTGAATTCGTGGGGTGAGTATTTCCCATCTTTTATTTGCGGATGACACCATCATATTTTGTGAGGCCTCTATGGAGCAGCTTCTGTCTATTAGGCTGGTGTTGTCTTGTTTTCAGGCGTTCACGGGTTTGAAGGTCAATGTGGGGAAAAGCGAGATTGTCCCCGTGGGGGAGGTGAATAATCTTGATGCTTTGGCTAATGTGCTGCAATGTAGAGTAGGCAAATTGCCTATGAAGTATTTGGGGATGCCATTGGGTTCTTCTTTTAAGTCCCCCTTGATCTGGAATCCTATTTTGGAAAAGATGGAGAAGAGGCTCTCTGGGTGGAAGCGTCTCTATTTATCTAACGGTGGGAGGCTCATGTTAATTAAGAGCACTCTCTCATGTCTCCCGACTTACTTTCTATCTCTCTTTACTATTCCTAAAGCTGTGGCGGCTAGATTGGAATATATTCAGAGGAAGTTCCTTTGGGGGTCTTCGGAGGGGGGATTCAAATATCCTTTGGTGGCCTGGGATAAGGTGTGTATTCCCGTCGAGAAGGGTGGATTGGGGTTAAGAAAGGTGGTGTCGTTTAATCAGGCTTTATTAGGGAAGTGGTTGTGGAGATATGGCCACGAAGATACCCACCTGTGGCGTCGTGTTATTTCTTCTAAATATGGAGAGGGGCTTGGGGGGTGGAGGACTAGGGCTTGCAGGAGGTCCCATGGGTGCGACCTTTGGAGAAGCATTAATGAAGGTTGGGAGAACTTTTCTAAGCATCTTTCTTTTGTAGTGGGGGAAGGCACTCGTATCCGCTTTTGGCATGACAGGTGGGTTGGTGATGCTACTCTAAAAGTTCTCTATCCTGAGCTTTATGAGTGTTCATCGGTCAAGGATGCCTGTATCTCAGAAGTTTTGTGGATTCCAGAAAGGGGTACTGTTAGAGTGTGGAATATAACGTTTTATAGAGCTTTTGAGGATTGGGAGTTGGCGGCTTCGTATTCTCTTCTCCGGCTTATCCAAGCTCGTATCCCTCAGGGTAGTAGGAGAGACATCCTTTATTGGAGGCTCAAAGGGGATGGTATGTTTGATGCTCGGTCTTATTACCTCGCGATCCGGGGTGCTTCGGATTCTTGGCTTCCTTGGAAGGGGGTTTGGAAACCTAAGATCCCTAAGCGGGTGGCGTTCTTTCTGTGGTCTGCTGCTCATAGCCGGATTCTCACCCTGGATAACCTCATGCTTAAGGGTAGGCCTTTGGTTAATAGGTGTTGTTTGTGTTGCATGGATGGGGAGTCGGTTAATCACCTTCTTCTGCACCGTCACATTACCCACTCTCTTTGGTCTTCGATGCTTCAGGCCTTTGGGATTCCTTGGGTTATGCCAGGATCGGTGGCGGATTTGATCTCTTGCTGGCATCAGTGGCATGGAAAGGATAAGTCGAACATATGGAATTTGATTCCAGGGTGCTTAATGTGGACTGTGTGGTTGGAGCGGAATCGCCGTTCCTTTGAGGACAAAGAGAAGACCTTGTTTGAGCTAAATCTTTTATGCCAACGTAGTCTATTAGAGTGGTCTCGGTGTTGGGGGTTTACTAATTGTTCTTCTCTCTCAATGTTTATGTCCTCTCTTAGCTTTGTTCCCTAGTAGTTTTTCTCATTCTCTTGTTGTTCATCATCATGAACTTCTTGTATGACTTTCTTTTTCTCATTTATATAAGCTTTCTGATTACTTATCAAAAAAATATATATATATATAAAAAAAATAAAAAAATAAAAAAAAACTGTTGAGGAGGAAGTGTTAGAAGTTACCCCTTTGAGAACCTACTGTGGATTTGAGGAGTAATCAGCCACCTCTCATGAGAAACCCTCAAAGAGGGTAATGAGAAGGATTAAGGTGTTTAATAAAATCCTGGGGCTGTCCTATGATGGCTACAAGGAAGAGTAATGAGGTTTGCATCAATTGAGAGATGGTGGTGAGCTACTGGGACACAGAGAGGTTCCCACAGCAACCCATAGAGATGTGTTGAGAGGAGTAAGGGAGTTGAAAAATATGGAGTAGTCAGTGAACTATGATTTTAAGAGAGGAAGCAATAGAGATATTGGTAGGATGGAGAGGGCTCTACAGTTAACCTTATGAAGCTTAAAATCTTGTCTTGGAAATTTTAAGGATTAAACAATTATGATCAAAGGTTGAGGGTCAGAAACTCCTTGAAGAAGTGGAAAGGTGACGATGTGTGTTTGCAAGACAAAGTTGGAGGTAGTTAACAGAGCTATGGTGAGAAGCGTATGAGGTAGTCCTTTTGTAGATTGGGCCATATTAGAGGCAGAGGGATTTGGTGGAGAACGTCCAAGTCCATGTCCAGATTGAATAGGTCATTACATAGTCCAATAATCATGAGATAAAGTCCATCTCCAGATTGGATAAGTTTTTTATTTCCACTATTTGAGAAGAGCACTTTTCTAGGATCACTCAAAGTCGGTTGCCTCAGACCATCTTGGATCATTTTCCAATTCTGTTTGATGGAGGTAGTATGTAGTATTAATGGAGGTAAGACTCATTTCAAATTTGAAAATATGTGGTTAACAATAGAAGGGTTTGTAGATAGGGTTTGTAGATAGGGTGAGATGAAAATGGAGAGTTATACCTTTCAAGGCACACCAAGTTTCATTCTAGCTCAAAAACTTTGACCTTTGAAGTAAGATTTGAAGAGGTGGAATAGGGAGGAGTTGGGGGACGTTGAACACAGAAAGAAAGAGCTAAAAGAGATAATTGCAAAGCTGGATGCACTGGAGGAGCAAAATTGAAACTTAGTCCCAAAAATGCAAAATTTGTTCATTTGGTAGAACCCTAATAATTTCACTTTAATCCATATTTTAGGGGTCAAATGTAACAATTAAAAGTTTGTGGATTAAATTATGATAGGAAGAAACTAGAAAGGGTATCCCCCCCCCCCACATAAATCATCTGTGAACACCTTATTCAGGCATACCACTATGTAATAGTAAATGGGATTTTAAATGTCTAAAAGATTAGTCCCAACAAATTAACACCAACAAAAGTTTAATTACATATCAAAAAATTTATAATAATGAAAGTAAATTTAGATACTGCAACAGGATATAGCATAAGAACTTCTCTCTAGAAAGCTTTGAAATAATTATTCAAAAATAGGTTATTTTATAAAAGGGCTATAAAAATACAAACCTCTTTCGAAAAATGGCTTTGAGTGATTGCATAATAATCAAAAAATATTTGAAGTGTCGAGGGATCCTGAATAACTGGCCTCCAAGAAATTGGAATCTGCACACCACAAGGCAACAATAGCTTTAACTAAAAAGTACTAAAATAGAAAAACCGTAAAAGGCTAATGAGTTATATCAAGATCGTTTGCCTCAAAAAAAAAAAGTTAAATGTACCTGTACCATACCAATCTCATCTGAACTTTCATCAAAAGATGTCCCCATAAAATCAAACGATAAAACATTCAAGGATAGTGAAAGAACCAGTTCCTGCAACTTGCTTCCAACTTTTTTTGGGGGGAAGGGGGGGTGGATCAACAAAAGAAAAAAAATTGATACCACAATCAAATAAAACTTTTTAAAGAAAAAAAATTCAAAGATACCATTCTTATATAAAAATCAATGTATTACCATCATTTTTAAGTTGGTGCAGTGAAGTTAGAGATATCTGGAAAACTTGAAAAAGTGATTGATCCTTGAAAGAAATAGCTATCTTACGTTGAAGCATAGAAGGTAATCCAGAATTGGGCTGACAATTGATGAACCAAGATGAAATATTTGTAATCAAAACATCGACCAAGATCATTATCTATTATGGAAAAAGAAGAAAAATTTAACTAAAAGAATTTATATTAACAACCCAATCAGAAATTACACCTGTGACCCTAATTAAATAGAAACACAAGCTGCTTATTCACACAGAAAGATAACAAGAAGATACATTACGAGTCAAATGATACTCTGCCTGTGTGATGCTGAATGTCCTAATCTTTATACACAGCTAGTACCAAGCCCAAAAAAAAGTGGTGGGTGCGGTAAATTGATAGCTAGCATAAAACTTAGTCACAATGCATGAATGTGAACCCTTGCACGAGTGGTTTAACTCAAGTTAACAAGAGAGTATAACCTTCAATACGATATACTGATAGAAGAAGATACATATATTCAACCATGATTTAGTTCGGATTAAGACTTAGTCAAGTTGAGTTGAACTGAAATTGCAATAAAATGACATCTGTCAAGCTGTATAAGCAGAATATCAAGATTATAAGCAAGTAAGCAACCAAAACTCATCTTCATTATTAATTTCAGTGATAAGAAGAGCAACCTTGTCAAAGTACAACCCAGCTATCAACTCAACACATTCATATTACAAACTGGCTACAACTGAAAATGGAGAACAAGTGCCCAATTCTAGAAGAAAAATTATCACATAACAGAAGATAGAACAGAATTAGTTCTTTGGAAATTCAAGCGTTCCTCCACCCCCAATCAGTCAAAAACAGCCAACCAGCCAAAAAGGCAAGGACCCAATGAATATCAGATAAGATGCAGATTAGATTAGGGAAGAAGAACCTGCCAAAAGATGATCTTACATAAAAGCAACTCCTTTCAATAAATTTACATTGCTCAAAGCAACCTGCTTCCTCAATTAAAAGATGACAAGCATACTGTCTATAAAGGTGGTAAAACAAGAATTCTATCCTAGAAAAAATCCAGGTCACAGAAAATATATATATATATATATATATATATATATATATATATATAATAAGGCTACTGCCTCAGCACAAATGACATCATGAGATGTCAGAAGGAACTTCTCCATGTTTCAGAATTTGTGCTCTTTTAGAATAGCATAATTAAGTTCCCATTAGAAGATCTTAATCAGACATTTATGCTACTAACCTGATTCATCTCAGAAACAAGCTGATTCAATATCTTCAAACCAATTGCACAATGATATGGTGCCTGATGAAAGCATATAATTTGTAAGCAAGCATCTCTTTTCACAGATTCAATACAAATCACATATAAGGAGTTTCACTCCCTTCAGGCAAGGAATGAAAATAGAAAAGTATATATCAAAAGAAAAGAGCAACAGGCAAGGCATGAACTAGGGCTATTGTGGGATTGGTTGGGTGACAAATTTAAATTCTATCTTGTGGAATGGAATGCTGATTGTTCTCAAATAAAAAATGGTGGTTTGGGGTGAGGAAAGAGGGCAAATTTAATCAAGCCCTACCGGGTAAATGACTTTGGTGTTTTGTGGGAAGAAGACAGTCATTAGTGTGACAAATTTTTGCCCAAAATATGGGGAGAATTACGGTCGATGGTCCACTAAACAAGTTAAAGGTACCCATGTTTGTAGTTTATGGAAAAGTATTAGAGTGAGTTGGTAAGATTTGTGGAGAATGTATAGTTTGAGGCAGAGGATCATGCAACAAGGTGAGGTTTTGGCACAATAGGTGGTCTTCTATGTTCATTCATTTTATGCACATAATTATATGAATGGTGATTGAACATAGGTTAAGACATGAAACAACAATATTAGAGAATCAATTTGGTTTTATGCTTGGACAATCTACCATGGAAGCTATTTTCTTACTTAGACATCTAACAGAAAAATAAATAAGTAAATAATAGAGAGGCATGTCAAGATCTTCATATAGTTTTCATTGATCTTGAGAAAGCATATGATAGGATCCCTAGAGAGGTTACATTGTGGGCTTTGGGGAAGAAAGGAGTTCCTCTAAAGTATATTAAGTTAATCAAGGATATTTATGACAAAGTTGTAACTAGTGTGAGAACAAGTGGAGGAATCACAAGTGAGTTTCCTATCACTACATGTTTTCATCAAGGATCAAGAATCAATGTTAAGTCCATATCTCTTTGCACTGATGATGGATGAGCTCACTAAATTGATTCAAGAGGAAGTCCCTTGGTGTATACTTTTTGCAGATGATATAGTTTTAAATTGTTAGTGGATGAAACTAAAAGTGGCGTTAATGCCAAGTTAGAAATTTGGCAAGAAGCCCTAGAATCTGAAGGCTTTCATTTAAGTAGGACTAAAACAATGTACATGGAATATAAGTTTAGTAAAAGTAGAAACAAAGATAAAGGGGCAATAAAATTTGATGGCCAAGAGATACTAAAGAGTGAGAGCTTTCAATATATTGGATTAATAATTCATAAAGATGGGGAGAATGAGGAGGATGTGAATCATAGTATAAGAGCAGGTGGATGAAGTGGAGTGTGACCAAATGTACCTATTAAGTTAAAGGGAAAATATTATAAGTTTGTTATACAACTAGCTATGCTCTATGGTAGCGAATATCGGACTAAGAAGCAACATATCCAAAAAATGAGTGTAGCAAAAATGAGATTGTTATGATGGATAAGTGGGAATAGACAGAAAGATATGATTTGAATTGAGGAAATTCGCTTAAAGATTAGACCCCATTGATGGAAAGATGAGGGAAAGTAGCTTATGATGGTTTGGCCATTTTCAGAGGAGACTAAGCAATGACTTGGTAAGAAAGAGTGGGTTAGTCTAAGTTGTGAGAATATAAAAAAAAGGTAGAGGAAGGCTAAAAATAACATTAGTCGAAGTAATAAGAAATGACATGTCAAGGATAGAATGAAGGGAAAATACTCATGTGGCCGACCCAATCAAACTTGTCAAGGATTCATAGCTAACCCTAAATTTTAGGATTAAGGCTTTGTTGTTGTAATAATATGAATGTTAGGTTCAATGTGCAATCATATAATGCCGCTGATAAACATTTCCCTTATAAAAGTATTTGGTGTGCTAAGGCTTCTAAAAAAATTGCATTCTTTGTGTTGGCAGCAAATTACAAGAAGCTTCTAACTTGTGATAATCTCATGAAGAGATGAAACAATTTAGTAGATTGGTGTTGCATGTATATGAGAAGCTCTTACACAATGAATCATTTATTATTGCACTGTGACATTGCATATGCATTGTAGACTTTTTTCTTCTTAGCATTTGGGGCTCAATGGGTTGTTTTAAGGAGTGTAGTTGATCTCTTGTCTAGATGGAGGAATTGATTGGGTAAACACTCTTCTTCTATTTTGGATCTATTTCCCCCTATATCTGCTATGAACACTAAAGAAGATAGGGAAAGCAATGTATTTTTGAAGATGAGGAACCTTGATGGCTAAGTTAGAAGTAGTTTTTTACAAGATCTCTTTTCTTTTTTTCTTTTTTTTTTGATAGGTAAGTTTTTTACTAGATCATTGTTTGAATAATCCTTGGCTTTAGGTCTTTTTGAAGCTCATTCTCTGCAATTCTTTTGGCTATCTTATTTATACATTTGTAGATTTCAAATTCTCGAACATTTCAATTATAACTATCCTTCTTTCAATTCTTTAGGCTATCTTATGTATACATCATATACATGAGGAGGTTCCTATGCTTTAACATAAGTTTATTTATTTATCAGAAAAAGGCTGTAGGCAATTGTCCAACACTTGAATTTGAGTTTGAATATGCCTTTTAGCCCAAGTCAGAACCAGTAGTTTAGACCAAGAGACAATCTGATTACTAATTATCTAGATAATTAGTATCAACCCAAAAGACATAAATCAATGCATACAATTATTTATGACGATGATGACAAAATAGTGATACCATTTTAATAATGTAACCAAATTGTTATTATATAAAAAGTCCTATACTAACAACCTAACGCAACGAGAAAACAAATATGCCACAGAATTTAGAAGATAATGGTATATATTTCCTAGAAGCAGTCATTTTAAAAAAGAAGAAGGAAAAAAAAAAACAAAAAAAAACAAACAAACAAACAACAAACAAAAGTCAAAAAACAAAAAACAAATTCATCACCTGGCTTAAAAAGTTCATCGCCTCGTTAATCACCTCTTTGAATCTATCATCATCAAGCCACCCAAACTTTGTAACACGACAAAGTAGTTGGATTAGGGATCCAACCACAAAAGGCTCCAAGTCAGGTCCTCTAGTTGCCAGATAGTTTATAAGATAGTTTCCTTCAGACAAAGTGCAGTTCGATCAAGTTTGGAAATAATCAAGAGAAGAGGTTGAAAGAAACAATTTATGAAAACGGTGACTGTCAATGATAGCTGAAAGTCATCCACTCTCACAAATATTAAAGGTGAAACCCAAAAACTTCCCAAATGTCTGCTTCTGCCTCATTTATTGCTATTTTTGGTAGTATTAACCTTTAATGTGGTTTTGAATCAATAAAATACAGCAGTTAATATTGTGAATTGTAAAAATTAACCAACAGACATCATTACTTCATAAAATTTATAGAACAGAGACAAGAAAAGTCTCATCTAGAGGATAGAAGCCAGTCCTAGAAATTTCCTCCACAAGATATACAAATGCATAAATATCCGCAAGCAAACAAGAATATTACGAATATCAAGACGAAGCTGCAAAGGGAGGCTCTGCTCTGTCACTTGCTTCAATAGGCTCGAACTAGCCAGCATCAATGCATAAGGAGTCAATGAATTGTCCAGAATGTACTGACATTGTGAAATGTAGTCAGTGTTCACAGAAAAGCATTTCAGAGTTCTCTCAGCATGAGCTCGCTCAACGGAGTCCTGTGAATTGTAAAGCCTTTCACACAAAATTTCAAGGTGTGCCAAACTCTCCATTGTTGACAGCTTAAGAGGTGTTTCCCAGAATTCAAGTAATCAAGCACCCACCAACAAAGAAGTCAATTCTCTCGCCTTTCCCACGTATAACCAATATACATCTACACGTTTCATACCAAACGCATTTATATACTCTGAGATGGGGGCCAAAAAAAGGAGAATTAAAGGGAAATAATTATAGAAAAAGTGGTGGTTCAGCTCAAATATATAGATTGCAATAATTTTTGAAGAACTGAATTGAATATTACTAATACTAGAATGTAATGTTTACAGATGTACAGGACAATTTTTAAAACTAAATTGTTTCAATTACAAGAGATGCTCTAAATACAATGAGAACTCCAGATATAAGGCCCGTGTCAGAAAATTCCAACCGCTATAGCACCAGTCCAAAACAAAACGGCAGCATCAATCCTGAGATAGGAAAGGAAATGTTCAAAATTAAATATTAAACACAGTAGGACTAAAGCACATTCCACTAGATGAAATCCAAATAGATAATTCCACTTTTATAGTCTTCACCCACTTTCGGGTTTTTTTTTTCATTATTATTATTATTATTATTAGTCTTCATTATCTAAATTTATCAAACTTGTAAACAGAAAATGTTCATTTCATTTGTGACAATATACAAGATATTATACTAAGTTAAAATCAAATCTCCATCAATAGCAGTCAAACACTCCAGGATGAAAACCAATCTCACTAGCAGATTATCGAGAAACAAATTCAATGCAGAGAAAATATATTAACACACATAATTTCTAATTAAAATTCAAAATAGGTATTAACTTCTGCACCCAAAAAAAAAAAAAAAACCAATGAATCTTAAACCAACTATAAATCATATATCATCAGCACTATACAATTGAAGAAACCGACTGAGCAAATACATTGAGTGCGATAACAAAAATTTGTGAAAATTATACCAAATACAAAGACAAATTAAAATCAACAACGCAAAGATTTGGATACATATTTATACTTGGAAATGAATACACATACATAGAATTGAAGATTGAAATCAAAGAACAGAGATAGAAAGAAATTTCAGTAAGGGAATCGTATTCGCTAATCGGAACGAAGCTTTCTTACATGGATAAAAAGTAAAAACAGGGGCTCTGTGTTCAAATGGAAGCGTTCTTAGAGAGAGTGAAAGAGTGTATAAAATATAAAATAATGGGGTTTGGAAGTAGATAAGCAAGCTTGGAAGAATTGAAGATGCAATTTATTTTAAGTTTTTAACCCTCTCTATATATATATATATTTTTTTTTCCCGAATAAACCCTCACTATTTATTTTGATGATGTCTATAAAATATAATTAAATATATGAATTTTATTAAATATTTTTGCTGAATGAAATTTATTAAAATATTAAAAGTTCCTAGTGTTACTTTGGATTCGGATGAAATACTTGTCTTTGGCGTTTTTGCGTTTTTTTTTTTCTTTATTCACGCCGTGTATTTATGCTTATAAATAGTGTCAAGCGCATGAACAGTAATTTTTTTATTATTTTTTTATTATTTTTAATTTTTAACAAAATAAACAGTATCCAAACAGACTCTTAACAAGAAGATTAAATATAAATTTTCTTTTTTTTTGCACTTGAAAAAAAACCACTAAAGTCAGAATAAATGCCATAAGAATAAGGACTTAGCAATTTATTAATATTTTTCATCTACAATATAAAAAATTTAATATAAATATAGGATATAAACATACATGGAAATGCGCCAATAAGAACTATGATTTTTAATTTTTAATAAAAGCTTGGTGGATGAGTTGGGTTTTTGCTTGAGTTTGAACTTATCAAGTTATGTAAAAATAAGTCAGACAAAACAAATGGATTATTATTCCTATTATATATGTTCTTTTTTTTTCCAGTTCAAACAAAGTAACATCCTAAGAAGCCCATGTTCAATTTAATTAGATCTGAGCTCTTAACCCCAACCCCAACCCCAACATAGTGGGCAATCCAGAGTGAGTTCTAGTAAGCTTATCCGGTAAAGCCTTTAATAATTGTATAAGAGATTTAGGGTTCAATCCCCGCCTACACCAAAAATTAATTGGTGTCTTAGTCTAATAATAAAGAGCTAGCATTAGAAGCGGACGCCATAAAATGAAACTCTCTCCAAAAAAAAAAATTTAATGGGCAACCCATACTCTTAATAACACTCAAGCCTTGCTCCACAATCCACATTAATTAATGGGTGTAACAGTTGAGGCATCACTCATATGACTAGAAAAAAATACTAAAATTACAAACTTTTTTATGAAAAAAAAAATCATATAGAATAATGTCTTGTGCCTTGAATGATCTAGCATTAGAAGCGGATGTCATAGAATGAAACTCTCTAAAAAAAAATAGTGGGCAACCCATACTCTTAATAACACTCAAGTATTACTCCACAATCCACAATAATTGATGGGTGTAATGGTTGAGGGATCACTCATATGACTAGAAAAAATACAAAAATTACAAAACTTTTATGAAAAAAAAAATCATTTAGAATAATGCCCTGTGCCTTGACGTACACACCCCATTTGTAACTCAAAGGCTAAAATCTGGATTTTTTTCCTATATAACCAAATCATTCGAACAATTTTATTAGTAAGCAAGGTTTCGAAACAAATTAGTAATCTAACAAATCGAGTTTGGTATGCTCGATTTTGTTTTTCTAAATCGAGTTGGTAAAAGTCAAGTTCCATGAAAATCAAGTCTCAGAGACTTGATTTCCATGAGAACCCACCACCATCAGATTAGAACAAGAAAATACAACGAAGCATCACCAAATCGAAAGACCCAGACAAGAAAAACAACGAATCCCTTTGCCTGGAGCTTCGTCGCTGCCTCCTGGAACCGTTGGTTTGTGTTTCTTCTTTGCTGGGTTTTGTCTTCTTCGTGTAGTTTGTGTTTCTTCTTTGCTAGGTTTCACCTTCTTCGTGGTTCTTCATCTGGGTTCTTCATTTGGGTTCCTCATGGAACTCAAGTGCCAAACACTCGATTTTAGTGAAACACGACTCTTCTCCAATTAATTTCAAAGAGCAAAATCGACTCTTTTGGTCTCGATTTGTTAGATACCAAAATAGTTTCAAACCTTGGCTAACTAATAAAATATTTTGACTTTTATAGTTATTTAAAAAAAAAAATCCCCAAAATCTAGCCAACTTCTTCAATTTAACATGGCTATACAAGGCATCCAATCCAAGGGTGGAGCTATGTTGAAGGGTGGCCCTTAAAACTTTGAAAAAAAAAAAAAATATATATATATATATAATTATTTTAATATATTCCAAATTTAGTCTATAAAAATAAGGGTTGGCCTCCCAAATTTTTGAATTAGTCCAATGATACTCTTAAAAAAATCATTGGTATAATAGATATAGAGATATAATTTTATTTTCACGGTCCTATTTTCTATTGTAAAATGTATTTTTATGTCTGTTAAATATTTGATAAAGTTTGGCATCAAAGATGTTTGAATTTATTTTTTTTTAACCTGTTATGTGGTGATTAACAAGTCATTGACTCATTAAAAAAATATTACCACTAAAACTACACATCAAATGTGTCTTTAGTTGCCATATAATATGTTAGAGCAAGATACTTTCAAATATATTTGGAGCCTAATTTATTCATCCAAGTTTCGGATTATTCATGTTTTTAAAAATTTCATTAATTCAATTGAAAGATTTTTTACTTACTTTAGTATAAAATTTGATAATTTGTATTTAAAATGAAACTTTTTAAGAATTTCACTATGAAAATGGAAAAAATAAATTTTATTTTATGAAAAATTGCTATCAAACATAATTTTGATTGAAAATACTAAGTTTTTTTTGTATGTGTGTATATATATAACTTATCAAATAAAAAAAAGTGTATATATAATATAAAAAAAAACGTGTATATGTATGTATGTATGTAAATGGGGTTGTTTTAATAAATATATTAGTGCCGCAACTTGACTACCAAAACAAAAATTCCTTACTCCGTCTCCAATTTCAATACACCAATATTATAATTCTATGTGATTGCGTGAGGATTTAGATTGCAGTGTACATACACCATCACTCTGAGAATTCAATTGCACAAAGTCAAAAACTATGAAAAATTGTGTAAGCTGAAGTAAAGGTTCGTTGTTCTTTAGAGTGCTCGAGCGAGTGGAGACCCACTCTAGAATCAAGATAACATCTGCTTTGGTAAAATTTTGGAGCAAAAGAGGTAAATTCAAAATAAAAATGTATTCATGTTTTATACAATTTCTAATATATTTGTATAAAAGTCATAGTGGTTGTTTTCGTGCTCTAGTAATGTCTTTGAGTTGTTTTTTTAGGACAAAAACATTTTTGTTTGATTATTTATTTGGAAACTTTTTTATGTGTATTGATAATTGATAGCTCTTATAAAAATCTTCCCTGGTATCACAAATCACAATCATGAGACATTCTTACCCAAAAAAAAATGTGTGGCGCGATGCATGAGGTTATATTTCGTAGAGGTGTTTGACAGGTCTGATAGTGTACTTCCAACATGACATTTAATATTTATGCTGAAAATAATATTTGATCGAATTAAATATAATTGGATTATATTTAAATCAATAAAAAAATTTTAACTAAAATTTTTCAAAAATATGTAATCGATTGGATAAATATAATATTGAATTAAAAATTGCTGTTTCTCTTGGATGACAATGAAATAAAATAAAATAAAATATGGATTTTATATGTTTTATTTAATGAAAATTAGGCTATATTATGCTTTGTGTGATTTTTATATGAAAAAAAAAATAGTGCATAATTACTCTAAATTCAACGCACAAAAATAATTTTTCTAATATAAAAAAATGGGGCATTTTTTATTTCATGTAATTAGTTTAAACTTTATAGTATTTAATTCCATAATTATTTTCTTAGTCAAATATAAAATTTACAAATTAATACATGATATTAAAATTTGCATTTAGCAAAAAAAAAAATTACTTCTGTAAGTGCATAATTGCACCTGGACCCAAAGATAATCACGGGCTCAGGCCCAATGAGCCTTAAATAATGAAATTTGTAGAGTGTGGGCTTGAAATTTAGATTAGAAGTACTGAGAACTTAATAACAGGCTAAGATGTGCAAACACTTGTAAATAACAAATGATACTTGCAAATAGACCTCCTCGGACGTGAGCCGAGGACTACTTCTGTATTATTTTTCTTTCTTTCTCAAAGGTTACAATCCTTCCTCCCTCTTTCTTTAGTTACAGACACCCCCCCTTAAATACTTCATTTTCTGATGTTTTATCCACGTGTTTGCTCAAACCCCCTCCCCCCGAGATATTTCTTCCCTTAGTGCCTTTGAATAGTGACCAAAAGTTTCAGCCTTACTGTTCAGGAGTCACTTCCCCATTAATGCGGCCAGGGAGGTAGGTGCAGAGTCTTTAATGTGGAGGTGGCAGCCTTTGCTCTTGGTGTTTCTCAAACACCGGTGTATCTAGAAGGTTCAAGGTTTCCCCCTTTTAACCAACAGTCTTTCCAGAATTCTGCCTTGGCCTTCGTATTGAATTTGCGAGTTTTCTTGGGTCTGTCCGAGGAGAAACTCACCATCGGATGTGTCCTCGGACCCTCGGCGTATGGGCCGATCCGCAGTACTAATAAGTTCTTAGCCCAAGAACATATTGGCCCTCTTTGCTAGAGCATAAGGGCCCAAATGCCCACTTGGGTCCTTTTACGCCCCACAATAGCCCCTCAAAACTCTATTTTTCAGCATCCAAGGAGAAAAAATAGGGTTTTGATCCAACGAGAACTCATCCCACACGTTTTGTAAATAACTACGCGTGTGGAGATCGTTCCGTATTCCAGAGGATGCCACTTGGCGGTTTAATTTTCAAAAACGCGCGCATTTATTACCGTAAGTTACACCTTGTCTCCCATGTTCAACGGTGAGATGAGCATCCAACGGCCCTTGTTTTCCCCTAAAAATTTGGGCGGGACGAATACAATTTCGAGGCCGCTTTCCCGCACGTCGTGACGCTTTGGGAACCTGCGCCTTCATTTATTTCTTCAGAAGCTAATCCCATCAAAACATCAGTAATCACCTTTTCTGCCAGAAATCCATGGAAATTCGCATAACTTCAGATCTGTAAGTGCTTATTCTTTTTCCTTAACCCATTCTCCTCGGATCCTGTCCTCGGCTCCACTTTTAACCGTTCTCCCTCTTAGAACTTAGTCTTTCGTTCCTTTCTAATGGGAAAATTTAAGTGTCTAGTTAATACCGCCGCTGGGATGGAAGGTTTTAGAGCTAAGTATCACATTCCCAGCGACGTAGGTTTAAAATACTACCCGGTGGAAGCCGTGGCCGGTTCTAGGAAAACCGGAGAGGTCATCATCCCGATGGTCGCCTTCGTAGAAGGTGGGATGACCCTCCCAATGAAACCCGTAACCAGGGAATACCTCCGCAACCACCGGTTGTGTCCCGACCAGTGTGCTCCCAACGCGTTTAGAGTTCTAGGAAGCGTCGACGCTCTAAATGAGCAGATGGGTCTGAACCTTACCTGGCACGACATCATTTTTATGTACGAGTGCCATAAACTTACCAATGTAGGTTATTACATCAAATCCCGCTCTAGCGTAGTTAGGTTAATCTCCTGTCTGCCCAAGTCCAATAAAGGCATGAAGGACGACTACCTCATTATCTCGAGCAGCGCAGCACGACGGCCCCCATTTGCCCGATTGAGTGGGGAGATCCAGGTGTGACCTAGGATCTAACTTCCCACCCCATAAATCCATATAAGCATCTTAGAATGTCATTTGCATTTATAAACTGTTTGATTTTGATTTACCACATGTCTTAAAAGTTTGATCATGTTCGTCTGTCCTTGGTGTCTTTCTTTACAGATAAATAACTTGTGCGCCCCCGCTTGAGTCACTGTAACGTCGCGGACCTGAACCGAGTGCTACGCTCAGAGGTGTTCGTGAGCGAAGACTTGCAACTCAAAGCGGCCCACCTGATACTAGGCTACAATCCGATATCCTCAGACTTCCAGGAGACAGAGAATGCCATCATCGCGGGGGATAGAAGGCGTAAGAGAATACACGTAGCAAGACCACGATTTCTTGCCGACGACGACATCCCCGACGACCCCAACACCATTCTGTACAGTCGTCCAATTGCGGCGATCCCCCTCTCAACACACTCCCACAGCCATTGCTTGTCCGAAGGAGCAAGTGTCCTCTTTGCACACATTAGACGACGAAATAGATAAGTTCCGGCTCGAGGACCTTGAAAGACCCAGGAAACCAATTCGTCGTACTTTCGACGAGGAAGAAGAGCCACGGGAGGCCTCCGGAATTGCGGGGTTCATCGTTGTCCACCCCGAAGACGACTCGAGGAGGATATGGACAAGCTTCAAGGCCTTCTAACCAAGAGAGGCGAAAAAGTTGCCCAAAAGAGGGCGGGGAGGGTCCCAAGCTCTTCCCTGCTTTGCCACCTCCCCTCCTCTGGCGAACCCAAGCTTCTGGGCGAGGAGGCCAGAAAAGAAAAGAAAGGGAGGCCGAGGATGCTGGCTGGCGAAAAAACAAAAGGCCACGACAACGGCCAGCCGCCCTCGGCGGCAAAAGGCGAGGACAAAAGGGCAAAGGTCGGGCTCGCTCAGTCGAGAGTGGGGAGATCAGAGATATGGCCGAAGTGCGCCGAGCACCAGCTACCTGGTCTCCTGACCTAAGACTGGACAGTGCACCAATTTCTTGCCAGTCTAGTATTAGGGCAATCCAACAAGGCCACGCCCACCACCTAGCCGATGCGTTGAGGCGCCCCCTTCTGCTGCCCAAGGACATGGAAACCTTGGAGAGAATGAGCCAACCTCAACTGTTTCTGTCTTTAAAGAGGGAACTGGCCCTTGTAAGTTTTAACTTTTTATGTACATTTCATTTTTCATAATATCGAATGATTAATGAGTGTTCTGCTATATCTAATTCTCTAACACTTTATGGTAGGCCGTTCAAGAAGTTTTTGTAGCCGAGAAGTTTATATAGGACTCTCGGAAGAAGGCCAGAGTGGAGGCTGACATTCGAATGGAGACTGAGAAGTCCCTAGGCCAGGCCCTTGCAAAAAATGAAAAACTCGTCTCTTAGGTGGCTGATCTCAAAAGAGAAAGAGATGATGCCGAGGCCAGCCTGAAGACTATGAAGACCCAAATAGAAGGGCAGCGCAAGCTTCTCCACCAAAAGGATGACGAGCTCTCCCAAGCCCAGAAGGAGCGCTCGGATTTGGAGAAGGAGCTTGCGCGAATGAAGGAGGAGGCCGGCGCATTCAAACGCTCTCTGGAGGCCGCCAAGCAGGCGAGTTATGAGGAAGGGGTAGCTGTGCAGCAGAGCGACTAATAGAGAGCTTTCGCGGCCTTGTGCCAGGAGTACTGTTAGCAAGTCTGGAGGGAAGCTCTAAACGTGGCAGGGGTTCCTTCAGCCTCGGAGCTGAGGAAGTCCGAGAACGTTTGGCTTCCTTTGGACATACAGGAGATAGAAGAGGCTCCTGTTGTTGCTCCTGCCCCTGAGGCAACTCTTCCTGCTCTTCCTCCTATGGTCCCGAAGCTCACTCCAGATCCTACAAAACCTTCAGGTTCCAACAAAGAGAAGGAAGGGGGTGGGGATGCCGAGAAGGGCTTGAGCCAGAACGTGGAGCCCAATGTCCCTCCAACAAATGCAGCAGACAAAGGGAAGCAAGTTCTGTCTTCCTTTAAGTTGGAGCTAAGAAACACCGAGGCAACCAGCATTTCTCAGCAAGACCCCCTCCAAGAGTTTAGGGACCAGCCTAGGACTTCTCTTTCTTTGTAATCAGAACTTAGCATGTAATGTATGCCAGAATAATTAATGAAAGACAATTTTTGTATGACTTTCGCGCATGTTGTATTGGTTTTACTTTATTCTTTTTGTACTTGTCGTAAAAGTTCTCATTAATACATAGTTAAAGGAAGAACAGAACAAACAAATCTAACTCCAGGAATTGCACAATTACAACCTCCAAACAACCATGCGCATATTTGCTTCGCAAAGTAGAACATTTAAAAACCTGGCAGAGATTAACTTAGTTGGATATTAAACAATGCCCTAGTTAAAAAAAAAAAACTCATATGATGATTAAACTTTTGTAATTTGAAGTATTACTTTCAGTAGGATGTAAGGTCCGAGGGCTATTCCTTACAAAAATTTGTTCAACACTTAAAGATATAAAACTTTAAGATTTAAGTTAATGAATGGTAAGATACTGATTTCCACAAAGCATGTGATAAGAATAAGAACAGTGACTAAGATATCAATTTCCACAAGATTTGTGGTCCGAGGACCACACTTAACCAAGTTTCTGTTTGACACTTAAGAATAGTAACTTCAAATGTTAATTTTTTCAAAGTAAAAGGTCTGAGGACCCGGCATAACTTAGGTTCTGTTTAACAAATGATAAGATATCAGTTCCACAAGGTTTGTGGTCCGAGGACCATACTTAACCAAGTTTCTGTTTGACACTTAAGAATAGTAACTTCAAATGTTAATTTTCCCAAAGTAGAAGGTCCGAGGACCCGGCATAACTAAGGTTTTGTTTAACAAATGATAAGATATCAATTTCCACAAGGTTTGTGGTCCGAGGACCATACTTAACCGAGTTTCTGTTTGATAATTAAGAATAGTAATTTCAAATGTTAATTTTCCTAAAGTAGGAGGTCCGAGGACCCGGCATAACTAAGGTTCTGTTTAACAAATGATAAGATATCAATTTCCACAAGGTTTGTGGTCCGAGGACCATACTTAACCGAGTTTCTGTTTGATACTTAAGAATAGTAATTTCAAATGTTAATTTTCCCAAAGTAGGAGGTCCAAGGACCCGACATAACTAAGGTTCTGTTTAACAAATGATAAGATATCAATTTCCACAAGGTTTGTGGTCCGAGGACCATACTTAACCGAGTTTCTGTTTGATACTTAAGAATAGTAATTTCAAATGTTAATTTTTCCAAAGTAGGAGGTCCAAGGACCCGGCATAACTAAGGTTCTGTTTAACAAATGATAAGATATCAATTTTCACAAGGTTTGTGGTCCGAGGACCATACTTAACCGAGTTTCTGTTTGATACTTAAGAATAGTAATTTCAAATGTTAATTTTCCCAAAGTAGGAGGTCCGAGGACCTGGCATAACTAAGGTTCTGTTTAACAAATGATAAGATATCAATTTCCACAATGTTTGTGGTCCGAGGACCATACTTAACCGAGTTTCTGTTTGATACTTAAGAATAGTAATTTCAAATGTTAATTTTCCCAAAGTAGGAGGTCCGAGGACTCGGCATAATTAAGGTTCTGTTTAACAAATGATAAGATATCAATTTTCACAAGGTTTGTGGTCCGAGGACCATACTTAACCAAGTTTCTGTTTGATACTTAAGAATAGTAACGATAAGCCCCGAAGTATTTATAACTTTGAATTGGTAACTAACAAAAGCACATTTTATTAATAATAATACCTTCGAAGGTTATTTACATTCCAGGGGCGTGGTACAATTATTTCATCTAGATCAGCTAAGCGATACGACCCTATGCCAGCTACTGAAACAATGCGATAGGGACCTTCCCAGTTCGGTCCTAGTTTACCCCAAGCCGGGTTCTTAGCTGTGCCCATAACTTTTCTTAGTACAAGATCCCCAGGTGCGAGTGGCCTTAGCTTCACGTGGGCATCATATCCCCATTTAAGCTTCTATTGATAATAAGCCATTTGAACCATAGCGGCCTCACGCCGTTCCTCAATTAAATCAAGACCTTTCTCCAGGAGGCCATCATTATTCTTCGGGCTAAAAGAACTCGTCTTCAGGGTAGGAAAATCTGATTCCAGAGGTATCACCACCTCGGCTCCATAAGTCATAAAGAATGGTGTTTCTCCCGTGAACCTGCGCGGTGTAGTCCGATACGTCCACAGAACATGTGGGAGTTCTTCTACCCACCTGCCTTTCGCATCGTCCAACATTTTCTTGAGCCCACTGACTATGACCTTGTTAACAGCCTCGGCTTGCCCATTTCCCTGGGGATAAGCTGGGGTGGAATACCTATTTATGATACCCATATCATCACAATATTTCCTAAAAGCCTTGCTGTCGAATTGAACGCCGTTGTCTGAAATAAGCGTATGTGGTATTCCGAATCTAGTGACAATGTTTTTCCAAACAAACTTTTTGGAATCAACGTCTCTGATATTTGCTAAGGGCTCAGCCTCAACCCATTTAGTGAAGTAGTCCATCCCCACGAGCAGCCATCTTTTGTTTCCTGTAGCCCTCGGAAATTGCCCCACGATGTCCAATCCCCATTGTGCAAAAGGTCAGGGAGTGGAGAGAGGATTTAGAACCCCTCCAGGTTGATGAATATTAGGGGCGAACCTCTGGCATTGATCACATTTTCGAGCATAATCCTGAGCCTCCCTCTGCATATTGGGCCACCAATAACCCTGAGTCAAAGCTACGTGGGCTAAGGATCTTCCCCGGTGTGGCTCCCACCCAAATTCCTTCATACGATTCTTCGAAGTGCTTCCGTTGATTCGGGGTGCACACACAACAAATACGGTCTAGAAGGATCGTTTTATACGGTTGGTCCTCGGACAACCGAACGTGGCGCCTTTTCGACGTATCTTATCTGCTTCAGACTTGTCCTCGGGAAGGATGTCGTTCTTAAGAAAAGATATAACCGGGTCAATCCAACTAGGTCCAGGCCTTATCAGATGAATACGAGCTGCGTTGACAATGGTAAGAGTTGGCTCTAATAAATTCTCCACGAGGATAATCCTAGGCAAACCCTAAGCCGAAGACGTTGCTAACATAGCTAAAGAATCTGCATGGGTGTTTCTACTCCTATAAATGTGAGCTAAGACGAAGGAGTCAAATTCAGCTTGCTGACGCTTGACCTGGGCCAAATATTCCTGCATTCTTAGGTCCCTAGCCTCCATGGTCTCGGTGACCTGGCCGACCACTAGCTGAGAGTCTGAGAACGCATGGACTTCCTTTCCACCCATCCTATGTACCATGTTCATGCCCACCAGGACTGCTTCGTACTCGGCTTCATTATTGGTAGCCGAGAATGACAGCCTTAGAGATTTTTCGAAGACAATTCCCTCAGGGGATACCAGGACAAGTCCGACACCAGACCCTCTCTGATTAGCTGCCTCATCCACATACATTTTCCAAGTCGGAGGTGCTACGGCTGTGATCACACCAACTGATTTTTCATCCATGTGTGCTTCTTTCATAGTTTCTTCTATCAATGGCTCGATAAACTCTGCCACCAAGTCAGCAAGGACCTGGCCCTTCACGGAGGTGCAAGGCCTGTATTTAACGTCAAAGGCTCCCAAAATGGTTCCCCACTTTGCCACCCTACCAGAGTAATTGGCGCTGCGTAACACCGCCTTGAGAGGCAATTGGGTCAGAACCACCACAGTGTGAGACTGAAAATAATGAGAAAGTTTCCGCGTGGCATGAACTATGGCCAGAAGTGCTTTTTCCAAGAGTAGATAGCGCACCTCGGCCTCATTCAAAGATTTACTAACGTAGTAGATCGGTCTTTGCACCCCGTTTTTCATCCCTTATGAGGACCGAGTGACCGCGTGGACGGCCGGCTGCACGAATAAGCAAACAAGACCTCATCCGCCTTGGGGCGAGACAAAATGGGTGGCCGAGAAAGATATTGCTTAAGCTGTTGGAAGGCTAACACGCAATCCTCGGTCCATTGAAACCCCTTCCATTTATTCAACAACTGGAAGAAAGGGCGGCCACGGTCGGTTGATTGAGAGATAAATCTGCTCAGTGCGGCAATCATGCCGATCAATTTCTGGATTTCTTTTGGGTTCCGAGGCGGCTGCAAATCCTGAATAGCCTTGACCTGTGATGGGTTTACCTCTATGCCCCTATGAGTAATCATGTATCCCAATAACTTTTCAGACCCCACGCCAAAAGAGCATTTTGAGGCGTTAAGACGCAACTTGTATTCTTTTAGCACCTGGAAGGTGTCAGCCAGATCTTTCACGTGTGAAGGTATTGTTCTACTCTTCATCACCATATCATCCACATACACCTCAATGGTCTTCCCTAGTTGCTGTTCGAACATTCTGGTCATCATTCTTTAGTAGGTAGCCCCAGCATTCTTCAACCCGAACGGCATGACCTTATAGTGGTAGTTCCCTGTTGGAGTAATAAAAGTAGTCTTCTCTTGGTCCTCCAATGCCAATGGAATCTTATGGTAACCTTGGAAGGCATCCAAAAAACTCATACGTGGATGTCCGACAGTGGCGTCTACAAGCTGATCAATACGCGGCATTGGGAACTAATCCTTGGGGCAGGCCTTGTTCAAATTCGTGAAGTCCACACATACTCTCCACGTTCCATTCTTCTTTTTGACCACAATTGTATGCGCCAACCATTCGGGGTAGAAAACTTCTTTAATAGCCCCAGCCCTCTTGAGCTTGAGCACCTCCTCCTTGACAGCCTCAGAATGTTCCTTGGAAGAACGCCGAGGTGGCTGCCTTCTTGGAACAATGGCGGGGTTGACATTCAAATGATGAAAAATGAAGCTCGGATCTACGCCTGGAGCCTCATAAGGATCCCACGCAAAAACATCAATATTGCCTTTTAGAAATTCCAACAACTCCATCTTCTCCTGGTGCGGCAAACGTATGCCGACTTGGAAGAACCTCTGCAGGTCATCCGCTATCAAAAACTTCTCTAACTCCTCACAAAACGGCCTCCTCTCCTGTCACCGCTCCGGTGCATACGGAGAAGACGATTAATTACTGAGTCTTGGACGAACAAAGCCGATGACTCGGTTTCGGTCGATGAAGCAACTGCGGCCGATATGCCATTGCACGGCCATCGGCCAGCGGCGAGGATCTCTTCAACGTATTCTCGAGAGGGAACTTAACCTTAACATGCAAGGTAGAGGAGACGGCTCCCGAGCGTGCAGCCATGGCTTTGGCGAGGATGGCCGTATATGGGGAGTACGCGTCAACCACAATGAAATCCACCTCAACCGTTTCTGAGCCGGATTGAACGGGCAAACGAATCTGTCCCTTCGGCACAACGGCCTTTCTTTCAAAGCTTATGAGTGGCGAGTCATAAGGTGTAAGATCTTCCAGTTTCAACCTCAGCCCCTTAAATAAATCAGGGTACATGATATGCACCGCCGCACGATCAATCATCACCCTCTTTACATCATAATTCCCTATCTTGAGAGTGACCGCAAGAGCATCGTCATGGGGTTGAATGGTACCAACCTTATCCTCCTCCGAAAATCCCAAGACAGGTAAATCCACCTTCAACCTTTTCGGCTGAAGCACCTCTTCGGCTTTGAGAATGAAACCGCCATCACCCTAGTGGGACTGAGCCGGTCTGCCAGTGCGGCAAATAACGTTAATTGTTCCTAATGCCGGCCGAGATGGATTATTCTTCGATTGTTTGAAGCCGGATTGGCCCTTTGCCCGTTAGGTTGACACGAGTCTTTCCTTCGGTTTTCCTTCAGCGACAAGTAGCGCTCCCAGTGGTTCCAAAGGATCCGGCAGTTCTCGGTAGTGTGGCCCACGTCTGATGAGTACCGACAAAGAGGTTCGATTCCTCTTCAAGGTCTCTTTGCCATCTACTAGGCCATCTAAAGAAGGGCTCCTTACGAACTTTCTCCGATTGGTGTGCGGTTCTCGGAATACGATGTTCACGGCACGAGGTGCTACGAGCCGGGCCAAACGTAATCTCTCCTCGGCTTGTTGTTGTGGTATCTGTCCGACCTGAAATCCCTTCTCTCCTGCGGGATAACCTTCTCCTTACCCTTTCCTTGCTGCTGATCTTCCTCTACCCTTTTGTATTCATCAATACGATCCATGAGGCGACGTACGCTACGGACAAGCTTTTTGGTCAAGGATTTCCTCAAATCGTGATCAGTAGGAAGACCTACCTTAAAGGTATTGAGTGCCACCTCATCAAAATCACCATCTATCTCATTAAACATCTCCTAGTACTGGTTGGAGTATGCTTTCAACGTCTCCCCTTCCCTCATGGTCATGGATAGCAGCGAGTCCAATGGCCGAGGTACTCTGCTACACGTAATAAACCGCAAAGCGAATGCTCTAGTAAGCTCCCCAAACGAACCTACAGACCCCGATTTAAGGCCGTTGAACCACCTCATAGCAACAGGTCCCAAGCTAGAGGGGAAAACTTTACACATCAGGGTCTCATTATGAGTGAACGGCCATCCTCTGGTTAAAGTGACTCACGTGCTCCCGCGGATCGATCGGCCATTGTAAATGGTAAAGGTGGGCTGGGTAAACCTCCTGAGAAGCCTCCCTTTCTCAATCCTCCGTGAAAATGGAGATTTGGAGAGTTGGTGCAACGCTCGACTCATATCATCATTTCCCAAGCCCCTGGAAGGAAGTTTCTTGTGTCTACGAGTCTGCGGATCGTCCTCCTCACAAGAGGACATTGCGCTGGGGGGTGAGCACGACCTCGAGCTATAACCACCTCCCCGGACCTTCGCTGAAGAAGGATCAGATGAGGACGGTGAAGGCCTACGTTTGGCGCGGCGCAGCTTTCTTTTCAAATGACTAATCTCCTTCTACATGGCTTTAGCACCATCCTCGTGGGTGGTGCTACCCCCACCATGAGTATGGCTAGCCCTAGGGTATTCTGTATGGACACTTCCCTCACGATCCCTTTGACACTCTAGAAGCTCAAAAAGATCCTCCGGTTGTGATCCTTGAGACTCTGCATGGTGTGAGCCTAGGCCTGCCATAGTATCCCAGCTCCTTTTGGACTAGATCCCCACAGACGGCACCAATTGTAAGTGCATAATTGCACCTGGACCCAAAGACAATCACGGGCTCAGGCCCAATAAGCCTTAAACAATGAAATTTGTAGAGTGTGGGCTTGAAATCTAGATTAGAAGTACTGAGAACTTAATAACAGGCTAAGATGTGCAAACACTTGTAAATAACAAATGATAATTGCAAATAGACCTCCTCGGACGTGAGCCGAGGACTACTTCTGTATTATTTCTCTTTTTTTCTCAAAGATTACAATTCTTCCTCCCTTTTTTTTTAGTTACAGACTGCCCCCTTAAATACTTCATTTCCTGACACTTTATCCACGTGTTTGCTCAAACCCCCTCCCCCCGAGATATTTCTTCCCTTAGTGCCTTTGAATAGTGACCAAAAGTTTCAGCCTTACTGTTCAGGGGGTCACTTCCCCATTAACGGCCGGGAGGTAGGTGCGAGTGCTTTTAATGTGGAGGTGGCAGCCTTTGCTCTTGGTGTTTCTCAAACACCGGTGTATCTAGAAGGTTCAGGGTTTCCCCCTTTTAACCAACAGTCTTTCCAGAATTCTGCCTTGGCCTTCGTACTGAATTTACGAGTTTTCTTAGGTCTGTCCGAGGAGAAACTCACCCTTGGATGTGCCCTTGGACCCTCGGCGTATGGGCCGATCCGCAATACTAACAAGTTCTTAGCCCAAGAACAGATTGGCCCTCTTTGCTAGAGCCCAAGGGCCCAAATGCCCACTTGGGTCCTTTTACGCCTCACAACTTCTTTGAGAAATACAAATTTTTTTATTAGGTTAAGCATTTTGATGCATGTTTAGCTCTAATAATTAACTTTTCTCAAAAAATATAAAAAAACTCTAATAATTAACTCTTGACATGTACAAATTGTTCAACTGTTTTAACAAAGCATATTTCCAAGCTCTAAAAATTAACTCTAGACATAGACAAATTGTTCAATTTTTTTAACAAAGCATGATCCCATGATATACTTATAACTGAGAAGTACATAGAATTAATTTAGATAGTGAGAGTATGTTTGAGGTAGATTTGTTTCCTTCCACATGTAATTTCACTCTAAAATATTAAAATTAAATTTAGTAATGAAGTTGCTTCTTGCTTGTGTGGGAGATGATTAGGAAGGTTGGCAAGTTTTCAATCTTGTGACATGTGCTAATTATACAAGTTTATTTTAGATCAAACACAACAAAATTCTTTGAAACGTGTACGCAACGTAAAATTTTGTGGAGAGATGAAATCAAAAAGCATCATAATTAATTCAAACAACGGGAAAAAATTGGATGAAGATAATTATGACATTTGGCATCTCAAAATCTAAATGTCTTAAATGGAATAGGTCTTGGAGACTTTGATTTATTCACTAAGTGCAAAATCTGTTAATTTGGATGAATAAATAAGAGTTTCATTTCAGTTCAAAATTTACGGGTGTAAATGTAACAAATGAAACTTTGCGGACTAAATAGTGACAAGGTCAAACCACATGGATAAATTGTAATTTGCAATTTGATTTTTATAAGGTAAACGAGATTTTTCTTTTTGAACAATACGTTGATACATCAATATATGTGATAATATGCATATTTTACCTAGCTACAACTCAAACAGTGTACAGATTGAAGAGAACTGAGAGGCTGAGGATATTGAGGATATAGAAAGGGGAAGAAGGGAAGTGAGTGTTGTGTGTATTAGTATTTAAATCACTCCATAATACAATATGGGCCACATCAAGCAAAATGATAATAATAAATATGACATTGAGTTTAGCTTGATCAATGAATAATACTTTCAATCCACAAGCTATTTATGATCTAAATTTCTATTTCATCTATAGTTTATTCACAAACCTTAAGCAATTCTTGCTTTATCCTCAACACTTTTTACAGTTGTCCTCATTTTGTGGAACAATTATACCAAAGTCGAGCTTATGATCATTTAATTTTACAAATTCTTGATCAGTGCCCAAACAACAATAATTAGAATCACAGCAGCAATGACTAGCAGAATCAAGTAAGAGCAACCGCCTTTGGTACGTCTATTCAGCACAGCCAGTTTCTTTTGCACCCGCTGCTCCAAACAAAAGAACATTAGCATGAGTTGAACTGCTATTAAATATGAATTGATACGGGTGGTAGATATCTCGTAATTCATAAACATACTGCCTAGGTAATAAGCAAAAAAAAAAAAAAAAACCATATCTAAGCTCATTATTGAAATGCAGAGAAATAAACACCTTTTGTGAGTGTGAGAGAGATAAGTGCAGAGAAATAAGCACTTTCTATTAGCCTTTGAATAATAAGTCATAATGTAAATGTAGTTCATGTTGCCTTAGCAATGAAGATGATGCTGATGTTCTGATGCTAGCAAAACATGCAAGGACAAGAAGTCCAAGACAAGGGTCAATGAGTCATGAAAAACGAGAGATCTGCCATTCCAGGAACTTCAAATTCTTGTTCTTCTATTTTGTTTATTAAGTCCTACAGAACTTTTTTTCTCATATTATTTTAAAACCAAAAAAATTGATGTTGGTTCTTTAACATAGTTATGCCCTATGCTCAATTTCTGGAGGTCAGAGTATTATAAAGTTGGATGCTTTGGCACAAAGACAAGTGAACACTGCCATGCACAGGGATTCAAGGTTGATAAGAGTGCAACAAAACAATAGTAATGATGTAACCTGTAGGTTGGATTCCGTTGAGTCCACATGCTGATCCAAGTTATCCTGCATATTGCAAAAGATAGAAAAAACATAAATTTATGAGACTGCAGAAGTCATAAGCACAAATAGGATGGTAAACATCAGGAAAAGGTAAAAAATGGAGAACACATCAGTAAAAGAACCAACCAGAAGCCTAGTATGGAGGTTAAGTTCCTCATTGACTGCCAATGCAATGTGTTTTGTACTTGTTACTGTCTCCTCCAATTTTTCAAGACCTTCATCTTGTTCTGCTTTCAATGATAGTATGTAATTCAGGTTACAAATGTATATACTCTAATCCAAGTAGCATAAAAAGTAACATGCGTCCAAGTAAGAATTACATACCTTTTATAATTTGCCGCTGAAAGCCAACAAGACCATGGTTGTCCAAGCCATTTGTTCTACTCATGATGTCATCTTGCTTTATATTAGGCCCAAGCAAGCTATCTCTATTATTGAAGCCGGACATGTTAAGAGTAGCAGCCATCTGGTTGACTTTGGAACTCAAATTTTTTAGCATGTCTTGACGCCTATTCATCTCTTTTCCTGTTCTGTTCATCAGCAGGGGCAAGCTTTAATAAGGTTGTTGTGATAATGGTTAATTGATTAAATTCACTCTTTCCTAACAACTTAAACTTTTGGGAAAATCAGTAATTTATCTTAGTATCAAAGCATATGGTCCTGAATTCAAATTCTATCTCCACTCTACCTCCCATTTTTAAAAGTTCAAAATCTCATATGCTGGACCTCAAGACTTTGGGCCTACCCGTGAGGGGGAATGCTAGGATAATGGCAAAGGGACTCTTTTCTATCAATTTAGGCTTTTGAGAGAATTCAGAAAACATTATCTAAAGAATAATTTGAATCTCATAGAAAAGAAGGTAACTATTGCCATATAAAAATTACTTACCTACAATTACATGTTGCACTCATTTGGTTATTGTATGAATATAAATTAAAACCAAAAATCCTAAACCATTCCAATTCCAGTAAATTTTTAACACTTTTAATACTTTGGTGAAGTCAGAGTTCAAAACCTGATACCAGAAAACATGAATTTTGATGCAACTCTGGAGGAACACCACACAATAACCAACCACTACAGGAATGCATTATCTAGACAACAACAGCATGTATGCTAGGACTTACGACAAGAGTAAGAGATGTGCTGCAGTACATCAAGAGCTTGGAAATTAAAACTTTTAAATTACACTTACCAAAGCAAGTAAATAACAAATTCTTTCTCCCTTTCTAAGCATAAGGTTACCATCAAAAGAAAGCCAGCACATTGATACGCACCCTTACCCAGAGACACTTGCCCCACTGTACTCCCGATTCTGGGACATCTACGTCCATCACCATCCCTAAACTTAAGCCAATAGCCCACCCAGTTTCCTTCATTCTACTCTTCAGGGGTAGATTATAGATCTGGATCCAGAAGAGAGCCCATTTTAACTCAATCTCCTTTGGGGTTAATTCTCCTTCAAAATCTTGGATAAGGACTAATTGTTTCTCATAGCTCCAAGGACACATATCAATCACTTTCTTTTTATCTTTCCCATCGCCAAACTCCACCAAGAATAGATCCTCCTCTATCTCAGTGATTTGGACCCCTTTATTTGGCTTCCATAACATTCTCATATTCTTTCTCAACGCGTCCAAGCTTATGCTTCTTTGGGACAGGATTTTCATAACAGCACAACACTTTCCTTCTTCTCTTGCTGCTTTAGTACTACTGCTATCTAGTTCTATTCCTACGTCTTCCTCCTCTGTGAACGTTAGTTTTTTCCATAACTCTTCAAGTTACTCTGCCATAGGTTCCTTTTACCTTGTAGATTTGTTGTGGTGAATATAAGAGCTAGAAGGACTGACACTCAAAGGGATAAAGGGAAAAGGGCGCTACCACGACCTCACTCAAGGGAGGTCACACCACCACTTGCAAGAAAACTGCAAGACTCTCTACTGCATCTGCGCACCTAAGCCAAAGAGCACTCTAACTTCATGGACTCCGAGATAGCATCTAATAGTTATTTTCTGCTTTCCATGGTATGTTTCTGATTTTCCAACAAATATAATCAAAGACGTGAGCCATTTAATTCCCAAACCAATTTCACCAGTTCCCGAATCTTTAACAAATCCTAAACCTAATTTCCTAAACTATAGAATCTTCCCTTGACATCCTACAAGGCTACACCATTGAATTTAATTCAAGAGTTGTAGGAGTAGTTTTAAAAACTTATGCATTGTTATTTGAAAGACAATGTATTAAATGGTCTCCTTTTCAAAAGTTGGGTTTTCTAAACAAACCAAAAATGTGAGACTGAGAGAGTAGTTTTTTAAGAAAGACAATTATCACTTAACTGACTGGCATGTTCTTGTTTATATATAATATAAAGTTCCTTGATTTACACGTGGCTGACTTTGACTAGTATTTTAAGGATCTATAGCCGACCCCAAAATTTTGGAACTAAAGTCTTATTTTTGTTGTTAATTATGTTCACTAGAAGCTTATCAATTTGAAAACTCAAGGAAACCAAAATTATGTAGTTTAACAAACTTTTAAAGGATTTAGATGTTGTGGCCATCTTTATGCCCACAAACTCTGGTATCTAAATTAACTCAATAGGATACATTCAGCAAGTTTGAGATATTTGGATAGGCGACAATGTAATAGCTGATGACAAATGGAAGATTACAACCAAAACCACAGAATGATTAGTGGTAAACAGGAATGAGTTTTTATAATGGCGCTACTATTGACGTTTGGCAACTACAAACACAGCATGTAAATTATATATTATTGACGTCTATATAGATGAAATCAACATATGGAAATTTGTACAAGAGAAACTATAGAACATGCATTTCAAGCTAACAAACATACTTCAATCAATTAGCACCAGTTTCTTCCATGACAATATGAGAACAGCTACTAGTGTAGTTATGTTCAACTATACATGAAACAGAATCCTTTTCAAAATTGAGGAACCCTTACAACTTGCTCCTATATTGCAGATGCCTTTTGTTTTAAATATTTCTTAGCAGCAATGGAAGGCATTGCCTGTCTTATTCTTTATTTATTTTTTATCCTTAAAGATTAGCTAATGTGGATTTCCATTAGAAACGTGGAAGTATATGAAACAACAAATTTTGTGATGTGATTCAAGACGCATTGCAGCTTATTTTCCTATAATGCTACAAATTTCACTAGAATACTTACATTGGCTGCGTATTAGAAAGCGTTGACAGAAGTAACTCGAGAGTCTCAAGTTTGGTCCTTAATATTGTGATCTTTCTCCGAGCTGTTGACAAATGCCGCTGTGTTTCTGGTCCAGATGGAGGCAGTGAACTTCTTCCAGCAATCATATCTTTGATATCCTCAGCTAGTTTTGATGCTTCGTTGATTCCTCGCATCCATGAGTCAGAAGGAGATGTCATTGAAGCTGTACCAAAAATGCATTGTTTTTAGACACATATATCACAATAAGTAAAAAAAAAAGTGTTCTAAAATAACCGAAACTTGAATTACCAAAATTGATTGTGAACATATTTTGGGCTTCAGAAAGATCTCCAAAACAATTAATAAGAACCAAAAAAATTAACCCAAAATAAAATTAGACACCAATGCACTTGGTTCGGCAATAGCCTATATCAAAGGGTAACAACAAATAAATTTCACTAACAAATTTGGTATAGAGAGCACTCTCACAAATCCAAATCCAAATCCAAATCTCAAATCTCTAATACACCCAAAATATATCACTCTTTCTCACAAATACAAAAACTCTAATGCTAATCTCAAATTTTTGCGGCACACTATCTGTGAAAGAATAAAGCCACAACACTTATATTATATAGTACTGTGCTGTATTTATCAAAGTCGGCTAACACTCCTCAGTCCTTAGCCACAAAGAAGTCCAAAACCAAGTAGTAATCAATAAATAAATAAACTCAGCACTTAAAAACATTGGCATGCACGAGACATATATTAAGGAGTTACAAATGTTTCAAATTCAAGCCACGTCACATGTCTAACAGAAAGTTCCAATAATACAAATTGAAAAGGAGTTAACAATCTCAACAAGATTACGTGCAAACGAAGTCAAAATACAATAGTAAATATTGTGATTTATTCCCTCTAGCCAATAAAAGTTACACGCAACCGTACACTAGTCGTTCACTTATCATCGAAAGCTTATCCATAACACAATCACAAAAATTCACCATGTTGGCATATCATATAGTACAATTTAAGCTTCAAATCACTTTAGCTGAAAATTATAAATGGTATTTAACTCTTTTACCCATTGCTCTTGATAAAAAGAATAGGGAAAAAAAACATTACAAGGATATATAATTAAACAACCCATATAAATAAAGTTATTGAATATGCCAGCAAACATAATATTTCTGTATGGAGTATGGATGGGTCTGAGGCTCTGAATTATAATAAATATTCAAATAAACACCAGATCAACTAGTGAATAGTAAACCAAAGCCAAATACAAACAGAGAGAGAGAGAGAGAGAGAGGTTTATAGATCTTTGGAATTGAGAGGTGTTACCTTTTATTTTGATGGGAGATTATTTGATTGAAAAGGGAAGATATATTGTATGAAGTTTTGAAGGAAGGAAGCGGGGTTAAGCTTAGAGAAAAACAGAGTGGCGTGAACGTATCAATAATTGGAGAGCGAGAGAAGAGCAACAGTGTTTGGAGTGTTTGTCCGTTTATGAATGAATGTGCATTAATTGAAGTTGAAGCTCTACTTAATAATCACCAATGAATTTCACGTGTTTGTATTTTTCTATTGTACGTGCATTAATATTCACCACAGCCATAGATGACCAAAGTTTAGTTCATCTTACTTCACCCTTCCCGTGTGTGTGAGTTTAACTTAACTAAACTTTATCAAAAAAAAAAAAAACCCAAGTGGGTTGTGTTCCCACATCAGTCCAGTGTGTGTAGTAGGACTTGTATAAACCTTGCTTATTCCCTCAAAGGTTAGGCCCTATTGATGGGATAAGTATTGTAAGCTCTTGTGGGTCTTACTTCCCCCTCCCCTGTGCGTGTGAGTTTAACTTAACTAACTTTATCAAAAAACAAAAAAGTTTGGCTCATCTTTCACCAATTTAGGGATTGGTCATGGTCGGGTATGCGTACCCAACTTGATTATTTTATCGTGGATATCCGATTCCCTTACCCAATTAGCATCCATACTTGATTGGTACCTAGTGTAAAGTTGTGATTTACAATTATGTTTTTGTTAGCTTTAATTCCGTGTCAAATTTGATTGTATTTTATTCAATTATTTTCCTATATGTTTGTGGAATTTAATGCAAGGGTTGAGTGAGAGAGTTTGGTGAAAAATTATGAAGATAGTGAAGTTCGCAATTGGCTCGCAATTGGACAATTCGTGAAAGTTTACGTGAGAAGCAAATGCTGGAAGCTTAAAGGACTAATGCTAGGCTAGTTTTTGCAGTCACTTCACTACTTGGCCAAGTCCCGAGTGACTCGCAAAACTCTCTACCTAGAACTTTTTAACATGTGTTTTTCTCATTTCTTTACCAATACTATATAAGCCCACATTACTCAAGAAATTGTGAGGAGATTTTTAAATAGAAACCCTAACAAAACACTTGAGAGTTAGAGATTGTAAACTCACAATCATCTACACAATTTCTCTTAGTTTTCCTCTACTCATACCTCTCCAATTACAAATTCTTGAGAAGTTCTTAGCCCAAACACTTACTTCACCCAATCTGAGTGTTAAGAGAAGTTTTGGTGTGTGTGGGAAGTATTGGAAGAAACCATCGATTGGCGGATGCAATTTGGAACTAATTGCAGGATCCGAATAAATAGTGCAAACATAACTCAATAAAGTTCATTGGTAATTGGAACTTGAAGGGTTCAAGTACTTTGGGTAGATTAGGCTTGGAGAGTCTTTTTGATATCATTGTACTCTAACTTTATTCACTAGTGGATTGATTCAGTTTGGAGGGCCACATAGAGGTTTTTTCGCCAAGTAATTCAATTCCTTCTTTGATAACACGTCTCGGTGTTATTTTGTATTTGCATCTCTCTTCCCTTACTCTTTAAGCTTTACATTTATTGTTATTGTATATGTGTAGACACTCGATTTTGCATCCATAATTTAATTTTGAAAGATGACTAAAATGACCATTTCAAATACCCAAAAATCATAATTACATTTCATGCATTAAATCATTCATTGCATATCATAAAAATGATCTTGAGATTTTAATGGTCGCAACAGTATGCTCGATTCCTAAATTGGACCGTTGGATTAAAAGATATCACAAGATCAAATGTTCACGGTCTTTAAGCATTGTATAGGGATGAAACTGATCACATGTGATTAACAAAAATTAATTCTGATTGGTTAAACAATTAAAATTAATTAAATAATTGTAGGATTAGTTGTTAGTTCTTGTCAGAAATAAACCTGCTTGCATGGGAATAAAATAGATAATCAGATAACAATGGAATTGTTGATAATTAAGTCTTTTTTAGAATATTTATCTATCAGATAATTATTGTTTTTAAATATGTGATTATCAAAATAAAAGGCATTAATTTTAGAATACAAGTTAAAAATATGTTCAGGTGCAATTCCCAGCTCAGAAAATCAAGAGTCCAAATTGAACCAAAATTGGAAGTGGGGCTCAGCACCTGAGAGGGCCAATCAGCATTCTTGGAGTGTCGATCAACACATGGCAAGCGCCGATCGGCACTTCCCAAGTGCCAATGGGCACAACTCTAAGGCCCGGCCTATAAACGCTCTAATTAAGTTAAAACACATCCATTGCAAGTTTTTAGGGATAAGGATGCAACCCAATTCGTATCTGATCCCATTTAGCTTATTTTTCAAGCATCCATTCTCTATAAATAGGAGAAAAACATCAAAAATTGGGTCCTTTTTTGACTTTGTTGCTCCCCTTATGTTAAAGACGTTCTAGAAGCCTTGGCTTTAAAAATTTCTTTTCCGTAAGTCAACATATTTTAGATCTCAAAGTGGTTGAACTTCTTTGATTTCTAAAATATTCTTTCAGTGAAGGGTACATTCATGCAAGTATGTCTTTAATCTCACCCGTTTGTTTATTCTTTTCTTTCCTATATGATATATATGTTTTGTTCATCACATATTTTCATGGATATATGTTTGATTTTATTCATTGTCAATACAATCTTGTTTACATATTTTTCTACCATATTCACATGTTTAATTTGTTGTTTAATAGTTGATTAACATGCCTAAGTTTAAAATTTGATTCTTCTTTAAATTTTGAGATCTGCGATAAACTACTAAAAACATCTTTTTTAAAAGAAAAAAGAACAACAACAAAAATCAGATCTGTGTTTTCAATAAATACAGATTTGGAATTTTTTCTGCATACAAAATTGATCTATATTTTCATTAAATACAGACTTGAAATTTTTTCTGCATACAAAACAGATTTGTATTTTTTAAATACAAATCTGGAATTTTTTTGCATATAAAAACTGATTAAATACATGTGGGGAGTAAAAAGACCCAAGTGGGCATATGGGCCTTTGGGCTGTAGTTAGGAGGGCCGACCTGCTCTTAAGCTAAGAATCTGTTAGTACTGCGAATCGGTCCATACGCCGAGGGTCCGAGGACACATCCGAGGGTAAGTTTCTCCTCGGATAGACCTAGGAGAACTCGAAACTTCACTATGAAGGTCAAGGCAATATTCCGGAAAGACTGTTGGTTGAAGGGGGGAAACCCTGAACCTTCGAGATACACCGGTGCTAGAAAAATACCAAAAGAAAAGGCTGCCACCTCTACATTAAAGACTCTGCACCTACCTCCCTGGCCGCATTAATGGGGAAGTGACCCCTAAACAGTAGAACTGAAACTTCTGGTCACTATTCAAAGGCACTAAGAAAATAAATATCTAGGGGGGAGGGGGTTGGAGCAACACGTGGATAAAGCATCAGGAAAGAAGTATTTAAGGGGGATGAACGCCAAAGAAAGGGGGGGTCCAAGAAACAAAATAAAGAAAAGAAGAATTGTAAACTTTAAGAAAGAAAGAGAAATAATACAGAAGTAGTCCTCGGCTCACGTCCGAGGAGGTCTATTTGCAATTATCGTTTATTATTTACAAGTGTTTGTAACTTTTAGCCTGTTATCAAGTTCTCAGTACTTCTAATCTAGATTTCAAGCCCACACTCTACAAATTTCATTGTTTACGGCTCATTGGGCCTGAGCCCGTAATTGTCTTTGGGTCCAGGTGCAATTGTGCACTTACAATTGGCGCCGTCTGTGGGAAGTCTAGTCTAGAAAGGGTTGGGATACCATGGCAGGCTTAGGTTCTCACCATGCAGAATCACAGGGATCACAACCGGAGGATCATTTCGAGCGTCTTGAGCGTCAAAGGGATCATGAGAGAAGTGTCCATACAGAATACCCTAGGGCTAGCCATACTCATGGCGGGGGTAGCACCACCCACGAGGATGGTGGTAAAGCCATGCAGAAGGAGATTGGTCGTTTGAAAAGAAAGCTGCGCCGCGCCAGACGTAAGTCTTCACCGTTCTCATCTAATCTTTCTTTAGAGGAAGTCCGGGGAGGTAGTTACAGCTCAAAGTCATGCTCACCCCCCAGCGCAATGTCCTCTTATGAGGAGGACGACCAGCCAGCTCGCAGACGCAAGAAGCTTCCTTCTAGGGGCTTAGGGAACGATGCTATGAGTCGGGCGTTGCACCAACTCTCCAAATCTCCATTTTCGCGGAGGATTGAGAAAGGGAAGCTTCCCAGGAGATTTACCCAACCCACCTTTACCATCTACAATGGCCGGATTGATCCGGTAGAGCACGTGAGTCACTTTAACCAGAGGATGGCGGTGCACTCTCATAACGAGACCCTCATGTGTAAAGTTTTCCCCTCTAGCTTGGGACCTGTTGCTATGAGGTGGTTCAACGGCCTTAAATCGGGGTCTATAGGTTCGTTTAGGGAGCTCACCACAGCATTCGCTTCGCGGTTCATTACGTGTAGCAGAGTACCTCGGCCATTGGACTCGCTGCTATCCATGACCATGAGGGAAGGGGAGACGTTGAAAGCATACTCTGACCGGTACTGGGAGATGTTTAATGAAATAGATAGTGACTTTGATGAGGTGGCGCTCAATACCTTTAAGGTAGGTCTTCCTACTGATCACGACTTGAGAAAGTCTTTGACCAAAAAGCCCGTACGCAGCGTACGTCGCCTCATGGATCGTATTGACGAGTACAAAAGAGTAGAGGAAGACCAGCAGCAAGGAAAGGGTAAGGAGAAGGTTATCCCGCAGGAGAGAAGAGATTTCAGGTCGGACAGATACCATAACAACAAGCCGAGGAGAGATTACATCGGTCGATCCGGCTCGGCAGCAACTCAAGCCGTGAACACTGTGTTCCGAGAACCAGGACACCAATTGCTGGAGAAAGTTCGTAAGGAGCCCTTCTTCAAGTGACCTAGTAAGATGGCAGGAGACCCTACGAAGAGGAATCAGAACCTCTTTTGCCAGTACCATCAGGATGTGGGCCACACTACTGAGAACTGTCGGACCCTTTGGAATCACTTGGAGCAGCTTGTCAGTGAAGGAAAACTGAAGCAGCACCTGTGTCAACCCAATCGGCAGGGCAGCCAATCTGGCTCAAACAATCAGAGGAACAATTCATCTCGGCCGGCGTTAGGAACAATTAATGTTATTTTTGCTGCACCTGGCAGGACCGGCTCGGGTCCCACCAGGGTGATGGCAGTTTCACATCCTCAGGCCGAGGAGTCAGGCTGCAGGCCGAAGAGGTTGAAGCTGAATTTACCCGTCTTGGGATTTTTCGAGGAGGATAAGTTGGGGACTATCCAACCCCATGACGATGCTCTTGTAGTTACTCTTAGGATAGGGAATTATGATGTAAAGAGGGTGATGATTGATCAGGGCAACGGTGCAGATATCATGTACCCTGATTTATTTGAGGGGCTGAGGTTGAAGTTGGAGGATCTCACTCCTTATGATTCACCACTCATAAGTTTTGAAGGAAGAGCCGTTGTGCCGAAGGGACAGATTCGCCTACCCGTTCAATCTGGTTCAGAAACGGTTGAGGTGGATTTCATTGTGGTTGACGCGTACTCCCCATATACAGCTATCCTCGCCAAGCCATGGCTGCACGCCCTGGGAGCAGTCTCATCTACCTTACATGTTAAGGTCAAGTTCCCCTTGGGGGAATACATTGAAGAGATCCTCGGTAGTCAATCGATGGCCAGGTAGTGCATATCGGCTGCAGTGCTGCACCAGACGGAAGCCGAGTCTTCGGCTTTGATCACCAAAGACTTATAGCAATTAACAGCTCCTGATGCACCTGTAATGGTGACAGGAGAGGAGGCCCATTGTGAGGAGTTAGAGAAGTTTTTGATAGCCGATGATCCAGAGAGGTTCTTCCAAGTCGGCATACGCTTGCCGCACCAGGAGAAGATGGAGTTGTTGGAATTTCTGAAAGACAATATCGATGTATTTGTGTGGGATCCTTATGAGGCTCCAGGTGTAGATCTGAGCTTCATTTGTCATCGTTTAAACGTCAACCCTGCCATTGTTCCGAGAAAGCAGCCACCTCGGCGTTCTTCCAAAGAACATTCCGAGGCTGTGAAGGAAGAGGTGCTCAAACTCAAGAGGGCCGGGGCTATTAAAGAAGTTTTCTACCCCGAGTGGTTGGCGCATACGGTTGTGGTTAAAAAGAAGAATGGAACGTGAAGAGTATGTGTGGACTTTACGGATTTGAACAAGGCTTGCCCCAAGGATTCGTTCCCAATGCCGCGTATTGATCAACTGGTGGATGCCACTGTCGGACATCCTCGTATGAGTTTTTTGGATGCCTTCCAGGGTTACCATCAGATTCCATTAGCATTGGGGGATCAGGAGAAGACTGCCTTCACTACTCCAACAGGGAACTACCACTATAAGGTCATGCCATTCGGGTTGAAGAATGCTGGGGCTACCTACCAAAGAATGATGACCAGAATGTTTGAACAGCAGCTAGGGAAGACCATTGAGGTATATGTGGATGATATGGTGGTGAAGAGTAAAACAATACCTTCACACGTGAAAGATCTGGCCGACACCTTTCAGGTGCTAAGAAAGTACAAGCTGCGCCTTAACGCCTCAAAGTGCTCTTTTGGCGTGGGGTCCGGAAAGTTCTTGGGATACATGATTACTCACAGAGGCATAGAGGTGAACCCAGTGCAGGTCAAAGCTATTCAGGACTTGCAGCCGTCTCGGAACCCAAAAGAGATCCAGAAATTGACCGGAATGATTGTTGCATTGAATAGGTTTATCTCTCGGTCAGCTGACCGATGCCGTCCTTTCTTCCAATTGTTGAATAAGTGGAAAGGGTTTCAATGGACCGAGGACTGCGTGTTAGCTTTCCAACAGCTTAAGCAATATCTTTCTCGGCCACCTATTTTGTCTCGCCCCGAGGCGGACGAGGTCTTGTTTGCTTATCTGGCAGTGGCCGTCCACACGGTCAACCTGGTCCTTATAAGGAATGAAAGCAGGGTGCAAAGACCGGTCTACTACTTTAGTAAGTCTTTGAGTGAGGCTGAGGTGCGCTATCTGCTCTTGGAGAAAGCGCTTCTGGCCATAGTTCACGCCACGCACAAGCTTCCTCATTATTTCCAGTCTCACACTGTGGTGGTTCTGACCCAATTGCCTCTTAAAGCGGTGTTACACAGTGCCGATTACTCTGGCAGGGTAGCAAAATGGGGAACCATTTTGGGAGCCTTTGATGTTAAATACAAGCCTCGCACCTCGGTGAAGGGCCAGGTCCTCGCTGACTTGGTGGCAGAGTTTACTGAACCATTGCTAGAAGAAACCCTGAAAGAGGCCTACATGGATGAAAAATCAGTTGGTGTGATCACAGCTGCAGTACCTCCGACTTGGAAAGTGTATGTGGATGGAACAGCTAATCAGAGAGGGTCTGGTGTTGGACTTGTCCTGATGTCCCCTGAGGGAATTGTGTTGGAAAAATCTTTGAGATTGGCGTTCTCGGCTACTAATAATGAGGCCGAGTATGAAGCAGTCTTGGTGGGCATGAAGATGGTACACAGAATGGGTGGAAAGGAAATCCATGTGTTCTCGGACTCTCAGTTAGTGGTTGGACAAGTCACGGGGACCATGGAGGCTAGGGACCCAAGAATGCAAGAATATTTGGCCCAGGTCAAGCGCCAGCAAGTTGAATTTGACTACTTCGTTTTAGCTCACATTTCTAGGAGTGGAAACACCCATGCAGATTCTTTGGCTACGTTAGCAACGTCTTCAGCTCAGGGCTTGCCCAGGATTATCCTCGTGGAGGATTTACTAGAGCCAACTCTTACTGCTGTCAACGCAGTTCGCATTCATCTGATAAGGCCTGGACCTAGTTGGATTGACTCGGTTATATCTTTCCTTAAGAATGACATCCTTCCTGAGGACAGGTCTGAAGCAGATAAGATACGTCGAAAGGCGCCACGTTTCTGGTTGTCCGAGGACCAGAAACTGTATAAACGATCCTTCTCAGGACCGTACTTGTTGTGTGTGCACCCTGAATCAACGGAAGTACTTCTAAAAGAACTACATGAAGGTATTTGTGGGAGCCATACCAGGGGAAGATCCTTAGCCCACAGAGCTCTGACTCAGGGTTATTGGTGGCCCAATATGCAAAGGGAGGCTCAGGATTATGCTCGAAAATGTGATCAATGCTAGAGGTTCGCCCCTAATATTCATCAACCTGGAGGGGCTTTAAACCCTCTCTCCAGTCCTTGGCCTTTTGCACAGTGGGGATTGGACATAGTGGGGCCATTTCCGAGGGCTGCAGGAAATAAAAGATGGCTTCTCGTGGGGACAGACTATTTCACTAAATGGGTTGAGGCCGAGCCCTTAGCAAATATCAGGGACGTTGATTCCAAGAAATTTGTCTGGAAAAATATCGTCACTAGATTCGGTATACCACACACACTTATCTCAGACAATGGCGTTCAATTCGACAGCAAGGCTTTTAGGAAATACTGTGGTGACATGGGCATCATAAATAGATACTCCACCCCAGCTTATCCTCAGGGAAATGGGCAAGCCGAGGCCGTTAACAAGGTCATAGTTAGTGGGCTCAAGAAAAGGTTGGACGATGCGAAAGGCAGATGGGTAGAAGAACTCCCACATGTTCTGTAGACATATCGGACTACACCGCGCAGGTCCACGGGAGAAACACCATTCTCTATGACTTATGGAGCCGAGACGGTTATACCTCTGGAATCTGATTTTTCCACCCTAAAGACGAGTTCTTCTAGCCCGGAGAATAACAATGGACTCCTAGAGAAAGGTCTTGATTTACTTGAGGAACGATGCGAGGTAGCTATGGTCCAAATGGCTTATTATCAACAGAAGCTAAAACGGGGATATGATGCCCACGTGAAGCTAAAGCTACTCGCGCCTGGTGATCTTGTACTAAGAAAAGTTGTGGGCACTTCTAAGAACCTAGCTTGGGGTAAGCTAGGACCAAACTGGGAAGGCCCCTATCGCATTGTTTCAGTAGCTGGCATAGGGTCATATCGGCTAGCTGACCTAGATGAAAGAATTGTACCACGCCCATGGAATGTAAATAACCTTAGAATGTATTATTATTAATAAAATGTGTTTTTGTTATTTAACATTTCAAAGTTATAAGTACCTCTAGGGCTTGCAGTTACTATTCTTAAGAGTCAAACAGAAACTCGGTTAAGTGTAGTCCTTGGACCACAAACCTTGTGGAAATTGATATCTTATAATTTGTTAAACAGAACCTTAGTTATGCCGGGTCCTCGGACCTCCTACTTTGGAAAAATTAACATTTGAAGTTACTATTCTTAAGAGTCAAACAGAAACTTCGTTAAGTGTAGTCCTCGGACCACAAACCTTGTGGAAATTAATATCTTATCATTTGTTAAACAGAACCTTAGTTATGCCAGGTCCTCAGACCTCCTACTTTGGGAAAATTAACATTTGAAGTTACTATTCTTAAGAGTCAAACAGAAACTTGGTTAAGTGTAGTCCTCGGACCACAAACCTTGTGAAAATTGATATCTTATCATTTGTTAAACAGAACCTTAGTTATGCCGGGTCCTTGGACCTCCTACTTTGGGAAAATTAACACCTGAAGTTACTATTCTTAAGAGTCAAACAGAAACTTGGTTAAGTGTAGTCCTCGAACCACAAACCTTGTGGAAATTGATATCTTATCATTTGTTAAACAGAACCTTAGTTATGCCGGGTCCTCGGACCTCCTACTTTGGGAAAATTAACAGTTAAAGTTACTATTCTTAATATCTTGTCACTGTTCTTATTCCCATTACACATTTTGTGGAAATCAGTATCTTACCATTCATTAATTCGGATCTTCAGTTCTATGTCTTTAGGTGTTAAGCAAATTTTTGTAAGGAATGGTCCTCGGACCTTACATCCTACTAAAAGCAATACCACAGATTACAAGGCATTGTTTAACTAAGGCATTGTTTAACTAAGGCATTGTTTGATATCCAAACTAAGTTACTCTCTGTCAGGTTCTTAAGTATTCTACTTTGCAAAGCAAATATGCGCATGGCTGTGTGGAGGTTATAATTGTGTAATCCCTGGAGTTAGATTTGTTTGTTCTGACCTTCCTTTAACTATGTATTCATGAGAACTTTTACGACAAGTCCAAAAATAATAAAGTAAAACAAATACAACATGAAAGGAAGTTGTACAAAAATTGTCTTTCATTAATAATTCTGGCATACATTACATGCTAAGTTCTGATTACAAAGAAATAGAAGTCCTAGGCTGGTCCCTAAACTCTTGGAGGGGGGTTTTGCTGAGAAGTGCTGGTTGCCTCGGTGTTTTATAGCTCCAACTCAAAGGAAGACAGAACTTGCTTCCCTTTTTCTGCTGCATTTGTTCGAGGGACATTGGGCTCCACAGTTTGGCTCAAGCCTTTCTCGGCATCCCCACCCCATTCCATCTCTTTGTTGGAACCTGAAGGTTCTGTAGGATCTGGAACGAGCTTTGGGGCCATAGGAGGAAGAGCAGGAAGAGTTGCCTCAGGGGCAGGAGCAAGACGGAGTCTCTTCTATCTCTCCCGTATGTCCGGGGAAGCCAAACGTTCTCGGACTTCCTCACTCCGAGGCCGAAGGAACCCTCTACATTTAGAGCTTCCCCCGCACTTGCTGACGGCACTCCCGACACAGGGCCGCGAAAGCCTCTGTCAGCTGCTCCTCTGTTGCAGCTACCCCTTCCTCATAACTCGCCTGCTTGGCGGCCTCCAGAGAGCGTTTGAATGCGCCGGCTTCCTCCTTCATTCGCGCAAGCTCCTTCTCCAAATCCGAGCGCTCCCTTTGGGCTTGGGCCAGCTCGTCATCTTTTTCACGGAGAAGCTTGCACTGCCCGTCTATTTGAGTCTTCATAGTCTTCAAGCTGGCCTCGGCACCGTCTCTTTCTCTTTTGAGATCAGCCACCAGAGAGACGAGTTTCTCATTTTCTGCGAGGGCTCGGCCTAGGGACTTCTTAGTCTCCATTCGAATGTCAAGCTCCAGTCTGGCCTTCTTCCGAGAGTCCTCTATAAACTTCTCGGCTACAAAGACTTCTTGAACGGCCTACATAAAGTGTTAGAGAATTAGATATAGCAGGAAACTCATTAATAATTCAGCATTATGAAGAAGGGAATATTCATAAAAAATTAAACTTACCAGGGCTAATTCCTTTTTTAAAGACAGGAATAGTTGAGGTTGGCTCATTCTCTCTAAGGTTTCCATGTCCTTGGGCAGCAGAAGAGGGCGCTCCAACGCATCGGCCAGGTGGTGAGCGTGGCCTTGTTGGATTGCCCTGATACTAGACTGGCAAGAGATTGGTGCGCCATCCAGTCTTAAGTCAGGAGACCAGGTAGCCGGTGCTCGGCGCACTTCGGCTACGTCTCTGATCTCCCCACTCTCGACTGAACGAGCCCGTCCTTTGCCCTTGTCCAGCTTCTGCTGCTAAGCTGGTTGTGGTTGTTGTCGTGGCTTCTTTTGTTCTTTGCCGCCAGTCTCCTCGGCCTCTCCCTTTCTTTTCTTTTTGGGCTCCTTAGCTGGAAGTTTGGGCTCGGCTGGAGGAGGGGGAGGCGGCAAAGATGGAAGAGCTTAGGACCCTCCCGCCCTCTTCTGAGCGACTTTCTCGCCTCTCTTGTTTAGAAGGCCTTGAAGCTTGTCCATGTCCTCCTCGGAGTCGTCTTCTGGGTGGGCAACAACTAACCCTGCAATTCCGGAGGCCTCGGTGGGCTCTTCTTCCTCGTCGAGTATGACGAACCGGTTTCCTCGGATCTGTCGACGTCCTCGAGCTGGAAGTTATCTATTTCGTCGTCTAAGGTGTGTGAAGAGGACACCTGCTCCTCCAGGACAACAGTTGCTTGGGAGTGTGTTGAGAGGGGGATCGCCGCAATAGTACGGCTATACAGAATGGTGTTGGGGTCGTCGGGAAGGTCGTGGTCGGCTAAGAAGTGCGGCCTGGCTACGTGAATCCTTCTTCGCCTCCTGTTACCCGTAATTATTGCGTTCTCGATCTCCTGGAAATCCGAGGAGATAGGTTTGTACCCTAGAATCAAATGAGCCGCCCTAAGTTGTAAGTCTTCGCTGACGAACACTTCGGAGCGTAGCACTCGATTCAAATCCGCAACGTTGCAGTGGCTTAAGCGGGGGCACACGTGTTGCTTATCTGCAAAGAAAGACATCCAAATAAACAAACATGGTCAGATTCGTAGAACATGTAATAAATCAAAGTTAGACACTTAAGTAAATGCAAATGCACATTCCTAAATGATAGAGGGAGTTATAGGGTGGGAAGTTAAATCCTAAGGTGTCGCACCTGGATCTCCCCACTCAACTGGGCAGTGGGGGCCGTCGTGCCAGTTGCCAGAGACGATGAGGTAGTCATCCTTCATGCCTTTATTAGACTTGGGTAAACAGGAGATTAACCTAACTACGCTGGAACGGGATTTGATGTAATAACCTACATTGGTAAGTTTATGGCACTCGTACATGAAAACAACGTCGTGCCCGGTAAGGTTGAGACCCATCTGCTCATTTAGAGTGTCAACGCTACCCAAAACTCTAAAAACGTTGGGAGCGCATTGATCGGAACACAACCGGTGGTTGCGGAGGTACTCCCTGGTTACGGGTTTCATTGGGAGGGTCATCCCACCTTCTACGAAGGCGACCATTGGGATGATGACCTCTCCGGTTTTCCTAGAACCGGCCACGGCTTTCGCCAAGCAGTATTTTAAACCTATGTCGCTGGGAATGCGATACTTGGCCCTAAAACCTTCCATCCCAGTGGCGGTATCTACTAGACACTTAAACTTTCCCATTAGAAAGAAACGAAAGACTAAGTTCTAAAAGGGGAAACAGTTAGAAGGGGAGCCGAGGACAGGATCCGAGGAGAATGGGTTAAGAAAAAGAAGTAATCACTTACAAATTTGAAATTGTGCGAATTTCCACGGATTTGTGCAGACAAAAGGTGATTACTGATGTTTTGATAGGATTAGCCTCTGAAGAAATAAATGAAGGCGCAGGTTCCCGAAGCGTCATGACGTGCGGGAAGCGGCCTCGAAATTGCATTTGTCCCGCCTGAATTTTCATGGAGTAACAAGGACCATTGAATGCTCATCTCACCGTTGAACGTGGGGGACAAGGTGTAACTTACGGTAATAAATGCTCGCGTTTTTGAAAATAAAACCGCCAAGCGGCATCCTCTGGAACGCAAAACAGTCTTCACACGCGCGGTTATTTACAAAACGTGTGGGGAAAGTTCTCGTTGGATCAAAACCCTATTTTTCTCCTCGGATGGTGAAAAATAGAGTTTTGAGGGGCTATTGTGGGGAGTAAAAAGACCCAAGTGGGCATATGGGCCTTTGGGCTGTAGCAAGGAGGGCCGACCTGCTCTTAAGCTAAGAATCTGTTAGTACTGCGAATCGGTCCATACGCCGAGGATCCGAGGACACATCCGATGGTAAGTTTCTCCTCAGATAGACCCAGGAGAACTCGAAGTTTCACTATGAAGGTCAAGGCAATATTCCAAAAAGACTGTTGGTTGAAGGGGGAAAATCTTGAACCTTCGAGGTACACCGGTGCTAGAAAAATACCAAAAGAAAAGGCTGCCACCTCCACATTAAAGACTCTGCACCTACCTCCCTGGCCGCATTAATGGGGAAGTGACCCCTAAACAGTAGAACTGAAACTTCTTGTCACTATTCAAAGGCACTAAGAAAAGAAATATCTAGGGGGGAGAGGGTTGGAGCAACACGTGGATAAAGCATCAGGAAAGAAGTATTTAAGGGGGATGAACGCCAAAGAAAGGGGGGGTCCAAGAAACAAAAGAAAGAAAAGAAGAATAGTAACTTTTAAGAAAGAAAGAGAAATAATACAGAAGTAGTCCTCGGCTCACGTCCGAGGAGGTCTATTTGCAATTATCGTTTATTATTTACAAGTGTTTGTAACTTTTAGCCTGTTATCAAATTCTCAATACTTCTAATCTAGATTTCAAGCCCACACTCTACAAATTTCATTGTTTAAGGCTCATTGGGCCTGAGCCCGTGATTGTCTTTGGGTCCAGGTGCAATGGTGCACTTACAATACATATCTGAATTTTTTTTATAATAAAAAATGTTTTCTTCAATGTAAAATATCACCAATTTTGTGTTTCTTCTTAAATAAAAATTGCAAATTTTGAATTCTTAAAGAATGAATTAATCTTAAATTTGGGAATCTCAATATGTCATGCATAATTCAAATGGGTATATAAATAGTCATTTAGAGTCTAGAAGACCAAACTCCGTCTTGGCAAAATGGGTGTCTAACACCTTCCTATTCTATAACCTAGCCCCCGAATCTAGATTTTGGTTCGTAGGATAGTGCGTTATCCTTTTTTTTTTAGATTGTAATGTAGGAAACAAAGCCTTGTAATTTTCCTTTTTTAGATTGAAATCATGGAAACAGAGCTTTGTTATTTTTTATTAGATTGTAATCTAGGAATCAAAGCCATGTATATTTCATTTTTTTTTTAATTGTATTCAAATTAGAGAGAGGTTGTATTATTCAAGTATGTACCTTGTGTTTTTTTTTTCTTATTTTTTTGTAACAAAAAAAAGTGGCGACTCCATACATAATCCTGAAAAGGGAAGGTGCCAATGCCTCACCCCTTTTCTGAGAGCACCATCAGGAGCTTCTTTTCCCGGTCTCTCACAATATACTTATGCCTTAGAGAGTTGTTTCGATTTTATTGTGTCACATTTGCTTTTATTTCGCACTTAGTTAAGTAGGGTAAAAGCAATCTAGTTGTAAGTTTTTATTTGGGGTCTAGGCAAGCAATTGTGTTTTCACACTATTTGAGCTTTCACCTAAATTCTTTACCCATATATATGATATATCTAGACTCAACCTCGACAAAGCTTGATTTTGGGTTTTTTTTTAAGTTTAAAAAAATTTGGAAATTCTAGTGAAGTTTCTGCCGTTGCTTTCTATAATGTTGGGACCAAGTTTAATGGATACATAATTTGTAGTTGCTGCTATTAGTATATGTTTATCTCAAAAATGATTTAAAAAAAGATAAAAGCAAAACTGGTTAGCTAGATTAAAAGTGAGACAAATTGAAACTATTCACGTAGGGATGACATGCATGAACAATTGCCAATTAGTAAATACAATTTGATAAGATAAAAGCAATTGTTAGGAGGAAAGAAAAAATTCTGGCCTCTATCACAGCCAAAAACACGTGTGGCAGATCCCAAGTCTTGTAAAGCTGCAGATAGAATTGTAAATATGTAGTACCAGAGACACATTTGAAAAGCTGACTTGTTTGCAGATAAATACATCGAGATAAGCCAAATATGGTGTGCTTAAACACTTCAAGTTTCCATCACTTTGCCACAATATAATTTTGTTTAGTATAATATAATTTATTTCTTTATACAGTCTCGACATGTAAAAGAAAAACAACAATAATAGCTCATACATTGTAGATTGCATGCAGGTCTAAAATTGTTGGAATGAGTTGTACTAAAGTCCTTTCTAAATCACCGATTATAAATCAACATATGACATGAAAATTATTATTTTATTAAACTGTGCCACTGGTTTTCAGTACGAGTCATCCTAAAGCCACCATAATTGAAAGGGATGTCTGTCTTAGCAACATCCTTTGTAAGCTAAACTGGTTGATCCCTCTAGATTGGGCCTATAATTATTGTAAGCTCCATGGACGTCTGGTTATGATGTGATTAGACTATCAGTGCGCGCAATTGGTTTCGAGGACCATGGCTTGGTTGTGGCATTGACTAGCTCCAATGCTATGGCTGTGGGTAGGGGTGACAATTTGTGTTCACGTGTCGGGTTCGTGTCGTGTTGACTCATGAGTATTCGACTATATAGGTCAACTCTAACCCAACATGTTTATTAAATGGGTTAGGATTTCTTAACTCTAACACAACTCATTTATTAAACAGGTTTGTCGTGTCAATCTGTTTATCAGATTTTATCAAAATGAAGGAAAAAAAAAATTAGTATTAACCAAATTGATATGAATTATAAAAAACCAAACAAATAAATATTTTTAATATAAAATTCAGAAATAACAAATAACTGTATCACAAATAATCATTCAAAATTAAAGCATTTCTCAATATCATAAATAATCAATCATAATATGTCCAAAAAAATAAACCATAACAACTACTATCTCCGTCTTAATTTGTTTGTCCTATTTGAAAAGTCAAACTTTTTAAAGGAACGTCATTTATTATCTTGTCAGCCTAATAAAAATGTATAAGTTTTCAAAATTACCCTTAAATAAATTTATCAAAAAATAGTTTTGAAAATAAAATAGGAGTGTAATAAACCATAACAACTACTACCTCTGTCTTAATTTGTTTTTCCTATTTGAAAAGTCAAACTTTTTAAAGGAACATCATTTATTATCTTGTCAGCCTAATAAAAATGTATAACTTTCCAAAATTACCTTTAAATAAATTTATCAAAAAATAGTTTCGAAAATAAAATAGGGGTGTAATAGGAACATTAGTAAATTAATGACTTTTATTTTTGAAAACAGGACAATATTTTGGGACATCTCAAAATGGAATAGAGAACAAATAAGTTAAACGGGTTTCATGTGATGGACACTAACTAAACCCGTTTATTAGACGAGTTAATTATGTCAACCCAAATATGACTCGAACCCATTAAACTTCAACTCATAACTTATTAATTTCGTGTCGTGTCGTGTCAGGTTCACGGGTCATGTCCAATTTTGCTATCCCTAGCTGTGGGTGCCTGCAACCTAGTCTCCGCTTTGATGAACGTTATAAATCCTGACATAAACTTGAACATGGTGCACTGTGACGATTGTAGACAAATGTCTTGGAATTAATCAATCCAACAAGAAGACCAATATCTCTTCTTTCATTACTGTAGATAAATTAAAATTTTTAAAAAAATCTTTAAAAGGTACTAATTCAATGCAATAATACATTAAAGAAAAATATATTACGAGTAATTTTACAAATTATAGTTGTGGTAAAATTTTATTGGTTCTTATTTAAGTCAACAACTATATTTGTCAAAACGTGAATCGTATTGTGAATCGATTTTTGATTTTTCTGTATCATATCGTGTATCGTTAGATACACAAATACTTAATAAAATTTATAAAAAATTATAGATATACATATAAATGGTATATTTATTATAAATTTTAAATATATTAAACTAATTACTAATTTATTCATCACTTATGTAACAATATTTAACAAGCTAACTAAATAAATCAAACTAGCATGTGTCCTACACATTCAAATTGCTTAAATTCAAAAATGATAATATATTACAAATGACTCAAAAATAATAATTTATTTTCATTATATTGCCTAATAAACCCCATCTAACTCAATGCTATTATCATGTTTATCATTCTGCAAATTTATTTCTTCATTAAAATTTTCTTCTTTGTCATTAACATTTACTATCTCTTCTTGTTCTTTTTATTTCAATAATTAGAAAAAATGTATCAAAAAAAATAATTAGAAAAAATATTTCTTCTTGGCATTCTAGTTTCTTGGACTTAATAATAATGACAAAAATTAAAAATAATTATATTGTCAATTGATATCTTATTGATAGTAAATAAATTTGCAAATATTAAAGTGAGGTATAAATGTGTACTGTGTAGTCCAAATTTTATAGGAGAAAGAGAGGGGAAAAAAACATATGAAATGTTATTTTATTAGGCCAAATTAAGTAACCTAATAATTTTGTGTTAAAAACAAGTTTAACAACTTGTTAGATTCAAATAAAAGTACAAATTTTAACAAAAAATCTCATGTTAAAGTATTTGTTTATGTATCGTACAATACGTATGATTTAATAATATGATACAATCCATATGATACTCACATTGTATCGTACGATTCATGAGTACTTACGATACTAACAATAATGCCCACCACTAATAAAGGTGGACACCCCACCCACCATACCCAACCCACTTGCTGAACCAACCCACTTGTGACCGATCCGATAGCTCCAGTTGTCGGTGGTAGACATCAAAAATCAAATCCAGCAGGCCCGACCTGACCTTGAAATTTACCAAAATCTGGCGATTCCAAACATTTTTTGGTGAGTATTAGGTCAAAATCCTTCAGATCCGATGAGATTTATGTCGGATTTTGGGAGATCTCACTGAATCTAGTGAAAGCTCAGCCAAATCTAACGAGATTCGCCTAATTTGCAGTGTTTTGATTAAATTCCTAGTTCTATATTTATGTTTTGATTAAATTCCTAGTTCTATATTTATGTTGTTTATATATATATATATATATATATATATATATATATATATATATATATATCTTTAGTTCCTTGTTCATATTTATTTATTGGTGTATATATTGTTATATTGTTGTTGTGGGTATCCTAGATGGGAAATATACATTTACCTAGAAATTGCAAGAGAAGTACCATTAAGGGAAGAAATCTCATCACTTCTAGGCATCTAGGAACAACGTTTGTTGTTTCATTTCCTTTATGGTTCATCTATTTACATTGTTCATATATATATATATATATATATATATATATATATATATATATATATATATTTATTTGTCTATCCCATTTACATTTTGTTCATCCCCATTGAGTAATTCTTAGGTACTCCTGAGACACGGAAAATGATGCTCCCTCCTCTCACATTCATGGTGGAGTCCACTCATTAAACTCATGGCGGGGTCTACCATAAATATAAAAGGAGGGAGCACTAATTATCTATACTCTGAGAGTACTTAAGAATTTTTCATCCTCATCCCCTTTATTTATTGCACTCTTTATTATTTCTTTCATTGTTCAGTTACAAAATATATATATATATATATATATATATATATATATATATATATATATTGTGTAATATATTATACTCATCACCCAAAAAATATTTTCTACCCATTTTTCCTAAATGGGTTATAATACTTGTTTTAAGCACAATATAGGTATGTTGCCTTAGAGAATGGTGATGGCTTGAACTCCCATTTCTTCTTCTAGCAAAGAACCTGTAAGGCTTGGGCAAGATTAGAACTTATTTAGGAGAAATCCCCAAAAATTCTAATTTTCCCAACGAACCTTTACCTTTTTTGGTATTTAAATTCCTTGCACTTTACTTTAATTGTCATTTAAAATTCCAAGTCATTTACTTTCCTTGTTATTTACATTTCAAGTCATTTAATTTTATTGTCTTTTTTTTTTTTAAGAGATAATTACAACATGCTGCTAATCCCGCAGCTCGAAGTCTTTCCTTCTTAGACCCTTAAGCACTTTGTGCTTGAGGAGGTGTCAATTCAGCTACAAGGCCTTTGGCATTTAATTTTATTGTCTTTAAATTCCAAACAATTTATTTTAGGTCTTGTATTTACATTCCTTTACTTTCATGCACTATACTCTCTTGCTTTCAATTTCTAGCACCTATATGCAATTGTTGCACTTTATTCTTTCTCATATACATTATTTGTTGCCATAAATTAATAGCTTGGGTAAACAAATCTCTAAAGTATGCTTTTCCAAAAGAAAATGATTTTTCAAAAAAAATTACTCCTTTTCAAAAAAAAAAATTTCTCGAAAAATCCTTTGTCAGAACCCTTCCTTTTTTTAATGCTTTTAAAAATATTTTTATTTTTTCCTTCAAAAACCCGAAAAAAGTATTTTTCAATATATAAAAAAAATCTTTCTTCTTTCAAAATGATTTTCTTTTACGATAGAAATTCTTTAAAAAAATAATAAAAAGAAATCTTTTGAATAAGCAAAGTTTCTTAAAGGAAATAATCCTTTACACCATATTTTCTTTAAAAAATCATGGGGTTTTTGGAACCCAAACCTTTTTGAATATAAAACCCATGAACACTCTCTTTGAAATAATTCTTTTTTCTATATAATACTTTTTCCTTTATAATAGTTTTCCTTGCAAAATTGTTTTCAACATAAACTCTGTAAGTGCACAATTGCACCTGGACCTAAGAACAATTATGGGCTCAGGCCCAATGAGCCTTAAACAATATGAATTTGTAGAGTGTGGGCTTGAAACCCAGGTTAGAAGTGTATGAGGATGAAATGACAAACTAAAGATTGCAAGTACTTGGAAACAAAAAGGAGTAATGTAAATAGGCCTCCTCGGACGTAAGCCGAGAGCTGTTCTTATATTATATCTCTCTCTTTGTCCTTTTTCTTTTTAGGTTACAAAAAGTTCCGTCCCGTTTCTGTCCTAGGTCCCTCCTTAAATACTCCTCTTTTTAATACTTTATCCACGTGTTGCCCCCAATTCCTCCCTTAGCCTAGATATTTCTTTTCTTAGTGCCTTTGAACAGTAACTAGAAGTTTCCCTTCCACTGTTTAAGTGTCACTTCCTCATTAATGCGGCCAGGGTGGTAGGTGCAGGGTCTTTAATGTGGAGGTAGCAGCCTTTACCTTTGATATTCTTCCAACATCGGCGCTTCTAGGACATTCAAGGGTTCTCTCCCTTTAACCATTGGTCTTGACCGTGTCATTCCCTAACCTTTACCATGAAGTCTCAGGTTCTTTGATGTCAGTCCGAGGGGAAAACCATCCTCGGCTGGATCCTCGGATCCTCGGCGTATAGGCCGACCCATAGCACCAACAATCTCTAACCCCAGGGTCAGGTCGGTCTTCCTCAACAAGGCCCAAAAGGCCCACGTTCCCACCAGGATCCTTTTGCCCCACACAATAGCCCCTCAAAACTCTAATTTTCGACATCCGATGAGAAAAATAGGGTTTTGATCTGACGAGGATCCCCTCTACACACTTTATAAGTGATAGCACGTGTGGAAATCGTTTCGCGTCCCAGAAGATGACACTTGGCGGTTTTATTTTCAAAAACGCGCGCATTTATTACTGTAAGTTACTCTTTCTTTGCCACGTTCAACGGTGAGATGGGCATCTAACGGTTCTCATTACTCCACGAAATTTTAGGCGGGACAGACATAATTTCGAGGCCGCCCTTTCGCACGTCGTGACGCTTCGGGAACCCGCGCCTTCATTTAATTCCTCAGGGGGTAATCCCATCAAGACATCAGCCATCATAACTTACTTTGCAGAAAACCGTGGAGATTTGCACACCTTCAACCTTGTAAGTTCTTGCTCCTATTCTTAACCTTTTCTCCTCGATATTTGTCCTCGGCTATCACTACAAACACTCTCTCTTCTAAAGTCTAGTCTATCATCCTTCTGTAATGGGAAAATTCAAGTGTCTAGTTGATACCGCCGCTGGGATGGAAGGCTTTAGAGCCAAATACCGTATTCCCAGCGACGTAGGGTTAAAATACTGCCCGGCAACAGCCGTGGCCGGTTCTAGGACAGAGGGAGAGGTTATCATTCCTATGATAGCCTTTATAGAGGGTGGGATGACCATACCAATGAAACCTGTAACTAGGGAGTACCTCCGCAACCATCGGTTGTGTCCCGATCAATGCCTCCCAAACGTTTTTAGAGTTCTAGGTAGTGTAGATGCTCTAAACGAGCAGATGGGTTTAAATCTCACATGGCACGATGTCGTGTTCCTATATGAGTCTCATAAACTTTCTAAGGTAGGTTATTACATTAAATCTCGGTCTAGCACCGTTAGACTAATCTCCTGTCTGCCCAAATCAAACAAAGGCATGAAGGGCGACTACTTGATCGTGTCCGGGAATTGGCACGACGGCTTCCACTGCCCAGTTGAGTGGGGGGATCCAGGTGCGACGTCGTAGGATTAATCTCCCCACAACTCAACTTCTCTTAACACATACACACAGAAATGCGTATTCACACTTGCTTAAATTTGTTAAACTTCTATATAAATCTAACCAAGTTTGTTTGTTTGATGTCTTTTTTGCAGATAAGCAACACGTGCGTCCTCGTCTAAGTCACTGTAACGTCGCAGATCTAAACCGGGTACTTCGCTCCGAGGTGTTCGTTAGTGAAGACCTGCAACTCCGAGCTGCTCATCTTATTCTAGGGTACACCCCCTTTCCAAAGACTTCCAGAGATGAGGACGCCATTATTGCAGGCGACCGAAGACGAAAGAGGATAAACGTAGCTCGGCCCCATTTTTTGGACGACCGTGACCTCCCAGACGCTCCTAACACCATTCTGTACAACCGGGCGATAGCAGCAGTCCCCCTTGCCGTGCACTCACAAACAACTGTCATTCCGGAAGAGCAGGTGTCTTCTTCATACACACTCGACGACGAGATAGATCAATTCCATCTCGAAGACACCGAGAGACCTCACGGGAACCAGTTTGTGGTACTTTCCGACGAGGAAGAAGAAACCACCGAGGCTTCTGGAATTGCAGGGCTTGTAGTTGCCCTTCCCGAGGACGAAATTGAAGAAGACATGGGACGAATGGAGGGTCTTCTCACTAGTAGGGCTGCTAAGGTTGCAGAGAAGAAGAAAGCGGGAACGTCCCAAGTTCCCCCAGCTTTACCTCCTCCTCCTCCTCTAGCTGAGCCAAAATTGCCAGCCGAGGACCCCAAGAAGAAAAGAAAGGGGGATAATGAGGGGACGATTACTAAAGACCCCAAGAAACCACGCCAACAACTCCCACCGGCCCAGCAGCAGAAGCTGGACAAGGGCAAGGGTAGAGCCCGTTCAGTTGAACTCGGGGAAATCAGGGATGAGGCTGTAGTGCGCCGAGCACCGACCACCTGGTCCCCCGATCTAAGGCTGGACGGCTCTCCCATCTCCCGCCACCCGCATAAGGGCGGTTCAACAAGGCCATGCCCACCACCCGGCCGAGGTCTTGGAACGTCCTCTTCGCCGCCCAAGGACATGGAGACCTTGGAGAAGATGGGCCAGCCACAACTATTCCTCTCTCTAAAAAGAGACTTAGCGCTGGTAAGTTTTTCTACTTTTTTTAGGAAGATTCCACCTTTAATAATATTTATAGGCAAGTTTGTTTTTTTTTTTTTTTTATTGCTCCTAACTCCATCGTACTTTGTTTCAGGCTATTCAGGAGGTCTTTGTAGCTGAAAAGTTTATTGAAGACACTCGGAAAATAGCCAGAGCTGAGCTCGAAACTAGGGTGGAGACTGAGAAAACCTTAGGTACAGCCCTTGCCGAGAACGAGAAGCTGACCTCGGAGGTAGCAGAGCTGAGGAGAGAGAAGAATGGGGTCGAGTCAAACTTGAAGACCATGAAGACCCAGATAGAAGGACAGCGCAAGCTCCTTCGTGAAAGAGATGAAGAGCTCTCCCAAGCTCAAAGGGAGTGCTCGGATCTTAAGAAGCAACTGGCGCTGATGAAGGAAGAAGCCAGCTCCTTCCAACTCTCTCTTCAAGCTGCCAAGCAGGCAAGTTTCGATGAAGGGGTAGCCACTACCGAGGAGCAGCTGACAGAGGAGTTCGCGGCTTTATGCCGCGAATACCGTCAGTATGGGGGAAGCTTTAAACGTAGCAGAGTTCCTCAATCTTCGGATTTGAGGAAGTCCGAGAACGTTTGGCTTCCCCTAGAAATACAGGAGATTGAAGAGGCTCCCGCCGCTACTCCTACCCCCGAGACAACTCTTCCCGCCCTACCTCCGATGGTCCCACAAAGAAATTCCTCGATCCTACGTAACCTTCGGTTCCAATAAAGAGAAGGAAGGAGGAGTGGATGCAGAGAAGGACTTGAGCCAAACAAAGAACCCATCGTCCTTTCAACAACGACAGTGGATAAAGGAAAGCAGATTATGACTCCTTTTGAGCTGGAGTTGAGAAAGACCGAGGGCACTAGTACCTCTCAGCAAGATCCTCCTCCAACAGCTTAGGACTTAGCTTAGAGCTTCTCTTTTTCCTTTTTTTTTTTTTTTGAATTATATGTAATGCATACTCAATTGATTAATGAAGAACGATTTCGTTTACTTTTCACTTGGATTGTCTCTGTTTCTACTTTACTCTTTTTTTGTACTTATTACAAAAGTTTCCCATTAAGTCATATCAAAAGTTTCTCAGAGTATAAAAATCTAACTCCAAGGATTGCACAATCATAACTTCCACATAATCATGCGTATATTACTAAAGATTTAATACAAGGTGACATAGTTAATATGTTTGAACAATGCCTTGATTAAAAAAGGAAAGAGGACTTCATATAACGGTTAAGCCCTTATAGTGCACAACACTGTTTCTAGTAGGATGTAAGATCCGAGGACCATTCCTTACACAAATTTACTCAATACTTAAAGATATAAAACTTAAGATCCAAGTTAATAAACAGTAAGGTATTAACATCAAACACAATCAGAAGTTAAGTTTAATCAAAGTCATAGTCCGAAGATAAATCTTAAACAATCTTTCGTTTAATTCTTCAAAATTGTAACCGTAAATGATAAGACATCAATTTCCACAAGGTTTGTGGTCCGAGGACTAAACTTAACCAAATTTCTGTTTGATTCTTTAAAACAAGAACTTCAAATGTTAATTTTCCCAAAGTAGGAGGTCCGAAGACCCGCATAACTAAGGTTCTGTTTAACAAATGAAAAGACATCAATTTCCACAAGGTTTATGGTCCGAGGACTACACTTAACGAAGTTTCGTTTGATTCTTAGAAATTGTAACTTCAAATGTTAATTTTCCCAAAGTAGGAGGTCCGAAGACCCGCATAACTAAGGTTCTGTTTAACAAATGACAAGACATCAATTTCCACAAGGTTTGTGGTCCGAGGACTACACTTAACCAAGTTTCGTTTGATTCTTAGAAATTGTAACTTCAAATGTTAATTTTCCCAAAGTAGGAGGTCCGAAGACCCGCATAACTAAGGTTCTGTTTAACAAATGACAAGACATCAATTTCCACAAGGTTTGTGGTCCGAGGACCGCACTTAACCAAGTTTCGTTTGATTCTTAAAAATTGTAACTTCAAATGTTAATTTTCCCAAAGTAGGAGGTCCGAAGACCCGCATAACTAAGGTTCTGTTTAACAAATTACAAGTCCTCAATTTCCACAAGGTTTGTGGTCCGAGGACTACACTTAACCAAGTTTCGTTTGATTCTTAGAAATTGTAACTCCAAATGTTAATTTTCCCAAAGTAGGAGGTCCGAAGACCCGCATAACTAAGGTTCTGTTTAACAAATGACAAGACATCAATTTCCACAAGGTTTGTGGTCCGAGGACTGCACTTAACCAAGTTTCGTTTGATTCTTAAAAATTGTAACTCCAAATGTTAATTTTCCCAAAGTAGGAGGTCCGAAGACCCGCATAACTAAGGTTCTGTTTAACAAATGACAAGACATCAATTTCCACAAGGTTTGTGGTCCGAGGACTGCACTTAACCAAGTTTCTGTTTGATTCTTAAAAATTGTAACTCCAAATGTTAATTTTCCCAAAGTAGGAGGTCTGAAGACCCGGCATAACTAAGGTTCTGTTTAACAAATGACAAGACATCAATTTCCACAAGGCTTGTGGTCCGAGGACTGCACTTAACCAAGTTTCTGTTTGATTCTTAAAAATTGTAACTCCAAATGTTAATTTTCCCAAAGTAGGAGGTCCGAAGACCCGGCATAACTAAGGTTCTGTTTAACAAATGACAAGACATCAATTTTCACAAGGTTTGTGGTCCGAGGACTGCACTTAACCAAGTTTCTGTTTGATTCTTAAAAATTGTAACTCCAAATGTTAATTTTCCCAAAGTAGGAGGTCCGAAGACCCGGCATAACTAAGGTTCTGTTTAACAAATGACAAGACATCAATTTCCACAAGGTTTGTGGTCCGAGGACTGCACTTAACCAAGTTTCTGTTTTATTCTTAAAAATTGTAACTTCAAATATGAGAGCTAGCCATAACTTTGAAATATTAATTGACAAAAGCTTATTTGATTAATAATAATACCTTCTAAGATTATTTACATTCCATGGACGTGGTACAACTCGTTCATCTAGGTCACTTAGCCTATACGACCCTATGCCTCGCTATTGAAACAATGCGATAGGGGCCTTCCCGCTAGGTCCTAGTTTACCCCATGCCGGGTTCTTAGAAGTGCCTACAACTTTCCTTAATACAAGATCACTGTGTGCAAGTGGCCTTAGCTTCACGTGGGCATCATATCCTCGTTTTAGCTTCGCCGATAATAAGCCAATTGGACCATAGCCGCCTCACGCCGTTCCTCAAGTAAATCAAGATCTTTCTCTAGAAGTCCCCGGTTATTCTCGGGGCTAAAAGAACTTGTCTTTAGAGTAGGAAAACCAGATTCTAGTGGTATCACCGCCTCGGCTCCATAAGTCATAGAAAATGGTGTTTCTCCAAAGGACCTGCGCGGTGTGGTCCGATATGTCCACGTAACATGAGGGAGCTCTTCTACCCATCCGCCTTTCGCATCATCCAACCTCTTCGAGCCCATTGACTATGACCTTGTTAACGGCCTCGGCCTCGCCCATTCCCTCGAGGATAAGCCGGGGAGAATATCTATTTGTGATACCCATGTCACCACAATATTGCCTAAAGGCGTTGCCGTCAAATTGAACGCCATTGTCCGAGACAAGTGTGTGCGGTATACCAAATCTAGTAACAATATTTTTCCATATAAATTTCTTGGAATCAACATCTCGGATATTGGCTAATGGCTCACTTCAACCCATTTAGTGAAATAGTCCGTTCCCACGAGCAACCATCTTTTGTTGCCGCCAGCTCTCTGAAATGGCCCGACAATGTCCAGCCCCATCGTGCGAAAGGCCAAGGGCTAGACAGAGGGTTAAGAACCCCTCCAGGTTGGTGGATATTAGGGGCGAACCTCCGACATTGATCACACTTTCTCGGCATAGTCCCGAGCCTCCCTCTCGCATATCGGGCCACCAATAACCCCGAGTAAGGGCTCTATGAGCTAAGGACCTTCCCCCGGGTGACTCCCACAAATTCCTTCATGCAATTCCTCCAAGAATGATTCCGTTGATTCAGGTGTACACACAACAAATACGGTCCCGAAAAGGATCGTTTGTATAGCTTCGGTCCTCGGACAACCGTAAACGCGGCGCCTTTCGACGTACCTTTTCTGCTTCAACTTTGTCTTCGGGAAGGATGTCATTTTTGAGAAAAGATATGATCGAATCCATCCAACTAGGACCAGGCCTTATTAGATGGATGCGAGGTGCGTTAGCAGCTACAAGAGAAGGTTCTACCAAATCCTCAACGAGAATAACCCTTGGTAGACCTTGAGCCGAGGATGTTGCCAACGTAGCCAAAGAATCTGCATGAGTATTTCCACTCCTAGAGACATGAGCTAAGGCAAAGGAGTCGAATTCACTTCGCCGACGCTTGACCCGGGCCAAATATTCCCGCATTCGGAATCTCTAGCTTCCATGGTACCCATGACTTGGCCGACTACTAACTGAGAGTCCGAGAACAAATGGATTTCCTTGCCACCCATCTTACGTACCATTTGCATGCCTACCAAGACCGCTTCATACTCGGCCTCATTATTAGTAGCCGAGAAGGCCAATCTCAAAGATTTTTCAAAGACAATTCCTTCAGGGGACATTAGAACAAGTCCAACGCCATACCCTTTATGATTAGCAGCCCCATCCACATAAACTTTCCAAGCCGAGGGCGATACGGCTGTGATCACACCAACCGATTTTTCACCCATGTGTGCTTCCTTTGAAGTATCTTCTAACAATGGTTCAGCAAACTCGCCACCAAATCAGCCGAGGACCCGACCTTTCACCGAGGTGCGAGGCTTGTATTTAACATCAAAGGCTCCCAAAATGGTTCCCCACTTTGCCACTCGCTGCACACCGCATCGCGCAACACAGCCTTGAGAGGCAACTGGGTCAAAACAACCACAATATGAGACTGGAAATAGTGAGGGAGTTTACGCGTGGCGTGGACTACTGCCAGAAGCGCTTTTTGCAAGGGCAGATAGCGCACCTCGGCCTCATTCAAGGACTTACTAACATAGTAGATCGGCCTCTCGCACTCCATTTTCATTCCTTATAAGAACTAGACTCACCGCATGAATAGCCACGGCCGTATAAGCGAATAAAACCTCGTCCACCTCGTGGCGAGATAAAATGGGTGGCCGAGAAAGATATTGCTTAAGCCGTTGGAAAGCCGACTCACAATCCTCAACATTGAAATCCTTTCCACTTGTTCAACAACCGAAAGAAAGGACGGCACCGGTCACCGACCGAGAAATAAATCTATTCAACGCAAAGCAATCATTCCGTCAATTTCTCGAATCTCCTTTGGGTTCCGAGGCGGCCGCAAATTCCGAATAGCCTTAACTCCGCACCGGGTTCACCTCTATGCCCCTATGAGTGATCATATATCCTAGGAACTTTCCAGATCCCACGCCAAAAGAACACTTGGCGGCGTTAAGGCGCAACTTATACTTCCTCGCATCCGGAAGGTGTCGGCCAAATCGTCATGTGCGAAGGTACCGTCTTACTCTTCACCACCATATCATCCACGTATACTTCTATGTTTTTCCCGCCGCCGCTCAAACATTCGGGTCATCATTCTTTGGTAAGTAGCCCCCGCATTTTTTAACCCGAATGGCATGACCTTATAATGATAGTTCCCGATTGGTGTAATGAAAGCGCCTTCTCCCGATCTTCTAACGCCAAGGGAATTTGGTGGTAACCCCGGAAGGCATCCAAAAAACTCATCCGAGGATGTCCGACAAGAGCATCTACCAGCCTTGATCAATCCGTGGCATTGGGAATGAATCTTTAGGACAGCCTTGTTCGTATCGCAAAGTCTACACATACTCTCCACTTGCCGTTCTTCTTCTTAACGACAACAAGATGAGCCAACCATTCAGTAGAAAACTTCTTTGATAGCCCCCGCCCTTTTGAGTTTAAGAACCTCTTCCTTCACAAATTTCGAATGTTCTCGGGAAGATCGCCGAGGTGGCTGCCTCCTCGGAACAATGGCCGGATTGACGTTTAAATGATGACAAATAAAGTTCGGATCTACACCGGAGCCTCATAGGGGTCCCATGCAAAGACATCTAGATTATCCTTCGTAAATTTCAACAACTCCATCTTCTCTTGGTGTGGCAATCGTATGCCAACTTGGAAGAACCTCTCTCGGATCATCGGTTATTACAAACTTCTCTAACTCCTCACAAACAGCCTCATCTTCTATCATCGCTCCAGTGCCTCCGGAGCCGTTAATTGCTATGACTCCCGGATGGGCAAGGTTGATGACTTAATTTGTGATCGACGAAGCACCGCAGCCGATATGCATTGCCTAGCAACTACCCGTCGCCGAGGATTTCCTCAACATGCTCCCCCGAGGGGAATTTTACTTTAACATGTAAGGTAGAAGAGACAGCTCCCAAAGCGTGCAGCCATGGCCCGGCGAGGATGGCCGTATATGGAGAGTACGCGTCAACCACAATGAAATCTACCTCAACCGTTTCGAGCCGGATTGAACGGGTAAACGGATCTGCCCCTTCGGCACAACGGCCCTTCCCTCAAAGCTTATAAGTGGGGAGTCATAAGGAGTTAAATCTTCCAACTCCAACCTCAGCCCTTTAAATAGATCGTGGTACATAATATCCGCACCGCCGCCTTGATCTATCATCACCCTTCTCACATCATAATTCCCTATCCCGAGGGTAACCACAAGAGCATCGTCATGGGGCCGGATAGTCCCTACTTTATCCTCCTCGGAGAAACCCAAGACAGTAAAGTGCTCTTTAATCTCTTCGGCCCGCTACCCACATCCTCGGCCCGCGAATGGGAAACCGCCATAACCCTAGTAGGACCCGAGCCGGTCCTACCAGGTGCAACGAAGATAACATTAATCGTCCCCAATGCCGGCCGAGATGAACTATTCCTCCGGTTGTTTGAACCAACTTGACCGACTCGCCCGGGCCGACACAAGTGCCGCTTTAACTTTCCCTCACCGACGAGCCGTTCTAAATGGTTCCACAGGTCCGACATTTCTGCAGTGTGGCCCACATCCCGATGGTACCGACGTAAAAGGTTTTGATTTCTTCTCGCAGGTCACCCGCCATTTTGCCGGCCATCCGAAGAAGGGCTCTTTACGAACTTTTTCTAATAATCGATGCACCGGTTCTCGAACACGCATTTACACTCGGGGTGCCGCCGAGCCGGATTGTCCGAAGTAATCCCTCCTTGGCTTGTTGTTGTGGTATCCGTCCGACCCGAAATCCCTTCTCTCCGCGGGATAACCTTCTCCTTTCCTTTTCCCCGCTCGCCGATCTTCCTCTACCCTTTTATATTCATCAATACGATCCATAAGACGGCGTACGCCGCGGACGGGCTTTTTCGTCAAAGACTTTCGTAGGTCGTGATCGCAGGGAGGCCCACCTTAAAGGTATTAAGCGCCACCTCATCAAAGTCGCCGTCTATTTCATTAAACATCTCCCGCATCTCGTCGGAGTATGCTTTTAGTGTCTCCCCTTCCTTCATGACCATGGATAGCAACGAGTCCAATGGCCGAGGGACTCGCTACAAGTAATGAACCGCGAAGCAAATGCCCTAGTTAGTTCCCCAAACGAGCCTACGTACCCCGATTTGAGACCGTTAAACCATCTCATAGCCACAGTCCCAAGCCGGAGGGGAAGACTTTACACATCAAAGTCTCGTTATGAGAGTGCACCGCCATCCTTTGGTTGAAGTGACTCACGTGTTCCACCGGATCAGTCCGGCCATTATAGAGTGTAAAGGTGGGCCGGGTGAACCTCCTGGGAAGCCTCCCCATCTCAATCCTCCGTGAAAACGGAGACTTAGAGAGTTGCTGCAACGCCCAACTCATGGTATCGTTGCCTAAGCCCCTCGAACGAAGCTTCTTACGTCCGCGGGTTGGCCGGTCGTTCTCCTCACCGCAGGATGTTGCGCCGCGGGGGAATATGACCTCGTACTGTAGCCACCTCTCCTTTCCTTCTCTGAGGAAGTACTAGACGAGGACGGGGAAACCTTTCGTTTTGCACAGCGTAACTTTCTCTTTAAACGATTGATTTCTTTCTGCATGGTTTTAGAACCCTCATCGTTGGTAGTGCTACCCCCTCCACGAGTATGGCTAGCCCCCGGATATTCCGTATGGACGCTTCCCTCACGATCCCTACGTTGTTCAAGACGTTCGAAATGATCTTCCGGTTGTGATCCTTGTGACTCGCATGATGAGAGCCTAAGCCCGCCATAATATCCCTACTACTTCTAGACTAGATTCCCACGTACGGCGCCAATTGTAAGTGCACAATTGCACTGACCCAAGAACAATTATGGGCTCGTGCCCAATGAGCCTTAAACAATATGAATTTGTAGAGTGTGGGCTTGAAACCCCGTGTTAGAAGTGTATGAGGATGAAATGACAAACTAAAGATTGCAAGTACTTGGAAACAAAAAGGAGTAATGTAAATAGGCCTCCTCGGACGTAAGCCGAGAGCCGTTCTTATATTATATCTCTCTCTTTGTCCTTTTTCTTTTTAGGTTACAAAAAGTTCCGTCCCGTTTCTCGTCCTAGGTCCCTCCTTAAATACTCCTCTTTTTAATACTTTATCCACGTGTTGCCCCCAATTCCTCCCTTAGCCTAGATATTTCTTTTCTTAGTGCCTTTGAACAGTAACTAGAAGTTTCCCTTCCACTGTTTAAGTGTCACTTCCTCATTAATGCGGCCAGGGTGGTAGGTGCAGGGTCTTTAATGTGGAGGTAGCAGCCTTTACCTTTGATATTCTTCCAACATCGGCGCTTCTAGGACATTCAAGGGTTCTCTCCCTTTAACCATTGGTCTTGACCGTGTCATTCCCTAACCTTTACCATGAAGTCTCAGGTTCTTTGATGTCAGTCCGAGGGGAAAACCATCCTCGGCTGGATCCTCGGATCCTCGGCGTATAGGCCGACCCATAGCACCAACAATCTCTAACCCCAGGGTCAGGTCGGCCTTCCTCAACAAGGCCCAAAAGGCCCACGTTCCCACCAGGATCCTTTTGCCCCACACAAACTCCTCCCTACTACAAAAATCATGGGATTTCTAATTCTTCTCTCCTTCTTAAAAATAAAAACCCATGAGACTTTTCAAAAAAAAAATTATCCCATTCTTTTTTTAAAGAATTACCCTAAATTTTTTTTTTTCAAAACAAGTCCCTTTTCTCAAAATTGGTATTTTTGCAAAAGTGGTTTTCAAAACAAACTCTCAATGCCATGAAATTTTTTAGTTTTCTTTTAAAAAAAAAAACATTGGCATTTCTTTTCTCAAACTCTTCTCAAAAACCTTCTTTAAAAAATAATAAAAATAAAAATAAAAACTTGTCTTCATAAAGGATCTTCCTATTTCAAATTTTGCTCATTCAAGATGAAAATAGTTTTCTACAACTTCTTTTCCTCTTTCTTTAAAAAAAAAAATGTTTTTTTAAAAACTTTCTTTCCTCAAAAAGTCAACGTCTCCAAAAGCGAATAAAAACACTTTTTACAAAATGTGTAAACTTTTTACAGAAATTTCCCTTTCAAAATGGTTCATGCATCTTCTTTTTGGCATTGTTGTTTAAAATGTTTTCTTAGAATTGTATCTTTAGATATTTGTGCCTAGCTGTGGCACAATTTCATTGAGCCAATAGGCACCAATCAAGCTTATATGGTTCCTTCCCTTCTTGGCACTAATGTCTTTCTATTGTGTTCTTTTTTTGCATGGTAAAATGAGAAAATGCGGTGGATGACAACCAGGTGCTATTCTCCTTACCTCCCTTTCTTTTATTTTTATGTTGTTATATATCTATATGTATATATGTGTAGAATATAAATATTTACATGCTAAATATATAGTAGATAAGTATTCACATGCTATTGTATATTATTTCTTGTGACGTGGTAAATGTTTCTCAAATGCCATGTATCTATACTACTATTTAAGGAGCTTTTCCTGTTTGGACTAGATTTTTTTTGTTCCAAAATACCCTTACAGCCTATATTTAAGTAGGGACAAAACTTGAGGACAATACAGCAAAAAGATATCTCTAACTCTCACTTAAAACATTTCCTACAACGTAGAATCACTCTCCCACTAACCTATTTCTTCAAAACAACTATACATTTGTTGTTATTTTTTTTCCTTTTAAAAAATAAATCATCCTCACGTTATCTTCAAATCAAATTTCATTTTTGTAAAAACATCCTCAGTTTATCCAATATATATATATATATATGTGTGTGTGTGTATCTATACTATTATTTAAGTGGTTGTCCCTGTTTGGGCCGGATTTTTTTTTTGTTCTAAAATACCCCTACACCCCTAGGTTTAAGTAGAGACAAAACTAAAGGATAGTTGTAAAAATACATGTTCAACTTGCACTAAAATATTGCCTACAAAATAGGAAGACTCTTCTACTAATCCACTTCTTCAAAGTAACTATACATTTATTGTTTTTTTTTTTAAATAGAAAAAAAAAACTGAAGGACAATCCGAATTATTTTTGTTCTAAAATGCTCTTACATTCCTATGTTTAAATAGAGACAAAACTAAAGTATAATCCGGTAAAAATATAACCCTAACTTCCACTAAAACATTGCCTAAAAAATAGGGTCACTTTCCTATTGATTTTCAAATTTATTTATCCACTTATAAATTAGATTTTCAAAATAAAAATTATATATATAACAAAAAACATAGATTTTTTTTACTACTACCACTAAAAAAAAAAAGCCTCATCTCACACACTTCAAATTATATATATATATATATATATATAAAATAAATAAAAAACATAGATTTTTTTTTTGCTACTACCACTTTAAAAAAAAAAAAGCCTCATCTCATGCGCGAAGCGCGTGGGATGAGGCTAGTGTATATATTAAGAAAATTCAGAAAGTTAGTTATTGCTTTTTTTCCATTCAAAAATACCCCTAAATTAATTAACCAACAAATTAAAAAATGGGATTAAAACAGTAAATTGGCAAAAAAAAGTTAGTTATTGCTTTTTTTACTATAAAAAATACCCCTACCTAAAACTTAAAAATGGGGTTAAAATAGTAAATTAACAAAATTAATAAATTTCTACTTCTACATTGAAATGTCTTCCTGCTTCTAATAAACTCCTACTTTTACGTCGATTTAAATTCCTACATCTATTCACTGACTCTCTACAAAATAGGATCACTCTTTTGTTAGTTTTAAAACTCCTCCAATCTATAAAACTCATCCCACGTATTCATCACACCCTTAGATTTTTTTTTTTTGTAATTGGAAAAAGTATAAATCTCAAATTATAATAAATGCAAAATTATTAATCTTTACTCAAAAGTATAAATCTCAAATTATAATTGGCAAAAGAAAGTTAGTTATTACTTTTTTTATTGTCAAAAATACCCCTACCTAAAACTTAAAAATAGGGTTAAAATAGTAAATTGACAAAAATAATAAATTCCTACATCTACGTTGAAATGCCTTCTTGCTTCTAATAAACTCCACTTTTACGTTGATTTAAATTCCTACATCTACTCACTAACTCCCTACAAATAGGATCACTTTTTTGTTAGTTTTAAAACTCCTTCAATCTACAAAACTCACCCCATGTATTCATCACACCCTTAGATTTTTTTTTTGTGATTGGAAAAAGTAAAAATTCCAAATTATAATAAATGCAAATTATTAATCTTTACCTAAAAAATAGAAGAGCCTTTGAGTACGTGCTCAAATAGAAGAGCCTCTGAGCATGCACATGAGCGCGTGCTCAAAGGCTAGTATATATAGTTCACATGCTTTGTCTGTAAATAAATCAATTAAGTAAATATTCACATGTTACATTATAATTTAAAAATAAGTGAGTACTCACATGTATATACATAATATATTGTTTGTGCAAAACTTTTTTTCAAAAACAAAACGCCAAGTATATTATTTCTTCACTAAAAAGATAACGTTAAAAATAAATTAAAATGAGGTACTATCTTTTGGATAGGCGGTATGAGTGCCTAACACCTTCCCTACACGTAACCGCACTTCCAAGTTCATGATTTTTTGTTCGAGACTTTTGGTTTACCTTAATTATTAAATCCCTTAAAATTAGTTTACGTAATTAGGTAACTTAAAATGAGTTAGACAAATAAGTGACCAATCACACTTAATATAAAACCAATGGTTGCTAGTGACTCTTAAAATAAAAATAAGAAAAATGGACTCACACACATACACACCTCACCCTAGAAACATATGCACACAAAGAGTGTGTTTGTTTGGAGGGATTTTAGGGAGGATGGAAAATTTAGGAGAGAAAAAAGTTTTAGTAAGTGTTTTGTTGGGAGGAGAAGTGGAAAATTTTGTAGTGGGGTTCGGGTGTTTTCTCTTCAAGCCCACCAAAAAGTTCTCCCCAAAATGGGGAGAAAACTAAGAGGGGGAAGCTCATTTTCGTGAGTTGCCAAAAATACCCCTCTCATGTTGGACTTTGCCGGTTGCACTTGCCTCTTTTTTTTTTTTTTTTTCCTTTGATTTTTTCTTTCTTTGTTACTAAAGCATTACATGTTGGCCTTTTTTTTGTGGTAAATTCCATTCACATCCCTTGAGGTTTTGGCTAATGCCAACCAAGTCCAAAACTTTTCAAAACTAACCAATTTCGTCCCTAAAACCAATTTCGTCCCTAAAAAAATTAAGAAAAAATAACTAACTGTTTAGGGACTAAGTTGGCTTTAGGGACCAAACTAGCTAGTTTTAAAAAGTCTTAAACTTGGTTAGTATTAGGCTATATTAGCCCAAACCTTAGGGTATGTTAGTAGAATTTACCCCTTTTTTTTCCTTTGATTTTGTCTGGACATGTTGGCTTTCTTCTGCTTTTTTTTTTTTTTTTTTTTTTTGGGTGCTCATATGTTTATTTTCTCATCAATTTTGGGTTTTTAAATTTTTTTTTCTTCAATTTTTTTTTCAACTAACCAAACATGTTTTTGATTTAAAAAATATAAGAAAATTGTTTTTCTTTCTATTCCCAAAAATAAGGGGGTGTTTGGTAGAGTAGTTTGAGATGAGATTTTTATAGTTTGAGATGAAATTTTTGTAATTTTTTGAAATACGTGTGGGTGCAAAAGTATATAATGTTGTTTAAAATGTAAAAATGTGAGTTTGAACTTAAAGACTAAACATAAAATAAAAATTATTACAAAAAATAACCTAAGCTTTCTCTTTTTAGCTACCAACCAAAATTTGGATAGGTTAGAAAAAAAAAATATATATATATATATTTTTTATAAATACAATACCATATCAAATTTTCAATATCATTTTATTCAATAACAAGCGTCAGTTAAGCTAATTGGAATCACATCACTCTTTTTGTTTCAATATTAACATTTTATGAAAAATGAATCATTTTCTAAAAAACTTTTTCTAGAAAATTATTTAATTTTCCTATGTTTGGTGGTGACTTTAAAATGGATTGGGTTCAAATTACACCAACTAATAGTTTTTATTTGAATGAAAATTTTGACAAATCCACCATTAGATTACATTATCTTCGTATATTCTCCATAATTGCAAAATTTCAAGGTGATCAAAGATCAATAGACATGTCATCGATCAATTGTTTAAATTCAAGTTTTTGTAGTTTGAAATAATGCATAAAAGATTAGTTTATAGATCAAATGGTAAATTACACCTAATTGGCATGAAATTTGGCATGTATGTTAAGAACATATAGAACATGTAATTCAATGGTTGATTTTCAAAATTTGAATTCAATAATAAGTTATTGAGTGATCTAACTTGAACTCACTATTGACTTTTCTTATTTAGTTTCGCGTAAAATAAAGTTGATTTTTTAGGAAATTTTAATGGAAAACAATTTTATCACGAAATAAGGAAAATTAAGAAATAATCTTGATTTGGCCCATTTTTTTCGGATAGACAAATGGAAATTGAAAAAATTATTTATTTGTAACACAATAGGTATACCGTTTACTGATGAAAAATTCAAACACATACTCTACTCAGCTAATTTCATCCTCCCATTAATAAATTTCTTTTTATATATAAAAAAAAAACTAAAAAGTCAAAGAGTAATGCTACAGATACAAATTATTTTACAATATTTTTACAAAATGTTGACGTGATCAGCCTCTTATTGGTTTTCATTTAGTCTCACCATTAATATCATTTTTTCATTTACCAATAATTATTCACCGTATCAACAGTTTGTAAAATTTTTTGTAAACTAGTTTGTATCTCTAGCATTATTCAAAGTCAAAATAATATAAATAATGCTAGGGATACAAAAAAATTTTACAAAATATTTTATAAACGGCTGATGTGGTGACTGGTGAGCGATTATTAGTAAATGAAAAAGTAATATTAATTATGACTCTAAATAAAAATTAATAAAAGATTGGCCACATCAATATTTTATAAAAATATTGTAAAATAATTTATAAATGCTCAAATAATATGTTTAAAAAAAAAAAAAAGCTCAAATAATATTATACGAACCGTACTGCTCAATACGGTTCAAGCTTCGGTTCACATATTCAAAAACACCGAGCAAGAGCTCAGTGCCCAAAGCCGCACTCCTATCCTATACCAGTTGTGTAAAAAAAAAACCTCAAAACCCCCCACACAGTCACACAGACTTTCCCACAACTCCTGTTTTTCTTCAGTCTTCACAGAAACAAAAATGGTTCCAAACCCAGCATCACTCATCCGCAAATCCCTACACTCTTACAGTTTCATGGGGTTTTCTCGCAGACCCATTTCGCATTTTACCCGAATTCCCGCAAACCCAGTTCAGATTAGCGGGTTTCGTACCTGTTCTTCGTGCCACTCTTACTCTCACCCGTTGAATTCTGGCCATGGAGCCGAGTTTAAGAATTTGGGCCGTTCTGAAATGCGATTTGGGCAACTGGGTTTTGATCATTTTCTAGTTTCTGCGGTTTCGGATGGTGGGTCGGGTGGATATGGAGGTTCTGGTGGGAGAGGTGAAGGTAGTGGTGGTGGTGGTGGTGGTGATGGTGATGGTGGTGCTGGCAGCAGTGACGGTGGTGGTGGAAATAAGTCTTTGCTATCATGGTAATGAACTAAGGTTTCAAGTTATTTGGTTTTAGTTTAATGTTGTTAATGGTTCCCAAATGTAGTTTATGTTATGCTTTTTGGTTTCCAATCTTCTTCTTTTTTTTAAGGAATAATTCGATTGTTACAAATTACAATGGCGGCGGATGGTGATTTGAATTTTTATTTTGCTCATAAAGGAGAGCAGACAATGCCACTGAGCTAAAGCTTTTGGCCTAATATTGTTAATTTACTAGTGCCATGGGATTGAATTGCCAAGTCAATGAGCCCTAGCTTAATTGACAGTCCTTCCCTTTTAAGAGCAATGTGGAGGGTAAGGTTGGGTTTAAAGACTCACCGGTTGTGTGTAACTTGTTAAAAAAAAAAAAAAAGCTAGTTCCTTTTGGTTTTTTCAGAGTAAGCTTATTCGCTTTTTGTTTTTTAGTTCTTAATTTGTGTGTGAAATGGATACCAGCTGAGTTTTGTGTTAATCACTTTCCTTTATACTTGGGAATTGACAAAAATCATTCATAAGCTGCAACTATCAACATGAAGTTCTCATATTACAGGTATTTGGCTCTTCTTGCGAAGTATCCTGTGACAATAAAAGCTCTGACATCAGCACTTTTAACTTTAATTGGAGATTTGATCTGCCAGGTACCCCTCGTGATTTTCATCTATGGAATGTATGAATTTCTGTTATTTTTGTGTGGATTTGTTATCAATGTTGACCTTCCAGTATTTTTATTGTAAATTTGTTTAGTAAGAATAGAGTATCATTCACTTTGTGTATTTCCTGTGTTTGGGAATCAAGTCAGTTAGTTGAAAGCTTGATCACATATATGGGAAATGCCTGAATGCTACTTCAACTCCATCACTAGTTTAAGTCTATTGTTATATAACTAAAACAGTGGTAGAGCAAGGATTTTAAGTTCAGGGCAATGAATATTAAAAGGAAAAGTTCTTAAGATATAAAAGACAAAGTTGAAAATAGAATTCATTCGAAACATGTTTATTAACGTAAGTATGATAAAATAATAAAACAAGAAATTAATTATCAGACAAACAGAACGTAAATAGAAATTATAATTTATTTTTCATGCTGAGTGTCAACTAAAAGATATATATATATATATATATATATATAATAACTTTATAAAGTAATCAAAATATAAGAAATTTATACAGAGTTTTTTTGAATAAGAATAAATTGAGAAAGCAAATCAATGTGAAACCATTAAAATTTTTGGCAATATACTTGAAAATTTTCAAGAAATTTTATATGGGCTTTGATATCTTTTAAGAATTTGTACAATGTTCAATCTTATTTATTTATATACTAAGTTCCTATTCTTAACTTTCATTTTCAATTATTAAAAATCTATGCATAATAGAAAGTTGTAAGAAGGGTGTTGTGGTATTGTAAAATATTTACAAAAAAAAAAAAGATCAAGCTTTCTCTATAATTGACAGTTCACCCATGCCATGCCATGTATCATTTAGTTAAAATAATACCAAATAGATGCCTGCTACATTGAGAGAAATACAATCTTCAACAAAAAATAAAACAAAAAAAAAGGTGAAAGAGAGTAGAAATACAAAATTGGTAGTTAGAGTGAGTGTGTGATGTTTAAATTTTAAATATGAGTTGGATTCCAAAATATATAAAAAGCTTGTTTGGTTTCTCTTTGGGAAGTAGGTTTAGGGTGAAATAAATTGTTACATTCTACTGTAGTGATAAAAAAGTTTTATTATTAAATTAAGGCCTATGTATGGTTTGCAGATTAGTACACCTGCCTTAGTGTTTTAAAGCTTACTTTTCCTCTTGATGAGTTGGTAGCCCTAAATAGGGTTGCATAGTGAGATGCCAACATAGGATGCACACTGCTGGCTCCATATAGACTGAGTATGTTTAGATCTTAAGTGGCCTTAAATGGACTGGGTAAAGATGCATTCTATATGATTTCTATCCACATTATATGCTTGGATGACAGACTCGTACGATCATTATATAGATTGCTTTTGAGATTTCATGTCTTATAAACATGCGCATTTTTTTTTTAATTTTCTTTTGATTTTGTTTTGTCTTTGGTTCTCTACCCTTGTACACTTGTGTAATTGGGTGGATTTTACTTGGCATATTTGTAAGGAATGTACTATCTTCTGAAAAAAGAAAAAGAAGAAGAAGAAATGAGTAAGGGAAAGAGATCAGATTTGGAGAAGATCCAACTTTTGTGTGACTGTTTGGATAAGGCTTTGGAGTCAAGTATATTGGGAGGCAGCTTTGCTATACATGACATTGCAAAACCAATAATGCCAAATGATAGTGTAATCGGATCGGATGGGGATTAATGCCTCATGAAACTGAGACACTAGTTCGAATCTTCCCCTCCCTCTTTCCTTGGGGCTAAAACCTACTTTCTCTAAAAAAAAAAAAAAGTAAAACCACAGCCTCATTGTAGAGCTTTTTTTATCTGCTTCCAAACCATCCAAGAAAGAAGGAAGCTCTACTTATATTTGCTGCTCACCTCACAAGTTCAAAGAAGACAAACAACCAAAAAGCTTCACTTTTATACTTGCAAGTTGCAAGTATAACAGATATCACGGTCTGGACACTCCCTGTTACGCTGCAGTAATAATTAGAATTGAGATGCCCTTGAAGTTGAACTCACCAGGAACAAAGCCCCTAAGAGGATGCCTTTCTTTTTCAAATTGTCCCTTATTTAAAAAAGAAAAATAGTTCTTGATTATTACTGCTTCTCTGTACTTGTTCTTCATAATTATCCCAATAGAAATTACAATGGCAAACTTTCAACTTATCTTTCTGAACTACCTAAATTGAGTCTAGGTTGTCATATCCTTAATGGATGTGATAGTAATAAGGGTTACTATCTTAAGAAGTATTGGGTTTAGAGGATAAGTACAACTGCAGGATGATCTTGTTGATGTGTTTCTTCCAGCATTCCACAGTATATCAGAGTGTGATTCATATGCATTTCCATCTTGCATTTTGTCACTCTTATTTCTCTTGATTTTCATGTCACATATTCCAATTTCTTACTTGTAGAACTAAGCTGAAATAAAATATGCAAGCCACAGAGGTTCCTAGATGTTGCCACAGTTTAGTTAGTAATGACTAGAGATGCAAAATGTTTACCGTTAGTGATGAGGTTACTAAATTATGGGAAGTTAAATTTTATAATTAATGCTTTCTCTTTTCTGTGTGTTTCCTAAGTACTGCATTATTGCAATGATTTAACAGTTATCAGTCTGGTTTTACTGAATTTTAAAATTATTTGCCTCAGCTCGTGATTGATCAAGTGCCATCGCTAGACAAGAAAAGGACATTCCTGTTTACTCTGTTGGGTCTGGTGTTAGTGGGTCCAACATTGCATTTCTGGTAATGCTTCAGAGTCCATGTCTATGTGTGAAAATGGGAGATATAGCAACAGCAACTTATCCATTATTTTTATGTAATAGTATTAATAGCACTTCTATGCGTTTTGCAGTAATTTAACAATTATTAGATTGATTTCTTATGCATTTTGAATTTTTTATTTGCTTAAAAAAATTGGAAATTCTAAATTTCATTTGTAATTGATGTAGTCATCATGTACATATATACATTGCAGCTAAAATTTGTGATTTCTTACTTACATCCCTTGTTATTTGTTTTTGTGTCACCCATGAGCCCCACATATATGCTTACCAATGATGTTTTCCTAATTGACCCATGAAAAAATTATTTAAATTAGATTCTTTGTATCTATTCCTGGATATGCTTTTGGATCATCAGAGGCAAGGATAGTCTCTTTTATTTATTTATGAACCCGAGGCAAGGATAGTCTGGAATGTTGAGCATGCATCAAATGCACTGGAATGATGTTTTCCTAATTGACCCATGAAAAAATTATCTAAATTAGATTCTTTGTATCTATTCCTGGATATGCTTTTGGATCATCAGAGGCAAGGATAGTCTCTTTTATTTATTTATGAACCCGAGGCAAGGATAGTCTGGAATGTTGAGCATGCATCAAATGCATTGGACAAAAGCCAAGACTAATATAAATTTTTTTTAAAAAGAATTTCTGGCTTCTCTGATACATGTGACCTTTGTTTACTTATTCAATCTTCATTTTCACAACTTGTTGTGTCTTTAGGTATTTGTATTTGAGTAAATTGGTACCATTGCCTGGAGCCTCAGGTGCATTCTTGCGCCTTCTACTTGATCAGGTGACCTAATTTTTCTAATTTGTTTCTCAAATTGTATAAAAGAATCTCTAATGCTACTAATGCAAGGTAATATTATTGCAGTTCCTCTTTTCTCCTATATTCATTGGAGTTTTCTTAGCTACATTGGTGACCCTCGAAGGAAGGCCATCACAAGCCATTCCGAAGCTTCAGCAGGTGATTCTGAAGGCATTTATTTATATGAGATTTAGAGGCGGTTCATTGGCAGGATTATTTTCCATTTTACTTTGTTTCTTAAAATTTTCATTTTGACTTTCATTTTGTAGGAGTGGTTTTCTGCTGTTCTTGCAAATTGGAAGTTGTGGATACCCTTCCAATTTCTCAACTTCCGATTTGTCCCACAGCAATTTCAGGTCCTTGCTGCTAATTTTATTGCTCTTCTATGGAATGTTTTTCTTTCCTTCATAGCTCACAAAGAGATTCTTCCAAAATAGGTATGTTTTAATTTCCAAGAACGCGTGATACTGTTATATTGTTAGATAAGCAATTACTGTTAATTCCATACTTTGCTTGAAGCACAATACTGCTAGTTATAGATAAGCTTGACTCAAATGGCACTTCCTTCCCCAAAAGAAATGAGTGGGCTGTGAGTTCTTGGGTTCAAGACCTAATAGGTGCATGTGTAACTAAGTTACCAATATCTAAAAAAAGATAGTTTTATACCATTATCTTATGCAGGCAGTTTTTAGATATTTCTTTTATATGTGTATGTGTTGATAAATCCTGTATATTGTTTTGAAGTCCTCTTCCATAGAGTTCAGGGAGCCAAAAAAATCTGTAGCAGAGTCAATTTTTGTTTTTAGGATTTTGGCACATATCCACTAGTTCTTTAGATAATCAATATGGTTGTTGAGTGGACTATATATATATAATGCTATGTCGTCGTAGATGTAGACAAGAAGATACCAACAGTAGAAGTGCAAATATGTGATGTGACCTGTTGTTTTAGCCCCTCTTCCAAGAAAAATAGTTTGCTGACAAGCATATGCATTGATGCTTTGTGAACTATGAAGAAACTAAAATTTAATTAGAAACTGCTCAAGACTGAAGTCATCTCAATGGTTAGCCAAAAGGTGCTCTATGTCATTGCTAGCTTGTTTGATCACCGATTCTACTTTGCAATTTTAGTACAAATCAAGGGTCTTGCTCAGATTAAACTTTGAACTTTGGGAAACAAAGAAATTATGCATTTATTTGGAGTGAAATATGTATATTGAAGTTGAATTATCGATATTCTTCATACATGTTATTTCAGTGAACATGCAGGTTACTGCGGTGATCCCAGTTTATCAGCTGGATTACTTCAAGTTTGATTTACCCTTGCGAGAAGTTTGTTAGCAAAAAGATTTTGGGACAAGGCAACGGTCGTGATGCTGTTTTGATATCTGTTTTTGTAGTTTATGGTTTTTTTTTTTTTTGGTGTAGTTGCCAAGTGAGTTTGGGCTTGTAAGTCTTTGGATCGAAGAATGCGTTGGAATAGGGATGTAAGTGTTTGTTTTTTTTAAGATCTGTGTGTGTGTGTTAGAGAGAGAGAGAGAGAGAGAGAGTAGCATAATGACTCACGGTTAAGAGTTAGTCAGATGGGTGGTTTCTCCAGTTTAGGTAATGATCAAGTCTTTTTATCTATATAGAGTAAATACATTAAGTCCGTAAAAAAAAAAAATTAAAGAAACTTATATTAGAATTAGTGTAGTATTTCCTAAAAAAAATGTTTATATTATTTGATTGCTTTATTCCAATAAAACAACTATGCTAATTATTTATTTATTTTTATTTTAGAGAAATGCTATGTTCACTACACTTTCATAACAAATTTTAAGTGATAGGTTGTTATGTGTTATTATTGGTGGGGTCAAACAAATAATTTCAGTAATAGGTACAAATTAGAATTAATAAACAACTAATTATTTATAATTTGTTATGAAGGTGTTGTTAAAAATGAGAACAAAAGTTTTAATTGGTTTTAAATAACTGTTACAATTAAATTGTTAATATATGTGGAATTCCAAGTATTTCAAGGATCTTTAAGTTCTAAAAGTAAAAATGCAAAACTCTTCTATATGGAATTCCAAGTATTTCAAGAACCTTAAGGACTTATTTTTTATAATTAAAAAACGATTGCTATGTGGAAATTGGTGAGACTTCAAAAGTAACATGGCAAAACATTCAAAGATCAACGAAAAGTCAAACATTTTCAGCTCAGAGAGAGAGAGAGATCCCATAAATAGTCAGATACTTATCCCTTTAAGTGCATTTGTGATTTTGTTGGGGGAAGGTGGAGAAAGATCTAAATCAAAATATAAGCTTACCAATATTATTAACTAACAAAAAATTCCCCCCTTATAACTCTCAATATCTAAAATTTGCACTAAAAATTAAGGAAAACATTTGTCTCTATTTTATAATTGTCGGATTCTTTTTGCTCACATTTTTTTTTGGATGTATATGAAGTGTTTCATAAATCAGTATTGACTTGTATTCTAGATCATGAGATAAAGCCATATTATATAATACATTGATATTTGATTGGATAATGAATCCATGATACTATGTATGGTGAAGTGTTTATTTATTTTTTTTTATATATATGATTTGAAGAAGGGAACATATATTAAACTGAAAATATATTACAATTTTAGGGGAGGTGGGGGATATTGAGACATGAAGTCACAAAATTAAGACTCTGGTTTTTAAACTATAATTTGTTCTTATTATACGAACCAAATTTATACATGTTGCAGATGTTGTTATGTATTACAGGAACCCAATAGTTCAATTATAAACATCAAGAAGAAGAGATTAAGCACACTTTACCATACATAGTGCCCGACATTCCTCTAGTTTTTTAACGACTCTGTATTTACATTCTGCTTTAACACAAGCCTTAAACATTTATAATCATATATAAGTGGGGAATGTGGAGCTAGGACTTGGAGGGAGGGATCGTCTTTAGGGGGTGGAGGACGGTGCTTCGGGGGACAGTGATGAGGGTCTTTTAATGGAGGACGACACTGATGTTTATGCCGTCCATCAATATCACCTTCCCTTGCAACTGAAAAAATTATGAAAAATATAATCACCGTTCCTACAAGCCTCATTCTACTATTTCCATCCATAGCTGATAGCTATCTCCTTTTGTAAATGTATTCATGTAATTTAGAAATTGAAATAATATTATTAGTATTTATTAGATATAAACCTATGATCACACCTTTGGGGAATATTCAAATAAAAAATAATTATTTTTGTACTCAAAAAAAAAAAAATTTCAAAACCAAAATACTGGATCTAGGCGAATAACTATTTAGAAATAGTAACTATTAGCAAAGTCGAAAGGCTTCTAAGTTATGACACTGCTCCAGATCCAATAAGGCTTTGATAGGGCCAAAAATAGTTTTGAGAGAGTCTTGAGGAAAGATTTGTTTGTAATATGATTTAACCTTTACATGATTCAAAAGATATATATTTTTTGACCCAATCAATTTATAAATTCTAAACTATCCTTTAAAGTTTAAATTATATCGATCACAGTTATCAAATAATTGTTTTATAGGGCTAGGGACATAGATCCTGAGTATTCATTATTCTAATAAGTTACCTATACAAGAAATAATAATCGAAATGATACAATAATTATTTATTTAAACTTATCAATCTTTATTCTCTCAAAAAAACTTATCAATCTTTATGAAAATATACCTTAAATACATTTCGATTTAATGAGGTAATATGGTATTAAAATTAATGAACATGAAGAAGAAAAAAAAGATGCATTATTCATTTACATAAATGTATTACATAAAATTTTAAAATTGTAGGGATCCTTGCTATTTTAGCTAATCACTTTTTCTTTTCTTTTTTTTTGGTAATTGCAGTAAACTCATCTATGGTTTGACTCAAATTTACATTGCCTACCTGTGATTTGAAAAGTGTTACTTTACTCACTTAAGGTTTGCTCTATTTGTCTCTTGTAACCCACTTCCATGAAAAATGTAGGTTAATATGTATTTTTAACCCTATTTTATGTCTCTCTCCTTCAAAACAAAAAAAACACATACAAAAACAAGAGAAGACAAAATCAAAAAGTTAGAGTTTTGTAAGAATTAATAAAATTGGACTCTCTCTCTCTCTCTCTCTCTCTCTCTCTCTCTCTGTCTCATTATTTGCTAACATTTGATTATTTGTGACTTACCTTGCTAATTAGCCTAATGCCTGGAGTTTGAAGTTAAGCTATATGTGTTCAATCTAGCTTAAGTTGATTCAAAGTAGGTTTATCATTTCGAACCCAGAGCTGTATACATGAAATCTAAATAACCTGAGTCACTAGTCAGGTATAATTGCAAAAAAGTAACCATTGACTAAAAACAAATTTTTCTTTTTTTTTGCTGAATTAAAAATAGGGTCTTTGGTGAGGACTCATCGACCCCACACCACGTGACGACAATAGATAATATCACGTGTACAATATAGGGGTGTGGCTTGATGGTAGGAATTCTCATCCTGCATCTAGAGAGGAGCGGTTTGAGCGACTATTCTTAAGCTATATATGATTGGTATTTGGGGTTAGAGATATAATATTGGTTTTGGAAGGAATGGGCTCTAGATCTCCTCCTTTTTGGCCCTCAGATCTGCGGGCTGTTCTGGCATTGTGGGCTTGCCACACCAAGGGTGCGATGTTAAGGTGGGTATTAGATTGGGGGCTTCCCACTTACTATGCATAGTGAGAGGCATCAATCTTGTTGGCTTATCAGAGCAACAAAGGTCCTTTGTTGTCTCACGATCACTGTCGATCCGTCATTGGTGAAACTTCCATTTGAGTCATTGATAGCTGGTGGATGATTATGATTTGCATTAATAGTAATTCTTTGTTGTTACCATTGTGCTAGAAAAGAGAGAGAGAAAGACACAGTGGGAGAGGAGAGGGAGAGTCAAATGTTATTAATTTTTAGCAAACCTTAACTTTTTTTTATCTTTTTTTTTTTCTCTTGTTTTTGTTTTTGTTTTTTTGTTTTGGAAGGAGAGAGATATAAAATGGGAGCAAAAATACATATTTACCCTCGTTTTTAACAGAGGTATGTTATGGGAGACAAACAGAGCGAACCTCAGGTGGGTAAAGACATTTTTCAAACTAGGGGGTAGGCAATGTGAATTTGGGTCAAACCACAGGTGGGTTTACTGTAATTACCATTTTTTTCACTCACATCAAATTCCTTATTTTAAACCATATTTCATGTAAATATTGTTTTTTCATTCACTTTTTATTATTCCTCTCACTATTCAAAGCTCCCACTTTACTTTATGACAATTACCAAGATACGAAATCAATAAATAAATGTTTAGGGAATGGATAATAATCCTTAAGGATTTGGAGCAACTATAGCAAAACTCTTTTTTGGGGTTGAAATGAGTAATTTAATGTGGGTAGTGTTGAAACTAAAAAAAATGTGTCATAAAAAGTGTTATAAGTACGTACACCTACACAACAACACAAACAGAAGTGACACTAATGTTGTGGACTAAATAATAGGATGAGACCAAAAAGTATTTACCACATACACACACGTATAAAAAAGAAGGGAGTCCACGTGAGGCTTAAAAGCCACCTAACCTGCCATTACCCATAAAAAAGGACTAAGAAGAGAAAAATAAGGAACTTAGAGCATTCTCGTCAGCTCTCTTATAAAAAATGTCATTTTGATACATCTAAAATCTACTTTATTATTTTACCATATCATTTTACAATTCTTCATTTATTATTTTACTATATCATTTTATAATTTCTCATTTATCACATTTTCTATTCTTCAATTCTATACATTAAAATAATATTTACACCACATTAAAATAATATATTAACTCCTCCTCCTCCTCATCTTCTTCATCTTCATCATTAACAACAACAACAACACAACCACCACTGCCGCAACAACACTGACAACTACCATCGGCACAAACCCACATCCATCAACACCATTTTACAAAAAAAAAAAAAACCCACAACCAGAAAAAAAAAAAATCCACAACAACCCAATGGCACAAACACCACAACCACCCAATAATCACCACCACGACCACCAAATTGCCGCTACAACCACAGTACCACTGCCACAACTAATCCACAAACCACCACATTCACAAACCTCAAAACTCATTCCAAATCAAATAAACCCATAGCTCAGGTGGCGAGATCGGTTTCAGTGGCTTGAGGTGGCTTTAGGCGAGAGAGAAGACGACTATGGCTTGAGGTGGCTTTAGGCTAGAGGGAGCTGTGGAGGACGACTATGGCAGCGGCGAGATTGGCGGCTACGGTGTGAGGGAAGAAATGGCGAGCAGAGAAGTCAGATGTGAGAGAGAGAGAGAGAGAGAGAGAGTGTCTAAGTGAATATAAGAGAGAGAAAGTTCGGTTAATAAACAAGTAATAAAATTTTTGCAACATGCTACAGTGCGGTTTCATAAATGAAACTGCACTGTAGCACGTTGCAAAATTTTGACACATTTGGAACACCTCATGAGGCTTGAATAGTGGTGTTTGTTGTTTCAAATATCAAATATTTGACATTTGACGCACCTGATGGTAGTGCTATAAGGGAAAGCTAGTTTGCCATTGTCTAAAAAAAAGGGAGATAAAGGCTGAAAAGGAGGCCACGGCAGGAACAAAAATTGAATTAAAAAAAGAAGAAAGAGATCACGTGAGCTGCCTAGTACCTATGAAAAGAAAACTCTAGAAACAAAACAAACCAAAAGGCTGAAAAGTGGGTGTAGGCATGAACATGTAAAAAAACATAATAGTCTATGAAAATTGCCCATTAATCGGTCAGTTGAGGAACAAAAAAGGTGGGAACAGTTTCTCAAACTTCTCTAAAAATAAAGAGCCTTTAGCAAGCAAAAAAATAAAGGCAGAAATACAAAAAAAAAAAGAAAAAAAAAAAGAAGAGAAACACGCACACAAGAGAGAAAAAAAGAGACACAGATTGAGATAGAAAGCAACAAGTAAAGGAGGAACACATAGAATTAGGTGGAGATTTTATCAATCCCTTTCTTCTTCAAATCTCTTCATCTTCCTCTTTTTCAAATATGAATTTTTGTTTGGTAAAATAAATAGGGTTGGGTTTCATGAGGAGTTTCTTGGATCGATAGCATGTCCTAAGTGTTAGGGGGTTGTCCAGGAGTCTTCCTGATGGACTACCCTCATTCTCATGGACGGTCGTCCTACTGTGGACGACCTTCTTATGTGGGATGCCTTTTTTGCTCTAGACGCCTCTTATGGACGAATTGGAGTTCAATTTTTTAGCTCACCATCATGTATATTCATTCAAATACTCAAAATAGTCAATATGACAAAACAAGCTCTTTATGTTGATGACTCTATTATGTAGTTGGAAGAAGTATCAAACATTTTACTAAAAAAATAATAATAATATCAACAACAACAAAAAAAAAAATTGTAACTATGCCATTTATTGTGTGGGCTTGCCAGTAGGAGTAGCATGGTATAAAAGTGATGAAGAGGGAAAAATGATGCAATAATTATCTGCATAAATGTACTATATATGCGTGTGCATGTGTGAGACTTTAAGTTATGTTATACCAAACAATATTATTTTTTTAGATGCGAATCTTGACAAATCTAGTTTTTTATTACATCTTTCCCTTATACCCCTCACGATTGCAAAATTTAAGATTATTTGAGATCAATAATCTTATCTATAAAATGTTTAAAAATAAAGTTTTTGGTATTATAAAAAATATGTATAAAAAATGAGTTTATTGATCGAATAGTAAATAACATATAATGGAAATGAAATTTTGAATGTGTGTTAAAAACATAAAGAATATATAATTCAACGGTTAGATTTTATATTAATTTTATAAAAAGTTATTATGTTGTGTAATATTACTTAAAGTCACATCATGTATAACTTGATCTTGTCCCCATGTGTGTGTGTGTGTATAATCCAGCTGTTAGATTTTTATATTAAATTTATAAAAAGTTATAATGTTATGTAATATTACTTAAAGTCACATCATCATGTATAACTTGATCTTGTCCCCATGTATGTGTGTGGGTCATTAACTAAAATTGCGCTTCGAAATTTCAATTGAAAAGTGCGGGTAATAGTATAAAGGTTTCAATTCTCGTTAATGAATTTGTTAGTGCTAAGTTGCAGTGGAGGTATTATTTTTAAAAGAAATGGAGATCTATCGGTCTATGTACAATTCAAAACTGAGAATTAAGAAATATGTTAGGGTAATTTTAATAAATTTCAAGATAGGTCAATGTAATTTTACTTGATTTATTAGGGTTCGGTTAATGTATACCCTTACGGTATATATTAATTATCCATTTTTAAAAATATTTTATAGAGAATTGAAAAAATTATTAAAAAATTGGTAATTTTCTTCATTTTTTAATAAAAAATTTATTAAAATGATTTACTAATATATACTCTGAAAATATACGTGAGGAAAACAAAATATTATTATACAAGAAGAGATTATATTGGAATTCAAAATCTATTTTCAGTTTTGCTTGTGTCAGTGTGTGTATTACTAAAATGCAAATGGACTTTGTGACCTAGACAATAGACATAAGTCTTAGGCTCTTACAAAATTCATGTTTTGAATATACATGAATAATGCTGCCGATATACATGAACAATCATAGATACAATTGTATAAAGAAGAAAGTTATGGCGCAATGCAGGCGCAAGCATGAGATCATAGATAGAGGAGCCAAACCGGCAACAAGGAGAGAGGCAAAATCTTCGTTAAATTAACATAATAGACAATGACCGACACAAGTCAGAGGACACGTCACCCGTTCATGGTCCCCATTCTAACCTACATAGCAGATAGCACCATTAACTTCTTAGGTCAACAACCTCCCCCATTCTCCCCCATTCTCCTAATATTCTATTTTTCTCTACCTTTCTCCAACAACAAATAAATCAAAATTGATAACAAATTTGACACTTGTTTGAAGTAGGTTATTAATAAAAAGTCATCACTTATAGGGAAATGATTAATAAATTATTTTTAAAAAATTTTAATACAATTTTAATGAGAAAAAAAATTGTCAAAATATTAATTTATTTTTATTTTCTTATAATTTTATAAAAATAAATTATTAACTATTGTCCTAAGAGTATTAGTTAGCATTTTTCTTAATAAAATAGTGTTAATATTAAATTATATAAAAAATTAATAACTACTTACTAACTCAAAAGTACGTAATTTTTTGTCAAAGCTATTCTATGAGTAAATGATGAAGGAAAGTAGCTGGTTTATGAATGCATAATACTATTTGTCCCCAATTAATAATAATAATCAACCATTTTCATCTGTGAAATTTTTGAAAAAAAAAATTGTACTGTTATAATTATATTTTGGGTTATAGTTAATTTAATTAGTAAAATTTATTATCTTTAAATAAAATACTTAAAGTTGAAGCCTATCTAGATTAAAAATTATTAGTATCTTAACTTTTTTTTTTCAAAACAACTATACACAAAAAATACAAAAATACATCATAAACTCTTCCACTTTTAGTTAAAAATGAGACAAATTATACAATACATGACAACTTCTCTTAATAGTATCTTAACTTGATAAAAAATAATCGTGACAAATATGAAATACCTAAAAAAAATATAAATATAATTAAATTGATGACACCATCTCCTGTGGATGACAGCATACTATGATTTCTCAAGATGGGAATCGCAGCCAGGCAAAAGTCTCTGTCGACCAGATGTTGAACGTTGATTATGCTGATCGAACGGTCAAGGATAAGGTGTTGTTTGTTGAGAAAGGACACGTGTCAACAGTTTTGACATAAAAGCCAAAAGTCAATGTCATGATGGGTGCGAAGGTAGAGGCATGTCACAGTCAGTCTATGGAGAAAAAGACAAAAATGTACCATCAAGTACAGCACACCATCTTTGACATTTCTAAGGAGACTTAATGCTGTAATCTCTCGAGTGTAATAGTGGAACACTCGCTGATGAATGGAACCGATTCCATCTTTGAATATTATTTTTTTCGCAATTATTTACGGTTATCATTTTTTATATATGCATTTCAATAAATGATGTAAAAATATAAATATTTTAAAAATATCCACAGTTCAACATCTAAAATATGTGAAATTGTGAGTTTGTGAGAATCAAAATTTCTTTTTTCTATTATTTGTTGGATCAATTTTTAATAAACTATTTTAGAAAAAATTTTAATCTATTTTTATAAGAAATTGAAACATATATCAAAATATTAATTTTTTTCCATAAGAAAATTCCTAAATTAATTCACTAACAGATAACCTTAAGGCATTCATTAACATTTTTTTTTATAGTTATAACAGAATTTTAATCTATAACGTTTGTTTTATTATAGTTGTTTATTATTATTAGGCCAAAACATCAATAAATTTTTTGTGTAAATAGGGTTTAAGATTCTAAATCTCTTATTTGATAACAAAATAATTTATTCTCAAACAATCTAAAACCCACTATTTTGCCATGTTAACTATCTTTAATGGCCTGTTTGGATGTTTAAAAAAGGAGGGGGAGTAGAGTAGAGGGAAGGGGAGTAATTCAATTACCTTGTTTGAGAGTTTTTTAAGGAAGGAGGGGGAGGGGTTTGAAGGGGTTTCAACTACCTCCAACCCCCTCATTTTTAATTCTCCCAAATTGGAGAGATTTGGAGGGAGAGTAGAGCACATAAATTATTGATAAAGTAAATTACCTAATTTACCCTTATTATATTTATAAAATTACAATGTTAAAAACAAGGGGAAGGGCTAATTACTCCCTTCCCCCTTACTAATTATAAAAACATCCAAATAAGGTGGAGGGTAATCATTCTCCTCTACTCTCCTCCCCACTACTCCCCTCCCCTCTACTCTCCTCTACTCTCCTCCCTCTCTAAACTCCCAAACAGGCCATAAGAGATACAGACTATAAAAGAAGTAGCCACCGCTAATTGGTTTTTTTTTTTTTTTTGGTATAAATTTTTTATAGGACTTCAACTCACGTACCTTATATTTCTTATTTAACTGTTAAAATCGTTATCAGTCGAGTTAGCTAGAAAGCATATACACTCTTGATTGTAAGCTGAACAGTAGAATACAATGAATTCAGCCAAGTGTTTAGTCTCAAGACTGAATCAATTAGTACAATACCTAACACGCCTTGTGGCACATTTAATTAAAAAATTATTTTATAAAATATCTGCATCTAGTGGCTTATAATGGGATGGGAGGCCAGATGTCAAACGCAATTGAGGTTATAATATTATTTGATAATATTAATGGTAACATCAGTGAGCTAACCTAAAAAAATAAAAAATAAAAAAAAAAGTCAGCAGCAAATAGATTCTCACTTACACTTTTTGATTTATTAATTTCTTTATTGTTAAGAGTTATAAAACTGACATAATCAGTAAAGAGTTTGGCTATGGTTTGAGAAATCTGGCAAATAAATTATTATTTTATAAATCTGACATTGGGCAGGTTTTTAAGTTAGAATGTCAAGTGAAATTGGGTAAAAGTCTTGCTTATGAAAAGAGGAAGAAGGGTCTCCTTTTTACAGTGAAATTGGGCAAAAAGTCCTGCTTACGAGTTCCCCGATACTATAAAAAATTTAACAGAGAAACCCATACGTGGGTCTCCTTTTTATTCGTCTTTCTCCAAAAGCAAAGGCCCATTTAACCAGAGTTGAATTTAGGAGATTCTCGCTCCACCCAAAATAAGACTTTTCTTATGAAAATGTGAACACAATAGGGTTCTCTCTAAATTTGCTGACATGAAAACAACACCACAAAATATTATGTTCACGGCACTTTCATAACATCTTTTAAGTTCAGGTTATTACAAGTTGTTACGGGTTGATAAAAAAGTAATTTAAACAGTGAATTCAAATTAAAACGAGTAATAACTTATCACCTATGATTTGTTGTAAACATAACACTTCTTCTTATAGGAGTGCTTTAGGAAATTCAAGGCAACGGAGGGAGGGTCTCCTTGGGGACATAGAGGGAAAGTGTGTACAAGACTTCTCCCTTAACTTAGAGATAACCATGAGTAATCAAGGGGATTTATAGGCAACCAATTATGGTCTCCAAATGGCTTGGAACATAATATTGAAACGTTACTTCAGAATTATTGGGGTTATATTTCTCACCTGGCTATGAAGTTTTGAATTTTTTATAGGGTTGGCTTTTAGACTCAACTTCAACTCAGGGAAGTTGAGCCTGTTACTTGCATCAACACAAGAAGTGAAGAAGCTTGTTTCACTTCTTAGAATTGCACTTGAGTAAGCAAAATTGCAAAAGAGGAGGAAGAAGCAATTTCGTTTTGGCTCCCTTATTTTTGACCTAAGAATTTAAATAAGCTCATATATATATATATATATATATATATAATAAAAATAAAAAGTAGATTAACAAAAATCATACTACTACATTAGTAGTAGAATTCATTTATGTTCCCCTATGATGCCTACTCTAATCTTGAATTGTAGGGAATCGGTTAAACACTTAAGGGTTGGTCCCCCAACAAGGTTGACCAATAGAAAAAGTACACAATAGACATCTACTAAAAATATTTAGGGGGTGTTTGTGAGAGTAGTTTGAGTTATGTTGTTTGAGTATTTTTGATATACGTATGAGTGAAAAAGTGTGTGAAGATATGTGTAATGTTGTTTAAAATGTGAGTTATTGTGTTAAAACTCATATGCCAAATAGGCCCTTAGTGTCCCTTCTGTTTTGTATTTTTTTTTACTGGTTTAGTTAGCAAATGCCCTTGTTCGATAAGGAAGCTTCACAATAGTTCTACTTACATTGGAAAATAGAAAAAGCAAATAAAAATATGATTTTTTTAGCTCAAAGTAACTCAATTTTCTATAAAAGGTGGCTCTAACTAAATTTTAAAATTCTACCTTAATGAGTGTAAAATGCACTCGTTAACTAAACAATTTTGTTGTTAGGACTTTAGGAACGTGTGTTTAAATAGATATGTAATAGGCAAACCTTTTGAATGAACTTTTGGGTTAAATTTAGTTAAATAAACATCTCTTGTGTAAGTTCCATGATGCGTACTCCCTTTAATTAACATATCGGCATGTCGGTTCTTTCTCGCAAAGGCGAGGTGTGCAATACTTAACCTCCCTGAAAGCTGTTTTAGACTCATCACCAATGTGAGCCTAGGAGTATGCGGAGCCTCTTAAAAAGAGGCGAATGAGTTGCCACTTGGTTTTAGGTCCATGAACCAAAACATTACTCCATGAAGTTCTACTTACCAGACAAGGTCTAGAATTTGAGTCTAGGATGAGAAGAGATTAGGCACTTCAAGCCTACCCAGTCGTAGCTGGCCTTCATATATTGTTACTGGATAGTGGATAAATGATGTTTATCTAATGAGCCCATATGAAAGCAGGAGAAAGGTTCAGGTAAAGGTCAATAGAAAGTATGGGCATATGACATTTGATCATGTGAATATGGAAGCATGTGAACATGGAAGCATATAAACATGTGAGCATATGAACATGAGAGCATCTAAGCACGAAGAAATGTGAACATTCGAGCATATGAGAATACAAGCATGTGAACATGTGAGCATGTGATCATTAAAGCATGTGAGCATGAGGGCATATAGGCATGTGAGCATGCACATGTGATCATCAAAGCATCTAAGTATATGAGCATGAGAAAATACAAGCATGTAATCATCAAAGCAAGTAAGCATGTGAACATGTGAGCAATCAAGCTTGCAAGGGCATATATGGAACCAGCATGTAAGAACATGTGAGAATGAGAGCATACAAACATGTGAGAACATATAAGCGCAAAAACATTTAAGCACCCAAGTATACATGCATCTTATCCAATCGCTCGAACACTTAAGCTTGATCATCAAAGTGTGCGAGTGCACGAGTATCCAACTAAATGAGCATGTGAGCATCTAGACATAGAAATATGATCATCCAAGTGTGCACATGTGGATACAAGCAAAGGAGTGATGCTTAATGAGAATTAATGATGAAGTCTAATGAAGGAGTGAGACTTAATTGGAGCGTAATCTTCACCAAAACTTGAATGTCTTTCTCTTATTAAACTCAACATCAATTATTAAAAGTGTTGTTGGTCTTTAAATGTGTTCTTGCCTTTCAATGTGCTCTTCAATCAATTGATTGTTATTGCCTTGGATATCAAATTAGTTTGATTTCAAACTAATTTAATGCGCTCTTCAATCAATTGACTGTTATTGTGTTAGATATCAATTAACTTTTAAATAAGTTATCGATTGCTTTGTTCTCTCCTAATTAACTTTTAAATTCAAATTCAACTATCTCTAATATATTAGACAATAGGATCTATTGATTGTCAACCATTTTGGAATTAGACCCTTTTTTGTTCATGTGAACACGGGGTTACAGGGTACACAATAGAAAATGTTCTTTCACGACATCATTGGTGACACTCTGCGTATCAAAAAAGAAAGGAGATGGAGATTTTTTTTCACTGGCCAATCAGAATCAGTCATCTTGATCTCTCTTTTAATTTCTCTTTAGCTAACTCCCAATATTTCACTGACTAATCAGTCATCTTGACCTCTCTTTCAATTTCTCATTATCCAACTCCCAATATTTCACAAGCAGATACTGAATCTTCTCCTGTCCACCAAGTGGCCGAAAACCAATCTATCTTTTTTAAAAACATTTTTGGCTTTTGCGTTCGGGGACTTATATGTTAAATTTTATAGAATTTTTCTGATGCTAAGAGTCTTCAAAATTTGTTTCTTTTTTATTGGTATTATTATTTTGGTTAGGGAACTTTTATTTTCTCAATAAGATCCTAAAGTATAATTCTTAATACTGCCAATAAGGGGGAAAAGACAACAAAAAGAAAAAGTAATTGGCTCCTATATAGTCACAGAATACGTTAAAATTGTATGACACGCAGTCATGAACAAAATAAAAATAGCTAGTCAATCAGTCAATACCATTATGCCATCTCTCCTAATAAAGATTTTTATATCTTCTCTCACTCTTCTATTAAAGTAAACTCTTTTTTGCTGAGATCTATTAATGTAATCTCAAAAGATTAGCATCTTCCAAGATAACATGTTGTGGTCTTTTCACATCTATAGTGAGTAAGGTAGCTTTCCAATGCTTACGTTATGGCATCTATCACCTTATGCAAAACGATGAGGTTCCTTGTTTTGTAAAATATTCGATCTGTGAACGGTCTGACAACGACTCATAAGAGTGGTTCTACAACTACCTTTTCTTTTCTTTTTTTCTTTTTTCTTTTTTCTTTTTTCACAACTTTGTCAAAATTCCGATGCAGAAGATTATGAGTAATTATTTGTGCATTACATTTACATGGATTTACCATTTTTTTTCTTGACTCAAAGTACTGCTGCCCATATTTCACGGAGGTCTGTTTGTGTAAATTATGGCATGAAATGCACCATGGCCTCTGTCTTTTTCAAGGTTTTGTCATTAGGGAAGTCATTTTTTGACTCAAGACCCAAAGTTCATAGTGCTATGATGGCAACATTTATTTTCAAATTTTGATAGACTTTGTTAGGAAGAGACCAGTTCCATTTAGGCAAATTCTACCTGTGATTTGGATCACGGAAAAGATGGGCCGGGGAGGAAAAAAACAAAAGTAGTTTCAACTTTCAAAAGGGTTATGCAGCCAGGATTTATCAAAGTCTATCTAAACTGACAGTCGTGGATTCACATACACAATTGCACAATTTCCCTGCTTTTCCTTAGTTTCCAAGACTAGTCATAATTGAAGTTTCTCGTAGCAAGTTCTAATAATAGACATCTCCAACACATCCAGATTATGCCAACGTTACATTTTGTCTTTGAAAAAAAAAATGTAAATAAACTAACAACAAATAAATTGGCCAAATGCATACTCTATATTTAATGGGGGGATGCACTTATAGTTTATAAGGTTAAAAGTTCTTTCACATTCTTAGATGCAAAATGTTTCACACAATGTCTATATTTTTATACCAAGTATTCACATTTTATACAATATATGAAAGAATGTGGATTTGATGTGAAAGAATATGGACATTGTTGGATGTAAAACAATCAAAACACAATTTATAATACAATCACTGGTGCCAAAGGTACAAGACTTCTAAGTGAGATTATCTTGTTGGTTTGGCTTAGGTAATTTAATACTTTGAATTAAGTATGAAGATTCTCTTCTTGGTTTGATTTGAAATTTAGGGGGAAAAAAATCAAAACAGAGCGATTAGGTGTTTGTGCATATCGTTTGGATTTAAACTCTTCTTTCCATGCATGCATCGTGATTAGGTGTTTGTTAAGTATCATCTCAATTCAAAATGATGTAATTTTATGGATCCATAATTTGAAACTTTAGAGAGAAAAATCAAAATTATTTCAAACTTTAAGGATGTAAATTACAGTTTAGTTAAACTAATATCTTACATGGCTTTAATAAGGATCAAAATGTTGTAGTTTTGAATGAAAAAATGACATCATTTTGAACTCAGTTGGCACTCAACAACACTTCAGTATAGCACATTGACAAAAGGACTTAAGTTCAAACAATACTAAAGTTAGGGGTACGAATCCTTTTTTTTTTTGTTTGAAAGAGGTACAAATCCAAATTTAAAACTTTATGGGACAAAATCAAATTTACCTTAAAATTTAAGGGTAGTCAACAAAGTAAACTTCAATTTGAGTGCTGACACAACCAATACCAATGTTTTAAATTTTATTTTGCTCCGGCCAAATATTCTATTTCATTCCATTAACCGATGGACTAAATCCTCTATTTCATCTCAGTCAAAATTTTGGCCTATATCAATCATTTTGACAGAATTCCGGCATTTTAAGAAGAATATGCATTTTTGGATCAAAATTGATTTTGTGGGCTTTCTTATAAATTTTTTTAAAAGAAAAATGCTCACTTTTATGGGATTTTATGAAAATTTTCCATTAGTTTAATTATGTATGAGATGTTTTTTCCAAAAAAAAAAAATTATGTAAGAGATTTTGTATAATTATGATGATATTTTATGAACCTTTTTTTTATTAAAAAATTATTATTTCTTTTATGAATTTATGTTAATTAATAAAATAGAATTAATTATGAAGTATGGACTTAATATTTTTTTTTATGAACATTATATTATTATTATTGTTATTATTATTATTATTATTATTCCAATATGGTATATTGATACAGAATAACCTCTGAACAAAATTCAAAACATTGACCAATACACGTGGGTGACATGACCCACTATTGGGACATTTTGCCTTTCCGAATTTATCAATATATCAAAAGTGATTTACTCTTGTTTTTTTATGAACAGTGATTGACTCCTGTTATGTATTATAAGAGCTCTTAAATAATACAAAAAAGTTGATCATTTTGCACATTTTACCCAAAAAAATGCCGATATCAGTCCGTGTAAAAGTGTGCAAATATGCACCACTGCTATAGTAACTGTGCATACTCTTCCATTTAATTTTTAAGTATTTGTTTCTCTTTACTCTCTATACCTCTGACTCTTACCTCACTTTTTTTTTTCTCATTTCATCAAATCAACTCTCTTGCCGACCTAAGCCTCATCGCCAATCTGTTGTGGCTAATTTGGGGTTGCTGGGTTTGTTTTTGTGTTATGGCATGTGGGTATTAGCAGTGTGGCCTATTGGTTGTTGGGGTTTTTTTTTTTCCTAGTTTTTTGGTTGAGCTTGAGGCTGTCTTGATAGTGATTGTGGGTGTGGGTCAGTGGGTTATGTGGGTTCTTATTAGGTTGTGGTGGGCTATTTCTGTTGATCGGCTTGTTTTTTGGGGTTTTTTTTACTAGTTTTTGTTGTTTTTAGATGTTGATGTCGATCTTGTTGCACAGTGGGAGTTTTAGGATTTCATATGGCTGGGTTGACAATGGTGGTTGTGTGGGTTGTGTTGGGTTTGTGAGAGAGATGACAGTGTTAAAAAAATGAATATTTTATTGAATAAATGTGTAGAATAGATATACTGATGTGAGTGTTTTGTAAAAGTGGGTGTGTAAAAAAGAAAAAGTAGGTTTTTTCTTCCAAAATAGATGAAAATTTTGCACTAACTGATGCGGTTGCTCTAAGAAAGACATTTTACATGAGAAAAATTACAATGTATACATCCTTTAAATTAATTACATATATTTGATTGATTTCGGACATTTAGTAGATGAAAAACTCTCTGATTTAAGAGTAAACAAAGTTTAAAGCAAGAATTAAACACTATTTCTTTTCATTGATAAAGCACACAATTTTATTTTGTTTTTTTGAGATAGATAAATAGTGAAAATGTGGGATTTGAATAGAAATAAAACATCACAAAAATGCTATCACCATTGAGTTAGCACTTGAACGCCACTACTTGTACCTTTATTGAATTTATCTTATTATTTTTTCATCTTGGAAAAACCTATCTAATTTTTTAGAGAAACAAATAAACATTCACACGCACAAAAAAGAGAGAAAATGCAATCTTAGCACAAAGATATACCACTTAACTTCACTCAAAAAAGTATTTGATCTTGGAATCATTGGCCAACTCAATAAATTTCTCATAATTTTTTTTTCTTTATTAGCTTACACTAACAATAACAGTTGACGGACTAAAAAAAGAGTTTATTATTCAAATAAAATTTTGTTCCACAAGTTGCAGTAACATTATATAGTAAAATGATTATATTTAAAACTATTCTTATCAATGTGTGTAAATATATTGTTAAATGATTGACACATCAGTATAGATGTAATCTCATCTATATTGTAAATATTGTTAATCGATTCACATCTTGTAGTAATATATTTGACGCATTCCGCAGCATATTAAGAATTATTGTAGCAAACTCAACTCTCAAATCGAGACTTAAGTCAGCCCATGCACTCAACTAACCCCATTAGAGGGCCAATTCTTTAGTTCGAACTTTTTGACTTGAGTAAACCCTTCGCACCTTTAACTTTAATATAAATTATTTGAAGATAGATGAATTTCTTTTAATTAAATAATGAATGAATGACGCAGCTCATCCTATCATATTACCATTGAATTTTATTTCAGTGCCCCCCAAAAAGAAGCATTGTATTTTATTTATTAAAGGATAACATTAATTTACTAGGTAACTTGCACCACACACCTACTAGTTTAGCCAAATAATTTGTTAATCTCTCCTCTACAAGGTTCGGCAAGTTGGTTTAAAAATCATCACACCTACTATCGAGCAAACAAGCCAAGTCAAAATTTATCAACATTGTGAATAAACCCATATATAATAAGTCAAGCAATTTTTTATGCTTATATTTTTACCTCAATATCTTTAGGCTTTGCTTTTGTGCGAGTCGTGACCAAACAACCCAGAAAAAGAGCAAAAACAACCCAGAAAAAGAGCAAAAACATCTTGTCGACTCAAAAATTTTGGGTACCAATTTTGGGTGGGTTTGCTGTCAACTCCAAATTGTACCAACGATGCACAATGCGGCATCATTCCGTGTCCTTATAAAACTTGCCGACACATTGTCACTTCGGCTAGCTAAGGCCTAAGCATAAAAATAAAAATAAAAAAAAATAAAAAAAAAAGGGTACTTCTGGAATGGTAGTACAACGTCGCGTGGAGGTACACATTCCACTCTTACTACCTTTGTCTTGGATTAGAAAGATCAAAGATCGCATAAAATAAGGCTGCTGCACTATAGGTGTACAAATCAAACAAAGTGCAGAAATACCTAATGCCTTGAAAAAAAAGTTATAATAGAATAAACAAAGAGCCATAACCCATAAGTAATCCATAATCCATAATAATAATATACCATATCACCATTACACCACTAATTAACAACGAAACTATCCAACAACAAAAAAAAAAAGATCTACCACCCAAACACGGTCTCTCCCAAATTATAAACAGATCCACCACGGGGTCCCAAGAGTTAAAATAAAATCTAAACAAAAAAACATATTAAAATTAAACAAAAAAAAAAATATCCAGGAAAGTATCACATGACTTTCCACGACTCGAGAGTGGGAAAGTTCGTGTACGTGTCAAAATCAAACCCACCACCAAAACTACCAATACCGGGTCCATCAGAAACATGACCCAGATTCGATCCAAAAGAAAGTGGCCCACCCGACCCACCAAGTCCAGTTCCAGCTCCTCCAGCTAAAGCCGCAGCCGAGCTGGATCCCACCACTTGCTGCTGATGATGGTCCAGCAAAAACGCCGACGTATCGAGAGTCGGCAAGCAAGCTCCACCTCCTCCTCCTCCTCCTGGTAACCGGTTACCGGGTCTCTGTGGCTCCGGCTTCAGTATAGGCACCATCGGAACCGGCGACGCGTTACCGAATCTCACGCCGGTAACCTGTTGCACCATCTGACGGAAATTCGCTGCGTCCGCCGTTATAAAAGTCGTCTGTGACCTCTTCGAAGCGCGAGATTTCCGCTTCGAAACCTTCCCTACACCTCCAGAAACCGGAATCGCGTTTCGCTGGCGTTTCGGTATTGGAGTATCGGGATCCGAACCGCCCGACAAGCCCGAAACTGTTGGAGTAGGCGATGTGGTCGTGTCGGACTTGATGAGATTTAGAAACGGAGATAGCGTATCGGTTGCCAAAGCCGCTGGATTCGCGCTCGAAATCGATTTCTGAAGAGCATCGGTGATCCATGAGTCTGCGAAAGAAGAGTGACGGAAATTCCAAGATTCAATACTCGCCATGTTGTCAGCCATTAATTACTTTCTCTAGAAATGTTTGAAAGCTTTTGAAAGTAAACAATAATTTAAAACATTATTTTTTTTGGTTTAAATATCGGCGAAGAAACTAATAAGTCTTCACAAAAACAAGAAGATGATGATGTGAGTTTAAGAAGAAAAGAGTTGGGAAGTAAAAGTGAGTTGATAGTTGAGATTAGGAAATGAGAGGGAAAGAGATGAAGGGGGAGAGGGTACATAAATAGGGCGGTGTGGAGCAAGAAACCGCGTTCTATTTGGGGGGACACGCGTCACTCTTTCCGTACAGGTTGTAAGCTAAGCAAAATGCTTAATAATACGTGGTACTGTAGACTATAGGCGCAGGGTAACTAACCATGGTTTGTATTTTTGGGTGTTTGACTGTTTGTGTTTGAAGTCACTTGAGAGAGAAAGGATAGGCTTGTGTACGGAGTGCTGATAGTTACCAGCCCATACAAATTTTTTTTGTATTTGTACTGTATTTTATATTTTACTTTATGTTTTATCAATTATAATTTGTAAATTTCTTCTTTTTTTTAACTTTGGCTATTATATAAGGAAAGTTTAACAAAAATATAGCAAGTTGTAATTTGTAGAACATAAAGTGAAAAACAAAAAATAGTATAGAAGATTTGTATTCGTTACCTCTATGTATATGTGTTATACAAACATTATTCATTGTGTGTGACATACAACACCACTTTGTTGTGTATACCAATATAATTAATCTTAATGTTGAGGGTGATTGGTTTAGTTGTCATGGGCTCACTTTTGAGGGTTTGAGAGATGGATGCCAAATATTCGAATCCAGCACTAGAAAGCGCTTGGAAAATAACTATATACTCTTAGCTCATACTTACTAGCATTCTCGATAGAACTGTCATTATGGTCACGCTCAAATAGAAGACGCCAACTCAAATCGTCCCTCTACTCACTTTTTTCCATAAATAAAATATATAATTCTATATAAATTTGGGAATTTTATTTTAAAATACAATTTAACTACTTCACAATTATAACTAAAATTATATTTAAAACATGATTTTACAAATAGGACAAAATTGATGTATAATACCTTAGATATTGCTTCTTAGGTTTTTCTTTTAAAATTTTGTCATATGACTACTTAACTTAAAAATACACTTCTATTTATTATTATTTTTTTTTTAAAGTCACATACTTGAATCTTAAGACAAAAATCTAAAAAACAATACCTAATTACTGTACTTAAATTTTACTATTACAAATAAGTGTACAGGAGTACGCAGGAAGAAAAGATTTAGCCTGTGTATAGGTGTCGGTTTTTTTGAGTTTGGATGGTTTGTTTCAACTTTATTTACTACGGACTACGGAGTAGTAGGGAGTAGAATAATAATAGTAATACTGGTGTAGTTAACTGTTAAAGTATAAGTAAGTAGTAGCAGTAGCAGCTTGACGGTCAAGCCGCGTCGTTCGGCGTTCTCCTTTACGCGTAAGCTCGCTTCCCAATATCAGTCACTTTCTCCTTCCCCTCTCCTCTCTCAATTATTATTATTACAACATTATCTTTTTTGTTCTTTTTAAAAACCCCGCTTTTTTCAATTTAAACTCGCGCCGTTACTGTCACACCACTGCGGGTAAAGGATATTGATTCCCTCTTTTTACACGACAATAGCCAATAGGGATGCCCATCAAAGAAAGAAAAAAAAAATGGCCAATGGGAATGCTTTACATTTTTATTTTTATTTTTTGGGTTTTTACTTTTTACTAGACAATGAATTGCCTACATAGGCTACATTAGCTAAAGGTTGTTTCATTATTTTGGACATAGGAGGCGGTTAAAAATATTAAATGAAAAAAAAAATGTAGTGTAGTATTTGAAAATCTGTATTTCTCTTTGTCTAAATAAAATTGAGTAGTTCTATTTCTATACTTCTATCCAAAAAATAAAATTGAACAGTCACTTTATGAATGACATAAGAACTTTTAAGAGGAGAAAAATGCTGCTCAAAAAGAGAAAAGTGGCACAAATAAAAAGATAAAATTTATGATGTCATAAACATTCAAATTTGCTCTAATTAAGTTATAAATCATTAAATATATTTAATGCTATATGAAAAATTAAGAGTACATTTGATAACGTTGTTCTATTAATATTTTTTTTTATTTTTTAAAAATACGTGTGAGTGAAAAAATGTATAAAAATACATGTAATGTTGCTTAAACATAAAAAATTGTTGTTTAAACAACGGTAACAAATGAACTCTAATTTTCATTTATATGGCTATTTAACCAGATAACCTTACAAATAATTTAAGGTTACATTCCGTAAATGTTTTAAGACTAATTCAATATTTCTGTAAATGAGTTGAATTAAGTATTAAAAACACGTTTGCACTTATTACCCTATTCGGATTCTAAATACTGATCACATTTGCACTTATGCATAACACTTAAAAGTTAAAACAAATAACCCAATGGTAAGTCTCTATTTGTACCATGAATTTCAAAATTTGTTAGATTTTCCATCTGTGGTCATTACTTCAACAATTAAAAAGCATACGGAGAATATGATAAAATTGCCCAAATGAACCAATGACTGTTTCTTTTATTTTCTAGTAATTGAACATTCTTGGCAACTATTTCCCTTGTGAGGGTACTTGTTTACTTCAAAGCTCTTTGATATGCTTTCCTTTCATAGAGCACAGGAGTGAGCTTTTTAACTTCCCTCGCATTCCTGAAAAGACCATGTTTGTTGCTTCTTCTTCTTCTTCTTCTTCCTCCTATGATAGGGACATTTTGATTATACACGTATCTAGTACTAGTTTACTGTTATCTTTTTCCTCTAAGGAAGTCTCTATTGCCAACTTTACAGCTGTATGAGTACAATTATATATATTTTACCTTCTTTCTCACTAATCTTTACATATATATTTTTAATATTTGTGATCAAAACACGGAAGATTTTTGACACCGCAAATCTCATGCACAGTGTCTCGACTGCACATTTTGACTTTAACCTCAACATTGTTGGTCACTCATGGAGAATTGGTATATTATTATGCACTATAATAAGTTCACTCATCCTCAATTTTTTTATTCATGAATAGCCAAGGGGCTAATCGAAGGGTTGTCAATCTTTTGCTTGTGTGACCACAAATATTCTCCATCTATCATTGCAATATTATTTTGGATTACTTTGGCCGTATTTTATATGATTATATCAATCTATATCCATGTAGTGTTTCAATAAAGGAAAAAAAGAAAAACAAAAGAACTGTTGCTGATCACATGCTAAACAAAAGTTTGAGATTTGACGTAGTAAGCGTGTGGGCTCCATTCATTTTTCTAGCAAATGGTTATCACACGAATGAACTTCTCTTTCATTTTTTATGTACTTTGGATATGGTTTAAGAATGACCTCCCAACTATGCACGCTCTTGCACGTAAACACCCCCTCCCCACCTTGTATAAAACTTTCAAGGAGAATTTTTAAACAAAAATCTCACCATTTAGTCATTATAAATTTTCTAAAATAATTTACTAAACTTGGGAATTTTTTTTTCCATATAATTCAAAAAAAAAAATTTTAAAAAATTTATTATTATTTAAGATTAAAAAAATTTACCAGTTAAACAAACACACTTATTTTGAAAACCACAATTATTTACAAAACTACAATTTTGAAGCAAAAAGCATATATATATATTCTCACAATCGAAATTAACAAAGGGTTGGATAATAGTGTTTTTTTTATATCCAAATAATGATATGGACTCATATATCAAATTTTTACTTTCAATTTTTTCAAACTTTAAAATTGTATAGAAAATATGAGTTTATAAGTCATATTGTAAATACTTTTTTTGTCAATATAAATTTAATGTGTATACTAAAAAGTAAATAATTATTAATCTAATTACGAACTTGTTAAAATATTATAGTTGAACAAATTTATTAGAGGAAATAATATTATAAAAAAAGTAACAAAATGTATCTTGCCACAGATTCATTAAAAAAAAGAAGTAAAGATAGGCAAAAATGTAGGTTGAAGTACAGTAAAGAAAAATTAGGCGAGATGGGACAAAATGCGTGGCAAGTGTGAGATTGAAAAGAGAGCCAATCTATTTGTATATATCGACTAAGGACATGCGAAATGGGGTTAGGTAGCATTGGAGTTGACATGTCTCCTCCAATGCTTCTCGTAAATGCCCCGGCTGCCACATTCGGAAACGGTCGGTAGGTGGCCTTCTCTGCTTTCTTCGAGGGAGTCAGTCAATATTTCTTTGAGATACATTTAAGTAAATCCAAAAATTTATAACCTTTTTTCTTGAAATTTTAGTTAAATCAAAAGGGTGCGGATTACGTGGAGTGTCTCCAATACAGTGCACCGTACTCATTGCTATTATAATATGGCTTATTTTTAACATGTGCCATGATCGTAACGAATTCATTGTTACAAGACATTAGACGTAAGTTATACCCATATCAAAATTGTCATAATATTTACTTTTAAGTAGTCTTTGTAATAGTTAAATACAAGTTGATTTAATTGAAACTCATATTGATAAAACGGGTTTTAATTAGTTCAACTGGTAAAATATCGGATGATTAAATAAAAATTTAAAGTTCAATATCCGTTTACACCAAAAACTGATTTGTATTTTAGTCTGATAATAAAAAACTATTATTAAAAGTGGATGCTATAAGTTGAAACTCTCTTAATTTTATCATCAAATAGATCTTTGTAAGATCATTATCAACTATAAGAGCATTCCCATTAGGCGTTGTAAAAGAATATCATTTTAACACATCAAAAATGCTACTTTATTATTTTAACACATCATTTTACAGTTTACTGTACATCACATCTTCTATTCTTTAATTCTATACATTAAAATAACATATATAAATATTAAAATAACATTAAAAAAACTAATAATATAATATATAAAGAAATACAAAATAAAAAAAAACTCATTTCAACAGCTCACCACCACTCCCACCCAGCTCATTGCCACCCCTACTACAGCCCACCCAACTACAACCAACTACTGTTACAAACCCACTACCACATCCCGCCATTGTTACAAACCCATCACACCAACCAAAATCAATCAACCACCATTACAAACATTGCCACAAGGAGAGAGAGAGAGAGAGAGAGAGACGGCTCTAGGCAAGGCAGCTCCAGGTGAGACAGCTCTAGGCTAGATCGGCAGCTCCAAACGAGGCGGTTTTAGGCGAGATCAACAGCATGGCAGTAGCTCGAGGTCGACGAAGTAGATTGAGGATGAGAGAGGAAGAGAATGAGAGTGAAGAGGGAGAGACGAAAGCAAATAGGAGAGAGAGCTTCAGAGGTGTGAGAGGAGAGAGGGAAGAGTTGATTAAAAAAAGGAAAAAAAAAGTTTCCCACATCTAGGCTCACTAACAAGTAAAAAAAAAAAAAAAAAATTTACAATTTGTGAACAGTACACTTCTAAATTTGAGATTACATTATTCATTAATGTCAAATATTTTGGCATTTAAAACACCTAATGAGAGTAGTTTTTTGGTGTTTGGTGTGCTAGATGCCAAATATTTGGCATTTGACACACCTGATAGGAATGCTCTAAGAATTTTGGGATCTAAAACTATCATGGTTTTCACAAAATTTTAAAATATAATTAAATATCTCTGAGACTTACCTAGATCCACTATTGCAAATTTTCAAGATCCAGTATTTGATTAAAGGAATTTAATTATTGATTTTACAGGTTTTTTTTTCTTGACCATTTTTGCTATATGCATTCAATTCAATAACTTGTAATGGAAAAACCGTATATATTTTATAAGCAGAGAGATGATCGGCTTTCTCTTGCAACTTAATCTCCACTTTCCCGTCAAGGGAAGAGTTACTTAAAAAATCGCTTCTCCATTGACCAATTAGGTAAATAGACTTAAGAGTATGCAATTAAACCTCTAACTTATCCTATATGTCTCGTCACGTTTGGGACACCACATTAATTAATTCAGTGTTATACAAATTTTGCAAATTAACTGATTTTAAAGCCTAGAGGTAACATTGATACTATGCCATAAAATTAGAAACTAAATTACACATTTAAAAAACTAAAGGACCATAATAAAAGTACCACATATTGATATGGATCGAAGAAGATTTTTGCCTATATTTATATTCTAAAAATATTATATCCATAAGTTTAGCCAACAAGATTATATTAAGAGGTTTATTAAAAAAAAGATTATATTAAGAGGTTTTTTAGCTGATGTTCTCTCTATCTCACTAGACAACAACATCTCATGAGTTGGAACGCATGAGTTGACCCATGACATGACCGAGTCTGAGTCGTCTCTACTCTCGACTTCATTCTTATAGTTCTTAAATTCGAATCTGGTCAAGCTGCATTGCTGCTTCCAAGTTCTTATGATATTTTAAAAATTAAAAGTGGTTCTCCCATGTGGGTGATGCCATCTTTTCTCATGGAAATGCTTGGAGGTGAAGTTCATGGCAGAGACCAATACAGTAATTTTGAAAAACGAATATTCTATTGAAAACTTTCTCCAACTATTTTTCAAGGGTTCAATATATGACAAAAAGTTATCAATACTTTTTTAATTATTGATAAATTTTTTTCTAAAAATAAATAATTATTGGGTGCCCTTAGGAGCAGGCCTATGTGTATCTGATTGGGTACTTTGAAATTTTTGGTAACTATCTTATTTATATAATAACTTTTATGTTAAATATTAAATATATGACAAAAAATTAAAATAAAAAATTAAGAAAAAAAACAAAAAAGATACTTACGAAATCAATTTTTAATTTCTTTGTGATATTGAAAGCATTTTGATAAATTACTAACCTAATTGTGCAAACTACTAGTCAACAAAGCAACTCAAAAAACTAGGGTATAACTGATTGGATAGGGCTTTCTTCTAGATGAAAAAAAATTCTTTCAACTTATGTTTGTGATATTCATATGATTAACATTAATCTCATGATTCATCAAGTCATTTAAATAAGTTTCATAACTATTAAATAGATTATTTAATTAATAATACATATGAATGATATAAGTCATATAACCTATGGGATTGAGAATTGTTTAAAAAAAGTTTAGCATTTTTTATACATACATTTAACATAAAAGTTACTAAAAATATATATTTCTATAAACAGTATACAAACAAACTATCAAAAGTAAGCAGTTTCCAAATTGGCAATATAATTGCAAAAAATATCTATGGAAGACCTACTAAGAGCAACCACACCAACTCATAAATAGTATTCTAAAATACAAAAAAATGCTTAATTTTACATATTTTAACCCAAAACCCCCCATATCAGTCTTTGTAAAAATGTCTAAATATACACAATGGTCTTGTAAATAAACAGTATCCATGTATATGTACATGGTTACTGTTCACTGTGTAAATAATTTTTTTAATTATTTTCTCTCTCTCTTTACTCTCTTTTTCTCATTTTCTTTCTTACATCACTCTCATAGTAACTGTTCACAGTGTTAAAAAAATGAATATTTTATTTGAATAAATATGTATAATAGACAAACTGATATTGGTGTTTTGTAAAAATAGGTATGTAATAGAAAAAGTAGATTTTAAATATGTAAGATAGAATTTTTTTTGCACATACTAATATGTATGCTCTAATTTTGGGAAAAACAATGAAATATACAATATACCATCAGGTTATAGCAAAAAAAAAATCTTTTGATTGTATTAACTTGTTAATGTTAAATTATTCAGGGTCTTGTTCTTTACTTCTTTATCCAAGAATCCCTTTTTCCTTTTGACCTTTTTAAAACAGAACATGCAATGACTCATGAAAAAGACAAAAAATATTAAAAAAATACCGAGTTCACAAATTTAAAAAAAGAAAAGAAAAGAAAAGGATAAGTTATTGCAAAATCTACCAATCAAACAAGTGGAACAAAAGCGGAAGTAACATAGGTAGGAGGATAGGAATAGATTTAGAGGATGAGGGAGAAAGAGAGAGTTTTTAGATTCTAGAAGAAAAGAAAAATAGAATAATATGAAAATTGAAATTAAAAAAAAAAAAAGAAAAAAGAAAAGAAATAAGTTGTCAGCGGTGACATAATTTGATAACGTGGCGTGACGAAATGGTGACGAGGAGTGAAATCTGAGGAGGAGTACAGATAACAATGAAATGACAGCTGATGCTTAACACCGAAAGCTCCGGGTTTATTCCTCAATCTTCTTGCTCCCCAAGTTTGTTTACTATTTTACATTGCCCTTGAGTTTAGTGCCCCTCTTTTTATCGGCTCATCTTCGGCTCCTTCCTTAGCTTTTGGCTTTTGTTATAAAATACTACTAGTAGTATTTTGCTATAGGCTACGTATAGGTTCCTTGCTTCTCACTCTTCCCATCTATATTCAAAGTGGTCTTTGTCTTCTACCGCCCAATTGGACACAACTCCAATTTTTTGTTTTGTTTTTTATTTTTTATTTTTTCTGTTGTGTTAAATCATCATGATAACGATTCCTCCAAGTGATTTTGTTCATTTTAAGTGGTCTAAACCACTTTATAATACAATCACATTATGTGCTTTGTTTTATGGTTGAAACTTGGATTCTCTCCTAAAATTTAATTATTTTTCCATTATATGTATTGCATTTAGTTTTTGCTTATTTATTAAAAGTTTTATTTTATTATATTTTTTTCTCTTTTGTCTCAACTTTTTTGTCTTAAATAATTTAACTTTTAGGGTGTATTTAGATATCGCTTATTTTGCTGAAAGTACTGCAATAAAAGTACTGTAGATAAATGTAAAAGTTAGTTGAAATAATATAGTGAGACCCATGAATAGTCCTAAAAAGTGCAGTGGAGTCCATGAATAGTCGCAAAAATAAGCTGAATAGTGAAATAATTTTAATTTTTAATCTTAACCCAAACCCAAATAGTTTGGATTCAGATTATTTGAGTTGCATTTGCGTTTTTTATTTTATTTTATATTTTTTAACTAGCAGCTATTGCACTATTCATGGGACATGAATAGTGCAAACAGGAAAATGAACAGTAACTCGTGTGTGAATAGTAACTTTTTTTATTACTTTTTATTGTTTTTAATTTTCAGCAAAATAAGCAGTATCCAAACGCATCTTTAGTGTTTCTTTTTAAATTAAAAAATTTTTTTTTGTCACACATTCAATATAAAAGTTATATATATTTTTAATTTATTTATAAATACTATTCAAATAAACTATTGAAAATAAGCTATTGTAAAATGAACACATGGTTTATTGTGGATTGAATATTGAATCAAATTTATTTATTTCTATATTTCATTTTATCTTCTGTAGTTTAACTATGGTAATGGGAAAGTTTAGTAGGTTTTTCATCCCTAAAATGTAAGTAGAGTTGATATGTCTACAACATTTTCACAATATTTTTACAACAAATCTTAAGTGTCAGGTTGTTATTATTGGGGCCAAAAAGTAATATTAGTATTGTGTTCAAATTTGAACTAATAAGAACTAACTACCAATAATTTGTTGTAAAAATATTATGGACATAATACCCCTTGTAAGGTAAAAGGTTTAAGATTTTTAAATTAATGTTTAGTATGCGTTTGTTTTCTAAATTTTTGAAATGAGTCTGAGAAGGGTTTAGGTTTTGCAAGTTATGTATCCAAACCCAACTAGATTATATATGTAAATTATTAGGATGCCACTATCGTTAATTTTATTTACTTTCAAAATTAGTAATTCTCTAACAAAAGTAAACATGTTATTCTTTCTCTCTCTTAAAATATTGTGTAATTTAGTATAAAGTACTTCTATTGATTGAAATTAGATAAATAATATGTTAAATATTAAATTTTAGGTCAATCCAACCCTTTCAACCAAACTCATGGTTAAATAAACAAAATGGATTTGGAACGAGTTTGGTTTTGCAAACATAAATGACCTTGAGTTTTGGATGAAATTCTTAAAATTTTGTAGAATTTTTCAACTAAAATATTTAGAGGGTTGAGTTTGGATTGACAATTCTTTTTTCCAAATTCCATTCCTAATTTTAAATATATAAATATCTTGGAAAAAAGTATTATTTGATATGCCTTCATTAGATAAATACTTGTAAATAAAATGTTTTTTGTGGTGTGTTTGGAGCAAGGGAGTTGATTTTATACCAGATGCCATTTCGGTTTGGTCATGGGAACAAAATAATTTTGTATTGATTGATTCTAATGCACATTTTTAGGATTACTGCTATTTATATATTTTTAAGCGTGCGCACGTGCACACACACACACACACGCATATATATATATATTTGTGTTTATTTACTTAAGTATGAATTTATTAATTTTATGTTTATTAACATAAAATTTAAAATCCATATATTTTATAAGCCCAAGTATTAGTCTAAGTACATTAACCAACATAATGGCTTGAATAACATTTTTTTTTTAAATTTAAAAAAGATTCAAAAATTTAAAATTTAAAAATTTTTATTGTACCTACTGAAACACTCAAAATATGCTCGATTCAAGCCAATATTTTTTTTTCCAGTACATTATAAAGGAGCACTGTTATCAGCTTAATGGTTGGTATGATATATTTTCCTTGTACAACCAGTACCAATACAATATTGACTTCCATGGTTTGGAATGGAGGGGAATGGAGGGAGAGAAAATGAGAGGAAAGGGAAAGATTGTTGGAATATACTAAATTTTAGTATCTTTCGCTCTCCTTGTTTCCAAACATAGGGTTAGTGAAATTATTGAATTAATAATTTTATTATGGATAAGCAGAAATGTAAGGAAGGACAAGATTGTAATGAAGAAATTCACTTAAAAATACAAGTGACCATTTTGATAAAAAAGATGAAGAAGAGTCACTTGAGATATTTTGATTAAGAGTTGAGTGATTAATGCATGGATCACAAAAGACTTGATCTTAGATAGGATAGAATGGCAAAAAAAAAAAAAAAACCCGTGTAGTTTACCCTTATTAATCTATTGAGAATCCATAATTGACTCTAAAGTTTTGGGATTCTAATCCGATCAAATATTCAATTCATTTGAGGTATTAAAATTTTCTCACACTTAAATCCCTTATGTCATTGTTAGGAGTTGTGTAATGTCGCTATGTCCCCTGAACCACATGACGTTGTTGTATTATAATATAATACACATTGAAAAACAGTGATAGAGGGAACTATCGCCCCAATACCCCTCTCCCTCCTATATATAAAAAAATTATATATAAAAAATGCTAATGTCACCCTTAGAGCATTCACATCCGAAAATGTCATCCTATTCTATTTTACCATATCAAAAAACTACTTTATCAATTATACCATATCATTTTATAATACATCCAACATCCCAACTTTTATTTTCTTATACAACACATTAAAATTATATATATATACACATACATACATACAATAATATATGTTTCTTTCTCTCTCTAATTTTTGTCTCTCTCTCTTTCTCTCTCAAAAACTCATCACCACCATAAAATATTAATAAAAATTATACAAGTCTGCTATAGTACCATCCTACATATAAGATGGTACTGTAGTAGTATTGTAAAAAAGTTTACAAGTTTAGAAGGCCGGATGGAGTGGGTTTTTTTGCGCATTGATGATAAAATACACTAACATATGCCATATACAATTCCCAATGGGAATGCTCATAGATTTTAAAAAAATTATCCTACATTTATGCGAATGACTAATGAATTTTTTTCCCTTCATGTCATAGGTAGCTCATTAAAGCATCTTACTCTTATGTCATAGACTCATAGGTAGCTTATTAAAGCAAAGTTTATTCAAGATTTTTTTTCTTTATAAATGATATGTAATTCTCTTTAGTAAAAGCATTTTTAAATTTTTTTTTTTTTGGCATTTGGAGAATTAAAATAAAGACAATGTGTTTTTATTTTTTAGTTTGAGAAGAAAGGACAATTATGCTTTTTGTAGTTTAGGATTAGAGATGTTTGTTGCATTTGTCATATTTGAAAGCTAAGGTTTTTTTCTGTAATTTTTATTATTGTTAAAATTTTATTATTGTTAAAATTTTATTATATAAATTTGTATATGTTTATACATGTAAAGCGATTTTAAATATTTAATATTTCATAATTAATAAAATTTTTAGTACAACCTAAATGTGTAATGTCTAATTTATTTAATAGAAATCATTGATGTGAGGATACTTCCCCAATTAATCGGATTTATCCGCTTTGGGGAGCCAGTCCCTCACGGTTTATCGGCTCGTCCCCGAGTGCAGGCAGGATTTTCACCAGGAGCAAGGGCTAGACCTTGGACTCGCAGGCTTGACACCAAGTCCCACATCGGTTAGAGTTCCCTCCCACACATGGTTTATAAGCTTCTGGAGCGACCATGTGTGTACCATTACTAACCGATGTGGGACTTGGTGTCAAGCCTGCGAGTCCAAGGTCTAGCCCTTGCTCCTGGTGAAAATCCTGCCTGCACTCGGGGACGAGCCGATAAACCGTGAGACTGCTAGCGGATAAATCCGATTAATTGGGGAAGTATCCTCACATTAAAAGGTGCTAGTAATGGTACACACATGGTCGCTCCAGAAGCTTATAAACCATGTGTGGGAGGGAACTCTAACCGATGTGGGACTTGGTGTCAAGCCTGCGAGTCCAAGGTCTAGCCCTTGCTCCTGGTGAAAATCCTGCCTGCACTCGGGGACGAGCCGATAAACCGTGAGGGACTGGCTCCCCAAAGCGGATAAATCCGATTAATTGGGGAAGTATCCTCACAATTGATATAAATGAATGAAGAATATTAATTGTAACCCATATGAAAAAATTATTTTGAATTATGTATTGACTAACTTAATTTTAATTTCTTTGTTAAATATAAAATAACATATATCATGCGTATCACAAACATACTTTATGTATAACTATTCATTTCACACAGTCTTCCATTATATTATGAAGTAACGGGGATGGATAGGAATTGTAAATGAATGGATTATTATCCGATTACTAACACTTTACCTCTCCCCTATTATTAACAATATCTTTTTAAAATTTTTTCATACACAATATTTTTATTTTCTCAATCCATTGAGCAAGCAATAAACTTATTTTTTATTTTTATAATTCAATAAGTACAAACGAGTAATAGTGTAATACTACTCAATACTAAGGCTATTGACGATAACAAACATTCTTAGGACTAGTTTTAGGTGGTATTTAATATAGTTTGATAGCATCACCTAACTTTCAGATTTTATCTTCATTTTTTTAAATCTGGTCTCTTCTTATTTATATTCCTTTAATGTTTATCCTAACTTGTCTACGATGATCCTACATTTGATCTCTTTTTTTTTTTGATAAGTACATTTGATCTCTTATTTTCTCCCTTTTAGCTATTTTCAACGAATAATTAGATAAATTGGTTTTTACCTTAAAGAAATGTATAACTAAGAACTACACATTAAAAAACGGATTCAAATCTTCTAGAGTTCTTAGAGTACTCTACCAAATAGATTTACTTTAATCTTGACTCTTCATTTTATAATGAATGTCTCAGATGATGCCACATCATTAATTTAATTAAAAATATCCTTAAAATACAAGTGATACATCAGCTATTAAAAAATAAAATTGACATGTCAGATTTTAAGTCAGAAACTCTATTACCTTCTCTTTCATTTCACCTCCCTGTTCACCGCCGGTTCTGCAACACTGACGGCATAGCTTGTCTCCAGCGAGATCTCAACACCAACGATGATAGACAATTTGATCAAGATGAAGTCCCACGCAACCCAATCTCTGACTAAACCCACACAACACTCCCTCTCTCTCTCTCAATATATCTCAAAGAGTGCAATTTATATAGTTCTACTCATTCCAATGAAATTATATCCTTATTATGTGCTTTTATTTTATTTTATTATTTTTTACTTAATACAATGTAAACCTTCATTGGTATAATGCGTTCTAATTTGTATTTGAATGAGGCTGCATCTATATCATATATTTATGCAAAATCAATTTCAAGCCGTAAAGAAAAAGAGAAAGGTAATTAATAAAAGAACAAAGAAAGAAAAAAGAAGAAAGCCAATGATGGCACCAAAAGTTGAAGCGTAACTGCTATGATCATGAAATTGGTGGACACTGATGGCACAATTTACCTCCGGCGAGAGTCATGATTGTGAGATTGGGTTTTAGATCGTGTTTTTAAACCTCCGGCTGTGAGATTGGGTTTTAGATCTGTGTTTTTTAAAGTTTATGAAAGTTAAAAAAATTAAATATCTGACATGTCATTTTTTTTTCAATTAGGTGACATGGCATCATTATTTTAAGGTTTTGTTATTAAATTAATGATGTGGCATCATTTGAGACATTCATTATAAAATGAAGAGTCAAGATTAAAAGAAATCTATTTGGTAGAGTACCCTAAGAACTCTAGAAGATCTGAATCCAGGAAAAGACCCATATCAAAATACTTGTGCAATATTGAGTTTTAATTTTTAAAGCTTACTATTACTCTTTCTAAATACAAAGAATTAAGTATGTGAATGAAATGATTTAAATGTGGCACATTACAAATCGGCTTATACATTATATATGTATGATTTTTACATATCATACTGCAAGATATGCATGTCGCATCATGTGATACACTTACATTTAAGAATACATTTATGATATACACATCAAAATGGCTGGAGAAAAAGGTCAATGTATAGTAAAATTTATTATGTATTGTAAGATATATTTTTTTTGGGATGTTTCAACCTAAAGCGTCCGCTTTTGATAATAGCTATTTATTATTAGACCAAGACACCAATCAGTTTTTGGTGTAGGCGAGGATTGAATCCCAAATCTCTTATACAATTATCATAGACTTTACCAGCTGAGTTAACTGAAACCCACATGTATTGTAAGATATTAATAATTATATATAGTCCGCAAATAATGATTATTACATACTGTTTGGATGACAATATTCAAGAAGATTATTTAAATGATTTTATCTTGATTCTTTGGATTGAGTGATTTTTAAATGATTTTATAAGTATATATCACGCAAGATGTTCTGGAACTTGTTGAAAAGCTTGACCAAGAAATTAGAAAAATGCCCATTTGCTTCATTACATTAAGGTAAAATGTCAATTCGAAAGGACATATACAATCATTGTATAAACAACAATTTGATGCTAATAGTATGTCTTTTTAAAAGGATGCTAATAGATAGTACGTGAATCATTCGTTTTAAATTTTCAATCTGTTGAACAATTTGCACATTGGGCTGCAAATAAAATAAAAATTATGAATCCAACAGAAATCATCAACTTGTTTCAAAGTACCAATTCACATAGCTTCTTTTCTAGTTTCAACTTTCAAGTTCATTTCCTTCATTAATTAACCCAAGGTAAATATGAAGTCAAAGTATGTAATCATTTTATATATGCTTCATTAACATTCCCCACGTGCACGTTAGAGTATATGGATTTACTTTTTTTACTGTTTTTCAAAGTGTTGAACAAGTGCGTAAAATATCTTTATGCAAATAGGGCGGAGAAATAGTAAAAAATGCCGAAGGGAATTGCCATCTTGTTTTAAAGTCCAATATGGTTAGCCCCTCTTCGATCTAGTTTTAAAGAGTTCATCAATAAAAAATATTTGTAAAATTTGAGCTTTCTTGAGCAGCTTGCAATTTTTCTTGATTACATAATTAATAAGTTACACAATTGAAAAAAAGCTGGTTCTCCATCCATTAAAATATTATTAACAAATTAAGATTGATTCATTTACAAGTTACTGGTACAATATCTATAAAAAATTAAATTCTATAAAGATGTGATGTAAATTCAAGTTTTACACCCTTCAATTCTAACATATCACATTATTTTATTATATAATTAAGAATAAACAAAACTACACCTATTCAATTATAATATCCATTGATAAATCTAAACAAATTAGGACTTTATTGAATGTTATTAGGCGTAATAGGATGTATTAAATTTTAAGTAAAAAACTAATGTGATAATCTCTTATTGGATAGTATAAAACATAGGTTTTACATCTTGTTCTTACCAGATTCGAACTCCATTTAAAACTATACTACATAAACTATAGATTGGACTTTTTTTTTAAGCAGAAACTCACCTATCATTTTGTGGTATCATTAATAAAAACAAGATTCAATTAATTCTATCCCTTTCATGTTATTAACAACTTTACAAGGGAGACTAGTTCTTAACTTTTTATTTTCTATCTTTCATAAATTTTCAACATAGTTTCTTATTAATCAATACCTGAAAAACATTTGTTCAAGTAATTGAACTATGCTATAACTGAAAATGGCAAGTGGCAATCATTCATGAATAATTTAACAAATGAAGAGTCCAAGAAAGATCAATATATGTTTATAAAAACGATCCTTGATATGAACAAGATATTTGTGGGTCACGCATTGACTTTCAAACAGGTAAACAAAAGTACCTATAAAAATAAGTAGAACAATACAAACAGGAAATGCATTAGAAAAATAGTTTTGATGGTTTTGTTGGGCACCTAGGTTTGGGGGGGTTGGGAGTTAGGGACTCCCCCAAGCCCTACCTTCTCTCCTCATGATACACGCACTAGCGCCACGTCTAACTCTGGGTCTCTTTCTTTGTTTGGACGTATCGGACCATGTCAAAGTCTTTTTGGCTTAGGGAGATTGAGATGGGATGTGCATGTGATCGCTTCCTCAATCAATGCTTCGATCTCTGTATACTTGGCACTAAATTGGAAGAGAACCAACAAATCTCTTTGCTTGTTGACCCTAGAGATTCGAGAAGTTTTTTTGATTGGTTAGTCTTCTCTTGGACCTGTGTCCTTCCCCTTCTGGACTTCTACACCTATAATTTAACATTAATTTTTGATAATTTCATAATTATAATTATAATTTTGGTTGAAAACATCAAAAAGTTATGTTGAGCACTACAAAGTTCTTGGTATTATTTAATTATAAGGGTCATGTTAGCGAGTGTTTTTAGGGCATTCGTTAATAATTCATTTTAAGAAAGTTTTGATACCACTTTTATAGGAAAAAAAAAAAAACTGTCAAAACATTAATTTTTTTTTTCAATAAAACCTTTCTTTAAATTGATTGTTAACTAATACTCTAAGAGGATCTATTAGCATTTTCCTAATTATAATAGTCAATTCTCAAATCATGTAAATGTTTATTTAGCCTATACTACTTATTGATCTTAAATCTTGCACTTTGGCCTAATGGCTGGAATTTTTGCTAGTTAATGGCTCTACTTTATCGTTGGTAATTCAATTGTCAGTATCCACTGGTGGTGTGCAATGATTCTGAGGAGACCTTACTCATGGTTCAGAGAACTGTACTTTCCCAATGATGTTTAAGAGTTCATTTCTTCCAAGTCTTTTTCTTCCCCCTATATGATCACAATCCTATTTTTCCAAACTCTTATGTTCTAGACGTGATTGTGTGTTGACTACTGACTAGAGTGAGCTTTGGTTTTTTTGGGGGAGGGGGGCATGTTTCACTTCCCTGCAACTGCTCTTAAAATAGGCACATGGAGCGTAATCTCAAATATCTTAAAAGATTTGAGTGTATCTCTCTCATCACCAATTGGGTTTGAGGTGAAGTAATACAACTCACGGTTTGATAAGTGATATCAAAATCAATGTTATGGGTTCGAGTCGCAAAAGTGTAAAAACAAGTATACGGAATACAATGTCAAATGACATACAAGACTTGAGTGTATCTTCTTTATCATCAATTGACAATAAAGTAAGAGGTACAACTCACACTCCTACAATATTATATGTCTCTATGCAATTTTAGAAAATATTTGGTCGTAAGTATTTCAGTGGTATTGCTTCTTCTTTACGAAGAAAACAAAGGCTCAAATTTGTTCTATCCAATTGTTGCAGGTCTCCAATTATTTAAAAAAAAATATTATTAAATTATTATATTCATTAATGGATGGTAGAAGGGAAAACCATTTCGATGAGATCTTAGGGAACAAGTCTACCATTAGTCCATTATTCCATTACTAAAATAAAAATAAATAAATAAATAAATAAAGTCTACCATTATTTTTGTTTTTTTTATGGGAAAAAGTCTACCATTATCCATATAATATGATAAGTTGATAACTGCTACAATTTGTATTTAGGTTTGAAAGCTAAAAGATATTTTGATTTTGATCTAAAATTTGATTAGATTTATTATCATTTGTCAATTTTTTTGGTTAAAGATAATGATGAGAGACTCAAAGGCCCACTTACCATTCAAACCCAATCCTACGTAATAAATTCGGCTTGACCAGAGCATTGAATGGTAAAACACATAAAGTGATTCCGTCCATAAAAGAGCTTTCTTCCTCGAAAGAAAGCTTAGGACCACATTCGATTATAAATAAAGCCTGTGGGCCTAAATAGGTTTCGTGTTGTTTTCTTGAAGCATTTGCTTGGATGGAGCAGTTTGGCCACACATTATGTGCAAAGCTTTTAATGGCTGTTTCCTTGTCACTTGCTTGCTTTTGATTTTGGCTCCTTTTCCTTGGTCTTGCAATAGAATAGTGAATGCAACAACCTCTAGCAACATTTAATTCTATGAGAATGACTTGATGTAGTCAATTGGGTTTTGGTCAGCCCCCTGGCCCTCATATATATATATATATATATATATATATATATATTTTTTTTTTTTGGGGTTCAATTAAGTTTGTATCTTGGAAATCATTTGAAAAAAGAAGTCTTCTTCTACCTGGAAATTTATTCATATCCTTATCTCATTGTTGACCTGTATTGTGCACTATATGAATGAAGCTGAAATTAGAGCAGTGGATTTAAGTTACTGCTGGTGCATGCCTAACAGCCTATTATTAAGTCTTTATATATGTTTTCAATTGGATATTCAGTCAGGTTTTGAGTGGCTACTAATACAGTCAGGTCACTGGGACCATGTTTTCTATAACAAGGAAAAACCATGATGTATTAGTGGTTATTCCAATGTGAAACGTGAAATTTCCATTAGGTGCTAAGGTCAGCAATGAAGTCACCAATATAGCTTTGAACATACCTCGAAATTTAGCCAGGTTCAAAGCTCCAAAATAGAGTTTCACACCTGCATACACTAAATTTATTCTATAATAAAATTTCTATTTTATATATAAAAAAAGACGGTATATCTAATACTTTCATTTAAAATTTTAAATGGCATTGAAAATTAGTAATAAATGACTAACAAAATGTAAAAAATAAGACAAGAAATAAAACTTTAATGGTAAAATGAACTTTTTATTTCACTTGAAATTAGGGATAGTAATGAGGTAGGGTAGGTTTGGATCATGAGTGTTCTATATCCTATATCAAGTAAGGAAAGCCCACGTGGGATGGGAGCATGGTAAGTTGGGACAAGATAAAGTGAAATTTTGTAATCCCTAATAAGGTGGCTCTAACGTCAATTATAAAGAAAATGGATAAATGGAGGTGAAAGAGCTACGAGATAGGGGAGCGAGGTAAGTGTTTTGGGATGGTAACATAACACTTATATATATACACACAATAAATTATAAATAGGATATTTGTAACAAATATTAAATTACATATAATACACACACACACTTGAGATGTGATAACCCTGAGAGAAGGAGGGTAGGCAAAATCCCTCCTCGTCCCATCCCCCTTTTGAGGTCGGACATTTTGCCAACCTACTTGTAAAAACTTTCTTAATACATTATCTTTGAATTTGTTTATGGTTCTATGCTTTTCTTGGCTAGTTGTTTGGTCATCAATACGCTTTAATGTAGAAAAAAAAATATTATAGCCCAAATTCCAATAATAATAGGATTGGTCCAGAACTAATATGTAGCTTTTTATTATTCAATTTTATTCAAGTAATGAAATAGGGGGTTTTGGGTTTAACTAATATTGTAGTTTGTATTATTTTCTTCCAATTTCCGGTTTTCCAGACCCGTTCCCTACCCATGATTGTCTGGCCTCAAGAGTCAAAACCCAGGACTTCAGATTTTTACTTAAACTTGACCCCCTCCCCACCCCAAAAAAAGAAAAGAAAAAAGAAAAAAGAAAAAAAATGCCACTACCATTGTTGTTTGGTAAAGATTACTTGGAGTACTTTTTTTTTTTTTCGTGAAGAACATATTACTTGGGGTACATATCATGGTAGTCTTGGTAGACAGTAGGTTGGGTCCGTTAGACAATCAGTGAATAGCATCGGCCCAACCTAACTCTAAGTTTGGGCTTGACCCATGTGCTTAGCCCCTCTCTCTCTCTCTCTCTCTGGGGTGTCAATAGCCGAAGACATATTTCAACATATTTTTGTCTAAATAATATATTTTATTGGTAAATATTAATAACAATGGAGCCAAGAACTCAACATACAATGATCATACAGTCGAATTCAAACACAATCCAGTCCAACTCAAGGGAATGACAAAACTGGCATTCCCCGGGTAAAGGATCCAAACCAAAAAGCTAGAAAACAATCAAACATGTCGACAAAAAGAAAAAGGATTTACGTGATAAGTTTCAATTAGTAGATAACGTCTCCAAGAGTAAAATTAATTTATTGCTAGTTACACTGCCGTACAAACAAAAAGCTTAGGAAACCATGTTTTTCATTATAGTTGTGAAATATTAAAATCGTTTTTTGAAAACACAAATTCACAATTTTAACTCAAATTATGTTTTAAAAACATGGTTTTAGCTGTGTGTCCTATACACACCATGTGTATTTATCACCACTCATTAATTTATATCCGCAAGCAAAGTAAACAAACTACAATTTACATTTTGATAATATTTTGCATGAATCATGTTAGATTGAAAATTAGTGGTGATAATTTTTTTTTAATAATTCGGTAGTTGAGAAGGGGGAATTTGAACTTAGAATGTCTTTATTAAAAGAGATGTGCTACGTCCACAACATTTTTACAACAATTTTACAACAAATCATAGGTGGTTAGTTGTTATAGGTTCAAATTTGAACCTAACACTAAAATTACTTTTTTGCCCCAACAATAACAACCAGTAACAACCTGCCACTTAAGATTTGTTGTAAAAATGTTGTAAAAATGTTGTGGATATATCATTTCTCTTATTAAAAATACCAAAAATTACGAATTAATTGGATTACAAAGCTTTTGACTTTAATAGTTAGATAATAAAGCAAATAAAATCCTCTCTTTTTCTGTTTTTGTTTGTTTGTTTGTTTTTTTTAATTGTTGGCTTTCTACCATTCTAAAAATGGTTTGAATGGTAGTATCATACAGAAAAGATTCCAAATTGAAAAAGATTAGCCATCTAATCCCGTGTGGGAGGTTCTTACTTTTCTTTGCATGAATGCAATTGGTTCCCAGGTATTCACTTTAACATCCCGAAAGAAGACAGAATATTTAAAATTAATAAAAGCAAAAATATATTTTGGATTAAAGGTTGATGTGAAAGGGAAAAAGGACGTTGGATTTGGTAGCTATTGTATGCGTTTCCGAGAAGAAAAGTATATCTTATTAAAATAAAATTAGAAAAAGAAAAGAAAAGAAGAAGATGAACACAAGGATTTGGAGCTGGGAAAAAAGTTTAAAAAAAGGAAAAATAAAAAGAATAAAAGAAGTGTCTCACTATCTCATTCCCTTCTTTAAAATTATCTTTGAAAATGGGGTTTTGCTGTCTTCTCTTTTAGGTGCAAAAGTTCCTTCTCAGAGTATCGATTAAAGAAGTTACTCCCAGAATATGCGTTCGAAAGTGAATTCTTATCTTAATCTTAGGGACAAAAGAAAATAATAAGTACTTTCTTGGGGATCACTAGAAACTAGAAAGTATTTAATGCTGTTCAGAAACTCAACTATATTTAGAATTTAAGTCTAAAACCAAAATGATGGAGAAAAAAACATTGAATTTCAAATGATAATACAAAACCACAATAGATAGATCCTAATATGATCCTAATAACAAGCCCTTTTTTTTTTTTTTTGAGAGTGTTTACCCTAACAATACTTGAAAACACGTCTCGAATTAAGATATATTTGAGAAATTAATGTGGCGTTTGGTACGGGAAATCCACATTACTCCTGGCATCTAGATTCCCAGGAATGTGATTCTTAGGAATGTGATTCCTAGGAATGTAGCTATTCCTATGTTTGGTTTCATTGGGAGATTCCCAGGAATGTGAGATGATAATGTTTGGTGTATTCTCAGGAATCTTAAATGAATTATTTGTTTTTCCCATTTTGTCCTTAGATTTGAATGTGAAGTACCAAGCCCATTAAAAAAAATTTTTCCTTTAAATAAATAATGAAAAAATATATATAAACTATTAATTAGTCCTTTAAAAAAATATCTTACTCTAAATAGATAGATAAAAAACATTATATAAACTATCAATTAGCAACACATTCATTAAAACTGTGATCTAACATTTCAAAATGACAAGAATAATTCAAAAATAACTATTAGCAGAGTTATTTATCCTGTTTATGTTGTTTTGGCGGGAAAAGATAAAGACAAGAGAGAAGATATTGATAATTTGTTTTATAGTTTATCTTAATTGCTTAAATGATAAGAAAAAATGGTTAAAATTGTCAATTTATAAAAAATACAATTTCTTTTAAGTTTGGGAATCTGGATTCCCACCTGTTTTAAAGGGAATCCACATTCCTACTGAGAGGGGTTTAAGGATTCCCCTGGCATCTGATTCCCTAGCGTAATTTGCAACCAAACATGGGAATCTTTAAACATTCCTGGGAATCCTAAAACATTACCCCATACCAAACGCCACCTAAGTGCATGTCTTTCTTGATTTATTCAATGAACATGGTTTCTTTTCACACTTTCATATTTCTTTGCCTTGTACATCATTTAACCCTCTCCTTTTAATCCTTTGTATTCAGTAGAGGGGAAAAAAAACAAAAATTAAACTATGGTTCCATGAACATTGTCTTATGTTACTAAGGAATGAATTGATTGTAATTTTATGACTAAATGTAAAGTACATCCTCTAAATTGGAGGTAATTTGCTTTTGATTTGTAAGTTTAAAAACCTTGGTTTTAAACTTTTTAATAAATAAATAACATACGAATTTATTCTCAATATGGTATTTTCGTTCATACATGTTAATGAAGTGACTATTAAATGTCAAGCAACCCTACAATTCTTACCATGTGCATCAATTGATCCAACAAAAACATGCCGACCCTGTGTCGATAAAATCATGCCAGGTCAAGTAAATAAATAACTATAAAACAACTAATTTAAAAGTTAAAAACAATCAAAGTACCTCTATCAAAAAAAAAAAAAAAGTAAATAAAATTTTTTATAAAACCAAAATCCCAAATCTCATAAGACTTTAAAGTTCTGGTGTTGTTAGGTTCATGACTCAATTGCCTTTTGATATTCCTCTCCTTTCTTCAAATGAGCACCGCCTTGGGTGGCGTCATTGACTCATTGTGCGACAATGGCTAATTTGTGGTGGAAGTGCATGAAGAATGGCCAGTAAGGGTGGCACAATTGGAGCAGCCTAAATTGGTATTTCATAGATGCACATGTATATACGCATGTCAAGAACCATGTATTTGGTTCTAAGTTCTAACGAACCAGAATATTCAAGCATTGTCTTCAGACTTCAGCCACAACTCTACTAACCTCACCAAGTCTATTTTTGCCCAAATCCAACTTGTGTTAAGTTTCTAATCATGGGCTAAAATTCAATTAATTAGTTAGCAATTCCATTCAAATGCACTACAAAAAACTCGTCCTACAAGGGTGTTTTTTTCCCAGCACTATCAGGGGCGGCTCCAGGATTTTTGTTCAGGGGGGTCAATAAGAAATATAAATTATATAAAATCTAAAACAAAAGAGACTTAAATATATCAATATCACAAACAAAAAAAAAAGCATAAAATTCTACAATTGTCTTCTACGAGGTTTCATATTTTGAAACCGTTGCATGATAGATTCATTATCAATCCTACGAGCTATATCTTTTTCAATGTACACAGTCAAACAATCATTCAACCACTGATCCCCCATTCGATTGCGCAATTCATTTTTGATATATTTCATTGCTGAAAAACTTCTTTCCACTCGTTGCAACCGCACAGAAGGGTCAAAACTAACTTCACAAGCAAATATACCAATGGATATATGACATCCTTATTTGTTTCCACCATCTTTCTAGCAAGGTCCCCAATTCCTTTAAGCTCTAAAAACTCGTTATTGGAGCGCATATCAACAATGTAAGTCTCGAAGCCGATTATCAAGTGCCAATACATCCGTTCCCGGAAAAATCGATGGATAGAACTTTGCAAGACGGTCAATTTTTGTATATCAAAAGCCGAAAATGAATCACTTGGATTCAAGCAAGCCATACAAAGTAGCAACTCGCAGTCACCTCGAAAACGATTATTAAGCTCTTGAAGTTGCGTATCTATGACTTCAAAGAATAAATCAACACGATAGTGATGTAAATTTGTAATTTGTGGGGCGTTGCGTCGTGGCCTCACACCAACTACAAATATTTCTTCCATGTTCAAGATAGGAATATCATGGTTGCTACAAAATGTGGATACTTCACAATAGAGCTTCCCATTCATCATCTCTCATCATTTGTAATCGTTGCTTAGACACTCTAACAAGCGTCATAGCATTTACAATATCTTGATTTTTCTTTTGCAATGCTATTGACAACTCATTTGTGATCCCCAAAATATTTTTCATCAAGTGTAAAGCAAAGGAAAAGTCAAAAGATAGAATTAACCTTAAAATAGATCGAGCTTCAACTCTTTGCTCAGAGAGCAGGCTATCCTTTTCAATCATCTCAAGTACATCAACTGTGGAAGAGAACATCAAAATCAAGTTGAGGATTGTCCTATAATGTGATCCCCAACGTGTATCACCAAAGACGTTTAAGACTTGTCTCTTGGTTCAAACCTTGCCCACTTTCAAGTTCACCCAAGTTTAATGCTTCTGTGATTTTTGCAAGTTGTGCATTTAGTAAAAATTCTCGTCTTTTACAAGAAGCTCCAACAATAGTTACTATTTTACTAACCAATATAAAAAATTCAGAAATATAAGTATGATTATTAGAAACAGATACTAGAGTCAATTTAAGTTGATGAGCAAAGCAATGGACATAAAATTCTGATTTATTATCCTTCAGAATTAAAGTTTTAAGACCATTGAATTCACCTTGCATGTTACTGGCCCCATCATAACCTTGCCCACGTAGTCTTGATAAACTCAATGAATATTTACAGAATAAAAATTCAATAGCAGCTTTTAGAGACAAGGCAGAGGTATCTGCTACATGTACAATACCAAGAAATCGCTCTGTAACAATTCCCTTTTTTGTCCACATAACGCAAAAAACAATGCCCATTTGTTCTTTTATTGAGATATCACGGGACTCATCAACTAAAATTGAAAAGAACTCACCGCCAAGATCTTCGATGATGGCATTGGTAGTTTTATATGCAATTGCATTCACAATATCTTTTTGAATATCAGATGGGTTAGCTTGCTTCGTTTTTGGAGTTTTCTCGCAATACTTCATTAATAACATCATTATGATCTCGCCAAAAATTGTACAAGCTTCAAGGAAATTTCCTTTATCACTTGAATCATCGTATCATCATGACCACTCGGAAAGCTAACCCCGATGCAAAAGGAATCTTATGCAATCAACTATTGCATTTAATTGAGTCCGATATATAATTTTATCTTGATTTGATCGCTAACAAAAACACTTTGAATGTGTTGATTTTGCTTCATTAGATTTTCACCATCCTTAAGAGCTTGGTTATGGGCACTATTAACACCTCCAACATGTTGGTCTAACTTTTCTTTCTTATTCCAACTATTGAATCCCTTTGTCACAAAACTATCACCTCCAAACATTGCATACCAACATCTTGTCTAAATAGGTAACAATATAAACAATATGCAGCATCCTTTTCAATACTATATTCCAACCAACTTTCATACTCTTTAAACCATTTAGGATTAAATCGACGCATAAGTCCACCAATTTTTGTTTGAGGAAAATCGTGTTTATAAGGTTGACATGGTTTTTTTTGTAAATAATATCTTCTTATTTCATCTCGATCATTAGGATGATAAAATGAAATCTTTTTTCGTAGCCCAGGGTCTGAAGGAAGATCGTTCACATCAATACGACCATGCTTAGAAGATGAATCTTGAGTAGAAGATGAATCTTGAATGGAAGATGAATCTTGAGTAAGACATGAATCTTGAGTAGAAGATAAATCTTGCGGCCTACGGGGTTTCCTTATTATAAATTTATCCATAACACTAGCAAAAAACAAAAAATAAACTATTAGTTTATTTGACATTTTTTTCTAATACAATAAATATATTAATTATTTTTGTTAAGTAATTTTTTTGCATTTTTTTAATTTATAAGTTTAAAATTCTTTAAATATTTTATATTTTTATTGTCTTTAGTGTTAGTGTAATGACCAAGTCATATTGCTAACAACTCACATTCAACAAGATTAAAAGACTAATCAAATAGTTGAAGTGATAAGTCATGACTCAAGTCACTCTTATATCAAATCAATCTAACACTCACAAGCTCACAAAGAAGTCAAGAACTCTGCCCAAAAGCAAAGAAACTCACACTATAAATAATAAACTAATAAAATTGCAACTCTGCAACACGCCACCCAAAAGTAAAGAAACTCCCTATAAACTAATAAAATTATAAAAGTAATGAGTCCTTAGTCCTAAAAGTCTATAACCCATTAACCCCTTTGTCAGACTTATGCCACAGCTCCCACATACACACGGTCCAAGATTCAAAGACTCAATAAAAAAAAAAAATCAAAGGATAAATCTACACAACGGTGATTCATTCAGACACTCGCACAAATTTAGTGAAATAGCATATCAAAACACTATAAACACACTCTTACAATGAAAGAAAGAGAGAAAGAGAGAGTTGAAAAACCAGATCAAGCACAAGTGCGTATACTAAAGTGAGGCGGCAGATTTTGTATGTGATGCAGAGACAGCTTTTTTCCTTTGGGTTTGGAGAGTAAAGAAGGATAATGAGAGATTTTGGAGGTTAGGCAGCTAGAAATTATTAGGTTTTATATTTTACCCTTTTTTTATTTATGATTTTTCAAATTTTGATTTATGGGCTTTTTATTTCTGAGATTAAAGACCTAAATTTTTTTTTGGACTTCTTTTTTTTCTCGGAGTTTAAGTTGGGCTTTAAAAAATAAGGGGGTTAGGATCATGGTGAGAGGGTGCAAACTTGTATGGCAGGGGGTTCAAAATTTTTTTTTTTAATATTTTATATATATATATATATATATATATATATATATATATATAAAAAATTCAGGTCAGGGGGTTCATTTGAACCCCCTGACTATAACGTACCGCCGCCCCTGAGCACTATTCAAAATCACCGCTGTAGGAGACCTATAGTAGCGCTTTTGAAACCGCTAATATAGGTTGACCTATTACGGTAGTTTAAAGCCGACGCTTTTTAAACCGCTACTATAGGTCTCCAATAGTAGTGGTTTTCAAAACCGCTGTTATAGATTGACTTATTACATCGTTTTAAAATAGCCACTATAGGGTTGAATTTTCAATTTTTATTTTTGCAAACAGCCTAATATGGCTTTTAGAAGCATTGCTACAAACTTCTTCATATGTAAAGGCCTATTCGCGGTTTTAAAACCGCAGCTATAAGTTTCAAATTAAAATAATTATTTCTAATTAATTATTATATTTTTTTAATAATTATTGTTACATTAATATTTTTATTAATATATTTTTTGGTATTTTAAATGACCTTTAGGTTTGCTCATATTGAAGACCTATTACAGTGCTTTTAAAAGTGTTGTAATAGGATTTACTCTTTTTCTTCTGTAAATGACCTATTATGGTGGTTTTAAAACTGCCACTATAGGTTTGCTCATATTTAAGACCTATTATAGCACTTTTAAAAGCGTTGTAATAGGGTTTACTCCTTTTCTTTTACAAATGACCTACTACGATGGTTATAAAACCACCGTTATAGGTTTGCTCATATTGAAGACCTTTTAAAAGAAATTTTAAAAGTGCTGTAATATGGTTTGCCCTTTTTCTTATATAAATGACCCATTATGGTTGTTTTAAAACCGCCGCTATAGGTTTGCTCATATTGAAGACCTATTGCAGTGCTTTTAAATGCATTGTATTAGGGTTTACTCTTTTTCTTCTGTAAATGATCTATTACATCATTTTTAAAAGTGCAGTAATAGGGTTTACTCTTTTTCTTTTGTAAATGACCTATTATTGCGCTTTTAAAAATGCTGTAATAGGGTTTACTCTTTTTTTTTTTTTTCCTTTATATACATGACTTATTATGGCGGTTTTAAAACTGTTGCTATAGGTTTGTTCATATTGAAGACCTATTACAACGCTTTTAGGTTTGTTCATATTGAAGACCTATTACAGCGTTTTTAAAAGCGCTGTAATATGGCTTACTCTTTTTCTTCGGTAAATGATCTATTACAGTGTTTCTAAAAGCACTGTAAGATGATTTATTCTTTTTCTTCTGCAAAAGACCTATTACTACGCTTTTAAAAGCGCTGTAACAGGGTTTACTCTTTTTCTTATGTAAAAGACCTATTATGGCGGTTTTAAAATCGTTGCTATAGGGTTTACTATGACCTATTACAGCGGTTTTAAAACCTCCTCTATAGGTTTTAATTTAGAGTTTTTATTTTCAAATTATTTTTATTTTTTGTTTTTAAAATAACCTATTCCAGCTGTTTGTTTGTCCCCTAAACCTAAAAAATGATCAAAATACCTCCCCCAAATCTAGAAAATGACCAAAATACCCTTGATGCCTAAAAAAAGAGAAAAATACTCCTTAAACCTAAAAAATGACTGAAATACCCACGAAACCTAAGGTTATATTTGGAAACAGTTTTTGTTTTCTATTTTCAAAAACTTATTTCGGGAATATAAAGAAAAAAAAGTATTTTAGAAATAAAAAAAATATTTGGTTAGTTGAAATTAAAAAAAATTTTTTTTGAAGAAAAAAAGAAAAAGAAAATACTAAAATATGTTGTTACTAGGATTTGAATTCTAATGCTAACTCATTAAATGAGATAGATTCATAAATATTTTCATTGACTTTTGAAAATTAGAAACTGAAAACAACATTTTGCATGTTTTCAGTTTCCTTCACAAATTGAGTTTTGAGAACAGTTTTTGTTTTCTGTCCATTTTGGGTTGCCAAACAAGTTTTTTAGTTTCAAAAATAGCAAATTGTTTTTGGAAACAAAAAATAAGGGGAAAAAACAGTTACCAAACATACCTATAATATGACCGACATTACCATGAAACATAAAAATTGATCGAAATTCCCTTGAAACCTAAAAATTGACCAAAATTCCTTATAAACCAAAAAAATTACCAAGGGTATTTTGGTCTTGGAGGGTATTTTGGTCATTTTATAGGTTTTGGGGGTATTTTTGGCATTTTTTAGGTTTTAGGAGTGTTTCGGTCATTATTTAGGATATTGAGGTATTTTGATCCTTTTATAGGTTTTGAGAATATTTTGGTCCTTTTAAAGGCTTTTGGGGTATTTCGGATATTTTTATGTTTATGGGGTACTTTTGTTCACTTTTTTAGGCTTAGGGGGTATTTTTCGTCATTTTAAGATTTCGGGGATATTTTGGTCATTTTCAAGTTTTAGGGGTATTTCGGTCCTTTTTTATTTTTTGGGAGGATTTTGGGTATTGTTTAGGTTTAGGGGGGGTATCTTGGACTTTTTGTTTTAGACTTAGGGGGGATTTTGGTCATTTTTTTTACGTTTAGGGGGTATAATTTTGGAATGGTCTGATGTGGAGCAGGTGGAGGATCGGGTCCACCGATCATGTTACCTCCATAGTTGCAGTTGCTACGTTGTTGCTATTATTGTTGTTGTTGAGGACTTGTTGGCTTTTGAGTTTTATGTTGGTGTTGATCTCATTGGAATATTGTCAGGGGCGGCGGTACGTTATAGTCAGGGGGTTCAAATGAACCCCCTGACCTGAATTTTTTATATATATATATATATATATATATATATATATATATATATATATATAAAATATTAAAAAAAAAAATTTTGAACCCCCTGCCATACAAGTTTGCACCCTCTCACCATGATCCTAACCCCCTTATTTTTTAAAGCCCAACTTAAACTCCGAGAAAAAAAAGAAGTCCAAAAAAAAATTTAGGTCTTTAATCTCAGAAATAAAAAGCCCATAAATCAAAATTTGAAAAATCATAAATAAAAAAAGGGTAAAATATAAAACCTAATAATTTCTAGCTGCCTAACCTCCAAAATCTCTCATTATCCTTCTTTACTCTCCAAACCCAAAGGAAAAAAGCTGTCTCTGCATCACATACAAAATCTGCCGCCTCCGCCCTCTCCGCTCGCCTTGTCGCTTGATCTGGTTTTTCAACTCTCTCTTTCTCTCTTTCTTTCATTGTAAGAGTGTGTTTATAGTGTTTTGATATGCTATTTCACTAAATTTGTGCGAGTGTCTGAATGAATCACCGTTGTGTAGATTTATCCTTTGATTTTTTTTTTTTATTGAGTCTTTGAATCTTGGACCGTGTGTATGTGGGAGTCAAAATTGGCATAAGTCTGACAAAGGGGTTAATGGGTTATAGACTTTTAGGACTAAGGACTCATTACTTTTATAATTTTATTAGTTTATAGGGAGTTTCTTTACTTTTGGGTGGCGTGTTGCAGAGTTGCAATTTTATTAGTTTATTATTTATAGTGTGAGTTTCTTTGCTTTTGGGCAGAGTTGCTGACTTGCTGTGAGCTTGTGAGTGTTAGATTGATTTGATATAAGAGTGACTTGAGTCATGACTTATCACTTCAACTATTTGATTAGTCTTTTAATCTTGTTGAATGTGAGTTGTTAGCAATATGACTTGGTCATTACACTAACACTAAAGACAATAAAAATATAAAATATTTAAAGAATTTTAAACTTATAAATTAAAAAAATGCAAAAAAATTACTTAACAAAAATAATTAATATATTTATTGTATTAGAAAAAAATGTCAAATAAACTAATAGTTTATTTTTTGTTTTTTGCTAGTGTTATGGATAAATTTATAATAAGGAAACCCCGTAGGCCGCAAGATTTATCTTCTACTCAAGATTCATGTCTTACTCAAGATTCATCTTCCATTCAAGATTCATCTTCTACTCAAGATTCATCTTCTAAGCATGGTCGTATTGATGTGAACGATCTTCCTTCAGACCCTGGGCTACGAAAAAAGATTTCATTTTATCATCCTAATGATCGAGATGAAATAAGAAGATATTATTTACAAAAAAAACCATGTCAACCTTATAAACACGATTTTCCTCAAACAAAAATTGGTGGACTTATGCGTCGATTTAATCCTAAATGGTTTAAAGAGTATGAAAGTTGGTTGGAATATAGTATTGAAAAGGATGCTGCATATTGTTTATATTGTTACCTATTTAGACAAGATGTTGGTATGCAATCTGGAGGTGATAGTTTTGTGACAAAGGGATTCAATAGTTGGAATAAGAAAGAAAAGTTAGACCAACATGTTGGAGGTGTTAATAGTGCCCATAACCAAGCTCTTAAGGATGGTGAAAATCTAATGAAGCAAAATCAACACATTCAAAGTGTTTTTGTTAAGCAGTCAAATCAAGATAAAATTATATATCGGACTCAATTAAATGCAATAGTTGATTGCATAAGATTCCTTTTGCATCGGGGGTTTGCTTTTCGTGGTCATGATGAATCTGATGATTCAAGTGATAAAGGAAATTTCCTTGAGCTTCTACAATTTTTGGCAGATCATAATGATGTTATTAATGAAGTATTGCAGAAAACTCCAAAAAACAGCAAGCTAACCCATCCTGATATTCAAAAAGACATTGTGAATGCAATTGCATATAAAACTACCAATGCCATCATTGAAGATCTTGGCAGTGAGTTCTTTTCAATTTTAGTTGATGAGTCCTGTGATATCTCAATAAAAAAACAAATGGCTGTTGTTTTGCGTTATGTGGACAAAAAGGGAATTATTATAGAGCGATTTTTTGGTATTGTACATGTAACAGATACCTCTGCCTTGTCTCTAAAAGCTGCTATTGAATTTTTATTCTGTAAATATTCATTGAGTTTATCAAGACTACGTGGGCAAGGTTATGATGGGGCCAGTAACATGCAAGGTGAATTCAATGGTCTTAAAACTTTAATTCTGAAGGAGAATAAATCAGCATTTTATGTCCATTGCTTTGCTCATCAACTTCAATTGACTCTTGTAGCTGTTGCTAATAAGCATACTGATATTGCTGAATTTTTTAGCTTGGTTAGTAAAATAGTAACTATTGTTGGAGCTTCTTGTAAAAGACGAGAATTTTTACGAAATGCACAACTTGCAAAAATCACGAAGCATTAAACTTGGGTGAACTTGAAAGTGGGCAAGGTTTGAACCAAGAGACAAGTCTTAAACGTCTTGGTGATACACGTTGGGGATCACATTATAGGACAATCCTCAACTTGATTTTGATGTTCTCTTCCACAGATTGATGTACTTGAGATGATTGAAAAGGATAGCTCAGCTTCTCTGAGCAAAGAGTTGAAGCTCGATCTATTTTAAGGTTAATTCTATCTTTTGAATTTTCCTTTGCTTTACACTTGATGAAAAATATTTTGGGGATCACAAATGAGTTGTCAATAGCATTGCAAAAGAAAAATCAAGATATTGTAAATGCTATGACGCTTGTTAGAGTGTCTAAGCAACGATTACAAATGATGAGAGATGATGAATGGGAAGCTCTATTGACTGAAGTATCCACATTTTGTAGCAACCATGATATTCCTATCTTGAACATGGAAGAAATATTTGTAGTTGGTGTGAGGCCACGACGCAACGCCCCACAAATTACAAATTTACATCACTATCGTGTTGATTTATTCTTTGAAGTCATAGATCTGCAACTTCAAGAGCTTAATAATCGTTTTTCAGAGGTGACTACTGAGTTGCTACTTTGTATGGCTTGCTTGAATCCAAGTGATTCATTTTCGGCTTTTGATATACAAAAATTGACCCGTCTTGCAAAGTTCTATCCATCTGATTTTTCCGAGACAGATGTATTGGCACTTGATAATCAGCTTCAGACTTACATTGTTGATATGCGCTCCAATAACGAGTTTTTAGAGCTTAAAGGAATTGGGGACCTTGCTAGAAAGATGGTGGAAACAAATAAGGATGTCATATATCCATTGGTATATTTGCTTGTGAAGTTAGTTTTGACCCTTCCTGTTGCGACTGCAACAGTGGAAAGAAGTTTTTCAGCAATGAAATATATCAAAAATGAATTGCGCAATCGAATGGGGGATCAGTGGTTGAATGATTGTTTGACTGTGTACATTGAAAAAGATATAGCTCGTAGGATTGATAATGAATCTATCATGCAACGGTTTCAAAATATGAAACCTCGTAGAAGACAATTGTAGAATTTTATGCTTTTTTTTTTGTTTGTGATATTGATATATTTAAGTCTCTTTTGTTTTAGATTTTATATAATTTATATTTCTTATTGACCCCCCTGAACAAAAATCCTGGAGCCGCCCCTGAATATTGTAGGCAATATATTTTTATGTTGTAAATATAACACCCTAACTTGTATCTGAACCTAACAATCTTGGGAGAAATTATACATTTCTTATGGCCGACCACGTCAGTTTCACTAAAACACTTTCACTTGTTTAAAATTTCTGAGTCAGTAATCAGTTTTTCTATTTAAAAAAATTTTTGGCTTAGCAATTTTAAATAGGTGGGAGTCTTTTAGCGGAATGGTGGACCATGTCACTTATCCACCATGATAGACAAAGAATATATTGACCTCTTGTGATGAATTAATTGATTAATTATCTAAATTTATTAATTAAGCAAATTAACATGCAATGTACATGACAGTACAAACAAACCATCAACTAAAATAAAATGCAATGGAAAATAAAATTGACAAGGTAATTTGTTTTTGAATGGGGAAAACCTTCAAAGTAAAAACCCCATCGGGTGATTTTAAGGTCATCACTCTTGAGAATTTACTATTATCATAACAAGCAATTACAAGTAAAGAAATCCCAGTACCTTATACCAACCTATAGTTGAACCCTTACCTCAATACCTAATTAGACTTGTTCTGTAGTAACAATCTCTCCTTTTAATGCATGGCTCCTAGTACATGACTAACCAATAGATGCGCGGTTCCTAGTATGTGACTTAATCACCAACTTGAGAAGGATGTTGGTTGCAAAGTTCTTCAGTTCATCACACAATGAAGATCACGAAGTTGCTTGGTCACAAAACCCTACGGTGTACAAACACAACAGCTTCTTCAAGAGAAAGAAGAATTAGGGCAAACTCGGTTTTCGGTCACAATTTGCATGAACAACACTTTGCTTCACACTTGTGCAACTGTGCTCTCTGTGATGGCTTTTAAAATAATCCTTATATATGTTTAGGGTTGTGAGAAAAGAAAGCCTAAACACATACTTACGGATTGGAATGAAATTAGAATTGAAAATTTGATTTTCATAATTCTTTATAGATACCCTATCTGTCAAGTAGCTGTCGAGCATTGGGCTAGAACAGCTTTTTAAATCTCGATAGATACTAGTTGTCGAGCTAGCCGTCGAGATTTAAAATCCAACACTTCATCACTTGATTCTTGGACAGACTTGCATGGCTTTAACACTTGAACTTGAAACCTTGTTCTTTGAAGCATTAAACACATCCTAGATCTACCTAATTACAAGTAATGTGCGTTTTGTCAAAGGATTAGCCAATACATGATGACATATGTTCCTAACATAAATCACACATGTCCTAACACACCATGAGGACCTTATAATTTCTTCAATCTTGGACTCAGACCATTAATTTGCTTGAATCCTAAAAAACAAAGTTTAGACAATAACTTTTTTTAATAATAATTTTCAATTTATGTTTGTATTCTAAACCTATATTAGATTTTATCAAAAAAAAAAAAAAAAAAACTTATATTGGATTTCTTATATTATAGATGAAAATACTAATGACATTATTTGTCACCTTTATGCGCAATTCTTGAATATAAATCTTTTTAGTATCAGATATAGTAATAACATTGTGTAGTTTCTTTTTTTTTTCTTTTTTTTTTTTCAAATTACTAGTTGTTAACCCATGTGATGCACATGAAAGTTTTTAGTAACTGTAAGATTTCAGCAAATCAAATGCTTTAAACTTTGAAAATCTTAAAGAAATTACATTAGCACTCATCAATTTGTTTACAAAGCCAATGCTAAATAGATCTACAAATTGCATTCTCATATCCTCTGTCATTTGCAAGGTGACAAGATTCTTTTCATCACGGTTTACTTCCTTCTATTCTTCAAAAGCTTTAAGAAGTGTCATGTGGTCACTGCATAAGAATGTGTATAAGGTTATACAAAATTCAGTCATTATAATCAACATCTTGAAGCTAATATCCAATCCAAAAATGTGTAACCAATGTTACATATTAGAGTGTAGTAGAGGGCAGAGAGTAGAGCAAACATTTTCTTACAACTATAACCATATGGCTTAGAGTTCTAACCATTATTCTAAGGAACCCAACAATATCAATAACCCAAAAATTATGTTGTGATACATTTACTTGAGGACAAATAAATTCGAGCAATCAAAATCAAGCAAATCTATCTTAAAATTACAATTTCAGACACAATCACACAAACCCAATATGAAATTCTACTTAAATGGTCTATCGCTTTCATCGAACTATTTGATTAATAGAAATACAAACATCACTTAGTTTAAGTTAAGCCAATAAAAATCACCAAAAAGGGAAAACCATCTTGTTGGAAACATCACAAAGACCAATAAATTAGATAGAAATATAAAATTAAACAAACTCATTTCCAAACATGTATCTAAGAAAAACTCAAAAATATATAACAATTTTTCTTCTATCTTCATTTAATAAAAAAAAAATGATAAGAAACTATTATTCTAACTTTCATAAATTGCATTTATATCTATCGCTTTCATCGAACTATTTGACTAATAGGCATACAAATAGCACTTAGTGTAAGTAAAGACAATAAAAATCACCAAAAGAGGAAAACCATCATGCATGAAACATCATGGAAACCAATAAATTAGACAGAAATATAAAATTAAACAAAAACATATACAAACACGTATCTATGGAAAACTAAAAAATATATAACAAATTTTCTTCTATCTTCATTCAATAAAGAGAAATGATAACAAACTGTAATTCTAACTTTCATAAATTGCACTTATATCCTTTTTTATAAGCAAGCAAAAAATGTATAGCTGAAGTTGTAATAACAAAATTGGAAAATTCTTAATGGAAGAAGGTAAGTTGTCTATGAATTTAGTCGTAGATATAAGAGGCATATGAAAGCAACAATAACACCAATCAATCAATTATCCAATCTAGCACACACAATCCTCAAGTTGATCCTAGGCACCTATTTCAGATCCCATGTTATACCCTACCATTCAAGAACTTAAGTGCAATTTGCAGCATGAGCTTTGAACTTTCTATTGCATGACAATGATGAAACTACCAATTTTTAGCTCTTTCTCCCAAAATAAAACTTTTGCTCCACTGATATCTTAATTTCCCTCCTCTATTGGTTTGGAATCCGAAGAAACAAAGGCCTATAGCAATATATAACACTAAAAAAAAATAGCTAAAAATAATTGGTAATGTGCCAAAAACAGTTAATCAACCTCATGCAATTCATTTATAAGTAATTTAAGTTAAAACAAATAAGTAACTCTACTAAAGATTACATTTGTGTGTGTATATATATACACACACACACATTGCACATATATTTTCTTTCACGTTTTCACACATATTTTATAAGAGCCTGGTAAGGCACCTTTAACTAATGGTTCATAAGCACTATTTACCACGTTATAAGCTCATGAATGTTAAACACAATTTAATGATTTATACATTATAAATTACATGGAAACTAGATGAAGCTCACCAGCATTTTACTTTTCACAGTGAAAATCACACCTGCATCAGCAATTGCAGTTGGCTTTAAATGCTCCAATAGCCTTGATAGCCACCTGGACATCATTCCAAATTTACTACAAATGGCTAATTACATACAAACGGGCAGAACAATCTAATTAATTCATATAGGTACATTAAAAAAAAAAGAGCATGGCCATTATGATTGATAACTCACTTGAACACGATCAAATTAAATAGAGTGAAACTCCTTGCATACAAATTCAAGCACAACTTCTGTGTTATTTGTTGCTAATAACCTACAGCCTCCTATTCTTCTTTTTTCTCTCTCTAGCTTTAGGTTTATGCTGAATATAGTCCGGCTTGTTTCATTAAAAAATTGTTGTGAACTCTCAATATTCCTAGGCACTTGATAGATACGAAAGGAAAATAAAAAGGGATAGAAAACACACAGCATTTTAAAATATAAAGGCAACCAAATGGCTTGTAGCTTAATTAGCACTTCCACTACCCTATAAGTTGTGGAGACTCATTTTGCACAAACCACTATATAAAAGAATCTCAAAGCACTGTCCTAAAACAACCAATCTAATGCAAGCTTAGCAAATAAAAATTTCGGATATAATCTGATTTTTATCTTGTCTTCAAAATTTATCTATTGACCTTGACTAATTTTGTAACTTCAAGTTCAAATCTCAAATATGCAATTCAATCTGATTTGAAGTGAAGATCCTCTGGGGAAAATCTAATTGTTCTAAATCCAAGATCACAATTCTAAAAATATGGGGTTTCAAGACGAAACCTGAAGCTTTAAGTATAAGGTTAACTGCACAAAAAAACTTTGTATAAAGGTGTAATTTATCATGAATAATGCCATAAGAAACTGTAAATGCATCCATATACCAATAATCACTTTCTTATATGCTTTGACACCAAATGGGTATTAATTAACTAAATTTCACATTGCTAATCCAATGAAGCTCACCAAAGACCACAAAACATTTATATGAAAATAAATAGTTTCACTACTTTAAATAGATCATAATACTATAACTCTGAATTCAGAAATATTTTTTGAGAGCAAAACCTTATAAACCAGAAGTACACAACCTACTAATATTAAATCATGCACAATAAACATGCATAATGCGGTAAACTTATATAATCTCTCGAATTAAACCCTCCAAAATATAGACATCTTGTTATTTTCACTACTTTAAATAGATCATAATACTATAACTCTGAATTCAGAAATATTTTTTGAGAGCAAAACCTTATAAACCAAAAGTACACAACCTACTAATATTAAATCATGCACAATAAACATGCATAATGCGGTAAACTTATATAATCTCTCAAATCAAACCCTCCAAAATATAGACATCTTGTTATTCCACAATTAAATTGCACTCCAAATACCCAACAAACACCTACATCTGTTATGAACATAGTATTTTTCTTATTTTTAATTAGTGTCATCTATTTCTCTCTTTCAAACAAATTACTTTTTTTTTTTCTTTTTTTAGAAACCTTTCTAACAAATTACTTGACCATTAAAAAAACCATAGACTTGAACTTCTTTTTTAGATAATGTCATAGTCTTGAACTCAATTGATTTGGATGATTGATATCGGCTCCTTACATTAATCGTCACTTTTTATATCCTTCTTTTTATTTGTGGGGGGAGGTTTACTTCATTAACAGGCGCATTTAGCCAATAGACAACAAAATTCTCTCAAAATTCTCTGGTGTAGTCTGATTCCTAGGTTTATTGTAGAATACTACTAACTGAGTTAGCTAATATCCATATGTTGATTACCACATTTAATTAAATTTTCTGTTAATCCCGGTAAATATCATATGACTAACTAATTAAAATGAAATTTTCCCCTAAAAAAAAAAAAATTAAAATGAAATTTATTCCAAAATTTAAACATTAATTTAAAACTTATCTTCTTCTCCAAAAAAAAAAAAAAACTTATTAAAGAGTTACCTCTAGCATTCACAACCGAATTATCAAAAATAAAATAAGACTATTTAAATTTTTAAATTTTAAATAAAGCATTTTATAGAAGTTTTTTGAAACATTTTAAAATTTAAATGCAATACATCGAAAATAGGTTTATAAAGTAATTTACCTTTCCTTTTTTTGGCAAACTATTATACCCACAAGTACTAATGATCAAGTTTAGCCTTTTACTCTTACGGGTCAGTATTTGGTCAAATCGGGTTATAGATTTCTGCATGAAAGTGGCTCACCGGAACAGATACAGCTGCATAATTCGGGCTTTTAGAAGGATTTATCGAACTTGGAGGTTCCTAGTAAGGTGAAAACTTTTGTTTGGCGAGCTTGCAGGGAGGCTCTACCTACCAAAGCCAATTTATTCAGAAGGAAGATCACCACAGACACAGAGGCACTTTGTGAGAATTTTAAGGTAAGAAATGAAGATAGCTCGCATGCTATTTTCTTTTGTACTGATGTGCAGGCAGCATGGTTGTCAGACCCCCAATTAATGGAGTTGGCTTTCAACAATGGATGGCAGACCTGTGATGGACATCTTCGAGTATGCTTTCTCGGAGATAAAAGATACTTCCTTTCTAGCGTTCATGGGCTAGGCAATCTAGAATCGTCGAAACCAAATTCGGTTTAAGGAAGCTGCGTATCCTTTAAACCAAATCAGCTACCTGTCCAAGGAAAGAAAGACCGAGTTCCAACAATTCCATCCAATCACTCCGATTAAGCAACATAGAAAGCACACTAGATGGAAGCCACCGGACTTGGGAAGTTTCAAGGTGAACTACGATGGTGCTATTTTTCCAGAGCAAGGGAGAGCTGGACTTGGGGGGGTTGTAATCCGTAACTCAGAGGGTTCTGTTTTAGCCTCTCTGTCACAGCAAATTCCTATGCCAGCGACAGTGGCACAATTTGAAGCATTAGCTGCCAGGAAAGCCGTCAAGTTTGCTTTGGAGATCGGCATCACCTCTGCTACTTTCGAAGGTGACTCGGATACTGTCTTCAAGGAACTCTACAGTTCAGACACTTCTCTAGCATACATGGCCATTTGATTCAAGACCTTAAAACTTTAACTTTTTTCTTTAGTTGTATCAGCTTTGTTCATGTTCGTCGACAAGGAAACAATGTTGCTCGTTCATTAGCTAGATGAGTTATTAATTTGTCTGATTTAACTATCTGGATGGAAGATGTACCATCAAACATTTCTCATGTGATTTAGGCTGATTTAGCTTCTTTGATTAATTAAATGAGTAGTCTTCATTCTCAACAAAAAAAAGTTTGGCAAATTATTATTCATTCTTTACTTCAATTAGGATATTTAAATGAGTTTCATTAAAAAAAAAAAAAAAAAAAAAATTAATGAGCAAGGTGGTTATTGTCAATTATTACTTTTATTTATTTATTTAGAATCTATCGTCAATTACTCCTGAATTAGGTATTGACAACAAAAGTTTCCACTTTGGGAATATTGTTAACAACTTCATAAAATATATGATGGAAATTGATAATTAATTATTATTTATAATTCTGTGTTTATTCTCTTTGATATATTTTAAAGTGCGCGGGACCAACGTTAATAAAGATAATTATGCAAGTAATGCAACCGGTTCTCATAGTAGCACAATGGTTTGGTTACAAATAACTAGTACCATACCTTGGGTTCGAGAACTGGGGCAAATCAAAGATCAATCAGGATATGAGGTATTCTAAAATACCTCTTTTCTTTTTATTTGTTTTGAGGTCTTTTTATTTGGAAACTTAGGGTCCGTTTGGATAGAGCTTATTGCTGAAAACTGAAAACATTGTAGTAAAATAATTTTTAAATGTGTGAATAGTGTTGTGGGACCTATTTTTAATATTTTTTTTGAATAAAGTGCTTGTGGGTCTCATGAACAGTGCGTAAACAGTGCAGCTACAGTGCGTGAACAGTGAAATTGGTCTTCCGCACAGTAAAATAACGTGCATGAACAGTACCGGTTACGGTTCATGCACGTTGAAAAAAAAAAAAAAAAAAAACGCAGAATCTCAAAATGTGGCCACAAAACGGACTATCCAAACTAAGCTTTAGGCCCTGTCTGTTTGGAGTGAAAATAGGAGAGATGGAAAACATAGGGTGGAAAATGGTATTTTTCACTGTTCGTTTGGAGAGAAAAAATTAGAAGGATGGAAAACCCGGAAGGAATGTTTGGAGGTCTTTTTATTTGGAAACTTAGGCCCCGTCTGTTTGGAGTGAAAATAGGAGAGATGGAAAACATAGGGTGGAAAATAGTATTTTTTACTGTTCGTTTGGAGAGAAAAAATTAGAAGGATGGAAAACCCGGAAGGAATGTTTGGAGGTCTTTTTATTTGGAAACTTAGGCCCCGTCTGTTTGGAGTGAAAATAGGAGAGACGGAAAACATAGGGTGAAAAATAGTATTTTTCACTGTTCGTTTGAAGAGAAAAAATTGAAAGGATGGAAAACTTGGAAGGAAAATTTTCCTCCCGGGCCCACATATATTTTCCTCATTGGGAGAAAAACATTGGGGAGAAAATTGGTCCTCTCCCCAACGTTTTTTTTTCTTTTCTTTCCAACGTTCAAGACCTGAACGTTTTTTTTTTTTTTTTTTTGCAACGTTCAGGTCCTGAAAGTTCTTTTTTTTTTTTTTCAACGAACGTTCTCTCTCTCTCTCTCTCTTTTTAACGTGACTTAATCTAATTTTTACATTATAATAATAAAAATAATAATAAAAATTTATATATATGATGTGATAAATTTTATATTATGTAATGAGTACAAATAAATCTATTTTTTACATATTATGTAACAAGGGTATAATAGCCAATTTATATAAATTACATTTTCCATCCTTCCATTTTTCTTTCCAACCGAACAAAAGAGTTTTCCACTCCTCCAACTGAACACACAAGAGGAAAAACTAAAATATTTTCCATCTTCTCACTTTTCCACTCCTCCAACCGAATGGACCCTTAGGGTGTGTTTGTTTGAAGGTGAAATAGGGTGGATGGAAAATTTTGAAGAGAAAATAGGAGTGTTGTATTCTAGGCACTACAATAGTAGCTTTGTTGCTTTCTAGTTTCGTGTTTAATACATCCAATTTGCCCAAAAAAAGAAAAAGAAAAAAAGAAAAGATACTTGAAAAATAATACTAAGAAAATTTTGGGTCACCCCTAAGTCCAACTTTTTTTTTCCTAATTTCTTATTCACTGATCCACTTCAAAACATTTTGATCCCACTCTAATTTCCTATTCTTTGATTTTGTTTCTTTTGATTTACCCCTTGTTTGTATTTTGGAACAAATCAGGCTTGATGCCTTAGGAGCTTTGTATTCTAGGCGCTGCAATAGCAGCGTTGTTGCTTTTCTAGTATCATGTTTAATACATCCATTTTACAAAAAAAAAAAAAACCTGAAAAATAATACTAAGAAATTTTGGGTCACCCCTAAGTCCAATTTTTTTTTTCCACTTCAAAACGTTTTGATCCCACTTTAATTTTGGCACCACCCAAACATTTGGGAAAAAACCATTTTTTTTTTCCACTTGGAAAATCATAAATCACTCTATAAATTAAATTGTGCAGCTCAATTGAATCACAAAGTTGAGTGTATTGTAGTTCAAGTGACATTTCCTAGTGTTTCTAACGGAGAAGTTTAGGTTTGACACCCCTTCCCAATTATTGAATTATATCAATAAATAAATAATGGTTGAAGCCTAAACTAAGTTAACTGTGTGAAAATCACCCTTTCACTTAAAGAATTTATAGTAGGCTCAATAAAACCACAATTAGCCAAAATTATAACTAAACTCCCCTTGAACCCACTTGCATTAAGCACAATAGTTTTTCAAAAACATAATAATAATTGATGATGCCAGAATCATCAGTAGTTGAAGTCGTCTAGACAGCTCCGATGTAACCTGCAAGATAACAAGGTGTTAAGAGCTTTGCAAGTTGCTGATGATGACATGAGGAATTGGAGTGCTTAGACAACATCAGACCAGTCACTTAGCTCAATATTTTCTCAAGACACCAATGGCTCCTCATGCCTATCTAGTGAAGCTCCTAAGTGCTTTTTGAGGGGGACAAGTCTGGTCTCCCTTCTAGATTCAGATTAATGATCATGATGAGGGGCAGCATGTGAAGGCACCTTACTCCACATGATGCCCCAAGGCCATGGCAGTAGTGAGCCATGGTGGGCAGAGATGGTTCGGTGGTGATGGGTAGCAGCAAGTGGTGCTAACCCTAGGTGATGGTTCATGGCATGGTGGCTTGGCAGAGTTGCTTTGTGTGTGGGCTTGGTGGCTTGTGTGCAAGGCAGTGCTGGGCTACTATGATGACATTAGGTTGTGCAAGGCATTGGGTTGGTTGGTGCTAGCAGAATGCATGGACTTGTGTGAGTGGGCTGATAGTAGTTGCTTGGTGGGCTGCATATGGACATGTTACGTGGGCTGTGATGCTGATGAGAAGGGCTTGGGCAAGGGCCAAGCTTTTAAAATGTGATAGGATAATCATGTGTGGGCTGCTGGAGCATGGGCAGAGGCCTCATGATGTGCTGAGTGATGGGCTGGCATGTGCAGAGTGTGCAGCAGCAGTTACTAGCAGTTACTAAGCAGTTCCTAGCTTGCTGGATGTTTAGACCTGCTATGTAGGGGTTAGAAACGTGGAGAGCAGGCCAAGACAATATCAGTTGGAGGTGTCCTAAGTCAAACCACATGTGGTAGCAAGTCCTGGACAAAGACAGTTACTTGGTAGTAACTGCCGTGACAGTTATTTCCGTGCATATAGCCTAGGCTGTTGGGGTTGTCAACAGTAGAGATTGTACTATTGCCTTAGATAATTATGCATAATTACTTACTGCACTTGAATCACTTTGAAAGTCCAGTTGAAACACCCTCCAAATAGTCTCAAAATACTCTTAAATAGGAACATAATCAATCATGAAAATTACTTAATATCCTCCACAAAATATAAATCTTATTGAATTATACAAATTGACTCACTGAAATTATACATTGCTAAACTAAATGATAACACTAATGCAAAGTATCTCTACCCAAGAATATGTTTCCTTGAATTTATCAAAACTCAGAGCCAACAGCTAATACTTTAGGATTTAATATATATCCTAAACAAAAGTAAAACCTTAACCATGAATTAGGCTCTATAACTATAACTTTGTTCTAAAATTCATGCTATGGGTAAACTTAGGATTTAATATATATCCCAATGGCAACAGTGGACCAAAACTAATTTGACTTGTTCATGGACTTAATATCAGTGACCCTAATATATATTTCATATCTAAGCATTTTGAGATGCAATTAGAATTGGATAGAAGAAACAAGTCTGGCATTATCCTTTTAAAGAATTGTAGACGTGTTGATTTCTAATCATTCATTGTGGTAGGGAATAGTCAAAGTCTAGGCAAAGACTACCAAGGCATTAATCATCCGTCAGAGAACTTGGACTTTGACAAAATAAGATTTAATGAATGGGGTCGGTTGCAATTTCTCCAGCAATTCATAATTAACCCTAAGACATAGATCAACGGCCCAAAAGCTCCTATAGACCTTAAAGCCCTTATAGTCCTACAAAACGGTGCAGCCTTATTCATGCTTTAAATAATTTTAGCTGTTCTTTTAGACTCCAAACAGTGGCATTCTAGGATTCAAGAATAATTGAAATAGTGTAAAAATCGTAATCCAAGAAATTACCAATTCACAATTTACACATCACTAAAGTTTTCCATGATAAAATTTTAACAAATTTATACCTGGAATAATTGATTTCCTCTTCAATTGTATTTGTGCTAAAATCTAAGGAAAAAAACCTCTTAGCCTCTTTGATAAAACCCTTCCTATGAAAACCCTGATTATCTCTTCCTCTACCCTGTAGTTCATTATAGAGATGTGAGCTTAGTAGTCAGTGGGCTGCAGTTATTAATAAAAGAAAACCTATGGCCCATCAAATATATTTTAAATAAAACTTAATAATAATCTCAAATAAAATTATGTGGGTTATTACAAGAGTTGCTTAGACAAGACCACTCAGAGTCAGACTATAAGCATTCCTCTTGACACATGTTTTTGGATTAAGCCTCACACGTAAACTTCCTTTTTAATTCATTTTTTTTTTGTTGATAAGGATGTTAGGCCTGTACAGTGTACACTCATGGATAAGAATTCAAAATTATTTTTGATAAGAACAACCCTGTTCAGTGTTCATGGATGAACGTTGCCTTTTCTTCTTCTTATACATATTACGTAATATATATATATATATATATATATATATATATATATATATATATATATATATATATATAACATGCTCAGGTCGGTTCGGTCTTCGTTAGTGTGCACATCTTGGCGCCGATGGTTGCATCGGTCCGACGTTGGCACTGAAGATCTGCCACCGACCACCGTGCCTGAACCTTCGGCGGAGCCCTGAGCAAAGGTAGTGCGGTCAAACTAGTTTTGTCGGTGCCGGTATATCCTTGAACATGCCAAAATGAGAGTAGCTGAGCTGTGTGGGAAACAATTAAAGGGAAAAGACATGTGTGGCTGAGATCAAAAGAGGAAAAAAAAAAATCTTGCACGATACTGACTCAAATAGTGACAGGCATCATTTAAAATTTTTTTTTCTTCAAAAAACGCAAGTGACAACTGTGGCATGTTTGTACCCCACTAACCCATTCAGCCATACATCATTTTTTATATTTTTTTAATATTTCTTTTTTCAAAAAATGCAAGTGGGAGAGACTAGAGTTGCTTAGATAAGACCACTCAGAGTCAGACTATAAGCATTCCTCCTAACTCACGTTTTTGGACTAAGCCTCACACGTAAACTTCCTTTTTAATTAAGAACGTTAGGCCTGTACAGTGTACACTCATAGATAAGAATTCAAAATTCTTTTTGATAAGAGCAACCCTGTTCAGTGTTCATGGATGAACATTGCCTCTTCTTACTTCTTAGAACATTTAGCCTCTTCTTCTTCTTATACATATTACGTAAAATATATATATATATATATATATATATATATATATATATATATATATATATATATATATAACATGTTCGAGTCGGTTCGGTCTTCGTTAGTGTGCACATCTCGGCGCCGATGGCCGCACCGGTCCGAGTCGGCACTGAAGATCTGCCGCCGACCACCGTGCCGAAACCTTCGGCGGATCACTTAGCAATGTGAGGCGGTGCGGTCAAACCGGTTTTGTTGGTGCCGGTATATCCTTGAACAGGCCTAAATGAGAGTAGCTGAGCTGTGTGGGAAACAGCTAAAGGGAAAAGACATGTGTGGCTGAGATCAAAAGAGAGAGAAAAAAAAAAAAAAAAAAAAAAAGAATCTTGAACGATACTGACTCAAACAGTGATAGACATCATTTTTTTTTATAAATTTTTTTCTTCAAAAAACGCGAGTGGCAACTGTGGCATGTTTGTACCCCACTAACCCATTCGGCCATACATCATTTTTTATATTTTTTTAATTTTTTTTTCAAAAAATGCAAGTGGGAGAGACTAGAGTTGCTTAGATAAGACCACTCAGAGTCAGACTATAAGCATTCCTCCTAACTCACGTTTTTGGACTAAGCCTCACACGTAAACTTCCTTTTTAATTCAAATTTTTTTTTTTTGATAAGGATGTTAGGCCTGTACAGTGTACACTCATGGATAAGAATTCAAAATTATTTTTGATAAGAACAACCCTGTTCAGTGTTCATGGATGAACGTTGCCTTTTCTTACTTCTTAGAATGTTAGGCCTCTTCTTCTTCTTATACATATTACGAAATATATATATATAACATGCTCAGGTCGGTTCGGTCTTCGTTAGTGTGCACATCTTGGCGCCGATGGCCGCACTGGTCCGACGTCAGCACTGAAGATCTGCCGCCGACCACCGTGCCGAAACCTTTGGCGGAGCCCTGAGTAAAGGCGGTGCGGTCAAACCAGTTTTGTTGGTGTTGGTATATCCTTGAACATGCCTAAATGAGAGTAGTTGAACTATGTGGGAAACAACTAAAAGGAAAAGACATGTGTGGCTGAGATCAAAAGAGAAAAAAAAAAAAAAATCTTGCACGGTATTGACTCAAACAGTGATAGGCATCATTTTTTTTAAAAATTTTTTTTCTTCAAAAAACGCAAGTGGCAACTGTGGCATGTTTGTACCCCACTACCCCATTCGGCCATACATCATTTTTTATATTTTTTTTAATATTTTGTTTTTCAAAAAATGCAAGTGGGAGAGACTAGACTTGCTTAGACAAAACCACTCAGAGTCAGACTATAAGCATTCCTCCTAACTCACGTTTTTGGACTAAGCCTCACATGTAAACTTCCTTTTTAATTCAATTTTTTTTTGATAAGGACGTTAGGCCTGTACAGTGTTCACTCATGGATAAGAATTCAAAATTCTTTTTGATAAGAACAATCCTGTTCAGTGTTCATGGATGAACGTTGCCTCTTCTTCTTCTTATACATATTACGTACAATATATATATAACATGCTCGGGTCGGTTCATTCTTTGTTAGTGTGCACATCTCGGCGCTAATGGCTGCACCAGTCTGACGTCGGCACTGAAGATCTGCCGCCGACCATCGTGCCGAAACCTTCGGCGGAGCCCTGAGCAAGGTGAGGCGGTGCGGTCAAACCAGTTTTGTTGGTGTCAGTATATCCTTGAACAGGCCTAAATGAGAGTAGTTGAGCTGTGTGGGAAACAACTAAAGGGAAAAGACATGTGTGGCTGAGATCAAAAGAGAAAAAAAAAAAAAAAAATATATATATATATATATATATATATATATCTTGCATGGTACTGACTCAAACAGTGACAAGCATCATTTTTTTTTTTTTTTTTTTTTCTTCAAAAAACGCAAGTGGCAACTGTGGCATGTTTGTACCCCAATAACCCATTTGGCCATACATCATTTTTAATATTTTTTTTTTCAAAAAATGCAAGTGGGAGAGACTAGAGTTGCTTAGACAAGACCATTCAGAGTCTGACTATAAGAATTCCTCCTAACTCACGTTTTTGGACTAAGCCTCACATGTAAACTTCCTTTTTAATTCAATTTTTTTTTGATAAGGACGTTAGGCCTGTACAGTGTTCACTCATGGATAAGAATTCAAAATTCTTTTTGATAAGAACGACCCTATTCAATGTTCATGGATGAACTTTGCCTCTTCTTACTTCTTAGAACGTTAGGCCTCTTCTTATTCTTAGACATATTACATAATATATATAACAAGCTCGGGTTGGTTCGGTCTTCGTCGGTGTGCACATCTCGGCACCAATGGCCACACAAGTCCGACGTCGGCACTGAAGATTTGTAGCCGACCACCGTGCCGGAAACCTTCGGTGGAGCCCTGAGCGAGGCGCGGCAATGCAGTCAGACCGGTTTTGTAGGTGCCGGTATATCCTTGAACAGGCCTACATATGATGGATCAAGATCCTCTAAAGTTTCTTAAGTACTCTATCAAATGGAGTTCTCTTGATCTTGATCTTTCATTACATAATAGATGGTTGAAATTATGACATGTCATTAATTTACTAAGTAAATTTTAAAATAATAGTGCCAAGTCAATTATTTCATATTTTGAATTTTATTAATAGAAAATAAAACTCAGATCTAAAACAAAGGAAGGCCACAAAATCTTCCAAAAATCCAGCCCATCACAAGCCACCTAACCATTTGTTATACTCAACACAACTCGGTGGGACTCTTTTAAATTTAATCATAAACAATAATTTATTTTCACATCATACTTGCAACATTTTGTCTATACAAAACGATAAAGTTTAGCTACAAAATTGATTGTATTAGATTACATTTTCTTCTTATATTCACAATGCCTACAAAATTTCTAGATAATTAAAGATCTTAGCTATGTCAAATTGTTTAAATTGCAAGTGTTTGTAGTTTAAAATTATGCATAATATATAAGCTTATAGATCATGTAGTAAATAATCTCCGATTGACACAAAATTCAACAGCTCAAGCAAGGCAGCAAGCTTCCTCTGCCTGGACCACCTCTCTCAACTGCTTAAGCTCAAGCAAACTTTCTTAGTGTCTCTGCCTCTTTCATAGTCTCATTCTTTCTCTGAATCTGATTCTCTGCTCACTGCTCAGACTGCTCTCCGCCTCTCTCAGGTTCAGCCGTTCAACTTCAGGTATAAATATTTGGGCACAGGGCACTTTGACTTGTAATAAGATTGGGCCCTAGTTTTGTTTATTAGTTTTGGGCCTTCAAGTTTTTTTTTTTTTCATAAAGCCTACTGCTTGGTTTTTTTTTTTTTTTTTTTGGGTTATAGATAGGATTTGTTTGTGTTCTTTTGTGGGTGGGTCTTATTAATAAGCCTTGTGTTATAGTTGTGCTTAAATTTTTGTTATGCTTGTGCTTAATTTTTTTTGAAATTTTAATCGTGTGTTTATATATATATATATATATTAGTTAGTGGTAATATATTGAATAAGTCTTTATTTATACAGGTTGGGATTGCTAAAAACTTGTTATTGTTCGGTGAAACTACAATAATACTTTTTATATAAATAAGGTTCTATTTCTTATTTGCTCTACACTTGAAAGTTATTTTTTATTTTAGTCTTTATAAATATATTGTTTGATTAGAAATGTCCACTAGAAAATATGCATCTGTATATGAAAAACTTAAAAATAGAAAAAAAGAAGAAAAATTAATTGAGTCTAAAAAAGGATCAATGGATAAATTTGTTATTAGTAATAAACCAAATATAACACAAAATTTAGATGAAAATATCACAAATGAGCAAGAAATTCACCAAAAAGAGTTAGAAGATAATGAAATGATACAATTGCAAGATAACAATGATGTTCAATTTTGCAATACAACAAATCTTAATAATGAACTTCAAAATAATTTAGAAGAAAATGAAAAAGAACCTATTTTTAGTTCTTGCCTTAGGCCCCAAAATATCTAGGGCCGGCACTGCGTAGATAACAAAGTAAGTTTTGTTTAGATGGGAGACCTATTTAAAAAATGGTGACTTTTGTTAGAAACAAACTATAAGTCAAAAACCTAATGTTCTCTTTATAGATAATTCTTTCTAATGTTTCTCTGTAACTAGAAGTTGGGTTTCTCTCAAACTTCTCTTTCACAGTAGAAGTCGAGTGTCCCTTCGTCAAAGGTGCTGAGTATCCTGGGAGTAACACTGTTGCTTCTAGGCTTGTTGGGTTCTTTTTTGGGGGTGTGGGAAACAACTTGTGAGAGTGTGAGATGGACGACTTGGCACAATCATGGAGCCGGCTCACATTGTTAGATAGAGAGGGTCCAGGGTGTTGTTTGGTTGATGATGATAGTAATGAGAAGTTTTCCATTGCTGCAAAGTTTTTGACAAAGCGAGCCATTAACATGGAGGTCATAGCGAAGACGTTTAATCCGATATGGAGAGCTAAGAATGGTTTCAAAATCTAGAGCTTTGGAGATCGTAAATTTCTTTTCTCCTTTGATAATAGGGAGGATGTGGATAGAATTTTAGAGGGAGAGCCATGGACTTTCGATAAACACTTGGTAGTGATGAGCTGATATGAGAACGAGTCTCTCTTCAGGATATAAGGTTTGAGAAGACGAAACTATGGGTCCAACTACATGGAATTCCCATGAAATTTATGACATTAGAGGCGGCGAAGAGAATTGGTAGTGTTTTGGGGGAGGTGTTTGCACCGACGGATCTGAAAATTTTTTATGGTGGGCATTTTATTCGTATCCAAGCCTCCATTGATCTATCATTACTGCTGTGTTGTGGTAGATTGATTTCTATAGGTGAGGGAGGTAAGCAAGTGTGGATATCGTTCAAATATGAGAGGTTGTCGAATATGTGCCACTGGTATGGACGACTCACTCACGATGACAAAGATTGTGAGTTGTGGATAGACAGTGAAGGAACTCTCACTCTAGAGCAACGTGAATTTGGTCCATATTTGAGAGCCCCACCGTTTGTTGCTACAAGAAAAAGTGCAATTCAAGTTCCTGGGTTCTATGCCGAGAAGAAGAAGAGGAGTTCAGGCACAACAGAGGATGTTGACTCAGGCTGAAATTCAAACTTAGGTGGGGGAAGAGCGCCGAAGCAACCACAGGGAGTAACAACTGGCACTAATTTCAGCATTGAAGGTGGGGGAATAAATGTACCATTAAGGCGTAATGAAGGGGATGGGATTATTAGGGAAGATTCGGTCAATCGAAACAAATTTAAGGAGAAAATTACTGAGGCATTGAAGACTCCCAAAGAAACTGAAACAACTGGAGAGGTAAGTAAGGAGGAATTAAGTTTGGCTCAAGAGTTTGGGGTGGCTAAATTGTTGGGATCGACAAGGAGTGTGTCAAGAAGCCCTAACGCATGTGACAACTTAAGTGAGCCTCCAACACTAAACAAATCACGTGCTGCAAAGGAAAATAGGGCTCATGGTTCACCGATTTCACGTGCTTCACCTACCTGGAAACGCAGAGAATGGAAGAAGGCAATAGACAATACGGCATCAGGTTTTCAGTCACAAAAGAAAAGGAGATTTACTGGAGCAGAGGCAGATTATTGTGATGTTTCAGCTAAAGAGGTTTCAAGCAACAATCAAGGAAGGAAACAAAACTTTTGAAAAGGCGGGAGCTGATGTTCAGCCCCGCCAAGAACAATGAGGTGCTTAGCATGGAACTGTCGTGGACTTGAGAACCTGCATACATGGAGAGAGCTTGTGGAAATCATACAGGCAAAAGATCCCTCTGTAGTGTTTTTAGCCGAAATGCTTACAGATGATGCAAGGCTAGCGTTTGTTCAAAGGAGTATGAGTTTTGACCATAGATGGATTGTGCCAAGAGTGGGTAGAGGTAGAGGACTAGTTCTTTATTGGAAAGCAACGATTAATCTAAAAGTGGAAGGTGTAGATAGAAACTATATTGATGCGGTGATTGATAAAGATACAGAGAATGAGTGGAGGTTAACGGGTTTTTATGGTGAACCGGAGATAGCGAGACACCATGAAGCATGGACCATACTTAGGGCTTTAAACTCACAATCTATAAAGCCATGGCTTTGTTATGGGCACTTTAATGAGATTTTAAGACAAGATGAGAAACTTGGGGGTGCAAGTAGGCCTTACAATCAGATGCAGCAATTTAGGGAGGTGATGGATGAATGTGGGTTCATGGACTTGGGATTTGAGGGCTCTAAATATACTTGGAGCAAACACTTCAAAAATGGCGGTTCAATTTAGGAGAGGCTTGATAGGTGTTTGGTAAATAATAGTTGGTTCATGAAGTTTGGAGGTTCAAGGGTGTTTCATCTATCATGTAATTCATCAGATCATATCCCAATTCTCATATCACTATCAAGTTTGAACATACCAACCCGGAAAAATTATTTCGGTTTGAACAGATGTGGCTCTCAAATTCTAGTTGTGAGGAGGTGGTAGTTTCGGCTTGGGGTAGTGGGAGTGAAATAGGTGTGGAGGGTGATATCTTAAGAAAAGTGGAGAAGCGTGTGAAGGAACTAGGGCAATGGGAGAAAGATGTATTTGGGAATGTGAAATCAGAATTGAGTCGTTTGAGAAAGGAAATAGCAAAAGAAGAGAGGATTGCTATGGTTAGTGGGAACAATTGTAGGGTGAGATAGATTAAAAAGGAGATTGAGCTGTTGCAAGATAGAGAAGCTACAATGTGGGCTCAAAGATCCCAAATCTTATGAGCAAATCAGGGGGATAAAAATACCAGATATTTTCATAGTTGTGCTACTAAGAGATTCAGGAAAAACTCAATGGAAGGTATTAGGGATGAGGGGGGTGTGTGGAGAACTAGTCAGGAGGATATTGGGGAAGTTATGGTGAACTATTACAAGTCTCTTTATACCTCAACAGACAGGAGGGTCTCCACAGGCATCTTAGATTTTGTGTCTACACTAATTGATGAGGAGATGAATGAAAGTTTATGTAGAGAGTTTGAAGCAAGTGAAGTAGCTTCAGCTCTCCAACAAATGGCTCCCCTCGAGGAACCTAGTCCAGATGGCATGCCTCCGCTCTTCTATCAACATTTTTGGAGCACGGTAAATAATGATGTCACTTCTCCCATCTTGTCATGGTTGAACTCAGGTACTTTACCTAACCCCCTAAACCATACTTTTATTACACTTTTTCCAAAAATAAACTCTCCAAAATATGCACACCAATTTCGCCCAATCAGCCTATGTAATGTCCTTTATAAAATTTACTCCAAAGTTCTTGCAAATCGCCAAAAAAATTACACCCATCCATCATCACTGAACACCAATCAGCCTTTACCAAAGGTAGATTAATTTCTGATAATATTTTGGTGGCCTTTGAGACTCTACATAGTTTACAAAACTATAAGGGGGGTAATTATGGTTATATGACACTAAAACTAGACATGAGTAAGGCATATGACCGGGTGGAGTGGTGTTATTTGGAAGGGGTAATGAGGAAGATGGGTTTTAGGGAGAGGTGGATAAATCTTGTAATGGGTTGTGTTAAAACAGTATCATATTCGGTTTTGGTAAATGGAGAACCATGTGAAATGATTTTTCCTACATGAGGGATTAGGCAGACCCACTCTCCTCTTTCCTTTTCCTTTTGTGTATAGAGGGGTTGAATGGCTTAATTAAAAAGGCAGAACTACAAGGTGAAATCCATGGCTACTCCCTTTGTAGGAGGGGTCCAAAACTAACGCACCTGCTTTTTGCAGATGATAGTTTTATTTTTTGCAAGGCCACAATGGAGGAGTGTGACAATGTTTTGGAGATACTCAAAAAGTATGAAGAAGCCTCGGGTCAAAAAATGAATAGGAGTAAAACATCCTTGTTCTTTAGCAAGGCGATTCCGGAGGAGGTGAAGCATGAAATCAAGGCTGCCTTGGGTGTTCCAGAAATCTTGCACTACGAAAAATATCTTGGGCTGCCCTCCTTACTTGGGAGAGGAAAAAAAGAAAGTTTTGACTACATTAAAGAGAAGGTTTGGCGGAAACTTCAAGGGTGGGAAGCAAAATTACTTTCACAAGTCGGAAGGGAAGTGCTCATAAAGGCGGTCATACAAGCCATCCCCACTTACACTATGAGATGTTTCAAATTGCTGGCGAGTTTGTGCAATGAAATTGAGGCTCTAATCAAAAGATTTTGGTGGGGCCAAAGGGGCGATCGTAGGAAAGTACATTGGGTCAAATGGGAAGAGATGACAAAATCCAAGACTATTGGAGGTATGGGCTTTCAAGATCTTGCTATGTTCAATGATTCCCTTCTAGCAAAGCAAGCATGGAGGCTATTGAATAATAAAACCTCTCTATTCTACAAAGTGTTTAAAGCTCGTTTCTTTCCCAATTCATCACTTTTGGAGGCTGCCGACTCAAGGATGGGGTCTTATGCGTGGAAAAGTATACTTAGAGGAAGAGACATCATTCAAAGGGGGGCAATATGGAGGGTTGGAAGTGGAGAAAAAATAAATATTTGGCAGCAACTTTGGCTGCCAAGGAAACACCCAACGATTCCGCTTATTTGTCCATTGGAAAGTTTTGAAAATCATACTGTTGATTCACTTATTGATCCAAGCACAAGAACATGGAATGAACAGTTGGTGGATGGATTATTTGTGGAGGAGGATGCCATGTTGATCAAGAAAATTCCCTTTAGTCGAAACGTGGCTGAAGACACCTTGTATTGGCCTTACTCTACCTCAGGAAATTATACATGCAAGTTCGGATATAGGTTTTTTAAAGAAGAGGAGGAGCTGCAATTGAATGCCCAAACCCCTCCAATCTGCCATAAACATGTTTGGAAGGAAGTATGGCAAATGCAAGCTCCACCAAAGATAAAAAAAATTTTCTTTGGAGAGCATGCTAGAATGTACTTCCAACAAAACATGCACTGATGCGAAGGAAAATTTTAGAGGACCCTATATGTGAAAGGTGTAAGATGGCAATAGAGGATTTGGTGCATGCTTTATGGACCTGTCCAGAGTTGGATGTTGTATGGGCAAATCAGGATAAATGGAGGTTCAGGGGAGAAATTGATTTCACAAGCGTAAAGGAGCTGCTGTCATGGATGATAGAGGAGGGGAAACCGCTTGAGCTGCTAGCATACACGGCCTGGACTGTTTGGAATCAAAGGAACAAAGTGAGGCTCAACCTTCAAGCTAGTCTGCTGCATCAAGTTGCTGCACCGTCAGCAGAAATGTTGGCGCACTACAGAGCCAATACAGAAGCTTCAGGTGTGTAGGTGAGGAGCAATGGAATTGGAGGAAACAGATGGCAAGCACCGCAAGTTGGTTTTGTCAAAGTGAACTTCGATGGAGCGGTCTTTGGTGAGTTAAATAAGTCAGGAGTTGGAGTGGTGATAAGGGACAACAATGGAGATGTTTTAGCTTCATGTTCAGAGAAGTTGTTTCAGGCATATAAGGTAGAGGAAGCAGAAGCATTGGCTGCACGGAAAGCCTTGATGTTCGCTCATGAGTTGGGGTTCCAAAATGTTATACTAGAAGGTGATGCACTTGGTTTAATTCAAGCTTTGAAGTCACAAGGACAGAATCTATGCCCAGTGGGTCTGCTGGTGGAGGATGTGAAAGTTTACTCCAACAATTTCTAAGAGTGTTGTATTCTCATGTAAGGAGAAACGACAATAGTGTAGCTCATAGTCTGGCGAGACATGCTATAAGCATACCAGATTTACAAGTATGGATGGAAGATGTACCTTCGCATATTGTTTCATTTTTACATTCGGCTGTAACTCATTTACATTAATAAAAGTACTTAACTTCCTTCTCAAATAAGTCAAATTCTGGACTTGTTGAGTGTATTCTCTAATTGGCGCTTGATTGCAAATTATTATTTATCTAATTATCATTAAGTATGTGCATTTGGATAAGATCAAGTAGTATTACCAATAGTGACGGAACAATGAATTCTCTCAAACAACGCAAAAGTAAGAGTTTTGTGCTATGGTTATGACATTTTAATAGAGAGTAGCTTTGACTGTATTGGGATTATGATTGTGTAAGAGTGCCTTTATACCATTCTACATTCTCCAAATTAGTTAGTAAAATTTTTCTTGTTGTTGCTGTGAACATAGGCCAAAAGTTGAGACGCATAAATTCTTAGTGTTTTTTTGTGTGTTCATTTTTTAATGTTTGTGTTTATTTGTCTTTCAAATTTTCTTCTTTCTTTCCTTTTAAACCCCGTAAGATTTGTGCAATCAAATCTTGTTAAGTGTTGTTTCTCAAAAAAAAAAAAATCTTGTTAAGTGTCATCCGAATGTATTTTTTACTACATTATATACCATTATCTATTTATGGTTTGATTAAAGAATATGCTGTTGTGTTTTCGTGGACCAAAATGTTTAATTTTGCTGCACAAGTAGGAGTTTTCTACTCAATGTTTCTCTCTCTCTCTCTATATATATATATTGTTTTAGGCTTTCACGGCCTTGAGAGACAGAGAGATAGGACATAAGAGGCTATGAACAAGATATAAACTTTCCTTTGTCTGTCTCTGTTTTGTTAATGGCGATCTCATCCCAGCACAATCACAACAACAACAATAGCATCATCCTCACAAACACACACAAGTCATGGGCCATCTTCACCACCTCCAAAATTTACGAGTGTGTTCATTGGGTTCTCTAGGAACCACATATTATCAGATATGATAATAACAGACAAACTTTCATGTTCCGCATCTCCTTTACCAAATCTTAGAACCCAAGTCAGTTCTCCTTCAATAATCCCAATATCCCAAATCCTACAACTCCATTCTCCATCCCAAACCGTATTAAAAAAAACACATTTGAATTCCCTCCAAATAAGCACCACCCACTATGAACACAGAAGGGATAAATTTGAAGACACTGTACCAACCATGTCAGAGATATTGGACTCATCAAAAGCCCAAAACCTTGACCTCCAGCTCCAAACTCTAGGACCCTTTTTCAGAATCACGGCCAAGAGCTTGGAAACCCAGACAGAGCTTGGGAAGGCTGAGGGGCTAATAAGGGTCTGGTTGAAAGGGACAATTCTTCACTTGGACTCCATTAGATTGAGGAGAGAGACACTGGGAATGGAGAAATCAATCTTTGGTATTGGTTTGTTCCTTGGAGCTGTTGCTATACGATATGGATATGATTGTGGTTGCAAAACAGCCGAGTTGCTTGCAATCAATGACTCTGATCTTTACCATTCCAAGGTTTTTGTCTACCCTATATCTTCACCTTAATCTAGATTGTCCATTTGATTGAAAAAAAAAAAAAAAAACGCTAGTGGAAAAGCTATACTTACCTTAATCTATTCGCAGCCAGTAGATATTTTTCTTTTTATGTGGTCTCCCTTTGTTTAAAAGAATAATGTGTCGAATGCAAGCAGTACCAGAGTTACTCGGTTGTTTCCTTTGCATTTCTAGTAACAATAAGTCGATAGTGTCTATAGGAACACATTTTTTTTCTTTCATAATTGCTGAGTTGATAAGTTATGAATTATAGAAAATTAAATCATGATCTTATGTGAAAATCAATAATATATTGTAATCTCAAAATATGTTATGAAAAATATTGTATTTGTAGCATTACTGTTCAAGTAAATACGTTTAGTAGCCATTAAATGGCCACAGAAGATACCTATTAATTAGCTTTCCCACTTGTCCTTCGTCCAGTAATGTGTGTTTTTAGTTAAATTCTCCTTGAAAGAATGTCTTAAACAGTTACTCAGATGACTGAATCTTCTATTCATATAATAGATTTTACTTTTTCAATCTCGCAGCTTGTTAGGTTCTACACAAGAATTGGATTTAAGGCTGTGCATGAAGTAACAGGTTCAGGATTTGGAGATTATGCCCACATGTTGGTCTGGGGAGGAGTTGGGACTCGAATGGATGCTAATGTTGAAGAACTTCTTGTAAAATGGTGCACCAGGTTCAAACCTCGGAAGTGATTCACTGGTTGAGTAATTTCTCTTAATCCATTTCTTGAGCAACATCTCTTCTAATTCTATGAAGCACAGACTAGAAACTCTACTGTCACTAAAAACTGCCATCTGAGGTGGAAAATTAGTGTGTTTGGTTGGTGGCATTGGTTGTAAGTGCTACTCCTTATGGTGTGTATGTGACCATGCTGAATTCCCAGCAAGTATGTCCTTAGTGTTCAACTTCAGTTTTGATCTGAGGATATTTTTAACCCGTGGGTTGAACAAGACCACGAGGAAGAAGGAGATCTTGCCTTGTATGATTATATCATATCGGTATGACTTGTGAAGCTCATGTAGTTCTTTCATTTAGTATTTAATATCATAATTTTTTTATAACAAAAATCTAATCTTTTTACTTTGTAATATGCTTTTTAAAAAAAAACAAAATGCTAAAGGTTTAACAAATTTTACTACAAAACACTTACAAACAATGTAACAATGATGTGATTAGTGATACTTTAAGAAGATAATAAACAAATATTTGAATGATGTTAGGAATATGATAAATTTTACAACATAAGGCTTACAAAGATGTATTACCAATCACAAAAAGTAATTAAAAAATGCATTTAATAGGATGTTGATGTACATAAATCATATTAATTATCACATCAATTTATAAAGGCTCCGAACTAAAACTTATAGTATTTCTAGCATTTTTCTATCTGAATTATTTCTTGTGAATTATTTTAGGGAGACAAGTGAATATATATAGAGTTTCATCAAGTTATCCCCTTACATACTATAAAGAGGAAAAAAGATGTGTTTACAAGACTGAAAGATGTATGGAAGATCAGAGATTTTTATTATCAGAGCTGAAATCTGTACATATTGTGACACAGAGCTGAAATAAGTATATTGCACATGTTTCAATAAATGAATAGAAGAATTAGTCACTAATACACTGGATTTCGCTATAGCATAGAAAACTATATATGGACAACAACATATAGATTACAATGCTAACAATTCTGACTACTCTTAACAAAGAATAGACCTATTGGAATATGTCCCTTATCTTTTGGAGAAGCCCTCTGCTTTTTTTGTTTTCTTTGGCTCTCGATGCTATCCTTTGGGGAAAGCCTGATGAGGTTTCAAACTTGTCAGTTGTCAAATCAAATATTTGTTATATGTAGACAGTAGACTGAAGATGAAAAAAGCAATCCTGTAAATTTATCATAGAGATGTAATTAACATGGTGACTCATTAGCTCTAAGAACAAATTATTTGCTAACAATATCAAGTTGCAAAACTGAGAGTTGACTCTCAGAAAAACAAAAAAGATGTTGCATCTTGCATGAAGATCTTATCAACACTGGAAGTCACAAATCCATGTCCCAAGCAGGGGGGGGGGGGGTGACTTTGTTAAAAAATTCAGCTTAATGTCCTACTGTAAATTTTGAGTGAGTAATGACATTTATGAGAAAAAATTAGTTTGTACATTTGCAAATCAAATGCCATGACTCTAGCCATAATCTTCAATCTCACACCTTATTCAACTCCCCCTTTTGCTGATCTCCATAATTTGCACATATGGACATAAGGCGAGTTACAGTATTACACAGATGGAAGAGGTTTTCAATTATCAGGAAGGATACTAGTTTATCATGCCATATAGCATGCATATTTAATAAATTGGGAAATTATCTAGTGGAAACTAATTAGGCAATCATTTTTTTTGGTAAATATTAGTGTCATTAATTTTAGTCATCTAAGTAAGTTGAATATTTTATCACAAAGCATTTAACCTGTCCACATACCACTCAAACCCAACCTGCTTATCAATCACTTTCAAGTAGACTAACAAGCAAGGACCATATAACCGGCATAACAACTAAAATTCAAAATACCTGTGCCTCAGCATTCTTGTGTCACAGCAAGATTCCTCTTTCTGAAGTCTCTCAGCAAGATGAAAATCAAAGTGCTCTTGCCTTTCCTCAACAAAACAAGGTGGTAATTCAATCCCACATAGTGAACACTTGTAATCATTTACCCACAGAAGTAGCTCTCCCTGATTGGATGAAGAGACTGTATCATCATCCGGCAAGTTAGGCCTCTTGTTCTCTTCATCTAGGCTACGAAATGCAGAAGGCACAGAAGAAGAATCTGCTTTCAACTCAGACACTGCATTTTGATAAGATTTTCGTTCTGGGGTATTCACCTAGACAAATAGCAAAATCCAGAAACGGAGAACAAGAAAAAACTCGAGTAAAGTGACAACTCAAGAATAAAATAGAAAGCATTTAAATATAGATCTCAACAGAAACTACACATAAGAGTAACTAAGAAATCATTTGAATTTACATTATCAATCAAAATTCAAATTATAGCCAGGGTTCTAGCAATAATCTTTTCCTTGGAAAGAGATTTGGGCTATTTTAAAAGCTGGGTTCTTCACCATAGACAACCATACATCAGGAGATTTTAACCATATGTAATCTTATTAGTAAAATTAGCTCCTTTTGAACTGTTGGCTATGTTAACAGGTCAGAGAATCAGCAAGCATTTGTTATTGCATTGGTGCTTTTTGTTCTCATCATTTGGTAAGGTTCTTCCAGAATTGGTAACTCAGATTCTTTCCATTCCACCTGGTATGGTAGATTCTATAACAAGGGAATGGCTCCAATATGTTTGTTGTGGTGATTATGGATGGAGCAGACTCAGAATATTTTAAGGGAAAGAGCTTTCTGGAGTTGAGCTAAAGGGGCTGCTTTGCGCAATCTCTCCTTGGACTTTGGTTTTCTTCTATAACACTATAGCTTTTAGAAATAGTTGACACCTTTTATTTTTTTGCTTGGTAATTTAACTCAAGCAATCTGCAATGTTAGGACTTAAAAACTGCTGTCCACCATCCCATTATTTAAGGTTGACACTTTAAATTCTTAGTTGTTGTTGTTGGTTGGAAATGATGGGAACTGAACCTGCACATGGTGGATTCGCCCCTTGGGTTCTTTAAATTCTATGGACGGCGTTGTTACTGAGATTCACCCCTAGGAAATTAAAAAAATTGCATTCTGGTCCGAGTCAAGATTATGAATTAGTCTTTTAAATTCTCACATACCTTGTTTCCATTTTCAACACCCAAAGGCTCATGAAATTTCTCGTTTCTCCATCATTGTTGCCATTAGCACAATTATTATCTTCCAGATCTGGAAAGTGGCTGCTGTCCAATAAATCCCTACCATCATAACTACAGGCCTCATGGCTACCCCTAGAAAAACCAGTTTCTGTATTATTCATGAAGTGGTGATCATTAACAATTGAGCCCATGGAACTACTATCAACCATACTTTCCCTATACGCATCTCCAGATATCAAATAATTGGTGAGAGTTTTTCGTGTAGGATCAGCAGGAGCAACAGCCTTGTCTGCATTGAACTGGGACAATCGCAAGCCTGAAATAAGCATATATAACTGCAATGTCATACACAAAGGTCCACAAGGTTCGAGATTAAATTTTAACATGGTCCCTTCTCCATGGAAAATTTAACAAATATTGAGCTATTTTCATAAAGAAGAAAATTAAGCACAAATTGAGTGGTACCTATCAGTCTCAAAGAGACTGGAAGTTCAGCCTTTAGCAGCTTTGATGCATATTTCAAAATATCCTCACTTGAGCAAATATACTTTTGCAAAGTCACAGCTCTGGTCCTAACCTGTTTGTCACAAGGTCTGTAAAATTTTAAGCACAAAAAATACACATTAGTGATGACTAATGTTCCATTTATTTTGTTGTAAAATATTTTCAGTGTTTTATAGTGTTTGTTTCATTGTAAAATGTAGTCAAACCTCATGGAATTTATGAGATCTTACTTGGGGTTAAATACACCAGATATGGGTTGTACATGAATAAATCTCTTATGAGTTGGTATTGACTCTATCTATACAGAGAACCATAATGGAACAACAAAAAGCACCTCAAAAGTAGTTGTTTTCAATTTTAGAGTCAATGTTCGCCCAGAAAGACCTTCTTTCTGCATGTCCACAGATAGCATCTGTGCAAGATCAGCTGCAAACATAACCGTAACAAGGCTTACTTAATAAAAAAAATATAATTCATTTTCTACATATCCTTTTGACCAAGAATGTCATACATATTAGCCATAAAATCTACAGAATTGATATACGTACACATAAAATTGTAAGAATTTTAGAAGCTTTAAAAACAACTTTTAAATGTCAGTCAGCATTTTATTCACTAGGCTTTGACTAAAGGTTTAAGCAAAACCTAAGTAGTTGGAACAATAAATGAATCTTGGGTGAGCTGAACTCAGCCACAACTTATTATTTGAAGTCTTGAGGATTGGTCTAAATATTTAAGATGTGTTTATCTGGCTCATAAAATTGGCTGGGCAGGGTTCTAGAGTGAGACATTTCACCCCAAACTAAGCCGGGTTAGATACTTACTGCTATTACAAACTACAAAGCAATATAAAACACATTTGTTAAGCAAAAGGGCACCGCACCACTTACCTAATTTCTGATAAAATGATGACTCATCCTCTGTGGATGAAAATGTTCTCTCTCATTACTGATCTGCAATGAATATACGATATAATCATTGTGGTGATATACTAATAAACAATAAAAATCTTTCAAAAAGAAAAAGAAAAAAACCAATGGTGTACGTGTAACAGTGTAAGTCAACATGTAATAAGAGAACTAGATAAGGCAAGAACATGTACAGGATTAAGAAAATAAGGACATCATAAACTGAATAACTACTGCTCTCTCTGACCGACCACCAGGGGTTTTTCCCAATTCCCAAAGGGTAAAAGGAATAGAAGAAGAAAATACAAGAATATAAACACCAGCAAAGCAAAGGGGAGAAAAAAGGACATGCATATCTTGAACTGAAACAACGAGAGCTGCAATCATATAAAATGCAAGAAATGATAAAATGTAAAGAGTATAATTTGATTTCTGAGTTTATATGACAATATAACAGGCGCACATAAAAGCTATGTGTTTCAGTTGACAATAAAACCACGTACGGTAGAAAGAGCTGACCACTGCTCTAAAGTCTAACCTGCTGTAGAAGTAGAACGAGAAAAATAGTACGTGCACCTACAGAGGAGACCACCTTTTTGAAGCTATCCTCATTCCTCATTCTGCAACTGCAAGCTATATTTATTTATTAAAAGACCATGTTAATTAAGTTGACTGCAGCAGATCATAATTAACAAATAATTAAATGGGTAGTGAGGATATAAATGTCATGACAACCATCCGATCATTTGGTTAGACAAATTGTCCATTTGGCTTGTTTATATCTGAGCAAACAGGAATATGAGAAGAGTTTTAAATTTCACAAACATAAAGGACCTTAATCACTTTGGTTTGACTGTATTAATGCCATGGAAAGTTAAAAGTTCAGCTAAAAGATAACACAAATCTAGAAATTTGACTGCACCCTGTTTTACCAGTGATGATTGATTATAACCTCATTATTTTAAATAGATCGGTTTCTTTTCTATCCACTCTTGGCATCCAAAATCCTACAAAGTCAATATAAACTTCTAAGTCTTGATGCTTGATCCAAGTTGAGATTCCTAATTTAATAATATTCCCACTTAGATAATGATTCTATATTTTGCTTTAATAATATTCCCACTTACAAATATTTGTTTGCTTTACGCCAATTTTGAAATTTTCTAGAGCTTTCCGCTGGCTGTGAGAGAACAGAGGAGGTATCTAGGCAGTTTGCAATCTTTTCTATGTTTTAGGTTTGAGTTTTTTTTTTTTTTTTCTAAATTTTAAAATGAAAAGAAGTAAAATGAATTAATAAACTCAAAATATGATTTGTTTTTCATAATAACTAACATGGCACCGTTATTTTTAGAATTTTGTTAGTAAGTTAATGACATGGCATAATTTCAACCATCTATTACGTAATGAAAGGCTAAGATTAAGATAACTTCATTTGGTAGAGTACCTTTTAGAATCTTTAGAGGATCTTGAACTTGTATGATGTATATTTACAATGTATTATTATTGTTAATTTTGTCATTATCCTGTTGATAAATTTTAAGGTGCGTTTCAGAAAAGAGTTAATAGTATTTAGAAAGCAAAACATGACACCGGCTCTCATAGTAGCTCAATGGTTTGTATACTTATTACAAGTACCAAGCCTTGGGTTCGAGGGCTGGTGAGTAGAAGAGAGAGAGCAAAGAGATTGATATGGAATCATGAGGTATTCTAAAATACCTCTCTTTTTATTTGGAAACTGAACACTGGTCCATCACCATGGGCCTAATGGACCTCTCCAAAATAATTCAAAAGTTTGCAATCTAATATTCTAATGAAATGTTTAGAAATCACCAATACGAAAAATGTATACTTGGTCCATCCTCAAGATGCAATCTTAATGGGAGCAAGTTGATGTCACCTATGTAATTTCTAGAAAATTCACACCTTTTATTGTAGTTAAGGTCTGCAATTTATGTTAAACTTCAAATTTTTGAACAGCTCTAGTTCAAAGAGCAAAAAAACTGCCTCTTATAACTAAAATTAAATTCCTTAAAGTAGTGGAGGGTAAGAAATTAGAACAATGAAGGTGTGGAATTGGTTTTACTCATCCAAATACATACCATTTATAAATGACAATTGTAATACTTAATACTTATTAGTACCTCTTGAGGTATTATTATTTGTCTGGCCTAAATTCTACACCCTTTAAGTTTGGGTGAATAATACAACACCTATTTATTGTCATTTATAAAACTGACACAATTTTCATATGCAATACAACATTGTTTTATTTGATTTAACAACAATTTCATAAGTGGTACTAGATGCAAAGACTAATTTTACAAAAATGGTAATATTAAGGACTAAAATAAAAAATACAAAGTAAAAAAAAATAGGGATAATTGCCAGTACACCCACTGTAAGTGAATGTCAAAAATCAATATCAATATATATATATAAAAGCAGAGACCTCATGCAGGAAAGCATGAGGTCCTACCATGTGGCGCCTTCTATAATAGCCATTTAGTTTTTTTTTTTTTTTTTTGTTCAACTTACAACTCATCTATTACTTATTACTTCTCATCACTCCTCTCTCATGTGTCAATTGACTAAAATAACTTTTAAACTTTCAAGAATATTGTATACCATTAATTGTTTAATAAAGAAAAAAATACCATTAATTAAACTCTTCTACATCTAACCCTTCAATTGCCCGCCTGTTGCAATTGCTAAGTTATATAGCTCCTCTATATCTAACCCTTTAGTTGCCCTCCTCTTTCAATTATCTAAGTTATATATTAGTACACTTCCTTCTAGCCATGAGTCTCATTTTACAATTACTTCTCTTCTTTTCTTTTAATGTTTCTCTTTTCTTTTTCTTTTTTTCTTTTTTTGTTTATTCTTTCTAAAATCTTTAGCTACACATTTTTTAGAAATCAAGTTTTTATAACTCAAATTCTTGATGTATTGTAGGATAGATTATGCTTGAAATGAGTAAATCCTATGGCAAAATCGTGGTTTTGCATTTCGGAATCTGTAAAGTTCAAACATGGTGAGTAAGAGTTTGGAATTTTATTCTTTTTCTTCTTTTGAAATTTTATTCTAGAAAAGTAATCGCGTTCTTGGCTAAGTAAGAGGAAACACAAATACTTTGCTTTAACTATTATAAACTAAATTAATTTTTGTTTGTTATTATCAATCTAATATTAGAGTTTGCAATAGAGGGTTAGGTTTTAATTGTGTTGTTATCAATTCAATATTAGAGTTTGAAATTTCGACGTGTTGGGCATTTTGTTGGAATTATTACTGACAAATAAAAAGAAGTGGTTTATGAGATCCCATGACAAGGGCAATGGCAAGGAATCCAATTGCTTTCTCTCCACACCTTTGCAAATACCACAAACATTTCATCATAATTGGAATGTCCCTTTGAGGTCAATTTTATTTTTAAAGTTATTTTCTTTGGGATATTATTTTTAATTTCATTAATCAACTGGGTTTATTTTTATTTTTTGGGGACAATAATCATCATATGCAAATGTTAAAATCTAGAGCATCTTATCGCAACTATTAGTATACATCCTTTTCTTATTTTCCAACTTCCATTCATGTAACTGAAACTATATGGGGCTAAATAATGACTATTCTCGATTAAAATCTCATTTCAATTGCTACTATGCATTTGCCAACTATTGGTGCTACAGTGCTCAAAGGCCCTATAGGGAATTTTTGGTTTAACTATATATTATTGCTAGATACTAACATAGCACAAATTTCATCTTTTGTGCACATTTTAATTTAGTCTTCTTTCTTTTTTGAATTTAACTTGCTCTTTATCAATGTACATTCTTTGTTGTTAATTAATGAAATGCTTTTGATTCCATAAAACATTTGGATATTAATGTCTACATTCTTGATCAATTTTGAGTGTTATTTGGATGTAGTTAAGTATCAATGTAGTAGACCTCATGTTAGTTTATTTGTTGCTTAATGTACTTTGTGCAAGAAGGTGAATTAAAAGGTTTGAGCTTACATGTGCATGAGATGAACTTTATGCATTCTTTTGTAGGAAGGGGACCATTCACACAATGACAAAATAACACATTAAAGAATGTAAATTCCGTTCATGTTTTCCAGCTATAAGAAACTTTTTTTTTTATCTAATAATAATTTATAGTCCTAGGGTATGAAAATGCTTATATTTGACAATTTGCTTTGTAAATTTACGAAGTTTTCTACATATGATGAGGAATTTCATATTTGAAAGCTTTAAAGGGGCAGCCGAATATAAATGTTCTTGGAATTACTTTTTAACCATTGTCATTTGTGACTCAAATGACTACATATTGCAAATTTTCATATTGATATTAGTTTGCGATACTTACAAAAAATAACAAAGAATGTTGCCAAATCTAAATTTGGCAAATTTGGCACTAACTAAACTCAATAGAATTTTTAATTTTAATATTTAGCTTTAATAGGATTTGATTATGGTTAGGAACTAGGGTTTCGTTTGAATTTAGTTTTACTATTAAACTTTGTAAATTAATCATGACTAACAATAATTGTATTAATGAACACAAGGGGTTAAAAGATTTTTTTTTTTTTTTTTTACAAAATATTTCAAAATGCACCGCGCATCGCGCGGGATATCTGCTAGTTACTTATAAGAGCTTTTATTTGAAAACGGAGGCCCTACAAAACAAGTTTTGACTATTATAATTACTTAGAACGCATAATCAATTAAACTACTAATAAAATGAATGTCACACAAAAACAAAGTTAGATTATCTTTAGATATTGAAACTAGTCTAGAGCTTAAAAACTTTGAGCTTAAGCTCCTCTTCCATAAATAGTCTGAAATTTATTTGTAAGTTTAAAACGAAGGAGAAAAGGGCATGAATAGCCTAACAAATTCAATTGTTGACGTTGAAATTTCCTTATTTTTGTATGCTTCTATTTGAATAAAGAATAACATATGTTTGTGGGTTCAAATAAAAGATAAATATTTATAAACATGTTTATGTTTATTTTTATGATATTTTTGTTTGATGGTTATATTCACATAATAATAATAATAAAATAATTCTTAATTAATATATTTGTTTCCCTTTTCGTTCTTTTAAATTATGTATAAAAAATAAACAAATAAGTTGACATTTATTAGTTGTTTGATATCCTTTATTACAAGCAAGGCATAAAAATAAACATACAAAGCAAAATAGATAAATTATAGTTATTTTACTGAAATTATATTAAATTATGAAATGTAATAATTTTTTTAAGATTAAAATATAACATTATACCCAATGACAATAACAACTTACCACTTATAACAAGCGCACTGGATCTATTGTGGATGTTCCTATGGGAAAGGCTATGCTAGGGCGTGTGGTCGACGCATTGGGAGTACCTATTGATGGAAGAGGGGCCCTAAGCGATCACGAGCGAAGGCATGTCGAAGTGAAAGCCCCTGGAGTTATTGAACGTAAATCTGTACACAAGCCTATGCAAACAGGGTTAAAAGCAGGAGATAGCCTGGTTCCTATAGGCCGTGGTCAACGAGAACTTATAATCGGGGACTGACAAATTGGAAAAACAGCTATAGCTATTATTTGTGAAATATTGTGTACATATCTTATTCTCATTCACACATTTCTCTTATTTTCCTTGTAATCTTCATCTTCTTCTTCTGCACTGTCTCTCTCTTTCTCCCTGTAATCCGGTAATTGAGCTCTCTCTCTCTCTCTCTCTCTCTCTCTCTCTCTCTCTCTCTCTCTCTCTCTCTCTCTCTCCGTAAACTCAAAACCAATCCCCAAATCATTGCAATTTGTCTGAGGCAAGGCCAAGATTCTACAATATTTGGTTAGTATTTTGTTTAGCTTTTGCATTTATCTTTCTTCCAGTAGTTATCTTCATATGGTTCAAAAAAATTAACACAAAAATAAAGCAAACTATTTTGTTCTTGGTTGATTTGATAGTTTGTTATGTTTGTAAAATTTAATTGACTAGAGGAGACCCAACCAAGTAGTCAGATAATGGTGGGGGGGTGTTAGGATGGAAAATCTGTTTTTTGTTCTTTACTTTTTTTAGTAGTTTGTTAAATTTTATTGGTTGCAAGCCAATCTAGACTATTCTTAGGAGACCTAACCAAGTAGTCATATAATGGGGGTGGGGGTGTTATACTTAGCTTTCAAGCCTACACAAACCTAGCCACCTATTCCAAACAAAAAAAACACAAAATGTTTCCTTTAATTCTTAGGCGTCAGTTTGCTTTGTCTCACAACTAAGTGGATGAAAAGATGGCCGGTGAATTTTAACAAGGCTGACTTTGCAAGCCTTTTCGTTTTCGGCTGCAATGGTTGTGTCACATAACCTTCCTAGAACGAAGATCCTATGGAGAAGCCGCTTAAAACTCATTTCACCAATTGTCACATAACCTTCCAAGGTACTCTGCACTTATTGCATCTGCATGGCATGAAACTCATTCCATCAATTGTTTGTTCAACCGCGTTCTCTAACATTCCCATGGTTTCGAGAAATTAAACTTTAAAAAAAAAAAAATTGGAAGGTGTACAACAATTGAAAGAACCATAAATAGTTAAGGGCTCCCACCCAAACCCAAAATTAGAAAGCAATGTGTCTTCTGCTATACTTACAAGAAGTTGTACTGGTGCATTAATCATTTGCAATTGTCAATTAATTTTATTTTCTTCACACTCCTCATTTCTACAGATACTTCCACTGTATATTTATACGAATGTTTAAGATGGATGTGGAAAAAATAGATGAATACTAAGGAGATATCAAAGCGAACAACCCTAAACTTACAATCTTTAATAATATTGAAATGAATATTGTTTTTCCTTTTGCATACGATATCATAAAAATACTTATAAATGATCTCATAATTGTGATTCCCAATATTATTCAAAAGTAGGCCACTAATTTACGAGCTACACACGAACACATGATATGAACTTGTAATCCATCCAATAAAAAAAAAAAAGGTTGGATTATCTTTAGATATCAAAACTTGTTTAGAACTAAGAAACTTTTAAGCTTAAGTTTCTCTTGCATAAATAGTGAGAACAATATTTATATGTTAAAAACAAAGAGAAAGGTGTATGAATACCCTAAACAATTCAAATGTTCACATTGAAATTTTCATATTTTTCTATGCTTCTATTTCAATAAAGTACAACATATTAGGGATGGCAATGGGGCGGGGTGGGGTCGAAGGATGAGGTCTTCGTCCCCGCCCCACATAGTTTTGTCTTGCCCCATCTCCGCCCCGCATGACGGGGAAAACTCTCACCCCATTCCTGCCCCTTGGGGCCCCACAAAGCCCTGCCCCATCTCGTAAAACTCTATTTTTTGTTAATTTTCCCTACAACTAGTACTTTTTTTAATGAAATCTATTTCATTAATAAAAATATACTTGAAATTACAACTAAATTTATCCCATCAAATTAAATCAATTTTTAGAAAAAATTGAATAATATATCCAAGTGTTTAACAAGACAATCATAAAAAAATAATTCTCATAGTATAACACAAAACAAATTAAAGACAGAGAACCACATTTGGTAAAATAAAATATACTAATATTAATATGTTTGTTTAAATATTAGGGTTTTAGAGTATGAAAAATTTACAATTATAACCCTTAGTTAAGTGAAGCGGGGTGGGGACGGGGAGGGGCGGGGCGGGGTGGGTCTAAAAAGTTTAAACCCATCCCCGCCTCGCCCCGTGGTGCGGGGCTAAAATCTTGTCTCATCCCCACCCCACCACATTTGCGGGGTGGGGAAAACCCGCGCGGGGTGAAGTGGGGAGGGGCGGGTTTAGCAGGGCGGGGAAAAATTGCCATCCTTACAAAATATGTTTCTAAATAAAATAAAATAAATGTTTATGTTTATTGTTATTGTTATTATGTTTTTGTTTAAGTGTTACATTCATAAATAATAATTATTAATTAATATATTCATGGTCATTTTAGAAATTTTAAATTATGTACAAGAATAAACAAGCAAGTTGACATTTATCAAGCTATATATAAAAATAAAAACAATATTAAGCACCCATAGTGGATGGATAGATATTTTTTAATGCCTAATCCTTGATGTCTTAAAGCTTTGAACTATTTTTTGAGCTTGAAAATTATCTAGATTCATCCTGGTGTGCCTCTTTCTTAAGGGTACTATTATTTTTATCATGATTTAAAGTTACCTAAAAGAGTAAAAGTATGTTTTTTACGATGTCTTAAACACCGTAAATTTAGTTAAGATATAAATTTCATAAAGTTTTAATTTAATGTCATACTAGTTTAAGCATTTATAGATTAAAAAAAAATTTAGTTAGTATAAAATTCATGTTAGTTTGTTAGGGTTTTTTTTTTAAAAAGAATTATAATCTTAAAAGTGCTGAAATTAATTGATTGTTATTTTTGAAACAATTGTGAGTTTTCTTTTAGAGTCTAAATTTGATAATGATGGGGGTGAAACCTATGTTTTACATCATCCATTAAGAGATTATCATGTTAGCTTTTTACTTAAATCTCAATACTTTTGACAACACTTAATAACATCTCAATAAACTCCTAATAGAGTTGGATTTTCAAATGAGTATTATAATTGATTAGGTATGGTTGTACCTATTCTTTAATATATGATATGATGATACAACATGTTGGGATGAAAGGATGTAAACAGTGAACAAGAAACAAGGTTCTTACAAATATTTGGCATATACAACACATCATTCAAAGTAAGTTCCTTGCCTGAATTCATCTTTAATATTACCTTTCATTTTCCTATAATCTTAGAGGCTGAGGAATTACTCATGAATATTTCTTCTCCATTGTCCACAGGATGATATGAAGAAAAAAAAATGATCTAAACATACATGGCAAGTAGACCCAGTGTTCATTCATCATTTCTTGGTATCTCCTCCTACCAAGTTCACTTCAAAAATCACTGCAGAAATATCTATATCACTAACATCTTTAAAAAGATTTTTCACTTCAGTAATGTTGGCTTGAGAGCCTTTCTTAGTCCCTTGATCTTTACACTTATGGAAGTTCTTAGCACAATGCCCCATTTGCCACACACATAGCATTTTTCATTGAACTTTGTAAAGTTACCCCCACTGGTACCTTGATTCGAGCTTTCACTGGAGTACTTCCTCTTATTCTTATTCTTTATTTGAAGAATGATTGTCCTCCTCAATTCTCAATCTTACGATCAAGTCTTCAAGCCACATCTCCTTGCGCTTATGCTTCAAGTAATTTTTGAAATTTTTCCAAGATGAAGGCAATTTTTCAATGATAGTAGCCATTTGAAATGGTTCACTTACAGACATACCTTTAGCATGAATTTCATGTAGGATCAACTGTATCTCTTGCACTTGACTAAGCACAGTTTTGGAATTCACCATTTTGTAATCTAGAAGTTTGCCCACAATGAACTTTTTAGTTCTAGCATCTTCTGTCTTGTACTTGTTGTCCAAGAAATCCCACAACTCTTTTTCTATCTTGATTTTACTATACACATTGTACAATGTGTTGTCCAATCCATTCAAAATATAGTTTTTGCATAAGAAGTCAACATGTTTCTATGCTTCCACAACAACAACCACTTGCCTATCCGTCTCATTTTCCTTAAGATTTGGAGCTTTCTCATATAGGAATTTTGCCAAATTCAATGTTGTGAGATAGAATAGCATTTTTTGTTGCCATCTCTTAAACTCAATACCATTGAATTTTCTGGCTTTTCTCCATGATTAACAGGAACAATAAAAGGGGCAGCAACATGCACCGCAACAGGATTCACAACAGTTTTATTCGACATTTTTGTCAAAACAAAACTCCAATAAATTGAATTCTCAAAAATCAATCGAAGTATACACACACACACACACACACACACACACACACACACACACACACACATATATATATATATATATTACACCACAATCTAGAAAATATAACACGACACTGACAAATTCAAGTATAACTTTAAGGCTAAAAACATATATTATATAATTAGCCAACTAAACAAAACTTCTAAACATGTCTATGTAAAATAAGATGACACGCAATTGATAGTTTATAATATATATACCACAGAATCAACAAAACAACATCAAAAGTCAACATCAAATATAATAATCAAGCTGGAGTTTGCCAATTGCTTTTATAGAATGTTAGGATTAATGCCCTTAAATCCTATTGTATGATGCTATGTACGACATTATGTATGACTTAATGTTGTGATTAATAAAGTTGTTTTATTATTATCTAAATAATGGTAACATGAATATTTGGACATTATCATAGAGTCCATGAGATGCATAGTATGTGATTTAGTTACAGAAGATGTAGATTACAAGTTCTTTGTAAACTCAGAATTTTAGTTCGTAGTCGGTGATGAAATTGGGCATTTCATCTACGAAGATTATAACATATCAATTAAAATGATTTGTCTTGATCATGGAAGTGGAGACTTTTAGTTGATGTGTTTTAAGAGTTAAAACATTGAACTAAACCGTTGTGAGATTTATTATTCTCCTAACGACTATCAGATGAATAATAAATCTCACGACTTCTATTTACATGAACTCTTAATCCTAAGAAAATAATGGATCTAATAATGAGATGTAGGTTACTTTGATCTATCAAGAGTAAGATCTAAAGTCACGATCAAAACCTCAGTATGTTGGGCAGCCACATTTAGTGTTGATGGAACATATATTCTCAAGATGAAATTTATAATCTCTTAACGAAGATATAAAATATTCTCTTGAGATAAATTTAATGGGTTTAGTTATTCAAAGTGTTAGGCCTAACCACTTTAGTAAGGAGTTACTAAAGTATATATTTATGAAATTGGATTTCATAAATATATGATGAATAACGTAAATGATTAAACCAGGTACTCAAGGATTAAGATGTAGTAATCTTCAAAGTGACAGTCTACATTTATGACTTTGTATTACTACGAATATTTTATGAATGGGTTGTATATACAATAAAGTCTTAGGATATAATTTATTAACAAGGCCTAGAGTGCAATTATATTTATATAGTGGTATTAAATATAATTAATGGTAACTTTGGACTTGTCAAGAGTTGACAAAAAAGCCCAAAGCCCATTGGAGCTAGTGTCTTATTTGTTCCCTTTTGGTCCAACTCCAAACCACATACTAGAGCCTAATTGGAATGGCCCAAAAGGTCAGCTAATTAGATAATCAGTTAGATACAAAGAGAGAAACATACAGAATTTTAGTAAGAGACACAATTGTGAAATCGTGTGTATGTGGGTGTAAGCCACTCTTTTATTCTACACTAAACTGATTGAGAGACCACACTTTTTGGGCATCTTGGGTATTAGTGAAATTGGAGTGAAGATTAAAAGTGTTCTCAAGTACTTCTAATCATTAGTTTTGAATTTCACCACATCAAGGTATGTTCTCTTGTTCTTAAATTCTGAAACTTACATAGTACATATTATTGATTGCGAATGAAGTAGATCCGTTAATTTTTTCACTGCGTATATTTTGTATGAGATACAAACCGTGTTTTTCCAACAATTGGTATCAAAGAGGTCTTCAATTTCGAATTTATATAACAGGTTTTGTGAGTTTTGGAATCAAAGATAGTAATTTCATGATATTAGAAGATTATGTAATTAATATTCTGCATGGTCATTGAAATTATTGTTTGATGAAAATTGATGTTGATATTATGATGTTGTTTAAGTTTGATGTTAAGTATGTTAATTTGAACTTTAAGGCTATAGCATCAATGGAATTCAGCTTTGATATCAAATTATGTCTATTATGTTCATATGATGGTTGTTTGTTCATGAAAAACCGTTGAAAATTGCTTTAGAAAAATTCTGGAAAATTCGAGTTTCACGAGTTTCGATCGATCGAAAATTGCTTTTCGATCAATTGAGTGAAATAGTAACCATCCTGTTTGATTCGATTGATTTTTTATTGTTAGTCGATCGATTGAATGTTCTTTTTTGATCGATCGAGCAGCGATCGAGTACCAATCGAGCCAGGCAGATTGTTAAGTACGAATTTTTAATTTTTTCGATCGATTGAGGGATACATTTGATAGATCGAAAGTTGTGATTTTAAATTTTTCTAAGGGTTTTCAAACTTTTAAAAGTGCAAGGCTATGTGTGATGAGATTACACATGTTTCGAATTAAAAACCTTTATTTTCAAACATCTAGTGGGAGAGAGATACAAGAGTTAGATCTCACAACCTCCATTATCGGTTCATAGTAGTGTGAGGTAAGCACCTCGTCTTGGCGTATATGCCTTGCGATCCCAAAGGAGGGTGTTTATTTCATGATATTACAAGATTGAACATACCCATTTAAAGTAGTGTGAACAAGCACCTTGTCTTGACATATATGCCTCGCGATCCCAAAGGAAAGTGTTTTGTTCCATGGTACTACAAGTTTAAACATTATAAGGGAGATGATATGTGGCTACACATGATTCTAGATAATGGTATACACTAAACTAAGTATAATGTTAACCTCCCAAAGGAGCTATGTTATTATTTACTTAGAGGCCAAAGTTTATACGGCATACTATTAGTGTTTGATAAGAGTTGTCATGATAGCATTAATAATAAGAATGGTTCTCAACCATGTTAGGATTTGTGCCCTTAAATCCTATTGTATGATGCTATGTATGATATTATGTATGACATTATGTATGACATGATGTATGACTTAATATTGTGATTGATAAAGTTATTTTATTATTATCTAAAATAATGGTAACATGAATATGGGACATTATTATATAGTCCATGAGATGCATTGTATGTGATTTATGTGAAAAGTCACAGAAGATGTAAATCACAAGTTTTTTGTAAACTCAGAATTTATAGTTCGTAGTCGGTGATGAAATTGGGCATTTCATCTGCGAAGACTATAACGTGTCAACTAAGATGATTTGTCTTGATCATGGAAGTGGAGACTTCTAGTTGATATGTTGATATATTTTAAGAGTTAAGACATATTGAACAGGACCGCTGTGAGATTTATTATTCTCCTAATGACTGTCACATGAATAATAAATCTCACGACTTCTATTTGCATGAACTCTTAATCCTGAGAGAATAATGGACCTGATCATGAAGTGTAAGTTACTTTGATATATCAGGAATGAGATCTAAAGTGACGGTCAAAACCTCAGTATGTTGGGCAGCCACATTTAGTGTTGATGAAACATATATTCTCAAGATGGAATTCATAGTCTCTTAATGGAGATATAAAATATTCCCTTGAAATAAGTTTAATGGTTTCAGTTATTCAGAGAGTTAGGCCTAACCACTTTAGTAAGAAATTACTAAAGTATATATTTATGAAATTGGATTTCATAAATATATAATGAATAACTTTAAAGAATTAAACCGGGTACTCAAGGATAAGAGGTAGTAATTTACAAAGTGGCAGTCTACATTTATGACTTTGTGTTACTACGAATATTTTATGAAGGGGTTACGTGTATAATAAAGTCTTGGGATATAATTTATTAATAAGGCCTAGAGTGCAATTATATTTATATAGTGGTATTAAATATAATTAATGGTAACTTTGGACTTGTCAAGAGTTGACGGAAAAGCCCAAGGCCCATTGGAGCTAGTGTCTTATTGGTCCCTTTTGGTCCCACTCCAAGCCACACACTAAAAACCCAATTGGAAAGGCCCAATAGGCCAGCCCAATTAGATAATCAGTTAGTTATAAAGGGAGAACCATACAGAATTTTTATTAGAAGAGATAAGAAAAGAAAAAGAAACGGTGTGTGAGAGAGTGTGAGACACACTTTCATTCTCCCTTGGAAAAACTGATTGAGAGACCACACATCTTGGGCGTAAAGTGGAATTGGAGTGAAGATTAAAAGTGTTCCCAAGTGCTTCTAATCTTTGTTTTGAATTTCTCCACACCAAGGTACGCTATCTTGTTCTTAAATTCTGAAATTTATGTAGTGCACGTTATCAATCATGAATGAAATAGATCCTAGTTCGTTGTTTCCGCTGTGGGTTTTGTATGAGATGCAAAACCAGAATTTTTCCTTCAATTGGTATCAGAGCCAAGTTTTCATATCATGATTGTATAGCGTGTGATTGAATTTTAGAATTTAAGAAAACCGATATCTTTGTGTTTTTAAATTTCTACATAAAGATATTGTTCCATAAATTTTGTGTGCATTGATAAATATATGTGATGTATTTTTTTGCATGTGCACGGATTGATCATTGATTCTATAACCATTAATGGAAGAATATGGTTGAATGTTAATGCTTTATAGCCATTGAAATATGTATGGGCACATTCAAAATGATAACCATTTTTTACATTCTATACATGTTCCATACGGATAGGTAGGTGGTTATTGAAATGGATGGTAGTTTTTTTTTTATAAAATAACTACCATTTCATTCACGGATGGAAGTTATGCCAATCAAATAATTTTTTTTTTGTCTTGCACCGTTTGGCTTGGACGTATATTCATGAAATTGGTGCATGGCTTGCATGGAATAAAAGTTTTTGCATGGTTTAACTTTCAACTTTTGGCTTATATGACACATGCAATTGAATTGTGTTATACGGTTGGGTTCTTAGATTTTGGCTTGCATGGGTTGACTATCAAAGCTTTTCTTTTGTCTTGCATGTTTTATGGCTATGAAAAGATCAATCCATATATATATATATATATATTGCAAGTGGGACGCATAGATATTATTGTAAACATGGATTCTTAGACTTCATGAATCATGAATTCCATCTTGAATTTGCACTCCATGCATTCAACCGTGGGAACATTGAGACAAATTTATAATACCAAGATGGCTAAAGGTACTTCAGTAAGGGAACATTGTCTTAGAATGATCTCTAATCTGAATACACTGGAAATTTTAGGTGCCGATATTGATGGAGAATCCCAAGTGGATATGATACTCTAGTCACTACCAGAATCATTCAAGGAATTTAGACTTAATTATAATATGAATAAAAATGTTTATTCATTATTTGAATTAATGAATGGGTTGGTGGCGGCGGAAGACATTCTTGGTACATCCAGTATTAATGCCAATATGGTTGAAGTTTCTACTTCTCAATCTAAGTCGAAAGGCAAGGGTAAGATGAAGAAGGACTTCACCAAGCAAAATGGTAAACAAATTGCCTTAGAAGTTGCCAACAAGGGAAAGAAAAAGGACTATGCCAAAGGAAAATGTTTCCATTGTGGCAAGAAAGGTCACTGAAAGAGGAATTGTCCAATATTTAGAGCTGCCAAGAATAAGGATATGAAAAGTACATTTCTTCTTGAAACATATTTAGTACAGAATCCCACAGATTCTTGGTGTGTGGATTCAGGTTGTACTAATCATGTCTGCAATTCTTTGCAGGGGTTCTAGGATACCAGAAAGCTAAATGAAGGGGAAATGTTTCTTACCTTGGCTGATGGGAGCCGAATTCTAGTTGTAGTTGTTGGAGTGTTTAATTTATGCTTTGAGTCTAGAGTTTTAATATTTGATAACTGTCTGTATGTACCTAATGTCTGTAGGAATTTAATTTCTGCAATTTATTTAGGTAAATATGGTTGTATTAGCCTAAAAGACAATGTTGTGATAAAGAAGGGTAAAGTGTTTATCTGTTTTGGCAATATTGTTGATGGTATTTATATTTTAACTCTTGATAAGCATAAATTATACAATTCTGAATCAGATAATAACTCTCATGTAAAATCATCAAAGAGAAATTTTTCTTCTCCTAATAAAGCATATCTTTGGTACTTGCATTTGAGTCATATTAATTCAAACAAAATTCAAAGACAAATCAAAGATGGACTCGTAGAGCCATTGGACTTTGATGGATTTTCAATTTGTGAATCTTGTTTGGAGGGTAAAATGACTAAACTACCTTTTAATGCAAAAGATAGAAGAGCTCAAGAGTTGCTTGAATTAGTTCATACGGATGTATTTGGTCCTATGTCAACCCAGGCAAAAGGAGGTTATGAGTATTTCATCACTTTTACAGATTATTACTCAAGATATGGGTATGTGTACCTAATGAGATGGAAGTCCAAAGCCTTTGAAAAGTTCAAAGAGTTTAGGACTGAAATTGAAAATCAGTTAGGTAAACGCATAAAGGTCATTCGATCTGATCAAGGTGGCGAATACCTTTTTGGGGATTTCAGAGACTACTTAATTCAAAATGGGATTGAATCCCAATTAACTGCACTTGAAACTCTTTAACAAAATGGTGTAGCAGAGGAAAGGAATAAGACTCTTTTAGAAATGATTAGGCCATGATGAGTTACTCGAATTTACCAATTTCCTTTTGGGGATATGCACTAAAAACTACAATGAATATTTTGAATTTAGTTCCATCAAAATCTGTTTCCAACACATCTAAGGAATTGTGGAGTGGGCGTAAGCCCAGTATGAGATACCTCTACATTTGAGGATGTCCAGCACATGTGTTGAAAGGGAAGTTTGATAAGTTGGAAAAAAAAATAGAAGTATGTATGTTTTTAGGGTATTCAAAGGAAACTAAGAGTTTGTGAGAGACCAAGAAATTGCCTCTCAAAAAAGAGAGATTTTTGGAGTGCTTTTTAGGGCAACTCTCTTTTTGAGTAAGTGATATTGAGTTGCCACTTATTTTTTATACAAAAAAATAAGAAATAAATAAATACCAAATACATGACTGAATTTCTCTTCTCATTGATTGAATAATAAAATACATAATTGAAAAAAAAAATGAAAATTACATGGCTTTGGGCCCTAGTTACAAACTATCCAAAATAAATAAAGATAAAACTAGATCTACTTAACCAAAAGAAACTAAGTTCGGAGGTTAGGTTATGGAATAGGAAGGTTTAGGCACCCATTCCGCCCAGACAGAGTCTGGTCTTCTAGACTTTTGTGACCAATGTACCATTTTATGCATGTCGTGAATAATATGTTGAACATGTGAAATAAACTAAACAACAAAAAACCAATTATGAATGTATCCTCTTTTTGTTTAAAAATTCAGATCTGTTTTAATGATTAGGAAAAAATTGATTTTGGTTTATATAGAAAATCAGATCTATTTTGTATATGTAAAAAGAATGGTTTTTTGAAGAGAAAATTCAGATATGTTTTTATGTGTGTAAAAAGAATGATTTTTGAAGAGAAAATTCAAATCTATTTTTTTTTAAGAGATAAAACAAAGTGGTTTTGAGTTTTGTAAAAGATCAGATTTGTTTTGATGATGATAAAAAATGGTTTTTTTATATAACAGAAAAATTAGATCTATTTTCTATTCTTGAAAAATCAGATCTATTTTTTTATGGAGAGGATCTCATTCATAAAATAATTTCATGTTGCATGACTCAAACAAAACAAACAACAATTCAAGATCTATTTCTTTATTTCAAAAATCTGCATGCTTTAAAAAACAATCAAATATGTATCTAAAAAATACAAAATCCGTTTTTATTTTAAGAAAAATTCAGATCTACATCTAAGGAAGATGTAAATTCATTTTATTTTGAAGAAAAATTAGTTTAGTACGTGCAGATCTCTAAAACTAAGAAACAGATTATACTAACAATGAAAGAATTAAGAGCATATTTTGATAATCTAAATTAACAAATCAGAATATAAATATTTTAAACAGGAAAGCATGCATCATCATGATAAGAGAAGCATAAGAAGAAGGGTTAGAAGGAGAGAAGCATAAGAAGAACGGTTAGAAGGAAACCACTTGCATGAGCACTCTTTTACAAAAGAGGATGTTTTAAAGTTCAAAGAAACTTATTCAGTTTTCTTTGAAACCTAAAAACCCTAATTCTTGTAGCAAATCTCAGAGAGGATCAAAGAATATCAACACTCTTTTAGTCTCAAAACGTATATCTCTTAGGTGTAAAAAAAAAAAGGTGCTAAATAATGAGGTTCAGTCTCTATTTATAGAGGCCTAAGGATCCTAAAAAATAGGCACAGATGATTAGGGTTTGAATCTGGACGTATCCTTTTGCGAAAAGGTCGAAAAAGGTGTGTCTTATTGTCACCCGAAGGCCGTTGGTCCAAAGCCCACATGATGACAATTCAGCACTTTTAAAGTTCCGTTCGACACTCCAAAAGTGCCAAATTGGCTCTTGGATGCCGAACGCACTTCCTTGTACGGGTGCCATTTGGACTCTTTTTTTAGGGTTTTTTGACCGGTCCTTGTATCTAGATATGTTTTCATCTTCCGTCTATGATTTTTTTATCTCTTTTCTGGATAATTCAAGCATTTTAAGAATAATTATCTTGAACAATTATCTTGTGGATAAATCCCTTAAAATAAATCTTGATAAAGTTCAGATTATCTACAATTTTATTATTATCCAATCATCCCTTTTATTCCTATGCATGCAATTCTACTTTAGACACTAATTATTAACCAATTACAAAATTATTTAATTAATTTTAATTGTTCAACCAATCAGAATTAATTTAAATTAATCATGTATGGTTAACCCTTCCTAGACACAATACATATGGACCGAGTAAACTTGATCATGCAATATCTTTCGATCTGATGGTTCGATTTAGAAACTGGACACACCGTTGCGAGCGTTAGAATCTCAAGATCATCATTATAATATGTAATGAATGACATGCTGTATGTAATACAAAGACAAAATGATGTATGTAATGCAAGAACAAATTGATGCATGTGATGAAATTATGATTTTTGGGGTACATGGATGGTCATTCTGTTAGGATTAGTGCCCTTAAATCCTATTGTATGATGCTATGTATGATATTATGTATGACATTATGTATGACATGATATATGACTTAATATTGTGATTGATAAAGTTATTTTATTATTATCTAAAATAATGGTAACATGAATATGAGACATTATCATATAGTCCATGAGATGCATTGTATGTGATTTATGTAAAAAGTCACAGAAGATATAAATCACAAGTTCTTTGTAAACTCAGAATTTATAGTTCGTAGTCGGTGATGAAATTGAGCATTTCATCTACGAAGACTATAACGTATCAACTAAGATGAATTGTCTTGATCATGGAAGTGAAGATTTCTAGTTGATATGTTTTAAGAGTTAAGACATATTGAACAGGACCACTGTGAAATTTATTATTCTCTTAACGACTGTCAAATGAATAATAAATCTCACGACTTTTATTTTCATGAACTCTTAATCCTGAGAGAATAATGGACCTGATCATGAGGTGTGGGTTGCTTTGATATATCAAGAGTGAGATCTAAAGTGATGGTCAAAACCTCAGTATGTTGGACAGTCACATTTAGTGTTGATGGAATATATATTCTCAAGATGGAATTCATAGTCTCTTGATGGAGATATAAAATATTCCCTTGAGATAAGTTTAATGAATTCAGTTATTCAGAGAGTTAGGCCTAACCGCATTAGTAAGAAATTACTAAAGTATATATTTATGAAGTTGGATTTCATAAATATATAATGAATAACTTTAAAAGATTAAACCGGGTATTCAAGGATAAGATGTAGTAATTTACAAAGTGGCAATCTACATTTATGACTTTGTGTTACTACGAATATTTTATGAAGGGGTTGCATGTATAATAAAGTCTTGAGATATAATTTATTAATAAGGCCTAGAGTGCAATTATATTTATATAATGATATTAAATATAATTAATGGTAACTTTGGACTTGTCAAGAGTTGACGGAAAAGCCCAATGCCCATTGGAGCTAGTGTCTTATTGGTCCCTTTTGATTCCACTCCAAGTCACACACTAAAGCCCAATTGGAAAGGCCCAATTGGAAAGGCCCAATAAGTCAGCCCAATTAGATAGTCAGTTAGTTATAAAGGGAGAAACATACATAATTTTTATTAAAAATAAAAAGGTGTGTGAGTGAGTGTGAGACACACTTTCATTCTCCCTTTGAAAACTGATTGAGAGACCACACATCTTGTTTGTTGCTTCCACTATGTGTTTTGTATGAGATATAAAATCAGAATTTGTCCTTCACATTCAAGTCATTCTCCATGATTAAATCATGGGTGCAAAATTGAGTTTCTATAAAGTTATTTATTCTATAATCATAAAGATAACAAAGTGTTTGTTAGCACCAATGCAAAATTTTTGGAGGATGATTATATGAATAATTTTAATCCCAGGAGTAAAGTTGTCTTGGCTGAAATAGATGAACCTATAATTGAACAATCAATGCATAAAACTAGGGATGATGTGGTTGTATTAGATACACCACAAGATACTACTCATAAGATGACTAGTACATAGGTGCCTCGTTGTAGTGGGAGAATTGTTCAGCCATCTATAAGATTTATATAGGTTTGGGAGAAACTTATGAAGCTATCCCAAAGAGGCTTAAATCGATCTTTACACTTATGAAGAAGCAATGAATGATATAGATGCACATCATTGGGTCCAAGCTATGAAATCTGAATTGGATTTTATGTGTTCCAATCAAGTATGAGATTTTGTAAAGGCGCCTAACGGCAATAAACCTGTTGGTTGCAAATGAGTTTATAGGAGGAAGAAATGGATAGATGGAAAGGTTAAAATCCTTAAAGTAAGACTAGTGGCGAAAGGGTATACACAAAAAGAAGGTATTGATTATGAGGAAACTTTTTCGCCAGTAGTCATGCTTAAATCTATCAGAATTTTCTTATCCATTGTTACTCATTATGATTATGAGATTTGGCAAATGGATGTCAAGACTACATTTCTTAATGGCAGTCTTGAAAAAGAAATCTATATGATGCAATCAGAAGGTTTCATAGCAAAGAACCAAGAGCATATAGTATGCAAGTTGAAAGGGTCCATTTATGGACTTAAGCAAGCATCTAGATCATGGAACATCAGATTTTATAAAGCAATCAAGTCATTTGGTTTTGAAAAAAATCTTGATGACCCATGTGTATACAAAAGACATCAAGATAAAGTAGTAATGTTCCTAGTGCTTTATGTTGATGATATTCTACTCATTGGAAATGATGTAGGGGCAATTTCATTGGTAAAAGTTGTTTGTCAAGCCAATTTGATATGAAGATCAAGCTTTGGCGAGATCACAAGAATACGATGTTAGGTTTGTCACAAGCTGGATATATAGATAAGGTTTTAGAACGGTTTAGCATGCAAAACTCCAAGAAATGATTACGTCTTTTCGGACATGGAGTTCCTCTGTCTGATGACCAAAGGCCTAAGACTTTTAAGGAAGAAAATATGATGAGACAATTATGCTTCTGCAGTGGGAAGTCTCATGTATACTATGCTATGTACTAAACTGGATATCTGTTATTCAGTTGGCATGGTCAGCTGATATCAATCAAATCCATGATTTAAATATTGGCAAGTTGTAAAGCATATTCTCAAGTATCTAAGGAGAACGAGAAATTATATGTTTGTTTACCATAGTAAGGATTTGATACCTATTGGTTATGCAGATTCAGATTTTCAGTCAGATCTTGATTTCAGAAAGTTCACTTTAGGTTGTGTGTTCACCTTGGGAAGTGGAGCCATAAGTTGGAGGAGTGTTAAGCAATCTTGCATTGCCGACTCCACCATGGAAGCTGAATATGTTACTGCTTGTGAAGCGGCAAAGGAAGCTGTTTGGCTTAAGGAATTCCTTTATTGTCTTGGTGTTGTGAGAATAGAGCAAGTTCCTATCACATTGTTTTGTGACAATAGTGGAGCAGTTGCTCAATCCAAGGATCCAAGGAATCACAAGAAAGGAAAGCACATTGAAAGAAAGTACCACATCATTCCAGATATTGTTGCTCAAGGAGATGTAATAGTAGAAAAGATTGATCGTGCAAATAATCTAGCAGATCCCTTTACCAAAGCCTTGCCCTAAGGGACTTTTGAGTCACATTTGAAGGGAATGAGAGTTAGATTAGTGCATAATAGTCTTTAGGGCAAGTGGAAGATTTTTAGGATTAGTGCCCTTAAATCCTATTGTATGATGCTATGTATGACATTATGTATGACTTAATGTTGTGATTAATAAAGTTGTTTTATTATTATTTAAAATAATGGTAACATGAATATTTGGACATTATCATATAGTCCATAAGATGCATAGTATTTGATTTATGTGTTTAGTCACAGAAGATATAGATCACAAGTTCTTTGTAAACTTGGAATTTTAGTTCGTAGTCGGTGATGAAATTAAGCATTTCATCTATGAAAACTATAACATATCAGCTAAAATGATTTGTCTTGATCATGGAAGTGGAGACTTCTAGTTGATGCATTGATATATTTTAAGAGTTAAGACATATTGAATTGGACTGCTGTGAGATTTATTATTCTCATAACGAATGTCAAATGAATAATAAATCTCACAACTTCTATTTATATGAACTCTTAATCCTAAGAAAATAATGGACCTAATAATGAAATGTAGGTTGCAAGAAAATAATGGATCTAATCATGAGATGTAGGTTGCTTTGATATATCAAGAGTGAGATCTAAAGTCACGATCAAAACCTTAGTATGTTGGGCAGCCACATTTAGTGTTGATGGAACATATATTCTCAAGATGAAATTCATAATCTCTTAATGGAGATATAAAATATTCCCTTGAGATAAATTTAATGGGTTTGATTATTCAAAGTGATATGCCTAACCACTTTAGTAAGAAGTTACTAAAGTATATATTTATGAAATTGGATTTCATAAATACATGATGAATAACATAAAGGATTAAATCGGGTACTCAAGGATTAAGATGTAGTAATCTTCAAAGTGGCAGTCTACATTCATAACTTTGTATTACTACAAATATTTTATGAAGAGGTTGTATATGTAATAAAGTCTTGGGATATAATTTATTAATAAGGCCTAGAGTGCAATTATATTTATATAGTGACATTAAATATAATTAATGGTAACTTTTGACTTGTCAAAAGTTGACAGAAAATTCCAAGGTCCATTGAAGTTAGTGTCTTATTTGTTCCCTTTTGGTCCCACTTCAAGCCACATATTAGAGCCCAATTGGAATGACCCAAAAAGCCAGCCCAATTAGATAATCAGTTAGATACAAAGGGAGAAACATACAGAATTTTAGTAAGAGACACAATTGTGAAATGGTGTGTATGTGAGTGTAAGTCACTCTTTTATTCTCCTTTAAATTGATTGAAAGACCATACTTCTTGGGCGTTAGTAGAATTGGAGTGAAGATTAAAAGTATTCCCAAGTACTTCTAATCATTGGTTTTGAATTTCACCACACCAAGGTACGCTTTCTTGTTTTTAAATTTTGAAACTTATATAGTACATGTTATTGATTGCAAATGAAGTAGATCCATTAATTTTTCCGCTGCGTATGTTTTGTATGAGATACAAACCATGTTTTTCTAACATAGAATAAATAGGAAAATGCGTGAAACGATGCCAACACGGAAAAAGAGATTGCAAATTCACGTGAATAAACTAGAAGAAATGCTAGAAATAGAGTAGACACAATTCATACAATCTAGGCAAATGAATCTACACCATGGTTTTAAAAACTGGTACCGTGAAAGAACCGAAAAAGGGACTGATTATCGATTTTCTAGAACCAATAAATATTGTGTATATATATATATATTGGAACCCTTTGCTCGCTTAAACTATCGTCCTCATCCTATCGGCAACCCAGCTGCAACGACATGGTCAATTTCAGGCAGCAATTTGGAACGATTTGGGTCATCAACAATCGAATTATTAACTATATCATCCATATTAACTACATCATCACGGAACATTTCGGAAAAAGTCCCTTTCATCCATATCCATTGGTCAATTGTCTGTTAAATGCCAGCTCATTTCAAACAATGTATTTTGATGTATTTAAAATTACATCATTTTGTCCATTTCAATTAAAAAAAAAAACTCCATCCATATCTATTGGAATGTTCTCGTCTTGCTTGGAATAAAAAACACAATTTAGATTTTTTTTTTTTTAAGATCCAATTTCTCATTTTGATATGATCATTTTTTGAACAAAATTTGGGAGGGAAAAAAATGGTGAGCTTGTGGGAAAAACTTTATCTTTTTTTTTTTGTTGGCTTTCTCTCTCTTTCCACTCTAACTAAATTTGAAAAAATCATTTTACTCTCCCTTTACCTTCCTCCATTTTCCATCCTCTCTCTTTTAGTCCCAACCTAACATCACAAAAAATTTTGTGGGTTTTGTGGTGCTATTGTTGGTTAAGTTAGGCTCTTGGAAAGACATTTTTGTGAATTGATTTGAAGATACTGTGAATTGGTTCTTCATTTCTATTTGGATGTTGATAAAATGAAGAGAATGAATTGTTTATATTATTTTGTAGAGAAATTTATTAATTTTTATGTCTTTTAGGTTTAATCGATGTGCCACAATAAATTGAAATGGCATGACATGATTGGAGCAATTATTACATGGAGCAAGCTAGGTGACATTTAATAGACAACTCATTAACGAATATATATGGAAGGACTTTTTTCAAATGATAAGTAACATTAGGGATATGAATCTAACTTTTGAAACTTTTTGAGCAAAATCAAAATTACCTCGAAATTTTAAGGGTCTAAACTATAATTTAGTTTTATGAGATTTATTAAATAAGGATCTACTTTATAATTATTATTTTTTGATAAGTCGATAGTTACAATGGGCCAGGGATATTTGAATCTTGGCTATCCCTGTAAGATACACCAAAATGTATCAAATGAGCCATGTGGCTCTTAGCGATGTACCATTAATTTTATTTTCTCAATTTCGACAATCTGCCAAGTTCAGGTAACACAAACTTATAAACTATGTTCTTCTAAAAAAAAAAACTTATAACCTACGTATGTAAGGGCATTGAAGTGGTAGAACCTTGAATTCTAAAAGGAGAAAAAAAGACATCTAATGTTGTGATGGTGCTATTTGAATTCCATAAAATAAACTCAATAATTTCATCCATGTTTCACCTTTTAAAAGTGCTAAAACGTAGGATTGGAGCATCCTATGACTACGTAATAATTTTATTTCCATGTTGGACTAACCAAAGGCCTTGTAACTGAATTGACACTTTCCCATGTATAAAGTACTTGGGTGTCTAGGGGGAAAGAGTTCGAGCTGCGGGGTTAGCAGCATGTTATAATTATTTCTCAAAAAAAAAAAAAAAAAATTTAGAACGCCAAAGGTCTTATAGCTGAATTGACACCTCCCTATGTACGAAGTGCTTGGGGGTGAAATTATTTCTCAAAAAAAGAATTTAGAATGTCAAAGGCCTTGTAGCTGAATGACACCTCCCCATGTACGAAGTGTTTGGGGATCTAGGAAAAAAAGAGTTCGAGCTACGAGGTTATTAGCATGTTGTAATTATTTCTCAAAAAAGAAAACTTAAGAATTTAGAACTAATAATGCTACATAATTCACAGTTAGCCTAATTATCTAGTTTATCAAGTGCATCTAAATACATATGATATAGTTAATAATTCGGTTGTTGATGACCCAAATCGTTCCGAATTGCTGCCCGAAACTGACCATGTCGCTGCAGCTGGGTTGCCGATAAGATGAGGACAATAGTTTAAGCGAGCGAAGGATTCCAACATAGGCTGGCCAAAAGTTGCCTAATCCCACTAACCAATAGCTATCAGAATTGAATGTAAGATATTGGGATTTACTATGAAGTTAGATTGGAATGCAATTGGAAATCTTCTAGCAAGACAAAACTGCTAAGAGCTTTCTTTTGTAATGTCTCTGAGTTCTGAGATCTGTGTGTTTTAATTGTCCTTTAGCTGACCTGGTTTTGTAGCCTTTGGTGTTGTTGTTGTTGTCTTGGTGTTGTATATTAGTAGTGCTGCGTATTTGGGTTGAGCCTTGTACTGATTGGATTAACCTTTTTTTTTTTTTTTTATATATATATTTGGTGAATGAAATTTTGCTCAAAAAAAAAAAAAAAAACTGCTAATAAAAGTGCGTTTTATTTTTTATTTTTTTGTTTATAAGAAATCCTGAGCATAATAATTATGGCTCAACCCCATACTAAGTTGAGTGTGTGAAAATCTGCTCTAAAAAAAAAGTTGAGTGTGTGAAAATTCCCCCTCACTTAATGTATCCCGACCAAAATAAGCGTTGCAAGCTTGCAGCTAATTGTTAATTCCATTGGCAAGTGGCAAAGCATTAGTCTATTCTGACAAGTTATTATACAATAATTGCATATTCATGCAATACATGAGAATATATAATTATTTTGTGATATGGTTTAATGTATAATTTAATTTTTAAACTGTATTGAAGACAATTTGTTCTCCTTAAAAATTGAACTATTTTTAAAAGTATTTTTCATCTCTCTATCTCTACAAATATATTTTCATATTATTTTGGGTGTTTTTATTAGAAACTTGGGAATGTTTAATTGATATTAATCTTTTTTTAAGGGGTCCATATTCTTCTAACTTTTATTATCGTATGTTATTTTTTGGGTACAACTAAACTTTCTAAGTCTAAAATTAATTATTCAAATTTCTCATTCTCTTAAGGATATTATTATAATAATCAAACATCATTATAAATTTACAATTGAAATTACTCAAATAATTGATAAACACATTCAAATACATATAGAGAGAGAGAGAGAGAGAGAGAGAGAGAGAGAGAGAGAGAGAGAGAGAGTATTCACCTTTTTGTGTGGGCAAAATATGGATTGACTGGAATATAGAATATCAAATATATAGTAAATAAAATGAGAGAGAGGAAGAGTCAAAATAAAAATAAGATGAAGTGATGAAGAAATTGTAACGTTAAGGTATTGAGTAGCTGAGAGATAAAAAAAAAAAGTTAAAGAGATGAGGAAATGTTGGAAGAAGTATAATTGTAAAGTAAGAAATTAATAAAGAAAAAAATTAGTTAAAAAAGAGAAAAAAAAATGTTAGAAATAGGTGGATGATGTTGCACAATGAAAAAGTAGCAAAATTAATTGTTACACTTCAACATTTAAATATTATATAGATTCTTTATATTAATTGGAGGATTAATTAAGTCACAACTCACATTGCTTGAGCTTGCGAATTAGTTGCATCCAATGTTATAATCACATCATAATTTGTAATTAAAATCCTATAAAATTTTATACATATTGATATTTTGGGCATTGACGTGGTTATTGCAAGGAAGTCAATACCGTACTGAAAGCTGTACCGGTTTGACAAGCGGTATGATATATTTCGGATACCGGTCAATACTGGTGTACCGTTTCGGGTTTACCGCTATTTTCATAAATAGATATATAAATATAATATTTTCTGGGTATAATATTTTATTTAAGCAAAATTTTCTTTGGACTAAGAGGGCGTTTGGATTCAAGGCTGCGTTTTGCGTTTTGCGTTTCAAGCTTTTTTTTTTTTTTTTTTTTTTTTTTTTAAGCCGCAGATGTTGACCAGTCGTCCGTAAACAGTGCATCCGTGCACTGTTCACGGACCCACAAATTTCACTTTTCAGCCACTTTTTCATTAAAAATGAGTCCCGCGGTACTATTCACACATTTTAAAAATTATTTTGCTACAGTGTTTTCAGTTTTCAGTTTTCAGTTTTCAGCAATAAGTTCTATCCAAACGGACCCTAAAGAAGAATCAACTAATTTACTATTCTTTATTTGTCAAAAAATGATAATATAAATATTAAAGACGATGTAATGGCCTTATGGGTACATTAGTAAAGAATGAATATATTAATGTATTAGCATAAAAAAAAAAAGAAAAAAAAGAATATATTAATGTATAAAAAAAATGAAAAGCAAATAAATTCAGACTTATTCATTACAAATAACAATTTATAAAGTTGAAAACTTGGAATTAGTGGTTTTTCTTTAATGAGAGTAATTCTATAATTATGACAGTGGGCTAGTTGATGCCAGCTATTGTTTTTTTTTTAAAAAGTGTTTGGTCTTATCTCTTTTCTTTGGTAAAAGAACCACAACTGAACTGACTACACAAAAGCTTCGATAAAAGAACCACAACTCAAGAGGCCGTTCTAGAAAATTCCAAGTATAAATCGAAGGTAGCAATGGACTCAATCTTCAACTGTAATGGAGATGAGCGTTTTTTCAGCCCGTGGACAAGTGAGCAAAGCTAGAAAAAAAAAAATACAGGATTAGAAGAATTTTTTTCACCATTATTCTCAAATTGAAGCAAAGAACAACAAAGAGTAGAAAAGGAAAGCAACTGGTAGCAACGAAGAAGAAGAAGTGCAAATCTGGTAAATTGGTGTTTTTTTTTTTTTTTAAATCTTATACCGGTCCAAAACCAATATATCGGCCGAAATCCACCGAAATGGCCCAAAACAACCCGGTACACTCCAGTATCTAGAGCGGTACAGATTAGGTCTGTTTCTGTATTGGTCTAGGTGTTGGCATGAAAAATTCCGACTGTACCGGCCGGTATAGTACGGAATTGTCTACCTTGGGTTATTGCCAATTATTCTTGAATTAAGATATTGACAGAAAAAAAAAATAAAAATGATATATAGTTTTGTAATGATGCTAATAACTTTATAATATATGAATGACATCTAAAATTGGAAAGAGTTTGACTCCAACCACCAATAGGAAAATAACATGTGTACTCATCATGTATGATATACTCGCTAATCTCAACTAATCAAGTAAATTATGTGCATCACACATAACAGGGCATGTATCATCTTTCTATTGATGGTTACAAACATGTTTGAAACCAAACATTTTCCTTTCTAATTAATTTTTACTAGCCTCATCACACGTGCTTTGCGCGTGCGATGAGGTTTTTTTTTTTTGTGGTCCTATTTTGTAGCAAAAAAAAACATATGTTTTTATTTTATATATATAATTTTTATTTTGAAAATTTAATTTATAAATGAGGTTTTTTTAGTAGTCGTATTTTGTAGCAAAAAATGTGTGTTTTTGTTTTATATATATGCTAGTTATAGGCCCGTGCGTTGCACGGTTTTATGAAAAAGATTATAAAATAAATGTATAAATAATTATATATTTTAATAGATTCAATAAAGATAAAAGAAAAAATTATCAAGTTTAAATAATTATCTCACTAAAATAAGGGGTAAGATTTCTTCCTAAAACTAAATTAAATTGATAATTCCAAATTGAATTTTAAATTGATAGTTATTTTTAAAAAAGTACTAAACAATTGATAAATCTAAAATTAATATAATCTTGATAATATTATAAATTAAAATTAAAGTTGATAATTCAAGAATACATGTATAGAACATCTTGATAATATGATGTAACATAAAAATCAAATAAGAAAATTGTTAAAATTAATCTATTAATTCTAACCATATTTAATCATTAATTCTAAGAGCCTAACCCTAAGCATATAAATTAGATCAAAGCTAAGAAAATTAGTTTAAACAAAAGGCAACCAATACACAAAACCTAATCAATATAATAAAAGCAAAATACAAAAACAAAGAAGGAGCCTTTAGAAACTTGACAATGTTTTTGAATGTTTTGAATTCATTAATTAAAATCACATGAAGACAAAAAATCGATAACAACACTAAAGAAAATAATAATAATATAAGAAGAAAGAATGCATACCTGCATTGTCATGGGATTTAGGCATTTACATATTGAAATAAGCTTCACTCCAAAAAGATACATAGGGTTATATATATTGGTAGAGTTCCATTTGAAATATAATTCATTTAAATCTTATTGAAATTAAAGATATCTAATCAATTTGTTTGTTTTTATCCCATAAAAATTGGAATTAAAAAAAGGTCATATGAATAGAATGAAAAAAAAGAGTTGATTCAACATAACGTAACATATAAAAAATTAAAACTTAAAAAGAAAAAAAAAGAGAGAGAGAAAGAGAACATGGTTGATAGTTATAAGGAATTTTGATATATATATATATTAAATGTCATCAATGTAGAAATTATCAAATTAATAGAGATATATACTGTTTTTTGGAATAGATAGAGATTATCAAATTATTGGAGATATATATTGTTTCTTGGGATAGATTTATATTAATCACCTCTTGAAGAATTTAGATTGTGCTTATTCCTTAATAATCAAGTTTTGTAGCTTGATATTTTGATAAAATAATATTAATTTAATAATATTAAAATTTTGAAAATTTAGATGATAAATATTATCTAAATTAAATTTTTGTATGTTAAATATTATCCCCTAATTTAAGAAATATATCCTAACAAATAAAAAAATAATGTTAATTAGATGATAAATATTATCTAAATTAAATTTTTGTATGTTAAATATTATCCCCTAATTTAAGAAATATATCCTAACAAATAAAAAAATAATGTTAATCTAATTTTATTTAATAATAAGAATGAATTAGAGTCCTGGTAATATACTATTCCTTTTTAGTTCTTTAAAAATCTAAAAATTTGATAAAATTTCTGCAATTTGGTAAAGTTACGTGGTACAACCACGGCGTCTAAGCCTAACTTTTATTATATATAATATGATATGATGTATAATTTTTATTTTGAAAATTTAATTTATAAGAGGATAAAGTAATTTGAAAATCAACAGGAGAGAGTGACGCTATTTTTTAGGCAATGTTTTAGTAGGAGTTAGAATTGTATTTTACTGGATTGTTCTTTAGTTTTATCTCTACTTAAACATAGGGATGTAAGGGCATTTTAGAACCATAAAAATGAGGAACCTAAACAGGGAAAACCTCTCAAATAGTACTAGCATCATCATATGCGCTTCTGCGTGTGATGAGGCTTTTTTTTTTAGCCAAAAAAAAAAAAAACTTTGTGTTTTTATTTTATTTTATATATATGATTTTTATTTTGAGAATCTAATTTATAAGTACATAAAGTAATTTGAAAATTAACAAGAAAGTGGTCCTATTTTTTAGGCCATGTTTTGGTGAGAGTTAGAATTCTAGTTTTACAAGATTATCCTTTAGTTTTATCTTTACTTAAACATATGAGTGCAAGGGTATTTTTGAACTAAATGATGAGAAATCCAAATAGGGGACGATAGACTAGTATAGATTATTAATTTTGTCATTATTCTCTGTAAAAAATTTGAAGGTGGAATTTTAAGATGCGTTAGTCAAAGTTGATAATATTTAGAATGCAAAGCTTTGTACCGGCTCTTGTAATATCTCAATGGCTTGAATACTTATAACGAGTACCAAGACTTGGGTTCGAGAGCTGGTGAGAGAGAGACCAATGAGAGAGATATGAAACCATGAGGTATTCTAAAATACCTCCCTTTTTATTGGGAACTTATACATTAGTTCTACGTTTATGTATTTTCTTAAGTATCTACCTTTCAGTTACATGCTATGGTTGCTAAATCGATCTACAATGGCAACAAGTTAATGGCAACTATGTAATTTATGTCGTTCCTGGAATTTATGACGCCCTCAAGATAGAATCATAACGGCAACAAGTTAAATGTCAACTATGTAATTTGCAGAAAATTCAATCGAGCTCTTTTATTGTAGCAGTGGTCTACTGTTTATGTTAAAAATTTTGAACAGCTCTAGTTTAAAGAGCAAAAACTGCCTGATACATAAAAGTAGTCGAGGGTTAGGAGTTAGAACAATGAAGGTGTGGAATTGTAAATGGAATTATGGAAGTTCAAATTGATAAGCTTAGTAAGGTGTTCGTGAAAATTCTTGTTTACTTGCTATTTCTGTTGGCTTATGTTGTCATTTGTAGTACTAGTAGGAATTAGAGTTTAATTTGAGGAAATGAGCTTTTGTATTATTGAGTCTAATTTTGTAATACATGAGAAGAATGCGGATTTAATGTGTCTATATCTTATAATTCAATCATTTTTTTGGTTGTGATTGTTGTGTATGGACGGAGATGCTTTATATTTTGTAGTTGTATGTGTGTGTATATATATATATATATATTTTTTTTTTTTTTGGGTTAAAAATATTGAGTTATTTTAGTTTTCAGGTATTGCAATAATTTAGTGGAAGCTTTAAGGGGAAAGCCAAGATGTTTTTGTAAGGTTTGAGGTTTTCCATATATGACCTTTGGAATGGCACCTCTTCTAGCTTTCTTGTTTTCTCATTTAGCCTATTTTGGTATTGATAAGTTCTTCCATATTTCCATAATGCTGGCAACTTTTAGACAAGTGCGGAAAGGCCTACACATCCACTAGCTTGGTTGAAATACTAATATTGGTCATCTTTGATGATTGCTTTGGTTATGATCGGAAGACCTGCAGAATTTCTAGTGACAATATTTTGCTACAGTTGAGTATTTGGAAAAAAAGTAAAAAAAGTTCTTAATTATAATTTGAACTTCCATTTGCAATTTTACACAGATTTAGTGAAGTATCAACATCAAATATAAGAAATACTCAATTACAATATGTGCCATTACTTTATTATAATCTGCTTGGACTTATGTGATAGGCCAAAAATGTATTGACCCCTTTGGCAAATTAAGTAATTAATTATCCAAGTTAATTAATTAAGTCAATTTAACATGCAATAGTGTGGTAGCACAAACAAAACACCAATTAAATTAAATGCAGCGGAAAATAAATTTGACACGGTGATTTGTTTACGAATGGAGAAAATCTCCAAGACAAAACCCCACCGGGTGAATTTAAGGTTATTACTCCCAAGAATCCACTATTATCAAAATAAGCGGTTACAAGTAAAAGAAATCCCAGTACCTAATACCAACTTACAGTTGAACCCTGTTATGGTACTTTTTTTTTACACCTAATTTTATTTAAGTATCACCTATTTATTTTCAAATACCACTAATAAGTTATTGGGTTTTCCCAAATATTTTTTTGCTCTATTATTATGTTAATCACAAATATTTCATATCTCATTATCTAAATTGGGTCATGATATAAACTATCACAAAAGCCCAAAAAACTCATAATTTTTCCAATTGTATTATTATTATTTAGCTAAACCCAAAACCAACCCTATGAGTCCAATACACACATCCTATTCTATTTAAAGCCCAATAATACTTATGGTCAGCAATATTTGAAAAACTCATGATTCAAGTCCATGGCAAAACAATTTTATTAATGGAATTCAAATTCATAATCAAAGCTTGTGATTTAAACTCATAGTAATTTATTTATCCAAAACTCAATTCACATTGGCAATATCAAAACTCAATTCTCATTTGCAACATCAAAGCCCAGTTCTCGCTAGCATTATTTAAAGCCCAATTCTCATTGGCAATATCAAAACCCAATTCTTGCTAGCAATATTTAAAACACAATTTTCTTTGGCAACATCAAAGCTCAATTCTCATTAGCCACATTAAAGCCCAGTTCTTGCTAGCAATATTTAAAGCACAGTTCTCATTGGCAATATCAAAGCCTAATTCTCATTGGCAATATCAAAAATTCAACTTACGTTAGCACTATTAAAAGCCCAAGCTAACTACTTGGCACTATTTTATCAAAAGCCCAAAGTTATTAATACTTGACAAAATACTATATATCATAATTATTTCACTTAAAAATCCAATAATAAACAATACTTTAGGTTCTTAAACCTATTACCATAATATTACAAACTCATGGAATTTATGAATTATCTATTCTCAAAACCCATGACAATCATCTTTTAAAAGCCCATGGAAAGTTATGATTATTTATTTTAGACCCATGACATTTATTTATTTCATGTCATATTCAAAACTCTTGTTCACTATCTATCTTGCGTCACAACATTTATAATATTTATTTCCAAAACTCATAACAATTATTCACCTTACAAGCATATTATGATTATAAAAAAAAAACCATGAGAATATCACATTATTCCACTATAGTGGTTGTTACCATATTTTATTTGAAACTCATGGATATTGACTCTATTTAAAGCTCATGGTAAATATTATTCTCAAGAAATATTGGAGGTCATTATTGAAAAGCCTCAAAGAAAATATCATTCACAAAAATAATCTATGGCAAGAATTATGAGAAATTATACAAGTTGTTATTTAAAGCCTATTGAAATTAATACCCAAAACCTATCATAAATATTTATTAAAGCTTATGGATTCATTTTATTTCTACTAACAACTAAAGCCCATGTGGAATAAAAATCCATAGCAATATATGGTAACTTTGTCCATTTTGTAGGACTCACAATGAAAAGGATAGGCTCAAGTGGAGAGAACCACCAAGTCAGAGGCCCACCAAAATACGCAACCCTCATGGCCAAGCCCAACATGAAATCTCAGCAAAAACAGCTCGTGTGCAAACTGACCCCGCTAGAGAACTCCATTTAATTCTGCCTTCCACTAAAGGTCACCTCAAGAAGCAACCAAGCTTCCAAACCAAATTAGGAGCTGGCCACCTGTCCCACTGCCAACTCTGATGTGAACAGTACCAAAGGCTGACATCTAAAAGCTAATGGGCAATAAATATCCTTCTTCCCCAAGTTTTGATCACAACTCAAGGAAACCAAAACCAAGACCTCCAAGCTCATGAAATCTTCAACCAAATAGTTTATTTTATTACTAAAAATGTATGTAATTGGTTCATGAACCAAGCTCATAAATCCTAAAGGGGAAAATTTGGGAACATGTGGTTTGGAGGGCATAAAGGGATCTCCAATGGAACCCTTTGAAGTGGACTTAAACTTTGACACCTGGCTTAGGGTGTTGAATCCTACTTCTTAGGGTTCAAATCTTAGTTGAAGTATTAGGATTCCTCCTTAATACCTACCTTAATCCCATTGGCTGAACACAATCTCAGAATTCTTTTTGCAAGATTATGCTGATTTTTACCAATGTATGACATTGTCCAAAGAAGTGAAATAGGCCCAAAAACAGAAAATTCCCTCTAAAATTTCTGATTTTCTAGTCACTTTACTTGTGGTTTAACGCTTCCCAAGCTCATAAATCATTACCCTTAGCCTACACTCACTTAGCCTCAAACATTCCCCTTTTTTTGTGCACATTCACAGCTCATAAATGCTTCCTAATTAGTCATAAGCAACCATGTACCCATTAAAGACTTAGTTTCAGCATTAACTTTATCATATTATTACAAGCTTACATACTCAGCCACTTAAAATAGCCTATACTACCCCATTCATGCCACATATATATATTCCCCAAAAATCTTAGCTCAATATATGCTGCACCGAGCTGGAATCTCTCTCCCCCTTCATTCCATCCTATTTTTTATTCTTTTACTCTTAATTATGTAGCATTTGATCCTTGTTTATAGCTATTATAATGAAGGTCATAATGTTATGGACGCTATGGAAGTTTTTCTTTATGTTGACTTAATAATAATAAGGAAAACATATGAATTTTACCATGTAAATACACTTATTAACCCGTCAGATGTCTATCGCTAGAGGTCTGTCATATTCCCTGCTAGACCATTTTTCCTCTTGTGTATTTGTCGTAACGGACCCACTTTTATATTAACCAAATATGGAAGGAATGCATATTTTTTACTATGCAAATACATTTATTGATTTTCCAAACATCTACCGTTGAACGTTTATCTTGCTTACTGTTAGAAAATTATTTAAGCACTTGTTGTGGTGGGCTATCCTTTGTACTAGCTTATCTTTGCAAGAGGTATTTTTAGGGCCTTATTATATTCTTTGTTGGATGCAACCTAGACTTTGAGCAAAATGGGCCTTTCACACTTCACCGATAGCCTTTGGGCTATGTTCCAAGTCTAAAGTCAAGTCTTGGTCTTGACTCTTCTAACATCACATGGGCGACGAAAAAATGCTTCCAACAAACCCTTACCCCAATACCCAATTGGACTTGTATTGTAACGGCAATCTCTCCTTTCAATGCACGAATCACAATACCTGACTAACTAATGATGCACGGATCCTAGTATATAACTAACACACCAACTTGAAGAAGATGTTAGCTGCAAAGTTCTTCAATTCATCAACATGAAGATCGAAGCTCCTTGGTCACAAAACCCTTAGCATAAAGACGCAATAACTTCTACAAAAAGAATGATGAACTAGAGCAATTTTTGTCTCCGGTCACAATACGCATGTATTCTATTTTTAATACCTTTGAATCGCTTATGAAGGCTCTTAAAATAATCCTTATATATGTCTAGGGTTGTGAGAAAAGAAACCCTACACAAATACTCAAGGATATGCATGTAATCAAATCTGAAAATTCTGATTTCGTAATTCTTGATAGATACAGCTTATGTCGAGCTTCAACATTAAATCTCGATAGATAGGCTTCTGTCGAGAAATCTGTCGAGTTTTAATAAACAACACTTCTTCACTTGTTTCTTGGACAGATTTGCATGGCTTTAACACTTGACTTGAACAACATGTTTCTTGAAGTCTTAAATCATCCTAAATCTACCCAATTACAAGTAAAGTACGTTTTGTCAAATGATTAGCCAATTACATCAAATATGTCCCGAACATTATGTATCGGTGATAAAACTAAAAATTCAAGAATCGTAACAATTTAACAAGGACAAAGAAAAGAATTACTAGAAAGAAACAAGAATCAAAAGGAAATAATTGAAATCCAATGCTTAAAATTATCATATTTAGAAGGTTTGGATTGCCCAAAGCATTTGTACCCAAAGAAACAAGGGGGGATAATGAGAGAAAAAACATACTCTTCATCTATCCGGATAAGGAAGAGAGGAATGAAGGAGATTTGTGAGTGTACATTAATGGTCCGTTTAGATTGAGAAGAAGAGAGGGAGAATAGAGGGAGCAGAGTAGAGTTGGCCATGTTCATCCACGCATAAATGTCACCTAGAAGTAAGAAATGAAAGAAAGGAGAGAGAAGGAGAAGAGGGGCGGAGAAAAGAGGCAAGTTTGTTTGCTATTCATGGCCCATAGGTTTGGTTGCTTCTGACTGAGGTTTGCTGCAATCTTAATGGTAGCAAGTTGATGTCACCTATGCAATTTCCAGAAAATTCACTCCTTTTGTCATAGTTAAGATCTACAATTTATGTTAAACTTCAAATTTTTGAACAACTCCAATTCTAAGAGCAAAAACTGCCTATTATAATTAAAATTAAATTCCTAAAAGTAGCAGAGGGTAAGAAATTAGAAAAATGAAGGCGTGGAATTGGTTTTACTCATCCAAATACACACCATTTATAAATGACAATTATAATACTTATTAGTACCTCCTGAGGTATTATTATTTGTCCAGCCTAAATTCTGCACCCTTTAAGTTTAGGTGAATTATACAACACCCATTTATTACCATTTATAAAACTGACACAATTTTCATATGCAATACAACATCATTTTATTTGATTTAACAACAATTTTATAAGTGGTACTGCATACAAAGACTAATTTCACAGAAATGTTAATATTAAGGACTAAAATAAAAAATACAAAAAAAAAAAAAAAACTACAGGGATAAATTGACAGTTCACCCTAGTGTAAGTGAATGTCAAAAATTACTTATGAGAGCTTTTATTTGAAAATTGAGGCCCTACAAAACAAGCTTTGACTATTATAATTACTTAGAAAGCATAATCGATTAAACTACTAATAAGATAAATGTCACACAAAAACAAAGTCAGATTATCTTTAGATATTGAAACTAGTCTAGAGCTTAAAAACTTTGAGCTTAAGCCCCTCTTCTATAAATAGTCTAAAATTTATTTGTAAGTTAAAACAAAGAAGAAAAGGGCATGAATAGCCTAAAAATTCAATTGTTGACACTGAAATTTCTTTATTTTTGTATGCTTCTATTTGAATAAAGAATAACATATGTTTGTGGGTTCAAATAAAAGATAAATATTTATTTTCATGTTTATGTTTATTTTTATGATATTTTTGTAAGATTGTTATATTCGCATAATAATAATAAAATAATTCTTAATTAATATATTCGTTTCCCTTTTCATTCTTTTAAATTATGTTTAAAAATAAAAAATAAAAATAAGTTGGCATTTATTAGTTGTTTGATATCCTTCATTACATGCAAGGCATGACAATAAACATACAAAGAAAAATAGATAAATTATAGTTATTTTATTGGAATTAAATTAAATTATGAAATGTAATAATTTTTTAAAGATTATAATATTACATTATACCCAATGACAATAACAACTTACCACTTATGATTATTTGTGAAAATGCTGTGTACATATCTTATTCTCATTCACACATTTCTCTTATTTTCCTTGTAATCTTCATCTTCTTCTTTTGCACCATCTCTCTCTTTCTCCCTGTAATCTGGTAACTGAGCTCTCTCTCTCTCTCTCTTCCCGTAAACTCAAAACCAATTCCAATCCAAAACTAGTCCCCAAATCATTGCAATTTGTCTAAGGTGAGGCCAAGATTCTACAATATTTGGTTAGTATTCTGTTTAGATTTCTGCACTTATCTTTCTTCCAGTACTTATGTTCATATGTTCAAAAAATTAACACAAAAATAAAGCAAACTATTTTTGTTCTTGGTTGATTTGATAGTTTGTTATGGATGGGGGGGGGGGGGGTGTTAGGATGGAAAATCTGTTTTTTGTTCTTTACTTTTTTAGTAGTTTGTTAAATTTCATTGGTTGCAAGCCAATCTAGACTGTTCTTAGGAGGCCTAAGCAAGTAGTCATATAATGGGGGTGGGGGAGGAGGGGGGGGGGGTGTTATACTTAGTTTTCAAGCCTACACAAATCTAGCAACCTATTCCAAAAAAAAACCACACAAAACACAAAACACAAAATTTTTCCTCTAATTCTTAATGCTCAACAAAGATGGTTTTAGCTTATAGATGCATACCTCATTCTTTTAACAATAGGTGCTTCAACACTGTTTCCCTTGTATTCAAACAAGGTCAAAACAATTCTCAATTTGTCTCAATCCTCCCTTACCACAATTGCTTCGTTCAAAAATTTAGGTGCTGCGATGGGATTCCTTTTTGGGCCATTCTTTGGCGTTCTTCCAACATGGTTGGTCATAGGATTTTCAGCCTTGTTTAATTTTATCGGTCATCTTTTCATCCACGTGGCCGTGAGTGACGCCTAAAACACGGAAGGTTTTGCTGGAAGTGTTGGTAGGGCTTCGTAACTCTTTTCATCTTCAGCTGCAACAGTTGCTATAACTTTTCAAAAAATAAATCCCTATTGAAAAGCAACTGTTGAAATCAAGGTACTCCGCACTTATTTCATCTGCATGGCATAGACTCATTCCACCAATTGTTTGTTCAACCACGTTCTCTTACATTCCCATGGTTTCCAGAAATTAAACTTAAAAAAAAAAAATTGAAAGGTGTACAACAATTGAAAGAACCATAAATAGTTAAAAGCTCCCACCCAAACCCAAAATTAGAAAGCAACATGTCTTTTGCTACACTTGCAAGAAGCTGTACTGATGCTTTAATCATCTGTGCTTGTTAATTAATTTTATTTTCTTCACACTTTCTCATTTCTGGAAATACTTCCCCTGTATTTTTATAGGAATGTTTAAGATGCATGTGGAAAATAGATGAATGCTAAGGAGATATCAAAGTGAACAACCCTAAACTTACAATCCTTAATAATATTGAAATGAATATTGTTTTTCTTTTTGCATACGATATTATAAAAATACTTATAAGTGATCCCATAATTGTGATTCCCAATGTTATTTTTCAAAAAGTAATCCACTAATTTATGAGCTACACGTGAATACATGATATGAACTTGTAACCCATTTAATATAAAAAAACATGGTTGGATTATCTTTAGATATCAAAACTTGTTTAGAACTAAGAAACTTTTAAGTGTAAGTTTCTCTTGCATAAATAGTGAGAACAATATTTGTATGTTAAAAACAAAGAGAAAGGGTATGAATAGCCTAAACAATTCAAAAGTTCACACTGAAATTTTCATATTTTTCTATGTTTCTATTTCAATAAAGTACAACATATGTTTGTAAATAAAATAAAATAAAATAGAAACTATTATTTTCATGTTTATGTTTATTTTTATTATGTTTTTGTTTAAGTGTTATATTCATAAATAATAATTATTAATTAATATATTTGTGGGGGGTAAAAAGATCCTGATGGAAACGTGGGCCTTTTGGGCCGTGTTAAGGAAGGCCGACCTGACCCTGGGTTTGGAAGTTGTTAATACTATGGGTCGGCCCATGCGCCGAGGGTCCGAGGACTCAGCCGAGGGTGAACTTATCCTCGGACTGACACCAGAGAACCCGGGACTTCATGGTACAGGTTAGGGAATGACACGGTCAAGACCAATGGTTAAAAGGGGTGAACCCTTGAATGCCCCAGAAGCACCAGTGTTGAAGAAATGACAAAGACAAAGGCTGCTACCTCCACATTAAAGACCCTGCACCTACCACCCTGGCCGCATTAATGGGGAGGTGACACTTGAATAGTGGAAGGGAAACTTCTAGTTACTGTTCAAAGGCACTAAGAAAAGAAATATCTATACTAAGGGAGGAGTTGGGGGCAACACGTGTATAAAGTATTAAGAAGAAGAGTATTTAAGGGAGGACCTAGAACAGAAAAAGTGACGGAACTGTTTGTAACCTAAAAAGAAAAAAGACAAAGAGAGAGAGATAATATAAGAACAGCTCTCGGCTTACGTCCGAGGAGACCTATTTACATTACTCTTTGCTGTTTCCTAATACTGGCAATCTTTAGTTTGTCATTTAATCTTCACTCACTTCTAACCTAGGTTTCAAGCCCACTCTCTACAAATTTTCATTGTTTAAGGCTCATTGGGCCTGAGCCCATAACTGTTCTTGGGTCCAGGTGCAATTGTGCACTTACAATATTAATGGTCATTTTAGAAATTTTAAATTATGTCTAAATAATAATTATATAGCATGTTGGGATGCAGAACATTTTGGAAAAAGTCCCTTTCATTCATATCCATTTGTCAGTTGTTTGTTAAATTCTAGCTCATTTCAAACAATGTATTTTGATGTATTTAAAATAACATCATTTTGTCCATTTCAATTATAATAAAAAAATTAAAAAAAAAACTTCATTCATATCTATTGGAATGTTCTTGTCTTGCTTAGAATAAAAAACACAATTTAGATTTTTTTTTTTTTTTAAAGATTCAACATCTCATTTTGATATGATCATTTTTTTTTAACAAAATTTGGGAGGAAAAAAAATGGTGGGCTTGTGGGAAAAACTTTATCTTTTTTTTTTTTGGTTTTCTCTCTCTTTCCACTCTAACTAAAATTTGAAAATATCATTTTACTCTCCCTTTACCTTCCCCCATTTTCCATCCTCTCTCTTTTCATCCCAACCTAACGTCACAAATTTTTTTGTGGGTTTTGTGGTGCTATTGTTGGTTAAGTTAGGCTCTTGGAAAGACATTTTTGTGAATTAATTTGAAGATATTGTGAATTGATTCTTCGTTTCTATTTGGATGATGATAAAATGAAGAGAATGAATTTTTTTATTTTATTTTATAGAGAAATTTATTAATTTTTATGTCTTTTAGGTTTAATTGATGTGCCACAATAAATTGAAATGGTATGATACAATTGGACCAATTATTACATGTAGCAAGCTTAGGTGACATTTAATAGACAGCTCATTAACGAATATATACGGAAGGACTTTTTTCGAATGATAAGTAACATTAGGGATACGAATCTAACTTTTGAAACTTTTTAAGAAGCAAAATCAAAATTACCTCAAAATTTTAAGAGTCTAAACTATAATTTAGTATTATGAGATTTATTAAATAAGGATCTACTTAATTATTATGATTTTTTGATAAGTCGATAGTTAAAAAGGGCGAGGGATATTTAAATCTTGGTCGTCCCTGTAAGAAACACCAAAATGTGTCAAATGAGCCATGAGGCTCTTAGCGATGTACCATTAATTTTAATGTCTCAATTTCGACAATTTGCTAAGTTCAGTAACACAAACTTATAAACTATGTTCTTCTCAAAAAAAAAAAAAAATTATAACCTATGTATGTAAGGGAATTGAAGTGGTAAAACCTTGAATTCCTAAAGGAGAAAAAAGAAAGAAAAAAGACATCTAATGTTATGGTGGTGCTATTTGAATTTCATAAAATAAACTCAATAATTTCATCCATGTTTCACCTCTTAAGCTAAAACGTAGGATTGGAGCATCCTATGCGAATGACTATGTAATAATTTGATTTCCATGTTGGACTAACCAATGGTTTTGTTAAGTTTGGTTATAAGGTCTTCTCATTTACCACACCCAAGCGATGTGAGATTGCAAGCCCTCACCTTATCGCACCCACACCTGTCCAATGTAGTCAAAGATGAAACCAGCTATATATCACTTTGTTTCAACAAAACCGTGTATTAACACAGGAAAACACTAGAAAGTGGCGGAGGTGACCAAGGCTCTTGCCTAGCACCTAGAAAATGTGCTCAAAGTGAGTGCCTTGTCTCCAAAGGCAAGTGCCTCACTGAAGGACACTTCGCCTCAATGACTTAGAGGCACTTTTATGCTACCTTGCCTTGCTTGAGCGCTTAGGCACTCACCTGGAATGCCTTTGACTACACTGTGCCCATCCACATGCCTTGCGCCTCTTAGCCTTTTGGGTCACTACAATCCACCCCTTAGAAGCTCACACATTTTCTTCTGTAGGTCCCTACACTTTTGGCTAGGTTTAGTCTCTAATACCATATTGTAACATCCCAATCCTTATGTCAACAATATTATCCACTTTGGGGGCCATATCTCTCATGGGCTTTGTTTCTCCCAAGCACAAAGACCTCACCTCATCACACTCACGTTCATCCACGTCGCCTTCGCCTCTTGGCCTTTTGGATCATTCTAATCCACCATCTTACAAACACGCACATCCTTATGTGTGGGTCCACCACAGTTTAAGCTGAGTTCAAGCTCTAATACCATATTGTTATGCCCCAATGTCGACAATATTGTTCGCTTTTGTGCCCATGCCTCTCATCACTTTGTTTCTCCCAAGAACAAAGCAAGGAAAAATACGTCGTTAACATTTTAGATATTCAGCCCACACCTAATATCTTCCGCTTCACCACACCCAAGCGATGTGGTCATGTGGGATTTCATGGATTGCAAGCCCTCACCTCATCGCACCCATGCCCATCCACATGGCTTGCGGCCTTGTGCCTCTTGGCTTTTTGGGTCACTACAATGTTGATGTAAATTATTTTGTTATATGTGAGAAAATAACATGCGGTAAATCATGTTGCAGTCATTTCTTATGTGTATGTGTGTATATATATATATATAGTTTGGCGGTTTGGCCGCCCCTCTAAAAAAATTTCTTGCTCTGCCATGGCCGGTACGTGACATTGTTTTCTCATCTCTTAAGTCTTTGAGCATTCCACGCAAGATAAGCGAGATTCAGAAGAAATTAGAAGGCATGTCAGACGAAATAGACAGACACTTTACAATTGAGATAGCCAAAAAAAGGACCCACATGGTCATGTCACAAGCCGACGACCGCATAGTAGTTCGTTAATAGATGAATGGACTGTGATCGGAAGGGATGAGCATAAAAGAAAGATAATAGAAATGTTATTGTGGATCGGAGAACGAGTCAATGTGTCTATTATTCCAATTGTGGGGATGGGGGTATAGGAAAAACAACACTTGCTCAATTTGTCTATAATGATGCTGAAATAGTGAGTTGTTTTGATTTGAGAATATGGATATCTGTTTCTGTAGATTACGATGTGGTGAGGATTACAAAATCCATTGTTGAGTCAGCCACAGAGAAGAGGTTGAAGTTATCTGAGTTGATCCAATTCAGGTTAGACTTCAAAATATACTAAGAGGGAAGAGGTTTTTATTGGTGCTAGATGACTTGTGGAATGAATATATTAGTGAGCGGGACGTATTACGTAGTCCATTTAGTGTTGGATTGCCTGGAAGCAAAATATTGGTAACTACTCTTGTGTGGACCCGAATATGGCTTTTGGGCCTAGAAGGAGTTTTGGGCTCATAATCTATTTATATCGTGGGCTTTTGGATTTCCTACAACGGGAGGTGCTATGCTCGGCGGCCCATGTACCCAAGTACCTTATGCTTTCAAGACCCCTCTCCCCCTCTTTCCAAGGTGATTACTTCCTCCCCTTAGTCTCTCCTCTTCAGAATCGCCAACCTCTTCAACTGAGTCTTCCTTGCCTATTTATAGCCAAAGTTAGTGGAATGGTCATGATTACTCTTCTGGTGGGTGGAAGGAGAGGTCCAATACTGTCTCTCCTAAATGGATGTTCAATTGTGAGTGGGAGAAGGTAGCAATGGCATTGGAACTAGCTCCACCGCTAGACTTGATGCTTGACAGGGGCATTCCCTAGGCAATGGAAGAAATGTCCAATACCATTTCACTTAAGTGGATGTTTGGTGATAGGTGGGAGAGGGTGGCAGTGGCATTGGAACTTGCTCTGCTAGTAGGTACTCTGCTCGGCAGCGGCATCCCCTAATGATGTCGTGCATTCCGAGTTCAACCTGCTCGGACGACATATCTGTCGGAGGCGGCGAGACTTCACACTCGCCGGCCATGCCGTGAATGTTTTTACATGTGATCAGCGTAAGCTTCTTACACGTGTTATTACCTCCATGGGCCACTAAGTAAGTGGGCTCGAAGGAGGGTGACGCCTGTACAATAGCCCCCCCTTGATTCATGCTCTGCCTCAGGTGATGAATCAAGGATCCCGGTCAGGTCATGATGATGACTTCCTGTGAATGTACTTCCCTGTATGCGGCCAGGGCAATTGTCATAGCAGATTTCTCAAAAATAGCGCTATGTCAGGTCGTCACATTAGTAATTAAAATTCGGTAGTTGGTGAAGCGTCTGACGATTCGTAAACCACGCCCACGCGTGTGGGGAGGTTACCCAAAAGGAATTTGGGAGGGTTTTCCTGCTCCTTACCTTATTAAATGCCTCAAAGTCCTATAAATAGCCCATTCTAGGCTCCCATTTCATTTTTTGTGTTCCTTTCACTCCCAATCTCTCCTTTGCCGAGCATTCCTCTTCTGCACAAAAACAATTCCTCAATTCTTCACTCCCTAGAGCCCAAAGTAAGTTTTCTCTGCCTCTTTTTTCCTTTTCGATTCTCTTCTGTTTCATACTTTAGGAATGGGATTTTCTCACATTCTCACCTCTGGGGCTGCCTTAGCTAGTTTTAGAGAGACCTTTAGTGTCCAAGGAGATGTCGATATTGCGTACTGCAATATGGACAGTATCGAACTTGAGAGGGCGGCTGATTCAAACGCAGCCTTCTTTCCGTTAATGTCCATACTTGAGGGTGGGGTTAGATTTCCTGTAGACCCTTTCATCATAGGCACCCTAGGATTCTATGGGTTATGCCCCGACCAATTTCCCCCTAATTTTTATAGAGTTGTCAGTTGCGTCAACCGACTGAATCAGATGTTCGGGCTGCAACTGAACCACCATGACATCAATTTCATGTACAAATTGTGTGGTAATTTTACAACCGCCTATTATTTAAAGACCAGAGATTTGCGAGCCCGGCTTATCTCTTGTCTGCCCGACTCTAACAGAAACTCGACTGGAGAGTTTGTTCGGGTGCGTGGCAACTGGCTCGCCAGTGAGTTACTTTGCTCGCTTTCGCCACGTGCAGTTGGTCGGTACTGAGAATCTTTGCCTGTTCTAGTTTTGTATCTTTTATTTGAGTTTAATTGATCGGTTTATCCTCAAATTTGTTGCAGAATCAAAAAGGTTCCTGCCGGACTCCCGAGTCATACACGCGCGAGATCTCAATTTTGTCCTTAGGTCGGAGATTTTCATGCACAAAGATGGGCAACTTCGGGCCTCCCACTTGATCCTCGGCGTTAACCCAGTGTACACCACCTGACAAAACTTCAGCCAAGCGCTTTTGGTAGACAGTCCGCTCCTATCGTACATAGACGTTCGACACAAGAAATTCCTTCCACCCACACTTACTATTGATGAAGCCCGAGACCTCGGCCCCCGCTATACCACCGCAGATGACATTGCTCCAGTGACAGACGAGTCTACCGAGCGAGTGTCCCAAAACCGAAGAAGACACGAAGCCATAGAACAGCCTGAAAACGCTGCCCCAGCAGCCGAGGAAGAAAACGCCGAACCCAGCGGAACCTCGGGTGTTGAACCCGGCCACGAGGAAAAAATGGTGAAGCAGAGGGAGATGACCCTTGCTTGGTTCATACCCAGTGCCGGCCCCATGGCTCAACCTCAAGCCCCCTAAGGGACCAACCTAGCTCTTCCCATTGGTGAGACAAGAAAGAGGAAACGAGTCGTCGATAAGAATACTCCCGTCCTAAGTGACACCCTACCCAAGACCCCGCCCTGCGCAAGGGGCAGGCCCAGGGTCCAAGAGACGCCGGTCGTTACTCCACCGGCGGCTCAAGTCGGTACCACCGTGGCGTCTTCCTCTCGGACTGAGGTTGGCTGGCAGCCTGCTTTTCTGTTGGGCGATAAGCCCTTACTAGTGACTACCAGCGTTCGGCTATAGGACAAGGGTGAAGGGGGGCGGGTAGCTCAAAGTTTAGTGCAAGGCCTCCTGCTACCCGAGGATGTCCACTACTTTTTGGAGGGCGACGACGAGACACTTGTCAGACGACTACAATGGCATACCATTGCTGTAATTCTCTACTCCCTTTGTCGCATATGTTGTAATGGGTAAATTTCTTCCCAGTTTCACCACTCTGTTATTGTTTTACTTTCAGGCTGCATAGTTGACCAGCATTATGGACTAGAGGCTGAAGGATGCAGCTGAGGCCATTGAGCGAGAGAAGGCGCTGAAAGCTGTTGCTGAGGTTACTGCCAGGGAGAAGGGGGAGGCTGCCGCTGCATCAAAGCGGAATACGATAGACGCCGAGAACGCCCGGTAGTCTACCGAGAGCAAGCTGACCGTCCTGGAGACAAAGCTAGATGAGACAGAACTCAGGTTAGCGAAGGCAGACAGCCTGAACCTTACCCACGCCGATTAAATTGCTGACTTGAAGGAATCCCTAGAAGCCTGTGAGGACAAGTGGTACAACACAGGCTTCTCGGAGGCTGAAAAATCGGTGGAATCGATCGTTCACCAGGCTCGGTGCCATGGATTCGAGGAGGGATGGTTCGCTGCTCTCAAGGTGATGGGGGTGTCCAAGGACTCCCCGCTGTGGAATCCAACTAAAATACCCTATCCGGCCTCCCCTCTGCCCGTTCAGAGTCAAGCAGATGCCACGGATGAGGAAGACACTCCAAGCATAAGGGATCTTGCGCGGGACATTGATGCTCATGTGGAAGCTGCTGACCCAGAGGTTACAAGCAACATCCATACCAGAGCTGAGACAACTCCAGATCAGACACCCCCCCTAGTAGCTAGGCCGGACAATGACGGGTCTGGGCAACCTTTTGACCCTACCGTTTGAAAACTTGGCTCTCTTTTCTTTTTGTTGGCTTTGTGATTGATGAGCCCAAGTCGCCGGGCTATGGCGACGGAAAAATTTCTTTATCTTTCGTGTTTTAATTAATGTTGTTCAAAAATAATTGTGTTTCTTACTGTTGCTTGCTTGATAACTGCCGATTTTATAAGGTCAAGGTTAACCTGCTCATCATACCTTACTTTCTCACTACCGGGGGCCGGGAGTAGCCTTTCTTCCCTTAAGGTATTCTGGCTTGGGACATTAGTTGTTCTGCCCGAGGATTAGTGTCATTAGAAAAGAAATGATGTCCTAAAATTTCCGCCTGCTCGGAGATAGGAATCGAACCGAGGAAAGGCTTCAGACCTTAGAAAGCGATAGCTTAAGGTTTCCACTTGCTCGGTGATAGGAATTGAATCAAGAATAGGTTTCTGACCTTAGAAAAATGATAGTTTGAGGTTTCCACCTGCTCGGTGATAGGAATCGAACCGAAGATAAGTTTCTGTCCTTAGAGAAATGATAGCTTGAGGGTTCCATCTACTCGGTGATAGGAATCGAATCGAGGATGGGTTTCTGACCTTAGAAAAATAATAGCTTAAGGTTTCCATATGCTCGGTGATAGGAATCGAACCGAGGATGGGTTTCTATCCTTAGAAAATTGTAGCATGAGGTTTCCACTTGCTCGGTGATAGAAGCCGAACTGAGGATAGGTTTTTGTCCTTAGAAAAATTTAGCTTGAAGTTTCCACCTGCTCGGTGATAGAAACCGAACTGAGGATAGGTTTCTGTCCTTAGAAAAATGTAGCTTAAGGCTTCCACCTGCTCGGTGATAGGAATCGAACCGAGGATGGGTTTCTAACCTTAGAAAAATAATAGCTTAAGGTTTTCACATGCTCGGTGATAGGAATCAAACCGAGGATGGGTTTCTGTCCTTAGCGTGAATGAGTTGTCTGCACACTAGCGATTCTCCCTATATTTATTGCCCAGCGATAATAACCTAATAGTAATGAGGTCAAATGCACCTACATGAATAAATACCGTCATATTAAATACGTGATAATGCAAAATTACATCGAGTTTACATCTTTGGAGAATAACCAGTCAATGATAGAACTTTTTCAAGTTGTGAACATTCCATGGCCGGCGAAGCGGTTTTTCCTCCATATCCTCCAAGTAGTATGCCACTGCCCCTGCAATAGCAGTCACTCGGTAGGGCCCTTCCCAGGACGGAGCTAGCTTCCCTACATTAACGTCTTGTGTATTCCCTATGACCTTACGAAGTACTAGATCCCTCGCAGCAAATTCCCTCTTCCTTGCAGCTCTATTGTACCTCTGAGTGAGTTTTTGCTGATATTCTGCCAGCCAAATGGTGGCTGACTCTCAGTGCTCTTCCAGCAAGTTCAGCTGCTTCGCCATTAGCTTCTCGTTCTCGTTCGGAGCGAATCCTGCGACTTGGTTGCTGCATAGGTTTACTTCAGCGAGGATTACAGCCTCTGCCCCATAGGTTAGAGAGAATGGCGTTTCTCCCGTGGATCTCCTCGAAGTTGTCTGGTATGCCCATAGGACGCTTGGCAATTCCTCAACCCATTTTCCTTTAGCACCCTCCAATCTCCTCTTTAGTCCGTTTACAATGGCCTTATTTCTGGCCGTTGCCTTGTGGATATGTCGGAGTAGAATACTGATTCTTGATGCCGAGGTCACTGCAAAACTTACGAAAATCTTTGCTGTCGAACTGCAGACCATTGTCTGACACAAGAGACTTTGGAACGTCAAATCTTGTTACAATGTTTCTCCATACGAACCTCTTGACATCAGCATCTCGGATGTTGGCCAGTGCTTCTGCTTCTGCCCACTTCGTGAAGTAGTATATCGCCACCAGCACAAACCTCCGGTTGCCCGTTGCTCGGGGGAATGGCTCGACTATGTCTAGCCCCCAACAGGCGAATGGCCACGGGCTGTTTACTGGGTTCAAGTTCCTGGCAGGTTGGTGGATCACTGGGGTGTGTATTTGACACTGCTCACATTTTCATGTGTGCTCGGTTGCATCTTTCCTCATCTGCGGCCACCAAAACCCTTAAGTCATTGCTCGGTGAGCCAATGAGAGTCATTGCTCGATGAGCCAATGAGAGTCATTGCTCGATGAGCCAATGAGAGTCATTGCTCGGTGAGCCAATGAACGTCCCCCCACGTGACTACCTCACACACCCTCGTGCAGTTCAGCCAAGAGCTCCTCAGCTTGACTAGGATGAAGACACTGCAGGTATGGTCCTTCGAACGATATTCGATATAACTTCTGATCGGTGGATAGCCAATACCAAGCCGTGGTTCATCGTACTTTGGCTGCCTCTTTCTCATCTTTCGGGGCCTAATCGTCTGCAAGGAAATCAATGATGGGGTCTATCTAGCACCTTTTAGCTATGGTGACCTGTGCAACTGGTGCTTTAGCAGTGATATTCGGTTCAGCCATCAACTCCACCCTGATCAATCGAGGTACCATGTTAGCTATTGTTGACGCTAGTGTTGCCAAGGAGTCGGCGTGCCAATTCTGTCCCCGAGCTACCCGTTCAATTCTGACATTTGAGAAACTACATATGGTCTGCTTCACTAGTCGTAGATACTCAATCATCCGGGAGTCCTGGGCCTCGAAGTTCCCTTACGCCTGAGTAACTACTAGGAAAGAATCCGAGTAGACTTCCACCTCTTTGGCTCCTAAGTCCATGACAACTCTTAGTCCAGCAAGCAGAGCCTCATACTTGGTCTCATTATTAGAAGCCCTAAAGCCCAATCTGAACGAGTACTCTAGCTTTAGCCCTTCCGGGGTGATGACCACAATTCCAGCCCCCGCTCCTGCCGTATTGGACGCACCATCCACAAACACTTTCCAAGGCCTGATTTCTGCGAGGCAAACTACATCCGCACTTTTTAGTGAGAACTCAACAATAAAGTCTGCAAGTACTTGTCCCTTCACCGAGTTCCTCGATCTGTATCTGATGTTGAATGAGCCTAGCTGGGTCCCCCACTTGGCTATCCTCTCCATAAAGTCAGATCTTCTCAATAATGACTAAAGAGGATACTCGGTCAGAACATGGATGGTGTGAGCCTGAAAGTAATGGGGCAATTTTCAGGTGGAATGCATGAGTGCCAGCACCAGTTTCTCCAATGGTAAATACCAGGTCTCGGCGTCAACAAATGTCTTGCTTATGTAGTAAACCGGCAGCTACACACCACTATCCTTCAATAACACAGAGCTGGCTGCATGCTCGGATACCGAGAGGTACATATGCAGGTCTTCTCCCGGCTCCAGGGCTATCAATGTTGGTGCCCGTCCCAGGTAGTCCTTAAGGTCTAGGAAGGCTCTGTCACACTCCTCGTCCCATTGAAGCCCCCTCTATTTCTTCAAAAGCTGATAAAATGGTTGGCACCGATCAGCAAATTTGGAAATAAATCGGTTGAGAGCAGCCAACATGCCGGTCAATTTTTGAACCTCCTTAGGATTGCTCCGTGGTTTGAGACGTTTCACGGCTTCAATCTGATCAGGGTTAACGTCGATCCCCCGTTTGGTAATTCAATAACCCAAGAATTTTCCAGACCCTACTCCGAAAGCGCACTTATCGGCATTGAGGCGTAGCTGGTGTCATCGGAGTATCTCAAACACCTCTTTAAGGTCGTCAACGTGTTGCCCTTCCTGCTTGCTTTGTATCACCATGTCATCAATGTATACCTCAACTGTACGTCCAATCTTGTCCCTAAACATCCTTATCATCATCCGTTGGTAAGTGGCTCCCGCGTTCTTCAATCCAAATGGCATCACGGTATAGTGGTAGTTAGCATCAGGTGTTATGAACGCAGTCTTCTCCTGATCCTCGGCAGCTACGGCAATCTGGTGATAACCCTAGAAAGCATCAAGGAAGCTCATTCTCGGGTGTCCGCACGTAGCGTCCACTAATTGATCAATTTTTGGCATTGGAAACGGATCCTTCGGGCATGCTCAGTTCAGATCAGTGAAATCGACACAAACCCTCCACTTACCGTTCTTCTTCACGACCACTGTGTTTGCAAGCCATTCCAGAAAGAATGTTTCCTTTATAGCCCCCGCTTCCCTCAACTTTCCAACCTCCTGTCTGATGGCCTCTACATGCCTTTTAGCAGATCTTCTCGGCCTCTGCTTCTTAGGAGGGTATAAAGGATCAACATTCAGTTTGTGAACTATAAATTTGGGGTCAACCCCGAGCACCTTATATGGACTCCAAGCAAATACATCTATGTTTTGAATAAGAAAAAGCAGTAACTCCACCCTTTCTCGGTCACTCAAACTTGCCCCTATTAGGAAACTCCCTTCTCCGTCCGGCAAAATTTTTACTTTAACCAGGTCCTCGGCGACGTTGGTCCCCTCCACTAGGGGCTGCTGTGATTGCTACAAGGGAGCCTTCTTGGTTGATTCCAATGGTTCGGTTTGTTTGTTGGCCGCGGCAACTAAGCACTATCTGGCTGCCTACTGATCACCTCTTATCACTGTAATCCTTTCTTCAGTTTGAAACTTGACTTTCACGTGCAAGGTGGACGGCACAGCCCCCATGTCATGGATCCACGGCCTTCCAAGTATTGCCGTGTACGGCGAGAAAGAAGCAACCACTATGAACGTCACCATTACCTCCTTACCTCCCATGTTGACCGGAAGTGAAATCTGCCCTTCTAGAGTCACCATATGGCCGCCAAATCCCATCAACGGCATATCATACTTGGACAAATCCTCCTTTTTCAAGCCAAGCCCCTTATACAAGTCTGGGTACATTACGTCTGCGCCACTCCCCTGATCTATCATTATTCTCTTTACTATGAAACCCCTTACACGGGCTATGACTACTAAAGCATCGTGGTGCAGTTGATTGGTGCCTCCCATGTCATCGTCGTCAAACGCTATAAGCTGTCTGGTGTATCTCAGCTTCTTCTCCAGTGGGCGTTCGCCCGTGCAACTTTCTGTTGATACCACGGCCAATACCCCGCTTGTTTTGTGTGCTTGTAGTAGGCTCATTGGTATTGCGTGGATGACCTCTATCACTCCCAAAAGGGGCAGGGAGGGTATCCGCGTAGTCGACCCACTTGCCCGGTCTCTTGATTCCTTGTTTCCACTTGGAACTCTTTCAAATGTCCCGCCTTCACCAACTACTTCAAATGATCTTTCAATACTCTGCACTGCTCGGTGGTGTACCTTTTATCTCTGTGGTAGGTGCAATACAAATTCTAATTTCTCCTTAATGGGTCGCCCGCCATCTTGTTCGGCCGCTTAAAATACGGCTCATTTTTTATCCTATCAACGATCCTGTGTACGGACTCCTTGAATGCCGCATTGACTCCTCCAATCACCGAACCAGGCTCTTGAATTCTCAAATCCTTCCTGTGTCTAGGATTGAAGCCAATATTCCAAGGATAATTGATGATCGGGGCTTTCCCTTTGGTCTGCAGCCGATCGTCTTCTAAACGCTTGTACTCCTCGATACGCCTCATCAACTGCCTCATATCCTCGGGAGGCCTTCTCGTCAATGATTCCTTCAACCCAGACTTTTTAGGTAACCCTATCCGAAAGGTGCTTGTCGCGATCTTTTCATTGCCCTCGCCAATCTCATTATACAACTCCCAGTACCGATTGGCATAGTTGCAAAAGGTTTCCCCATCCCCCATTTTCATTAATAGTAACGCGTCTACAGGCTGCGGAACCCGGCTACAAGTCATGAACTGCACTCCAAACTCCTGGATCAGTTCAGAAAAACTATGGACCGAACCTTTCTTCAATCCATTGAACCACCTCAAAGCGGTGGGGCCGAGGCTCGAAGGGAAAACCTTATGTGCGAACCCAAATATGGCTTTTGGGCCTAGAAGGAGTTTTGGGCTCACAATCTATTTATATCGTGGGCTTTTGGATTTCCTACAATGGGGGGTGTTATACCCGGTGGCCCATGTACCCAAGCCCTTATGCTTTCAAGACCCCTCTCCCCCTCTTTCCAAGGTGATTACTTCCTCCCCTTAGTCTCTGCTCTACAGAATCGCCAACCTCTTCAACTAAGTCTTCCTTGCCTATTTATAGCCAAAGTTAGTGGAATGGTCATGATTACTCTTTTGGTGGGTGGAAGGAAATGTCCAATACTGTCTCTCCTAAATGGATGTTCAATTGTGAGTGGGGGAAGGTAGCAGTGGCATTGGAACTAGCTCCACCTCTAGACTTGATGCTCGGCAGGGGCATTCCCTAGGCAACAAAAGGAAGGTCCAATACCATTTCACTTAAGTGGATGTTTGGTGGTGGGTGGGAGAAGGTGGCAGTGGCGTTGGAACTTGCTTTGCCAATAGGTACTCTGCTCGGCAGCGGCATCCCCTAGTGATGCCGTGCAATCCGAGTTCAACCTGCGCGGATGACATATCTACCGGAGGCGGCGAGACTTCACACTCGCCGGCCATGCCGTGAATGTTTTTACACGTAATCAGCGTAAGGTTCTTACACGTGTTATTACCTCCATGGGCCTCTAAGTAAGTGGGCTCAAAGGAGGATGACGCCCGTACACCTTACACATCAATGCATCGTTATAGGCATCTAAAGACATCATTTGAATATAGTGGCTTACATGTTCCACCGGGTCTGTCTTTCCAATGTAGGAATTGAACGACGGTCGTGTGAACCTGCTCGGCATAGGCGCACTCTCAATATCTCTTGAGATTGGAGACATTACAGCTTGGCGTAATGCCCGGCTCATTGCATCCATGGCCACATTTTGAGGTCGCCCTTCATCCAGGGAAGTCGATTCACGGGCCGCATTCTCTAGTGAATGGTCGCGATGTCGACGGGGCCCGGATTGATGGGATCCTGCCGTGCGGCCATTCCCTACGCTTGCCGACCTTTCCCTTCGTTCCTCATGGTCCCTTCTCCTGCATTTGCCCCGCGCTTGCAATTCCAAATCCCTCATCGCCCTACGCAAGCGCTCGAGCTTGTGATCCCTCTGCTCAAGCTCCTGGTCTTTTCTGTTGAGGCGACTGCGGCCCGAGGCGTCAGACATTGTCCGGAGGGTTTGGTATGATCCTTCTATGGGTCCAGATTCCTCTACTTCCTCATGTCGTCTGTCCTCTTACCTCTTTTGCCTTCTTTCTCACCATGTAGACCCCCGTGACGACCCTCCAGAGCTGCTCTCTGCCTGACTTCCCATTTTACTTCTAGGCATTCTCCCGTGTGCGCCTTGATAGTACCATAGCTTCGTAGGATATTCCCACAGACGGCGCCAATTGTGCGGACCCAAATATGGCTTTTGGGCCTAGAAGGAGTTTTGGGCTCACAATCTATTTATATCATGGGCTTTTCGATTTCCTACAATGGAGGGTGCTATACCCGGCGGCCCATGTACCCAAGCCCCTTATGCTTTCAAGACCCCTCTCCCCCTCTTTCCAAGGTGATTACTTCCTCCCCTTAGTCTCTGCTCTACAGAATTGCCAACCCCTTCAACTGAGTCTTCTTTGCCTATTTATAGCCAAAGTTAGTGGAATGGTCATGATTACTTTTCTGGTGGGTGGAAGAAGAGGTCCAATACTGTCTCTCCTAAATGGATGTTCAATTGTGAGTGGGGGAAGGTAGCAATGGCATTAGAACTAGCTCCACCGCTAGACTTGATACTCGGCAGGGGCATTCCCTAGGCAACGGAAGGAAGGTCCAATACCATTTCACTTAAGTGGATGTTTGGTGATGGGTGGGAGAGGGTGGCAGTGGCGTTGGAACTTGCTCTGCCAGTAGGTACTCTGCTTGGCAGCAGCATCCCCTAGTGATGCCGTGCATTCCGAGTTCAACCTGCTCGGATGACATATCTATCGGAGGCGGCGAGACTGCACACTCGCCGGCCATGCCGTGAATGTTTTTACACGTGATCAGCGTAAGGTTCTTACACGTGTTATTACCTCCATGGGCCTCTAAGTAAGTGGGCTCGAAGGAGGGTGATGCCCGTACAACTCTAAACTCAGTTGTTTCATATATTGTTGCCACAATTGATCCTTATTATTTGCAACCTTTATCAGATGAAGATTGTTGGGAATTGATTGCACAAAGAGCCCTCTCAAATAGGAGTTTGGATGGGAAGGAAAAATTAGTAGCCATTGGTAAAAAGATAGCAGAGAAATGTGAGGCTCACCGTTGGCAGCCAAAACAATAGGATCTGTCTTACGTTTCAAGTTGGTAGAAAGTGAGTGGGAAGCGTTGTTAGAAAGTAAGCTGTGGGACTTGCCTGAATACAAAACAGAAGTTTTTCCAGCATTGAGACTAAGCTATAACTATTTGTCTGCTCCCTTGAAGAGATGCTTTGCTTATTGCTCTATTTTACCTCACAATTATGAATTTGAGAAGGATGATTTGGTTCATTTGTGGATGGCAGAAGGGTTCATTCAACCTCAAGGAATGAAAAGGATTGAAGACATTACATTGGCAATGATTACTTCGATAACTTGTGGAGGTGTTTTTTCCATGTTCCTCATTTTTTATTATCTTGATCAACCTGTATATCATGTGCATGGTCTCATTCATGAGTTGGCCCAATTAGTGTCGACTGACATTTGCTTTCAAATGAAAGATGGGATGTCACCCTTATTACCCATATTCAGAAATGCTCGTCATTCATCTATGCTTTCTCAAGAAGATATTCAACCAATGACTTTGAAGATGTTTCAAAGATACAAAGGCTTAAGGACATTCATGGTGTTCTGTAGAAATGGATCTCATATCGTAGAACTCCTATTTGATCTTTTTCGGAATCTACAATGCTTAAGGTTGTTGAATTTGAGTAGTACTGGTATCTTTGAGCTACCAGATTCTATTGACAATTTGAAGCACCTTCGGTACCTCAATGTCTCTAAGACAAATATCCAGAAGTTCCCTGAATCAATTGCCTATCTATATGGTTTACAGATACTAAAGCTCTAAGATTGCTTTAACTTCCTTGTGTTACCCAAACATACGAAAAACTTGATTAACCTGCGCCATCTTGACTTGGACATAAAGCGTCAGTTAAGTTCTATGCCATTAGAGGTTGGAAAGTTGACTAGTCTCCAAACTCTACATGCATTTATTGTTGGAGAAGATGCAGGGTGTCAAATTGGAGAACTTCAGAAATTAGGGAACCTTCGGGGACGAATTTGCATAACAAATCTTGAGAATGTGGTCAATCTTAGAGATGCAAAAGAGGCCATGTAAGAGAAGAAGCCATATCTTGATAGGTTGGAACTGCAATGGAATGAATTTAGGGATGGACAAGAAGTACTTTCGGGCCTCTGCCCTCATTATAGACTGAGAATTACAGGTAACAAATTATGGCGGTTCAATGTTTCCAAGCTGGCTTAGTGATCCATCTTTGTGCAAGCTTGTGAGTATTTACTTGCGCAGTTGCCAAACATGCACAGTTCTTCCACCAATTGGTCTTCTACCAGCCCTAAAGTCCTTACACATTTATCAAATGCATAGTTTGGTTAGTGTGGATCATAGATTTTGCAGGTCGGATATGGACAATATGGTTAGGGGCTTTCCATCTCTAGAGTCACTGACATTCCATGACATGCCAAACTTGAAGGTTTGGACTGGACTAAATGCCGAGGACATGCCTCATCCTCATCAACTTATTGTTGTTGACTGTCCAAAACTGGTCGGCCTGCCTTCACTTCACTTCCTTTCTTCTCTTAAAAGTTTAGATATTAGCCAGTGTCCTACACTTCAATCACTCCCAAATGAAGGGCTACCTGATTCACTCAAAACTTTAATTATCTTAGACTCCGCCATCTTGAAAGGAAGATGCCAACAAGGAGGTGCAGACTGGAGCAAGATAAGAGCCATTCCCAGGATAGAGATTGATTATGTGGAGATTCCACCGCAAGTGTGGGAAAACTGAGTTTCAGTTACAGGTAATGATACTAGACATTATTCCTTAATCAAGTAATATAAGGAGTCTAATGCTAGAGATGCAAATTTTGTTGCAAAATATTTTACAAACTGTTGATACGATGAATTAGTTATTCGTAAATGAAAAATTGATATTAATGGCGGTTTAAATAAAAACCAATAAGAAGTTGGCCACATCGAGATTTAAATTTAATACAACTACGATGGAGTAATGTTATGTATGGTTTGGTTAGTGCCTTAGTGGATAACCTCTAATTAATGTTGGCAATAACTTTGAAATCCTCCCTAATCAGATACTTCATTGTCCAATTAAAATTTAGATGCTTGATAAATGAATTATTATTATTATTGTGTTTCACATAGTATGTGAAGGCACAGATAATTTCATTGGCTGGACTAGTTTATGTAGAAAATTATCTATAACTCTAAAATCTACAAAATGTACCTTAAACGCATAAAGAACCAGTGGGCTACAAATACTTTAAATTAATCTCCCTTCTGAATGCGATTTTCTTTTTTTAGGAAACAAACACACACAAGGGAGAGGGAAAATGGATTGTAACTTTTTTATGCCATGAAAGTTGTTTATTAATTAAATTACAGTCACGCAATGACACAACATATTTCACGTTACTCTTGTTTGATTGATCTTACAGAAAAATTTTCAATATACTAAATCTTAAAAGACACATAATGTATGATCAATTAGAGCTCGAGTAAAAGATATCTCCTTATTCTGATGTCTGTATTAAATAAAACTTCCAAATTTGATCTTGATATCTCAAATTAGAGTGTCACTGTAAGGAATATCCATATTTTTTGCCGCAAAAGGAATCTCCATATCAGTATAAAAAGTTGAAAATGCATTGATACGAACTTATTTAATACTTTCATCCCTTGATTGCAATGTCTCGCTCATGGACCATCTATATTTTTATTGAGCTAGAACTTACTATGCGCATCTGCATTCAATCCTGGTCCTCTAAAAAATGTTTCTTTATCTTCACAAGTTTTAAGCTTTGAATAACTTTGATCTCTATCTTTTGTATCAAGGATGGTAACTAAATGAACTATTTGGCTCACTTATATATTATTGAACTTTTCAGACTCTAGAGTGCTAACAATGGGATCCAACGAAGGAGATGTTCAGTGTTTAAAGTTCTATTAGGAAATCATTAGATAGACACTATGACTTGATGTCTGCTATCTGAATACTATGTTTGGAAGGCCTTGAGCTTGTAAATGAGTAATGAACTAAGTGTGGATGTATTAAGATTTATTATTGTGGAATATTCTGTGTTCAGCACGATCCAATGTGTTGTTTGGTGCATGATTCAAATGGAAGGTTTTTGAACGAGCCACGATTTGAAGTCCTTCATCTTGATTTAGGGTCTTCTGGATCTGGAGTCTCACACAAGAGGTAGTGCGGTATCTCATCTCAGTTTGGCTGTAATTTCTTCTCAAATTTCATAAACAATGCTAAGTTACAACACTTCATATAGGCATACTAAGGTATTTACTGAATGTTGGAAGTCCTTCATTTGAAGTAAGCTAAACCAGATTGCTTCAAGGTGAAATACTTGAAGGCTACATAAGCTGCTGACTAGCATCTATTCTTCCTAAAAGTGAATAACTGAATCTCCCCACAGAAAGAACAAAGGCCTCCAACCTTTTAAGTGATAGTCTAAACCCATGCAATCGCCCAGGTCAGTCCTGTTCCATGCCAAAGCAAGACTGGTTAATGATATTATTCCTGCCCACTCATGATTAGATTGAAATTGTCTTCATTAGGTTGAAGTGGGCATGTTTGGGTCACATATTTGACAGCAGCATGAGGTATTAGGGCAATATGTCACCAATATTTGGAAGATGAGAATCTAGTTGGAGTTGTGAAGCTCAATAAGGTTATGGAAGAATTTAGTTAATTTTTGGAGGTCTAAGGTATCGCCTTATTGCATTGTGAAGACATGAATTCTACAAATTTATAAAATTTTAGTTTCAATGCAATTGTTGTTGTTGAGTTGAAGGTGATCTTGCCGTGTGCCATTTTGAGAGATTTATGGAACTTGACATGAGTGGAGACCTCATATACTAATTCAATTGTTTGGACGTATAGTGATCAAGGAGAAAATTAATTAAGTTGGTCGTTGATAGTTTACTGATTTAATGTGTTATATTTAATATGATTATTAAAAAAAGAATAATAATAATGTCTAATTGAAAATTTTAAATTACAGTAATGAAATAAAAAACACACACACGACTGAATAAGATTACAAAATCTCTCTCTCATGCATGTGCATACATCCGAGATAAATGTCTCTACAGATGTTACAATGATGTATCCCTGGGTCTAGTGGCACACAACCACTGCCTTGGGGTCTCAAGATCGTCACCTGTGATCGTAGGAACATGCCAACTACCCTTTTCTGACTCCTGCGTTATACCAACACGTATTATGTTTTGAATAACTCATTATAAGAAGCAAAATGCTATCTCTATTCTTAATAATTAATGATCATTTTAAATAAGAGATTAGCAAGCAGATGATTGATCATCTTACCTGAATAACAATTGAATAAGGTGGAGGCATGTGGAGAGTAGGCTCGCGTTGTGCAAATGACAGTCGAATCTGCAATTTATCCAAAAAGAAGAAGCAAGCTTCATTTCATTTTCTTCATAGTAAAGACCTGAACTATGTCACATCCATGCATGTGAAATGTATGTGTGTGTGTGTGTGTGTGTGTGTGTGTGTGTAGGCAATAACATTTTATTAGAATGAATGAGGTTTCTCATTTTCACACGGTAGATTCTCCTAAAGAATTAGGATCAGAAAAAGAGGAAGTCAATATAAACAACAATAGAATTCACTTCATTTGCACCAAAAGCGTTGGATCACTCAAATAATTATCTAAAATATGATGATTTCAGCTCAATTACAGAGAGTTCCACACAACTAAAAGTACGGTTAAACCTTTGCCTCCATACAGTCCCATATAGCTATAATCCTCATCAAACAAAGGGGGTTGCATTTCACACAAAGAACTTCTATAGTCACCAAACCAACTTCTCCAACTAAAAAAAATACAACAATGACCCTCTTAGGCATCCCCATATGAACTTTTCTTTAGATGAATAAGAAGCCCACTGAATTATTTTTGCACGTTCATCATCAGTCTACCAAGATAATATATCTTTTAATAAGGTTTTCTTTTAGGCCTTCACTACTAGCTATCTGAGCCCACACCACTTGGAATATTGGCGTATAGGTTATTCAACAAAGAATCAACTTACCCCAATACCCAACCTTTGAAAGCTCATAGAAACCTGATTCCTTGAGTAAGCAACCCTTCATTTGAAGACCCTGAACAAGAGTATACAGAAGGAACTTTCTCCATTGCAAAAAAATCTAGATTCAACTTTTTCAATGAACAATTCTCACCCAATATATCGTACCAAAATCTAACCCTTCTCCCATCCCCAACCACATATAACTAATATAGCCTGCAATTCTCTCCCAACCTGCTGTGATACTCCCCTTCAAATCCTGGAAGAGAAGATTCCAAAGTGGATTCAACAAAATGACAAACCCATTTTAGGAAACTTGAGGACATATGCCAGCTAAAATCATGCTGGTCTGTTGAATTACAGTTACACATCAGAAACCTATGGACTTAATTCATCCCCCACAAAAAAATAAAAGGCTAAATTGCAAAGAATAGCCCTGAAGTTTGGAATTGCTTGGATTTTACACCCTGAAGTTTGAAAATTATGATTTTACACCCTAAAGTTTGGTTCCGTTAGCAAAACTACACCCTCAGTTAATTTTGGCTGTTAAGTGACAAGTCATCATGCTAACTTTTTTTTTTTTTTGCCAAATTAGCCCTTAAACGACCTGTTTAGCCCAAAACTCAACACAAAATCTGGAACTTTATAAGATATCGTTTCACTGTCTTAAATGAGCCTATTCCCAAATCAAAACATCAAACCTATCCCAGGGTTCTCTTCTACTCATCGTGTCCCACGAACCCAGCAGCCATGGCAAGGGCTAATATATATATAGAGGCATCACTCTCCAAAACTAGCACTTGAATTCGTCTGACTCTCGCATATAAAAAAAGAAAGAAAGAAAACCCACAAATTACAAGCAAAGCCAGTAAATTTGATGATGACCAACTCGTTTTCAATGCCACACCATCATCAACTCCATTGGCTTCTCCCCATAGCCATATTCTGCATGCACTTCTGCTACTTATTTTATGGAGTTTTAATCCTCAACTGATACTTCTTCTATTTAGACCATAATTCTTCACCTGATGGCCAAGACAAACATGGTGGATTGCCTAGAAATTTTTCTCAACCATCAGATCATCTCGTTGTCACTGTGGCTGCTGGGTTAGTGGGGTTCACGATGAGTAGAATAGAAACTCTGGGGTGGGTTTGTTGTTTTGATTCGGGAATAGGTTTAGATGGTGAAACATTATCTTATAAAATTCTAGATTTTGTGTTGAGTTTTGGGCTAAACGGGTAGTTTAAGGGCTGATTTGGCCAAAAAAAAAAAACAAGTCAGCATAATGACTTGTCACTTAACAGCCAGAACTAACTGAGGGTGTAGTTTTGCTAACGGAACCAAACTTTAGAGTATAAAATCCAAGCAACCCCAAACTTCAGAGGTGTACTTTGCAATTTACCCAAAATATTACAAGCAAAGCCAGTAAATTTGATGATGACCAACTCGTTTTCAATGCCACACCATCATCAACTCCATTGGCTTCTCCCCATAGCCATATTCTGCATGCACTTCTGCTACTTATTTTATGGAGTTTTAATCCTCAACTGATACTTCTTCTATTTAGACCATAATTCTTCACCTGATGGCCAAGACAGACATGGTGGATTGCCTAGAAATTTTTCTTAACCATCAGATCATCTCGTTGTCACTGTGGCTGCTGGGTTAGTGGGGTTCACGATGAGTAGAATAGAAACTCTGGGGTGGGTTTGTTGTTTTGATTCGGGAATAGGTTTAGATGGTGAAACATTATCTTATAAAATTCTAGATTTTGTGTTGAGTTTTGGGCTAAACGGGTAGTTTAAGGGCTGATTTGGCAACAAAAAAAAAAACAAGTCAGCATGATGACTTGTCACTTAACAGCCAAAACTAACTGAGGGTGTAGTTTTGCTAACAGAACCAAACTTTAGAGTATAAAATCCAAGCAACCCCAAACTTCAGGGGTGTACTTTGCAATTTACCCAAAATAAAACCCTATGGACTTCTAGGAAAACCAGATAATAATGAAACCATTGGAAAATTCTAAGAGATTTCATTAATCAATCAAACTGTAACAGTCTCCATTGGAGTACAATTGATGTAGGGAACCAAGATTTTATGTTTTAATTTGCAATTAATTTTGTTTTTGAATTTGGTCATTAATGTTGATGGTATTTAGGGATTTGATTAGATGCTTTCCATATTAGTATAATTCCTAAAACTATTTAACTTGCACTCCTGTAATGGTGAAAGACAAATGAATTTGAATAAGATTAATTATTATGAGTTGAGAATGTCTCCTCCCTTGTTTCTCTTTGTTTGGTGGCGATGCCAAACGCCCTTAGGTGGTGATGCCTAGGGTTTGCAAGCATATTCTAGGTGGGTATAATGCAGCACAAGTAGAAAATAAGAGATAAAAGAGAGATAAAAGAGAATTAAAAGTAACAACAGAACAAACTCTAGGCTTCACCACCTAGAATCTGCCTGCAAACCCTAGGCATCACCACCAAACAGAGAGAAACAAGGGCGGAGACATTCTCGACTCATAATAATTAATCTTATTCAAATTCTTATGTCTTTCACCATTACAGGAGCGCTAGTTAGATAGTTTTAGGGATTATACTAATATGGAAAGCATCTAATCAAATCCCTAAAAACCATCAACATTAATAAATAAATTCAAAATTCAAATTCAAAAACAAAATTAATTGCAAATTAAAACATAAAATTTTGGTTCCCTGCATCAGGAGCGAGGCATGATCTAAATGACACCAAGAAGAGGGAAAACAAAAAACCAAAAGATCTGCTGTAGAGCAATGGAGGAACAAATGTATCATCACTATTTTCATACATACAACACCAATCTAGTTATATTTCTCTTCCACCGATTGTCAACAGCCAAAATTTTCCAATGCTGCCATTCAAGTGAAGAATGTAACTTGAAACTGTGCTTTCACGTACCAAACAATTTGCAAAGGAAATGAAATTCCTTGTCTGTTTTTCTCAGCATGCTGTAAAAATGACTTGACCGTGAATTCCCTTGGTTTAGACCTTAGAAGCCAACCATATCTTCCTGTCATCTTCACCCCTTTCTGATTTTAGTTTGCATACAACAAATCAAGGAAAGAATCCAAAGGCTCCAACTCCCAATCTTCATCTAACCTAATGAATCTAGATGACATTGTCACATCCCTAAGAAAATAATCTAAATAATGTGCCATTCATGTATTCCTACTGACTGAAATATCAAATAATTCTAGATAAGTAACTTTCAGCAACATATGTCCACACCACAGTTCAAGCCAGAATCATATGTGAGTACCATCTCCTACCTCATATCTAACTAACTTAGAGAACAAATCCTATCTGCCCCTAATGTATTTCCACGCTCCCACAGCATAGTAGCCTTCAACTACTGCTGAACACCATTGACCGCATAAACACCATACTTCCTATCTACAACATTCCTCAAAAATTGATCTCTGTCCATCACATATCTTCACAACCATTTCCAGCAAAGCTTGGTTGAAAACATGAAGCCTCCTCGGCCCTAAACAACTAAACTCTTTGTAACTTCTCTAGTCTTGGAGCCATTGATACAGGTACAAGAAAAAGAGACATAAAATATGTTGGCAAACTAGAAAGGGTGCTTTCTATTAGTGTTTATCTTCCACACACAACCCCCCCCCCCCCCTCTCTCTCTCTCTACCCCCAAGTGATAAACATATATATATATATATTTTTTTTTTTGATAAGTAACATAAAAATATAAAAATATTATTAATAATAAAAAAAGTGCCAAACCAAGTACATTGGGGATGTACTATGGGGGCACAAATCAGGAACCAAAAATACAATGATAAAAAAATAAAAAATAAAAAAGGAAAAGAAGAACAAGAGTAATGAGAAAAGACCACACTCTAAGCAAAGAGAGTGTACAAGAAAAAAGACTTAATCTATAGCAAAGAACGTTCACAACCCTCAAAGCTTCTAGCATTCCTTTCACGCCAAATGCACCAAATCAAGGAATGAGGCACTAATCTCCAAACATCTATATTACGATGTCACGCAAACTTTCCCTGCTAAAACTCAAACAACTCAAGAACTGTATGAGGCATAACCCAGTTAATACCAAACAAGCTTAAAACCAAAGACCACAACTCCCAAGCTATGGGGCAATAAAGTAGGAGATGATCCACAGGCTTCCCATATCTCTTACACATATAGCACCAATCAAGCACTAGCACACGTCTTTTACAAAGATTGTCTATTGTTAAGATCTCACCTAAGGAAGTAGACCAAACAAAGAAAGCTACCCTTGAAAGAACCTTCGATTGCCATATCATTCTCCAAGGGAAGGATACAAGAGTAGGAGGGTAGAAGGAACTATGATAACCTCTAACCTAAAAACCTCTGCTCTTTGTTGGCTTCCAACAAACCTTATCCGAACCAAACCCCCTCATAGTCGAAGAATAGACCAACCCCATAAACCAATCAAAGGCTTCTTGTTCCCAATCTTGTGGTGAACGACGAAATTGCACATTCCAGTGAAACCTTCCAGCAAACCAACCCATAACTTCAGCTACCGAGGAATCCTTTGACCTATTAAGACAATAAAGCTCCGGAAAAGCCTCTTGGAAAGTACAGTCCCCACACCACACATGCTTCCAAAACTTCACTCTAGTACCATCCCCCACATCATACACAAGGAATTTTAAAAAGTTCAACCAACCACTTCTTATGAATCTCCACAAGTTGACCCCATAAGGACTCATCACCTTTTTCGTACACCAACCACCCCAAATATTCCCATATTTTGCTTCCATAACCCTCCTCCATAAAGCATCGGTCTCCATGCCATACCTCCACAACCATTTTCTTGCAAAGGCTTACAGACCTTGGCCCGTTTAACCAGATGTAATTTAGATCCGCTACCAATTCCACTCCACAGAAAAGTCTCTCTGTAATTTCTTCATACGCTTTGCCACCTTTTTCCGGAAAAGGAAGAAGGGAAAGGAAGTATGTAGGTAAAGACGAGAGCGTGCTTTTAATGAGAATTAACTTAACCCCCTTTAGATAAATATAGTCTCTTCCAACCTGCTAATCTCCGTTCCATCTTCTCTAATAGGATAGGATTCCAAATAGATAAGTCCTTAAACTTAGCACCTAAAGGAAAGCTCAAATATTTCAAGAGCAAAGAAGATTGCCCACACCCCAACAATCCCACCAAAGCCTCCAAATTGTGCACCACACCAACAAGTACCAACTCAGATTTTCCCAAATTAATACTTAACCCTGATGCCTCCTCAAATCTAGCAAGAATCGCCCTCAAATTAGCAATCTGAGAAGGTTCAGCATCACAAAATATAAGAGTGTCATCTGCAAATAAAAGATAAGACACCATCAATGATGTACCAGCCGTACTACCCACAGAAAAACCTAAGAATTGCCCAGCGAAGGCAACCAAATCCAACATATGACTCAACGCCTCCATAACAATATCAAAAAGCAATGGAGATAATGGGTCCCCTTGCCGAATCCCCCTAGAACTTCCAAAGAAATCAGATGGACTACCATTGAGCAAAATGGAAAATTTTACAGTTGAAATGCAATACATTATCCACTTTCTCCATTGTTTTGAAAACCCACATCGCTGAAGCATATACTTTAAAAAATCCCAGCTCACATGATTATGCGCCATCTCCACGTCCAACTTACACAACACACCTGGAATTCCTGACTTCAATCTACTATGCTATACAAATTTGCATATGAAAGAAAAATCCAAAAGTAGTACCCACATACATCATAGGAAAAGCATCCACCTTAGAATGAAGAGGACCCACTAACTCATCATTCATTATTCACTACATTAAAAACCTGAACTAAACAAGCCCAAAACTCTCTTTTAAGGGTAGGAATTTGGATAATATATCATAAATCAATCACTTCCTTTGTTGTGCTAGCACATGAATGTCACCATACCGAAGATTCTCTTAAAATGCAATTAAGAATAATACCTGATGTTTTTCCTTCCATCTTGGAAAAAAGCTTGTCCCTAGCAGTTGGAACAGGTGATCCCTCATCTCATCATTTGTCACCAGTAAACACTTACAACTAACAGCAGCATATAACCAGTACCTGTGAATAATGAGAGAACAAACTTTTCACAAAAGTTTACTAATACGGTCATAATCAAAGCTACAAATGCACTGTAGATTTGAATGTTTTAACTTTTTGATTATATTACAAATTACACCTTCCATTTCAGTCCTTTAATTTTCATTTGTTGTCCATTTAGCCCTTTTGTCTAATTCCATTACATTGCGTCATTAATGTCTTTTATACATACATACATACATATATATATATATAATTTTATAAGTAAGAATAATTTTATTGAAAGAGTTCATGTATAAACAACACAAAGAAGACTAAAGAATTAGAAAACAAGGAACTATCTACATAAGTAATGACTATGAATAAGCCGATGATAAGACCACTCGTATGAAGAAGTAATGAAGGTTGCTAGCAGTTGATATTGGATGAATGATTAACTCCCCCATCTTGCCACCCACATAATAGATCAAGACCTTGTCCATTAATACCCATTGAATCCTAAAGGATCTAAAGACAAAACTCCACAATTCAAATGCCACAATATAGCAAAAGATAGTCCACCGTCTCTCCACAACTTTGGCACATATAACACCAACCCACAATAGACTATCGAGTCACCCCTCTTGAGAAGGTTTTCACTAGTATTTTCCCCCAAGCCGCAGTCCACACAAAGAAGGAAACTCTCTGAGGAGTTTTTAACCCCCATATAGCCATCCAAGGGAAAGACATAGGGGATGAACCCCATAATGCTTCACAAAAAGAACAAACACTAAAACCCCCACTTCTCTTAAGCTTCCATCACATCTGATCTCCTCCCATCCCACATAGGAACATGAGATTCTAGTAGGTGTATGAATGAATCCACCCCCTCTTATCTCCCAATAATTAAAATTCCTCATGAACCCCACATCCCGCTACCACAACCACTTACCCACCAAAGATTGATTGAAAGTAGTAAGCTTCCTAATCCCCAATCCTCCACTAGCTATAAGAGTACACACCTTGTCCCATCCAACCAAATGATGTTTGAACTCCTCTCCTAAACCACTCCACAAAAAATTCCTCTGCAACCCTCTCAATCATATTGGCCAAACTAGGGGGAATGGTAAAAAAAAGATGAGTAATATGTAGGTAGGCTCCAAAGTGTACTCTTCAACAGCATCAACCTCCCCATTTTGACAAGTAAAGCCTCCTCCAACCAGCTAATCGACATTTGAATTTCTCCCAAATAGGGTTACAAGTTGCCCTGATTTGAAGGAAGCACCCAACAGCATACCAAGATAAGTCCTTGGCAAACAATCCACCTTAAAATACAAAAGGTTAGCAAATTCAATCACATTCTCCATCTCACCCATTGGCACCATCTCACTTTTCCCCTTATCAACTTTTAACCAGTCACCGACTCAAAACAAGTTAGCAATATTCAAATATACAAGATCTGTTCAGTGTTAGCATCACAGAACAAGATGATGTCACCAACAAACAATAAATGTGAGATAGACAACCCACCATTTTCATCATTCCCAACTTTAAAGCCTTTGACAAGACCTTCCTCCTACATCCTCCTCGACATTCTACTAAGAAGCCCCATAACCAGGATAAAAAGCAAAGGGGATATCTCCCTGCCATAATCCCCTGGAAGTGCCAAAAAATCCACAAGAGCCATTGACCAAAATAGAGACTTGAACCATGGTAATGCATGTACAAAATTGATTCTTAACAGAGCCATTGAAAATTAGAACAAGATTCTTAACTATTTTGTTAATCCTTTTTTCTTCATGTTCTTCGTAGGGTTTAATGCTTCTTTTTTTTAATACCAAATAAGAATTCTACTTTTTAAAAACTTTTGTTATTTGTGAAATGGTTTTTTATTCCTTTTTTGGATTTTTTTTTTTTAATGAAGAAATTCAAAAGAAGCAAAACTACTTTGTTTTGGGCAATTAATGGCAGCCCACCTAGCAAAATTAGACAGAAGGACAACAAATGAAAGTCAAAGGACTGAAATTTAAAAATAAAAAATCAAAGTTACAGAACTAAAGTTAGAGGTGAAATTTGTAATTTCACCTAACTTTTTCAAAATTAAATAAAGTGCCTTAAATAAATAAAAAATAAAAATAAAAAAAGTCAAAGATCAATTTTAGTCATGTTAATCAAAGGGAGTTTTTTATGCATAACATGATAAACAAAGAAAAAATGTGTTAAGACAACATATATAACCAAAACATATATATTTTGTTAGTGACCTCAATCTAACCTATCTATAGTTCAACTGACTGAAAAGATGCAATCACGAAAACTTACCAATCATCGTTTGAACCAGGAGGAGTAGCATAAAGTGCACCAGAGTTTTTCCAATGCTCTAACAACTTCTTGTTATTAGGATGTTGAGCAGGACCACCAGTCACACGATTTTTATGTAAAATAACCAGAGGCAAACGCTTGGAAGGACTCATTTGACGTAGTTGTTTTACAACCATATTAAGCTACAACCAAAAGGAATTAATGAGCACACCATTGGTAGATTTTTTAAAGGATTCAAAAGATAGTGTCATAAGCTATTTCTTGGTATCCCACTCACCTGGGAAAACTTGAAACTATGCTGATTGATAAGACCCACATTGGCACCATCTACAACCGCATCAAATGGACCATGCCGTTGGAGCCACTCCTGAATGAGTTCACCTTCTCAATCAATGAGGATGTCACTGACAATCATTTTATGTATTACTTGTTGAAGCAAACAGAAGTAGCAAGCATCAACCAAACCAAAACAGCCAAACCATTTCAACAATGACAAAACAAGGAAAAAAAAATCCTTGAAAGCCTTATTGCACCAAAGAAATTGGTCTTCCAATTTGGCCTCAGGTACCATAACAAAAGTCTTTTACACGCATTATGTGCCAATTTTTGCCAACATACCAAACCTTCAAAACAGAGCAGCTTAAGTGTACTTTTTTCTCTTTTTTAATTTATTTTATTATTGTTTATTTTAGTTGGCAAGTTACATATGCACCTAGTGGGTTTTGAATCAAGACCACACCCTTCATCCACTCTTGTGGGAAGATGAAGGGCCATTTGAGCCAGAACTCAATGGTGTAATAGTAACAAAGAGCAGCTTATGCATACTTGCTTTTATAACAAATTTTAGTTTGAATTTCAGCATAGGGTGGGTCCAATGTACATCGAGTAGTCTTCTTTTAAATAAATTTATCATTACCTATTAATAAAAAAACAACAAAAGAACACATTTTCGCACCTGGAAGCGAACAAAATCGGCCTTAACCTCCTTTTGGCAAGCCACATTGGTCAATGAGGAAGCAAAATTTTCCGTCTCCTTTGGATCAATATCAATACAAACAAGCTTCTCGCCACACGATTGACAAACCCCGGCACCATCCATTTGAGTACTCACCACTCTCCACTCCCCACTCCCCAACCACCCTTGACCATGCCATCCTCCACCACCTCTCACAACCCCTTCCCTCACTTTACTTGCATCCCAATTATCTAATCCTACTTTTTTCGCCTCTTCACATTTAAACCAATCCTCAATAACCCCAGCAGTCGTCTCCGACACTTGTCTCACCGCAGCTCTTAACCTGTGCATTGTTTCATACACTTTATGTGCATTGTTACAAGCACCACTAACTTTCAAAATCGCAGAAAGCTCAGCCTCCTCAGCCACCACACCGGCCTCAACCATATCAGAATCAACTTCATAAGCCTTACCTGCCATCCCTTTCTCGCAAAACCCGAACAATGCCGGCCCATACGACCTCAACTTCGGCACAATTCCAAACCCTTTCATCTTCTTGATCAAATCAAAAGCCATATCCGGGTCTTCCTTGGCCGCAGCTATCCTCGCCAAGCTAGTAAACGTGGCCTCATTCGGCACAACCTTGTTTACAACCATGGCTTGAAAAATCTCGAAACCTCTGTTCAAAACATGGGATCCTCTGTTTCCGTCTAAAGAGCAGAGATAGAGCAACACATTGTAATGGAGTAATACAAGATTGAGTCCATCTCGAAGGGCCTCGTCGTAAAGGCGAAGTGCCTCGACTACGTCGCCGTGTTTGGAACACATGTCGAGTTTGAGCTTGAGAAGTCCCTCCGGGGATTCTCGGCGAGCTTTTCTACTGGCTTTTTTGGAGAGCCTTGTGGAGGAGGAAGAGTCATGGATTGGTGAGGCGGCGGAGAGAGAGGAGAAGAAGAAAAGAGGAGAGGGTCTGGTGAATTGGGTGGTGGTGGGGTGGAGAAGTGGGCGGCGGAGAGTGTGGGAATTGGTGGATGGGAATTTGGTGAAGGAGAAGAAGAAGAGAGGAGAGGGCCTAGTGGTGGTGAGTGACAGTGAGGGTAACATTACAAGAGAGCGTCTGGATAGCATTGCTGAGAATAGTACCAAAGGATTATCCTCTCTCTTGTCATGAGAGAGAGAGAGAGAGAGAGAGAGAGAGAGAGAAGATTGAGAAAGGGTTTAGGCAGGGTCTAGTCGTCCGCACTACTAGGCATAAAATGGATATATAAGCCTAGCCTACTCCACGTTTCTTTCGTGTAATTTTACCCCTCCTCTCTAGTCTCTCCTACCAAATTTTACCACAATTACTTTTTAACTATTTAGGTAATGTTTGGATAGCGTCTGGTGGCCAGCGTTTGGTGTTTGCGTCCAGCACAGCATGAGTCCCACAGCTACAGTGCATTGGACAGGAAACGCAAGTGCACAGTACCTTGCGTGTACTATAGATGGACACCAAGCAAAGGAAACGCGTCGGCCAGCACCGTTTCTTGTTTTGTATTTCTCATTGTTCTATGCTTTTATCTCACTGTATGTTTTGGGTCAATTTCACCAGGGATATTTCTTTTTTCTTCGAATTTACTGATCTAACCAAACACACATAGAGCAACGACTATTTCGCACAGCCCCATCTCTCTCAACTATCATGGCAAACGTCTTCATTGCTCTTCATCAATAGTGTTTTCAGTTTTCAGCAAAATAAGCTCTATTCAAACAGACTCTTATTTCTTTATTTTATTCGATGTTTATGATTGGTAGCTATTTTTTTCAATTCTCATATTCAACTTCTCAATGCTATTGCATGAGGTGCAATACCCTCTCAATCCGTTTTTGTCAAGACCTTTTCTTAAAAAGTAAAATCTCTGAATTTGTGCACTTATGTTTGTATAAAAGTAAGGTTTTATTAGTATATTCTAATTAACTCAACTCGTAAAGTCTAATACTTGAATAAAAATTTTGAGATTCAATCTCAGTTTTAATAATTGTGATAACCTTTAGAAAATATAGTTATCACAGTCACTCCACATATGGGAAGTCGCTCAAGCTTTTCATAGTCATAGGTGTTGAGTTCTTCGCACAATTTTACCTAGTGGCTTATACAGAAAAGTGAAAATAGATAAAAGGGAATTTTAAGAGATTACTTGAGATTGTTTAAATTTGCTTAAGCCTTAATTTATAAATACCACTTATGGAAATACCCTTAAAATATGGTGCCACCATGTGTTTTATTTTGTAATACTTACCTCTTATGTGATCAGTTCCTTGAGCCATTTTTTGTTAAGTGTAACAGAATTTGAAAATGCAACAAGTGTCAACATCACCTACTAAGTCTGCCCTTTATTCTCAAAAAAAAAAATCGTCTACTAAGAATGAGGTGGAGAAAAGATTGTTCTGCCCTTATATTTTCTTGTTCTTTCTCTAATTTTCTCGTTCAATCCTCATTTGGGTTTGGGTCCATTCACATGCCATAAACTTTACGGTAAAACAATTTTATTTTTTTTGGGGGGGGGGGGGTACTTACCAAATCATCAAATTCCCTGAAAGTAAAGATAAATAGGTCATAATGCCTAACCAATGGGAAGCTAAATGTCAATAAAGTATTACAAAATAACTCCACATTTTAATGATACCACAGGTGACATTTAAAATTTTTTCAGCAAGAGATCTACGAATTACCGTAGATACTAAGTTATTAAATTTTTCTTCCTTGGTTAAGTAAAGGTTGAGTTACATCCAATTAACTAAACTTTGAATGAACAAATTTTCCTAAAAAAATATCACTCACTTTTTAGTTTTTACATTCAAACTAATGGTATTTAAATATATACACCACCGAGCACTCTTTGTGCGGTGGTCACTCCACAAGTATAAACGTTTGTAGAGTGTGGAGAGCAAAGACTGAGATTCAAGTTTCTAAGAGAAAGTTTTACACACATATACGCTTAAATTAAGCTAGAGTAGAAATTCTATCTTATATCAAAAAATATATATACGCATAAATGCATAATCTTAGAACACAAGCACTATCTGCTTCACATTTCAAAAAATAATAGAGATTACAGGTTGCCCATTGAATATCATATCATAAAACACCCCCTGGCCATCATTTGAAGATAAACCACGAATTGTGTCAGATCAAGGAAAAGGTAAATGGAATTTTCTAATCCTTTTTCCATTTCAAGGCTATTTTAGGAGAATGCTACGCCCAATGGAAACGTTTCTGGTTCCACCTGTGGATTGTTCAATGCAAGCCAAGGTGCTAAAGCGATATCAATGAGCCCAGCTTCCAAAATTAGAGACTCTTAGTCCTTGCAATTAGCAACCAACCAATCATCCATTTGTACTGGCAGCGCAAGTTAAGGAAGTATTGCTTCATACACTGACAACACCTTGAGTTGCTGATGAAATTGCTATCCTTTACTTCATCAGAGACAAACGAGACAAAACTATGACATGTTTGTCCCACTTGCTGAAACAGCATAACCTAAACTGAAGGTTACTCCAACAACCAAAATCTCAATCAGCATCACCAAGTCCATCACTCCCATCACCTTTCTTGGATATAGGTGCAAAATGAGGGCTGGATTTCTTCGTTTGTGAAGCAATTTCAGCATTTTTCCGTAAGACAGCTCCTGGAGATGGGTATGGACGCTGTTGAAAGAGAGGACCCTGAAACACAGAAAATAAACAACTAATTAATTAATTACCATTTCACCTTAAGCATGAGACACCATCGAGGAAGTGCTGATGCTAAAACCTCAGATTGTACAAAACTCTGTATTTTCAGTGCGTGCATGTTTCCTACCATGGCCCCCTTGGGGAAGATAGGTTTGCAATGAAGATGCAGGATAAGCTGTCATGTGCTGAACTCCATGGTCAATCATGAGGATGAATACAATCTAAAAAAGGCCATTTATTTAATAAATAATGTGCAATTGTCTGCACATCATTGAAACTTCCATGAATTAAAGTCAATAGGCATTGTAGACGCATCACTCATGCAGTTGCAGAACAGCATTCTCTTAGTCAACTTAAGCAACACCCATCCTCTTGTTTTGCAAACCAACATCAAGATATACACAAAACAAAGATTGCATTATTGTTCCTGACTGCCACCTCCTCACTTCTCAAAAATGTACATCCAACCTTGTCAGTACCATGTAAGAACTAACACTATATTTGAATGGAGCAGATGACTAAAATGTACTAATTTAGTACCAAGTCTGAGCCCAAACTGCAGTGTTTTTTCTTTATTGGTTGTGAAAAAAATATAGCGAGAGCCTTATTGCAGTGTTGACTCACTTCCAAGTGGATTAGATATCAAAGCAGACCGTTAAAAGCAGAGTCCAGGGAGTACTAACTGGCCAAAGTTTATCAGTTATGAAGTATGCAAGATCACATAGCCAAGCCAGTAGAATAAACATTACAGCAAGAACTACTTCCAGTCTACAACCAAGTTCTTGTCACTCTTCCCATGTCCTCCATCTCAAGAGGTGAAGATCCCTAATATTTTTCTTTTGATAGGTAGATTGAGGGGAAGGGAGAGGTGGGATTCAAATCATAGACGCCTAACCTTTTTCACTAATACCTTCATCATGTACATGAAGATGGGCAACCAGTCCAAACTTTACTCAAAAAAATATCCAAATGATTGTTGCCAACTATTGAGAAAGATATGATCCTTGTTGCCATTCAACTCTATCTCTAGTAGATCAAATGAAAAAAAGGACAAAAAAATTAAAAGTAATCCTCAAAGCAAAGCAATTAGCATACCGTGGCAGTTGTATCAGCTGCTCGTGGCTGCACTCCTTTTAGGCCTACAACCCTGCAAAAGTAACATCATATAACATTAGTTATTCAGGCACTTCTCCTGGTATATATGCCAAATAGACTCTATTCAGCATATGCCAGAATCTTTTTTTCTCTTTTTTGTGAAGTGCATATCAGAATAGTTAAATCAAATATCTAAACATACCAGCCACCACGAGGAGCATCTGAATAAGAGCTTGGGTCCATGGGGTCCAATTCATCATCCTCAGCATAAGCACGTTTCCTACCACTTTTTTTACTTCCTTTTCCCATAGGAGGCTTCCAATTGGACCTGGAAATCCATAGCAGAATCAATCAATTCTCTCAGAGGGGGCACAGGGAGGAGCAATGCTAACCTCCTACATGTGAGTATTGTCACCACTCTTCTAGTGCCAATAAAACCATCTTTCCTCATAAAAAGTAGAAAACTGTAGTAATTTTGTTAGAAAACAAACTTAACTGGAAAATATATTCTCTCCATGGCCACTCTCAATCAAACATAATGACGAGGGTAAGACTTAAATAAGGCATATGAAGCCATAGAACTTGCCCATAATTTCATTCCAAACTAGCATGTACTCTGTGCAATGCCTTCTTTTTTGCCACACTTTAAAAAAGGTTGTACCCATTGCACAAAACTCCCACTTTTGCAGGGTCTAAGAGGTCATGGTAGGCAGCCTTATCTCCAATTTTTTGGAGAGAATGATTCCCTGACTCAAACTTGTGACATGTCACATTTGGAGGAAGGCACTTGCCATCGCACCTAGGCTTGACCTCTCTTTTTTGCCACCCCTATGTCCAAATTATGATTGGTTTTTTAATCATTAATTGTGATTGATCACGCTACTAGCTAACAAATATTTTTTTTCATAAAATGCGAGGCTCCTTTAAATGTCACATTCAGCAGCAACTTCTTCAGTCTTGGCTGTACCTTGGGCAGTGTCACTATGGTAACATTTATATTGTATGACAAACTATTTTTTACTAAAATTTTGATCCCACACTGTCCAAGTCAGTAATTTTGGTTGTGGGCTTTAGCGACATTGGACAGCAGCAAGGACAGAGAAGATGCCGACAGCGTGACAAAGGAGGTACAAATAGGAATAAGAAAGTTGCTTTCGTGCCCTCAAAACACGTCTCCAGAGCTGTACTTTTGTTTTCATTATGTATAACTAGATGGGAATAAACATTTAAAAAGTTAAATTCCAATTAGCATCTTCAATATCCGCCTAAACCATCAATCAGACCAAACAAGCATGTGATTGAAAACTGAAAAGCAATAACTATTTTTTTTTATATAAGTAAAGAAAATTTTATTCAAAGTCATACAAATGACTAAATGAGTTGCCCAAGTATACAGGAACTATACAGCAGCAAACCAAAACAATCAAATACATAAATTACAAACATCCATCAAATCATAGACTAAAAAGCACTGACTTAGATTGTAGCTCAACAAAATTTAACAATAAATTCTCTCCAAATCTTTTTTGAAAAGATCACAATAATTAATGAATTATGGAGAGAAACTTCCGTTTTTGGTTTCTGAAAACTGGAAATTTTGCTAGAATTTATCAAATATTTCTCATTTGAATCCAAGTATTATAAAATTCACTTTTTTTAAGGGGAGGGAGTCAAAAGTTCACTACAATAACCAAAAGTCCGCCACAAATTGATTAAGATGTTTTCTATCAGAGGCAATGGCCAGAGAGTAGGGTATTAACCAGAGAGTTACATCCTGGGCAGCAGGAGCTTTCAGTCACCAAGAGATTTTTAGCTTTTTTTTTTTTTTTTTTTTCTTTGTTTTGTAGCCACATCACTAAGTAGTAAGTACCCACATTTGTAATGCTAAAAGAGGAGTAATTCTGGTCGAGAAGAAGCCTAGGCAATGGTGATATCCACAAAACATATAGGAGGATAGCTTTACTCATATAAACATGATGTAGTTTCTTAGTTTAATGTATAGCTGATTAGTAACACTGAATTTCAAAGTTACACACACACGATTGGTCCTGAACCCACAACCTCACCTTCCACCTGGGATTTATAAAGGGAGGACATGTCAATTGAGCTAGAGCTCATTGGAGTATATAGGGATACTCTGTGATAGGCCTTGTGCTTCATCAATGTTGATGGAACCTCATCCATTTTCACACGAATTGGTGAGATTACTTGAAGGCCCCAGGACACAGAATGTGTCTCAAGCTCAGAAACACCTGGACACTCTGCGTGTGTGTCCTCGGTGTGCCGAGAGGAAAATAATAAATAATTTTTTATTTCAAAAAGTACCCAACTTTAGATGTGTTTTTTAAAGATTTGTCTAATAGTTTTTATTTATTTTGAAAACTTAAAATAAAGATAAAATATTTGTTAAAATAAATAAAATAGACCTGTATATATATATAAATTGTTGTCATGTCCTAATTTTTCAAGAGGAGTTGTATCCATCAAGATTGATGGGGTACCCCCCCCCCCTCCCCCTGGCACACACAGACATACACACGTGCATACGAATGTACATACATTGATTGTAGTGAACCCCACAATTTAAGCAATATCTGAATCTCACATAAGATGAGTACCTTGGTTTTTCAGAATTGTTGGTCTGCTGCTGGTCACTTGATCTGGTTGACAAGTACTGGCATTGTGGAAGATTGAGAACTCTGCATTTGAAAAAGTATTTGGTAACCAAAAAAAAAAAAAAGGAACACTATATATTGCTCATTTATAGAACATGAGAGGGAAAAAAATAACAATACAAATTGAGCAAAAGAGGATTCTAAAGGCCAGCAGAAATATTATGTCATTCACTGGGAAGATCATCATCACTTTCCTAGAAGACATGGTTTGAGCAATGGGAATTAAAAAGTCAAACCTATAACTCACAATCCCAGGATATTATTATCTATATTAGATTTCAAAAAAACAGGAAGAAAAAAAGAATATCCTATGACAAGGAGCAATTACCTTATGCAAATATTTCCTTGCACTAATTTAATCATTCCCAATTGAAAGTCAATAAAAATCAGAAGCCATACTATAACTCCATACTTAAAAGGGTAAAAATTTCTCAAAGTGGAGGATTGCAAGAGTTGCATTAATACAATATTACCAATTCCAGAGCCATCAGGAGGCTATAATATCAATTCCACTGGTCAGCAAAGGTCTTTTTTTTTATAGGTAAGATAAATTTATTGAGAAAGGACTACTTCATGCAGAATAACACAAAACAGCCAAAGGTCATTTTAATCTTATGACTTGCAAGACTAGTCAAAAAGAAATTTATTTATTCTAATTACAAGGAAGCTTTCATTTTTGATGTACTATGCTACCAAGAGGGCGGAAACAATAGAATTTGGAATTTGAGATTTTATAGGGATTTTCATGAAAGGGAATTAGAGGCTGCCTTCTCCTTCCTTGAGTTCATTCAATCTCAAATCCCTAGGGGTGTTAGGAGTGATATTTCACATTGGTGTCTCAATGGGAATGGCAAGTTTGATATTCGGTCCTACTACAATAACATTCGGGGTGCATTTGCCTCCAATTTTCCTTGGAAGGGTGTTTGGAAAGTTAAGATTCCTAAGAGGGTGGCATTTTTTGTGTGAACAGCGGTTCATTGGCAAATCCTTACAATGGATAATCTTATGCTCAGGGGCCGCACTTTAGTGAATTGGTGTTGTATGTGCCTTTGTAATGAGAAAACTATGGATCATCTCCTCCCTAATTGTCACGTAGCTCACTCGTCGTGGGTACATATGCTTCAATTCTTTGGGATCCAATGAGTCATGCCAGGGCTCTATGGAAAGTTTGGTGTATCGTTGGAGCTATTGGCTAGGAAAATTTAATTCAGACATATGGAACTTGGTTCCTGGCTGTTTGATGTGAATTGTTTGGATGGACAGAAATTGGCGCTAATTTGAGGATACTGAGAAATCCTTGGTTCAATTACAACCTCTATACCAGAAGACTTTGTTTGATTGGTCTAGGTGTTGGGGCTTCTCGAATTGTTCTTCTATCATTGAGTTTCTTTCTTCTCTTAATATTGCACCTTAAGTTTTTTCATTGTTGTTTGTTGTTTTGTTGCTTTTTCTTGTATTCACCATCATGAACACCTTGTATTTGCTTTCTTCAATTTTACAGTTTGTTTAATAATACTCTTATTACCTATCAAAAAATAAAAAAAGAAATTTATGATACAAAGCAAACTGCAATTAACAACTTCCTGACAATATGCAAGTCCTATTCTTCATTGAACAATAACAAGCAGCAGAGCATCACTTCTTTTTTGGAATTCCTTGACCACCTGGATGTTTAGAGTGTAATTTTTGGAGAAGTTCTAGCACACTTCCCATATATTTGAGCATACTTCTTTTATTATTTAATTAATTATTTACTTTTCAAAAAAACAAAACTCAACTCAAGTAAAAAATTAATCCCCAATTAAATAGAGGCCAACTTTATAGAACCTCTTCAACTGATGGGATAAGCCACATTTTTTTCAACAATTATATCCTATCTAAAATCAAACTCTCTCGCTTCCTTACTTAAACCAACATCTTTATTTAGTAGAACCAATGCATTGTATTAAACAAAAAAAGTAATAAGAAAATCCAATCAATAGATCTCCAGTGAACAAGAGGCATTATCTCACCGTGTGCAATGATTGCAGTAACCCCACATCTGTACAAGGCCTACTCCCCAGCCACCACATTCCATGCACTTCTCTAGCTCAGATGATCGATTGTCCTGATTCACATCAGCACCACTCCGGGGGAGCATGCTGTCATAATCTTTTGAAGTAACCTGCTGTGAGGAATCAGGGTGCTCCCATTGCGACACATGGGTCTTCGTATTGTAATAATATTTATGGCCTGGATAGAGAGAATAAAGTTCAAGTAAGAAGGGAATTAGAAATGAAGGTTGCAAATGATTTTAAATATTCTTGGTGTCTACAAGTAGTAATCCAGGTACATTCTGTTGTTTACCAGTATTTTTACCACAAATGTAGTCAAAAAAATAAGGTAAACCATAATTGTGCTTACACGGAGAATACTATCGTGAGCAGGATATTACCATTAACAGTAGACCTCAGTAGTGGCTTGCACCAAAAATTAAAGGACATGGACACCATGTATGAAATTTACTTTCAAGTACTAGTCACTGACAGAAACTCAAGGTAGGAAATTCCCCAAAAATTCTAATAAACTCATATTCACCATCAGTACCTAAAAATCATTCACTATAGAATTTGAATTTTACACAATGTTCCCGCAACTAAGAAATACAATTCTATGTATTCATTTTTTCCTCTCATTTCTTCATGGTAACTAAACACAGTAGGATGATCATGATATGCATACAGATTATTGCATACCTGTTGTTTCATCCAAAGACTCCACCCAACTCTCTGGAAGAGATGAAGGTGATGGATGCTGTGTGACAGCAGATGCTCCAACAGGTCTTTCCCACTGACTCTTTTGAGTCTTTTCATTGTAATAATATAAAGCACCACTAGCAGGGTCTTTTGCCTCCACCTACATCAAAATTTCATAAAGGTTTTAGAAGCATCAAAGAAAGCCATACTAAGAAATTTAGAGAACACAACTTCACAACTTAGAAAACTGAGAACTGAGACAACTAATAAAGTTCATGTAAGAAAAAAGTTGCAGCAGAAAAGCATGCACAAGCATGTATTCATGTACACACCTTAAGTCCCTAACTTGGACATTTAAAAAAACATAAGGGTATCATAAATTACTTCCTTTTCTTATGAGATTTCATAAATGTAACAACAAGTTAACCTCAAAGTTCCAACAAAAAGTTCTATGAAATGATCTTAAAAGCACCAGATGCATAAAAAGAACAAAGCTATTAGTATCATCTTTAACAGTCCATGACATTGTAATAAATCTATTTCAAGCAAACGAGTATCATAAATCTATAACCCACCCAAAATTTGACAAATAGCTGATATTTACTAGATTTAACTGAAGCTTCATAATCAGTTAGCCACTTCACAGTTTTTCATCCTTATTTATCTTCATATTTAGTATTTCACATTCACATCTTTAATTCTTCACCCTTCTTCTCAGAGCAAGCACAGTACTTCTATTCCAAAATATCTTCCATTATTTTCCAAATGACAATTGACCAGACTTAGAGGGTGAAATTTGTATTTTTGCCTAATTTTTTACCATTGAACTTGATAGATGTCATGGGACAGATTAAGGTAGCAAATGAAAAACTAAGTCCAAGCTTAGTATTCATTATGCTAACAACTGGAGTAGAGAATTCAGAAATGCAAGCCCCAAAAATGGCTAAAAGAGGAAGGAACAATACCTTAAAAGGGTCAATTAAGTGAAAATTAATGCAGATATTCAAAATCAGCTGAAGCTCAGTTTGTATTGACCAAAACTTTACTGAATCAGCCAAAAGACCTCATGGCAGCCAAAAGTCCCCTAAACCGACTGAGACTCAATGCGAACCAACTGAAAATCTGAAACCTTTGTTGATCCAAGAAAGATTTAGGCAGGACCCAATTGGATCTGGGTCAGGCTTGGGTTGATTTGGGTATGGGTTGGACTTGCCTGATTCGGCTGGCCTAAATGTGCTATGCCAAGATAAAGTTATAAATTTCATGGATACGACAAAACATGTAACCAAACAGGCCGACAAGTCTGAACTCAGTAGCGGATAAGGTTATCCTTATTTTGGATATGAACTAGCAATACATGTAACCAAACAGAAGGCTTCCTTTTCCACTTCAATGAACAACACCGCCGCCAACAAGACTCAAAAATGGCTGGCAACCACAGCTATGACGTTAGAACATGACATTGATGACCAAAAACCACCGCCAATGTTGGAATTGACAAAAAGCACTGTGAGTGACCAGAAAACGCCACTAATCCCCTTAGAAACCACAGAACCTACTCAGAGACCACCAACAACCATGAAGCGCCACCTAAACAACCACAACCACAACAGCAACAACCTCATCCACAATCAACATTAACAAGCTTCAGCAACTGTGATGCTGGTTGTGGATGAGGTTGTTGCTGTTGTGGTTGTGGTTGTTTAGGTGGTGCTTCAACTATTGGACCATGACAAAAACACTGGTGGTGAAGACTAGAGTCTTCATCCACCTCACCACTAACAGATACCACTAACTGGACCAACCACCAGACTAACCATGAACAATATAAATGGGATGAAGATTCAGAAAGGAAGCAGCAAAAATAAAAATTGCACTCAGAGAATAAATGAGGGATATGGCTCTGATACCATGTTAGTGAAGTACTTAGAAAAGAATTCAATTAGGAAGATTAAAAAAAAAGGAGATAAAAAATTCCTATCTAGCCTCCCATCAACTATATTTTGATAGGTATAGGAGAGTTAGTTACAAGGAATAAAGAATATTCTTGACTATGACACCTGGTGAGTGACATCTTACCACTAAAAAATTATAGACTCTTCTAGAAGAGTATATAACACAATGCTTCTAGAAGAGAACAATGCCATCGTACTAATACAATATTGGCTCTCTAACAAGCTTGAAATCTGATGCAAATATTTTGACAACATAATTGGCACAATGAATTATTTATATTGTATCATATTTTACATATATATGAATTATATTCTAATCAAATTTACAATAATACACTCTAAATTACTTCTTTTTTTTTTTTGTCCTCTATTGGGATGTCCCATAATAGATCTTATTCCAAAACTAGAACACAAAATTACAACTTCACAAAACTACCCTAAGCATTTAATCAAAGAGTAGACTATAGTACCAAAAAAAGGGAAGTTTTGGAAAGTAACATCTTGTTTAAAAGTCAAAAGCAATAATTGATGTTCACTTCAATAGTAAGAATTACAAAAGACCAAAAAAATAGAATAGAAACAGTAACAAACTTATCAGGTATAGCAATGCACTTATCTGTTTATTATCATACATAAATTCTAAGAAAGAAAATTATCCCAATTTAAAGGTTGAAAATGCATTTCTGCATATTTACATTGCTTTTTCATTAAGAAATTGCCAATCACTTTTCCCACAAGTCCCACACCAGATAGTTTCATTACACTAATTACCAATCATGAATCTTGTACTATTATTTAACAATTAATGAGTAATTGACTCAACTCTGCTTTTTCTAAATATGTAAAATCCTATTCCGAATCATTCGGGCCTGGGCATAAGAATTCTATACAGCACTCGATTCTAACACAATCCCCCAAGAGAGAGAGAGAGAGAGAGAGAGAGAGAATAGAAAACATGTTTATGACATTTGATACATACCCATCCAGGAGGCAGCTTTCCATCATCCACTAGTTGAGTTGAACCAGTCTCCAACTTCTGAAAATCAAATTCACAGGTATGCTGTTGAGCAATAAAATTTGGTATATTGAAAAGATAAAATTGTAAAGAAATCACTTTATAGGGGTTTTTATGTTTAAGCCCCTTGAAATTTCATTAAAGATGCCAATTTACCCCCCTTAGCTTCCATTTGATTCAATGCCAGCACACACCCCCCCCCCCCCCTTTTCCAAGAAATAAAGAAGTGTGCATAAAAAAGGGGCATAAAACTAGAATTGCCTCAGCTTGACTCTTGACAGTGTCAGCTGGATATAAGCAAAACCACCAACACCAAAATTGATGATACTGATTCCTATAAAGTAACACATCAATAATTTCATTGACATCCCAATGACAAACTGATATGAGAAAAACCACCAAAACTAAAATAAACAGCATTGACACTGAAGCAATAAAAAGAACAGAGAGTTCCAAAAAAATATAAATCAGAGTCTCCCCAAAAGAATGTTGATGAAAAGAAATTTTACTCTATTACTGAATCTTTTAAGGGTTGAGAAAAGAACTTGGTACAAATTGGACATCTCTCTCTCTCGAAATTTAGAAAAAAGAAAGAAAAAAAAACTAAAGAGAGATCCTGCTCTTAATTGAAGGTTACTTGGGTTTTTGAGGATGTCCAATTCCTTGACATTCTCTTCCTCTACTTCACCATTGCCCATGCCTCCATTGTCATAATGGTTATTATGACATGTTATAATAAAAACAAATGTCATAAGACAGGGCTCACAATCATATGTTGTATTTGTGACATATTATTGTTGATTTTAACCAACAAATAATTTGACAGAGTCTCAAAGTTTAAGGGGGACAATGGCACAATGGAAAATGCAAGCAGTAAATTGACAGTAGGATGAAAGTTCACGGAGATATAGCATAAAAGGCCCCATATTTTAAAGTTGAGAAATGCAGATCCAAATCTGACCTAAAAGAGCATAAAAGGTCCAAATCATAAGTAAGTTAAACTAGCGTAATTGGTACTTACAGGAGAGCCTTTTTCTGTATCATCTTTAAGAATACCTCTTGCTTTCAACTTCTGCTTAAGGTAATCAGGCAATTCTTTTGACTTTCTGGGGGTATCAATATTAGGCTTTTGAGCACCATAATAAGCACCTCCACCTGGTACCCCATACCCATTTCCAATTTCTATGTTACCTGACATCAAAGCATGAATTAGCACATTTTCCAAAAAATGCTCTTGGATTAATTTCAAATAATAAAAAAAAAGACTCTTGTTGCTTGCTGATATTTCAAATATGGCATATCAATTTGTAATGTGAAACATAGAAATTTCAACCAACAACTTATTATGTTAAGGTTATTTCAAAAAGAGAATGTTTGATCTGGTAGTCAGTTAAACATCATTTTTTGTTGTAAGCAAGCAGTTTTTTTTTTTTTTTTTTTTTTTGGGAAAAGTAAATAATTTCATTAAAAGCCAGAAAGCAAGCCCAAGTACATGGGCAATATACAAAAGGCAACTCAAAAACGAAAAGAACAGAAAGAACAAAAGTAGAACAGAAAAACAGCAACTACTGAAAGCTCAAGATTCCAAAAAAAATCAAGAAACACATCCACAGAAAACAAGGAAGTCAGAGAGGCCCACTCATAGAGGCTCTTCAGGAAGATATATTTCGACTTAGTCACACTGAGTTCATCTCCCTCAAAGCACTGAGCAGGCAAGCATTCCACTCACAGCAAAGAGACCACAAAAGACACAGCGGAACAGCTATCCCAATACCTTCACTGCGTTCATCTCCCTCAAAGCACCAAGCATTCTGCTCACGCCAAAAACACCACAAAAGACACAATGGAACAGCTCGCCACATCATCCCAATACCTCCCCTGCCAGTCCAGCCCTCCTTCCACACCACAAAATACCCGAACCAAAGAGGGCATCACCCAATAAACCCCAAATAAACAGAATATCAATAGCCATAGGTCCGAAGCCATGGAGCAATGTAGTAATAGATGATTTGCATCTTCTCCATTAGCTTTACACATGAAACACCATTGGGTAACTATTAACCCCATTTCCTTAAGTTGTACCTATTAAAAAAAAACCCATTTCCTTAGGTTGTCCACTGTTAAGACCCTATCCAATAGCACACAACAAGAAAAGAAAACCACTCTAGACGGGACACGAACTCTCCAGATACTCATCGAAGGAAATTCTATGCAACCCCCCCCCCCCCCTTCTCTCTCTCAAAGTGTTATAATAGCTCTTTACCTGGAAACCCTTTTCTTCTAAATGATTCCACACTAGTTTATCAACCTCCCCATAACAAATAAGTTGTAAGCAAGCAGTATCAACTGGTTTTTGACAATATCAACATAATGTGTTCCTCAGAAAATTTTAGTGGCAATTTTAAATGAGTTGCATGGATGGGTATTTGTCTCATAAATTTCCGGGCAGTTTTCTAGCAAAACCTTTTTTATAACCTCAGGCCCCCCTTCCCTGCCTGATTTTCTTCTCATAGGACCTTTGACGCTTCTATTCCTAGGACTCTTTGTTGTTTTGCCATCTTTATCTGTCCAGTTATTAAGGAGGATACCCATGTAAGAATCTGGCAAAGACCAAGAAGTATCCATTCTTAATATTTAGCTACCAGCCTTTATTTATCACACTCCTCTAATGTGACCATAGAGAATCATCATTTTATGTTATTTTTTTATTTTTTATAAGTAGAATCACCATGTTATCGAACTTATCAATAGCATATAATCATTAGGGTTGGCCTCTAAAATTGAACGATGTCAAAGATATAACAGTCTACATAAATGCAGGTATCAAAGATATATCAAATGTAGATAAATGAGAAGGATAACACTAACTACCAACCTTCTTCGGGATGGGTTGCCTTCCCCCGCTTTGAAGCCATTTCAGCACGATGTTCTGAAGTCATCTTCAGTAGATGTTCCTGTAAGGATACTCGCAAATAAAATGTAAAAATTGATAACATTTTTAGAATAATAAGTGATCTATGTATAAATTCATTAAAAAATAATAAATAAAAAAAGCAGACAAACAAAACATCAAAGAAACCTAACATAGATTTGCAAATTTTACCTTCAGAGCATTGGGATCATGACGTTCAGAGAAAATGTCCGTATTATCCTTAGGAGGTCCACCAGCACCTCTTGCCTCTCTGAGTTACAGAACACAATTATCTAAGTCTCATATGCTATCAATTCTAGCATTTATGAAATCAAGAATGGCATACATACTGTCAGGGACAAACTAGTACGCACCTTTGACTTTGTATGACATTTTGGGTGACAATTTCCTGTTAAACCAAATAGGAACAAACTAATCATATATAAAGTAATGAAACATGTAAGCATGTCCTAGATATCATAACGTATATGTACCTGTTCACGCAACACAGCATCCTGAGCGGCAGTTTCAACCTCAATGTCATTTTTAACATGAAGTCCCGAGTTGCTAGTAGATGCATGAGGAACATCTACTGCACTTTTGTACTCTTCGTGCGAAAAATTAAAATTAGATTCTCGATAAACTGAGTCAGAGTTCTTCTGATCATTTCCATCAAATTGCCCCATATCTTGAGGTCTCTGATTGTCCTTGTGCAGAGGCATTTCCCCAACTGCAGTTTGGTTTTGCGGTTGCTGCTCAATGAGGTAGGCACCATGTTGTACTGAACCCAATTGAGAAGCATAGCCATTATGAAAGTTGTTTGGGATGTGACCTGACCATTGAGGAGCATAACCATTTGATGGACCATTATGCGGATATGAGCTTTGAGTAGTAGGAGTAAAGGTTGAATTAGAATAAGGAAGCGGAAATACATAATTTCCAGTGTTGCTAGAGTGATACTGAGGTCTTGCGGCGTAATCAAAATGTTGAGGGGGCGGGTAAGGAGCCGGGTTAGTTGAATAGTTTGGCAAAGATTGAACACCTGGAGGGAGTGGCTGATCATGGGCATTATCCATATCTTTCACTTATTTGGCCACAATGTGTCTAACTTTCTATACAACCAAAGATTGAATAGTCTAAAATGGAAACTGAATTCCAAACCCAAAACCCAAAAAAAAAAAGACCACTATGCTGCACCTGCATCATAATACTACTTACATGAGAACAAATTATGTTATATATAAACATTTTATGAAGCAATTAAAAAAAAATTGAAGCAATTGGAACATACAAACATTTTGCAGAATATTAAATGTTCAGATGATTTCCAAAGCCAAATTATTTATTAAAAAAATTGAAGCAGTTGAGTGAATAAAAAAAAAAATCTTCAAATTTTCAAAAATTCCAAACTTCACCTATTCAGAAATTTGGACCTCTAAAAACACCCGAAATTTTAATAATTAAAAAAAAATACTAGAAAGAAATAAGAAAAAAACTGTAGTAAGTTCTAAAATTGTAAGATAGTGTTAATTCTGAACATATTCAGAAAATAAGATTAAAATTAAATGTACTAACCTTGGGGTTGCAAAGCAAGAAAGGAAAAGATAATTGAGAAAGCTGAAGCCACAGTTATACGAATGGATTTTACTTTTTTTTTTCTGGGAAAGAGAAGCAAGAAATAAAATCGAATCGGGTTTCGAGGGGAAAGGGCCGTAGGAAGTCGGTGTTTGGAAGGAAGTTCGATTGAATTGGATTTATTATCTATCCCCGACTGTGATAAGGTTAATTTTGTCTATAAGCTGGGTGTTTGGCAAATAGAGAGATCTGGATTTACCAAACTACATCGTTTGGGTTAGGATAAGTAGGAAAAAAAAAATGGAGCTTAGCTTTAACTTTTGAAGTATGTAGCAAAATACTCCTATTTTGGAACTCATATTAACCTATATCTATTTTGCTACTTATATTTTTAAATTGGTAAAAATACAAAGTTGACCTTTTAACTTTCAATCTTTTTCTTTTCAGTCCTTTAACTTTCAATTTTGTCAATTCAATCCTCTAACTTTTAATTTTTGTCAATGTAGGATTCCGTTAAACCCCAGTTATAGGCTGCCGTTAATTTTCCTCTTTTTTTAATAAATTTTGGAATTTAAAGAAAATTTAAATTAAAAAAAAAACAACTTAGTGCTGATTTGGATAGCACGTCCACGTCTACATCTGTGAGGTTTCTGTGTTTTTATTTTTTTTTTTTTTTAAAGACCAGCGCCTGATGCACTGTTCATGAGACATGAACAGTGCACCAAGGCATATGAACAGTAAAAAAAGAGTGAACAATAATTTTTTACACATTTAAAAATTATTTTGCTTCAGTATTTTCAGTTTTCAGTTTTCAGCAATAAGTTCTATCCAAACGGACCCTTAAAGTTAGAATCTTAAATTTTTTTTTTCTTCTTTTTCTACATTTTCTCATCACCCAAACAGAGCTTTCCCAAATCATAATATAATTACACCTTTTTTTCCTGCATATTCTTAACGAAATCCTACTCTCCTGTTTTCCTACACTTTCTAACTAACCAAAGAGAGATTTCCAAAACACATGAATATACCAAATCTCATTAGCACAATACAACGCAACATTTAACACCATTTTTTCCTATATAATCTCACACCCTTCCCTTCTTTCCTACACTTTCTTAGTGACCAAACACAAATTTTCAAAAGCCAAAGAAATGACTGAATCTTTTTAATTTAATACACAGTATAACACAAAAAAATCATCATACAACAACACTAATTCATCTCACCAGCTTCTTCTCTTCCCCTACACTTTTCTCAGCAACCAAACATAGCAATTTAAAATCAGAACAATAATTAAACAATACACACACACACACACACACACACACTAAGACGAAGTGTCAATGATCGTAATGGGCACGCGGTCGAGATAGAAATCCTCAGGCAGCCTCGTCGAAGGAAGAACCGGTGGACTGTTTGCTGGAAAGCTCTCGACAACGTTCGCCGAAAAGTTAGCATCACCACGTGATCCTAACTTTAAGAATCTAGCTTTAAGTTGTTTTCTTTTTTTTTAATATCAGTTTTTTTTCTTTAAATTCTAAAATTTATTATAATAAAAAAAAAAGGAAAAACAACATCGTTTCAATGACATTAACAGTAGCCCATAACTAGGGTTTAAGAGAATCTTGCATTGACAAAAACTGAAAGTTAGAGGGCTGAATTAAAAAAACTGAAAGTTAAAGGACTGAAATGAAAAAGACTAAAAGTTAGAGGGTCAGTTTTGCATTATTGCTTTTTAAATATTAAGTACCACTTAAAAGTATGTATGGCTAATGTTGAGTTCCAGTCAAAACGTGATATCAATAATATCGAGTTTCGTTATAAGGGTATTGATGGTGAGCAAAAATAGACAGCTCCAACTCGTCCATAGCAAAATGACTATCCCAACATTGGATGGTCGCCCCTCTTAGGACGGTCGTCCATGGGTGCAGGAGCCATCCGTCTAGAAAATCCCAGGACGACTCCCCGATCCTTAGGAAACTCCCAGATGTGGATTTCTTTTCCAAATCTTATGAATCGAACCACGTAGTATTATCTGGTGGCATTAGCAAGATTTTCTCGCTAACCTCCTACTTAACTTCCCATGGCGGTTACAGAAGATAAGATTAAATACTCTAAACTTCTATGGTAATTGACAGAAGTTAAAGCTTCCACAAACACTGGGGAAGTTACAAACCGAGTAATCACCCCGAGACTTGGTATATAAAGACTCATCCTCATCAAACAAAGGGAAGTGCTTTTTATACATAACTCTTGAAAAGTTGGAACTCCATAGAATTTGAGAAAGAAATTAACTTTGGTATCGGAGGGTTCTTGGCCAGTCCACCCCGATCACCTTTGATCATGTGTTCCTTTTTTTTCAAGCATTTCAATCAGTCGGTAGCCCTTTGAACCCCAAAGCATCCAACCTACTAATTTTCCTTAGCGAAAATCATGCAACAGAATGTCAAGAACTTCGTTTGGAAAAGCATTGTATGCAGGTTTGGGGTACCTAGGGTGCTAGTGTCCGACAACGGACGACAGTTTGATAACACGCCTTTCAGGGAGTTTTGTGAGCAACTTGGAATTAAAAATCATTATTCCTCCCCATCCCACCCACAAGCGAATGGCCAAGCGAAAGTTGCAAACCGATCCTTATTGAAAATCATCAAGAATCAACTTGAGGGGGCAAAGGGAGTATGGCCAAACGAACTACCAGGTGTCCTATGGGCTTATAGGACAACCATGAGGACACCTACAGGCGAAACCCCCTTTAAACTAGCCTATAGAAGTGAAGCAGTCATACATGTGAAAGTACACATGGCCAACCATAGGGTAATGTAGTATCGGCGCGAGGAGAACGAAGAACAACTTCGTCTTAACCTCGATCTTATTGACAAGGTAAGGATGGACACAGAGCAGAGGACATCGAGATACAAAAATCTTATGGTTAGGCAATATGACGCGATGGTGAAACCCAGACGCTTCAACATTGGGGACCTCGTCCTTAAAAAGGTCTCTTTGGCAACCAAGAACCTAGCTCATGGGAAACTGTGACCTAATTGGGAAGGACCCTATAGGGTCATTAATTGCAAAAGGCAGGGATCATACTACTTGGAAGCCCTAGATGGACGGAAGCTTGAGCACCCTTGGAACGTTGAGCATTTGAGAAGATACTATCAATGAAGGGTTAAGCCTGGACAAGCTGCATTATGGATGAAGTCATGTACTTATTCTTTGTAATGAAGTTGAAGGGTTTCCCTCTTATCTACCTTACCTATGTTTATTACCACTACTGTGTGTTTTATATTTGAATTCCCTAAAAAGTGCATTAGACTCTAACTTATGCACCATGTGAAGATGAGTTTGTGATGGATGAAGTTATGTACTTAGTCTTTGTATGAATATTTTAATTCCCTAAGGCACTAGCTTCCAAGCGTGTGTCGTGCTTGTGGACAATGTTTTATATTATGTATATGTAGTTTGGATTTCTGATGTATGTGATACATAAGTTTAACTCTCATAATCTCTTCCACAAGAAGGCTAAGGCCTAAGACGAGAAAAATCCATGGACGCAGAGGTGTAACGTCTACAAGCTTTCCTTGAAATAAAGCAAAGAAAAATAAGCTTAAGGCATGCTCGTCTAATCAATGGACGAGAAGATGCATACTCGTCCAATGGACGGAATAAAACCTTAAGCATAAGCGTCCAAGAAATGGACGAGGAAAATGCATGCATATAAAAATATTTGGAATCCATGGATAAATACACCCAGCCAAGACGATCCAATCTTTGGATGAGTTAAATGCTGGAGGCGTCTTACCTAAATACAAAAGTAAACAGTCTAGCCTATGGACGAAAAAAAAGAGCTAGCTAAGTCAGGCTTCTAGACAAGCAAAACTGGTAAAAGCAACGTCATTCATAAGACGAGTTATACTTATGACAAAAACATTGAACATGAAAGAATGCCTGAATAAGGACGAGCTAAACACCACGAGTGGACGAACCACACTTAAAAAAACTAGTATAACACGGATAATGTAAACAAAGAGAACCTCGTCCAAGCAATAACCTGTTCAATAGAAAATGGGATAATTACAGTAAACCCACCTATGGTATGGCCTGTTTTCACTTTGTCTACCCGTGTTTCAATCATTTACACTTTGCCCACCTGAACTTCAATCCATTACCCATCCGTTACCCACATCTCCCTTTGCCGTTAGAAAAACACATTTTTAGAGAAAAACAAACATAACAAAGATCAAAAAGCTAGGGTTTTGATTGCTTAAGAAATTCTATAAGAACAAAGCGAAGGGAATAACACACAAATCCCACTCTGATCTTGGCTTCTTTCCCCAACCCAATTAGTTGCATGAACTTGCTGCCGTGTCCACTCCCAGCTTCTTCCTCGTTGTCGTTGCCCAGCAAGCTGAAGATGATCATGATCACGATCATGATTTGGGTTGAGGAGCTGCAAGAAGAGCCGCCGGATTCGCCGAGTTGTGGGGTTGTCGGATTCAGCCGGAGCTCAGTCTCACCAAGCCCTCTCTGTCACTCTAAACCCAAGCTCAGTCTCTCTAAGCTCTCGGCCTAAGCTCTCTCTAAACCCTTGTTCTCTTATTTCTAAAACTCTCTCAAACGAACACCATGGCCGCCCCTCTCAAGCTCACTCCCTCACATCAACATCGCCACCTTAGCAAAAACCCAGATCGACCGCTATCTTTGCTTCATGGGTTTTCTTTTTTTCTTTTCTTTTTTTTTTTTTTCTTTTGGGTTGTGGGTTTGATAATGATTTGATTATGGTGGGGTTATGGGTTGTGGCTTGTGGTGGTTGTGGATTGTGGGCGAGGTGGTGGTGGTGCTAAGTTGTGGGTTCTGATAGTGGTGGTGGTGGAGTGGGTGGACAAGAGTGAAAGAGAGGATGAAGGCGATCGGACTGCTTTGTGGGTTTCAATATTTTTTTTTTTTTGGCTTTTTGGTTGTGGGTTTTATTTGATTTTGGCTTGCTAGTGGTGGTTGACCTATATAGCCGCCGTTAGCACCACTACAAGCCATCGCCATGACAGCCAAGCTGCCGTACAAGCCACCATCAAACTTTAGGTTGAAACACTCGACCACCACCATCGGCAGGATGAACAATGGTGCTGTTTGCCTGTGATTGAAATTCTCTCTTTGGTTTGTTTCCATTTTCTATTTAATCTATGATTGGGTTCTAAAAAAATTTTATTACAGTTTGGGTTTGAAAAATGAGAGGGATTTTTGGTATGGATTCAGAGGGTTTAATTGGTTTTGGATGTGTGTAACTGAAAATTTTGAACTATATTTACAAATGTTGTGTTCTTGTGTTCGTGAGGAAAAGATTCAATGGTTCGTATTTTTTATCCGTGTTATGTTCTTATTTTTAATAAAATGGTGTTTTTCTAACGGCCGAGGGTGAGGTGGGTAACAGATTGAAGTTCAGGTGGGCAAAGTGTAAATGATTGAAATATGGGTAGGCAAAGTGAAAATGAGCCATACCACATGTGGGTTTACTGTAATTATCCTATAGAAAATAAAGCAATGAAAATAAACATTCATTCATGAAGTTAAAAAAAAAAGGGTAGACGACCACCGTCTAAAAACCCTTTATAAGTTAAAGCCTAGAAGGCAGTTGTTTGAAAGCTCGTCACAGAAACTATAGACGAGATAAATGTACTTGAATAAATTTGAATGGTCCAAAACAACGGACCTCCTACTTTAAATAAAATAAAAAAAGAGAAGTAAACTGATCAAATTTTTATGCTTTTCCCGAGGGGTTTTCTCCAGTCATAAGCTTGTCTTGGGCTGGCTGTGTGGAGGCATCATTTTCAACGTTGACGTCTTCAGAACTCGTCTGGAGGAGGGAGATGGCAGCGCCACCAAGCTGAAGTTTGATGGAGCTAAAATCAACTTCAAGGAAGTGTTCAATAGCGCCCATGTGAAAATCTTCGAAGCCAGCAGCATAGTTCGTGTCCAGAAAGTCAGTGAACTGGCTAGAAGCTCTGAACTCCTCCACAACAACCTTTTTGACATTCTTAAGAAGGGTACTTAGCTCATCATTCCTCTTTTGAAAATGATCAAGACGAGTATCCTTCTCAACAATGTCAGCCTTCAGCTCCTCGACAAGATTCTTTAGCTTCGTTAACCTCGTCCTTAGCCTTGCCCGCTGCTTCAGCCTAGCCTTTACAATTGTCCTCAACCTGCCGAAGCCTCGTCTCAAGCTTGGCCCTCTCCTTGTCTATCTCTGTGGCCTGCCTGGACGCCGCAATGAACTTTGACATTGCCTACGCGAATGGTTAAAAGTCCTATTAAAAAATAATAATAACAATAGAATGACAGGATGAGGTAAAGGTTAGGTTACACACCTTGAAGAGGTCATGAATAGCAAAGTGTTCAAACTCTTTCAAGGACATGTCATAGCACACCGCCACGTCCTCTTCAGTCATAAACTTTTTAAATCTTTCTCAGGCCAAGTCCTCATTCTCAACAATGTTCATGGGAACTTTTGGAAGAGGCTAAGACGAGACAGGAGTAGTGGTCTTGGACGGGGTAACACCAGCAGGTTCAGGCGTGTCCACATCAAGAACTTGGATGGATGGCACTTGGGAGATAGGGGGGACGATGCTTGGCTTGATAACTTCAGGCCTGGACAACCCATGTTTCGCCTTCTTATGCCCTCGATGACTAGGGAGTTTTCCCAAGTCCAGCGTCTTGGACAAGTTCTTCCTTTTGTCTCCAATAGAAGGATGAGGCTGAGACTGAGCCTCTGGCCTGATGCCCTTGTCCACTACCTTTTTTCCTTTGTTCTCCTTCATAGTAGTCATCCGTAAAAGGAAAAATGTTAGAATCATTTAAATAGATGATATCAAAACAAATTCTTTAAGTAAAAACTCACTTCTACGGACTGTAAGCTCGTGGGCTATAGCTTTAATAGAGGGCTCAAGGCCAAGTTCCCACATTGCAAGACGTTGAAGGGTGACCAAGGAATGGAAACTCCTATCGGGGTATAGACGAACTTTGTGGACGTGATCAAGATAAAACTTGCTTAGAGACGGTCGTCTAATAGTTGCATAGGAAAAAAGAAGAGAAGGGTTAGACGATTATAAGCAAAAGACAACATTATACAAAAAAAAAAAAAAAAAAAACAACAACAACAACAACAACAAAAACAAACAAGCATGTACCTTCAAGATGAAGGTTCCCTAACTATCCTATGTAGGGGGCAAATGTATCCCTGCTAACCTCCACAGGGTGCCCAGACCAAAAACCAAAGACAAAGAAAAATTTCGTCTTCTAGTTTCTATCAGGCATCACAAGTGACTTTATTAACTTATAATCTTTGCCCCTGGCTATAAATTGATAGAAGCCAAGAGACTAGTTAATTTCTGAGGATTTGTAACAGAAGAGGAACTCGTCCACGGTGAGAGGACGATCCCCTTCAAACGCCACCCTCCACAAAACTTGCATAAAAACAACTAGTTTCCATGCATTGAGGTTGGATTGACACACACCTAAACCTAACCTAGTAAGCAATTCCCTAACAAAAGCATTAAGGGGTAACCTAAGTCTCCTAAGAAGGTAAGCTTCATAGATGCCTATCTCAAAACGGGGGTTACAACACCACTCCCCATGGATGGCTAACATAGGGTTAATGTCGTCTGGGATCTGGTACCAACTCCTAAGTGAAGTAAGCCTCTTTTCATCCGTTTTGGAAGGAATGCCTACAGTGCAACTGTACACGGTCTCTACCTCGTCTAAAGGAGTAGATGGAGGAACACTCATCAAGGTACCAGCTTGAGACCCAAAAGCTGCCCTAGTCCTAAGATGTTCCTGGAAAATCTCTAAGTGAACTCCAGGAACACCAGGAACACCAGACATGTATTCCTCGCCCGTGTTACCCCTACTACTACTATTGCTATTACTGCTACCACTACTAGAGCCACTTTAACTAGTGGAGTCGTGAGACTCGTCTATAGCCTTTTCAGTACTGTTACTGGATGAAGAAACAATTTCAAACATTTTGAAATCTAAGGAAAACCAAAGAACGAGGATAAAGAGAGTACCTGGCTTTAGACGGAGGACTAAGGACGGGGAAATACTTCTAAGACGAGGTTCTGGATGACGAATGTCAATGAGGAAAATTTAAGAAATGTAAAGGGTAGGAGAGGAATTCCACTATTTATAGGCAATAAAATTTGGCATCTGAAACGACACAACCAATCAGAAGACACCACGTGGCATTTTCCTTGGAAAAATAAATCAACGCCACAGGCCTCCGATAAAATCATGACACGTGGCACAATCTGGACCACATAGGGTCAACCAAGTAAATGATGACACGTGACACAACGTGTAACTATCAGCATTAAGGCATGTGTCCAAGGACGACAGTGAATTCTATGATGCATTGGACAACCCTTGGACAAGGAGGCAACTGATGGTAAGCAAAAATAGATAACTCCAACTCATTCATAGGGGTCGTCCATGGAAGAATGACTATCCCCAACATTATATGGTCGCCCCTCTTAGGACGGTCGTCCATGGGTGCAAGAGCCATCCATTTGGAAAATCCCAGGACGACTCCCTAATCCTTAGGAAATTCCCAGATGTGGATTTCTTTACCAAATCTTATGAATCAGACCACGTGGTATTATTTGGTGGCATTAGCAAGATTTTCTCACTAACCTCCTACTTTACTTCCCGTGGCGGTTACAGAAGATAAGATTAAATATTCTAAAATCCTATGGTAGTTGACGGAAGTTAAAGCTTCCACAAGCACTGGGGAAGTTACAAACCGAGTAACCGCCCCGAGACTTGGTATATAAGGACTCATCCTCATCAAACAAAGGGAAGTGCTTTTATACATAACTCCTGAAAAGTTGGAACTCCATAAAATTTGAGAAAGAAACTAACTTTGGCATCGGAGTGTTCTTGGCCAGTCCACCCCGGTCACCTTTGATTGAATGTTCTTTTTTTCAGGCATTCCAATCAGTCGCTAGTCCTTTGAAACTCGAAGTATCCAACCTATTGATTTTCCTTGCATCATCAGGTATTTTACTACATATTTTGAAAAGTGTGCTGTATAGCTACATAATTCAAAAATTAAGGTTAAATTGCCCATCTTATTTCTCTTTTAAAAAAAAAAAAATCAAGTTAGAGTTTTTTTTTTTTTGGGGGGGGGGCTCTTAACATGTTTTGAGATATTCTCCTTCGATCTACTATATATCAATTGAGCAAATCATTCATGCATATTTTTCAAGACAATCTTAGGATTTTTTTCAAATTACTAATTTGGTCTATGTAAGTTTTTAAAAAAATTAAAAGTAAAAAATGTACAATTAATATATATATATATATATGAGTCTTTCAACTATTAATTATATTAATTTGGTAAACACATAGACCAAGGGTCCACTGAGTCAGATTAAAAATGATTAAAAACTTTTCATTGGACATGTTGCCCTTGATTATGGATCCATGTTATTCATGATTGAATATGGTTGTTCAGTCACTCATTCAGAGTATTCACACTAGGCCCAATGGTGTTTAGCTAAATTATTAAAAAATAATAATAAAACTCACTTTTTCTGTTTTAACTAGCCATTTTTCTCAAACACCCCAACGTTAGCCTTGATACTGTATTTCTAATTTTATTGAAATATTTATTTTTCTCTTCCCTCCCAACTCTAATAGTAAACCAGTTTCTCTCTCCAATCTTTTCCACCATCAAGTCTCAACACAGATCAATTTACAAATCATTCAACTTGGAAATAAGATCCACAATCATAAAAAATTTTCATTGTTCATCAACATAGATTGTCTAAAATTTTTTCACAGAACAATTTGCTGTTCATCAACACAAATCATCCAAAATGTTTTCATCACCTCTTAAGACAAATCAATTCACCATTTTTTGCACAATCATACATGCACCATTGCACAATCGCACAACCAAATCACACATCATCAAACATCACAATTTTCTCAAACACCATCTCATATCCAAATTCAACCACCACCTTGCAAATCTAGCGACCTAGCCAAGAACTCGAATTGTGACCCACCTCCACTATCACCCACCACAAATTGCCACCATAGCTTGGGAGCCTAAACATCAAAGACTCACCAAAATATGGGAGCATCCTACCCAAACAACAATTCAATTTCAAAACATTTTCCCTAAATCATGATCCAACCACCATCACTCACCACTCAAACCCACCGACCACCATCCTCCATCTTAGCTGATTTAAATGCATCGGAGAGAGAGAGAGAGATTATTATGAGTTGTATAATTATGTCAAATGGTTGGATGGATAAAAGAGATAGAGAAGTGACAAATATGAATATAAAAAAAAAATTATATTTAAATAATGTTTTTTACCTTTTTTTTTTATGAATTATTGAGCTTAATGTAGGAGGTGCTCATTTTTTTTTTTTAAGACTTGATGCGTAAATCCCAGAAGAGGGAAAAAAAAATCCTTCAACAAAAAAATAAGGCGAAAATGACATCAAATATTTGTGATAATTTGATAGTTACTATTGAAGGTGAAATTTGAACCATGGATATCATGGATGTGGATGACAATTTTGCCCTATCCTGCTTTATACCTTGGCCACCCCACCTAATTAAGTTTTCCCCACTCCATAGAGGTGGTGGAGTAGGGACAGCAAAATTATGGTGGAAGAAGGTAAAAATTATTGTTGAAAAACTAGGTAGTGTGTGTGTGTGTCTGTGTGTGTGTTTTTTTTTTTTTTTTTTTGCATTAGGAGTTTGGATTATGTTATTATGTATTAGAGTATTAGCGTTAAAGATTAATTTGTATTACCTTTGATGCGATAGTTACTCTACAAATATAAATATTTGTGGAGTGTGAGAAGTAAGGACTGAAGTTTAAGTCTCTAGAAAGTACATATATATATACACTTAGATTATGCAAAAGTAAAATTTCTATCTTGTATTAAAAAAAAAAAAATTGATTTGTATTATTAAGTATTTTAAATTTTAAATACATAAATACTAAAACAAATTTGTTTTTACTGTGATGTTATTATAAACACTCCAAATAAAATAATATTATTTAAATGTGATAAATTTATTTATAATTTTAAATATTTATATTAATGGAATGGGGATTATAAAATAATAAATTATAACAGTGGGCGGAGAAAATTGACACAGGACAAGACGGTTTCATTGCAATTCCTGAGTCTCATGAAATGGCAAATGTCAACTAGTTGTTGAGCAGCTACACAATTCTTGCCGACGTTAAATTGTATTTGGTATTCACCTAATTAACCACCCTTGACACTGAACGAAGACACAGTCACACAGTATACTAGTGTAGTGATGAGTTAATCCAAATATTTTGCCCCACTTTTCTTGCATCATTTTATATTCTACCCATAAAAACTTATTACGTGTTCATTTAATTAATTAAATATTATTATTAATTAATAATGGTAGTATTAATAAGTCAATAAAGATAGTATTTAATTACTTAGGTGAATACGTAATAAATTTTTATTGATGAAGTATAAAGTGAAGTAGAAAAAGTGGGACTGAAGATTTAGACCCGAGTGGGTGTGAGTGTGAGTGAGAAAAAGACATAAAGAGACGCAGATGGCTCAGTATTTGCCACGTGTAATTTAAGATAAAATTGATTCCTTCCGGATATAAAAAAAAAAAACCCAAATTCCACACTCTCAAATCTCAATCAGTCAAGCTATTAGGGTTTTCATCAACACACACACACTCTCTCTCTCATCGCAAAAACCCTTCGATCGATCCATTCGCTGCACTTTCGATCTCCCAAAGGTACACATCTTTCTAATCACTTCAACACTTTTCACAATTTCAACACTATGCTTCAAATTATATAAATCAAATTTGAAAAAAAATAAAAACAAGTTTCATTTCTGTTTGGTTGCCGAGAAAACGTGATAATCTATACTCAAAAATCAAAATATCAGGGTTTTGTAATGCCCGGATTTTTTTTACTAGCTGGGATCTTAGAAATTACCTTTAAAAAAGAAAAAGAAATTATATATGTTTTTTTTATACTTAGTTAAGCTTGACTTGACCCGTTGGATTAATCTGAGGTCAATTGGGAACCTAGAATAGTAAAAAATTACTCTGTTTATAGATTTTCATTTGTTTTTCTTAGCAACCAAACAAAGGGTTATTTGTGTTTTTCTCAGATATGTGATTTTTGTTGGTGGTTGAAAGTGCTGCATTAGATCTTTCAAACTGGGTAACTGTTTCTGTTACTTTGATCATAAGTAGAAATTAATTGGATATTCTGGAATGGATCTGGGTATTTTAAGTTTTTGTTGTTGGCCTTGAAAAAATTTAACAAATAAAGCATAAATATTGGGGATTTGCCACTTTTCTGTTGTTTGAATTTTGATGTAGAATCATAGGTTGCCTTTTTGTAGTTTAGTCTTTAGTCGAGCATTTGTTTCAACGACTAGTATAGTAGTATATTCTTTTATTCGGAAGCTTTTGGTAAGTTGAATGCTTCGAATTTGTACCACATAGCACTGGGGCATTTTCTTTTGGGAAAATGGGGGTAATTGCTGCTATTTTTAGTAACTGGATTTGGGTTTAATGGTTTTTATTCATTTCAATCTATCGATTGTGATGATGGCTGATGGATCCCTTTGTTCATTTAGAATCTGCTAGCGTGCCGTGCTAGTAAATGAGCATGGGGCATATGATACTTGTACATGAAGAGAATTACTGTCAGAATGCTTGGAGGTTTTGAGGGGTGTGAACGAACTATTATAGATCTAAAACTGTTGTTTTTTAAATCTTTGTATTAGTTGACGGTAGGACTAGGCTCAGTTTTTTTTTTTTCCCACCCTCTTAGATTTGATTAATCATTGTGCTAGGCTTTGATTTGATGTACCCATAGTATACCCTGTGTACTTGGGCTACACTCTTTTTTTAATAGGTTAATAAACTCATTAAATTAAGAAAAATGAAATCCCAATACACAGGGTGTGTACTGAAAAGGCATAGAGAGTACAAAAGAAAAATAAAAATAAAAACATGAGCTAAAGAAAGCTAGCCAATGTACACAGTTTTTTCATATGAATAAATATTTTTATTTACCAAAAAAAGTGTTTTAAACCTGAAGGGCTTTGTTCTTTAATTAATAATGAATGACGATTACAAAGCAAGTGGAAACCAGAGCAGTAGTATTAATTGGATTGAATATCATTTAGAAGCATTATAATTAACCTAGCTACGAACTATAAATGACAATTGATTTGCTTAAAGTCATACATATGGTATGGTGACTGCTAAAGTTTTGAGCTCACAACTTCCTTTGTGTAGTAGTATATAGATAATTGTATAGTTCCCTCAAGCGTTGGGGTAGGCCTTATTCATACTTCACCAATCAAAGAATAACATTAGGCGAGTAAAAAAGAGAATGAATTTATACAATCATCGGTGGATGTTGACTAGTTTGAGCATGATCATGCACACAACAATATCTTCTCAAAAGAATAGAAAGTTTTGAGCAACTATTTGTATGGAATGAACCTGTTGCATTTGAAGTTAAATATAGCCCCATCTGCTATTATGGGTCAATTTGTGTGCGTATAGATTTTGACATAAGATTTGATTCTGTCATTCTGTTGTTGGTTTGTATTATTTGTCTCTTTATGCGGCTTTTGTTTTTCTTTTACCTCATATTTTATGGGTTCATGTAGTATTAGATCATTTAATGCTTGTTTTCTCTTAAAGTTTGGCTGTGTTTTCAATCTTCAATATGAGCATTACTCTGCTATTGTTTGTGGTTCATGTTTTTGGGCATATTTGATTTTCCTTTCCTTTATTCCTTGTTTTATTGCTGTACTCATAAATTCTGATTTGATAAGGGTAACTAGTGGACTTTCCTCTCTCTCTCTCTCTCTCTCTCGCGTTTTTTTTTTAATTTTTTTTTTACTTTATAAATAGGACTTTCCTCTTTTTATTTTGTGCTTTCCTTTTTCTTTTTTATTTTTATAAAGGTGGGGGTGGGGCTTGCTTGAAGGAATATGGAATGATCAAAGATATGGTCTAGACAAATTAATTAGCATCATATCTTATGAAATTTTTTGTTTTACATTTACTTATTAGTGGAGATGAGGCTGTGATACTAAAATTCAAATTTCCTGTTTATATGCTTTAGTTTCTTTATAACTACCATGTTTCAAAAGCTTATGTTATATCTAATTTTTATTGCAAACTTAGACAGTATGTTCAGATAATAGTTAAAGGTTTGAGGAGCTCCAGGGACAAGTTTTGGGTTTGGTCTTCGCAACTTTGCGAGGGGAGAGGGTGAGGAAAAGATGTCAAGTGGCAGAAACACCCATTGGTGTTACCGCTGCAACCGGCCAGTTCGACTGCGCGGACGAGATGCAGCCTGCCCCAGCTGTAATGGAGGATTTGTTCAAGAACTTGATGATATGATGCGTGTCAGCCCATTTGATTTATTTGGACTGGACATTGATGAAGATCGCGATAGGAGGTTGGGGCTTATGGAAGCTTTCTCTGCTTTTATGAGGCAGCGATTGGCAGACAGAAGCCGGGGACATGATATCAGGGCAAGATCAGATGCAGTTCCGGAACATGCTCCTGGTTTAGGTCCTTTGCTGATCTTTGGTGGCCAAATTCCTATTAGGTTGTCTGGAAATGGTGGAGTTGAAGCTCTTTTCAATGGAACTCCAGGGATTGGTCTTACACGGGGTAATGCTGGTGATTATTTCATAGGTCCTGGACTGGAAGAGCTGTTTGAACAGCTTTCAGCTAATGATCGGCGAGGCCCTCCCCCAGCATCTAGATCTTCCATTGATGCAATGCCAACTATTAAGATCACACAGAGGCATCTTCGTTCCGATTCACACTGTCCTGTTTGCAAAGATAAATTTGAGATGGGGTCTGAAGCAAGGCAAATGCCATGTAATCATATGTATCACACAGATTGTATTGTCCCATGGCTCGTTCAGCACAACTCATGCCCTGTATGCCGCCAAGAACTGCCACCACAAGGATCGAGTAGTGGCCGTAGCTCAAATAGTCGAAGTAGAAGCAACAACTATAGCAGTAATGCTGATGGAAGGGAAAATAATAGGGAGACTCAAGGAAGAAGGAACCCTTTCTCCTATTTGTGGCCATTCCGCTCATCTACTTCTAGCTCTAATCATAATGGAGCTGCTTCCGCTGGAAGCAGCTCTCCGACTATTCATGAAAACGAGATGGGTTACTCAGGATGGCCTTTTGATTATTAGCACATGGTCTGTATAATTGTATTATTGCCATTGTGATTAAGATTATCGGGTCCAGCTTGCTAAACAAGTTGCTTGGATTGGACCAACATAAGGGAGGAAAAAAAGGAGTTGCTTGAATTGAAAGTGGTTTTAGAGCTTAAAGTCTACCAGACTGAGTGTGTGTGCTTGATGGTGAATTAAGCTCTTTTTTTAATTTTTTGTTATGTTTTGTAACTTGCTGCTTTTTATGTAAATGACTCTTCTTTTGTGAATTACCTGTCCTGAGCCTCTTTAGTGTTTTTGACGCTGCGATTGCTTGTGTTGGTGAGAGCTTTTCACTTATTCCTGATTTATTTGTCAGCTTGGGAAAGGGAGATTTTGATTCTTTGAATTCAAGTTATTCTCGTGCGGAGACCACGCGCATTAAGCCAAAAGCCTCCTGGGTATTTATTAGCATTCACAGGAGGCTCGCTAAAGGCTAAACCTAGCAAAAGTTTGGATTAACCAATGCTAAACAAAAGACCGAAAAAAGTTGCAAAAGAACATAGTACCGCCCGACTTAATGAGCATTGTTCATTGCCAACACTAAATTTAATTTGTATATTTCTTCTCTCTCTCTCTCATGCAGAGATTTGTTTAGCAATGGTGGTAGATGGGTATCAATGGGGGCTACTAGCCGGTAATTAGTGGGTTTGGTGCATGGTTGTCAAAATCGCGATTGAGATCGTAGGATCACATGATTTTACGATCTTACTCCACCAAAATATTTAGAATTGCAATAGGATTATAAAAATTGTAGGATCATAAAAATTCTAGGATCGTATAGGATTAGGATCGTATGAGATCCTATCAAAACATAAATTTTTGGTTTTTTTATGGGATAATTTTTTTTTTATTTTTTTATTTATTTTGATGAAACTTTTAAGGGTTTCATTTTTTCCATTTTGTGATGGTATGACTTTTTTTGTTTTGTTTTGTTTTTTTTTATTTTTTTATTTTATAAAATTATGTTAACGTAGGCAAATGTTTTCTAGTTTCTAGTTCACTTGTAATCAAATTGAATGAATGTTTTATCATTTTTAAATAAAGAATTTGATGTTGGCTTTGCTGCCTTTTAAGCTATAATGTTGTTAGATTTGTTTAATTAGTATACCAATGTGTGTTCTGATATTACTAAAATGTCTTTTTATATATAATTTTTTTATTAATTATGTTTGTATTTCTATATTGATTGATTTTTTTTAGCATGCTCTGTAATTGTTGTTGAGTGGTATAACTTGAATAGTTAAGTGTGAAGCTGTATCTTGATTTTTTTTGCAGTTTTAATATACAAATATACAATGTCTACCTAGATGATGAAATGAATGATGATTAGGACGGTGGTTATAAGAACCCTAGAATGCGAATGATTAACTGTTCATTTCACTTTAATATTCATCTTACTTTTGGATTTTATATTGTAGTTAGCTAGTTTCCATTTCCTAACTTATTTTGAATTTTAAACTTGGAACTTAGAACTTGGAAAATATTTTTCATATGTGTTGATAAATATTTTGATACTTGGTTGCTAATTAAACATTTATTGAACTTTTTAAATACATTGGGTCAACTCTTAAATATATTTGTTTCGTTAGTATAAACGTAGCAATGAATGGTATACAAATTACATCATATAATGCAAATCTTTGTTTTTTTATGGATGAATTCATAATTTACATGATTATTCAACGTACAAAATCACTATCAATGTTTTTTTTTTTTTTTGCTTTAAATATGAAAATAGTTAGGATCTTACGATCTACGATCCGATTCTACAATCCATGATCGCACCTACCTCTCATGATCCTACGTAGGATCCCTATCTTGATAACCTTAGTTTGGTACTTGAAGGTGGGTTTTTCTGGTGATTGGGTTTGGTGGTGATTGGTGGTTAAAGTTGAAGTTGGGTTCATGGCGGAGTAGTGGGTTGTATGTGATGGAGTTGGGTTGAGAGAAAGGGGTTTTATGGTGGTTGAGAGAGAGAGAGAGAGAGAGAGAGAGAGAGAGAGAGAGAGAGAGAGAGAGAGAGAGAGAGAGAGAGAGAGAGAGAGAGAGAGAGAGAGAGAGAGAGAGAGAGAGAGAGAGAGAGAGAGAGAATAATTTTAATTTAAATAACTTGAACAGAGTTGAAATGACATTTTTTAGAGCTAAATTGCAAACTAAACCCTTGTAGTTTAGGGGTAACTGGATTTAACACTCTAAAGTTTCAAAATTTTAATTTTTCCCTCTGAAGTTCTATATTGTTTGCATTAACAACCCCTCCATCCACGTATTCAGTTAAGTGCCACATAAGCTTACCACGTGTGTATAGTTCATCCAATAAAATAATGACATGTCAGTTTTATTATGTCATGTCATTTTAATTATTTAATTATTCAGGCTAAACTAAACATATGTGGCAAGTTTATGTGCCGCTTAATGGAAAATAAGAATGAAGGGATTGCTAATGCAAACGAAATAGAATTTTAGGGGGTAAAATCTAAATTTTGAAATTTCAAGATGTAAATTATGGGTGTAGTTTGTAATTTATCATTTAAAAAAAAATATATATCTATTAATGAGTTTAAACTTTACTAATATTTGGATTTGAAATACTTTAGTGTAAGATGTTATTTCAAATCCATAGTATCATAAGTGTTTGAATTTTGTAAAATCTTCAAAAACTCAAATCATCAGATGTTGTTAAATTTATATCAAGTTACCCATCGTAACAATTGTTCTTCAAATTCCTTGATTTTAAATCCTTAAGTTCAAACTTAAGCTTAGGTCTTTTATTGGTCTTTGGTCACCTTAGGATGGATGACTAGCTAGCTTTTTAGGATGGATGACTAGCTAGCCTCTTAACCCATGGCTATTAAAAGTTAATTCAACCTTATGTGTCTAAGCACACTTAGAAAATTCTACAAAACATCGTCCTCGAAACACGTACTCTTTGCTAAGGGATTGGTTCAAAATCTAGTATTAATAATCTACACCCTTACAAGTTATAACGCTTATCAAAAATCTACACCCTTACAACTAAGTTGTATTAACGGCTTTTTTTTTTAAACATTGGAAATGAAATTTTATCGTCAGATGATATCATTATTGTACTATTATTTCAGTTTTTAAAGGAAATTATTCTTCTAATATGATTTTTTTTTTTTTTACTATATATGGCCTGGTCAGATTTAACTTTGCGAGACACCAATTTTTTTCATAATAAAGAATAGAAGTTGACGTACATCATTTTGATTTGAAAAACAAGGGGGAAAGGAAGAAGCATTTTGGAGTCATTTAGTTTTGATATGGTAGCTAGCTTAAATGGTGTATAAAAAGTTGTGATTAATGTTTTATATGATTAAATCCAGTTCCATCTTTGGAATATAAAATTATCAATGAGCTTAGAAAGGATTGGAAAACGCATAAAAAAACGATTGGGAAATCCCACGGTTTGTAGCCCATTCACAACATAGCTTTAACATTAACTAAGGCAGAAAGAAAGCTCCTTATGTTATAAATACCTCATTTTGCTATTCTATTTGGCACAAGCAAGGATGGTCATGGCTAAAATTACTCAATTTCTTTGTATTTTTCTATTTCTCTTTATTTTCATTTTTCACCTTTCCTGCTGATGGAAGTAAGTGCACAAATTTAAAACCAACGTTTTGTTTTTGTTGTTGTTATTGTTGTTTTTTTGTTATTAATTGCTGCTATTATTGTTGTTTTACACAAGTTTAGCCATTCAAAATAATTCCTAATTTGGAATCTATTGAGCAAAAAATAGTCATAATGTTATTGGGTAGGGTATATCGTCAAAAGTTTTCTCATTATTTATTAATAAATTATGTATTCTTATTGTGATTGGAATTGCACTAATTTTCATTACATTCACAAGGATTCTTATTTTAAACACTTTTGAGGAATTTATGTATTTCACTGGTGATTTGAACTATTAAGTGCATACACTACAATATTAATTGCAAAAAGAAAAAAAAATAGAGTATTTAAATTTGAATTTTACTCATGTTAGTTTTACCATTACAAATGCTACTTGCGAAAATTAAATAATGAGAATATTGAACATAATTTTCACTTATTATGATAATTGAAAGAAAAAGAAATATAAATAAGGAGCTAGACTACTTTAGAAGTTGAAGGTATGATTTCTCTAAACACCATCCAAAGAAACTAGGAATTTTTTTTTTTGTTGAGAATACTAAATATTTTTAACACTCACACAGGATGAGGGGGGTGAAGATCTTAAAAAAACTTACAGTGGTGTATATTCAAAAGAGCCTAAGAAACTAGAATTCTCATTATGAATAGCAATTCTAACTTTCATAGCTTGAAAGGTACAATTGCTCTCTTTCTATATCTGTGTCTAATATTCTTCAATCTTTATATTGTAGAACGCACACATGACTCTCCTCTTCAACAAAGCAAAAGATACAAAGGGAGATGCAGGAATTATGAACCTTATATGAAAGAATTTGAAGAATGTTTATTTGCGTGCGGAAACGAAGAGGCATATCCTGCATATTGCATAAATGAGAAGTGCTACTGTCTTCGTAAGTTACTCTAAAATTGTTTCTTAAAAAAAAAAAAATTCCTCTAAAATTTAAAAATATTGGTTTAGACAATGGCAGGGCAGGGCCACAAATTTATCTTTGAGAGATTGAATAAAGAGCAAAATGATTTTTTTTTTTTCCCTTTGTATGAACAAAAATTAGATAGTTACTATGAGGAGGGAGATTTGAACCCCGAAATGAATGTCGGCATTGAAAACACTAGGAGATGTCAGTCAGTCTAATTATAGGTTTCTTGACTTTGTATGTATAGTGGTGTAAGAGGAAATTACTGCAACAACAATTTAAAATACAAATTCAATACTTTACTACCCACTACTTACACTACAAAGAGTATAGTTATTAAATAAACTCGTGTGATGATTGACACAAAAAATTGATATCTTTAACTTATTTTTAATTAATTATGACTTACGCACTTTATTTAAATTATGACTCATAAAGTGTAAGAATCAAAGAAAGAGTAATATTATGAATATTACAAATTTTATAATATAAGTCTTATAAATTTATGTGTCACCAATCATATTCATTGTCACAAGTGGGTTCCAGCTAGCTCAACTAGTAAAATCTCTGATGGTTGAATAAAAAATCTGGAGTTCAATCTCCATCTACACCAAAAACTGATTAGTGTCTTGGTCTGATTATAAAGAACTATTTTTAGAAGTGGACGCCATAGGTTAAAACTCTCTCTAAAATATATATATATATATATATATATATATATATATATTAATTGTCACGATAATGTGTAACCCTTTTGTAGTAGATTATTAATTACTTTAGCATCTACCACAAATAAAAACCCTTCTTTTGTTCTTCCAATGAATTTGAAGATAACTACATAGTTTAATTTTATAAATATCAAATTAATTCATATAATTTTATAAATATCCAATTAATTTATAGAAATTAAATTATTAGATATATAAATTTTAATTGTGATTTGTAGGCCATAACCATGAACAACTTATTTGACGTTTCATATGTATAAGCATGTGCACTTGTGATATTATTTAAACTAGTCGCAAACTCACGTGATGCGTGGGAATAGATAATTTTATTTTAATTATGGTATAATATATAATTTGTTCTCTAAATTTTGAGGAAAATAATTTGTTCTCCCAAAAACTCAAACAATTTCTATTTTTTTTTTTCATTTATCTATCTCAAAAAATATATCATCATTTTATTATTTGGATTTATTTTTTGTATACAACTAAACTGTTTGAGTTTCACATATATTATTCAGAATTTTTGTTGTCTTAAAAAGATATTATTATATTTATAATTTTTCTTATCATAGGAGTAGCTTCAAACTATTGATCGAATTTTGTTTATTAATATAGATACATGAGATTGGAACTGCATATTTCTTAACCATTCCTAAGAAACTATACTATATTATAAATTTAATATTTAAAATAATATGTAGGAAAGAAAAGTAGACTTTATGTCTAAAATTGAACATTTCACCTATTGAAATGAAAGAAAATAATATGTATAACGACATAAAGAGAACATGATCTATATTTTTTTTTTACTGCATACACTTTTATTTATTAAGATTTAATTGTCTTTAACTGGATCTTCATATCGCATTTTTGTTGCTCTGCTCTTGTTGAGCATTCTCATTCGTTACATCATTGGCCACATCATTATTCTTTTTATTATTTATTTTTTACTTTTAATTTTTTTGAAAATATTAAATATATAACTATATTGGCTTTATAAATTCATCTTAGGTAGTTTTAACTTTACATTTTCATTTACTTTAATTTTAATGTTATAACTAAATAATAAATTAATGAAAAATAAAAATAAAAATATTGTTTATACATATTCATCTTGGACAATTTAGTTTTAATAGTTGATAGACACATTTAAATACATAGCCAAAATTGTATTTTGACATAAATTCAAAATCTCACTTCCAAAATAACTAAGTATTATGTCCACAAAAAAAAAAAAATCAAACAGAAGCTAAAAGAGGGAGAGAGAAGACTTGTGACAAAAAACTTAAAAAATCAAACACACTACCAAATCGTATTAACCAATAATATTATATAAAAAATACAATGATTCATCAACTTAAAGTAATGTTGCAAAAAGAATAAATATTATATATATATATATATATATATATGTGCGTGTTTGTGTGTAGAGAGAGAGAGAGAGAGAGAGAGAGAGAGAGAGAGAATAATCACCTTTTTCGAGAGAGAAATAGAAAATAAAATGAGAAAAAGAAGTATTAAAATTAAAAATATATATAGTTATAAGTCAAACACCAAATTATCCAAGCCATGATATATAATAGAATAACATTATATTCTTGTAAACTATATTTATAGGCAATAGAATAACATTTAACAATCTTAGAATAAGATAAAAAAGATAATAACTTAAAAATACAAAACCAAATTACAACCCAAAGTAAAATTCTAAAAAATACATAAATAGATCAATATAAAGTAGAGATACCAAAAAAAAAAAAAAAAAAATTCACACAAAAATAAAAACATGAGAAAGAGAGAGAGTAATAACATTTTTCATGTGAGAAAATATGTATAGAATGTGAAAGAGAATGCCATATTTATAATAACAGAAAGGAGATAAGAAAAGTAAAAATAAAAGGAAGAGGAAGAGATAGATGAAGAGTGACATTAAGGTTGAGAGTAGTGGAGAATTGAATAGGTAAAAGGGGAGAAATAATGGTTGGAAGTGATGGAGAGAAATGGAAAATATGTAGATGATGTGGTCGCTGATGTGGCTCAATATGAGCGTAGCAACAGTGAATGCTACACTTTAGCTTTTGGATATATATAGATTCATGACCCATATTGTCCTAATGTGTCTCTACAACTGGGTAAAGAGGGACATCTAATATGATTAGTATAATACCTTATAATGAAGATGCTCCCTTAGTTAACTTGGAGATTTTACATTACAATCACAATGACTTCTATATCGCTCTTAAGTTTTTGAAATTTCACAATGATTCAAATTTTAATATATTTAAAACTGAATTTAAGACTTGTGCTTATGAATTTAGCCATGATAATATCGATAATAAAATTGATATATATATATATATATATATATATATATATATATTTAACTGTGAAGAACATAAATCCATTAAGATTTTGGACTGCATGAGAAGATAGAGACTCAATAATCAATATTTATTTATTTAACACTATTCCAAGAAACTAGAATTCTAATTTAGCCATGATTTACACTACTAACTGCCGTATGCAGTTTTGGTGTTAGCGTGTGAGTGTATTCTCTTATCTCATTTCTCTTATCCTATATATATGTGTGTGAGTGTGTGTGTATGTGTGTTTATCAAAAAAAAAAAAAAAAGATACTCAGTATTGTTGAGTAGTCTCACATCGGTAAGGTGTGATATTGAGAAGGGGTTTATCACTTGCTCCGCGACACTAACTGTCGCATGCATTTTTGGTGTTGGTATGTGAGTGTATTCTTTTATCTCATCTCCCTTCCTTATATATATATGTGTGTGTGTGTGTGTGTTTTTTTTGCAAAAAAAAAAAAAAATTGTTTGTAATTAAGAAATAATAGAATTTTGTAAGTGTGAGGGTTTTGTTTTTGTTCCCATCTCTATCTTCCACTCTTTTGGAGAAGGGTAGAGTTGGTTAGATCATTTCCCTTTCTTTTGTTCTTGTTTTAATAAAATTTTCTTATTCAAGAAAAAAAAATTAAAAATGATCACGATGCCGGTTAGAAACCTTGAAAAATTAATAGTATTAGTTTATTTTGTTTTGTTGTAATCAGCAATGCTTTTGACTTTTGTTTTTGAAAGGTTAGGAAACTGAGCAAAAGGCAATTAAATGAATAACAACGACTGATTACAATTTGTTACCCAAAGCAAATATCAAATATCCTTAGCACTATAATGAACCAAGTTGTTTATGAACAGCTCAAGCTCAGTTAGAGAAAAAATTTATCCATGTTCCTCTTTTTTTTTTTTTAAGTCAAGTTCAAGCCTTAAGTTTAGGCTTAATTATTAAATAAGTCAAGCTCAAACATAATAATGTGTTTGTGAACAAGATCGTGAACATGAGAACTCAATTTAACTATATATATTATTATATTTTTATGTATATATTTAGTCTAAAAATATATTTATATAGACTTGAAATTATATTGTATAAGTTTGTCAATAGGTTCATATGTTATTAAATTATTATTTGTAGTTTATTGTGATATAAACAATTTATTAGTAGTAAAATTATATAAAATTGTAAAGAGATAAAAAAATTTTAGTCATTGTTTCACAATATATATGAAAAGAATAAGTTAATTAAGTTGATCGTGAACAGGCTCGAGCTTGCTCGACAAGAAAATGAGCTACGCTTAAACATAAGTTATTTTTTGGCGATGATCGAGCTCAAGCTCGGCTCATATTCGGAAAAAAAAAAACCAAATCAACAAATTTGAACTTTTAATACTCAATTAAGCTCGGCTTCTTTACGACTCTAAATATCCTTATTATCTTTTAAATAGAAGTTTGAGAAAATGGTAGATATCAAAATACCTCCTTATGCTTAGAAGGATTATCATATATATATATAGCCTCCTCTCTTTCCAAATGTTACTGTACACCTCCTTGAACCTTGAATTATAGTTTAACTTTAACCACTATTATTGACTAATTTAAAAATCATGACACACATGTGACCAATGGCCAAGATTTACTGCCCAATTTCACACTAATGACATGTGATACGATTGTTACCACTCCCCCAATAAAATGCTCAAAATATTTCATGCAATGCAAGCCTTTCGGAAAATGGTGGTTTACAAAATTTTGACTGCATATATATAAATATTGGATATGTGTATGTTGTAGTCCGTGAGATACATTGTATGTATGTGATTTAAGTAAGAATCCAGCTCAAAGCTTATGAAATGATTTCTGCATAAGTGCATCAGACCCCTCCAGAGTGGAATTCTGTCCACACCGAAGTAGTTCAACAATTAAAAAGATTAGCAGAAAAGCTTCCCCCCCCCCCCCCAGATTCCAAGAACAAGCAAACGAATTTTACAGACAGATGCAAGTGACGAGTAGTGGGCCGCAGCTCTTTTTGAAGAGGTTAATCGAAAAAGAAACATTTGTGGATGTAAAAGTGGTGTATTCAAGGAGATCCTTGCAGTAAAACATGGAATTGAAAAATTCTAGTCCCACCTTCTTGGGCATAATTTTCTAGTAGAGATGGACATGTCTTCCTTTCCAAAAATGCTTCAGTTCAAAAGAAAAATGCTTCCACATCCTCAGTTACTTAGATGGTCAAATTGGTTTCACAATGGTCTTTCCAAGTTAAGCACATTAAAGGAAAAGATAATCTGATCACTGATTATATTTCTAGAAAGCCTCCAGCTATTAACACCACAATTGTTCCTCCACCCCTGTGTGTATATCTTATTACTAATCCATCCTCATCCTCATCCTCAGGCTCTTCCTCAGCAACCCCTGATGATATCCTTAATATGATAGAAAACCTTCCCCCAGATATAAAAGACCAAATAAAGATCTTGACTCTTGAATCCAAATCCAAAAGAATCATTAGAGTCCTCCATAATTACCTTAAAGAGCACCAAAGCCACTTCCTCGCCATATATCTTGACGTGGACCAACCATGGAAAACCCTTTTTGCTTTTTGGGTAACCAATTGGATAGTCATACATTGTCTCTACATGTGGTATTTACTCAATGAGTATTATTTGTGTCTTCATTTTGAACTAGAATTTTACAGTTTTATTTTCCCTCATGGAAATAGATATTTCCGAAAATTCTGGTATGAAATCCTAAAAAATGATGCTCATAATGGAGATTGGAAAAAGCATCTCATCACAGTACATCCAAGATTTGGTCACAAGATTACTACAAGATTAATTGCTAAGCTCAATTCCAAAAATGATATCCAGGCAGAAGGAATCTTTCATCCATCAGAGATGCATTGGATCACTAACCCAGATGGCACACTCCATTCACACATTGACACTTCTTAGGTATCCTGTTACCAGGCTCTCACAAAGGCAGAATCCCTTAATAAGGGAATCTTATCCGAAATAGTGCCAACTGATCCAGAAGTTTGTAGACAACAGTGGCCACTCGAAGATCATTGGGAAATGCCCAATCCTCTTATTGACTACGATGATCCCTATTACCATAACTATGATCCAGATGTTAATACAGACATGGACGAAGAATGGTACCAAGAGATGGATGGGACTAAACAACTTTAACACTTAAAAAAAAAAGTCCTAGAAATATCCTGATGCAATTTAACCTTATCCTTCCTGACAGGCACAATTATTGCCCTTGCAGAAGTCTATCCAGAAGAAGATCAGTCTCCAGCCAGGCCCTAACTCCCTTCGCCACTTGTCAATTCATGACTTAGGCCCCTACTATCTTCTAAAAAGCATAATATACATAGTCCCTAAGCTTCATGGTCTATAAATTGAGTCCTTGTAACTCTGAAGAGGCAAGAGAGAAGAGAAAGCCTCTATCAAACTTTCTATCAGAGTGTCTTATGTCTAATGTAAAAACCCTGTTGAATATAATAATATCAGTTAGTTTGTTGTATCTTGTTCTGTAACCTTATATACTTGCTTAACAATATACTAACTGATACAACAAATTAACTGATACTATTATATTTAACAAGGTTTTTACATCAGACATAAGACACTTTGATAGACATTTTGTTTGGTCCCATCCATTTCTTCCTTGGTACCATTCTTCGTCCACATCAGCATCTACATCTAAATCATGGTTATGGTAGTAGGGATCATCGTAGCCAATAAGAGGATTGGGCATTTCCCAATGATCTTCATGTGGCCACTATTGTCTACAAACTTCTGGATCAGTTGATATTATTTTGGATAAGATTTCCTTATTAAGGGATTCTGCCCTTATGAGAGCCTGGTAACAGGATACCCAAGAAGTGTCCATGTGTGAAAGGAGTTTGCCATGTTGGTTAGTGACCCAATGCATCTCTGATGGATGAAAGATTCCTTCTACTCAGATATCATTTTTGGAATTGAGCTTAGCAATTAAACATCCTGTAGTAATCTTGTGACCAAATCTTGGATGTACTGTGATGGGATACTTTTTCCAATTTCCATTATGAGCATCATTTTTTAGGATTTCATATCAGAATTTTCGAAAATATCTATTTTCATGAGGGAAAATAAAACTATAAAATTCTAGTTCAAAATGAAGATACAAACAATACTTATTGGGTAAATACCACGTGTAGAGATAATGTACGACCATCCAATTGGTTACCTAAAAAGAAAAAGGGTTTTCCATGGTTGGTCTACGTTAGGATAAATGGCAAGGAACTGGCTTTGGTGCTTTTTAAGGTAATTATGGATAACTCTAATGATTCTTTTGGATCTGGCTTCAAGAGTCAAGGTCTTTATTTGGTCTTTTATATCTAGAGGAAGGTTTTCTATCATATTAAGGATATCATCAAGGGCTACAGAGGAAGAGCCTGAGCATAAGGATGGATCAGTAATAGGATATACACACAGAGGTGGAGGAAAAATTGAGGTGTTAATAGCTGGAGGCTTTCTAGAAATATAATCAGTGATCAGGTTATCTTTTCCTTTAATGTGCTTTACTTGGAAAAACCATTGTAAAAACCAATTTGACCATCTGAGTAACTGAGGATGTGGAAGCATTTTTCTTTTGAACTGAAGTATTTTTGGAAAGGAAGACATGTCCATCCCTACTAGAAATTTATGCCTAAGAAGGTGGAACTGGAATTTTTCAATTCCATGTTTTACTACGAGGATCTCCTTGAAAGTGGAGTGGTAATGAAGTTTTGAAGTCTTGAATGCACCACTTTTATATCCACAAATGTTTCTTTTTCCATTAACCTCTTCAAAAAGAGCTGATGCCCAATACTTGTCACTTGCATCTGTTTACAAAATTTGTTTGCCTATTCATGGAATTTGTAGCAAGGGAAGCTTTTCTGCTAATCTTTTTAATTGTTGAACTGCTTCTGTGTGGATAGAATTCCATTCTAGAGGGGTCTTCTTCAAGAGTTGAGCTAAACAGTTCCTATATTTGGAAACCTTTAGAATGAAGTCGAACATGTAATTAACAATTTCAAGAAACTTTTGTATCTACTTGGTACTTGTGAGCTTATCTGGAAATTTGCCAAGAGAGACAGCTATGTGAGGCTGCAAAGTATATTTTCCATCTGAAATGCTTACTCCTAGAAAATCTATAGAAGATTGTCCAATAATCATTTTCTTTTTTGAAAGTATTATCCCTTGGGAATTCACTAAATTGTAAAATTCAGTGAGAAACTTTTCATGGGATTCTGCATCTTTGGAGAACAGGAGGATATCATCTACATAAATTAATGCATTGGCCAAGAGTGCTTGGAACAACGTTACCATTGCTTTTTGGAATTGACATGGGGCATTTTTGAGGCCAAAGGGCATAACTGTCCATTGGTAATGATGATCTTGAATACAAAATGTTGTCTTGTACATTTCTTCTAGATGGATTCCTAATTGCCAAAATCCTGCTTTAAGATCAAATTTTAAGAATACTCTTGCATTTGAAAGATGCTGGAAGAGAGCACTTTTATTTGACAAAGGGAACTTGTCATCTGCAAGAAAATGATTAAGATCCTAATAATTGATTACCAATCTGAGTTTTCCTCTGACTTGTTCAGCATGCTTGTTGACATAAAAAGCTTCACACACTCACAGAGAGGTTGTGGGTTCTATAAGGCCTTTAGAGAGGAGAGTAGATAGCTCTTGTTTAGCTAAGGCTAGATGATGCGAACCTCAATCGACACGCTTTGAGACCTAACAAAAATATTGGAATATTTAATACCAAATGATGCGAACCTCAATCGACACGCTTTGAGACCCAACAAAAATATTGGAATACTTGCCCAAGAAAGCTAAAATTCAGATTTTTGATAAAGACCCTGACCCAACGTTTATAATCGAAACGCGAACCAAAAGTATAAGTTGACCTTGACCCAATGATTATAAAGAATCACGAACCAAATGTATAAAGTTTGAACGCCACAAGGAAGAATCCTTGATAAGTTCACAGTTCTTGGAGAACCAAAAGAGAGCAAAGCCTTACCTTTTCTGAATTTTATTCAATAATTTTCTTAAAAAACGTTTACAGACTTCAGAGCCTATTTAAGGGCTCTAGAAAACTTGACAGACAAGAAAATATATTCTAAAATAACTCCTAATTGATACCTTACCATATCAGGAATCAAGTTTGACCTAAAAAGCATTAAATGCACCTAAAAACAAGGAAAATACCTAAAAAACGTACTAAATAATAAAACCCTAAATAAAAGCTGATATTGCCACCTATTAGAGGAATAAAGCATCAATTTGATTTTGTACCAGGGGCGACAATTCCTAATCGACCAGCTAATAGGAGAAATCTGGAGGAGACAAATGAACTTCAAATTCAAGTTGAGGAGTTGCGTACTATAATTCAGAAGAACTTGAAAAATTGGGAGGATCATTTGCCATTCATTGAGTTTGCATATAATCAGAGTGTTCATTCTACTACTAATTTTTCACCATTTGAGATTGTTTATGGCTTTAATCCACTAACACCTTTGAATTTGCTACCTTTACCAGTTAATGAAATGACTAGTTTGGATGGTGAGAAGAAGGCTGAGATGGTGAAGAAACTCCATGAAAGTGTATGGCAACATATAGAGAATAAAAATGAGCAATATGCGACCAAAGAATCACTCCCAATTAAGTCAGATCAGCCCTAAATAGTTTGAATTAAATTTACTATACTTTCATCTTCCTTTGGGCCAAGCTTGGAATATCCTGCGTTAGAATCAACCCAAATCTCTTGAATCAGCCCATTAAGTGCTTCTTGGATCTTCTTGGATCTTGCTCTTGTAATAGGCCCAATTGGAACATGCCATGGATCCTCGAATGCTTGTTGATTCTCATCACTAGATGTTTTGGGTTCATTCCTCGATGACTGGCTTTTGTGGGGTTTACATCTTCATTCTTTTTGAAGGCAAGATGTATGAAAAAGTTTGGGTTCTAATATGATGGAGGCTAGAGAGCACAACGTGGAATAGGAGACAAATTGCAAATATGGTGTGCTTCTAATATCTAAGTTTTTCTTCTCATCTTTATGTCTTTTTATTTATATTCTTCTATGAATTCTTAACTGGGGTTAAGAATGAAACCTTATTAATGGTTATCAGTATTTACTTATGAGATTTGATTTTTTCCTCATAGTGATTGTTCTATAATAACTGAATTGTTCTTACTTCATATCAATTGACAAAGATAAGATTCTGAATATAGGTTCCATCATGTTTTTCTCATAATTTGATGTAATCTTAATCAATTGAATGCTTAATTTATAATTGCTTGGTTTTAAAGTTGAATATCTCCTAGGATTTGTTTGTTAACAAATACAACTAATGATTTGATTTTATATTTGTACGGGAAATAACATACTTCAAATTTTTTATTATAGCAATTTTAGGGTTCGTTTTAGATTCACTTATTTTGCTGAAACTGAAAACTTTTTGCTAAAAGCATTGTAGATAAAGATAAAGTTAGTTGAATTAGTATAGTAAGACCCATAAATAGTACCAAAAAGTGCAGTGAGACCCATGAATAGTAGCAAAAATAAGTTGAATAGTAAAATAAGTTGGCAAATTTTATCCATGCCAAATGCACACTTAATGATAGTTTCTTCTATGGTACGAAGACTGAATTCTAGATTATCATGCAGTTGTTTGGGAACAACCAATGACCATGAATATATGCTATTATGAATTAACAAGGCAAATTTCAAAACCTTAATTCTTTACTTTTGATTGTTTACCACTCATCATTTCCTTTTATTATCTTTTTGGTTAGATTAATTGCTTGTTAGTTTTATTTAATTTTAAAGCTAATGGCTTTTATTGAACTAGATAGTTTTTTTTTTTTTTTTTTGAGGTTTGGTTAATTTCTCTACATTCACATAAGTCCCAATGGGTTCGACTTCACACAAGTCACATGGCATATGCATGGCATTCTAGGTGGTAAATATATCATTTATTTATTTATTTAACACTTAACAGCAGAGACTAATTTGACACAATACCAAAATGCTAGGACCAAACTGACACATTTGAAATTTCAAATTGACATATGGTCTAAACGTTAGGTACCAAATAGGTAATTTACCCACCTTTTATGGACAATATTTTTTGTTTTTAATTCTTTACCGATTTCATTGTTTAGTTATAAACGCCTAAATTAAAGTATTTGTAAAGGAAAAATTATAAGTAAAATTAAAACCACCCAAGATGAATATGTATAGAAAATAATTTTTTTTTTTTTGTTTATTCTTCATTGATTTCAATTTTTTTCCCTATATAAACATTTCAGTTAAAGTAGATAAATATGTAAAGGCAAAGCAAAATTATATATAAAGTTAAAACCACCCAAGTTGAAGATTTATAGACAATATTTTTTATTTTGATTCTTCATGAATTCATTGTTTTGTTATAAAAATTTCAGTTAAAATAGATGTATATGTAAAGGTATAGTTATATACAAAGTTAAAATCATTCATGATAAATGTGTAAAGAATGATGAAGAGAACATGGATGTGGGAAATGAGGTGGAGCTACAAGAGCATAACAACATTAAATGCTATGTTTCCATTTTTACATATTACTAGTTGCTGACCCACGCGATGCTTGGGAACAAATAATTATTTTGTAATTGTAATATAATGTATAATTTGTTCACTAAAATTCATTGAAAATAATTTGTTCTCCCTAAAAATTAAACAGTTTCTATTCGATCCAATTAGATCTACTTCTGTCCAATTCGGTCTACATGCTCAATTTCGGTCCCCTTAGGTCCATTTTGGACTAATTGGGTCTTAAATTGATTTTTTGTTGTTTGCCTTTTCAAGTTTAGCTCAATTTTTTTTTTTCTTAATTTTTGGGTTGAAAAGTATGCAATTTTAATATATTGGGCTAAATTCTTCAAATTTGAGTTAAAAAATACAAAAAAAAATAGAGATTAGTTATTAGAAATATGAGCATAAAAAATGCAATAAAAATGATAAATATTCAAAAGTCCTATTCGGTCCTATTTGGTCCATTCTGTCCTCTTCGGTCCACTTGGGTCCTATTTAGTCCATTCTGTCCTCTTCGGTCCACTTGGGTCCTCTTTGGTCTACATTAGTCCTATTATGACCACTTCAGTCATATTCAGTCTATTCAGTTCACTTTGGTCCAATTTAGACCTATTCGGGCCATACAGTCAACTTTGGTTCTATTCGGTTGACATTGGTCCTATTCAGTCCATAATTAAAATAATTAATTGTCTACAGAAGAGAATTGAAATTTTTCCTAATATTGCAAAACCACAAGCTAATTAAACTATAAAATAACAATAATAATAAAAACCACCACCTAAGATTACATATGTGAACTTATCATAATTCAAATTATAATCGAACAAATTGTTTCTGGTTTAGAAGGGAAAATGGTTCAAACTGTGGGATTAGCGCATATTGTAACTATCTAAAAAAAAAAAATTTCAAATAAAGCGAACCAATAGAGACAATTGGATTTGACAAAATACTCGTCTAATGAAAAAGTATAGAAAATGTTACCTAATTTGTCAAAATACTCATTTAATGAAAAATTATAATTCCAGAATTTACATTAGATGTAATTTGAATATGAAATATAAGTAAGTGTGTGTGTGTGTGTGTGTGTAAGCATTCTATTAGAATTCTTCACTAAAATCTTAACACATTTGTTTCAATCTGTTTAAAATCAATAGTTGACCTAAAAAAATTAGAACTAAAGTTTTACTGATGTTTACCATATCACTAACTAAGTAGATACATAACTAGAAATTTGTTAAGACTCAAAAACTGTCCCCTATGCGCTCAAACCCACCATACTATCTCAGTATGAACTATGAAGACCTTGATTTAGTATGTTTGGATAGCGGCAATCAAAGCACGTTTTGCGCGTCCAACGTTTTTTGGTGGGTCTCGTGCCTTGTTCATGGGACCCGCAAGTTTTTTTTTTTTTTTTTAAAGAAAAACAACTTTAAAATTGGGTCCCACGATATTATTCACACATTTAAAAATTATTTTACTACAGTGTTTTTAATTTTTAGCAATAAACAGCATCCAAACAGACTCTTAATCTCATCTAGATCCACGCCTCTTAGGAGTGGGCACAGATCTGGTTGGGTTCATGCTTGACCCGCAACCCAACAATGCCATAACCCTATTTACCTAAACCTGCACAGACTGAGTTGGGTCGGGTCCCTTCTTGCTCTTCCTTATATTAATGAAACAATGTAAGAAGCTTTTTCTTATTTTAATGAAACAATGTAAGAAGCTTTTACTTTGGTTCTATTTAAAACTTGGGATTTACACTTACCAATCATTAAGCCCGGCATACGTTGACAAAATTTAAATTTCCAAACAAGTTTCTTAATGAAGTTTGGAAATGGTCCAAATATAATTGCTTTCAATTAAACTTGTAGTCTTGTATTCAAAATCTGGTCAATATATTCAATAAAACTTGTATGAAAAGAATAGAAGGAAACTTCTGTCGTTTATGGAAAGATTAGCTGTCACGAGTTGTTAGGGTTTGTACTTAAGATTTAAGTTCTATTTGTTAAAGCAACAATGTTTTATAAAAAATAAGTCATTTTTCAAAAATTAATTTTTATAAAATTATCTGATTTTCTTATATTTAGTAACAATCTTTTTCTCATTTTTCAAGAATTAATTTTTATAAAATTATCTCATTTTCTGATGTTACTAAATACTAAAAAACACAAACTATCTTTATACAAAGTTTTCCATCGAAACAAACAGAATAAAGCAAATGGGTCCTCGCCCAAATCAAATACCAAACTGACTCAACAAAAATTGCGGGTAGAAACATTTATTAACTCAAATATTGATTCGTGCAAATAAAAAAAACAAATGAAACCCTCCAAAGGTGTAAAAACTCGGAAGAAGAAAAAAAAAAATCAAAACTAGAATCAAGCAGGTCGAGTCATGCAGGTGAGATTCAAGACTGACCTGAGCCCGAAACAGGCCCATGCATGGGACCCGAACGCCCCCCTGACCAGTCCAAAGCCCTTTGGACCGGGTTGGATGGGCAGGTCAGGTTATGCGGATTCCTGCTCAGCCCTATCACAATACAAAACCAAAATATTCCGGATTTTACAGGAGTAGGGTGAGATATTTCTCATCCAAGAAATAAAGCAATTAGAAAGAGTAAAGAGACAAGTAGAAAGAAAAACTCAATGCCATTTATAAATAAACTACATACAGAGATTATAACAAGTAGAGGTCATTACAATTAATCGCATCACCACCTGGATGTGAATGCCCATTAGGGTTCTACACCTTTGACGCCATATCAAAACATCTGCTATTAGTCGGAAGAGGGAGACCAGGAAAGGAGATATATTAGCATATCATGTGGTTTCACCAACCACCACCCCCACCCCCACCCCCGCCCCCGCTACCTCCTGACCATCCATTCCCAGCTTGGGACTGAGAAGAACTTCTCTTAGGTGCAGTTCCCCAACCAGAACCCCCATTATCAGTACCAGCGTCATTTGTACCTGCATCCCCCCACCCAGCATTTTCATTGCCACTAGCTCCACCACCCCAACTATTACCACCGCCACCGCCACTGCCACTGCCACTGCCACTGCCACTGCCACCCCAACCACCTGGGAAAGCCTCCCTGCCTGGTGAGTTTTGAACTTTAGCACCAGGAAAACTGCCCCAACCATCTTCTCCATCCTTGGTAGTTGAATCCCATTTGGGGGCATCATAGCCAGAATCTTGCCTCTCATTGCCGGAACTATTTCCTCTGCTGCTGTTATACGAACCTCGACCACGTCCACGCCCACCATATGGCCTAGGCAATCCACTTGGATGTCCATCTCGGCCACCTCCATTTCTATAATCATTTCGGCCTGTCAAATGAAACATGGAAGTCATGAATTATATAGGAACATGAGTTGTAGGCCTAAAATCTTTCTCAGAAAGTAAGACATGGAAAGGTCATCAAGGTGATTTTCCCATTGCAATGATTGAAACTATTGCTTTAATTCCAGCTCAAAAAAAACCATGCAAAAGATTTGTTTTGAAAGAGAATCAAAATTTATCGATAACCTTGTGAATAAAATGAGTACATTTGGAAGACAATTATTAGTAAAAAATTTATAACTATTTTCTAAGGACTTGAGATCAGATTTTACTGTGGGAATTATGATCAAGCCTATAAGAGGCTTTTTCCTAGTCAACTTGTTTTGAAAAAGAATCAAAATTTATTGATACGATTATGAATAAAATATGTTTGGAAGACAAAGATTACTAAAAAATTCAAAACTATTTTCCAAGGACTTAAGATCAGATTTTATTAAGTGATCATTATTATGGTCAAGCCTGTAAGAGGTTTTGTCCTAGTCCATTTTCCTACCAAACAAGGACGAGAGAAAAATACTTAAAAAATAAACGTTCATGCAAAGATGAATGTTTATCACCTTGCCATATATTATTGTAAAAGAATGAAAAAAGAAGAGCAGCTCAAATCCAAAGAAAACAATAGGACTTTAAGATCGAAGTGTAGGTCATGATATTTGCTAAACATTTGGCAGGTTTATCTTAGTAGAGCCAGATATGTCCAAAAATACAGTTCAGGAAGTTCAATACTTTACTATTTAGTTGCATACGTCAAAGACAAAATGAAGAATGAAATTTAATTTTAAAAAACAAAATCAAGAGGTTAACAGTATTACAAAAAATCATTGGGATAAAACACATACAAGTTGCAAACTGAAATCACAAAATAAACAAACTTATATAAAAGGTTTGCATACACTAGCATTGTAAACAGAAACAAAAAAAGAAAACAAAAAGAGGAATGGACCATAACAGAACACGGTAATGCAAGTGTTGATGCATAAAATATACAATTATAGGCAATTGATATTTCTGTGGAGTATACCTGTTCTTGAACCAGGTGTAGAAGATCGATCCCTGTCATAAGATTGACCCCTCCAATTATCCTCATCGGTTGAACCACCCCAGCCACTACCCCCAGATGCCCCTGAAGAGCCCCCAGTTGCAGGGCTTCGCATTGGCACCCTAGCAGCAATCGATCTGAGAGATTGTGCTGACTGAGGATCATCAATATGTCTCTGGAAGTATGCTACAAGCCGATCAATGTCCTCAAACATCCTTTTCCGGAATTTAAATCCCTTTGGATATAGACCAATATACTCATGGTGTGGATTTGTACTCCTTACATAGGTCAGGATGAAGGTGCCTGGATGCTCATGTGAGATGCCAAAACAATAAACTATCCTTGTAGGATTTTCTGATTTCTCAATCCTTAGGAGTTCATCAACTTCTGCTTTTGTGCCCTTCCTGAACTTTCGATAACTTAGCATTCCTTTCAAGTGAGACACCAAGGGATCAACATATCTATCCATCACCTACAGTTTTTTTTTTGGGATAAGTAACAAGCAACTTCTGGAAGGTAAAAAACAACATTTACACACGATGTAAACAGCAAAATTGATTTTCACTATGTTTATGCCAAGATTAAATCCAAAAGGTGACATCAAGAGGCCCAAAAGCCCATACCCTTACCCCCAATGAGTAACTACAACAATATAATATTATTTTTCTCCAAAATCATATATGCTAATTCAAATGGCCATTTATCTACAAATTTGTACACTAAATCCTTATGCTGCTGTGATGTGAAGAGCAACACTCCACAACGGATGTCTTTCTTACTGGAATTAGACTAATATCTACTCATTTAGCAATGAGAGCTCACAACCTTTGGAAAAATAAAAAGGGATTCCATCTTTCCCTCAATAATTATAACTATATGATATAAGTGCCATTAGTTCTACTCATTCAAGATGGAAGGTATACATATAAGCTGATTTGGTAGGCAATGTCAATCTTATCCAGCTCACTTTGATTGCAAAAGCTCCCAAGTTCAATTCTCAGAAGGCCCCATTAATCAATATCAATATTGTAAAGATTACATATAAAATATCAAGTTCAATTCAGAACTTAGAGCAGTTCACCACTGTCATCAATATGTAACTTCAATAAACAACAACCAATCAGAAAACACCCCTCTAGAGAAAAATACTAACCTCATCCAAATCCTCAAAAGTGTCCTCCCCAATTTTCAATGACTTCCCAATACGAAGTAAACTTGTGATGTCCTTGTGCTCCTTTCCACCTTCAACTATGTCCTTTTGAGCATAAACTCCATCATAAACTTTGAGAGTTAGAGTTAGATGAGAAGGTCCATGGCGACTGGGACTTATGATACTTTCGCCAGGATCCTTGTCAGACAAGAACTGTAAGATCCAATCAACATAAAAATGTATTAAAATCTTGCCAACATATTAAAGAAACTATAATACAAAACATAATAACAATTAGTGAAAAACAAAGAAAACCCTATCTTGGTGCCTTCCAGAAATGATATGCTATGGCTTAAATACTATAATTCAAGTAGAACAATTTAGAAGAATCTCAATTTATTTAAATCTGAAAAGCAAGGAAAATTTTAAATCTAATTAATCATTTACGAAAATATATCTATTGAGAGGGGGGGGGGGGGGGGGGAAGAGGGGGTGAGATACAATTTTGTCCCTGAATTTTGGTCTATATTTGACAGCAATGGATGGAAAGGGATCGAGGCCAAGGTTGCAGGTTCAAGGCATCAAGCCCTACTAGGTGTATGCATGCATAACTTACTAATTAGAAAAATGTAGAAACATATTATATGCCGAAATTACAAATATATCCTAAAACTTATAAAGGCAGAACACTCCAACTAGATTCCGTTTAAAAGTATAAATGATCCTTCTAACAGACAAGCTTCATAAATCCAATAAACATTAAGCACAAATTATTAATATGCATGCTATTAAATGTTTTAGTTGACAACATACCTCCTTTGCTTCATCTAAGGTAATATTCTGAAAGCGGGGATGAACAATCATCCTTGGCTTAAAATGCTTCTTTGCAAGCTCCTTTTCTTTGCGAGCTTTGTCTTGCTCACTTTGAAGCCTGCTTCGGTCTTCAAGATAGTATGGATCGGCATTTCTGACATACTGAAGTCGGTTACTTCGCATCTCACTCTCTTTAGAAACTAGGAAGACCTGATACCTATTCTTTTGAATTGACTTAATCTTGCAAGTGAGAATGTCACCTTCATGTAGCCTGTCAGACAACTCAGCCTCCCTCCAGTCATCTGAATAGTCTTCCTTCATGAGCATCCCAGTCAAACCAGATTCAAGAACACAAATTGCTTTTTGACCTTGCACCCTACGGACAGTGGCTTGCACAATTCTTCCCTCAGCAAGGGTATCCTCAGTTTCACCTGAAATCATATAGAATTCATCATCTTGACTAGGCTCTTCATATTGCTTACGCCAATCCTGAAAACCCTGCATAAGTTCCCTTTTTATGTCATAAAAAGTTTCCCTCTTATTCGCACGGTTCTTGCCATTAGCATATTCATCAACATCAAGGCTTCTCAAAATACTAGGTCGATCTCTAACATGCTCTATTGCCATCTCCAGCGCATCATCATCATCATTTGTGTCACCTCTTATGTCCTCGTCATAAACATCTTTGGCCAACTCTTGTGCGAGATTATAAGATTCTGGATGTATTCTTGTATCATCTAGCAAATCAATGAACTGGCTGCTGCTAGCAGCCAATCCACTCCGCCGGACACGCAAGAAACCAACCGAATTGACAAACACCTTTTTACCAAGTCCATGCACCGTGACAAAGTCCTTTCGAGTAAATATGGCCCCAGCTCTTACCAAGGACCTCTGCAGAGATGCTGCCTTCCTAGGACCAAGCCCAGAAATGAACTGTAGAGGAGCAAACAACCATTCATGACTGATAGCCAAATTAATGTCAACACCCACTTGGTTTGTTACGTCTACCAAAACCTGTTCAATCATTCCATATTTCTCATCTGGGTTTAAAAAGTTCTCTAGCGAACTAAGTTTCCAAGATAAAATCTCCCTTCCTGGTCCACATAGCGTCGCAATCATTGCCAAAGGATTTTGCAAATATCGCCCGAGAGCAACAGCCCGTTTAACAATGCCTGACAATACAAGAGAACAAAATTAATAAAAGAAGTCTAGAATGCATTAAAAATAAGAAAGGTAATGAAGTATGTACCTGATTGCCCAGGTAGCTGGTCAGATGAAATCCGAGAGTTCTCATAAAGGCGAGGTAGAGACTCATCCCCATATACAATGCTTAACCCATCCATCTCATGCCCAACATCTCTGGGATTTTCCTCCACCATCTTGAAAATAATCTGATAAACACATGGTAAACTAAAATAAGACCACCTCCAACAAATGAGAAATTAAGAACATGAACTGCAGAACTGTTCAACACACAGATTCTTAAACTATCATGTAGTAATTTATCATTAATTCGTCACAAAAATATTTAAGAGATTTATAAACTGCAGCATAACAGATTTGCAAAAAATAAGAAATAAAAGGAAAAAAAAATTGCACTGTCTCAAAACCATTCTTGGAGCCTCTTTTTAGGCTTCAATGATTACCTCAATCCACAAACGCATCCCACAAAATCCTCAACATCAAAGCCCAAATTCAAAATACAAATATGAAATCTAGTACCTCAAATAAGGAAAAAAAAAACCTCTAAATAATTTTGGCTATAGTCCCCGCAGATAAAGTATCATGTAGTAATGGAACTCAAATCAATGGAAAAATGAACTACCTTTCTATGACATCCCAAAGGAGCAAAATATAAAAATAAAGACAAGGAAATACAAGCTTAAAATCTTATGTTTACATCCACTACTAAAAATAAAATAATGAAATGAAATGAAAGGAAACAAAATTTTTTTTTTTTTTTTTTTTGAAGAAACAATTTTCTCATATTAAAACAACTACACCAGCCTAATCTTTTATCAGGCATAGAGCCATTTTAAGAGGACAAGTAGCTTACTGATATCATACTGATATCCGATACATTAAATGATTTCAAAGCATCTTTCCGCCCAAAAGAAGTGAATTCCTAGAGTGTTCTACACCCCCCCCCCCCCCCAAAAAAAAAATGAACAAACAAAAGTTTGCTACATATTCAAGAATAAACATGCAAGTTTTATTATATGTATTACACTGTTAACTGAAGGTTTGACACCTATTACTCATCAATATCGAACAAGTCAAATTATAATAAGCCAGGGTCAACAATCTAATTACGTGTCATGAATTTTCATTTCAAGAACAGTAGCAAACCAAATCAACAGAACCAACAAGTGTCATTCTAAATCCATTCCCTAGTATAACTTGATGCCATTCAATCTATTCAAATCTCAGAACCATTAGAAAATAAAAAATATATCCAAACATGAAAAAAATAAAAGATAACAAATAGAGTTCTAGTAAAAGAAATTGAAACATTATTGGAGAACCATACATTACACATCGTAAGTTGTAAAACAGATAAGCTTTTTAAATTATATTTAGTAATGAAAAAAACAAACATCACCACTGCTTCAAAACATTAGGGTTCAGATTTTTTAGAATGAAAAACGATTAAAAAGAAATATTGTTAAAACCTACCCATTTTCTATAGGTAAGCTTACACAGTGGTTTTGAAGCCACAGCCTCCAACCATTCTTATGGGGGGAAAAGGTGCGGTATAATGTGAAACACCATTACAATAATCTATTTTAAAAGATAAAATAGAATTCGGATAGCACTAGTTTCAAAAGAAGCAAAGACACGACGACAAATGCACATTGCATCACACTTCCTTGCATAGTTTAATAAAAATGTTAATGATAATATAATAAGAAATACTAGAAAACCATGAGATCCATAAATTACTGAAACTAAACATAGCGCTAAAGTTCAGGATCTCGAGAACAATAATCACAATTCCGAACAATAAAAATTCAATGACTTCCATGGAAAGATAAATAATGTTCACCTCATATATATCCTCCTTCAGTCGGGTACAAGATAGATTTACAGCTCCTAAAACAACAACATGTGGTTGGTGATCTGTCATGAACTTCAATACACGTTCCTGATCATTTTTCTTACGTTGTTGGTCATTCACATTTTGGGACCGCAAAGTGAGGGACCCAGTGTAAAGCACATCCAGCACCTCACCTGATGAATCTAACATTACAAAGGTAGTAGCTGGCTTTCCAGGACCCCAACAGCAAGCCATGACCCTTGGTGCAGCTTCTTCATCTGAGTTAATATCAGTTTCTTTCCGTTGATATGGGCCCACGGAAACTTTGTTCCACAAAACATTCCCATACTCCATAAGTAACCAGTTTTTCGCTCTACTGGTCAACAAAGATCTTGCTTCTTTCTCCATGGAGGGCATAAGAAAACCAAAAAGTGCATCCTGCAATATTAATTTCCTCTGCTCATTCCATAGTTGAGCAGATTTACTAACACCATCACTAAGATAATACTCATTAAATTCATTTATTAACTTCTCCAGATCCCTTTCTGGCATCTTAACCGTAACCTGAAGAAGCCTCTCCTCTTCAGCCTTCTGAATGAGGAGCCATTGTGCATCATCAAATGCACTAAGAGGCTTCTCGCGCAACCACTTCACCCCTGCAAACTGATGGAAAGAATCTATTGCCACATTCCCATCAGGTGTTGGACAAGTTGATACCACAGCATGATCCATAAAGTTGCTACGGACATGTTTCCTAACACATGGCTCACAACTTATCTCCACAGCTGCCTGGAACAAGTCACAGACAATTGCAGTCAAACTTAGAACATAACCGTTTGATCAAAGCATTGAACTGAAAAATAGTTGCACAGATGCCTATGTAGCACAAAAACTAGCATACCATGTGCCTAGCTCCTTTAAGCACAGCTTGAGGTGTCTCAAACATTGCACATGTAAAGTTAGAAGCCATCTCCTCAGGTGTTTCCTTAGGATCCTCCAACTCATCATTTCTCTACAAACCAACAACATAAGAACAATAAGCCTTTGTTCAACAGAATAAAAATTGCAAGGCAAAAGTAACCTACCATCTTTTCTAATGATAGCTGCAATCCAAATTGCTCAGAGCTGTAACCAAACTTGTTTGCAACCTCCCATAGACCAGCTTTACTGCAAACACTATATAGTGATTTCCTCTTGGGCCTCTTGTATTGTCCCTCATCCACTCCCACTTCACCCGAAGGGAAATGTAAGTTAAACTTGGAGTCAACATCATCAACCTCCCTTTCTGATCCTGCTGCCTTGAGTGACTTCATAATTGAGTCAAAGAGTTGCTGATTTAAATTGAGTCTTGTTACATCATACACACGTCGAGATTCTTCCTCAAATCTCTTATTGTAGTATGACTGAAGAGCACTCTTTCGCTTCTGAAGCAGCAGCCACTTTCTGTCCAAGTCTTGAATTGCCCAAAGTACCTTCATATATGCAAATATCAGTTATTCACTTATTAGTCTTGCTCTTAACAAGCACAATTTTCCTTTTTTAATTTGAGTAAATATTTCATCAATTAACATGCCAGTTCATCCTATGAATAAAAAACTCACCTTGTGCCACTTTAGAGTAGGTGTCTTCTCATTCTTATCCTGATTTTCATCATCATCTTCCGGCTGTTCAGGATCTTTCAGGAGACTTAGGCACTCCTCCTTTCGATACATAGCAATAAAGGGGATCTGAAGGCATGAAGAAAACGCCAAAATAATAAGATAGAGATCAAATAAAAAAAGAGTGGCTTCCAATGTAGATTAATGAATACTAACATCTAGTTTTTGCACATGCAGTAGGTCCAAAAATCTCATGATATCATCTTTCTTAATAGACAGATCCCCCCCTTCCTTAACAGTCCCCGTGCCTCTCTTGCCAAACAAAGGTACCGTACCACTTTGGAGTTGATTATATATCCAAGCGGTCTCTTCAACTATACTATCATCCAATGGAGGAGAACCAGTGCTCTCCTCAGATATCTGAAAAGGAAAACTATTATATACATGTTATCTCACATATTTGAAATAAAGATATATCTCAAAAGGCCTGTCAAACCTGCATTCTTTCTGGGATGTCAAGCTCCTTAATCTGGTCATCCTTCTCTGTCATATACTTCTCAGAAAGAACAATTGGTTCAAATTCATCTTCCAGCCTCCTTTCCCTCCATTCAGTAGAATCTAAACCTTGCTTACGGAGCTGCAGGAGTTCATCAACATCACCGAATATTTCATGAGCTTCCTGCAAAGCTGATGAGGAAACTCCAGGCGCCCTCCTAGTCCCTCCTTTCTTTGGCCGCCTCCCTCCTCTACAATTGAGCCACTTAGTTAAATTAGTTTCTTGGTAAAACAATAGAATACCTCAGTATTGAAGAAACACACACAGAACATACTTGGGAGGAGCTCCATGCTCATCTTCTTCGTCCACAATAAAGTCAGCCATTTCATCCTCCTCACCAATGTCTCCATCCTCTTCATCTTCTGCTTGTTCCTCCTCTTCGGCAATGTCCTCAAGCGGAGCACCTACTAAATCACAGCATATTGTCAGTCAACAGTCATCAGGCACCTAAACCAACAAATTTTATAAGACAATACCTTCATCATCACCAAATAAACTACGCTTAAGCTTCTCCTCTGCAGTTCTCCCACCTTTTCCACTTCCAAACATCTCCTCCTCATCAGATAATCCAGAGGGCTCCTCGGAAACCCCCTGAGCTTTTTTCAGCCGCTTAAACTTTTTGCTCTGCTGATAAAGATTCAAGATAAAACATCTACCATATGAACCATTATACTTTACACATACACAGCTCTACAAAAATTTATAATAACATCAAGAGGATGAAATGAAAAGATATCAAGAAAGTTCAAAACCTTCCAACGGGGAATGGTTATATTGTTGTCCTCCAAGAGCTCATAGTCATCTTCATCAAGTGTATAATTCTCTCTAAAAAGTGGGCATAGAAGTTGTTAGAATCAACAACTTTCATTCCGGGTTTTAACAGAATAACTAAAGAAATGGAAAAAAAGATTTGCTATGTAAAACAATTTCAAATTTGAAAGGGGAAAAAGGGAAAAATATATATCAACTAGCCACAAAGTTTAATTGTTAGATCAAAAAAATGACAATCATTTGTTTCAATCAGTATCAATTAAAAAAACACAAGTATTTATCTCTTCTTTTTTCTTACTATTTTCTAATCAACAACCCAGTCCATTTCTTTTAAATGTGTGAACTTTATATAAATAACAGCCAGAGGAAAGAAAATCTACTTTTTCTTCCGTTTCTTCTTCCTCTGCCTCTCCTCATCACTGTCTGCCCTCTCTTCTTCATCTTGCTCCTCTTCTTCATCAACATCATCCACTATAAATCCATCCTTCTCGTATTCATCCTGCCCTTCTTCTGCACAAAGAAATTAAAAAACCAAAAATAAAAAATAAAATTATTCAGTCTCCCCCCACAAAATGCACCAAGATACTTCCAACAGAAGGTAACTGCATACATCAGAACAAACAGCCAAAAGTCCAAATAAAATTCCAAATTACATTGAACTGCACAACTATCACAAGAGTGGAACAGAGGCACTACGAAGAAGTTCCCAGAGTTACGAAGGAAACTTCGAGCTCATATTGGTCATGGGTTGAGAATGAGAATTTTTTTTTTTTTTTTTGATAAGTAAAAGTTTATTGATCTCAAAAAGGTGAAACACCCTACTACACAGGGTGTGTACAAGGGGGCAAACAATCAAGAACAAAAATTACAAGAATCTAAAAAATCAAGAAAGGATGAAAAGGATTGGTTCCGCAAGGCAGCCAACCAATCCATTAAAGTTCTAAAGAAAAATAGCTTCAAGTCTAATATGGATCTCTCATTATCTTCAAAGCACCGACTATTTCTCTCCCTCAATAGGCACCACAATAAGTAATCGGGAACCATAAGCCATATATACCCATTTCGATGGCGGCCAAAACTTCCTTGCCAACATGCAAGAAGCCCTACTACAGATTGCGGCATAACTCAACTCACTCCAAACAACCTGAACACCATAGCCCACATATCCATAGCAACCGGACAATGAAGAAAAAGATGATCAACCGATTCACCATTACACTTGCACATATAGCACCAGTCCAATACCCAAACCTTCCTTCTTCGTAAATTGTCAATCGTTAAACATTTTCCTAAAGCAGCAGTCCAAACAAAGAAAGCTACTCGAGAATTGAACTCTACAAGATCAAATCTCCAATTGCTCCTCAGGAGTTCAGTGGTAGAGCAGTCGGCTGTTAACTGACCGGTCGTAGGTTCGAATCCTACGTGGGGAGATTTGATTCATTCCAAATTAAAGAAAAAGCATCTCATTGAGTGCCACATAGTAAATTATATAAAATTGACCATGACTGTGCCAATCAGAACATAATTTTGATGGGAAAAATTAGCATGTATATAATTGATTCATATACAAAAGAAACAACCATCAATTCTTCAGAATCTCAGTTAAAAATAACATAAATTTTCATGTCAATTGAAGTTCACAGACTACAAAAAATTGCTAAAAAAGCTTAAAACCAATACCACAACAGTGGTCAACCACTAGAATTCAGATGGAAATAATTCCAAGATGAACATATATTATTTGAGAAAAACAGATTTCAGAAATCAATTTTTCTTATAAAAATTCTTCGGAAACCAGACAAAGTGTTATCACTTTGGACAAATATAAGACTCAGATTCTTATGTCTTATCAATCAATATTACTTGGTAAAAAAAATTAATAATTAAAAAATTAAAAATCCACAACTCAATTATAATTTCTCACCAACCAAACACAATTAAATCCAAGCCTCTAAACTCGCACTCCGAAATTTCCCATCAACCAAACAGACCCCATCAAAGGGGAAAAGAAACTTCTTACTCAACATGCAAGCAAACAAACAAAACCCTAAATCGAAAGACTTTGACTTTGAATTTGAAACCCTAATCCACACCAATCAATCGCATTAAACCCCCCCCCCCAAAACCCAAAACCAAACAATTTAAAAAATAAATAAAACGAAACCCTAGAAACCGTACCATCTTCTTCGTCCTCTTCATCCTCATCGCGACCACCTCCATGACCGCCGACGTGTTCCCTCTCGTCCTCGTCTTCAACCTCGAGCTCATCTGTTTTTTCAAATCCAACAGAGACCAATGTGAGAAACCCAGAAAAATCTAGGGCTTAAATTTGTCCAAAATCAAAATAAATAGAGAGAGAGACAGAGAGAGAGAGTAAATTTGGGTCTTCGAGGGCTTACCTTCTTCATCAGAGACTACGTTTTTGCCCATTGTTGGAGAAGAAAATTAGGGCAAAGATGAGGAAAAAAAAAAAAAAAACACAGATGAAAAGAGAGACTGAGCTCGTGGAAATATGTGAGAGAGAGAGAAAGGACTGCGAGTTTTTGTCAGTGTAATGGGGGACGAAAGAAATTTATATAGAAAAGTGAATTTAATTTGTATAAGCGAGAGCGAGACAACAAATAGTGGCGGTTTCGAGTGTGTGAAAAAACATAGGGGAAAAAACACTTTTTGTTCCTTATATCGTTCCTTTTTTTTTTTATATCTTGGTCCTTAAGTTTTTGAAGGTATTGCCATTTTAATCCCTGCCTCATCTAGTGACAAAAATAAATAGCTTACCCGAGTTCGAGTTAGTTCAATTAGTAAAAAAATTTGACATTAAATAACATATTTGGAGTACCTATAATAAAAAAAATCACTAAAAAAGCCCTTAAAAGTTAAAACATTCATTCCTCAAATTAAAATAAAAGAACCCTTAAAAGTTAAAACATTCATTCCTCAAATAACACCACCGCGCATTATTGGCAATAGTGACTTTACAGGTATAAGTACTTATGGAATGTGGGAATAAGGGTGGGGGTTCAACTCCCTAAGAGGGAGTTTCACACGCATATACACTTAAATTAGGTTAAAGGATAATATTTACCTTGTATCAAAAATAAATAAATAAAAATAATGAATTAAAAAATTTTAATCCTCTTCTTTTTTTTTTCTTCTGGTTTAGCAACCAAACACATATCAAAAGTTAAACCTAATCAAACCCCTAACAAAAGTCAAATCCAATCAAAACAAAACCCTTTGATTGCGCTTCCTTGCCCTACATGACCTAGGTGTTAAATGTTGATGCTAATTTACTTAGATATTAAATAAAAAGACATCTTAGAGTGATAGATGTTGATATTAATCTAATACTTTGCTTGTGTATATGATTTTATTGTAATGGACATCATTAGATATAAGGATGCAAATGCCTATAGTATTTCGAAGTTGTAAAATACAAGGATGTTTATAGAATTTTGAATCACAAGTACATGATTAGATTTTATGCAACATATGTGAAGATGATACAAATAGATAACCAATTTATTACAAAACAAAAGTCTCGATTAGTGTCATTTGACACAAAAATCTACCATATATTCATAGGTTTCTTCCTTCAATAGCATAACCAAAAACCATTCACCCAAATTCTAAACAAACCAATTAAAATCACCACACTTAAAACTCAAAATACATCAACTCATTCACAATTTTTGTCTCTACCATTACCTTATCTACAAGTCTCCCCAAATTAAATCCCCATTTTGAAGATCTAAAATTGAAATGAGAAAGAAACTTAGCCTTGATATGGTCTATATCATCACCGCCAAGGAAATCAATACCGTACCGGAGACTATACCGGTTTGGCCAGTGGTACGATATATTTCGGGTACCGGTCAATACCGGTATACCGTTTCGGATTTACCGCTATTTTTTACTATTTTATACAATATACAAAGTTATAATGATTTTTTTTATAAACATTTAGTTATAATGATTATTTTATTGGTATGTTTAATGTTTTATATAATAATGTTTTATAGATAATCTAACACTCTTCAAAAAAAAATTCTAATATAAACCACATATTATTATTATTATTATTATTATTAATTAATTAATTAATTGTAGTGTACTGTGTAGAGACTAAAGACCATTAAATCACCGGAACAACACTTCTTTACTATTATATTTTGTACTATTATATGTGAAATGTTTTACAGCTGTACAACACTTCTCTTTTTTGGGTAAACCAAACAGCTGTAAAACACTTCATTACTTAGTCTAGAAGTTCAGTTGTTCAGACAAAATGAACTGCTTCACAGCAGTGTTCAGCAAGAGAGAAAGAGGTGTTCGGTCAAAATAAACGACAGTGGCAATAGAGAAAGAGGTGTACCGGCGACTGAGGAGTGGCGTTACAGACTCTCAGTACCAGATCGCCGCCGATGAGTGTTTGTTTGTTTTTTTTTTTTTTTTTGAGTTTATATATGTTGTAAATTTGGAATTTATATATGTTCACCGATTACCCTTTGCATTTTTCTCCTTCTTTCTGCTGGGTTTTCTTTAGCTTGCTCAGATTTGCATTTTGTGTTTCGGTCCGGTATCCATTTACCGGCCGAAACAGCCGGATTTCGCCGGTACATCCGATATGCAGCCGGTACGACCGGTATTTTTTCCGGTACGAAATAGGAATGTACTTGTACCGGTGCACTGGCCGGTACGGTATATACCGGTCATACTGGCCGGTACGGTACGATATCACCCACACTGATCACCGCTGCCCAAGGCTGGTTACCCATCTCCAAATCTCTCAAAACTAATTTAATTCACCATCCCTATCTATAAATTAACAAACCCTCTTTTCTTTTACCCAATTTTAAACACAAACCCTAAATTTAGATCCAAATATGAAAAACTCCAATTCAAGCTGACCCACACCTCCTTCATTAAACTCATTCATTAGTCATACCTAAACATCATCTTCACGGCAACGACCTTCAACATCGAAATATGCAAACTTGGCCTCCTCACCTCCAATATTTGATTCTATGGCACGTTTTTCAACGATGATGAAAGTCTCAATGCGACTACTTATGGGTTTTGTGAAGTGTCTAGAAGAACCACTAAGAATGTGACAAAGTAGAGGGGGAGAGAACAAGACAGGAGAGATCAAATTAGAGAAAAAATGGAGAGAGGCATAAAACATAATAAAAAAGACACATTTACCCCTCCTTTTAATGGTGAAAAGGGAGAGATGGGTAACAGCTATCTAACAGAAAGTACCTTAGGTGGGTTAAGTGAGAATTTTCAAATCACGAGTAAGATTTGTTAAAATCAATCAAACCACAAATGGGCTAATTATAACTAACCTTAAAAATTATTACTAGATTTTTTTTCATAAAAATGAAAATTTAATAAGGATATGGTTCAAGCCTGCTTTTACACCCTCCAATCAAATATTGCCACATAAAATTTAAGTAAATACAAGAAGAGACTAAAACACCAAATCACAAAACCCACTGTCTCTCTTGATCTTGGATTGGACATTTGGACCACCCACCATAGCCATACTCTTAAGCTCCACCAATTATTGGCGTTGTCGCCACCGTCCCTCGCCTCTCTCTCTCTCTCTCTCTCTCTCTCTCTCTCTCTCTCTCTCTCTCTCTCTCTCTCTCTCTCTCTCTCTCTCTCTCCATACATACTATAATGCATACAACAAAAATTAAAAAACCAAAGAAGATAAAGTGTCAAATTAAACCCAAGTCCATACACCATATAATCACCAGAATCATCATCACCACCAAACAGTGTATTGTTTTTGTTTTCTTTAATGTTAATGGGATGGTGAGGTGATTTGGTGTTTTACTCTCTATTCTTCTTTTTGCACAAATCTAACATAGCAGTGTATGATTGGATGGTGTAAAAGTAGGCATTTAAACCACATACTTATTGAATTCAATCTCTTTTCATAGTAATTCTAGCAATATGTTGTAACAAATGCACAAATAAAAATCATATGTTGTGGTAAGATCATATGAGTGTGATATTGCATTACTTTTAACTTGACACCCATAAGTTGTGAAAAACATTGTGTCGCTAACATGATTGTTGTTGTTGTTGTTTTCTTTTTTTTTTTTGATAACCAACATAATTGTTGTTATTTTAACTAACCATTTCTGCAAATAAATCTTGCAATTTCCAACTACTTCTTTTATTCCACGCGATAGTATTTCATTATCTTTCTCATATTCTCCACTCAAGCCATTCAAACCAAAGTGAAAGGGAGAGATGCCAATCAAACTTCACAAATTGCACGGGGCAGTCACATCGATTTTCACCTAGACCATTTCATTGCCACCCTCCTCATGATAGTCATATATCATCTTCATCCCCATCCCTTACCCCACTAATGACCATGATCTATGACCACCTAGTTGGAGTTGTGTGAACTCCATTATCAAACACACTTGACAACTTGGATATACGAATAGTTTGCACATATGGTTATTATGCCACAAATAAAGAGCATGGTGAGAACTGGAGATTTTTTTAACTATAAGGGTAGAGAAATTTTAGTCTTCTCACATTTGGAATGGGCAGTCTTGGAAAAAAAGAAATTGATAATAAATTTTATTATTTATTTTATTATGTAACTATTGTACTTTTTTTTTCTTAAACTCACCAATTATTTATCAAAATTTGATTCAATTTATGTTTGAGTAAAATACTAATAAATATGATTGAAAATTTAACATATATCTTGAAAATGTATCCGATAAAAATGGAAATATTCATTTGTTAGTTATAATTAATTAAAAAAATGAATGCTTTTCATATTTCCCCTCATAAAAAAAATACAAATACTAATCAAACATTCAACTACTAACTAGAAAACTATAATTAAAATGACTCTAATTGGGAAATTTGAGAAATATTGGGGTTGGTAGTTGAACGGTCAAGTAAGATAAGAATTAAAACATAGTATTCATATCTATGGTTGGCCTCCATAACTCACAGGTTCACTACCTCGAATTGTTGCCTGATTTTGCTGTTTGGTGTTTCTCTCTATCTCTTTGTGTTTAAGAGTGCAAGTTTACTTTGTTTCATGGGTATATAGAAAAAACAAATATATACACACACACACACACACACACACACTAAAACAGTGTTATTTTGATAATTGTGTATTGTATTGCTATACAACTTGCATTTTATAGAATTGGAGAATGACCCAAAGAGAAAACGGGAGGCTATTAACATTGATCTTTCTGAGGATCGTGAAAGGAAAAGAAATTAAGGTTGGAGAGGAAACTAGAAGCCTAAGCTTTCTTATGGCAACACACTTGGGATCAGCGGAGGTTGCTGAGCAGCCCCACTGGGTCCAATAAGTCTCATCAATTGGAACTGTCGGGGGCTTAGGAACCTCCGATTTGTTAAAGCCTTGGAAAATGTGGTCAATAATGAAGAGCCCATTATTGTCTTCCTTATGGAGATGAAGTCGAACAGAGAGTGGATAGAAAAAGTTGAGGACAAATGTAATATGAAACATAGACTGATCGTACCAAGCGAAGGGAAGAGTGGAGGACTAGCACTACTTTGGAAGGAAGGGATAACAGTGGAGGTTCAGATGTGCTCTCAGTCCCATATTGACACTTTAGTGGATGGTGGTGCAAGCATAAGGTGGTGGCACTTTACGGGCTTCTATGGAAATCCTGATACAGCTAAAAGGCCTGAGTCATTGGCAAAGCTCAGACACTTGAAATGAACCTCAACCTTGTCGTAGCTCACTCTTGGTGACTTTAATGAAATTACAGGAGCTTCGAAAAAGGAGGGTGGGAGTGATAGACCGCGACAGCAGATGAAGAATTTCATTGAAACTATTAACTATTGTGGTCTACATGACTTAAGCTTCACTGGCCCAAATTTCACGTGGATATATCAACGAGAAGATGGCATGCAGATTAAGGAGAGATTGGACAGAGCTATGGCAATCCCAGAGTGGATGAATATTTTCCCTCAGGCCAAACTATCCACCTCACTTCTTCAGTATCAAATAGTTTGCCCTTAGCCTTTCATACGGTGCATAAACTGAGAAAAAAGAAGGCAAGAAAGATTTTCATATTTGAATCAATGTGGATGAGAGACCAAAGGTGTGAAGGGGTGGTAAAGAAAGCATGGGAGGAAGGAAAGAGGGATAGCACAGGGAGTAAACTTGAGAGCTGCTTAGGAAAGTGTCGAGCTAGTTTGGAAGTTTGGAACATAATGGAGTTTGGGCACGTAGGAAGGAAGGTAGTGGAGCTGCAAAAACAACTTGAATGGCTTGAACTCCAACCTCCATCCCATGAGATCAACCAGGAGTTGAAGGGTACTAGAATCGACCTAAATTGCTAGCTAGAGAAGGAGGCTGATATGTAGAGGCAACAATTAAGGCTTAACTGGTTCCAGTTAGGGGATAGAGTCACAAGTGTCCTCCATGCAAAAGCTTCTGCCCAACAAAAAAAGAATTTCATTGAAGGAATCCTAGACGAACATAAGATTTGGCATGATGAAAAGGTGGAGGGAAGTGGTGGTGGCATACTATAATGAGTTGTTTACCACAAGTCAGCCCAAAGAATTTTCAGAACTAATTCAAGCGGTCCAGCCAAAGGTGGCTCCCTCAATGGACCAGGTGCTTACTAGAGACTTTACTGAAGCAAAGGTTAAATTGGCTTTAAAGCAAATGTACCCTTTAAAAGCGCCAGAACTAGATGGCATGCCTCTTCTGTTCTTCTATCAATTTTGGACGATAAGTGGTGAGGTGGTCACAACAACGGTATTGGATTTTCTTAACCATGGTATTGCCACTCCTGATTTTAATAAAACTCATATTGTGTTAAATCCAAAAGTAAATATGCCAAAGAAGGTAACTAACTACAGGCCTATTAGCTTATGTAATGTGGTATACAAAATTGCATCTAAAGCCATAGCTAACAGGTTAAAGAAAATATTACCTTCCATTATTAATGATACCCAAAGTGTCTTTGTGCATGGTAGGTTAATTACTAATAATGTACTTGTAGCATTTGAGACTATGCACCATATTAGTCAGAAAAAATGGGGAAAGGTTGGGGAGATGACCCTGAAACTTAATATGAGCAAGGCATATGATAAGGTGGAGTGGGTTTGCTTGGATAAAATAATGGAAAAACTGGGTTTTGATGGAAAGTGGAGGAGGCTTATTATGCAGTGTGTCACAACTATCACATATTCTGTAAAGATTAATGGGGTTCCTAGGGGTAATATTATTCCATCTAGGGGGATCTGTCTAGGAGATCCTTTATCACCTTATCTCTTTATTTTATGTGTAGAGGTTCTCTCATCAATGATACAAGCCTCAGTTGCAAATGGAGTAATGGAATGAGTTGTTGTTTGTCGTGGTGGCCCAAAGTTATCACGTCTTTTCTTTGCAGACAATAGCTTGATCTTTTGCAAGGCTTTGCTGGCAGAATGTGATGCTCTTTAAAGAATCTTAGGAGTTTATGAGCAAGCATTAGGCCAACAGCTAAATCAGGCTAAAACATCACTATTTTTCAGCAAAAACACTCCCAATGCAATCCAAGAGGAGATAAAGCAAAGATTTGGCACACAAGTTATAAAGCAACATGAGAAATATTTGGACTTGCCTTCATTGGTAGGGAGGAACAAAATGAATACTTTCAACAAGATTAAGGAGAAGCTTCATAAAAAACTAGCGAGATGGAAGGAAAAGATGCTGTCTAAGGCAGGCAAGGAGGTGCTCATCAAGGCAGTAGCATAAGTTATACCAACATATACCATGAGTTGCTTTATATTATTGGATTCACTATGTGAAGAGTTGACAAGTATGATACATAATTTTTGGTAGGGTCAAAAGAAGGAAAAGAATAAAATAGCTTGGCTTAGTTGGGAGAAGTTGTGTGAGCCAAAGAGTAATGGAGGTATGGGTTTTAAGCAACTTAAACATTTCAATATTGCCCTCCTAACTAAGCAAGGTTGGAGACTCCAAACCAATCAAAACTCCTTGGTGTATCGAGTGCTCAAGGTGAGATATTTTCCACGGTATGAATTTATTGAGGCTTCCCTTGGTAACAATCCTTCTTATTCGTGGCGCAATATTATGTCTACTCAAAACTTGGTGAAAGAGGGGGCATGGTGGAGAGTTGTTAATGGAAGTAACATTCGTATTTAGGGAGACAAATGGTTACCTTTTTACTCCACATACAAAGTTGCTTCACCCAGGCTATTTCTACACCAAGACACGAGTAAGTGAGCTAATTGATCAAGCCACGGCAAGCTGGAAGACAAGTGTAATTGATGCCTTGTTCATTCCCTATGAGGCAGAGGTGATAAAAGGTATTCCCATAAGTTCTCGCCTTCCTGTAGATAAACTGATTATTAGAGAGGACAAGGGTAGAATAGAGGCTGCAATGAGCAAGAAGATGAATGCTCTGTTAGGTGCTATGGAGGCAGAGGTCATGACATACGAAACAGGTCTAGTGTTTACAAAGGACATAGGCATCCAAGATTTTATCATTGAGGGGGACTAGCTTATTCTTCACCGTGCCTTATGTGATGCATCCAACCCGCCTTCTTTTGTGTCTGCTGTCGTTCAAGGAATGTAGGAATTGTCTAGGGAATTCCGTAAGGTAAAGTTTTCCCATGTTCGGAGACAGGGTAATAGGCCCGCCCACCTATTAGCAAAACACACAGCTAGCATTAATGATTTCACTACTTGGATTGAAGAGACGCCTTGCTTTCTTGAGCAAGCTCTTATCCATGATGTAACAAGTATTTCAAGTCCTTAATAAAAGTTTTCAGTCATTCTTATAAAATAAAATAAAAAAACTTGCATTTTAATGTTTTGAAAACTTAAATTGTCTAGGCGAAAATACGATTTTGATTCTTGCATTTTAATAGTAATCAATTTAGCCCCCTGTTATTTTGAACTTGCTGTCGACTCAGTCCATACCGTTAACTCATTAACAAAAAATGCTTACGTGGCACACGACATGCACAGTTGACACACTTAACACCTACATGGCTACTAAAATAATAATTAAAAATTTATTTATCATTTAAAAATGCAATGTCAGCATTAAACAAACATCCAAAGCAAAAAAAAAATAACTTTTGAATGGATGATTTTAAAAAATTCCCCAGTTTCTTGGCAATCAAACATAGAAATCCAAAAACACAAAAATCAAACTTAATCTAGAAAATTCATAATAATCAAATTTTTTGTTTCAAGAAAATGAACTTGGCATTTGCGTACTAACTCAAACTAATCTTCTCCTCCTTAACTATTTGCAATATTAACACAATACAACACACAAAGATCCATCTCAAAATTTGATAAAACTTGGATTCAAGTCAATAATTACACAATACTATACAATAACGCCTCTTCGTAAGAAGGGTGAGAAGGGGGTCTTCTAAAAGCATAAGGCGTGATAGCTTTATGCCCCTTGGCTTTCTTGGATTCAACCCAAGAAGGTACATAACGTGGCCCAATCAAACTATAGAGTTTTTGAGCCATTGGATTTAAACCCAGCATATAGCGGATCCGAATCCTCTCCATTTCAAAGAGAAATGGAGAGTGTCCAGCTAAGGGACAGGATGCCTCTAAAATAAATCGAGGGTGTAAAGACTGCCACGTCAATTAAAATTTAAAGCACTTAACTTGGGAAAGCTCAACTGTGTTTAAACAAACGGGTTAACTCAACAAACCCATCTTATTCTTATTTGAGATTCCAATATATCAAAATCACTCTTGCTCTCTCTCAATCTCTCTTCTCCATCACTGTCTCGCTCAACCTTGCCGTCGTCGTTGCCACAACCACCAACGTATGCCAAGCCACCATTGTTTCTTCGACCACGTCTCACACCAGCCTAACATCACCGAACCCACTGCTTGGTAAATTTTCTCAATCTTATTCCTTCTTTATAAGCTTTGTTTGGTGGCCTAGAAAACAAAGGAAAATAAATTAGTATACTGTTTTTATTTATTTATTGATTTCATCATGTTGAGTTTGGTTTCTATTCTCTAAGTGTTTTTTTTTTGGGTTTTGAGCTTTGGGATTGTTTGAAAACAAAACAATTGGTTGCTCGACTTTGCCAGGCATCTCTTTCTCTTGCCTGTATTCTTTGCTCGTTTTTGTTTGTATGAATGTAAATGCGCACAAACAAGACAGACATTCAAAGTTTCTGTTTTTGTGATTATGCAATGTTTGATATCTTGAATGATGTGTGTGTGTGTGTTTTGGTCTGTATTAGGAGTATTGTTAATTTGAAGATAGGGGATTTGTTAATTTGAGAGGAACCCAGAAGCTAAATTCATTGTTTGAGCAAAATTTAGAGCTTAATGGTGTTGTTTGAGTGAAACCCAGATCCTAAAAATGATTATTTTGAACAACTCATAGCATAATGGTGTTATTTGAGTGAAAGCTGGATCCTAAAAATAATTATTTTGAGCAATCAAGAGCATAGTGGTGTTATTTGAGTGAAACCCAAATCCTAAAAATCTTTATTTTGAGCAAAATTCAAGCATAATATTGTTAGTTGAGTGAAACCCAGAACCCTCACATCATCATTTGAGGAAAATTCATAGCATAATTGTGGGAATCACTCAAATTACACTATTATGCTCATAAATTTTTTTGAGACAATAATTTTAGGTTCTAGGCTTCACTCAACTAACAACATTATGCTCTGAATTTTCCTCAAATGATGATGTGAGGGTTCTGGGTTTCACTCAACTAACAATATTATGCTTGAATTTTGCTCAAAATAATGATTTTTAGGATTTGGGTTTCACTCAAATAACACCACTATGCTCTTGATTGCTCAAAATAATTATTTTTAGGATCCAGCTTTCACTCAAATAACACCATTATGCTTTGAGTTGTTCAAAATAATCATTTTTAGGATCTGGGTTTCACTCAAACAACACCATTAAGCTCTAAATTTTGCTCAAACAATGAATTTAGCTTCTGGGCTCCTCTCAAATTAACAAATCCCCTATCTTCAAATTAACAATATTCCCAATACAGACCAAAACACACACACACACATCATTCAAGATATCAAACATTGCATAATCACAAAAACAGAAACTTTGAATGTCTGTCTCATTTGTGCGCATTTACATTCATACAAACAAAAACGAGCAAAGAATACAGGCAAGAGAGAGAGATGCCTGGCATAGTCGAGCAGCCAACTGTTTTGTTTTCAAACAATCCCAAAGCTCAAAACCCAAAAAAAAAAAAAAAAACACTTAGAGAATAGAAACCAAACTCAACATGATGAAATCAATAAAAAAAAATAGCAGTCTACTAATTTATTTTCCTTTGTTTTCCAAGCAACCAAACAAAACTTATAAAGAAGGAATAAGATTGAGAAAATTTACCAAGCAATGGGTTCAATGATGTTAGGCTGGTGTGAGACATGGTCGAAGAAACAACGGTGGCTTGGCATACGTTGGTGGTTGTGGCAACGGCGACGACAAGGTTGAGCGAGACGGCGATGGAGAAGAGAGATTGAGAGAGAGCAAGAGTGATTTTGATATATTGGAATCTTAGATAAGAATAAGATGGGTTTGCTGAGTTAACCCTTTTGTTTAACCACAGTTGAGCTTTCTCGAGTTAAGTGCTTTAAATTTTAATTGATGTGGTAGTCTTTACACCCTTGATTTATTTTAGAGGCATCCTGTCCCTTAACTGGACACTCTCCATTTCTCTTTGAAATGGAGAGGATCCGGATCTACCACTGCCACCATTCTCTCTCTCGAAGTTTCTCAAGAGGAAAAAGATTAATTCCGCTAATTCCTTTGTTGACGTGGATTTGGTTATTATGAATTTTTTGGGTTGATTTTTGTGTTTATGGGTTGTTGTGTTTGGCTACCAAGAAAGAGCAAGAACAAACAGGGACTCATCCTTCTTTTTATTTTTTTGGTTGATGTGGATTTTTTTTTGTTTTTAAATTTTTTTTTTAAAGCTGACATTGCATTTTTAAAAGATAAATAAATTTATTATTTTTTTTTTAGTAGCCACGGAGGTGTTAAGTGTGCCAAATGTGCATGTTGTATGTCACGTAAGCATTTTCCGTTAATAAGTCAATAGTATAGACTAAATTGACTGCAAGTTCAAAATAATAAAGATAAAATTGACTGCTACTAAAATATAAGAACCAAATTGACTGTGACTTCAAAATGTAAGAACCAAAATAGTGTTTTTGCCAATTTTCTATTATTTTAAGTGTTGAGACTAGACTTACTAGATTTTGTTACTATTTTCTATTTTGCTTTCTTCTTCTTCTTCTTCTTCTTCTTCTTCTTCTTTTGTGATGTGTATATGATGTGAGGTTTACATCTTGCATCTTTAGAATTCAATTTCTCTCATTTTATTTTGTATTCATAAATTAATTTTAATACAGTAGTGATTTGTTGTTTGATATTTATGTTCAATTATTCTACTATCACAATTTTTTACTTAAGAATTTTGTTAGATTAAGTCCCCTTGAATAAAATCCCTGGCTCCACCATTGGTCCTAATATAGTAAAACTTACAACGCCAAGTGGTTCAATATATATGTGTATAATAGTTTGTTAAACTAATGTGTTGTAGTCATTCATCTCATTAATTATTCAGATAGTAGTTTTTTTTTTTTTTTTTGCAACAAATGCTTAATTTCTCACTAATTAGAATAATTCAATTTAGGTAAAAGTCTATAAGTCAAGTTTCAAGAAATCTAAAATTCTACCCCGACTATAATTCAATTTAGGTAAAACACATCCAGGTGTTGTGGCTGGAGTGATTATGCATGTATGTGTGACTTGCATAATTTATGCATCAACACTGCATTAATGTGTCCTTTTGTTTTGTGTTATGGTCACATTCCTCTTTTTGTTTTTTTATTTTGGCCATTTTACGTACGATGCTAGTGCATGCAAACCTTTTATATAAGTTTGTTTATCTTGAGCTTTCATTTTTGCAACTTGTATGTGTATTGTCCCATGGATTTTTTTTTTTTTTGTAATACCGTTTACCTCATGATTTTGTTTTTATAAATAAATATTATTCTTAATTTGTTCTTTGACATATGCAACTAAATAGTAAAAAAAAAAAAAGAACATCTAGAACTGTTTTTGGTCATATCTGGCTCCACTTAGATAAACGTGGCAAATTATTAGCAAATATCATGACCTACACTTTAATTGATCTTAAAAGAACTGTTGGTTTCTTTGGAGTTGAGGTATTCTTCCTTTTTCATTTTGTACAATACTGAATGGCTAGTTGAAATGAAACATTCTTGTTTGCATGGACGTGCATTTTCTAAGTGCTTTTCTCCCTCCTCATTTGGCGGGAAAATTGACTAGGACAAAGCTTTTGTCCGGCTTTATCATGATTATCATTGAATAAAATTTGATTACAAGTCCTATGAAAGTACTTAAATTTTTTTAATAATCATTATCTTCCCAAACATAATTATTTTATTAATAAGGTTATTTATAAATTTTGATTCTATTTCAAAAAAAATCTTGTTGCATGCTTTTTTTTTTTCAATAATTTGGAATAGAAAGCTCACACTTACAAGCTTTATTTGAGATTTTTTTTTCATGCAAAAGATTTTAGGCTTACAACTCCTGTTCTTTATAAGTTATGCTTTTTCTATAATTTGTAACTTATAAACCAAAATGATTACATAAATAGAGGTGGCTGACATAGACATCCGAGCAGGGCCGGCTCAACAACTTTTGGGGCCTTAGGCAAAAATTTTGAGTGCGGTCTTTTTTATATTTAAATATTTATTAAATAATATTTATTAAAAATTTATTTTTCTTGCTTTTTGAGATGCAAAATTACTAATTGGTTATTGCAAATTTTCTAAAGCCATAACCACTTAAAGTTTAAACCTACACAAATAAAAATTAATTTATTACATGATTCAATAAATTAGTATCACTATAATACAATTGAGTTGATATGATATACATCAAATTATTAGTTAGTGATATATATATATATATATATATATATATATATATATATATATATATATATATATATATATTAATTTGAGTGGGTATACATTGGGTGTGGGTGGGTTATTGCGTTAGTGAGTGTGTAGGTAGTGTAGCTGTGTGGGTGGGGGCTAGCTAACAGCTATATGTGGAGATCTCTTGCACAGGCGTAGTAGCTATGAAATTGTTTTCTAACGTTTTTTAGATTATAAAATATTGTATACTCAACAGTTGAGTCCTATCAAGCTATCATTATATCAAGTATCAAGTTGTGTGTAATGTGCACCGTCACTGTAGAGTGTGACAGTGAGTAGACTGTGCATTATTATTATTATTATTTAATCTTCTACAATTTAGGATAGAATGGGGCCTTTTAATGAGTTTTATTGACCAATAAAAGGACTAAAAAAATTTATTTTTGTAATTAAAATATATAGATAAATATTATATATATAATTTTTTTTTACAAGTGAGGGCCTTTTTTTATTTGGAGGCTTTAGGCGATTGCATCAATTACATTTATAGTTCAACAGGCCCTGCATCCGAGTGGGTACTGTTATAAAACGGTCTTATTTAGAAAGCTGCTAATAAGGATAATGTTTGCATGAAGATGAACAACATCCAGAGAGATAAGTCAACACGACATGATCCAGCTGAGCAACTAAAGGATAATTGATATTGCTTGGTTATTTATTTTCATCTTAATAATAATTAATAATTTCCTAAAGTATTTGTATTTAAATTCAAGTTCTATTTGCATTTGCCATGTTATAATTTCCTAAAGAATTATTTAACTTAAGTTGTATTTGTTTTTGCCACCATGTTATTCAGGATCCAATGCAGAAACTCCTTGCAATTTCCCTGGTTTAAGTTTGTGTTGGGTCTAGAGAGATGCAAATTATGCTCCTCATACTCTGGCCACATAGTCATTATATATCTTGCTCTTTTGATATTGGGAATGTTCCTCCCTGTTTCGTTGATGTCATTAATTAGGAGAGAGGCCTCGAAAACTTGTTTCTCCATTATTTAGGAGTTCAGCATATGAATGAAGTAAACAGGAAATAAATATATATAAAAAATGTCTATTTCCTTTCTCAAGCTCAGTTTATGTTCATCTCAAATTCACAATCTATCTTTTACGTTTAGTCATTTATCCCATTCAGATCAGGTGCCTAGGCCATATGGATATAACAGCAACAGTGAAAATAGTTCCGACAATGGGTGGCAGGATTCTGATTATGATGCTCCCAAATGGGATTTCGCTACCAAAGATGGTTGGAGCAGTTTTCCAGTTGCTAAAAGTCAAAATTCACCTGGAAATTAATGAGGTTTTCCCAAGTCTTTGGAGGTGGTAGTGGAAGTGGCAGCGGCTGTAATAGTTGGGGTGGTGGAGCTAGTGACAGAGACAATGGTGCCGATGGAAATGATCAATGTTGGTATTGATAATGGGGTTTTGGGTTGGGGTACGGCCCCTAAGAGAAGTTCTTCACAATCCCAAGCTGGGAATGGATGGTCTGGAGGCAGTTTGGCTGTGGTTGGTTATATCAAGAGTTCTAATCCCTCTCTTTTCCTAGTCTCTTCTAAATGTTTTGACATTACATAAAAAATGTAGAACCCTCCTTGGACCTGCACTGGCTGTACATCCCAGGTGGAGTAATTTACGACAGTTTATTTATCAATGGTATTGATACAATAGTAAAATGTATCTTGCTCAAATACTTGGTTGCAGAATGAAGTTTTTCATTCTAGTTCTGTCAAGACTTTCTATTCTCTCTACTCGTTCTAATTTCCTTATTTCTTGGATGAGAATCTCACCTGACCATGGTAAAATCTAGTACATTTTGGTTTTGTATTTTCACCTAGATGAGATTAAAGGTCTTTATTACTAGATTTAATCAAGGTCTCCATTATTGAGTTAGTAGGATTTGATTGCATAGAGGATAGTTTTTGAGCTTTGACAAATTTCCAGTTGTTATCAATCCATTTAGTAAATGATACGGTAAACAACAACAAAACCTTAGTCCCAAATTTGTGAGGTTCAATTATGAATTCTCAATAGAATTAAACATATGTTTGAGGATTTAAAGCTTAATTTGTTACATATTAGGGTTAGTAGTATGCTTGTGCCATGCACTCCTTGATTAATAATTCTATATAATGTGTGCCACTTAGAATTTTATTAATATTATATGGATTAAATTATCGAAATGCAAACATATATTAATTTACTTGGCATAAAGATGGTTATTGGTACGTATGTATACATTGTATTATATATTAAATTACAAAATTATTATGTTAGATGATCTATATAATTAATATGCAATTTAGATTTCATTTTAAAATTCTTCAAAATCTTTGAAATAGAATTTTAAACCCCCCAATCCATTGCAAGAAATGCTGGTAATAGCATCTAGCGCACTTAAGCCTATAAGCTTCTTGGAGCCTAAGTGCAAAGCACAAACGCTCTCTATAAGTGCACATTTTTCAAATTTAATATATAATCATTTCTAATCAAATGATAAATGGTATATGGGGAAAAAAAGTTCAAAAACTCTAAATAGTAACATATTTTGATAATTAGATAAAATGGATAATGAAATTGCACAATTTGTACATTCAAATTTTATAATAGTTATTTCAATTTCTTAAAACTTTGTTATAGTAAAATTAAAAAAAATTATTAACAAATAACAATATTATAATATACTCATAGAAAGTTTAAACATACCATCCTGTAAAATTCTCTTGTACTTTATAATAATCCATAATTGGGATAGTTATGATCAAATAAAGTATATGGTTAAATGAAAAATAAATCCAAAAGCAAAGTAAAAAAACCACAAGAATATTAAATTATCCTTATCTATTTCTTTTCATATGTAAAGAAAAAATCATTTGTGTTATACAACACCTTAGGAAAAGTGTTAGTTTAGGGTAAGTTTGGATACCACTTATTTTGCTAAAAACTGAAAGCTGAAAACTAAAAAAGAAAAAAAAAATCCAAAGTTAGTGTTCATAAGCCTAAATGCACTGTTCATGTCCCATGAACAGTGCAATAGGCGCTGGTTAAAAAAAAAAAAAAAAACTGAAACATGTTTTGCGTCTAAACGTGGACGCAATAATCAGTACCCAAACCCAACCTTAATTAGTCAATGTCCATGTTATTTTCTTCAAGATCAAGGAGTTAAGTCATATATATTTTGTTCCTAGAAAAAAAAAAAAGCACATCCAAACGTTCTTTTTGCTTCTTCAAAAAGTGCTAGAAAAGTGTGCTTAAGGCACGCTTCATCAAATGAGTTTTGCTTCGACCAAGTGAAGCGCTCAGAGTCTCAGACCTTGGAGCTTTAAGCATTTAGGTACACACTGTTAACAACACTAGTTGCAGGGCTTCGCATTGGCACCCTAGCAGAGATTGATCTGAGAAATTGTGTTGACCGAGGATCATCAATATGTCTTTGAAAGTATGCTACAAGCTGATCAATGTCCTCAAACATCCTATTCCGGAACTTAAATCCCTTAGGATATAGACCAATACATTGATGGTGTGCATTTGTACTCTTTATGTAAGTTAGGATAAATGTGCCTAGATGCTCGTGTGAGATACTAAAACAGTAAACTATCCTCATAGGATTCTCTGATTTCTCAATTCTTAGGAGTTCATCAACTTCTGCTTTTGAACCCTTCCTGAACTTCCGATAACTTAGCATTCCTTTTAAGTGAGACACCAAGGGATCAACATATCGATCCATCACCTACAGATTTAAAAAAAAAAATTTGGATAAGTAATAATGAACTATTGGAAGACAAAAAAAACAAGAAGTTTACACATGACATAAACAGCTAAATCGATTTTACCTTTGTTTATGCCAATATCAAATCCAAAAAAGTGACATCAAGAGGCACAACAGCCCATACCCTTACTCTCCAATGTATAACTACAACAATAATATCATATTGTTTTTTCATATTGCAAAACCGCGGCTATAGCTATCCTATAGCCACGTTTGTAAGTAGTTTTAGCCACGTTTTTAAAACGCGGCTATAGGTTAAGTTTATAGCCACCGTTAAAAACATGGCTATAGGTCCAGCCAAATTTATATTTTTTAAAGGAGGACCTATAGCCACGTTTTAAAAACGTGGCTATAGGTCTAGCCAAAAAAAAAAATATATATATATATATATGTATATATATATATATTTTTTTTACAGGAGGACCTATAGCCACGTTTTAAAGCCAAATATATATATATATATATATATATATATATATTTTTTTTTTTTGAAGGAGGACCTATAGCCACGTTTTTAAAAACGTGGCTATAGGGAAAAAAAACCCAAACAGGTTCACTTCAGCGTAAACAAAAATGGAATATGCCATAGAATATTCTATGGCATATTTCAAAATGTTCCCAAAAAAAAAAAAAAAGGAGTTCTGAATGGGTCGACTTCCACGTAAACAAAAATGGAATATGCCATAGAATATTCCTAGAATATTCTATGGCATATTCCAAAATATTTCAAAAAAAAAAAACTGAAGATTTCAAAACGAAATCTCAGACACTCCCTCTCATCAAAACAAAAAAATAGCAGTTCTCTCAGTCATTCAAAAAACAAAAATAAAAAAGCTCTCTCATATTAATCTTACAACTCTCTCAATCTCTTTCTCATATGTGCATACTATCATCAATCTATGTTGCTGGAGATCCAAAAAGTGCTGACCCACACTGTTAATCCCTTTTTCCCACTGATGCTGTATGAATGGGTTTGTGAAAATATGAGGTTTTGTTCATTGTTCTTTGAGTTTTGTTCATTTTTGTTCCTTTTAACTTTGTCTCTCTTTGCAGTAGATCTAAAGATTGAGTCTCTCTTTGCTATAGACTTGAAGATTTTAAATCAATGAAGCTAAAGTGCCTCAAAAAATTATCTCTGTTTGCTTTATTTTTCTCTAACCCATGGCCAAAAATTATTTTCTTTTGTTTGATTATGTTTTGATTAATTTTGGCTTTGAGCATATGGACTCTTTTTGTATTTTTGAGCTTGTACTTTTGTTGAAGGAGATGTTCTGTTTGTGTTCTTGCACTGTTTTCTTGTATTTTAGAGCATGTTGTGTTTATATTATGGGTATGTTGTGTTTGATTAATTTTGAAATTTTCTAGGTTTTTGTCTGAATTTGAATTTGCTGGGTTTGTATTGCTGTTTTGAATTTCTTAATTTAATTAAAATTAAAATTTTAAAATTTGAACGCATTAATTTTAAAATTTTAAATTTAAATTTTTTTTAAAAAATTTTGATTACCGAAAATTAATTTTTGGTAATTAAATTTTTTTTTTTAAAAATATAAGGGTCTATAGCCGCGTTTTTTAAATGCGGCTGTAGGCTGAGGATTTATAACCACGTTTAAAAAATGTGGCTAGAGTATGTCCTATAGCCATGTTTGAAAAAATGTGACCATAGACCCCTCAGGCCTATAGTTACGGATTTAAGGCCATGGATGAAAACGCGGCCTAAAAAAACGCAGCTGTAGGCCAAATCAGGCTATAGCCACGTTTTTCTGAGCTATAGCCACGTTTTTAAAACGCGGCTATAGAACTTTTTTTTGTAGTGATATGAAAGCACCTAGTATACAAAACATAATGACAATTAGTGAAAAACAAAGAAAACCCTATCTTGGTTCATTCCAGAAATGGAATACTATGACTTAAATCCTATAATTCAAGTAAAACCCAAGCAAAAAGTATCAACAAATAAGATACAATTTAAAAGAATCCCATTTATTCACGTCCAAAAGGGAAGAAAAATGATCCTTGTGCATGCATGCGTAACTTACATATTAGAAAAAAGTAGATATACTAAAACTTATAGAGGAGGAAAACTTCAACAAGATTTCTTTGAAAAGTATAAATGATCCTTGTGACTGACAAGGTTCATAATTCCATTAAACCTAACAAACAAGTTATTAGTACACAAGATATCAAAAATGTTTCAGTTAACAACATACCTCCTTTGCTTCATCTAAGGTAATATTATGGAAGTGGGGATGAACAATCATCCTTGGCTTAAAATGCTTCCTTGCAAGCTCCTTTTCTTTGTGAGCTTTGTCTTGCCTACTCAGCCTGCTTTGTTCTTCATGGTAGTATGGATCAAGGTGTCTAACATACTGATGTTGGTTACTTCGCATCTCACTCTCTCTACAAACTAGGAAGACCTGATACCTGTTCTTTTGAATTGATTTAATCTTGCAAGTGAGAATGTCACCTTCATGTAGCCTGTCTGACAACTCAGCCTTCCTCCAGTCATCTGAATAGTCTTCCTTCATGAGTATCCCAGTCAAACCAGATTCAAGCACACAAATTGCTTTCTGACCTTGCACCCTATGGACAGTGGCTTGCACAATTCTTCCCTCAGCAAGGGTCTACTCAGTTTCACCAGAAATCATATAGAATTCATCATCTTGACTAGGCTCATCATATTGCTTACACCAGTCCTGAAAACCCTGCACCAATTCCCTTTTTATGTCATAAGAAGTTTCTATCTTATTCTCACGGTTCTTGCCATTAGCATATAAATCAACATCAAAGCCTTTCAAAACCCAGGTCGATTATTAACATGCTCTATTACCATCTCCAGTGCATCATCATCATCATCATCATTTGTGTCAGCTCCTATGTCCTCATCATAAACGTCTTTGGCCAACTCTTGTGCAAGACCATATGATTCTGGATGTATTCTTGTATCATCTAGCAAATCAATGAACTAGCTGCTGCTAGCAGCCAATCCACTCCGCCGGACACGCAAGAAACCAACCGAATTGACAAACACCTTTTTACCAAGTCCATGCACCGTGACAAAGTCCTTTCGAGTAAATATTGCCCCAGCTCTTACCAAGGACCTCTGCAGAGATGCTGCCTTCCTAGGTCCAAGCCCAGAAATGAACTGTAGAGGAGCAAACAACCATTCATGACTGATAGCCAAATTAATGTCAACACCCACTTGGTTGGTTACGTCTACCAAAACCCGTTCAATCATTCCATATTTCTCATCTGGGTTTAAAAAGTTCTCTAGCGAACTAAGTTTCCATGATAAGATCTCCCTTCCTGGTCCACATAGCGTCGCAACCATTGCCAAAGGATTTTGCAAATATCGCCCGAGGGCGACAGCCCGTTTAACAATGCCTAACAATACAAGAGAACAAAATCAATTAAAGAAGTCTAGAAAACATTAAAAATAAGAAAGGTAATGAAATATGTACTTGATTGCCCAGGTAGCTGGTCAGATGAAATCCGAGAGTTCTCATAAAGGCGAGGTAGAGACTCATCCCCATAAACAATGCTTAACCCATCCATTGCATGCCCGACATCTCTGGGATTTTCCTCCACCATCTTGAAAATAATCTGATAAACATGCAGTAAACTAAAATAAGACCACATCCGACAAATGAGAAATTAAGAACATGCTCCACACAAAAAGATATTTCCTAAAGTATCATGCAGTAATTGATCACTGATTCCACTCGGAAAAAGATTTAAGAGATTTATAAAGTGCTGCAGAACGGATTAGCAAAAATATGAAAGAATTAGAGAATCCAAAAGATATCCAAACGTGGAAAAAAACAGATACCAAATAGAGCACGTACTAGTAAAACAAAATGAAACATTAGTGGAGAACCATACAATTCACATCGTAAGTTGTAAAACATACTAGCTATTTAGATTATATTTAGTAATGAGAAAAAATACACCACTTCTACTTTAAAACTTTAGGTTTCAAAAGTTTTAGAAGGAAAAAAGATTAAGAATCAGTATTGTTAAAACCTACCCATTTTAATAGGTAAGCTTACACAAGCACTGTTTTTGAACCCGCGACCTTAATTTTCTCCACCCTTTCTTATGGGGGAGGAGGTGCTGTATTAGGTGAAACACCAATACAATTATCTTTTAAAAAAATTCAGAAGCGAAGACATAATGACGAAGGCACAATGACAAATGCACATCGCATATCACTTCCTGGCATAGTATAATCAAAATGATAATGACAATATAATAGAGTACCAGAAAACCAAGAGTTTCATAAACATGTTGCTAAAGTTTAGGATCAACAGAAGAATAATCCCATCTGAAGCAGTGAAAATTCAATGACTATCATGAAAAGATAAATAATGTTCACCTCATATATATCCTCCTTCAGTTGGGTACAAGATATATTCACAGCTCCTCTAAAACAATAACATGTGGTTGGTGATCTGTCATGAACTTCAATACACGTTCCTGATTGATGATGCCGAAGAAATCACCAGTAAGCTGCGGGTACTCCTCCGATTGAAGCAACACCTGCAAAGAGAAAATAGATGATCGACAGAGAGCACCGGTGTGGTGCCGGCCAAGAACCCTCCGACGATCAAGTTAGAGTCTTTTAAACAACCCTAGAGTGCCAAAGTTGAGATAATTGTGCGTACCTCTTGTCATGAGGGTTTCTGGGGTTTATATAGTGGAGTAGAGCCGAAATAAACGCCTTGGCGAGGAAGTACTTTCCTTTTAGAAGAGCAATTCGCGGATCTTTGCATATCGTATAGAGCTCTTTTCCTTATAGGGATCCTTTTGACTAAGACCAAACGTGTAGCGAAAGAACTTTCCTTATATTCATGTATGTAGAAGTCAAGATAGATTAAGAATGGAGGTTGGATTACTCCTTCAGCTTTTTCCTGCCTAGGTCGTCAACCAATGTGCACCTCCTATATTGCCGTCAGCCTAGGTGTGTCTACAAAGATATCGTCAGCTAAGGACCTTCTCACCTTGGCCGTCAGTCTTGACTTCGCTATCTTGATTCCTTTAGCCTAGAGTCGCCACGTAAGGGTTCTGGCCTTGAACGTCAAAAGAGGTGTCAATGACAATGGCTGACGGATAGTATATTTCCGTCAGCTTCTTAACGTGCAGTCAGTATGTAATAAGCATATTTCCGTCAGCTTCTTAACGTGCCGTCAGCAAATAATAACGTCACTATCACCTGCCCCCCACTCCATTATCCCGTCAGCTATGGGCGACGGGTCATGGAGTTGGTGTTACCGGGGAAATGGTGTTTGCATGGTGATTTGTGCCATGTTCATTAAATGGTGGGACACATGTCATAGACTAATTGGCTCCGCGTCTGGACGAGTGTGTCGCTTCGTCTTTCGCGCCTCCTCTCTGCTATATATACCTCACTATTTACCTTTTTCCCACTTTTTTCGCCTTGTTCATCTTGAGAGAAAGAATTCGTCACTGCCAATTTTATCACACCGTCGATCGTGCAACCGTCACCTTCTTGAGACCGTCCTCCTACACGTAAGTTTTCCTTACTTTACCTTTTTACTTTTTCTAGTGACGCCCTTGAGTGAAGTCGTACGCACAGGATCTTAGAAAAACCGTCGTTTGTAGGTAGTCGGATGTCTGGGGAGACGCCGAGTGATCAATCGTCAATGCGACGGAGCGGGTTACGACGAAGTTTTCCCATCGGGTCGTGAGCCCGTGGAGGCCTATCTGAGGTCGTCGAAGAGACTCGTCAACTCCTTCTGACGGTGAAGTAGAGAGTTCTAGAGGAAGTGAGGTGAGTGGTGATGAAGAAGGGGTAGACGATGAAGACCGGGGGGTTCATGGAAAGGCAAGTATCAGTGACGGGGGTGAGAGTGACGGCGACGAGAAAGCCTTAGAGAGCACCTCGGGATCCTCTGGTGATGACCGTCCCTTCATCTTACCCTCAGAGTGGTCCGTCAACAATTTTCTCCCGACGATGTCGGAGAACGTTTTCAAAAGTTTGCGGTCCTGTTACCAAATACCAGACGACATTCCCATCCGTCTTCCTGAGGAGGGTGAGAAGTGTTACTCGGGACGAACCGCGGACGTCGGCATGTATGATGCCATGTTCGCGGCAGGGCTAAGGCTGCCGCTGACGGCATTACACCGTCGGTGGCTAACTTCCTCGGGATATCCGTCGGCCCGGTGCCCCCAATGCTTGGCGAACCTTCATTGGTGCCGAGATCTTGTGGGGTCGTCTGAGTGGTGGGAACCATCAGCTGACCTTGGACGAGTTCTTTTGGTGTTATCGTCCTCAGCACATTTCCTCGTCAAAAGGAGTGTATCATTTTGCAGTGAGGGATAAGGAGTTGAAGTTAGTGTCAGATATGCCCGACTCCAATAGGAAGTGGAAGGGCAAATACTTCTTTGTAGAAGGAACAAATTGGGTATGTCGTCAAGAGGAGTGGGAGTCGATGCCCAATGGTTTTGACAACACATGGGCTTACGTTAGAGATTCAGGTTAATCTCGTCGACCCTTCTCGCCTCGTCTACTTTTTTTGCTAACCTAACCCGTCACTTTTCATTGCAGCTAACAATCGTCCACGTATTACCGAGGAGCAAGAGGATTTCATTCGTCGAGTGACGGCCATTCCTTTGGACGAGAGGAAGTGTCGGGATCTAATCACGTTAGATACTCTTCACTTATTTTGTGGGGGTCCTGAACCGACGGAGGAAGCTTGCAAATTGAACGCTTATTCACGTCGGCGTAAGTGTCTTTTAACTTCTTGTCTTTATCCTGACGCTGTCTCTTTCTAACCCTTATTCTTTGCAGAAATGGAGTCAGCTAAACAACGGGTTCGAGCTGCCGCTGCGGCCAAGAAGAAACAGCAAGAGACGGCTGGGGGCGAGTCAACCCCACCGTCAGCCCTCAGGCCCGTCGGGAAGGTCGCGGCCAGAAACGACGGTAGGGAAGACCGTCCGGGGAAGAAAAGCGCCACGCTCCGGGGACAAGTCTTCATGAAGACCGTCACCTCCCAGGCCCGTTCATAGGGCAGGTAAGGGGCCCATGACCTCGTCAGGCCCTATCTCCCAGGGGTCTGTACGTCGCCTGCTAACCCATAAAGATTACGTTGTAGAGGTGACGGAGTCCATTTTGAAGGATGAGGAAATTGACCCTTGTGCCGAGCAGACTATTGACGAGATAAAGGCGTCAGGCCTTTTCGACCTTACCAGAGTGAGTCTCGCTTTCTACTTTGGTGCCCGTTCAATTTTTTATACCCTGACGTTGTCTTGTCCCCTTCTTCTTCCAGGCTGTGGTTCGTATGAAGGCACTGTCAAGCAGGTGCTCTGCCAAGGAAGGGGTGATTACCCGTCTGAACGAGCGCGTCAAGTACCTAGATTACGGTCAGGCGCAGTTCAAGGAGGCGAACCGCATCTTGGGCACCGAGCTGAAGGATTATAAGGAAAAGCTGACGGAGGAAGCCCGCAGACGGGAGCTGGAGACGGAGGCCAAGGTGACGGCGGAGAAGGAGTTGAGGTCCATCCTAGTCCAAGTAGAGACGGCTAGGAATGACGCTGTGACGGAGTTCAAGGATTCGTCAGCCTTCATAGACGCTTGTGCTGCCTACTACGGTGATGGGTTCGAGGAATGCTTGAAGCAAGTAAAATCTGTCTATCCTAACTTGGATTTGTGAAGGATTTCAATGGATGAGTCCATCCCGTCAACCCCTGCAGGCGACGCCGTCCATGAAGAAGCTGTCGACAATAGTCAGAGGGACAACAGCGTCGTCCTAGCCCAGCCAGCTGCGGATCACTCCGTCACTCTGACTCCAAATCCTCACAATGGCGACCCAAATGCCGTCAACCCTTCTCTCTCCTGCGTCCAGCCTTTTACTGCCGAAGACGTTGGACAACACTGACGCTCCCCTATGAATTTAAAGTTTTCTTTTCTTTTTTGAGAAGTGTAGACGGAATAGTAGTACTTGACGCCCATTTTTCTGGGCCTTTGTAAAGACATTGCCTACTTTAATTTTAATGTCATTTTATGCTTCAAGTATGTGTGTTTTTTATTGTAAGTCAGAATTATGTTCGTGATGAGCTTCGTCAGCTTAGGGGTGACGGGGTTTTTCTCTTTCAATTCAATTTTTGAACTGATGAAGGCGTCAGCTTCTTTTCCATGAAAACTCAGGGTCGTTTTTTATCATTCCGTCAGTTTCATGGGCGACGTCGTTGGACAACTTAATTGTATGCCTGTTAGTTTCTTAATGGCGTCAGCCTTTTTCTTTCAGCTAATCTAGCTTGACGTATCCATTTGGCAATACGCCCATCATTTCTACGATCAATGCCGTCAACTAACTTTGAACATAACACCGTGATTAGGCCGTCACTTTGAACATAACACCGTCACTTTGAACATAACACCGTCACCTTATTGCATCATGGCAAGGTGACGAGCTCAAGAGGGAATATATCAGCATTTTATTGCCCTTGTACATCTTATGCGCTTGGTGGTAAGGCCTTCTAGTAATGAGGTCGTCCACCTTGTTGTCCTTAGATTGGGATCGTCCACTTTGTGGATTTTAGGTGTAAGATCGTCCATTTTGTGGACTTATTTATGACGCCGTCCACTAGGTGGACTTAGCAATGGGATCGTCCACTTTTTGGACTTAGAAGCAGGTCGTCCACTTTGTAGACTTTGGAATAGGTCGTCCATTTTGTGGACTTAGGAATAGGCCGCCCACTTTGTGGACTTAGATGTAGATCGTCCACCTTGTGGACTTAGAGGCAGGCCGTCCACTTTGTGGACTTATAAGCAGGTTGTCCACTTTGTGGATTTGGATGTAGGCCATCCACTTTGTGGACTTTGATGTAGGCCGTCCACTTTGTGGACTTAGATGTAGGCCGTCCACTTTGTGGACCTGTAAGCAGGTCGTCCACTTTGTGGACTTGGAGGTAGGTCATCCACTTTGTGGACTTAATAAGCAGGTCGTCAACTTTGTGGACTTAGACGTAGAGGACCTGTTGTTTTCTTCAAGACATAAAAAATTCACTAGTCGTTTCTGAATGAACCTCCTCTTATTATGATGAATGCATAAGTAAAATTTTGTTCAAAAATAGGAAAGATAAGTTTTCAGCCCTTTGGACTTAAAATATACTGTAGGCAAGAATAAGCTAAAACAAATAATTAAGGATCATAAACTGGTAATGAGGAGTAACGTTCTGCTTGCTATCTTCTCTACTGGTAGTACTTTCTGAGGTGCTCGGCGTTCCATAGGTGTCGCAGTTTCTGCCTGTCAAGAGTCTCTAGGTGATAGGTGCCCTTTCTTCGCCATGATACGATCTTGTAGGGTCCTTCCCAGTTCGGGCCGAGCTTTCCTTGTGTGGGATCTCTGGTTGTGCCCATTACTTTCCTCAAAACAAGATCTCCGACTTTGAAGTCTCGGTGCTTGACTCGAGAGTTGTAGTGCTTGCTTACGAGGTCCTGGTATCGCGCGAGTCTCTGCTCAGCCACCGCCCTTACTTCGTCAATTAGATCCAGTTGTAAACGAAGCTCTTGATCATTTCTTCCCTCGTCGTGGTTGGCCACCCTATAACTTGTGAGTCCTATCTCGGCTGGAATGACCGCTTCACTTCCGTATGTCAGCTGGAAAGGGGTTTCTCCTGTAGGGGTTCGTACTGTCGTTCTGTATGCCCATAATACGCTGGGTAGCATCTCAGGCCATACGCCTTTTGCCCCCTCGAGCCGAGTCTTGATGATTCGAAGCAAGGATCGGTTGGTGACTTCTACTTGTCCGTTTGCCTGAGGATGGGCTGGGGAGGAATAATGGTTCTTGATTCCTAACTCTGAACAGAAGGCTCGGAAGGAGTCGTTGTCAAATTGTTTACCGTTGTCCGAAATTAAGACTCTTGGAATTCCATACCTGCAAATAATGTTTCTCCATACAAAACCCCTTATATTCTTTTCAGTGATTGTGGCTAGGGCTTCAGCTTCAACCCATTTGGTGAAGTAATCAACTTCAGCTGCCTTGCTGCCATCGGGAATGGTCCCATGATATCCAACCCCCATTGGGCGAATGGCCATGGGGCAATTATGGGGGTCAATTCTTCCACCGGTTGCCGAATAATGTTGCTGAACCTTTGACACTTGTCGCAAGCTCTCACATAAACCTGGGCGTCATTTTGCATTGTTGGCCAATAGTATCCGGCCCGAATCAACTTTTGTACCAATGACCGTGACCCGGAATGGTTGCCGCATATCCCCTCGTGTACTTCTCTCATAATATAGCTTGCTTCTTCGGGGTCCACGCACCTTAGGTATGGTCGAGAAAAGCCCCTTTTGTAGAGGACGTCCTTTATCAAGACAAAACGTGCAGACCGGACCTTCAGCTTCCTGGCAGCCTCCTTTTCATCAGGAAACGTGCCATCTTTTAGGTAGGAGATCAAGGGCGTCGTCCAATTGTTTTCGGAACCAATTTCCTGTATGCAGACAACGTCAATTAACGGCGAGGACTGAGTAAAAGAAAGTACCTCGTCAATGGTGGTCATAGGGTCCGCAGATGCGGCTTTGGAAAGTCGATCGGCATGTTCGTTTTCTCCTCTTGGAATTTGGACTATTTTGGCTTGCAGCCCGTCTATTCTCTTTTTTGCTTGCTCCCAGTACTTCTTCATTCTTTCACCCTTGCATTCGTACTCGCCGTTTACCTGGCTTGTGACGACTTGGGAGTCGCAATGAACAACCACATTCGTGGCCCCTACAACTTGAGCAAGGTCCAAACCTGCTATTAGGGCTTCGTACTCAGCTTCATTGTTAGTCGTAGGGAAATCGAGGCGAATCATACATTTGAGCCCGTCGCCTTCCGGGGAGTTAAGTACGACCCCTACCCCACCAGCCTTCTTGTTGGATGACTCGTCAGTGAAAATGCTCCATTGGGGATTCTTTTCCTCTTCGCCTTCCGCGCTGGTGAACTCAGCAATGAAGTCGGCCACCGCTTGCCCCTTGATGGCGACACGGGGGCGATATTGTATATCAAATTCGCTTAGTTCTACCGACCATAACGCCATTCGTCCGGCAGCCGCAGGACTGCTCATTGCTCGCCGCAAAGGTTTGTCAGTTAGGACGACTATTGTATGGGCTTGAAAATATGGCTTGAGCTTACGGGCCGCTGTAACCAAGGCGAAGGCAAGTTTCTCCATGGGGGGATATCTCTCTTCTGCGCCGTGCAATGCCTTGCTTGCGTAGTACACGGGTCGTTGGACCTTATCGTCTTCCCTAATTAAGGCCGCGCTGACAGCTGCTGGGGAAACGGCGAGATAGAGGAACAGTTCTTCTCCTGGTTGCGAAGGGCTTAGCAACGGCGGTGAAGAGAGGTAGACCTTTAAATCTTCGAACGCTTGTTGACACTCGGCAGTCCATTCAAAGGATTTTTTCAATGTTCGGAAAAAGGGTAGACATCTATCTGCAGCCTTCGACACAAATCTGTTAAGCGCGGCGACCCTACCATTGAGGCTTTGTACTTCCTTAATATTTTTTGGAGGGGCCATCCCCATAATGGCCTGAATCTTGTCCGGGTTGGCCTCGATCCCTCTTTGGGATACCATGTACCCCAAGAACTTTCCTGCCGTCACTCCAAAGGCACACTTGCTTGGGTTGAGCTTCATGTTGTAGGAGCGAAGAGTATCAAATGTTTCCTTAAGATCCTCCAGATGAGCTTCTTCCCTTTGGCTTTTGACCAGCATGTCGTCAACATACACCTGGACGTTCCTTCCAATCTGTCGTGCAAACATCTTGTTCATGAGCCTCTGATAGGTTGCGCCAGCGTTTTTCAGGCCGAAGGGCATGACCTTGTAGCAAAAGAGGCCTTGCCTTGTTACGAACGAAGTCTTCTCTTGATCAGCTTCATCCATCCGGATCTGGTTATACCCGGAGAATGCATCCATGAAGCTTAGCAACTGATGTTTGGCCGTAGAATCCACCAGGACGTCGACCCGCGGGAGAGGGTAGCTATCTTTGGGGCATGCTTTGTTTAAGTCCGTGAAGTCGACGCACATCCTCCATTTCCTGTTGTTCTTTTTGACCATCACGACGTTCGCCAACCAATCAGGGTAATACACTTCCCTGATAAATCCCGCTTCTTGCAGTTTACAGACTTCTTCTGCTATTGCTTGGTCTCTTTCTTGGGCAAAGGTTCTTTTCTTCTGTCGGACGGGCGGAAAAGATGGCGACACGTTCAACCTATGCACCATGACCGACGGGTCAATTCCCGGCATGTCTTCGTGGCTCCACGCGAATACATCTTTGTTTTCTTTCAAGAAAGTTGCGAGTTTCTGACGTATCGCCGGGTCGGCCAGGGTTCCGACTTTTGTCATTCGCTCCGGGTGGGCTTCGTTGAGATGTACGTCTTCGAGCCACTCGACGGGCTCTATCGCCACCCGACGTTCCTCTATGTTCATGGCTTGAATGTGATTGTCCATCTCCATCATGGCCACGTAACATTCTCATGCGGATACCTGATTTCCTCTCAATTCTCCAATTCCATGATCAGTAGGGAATTTTATCATCAAATGGTATGTCGAGGTTACGGCTTTCCATGAGTTGAGGGTTGGACGTCCTATGATGGCATTGTAAGCCGACGAGCAATCGACTACCAAGAATGTTATGTTCCGGGTGACCTGCTGTGGGTAGTCTCCAACGGTTACCGCTAAAGTGACAGTGCCAAGTGGATGTACCCTCGCCCCTCCAAAGCCAATGAGTGGGGCGTTAACCGAAATTAGTCGCTCCCTTTCAATTCGCATCTGTTGGAAAGCGGGATAGTAAAGGATGTCTGCTGAACTACCGTTGTCTACGAGAACTCGGTGTATGTTGTAGTCCCCTGCCCGTATGGTGACGACCAAAGCGTCGTCGTGGGGATGGTGAAGGCGCTGGGCGTCTACTTGAGAATTCGATGGGGGGATTTCAATCCGTGACCTTCCAATCGCGAGGACTTGCGTGGACGTTACGGACCATTCGATGTATGTCCTTCGGGCTTTCTTGGAAGATCCCGGACCTGCGTGGTGCCTCCTACAATCATCCTTATGTCTCCTACGGGTTGCACAGGGGCGATCATTATCTCGCGAGGGGCTTGATTTTGTGGCGGGTCCGCCCTCTCTTTGTTGACGAACCTCTGTAATCTCCCTCGCTTAATGAGAGCTTCTATTTGTTTCGGAGTCGAAGCAATCGGCGGTGTCATGGCCACGGTCTTGATGAAATCGGCGATATTTATCCCTTGGTCTCTGGTTGGGATCTCCCTTCGAGTTTTCCGGGAAAGGCCAAAGTTTCCTCAACTTTAATGCGCATCAACACACAGTCGATGGGCGCATTCGGGGAGTGAAGTTCGTGTACCTCCTTGTAGGGGGCTTGGGTCGTCGATCATCTCGTCCCTGCGGTTCTCCCCCTTTTTCGTCCATTATCGGGTTTCGTATCTTCTGTCTCTCCATTTTTCTTGGTTTATAGTCGTCTGCGACGACAAGGCATCCTCCGCGTTCATATACTTCGTCGCCATTTTGTAATACACATCGGACATAGTCTTTGGGTCATTCTTGCATAGAGAGAACAAGAACTTACCCTCTTGTAGCCTTTGTTCGTGAATGCGCCACAAGTATCTTGTCATCGCCGTCTATCGAGAGGGATTCCTTGTTAAAGCGGGCTATATAGGACCTTAACGTCTCGTCTTCTCGTTGCTTAATGCCCGGTATACACGCAATAGACCTCTTGTGTCGATGACTTCCAATAAAGTGTGATACGAACTGCGCGCCCGGTTCCTTAAAAGTGCGATAAATTAGGCGTCGGCTGGTGTACCAATCCCTCGCGAGGCCCCTTCAAGGTGGTGAGAAAAGCCACGCACATGATTTCATCGGTACACCACGAAGATGCATCGGGGTTCTAAAAGACTCCGGGTGGTCTAACGGGTCCTTGGATCCGTCGTAGTTTTCCACGTAGGGCATGCGAAACTTTGGAGGAACGGGGCATGAATTCACCAATTGAAAGGTGAATCCGTTCTATGGACTAGGTCGTCCGGGTTCTTTGGACACACTGTCCTCTAAGGGCGTTCATCATCACATCCATGCGTTCCCTCGTCTCATCTCGGGCGTGATATGAGGTGGTAGGGAGTCCGAGGCGGATGGCGGGTTTGTCTCCGGCCGCTTCGGCCTTGTTGGTGCGGTGCTACCTTCAGGCCTGACGGCATTCCTCCCTTCTGGGCTTGCTACTTCCTGGTCCTCCCCTGGTGCACTTTGGTGCGCGGTCATCTGCCGTAGTTGCTCTTCTAAGTCGTGATTCTGTTTAGTAAGGCGCTCGACGGCAGCAGCCAGCGTCTAAACTTGCCTTTCTAGCGCTGTAGCATGCAGTTTGTCGCCTTGGTTGTTGATTGTTGCCATCGATCGAGTGAGTACCATACAACTTTTTGTCTCAGGAATAGAGCAAGGCTGAATTTCTACCTTTCCCACAGACGGCGCCAACTGATGATGCCGAAGAAATCACCAGTAAGCTGCGGGTACTCCTCCGATTGAAGCAACACCTGCAAAGAGAAAATAGATGATCGACAGAGAGCACCGGTGTGGTGCCGGCCAAGAACCCTCCGACGATCAAGTTAGAGTCTTTTAAACAACCTTAGAGTGCCAGAGTTGAGATAATTGTGCGTACCTCTTGTCATGAGGGTTTCTGGGGTTTATATAGTGGAGTAGAGCCGAAATAAACGCCTTGGCGAGGAAGTACTTTCCTTTTAGAAGAACAATTCGCGGATCTTTGCATATCGTATAGAGCTCTTTTCCTTATAGGGATCCTTTTGACTAAGACCAAACGTGTAGCGAAAGAACTTTCCTTATATTCATGTATGTAGAAGTCAAGATAGATTAAGAATGGAGGTTGGATTACTCCTTCAGCTTTTTCCTGCCTAGGTCGTCAACCAATGTGCACCTCCTATATTGCCGTCAGCCTAGGTACGTCTACAAAGATATCGTCAGCTAAGGACCTTCTCACCTTGGCCGTCAGTCTTGACTTCGCTATCTTGATTCCTTTAGCCTAGCGTCGCCACGTAAGGGGTCTGGCCTTGAACGTCAAAAGAGGTGTCAATGACAATGGGTGACGGATAGTATATTTCTGTCAGCTTCTTAACGTGCAGTCAGTATGTAATAAGCATATTTCCGTCAGCTTCTTAACGTGCCGTCAGCAAGTAATAACGTCACTATCACTGATCATTTTTCTTACGATGCTGGTCATCCACATTTTGGGACCGCAATGTGAGGGACCCAGTGTAAAGCACATCCAGCACCTCCCCTGATGAATCTAACATCACAAAAGTGGTTGCTGGCTTTCCAGGCCCCCAACAGCAAGCCATGACCCTTGGTGTAGCTTCTTCATCTGAGTTAATATCAGTGTCCTTCCTTTGATATGGGGCCACTGAAACTTTATTCCACAAAACCTTCCCATACTCCATAAGTAACAGGTTTTTTGCTCTACTAGTCAACAAAGATCTTGCTTCTTTCATCATGGAGGGTGTAAGAAAACCAAAAAGTGCATCCTGCAATATCAATTTCCTCTGCTCATTCCATAGTTGAGCAGATTTACTAACACTGTCACTAAGATAATACTCGTTGAATTCATTCATCAACTTCTCCAAATCTCTATCTGGCATCTTAATAGTAACTTGAAGAAGCTTCTCCTCTTCAGCCTTCTGAATGAGGAGCCATTGAGCATCATCAAATGCACTTAGTGGCTTCTCACGCAACCACTTCACCCCTGAAAACTGATGGGAAGAATCTATCACCACGTTCCCACCAGGTGTTGGACATGTCGATACCACTGCATGATCCATAAAGTTGCTACGGACATGTTTTCTAACACATGGCTCACAACTAATCTCCACAGCTGCCTGAAATAAGTCACAGACAATTGGCAGTCAAACTTAGAACAATACCATTTGATATAGCATTGAACTGAAAAACTTTTGCACTGATGCCTATGTACTACAAAGACTAGCATACCATGTGCCTAGCTCCTTTAAGCACAGCTTGAGGTGTCTCAAACATTGAACATGTAAAGTTAGAAGCCATCTCCTCAGGTGTTTCCTTAGGATCCTTCAACTCATCATTTCTCTACAAACCAATGAAATGGGATGATTAAGCCTTTGCTCAACAGAATAAAAATTGCAAGTGAAAAGTAACTTACCATCGTATCTAATGATAGCTGCAATCCAAATTGCTCAGAGCTGTAACCAAACTTGCTCGCAACCACCCATAGACCAGCTTTACTGCAAATACTATATGGTGATTTTCTCTTGGGCCTCTTGTATTGTCCTTCATCCAATCCCACTTTACCCGGAGGGAAATGCAAGTTAAACTTGGAGTCAACATCATCAACTTCCCTTTCTGATCCTGCTACCTTGAGTGACTTCATAATTGATTCAAAGAGTTGCTGATTTAAATTGAGTCTTGTTACATCATATACAAGTTGAGATTCTTCCTCAAATCACTTATTGTAGTATGACTGAAGAGCGCTCTTTCGCTTCTGAAGCAGCAGCCACTTTCTGTCAAAATCTTGAATTGCCCAAAGTACCTTCATATATGCAAATATCAGCTATTCACTTATATAGTCTTGCTCTTAGCAAGCATAATTTTTTGTTTTTCATAATTTAAGTAAATATTTCATCAATTAACAAAGCATAAACTTCATTGTTGCCAAAATAAATTCACCTTGTGCCACTTTAGAGTAGGTGTCTTCTCATTCTTATCCTGATTTTCATCATCATCTTCAGGCTGTTCAGGATCTTTCAGCAGACTTAGGCACTCCCCCTTTCGATACATAGCAATAAAGGGTATCTGAAGGCATGAAGAATATGCCAAAATAATAAGATAGAGATCAAATCAAACAAAGAGTGGCTTCCAGTGTAGATAAAAGTATACTAACATCTAATTTTTGCACATGAAGTAGGTCCAAAAATCTCATGATATCAACTTTCTCAATAGAAAGATCCCCCCCTTCCTTAGCAGTCCCCATGCCTCTATTGCCAAACAAAGGTACCGTGCCACTTTGGAGTTGACCATGTATCCAGTTGCTCTCTTCAACTATACAATCATCCAATGGAGAACCAGTTATCTCCTCATATATCTGACAAAGAAAATTATTAAATACACTTTATCTCACATATATGGAATAAAGATACATCTCAAATAGCCTGTCAAACCTGCATTCTTTCAGGGACGTCAAGCTCCCGAATCTGCTCATTCTGCTCTGTCATATACTTCTCAGATAGAACAATTGGTTCAAATTCATCTTCCAGTTTCCTTTCCCTCCATTCACTAGAATCTAAATCTTGCTTAGGGAGCTGCAAGAGTTCATCAACATCACCAAATATTTCATGAGCTTCCTGCATAGCAGATAAGGAAGCTCCTGGTGCCCTCCTATTCCCTCCTTTCTTTGGCCTCCTCCCTCCTCTACAAATGAGCCACATAGATAAATTAGTTTCTTGGTTAAACAATAGAATACCTCAGTATTGAAGAAACATACACAGAACATACTTGGGAGGAGCTCCATGCTCATTTTCTTCGTCCACAATAAAGTCATCCATTTCATCCTCCTCACCAATGTCTACATCCTCTTCATCTTCTGCTTGTTCCTCCTCTTCAGCAAAGTCCTCAAGTGGAGCACCTACATAATCACAACACATAGTCAGTCAAGAGTCAACAGGCACCTATACCAACAATTTTTATAAGACAATACCTTCATCATCACCAAATAAACTTTGCTTAAGCTTCTCCTTGGCAGTTCGCCCACCTTTTCCACTTCCAAACATCTCCTCCTCGTCAGATAATCCAGAGGGCTCCTCAGAAACCCCCTGGGCTTTTTTCAGCCGCTTAAACTTTTTGCTCTGCTGATAAAGATTTAAGATAAAACATCGAAAATATGAATCATTATACTTTATCCATACATAGCTCTACAAAAATTTATTACAATGTCAGAGGATGAAATGAAAAGATATCAAGAAAATTCTAAACCTTCCAATGGGGAATGGTAATATTGTTGTCCTTCAAGAGTTCATAGTCATCTTCATCAAGTGTATAATTCTCTCTACAAAGTGGAAATATAAGTTATTAGAAACAAGAACTGACCCCGAGTCTGGGTTTTAATATAATAACTAAAGAAGTAGAGAAAAATATTTGCCATCTAACACAACTTCAAATTTGAAAGGGGTAAAGTGAAAATAAATAAATAATATATATATCAGCTAGCAATGAAGTTAAATTGTTAAGTAAAAAAATGATAATAATTTGTTTCAATCGGTATCAATGTATAAACACAGGTATTTATCTCCTCTTTCATGCTACTTTTTCAGCAACAACCCAGTCTTTTTTTTTTTTTTTTTAAATACACTTTACATAAATAACAGCTAAAGGAAAGAAAATCTACTTTTTCTTCCTTTTTTTCTTCCTCTGCCTCTCCTCATCACTGTCTGCCCTCTCTTCTTCATCAACATCATCCACTATAAATCCATCCTTCTCATATTCATCCTGCCCTTCTTCTGCACAAAAAATGAAAAAAAATAATAATTATACAATATACAGTCTCCCCCCACAAAATGCACCAAGATAATTTCCAACAGAGGATAACTGCATACATCAAATCAAACAGCTAAAAGTCCCAAAAAATAAAATTCCATTTACAATTGAATTGCACAAACTATCACAAGAAAATAAACATAAATAAATAAAAAGAATAACAAAAAAATTACTGAGTGGCCACGTAGTAAATATAAAAAATTGGCCATGTGACCATACCAACCAGAACATAATTTTAATGGTAAAGTTGATAGCATGTATACTGTTGATTCATATAAACAATAAACAATCATGAATTCTTTGTTATCTCAATTACAAGTAAGAAGAAATATCATGTCAATTGAAGTTCACAAACTACAAAAAAAATTGCTAAAAATGCCTAAAACCAGAACTGAAACATCGGTCGACCACTGGTATTCAGATGGACATTATTGTGAGATCAATTTTTCATACAAAAATTCATTAAAAACCATGTGAGTCTTATCACTTTGTAGCCATATGAGACCGAGATTTTTATGTCTTTATCAACTACAATTTCTCAACAACCAAACATGACTAGGGTTTTCCACAAGAAATCCAAACCTCAAAACTCGCACTTTGAAATTTCCCTTCAATCAAACAGACCCCACCAAAGTAGAAAAGAGATTTCTTACTCTCCAAGCAAGCAGGGCCGATTGGTTGGAAATTTCTAGTATTGTTGTTCAGTTTCAGTGATGTAAAAATACATATTTAAGTATTATAGAAATACGTGTTAAAAGTGTTATTATTATTTAAATACTAAAACCTGTTGTTTTAAAAACTAATGGCAAACAGCATCTAAGACTTCGAAACCCTTTTTCGAAAAAAAGAGCAAAACCCTAAAGACCATACCGTCTTCTTCATCCTCTTCATCGTCATTGATATCACGACCACCTCGGTGACCAACGACGTGTTCCCTCTCGTACTCGCCTTCAACCTCGAACTCATCTGTTTTTCAAATCCAACAGTGACCAATGTGAGAAACTCAGAAAGTTTCTTGAGCATAGTTTTGTCCAAAATCAAAATAAATAAATAGAGATAAAAGAATTTTGGGTTTTCGAGGGCTTACCTTCTTCGTCAGAGACTACGTTTTTGCCCATTGTTGGAGAAGTAAAAGCAGAGCAAAGAAAGAAACAGAGCAAGGAAGAAGGAAAGAGTGCGAGATTGTAGAATGAATGGATTTGTGTGTGAATAGAGAATCTGAGAAGGAAGCTATGTGCGAGTATCTGTAAATTGTGGAGTGAGGACGTGAAAGATTTATATACGTGTGAATTCTGGCGGCGGAACAATGGCGGTTTGAGTGTGTTTAAAAAAACAATAAATAAATACTAGCACCCAGTGATAATGTTTTTTTTTTTTTTAAGTCATAAATTTTCATTCATTCTAATTTGAAGTTTATACATTAATAGGGATGGCAATTTAAATCCGACCCGCGGATACCCGGTTTAGCCCGACCCTAATGGGCAGGATTTTACCCAGTCCGATAAAGAATAGGGTCAGGTATGGATTAAAAAAAAAAAAAAACCCGAAGCGGGTCCGGGTTTTATCAAAAAAATCTAGACCCAACCCGAAACCCGACCCGGATAAATACCCGGTATATTAAATTACTAAAATACCCCTCATATATATATTTTCTGATTTTGTATTGGAACCCTAAGTCTCTACTCTCTACTCACTGTACACACACAGCCAGCCGCCTCTCTCACACTCAGCCCTGCCCTCTCGCTAGCCGCCCTCTTGCCTCAGCACACAGCCCTCTCGCCTCGCGGCCTCGCCTCAGCCCGCAGCTCTCACCTCGCGGCCTCACCTCGTGGCCAAAAGGTACCATTTAAATCCTCAATGTTGAAAGCATATCAATTGAGTAAAAGAAGGTCTCAGCGAAAAAAAAAAAAAAAAAGAGTTAAAAGGGATTTGAATCTGGACTGTTGGCAATATAGGATAGTAGGACTTGATTAATTAAATACAACACAATGTTAGATTGGAAAACCAGATGTATAATGTTTGGTTTTCGCAGTATTTGTGGGTGTTTTTTTTTATTAGTGTTTGTTTGATTAGCTGAGCTAAACGAGGTTTTGCTTCTCAAAACAATTTTGTGGAAACACATGACATTATTGGTTCATTTGTCAATGGATTTGCCTATTTCGATTTGTACCTTTTTTTTTTTTTTTTTAAATCCATGTAACTTGGGTTTTTTAATGTTAGTTACTTGTGAATGATTTTGATTAGTCTGTTGAGATTCATAGCCGAAACTGTAGTTTTGGGACTAAAATTTTGTTGTTGTTGTATGTAGTATGTCAAATGCGGCTTTGCTGGAGAGAATTTCCCTACCAAAATAAATCAGTCCCAAAACTCATTTATTTTTATTTTTCCAGCTTCAAATTTAAAACCCAAAATTCTAATCAATTGATAACAAGTAAAAACCATTATCAATAATGACAAGATTAGTCAACAGGCAGAACAAGAAATCACATATTATTACAAAAACAGAAAGAACTCAAGTTCGTGGACTATTGAAACCTTTCAACAAAGCACCATGATGGTTTTGCTTAATATCTATATTAAGAGAAGCATGACCAAATTTAGAAGTAACTTTCAACTCTTTATGTATATTTCCGTTAAATTTCAGCAACATAAGACCTGTAGTAATAAGAAAACAAACACAAACATTCTACAACCTATCACTCAACTCATCATTGTACTATAGCACCAACCATCCGATAAGTACAACAGCAATAAAACTCATTTTGTAATGAAAAGGAATGATTTTTCAGTTTTCATGTCAATTTAAAGTCAACAACACGAAACAGAGCATGCACATTCTCCAATCATTGTACTTCAGCACCAGCCATCCAATAAGCACAACTGAGATAACAATTGATTCAGTAACACAAAAGACTGACTTTTCATATCTAATTAAACCTAATAAACAGAGACTTGTTATCCATTTTCTTCTTATCAATTGCTTCATAGCTTCGTTTTGAGTAGTTATTGATTTGTTTGCATGGTTTTTAAAATTGCATATCTCTTCAATGCATACACGATCGTGTTGAATTTTTATATGATAAGTCTATATGTGGGCTCATTGCATGAAATTTTATTTTGTAATAGATGTTTAGTGAAAGGGGATGTTAAATTTGTTTGCACAGTTTGTGAAATTGAATCTCTCTTCAATGTATAAGCAACTGTGTTGGATTTTTATATGTTACTTCTATATGTGGGCTCATTGTATGAATTTTTATTGTGTAAATTGTAATAGTGAATACTTTTGGGTTTGGAATTTTCATGTTGGGTTTTGGTAATTTTGAATTTTGTGGTTAAACAGTTTGTTGAATTTGAAATATGGGGTATGTGGGTTTTGGGTAATTCATGTCACATGATTTTGTGTTTGTTGTGAATGCAGAGCCTAAAACAGAGATGGAAAACACAAACAAATCTAGTTCTTCCTCGCCGAGCGGCTCTCCCTTGAGAAACAAATCTAGTTCTTCCTCGCCAAGCGGCTCTCCCTTGAGAACCGAACGTTTTCCCTTGCCAACTATGCGGCCCTCTTCACCATTTTCACGTTCACCCTCACCATTGTCGCCTGGCAGCTCACCCTCAGGATCACCATCACCTTTATGCCCATTAAACAACGAGTAAGCGTTTGAAATTTGTAGTTAATCATGTTTAATTATGTTTGGGTTGATAGAATTTGTGAATCGGTGTATTTATGAATTTGTGCGTATTAATCATATATCACATAATAAATTTAAGTATATTTGTTGTGATTCTAATTCCTAAACTTTTGAACCAATTAGGAGTCCAAAATCCCCAACGGTGGACTTAGGAGAAGACTTAGAGTTAGAGGAACAAGAAGGGGGAGAGGGAGAGCAAGAGCGAGAGCGAGAGCCTACAAATGAGTACTTGGAGTTGGATACAACTAGAAAAAGAAAGACTATCTCAGATGTTTGAGATCATTTTACAAGGAAGAAAGTTGATAGAAAAATTAAAGCTCAATGCCATCATTGTAGCAAACTTTACTTGGGTGATTCTAGCCAAGGTACAACCCATTTACGTAATCATTTAGCAAGATGTCCACGGTTGAAGTTTAAAGATATAAGAGATATGTGACAACAAGTGTTAATTAAACAACAAAATAAGATGGATGGAACTATGAGTTTAAATGCTTATCAATTTGATCATGGCAAAGTGAGGAATAATCTTGCTCGTATGGTCATCCTACATGAATACCCCCTTTCAATAGTTGACCACATTGGGTTTAGAGAATTTGTGGTTTCTCTTCAACCGTTGTTTAAACTTGTCACAAGAAATACTTTGAAGAGTGACATTCTTAAAATCTACGATAATGAGAGGGAGAAAGCTTTGAAGATGACGGACAAGAATAGAAGTAGGATGGCAATTACAACTGATATGTGGACTTCAAGTAACAAAAAGAGAGGGTTTATGATCATTACCGCTCATTTTATTGATCATACTTGGACGTTGCAAAGCCGAGTTTTAAGGTAATTTTTTTATCTATAAATTGAATGTTAAAGACTTTACATTTAGAATGTTTATTGAGCTATGTTATAATTATTCCTATTATTTTTTTAGGTTTGTTTATGTTCCTTCTCCACACACAAAAGATGTCCTTGCTGATGTCCTTGTTGATTGCTTTTTAGAGTGGAATATTGATAGGAAGTTGTCCACAATAACCGTTGATAATTGTAGTACTAATGATGCTATGATAAGACTTCTCTTGAATAAGCTTGATACTAGTTCTCTCATGTTGGGTGGGTCTATGTTGCATATGAGATGTGCTGCACATATTTTGAATTTAATTGTTCAAGATGGGTTGTCTCTTATTGGTGATGGTATTGAAAGGATTCGTGATAGTGTGATTTATTGGACTGGATCACCAAAAAGGAGGCAAAAATTTGAAGAAAATGCACGTCAATTGCGTGTTCAATGCACTAAAGAGTTAGTCTTAGATTGTAAAACTCGTTGGAATTCAACTTACTTAATGCTTTCTACTGCATTGATTTATAAAGATGTTTTTCCTCGTTTGGCTAAACGTAAAACTTCTTATTCTTCTTTGCCATATGATCATGATTGGGAGTTAGCCAAAGATATTTGTGGGAAGTTGGAGTTGTTTCATAGTGTGACTGAGTTTTTTTCAGGTCGTAAGTACCCCACAACTAATATGTATTTTACTTTGGTGTATGAGTTGAAAATTGTATTGAATGAATGGAGTTTGCCTTCAAATGAGATGATAGCTACAATGGCAGAAAGCATGCTTGCTAAATTTAATTCTTATTGGGCTAATGTTAGTGTTGTTATGGCTGTTGCTGCTATCTTAGATCCAAGATATAAGATGAAGTTATTGGAGTTTTATTATCCTAACATTTATGGTGATAATTCAAATTTGGAGATTGAAAAAATAAAGAATCTTTGTTATGATTTGCTTGATGAGTATGGAGATCTAGATGAGTCCCCTGCAAATAATGAAGGAAGTTCTCATATTCCTGCAAGTAGTGCTTCAAGCCCTGCGGCTCAAATGAAGTTTAGATTAAGTAGGTCAATGTCATGTTTTGATTTTTTTGTGAACAATAGTTCAAAGAAACATGGGAGTGCTAGAATGAAATTTGATTATTTCATTGATGAGGGAGTGTTGAAGAGAAGTGAAGATTTTGATATTTTGGGATGGTGGAAAAGTAATGGTCTCAAGTATCCTACTTTACAAAGGATTGCAAGAGATATTTTAGCCATTCTTGTCACAACTGTTGCTTCAGAATCTGCCTTTAGCACTAGTGGGAGGCTTTTAAGTCCACACCGTAGTAGGCTACATCCCAAGACTATAGAGGCAATGATGTGTGCTTAGAATTGGTTATGGAGTGAAATCAACGGTTAGTAATTGTCTAATTTTTATTTATAAAATCAAAATTGTATTTTTATATTTGCTTGTTACAAATTGATGAAGTTTATTCCATTTTTTAATTCATTGTTGTTGTAGGTTCTTCAACTATGTCTGGTGATTGTGATCTTCAAACAATTCTTAATGATGGGGAGCCTAATGAAGAGGATGGGAGTTGTGTCACAGTTGTGGACGATCAAACATTTTGTAATAATTTAGTAGCCCTTTTAATTTCTTAGACTTGTTAGATTAATTTGTTGGTTTGTAATTATTCTAAACCGTTTGTAATTTCTTAGTCTTTTTAATTTGTTGATTTGTGGAGGATAAGACATTTTGTAATTTCTTAGACTTGTGAGATTTATTTTGTAGCTTTTTAAGTAATTTATTGCCATATAAGATGTTTTTGGGTGCCATATAATGATATAAATGGAGGTAAATGATTTGGCTACCATATAACAGGGCAAATTTTGGCATTTGGGCCATGTTAAATGACTTGAATGGGCTTGAATTTAGGGAAAAAAATTTAATGGGCTTCAATTTTTTTTTTGGTTGGCCCAAATTTGGGCCCAATAAGTTAAACGGGGCCCGCCGGGGCGGGTCTGGGCCCCAAGAAAAAAACCCGATTATTATTCGGGCCGGGTCCGGGTTTCGGGTCTTGGCTCGCAGGTCAGGTCCGGGTATGCAAAAACCCGGCCCGAACCCGACCCGTTGCCATTCCTATACATTAAAAGTGTTATGAGTCTTATTGGTCCTATTTAGCAAAAAAAAATCTGTGTATTTATTTTATATATAATTTTTATTTTGAAATCTAATTTATAAATAGATAAAGTAATTTGAAAATTAACAGGAGAGTGACTCTATTTTTTTGGCAATATTTTAGTAGGAGTTAGAGTTGTATTTTTATCGGATTATCCTTTAATTTTATCTCTACTTAAACATAGGAGTGTGGAGACATTTTTTAATAAAAAAATGAGGAGTCCAAACAGGAGAAACCCTTTAAATAATAGTATAGAAAAAACTAAGTTACATATCGCAACCTATAATTTTTTACCAAAATTCAATTTCGGTTTCTAACTTCACTTTTATTCAATTAAAACCTTTAACTTTCAATTTTTTTTTTTTTTAATATAGTCTTGTGTTAGTCTCCGTTAAAATAGTGTCATCAACGTTTAAATTTGTTATAAAAAAGAAAATAAATAAATAAAAACTTTGTTGGCAACCCTGTAACTTTGCCTAAACTAAGCTTTTTCTACTAACGAGAGGCCTAAATAAATAAATTTGACAATTAAAAGACTTAATGGAACAAAATGAAATTAGAAGTTTGCATTGAATTTTGATCATTGTTAGAGAATGCAATTTACAATTTAGCCTTTCAAATTTCATCCTCTAACTTTATCTAAAATTCAATTAAGTCTTATAACTTCAACTTCGTTTAGTTCAAAATTTTAAATTTATTCAATTAAGTCCCTTGTTAGTATTTGTTAAATGATTTCCGTTAAGTTTCATTTGAGAGTTTATAAGGAAATGGAATGGAATTATCATAAAGAAATAGAAAGAAATGAAATATATTTAAGTAAGAAATTAATGAGATGGAATCAAGTAACATGGTTTGATTGACTACATTCATTTCTATTCTTTTATGATCATTCCATTTCACTTCTTTATGAACTACTAAACGAAGGCTTAAAATAAATGAATGGAAATGAATAGATGGTAAGTAACATTGTTTTGGAGTAATATGAAGGGAAAAGAATGGAATCATTTTATAACAATATTACTTATATAGGAGTATTTTAGAAATTTTAGTAAAAAATTCATTAAATCTAAATTTATTCTCTCTAATTCTTCCAAATCTTGTGAGAATGAAAATTTGAGATAATAGAAAGAAATGAATGTTCCCTCCTACTCATTCCATTCCCTCCAATTTAAACTCCAAAACAATATAATGAATTTTTCATTCTCTCTATTAAAACTCATAAAAAAGGAATAGAAGAATATTTTAAAACTATTTCATTTTATTAATTTCCCTCCTCTCAAACAAGCTGTTAAGTTCCCAAAATGACATAGTTTTGTGATGCTCTCTCTCTCTCTCTCTCTCTCTCTCTCTCTCTCTCTCTCTCTCTCTCTCTCTCTCTCTCTCTCTCTCTCTCTCTCTCTCTATTTTGTGTAAATATGTGTTTGAAGGTTGGATTTAAAGCCAAATGTAAATCGGTTGCTTGGTGATTTGCTAGTAACTTTTGGATGTTGGCTTAAATTTTACATTTTTTTTTTTTGCTTTGTAAAAGTATTGTATATGGCTGTAGACTGTAGTTTGCATTGGATTTTCAAGTTAATTATGTGCTGAATGGTTTATGCATTGGGCTATGAGTGCTATATTGCTTCTTTAGATGGAATTAAGACCTAGAAAGCTCTATATGAACCCACTTAAAACAATTGCAGAATGTTTTTTATTTTTTGGTATTTTGATATGGATGATCATTCTTCTGGCCTTGACAATATAACAAATGGGGTTTGGGTCGAATGGATTTTGGCTACTGTTTGGATTGATTGGTTATTCTTTTCATTTATTTTTGTGTTTGGCTAGTGAAAAAGTAGTTGTCGAGTCTTTGGTTTGCCATTTTTTTAACTATCGTTTTTTTATATGAAAAGTTTAAATAAAAAAAAAAAAAAATGAAGTGACATCATTTTGGCCACTTAATGCGGATCTTCTAGTGGACACTAATAGGTGGAATGAATTCAATAAAGTTAAAAATTAAATGACTGAATTTATCAAAATTGTAAAATTTGCAGTTTTTTCGGTATTTTACCTATGGTTTTATTGGTTTTTTTAGGCTATAACTTTTATTATTATTATTAATAATAAAAGATAGAAATGGCAAAAACACATTTTGGCAGTGGATAACTTATATTTTCTTTCATTTTAGTCCTTTATGTTTTAAAATTGTCAATTTTATATCCTCATATTTGAGAGCAAGCTCAATAATGCATCTTGGTTACGTTTCGGCATTAGCATTCAGTTTTTTTTTTTTTTTTTTCAGTTACATTCTTTTGATCATTATATAGTTAAATGAGAAAGGAAGATTTAAATTCTAGATATTTTTGTTAAAAACTCCAAAAAGATGTCAATTGTGCTAAAGGACTTTTTGACATTTTTCCTTTTTACATTCTTAACCCATTTTAGATGGAAAATAAAAATAGCAAAAACTAACCCATGAAATGGGGCTTGATTAGAAATGCAATTTGAACACATCGTATGTTGCACTCCCCAAATTGACTAATCATCCGTTGAAATCACAAAATTTCATTTCGTAATTTTCTTCCTCCCTCACAGTTCGATCAAACCGAACCCATTGACAGCTCTACTTTACTTGCACCATGGGTGTGGTCAGTGGTGTCCTCTTGACATGACTAATCATACAAATAATCCCAAGGATTGAGTTGGACGGTGCTATAAAATGCCAAATTTTGGAGTTGGGCTGGTGAAATCAGTATGGAAGAAATTCACTGAAAGTCAAATACACTATTACTAACCTGCTATTCAACTTCAAACATGAAGCATTGCTGCATTGGAAAGGAATCTACATACCTTACATTATATCATACAAAATGTAGTGATTACAAACTTCAAAAAGAAAGCCTGATATGTAGTTTCTATCATTAGAGCTGAGGCTCTTTCTCTGCTTGTGTAATTTTGTTCTTGCTTAATAAACATTGCTGGTTCATAAAAAAAGAAAAAAAGAAAGCCTGATATGTAAATCCCAACCCTGTAAATTGTAATAGTCCTACTCGTATACAACTATACATACAGGTGTGAGAGATTGTGGCTCTGGCTAACTGACATTTTTAGTTGGGCCAAACCCATGTAAGGGGGTGGAACGTGTGTGGTGTATCTCATGGTGGTGATTCAATTGATGATATATCTCTTTAGATTGAGAGTTTTGCATGGAGTGAACTCTTATTTTATTAAAGTGTCTGTTTGGCCAGATTATTTTTGCCAACTTATTTTACTATTCAGCTTATTTTTGTTACTATTAATGAGTCTCACTGCACATTTTGATACTATTCATGGACTTCACTGTACTATTTCAGCTAAATTTCACCTTTATTTACAGTACTTTCAACAAAAAGTTTTCAGTTTCAGCAAAATAAGCAGATCTCAAACAGACCCTATGTAATAACCCGATTTTATCATCATTATTAAAATTATTATTTTAGCTTTGAGAGGTGATGTGGATAAACACGTAATGTCATGATAGGATTATTTATATAGTTAGTTTTTGGATATGCTACATGTGAGTTGTAACTTGTAATTTTATGGCCAAACAAAGATTACTACCCAAAGTAAGAGATGAAACAATAGACTGCACAATTAGGTAACGTGTAGTCCTCATTTATTTTTGTTTCAGTCACAGAAAGATTAAGAAATTAAAACTTTTAGTCTCCTTGTCAATTAAGGAAAATGATGAGAGAATAAAAACCTTTTTCGATAAGAAGTCTAAGAGTTATTGGAATCCCTTGGAGTTCCAGCTTACCTAAATAGGCCAGTAGTTAATAATACCTAAAATTGAGGTTAACTAGAAGCTATAATATCTTCGAAGGCTCTAGGGTTTCTTCATTATACGCGTTAACCAAAAGTCAAAAAAAAAAAAAAAAAGAGCAGGGACGGTTGTAGGCATCATCTATAGACTATAGTTAGTGCTCAAAGATTGATCTCTCATCAGGTAGTCATTCCCTAGTCTTGGCAAGGACAGATCTATAATTTTTATTATAACTATTGTCATATAATATTGGCATGTGATTAAAGATTAAAAGAATTTCTGTTTAAGTGTATCGCTGCCATGATTAATTTGGTTATTAGACTTTGGAGCGTGAAAGATTTTGGTTTGAAGGACTGGACGAGACTTTGAATACTTAAATTATATTACTAGTTTAGGATTGACCCTAAAGGGAAGGTGGTGTTCAATAATGACATGAAGTCTTGTAGTTGGTTTAATTTGATATTTGATAGATTGGCCGATTGTTTTAGAATAACTAATAGGTATATTCGGATTTGATGTTTCTACATATGGAAAATAGTTCTGCCTATATTATGACTCTAGGAAAAAGAGAAGGTTGTGGAGGATTATAGTGTTTTTAGGAAGTATTTTATGATCATGAAATTTCATGCTTATTGATTAAAGTAATTTTTTGTTTAGAGCTTACGGAAGACTAAAAGTGCTTGGCTGTGTTCGGATATATAAGCAAGAGAGGTAAGTAATTATGCATAATATGCACAATTTTGTTCATTAGGTTCTTAGATATCAAAGGTTTTCAAAGGTTGTGTTTTAAGCTTACGTTTACTAAAGTTTATCAAGAGCATTTTTACATCATTGAAAGAGAAACTTCTACCTTTAAATAATGTTTTAAAGAGAAACTTTGAATTCTAAATAACATTTTGAACGTCCAAATCTCATTTAAAAGATGAGTTCTAAACTAAACTATTTTTATAAAATAATTGAGTTTCAAAGTAAGTTTTCTAAAAAGGTTCTTGTTCTTTAAATTTGTTAAAACCATGTGATTTCAAAGTCATATTCCTATTCTTCAAATGGTATTTATATGGTTAGTTTTTGGATATGCTACTTGTGAGTTGTAATTTTGTGGCCAAATAAAAATTACTACCCAAAGTAAGAGATGAAACAATAGACTGCACAATTAGGTAACGTGTAGTCCTCATTTATTTTTGTTTCAGTTACAGAAAGATTAAGGAATTAAAACTTTTAGTCACCTTGTCAATTAAGGAAAAGGACGAGAGGATAAAAACCTATTTTCATAAGAAGTCTAAGAGTTATTGGAATCCCTTGGAGTTCTAGCTTACCTAAATAGGTCAGTAGTTAATAATACCTTAAATTGAGGTTAACTAGAAGCTATAAAATCTTGGAAGGCTCTAGGGTTTCTTCATTATACGCGTTAACCAAAAGTCAAAAAAATAAATAAATAAAAGAGCAAGGACGGCTGTAGGCATCATCTATAGACTATAGTTAGCGCTCAAAGATTGATCTCTCATCAGGTAATCATTCCCTAGTCTTGGCAAGGACAAATCTATAATTTTTATTATAACTATTGTCATATAATATTGGCATGTGATTAAAGATTAAAAGAATTTTTGTTTAAGTGTATCGCTGCCATGATTAATTTGGTTATTAGACTTTGGAGTGTGAAAGATTTTGGTTTGAAGGACTAGACGAGACTTTGAATACTTAAATTATATTACTAGTTTATGGTCGACCTAAAGAGAAGGTGGCGTTCAATAATAACATGAAGTCTTGTAGTTGGTTTAATTTAATATTTGATATATTGGTCGATTGTTTTAGAATAACTAATAGGTATATTCGGATTTGATGTTTCTACATATGGGAAATAGTTCTGCCTATATTATGACTCTAGGAAAAAGAGAAGGTTGTGGATGATTATAGTGCTCTTAGGAAATAGTTTATGATCATGAAATTTCATGCTTATTGATTAAAGTAATTTTCTATTTAGAGCTTACGGAAGACTAAAAGTGCTCGGCTATGTTCGGATATATTAGCAAGAGAGGTAAGTAATTATGCATAATATGCACAATTTTGTTCATTAGGTTCTTAGATGTTAAAGGTTTTCAAAAGTTATGTTTTAAGCTTACATTTACTAAAGTTTATCAAGAGCATTTTTACATTATTGAAAAAGAAACTTCGACCTTTAAATAATGTTTTAAAGAGAAATTTTGAATTCTAAATAACATTTTGAACGTCAGAATCTCATTTAAAAGATGAGTTCTAAACTAAACTATTTTTATAAAATAATTGAGTTTCAAAGTAAGTTTTCTAAAAAGGTTCTTGTTCTTTAAATTTGTTAAAACCAAGTGATTTCAAAGTCATATTTCTATTCTTCAAATGGTATTTAAAATGTTTCTTTTAGCAAATTGAATTTTCAGATTTACTCAAGAATTGTAAAATATTTATATAAACTCCTCAATTCCTATTCTTTTCCTAAGAGAGTCAAGCATCCTTTGATTTATGTATCAATTTAATATTGAGATATTCAATATGCCTTTATTGTTGAATAATTGTTAATATTAAGAAAATTATTCTATGTTGTAAAAACTTTGCTTTTTGTGATATGTGACTCAAAATAAGTTTTTTTAGAATTGATCAGGTATATGTGTAAGCTCGCTCACAAGGTTGTATGTGAGAATAAATGTTGATCCATCACCATCAGGGGTTAGATGTTAGTATCCACTCACAGAATTGTATGTAAGAATATGTGATATGTGTATATGTGACACTATGCTCTGATTAGTTATCTGTATGTGTTTTTGAATGATTTTAAGGCATGGAAGTCAAATTAAAAGTCCCAAGGGAGATGTAGTATGGGTGGCATTCTGGTATGAAAGAATGGTGAGCTTCTACTTCCGGTGTGGTATGATAGGGCATGAAATCAAAAATTGTGAAAAGTCTAGACAAGAGAAGGAGCAGGAAAATCCACATGGTGACTGGTTGAGAGCCAGATATTGGAAGCCGGATGATACCCATAGAGACCATAATTTCCAACAACCAGTAAAGGAGGAAGTAGAAAGATCAAGCCGTGAAACAAAGGGAGCGTTGCAATCAATTTCCTCACAATATGGTGAATCGGGTAACAGTTTTGGGAATCTCAAAAATCACGGCACGGACATGGGAATTACTGCGTCACATGAGTTGAGCATAAGCATTTCAAACGTGCCTGTTTATTCTCCAAGTTTAACCGATATCCAACAAACGACAACAACAATAACTAAGGAGAAAATAAAGGAGCTGGGTGCATTCAAAACTGTTAGTAATATAGTAACAAACACGACAACAATAAAGGAGAATAATAAGGAGCTAGGTGCATTCAAGGATTTAATAAGGATACAATTGAGATCGTGGGAGAGGTTTTATTTAGTGTGCCGATAACTGAAGTAAGGACCACCCAAAACCCTACATCACATGACTTCAAAGCCATAGGTCAGACACATGAGTTACTAACTAGGAATAAGGAGAAAACAAAGGCAGCGACAAAATTGGGGACAAGGGAGAACAAAAACTCAGTAGAAAACCCTACCAAAGCAATGTGGAAAAAAATAGAGAGGAAGGGGATTCCCACAGGTAAAGGGGATGAGAGAGTTCTCTGTGAGGGGGGAAGAAAGAGAGAGTACATAGTCATGAATCAAGACAAGGAAGCCACAGATACAGGTGCAAACAAGAAGAAAAAAATCCAGGATTTCAATCAAACCAATCTTTCGACGTCGGAGGCTGTTACCAACCCCGCCAAGAACAATGATTATCATAAGTTGGAATTGATGGATAAAAAACATGTTTGTATCGCATACAAAACATACGTATCGGAAGAACAACAGATCTACTTCATTCATAAATGTTAACATACATAATGTAAGTTTCAGAATATGAGAACAAGAAAGTGTACCTTGGAGCGGTGAATTTTAAAACCGAAGATCAGAGGCACTTGGAAACACTTTTAATTTTCACTCCAATTCCACTAACACCCAAGATGTGTGGTCTCTCAGTCAGTTTTCCAAGGGAGAATGTCAAAGTGTCTAACCCTTCTTACACACCACTTCACAATAGTGTTATATTTCTCTCTAACAAAAATTATGTATGTTTCTCTTTTTGTATCTAACTGATTATCTAATTGGGCTGACTTTTTGGTCATTTCCAATTGGGCTTAAGTGTGTGGCTTGGAGTGGGACCAATAAGACACTAGCTCCAATGGGCCTTGGGCTTTTCTGTCAACTCTTGACAAGTCCAAAGTTACCATTAACTATATTTAATACCACTATATAAATATATTTGTACTCTAGGCCTTATTTATAAATTATATTCCAAGATTTTATTGTACATGCAACCCCTTCATAAAATATTCGTAGTAATACAAAGTCATAAATGTAAACTGCCACTTTGTAGATTACTACATCTTAATTCCTTGAGTACCCAGTTTAATCCTTTAAGTTATTCATCATATATTTTTGAAATGTAATTCCATAAATATATACTTTAGTAACTCCTTACTAAAGCTGTTAGGCCTAACTCTCTGAATAACCAAACCCATTAAATTTATCTCAAGGAAATATTTTGTATCTCCGTTAAGAGACTATGAATTTCATCTTAAGAATATATGTTCCATTAACACTAAATGTGGTTGTCCAACATACTAAAGTTTTAACCGTAATTATAGATCTCACTCCTGATATATCAAAGCAACCTACACTTCATAATCAGGTCCATTATCTTCTCAGTATTGAGAATTCATGTAAATATAAGTTGTAAGTTTATTATTCATTTGACAGTCATTAGAAGAATAATAAATCTCACAACGGTCCAATTTAATATGTCTTAACTCTTAAAACATATCAACATACCAACTAAAAATCTCCATTTTCATAATCAAGACAAATCGTCTTAGTTGATATGTTATAGTTTTCGCAAATTAAATGTCCAATTTCATCACCGACTACGAACTACATTTTGAATTTACAAGAAACTTGTGATTTACATCTTCTGTGACTAAATCACATATAATGCATCTCATGGACTATATGATAATGTCCCAATATTCATGTTACTATTATTTTAAGATAATAATAAAAACAACTTTATTAAACACAACATTAAGTCATACATAATGTCATACATAATAACATACATAGCATCTTACAATAGGATTTAAGGGCAGTAATCTTAACAGGAACTACTGGGGGCTTAGAAACCAACGTGTAGTGAATGCCCTTTCTCACTTGGTGGGGGAAAAAGCTCCCAAAGTTTTGTTCCTTATGGAGACAAAACAAATTGTTGAGGAGATGATACTTTTTTAGAATGGCTTACACTTTGATTCTATGTTGGTTGTTCCGTGTATAGGTAGAAGGGGAGGCTTGGCAATGATATGGAAGGAAGATGTGAATTTGCATTCAAACATATACATAGAATCATATTGATGAGCTAATTCTCACAAACGCAACCTCACCATGGCGGATCAACGGTTTCTATGGAAAACCAAAAGAACACTTAAGGCATGAAATGTGAGCGTTATTGAAACTCCTAAGTACACAACTCTCATCATCGTGGTTGCGTTTAGGTGATTATAATGAGATTTTGTCTTTTGAGAAAAAATATGGTTGACTACCAAAATAGAAGTACCTCATGCAAGAATTTAGATTATATTGTGGCCTAATTGATATGGGTTTTACAAGGAATATATTTACATGGGAGAATGGAAGAGAGGGGGAAGCGTTTGTGCAAGAAAGACTGGATAGAGCTTGTGCATCACTGGAGTGGCGTGAACTCTTTCTTTATAGTAGTGTCGCACATCTCACTTCTTCTTATTCAGACCATGTGCCAATTTTGGTCAACACTCAGGTGGAGATAAACCCAACTCAGCCTAGGAAAATGTTGTAACGTTTCGAGGAGAAGTGGGTGACCCATCCATAGTGTGAAGACATTATCCAACAAGCATGGACAAGTGTGCAAGCCACGGGTTGCCCCATGTATATCCTCTTTGAAAAAATTAAGCAGTGTCGAATGGCTTTGGTTAGTTAGAGCAGGATCACTTTCGGGCAAGCAAGAAACAAAATTAGGGAGAAACACAAGACCCTACAAGAACTTGCAAGTAACAATATGGCCGAAAATATGCATAAAATTCAAAGAGTGAAGGAGGAGAAAAACACCATGTTATTCAATGAGGAATTGCATTGGTGACAACAATCAAGATCCATATGGTTATAGGCCGGGGACAAAAACACAAAAAATTTCCACCAAATAGCTAGCCAAAGGAGAAGAAAAATAATGTTTATGGTGTGTTTGATGGGGGAGGTACTTGGTGTGAATTTGAGGACAACATTGTAAGGGTGGCTGAAGGTAATTTCCAAGAACTTTTCGCCTCATCAAACCCTGCTACCATTGAACCTGTATTGGATGATGTGGATCGGGTGGTCACACCAGAGAAGAACTAAATCTTGCTGCAACCGTATACAATTGATGAAGTAAAGGGGACACTTTTTCAGATGCACCTCTCAAAGTCCCCGAGTCCTAACGGTATGTCTCCATTTTTCTTTCAAAATTTTTGGCATTTGGTTGGGGTTGATGTGTCAAATGTGGTGTTTTCCTTCTTAAACTCAGGTCATTTTTTGAGAAAAAAGAATTATACACATTGTTCTCATCCAAAAAAAAAAAAAGAAAAAAAGAAAGAAAGAGCCCTTGTATATGTCTGATTTTCGCCTAATAAGTCTAGAAAATATAATCTCTAGAATTTTTCAAAGGTTATGGTGAATAGGCTGAAAATTATTCTGCCTAATGTAATATTTGATGCCCAGAGTGCATTTGTGCCTAGTAGGCAAATCATTGACAATACAACTGTAGCTTTTGAGGTGTTACACAGGATGCGAAATAAAAGAACATGGTAAAAGGTAGATGGCGGTGAAGCTTGACATCAGTAAAGCCTATGATTGTGTTGAATGGGATTTTCTTCGGCGAGTGATGATGAAATTGGGGTTCGATGAGCGGTGGGTCCAATTGGTCATGGAGACAGTGGGTACAACCACGTACTTAATATTGATTAATAGGGAACCAAAGGGTTTTGTTCAAACAACAAGAGTTATAAAGCAAGGAGATCCTCTATCACTATCAAGAATGATAAGGAAAGCAGCAGAAAGTAGGTAGCTATTGGGAGTGTTATCTTGTACAGGTGGGGTTCGTATATCTCACCTCCACTTTGCAGATGATAACTTGCTATTTTGTGAAGTATTAGTGGAGGAGTGCCAGCACCTTCTACACATTTTGGGCCGATATGAAGTTGCATTAGGCCAAGCAATTAATAGACAGAAGACATCCCTACTTTTTAGTAGAAATACAAAACCGGAGGTAGGGGTTGATATACAGAATTTGTTGGGAGCAAGGATAATGAATGACTGTGAGAAGTACCTGGGACTACCTATGATGGGTGGAAAATCAAAGATAAATGCATATAAAGAGTTGTAGGAACAGATTACAAAGAGGTTTATGGGTTAGAAGGAAAATTTTATTTCAAAAGTCGGGAGAGAAGTATTGATCAAGACTATTGCACAAACCATCCTTACATACTCTATGAGTGTTTTCAAGATTCTAAAAACAGTGGGGGACTCAATAAACTCAGCTTTAGCTAAATATTAGTGAGGCTAAACAAAGGATGAGAAAAAGATACACTGGATAAATTGGAAGAAACTGTGTACACCAAAAAAGAAAGGAGGCATGGGATTCCGAGATATTCATGCTTTTAATTTAGCTATGTTAGCTAAACAAGCATGGCGCCTGATTCATCAAATACACTCCCTATTTTATAGGGTCTACAAGGCAAGGTATTTCCCAAATTACTCTTTCCTAAATGTTGAATTAGGTCACAAACCATCGGTTGTTTGGCGAAGCTTACTTGCTGCTAGGGAAGTCATTTTTGCGAGTTCAAGGTGGAGAGTGGGAGATGGCAGCCAGATCCTGGTCGCATCATCAAATTGGTTAGCATACAAATCAGTTTTCAATAGGGCTGAGGAGAACATGTTAAGGGTGGCTAAGCTAATTGATAGGGATACATGGTAGTGGGTTAAAATAAAGGTTTACGAATTGTTTGCACCCAGGACTAGATCAAATATACTGGCAATTCCTCTTTGTTATAACCAGCCAAAGGACAAGTTGATTTGGAAGGAAAATAGCAAACATGAGTTCTCCATAAAAACAACTTATCATGTGGCTCTTCGACTTCGTAAGCAGGCAAATATTGAGCATTCAAGAGCACAAAAAGATGGCAAATGGTGGAAGATGATCTAGGTAATTAATGTACCATCGAAGGTTAAAACCTTCATTTGGAGGGCATGCTCCAATATCCTACCTACACAAGTGAACTTGCAACGACAAAAAATTTAGGTAGACCAAAGGTACGAGCAGTGTTGCCAACAAGCAGAAACTTGTGCCCACTTGTTGTGGGAGTGTCCTTTTGCTAGGAATGTATGGGCATTGATGAGGGGAAGGGTGTAGAAATGCAGTAATGGAGTGGAGGATTTCTGTTAATTGTTTCAGATGGTGGGGGAGAAATTGTTAAAGGCAAAATTGGAGCAATGGGTGGTCCTATCTTGGGCAATCTGGACTACAAGAAATAAGTTCTACTTCGAGAAGTTCCAAACACCCCCAAAGGTGATTGTGGAAGGAGCATTAGCCACATTGGAAATTTGCCAACAGGTGGCTGCTACTCAGGCCTCAACTTGAGCATGTAACCCCTGTTTGCAACAGCTGGAAACAAGTGAAAGGATGGATGGGTTGTTTTAATTTCCTCTCATGGTGTATTTTACCTTCCCTCAATGATGTATCATCAGGAAAAACTCAGATAGCTTGGATCATGTTTTTTTGTAGACCATATTTACTTACACATCAATAAAATTCTAACTGTTATCTCAAAAAAATAAAAAATAATAATAATAATGACAAAGTTTGACTATGAACTTTATTGTAGCCTAATACTACAACTCCCATTAAAATTTAAAAAAAAACATTTTTACATATTTTGAAAATCTAACTATTGAATTGCATGTTTTTTATACATTCTTAACTCCCTTGTCAAATTTCATCATAATAAGATATTATTTACTATTTGATTCATAAACTTATTTTTTACGTATAATTTTACACTACAAAACTTGAAATTTAAACATTTGATTGAAGGCATAGCTATCGATCTTTAATATTCTGGAAATTTTGTAAGCATGAAGGATATAAAAAGAAAATGTAATCAAATGATGGATTTGTCAAAATTCACATCCAATAAAAAAAAAATATCGAGTGGAATTGTAGACTTAGATTGCAATCAAGTTTATAGTTAAACTTTATCTCAGTAATAAACATGGTGATCAATTGGGGAAGAATTTTTAATTTCAGGTTTTAAATTATCTCATTATATTAGGCAATAAAGTACTAAGATTATTTTTTTATATAAATAAGTTTTAAGGGTAATTATGAAGTATTTCAGGAATACATAATGATTTTTTTAGGTTTTAATGAGAGTGTAATCATATGGGATTTAATTTTTTTTAGATTAATATGAGTTTAAATTTTCTAATTATATTAGGTAATAGAGTTTTAACAAGAATACGATTGTCTTTATCAATTTATATATTTTTTTAATAAAAAATTTGATGAGATCATGTGACACACTCCTATATTAGGAGGCACGAGCATACGAGTGTAGGTTGAATTTATGCGATAAAATCGGTGAAGAAAAACAAGTAGAAGTGAAATAGTAAGTAGAACACATGACAAATTGACGTATACATTGCGGAGATAGTGCGTACAATTGGATCACGGGTGTTCGCGGTGCACCCGCCGCCCCCACAAACCATGACCATGAATCCATGAATCAACTCCAACAGCATCAAGCAACGCTACTTTTACTTTCCCCCGTGACTGGCGCGTGGTCTCATTACTCTACACACTACACTTACTGCTCTCTACAGGAACCATCCAGCAAGGCCTGTACTTTCCCTTTCACATGAGCAAAAATGCTCTAACCCAATACTCACGTCACTCCCACGCATAATAGACCACAATTGTTTTACTCACTCAAAAAAAAAAAAAAATTGAGTCAATGTAAAATTTGCACACAGTCAATTATAATAATAGAAACATTTTGTTGAAGATTTGAATCTGATATTTCTCTCTCACACCTTATAAGTACTTATATTTGTGGAGTGACCATCGTACAAAAATTATGCAGTGGTACAACAATTCTTAAGTAACGGGTTGTTAAAAAAAATTTAATATAAATATAAATTATAACCAATTACAACTTACCAATTATGATTTGTTGGGAAAGCTTTTCTAATATGTAAGCTGACTATTGGTGTTATAAGGATAAAGTGATTCTCTGCTCTAAAACTAGTATAGCTGAATCTACTATTCCTGGACCATCTACATGATCTTGTTGATGAATTGTTATAGTCAAAGGCTGTAGAAGCTCAATAACAACACTTTTGTCTTTCTTTCTGGTTTTTGTTTTGTTTTGATTTTTTTTTCCTTGGGTAAATATCTACTTTATTCAACTACACTTTTGTTATAGAGCTATAAATTATCAACATATTAGTTAATTGCTATAATTCGTGTGTTCCGTTTTGGCTGTAAAATGCTAAAAGTCCCTTTATAATTTAGAGTGTATTTGCAAAGTCCCAAAAAAAAAAAAAAAAAAAAAAAAAAAAACAACAAAGAAGTGTTTTTTTAATTTAATTTTGTGGGTACTATATCAATTTTCTTTTTTAGCAAATCAACAAAGTACGTCTAAGTATCTACGATGGTGGAGCTAAAATTTTAGCATCTAATAACTTAAAAACTATTTTATCTATTTTAATACATAATTTCACAATACACTATGCATTAATGGTCTTATTTTTACCATCAACCAAATACTATTTATTTTTTTATTAATTTCTTTCTTACTTCCTCTGTCTTCCTCTCTGCCATCAAACCCAAAAAGTGATAAATTAATAATATTTTTTTTATACCACATTGCTACAGTGAACTGGAAGGCAAAATATTTTGCCTTTGGCTCCACCATGTTGGCATTTAATTTAGATTTGAGGTGGTCAAATAGCTAAAATTTACCACCACTAACGGTGATGCTCTTATATTCATGTGTCAACTTGTATTGTTTTTGTTAATTCAGCCTTGTTTTAAAAATAATTTGAGAACAACCTTTATTTACATTTTGAGAATAATCACGAATCTCTTATTTGGCAACAATTGATTATAAAAATTGAACCAACTTAAACCCACAAGAATAACTAATTTAAGCAATTGGACTTTGACATGCATAACTCGTTTTCAGAGTAATTATTTAGTTTTTTTATTTTATATTTCAATGTCAGAGTTATTATTTGCTATTATAGTGTATAATTGTGAGAGTATAGTCATGTCACATTCTTTTTTTCATATAATAATAAGCCACTAGTAATTTATAGTAAAATACTAAGATCCATTACTACTGCTATAACAATATCACAACAAATCTTAGGTAACAAATTATAAATAATTAAAGGAATGATGTTGGTAGTTGCTTGGTTGGCCCACTTGAGAATCAATCAGAGCTTATCATTTAGGCTTTATTCTAAAATTATTATACCAGTAAGACTATTATTATAAGAACAAAGAATACCGTGGGTTCCCTTTTGGATAGACATTGTAAGTTTTTTAAAAAAATCTTCTCCTACGTGCGTGTGTTAAAAATACTTAGTATTCTAAAAAAAAAAATAAATAAATACCGTAGGTTCTAATTAACTCAACTGATAAAATCTTTGATGGTTGAATAAGAGATCTAGGGTTCATTCCTCATTTACATCAAAAAACTTATTGATATCTTGATTTGCTGATAAAAAGCTATTATCAGAAGCAAACATTGTAAAATCAAAAGGTGGTATTTAGCTGGTATTTATTGCATATTATTGCGAGTTCTGTTGTGTTAGAGGCTACTGAAACAACATTTTTTTTTTTTGGTTTTCCACTGTGTTTTCTCAAAGTTTTTAACTATAGACTAATCACTGTTCGCAACGAGTGGGCCCATAGTGGGGTAAATCGCTAGCACAAGGAGTTTTTCAAAGTACTGATGCCTAGACTTGAACTAAGGAACTCCTAGTCAAATTCAAGATAGCCACTTTGAGACTAAGTGTTCAATCACTTGACCAACCCCACTGAGTTTGTGAAACAACATTTACCTAGGGATGACAATTTTTCCCCGCCCTGCTTAACCTGCCCCTCTCCGTTTCGCCCCGCGCGGGTTTTCCCCGCCCCACAAAAGTGGTGGGGCGGGGATGGGGCAAGATTTTATCCCCGTACCATGGGGCGGGGCAGGGATGGGTTTAAACTTTTTAGACCTACCCCGCCCCGCCCCTTCCCGTCCCCGCGTTGTTAAGTGTTATAATTATACATTTTTTATACCCTATAACCCTACTATATTAAACAAATATATCAATATTAGCTTATTTTATTCTACCCAATATGGTTCTCTACCTTTATTTTGTTATGTGTTATACTATGAGATTTTTTTATTGTTTTTTATTTATGATTGTCTTGTTATATAATTGGATATATTATTCAATTTTTTCTAAAAATTGATTTGATTTGATGGGATAAATTTAGTTGTAATTTCAACTATATTTTTATTAATGAAATAAGTTTCATTAAAAAAAATTATATTAGTTGTAGGGAAAATTAACAAAAAGTAGAGTTTTATGGGATGAGGTGGGGCTTCGCGGGGCCCCAAGGGACGGAGATGGGGTGAGAAAGTTTTCCCTGTCATGCAAGGCGGGACAAAAATAGGGTAAGAAAAAATTTTACGATACAGAAACGAAGATTCCATCTCTCGGCCCAACCTGCCCATTGCCATCCCGATTTACCCATGCCAAAAATACTGTGGGAAGATATTTTGAAATAGTAACGCCGCGGTTTATGATAAGGGTTGTATTTGTTGGATTTTTAAAGCGGCATTAAACCGACGTTAGTGCCCTCTCTGTTCACCTAAATTGACGTACGTGTCTGAGCAATTTGGACAGCCCAGCGATTGTGTTTGTGTCTGTCATTTCTCTATTATTATTTTTTTTGAACACGACATTTCTCTATTATTTGCATAATAGGCGCCGAAGATTTTCATGGACTTTCAAGAATCTCAATTATTTTATGCTATTGCTGTATTCTTAGGCTTTTTGTCACTCACAGACTAATAAGCAAATGAAGTATTTATTCGCAATCCCATAATAATAAAAAAAAACAAATATATTTATTTGCACTCCATAAAGTAAGAGAAATATTATGTCCACAAAATTTTCATAATACTTTCACAACAAATTATAGGTACTTAATTGTTATTAATTCTAATTTAAATATGATACCGAAATTACTTTTTGTTCCAACAATAACAACTTACTACTTAAGATTTATTGTGAAAGTGTTTTGAAAATGTTGCGAGCATATCATTTCACATCAAGTAATGGAGTATTTATTCACATCTCATAAAGTAGAAACTAAAAAAGAAATACACCTAGGAGTTTTTATAGATATTTTTGGACAAATCAGATCATATAGCTATCTATTATGTCATTTTTCTGCATCTGTATCATCTATTCTTTATTCACTACCACGTTTTAATTACCACCAGCATTTTACCTACATCCATAATTTAGTTGTCCTCTCCCTTTTTTATTCTATAGAGTATAGAGGATGCATTTCAAGTTTTCATCTCTTATAAACAGGGTTAAAAAAATGGGATTGAGTTTTTTTTTTTTTTTTCCCTTGGGATAACTTAATTTTTGTAAATTTTTTAAGACCAATTTTGTAATTATTATTTGATCAGTTAACTTTTTTTTTTTTTTTGAGAATCATTGATTAGCTTAGCTTGTATCTTATTTTTAGGAAAACATTGAAAATTACAAAAGGTTCATTGCTGAGATCATATTTCATATAGGGTCTTAGAGTTTTAATTTTGTCAACTTTAGTCCCAAATTAAAAAGAAAAATCATTTCAATTTGATCTCCCTATATAGATGGAGCAAAAAAACGAGAAACTATTAATTAAACCTTGTACTTCACCCAGGCTTGTTCATAAATTAATTTAAAAGTCATTAAATTGAGAGGTTAGAGAGAGAACGTTTCATTCAAAGAGATAAAATTTATCTTAGCATGATAGAGTAAAAAATGAATATTTTTATACTAGAAAATCAATGTTGGTTACCTAGGTAAAACACAAATTTTATCAATGGTTGCACTTTTTCCCACTACTACCCAAAATGACATAGATGGACAAAGGTTTCACATTGAAATAGTTTAAGTTTGGGAATTTAGTTGACATAATTATAAAGGTGAAAATACAGTGTTTATTCTTAAAGTTTATCTATTAAATACTTTTGAATTTTGAAGTTTCAAGTGAGCACTATTGATTCTTAAAGTTTGAAAAATAATTAATGTTAGTCACTCTGTTAACTTCTGTTAGTTTTCATGCTTATGTGTCTAATGAAATAATAACTTGACATTTTTTAAGTGATATGGCAACTTTTTAATTGAGGTAGTATACAGTACACCAGCCAATGCATGAGGGAATACTAACATGGCTGGATTTGGACCTGATACATGGAATGGCTGTGAGTAAGGAAAAGGAACGTTGGCTGGGATAAGGGATTTCTGGTTCATGCCAACAGCGTGATCATCTTGGAGAAAGTGAGATTTGCACCTGATATGGACACCCAGTACTCACAAAAGGGGATAGTGACTCTCTTTGGTTAGAGGTTGTGAAATTCTTCCCTTCCATTGACTGTGCTTGTGCTAGACCACTATTGGGGATACGTGCATTACTCTCAAGACCCCTAATGTCCCTTTCCTTGTCCAAGAATTACTTCCCATGTAGTGGCAGGGTTACTTTTCACGCCACTGTACAAACCTTGGCGTGCTCATTCTCTCTCCTCCAGCCACTGCATAGCACGGTAGCTGTATTAGAGTTCAAATGGGGGAATCACAATGTGACATCTGTCTTGTACCCAGCAACATTCCTTGGACTATAAGAGGAACATGTTGTAGGACTATTAGGGTAAGAACCAAGATAAAACAATAGAGAAAATGGTAGAAAGTTTGTAAAGAAGTGAGGTGGAGAAAATGTCCCTCCTTTAGTGAGAATATTACCACTGTACAAGGAAACCTCCAATTTTACATAATACAAAGCTTGACAGAGCAAGGGATATTTATCCTTGCTCACCCGTGGTTTTTCCTCCATTTCAAAGGGTTTTCTACGTATATCCCATTGTCATCTTTACTTTCCTTGCATTACTTTCTTTTTCTCTCAACATCATGGTGTTAAAGTTTCCATTTTTATTGTTTTGAGCTTTTTCATCAAAGTGTATTGTTAAATATCTCACACACTTTCCACATGAGTTTTACAAATCTAACTTGCACATACAGGTAGCAACTCTTTTATTAATCTAAATCTTTAATTCACCTCTAGATCTCTCACCAATTCTTCAAGAATTAAGAAGTGTGAGAGATTTAATTCATGACTTCTCAATCACAAAATGAGTAATACACACCTTCATCCTAATTCGCAACTAAATCCCATTGCAACAAAAACAAAACAAACTAAAAGAAAAAGAAAAGAAAAAAAAAAACGAACCCATTCATGGGAATGATATTCTTGAAACCATACGACTAAAAAACCCAGATGTTTAACATGAATTATCAGATCTAATCCACACCCTGAGCCTCACATAGGAAAAACCAATTAGAAATATAGTGAACATTCATTCGAAATGCTTTTTATTTTATTTATATATATAAATATATTTTCCCCTTTCTTTTTCTAAGTACTAATCTAAGGTGGAAAAGAACAAGAAGAAGAAAATTGGAACTGTCAAACTCATCTTTGCCTCTCTCTCTCTCTCTCTCTCTCTCTCTCTCTCTCTCTCTCTCTCTCTCTCTCTCTCTCTCTCTCTCTCTCTCTCTCTCTCTCTCTCTCTCTCTCTCTCTCAGGATTGGAGAGAGATTGAAAGGTGAATTTAGGGAAATGAGTTTAATTTTAGGAAAGACCCAAATAAAACCTAGAAGACCTGTTTGTGTGAATCATGATATATACTTTTTTTAATAATTAAAAAGTTTCCACATCACTTTAAAAAAAAAATCATGTCATTGTTCCATAAGACACATAAACATGAAAATTATCAGAAGTTAACAAATGGACTAATAGAACTCATTTTTTAAATTTTAGAGACCAATAATGCTCACTTGAAACCTCAGGAATCAAATGCGCTTAATACGCAGACTTTAGGAACTAACATTGTATTTTTGTCTAATTATAAACATATGATCTACTTTAAAATAAGGTATAGATTCTAGGTATTTTTATGTAATTTCTTTATAAAAAAAACCATAATATAAAACTTCCCAGCCAAAAAACAAAGGCAATAAATTTAAAATCTATAATATAAGCTTCATGATTTAAGAATATCATATCTTTGAACATTTTAATGTATTAACTTTTATTAAATAGAAGTTTATTAGTTTAGATGTGTCTTTCTAAGAATAAGAAATTTTTTTAAAAATAAAATACTAATTTATATTAAATAATTAATAGTATCTTTTTTTTGTTGTTCATATTTTGAAACTTTCCTCTTTTCTTTTTCTTTTTTATTTTTTACTATTATTTATTATTTCATAATAACACAGCTACTTTACTTTATGGTATACCAACCAAACTGTATAGAATTTTTTACTTTTAAAAATAAAGTCGAGTAGATAGAAAATAATAAGTTATTCTCTAATTATCTTTAAAGAAATTGAAGTGAAAAGATCTTAAAATTCAAATTCAAATTCATCAAACAAAACAATAATGTTATTACATCACAATATCCAATCATATTTGACAAAATATATAAAAGACAAGTAATAATAATCATAGAGTCAAAAACATATTCAAAACCGTAAACAAAGGGGTGAATTAGATAACATTGCATCAAACCCATTACACTTTGCCCACGCAAAAAGCAAAGCAAAAACTGTATTTGTCTTTCACTACACATTTCCTACCTCACAAACTCCTCCACACACCGAGTCAAAACCAATCTCACCCAAACCAAATACCACATGTGCAGTCTCACTCTTTTCCTACTCTTTTCCACTTCTCCATTAAACTAAACTATTATTAGTACACAGCATCTAGTAAATAACATCTCTCTCCTAAGTAATGCTACGGACACAAAAAATTTGTCAACATTTTTTATTTTTCACACTTATTAAGTTCGTAAATTTTTACTGATTTTCATATAAAGCTTCTATATATTTTTACCGACTACTAACAGTCTACCACAACGCTTAACAAATGTCAATTTTTTATCAAATTTGTTGTGTCTATAGAACTTATCCTCTCTCTCTCTCTACAATTTCCACAATACCCACCTCTCTAGTGCGCAACTAGTGCGCAGTTTAGTAAACCTGACCCCCCCTAGTACTCAACTTTCCTCTTTCAAAATTTCAAAAAAATCAAAAACCCAAAACAAAAACAAACAAACTCTAAGGAAAAAAAAAAAAAATAAAAAACAGATAAACAACCACCATCTCATAACTAAAAAGACCATACTTGTCATTTGTAGTTCACTCCTCCTTTTTTTTTTATTCTCTTTCTTCTTCTTCTTCTTCTTCTTTCTTCTTCACCTCCTCTGGTTTTCTTTTCACCGACCAAAGTTTCAAACAAACCCAAACCCTAAATCAACATTCAGTACTGTAATCTCAAATGGGTGTTGAGTTGAAGAGAGAGGCAGTTGAGAGGAGTGGTTCTCTGCATTGGTTTTGAATGGGAAAGACAGAGGAGGAGCAGCGTGAAGCAGTGGGATTTGAAGTGCCTAACCAGAATGTAGAGAACCAGTGGGCATGGTGTGGGAACAGTGGCTATGGCTGCTGTGGCTGTTGTGGGAAACTCATTGGTGTTAGATGTGTCTTGGTTTTGTTGCTCTCTGCCGCTGTTTTTCTTTCTGCTCTCTTTTGGTTACCGCCGTTTCTCAAGTTTGCAGATCAGCAGGATCTGGATCTTGATGCCTACAAAGGTGGGGTTTTTTTTTTTTTTTTTTTCCTTTTTTTTATTTAAAATTTTATATATATTTTGATTTTTGGGTTTGCTTTAATTTTGGGTTTGTGAGTAAGCAACATTGTGTGATGGGGTTAGATCTAGATTTTTTATTTTTGGCAATGAGTTCTATTTATTTATTTATTTTAATTTTTTGGTGTGGTTTGGATGGTGAGGGTGGTTGTGACTTTTTGTTTGGTTGATGAGAAAATGTGGGTAAAGGAAAAAAGTTACTTAGATTTATTAATTTTGGGTTTTTTTTTTTTTAAATGTAAAATAATGTTGTTCAAATTTTAGGGGTTTCGATTTTGGAGTATATTTATTGTGGGCGAAAAGTAAAATATGGAATGTTTTGTTTATGCTGTTTAATTTGGGAAATTTTGAGAAACTGAATTAGGATTAGAGGTGTTTGATTTGATTAAGGGTTTCTATTTCTGTTATATTCAGACATTTTTGGGAAATTGCAGTTGAGAAAAAATAGGGTAGTCTGAATCTTATTTGATTTAAGGTTGTTTATTTTGTGCGTTTCTTCTATTTTTAGTATCAGGAATTATAAGGATAAGGACCTACATTTCAGGAATTGGGCACAGATGCTTATGTTTTAAGTCTGACTTTTTTGATGGGTGGTATTTTTGCCTTCATATTTTGAGTTGGGTAAAAAGGGGATCTTCATGTTAATAGCAAGTCTTGTAATTTGGTTACAGTTACAAGAATTAAGTTCCCAATTTGGATAGCTCCAAAAAAAAAAAAAAGTTTCCAATTTGGGTTTTCACATTTGAGAGTGAACAATATTGTTATCAAAGTGCTCTATCTAGCTTGTGCCAATTCAATGGTCTGTCATAGCATCCGTGTGATATGAGGTGTCAAAATCAGTGTTTATTTTTTATTTATTTTTTCTGTTCTGTACCGTTACTGTTAATGGAAACCTTTTTGTTTGGCATTCATGTATACAATATGAATCATGAAGCCTACTGAAGGTACATGTAAATAAGGTCTGGCAGAGTATATGCATACCATGAGTATTCTCTGGGTGTAGGAAAATCTACTGGTTTATTTTATTGAATAATTCTATTTGTACCTGTTTGTTTTTACTTTCCTAGTGAGGCTTCTACTTATTTTTTTGGTCATTTCTCACATTCTCTTTTGTATGTTGATCTTTCCATAACATAAATCAGCTTCATATAGAATAGTCTCAGCATATTGTCTTGCTGAGGTTTGATTGCTGATCAAAATTGATGATTGTTCACCTTTTCAGATGCTCTTCTGTTGCATTTGTTCTATGCCAAAACAATGGGGTCTTGTGCTATGTGCTTTTTATCTTATGTCACTATTAGAGCTATGTTATGGACAATTCACACATTGAGCACTAGAAGCTAAGCTTAGTGTTTATAGATCTTGGCAACAACACATGCTTAAGGAGATGCAAGCGATTTTCTTTGTTTTCAACTCTTGTTTAAATCAACTTATGGGTAGCGTAGGTTGTTATCGAGTTGAAGATTTGCACAATCTAAATGTATCAAGATGTCCCAATGGCCAAACCGGTCTTAATCAACTTGTGGGTGATCAATCATAAAATGTCTCAAAGGTCAAACTAGTTAACACCCAAGTGGTTTGTTGAACTTAAACACCCAAAAACTAGATTAGGAAGAAATTCCTTTGATTAGTTTTCATTTTGGAAGAGAAATATTCTTATGGTACTGGTTTTTCAAGGAGAAGGAAGGCAATAAACTAGGAAAAATAATATCAGGCATCAAGACAAGCTTTGAAAATGTATTTTTGTTATTATTTTGGGTAAATAGATAAAGGTGGAATACATTGTTAGATTAGTTTTTAAATAAATCTTATCTACTTGTAGTAGATAAAGATTAGATTTCTTTTGATTTTAAATGTTAGATTTATCTTTTAAATCCATCTATTTATACAACTTGATATTGAATAATTAAGGAGGCTTAAAAATGTTATTGTTGAGTGAAATTTGAATGTGGAGGTTTGGACTTCCTCGAAGTAGTCCATTTTATCGCATTTGGATTTTGGAGGTGCCTTGGTTCTCTCATTAACTAAAAACGAATTGGGTCCATAACAACTTGGGCTACTTGGATGACTCAATTAATTAGTTTCTTTGTGAGTTAATTTTTGTGTTTCAAGTTTCTTTAGTGATACTGCACTGCGTTTGAAGTTCTAATTTTCCTCAAAATACGCACAGTGTGCCTCTTCACTAAATTTGTAGAGCAGAATTATTTGTTCCTCTTGCATATTTTTTTTTTGATAAGTTTGTTCCTCTTGCATATTTAAGAAGCAACTATCATATTTGGACTTAAATAATTGAGTCAAAGGCTCTTTTGAGCCTGAATCCAGCACTTCTGCTGCATATCTAGAAGCAGCACATTGGTATATGTCTGTAAAAGAGTACTCTTAATTTGTAAACCTTGATAGGAGGAATTGATAATATATATTTTTAGATGTTTGCAAATAGATGGACTGAAAAGATACTCTGTTTTGGTTTTATTGCTTTTGTGCTTTCACTTTCTGGTACACTGCAATATTTATTGTACTGGCAAATGGGACATTGCAATCTTGCATTCATAGGTACTATCATTAGTTAGGTTCTATATTGCTTGAGTGTAGGGTTGTTGAGATGAAAATATAGGATTTTTCATTTCAGTAAATTGATGCTGCTGAAAGCTGTCTGTGGAATCTAATGATAAAATCATAGTCGAAAGAGGACATCCATCTGGTATGATGGAAATTTAAAAAATGTGCCTGTAAATCTACCTTGATTATGTGATTTTAAGCTTTGTTTCAAGTATTTTGTGCTTTCATTAGAATCATTACTAAACAGTGCAAATTTTTTTCCTACTTTCCTTGTAATTTTCATAAATCATCTCACAGGTTTGGATTGTGAAATTTCTAGGTAGCAAGTATTTATTTTTTGATGATATGAGAATGATTTTAAATTCTTTGTATTGAAATTTGTTAGATTTTTATATTATGACTTGAAATATTTTTTGTCCAGGTCATGATATAGTAGCAAGTTTCAAACTTACGATGCCAGTTTCTTTGCTGCAAGACAACATCTTGCAGCTTCAGGAAGACATTTTTAATGAGATACCCTTTCCCAACATCAAGGTATTAGCTGTCAGTTTTTTGTTTTAATTTTTTGGTGTTGTGTTACATACTTAATATTTCTGTATTTTGATCTAATTTATTTTTTGAACCAGGTGGTTATCTTATCTCTAGAATACAATGATGAACCAAACACAACAAAGGTTGTGTTTGGAGTAGATCCTGATTCAAAAGATTCAAAAATATCCGAAGCTGATGCAAGTCTGATCAGGGAAAATTTTGTTTCTCTGGTTGTACGGCAGTTTTCTCTAAGCCTGAATACATCCTTGTTTGGGGAACCATCCTTTTTTGAGGTGCTAAAATTCCCAGGAGGAATTACTATAGTGCCACCCCCTCAAAGTGCATTTCTTTTGCAGAAAGTGCAAATCACTTTCAACTTTACATTAAACTTCTCTATCTATCAAATACAATCAAATTTCAAAGACTTGAAGAGCCAGCTGAAGTTGGGATTACATCTGGAACCTTCTGAGGTTTGTCAATCTTTAGTTTTTGCTCAATTATTTTGTATCTGCTTGAGGCTTATCTGTGATATGATGGTTGCATATTTCAGTATACCAATTCCTACCAATCTTAATGTACAGATTGAAGGGCCCAATCTTGCTCACTATTTTCATACGTTTTTACCCGTGAAAATCCTTTGTGGTTGTCTGTGAATTTTAAGGGAGTGGGCAGGATTGGGCCTGTAAATTTGTAGCCTGTAATCCATGCATATGTATGGATTCATTTAAAAATAAATTTATTTGATGCATATTAACATTCTTACCTAAGTTTCTACTAAGGGGTCATTTTTATATTTTTGTCTACTCTTAAAAGAGCCTTGTAAAGATACTCAAATTGTTCATTCTTGATTTCTTTTTTTGAGGAAAAAAGAAAATATTTTGTTACTTGACCTAATTTTTATGACTGTGATGCAGTAAATTTATATCATGTTTACAATTATTAAAGAAGATATGAACGACCAATTTATATGTGAACTAATAACAAGTTTCTGTAAGAAAATCTAGATTAGTTTTAAATGGATTGGAAGTGGTTTCAAATAGGATTTGAGTCATGGAAGCACTATGGATTTCCCTAGTCATTCATAGTAAGAGTATGATGATTTGATAGTCTTGCTATGCACTACAGATATTTTAAGTGATTTTTTTTGTCATTGGGATGCAGAACTTGTATGTTAAGTTGACAAACTTGAAAGGTTCAACAATGGATGCTCCCACTATTGTTCAGCCTTCTGTTCTCTTGGCAGTTGGGACTCCCTCGAAACAAAGATCAAAGCAACTGGCTCAAACCATCAAAGATCCTCATTCGGGAAACCTTGGCCTGAATAACACTGTATTTGGTAGGGTTAAGCAAGTTCGTCTTTCAGATATCCATGGTGTTGATGGCAGTGGTACCTCACCTTCTCCTGCACCCACGCCTCATCCCCACCACCATCACCATCACCACCACCATCACCATCACCATCATCATCACCATCACCATGATACCCATCTAGCTCCTGCAATTCCTCCCAGATCTGCAACTGAGAGGGGTATACCTGCAATTCACAAAGGTGCACCTGCACCTGCTGATGCTTCACCTGCCCCAAAGAGCTCACCTGCACCTGCAAAAAGTTATGAAGCAAAGCCTCCTGGTTGCCGATTTGGATATAATAGGGGTTTTCCAAGGAATGCAAAAGGGCACTCTCACTTAACCCCTACTCTTGCACCATATACATCTCATTATCCTGCTTCCTCACCACAAGCAAAAGTAGTTCCACCAGCACCCATATCCCATTCAATTTCTGCATCTAGCCCTTTGCCAAATGTGGTTTTTGCTCATGTCCAGCCCCCATCAAAGAGTGAATCAGAACATTCTGACATCATGCCGTCAGTTGCACCATCACCATTTTCATGTGAGTATATATAATGAGCCTACTTTACTGTCCCAAATATAACTGATATCTGATGCAATTTTTATTACACTATTGTTTAGAAATTTGTTTTGTCGTGTAAATATTGTTAGTTCTGTTACCTTTCATATGCGTAATCCACCCTCCCTCTCCCATGCAGAGTTGTTTGGTGTTTATACAAGGTATTAGATTGGTCAGTTTTAAGTAGCTCAGCCTATGCGTTCCTATGCTTACACACACACACACACACACACACACACACACAAATGATAGGATTTCAACTTTCATATGATCAATCTGTTTTTACCTTTTCTGAGATTTATTGGTCTATCAACTTTGAAACATGGAGACTATTTTAATCTTTTCACCTATATATAGACTTCACATATTAACTGTAGCATAATCATGCACTGTATTTTGCAGCATCTGCAGCGTGTCTTCATACTGCACAATGGGCATTTTCTCTGTTCCTAGCTCTTGTGTTACAGTTATGACTTATGACAACAAAGGAGAAACATTCTATATTGTAGTTAAAATCACTTCTCTGGTACTCGAAGGATTCATAGTATTGTTTGACTGGGACAAAGCCGGAGGAGTTCTGTAAGTGTGAGCAACTCAAAGGGCATGCTTCACATTGGAGTGGATATATGTTGTTTTTATGCGTGTAAATATTTGATTAAAAATCCAGTTGATAGATGCATTTTCAGGTCAAAGTCACAGAGGTGGCAGGCCGTGATTACATGCATTTAGCTGTTTTGTGTATTCTCTTCTGCAGGAATGCAAGGGGAAAAAAAAAGAAAAGAAAAAAAGAAAAAAAAAAAAGAACCAACAAATGTATAACATTACCTTTTTGTTTATCATCCCTCCCACGTCAATCAGGTATGCTTTTTCCCCAAAGTAAGAAGGCCTCATTTGGCAAAGATTCTAGAAATTTGAAAGTATGTATTTCTAATGGAGCAGTTAGTTTCTTGTGGGCTTCAAAACAATGTATGCCAAGGATTGTACCCCTAAAGGAGAAAAGGGAAAATAAAGAAAGAAAGAAAGAAGGAAAGAAAGAAATTTAAGAAACTAATCTCATGTGGGAAATCAGTCTCTTCAAACCAAAAAGGGCTAATAAAGTTGGCTACCAAATTACCAATCACCGCAAAAGGTGAGTTTTGTGCATTGTGACATAAGACAAGTCTGAAAAAAAGGGGGTTTTGGTACCATTTTGTCAATGGAAAGCTAGAAATGTAACATATGATGTGAACAACATGGCAATGTAATCTTAATTGAATTGAACCATTACAGTACTAATGAAGATCTTCTAGTTTTATAGTACTCCCCGAAATGAGGTTATGATTCAATCTATGAACATTTGTCTACTTAAAACCTTCGAAGTGATGCATGGGTTTTTTAATCGCTTATATGTTGCACATAGAATAAATTAGTATAGGAATATAAAACAAAGTAGGTTTAAAAACTTGTACATGAGTCAAATAAACTATAATAAACAAATCTTTAAATCATTTTGGTAATAGCAATGAACTTGTAGTTGAAAGTTATGGTGTGGCATTTGTGATATTAGTTAGATTTGGAATTTTGGCTTTGTTTAGTCTCCCATCCTCCCCCAACAAAAGGCACCATGACTATTTTATTATATATATTTTACAAATTAAGGAGAAATCTGTCACTATTTTATTATATAAATTTTACAAATCAATATGTCAACTTTTAAATACAAAACAATAAAATACATAGATGATAAAATCCATAAAGGACAGTTTGACAACAAATTTGGTTGTAGATTAGAGCATCCACATCAGTATGTGCAAAAGTTTTTCCATTTTGTACATCTAAAATCTACTTTTTCTATTTTACACACTTATTTTTACAAAACACCTATATCAGTTTGTCAATTATACACATTTATTCAAATAAAATATTTATTTCTTTAACACTGTGAACAGTAATTGTGAGAGTGAGGTGAGAAAGGAAATGAGAAAAAGAGAGTGAGGAGAGAAAAAAAAGAATAAAAAAATTATTTACACAGTGAATAGTAACCGTGTATATATGCATGGTTACTGTTCATTTACAAGACCATTGTATATATTTAGACATTTTTACAAAGACTGATGTGGGGGGTTTTGAGTTAAAATGTGCAAATTGAACACTTTTTATATTTTAGAAGACTATTCACGAGCTGGTGTGGTTGCTCTAAGGTTACAACTCCACTTTTTTTTTTTTTATAGGATGTGAATTTTGACAAATCTGTCACTAGAATACATTTTCTTTTTATATTCTCCATGCTTACAAAATTTTAATAAGATCAAAGATGAATAGTTATGTCATCAATCAAATGTTTAAATTTCAAATTTGTTGTCTAAAATTATTCATAAAAAATAAGTTTATGAATCGAATAGTAAATAATACCCGATTGACATGAAATTTAACTAGGGGTGTCAATGTTCCACCCAACCCGCGAACACGACACAGGTTTTTTCGGATTCAGGTTGGGCCTTAATGGGTTTGGGTCATAAACGGGTCGACTCGAAAGCGACACGATCAGAAACGTGTCATATGCAGGTCAACTCGTGTAACCCGCAATAGACACGTTTGACACGCCAATTTATTTTTGTCAACCCGAAATGACCTTCTTAACACAACCCGTTTAATTTGTATAACAAATAAATATTCATTTTATTTTAGATTTGTTAAATACCTTTTATACCCAACATATATTTTAAATTTAAAAAGAAAAGTGAATAATTACAAAAATTTACGAGGAATATAATTAGATATTGAAATTTTACAAACCCTAGATCTCTAAACCCTACAAACCATAAATTTCTAAACCTTCTTATAAACATCTTCTTCTTCTTCGGTTTTTTTTTTTAATTTTTTAATTTTTTAATTTTCAGTTGCACTACTCTTCTCATGCCCAATTCTTAAACTCAAAGTGTCAACTCTCAAACTGGTTATTGCTCTCTCTCTCTGAAGTGTATGCGCTTCTTTTGGAGTGTAAATAACTTATTTCTAGATGAATATTATATTTTTGTTGAACTATATTATTTTGAATGTGGGTGAAGACTTGAAGTATATGCACTACTTTTAGGATGTAAAAAATTTAGGGTAAATTGCAAATTACATCCCTAAAGTTTGGGGGTGATTGAATTTTACACCTTGAAGGTTTAGAATTTGGATTTTACTCCATAAAGTTTGGTGATGCTTGAATTTTACACCCAACATTTCAGAATTTGGATTTTACTCTCTATAGTTTAAGAGTGTTTGAATTTTACTTCCTAAAATTTTGGAGTATTTGGATTTTACAGCTCAAAGTTTCAGAATTTGGGGGTATAAAATCTAAACACTCCTAAACTTTAGGAGGTAAAATCCAAGTTCTAAAACGTTAGGGTGTAAAATCAAAGCATCCCAAACTTCAAGGGTTAAAATCCAATTTCTGAAATTTTAGAGTATAAAATCAAATCACTCCCAAACTTTAGAGGTGTAATTTGCAATTTACCCAAAAATTTATTTATAGATGGACGTTATATATAATGTTATGCATGTTGAAATGGGTTGTGTTACATTTGTGTCATCCCAACATGACTCATTTATTAAGTGTGTCAAATAGGTTGGGTCGGGTCAACTCGCCTTATTAACAAGTTGTGTTAAGGTTGAAGGATCTTGACACGATTATTAAATGGGTCGGGTTAGGGTTGAGCCATTTAGTCAAATACCCCTACTTCGACACGACACGAACTCAACACGTTAACTCGAATTGACACCCCTAAATTTAACGTATGTTTTAAAAACATAAAAAATATGCAATTCAACAATTAAAATTTCAAAATTTGTAGTAATGTTAATTTGTTTAGTGAGAGTTGTAGCTATTACTAAGTTTGTAGATAAACTTTGTCCATCCATAAATTGTCTTTTGTTTTGTGGATGACACCGATACTTAGTGCTACTGCTACACTAGTTAGTAAGTCTTTTATAATAATTTTATTTATTTTAGTCAACGCACAAATTTATATTAGTACTTACCCTTTTTTATTTTTCTTAAAAACTTAACTAAAATTATGAATTCTTTTGGTAGATATTCCCATATAATGTTTGGAATTCTTAATAATCCTTCATATTTCACTTGAAATGGATTACATTTAAAGTTAAGATTTTATTTCCTAGAACTATAGTGTACAGATGTCATATGTCACTTGAAATGGATAGAGCCGCGTAACATAGCGAATGTTGAAAGCTTCGTGTATCATTCTTATTCTTAATGAACAATATTAGTAAATTTTAAAACTAGAATAAGCAGCTCTTTCAATATGTTGCCTCCACTTGATTATTCAATGGATGATTGTGTTGTTGATAAAGAGCATAGCGGGCGGGGGCTTCTTAATCTGCATTGAGAATAGTGGTCTCCCTTGTTTTTCTTCAACAGGGAAAAGACTCGTTTTTGCATATGTTTCTTGAGTGTTGCTGACTTGCTGTAGACTAAAAAAAAAAAAAAAAAAGCCAGAAAAGGCTTTATTGATGAATAAAAATTAAGATACATCGTGAAGAACAACAGATAAAACATTAGGCGGAACATCTTCTAACCAAACCTAATAATCAAATTAAAGACTTAGCTTTTCTTGCTAAAACATATGCAACAACATTATTGCTGCGTTTAACATGGTTGAGTGAGACATGTCTAAACCCAGATACTAGAAATTTGCAATCATTGATCACCTCACCAAACTGAGCAAAACTGGAATCTTCTATCTGTAAGTTTTGTTGTAGATAACAGCACATAAGGGAATTTATTTTTCCATAATTTTTCTCTTAGTACATTTAGACCATAGATATTGTAAATTTTGTCCTTATGACAAAGACCTTGGTAAGTTTCATCAATATTCACTTTGTGAGAGGCAATATGAGATAGAATAAATTTAGTTTATTTACGAGTTTAATCAATATAAAAGTAAATGAAAAAAGAATTATTGTTTTTATATTCCTTGTTTTCGCTTTCTAGTAGGTTAAAATTATTAATTACTTTACTAGTAGCTAACACATGAGATGCATGGAAAAATTATTAAGGCCTCGTTTTGGAGGAGCAAATGGAATGGAATGAAAAGGAATGAAAAGAATAATTTTAGAATATTCTTCCCTTCTCTTGTTTGGGAGTTTTAATGGAGGGAATGGAAAGTCCATTCCTTTGTTTTGGGAGTTTAAGTGGGAGTGAATGAAATAGGTAGGAGGGAACACTCATTCCTCTCTATTCCTTCAAAACCTCAAATTTTCATTCTCCCCAAAATTGGGAGGACTGGGAGGGAATGAAATTAGATTTAATGAATTTTTTACTAAAACTCCCAAATACCCCTATATATTCAACTCTTTATTTTAAAATAGGGGTCTAATAGTAATATTGTTGTGGGGACTAAAAGGACTTAAGTAAGTATTTGGGCCTCGGACTTTGTTGATAGGCGCTAGTTTGTTTTAGACTAAAAGCCTCTTAGAACTGTAGTTCGGCCCATGAGTTGAGAGTCTGAGGATTCGTCCGAGGACGAATATCTCCTCGGAAAGACCCACGATGACCCTGGGATTCGCCAAAAAGATCAAGGCAGAGTTCTGGAAAAACCGTTGGTTAAGAGGGGGATTTAAGCACCCTCCAGACGCAACGGTGTGAGGAAAATATCTTAGAAAAAGGCTGCTACCTCCACATTAAAGACCCTGCACCTACCTCCCTGGCCGCATTAATGGGGGAGTGACCCTTGAATAGTAGAAGTCAGCCATCTTGCTATAATTTATAGACTTCCAGAGGGTGGTGGATGAGACAGGTGTCTAAAAGGGTGATTTGTACGACATGTGGATAAAGAAGGAAGGAGAAGAAGTATTTAAGGAGGAAAGAGGGCAAAGAAAAAAAGAGAGATATATACGAAGAACTGTGGCCTTTGAGAAAAAGAAAAAAAAGATAAAGAATATATATATATACAATTTGTCCTCGGCTCACGTCCGAGAAAGTTTACTTTTCCCCGTTTGTCTTCTATTTGCAAACACTGTAATAGTCCAGCTTGTTCACCAAGTTTCGAATATCACTAAACTAGATTGCGAATCCACACTCTACAAATTTCATTGTTTAAGGCTAATTGGGCCGGAGCCCACGTGTGTTTTGGGGTCCAGGCGCAATTGTGCACTTACAATTGTCATAAAATGATTTCATTCCATTCCCTCCATGTTACTCCTAAACAAGATTACTTACATTCCATTTATTTTCATTCATTTCCATTCCTTTATTTTAAAACATCCAATCAAGGTTTCTTAATTCCATTCCATTCCATTCATTTCCCTTACTTAAATCCACTCTATTCCATTCATTTCCATTCCCTTATGATAATTTCATTTTATTCCATTCTCTTATAAACTCCCAAACGAAGCCTAAATATGAGTTTTAAAATATTTTTCCATTGACAATTATTTGTTTTAATTGTGGCAGTTTAAAAAATTATTTCATGGAAAACTATTAAATATGAGTTTTAAAATATTTTTGTTAATTTTTTTTCCATTGACAATTATTTTTTTAATTGTGGCAGTTTAAAAAATTATTTCAAATATTCATTTCATTATTTTTTTTTGAGAATCAATATTCATTTCATTATAGTTAGCTTAAATGCTAATAAATAGGAGATGACATTAATGATATAGTATATGTAGCAATTATACAAGCTACCATTCAAACATGAATATTTATAAATAAAAAAAATTGTGATCAATTGAAACACAAAATATAGCTAAAGAAGTTTCAACCACTCTAACTCCTCATTTGTACTCACTTGCTGTACTTATTCTCCAAATTTGACATAAAAAAAGGGCAATATCCAGAGCCTATAACTAATGCCATGGCCTCTCTATATGCAAGTCTAGTATAATTGAGGCATTTTTTCAAGACTCATTGATTGAAAAACTTACAAATTCTTTTCAAGAACATGCATTAAATATGCAACAATTAAAGAGTTTCCTTAACCACGAAACATTCACACCTATTGTGTTTAAAATGAAGCTCTTGTAATTCTAAAAGCAAAGCCAGCAAACAAAATATAATTAATAACCTCCAACTCAGATATTCCTTTCCCTTCAATTCTTATCTAACTAATGTTATTTCTAAAAAAATTCAAGCTGTGTGAATGAAGATCATATTAATTTTATCATTGTAAGCATGACACAAATTATGAGCAGCCAAAGAAAAAAAACCAATAATTCTACAAATTCCATTAGTAAAATTTTATCAAACACAACACAAAAAATTCTACCAGTTTTAATACAAATCAAACTTATATATTCACATAGTCCATAGATTAAAAACTATCTAGCAAATATAAAACAAAAGAATCCATCTTAGTAAATCATATCATCTTAGTATGTGTATAGGGCATAGATACTGCCTAGTTCTGATTTAGTTCCAAAGGCAAAGAGGCAGATTGAAAAATAAAATTTAGTCCTAGCCCCTTTCCAATTTGGCTTAGACATTTTCTTGAACACTTTGAATGTGATCCAAGGATAAGCTAAAATCTAAACCTTATTAGCCATATCACAAGATCAAAGTGAATCCTCTATAGAGATGATTTTTTTTTGCCTCTAAGCAAAATCATTTTTCATCAAACAGCTATTGCTATACAAAAGTTTTGCCAAATACTCTTCGCCCTCCCAAATCACTCTTTAAGACCAATATATCCAATCACTTAAATCTTCCCTTACCTATGACCACTAAAACCCTTTGTCCCTTTCACAAACCCTTTCACGGGTCCTTTCTTTTAATGTGAGCTAAAATAAGAATGATAGTGTAATCGTAAATGATGTAATATATATATATATATAACAAAAAGGTTCAATGTAACAACAGTGTTTAGCAATAACAATGACTTAAGGAAAAAGGTTAAAAAAAGTTTATTGATAATAAAATGTCTTACAAAGTATTTCTCACATCTGTTTTGATTCAATACAATATGCATATGTTGCCACACCTCTCATTTGAGCTTAAGAAAAATGGTAGAATACAGCAAGACTCTACAACATTAACGGTTGCTCTGATTAAAAGAATCTTAGGCAAGCAAGGAGACTACTCTGGTGAAAGAGTGTTTGTAGTTTTGGATGGCTATGCATCTATAGGGTTTTTAGTTAATGAATTCATAGATGAAATTTCGTAGTTGGGTTTGGGTTTTCAAAACTTTGCGTGTTTAGTTAAAAAATTAAATAAATTAAAATGAGATATAAAATTATGGGAGCAACAAAGTTTATGTGTTAATATATTATGAATTCAATAAAATGTCAAAAACTTTGGTTTTATAGTTAATTACTTTATTAGAAATATATTTCTTATTTTCAAGGTTTAACATCTCTCTCTCTCTTTCTCTTCTCCATATTATTTCTTTCAATTAATCCTTTATTTTCCTCATCTGTAACATGATTATTATTTATATATAAATAGTGCATCATAAAAGAATTATCTCTGAATGCCTGATACATGGCATGAAATCCTATAAGAGATGCTAGAAACAACAGATGGGAATCATAAAACATAGAAATAGCCTCTCTCGATTTATCTTTAAATGTAGTTCAAAACATTTATACAGATATTTGCTTCACAGTAGACATTGTGCATCTTAGTTTACTTAGCGTTGGCCAAAAGTACCTTAGAATCATAAACAAGGCTGTAAATCCAAAGGGAAGGGGAAAAAAAGACAAGTTTAAGGTCTAACTCAATAATTAGGGCTATCCAACCCAAATCAACCCAATCACTTGACCTAGATCTACCCGTTGAGATTTGACCAATTTTAACAGTGATTAGGCAATCATCAACAAGTTGGTTGCTTTGAAACCCGCCTTGTATGACTTGGAAATCCAATTCAACCAACTCATTCGACACATTTCCCTTTACCTTCATTTCCGATGATATCTCTTCTTAGATCATGCAGTTGTTGGGTAGATCTCCAATAGCCATTGTCTTTAGATGATTTTGACCACATTTGAAATTGTAATCTGTGGACATCTGAACAATCGAGTCAATATATCTATTTGGTCAACAACAGGTTTTTTTTTTTTTTGATGGATGGATGATATCATTAAAAAAAAACTAAGCACCAAAACAAGGATCATGACAAAGCCTGTTACAAAACATTCCATTGAGGTCGCCTTCAAAGACATCTAAAATATCCACAGGCGGACTATCATAAATACTAAATTCAGTATTCATCCTACAACTCATCCTAGCTAAACCATCAGCACAAACAATTCATCCTACAACTCATCCTACCTATCTATTTGGTCAACAACAGGTTTTGCCCTCCTCCACCTAACATGGTCGAGTCAAGTCGGATAGAGCCTCAACCCAACTGGACTCAACCGTGGACACCCCATCATTAATAATTTGGCACAATCCTTTGTTTGAGGCTAGTCTTAGCAGCATTCTCAAATACAAAAAAAAAAAAAAACATTTTGTATTATCAAAAAGTTAATTTGTCTATTTTATAATACCATTTTAACAATACACTCCAATGCTTTATTATTATTTTTTTTGTAAGATTAAAATAATTGGGAGTAAAATAAAATAGTAATGTTTAAGATATAGATGTTGCTGCTTGTCACTGTTAACATCTAAAAATAAATCATAAAAGTTAGCAAAATTTTTTTTTTTTAGTTGCATTTTCATTTTACTACCGGATATGGGTCTCTTTTTGTGAATTTGATGCTACAATAACATTTAAAATGTCTCTATCAAAAAATCTGTAAAAAGGCTAGTGGACTGGATAGTGGATAGATACGTAAACCGACACTAAACGCATCCAATACCAATAAAGAGGCCCATAGAGCCGCCTTCTTAATATTTATATTTATTTTTATTTTTATAAAAAGTCCATCTGTATTTAACTTGATCACGGCAATCCTTGGAAATGTGTAGAATAAAATAATCCAGAAATATTTATGAAAAAGAAGAAGAAAAGAGCAAAGATGATGATTGAGGATTTTGTTTGGAACATAATAAAAGATACGTGGACACAGAGTCTGAGGAACTTTTGTGTAATCTCATCATCTCACGGCTTCTCGTCAGGCATGAGATGAGCCAACTGTCCACACTCCACAGTGTCACTCTCCCGTGAAAGCTGTAACAAGTTAACAACTTTCAACAAGACACACGCACACTCTCACTCACCCAGTCCTCACCAGAAAAATATCATACTGATTAATAAAGAAAAACAAAAAGTAGAGAAACAAAAAAACCACAAACCCACCTCTCTGTCTCTCTCTTTCACTGTCTTTCACGCTTAAAATCTAGCAACTTTTTTTTCTGCCTTAAAAATATCTGGACTGAGGGAAGTGATAGCATTAGCATTTCTCAGCTCTATTGTTTCTTCGAACCAAACAAACTCCATTCTCAGATTCCTTTGTTTGCTCTCCACACTTTCTCCTTGATAATAGCACCACTCCTTAAAGTTGACGTGTAAGCATAAAACTTTAAATTCAAGTAAAGGTGATTACTAATAGTTCATATCTCAATTGGGTTTGATTTATTTCAAGCTAAACCTTGAGATTTTTCATCTGGGTCCTCTTCATTTTCTCTAAAAATAGTAGAATTTTCCCTCAAATTCTGTGTTTTTTTTTTTAATTTTTAATATTTTATTTCGAATCTGTAATTCAATCTTGCCTGGTACAATACTAACAAGTTTGACTTGGGTTTTGCTAGATATTGGAAAGTGTTATCTGGGTCCGATCCATTTTTGGATGAAATGGTGAATTTGGGACTGTTTTCAGGGTCCAAGTCATTGAAATCAGTGAATGTGTGTTTCAGATTGCCATATTTTACTCAGTGGGGTCAGAGCATACTTGTATGTGGGTCTGAGCCAGTGCTTGGTTCATGGAATGTGAAGAAAGGCCTGTTGCTGAGCCCCATTCATGAAGGTGATGAGCTCATATGGAGTGGAAGTGTTGCAGTTCCAAGTGGGTTTAATTGTGAGTACAGTTATTATGTGGTGGATGGTGATAAGAATGTTCTGAGATGTGAGATGGGAAGGAAGCGTAAACTGCTATTGGCCGATGGGATTCAGGATGGTGAGGTGGTGGAGTTCCATGACCTTTGGCAGGTGCTACTTTTGTTCTCTTTTTCTTTCTAACTGTTATCAATTATGACTTTTGCAGGGTTTTCTTTTTGTTCCTTATTGGAGTACAACTTTAGCACTTTTACTGGACTATAGTCATCGCTGATATCTTTGTGTTTTAGGAATTTTATTTATTTGTTTTGGATATTCCTGCTCTGGGAATTTCAGTACGGAATGACTGCCGAGATCCTATAGAAGTTTCAATTTATTGAAACTGTGAAGCTTTAATAATCTCTTGTTTTTAACATTTTGATTTAGTTGGTTTTGGATTTCTTTTAAAGCTTTTATGGAATCTTGTCATAGTTCAAAACAAAAGGCTTAAGATTCTAAACATTCTTTTCTTTTGTTTAGTTTTCTCTCCAACCACTTGGACCATTACCATATTCTTGCTGACAGCTTTATGTATATTGTATTTGTTTCAGTTAATACGATGTTTTTTGCCTCTTTTCTTTCACTGAACTTTTACTTTGGCGGAGAAAGTTGTAATTAGATGCTCACTTTATCCTGAATATTATGGTTTACTGTTCTGTTCTACTTATCTATACTCTTTGGTTGCTTACAACGGAAAGACAGGCTTACATGACAACCACTCCCACCACATATGGTTCTAAAGTTTTTTTTTTTTTTTTTCAAAATTTTTTTGGATCCTCAGTCTTTTCAGGAATCAAATGGAGTGGCAGAAATATTTTTTACTTATAAAAGAGGAAAAGGAGTGACATATTTCTTTTTTCCTCGGGTTGCTATATGATTTGCTCATTGTGGAAACTGTTTGTTTCTTGACATTAACAAATTTACTGAAAATTTCTGTTATAATAAAATCCAGATTGGCTCTGATGATCTCCCTTTTAGAAGTGCATTCAAAAATGTAATTTTTAACCGAAGTTGGACTTTGAACGTAGAGACACCTCTAGGAGTCATTCAGAATAAGCTGGATGAGGAAGGTAATTGGATGTAGTTTGAGTTCTTTAGTAATTCCTTTTTTTTTTTAGAAAGTTTTGTAGTAATTCTGATGTAAAGTTCTGTTTCGCTTTTTACTTCTGGTTATCAGCAGAGACAGTCCTCGTCCAATTCAAAATTTGCTGCCCAAATATAGAAGAAGACACATCAGTATGAACTCTGTTCTCCAAATGAGAATTTTACTGTTTATTTGGATATGATTTGATATTATCTATAAGTTCTGTTGCTTTTTTTTGTCGCCTTGATTCTTGGTAGGATTAATTGAAGTTGGACTCATGCAGGTTTATGTGATTGGTAGCCATATAAATTTGGGGAAATGGAAAGTTCAAGATGGGCTTAAACTTAGCTATGCTGGTGATTCAATCTGGCAAGGTGACTGTGTGCTGCGGAAGGTCGATTTGCCAATAAAATATCCTTCTTGGTGTCTTAATATTCAATACGGCATCTGTATATTATTGCTTGCTATGCATATTACCTAATGATTACCAACTCTTATGTTCATCTCTCTTTTTTCCTTGACGGTTGTTCCACATATAATTATAGTAAGTATGGCAAGGCAGGAAACTTTTCTTTAGAAACTGGTCCCAATCGGGAACTAATTGTTGGCTCCTCGAAGAATCAACCAAGATACATTTTTCTTTCAGATGGCATGTTTCGAGTATGTTGTCAAACATAGATTCTATGTAAGTGAATTTTATGTTTTCGTGGAACTTTTATTGTTGGCTCTAACATATTCATTTATTTTGTTAGGAATTGCCATGGCGGGCTGCTGGTGTTGCCATTCCTATGTTTTCTGTTAGGTCAGAATCTGATCTTGGAGTTGGAGAGTTTCTTGACCTGAAGTTACTTGTTGACTGGGCTGTGGATTCTGGGTTCCATTTAGTACAGCTTTTACCAATCAACGATACATCTGTGCATGGGATGTGGTGGGACTCATATCCTTACAGGTATACCTTCAATGTTCCCTTCATTTTTCTTGCCTTGACAATTTTGAAAATTTGTTGAAGTTGCAAATTGCTGCACTTTTCATTTCTTTGCTGCTTTTGACTGGCACATTTGTGTGTTCCCAAATTCCATTTATTATCCTGCTTAGATCTGTAATTCATCTTGGCTTTGATAATTATAAGAAACCTACCATTTTCTCTGGTTTCAAAATCCCCTTCTTCTGTCTTATACTTCCTTGTCGCACACTAATGATATCTTAAATGTTTCACTTATTATTTTTCACTGAGTTTAAATCACAAGATTTTTAAAATAAATTAACCTACCACTCTCTCTAGCTTCATGAATGCCCTTTCTTCTTTTGTATTATGTGCCATTGTAAGAGAACAGTATCTTATGTGTTTTGTCAAATTATATGTTCCGGTGACTTCAAGCACCCTTGAGTATTTATGAAGTCACCCTTGAGTATTTATTATAGATTTGCAATTATGATCTGACAAACATTTTTTGTTATTATTTTGATTGTACAGTTCACTCTCTGTTTTTGCATTGCATCCATTATACCTGAGAGTTCAGGCTCTTTCAGAAAATATTCCAGATGATATCAAGGTGATGTGCATGACTTTCAAATTTTTATTTAAACAGATATTCTTTTTCTGAAATTTATGCTGATACTTTAAAAGTGTTTATTGCCTCCTTGTTTCTTATCTTTTCTTTACAGCAAGAAATTCTGAAGGCAAAACAACGACTAGATGGAAAGGTAACTGCATTCATTATACCTGAGAGTCACATTCAGTGACTGTTGCTTTTGTAAAAAACAATATAGGCAAAATGATTCCTGTCTATACTTTTACTGTTTCACCTACAGACTTGACCTGAGCAATGATTAATAAGTAAGAAGACATTATTATGAATACAAGGATAGTTTATTACATTATTAAAGCAAAAAGGAAATCGGATTGGTTTAAAAAGAAGAAATAATAAAGAAACTGCAATGCAAATTGCAATACTTGAGTTTATATCTTTAAAATACAATTCAGTCATCTTCATCTGTGGTGATTGTCTTTTGAATATCTGACACATTATAATTAACAGTTTTACAGGAAAAGTTATAGTAATGATACAGTTCATTCTTTGGTGCATGTAATACCAGTTTATATTAATGTATTTATGTTGTGTTTGCTGGATGTTGACTGGAAAAGTTATAGTAATGATACAGTTCATTCTTTGGTGCATGTATTACCAGTTCATATTAATGTATTCAGGTTGTCATTGCAGGATGTTGATTATGAGGCTACTATGGCTACTAAACTTTCAATTGCCAAGAAAATTTTCACCCGAGAGAAGGATTTGATACTTAGCTCTGAATCCTTTCAGAAATTTTTTTCTGAGAATGAGGTCATACTGTGTTAAATGTTCAGCTTATTTTTATGAATATTATAACAAATGATTCACATTTTCCGCTTTTTACAGATTGCCCTTTGCTTGTTCAGCTTTGATTTAATTGATTTTCAGTTTTACTCTTTCAAAACTTTTGCTAAACTGAATTATGTTTTAATTGGTCAGGATTGGTTAAAACCCTATGCGGCCTTCTGTTTCCTGCGGGACTTTTTTGAAACATCAGATCATAGTGAATGGGGTCGCTTTTCTCAGTTTTCAAAAGATAAGGTAATCAGCCTTTTGATTTCCCTTCATTTAAGATTAGAGATTGGATGTTTTTCACTAAATTTATGGGTCTATCCATATATACAGCTACTTGATGATATTGAGAAGATGCTTTTCCTTGATTTTCTTACAACAATTCCCCTTTTCCTTCAGCTTGAGAAACTCGTTGCAAAAGACAGCTTGCAGTATGATGTGATTTGCTTCCATTATTATATCCAATTCCATTTACATTTACAAGTAAGCAGAATTGATCTCTGTCACGTATTTTATACATCAAGTCACACTGTTGAACATAAAGGCATCTTATTCTTTGGTAACATCACAAAACTACAGTTGTCAGAAGCTGCGGGATATGCAAGAAAGAAAGGAGTGGTATTGAAGGGAGACCTACCTATTGGTGTTGACAGAAACAGTGTGGATACCTGGGTCTATCCAAATTTGTTTCGCATGAACACGGCCACTGGAGCACCTCCAGATTATTTTGATAAAAATGGCCAGAACTGGGGATTCCCTACTTATAACTGGGAGGAAATGTCAAAAGACAACTATGCTTGGTGGCAAGCTCGTTTAACCCAGGTTTTGTTCTTTCAATAGATTTTGATCCTTCTTTCAATGTGCCTTGGTCTTGGTGCCATGTCTCTTTCACTGACTTTCGTGAATAAGCCAAAGGTTAATTTTCTTTGTTTCCATGACAGATGGCAAACTACTTTACAGCTTACCGGATTGATCACATATTGGGTTTCTTTCGAATCTGGGAGCTTCCGGAGCATGCTACGACAGGTCTAGTTGGAAAATTTCGACCATCTATCCCTCTGAGTCAGGTAAAGTTATGCTTGCCTAATCAAAAAGGCTTTCTTACTTGGAGAATAAATGAATGTAGAGCATGGTCTCTGTTAAGGGAAGCAATAGTTTTTAATGTTATTTTGGTGAATTTACACAAATTAATGCTTCTTCTGTAGGAAGAACTTGAAAAAGAGGGAATATGGGACTTTGATCGATTGAGTCATCCATATATTCGGCAGGAATTGTTACAGGTTACTGAATTTTTTTGTTAGCTGCAGTCTGCTTTGACTTATTGTAACCAACCTATGACTTCTATTTCTTTGTTGTAAGTTTACTGTGCATTGTTTCTGCTAATGTATGTCTCTTTTCTTTGATTTTTATTCTTGATTCAGGATAAATTTGGATCATATTGGACTTTTATTGCCTCAACTTTTCTCAATGAATATCAGAAGCAGTGCTATGAGGTGAGAATAGTAGTTTTAGTCGATAAATGGATTTGTTATATATTTTTTCTTCATTACTCATAATTAGTCTTTGGGGGGATTTTTCTGTCAAATATTAGGCTGAGGGGCCTCCCTCTAAATTAATTTATTTTCCTATATATACTTCTCAGTTCAAGGAGGAGTGCAACACAGAGAAAAAAATTGCTGCCAAGCTGAAGGCATGTGCAGAGAGGTCCTTGTTATTGGAGAGTGAAAACAAGACAAGGCGTGGTCTTTTTGATCTTCTTCAGGTATAATATAATTTCAAAGAAAGCTTTAATCTTTGATTTTCATCTTACAAACTCTTTTTTAATTATTTTATGTGCATTTTATCCTGGGCGCTTTTCTTAATTATGCTATGAGATCCTACAATTGCCATTACCTGTTCCGGTCCTGGATTATGATATGTCCAGTATTTCCTGCAGAATATAGTTCTCATCAGAGATCCAGAGGATCCAAGGAAGTTCTATCCTCGTTTCAATCTTGAAGATACTTCAAGTTTTAATGATTTGGATGATCACAGGTGATCATATTGGTGTGGAAAATTAGCTTATTTTATACATTTGTATGGTCCTCATGCATGAAAAAGTATTGCAAGTATGACTTAAAATGCATTGTGCCTTGTACATATTTTGATAAATTTGATTGTCTATTCTTGGTGCCAAAAAGAATTCTTTTCCTACTTTTCTTTTCAACTTTCTTAAGATACTGCCAACTTAGCATCTTACTTGTCATCCCATGATACAGCAAAAATGTTCTGAAAAGATTATATTATGATTACTATTTCCACCGGCAAGAGGATCTTTGGCGGCAAAATGCTTTGAAGACTCTGCCTGTCCTCCTGAACTCATCTGATATGCTAGCTTGCGGCGAAGATCTGGGTCTTATTCCTTCTTGTGTTCACCCTGTATGTTGATTAAACTATTCTCAACCACACAACCTTCTCCCACCTTTATCAGTTCTCTCCTTTTCTCACAGGGATTTATCATTCTGATTTTGCATATATTTGACAAAAATCTGTCTTCTAACTGGTTAATTTTGATACAGGTCATGCAAGAGTTGGGATTAATAGGTTTGCGGATTCAACGCATGCCAAGTGAACCTGGCTTGGAGTTTGGTATTCCTTCTCAATACAGCTACATGACAGTAAGATCTTGTGCCTGTTTTATTGTGGTGCAATTTGTTATTACTAGAATGGGATTCTGCAGGTTTATTTTCTGGTATAGCATTCTGAAATGGTTTTTAACACTATAACCAGAAGTTGAAAAACTTGTTATTGAGAAGTCCTAAAATGTATCCTCTCGATACAATTCATGATGCTAAAATCTTGTCATACTGCTTGTCTATCTTAAGCCCATTCTTTTGGTGCAACAGGAATGGATGTGGCTGGTTTATTTTTCTTGTATAGCATTCTGGTCTGGTAATTAAAACCCTCAATGAAAAAGTAAAAGAAAATAAAATATCTTTTTGGAGTCCTAAAATGGATCAACACTGTACAATAAAATGATGCTGCCAAATCAAAAGGACTTATTTCAACTGATAGTGTAAATTAGTAGAATAATTCCAATTGCACCAAACATCATCCTTGCCATTGCTCATTGTAAATTAATAATGTAAATTATTTTTCTTATTATTTGTTATTTGGACTATGGTTGAAAGCCTGGCCTTTTCTAGATTTCATAATATGCATCCTTTTTAATACCTGAAGTTAAATTATGATCTTGTAGCAGTGTATGAAAGTTGTTTCAATTTCTAATTAGGTTGACAAGCTTTACCCTGTTGGCTGTTTAAATTTTATTTAATTTCACCTATGGATTTCTATTTTATACTAAGCTTTTATTTGTATGTATAAGCTTTTGTTTTGGGTTAGAGTATTCCAAAAATTTACAATTGGAGCATGCACAATTTTTTTTTCTTCTAAATTTTGTATTCCTTTTTCATTTTCCTTATAAAGCACTGAAATTATGGGATTTTGGCTATATTGCAATTGGCCATATGCTTATAAATACCTCCAATCGAACTTTTCAAATCTTCATCTTTGTCATTAGAATGTAACTGGGTAGGTGTGTAAATAAATGTGTTCAGGTGTGTGCTCCATCTTGCCATGACTGCTCAACCCTGCGCGCTTGGTGGGAAGAAGATGAAGAAAGAAGACGACGGTTTTTCAAGAGTGTAGTGGGGTCTGACATTTTACCACCTAGTCAATGTGTTCCAGAGGTTGCACATTTCATTATAAGGCAACATGTTGAAGCCCCATCAATGTGGGCAATTTTCCCTCTTCAGGTAATGTAATGGTCATGTTAATACAGTGAGGTCTTCGATACTGTTCTCAAACTCTTGGGTACATCTTCCAACTTCATATAATCAATGCCCTGTGGGAAGCGCAGTAAATAGCACTAAGCTAAAATGTTTGTTCTCCCTGTGGTTGTGTTCATGTCTTAACATTGTACTAATTGATTAATGTGTACTCTGTTGCATGTAAAAAAGGTGGAGTGTTAGTATTTCTATTGGTTGGTCATGTCATATAGGCTTTTATTTGATGATCAGGATTTGATGGCATTGAAAGAAGAATATACCACACGCCCTGCAGCAGAGGAGACAATTAATGACCCCACAAATCCTAAGCACTACTGGAGATTCCGTATGCATTAAATTTTTGTGTTAAATATTAAACTAAGCTTGCTGTGCTTGCCTTTTGCCTTGTTCATTCAAGCTGTGCCCTGTTTCCAACTATAATATCAGAGTTGCATATTGAGGCTCATGACCTCATTATTGTTATTATTTTGAATTTTGTTGTACTCAGGTGTACATGTGACACTGGAGTCTTTGATAAAGGACAGCGAACTAAAAAGCACCATTAAAGATCTTGTACGAGGAAGTGGAAGATCACATCCTGTGGGAGAAAATGAAGTTCAAGTGAATGAAGAATCAGTAGCCACTACTGAGAAGCAGCAGGTTACCATTGGGAAAGAGAAACTCCTGGTCGTGACACAGTTGAATGGTGCCCCTCAAAAGGAGATTCCAGTGGTCCACTAAGGTTGCTTAGAGATCGTGTACTTAGGCATCGTGATGCAATCATATCATTTGATTATATGCCTACAACTAGGAGACCCAAGTCATACAAAAGTGGTAGAACAAAAGAATCAGAAGAATTCATATAATGTTCACTCAATGCTGCTGTTGAAGTTGGTCCTCTTTCCATACAGCCATACTTGTCATGAACATACATTATTGAAAATTGATAGAAATGTATGTACTCTGAGTTTGTGCGTAATAATGTTTCTTTCTTACTATGATTTCTCATAGTAACTTCAATAATAAAATAGTTGCTAGCAACAAACAGTGCAACAGTTAAAGGTTCCACGTTTGAAGATTGTTTGGTAATGCAGAAATAAAATTGTTGATGAGCATTATGTTCTTGCAAATTTATATATGTTGTGGGTATGTCTAATTACATTATACGCTTCCCATTAAAGTAGATGTCATGTTATTGATCTTTATTAGCTTTCACTTGAGTCTTAACTGTGTTCATACTTCATAAAAATATCTTGCATGGACAACAAAAGCTCGTTCATTTTTCCATGGAAATAGAGAAAAAAAAAAAAATCTAATCAAGTTAAATCATATAGATTCCTGTTTTTTGAGAAGACAGTAAGGTCCTAAATCTTCTAAAATACTCGGGAAGGAATCTGATATTTAAATTTAAAAAAAGGTCCACTTAAGACACACATTAAGACATTCATTTTTGGAAACATTTTTTTGAGAATTGAAAAAGCTATCAATACTTTTTCAATTTTCAAGAATATTTTTCTAAAAATGATTAATTATTGTGTCTTTAAGACACACATTAGAAAAATCCTTAAAAAAATTATGATGGTCTAATTGTGGGCTTAATTTTTTATGATAGGAGTCATTGATGAGTACCTGATTTATATCTATTTTAATTATTCTCATAAAAAGATTTATACCTATTTGCGGAGGTTGCGTTTATGATTAAATATGAGTGATAAAACGCTTTTACAGTTTTTTAGATGCCAAGGTTCCTTAATTAAATTTAATCAATGATTACATTGACCAATGCAACACGAAAAGTTCTCTTCCTAAAAAGCACAAAAAAACAAAAAAGAAAAAGAAAAAAAAAATAGTTGATGCAAAATATTGGGAAATATTTTCGGGTTTGTTTTTGGATATAAATGTTAAACATTATTAGAAAGTTTTAATTATATCAAATAAAACATGGACAAAAGTTTTATTTTTATTTTTTGTTTTAAAATCGATTGGGAGGAATTCGCGTTTATTAAATCATGACTATTAAATTAGTCACATGACTAAAAGTACAAATTGATAATCCTTTACCGAAGGAAGTGAAGTAAACTATGTCCATAAACAACATTGTAAATGAAGCTAGACCTCCTATATTACCCAAGCCCTTAATCACAGGTGCAATTTGATGCTGTACACCACAGGATCTCAGCCGGTGAAACCGGTAACAAAATAGCAAAGCTTATTTTTTAACTTCTACTAAAAAAAAAACTAAAATTTAAAAATGAAATAGCAAAGCTTGTAAATAGCATTTGGTCGACTGCCAGGCTGCACTGGGCCTGCAAAACCGGACGATTGGCCCAAATAAAGAAAGAGATGTGTTAGTTACTTAACAAATTGTCATAACAGTTAATGTGCTAGTCTCTTGTAGGTTAAAAATAAAATGATATAATGTTTGACGTGGACCAACCACAGTTACCAATGAAGATTCTATAAAAATATTGTGAGATTTTATTGTATTTTTAAAAATTTCTTGTAAATAAATCACAAAAAAAAAAAGCAAAAAATTCTCGTCATTTCAAGTCCCATCATTTTCATGATGATTTATAATAAAAAATATAAATTTAAAAGTATATAAACTAAAACGTCGTTAAAATAACACGATATTCTATACTCGGTTAAATCTAAAAAAATACAATATAAGCAAGTGGAGAGGATTTGATCCTAAAGAAATGAAGGACGAACGCAAATGTCCTAAAATAGAAAACCGTTGGCAAAGTGTGCGGATGAAAAATAGGAGACATGGGAAAAATAAAGGGCAAAGGGTTGTTTTGGTTAGAACAAAGTGTAAAACATAGAGTTGTTATGCGTAACGTGGCTTGAATCTATTAGTGAAGTGAGTAAAAAATGATACATGTTGACAAGAATTTGAAATAGTAAAATCCCATGTGTAAATGTATGGGTGGCTTAGATGACGCAGAGTTTGCATGGATAAAAAAGGAAGAGAAGGATACAAGTGAAACCCCAAAAGCCTAAAAAAGAGATGGGTTCAGATTTCTTAATGGGAATTATTGGTATTGGTATATTTGGTGGTATTGTTGGATGATAATAAAAAGGGTGGAGTTGAGGGCTATTATATTTTGGGTAACGGTTGGGAGAGGGAGAGAAATAAAAAGAGTGAATATTTTTCATTGCTGAACCCTCTGCTGCTCTTGCCCTCCCTGTCCGTTTCTGTTCGTCTCATCCCTGAATACCTTAACCAGTGTTCAGGGTATGCATCTCTCTCTCTGTTTCTTTTTCTTATGGTTTCTTTTTATTTTGGTGGCTTAATATATGCTAAAGGAAATGAGACAGAATTGTCCTATGCTTGTTTGCTTTTCTATGTGTTTGTCATAACAACAGAAATATATTAACTGCAGTTTGTAATGTTTTCAATAAAGATGTTTAGAGTTCAAATTCTCTTCACATTGTTGTAATTATCTTATTACAAAAAAAAAATTTTCTTTTGTACCTTGTTAAAACAACAAAAATAGTCTAAAGAGACATATTTCAATTGCGTGTTGTTTTCAATAGAGATGTCTAATGTTTAAATCTCCTATCCTATTGTTGTAACTATCGAATTATTAAAAAAATTTCTTAATAATTTGATGGTGACACTAATAAATGAGGCCCAGATTCATATTTCCTTTCTCTCAATGGTTTTATTATTATGAAAACATGTCATTTGAAATGAAAAGAAAATACAAGGTTGTTTTCAGCATTGTTTATTTTTTAAGCCATTCAACATAAGTTTTTTGATTTTTTTTTTCTTGGATAACATGTAAATGTTGGAAATTAATTGTTGAATTACTATTGTTATTATTTTCTTTTTTATAAAGCATTGTGACCTGTGCATGATATTATAATTTAATATTTCAGAAAATCGTGGCGATTTATGTGCGGAGGAGCGAGGGATTAATTGGATTTGCCTATATGGTTGTTACATTTTTATTTCTCAATTTATGATTTCATTCCATACAAAGATATGCAAGACATATATGAATGCTTCTTTATTTTTATTATTAGTTTTTTCTTCATTGTGGTAATCCTTGCTTGGATATATGCAGGTTATGTTGGATTCAAGAACAAACGTGTGGAAATTAGCCTATACTCTGCTGATCATCCACAAAATAAAGGAACGTCAATAGCATGTGACATTAGAGATCTGTTTGCCAATATTGGGTAAGCAAAGTTTTCTAAAATTTAAGAATGTTCAGTTGATATCCACACAAAGAATGATAAATTTTAAATTAATAGGCAAGTTAGCATAAAAACTAATTATCTCACACGGTTTACATTTCATATTCACCTTTGTATAATTTTTTCATGCCTCACATTTTAAATGTACATTTTTAGGCATTGTGTAATCGAAGGGGAAATCTTTATTTAGGCATTCTCATGCATGAATGCAAACCAACACACTTGTAATGTCATATAACATATATAAGACAAAACTTAGGAACAGTATCTTAGGTGCTGTTCTTTAGATTCTTCTTTTAAGATTTAGCCATGTGGCTAGTTAACAAAAAAATACACTTCCATCCTATGAGAAAACATCTACATGGCAAAATTTTAAGAGAAGAATTTAAGGAACAACACCTAAGTACTGTACATAAATCTTGTCCCAACATATATATGTGGTGGTTCCATTCATTATAGCGAGAAGCAATTTACGTTAACTAATAATTTATTGCAACCCTTTCATTTTGGGAGTTGGAATTAACTATGAATAAAATATATACCACTGAGTCATACTTTGAATGTCGTAATCATTTTTTTTTTAAAATTTTTATTTTATTAAATGTGATCCGTACCCCCTTAAAAAAAAAAAAAGGTGATCCTGTAGTGTAGCGGAGATGGTTCAAGCGATGCCTAATATATAGCTAGCTAGAAGATCATAAACGTGAATACCCTTATTGGCCCAAATTGTTAATGACACATTCTTTTTTTGCAAGATTCAGTATGTATTTGCCTTCCCCATAAAAAAAGTATGTATTTGCCTTAAATAATGGTACTTATCTTTCTACATATTGACCCATTACATATGACAACATTAATTAAAATGAATAATGTTATAGAAAATCATATATAAACTTTTTATTGCAGTTGTTGCACATTAAATAGCAATGGGAGCTTTCTAGGACCATATCTGATTAAAATATAGTTTTTCCACAAACCAGCAAAAGGAAACAAGCTATTGCTCATATTCAAATTTAATAATGCTTGATAATTGTTACTTTTTTTCTTATGTCAATTATATATATTTGGAAATTGATGAGGAGGTTGTGCTTATTTTGGCCATGTAGATATGTGATTATTGATCTACCAACTGGAACTCTAATTCTTGGGGGATCCTTTGAGAAGAGCAGCCCCTGGCATTCGTGGCACCCTATCTCATCTGTATGAGATTCTTTAACATGGCCATAGCCATTGATCAACATCATGGATTCAAGCCTTTCAGCCGATCCCAAATATGCAGACTCCAATCCTACACTCACCTGGATCACAAAATTCTTGAACAATCTAATCTACCACACACCTCAATGCAAGCATTTGAAGTCGACAACATTCACAGAAGCTTATCCACCCCATGCCTATCCATAACCACAGAAGTGGAGGAAGAGTTTGATAAAAATCCAAAAATTGAGATTGTTGGGGGCCAAGAGGATCCAAGAGCACGTGCTTTAGTGCTTGAGGTTGCCATAGCTTTAGCCTCTGGTGTTGATCCAATGCCAGTGTCAAGTGGGTTAGGTGGTGCCTACTTCCTGTGTAGCCGAAATAATGGTGATAATATTGCTGTGGCAAAGCCAATAGATGAAGAACCTTTAGCCTTAAACAATCCAAAAGGCTTTGGGGGTCGAATGCTTGGCCAACCAGGATTGAAACGCTCAGTTAGAATAGGTGAAACTGGCATTCGTGAATTGGCTGCTTATCTTCTTGATCATAATAGCTTTGCTGGGGTTCCACCGACAGCTTTAGTGAAAATTTCCCATGTTGCATTTCATGTCAATAATGAAGCCACACTTTTAGCTGAACAATACAAAGTTGCTTCACTCCAACGCTTTGTGGAACATGAATATGATGCTGGAGAGTTGGGCTCTTCTGGTTTCTCAGTTGCATCAGTGCATAGGATTGGGATTTTTGATGTTAGACTCATGAATCTTGACAGGCATGCTGGGAATATACTTGTTAAGAAGCATAAGAATGATACTAATTATGCACCTGGGGTAGCTGAGCTTGTTCCAATTGACCATGGGCTCTGCCTTCCTGAGTTTCTTGATGATCCATATTTTGAGTGGCTGCATTGGCCTCAAGCCTCAGTTCCTTTTTCCAAGTATGAAATTGAGTACATTTCTAATCTTGATCCATTTAAAGATGCCGAACTTTTAAGGACTCAACTTCCATCTATAAGGGAGTCTTCTATCAGGGTACTTGTGTTATGCACTATTTTCTTGAAGCAAGCTGCGGCTTCTGGGCTTTGTCTTGCTGATATTGGTGCAATGATGACTCGGCAATTTTGTGGTGGGGAAGAAAAATTGAGCGTCTTAGAGAATCTCTGTACCCAAGCCAAGTCTAGCTTGCCTAGTATTTGTTATCATGATCAAGAAAAAGAATTCGAAATATTTCAACTTGAAGATGAAAATGAAGAGAGTTTAATTGAGGTCTTGGACCTTCCCCAACTCTTGAAGAGCCATCCTGGGGTAGTTGATCCACTTAAGATGATGCCAAGGTTTTCGACCATAAATGACAATTTTGATGATAATGATGGTATTGGAGCATATGATGGAAGTGAGGACAACAATTTCTGTGACAATCACAAGGTGGCGGGGCATTTTATGAAGAGCATGAGTTTTTCAGTAACAAGCTATAATTTTGAAAATGGGGGCATTTCTTTTGAAGACATGAGTGAAGATGAGTGGGAATTGTTTTTGCAGATTTTTGAGGAGCTTTTGCCCAAGTTGTTTGAAGGTAAAGATCAGTGCACTAACTCGAAGCAAAGGTTGGGAACTTCTTGCAAATTTTGAGGAATGTTTGGAGGGAAGGAAACAGAGAACAAATAATAGTGGTAATTGATCTTAAATCTTGTACCTAGTATGAAGTTTGTGTATATTATTGCCAGATGGCTAGCTAGTGTAGGTTGTAGATACATTCTATAGGGCTGGAATGGAAAAGCGATTGGTGAAATGCCATCCTTCCATTTCACCTTTGGTATTTTTATTTTCTCTTTTCAAATATTGTTGTAAAGTTACAAAGAGCCAGACTTGCACATCATTTTGCAATTATTTATTGATGGGTATGCTTTATTTTTATTTTATGTGTGCCTTATTCAAGTTGTGAAAGTACATTTGAAAATAAAAATTATTACTGTCATTATTTATTTATATTTTTATAAATATAATCTATTGTTGATTATTTTGACTAATTATTAAATTATTAGGACATCATTACAATTCGGTTTTACTATCCTAAACTTCTCTATTATGCAGTTCTTTAATGGTTTGGCTTTTTTAAAAACATGGTTTTAATTTTATTTTAAGATTGACACGTAAACACCACTAAATTCTCTCTCTCTCTCTCTCTCTCTCTCTCTCCCCCCCCCTCCCCCCACTTTTTTTATAAAGAAATTATGAATAAAAATTTTATTTCATAAGCTAAAAAGAACAACATACCATACATGACATTTCGAAAATAGGGAAAGGCAATCTCCATATCCAACATAAGACTTTTTTATTTTTATTTTTTATTTTTAGAGAAATGGTAATGAATACCCTTGGGGAAATGATTAATAATCCATTTAAAGAAAGTTTTTATGGGAAAAGGAAAAAAAAAAAAACAATTTATGCTTAGACAGCTTTTTTTTATTTCCCATAAAAGTTGTGTTAAAACTTTCCTAAAATGGATTATTAACTATTGCCATGAGGGCACTCGTTAGCATGATCTCTTTTTTTGACAACCTCACCTACAAATACAAATATGTTGCCAACCATATCCTCAATTAAACATCCTAGATAAGTGAATGAAGATCCACCATCCATCAAAGCCTTCCTACCACTCTCTCCCATCTCTCTCACCCTTCTCCTCACATCATTGTTTGTCTCCATGACACATCTTATTAGTGGCGGAGCTAGGAATTTAGGGAGGGAGGGAGGGAGGGCGTGAGGGAGAGGGGGGGGGGGAAGATAAAAAGACAAGATTGAAAGTAAAAAACTAATCTAAAAAAATAAATCAATATTAATAACAAAATAAATAAGCAAATATATGCTAATGTAATTGTCATATAGAATCTAACATAAAATGTAAACTTTAATTTATTTTTTCACACCTAGCTTATTTTACTCAATTGCTCTTGACGATTTTCCATATTTTAAAACGGCTGTATGATTTCTTTACACTTAATAGTCTTAAATATATCTTTCTCAATATACGTGACTAAGCAATCATTCATCCACCAGTCTCCTATTTAATTGTGTAATCGATTTTTAATTATGTTCATTGTTGAAAATGCTCTTTCAACAGTAGTTGTTGTAACTGGTAAGATCAATGCTAAGGTCACTAATGAGTAAACCAATGGATATGAAACATCCTTTTTCATTTCTACCATTGTAGATGCTCATTTTTTGTAAGCCCAGCAGGAAGGAAGGCCCAAAGTCATGGGTAAAAGAGAGTAGTATGGAAATGCCATTAAGCTAAGTGGCAGGAATGATGGATAATGGGTTTATAAAACAAATAAATGGACCCTGAGGAAGTAAGTGGGCCTAAAAGGGCCCGGAAGAAAGAAATGACAAACCCATGGGCTGTATGGATGTAGAAAAGTGAGAATGGGCCACGGCTGTCACAGCAGGCCCAAGGTAATGTAAAGTAAAGAAAGTAAGGGGCAATGGAGAACCCATAAACCTCAAGGAAAAAGTGAGAAGTACTTCGGCCAAGGAAGCCCAAGGAGTTAGTAGGAGCCCATGGGAAACACAGAATTGGAAAGGCCAATGATGCTCTAAGAAAGTAAGAGAGCCAATGATGTCCAAACGAAAGTAGGTGGGACAAGGGAGCCCGTGAGTGACAAAGGGTCCAATGAGATTATTGGGCCTTCTGAGAGAGAGTGAACTAAAAAGCCCAAAGAGGCCCAGCAGGCTTGGGTCAAGCAAACCTCTCAGCAGGCATAGCAGAATGATGTGGCAGGAAATAAGTAACAAGGGGCTGGAAACATAAGAACAACCCACAATCTGGCAAGGCTCGCCCCCGGAGAAAACCAAACCATAAATGCAAAGCTAGGGAAAAGAGCCCATGCCAAAACAAGCCAAAAACGAGTGGCAGACTGGATAGTTTGACTTTCAGACCGCGGCAGACAGATGAGCAGCAGGTAGAATTTGAATAAGCATGGAGGCAAGGCATGCGCAAGGCCCAAGCACCACCAGCCTGTACCTAGCCAATACAGGAAATGGTGAGGTCATGGGTCAGAGGTAAGGGGGTATGGTCTAGCGGTAGGGAGGGGGAAAAACTCATTTTCATGTTTTCTGCTCAAGCTCTTTTGGAGACAATGTCCTGCTGGGATGACATACTACCCAAAAGAGGCAAAGCTGAGTTGGAACCACTAGGTGCATGCCATGAGGGATAGAGAAAAGGAGAGTATTTACACCGTGACAGGTAAGAGTGCCACGGCGAGCAAGCAAACAAGAAAAAAAGCCTTCTCTGTTTGGTGAGGCAGAGTGGCACTGGCTAGGTGACTGACCAGTCAGTGATGGTTGGCAAAGAAACCCACGCCAGACAAAAACGGTTAAAGGCTAAAATGGTAAAAGTCAAGCACGGTTGGCTCTATATAAGGAACCCTATTGTGCATGGCTAAGGGGGACGACAACCTCTGTGAGATAATCACTAGAGTCGCAGAAACAGGGGAGTAAGAAAAAACAAGAAGAAAAAAAGAGAAAGAATAAAAGGAGAATAAAAACAAAAAAGAAAGAAAGGAAAGGATTAAAGGAATTGAGAGGAGAAGTAAGAGAGAGAGGAGAGAACAGAGTGATTTGCATGCACCAAATGGGTTAATCTCCCTCTCCCCCTCGAACCCATGCTTTCTGGTAACAAAAAAAGGATTTCACCCAACCCAAGTCACTTAGGTCCGCTCCTTTAAAGCAGCTAATTTCTCTCTCAGAGAGATTAGTAGCATTGAAGAAGTGGTTCCCCTTCTTGATGTAGACTCTGCAGAATGGTTTAACGCGGCAGGCTGACACTTATTTCTTTAATATGCTCGTTGTTCTCGATTCAATACTTATTCTTTTGTTACTATTATGTAAAACGGGCACTCCTCATCAAGGCCCACTGTCTATTTTATCTAAATTCCCATTATTGTCTTTATTATGAGTCCGTTTGGATAGAACTTATTGCTGAAAACTGAAAACTGAAAACTGAAAATACTGTACAAAAATAATTTTTTAATGTGTAAAAATTACTGTTCATCCCAAAAAGTACTGTTCATTGGCCTAAAATCACTGTTTATGGCCAATGAACAGTGACACATGCGCGTGGAAAAAAAAAAAAAAAAAACTGGCCAGACGTGGACGCAGCCCTCCTATCCAAACGCATTCTATATCTACCTGCTGTAGTTAACGTAACAGTTCTGCTTGCCATAAGCGTATGATCAAGACCTGATTAACAAGAGCATTGTTTGCGCAGAAACAGGACCGAGAAGGTTTTCTCTTGGACCGGTCCCAACTCCTTGATCCAGAACTCTTTGGGCTTGGTGTAGTGGCAGGCGGCTCAGCCCAACACTTGCAAAAAAGGCCCACACAACCATCTTTTCAACAAGCTATCCAATTCCATTAAGTGCTGAAAACTCTTCAGTGGACTGCATGTCATGGATGTATGTCTCAAGTTGGTTATCCAAGAAAGAAACTTGAACTATTGAAAAATCACTTGGATAAAACTGAGCAAGCCGAATCAATTTCTCCTTGTTGAATGTTGAAAATAAGTTATCTGGGTTCAAACACGCAACACAAAGTAATAATTCTGAATGTTCAAAACGACTATTAAGTTCCTGAAGTTGCATATCTATAATGGTACAAAAAAGCTCCACTTGATAATGATGTGAAATTCTTCATGTTTTGAGCTTTTCGTCGTGACCAAGGTTGAAATAAATCATCCATATCAGGGACATCAATATTATTTTTCGCACAAAATGCAGAAACCTCCTCTAGCAAAGAGTTCCACCATCATCTCTCATGACCTGTAAATGTTGCTTTGAAATGCTAACCAACTTCATAGCAGTCACAATATCTTGATCTTTTCATTGTAATGCTTGTGACAACTCATTACTTATGCCAAGCACATCTTTCATCAAATGTAAATCAAACACGAATTCAAATGTTTGGAGTAAACCAATTAAGATATTTGCTTCTGCTCTCTGATTAGAATCTAAACCATCTTCTATAATAGTTTCAATCACATCAATTATAGAAGAAAACATGTGAATAAGATTAACAAGGGCACCATAATGAGAACTCCAACGTGTATATCCAGGTATTTTTAGACTCATTTCTTGATTCAAGCCACGACCAGTTAAAATTTCATTATTTTTTATTGCTCCTATAACTTAAGCACTACGTTTTTCGTGAAGAATATCATGACGTTTGCATGATGCTCCAACAATATTGAATAACTTTGCAACAAAGTTAGAAAAGGTTGCAAACTGGATGTGATTTTTTGCTACTGCAACTAATGTTAGTTGAAGCTGAAGTGCAAAGCAATTGATATAATGGGAAAAAGGATTATCTTGTCCCCGCAATCTACTAATGCTTAAGCTATGTTTATTAAATACTTCCTCAATTGCAATCTTTAGTGTCATTGTTCCTGTATTATTAACATGTGTAATGCCTAAAAAGTGCTCATTCACATGTCCCAATTTGTCTACATAACACAAAGCAAATGCCAATTGTTCTTTAGTAGACATATCATGTGATTCATCAACTATAATAGCAAATAATGAGTCTCCAATATCTTTAACAATAACATTTATTATCTCAATGGCTACAACATTTGCTATTTCTTTTTGGATATAAGGAAAGGTCATTTGATGATTTTCAGGAGCATTTTCGAGGATTGCCTTATCAATTTCTTCATGGTCCTTTGTAAGAAATTGTAATAATTCAAGAAAATTTCCTTGATTATTGGAGTCTTTGTATTCATCATGGCTACGAAATGCTAATCCCTGTTGTTGTAGAAAACAAATACAATCTACTGATGCATTCAAACGAGTTTGATATTCCCTTTTCTCAACATCTGATTGCTTGTTTATAACTGTTTGAATACTTTGTCTCTGATTTAACAAAGCTTCAAATTTTCTTTGAGTTATATTATGTGCGCTATTGTGATCCCCAACGTGATTCTGTAATTTTTTTTTTTCCAATTTTTGAATCCTTTAGTAACAAATGAGTCTCCACCTCTTTGATCACCAGTATCAGGTTGAAAAAGACAACAATATAGACAATATGCAACATCTTTCGTAATGCTATATTCCAACCAACTAGCATACTCTTTGAACCACAATGGATTAAATTGACGATTTGTTTTGCTGAATTGACTTTGTGGAAAATCATGGTCAGCTGGTTGACAAGGTTTATTTTGTAGATAATGCTTTCTAATTTGATCTCTTTAATTAGAATGATAATCAGAAATTTATATTCTTAAACCAGGATTCGTGGGAAGATTTGCAACATCCTCTTCGATATGATTTCATTTAGGATTTGATCTGGTCATTATTTTGATCAGGATTCTCCATAATCTCAATTAACTAAAAATATATATGTCATATCATTAAAATAAAGAAAAATAATTATCAATTTATGGTTAAGAATAATCAAATTAAGAGATCAATATAAATACAAACAGTTTAAACATATAATTTAAATTATAAATTCATGGTAAAGAATAGTCAAATCAAGGGATCCCAGTTTAAACATATAATTTGATTCTTCAAAAAATAAAATAAATAAATAAAGCAAAGTAAAAGTATTAAGAGTATGCAATATATCTATGAATGTTTATACGTGACTCAGTGGCTTGAATGCTTTTAAAAACCTAGCTTGAATGCTTTTAAAAACTCAACAGAAACTCTAAGGTACAAACCAAAAGAGACTGGTATCAAAAGATATATATATATATATATATATATATATATATATATATATATATATATATATATATATATATATATATATATATATATATATATATATATATATATATTTGATGGGAGGCATCAGGGACAGCTGTATAGACCGTTGGAAGCCCATCAAAGCTCACATCATTGACCATGAAGCGTTACCAAAAGAAGCATTAAACCACCATAACAGCCACAACGGCTAGGGGCTACGAGAATGTATATATACAACCCTCCCAGCACCAGCATAAGGTACGGAAACACCTAGAAATACTTATTGTTGCACTACTATATTAATTAATTCTTTTGCAAAGAGCTTTCATATACTGACTTTAGCATCGGAGGCGCTGTGGCAAGCACCGCACCGGTGACCACTCCGAGGGAGCTACCTTATTGTTTCCATGGCCACAAGGAAGAGGGTTTGGCTCCATCTGGACACACTCACCTCGACTGACGAATTTGCACTTCATCAGTTTGGCGCCGTCTGTGGGGACGACATTTTCGTACTCAGATTCGAAAACGTAGTTTCTATCAACTTCTATATTCAGATGGAGTCCAACCAGGATTCAACAGCCTTAGCTCAGCAAGTCCAAGCTCTTGCGGCCACCGTTGAAGAGCTCACCTGACAGAATCAGGAAATGAGACTACGATTTCAACAGGAGGAGAATCGGTCCAAAGCCAACCAGGAGGATGAGGGAGATAGCCATGGAAGAAGTGACCGCCGAGGGCCTACTACTCTAGATGAACAGAACTCAGATCTTCTTTGAGAGATGAGGAAGGAGATGGACGAGTTGAGGAATGCCATTAAGGAGAAAACAGACTAGAGCCTGGATAGAATGGTCAAGGCAACAGATTCTCCCTTCACTACGGTGGTCTTGGAATGCCCTGTGCTGTAGAAATTTCGATTGCCTCAGCTTGAGCCGTTTGACGGACTTAAGGATCCCCAGGACCACCTCAATACCTTCAAGACGACATTAGGCCTCCAACAACCTCCTGACGAAATACTGTGTTGTTCCTTCCCTACTACTTTTAAAAGAGCTACAAGGGAGTGGTTCACGAAGTTGCCAAGTTTGTCTATCGACATCTTCGAACAGTTGAGCAGTGCCTTTTTGAGCCACTTCGTCGGAGGACAACGTCCTAAGAGGCCAGCAGACCATTTACTCACTATTAGACAAGGGGAGAAGGAAACCCTGCGGTCGTATGTGAAACGCTTTACTCGAGAGACCTTGGAGATAGATGATGTTGATGACAAAGTACAGTTGATGACCTTTAAGGCAGGGCTGAAGTCCATAGAATTTGTGGTTTCACTTGCAAAGAATCCTCCTAAGACGATGGCAGAAATGCTCCTGAAGGCATAAAAATACATGAATGCTGAAGATGCATTAGCAGCCATAAGAGACGTAGAGAAGCCAGGAAAAGAGGGAATGAAGGAGGACGATCGTAGAAGACAAAAAAGGGAGCGTCCAGATCGTTGGACCAGTGACGGAGGCAAAAGCAAAGACGAAAAAACTCCTCAGGCAATACCAGATGAAGTTGAATCCTAGCAAGTGTGTCTTTGGTGTAGCCTCGGGAAAATTCTTGGGATTCATGGTGTCCCAAAGGGGGATAGAAGCAAACCCGGAGAAGGTGCATGCCATACTCAACATGACATCGCCCAAGACCGTTAAAGAAGTCTAGAAGCTCACAGGAAGGATTGTTGCACTCAATAGGTTCGTCTCTAAAGCGACGGACAAATGCTTGCCCTTCTTTAAGACATTGAAGCAGGCATTCGCCTAGATTGATGAATGTGAGGCAGGGTTTCAGGAACTCAAACGTTACCTGAGTAATCCACCCCTCTTGAGTCCATCCAAGGAAGGGGAAAACTTATATTTGTATTTGGCAGTATCAGCCTCGGCCGTGAGCGCAACCCTAATTCGAGAAGAGGACAAGAAGTAGCTCCCAATTTACTACGTTAGTCAAGCTTTCCAAAGTGCTGAAGAAAAGTACCCAAAGATTGAAAAGATTGCATTCGCGTTAATAGTAGCCTCGCACAAACTATGATCATATTTTCAGGCGAACCCTATTATCGTGATGACGGATCAACCTATTAAGAAATCCATGAACAAGCCTGAAGCAGCAGGGAGAATGGTCCAATGGGCAATCAAACTCCGCCAGTTCGACATTGAGTACCATCCCAGGACAGCCATTAAGGCACAAGCCTTGGCGGACTTCATCTCTGAGTTCACCCTCCTAGATAAGAACGGTCTCACCGACGAAATAGAACAGTGGACGATATAGACCGACGGTTCGTCAGCTCAAAAGAGGGGGGAGTAGGGGTCGTCATAATCGCCCCTGACGGAGAAATGCTCAAATACGGAGTTCAACTGAAATTCCCGGCCACCAATAATGAGGCCGAGTACTAAGGAATACTGACGGGATTGAGACTCGGGAAGGCATTTGGGGCTAAGAACCTGCTAGTCCAGAGTGATTCGAAGCTGGTGATAGGACAGATTAAGGAAGAATATGAAGTAAAGGAGGAAAGAATGCAGAAATACCTCAGGCTGACGAAGCATCTGACTCAGGAATTTGATAAAGTGGAATTTGTGTAGATCCCTAGAAGCCAGAACATTTTAGCAGACGAAGTCGAGAAGCTGGCATCGTCAGAAGAGCGATTGGCGAGCATGGGCTTGGTGATGGAAGTCTAGAAACGCCACAGCATCGAGAAAATCTCCACATTCCCAATCCAGAGCACAGGTAGCTGGATGACACCAATCATATCCTTTCTCCAGGATGGGCATCTCCCTCAAGACATCGAGGAGGCCAGGAAGATCAGGAAGAGAGCAGCCAGGTTCACAATCCTGAACAACGCACTATACAAGAAAGGCTTTTCCATGCCTTACCTAAAGTGTGTGGACAAAGAAGAAGCCAAATATATTTTGTAGGAGATCTATGAAGGAGTTTGCGGAGACCGTGCAGGCCCTAGATCACCGGTAAGTAAAGTTATCAGAACCGGTTATTTCTGGCCTACAATGCAAGTAGATTCAAGGGAGCTCGTCAAGAAGTGCGACAAGTGCCAAAGGTTTAGGAATGTTCAATGCCTTCCAGCAGAGAGACTGACGACGATATCCTCCCCTTGGCCCTTTGCACGATGGGGAATCAACATCGTCGGCCCGTTGCCTCAAGGTAAAGGACAGATAAAATTCCTACTAGTCGCCATCGATTACTTCACAAAGTGGGTCGAAGCAGAGGCATTGGCAACCATCATTGAAGCCAGAATCCAAAACTTCATATGGAAAAACATAATTTGCAGGTTTGGGATTCCACGGACGATCATATCAGATAATGGGCGGAAATTCGACAATTAAAGCTTCAGGGACTTCTGTTTAGGCCTAGGGATCAAGAACCAGTTCTCATCCCCGGAACATTCACAGGCAAATGGATAGATGGAGGTGACAAATCGGACACTACTCAAGATTATCAAGGCCAAATTGAACGATGCAAAGGGCACCTGGTTGGAAGAATTACCCAACGTCTTGTGGGCTTATAGGACCACAACAAGAACCCCAACAGGAGAAACCCCCTTCAGACTCACCTATGGCACCGAGGCAGTAATCCCGGTCGAGGTGGGAACAACCAGCATCAGGCGAGAGATGTTCCACGAGGAGAGTAATGACGACCAGCTACATGTCAACCTGGATTGTCTAGACGAAGTGAGAGAGAAAGCCTCCGATAAGATGACGAAGTACCAGCAAAAGATGGCCGAGTACTACAATAAGAGAGTGAAGCTCAGGCGACTTGACATAGGAGACCTCGTCCTATGCAAGGTTACCCCAGCAACCAGAGACTCTACCCAAGGAAAGCTCGGCCCCACATGAGAAGGACCCTATCGGGTCGTCTATTATTCCAGACAAGACAGTTATCACCTAGAGACCCTAGACGGGCAGAGACTCCCGTGACCATGGAACATTGAGCACTTGAAGAAATACCACCAATAGATGTAACAGATGATTGTACTCGTTCCCGAAAGCAATAAAAAGAACTATTCAGCCAATGTTTTAATGAGTGCAGATTTTGTAATGTGAAAGTCGCCCAAAAATGGCTAAGTAACAAGATTTCGCCTAGACGGATATAAGTTACTAACGAAGCCAAAAGATTGACAAGATCCCTAAGAGGGTGTAAGTCACAGAAAAAAAAAGGCTAAGTAACAAAATTCCGCTTAGACGGATGTAAGTTACTGACAAAGTTAAAAAGATTGACAAGATCCCTAAGAGGGTGTAAGTCATAGAAAAAAATAGCTAAGTAACAAAATTCCGCCTAGACGGATGTAAGTTACTGACGAAGCCAAAAGATTGACAAGATCCTTAAGAGGGTGTAAGTCACAGAAAAAAAAAAGACTAAGTAACAAAATTCAGCCTAGACGAATGTAAGTTATTGACAAAGCCAAAAGATTGACAAGATCCCTAAGAGGGTGTAAGTCACAGAAAGAAAAGAAAAAGTGGCTAAGTAATAAGATTCTGCCTAGACGGATGTAAGTTACTAATGAAATCAAAAGACAAGAACCTTGCAACAAACATGTTCAAGAGAGAGCATCTTTTGAAAAAGGCCCAGGCTGAATCTGAGTTCTTAACCAGTTCACCAAAACCCTCGACAAGAACCCTTGAGAAGGTATGAGTCACAGGAAATCAACTAAATAACAGAATCCACGTCGACGGGAGCAAATTGTTGACGAAGAAAAGGAAGGGTCATAACTAAAATTTTTTTGCTAAGGAAAACTACAGGAACATAAATCACAAGCAAGTAAGTATGCAATTGCCAATTTAATTTAAGCCCAAAAACAGCGGGCAGTTACCATTGTTTTTACACCCAAACCAAAGGCCCATAAACACTAGGCCAAAGATATTGTTCTCAAAGTAGACTTACAAAAGGCCCAAAACATAATGGGCACCAAAAAAAAAAAAAAAAAAAGAGAAAGGAATTTTTTGTAAGTGATAAGTTTAGGCATTGGCGGCGACGTCATCTCTGGTGGGGGCACTCTCAGGAGCATCACCTTCTGGAGCCGAGGACTGAGCAGCTTCGTCAACCGCCATCTCCTTATCCACCTCTTCTAAATCTAAGTTCTCCAGATCCACTCTGGTGGGATACTTGACAAGGTACCTCCTCAGAAGCTCAAAACCCTTGAAGTACCAACTGAAGAGGACGGTGTTGAACTCGCCAGTCTGCTAGAAAGTCTCAACAACCTTAGCAGCAATGGTTTTGAGCTTCTCCTTGGCATCTAGAAGTTGTTCGTCTTTCTCCAAGGTTAGCTGACGCTCAGCTTTGAGGTCGTCACTCAAGGTCTTGACTTTTTCCTTTAGGGTGGTGGCCTCGCCCATAGAGTCGATGAGTTTCTACTTTAGCGTAGAATTCTCCGCCTCCAAAGTCTCCATCCTGGATGCTAGAGACGTCACCTTGGCCTCCTGAGTGAGGTACTCAGAAGTAATATGAAGACTTTCCCCCAACACCTGAAAAGAAAATTGAAGCCGTTGGTACAATGGGAAAGAAAAAGAAAGAGACTAAAAGTTGCACAAACATTTTACCTGAACAAATTTGTGGATGTGGCGAGTCGCAACCTCATTGAAGGGCATGCCAGAAAAGACCTTCAGGTCCTCAGTAGTCACGACCCCGTGTGCCCTTTCCACCGCCAGTCTCTCGTCGTCCCAGACGGTAGATGAGCGAGAATCGGCCTTCTCCTTCCCTCTGTCAGATAAGCGCGGCCTATTAGAGGCGGAAGTAGGGATCTCTTTAATCGAAGTGGTAGGAGAGGCCGTCCTCGTTGTTTCAGTGCCAGAAACAATGGGAGTGATGGAGACAGTTGGAGTAACGGAGGGACCTTTCCCTGTGACACGCACCAGTCCGGAGAAGAATCACAGAGAAAGATCGGAGAAGAAAACGCTCGGAGCAATGATTGGAAGTTTGAAAAGATGAAAGGGAAAAATGAGGAGAGGAGAAGTTTAAAAACCAAGGCTCAAAAAACTAAAATTCAACGGGAAACTCAAGGGTCATACAGTTGGAGCATTAACTCCACTAGTCAGAATGTGCCACGTGGCCACGACGCATGTGGCGCAGCCACTATGTAGTTAATGCAGAGCGAAATCCCAAGAGTTATAAAGACCTTTCATCTTCTACGATCGTCATGACACGTCACGACGACCACAGAATCCAGGGGTAGCTGATGGGATTGACGAACTCGACTTCTCTAGACGACCTCATCCAAACCAACGAGGCAGTATTGACAGACGGACTAACTAGGTGCCTCTGACGATATAAGCCACATTACTGACGAAGGAAAGAAGTCATTCAATGCGGTCAAATAAATGCCTCGGACAGTTACAGGGACAGCTGTACAGACCGTTGGAAGCCCATCAAAGCTCACATCATTGACCATGAAGCATTACCAAAAGAAGCATTAAACCACCATAACAGTCACAATGGCTAGGGGCTACGGGAATGTATATATACAACCTTCCCAGCACCAGCATAAGGTACGGAAGCACCTAGAAATACTTATTGTTGCACTACTGTATTAATTAATTCTTTTGCAAAGAGCTTCCATATATTGACTTTGGCATCAGAGGCGCTGTGGAAGACACCACACCGATTAACACTCTAAGGGAGCTACCTAATTGTTTCCATAGCCACAGGGAAGAGGGTTTGGCTCCATTTGGATGCACTCACCTTGACTGACGAATTTGCACTTCATCATTATCAAGTGGTAAAAAAGTGATGTCAACAGTAAATTCAGATAAAATTGAGTAGAAACTTAGCAACTCAAAATTTGTAAAATATACCACAAAAATTGTTGTCTATGACTTACCTAAAGCCACGGTTCTCATGCCCAAATGTTGTTTCTCTTACTTGGGGTTCACCTAGGATTCCCATGCTCCCAATGCATAGAAACACAACTCATAATGCAGCTTAATCATCAAGCCATGTCATGATATGATTTTAGTGTACCCCATTGGGGCTCAAGTGGGTTCCACTATTAAGGCTAACCACTGGTCCATAGAAACACAACTCATAATGCAGCTTAATCATCAAGCCATGTCATGATATGATTTTAGTGTACCCCATTGGGGCTCAAGTGGGTTCCACTATTAAGGCTAACCACTGGTCCAATTGGATATATTCGGGGAGTTTCACCATCCAAAAAAGAGCTTAAAGCATATGATTCCATCTCTACAAGTGTATTTACTATAATCCCCTTTACATGTTAGGGTGTGTGCCCTTAAATCCTATTGTATGATGTTATGTATGATATTATGTTTAACATCATGTATGACATGATGTATGACTTAATATTGTGTTTAATAAATTTGTTTTATTATTATCTAAAAACAATGGCAACATGAATATTGAGATATTATCATATAGTCCATGAGATGCATTGTATGTGATTTAGTCACAGAAAATGTTAATCATAAGTTTCTTGTAAACTCAAAATGTAGTTCGTAGTCGGTGATGAAATCGGGCATTTCATCTGCAAAGACTATAACATATCAACTAAGATGATTTGTTTTGATCATGAAAATTGAGATTTCTAGTTGATATGTTGGTATGTTTTAAGAGTTAAAACATATTAAACTGGACCGCTGTGAGATTTATTATTCTCCTAACGACTGTCAAATGAATAATAAACTCACGACTTATATTTGCATGAACTCTTAATCTTGAGAGAATAATGGATTTGATCATGAGGTGTTGGTTGCTTTGATATATTAGGAGTGAGATCTAAAGTAACGGTCAAAACCTCCATATGTTGGGCAACCACATTTAGTGTTGATGGAACATATATTCTCAAGATGGAATTCATAATCTCTTAGCAGAGATATAAAATATTTTTCTTGAGATAAGTTTAATGGGTTTGTTATTCAGAGAGTTAGGCCTAACCACTTTAGTAAGGAGTTACTAAAATATATGTTTATGGAATTGGATTTCATAAATATATGATGAATAACTTAAAGGATTAAACTGGGTATTCAAGGATAAGATGTAATAATTTACAAAGTGGCAGTCTACATTCATGACTTTGTGTTACTATGAATATTTTATGAAGGGGTTGCATGTACAATAAAGTCTTGGGATATAATTTATAAATATGGCCTAGAGTGCAACTATATTTATATAGTGGTATTAAATATAGTTAATGGTAACTTTGAACTTGTCAAGAGTTGACAGAAAAGCCCAACGCCCATTTGAGCTAGTGTCTTATTGGTCTCTTTTGGTCCCACTCTAAGCCACACACTTAAGCCCAATTGGAAAGGCCTAAAAGGCCAGCCCAATCAGATAATCCGTTAGATACAAAAGGAGAAACATACATAATTTTCTGTAGAGAATTGTAAGAACACTATTGTGAAGTGGTGTAAGAAGTGTTAGACACTTTTTGACATTCTCCCTTTGGAATTAATTGAGAGACCACACATCTTGGACGTTAGTGAAATTGGAGTAAAGATTGAAAGTGTTTCCAAGTGCTTTTGATCTTTGGTTTTGAAATTCACCGCTCCAAGATACACTCTCTTGTTCTCAAATTCTGAAACTTATATAGTACATGTTAACTTTTATGAATGAAGTAGATTTTTTTTTTTTTTGCTGCGTATGTTTTTGTATGCGCTACAAACATGTATATTTCCATCATTACATCCTTAAATCTTTGCACGAGCTTCATAGTAGCAGCATACCCATCTTCCTTCATGAATAACGGTGTAGGCAGAACATGAATTAATAATTTAAGAGTTACAATTTTTTTTCCCTCAAAACTTTTTACAACTACTAAGGTGACCAATTGTAAATGATAGACATTAAAATGATATTAATAGTGAGTCATGAAGATAATTATTAAGAACTTGACAAATAAACTGTTTGTGAAATTTGTTGTGAATATAATAATATATACTATTGATACAAATTTATTGCAATAATCAATAATAAAATATTGTGTTTGTAGCATTACTCAACTTGAAAAGAACCGGGTTGACAAACTGGATAGCCTACTCAGTTGGAGTTCTTCTACTCAGTATCGACTAGGTCATGCCGAGTCAGATGGTAAAGCATAAGACCAAGAAATGATGCACCGGATGTTAAGAACAAAAAAGGAGGGATACCAAACTCATTGCCTACTTCAACCATTGGAGTTGTTAAGAAATCAAGGACTAACCCAACCACTCGGAATTAATGAGCTGGACTCAACAAGTTCAGCAACCACACGATTGACATGGGCCTTGTAATTATCTATAGAGGTGCAAAAAGGGAAAGGATCAGTAGGTTTCTGGCTTTTTCAAAAGCTTTGGCGAAGGAGGGTCAGCTTGGGGTAGGTCTATGAGTTTGATACAAGGCTCAGTGTCTGCAACGGATGGTAAATATGTGATTGAGTTTGAGTCCAAGAGGTGCTTCATGATAAGAATGGTGACTGAGAATCTGTCATCTTGGTTTCTCAGGTGCTTGGCCAGTTCAATTGTTGGGACGAGTTGACTGAACCCTGGTGCTGGGACGAACACAAGCTCTTCTTTCATCTACATCATCATCTATATATGACTCATTGGTTTTTGGGTTCTATTTTTGTTTTGCTCCAATCTTGTTTTCCCTATTAACGTTACTTTTGAACTTCAATGTATACGTGATGTATGTTTTAAACGGCTAATATTGTTTCCCACAATCTGATGTGATGGGGTCCTCTTTTCATTTCATTATAATATTTTTTTTATTAAGTTCAGATTAGGTACAATGTTTCTAGTGTACTAGACCTATGGAATAATGCCGGGTATCTACAAATAAACACGTGTCATAATCTTATAGGTTCAGTGCGACTAGACATTGGACCCAAACCTCCCCATTTATTTATTTATTTTTTTATGGGATTCTTTATTATATTTTGGTTGTTCATGACGATAGAGACAAGAATATATTCTCTCTCAAATTGTAGGAATATCATATTATTTGGTTGCAAAAAGAAAATATTTACTAGCTTGTTGGTTGTTTAAGCATTGTTTTATTTTAAAATTTTATTCAATTTTTGATAGGTAGAAAGGAAAAAGAGGTGAGTAAAAAACGTGGGGGAAAGATATTTTTCTTATTTTCTGTTGAGTGAAATGGAGGGGAGGGAAATGAAATGAAAGGATTTTTCTTTTCCACAAATTTATTCTTCTTTTCCTCTAAAATTGGAAGGATAATGAGAGGTTGAGCGAGAATACTTAAATTCCAATTTTCTAATTAAAATAGGTTCACCATATAAATAATTTTCTTTTATTTTTCTTTAACAATAAAATATAATAAAGGATGAAATTTTTTCCCATGTCTTATAATTTTTTTCTTTTTCTCCTCTCTTCATCCGTTTTTTTCCTCTCTCTCTCTCTCTCCACAAATTTTTCCAATAACATAAATGATAACGGACAACAAGATTTTTGATTTCATGACTACCAGCCCTTTTTGAATATCATTTCATTTGATATGGTTTTTATTTTGGTAAGAGCCAAAGTCTTGTTGAAACTTTTTTATTTTTCCATCTGTACAATGGAAAATGTTACTGGAGAGGACTAAGCACTAACGTTATGTTTGGTTGCAGTTGGGAGAGGGAAAAGAAAAGAAAAGTAATTTTAAATGTTACAGCATTAAGAATTCTTAAGAAATTATATGGGCTGCATTCTGTTTGTTTCGTTGGAAACCTTTTGGAAGGATAGTTTTTCACATTTTTTAGTGTTTGGTAGCAAAAAAAAAATTAGTCAACAAAAACAATTTTTAGTCAACAGAAAATTCTAATAAAAATAAGGCTTATTTTCTATAGGTTGTTTTCCAAAATTTGTTTTTAGAAAACAATCTCTCTCTCACTTGTTGCATCTCCTATAAATACTCTTTTGCATAATTTTTTGGCGCATTCTCTCTCTCATGGTAAGTTCTCTCACTTTTTCTCTAATCATATATTCTTTTCTTTGAATTTCAGGCTCGATTTTTTTTTTCTCTAAGAAATTTTCGGTTCGAAGGATTCTAGGCTTAAGTTACTTTTTTTGCACATAAAAGTGCAAAAAAAGAAAAAAAAGAAAAAGAAGAAGAAGAAGAAGAAGAAGAAAGAATAAATGAAGTAAAAGACAAAAATTTTAAACATAGTGCTTATATTGCTCTAAATTTATTTTACGTGGGACAATTTTCACAATAAATTAATAATATTGTTATATAATGAATGATAATTGTTTAGGGGAATTGCATTTGTTGGCAGATATATTATGCAAATACTATATAGTGACGATATATTATGCAGATAAATTATATATTATGCAGATACCCATATAAGGATGAGACCCATTGCTTTTTATGTGCTATGTATGCAGGGTTAGTTTAATATATTTGGGTACTTGAGGCGAAAACTGAAATTGAAGCCTTTTATATATTTAAATATGATTTAAAAAAATATTACTTAAATTTTATGATCTTATTTTAGATGAAAAATTACTACTAAATAACATGAACCACGTAGATTTGTTTTACAAAGTCTATACACAAAAAGTTTGACAAAACATTTCACACTTGTTGATGTGGCAAATTGACAGTAGTAAGTAAAAAAATGATGTTAGTGATAGACTTAGAGAAGAACTAGTAAAAGTTTTCCAACTCAACCTGTGAAAAGTGTTGTGAATTTTTTTGTGTATTGTTTTTTTTTTTTTTTAATTTTATTTGAGAAGTGATACATTCATAATCTTTTCACAACAAATCCTAGGTGTTAAGTTGTGACTGGTTCTAATTTGAATTCATCACTGAAATTAATTTTTTGTCATTAATAATAGCTTGTAACAACCTATCACTTAGGGTTTATCATGAAAGTGTTGTGAAAAATGTTGTGGACGTAGCATTTTTTTTCTTGTTTTTCATTTGATAAAAAAAATTATTTTATTATTGACTAATATTTGAGCTTAATTAATATTATCATAATGAAAAAAATAACACTATTGGTTAAAATTTGGAGGCATTTTTTCTACTTGGGCCCTTAGGCAACCCCAACCTTTGCTTCTAGTATAGAGTCGGCTCTGTATGTATGTACAGTTCATATGTGTGTGTGTGTGTGCGCGCGCGCGTGTGCATGTTATTGTCCATATATATAAGCAAGATGAGTGGTAGAGATCATGAAATTTAACAACTAATTTTGATTGTATTTATTGTCAAAATTATAGTATGAAAACCAAATTCATTGTTGTTGTTTTTATATATATATATATATATTTTTATATTAATTACATGAGTTGGTTTACCGAACATACATGTTTTAAATTATACAAGAAAAAAAAAATTGCATACCAAACACCAGAAAACATTCTCAACCTTATTTTCAAGATCATTACCAAATACCGGAAAATGAGAGTTTTTTAAAAATTGCTCTTTGAAAAATGAACAATTTTTCAGAAAACGTTAATGCTGAAACAAACCTTAAATACTGTCAGCTCACTCTATTCTGCCTTTTCGTTGCTCAGCTCCTTCGTCAAGGCAAAATTTCCACCCTTATTCAGGACACAATTTAAACCCCAACTTTATGAGTTTTTTGTTTGAATATTTCTTTGTTCGGTCATCAATTTCCACCCTTATTCAGGACACAATTTAAACCTCAACTTTATGAGTTTTTGTTTGACTATTTCTTTGATTGGTCATCACACATACATCTAGTGAGTTTTGAATCCATAAATTCACTTTGTGTCTCTTACTCTTACGTAGAAAGGAGATGTCATTTGAGTTAGAATTTATTGAAGATTTGTAATACTATGGGGCATGCAAAGGGTGCCAAAGGCAGAGAAACGAGGACAAGCTTGCCAATGACCTATTTGTGGCACATCCATATGGTGATTAAAAATCGTTCTTAGACAATGCTCACAAGCCTTGGCCTTAGACCCCGTTAAGAAAGGATTATATATCTCATGGAGGAAAAGAAGAGTAAAGAAGAAGCTTTGCAAGTTTTTCATAATAATATGGGAGCTCATTATGAAAATATTATTCAGGAGAGACTTTTGGAAGGGAAAAGGGTAACGGAGAGAAAAGCTAGAAAGGGACGGAAAAAAACATAATTGGGAAAAATTAAAACAACATCATTTGTCCTAGGTTGGGTACAACAGCCAACAGTAATGTGACATAAGATTATTTGATATAAGCAAAATTTAGATATAATTCCTTAGGTATGTATTTTAAATTTCCTAACCAAATTCAATTTTGTGATTACTTGATTCAAAAAAAAAAAAAAACCCTATACTTAGTGATTACATTGATCGAGGTTACATAAAATTTGATATCTTTTCCCATTACCAATTAAATTCAATTATATAACAGATTCATTAGTCAATAAAACCAAATGATTGAATTTATGTAAAGAACCTCATGTACAACACATACGCACAACTTTACCTAAGTCTTTTTTACTTCCAATAAACTATGAGTTCATTATGTGTATTTATGATTGAACAACACAAGTTTCTTAAAAAAAATAATTGAACAACACAACATTATGTAGGACTGCATCCAATATAACGATAAATAAAATAGACAAGGTCAATAATTAATAAAATACAAGAAGGTTAATTTAGTCCCAACTATTAATTATAATTTGTACAATTTTTTTTAATAATCATTTAAGTTATAAGTACATTTTTATTATGGTTTTGAATACATACTAGACCAGGCTATTCAACTGGGTTAACTATGAACTGGCCATTAAAACGGTTTTTCGAACTAAAAAAAAGGATTTTACTTAAAAAAAATTGCCCTATAGCTTGTTTGAATGGTTGTAATACCCTCTCTCTCTCTCTCTCTCTCTCTCTCTCTCTCTCTCTCTCTCTCTCTCTCTCTCTCTCTCTCTCTCTCTCTCTCTCTCTCTCTCTCAAAGCCTCTTAGCATTCTCTTGATTGATTTAAGCCATTCGAGACATGATATGGCTGAGCTACCACTCAAATGCCATCATGAGTCATGGATGGTGAACAGAGGCAACATTTTCACTAGGTTTAGTTATGCTTTGTATTATTTTATGTTTGTCTTATTCAAGATGTGAAAGTACATTTGAAAATAAAATTATTAATACCATTATTTATATTTTTTATAAATATAATCTATTAATTAATTGATGAGTATTATTATTAAATTATTATAATAGAGTCAAGGTTCGACCTTATGTTATAATCCAATTCAACTTTGATATATATATATATATATTTATACAAGATATAATTTTTACTATAACCTAATCTAAGTGTATATGTGTGTGAAATTATATGTGTATGAAACTTCCTCTTGAAAACTTGAAACCCGGCCCTTGACCCTCACACCTTACAAGCACTTATACTAGTGAAGTAACTACCGTACCAAGGATACGCGATGATAACTTTAATATATTGAACTTCTCTATTTTGCAGTTCTTTTAATTGTCCAGATTTTTAAAACATGCTTTTAATTGCATTCTAAGATTGTCACATAAACACCAATAAAGTGTCCTCTTTTTAAAAATAAAAATAAAAATAAGAATAAAAATTTTATTTCATAAGCTGAAAGAGAATAACATATTACAAGCATAGCACTAAAGGACTCAATAATGAAAACAGAGCAAAGCAATCTCCGTATCTAGCATAAGATTTTTTTTGTTCTCACCTGCAAATACAACGACCGATCATATGTTGCCAACCATATCTTCAATTAAAAGTCCTAAATAAGTAATGGTCTGTTTGGAAGTTTAGAGAGGGAGGGGAGTAGAAGAGAGTAGAAGGGAGGAGAGTAGTGGAGAGGAGAGTAGAGAGGAATGGTTACCCTCCACCTTGTTTGGATGTTTTTAAAATTAGTAAGGAGGAAGGAAGTAATTAACCCTTTCTTTTGTTTGGATATTTTAAAAAATAAGATACAAATGAGATGAAATGATTTAAATAGACAAATTTACCCCTATTTAAAAATGAACTTACAACATTTGTCTATGAATTTTTTTTTTGAGAAAACATTGGTATTAATTTGTTAAATTAAATAATTATTTAATCAACATTCTCATTGCATCAAATACCACTAACTAATAAAATAATAAAACTACTATTAATTATTATAAAATAATTTTTATTACCTTAAAAAAAAATATAATAAAAATAAAAAAACCTTCATAAATTTCTACACTTTCCTCACATTTCTCATCAATCAAACAAAAAGCTAGCTCCACCTCAGTCTATCATATGAATTCAAAATTTTCTGAGCAACCAAACAAAGACCAAGAGAGAGAGATTGAGACCTCTGAACCAATCCTTCTCGGTAATTCAACATCTCCGGCTTCCAAAACCCTAGCACCACCAGCTGAATCCTCGCGAGCAATCAAATTCGGCGCCAAATCGAGCTTGACGGCTTCGCGAACAGGCTCCTTAAGGTGCAGTGGAATTAGAGTGGGGAGCTCCGAAAACGATCCCATCGTCATCGTTTCTACTCTTTAGATTGAGATCGATCGGACTGTGGAGAGACGGTGGCGCAGGCGACGGTTGGTGAGGCTGCAAAGCAGAGGATAACGACGACGAAGAAGCAAAAGGTCTGAGCACGTCCGTGTACAGATCTCCGAACTCGCCGTCATCTTCCATGAGAGAGAGAGAGAGAGAGAGAGAGAGAGAGGTGCGTTTCTTTCTTCTTCTTTTTCTAGAGAGAGAAATAGAAAAAGGGTTGTTTAGCTTCAGTGTTGAAATAGTGAGATTTTTTTTTTCATTCAACTTAAATTTTCTTGGGAAACAAACAAAGGTTATTTATATAATCTATTTGTAATTTTGTTAATTTAAAAAGGGTAAATTAGAGATTTTATTTGGTCAATAATGTATGTATTCTACTCTCCCTCCAAATCTCTCCAATTTGGAGGAATTAAAAAGGACAAGTTAGAGGGAGTTGAAACCCCTCCAATCCCCTCCAAACCCCTCCCCCTCCTTCCTTAAAAAACTTCCAAACAGGGTAATTGAATCACTCTCCCTCCCTTTACTCTACTCCCCCTCCTTTTTTTAACTCCCAAACAGGCCATAAATGAAGATCCACCGTCTATCACAGCCTTCCTACTACTCTCTCCCATCTCTCTCACCCTTCTCCTCACATCACCATTACCTTCCATGACACATCTTATTGCTTTCTCTACCTCATCCTCCAAAACAAGATGATCACCACCATTTCTGTACTCCAATTTCATCTCCACCGCTAATCCCAACTCTTTTACTAGTTTGAATGCATTTAGTTGTTGTTCAGCAAATAATGGCCACGTTACAATTGGTACGCCAAACCACAAGCTCTCCAAGATTGCGTTCCATCCACAATGTGATACAAATCCTCCAATTGCCTTATGTGCCAAAACCTCTACTTGTGGAATCCACTCACATATAATTCCATGCCCACTTGTACGTTCAAGGAATCCTTTAGGCAAAAGATCCTCGATGTTCCTATTGTCATTGGGTCCCGACACTTTCTCCTTTTCCTTTTGTTGTGGCACACGTAAAGACCATAGGAACCTGAAACCAATAAGTCTAAGGTCAAAAAATCTCAGAAAATGTGTGGCCACAATTTTTATGTTAAAACTAATTTTGTCATTATTCATATTCTAATACGGTAGACTATGAGTAATGAATAAAAAATAATAGATTCATGGGTAAGTAATTCACCATTCACAGTTAATCAATTTAGCAAGTTGTGATAAAAATTATAGTAAATAATATGGTCTAATAAGAACTATAAAAAATTTTATTAAAAAATTTATAATTATCTACATGACAAGTTGTTATAGGTAATAATATGATACCAGTAGTGGATTCAAGTAACAAATTTTCAGTTAAATTGTTGGCAAAAATGTTACAAAATTATTGTGTTTATAGATCAGTTTACTCACCTGAACCTACCATTTTGAAGCCCAAATGCTATCTCTCTTACTTGTGGTTCACTCAGGCTTCCCATGCTCCCAAAGGAGAGGAACACAACCGATGACGCAGGTTGATCATCAAGCCATGTCATTATATGCTTATAGTGGACCCCATTGGGGCTCAAGTGGGCCCTACTCGTGAGGCTAATCACTGGTCCAACGGGATAAGCTGGAGGAGTTTCACCATCCAAAAAGGAGTTCAAAGCATTTGATTCCATCTCCATAAATGTATTCACTATAATGCCCTTTACATCCTTAAACCTTTCCACAAGCTTCATAGTAGCAGCATACCCATCTTCCTTTGTGAACAATGGTGTAGGCAGGTCCTGAATCAATAATTACAGAGTCACAATTATTTTTCCTAAAATTTTTCATGACTATTGAGATAATAAAATCTAGAATAGTACATAAATCAACAATTTTAGGCCCAATTTCATATGCTTTGAGTGATAGTCTATCAAAAGTAGTGAATTCACGTAAACAGGTGTATACGTACTATGTAGTGTGTGTTTGGCTCCAAATTAAAAAGTTAGTTTATTTTATTATTCAACTTATTTTTGTTATTATTTATGAGTTTTACTGTACTTTTTGATACCATTCATGAATTCTATTATAATATTTTAGCTAACTTTTATCTTTATCTACCATATTTTTAGTAAAAAAATTTTAATTTCAGTAAAATAAGCGAGTCTATTTAATATTACTTTACCTGAATAGGAACCGGGTTGACAAAACTCGGCATAGCCCACTCAGATCCGGAGTCCTCCAACTCGGCATCAACTCGGTCATCATGCCGTGATAGAAGGTAGAGCATAAGACCAAGAAATGCCGCACTAGCTGTTATGAACAAATAAGAAGGGATACCAAACTCATCGCCCACTTCAACCATTGGAGCAGTGAAGAAATCAAGGACTAACCCGGCGATTCGGGCTGAGCTGGAGTTAGATAGAGACTGATCAACAAGTTCAGCAACCACACGTTTGACATGGGGCTTGTAATTATCTATAGAGGTGCAAAAATAGGTTTCTGGGTATTTTGAAAGCTCGGGCGAAGGAGGGTCAGCTTGGGGTAGGTCAATGAGTTTGATACAAGGCTCAGTGGCCGCTATGGATGGTAAATATGCGATTGAGTTTGGCTCCAAGAGGTGCTTCATGACGAGTATGGTGATTGAGAATCGTTCATCTTGGTGTATCAGGCGCTTGGCAAATTCAATAGTTGGGACAAGGTGACTGAACCCTGGTGCTGGGACGAACACAAGCTCTACTTTCTTCATCTTCTATGACTTTTCGTTTGGGGCTTTTTGGTTTTATCTTTATTTTTTATTTTTGTGGTTTCAATCTTCTTCATGTTTTCCTCTTTAGTATTTGGAAATTCAACATGTGATGTATATACGACGGCTAATCTTATTAAAAGAAATTATTTCCTATAGTTTGATGCGATAAGCAAACTTTTTGTAATCGGTGGGGTCTGGTTGTCATATCACATCTTATTATATATATTCTTAATTTATTAGAGTTTGAATAAGCATTCCAATATAGAAAGAGTTCAAATTTGATTAATCATAGGTTGCCACCTTAGATTTTTCAAACACCAACATGTGGAGCATCACACGGAATTACAGGTCCTTTGTCCCATAAAAAAAATAAAAACAGCGAAAAAGAGCAGGAGTTGCAGCAGGATACCACTTTGCTATCGGAGTGGCTACTATCATTGATTCTTCATTGTGTTTTGTTTTATCATCTCATATAAATTTAACAATGGTTTTTTTTTTTTTTGGGGGGGGGGGGGGGGGGGGGTTCTATTTCCTTCAATTTCACAGCGTTTGATCACCAACATTCGCTTAAATTGCAACCTTTCTGTGATGTTCAAGTTCATAAATGATGGGACTGACGAAGTGAAACATAGACGAGGTGGCCTCACGGACGAACCTAACCCGTTATCGTCATCATCAGAGGAAGAGTTAAGGCCATTGAATGCTGCCAATAAAGCCTCAACCGTTATAAGACCAGCTGGACGAACTAACGGGAAGGCATTAACTCCCATTACTCCCCTGAAGACGTTATCAGAAGAGGCATTAATGCCCCAACGGATACAATCCCCAAGGGTATATAAAACCCTTTCAACACCAAAACAAGGTACACACAAAAAAAAGAACTACATCACAATTTTAACTACTTTTATTCCTGATATCTCAACAACTGTCTTTTTTTCGTACTGACTTTATCATCGGAGGTGTTGTGGCAGACACCACACCGGTGACCACTTGATTAAATTCCTGCTCCCACAGGTTCGTCAGAGTACCTCCAGGAGCCATCTGGACGAATCCAAGCAAATCAACGAGATACTGCTTCATCAGTTTGGCGCCGTCTGTGGGAATCGACTTTCTCATACAACAAGAACACAGTTCCTACCAGCTCCAGATGGAATCCAACCAGGACTCAGCGGCCTTGGCACAGCAAGTCCAAAATCTTGCAGCCACCGTCGAAGAACTTACAAGACAGAATCAAGAGATGAGACAGAGGTTACAGCAAGAAGAGAACCGGTCAAGAGCTGTTCAAGAGGACGAAGGGGATAGCCATGGGAGAAGTGACCGACGGAGAACGGTAACCCCAGAAGAGCAGCATTCTGACATCCTCCAGGAGATGAGGAAGGAGATGGATGAATTAAGAAACGCGATCAAAGAGAAGACGGATCGAAGCCTGGATAAAATGGTCAGAGCGACGGACTCCCCCTTTACCATGGCAGTCCTAGAACGACCGGTACCAGCGAAATTTCGGCTACCTCAGCTTGAGCCTTTTGACGGGCTCAAAGACCCCCAAGATCACCTTAACACCTTCAAGACGACCTTAGGCCTTCAACAGCCCCCTGACGAGATCATGTGTCGTTTATTCCCCAGTACGCTGAAGGGAGCTGGACGAGAATGGTTCACGAGATTGCCCACTTCGTCCATCGACAATTTTGAGCAGCTAAGTAGTGCTTTCCTGCGCCATTTCGTCGGGGGGCAACGTCCCAAAAGACCAGCGGATCACTTACTCACTATTAAGCAAGGAGAGAGGGAGACCTTGCGATCGTATGTAAAACGCTTCACTCGGGAGACTCTAGAGGTGGACGATGCAGACGATAAAGTCCAGCTGACGACATTTAAGGCAGGGCTTAAGTCCAGAGAACTCGTCGTCTCGTTAGCAAAGAATCCACCCCGGACGATGGCAGAGATGTTGTTGAAAGCTCAAAAGTACATGAATGCTAAAGACGCACTGGCGGCCATCGTAGACGAGGGAAAGCTAAGGACGGAAGGAAGAAAGGAAGACGAACGTAGGGGCCAAAAGAGGGAGCGTCCAAGCCGCCGGGGAGGTGACATCGACAGACGAAAAGACGAGAAAGCTCCACGACCGGTAAAATTCACTCCTTTAATTATGCCTGTTGACAAAATTTTGGCACAGATCCAGGATCAACACCACCTAAAGTGGCCGAAGCCCCTGCACTCGTCACCAAGTGTGCGGGACAAAAGCAAATACTGCCGATTCCACAAGGACCACGACCATTACACAGAAGATTGCCGAGATCTGAAGGGACAGATAGAAGAATTGATACAGAAAGGAAAACTTCAGAAGTACGTAAGGAAGGGGGACTCCAACAGGTTCAGAGAGGGCAACACGAGCCAATGAGAGCCCTCGTCCAAAAATGAAGGTCGCCAATCTCAACCACAAGAAGTGATCGGAGAGATAAGCACGATAGCAGGAGGACCTTTCGTGGGGGGATCGTGCAAGTCCCTCAAGAAAGCATACCAGAGACAAGTAAACAGTGTCCATACGGAACCCCCATTGAAACAAAGACGGACGAACCAAGATATATTCTTCAGTGAAGAGGACGCAAGGGGGGTCAGGCAGCCCCATAACGACCCTCTGGTGATAGCACTCACAATTGAAGGATTCAATACTAAAAGGATCCTCGTCGACAACGGTAGCTCTGTGGACATTATGTACCTATCGGCCTTCCAACAATTGAAGCTAGGTCCTGGTAGATTGCGTCCGTTTGAGTCCCCCCTCATCAGCTTTAGCGGTGACAGGGTATACCCCAAGGGCATTGTGACACTAAAAGTAACGATAGGCGCCTACCCGAAGCAGCAGACCCGTCATCTGGACTTCCTGGTTGTGGACTGCCCTTCTTCGTACAATGTGATCATTGGTAGGCCCACGCTCAACCGGTGGAAGGCAGCAACGTCCACCTACTGCCTAAAGATAAAATTCCCAACTGAAGACGGAGTCGGTGAGGTAAAAGGAGACAAAGTCTTGGCCAGAGAATGCTACCAGGCCGTGTTAGCTGCAGGAGAAAACCACACATGGACGATCGAGAGAGAAAAATAGGGCAAAATGGAAGCCCTGGAAACGGTGGAACTCGTTGAGGGGGAAAGCTCAAAGGTGACGAGGATAGGTACAACCATAAGTCCCGAGATGAGGAATGAACTCGTCCGTTTCCTTAAAGGAAATTTGGACGTATTTGCATGGAGTCACGAAGATATGCCGGGCATACCATGCCAGATAATCCAGCACGAGTTGAAGACAGATCCCGAGAAGAAACCCGTCCAGCAGAAACGACGGGTCTTTGCCCCCGAGCGAAACCAAGCAATCATGGAAGAAGTTAACAGATTGTTGCAGGCAGACTTCATCCGAGAAGTTTATTATCCCGAATGACTGGCCAACGTCGTGTTAGTGAAGAAAGCAAATGGAAAATGGAGAATGTGTGTAGACTTCACGGACCTAAACAAAGCCTGCCCGAAAGATAGTTTTCCCCTGCCGAGGATAGATCAGTTGGTAGACTCTACGGCTGGACATAAATTACTAACATTCATGGATGCATTTTCAGGTTACAACCAGATAAAGATGGCTGAGGAAGATCAGGAAAAAACCGCTTTCATCACAAGCCAAGGACTCTACTGCTATAAGGTAATGCCCTTCGGACTGAAGAACGTAGGGGCAACGTACCAAAGATTGGTGAACAAGATGTTCAGCGAGCAAATTGGAAGAAATATGGAAGTGTATGTGGACAATATGCTCGTCAAGAGCAAAGAAGAGTGGACTCACCTGGACGACCTGGGAGAGACATTTAATACCCTCCGAAAATACCAGATGAAGCTCAACCCTAGTAAGTGTGTTTTTGGGGTAGCTTCGGGAAAATTCTTAGGGTTCATGGTATCCCAAAGGGGAATAGAAGCAAATCCGGAAAAAGTGCAAGCGATACTCGACATGGCATCCCCCAAAACCATCAAAGAAGTCCAAAAGCTCACGGGAAGAATAGCTGCCCTGAATAGGTTCGTCTCTAAAGCGACGGACAAATGTCTCCCATTTTTCAAAACGTTGAAGCAAGCATTCGCCTGGACTGACGAGTGTGAGGCAGCTTTCAAGAACTCAAGCGCTACCTAGGCAGCCCGCCCGTCTTGAGTCCCTCAAAAACAGGAGAGAACCTTTATTTATACCTGGCAGCCTCATCCACAGCCGTCAGTGCGGCCTTAATCCGAGAAGAAGACAAGAAGAAGCTTCCAGTTTATTATGTCAGTCAAGCCTTCCAAGGAGCAGAGGCCAAATACCCCAGGATTGAGAAGATTGTCTTCGCCCTAATAGTAGCTTCGCGAAAGCTACGACCATACTTCGAAGCACACCCTATCCTTGTAATGACGGATCAACCCATCAGGAAATCCATGAGCAAGCCTGAAGCAGCTGGGAGAATGGTCCAGTGGGCAATCGAACTCAGCCAGTTCGACATCGAATACCATCCCAGAGCGGCCATCAAGGCGCAAGCTCTAGCGGACTTCATAGCAGAATTCACCCTCCCAGACGATGGTGACGGCATGGACGAGGCGGAACAGTGGACGATTCATACTGACGGATCGTCAGCCCAGAAGAGGGGAGGAGTAGGGATCATTATAAACACCCCCAATGGAGAAAAACTCCAATATGGAGTCCAATTAAAATTCCCGGCAACCAACAACGAGGCTGAATACGAAGGCATACTGACGGGACTAAGACTTGGCAATGCTCTCGGGATTAAGAACTTGCTCATTCAGAGTGACTCGAAACTAGTGATAGGGCAGATCAGGGAAGAGTATGAGGCGAAGGAAGAAAGGATGTAGAAGTACCTCAAGTTGGTCAGACATCTAGCTCGTGGGTTCGACAAGTTGAATTTCGCCAAGATCTCGAGAAGCCAGAATGCAGAGGCAGACGAGGTCGCCAAGATGGCCTCGTCTATAGAAGAACCAACGAATAAGGAAATTCTCATGGAGATTCAGAAACACCCCAGCATCGAAGAAGTCCCGGTATTCTCCATCCAGAACATAGGTGGATGGATGGAACCGATCGTCTCGTATCTCCAAGATGGGCATCTCCCTCGTGACTCAGCGGAAGCCAGGAAGGTTAAAGCAAGAGCGGCCAGGTTTACAATTCTGAATGATACCTTATACAAAAGAGGGTTTTCCTTGCCTTACCTGAAGTGTCTCGACGAGGAAGAAGCCAAGTACGTCCTCCACGAAATCCACGAAGGGATTTGCGGAGACCATGCCGGGCCTAGATCCCTGGTAAGCAAAGTTGTTAGAACAGGATATTTCTGGCCAACCATGCAGGAAGACGGCACGGAGCTCGTCAAGAGGTGCGATAAGTGCCAGAGGTTCGGGAATGTCCAGAGGCTGCCAGCAGAAAAGATGACGACGATTACCTCCCCGTGGCCATTCGCACAATGGGGGATTGATATCGTCGGCCCATTACCCCAAGGAAAAGGACAGGTAAGGTTCTTGCTCGTCGCTATTGATTACTTCACTAAATGGGTCGAAGCCGAGGCAATGGCAACGATCACAGAAGCAAGAATCCGTAACTTCGTGTGGAGAAATATAGTCTGCAGGTTCGTGATTCCAAGAACAGTTATTTCGGATAATGGCCGACAGTTCGACAGCTAGGGATTTAGGGACTTCTACTCGGGGCTAGGCATCAAGAACAAATTCTCGTCACCTGGACACCCGCAGTCAAACGGACAAACAGAAGTAACTAATCGAACCCTGCTCAGGATCCTCAAAGCCCGGCTAGACGAAGCCAAGGGCGCATGGCCGGAAGAATTGCCCAATGTCTTGTGGGCCTACAGAACGACAGCAAGAACCCCAACGGGAGAGACACCTTTCAGGCTCACCTATGGCACCGAAGCTGTAATTCCCGTCGAGGTAGGGATGGCCAGCATCAGGCGAGAAGTGTTCCATGAGGAGGACAATGACGACCAACTTCGAATCAATCTGGATTGCCTAGACGAAGTTAGGGATAAGGCCTCGGACGTGACGAAGAAGTACCAACAGAAGATGAATGAGTATTATAACAAAAGGGTCAAGCTCAGAAGACTAGAAATTGGCGATCTCGTCCTACGCAAGGTGACTACTGCAACTAAAAACTCCGCCCACGGGAAGCTCGGTCCCACGTGGGAAGGACCTTATAGGGTCGTGCACTACTCCCGACAAGGTAGCTATCATTTGGAGACCCTAGACGGACAAAGACTCCCACGACCCTGGAACATAGAACATTTGAAGAAGTACCACCAATAGATATAGATCAAGAATGTACCAATTCCTCAAAATTAATGAAATGATGGTTCAAATGATGTGCTCATACAGGTACCAAGTATCGGAGAATTAGAAATAAAAAATGCCTAAGTAATAAGATTCCGCATCGACGGATGTAAATTACTGACGAAGGCAATACAAAATTTTCCTAAGTAATAAGATTTCGTAGAGACGGATGTAAATTACTGACGAAGACAAAAGCAAAGAACTTTTGTCTAAGTAATAAGATTCCGCAGAGACGGATGTAAATTACTGACGAAGACAAAAGCACAGAACTTTTGTCTAAGTAATAAGATTCCGCAGAGACGGATGTAAATTACTGACGAAGACAAAAGCACAGAACTTTTGTCTAAGTAATAAGATTCCGCATCGACGGATGTACATTACTGACGAATACAAAAGCAAAGAACTTTTGTCTAAGTAATAAGATTCCGCGTCGACGGATGTACATTACTGACGAAGAAAAAAGCAAAGAACTTTTGTCCAAGTAATAAGAGTCTGCATCGACGGATGTACATTACTGACGAAGACAAAAGCACAGAACTTTTGTCTAAGTAATAAAATTCCGCATCGACGGATGTGCATTACTGACGAAGAGCAAAGCAAAAAAAAACATGAGAAGGCTTAAGTAATAACGTTCCCATCAAATAAGCGAACATTACTGACGGATACAAAAAATTTTATAGAGCAGAACATGTGAAAGTAGATATGATATTATAAAAGCCTAAAAACCAGAGGCCATTGTTTGTACGAAAAACAAAAGAGAAACCCATAAACACTGGGCTAAAAATACACATAGAAACCTTTAAAATGTTCTGGAAAGCAAGCCTTACAACATAGGGCACAAAAAAAAAAAAAAAAAAAAAAAGATAATTTTTTGCTGGTCAAAAGCAGGTTCAAGCGTCCGGATCAACATCATCTTCAGCGGGGACTTCGGGAGCAGAAGCTTCAATGACTGGAACATCAGGAAGGCCTTCAGGAGCGTTAACAGCCGCGGCTTGAGCAGCCTCGTCAGCTGAGATTTCCCTGTCTACCTCTTTCATATCCAATGTCTCCAGGTCGATCCCAGAAGGATGCTTGAGGCAGTACCTCCTTAGAAGCTCGAACCCTTTGAAGTACCAGCTGAAGAGTACAGAGTTGTACTCCTCCGTCTGCTGGAAACCTTCAATCGCTCTGGAGGCGACGACCTTGATTTTTTCCTTCGCAGCTGCCAGCTCCCCATCTTTTTCAAGCACGAGCTGCTGCTCTACCTTCAGCTCGTCACTTAGCTTCCTAGCTTCCTCCCTGGCTTGTTGGGCGCTCTCCATCGAAGCAATTAGTTCCCTCTTCATCTTTGAATTCTCCATCTCCAAGACCTTGATCCGGGACAGCGAAGACTCAACCTTAACCTCCTGAGCAAGATACTCAGAAGAGAGGTGAACAGTCTCCCCCAGCACCTAAAAATATACATGTTAGTTTATACACGGCGACATTTAGCTCAAAATAAACCAGCGTAAAAGACACGTATGTTACCTGGACGAGCTTCTGGAGATGACGACCCATCAATTCACTTGTGGGCATGCCCGAGAACACCTTCAGGTCTTCTGCAGTCATGACTCCACGAGCCCGGTCCATCGCCAGCTTCTCGTCATCCCAAATGGTCGACGAAGATGTAGTCTCCTTCCCCTTCTCCGCTGTACGAGGCCTCTTCGAAGCAGGGGTCGGGATCTCTTCTATTGAAGTAGCCGGCGAGGCCGTCCTCGTAGTGTCGGCACCCGAAACCACGGGGGTAGGTGAAGTAATCGGGGTGACGGAGGTAACTTTCCCTTTCACCCGGACCACTTTCTTCCCTATGTTGGACAAAGGTTCGTCCTTCCTGGATCGCATTTTCTCGTACATACCCTTATTAAATTTAGTCGTCATCTGTGCAATAGAAGAAAGTATTGTAAAAGAACAGAGCAAATAAATACGAATGTAGATCTGACGAACCCAAACACTTACTCTTCTTCCCTTCAATATCGAGGCTCCGGAGGACGAAGGGAGATGGATCGGGGCCTAAGTTGTAAAAAGCGAGCGTCCGAGGATCTACCAAGTCGTCCCAGTTTTCGATGGACTGAGCATACACAATGGCTGCCTCGACACGCTCCTTGTACCTGCTTTTTAGTTTCGGTCTCCTTTTGACTGCAAAAAAAAAGAGGGAGAAATTAGTAACGATAACATCGGATTCAATAAAGAAGGGAAAGGAAAGGATACTGACGCACCTAAAGTCGGGGTTCCCCACCGACGAAGCAATCGGGGGATATCTCCCCAATCCTGGTTAGAGGGGGTCTCAAAGTCGTCCCCTGACACAAATACAAATCTGGACTTCCAGTATCTGAAGGACGAGGGTAAGCCCTTGACGATTCTGGTTCTTTTCTCCCAAGGTACTAGCTCATAATACCCATACTCCTTCGACTCTTTCAAACGGTACAAATAAACAAGCTCGTTCACCTTGATCATATCCCCATTAGCAGCCAACCATATCTCCATATAGTTGACTATTATCCTCCACGAATTGGGCATAAGCTGCCCAGGAGCAATACCCAAGTAAGCTAAAAGCTCCATCACAAACGGGTGAACGGGGAGCCTTAATCCACAAGTGAAAGTGGCCTCATAGAAGCACACTTCACCGGGGAAAAACTGACAAGCCCTCTCATCGTCAGAAGGCCGACGAACTCGAACTCGCTCCGGGAACTGAAACCTATCCCTAAACCTACCCACGGCATCGGAATCTAGCCCACACGCCTCCACGAGGGCGTGGAAAGCCTTAATCTCTCTCAAGGACGACGCGGCAGTATCCCCCTCCATAAGATCACCACTAGACGATAACCCCGTCTCTAGATCGCTAGACCTAACTTCAGACATCGGCCGTTGTTTCTTCACCAAACCCTCAAACCAATCGACTGACCGGCGAAGCAGGGGAAACAAATCGCCCAAAACAATGCCTAAGCCACTACCTGCAAAAACAAAACCCTCCAAATTGGGAAAAACACCTAAGGACCCTCCTAAACGAGCAAAAAGAAAGGAAATCGAAGGGCAAGTTTCTCTAACTTCTAAGCTACCGACCATCGACACCCAAACAAAGCACAGGTAAATAGGAAAGTACTGAAAAAATAACAACAAGCAGAAACCAAAAGGAAAAGGGAATCAAACGCCTGCGAAGAAGAAAATAAAGGGAAAGAGAAATAGAATAAGAAACATACCTCAAAAAGAAGAGACAAGAAGCCCAACGCGCACCAGCTCAGAGGGAGATGAAGAAATAGGTGAGAAAGAAATAGCTAAGACAAACTAAGAATTAGAAAAATGCAAGATAAAGCAAGGGAGAAGAAGTTTAAAAACCAAATGGAGGTGAAAGTGAAAATCGGCGGGAAACCCAAGGGACATAATTCTCCGCCAACCACATCATGCCACGTGGCCACAACCCACGTAACGCCGCCACCACGCATTCAATGCGGCACGGAACCCAAAAAAAAAAAAAACTGTTCGGTTTCCACAATCGTCACTGACGACCGTGAAACCCGGGGGGCATCTGATGGGACTGACGAAGTGAAACATATACGAGGTGGCCTCACGGACGAACCTAACCCGTTATCGTCATCATCAGAGGAAGAGTTAAGGCCATTGAATGCTGCCAATAAAGCCTCAACCGTTACAAGACCAGCTGGACGAACTAACGGGAAGGCATTAACTCCCATTACTCCCCTGAAGACGTTATCAAAAGAGGCATTAATGCCCCAACGGATACAATCCCCAAGGGTATATAAAACCCTTTCAACACCAAAACAAGGTACACACAAAAAAAGAACTACATCACAATTTTAACTACTTTTATTCCTGATATCTCAACAACTGTCTTTTTTCCGTACTGACTTTATCATCGGAGGTGTTGTGGCAGGCACCACACCAGTGACCACTTGATTAAATTCCTGCTCCCACAGGTTCGTCAGAGTACCTCCAGGAGCCATCTGGATGAATCCCAGCAAATCAACGAGATACTGCTTCATCAATAAATTTATCTGCCTTAGTGATAATATCATTGAAAGAGAATCTGATTTTAGTTTTTGCGTTCACTATTTACTTAAATTCATTCCAAATCGAGAGGGACCAAGTTGTTCAAGAGGGAGTGAGGTAGAGAATTCCAAGAAAGGGAAAGAGGATTGAGCTTAGGATAAGGCACCACCGGTAGTAACCGTGGCGAGTGATGGCGATAGAAGCTTAGTGTTTATATCGTGGCCGTGAGTTTTGATCTAGGGAGAAGAAGTTGAAGCAAGATGGAGTGAGAATGAAAAAGTTGGGAAGAGAGAGAGAATATGTCATTGCCATGGAGTGGCAATGATGATCGGTGGATAATGGTATAAAGCTCAAAAAGAGAGAATTTAAGAAGAATCTAGGTTAGGGGAGGGGTTGACGGTAGCTATCGTGCTAGAGACTTCATACTTGCATTAACAATTTAACACCTTGCAGTGAATCCTAAGGAAGAAGTGAGAAATAAGATAACAAGTGTGATATGTCTTAGATGTGCATTACGTTGAGAAATGAGTCCTATATTTAGGGCCTCAATGGTAATTGAAGGTTATTGTCATGTGGTGCTTCATCCTTAATTTTCTATGGCACTTGAGTGTTTGGTTTAGCAATTTTCATCACTAAATTCTCAATTTTTATCACTCAAAACCCAAATTTTGTGAGCCCCACATCAGGTTCCCGTGTTTGGTTTAGTTTTTATTCTCAGCTCTCATAATTGATAACTCAAAAAAATGAGTTATAGCTATGGAAATTAAAAACATATTTAAGAATAAAGTATTGAACCCACAGGCTTGTCAAAGCCTTAAGGGCTTGTTTGGATTTTGCATAACTGAGTTAACAAAACTCAGTTTTGTTAACTCATCATCCAAAATCCGTGGGGCCCACATAAAGAAACATTGTTTGACCAATTTTTTGTTTGTTCATTTAGTTAACAAAACTGAGTTTTTTCAACTTTGAGTTATCAATTTTGGAAAAACCGATGGCTTGTTTCCAAGTTATGAGTTTATTAACTCAGTGGCAAAAGTGTAATTATGGTACACTGGTGGCCCCCAATGACAGTGTATTGTCACATCTACTTATTACTATTGGCTCTTTTTCCTTTCTTTTTCTTTGTTTCTTTTCTTTTTCTTCTTCTTCTTTTTTTCCTTTACTCTTCCATAAACTTCTTTCTTCCTCCTCTCACTTCTCTTCCTCTCAAAAATCTGCTGCATCCGAAGCATTTGGCTAGCCAAAGAGAGCCCATCCAGCTGAGGAAGTTGCTGACTGAAGAGAGGCGTGATTGAAGGGAGGCTTGATCTGTGGCCGGAGGGGCTCTTTTCCTCAAAACTCTGTGATTTCTTTTTCTTATTTATTTTTTCTCTCTGTTAAAAAAGGTTGAAGCTTGAAAGCTTTGGTTTTTTTGGCTTATGGGTTTAAAATGAGGTCAAGATTAGATCAAAGAAGATCTTGATGGTCAAGGATTTTTTCGAATTTTTGTATTGAGATATGCCCGAAGCTGCTGGGTTCTGCCTTTTTTTTTTTCATGTTCCTCCATTTCTTCACTGTGAATGCTTGGTTAAGAACAACTAGATCAGTATAGCAACTCATGCATTTTACTTTATATACATCAAAGTAAAGTGGGTGACATAATGGAAGACACAAGAACTTAAAGTAGCTTGCAAGAAGCACACACGGGTTCCCCTACATATATTTGGTTTTTTTTTTTGTGGAGAATTGAAGAAATAAATAGCACAAGACAAAAAGGTGTCAATGAAAAAACAGAAAGACAGTAATGCAAGTGTTAAAGAAAGACAATACAAGCTTAAAAAATGGAAAGAAGAAAACAAATTTGGGTGGTCTTTTGGGTTTGGGGTTTGAGAGGTGAAGACAGAGGTTGCTGGAAATAAATGGGAAAGCAAAAAAGAGAAATGAAACCATCCATTTTTTGAAACATTTATTTAGAATTAAAATATTTTTTTGGATTAAAAAAATTGTTAATATTTATTTAATTTTTAAAAAAATATTTTTAAAAATAATTAATTAGTTTGTGCCTTGAGGCGTACATTAACAAAATCTTAGCAAATCGGGCAGCAGTTCTGTGCTTTCTGCAAGATGGACAGTAGATGGGTCCCACAAAAGGTGAGTTTTTTGTGCTTTTAAGAAGGAAATGTTAACCGGGTTTAGTTGCCAAACAGTCTTGGGTTTGTTTTGGAGAGGCGAAAATAGTAAATTAACCCTCAGTTTCTAACTATATAGTTAGCAGGTCCGGTTCCCAAACTATATCATTTACTAACATCTCGATTTTTAGAGGCTCGATTTTAGGCCTAAAAATCGAGCCTTTGAGACTCAGTTTTTGAGTTTGATGTGGCGTTTTTTCCAGGTGGCATCCACTTGGAAATCGAGTCTCTAAGACTCGATTTATGTGACGTGGCCATCTGGATCTGACGTGGTTGTGCCACGTGGAAAATGGGAAACCGAGTTTGTAAGACTCGATTTCAATTTGGGTTTTTTTCAAATTTAACGCCTCTCGCACAGATGCTCTCCTCTCTCTCTTACACAGCAGACTCTCTCTCACTCTCCCTCTCACTCTCACACACCGAACCTCAGCCTCTCTCACTCGCTCACCCTCTCCACTCTCACTCACTCGCTCACCCTCTCCACTCTCACTCACTCACCACTATTCTCTCACTCAGTCTCCACCATTTTCCATCAGGCTACGCGGTCTCTCAAAACTGATAACCCTTGCTCTGCGCCTCCACTGCCTCCCTTGCTCACAGAGAAAACTGTAAGTGAATGGTCTTTTCCTTTTTTCTTTGTTCATGTATTTTGCGTTGAATCTTTCTTTATTCAGAATGGGTATTTTCTGTGTGTGTTTGGTTTGGGATTTTGGGGTTTTGGGTTTGCTTTGGCCGTGGTGGTATGCTGAATTGATGTAGGCTAGTGTGTAATTAGTGCAAGGACACAATAAAACCATTATTTTTCATGAAAATTGTGTTCCTAACTTTTTTTTTGAACGAGTAAGAGAGTTTGATTCCCCCCCCCCCCCACTTTGGTAGTTTTTAGAGAACATTTCTTTCTGGATGGGATTCTATGGACTTTTTTAATTAATTTTCAGATTCTGGGTCTGATGATTTTTTGTGAAATCAAATACAAAAATCTTTCTAAATTAGATCCAAACATAGACAAACTCACTGTCTGTGTAGACTGTCAATGACCTTGCTTTAAGTCAAATCGCATTTTCTAGGCACTTCTAATTTTATACTATTAGAAAAATTCAACTCAGGTAAACTATACACCACATTGATAAAAACACTGATGAACTCGTATCTGCCTCTGAGGATGAGCACGGGCTTTCATTGGAATCTGGTCAATGTAACAGGGTTTGTTGTCATAAACATTGGCCGGATAGATTGGTTATTAGTTGCAGGCTTTGATTTGTCATTTTTCAGGCTGGATGATTGACAACCAGCAGAGTTTGTGGTTCAAATCATGCATTACTTGTGGGAATGACAGTTGGACCTGATTGTGTTAATTAGGAAGCAAGTAATGTTGCTGAATCAAAGCTTCTTAATGATGTCAAATAGAATGTGATACAGAAAAGAGATTAAGCTGTAGATTAAGCTGTAGATTAGTGTAAGTGTATTCATGGAGCATATACAAAAAAATTCTGGTTAGTGTAAGTGTATTCATGGATCATATACACAAAAATTCAGGTTAGTCTTAAGTGTATCTTAAAAAAAAATTTAATTAAAATTCCAAGGCTGCCTGACAACTCTGTGGTCTATGCATTTTTTCGCAATAAGAACTGAACCCAAAATTTGCCTCTCCTGCACAATTGCATTATATAATTGGGAAATTCTTTCCCTAACACCTCCTTTTAGCCACAATAAGAATAATATGCCCTTTTTTTTCTCTCCAAGAGATCTCCTCCAATACATTGGTAGATTTCTCTATGAAGTTATATAAAATAATGGTTCTTTTTAATTTCCATAGGATGTTCAAATGCATGCTCAATTTGAACCAACTGATGTTTCTCTGGCTACCTTGATGTACATGGATGGGACCATTTGAATTTTTCTTCTATGATTTTCCTGGATTTGTGTGGGAATTATTGTGTTTTTTTTTTTCTAAGGGGTTGAGTTTTAACAATCTGGGTTGTTTTCTAGTTGCATCTTAGTGGCTTAATTCTAATCTGGTTTGGCTGCAGTTGATTGCTACTACTACTCTTTTTCTTGCTTTTGGTTTAGTCTTTCATCTTTTACTGAATTCTCGTTGTACAAATTGGCTTTAGTTGCTCTAACTCATACCTAGTTCCATAAGCATATTGTGTGTTCATGTCTCAAACTAAGTGCTTATGATTCTTGTGCAGTATGGCTGCTGCAAATACTGGGCGGATTGACTATACAGAGCCTGGACCCATTGACAGGTTAGTGTTGTCAAAGCAGCTCAAGCATCGGTCCGAAGCTATTTGGAATGGGCAGGTAAAACACAACACTAAATTAATCACTAATGTACATGCATTTAATTCATACAATGTACATGCATTTGTTGTCATATATTAATCCACGGTTCTATTCTGTGTAGGATCCAGGATCCGTTACCTGCCGTAGCCGTAGTTCAGAGTTCTCCAATCGGGAGCCAATGGTGGACGACCGAGTGAGGAACATCATTAAGGCAGTTGGTTTGGAGGGACTCCTTTGGGTCTCGAGTAGAGAGATCGACCATGGTCTGATAACGGCCTTAGTGGAGCGATGGCGGCCCGAGACTCACACCTTCCACATGCCACATGGTGAAATCACCATCACATTGCAGGATGTGGAGGTTCTTCTCGGGCTTCCTGTTGATGGGGACGCTATAACAGGGAGCACGCAGAAAACTTGGGTGGATGTGTGCCGAGAGTTCCTTGGCTTTGAACCTATAAATCAAGACAATCATAAGCAACTTACTGGTCAGAGGATTTTCATCAACCGGCTTTTGGAGCAAGTTGCTAATCCATTGTCGCCTAATGCTGAAGAGGACCAGCTGCATAAGTATGCACGATGCTACATCCTAGCGCTACTGGGGGACACAATATTCATGGACAAATCCGGCGATAGGGTGCATCTAATGTGGGTGCAGTAGTTGGAAGACCTTCGTAACCCACGAAGGTGTAGTTGGGGAAGTGCTTGCCTTGCATGGTTGTACCGAGAGCTATGCAGGGCAAGCGAGGACACTAGTCAGATTGGTGGGTGCTTACTGTTACTCCAGTATTGGGCATGGGCCAGGTTCCCCTATTTGTGCCCCGCAGTTGAGCATGGCCTGCCAGTGGGTGCTTATGGTCCTCCAGTGCGTGGTCCACTGTCCTTGAAGTAAGTCTTTACCTCATGCACGTTATATACATTATGTGATCATTACCTAAGCCCACAATCATGTAAATTGATTTTATTTATTTATTTTAAAGGCTTCTAGCAAATTTTTATGTCAACATTGCGTAAATTTCAAATAGAGGTTCAATATATATTATTACGTTAATATACTTTAATTTTGTGATTGTCATGTGGCTTGTATGTGCTTTGTGTTTTATAAGGACTATTTCTTATTATAGTGATATTATTAATTAAGTAAATATCTATAAGATTATCTTAGTAGTTATATGTGATTACATTATAGTTTTAACATTGGAATTATCTCAGTACGAAAGTTGTAGATATTGATCTATTGTTCTTGATTGTAGGTGGTTGTGGGTCCCAAACAAGAAAAATAGGCCCGCCCACATCTTCAGGGACAGATATCGCGAGCAAATAGCTTCAATGTTGCCAGGCCAGGTATGAAAATGCATTGTTTTACATGTTTAGGAATAAGATATAGGTTTGGTGAGCTTTGAAATATAAACATTGTCGCCTAATGTGTTGTGTACTTGTTTTTTGGCTGTTGTAGGTGGTGTGGCAGCCATATGAAGCTAAGTTAGAGGACCTTCCGCCGTGGTGCGTTGCAGGGAGGGCCGTGTGGATGGCAACGGTGCCACTTGTATGTTTCCACCTAGTAGAAAAACATACATCGGATCGTGTCGTTCGTTAATTTGGGATGATCCAAGAAATTCCCCGCAATGTTGACACTGACACAGTGCTTCATGGCATTGATTTGAGGGGTAAGGTTGGTGTTGATTGGACGCGAAAACATGCTGTGCATATCGATGAGTGGGGTAATCGCCTTCAACGGCGTTGTGAAGCAGTGCTTGGCGATATGCCTCAACAGCACGAGTACCATGACTGGTTCAAAAGGATAACTCGGAGGTTCATAGATAGGCCCGGTGCTATAGTGACTCTGCTGGTAACTTCTCAATGTCTTCTACATCGTACCGTACTAAAATAGCATGAAACCACTATTTAGATAACATGATATATGTTACTACATTTTCTGCTTAGCACTTGGTCTCCCTATAATATGCAATTATTACTAGCAGAACCAATTCTGAACCAACATTTGTTTTATTATCGATTGGCATTGTTGATTTTGTATTGCGTTACTAATATGTGTGGTTTTTCCATGTGCAGATTGAAGGATACGTCCGTTTGTTGAGGCGTCACCCAGTGGGCACGGAGGACCACACGGACATTACTGAGGTCCTGACGGCAGTGCATGCAATTGAACGTGTACAACCTCCTATCCCTGAGGCCCCGAATGAGGAGGCACCTACTCCTGCAGGCCCAAGCACTACTGAGGGCCCAAGCATGAGCACAACCCCGGTCGAATGTCGCCCTCGTCCGCCTGTTGCTAGCCCTCGGGTTGTCCCTACCCCCGATCCTTCTCCATCCACCCCACATCCATCCCCTAGCCTTACCATCCCTTCATCCACCCCACATCCATCCCCTACCCCCACTATCCCTTCACCCACCCCACATCCATCTCCTCGCCTCACCATCCTAACACCCACCCCACATCCTTGTCCTGGGTCTGACATTCGTCCACACAGTCCACGGTCATTTCCTCAGCTGTTACCCATTTCATCCTTTGACTTGGGTATTGATCCAACTCCACCTAACATGTAGCAGGAGCCACCCTCCCACAGTACATCTACTGCCCCTTCTTTAGCCATCGGCCTACCCCCTGTTCAGGCTGAGCAGACTGTTGGGTTACCTGCAGTGGCAGAAGGTCGGCCGAAACGCATATCAAAGGCACCTCCTATTGGGACAGGGGGGGCACAAACATGGACACAATGCTGGGCCTGAGGCATCTGACGAGGGACATGCAAGACCTCCTCCTCATTATACGAGACGGCATAAGATTCAAAAAAGGTAACTCAAAGCTTAATGTGAATCAACACACTTTATAACACATTTTTTTAGTCAATTTGGGGATGTCAGTGTAAGTAGTTTACATTGAACAAGTCAATTTGGAAATGTAATTGAAATGAGACTGTTAAGATGAATAAGTAGAAATACAAGTAAAGATAGAGTTGAAAATGAGGAAATTCACTAAGATAGTGGTAGCCCTTTACTGATGAAAAGATGCCGGAGAGTTGCTTAATTCAAGTCGAGGAACAAAAAGAGGTAGATGACCACTTAAAATAAAATTAGTAGAGGTAGTAAAAAATGACATGTCAATTAAGAAGGTAACAAAGAGTATGACTTTGTTAGAATAGAATGACGGAAAAGAATACATGTGGTTGATACTAACTAGTCTATTGAGAATCTATAGTTGACTCCAAAATTTGGGAATTAAGGCTTGGTTGTTGTTGTTGTTGTTGTTGCAATTGTAAAATCTTTGTCTCCTTGATGTGGTTTATTAATCTTTCTCTCTTTTTTTCCATCAACTCAGGTAGAGCACTAGAGGAGCTACGAGCTTCTCTTTTTAATAAATTTCGCTCATCTGAAGGTGTAAAGCGTCAACGGCAATGCTTTTTGTGGCCCCATTGCTGCTCTTACCTTCAATTTTGTGGTTGCTGTTGGTATTATTTTCATGTATAAATTGGTTTGTATAGCCTCCTTTTTACATATCTAATCTAACTGTATAATGCCCTATTTGATTTATGTAGTCACTGTTCCCTGCTTCTAACTTTTCTGTCCTTGTTTTTTCAGGTGCTTAATAATGTCAAATTCAAGTTCCCTATATTTCTTACTTTTATTCACTATGTTGTAAGCTGGTTCTTAATGGCCATTCTAAATGCCTTTTCTATCCTGCCGGCATCTCCTTCCTCAAAAGCAACACGTCTATCTACTTTAATTACTCTTGGCACTGTTATGTCTCTATCTACTGGCCTTGCTAATGTCAGCCTAACATACAATAGGTGAGATACATAATTTTCTAAGGATTAATTATTCTATTTCTGACACTCTGACTCTAGTACCTACATTTCAGTGTGGGTTTTTATCAGATGTCCAAGATTGCTGTAACGCCATCAATTGTTCTGGCAGAATTTATATTATACAAGAAGAAAGTTTCTTTCTCCAAGGTGACTGCTCTCTCTTTGGCAACATTGATGTCCTCATGGAAATAGTGTATTGTTCTTAGGTATTTATTTTTTATACAGATATTGTTTATTATCTGTATATTGATGCAACAACGTCCAATGTTGACTACAAGAATTTCTTTATATTGAATGATTCATGGCTATCAGTGATCAGATAAAAACAACTTTTTCCATGTGTCTAAACATCTATATTGTATGTCTGCATAAATTGAAAATGTGCAGTGAATTGGACTTTGACAACTTTTGATGCAGCCATGGAGTATTAATTTGCAATTACTTTGCACATTTGCCTATTCAAGAATTATTTTATATGGGGTCCACATGTTAATTCCAATTGAAGGGAAGGTTATGTAGTTTTAATGGTCTGATTTTTTAGGGTTAAACCAGGTTTTATTTAATTAGTTATGGGCAATTTCCGTATTCAGGGGCAAATCTGTAATTTCTGCAATTCCTGAGAATGGAGGGTAATTCGATTGAGTCTAGGATCTTCTAGGAGATCCTAAAGCTGTGTTTGGATACAGCTGATAAGCTGCGTTTTGGCATTTGCGTTTTTTTTTTTTCAGAATTTTTTTTGAGAAACACGCAATCTCGGAGCTGCTTTACTAAGTTCCACCCACAAAGAAAACATGATGATGAGGGACTATGTCAAATTGTGGGTTTTATTTTCTTTGAGTCCGAGTTAGTATTTTATTAGTGTTTTGTTTACTAGTCAAAGTAGGAGTCCTAGTAATAGGAGTGCTAATACTACTAGTAAAAGAAAAGGTCTTATATAAATTGTGCTCAATTTATTTAAGGCAGATGGAGAATGGATTAATAGTAAAATTTATTGAATGTTTGGAGCATAGAGGCCCATTTTCTTTTCTTCCTCCTTTTCTCATCTTACTTTCTTCTTATTCTTTTCTTTCTCCAAATGACTATTCATGCAGCCCTTATCATACAAACTTCTCTAATTCTTCTTCTTTAAAACTCCAAATCAAGCCTTTATATTACCTATCAGAACCTGAAATCTCCACATACTTTCTTATACCAAATAGTCATCAAATAACTCATCAAACCTTTTTTTAATTCCTAACACAATCCCATAACCCTTTCATTAACAACTCAAAAATCGTATTTCCACAAATCCTCCTAAACCTTGACCCACCACAAACACACGTGGACAAATTCCCCAATTCGTCCTACGTCAACTTCATTTAGGAATTTTTGTGCATGACATTGACTAGTAGAATAAATGGCATCAGTGTGAAATCTATTCTCTTGGGAGAGTATTTTGCAGTAGAGCCTTCTGTTTTGGGAATGCAGTCTTGTGCCACGTAACTGGCTTTCAAACTTGTACTTGATTGCTTTCACCACTTTCGAGCCCCCCTCTTCAAAAACATACTCTCCTTGCCTCTTTAGGCCTTGAGAAATTCATCAGTTCTATAAGATACTAGTTAGGTGATTATAATGGTCTGAGTATGTGGAATGTAACACTCATACTTGTTGAATGACTAACTGACCTTTAGAAACTATTGCTTGATCAGCATAAGTTGGTAATGTAATGTGCTATAGCATCCTGCTTTGTGTTTGAAATATTGCCAATGGAATGTTTCAGGTGCTTGCATTGACAATTGTTTCTATTGGTGTTGCTGTGGCTACGGTGACCGATCTCCAATTTGACCTCTTTGGTGCTTGGATAGCATTGGCTTGGATAATACCAAGTGCAATCAACAAGATCCTCTGGTCCAGTTTGCAGCAGCAGGAAAATTGGACAGCCTTGGCGTAAGTATCAAGCTCTCTCTCTCGTAGTCTTTTTTCCTTGAAGTCCTCATAATTGCATCTTACCAAGGATGCTGAATCTTTGAACAGCTTGATGTGGAAGACAACGCCGATCACTTTATTGTTTCTGGTTGCTTTGATTCCTTTGTTAGATTCCCCTGGTGCCCTCTCCTTTGATTGGAATTTTAACAATACATTGGCTATCTCACATCAGCAGTTCTAGGCTTCTTGCTACAGTGGTCAGGTGCTTTAGCAATTGGGTAAGCAACCTCTTAAGCTTTAAGTAGGGTTTCTTAAAATATATGTAAACCATTTACAACTAATTTTCATATTCCATAAAAAATAATTTTCTTAAAAGCTATTCCTAAAAAATAATTATTCCTTAAGAGATGGGAATAGCTATTCCTGATGCCCAAGAATAGTTTATACAAAATTACATATATATAAATTCTATAAAATGATATAACATATTAGAAATGAAAACGAGTAAATGAAATATAAATTATAAATTTTATTTATTATATATGATATTGTTTTTTCTCGTACAATGTATCTGCATTTTCTATTAGGGAAAAATGTTGTTAGTATGTGTTAGAAGTGGTTGTTTGGCTTTTTCTAAAATTCTTTGGTATGATGTGCCAACGTGGGTGATAGTACTATGTGAAATTTTGGGAGGATGTATGGTGTGGGGATTTTTTTTTTTGATAAGTAGGAGGAAACGTTGGATTTGTGTTGGGGTATGCTTTATTCCATAGATGTATGGGGCTATGGTGTTGATAAGGTTTGTTGGAAAGCAGCAATAAGTAAAGGTTTTGAGGTCAGAGGATTTTACCATGCTCTATCCCCTTCTTCTGATATTTAGTTTCCTTGGAAAATGGTGTGGCAATCGAAGGTTCCTCCTAAAGTAGTGATTCGTAACAATACTAATTCCGAGGGAAATAATATCAAATCCCATCCCTACAACATCATACCAGACATACCCTAATGCCTATTTCTCCTTAATGCCTATTTCTCCTTAAAATTGAAAATATGGAAATATAAAAGTAATGTCACTACTGTTGATATCACTGGTATTTGGATAATAGGAATGAAAGTTTAGCAAATTCAATATATCCAATATGTTTCCTTATTTCTAATTAAGTTTAATGAAATTTAGTTCAGGGGAAAAACAAAAAAGAAAAGGCTAATGGAATCTAAGACCTTCTACTGACAAACCAGGAAAATGCACTTGTACTAGATAGGATAGAGTATGGAGGTTGGCAGTGGTGTCAAATACCATTTATAGTTGTTGAAATGCTACTTCCAATGCCCAATAATTGATTTGGCACATGCCAGATCATGCCAAGCCCACTTGGAGCTTGAATGGACAAGTTTAAATCCAGGTTTGAAGTTTGTGTTATGTTAGTTTCTTATTTTAGTGGATTTTATTTATTTATTTTCCTTCTTTCAAATTGTAGGAGTCAAAGGTACTTTGATTCCAGATTTTGTCAAAAATTGGCTGTAGTGATGTTCATGAGTCAATTATGGACTTTGGTGCACTGTTCTCTTCACTTTTGCTGTCAATTTAAATCATAAAGAACCTCAAGCAAGCCCCATCAAAGCCTATGGTTACTATAATAAGACCCTCATTTCTACCACCTTCAACAACCCTCTAAAAGCAGCAATCTCGGAACTGCATCACAACAGCAACTAAAAACTGAGTTTTGCATCTACCTGCCAAATCTGTTACAACATTGAAAATTAAGTTTGCCACAAAATTGATCCTCTTCAAAGCCTACCTATATATCCAAAACACCCTCTTCCATAATTTAGAATACCTCAATATTTTTCCAAAGCTTTTCCATCAATTTAATCAAGAAAGAGTCTCTGGTGCTGTTGTCCTACATTATTGTTTTAAGTAATTTCTTAGCTAAAAATAATTCGTTTTCTTTCCATAGCTTCTTTAAAAAAAAAAAATGTGTGTATATATTCAAGAATATCTCCTTTTATCATAATTGTGGCATGTTGTGTTTCAAGCAGCAACAACAATTATAATGCACAAAAGTGACAACATCCAAACATGTCTTGGATGTTTTAATTAACAAAACATCCAACATATTAGCAAGATATCAAACATACCTTGCTCAACATTTGAATGGTCATGTACTACTGGTTCATGCAACTTTGTGGAATCCCCTCCTTTGGCAACCCTCTCTCGTAGTTCTCTAAGACACATCTGTTCAGAATGTGCAGAAAAATGTCTTACAGACAGAGTACTTTTGATACATAAGAAAACTCTTACAACTTGTTTTTTGTGGATGCTACTAACAATATAAGCAGTCTGAGATAAAAAATGTTGTTTTGACAAATTATATGCATAGTTACCATCATGCTACTATGAGCTTTAGCTGCAACAATTAGGGAATAGATATAGAGACAAGGGAATGTCACAATTAGCGCTGTGGCATCTTAGGCAAACCATCTAGATCTCAAACAAATTCCTTTCTTAGTTCAAAATTTCAGCCTAAATTCTCTTCTTTTTTTCCACTTTGTCTAAATGAAATCAATGCATATGCTACTATGACCTAATTCTACTGCATATTTAAAGGACTTCTCTTGGTGGTTATAATTATTGTGCCCTTTCTTGTTACTAGATATAAAATGACGTGGAATGCAGGAATTTCATTGTTGTAGGCAAAAACATATTATACATGGTAAAATTATTAATAAAAATGGATAGGAGGACCAATATGAAAACGAAATCATAGACATTGACTTGTAGTCTTGTGATGCTTTTTAGTTCTTTCCTACGAAGTTTCTGTCCTGAGACCATGGATTAACATAGGCTTTGATTCTCATCATTGTTACAACTAGCAAAGAGGGTTGCACAACTAGTCCTGTGGCTGATCTTTTAAGTGGTCTTTTCCTTTCTTTGATTTCCTGTGCCCCAGACCCCAAGACCCAGATAATCAAAAAAACAAACCCAAAGATGACCCAAGTTTCTCCATTAACGAAACAGCATTTCAGCTTTTTAAATCCATTTTTGGTGTGCTCCCGAAATTTGAGATACCTCTCTATACTCTGAAAAATCTTATTTATTTATTTATTATTATTAATTTTTAGTTTTGGTCATAGCAGTTGTAAACTTGGCAAAAGATCAAGCAGTTAAGTCTCTAATTCAACCGTAGGTCATAATTATGACAAGCTACTTTTTTTTATTCATTTGTTTTAGAAACAGAGTTGTTGGTTGTTGGTAGTACTCATTTGTCAAGTACTATTATTATTATTATCTGCAAATATTATTGTTATTAGTTAATCATTATTATCAACATTTAAATTTAAAAAAATATCCTTGATATAGTGTTGGATAAGTGATAATCAGTATGACAAAAATAATATCTCGTGAATATTTGAGATGTCAACCACTATTTTTATTTTTTTTCGTGAGGATTGATTGATATTTGATTATTAATTATTTATTTAATACTCCGATTTTTCTCATAGATTTTTGTATTTTTCCAATATATTGATCCGTAACCCAATATATTAAGTTGGGGGTGGGGGGGGTGACCAGTTTTGTGTTATTGATGTGTTAAGTGGTCATGTGCACACTATAATGTATTGAGTGTACTTTAGTCTAAATTTTTATAAATTTTTTTTGGTAGTCCATAGGTAGAGGGGCAGCATGTTGCACGCTCTTCCATCAATAGGGAAACCAATGAGAAAGTTGCAATCAAGAAGATCAACAACGTGTTTGAGAATCGCATTGATGCGTTGAGGATGCTAAGGGAGTTGAAGCTTCTTAGACATATTCACCATGAAAATGAAGTTGCGAGATTCATGTTATGATGCCAATTCACAGGACGAGCTTCAAGGACGTGTATTTGGTTCACGAACTTATGGATACGGATCTTCATCATATCATTAAGTCCTCGCAGCCGCTTTCCGGTGACCATTGCAAATATTTTTTATTTCAGGTATTAATAAGTTCTCTCAAGTAGTGGTATGGTGTTTTTTAAATTTTTACTATTTTCACCTATGTTGGTTACTTGGTACTAATTTGGTAACCAAAGAAAACATGATGATGAGGGACTATGTTTGTATTTGGTTCCTTGGTATGCAGATTAATACTAGTTTTCTGAAGTATGAATTTCGATTATTCTGTTCATAACAAATATTTGGCCAATTTTTTGAGACTGGATATTGCCTTTAGTACAGAAGTTCTCTGAAACTATAGTATATAGATATTCGCTTATTAAATAGCTACTCTACGTTTAAGTACATGTTAAATTAGAGGTCTATTTGAATTTATCACTAAGGGGCAACATGTTGCACCCAAACTAGCTATTTTATAAAGTAAGTGAGATTTATTGATTAATTAAGTTGTTTTACTGTCCATAATATGGCAATAATATAATATAATAATTTTTTAATAAATAAATAATTATAAAATACCGTTTTTGTCCCTAATCTTTCATATTTTTTTTTTGTCTCTAAAATTTTCGAAAGTTCACTTTTTGTGCTGAAGTCAAATTGTTTGTCTTATATGGCTTAACACAGTGTTGATGTGGTATATGACTTTGACAAAATTAATATGTTTTTAAAATTAAAAACACGTGGCAGAAAATAACTTGCTTCTGTGGATTCAAAATATCATAGTCTCTAAAGCTGAAAGGAAACTGCTACACTATAGTCGATTGCCTCAAACGATGACCCCAACTCAGTGATTATATAAAAATACACAAGGACGGAGGTTGTTGTTTATCACTGTATTGCTAGGTTGGGGTTGTCGGTTGAGGCAATCTTCCCAACTATGGCGATGAGGTTTTCTTTCAGTGTTGGGGGTTTGGGGATGTTTGAGATTGAAGTGGCATAGGGTGAGGGACAAATTTGTTTCACTTAAATTTTTAATTCACATGCCAATCATTGTGCTCCATAATTTTTTAAGGGTCATGGTAACGAGTACCATTAGGGCAATTGTTAATAATCCAATATGGTTAGGCAAGGTTTGACACTATTTTTATGGGAAACAAAAAAGTTTTTGATATATTAATTGTTGTTGTGTACTAATTTTTTTTTCTTCATAAATTAATATTGTCGAAGTCTTATCACTCTATTAAGCCACGTAGGATATATAAACTGTACGCACAAAGATAGATAGAAGCTTGAAAAATAAAACATTTTGCAAAGTTTTAGGGAGGAAAATTGAACACTCTTTTGGTATAACTATATTTGAACCAACTTACGTAGAACAAGCAAATAGGAAATTTTGCAAAAAGCTATATTCAAACGCTCTAACTATTTGTTTGAAAACAACTTATCTACCTTTTTTTGCTGAAAGTATGCACAAGAAAGTAATAAAATAAAAATAAAAACAAATATTTAGATTATAGAAGCAATTAAAGTTGATCTTTTCCATCTTTTGCACTGTAAAACCACTGATTAGTAAAATATTGTTTATTGTTAATTGCACCTTGTACAAATTGTGTTAATTATCCTCACATTACCATTGGAAATGATATATGCATTGAAGTGTTAATTAAAAAGGAGTTTACGTCACTAGAAAAAAAAAAAAAAAGTCTGAAAGTGATTGCCTTATTGCTATCAATTTTACCTAACTAATATAGCCAATGGAATATGATTAATTGCCTTGTTTAGTGCTTCATGTTAGATTTAAAAATGTACACACTCTTCATTTTTGTAGGACAATAGCAAATATAGATTTGAAGCTGGATTTGTCCCTCCATCCCTAATGAACTTTGAAAACCACCCGCAGCCAAGAGACCATAACTCTTTGAAGATGCCTCCAGACAGTTAACCACAAAATCAACTCCATATATTGAAAGTCGTTCAAGTCTCCAACGACTATATGTCCATAAACTCACATCATAACCCACACCGCCAAATAAAATCAATGATTGGGTAGAAATGTTGCTGATTTCGTCAATTTTTGGAGGTTCATATGGTGGCCAGTTTTGAAGTTCTGCTTTAGTAGTAGCGGGATTCTCTTTAGCTTTAATGATTCTTTCTTGACGAGATTCTTCTTGCTTCTTTAGGTCTTCCATTTCTTTATATTTTTCCCTCGTACTTGCACCCCCTATAGAAAATGTAAATGAATGTAAACCTGAGGATTTAGGATTTCAAGAGTGATATTGTCATTGAAAGAAGCTAGAGACTATCTTTCTCTTGAATTTCACAGCCAAGTGCTTGACATAGTAGCTTATGATTATCAGGTACACATCTTATATTTATGGAATTATGAGAAATGGCTACTCTATTGTGACTCTGGTGTTAGATGCTGGAACATTTTCACTGTTCAATTCTAATCAGCAGGAAACTAGATTACACATCTTATATTTTTTGCCTGTTCCATGCTTGCGTTGGCCTGGTTTTACCTTCACTGGCGAAATTGAGGACAATGTATGTTAAAGTAAGTTTTCTATCTTATAACTTTTGAACAATCAGCTATAAATTTTGTCAAGAAAGAATCTTTTGTGGTGCCTTGTAGTTGTACGTTTCTTGTCACATGATTGTATTTATTCTCAGATTTTTTTAGTCATTTAAGCATGTTGTATAGGGGGTGTAGGTACGAGGGAAAAATTTAACGAAATGGAAGACTTGAGGAGCAAGAAGAATCTCGTCAAGAAAGAATCATTAAGCTAAAGAGAATGTCGCTGCTGCTGAAGCAGAACTTGAAAACCGGCCACCATATAAACCTCCAAAAAAGGACGAAATCAGCAACATTTCTACCCAATGATTGATTTTATCTGGCGGTGTGGGTTATGATGTGAGTTTATGGACATATAGTCGTTGGAGACTTGAACCACTTTCAATATATGGAGTTGATTTTGTGGTTAACTGGCTTGAGGCATCTGCAAAGAGTTATTGATTAATAGTTTTTTTTTGCTATCATAAAATGTATTGGTGTACGTATAAAATAAATGTGATCTTGTTGTTGTATTGGTGCAATAGTCCCCAATGGATCACATTGTATGTATAGGTATTCTATTTGCAACTGTAAAGTCTGGAATTATATTAATGGTCAGATATTTAGATTTTATGTTGTCAATTGTTCAGTTACATCAATCTTCAATCCAATTCAAGTACTTAACTTCTGCTGTTGTCCAATGCATGCTTTTATTTATACAAAAATCTAATTTCTTCTGTTGATAAGCCATGTATAAGAGGAAATTTCTTTATGTCTGTGAAACTAAACTATTTAATTCCAGAAGTTGCTCAATTGAACACTCATTATTTTAGTTTTTTTTGATAGTTTTGTTATTTATCTGAAATTAGTGAAAAATCTTAGAAATCGAACATTTGATACTTGATTTTTGGAGTGGAAATCCAGTTTCAAAGGCTCGCTTCCTTGTGAATATTTCCAAAAGAATTCGGGTTTTAAAGGCTCAATTTTCAGTGATTTTTTTAAAATATGAGATCGTTGAAAAGTTTATTTCCAAATTTAAATCGAGTTTCAAAGGCTTGATTTTTAGTGGCACATGTGGTTAAAAAAAATTCCGTCAAAATCGAGCCTTTTTCAATTTTATTTCCATTGAAAATCAAGTTTCAAAGACTCGATTTTAAGTGGTTTTTTTAAAAATAATATCCCGTCAAAATCGAGCCTATGAGACTCGATTTTAAGTGGTTTAAAAAAAAATCCCGTCAAAATCAAGCCTTTGAAACTTTATTTCCATTAAAAATCGAGTTTCAAAGGCTTGATTTTTAGTGGCTTTTAAAAAAAAAATATCCCGTCAAAATCGAGCCTTTGAAACTTTATTTCCATTGAAAATAAAGTTTCAAAGACTCGAGTTTAAGTGGTTTTCAAAAAAATAATATCCTGTCAAAATCGAGCCTTTGAAACTTTATTTTCAATGAAAATCGAGTTTCAAAGGCTCGATTTATAGTGGTTTTTTACCCGTCAAAATCGAGCCTTTGAAACTTTATTTCCATTCAAAATCAAGTTTCAAAGACTCGATTTTTAGTGGTTTTGTAAAATATAATACCGTGGAAATGGTCCGTTGAGGCAATTTAGGCAACCCAATGTAAATCGAGTTTCAAAGACTCGATTTTCACTGGGATTTTGTTTTCATTTTTTTTGCAGCTACTCCTGCAACAGTACAACAGTAAACCAGAATTAGTTTTCCCTTCCCCTACAACTCAAAAGCTGGCTAGGCAAAAGCTGTACAACGCAACTAATGTAACGAGTACAATGGATAGCAAATAGTTCAATTACAACAACATTCAGCAATAAACAAAATACAGAAAATAAAAACTAACTAAAAATGAACATAGTCTACATTCGGCAACAACATTGAACAATAAAAAAAATAACACTTGTAGATAACCACAACATTCAGCAACAACATTCAGCACTTCTCCATACAGAAGATAACCACAAGTTCCACGTACATTGCCAAAACTTCAATAGAGTCTCCACTCGCCTAACAAACATGAAAATACAATTGTTAGTTTCCAAATGCGAAGAACAAAAACCAAATGACATTCATAGCATATTATATAAAAACAGTGAGGGCACTTGCCTAGTTTGTAGCACAACCACTTGTCGAAGCCCCATGGGAATTGGGACAGCTTCTACGGTTATGCCCCTCTTGATGACACACTCCACATCGCTGCCTCGGTTGAATCTCCCTCAAGTTCGGATCTTCCCTCCGGCTTCCCCGTTCTCGCCGTACCCCATCCATTTCATTCCTTATTCTTGAGGCCACAGGACGACCTTTGGCTCGCAACAGCTGTGGGTCAGGCACCCATCGTGGTTCGCGAACGTCCCTCCACAATGACTCTAACTTTGGCACCACAAAATTATGTGAATATGTGTGAATGGCGTTGTTCAAACTGTAACATAGGTCAATATAGCTAATCGCATCGAGGTGCAGACCTTGAAGAACTTTAATTGCATGTGAACAAGGGATCTTCAAGTTTTGCCACTTTTCGCAACCACATATTTTATCAAATACATGCACTTCATGACTGTGGTTTCTCCCCTCCACCTCTATGGTCGTTGTACGGGGTAAGCACTTGATATACACCAGTTTCATGATTAAAATTCCTCACAGTGTGACCTGCGGTTTTCTGCGCATTTTTGTTATAGATCTCCATTGCATAATCACTCCACACCTTACCTCGAGAGAGATCTTCTGTAATTTTTTTACGTCGATCGTGGAAATATGCAACAAGTTTGGACCAAGTGAACTCAACCATTGCCGCAATGGGCAAACTGCGGGCACCTTTAAGTACCCCATTAAAGCACTCAGAGATATTGGTTGTCATTGCCCCATAACGTCTTCCACCATCATGTGACTGGGTCCATTTGTCCAAATCCTCACTGATTAAATATGTGTATGGCATACAGCGTGCAACATGGCGATTAGTAGGGTCTACACCCCTCAGTAAATTAATCTCGGCCTCCTTAATGATTTGCATTATGGATTCAAATTTAGCTTCATGGGTTGCATATCCAGCTTTCAAGGCCAATGCCTTTAGAATCGGGTCATCAAAGCGTCTGTTGAAGTTGCTAGCAACATGTCGAAGGCAATATCGGTGATATACCTGTTCTGTTCCGTCTCTCCGTCTAGGCCACTGTCGAATGGCATTTTTGATACCTTTATGTCGGTCAGAAATAATGCAAATGCCGTTGGCAGGTATAACATGCTCAATCGAAGCCCTGAGACACTCTAAAAACCACCCCCAACTAGCCTCTGACTCCTTGTCCACAACAGCAAAGGCAAGAGGCAAAACCTTTTGGTTGGCATCGGTTGCCATTGCAATCATCAAAACCCCTTTGTATTTACCATACAAATGAGTCCCATCAATACTGATCACTGGCCTGCAATATTGGAATGCAGCAATGCATGGAGCAAATGCCTAATATACATAGCACAGTAACGCAGAATTCTCGTATGGCCTAGGTATGGTGTGATAGTTGTACAGGGTACCCGAATCCTGATCCAAGTATGCCAACAACAACTTTCGCAACCTTTGGTAAGACTCCTCCCAATCCCCAAATATCTTAGCAATTGCCTTTTGTTTTGCGTCTCATACTTTATAGTAAGAAAGCTCATCTTTATACTTAGTATGTATGATGTCCCAAAGATCTTGTATACGAGCAGTGTGATTTTTTCGCAATTTTCCCACAATTTCTGATGCGACAAAATTAGAATCCATCATTTTACCGTCTCTTCGAAGGCCAAAGGGTATACAAGTGTGTGGACCCACATAAGACGTGACCATCCATAAGTTTAACCTTCATGAATGCCCCAACGTACCACTTGCAATTGTCATCAACGCATGCAGCGCACAATTTACTTTTGGTCGACCTCCGGATTATAAAATTTCTATTATCATTTGCTGCGTATATTACCAATGCACGCTTTACCGCCTCTTTATTTGCAAAAGTCAACCCTTTATGAAAATGCATCCCATCTTCCCAAGTAGAAACAAATGGTATCTGAAGACGTGAAGGATCAACCATATTTTCCCAAGTATTTGCATAAAATGAGTCGGCAGGAGGTCTGTAGGCAGTGGTCGTATTTGTATCATGCTGGATGCCAATATCATCGTCTGCATCACCTTCATCATGGTACTCCATATTTTCCTCTTCAAAATTGGGAACGACTTCATGGTCATCCATATCGTTCTCAAAGTCGCCTCGCTCAATCCTCTCTTCGTATTCATCCACGTCATCAATATTTTCACCATCATTCGCGGCATGATCTTTGTCTTCGTCTTCGTCTTCCTCCTCTAAATGTGTCTCTTAAGGATGGAGGGGTTCACCAGTATTGGCAACATGATCTTGAGATGGGAGCGTATAACCTCCCATTGTATACCCTCCCATTGTAGTACATCAATCATCTAGGGCTGTAAATTGTAAAGCCGTAGTTGTTTGTTGCACCACCTCAGTATCAACTTTTACAAGCGGCTCCGAACTTATGTACAACTCAGCAGCATTTACTTGGGGCATTTTTTGGATCCTATTAAACATCATCTTTACATGTTTGTCTTCTTTGATCGCCATATACCCGTAATTTATCCGTTCATGAAGGACTTCTTGTGGGTAATGATAAATAATCTTGATGTCATACCAAGCAGGATTCAAACTCAATGAGTGCATTATTTTCCTCTTCAAATCATCCAACGTCTTCAACTTACGACGTATCATCATGTAGTAGCATTCAATACCCGGCCCTCTAAATGGGAATCCGTCAATCTCTCCAGGATTGTCAAGGGGTCCACCATAGTATACATTTATATCAATATTCTTCAGAGATTGTGAACCTATTAGAGAGTAAAGTATAATATGTTAGTGACATATTTTATCTCTTTTATTTAACATCAATTAGAAAATCTTGAATATCTACTCAAAGTACAAAAATTACAACTTCTCACCCCACAATTGCATATACTCACCCCACATCACATACAAACACACTCAATCATTATCATTTCGTACTCAAACAAATAAAAAAATTAAAGACAAAACTCACCCCCATTACAAAATTTCGACTCAGTTCTAACAAAAATATAAATAAAAATATCAAACCAAACAACAAAAGTCATGAGGATGTGCAAATGAATGAGTGCAATTTGATCATGAGCAATCAAAATTAGACATATCATCTAATTTCAAAATCAAGGCATTAATATACAGTTAAATATACCATATGTGATATACAAACTCAAATTTAATACAAATTATGGAGAAAATGAAGCAGATAAATTCACCGAAAGCTAGCAAAAAGACTTCCTAGGTCATGAAAAAAAAAAAAATATATATATATATATATATATATCTTTCTCCTCACTTTCTAAAATAGATATATATATATATATATATATATATATATATGTATGTATGTAAATATATATATATATATATATATCTTTCTCCTCACTTTCTAAAATAGATATATATATATATATATATATAAATATATTTATATAAATAAATATAAATATAAATATATATATGTATGTATGTAAATATATATATATATATCTTTCTCCTCACTTTCTAAAATAGATATATATATATATATATATATATATATATATATATGTATGTATGTAAATATGTAAATATGTTTGTAAATATGTAAATATATATAGGTAAGAGTGAGGAGAACATTACCTGACATGAGGATGTGCAAATATGCTACTAGGATTGTATGAGAGTGAAGAGAGGAGCAATGTTTGTGTGAGAGTTGAGAGAGGAGCAATGTTTGCTGAATGTGTATGATGAGATGGTTTTGCTGAATGTGTGAGAGAGGAGCAATGTTTGCTTTCCTGTACAGTTTTTTTTTTTTAGATTCCTGAGAGACCTAGGAGACCTATTTTCTGAAGACATACACGCGTGCTTTCTTTTTCTGAAAATTCACGTGATACTTATCTAGTCTCAGAGACCATTACACTACTGAAGATTGGACTACACTACTGAAGATTCAAGACCAGACTGAAGATTTCAGACCAGACTATGAGACATGGAAGTGACAGATGGGACCCAACGCTGCTTAAAAATCGAGTTTATGAGACTTGGTTTCCATTTCAGGAAACCGAGTCTTTAATACTCGAGATCTAAGTGGCGTTTACGTGGCAAGAATCGAGTCTCTAATACTCGGTTTAAAAATCGAGTCTTAGAGACTCGATTTTCAGGTGGATGCCACATGGAAAAAACGCCACATCAAACTCAAAAACCGAGTCTCAAAGACTCGATGTTTAGGCCTAAAATCAAGCCTCTGAAAATCGAGATGTTAGTAAATGATATAGTTTGGGAACCGGACCTGCTAACTATATAGTTAGAAACTGAGGGTTAATTTGCTATTTTCGCCTTTTGGAGATTATTGAGTGCTCTCTCTCTCTTTCTCTCTCATTGGTCTTTTTCTCCACCTTTCTTTCTTTTTTCTTTCTTCCCCACCTTTTCTTTATTCTGTCTTTCTTCTTCATTAACAACCAAAGCATCTGAGTTCTACTTCTGTTTTTTTTTTTTTCTTCTTTCTTCTTTGCCTTTTTCATCCCAAATACAGATTTGTTTCTCGATGGGTTTATGGGTTGTTTATAGTGGTGTTGGGTTTGTGGCTTGTTTATGGTGGTGTACTTCTCGATGGTTGTTGGGTTTTGTGTGCTTTCTCTTGATTTTGTGTGCTCTCTCTTGATTTTGTTTTTGCTATCAATCTAATTCACATTACTGGAAAATATGTGGGTATTGTGATTCTTGTTTTAGTTATGACGTTGAGTTTTTGCTTCTTGTTACCGTTCTGACCAAGCACAACATATGGCTCCACCACTTTATCAAAAAATTAAGTTTAAGAAATCAAATATGCACCTGAAAACAAGACCCAAACAAAAATCTATTCAAGTTATGGAAAAAGTAGAGATAAAAAAAATGAGATATTGAAATAGAGTTTGAGTAATGAGAAATGAAAACTGAGTTTTGAGTTAGGTTTAAACTAAATAGGCCATTATTGTATTTTGATGCTGCTACCCCATATCCTCGTTTTAAATATGTTATATTGGGTGCTATTTCCTTTACGCGTATCTTCACCCAAAGCACCATTAAAATATGAGATTTACTGACGTGTGTCCTTAAAGCACATATCAATATAAATCATTTGAGGAAACTTTTTATAGAAAATAGAAAAAGTAACTAATTATTTTGAAAACTTTTTTAATTTTTCATAAAATTTTTTTCAAATTAAATAGTGAATGTATGCGCTAAGGGTACACATTAATCAGAACCTTAAAATATTACTAATTAACAATGAAGTATATTCATAATTTATTAAATATAGAAGAAAAAAAAAACTGATTGTTGATTTATAATTTTTAATAAAACCTTCTAATAAAGGAGATTCTTGTTATGTCCCTATATTCAAGCGATATTAGAGAATTTTTTTATCCCTTTTTCTCTTTTCATAATGTCACTGAGAATCACAAACAAGTTTACTGTAACTAATGTTTCAATCACAGCATAGGCTTGGTCCAGAGAACCCAAAAAAGACAACTCACATCACATGCCCATTGGGTCAAGTAATCAGCAGCCTCACTTGCTTTCTCGTAGTCGTAGTAATTTATTAGTAGTCAGTAGACAAATGACAGAACATTAGAACCAATAACTAATTACAAATCAATAATAATTTAGCCAAAAAAAAAAAAAATCATAAACTAATAAAGTCTGCCATTCAAGATAAGAAAAAAAAATTGCAACTTGGAGCCAGCAAAACTATTAGCAAAAGTATTTATCATAGCTAAATTTTACTAATGAAACAAATAAAATAATAACAATAATAAAATATATATCAAACTTGCCGGTGCATTCCCCTAACCTGCAGTTTTTGTCAAAGCAATTCAACACTCATTACCACTTGCTACTCATGCTTACAAGTAATCCACTAGTAAGCAAAACAAAGAGAAATTTAGCGACGAATGAAAATTGTAGGATCAAACGTATTTGTATCATAACTTTGTTATAATTTTGAATTGATAAACTGTGAGTGATGAAAGAAAAATAAAAAAAGTAATGAATTTATGTGAAGGTGGCACATAATCAATCATATTCTATTACATAAAATAATTGTAAAAAAAAGTTTGATAATAAGTGCAGTCTTAAAATTATTCCCGTAAGCCTTAGCGATAGTACATTCTTGTAGAAACCATGCTTTTCATCTTTTATTTTTTGACAATGCTTATTTATTATAAAATAAAGAACAAATAACGTCAAGTACATACATTGGATTGGATCCATTTATAACACGTCACTTGGCAGGCAATCCACTAGTGACTTATGAGTATAACCCACATGACACAGTACCCACACACTTGTACTCAAATGAATTTCATTGAAAAACCCAACTGACCATAAGGAAATGAAAGCTCACTGGTCTTTTTTTTTTTTTTTGGCATAAATGCACTTTTAGTCATTACATTTTGACCTGATTTCTATTTTGGTCCCTACATTTTATTTTTACCACTTTTAGTCCCTAAACCAATTAACGCGTGACATTTAAGTTCTTACCGTCACCCAACTAACAGAAAATGCTGACGTGGCTGACGGCACAGTAAAATAATAATTAAAAAAATCTATTTTTGCATTAAAAAATTCCCACATCAGCGTTTAAATTAATTTTAATTAAATAAAAAAATTAAAAACAAAAAATTGAACATGAACATGAACAACATCAAATCCAGAATCAAGAACATGAACATCAAATCCAGAATCAAGAACATGAACAAGAACATCAACATCAACAACAACAAAATAGATCAAACCGAATCACACCTAAACCAACAACAACAAACCACACCCAAACCAACAACAACAAACTCACACCGATCAGACCAACAACAACAACAAACCCTGCAATCCCAACCAATGAACCTAGTCGAACAGAGCTTCAACAATCCCAATCCCAAACGGAGCGACCGGCGGCGAGATTTGGCGGAGGCGCATGTCGGCTGTTGGTGCCGAAAACCTCGAGGTGGTGCCGGTGGGAGTGTGAGACGGAGACGGAGACGAAGTGGAACACGACGACAATTTCGATGAAGACATCGAGTAATTAGGGATTTGAGGAGGAAGAGGAGAAGAGATTGATTTTCTAGTAGGTTTCAGCGGCGAGAGAAACGCTCTGATCTTCAGAGATGAAGGCGGCGACGTGGCCTTGTCGTACTCCTTGATGAGATTCGCGAGGTCCTCATCGGAGGTGATCGACACCAGGGCGTCTAGATCCTTCGACGGCAACTGGCAACGAAGGCTCACAGTTGTACCACACAACTCTCCGAGCTTCAACAATAGCTCTATACCATAAATCGAATTCAATTTCTAGCTAGAAATTTTTTTTTTTAATTTAAAGAAAAATTAAATTAAAACGGAGTCGGACTAACCGGAAAAGGAAATGGAGCGGTCAACGGCGAGGACATGGGTTTCGCCGCCGAGGTAACGGAGTTTCCTGTCGGGAAAACGGGGGAGGATTTTGTCGCTGTAGCTGCAGAGGAATTTGATGGTAGTAGCGGTGGGTTTGATGGCAGTGTTAAGTGAAGGCCCGACCATGCTTTTTTTGTGTTTGGGTAAATGGGAAGTGGAGTCCAGTTTTTTTTTTTTTTTAAATTTTTTATTTATTTATTCTGGGTTTGTTGGTTTAGGTGTGGTTCTCTGATCTATTTTGTTGTTGTTGTTGTTGTTGTTCATGTTCTTGATTCTGAGTTTGATGTTCATGTTCTTGATTCTAGGTTTGTTGTTGTTCATGTTCATGTTCATGTTCATGTTCATGTTCATGTTCAATTTTTTGTTTTTAATTTTGTTTATTTAATTAAAATTAATTTAAACGCTGACGTGACAATTTTTTAATGCCAAAATGGAATTTTTAATTATTATTTTACTGTGCTGTCAGCCACGTCAGCATTTTCTGTTAGTTGGGTGACGGTAAGGACTTAAATGTCACACCTTAATTGGTTTAGGGACTAAAAGTGGTAAAAATAAAATGTAGGAACCAAAATAGAAATCGGGTCAAAATGTAGGGACTAAAAGTGCATTTACGCCTTTTTTTTTTTTTTTTTTGCTAACCTATAAGAGCTCACTAGTCTAATATATATATATATATATTTTTGAGAATCCGGACTAAACTTGGATTAAAAGGAAACGACTAAATCAGCCTGAAGTACATTTGAAAATTGTGGTGGAACATCCTCCATCCATACTAAAAAATCCGAAATATGAAATGCATGTCTAGTTAAACAATGAGCGACAAAATTACATTCTTTCTTTACACGAGAGTAAAGTAGTTGATCAAAATTTCCTGCACTAAACTTATTGTCATTTATTATCAACCCAAACGAGGCTAAGGAACTATGGTCATTTGATAGAGCTTTCATGATTGTGAGGGAGTCACCTTCCAACATAGCCTTCGTAATGCCAATTTCTGCTGTGAAAGACATTGCCTTAGCTGCTGCTAGAGCTTCAACGTCGGTGTTGCTGTAAGCTTGTGATAACCGTTGAGAACAGGAGGCGAGAACCTGACCCGAGTTGTCCCTAATTACCACCCCATTACCTGCTGCATTAGCACTAGAAAAAACAGCTCTGTCGAAGTTAATTTTCACTAAATTCACCGGAGGAGGTTGTCATCTAGTTCTTTGATTGACCCTCTGAGCCATCATCGGTATTGCAGGTTGTTGAGAAGCTGTGAAGTCAGCAAGTTTCCCTGCTGAAATCTGAAAAATCTGGTGTAATGGAGTAGCAACATGGTTGAGGCGCACTTTGTTATGTTGATTCCATATCCCCCACGCTACCATTGCAAAGAGTTCCACTTCGGTTGGCTGTGTGAGTATCCAAGAGAGTTATTCTTTGAAGTTCAGGAAGCTGATTTCTCGGCGCTTTCGACAATGGACAGATTTCTCCCAGACCGTGTCTAGTTCCTTACAAACCACAGAGCATGCAGCGGAGACTCCTGAGCTTCATGGCAGCGATCACAGAGTGGGTCCTCGATGATTGTACGTCGGACTAGTGCCTCTTTTGTTGGCAGCACACCTCTGCAAGCCTTCCATAGCAGGTTTTTAACTTTGTTGGGAATTTGGAGAGACCAAATCCCTTTCCACAAGCTTGCATCCGTACCTGACTCCACCTGCACGAAGTCCATCTTAGCTTCTTCTTTCAGGAACCTGTAGCCCGTTTTACATGTATATTGTCCATCTTGCGTGTATGGCCCAATCAGAACATCTTCAGCCACTCTATAGCTCAGTGGAAAATTTTTAATTAATGCCACTTCTTCTTGTGAGAAAATCCCATCAATCACTTCCTCATTCCACCTCCTCTCATTCTCATCAATCAACACTGCCACCAAACAATTCTCCATGGACTCAATTGGATATGAAGCTACTAGGGAAGAATTTTTCCTTGGAATCCATCTGTGCTGCCAAATATTAATTGATTTCCCATCTCCAACTCTCCATCTAGCCCCTCTTTGAATAACATCTCTCCCTTTAAGTATGCTTCTCCAAGCATACGATCCTCCCCTTGAATCCTTGGCCTCCATAATTGAACAATTTGGGAAAAAACGAGCTTTGAACACCTTATAAAATAGAGAAGATCTATTATGGCAAAGGCGCCAAGCTTACTTTGCCAACAAAGAGTCATTGTATAGAGCCAAATCCCGGAATCCCATTCCACCCACCATTTTGGATTTTGTCAACTCATCCCACTTTACCCAACGAATTTTCCTATGATCACCTCTTTGTCCCAACTAAAATTTTTTAATCATAGCTTCAATATCATGACACAAACCCAAGGGAATTTTGAAGCAACCCATAGTATAAGTTGGGATTGCTTGAATCACAAATTTTATTAAAACTTCCCTTCCAGCTTGAGAGAATAATTTACCTTCCCAACCTTGAAGCTTTCTCCACACCCTCTCTTTAATGTTATTGAAACTTGATTTCTTCCCTTTCCCCACCAAAGATGGCAGCCCCAAGTACTTCTCATATTGAAGAATCTCTTCCACTCCAAGGGTATGTTTGATGCTAGATTTAACCTCATCCAAAGTAGACCTGTTGAAGAAGAAAGCTGTTTTGCCCCTATTCACCTTTTGACTTGAAGCCCTCTCATGTGCCTCCAAAATTTTCAGAACATTGGCACACTCTTCCACTGTTGCCTTGCAAAATAAGAGGCTATCATCTGCAAATAAGAGATGAGTTAGTTTTGGGCCTTCCTACAAAGAGAAGCCATGAATATCTCCTTTCACTTCTGCATTTTTGATCAGCCCATTTAACCCTTCAGTACATAGCAAGAAAAGGAAGGAGGATAGAGGGTCACCTTGTCTAATACCTCTTGATGGTTGAATAAGGCCTCTTGGTTCCCCATTGACTAAAACGTAATATGTCACTATTTTAACACAAGTCATGGTTAGATTAATCCATCTCTTATTAAACCCCATCTTCCTTATGATTTCCTCAAGGAAAATCCATTCAACCCGATCATATGCCTTGCTCATATCCAATTTAAGAGCCATGAATCCCAAGGAATCAGACTTGTATTTTTGTAAACCATGTAGTGTTTCAAAGGCAACTAAGATATTGTCAGAGATCAATCTATCTTTGGTAAAAGCTGATTGGTGCTCAGTGACAATTGTGGGAAGGATACTTTTTAATCGATTGGTTAAAACTTTAGAGAAAATTTTATACAACACATTACAAAGACTAATGAGACTGAAATAAGTAACATATTCAAGATTTTCAGTCTTTGGAATGAGTGTGATAAAAGTATGGTTAACAGGATGGGGTAAGGTACCTGTATTTAGCCAAGATAAAATGGAGGAGGTCACATCCTTATCTACTATACCCCAAAAGTGTTGATAGAAGAGAGGTGGCATTCCATCTGGTCCCGGTGCCTTAAGTGGGGCCATATGATTCAAAGCTACTGAAACTTCACACTTCAAGAACTCACGTGACAGGTAAGAATTCATCTCATCCATAATTAATTAAGGGACATGCTCTAACACATTATTGAAATTTTTAGGAGAAGAAGTTGTGAAAAGGTTCTAATAATAACCTGTCAACACTGCTGCAATCTCCCCAGGTTCAGTTTTACAATCATCCATCTCATCTCTAATACCCCTAATCTGATTTTTCCGGAATCTTTTCGTTGCCCGACTATGGAAATATTTTGTGTTCTTATCTCCTTGACCAGCCCACAATAACCGTGACCTTTGAGCCCACATTGTCGCCTCCCTATCCATAAGAACATCAATTTCTTTTTTTAGCTCCCTTACCCGATGATTTTCTCCTCTGACTTGAGCTTCAAATTCGGCCTTCCTCAACAACTCCCTCTTTTATTTTATTTTTTATTCTTGTCTAACATTACCAAAAACATTCTAGTTCTACCCCATTAAGTCCGACCCACACTTTTCAATTTTTACCAAAATTTCATTGCTCAAATTTGACCCCACCGTAGAATCCCATTCTGTTCGAACAACTTCTCCACAGCTTGGATTGGACAGCCACATTTCCTCAAAACGAAATGGTTTTTTCCGTTGAGGTATGTCTAGAGGGGCAAGAACAATAAGAAGAGGGCAATGATATGAAGAATTGCATTGTAGGTGATGAACCTGAGCACCTGGGAATTTCAGAAACCACTCATTATTGGCTAATCCTCTATCAAGCCTCTCCCATATAGATCTTCCATTCTCAAAGCGTCTTGCCCAAGTGAACTTCGGTCCTACATACCCAAGGTCCATGAAGCCACACTCATCAATAACATCTCTAAACAACTGCATTTGATTGTGAGACCTCTCCACACCTTCGAGCTTCTCCTCTTGTCTTGTAATCTCATTGAAGTCCCCCACACATAACCATGGCATGTTCAGATCAATATTTAGCTGTCTCAACTTACTCCAAGCCTCACTTCTTTTTACTGTTTCTGGTTCACTGTAGAAATCGGTGAAGCGCCATTGATTACCTGTATTTTTGTCAATGACTGCATCAATGTAATACTTATGCGAACCCTCTACCTTTAAATTCACTGATGATTTCCAAAACAGAACCAATCCACCTCCTCTCCCTTCACGTTGAACCACCCATCGATGATCGAACTCAATGCTTCATTGTATCGTATCTAGCCTTGCTTCATCTGTTAGTGTTTCGACTAAAAAAAGACAGAGGGATCTTTTGCTCGTATTATCTCTACAGGCTCCTTCGTTGTACGCAGGTTCCCAAGCTCGAGACAATTCCAAGCTAAGCAACTCATTGCTCTTGGCGAGGCTGCTGAACAGCCTCTGCCACTTCAAAAGTTCCTTCAACTTCACTCTGATAAACCTGTTGTCTTTTATAAGGTAAATCATAGAGAACATCCATGTCAGATGCATAACGTTTTTGCCCTGAAAGAGATTCACTTGCTACCCTTACCGAGAGGTTTACTTCTCTCACTCGACGAGACCACTTGGGAAGAACACAAAGAGGAGCCTCTGTTGTGAGAACCCTAGCCACATTATGGAAGTCACGTGCTTCATTTTTCTGGGTTTGAGTTGGAGGACACGTAGGTGCGCGTGAGTTAGGATCAAATGAATTAAATGACATAAAATTCTGATGATCTTTATTAGCCACCTCAGCGTTGGACTCTTTTAATTGCACCTCAGGCTTGACTCTAGTAACAGATTCGGAAATAAAGTCCTTATTTATCATGCTATGAATACCATGCGAGACTTCAGCCCCCGAATTATTGGAATTTAATGCTGAATTGTCGTTTCCAACTAGCCCATGAACTTCCTCCTCCTGCGCTTTACCTCCCTCCTTACCGTTACAGCCACCTGATTCTTCCCTCACCATAGAGTTATCGTTGGGTTGCGCAGCCGGCTTGGAACTAGGACTGCTTGGTCCTGCTTTTTTCTTTTCTGTGTAAAATCCCGACACCGTGATTACATTCTTCTTTGACGGCACAAAAGCAGGTGCACGTATACTTGGACCAAATTGACGATCTTCTACCCGGAGAGTTCCTTCGCTTTCTATCCATAAAGCACAATCCTTATCAACATGGGTGAGACGACCGCACCAATAGCATAGATTTGGGAGTCTTTCATACTTTAAACTCACCCAAACTTGCTTACCGTTCTCTAAAGAAACTAGACGTCCACGACACAAGGGTAGAGACAGATTGATGGAAATTCTAAGACGTAAAAAACTCCCACCAGTCTAATTATTAGAGCTAATTATGACCTTTAAATTAAAATTATGTCTTGATTAATTTTATGCTTAATACAATAAAAGCTGAATATATGTGATTAGTGAATAATCAACTAAAGGCATAAATTAAGGAATGCGTATACATATCCGACAAGAAATATAACACTAGTAAGGGAGAAGAAAGTGTAAACACAAGATAACACGCGATGTGTTATAGAAGAAAAAAATCGGAGAATCTAGCGGAAAAACTTCTTTGCAGCCCGACAAGCCGAAATAATTTACTAGCAAGTCAATTGGAGTACATGAATAAACAAAGACCCTCCGAACTCCAACTACCAATGGACTTCATAGAGTTTTGTCTTTGCTAGCTTTTTGGTTCTCACAATTAAGGCTATATATAGTTTGGTGAAGGAGAGGAAAAGATACCAAAATCTAGCTATTAGTGCATTTCATAAGTCACTCGTGGGTTAGCTAAGTTGCAAGCAAGTCATAAAACATCATGACACAATAGATGTTTGAACTTCATGCACATGCTTCTCACGTGAACTTCATACAAGTCAGTTGTGAGCAAGTCGCGAAATTCCCTGTCTTGAATAGTTTTTCACCAAATTTAGACTAAACCCATTACAATAAGTCCAACATAAATACATAGGTAAATGATTAAAAAGAATTACAATCAAATTGGCATAGAATTAAAGCTAACAAAACTAACATGGAAAATCTCAACTTAACAATCTCCCTCTTTGGCTATTTCGTGACAAAACTCCTAAAACAGACTCTACACTTAAAACGTGAGTTTGAGAATAAAGACAAAACTTACTCACACCTAAATCTAAATAATAATAAAAAATTCAATTTTTTTTAGGTGATCAAATCAATTTTTAAACTTTAGGGGGCAAACTCAAATCACTCCTAATTTTAGAGGAGTAATTGCAATTTAGTCATATATATATATATATATATATATATATGTATGTATGTATGTATATACGTGTGTGTGTGTGTGTGTGTGTGTGGTGAGAGAGAGAGAAAGAGAGAGAATTTTAAAAAAACTACAAAACAGTAAAAAGGATTTAACTTATAAACTATGTAAGTTTTTAACAAAATAAAATTCTACCACCATGTATTTACTTCATATGTTTTACATAAGCATAGTGACAAAGGACTACAACTGTACATGTAGAAAATTACATACAAAACTCAATGTTAGGTTCTAAGACTTTAGGAACTAATGTATTAGAACTTCAATTTGTATATGTTGTCAAACCATGATCAAAACATTTAGTCTAGGTTTAGACTTGCTCAAAAGTTGGTTTAATGTAAGGTTTGAATCAAGTAATTGTAGGAATTTATTGGTCACATTCTGCAAGGCTTGATTGATTAAAAATTAGACTCGATCGATCGAATCTTACAGAACAAGAATTTTTGCAGTATTTTCAAACCAACCCAAGCCCATATGACGTGTAGGGTTAAGTGTTTTATTTCAAGTATAAAAAGAAAAACCCTAGCTACATTTTAGAGGTTGTTGTTGAGTTGTGTGTTGAATCTTTTGTGAGATCTGAGAGGTGTTTACCTTCATTCACACACATAGAGCTATCAAGATCAAGATTCACATCAAGAACTTGATGGTTGATTCAGTTGTTGCATAAAGAACTTTAAAGAAGATCTGAAACCTTTAAGAAGAGTCTCAAAGACATAAGTGTGGGAACTTGTGGTTGCTACAGATCAAGGAAATAAGTAGTCCATGGACTCTTAAACTGTCACATTGTCGTGGTAGTAAGTTTTCTACACAAGGTAGCACTAAGATGTTAGTGGTCTAAATCTAATTGTACAAACTTCAATTATTTTATAGTGGATCTGTTTTTACCTTGAGGATAGCTAGGTTAAATCCTCCTCAGGTTTTTTATTGGTTTGGTTTTCCTGGGTCATCAAATCTTTGTGTTCTTTACTTTCCGCATTATATTTGTTTTACACATATTTGTTTAACCTAGTTTTAATTAACAAGCTTGTTAATCAACTTGGCTTAATATTAGGTTAAACATATTGAGGGTCTAAAACTTAACACTCAAAACAATCCTTTTTACTAAAAGGCGTAAATGCACTTTTAGTCCCTACATTTTGACCCGATTTCTATTTTGGTCCCTACATTTTATTTTTACCACTTTTAGTCCCTAAACCAATTAACGCGTGACATTTAAGTCCTTACCGTCACCCAACTAACAGAAAATGCTGACGTGGCTGACGGCAGAGTAAAATAATCATTAAAAATTCTATTTTGGCATTAAAAAATTGCCACGTCAGCGTTTAAATTAATTTTAATTAAATAAAAAAAATTAAAAACAAAATTAAAAACAAAAAATTGAACATGAACATGAACAACAACAAACCTAGAATCAAGAACATGAACATCAAACTCAGAATCAAGAACATGAACAACAACAACAACAACAAAATAGATCAGAGAACCACACCTAAACCAACAAATCCAGAATCAAAAAAAAAAAAAAAAAAAAACTGGACTCCACTTCCCATTTACCCAAACACAAAAAAAGCATGGTCGGGCCTTCACTCAACACTGCCATCAAACCCACCGCTACTACCATCAAATTCCTCTGCAGCTATGGCGGCAAAATCCTCCCCCGTTTTCCCGACAGGAAACTCCGTTACCTCGGCGGCGAAACCCGTGTCCTCGCCGTTGACCGCTCCATTTCCTTTTCCGGTTAGTCCGACTCCATTTTAATTTAATTTTCTTTAAATTAAAATTTTTTTTTCTAGCTAGAAATTGAATTCGATTTATGGTACAGAGCTATTGTTGAAGCTCAGAGAGTTGTGTGGTACAACTGTGAGCCTTCGTTGCCAGTTGTCGTCGGAGGATCTAGACGCCCTGGTGTCGATCACCTCCGATGAGGACCTCGCGAATCTCATCAAGGAGTACGACAAGGCCACGTCGCCGCCTTCATCTCTGAAGATCAGAGCGTTTCTCTCGCCGCCGAAACCTACTAGAAAATCAATCTCTTCTCCTCTTCCTCCTCCAATCCCTAATTACTCGACGTCTTCATCGAAATCGTCGTCGTGTTCCACTTCGTCTCCGTCTCCGTCTCACACTCCCACCAGCACCACCTCGAGGTTTTTGGCGCCGGCAGCCGACGTGTGGCTCCGCCAGATCTCGCCGCCGGTTGCTCCGTTTGGGATTGGGATTGTTGAAGCTCTGTTCGACTGGGTTCATTGGTTGGGATTGCAGGGTTTTTTGTTGTTGTTGGTCTAATCGGTGTGGGTTTGTTGTTGTTGGTTTGGGTGTGGTTTGTTGTTGTTGGTTTGGGTGTGGTTCGGTTTGATCTATTTTGTACTTGTTCATGTTCTTGATTCTGGATTTGATGTTCATATTCTTGATTTTGGTTTTGTTGTTGTTCATGTTCATGTTCAATTTTTTGTTTTTAATTTTTTTATTTAATTAAAATTAATTTAAACGCTGACGTGGGAATTTTTTAATGCAAAAATAGATTTTTTTTAATTATAATTTTACTATGCCGTCAGCCACGTCAGCATTTTCTGTTAGTTGGGTGACGGTAAGGACTTAAATGTCACGCGTTAATTGGTTTAGGGACTGAAAGTGGTAAAAATAAAATGTAGGGACCAAAATAGAAATCAGGTCAAAATATAGGGACTAAAAGTGCATTTACGCCTTACTAAAACCAATATGTATATATAATTAGTTTTCACATTACACATTTTGCAATTTCCTCTATCTTTTTTGTGGAAGACCGGGTCTTGGAAAGTCTAATTTGACTTTCATTTAAGTCTAAATCACAAAATATAAAAATTCTACATGGAACAAATTGAAAAGGGCATAGCATAGAAAATTATTAAGAAAAATTAGTTTAGCAATCTAACTATGCATGTAGAATGGCTATGGTATTCTAGAATTTAAGATTAAAATGTGTGCGTGTTTTACTTGAAGATGAAGTAGATGGAGATATCACGTTAAAATTGACTACCTTCTAAAAAAGCTAGCATAGTGAATTTAGTACTAATGAATCAACTGTCTGAAATGAAAAAAAATTCAAGAAAGAATATACATCAATTTATTAACAATCAATATTTTGGATAATTTTGTATATTAAATACTTGATTTCTCATAATTATATTTAAGTTAATATTTTTAATTAGTCAAAATTTATGACCTTTATTTCACTTTCACAACCACATTATGTGGAAAAAAATGTTTATATTTTAATAATTAGCAGTCAATTTTTTAAAATTGAAAAAATGACAAATTACAACTTACCCATTTGTGATTTGGCCGAAATATAAGTTGCTACATGTGGTTTGGAATTTGACACTTTACCCACCCGAGGTTAGCCTAGTTAGATTTCCTTAACCCAACTCTATTAAAAACAGAGCTAAATATGCAATTTTGCTCCACTTTTATGTCTCACTTCTCCAAAAACACAAAAAACATACAAATATAAAATCAAATAAGATAAAAGAGGGTCCAGTAGAATACTTGCATCATGAGATTTCAAACCACAAGTAAATAACTTAAATTTTGGTTAAACCTCAAGTGGGAAAAATGTGAAACTTTAAACCATAAGTAGGTAACTTAAATTTTAGTCAAACCATAAGTAGGTAAGTTGTAATTTTCCCTTGAAAAAAAAATGTAAAAACATATTGTGGGGTACAACAATTTAAAAAAATGTATAAACATATTGTAGAGGTGTCTATTTCCTATGGGGTAAGTATTAATGTGATTGGAGGGATGTATTTCAGCCCTCTCATACCAATCTTTTGTCAACTTAATTTTAAAAATCGAAATGTGATTAATGTTAAGATTTACATTATTTATTTATTACAATCTACAATGCTCATCTCCACTTTTTTTTTTAAATTTATTTTTAGATACGATAGATTTACAACTATAACATCCACTCTACAATATTTATTTTTTATCAACAGACTAAAACACTAATTAAATTTTGGTATAGGTAGGGTTTGAACTTTAGATATTTTATTTGACTATAAGAAACTTTACCAATTGAGCTAATTGAAACTTATTTATCCACATTTTAATTATGTTCTATTCAGTGATTTTCCCTTAAAATATGTCTTCTTTCCGTGGTGCCACTTGTATCCAATGGGCACCTTTTGAAAACTAAATATAATACCAACAAGTGTAATTATAAGTTTGTATTGTACTATCAATGTAAATCTTACATTGCTAGAAAAATGTAAACTAAGAGTTTTTCTACCAACAATAAAGCATGGTCTTAATTTACTAAAGAAAAAAAAAATTGTGTCAATATAGGATTGTCAATTTTTAACAAAACCTTCTAATAAAAGATTCATGTAATTTCTCCTAAATTAAAGCAATATTAGAGATATTTTATTTATAATCTCATTGAGAAGCACAAGCAAGTTTATGATTGTTAACCTCTCAAGAGTACCCAAAGAAGACAACTCACATGCCCATTGGCTTGTGAACATAGCATTAAAGTAGCAAGTTTTTTGGCTTAGCATGTTCATGTCAAATTCAAGTCGACCTGAACTGGCCTATAAACGTGTTAATTCGTGTTTCACACGTAAAACCTGCTTGAACTTATTTGACCTGTTTAATAGAATTTTAATTTTAGTTGTTGGTGACTTTTTTTGTAATCTAGTAGTATACACACCCATTATATAGGATTCGAGAATTTTTGACATTATTTGTGTTAGGTAAACAACTAAACATGTTAACTTGACTATATGACTTATTTATCAAATGGGATATGTCAGGTTGTGTCAATCCTAACATAATTCATCAATTAAAATAATTATGCGAGTTGTGTTATGTCAACTTGTTTAATAAAAGAGTCGTGTTGGGATAGAGAGATCTTGACACGATTAATAAACGTGTTCATGTCAATTTATATAGTTTAACACTCATAAGGGAACACAACACATGAACAGGAATTGCCACCCTTGGCCATTGAGTCAAGGAATCAGTAGCCTTAATGCTTCCTCGTAATGATCTAGTAGACCAATGACAAAATACTAGAACCTAACTAGTTACAAAATAATAATAATTGAACAAAAAAAACATATTAGATTAATTTATTAAATTCACCATTTTCTAAAAGTTTAATTTTTTAGAAATTTTGATAATTCATTATGATATCCGAGTAAGAATTTTTGAGTCAAACCCTATCGCATTTAAAAAATTTCTATGCATTAGTCTCCACTTAATAGAGTAGTTTTGATCCATATATGAAGGGGAATAATTAGATTAATGAATAATTGGATTAAATGATTAACTTCACAATTTTCTTTACCTATTAAGTGTTAAAAATCATAATTTATCACAACAAAACTAATAAAGTCAACCACTCAAGGTAAGGAAAAAACAAAGACCAACTTCAAGCCTGCAAACTATTGGCAATAGTATCCATCGCAGCTCGCATTTCTTTATGACACAAATAAAATAATAACAATAATAAAATACTTATTTATCAAACTTGCCAGTGCATGCCTCTAACCCGCAGTTTTTGTCAAAACTATTAGACATTAGTTACCAATTGCTATCCATGCTCACAAGTAATCCACTAATAAGCAAGACAAAGACAAATTTAGTGACGCCATAAGCCTAAGCCTAAGCCTAAGTATGGTACATTCTTATAGAAATTATGCTTATTCACTAAAAATATTAAAAACAAAAAGCGACCACATATTTTTGCACAATTATCTTACAGGATTAACTCTGAGTGGTGAAGAATAAATAATAAATTTAATTACAGTAAATTATATAAAATAGTTGTGAAAAAAAATATGTGAGGTTAATTTTATGATTCTAAAATAAGTTTATATTTTTACCAAAAAAAAAACTCAATGTTGAACCCATCAATAACACATGACACTTGGCAAGCGATCCATTGATTGATTATTGATTTAACATCCGACAATTCCAAAAACAAAAGAAGATACACGTGCAAGTGAATAAAACCCTCGTGACTCAGCCCACACAACACAAACTTGTAGTACTTAAAAACCCAACTCCAAAAGCAAGCTAGCTAGTTGAGTTGAAGAATGAAGATAGAAAGCCACTTTAAACAGTCAATAATTAAATTAAATAAGAAAAAAAGATTCCAATTTGCAATATTAATTGAGCTTTTCATTTGATTCCAATTCATGAACCAGAACCAGAACCAGAACCTAAACCTGAACCATCATAGTAATCAGAGCCAAATACATATAGAAAATCACATAAATCTTACAAAAAACTATCACATGCTCAAACAATTAATAATAATTAATCTAAACCCAAGATTCCCTACACTTCATTCTACCTCTTTAATCCCATCAACAGCTATCATTGAGCTCACAACTCCTCTCCCTTCATTGACCTCAACTTGTTCTTCGTCTTCTTCTCGTTCTTGTTTTTGCTCTTGTTCTTGTTCTTGAGCTCCTTCTTTGATCTTTTCCTTAGCTGATACCACCAAATTGAAAGACCCAAATTTGGGTGTGAATTGGGGAGTGTAGCCGTTGAATTTGGTGTCAAAAGTGAAGTTGAAGTTCGAGGTTTCTTGGACCTTGTCTAAAGCTTTTGGACAGCTTTTGCGCCTTTTGGATTTCGGGGCAGTGTCTGGGTCGTTTTTCTTTGAGTCAAGGCTATCGGAGGTGGTGGGGATTGGTGGGTCGTGGCTGGAATCTGAGATTTCCGATGGGTTTGTTGATGGGTCAGAAGAAGGGTGTGAGAGTGTGGGGGTTTGGTCTGTGTTGGGGTTGGTGTTGGTGTTGGTGCTCTCTGCCATTTGGGGGAGCCACGGATGTGTGTGTAGTGTACGAAACCCCAAAAAAAGGGACTTTTCTTGGGGCTGTCATTTATCGTGGCGAGTATGAAATTACCAAAGACTCTCCTTGATTTGTAACACGTGGCATGTGGGAAAGGTCCTTTACAGCTTTTTTTTTTTTTTTTTTGGTAAACACCCAATTTTTGAGGTCTGTTTTTGACAAAGAATTATCATTAACAACAGACGTCATAAATTATTTAATCATTAAAAATTTTATCATCAAACTAAAATATCAATTGATTTTGGTGTAAGTAGGGATTGAATCTCAGATTTCTTATTTAACCATTAAAAATTTTATTAATCGAGCTAACTGAAATCCACTACAGCCTAGCTTTTAGTGGTTACATACACAATAATAAAATTATAAATTATAAATTTGGTCTTTAATAATTGAACAAACTTTAATTTGGTGCCTTATTAAATTAATTTGATTGTGTCAATTTGGTCTCATAGTCATAATTTTCATAAATTAAATAAGCTCGAGTTAAATATAAAATTGACAATCTTACCAACCCAATTGAATTTTAGAAAGTTGGAGCTATTGTTGACATATGGGTAATTGTCCAACCCGGTTAGCATAAACCACTAGGTGGATTGATCGAAACTAAGAAATTGTGAATTTTAAGGCTTGTTCATTACGATCTAGTGAATGTCTTAAGATCTCTATCAAAGGACAATGACGTAGATCTAGATCGCGATTAGATTGGGTGAGAGAGAAAGAGAGAGAACTAGGTTAGTGGGAGAAGTTGAAAAGAGAGAGAATATTAACCTTGTTGGTCAGTCAATTTGACTTTAACTGGTGGGGGAGAAACAAAATCCGACATTCGAATTAAAAATGTTGAGTTTGCATCACATAAAATCATCGTCAACTGTCATAATGATCAGATCGGTTACTTCGATTTAGATTTATTTGAGTTGGATGGTTTCATTGAGTTCGGATCAAGTAGGGACAATCCTAATTTTAACTATAAAAAATAAAATAAAAATCAAGTTAATGTCAATTTAAAGATTGAGAAATCCATACCAATATCCGTACCCCATTTTCATCTCTGTAATTTCTTTGAAAAACGTAATTTAATAGCATGTGCCAATTTTATATTATTAAACGCATGTCCTGATTTTATTAAGAAATAGTCTAGTTAATGTGTGCCCTTAAGACGCACATTAAATTTTTTATTTTTAGAAATATTTTATGAGAAACTGAAAAAGTTGTAAAACGTTTTTAACTCCTGATAGAACTTTTTTCAAAAATAATATATTATTGTATGTTCTTAAGACACACTTTAGTAAAATCCATTAAAAAATGACCCTATTTTAAGTATAATAATGTTCATAAGTGCTTTCATTATTATCTCCAAAAAGTATACAATTTGACTCAATTATTTCCACATGGCAGCCTCAGGTAATGACATGTGACAACGTAATGCTGCGTCTTGTTGTGAAGCCACGTTTCCAATCCGCACCCAGTAAATGATTCATGCTTTAATTGCTTGGCATTGTGCTGGCACTAGACACTGTTGAATACTTGACTTGTTTTAGTGCTGTTTGTTTCTTAGCCAAGCACCAACTCATTGGCTCATATCAAAAGGCAGAGCTCAGTTCCGCCCAAAAGATTGTTTGGATGCTTTTGTTTTTAATTAAAAAAAAATTGCTATACTAATTTATTTTTAAGTTAAGAGAATATTAAAATACAATGAGATATCATGTAACATCTGACTTTTTCAAGAGAAAAATTAGAAATACTTCAAAAGCCAATTTCCATGATTCTGAATTGTGTTTGTAAATAAGAGATTGTCATGTTGATCAACCTTATGGAATTCGACAATTGTATACTAAGGCTGATCTAGACCAGGCTCTTGTTTTATTTTCTTTTATCTTATTAATACTGAAAAGATTCTGGTTTTTATCTTTCGTGTATTGCATAAATTTTAAATTATAGTATATATGTCTTTTTTTTTGAAAGAAAAATTTAATATATATCATAATCTTAAATGATCAACTCTAGCTTTTTTGTCAATGTATTTCTTTTTTTGTCACATAAATTTTTGAAACCTTACCATGTTAAATATCATTAATCTAAAATATATTTTTAAATTGAATTTAAATTCATTCTATATTAAAACCCTCCATAAAAATATTGGTACGTAATATTTTATTTAAATATAAATTATATAGTTTCGTATACAAAGGTACAAACACAATCATAATAAATGTATATTGCTAGAAAATATAGTTCTATATGCAAATTCAATCATGATAAATGTCTATTAATAACTATTATAATTATTATATTTTATTATGGGTCTGGTTAATGTATGCTCTTAGAGCATATATTAATCTATCTATGTTTGAAAAAATTTAATTGAAAATTAAAAAAATTGTTAAAAAAATTGGTAACTTTTTCATAAAAATTTCTTAAAATAGTTTACTAAAACCCTTTTATTATTTCAACAAAAAGTAGTTAAAACTAATAATATTATGTTAAACTTTCCCCAGCATAGTATGAGTTTTTGACTAGTATGTATATATTCGCCTGTAATCACAGTTTTAACTTACAAACATATTAAATGTAAAAGAATAATTTGGTTAGAGTACAAAATATTTCTCATAATGTTTAATTAAAAATCTAGACTCAAGGGTGAAAATTAAGCATAGAGTTTCAATGTGTAATTTGATAATTAAAAAATGAAATATATTATCCTCAATTGTAACGGTGATATACTTGCACAATTTAGTCACTAGTATGAACAAATTGATTGCATTTTCTTTACATATAAGTTACAAATTCCCCCTATCGTATTGCTGTAGTTATTTAATTTTAAAAGAAAAAAACCTAATTATTTGTGATTGTAGACGATTTAAACTATTTGCATAACCCCATAAATCCATTAGTATTTCATTTATTTTGATATACTGTGCGGATATCAAGCTTGCCAATATGTCTAATTTTCTTTCTTCCTTGCTTTGTAGTTCCACCTATTGTATAGTTAAAATTTTCCCATCTTGCTTGCTCTTTGTACTTTTGTTTAGTATTGGCTCCTTAACTTTTCTTGGTTGGACGTTGGGACCAAATGCAAACGAAACCAAAGCCTTCAAAGAGGAGAATATTACAAAAATGAGAACTTGAATAACTAATTGTGGTGAAGTATTTAGGGCAAAACTTAGGTAAAGTAGCTGTTTCTTAAGTTCTCTTTTTAAAAATTTTCCTTGTGGATTTTTTTCTATAGAATGAAAGTGTATTTTTTTAATTAAGTAGCTATATAGTTGAATCTTAAGAGGGGAAGTTAAGGAACAATATCTAAAGTACTTTACTTAAATTTTGTCCGTTTTGATATATTATATAGACAGATAGATTTGATCACTTTTAGAGTTTTAGTGCCCAATAAATCCTACTCTAAAAGTTTGAGTGGACATTGGCCAAAGTAGAACATAATGCCTGCTTAATCCAAGATTATGTTATATGGACCACCATTTTTTTTTTTCAGTAACGATAAAGTCTTGTATATAGCCGAAAACACTTTGTAGTAATTTTTTTTTTTTTGGTTGAAAACAAAACAACTGGAAAAATTCATTGCCAAATAGAAAAGGGAGTACAACAAAGCAAAAGAGAAAAGCTCAACACAGTACAAACTAAATACAATCTTCCTGAACAACGTGAACCACCATAGGAGGATAAACTCCCTTCCAGACATAAGACTCTTCCTTTTGCCTTGCATACTGTGCAAGCTCATGAGCTGACCTGTAGTAATCTCTTTTCACATGCTTGATTTTCCAGTTGCTAAAAGAAGAAAGCAAACTAAGAATTCCCTAATACACATGACCAAGACAGCCATTTGTTTCAACTGCTATGACACTATTAACAGCAGTTAATGCATCAGATTCCAAGATGATTTGAGATAGCTTCTGCTCTTTGGCAAGAATTAGACTGCACTCCATAGCCAAGGCTTCAACTTCTTCCACTGAGTATTGTCCCTGAAGGTATTTACAGAAAGCAATATGAACGGTACCAATTGCATCTCTTATAACAACTCCCACACTTGAGTTTCTCTCATTTTCAAATGTTGCACCATCAACATTGATCTTAAAAACTCCTGGAGGAGGCACTGTTCACTTCTCTTCAATTCGAGCCAAGCGTTGAGAGCAAGCTATTGAGGCACTCTTAAATTCAAGAATATATTTTCTAGCAAAACTCCAAATATGATTAGGAAACTGACTTGAGGACTCTTGCACAATTTTATTCATGTTATACCATATTGCCCATGCAACTCCAAAGAAAAACTCCAAATCTTGAGACGTATCAGATTCAAAAATTTTCATTGCAATATCTATAATATCCATATTTACAGTCAGCAATCAACAGGTTCATTCACCCAACATCTCCACACTCTCTTAGCCACTTCACACTTAACAAGGACATGGAGAGTTGATTCAGGCTCCTTCCCACAAGCCGGACACATTTCACATAGATTAACTCCTCTTCTTTTCAAGTTCACAAAGGAAGGAAGAACATTCATACACATTTTCCAAGCAAAGATACGCACCTTGGGAGGGATGTTTAAGTGCCATAGCTTCTTCCAAAGAGGACTCCAAGGATCACCCGAAGAACTTTCACCTTCCTCCATTATATCTAGTACCCCAACAGCAATATAATAAGCACTTTTTACACTGAATTCTCCATTTTTATTACCTACCCATATGATTTGGTCTTCAAGAAGGTTGTGGCAGAGGGGAATATTCAAAATAATTCTTGCTTCAAAAGGCAAAAACAAAGATCTTACTACATCACCTTTCCACCTTCTCGTGTCTCTATCAATCAGCCCCGAGACCCTAGGATAATCATCAAAGGGCTTTGGGTGGGGGGGGGGGGGGGGGAGATTACTTTGTACGTTGTTGAAGTAGGCAGCCACTTATCCTCCCAAATATGAATCCTATTGTCATTGCCAACTCGCCACCGAGTACCTCTCTTCACAACTTCCAACCCATTGAAGATGCTTCTCCAAGTATAGGAAGGGCTGGATCCAAGTTTTGCTCTAAAAATATCACCATGCGGATAATATCTCACTTTGTAGATTTGGACCACCAGAGAGTTAGGATTTGAGATCAACCTCTAACCCTGCTTAGCTAGCATAGTAAGGTTGAAAGCCTGTAAATTTCTGAAACCCATTCCTCCATTCAGCTTTGACTTACACATTTTCTTCTAGCTAACCCAAACAATTTTCGATTCTTGACCCCTTTGACCCACCAAAACTTTCTCATCATATCTTCAATCTCATCACAGACTCTTTGGGATTTGGAAACAACTCATAGTGTATGTTGGAATTGCTTGAGTGGCAACTTTAATAAGGATCTCTCGGCCACCCATTGATAGAATTTTCTCCTTCCACCCTGATAATTTTTTCTCCACCCTCTCTTTAATTTCTGCAAATATTTCAACTTTTGTGACATGTTAATACAAAAAAGGAAATATATATATTAAAAAAAAAAAACCCTCTAATACGGGAGTTAGCACAGCACACAGTTTGGATGTATTATGTTAATTGTTACATACCTGTCATAATTAAGAATTTGGTCAAAGAGTGCCAATAATTCCATGTCCACTAATGTTCAACTCATCTGTCAACGTAGACATAAATCACCATGATTTTTGTAGTAATCATCAAAATCCTTGCACATAAATAGCAAAAAAAAAAAAAAGGGTTTCGCCTTATTACCCTACAATAAACTTAAGCCATAAACTTTTTGTGGTGTCCGTTAACAATAACTTTTTGAACTTTTTTTTTGACAATTTTTTTTTGTCTTTTTTGCAGTTTTATGCTATTTTTTTTTTCAATTTTAATAGTACTTTTATGTCTTTTTATTTTTTATCTCATTTTTTTTTAATTATGTAAGACCTATATTAGGGAATCTTAACAAATATTGCACGGTGCTAGTTAACATTTTCTTATAAAAAATGGGGATTGGACCAGAGACAAAGAGCATTACAAACTCTCATATTATCATATAAATAGTTTGGTCACACAACTTTTCAAGGAAATAACACATTTTTTTTTTATATATATATTCTTTTATATTCCAAACGTCCCTGCAACCATTCATTATTTTGTGTAAGGTTATATGCAATAATTTTTTTATTATTATTTTATTTAAACATAAGAGCAGATCCTCTTTTTTTTTCTTAGAACATAAGAGCAGATCCCACAAGTGTAACAGTACAACTTACACATAATACCCCCTCCATTGCAACATATGCAATATATAGAATTATTTTTTGGTGGGTTTAAATATAATCAGGGAGAAATCACTTGCCACTTTCTAGGTCTCTGTTTTCATGTTACTAGCCCTTTTTTATTATTATTATTTATATTTAGCACTAGTAGAGTACAGTTGAGCATTTTTTGTATTTTTATTCTTTTTGGGTAGGTCTAGGTGCCCTTTTTATAATCTCTGGCCCAATATGAGACCCATAAATCTGCTTGAAATAGAAAGTTAGAAACTCTATTTTGGGCCAATAGTCAAAACATACATATAAAGATTACAGCTGTTCCTATCAAAAAAAGAAAAAGAAAAAGATTACAGCTGTTATGAAATTGAAATTGAAAGCCCATTACTTTGGCGGGAGAAAAAAACAGAAGAGGCTTATTTACTTAGGCCCGAAGATTTCTCCCAAAATCATTGTACAAAAGCCGAAAGTAGATTTTTCACTCTCACGCGCTCATCAAATGTCCAAAACCCAAGCATTGTTGCATTAAATTGCCTATAGAATTTTCTATTTAGGGTTGGTTTGAATATTCTTTATTTTACTAAAAATTGAAAATTAAAAATAATATAGTAAAATAATTTTTAAATGTGTGAATACTACCGTGAGACTAATTTTTAATGAAAATTTTATTGAAAAAGAAGTTTATGAGTCTCGTGAATAGTACACAGGACCTACTGGAACAACTGAAACACGTTCTAAAAAAAAAAAGCAGACGCAGACACACATCCCAGAAACGCAATCCAAACGGAGCTTTAAATTTTAAAGAGTTCGTTAAAAATTTTCTATTGAATTTGTTTATGATCCTGGCTTGGATAGTTAGGTTGAGTCTATGTTTCCGGACTTAGGGACACGTTTGATAAGAGATTTCTAATAACATTATTTAAGTTTTGTGAAAATATGCGTGGGTGAAAAAGTGTTGTGAAAATATATGTACAGTTGTTTAAACAACGAAAATGATTGTTTAAACAACAATACCAAATAGGGCCTAGATGGTGATATTACAAGATTGACAACAGATTACCTAAAACAAGGTAAGGTTAAATATATGTAATCAAAACTAAAAAATTTATATTTTCCCCATTTCTCTTTTAAGATGGGTTTTAACCATTTCTAGGATTGAAAGACTATTTAAATAGTCCAAAACACGCATTCTTTGAGAAATATCTACTCTCATGGATGCACCTTAGCAAAAATTTCAACTTATTACATCCTATAATAATTTAAATTTGAAGCATTGCTTTACTTAACATGAAACCAAAAGTGGTTTCCAATTAATGCAATTAGTAAAATTTCTTATAAGTAAGAGATATAGTGTTCAATTTTCGTATACACTAAAAACAAATTGATATCTTGACATGATGAAAAAGCGAACACCATAAATTTAAAATATTACCGTTCAACATATTACATTTTGGAATAAGGGTTATACTTAACTCCTTAAAATTATACATGTGGGGACTAGAAGGACCTAAGTAAGTGTTTGGACATTGGGTTTTGTTGATGGGCGCTAGTTTGTTTAGACTAAAAGCCTCTTAGAACCGTAACTTGGCCCATGAGTCGAGAGTCCGAGGATTCGTCCGAGGATGAATATCTCCTCGGACAGACCCACGATGACCCTGGGATTCGCCAAAAAGATCAAGGCAGGGTTACGTAAAAACCATTGGTTAAAAGGGGGACTTAGGCGCCCTCCAGACGCAACGATGTGAGGGAAATATGTTATGAAAAGGCTGCTATCTCCACATTAAAGACCCTACACCTACCTCCCTGGCCGCATTAATGGGGGAGTGACCCCTGAATAGTAGAAGTCAGTCTTCTTGCTATTATTTAAAGACTCCCAAAAGGTGGTGGATGGGACAGATGACTAATAGGGTGATTTGTGTGACACGTGGATAAAGAAGGAAGAAGAAGAAGTATTTAAGGAGGAAAGAGGGCAAAGAAAGTGAAGGAGACGAATATGAAGAATTGTGCCCTTTGAGAAAGAAAAAGACAAATAATATACAATTTGTCCTCGGCTTACGTCCGAGGAGATTTATTTTGCCCAGTTTGTCTTTTATTTGCAAGCACTGTAATATTTTAGCCTGTTCATCAAGTTTCGAATATCACTAAACTAGATTGCGAGCCCACACTCTACAAATTTCATTGTTTAAGGTTCATTGGGCCTGAGCCCATGTGTGTTTTTGGGTCCAGGCGCAATTGAGCGCTTACAATTGGCGCCGTCTGTGGGAATCTAGTGTGGAAAGGAACTGGAACACCATGGCAGGTTTAGACTCACACCATGCAGAATCTCAGGGATTGCAACCGGAGGATCTGTTCGAACGCTTTGAACGCTGGAGGGATCGAGAGGGTGGCGTTCACACCGAGTATCCTAGGACGAGTCGTACTCACACTGGAGGCGCCAGTACCGCCCATGAAGATGGTGCTAAAGCCATGCAGAAGGAGATTGATCACCTTAAGAAGAAGCTGCATCGCGTCAGGCGGAGGCGTGCTTCACCCTCATCCAGTATCTCTTCCGGGAAATCCCGGGGAAGTAGTTACAGTTCGAGATCATGGTCGCCCCCCAGCAGAACGTCCTCTTGTGAAGAAGATGGCCTATCGGGTCGTAGGAGCAGGAAGCTCCCCTCCAGGGGCTTAGGGAACGAGGCCATAAGCCGGGCGTTGCACCAGCTCTCCAAATCGCCATTCTCGCGCAGGATTGAGAATGAGAGGCTGCCCAAGAGGTTCAACCAGCCCACCTTCACCATTTATAATGGCCGGACTGACCCGGTGGAACATGTGAGCCACTTTAACCAGAGAATGGCTGTGCATTCTCATAATGAGACCTTGATGTGCAAAGTCTTCCCTTCTAGTCTGGGACCTGTTGCTATGAGGTGGTTCAACGGTCTTAAATCAGGGTCTATAAGTTCGTTCGGGGAGCTGACTAGAGCATTTGTGTCACGATTTATTACATGCAGTAGAGTTCCTCGACCGTTGGACTCACTGTTGTCTATGGCTATGAAGGAGGGCGAGACGTTGAAAGCATACTCCGACAGGTATTGGGAGATGTTTAAGGAGATAGATGGAGATTTTGATGAGGTGGCGATCAATACTTTTAAAGTGGGCCTTCCAACTGATCATGACTTGAGGAAGTCTTTGACCAAGAAACCCGTACGGAGCATACGTCGCCTCATGGACCGTATTGACGAATATAAAAGGGTTGAGGAAGACCAACAACAGGGGAAGGGTAAGGCAAAGGTTATCCCGCAGGAGAGAAGGGATTTCAGGTCAGACAGGTATCACAACAACAAGCCGAGAAGAGATTATTTCAGGCAATCTGGCTCGACGGCACCTCAGACAGTTAATCTGTGTTCCGAGAGCCAGTGCACCAGCTACTAGAGAAGGTTCATAAGGAACCCTACTTCAGATGGCCCAGTAAGATGGCGGGGGATCCTGCCAAGAGGAATCAGAATCTCTATTGTCAATACCATCAAGACGTGGGTCATACTACTGAGAACTGTCAGACCCTTTGGAATCACTTGGAGCAGCTTGTTAGCGAAGGAAAGTTAAAGCAGCACCTGTACTAACCCAGCAGGCAGGGCAGTCAGTCTAGCTCGAATAATCAGAGGAATAACTCATCTCAGCCTTCGTTGGGAACGATCAACGTTATCTTCACTGGGCCCGGCAGGACTGGCTCATGTCCTACTAGGGTGATGGCAGTTTCGTACTCCCAAGCCGAGGAGGGGGGCTCCAAGCCGAAGAGATTGAAGCTAAATGTGCCCGTCTTGGGATTTTCAGAGGAAGATAAGGTTGGGATCATCCAACCCCATGACGACGCCCTAGTGGTTACTCTGAGGATAGGGAATTATGATGTGAGAAGAGTAATGATTGATTAAGGCAGCGGCGCAGATATCATGTATCCTGACTTATTCAAGGGGCTAAAGTTGAAATTAGAGGACCTCACCCCTTACGACTTGCCGTTGATAAGTTTTAACGGGAAAGCCGTTATACCGAAGGGACAGATTCGCTTACCCATGCAATTTGGCTCCGAGATGGTCGAGGTGGATTTTATCGTGGTCGATGCATATTCCCCATACACAGCTATCCTTGCTCGGCCCTGGCTGCATGCTCATGGAGCCGTTTCCTCCACCTTGCATGTTAAGGTGAAGTTCCCTTCGGGAGAATGCATCGAAGAGATTCTCGGCAGCCAACTGATGGCCAGGCAATGCATATCCGCTGCGGTGTTGCATTAGACTAAAGCGCAGTCCTCAACTTCGGCTGTGAAAGACCTATAGCAATTAATGACTCTGGGTGCGCCTGACGCAGTGTCAGTAGAGGAGGCCGTTGAAGGAAAAATTCTAGTTTTGCATCTCATGCAAAACCCACAGCGGAAGCAACAAACAAGGATCTATTTCATTCATGATTGATAACATGTACTATGTAAATTTCAGAATTTAAGAACAAGATAGCGTACCTTGGTGTGGAGAAATTCAAAACAAATATTAGAAGCACTTGGGAACACTTTTAATCTTCACTCCAATTCCACTTTATGCCCAAGATGTGTGGTCTCTCAATCAGTTTTTCAAGGGGAGAATGAAAGTGTGTCTCACACTCTCTCACACACCGTTTCTTTTTCTTTTCTAATTTCATCTAATAAAAATTCTGTATGTTTCTCCATTTATAACTAATCGATTATCTAATTAATTGGGCTGGCCTATTAGGCCTTTCCAATTGGGCTTTAGTGTGTGGCTTGGAGTGGGACCAGAAAGGGACCAATAAGACACTAGCTCCAATGGGCCTTGGGTTTTTTTCGTCAACTCTTGACAAGCCCAAAGTTACCATTAATTATATTTAATACCACTATATAAATATAATTGCACTCTAGGCCTTATTAATAAATTATATCCCAAGACTTTATTATGCATGCAACCCCTTCATTAAAATATTCGTAGTAATCCAAAATCATGAATATAGACTCGCCACTTTGAAGATTACTACATCTTAATCCTTGAGTACCCAGTTTAATCCTTTATGTTATTCGTCATATATTTATGAAATCCAATTTCATAAATATATACTTTAGTAACTCCTTACTAAAGTGGTTGGGCCCAACACTCGAATAACTAAACCCATTAAACTTATCTCAAGGGAATATTTTGTATCTCCATTAAGAGACTATGAATTCCATCTTGAGAATATATGTTCCATCAACACTAAATGCGGATGCCCGACATACCGAGGTTTGACCGTAACTAATAGATCTCACTCCTCGATATATCAAAGCAACAACATCTCATGATCGTGTCCATTATTCTCTCAGATTTAGAGTTGATGTAAATAGAAGTCGTGAGATTTATTATTCATTTGACGGTCGTTAGGAGAATAATAAATCTCACAAATGTTCAATAAGTCTTAACTCTTAAAACATATCAACATACCAACTAGAAGTCTCCACTTCCATGATCAAGACAAATCATCTTAGTTGATATGTTATAATCTTCGCAGATGAAACGCCCAATTTCATCACCGACTACGAACTAAACTTCTGAGTTTACAAAGAACTTGTGATTTATATCTTCTGTGACTTTTCACATAAATCACATACAATGCATCTCATGGACTATGATAATGTCTTAGTTCATTTATAGATAGTCTCATATAATTAAACAATTTAATTATTAAATACATGCCAATAAATTGGGTTTTAGGGCATAAACCCCAACAGCCGTATGCGAAGACCTTGAGAAGTTTTTGGTTTTGGATGATCCCGAAAGGTTCTTCCAGGTTGGGATCTGTTTACCACACCAAGAGAAGATAGAATTAGTGGAGTTTCTAAAGAACAACATTGATGTTTTTGCTTGGGACCCCTATGAGGCTCCGGGTGTTGACCCAAGCTTCATTTGTCATCATTGGAACGTCAATCCTGCTATCCCTCCTAGGAGGCAGCCCCCTCAGCGTTCCTTGAAGAAGCATTCCGAGGCCGTTAAAGAGGAGGTGCTCAAGCTCAAGAAGGCTGGGGCTATCAAGGAAGTTTTTTATCCAGAGTGGTTGGCGCATATGATCGTGGTCAAAAAGAAAAGTGGAAAATGGCGAGTATGTGTAGACTTTACAGATTTGAATAAAGCTTGCCCAAAGGACTCTTTCTCGATGTCCCGCATCGACCAGCTAGTGGACGCCACAGTCGGACATCCTCGGATGAGTTTTTTAGATGCCTTCCAAGGTTACCACCAAATTTCGCTAGCGGCAGAAGATCAGGAGAAAACTGCCTTTATTACTCCAACAGGGAATTATCACTATAAGGTGATGCCGTTCGGGTTGAAGAACGCTGGGGCTACTTACCAAAGAATGATGACCAGGATGTTTGAATTTCAGCTTAGAAAGACCATTGAAATATATGTGGATGACATGGTAGTGAAGAGCAAGGTGATATCTGCGCACCTGAGAGATTTGGACGACAATTTCCAAGTACTTAGAAAGTACAGGTTGCGTCTTAATGCCTCGAAGTGTTCTTTTGGTGTGAGTTCTGGGAAGTTCTTAGGTTATATGGTCACTCATAGAGGGATAGAGGTGAATCCGGCACAAGTCAGAGCCATTCAAACCTTACAGCCACCTCGGAATCCAAAGGAAGTTCAAAAATTAACCGGAATGATCGTCGCTCTTAGTCGGTTCATCTCCCGGTCAGTTGATCGATGCAGGCCTTTCTTCCAACTGTTGAATAAGTGGAAGGGGTTCCAATGGTCTGAAGAGTGCGTTGTAGCCTTCCAACAACTTAAGGAATATCTTTCCCGGCCACCCATTATGTCTCGGCCTGAGGTTGATGAGGTCCTATTTGCGTATCTGGCAGTGGCCGTCCATGCGGTCAGCCTGGTCCTCATAAGGAACGACGGTGGGGTGCAAAGACCGGTCTACTACGTCAGCAAGACGCTGAATGATGCCGAGGTGCGTTATCTGCTTTTGGAGAAAGTACTTCTAGCCGTTGTTCATGCCACGCGGAGGCTTCCTCATTATTTCCAGTCCCACACCATTGTAGTTTTAACCTAACTGCCTCTCAAGTCAGTGTTGCGTAGTGCCGACTACTCTGGAAGGGTGGCTAAATGGGGAATTATTTTGGGAGCCTTTGACATCAAATACAGGCCACGTACCTCGGTTAAGGGCCAGATTCTTGCAGATTTGGTGGCAGAGTTTGCTGAACCATTGTTGGAAGAAACTTTGAAGGAATCACACATGGATGAGAAATTAGTTGGCATGGTTACGAATGAAAGACCTTTGACTTGGAACGTATCCGTTGATGGGGCGGCTAACCAGAGAGGGTCTGGCATCGGACTCGTCCTGGTATCCCCCGAGGGGATTATCTTCGAAAAATCCTTAAGGTTGGCGTTCTCGGCTACTAATAATGAGGCCGAGTACGAGGCAGTCTTGGTCGGCATGAACATGGTACATAGGATGGGTGGAAAGGAAGTTCACATGCTCTCGGATTCTTAATTAGTGGTCGGCCAGGTGATGGGGACCATGGAGGCTAGGGACCCCAGGATGCAAGAATACTTGGCCGAGGTTAAACGTTTACGATCCAGGTTTAATTCCTTTATCTTGTCTCACGTTTCTAGAAGTGGGAATACACATGCAGACTCTTTGGCTACCTTAGTGACGTCCTCGGCTCAGGGTTTGCCTAGGATTATCCTTGTCGAAGATTTGCTAGCGCCAGCTCTTACCACTGTTGGGGCAGCCCGGATCCATTTGCTAAGGCCTGGACCTAATTGGATCGATTCTATGATATCTTTTCTGAAAAACGACATTCTTCCTGATGACAAGTCTGAAGCAGACAAGATCCGTCGGAAGGCACCGTGTTTCTGGTTGTCCGAGGATCAGAAATTGTATAAACGGTCCTTCTCCGAACCATATTTGTTATGCGTGCACCCCGAATCAACGGAGGCACTTTTGGAAGAACTGCATGAGGGAATTTGTGGGAGCCATACTGGGGGAAGGTCCCTAGCTCATAGGGCACTGACACAAGGATATTGGTGGCCCAATATGCAGAGGGAAGCTCAGGACTATGCAAGAAAGTGTGACCAATGCCAGAGGTTCGCTCCTAACATCCATCAACCTGGAGGAGTACTTGACCCTCTCTCCAGTCCTTGGCCTTTCACTCAATGGGGATTAGACATAGTAGGATCATTCCCGAGGGCTGTGGGAAACAAAAGGTGGTTGCTTGTGGGGACCGACTACTTCACCAAATGGGTAGAGGCTGAGCCCTTGGCAAATATTAGGGATGTCGATTCCAAGAAGTTCGTCTGGAAAAACATCATCACCAGATTTGGAGTACCACATACACTCATTTCGGACAATGGCGTTCAATTTGATAGTAGAGCTTTTAGGAAATACTGTGGTGACATGGGCATCATAAATAGATACTCCATTCCATCTTATCCTCAGGGAAACGGGCAGGCCGAGGCCGTTAACAAAGTGATAGTTAGTGGACTTAAGAAAATGCTGGACAATGCGAAGGGCAAATGGGTAGAGGAACTACCACACGTTTTATGGACGTATTGAACTACGCTGTGCAAATCCACAGGAGAGCCATTTTCTATGACTTATGGGGCTGAGGCAGTGATACCTTTAGAGTTTGGCTTCCCCACGTTGAGGACGAGTACTTTTAGCCCAGAAAATAACAACGGCCTCCTGGAGAAGAGCCTAGATTTAGTTGAGGAACGATGAGAGACAGCAATGGTCCAAATGGCTTATTATCAGCAGAAGCTTAAACGAGGGTATGATGGCCATGTGAAGCTCAGACCACTTGCGCCTGGGGATCTGGTTCTGAGAAAGGTTGTAGGTACTGCTAGAAACCCAGCCTGGGGTAAATTAGGACCGAACTGGGAAGGACCATTTCAGATTATTTCTATAGCTGGTATAGGATCATATCGACTAGCTGATCTAGATGAAAGAGTTGTACAACGTTCGTGGAATGTAAACAACCTTCGAAGATATTATTATTAATAAAGGGCGCTTTTGTCGTTTGTGATTTAAATTATAAATGTATATGGAATTATCAATTACAACTCTTGAAATATCAAACAGAAACTCGGTCATGTATGGTCCTCGGACTACATACCTAGTGGAAATTGATATCTTATTATTTGTTAAACAGAACCTTAGTTATGCCGGGTCCTCGGACCTTCTACTTTGGGGAAATTAACATCTCAAGTTATTGTTATGAAATATCAAACAGAAACTCGGTCATGTATGGTCCTCGGACTACATACCTAGTGGAAATTGATATCTTATTATTTGTTAAACAGAACCTTAGTTATGCTGGGTCCTCGGGCCTTCTACTTTGGGGAAATTAACATCTCAAGTTACTGTTATGAAATATCAAACAGAAACTTTGTCATGTATGGTCCTCGGACTACATACCTAGTGGAAATTGATATCTTATTATTTGTTAAACAAAACCTTAGTTATGCCGGGTCCTCGGGCCTTCTACTTTGGGGAAATTAACATCTCAAGTTACTATTATGAAATATCAAACAGAAACTCGGTCATGTATGGTCCTCGGACTACATACCTAGTGGAAATTGACATCTTATTATTTGTTAAACAGAACCTTAGTTATGCCGAGTCCTCGAGCCTTCTACTTTGGGGAAATTAACATCTCAAGTTACTGTTATGAAATATCAAACAGAAACTTGGTCATGTATGGTCCTCGGACTACATACCTACTTGAAATTGATATCTTATTATTTGTTAAACAGAACCTTAGTTACATCGGGTCCTCGGGCCTTCTACTTTGGAAAAATTAACATCTTAAGTTACTGTTATGAAATATCAAACAGAAACTTGGTTATGTATGGTCCTCGGACTACATACCTAGTGAAAATTGATATCTTATTATTTGTTAAACAGAACCTTAGTTATGCCGGGTCCTTGGGCCTTCTACTTTAGGGAAATTAACATCTCAAGTTACTGTTATGAAATATCAAACAGAAACTCGGTCATGTATGGTCCTCGGACTACATACTTAGTGGAAATTGATATCTTATTATTTGTTAAACAGAACCTTAGTTATGCCGGGTCCTCGGGCCTTCTACTTTGGGGAAATTAACATCTCAAGTTACTGTTATGAAATATCAAACAGAAAATTGGTTATGTATGGTCCTTGAACTACATACTTAGTGGAAATTGATATCTGATTGTTTGTTGAATAAAATCGTGGTTAAAATGGAGTCTTAAGTTATATATCTTTAAGTGTTAGGCAGAAATTTGATAAGGTAGGATCCTCGGACCCCACACTTTACTAGAATTAGCATTTCAGATTACAAGTCCTAAGTATTACATGGGTTTGCAAAAGGAGGTACTACTTACCAGCTAAACCAGGTCAGTCTTTGTTAGGTTCTTGAACGCTTTACTTCACAAGGCAAATATGTCTATTGCTGTTTAAAGTTTTAATTGTTCAGCTGCTGAAAGTGGACTTATTTATCTCATTCCTTCTTTTGCTGTGTGCTAATGAGAACTTTTGTGGTAAGCATAAAGAGGAAAAGATGAAATAAACACAATATAGATCAAAATCAAATAAAACTTTCTTTCATTAATTATGTTGATATATATATCTATATATATATATATATATATATATATATATATATATATATATATATATATATATCACTACATGGAAAATTCTAAGTACGGGGAAGAAAAAAGAAGCCCTATGCATGACCCTAAGCTTTTGGAGGAGGGTCTTGTTGAGAAGTGTCGGTAGCCTCGGTGTCTTTTAATTCCGGCTCAAAGGAAGACGAACTTGTTTTCCTTATGCATTGTAGTGGTTGGAGGGATCATAGGTTCTACACTTTGGCTCGGGCCATACCGCACTCGCCACTCCTTCCTTCTCTTTGTTGGAACCCTGAGAAGGTTCTGTAGGATCTGGAATGAGCTGCGGAATCATAAGAGGAAGAGTAGGAGGAATTGTCTTAGGGCGGGGAGCGGCGGCAAGAGCCTCTTCTATCTCCCCTGTGTCCGGGGAAGCCAAATGTTCTCGGACTTCCTCGGCTCGGAGGCTGAAGGAACTCTGCTACGTTTAGGGCTTCCCTCGGACTTGGCCGGACGGTATTCTCGGCACACGGCCGCGAAAGCCTCTGTCAGCTGGTCTTCCGTTGCAGCTACCCCTTCCTTGTAACTTGCCTGCTTTGCAGCCTCTAGAGAATGCTTGAAGGTGCTAGCTTCCTCCTTCAGTCGCGCAAGCTCCTTCTCCAAGTCCGAGCGTTCCTTCTGGGCTTGAGAGAGCTCATCATCCTTTTGATGAAGAAGCTTGCGCTGCCCTTCTACTTGAGTCCTCATCGTTCTCAGATTGGCCTCGGCGCCATCTCTTTCTCTTTTTAAGTTGGCCAACTGAGAGGAGAGTCTCTCGTTTTCAGCTAGGGTCTAGCCTAAAGACTTCTCAGTCTCCAGACGAATTTCCTGCTCCATTCCGGCCCTCTTCCGAGAATCCTCCATGAACTTCTCAGTGGCGAAGACCTCTTGAACGGCCTGTGACAAAGTACCAGAGGGTTAGGAGTAGTAAAACATTTACAAATAGCCAGATACTATAAAGAACGAAGTATGCGCACGGAGAGAAACATACCAGGGCTAAGTCCCTTTTTAAAGAAAGGAACAGCTGAGGCTGTCTCATCTTCTCCAAGGCATCCATATCCTTGGGCAGCAAAAGGGAACGCTCCAACGCTTCAGCCAGATGGTGGGTGTGGCCTTGCTGGAGTGCCCTAATGCTAGACTGGCAAGAGATTGGTGCTTCGTCCAATCTCAAGTCGAGAGACCGAGTAGCTAGTGCTCGGCGCACCTCGGCCATATCCTAATTTCCCCACTCTCAGGCGGAATGGGCACGTCCCTTGCCCTTGTCCGGCCACAAGGGGCTTGTTGTGGCTGCTGTCTGGGCTTCTTCTGTTTTTCGCCACTAGCCTCCTCGGCATCCCCCTTCCTTTTCTTCTTTGGCTCCTCAACTGGAGGTTTAGGATCGGCTGGAGGAGGGGGAGGTGGCAAGGTCGGGGGAACTTGGGACCTTCCCGCTCTTTTTTGGGCGACTCTCTCGCCCCTTTTGGTTAGAAGGCCGCTGAGCACGTCCATCTCTTCCTCCTCGGAATCATCTTCGGGATGGGCAACTATTAAGCCCGCAACTCCGAAGGCCTCGGCAGGCTCTTCTTCCTCGTCAGATAACACGACAAACTGGTTCCCTCGGGGTCTTTCAACGTCCTCGAGTTGAAACCGGTCTATCTCGTCGTCCAACGTGTGCGAAGAGGATACTTGCTCTTCCGGAATAGCAGTTGCTTGAGAGTGCGTCGAGAGAGGGATCTCCGCGATAGGTTGCGTGTAGAGGATGGTGTTGGGGTCGTCGGGGATGTCGTGGTCGGCAAGAAAGCGCAGTCTTGCTACGTTTATCCTCTTACGCCTCCTATCCCCCGCGATAATCGCGTTCTCTATCTCTTGGAAATCAGAGGATATTGGGTCGTAGCCTAGTATTAAGTGGGCCGCTCTAAGTTGCAAGTCTTCACTCACAAATACTTTTGAGCGCAGGATGCGATTCAGATCAGCAACGTTGCAGTGGCTCAAATGAGGGCGCACGAGTTGTTTATCTTCAAGAAAGAATACCAACAAAGCCAAGCACGGTTAGATCTGCAATGCATATGAGAAATCGAATTGGATGATGTGTAAAAGGAAATGAACAAATAGAAAATTTTGAGGTTGAAGTACGGGGTAGAGAAATTAACTCCTAAAGAGTCACACCTGGGTCTCCCCATACGACCGGGCAGTGAGAGCCATCATGCTAGTTGCCTGAGGCGATGAGGTAGTCGTCCTTCATGCCTTTATTAGACTTGGGCAGACAGGAAATCAGCCTAACTACATTAGACCGTGATTTAATGTAGTAACCTACTTTTGTAAGTTTGTGACACTTATACATGAAGACGACGTCATGCCAAGTGAGGTTCAAGCCCATCTGCTCATTTAGAGCGTCGACACTTCCTAAGACCCTAAATACATTGGGTGCGCACTGGTCTGGGTACAACTTGTGATTGCGAAGGTATTCCCTAGTTACGCTTCTCATAGGGAGGGTCATCCCACCTTCTATGAAGGCAATCATGGGGATAATGACCTCTCCCGTTTTCCTAGAATCACCTACAGCTTCTGCCGGACAATTTTTCAAACCCACGTCGCTGGGAATGTGGTATTTGGCCCTAAAGCCTTCCATCCCAGCGGCGGTATCAACTAAACACTTAAATCTACCTATCTAAAAGAAAGGAAAAGGCAAGTTTCAAGAAGGAATATGGTTAAAAAGGAAGTCGAGGACAGAATCCGAGGAGAAAAAGGTAGAGAAAGTAAGGACTTACAAGTTTGCAATTATGCGAGTTTCCACGGGTTTCTGAAGAGAAAAGATGATGATTGACGCTTTGATGTGATTGAATTCTGAAGAAATGAATGAGGGCGCAGTTTTCCAAACGTCATGACGTGCGGGAGGCAGCCTCGAAGTTGGATTTTTCCCGCCGAAATTTTCAGGAGGTGATGAGGATCGTTGGATGTTCATCTCACCGTTGAACGTGGGGAACAGGTGTAACTTGCAGTCATAAATGCGCGCGTTCTGGAAATCGAAGCGCTAAACGGCATTTTTAGGAATGAAACGACCCCCACACGCATGGTGATGTACGAAACGTGTGGAGGGAGCTCTGGTCGGATCAAAACCCTATTTTTCTCCTCGGATGAGGAAAAATAAAGTTTTGAGGGGCTATTGTGGGGACTAAAAGGACCTAAGTAAGTGTTTGGGCATTGGGCTTTGTTGATGGGCGCTAGTTTGTTTAGACTAAAAGCCTCTTAGAATCGTAACTCGGCCCATGAGTCGAGAGTCCGAGGATTCGTCCGAGGACGAATATCTCTTCGGACAGACCCATGATGACCCTGGGATTCGCCAGAAAGATAAATGTAGGGTTACGTAAAAACCGTTGGTTAAAAGGGGGACTTAGGCGCCCTCCAGACGCAACGGTGTGAGGGAAATATCTTATGAAAAGGCTGCTACCTCCACATTAAAGACCCTACACCTACCTCCCTGGCCGCATTAATGGGGGAGTGACCCCTGAATAGTAGAAGTCAGCCTTCTTGCTGTTATTTAAAGACTCCCAGAAGGTGATAGATGGGACAGATGGCTAATAGGGTGATTTGTGTGACACGTGGATAAAGAAGGAAGAAGAAGAAGTATTTAAGGAGGAAAGAGGGCAAAGAAAGTGGAGGAGACGAATATGAAGAATTGTGCCATTTGAGAAAGAAAAAGACAAATAATATATAATTTGTCTTCGGCTTACGTCCGAGGAGGTTTATTTTGCCCAGTTTGTCTTTTATTTGCAAGCACTGTAATATTTTAGCTTGTTCATCAAGTTTGGAATATCACTAAACTAGATTGCGAGCCCACACTCTACAAATTTCATTGTTTAAGATTCATTGGGCCTGAGCCCACATGTGTTTTTGGGTCCAGACACAATTGAGCGCTTACAATACATCTTTTTACACTTAACATTCTATATACTCTAAGAATACACACTTACCTCCCTAAACTATGAGCATGCATATTTACTTCTTTAAACTAATATGAGGTAAATGTGGATTTTCATAATTTAGGGAGCAAATGTTATGTGTGTAATAATTTAGTTAAAGTGAAATTACAATATAAATAAATAAAACTAAATGAATTCTAGTTAACTCAATTGGTAAAATTTCTAATTAAGAGAATGACTCAAATCCTACCTACTAGATGGATTCAAATCACCTTGTAGCTATCCAAAAATACATTTAATATAATCATCCTTACCCTTCATTCTTTATCTAGAAATCTCTATTCTAAAGTTCCGTTGGATACTCCATGCCTTTGGTGTTTTTTGCATTATTTTTTTTGTTATTCCAGCTTCTCCTGCATTGTTCATAGGACATGAACATTGCAATAAGGCTTATGAACAGTACCAAGCATGTGAACAGTAATTTTTTTAATTAATTTTAGTTTTCAGACTTTAATTTTTAGCAGACTTTAATTTTTAGCAAAATAAGTGATATCTAAATCACCTTTAAAAGGAAAAAAAAAAAAAAAAACTTTTAAACCCATCCCTTTTAGAAAAAGTATGAAGGGTGCAATACACGCACTAGAACACAGAAAAAGGGAATGGTCTTCACAACTGTTCACACACCACGACCTTGATCAACAAGTAACTACCTTTTTCTTGTATATAGTCTCCCATCAGTCACCGCGCCTCTGCGTATTCTTCACTCTGATACTCACACTCTTAGAATACCTTTCGTTATTTTCACAATCATGGCTATGAGCATTTTCGACCACGAAGTGAACCAAGACACCCATGACCTCTTCGAAGTAACGCTCGAGTCCGACCACATCCAGACCCTCGTCACCCACACTCCCCAAATGGTCGACTCCTGGATCTCCGACATCTACCGCATCCACCGCCGCCGTCTCCACCGCCTCATCGTCGGCCTCGACGTCGAGTGGCGACCCAGTTTCAACCGCAACATCGAAAACCCAGTTGCCACTCTCCAACTCTGCGTGGGTCGACGCTGCCTCATCTTCCAACTCATCTACGCCACTCACTTCCCCAACTCGCTCATCGAGTTTCTCGGCGACGAGGTTTTCACTTTTGTGGGAGTTGGGATTGAGAGCGATGTGGAGAAACTGTTGGATGATTATGATTTGAAAGTTGGGAATGTGGTTGACCTGCGTGGACTCGCTGTGGACCGGTTGGGGAACAGGGATTTGAAGAATGCTGGGTTGAAGGGTTTGGCTCGAGCTGTGCTTGGACTCGAGGTGCATAAGCCAAGGCATGTGACTTTGAGTCGGTGGGACAATGAGTGGCTCGAGTATAATCAGATTCAGTATGCTTGTGTTGATGCTTTCCTGTCTTTTGAGATTGGCAGGAGCTTGAATGCTGCCTAGTTTGATTTTGGTTTAGGTTTGTTGGGGTTCTTGACTATGGAATTTGGGATGGTGGGTTTTGGTTGGATTAGTATGGGTAGTACATATAATGCCCAATTAGTATGGATTTGGCACTTGTTTGATACTTGATTGCATGTTATGTTTCATATGAAATGGTACATATAATGCTAATGGAACTTTTATGTCTTCTTCATGTGTTTTGGCATTATGATGTTGTTTAATTGTGGGGATTTATTTTGTGATTGTGGTGTATCAGTGTCCCTTTTGACATTATTTCTTTTGCTTGCATTTGGAAAATCTCTTAGGGTTCATTTGTAGTTTTGTTTTGTTTTTTTTTTGTTTTTTTGTTTTTTTTTTTTGTTTATATGTAGGATTCGTTTATAGTTTTGAATGCCTTACTCAACTTAGGCTTGATGAAGAATTTTTGTAGATTAGGCTTGATGAAGAATTTTTGTAGATTTGTCAATTTCTTATGTGTAGCATTTGATTGGGGGAGATGTGATTAATTTTAGTAGTGAGTTTCTGTATGTGTTTAGGGATGGGCATACATGGCTTGGTGTTTGTATCCATTAGCTGTGCTTGTAGTGGAGGAGGTGAATGTAGTCTTGTCGTATCTTATGGGTGGAAAGGTGATGTAGATTGTAGAAATACCTCCTTTACATTCCTGCAGAAACTGTGAGGATTAATGTTAGTAGGTGTCATTAAATCAAGATTTAAGTTGATAATATTTTTTTCCCAATCACTTATCAGTAACCTTAATTGGAGAAGGTATTACAGTTCAGTTAATGATTGAATTTCTGTATTAGTATAAGTGGGTAGACATGGTGCTTTTTAATGCTGGCTTATCCAAAGATTAGTGGGTGGTGCTTGCAGTGAAAGTGATGTAGCAGTAGATAAAAGGAGTTGAGTTGGCACGCTGTGTATGGCAGGGATTGATGGGTTGGTGTTGATGTTGGTAGTGGCAGCATTTGTTTTGCTCTGATGGTTAGCTTCATTTCGGAAAGTTAATGAATAAACCCTCTTAGGTTATACTAAGTAATATTGGGCCCAACAACATTTTTATGAACTAAAATGTCTGTAGTATGAGGAATTTTTTGGCTGTTTGAGGCAAATTCAGAAATTGGTCATTAAGTTAGTAGCATAAATAAGTTGGGTTTAGGAAATTTGATTACTCAAAAGACTGCAGGGTCTATTTTTGGTAGATTCAATCAGTTGGATATTTTTCTTATCTAATGTCTTTGATGTCAGTGAGCCTGTTCTCACCAGTTGGTGATTCTGAAGATGTCTTACCATTTATTTGTATAAGAGTTTATCATTATAGTGGGCACTTTTTTCATTGAGGTAAACAAAATAAAGTAGTGTTTGTTGTTGCATATCAAGAGCCTTGGTCTGAACTAGCCTGCTCGAAAACTGAAGCTCTGTGGGAAACCTAGGGGTCGGACCATGCTTCTTATGCACAATCTGGCTAATACTAGAACTAGATAACAGAGACTCAAAGTTGGTGTAAAAAAGAGTGAAGACCATTGATTTGATTTGGTGAGCTCATGAAATTTGTGTTTGGTTAAACAATTTAAACTACCATGATTTCACAGCCTTGCCATCCTTAATCTAGACAAGAAATCACATCTTAAATTGTTGATAATTAAGTTAGATTATTGTTGTGTACACTGCTATGCATGGTTTTGTGTAGATCAGTTTCTCTCTCTCTCTCTCTCTCTCTCTCTTCTTTTTGTGACTGCATATATGTCATGATATAAAATAGCGGTGCTGAATACCAAAGTATCAGGTTTAAATTGTTGAATAAGTGTATCTTGAACATTGATATATGTAAGAGCATTGGTCTTTCCATAAGGGGGAAAGAAGCAGAGTTTATCTCTTAATTGATTTCGAAGAGCATTAACACCCTGTGACAATTCGAATGATCATCTACGTGTATTTTTAGTTACATGAATAATTCATATAATTTCTTTAAATAATTTAATGAGTCATGTATATACACTAACTAGTGTAAAACATGTGTATATACATGGTACAATTAAAAAAAATTTTAATTACACATATACGAATTCAAATTATACTCTCTTTTATTTATTTTATTTTAATTTCTTTTGGATATACATGAATTTATTCTTTTTTTTTTTTATTGAGTTTTTGATGATTTGTTTATATTATACTCTTCATTTCTTGCCCCTCATTAACTCACTTAGAACAAAAATTAAAAAAATTTAGGGGGTGTTTGGTAACGTTGTTCTAGTATAGGACATGTGGCGCAGAATTAAATAACAATTGGAATTCAACTAGTAAGTTGCCCGTGCAAAGCACGGATAATGTTGTAATATTTTATGTAAGAAGGCTTTAGAGAATGCTGTACATATATTATATGACATAATTATTATAGAATTTAGTTAATAATGAGTTCGTCATAAGAAGTAACAATTATACATTGCATACACATATCCATTATAATTAATGAGAAATAAGAAAACAACTTTGGAGGAATATTGTAGAATAAAAGTTGATATAAAATGTGTTTTTCTCTTTCTTCTTAATTCTAAAACAAAAAAACACATCCCAAACACTCACAGTTAATCACAATCTTTACAAAACTCACAAGTTCAAAACGTCTAACCTTAACATAATAGTTAATCTACGAAGCTTGCTAGTAAAACTAAATTCAAACTAAACCTTAGTCTCTAGCCGTGTTTTTTATTCCAAAGTTGGGTATCATTTGTTGTGTAGTGTTTTTATCATGAATTGTAGAAGGGTAATGAGACATATATTTACAACCTCTAAGAAATTAAAGAAATCAGCATTAAAAAAAAGTATCACCGTCCTCCACATTTCAATGTTTGATCAAATCCTATTAAGCTCAAAATTAATAAATTTTTCTAGGACTATAGTTAGTGCCAAATTCAAATTTGGCAACACTATGTTTTTTTTTTTTTTTTTAAGTCTCCCAAACTAATATGAATATGGCCTTTTGCAATATGCACATTTAACAAACTGAATCCACAATGGTTGAAAAGTGATTCCAAAACACATATATTTGGATCCCCCAATAAAACTTTCAAATTTTCATCATACATAGAACATTTTGTACTTTAACAACTTACGAAATATAAGCATATACTTGCCTTAAAACTATACGTTATTATTAATTAAAAAAGCAAAATTTCAATCTTTATAGTACTATAGCATCATTGTTTGAATGCTCCACCTTCTAAGGAAGATTGCATAAATTTCTTCTTTAGCACATGTAAACTTAGACCTTTTAATTCATTGTCTTACACTAAGTTCATTAATAACCACATGAACTAAAATGAGGTCTACTCCCCTAGTTCCCTGATGCTTAACTACATCCAAATAACATTCAAAATTGATCAAGAATGAAAAGATTAATATCTTTTTTTTCTTTTTTGGAATGAAAGGCATATCCCAAAAAAACGACAAAGAATCAACATTGATAAAGAGCTAAGTTAAAATCAAAGGAGAAAGAACACTTGATTGAAATAGGCATGAAAAATTTTATATTGCGTGAATATCTTGCAAGAAAATATAGTTAAACCAAGAGTTCCATATAAAGCCTTCAAGCCCTATAGCAAAACCAGACATCAATTTGTCCAAAGAAAAGCATAAACCTCTACACACCTTCTACAATCATTATTTCTATTTAAACCCATATGCTTTCAGTTACATCTTATGGACAATGAAGCCTTACCCGATCAAGAACCAAAAGTCCCTCAAACATCCCCACTTCTATGAGTCAAGAATCCAAGTACCATACACTTCATTTGGCTTTTCAGGAAATGCTTCAACCTTAAAAAAATATTGACATGTTTGTAAGTATAAAAAGATATAAATGCAATATTTTCTGTCAATAATGCATGCTCAAAAATATCCATAAGGAAATGAAAAATTCAACATATCAATAATTATTTTTTCCTAGATAACCATCATGATTTTCATCTATCTGATTTGAACCAAATTGGTTTGTGTAGTTGGTATAGAATGATAGATGATTAGAATTTTAAATTGAAATCTTCAAGACACGACAATTTCACTCTTACCAATACATAATAATAGTTTAATAAAGAGAATATTAAAGCATTCTCATCTAGTCCTTTAAAACTGGATGAAATGCAAAGTATGTAAGGATTTTCACTAAAAAAAAGAAAAAGAAAAAAGGAGCCTTACATAACCGGTCTCACATTCCTGTAGCAAATTTTAAAACATTGTTATAGTATTATGTATTTTTAGATGATACTATATAACCTATGCATTTTTTTTTTTCTCTCTCTAACCTTATATTTCTCTCAAACACGCATAATCCTTTTTGATTATTTTTCTGCCACTCAAACACACATGACCTGTGTTAGGTGTAAAAATTTATTTTAATATGGTGTATTGTAAAATAAAGAATGTGATGTAAGGTCTGTTGTAAGAGTAGTAATGTAATATAAATCAAATGGCCTTTTGGTGAGGCGACACTTTTTTTTTTTTTTTTTTTGCATAAGCATTGGGAATGCTCTTAACGGAGAATGAACTAAGACAATATATAGCAATTATCAATATCATGAAGACCTGACATGTGCACAAAATTTTAAAAAATAAAAAGAAAAATGAAAAGAAAAAGAAAAGAAAAGGAGAAAGTACCTTGCATATGATAATTTCTATCACATATTTGAAATATTTGTACTAGATTTAGCTAGCATGGTCACTACAACTGAATATAATAACTTCTATAAAAGTATAATAAAAGCCAAAAAGTAATAGCAAGTAGAATAATCTTTAAAATTTAAACTAATAAAGCAACTATAACAATCAAATCATGTTCTTGTGTTTTTATTTTTGGAACATATGAGGTGGTCAATCTCATATGCAAAGCATAGTGTCCTTAACTTTAGTATGCATTAGGAAATGCAAATCATACGTAATATTGTTCAAAGAGCTAAGTTTAAATAATGCCTTTGAGTGGAATCTTGTAAAATATTTGGATTCCTCTGAGAACCTCATCGAGCCCATGCTACTTAAGACAACAAAATCTAGATTAATAAAATTAAAGATTAATTTTTCTCAAGTCTGAAAAGTAAATTATAGTCTATTAACATAAGTGGGCATCAACTTCTAGGAAAGTTGACACTCCTAAAATTGAATTTATATAAGCTGATCACTTTTTAAATTCATACCAAAACTTGTATTTGGCCAAATGCAAACTAATTTGGGTGGTTTCCAACAATATTTTGACAATATTTGTATAATCCATGAAGACCAATAATTTCATACGTATGGTGTTGTTTTAGTCTATCGTAAGACATTTCTAGGCAACAACCATACATTACTCATTTCCCAACATTATCCACTACTTGTCTAAGCTACATATAATCATAAATTAAAATTGAAATTAGAAGATAAAAAGAAAGAAAAAATGTGTTGAGAATAAATTAAAATATTAATTCAAAGATTGAAGTGGAACCTTTACCTTTCCCTATTGAGACCTACAGGAAGGTCAGCAGTAATCAAGGCCATCAAAGGCATGCGGTTCATAGGATTAGCAATTGCTTCTACATTAATTGTTGTCTACAACAAAACACTCGGCTATTTTATCAAACAACTTGCATGCATGTAACAAAAATGTAGTTGCATGAGTCCAAACCAAATAATAAAGCAAAACTTAAAGAGATCAAAATAATAAAGCAAAGATTTAAGAGAGATTCTAGAGATTATATAACCATCTTTTATTGGAAGAATTAACTTACGATTCAATTTAGGACCCGAAGCATAGCTCTGAGAAGGAGATATAACACTTGAAGCAAATTGGCATCAATGGAGGAAGAAAGGACGGAGGTATCTAATAGGATTTTGGTTATTTTCCAAAGAAGTGTTACACCAATTCATTTTCCTTGGTGTCCTACAAGTTGTAAAGGCTGTAGATAGATATAGATATTGATTTCAAAAGAAACACGTTAGTGTGCATTAAATATAAAGGGGGAATTGAAGAGTTAAGAAAGAGAAAGAGATGAGCTGTTTTTACTGAAGCAATTAATAACCTTCATTGTTTCTATTTCTAAATGCATGTAAGAATTAACTTTTTAAGAGGAGGTGAAGTGAAAGGTCAAATGCAATAATTACACTAATAGAGCTCTAATAGAGCGCCACATGGTAGGACTTCATGCACTCCTACATGAGGTCTCTGCTTTTATATATATTGATTGACTAGTAAGTTTCCGTGCGATGCACGATACTGTTGTAATGTTTTATGTAAATTTGTTTTTGGAAAATATTAGACATATATTATAACATATTTATTATAAAATTTTGTTAGTAATGAGTTCGTCATAAAAAGTAACAATTATAAATTGCTCACATATATTTATTATAATTATTTTGTTCAAGTAATGAGCAATAATTAAAACCACTTGGAGTAATATTATATAATAAAAGTTGATAAAAGTATATTAATTCATTCTATATTATTGATTTTTATTATATGATGTAATAAAAAGCTTCATTACGATATATATATATATATATATATATAGTTTTTGTTTCTTCAATATTTGTTATTAAGGTATGGTGATGCTTGTTATCATCATCAGTTTCTCTATCTTCAACGTTTGAAGTTTAGTCAATCCATATTTGTTCAATTTTTGAGCTTTCGTCATTTTTTTTTCCTTTTGTTGCATCATTTGTGTTAATCACTAATAAATTGATATCGAGAGATTCTTAATTGGATCTTACAAAGTTTGGACTTTGTCGCTAAGATTTTTCATAGTATTTGCATTTATATTAAATTTTAATGATGTTACAGTTTTTTGTAAATATTTTTATTTTTTATTTTTGTTAATTTTGGAATAGTGTAGCAAAAAGAATTAATATAGCATATTGAATTGTGTATTTTTTTTTCTTCCATACCTTTTTATCATTTGAAGGTGAATCAAAATTTTTAGCAACTATATAATTTTCAAAATCACCCTTTAGATTGAATTCATTCAAATGAAGTAGAGAAATCCATTTTTTTCCTAATTTTTTTTTTCAAATCATGTGGAATTCGTTCTCCAATATTAATATTTTTACAACAATTTAAATAAGTTGTACCTCAATTTATTTTTCAGCAAAATATCTTGTAGATTCAATTAGGATTTTCTCGGCATCTCAATCAAATATCACAAAATTTGTTTTGATAGTTGCATCAAAAACTTCAATTTGAATCATGTATCTGAAGTAGTTTGCAATTATATATATATAGTAGTTATAGTGAGATAAATATATTATAAATATTTGAAGAGTATGTAGTTAATGTGAGTGCCTCTAACTTTGGGATAGAAAGATTTATTTTTTGTTTCACATTTTGCACACCAAAATGATTTTGCTTGTGATTTGACATTCCTTTCATAAAGTACGCACAAAATGTAATACCAACCTATTATTTTATCAATGTTACTTATTATTGCAATACCCTAACAGTTTACATCTTGCAATGAACTTTGAAATTAATATGTATTAATATGATGTATGATTATTGTTTTACGTAAATGATGAGTATAAATTGAAATGATTAACAAACTTGTTTCGTAGGATCTCATTCAATGCATTTTATCTTTACTATTGTCTTCATAATATTTAAAAATAAATCCTTCTATGAAATTTTTTTTGCATGTATTTTTGGTATTTCTTGTATAAGATCATGTTTTTTACCATTCCTATCATTGAATTTTTTTTAAAGAAAATATTAAGTTAATGGCATTTTATGAGATAATATATGATATTTATTAGACTTTTTTGTTATTATAAATTTTAAAAATATGCACTTGTCAATTATTTCAGCAACCTCAATGATCTTAAGATTTATATATATTTTTGTTGCACTGGTCGATGACAGAGAATTTGTCTGCATAAATTGCATAGAATATTATTAATAGACAAACGCATATTGAATTGAAATTGGGGAAAAATGAAGACATGATTTTATGAGGATGAGATTTTCTAGAAGTATTGCCTATACGTGGGGGAGGAAGAAGAGAGTTTGTAAGATGGTAAGATTTTTTGCTTTGATTTATATGTGAGAATGGTTAAACTTGGGTCATAATATGTAAGGTAAGAACTGGCTTGAGTTTTTCATAAGTTTGGTTTATTTTTAAAAGGTAGTTTATTTTATAGTGAATTAATTTTGGTCTAATGGGTCTTATTGTCAAGAACAGCTCATATTTTATATAATAGTAAAAAGAAGTTATTATAATCTATTGGGTAACAGTAAAAAAAACTTAATAAAAAGAGGTAAAAAATGCTAAATTTATATAATAGTAAAAATAAGTTACTATGATCTATTGGGTAACGGTTAAAAAACTTAATGAAAAAAAGGTAAAAAATGTTAAATACAATATTAGAATACTATGTGGTAGGATAGTAAAAAGAAGTTACTATGATCTATTAGGTAACAGTAAAAAAAACATAGTAAAAAGAGGTAAAAAATGCTAAATTTATATAATAGTAAAAATGAGTTACTATGATCTATTGGGTAACGGTTAAAAAAACTTAATGAAAAAATGTAAAAAATGTTAAACGTAATATTAGAGTGCCACGTGGCAGGACCTCATGCACTCTCACATGAGGTTTCTGTTTTTATATATATATTGAATATTGAATTGATTTGAAATCCAATTGAATTTTCTCTTAGATTTACCTTTCTATATATATTATCTTGTAATCCCATGCATATGCATGGATATACTTAAAGATATACAATAAGATGTATAATATAATTCATATATATAATTTAAATATTATTGATAATCATTTTTACATTTTATCATCTCTTTAAAAAATTTTGTAAGGATATTATAGGTATAAAATGTAAATTGTCTATTTTTTTAATTATTGTGAAGCACCTTTTTTTTTTATGATTTATTTATTTTAGATTCTGGTTTTTGTACTTAATAAGTCACTTGGATGAATATTTATAATGTGGTTACACATTTAATTCTAAAATTAAGAAATAAAACTCTTTAAGAATAAATAATTTAGAACACATGACGCAAAATTGGAACTCTAATTTGAAATTCTAATTTGAGTTTCTCTTAACTTTATCTATTATATATATATAGATATGGTTTTATAAATCATCACATATTTAAACGAAGAAAACTGTTGAATTCTCTTGTTGAGTGTGCTAACGTTTATGATACTCTCGTTGGGACCATGGACCATTGAGTTCTCTTGTTTAGTGGTGTGGATAGAAGTGGTTAATAGTGATTATTATTGATTTGCTTTTATATTTGTTTAGTGGTGTGTGCAATGTTGTTTATAAACTGATTTCAAAGGTTTTGGTAAACCGGTTGAAAAAATTCCTAGCTAGTGCTATTCCTGAATCTCAAAGTGCGTTTCTGTCCGGGAGACTTATTTCTGATAATGTGCTTGTGGCCTTTGAAACGTTACATTATCTAAAAAGGAAAACCCAAAGTAAGTTGGGTCATATGGCACTTAAGCTTGATATGAGTAAAGCATATGATAGGGTGGAATGAGAATTTTTGGAGAGAACCATATGACATTTGGGGCTTAGAGATACAGTGGTAAATCTTATTATGTCTTGTATAAAGTCTGTCTTTTATTCAGTGCTTCTTAATGGACAGCCTGTAGGATATATCAAGCCGGAACGTGGCTTATGTCAGGATGATCCACTATCGCCTTATCCTTTTCTTATGTGTGCTATGGGGCTCCAAAGCTTGTTACATAAAGTAGAGGTGGATGGGCATATCCAAGGAGTAGCTATTTTTCGGAATGGACCAAGGGTCTCTCACTTATTTTTTGCTGATGACAGTGTGTTATTTTGCCTGGCAAAAGAAGAGGAATGCTAGAAAATCCTGGTTATTATGGCTATCTATGAGAGAGGGTCGGGGCAAAAAATTAATAGAGAAAAAACTAATATTTTTTTCAGCTCCAACACCACTCTGGATATGCAGACCCAGATCCAAAATATTTTGGGTGTACCTGCTATTTGTTAGTATGAGAAATACTTGGGTTTGTCTGCACTTGTGGGAAGGGCTAAGAAACAAAGTTTTATTTATCTAAAGGAAAGGGTGTGGAAAAAACTCTAAGGGTGGAAGGAAAAACTTTTGTCTCAGGCAGGTAGAGAAGTGCTAATCAAATCAGTCATACAAGCAATTCCCACGTATACAATGAGTTGTTTTAAGTTTCCTAAAGGTTTGATTAAGGAATTGGAAGTCATGATACGTAAGTTTTGGTGGGGGTACAGTGGTGGTAATAGGAAGATCCATTGGGTCAAATGAGATAGACTTTGTGAGGCAAAGGAGGTTGGTGGAATGGGGTTCAAAGAAATTGAAAAGTTTAATGATGCTTTGTTGGCCAAATAAGTTTGGCGGATGATTAATAATCCTAATTCGCTTTGTCATTGTGTTTTCAATGAGATATTTTTTCTGGATTGTTCCATTCTTGAAGCAAGAGAGTCCTTTATGGGGTCCTGTGCATGGAAAAGCATTCTAAGTGCAAGAAATGTGGTCCGAAAAGGGATGGTTTGGCGGGTAGGGACTGGGGAAGCAGTGAGGATAAAAGGGGATAAGTTGGTTGCTGGATCAAGCTAGCCGCTCTGTCGTTTCCCCCCTTCCTCAGTTGGCAGTTGATTAAAGAGTAAGTTCCCTTATTGATTAGGACAGATTCGTGTGGCAGGAGGAGGTTGTGCATATTAAATGCACTCCCTCGGGTATGTTCACTACTAGTAGCGCATATAAAATGCTTGTGTCTTGTGACTCTATGTACACTGCAGGTAGCTCAAATCTGGATAACCAAAAGAAGTATTGGAAGTGTCTTTGGCAGCTCTGAGTTCCAAACAAAATTAAGCATTTTGTGTGGAGGGCTTGTAATGATGCTTTGCCAACAATGGCGAATCTGCATCGACGTCATATCAGTGCTTCAACTATTTGTGATCTCTGCTCAGAACATTCTGAGGATACCGTACATGCACTCTGGCTTTGCAAGGAAATTGCTAGTGTATGGTCATCTTTGGAGTGGTTTCATCAAGCTATCCTAGTTCAACCTGCTAGTTTCAGTGAGCTTTTGTCCAGGTTTTTGCAATACTGAGATGAGTTCAGAGCTGAAATCTTTGTTATTGCTGCGTGGTGTATCTGGAATAGGCGGAATGCCTTGCATTTTGGCCGAAATGTCCAACTTGTGGATCGCATTTGCAGCAATGCCAACAACATTCTGCAGGAGTTTCTTGAAGTCTGGTTTGTTGAGTTGGTCCCTCCTCGGCCTCAGGCCTCGTAACAGTGGCGTCCTCCAACACCTAAAATCTACAAGGTTAACTTTGATGCGGTGGTGTTCCGGTCCTCAAACCTGGCGGGGTCAGGTGTGATCGTGCGTGACAACTGTGGTGAGCCTATTGGGGCGCTGTCCATGCCCACCTCTCTTGGTGTCCGTGACAGAGTTGGAAGCCTTGGCCTGTCAGTGGGCAGGTTCAGTTTGCTCTAGAGATTGGTCTTTCTTGTGTGGTGGTCGAAGGAAATTCAACCGTAGTCATTGACGCGCTTCTAAATGGTACTGGCAAGCTTGCCAGTTACGGGAACGTACTAGATGACATCTGTGTACGGGCCTTTGTTTTTCAGCTTGTTGATTTTATTCATGTTTGTCGTGTTTGTAATTCTGTTGCTGATGCATTAGCAAAGAAAGCTAGTTCTATTTTGGGGCTTTAGGTGTGGTTGGAAGATCTACCTGTTGACATTGCTCCCCTTGTTTCGCATGATGTTCATTGATTTTGTTTTTGGAATAAATTCCTTGGTCCTTGGTCTGGTTTCGCATAAAAAAAAAAAAAAAAAACCAAGTAATCTGTAAAAAAAATACAAGACAGGATGCAATCTCAAGAAGGCCTGTCCCTATTAATAACGTTAAGGCCCAATAGGAAAATCTTTTGACATAGACCCATTGAACTTATTAAAACCTCATTTTGGAAGCATATGGGCCTTCAGATTTTTATCTCTGCTAATTCAATTAAACTCTAAACTGAACAGATGAATTTTGCTTAAGTAGTTCTTGAGTATCATCTACAAGCATTCTCCCTCTTCAATAACTTGGATTAAATTCTTTTTCAAAGCAATCTCAATTGTATTTTTCAAGTCCTAAGCTGCAGCCACCAGTTGATAGCCTTGACAAAATTTCACCCATGCTTTTGGCCCCTCGCCATTCCAGTTCTTTACATTTGCTGTAGGATCTGCTTAGATGGGCATAGTTGGGCTTGGGCACCTTCCTATTTGATAGAAAGAGATAACTAAACTGCATCAATCAAATTTTGATCTAGTTTTAAAAACTATATATTCAAGCAGCAAGTAAACTAGCTGAAGAAGAAATGAAGAATCTACCCCAAGTTCGCTCCACTCTTTCTGTCTAATAGGAAGGTGGTAGGATTTAATTTAAGTATGCAAGGGAGCTTGAATCTAATCTGATGGGCTGGCAGAGGCACACTACCATCTTATACCAAGACAACATTCAAACTTCTATTCTGATCGCTCTTTTCAATCAGCTAGGAGGTTTCGACTTTTTGTGGAAGCCAAAAAATATGAAGATAGGGGGTCTTGGTAACTTGGTTGGAAGGTGGTAAACCAGAAGAATTCCATCTATGTTAGTTTAGTGTTTATGAAAAATCTAGTTTCATGCTCCCAAAACCTCCCGAGCATCTTGGATTTGGAGCTGTATTGAAGCAACGAGAAAAGTAATTAATAAGGTAACTTGTTTTCTTATTGGTTGGTCAAACTACAATAGTATGGGAGGACTCTCGACACCCAAATTGTTGATTTTGAACCAAAACCCAAGGATCAGTCAGTCCAAGTTCATAACATGGTTGTAGGCTAATCTAATTACATCCGATCATGTGAGTTGGGATCATGCAAAACTGATTAGCTTGTTTGATAATAATGGCACGTATGAGGCAATCAAGAATATCGCTTTCGCGACCCACCCTTATCAAGACAAATTCATCTCGATTTATATACAAAAATGTATGTTGTCAGTCAAATCAGCATGTTGGTGTAGTTAAGAAGATAAGTCAAGTTCACCAACCTATATTAAGGTTTAAGGAAATGATACTCCCTCTTCAAACATATGTATAAGTGACGCTACATTTCCTTGGGAATTGTATAAATGATGCTCCCTTGAGGTTTGTACAAATGAGTAAAAAAAATTAATAAAAAGAAGAAATATTGTATTAGAACATTCTCATCATGAGTTGTAAAAATTTTAGTATTTAGCATCTAAAAACTAAACTTTATAACATTTAACACATTACTTTACAATATTCCTAACATCAAAACTTTTATTTTTTTTACTATATCAAAACTTCTATTTTTTTTTTACTATTTCATTTAAATATTCTTTATTTATTATTTTCTATTCATTTTTATTCTCTCTCTCAACCAAAAAAAAAAAAAAAAAATTAAAAAATTATAACATCCTGCTACAGTGCGTCCTAAAAAATGAGAGCTCATAGTAAGATGTCAATTTTTTTAACATATGACATCTTTAATATAGTAAATTTTTGTGGCTATAAATGCTAAAAATAGCATTTTAGCATTTATAACACTTTTGATGAGAATTCTCTTATAAAGTACAAAAGATTTCGTGCTTATTGTTATTTATAAAAGCCTTATATGGAGGGTCCGTTTGGATAGAACTTATTTTGCTGAAACGGAAAACTGAAAACTGAAAATACTGTAGCAAAATAATTTTTAAATATATGAATAGTTTTGTGGGACTCATGAACAATACATTTGTGCATTGTTCATAGCTGAAAAGTCAAAATAAGCTGCTGGGTAAAAAAAAAAAAAAAAAAAAAGTAAAAACGTAGACGCACAAACGGCGGATCCAAACGCCCTCGGAGTATCATAACAAACGTTTGGAGGGCGGTTGGCATCAAAAGAAAGTTGGTATATACTAACTATATAAAAAGAACGAATCACTCAATCTACAGTGCTCAATCTACCGTGTTTTCGTTTAGTCTTTTTTTTTTTTGGGTGGGGCCAAAATGGTTCGTTTGGTTGAAGTGTGAAATCCAATTAAAAAAAAAAAAAAACAAGAAAATGAAGGTAGGGATAGAGAATGAGAGGGCTAGAGTTCCAGAACTCTCTTAGCCTCCCTATCTCTCTTTTTTCTTTCTTTCTCAATGTCTTGAGAATTTTTGGAACATGATAGAGAAAGGGAATTAGAGTTCCAGAGCTAGGGTTGCCAATAGCTATTTTTGGATGTCTATGGTGGTATATCGGCCGATTTGAATAGAGTAATTGGAGATAGGTAGATCGGAGTGAAGGATGACCAATCTTGTCTATGCGAATGAGTCAAGGAACAATGTTTTGGTTTGGTCAAGTGGGTGAGCCAAAAAGGTGCGTATTAAACTTTCCCAATTTTAGATCACTCTACCATTTGAGGCAGTATGGAAATTGGGTGATAAGAATGAGATTGAGAATTAAAGGGGATGGAATGATAGGGTATGGGCATCTTACTACTCAGTATGGGCTTCTACATCTCTTTGTTCTTCTTGAATCTTTGGTGTTACAATCTACTCAATCTTCATATTCTAGGAGAGGTAAGCACTCTCTCCTTTACTTTTTATTTTTATGTTTCATTATCATTTATCACTCTTGACCTGTCATTCATCCAACCTACAACCAAAGCTTTGCCTCCAAACAGTACATTTGTTGCATTTGCTCCAACAATCCAAGACTTCATCATTCTCTTTCTTCACCATTACAGGTCTATTTTGCACTCCTTCAATAAATATTACTTTGAGTTTGTTTATGCTAATTCTAATTCTTTAATCTTAGTTTTGTTTTTGCTCATGATAAATATTCCCTTCAATAATATATTACTCTTAAGTTTGTGCATGCATTATATCTAATGCTATTTATGGGTTTTGACAAGAGGTTGAGAGATGAAGAGAGAGAGGAGTAGATGATAAGAAGGGAATTAGTTGTGGTTTTGGAATTTATTTCAACTCAACAAACATACATACGACATGTATTCTCCTTTCTCAGGTGCGTCACAGTTGCTTAAGGGCATTGGGTGGTGGAAACTTCAGGAAAGCCCTATGTTTTTCTCAATTTTTAACCTTAAACACAAAATTCACAATCCATTTCATATGATTATTTTCTCTGAGCCATCATGGTTTTCAACTTCATTAACATCCTTTTGCGCTTTAATTTTAAAATGTTGGATCGTGATTACTTTGTTTTGCACATGCTTGTTTCATTGGAGGATATGAAGTTAAAGATTCTTTGTAACTGGTTTAATTTCATTCTTAATCATTATAGGCTGAATTTTTCTGATCTTGCTCTTTGTTTAATAAAATTTTGGTGAGTTGATAGTTTTCAGGCACCAATAGTGCAGTGTCTCATAAAAAATCATCAGGCTTCGTTTTCCTATATCCACCTTCATCCTTCAATCGCAACAACAAAATCTCTCTCTCTCTCTCTCTTTGGGGTTTTAATAATAACTCACTGTAATGTAAGATTTTATAATTTAGCAACATAATGGAGATGTAAGGTTTGTTCCTTTCTTTGTTCTTGTATATTCGTGATTTCCTTCTTCTTCTTCTTTTTAATCATTTTCTATTCTTTGATTCAACAAGTAGCTCAGCGTCTTTTAAGTAAACCAGGTTAGTTTAGTTTAGTTTAGTTTTTTTTTTTTTTTAATAAATTTTATTTATTTATTTTATTATTATTATTATTTTTAATGTAGTGTAGCTTTACATTATTAAATCTGAATTGTGAGTTGAGAATTTTATATGGAGGGTAGGAATTGAAGAATTAATGTCGATGCCTCGTGGCGATGTTTGCCCCTTTAGTAGCTTTGAACTCAGTGTTGTGAAATGAGGGTGAAAAACCTCTGTTATGTGACTTGAATTGAGTCAATTTTAACTTATATTTACTAAAGGTAAGTGAAGTCGCTACCAATTATTGTGTTTTTTTTCTAAGGTCTGATTAGTTACCTGACTCTATTTGATTTTATTACCAATCCTAAGCTAAGAAAAATGTTGTTTTTTCCTAAGCTAACATGGACGAGTAAAAAATCTTGCCTCTTGAGTTCAGAAGATTGGTTATGTGTGAAGAAGGTGTTAAATACCCAGTAACGCTTGTCTAAAGACAGTACTTTGTTTTGGAAAAATCTTTATTTCAGACATTAGCAATTAAAACAAGTTATTGGCATTAACTTTCAGGGTTTCAAAAGAATTGGGCTTTAAGGTTTGATTTTGGAAGGGGTGTGTTCTTGATCAATACTTTGCTAGCACATTTAGAGTTGTTGCCAAATTTCCACGACAAAAATTTGATAACATTTCACCTTATTTTTGTAGCAGAAATTAGATAGTATTTCGCCTTTGGTGTGTCATAGCACAAAAACACTATTCTCACCAAGGTTTCATGGTGAGAATACGACAACAAGTGTGCCCTATTTTCACGGCTAAAATCTGGTAGAGTTTCGCATTTGGTGCGCTATGGCAGACCTGTAGGGTTTCATGCCTGTGTATACGACGTGCGTCAATATGTTCATACTAGAATGAGCGAAGTTCACCAAAGCATCAAACATGTTGATGTGTGTCACATACATGGAGAAACCAATGCCACTATCTGACATGGATTTGGACAAGCACACCTCGATTACCATGCACATAGTGTAGTATGGATGTGCACCTACAACAGTCACCTTGAGCCTATACCTACACTACAAGGTTAAGAGCACCCATGATCACAAAAAGGTTGCTCTCCTAACCATTGGAGTTCATCATATAAAGTGCATGACCACCCATAAACAAGCGCGCGCGTGCACACACACACACACATCATGCACAATGCAACAATGCTTGGGCTTGTTTCTTAAACTAATCTCAGAGAAGATGAATTCACTGTAGAGGAAATGATTCATTGAAAGGAACCACATACTTATTCTTGAATGGAGTGACAAATTGTTAATCTTCTTGAGTGTATTTGAGCTTGATGTACCTCCATAATATAATTTTCCTTATCTGTCTTTGAATGATAGCTAGATTTCCTTTAACTGCTTGATATTGTTAAGATTGTAGTCTTGGAGTGATTGGTTTATCATGATTTAGCTTTGGAAAGTTGTTACGGAACTTATGAGATACCACCAATTGTTATATATATATTACCAAAAGTTTCATCTTTAAGCAATTAAGACATTTTTGAAAGCATGAACTTAACTGTTATTGTAATTTTATGTCTAATTATGGTTAGTGAGATTAAATAGAATAGGAAAATGAGTTGATATGAATAATTGATTGTTACCTTGTTCGCACAAGGTTGGCGAAAATTTACTTTTAGGCACACTTCTGTTTTTAGATATGTAAAGATATAGATGTCGGTTCCTCATGTTCTCTCTCCTGTTTATGAAAATTAACATAAACATAATAAAGTAATAATTATAAACATAAAATGGTAGACATTGTTGGATCTTTAAAGTGTGAATAATTATTTCGTTAGAGTGGGAATCACCAACATTGATAGAGAGAAAATAAATCTAACATTAAATTTAGTTATTTACTGAAAATTCATGTTTCTTAGATAAGATACATCTCTTATATATCTCTTCCCAATAGATATGAAAGAGTCTATAAATATTAAGATTTCTCATTCATTGTTAATGTTAAATTTATTCTCTATAAATACTAGAATAAATCCAACTTTAGATTAATTGGTGATTTGTTTTGTGCATCCATATTATTTGCATGTAATTTGAATAATTAATCAACTTAAATAATTGTTAAACGAGTTAATTTATAACCCAACAACCTTAAATTCATGGAAACACAAGAAAATTGATCATCTCCATTGGAAGAAAAATGATATGATTTAGAAACAAGAACATGATCTTCTCCATTTCATTCATTCCATGTTTAAGATGTTTTTTTGAACAAAGTTTCTCTCCAAACTAGTTTGGAGAGAAACCCTTCAAACTTATCATATATCTTTTTTTTAGGTGTGAATTTTGAAAATCTAACCGTTGAATTTCATGTTCTTTATGTTCTTAACATGCATATCAAATTTCGTTCAAATCGGATTTTATTTACTATTTGATCAATGAACTTATTTTTTATACACAATTTTAGATTACAAAAACTTGAAATTTTAACATTTGTTTGTAACATAGCAATTGATTTTTGATTTTCTTGAAATTTTGCAAGCATGAATAAGATAATAAGAACATGCAATCCAACGGTTAGATTTTCAAATTTCACACTCAATATAAAAATATTTGATAAGTTTGAAAAGTTTCTCTCCAAACTAATTTGGAGAGAAACTTTTTCCTTTTTTTTTTTTGATCTAATAGTTTAGATATTGTCATACCATTTAAAATTTTAAGTTATGTGGTAATTTATAGACTTTTAAAATTTAAAATTATAATTTGAACAATAAAATGAATCATTTTAAATCAAAATGATCGTTTTTCAAGGAAACATGCCCTTTGAATAATGACGGAGCAATGGGGCCAAGAGAGGGAGATTCCGTCTGACCCCTCTGAAAACATTTCTAAATTCCCCTTACAATTCCGCTTAGGCCCCTACACAAAGAACCTCCTTATTATAATTTTCTTTTCTATTTTTAGTGGATCTTTTTCTATTTAGATAGATAGATATTATGAATATAATTATTCTCTTATATGTATTTATTGTTGATAAATTTCATTGCATAACAAATTGATAATTATTATTTTTCTATTAATTAACCAACAAAAGAAAATAGGAAGATCTTCTATATGCAAGAATCAATAAATTTTGCATTTAAAATAAAATAAAAAGTTAAGGATAAGAGAAAAAAAGAAAATAAAGAAGTACATTGAAGAAAAAAATCCCATATAAAAGAAAATTAACTTCAGTTTAGGAAAATAATAAATTTGTTGTTGTTCATGAAAAGTTTTGAATAAATAATTAAATTTTGACTAGTTTATATGTTTATTATTTGATTTTTTAATATATATAAACACACTCGCACACACATACACATGTGTGTGAAATATAAACATTATCCTTTATTTATGAAAAAATATAGCCCAAAGTCAAATATTTTAATTTAATTTGAAACAAGTTGTTTTTATAATTTAATTTTTAATATTTTATTAATTTTTTTCAATGTATCAATCTTGTTGAAAAATAAGATTACTTCATCAAAGCGCATGTGATGAGGCTTTTTTTTATCTATTTGTTTTTGTGTGTGTGATGAGACACTTTTTATTTATTTATTTATGTTTTAGATTTAGTGTTATAATGTTTAAAAGGGAGATAGAGATAGCGTCCTAAATCTTAGGATCTTTATTTTTTTTCCTAACTAGTTATTTGTACATGAGTTAGTGGCTGATTTGAATAAAAGAAACTATTTGAAATTGAAACTCCATTTCTTTTTTCCAACTTTCACGTAGAGACATTGGAATTCAAGTATGAGAAGTAACATTTCTAAAAAATATATATCTGTACTATTAACAACAGGGTTCCTTATTTGGGTTTTAACATTTTGTGTACTAAAATACTCTCATACAAATTCTTAAACTCTCTAAAATGCCCCTATCTTTTAATTAAATAACTTAAATTAAAAAAACTGGTTAATAGAGTAATTTACTGTTTCTAAATTTTAGCATTTTTTCCTTTATCTTTTCCATTCAGCCTAAAACTTAGGACATTATCTCTATCTCATTTTTAAACATTATTCCACATTACCTTACCTATTTTTTTTTTTTGAAAAAATACATAGGTATTTATATATCACTTTTAAACATTATAACGCTAAACAAAAAAACAAATAAATAAAAATGAGATCTCTATCTCATTTTTAAACATTGTTCCACTTTGTCTTATCTCTTTCTTTGAAAAACAAAATACATGTGGTTATTTATATATTACTTTTAAACATTATAACACTAAACCAAAAAATAAATAAATAAAATAGAAAATTATTGCACGCGCAAAACGCGTGTGATGAGTCTAGTATTATTAATAACTAGATTCCTTGTTTGAGTTTTAACATTTTGAGTATTAAAATATCATCGTACAAATTATTAAACTCTCTAAAATACCCAAACCTTTTAGTTAAATAATTTTAAATTAAAAAACTGGTTAAAAGAGTAATTTATTGTCCCTAAGTTTTAGCCTTTTGGCTTTATCTTTTCCATTCAGCCTAAAACTTAGGACACTATCTTTGTCTCATTTTTATCACGATACCTTACCCCTCTCTCTCTCTCTCTCTCTCTCTCTCTCTTAAATACAAATGGTTATTTATATATCACTTTTAAATATTATAACACTAAATCTAAAAAAAAAAAAAGAGCATTCGCGCAAAACAGGTGTGATGAGTCTAGTATATAAATAATCGTGTGTATTTTTTTGTTTTTATTTTTTATTTTATGAAAGGAGTAAGGTAATGTAAAATACTATTTAAAGGTGGGATAGAGATAGTGTAGGTAGAATGAAGAAGAAAAGGGAAAAAAAGTCTAAAATTTAGGAATAGTATATTTCTCTTTTAAATAGTTTGTGTTTTTTAATTTAAAATTTTTAAACTAAAAGATAGGGATATTTTAGAGAGTTTAACTATTTGTATAAGAACATTTTAGTATGCAAAATGATGAAAGTCAAATAGAGAATAGTTTGTGTTTTTTACTCTAACTTAATTTAAGTGTATATATATATGAAATTTCTTCCTGAAAATTTGAACTTTAATCCTTATCCCCACATCCTACAAACCCTTATATAGTGACTATCACATTAAAAATGTGTATAGATAAAAATTTGTTATTAGTAGTATAGATAAATACCCACTATTTATTTTGCATAGTAAGTGGGTAAAGTCAAAAGTGCTTATACAGTCAATATATATCCTTATCTTGATATGTGGTCATTATGCGATCTAAAATGCGCACTAAAATTTAATGCTAGTCCCAAATAAGCACATGCAATGATTATTTAGCTTTTTTTGTTGAGAGGAAAATAATTATTTAATTCCACATAAAAATTTATCAGTGACGCCATATTATTCTAGTGTTCCATCCACATTAGCATTTAAAATTATTTCTTGAGGTCGTGACATTATTAGATACTCTCGGAGTACCACAAATGCGTACTCTTCATTCACATGAATGGTGAGTTCTACTATAAATTTAATTAGTGAGACCTACCATTCATGTGAGAGGAGGGAATATGTATTTGTGGTAGTTCGAGAATACACAATAATTTCCCTATAATAAGTAGGTAAACTGCATCTTTGTTCCCTAAAAATTATCCAAATATTCAATTTTAATTATTATTTTTTCTCTTCACACACAATGACGAGTAAGGGCGTGCATAGATTGGGTTAAGGAGATTTTTTGACCCAATCTACCATGGTGGGTTAAAAAAAATTCAACCTAACCGAACCTATCATATAAGTCCAACTCAAACCACATGGGTTGGGTTGAACACATGGGTTGTACAATTTTTTTTATTACTATTATTATTAAATTGAGCATAAAAAAATATAAATATAAATATATTAATAAAACCCAAAGATTAGTATCAATTTATTTCCTTAAAGGCAAACAACACTAACGACTAAACAACAAGAGTAATTTACTAGGGTTTGTGTGAACCAATTGACTTTTATATAGGATAGGAAGAACTAATTATTTTAAAAAAATTATTAATTATATAATATATTTTAAATATATGGGTGGGTTGGGTTGGGTTGGGTTTGGCGGGTTTGGAATTTTATGGCTCGAACTCAACTCGACCCGCTATAAAAAAAAAATTTGTAACCTAACCCAACTCATCAAGCCCTAAAAACCGACCCAACCCAACGGGTTGGGTTGGGTTGGTTTAGCAGGTTAGCGAGTTGGCTGCACATCCCTAACGACCACCAACAAAAAAAAAAAAGAATAATATAATAAAATAAATAATCTACAATGTCTCCTAAAATTTGGACAAACATTGTAGCAAATCTGATACACATGTTCTAATAGAATTATTGAGCCATCCCTACTATATGCCAAAAAGTTGGTCAAAATATAAAACTTGATATTGGATTCTCAATTTTGCATCACGTGTCTCATCCAATTTTTAATTTTTGTACCAAGTGAATTATTAGTGTAAAACTCGATGAGTAAAAATCTAATTAGATAGATTCTAAATTGGATTTCAATTGGAGTTTAATTTTACGCCATGTGTCCATCTAATTTTTTAATTTTTGAAGCAAGTGAATTATTGAATGCAAAAACCGAAAAGTCTAAATTCAATTAAATTCTAAATCATATATATATATATATATATATATATATATATATATATATATATATATAATATGACAAGCCATTACATATTTTAGAAATTTATAATTTGAAAAAGGTATAAGCTAGTACTATGTATAATTTGAACATTTTCTTAAAAAAATGTATAAATTGAACTATGTAATTGTAATTGTTTTGAATTGTACTTGTGTATATGCATAGAGTTACACATTATTTTATTATGATTGTCAACGGGGAATCTAGATTTTATGTCGAAGGGGCAAATTCACAAAATTACATATATATTTCTTATTTTTGTAAAAATTACAATAAGAAGGAGTTTTTAACAGACAGGTCCATGGTCCCTCAACACCCCCCCCTTTGTCAGTGATGATTGTACTTGTATATGAAACTATATATTACACTCTTTGAAGAAAATAAGATGTGCTAAAATTTTAATAGGAAATAGTTTAAAATCAATTAAAAAATAGATTATGTGTACTTTCAATTATGAGTCCTTAAATGTTTAAACGTTATGAAGTCAACCAAAATCAAATGTCTTCAATTTTATATATACTTAGTAACTCGAGCAATACACAATGAAGTTTCGCAAATATGTTTTCTTTTTCTTTTGCTTTATTGTCTAAAATCGATATTTGATAATTGTGATAGTTATTAATAACATTTATTATGATTGAGAAACATCTAATGGTATATGGAACTATCTATTATACCATCTAATGGAAATATTTTTGAGAAACATCCATCTAATGAAAATATAAGTTGACAAGATTATAATGATGGATTTAATATAATGGAGTTACTTAGTTAAGAAATTTATATTTAAAATAATGATATACAAAATTGTGGGTAATTATTGGGTACTCTCAGAGTACTAACTACTATATATTTTACACTATAAATTTTTGAAAAATTAATGTATTAATTTGTTTATGATCAATTGTGATTGAAGTAATATCATTTTTGCTTAGATCTATTACGGACACCATTTTTATTATAAGCTAATCATAACATGCCATGTCAATAATTGTTAAAATTATTGTGTGCCAAAACTTATTGAAAAAATTAATTCAAAAAATAATTTCATTATATTTTTTATGCGTACCAATTATATTTGTTAAGCATGTAAATTTATAAGTATTAGGAATAAATTAGTGTTAGGTTATAGATTGACGCAATTAATTAATATAATTACCTAAGTTAATTAATTAGGTCAAATTACATGCAAATCGTGGATACACCACAAATCACTATATAAACTAATATGCGGTGGAAATTAAATGACACAATGATTTGTTGATGAATGGAGAAAACCTCTTGCAAGACAAAAACCTCACCGGGTGATTTTTGGGTCACCACTTTTAAGAATCCACTAATCAAGAACAAATGGTTACAAGTCTAAGGAATCTTATCACTACTCTAGACTATCACAAAATACTAACTTACAGTTGAACCTTTATACTAATCCCTAATTGAATTTGATCTTATAGAAGACTTTTTCATTTGCACAGATCCCAGTATATGACTAACTCCAAGCAATTGATTGATTGTTATTGGTTGCAAAGTTCTTCACTCCAAAGCACGTTGAAGATCTGGAAGCACTTAGTTGCAAAACCCTAATGTGCACAAACGCAGTAGTTTCTCACAAAGTGTATGAGTTCTCTAATTGAATCTCTGTGTTTTTGATGACTTTAAAATAAGCATTTTATATGGTCTAGGTTTGTGGAGGATGAAACCCTAGCAATACAATTCATCATAGGATGAATTTCAGATCTAACAATTCTGAATTGTAAATTTCGATAAATTGAACTTATATTGAGCTTCTTTATTAAATCTTGATAAATGCTGGTGTTGAGCTTAGTGTCGAGAATTACTGAATCTGTTTTTCTTCACTTGTTTCTTAGATTAATCTTTATATCTTTAATGATACCACTTAAAATGGAAATTTTACATATTTTTTTATAAATTAAACTCAATTTAGATTTATCTAATTACAAGTAAATTGCGTTTTGTCAAAGGATAAGTTAATACATAAAAAATTTGACCCTAACAGTTAGCAATAGCCTAACAAGGAGCAATGACACCTCAAAAGGAAAATCATTTATATTTTCTATTGCTTACACAGCATAGACACTGCACCCTCTAAAGTGGCATTACTTAATTATCGTCACCATAATGGAAGCATAGTCAAAACTTAATTAAATTGATGAAGACCTCAGTGGGTTACACTTGTGATCACTCCACTACATCTTGTGTTCAATATTCTACTTTGCACTGACAAAGAATAAGTGAAGAAATTCATATAAATATTGTCCTTGGATTCAATCAATTTCTGTAAATATTAGTTAATCAGTCTGTATTCATAACCTTAATTGCAATAATATGAGGAAGAAGCTTTTCCTAGTTTTAGTTGCTATTGGATTAATCTTCTTTTTATCTTCAGAAGCTGGTCCCAAACAAGTAGTTTCAAGCGAGGGAAGGAAAGAAAATATTGGCAATCAGCTTGTAGTGGATGCAAACCAAACCAGAAGACAAGAGAATGCAACTGTTTATGACAAAAACAGTGAAGATGGAGAGAATTACAAAGATGATGGTAATGATAAATGTGGAGATTATGATAAATGCTCTGGAGTTTTACCTAAGGTTGGTAATGTTGTTAGTCCTGCTGAAAAACGTCCACGTAAAAATGCCCCGGGAGGCTTATAAGCCTCCCATTTAAATTTCTATATAACAAGTTAAACTTATTGCACACAAAAAAACAACTAAATTCGTGACTACTATCACGAGTTCAATTGTTTTTGGGTGCGTAAAACCATATAAAATAGTTTATGTGAACAAACACTAGTCATCTAAATAAATATATAGCATGGTATGTACTGTGGCGTGGGTACATATGTCTACTTTATTTCGGTGAACAGAATGGACTAGTGGTCAAACTCGTCATGTTTCTGAAAATATCCAGCGACTTCATCACTGGGCTTCAGTGTGAAGAAACAAGAGTGTATGAATGTACTATATGCAATTAATATTGTTCTAGTTTGGCATGTGACAGTAAAGTGGTAAGTGGTAACATTATATATCGTAATAGTAGGAATGTTCAGACCGAGTTGTCACCCACCAAATCCATCGTGATCGAGAAACACCAACTCGTTCAGGTGGCCATTGACATGCTCCACTGTAGCTGTCGTGGCCTTTCCCTTTAAACCAAGATCAACCGATTCGGTGGTCAGAGAGGGTGTAATATCATAATTAAGAAGAAAGAGAACTACTCTACAATAACAATAAAGTCATAAAATTTTAGAGTCGTTTATGGATTCTCTATAGAATAGTTAGGGTTGGTCACAAATAATTGATGGTAGATTTAATTTATTGATAATAGAATGTCTAAAATTTTATTTCTCTTGGGCTTGGGACCAACCCCAATCCCCCAAGAAAAAAACTAGAAATTCAAGCAGAGGTTTAATTATAGGCAATTAGTAAATTTTAAACTTTTAATTAAACAACCTTAATATATATGTTATCTCTTAAGATTGGTCTCCTTTGGAATTGTACGCAAACCAAAACATGTAAAGTGGAAAAGATTCACCTAGAAATTTTGGAGCCAAGATCAATCAAAGCATCCGTAAGTTAAGAAAAAGAATCTTTCCTAATATTTTTAATCAGTTCAAAATTTTTATAGTCTAGGGCTTTTAAGCGATATTTACGATTGGATAGATTTTTTTTTTCTTTTTTAATTTTTCTGAAGAAAACAGTATTACATCTCGTTTGGTTACCTTCCATATACATATATAGGGTATCTTCTATCCAAAGTCCAAACTCTCTCATCATTTAATTTACAGTATTTTGGGTTGTATCTGAAAAATGATATCTCATTGGTGGAAAGGTGATATAGGGATACCTCCTTGATATTCCTGCATAAACTCTGAGGATTGATTTTAGGTTGATAATATTTGTTTCCTTATCAGTAATCTTACTTGAAGAAGGTATTACAGTTTATTTAATAATTGAGTTTTTAAGTTAGTATAAGTGGGTAGACACGGTGCTAGTAAATGCTCGCTTACCTGCAGATTAGGTGGTGGTACGTGCTTGCAGTAAAAATTGATGGTGTAAAAAGATAAAAGGAGTTCAGATGGCATGCCGTCCATGGCAGGGCAGATGGATCAGTGTTATTGCAGAATTTGTTTTGCTATGATACAATGGTTAGGTTCATTTAGGAAACTCAATGAATAAACTATTTTAGGTTAAACTTTGTTAATTAAGTAATAATGTACCCAACAATGTACAATTTAACATGATACAATGGTTAAATTTTGTTTGCTATGATACAATGGTTAGATTTTGTTTTACGACATTATTTTATTATTTTAAGAGTATCGTTAGTGTTAGACAAAAAAGAAAAAAGAAAAAAAAGAGCATCATTAGTGGAATGTTGATATGACAAAATTTAAACTTTTAAATCATTAAAAATGGTTAAGATTTAAGAAATGTTGATATTTGATAGAATACTCTAAGAAATCTAAAGGATTTGATCCAGCTAGCTGGCCTAAATTCATGTGCTGAGTTAGTTAAAGGCTAGGGAAGTTAGTACTTGGTCCCAACATGTATAAATAGCCCATTGCTGTACTTGTAACTCAGTTTTGACAAGAATACAGATTACAGATTTTAGCCTTACTGCTAGTTTCTAAGAGAGTGCTTTTGAAGAGTTGATTTCTTATTGTTGTGCTTCTAAGCAGCTTTACATATTAAAATAAATAAATAAAAAAGGTTGACTTTAGCCCGTTTCTTAATTCACCATTTACATAAAAGAGCTTAATTAACCATCAAGCACACTCGCAGTCTGGTATACTTTAAGGTATAAACCACTTTCAATTCAAGCAACTCTTTTTTTTTTTCCTGCCTTCTTATGTTGACTGAATCCAAGCAATTTGTTTAGCAAGTTGGACCCAATAATCTTAATCACAATGGCAAAATAAAATTATACAAACCATGCGCTAATAGTCAAAAGGCCATCCTAAATAACCCATCTGGTGGTTGATTTTGTTAGGTCCCAAATAATGTTATCAACAATATGAGCAATTCGAAATAGCAATCACATATAAGAACACAAATATTTACGTGAAAAACCCTTTCTCTTTGAAGGAAAAAACCACGGGACAAATTTTGAATAATTTCACTATTATCAAATCAGTTATAATAATTCTTGTGTATGCCTCATGGCTAAAGAAAAAAAATCTCTCTTTGCTCCCACACACACAAATTATCTTTTTCAAAGGAGGCGTTAAGATTTATGAAGCAAAGGGAATTTCTAATAGATCACTTCGAGGGGATCTGGACCTCCATTGACAGAGCATAAAAAGAAAGAGCAAGAATTAGAGAGAAAGAGAGAGAGAGAGATAGTCAAGTGTTATTCTTTCATGAATGAATCAATAACCACCCACAATCATCTTATCCATCAGTAAGTGTAACTGCCTCTAACTAACTAACCAACTCCATCTAACTAACTGTCACTAACTACCTTCAGTTAAGAAGTGCACACTTACATGCACATCGTTGCACACTTACACACACACACCCTTGTAGCAATACACGCACACCCCTGCACCCACACATGCATTCCCCTGCACCAACACACACACAACATAGATACACATGCACAATGGATGCCTAACATTACCCCTTCCCATTTAGAGCACCTTGCCCACAAGGTAAGGGAATGACAACTGAAGTTGATGCAAAATCTCCCACGTGGCATCCTCTAAAGAACAACTAGGCCACTAAACCAAGACTTCAGTAATCTCTCTAGACCTCAATGTCCTGGATCTGGCTTGCAGCACTTTGATAGGTTTAGTGAACACACAACCCTCTGCATCCACAGGTGGTAAAGTAGGATTAGGATGTACATACTGACCAAGCTTCAATTTCAAGCATGACACAAGAAAGACAGGATGGAGTTTGGCTTCAAGAGGCAAATCTAGCTTATAGGAAACAGTCCCAACCTTCTGTAACAATTGGCGAGGCCTAAAATACCTAGGTGACAGCTTCCACTTCCCCTTGTAGGCCAAAGTTCTTTGTCTATAGGGCTGCAACTTCAAGTAGACCCAATCACCAACCTCAAAGGACCTTTCCTTCCTATGCTTATCAACCTGAACCTTCATCCTTTCCTGGGTAGCAACCCAATTGGATCTAAGAGTAGCTAAGATAGCTTCCCTCTAACATAACAAGGAATCCAAAGCGGCCACCCTAGTAATACCTAGCACATATGATTGCAATGTAGGAGGGGAAAAGCCATATAAAGCTTCAAAGGGAGAGAGCTTCAAGCTGGTATGGAAATTAGAGTTAAACCAAAACTCTGCTAAAGACAACCACTTAGCCCATTTGTGAAGACGGTCACTAGTGAAAGCTCTTAGGTATTGCTCCAAGCTTTTGTTCACAATTTCTGTTTGACCATCAGTTTAAGGATGGTAAGCAGTTGAATTAGCCAAATTAGTACCCTACAGCCTAAATAATTCAGACCAAAACAAGGAAGTGAATGTGGCATCCCTATCACTCATAATAAAGGCTAGCATACCATGCAATTTGAAAATATATTGCATATACAAGGAGGCAACCTTAGCTGCAGAATAAGGATGAGAAATAGGCACAAAATGGGCATATTTTGTCAACCTATCTACCACAACCAAAATTACCTCAAACCTTTGGGACTTAGGTAGAACTTCAAGAAAGTCCAAGCTTACATCTGTCTAAGGAGTGGTAGGAATCTCCAATGGTCGAAGCAAACTAGCTGGGGCAGAAGTCTCAGACTTGATTCTTTGGCAAACATCACACTCCCTTACAAAGGCTTTGATATCTGCCTTCATCCCTTGCCAAAAGAACTCTCTCTTAGCCCTTTGATAAGACTTAAGAAAGCCTGAATGGCTAGCCATAGGGCTGCTATGAACTAGCTGCAAAACTTGAGACTTCAAAGGGCATTGGGGACCCAAAAAGAACCTGCCCTTGTTGAAAACTAAATTATTCTGCCAAGTGAACCTAGTGGGAGAGGTACCATCTTGAAGGGATTGAATAAGTTGCTGCATAAAGGGGTCTTGAGTATAGCTATCTCTAAGGATATTCAACCAAGTAGGATTAGGAACTGAAGGAAGTAGCAAGCAGCTAGCCTTGTAAGACTCATCTTGTTGGCATGACACAGGAATGTAATCAGACCTCCTTGAAAGTGCATTTGCCACTTTTTTTGCAACACCCTTCTTGTATTCAACCACAAAAGCATACCCCAGCAACTTAACCAACCATTTTTGCTAAGCTGGAGTGGCAATTATCTTCTCCAACAAGAACTTCAAACTTTGGTGGTTTGTCCTTACAATGAAAGGTCTGCCCAACAGATAAGGCCTCCATTTCTTGACTGTAGTGGCCAAAGCAAGCAACTCAATTTCATAAGCAGACAAATGAAGATATTTTCCCTTCAAGCCTGACTGTGGTAGGCAATGGGCCTATGATCTTGCATCAAGAGAGCCCCTAACTAATATCCTGAAGCATCACACTCAATGACAAAGGACTTGGAAAAATCAGGAAGAGCTAAGACTGGTGGACTAGCTACTGTAGCCTTAAGCTTATTAAAAGCAATAAGAGCTTTGTCTAACCAATGGAATCCATCTTTCTTGAGAAGGTCAGTCAAGGTCTGAGCAATAACCCCATATCCTTGAATAAATTTCCTGTAGTACCCTGTGAGACCCAAAAACCCTCTTACAGCCTTAACATTTTGGGGAACTGGCCATTGTTGCATAGCTAAAGTCTTCTTATGTTATAATCCTAGTGTCCCACGTTGGTTAGGTGTAAGCTTAACCATGTGTTTATAAGCTCTTGGGCACTTTCTCCTTGTAAGCCGATTTTCAAGTGTGAGTTTTACCCATGAGTTTGTAACATTTGGTATCAGAGCAAGGTTGATCCCAATTCACCACCATGATTGAAACAAGATCCAATGCCTAGAATTCTAAGAAAATTACAACAATGTCTAAAGTCCTTGACTATCATGAATGAATTCTACAATAAATTTAGAAGCAATTACAAACTCTCAACTCGTTTATGCAGAGAGTAGCTGAAAATGAAGAGAAACGTCTTTACTCTCCTATTTTTCTCTATTCTTCAATATGTGGCCCCCACAAATTCAACATAAACCATATTTATATATAGCCTAGTCTCACACTACAATCCTAATACCAGTCAAATAAAGAGTCTTTCAACGAATAGCCACAGACTCTTCATTCTACTTGAACTAAAATTCTTGATACAAACCCATTGAATGGGCTATTACGTGGGCTGGACCCACAATACATTTCATGAACAGTTGGAGAGCTGCTTCCAGCAGCCCAGAATGGCCACAGATAAGAAAATGGGTTCCTTCTTTCTTAAGTAGATATGACAAAATGAGTCAGAATTTTCTAACCTAACTCGATTGACCCGTGACTTGATTGACCCACAACCTGATTGACTCATTTAAAAATGACCTGTTTTGACCCGCAAACCCAATTGACTCGACCCAAACCCGACCTGACACGACCCGACCGTTTTGCCACGTCTACAAACGTTGAGTAGATTGAGACTAAGGTGTAATTCTTATAAAATATTCACTTATTCTGCTTTACTTAATATGTTATGTACTCCATTATAGTTTGTTGTTCTTTACTTGCTACCTTCATTTTCTCTTCTTACTTTAAACAAATTGAAAATTATACCAAGATTAGCTTCTAGAAAGTTGGAACAAGAGTTGCACCAAATTTGGGTGTCAAGTGTTTAGTGGTAATTGGTAAGTGATAACAATATTGATGATGCCAAGAAGATCAGTAGGCTGGATGCTTCGGACTTCAAAGGACCACTGGTTCTCTCTGAGGCCTGAGAAAGAAAGAAAAGCGAATCAAAGGCGACCGGGGCTGCCGGCCAAAAATCCTCTGATGGCAAAGTTAGTTTTTCTCTCTATGTTATCTGAGTTCCAACTTTTTTGGAGTAAAAATGAACATACCTTTGCTTTGTCAGAATCTGTGTTTATATAGCGTTCCCATAGACGGTTATTGAATACTGGAACCTCCCCTGGATCCGAGGAGGCAAAAAGGATTAAATGTAACTGCCATAACCGTTTAGGAGTTACATTTCCATTTCACAACGGATACATGATAGTTATGCGTAGAATAAGGGATTATTATATTGTATTCGGAGATTTTCCCAAGTATGATGTCCTCGTCCTGGAATTCCGTCGAGTGTGCTTGAATTCCAATAGCATCCTCGTCCACCAATCTTTATGTGGACGAGTCATCTCGGGATAAACCGTGCGCATCCCATGGACGAGAGAGGGAGCTTCGCCATCATCCTCAGGACGGCCTTGCCTGTTACCCTTGTTCTGAGGATAACTCTTGGACGGCTGCCGAGGTGACGACCGTCCAGGAACGGCCAGCGTTTTCGTCCCACATCAGTTGCCCCCTCGTCCAGGAGTTATGCAACGTATCGACAGATTTTAGGACGAGTTCATTCCCCTTTACCCTTTTTTTTTATGCACTGCGTGTCGCGCATCCATAGGGGACCAGTCATCTGTTTTTATTCCTTCGAGGCATGCGCCACGTGTCGCCTTTTAGTTGGTTCTGTCGTTGCGGTTACCGAGACTTTTCTGCCTATAAATAGTGGTTTCCCTCTCATGCCCCTTTCACTTTTTCAAATTTTCTGCTTTGACACTCTCGTCCGTCGCTTCGTTTAAGAAATATCCTCAGCGTCTTTAGTGTCCTTCGTCTAGAGCCAGGTAATCTTTCTATACTTATTGTAGCTTTCCTTTTGAAGTGTTAGGGCATTTTCAATGGCCTCCTGCTCGTCTAGCGACAGTGTGGCCAAGGCCATAGACGAGTACCACGACGACTCTAGCTATGATACTTCTAGTAATGTCAACAGTAGTAGTGGTCATACAACCGAGGAGTACACATCTGGGGTTCCTGGAATCCCCGTAGAAATCTTTCAAGAGAATGTTAGGACGAGGACAGCCTCTGGGGCCGACACCTCGGCCGAGCTCCCCGCCGTCCTCCCCTTTGGACGAACGGGAAGCGTGTATAGTTGTGCAGAGGTTCCTTCTAGGACGAACGAGAGAAGGTTAGACGCCACTTAGGACTTGGTTTCGATTCGATGATCTAAACCCTAGGTTAGCTGTCCGAGGTGAATGGTGTTGCCAGCCTCGTTTTGGGATAGGTGTCTATGAGGCTTATTTGTTGGGGGGGCTTAGACTTCCTTTGAATGCCTTTGCTAGGGAATTACTCACTAGGCTAGGCTTGGGAGTGTGTCAGCTTAACCCCAACGCATGGGGACTAATTGTCTCCATGCAAGTCTTATGGATAGAGGTGTTTGACGGGGACCTTCCTATCACCGTGGACGAGTTCTTGTACTGCTATAAACCCTCGAGATAAATCAATCTCGAGGCTTCCATCGGATTCACGGCCCGAGGGCAATGACTGTAGACTAATTAAGTCTTTGCCCTCGTCTGACAGAAACTGGAAGACGGAATTTTTCTTCGTCTCTAGTTTCTGGGCGGGGCATCCCGTTGAGGTTGGTAGAGACTTTTTTGCTCCTTATACTGGAGACATAGGGAACCTTCGTCCAGAAGGTATGTTATGCTCTTCATTTTTGTTTTCTTTTTATTATTCTCTTTGGACGATGGTCTAACCATAACTTCTTTCTTCCCTTACCAACTGTTGGACAACCTTCTCTAAGCAAGTTCCACCGAGATCGCGTCCACAGGGCCCGTCTACATTCTGAACGAGACTTTCACTCGTTAGTGACCCTTAAGCGTCTACACAAGTGGAGACTTGGCCCTGAACCGTCCGTCGAAGCCTTAGCACACGAGCTAACTACCCGTAGACGTGAGTGCTCCTTTTAAGACATGCGTTTTCCATTTTTGTTTTACTTTTATTATTATTATTTATATTATTATTATTATTTATATTATTTATATTATTATTAATATTATTATTATTTTTTTTTTTTTAGGAATGGCAACCATGAAGGGAAATAAGGGGAAGGAAGTGGTCGACGAGGCAGCTAGATCTGACCCTCAACCCCAACCTCGTCTTGTTTTTGGAGAGAAAAGGAAGAGCTTGTCTAAGCATGTGGACTTGGCTAGCTTGCCAAGTCGTCGAGGGAAGAAGGCTAAGTCTGGGTCGTCCGGGCTGGGGCTAGGCACGATCCTCCTTCCCGGCACGTCACCGGTCGTTGACGTAGACTCGTCCACGCCCCTTAGCGTTACTCCGTCCAAGTCTCCTGCTCTTGACTCGTCTCAGCCTCGAAGGAGTTCTACCAATTTATTGGAGAGTGAGGATCTGGCTTGGGAACGATTCCAAGAGGCTGTGAAAGGCGAGGACGTAGCTGCGTGCTACGACATGTCCTTGAAACAGTTCGAACACTCCAGCGTCCACGATCTCTTCAAGGTGAGCATTTTTCCTCGTCCTGGTTCATCCATGTTTGCCCATTCTATCTTCTGAACTTTCCATTTTTCCATGTAGGCAATGTCAAAGTTCATTGCTGCGTCCAGGCAGGCCACAGAGATGGACAGGACGAGGATCCTTCTAGAGAAAAGAATAGAAGAGATCAAGAATGACTGTAGGACGTGGGCGGAGGTGGCGAACAAGGCCAAGGACGAGGCTGAGGAGTTGAAGGCTTTGGTGGGGGAGCTGAAGTCCGACGCTGCCAAGAAGGATGACTGTCTGGAGTTTCTTCAAAAGGAGAATGACGAGCTGAATCTCCTTCTTAAAAAAGCTAAAGACGAGGCAGTGGAGGAATTCAAGGCGTCCAAGGAGTTTACTGACCTAATGGACACAAACTACGCAGCAGGGTTTGAGGACTTTAGGATGGACGCTATGGACAGCTTTCCTGAAGTTGACTTTAGCGTCATCAAGCTCAACCTTGCTGCTGCTACAAGTTCTCTCGTCCACACAGGTTCAGACGATGTCAACATTGAGGACGACGCTTCCACCAAACTAGCCCAGGACGACCCTAATGCTGATACCCCTTCCTTTTGAAGAAGATGTTTATGTTTTTTAACCGATTGTCATTGTCACTTAGCTTTTTTTTTTTTTTTTTTTTTTAAAAATGTATTTAAGAATTTGAAATGTTATTCAAGTACAATTTCCTTGTCTAGAGTGTTCTAGACGAGCTTATGAACAATGTCTTTTACTGCTCATTTTATAAGGGTTTTTGGACGGTGGCCGTCTACTCTTTTCAGGTTAAAGAATATCTTCTTTGTTTGTTATCATTTATGCCATTGTCTTTTAAACAATGCTCTAAGTGTTGAATGACCGTCTACAATCTTTTTATGGACGACCCACTTAGGACTGATGATGACAGCATTACTTTGGCCTGTCCTTTAGGCAATTATTATTCGCCTTCTCGAAAGCAGTTTATAATGTTTATGTTTTCTCGTCTTGACGAGTGGCTTACTTTTCTTTCTTAGACGAGTGGGCCTTGGCCTTTTTCCTTTTGCTTTACCCTTTTTTTTTTGAAGGAAAGCTTTGGACGAGCAGTCCTTGACTTCTTTCTCTTGCTTTATCCTTTTTAAAGGAAAGCTTTGGACGAGAAGGCCTTCGCATTTTTCCCTTTGCTTTGTCCTTATTTTTTTTTTAAAGGAGGCTTGGACGAGCATGCCTTAGCATTTTTTCTTTGCTTTATCCTCATTTAAAGGAAATCTTAGACGAGCTTGCCTTTGTCCCGAGATTTTATTTGTCTAAGGCTTTTGCCTCATCCGTGGATATTATCATGGAAACTGGAATTCAAATACATAAGAAATCCAAACCATATTATTACATGAACATTGTTCACAAACTTGGCACATGCTTATAAGCTAGTGCCTTATTAAGATACTCAAGTACATAGCACCGTCTTTCATAAGCTAGTCTGTAAGTAGTGCAAAAGTTTAAGAACTAGTGCACTTTTATTCATGACACACCATAATAGTAGTAAAAGCAAAAGTAAATATAAGCAAACACGCAAATCACAACTGTAATTTTGCCACTGACTTCCCTCGTCCCGCTCATCACTGATAGTACCTTCGCAGATGTTCCACGTTCCAAGGATGCTCTAACTTCCGCCCGTCCGGGGCCTCCGGGTAGTAGGACCCCTGCCTTTTGCGTTGATTACCCCGTAGGGTCCTTCCTAATTGGGTCCCGAGTTTTCCATGGTGGGTTCTGGTCGCCAAGGAGACCTCTTGAGGACAAGGTCCCCCACCCTCGAAACGTCCGGGTTTTACCATGGCGTCATGTTGTCCGGCCATGAGATTTTTGTACCTTGTCGTCCTTTGCTCCGCATCCATTCTTACCTCATCAATAAGATCGAGGTCAAGGCGAAGTTGTTCCCCGTTGTCTTTCTCCTGGTACTTCATCACTCGGTAACTTGCCATATGGACCTCCGCTGGTATGATAGCTTCACTCCCATAGGCTAGTTTAAAAGGGGTCTCTCCTGTCGGAGTTCGTGCAGTCGTCCTATAGGCCCAAAGAATACCTGGTAGCTCATCTGGCCATATCCCTTTTGCCCCCTCAAGCCGAGTCTTGATGATTTTCAGCAGGGATCGGTTTGCTACTTCTGCTTGCCCATTCGCCTGTGGATGGGAGGGTGAAGAATAGTGATTCTTGATTCCAAAATGATTGCAAAAGTCCCTGAAGGGTGCGTTGTCAAATTGACGTCCGTTGTCAGATACTAACACCCTGGGTACTCCGAACTTGCATAGGATATTCTTCCATACGAAATTTTTCACGTTCTGCTGAGTGATTGCTGCAAGAGGCTCGGCTTCTACCCACTTGGTAAAGTAATCTATTCCTAACACCAAAAACTTCATCTGCCGGATTCCTACGGGGAAAGGACCCAGGATATCCAGGCCCCACTGTGCAAAGGGCCATGGGGCCGTCATTGGGGTCTGGTATTCTGATGGCTGTCTAGGCACATTGCTATAACGCTGGCATTGGTCACATACCTTGACATAGGCTTTAGCGTCTTCTTGCATTGTTGGCCAATAGTAGCCGGCACGGACAACCTTATGGACAAGGGACCTTGCCCTTGAATGATTTCCACACGATCATTCATGAACTTCCCTTAGAACATAGTTTGACTCGTCAGGAGCCAAGCATCTTAAGTAGGGTTGGGAAAAGCCTCGCTTGTACAATACTTCATTAATGAGGACATACTTGGCAGACCTGACCCTTAACTTTCTCGCCTCATCCTTGTCCTCTGGAAGCCTCCCATCCTTGAGGTAAATTATTATCGGACTCATTCAATTCTCTCCTCCTCCTATCTGCTGTATGTCAGGGATGTCTATGCTCGGCATGTACTGGATGTCGCCGAACTCGTCTATGACCCCTGCCGAGGCGGCTTTCGCCAAGGCGTCCGCTTCCGCATTCTCCTCCCTGGGAAGTTGAATAAAACTTATGGTTGAAAATTTTCGGGCAAAGCGTTTCACTTTGTTAAGGTACTTCTTCATTCGATCCTCCTTGACATCACACATCCCATTTACTTGGTTAATGACCAGTTGAGAGTCTCCTCTGATTGTTAACGACTCCGCCCCTAAGGACTTGGCCAATTCCAACCCCTTGAGTAGAGCCTCGTACTCAGCCTCGTTGTTGGTAGTTGGATACTGCAGACGGGCCGCATACTCCAGCTTGTCACCCTCAGGGGACTTCAGTACAATTCCACCCACATTTCATTTCCTTCGTCCTTGTTCAACTCGTCCTGACTGGGGGTAAATTCTGCAATGAAATCTACCAATGCTTGCGCTTTTATTGTGCTTCTTGGGAGGTACCTGACATCAAACTCGCTGAGCTCAACGGCCCACTGTACTAGCCGTCCAGCAGCTTCCAACTTGCTCATTGCCTTTTTTATGGGATGGTCTGTCAGGACGTTGATGACGTGTGCCTGGAAATAATGTCTCAGCTTCCTGGAAGCCGTGATTAATGCGAAGGCTAGTTTCTCCATCATCGGGTATCGTCCTTCTGCCCCTCTCATTGCGTGGCTTGTGTAATAGACCGGCTTCTGGACTCTCCCCTCTTCTCAGACTAACACTGAGCTTACTGCGTGTGGGGACACTGCCAAGTACAAGTACAACTCTTCCCCAGGTACAGACGAACTCAACAGTGGTGCCGTCATTAGATACGTCTTCAAGTCTTGGAAGGCCTTTTGACACTCGTCCGTCCATTCAAAAGCCTTTCTAAGGACTTTAAAGAATGGTAAACATTTGTCAGTAGCTTTCGATACAAACCTGTTGAGGGCCGCGACTCGTCCAGTAAGAGACTGGACTTCCTTGATATTTTTCGGTGGCTCCATGTTCAGTATCGCCTGGATTTTAACCGGATTCGCCTCAATTCCTCTGTGCGACACCATAAACCCCAAGAATTTACCCGATGAAACCCCGAAAGCACATTTGCTCGGATTTAATTTCATGTGGTACCGTCACAACGTATCAAAAGTCTCTTGAAGGTCGTCAAGATGTTTATCCTCGTCCTGGCTCTTCACCAGCATGTCGTCCACATAAACCTCCACATTTCGCCCGATTTGAGGACGGAACATATGGTTAACCAGGCTTTGGTAGGTCGCCCCCGCGTTCTTCAAACCGAAGGGCATAACCTTGTAGCAATACAATCCTTGGCTCGTGACGAATGAGGTCTTCTCCTAATCCGCTTCATTCATCTGAATCTGGTTATACCCTGAGAAAGCGTCCATGAAGCTAAGTATCCTGTGACCTGCCGTCGAGTCCACTAACTGGTCAATGCGCAGCAATGGGTAGCTATCCTTGGGGCAAGCTTTGTTTAGATCAGTGAAGTCCACGCACATCCGCCACTTGCCATTGGCTTTCTTGACCATGACTACGTTTGCCAATCCGATCCCCGGGTAATGAACTTCTCGGATAAACTTCGCGGCGACCAACTTCTACACCTCTTCCTTAATGGCATTGTCTCGCTCGGGAGCAAAAACTCTTCTCTTCTGACGCACTGGTTTCGAATAGGGACACACGTTCAGGCTATGAGTAATGACGCTCGGATCAATGCCAGGCATGTCCTCATGACTCCATGCAAAGACATCGAGGTTTTTCTTCGAGAACCGAATCAAAGCGTGCTTTGCCCCCTCTTCCATGCTCGCCCCAACTCGGTAGACTTCTCGGGCTGGTTATCGTCCAAGGGACGTCCTCTAATGCTTCGGTGGGCTCGGCCACGACCCTTCTTCCCGTCTATGCTCATCGCTGCATGTGCTCGTCCATGGCCGGCATAGCTAAGTAGCATTCTCTCGGCCGCCACTGGTCTCCTTGTACCTGGCCTACTCCGTGCTCGGTCGGGAATTTGATGGACAGGTGGTAGGTAGAGGTTACCTCTTTCCAGCTGTTCAAAGTTGGCCTTCCAATAATTGCATTGTATGACGATGCACAATCAACAACAAGGAAATTCACCTCCTTGGTTATCTGCTGCGGATATGTTCCGACGACCACTGGCAACGTGATGGTGCTCACAGGTTGCACCTTCATTCCTCCGAATCCTACCAACGGCGAGTTCACTGGTCGAAGCTGATCTCGTCCTAACCTCATTTGTTGGAATGCGGGGTAGTAGAGAATGTCTGCAGAGCTGCCATTGTCTATCAATACCCTCCTGGTCGTGTAGTCAGAGATGAGTAGGGTGATGACTATCGCGTCATTGTGTGGGTGGTGAATTTGTCCTGCCTCCTCGTCCGTGAAAGTAACAGCCTGTTGGTCTACCTCCCTCGTCCTAGGAGGTCGTCTAGACTGTTGGATATTCTGTACCACCTTCAGGTATGTCTTCCTTGACTTGGACGACTGCGCCGTCGAGCTTCCTCCTATAATTACCCTTATTTCTCCTAGTGGGGGGCGTGATGATTCTTCCACCTTGGCCTTCATTTTCTCATCTCTCTGGTCTCGTCCAAGGAAGTTCCTCAATTTTCCCTATCTAATGAGATTTTCTATCTGCTGCTTCAAGTCAAAGCACTCGTCTGTATCATGCCCATGGTCCCTGTGAAAACGGCAGTACTTGCTCCTATTACGCTTGTTGGGGTCTCCCTTCATTTTGTCCGGCCACTTCAAGGACGGATCATCTTTGATCTGCATGAGAACCTGCTCTAATGGCATAGTCAGGGTCGTGTATTGCTGATTCCTCGTGGAGGAACTGGCCTTCTTACCATCCTTATCTTTTCTCTCGTCTGCCCGAACTTTCTTTGGACGAGGTCCTTGGTCCGGATAGCGATGGTGGCCCACTTCCGAGCGCTCTGCCTTTTTTCTTTTCTTGGCTATAATGGCGTCTTCAGCATTCATAAAATTATGGGCCGAATGTACAAGCTCGGCCATAGTCTGTGGTTCCTGCTCGTAGAGCTTATGAATGAACAAGTCAGAATTGACCCCATTGTGGAAAGCGGCCAGCAATAGTTTGTCATCCATTTCGTCCACCGTTAAGGCTTCTATGTTAAACCGGGTGCTAAAAGATCTCAAACACTCATTGTCCCCTTGCTCTATAGTCAGCAGGCTGGAGGAGGAACGTTTGTGACGCTGTCCTCCAATGAAGTTGTTGACAAACAGCTTACTTAGTTCTTCAAATGATCCCACTGAGTTTGGGGGGATCTTACTGAACCACACTCGCGCTGGTCCCTTGAGTGTGGTGGGAAAAGCTCTGCACATGATCTCGTCCGGGACCCCCTGCAGGTGCATGGTCATCTTGAAAGTTGCAATGTGATCGCAAGGGTCGCGATTTCCATCGTATGAGTCTAAAGAAGGCATTTTGAATTTCGGGGGTAGAGGGTGACTGTTAATGGAAGCTGTGAAAGGGGAGTCCGTTCGATGGACCATATCATCTACTGGGTTTGCTCGCCTCATGTTTTCCCTCATTTCATCCATGGCTTTTCTCATCTGGTCCATTTCTTTTTCCAAGTGCGGCACCCTTCTCGAAGCGGTACCCCTTGTTTGATCTTCGAACTCTACATTTTCCCTTCCTCCTTCCTGACTTGGGGCCCTTCCCTCCATGTGTCCTTGACGCTGCCTCCTGAGGTTGATCTCCCTATTCAACTCCTGGTTCTGACGTGTCAGTTCTGCCATAGCGGCAGCCATGGATTGTATGTGCTGAATAGAAGGCGGTTGCATTACAGGTGCTGATCTACGATCGCGAAGGGGATTGCTGGAAGCATCCCTACTCTCCTGGTGGCCTGGGCTGGTAGCTCTTGATCTTGTTCGAACCATTCAACCTTTTGTCTGGGATAGAATAACTCCTTCCCACAGACGGCGCCAACTGATGATGCCAAGAAGATCAGTAGGCTGGATGCTTCGGACTTCAAAGGACCACTGGTTCTCTCTGCGGCCTGAGAAAGAAAGAAAAGCGAATCAAAGGCGACCGGGGTTGCCGGCCAAAAATCCTCCGATTGCAAAGTTAGTTTTTCTCTCTATGTTATCTGAGTTCCAACTTTTTTGGAGTAAAAATGAACATACCTTTGCTTTGTCAGAATCTGTGTTTATATAGCGTTCCCATAGATGGTTATTGAATACTGGAACCTCCCCTGGATCCGAGGAGGCAAAAATGATTAAATGTAACTGCCATAACTGTTTAGGAGTTACATTTCCATTTCACAACGGATACATGACAGTTATGCGTAGAATAAGAGATTATTATATTGTATTCGGAGATTTTCCCAAGTATGATGTCCTCGTCCTGGAATTCCGTCGAGTGTGCTTGAATTCCAATAGCATCCTCGTCCACCAATCTTTATGTGGACGAGTCATCTCGGGATAAACCGTGCGCATCCCATGGACGAGAGAGGGAGCTTCGCCATCATCCTCAGGACGGCCTTGCCCGTTACCCTCGTTCTGAGGATAACTCCTGGACGGCTGCCGAGGTGACGACCGTCCAGGAACGGCCAGCGTTTTCGTCCCACATCAAGTATCATCAGTGAGAATCTAATTATAGTTAAGAAACTCATAAACAATTGATAGATTGCATCTATTTCAAAAAAAAAAAAAAACTTGTTTGAAAAATACGGGTCAACTCGCGACCCGATTGACCCGTTTAAAAATGACCCGTTTTGACCTGCGACTTGATTGACCCAACCTGACTTGCCCGTTTTGCCACGTCTATCCTTGAGTCTCTTTGCTAATTTTCCCTTTCGTCAGCATTACTACTTTTTGTAGGATTTTAATATTATGTAATTAAAATGAATAAAAATGACAACTTAAATATAAAGATATGAGAGTTAATATTGAAGATAATGAGTTAATCAAAATGTTTAATTTCACATTGAATATTAGGGGAACTCTTTTATTTTTTTTAAAATATGGTGATTAATGGGTTAAAATGTATTGGAGTAGAAATTGAGCCATATAATTGTTGCTTCTACTTCAACCATTTTGATGATAAGAAGAATGTATTAGAGAAAGAAGAATGTTGCAGTAGAATGCACAAGTACACTCGAGTGGACTTGGCTATAATTGCCAATAGAGACTTTTTGTTTGCCGATTAAAACTTGAAAGTGTCAATATACACTCCTGGTAAGCTAATTAATATTTCTTACACTGTGGCCTCGCTCAAGTAGGCCACTAAAGCTTTTTTATTTATTTAAAATTTTCTCTTCATTCTTTTACTTCCAAAGTAAGATTACATGCTCATATTAGAACCTATTCTTGTATATACTTATGTATAAAACAACTATAATTATTTCAAAATTTACTTTGTAAACTTTACAAACTAATATATCAATTGTTACTAAGAAAATATTAAAAAATAATTTGCAAAATTTATTTATTTATAATATTGTTGAGGTTGGACCAAATTATATTGATTATCATGTCAATTAATAAGTCCCGTAAGTCTTAACATTTTTCCATCAAATCATACTTTAGCTTAACATGCTGAAGCACAGACACGAAAATTTATAATTCATATTTTGCTTGCACATATGAAAGAAACTGCCTCCTCAAAGTGGCAATACTGTCATCACCAGAAAGGGCGCATAGTCAAAATCTTAATTAAATTGACGAGCACACCTTATAGTGCCTTACAATTGTGATCACTCCACTACATCTTGTGTTCAGTTGCCCACTTCAGTATTCTACTTTGCACGTACTGATAAAGAGTAATTAAGTGAAGAAATTTGTTTAAATATTGTCCTCGAATCCAACCAATTTCTGTAAACATATGTCACTCTATATTCATAACCTTCATTGCACTACTATGAGGAAGAAGCTCTTCCTAGTTTTAGTTTCTGTTGGATTAATTATCTTTCTATCTTTAGAAGCTGCAGATGCCAGAAAAGTAGTTTCGAAAGAGGGAAAGAAAGAAAAAATTGGCAATCAGCTTGCTCATCACGCCGGAAGAGTACTAGAGAATGCAACTGTTTACGTATTAAACAGTACAGAGGGAGAGAATGATAAAGTTGGTGACAAGAAATGTGGAGAAGATCAAGAGCATGACGAAGATGGTGAAGATGAAGACAACGAAGATGGAGAGAGTGAGGAAGATGGTGATGATGGAAACGACGAAGATGGAGACAGTGAGGAAGATGGTGATGAAGGAAATGATGAAGATGGAGACAGTGAAGAAGATGGTGACGAAGGCAATGATGAAGATGGAGAGAATGAAGATGAAGGTGATGATGAACAACATGGAGGATTGCAGAAGCGTGGTGATGTTACTAGTCCTGCTGAGAAACGTCCTCGTAGGAAGCCTCCAGCTTCAAGGGAGGTTCATGACCCTCCCAATTAACTTTCTATAAAAGAAAGACATAATAATAAATATGGTAGGGAATACATGTCTTCTGTCCTACTTTTTGCATTCAACTATATATTCTACCAACTGTCCTATGCCATGTCTAATTTTTTTTCCCCCCAATTTAAACGTTAGTTACTTTATAAAGAAAGTAAAAAAAAAAAAAAAAAATACATGGCAAGTTGTAATCTGAGAAGTTTCTAGTGGAACACAAAAAGTGGAATAAGTAATTTGTACTGGGTAGTTAGGTATTATGGTACGAATTATGTTTGTACTTTATATAGACGAGTACGTTTATATAGACCTAATGAGCAGAAAATGGACGTGTTTCTGCATGTATCTAGTGACTTCATCACTGGGCTTCTGTGAAGAAACAAGCGTGTAAAAATAACGTGGTATGTACTCTATCCAAGTGCAATTAATATTGTTCTATTTTGATATTATGAGGGCGTTTGGATCCAAGTCTGGCGTCCACGTCCGCGTTTTTGGTTTTTTTTTTTAACCCAGCCGCATAGATGGACTTTTCAGTGATAAACAGTGCACAAATGCACTGTTCACGGGTTCCACAAATTTTACTTTTTAGTAATTTTTTCATTAAAAATGGGTCCCACAGTACTATTCACACATTTAAAAATTATTTTGCTACAGTGTTTTCAGTTTTCAGTTTTCAGTTTCAGCAAAATAAGTTCTATCCAAACAGACCCATATATATATCGTACTCTTTGCAACTGCAAACAAGCGACATCATAGTATGAGTTCAATTTATATCCCGACTTGGTGTAAAAGTCTTAGTTTACACCCACTAATAAAAGATTGGCAGGTCGTCTTTTTCTAAATTAAATACATCATACCACATACAATCGCAACGCATTTAAAATTTTATTTCGCACACGATGTTAGATCCAATCAAAAGCCAAACCACAAGCATGAAGCTTCCACCCCTCCAGATGTGCTTTTGTTATTAGAACTCAACGAAGACGGTGTTTTTGCTATTGCATTTGGTTCGCAAGAAAGTGAAAGAAAATTAAAGGAAATCTTGAGTTTCTTTTATAATTCATTTTATTTTATTTTTTTCCCTTAGAAAATCATCTTTTCAGATTTATTATTTCTACCTTGGGCTTTTTTTTTTTCCTTTTTTCTTTTTAAATTTTATATATTACAATGCTGTTGTAGCATTCTTTAATAACAATTAATTATTATTTTTATTAACTAAGTGTGTCAATTATTTTATGAAGACAATGATCAAAGTGACAACGGTTTAAAATGTCAATGACCAAAATGACAGGTGATAAGGATAATTTTGTAATTTAACCTGGCTAGACAATAGGCAATGAAGATAACAGGGTCGTCAACTTCACTCACGAGAGACAATCTTGTAGTAAGGTCTACAGCTCCACTCCATACCTGACGGCTACATGTTGGGCACAATAAGCCGAAGGCAGTAAGCCGATAACAGTAAGCAGATTACATTGAGCTGAAAAGGGTAAGCTGAAGGCAGTAAGCAGAAGGGAATGTGTGAACCTCCTTTGGGTTTGATACGACCTTACTTGGTCTCCACACATACGTGTATAAGGAGAGTTCTTACGCCACACGCTTAACCCTAATCAAGAAGACTCTTTCTAGGAAAAGAATTCTAGGAGATACACAAAATCCAAGGTGTTTTATCCTTGAAGGAAATGACTTCTTGACTAAGGCACGAATATCAATCCTATACTACTATAAATACCCTAAAACCCTCACAAATTAAGGTACGCATAATTCACCACAATTCTGGTACTCTAGAGTTGTGAATAAGAGATTTCTCTAACTTGACCGTCGGAGGATATTTGGCTGGTACCATACCGGTACTTCTCTTAAGGTCTTCAACTTTTGTGTTGTGCAGGTTCTCTTTGAGAGCACGTGAGGACTATGTGGCTTACTGACGATTTTCGGCATCATCAACAAGAAAAAAGAAAAAAGAAAAAGAAACAAGAAGAGAACCAAATTGAAAATAAATCCTATATATAGATACCAAAAAGGATTTTTTTTTCGTAGTCGCATGCCACCCACACCTATATAGGAGCAATACAACTGATAATGGCAAAATTGCCATAAATACTCATGAATTTGAATTTGAATTTGAATGACTAGTACAACTGATAATTTGTTTTGCCCCAAGAGGGATGGCCTAGCGGTAAGGTTCCCACGTGCATGCGCAATGATCTCTCGTTCAAACCCTGGTGAGTATTGGAGATGGGAGGTAGGAGTACTCATGCGTTACGTCTTGTACTGCTAGCTTTTATGGGGTGCTAAGGTGAGGTCTGTGGCATTCCAATCATAGTAATTAATTATGACTCAATCTAACATTCCCTAGTAGGGGTTGCTCTTATGGTCACACTCAAGGGAGTGAGTCACATATGGTCACCCCTGCCCTCCCTTTTGATTATAAAAAAAAAAAAAAAAATTGATAATTTGTTCTGGTGATCATAACAACTAAATCATGCATTGCATAAACCAGGTGGAGACTTGAAATGGTAAACCTAATAAGCCTAACTCAACTTACCCTGTATCAATTGCATAAAAATTGTTCCACATTGCAGGCAACTTTTCCTTTGATTCATAACAGGAAACTATTTTATTTTTCCATCCCATGTGAAAATGTTAGGCCACTCATGCATGATATATACCGCATATGAAATATGTTAACTCAAAAAAAAATTGCAAACCAGATAATGGAGACCATAAGTACTTAAGCGGCGGCGGCGGCGGCGGCAGCGGCGGGGCCAGGGGGGGGGGGTGGGGGACTGGTTCTAAGTTCTAACAGGGCATGAAACACATCAAAATCCAATTTTATCAACAACAATGCACTAAATACTTAGCAAATGATTGAGGAGCAGAAGAAATACCTCAATCCTGGGTCGCTTGATCTAATATCTTGCAGTTGAATCTAAGTCACTTAAATTATCAGCTATATAACCACTTAAAGCTACAAATTTCATCGTCAGATGACAATGTTGCATCATGGGCCATGTAGTTGATCTGGTGCTTCATCTTGTGTGAAAAAAGAGGTCCATAATGCAAGTTAAAGTTGCATGAGCAAATATATTGTACAAGAAAAAGTCGCAGGTGCAAACATATTGTACAAGAAAGTATAAATAGACTAATCTATAGTACAAGTTAAAAGGAAATCACATAGAGAGTGCTCGAAGAACCTTGAATACGCAATGTCTAAGCCGAAACAAACAAATTTGAATTAAAAATAAAATGTTTAAAAAACAAGTTGGGTCATGGGTCAACTTGTTTTTACTTTGTATAAAAAATTTCAAGTTCAAGTATTTTTCCTTCAGTTTTAAGTCGGGTCTAATTTTGGCCAATGTTTTAAAATTTCTTATTTTAGTTATATTGATTTTTCAAAAATCATAGAATTAACACAATAAAATCAGAAGCCACAGAAAAACTGGTGTACTAGTATCATAGCATGCACTAAAAACATACTAATAAGGGTTTTTTTTTTTCTTCAATGTCACAATTTTTTATTTTTCCCAATTGAAAGTTTATGCATTTTTCTAGTGAGCTTTTTGAGTTTACCAATCATGAAAATAGCTAATAATATTATGAGACCTTGACACAATGAAAACCAAAATATTTCGCGTGTAAATGTCGGTGCGTTCATTCTTTTGTGTTATGTCTCATCACAAAACTAACTACTTTGGTGATTCACAAACACAAAATCTCATTGGAAAACACATGAACTTGGCCTTGTGAAAATTCGAAATTCGTGATTGAAATTAAAATAAAATAAAATAGTTGTAAAACTTTCCTTTTAACTCCTCAGCATGTTGGACTCATTTAGTAATGCAAACAAGCTATTATATGTATGATGTTCTTTATTTTTGTTGAGAAAAGGTTAGGATATATAAATTATTATTTTTCAATAGTTGGGAGAGTGGGGATATAAATTTGGAATTAATTTTCATTGAACTTGCAGGGAGACACATTTATAATTGGTCAGTGGCTTGCTCTATTTTTTTTTTCATACAAATGGGCCATAGGTAAAACTTGGAAAAGTGACAAATTGGCTCAATCTAAAGCCTTGTATTTTAAAGAGCCCAAATAAAAGCCTGTTTTTGTTACAGCAATCAGCATTGGTAGTATAAATTAAATTGAAGTTAACAGGTCTGTATTAACTCTTCCATCTTCTTTGCCGCATAAAAAAAAAAAAAAAAAAAAATTTCTAACCAATGACTACAAGATTCTGAGAGTAGAGTTTTTTGAACGCTTTGATCGAAGCAAAGGGACACCAGCTGTGGCTGACTTTTACACATTCAGTAGGGATTCGTGGAGAAGGGTTGTAATGTCGGTGGAGTCATTTAGTGGGTCTGGACCCAATAGATCTCTTAATCATTTAAGTGGGTCATTCCTTTTATTTTTTTAATGGAGCTATGCACTCTATAGCATATTCTGGAGACCACAACTTCATTTTATCCGCTGACATCATTGATGATGGATTCCGTGAGATATTGCTGCCTCAAAATTACTTAGAGCATGTACAGTAAAAACTCTAAAAATTATAATTTTTAACAACTTAAAAAATAATTTTATCAATTTTAACAACTCACTTTACAATACGTCTAACAAAATTTATATTTTTAGCAGGTTATTTAAAATAATATAAATAACTCATCACAACAGCAACAGCCGCTACAAACCACCACAACAACACTACAAAAACCATCACCATAACAACAATAATAGCCACCTCCACCGTTGTCTCACTAGCCACAACAGAAAGAAAAAAAAAAAAAAAAACCACACACACTCCAGCCCCCAACAACCTTCCTCTTCCACTTCTCAACCTGCAACAACCAACCACAGCAAAAAAAAAAAAAAAAAAAAAACCACAGCCACCACCAACCTTCCTCTTCCACCTCTCAACCACAACCACAAACACATCACAACTTAATAGAAATCAAACAAATCAATGACCAAATCAGCCAAATCGACTCACGAACCACTCACTATTGAACCACTCTAACCCACTCATCATTGAATCACCTTGACCCATCCACCATTGAACCATTCCGACCCACCAAATTAGCCAAATCGATCCACTCCGAACCACTCACCATTGAACCACTCTGACCCACAAACAAATTGACCCACGAACAAATCGACCCGCGAACCACTCCGACCCACGACCAAATCGACCTTTTAGGGTCCGTTTGGTTGGGAGAATGGAAAAGTGAGAGGATAGAAAATAGAGGGAGGATGGAAAAGTGGGAGGATAGAAAAGTTTTTAGTTTTCCTCATTTGTGTTTGGTTGAGAGGGTGGAAAGTGGAGGGATGAAAAACTTTTTTGGTTTGGTTGAAAATAAGGTTTGTATAAATTTACCATCATATCCCTCTTAAATAAAACAAAAAGCAATAAATTATACTTTAAAAAAAATATGTGTATAGATATAAGTGGACATTTTAAAAAATAGTATAAGAAATCACCCAAAAGTGTTTTTTTAAGAAATAATAAAAATAAAAATTAAGAAAAAAAAGAAGGAAAAGAAGAAGAACCCACCACCTGACAAAACCAAAGAAAGAAAAAAGAAAGAAAAAATAAAAACAAAAACAAAAAGCCAGCGTTACAAAGGAAGAGTCAAAAGAAAAAAAAAAAAAAAAAAAAAGAGCCAGAAACGTTAAAAGAGGTTGGAGTAGTTTTGTCCAAATAGTTTTCCTACTTTCCACTCAAATTTTCTCTCTAGTTTGGAGAGATTGTATTTTGAAGGGAGAGGAGAAAAAACCTCTGGGCCCCACCACTTTTCTCTCCCCCTCCTCTCTCAACTAAACACCCTTCCCATTCATTTTCTCTCCTATTTTCCACTTTTTTTTTTTTCATCCTCCCTAAAATCCACCCAACCAAACATACCCATAGAGAGATGAGAGAGGAGTGAATGCTAATCAAAGAGGGGAGGGAATAAAAAAAAAGGAATTTTATACCTTCATGCTACAGTGAGCTGTTATCAATAACAGCTCACTGTAGCATGAAGGTAAAATATAGCTAAATATTTTAGCTATAGCAACTTCATTGGATGGATTTTTTGTGTGTTTGAGATGCTAAAATAACTTTTGAGTTATTTTAACATCTTTATTGTGATGCTCTTAGATGGAATTGTTAAATGTTTGGAATGCCTTGTAGCGTTTGATGGGTCATTTGCTTTGATTGTTTGTGGTAAAGTTCTAGTTGAGAATAGTGACATATGCCACATATGGGTGATGAAGGAATATGATGTGGTTGAGTCTTGGGCTAAAACACGCCTACCAATGAAACAAGCTGTAGAGTTCCTTTTCTACACCATCAATGAGGAATAGGTCGTTTTTCCTCTGGCCCTTCCTAAAAAAACCCAATTGAAAAAAAAATAAAATAAAAAAATAAAAAACTGAAAAAGTGCCTATAGTTCTTTTTTTCCTCTGGCCCTTACCAAAAAAACCCAACCGAAAAAAATAAAAAAATAAAAAATTGAAATAAAAAGTGCCTATAGTGGCGTTTTAAAAACGCTGCTATAGGCCCTTGGAAACGCCACTTTTGATCCATTGTTTTAAAATGCCACAGTAAGACTCCCTAAACGCCACTATAGGCCCAGTTTTTTGTAGTGAGGCTCGTGATGAGAATCAACAATTTTGTAAAAAGAGTCAACAAATTATAGGCAAAATTAAACAAATAGTTGCTACTGTTCTTGCTAGGAAATCATCTCACAACAATAGTGATCAATATATTCAATGTCGAACTCCTGACTAGAAGAAAATTTCATTCTTTGATGGAGATATGTGTAAGTTGGATTTCATTGACTGGCTTTTTGATTTGGAAGAGTATTTTAATTTTTGGAAGATTTGTGATAAAGAAAAAGTGTGGCTTGCGTATAATAAATTGAACGATGAAGCAAAGGAATGGTGAGAAGGTATTCAAATCAATAAAAAGTGGCGAGGTAAGCATCCAATCTGCTCTTGGCAAAGAATGAAAAGGGTATTAATTGGTTTATGGTTTCCTAATGACTATTATAATATGCTAGATTATACAAGTGTTGATTATAAATCTGTATATTCATATGAAAAACAGTATGTTCAAAACATGGAATGTCAACTACAAACCAAAATTATCACAATCAAATCCATGTGTCAAGTAAAAAAAGGAAAGGGTTTAAGGGTTAAGAAGAAGCAGCCTATTTCTAAAGAAAATTTTGAAGTGGTTAAAATAGATCAAGACTTGCAACAAGGTATTGAATTGAAGATTGAAGATACCACTTGCCAAAAACTTGATGAAGAGGCCAAAGAAAAGAAGGTTGAGCTGATTGTGGATAATGACAGAAATCAAGAGATGGTAATTGTTGAGAATATTGTGGAAGACCCAATTAAGGTTAAATATGATGATGAGTCTATCATCCACAACCCCTAGGTTCCGATTGATTTGTTGAAGAGGAATACACAATATGTTGATTTTCTTGGAGTAGAACATTTTAATTATATTATCAACTCTTTGTTGGTTAATGTTGCAAATTAATTGAAGTTAGATGAGAAGAAATTTTATGCTACACTTTATGAAGAATTCAAGTTTCAAAACCGGATCAAGTTGTTAAAGCATTCAAAGTATTTGTTTATTTGGAACAGAAGATTTTAGATTTCGACCATCAACCCGAGGACGAGTTTGTTTCAAGTGGAGGGGTTTGATGTAGGACACGGCTTAATATTTAATTTTTGTGATAATTTAATTTTAGTATTTTTATGTAGTTTTTGTTATTTTAGGTTTAAGTTATTAATTGCTTTGTTTTAGGTGTTTTTAGTGTTTTTTTAGTCAAATTAGGGTTTTATATACTCTCGTAGCCACCTTAGTCAAATACAGACTTTTTGACAATTTTCTTCTCTGGTGGATTCTAGTTTACCACCTTGTGGACTTAGGGAATCTCTCGTGAATTCAAGATTTACTACTCAGAAACTAATAGTTTAGTTTCTGATGTCGCGGAAGCCTAAAGAAAGCATACACGATTCTCTCTTTAATGGACAAGAACTAAACTGTTAGTTTCTGGGTAATAAACCTCAAATTCACAAGAGGTTCCCTAAATCCATAAGGTGATAAGCTGGAACCCATCAGAGAAAAAATTGAGAATTTTTTTTTTTTTTTTTTGTAATTTTGTTGATAATAATCTGAAAAACTGTATTGCCTTTGAAGGTTTCAATATGTTTAAATAGTAAAAGGAAAACTTAGGGTGGCTAGAAACCCTAAGGTGGCTAGCAAACCTTCAGGTGACTACGAAAATACATAAAACCCTAATTTGACTAAAAAACATTAAAAACACCTAAAATAAGGAAATAAATTACCTATACCTAAAATAACAAAAATTACATAAAAATACTAAAGTTAAATAATCAAAAAAATTAAATATTAAACCGTGTCTTACGTCAAAATATATATATTTGCACACATACACACGCTATTGGAGAAAACCAAAACATTAGATTTACACATTCCAGTTGGATTTGGGATAGTTTCTAGCTGCTATATTAATACTAGCTAATTTAGTAGCATCTTGTAAGTTGACTGGGGTTACAACAAAACTTCATTTTCCTAGAGACGGTCTACCAAAAGATAATGATGTCCTCCAAAGTCTGTGTCTTGCCACCGCCACTTCTTTCTTCGTAAAACCATGTCTTTCAAATTTTTGCTTGGTAAGAGGATGATGGCCCTGTCTTAACGTACTGTCTTAAAGTACATTTTATTTTCAGTAAAATTTAATTACTTTTATTATAATAATAAAATAAAAAAGAAGACGATGTTGGCTCAGTCTAGTTGGGCTGTTTTAGGCTTTTAGCTCTTTGATAATGCTTCACTTATTGATAGAAGCCTAGCTATTTTCCTATTTGGAACACTCGATTATTGCTTTCCTGGTTTATTGCTACAAATCCCACTCCCCCCCTCCGTTTCTGGCTTTTGCTTTTATCCCTTCTATCTTGATCAGAATTTACCAATTCCATTGGTGTCCCAAGTGTCACTGCCTACTGCTGCATTTGTGACTTGGTTGGTTCTTGGTTGCTGGCCGGAAGCCTTCAAATGCTATATCACACTTGTCCACCATGGATTAAAAATGCACTTACTTCCTTCTGTTCATGTATTTGTATATTTCTTTGTAGCCAAATGGCCCAAAGGATGATTATTATGATTTGATTGCTTCTGCTACTTGGAGTCTCATTAATTTGTCTCTCCATTCAGTGTTGCAGTGAGCTTTGCTGCACTTGTTCTGTTCTTTGATGATTATGATTTTATTTTGTCTTGATTTGTGAGACTATATTGATGAATGATTGTTTGGGTATTGGGATTTGTTTGGTTTCCGAGAAAACCTAAAGAGAACGAAAATTTGGTCATACCTGTGTTTCTTCTTCAAGATTAATTTAATCTAGATGAAAGCCATGTCCAAGAATCAAGTGAAGAAGTGCTAGTTATTAAAGCTCAACAGCTAGCTCTGTTAGAGATATATTAGCCCATTAGCATAAGCCCAAGTCTAATTCTACTTTGTGTGCAAGCCAAGTTTCCTACTTGTACTAGAAGTCTATTAGTTTAGGGTTTAGTCTACTATATATACACATGTTATGGTTCATTGTAACACAGGATTTGTTCTACACTCTAATATATTATTGATGTAGCCCTTTAGGGTTTCCTCCGTGGATGTAGGCCGTTAGGCTGAACCACGTAATCCTCTTGTGTTATTGTGTACTATATTTTATGCTTTCGCTTCCGCATCCATAATAGCATATTCAACATGGTGTATCAATGCTAATATTTAACATGGTATCAGAGCTGCCTTCTTATGGCCATGGTTTTCTGTCCTTACGGTGTATAAAGAGTAATCTTTGTCTTCCTCGGTGTTTCTTCGCTGCATTCATCTTCTTTGGTTTTCCACTGCTGTCGTCAAAATTCTCCGGTATAGTCATGTCACCGTTAGAAGTCGCATCAACACTGCAAGACCATTGCCTTTCTCAAGCCATCGTCACAGAGCCAAACTTCATTCAATGGATCTTTTCAACCTAATTAAATCTCAAGATTTCATCAACTTTCCATCTTGAGTTTGAGAGGGAGTGTTAGAGATATATTAGCCCATTAGCATAAGCCCAAGTCTAATTCTACTTTGTGTGCAAGCCAAGTTTCCTACTTGTACTAGAAGTCTATTAGTTTAGGGTTTAGTTTATTATATATACACATGTTATGGTTCATTATAACACAGGATTTGTTCTACACTCTAATATATTATTGATGTAACCCTTTAGGGTTTCCTCCGCGGATGTAGGCCGTTAGGCTGAACCACATAATCCTCTTGTGTTATTGTGTTCTATACTTTATGCTTTCGCTTCCGCATCCATAATAGCATATTCAACATGGTGTATCAATGCTAATATTTAACAAGCTCAATAGTTAGTATCTATCGAGGTTTAAAAAGTTGTTTAAGCCCGAGGCTCGACAGCTGCTCGATAGATAGAGTATTTGCTGAGGTTTATGAAAAATAGATTTTCAATTCTGATTTTCATCCAATCAGTGAATGTATGTTTAGGCTTTCTTTTCTCACAACCCTAAACATATATAAGAATTATTTTAAGGGCTGTCACAGGTAACATAGTTGCACAAGAGCACAATTGCACAAGTGTGAAGAAAAGTGTGACCGGAAACCTAGTTTGCCCTAGTTCATCTTAAAGAAACTACTGTGTTTGTATACCGTAGGGTTTTGTGATAAAGCAACTTCGTAATCTTCATTGTATGATGAACTGAAGAACTTTACAACCAACATCCTTCTCAAATTGGTGACAAAGTCGCGTATTGAGATTTATGCATCTTTTGGTTAGTCACGTACTGGGAGCCGTGCAATACAAGGAGAGATTGTCACTACAGAACAAGTCCAATTGGGTATTGGGGTAAGGGTTCAACTGTAGGTTGGTATAAGGTACTGAGATTCCTTTACTTGTAACTGCTTGTTTTGATAATAGTAGATTCTCGATAGTGGTGACCTTAAAATCACCCGGTGGGGTTTTTGCCTCGGAGGTTTTCCCTATTCGTAAACAAATCATCGTGTCAACTTTATTTTCCGCTACATTTTATTTTTAGTTGGTGATTTTGTTTGTGCTACCAGGTACATTGCATGTTAATTTGATTAATTAATAAATTTGGGCAATTAAACAATCAATTTATCACAAGGGGTCAATACATTCTTGGCCTATCAAAGTACAACGAAACACAACCACACAAAAACATAAAAATTTATGTGGAAAGCCTTTTCTTCTTGAAGGGAAAAACTACGGGACAAACTCCGAATAATTATTAAATAGATATTATAACACTTAGAGATACAACTTGAGTAAAGAAAAAACTCTCTTTTTCTTTTCACTTACTGCTCTCTTCCTCACTGTGTATCTTTCACAACTATATCTTACTCTCTCTATTTTTCTCTTTTCTTTTGCTTACCCTCACTCACGCAGTTCTTTAAGACTGCACTAGTCCTCACACTCTGGACTGAAGGGAATATATACGAAATTCCTAGACCTGTGAGATGCAAAAATAGAGAAAAATATATGCCAAAGAAAAATAATCACACACAAGACAGTATTTACGTGGTTTGACAATTTGCCTACATTCACGGAACTGCAGGGTTTTCACTATTCTCAGGGAAAAATACAAAATGTGGCAGTACAATTTTTCTCTTTAAAAAACGACATCAAAAAACCCTAATCTCCAAAACAATAGTTTTTATATCTTGCGCACAAGATTCACAATGGGCTACAAAAAAGGGCAAAAAAATTTTCCCAGGGCCTATCAACCCAAGCCTTTGCTCCATGGACTAAGTCTCAGAAAATCTCCTATTAAAAATTGTAATAGTATCATTTCGGGTGAAGTCATAATCCGGATCAAACACAACTAGGCTCCACAAAGCCCAACAAATCTCCTACTTGGAGACTAGTTCAATTACCAACATCAACTGCAATCCTCCAAAGACAATCCCTCATCACTGCAACTCATCCTCCTGTCCTCAAGCAAGAAGACCAATTGAAGCTGCACACAACTTCAGCTTCTTAGTTGTAACACCCTAAGTCAACATGTCTACTGGGTTTTTAGATCCACAAACCTTCTCAAGTATTACCAGTTTATCTTTAACAAGGTAACGGATAAAATGGTTTCTCATCTGTATATGCTTCAACTTTGAATGAAAAGCCAAATTTTTAGCAAGAAAAATTGCACTCTAACTATCACTGTGTAGAATGCCCAACTCCTACTTCTTACCTAATTCATCTAAGAAGCTATGTAGCCAAATCATCTCATTTCCAGCTTCAGTTGCTGTAACATACTCAGCTTCTGTAGTAGACAAAGCCAAAATCTTTTGTAGATTTGAAGCCTAAGATATAGTTGTACCAACCAGAGTAAATACAAACCAAGTAGTACTCTTTCTACTATTAATATCACCTACTAAATTAGCATCTACATAACGTTGTAGTTTCAAACTTGCACCTGTGAAGTAAAGACATGTATCTGTTGAGCCTTTTAGATACCTCAGAATCCACTTAACTGCCTCCCAATGCTGCTTTCCTGGCCTACTCATGTATCTACTCATAACTCCCACTACATGTGCAATGTTTGGCCTTGTACACACCATTGCATACATCAAGCTGCCAATAGCTAAGGCATAGGGCACCTTGCTCATATGGTCCCTTTCTTCTTTTGTCTTTGGTGACTATTCTTTACTTAGTCTAAAATGACTACCCAAGGGTGTGCTCACTGATTTAGCTTCATTCATGTTGAACTTGATGAGAATCTTCTTCACATATTCTGCCTGTGAAAGCTTCAAAGTACTTAACATAGCAACATTGATTAGCTTCACATCTCTTGAACCCAATTCTATTCATAAAACTATCATATTTCTTGTACCACTATCTTAGAGCTTGCATTAGGCCAAACAAGCTCTTTCTCAGTTTGCAGACCAGACTTTCTTGTCCTTAAACAATAAACCCTTTTGGTTGACTCATGTAAATGTCTTCCTCCAAGTCACCATGAAGGAATGCTATCTTCACATCTAACTACTCAAGATATAGATTCTCTGTAGCCACTATTCCCAGTACTAGTCTAATTGTTGACATCTTCACAATTGGAGAAAATATTTCTGAGTAGTCCATGCCCTTCTTTTGTTGGAACCCTTTGACAACTAATCTGGCCTTGTAGCATTTGCTACCATCATGCTCATTCTTTATTCTGTATACCCACTTGTTGTGCAAAACTTTCTTTCCTTCTAGCAATTCAGTCAGTTCTCATGTCTGATTCCCCAACAAAGAATCCATCTCATTCTTTATGGCTAACTTCCACTTGCTTGAATTTTCATTTTGCAAGGCTTCATCATAACACTCTGGCTCACCACCACCAGTCAATAGGAGATAATTTAGAGTAGGTGAATAATGCTGTGGAGGTCTGATGATCCTGGAAAATCTATGGACTTCAGCTACAGGTGTACTCTGATTTAACTGTGAATTTACATTCTTCTTTTCTTCTTTACCCCATTTCTGGATAGTATTTTCAGTCAATTTATCTAAGTTGACAAACTCAGATTTCTTTTGATTTATCTTTATAACATCGGGCACTACAGTTGATCTGTCCTTGTACATAACCTGTTAATTAAATATCACATTTCTGCTTCTAATGATTTTTCGATTTTGTTCATCCTAAAACCGATAGCCAAATTTCTCATCACCACAGCCAATAAAAAAACATATCTTAGACTTTGCATCAAGTTTACTGCGAGCATCAAAATCAACATGAACATAAGAAACACAACCAAAAACTTTTAAATGGGAAAACTTTACCTCTTTACTGCTCCAAACCTCTTTAGGAATTTTGAACTCCATAGGAATTGATGGTACTCAGTTTATCAAGTAAGCTGCAATACTAGCAACATCAGCCTAGAAAGTTTTTGGTAATCTAGCATGCAACATCATACTCCTAATGCGCTCATTAAGAATTCTGTTCATGCACTCAGCCACACCATTTTGTTGTGGTGTCATAGGAATGGTCTTCTCCATCCTAATTCCATGTGCAGCACAATACTTATTGAACCCTCCGTCTATCTACTCTCCTCCATTGTCTAACCTCAGACATTTTACTTTCAAATATGTTTCTATCTTAACCATGGACTTCCACTTCTTAAAAGTCTCAAATACATTAGATTTATTTTTTAGAAAATAAACCCATACCTTTTTTCTTGAGTCATCAATGAAAGTGATGTAGTAACTTGAACCTCCAAGGGATGCAACCGGAGAAGGCTCCCACAAATCAGTGTGTACTAACTCTAATTTTCCAGCCTTCAGTGGCTTGCCAGTTTTCAAGAAGCTCACCCTTTTCTACTTTCCTAAGATGCAACTTTCACACATGTCAAGATTAATAGACTTCAGTTCTAGTAGTTTCCCTGTTAATAGAAGCATCTTCATACCTTTCTCACTCATGTGCCCAAGTTTGCAGTGCCATAGACTTGCATTGATACTTGCTTTAGCAACTACAATTGTGTCTCTTGGACTTGAGGTCATATATAGAGTACTAGTTTTATTTCCACGAGCCAATACCATGGCTCCCTTTGTAACCTTCCAAGTACCACCAATAAATAGTATTGCATGTCCTTCATCATCAAGTTGTCTTATAGAAATCAGATTCCTCCTCAAGTCAGGATATGTCGAACCTTCTACAATAACCAGACAAACTCATTGGGCAATATAATCCGGACGTCTCCCATACCCAGAACATCCAAGGCTTCTCCATCAGCCAAATACACCTTACCAAAATCACCTTCAACATAGTTCTGTATGATTTCTTGGTGTGGAGTGGTATGAAACGAAGCTCCTAAGTCCAAAACCCAATCATCAAGTGGACTATCTACAGCAAGAAGCAGCACATCTTGTACCTCATCTGTTACAGCATTAGCAGAATCATCACCATTCTTCTTCTTAAGGCTTTTGCAGTGCCTCTTAAATGGCCAACCTTGCCACAGTTCCAACACTGTAGCCAAATCTAGATTTACTTCTGTTCCGATTGGAATTTTTGGATTTTGATTTACCCTGATTTAAACTTCTGTCATTACCCCTACCTTTTGTCTCAAGGTTTAGGACAGAACCAAACCCTAAGGTTTCACCTGCATCTCTTCTGCGAATCTCCTCAGCCAGAACTAGATCTTGTATGTCATTGTACTTCAGCTTTTCTTTTCCAGTGGAATTGCTCACTGCCATTCGCATAGCCTCCCAACTATTTTGCAACGAACCCAAAACAATCAATGCACGGATCTCATCATCAAAATCAATTTCTACAGAAGACAGTTGATTTGTGATGGGTGTTAAATTCATTCAGATGTTGTGCTACTGATGCATTCTTTGCCATCTTCGAATTGAATAGTTTCTTCATCAGATGCACCTTATTGTTTGCTGACGGATTTTCATACATACCAGACAAAGCCTTCATCAAATTTGCTGTGGTCTTCTCCTTCACGACATTGTGTGCAACAGACCTTGACGGAGTTAATCTGATAACTCCTAGTACCTGTCTGTTAAGAAGAATCCATTCATCATCTTTCATAGTTGCATGTTTCTCCCCTAAAATCGGCAAGTGCAACTTCTTCCCATAGAGGTAGTCCTCGATTTGCATCCTCCAAAATCCAAAGTTTGTGTCATTGAACTTTTCTATTCCAGACACCTTTCCTGTTTCCTCTGCCATTGCTCCCACTCAAACCTAACCCTAGGCTCTGATACCAATTGCAGGGAATATATACGAAATTCCCAGACCTGTGAGATGCAAAAATAGAGAAAAAACATACCAAAGAAAAATAATCACACACAAGACAGTATTTATGTGGTTCAACAATTTGCCTACGTCTACAGAGTTGTAGAGATCACTATTATTTCGGGTCGGGTTATAATCCGAATCAAACACAACTAGGCTTTACAAAGCTCAACATGGACTTCGCTTCTCTTCACCAAATGGCCGAATAGCCTCATTTATATTTCGTCATCTTTTTCTTTCTTTTCTAACTTGTAGGACACGCACAAGACAACACTTATCCCTTCATAAATGTTGCTTGGCTTTTGTACATCCTTTCATAAATGTTGCTTGACTTTTGTACATAATTATAGAGAAAAATGATGACTTCAATTCTTCACTTTTGGCGAGCTTCTCTAACAAGCCTATTTAACGTTGCTGACTTCTTGGCAATTTTTTAACAAGCTCATTTAATGAGCTAAGACAAAGTGTGGGCTCAAGTCGCTGGACTCATGTGGTGCAATGCACCCAACATAATTTGCTCTATTTGTGTTTTTTTCTATGGAATTAATTTTTAGGGTTCTTGGTTATATGGGTGAGTTTTCAATTAAATGGTTTGGGTGAGTAATGAGTTTTTAATTTGTATTTAAGTGGATAAAAAATGGGTAAATGGATAATATTGTATCCACCCCATTTATGACCTAACCCATCCAATTGCCACCCCTAATGAATATTGGACTAGTAGTAAACTTACACTAGAAAACACATCTTTTTCCCTTTCCATCTTATGTTTGTTCACTAGTGGTGAGCAGCCATGCTGGTGAATCATTAAGGCTGCAAGTCCTTGATGCTGAGAAATGGGCTGAAACTAAGAGAGAGAGAGAGAGAGAGAGAGAGAGAGAGAGAGAGAGAGAGAGAGAGAGAGAGAGAGATTTGTAAAAGGTGGAAGTGGAAGAGAATTGGAAAAGAAAATGTTGAGACAAAAGTAAATAATGTATGAGCAGAGAAGAGGTAAGACAACGACCGTGGAAATTGGAATTCTAGGTTGGTAGACGGGAGGCATGGGGTGCAAGATAAAGAAATGAGAATAAAAATAATAAAGGTAGGGAGAAAAACAATTGGGAACAGAAATATTAGAATAGGAAAAGTACATTGTGCTTTGGCTTGGGCTAATGTATTAGTATCATATGTATGGTATGGATGAAAAAAGAAACCTATATTAATCGTACATATTCTTTAAACCATACTTAAATGGCCTCATTTATTTAAAAAAAAAAAAAAGAAATTACTTCCAATACGAAATTGACTTCATTGGTTTGAATGAAATTGACTCCCTTAGAGCATCCGTTAATTTTTCTCATAGTAGCATAGTTTTAATAGACTCTCAGTTGAAGTCTTTTGAGGGAACAAATTTAAATTAGATTAAATAAATATAGATTTGAGTTAAGTGCTAATTGCTGAAGTTCGGAATTAGTGAATTAGTTTCTGCTTTTGTAATTTTGTATTCGACTGGTCATGAGTTACTATAACTTTCAAATTTTGATGGTAGGTTACAGTTTCCCTTAACTAGTGATATTATTACTTCACTAAAAAAAGATATTCTTTAAAAAAAAAAACACACACACACACACACACATATACCTCAGTTACACCTTGTATAATTTTAAGCAATGTTACACTAAATATTTTTTTAATTGGATGCGAATTTTGACAAATCCACCATTAGCTTACATTATTTTCATATATTCTCCATACTTGCAAAATTTCAAGGTGATCAAAGATTAATATTCATGTCATCAATCAATTGTTTAAATTCAAGTTTTTGTAGTTTAAAATAATGCATAAAATATGAATTTATGGATTAAATGGTAAATAACATCCAATTGACATGAAAATTGATACGAATTTTAAGAACATATAAAATAAGTAATTCAATGGTGGGATTTTCAAAATATAAATTATATTTGTCATATGAAATTTATTATTAATTATGTAAGGGGTAAATCTTAAAACCAGACCCAATCTGCTAAGAGTGGGTTAGGACAGAGGCCCAATACAACTAATTTGTAAAGATGGGTAATTAAGGCCAAGCACTTTGATTCCTAAGGACTATGTTTTGATAATTAAAGAAATGAGATTAGCAAAAATGACAATACTTGATAAAAATATAATAGGAAAAGAGAGATCATTGGCTTTGATCGTTTTCAGTAAAGATCTAGTTGAGATGAGTGACATATGCCACATATGGGTGATGAGGGAGTATGGTGCTGTTGAGTCTTGGGCTAGAAAAAGTGTACCGATGAAACATATTGCAGAGTTCTTTAGCTCCACAATAACTGGGGAACTTTTGGCCGAAAGGTTTTACCCCCCTATCAGAGCTTTTTATCCGACCCTGAGAGTTTAAATGAGGAAATTCAAAGTATTCCAATGCTTGAATGTATAATTTACACCTAATTTTGTGTAAAGTTTAGTTTTACTTGACAGGTAAACAGCTCTTACGAATGCGAAAATTGGCAAGTTGGGGTTTCTAGCAAGGTAGACGTCTTTTTGAAATTCATATGGACAAGTCATTAAGGGGTTGTTTGGATTTCAAGTTTTCCATCACCCATCACTGGGTTTTCATCTCCCATAACCCAAAATACCGTGGACCCCACCATAAGGTGCTTGTTTGGCTTTTCTTACTCAACGATGTTTCCATCACTCAATTCTCTGGTTTTTGAGTGATGAGATACCAAAATTGAAAACACAATTTGGGAGTTTCTGAAAACAGAGAATAGAGTGAGATGGAATTTTCCATAATTTTTAGCAACGAATGGGACCCACTATTCAGTGTCTTGTCTAATCACCAGCTCTCTTTCTTCTTCTTCTTCTTTTTCTTTTTCTTTGTTTCTTTCTTCTTCTCTGTTTCTCCTTTTCTTTTCTTTTTTTTTTCTTTCTTTCTTCTTCTCTTCATGCCTACTGCTCTCTTTCTTCTTTTATTTCTTTCTTCTCTCTTTCAATGTTTAGCTTTTACTCTCAACTACTCTCTTTCATACCAGACCAAACCCATCTGCACAGCCCAACATATCCCATCTTTCTTCTTTTCCTTAACATAACCCCATCTTCAGAGTAAACCCCTCAGCCCAGCCACATCCAGCGACGCATCTAATCTAATCCAACCTACGGCGGCCCCATCTTAGATCGGAGAAGGATGACGATGACATAGAACCCGCAAACCACCTACAGAGACCCAATTGTATGAACAGAGCCACATGCACCAGCTACCGAGACAATAACATCTACGACATCAAAGACCCAAAAAAAAAATTGAATCAAGAAAAAGACATACCCGAGTTGGAACAATGGCGATCGGAACTCGAAGGGGGTACGGATTGGTTTGGGATACAGTGAACAGCGACGGGTTCAAGCATCAAAGCAGTTGTTTGTGGATTAGATTTCAGTGATTAGGAGGGAGGAACAAAGCCAGAGCTACATCGGTAGCGTCGGCGTAGTTGGGAAAAAAGAGATGAAATTGGTTCGCCTTGAATGTATACGCAAGTAGGCTAAACGTGAGCCTGACATGGTGCTTAGGCAGTGGGTCCCAGAAAAAGTTAAAGTTTTTGAGTTATCAGAAGTTGGAAGCAAGTGCCAAACATACCACTGAAGGAAGTTGGAGAATTTTCAGTGATAAGTGATGAGTTATAGAGTGAAGAGTGATGATGTTTCAGTGATGAGTGATGAATGAGCATTTTTTCCACCCAAACAGCCCTTAAGCTACCAGAAATTAATTATTATTTTTAATGTACTTTTGAATAAATGAATCCAGTATGTTGTATTTTCTTTCGGCTTGTTCTAGGTAGGAAAGTTTTGCTTTTGATATAGAAAACTAAACTTTGTCATTATTTTTATTACACCACTAAAGTTTGAGGGTGATTGGATTTTATACCTTGAAGTTTTAAAATTTGGATTTTATCCCCTGAAGTTTAGGGTGTTTGGATTTTACAACCTGATATTTCAGAACTTGAATTTTACCCCCTAAATTTAGGGTTGTTTGGATTTTACACCTTTAAATTCTAAAACTTTAGGTTGTAATATCCAAACAGCCTAAAAATTTAGGGAGTAAAATCCAAACACTCCCAAAATTCTAAAACTTCAGGGTGTAAAATCTAATCACCCCTAAACTTTAGGGGTGTAATTTGCAATTTACCCTTATTGTTTTATATAAACTATTGGAGAAAACCAAAACATTAATTTAGTAGCATCTTGCAAAATGACTAGGGGTAAAACAAGAATTCCTTGTCCTAGAGATGGTCTACCAAGGTCAATGATGTCCTCCAAAGTCTGTGTCTTGTCATCTCCATTTCTTCCTTCTTAAAAGCATGTCTTTAAAGAGGATGATGGCTCTGTCTAGTTGGGCTATTTTTAGCTCCTGATAATGCTCTGTTTCTGGCTTTTGCTTTTATCCTTTCTATATTAATCAGAATTTACCAATTCCATTGTTGTCCTAAAGTGTCACTGCCTACTGTTGCATTTGTGGCTTGGCTGGTTCTTGGTTGCTTGAAGCCTTCAAATGCTGTATCACACCTATCGACCATGGATTAAATGGTTAGTAAAGTTGATAAAGCACTTGCTTCCTTGTATTCATGTATCTGTATATTTCTTTGTTGCCAAATGGCCCAAAGGATGATGATTATGATTTGAGTGCTTCTCCTTCTTGGAGGCTCAATAGTGTGTCTCTTTAGTTGGTGTTGCATTGAGCTTTGCTGCACTTGTTTTGTTCTTAAATTAAGCTCAGAACCCCACCAAATAGCTCTGGAAAAAGGGCATGGCAAGAAAAGTGTTGGGTTTGCATTGCACCACGTGGGTCCAGCCCACACTTTGTCTTAGCTCATTAAATGAGCTTGTTGAAAAAGTGCCAAGAAGTCAACAATGCAAATTGAACTTGCTAGAGAAGCTTTCCAATGAGAAGAATTAAGGTCATCTTTGTGTGTGTTTGTTTGGAATGCATGTTGAACGTTCATTTCTGCATTTAGCTGAAAAATGGTGGGTCTCACGGCACTGTTCACGGGGCTCGCAAGTACTTTTTTCAACAAAAACAACTTTAAAACTAGGTCCCACGGCACTATTCACACATTTAAAAATTATTTTCTACAGTGTTTTTAGTTTTCAGTTTTCAGCAATAAACAATATCCAAACAGACTTTTTATGTACAAAAGTCAAGACAAGTTGGCTTGCATTTATTGTGACTTGATGTTAAGAGTGTGGAAGGATGAAAAGAAGGAAAAGGTGAAGAAATAAAAGGAAAGGTCATTTGGCCATTTGGCGCAGAAGAACAGAATAAGAAGAGTGAAGAGTGAAGTCCCAGAGTGTGAGGATTGGTGTAGTCTTGAAGAACTGCGTGAGTAAGATCAAGCAAAAGAAAAGAGAAAAATAGAGAGAGTAAGAGAAAATTGTGAGAGATACACAGTGAGGAAGAGAGCAGCGAGTGTAAAGAAAAAGAGAGATTTTTTTCTCAAGTTGTATCTCTAAGTGTTGTAATCTCTATTTAATATAATGAAATTATTTGGAGTTTGTCCTGTGGTTTTTCCCTTCAAGAAGAAAGGGTTTCCACGCAAATTTTTGTGTTCTTGTGTCATTGTGCTTTTCGCTGTGCTTGTTGAAATTTATTCACAGTTATATAGAATTTTTCCCAAAAAAAAGATGTTCAAATGATTCCTTACTACTCTCACACAGCCAACATGTTTCATCACATTGTTTTATTTGATCCTGTTTTAATAGGCAGGTTTTTTATCATCAGTCTCCATATGAATGTGAGAATTGTAGGAATTTTACTTAAAAATTAATTCAAGAGAAAAAAATATAATAAATCTATCAATTAACAATTAACAATTATATTACGTGCATATTTAATAAAAATTAACAATAAGTTGTCAGAAATTTATATACTAAATTATTTAAGGACCTCACAACCAATTAGGATGCTCTCCCTAGCTGGTCAGGATTAACAAGACATTTCATTTCATTTCTCACACCCTTTGCAAGTATGGCCTTGACAATATTTATAATATTTAGAAAGGACATGACTAGCCATAAAATCATTTCTATCGTAATAACAATTCATGTAATAGATACGTTATATAGATTAATAAATAACTCCGTTAATTAGATTCATTAATGAAGAAGTTCATTAATGTGTCATTACTTTTGTAACTCCATACTAACGCATGAATTCATCTATTGTTCATATCCAAAATCACTATAATAACAACACCTCTTATAGGAGGTCAAGTTATTGGTAGGCAATGACACAATAGATTTATTAAGGCCAATACTCAACGTGCATGAATCTCATTACGAAAGGCCTGCCAATACTATTATACACTAACCATCGAAAGACTAACCTTTATTTTCTTTCTTAGTCTGAGCAATTTTAACTTGCACCTCCTCTCCATCATCGTCCAAAAATGTGCCTATAAGAAGAGGCTACATCATGATGGATATGGTCAAGTCGAGGACTCTAATGAATAATCAAGTAGACATATTTCAATATACCAATATTTTACATCATAAAAGTATTGCAAAATTTCACAAGAAATTTTGAGTAATTAAATATTGATAATAAAGACATCATAAAATATCATGTTGTGCCACATTATTCTATCAAATATTAAAGGACACCTTTTGTTTCCAAAATGTTTTCCACATCTGTCTCTGGTTCAGGCTGTTGTTCTCATCAGTATTGTTTAATATGTGGTACCCTTATTTTACTTGGTACTGACCTGTGGCTTAATGGGCTACATAGGTTGATCTGGGATGTCTGTTATCTTACACCCATTTGTTGTATTTTTTGGGTTGTTTCTTGGTTTATACATGAGGTAGATTAAGTTGGGTTTCTAGGTTTTGTGGGTTGTCAATCAAATCAACCATCTTAGTAACTTGTGGTGGAGGTAGACTTCTCTTATTGTCTCTAAGGAACCAGTGAGTGTAGACTAAGGGAATGTTTTTTACAGTTCCAGACTTTACCTAGCTTGGCAGTTGGTGTTAGAATGTGCCCTTAAATCCTATTGTATGATGCTATGTATGACATTATGTATGACTTAATGTTGTGATTAATAAAGCTATTTTATTATTATCTAAAATAATGGTAACATGAATATTTGGACATTATCATATAGTTTATGAGATGCATAGTATGTGATTTATGTGAAAAGTTACCGAAGATATAAATCACAAGTTCTTTGTAAACTCAGAATTTTAGTTCGTAGTCGGTGATGAAATTGGGCATTTCATCTACGAAGACTATAACATATCAACTAAGATGATTTTTCTTATTCATGGAAGTGGAGACTTCTAGTTGATGTGTTGATATGTTTTAAGAGTTAAGACATATTGAACTGGACCGCTATGAGATTTATTATTCTCCTAACGACTGTTAAATGAATAATAAATCTCACGACTTCTATTTACATGAACTCTTAATCCTGAGAGGATAATTGGTCTGATCATGAAATATAGGTTGCTTTGATATATCAGGAGTGAGATCTAAAGTCACGATCAAAATCTCAGTATGTTGGGCCGCCACATTTAGTGTTGATGGAACATATATTCTCAAGATGGAATTCATAGTCTCTTAACTGAGATTCAAAATATTCTCTTGAGATAAATTTATGAGTTTGGTTATTCAGAGTGTTAGGCCTAACCACTTTAGTAAGGAGTTACTAAAGTATGTATTTATGAAATTCAATTTCATAAATATATGATTAATAACATAAAGGATTAAACCGGGTACTCAAGGATTAAGATGTAATAATTTACAAAGTGACAGTCTACATTCATGACTTTGTATTACTACGAATATTTTATGAAGGGGTTACATGTACAATAAATTCTTGAGATATAATTTATAAATAAGGCCTAGAGTGCAACTATATTTATATAGTGGTATTAAATATAGTTAATGGTAATTTTGGACTTGTCAAGAGTTGACACAAAAGCCCAAGGCTTATTGGAGCTAGTGTCTTATTAGTCCATTTTGTTTTGAATTTCACTTCACTAAGGTATGCTCTCTTGATCTTGTATTCTGAAATTTACATAGTACATGTTATCAATTCCGAATGAAGTAGATCGGTTAATTTTTTACCGCATATGTTTTGTATGCAATACAAACATGTATTTAACTAACAATTGGTATCAGAGCAGTCTTCAATTTCAAATCGTATAACATGTTTTTGTGAGTTTTGGGATCAAGGATGATAGTTTCATGATGTTAGAAAGTTATGCAATTGATTTTTTACATGGCTGATTGAGATTATGTTTTGATGAAACCTTATATTGATGTTATGATGTTGTTTGAGTTTGATATTATGTATGTTAATTTGAACTTTAAGGCTTTAACATCAATGGAATTTAGTTTTGATATCAATCTCTGTCTATTATGTTCGTATGATGGTTGTTTTTTCATTAAAACCAGTTGAAAACTGTTCAAGAAAAATTCTGGAAAATTCGGTTTTCAAGTATTTTGATCGATCGTAAATTTCTTTCAATCGATCGAGTGACACAGTGGCCAATCTGCTTGATTCAATTGATACCTGATTGCTAGTCGATTGATCGAATGTTCTTTTTCGATCGATTGAGCAGCGATCGAGTACCGATCGAACCAGGCAAATTGTCAGGTACAAATTGAACAGCGATCGAGTATCGATCGATTGAGCAGCGATCGAGTATTGATTGAGCAGCAATCGAGTATTAATTGAGCAGCGATCGAGTATCGATTGATTGAGCTCGATTGCATCCGCCAAAACTTGGCTTTTTTCAATACTTCCCAGCAGCACCAAAAACTCACTGGACACTTAGTATGGTTATGGTAAGTGTTTGGGCTATCAACCTCTTAAGGATTTGGAAATAGAGAGGTAAGAGTAGAGGAAAACCACAAGGGATGGTGTAGAGAATTGTGGGTATGACGATCTCACACTCTCAAGGGATTGAGGCTAGGGTTTTCTGCCTGAAAAGATCTCTACTTAATATGAGGGTAATTATGGTATATATAGTGTGTATGAGGATGTAGTGGAGCAGATATGACAAAATAGCAAAACAGACTATTTCGTGGGTATCTCGCGGGAAGGCCTTACCCATGAGACACTCGCGAAAACCAGCTGTCACCATCTGTCATGACTCTTCGCATTCTAGTCATGTGCTGGGCACATGCATCACTTCGCTGGATGGCTAGTCGCGAGCTACTTGCGAAAACTCCTTTTGTCTTCAATAGACACCTTGAGTCTTCACACACTCTCTCTCTCACACTACCCTTACAAATACATTTCACATAAAATACAGGGTACAAAAGATTGAATAAAATTACAATAAAATTTGGCATGAAATTAGAGCCAACACATAATAGTTGTAAATTACAACTTTACATGAATAATAAATCTCACGACTTTTATTTACATAAACTCTTAATCCTGAAAGAATAATGGACTTGATCATAAAATGTAGTTTGTTTTGATATATCAGGAGTGAGATCTAAAGTCACGATCAAAACCTCAGTATGTTGGGCCGCCACATTTAGTGTTGATGCAACATATATTCTCAAGATGGAATTCATAGTCTCTTAACGGAGATTCAAAATATTCCCTTGAGATAAGTTTAATAGGTTTGGTTATTCAGAGTGTTATGCCTAACCACTTTAGTAAGGAGTTACTAAAGTATGTATTTATGAAATTGGATTTCATAAATATATGATAAATAACATAAAGGATTAAACCGGGTACTCAAGGATTAAGATGTAATAATTTACAAAGTGATAGTCTACATTCATGACTTTGTATTACTACGAATATTTTATGAAGGGGTTGCATGTATAATAAAGTCTTGGGATATAATTTATAAATAAGGCCTAGAGTGCAACTATATTTATATAGTGGTATTAAATATAGTTAATGGTAACTTTGGACTTGTCAAGAGTTGACAGAAAAACCTAAAGCCTATTGGAGCTAATATCTTATTGGTCCCTTTTGGTCTTACTCTAAGTCACACACTAAAGCCCAATTGGAAAGGTCCAAAAGGCTAGCCCAATTAGATAATCAGTTAGATACAAAGGGAGAAACATACAAAATTTTAGGAATGAGAGACATCATTGTGAAATGGTGTGTATGTGTATGTGTTAGAGAAAGCCACTCTTTTATTCTCCCTTAAACTGATTGAGAGACCACACTTCTTGGGCATAAAGTGGAATTTGAGTGAAGGTTAAAAGTGTTCCCGAGTGCTTCTAATCTTTTGTTTTGAATTTCATTGCACTTAGTTATGCTCTCTTGATCTTGAATTTTGAAATTTACATAGTACATGTTATCAATTGCGAATGAAGTAGATCCATTAATTTTCCACTGCGTATGTTTTATATGCGATACAAACATGTATTTAACTAACAGTTGGCATATTGGGAGGTCTTTACCTGCTGTGATATTTTTCCAATTTCCAAACACCATGTAGTGTTTACCTTGGCTTTGTATGAGTGCAGGTCTATGTAGGCGATGTATTTTTTTTTAGCTGGGAGAGCATTTCCCAGTGAAACACACATTTTTAGCCAATATGTTCTTGTTTAATTGGTCATAGCATAATGATTACTAGTAAACATTTTAAATTAGTGACCCTAATCCTCTGTTAAGTAATTGGTTTGTCAATCTGATTGTTGGTAAGCCATCAGCAAGTTCCTTCACTTCATTTCTTGACACTTGGATCTTCTTCAAAGGCAATTTATACCCAACCGTTTTCTCTATGTTTCAATATTGGTTTTTCTCTTATTGTTGAGTTTTTCCCATTTACAATTTAAATTTAATATAAAAACATTGAGGTTTTCTCGTATTTGAATTATGGACACAAAAGCTTGGAAAATAATTGTGGTTTTCATTTTAAATAAAAAAATTTTGATACTGAAGTGTCTACACTTGCACCTCTCACAGGATTGGGAGAACCATTATCCAATCCAATTTCATTAAATGTTGTACGTGCAAGTTAGATTTATCGATACTATGTAAGGAAATGGGTGATATGTCTAACAGAACATCTAAGTGAAAAAGCTTAAGAACAATAAAAATGGAAATTTTAACACTCTAATTTCGAGAGAATGCAAAAGTGGGACAGCGAATGTTGAAGAGACACAGGAAATATGTGAAAACCCTTTGGAAGGGATGAAAAAATATAGGTGAGCAAGAGAAGAATGTCCCTTACTCCTTAGAGCTTTTAATTATGTAAAAGTTAAGATTTTTACACAGTAGTCATGTTCTTCCCAAAGAAAGCCTCTCTTTTCTCTCTAGACCTTTTTGCCTATTTATATTTGTCTTTCTAGGTTCTTGCCCTAATTGTTCAGCAACATGTTTGTCTTATAGTACAACGAATGTTGCTAGGTACATAAGGATGGGTGTCAAACTGTGATTCCCATATCACAAATCCTAATACAGCTATTGTACTATGTCATGGCTGGAGGAGAGAGAAGACACGCCAATGTGAGGGTAGTGGGATGGAGGGTGGCTTTGCTACGATGTGGGGAGCAAGCCATGGACAAGGAAAGGGACATTAAGGATGCTACTAGCATACATGTGTCCTTAACAGTGGTCCAACACAAGAAGGGGTGTTCTATAGCATCTGACCATATAGGTCACTATCTTCATTTTTATGCTAGTACTGGGTGTCCATGCCAGGTACGTTCTCACCCTTCCCCAAGATGGTCACGCCGTTGGCACAGGCCAAAGATTCTCTTCTTTAGCCAATGTTCCCTTTTTCTTCCTCACAGCTAGCCCACCTATAGGGTTTGGATCCAGCCATGTTAGCCCTCATACATGCCTTGGCTGATGTAATGTACAAATGTTAGATGTAATTCAATCCTAAACACCCAGTCTTGTTAATCAAACCCTTAGAGTGACAGGCAATGTTAAATTGTGAAATTAACAAATTTTGAGGAAATCTGTTACTCTTAGTCTCTTACTATTGAGAGTGATGTATGTTTATTATTATTACATGAAGAAATCCCATGAGATGGCCTTAAAATGATTGCAAGAGGTTTTGAACTTAAAAATATCATGGATATCATGAGGCCTTAGGAACTACTAAGCCAACCCTTTGAGGATAGTTAATGATAGATATTAAATTACACAATATATGAAACAAAAAGTAAATTCCATCTAATAGCTTAATAAAGAGTATATAAACAAAATTAGAAGAAGATGCCCTTTATAGGGGGAGTCAAAGAGAATTCATTAGGTGTTATTTTCGATCTCACCTCTACACAATATTAAAAACTAGTAAGTTACGCATGTGATGCACTGATAATGTTGTAAAATTTTATGTAATATAGTTTTGGAAAATGTAGTACATATATTATAGCATAATTGTTATAGAACTTTGTTTATAATGAGTTTATCAAAAGAAGCAACAATTATAAATTGCACACACATATCCATTATATTTGTTCAGTTCAAGTAATGAGAAATAAAAAAACAACTTTAGAGGAATATTGTAAAATAAAAATTGATATAAAATGTGTCTTCCTCTTTCTCCTTAATTCTAAAACAAAATATACATCCCAAACACCTACAGTCAATCATAGCCTTTGCAAAATCCACAAGTCCACAATGTCCTATCTTAACATCAAAATCATAATTCTCAAGCTCTCTTCTTTGGTTGTAGCCAACTCATACAGGTTAGGATTGGATGAGAAAACAATGTTGGATGTAGGTAGGTGCCATCAAAAGATTGAAGGTAAATAACATTGTTTTTTGTTTGTGTGTATTTAATATGAGATGACATAAAGAGCTATGGGTTGGTATATATAAAGGAGTGGAAGTGCAAGAGGTGAAAATGGTGAATTGAAAAGCAAAGAGTCTTGAAACATTGAACCAAATGAAACCAAAAGTCAATATTTAATTTGTTCTTATCTCTAATGTAGCACTTAAGAGTAATTCAATTCTCTTTGCAAAGAATGTGTCACATGACAGAATCTCACATACTCTTTCACATGAGGTCTTCCATTAGAAAACTTGGAAAGTGAGGGTTATTGACAAAGCCCACTTGCGGGTTACATAGTTGAGGGGCCCTAGCTTAATCAGGTGTGTCGAAGCCCCAAAATTCAGCCTAACAAACTAGTGTTTTGTGACTGTCTAAAATACTAGTCATACCAAAGTCGTTTCGAGCATATTGGGGCAATAGAGAAATATAGTGTATATATTATTAAAATCATTTGATCTATTTATATAAGTGAAAAAACTATTGTTATGTTTAATAATACAGAGAGAGAGAGAGAGAGAGAGAGAGAGAGAGAGAGAGAGAGAGAGAGAGAGAGAGAGAGAGAGAGAGAGAGGTAACTTTGGTATTAATCGACACTAAAACATATTATTCTTTTCACTAGATCAAAAATGACCTCATCTAAAAAAAATCGAAATAACTTCTAGTACGAAATTGACTTGCTTGGTTTAAATAAAGGTGTTTTTGTTGTATTTGGTTCCCAATAAAGTGAAAGAAAATAAAAAGAGAAACATGTTTTTTTTTTTTTTAATTCATTTTATTTATTTGTTTTTTCTTATAAAATCAAGATTGCATCTCTTTTTTTGACACACACGCATATATATATATATATATATATATATATATATATATATTTATATATTTATATATTGAGATGTTAATGTGGCTTTTTTCGAGCAATTAATTGTTTTTTAATTATATTATTAACTACGTATGTGTTAAGTGAGCATTTTGTCAACCAAGTTAGCATTTTTTGCCACTCAGATGACAATAAGGATCAAAGTAACAATAATTTCAAAAGTTAAGGGCCAAAATGGTTGCCAAAAAAAGAAGAACCAAGTTGATAATAACCACTAAATATAAAACCAAAAAGATGCTTTTTGGTGATTGGCACACTCAAAAATATCATTTGATAGACGCATATTAAGAAAATCGAAAATTCTGACATTAAAAAAATTAGTTGTAAAATTTCCTTTGAACTCTTCTTGACATTCTATACTTATTTAGTAACGCAAACTGGATGTATATTATTATAGAAAGTGTTAGAAGAATTCATGTAGTTAACCCTAATTAATATATTAATGATTCATAACCAACCCTAAAATTTTGGAATTAAGACTTTGTTATCATTGTTATTATAGAAGAAAAATGTTAGAATGTAAGGAATGCAAATCCTTTATATCACTTTTTGCGTACCGCTCTATGTTCCATCAATCATTACTTACTATGTGTATGATTGTTTTCCATTTTAAACTTCAGTTATTTTATAAAAAAAGTAATATCAAAATATGGCACGTAGTAATTAGTGGAATATAGAGTGGTACACAAAAGTGATACAGAAGATTTGTATTCGAATGTAAGTGTATTCTTAGTTTTCTACAAACTTTAAGTAGTTTCTCAACAAATACAAATCCTCTATACCACATTTTGTGTTCCATTTTATGCTCTGCCAATCACAACTTGTTATGTGTTTATTTTTTTTCAATTTAAACTTTGGCTATTTTATAAGAAAACATAAACAAATACATGGCAAGTTGTGATTGGTGAAACACAAAAATGGTACATAAGACTTGTATTCTTCTTCAACTGGACATTGTGTTAGTTTTTCCTTAATATAGAATTATATGGTATTGCGTTTTAATCTCCAGCAAGTGTTTAGTTAATGGGTAATATAACAGTTTTTTGTTAAAACAAAAAGAGATGTTCAGTAAAGAATCTAGGACTCAGTCAAAAATCTACGAGAAGTAAGCTAAACCCATCGTTGATAACTGCTAAGAGAGAGAGTGGGATATTTATAACTGGGCCGTAAAGCTTGAAGTTTTGATAAGTGACAAACAGTGGCTCAATCTAAAGCTTGAACCTTTCCTCTAAAAAATTAAGCTTGAACTTTTGTCCACTGATGTCTCGACCTGCAATGAATCCAATGCTGTTGTCCGAGCGTCTCCCTCACGACATTATGTTCGACATCTTGACTCGGCTGCCAGTGAAATCCTTAATACAGTTTTGTCGTGTTTCTAAATCATGGTACTCCACAATCACTAGTCCCATTTTCATTACCAAGCACTTAAACCGAACAAATTTGTTATCCAACACCAACAACAATAAAAATGGTTATTTGTTGTCTACAGTAAAAAAAAATCAAGATTGTTCTTCTCGCGAAGAATGGACTAAGCTTGTGTACAACAGCGACCGCACATTGACACAAATTTCTAGGGTTGAAATCCCCTATACTGATGATCTTAGACACATATTATATGTGTGGAAAACTAAGAATTAAAAAGTTATAGCCTGTTTGGATTGAGGGGGGGGGAGGGGGAGCAAGGAGAGTAGAGTAGAGTTGGCTCTACTCCCCTGGCTCCCCCTTCCTTGTTTCTCAAAAACAACAAAAAGATTCTAGCTAGTCCCTTCACTGATCTTCTGATAAAGCCGCTTTTGGATTTGGGTACTACAAGATTCTAAGAGTTACGTTTATTGAACCATTTGACGCTTTCTGTTTGTTTACACATTTGAGTGCCGATTCATGGAGAAAGGCTGTAATTTCAGTGGAGCCATTTAGTGGGTTTGGACCCCATCGGATCAGTTGATTATTAAGGTGTATCACCTAGTTTCTTTTTTATTGGGGGTTTCCACTTTATAGCATTTTTCGGAGACCACAACTTCATTCGGTCTTGTCATTTATGTATTTGTGCTTAAATAAGGCACTATTCTCTGTTTTCTTTCTGGTTTGTATAAGGCATGAAAGTATTGCTTTTGATGTAGAAAATTAAAATTCTAGTACTAAGTGGGAAAGGTTTCCTTTGAGGGGTCAATGGCTATCGTTTATAAACTGGATTTTTGTGTGAGAAATGGTGTGCACATTCTAGAACATGGCATGTCATGGGGAAACATACATGTTTAGCCAACATTGTCTTGTTTTATTGGTATAACATAATGATTACTAGTTTTGGAATCAAGTTAACAATTAAAAAAAAAAGGGGGTTGGGGGGGAAGGGGCACCCTTAATTTTGATTTTTCTAAACACGCCTTATTGGATTTTGTAGTATTATTTAATCCCAGTCAACAGAATAAAATTTTCTCTGGACTATGCTCATATTGGTATTGATAAGAGTAATAAGTTTTCGATTTTGTTTCATTTGCATTTTCAATACCAAGAAAACCATGATCCAGAAGAAATTAAAATAAGGATCTGGGATTGTTAACAGCTCCAATAATTATTATTATAATGAAAGTTGTTCTCAACTTCTTATTAGATCTTTAATTGATAATAAGTCGTCCACCAGTGAAAAGGCTTATTTGTTGGGACTTGGGAGATGATGGTGATGTCCCATGTGTTTTCTGTAGAAATCAAGTAGAGAATAGGGACCATTTTTTTTTTTTCAATTCCTTTTCTCTAAATAAAATTTGGGTTAATTTCAAACAACTATGCCTAGTATATAACCCATGCAGCTGTTGGAATGATGTGATCCAGAGTACCAAGTAAAAAAAGGGTACTACATGTTAAAGAAAACTGATAAGAACCACAGCCTGAACAAGAGACAGATGTGGAAAATATTTTGGAAACAAAAGGTGCCCCTTAATATATTCTCACATTCATATGACATATAGCCAAAGAATTAGCGACCTGTCGAATAGTGACCTTCATATCATTAATTTATACAGTTGAATAGGGGGTAATTGTTTTTTTGGGCTGTTTCTTGTTTATAAATGAGTTTTTTTTTTTTTATATTATTTATTTATAGAGAGTTTCAATTTATGACATCAGCTTTTGATGATAGCTCTTTATCATCAAACCAATTCACCACTTAGTTTTTGGTGTAAGAGGGGATTGAATCCCAGATCTCTTATATAACCATCAGAGACTTTACCAGTTGAGCTAACTGGACCCACCATAAATGTGATAAATTAAGTTGGGTTTCCAGGTTTTATCAATCAAATCAGCCACCTTTTTAAATTGTGGTGGAGGCAGACTTCTCTCATTGTCTCTAGGTAACCAGTGAGGGTGGTCTTAACGGAATGTTTTGTCCATTTCCATTTCCAGTGATCAACTAAATAAATTATTCTTAAATAGACACTTCATTACCTGACACTAGATTTTCTTCAAAAACAATTAATACCCACATGTTCTTCAAAGTAAGCTCCTGCATATTCCCAACAGTTTTTTCTCTATGTTTTAATATTGGTTTTTCTTTTACTTTTAAGCTTATTCGGTTTTCCCATTTAAATAAAAAACATCAAGGTTTGCTAGTATTTGAATTTTGAACAACACAAAATACTTGTAGGAAATATATGGGTCTATTGAATAAAATACTTGCTAGTATTTGGCATAACCATGATCACCAATCGTCCCACGCAACCGAATACAGTTAATCAAACCCTGCATGCTAGGCTTAAAGTCTTGTGGGACCCTTTTTCTGTTCCCTAAGCCTGGGACCAATGCAAATCTATGGGTCTATTGAAGGGCTAGGGAAGATGTGAGATTCTGAGTAAGGGAACTAGACTCGGTCTCACTACGGCCAGCTTGGGTTGTTTTAATAAACTGATTTGCACACAAGCAAGTCCAAAATACAACAATATATGTGCAAGAACTATGGAAACAACATAATATTGGCAAGCATAAATCAGTTCAGTGAACTCTTATTAATAGGTCAAAGAACCCCAAACACAAATCCTTTGAGGAAATAGACACAAAGCCTATAGGCCTCAAACTTCACAAACTTAAGTAGACATTAAGGTCTTACAAGACTTGCAATGTTTGAATTCCTGGATTGATGTGTAGCCCCCAAGTAATACTACAAACAATAACCACTTTTAAACTACTTTCTGGGAACTTGACCTAAGTCTTAAACTCTTACTGTGATTTTCAATTTTCTCTATTGCTTCTTTTTACTATTTCTCCTTGTTCTCCCCTTTTCCATGGCAAGTTTTCCCTCTTTTATATTGGTCTTGGAGGGTCTTGAAATTACCATCTTCTCCTTTGCGTTGGTCTTTTGCTATTTATCATTGGGTTGAAACTCTAGGTGTTTCTTTTCCCTTTTTGTTCTTGTTTCTCTTTCCAAAGAATTCGTCCTTGAAAGCACTCTTGGTTTTTTTTTTTTTTTTTCATAGGAGATACCTTTTTCTAGCCAATTCATGCATTGGCTGAGGTCAACAAGGATGGGTCTTTTCCCAAGGCTAGGAGAGGGACATTTCGATTGTTTCTTCACTCTGATAAGGACTTTACATATTGTGCCTCTTTTCTAAAAACAATTTAGATCATTTATTGATTAGGGTGAACTTCTAAAGTGTGCTCGACATCTTTCTCTTTTCGCTATTTTTCCTTCTGCAGAGGTTCCTCAAGCCTCTCCCTCATGCACTGATTGGTTTTCACTCCCAGGTCCCAAGGTTTGGCAGGACCATTTGTCCCTTTCAATCCTTCATCTCTAAGGAACTCGGTAATCCATGACTGCTTTCTCTAGTGAACGTTCCCCCATTTGCTAGGAGCCTAGGATGGTCTCATTTGAGGACCTCTTCTCTTGCACCCTCTTGTGGGATTGTTTGCACCTTGTTTCAAGGTCTTTTTCCTTCTTTCTTTTAAGGCGTAAATGCACTTTTAATCCTTACATTTTGCATCTTTTCTATTTTGGTCCTTACATTTTAATTTCACCACTTTTAGTCTTTAAATCAATGAGCGCGTGTTACTTTGGTCCTTGCTATAAGTCAACAAACGGAAATATCTAATGTGGCTAATGGAGGACTTAAAATATTATTAAAAATCCACATCACCCATGCCACATCAGCATCTAAATTAAAAAAATTAATTTATTAATTTTAACTAAATAAAAAAATTAAAAACCAAAAATCACATGAATTGAGATCTAAGTGTGTCTTGAACAAGAACACAAACCCAGATCTAAGAACACAAACCAAGAAATTTAGAAAAAAAAAAAAAAAAACAACAACAACAACAAACAACCATTCAACACCAAATTCTCCAGTAAATCACTAATCCATGTGATTTTCACAAAGTCCATAATTGAATAACTAATCAGCCATACAACACCAAATTCTCCAACAAATCAAACCCATAAACCCAGTAAAGAAACCAATCTCCAACAAACCCATAAACCTATATTTTCTTAGAAAACAAACACACAAAAAAACTCCCAAAAACTTTAGCTCAAATACAAAGGACCAGATCTCCACTATCCATTGCCGTGCTGGTCTCTGATGTTCATGTACAACTTCAAATCTCGAGGCTTTAGCTGTTCGATTTCGTCGAATACCGTGTGGATGTGTTGGAGATAAGGTCGGAGGATTCTGCATTTGTTGACTTTTCTGAGACTCAAAACAAAACAGTTCTTGGAATTGGTCTAGGTTACCTTGGCGCTGAGGAAGTTGTCGTCAATGGTCTGGTTCAAATCAAGGCATAGAATGATGTCGTTCAGTGATGCCCTTCTGTATTGTTCACCGGAAGTGAAGACGTGAATGGGATGCTGGTGAAGGAAGACAGACAGTTTGTGAGGTTAAACAAAGGAAGAACGGTGGTGAGAAGTGAGATTGAGATTGAGATTGAGAGTGGTTTGCACGAGAGAGTGGGATTTATGAATTTGTATTTTTTGCTTAGATGTGTCTGATTTACACACAGAGAGAAAAAGAGTGAAAGAGGCTGAAAACCTGTGAGTCCAAATTGAGAGAGAAATAAGAGACAGAGAGAGAGAGACAGAGAAAGAAACTTTTAGATCTGGGTTGGGGTTCTTGGTGTTCTTGTTCAAGAAACTTTTAGATCTTAATTCATGTGAATTTTGGTTTTTAATTCTACTTTTGATTTTTTATTTAGTTAAAATTAATAAATTAATTTTTTAAATTTGTATGTTGATGTGGCATGGGTGATGTGGATTTTTAATAATATTTTAAGTCCTCCATTAGTCACGTCAGATATTTCCGTTTGTTGACTGACGGCAAGGACCAAAGTAACATGCGTTAATTGATTTAGAGACTAAAAGTGATGAAATTAAAATGTAGGAACCAAAATGGAAAAGATGCAAAATGTAGGGACTAAAAATGCATTTACGCCTTCTTTTAATGTTGGGTGTTTGCCCCATCCCATTCAGTTCTTTGTCCTCTTTTGCAAGAGCATTGCTATGGAGTCATGGACTTATGAGTCTCTCATGTATCCATGCAAGGCCCATGGTTTGGTTGAATGGGCTGGACCTATTCCTTTAATTTTTGGATATCAACAAGTCTCAATTCAAATAGTAGGCAAATTAAAAAAATTTCACCGATGCCCACTCTTATTTAGAGTGGCTAGCATTGCCAAATTATGAAAGTACCTATGCCCACTCATATAGACTTCATGTCATATACACAAGTACCTCAACTTTATATTCATTGAAACAAAAATTACTTAAAAATGGTTAAACTGCTAAAGGAAAAGCTGCAACACGAGAACTACTAGGAGGTCTACTGCTCTTAGACTCTTACCATCAATAGTGATTTATGTTCTGTTATGGTTCCATTTTAGTTAACAGAAGATATACAACTAAACAATGTATAAAACAAATTAATAGCAATTCCCTCTAACAGCTTTGTAAAGGAAAAAAAAAAAAATCAGGGAAAAAAAGCCTTTAAAGGCATTCCCAGGATATCAGTAGCCAAAATATAAAATTTAAGAGCCATTCCATCATTCTTGCATATAAAAAACTGAAGGCATTACAAAAGCTGATGGCGAATGACGAGTTCAAGAGAATTTCATTAGATGTTATCTTCAATCCCACCTCTGCACATTATTAAAAGAAAAAAAAATGTATATAACTAAACTGAAACAATTTTCAAAACCATAGTTTTAAAAATCGGATGGGATCAACCCGTTGAATCAAGAATAGGGCACTAATACGATCCAGTAAAAACCCCTATAACCAGCCAAAATTGAGAACCAGAACAAAAATAGTTCTTCGACTGTATTAATTTTGAAAATCATGATCACAACAATAAATTTACAACAAAATTACATATATGAGATGGGATCATGGGAATATATTATTTTGCATTGTAATTTATGCCAATTTCAAATATGTGCATAAATTGAAAGGAGAATTCTTACTAAAAGAGAAAACAATTACAAACATAAAACATTATAATTTGCTTTGCCTATAAACTATATTCTCTTAACATTATAAATTATTCCATAAAAAAACATTATAAACTATTCATAAAAAAAATTATGGATTAAATAGTAAATAGTATTCAATTGAATTTGACATGCGTATTAAGATCATGAAGAACATGCATGATAAGATTTTCAAAACTTGTAGTCATGTTATTTTTTAATGTGAGTTGTAACTTGTAGCTATCCCTATAATCAAGTTTTTAACTAAACTTTGTCCATGGGCAAAGAAGCTCTTCTTTCTTGATTTATATAAATGGGTTGTAGCTTAAAATTGAATAAATAATAATGGTACCTGCAACAGAAGTGGATCTTCTGTTACAGATTTTAACATTATGCTTGCTATAAAATATTTGAATGTTTGCTTAATTTTAGGATTAGAATAAGTTATTACATAATATTAGAATTAATTGCATTTGTATTTGCTTTTTAGTTGGCTAGGGGAATCCATTAATCAATTGTTTGGGCTGTAACGACTAGTGGAGTTAGTCTTTGAGTTTTATTAGTAATGGTTGTTCCCTAATATGCAAGGCTTGTCTAAATTTGAATAATATCATCAGAAAATTATTTATGCAGAGTATTTTCTTGAGATGAAGGAATCCTTGCAATCCTAATTTCATTTTTATTGTTTATCCATTAATTATTAATATAATTACAAGGCTCAATCAGCATAGGTTGAATTGTAATTAGATAAAACTTTCTCTTTCCCTCCTTGCTGCAAACACAAATTTTAATTACAGAGATGTCAAAAAGGGTTTGAGATCATCATCATTGTCGAACCACTGATGTCATTGTACGTTTTTAGACCCCTTAAAACATAAGTTGTTTAACCTAGTTATTTAGCCAAGTGATTAATTTAGGTAAATTATTCAAATCTAGGTTAACACAAGTAAATCATATCATGCAAAGCAGTGCGGAAAAGTAAATAACACACGATATGATAACCCAAGAAAACTAAACCAGTAAAAAATTTAGGGATGATTTAACATAACTATCCTCAAGGTAAAATGGGATCCACTATGAAAGAATTGAAGTTTTACAATAGCGACTTAGACCACTAACATCCTATTGCTACCTCGAGTAGAAAACTTACTACCATGACCACGTGACAATTCTGAGTCTACGGACTACTTCTTTCTCAGATCCACAGCATCCACAAGTATACCACTTGTATTTCTTTGAGCTCTTTATGCAGCACTAAAACGATCACTAAGCTCTTGACATCAATCTTGATCTTGATAACCCTAAGTGTGTATGAAGGCAAACACCTCTAGATTTCACAAAAGATTTACACATATAGCATAAATAACAAGACTCTAGAGAGCTTTTGGGTCCTAAACCCTAGATCTACAAAAGAGACACACTCTTCTCTCTCTAAAAAGCCTTTTTAAAAACGTGCTTAGGGTTTTCTTTATATACTAGAAGAAGTAGACCTAAAACCTTAATCCTTAATGGGCTTGAACTTCTATTTGGGCTTGATTAAAATTCTACAGATACAACTCCCAATCGGTCGAGCCTGTCTCTCGATCGGTCGAACCAGGCAGTTTTTGAAATCTTCTTTCTGTAACTTACTTGTTCTTGAATCTTGACTTGAATCATTTTGAGCATTGTCTAATAATACCTATAGACTCTAGGATCTATATCTGGACAAGTTTGTGTTCATGATTTGCCAATTGTTCTAAACTTTTAGAACCTAATAGTCTCGCCCAACCTTGTCCAACTGTCTCCTTGACGACCTCGTACTCGATATCATAATTCGAATGCCAGCAAAATCCTTAATTAGTTTGATTTAGGTGCATTTCCAAATCATTTTACTCCAAACACCTCAACTGAGAAAATTCATTATCCTCCAACAAAAACAACAACCATGGTTATCTATTATATGCCCCACCTCAGTGTAAGGAACATATTTTTATATGATTGACATATCCTTTGACAAAACGCACTTTACTCTTGTATTTGGATAAATTTAAGTAGATTCAAGATGATCATTATAAGTAATTACATTGAAAACATGAAGATTACTCAAGAATTGCTCAAGAAAAGTGCAATCTGCAGGTCTCGATACCTCCTCGACAGAAGCTCAATCTGTCGAGATTCATTAAAGCTCGACACATGTCTCGATCTATCGAGCTTGCGGGATTCAGACTATAGCCAGCAACATTTTTTTTTCTAAAAGACTATTTGTTTATGGTTTTGTATAATCCTTATTGGACTAGGAAAGCCCAAAGTTTGTGTATACCTACTTGGAATAATAAAGCCCAGTGAGCTCCTATTTAAAACAAGGAGGTGGAAAAAGAAAAACAAAAACCCTAGAGAGCTTCATAAGGTTTTCTTTTTGAAACCCTAGCCTCCTACAGAAGAAAGAGTTCTTGCTGCATTTTTTGTATGCCTTTGGGTTCTGTAACCAAACAAAGTATCTCATACCATCATTAAAGATATTATTGGTGTTTCTATGTAAAGCTGTTGCAAATCAGCTACATCAATTAAAGGGTTACCGTGGAGTTAGTCACGTACTGAGATTCTTGCAAAGGAGTTAGTCACGTACTGGGATCTGTGCATCATTCGTTAGTCACGTACAGGGATTCGTGCATTGAACAGAAAAATTACCGCTACAATACAAGTCCAATTAGGTATTGAGATAAGAGTTCATCTGTAGGTTGGTATTTCTGGATAGGCCAAAGGGTTTAGCAAGATTTTTTATACTTGTAACTGCTTGTGATTGATAATAGTGGATTTTAGAAGTGGTGATCTTAAAATCACCCGGTGGGATTTTGCCTCGGAGGTTTTCCCCATTCGTATGCAAATCACCCATGTCAAATTTATTTTCTGCTACATTTAGTTTAGTTAGTGATTTGTTTGTGCTACCATGCCATTGCTTATAATTGAACCTAATTAATAAACTTGAGTAATTAATTAATTTGTAAGGGGTCGATACATTTTTGCCCTATCACTCAAGATCATTCATCTTCCCAAAACATGGACTACATTTGTTTACAATGCCGACGCAGGTTGACCCAAGTTTCTAGGTTTGAAATCCCCTTTACAAATGAGCACGTTGTTGGATTCTGTAACGGCCTGTTCTGCCTCGCTAACAATAATGGTGGAAACAAGAATTAGAAAGTTAAAGACGCATCTATCTTCTACTCCCTTAATTCATCCTCTTGATTCAGCCGCATTTGGGTTCTGGGTATAATTCTCAAACCAAGGACTACAAGATTCTGAGACTAACGTGTTTTAAACCGGCTCTAATGCAGGTACCCGCCGAGGCCGAGATTTACACATTGAGTACTGATTCATGGAGAAAGTCTATGATTTCGGTGGAGTCTTTTACATATAAAATAAATAATAATAAAAAGGTTGACTTTAGCCCATTGCTTAATTTACCATTTACATAAAAGAGCTTAATTCTCCATCAAGCACACACACTCGGTCTGGTAGACTTTAAGGTCTAAAACCACTTTCAATTCCAGCAACTCTTTTTTTTACCTGCCTTCTTATGTTGGCTGGATCCAAGCAATTTGTTTAGCAAGTTGGACCCGATAATCTTAATAACAATGGCAATAATACAATCATACAAACCATGTGCTAATGGTCAAAAGGCCATCCTGAATAACACATCTGGTGGATGATTTCATGAACAATTGGAGAGCTGCTTCCAGCAGCTCCATTATGATCAGAGCTAGAACTAAAAGTGCGGAATGGCCACAGATAAGAGAATGGGGTTCTTCTTCCTTGAGTCTCCCTACTAATTTTCCCTTCTGTAAGCATTACTACTTGTTATAGGATTATAATATTATGTAATTAAAATGGAAAGAAAATTACAATTTACCCACCTGTGTTTTTGCCAAAATTTAAGTTGCTTACATGTGGTTTGAAATTTGACACTTTACCTACCTGAAGTTAGCTTAGTTAGAGTTTTGTAATCCACATCGGTTAAAAACGGGGTTAAATATGTAATTTTTCTCTACTTTAATGTCTCTCTCCTCCAAAAACCCAAAAGCCCGAAAAAAAAATACAACATAAAATAAGATAAAAAAGAATTTAGCAGAACACTTGCATAGTAGGATTTTAAACTACACGTATGCAACTTAAATCGATCAAACCTCAGATGAGTAAAGTATAAAATTTCAAACCCCAGGTAGACAACTAAAATTTTAGTTAAATCACAGATGAGTAAATTGTAATTTTCCCTAAAATGAATTAAAATGACAACTTAAATATACAGATTTGAGAGTTAATATGGAAGATAAGGAATTAGTCAAAATGCTTAATCCCACATTAAATATGAGATGGACTCTTTTATTGTTTTTAAACATGGTGATTAATAAGCTAAAATGTATTGGAGCAGACATTGGGCCAGATAATTGTTACTTTTACTGCAACCATTTTGATGCCGAAAGAAGAATGTAGGTTCAACATTTCTTCTTAGTCATTCTCTCATACATGTGGTTTGAAATTTGACACTTTATCTACTTGAGATTAGCTTAGTTAGAGTTTTGTAATCCACATCAGTTAAAAACAGGGTTAAAAATGTAATTTTTCTCTACTTTTATGTCTCTTTCCCCCAAAAACACAAAAGCCAAAAAAAATACAACATCAAATAAGATAAAAAAGAATCCAGCAGAACACTTGCATAATGGGATTTCAAACTACATATTTGCAACTTAAATTTCAGTCAAACCTCAGATGAGTAAAGTATCAAATTTCAAACCACATATAGGCAACTTAAATTTCGGTCAAATCACAGATGAGTAAGTTGTAATTTTTCCTAAAATGAATAAAAATGACAACTTAAATATACAAATTTGAGAGTTAATATGGAAGATAAGTTTTTCAAAATGTTTAATCTCACACTAAATATGAGATGGACTCTTTTATTGTTTTTAAATATGGTGATTAATAAGCTGAAATGTATTGGAGCAGACATTGAGCCAGATAATTGTTACTTTTACTTCAACCATTTTGATGCCTAAAGAAGAATGTAGGTTCAACGTTTCTTCTTAGTCATTCTCTCATATATGAAGTTGTATGTGTATCAATGAACCATTCAGGCAATTAAGCATAGGTTTTCCTAAGCAATTACACTTCGTTAGGAGAAGATAGTCACACCCTCAAAGCTTAAAATCAGCCCCTACTGAAATTTTTTAAAATCAATCTTATTATCAATGTAATTAATAGCAATAAAACCTTCATGTAAATCATCGCTAAATCTTTCCTAAAAGCACTGGACATCATGGTCCAAATGGTACCTACCTATGTACTAAAAGATAGGATTTGAAGGCATGACAAATCAATTTATTATCTATGTAATTAATAGCAATAAAATCTTTATATAAATCATTGCTATATCTTTCCTAAAAGTACTAGACATCATGGTCCAAATGTTACCTACCTATGTACTAAAACATAGGATTTGAAGGCATGGGAAGGGTTTCAGGTAGCAGTAGGATAAATTCTAACCAATATTAAAAGGGGAAGAAAAAAAATCGCAAAATGAGACTCATGGGCCTCTAAAATGGCCCATTACAAGCCATTCTAGAAAATCAAAATAATTACCATGTTGCTTTTATTCTAAAAGATAAAGTTTGGTTACAAACTTGATTGTAGTCTAAGCCTACAATTTTACTTAATTTGTTTTTATTGGGCGTGAATTTTGATAAAAATTTGCCATTGGATTAATTTTTTTTTTTATATTCTTCATGCTTTCAAAATATGCACTTCTTAACCAAACAAAAATAAAAAATGAAATAGGGGAAAGATGAAGAGGAACCTAGATCATGAATTAAAGAAATAGATAGAAAAAAGTGAATGGTTTAGGAAGGTTGGAAAGGTACCACCAGAAATCTTCGACTGTGTCGAAAGTGCATATCTTGGGGAGAGAGGCGCCCCAGGCAACACCTTGCTTGGGTTTCGACTGGTTGTCAAACCACAATGTCCACTTGCTCTCCAACCTTAGTGGTTATTTTGTTACTGCCACAACACTGCCTTCGTCTTTGTTGCCGTTGCTGTAGTACCAATGCCTTCCAAAATCAAATCTTAATGATATCCTTGTTAAAAGATTTGATCTGGGAACCGTTTGTTCTTAGGGTAAGTCTAGTGCCACACATTTTGACACAAAAAATGCCACAACTCGCCACATGGCGAGTTGTGGTTGGTGGAGAGGTGATGGTGGGTCCATGTGGGGACACCTCTTCACCAACCACAACTCGCCATGTGGCGAGTTGTGGCATTTGTTGTGTCAAAATGTGTGGCACCAAACTTATTCTTGGTCTTAACTTGTAATTTCATTTTTGTAATATTTTAATAAAAATGTCACTTCAATTAAAAAATGTCACATCATTATTCTGTTAGCCATATAGACAAAACATTAACAGCAGTTAATTAGAGGACTAACAATACTCATTTTTAGAACTTGGCTAAATTTAAATGGGTTTCTCATCTCCTCTTTTATCCCATTGAGGAGGTATTTTACAATTTCAATACCAATTACTCTCTTCTTACACACAATTTTTTGAAGGCATGTTACTTTTTAAACATAAGGGATCAATATTGCACACTTGAAACTTAAGGGACCAATTGCGCTCACAGGGTAAACTTCAAGGGCCAATAATGTAGTTTCAACAAAAACTAAACCACAAATTTTCTAACCAAAAAAACGAAAGTTTAAGACTCAATAATTATTGAAGTAAAAAAAATAAAAAAGTAACCTACAAAGGTCCCAAGAAAGGCCAACATCAAAACTAGATCTTGAATCCCTTGGTAATTAATATTGTTTTGCATAAAACACCCATGATCATTTTCTCGCGTTTTATATTAGGATGGTGGGAGATAAGGGGAGAGGAGATGCTAGGGGTGGCGCTATATCATGTTAAGGGGTTTGAATCCCTTGAATTGAAAATATTTTTACACATCGCTAACTTAAATTTTGTACACCTTGATGACAGATCAACCTAGTCCAAAACCAAATAACAACATTAGACAGTCTATCCTAAAACCAAACAACAACATCGATTATAGATCATTCTCAAACTCTAAGAGTAAAGGGTGAGTTTTTGTGAGTTATGAGTAGACACTCTTTATTATATACTAGTAATTGACCATGACATATTGAAAAATATACCAACCTACCAAACAACACATGTGGTTGCAAAACTGTAGTAAGGTGTGGAAATTGTTTTGGCCAAACAACACTTCATTTTGCGGTGCTAGAAATGGCTCAAAACTACACCACAAACACCTCTAAGTGGTGGTTTTAAATTAAAGAAAAAAAAAAGAAAAGTGTTTATAATCTCAGTCATTACACAAGATTGAGATTTGGTGTAATAGCGAAGGCGGTGTATGAGATGTAAAAGTTTATAGGGTAAAAAATTAAAAAGAAAAAAGGTTTACCCATTAATTTTTACATCTTATATAGTATAAATATAATATAACTTTATATAATTTAATAATTAGAAAATACGAGGGTTTGTTAATGTTTATTGTTATCATGTTGTAATAATTTTTGTTATAAAGTTAGTGATTCAAAAAAAAGAAGTAAAGTAAGTGATTATTCAAGCATTCATATGGTATTAACAAATTATAAATACACAAAATCATTGTTTCTTAATACATCAAGATACAATCATCTACTAACAAAGACAAAAAAATAAAATAAAATAAATACTAGGCTAGCTAGGATTTTTATTTTTATTTTGAAGTTAAAGCATCCATAGTAGTAATGTTAAAAAATTTAGTTTTTAGCACCTCAAAAAACTACTTTATCTATTTTACCACTTCACTTTATAATACACCCAACATCAAATGTTCTATTTTTTACCACTTCATTTTAAAAAATATAAACAACTCATTAAAATAATAAAGGAAGAGAGAGAATTTGAGCTTTTAATTAAAAGAAGAGAGATACTTAATAAAATATTGTATTTTATTTTTAATAACTTACTACAGTCAATTGGTATTTATACTAGTTTACTGTAGTTGCAATAACTTTTCGCTTTAACTTCTCCAATAATACGTGTCTTTTTAGTTCTTTGGTGGTAAAATAGTTTTTTTTTTTTTTTTTTCTAAAATACAATCACCATTGTGAATATTTTTATAGTTTTTGTTAAGCTTTTGGGCTGGATAGTTGTTAGTTGGGCTAGGCTAGCTAGACTGATAGAGGGAGGAGGAGGGCTTAAGGTTTTGGAAGGAGGCCCAACTAAAAAATGAAATATATAATACATTAAAAAAAAAAATTGGGTAAGGGGGCCCAGGCCCCCACCTAGGTCCATCCCTAGTTAGTGCTCTCATTTAGGACATGTCATTATTAAGATACATGTAATGAGTTTTCATTTAACAAACACATATAAAACCTATAGAGGAGTTTATGCTCAACTTGTTTTATATCGAGTCTTATAGCTCACAAGCTTATTCATGAACAATTTTTTTTGCTTGGGCTTAGCTTGTTTCTTAAACTAGCCTAAAACTAAGGCTCAAGGTCAGTTTATTTACAATAAAAAAAAACATGAACATGCTTTTTATTAAGAAAAGTCCAAGTTGTTTTTGAATGGCTTGATTCATTTACTGCCCTAAGAAAATGGTTCTCAACATGAAGGCTTTAGATCTAATTTTCTCTTGCTCTCTCTAATTGCTTGTTGGTTTCTTATGTGTTGTATGTCCCCCCCCCCTCCCCCTTCCTAGGAGTCCATGATTTTAGCGTTCCATTAGATCTCTTCAATTCGTAGCTATCCCAACTAATATGTAATATCTATCCCCCTAGGGCGATAGGAAAAGAATGCAAGTTAAAAAAAATGGAGGTATCTATTGAAAATGTCTCTATTGGCATACTATCTTAAGGTCAAAGTTTTGATAAGCATTTTGACATTTAAAATGTGTTTGTGTATGTGTGTGTATATATATATATATATATAGTTATCTCGATTTTTCTTTGATTTTCTGATTTTTTATAATAATTATGAATTTTAAACCAATTTTTTAGCCACTTAATCATCAATTTATGCTAAGGTATAATTGATAATTTCAAATTTCAATTAGTTTTTTTTTTTTGACTGAAAGATAGAAGTATATTACTAAAAAATAAAAGAGGTACAAAGAGTGCGCTAGGGGTGGCACCCACCGGCCAGGCCCCAACAGCCAGTACAACCAAAAGGGAAAAAAAACTATAAAGTATACAATAGTCCCAAAAGGTGAGAACAGCACACCAAGTGCTCAATTAGTTATCCATTCTCAAAAGATAATTAACTAAATATTTAAAATGACTAGAATGAAACAATGGTGACCTAGCTAAACAAAGACTAAAATGAAATAGGCCAAAAACAAAGAACCAAAGTGAAAGGATCCCAAATATACAATTTTAGCCAAAAATTAGATATCACTCATTATTTGGCGAAATACAATTTTAAAATGGGAAAATAAACACCTCCCCTCTTTTTATGTTTGGGGTAATTCACAACTTCTCTATTATCTTTGAAACTAACCAATTTCTCCTCTAAGCTTGGGAATTATGCAAATTCCCCAATACATTACTTTCTCAATTAAATTAAATTAAATCATTAGAAGAATTTATCAATGGTACACCACAAAGAAAAGAAAAGAAAAATTATATTTTTTATTTGTTGACAAATTTTTTTTATCAATTGATCTATAAAGTAACCCAAAATGTAAACTTGCATTAGACTTTTATGAGTGGGTCTCAGTTAGCTCAACTTGTAAAGTTTCTGATAGTTGTATAAGAAATTTAGGGCTCAATCCTTATTTACATTAAAAACTGATTAATGTCTTAAAAACTAATTGATATATTGATTTGATGTTTACACTAAAAATTGATTGATATTTTATTACGATGATAAAGAGATATCATTTAAAAAAAAAAAAATTAGAGTTCTACGAAACTTGGAAAAAGAGACATTTATTTGCTCATTTGTAAATAAAGCAGGTATATTTTTCCAAATCCATCAGAATTCGGAAGCCCCAGATTTTGCTTTGAGCTTTGAAGATAAGTCATCAAACGGACCAACCACAGATGTCTCGATCTACGGAAATGTTGTCCCTGTGTGAGCTTCTCCCTGACAACGTGGTATTCGACATCCTGACTCGGCTGCCAGTGAAATCCTTAATCCGATTCAGGTGCGTTTCTCAATCTTGGAACTCCACTATCACAAACCCCATTTTCATTACAAAACACCTCGATCTAGCGTATTCATTATCCAACATCAACAACAATGGTTATCTGTTATTCACGCCAGTAAGAAATTACCTGGACCCTTCATCTACCCAACAATGGACTACGTTTGTTTGTAATATTAACCGCACGTTGACCCAGATTTCAAAGTTCGAAATTCCCTTTCCTAACGACCTCATTGGCTTCTGTAACGGCATGTTCTGTCTTGCTGCTTACAATGATGACTCTGATGAAGAAGATCTTAGACGCTCTTTGTATTTGTGGAACCCAAGCATTAGAAAGTTAGAGAAGCTTATAGCTACTCGTCCTTCTGATAGAGCCATTTTTGGATTTGGGTATCATCCTCAAAACAATGACTACAAGATTCTGAGAGTTACGTTTGCTGTACAACGAGTGACACGAAAACCTGCTGAGGCCGAGATTTACACACTGAGTACTGATTCGTGGAGAAAGGCTGTAATTTCGGTGGAGTCATTTAGTGGCTCTGATTCTGGACCCAATGGATCAGTTGATCAGGTATATTTGCCAACCCGATTAAGTTTTAATGGAGCTTTGCATTTTATAGCATTTTCAGGGGACCATAAGTTTATCTTGTCTTTTGACATCAATGATGAGAGATTCCGTGAGATATTGCTGCCTCAAAATTACTTAGAAGGAATTGTTAAGCATTTTGAACGCTTTGCAATGTTCAAGGGATCGTTGGCTTTGATTGTTTTCGGTGAAGATCTACTTGAGATGAGTGACATATGCCACATATGGGTGATGAAGGAGTATGGTGTGGTTGAGTCTTGGGCTAGAAAAAGTGTACCGATGAAACGGGTTGCAGAGTTCTTTAGCTGCACCATCAATGGGGAACTTTTGATCGAGAGGCTTACCCCCTATCAGAGCTTTTTATTCGACCCTGAGAGTTTAAATGAGAAAATTCTAAGGATTCCAATGCCTGAATGTATGATTTACACACCTAATTTTGTGGAGAGTTTAGTTTTACTTGACAGGTGAACAGCTCTTCCAAATGCGAAAATTAGCAAGTTGGCAAGGTGGACGTCTTTTTGAAAAATTCATATGGACAAGTCAGTAAGCTGCCAGAAATTTTTGTTTTGTTTTTTTTTTTTAATGTACTTTTGAATAAATGAAATTGGTTTGTTGTGTTTTCTTCCGGCTTGTTCTAGGCATGAAAGTATTGCTTTTGATATAGAAAACTAAACTTTATCATTTTTGTTTTATATATACTATTGGAGAAAACCAAATCATTAAGTTTACACATTCCAGTCGGAGATTGGATAGTTTCTAGCTGGTATCTTAACTAATTTAGTAGCATCTTGCGAAATGACTGAACAAGAATTCCTTGTCCTAGGGATGGTCTACCAAGGTTAATAATGTTGTCCAAAATCTGTGTCTTGTCATCTAAATTTCTTCCTTCTGAAAAGCATGTCTTTAAAACCTTTGCTTGGTAAGAGGATGATGGCTCTGTCTAGTTCGGCTGTTTTAGCTCTTGATAATGCTCTGTTGCTGGATTTTGCTTTTATCCTTTCAATTTTATCAGAATTTACCAATTCCATTCGTGTCCTAATGTGTTTTATCCTTTCAATTTTATCAGAATTTACCAATTCCATTCGTGTCCTAATGTGTCACAGCCTACTGCTGCATTTGTGGCTTGGCTGGTTCTTGGTTGCTTGGAGCCTTCAAATGCTGGATCAGAACTTTCCACCATGGATTAAAGTTGATAAAGTTGATAGAGTACTTACTTCCTTGTGTTCTTGTATCTGTATATTTCTTTGTTGCCAAATGGCCCAAAGGGTGATTATGATTCGAGTGCTTCTCCTACTTGGAAGCTCAATAATGTGTCTCTCCAGCCGGTGTTGCCATGAGCTTTGCTGCACTTGTTCTGTTCTTAAATTAAGAACAGAACCCCACCAAATAGGGGCATAGTGATAAGAACCCATGGGTAGAACTCACCTTTGAAAACCAGTTTGCAAGGAGAAGATGCCCAAAAGGTTATAAACACATGATTATGCTTACACTTAATCCATGTGGGACAGTAGGATCATAGCACAAAGCAAGAAGAGATGTTCAAATGATTCCTTACTACTCCCACACAACCCACATGTTTCATCACATTGTTTTATTCAATCCTGTTCTAATAGGCAGGCTTTTGATCATCAATCTCCATATGAATGTGAGAATATTAAGGGACACCTTTTGTTTCCATAATGTTTTCCACATCTGTTTCTGGTTCAGGCTGTATTTCTCATCTGTATTGTTTAACATGTGGTACCCTTATTTTACTTGGTACTGACCTGTGGCTTAATGGACTGCATAGGTTGATCTGGGATGTCTGTCATCTCACACTCATTTGTTGGATTTTTTGGGTTGTTTCTTAGTTTATACATGAGATAGATTAAGTAGGGTTTAAATCAACCCTACTTAATCAACCATCTTAGTAACTTGTGGTGGAGGTAGACTTCTCTCATTGTCTCTAACGAACCAGTGAGTGTAGACTAAGGGAATGTTTTGTACAGTTCCAGAACTCTACCTAGCTTGGCATATTGGGAGGTCTTTACCTGCTGTGATATTTTTCCTATTTCCAAACCCCATGTTGTGTTTACCTTGGCTTTGTATGAGTGCAGGTCTATGTAGGGGAAGTATTTTTGTTTAGCTTGGAGAGCATTTCCCGGCGAAACACACGTTTTTAGCCAATATGTTCTTGTTTAATTGGTCATAGCATAATGATTACTAGTAGCATATTAAATCAGTGACCCTAATCCTCTGTTAAGTATGTGGTTTATCAATCTGACTGCTGCCACGCCTTCAGCAAGTTCCTTCACCATTGCTTTACACTTGGATCTTCTTCAAAGGGAATTTATACCCAACCGTTTTCTCTATGTTTCAATATTGTTTTTCTTTTATTGTTGAGTTTTTCCCATTTACAATTTAAATTTAATATAAAAACTTTGAGGTTTTCTCGTATTTGAATTAGGACCATGGACACAAAAGTTTGGGAAAATAATTGTGGTCTTCATTTTAAATTAAAAAAAAAAAATTGATATTGAAGTTGGTCTGCCCTTGCACTTCTCATATGATTGGGTGAACCATTATCCAATCCAATTTCATGAAATGTTGTATGTGCAACTTAGATTTATTAAGACTATGTAAGGAAATGAGTGATGTGTCTAACAGTACTTTTGAGTGAAAAAACTTTAGAACAATAAAAATGAAAACTTTAACACTCAAATGTCAAGAGAATGCAAAAGTGGGACAGAGAATGTTCAAGAGACACAGAAAATACGTGAAAAACCTTTTGAAAGGGATGAAAAAGCAAGGGTGAGCAAGGGAAGAATGTCCCTTACTCCTTAGAGCTTTCTATTATGTAAAATTTAAGATTTTTACACAGTAATCATGTTCTTCCCAAAGAAAGCCTTTCTTTTCTCTCTAGACTTTTTTGCCTCTTTCTCTTTGTCTTTCTAGGTTCTTGCCCTAATTGTTCAACAACATGTTCCTTTTATAGTACGGGAAATGTTACTAGGTACATAAGAACAGGTGTCAAACTGTGATTCCCCCATTAGAAATCCTAATACAGCTATTGTACTATTTAACTGCAAGAGGAGAGAGAAGAAACGCCAATGTTAGTGTAGTGGGATGGAGGGCGGCTCTACTACGACATGGGGAGCAAGTCATGGACAAGGAAATGGACATCAGGGATGCTAGGAGCGATACACGTGTCCTTAACAGTGGTCCAACACAAGCTTAGCTAATAAAGGGGTGTTCAATAGCATCTGACCATTGGGTTCACTATCTCCCTTTTTATGCTAGTGTTGGGTGTCCATGCTAGGTATGTTCTCCCCCTTCCCCAAGATGGTCATGTCGTTGGAACGGGCCAAAGATCCTCTTCTTCAGCCAACGTTCCCTTTTACTTCCTCATAGCTAGCCCACGTGTAGGTTTGGATCAAACCACGTTAGCACTCACACACTATCTCCCTTTTTATGCTAGTGTTGGGTGTCCATGCCAAGTACGTTCTCACTCTTCCCCAAGATGGTCACATCGTTGGCATGGGCCAAAGATCCTCTTCTTTAGCCAACGTTCCCATTTTCTTCCTCACTGCTAGCCCACGTGTAGGATTTGCATCCAGCCATGTGAACATTCACACACACCTTGGCTGGTGTAATGTACAAATGTTAGATGTAATGCAATCCTATTTACCTATTCCAGTTAATCAAACCTTTAGAGTGACAGGCAATGTTAAATTGTGAAAATAATAGATTGTGAGGAGATCAGTTACTCTTAGTCTCTTAATATTAAGAGTGATGTATGTTTATTAATATTACATGGAGAAATCCCATGGGATGGCCCCAAGATGCTTGCAAGAGGTTTCAAACTCAAAAGTATCATGGATATCATTAGGTCTTAGGAACTACTAAGCCAACCTCTTGAGGATAGTTAATGATAGATATTAAATTACACAATATAAGAAACAAAAAGTAAATTCCATCTAATAGCTTAATAAAGAATGGAAATAGATAAAAAAAAAAATTAGAAGAAGAAGCCCTTAATCGGAGGAGTCAAAGAGAATTCATTAGGTGTTATTTTCAATCTTGCTTGTGCAATGCACAGATAATGTTATAATGTTTTACGTAATATGGTTTTGGAAAATGTAGTGCATATATTATTGCATAATTGTTATAGAACTTTTTTTTTAATTTTTTTATTTTTATAATGAGTTTATCATAAGAAGCAACAATTATAAATTGCACACACATATCCATTATAATTATTCAATCCAAGTAGTGAGAAATAAAAAAACAACTTTAGAGGAATATTGTAAAATAAAAATTGATATAAAATGTGTCTTTCTCTTTCTCCTAAATTCTAAAAAAAAATATACATCCCAAACACCCACAGACAATCATAGCCTTTACAAAATCCACAAGTCCAAAATGTCTTATCTTAACATCAAAATCATAATTATCGTTGGCACTCAATAAAAAATGCAGGCTCTCTTCTTTGGTTGTAGCCAACTCATACGGTTTAGGATTAGATGGGAAAACAATGTTGGAGGTAGCTAGGTGTCCTCGAAATATTGAAGGTAAATGACTTTGTTTTTTGTCTTTGTGTATTTAACATAAGATGACATGAAGAGCTATGAGTTGGTATATATAAAGGAGTGGAAGTGAAAGAGGTGAAAATGGTGAATTGAAATGCAAAGCGTCCTGACACATTAAACCAAATGAAACAAAACGTTAATATTTAATTTGTTCTTATCTCTGATGTGGCACTTAAGAGTAGTTCAGTTCTCTTTTTTAAAGAATGTGTCACATGACAGAAACTTATACTCTCTCACATGAGGTCTTTCATCAGAAAACTTGGAAAATAAGGGTTATTGACAAAGCCCACTTGCAGATTACGTAGTTGAGGGGACCTAGCTTAATCAGGTGCGTCCAAGCCCCCAATAACCCCACATTGGGCCAAAATTCAGCCTAACAAATTAGTATTTTGTACCTGTCTTGAATACTAGTCATACCAAAGTCGTTTAATCCATACTGGGGCAATAGAGAAATATTGTGTATATATTATTAAAATTATTTTTTCTATTTATGTAAGTGAAAAAAAAACTGTTGTTACGTTTAATTAGAGAGAGAGAGAGAGAGAGAGAGAGAGAGAGAGAGAGAGCGAGAGGTAACTTTGGTAATTTTTTTTGGTGTATAGTAATACTTATTATAACATACAAAAATAGTAATACTAATGTTTTAAACCGGGTTTATAATATATTACATAACTAGAGTACAACTTCAAAAGGGCCTAACATTTGTAGCTGTAGACTAAGGTTATAAATAGCGAATACTAGACACACACAACCGGGTTTATAATACATTACATAAACATAGTACAATTACAAAAGGGTCTAACCTTTGTAATTGTAGATTGGAGTTATAAATAGCGGATACTAGACACACACAACTAACTTTGGTATTAATCGACACTAAAACATATTATTCCTTTCACCGGACTGAAAATAACCTGATTTGAAAAAAAAAATCAAAATGACCACTAGTATGAAATTGACTCGCTTGGTTTAAATAAAGGTTTTTTTGTTGTATTTGGTTCCCAAGAAAGCGAAAGAAAATAAAAGGGTAAACAAGGTTTTTTTTTTTAAATTCATTTTTATTTATTTATTTTATATTATAAATCAACATTTCATCTTTTCTTTTTCACACACACGCATACACGCGCGCGCGCACACACACACACATATATATATATATATATATATTTATTTATTTAGATGTTGATGTGGCTTTTTATAGCAATTAATTGTTTTTTAATTATTTTTTGCCACTGAGATGACAATAAGGATCAAAGTAACATTGATTTCAAAAGTTAAGGACCAAAATGATTGCAAAGAAAAGAAAAGAGAAAAAGAAAAAAAGGAACCTAATTGATAATAACCACTAAATATAGAAACCAAAAAGATGTTTCTGGTGATTAGCGCACTCACAAATGCCATTTGATAGACGCATATTGGGAAATTCAAAAATTCTGACATTAAAAAAATTAGTTGTGAAACTTCCTTTGAACTCTTCTCGACATTCTAAACTTATTTAGTAACTGAAACTGGATGTATTTTATTTTTAGAAAGTGTTAGAAGAATACATGTAGTTAGCCCTAATTAATATATTAATAATTCATAACTGACCATAAGATTTTGGAGTTAAGACTTCGTCATCATTGTTATTATAGAAGAAAAGGTTAGAATGTAAGGAATGCAAATCTTCTGTACCACTTTTTGTGTACCGCTCTATGTTCCACCAATCACTACTTATAATGTGTACGATTGCTTTCCATTTTAAACTTCAGTTATTTTATAAGGAAAGTAAAATCAAAACATGGCACATAGTGATTGGTGAAACATAGAGTGGTACACAAAAAGTAGTGTAGAGGATTTGTATTCGAATGTAATTGTATTTTTAGTGTTCTACAAACTTGAGTCCAAATCTTCTATCTCACTCTTCCTGCTCCACTAAATACTCCACAAATAAAAGCATACCACATGTCCACCTATTTTATTAAATACTAAATTTATGTCTTCTATTATTTCAATTTCCTAAAATAAATAAATAAATAACTCATCATATTTAGGTAATTGAAATAATAGAAGGCATAAATTTAGCATTTAATAAAATAGATGGACATGTGACATGTTTTTATTTGTGGAGTATATAGTGGAGTAGGAGATAGAAGATTTGGACTCTACAAACTTTCAGTAGTTTCTCAACAAATAGAAATCCGGTGTACCACATTTTGTGTTCCACTTTATGTTCCACCAATTACAATTTATCATGTGTTTATTTTTTTCCACTTTAAACTTTGGCTATTTTATAAGAAAAGTTAAACAAATACAAGGCAAGTTGTGATCAGTGGAACATAAAATGGAATACAAAAAATGATACATAGAATTTGTATTCTTTTTCAACTAGTCACTGCGTTAGTTTTTCCTTAATATAGAATTATATGGCATTGAGTTTTAATCTCCACCAAATGTTTAGTTAGTGGGTAATGTAACAGTTTCTTGTTAAAACAAAAAGAGATGTTCAATAAAAAATCTATGGGAAGTAAGCTGAACCCATTGTTAATAAGTGCTAAGAGAGAGGGTGAGATATTTATAACTGGGCTGTAAAGCTTGAAGTTTGATAAGTGACAAACAATAGCTCAATCTAAAGCTTGAACCTTTCCTCTCAAAAAATAAACCTTGAACTTTTGTCCACTAATGTCTTGACCTGCAATGAATCCAATGTTGGTGTTCGAGCATCTCCCTCATGACATTATGTTCGACATCTTGACTCGACTCCTAGTGAAATCCTTAATATGATTTTCATTACCAAGCACTTAGATCGAAAAAATTCATTATCCAACACCAACAACAATAAAATTGGTTATTTTTTTTCTGCAGTAAAAAAATAATCAAGATCGTTCTTCTTGCAAAGAATGGACTAAGCTTTTGTACAACAGTGACCGCACATTGACACAGATTTCTAGGGTTGAAATCCCCTATATTGATGATCTTAGACACATATTATATGTGTGGAAAACTGAGAATTAGAAAGTTATAGCCTGTTTGGATTAAGGGGGAGGGAGGGCGAACAAGAGAAGTAGAGTAGTGTTGGTAAAAAATTAGGCTAATTTCTAGCTAACTCTACTCTACTCTCCCTCCCTTGTTTCCCGGGAAAAAAAGAAAAAAATTTCTAGCTAGTCCCTTCACTGATCCCTATAACGCTTTCTGTATATAATGAAAATACAAATTTTTTTTTATATATAGAAAAATTTCAGATCTGTGTTTAAAGAAAATACAAATAAGTTTTTATATGCAAAAAATTTCAGATTTGTATTTAATGAAAATACAAATCAATTTTTCTATGTAGAAAAAATTCATATCTGTATTAATTGAAAATACAGATCATTTTTGTATGCCAAAAATTTTCAGATTTGTATTTAATGAAAATATAGATTAGTTTTTATATACAAAAAAAAACTCAAATTAGTATTTTATGAAAATACAGATCAGTTTTGTATGCAGAAAAATTTCAAACATGTATTTAATGAAAATATAGATCTGATTTTTGTTTTTGTTTTTGTTGTTCTTTTTCCTTTAAAAAAATGTTTTTAGTAGTTTATTGTAAATCTTGAAGTTTAAAGAAGAATCAAATCTTAGACTTAGACATGTTAATCAACTACTAAAAATTGAATTAAGCATGTGAACATGGCAGAAAAAAATATGAACAAGATTTTATGGGCAATGAGTAAAATCAAACATACATCCATGAAAATATATGATGAACAGAACATATATATTAGATAAGAAAGAAAAGAATAAACAAAAGGGTGAGATTCAAGACGAACTTGCATGAATGTACTCTTCGATGAGGGAATATTTTAGAAATCACAGAATTTCAACCTCTTTTAGATCTAAAATATGTTCACTTACGAAAAAGACATTCTTAAAGCCAAGGTTTTCAGAACGTCTTTAACGTAAGGGAAGCAAACAAGTCAGAAAAATAAGGGCCAGAAAAAAGGGGTCTTGAATGTTAGGAGGCCTCCCCTATTTTTAGAGGTTGGATTCTTGAAAAATAAGTTGGATTGGATTAGATACAAATTGGGTTGCGTCCTTAATCCTAAAAATTCGAAATGGATGCGTTTTATCTCAATTAGAGAATTTCTGGGCCGAGCCTTGAAGCTGTGCCGATTGGCACTCCTAGAGTGCCAATTAGCCCGCTCAATTTGGACTCTTTTTTAGGGATTTTTTGAGTCGAAAATTGCACCTAGACGTATATTTAACTCGTATTCTAAAATTAAATCCCTTTTATTTTGATAATTAGGTCTTTAAAACAATAATTATCTGATAGATAAATATTCTAAACAGACTTAATTATCAACAATTCCCTTGTTATATGATTATCCATTTTATTCCTATGCAACCAAGCTTATTTCTGACAAAACCCAACAACCAATCACAAAATTATTTAATTAATTTTAATTGTTTAACCAATCAGAACTAATTTCAATTAATCACATCTGATCAGTTTCACCCCTAAACAATGCATCTCGACTGTGACCATTTGATCTTCTGATATCTTTCAATCCGATGGTCCGATTTGGGAATTGGACATATCGTCGCGATCGTTAGAATCTCAAGATCATTTTTTATGATATGCAATGAATGATTTAATGCATGTAATGCAACTATGATTTGTGGGTATATGAAATGGTCATTTTAGTCATCTTCCAAAATTAAATTATGGGTGTAAAATCGAATGTCTACAGAATACCCCTCATTGACAGAGCTTGCAAAGACAATGTTAATGTAAAACAAAAAAACACTGATTTTAGCAACCATGATTTAATCAAGGTTGACTTTTCAAAAATTTCCTAGCCCTAGAACCTAGAACCTTTGGGCTTAGAACTAGTGTCTTATTATTTTACAAAAAGTGAGAACTATGGACACCTAATGTACTTGATAATTGATGAACTTGAATATTGATGAGGTAATCGATAACTATATTCGCTTGATCTGGAAGCTGACTAAGAACTCTATCCTGCTCAATTTGAAAATATGGAGGCGAGTGAGAACTATATCCAGCTTAATCTGAGAATTTGGAGGCGAGTGAGAACTATATCCAGCTCAATCTGAAAATCTGGAGGTGATTAAGAACTATATCTGGCTCAATCTGAAAATTTGGAGGCGACTGAGAACTATAACTGGCTCAATCTAAAGATTGGCAGGCGACTGAGAACTATATCCAACTCGGTCTAGAATTCTGGGAACAACTGAGAATTATATCCGGCTTGGTCTGAAAATCTGAAGGTGATTGAGAACTATATCCAGCTTGGTTTGGAACTCTGGAAGCGACTGAGAACTATATTTGGCTTGGTTTGAAATTCTAGCAGTGACTAAGAAATATTTTTGGCTCAGTCTGAAACTTTGAAGGTGACTGATAACTATATTCGGCTCGGTTTGGAATTTTGAAGGCAACCAATAATTATATTTGGCTCGGTCTGGAATTCTGGAGACAACTGAGAACTATATCTGGTTCGATCTGGAAATCTAGAGGTGATTGAGAACTATATTTGGCTCAGTCTTAATATCTGGGGGAGACTGAGAACAGTATCTGGCTCAATCTGAAAACTTGGGGGCAACTGAGAACTATATTTGACTCAGTCTGGAATTCTGGGGGGACTGAGAACTATATCCGACTTAGTCTGGAACTCTAGAGGTGACTGAGAACTATATCCAACTCGATCTGGAACTCTAGAGGTGATTGAGAACTATATCCAACTTGATCTGGAACTCTAGAGGTGACTTAGAACTATATCCAGCTCAGTCTGGAAATTTGAAGGCGACTGATAACTATATCCGACTTGGTTTGGAATTTTGAAGGCAACTGCGAATTATATTCAGCTCGGTTTGGACTTTTGGAGGAAACTGAGAGCTATATCCGGCTTTGTCTGGAATTCTGAAGGCGATTAAGAATTATATTCGGCTCAGTCTGAAATTTCAGAGACGATTGAGAACTATGTCTAGCTCGGTCTGAAAATTCAAAGGCGACTGAGAACTATATCCGGCTAAGTCTGGAAATCTGGAGGTGACTGAGAACTATATCAGCTTATTCTGAATATCTGGGGGCGGCTAAGAACTATATCTGGCTCAATCTAGAAATCTGGAGTTGATTGAGAACTATATTCGGCCCAATCTGGAAATCTGGAGGTGATTGAGAACTATATCCGACTTAGTTTGAATATCTGGAGGCGATTGTGAACTATATCCGGCTTAATCTAAAAATCTAGGGGTGACTAAGAACTATATCTAGCTCGGTTTGAAAATCTAGAGGCGACTGAGAATTAAATCCGGCTTAATTTGGAAATCTAGAGGCGACTGAGAACTACATCCGGCTTAATCTAGAAATCTAGAGCCAACTGAGAACTATATCCGGCTCGGTTTGGAAATCTGGAGGCAAATGAGAACTATATCCATCTTGGTCTGGATATTTGAAGGTAATTGAGAACTATATCCGGCTCAATTTGAAAATTTGAGGGCGACTGAGAACTATATTTGGCTCGATTTGGAATTCTAGAAGCGACTGAGAAGTATATTTGGCTCGGTTTGAATATCTGGGGGTGATTGAGAACTATATCCGACTCAATCTGAAGATTTGGGGGTGACTGAGAACTATATCCAACTCGATCTAGAATTTCGAGGGCGATTGAGAACTATATCCAGCTCTATTTGGAAATCTGGAAGTGATTGAGAACAATATTCAACTCGGTCTGGAGATTTGGGGGCGACTGAGAACTATATCTAGCTCGGTCTAGAACTCTGGAGGTGACTGAGAACTATATCTGGCTCAATCTAGAAATCAGGGGACGACTGAGAACTCTATCCAGCTCAGTTTCTAAATCTAGAGGTGATTGAGAACTATATCCGACCCAATCTAGAAATATGGATGCAACTAAGAACTATATCCGGCTTAATCTGAAAATCTGGGTGACTAAGAAGTATATCCGGCTCAGTCTAGAAATCTAGAGACAATTGAGAACTATATCTAGCTCAATCTGGAAATCTAGAGGCGACTAAAAACTATATCTGGCTTAGTCTGGAATTTCAAGGGTGACTGAGGACCATATCCGGCTCGGTCTGAAAATCTAGAGGCAACTGAGAACTATATCTAGCTAAATCTGAAAATCTGGGGGCGACTGAGAACTATATTCGGCTCGGTTTGGAAATATGAAGGCGACTGAGAACTATATCTGGCTTGGTCTGAATATCTGGGGGTGATTGCGAACTATATCCGACTTGATCTGAAGATTTGGGGGTGACAGAGAACTATATCCGGTTCGGTCTGGAAATCTAGAAGAGACTGAGAACTATATTCAGCTAGGTTTGGAGATCTGGGGACGACTGAGAACTATATCCAGCTCGGTCTAGAACTCTAAGGCGACTGAGAACTATATCTGGCTCAATCTAGAAATCTGGAAGCGACTGAGAACTATATCCAGCTCGGTTTGGAAATCTAGAGGTGATTGAGAACTATATTCGGCATAATCTGGAAATTTAGATGCAACTGAGAACTTTATCCAACTCAATCTGAAAATCTGGGGGCGACTAAGAACTATTTCCGGCTCAATCTAGAAATCTAGAGGCAACTGAGAACTATATCTGGCATGGTCTAGAATTCCGGGGGTGACTGAGAACTATATTCAACTCGGTCTGGAATCCTAGGGGCGACTGAGAACTATGTCTGGCTCAGTCTGGAACTCTAAAGGCAACTAAGAACTATATCTAGCGCGATTTGGAACTCCGGAGGCGATTGAGAACTATATTCAACTCGGTCTAGAAATCTTGATTTTTGATTTTTTTTTTTTTTTGAAAAGATGATGATGATCTTTCTCTTTTTTTTCTTCTTCTTTTTTTTTTTTTTTTGAAAATGAATGAGGCATGGCTGAATGCCCCAATTTAACAATCAATTTGAATTTTGAAAAATCTTATTGTGTAAGAACCTTCAATAAAGCAAAGTTTGAGTAAAACAAGATCAAAACCACAAAATTAGGCAAAACAAGGACTGTTGGAATGATGGATAGGCATTGTTGGAGTGCCAATTGGCATATCTTGAGTAGATGATGAACATTGAGTAGATGAAAGATCCATGTCTACCTCCTGCAGAAGATTCTTTACATAAGCTTGTTAGTAATCAATTATTACAAAAATATTTTGGGCCAATTCCCTTAGTTTAGACGTCCTTGCATAGAAAATTGATGATATGCTTGATACAAAACAGATGCTCCTAGCCTAATTTCAGACAAATAAATGTCTTGATTTTGAGCCTTTGAAAAAAATGTTTTTTTTTTTAGTGATTGTGACCAGGCCTTTGGAAAGGCTGCCTATGTACCTCTCTCATAGAGGATTAGGTCCAAACATAGTTCGAACAAAAGTTTTAAAAAATGATTTTTTTAATGATTTTTTTTAAAGATATTTTTTTGAAAACGATATTTAATGTAGAATGAGTTCTTTTAAATAAAAAAAAAATCCTCCTTTTTTAAAAAAAAGAAAAGAAAAAAAAAAGAGCAAAAGGAGATCCTTTGAACAACCCCTTTCCTCCAATCATGATGCTTAAAAGTTAACTCGATCCCCTTAGCTAGGAATGATTTGAAATCATTAAAAACATGTAATCAAATTTGCTTCTTCATTTTGAAATTTTTTAGATTAAGTCTTCAAAGACAATCAAAGAAATGAAATGCTTGGGAATCATATATGTTAGGAACAAACAAGAAAGGGAAAAATCCTAAGTTTGAAGATTTGAAAATTTTTGTGAATTTGGAAATTTTGTTCTCTTGAGGGTTATTTGTTTTTGTTAGAAGCAGACAAAGGGAGTGTTTGGAGCTTAGCATTTTTTTTTAAAGTTACTCGAGAATTTGTGAAATTTTGTCTTTGGAAGATACCAACTTGTAGGGCTTGATAATCTTGAGTAGTTTTCCTTCCTAATCCAGGAGAAAATATTATCAGAACTAAATATGTGCTTTCAATCAACAGTATTTCAAGGAGGTCTTTATTCAAAGGTTGTAATGTAGGCCGGGTTCAGGTTATTGAAAGGAAGGATATAAAAGGCTCAAAACCCTTATGATATATCCCTAAGTATGCAATACTTTAAGTTCAAGCATTGGAAGTTTTTCCACAACTTCTTGTAGACACTTAATTTTGCACCCATAATTTAATCTTGGAAGATGGCTAGAATGACCATTCATATAGCCAAAAGTTAGAGTTGCATTACATGCATTAATTTATTCATTGCATATCATAAAAATGATCTTGAGATCTAACGATCGCGATGGTATGTCTAATTCCTAAATCAGATCGTCAGATTGAAAGATATCACATGATCAAGTTTTCAAAGTCTGCATGCATTTTGTATGGGTGGAACCAATCACACATGATTAATTTAAATTAATTTTGATTGGTTAAAAAATTAAAATTAATTAAATATTTTTTTAATTAGTAGTTTGTTAGTGTAAAAAATAAGCCTGCTTGTGTGGGAATAAAGTGGATAATCAAATAACAAAGAAGTTATGGATAATTAAGTCTTTTCGAAATATTTATCTATAAGATAATTATCATTTTGGAGACCTGAATATCAAGAAAAAGGGATTAATTTTTAGAATATGAATAAAAAACACGTCTAGGTGCAATTTTTGGCTCAAACATACTCAAAGAAGGAGTCCAAATCGAACCAAAACTCAAGCGCAGGCCTGACACCCAAAAGGGCCTGTCGACACATGGCAAGTGCTGATTGGTCCAAATATGTGGCTCGGCTGGGGAACCTCGTCATTGAGATAAAGGCTATCTTTTTCGACTTTTTTGAGATAAGAACGCGTTCTAATTAAGCTTATTTTTAAGCATCTCAACAACTAAATGGAGGCTTTTACTTTAAGAACTTCTTTTTGTAAGTAAAGTATTTTATACCTCAAAGAAGTGAAAATTTCTTTGACTTCTAAAATATTCTTCTATTGAAGAGCACGCTCATGCAAGAGGTATTTAGTTTCATTCTTCTGTCTCTTTTTCTTTCCCATTAACTAATATGTTGTGATTGTTCATTGCAGGAAATTGGTTAATATGTTTGATTTTATTATGCCTTGTTTTTAATTCATATTTACCATGCTTATATACTTAGTTGGAATTTTCTTTGACATGTTCTTTAGTTGATTGTCTATTTTAATTTTTTCTTTGGTTTCAAAATCTTCTAAAAACCATCAAAACCTTTTTAAAAATAAAAGAAATAAAAACAGATTTGTATTTCACTAAATACAGATCTGTAAATTTTCTCGAGAGAAAGTAGATCTGTATTTTCTTTAAATACAGATCTGAATTTTTTTTTTTGAGTTACAACTGATCTGTATTTTCATTAAATACAGATCTGAATCTTTTCTGGTCACAAAACTGATCTGTATTTTTATTAAATATTAAATACAAATTTGAATTAATTTTCAACCACAAAACAGATCTGTATTTTCTTTAAATACGGATCTGAAAATTTTTCTGAAATAGTTTTATTTTTAAATAAAATTACAGATTTTGAAATTTCAAAGAAATAATTAAGAGTTAGGTTAAAGTCATTTTTAAAAAAATGTGATGCATGCATATAGATTTGGATTATGAATATGAATCCTCTTTTAAAAATCTTTTTTTTTTATAACTTTTCAAAATCTTTCTTTTTACCCTTTACAAAAACAGATCTTATTTTTACAAACCAAATCTCATTTTTTTTAGCTTTTCAAAATATATTTGATTTTTTCTTAACAAGATCTTTCTTTTGATCATTTTCAAAACATAATTGATTTTTCTTAACAAAATCTTTCTTTTTACCCTTTACAAAATCAAATCTAACTTTTACAAATCGAATCTCATTTTTTTAACTTTACAAAATAGATCTTATTTTTCTTTGAAAAGAGGGCATATTCATTAGACAAATTTTGTTTAAAATAATTTTGTTTAGTGTTTGTTACATGTGTGTTGTAACATATCATTCAACATCATACAAAAACGTATATAATGGTCATTGGAGTCTAGAAGACCAGACTCTATCTAGGCGGAATGGGTGCCTAACACCTTCCCATTCCGTAACCTAGCCCCCAAACTTAGGATTTTGGTTAGTAGATTAGTGTTTTGTCTTTAATTTTGGTAGATTGTAACTAGGATCAAAGTTTTGTATTTTTTTTTTTTTTTGGCATAGATTGTAACTAGGACCAAAGCCTTGTAAGGTTATTCTACCAAATTGTACTTTTTATTCAATTAATAACATTCAAGGAATTTTTGAACATGTAATAGTATTTATGTTTTCTTATTTTTTGAATAAAAATAAGTGGCGACTCCACACAACTACTCAAAAGAGAGGGGGCTTAAGCACCCGAATCTCTTTTTGAGAGCACCCATGCCCAAGTTGGTCTGGTCTCTCACAGTGGCAACTCCACTGGGGATGTCGAGGGCTGACCTTCGTGTAGGACTTTAAGTGACCAACTATATACCCTTGTTTTTGTATGATGTTGTTGTTTGTTTGGTTATCTATGTCTTGAGATGTTTGTATGATATTTTTTGTTTGTGTTGTCATGTTGATTGTTAAGAGCTTTCCTTAACTGTCATTGTGTGTGCCATCAAAATAACAAGTATGTATGCACCCATCTCAACATATGGTGGTAGTAACCATGGATCACCGGTCTTTATTAGATTCAGGTACCCAGTGGCAGACTCAGCAACCCATAGCCTAAAGTCACTGGATCATTTCTTGTTGACTATAAAGGATAGACCATGTCGTTTGGACCAACGTAATGTTCATTACATTACAAGTTGGGAGGTGTAATGCCCTAGCTGCGGGAAACAATGAAACAACAAACCCACCCTATAATGTAATGACTTAGAACCTACCCTTAGGCCGATCCATGTTAAAATTACATTGCATTTTGTATGTGTTTGTTTGGTTGGTAGTTTGATGTAGATGAGGACCTAGCTTTGTTTAACCTAACCAAGCCTTTTTTTAGGGGAGAATTTGGTCAAGATTAGAGGGAAGACTCCAAAGAGAACTCAAGATCGGTATTCAAGCTAGTAGTTCCAGTTCCAAGCCTATCATGGTACTGAAGCCCATGAACATAGAAGACACGCCACTGTTGCAACATCACAATCCCATGTTCGACTTACAAGACAGCCCAAGCTACAAGAAGTCCGAAGACTCCATCACTATGGCAGAAGGGGGAGAATATCCAAATACTGAGGAACCTATGAACACTCAAGAGCTACTAAACACCATGGTAGCTAGTCAAATCCAATTGAGGGAAGACATGAACCTTATCATGCAACAATTTCAGAACCTAAAAGGTGGCCAAGAAGAGAACAAGACTGATCATAATCCCCCAACCATGGAGGGTGAAAAGTAGATCAACGAGAGGATAAACAAGGTGGAAAAGATGATCAAAAAAGCTTGCAAGATGGAAGACCTCATGAACTACCAATCACTCTTACTTTTCCCACATGTGAGATTGCCTCCCAAGTTCAAGATGTCGACCTTGGACAAGTTCGACGGGACTGGCTGCCCAAAGTCCCATTTGAAGATGTACATGAGGGCTATGTAAACCTTAGGAGCAACTGAAGAGTTACTTGCTCAAATGTTTCAAAATACCTTAACTTAAGCCATTCTTAGATGGTTCCTCAATCTAGATGATGCTAGAGTGAGGAGTTGGGAGGACATCTATTGCGAGTTTCACAATCAATACAAGTACAACATAGAAGTGGATGTGACAAGGAGAGATTTGGAGACCACTAAGCAAGAGCCGAAAGAATCTTCTCTACCTTCATTACCAAGTGGAGGTCCAAAGCTACACAGATGATTAATAGGCCAAGTGAAGAAGAATAATTAACCATGGTTGTAAAAAACTTGTTGCCTATATCCCATAAATATTTGTTTGCTCAATATTTTCTGAATTTTAAAGCTTTGATTGCTGTTGGAACCCAAATTGAGGATGCAATAAATAATGATGTTAGGACATATGTAATTCATGTTAGGAACATATTTTATCATGTATTGGCTAATCCTTTGACAAAACATATTTTACTTGTAATTGGGTAGATCTAGGATGTGTTTAATGCTTCAAGGAACAAGGTTTCAAGTCCAAGTGTTAAAGCCATGCAAGTCTATCCAATAATTAAGCGATGAAGTGCTGGTTTTTAAAGCTCGATAACTAGTATCTATCGAGATTTAAAAAGCTGTCTAAGCCGAAGCTCAATAGTTGCTCGACAGATAGGGTATCTATTGAGAATTATGAAAATCAGATTTTCAGTTCTGATTTCATGCCAATCCATGAGTATGTGTTCGAGCTTTCTTTTCTCACAACCCTAAACATATATAAGGATTATTTTAAGGGCTATCACAGAGAGCACAATTGCATAAGTGTGAAGCAAAGTGTTATTCATGTAAATTGTGACCGAAAACCTAGTTTGCCCTAGTTCTTCCTTCACTTAAGAAAGCTGTTGTGTTTGTACACCGTAGGGTTTTGTGACCAAGCAACTTTGTTATCTTCATCATATGATGAATTGGAGAACTTTGCAGCCAACATCCTTCTCAAGTTGGCGATCAAGTCGCGTACTGGGATCCACACATCTATTAGTTAGTCACGTACTAGGAGCCGTGCATTGAAAGGAGAGATTGTCATTACAGAACAAGTCCAATTGGGTATTGGGGTAAGCGTTCAACTGTAGGTTGGTATAACATATTGGGATCCTTTACTTGTAAGCACTTGTTGTGATAATAGTGCATTCTCGGGAGTGGTGACCTTAAAATCACCTAATAGGGTTTTTGCCTTGGAGGTTTTCCCCATTCGTAAACAAATCACCGTGTTAACTTTATTTTCCGCTGCATTTTATTTTCAGTTGGTGATTTTTTTGTGTTGCCATGAACATTGCATGTTAATTTGATTAATTAAAAAACTTGGGTAATTAATCAATTAATTCATCATAAGGGGTCAATATATTTTTGGCCTATCAAATGCCACTATAAAAAATGAGGACCCTCCAAGATTTAAAAAGAATTTAGGATCTAGTTCTAAAACTGTAGAAGTTTCTAATATAAACAAAAATCATCCTTACCAACTTATTGCCCCCGTACAAATATCACAAGGGTCGTCTTTAAGGCCAAGGAGAGAATTTCATGAGTTGTATATGCCCCTAAGTCAAGTGTTTGAAAAACTAAAATCAAATGGGTTGCTAAAACCCTTAGACCCAAGACCAATCCCAAACCCATTATCTACGAGATTTCATGTGAGTAAGAGGTATGCCTATCATCAAGGCCTCGGCCATGACACTGACAAGTGTTTTGGCCTTCATTATGCAATTCAAGATTTAATAGACACTAAGGTGATTGCATCACCTACAAGGCCTAGCATCACTAATAATCCCTTACCCAACCACAATTTTAGGAGAGGACCAAGGATTAATTGCTTGATGACTGAAGAGGAAGGAGAAAAGGACCCATCTGGGTTGATTTATGACCTACCCAAGTGCTTTATGATGACATGGGAAGAGTTGATGGGTATGACATACACTGTAGGATATGATATATGGAGTGAAGATGTTACAGAAACCCCATATTACCCAACATTCGCATATAGGAGGAGACACTTCAAACCCCAATCAAGTTACCTGACACCTACATATGTGGGGAGACATTTCGAACCCCAATCAAACAACCCAATACCTACATACGGGGGGAGACATTTCGAACTCCAATCAAACAACCTAACATTCACATATGGGGGGAGACACCTCAAACCCCAAGATACCGATCTAAATGACCCATTGAAAATTGCTTACATCACAAGAGGGGGGAGACACTTCAAACCCCACATTTGGAGACAGACAACCCAATAGAAGATTTGAACAAATCTACCCAGCAAACACCCACAGAAGAGGATGAGGTCCTCAAGCAGCTACAAAAGACACAAGCCAATATATCTTTATAGGGTTTTCTCATGGCCTCATACAAGCACTGCCAGAATTTGGTAGACCCCCTCAATCAAATCCAACTTCCTACAACCACTACTCTTCAAGATCTAAATGCTATGATTGGGTCTATAAGTAGGGAACTCACTATTTCCTACCCTGACAAAGAAGGAGAAGCACCACAATGACCCATTGCACATTACTGTAGATGCCAAGGCAAGAGGATCCTAATGGTTCTGATTAATGATGGAAGTACCTTAAATGTGTGTCCTTCAAAGACTGAAAGTTGCTTGGGCCTAATTATTGAAGATTTTGTGTCAACTGATCAGCATGTGAGATCATCTGACAATAGTAGAAGGGAGGTCTTGGGAATCATGACACTAGAATTTCAAGTCTTGAACATAGCATCATGCTTCAACATGCTCCTTGGTCGACCATGGATCCATGATATAAAAGCTGTACCCTCATCCCTATATCAAAAGGTTCGGTTCCCACATGAAGGAGCCATAGTTACCATATATGGTAATACTTTGACTATACTGAAGCCCATTTTTGGTATTGATTATGGGAAAGAGCCACTGACCTTGGATGGCTTTGAAATTGAGAAGCCAGGTTTTGGAAGAAGAGAAGAAAAGATAGAGAAGATTCCCTTAGACTTTGCTTCCTATGGCACCAACAATGTGGTGGCAATGATGAGAAGAATGAATTACCTTCCCGGGATGAACTTAGGGAAGACTGTAAAGAAGGCAACTACTCAAGTATTAATAATTCCCATTGCCACACCACCTTTTGGGCTAGGTTATAAGCCTACTAATGATGACCTATTAGAAATGGAAGTGAGAAGAATGGCCCATGCAAAGGCTAAAGCCAAGGGACTCCCTTATCCCCCTAGAACCCCTAAAGCCCTATACTCCCACATTGAATAGAAAATTTTTCAAAGATGGAGATAGACAACGCTATTGGGGATTCCCTGAACCAAAGTATGATCCTGAGTTTGAGCTATTCTTTGATTGTAACAACAAGCTTCCAGAACCAAAGAAGGAAGAAACAAATTGGGTCCCCACCAATTGGGCTGATTACATAAACCCTAATGCAATGACTATGCTTTTGGGAGATGCCATTTGCAATATAGAAGAAGAAGAGTATTGGAAAGCTTGCCAACATGCATTGAAAAGCCCATATAAAGCAAGAATAAGTGATGAAGATGAGGAAAAGAGAGAAGCCCCCAGTGATGATGATGAAGGTTTTGATAGCAATAGTGATAGTAGTAGTGATAGCAGTAGCATTGACAATGGAAATAGTGAGGATGATAGCAACAGTAATATTGATAGCAACAATAATGAAGACTATGATAGAGTGGCAATGATTGGGGTGAACCCTCTAGTGATAGAGAGGATGAAGATGTAGGACCTTTCTATGAAGACCACTTTGATGATGGTGTGGACTACTATGATGGAGATATAGAGGATGATGCTGAAGCTAAGCCTATAGATATGGAGGATGGTGCAAAAGCTGAAAGTGAAGAAAATGATCTATAAGCTGAAGGTGAAGATGTAGGAAATGATGTGGAAGCTGAAGATGAAGAACTAGAAGCTGAAGGCATAGAGTATGATGATTACCCCTATGGGCAGCCCTCAGATTGGAGCTACATTACTGATGTTAGTTCAAGTTCAGGCCCATAATATGACAAGCATGGTAGAGAAATTCTTGAGTTAGGGTCTTTCCACAATTTAGAACTTGGTTCACTGACCCCATACATTGAGGTAGAAGATGACATAGATGCTAGATTGGCCACCCTAGATAGAAAGCTGATGATCCACAGTTTCAAAAACTTAACACTGGAGAATCTTGAAGATGAAGATAAGAGAATGGGTGGGGCAGAGCCCAATTACTTCCCCTAATACATTTTTCCAAGCAACAAAGGGAAACAAGACTTGTTTGGTGAGTGGATGGATAGTATAGAGCATCTGGATGCTTATGTGTCTGACAAGCTTGCAAATATGGAGATTGATGGTGAAGGCACAGATTATATGGATGAAGACCCCATGGTACTAATGCTGAGGGAAGAAGGAACTCATTGGGAGCCACTAGCCATTGTTGAAGCCAAAATCGAGTTGAAGGATTGTGCATGGGAAGGAACTGCCCACCCCATGGAAGACTTTGTGGAGAAGATCAAGACTATTGAGCCAATCACTCTTGCCAAAAACATTGTCTCTATCCTTATTGAGTCTATTTCTATTGCTATTGTTCCTGTTAAGTTTGTTTGTGATCATATTCCTATAGAGTCTATTAAGAACTCTTTTCCATATAGTATGATTTCTAATTCTGATTATTTGTTAGCTTTGAACGTTAATATTTTGAAAATTGGTAAAGAAACTATTAATAATAAGGAATCAAAACAAGGGCATGTAGAACCTATAAAAGAAGAGACCCAACCTGTTAACCTGAGAACCGATGATGAACCTAAAATGATACAAGTGGGCAATACCTTAACATCTACTGAGAAAGATGCATTAGTTTCCCTACTAACAGAATTCAAAAAGGTATTTGCATGGTCATACGAAGACATGCTTGGGATTGATACAGATATAGTACAGCATTGCATTCCAACGGATCAAACCATGAAGCCGATCAAGAAAAAGTTGAGAAGAATGACGCCAGAATGAACTCTCTAGATCAAAGAAGAAGTTGAGAAATAGTACAATACTAGATTTTCGAGAGTTGTCAATTACCCAAAATGGTTAGCTAATGTGGTTTCGGTGATGAAGAAGGATGGGAAAGTGAGAATGTAAGTAGACTTCCGAGATCTCAATAAGGCTAGCCCGAAATATGATTTTCCTTTACCTCATATTGACATCTTGGTTGATAACACAGCAGGACATGGCTTGCTATCATTTGTGGATGGTTTTTCAAGATATAATTAGATAAATATGGCTTCAGAAGATATGGAAAAAACCTTCTTCATTACTCCATGAGGGACGTATTTCTACAAGGTCATGCCATTTGGCCTTAAGAATGCTAGTGCTACTTACCAACGTGCAGCCACTACTCTGTTACATGATTTGATCCACAAAGAAGTAGAAGTTTATATTGATGACATGATAGTGAAGTCCAAAGACTGTGAAGGGCATATACCAGCTTTACGAAAGTTCTTTGAAGGAATCCATTCTATAAGTTGCGGTTGAACCCAAAGAAGTGTACTTTTGGCGTAACATCTAGAAAATTATTGGAGTTTACGGTAAGTCAAAGGGGAATTGAAGTCAATCCTGACAAAATCAAGGAAATTGTAGAAATGAAGCCTCTAAGGACTAAGAAGGAGATCCAATGATTTTTAGGCAGGATACAATACATCAGCAGATTTATAGCCCAGCTCACCATGACATGTGAGCCACTTTTCCGAATACTTTATAAAGAAGTTCTCACAGTATGGAATGAACTATGCCAAGAAGCTTTTGAAAGGATTAAGAATTATCTAATGAGCCACTAGTACTGGTTCCACCGATACTTGAAAAGCCGTTATCGTTGTATCTCACAACTACGAATACAGCAATAGGGGCTTTGCTTGCTCAGTACCTAATGTTAGGGACATATTTTTATGTAATTGGCATATCCTTTGACAAAATGCACTTTACTTGTATTTGGGTAAATCTAAGTAGGTTCAAGATGATCATTACAAGTGGTTAAATTGAAGACATGAAGATTACTCAAGAACTACTCAAGAAAAGTTCAATATGCAGGTCTTGATACCTCTTCGACAGAAGCTCGATCTGTCGAGATTCATTAAAGCTCGACAGATATTTCGATCTATCGAGCTTATGGGATTTAGTCTATAGCTAGCAACGTTTTTATTCTAAAAGGCTTTTTGTTTATGGGTTTGTATAATCCTTATTGAACTAGGAAAGCCCAAGGTTTGTGTAAACCTATTTCGAATAGGAGAGCCCCATTAAGCTCCTATTTAAAGGAGGTAGAAAAAAAAAACCTAACCTTAGAGAGCTTCATAGGTTTTTATTTTTGAAACCCTAGCCTCCTCCTACAAAAGAAAGACTTCTTGCTGCGTTTCTTGTACACCTTTGGGTTCTATAACTAAGCAAAGTCTCTTGCACCAACATTGAAGATCTTATTGGTGTTTCAATGAAAAGCTACTGCAAATCAACTACAATAATCAAAGGGTTGCTGCGGAGTTAGTCACGTATTGGGATTCGTGCAAAGGAGTAAGCAGCGTACTGGGATCTGCGCATCGATTGGTTAGTCACATACTGAGAGCTGTGCAATACAAGGAGAGATTTTCACTACAGAACAAGTCCAATTGTGTATTGGGGTAAGGGTTCAACTGTAGGTTGGTATAAGGTATTGGGATTCCTTTACTTGTAACCGCTTGTTGTGATAATAGTGAATTCTCAGGAGTGGTGACCTTAAAATCATCCGGTGGGGTTTTTGCCTTGGAGATTTTCTCCATTCGTAAACAAATCACCATGTCAACTTTATTTTTCGTTGCATTATACTTTAGTTGGTGATTTGTTTGTGCTGCCACATACATTGCATGTTAATTTGATTAATTAATAAACTTGGGTAATTAATCAATTTATTTATCACAAGGGGTTAATACATTTTTGCCTATCACCTAAAGGAGTCCACGAAGGAGAATGCAATTCATTACATTAGCAAGAAGATGTTGGCTTATGAAGAGGAGTATTCACCACTCGAGAAGACATGTGTATCACGTGTATGGGCAACTCGAAAAATCAGACATTACATGCTTACTTTCAAAGTCTTGTTGATTGCAAGAATGGACCCTTTAAAATATTTGATGGAAAAGCCTGTGCAAGATAGGAAGATAGCTAAAATGGGTTCTCCTTCTGTCAGAATTTGATATCAAATATGTGACTCAGAAGTTTGTAAAAGGGAAAGCGATTGCTGATCACTTAGCCCACTGTTCACCTGAAGTATTTGAAGAAATCCAAGGAGACTTTTCAGATGAGGACATCATGGGGATAGAGTTAGAATCATGGAAGATGTATTTTGATGGAGCAACTGATTAAAATGGAAGTGGCCTTGGAGTTCTCTTAATCTCTCTAAAAGGGAGACACATCCCATTCTTTGGTAGGCTCAGCTTTTCTGCCACTAATAATGTTACTGAATAAGCGGCCTTAGATCTTGGAGTAAAAGAGTTGGAATAGATACCATGATTTCACCTTGGCCATTCTCTACATGGGGAATAGATATTATTGGGAAGATTCACCCAACAACATCCAATGACCATGAATTTATATTTGTTGCTATTGATTACTTCACCAAATGGATGGAAGCTACCTCATACAAGGTTTTGAACTTGAAAAAAGTTGCTCAATTTATTCAAACTAATATCCTTTGTAGATATGAGGTACCGCATGAAATTATCTTAGACAATGGGCGGCGTTTCAAGGGAGAAACAGAAAAGCTGCTTTGACAGTTCAATATTCAGCACCACAAATCTTCACCCTACCGTCCTCAAACTAATGGAGCAGTTGAGGTTGCAAAAAAAAATATAGGGCAAATTATGGAGAAGAGCATGAAGAACTACAAGGATTGGCATCTACAATTACCCTATGCTCTTTGGGGGTATAGGACATCAATTCAACCCACCACATAAGCCGCTCCTTATTCATTGGTGTATGGGATGGAAGCAGTTCTTCCTAATTAAATGGGTATTCGTTCATTGGGAATAGTATTGGAGGGTGAAATCCTTGAGGTAGATTAGTTACAAAGTAGATATGACCAATTATGCATAATGGATGAGAAGAGACTCAAGGCCTTATATCACATTCAAAGTTATCAAAGGAGGCTTAGGAAAGCTTTTGATTAGAAAGTAAGAACTAGAGATTTGAAGTTGGGGGACTTAGTGTTGAAAGAGATCCAAGCCCCATCAAAAGACAAACAGGAAGTTCAAGCAAAATTGGGTGGGTCCATATATTATCAAGCAAATATACTCTGAGGGAGCAGTAAGGTTGATGGACTTAGATGCAAACCCTTTTACTGAGCCAACCAATATGGATGAATTGAAGAAATACCATGTTTGAGGTGGTAGTCAGAAAACACCACTTCTGAAATGGTTGTAAATTATGTTGTTTCTTTTCCTAGGTTCGAAAAAAAAAGGTTGTAGGTTGAAAACCTGAAAGGGCAGCCTAAGCAAAAGAAAATGGCAGCCTAGGCAAAAGTTAAGGCAAATAAAAAAATGAACTATGTGATGACATCCTTCTGCTAAGAAGGTACATAGGCAACCATATATTGGTCCAGTAATAATTTCCCCAAACCCACCATTTACCAATTAAGAAAGAAAACTATTTTCAAAATTCAACCATTCCATTAAACCATGCCATTACACAAAATTCAAATCCCAAACCCTAAACCAAATCCTAAAAAAAAAAAAAAAAAAAAACTAAAGAGATTCCTAAACCTGAAAGTCTTAAATAATTCCTAAACCTAAAAGTTTCACATCAACTTTTAAAATAAACATGTTCAAAGCCAAAAATAAGAAGACCATTTTTTCTTCAGTCTTTTCTCCTTTGGTTGTTCGTTGGTTCCATTTATGCATCATCTTTGTCCCTCCTTCTAAATTCATAGTTGTTAGCCTCATATTTTTCTTGGTTGTCCCTAATGAAATTTTTTTCTCATAACAACCATGTCAGCCTCCTTATCCATAATTTTGTTCACCAACCAATTAGAATATTCCGTAGTCATCCTGTGAAAGTGAACCTTCACAAAAGATTTGTGTCCATAGGAGTGAAGGGTTTTCTTCCTCTTCCACCAGGCATTCCTTACTCATATTGGAATTGCCTCAAGAGTCTATCCACCTTATAGAAAGTTGCCCTCCTTAATCCAACTATGAAGATGTGATCTGATCTCGGGGACCACAACAAAGGAGCTGGGCACTTTCACCAATAACAATTGCATCGAATTGAGACACTAGATGTCTTGTTCCGAAATCTCACCCAGTCACTTTCAGTTTGACACTCAATTTTGAGGACAGTCCTATTGAGGAAATTGTCAGGACCATAATCAACAACAATAGGCATGGCAATCATGTCCAGTCTTTCCATCAACCATATCTGCAAAGTCAAGGGACTCCTAAGAAAGTTTTATGACTCTCCACCATGAAATATAGAATCCAATCCTAAAAGAGTTTCTGCTAAGATCAGAGAAGCGGGGTTGTCACATCCTTAAATTGACTCACAATGCCTTTGGCTCGAGCATCCATGAAACCAGGCCTTCTAGAGCAAAGCAAAATTCTCCCACGAAGCAAAGAGCTAAGCCAAAATTTTTCTGCATGTTGTCAGTCAATCCATGAGTACGCTCGTTAATCAGTCTTGAAACAACTGCATGAAGATTCACCATGTGGCCTTCAATCATGCTACTGGTAATTGAAGCAGGAAGCCTTAGAGCACCGAACAAAATATCCTAATGTTTGGGACCACAAGAAACTGCTACGGATTTTTTGCTGAAATCATAACCAAGAATAGCTAAAAATTCTTCAATTGTGGGACAAATTTTAGCAGTTTTAAACCGGAATACATAGTCTTCAGCATCCTAGAACTTCACGGTGGGGCGGAGAAAATCCAACTTGAACTTGACATTCCTCAAAGCCTTGATTCCCTCTAGTTTGTAGGCTGTAAAATTGGTCTTGGTGTTAAAATCAAAGCTACGAACCCATCTATTGATATCATGAATGGTTGAACGAGGAAAATTTTGAATAACTCTTGCATGTGATTGTTGTTTCTTGATAACTTTGATACAGAGATTTGTTTGCAGGTCAGATGTTAAAATAAGCTAGCTTAGTCACTAACCAGGTTTAAATAGGTTTCAAGAGTTTGTAGCTGACTGGGAAAGTGTTTGATGGTCCCAAAGGGAGAAAATATTTGTCAAAAAACTCAAAAACATAGAAAACACGTTGGAAAAAATGCAAAGAATCGGGGCGAAATTGGGTGTGCCTGTTGGCACCACAAAGTGCCAATCGGCACTCCAAGAGTACCAATTGGCACCCAACTCAACCATGGCCCAATTACCTTGTTTTATGTTTTCGGACACTTTGGGGGTCCATTTTGACTCTGTTTTTCACTATAAAAAAAAAAATTGATTGTGCAGTAAAGTTTTCAAAAATTTGCATGGTTTGTTAAACTGGGACATGTAGACATGCCTTGTTCATTTCTTTTCAAACAAAATCACCTGCATCATTTGTTTAAAAAAAAAAAAGGAGGAGAAAATTAATCAAGTCAAGATTTTCCAAAGTCATGCATTTATCTCTTAAACTAGGGGCATTCGGCTATGCCTTATCCCATCTCTATGGAACAAGGAAATATCACTCACCCCTTTTCAAAAAGAGAGAGAGAGAGAGAGAGAGAGAGAGAGAGAGAGAGAGAGAGAGAGAGAGAGAGAGAGAGAGAGAGAAAGAGAGAGAGAGAGAGAGAAAATTATTTTCAAAAATAAAAGGTCATAAAATTTTCAAACTAGGGGCATTCGGCCATGCCTTATTCAAGTAAGTGCAAACCACATCAGAAGTGGTCAGATAAGTTCAAATTGTTTGTTACAAAAGATTCATCAGGTGAATTCTAAACTTGTCTTCAGCAAGATCAAGAGAAATTCAAAGATAAAGAGCTAACAACGGAAATTAATACAAATTGTCTAAGGAACACTTTTTCTTGTCCATGTAGGAAAATTGAGATACAAGTCAAGCATCATTCAGACTTCAGGTCCACTTGCAGGAAGATCTCCTAGACCCACCCTTAGAGGAGCCACCCTCAGTGTCTCCTTCCTGACTTGCATAAAACCGAGATTCATGTTGCCAATTCTGAAGTTCAAGATTTCTGATTCTCTCCTCCAAGGATCTTGTGTTGGCATCAGCCATTGCCATTCAGTTGTTCTGAAAATCAACAGAGACAAGTGTTAAATCCATTATCATGGAAGTTCAAGCAAAAGCACCAAGGAAGCATCATCTTTTACCCAGTTCATTTCATTGAGCACATATTGAGAAGATTGAGTGCGCGCCACAAATTGCAAACCTCCAATCATCTTCATGCTTTCTTCCACAAGATCAACACCGACTTAAAGCACAAATCCACGAGTTCAAACTAATTCAATGAGCAAACATGAGGACAAAAGACTAAAGGATTTAGGAATATAACGGGTCATTCCAAGGGACATTTGGGGTATACTCTAGCTGGTCTAAATTCATAGAGCTATATGATCCATTAGGGTTCATCTCTTCATATTGCCATGTAGGAAAATGAGGATATGTCTCCATGAAAGAACTAGAAGAGTTGTTAGCATGGCTAGGAAGGGGACTCTCCTCCTCTTGAGAAGATGAAGCCTAAAAGTGCAACATGCAGATATTTTTGTAAAAGTTGAAACATAAAATATAAGACATGCAAGATGAGTTGCAAACTGACTTCAGAAAGAAAGGAAGATACCAAGGTTACAGGAATGCCAGATAAACAACCTTACAATTGAGTTTGGACAAATTTAAGATAATCTCTTGGTGTCCCTGAAACAACCTAGCTGACTCGAGCACGAGCAATTTCTTCATTAGTTAGAAGGCCAGCCAACTGGATGGAGGGATAAGGATAAATAGGAATAGTCTCAGGCGGGTACACATGTTAAACTTGAGCCAACACTTGGTCACCAAGATACCAATATCTCCCATGGCCACACCTAAACAGTACTTGATGGCCATTCAGCTCTTGAGCCCATTCACACTCTGCATGCTCCTCACATCTAAGCTAAGGATTCAATGACATCTGAAAATCACCAAGAACTCAGAATGAAAAGAAGCCAAACCACACAAAAAAAAAAACACAAAAACCCTCTACCAATCACAAGCCCCTAACATAAAATAAAAAATAAAAAACTCACATCATTGACAATCAAGTTATCAATCACTATACGCCAAACTTACAAAGAACGCTTGGGAGGCGTCGACAAACAATACTTAGGCAGTCAATGAAGAAACCTTGGATACATGTCACCGACATCTTCTAAGACTTGAGGACCAACCCTAAAATATTTGTACATCCAGACCTGGAAAAAATCACCACACATCATTAACGGCACAACAACCAAAACGACCTTCCAAAACACACATAACCAAGAATTCAAAACCTCACCTGCCAAACAAATGGTGCACCTCCTATGCTTGAAAGGCTATGCCGAGAAAGTTGAGTCATAAAGTGCAAAAGGGTTGTGTAAGCCATGCCACCCCAATCGTATTTTTTTTATTTGGCCAATATCCCTCAGACTCCACAAATAGCGCAAACTCACAGTATTACCCAAGTCTGGACATAAGAGAGTTCCAATGAAGAGAAGCCTGAACATGCGAGTGCCGGTTGCTACAGTCTTGCAGCTTTCAATATTGGTGTACAACCACATCAAGGATACATTTTTGCTCCTAATTTTTGAAGGCATCACACCCAAAAGACTTTTAATCTTTTCCGAGGTGATGGAATCATTAACTTTAATTCTTTCATCACCCAATTTTAAGCTAGTAACGGCTGAGAAGTCATAAGGTGTCAACATCACCTCACCAATACCCAAAAAATGGAAAGTCCAAGTAGTGTCCCAGAATCGCTCTGACAAAGCAAGGAGTAATTGGAGGTCCTTATACTCATTGGTATCATGATCCAATAAAGCTCGAAAAAAGGTTTGGAAGCCGGCTTCGTTAATGATGTTCTTAAAGTTTGGGGATAGTATCTACCACATGCCTTTCAACATCTGGAGGCTACCTCGACTCTTGCGGTTCTGCAAAACAAAGTTTAGCCAATCATTGAGATGTCCACAAAATGCCAGGTCTCAAAATCTTCATTCCAAAAAAAAAAAAAAAATCCATGCCCCTAAAAATTTTAGCCAATTCTCAAAGGCCATTCCATAAATTCCAATCCAATGACATCCCAACAGTAGCCCCTATCAACCCAAAACATCCTTCATCTCCATAAGATCATTCCACAATGGCTCAAGCATATGCACACCAAAAAAAAAATCTCAATTTTTTTTCATGTCCAACAAAAAATTCCATGCTCAACAAAAAATAAAAATTTTTCATGTCCAACAAGAATCTTTCATGCCCAATAAAAAAAATCTCACGTCCAAAACATTTTTCCTTACCCATACCCATAAAAATTGCCATGCTCATGAAATAAGACTCATACATTCTAACAAAATTCCTAACTCATCAAAAATGAGTTTGTTCAATCAAGCCTACACATCAAATTCTCATGATTCCAATATCCAAAACATTCAAGTCAAAAATCATTCAACATTACCACAAACTACATACATTGCCAAGTTTCATAAGTCGTCAACATTGTCCAAGTTTCATACCAAATAACTCAACAATTCAGAAATGCCCCAGAAGAAAGAGCACAACATGATCACACAAGGATTTCCAACCAAATCATACAATGTTCAAAATTCCAACAAGAACAAACAACAACAAAATGATAATGTCCCACCATCAAGCTCTTAACAAAACATAAAATCAACAAATTTGCCAACAAAGAAACAAAAATGAGCTCACCTTGAAGTCCTTTTTGGAGTTTGGAGCATGGGTTTTAGGGTATTGAAGGAGCCCCTCTTCCTTATTCCATTCAAGGGATGGATGATATATTTTTCCCATTGAAAGTAAGAAAAGATGGCCCCTTAGAAGATGCCATTGAAAATGCAAAAAAAATGGAGGTTTGGATATGGGTTTCAAGAAAATGGGTTTGTTGCAAAGGGGGTCAAGAACTCAAATATCTGAAAAGATATTCTAGGAAATGAATGAAATCAAGTTTAGAAGCCTAAAGAAGTGATTTTCTAAATAAGAAATGCAGTGGAAATGGAGAAAATGCAAAAAAGAAGAAGCTTGTGAATAGTAACAATGGAGAAAGAGGAAAGAGTGAAGGAGTAAAAAAAATGATGGAGACAAGCACAAAAGGAGGCTAAAAATTCACCCCCCCCCCCCCCTTTTGTCACACTTGAGTTGCTGAGTCAACTCATAAAAAAAAATTTTTCTTTTTTCTAAAAAAATGAAATGAGGAATAAAAAAAACTACGAAAAAAAAGAAGCTTTTCAAAGATTTTCAAAGATAGATGGTATCAATTTCAAGAAAATTTTAATTTTGAAGGAAGAAAAATAAATTTTCAAGGATGGTCAAGAACAAAGGGTGGCATTTTTCAAAGAAAATTTCAAATAAAAAAGAATAAGAATAAGTGATAATTTTTTTTTTTTTCAAATGACTACAAAAAATCAATGATTTTCCTTAAAGAATAACAAATTCAAGTCTTAAAAAAAGCAAGGAAAAAAAAATCACACATCTCAAAATAGTGGAACAAAAAAGCACCAATCATTTAAAATCTAATCCCAAACTTTGGTCGCCTCCATTCAGATCAAGATAGAGAAGCATCTTGGTTACCTTCCATTCAAATCAAAATAGAGAAGCCTCTTGGTCACCTCCAAATTCAGATTAAGATAGAAAAGCCTCTCAATCGCCTCAAGTTCCAAGATAGAGAAGCCTCTTGGTTACTTTTCATTCAGATCAAGAGGCATTTAGATCAAGCTAGAGAAGCCTCAATCGCCCCCTACATGCAGATAGAGATAGAGAAGCCTCTCAATTGCCACAAGCTCCAAGATAGAGAAGCCTCTTCGTTACCTCCCATTTAGATCAAGATAGAGAAGCCTTTTGGTCGCCTCCATATTCAAATTGAGATAGAGAAGTCTCTCAATTGCCTTAGGTTCCAAGATAGAGAAGCCTATTGGTTACCTCCCATTCAAATCAAGATAGAGAAGCCTCTTGGTCACCCCCCACTTGTAGATTGAAATAGAGAAGCCTTTCAATCACCCTAGATTCGGACTAAGATAGAGGAGCCTCTCATTCAACTCAGATTTCAAGATTTAATTCCGGTTTATCAATTGTCAAGTAGGTCAAGTATTCATAGTTCTCATTTTTCAAAACAACAAAACACTAGTTCTATGTCCCATGGTTTTAGGTTCTACGGCTAGGTAATATTTGAAAAGTCAACCTCAATTAAATCATGGCTGCTAAAATTAGTGTCTTTGTTTTACATTGACATTTGCTTTGCAAGCTTTATCAGTGAGGGGCATTCTGTAGACACTCGATTTTGCACCCATAATTTAATCTTGGAAGATGGCTAGAATGACCATTCATATACCCAAAATTTAGAGTTGCATTACATACATCAATTCATTCATTGCATGTCATAAAAATGATCTTGAGATTCTAATGATCGCAACGGTATGTTTGATTCCTAAATTGGAATGTCGGATCGAAAGATATCACATGATCAAGTTTTCACGGTCCACATGCATTTTGTGTGGGTGGAACGGATCACTCATGATTAATTTAAATTAATTCTGATTGGTTAAATAATTAAAATTAATTAAATAATTTTGTGATTGGTTGTTGGTTAGTGTAAAAAATAAGCCTGCTTTCATGGGAATAAAGTGGATAATCAGATAACAAATAAGTTATGGATACTTAAGTCTTTTTGGAATTTTATCTATAAGATAATTATCAATTTGGAGACCTGCGTATCAAGAAAAATAAATTAATTTTTAGAATATGAATCAAAAACACGTTTAGGTGCAAATTCTAGCTCAAACATCCTCAAAAAGAGTCCAAATCGAACCAAAACTTAGGCAGGGGCCTAGCACCCAAGAGGGCTTGTCAGCACTCTTGGAGTGCCGATCGACACATGGCAAGTGCCGATCGGCACTTCCCAAGTGCCAATTGGCCCAAATATGTGGCTTGGCCCATGATTCTCCTAATTGAAATAAAGCCTATCCTTTTCGACTTTTTAGAGATAAGGACGTGTTCCGATTCGTATCTGATCTCATTCAACTTATTTTTTATGCATCCCAACCTCTATAAATAGAGGAAAAAGATTAGAATTCGGGGCTCTTATTTTCAGACTTCTCTGCTTCCCTTACGTTAAAGATGTAGGTTAAAGTCTTTTTTTAAAGAAAAAATTTGTGATGCATGCAAAATAGATTTGGATTATGAATATGAATCATCTCTTTAAAATATATATATATATATATATATATTTTTTTTTTTACTTTCAAAACAGTTCTAATTTTTCTTAACAAAATCTTTTTTTTTTACCCTTTACAAAAATAGATATGATTTTTACAAACCAAATCTCCTTTTTTTTAATTTTTTTTTTAGCTTTTCAAAACATATTTGATTTTTTCTTAGCAAAATCTTTCTTTTTACCATTTTCAAAACAGGTCTGATTTTTCAAAATAGATTTGATTTTTACAAATCGAATCTCAATTTTTTTTTTTTTTAACTTTACAAAACAGATATGATTTTTTATTTTTTTTGAAAAAAGGGCATATTCATAAGACAAATTTTGTTTAAAATAATTTTGTCAAGTGTTTGTTACATGTGTGTTGCAACATATCATTCGACATCATACGAAAAGGTATATAATGGTCATTAGAGTCTAGAAGACCAGACTCTGTCTGGGCAGAATGGGTGTCTTACACCTTCCCATTCTATAACCTAGCCCTCGAACTTAGGATTTTGGTTAGTAGATTAGTGTTTTATCTTTAATTTTGGTATATTGTAACTAGGATCAAAGTTTTGTATTTTTTTTTTTGCACAGATTGTAACTAGGACCAAAGCCTTTTATTGTTATTCTACCAAATTGTACTTTTTTTATTCAATTAATAACATTCAAGGAATTTTTGAACATGTAATTGTATTTATTTTTTTCTTATTTTTTGTATAAAAATAAGTGACGACTCCACACAACTACCCAAAAGAGAGGTGCCTTAAGCACCCGAATCTTTTTTGAGAGCACCCATGCCCAAGTTGGTCCGGTCTCTCACACTTCCATTATTGCCTCGTGCTAAAATCCTTGTCATGATCATCATCTTCTCATTGGTCTTCATTGATTCCTTTCATTTGGTCTTGATTTTTTTAGCTTGACAACTTCGTCTTTTTGGCCTTCTTAGCATCCAATCTTGTGGTCAAATCACTTACTCTCATTTTTGTTTTTCTCATTTTTTTGAAAGATTTTTTTTTTGAATTTTTCATTTTGTTTTTGCCCTAATTTTTGCCTAGGTTGCCCTTTCAGGTTTTCAACCTAGCGAGTTTTTTTTTTTTTTGAATTTTTTTGGAATTTTATTGGCTTTCACTCAGCTGCATTTTACTTTTTCTTTTCCTCATCTTCCTCAATTTGATTGAATTTTTCTTTTGATGAATTTTCATTTTTGCTCATCCTTCTCAACTTGAATGATCTTTCATGGAATCTCATGTCTCTTGTGTCTTTTGATGAATCAGTATTCTCTCACAACTTGATGAAAATTCTTGCATTCACTTCTCTCTCTTGTTTTTTGGTTGAAGTCTTTTCTAGCTTGATGACAATCTCTTTTTTCTCATAGTTTGATGCTTTCTCAAAATCTTATCTATCCTTGATGGATTTCCTTCCTACCTAGATTGATGGGGTGAACTATCCATTTTCTTTGATGAACTCTCATGCCTAAACTTGATGAACTCTTCATCTTTTTCTTATTATGAATTGGTGTCATTGTCTTCATTGAGGACCTTTCCAAGTGGTGTTGAATCCATAAGGTCAACACTTCCTCATCTTGAGATTTAAGCATGCATACTTAATTTTCCACCCAAGGTTTAAGTTTTTAGTGGGTACATTTAAAAACAAGCTAATTATTTAATGGCTCAAGTTGGCTAGCAATGTATAATTATTGTAATGGGTGTCAAGAAATAATGTAGCTTAACAAAGGCGGCCTCCTATCCCTAGTGATGCTTTCTTGTAAGCACAGTAACTTAAACTCTTTTAATAAATTATTCTTGGAATAGAAGTACAAATGCTCCAGTGATGTGATAAATTTTTTTTGAGATATGGATTGAGTATATATGGATTGAGAATTTTGAATGAATGGATGGATTCCTTTGACTACCTTTTGGGACATTTTCTTCTCATATATTAAATATTTAGCAAAAGTCCTTTCATGGATTGAATGAAGTTAAATCCTTCTTTGGAACAAATTGATTGGTATAGCAATTAATCATCATGATTTGGAAAAAATTTTGTCAAATGGATCTTCCTATATTCACTTGGAAAGAAGGCTTTTGAAAATCTTTTGGAGTCTTTGAAAGGAAGGCTTTGGAAAAATCTTAGAGTCTTTGAAAGTTCAAAAAACATTTTTGGAAAAAGGTTACTAAAAAGGACCAATGCCCCTAGTCCAATTTTTTGTTTTTGAAATGAAGTCAAATGACTTGAAGGCCCAATGCCCCAAGTCAAAAAGATTTTTCTTTTTCTTTTTTGGGTTTTTTTATAAACAAAATGCATGAAACATGATAATCAACAAAAATACATTAAACTTCAACAAATATTTTCTAATTGAAACATGTAGTAAACAAAAAAGTCTTTAAGATGAACAATGATTCTGAAACCCAAATATGGCCTGGTTGCTTGCGAGGCCAAGTCAGGCTACTTGTTTCTTCTTACTCCATTGTGGATGTTTGTGTTGAAATTCTATAAATTGGACCTTGGTAGGCCTAAAGCTCGAGGAAGATGACTTGATCTTGATGGAATTGGGCTTGAATCCTCATTGAGCTTGATGAGCTTGAGTTTGATGAACTTATGAACTTGATGGGCTTGATGGACTTTGGGCTTAGAATCTTGGGCTCAAACTGCATATACACATGACATACCTTCTTTCTAGGAAAACAAAATAGGTTTATACAACACACAACATTCACACAATTATGGTGGGCCCAAGTATTGAACTTGGGCTCACCATGGCTCAAACAATGGTCCAAACACACACCATATGCAATGCAATTTTAACATGGACCTACCTAAGGAGGTTCTAAGTCATTACATTGAAGGGTGGGTTTGTTGTTTTATTGTTTCCCATAATTAGGATGTTACACCTCCCAACTTGTAATGTAATGAACATTACGTTGGTCCAAACGGCACGGTCTATTCTTTTTAGTCAACAAGAAATGATCTAGTAACTTTGAGTTATGAGTTGGTGAGTTCACCACTGGGTACCCAAATCTAATGAAGACTAGTGATCCATGGTTACTACCACCATTTGTTGTTTGATGGCACACACTATGACAGTTAGGGAAAGATTTTAACAAGCAACATGGCATTTTCAAATAAGATATTATACCAACAACACAAGACATAAGCATCCAAACAAACAAAACACCATACAAAAACAAGGGTATTTAATTGGTCATTTAAAGCTTAATGTGAAGTTTAGCCCTTGACATCCCTAGTGGAGTTACCATTGTGAGAGACCGGAAAAACTTGGGTGCTCTCAGAAAATGGGTGAGGCATCAGCACCTTCCCTTTTCAGGATTATATGTGAAGTCGCCACTTATTTTTTTTTTACAAAAAATAAGAAAAAAGAAAAAAAAATACACAAGGTATATACTTGAATAATACAACCTCTCATTAATTTGAATGAATTACAATTTGATAAAATGAAGTTTACATGGCTTTGTTTCCTAGATTACAATCTAATAAAAAATTACAAAACTTTGTTTCCTATATTATAATATAATATATATATATATATAACGCACTATCCTTCGAACAAAATTCTAGATTCGGGAGCTAGATTACAGAATGGGAAAGTGTTAAGCACCCATTCTGGCGAGACGGAGTCTGGCCTTCTAGACACAAAGTAACCATTTATATACCCATTTGAATGATACATTACAATGACATATTGAAATTTCCAAATTTAAGATTAATTCATTCTTTAAAAATTCGAAATCTACAATTTTATTTAAGAAGAAACACAAAAATTGGGGATATTTTACATTGAAGAAAACATTTTTTGATTATAAAAAAGGTTCAGATCTGTATTTTAGTGAAAAATACAGATAAGTTTTTATATGCAAAAAAACTTCTAATCTATATTTAATGAAAATACAGATCTATTTTTATATGCAGAAAAATTTCAAATCTGTATTTAATGAAAATACAATTCTGTTTTTATATGTAGAAAAATTCCAATTCTGTAGTTAATGAAAATACAGATCTGCTTGTATATGCAGAAAAATTTCAGATTTGTATTTAATGAAAATACTGATCTGTTTTTATATGCAGAAAAATTTTAGATCTATATTTAATGAAAATATAGATCAGTTTTTATATGCAAAAAAATTTTAAATCTGTATTTAATGAAAATACAGATCAATTTTTATATGCAGAAAAAATTCAGTTCTATATTTAATGAAAATACAGATCAGTTTTGTATGCCAAAAAATTTCAGATCTGTATTTAATGAAAATACATATAAGTTTTTATATGCAAATAAAACTTCAGATTTGTATTTAATGAAAATACAGATAAGTTTTGTATGTAGAAAATTTTCAGATCTGTATTTAATGAAAATACAGATCTGATTTTTTTTCTTTTTTCTTTTTTCTTTAAAAAAATGTTCTTAGTTGTTTATTGTAAATCTCGAAATTTAAAGAAGAATCAAATCTTAAACTTTGTTAATCAACTATTAAGAATTGAATTAAGCATGTGAACATGGCAAAAAAAAAAAATATGAACAAGATTTTATGGGCAATGAGTAAAATCAAACATACATCAATGAAAATATGTGATGAACATAACATATATATTAGATAGGAAAGAAAAGAATAAAAAAAAAGGGTGAGATTCAAGAAACACTTGCGTGAATGTACTATTTGATGAGGGAATTTTTTAGAAATCTAAGAAGTTCGACCTCTCTTAGATCTAAAATATGTTCACTTACGGAAAAGACATTCTTAAAGCCAAAGCTTCCAAAACGTCTTTAACGTAAGGGGAGCACAGAAGTTAGAAAAAGGGGTCTTGAATGTTGGGAGGCCTCCCTTATATATAGAGGTTGGATGCTTGAAAAATAAGCTGGATTGGATCAGATATGAATTGGGTTGCGTCCTTATACCTAAAAAATTGAAATGGATCCGTCAGAGCATTTCTAGGCTAAGCCTTGAAGTTGTGCCAATCGGCACTTGCCATGTGCCGATCGGCACTCCTAGAGTGCTAATTGGCCATCTCAAGTGCTGAGTCCAATTCCCAATTTTGGTTCAATTTGGACTCTTTTTTAGGGATTTTCAGAGTTGGGAATTGCACCGGGACATATTTTTAACTCGTATTCTAAAATTGATCCCTTTTACTTTGATAATCAAGTATTCAAAATAATAATAATTTGATAGATAAATATTTATAAAAAAAAAAAAACTTAATTATCAACAATTCCCTTATTATCTACTTATCCATTTTATTCTTATGCAACCAAGCTTGTTTTTGACAAAACCCAATAACCAATCAAAAATTATTTAATTAATTTTAATTGTTTAACCAATCAGAATTAATTTTAATTAATCATATGTGATCGGTTTCACCCCTAGACAATGCATGCAAACCGTGAACATTTGATCTTATGATATCTTTCAATCCGACGGTACAATTTGGGAATGGGACATACTGTCGCGACTGTTAGAATCTCAAGATCATTTTTATGATATGCAATGAATGATTTAATGCATGTAATGCAACTATGATATTTGGGTATTTGAAATGGTCATTTTAGTCATCTTCCAAAATTAAATTATGAGTACAAAATCGAGTGTCTACAACTGCCACAGTGCTGCCTTCATCTCTGTTGCCATCACTATAGTACCACTGCCTTCCAAAATCAAATCTTAATGATATCCATGTTAAAATATTTGATCTGGGAACCTAGTCAAGTTGTTCTTAACTTGTAAATTCATTTTTGTAATATTTTAATAAAAATGTCACTTCAATTAAAAAATGCCACATCATTATTCCGTTAGCCACATAGACAAAACATTAATGGCAGATAATAAAAAGACTAACAATACTCATTTTTAAAACTTGGCTAAATTTAAATGGGTTTCTCATCTCCTCTTTTACAATTTCAATGCTAATTACTCTCTTCTTACCAAAAAAAAAAAAAAAATTATTTATGGCATGTTAAACATAAGGGACCAATATTGCACACTTAAAACTTGAGGGACCGATTGCGCTCACAGGGTAAATTTTAAGGACCAATAATGTAGTTTTGCCCAAAACTAAACCACAAACTTTCTAACCAAAAAAGCAAAAGTTTAAGACTCAATAATAGTTGACGTAAAAAAAAAAAAAGTAACCTACGAAGGTCCCAAGAAAGCCCAACATCAAAACTAGATCTTGAATCCCTTGGTAATTAATATTGTTTTGCATAAAACACCCGTGATCCTTTACTTGTGTTTTATGTTTAGATGGTGGGAGATAGGGGGAGAGGAGATGCTAGGGGTGGCGCTATATCATGTTAAGGGGTTTGAACCCCTTGATTTGAAAATATTTTTACACATCGCTAACTTAAATTTCGTACACCCAGATGACAGATCAACCTAGTCCAAAACCAAATAACAACATAGAACAGTCTATCCCAAAACCAAACAACAACACCGACTACAGATCATTCTCAAACTCTAAGAGTAAAAGGTGAGTTTTTGTGAGTTATGAGTAGACACTCTTTATTATATACTAGTAATTGACCATGACATCTTAAAAAATATACCAACCTAAAACCGACCAAACCACACTTTGTACGCCGCACCAAATAGCACATGTGACTACAAAACTGTAGTGAGGTGTGGAAATTGTTTTGGCCAAACAGCACCGCACTTTGTAGTGCTAAAAATGGCTCAAAACTGCACCATGAACACCTCCAAATGATGGTTTTAAATTAAAGAAAAAAAATATAAGTGTTCATAATCTCAGTCATTACGCGAGATTGAGATCTAGTGTAATAGCAAAGGCACCTATATGAGATGGAAAAGTTTATAGGGTAAAAAATTAAAAAGAAAAAATTTACCCATTAAGTTTTACATCTTATATAGTATAAATATAATATAATTTTATATAATTTAATAATTAGAAAATACAGAGGGTTTGTTACTGTTTATTGTTATCATGTTGGAATAATTTTTGTTATAAAGTTAGTGAATCAAAAAAAAAAAAAAAAGTAAAGTAAGTGATTATTTAAGCATCCATATAGTATTAACAAATTGTAAATACACAAAATCATATAAAACAATGAAGTGTCTATTGGCATACTATCTTGAGGTCAAAGTTTTGATAAGCATTTTGACATTTAAAATATATATATATATAAATAAATAAATTTATCCCGATTTTTCTTTGATTTTCTGATTTTTTTTTATAATTACAAATTTTAAATTGATGATTTTAAATTTCAATTAATTATCCATTCTCAAAAGATAATTAACTAAATATTTAAAATGACCAAAATGAAACAATGGTGACCTAGCTAAACAAGATGAAATAGAGTTTGTCTTAGAAAATTTAGAGACTAAAATGAAAGAAGCCAAAACAGAGAACCAAAATAAAAGGATCCCAAATATACAATTTTAGCCAAAAACCAGATATCACTCATTATTTGGTGAAATACAATTTTAAGATGAAAAAAAAAAAATTCTCCTTTTTTATATTTGGGGTAATTTACAATCTCTCTATTATCTACATTACTTTCTTAATTAAATTAAATGAAGTCGTTAGACGAATTTATCAATAGTACACCACAAAGAAAAGAAAAAAAAAATCTTTTATTTGTTGACAAATTTTTTTATCAATTCAACTAACTGTAACAAAAAATGTAACTGTAACCCAAAATGTAAGCGTACGTTAGATTCTATGAAACTTGGAAAAAGACACGTTTATTTGCCCATTTGTAAATAAAACAGGTATATTTTTCAGAACCCATCAGAATTCAGAAACCCCAGATTTTGCTTTGAACTTTGAAGATAAGTCATCAAACGGACCAACAACAGATGTCTCGATCTACGGAGATGTTGTCCCTGTCGTCCAAGCTTCTCCCTGACAACGTGGTATTCGACATCCTGACTCGGCTGCCAGTGAAATCCTTAATCCGATTCAGGTGCGTTTCTCAATCTTGGAATTCCACTATCACAAACCCCATTTTCATTGCAAAACACCTCGATCTAGCGTGTTCATTATCCAACATCAACAACAATGGTTATCTGTTATTCACACCACTAAGAAATTTCCTGGATCCTACACCTTCCAAAGAATGGACCACGTTTGTTTACAATACCAACCGCACGTTGACCCAGATTTCAAGGTTTGAAATTCCCTTTCCTAGCAACCTCATAATTGGCTTCTGTAACGGCATGTTCTGTCTTGCTGCTAAAAATGATGACTCTGATGAAGAAGATCTTAGACACTCTTTGTATTTGTGGAACCCAAGCATTAGAAAGTTAAAGAAGCTTCTAGCTACTCGTCCTTCTGATAGAGCCATTTCTGGATTTGGGTATCATCCTCAAAACAATGACTACAAGATTCTGAGAGTTACGTTTGCTATACAACAAGTGACACGAAAACCTGCTGAGGCCGAGATTTACACACTGAGTACTGATTCGTGGAGAAAGGCTGTAATTTCGGTGGAGTCATTTAGTGCCTCTGATTCTAGACCCAATGGATCAGTTGATCAGGTATATTTGCCAACCCGATTATGTTTTAATGGAGCTTTGCATTTTATAGCATTTTCAGGGGACCATAAGTTTATCTTGTCCTTTGACATCAATGATGAGAGATTCCGTGAGATATTGCTGCCTCAAAATTACTTAGAAGGAATTGTTAAGCATTTTGAACGCCTTGCAATGTTCAAGGGATCGTTGGCTTTGATTGTTTTTGGTGAACATCTAGCTGAGATGAGTGACATATGCTACATATGGGTGATGAAGGAGTATGGTGTGGTTGAGTCATGGGCTAGAAAAAGTGTACCAATGAAACAGGTTGCAGAGTTCTTTAGCTGCACCATCAATGGGGAACTTTTGGTCGAAAGGTTTACCCCTTATCAGAGCTTTTTATTCGACCCTGAGAGTTTAAATGAGGAAATTCTAAATATTCCAATGCCTGAATATATGATTTACACACCTAATTTTGTGGAGAGTTTAGTTTTACTTGACAGGTGAACAGCTCTTCCAAATGCGAAAATTAGCAAGTTGGGGTTTCTAGCAAGGCAGACGTCTTTTTGAAATTCATATGGACAAGTCATTAAGCTGCCAGAAATTTTTGTTTTGTTTTGTTTTTTTTTGTTTTAATGTACTTTTGAATAAATGAATCCGGTTTGTTGTGTTTTCTTTCGGCTTGTTCTAGGCATGAAAGTATTGCTTTTGATATAGAAAACTAAACTTTATCATTTTTGTTTTATATATACTATTGGAGAAAACCAAAACATTAAATTTACACATTCCAGTTGCAGATTGGATAGTTTCTTGCTGCTATCTTAGATAATTTAGTAGCATCTTGCAAAATGACTGAACAAGAATTCCTTGTCCTAGAGATGGTCTAACAAGGTTAACAATGTCCTCCAAAATCTTGTGACTTGTCATCTCCATTTCTTCCTTCTGAAAAGCATGTCTTTAAAACCTTTGCTTTGTAAGAGGATGATGGCTCTGTCTAGTTGGGCTGTTTTAGCTCTTGATAATGCTCTGTTGCTGGATTTTGCTTTTATCCTTTCTATTTTAATCAGAATTTACCAATTTCATTGGTGTCCATAAGTGTCACAGCCTACTGCTGCATTTGTGGCTTGGCTGGTTCTTGGTTGCTGGGAGCCTTCAAATGCTGTATCACACCTGTCCACCATTGATTAAATGGGCAGTATCACCCCTGTCCACCATGGATTAAATGGTTAGTAAAGTTGATAAAGCACTCACTTCCTTGTGCTCATGTATCTGTATATTTCTTTGTTGCCAAATGGTCCAAAGGGGGATGATTATGATTCGAGTGCTTCTCCTACTTGGAGGCTCAATAATGTCTCTCTCCAGCCAGTGTTGCAGTGAGCTTTGCTGCAGTTGTTCTGTTCTTAAATTAAGCTGAGAACCCCACCAAATAGCTTTGGCAAAAGGGCATAGTGATAGGAACCTATGAGTAGAACTCACCCTTGAAAACCAGCTTGCAAGGAGAGGGTGCCAAAGAACTTATAAACACAAGGTTAAGCTTACACTTAATCCATGTGGAACACTAGGATCATAACACAGAACAAGAAGAAATGTTCAAATGATTCCTTACTAAACACAGTAAAATCTCTTATTATTGTACAAGGGATGTGGATTTCTACCTATGCTAAAAAGAAACTTGTTGGCTTCTTGACATCATGAGAATGAACAATCACCATAGAGTAAATGCTGTAAATTTCAAATCCTATTGCAACTATCACACAAGAACTAATATTAGAGCTTCTTTTACCTGTAATGACCTCGTAGAAAGGCAACCGGTTATAATGAGATAGGTCATTTCAGTATATAAACATTCTCAAATCGCAAGATAGAGAAGCCTAACATTTTCTAGATGAAAGACAAAGTCCAAAATACCAACTAGTTAGACGAGCTTTAAGTGATGCACTAGGTTGCCGTAGATAATTTTGTGTTACCAAATTTCCATGGAGTGCTTGACTGGTTAAATTATGGTGACATTTAACTATTAAACCATCCATTTCCATGGAGTGCTTGACTAGCTATAGTCACTCAAAAATCTCAATCTCAAGCACAAAGCATCTCTCTCTATAAAAATTGTGTTGGAAGCATAATTGCTTTCAATCCAAGCTCTTAGACTACATTTCTCTTCTATGTTTTTTTCAATGGCTAAGTCTTATTCAACTGGGAACAGCCCTTAAGCGATGTCCTTAATGCTAATGTTTGTGATGCAGATGGCTAGCCTAGACATAATAGGTCCCTCCTTCTCTCTCCCTCTCTCACACTTCTTTTGCATGTTAACTACAAAAAAGTTGTCCTATTGCAGCATAAATCAAAACTAGTCAAAGTAAATAATTCTGCTGGAAGCACACCATTTACCATAACTTAACGTGTCGTTGACTATGAGTGGTAATAAATCCACCACCTTTTCTTTACCAGCATAGTCAACCACTCAAGAGTTGTGGCAAAAGTTGTGCCTAGACTTTTTTACAAAGGAAAACCTCTATAAGATCACTTTATAAACTCTCATAAACCATACATGTTCCATGTATTGCTTGAACAATTTTGATAAGTGGAGATCACAAAAAATTTCACAATAGCTTAAGTGATAGCTAACGATTAATATATGATAAAGTCATATCAATTTTGTTTCTATATGAAATTATATTAGTCATAACCTATCACCTCAAAATTTGTAAAAAAAACATTGTGAAATTATTTGTGTATGCAGCATTATTGGAACATTTAGGATCTGTTTAGAATCCGTTTATTTTGCTGAAACTGAAAATTTTTTGTTGGAAGTATTGTAAATAAAGGTAAAAGTTAATTAAAACAATACAATGGGACTTATGAATAGTATCAAAAAGTGTAGTGGTGCCCATAAATAGTAGCAAAAATAAGCTGGCAAAATTTATCATACCAAACGGATACTTCACATGTATGAAATGAGGTATAATCTTAGAAAACCAAAAAATTGGTAGCATGGACTCTATTCTTGTGTATCGTATGCCAAATGTTACCTTAGTAAAAAAATTATTTAATATCCAATTCTAGTCATGTTTTTAGTTTGCTTATAAAGCATAATAAAACCATGATTTTGATAATTTTAAAAAATTTATAGAGAAAATAATTTTAATCATCTTGATATTTGTTTAGCATGATAATGACAGATATGTGAGTAATATATATTATCTACTATAATTATTCAGTTCAAGTAATGAGAAATTCTTTTTTTTTTTCAAAGCAACTTTAGAGGAATATTGTAAAATAAAAGTTATATAAAATGTGTTTTCCTCTTTTTCCTTAATTCTAAAACAAAATACACATCCCAAACACCTACAGTCAATCATAGTCTTTACAAAACCCATAAGTCCATAACGTCCAATCTTAACATTAAAATCGTAATTGTTGATGTCACTCAATATAAAATGTGTGCCCTCTTCTTTGGTTGTAGCCAACTCATACAAGTTTGAATTAGATAGGATAGTAATTTTGGAGATAGGTAAGTGTCGTTGAAAGATTAAAGGCAAATGACATTGTTTTTGGTTTGTATGTAACTGTGTATTTGACATGAGAGGACATGAAGGGCTATAGATAGGTATATATAAAGGAGTAGATGTGCAAGAGGTGAAAATGGTAAATTCAAATGTAAAGAGTACTGAAACATTGAACTAAAAGAAAAAATGAATATTTATTTTTTAGTTAAAAAAATCTTGAAATACTAAACCAAATAAAACAAAAATTCAATATTTAATTTGTTCTTGATAGGCCAAAAACGTATTGACCCTTAGTGATGGATTAATTGATTAACTAGCCAAGTTATTAATTAATCAAATTAACATGCAAACGTGTGGTAGCACAAATAAATCACTAATAAACTAAAGTATGCAGTGGAAAATAAATGACACGATAGTTTGTTTACGAATGAGGAAAACCTACACGGTAAAAACCCCACCGAGTGAATTTAAGGTCACCACTCCTGAAACTCTACTATTATCATAACAAGCGGTTACAAGTAAAGGAATCCCAAGTACCTTACCAACCTACAATTGAACTCTTACCCCAATACCCAATTGGACTTGTTCTGTAGTGACAATTTCTCCTTTCAATGCACGGCTCCCAAGTACGTGACTAACCAATTTGATGCGCGGATCCCAGTACGCGGCTTACTCCTTTGCACGAATCTCAGTACGTGACTAACTCCATAGCAACCTTTTGATTGTTGTAGTTGATTTGGAACAGCTTTACATAGAAACACCAATAAGATCTTCAATATTAGTGCAAAAGACTTTGCTTGGTCACAAAACCCAAAGGCGTATAAGAAACGCAGCAAGAACTCTTTCTTTTATAGAAGGAGGCTAGGGTTTCAAAAAGAAAACCTTATGACGCTCTCTAGAATAGATTTTTCTTTTTCCACCTCCTTTAAATAGGAGCTTTAAAGGGCTCTACTATTCCAAATAGATTTACACAAACCTTGGGCTTTCCTAATTCAATAAGAATTATACAAACCCATAAACAAATAGCCTTTTAGAGTAAAAATGTTTCTGGCTATAAACTGAATCCCGTAAGCTCAATCGATTGGGATATCTGTCGAGCTTTAATGATCTCGACAGATCGAGCTTCTGTCGAGGAGGTATCGAGACTTACAGTTTGCACTTTTCTTGAGCAATTCTTGAGTAATCTTCATGTCTTCAATTTAACCACTTATAATGATCATCTTGAACCTACTTAGATTTACCCAAATACAAGTAAAGTGCGTTTTATCAAAGGATATGTCAATTACATAAAAATATGTCCCCAACAATCTCTTCCTTTGGCAATCCGTGACAAAACCACAGGAGTACATTGAATGTCCTAGATTTGAACCTTGGAAGTTGCCGCAAGAAGAAAGTTCGGAATCTTGACTTGACTTTAACTTGTCTTTCCTAAAAGGCACTAAACAAAACACATCAAGGTATCATGTGGAAAACAATGACAAGTTAAATAAATAAGAAATATGTGTATAAAAAGAAAAAAGAAACAACACATGTGAGATAAAGAGTGAAACACATACATCATCACATATACCACTTGATGAGCATCATGTATGTAAAAATGTTTACAAAACCAAAAGATATACATCATAAAAATATATCAATATCAATGTGTATCAAACTAACTCTCCCCCTAAGTTAGTTATATCAAAAGCTTTCTTCCCTTTAACATGAAGTTCTCCCCCTAAGTCTATTACTCCCCCTAAGGAATGACATTCAATTCTCAAATTTCTCTCCCTTGTTGATACGATTGTCAAATGGCATAAAAAGCCAAAAGACTTGACTAGAGATAGACAAAAAACAGATACAGAGGGAACGAGGAGAACAAGCAACCATAGACCTGCAAGAAAAAGAAAAATAAGATGCTATGAACATAAAGGAAAAAAAATGCAAAAAAAAAAGAAAAAGAAATGCATGCAAGGGTATCTCGATCGATCTAGAGGTGTCAAGAAGCTATCGACCCAACCTCGATGGATTGAGAAAGTGTCGAGGATCTATCGAGGAGATAGGAGATATCTCGATTGATCCACCTAGCTATCGAGAGGTGTCGAGATTGTGATAAGATGCAACTGAAGAGCTCGAAAGATAAGCCAAGTATTGAGAGGTGTCGGGAGCTGTCGAGATGTTATAAAACCAGTTTTTCAAAGGAAGAGAAAAACATAGATATGAATGCAATCAAACATGTAACTCAGCCAATGATCCAACTAACATTTTAACCTCTCAAAATCATCTCTCACTCAACAAAGAGTTAAGAAATTAGCTCTAAAAAAAAAGCTCACACACACTAAATAAGTCTAACCAATTTTATATTTCAAAAACAAGTCAAGACAGTTTAGTGAGTATACATCAACAAATGTAAACCTTGTAATGGCCAAATCACATTGTACCTGCACATGTATCAAAAATAGCAAAAAATATTGTGTGTTGTGTGTGAAATTATCGCAAGATTGCATAAATGTCTCTATGTTATGACGATTTGAGATATGAGAAAATTACTTTAACTCACACACAATCATAACTGTTTGATGGGGACTATCACATTCAAGATACATCCTATAACTCCCACATCTCCTAGAAAACATGCTTGCAATCATATTTAAAGCTTTTTTTTTTTATCTTTTTGCTTTTATTTTTTTTGCATATTTTCTTTTTATTAAGAAAATCATGCATGAGTATACGAATGAGAGAAAAGAAATACCCAATTATATTAAGATTTTGGCATTGTACTTTTGCTATGTCGAAGCATACAGATGTCATTGACATTGCACTTTTGCTATGCCAAAGCATACAGATGTCATTACATGATTGGTGAGTAACAATGGTGAGATGGTTATTTATGCCTTTTTCTTAGAATTTTCTAGTCATATCTGTCAAAAAGAGTGATACGAGTGTTAAGTACAAAAGATTACTTAACCTTACTCATCACAAACAAAGAGCCACAAAGCTCACTTTCTTAGTTGTGCATAAGAATGCTCATCTAAGCTACAAGAGATACAAAGTTTAGAAAACTCTGTTTCAATGACCATTTTAAGGTTCACAAGAATCGATGTACACATACACACACTGTTTTTGTATTTTTCAATTTTTCTTAATTTTTATTTTGAAAACAAAACAAAATAAAAACTCAACAACCAAACAAAAACAGACAAACAATAATGAAAGCATGAAAGAAAAATGCAAATGCATGAAGGCATGATAGAAGAATGCATATGCATGAAAGCATGATTTCAAAAGCAGATAAGAAATCAAGCAAAGAAAGTCCTACTACAGATAGAAAGAATTAAAGCAGAGGACAAACAGAAAAGACAATTAAGTCTTAGAGTCCTTTCTCACCCACACAGCACGAGTCTTTGGTAGTGAAGATGAAAAGGCACGTGTCTTAGTATGACTACCAAAGGACATAGAGGAATTAGAATTCCCCTGAAATTGAGTTAAAAAACTCAAAACTTTTCATAACTCACCAAGAATAGGTACAGACCCTTTAGACAAAGGATGAGACCTATTGGACACTCTCTTATGAGGAAACAACTTGAAACAATTAGGACGAGTGTGACCTGAAGCACCACAATGGTGACAAGCATAAGCAGTTTTAGAGCTACTCAGTTTCCTAGAAGGAGGTTTAACCTTAGAGGTTGACAGAGACCTCAACTTAGGACAATCTGACCTAATATGACCAACAATATTATGATGACAAGTGGGGACAAATTGAGAATTTTTATTCAACGTAGGAGGAGTTTTAAACATAGGTTTAGAAACTTCAGCGTTAGCATCAGATTGTTTACCTTTGTCTATCCTAGCAATATTAGCCTTCAACTCTTCATTATTCCTTTTAAATGGAGAAATACAAAAATCTTTTTCTTTTGAGTTAGGCTCAACAACAAGTTTGACACTAATTTTTCAACTTCAGTTTTAAATTCAACTAGTTGCTCTTCCAAACTCTTAATTTTGTCCACCTAAGATGAAATTTGAATTTTAAAATTCTCATTCAAATTATTAGCTTCATCCAATTTTGCAATCAAATCATTTTTTTGAAGCTTGACCTTTTTAAAGTTAGCTTTTAATTTTGTAGAATATTCAAGAGATTTCATACAAATATTATAAAGCTTGCAATAGGCATCTTGAAAATCATCATCATCATTCAACACAAGATCATGCAAATCAAAACAATCAAGAGTTTCCATGACAACAGGGATTAATGGATCACACAACAAAGATTAAACCCTAATCAGAGTGTGCCCGCTCTGATACCACTTGATAGGCCAAAAACGTATTGACCCCTAGTGATGGATTAATTAATTAATTAGCCAAGATATTAATTAATCAAATTAACATGCAAACGTGTGATAGCACAAATAAATCACCAATAAACTAAAGTATGCAGCGAAAAATAAATGACACGATGATTTGTTTACGAATGGGGAAAACCTACACGGTAAAAACCCTACCAGGTGAATTTAAGGTCACCACTCCCGAAACTCCACTATTATCACAATAAGCGGTTACAAGTAAAGGAATCCCAAGTACCTTACCAACCTATAGTTGAACCCTTACCCCCAATACCCAATTGAACTTGTTCTGTAGTGACAATTTCTCCTTTCAATGCACGGCTCCCAAGTACGTGACTAACCAATTTGATGCGCGGATCCCAGTACGCGGCTTACTCCTTTGCACGAATCCTAGTACATAACTAACTCCACAGCAACTCTTTGATTGTTGTAGTTAATTTGCAGTAGTTTCACATAGAAACACCAATAAGATCTTCAATATTGGTGCAAGAGACTTTGCTTGGTCACAAAACCCAAAGGCGTACAAGAAACGCAGCAAGAACTCTTTCTTCTATAGAAGGAGGCTAGGTTTCAAAAAGAAAACCTTATGAAGCTCTCTAGAGTTAGGTTTTTCTTTTTCCACCTCCTTTAAATAGGAGCTTTAATGGGCTCTCTTATTCCAAATAGATTTACACAAACCTTGGGCTTTTCAAGTCCAATAAGAATATACAAACCCATAAACAAATAGCCTTTTAGAGTAAAAACGTTGCTAGCTATAAACTGAATCCCGTAAGCTCGATCGATCAGGACATCTATCGAGCTTTAATGAATCTCGACAGATCGAGCTTTTGTCTAGGAGGTATCGAGACCTGCAGTTTGCACTTTTCTTGAGCAGTTCTTGAGTAATCTTCATGTCTTCAATTTAACCACTTGTAATGATCATCTTGAACCTACTTAGATTTACCCAAATACAAGTAAAGTGCATTTTGTCAAAGGATATGCCAATTACATAAAAATATATCCCCAACAGTTCTTATCTCTGATGTGACACTTACAGGTATTTCAATTATCTTTGCAAAGAATGTGTCATATGACAAAATCTCATACTCTCTCAAATGAGGTCTTTCACTAGAAATCTTGGAAAGTGAGGGTTATTGACAAAGCCCACTTGCGGGTTACATTAGGTTCGCCCAAGTCCCAATAACCCCACATTTAGCCAAAAATATATAGTATTTTGTACCTATCCTAAATACTAGTCATACCAAAGTCAATTCAACTCTATTAGGGCAACAGAGAAATATAGTATATATATTATTAGAATTATTAGTTCTATTTGTGTAAGTGAAAAAAATAAAAAACTATTGTTATGTTTAATTATATATACATGGAGAGAGAGAGAGAGAGAGAGAGAGAGAGAGAGAGGTAACTCTCATATTTATCAACACTGAAACATATTATTTCTTTCACCAGAAAAATGACTTCATCTATAACACACTACAAAAAACTGGGCCTATAGTAGCGTTTTAATTAGTGGCGTTTGTCAAAAACACCACTATAGGGTATTTGTCAAAAATGCCACTATAGGTACCCTATAGTACAAAATTAACTTGCTTGGTTTTAATAAAGGTGTTTATGTTGTATTTGGTTCCCAAGAAAGTGAAATAAAATAAAAGGAGAAATAGGGTTTTTTAAAATTCATTTTATTTATTATTTTTTTCATCAACTTTTCATTTTATTTATTAATTGTTGATGAGGCTTTTTTATAGCAATTAACTGTTTTTTAATTGTGTCAAATGAGCATTTTGTCATCCAAGTCAACATTTTTCAACACTGAGATGAAAATAAGGATCAAAGTTGATGGGAATGACGAGAGTGGCTCACAGACGGGTATAATGCTACAGACGACCTGTACTCCATGACGATAGAAATATTTCCACGTCACTGACAAAGGCACCAAAATGGTTCAATGCCAGCAGTAATACCTCGAGCGGTTACGACACCAGCTAGGTAGACCGTTGGAAACATATTAAAGAACCATTACTCGGCCAGGAGCACAATTAAGCCAGGAATTAATGCAGCAACGGCTAGACACCAAAAAAAAAGGTATATAAAGGAGAAGCACCATCCACATAGGGGACACAATTGCATAAAGAACAAATTAATTCCTTAGAAAAACTCTATTTTCTTTTTTTGGCTAACTTTGGCATCGGAGGTGTTGTGGCAGGCACCACACCGGTGGCCGAGTAAAGAAACTTGTCTTATTGCAGGAATGATATAGTGATCGTCTGGACAGACTCCCACCGGCTGGCATTCATCTGGACGAACCTTCCTCAACTGACGATATTCTGCTTCAACAGTTTGGCGCCGTCTGTGGGAACGACGTTCTCGCACTACGATCCGAAAACGCAATTCCTACCAACTTCAACATCCAGATGGAGTCCAACCAAGATCCAGCAACTTTGGCTCAGCAAATTCAAACCCTTGTGGCCACTGTGGAAGAGCTCACCAGACAGAACGAAGAAATAAGGCAAAGGCTTCAGCAGGAGGAGAACCGATCGAGAGCAGTCCAAGAAGACGAAGGAGATAGCCATGGGAGAACTAATCGACGAAGGACCATCACTCCGGAGGAACAACATTCTGATCTCCTCCATGAGATGAGAAAGGAGATGAACGAGCTGAAAAATGCCATCAAGGAGAAGACAGATCGGAGCTTAGATAAAATGGTCAGAGCAACAGATTCACCCTTTACCATGGCAGTTTTGGAACGGCCAGTGCCACCAAAGTTTCTGCTACCTCAACTCGAACCCTTCGACGACTCAAGGATCCCCAAGACCATCTTAATACCTTCAAGACGACATTGGGTCTTCAACGCCCGACGAGATAATGTGTCGTTCTTTCCCTACCACGCCGAAGGGGCCGGTAGGGAATGGTTCACGAGGCTGCCCACCTCATCTATTGACAACTTCGAACAGCTAAGCAGCGCCTTTCCGCCATTTTGTCGGGAGGGCGTCCCCAAGAGACCCGCGGACCACCTGCTCACTATTAAACAAGGTGAAAAGGAGACCTTGCGCTCGTACGTGAAGCGCTTCACTCGAGAGACCTTGGAAGTGGACGATGCAGATGACAAAGTGCAGCTGACGACATTTAAAGCCGGACTTAGGTCTCGAGAATTCGTTGTCTCATTGGCAAAGAATCCGCCCCGAACGATGGCAGAAATGCTCCTGAAAGCGCAAAAATACATGAATGCCGAGGACGCACTGGCAGCCATTATTGACGAGGGCAGATCAAAAAAAGAGGGAAGGCACGAAGACGAACGTAGGGGGCAAAAGAGGGAGCGTCCAAACCGTCGAGGAAGTGACGCAGACAAACGAAATGAAGAGAAGACGCCACGAACGGTAAAATTTACCCCTCTGATTATGCCTATTGACAAAATTTTGACACATATCCAGGATCAACATTACCTTCAGTGGCCAAAACCTTTACATTCATCCCCTAACGTGCGGGACAAGAACAAATACTGCCGATTCCACAAGGATCACGGCCATTACACAGAGGATTGCCGAGACCTAAGAGGACAGATAGAAGAGTTGATACAAAAAGGAAAATTGCAGAAGTATGTCAAGAAGGGAGAACCCAGCAGGTTCAAAGACGAAGGCAAGGGCCAGCGCGGGCCTTCGGTAAAGAATGGGGCCAGCACTCCTCAACTACCGCAAGACGTGATTGGAGAAATACACACGATTGCAGGAGGGCCACCGTCGGGAGGGTCGTGCAAGTCCCTCAAGAAAGCATGCCAGAGGCAAGTGAATAGCGTCCATATGCCGCCCGTTCGTTCGCGCAGACGAACATCATGACATATCCTTCAACGAAGAAGATGCGCGAGGAGTAAGGCAGCCACACAATGACCCCCGGTTATAACACTCACGATCGAGGGATTCAACACGAAGAGGATACTTATAGATAATGGCGATTCTGCGTACATTATGTACCCGACCTTCCAAAGCACTGAAACTTGATCCCAAGAGGCTGCGCCCCTTTGACTCTCCACTCGTTAGATTAAGCGGGGACAAAGTATCCCCCAGGGGTATAGTAAAACAAAAAGTCACGATAGAACGTACCGCACGCAAAGAAACACGTCAGCTGGACTTTCTGGTAGTAGACTGCCCGTCAGCGTACAATGTAATCATTGGTAGACCTACGTTAAACAGATGGAAGGCGGTCACGTCCACATATTGTTTGAAGGTGAAATTCCCAACTGAGGACGGAGTCGGCGAAGCTAAAGGAGACCAAGTCCTGGCTAGGGAATGTTACCAGGCTGTGGTGGCCACAAAGGAGAACCATACATGGACGATAGAAAAAGAGAAAGAAGACAAAGCAGAGGCTTTGGAAGACGTTGAGCTCGAGGAGGGGGAGGTCGCGAAGATGACGAGGATAGGGACAGCACTAAGCCCCGAAATGAGAACGAAGCTCATTCAATTCCTCAGGAAAAACCAGGACGTCTTCGCGTGGAGTCATGAGGATATGCCCGGCATCTCGCGACAAGTGATTCAGCACAAATTAAACGTAAATCCCGAAAAGAAACCCGTCCAACAGAGGCGCCGCGTCTTTGCCCCCGAACGAAGCCAGGCGATCAACGACGAAGTTAACAAATTATTGCAGGCAGACTTCATCAGGGAAGTCTATTATCCCGAATGGCTTGCCAACGTCGTGCTGGTGAAGAAAGCAAATGGAAAGTGGAGAATGTGTGTAGATTTCACAGACTTAAACAAGGCATGCCCAAAGGATAGTTTCCCTTTGCCTAGGATAGACTAGCTGGTGGATTCCACGGCCGGGCATGAAATCCTGACGTTCATGGACGCCTTTTCAGGATACAACCAAATAAAAATGGCTGAAGAAGATCAAGAGAAAACCGCCTTCGTCACGAGCCAGGGGCTCTACTGCTATAAGGTAATGCCTTTTGGACTGAAGAACGCAGGGGCAACGTACCAAAGGTTAGTAAACAAAATGTTCAGCAAGCAAATCGGCAGAAACATGGAGGTATATGTGGACGACATGCTCGTCAAGAGCAAAAAAGAACTGGCACACCTGGACGACTTGGAAGAAACATTCAACACCCTCAGGAGATATCAGATGAAGTTGAATCCTAGCAAGTGTGTTTTTGGGGTAACATCAGGGAAATTCTTGGGATTCATGGTGTCTCAAAGAGGGATAGAGGCCAATCCGGAGAAGGTGCGAGCAATACTAGACATGACGTCACCGAAGTCCGTCAAAGATGTCCAGAAACTCACAGGGAGGATCGCTGCACTGAATAGGTTCGTCTCCAAAGCAACGGACAAATGCCTCCCCTTTTTTAAGATGTTGAAACAAGCTTTCGCCTGGACTGACGAATGTGAAGCCGCGTTTCAAGAGCTCAAATGCTACCTAAGCAATCCACCCCTACTAAGTCCGTCAAAAGAAGGGGAAAACCTCTACTTATATCTAGCAGCGTCAGAATCAGCCGTCAGCGCGGCCCTCATCAGGGAAGAAGACAAGAGACAGCTGCCAGTTTACTACGTAAGCCAAGCCTTCCAGGGGGCAGAAGCCAAATACCCCAGGATTGAGAAAATTGCGTTCGCCTTGATAGTAGCCTTACGGAAGCTGCGACCATACTTCGAGGCGCACCCAATATTGGTAATGACGGACCAACCGATCAGGAAGTCCATGAACAAGCCAGAGGCAGCAGGGAGAATGGTTCAGTGGGCAGTGGAACTTAGCCAGTTTGATATTGAGTACCTTCCCAGAACTGCCATCAAAGCCCAAGCATTAGCGGATTTCATTGCCAAGTTCACCCCTAAAGACGACGACAATTGGGAAGACGATGCAGAACGATGGACGATCCAGACTGACGGATCATTAGCCCGAAGAAGGGGAGGAGTAGGGATCGTTATAACAACTCCCGACGGAGAAAAACTCAGGTATGGAGTTCGACTCAAGTTCCCAGCCACCAATAACGAAGCCAAGTATGAAGGAATACCGATGGCCGAGACTAGGGAAGGCAATCGGAGCAAAAAACCTGGTCGTCCAAAGTGACTCGAAGCTAGTAGTAGCACAGATCAAGGAGGAGTACGAAGCGAAGGAGGAAAGAATGCAGAAATACCTCAAGATAGCAAAGCATTTGGCCCGGGAATTCGACAAACTGGAGTTCATGCAGATCCCGAGAGGCCAGAATATGGAAGTAGACGAGATTGCAAAGATAGCTTCGTCAGAAGATGAACCTGCATGCACGGAGCTGACCATGGAGATACAAGAACGCCCCAGCATCGAAGAAATCTCGATATTCACAGTCCAGGGAATAAACAGCTGGATGACGCCAATCATATCCTTCCTCCAAGACGGGCACCTCCCCCAGGACCCCAAAGACGCCAGTAAAATCAAGCAAAGAGCAACCAGATTCACCATTCTGAATGACCGATTGTACAAAAGAGGTTATTCCCTACCATACTTGAAGTGTGTCGACGAGGACGAAGCCAGGTACATCCTAGAAGAAATACACGAAGAAGTGTGCGGGAACCACGCTGGCCCCAGATCCCTGGCGAGCAAAGTCATCCGAACAGGTTACTTCTGGCCAACCGTCCAAACAGACGCAGCGCAACTCGTCAAAAATTGCGACAAGTGTCAAAGATTTGGGAACATCCAACGACTCCCAGCGGAGAAGTTGATGACCATATCATCCCCGTGGCCATTTGCACAATGGGGAATCGACATCGTCGGGCCGCTACCCCCGGGGAAAGGACAGGTAAGATTCCTACTCGTCGCAATTGATTACTTTACAAAGTGGGTGGAAGCCGAGGCAACGGCATCCATCACCGAAGCACGAGTCCGAAGCTTCGTGTGGAAAAGTATCATCCGTGGAGTTCGGGATCCCACTCGACGATTGTCACGGACAATGGGCGGGCTGATAACCAAGGCTTCGAGAGATTTCGCTCGGCCTCGGCATCAAAAATCGGTTCTCATCCCCCGGGCATCCACAGCGAACGGGCAGACGGAAGTAACGAATCGACATTGCTCCGCATGATCAAAACCAAGCCGGACGATGCGAAGGGTGCCGGCCGAGGAATTGCCCAACGTGCGCTGGCCTGCGTAACCACAAGAAGAACTCCAACGGCGAAACCCCATTCGAGCTTACATATGGCACCGGCGTAATCCCTACGAAGTGGGAATAACCAAGCATCAAAGCGAGAAGCATTCCACGATGAAAGCAATAACCAACAGTTACGAGTAAACCTGGACTGCCTGGACGAGGTAAGAGACAGAGCCTCGAACAGGATAGCAGAATACCAGAAGAAAATGACCGAGTACTACAATAGAAGAGTGAGACTCAGACGACTCCACGTTGGTGACCTCGTCCTGCGGAAGGTGACGACAGCAACCAGAAACTCCACCCAAGGAAAGCTCGACCCAACATGGGAAGGACCTTACTGAGTCACTCATTACTCCAGGCAGGGCAGCTATCGCCTGGAAACCATGGACGGGAAAGAGCTTCCTCGACCATGGAACATTGAACATTTAAATAAGTACCATCAAAAGGTGTAACAAGCTAATGTATTCATGTTTCTGAAATTAATAAAAGCACTACCTACAGTCGTGCAAACAGACCAGTCCACATTACTGACGAGACAAAAAGAATGTCTCCGAAAGATATCTAAGTAATAAGATTCCGCACCGACGGATGTACATTACTGACGAGGCACAAAGAATGTCTCCGAAAGATATCTAAGTAATAAGATTCCGCACCGACGGATGTATATTACTGACGAGGCACAAAGAATGTCTCCGAAAGATATCTAAGTAATAAGATTCCGTACCGACGGATGTATATTACTGACGAGGCACAAAGAATGTCTCCGAAAGATATCTAAGTACTAAAATTCCGCACCAACGAATGTATATTACTGACGAGGCACAAAGAATGTCTCCTAAAAATATCTAAGTAATGGGATCTTGTACCGACGGATGTACATTACCGACGAGACACAAAGTGTCTCCTAAAAATCTAAGTAATGACAGGTGTGCATTACTGACGAGATAGAGAGATGTATATTCTAAGCAAAACAAAACAAGTAGCCACAAAACCAAGAGCAGTGAGCAATTACTTTAAAGCAAAAATAATATTCTCAAAATATGAGTAAAATTGTTCTCAAATTAAAGCCCAAAATACAAAGGGCACACCAAAAAAAAAAAAAAACAACACAAGCAGAAATTATAAAAAGCTTTCATTCGTCCTCTCTTTCATCAGCAGGAGGGACTTCAGCTGGGGTGCTAGCATCGGGGGAGCGTATTGCTGCGCGCCCTCACGACGTAGACATCTCTTTATCTACCTCCTCCATATCTAGCATCTCCAAGTCTACTCCAGAGGGGTGTTTGATTAGGTATCTCCGCAGCAACTCGAATCCCTTGAAGTACCAGCTGAAGAGGACAAAGTTGTACTCTTCAGTTTGCTGGAAGCCCTCTATGGCCCTTGCAAAGAACCCCTTTCCAGCCTCTCCGCGAGTGTACAGTTGTTCGTCCTTCTCTAGAACCAACTCCGCCGCTCTGCCCCGAGGTCATCCTGAATCTTCCCGGCCTCCCTCCTTGGCAGCATTAGCTTCACCCATGACGGTTATAAGCTCCTTCTTCAGCTTTGAGTTGTCCATCTCCAAGGCCGATATCTGCGATAAAGCAGACTCGACCTTGGCCTCTTGAGCTAAATACTCAGAGGAAAGATGAATACTCTCCCCCAACACCTGTAGAACACATAGGGAGGTCAGATTAAAAAAAAAAAGGGAGGAGGAAAAGGAAGAAGTGAACGGGTATATGAAGCAAAAATGACACAAGGACATTACCTGGACCAGCTTGTGCAAATGACGACCCACAAGGTCCTTTGCTGATGAGCTTGAGAAGACCCTCAAATCCTCTGTCGTCACCACCTCACGAGCTCTGTCCACAGCAATTTTCTCGTCGTCCCAGATTGATGACGAACGGGAGTCAACTTTCTCTTTCCCCTTGTCTGAAGTTCGCTGCTTCTTAGAAGCAGGAGTGGGGATCTCCTCGATAGAGGCAGCGGGAGAGGCTGACCTCGTCGTGTCAGTCCCGGATGCGAGATGCGTGACAGAAGCTGTAGGAGTAACCGGGGGGCCCTTCCCGGTAATGCGTACCACCTTCTTCCCAAGGTGGGATAAAGGTTCGTCCTTTTTTGCCCTCATCTTGTCATACATACCTTTGTTAAATTTGGTCGTCATCTCTGCAAGAAAGGAACATAAAAAAAAATGTGAAAGGAACATACATGAGAAAGAAATACACGAGGCGAAACTTACTTTTTTTGCCTTCAATCCTGAGGTTACGCAAGATGAAAGCAGAAGGTTCAGGGCCGAGACAATAGAACGCGAGAGTGCGCGGATCTACAAGGTCGTCCCAATCCACAATTGTCCGCGCGTACTCAATCGCCTTCTCCACACGTTCCTTATATCTACTCTTGAGCTTAAGGCGCCTTTTTACTGCGCAAAACAATGAACAGAGAAGTTTAAAAAAAAAAAAAAGGAGAAAGTCAAGTTCAACAAAACTCGGGTGACGGGGATAAGTAATGACGCACCTAAGTTTGGGGTCCTCCATTGACGAGATAGCCTCGGGAGTTCACCCCAAACCCCTCCAGAGGGGGTTTCAAAATCGTCCCCCGACACAAAGAAGAACCGGGATTTCCGCACTGAAGACGAGGGTAGATTTCGGACGATCCGAGTCCTCTTTTCCCATGGGACTAACTCATAATACCCGAACTCTTTAGATTCCTTTAGATGGTACAAATAGGTGAGCTCGTCCACCCTAAGCTCTCCACCGTCCGTAGCGGCCAGCCATATTCCCATACAGCTGACCAATATTCTCCAGGAGTTAGGCATAAGTTGCCCCGGAGCAATGCCGTAACGATCTAACAACTCCATAAAAAAGGGATGGACCGGGAGCCTCAGCCCGCAGATAAAGGAAGACTCATAAAAACAGACCTCCCCAGGGAAAGAATGACAAGCCCGATCCTCCTTGGTTGGCAAACGAACCCTAACCCGCTCCGGGAACTGAAATCTTTCCCTAAATCTACCTAAAGTCTCAGAATCTAGCCCACATACCTCTCTAAGGGCGTGGAAAGCCCTGACCTCTCGGAAGGAAGAGACGGCGGTATCTCCTCCCACTGGGTCGTCACTGGATGACAGCCCGGTCTCGAGCTCACTCGTCCTCACCTCAGACATCCTTTCCCACTCCCTTAACAAATTCCCCAACCAATTGACGGATAGACGAAGCAATGGCAACAAATCGGCCACCACTACTCCCAAACCGTTACCCTCTGAGATAAAACCCTCAAAGTTTGGGGAAACTCCTACAAACCCTCCTAAGCGTGCGAATAGGAAAGAAACCGAAGGACAAATAACCCAAACCTCAGAACTATCTATCATAGAAAGACCAAAGAAGCTAAAAAAAAAAAAAAAGGGGGAAAAGAAGGAAAAAAGGGGCATCAGAACCTCATTATCAAAAAGAAAGGGGGAAGAAGGAAAAGGAAAAAGAAAGAAAAAATCGAGAAGGAAAGAACGCACCTCGGATAGAGAAGCTAGAGAACTCTGCCTTGCACCAGCTTTAGAGGAATGGAGAATGCGCACTAACTCACAGAGAAAATCGAAGGAATAGGAAGGAGCACAAACAGGAAATTTTAGAAGATGAGAAACAAAAAAAAAAAAAAGTAAAAGTGGGAGTTTTTAAACAAAGTCCAAAAAAAAAAAAAAAACCGCAAATTAGCGGGAAACCCAAGGGTCGCACGAAAGAAACAGTAACTGCACCCACCAGTAAGCGCCACGTGGCAACAATCAGAATGGCGCCGCCACTACGCCTTTATTACAGCACGAAACCCCAAAAGTCATCTGCAGTTCAAGCGATTCGCATTCTGTGGACGACGCATTCGAACGATTCGCATCCTGTGGACGACGTGACGTGTCACGACGACCACATGATCCGGGGGCATCTGATGGGAATGACGAGAGTGGCTCACAGACGGGTATAATGCTACAGACGACCTGTACTCCATGACGATAGAAATATTTCCACGTCACTGACAAAGGCACCAAAATGGTTCAATGCCAGCAGTAATACCTCGAGCGGTTACGACACCAGCTAGGTAGACCGTTGGAAACATATTAAAGAACCATTACTCGGCCAGGAGCACAATTAAGCCAGGAATTAATGCAGCAACGGCTAGACACCAAAAAAAAGAAGGTATATAAAGGAGAAGCACCATCCACATAGGGGGGACAATTGCATAAAGAACAAATTAATTCCTTAGAAAAACTCTATTTTCTTTTTTTGGCTAACTTTGGCATCGGAGGTGTTGTGGTAGGCACCACACCGGTGGCCGAGTAAAGAAACCTGTCTTATTGCAGGAGTGATATAGTGATCGTCTGGACGGACTCCCACCGGCTGGCATTCATCTGGACGAACCTTCCTCAACTGACGATATTCTGCTTCAACAAAAGTAACAATGATTTCGAAAGTTTAGGACCAAAATGGTTGCAAAAAAATAAAAGTATAAAAAGAACCAAATTGGTAATAACTACTAAATATAAAAACCAAAAAGATGTTTTTGGTGATTGGCAAACTGAAAAATGCCACTTGACGGACACATATTGGGAAAATCGAAAGTTCTGATATTAAAAAAAAAAATTGTTGTAAAACTTCCTTTGAACTCTTCTCGACATTCTGGACTCATTTAGTAGCGAAAACTAGATGTTTTTTATTTTTAGAAAATTTTAGAAGAATACATATAGGTAACTCTAATTAATATAATAATGATTCATATCCGATTCTAAAATTTTGGGACTAAGACTTTGTCATCATTGTTATTATAGAAGAAAAATGTTAGAATGTAAGTGTAGTTTTAGTGTTCGACAAACTTGAAAAGAGACATTTAAGTTATATTTGGTAACTGTTTTTGTTTTCTATTTTCAAAAACTTGTTTTGGGAATATAAAGAAAAAAAAATTTCTTGTATTTTTCAAATAAAAAACATGTTTGGTTAGTTGAAATTAAAAAGGATAGTTTTTTGAAGAAAAAAAATAGAAAATACTAAAATATGTTATAATTAGGATTTGAACTCTAATACTAACTCATTAAATGAGATAGATTCATTAAATTAAATGCGTATTTTCATTGACTTTGAAAAATTAAAAACTAAAAACAACCTTTTGCATGTTTTCAATTTCCTTTACAAATTGAGTTTTAAGAATAATTTTTGTTTTCTATCTATTTTAGGTTGCCAAACAAGTTTTTTAGTCTAAGAAATAGAAAATTGTTTTTGAAAATAGAAAATAAGGAAAAAAAAAAAACAATTACCAAATATATTCTTATTTTTGAGGGTTTAACTTACCTTAAGTAGTTTTTTAACTAGACATTGCGTTAGTTTTTCTTTAATATAGAATGATGTGATATTGGATTTTAATTTCCATCAAAAGTTTAGTTAGGGGATAATATGACATTTTTTCATTAAAACAAAAAGAAATGTCCAATTAAAAAACTACAAGAAGTAAAACATTTTGTTGATAAGTGATGAGAGAGAGAGAGAGAGGGGGTGCAATATTTATAATTGGGCCGTAAAGCTTGAACGTTGGATAAATGAGAAACAGTGGCTCAATCTAAAGCTTGAACCTTTCCTCTCAAAAAATAAAGCTTGAACTTTTGTCCACCAATGTCTCGACCTGCAACGAATCCAATGCTGTTGTCCGAGGGTCTCCCTTACGACATTATAGTCGACATCTTGATTCGGCTGCCAGTGAAATCCTTAATACGATTTTGTCGTGTTTCTAAATCATGGTACTCCACAATCACCAGTCCCATTTTCATTACCAAACACTAGACCGAGCAAATTCGATTATCCAACACCAACAACAATAACAATGGTTATTTGTTGTTTACAGTAAAAAAGTATCGAGATCGTTCTTGCGAAGAATGGACTAAGTTTGTGTACAACACCGACCGTACAATGACACAGATTTCCAGGGTTGAAATCCCCTATACTGATGATCTTAGACACATATTATATGTGTGGAAAACCAAGAATTAGAAAGTTCAAGAAGATTGTTTCTCCCAAAAAAAAAAAAAAGAGATTCTAGCTATTCTTTTCACTAATATCCTTCTGATAGAGCCGCTTTTGGATTTGGATACTACAAGATTCTAAGAGTTATGTTTATTGAACCATGTGAAGCTTTCTGTTTGTTTACACATTTGAGTGCCGATTCATGGAGAAAGGCTGTAATTTCAGTGGAGTCATTTAGTGGGTTTGGACCCCAATGGATTAGTTGATTATTTAGATGGATCACCTAGTTTTTTTTTATGTGGAGCTTTGCACTTTATAACATTTTTCGGAGACCACAACTTCATTTGATCTTTTGTCATGTATGTATTTGTGATTAAATGAGGAACTATATATTCTGTGTTTCTTTTCTGGTTTGTATTAGGCATGAAAGTATTGCTTTTGATGTAGAAAACTAAATTCTAGTACTAAGGAGGAAAAGTTTCCTTCGAGGGGACAATGGCTATCTTTTATAAACTGGATTTTTGTGTGAGAAATGGTGTCCACATTCTATAACATGGCATGTCATGGGGAAACGTACATGCTTAGCCAACATTGTCTTGTTTTATTGGTATAACATAATGATTACTAGTTTTTGAATCAAGTTAATGTCGAGTGATACGTGTGAGTGGAGTCTCGCATTGAATAAAGATGAGAAGAATAAATTGTTAATATAACATAATTGAGCACATACTCATTTGGCTTAGGCTTTTTGGATTAAAAGTGTGTCTCTATATGTTATGTTAATTATTCAAAAAAGCTCTCCAAGGTGTTTATCTCTCCAATAAGTGGTATCGGAGCCCATAGTGGTTATCCCCCCAATAGTAAACAATGAAAATTTTTTTTGCCTGTAAATTGTTGATACATGGTGGCACCCTTAATTTTCATTTTTCTAAACACACCTTACTGGATTTTGTTGTATTATTTAATCCCAGATATGAGTAATAAATTTCCGATAAAACATATGCTCATTACTCTTTATAAGAGTAATAACTTTTCCATTTTGTTTCATTTGCATTCTCAATACCAAGAAAACCATGATCCGGATGAAATTTAAATAATGATCTGGGATTGTTAACAGCTCCAAGAATTATTATAACTAGTCATGGACCCACGCGTTGCGCGTGATAATATTTTTAGGATGATCTCATTAAATAGTTTGGACTAATTTAATAAATAGTAATGTACTTTATAATTATATTTTTATTTATTATAGGAATAATCATAAATGTAATATATATCATTTTTGTCGTACCAAAATGAAAACAATACAATTTTTCTCAAGATTTCAAAAGGCAGCAAAAATATTACTTTTTAATAAAAAATATTTATAACATTTTGTATATCATTAAAAAGTATATAAAATTTGAAAATTATTATTTTTAGTTTTAAAAAAACTTTGTCAAATCCAATTGTATCTACAGTACAATCAAAAACACCAAAAAACGTATAAAAAAATCAACAAAAACTACAATTCAAAAAAGAAAGGGAAAAATAAAAATCACATCAAAGTCAAACTTCTTCTTTCAAATATGTAAAGCATTTCAAACGTTAAATATCCAATGCATAATCAAATTCAAAATTTTTAATAAGTTATAACTTTATATATAATGATTGTAACCAAGAGTACAAAGGGGAAATTTAGAGAAATTGTTTTGTAAAAATAAAAAGTATTGTGTTAATACTATCATAATCTAATCTAACACCTAATCCAACATATGAAAAATGAATAGATAAATAAATAATTTTAAAAATTGAATTTTTTTTTCATAAAAGTCTCAAAGAATACACAAATGAGATAAGATTATGAGAATAAAAAATATTCGTAAATGCTTAAAACAATTACTCAAGCATTTAAGAATATCATATAATAAAGACATAACAATTTCCTGTTAATTTGTTCAACAAAATATTTACAAATAATGAAAGGAAACTACACAAATACAATTTTCTTCAACTGCATTACTGTTCTTCATTGTATTGTCTAAATAAACTAAAAGCTGATAACAAAAAAAAATATGGACATATTATAATATGATTTTTTCTAATCTGGTCAACAATATTAAAACTATTTTGTGTTGTAAATAAAATGATAAAAAAAAAATACTTTCATCAAGTAACACATAAATTAGCCAATAATAAGACAATGGGAGTATAAACCTCATAAAAAATCCAACAAAAAATGTAAAAAAAAAAAAAATGAGAGAGGCAAGAAATAACCTTTTTGTGTGAGAAAAATATGCATAAAATAGGAGAGAGAGACAAATTTATAGTAAGATGATGATGATAAGAAAAGTCAAAATAAAAGAAGAAAAATGAACAAAATTATATGTAAAGTTAAAATTCTAAGAGGAATACGTATAGACAATACTTAGTTATAATATCAAAATTAAAGTAAGTGAATATGTAAAGTTAAACCCCTTAAGATGAATTTGTAAAGCCAATATGTTTATATATTTAATATTTTCAAAAACATTAAAGGTAAAAAATAAATATGAAAAATAGTAAATGACATGGCAATGACACGAAGGATGAAATGGCTTAATAAGAGCGTAATAACAATAAATGCTACATTTCAGTTTATATATATATATATATATATATATATATATATATATATATATATATATATGAAAGCTGTTCTTAACTTCTTATTGGATCTTTAATTAAGAATAAGTCGTCTACCAGTGAAAAGGCTTATTTGTTGGGACTTGGGAGATGATGGTGATGTCCTTTGTGTTCTTTGTAGAAATTAAGTAGAGAATAGGGACCATTTCTTTTTATTTTCAATTCCTTTTCTCTAAATAGAATTTGAGTTAGTGTCAGACATTTGTGCCTGGTATATAACCCTTGTAGCTGTAGGAATGATGTGATCCAAAGTACCAAGTAAAAAAAGGGTACCACATGTTAAACAAAACTGATGAGAACCACTGCCTGAACCAGAGACATATGTGGAAAATATTTTGGAAAAAAAAGCTGGCCCTTAATATATATTCTTACATTCATATGACATATAGCCAAATAATCAGCGAGTTGTCGAATAGTGACTTAATCTCTCCCACCCTTAATTTTATATATGAAAAAGCGTTAACAAGATTTTTTTTATGACTCTCCCCATGTAGGAGCCCCTTCCTCTCGACCATCCCTCAAGTCCTCCCTCCCTTCCTAAGGGCTCTTCCTCTCACTATCTCTACAGACACCCCTCTGTGCTCACCTCCAATCCCCCATAACCTTCACTCTCAACCTCTCTTCAATGGACCAGAACGTGATTGAGGGCCTCCAACATCTTCACCTCACGAAGGATGAAGAAGTGGAAATCCCCGTCACAACCATGAACAGATCTGACCTCATGGAAGAATGTGCTCTAAGCCTTTTTGGCAAACTCCTTTCCAACAAGCATCAAAACCAACGAGCCTTAAAGAGCACCCTCAGAGCTGCCTGGAAGATGGGTTCTGACCTGAGAATAGTTGATGTTGGGAAGGATATCTTCTAGTTCAAGTTCACCTCAAAATATCAAATGGGATGGATGGAGGGAAACGGCCCTTGGAATTTTGACAATAATTTGCTGCTCCTGTGCAGATTGAGGAAAGGCCTCTCAATCTCCAACATAGATTTCACCCACTCGCCCTTCTGGGTTTAGATTTGGGGCCTTCCTTTTGAGAACTTGTCTGAGGATGTTGGACGAGACCTGGGGAACAGCTTGGGTCATGAGAATCTAGGTTGATTTACCGCTCAACAAACCTCTTCGAAGAGGAGGCAACATAGTAAATCTTGAAAGAGGAAAGACTTGGGTCACCTTCAAGTATGAAAGGCTCTCCACCCTTCTGCTACAAATGTGGATGGCTTGGTCATGATGAAAAATACTGTCAAAACCACCCCTTCACTCCCAACTCTCCTAAACAATATGGAGATTGGATGAGGGCAAGTGGAAACCAAAAGGGTAGTGCTGAAAAATCCAAATCCCAAAACAATTGAGGTTTCGATGAAGGGCAATCAGGCAAATCAAGTGACAAATCAGCGCTGGCGACAAAAACCTCATCAAACCCAGATTCAGAGCGACAGGCAAGGACAAAAATTCATATTCGCAATCAGAATAAAAAGGGCATAGCGCTCAAGGTGATTGGTGGGCTTCAAGGGACAACCTCACAGAGAACGTTGACATGTTGCCTAGATTGGAGGGCCCCCCACGTGATTAGCACAGTGCAAGAGCCTCAGGTAGAGATGCCAGAGATGAGTCCTCACTTGTGGGCCTTCCCAGTTCACCCTTTCACAAGGCCCAAGGGATCACTAGCCCACTAAAGCCCATCACTAATTATAACCCCTATGGAAAATCCTGAATCCCCATTAGGACCAAGCCTAACAAAGTAGCCTAAACGTAAAGTTAACTTGAAAAGAATAGCTTGGGAAAAAGGGAAACAGACCCAGGGAGTCTCCATGCAAGCAAATTAGAACCTATTTAGGTCCTAAAGGCCAGATAAGCTAGACTTCTCAGTTGAGTTTGAAGAACTTCATCCCCAAAAAGGCATTACATAAGCCCCCCTACAAGTTCAGTTGCCTCACTAGTCAGATCAGCAATGGCTGCTAGGCAGCACAGCCAAGAACAATGAATTCAATATGTTGGAATTGCCGGGGAATTGATAACCCTTAGATAGTGTTTGCATTGCATGACTACATGTGACGATGGAATCCTTATATCGTTTTCCTGGCAGAGACTAAATCAAAGGTAAAGCTTATGGAGAGAATTAAATTTAAATTAGGGTTTTCTAATGGCCTAATTGTCCCCAATCAAGCCCGAAGCGGAGGCTTAGCCCTTCTCTGGTCAAATGAAATAAACTTAGAAATCATATCCTTCTCTCAACACCACATCAACGCCACTATCACTGATCAACAAAACAGCTTCAAATGGAGATTTACCGGTTTTATGGCCACCTAGAACCCCATACGAGGAAAGAATCCTGGAACCTTCTCACTTATCTAAATGCCCAATATTCTTTATCATGGCTTTGTTGCGGAGATTTTAATGAAATTTTATCTGTATCTGAAAAATCAGGTGGAGCCTAGAGATCACAGAGGCAAATGGAAGGCTTCCGTGATGTCGTGAGTGCTTGTGGCTTCGAAGACCTTGGCTTCTCAAGTCTGAAATTTACGTGGTGCAACATGCAAGAAGGTAGCAACAGAGTCTACCTTCGACTGGACAGAGCCTTTGCCAACTCGAAATGTTTCAATATCTTCAAGGATGCCAAGGTCTACCACCTGGTTGAGTCCACCTCAAACCATTGCCTCCTAAGAATTACAAACTCATGCTCCTTGCCTCCAACCAGAAAGCACCGCTTCCATTTTGAAGCCATGTGGGCAAAGAGAGAAGCCTATCAAGAGATCATTGAAGCTACTTGGAATGGGGGCAATTCATTGATTACTCCTGAAGGAATTGCTTCCAACCTTAGCCGTTGTGCATCAAAATTAACTGCATGGAATAAAAGTGTGATTGGCAACATCCCAAGGAAAATCCAGGAAAAGAGGAAAGCTCTCAACAACCTCATTACCCAAGATCATGTTGGCTCTCATAGAGTAGCAATTGATGAAATCAAGAAGGAAATTAATGACCTTTTGGATAGTGAGGAGATTTTATGGCATCGGCACAACAAAATTCACTGGTATAAAGAAGGAGACAGAAACACTAAATTCTTCCATGCTAGAGCTTCAGATAGAAGGAGGAAGAACACTATCTTGGGCTTGTGGAATGATGAAGGTAGATGGTGTGATGACAAGGATAGTATCTTAACTACTGCACTAGCCTACTTTGAGAAAATCTACACTACCTCACCTAGTGGTATTCAGGAGATCACCAATGCCATTCCCACTCGAGTAATAGAGGAGATGAACCCCGAGCTCACCAAAACCTTCACCAGTGAAGAAGTCACAAGAGCTCTCTAGCAACTCCACCCTACCAAGGTCTCAAGTCTCGATGGTATGTTTGCTATTTTTTTTCATAAATATTGGAGCATTGTGGGTTCTAATGTCACCACCATGGTACTGAATGTGCTTAACCTCAATATGTCTATGACGGAACTCAACAAAACCATCATTTTCCTAATCGCAAAAACCAACAACCCCACCAGAATGACAGAGTTTCGGCTAATCAACTTATGCAATGCAGTGTACAAGTTTATCTCCAAGGTGCTGGCCAACCACCTTAAAGGCATCCTTCCCCATGTTATCATGGAGAGCCAAAGTGCCTTTACCTCAGAAGGGTTGATCACAGACAACGTATTAGTTGCATTTTGAGCTTATTCACTACTTGAACCACAGTACCGAAGGCAAGGAAAGCTTCATGTCCATTAAACAAGATATGAGTAAGACATTTGATAGGGTGGAATAGGGCTTTGTGAAGGGTGTCATGGAAGAATTGGGCTTTGACAGGAAATTGGTTAACCTCATCATGCAATGCATCTCCTCAGTCTCATATTCGATGGTCATCAATGGTGAGGCCTATGGCAACATCACCCCCTCTGAAAGCCTTCGCTAAGGTGACCTGCTCTCCCCTGGACTTTTCCTCCTTTATGCTGAGGGTCTTTCTACTCTCATCCAACAAGTAGCTGGATACCAATCACTCAATGGCATGTCCATCTACAGGGGCTGCCCTACAATGACCCACTTTTTCTTCACGGACGACAGCCTGTTGTTTTGCAAGGTAAACACTTCAAAATACGTGGAGTTAATCAACATCCTTAATGCCTATGAAAAGGCCTTGGGTCAAAAAATCAACGCAAGCAAGTCATCAGTCTTTTTTAGTCTAAACACTTCTTCGAATGTTAAAGAAGAGGTCTTGAGGATCCTTGGTCCAATGCAAGACACTAGGCACAAGAAATACCTCAGCCTCCCCTCGCTAATAGGGAAATCAAAAAATCTGGTGTTTGTTGAAATTAAAGAGAGGGTGGGGAAGAAATTCTCTCTATATTAGGGGTAGAGAAATTCTCATCAAGGCCGTTGCACAAACCGTTCCAACATATACCATGAGTTGCATCCAATTACCTAAAACACTATGTGATGACCTTGAATGAATGATGAGAAATTTTTGGTGGGGCCAAAGCAATCAAGAAACAAAATTGGCTTGGGTAAGTTGGAAGATGTGCAAATCCAAGCTCTTTGGGGGTATGGGCTTTCGGAATCTCCAAGCCTTCAACTTGGCATTATTAGCCAAAAAAGGGTGGTGGATCCTCTCAAACCCCAACTCCTTAGTGGCACGGGTTTATAAAGCTAAATACTTCCCCCATGACAATGTCCAAAACTCTAAGAAAGGACGCAACCCAAGTTACACATGGAGGAGTATCCATAATAGTCTGAAGATTATAAGGAAAGGTACCCAATGTGGGAAACAGCAAAAGGATCCATATTTGGGAGGATAGGTGGCTCCTAATACCGACCACCCATAAGGTGATCTCCCCCCCCCCCCCCCCCATAGCCTTTAAAGTTGATACCACCCTTAGAATTCCTATTAGCTACAGTCTTTCGGAGGATAGTCTAATTTGGATGGGGAAAAAAGTGGATCTTTAACTGTCAAGAGTGCCTATTATGTTGCTACTAAGGTGGTTGAACAATGTGAGTTCGGGGAAGGCACATTTGATCACTTAGACCTACCATTTTGGAAGAAATTCTAGCAGCTCAAAGTCCCACCAAAGGTTAAAATTTTTGCTTGGTATGCCTACATGAACGTAATTCCCACCATGTACAATCTCCGCTGCAAAGGATTGAACTCTCCTGGGTTTTGTCCTTTATGTGATAAAAGTATGGAAACCACTTCACACGCCCTTCTTCATTATAATCATGCAAGACAAACTTGGGCCTTGTGGCAGGACTGCCCAATAGACATAGCAGCCACTAAAGTGGACATTATTGACATCGCAAGCCAATTCATCGAGAAAGGGACCTTCAGGGAGTTAATATCTTCTTCATGATTGCTTGGGCCATTTGGGGTAATAGGAACCAAGCCATCCACAATGATGCAGGTGTCCTTCCAATGCAAGCATGGGAATTAGCTAGAAGAACCTTACTTGATTTCAACAATGCCTGTATCCAACCCCTTCTAACGCTACCTACTCCCCACCATAAATGGACACCCCCCCCCCCCACCAGGCTTCTTTAAGGTTAATGTAGATAGAGCAACTTCAGATAATAGGAGGAACTCTTGCATAGGTGTAATCATCAGAGACTGCTTAGGCAACCCCATCAAGGCTCTTAGCAAACCCCTCCCATCAGACTTTTCTGTCGAGGTGACTAGGGCATTTGCCCTTCTCCAAGGAGTCCTTTTCGCTTCAGAGATGCTGATTTCTCGAGCCATCTTTGAGTCAAACACTCTATCAGTGATTCAAGCTCTAACCTCGGGAGACTTAGGTGGTAAGGTTGGTCATATCCTTGATGATATCAAGTCTTCTTCGCACTCCTTCTCTTGTTATTCCTTCAAGCACTTGACAAGGGACGGCAACAGAGTAGCTCATGCGTTAGCCAGGGAAGCCAAACTCTCGGGCTAAACTCAGATATGGAAGGGTGTCACACCCCCTCCCATTCAGTAGATTCTTAAGGATTACTTGTAGTTTCTCTTGTTGTTTCTACCTGTTTCCTTGCTCTGTTGTAATTCAATTTCAAGTTGGAATGATACTCTTCAAAGTTTACCATAAAAAAAAAATTTAAAAAAAAAAAATCTCCCACCCTTAATACCATTTATACAGTTGAATAGGGCCATCTTACACGGGTATTTGTTTTTTTTTTTTGGGTTTTTTCTCGCTATAAATGAGATAAATTAAGTTGGGTTTCCAGGTTTTTTCAATCAAATTAGACACCTTATTAAATTGTGGTGGAGATAGACTTCTCTCATTGTCTCTAGGTAACTAGTGAGGATGGTCTAAGGGAATATTTTGTCCTTTTCCATTTCTAGTGATCCACTAAATAAGTTATTCCTAAATGGATACTTCATTGCCTGACACTAGATCTTCTTCAAAAGCAATTAATACCCACATGTTATTCAAAGTAAGCTCCTGTATATTCCTAACCGTTTTTTCTCTATGTTTTAATATTGGTTTTTCTTTTACTTTTAAGCTTTTTCAATTTTTCCATTTAAAATTAAAACATCAAGGCTTGCTAGTATTTGAATTTTGAACAACACAAAATACTTGTAGGAAATCTATGGGTCTTTCGAATAAAATACGTGCTAGTATTTGGCATAATCATTATCATTAAACGTTAAATGTAATCCAATCCTAATCATCCCATGCAACCCAATAATGTTTGTAAAGTTGTAATTTACAACTATTATGTGTTGGCTTTAATTCAGTGTCAAATTTGATTGTAATTTTGTTTAATCTTTTGTACCCTGTATTTTATGTGGGATTTATTTGTAAGGGTTGTGTGTGAGAGAGAGTGTGTGAAGACTCAAAGGCATCTTTTGAAGACAAAAGGAGTTTTTGTGGGTAGCTCACGACTAGCCATCCCGCGAAGTAAGGCATGTGCCCAACACATGACTGGAATTCGAAGAGTCATGATAGATGGTGACAGCTGGTTTTCGCGAGTGTCTCACAGGTAAGGCCTTCTCACGAGATACACGTGAAACAGTTTGTTCTGCTATTTTGTTCTATCTGCTCCACTACATCCTCATACACACTATATATATCATCATTACCCACATATTGAGTAAAGAGCTTTTCAGAGAGAAAACCCTAGCCTCAAACCCTTGAGAGTGTGAGATTGTCATACCCACAATTCTCTACACCATCCATTGTGGTTTTCCTCTACTCCTACCTCTCCATTTCCAAATCTTTAAGAGGTTGATAGCTCAAACACTTACCACACCCATACTGAGTGTCCGGTGAGGTTTTGGTGTTGCTAGGAAGTATTGGAAAAAGCCAAGCTTTGGCGGATGCAATTGGGCGCATTGCAGAATTCAGAAAGCTAAATAAGACACGATTTTGAGAAGACTTGTTGGAGTACGAGCTTGGAGGGTTTTTCGCTATTCGTGTATCCTAACTTATTGTCTAGTAGATTGATTTACCGCTTGGAGGGTGGCAAAGAGGTTTTTTGCTGAGTTCTTTGGTTTCCTCTTCAATAACACATCAAAGTGTTATCTTGTGTTTGCATCTCTCTCCTTACTCTTTTAGCTTTTATTTTACTGTTGTGTTTTAATGAATATGGCTTAGAGTAGTTGTATTGTTTGTTTGCTCACATTTACTCTATTCTAAACTTAGTTTAAGTTAGAATAAAATCAACTGAGCCGTAATTTTTAATTTGGGGTCTAAACAGCTCTTGTGTTTTCAACACAAATCCGAGCTTTCAATTGGTATCAGAGCTGGTGCACTTGTTGTGGTTTCATTACCTAAGTGCGATCCAAGACCCTTTTGGTGATGGATCGGTCACAATCTTTCAATGCTCCACCATACTTTGATAGGAGCAAGTACGCTTTTTGGAAAGTCCATATGAGGACATTTCTTTGTTCTATAGATGAGTCCGTATGAGATTCCGTTGAGAATGGGTATGTTAGCCCCACAGCAGCCAAGTCCGAATGGGACAAGGCAACACTTACTTTGGCAAATGCCAATAGCAAAGCAATTAACACTAATCAAACCCTGCATGCTAGGCTTAAAGTCTTGTAGGGCCCTTTTTTATTTTTTATTTTTATAAGTTCCCTAAGCCCAAGACCAATGCAAATCTATGGGTCTATTGAAGGGCTAGGGAAGATTTGAGATTCTGAGTAAGGGAGCTAGTCTCAGTCCCACTACAACTAGCTTGGGTCGTTTTAATAGACCAATTTGCGCACAAGCAAGTCCAAAATACAACAATATATGCGCAAGAACTAAGTTCAGTGAACTTTTATTAATAGGACAAAGAACCCAAGCACAAATCCTTTGAGGAAATAGACACAAAGCCTATAGGGCTCAAACTTCACAAACTTAAGTAGACATTGAGGTCTTACAAGATTTTCGATGTTTGGATTCCTAGATTGATGTGTAGCCCCCAAGTAATACTACAAACAATGACCACTTTTAAACTACTTTCCAGGTACTTGACCTAAGTCTTAAACTCTTAATGTGATTTTCAATTTTCTCTATTGCTTTTTTTTACTATTTCTCCTTGTTCTCCTCTTTTCCATGGCAAGTTTTTTCCCCTTTTATACTGATCTTGGAGGGTCTTGAAATTATCATCTTCTCTTTTGCCTTGGTCTTGTTGTTTATCCTTGGGTTGAAGCTCTGGGTGTTTCTTTTCCCTTTTTGTTCTTGTTTCTCTTTCCTAGGAATTCATCCTTAAAAGCACTCTTGGTTGTTTTCCTTTCATAGGAGATACCTTTTTCTAGCCAATTCAAGTATGGATTTTACTAATGTGTGCCCTTAAGGGCACACAATAATATACCATTTTTAGAAAAAAAATTTATCAGAAATTGGAAAAGTTTTGACAGCTTTTTCAATTCCCGATATAATTTTTCCAAAAATATATGGCTTAATGTGTGCCCTAAGAGCACACATTAACCGGACCCCTCTGATAAGGACTTTACATATTGTGCCTCTTTTCTAAAAACGATATAGAACATTTATTGTTTAGGGTGAACTTCTAAGTATTTTCGGCATCTTTCTAAATTGTTTGGGTTGTAACGACTAGAGGAGCTAGTCTTTGAGTTTTATTAGGATTGGTTGTTCCTAATATGCAAGGCTTGTCTAAATTTGAATAATATCATCAGAAAATTATTTATGCAGAGTAATTTGTTGAGATGAAGGAATCCTTGCAATCCTAATTTCATTTTTAGTGTTTATCCATTAATCATTAATATAATTACAAGGCTCAATCAGCATAGGTTGAATTGTAATTAGATAAATTTTTCTCTTCCCTCCTTGCCACAAACACAAATTTTAATTACTAAGATGTCAAAAAGGGTTTGAGATCATCATCATTGTCGAACCACTGATGTCTTGACCAAGATTGTTGTGCTTGTCCGAGTGTCTCCCTGACGACCTCGTACTCGATATCCTGACTCGACTGCTGGCAAAATCCTTAGAACGATTCAGGTGCGTTTCCAAATCATGTTACTCCAAACACCTCAACCGAACAAATTCATTATCCACCAACAAAAACAACAACAATGGTTATCTATTATATGCGACACCTCGGGATCATTCATCTTCCCAAACATGGACTACCTTTGTTTACAATGCCGACCGCATGTTGACCCAAGTTTCTAGGTTTGAAATCCCCTTTAAAGATTAGCACGTTGTTGGATTCTGTAACGGCATGTTCTGCCTCGTTAACAATAATGGTGGAAACATATTATATTTGTGGAATCCAAGCATTAGAAAGTTAAAGAGGCTTCTATCTTCTACTCCCTTAACTCATCCTCTTGATTCAGTCTCATTTGGGTTTGGGTATAATTCTCAAACCACGGACTACAAGATTCTGAGACTAACGTGTTTTAAACCGCTCTGATGCAGAAACCCGCCGAGGCCGAGATTTACACATTGAGTACTGATTCGTGGAGAAAGTCTATGATTTCGGAGGAGTCATTTACATATAAAATAAATAATAAATAAAAGGTTGACTTTAGCCCATTGCTTAATTCACCATTTACATAAAAGAGCTTAATTCTCCGTCAAGCACGCACACAGTCTGGTAGACTTTAAGGTCTAAAACCACTTTCAATTCAAGCAACTCTTTTTTTTTTTTTCTTTTTTTTCCTGCCTTCTTATGTTGGCTGAATCCAAGCAATTTGTTTAGCACGTTGGACCCGATAATCTTAATCACAATGGCAATAGTACAGTTATACAAACCATGTGCTAATGGTCAAAAGGCCATCCTGAATAACCCATCTGGTGGTTGATTTCATGAAAAGTTGGAGAGCTGCTTCCATCAGCTCCATTATGATTAGGGCTAGAACTAGAAGTAAACGAGTGGAATGGCCACAGATAAGAGAGTGGGTTCCTTCTTCATTGAGTCTCCATACTAATTTTCCCTTCCGTCAGCATTACTACTTGTTATAGGATTTTAATATTACGTAAGATATGAGAGTTAATATGGAAAAATGAAGATAAGGAATTTGTCAAAATGTTTAATCCCACATTAAATATGAGATGGACTCTTTTATTGTTTTCAAATATGGTGATTAATGGGCTGAAATGTATTAGAGCAGACATCAGGCCAGATAATTGTAACTTTTACTTCAACCATTTTGATGCTTAAAGAAGAATGTAGGTTCAATGTTTCTTCTCAGTCTCTCTCATATATGAAGTTGAATGTGTATATATCAATGAATCATTTTAGGCAATTACACATAGGTTTTCCTAAGCAATCACACTTCGTTAGGAGAAGATAGTCACACCCTCAAAGCTTAAAACCAGCCCCTGCTGAAAATTTTCAAAATCAATCTTATTATCAATGTAACTAATTAATAGCAATAAAACCTTTATATAAATCATTGCTAAATCTTTCCTAAAAGCACTGGACATCATGGTCTAAATGGTACCTACCTATGTACTAAAACATAGGATTTGAAGGCATGAAAAATCAATCTTATTATCAATGTAATTAATAGCAATAAAATCTTTATATAAATCATTGCTAAATCTTTCCTAAAAGCACTAGACATCATGGTCCAAAAGGTACCTACCTATGTACTAAAACATATGATTTGAAGGCATGGGAGGGGGTTCCGGTAGCAGTAGGATCATTACTGACCAATATCAAAACGGGAAGAAAAAGAATTGCAAAATGAGACTCATGGGCCTCTAAAAGAGGCCCATTACAGGCCATTCTAGAAAATCTAAAATTTCCATGTTGCTCTTATTCTAGAGGCTAAAGTTTGTAGCTTGATTATAGCTTAAGTTTATAATTTCACTTAATTTTTTTTTATTGGGAGTGAATATTGATAAATTCGTCATTGGATTAATATTTTTTTTCTTCTATCCTTCATACTTTGAAAATTTTCAAAAGATCAAAGATTAATTTTTATGTTAACAATTAATTGTTTAAATTGTAAGTTTTTGTAATCTAAAATTATGCATAAAAAATAAGTTTATTAAACATATAATAATAACATCCGATTGGAAAAAAAATTGACATTTGTGTTAAAAATGTAAAAAACATGCAGTCCAGTGATTAGATTTTCAAAAAATATATATAGTAATGTTAATTTTTTAAAGGAAGTCATAGCCTTAGGCTACAACTAACTTTGTAGCGAAACTTTATTCTATTAAAAAACTAAGGCAAAACTACACTATTGGTCTCTAAATTTTATCCCATGAGCACAATTAGTCCCTCAAGTTCAAGTGAGCACTATTGGTACTTTATGTTTATAAAATGAGCACGATTAGTCCTTCTGTTAACTGCTGTTAGTGTTATTGCTTATGCGGCTTACGGAACAATGACAGAGTATCTTTTTGACTAATATGGCATTTTTTTATTATTAAAATATTAAAAGATGAATTTACATGTCAAGAACAAACCCACCCAATTCCAAAATCAAATCTTAATGCTATCACAATTTTATTAAAATATTTTGTTCAAATGAGATTTTTGCAATTTCAAACCCCATGGTATTAAGGCTGGCCTTTCTATTGCTCATGATGGACCACTTTCCTCCGATAGCACACTCGAGATCATCCCATTTGGGTTCAATTCCAGCTTTGAGAAGTGGAAATCAGCCTTTGCAAGCAACTTGCTGAGCTTAATTATCTTTTTTTGGTAGAATGGACTCGAATATCTGATCATACAATCTATACAAAGAGTTCACATTTTTAATCAAACTTGAACACTAGCGAACCCAGTATAAATATTGATCATTATGAGGAAAAATGAATTAATACACAACCTATCTAGATCTAACAAATAAAATCCTCCTTTACCAGCAAGCTATATTTGCACTTCTTAACCAAACAAAAATAAAAAATGAAAGAGGGGAAAGATGAAGAGGAACCCAGATCATGAATTAAAGGACTAGACAGAAAAAAGTGAATAGTTTAGGAAAGTTGGAAAGGTACCACCAGAAATCTTCGACTGTGTCAAAAGTGTATATCTTGGGGAGAGAGGCGCCCCACGCAACACCTTGCTTGGGTTTCAACTGGTTGTCAAACCAGGATGTCTACTTGCTCTCAAACTTTTGTGGTTATTTTGTCACTGCCACAGCACTGCCTTCGTCTCTGCCGCCGCCGCTATAGTACCACTACCTTCCAAAATCAAATCTTAATGATATCCTTGTTAAAATATTTGATCTGGGAACCTGGTCAGTTTGTTCTTAACTTGTAAATTCATTTTTGTAATATTTTAATAAAAATGTCACTTTAATTAAAAAATGTCACATCATTATTCCATTAGCCACATAGACAAAACATTAACGACAGTTAATAAAAGAACTAACAGAACTCATTTTTTAAAGGGGTAGTTACACATAACCCATCTATACGTGGTTTGGGCGAAAATCACTTTGCCTACCCGTGATTTGAAAAGTGTCACTTAACCTACTTGAGGTATGTTCCGTTTATTTCTGTAGCCCACCTCTGTTAAAATCAGGGGTAAATAGGTATTTTTGCTCAAATTTTATGTCTCTCTCCTCTCAAAACAAAAAATAGAGCAAAAATGCAAGAGAAACAAGATCAAAAAATGGTATTTGTCTCTCTCTCCATTCACACAAATTTTGAACATGAAGAACATATCCTAAAGCCCAAATCAACCTGCATAAGATCACTGACTTAATGATATCTCAAAATCTAAAGTCAGTGCATTATATGTCAAAAACCTTCAACAAAAAAAAGAGTAACAATTATCCACCAATGCATTGAACAATGAACTCTCACCAATCACATCCTAGACTTTCGACGAAGGCGCTTCCTAAGCTTCTTGTACTTATGCTTGTTCATCTTCTTCTTCTTCTTCTTCTCCTTCTTCACATTGTCAACCCAAACCGTCCTCGAATCATCAAACTCGACCTCACCATCCTCTCCCTCAACAAATCTCTCAAACCCAGTTGAGGAAACAAGGTTTAAGCAATACCTAAATGGGAAACTTGGGAAGAATCGCAAGGGCTAAGTGCGTTCCACCTCTGCTCTGCTTGTGGGACCCGAAAGAGGAATTGGGTTGTTTGCATAGTCTTCTAGTTTTTGAGTTTTTGCGATATGGGTTTGGTGGGGAATGATAAAAATTTTTGGTTTAGGAGATAGTTGGGTGTTGAGGGTTGTGATGGTTCTTATGGAGGATCTGTTTTTGGTGAGCTTATGTAAAAAGCTCGCCATTATTATTAGTTAGAGAAAGGCTTTGGATTATAAGTTAGAGAAAAGCTCGCCATTATCATTAAGTCAATGATCTTGTGCAAGTGGATTTGGGCTTTAGGATATGTTCTTCATGTTTAAAATTTGTGTGAATGGAGAGAAAGACAAATACCACTTTTTGATCTTATTTTTCTTGGATTTTTGTGCTATTTTTTTTTGGGAGGAGAGAGACATAAAATTTGAGCAAAAATACCTATTTACCCCTGATTTTAACAAAAGTGGGCTACGGAAAAATAAACAAAACATACATCAGGTGGGTTAAGTGACACTTTTCAAACCACGAATAGGCAAAGTGATTTTTGCCCAAACCACAGGTGGATTATGTGTAATTACCCATTTTTTAAACATAAAGGACCAATATTGCACACTTAAAACTTGAGGGACCAATTGCGCTCATAGGATAAACTTCAGGGACCAATAATATAGTTTCGCCAAAAATTAAACCACAAACTTTCTAACCAAAAAAATGAAATTTTAAGACTCAATAATAGTTGTAAAAAAAAAAATACCTAAAAAGGTCCCAAGAAAGCCTAACATCAAAACTAGATCTTGAATTCCTTGGTAATTGATATTGTTTTGCATAAAACACTTGTGATCCTTTTCTTGTGTTTTATGTTTGGATGGTGGTAGATAAGGGGAGAGGAGATGCCAACGGTGGCACTATATCATGTTAAGAGGTTTGAACCCCTTGATTTGAAAATATTTTTACACACCGCTAACTTAAATTTTGTACACCCTAATGACAGATAAACCTAGTCCAAAACCAAATAGCAATATAGAACGGTCTATCCCAAAACCAAATAGCAATATAGAACAGTCTATCCCAAAACCAAACAACAACACCAATTACAGATCATTCTCAAACTCTAAGACTAAAGGGTGAGTGTTTGTGAGTTATGAGTAGACACTCTTTATTATAAACTAGTAATTAACCATGACATCTTGAAAAATATACCAACCCAAAACCGACCAAACCGCACCTTGTACACTGTAGCGAACAACACATGTGACTGCAAAACTAAAGTAAGGTGTGGAAATTGTTTTTGGCCAAACAACACCGCACTTTGCGGTGCTGTAATGGCTCAAAATTGCACCACGAACCCTTCTAAGCGATGGTTTTAAATTAAAGAATTTAAAAAAGAAAAAGAAAAAGATAAGTGTTCATAATCTCGGTCATTACATGAAAATGAGATTTTGTGTAATAGCAAAGGCACCAGAATGAGATGTAAGAGTTTATGGGGTAAAAAATTTAAAAGAAAAAATTCGCCCATTAATTTTTACATCTTATATAGTATAAATATAATATAACTTTATATAATTTAATAATTTAGGAAATATAGAGGGTTTGTAACTGTTTATTGTTATTATGTTGTAATAATTTTTGTTATATATTTAGTGATTCAAAAAAAAGAGTAAAGTAAGTGATTATTCAAGCATCTATATAGTATTAACAAATTATAAATACACAAAATTGTTATTTCTTAATACATCAAGATACAATCATCTACTAACAAAGACAAATAAATAAATAAATATTAGGCTAGCTAGGATTTTTTTTTTTTTTGAAGTTAAAGTATTCACAGTAGCAATGTTAAAAAATTTATCTTTTAGCACCTCAAAAAGCTGTTTTATCTATTTTACCACTTCACTTTACAATACACCCAACATCAAATATTCTATTTTTTTACTAGTTCATTTAAAATAATATAAAAAACTCATTAAAGTAATAAAAGAAGAGAAATAATTTGAGTTTTTTAATTGAAAGAAGAGGGATAATCTTAATAAAATATTTTATTTTATTTTATTTTTAACAACTTGCTATAGTCAACTGGTATTTATACCAGTTTATAGTAGTTACAAAAATTTAGCTTTAACTTCTCCAATAACACAAGGTTTTTTGGTTCTATGGTAGTAAAATAGTTTTTTTTTTTTTTTTTTTTTTTTGGGTGCTAAAATACAATCACCATTGTAAATATTTTTATTTTTATTTTGGTTAAGTTTTTGGGTTGGATAGTTACTAATTAGACTGATTGAGGGAGGAGGAGGGCCCAAGGTTTTGGTTGAGGCCCAACTAAATATATATATATATAATAAATAAAAAATGGGCTAGGGGGGCCCAAGCCCCCACCTAGGTCCATCCCTGGTTAGTAGTCTCATTTAAGCCATGTCATTATTAAGATAGGTGTCATGAGTTCATTTAACAAACACATATCAACTACCGCACACCCTTGATGCGATAGTCACTTCACATTCTACAAGTATAAGTGTTTGTGGGGTGTGAGAGGCAAATGTTGTGATTTAAGTTTCTAGGAGGGAGCATCACATGCATATACAATTAGATTAGGTTAGAGTAAAATTTCTATTTAGTAAAAAAAAAAAACGCATATCAAACCTATAAAGGAGTCTATGCTTGACTTGTTTTATATTAAGCCTTGTAACTCACAAGCTTGTTTATGAACAATTTTTTTTTGCTTGGGCTTACCTTGTTTATTAAACTAACCTAAAACTAAGGCTCAAGGTCGGTTTATTATAAACAAACAAATATGAGCATGCTTTTTATCAAGTCGAGTCTAAGTTGTTTTTGAATGACTTGATTCATTTACCACCCTAAGAAAATGGTTCTCAACATAAAAGCTTTAGATCTAATTTTCTCTTGCTCTCTTTGATTGCTTGTTGGTTTCTTATGCGTTATGTGTTCCCCTTTTCTTTTTTTCTTTTTTAATAGAGAAAGGAGTCCATGATTTTAGAGCTCCATTAGATCTCTCCAATTCTTAGCTATCCCAACTAATATGTAATATCTATCCCCCTAAGGCGATAGGAAAAGAATGCAAGTTAGAAAAACGGAGGTATCTGTTGAAAATTCAAATGAAAACAATGGAGAGTCTATTGGCATACATACTATCTGGAGGTCAAAGTTTTGATAAGCATTTTCACATTTTAAAAAAATATATAAATAAATAAATTTATCTCGACTTTTTCTTTGATTTTCTGATTTTTTTTAGATAATTACGAATTTTAAACTGATTTTTTAGCCACTTATTTATCAAATTATGCTAAGGTATAATTGATGTTTTTAAATTTCAATTCATTATTCCTTCTCAAAAGATAATTAACTAAATATTTAAAATGGCCGAAATGAAACAACGGTGACGCAACTAAACAAGATGAAATAAAGCCTGTGTTAGAAAATTTAGAGACTAAAATGAAACAGTCAAAAAAAAAAAAAAAAAAAAACCAAAATGAAAGGATCCCAAATATACATGGATGAAAAGTTAATTTTAGCCAAAAATCAGATATCACTCATTATTTGGTGGTTTCTCCAAAAAAGAATAAGAAAAAAAGAACTCATTATTTGGCAAAATACAATTTTAAAATGAGAAAAAAGACAATTCCTCTTGGTTAATTCACAATTTCTCTATTATCTTTGAAACTAACCAATTTCTCATCTAAGCTTGGAAATTTAAGAAAATTCCCAATTACATTCAATTAAATTCAATGAAATTGTAAAAGGAATATATCAATAGTACACCACAAAGAAAAGAAAAAAAAAAATTTATTTGTTGACAATTTTTTATCAATTGACCTGACTGCAACTCAAAAATCAAAATAACCCAAAATGTAACTGTAACTCAAAATGTAAGAGTGCATTAGAGTTCTACGAAACTTGGAAAAAGACACATTTATTTGCCCATTTGTAAATAAAACAGGTATATTTTTCAGAACCCATCAGAATTCAGAAACCCCAGATTTTGCTTTGAACTTTGAAGATAGTCCGTTTGGATAGAATTTATTTTGCTGAAACTGAAAACTAAAAACACTGTAGCAAAATAATTTTTAAATATGTGAATAGTGCTATGAAACCCATTTTTAATAAAAAAGTTGTTGAAAAGTAAAATTTATGGGACCCATGAACAGTGCATTTGTGCACTGTTTATAGCTGAAAAGTCCAAACTTGCGGCTGGGTAAAAAAAAAAAAAAAAAGCAAAACGCGGACGCTGGAAACTTGGACGCGCTATCCAAACGTGGACCAACCACAGATGTCTCGATCTACGGAGATGTTGTCCCTGTCGTCCAAGCTTCTCCCTGACAACGTGGTATTCGACATCCTGACTCGGCTGCCAGTGAAATCCTTAATCCGATTCAGGTGCGTTTCTCAATCTTGGAACTCCACTATCACAAACCCCATTTTCATTACAAAACACCTCGATCTAGCAACTTCATTATCCAACATCAACAACAATGGTTATCTGTTATTCACGCCAGTAAGAAATTACCTGGACCCTTCATCTACCCAACAATGGACTACGTTTGTTTACAATACCAACCGCACGTTGACCCAGATTTCAAGGTTTGAAATTCCCTTTCATAACGACCTCATAATTGGCTTCTGTAACGGCATGTTCTGTCTTGCTGCTAACAATGATGACTCTGATGAAGAAGATCTTAGACACTCTTTGTATTTGTGGAACCCAGGCATTAGAAAGTTAAAGAAGCTTCTAGCTACTCGTCCTTCTGATAGAGCCATTTTTGGATTTGGGTATCATCCTCAAAACAATGACTACAAGATTCTGAGAGTTACGTTTGCTATACAACAAGTGACACGAAAACCTGCTGAGGCCGAGATTTACACACTGAGTACTGATTCGTGGAGAAAGGCTGTAATTTCGGTGGAGTCATTTAGTGGCTCTGATTCTGGACCCAATGGATCAGTTGATCAGGTATATTTCCCAACCCGATTATGTTTTAATGGAGCTTTGCATTTTATAGCATTTTCAGGGGACCATAAGTTTATCTTGTCCTTTGACATCAATGATGAGAGATTCCGTGAGATATTGCTGCCTCAAAATTACTTAGAAGGAATTGTTAAGCATTTTGAACGCCTTGCAATGTTCAAGGGATCGTTGGCTTTGATTGTTTTTGGTGAACATCTAGCTGAGATGAGTGACATATGCCACATATGGGTGATGAAGGAGTATGGTGTGGTTGAGTCTTGGGCTAGAAAAAGTGTACCGATGAAACAGGTTGCAGAGTTCTTTAGCTGCACCATCAATGGGGAACTTTTGGTCGAAAGGTTTACTCCTTATCAGAGCTTTTTATTCGACCCTGAGAGTTTAAATGAGGAAATTCTAAATATTCCAATGCCTGAATATATTATCTACTCACCTAATTTTGTGGAGAGTTTAGTTTTACTTGACAGATGAACAGCTCTTCCAAATGCGAAAATTAGCAAGTTGGGGTTTCTAGCAAGGCAGACATCTTTTTGAAATTCATATGCACAAATCATTAAGCTGCCAGCAATTTATGTTTTTTTTTTAATGTACTTTTGAATAAATGAATCTGATTTGTTGTGTTTTCTTTCAGCTTGTTCTAGGCATGAAAGCATTGCTTTTGATATAGGAAAACTACTTTATCATTTTTGTTTTATATATGCTATTGGAGAAAACCAAAACATTAAATTTACACATTCCAGTCGGAGATTGGATAGTTTCTAGCTGCTATCTTAGCTAATTTAGTAGCATCTTGCAAAGTGACTGAACAAGAATTCCTTGTCCTAGAGATGGTCTAACAAGGTTAACAATGTCGTCCAAAATCATGTGTCTTGTCATCTCCATTTCTTCCTTCTGAAAAGCGTGTCTTTAAAAACCTTTGCTTTGTAGGAGGATGATGGCTCTATCTAGTTGGGCTGTTTTAGCTCTTGATAATGCTCTGTTGCTGGATTTTGCTTTTATCCTTCCTGTTTTAATCAGAATTTACCAATTCCATTGGTGTCCTTAGGTGTCACTGCCTACTGCTGCATTTGTGGCTTGGCTGGTCTTGGTTGCTCGGAGCCTTCAAATGCTGTATCACACCTGTCCACCATTGATTAAATGGTTAGTAAAGTTGATAAAGCACTTACTTCTTTGTGTTCATGTATCTGTATATTTCTTTGTTGCCAAATGGCCCAAAAGGTGATGATTATGATTCGAGTGCTTCTCCTACTTGGAGGCTCAATAATGTGTCTCTCCAGCCAGTGTTGCAATGAGCTTTGCTGCACTTGTTCTGTTCTTAAATTAAGCTCAGAATCCCACCAAATAGCTTTGGCAAAAGGGCATAGTGATAGGAACCTATGGGTAGAACTCACCCTTAAAAACCAACTTGCAATGAGAGGGTGCCAAAGAGCTTATAAATACAAGGTTAAGCTTACACTTAATCTATGTGGGACACTAGGATCATAACACAGGACAAGAAGAGATGTTCAAATAATTCTTTACTACTCCCACATAGCCCACATGTTTCAACACATTGTTTTATTCAATCCTGTTTTAATAGGCAGGCTTTTGATCATCAATCTCCATATGGATGTGAGAATATTAAGGGAAAATTTTTGTTTCCATAATGTTTTCCACATCTTTTTTCTCTGGTTCAAGTTGTGTTTCTCATCCTTATTGTTTAACATGTGGTGCCCTTATTATTTTACTTGGTACTGACCTAATTCTTAATGGGCCACATAGGTTGACTGGGATGTCTATCATCTTACAACCATTTTTTGGATTTTTTGGGTTGTTGTTGTTTCTTGGTTTATGATTTTTTTTCCAAGTGGCCTTAAATATCAGACATTTTTGTTAGTTGTCAGGTTTCAAAAGAATATTGGAAGCTACCATCTTGAGTTTTTAAAACTCGAGATCTGGTTAGAACGTGATTTTTTGTGTTTGTACGTGGAAAAATTTTCCACGCGGACCAAATTTAGCCACGTAGTAATCGAGTTTATAAGACTCAAAATCTGCACACTTTAACCCTGAAACGCAACCCCCTTGCGCCTCACTCAAACACTCTCAGTCTCTCAAACACTCTCTCAAAATTCAAACACTCCCACCTAAACACCCAAATCAGTCACCCTCAACCCTTCGGTGTGCAACAAAACTCACCCTCACCCTCAAACGCTCTCCTCTTTCCTCACAATCGGCTTCAGACGATCCCCTAACCCATACCTTCAAAATCCCTTTTGTCCCTACCAATAGAAGTTCTGATTTTTTCAAGTTTGAAGGTATGTTTTCTCATTTGTATGTTCATTTATAGAGAATTGAGAAATGAGGAATGGGTTTGAATGAGTTTATTGTTAGAAATTTTATTGTTATAAATTTGAGTATGGGTTTATTGTTGCTAGAAAATATCTATTTTCCATTTGTTTTTTTATTCGCTTTGTTCTTTCTGAATACTTTGTGTATTATCCCCAACATAGTTCTTGTTAGGTTATTTGGTCCTATAGGAAGTGGCTTTTAAGTATGCTTTCTTTAGGTCTTTTGTTAATTTGTTCTGCTCTAGAACTAGTTATTCTGTTTCCGAATAAAAGCATGTTTAAATGTTTGTGTTTGGTTCAAGATATTTTATTTGATGGAATTTGTACTTTGTGTCTTTAATGTCAAGAATACAATTATATGATATATTTTTTTCTATCTAGCATTTTTTCTTTCTTTCCTATTCAAAGTGTTGAGCCCTTTAAATTGCAATTTTTCTGTGCTATTGTCATCTTGATAGTCATTTTGTGGGACTGCTGGTGAGTTTGATTGGTTGGTTGGTTTGGAGTTGTTGATTTGGTATGTACCTATGTATTTGGATTTTGGACTCTTTACTATAGGGGATGAGTCTCTTATGAAACAAGATGGTAATATAGAACATAATAAAATATGAATAATTTTGTGGATGAAAAGCAAGTACCCATAGTTAAGTGTTGAAATTGAAAATGTTTTGCAATCTTCCAAATCCATTACCTTTAGATATTATATTGTTCTAGAGAATTTTTGAATTAATTTGGTCAATGTACATGTTTGGTGGGTGGCTACAAATTTAGGAGCATGGTTGGAAACTTAGGATTGGTCAGGGTAAGAATAATTGCTTTGCTAGTAGAGCTATGCTTGGTGTTTGCATTGTTAAACACAAGTGACTTCCTAGTGCTAGAAGAGAAATGTGTGGTCTTTTTGAATTTTTATTTTCATTGATTGTATTGTTATTCCTACAATGACATTATTTCCTCATTTTTTTTAATTCCTTGAATGATTCCAAACGTTCCTGTGTTATCCTCATTTAGTACACCTTGGGTTTTTGGCCCTTCTTAATAATCTGTGGGAGGGAAGATGTTGGTGTTACATAAATGAACAAAGATACAGCGTGTTTCCATACCTAAGAATGGCTACTAGGCATGGACTCCAACAAATCACGAGTAATTTCTTTGTGCCAGTCATGGAAATATGCAACAAGTTTGGACCAAGTGAACTCAACTATTGTGGCAATAGAAAGACCTCGTGCACCTTTCAATACACCATTGAAGCACTCTGATATATTGGTTGTCATTGCCCCAAAACATCTCCCACCATCATGTGACTAGGTCCACATATCCACAGACTCGCTCATTAGGTATGTGTATAGAAAATAATATTTTCCCTACCATCCTTCCTTGTCACCTTCTTGTTCTTCCTAATGGCCTAAATTTTCACCTGCTTAATAGACTCCATTATGATATCAAATTTAATTGCTTGAGTATCTCGCTTTCAATGCCGCTGATTTTAGAGTTGAGCTCTGAAAATGTGTGTTGAAGTTGCTAGTAACATGTCGAAGGCAATATCTATGAAATACCCATGTTCTTCCATCATCCCCTCTAGGCCAGGCTACAATGGCCTTTTTGATATCAAGATGTCGATCAGAAATTATGCAAAGGCCTTCGTCAAGTATCACATCACTAATTGTATCTTTGAGGCATTGTAAAAACTTCCTTCAACTAAACCCTGACTCACAATCCACAACAGCAAAGGCGAGAGGGAATTCCTTGTTCTTAGCATCGGTTTCTATTGCGATCAACAACTATCCTTGATATTTACCATACAGATGGGTTCCATCAATACTGATAACTAGCTTGCAATATTTGAATCCATCAATGCATGGATCGAAAAACCAAAACACATAATGCAAAAATACAGTGTCATGGTGTGGTATGATAGAACACCTGGGTATTTGAATCCTGATCAATATATGTCATTAACAACTTTTGCAACATTTGGTAAGACTCTTTCCAATTTTCAAATATCTTCTCAATCGCCTTTTGTTTTGCATTTCATACCTTGTAGTAAGAAGGCTTATGACCATCATATTTCGACTCTATCATAAATCCGAGATGCTTAATTGGGATATTGTGATCCTCACATAACTTTTTAAAGATGTCTGATGCAATAAAATTACAATTTATCATTCTACCATCATTTCGCACTCCAATCGGTATACACGTGTGAGGACCCACATATACGGTGACCATCTGTAGTCCGTGGAGATTGGTGATTGCCGCGACATACCACTTGCATGGCTCATCCATGCATTTCGCACAAAGTTTGACCTTCGTTGACCTACTGATCATAAAATGTTTGTTTTCCTTGAGGGCACAAATTGTTAATGCGCGCTTCACCTCCACTTTATTGGCAAAAGTCAACTCTTTGCACAAATTTATCCCCTCTCCAAGTAGATACAAATGATATCTTAATATTTAAAGGATCAACTATATTTTCCCAAGTATTTGCAAAAAATGACAAGGCAAGAGGTGCGTAGGCAGGGATTGTGTTCGTAATGTTTTGGACACTAATAACATTGTTTGCATCAAGTTCACTACGGTTAAATGTCTCATCGTCATCATTGTCTCTCTCAATGTCCCTCTCAAAGTCCCCTCGTTCAATTCTCTCCTCTTACTCATCACTATCGACAAAAATCTTCACTGTTAATGGCAGTCTCATCAACATAATTGTCGTCATTGTCGTCGTCGTCGTCATCATCATCATCATGAACATCATCATCCTTTACACGTGTAGAATACTCCTATTGAGTATCCGGAACTGTAACCTGTAAACTTGTAGTTGTTTGTTGGATTTCTTCGATACCAATTTTTTCACGCTGCTCCAACTGTATGTACAATTTAATACCATTTACTTCGGGTATTCTCTCCAACTTGTCAAACATGATCTTTACATGTTTGTCTGCTTCTATCGCCATATACTTGTAATTTATCATGTGCTTTAGGACTTCATGTGGCATACGATAAGTAATTTGTATGTTGTGCACAGCAGGATTTACACACAATTCTTCCATAACTATCATCTTCAATTCATCAAAGGTCTTCAACCTATTATCAATTTGGGTATAATAGCACTTTATACCCAGCCCATCAAATGACAATCCCTTGTTCACATTGACATTCTTAAGCGGTTCACCGTGGTATAGGATTATATCAATTACAGTTGTTATGAACCGGTTCGAGTCAAGTTACTAGGTTAGTTAAAAAACATTTTATCTAGTCAAACTATACAAAGTACAAATTCCTATTCATTCAAAGGGCATGAATTTCATTACACATTCGTTATATATTTCATACCCAAATCTTTTTTCCGTCATGTTAAGACTACCCATTTTATACCCAAAAAAAAAAAAAAAAACCAAAATACTTGTAAAATTATACAATATTTTATCTAATTACATACCCATAATATTTACATACCCATTTCATACCCAATACAAAATAATAATAATAATAATAATAATAATAATAATAATAATAATAATAATAATAATAATAATTTTATTACACATTCAAAGGGCATGAATTACATACCCATTTCATAACAATTCATTCGAAGGGCATGAGTAAATCACTCATTTCATTACATACCCATTCAAAAGGCATGAATTACATACCAATTTCATTACGATTCATTCACTATCCATTTCGTACCCAAAATAATAATGAATAAAGTCAAAAACCTTGTAAGATCATGATAAAAATAAGAGCCTAAAAATGATGAATAAATTTTGATAACAAAAACCTAGCAAATAAATACTCAAAAAATTAACACTAACAAAACAAAGTTTTATAATTCACAATATTAGTATCTTAACTAAGTTATGCTAACTATCTACAAAATAAATAGTCAAACTCTTTAACTCACACCCAACAATAAATAATATCCAACTACAATGACAATCAAATCAAAAAACCCTTACCTAAGATATGAATTTGTTGAGAGGGAGGAGCAGTGACAGAGAGAGGCAATGTGGTGTGAGATTAGAGACAATGTGGTGTAAGAAGTGTGAGAGTTATGGGTGAGTGAGGCAGTGAGTTAGTGAGGAGTGTGAGGCTGAGTTAGAGGCTAAGTGTTATGGGTGAGAGAGCATTGAGTGACTGATGCGTATCAGTGTTTATAAAATTTTTGCCTAGCATAACTCAAGTTTATAAGATTCAAGATCTAAGTAAATTTTAATTAGATTTCGAGTCTTATGAACTTGAGATCTTTATGTTATAAACGTTTTTCCCTAAGAAAATCAAGTCTTAGAGACTCGATTTTAATTTGTAGAACTCGAGTCTTTGAGACTCAAGCTTTATGTGGCATTTTACTATCCAAGTTATCAAGTACAAAACAAGTCTTTAAGACTCGAGTTTTATATAGAACTCGAGTTTCTAAAACTCAAGATGTTAGTTTGCTAAAACATTTCAAACATGTGTTAACTTACTATATTGTCCTCTCTTACTGTGCTAGTCCCCAAATATCCCCCTTGGTTTATACATGAGGTAGATTAAGTTGGGTTTCCAGGTTTTGTGGGTTGTCAATCAAATCAGCTGCCTTAGTATCTTGTGGTGGAGGCAGACTTCTCTCGTTGGTGTGGTCTGAGGGAATGTTTTGTACATTTCCAAAACTCTACCTAGCTTGGCATATTGGGAGGTCTTTACCTGCTGTGATATTTTTCCAAGCCCCGTGTAGTGTTTACCTTGGTTTTGTGAGTGCAGGTCTATGTAGGGGAAGTATTTTTGTTTAGCTAGGAGAGCATTTCCCGGTGAAACATACGTTTTTAGCCAATATGTTCTTGTATAATGATTTCTAGTAAACATATTAAATCAGTGCATAATCCTCTGTTAATTATGTGGTTTGACAATCTGAGTCCTGCCACGCCTTCAGCAAGTTCATTGTTTGACACATCACACATGGATCTTCTTCAAAGGCAATATATAGTTTTACACCCAACCGTTTTCTCAATGTTTCATTATTGGTTTTTCTTTTATTGTTAAATTTTTCCCATTTTCAATTTAAATTTAATATAAAAACATTGAGGTTTTTCATATTCAATTATGGACACAAAAGTTTAGGAAAATAATTGTGGTTTTCATCATAAATAAAAATTTTGATATTGAAGTTGGTCTGCCCTAGCACCTCTCACAGGATTGGGAGAACCATTATCCAATCCAATTTCATTAAATGTTAGATGTAATCCAATCCTAAACACCCAGTCCAGTTAATCAAACTTTTGAGGCCCGTTTGATTGGGGAGATGAAAAAGTGAGAGAATGAAAAAGTTGAAGAATAGAAAAGATTTAACTTTCCCTCATTAGTGTTTGGTTCAAGGGGTGGAAAAGCGAAGGGATGAAAAACTTTGGGATGAAAAACTTTTTTGTTTGGTTAAGATGAAAAATAAGAGGATGGAAAATGAAGTTGACATAAATTTACCATTATGTCCTTACTAAATATATAAACAAAAATTAACACATTTTTTTATTACAAAATTTTGTATGGACACTTCAATTTTTATTTATTTATTTATAAAATAAGAATATTCCAAAAGGATCCCAAAAAAACAAAAAAAAGAAATACAAAAAATGTGAGATGAGCACCCAAAAAAAAAAAAACCGGAACCAATGTGAACATATTGTGCAAACAAGAAGAAATGGAAAACAAAAAGTCAACTAATGGGTAGGGAAGGGTAATTTTGTCCAACACACATTTTCTCCATTTTCTCTCCAATTTTCTCCCATTTTAGGGAGATTGAATTTTGGTGAGCTCAAAGAGAAAAAAGTCGAGCCTACCACTTTTCTCTCCCCATCCCCTTCCCCCTCCCCCTCCCAACCAAAAAACCTTTCCACTCATTTTCTCTCATATTTTTCACTCTCTTTTTTCCATCTTCTCCAAAATCCACCTAATTAAACATAACCTTAGAGTGACACACAATGTTAAATTGTGAAAATAAGAAATTTTGAGGAGATTTGTTACTCTTAGCCTCTTTCTATTGAGAGTGATGTACGTTTTTTATTATTACATGGATAAATCTCATGGGATGGCCCCAAGATGCTTGCAAGAGATTTTGAACTCAAGATCTCATGAATATTATGAGGTCTTAGGAATTACTAAGTCAATCCTTTTTTTTTTTTTTTTTTGAGAATCAGATCGACACAAACAAAAGAGAAAACAAGCAATTACACGATATCCATCCGGATTACAACAGACACACAAGGAGGAATCTCTTCAATCCAAGCCAACTTTGTGTCAAACTGAATAGCTTTGCGGGCTAGAGTGTGGGCAACCTGGTTTGCCTCCCTCTTTGTGTGATGGAATTCACAGCTTTTCATAGCCATTGACAAATGCTTCACATCCTCTATGATGTGTCCAAAATCACAGGTAGATCCAGCATTGTCTTGGATAGCTTTAACCACCGAAACGGAGCCACTCTCAATTATAACACAACTAAAATTAGTCTCAATTGTAAACCTGATAGCCCACTGGATAGCCATTGCCTCAATGACCTCTACATTTTGCACACCTTTCACTTTCTCCGACAAAACAACCAGCACCCATCCTTGATTGTCACACACCACCACACTTGTGCTTGCTTCACTTGTCTCTTTGAATATAGCTCCATCAACGTTAACTACTAAGTCAATCCCTTGAATATAGTTAATGATAGATATTAAATTACACAATATATGAAACAAAAAGTAAATTCCATCTGATGGCTTAATAAAGAATATATAAACAAAATTAGAGGAAGAAGCCTTTAATAGGGGGAGTTAAAGAGAATTCATTAGGTATTATTTTCATTCTCACCTCTACACATTATTAAAAACTAGTATGTAACTCATGATACCACACGGGAATAGATATAATTTAATAAAACAATGAAAATAAATATATTGCATTTTATTATTTAAGTGATACTATTGGTTTTTTTTTTATTATTAATCATGAGTTTAGTCATGTTTAAAAGACTTAGTTTATTCATGTTTAATAAAACTTAGCATTATGTAATTTTTTAACAAATATTTTTATCATACAAAATTCTAATGAAAGAATGCTACATAGACATATATATTCAAGGTTGATTCATACACGGTACATATAACTATGATTAAGTTGCTTTATCACAAATCATTTTTAGCAAAATATTTTAATCAATTAAATGTGAATCTCATAACGTGCATCTCATAACAATATATAACAATAGAATAACGTGAATCTCATAAAAAAAATTTAATCAATTAAAAATTACTAAAATTATGAGCATAAAACGTAAAGACAAACAAATAGGATAAATACTAATTACTTAAAAGAAAACTTACAGTGAGTTGAGAAAACTACACAAATAATCTTTGATGTTTGAAAAATAATGGGATGACAACTTCTTTTCGAAATTGGGTAGAGATTCGTGCTGATAACATGTTATGAAAAAAAAAAGGCAATATCAATGATAGGAAAACAAAACAATTTAACAATTAAACAATAAAAATTATTGACAAAAAGGAAAGAAAGTATAGGCAGATGAAGGAAAATAAACATGTAACATCAATCATAGGAAAACCATAATATTATATAATTAAACAATAAAAAATTTACGCAAAAAGGAACGATAGTCTAGGCAGATGAAAGAAAACAGTAATCAAGCTTTAGGAATGTTTGGAATTTGTTTTGCAGAGCATAAACTAGGACCATGAAAATTGTAAAGACAAGTACAATCGGAATATCTAGCAAACCTCTTCTTATATAAGATACAAAAATACTCAAATACATGCATCATTGATACTGAGAGATTCTTTTAAAATCCCATAGCATTGATTGAAGAAGAGGAGAGTTGTATATTAAGGTGCCTGAATCGGTGTGGAAAAAGGAGGTGAACCTGAAAATACCTGGGTGTGGGAAAGGAAGGTGAACCTGAAAATACACGGGTGTGGGGAAAAAAAAAGCACATCTGAATTACAACAGATGGAGGAAAATTAGACTCCAATTTCATATTTACATTGACACGTGACACAATATAGATTAGAATTATAATTTAGAATTGTAATTGGAGTTTCTCTCTGCTTCACCTATTATATATATAGACTAATAAATTATATGTGTGATGCATGGATAATGTTATAATGTTTTATGTAATATAGTTTTGGAAAGTGTTGTACATATATTATAGTATAATTGTTATATAATTTTGTTAATAATGAATCCATCATAAGAAGCAACAATTATAAATTGCATAGCCAAACCATGTAAACTATCATATCTTTTCTCTCTCTTTTTCCCTCCCATTATCACAAAATAAGGAAAGAACAAAGTTGCCAATAACTACAACTCTATTTAATATCTTTTTATTGGATATGAATTTTGATAAATTTACCATTGTATTATATTTTCTTCTTATATCATTCATATTTATAAAATTTTCAAAAGAACAAAAAACAATAGTTATCTCATCAATCAAATGTTTAAATTTCAAGTTTTTGCAATTTAAAATTATACATAAAAAATAAATTTGTGGATTTTAGTAAATAACATCCGATTGACACGAAATTTGACATGTATGTTAAGAACATAAATATCATGCAATCAATTGGTTATATATTCAAAATATGTACTCATGTTCACTATTTTAGTAAGAGTTGTAGTTATTGTCTATAACCAAGTTTGCAAATTGCAACCAATCTTTGTTTGGAATATCTTTGAATACACAAGTTCATATTTAGGAAGAGGCTAGAATATAATAACCGAATTAGTCCCATCAATTTTTGAGGTGGCTCCCTTCTTCCCCTAGTCACCGCATGAATTTGTGGTTGTCACTTATTGACCAATTGAGCACACCGAGTCCAGCAGCCAGAAGTTCTAAGTCATGGTGTACTAATCTTGATAAAATCAGCTATATCGCACGGCTCTAAGGAAAGAGGTCATGTTGTTTGGACACAAACAACTATTGAAATCTCGATTTTCCACATCACTGTACATTAAGGATTACTAACTTCCAAATGCTCTTTAAATCGCACCTTTGTTCGTTTCTGGAAGCTAGGAGTTGGCATTTTGTCTTACAGATAAGATAAGGACCTCTTTTTCTGATATTTTGGGCCACTAGCATTCTCTTTGGTGATTGTCACTTGTCAGTATTAGCATAATTTGTTTTGAAATGTCAATGAGAAAATTTGGCAGGTCTGGAGTCTAGTCTCAAGTGGGTTGGTCTGCACTTCTTAGCCACCTCCTTCAATTCTGTAGCACATATTCACTGGCTTTATTTTTTTAATTATATATTTTGTGCACATTGGAATGCCTCATGGAAATACTTTTCCATTGTATTTTACAATATTAACAACTTGGGTCAGGAATTTGTAGTTCAACTAGTTAGTACATTTTGGTATTTTAAACGAAAATATATAGGGTTCAAAAACTTCAAATTGCCCCACTCCCAACTATCAAATTATCAACAAAAAAAAAACTTAGGTAATCTGAATCCTATGCAATTTGCAAGCAACGACGCCAGAAGTAAATTTGTTAACACCGGTATAGGATTTTATGTGCGCTTTGTCAGTTTATTGGCTTAAAAGCGTTACAAATATTGACTTTATTCCAAATTGCAAGCAATGCACCATAAGTAACTTTGTAAACACCATTGGTATAGCATTTTATGGGCGTTTGGACAGTTTATTTGCTTAGAAATGTGACAAATATTGACACCATAAATAACCTTGTAAATGCACACGGCGTAGGATTCTGTGTGCATTTGGTCAGATTATTTGCAGTTTGTTTATTTGCTTAAATGTGTGACAAAAAATCGATTTTAAACAACAAATAAAGTAATCTTTTTTATCTCACATTTTAGAAAAATAAGTTGACAACAAATATGCTAGTGAAATTCACTACTCCAACTTATTTACTTAAAGGTGAGAAAAAAATGTTTCATCAATTAACAACTTATATTATTCTTTAAAGTTATTTTTTGACTCTTAAAAAAAAGGGTTATTTTTTGACTCATCTTTAAGAAAATAAGCTAACCAAGTGCAATGATGCATCAAATAATTTTCACACCCTCTATGGTCATTTCACTTCTACTTTTCCATGATTTTATTCAAAAGTGTATCTTACTATTAAGAGTGATGTACGTTTCAATGCATTTTTTTACCAAAAACAAAAAAAGGAAGAAGATATTTTTATTGTTACAAAATGACTAAAATTTAGTCTATTGACTTTTACTTCAATTGTCAAATGAAAAATGAGCTCTTCTAGTTTAACTTTTGCCAATTTAATCGCATACTTTTTCAAGATGAGTCAATAAAGCCCAATCCTATGATTTATCCAAATCTGTTAGTAAATTAGGTTGTGGGGTGTGAGGAGGCAAGAGTCAGGGTTCAAATCTTCAGGTAGGAGTTTCACACACATATATATTTAAATTAGGTTAGAGTAAAATTTCTATTTTGTACAAAAGAAAAGATCTATTAAATTAGGAATCTCATAAATGCTTTAAACTAGATTTTTAATTTAAAAAAATGTTTAAATGATATCATCTCCTAATTACAAATTTGGACAAAATGATCATATTGACTAATTTTCAATTTACAATTCTTGGTCATTGGATTTTGAATCTCAATGGCAGTCTTATCAAATACAAGAAAATGGAAATTTGAATTTTCTTCATATATGAAGACTAAAAAGTACTCACAACAAATAGAATTGTATTCAACAAAATCTTGCTAACTATCACAAAACCAAAATGTTCTTTGTCAGATTTCTCCAATCCCACTTGCCAAATACCACCATAAGAAAGAGTTTGTGTAGCAACATTAGATAGCTCATCCCAAAATTCCCTTACAAAATTGTCAAGGATCCTTTGCAGCCACCAAATTAAGTTACTAAATGAAATCAATGAAACAACAAACTTAGAGACTAAATTGAAAAAAAATTAAACCTTAGAGAGTAATTTAACAATTGAAGTATTGGTTTAGTCTATTGACTTTTACTTCAATTGTCAAATGACAAATGAGCCCTTCAAGTTTAATTTTTGCCAATTTAATCGCATACTTTTTCAAGATGAGTCAATAAAGCCCAGTCCTATGATTTATCTAAATCTGTTAGTAAATTAAGTTGTGGGGTGTAAGGAGGCAAGAGTCAGGGTTCAAATCTTCAGGTAGGAGTTTCACACACATATACATTTAAGTTAGAGTAGAATTTCTATCTTATATAAAAGAAAAGATCTATTAAATTAGGAATCTCATAAAATGCTTTCAACTAGATTTTTAATTTAAAAAATGTTTAAATGATATAATCTCCTAATTAAAAATTTGGACAGAATGATCATATTGACTAATTTCCAATTTCCAATTCTTGGTCATTGGATTTTGAATCTCAATGGCAATCTTATCAAATACAAGAAAATGGAAATTTGAATTTTCTTCATATATGAAGACTAAAAAGTACTCACAACAAATAGAATTGTATTCAACAAAATCCTGCTAACTATCATAAAACCAAAATGTTCTTTATCAGATTTCTCCAATCCCACTTGCCAAATACCACCATAAGAAAGAGTTTGTGTAGCAACATTAGACAGCTCATCCCCAAATTCCCTTAAAAACTTTTCAATGATCCTTTGCAGCCACCAAATTAAGTTACTAAATGAAATCAACGAAACAACAAACTTAGGGACTAAATTGACAAAAATTAAACCTTAGAGAATAATTTAACAATTGAAGTATTGGTTAAGGAACTAAATTATATTTTAACCATTATATAACTAATTGTACAATTGAAGTAAAAGTCAAGGAACTAAATTAAATTTTAACCATTATACAGCTAAGGACTTCAAGAGCCAGGTAGCCAAAACTCCCATCGAAGTTGATATAAGTGTTGAAGAAAAGTCTATCCATCAAATTGACATTTAATACTCTAAATTACCACCACTCCTTCTGCATTAAATCCACCATACAACCTTGGGACAAGCACCTTACAAATCCTTCCTTTTAATCAACCGGAGGGGAAGTGGATACTAACCCTTCAAAAATAATAGTAATAAATAAATAAACTTATATACACCCCATAGCTTAAGGAAGAGCGAGGTATGTTCATCACGACTATTCAACTCATATTAATTGATGAGCTCACTTGTTATTAAGGCTGTTCAAGTGTTTTTTTTTTTAGGGTGGTCAATTTTTTTTTTTTTTTTCTAGAGTGGTCAAAAAACCCATATTAATTTAAAGTCAAAATATTTTAAGTTATATTAAAAATAAAAAATAAAATTCAGGGTGGTCCTGTGACCACCCTAATTAACACTTGGCGCCGCCAGTGATCCTGATCTATCAATATTTTTTTATTTAGATTTAGGTTTTCTCTTTTTTACACAAGTTACGTGTAAAGAAGCCTCTCTCTCTCTCTCTCTCTCTCTCTCTCTCTCTATATATATATGTGTGTATATATATGTGTGTGTGTGTGTAAGTTAGTCTTTGCTTCCTCATGCATATTGTACAAACGCAAAATAATTTTTCTATTTAGTGACCATTTGGATCCAAATGATAATTGTTGTGTTTTTGCGTTTTCTCCTCTCTTTTTTTTTTTCAGCGTGCATGAACAGTAACCGGTACTGTTCATGCACGTTATTTTATTATGCAAGAGACAATTTCACTGTTCACGCATGATTCATGGGACCCACAAAAACTTTATAAAAAAAATATATTAAAAATTGGTCCCACAACACTAGTTTCACATTTAAAAATTATTTTGCTACAACATTTTCAGTTTTCAGCAATAAATTCTATCCAAACGGACCCTTAGTGACCGTTTGGATCCTGATGATAATTGCTGTGTTTTGCGTTTTTTCATTTTCTCCTCTCTTTTTTTTTTTTCCCAATGTGCATGAACAGTAACTGGTACTGTTCATGCATGTTATTTCACTGTGCGGGAGACAATTTCACTATTCACGCACTGTTCACGCATTGTTCATGGGACTCACAAGCACTTTATTTAGAAAGAAAATATTAAAAATGGGTCTCAAAGCATTATGCACACATTTAAAATTTATTTTGCTACAGTATTTTTAGTTTTCAGTTTTCAACAATAAATTCTATCCAAACGGACTCTTAATCAACTAGCTTTCTAAGTTTTTCTCTTTCATGTAAATAGAGACAGTATATTTCATAGTTAAGATTTTATTTCATGAATTTAATAGTATACAATTTTCATACCATAATACTAGATATATTATTAGATTTATAATATTTAATATGAACCATAAATTAAATGAATCAATTTAAAATACCATCCAATTGGAAAGCCCTATATGCATCCTTCACATAAACATGTAAATTTGCGTATGAAGGCAACCAATAAGACTGGTTGTTTCAAATAAAACCAAACACAGTGGGACATTGAAAAATTGAAGACAATTCAAAAGGTGGGGAGAAATTTCCACAAATTGCAGTTAGACTTAGATGTGCCTTGAATGACGCAAGTTGGATCGTGTACCCCTTGGTTCACGTAAGTGCTTGACCAACAAAAATTTTAGAATGTGGATATAGTCACTCAAAAAAATATATAGTACAAGCATCCATCTATATCTCTCACTCTATAAAAGGGCAGCTAAACAATGGTATAAGGCATAGTTGGCTATCTTAGCTTTTTGTTTCCTATTCCTTCCATAGTTTTCTCAATGGCTAAATCCGGTCATGCAGGTAAAAGCCCTCCCAAGATTTCCACAATAATGCTGGTGCTTGGGCTGCTAATGGCTACCCTAGGCACAATAGGTCTCTCTCTCTCTCTCTCCCTCTCTCTCTCTCTCTCTCTCTCTCTCTTTGATACATGATTTTAAAGTCTTTTACAGCCCAAATCAAATGCTTTTGTGTCTTAACCCAAGGTTGAGAAGCTGTGATATTGTCACACACCCACAGTGTACTGCCTAGCCTCTTGCACCCATATGTGGGTTCCATGTTGTTGTAAGAGGATCAGGATGTATGGAACAGTAACTATACTTATTAAGACACCAAATAGTACTATCCCTAGCTAGAACTATAGAAATAGAAAGTAGAAATAACTACCAATGTTAAATGGCTTCCAACTCAATTAATGTTGCCCTCTAGGCTCTAGATTTTCCTTTGAGCTAAGTTTGATTGAACCAACCTTAGTCCAATCTCCACAAATCTGTCTTGGTCATCATGTCATTTTTGGAATTGAAGCACATTCACGTTGCATGCTCGCCAAAAGTAATAGCCTAGAATGCACTAATAAACATTTAATTTAAGTGCCGCTCTATAGTTGTATTTAGAGTAGGCACCTAAATAAAAAGATATCAACGAAGTACTTCTCTTTAAATGAGCCACAACAACTAGACACTATATAGCTGTATTTAGCTGGGAAGGGGGGGGGGGGGGGGAGGGCTTCTTTCTTCATTTGTTTTGTTTGGTTATGGTTCTCTCTCTCTCTCTCTCTCAATAATGGGAGGAGAAAGAAGAGAGAGGGGAGTCCAATAAAATCATGTATAGAATTAGGAATTTTTACTAAATGATAAAGGACAAGATATGTGGTTTAATGTTTATCGTTTCTTAGTTTTTGAATTTTATGTAATTTTCGCTATTTTAGTATAGAGGATTTTATTTTCTTGATTTTAGGTGTTTTTAAGAGATTGTTAATCAAAATAGAACCATATTATAATATTGTATTGAACCTTTAAAAAGGCTTGTAATATGTAAACAAAAATTCAGGTCAGAATTTCATGAATAAAAATTTCAAAAAGGTTTTTCTCCTTTCTTTCGGTTGAATTCTAGTTTTTGCTTGTGGATTCATGCAATATTCCATTCTGCGTCACTAAGAGACTTAACAAAGTGCATGACAACTTTACATGCCTGTAGTCATGATAGCCTCTACAAGGTCAACTGTGAAGTTAGAAGACAAAATAACCAATTCATGGTGGTGAAAACAATTAGCTGAAAAAATGTGAATTTCCATGTTTACTTAATCCTATAGTATATCTTGCAGAAAATGCTAAGCTACTCCATATTTTATTTTAAAAAGTTTACATGTTAACGTGATTAGTGGATTTTAACAACTAAATTAATGAATATTTGAGTTACTTTTTTTTTTTAATTAGTGACACATTATTTTGTAAGTCTTATAAGTAATATGATAATATCACTAACATCAATCTTATTATCCAATGAATCTTTCACTTTTAATATAATATATGCCAACCTACAAATCCAATAATGAATCTTTCACTTCCAACACATTTATAACATTCCTCCCTTGAGTCCCTGACTAAGATAAAGCATAATCATATTTATGTATATAAACTATTGACTTATTGTCTAATCTAATGCAGGTGCCCAAGTTGGTGTTTGTTATGGAATGCTAGGTAACAATCTACCACCACCAACAGAAGTTGTAGCTCTCTATAGACAAAACAACATCCAAAGAATGAGGCTCTATGATCCAAACCAAGATGCTCTCCGAGCCCTTGGAGGCTCCAATATTGAGCTCATGCTAGGCCTTTCAAATAGTAAGCTTCAAGAGATTGCTTCAAGCCAAAACAATGCAAATGCTTGGGTCCAAAACAATGTGAGAAACTTTGGTAATGTCAAATTCAAATACATTGCAGTAGGAAACGAAGTAAAGCCTTCAGATTCATTTGCACAGTTTCTTGTCCCCGCCATGCAAAACATTCAAACCGCAGTTTCTGCGGCTGGACTAGGGAACAAAATCAAAGTTTCCACTGCCATTGACACTGGAGTCCTTTCATCAGATTCTTTCCCTCCATCAAAAGGCTCATTCAGAGCCGATTATAGGCCAATTCTTGATCCTGTCATTCGCTTCTTACTGAACAATGGGTCCCCATTGCTTGTTAACTTGTACCCTTATTTTAGTTACATTGGTAACACCAAAGACATTCGTCTTGACTATGCTCTTTTCACAGCTCCTTCACCTGTTGTGAGTGATCCCCCACTAAGTTATCGCAACCTTTTCGATGCCATTCTTGACACTGTTTACTCGGCTTTAGAGAAGGCCGGCGGGGGATCGTTGGTGATTGTTATATCAGAGAGTGGTTGGCCTTCAGCTGGTGGAACAGCAACAACACTTGATAATGAAAGAACTTACATTACCAATTTGGTTCAACATGTGAAGGGAGGGACACCAAAGAAGCCCGGAAGACCTATTGAAACTTATGTGTTTGCCATGTTTGATGAAAACAACAAGACTCCAGAGTTTGAGAAACACTGGGGGCTCTTTTCTCCAAACAAACAGCCTAAGTTCCAAGTCAATTTCAATTAAGAAGAGGGCTTTATTAAGTGCATCAAGGAATAAGAAAAACTTATTATGGTGCATAACAATTATTATCATAATAATTAAGAGTTTTTGCTAACTCACAATAAATAAGAAGTAATCACCTCGCAGACAATAAATAAGAGTGGCAATATCTCTGATGTAATATTATTAAGAATCATTTACATCTAATGTAATGTTTAGGCATGTTTCATTGATGTATTGGATATCTACAAAATATTATTTCATTGCTTGTTGGATTGGCTAGTGTTTTTTTCTTTTTCTTTTTTTTTTTTTTTTTTTTTGGTCGGGGCTAGAAATATAAGTATTTTCATAACATAAGATGAACTATTTGCGTACATTAATTATTATCATAGCATATGCAAATTGAAAATCTATAAATCAAAATGTTAGGAATACGCGACTTCCAACAATGAACTCAATTAGTAAAATCTCTTATTATTGTATAATGGATTTGGATTTCTACCTATGCTAAAAAGAAACTTGTTGGCTTTTTGACTTGATGAGAATAACAACCACCATAGAGTAAATGCTGTAAATTTCAAATCCTATTGCAACTATCACACAAGAACTAATATTAGAGCTTCTATTACCCATAATGACCTTGTAGAAAGGCAACCGGTTATGATGAGATAGGTCATTTCAATATATAAACATTCTCAAATCGTAAGGTAGAGAAGCCTAACATTTTCTTGAGGAAAGACAAAGTCCAAAATAACAACCAATTAGATGAACTTTAAGTGATGCACTTGTGGTGGCATATAACTATTAAACAATCCATTTCCATGGAGTGCTTGACTAGCTATAGTCTCTCAAAAATCTCAATCTCAAGCACAAGCATCTCTCTCTATAAAAATAGTGTTGGAAGCATAATTGCTTTCAATCCAAGCTTTTACGGTATGTTTAGATAGAACTTATTGCTGAAAACTGAAAACTGAAAACACTGAAGCAAAATAATTTTTAAATGTGTGAATAGTATTGTAGGACCCATTTTTAAATTTTTTTTTGAAAAAAGTGCTTATGGGTCCCATGAACAGTACGTGAATAGTGTATGAATAGTACCTCTGGTCTCCCGCACAGTAACTCTATGTGCATGAATAGTACCCGTTATTGTTCACGCACTGTTAAAAAAAAAATGAAAACGCAGCAGTAAAACGTGGATCCATACACATTCTTAGTCTACATTTCTCTTCTATGTTTTTGTCAATGGCTAAGTATTATTCAACTAGGAACAACCCTTAAGCGATGTCCTTAATGCTAATGTTTGTGATGTGGATGGCTAGCCTAGACATAATAGGTCCCTCTTTCTCTCTTCCTCTCTCTCACTTCTTTTGCACATTATACATTAGGCTCCTTGTTAATGACATATTTTATGTAATTGGCTAATCCTTTGACAAAAAAACACTTTACTTGTAATTGGGTAGATCTAGGATAGGTTTAGTACTTCAAGAAACATGTTGTTCAAGTCTAGTATTAAAGTCATGAAGATTGGACCAAGAAACAAGTGAAGAGAAGTTGTTCATTAAAGCTAGACAGATAGCTCGACAGTTGCCGACAGATAACTATCTATCGAGATTTAATGAGTCTCAATAGCTCTCGACAGATAGCTATCAATCGAGACCTCAACAGTTGTTGACAGATAGCTATCTATCGAGAATTACGAAATCAGAATTTTCAAATCTGATTTTCAGCCTATGATAACATGTATGTGTAGGGTTTCTTTTTTCACAACCCTAGACATATATAAGGCTTATTTTAAAGGCCATTACACAAGAGAATACAAGGAGAACATATGCAAAAGGTGACTGATGCCTTATTCTCTCTGAAAGAAGCTATTATGTCTTTGCGCCTTAGGATTTTGTAACCAAGTGCTTCTTGATCTTCATTATTGATAAAGTGAAGAAATTTACAGCCAACATTCTTCTTCCTCAAGTTGGTGAGTGAGTCACGTATTGAGATTTATGCAAATAAGTTAGTCATATACTGAGATCTATGCATCAAAAGGGTGGCATTCATATACTAAAGAGTTCAGAGGTTTTGAAGCGATAGAAGGTTTCTGCTGTAAGTTCATCTACGGGATTGTAAAGTCTAGGAAAAAAAGTTTTATACTAGATCTGAAACTTCTCTTTACTATAGTGGATTGCTTTTCAAGAAGGTTTCCCCCCAAGTTTTTTTACTGTGAAACTAGTTTGTTTCATTGGTTTTCCTGGGTCATCATATCTTGTCTTATTTATTTTTCTGTTGCATATGATTTTGACATGATATTTATGTTTATTTATTTTAACAAGTTCTATTCATGATAAACCTAATTAATAACTTGAATTTAAAACTTGTTAGTTCTGTCAACCGGGGTCTAAATTTCCCAACACTCCTAAATCAAAACTAGTCAAAGTAAATAATTCTTCTATAAGCACACCATTTGTCACAACTTGATGTGTGGTCGACTATGAGTGGTAATAAATCCACCACCTTTTCTTTACCAGTACGGTCGACCACTCAAGAGTTGTGGCAAAAGTTGTCCCTAGACTTTCTTACAAAGTAAAACCTCTATAAGACCACTTTATAAATTCTCATAAACCATACATATTCCATGTATTGCTTGAACAATTTTGATAAGTGGAGATCACAAAAATTTCACAATAGCTTAAGTGACAGGTAACGATTAATATATGATAAAGTAATGCCAATTATGTTTCTATATGAAATTATACTCGTAATGCTCCAAATTGATTGATTGTGTGATGTGTGTGGATGTGTGACGAGTCTCACATCGGGTATTTACTAGGTAGATCTGAGCTTTATTAACAACTATAAAGAGCCTCAATTGTGAATAGTCCTTTTGTGGAGTCCAAGAAAAGCTGGGCTGGGTCCGTCAAGGGCTTCTTTACCCCCATCAACTTCCCATCTCGTACTAGTTCGTCAGGTCCCAAATGTCGTCTATCTGGAAGTGGAGTCATCAGGCTAAAATTGAAGTCATCAACCTCGAGGACTTCGTCTTATTCATTTAAAGCCTAGTATGACTGACGAGTTTCTTCAGGCCGTCGGCATTATCTAATGTAGAAGAGCCTTAATAATTTTTTTTGGAATCACCCTTATCAGCTACCCCCTACTCCAAAAATCTGTGGGCTATACCTGACGGGTTATGGAGTTTGATTCGTAGATTTTCATTTGCTCGAAAAAAGACACGTTCATTAATGGTTCCTCGAGCAGCCATCATTTAATGCTTAGGACACGTGGCGTAGGCTAGTTGGCCTCGCTTCTGAACAAAAACGTCGCTTCGTTTCCCATGTACCTTCTTCCTATAAATACCTCACCTCTCCCTCACATTTTTCCTTATTTCACCCTTGGAAACGCTAAGAGAAAGAGAGTTGCCATCATTAGCTTGTGGACTCCGTCATCTCCAGGGCCGTCACTTTATCTTGTAAGTCCTTTTTCCCTTTGCTTTCTTTCTTCTTTTTACTTTGGCTTTTGTAGTTTAGTCATCACTTCTATAGAGACCTATCAAATAGGTTCTTAGATTACTCCGTCGCTTGTTGGTGAGTAGATGTCTAGAGAAGTGATGAGTGAACAGTCGTCAGTCCATGAGGAAGCGGACTATGACGAAGTCTTCCAATCAAGTCGTGAGCCGAAGGAGGGCTTTTCTTGGTCTTCAGAGAGGGATTCGTCTACCCATTCTCCTAACAACGAAGTGGAGAGTCATGTTGGAGAGGAAAGTGAGATAGTAAAGGGTGATGACGATGATGACGAGGGGGGAGAGGATGAAGAGTATGCATGAGAAGATGACAGGGACAAGGATGAGGCTGATGAGAGAGCTCTTAGGGAAGGAAGCTTAGGAACCCTTGGTGATGGTCACACCTGTACTTTTATTCTCCCCAAAATATGGACCGTAAATGACTTCAAGCCGACGATGACGACCAATATTTTTTAAGAAACTACCGGACCATTTTCAAATTTTGAACCATATCCCAATCCGCCTCCCCGAGAAGTTTGAAAAGTGTTACTCAGGAAGGACTGTGGACGTCGTCATGTATGACGCCATGTTCACGGCGAGACTGAGGTTGCCTCTAACAGCATTACACCATCAACTAGCTAAGTTCCTAGGACTATCCGTTAGCCAGATCACTCCTAATGCATGGAGGATATTTATTGGAGCTAAAATTTTGTAGGGTTGTCTTAGCGGTAGGAACCATCAACTCACACTTGACGAGTTCTTCTAGTGCTATCGACCCGAACACATCGTCTCATCTTAGGGGATATACCACTTCACTATGAGTAAGAAAGTCCTTAGGTTGATATCAGACATGCCCGACTCCAATAGAAATTGGAAGGGTAGGTATTTCTTCGTCCAAGGGACAGATTGGGTATGCCATCCAAAGGAGTGGGTTACAATGCCCCATGGCTTCGACAATACGTGAGGTATTGTCAAAGACTCAAGTTTAGTGCCATCACTTTGTTTTCTTCTACTTTGTTCATTTATAAAGTATTTAACATCATTGTTCTTCTTTTGCAACTAGTGTTCATCCACGCATAATTGAAGAGCAGGAGGCTTTTATACATTGGGTTCTCGAGATTCCATTCGAGGAACGGAAGTGCAGGGAACTAATCACTTTTCCTCTCATCGGCACGAGTCCCCGTTTAATTTGTTTCTTTCCGTTGTTTAATTGTCGCCGTTGTATCTAACCCGTCTCTTGTCTTCCACAAAAATAGAGGTTGCTAGATAGAGAGCATTAATGAAGGCAACCGCGGTGCAGAGAAAGGAGGAGAAGAAGAAAAAGGAGAAGGGGAAAGAAGGGGCATCCTTGTCAGCCCCTAAGATCATTGGGAAGAAAGTTCCTAAAAGGAAGGCTGATGGGAAGGACAACTGTCCTTCCAAGAAAGCATCAGTCGCTCCTGGGGAGAAGCAGCCCAAGAACCTGTCGCTTCCCAAGCCAAGCCAAGCCATGGAAATGACAAAGGCTTAATGACGTTGTCGGGCCCCGTCACCCAGGGAACCCATCGTCTTCTTATGAACAAAGGATACGCCGTCGAGATGGTTGAATTAATCATCAAGGAGACAGATATGGATCCTTGTGCTGAGCAAGAGACTAAAGAGCTAGGAGCATCGAGGTCTTTTTGATCTTTCCAGGGTATGTTCTCCTCTTAGGAAATTTTAATTTATTGTTTATTCGTCAGCTAACGGTTGTGTTATATTTTCAGGCACTGATGCGCTTGAAAGCACTCTAAGATAGGTGCGTCGCTGAGGAGGCAATAATCATTCGTCTAAGGAAGTGCAATGAAACGTTGACTAATGAAAAGGATCAATATAAGGACGCCCTTCGTATTTTCAACAAGGAGGTGACGGAGTTGAAGGAGGAAACCTGTCAACAAGAAAAGGAGCAAGAGGCAAAGGCGACCTTGGAAAAGGAGCTAACGACTCTCTTTGGGCAGGTTGAGATGGCCAGGGTTGACGTCGTAACCGAATTCAAGGCTTCATAACCTTTCATTGACTCTTATGCCATTTACTATAGTAACGAGTTTAAGGACTACCTAAAGCAGGTCAAGTCCATCTACCCACACTTGGATTTATCCAAGGTCACCATGGATGACCCGTTACCGTTTACTCCAGCTGGCGACACCATCCTTAAGGAGAACGACGACTCCACCCAGTCTGAATGGGATCCAAAAGATAACGGTGTTGTTCTTGCTCAACCCGCTGTGGAGAAGCCCGTCTCTCCTTTGGTCCCGTCCACCAAAAATCCTCCTTATGACGCCGAAAACCCTTCTTCTCAAGATGCCCAGAACCCTCCTAAAGATGACAAGCATCCTCCAGTTTAGGACGTCGAGAATCCTATAGTTTATTTTTTATTTTTAGTAGCAATTTATCTATTTAGTCCTATTTTTAGACAATGTTAAGTGCCCTGATGTTTTTAGGCTTTGTTTGTAAACACTTCACTTTATTTGTGGTGCATTATTTTACATTTGTCGCTCGTGTGTGTTGATCTTTATCTTTTGATATGTATATCCATCCATCCTTGTGTTTAGGACGTGCTTGTCTCTTGAAAGACTTGGTAGATAACTAGGATGAACTCGTCTACTTTGGTGTACTCGTCCACCTATAAACTGATTAACAAACTCATCCCCTTAGACTAGGTAACGAACTTGTCCACTTGTGGACTTTAATAATTTGAGGTATCCTCATGGGATGAACTCGTCTACTTTGTGGACAATAATGGATTTGTCTACTTTGTGGGCTTAACAATGAACCCGTCCACTTGTGGACCTAACAATGGACCCGTCCTTTTTGTGGACTTAAATAATTTCAGGGCATCCTCATGGGATGAACTCATCTACTTTGTGGACTTAATAACGAACTCGTCCACTTGTGGTCTTAACAATGAGCCCATCCACTTGTGGACTTAAATAATTTCAAGGCATCCTCATGGGATGAACTCGTCCACTTTGTGGAGTTAATAATGAACTCGTCCACTTGTGGACTTAAATAATTTTAAGGCATCCTCATGGGATGAACTCATTCACTTTGTGGACTTAATAATGAACTCATCTACTTGTGGACTTAGTCATTTTTGTAGAAACGTACACATACTTAAGCCATAATTGAATAACTCCTCTTATTGTGATAAGTACATGCATAAGTAAAAAAATTATTCTTAAAAAGAATAAAAACCTGCCCTTGGGTTTTAAAAAGTACTGTAGATAAAAGTTAACTAAAAGAAATAAATTGCAAATGAGGAGTAGTGCCCTTCATGCTGTCTTCTACCGGTATTATTTCCGAAGATGCTCGACCATGGATGGGGTAACTTCTGCTTGTCTAATGTCTCTAGGTGGTAAGTACCTTTCCTTCACCATGATGTGAGTCTGTAGGGTCCTTCCCAATTAGATTTGAGCTTTCCCTAGGAGGGATCTCTTTTGGCACCCGTCACCTTCCTCAAGATGAGATCTCCAACTTGGAAGTCTTTGTTTCCTAACCCTGGAGTTGTAGTGCTTGGCCATGAGGTCCTATTACCATGCTAGCATTTGCTCAGCTGCCGCCTTGACTTTGTCCATTAGGTGTTCTAACTGTCATCTTGTATGCCCATAGTATGTTCTACAATTCTTCTGGCCATATACCATTTTCCCCCTTGAGCCGAGTCTTGATGATTTTAAGTAAGGATCAGTTCGTTACCTCAACTTGCCCGTTGGCCTAAAGGTGAGCGGGTGATGAATAGTGATTCTTAATCCCCAATTGTGAGAAAAAGTCCCTAAACAAGTCATTGTTAAACTACTTCCTGTTATCCGAGACCAAGACATTAGGGATTCCGTATCTATAGATGATGTTCTTCCAAACGAAGCTTTGTACGTTCTTCTCAGTGATGGTAGCCAAGGCTTCAGCTTCTACCCATTTGGTGAAGTAGTCTATACCGACTATCAAGAACTTCAGCTGTATCATCGCTATTGGGAATAGGCCCATGATATCCAACCTCCATTGAGTGAAAGGCCATGGGGCCGTTATTAGAATGAGCTCTTCTGCTGGCTGTCTAATGACGTTGCTAAACCTTTGACATTTGTCGCAAGTTCTGACATAAGCCTGGGTATTCTTTTGCATAGTAGGCCAATAGTATTCAGCTTGAATTAGTTTGTGTACCAACAACCGTGACCCTTAGTGGTTCCCATGGATCCCTTCATGAACTTCTCTCATGACATAGTCTACTTCTTCAGGGTTTAAGTACCTTAGGTATGGGCAGAAGAAGCCTTTATTGTACAAGACGTCCTTTATTAGAATAAATTATGCTACTTGGACCCTTAACTTCCTTGCAACTTCCTTATCGTCTAGTAATGTGCCATCTTTCAAATAGGAGACTAATAGTGTGGTCCAATTGTTTCTTGTATCTACCTCTTGCACATTGATAGCATCTATTAATGGTGAAAACTAAACAAAGGAAAGTACCTTGCCTAAGGTGATCATGTGCTCTGTTGACGCGGCCTTGGCCAAACGGTCGGCTTGCTCGTTTTCTCCTTTTGGGATTTGACCAATCTTGGCATGTAAGTCATCCACCCTTTTCTTTACTTGCTCCAGGTACTTCTTCATCTTCTCACCCTTACATTTGTAATCGCTATTCACTTGGTTTGTGATGACTTGAGAGTCGTAATGAATAACAAAACTCTTCGGCCCTGCTACTTTGGCGAGATCTAATCCTGCCACTAGAGCTTCGTACTCCACTTTATTGTTAGTCGTCAGAAAGTCTAGATGAACCATGCATTCAATCTTGTCCCCTTCTAGAGAACGAAGTACAATACCCACTGGGGATACTGCCAGGTAAAGGAATAGTTCTTCCACTGGTTTGGAGGGACTTAGCAATGGTGGAGAAGAGAGGTAGGCCTTCAAATCCTCGAATGCTTGCTAACACTCGGCCGTCCATTCAAACGATTTCTTTAGTGTACAAAAGACAGGTAGGCACTTATCCATTTCCCTTGACATGAACCTATTTAGTGTGGCTACCTTGCAGTTGAGGCTTTGTACTTCTTTCACATTCCTTGGTGGTGCCATCTCCATTATGGCCCGGATCTTGTCTAGATTAACTTCAATACCTCTCTAAGATACCATGAATCTCAGGAACTTACCAACCATCACCCTAAACACACACTTTCTTGGATTGAGTTTCATGTTGTAAAAGCATAAGGTGTCGAAGATTTCCTTGAGATTGTCCAAGTGGTCATCCTTCCTTTGGCTTTTCACAAGCATGTTGTCAACATAGACTTGGACATTTCTTCCGATCTGATGGGCAAACATCTTATTTATGAGCCTCTGATACGTCGCGCCCGCATTCTTGAGGCTGAACGACATTACTTTTTAGCAGCAAAAGACATTGGCTGGTGACGAACAAAGTCTTCTCCTGATCAACTTCGTCCAATTTAATCTGGTTGTAGTCAGAAAAAGCATCCATGAAACTCAGCAACTGTTGTCAGGCTATAGAGTCTACTAAGACGTCAACCCGCAGGAGAGGGTAGCTATCCTTGGGGTACGCCTTGTTCAGGTCCATAAAATCTACACACATCCTCCACTTCCTGTTGGCCTTCTTGATCATCACCACGCTGGCAAACTAGTCGGGATAGTAAACTTCTCTAATGAAGTTTGCATCTTGCAACTTGCAGACTTCCTCTACTATGGCTCGATCTCGTTCTTGGGCAGATACTTGCTTCTTTTGACGAATAGGGGGAAAAGTAGGCGATACATTCAACCTGTGCACCATGAATGAAGGGTTGATTCTAGGCATGTCTTCATGACTCCAAGCAAAGACGTTCTGGTTCTCTCTTAGGAATGATGTGAGTGCTTGGGGGACTGATGGACTGGAAAGAGTGCCAATCCTAGTCGTTCACTCGGGCCTAAAGTTATCAAAAGGTATCTCCTCCAATCCTTCAATGGGCTCTACCACCATCTATTGCTCTTCTATGTTCATTGCCTGTAGGTGATCATCCATTTCCAACATTGCTATGTAGCATTCGCACGCAGCTACTTGGTTTCCACGTAATTCTCCTACTCCATAGTTAGTGGGGAATTTGATCATCAGGTGGTAGGTTGAAGTTACAACCTTCCATTTGTTAAGGGTAGGTCACTTTACGATGTCATTGTAGGTGGATGAGCAATTGACAACAAGGAATGTAACATCCTCAACGATCTCTTAGGGGTAATCACCAACCGTTACGGGCAACGTGACTATGCCGAGGGGGTATACTTTATTCCCTCCAAATCCAACGAGTGGGGCATTGGTCGGAACCAGTCATTCTCTATCAATCCTCATTTGCTAGAATGTCGGGTAGTAGAGGATGTTGGCGGAGCTTCCATTGTCAACCAGGACCTAGTGCATGTTGTAGTCTCCTACCCGTATGCTAACGAAGAGCACAACATCATACAGATGGTGGAGACGTTGAGCATCTTCCTCTGAGAATTCAATGATGGGATTGTTAATCCACGCCATCTTTGGTATGAAGCCCGTCATTTGGACGTTCTGATCCATCCTGAGGTAAGTCTTACAGGCCTTTTTGGACTAGCCAGAAGCCGTAGTGCCTCCCACAATCATTCTTATGTCTCATATTGCCGGCCTAGGACGTTCATTCTCCCATCGGGCAATCTGCTCCTATGGTGGGTCCTCTCTTTCCTTGCTGACGAACCTCTGCAACTTTCCTTGTCTGATAAGAGTTTCTATTTGTTGCTTCAAATCACAGTAGTCAGATGTGTTATGACCATGATCTTGGTGAAAGCAGCAGTATTTGTCTGTAGATCTCTTATTAGGGTCTCCTTTCAGTTTGCCGGGAAATGTCAGGGATCCTTCGCCTTTGATCTATATCAAGACTTGGCTGATCAAGGCGATCAACGGGGTGAAGCCTGTGAACCTCCCCGTGGGGGGTTTAGAGTGCCTATCCTCTCATCGGTCTCCAGTCCTTGTTGTCTTTTGCCCCTATCTTGCCACACTTTCTCTTGTCTTTCCCTCTTCTTAGGCTTCTCTTCTTGGGCTAGAAGTGTGTCCTCTGCATCCTATACTTAGTTGCCCTGTAGATTACATCTAACATAATCTTTAGGTCATTTTTGTATAAGGAAAATAGAAACTTACCATTTCTTAATTCATTCGTGAATGCGGCCACGAGTATCTTGTCAACAGCTTCATTAATCAAGAGGGCCTCTTTGAAATGGGTAATGTAAAACCTTAGTGTTTCGTCCTCCCATTGCTTAATGTTCTTTAGGCAGGAAATAGACTTTTTATACGTGTGTCCCTCGATAAAGTGCAAGGCAAACTGAGCTCTCAACTCCTTGAAGGTACTAATGGAGTTAGGTGTCAACTTGCTGAACCAAACTCTTGCAAGTCCCTTTAGCGTAGTGGGAAAGGCCTTGCACATGATCTCGTCCGCCACCCCTTGCAAGTGTATCAAGGTCTTGAAAGCCTCCAGGTGATGTAAGGGATCCTTAGATTTGTCGTAAGCCTCTACTTATGGCATACGAAACTTTGGCAAAAGGGGGAACGAGGTAATAGACGTAGTAAAGGGTGAGTCCATCCGATGGACCAACTCATCAAGGTCACTTGATACCCATCCTCTGAGGACGTTCATCATGAAGTCTATCCGTTCCTTCATCATCTACATCTTTGCTACCAAGTGCGGTGGTGGAACCATATCTGCGGCGAATGGACGACTTGTGTCCTGTCGTTCTTGCTTGGTTGGGGTTTTGTTGCCTTCTGGCCCCTCTTAGTTTCTCCTCTTAGCGCTGGTTCCTTCCTGGTCCTCCTCCTGAGTGTTAAGCGCTACGTTCTTTTGGCATAGTTGCTCCTTTAGGTCATGATTTTGCTTGGTGAGGTGTTCTACAATTGCAGCAAGCGTTTGAACTTGTCTCTTGAGGGTGGTGGTGCATGGTTCATCTCTTTGATTGTTGGTGGTGGTTGTCATTGAGCGAGTAAGTACCATGCAACTCTTTATCCGGGAAGTGGTAGTATGGCTTACTTCTTGTTTCCCATAAACAGCATCGATTGATGATGCCAAAAATCGTTAGTAAGCCATATAGTCCTCACATGCTCTAGAAAAAAACATACACAACACAAAAGATGAAGACCCTACGAAGAGTACCTGTGTGTTACCGACCAAATACCCTCTGAATGTCAAGTTAGAAAACTTTCACAACTCTAGAGTGCCAAAGTTAGGGTGAATTATGCATACCTTGGTTTGTGAGGCCTTTGGAATTTTTATAGTAGTGTAAAGTTGGCCTTCATTCCTTGGCAGAGAGGGTCTTTCCTTATGGGCAAGATCCTTATTAATGCGCGTATCTTAAGGGATTCTTTCGTTATGGAGATCCTCTTAATTAGGGTTATTCGTGGGGCACAAGATGTTTCCATATATTCTCATTTGTGGAGTCCAAGCAAAGCTGTGTTGGGTCCGTCAAGGGCTTCTTTACCCCCATGAACTTACTCTCGTCAGCTTCCCATCTCATCCTAGTTCGTCAGGTCCCAAATGCCGCCTATCTAGAAGTGGAGTCGTCAAGCTAAGATTGAAGTCATCGGCCTCAAGGACGTTGTCTTCTTCATTTAATGCATAGTACGGCTGACGAGTTTCTTCAGGCCGTCGGCGTTATCTAATGTAGAAGAGCCTTAATAATATTTTTTGGAATCACCCTTATCAATTTATAAAGCATAATAAAACCGTGATTTTGAATATTTAAAAACTTATAGAAAAAATAATTTTTAATCATCTTGATATTTGTTTAGCATGATAATGACAGATATGTGAGTAATATATATTATCTATTGTAATTATTCAATTCAAGTAATGAGAAAAAAGAAAAAGAAAAGAAAAAGAAACTTTAGAGATATATTGTAAAATAAAAGTTTAAATACAATGTGTCTTCCTCTTTTTCCTTAATTCTAAAACAAAATACACATCTCAAACACCCACAATCAATCACAGTCTTTACAAAACCTACAAGTCCATAATGTCCAATCTTAACATTAAAATCATAATTGTTGTTGTCATTCAATATAAAATGCATGCCCTCTTCTTTGGTTGTAGCCAACTCATATAGATTAGGATTAGATAGGAAAGCAATGTTGGAGGTAGGTAAGTGTCGTTGAAAGATTGAAGGTAAATGACATTGTTTTTGGCTTGTATGTAACTGTGTATTTGACATAAGATAACATGAAGGGCTATGGGTATGTATATATAAAGGAGTAGATGTGCAAGAGGTGAATATGGTGAATTAAAATGCAAAGAGTATTGAAACATTGAACCAAAAAAAATAAAGAATATTTATTTTTAATTAAAAAAAATCTTGAAATACTAAACCAAATGAAAAGTCAATACTTAATTTCTTCTTATCTTTGGTGTTGCACTTAAGGGTATTTCAATTATCTTTGCAGAGAATGTGTTATATGACAGAATCTCATACTCTCTCAAATTGTTAGGATATATGTGTTTCACTTGTTTAGAACATATGTCATTCATTATTTATGTAATTGGCTAATCCTTTGTCAAAAAAGACACTTTACTTGTATTTGGGTAGAATTAGGATGAGTTTCATACTTCAAGAAACTGTGTTTCAAGATCAAGTGTTAAAGTCATCAAGTCTGTCAAAGAAACAAGCTTAGAAGTGCTCTTTATTAAAGCTCGACAACTGCATTTATCGAGCTTTAAGAAGCTGTTTTGGCCCCAAGGCTCGACAGTTGCTCAACAACATCTTGACACCTTTAGCTGTCGAGATTTAAGAAAAACAGATTTTGAGTTCTGTTTTGATTCCAATCCGTGGATGTGTCTTTGGGCCTTCTTTTCTCCTAATCCTAGACATATAAAAGGTTATTTTAAGGGCCGTCAAAGTGTAGAAAGTTGCACAAGCATTGAGAAATCCTTGCTCATGCAAATTGTAACTTGAGACAAACTTCTTGCCCTAGTTCATCTCTATTTTGAAGAAGTTGCTATGTCTTTGCACCGTAGAGTTTTGTAACTAAGCATATTCTTAATCTTCATCATGTGGATGAATTGAAGAACTTTGCAGCCAACAATCTTCTCTAGTTGGTGATTAAAGTCGCGTACTTGGATCCGCGCAATTGGTTAGTCACGTACTTGGGAGCCGTGCATCGAAAGGAGAAATTGTCACTACAGAACAAGTCCAATTGGGTATTGGGGTAAGGGTTCAACTGTAAGTTGGTAAGGTACTTGGGATTCCTTTACTTGTAACCGCTTGTTGTGATAATAGTGGAATTTCAGGAGTGGTGACCTTAAATTCACCCTGTGGGGTTTTTGCCGTGTAGGTTTTCCCCATTCGTAAACAAATCACCGTGTCAATTTATTTTCTGCTGCACTTTAGTTTATTGGTGATTTGTTTATGCTACCATACGTTTACATGTTAATTTGATTAATTAATAACTTGGCTAATTAATCAACTTAATCCATCACAAGGGGTCAATACATTTTTGGCCTATCACAAATGAGGTCTTTCATTAGAAAACTTGGAAACTGAGGGTTATTGACAAAGCCCACTTACGGGTTACATCAAGTTCGCCGAAGTCCCAATAACCCCACATTTGGCCAAAAATACATAGTATTTTGTGCCTATCCTAAATACTAGTCATACCAAAGTTGTTTCGACTCTATTGGGGCAATAGAGAAATAGAGTATATATATTTTATTAAAATTATTTGTTCTATTTATATAAGTGAAAAAAAAAACTATTGTTATGTTTTATGTTTAATTATATATATATATATATATAGAGAGAGAGAGAGAGAGAGAGAGAGAGAGGTAACTCTCGTATTAATCGACACTGAAACATAAAATTTCTTTCACCAAACCAAAAATGACCTCATCTAAAACTAATAATAATAAAAAATCGAAATGGCCTCCAGTACAAAATAAACTTGCTTGGTTTGAATAAAGGTGCTTATGTTGTATCTGGTTCCCAAGAAAGTGAAATAAAATAAAAGGAGAAAGTGGCGTTTTTAAAATAAAATAAAATAAAATAGTGGCATTTTTAAAACACTGCTATAGGCTCTTGGAAACACTGCTATAGGCTAGTATTTGAAAAAAAAAAAAAAAAAAAAAAAAAAAAACAACAACAACAACAACAATTGCAGGATACCTAGAGTGGTGTTTTTTGTAAACGCCACTAAAAAAACATTGCTATATGCAACTTTTTTTGTAGTGGCATTTTGTCAACCAAGTAAGCATTTTTTGCCACTGAGATGACAATAAGGATCAAAGTAACAATGATTTCAAAAGTTAAGGACCAAAATGGTTGCAAAAAAAGATGTTTTTGGTGATTGGCAAACTCAAAAATTCAAAGGAAGTATAAAAAGAACCAAATTGATAATAACTACTAAATATAAAAACCAAAAAGATGTTTTTGGTGATTGGCAAACTCAAAAATATCACCTGACAAATGCATATTGGGAAAATTGAAAATTCTGATATTAAAAAAATTTTGTTGTAAAACTTCCTTTGAACTTTTCTCGACATTCTAGACTCATTTAATAACGAAAACTGGATGTTTTTTATTTTTAGAAAATGTTAGAAGAATACATATAGTTAACTCTAATTAATATATTAATGATTCATATCCGATTATAAAATTTTGGGACTAAGACTTTGCCATCATTGTTATTATAGAAGAAAAAGGTTAGAATGTAAGTGTATTTTTAGTATTCTACAAACTTGAAAAGAGGCATTTATTTTTGAGGGTTTAGCTTACTTTCAATGGTTTTTCAACTAGAAATTGCATTAATTTTTCCTTAATATAGAATGATGTGGTATTGAATTTTAATCTTCATCAAAAGTTCAATTAGTGTATAATGTGATAATTTCTCGTTAAAACAAAATAAAATTTCTAGTTTAAAAACTAGAGAAAGTAAGCTAAACCCTTTGTTGATAAGTGCTGATTGAAAGAGAGGGTGAGACATTTATAATTGGGCCATAAAGCTTAAACGTCGGATAAATGAGAAACAGTGGCTCGATCAAAAGCTTGAACCTTTCCTCTCAAAAAATAAAGCTTGAACTTTCGTCCACCGATGTCTCGACCTGCAAAGAATCCAATGCTGTTGTCCGAGGGTCTCCCTTCATATTCAACATCTTGACTCGGCTGCCAGTGAAATCCTTAATACGATTTTGTCGCGTTTCTAAATCATGGTACTCCACGATCACCAGTCCCATTTTCATTACCAAACACTTAGACCGAGCAAATTCATTATCCAACACCAACAACAATAACAATGGTTATTTGTTGTTTACAGTAAAAAAATATCGAGATCGTTCTTGCGAAGAATGGACTAAGTTTGTGTACAACACCGACCGCACATTGACACAGATTTCCAGGGTTGAAATCCCCTATACTGATGATCTTAGACACATATTATATGTGTGGAAAACCAAGAATTAGAAAGTTAAAGAAGATTGCTTCTCAAAAAAAAAAAAAAAAGATTCTAGCTAGTCCCTTCACTGATAGAGCCGCTTTTGGATTTGGGTACTACAAGACTAAGAGTTACGTTTATTGAACCATTTGACGCTTTCTGTTTGTTTACACATTTGAGTGCCGATTCATGGAGAAAGGCTGTAATTTCAGTGTAGTCATTTTTAGTGGGTTTGGACCCCAATGGATCAGTTGATTATTTAGATGGATCACCTAGTTTATTTTTAATATGGAGGTTTGCACTTTATAGCATTTTTCATTTGGTCTTTTGTCATTTATGTAATTGTGGTTAAATGAGGCACGATTCTGTGTTTTCTTCTGGTTGTCTAAGGCATGAAAGTATTGCTTTTGACGTAGAAAACTAAATTCTAGTACTAAGTAGGAAAGGTTTCCTTTGAGGGGACAATGGATATCGTTTATAAACTGGATTTTTGTGTGAGAAATGGTGTTCACATTCTAGAACATGGCATGTCATGGGGAAACATACATGTTTAGCCAACATTGTCTTGATCTATTGGTATAACATAATGATTACTAGTTTGGAATCAAGTTAACAATTAAAATTTGTTTTGCCTGTAAATTGTTGATACTTGGTGGCACCCTTAATTTTGATTTTTCTAAACACACCTTACTGGATTTTGTTGTATTATTTAATCCCAGATAAGAGTAATCCGATAAAACATATGCTCCTTAGTCTTGATAAGAGTAATATGTTTTCGATTTTGTTTCATTTGCATTCTCAATACCAAGAAAGCCATGATCCAGAAGAAATTTAAATAATGATCTGGGATTGGTAACAGCTCCAAGAATTATTATAATGAAAGCTGTTCGTAACTTCTTATTGGATCTTTAATTAAGAATAAGTCGTCTACCAGTGAAAAGGCTTATTTGTTGGGACTTGGGAGATGATGGTGATGTCCTTCGTGGTTTCTGTAGAAATCAAGTAAAGAATAGGGACCATTTCTTTTTATTTTCAGTTCCTTTTCTCTAAATAGAATTTGGGTCAATGTAAGAAATTTGTGCCTAGTATATAACCCTTGCTGCTGTTGGAATGATGTGATCCAGAGTACCAAGTAAAAAACAGGGAACCACATGTTAAACAAAACTGATGAGAACCACAGCCTGAACCAGAGACAGATGTGGAAAACATTGTTGGAAACAAAAGCTGCCCCTTAATATATATTCTTACATTCATATGACATAGCCAAAAAATTAGCAAGTTGTCGAATAGTGACTTTAAATCTCCCACCCTTCATACCATTTATACAGTTGAATAGGGCCATCTTACACTGGTATTTGTTTTTTGGGTTGTTTCTTGTTATAAATGAGATAGCTTAAGTTGGGTTTCCAGGTTTTGTCAATCGAATCAGCCACCTTATTAAATTGTTGTGGAGACAGACTTCTCTCATTGTCTCTAGGTAACCAGCGAGGATGGTCTAATGGAATGTTTTGTCCATTCCATTTCCATTTCTAGTGATCAGCTAAATATATAGTTATTTCTAAGTAGACACTTCATTGCTTGACACTAGATCTTCTTCCAAAACAATTAATACCCACATGTTCTTCAAAGTAAGCTCCTGAATATTCCCAACCGTTTTTTTCTCTATGTTTCAATATTGGTTTTTCTTGTGAGTTCCAATTAACTCAATTAGTAAAGTCTCTGATTGTTGAATAAGAGATCTAGAGTTTAATCTCCACCTACACCAAAAACTGACGGGTGTTTTAGTCTGATAATACAAGAGTTATTATCAAGAGTGGACGCCATAAGTTGATAAAATTTTCTATAAAAAAAATATTGGTTTTTCTTTTACTTTTAAGCTTTTTCGGTTTTTCCATTTAAAATAAAAGAATCAAGGTTTGCTAGTATTTGAATTTTGAACAAAACAAAATACTTGTAGGAAATCTATGGGTCTATTGAATAAACTACTTGCTAGCATTTGGCATAACCATTATCATTAAACGCTAGATGTAATCCAATCTTAATCATCCCACGCAACCCAATCTAGTTAATCAAACCCAACATGCTAGTCTTAAAGTCTTGTAGGACCCTCTTTTTTATTTATTTATTTATTTTTAAGTTCCATAGCCCGGGACCAATGCAAATCTATGGGTCTATTGAAGGGCTAGGGTAGATGTGAGATTCTAAGGAAGGGAACTAGGCTCAGTTCCATCACGGCTAGCTTGGGTCATTTTAATAGACCGATCTATACAACTATATATATAATCTATGGGTCTATTGAAGGGCTAGGGAAGATGTGAGATTTTGAGAAAGGGAACTAGGCTCAGTTCCACTGCGGGTAGCTTGGGTCATTTTAATAGACCGATCTATATATATAACTACAGAAACAACATAATATTGGCAAGCATAAATAAGTTCAGTAAACTCTTATTAATAGGTCAAAGAACCCAAGCACAAATCCTTTGAGGAAATAGACACAAAGCCTATAGGCCTCAAACTTCACAAACCTAAGTGAACATTGAGGTTTTACAAGAATTGCAAAGTTTGGATTCCTAGATTGATGTGTAGCCCCCAAGTAATACTAAAAACAAGGACCACTTTTAAACTACTTTCTGGGAACTTGATCTAAGTCTTAAACTCTCACTATGATTTTCAATTTTCTCTATTGCTTTTTCTATTGTTTCTCCTTGTTCTCCTTTTCATGGCTAATTTTTCCCCTTTTATACTAGCCTTAGAAGGTCTTGAAATTACCATCTTCACCTTTGTCTTGGTCTTGCTATTCTTCATTGGGTTGAAACTCTAGGCGTTTCTTTTCCCTTTTTGTTCTTGTTTCTCTTTCTTGAAAGCACTCTTGGTTATTTTCCTTTCATAGAAGATACCTTTTTCCAGCCAATTCAAGCATTGGCTGAGATCAACAAGGATGGGTCTCTTCTCAAGGCTAGGAGAGGGACATTTCGATGGTTTCTCCACTCTAATAGGGACTTTACACATTATCCCTCTTTTCTAAAAAATGATATAAATCATTTATTGATATGGGTGAACTTCTAAAGTGTGTTGGGCATCTTTCTCGTTTCGTTATTCTTCCTTCTGGCAGAGGTTCCTTAAGCCTCTCCCTTATGCACTGGTTGGTTTTCACTCCCAGGTCCTAATGTTTAGCGGGACCATTTGTCCCTTTCAATCCTTCCTCTCCAGGGAACTCGGTAATCTGTGGCCATTTTTCCTAATGAACGCTCCCCCATTTGCTAGGTTGGTCTCATTCAAGGACCTCTTCTTTTGCACCCTCTTGTGGGGTCGGTTGCACATTGTTTCAAGGTCTTATTCTTTCTTTCAATGTTAGGTGTTTGCCCCACCTTATTCAGTTATTTTGCCTCTTTTACAAGAGCAAAGTTATGGAGTCATGGACTTATAAGTATCTTACATCTATGCAAGGACCATGTTTGGTTGCCTGGGCTAGATCTGTTCCTTTAATTTTTGGGTATCAACAAGTCTCAATTCAAATAGGTGGCAAATTAACAAATTTTCATCGATGCCCACTCTTATTTAGAGTGGCTACCATTGCCAAATTATGAAAGTACCTATGCCCACTCATATAGACTTCATGTCATATTCACAAGTAGCTCTACTTTATATTCATTGAAAACACAAATTACGAGTCTTCAATTACAAGACCATAGACGATTAAGGTGCTCTCGTGCCTAGTGCATGTGGAAGCAGTTGAGGGTCTTGCAGGCTTAGCCATTGCAAGAGTATAGTGGTTCTCATCAACGTAGAACCATCTAAGGGTGTAAGTATGGCGGAAGAGTTAGAAGAGCTCTGGAAAAAGCTGTCATTTACAAAAGAGGAGGATGAGAGTATCTCACTAGGAAGTAGTACAACGGAGGCTGCAAGAAAGTTAGGGAAAAATTGTCTTGTGATGAAGGTGCTTTCAAATAAGAGCATAAACATTGATGCTCTTAGGAAGAACCTCAGAATGATTTGGAAACCTTAGAAAAGCATCCAGATAAATGAAGTGGAGGATGAGCTCCTCCTTGTGGAGTTTGGGGATGGTTGGGATAAAAAGAGAATAATGGAGATGTGCCCTTGGACATATGAGAAGCACTTGATACTGTTAAGGGAGTTCGAGGGAGAGCAAGTCCCAAAGGATATTTCACTCTGGTTGTCTCCATTTTGGGTGCAGATACACAACCTCCCTCTGAAGAGTAGACCCAGGGAAATGGGCAGAGCAATAGGACCCAAGTTGGGGGAGGCCCTGCACATTGATGTTGCGGAGTCTGGCATACATTGGGGTTAATTTTTTAGGGTGAGAGTGCAACTCGATGTCAGAAGGAATATTGTGAGAGGGAAAAGGATTGTTATAGAAGGAGGGGAGCAAAGGTGAATAACTTTCAAATATAAGAGACTCCCAAATTTCTGCTACCATTGTGGGCTACTCAACCATAGTCTAAAGGATTGCGAGGAAAGGAAGGGTGTTGAGGAACATTTGGACCTGAGTAAGCTTCAGTATGGAGCGTGGCTACGTGGCGACACACTGCGGAGAGGTGGTGGAGATGTCACGAAGGTGGGACATGAGGAAGGAAGAGCCAATCGGGGAGGGTTGGCGAGTAAATTGGAGGGAAGTAAGGTAAGGGTAACACATGCGCTGGAGGAAGGGAGTGGAGTGGGAATTGAACCAGGGTTAAAGCAGGCAGCCCCTGGGGACTGGTGTCACTGAGAATGTGACAAGAAAAGAAGACCTACGAAGTCAGGCTCCAGGTTGCAAGCTTGAAACGGGCAAGAGTAATCGCATCGGTGAGAAAGTAAAAGTAATCACTTCTACTTCAGGTAAGGAAAGCAAGGGGGGGCATGGGGCTCAAGATGAGGCTTCGGAGGTAATGCAGTGGGAGACAGGGACGTTACCTAGGGAGTGCAGCTCTTTTGACTTTAAAATTGCGCCAACTATGGAAGGGATTCAGAATGTTGAAGCCCAGAGGGTTAAGGAACATAGGTCGGGCCTAATAGCCCTCTATTATGAGGAAAAAATGGGTTGGGTTGCGGAGAATTTGGGCCCAAAGAGTGGCCACTGGAAAAGAATCACACGGGAGACCTGTGAAGCAAAACCAAAGGAAAAACAAGGGCCCAGGAACAAGGAAAAGACCAGGTATCACTCCCCTTCATGAATTAGAAACACATATCATTGACCTGAAACACAAAAAACCTCTTGAACAAAACAAAACCCTTAGGAGAAAATCTTCAACGGATGGCAATGAGGCGATGGCTGCGGAGTAGCACCGCCGAGCCAAATGAGTGTGTTGGCTTGGAACTGTCGGGGTTTAGGATAACCCCCGGCAGTCCGGATTCTCACCGGCGAAGTGAAGTAAAAAAATCCTACTTTGGTTTTTCTATCAGAGACCAAAGCAAGTGTAAGTCAGATGAAGGGTTTTCAGAGGAACTTAGAGCTCACACAAGGTATCTCGGTGCTGAGTGATGGACACAGTGGTGGTTTGGCAATGATTTGGCGTGAGGGTGTGGATGTGAGATTCATGAGCTGCTCCCATTCACATATTGATGTGGTTGTGCATGGTGATGGAAATGCAAGGCCGTGGAGGGCAACGGCCTTTTATGGCCACCCCGATGCTAGTAAGCGACACATCTCATGGGAGCTGTTGGAGACCCTGAAAAAACAAAGCACGTTGCCATGGGTGGTGTTCAGAAATTTCAACAAAATCGTGCACTCAAATGAGAAGCTGGGCTGGCTGGATCGGGACACTAAACAAATGAGGAATTTCAGAGAGTGTTTAGGTAGGTGTGGTTTGCTTGATTTGGGTTTTGTGGGGCAGAGGTTTTACTTGGTGTAATGGGAGATTTGGGGAGCAACGGACAATGGTGAGGCTAGACAGGTGCGTGGCGGATGCGAGATGGATAGAGCAATTGTTTACTTGCATATCTAGATAGAGCACATGTTCGGCATATCTCAATGTCTGCATCAAACCATTGTTTACTTGCCCTGTTTCTAAAGAAGAAAAGACCTTCTAAACTGACGAAGAAAAGGTTCCTTTTTTAGGCAATGTGGGTAAGGGATGGGGGATGCAGGGAGGTAATCGAATCGGTATGGGACTCTTCTTAAGCTAATCCGTATGAGTGCCTCACTAACAAAATCAGCAAGTGCCAATCCCAACTACGGCTTTGGAATCAATTGTCATTTGGAAATGTAAATAAGAGGCTGAAACGATTGAAGGAACGTTTGCAACTTATCGAGGGGCAAAATCTCCTACATGAAATAGCAAATGAAGTTCAAGCACTGAAGAAGGAAATCAACGAAAAACTAGTCAGAGAGGAGGTGATGTGGAATCAAAGGTCGAGGTCACTGTGGCTAAAATGTGGAGATAGGAACACTAGATTCTTTCATACAACAGCATCCCAAAGACAAAGGAGAAATAGGATTGATGGTTTAATGGATGAAGGGGCGTGGTATGATAGTCTAGAAGATTTGGAGAGGGTGATCTTAAAGTACTTCTTAAGCATTTATAGTACGGACCATCCTCCCTCTTTTAAGGCCAGCCTAAATGCAGTAGCTCCGCGGGTCTCATAGGAGATGAATGGAGAGCTGATGAGAACGTTCAGAGAGGAGGAAATCAGAGAGGCCCTGAACCAAATGCATCCTACAAAAGCACCTGGACCCGACGGTATGTCACTGATTTTCTTTCAAAAATATTGGGATGTTGTGGGTCAATCTATTGTACGTTGTGTTTCCTAAATCCTTAATACTGGTGCGATGCCTCCTGGATTAAATGAAACTTTTATTTTTCTGATTCCAAAAATTAGCTGTCCTCAAAAGATCACTAATTTTCACCCAATTAGCTTGTGCAATGTTTTATATAAGATTGTGTCCAAAGTCCTTGCATACAGGTTGAAGAAAATTCTACTAAAAGTGATAAGCGAGTCATAGAGTGCTTTTGTCCCAGGGAGGCAGATCACGGATAATGTGCTAGTTGCCTTTGAGATGATGCACTGCATAGACCAAAATAGAAAAGGAAAAAGAGGCCTAATGGCTATAAAGCTCGATATGAGCAAAGCCTATGATAGAGTGGAGTGGACGTTTTTGGAGGCGATGATGCGAAAATTGGGTTTTCAAAAGGAATGGATCAGGTTGATTATGATGTGTGTTATGACTGTTTCCTACTTAGTCCTAATCAATGGGGAACCAAAAGGAAAAATCATTCCGACAAGGGGGCTATGACAAGGGGACCCAATCTCTCCCTACCTGTTCCTTTTGTGTGTAGAGGGGTTAACAGCCATGCTTCGGAGGGATGAAAGGGAGGGACTGATCAGTGGAATTTCAATGTGTAGGGGAGTGCCAAGGATTTCCCATCTATTGTTCGCTGATGACTGTATTATTTTCGGTGAAGCAAGTATTAGGTTCTGAAGGTGCTTGATGACTATGAGAGAGAGTCAAGGCAGAAGTTGAATAGAGAGAAGACATCGCTTTTCTTCAGCAAAAATATGGATAAGGAGATCCAAGAGGAAATCAAAAACAGCTTTGGTGCTCAGATCATACACAAGCACGAGCGATATTTGGGACTGCCTACGTTAGTGGGGAGGGGAAAGAAGAAGGCTTTTAACTGGATAAAAGACCAAGAGGGTAGAAAGATAGTGGGGTGGAAAGGGAAACTACTCTCAAATGCAGGTAGAGAAGTACTAATTAAGGCAGTTGCCCAAACGACAACAACATACACTATGAGTTGTTTCAAACTCCCAGATTCCCTTTGTCGAGAGCTCAATTCCTTGGTGAGCCAATTTTGGTGGAGGCAGAAGGACAAAGAAAGGAAAATGGAATGGACTTCATGGGAAAACATGTGCATTCCAAAATTGGAGGGTGGAATGGGTTTTAAGGACTTGAAGGCCTTTAAGTTGGCGCTTTTAGCAAAACAAGGGTGGAGAATGAGTCAAAACCCGGATTCCCTCATTCATAAGGTGTTTAAAGCAAGATACTTCGCAGAAGGCTCGTTTTTGGATGCATAAGTGGGTAAGAAGCCATCGTATGTGTGGAGGAGCATTATGGCTGCAAAGAAAACGTTGGAGGTGGGATCAAGGTGGATTATCAGCAATGGACAAATAGTGAACATTTGGTGGGACAGATGGCTACCTCTGTCGAATTCGGTTAAGGTTCTAAGACCCCAAGGACATAATACCGACTTGGTGAAAGTGGCACAACTCATTGATAGCGACACAGGTACATAGAAGACTGAACTTATAAAGGAAACCCTCCTTCCCCATGAAGTAGATTGCATTCTCAGTATCCCTTTGAGCCCGCGGCTGCCAGAGGATTCAAGAGTCTGGGCATGGTCTAAGAATGGCCTTTACATGGTGAGAAGTGCTTATAGGGTGTCCCTCAAACTGTTGAAGGCTAGCACGCCTAGAACAAGTGGTGATAGCTAAAAAAGCCAAGGCAGCCCAGTTTTGGAAGGTGGTGTGGAAGATTGATTGCCCAAATAAAATAAAGCATTTTTTTTGGAGGGCTTGTAGAGAAATCTTGCCCACAAACTATCGCTTGGCAGCGAGGAAGGTGAGCAACAACGATAGGTGTGGGTTTTGTGGGGAATGTGAGTTATCTGGACATACCCTTTGGGATTGTAAAGTTGTTGCTAAGGTATGGAAGGAGATGGCACTTGATCTCCCTATGTTACCCCAACCCACAAGGGACTTTGTGGACATGGTCTGGGCGGTGAAGGAGAGGAAGGAGGATTTGGATTGGGTGTTGTTTGCAATTACGGCGTGGAATATATGGAACAACAAAAACAAGTTCAAGCATGAGGGCACAAGCAAAGAGCCGAGCAGAATCGCCAGGGAGGTACGTGAGTATGGGAAGGAAATAAAAGGATCCCAGCTGCCCTGCCCTCGCAACAAGGCCTCAACTCACAATCAATGGAAACCACCAAGGGAGGGGAGGTATAAAGTGAGTGTGGATGGGGCAACTTTTGCGAATTTAGGATGTTGTGGGGTCGGTGTAGTCATTAGAAATGAAGAGGGTCTGATTATGGGTGTGATGAGTAAGAAAATACCCTGCCCTCTTGGTGCTACGGAGGTTGAGGCAAAGGCGCTGGAGGAAGGCATTCAGCTTGCTTGGGATTTGGGGCTTAGGGACTTAGATTTTGAAAGTGACGCGCAGGTCGTGGTAGGGGCAGTAGCTGGCAATGACCCGGGCCCTTGCTCAGTTCAAAAAGTGGTGGAAGGCATCAGGGCAGGGCTGACAGCGTTCAGATCTTGGAGCTGATCACATGTCCGTAGACAAAGCAATATGGCAGCACACATTTTGGCTAGGGAGGCCTGGAATGTAAGTGATTGTGTAGTTTGGGTCGAGGATACCCCTTCTGTAATAGCTAACCAGGTTGTTCTGGATGCAAGTGCAGTGGACAATTGTCCGGAGTAATGAATTTAAGGCATGTTTTCACTATCAAAAAAAAAAAAACACACACACACAAATTACTTAAAAATGGTCTACTGCTAAAGGAAAAGGTGCAACACGAGAACTTCTAGGAGGTCTACTGCTCCTAGACTCTTACCATTAATAGTGATTTATGTTCTGTTATGGTTCCATAGAGTTTAAAAGAGGAAGTTCTAAAAATTCCAATTATTGGACGTATGTTTTACACACCTCATTATGCGGAGAGCTTAGTTTTACTTGATCGGGTAAACATCTCATCTCAATAGGAAAATTAGCTAGTTTCAGTTTATAGCAAGTCAGTCATCTTTTTGAAATTCATATTGACTGATTGACAATTATGTATTTGTGAATAAATGAGTTACTAAGTTGTGCTTTCTTTCTGTTTGTTTGAAGTATTGCTTTGGATGTGGTAGGAAAGGTTTCCTTTGGGGGAACAATGGCTAATCATAAATAAACTGGATTTTTGTGTGCAAAATGGTGTACACATTCTAGAACATGGCATGTCACGGGGAAACATACGTGTTTAGCTGACATTGTCTTGTTTTATTGGTCATAATATAATGATTACTAGTTTTGGAATCAAGTTAACAATTAAAATTTGTTTTGCCTGTAAACTATTGATACTTGGTGGCACCTTTAATTTTGATTTTTCTAAACACACCTTATTGGATTTTATTATTTAATCCCAGTCAACAGAAGAAAGTTTTCGATGGACTACCCTCATTAGTCTTTATAAGAGTAATAAGCTTTCAATTTTGTGTCATTTGCATTTCACTACCAAGAAAGCCATGATCCAGGGGAAATTTAATTAATTATTTGGGATTGTTAACAGCTCCAAGAATTATTACAATCAAAGTTGTTCTCAATTTCTTATTGGATCTTTAATTAAGGATAGGTTGTCTACCTGGAAAAGGCTTATCCGTAGGGAGTATAATGTTGATGTCCTTTTTGTTTTCTGTAGAAAACAGGTAGAGAATAGGGACCATTTTTTCTTTCAATTCCTTTTCTCTAATAGAATTTGGGTTCATGTCACACATTTGTGCCTAGAATATAAACCCTTGCTGCTATTGGAATGATGCGATCCTGTGGTGTATAAATGATATGAAGGGTGGGAGATTTAAGGTCAATGGTTCTATTAAATCTGTAGAATTGATCTTGAAGTTGATCGAGTTTCCTGTGTTGAGTTCTGCAAAGCAGTGAAGGCTCTGCCATTTAAGAAGTCCCTTTGTGCTTAATTGGGGTGTCTCTGCCAATGTATTTGGTCCTTGTTAGTCCTATGAAAGTCTTAACTAGGTTTTGCTCTGTAGCTGGTTAGTTGAGATCTTTGGTAGTTGTTTCTTCCTCCGTTTCTTTGTTTGGTGTGTGGTTGACTGGGTGGTGAGGTTGTATTTTGTTCTCTGTTTGAGTTTGTTTTCTGCATTGTTTGTGTGCCTTCTGTACAGCTCTTCTGAATATAATATGAATTAGCAAGTTGCAGTGTCTAGCAAGGCAGTCATCTTTTTTGAAATTCATGTTGACAAGTCCTTAAGCTGTTTAAGGAATTTTTGCTATTTATGTATTTCTGATTAAATGAATCCAATAAACTGAATTTTTGTGTGAAAAATTCTGTGGACATTCATGAACTTATTTTATTAGCCATAACATAATGAGTATTAGTGAGCATATTAAACCAATGACCCTAATACTCTGCTAAGTATTGAAGTTTATCTGCCTTGTACCATTTACAGGATTGGGATAACAATTATCCAACCCAATTTCATTTAATCATAATGAAATCCAACCTATGGAATCCAATCCAGTAAATCAAACGCAGCATTCCATACTCAATTCAAATGGGAGGAAAATCAACAAAATTTCACCGATGCCCACACTTATTAGAGTGGGCACGAAATGTTAAATTGTGAAAACATTTATGTTTACTTTTAGACTTCCTGTCATATTCACAAATGACTGAACTTCATGGTGCCAACTTCCAAAGAAAGGGTTGCAACACCGAACTTCCAGGTCCGCTTAGTCTCTTACGATCAACAGTGATGTCTGTTCTATTATGGTTCCACTTCAGTTGATGATAGATGTATAATTAAAATTATAGTTGTGAAAATGTGAATCGTATCATGAATCGATTTTGATTTTTTATGTTGTTTATTGTATCATATCAGGTATCGTAAGATGCACAAACATTTAATAAACTTTATAAAAAATTATAGATATACATATATAAATGATATATTCATTATAAATTTGAATGCATGTGTTTATAACATACACATTCAATTTATTATACCCAAAACTGATAATATATTACAAATGACCCAAAATAATAATTTATTTTTACCATGTTCATCATCTTGCCTAATTAATTTCATCTAAGTCAATGTCATTATCATGTTCATCATTTTGTAAACTTATTTTTTCATTAAAGATTTCATCATCATCATCAACCATTACCATCTCTTCTTGCTCTTTTATTTTAATATATATTTTTTAATTTCTTCTTGGCATTCTAGTTTTTAAACTTGTAACATTAATGAGAAAAATAAAAAATAATTATATTGTCAATTAATACCTTATTCATAGTATAGTAAAGAAATTTGTAATTATGAAAGTGAAGTGTAAATGTGTAGTCTAAATTTTGTAGGGGAAAAAAAAAAAAAAAACTTATGGACATGTTCTTTTATTATGATAAATTAACTTAATAATTTTGCGTTAAAAAAAGTTTAACAACTTCTTGAATTCAAATAACAAACACAATTTAAAGCATATGTCTATGTATTGTACGATACAATACAATTCACACAATACACACACTGTATCGTACAATTCAATAGTACTTCCGATATGTCTTTACAATACAAAACTTCTTACACACAATAAGATACGTATTGTACAATACATATTACTGACAACTACATATTAAAAAAAAAAGTTAAAACTCCCTCCAACAACTTAGCAAAGGATTTTTTTTTTTTTTTTAAAAATCAGAAAAAGGATAACCGGGCATTAATCCCTGGAGATCAGCAGCCAAAATATTTAAGAGCCGAGGGCTTGAGGCATTACAAAAGCTGATGGCAATCGCTGAGTTAACGAGAATTTCATTAGATGTTATTTTCAATCCCACCTAAAGACCATTTTAAAAATAAGCAAATAACTAAACTGAAACAGTTATCAAAACAATAACTTTACAACAAAATTATTTATAAAGTTCAACCTATCGTATCTGCTTCTAATGATTGTGTTCATTGTCATTAGATCAAAACACTAATCAATTTTTGGTGTATGTGGAGATTGAACATCAAACTATTATTCAACTATCAAAAACTTTTCTATTTAAAAAATAAATAAAAATAAAAATAAAAAACTAGGTACATAAAACCTTGTTATTGGCTCTGCCCATAAACTCTATACATTTAACATTATAAATTATACTCTAAACCACAGGATGCTAAGTAACAGGAAAATAGCAAGGTAATCTAATTTAAAAAGCAAAACTATACAGAATAAAGTTCTTTACAAACGTTCTCAGTTTTGCACATTAAGTAGACAAAAAAGATCAACCAGTAATGCAGTTCTCCCACCGACCATATCTTGAACTAAAGCACTCTCCTCCGATATGCTGAGCATTCTCAAGAAATACTTCATGGGCACAGAATTCCCAAGTTCTCGCCATCTCTCCAAGAGATATGGGCTCTGAAAGGTTGCGCAGAACAATGCTGAACTTTAACTTTGCATTTTCGGATAGTTCTTTACACTCTTTATTGTCATGGCTGTTTTTAAAAAGAGAACATTTTTAGTAAATCCAGCAATTCATTTATTTTAGTTTGAACCTGAACCTAGCATACTAGCTATAAAAAAAGGAATTCAAGATTTATGTTTCAATTATTTTTAACAAACCACTAGATCTTAGTCACAAAAATTCATTAAGGTTATATAATACTTAAAAACCATTGGATACCACATTAAAATGTTTATGTTGTAGATCCATGTGTGGGTGCTCATCCTCAGATATGCACCATATTAAATCACAACTCATCCAACCTCAATCAGATACCAAAATGTCTAGTGAAAGAGAGAAGTTTCTAATCTCTCACCTCCAGCGGACAGTCATCCCATCAAAGATTGTAGGAGAAGAATTTGGGTAATCAGCAGGAACAAGCAACCATAAAGAAAGCACTGGCAGCTGTAATCAGAAAGGGGAGAGCAAATAAACATTCTAGTAAAGAATTCAAATAATATGTTCTCAGAGAATATACAAAACTTACCATATGGGATGAAGCATACAGCAACTTCAAATTTTGACTCAGAGCCACAGCGCTATAGGAGCATCTGATAACAGTTCCTTCACCAGTTTCAGTAGAAGCAAGATCTTCAGTTGAATCTAAATCTATCATGGTTTCTACTAACTGCTGGTTTATGCATTTGATTTCATTCCGGAGTTCATTTTTTGACTGCAACATTTTGTGAAGAATAAATCCATGTCAAAGATTTTAAGGACATGCCCATCTCAACAAAAAGGATGAGAATAGTGAAGTTAACCATAATTCAATTTTCAACTAAAACAAAAGAAGTCAATAGTCTTGAGCTAAAAGTGCACTGACATGGATAGGGGAAGAGCTAAAACAAAATCATATGGCCAATAAACTGAAGAACTAATTCACGAATTTGAATGACTAATACAACTGATAAGGTGATCATAAAAACTAAATCATGCATAGCATAAACAAGGTGGAGACCTGAAAATAGTAAACAAAAAATGCCTAAGACAACTTACCATGTATCAATTGCATAGACCAAACATGTACCACATTGCAAGTAACTTTGCCTTTAATATCATAAAAGGAAAGTATTTTATCTTTCCAATCATTTTCAAAATGTTAGGCTATTCATGCATAATATATATAGCATATGTTAACTTAGGAAAAAATTTCAGACCAGCCAATCTACAATAGGTATGGAAGGGGACTGGTTCTAACAGGGCATGCAACACATTAAAGTCCAATTATCAACAACAATCCACTAAATAGCAAATGATTTAGAAGCAGAATGCATACCTCAATCCTGGGCCGCTTGATCTGATATCTTGCAGTTGAATCTAGGTCACTTAAATCATCAGCTAACCGCTTAAAACTACAAATTTCATTGGCAGATAACAAAGTTGCAGCTAAACCCCCACCAACAGAACCTTTGGATACATTATCAATTGTGGTTCCAGCTATCATATCAATTTCTTGAATAGAGGCACTCAGTGCTTTTTGTGAAACTGATTCTACCTGAAAATTTTTTTTATGCTCAAAATCCACTATATAACATCTAATTGAGAAGTGATAACAACTGCAGTGAAGATTCTCTTATGAGTAATGGGTGGACCAAGACACGAATGTTAAAAAGTCTTTCTTCAAAAAGAATGAAGAAACTTTTAAAAAAAATTGTCTCAATAACAGTGATAACATATAATTTATATCCATTATTATTAGAACTTTGTTGGACTATGTATATTTTTTCTTAGAGCAATGAAGGGAGAGGATATACTTACCGCTTTAAGTAAGCGCTCAAGTGGCTGCTTTGGAGCAGCTGTTTGTTGATTGCAATCTGAGTTTGAAAGTACAGAAACAGAAGAGGGGCGTTTCTCAAGGTCTACTGGTGTTGCAGATGGAAACACTGTACCAGTTTTTGAAAGAGGCGACCCTAGATTTCGTTGGCTAACTTGAAGAGAAGAACTCTGATATATTTGAGAGGTGGAATGAAAATGGACAGTATTTCTTGGTGGTCGAGTTTGATCAGGATGTTCCGAGTCAATTGAAAGAGAACGCTGAAGAAATCCTGAACTAATACTGGGTTGGGCATCTTCTGTAAACACCTGTTGCTTCCTCTGCTGAATTGACTGAAGTCGATTTTCTTGCTTTAGGTTCTGTGGCTGCATCATTTGATGTATTTTGTGTTGCTGGAAAGCGATGATAGTAGAACCCTTCTGAAACGAATTTATAGTGGAATCAAGTGTATTCAGACTGGAATTACAAGAAAATTTTGTCTGTTTTGATGAACCGGTGATTGCTTGGTGCACAGGTGTTGGATAATCATGCTGCAATGGACTAAAAACATTTCTTTTCTCCAATCTCGCTTGAGACCCAGACTGAAGTGAATTTATCATTGTTAGTTGAGAATTAGGAAAACCTTGCTCTATTTCTGAAAGTGGAGATAAACTAACTGGAGTGCTTCTTGAGGGTAACTTCACTGGATGAAAGTGGGGTCTCACATTTTTGGCATGCTGCAGTTGAGATGGTTGGGATTTGCAACCAGAAAGCTGAAGTTGCTGTGCATGTTGTTGTACAGGCACAGAATTTTTATTCTTCATGTTACTATGATAAACAAATAAAACAATTGCCTGTAAATAACCCTGAAATTTCTGCTCAGAGAACCTTACAATGTCACTTCTGGGAAGTTTTAAAAAAGTTATCATTTTCCCAATTGAAATAATTGATTTCTTGAAATTTTCAGGATTTTGTGCCTGCAGAAGGAAGCAGATACTTTAAATTCAGACAGATAGCAAACAGGATGCCAAATCAAATCTGGTAGTGACATATCAACAACAAAATCAATTAGTTGGATCTGGCATCCATGAAAAATGACAGTAAAAGGTAGAATAAATGAGATACCTGCTGAAACATGTCAACAGCTGTCTTCTGTAGTCTTTCCAAATCTTCTAAGCAATTCTCCCTCACAGATTGTAGCTGAAAAGCACACTCAAATACATTAACAAGCAAGAAAAAGCACCGAATCTTATATTAAATTAAAACAATACATAAGGAGTCCATAGCCCATGAATATGCTGACGCTTTCAGCACAAGCTATGAGAAGTCTCAACTCCCATCCCACCATGAGAATTAGTATTACAAGCCTAACACTCATATACGCCCAATGTCCCATTTCGTTAGGCCTGATTAGAAAATCCAACCTTTTAAGGGAATATCTTTTAATGTATTGTCTATTGCATAAAAAGGTACAAGATTCCAAATCTACCCTCCTTAATTTAAACTTTAGTGAAAGAGGGCTATTGGCTTTTTAGATAAAGTAAAGAGTATGTTAGGAAATATATTTTTGACTTTCCAAAGAGGACTTCTTATTGGGACATCCCAAAATGATATAGACATCTAACAAATTGGGACGAAGGGAATAATAAGAAGTGCCCAAAAATAGGGGCAGGAGAACATGCTACTTTGTCATTGAGGGTTTTTATTACATTTTGAGCGAATCATAAAATCCTCAAAACTTTAAGATACTACCAAGTATCAACGTATATATCAGTCAAAAATAGCCTAGCCTGTAGCAGATATGATTTTGTGTGTGTTTAAACATACACAAGGACATACAGACGTGTTTGCATGTAAATATTTAATAACATGCAGTGAGGTTGGAGATTATCAAGCTAAGAAGCACAGACGTGGAACAAAGGAGACACATGTTGAACATAAGTATGCTGGAGACATGGCCTAATGCAATTCCATGGGGCATCTAACAAAAAAATATATTATTTAATTTTGGATTTGATTAAGACATGGCAAAGACACAGCCAGAGACAAAATTTGAAATATAAAGAACAAATTGATAAAGGATGGAGATTATATTACTAATATGCCTCAAGTATAGAAGTGAAAGGTAAATAAGTGGAGGAGCAATTTTGTGATTTCCTTCAATTATGCCCTTATTATGAAACAAGTGGAATATTATCATGGTAGCAAAACTAGTGATCTTAGGTTCGAACCTTGTCCCACTCTACCTCCTATTTAAAAGTTATAATTCCCAAGTGTTTCACTTATCAAAGGTAAATGATAAGATCAACTATTTCCTAACAACTAAATTTTTTTCGAAAAATGATAATTTATCAATATTTTTGATAGGTATGATAGTTTATCAATATTAATCAATTAATTGTCATGTCCCTACCATGGTTTGTCCTAGCTTTTTCAAGAATCATGATGTCACTGTATCCAGTGTAATGTCTGTGTTCGTGCTTCTTTAGTTATCAAAAAGTTCACAATTGTAAAGTCTATATTACCCAAAAAAAAAAAGACAATATATGTCGCAAAAGCATGGTAATTAGATAATCCATAACACAAACAATTTTTTTTGGATATGTAACACAAACTATTATTTAAAAAGAACAAAAATACCTTTTGATATGCCCAGTCATACCAATTAGCCACATTTGTGAGTTCGTTTGGAGCGGAGGGACCTAATGATGCTTCAAGAGAAAAAGAGAATTTATTGAAAGTAGGAGTTGATATGTTCCAAACCAAAACACTGCCCCAGTAAAGAAACTTCAAGAAGAAAACTAAGTAATGAATAATAACACTACAAGAACATGAGGTTTACTAGCTAACAAAACACCAACATTCATCTGTCAAAATTTCTTGACAGAAGTATAAGAATGGCAATAAAATCAGCAAATGACTGAATCTTCTCATACAATTAATACGTAACACACACACACAATGAAAGGTGCAAAATGGAAGGGCTAAAAGAGACTATTGTTTTTTTTTTTTTTTTTCTCTTTGGATAGTAACATTTCATTTAAAGAGAAAACAAGAGGGATAAGGCACCTCTTATATAAGATGCACTGGCCAGCAAAAGTTAATCACCAATGGAAAGAAGATGCGGCCAGAATAAGGCAGCGATAGTTTGCCAAAAACATAAAATAACCTTAATAGGAAGAAAATGAAGTAATCCCAGAAAAATTATAAGTTTCTTTCAAACATAGCATGCTTTCTTCATATTTTCATTGAAACTTTATAAGGGATTACAAAGATTGACTGGTCAAAGACACATAATAAATATGGTTTCCAAGAAAAATTATTAAGTAGTCTAAGACATTCCCAAGACACAATTTACTAAACAATATTAAATCTAGACATACTTGGATACTCCACACCTTATTAGATAGTCAAATACAATTTTGCAAACAAAATTTAAAAGAAACGCTAAAATCCCAAAGAACTAACGTATTTATCAAAATTCCAAGCATCAAAATTCTCAATTTATTCAAAGATCTTAGTTAGCACCAAAAGCAGATTGCAAAACATATAACAAATCGTTTGCAGCAGATGCACCTTCTTATAGTTACACTCTGGTTTTTAGTTTTCACAGATATTGTATGAAATTCAATTAATTTTACAGAAGTGTTCTTAGTCCAGCAGAATTTTGTGTAATTAATACACAGAGAACTGGTTTCAGTGTAATCATCCCCTTTCTATCTGCTGAAGATATTTGAGCAGCTGATAACTGCAATAATTAAAACCCTTTTTTTTTAAGAGCATCCCAATTTGATCTGTATACACAAACTATTTGGTGTAGACATCTTTCAATTTATACTTCATTCCCTAACTTTTTTTTTCATCTCTTGGGTCCAATATATGAATTATCAATTTATTTGCAAAAGATTTTCTTCTGGATTTAGATTGGCCAGTCTAGTCAGCCAATGTATAAGAATTAAAATATAACTTCTTGTTATTTTACATTTTCAGCAATCAAGTCAACCAAAATAAAATAAAATTTTAATAGTACCAGAAAACAAATGAACAGAAAAGGTTTACAGAGTAATTCCAAATTTTAAGATTACCAAAAACAAATGACCAGCAGGTTACGCTGCAATTAAAGAGCATTCAACAAGTTTTAATTTCATCAAGAATACAAATATACCTGTTGAGGATTCATGGAGCGCTCTCTGTGATTGAATTTGCTTCTGCTGATCAATTACATTCTGAGACTGAAGCAAGACAGCTGATGTCTGAAGCATTTGCTGCATAGTTTCCTCTGATAGATTAAGTTTCATTGGAGAACCTTGTAGCTGATGAAACTGAGTTGACTGTGAAGTTTGTTGGACCTCATGTTGTGCAGCAGTGACCTCTACAGGTCGAAGCATGGGTGTCAGAGGCTGATGTGACTGTAGTTTCAAGACATTTGACTGAGGTGCAACCACCTTTTGCAGTTGCAACACTCCAGAAACATTACTTGGCAAGCCAAATGGCTGTTGGAATGTATTTGATTTGTACCCTTGACTCAAGGAATTTTTCTGCTGCTCTAAAGTATTTATTTGCTGTGTAAATTGCTGATTCCAATTACACAGTGTAGCACTTGATTGCTGCTGTGGCAGCTGTTGATGCAACTGTTGTGATGAAATATTCTGCTGCATGTGTTGTTGCTGAATTTTTTGTGATACAGTCTGCTGCTTTTGTGGAAGGCAATTATTGTACAGCCTTTGCAACTGGTGATTTTGCAACTGCTGAGGTTGGTCTGGCTGGGAAACCACCAGTTGCAAAGGCTGGCTTGCAGACATCTCACTCTTGGTAGTGGCAATAATTGGTTGCAGCTGATCTACTGAATTTCCCATAACGTTATGAGCAAATCCAGGCACATTCTGCAACCTTGAGTTGTCCCCAGTTGCATCTGCCTCTGAAAACTCTGTACCTGTAATAGATCATGGATGGCAAACACGGCATTATATTGGTAGACATAAAGCAATGGCATATGCAGTTTATCATAATTGTGAGGTTCAATGACTATTAAGCTGCTTAAGATCAGCTAAAATGCTTCTTTTTCTGCAAGATGTAAACTACAATTCCTTGTAGTTGCTTATATAACCCATATCGACCTAATACATGCTTGCTACTCAACATACACCAGCACAACACACACTTATATACAGAGCAATACGAATCCAAACAATTCAGGGTATCAAACCAACCCCAAGTGTTAATTCCTTAAGTGTTACTATCTCGCTTGGTCCTATTTCCCAGGTGCAACTTTACGTTGAACTCAAGGTGTTCATATGAATGCCCTGGCTTGCAAATATATATATATATATATACACATAATTATTTTTAAACTAATCTGCTTTGTCTAACCTAAAAATAATATTGAACACTTTGACTTGAGAATTGTAAGAATTTGGATTCAACAAAAATAATCTTCGCCCCCAAACAAAATCCTTAACCTCTTAAACAAAAAAAATGAAAGTCCAAAAAATAACAACAATAAAAATTAGCTCATATAGCAGCAAAAATAGCTCAAACAACAACAATATTAGGCCCAACAAAAACAAATGAACAAAAAGCCCATTCAAAACCAAAAAATAAGAAACCTTAATCATTCAAATTCATAGCTCGTTCAACCCATTTCATTAATATAATCCCTAATTTCATTTTTCCTAAAAATGATACCAAGAGAGATATTGTGGCTGTGAGTTCTTCTTGGCGGCACCAACAGCTCTACTCTGCTCAATAGCTTTGCTCACAATCAATGCAGGTATCATCTGTTACTCTCTCTCTCTCTCTGACTCTCTCTCTCTCTCTCTCTATTTTTCTCTTCTCTATAATCATTTTAGACTCTCTCTCACTTTATTACTTTCATCTCAACATTCTCAATTTTTACTTTTATCTCTCATTAGTCCTTTTTGCCTTTTTTTATTTTTTTAGTAAAACTTCATTTTTTTTTTTTTTGGATAGATAACATAAAAAGTAAAACTTCATGTATTTGCATTTTTTTTTAATATTTTTTTAAATCGATATATTCATGTTCTTTTTCATTAGACTTTATATTTTTTAATGACTACCCTAGAAAAAATTCCTAAGGTTACCCTGCTAATTCATAATTTTGTATCTTGCTTGGTGTTAATTCCTAGGTTTAATTTTATTTTTCGGTTCTTGTTGATTCTCAATCCCCTTTACGAAGTTTTCATGCATCACTAAGTCTCTTGTTTTCTTTCCCTTGTCAAATGTCCCAAGTTCATAAATACATCCTTCTCTCCATCCTTCACTTGCTATATAATTTGTCATAATTCTAAAATCTAATCATATAATTTGTCATAAGTCTAAAATCTAATCTTTTACAACCGCCTTTTGGTTTCCTTTCTTGCTCCCTTGCATTTTCATATGCCCCCAAATTCTATATTTATTTATTGTTTGATAGGGAATAACAGCTTTATGGATAAAAAAAAGTACAATGAATTTACAATAGTAAACTCACTGCATTGAAAAGAGTACAAACCAATCAAATAGAGAGACTAACAGAATTAAGAAAGTCAAGCAAAGAAAGACAATGCGTAAACCCCCAAATCCGAAACTACTCAAACAAAGCCCTAAGAAGCAAAGACTTCACACAGTCTACAAGTCTCTCAATTTCCTCAAAAGTACGGGCATTGCGTTCCTTCCAAACTAACCACATAAAACACCCTAGAACCATAGTCCACACTTTTGAAGAGTGCCTCCCCAACCAATTCCACCATGCAGTAAGAAGAGAAACAACATTCTTCGGCATCACCCACTGAACCCTAAACAAACAAAGGACTTCACTCCACAATGTATAAGCATACTTACAATGGATCAATTAATGATCCACAGTTTCCTCTTCTCATCGACACAGGCAACATCAATTCACAAGAGGTATCTTCTTCTTAACAAGGTTGTCTATAGTAAGAAGCTCACCCCTAACAACTGTCCATAAGGAGAAAGCCACCCTTTTAGGTACCTTAACACACCAAATGCTCTTCCAAGAAAAAGACACCGACGGGGCTGCTAGCAATGAAGTATAAAAAGAGCGTACGTCAAAAACACCACTACAATTCAATTGCCATATCATGGTATCATCACCCCCCCCTGGGTAATTTGGAGGAGATATGCACAAAAAAATCATAAAAGATCCCTGTCTCCCAGTCTTGAAATGCACGACGAAAACGTAAGTTCCAACTTCTACCGCCCCCATTCGGAGCATAATCAACCATTTCAGAAATCATAGCTTCCTTGTTCCTAGCAATAGCAAACAGTGCCGGATATAAATCTTTCAAGGCAGTAGAGCTACTCCAAGGGTCATGCCAAAATCTGATACGAAAACCTTCACCCGCTGCATACAACACATGACCAAAGAAACTCTCAGCCCCCTTCCTAATGTTCTTCCACATACCACACCCATGTGTCCTTCTAACAACTCTAGTACACCATCCCCCACTGGCCTCCCCATATTTAGACGCTATAACCTGCCTTCATAAACGAGTGACCTCATTCCCAAAACGCCAGAGCCACTTCCCAAGCAAAGCTTGGTTAACCAGCCCAAATTCCCGGATCCCCAAGCCACCAGACTTCACTGGCTACACAACTTTCTCCCAAGCAACAAGTGAGAATTTAAAGACATCATTAGATCTCCCCCAAAGGAAATTCCTTAGAATTTTCTCTAATCTATCAGCCACATGTTGTGGAATAGTGAACAAAGAAAAAATAAGTAGGAAGACTTGATAAAGTATTCTTCAATAAAGTAAGTCTACCTCCTTTTGACAAATATAACTGCTTCCAACCTGCAAGCTTTTTTTCCATCCTTTCAATGATAGCGTTCCAAATTGAGGAATCCTTATAATGTGCCCCCAAGGGCATCCCCAAATAAGACATGGGTACACAACCTACCTTACAACATAAAATACGAGCTAAGGCATCCAAGTTCCCAACCTCACCAACCGACACGATCTCACTCTTACCAACATTTACTTTCAATCCTGTGATAGCTTCAAAGAAAATTAGAACCATACGAATATGTAATAATTGTTCCTTGGATGCATCACAAAAGAGAATAGTATCATCAGCAAACAAAAGATGAGAGATATGCAAACCTCCACGTGTATTGGGATTTGCTTGGAATCCACTGAGAAATCCACCATCTTCTGTCCTTTTCAACAACCTACTCAATACCTCCACGTGTATTGATCTTTAACAAACTACTATCTAAACTTCTTCATTTTACCACCAAACGTCTTTGGACGATGATCCACATCCTCTACATTCTCCAAGTACCTTTTTAGTCAAAATTATTGTAATACAACCAGCCCTTTCCTCCCACATCCTGTCAACATATTCATCTAAGTATCATTTTTATTTAACCATTCTATCTCTAAACAAAACTTGCTTCCCTCCTATTAAATTCTACCACATAATTCTTATGTTTCCCTTTCCTCCATCATTTCTTCTCAATCTTCCAACACAAACATCTAGTGTCATCAACGTATATTGTGTTGTTACACTCTCTACTAGTATTTCTTTACAATCTTTATGACATCCTTTGTCATCCGTTCAAGTAAAGATAAAATAATTTAGCATTATTCCCACTTCTTGAACCAAGTGTTAGAGCACTCACATCAATAAGTTTAAAATAGAAAAATGTGTAAAATTTACATAGTTTTGCCTAAAAATGACTAACATCATTTTTACACTTTGTAAAATTGTTACAGTAATTGTGTAAATTTAAACTAACACTATTCATTTTGTATTTATTTTTTTATTCTTTTTTTATGTATCCCGAGAACAAGGAAGAGAGTGGATGGTGGTGTTGTGTGTGAAGAAAGAGAAACAATTAAATATAATCAAGAAATTTTAATATTTTAATGAAATGTAGTGTAAAATATATAATCTGATGTTGGGTTTTTTGTAAAGTGAGTATGTAAAATAGAATAAGTAGGTTTTTAAGCTAAAATAGAGAGGAATTTTTGCACGAATTGATGCAAATGATCTTATCCAATATTAAATCATAAGTCACTATGTAATTAGGATAGCATCCTTGACTCACTTCTTAATGCATATCTCTACCCTCCATTGTCCTCTCAAAACTGAACTACCTTTCCCAACATGATTATTCAAGTCTCCCCCAACATAAAGTTTTTCTTCATTGTTATCCTTTGAAACAATTCATTCTTATCCTCCTATAAATGTTGCTTAATGGATACTTCTAAACTTAATAAAACAAGCTCTATTAACAAAGTTCTCTCCTATCCTCTTAACATTGACATCTTCCTCTTTAAAGCTTTTATGTACAATTAACCCTATCCTTCTCTATTATTGCTTGTTAAATAACAGCAACAACTAAAAAACATTTCAGCTCCACAAAAGAAGTGCAAGAAAAGTGTATTCATTACAAAGAAAAAGGACAGGATACCTCTTAAGACATTCTATAAATAAACAGTATGTTACAGCAAACCATAGCAAGGTTCTTTTATTATGATTATTATTAGTAACTAGTAAGTTACACACACATCCAGTGGGTCTTGAACCCACAACCTCACGCTCTATCACATTATTAAGGGAAGATGATGTATCAGTTGAGTTATAGGCTCATTGGAGCAAAACATGGCATGGCTAACAACTTCAAGTATGAGACAAATAAATAAAAGACATATGAGTAGCAAAACTTAGCAGCCACTGAACTTTTCTTGTTTTTAATGTTTCCTTGCATGTTGAGTTGAGGTTGAAGGAGGAAAGGAAAGATAAACTGTGCAATTTATAGTGTCTAAAATCCTGTTACCTTGGCTGGATGAGGAAGCAACAATGCTGCTGCTTGAGTTATCCATCAATGCCATCTTCTTACATATTCCTTTTAGATAAACATCCTTAGTACAGAGAACATGGATATATCCAATTAAAACAGAAGGTCAACTTCACAGCCTGTGCATAGTCTTAATGAAAACAATAAACCAAAGTTACGCATAAATGAAGATTGAAGAGGTACTTGTTGTTATTAACTTTTCTGTTTAAAATATATCACACAATTCCCCAGGAAAATAATTGCTGCAATTGCATCATAAGTTTTCAACTGATAGATTGATCCATGTAGCAGACAAGAGAGATACCAACACATATTGTGAAGAGCAAGCAGAAAATAGGCCAGAACCACATTGATCAGAGTTCCCCCATCTGCCAATCCTTCCATAATTTTTTTATTTGTGTTATGTATTCCATTTTTGGGTTATTTTTTAAAAAGCTTTATCAAGAAGTCAACGTGAGGAACAAAATGATTTTTAAAAAAAAAATATGCTGCAAGTATATCCCAAACCTAATCCAGAACAAAATTTACACAATTGAGTAGAGTGTCAAATGAGCACCCAAACCTAAAAAATTTGAACATAACATATCCTTGCCCCCAACGAGCTCCTCCATAAACAAACTGCTTATATTTGCTAATCATTGTCCATGAAACCATCAAATAAGAGTCAAGTTGCTGTTTTTAGTGTGATTTTCGGTTTCAACATCTTTTCATAAATAGCTCCAAAATGAAGGGTCCAATCAAAGCAAGAGTCATATAGTTTTAAATTTCTAGTTTCTTGATGATTAAGTAGGTCTTAAAAAAAATAATAATAAAAACGGTGAGTTACACACACACCTGATGGGTCTTGAACCCACAACCTTACCCACCACCTAGAACTTATAAGGGATGGAGGTGGCAATTGAGATAGACATCTTTAGATTTAAATCAGGTTTTAATTTAGGTTTTTGTTTTGCAAGTAATAGTTTCATTTGTAATGAGGATCAGATCAGTAATTTTTTGCAACTCCTACAAATTGAGGAAATTTCAGAAATAGGGTCAAGTCTAGAATTTTTTTTGAAGATTCTAAGTGTCTTGAGTTTATTTATTTTCTTTTAGTCCTAGTTAGCCTTTATTTAGACTTATTAGGTCTTTAGTTCACTAGTCAAATAGGACTCCTATTGCCACTAACAGAAGAAAGAGTCCTACACACTAGTGCTCAATGTACTCAAAGAAATCAAAGATTTTGATTAATTGATATTTGAGTTGTCTCTTTTCTTCTGTACTATAAAAAGAAAAAGTAAAAACAAAACAGCACAGACATTCAATTATCCCTGTATTTTGACTAGAATAATATAGGCACTTTAAGTCCAACAGAGACATAACTGCCATCCTCACTCCATAACCGTGTGCAATTTTTCATATTGCTATGAGAATCAATGTACAACCTAATATGCAATAAATGTGCAATTTCTATGTTTAAATAGAAATTGGGAGATCCACTAAGAATAAAGAAAAACATATAAACAATTGCTTACCTCCTTGAGTATATTAAACTGTAAAAGCCCTACCAAGACCCACCAACTTTTTTGAAATCAAGAAAGGTTTCAAGGGCTCAATTAAACAAGATTGCACATTGTTATACACCAGATAGATCATTACTGAAACATATTGCATTATTCAAAATCTATTAATAACTGGGTTTAATAGTTTTTTTTTTTTTTGACAAGCGGGTTTAATAGTAATTGTTGAGCTACGTTGAGACCAAATCTACCCAAAAATATTCAATGGGGGGAGGATGAGATTCATGGGTCCTAGACAGCTGCATAAGTAGTATTTAACAAGCAATAAATCACATAGATCGTTACAAAGACTACTTTAAGTATACAACTCCAAATCTAAAAAGAAAAATGAAACAAAAAAATAGAACCATAAATCATAATTGAATCGTAGAATAGTGAGATTTATGCAAAATCAGGTTTCATATTTTGTTATTGACAAGTCGCACACGTTCAGTGGATGCATCCATGACCTTATGGGAGAAGGAAGTGTCATTAAAGCTAGACTTCATTGGCAATACACATTTAGTCTAAGTAAATAAAAAATTACTACTTATCTATGTTCAACTAATTACTTTTTTTTCTTTTAATAAAAGATGGTAAGCATACAAGTAATTGTTAAAAGCCAAGAACTAGCACAGTAAATTAAAAAATAAATAAAAACAAACAAACAAACGAGGAAGTCGCTGAAAACTGTGATTGACCAGTGTACCTTGGTTGTTGCATAGCGGAAGATCTTTTCCTCAACTTGTGCCGCAATATTAGTAAATCGATTGAGACTATTAGGATCAGAAGAAGACACCCTACTCATCAATTTTAACAATCTGCCCATACAACAGTTACACTTTAATAAAATCCAGTTACAACATCATCATGGAGCTATAGGCAATTGAAAATTAGAAAAAAAAATATAATTAATATATAAATATATGATATCACAAATTAACCTAGAAATATTAAATCTGACAGACGAACTATCAAATACAAAGACAAGTAATTAAGCACGAAAGCAGCAAGTAGAGCATAAATCCTGAAAGCCAAAACTCACATAAAATGTTCAGACAAATAAAAGCTCGATGCAGATTCACTTATCCAAATTTGTTCTTTTAAAAGTATTAAGTAATAGTATGCTACCGTTTTAAGCTATGAAACACGGGTGCGGGTGCGGGTACGGGCACGGGTGCGGGTACGGGTGCGGGACTCGGCAATTTTTGAAAAAAGTGGGTGCGGGTGCGGCGGGACTCGGCAATTAAAAAATTATTAAAAATATTTTTATTTATATTTTCTATATATTTTTACTATTAAAATATTCTTAAAAAACATATTACTAATTTACTATGCCTTGATTCACAAAACAAAGAAAGAAAAAAGCAAGAAACACAAAACACAACACAAAACCAAAAAGAAAACACAAAAGAAGCAAAAAATATTCAAAATAAAATTAAGGAATGATAGATTTAGGGTTTTTGGGTCTCATTTAGAGCTGATTTCGGAAGTTGCAGCATGATTAGAGGCCTGTTTCGGCCGTTTCGGGTCTGTTTCGGCCGTTTCGGCCGTTTCGGTCACCGGCCGATACGGACCGATACAGCCGAAACAGCCCGATTCTGGCCGAATCGGCCCGAATCTGCTTGAATCGGCGCCGCGTCGGCGCGATTCAAACCGCGTCGGCGCGAGTCGGCGGGGAAAAAAAGATGCCACGTGGCCGACTCGGCCGGACGCCGCACCGACGCGCGAGCAGCGGCGTCCCTCGCGTGTCGGCGAGTCCCGCCGCGTCGGACGCGGGTGCGGCACCTCCGGTGCCGCGTCCGTGCATCCCAGGTTTTAAGTCTTAAGTTACACCAAAAACATTATTTTTTTTCATGAGTAATAAACTTTATTAATAATGTAAATTATTAATAACTAAACGAAATACAAAAGATTATGTTTTATACATCAATTCTTAAAACACACATGTTTTATCAATTAATGGCTTATATACATGATTAGTCCCTAAAGTTTAGGGTGATCATGTTTAATCCCTTCGATGATGTGGTCAAACTAAAAAAGCTCCGTAAGGACTAAAAACAAATCGTGACTAATATCAATCCCTTTTTAAGTTTTTTAAGGACTAAAAAATATAGCTTTAAACTTCAGAGAAGTACTAAAATCGGTTTGGCCTAAATAAAAAGATACGGTCTAAAAGTATAAAGTGTTCAATAAGAGTGTGAAGGAAGAAAATTACAATTTATTGACAATTTTGTGTCTAATAGTAGGCGTAAGTTGAGCTCTCCAATCATCGTTCGATGGTGCAGTGGGTTCAGTTTTGATAGTTTGTTTGCACCTAATATTCTCCTCCATCTTTCTGAAAGACCAAAAATAACCATAACTGTTTTAAACTTTTAAAGAAAGAGTCTTGAAAACAGAAAAAAGAAAATATCAGAATAGTAATAAATAAAGACCTAACGTGTTATATAAGAATCCAAAAAAAGCCAGGGAATACACAGAAACCTTGCTTACAGCTTTCTTTGATTTTTCGCCCTGTAATTTTCTTCTGTTCTTCTTCTACTTCGTGTTGCTTTCTTTGATTTTTCGCCCTGTATTTTCTTCTCTTCTTCTTCTTCTTCTTCTTCTTCTTGTTCGGTCGAGAGTGAGAGTGAGAGAGAGAGAGGAAGTCGATGAGTTCGCGGTATTGGAATAAGACTACGAAAACGCTATTTGAATGCTTTGAGGTTTGGCCCTTTGCTTTTGTGGCGAAACTGGAAACGTGTATAACATTAATTGTTGGGATAAGGATTCTTTAGTACTTTATTTTAACTATTTTTTAATGGTAAGAATTTTGCTACGTCAATATTTTATTAATAATAATATTAATTTTTTTTGTTTGTAATATTATTATATTATTTTAAGAGTGTTAGTAGAATGTTAACATAGTATAATTTATACCCTTAAATCATACAAGAATGCTTAAGATTTAAAGAAATTTATTTAGTAGAGTAATATAGGAAATTTAGAGAATTTAAATCCTAATTATTGTTGCACAAGTTGAATCACACACGGCTGTGTTTTGTGCACTAATGCACTCCATATAGGCAGTGTCCGAATTTTTAAAACTTAGTAGCTAAGATATATATATCCCATACTATTTATAAGAAGATTCTTCTCTTTAAACTAAACTTTTATTTAGTTCAAAAATACCCTTAAACCTTACGTTTAATAGAGACAGAACTTGAGGACAATTTAGTAAAAATATATCTCTAACTCCACATAAAATGCCTACAAAATAGGACACTCTCCTACTAATCCATGTCTTCAAACAAACTTATCCAAAAATTAAATTAAAAAAAAAAAAAAAACTTCTCAATCCACTTTGATATTTCTCTCAATACCATGTTTTTTTACTTTATCAAGGCTCGCTACTTTTTTATTTAATTTTTTTTTTATAAAAGCTTTTTCAGTTTTCTCAATTCCTAATCTCACGTACACTAGAAAAAAAAAAAAAAAAAAAAAAAAAAAAAATAAAAACAGAGCATCATCACACACACAAAGTACATGTGATGAGGCTAGTACACTTGAAAGAGTCCTCCAGGTCAATTCTAGTCTAGACTCTTGCAAATCATGACTCTTTGACTTATGTAAATAAACACCGCATATAACATATTAATAATTCAATAGTTGGAATGAAGAGATTTCAACTTTAGACATCTCTATTAAAATATGAAAAGGTTTTAGTTGTGCTATAACATCTTGTCAAATGCTAAATATGTTAATGGATACTCAATTGCACTAGTTAAAGAAGAATCAAGTGCATGTCACTGTATTAGGAAATAATAAAAGCTTAAAAATAAATGCAAATTATTTAAATGAATTTTGTGCAACTCCCAAAATAAATCAATCAATACTACATTACTTGGAAGAGTATATGCTGCAGTGGATGAACCTCAGCTCACGTCAACCTAAGGAGCAGTTGTGGCCTCTTGGATTCCTCCTCCGGTAAACAACTTCACGGTTAATGTCGACAAAGCAATATTCTTGGAGCAAAGAGCTGTGGGAATCGGAGTAGTGGTTCGAGATGATAAGGGATGTGTTGTATCAGCTATGAGCAAGAGAATTAACAAACCTTTAGGGGCGGTGGAGGCTGAAGCGAAGTCCTTTGAAGCAGGGTTGCAGTTTGCACAGGATATAGGTATTCAAGATTTTATTTTGGAAGGAGACTTCCTCATCATCCACAGGGCACTATCCGGCCTGACTCCAGCTCCTACTTTTGTGGACTCATTAATCGTGGGTATGTAGGCCTCCTGTGGAGAGTTTTGTCGAGTTTCATTCTCCCATGTACGCCGTCAAGGCAATAAGCTAGCTCATCTTTTAGTTAAACATGCCAAAGGTATGGTTGATTTTTCTACTTGGATGGAAGAAAATCTTTGTTTCTTAGAACAAGCTCTTTTCCATAATGTAAATTCTTTTGAAAGTGCTTAACAAAATTTTTGTGTTCCCATCAAAAAAAAAAAAAAAATTATACCAATAAAAAATTTAACCTTGACTAATGCCCTTCTACACTCACCAATAGGACCTCATAAATAGTATAGTACAGACTAGAATAATATGACTATGACTTTTGTGTATAAATATTAATACAGATTACACCTATATGATTTATCACGACCCTGATTGTTCAACCTTTTTTTTTTTTATAGAAACAAACTAACTTCTAAATACACACACATAATTACACTCTCTTACCATGCTCAAACACATTACTTAACCCAAAGTACCACTACAAAAAGGGATAATTATTGAACTAATATCTCTTGATAATTCTTAATATTTTCAAAAAGTAGACATACATTATTCAAATTCCCATATCCTGTTATAACTCTTGAAGTATAAAATAATAATAACAATAATAATATAGGATTTTTTTAGTATCAAATATGGGCATAGTATTTTCATGCCTTTTAATGGCAAGAAAGTACTATATATATGATTTTTAATTATTAAATATGGGCATAGCACCCTCGTGTTTTTCATGTTGTTGTTTAATTATTTTTTGTGTTTATTTTTAGTTGCATCATCCAACGTGCAATGCGCAAACTCAGACTCACGCATCATGATATAAGTATTTGTTGATGATATATGATGAATATTATTTAAAAAATAAGCCTTTTAAAATTAAAGAAATTGTATATGTTTGATTTTTTTTTTTGGAGAAGGTATATGTTTGATTTTGTTAGGGTTTTTTTTTTTTTTTGAAGAAGAAGGAGATAAAATCTAATTTAATCATTATTTCTTTTAATTTTTTAGCTATTTTATTAAAAATGGCGACGATTAATAATTGTCTTTTTTAACATTCTTTGCACTTCTAAAAATTAAAGTAGAAAATAAATATTCAAATGATGATGTCAAAATTGGATTTCAAAAGCTTATATGCTAAACTTAAAAAATGTTAAAAAAATTCTTTTTATATTGTATATTGGAGTTCTACACACCAAAAAAAAAAAATTGATATAGACATAAGGAATAAAAAATGAAAAATATAGCAAAAATTAGAAATGAAAAAAAAAGAGAAAAAGAATTAGACATATGTCAAAGTATATATATAACAAATTTCTTTCTCCAAAAAAAAAAAAAGTACATAACAAATTTTGAATAAAACTTAGGGAATAAAAAAGGGTATAAAATGGCTATATATGTTAAGTTATCTCTTTCAATATATTTCAATTTAGTAACATATTTATAGTATCTTAAAAATTGGCTAGCCTTACCACCACTCATCTTTGGTGCTTCCATAAGCATAAGTGCTTGTAAGGTGTGGGGCCAAGAATCAGAGTTCAAGTCTCCAAGAGAGAGTTTCACACACATATACACTTAGATTATTCTAGAATATAATTTTTATTTTGTATAAAAATAATAATTATTATAATAATTTGGCTAGCCTTATAACACACATTACCAAAGTTGTACATATTATACCAGAGGGCATTTATTTAATTTTTCCAAAGGAATGAAATGTTCAGTTCAATACTGATTAATAGTGATATATTATTTCATATACTATTTCAATTGAATCGTGTGTAACTATGTGGTGTTACACCTCCATAAATTTTCTTGTAATAGTATTTCAAAAAATCAACTATAAGATTACATTATCTCTTTATAACCCTCCAAAATTTCAAACCATCAAGATGATCAAATATTAATATTTATATCATAATAACAGTTTAAATGTCAATATTTTAACTTAAAAATTATACAGAAACTTGTCAAAAAAAAATTATACAGAAGCAAGAGTTTGTAGATCACGTATTAAATAACATTAAATTAACATGAAATTTTTCTTGTATATTAAGAGCGATTAAAATATGTAATCCAACTGTTAGATTTTCAAAAAAAATAATTCTATAAAAAATTGTGAATTTTAATATCAGAAAGAGTCACGTTAGCTGTAATCAGATCTTAACCTTATGAGAGAGAGAGAGAGAGAGAGAGAGAGATAGGAAATATTTTTACCATCTCAAAAAATTGCCTAACACCCTATAGTCTTCGAGTACATTTGGCATCATCAAACCCAATGGCATTGTCAGGCACTTGAAGGAGCATAACATCTTGGCTTAATCAGGTAGTAAAGGATTGCCAGGCCTCATTTGTATCGTTAGGTATCCCACTCATCTCCTAGAGTAACGGTCAGATACTGACTCCTTAGACACTATGTCATGTGACTGAAAATTCCATTCTAACAGACGAGACTTCATACTTAGCTCCACGTTGTTTATGTGTTCTCCACTCAAGTATCTTTATATGGAAAGAACTTGCACACCACACTCACAAATCTTTTTATATATTCGTCTTCTTCAAACATGGGAAGTTAGGCCCGAGAATCTCGGAGCATTGACCCCATACTCTCCCTATAAGGAAAGAGCCTACATTCATGGGATCTTTGTTAGCTCTATACCATTATATAAGCTCCAAACCCCCACTTCTTCAAGGTATTTAGAATTTCCAAACTCTCAAACTTTTAGAGTTATTGGAAATCATTCGATCACTGACTTAACCTTCAAAGGGTCTTTGGTCAGCACTCCACCAGTACTCTGTAGGTTCTTCACCAGTTGTTCTTAAGGTACCTCCAATCATTGCGCTTATGGATGATCAACTCATTGACAATTTTGTACATCATTAATAAATATATATAAACACACACACACAGAGAAAAGTTAAAATCCACATATTTATATGTCCAATATATTACCCCTAAATAGCATGTTTTACCGATAATATCACATGAATGGATTGCGCGGGACGAGAAAATTGTCTTTGCAACATACCCATAAATGAAAACTAGTAAAACCCTAAATGTGCTAGTACATGGGATGCATGTGGTGTATTGAAACTTGAAGTCTTAAAACCAACCTTGCTTTTTAGGTTCATTCTACGGTACCCCCTAATTTTTTTAGGGGGTACGGTACCCACACAGATCATGACCATAAATTTAGTGGAGTTTTAATCCTAGCGGTTCATTTTATTTTAATGGGTTACAGGTTACTGGTAGAGTAAGTCAGATATTTAAACCTAAAATAAAATTTAGATTGTTCCTTTCATGCCACTCTCTATCCTTCTCTGAGTTTCTTGCCAATTACTTCTTCAGTTCTTCTCAAAAAACTAGATTGCTTCTTCTTGCATTCTTTTGGTCATTCCCCTTTAGCACCTCTTCGACTTACTATCCAGTGAAGGTTTCTTGAGATGATCATAATCTCTTTGATATTGTTAAAGGTAAGGATCCAACGATGAAACCTAGTTTCATTGCCATTGTTTTGTATCCCTTTTTCTTTGTTGGTTTTTCATGGCTACCCATTTGAAAAGGTAGATATATGCAATTATTTCAAAGGATTAATGTCGATTTTTCTATGGGTATTGGGTATGGGGTGGGTGGGGGGGGGGGAATCTTTAATCTTCTCCATGATTTGTTATATGAGTTGATTAACAGTGTCAATATTCATTTGTTATGTTTTATTTATTTATTTATTATTATTATTATTGTAAACTTTCGTATATAAGGGTATGTGGCTTTCTAGTGTTTGTGTCTGTTTGTTCTTTTGAAGTAGCATGTGTATGTGGGTTTGTGTTGTTTTATTGCTTTGCCAAATTAGACCACTTAGTGAATATCCAAAGTAAGCATTTGTTAGTTTAACTCACGAGCAAGACAAAGGTTTATGGGTTGGTTCTTATAAATTTGATTGTGCTGGTATTTGAAATGAAATTAGGAGCAGAGGTAATAATATGGAATGGTGTCATTTACTGTGGTTTAACTTGGCCATTCCCAAACATTCATTTGTTGGTTGGACATGTTATTCTTAGTAAGCTTTCAACCAAAGCTAGAATCTTGCAATGGGGTCTTCCAAGTTCCAGTGGATGGTTTGTGTTTTCTGCAGATCTGGCATTGAGTTCAGGGACCATTTATTTTTTGGTTCTTTTACCAAGAGGTTCTGGGAAATTACAATTAACTTGTTTCTAGTATCTTTTGCTAAGACTGATTGGCAGGATAGTATAAGTTAGGGGGAAATAATCTTAAAGGAAAAGGCTTAAGAACCCTCTACAAACTAGCTTTGTGGGCTACTGTTGATCATGTATGGAAGCAAAAAATTCTATTATATTTTTTGGGAAGGTATATACCGAAGATCAACTTATTTGCAATATAAAGAAGGATGTTCAAGGGAGACTAGAGAGCAGACTATGCAGTTGTGACTCAATGCTTAATCATATCCTTTGCTATTAATGGGGACTCAAATTTGAAATGCTATTACATTATCAAACTAGTGATTGATCTATCCTATGATAGAGAATTATTGAAAGCTTGGTTTTGCTGGATATTTTGTGGTGCTCTATTATTGTCAAAGCCTGGAGGATCTATTGTTTCATTGCTCAATTGTGACATGTTGCTGCTATGTTAAAAAGTTGTAATAGCTTGTGATGTTAATGTATAAATTTTGTTGTAGATTGTGTTTTAGGAGTGGCCAGTTTTAGCTTGATTTGTTGAGATCATGGCACACTGTTAAGGGGTGTAAGCAGTCATAGCCTGCTGTTTTGTTGTAGTGGGTCTGTTATAAACTTTTTTTTTTACAGAGGCCAGTCTTAGTTTTGCTATGGCTTGGTTGTTTTGCCTAGTATTTTGGTTGATTTCTTAGTCAATAAAAAAACCTCATTGATTCATCAATAAAAGTGAAAAAGGAGGTGGTCATGCAAGACTAGATCAGGAGAAATTAAATGATAAAGAGAAGAATAAAATATCACAAAAAGGCCAAGGAATTAGAGGTCATATATACTGGTATGTTTTAAATGATGGTATGTGAATATGAGGAAAATATAAGCTTCCTAATTGAATTGAATGGTGGAATTCTTCCAAGAAGTAGTGACGAAGAAAGTGGACTTGGATTTTTGTTTGATGTTCCCATTGTAGGGTACTTTGTAAATTTTTTTTTTTTTTTAAAAAGAATTGAAATTTTTGTTACATAAGGCCTATAAATTTTGTTTGATGTTTTGAATCTCAAAACATGATAGGAGTAACTTGATGATGACACATATTTTGAGAGCTAGTATGTTCTTCTAAATTTTGTGTAAAAGACACATATTTTGGATAATTTATCGTCTCTTGATATATAACTTTTTAGCAGTTAAGAACTTCAAAACAATTTTTTAGTTTGAGATTTTAAATGTTGTGAAAAAACTCATGCATTAGGGATATAAAACATTTTAGTTGTCAATAGTTGGCAAGACATTTTTTTAGTTGGTTATGATGACAAATTTTTATTCATCATCTTGTCAATTGGATTTTCAATGGCCTTTTCATTACCTTATCTATTTATTAAAAAATGTTACTAAAATTAAAATATAGAAAGTGTAAGAAAATAATAATTGGAAAAAATAGTTTACTAATCTTAAATCCAAATCCAAATCCAAATTTAGACATCCAAACAATGGAATTTCAAATCCTTCATTGTATAAAAAGACCCAAACAAGGAATTTAAAAAACAATGGGTTTCAAATCAAGCAAATAGAGTGGTTGTATAAAATTTTTATTGTCATTTTGGTCTTGCAAATAGAGATTTCGGGGGGCATTTTGGTCTTGCAAATAGAGATTTCGGGGGGCATTTTGGTCATTTTCATATTTCAAGAATCCTTTAGTCATTTTTTAGGTTTCGGGGATATTTCGGTAATTTTTTAGGTTTTGGGGGCATTAGGTTCCAAGCGTATTTCAATAATTTTTTAAGTTACGAGATCATTTTGATCATTTTTGAGGTTTCAAGGGTATTTCAGTAATTCTTTTAGGTTTTTTGGGGCATTATGGTCATTTTTAGGTTAAAAGGGTATTTTAGTCTTTATTCTATTTTTCAGGGTTATTTAAGTCATTTTTTAGGTTTCAGTGTCATTTGGTCAGTTTTAAGTTCTATGGGTATTTTGATCATTTTTTAGGTTCTATGGATCTTTTAATCATTTTTTAGGTTTTAGGGTCATTTTTTCGGTTATAAGGGTATTTCGGTCTCTTTTTAGGTTTTGGGGGTATTTCGATCATTTTTTAGGTTCTAAGGATATTCCGGTAATTGTTGAGGATTCGGGAGTATTTTGTCATTTTCAAGCTTTATGAGGTATTTTGGTCATTTTATTGGTTTCAAGGGTATTTCAATTTTTTTTTAAGTTTTCAATGTCATTTCAGTCATTTTTAAGGTTTTATGAGTATTTTGGTCATTTTTTAGATTTAAGGTACACTACGGTCGTTTTTTAGGTTCTAAGGGCATTATAGTCACTTTTTAAGTTACAAGGTCATTTCAATCATTTTTAGGTTGCATGGTCATTTTGGTCATTTTTTAAGGTTCCGAGGGTATTTCGATCATATTTTTAGGTTATAAAGTCATTTCAGTCATTTTTTAAGTTTTAAGGATATCTCAGTAATTTTTATGAGTTTCAAGGTTATATTAGTCATTTTCAAGTGTTAGGATGCGTTTTGGTCATTTTAGTATATTTAAGGGTATTTCGGAAATTTTAGAGGTTTTAAGAGTATGTTTGTTATATATATTCGTTGATTATTAGGTAATTCGATGGGGTTGAGTTGGGTTGGCTACGCCCATGTGTGATGTTGATGCTGATTAGTGTGACGATCGTACAGTAAAATTTGAGTAAAAAAAATAAGAGAACAATCGAATGTGACAAAAGTACGGCCACATGTGATTTTAGTACTGCCCAATGTGATAATGGAATTGACAAATGTGAGGAAAAAAAATAAAGGTAAAACTAAATGTGGCAAAAGTATAGTCATATATGATATTAGTACTGTCTAATGTGACATTTGAACCATCAAATGTAAGAAGAAAAAAAAAGAAAAAAAAAGAATCATCGAACGTGACAAAAGTACGGTCACATGTGATATTAGTATTGTGCAATGTGACAATAGAATTATCAAATGTGAGAAAAAAAATTAAAATACTATCAAATGTGAGAAAAATACAATTATATGTAATGTTAGTACTGCCTAATGTGACAATGAAACCATCAAATGTGAAAAAAAATAAAAGAATCACCGAATGTGACAAAAGTATAGTCATATGTAATGTTGGTACCACACAATATAAGGATGAAACCGTCAAATGTAAAAATAAATAAATAAATAAGGGAACTACCAAATGTAACAAAAGTACTATCAAATATGGTGTTGGTACTGCCGAATGCGACGATAGAACCATCAAATATGAGGAAAAAAAAATAAAGGAACCACCAAATGTGACAAAAGAACTATCACATGTGATTGTTTGGAACTGCACAATGTGAGGATAGAATCGTCAAATGTGAAAAGAAAGTAAGGGGAACCATCGAATGTGACAAAAGAACTGTCAAATGTGAGGTTGGAACTGCACAATGTGAGGATGAAACTGTCAAATGTGAGAAGAAAGTAAGGAAACCATGGAATGTGACAAAAGAACTGTCGCATGTAATGGTGGAACTACACAATGTGAGGATGGAACCATCAAATGTGAAAAAAAGGTAAGGGAACCATCAAATGTGACAAAAGAACTGTCACATGTGATGTTGGAACTGCACAATGTGAGAATAGAACAATCAAATGTAAGAAAAAAGTAACCTGGTATAACAAGTTACCAACTAATAGGTACCTTACCCCCCCCCCCCTTTTTTAGGGGTACGGCAGAATTACCCTACTTTTTATGAAGTTATTTTAGACATCTAAAATATGTCATTGAAGATGTTTGTTTATTTAGAACCTTGTAAAAATAGTTTGTTTAACCTAATTTAAAGCTAAGTTATTACTTAGTTCAATTAAATAGATCTAAGTTAAACAAATATCAATCATATAATAAAATAGAAGAAAAGTAAAGAAGACAAGCGATACGATGACCTAGGAAAACCAATGAAACAGTCCAGTTTCAAGGTAAAAAACCTAGAGAGGATTTAACCTAAACAATCCACAAGGCAACAATTCACTAATAGAATGGAAGTTTTACAATTAATTCAACCCTAAATCTAATGTTACTTCTTGTAGTACTTACTCATGTGACCACATGCAACTTTGAATTCACGAACTCTTCTATCTTAATTTGTTGCACATAAACACTCCAATTTGTGACTCTAAGAACTCCACTCAAAGATTTAGATCATCAACACAAACTCTCTAGTTTGTAACTCCAAGATCACCCTTGAAGGTTTAAATCTCTAGCACCTTTGATGACTAGTGGTGGCAGCAACTTCTATAGTACTAGATCTTGAGTTTCTTCAAGGAATATTGCTGGTAGAAGATTTTAGAAAGTTTTAGTTACAAAAACTCTAGATCTCCAATATGAGGCACAAGAAGCACTCTACTTTCTCTAAACAAAACCACTTTAAAACGTGTCTTAGGATTTCCTTTAAATACTAGGAGAATTAAATCTGAAACCCTAATCACTTAATGGGCTTAATGGGCTATTGGACTTTAATTAAATTCTGCCGATCTGTGTCTCAATTGGTCAAACCACAATCTCAATTGGTCAAACCTAGCATGTTTCAAATTTCCTAAACCTACAGTTTCTTTATTCTTGTATTCTGACTTGCAATACCTTGAGCATTAGCTAATCATACGTATAGATCTTTTTTTAATAAGCTCATACGTATAGACTTAGGAATCTATATCTAGACAAGTTTGTGCTTACAATTTGCCAATTGTTCAAAACTTTTAGAACCTAATAGAAGCCAAAAGTCTTGTAACTCAACTGACACTTTCTGGTATTTTCAACAAAAATATTTAGGGTTCAAATCTTCCATCCTTTAATGTAACTATCAAATTATAAAAAATAAAAGCATTAAAGAAGGATAATTAATAATTATATAAATGAAAAATAAAAATGTATAAATGTCATAATAGGTAAACTCAAACATATTATGTCACTCCCCGCACCCATGTGCACAATAATGTCCTCTTTGGGAGTGACACGAAGCCTTGTCCCTCCAGGTTTTGCTCTTCCCACGTGACACCAAGCCTCGTGGGAAAAGGCCTCATGCACATTAAGGGAGGGCGCACTTATGAACCAGGCTTTGGATGCTCACTTGAGCAATGTGGGACTTTTGGCACCAAGCCTCACTCACAACCTTAGAGGGGATCCGTCCTTAGCTCTAATACCAATTCTTAATTTGTGCGTGTCATCCCGATTCATCAATCAAGTGAGCACCCAGAGCCTAGTTCATAAGGAGTGCCCTCCCTTAATGTCCATAAGACCTTTTCCCATGAGGCTTGGTGTCACGTGGGAAAAGTAAAACCTTGAGGGACAAGGCTTCATGTCACTTTCAAAGAGGACAATATCGTGCACATGGGTGCAGGGCGTTACATAATATGCTTACAAACCATCCAAGGTGGTGGTTTTGTGGTAGAGGGGTCGTTCCAATGTGTTTTGTTTGGGGGGGGGGGGGGATTAGGCACATTGTCCTAGACAAAATTTGTCCTTGCGAGTGCACCTTAGTCATGTGGGCTAAGAGGCAGTGGGTTGGAAGTCACTACTTAGTTTAGGATTAGGGACCAAGTTGAACCCTACTCAAAGTGAGGTATATGCACCAAACTTTAATTTTGGAGATAGGGAATGAGATGGGAAGGTGTTAGAAATCCAAGTCCGCCCGGTTGAATGAGATGGCTTCCACTAATGTAGATAGGCCATGTTTAAATAAAGAATGTAGATATGCCATATTTAAATAAAGAAATTATTAAAGGAGCCCTATATCCTAATCACACATTTATTGCATTAAATACAATCCACAAAGAAATCACAATACAAAAGGAAACATATTTAAAATTCAAATTAAATAAGATATGGAAGATCAAAAATAAATTTAAATCAAACATGCAAGGAAAGATTTTATTTTGGAAATAAATTAAAATTAAACCTACCATGACAATGTTTTAAAAAGAAAATATAGCAATCAATCTGTTAATTAACCTAATCCTAGAAATTAGAGTAAACAAATTCATAGAAAATATGGATGTGAGAGACCGGGACTTTTTTGGGGGGCTCTCAATCAAAACAAAAAGTTATCGGCACCTCTCTCTAGGGGTAATGTGGAGTCACTATTTATTTTTTATTACAAAAAATAAGAAAAACTATGTAAAGTACATAACTGAATAATTCCAAGTTTCATTAATAGAACAAATTAATACAATTTTGATAGAAGATCTTTACAAGGCTTTGGTCCTACATACAGTATATGTAAAAAATACAAAACTTTGGTCCTAGATACAATCTACTATAATATAAAATAAAGCACTATTTCTATGAACCAAATACCTAGAGTTTGGGGGTTAGGTTACAGAATGGGAAGGTATTAGACACTCATTCTATCCAGTGTTTTAGACTCTAAAATGATCATTTTAGTACCTTTGTATGATATTATTTAAATGTAACAAATGTCATGTTAAATTCTAGATCTAAGGTTAATCCACTATTTAAGAGTCCTATACCGACAATCTTATTTTGTATGAAAAAGAAAAAGTTTGATGAGATTGCTTGGTGAAAAATCTAGATCTGAGTTTCTGAGATGAAAAGAATGAATTTTTTTATAAAAAATTCAGATCTAGTTTTTATATTTATAAATGGAAAGAAAACAAATTTTTATTAAAGTGTAAACTTTTATGAAAAACACAGATTTGGTTTTATTAAAAAAGTTCAGACCGGTATTTTTAAAAAAATACAGATTTGGTTTTGTTGAAAAGGTTCAGATCTGTATTTTAATGAAAAATACAGATTTGGTAAAAGAAATTCAGATCTGTATTTTAATGAGAAATACAGATTTGGATTTTGTTTAAAAAATTCAGATATGTATTTTAATGAAAAATACAAATTTGATTTTTATTAGAAAGAAAAAGAATGAAGCTTTCATAATAAATTTCTTGCATATCTAAAAACCTTAAAAAGAAATTTAACCCTAGATCTATGTATGTTAGTTAATTAATGTATTAGAACCTAAACTAAGTATGTGAAATTGAAAGAAATGATAGAGAGTGAGTATGCAAAAACAATTTAAGAACATGACCAGGTGAATAATGAAAGAAACCAAAACACACATTCATAGAAAAATCAAAAGAAACAAGAACATGTTTATGAAAAGTAAACAATAACAAGATAAAACTATGTAAGAAAGAAACAAAGTAAGAAAATACCTGCATGAATGTATTTTACAAGGGGGGAGTATTTAAGAGGTCAAAGAAGATGAACCTCTTTGAGATCTAAAATAGTATCACTTACAGAAAAGAAATTCCTAAAGCAGAGCTTCCAGAATTTCTTTAGCATAAGGGGAGAAAAGGGTGCTGAATTTTATATTTTCTCCTTTATTTAAAGAGGTGTCTGCTTAAAAAATAAGCTAGGATTGCCTAAAAAATCAGCAGATACGAATTAGATTAGGTTTTATCCCTAAAAAAATAAATATGATAAGTTTAGACCTAAGCTAAAAGTTTATGTGTTGGGCTTAAAATCTATGCCAATTGGCACTGTGGAAGTGCCAATCGGCGCTCTACAAGTGCGGATTGGCACTCCTTAGTGCTTGGCACTCCTTAGTGCTTGGCCCGGTTTTCTTTTCTAGTTCATTTTGGACTCTTTTGGGCATTTTTTGGGCCAAGATTTGTACTTGGACGTTTTTCAAACTTGTATTCTAAATAAAATCCTTTTTAATTTGATAATTAAGTCCTTAAAAGAATAATTATCTGAAAGATAATTATTTCTAAAAGCTTAAATATCAACAATTCTCATATTATCAGATTATCCCTTTTATTCCTATGCAACCAAACTCATTTTAATCAAATTCAACAACCACTCACATAAATTACTTAATTAATTTTAATTATTAACCAATCAAAATTAATTTCAATTAATTACTTGTGATCGGTTTCATCCAAATGAAATGTATGCAAACCATGAAAACTTGATCTCATGATATCTTTCAATCCAACGGTTCGATTTGAGAACCAGACATACCATCACGATCGTTAGAATCTCAAAATCATTTTTATGATATATGATAAATGATTTAATTCATGAAATACAATCATGATTTTTGGGGTACTTAGAATGATCATTTCAATCATCTTCCAAAATTAAATTATTGGTGCAAAATTGAGTGTCTACAATGGAAAATGCTCAATTTAATCAAAACCTGATTTTTTGCCTAATCTCAATTTGGGATGTATAGGCATACTCAATTGTGCCTGTGCAGGTACATAGCCTCAATGACATGTACGCATTCTAACGCATGAATTTGAATTCTAAATCTCAAAATAAACCAACTGAAATTTGAGGATATAAATGAAGAAAGACATGACTAACATCAAACAAAAAAAAATCATGTTGATATTATCTAACAAGGTTGGAAATCATAAAATAGAAACCTACCATACTTATGGATCTAGTTTGAAGATTTATCTAAAGTTGAAAACAAGTTTGAGCCTATAATGCCTCATAGAGAAAGATTTTAAAGACTTAAAAATCATGCATAGTGCTGGTGTCAAGAGAATTAAGATCAGAAAAATAGTTTTATGGAAGAAGAGCGAAATGACACCCTCTCAAGTAATCAATTGTAGAACATGGGTATTTTTAGCTAAATTTTATGATTTTAGGGGTAATTAGAGGGTTTCAGAGCCTCCTAGTTGTCCAAATTGCGGCCCCTTGAAGATTGAAACATTTGGGATTTGAATATGGAAGTTTAGGGGTCATGGGGGCATTGTTGCATATGCAGAATTGTGCACAACCCTAGTTTCTAGACAAGACTATTACCCCGACTCTGAACAAGCATAACTCACTCAATTTAAATCCAAATTGACCAAAATTGGTGTCTATATTGAAGCCTTAGATGTCTATTTTCTTATGGAAAAATTATCATTCAACAATCTTTTGTGTGTGTGTGTGTGAGTATAGTCAAAATAGTGAGCATATGTCATTTTTTTAACATCATTTTCAAAGTAGTTTTAAGCACTTTTGAGTTGTGTTTACCTTTGACCTATATATTAAGAATACTTCAATTACCCTAATTTGACATATTTCAAGCTCTTCATTCAAGTTAGAGTCTAAATATTACTAATTAATACAAAATGAGATGTCTATAGTTGCCTCTCATTGTGCTTACATTATAAGTAGTGTCAAAGGCTTGAAGAGATGAACAATTTTATAGGTTGATAAACTTTAAGTCCTTACAACACACACAGATACACAAGCAAGCATGTAAACACGGGGCATGCTAAAAAAATTTTTAGTGCACTTCTAATAAGAAGTGTGAAAAGCTACCCTCTCGTAGGGGTTAAAAAGAAAAGCATATGAGACATAACTTGCAACACTAGAATTTTAAAGACACTCAAGATAATGGTTACATAAGGAAGAATTGGTCAATTCACAAGAACTTAAGAAATGATCTCAAATGACCACTCACTTCGTGAGAATATATGTTGGAAGTTGGAATCGATTATTCTCTACACAGGCATTTAGGAAATGACCACACACTACATGAAAATTTTCGTTGGAAATGAAATGACCACCCACTACGTAAAATTAAATTTAAGAATTGACTACTTCTTAGTACATGAGAATTTACATCGCAACGATCACGTGCCATAGAAGCATTTATGAAATGATCAACTACTTTGTGAGAATTTACGTCAAATCATTTAAGAAATGACCACTCACTACGTGAAAATTTGCACCGGAAAATTGGCACCGGAGTATTTATGAATAAAAAAATTGTTTAAAAAACATGGTTGGCCTTTTGTTTTTCTTTTCTTTTTTTTTTTTTTTTTTTTTTTTTTTTTACAAGATAGAATTATACTATAACCTAATATAAGTGTATATATATGTGAAGTTCCCTCTGTTGGGCTTTGTGGAGCTTAGTTTATGTTTGATCCGGTTTGACGACCCGACCCGACCCGACTCGAATAGTGTTGCGTGGTTTTTAATAGGAGATTTTCTTAGGCTTAGTCCATGGAGCGGAGGCTTGAGCTGACAGGCCCATTGTGAATCCAGTTTTTAGTAGAAAATGTGACTTTGTGATTAGGGTTTGTGTGAAGTCGGTTTTGGTGAGATAAAAGGGGTCTGTAGCCGCAATTTGTATTTACCCTGATAATAGTGAAATCTCTGCAACTCCATGGACGTAGGCAAATTACCGAACCACGTAAATACTGTCTTGTGCGTGTGATTGTTTTTCTTTGGCGTGTGTTTTCTCTAATTTTTTTTCTCACAAGTTTAGGAATTCGTGGAAATTCCCTACAACTGGTATCAGAGCCTAAGGTTAGGTTTGAGTGGGAGCAATGGCAAAGGAAGCAAGAAAGGCGTCTGGAATAGAAAAGTTTGACGCACAGATTTCGCGTATTGGAGGATGCAGATTGAAGATTATCTTTATGGGAGGAAATTGCATCTGCCTCTTTTGGGGACAAAACTTACGACTATGAAGGATGAGGAATGGGCTTTTCTCAACAAACAAGTACTGGGAGTTATCAGGTTAACGCTATCTAGATTTGTTGCACACAATGTTGTGAAGGAGAAGACCACTATAGATCTGATGAAGGCTTTGTCTGGTATGTATGAAAAGTCGTCAGCAAACAACAAGGTGCATCTGATGAAGAAACTGTTCAATCTAAAGATGGCAGAGAATGCATCAGTAGCACAACATCTGAACGAATTTAACACTATCATAAATCAATTGTCGTCTGTAGAAATTGATTTTGATGATGAGATTCGTGCACTGATCGTTTTAGCTTCTTTGCCAAATAGTTGGGAGGCAATGAGGATGGCAATGAATAATTCTACAGGAAAAGAAAAGCTGAAGTACAACAACATACAGGATTTAATTCTGGCTTAGGAGGTTCATAGAAGAGATGCAGGTGAAACCTCAAGATCTAGTTCTGCCCTAAACCTTGAGTCAAGAGGCAGAGGTAATGATAGAAATTCAAACTGAGGCAGATCAAAATCCAGAAATTCTAATCGGAACAGAAGTAAATCTAGATCAGGCCAACAAGTACAATGCTGGAATTGTGGGAAAACAGGTCACTTTAGGAGGCAATGCAAAAACCCTAAGAAGAAGAATGAAGATGACTCTGCTAATGCTGTAATAGAAGAGGTATAGGATGCATTACTTCTTGCAGTAGACAGTCCACTGGATGATTGGGTTCTGGACTCAGGAGTTTCGTTTCATATCACTCCACACCGAGAAATCATACAAAATTATGTTGCAAGTGATTTTGGTAAGGTGTATTTGGCTGATGGTTCAGTCTTGGATGTTGTGGGTATGGGAGACATCTGGATATTGTTGCCCAATGAGTCTATTTGGTTATTGGAAAAGGTTCAACATATTCCTGACCTAAGGAGGAATTTGATTTCTGTTGGACAGCTTGATGATGAAGGGCATGCAATTCTATTTGTTGGTGGTACTTGGAAGGTTACAAAGGGAGCCAGAGTTATGGCTCGTGGAAAGAAGACTGGTACTTTATACATGACCTCAAGTCCAATAAACACAATTACAGTTGCTGAAGCAAACACTAACACAACTCTATGGCACCGTAGACTTGGTCACATGAGTGAGAAAGGGATGAAGATGCTGCTGTCAAAAGGGAAACTACCAAAATTGAAGTCTGTTGATTTTGACATGTGTGAAAGCTGCATCTTAGGAAAGCAGAAAAATGTGAGCTTCTTGAGAACTGGTAGGACACCGAAGGCTGAGAAATTAGAGTTAGTACACACTAATTTGTGGGGGCCTTTTCCGGTTGCATCCCTTGGAGGTTCAAGGTACTACATCACTTTCATTGATGACTCAAGCAGAAAGGTATGGGTTTATTTTCTGAAAAATAAATCTGATGTATTTGAAACTTTTAAGAAGTGGAAGGCTATGGTTGAGATAGAAACAAGTTTGAAAGTAAAATGTTTGAGGTCAGATAATAGAGGAGAGTACATAGATAGAGGGTCCAGTGAATATTGTGCTGCACAAGGAATTAGAATGGAGAAGACCATTCCTGGGACACCACAACAGAATGGTGTGGCTAAGCGCATGAACAGAACTCTAAATGAGCGTGCTAGGAGTATGAGGTTGTATGCTAGACTACCAAAAACTTTATGGGATAATGCTGTTAGCACTGTAGCTTACTTGATAAACCGAGGACCATCAGTTCCTATGGAGTTCAGACTTCCTGAGGAGGTTTGGAGTGGTAAAGAAGTAAAATTTTCCCACTTAAAAGTTTTTTGTTGTGTTTCTTATGTTCATGTTGATTCTAATGCTTGTAGTAAACTTGATGCAAAGTCTAAAATATGTTTTTTCCTTGGCTATGGTGATGAGAAATTTGGCTATAGGTTTTGGGATGAACAAAATAGGAAAATCATCAGAAGTAGAAATGTGATATTTAATGAACAGACTATGTATAAGGACAGGTCAACTGTAGTGCCAGATGTTACAGGGATAGATCAAGATAAATCTGAGTTTGTCAACTTAGATGAATTGATTGAAAGCATTGTCTAGAAAATGGAGTAAGAAGATAAGGAGAATGTAGATTCATAGGTAGATCAGAGAACACCTGTTGCTGAAGTCCGTAGATCTTCCAGGACAATTAGACCTCCACAGCGTTATTCACCTACTCTAAATTATCTCCTGTTGACTGATGGTGGTGAGCCAGAATGGTGGTGAGCCAGAATGCTATGATAAAGCCTTACAAGATGGGAATTCAAGCAAGTGGGAGTTAGCCATGAAGGATGAGATGGATTCCTTGTTGGGGAATTAGACATGGGAACTGACTGAATTGCTAACAGGAAAGAAGGCTTTGCACAACAAGTGGATATATAGAATAAAGAATGAGCATGATGGCAGCAAACGTTACAAGGCCAGATTAGTTGTTAAAGGATTCTAGCAGAAGCAGGGCATTGATTACACATAGATATTTTCTCCAGTTGTGAAGATGTCAACAATTAGACTGGTACTGGGAATAGTGGCTGCAGAAAATTTACATCTTGAGCAATTAGATGTAAAGACAGCATTCCTTCATGGTGACTTGGAGGAAGACAATTACATGATTTAGCCAAAAGGGTTCATTGATCAAGGACAAGAGAATCTAGTCTGCAAACTGAGAAAGAGCTTGTATAGCCTAAAACAAGCTTCTAGACAGTGGTACAAGAAGTTTGACAGTTTTATGCATAGAATTGGATTCAAGAGATGTGAAGCTGATCACTGTTGTTATGTTAAATTTTTTGACAATTCTTATATCATTTTACTATTGTATGTGGATGATATGCTCATTGCAGGGTCTAGCATTGAGGAGATTGATAATCTGAAGAAGCAATTGTCAAAACAATTTGCAATGAAGGATTTGGGAGCTGCAAAGCAAATCCTTAGTATGAGAATCATTAGAGACAAGGCTAATGGTACATTGAAGCTTTCACAGTTAGAGTATGTGAAGAAAGTTCTCAGCAGGTTCAATATGAATGAAGCTAAACCAGTGAGCACACCCTTGGGTAGTCATTTCAAACTTAGCAAGAAACAGTCACCAAAGACAGAAGAATAAAGGGACCATATGATCAAGGTGCCCTATGCCTCAGTTATTGGCAGCTTGATGTATGCTATGGTGTGTACAAGGCCAGACATTGCACATGCAGTGGGAGTTGTGAGCAGATTCATGAGTAGGCCAGGAAAGCAACATTGGGAGGCAATCAAGTGGATTCTAAGATATCTGAGGGGTTCATCAGATACATGTCTTTGCTTCACAGGTGCAAATTTGAAACTACTGGGTTATGTAGATGTTGATTTTGCTGGTGATATTGATAGTAGAAAGAGCACTACTGGGTTTGTATTTACTCTGGGTGTTATAGCTATATCTTGGGCCTAAATTTGCAAAAGATTGTTACTTTGTCTACTACAGAAGTGAGTATGTTGCAGCAACAGAAGATGGAAAGGAGATGATTTGGCTACATGGCTTCTTGGATGAATTGGGTAAGAAACAAGAGATGGGAATTCTACATAGTGACAATCAGAGTGCAATCTTTCTTGCTAAGAATTCATCTTTTCATTCAAAGTCGAAGCATATACAGACAAAATACCATTTTATCCGGTACCTTGTTGAAGATAAGCTGGTAATACTTGAGAAGATTTGTGGATCCAAGAATCCGGCAAACATGTTGACTAAGGGTGTTACTATTGAGAAGCTGAAGCTGTGTGCAGCTTCAGTTGGCCTTCTAGCTTGAGGACAGGAGGATGAGTTGCAGGGATGAGGGATTGTATTTGGAAGATAGCGTCTGATGTTGGTGATTGAAGTAGTCTCCCAGTGGGAGATCTGTTGGGCTTTGTGGAGCCTAGTTTATGTTTGATCCGGTTTGACGACTTGACCCGACCTGACTCGAATAGTGTTGCGTGGTTTTTAATGAGAGATTTTCTGAGGCTTTGTCTGTGGAGCGGAGACTTGGGCCGATAGGCCCATTGTGAATTCGTTTTTTAGTAGAAAATGTGACTTTGTAATTAGGGTTTGTGTGAAGTCAGTTTTGGTGAGATAAAAGAGGTCTATAGCCGCAATTTGTATTTACCCTAATAATAGTGAAATCTCTGCAACTCCGTGGACGTAGGCAAATTACCGAACCATGTAAATACTGTCTTGTGCGTGTGATTGTTTTTCTTTGGCGTGTGTTTTCTCTAATTTTGTTTCTCACAAGTTTAGGAATTCGTGGAAATTCCCTATACCCTCCTGGAGATTTGAACCCTGGCCCTTGTCCTCCCCACCCCACAAGCACTTATACTTGTGGAGTGACCATCGCACCAAGGGTCTGCGGTGGTAATTTTTCTATAGATCTGGATGAAATGAGGTTTTATTTATTTTCAGAAAGTGAATGGCTAAATATACAAAATCAAACCTTATGTACTAATTTGACAATTAAAGTAAAATGTAAGGGAATAAATTGAATTTTTAGCCTTAAAATAAATAAAATATGTGGTGTACCGCGTAAGTGAAACTCTTTTGTCAAAGTTTCAAAAATACTACCTTGTTTAAAATTATTCTATCAAGAGGTTCTAGATATTTAACAAAAATTTCAATATTTATTTTAATAATCTACCATCACTTAATTGTTTTAATAATCAAAGTTGGGCTGTACATGTTAGGTTTAGGAGATTCCAACCAAATAAAAGGAGATTCCAGTAAAAAAAATACTGGAGGTAAACCATACCCTTAGGTTTACACTATATACGTGTTTGGATACCGCTTCTTTTGCTGTAAACTGAAAACTTTTTGCTAAAAACAATAAAAATAATAATTTCTGGATTACTGTTCACTGCTAAATGTACTGTAGGTTTGCTTTAATGCACTGTTCATGGGATATGAACAATGCAAGAGACATTGGTCAAAAAAAAAAAAAGGGCAAAAATGCTAGACGTGAAATGCAATCAGCTATCCAAACGAGGCTTATGTGGCTTGATATAATTATTACAAATTGTATAACATAATTTGGTTAAGCAATACTCTATTATCAAGTATTTAAAATAAACCTTCTCAAAAAAAGGTATTTAAAATAAAAATAAAAACAAAAAAGTTAAAATAGTACTCCAATTAAAACTTATTTCTCGAAAATTTTAATAAATCTAATAGTAGTGTCATTATTTTTTTATAGTCTTCAGTTTTTCATAAAATTGGTCTTTCTAGGCACTAGCCTAATCAATGGATAAATTTTCTTAATTAATTACTAAATAAAAAATGAAAATAGATGAAGTTTAGACTTCGGACTTTGAGATGGCTTAAAGAGGATTATTGGAGATAATTCCAAGGATCATAAAAAATATAAGGAAAAAAAGGCTTAAGAAAGAATTTCACTTTCAAGCCATATTCAGCTTCATATTCTTTGAAAAATCTGGACGGGTGGATGTATAATAATTTTGAAGCTGAAAACAATAATTTTATTATCAGTTGCTTAATAATTTTTTAAATTTATTAAAAGGAAAAAGTAGTTGCTCATATATTAGATATAACAATATATAATTGACTGTCACACAATAAAGCAATATTATCATTTATCACAAACTGAGAAAAAGTTTGAATTGGCGTTAGCGTGGACCAGTGTACCACTTTTCTATTGCTTGTATAATCTTTATTTATTTATTTTTTTTTTTTCAGTTCCCCCTCCATGGATTTGAATGATAAGTGAATCAAAAAATGAACTTGTTTAGTTTCCAAGGAACACTCAAATATGCCTTTATTGATTGCTTATTAAACATTATTGATTGTACAATAACAATAACAAGATACATCAAAAGTTCACATTATATGAACTAATTAGAGAATGTACAAATAATACAACAGTGTGTTATAAACTTCTGGTTTATGTAAAACAATATTATACACTGTAGTTACCTGAGCGAAAAGGAGTGAAAAAGATTTCGATAGACAAGGAAGTACTGCAATATCACAGGTTGAGGGACAAGTCTAGTCCTGGGGCTTTAAGTTGCTGATTTCTTGAAAAGCTATTGCCCTGAAAATCCCAAAGACTGGCAATTCTGTTAGTAGCTACAGATCCTGATGAATTTGAGACTAATGAAGAGTGCTCAAAATCATTAATTGCATCCCTGAGATTCACTCCCATCATGTCTCTTGGTTGAAACCCACTTCCTGCGACCCAATAATCGTCCATGCCCAAATGGTGCACACCATACAGTGGTTTGGACCACACTTCTTTGCCATACCAAACTCCAGCATGGGGTCGAGAATGAAATGGCTTATGAATCATAGAGCGCATATTAACCCCCAGAGCCCTAGTCAAAGACTCATGATGAAGATGAGGAAGTGTTGGCATAGGTGAATAATATTTGTTCAAGTGACAATCTAAACTAACCATCCTCTTCAAGAAAGCTCTCTCATGTTTGTGGGCATTTTGGTGCCCACCTAAAGCTTGACTGTTGGAGAACTTCTTGCTGCAATATTTGCAAGGAAAATATTGCTTCTTCTCTTTCACTTCATTGAAGGGTTCAGGTTCTTCCTGAGATTTTGGAGACTTTTTATCAAAGCCATCCAACAAATTGTTTGCTACCTTTGATGCATGACCATCCACAACACTGTTAGAAAGCCTTAGATCTAGTAACTGATCCAATTCAACCTCCATGGGGAGTTCTACTTCAGCCTTTCCTTGGCTATCAACATTGCTGCATGAAATTCTTTCAGACATTATTGTGATTCTCAATGAATTTTCTAATGGATGTAAATTTTTTTTGTTTTGGAAAAAAAAGGAGGATGTGTTATTTATAGAGACCAAAGTGAATCAATGTGATCTTCCACATATAGAATAATATCTATATGGGAATATTGCATTAGTAAACATTTTATAATACTCGAGGCAAAACAAAAGCCTAGCTTGATGAGTTTTTGAGACTTTAATTTGGAATGTTTTATAAAATAAGGTTTTATTGATAATTTCTAAAATATATATCTCATCATACAATTGACAACTCTGCTTCAAACTAGATGATTTTGTGAGTCTTTATTACTCGCCCGTTCCTTAAAAGGAGGTTTTATTGATAATTTTAAAAAATGTCATATTACATCTCAACTTCAGTCATATCCTCAAGATAATGTTGAATCGATAAGATTCCATAATACTATTATTAGCAAAAAAAAATATTTATATATGAAGATAGATTCAAGTTTTATCTGATGTTATACATTTTTTCAGCCATAAATGTTAATGGGATTCACTAGTTATCCACTATTGCTTACCGTCTCACCAATTTATTAATTATTACCTTTATGGCTTTACCTCATTTATATCTTTATCTCTTTTATCTAAAATTTCACACCTCTAAAACTTACTTTCTTTGTCCCACTTTGTTTGTCCTGTTTGAAAGGTTAAATTTTTTAAGGAAACATCATTTATTGTCTTATCTGCTTTATAAAAATATATAAGTTTACAAAACTATCCTTAAATAAATTTATCAGTTTAAAAAAAAAAAATTTCTTAATGAGGCAACTAAAATCTAAAAAGGTGTCCTAATTAGATTAATTTTTTTAAAAAAAATATTAGTTAGTTTATTTTCAAATAGTTTTGAAAATAAAGTAGGGGTATAATAGGAACATTAATAAACTAATAATTTTTATTTTTAAAAACAAAACAATATTTTGAAATATTTCAAAATTGAATAAAGAACAAACAAAGTGGGATGGAGGAAGTAGTTATTATTGGGGGTAAGATCTGGAATTCAAGTCTCCAGGAGAGAGTTTCAAACATATATATAGTTAGATTGGTAGAATTTCTATATATCTTGTATAAAAATAAAAATAAAAAAGTTATTATTTGTTACTTTCCTCCATCCTGTTCTGCAAAGACCCTTTATTCGGCAGATTTGGATCCTATCAATTTCATTGTTAACGGTTATTTTGAAAATATCGTGATATTTTGTAAAGAATAAGATTTTATGGGAAACAGTGATTTTTCTTGAGTTTTTAATAAAAAGTGTTTTTTGAAGGGAATATGGGGTTTAATGGGAGAAATATTTTAGGAAAAATATTTTCATTGAAAAATAAATCTCTCGTGTCTTGAAAAATTATTTTTCATTTTTAAGAAAATATTTTCTAATGAAAGACCTCGTAGCATTTTCTTATGAGAAAAGTTCTGTGGATTCTAAGAACGTGGAAAACCTTGTAGAAATCTTCTTCTTCTTTTTTGTGGGTAAACAGGGAATAACATTCAACTAATTAAACAGAAACAAAAAACTCAGGACAGCGCCTGGAGGAATACAGCTCATTGAAATCAGAAGTGAAAGTAAAACCCAAGTCCACAGGCGGACTTTGGGACAGCAAAAAGTCTTGATTTTGGTGAGAGAGTCGTGAGGCCCCATCTTGGCAATGTAGAAATCATTTTCTTATAAGAAAAGTTCTGTAGATTTATGGGGTTTTTTTTTTTTTTTTTTTTCATGTTAGTTCCTTTGGAAAACACTTTTTAAGTGAATCTTATTAGTTTTGGTGAAAAATTATTTGGAGATGAAAAATCCAATGAGTTGATGAAACCCACACATAATTAAGCAACATGCAACGATGTCATCATCGATCAACTGGTATATTTAAGCATGTAATCACCATTTATTTTACTTAAGCATCATCATAATTTCACCATTATCTATATGGTTGATTAGCACTTAAGCATGCTAGTAGAGGTGGACACAGCCTTTTTGCCCAGATTGTCTAGTTTTTCAATTTTTAGGTCCCTATTTTGTGCACATGGTTGGAGACCTTACAGTCCTTACCGAGTTCCCATTTTTGTATTATTGTTGTCGTTGGAAAGGTCTCGCAGCCTACTGTAATAAAAGTTATTAACCTCTGAAATTGGTTGGTCCAAGTGAGATTGCTCCTTAAAGTTGATTTTTATCAATCTTGTGGGAGCAATATCATACTATTTGAATTTGATCTTGTGATGCCGTTTTTTTCCAGGACATAGATAATCACTTGTACTTTATAAGTGTACTAGCCTTTTGGATCCAATTTTCACGAGCAATGAGAAATGCGGGCACAAAGAGAGAGCACCCCAAGTGAGTTTTTGTGGGTTTCACATAATTTGTCCAATTTTTGTTACGTTACTTTTTACATCCTTTTTGCCCTCCATTTGATTTAAGAAAGGTATTGCTGAAAAGATCATGACCTCTACTTTCTAGACCCCCTATCCACTTTATGGTTCCAATTTTCATATATATATATATATATAGAAGGGCCAATTTTCATATTTGAGTCTTTGACAGGTCAGACATTTTGGAAAATGACGTCAAAATCAAGTTTTTATCCAAAAGTAGTTTCCACTTTAATGTTTTTGTAAATTGATTCTGATTTAAGTGGAACTTTCGCAATCCAAGCATTCCAAACTAAAACTTATCATGAGTTGTTGGAAGCAAGGTCTGACTAAATCAGGCTTATGGAGACTCGTTTCAAAATTTGTACTTTTTCAATGTTTTTGAGATACCTTGCTCGTTTTAAATCCAACCTGAGCTTGTTAAAATAATTCAATTGTCCACAATGTGGGCTTGAATTCATCCCAATTAAACGATTAGATTTTTATTATTATTATCAAATTAAGGTCAAGCTCATGTTGACCGTGGTCAAACTTGTAAAGTGTTTGATAATATGTATTTCGATGCAAAATAATGCAATTGGGCGATTAGTTAAAATTTTAAGTTCATTTGACCATCGTTTCACCTGATCAAAGTTTGATCGACATAGGGAATTTTGGTCATTGGACCAGAAAATTGTTTGCTCTAGTCTAACGTCCAATCAAAACAAATTAACTTAGAATTAGATGTTTCCATAATCCCAATGTGAAAATATAATTTTTTACAATTTTAAAAGTGAAATTAATACGGCATCCACAAGGCACACGACAGATTTTTTTGTTGGCAAATGTACCCTTTTGAACTTATTGGGTATTAGAAATTTGGAGATAAGCTTATTTCATATAGGCTAATTATTAGCTCCAACTAGCGAATTGCTTCTTCTTTTTTTCTTTTTTTCTTTTTTTTATGGGAATTGCTTCTTTATCTTGAATGCGGGTAGATTTTATTTGTAAGTCTCACACATGGGATTCATCTTTCCCGCTCCGTTTATTTCGATGAAAAATATTGTGTAAAGATAATTTTCTATGTTTTCCAATGTTTGGTAGCATAAATAAAAAAATAAAAAATAAAAGAAGATAAATTTAAAGGAAAACTATCTTTGGTTAACTTCAAAAGTGTGACTTATTTTTAGAGATTGTTTTCCATTAAATGGTCATTTGGTACATGTGTTTAAACATATGTTTTCAGTTTTTAAAGAACATTACATGCATTTTCACACATTTTTTCACTCACACGTATTTCTAAAAAATACAAATAACATTACTAAAACGACGTTACTAAATTTTTTTTTGAAAAATAACTCTATCTCACAGCAAGCTAAATAAGGGAAGTTAGGAGGTTGTTTTTTAATTCATTTAAAGTTACTATCAAACATTGGAAAAATTATATAGTTTTAGGGTGCGTTTGGTTCAACGGTAAATTAGTTTCAGAAAATATTTTGCACATTTGCGTGTGTTTTGCAGCAACTGAAAATCACTTACCCATTGACCATAAAATACCCCTTCCCACCCGTAAAACAATTTTCGTTTCTATTTTACCTTCAAATAGAATTTTCTAGACTGAAAACAGAAAAGGAGAGAGAGAGAGCAACGACTCACACCAGAAAAGAGAGAGAGAGAGAGAGCTAGAGGGAGATCGCCGAATCTGGTCAAATCACGTCAGTGAAGTCTAGATCGACGTCCTCAACCCAAAGCCCTGCCGTTGAGCTCGTGCTGGGCAAGATCGAGGCGCGAGATCGCGCCATCGACCTCGTGCTGGGCGGGATCGCGCCATAGAACTCGCACCGGCAAGATCGGTGACCCACCGACCACTGATCTCTCTCTTCCTCCTCTCTCTCTTAGTTTGACCGAATGATTTATTTGCCCAGAATGGTGTTGTTTTGATTTTTGTTTGTTTAAAAGTTGATAGATTGCAATTTTCTATTATAAAATTTGTTTGGAATATGAGAAAATAGCTAAGAAAATGTGAAAAATTAGTAGAAAAATTGCATTTTCAAAATGTTACCAAACACTTGAAATTATTTTCTAATATAATTTTTAAAATGCAACCAAACACTAGAAAAAATTTTCCTTTCTTGAAATTATTTTCACCTGAAATTATTTTACACTCGGAAAATATTTTACACTCAAACAAACGCACCCTTATAGAAAATGCCTTTTGGAAAATGATTTATTTTCTAGAAAACATCATTGCTAAAACAAACAGAGCATCCATGTGAGGGGAGAGGAATCCACTGATAGAGGTAATTAGTTTCCATATAGCCTTATATTTATGTGGCTTAGTACAGTTATTAATTGTATTTCACTTGAGACCTTTTTAAATTAGAAAGAATTCCTCAAATTATGAAATTTTATTCGTCTTACATTTTATAACTATTTTTTTATAATTAAATAGTTAGGAGAAAGAGAATTGAATCTTGAATATCTTTGTTAGAAACATAAAAAAACTACAATTGAACTACACAACTCTTAACTTATATTTATAATTTTGGGAATAGTATAGTTGGGGCAACATAAATAGGCTAATATTTAAAATTGCTACCAGCATGATAAATGCTTCATTGTTTAATTTTAGTTAGTAATTAATAAGGATGGACAATTTAATGTTGTAAGATAAAATCTAACATCCTTGATTGTGGGTATATAAATCTATAATCTATAATTTAAATATTATATATAAAACGGAAGAGGTTTGAATTTTGTTTTACCTCATAATATTATGTCATATAAACTTTTGAGACTTTACAATTTTACATGTTATTATTCTAATATTTTTAATTAAATTTAAATTATTTATTGAAGCCATTAATTAGCATCTTAGCGTATCATATAAACTTTAAATGTTAGGATATACAGTTCTATATATAAACATAATTATAATAAATGCTTATTAACAACTATCATAATTATTGAACTTCATATTTAGATAAAAAATAAAAGCAAGAAAATTGTTTTGGCGACTTATTTTAATCTCTTTCGCACAGATTACTGACCAGTTTATTAATAAATAGATGGAATAACGCTCTACTGTTTTGGCGAAAATTGTTTTCTCAATTTTATAGTGTTTGGTATGGAAAAACATTCAAGTAAATAGAAAAAGTTTTCTATAATTAATGGGGAAAAAAAAAACCAATAGAGTATAGAAAACGTTTCTCATTTTTAAGAGTAGTTTTTTTTTTTTTTTTTTGAAATGTCATATCCTCAATAAACTACCACAAAGAAACTCTCCCGATTAATGATAATCTCTCCCATAATAGTTGATTGCTGTTGACCAATGTTGGGCAAATTTGACCTTTCAAAATGACATTTTTAAAGAAGATGAGAAGAGTTATACTAAATGCTATAACTTAACATAATTGTTGAGCCATTGGAGCCAATTAAAAAAAATATCATTATGGGGTTTCTAATCTTGGGCTCATGTTAAAACTTAAAGTGAGAGAAGTAGCAGCATCAAATTGCATTAGAAAACATTATCAATAGCTAATTACCAAATCAATAATACTCAACAACATATAAACTGATATTAATGAAATTCAAATTTACAAATTGATAAATAAGAAAATAAAAGCAATCCAGAAACTAAAGGCCATATTCTAGGAAAGAAAATGGCACTATTAATTAAACTATATAATAAAAATCAAGCTAATTGAAAATACTGAGAAATTAAAGCTTGAGTGTCAAGTCAACCTCCACTGGGGATTCACGTTCCGGATTCTGCAAAGAACTGCTACCATTACCACGGTTGCCATCGGTAATCATATTAGGAAAAGGTCCCATACCTATAGGAATACCTCTAGACATGCCATTTGATGAAGTTGAAGTCCCATTATTGTCGAAGGTAGTCGTGTCCAACGATTGAATCCCACGATTTCCAACCAAGTGCTGTGATGATTGATGCATATTGGCTTGTGGGTATTGTAGGTGAGGCATATTGGCTTGTGTGTATTGTAGGTGACGCATATTGGCTTGTGGGTATTGTGATTGATGCATATTGGCATGTGGGTATTGAGAATGATGCATATTGGCCTGTGGGTATTGTGATTGATGCATATTGGCACGTGGGTTCATGATATTAGCCTGCCTAACCCACCCACGGTGGCCATGTCTAAGTCCGCTATAGCGCCAAGTGTTACAATAATTAGGCTTATGAATCATTGAGTGTGGTTGAATCCCAAGGGTGTTTGTGTTTCTTATAGGTCCATGCAAAGGATTTGAAGCCATAACCGAGTAAGGATACAACATAGGATCCATAGGAGAAGGAAAATAAATTACCTTTTCTTTCTCTTTCTTTGAGGCTGCTCGCTCATGTTTGTGTGCGTTTTGATGGCCCCCAAGTGCTTGAGAAGTTGTGAAAGTGTGCGTGCAAAACTTGCAAGGAAAAAGCCTCTTTTGTGCCTCATCTTTGGGTGGCTCGATCGATGATTGTGGTGATTTTGCAGGACTAGCCTCATTGTTATTGCAATCATATAGGTTGAGTAGTTCAGTTTTGGGATGAGTTTCTTTTGGAACTCCTCGCATGACCTTTGGAATTTCTTGGATTGGGATCACACTCTCTTGTTGATTGGCCGACATTGGTATTGTGATTTGTGTAGCCAGAAGAGAAAGAAAGATAAGTTGTAGGGTTTGAGGGATTGAGAGACAGAGGGATTCATGGTGTAGTATTTATTAGGAGAGAAGTTTATTTCGCATCTTCCATGCATGGAATGGTATCTCTTGTGGAGATATTGCATGTTCTTAAAACAGGAAAGGACTTTAATGCAAGAAGCTAAGAATTACATGTCTTTGACTTTGAATGCTTTGCTCCGTCCTTCTCATGTATCAAACTCACTTTTTCCACTTGCAAACATTCCCAAAATCACACTCAACTACCCAACATACTTAGTTGTCAATTTTTGATTGGATTTTAATACTTCTAATTGGATTTCAACGCTTATACATAGAATCAAAACATTTTTTTTTTAATAAAAAAAAATGATATGTCCACAATAATTTCATAACAAATTTTAAGTAGTAATTAAGTTGTTACTGGTTTTAATTTGAATTTACAACTTAAATTACATTTTGCTCACTCATAACAACCACTTATAACCTACCACTTAAAAGTTGTTATGAAAGTATTGTCAAAATATTATAAACATAGTATTTCTTATAAAATTTAAATACACTAATCATGAAATTAGCATGATGTTGATTTGGGCGTATGTCTAGGACTCTAGAGGTACTCTTTTTTTTTCTGTACTTTTTTTTCCTTATGAGAGTTTGATTTTTCCTTTGACCAAATCATTAATTGCACCTTATTCAGGAAAAATAAACAATGTATTAATTGTACCCTCCTCAGCATTTAATTTTTCTTATAAGAAAGTATCAATCAATTAATATCCTAGTATGCATCTATATATGGAGATCAATGTGATAGGCATGAGGAATAACACCTTATATCGTTTAATGAAAATTTATAATTACAGGGTAGCATTTATGTGGACGGTTAAATTAATCAATTGCTTCGATAATATGTCATATACAAGAAATTATACAATCCTCTGGTAGATCACGTCACTTGTCCACCATTCTATTAAGAGATTTCCACTTATTTAAAATTGCTGAGTTAGTAATTAGTTTCTGTTTAAAAAAATTTTATATCTCAGCAATTGTAAACATGTGGGAGTCTTTTAGTGGAATAGCGAACTACGTCACTTATCCACCCTGAGAACCTTATAATTTCTTCTCGTATCTAATGTCTTTAATTTTTTTCTTTCTTTCTTTTTTTTTTAAATGTTTTCTTTCTTTTGTACTCTTAGATTCTTAATATCTGAACGCATGACATTATTCCATGGTGGTTGCAACTTGTAATTTGATAATTATATAAAAATTGTAATGTTATTGAATTTTTTTTTTCCTGAAGGAGCACTGTTATTTATTATAACCATTAATATGAGCACATGAATAAATAAGGGTACATAATAAATACACACTAATTACATGCATATCTTTAGTATGCCTGTCAATTATTATATGTAATGACTACATAATATATGGTTGTACATACATAAAATAAATAAATTCTATATATATTAGAATAAGAGCATGGCCTTTGATAATTTAGATCTTTCTATAATTTGGAAGGTATAATTTGAACAACTGAAGCAAATTAATTATGTGTGTGCATGCACGTGTCTATTTTTATCCTCTTTTAAATTTCTAAAATTTTTTGATAATATAATTATAATTAATTAGAATTTCTAAATTTCTAGAAACTTTGATAATAGAGATTAGAGAAAATTATGTTAATAATTTTAATGTACTTTTAAATTATAATGCACCACGAAACAAGAAAAAATGAAGAGATTATAAAGAAAGAAAAGAAATCCACTTGGCACAACCTCATATATTAGAAAACATTAAATATTTCAATGATATGAAAATAAGAAAATAATTAGCATTTTACTTTAATATTGTGCTTGATAACATAATTGACGAATTTTTTTTATCTATTATATATATTATTGAATTAATACATTAAATATAATTTAAGAGGCAATGAAAGACAGCTACAAAGCATCTGGAAGCCATATCATGGGATGCACAGCCAAAACCTGGTTGCAAAACTATTTTTCTTCAAAGTAATGACCACATTGATAAAGAACTTGGTAGTACAAAACTACTACCAATGATGCTCAGCATGTTGCCCTTCAATTGACTAGCCTATTTTTGGATCCATGTACATAGCCTTCCGATCTCAAAGGGATGACCAATGAAATTGGAAAACTGATGGATTCATTGGATACTTTAGAGGAGATTAATGTGCCAGAGAATAAGATTAGGTGGAGAAAATAATTAAGTACGTCTTCAGTTCACAATCAATGTTCGAAAATCGTTGTAAAGAGGAAAAAGATCACACGCTAATGCGGATCTCTAGTAAGAAGGGCAATGACTGCTTGCTATATATAATGTGACGGTAGCAATTTCAATGATGTAGAGGTTGAGGTAGCAGTCCTTACCAGGACTGAGTTCCTTTTGCTTTCGGCATGAGAACCGACAAGTACTATCATTGAAATTGCTACCATCGCATGTTCATTAGCCATCTAACTAGGGTAAGAATAAGGCCTCCATACTAGACATAAACAGAAAACTACAAGAAACAAAATACGTTTAGTTTAAGAAAATCCTCCTTGAATCTGCCACATTTTCATAAACTCCACCATGAAGAATGGAGAAAACTCTTTAAAATTTTATTAATCAAATTTTGAATTACCTAAGAGGCTACAACCACAATATAAATACTATAGAAATCCTAGGGCGGCTGGGAAATGCTAGAAAGCCTTAATTCTTGTTATACAAGAAATAAGCTAGAAAATAGGAAAAAACACCCAAAAAAAAAAAAATTTTGAGAAAAAAAAAAATCAAATTCTATGAAATTTATAAAATGTCCCAAAACAAATAAGACCATATTTTGACTTTTAATTTGAAAATAATAACAAAAAGAGAAAGTATCATAAGTAGAAAAATGGACTACTTGAAGCTTAAACAAAGGAAGTTTCATAAAAACGGCGCATGACTGTAAGGTGATGACTTTTAATCTCATGATGCTTCCTTCCAATTCACCAAAATACATATGACTCTTTCCTTTTTCTCTAATGATTTACACTAGAACATTTCTATTTTCCAAATTTTTTGCGTCTTCACTTCTAACAGTTTCCGTGTTCAGTTGATGCGTTTTGGTGTTATATTTCTTAATTCCCTATCACATGTCCTTTCTTTCCTCTTTATTTCTTTATTATATTTTAGTTTGGATTAACATTTAGTTGTTTTTGAAGTACGAATTTTAATTTTCATCAAAACAAAATCTACTCGGCAATGTATTTGAATGTACCTACCAATTGTTTGAGTTATTTAGTGTTAAAGGTCTTTATGCCTTAGATTTAATTTTAATTGTGGTTGAGATGATTATATGGATATTTGATTACCATGATAATCTCCTTGAGATAATAAGAAATGTAAAATGCACCAAAACAATATATTTGAAGATTTAGACCGTTTAGTTTGTATAAAAGAAAATTTAGGAAAACATAACCCACTATGACACAAGTTCAATTAAAATGATTCCTCTTAAAAATAGAACAATCTTAACTGAACACACCCAAAATAATCAAATTAAAGAGTGGTTTGAGATAGAAATAGAAAATAAAAAGATATACATTTGTAGGGATAAAGAAAAAGAGAAAATTTCTAAAGTTATTGCTTTTGTACGTATAGAGTGAGAGACTAAATGAATATAAATGAGTGATGTTTATATGCAATTAGGAAAGAGAAAAAAATGGGGACGTGAGTTTATTCATTCCAAAGACAACTTGTACGGGCCTCACCCCCCGTCAAGCCCAATCGTTCTAAGGCCCATGAAAACTAACTCTTATAAGAGCCCCACGCTGATCACACATGGTAACGCATGTGCCGTCCAAGAGGTTTGAGCTTGGAGTGCTCAAAGCAGCCTGTGACGTGCCCCTGCCGAGCACAGAACTTACATGCGGGGTTGGTCCCAACGCCACTATCATTTTTTCCTTCCCGCCACCAAACATCCACTTAGATGAAATGGTATTAGACTTCCCTTCCATTGCCTAGGAAACGCCCCTACCGAGCATCAAACCCAGCGGTGGAGCCAGTTCCAATGCCACTCTCATTTCCTCCCACTCCCAACTAAACCCCCACTTATGGGTAATAGTATTGGACCCCTCCTCCCACCCATCAGGAGAATAATCATGACCGTTCCACTAAGTTTAGCTATAAAGAGGCAGAGAAGATTCAGTTGATGAGGTTCGCAATTCCAGAGGGAAAAGACTAGAGAAAGTAATATTAATCCTCCCCAAGGAAGAAAGGGGAGAGTTAGTGAGAAAAGAGGGGAGACTCAGGAAATGGGGCAGCCGAGCATAACGCCACCCATGGTAGGAAATCCAAAAGCCCACTATACAAATAGATTGTGAGCCCAAACTCCTCCGAGGCCCAGCAGGCTTATTTTGGAACGCATAATTGGCGTCGTCTGTGGGAAACTCCTACATAGCTGTGGTGTTATCTTGGCACGCTTGTAAGGATGTCTGGAAGCGGATAGAGAAGCCATGCAAAGAGCGACACTGGAGGGTCGTCGCGGGGGTCTACATGGCGAGAAAGGAGGCAAAAAAGGCAAGAGGACAGAAGGCATGAGAAGGTAGGAGAGTCTGGGCCTAGAGAAGGGTCGTACCAAACCCTCCGGACAATATTTGACGCCTCGGGCCGCATCCGCCTTGATAGAAGAGACCAGGAGCTTGAACGGAGGGACCAAGAGCTCGAGCGCCTGCGTAGGACGGTCAGGGATTTGGAGTTGCAAGCACGGGGCCGACGTAGGAGAATGGACCAGAGAGAACGAAGGGAAAGGTCAGTAAGTGTGGGGAATCGCCGTGAGGCAAGATCTCATCAATCCAGGTCTCGTAGGCACTGCAACTGCTCGCGAGAGTATGCGGACCGTGAATCAACTTCCCCCGACGTGGAGCGACCACGTAATGCTGCCATGGATACCATGAGCCGAGCATTGCGTCAAGCTGCCCGGTCTCCGTTTTCTAGAGATATCGAGAGCGCGCCTATATCGAGCCGGTTCACACGCCCACCGTTCAATTCCTACACTGGGAAGACAGACCCGGTGGAACATATAAGTCACTATATTCAGATAATGTCCTTACACTCCCATAACGACGCATTGATGTGTAAGGTTTTCCCCCTCGAGCCTTGGCCCCATTGCTTTGAGGTGGTTCAATGGGTTGAAGAAGGGCTCGATCCATAGTTTTTTGGAACTGATCCAGGAGTTCGAAGTACGGTTCATGACTTGCAGCCGGGTGCCGTAGCCCGTGGACACGTTGCTATCAATGAAGATGGAGGCTGGAGAGACCCTTCGCAACTACGCCAGTCGGTATTGGGAGTTGTACAATGAGATTGGCAGGGGTAATGAAAAGATCGCGGCGAGCACCTTTCGGATGGGCCTACCCGAAGAATCTGGGCTGAAAGAATCGTTGACCTTAAAGCCTCCCGAGGATATGAGGCAGTTGATGAGGCGTATCGAAGAGTACAAGCGATTAGAAGATGATCGGCTGCAGTCCAAAGGGAAGGAACCAATAATCAGTTATCCTTGGAACAACGGCTTCAACCCTAGACACAGGAAGGATTTGAGAATTCAAGAGCCCGGCCCAACGGTTGGGGGCGTCAACGCGACGTTCAAGGAGCCCGTACACCGCATCATTGATAGGATAAAAAATGAGCCGTATTTTAAACGCCTGAATAGGATGGCGGGCGACCCGTCAAGGAGAAACCAGAATTTGTATTGCTCCTATCATAGGGATAAAGGGCATACCACCGAGCAGTGTAGGGTGTTGAAAGATCACCTGGAACAGTTGGTGAAGGCAGGGCATTTGAAAGAGTTTTTGGTGGAAACAGGGAATCAGGAGACTGGACAGGCTGATCGGCTGCGTCGAAACCCTCTCCCACCCCCTTTGGGAGTGATAGAGGTCATCCACGCCGCACCGAGGGCAATTAGAGCACCCACAGCAAAAGGGGTGTTGACCGTGGTGTCGGCGGAAGGAAGCGCGAGCGAACAACCCCCTGGTAAGAAGCCGAGGTACAGTAGACAACCTATCGCGTTCGACAACGACGACCTGGAAGGTACTACTCAGCCCTACCACGATGTTTTAATAGTCACGGCCCGAATAAGGGGATTTATAGTGAAGAGAATAATGATAGATCAAGGGAGTGGCGTAGATGTAATGTACCCGGACCTATACAGGGGGCTCGGCCTGAAAAAGGGGGACTTGTCCAAGTATGATACACCTTTAATGGGATTCGACGGGCCTATGGTGATTCCAAAAGGGCAGATTTCACTCTCAGTTATCATGGGAGGCAGGGAGGTAATGGTGACATTCATAGTGGTCGCCTCTTTCTCATCGTACACGGCAATATTCGGAAGGCCATGGATACATGACATGGGGGCTGTGCCATCCACCTTGAACGTAAAAGTCAAGTTCCGAACTGATGAAGGGATTACAGTAATAAGGGGCGATCAGCAAGCGGCCAGACAGTGTTTGGTAGCCACGGCAATCAAACGAATAGAACAGAAGGAATCAGCCGAGAAGGCACCCGTATAGCAATTACAGCATCCCCAAGTGGAGGGGACCAATGCTGCCGAGGATTTGGTAAGCGTAAAGATCTTACCGGGAAGTGAAAGGAGTTTTCAGATAGGGGCAGGCTTGAATGATGGGGAAGGCTTGAATGATGGGGAAAGGGTGCAACTACTACTGTTCCTCATACAAAACGTGGATGTGTTTGCATGGAATCCATATGAGGTGCCCGGTGTCGACCTCGAGTTCATAGTTCACAAGCTGAATGTGGATCCTCTATGCCCCCCAAGAAACAAAGACCGAGAAGGTCTGCTAAGGAGCATGTGGAAGCCGTCAGACAGGAAGTTGGGAAGCTGAGAGAGGCGGGGGCCATAAAGGAAACATTCTTTTCGGAATGGCTCGCAAACACGGTAGTCATGAAAAAGAAGAGCGGTAAGAGGAGAGTTTATGTTGATTTTACCGATCTGAACCGAGCATGTCCGAAGGATCCGTTTCCAATGCCGAAAATCGACTAATTGGTGGACGCTACGTGCAGGCACCCGAGAATGAGTTTCCTCGATGCTTTCCAGGGCTATCACCAGATTGCCCTAGCCACCGAAGACCAGGAGAAGACGGCATTCTTAACGCCCGATGCTAACTACCACTATACCGTGATGTCGTTCGGTTTGAAAAACGTGGGAGTCACTTATCAACGAATGATGACGAGGATGTTTAGGGATAAGATTGGACGGACAGTGGAAGTATACATTGATGACATGGTGATAAAGAGAAAGCAAGAAGGATAGCACATTGACGACCTGAAAGAAGTGTTCGAGATACTCCGACGACATTGGCTGCGCCTCAACGCCGATAAGTGTGCATTCGGGGTTGGATCCGGCAGGTTCCTGGGTTATTTGATTACTAAACGAGGGATAGAAGTCAGTCCCGATCAAATTGAAGCCGTGAAACGTCTCAAACCGCCGGACAACCCGAAAGAGGTTCAAAAGCTGACTGGTATGCTGGCTACTCTTAACCGATTTATTTCCAAGTTCGCTGATCGGTGCCAGCCTTCATACCAACTTCTAAAGAAGTGGAAGGGGTTCTAGTGGGACGAGGAGTGTGACAGGACCTTCCAAGATCTAAAGGATTACCTTGGGCGGGCACCGACGTTGTCAAGCCCAGAACCAGGAGAAGACTTGTACATGTACCTCTCAGTATCCGAGCATGCAGCGAGCGCCATACTACTGAGGGATAACGGTGCACAGCTTCCGGTTTATTACATCAGCAAGACGCTAGTCGACGCGGAGACTGGGTACTTACCACAGGAAAAATTGGTGCTGGCACTCGTGCATTCCACCCGAAAATTACCTCATTATTTTTAGGCCCACACAGACCACATCTTAACCAAGTACCCGCTCCAGTCATTGTTTAGGAGATCTGACTTTACGGGGAGGATAGCCAAGTGGGGGACTCGGCTGGGCTCCTTCGACATCAGATACAAGCCGAGGAACTCAATGAAGGGACAAGTACTTGCGGATTTTATTGCCGAGTTCTCGCCGAGAGGTACGGACATAACCTGCGTAGTAGAAGTCAAGCCACGGAAGGTGTTTGTGGACGGAGCGTCCAATGCGGCTGGAGCGGGGGCAGGGATCGTGGTCATCACCCTGGAAAACCTAAAGCTAGAACACTCATTCAGATTAGGCTTTAGGGCTTCTAATAATGAGGCCGAATATGAGGCTCTGCTGGCAGGACTAAGGGTTGTCATGGATCTGGGGGTAAATGAGGTGGAAGTATACTAGAACTCCTTCCTCGTAGTAAGTCAGGTCCAAGGGAACTTCGAGGCTAAGGATCCCCAGATGATAGAATATCTGCGGCTAGCAAAGTAGATGATGGGTAACTTTGTGACAGTCAAGATTGAGCCAATAGCCCGGGGACAGAACTGGCACGGCGATTCTTTGGCAACTCTAGCATCATCAATAGTTGATGAGGTACCTCGACTGATCGGGGTGGAGTTGGTGCCCGAGCCAAGTATTGCCGCCAGGGCACTGATTCTTCAGGTCACTGAAGCCAAGAAGTACTGGATGGATCCAATCATCGACTTCCTTTCAGAAGATCGAGCCCCGGAAGATGAGAAAGAGGTAGCTAGAGTACAGCGAACTTTCGCTCAGTACTGGTTATCTGCCGATCAAAAGCTATATCGCAGATCATTCAAAGGGCCATACCTGCAGTGCCTTCGCCCCAGCCAGGCTAAAGAACTGTTAGCTGAATTGAACGAGGGAGTCTGCGGTAGCCACGTGCGGGGACACTCGCTGGCGCATCGAGCAATGACCCAGGGTTTCTGGTGGTCGCAGATGAGGAAGGAAGCTACCGAGTATGCTCAGAGATGTGAACAGTGTCAGGTTCACGCGCCGATGATCTACCAACCGGCCAGGAACTTGAACCCAGTTTGCAGCCCATGGCTGTTCGCCCGCTGGGGGCTGGACATAGTCGGACCATTTTCTCGAGAAACGGGCAACCGAAGGTTCGTGTTGGTGGCAGTAGACTACTTCACAAAGTGGGCAGAGGCTGAGGCACTGGCCAACATCCGAGACGTTGACGTTAAGAGATTCGTATAGAGGAACATTATAACAAGGTTCGGCGTGCCGGAATCTTTAATATCGGACAATGGCCTACAGTTCAACAGCAGGGCTTTCCGGGAGTTTTGTGAGAGCCTCGGTATCCGGAACCGATAATCCACACTAGCCTACCCACAAAGTAACGGCCAAGCAAAAGTGACAAACAAGGCTATTGTGAGCGGCCTTAAGAAAAGATTGGAAGGCGCCAAGGGTAGATGGGCCGAGGAGTTGCCAACCGTCCTATAGGCATACCGAACCACTCTGAGGAGATCCACAGGAGAAACGTCATTCTCTCTAACTTACGGGGCGGAGGCAGTCATCCCTGCTGAAGTAAACCTGTGTAGCGCCCGAGTTGCAGGATTCGCTTCTGACGAGAACGAGGAGTTTATGGCCAAGGAGCTGAACTTGCTGGAGGAACACCAAGATGTGGCCACCATTCGGCTGGCAAAGTACCAACAGAAGCTTGCCAGGAGGTACAATAGAGCTGTCAGAAGGAGGGAGTTCGCCGCAGGAGATCTGGTACTCCGAAAGGTAGTGGGGAATACGCGAGAGACGAGCGCGGGAAAGCTAGCTCCGACTTGGGAGGGGCCCTACCATGTGACTGCTATTGCCGGAGCAGGGGCATACTATCTGGAGGATTTGGAGGAAAAACCGCTCCATCGGCCATGGAATGTTCGCAATTTGAAAAAAATTTATCAGAGACCGGACGCCCTCCAAAGATATAAACCCGATGTAATCTGGCATTACTGCATGTTTAATACGAAGAAATTTATTCAGCTATCCCCCTTTTCTTATTTCAAGTTATTATCGCCAGGCAAGAATTATAAAGAGAATCACGAGGGTAAAGGCAACTCATTCACGGCAAGGACAGAAACCTGCCCTCGGTTCGATTCCTATCACCGAGAAGGTGGAAACCTTATGCTATTTTTATCTAAGGACAGAAACCTGCCCTCGGTTCGATTCCTATCACCGAGAAGGTGGAAACCTTACACTATTTTTATCTAAGGACAGAAACCTGCCCTCGGTTCGAGCCCTATCACCGAGCAGGTGAAAACCTTACGCTATTTTTATCTAAGGATAGAAACCTGCCCTCGGTTCGAGCCCTATCACCGAGCAGGTGAAAACCTTACGCTATTTTTATCTAAGGACAGAAACCTGCCCTCGGTTCGAGCCCTATCACTGAGCAGGTGAAAACCTTAAGCTATTTTTATCTAAGGACAGAAACCTGCCCTCGGTTCGATTCCTATCACCGAGAAGGTGAAAACCTTAGGCTATTTTATCTAAGGACAGAAATCTGCCCTCAGTCTGATTCCTATCACCGAGCAGGTGAAAACCTTACGCTAGTCTCGCGTAGGTACAAGGACCCATTCTTGGCATGGCTAGCGACGCCGAGCGTCCAGTGACATAAGCCACTACGGCTTGAATTCAAAGGGGCTACTCCCGGCCCCCAAAAGTGAGAAAGTAAGGTATGATGGCATTTACCAACGACATTAACATTAAGAGAATAATCGTGTACAGGATCGGCAGTTATCAAGCAAGCGACAGGGAAGCACAAACGGCATTTAAATGGCATTAATTGAAACAACGATATTTAAATGACATTAATTATAACTGTCTGGAAGACAGGGAAATTGTTCCATCGCCACAGCCCGATGATTTAAGCTCTTCAAACGTCAAAGACGAAATAATAACAGTAATAAAAAAAATAAAATAAAAAAGAGACAAAGAAAGGCTGGATTATCAAACGGCAGGGTCGGCTGGTGTGGGCAGAGGAACAGGCTGCTCAGTTCCTCTCACAGTTATCGGTGGGACTTGGTCTGGTGCAGCTTCGGCCCTAGTGCGGATGTTACTTGTAACCTTCGGGTTAGCTGCCTCCATATGAGCGTCAATATCCCGTACGAGGTCGATCATACTCAGAGTCTCCTCCTCGTCTAAAGCCTCGATCCGACTGTGAACGGCAGGGGGAGGAGGGGTCGAGTAAGGGGTCTGCTCGGGGCTCCACAGTGGAGAGTCCGCAGCCACTCCTATCACCTTAAGGGCAGCTAACCATCCCTCCCCGAAGCCATGGTGCCGAGCTTGATGAATGATTGGCTCCGCGGAGTTTTCAGCATCCAAGAAGCCGACATTATACCACTTTTCCTCGCAGGCTTCGAGGGACTTCTTTAGGCTGGCAATTTCATTAGCTTGGGCTAGACTCAAGTTGTCCACCGTTGCTAACTTGAGCTCGGTCTCCCCTAGCTTCGCCTCCAAGAAGGTCAGCTTTCCCTCGGCGGCCTGCCGGGCGTTCTTGGCACCTACCGCTTTCCTTTCCAACGCCGCGGCAGCATCCCCTTTTTCCCTAGCCGTGGCCTCAGCAATAGCCTTTAGCGCCTTTTCCCCCTCTAGGGCCTCGGCCGCATCCTTCAACCGCCCGGTCACAATGCTGGTCATCTGCGCAGCTTGGAGATAGGATAGTAGCCAAATGGTGAAATTAAAAAAAGAAAAGAGAAGACCACTCAGTACAATGCACACAGTCAAGGGGAATAGAGCGTTACTGGGATGGAATGCCATTGTAGTCGCGTGGCCAATGTCTCATCATCACCCTGCGCATAGTAATGGACATCCTCGGGCAGCATGAGGCCCTGCGCCAAACTTTGGGCCACTCTCCCCCCGGCACCCCTGTCCCACAGCCGGAAGCTGGTGGTTTTTGGCAGGCACTCGTCACCTAACCAAAAGGTATGCTGCCAACCGACTACCGGCCGGGAAAAGGATGCCACGTTGGTTCCAATCTGAACCGCAGGGGGTGTGACCACCGGCCCCTCTGGAAGCCTGGAACCGCCCGCTGCACGGGAAGGGGTCTTCGGCAAAGCGTCACCTAGGACAAGAGGGTTATTCTCGGCAACCCTTTTTCTCTTCCTGTTTTCGCCCCCGGGAGGAGTTTGACTCGTCCCTTTTGGGGACTGAGTTTGAGCCGCAAGACTGGCGTCGGGAATGAACCGAGAAAGGGTCATCTCCCTATGCTTCACCATTCTCTCCGCTTGGTTGACAGCTGGTTCCTCGGCTACAGGGGCAGCGTTCTCTGGCTGTCCAATCTTTTCGTGCCTCCATCAACTCTGGGACATGCGCTCGGCAGAACCGTCCCTCACCGGCGCGATGTCGTCTGTAGTGGTATAGCGTGGGCCACTTTCTCGAGCCTCGCCTGTGGTGAGCCCAGAGGGAAGGAATGTCTTGTACCGCATGTCAATGTACGATAGGAGCGGGCTGTCTACCAAAAGTGCCTGGCCGAAGTTTTACCAAGTGGTGTACACAGGGTTGATGCCGAGGATCAAATGAGACGCCCTAAGTTGCCCGTCTTCGTGTATGAAGATCTATGACCTAAGAACGAAGTTGAGGTCTCGTGCATGTATAACTCGACTGTGCGGGAAGAACCTTTTGGATTCTGCAACAAGTCCGGGAACAAACCGATCAGCTATAAAAGAAAAAATATATGTAAAAGATGCAAGAACAAATCAAATAGGGATTGTCGGTACCGACCAACTTCACGTGGTGAGAGCAGGCAAAGAAGCTCACTGGCATGCCAGTTACCACGCACCCGAACGAACTCTCCGGCCAAGTTCCTATTAGAGTCAGGCAGGTAGGATATAAGCTGGACTCGTGTATCTCTAGTTTTCAAGTAATAACCACGGGTGAAGTTGTCGTACATTTTATTCATGAAATTTATGTCGTGCTGGTTCAACTGCAGCCCGAACATGTGGTTTAACCGGATGACACAGCTAACAACCCTATAAAAGTTGGGGGGAAATTGGTCGGGGCACAGGCCGTAAAACCCTAGGGTACCTGTTATGAGAGGGTTTACAGGGAACCTAACCCCACCCTCGAGTATCGACATCAGCGGGAAGAACGTTGCGTTCGAGTCAGCAGCCCTCTGAAGTTCGAGGTTTCCCACATTGCAATACGCAACGTCGACATCCCCTAGGACGCCGAAGGTCTCTCTAAAACTAGCCAAGGCAGCCCCAGGGGTAAGTAGGTGAGAAAACCCCATTCCTAGAGTATGAAATAGAAGAGAATCGAAAAGGAAAGAAAGGTAGAAAGAACTTACTTAGGGCTCTAGGGAGTGGAGAACTGAGGAGGTTTTTGCGCAGGAGAAGAATGCTCGGCAAAGGAGGGGTTGGGAGCGAGAGAAACGCGAAAAGTGAAAAAGAAATCCAGAATGGGCTATTTATAGGACCTTGAAGCGTTTAATGAGGATGAGGCCAGGGGCGGAAAAAAAAAAACCCTCCCAAATCCCTTTCTTGGATAACCCTCCACACGCGTGGGCACGGTTCATGAACCGTTGGGCGGTTCGCCAACTACCAAATATTAATTACTGACGTGACGACCTGATACAACGCCATTTTCGAGAAATTCGATAAGATGATCGCCCTGGCCGTGTGCCGAGAGTATACATCTGCGGGAAGCCATCACTACGACTTACCCGGGATCCTTGATTCATCGCTTGAAGCAAAGCATGAATCAAGGGGGGGCTATTGTACAGGCCTCACCCCCCGTCAAGCCCAATCGCCCTAAAGCCCATGAAGACTAACTCTTATAAGAGCCCCGCGCTGATCACATATGGTAACGCACGTGCCATCCAAGAGGTTTGAGCTCGGAGTGCTCAAAGCAGCCTGTGATGTGCCCCTGCCAAGCACAGAACTTACATGCGGGGTTGGTCTTAGCGCCACTATCATTTTCTTCTTCCCGCCACCAAACATCCACTTAGATGAAACGGTATTGGACCTCCCTTCCATTGCTTGGGGAACGCCCCTGCCGAGCATCAAACCCAGCGGTGGAGCCAGTTTCAATGCCACTCTCATTTCCTCCCACTCCCAACTAAACCCCCACTTATGGGTAATAGTATTGGACTCCTCCTTCCACCCACCAGGGGAATAATCATGACCGTTCCACTAAGTTTGGCTATAAATAGGCAGGGAAGATTCAGTTGATGAGGTTGGCAATTCCAGAGGGAAAAGACTAGAGAAAGTAATATTAATCCTTCCCAAGGAAGAAAGGGGAGAGTTAGTGAGAAAAGAGGGGAGACTCAGGAAACGGGGCAGCCGAGCATAACGCCACCCGTGGTAGAAAATCCAAAAGTCCACTATACAAATAGATTGTGAGCCCAAACTCCTCCGAGGCCCAGCAGCCTTATTTTGGAACGCACACAACTGATCCTAACATATTATTTTCAGCAAATTTCAAACAACAAAATATACATTAAACCACATTATTATATAATAAGATATTCCTGAAAATCACGCAATGCAAAATTAATAATGAACTGTTCATTAAAATTTGAAAGAACTTATTCCAAATTTATTTAATTATATAATAAGATGACAAGTATGCATTTAATTACAGGAAATCAATGGTATATTATTTATAATTCATTCACGTACAACAATGCAAAATTAAAAACTGCAAACATAAATCAAAGTTTAAGAGATAAGTCAAGCCCCATAGGATCATACTGCTCATTCTTCAATTCTATACCCTTTTGCTGGTCATCACAACCAGAAATACCCCCCAAAGTATGAAACATAGCCCTTCTGTTGAAGCTCTTCATTCCATCACAATAATCCTCCATCATCGGTTGGGGCATGGTGGATTGCAGGCTCCTAGTACTTGGCATTGACTGTTTTTCAAATCTATAACCAGGTAGAGGATGGGGCCTAGGATAAATAGATTGATGATTCATTGAGTGCATATGCATCCGTAGATTTCCAGTGAATGAATGTTCAAGAGGAAGAGTTACCATGCCTAGATAGCTACTGTCTTTGTGCCTCAAAGAAGGCATATCCACTATTCTTTTCAATTCTTTAGCCAAGGCTCTCTCATGTTTGTGACCATTTTGGTGGCCACCTAATGCTTGGGCACTAGGGAACATTTGGTTGCAAAATTTGCATGAGAAATGCCTCCTTTTCACCTTTGTTTTGTGAACCCCGTTTGAAGATGCCATTGACAGTCTAGAAGAAGAGTTCACCTTGCTGTTAGAAAGCTTCAGATCCGAAAGGTTATTTGCTTCTATATATGTTATTTCAGCTTTTTTTTCAACCTCTCTTTCTTTGCCCTTGGCTTCTACATCGTTGTGGGGTATTTGCTTAAATGTCGACGTGCTTGATATGGCAGGATGACAAACACAGTCACATTTTGCTTCCATGACTAAACTTGGAGATAGCTACTAAACCTTCTGAGTCTGAAAGTGCACATGTCACAATTATGAAACATAAATGGTGATAGATATAAATGGTTAAATTTAAATGATAACTTATAGAAGAATTCTAAGCTTTTTTTTTTCTTTTTTTTTCCTTGGCCCAAGATAGAAATTTTGATCTAACCTAATTTAGGTATATGTGTATGAAACTCTAACCAAGAGACTTGAACCCCACCCCACAAGAGTTTATACTTATAGAGTAACCATTATACCAATGTTGCGTGATGGATTGTGTTGCTCCAAGAGATATATATGGTTAGAAATTGGGGAAATAATAACACCATAGTGAAAAGATGACATCATGAATTTTCAAATAAACTAAGATAAGTACTGCACCATGACATTCGTTATTAAAATTACGTTTGTTTCAATGTAAAATATTTTCTTTTTTGGGTGTTTTGGTCAATTTGAACCTCGTCAGCACTCTAGTTAGATAGGCAGTGTAGTAATAAATCAATTCTTTTATGCCCAAAAATGAAAAAACTAAGTCCATGATTATCTAAGAGTAATACTTTTAAATCTCAGCACAACTCATTAGCATGAACTCAGGAGTCAGGATTGTACTATACATGGTGACTTTTTTTTTTTTTTTTGATGGGAACTATACATGGTGACTTGTTTTAGTAACATGGTGTTTGTCCTTATAGTCTTGAAGAGTGCTAGAAGCCTAGAAGATAGGTATGTAACATTTCTTATTCTGACCTGGAATAACTTTAGAGGAAAATAGATGAAATAATAAAATTGAAACATTTTAAAATTTTCAACGATCAAAATATAGTTGAACCAAAATTCGGAAGATAAGTCTAAACCTTTTTTCTCGTGTGATGTTTACTCCAGTTACCAAACAAGTCGAATTGCTTCTGGTTCTTCCTTAGGGACCTTAAAGAAGTACAGTGTTTTTGTAGGTAGATCTTGTCTCTGTGGGTGTCTGTGATGAGAGAGTGATTTATGTGAAAGATATCATGACTCAACATATATATATATATATAGCGGAAACTTTTACTATATAGCGCATTTGTTGAAATTTTCTTAATTTAGACTTTCATCTCACCAAATGTTGCATTAATGTCAAAGTAATAGTTCATTTAGATATGCCAATGGAATAAATGCATATATTATTATCAATAACTATGGAGTAATTGTTTATGAGAATGAATATATATGGTTATTTTTTCCCAAATTTTAGTACATAAAAACTACTTTTATTTTAAATAATAATAATAATAATTCAAAATATATATTTCCTCATATTTTGTCACTTTGGATACAATTGAAATAAAAATATCAAAAGGTCAAAGAAAATTTAATGACACGTGGACTTAAAAAAAAAAAACTATAAGTTTGAAGTAGTCAAAATAATTAAATATTTATGAATTCACTAATATCAATCTTAAATTTATTCTATCTTCACAGTCAAAAAAAAAAAAAAATCTTGAATTTATAGATCTCCTAAATCCTTTAAGTCATGTGTGATATATATGTGACACCAATATTGTGACAACCTAAATTTGTGCTACATAATTAAAAGAAAAGGTATTAATAGAATAAAAGAATTTATTTTCATGAATTAAATATTTATAAGTAGTGCATTAATTATTTATGTAAAATGAAATTTCAAAATTATATTTCTAAAATTTATGTGAGAAACAATTAATTTAAAATATGAGAAATGATATGTCCACAACATTTTCACAACATTTTTACAACAAATCCTAAGTGGCAGGATGTTACTGGTTGTTATTGTTGGGGCAAAAAAGTAATCTTAGTGTTAGGTTCAAATTTGAACCAATAACAACTAACCACCTATGATTTATTGTAAAAATGTTGTGGATGTAGCACCTCTCTTGAAATATATCATTCCTTTTAAAAATATATATATGTTTAAATTAGTCAAAATAATTAAATATTTTAAATTCACTAATCTTAATATTAACATTTTATATTTTATAACTCCTTTAATGATGTGTGATATATATATATATATATATATGAAACCAATAATTTACTAACCTAAAATTATGCTACTTAATTTTTAAAAAGTTATTAATAGGATAAAGCTTTTATTTTCATGTATTAATTATTTATGAGTAGTGCATTCATTATTTATGTAAAATTAAATCTTAAAATTATTTTTGTAGATTTATATGAGAAAAAATTGATTTGAAATATAACATTCCTTTTCAAATTGAGTTGTTTTTGTAACAATTATTACAAAGTTCAACAAAAGAAAATTTAGTAATTAATACACAACTAAGAATGTAAAAATAAATTAAAAAAATCATTGATGTGCCTAAGTTTGTGGAAATAAATCAATATTTGTCAACTCACTCAAGCAATAAATTCATATTCTTAATTTTATTATTTTTAATAATGTTCATTTCATTTTTCTTAATGAAATGTAATTATATTTTTGAAGCGAATGTAATTCAATTGAGGTTAAATGTGTCTAATTATTATTATTATAACACACAATAAATAGATATTTTTCAGAATATTTTAAAGTACAATTCACATTGCACGGGACATGGGCTAGTTTTAATAAAAGTTCCAATCTAAAAATTTAATGACTCGTGTAGTTAACACTTAAAATTTAATATATATATATATATTATATTTTTAATTGGTAAAAATAATTATATATTTGAATTCACTAATATATTAATATTAACATATTATATTTTCTTACTCCTTTTAAGTGATGTATGATATGTATGTGAAATCAATAATGTAATAACCAAAATTAGAGCTACTTAATAATAAAAAAAAAGGTATTAATAGGATAAATGCATTTATTTTCATGTATTAATTATTTATAAGTAGTGCATTCATTATTTATTTAAAATGAAATCTTAACATTAGTTTTGTAAGATTTATATGAGAAAAAGATGGTTTGAAACATGACATTCCTTCTCAAATTTAGTTTTTTTTTTTTTTAATAATTATTACAAAGTACATCAAAAGAAAATTTATAACACACAACCAAGAATGTAAACAAATAATTGATGCGCCTAAATTAGTGAAAATAAGTCAATATTTGTCAACTCACTTAGGCAATAAATTCATTTTCTTAATTTCATTATTTTTAATAATTTTCATTATTTTTTAAATGAACTGTTATTCAATTGAGGTTATTTTCTCTAATTATTAGTATAACATGCAATAAATAATTTTTTTATAAAATATTTTAAAATGCACTTCACATTGCATGAGGTATCGGCTAGTCTATAATAATAATAATAATAATAATAATAATAATAATAATAGGTGAAGTTGAAAGAAACTCAAATTAGAATTCTAATTTTGCACCATGTATCCTAATTATTTATTCTTAAAGAGTTTTATTTCTTAATTTTAGAATCAAATGTGGAACCACATCATAAATATTCATCCAAGTGAGTTATTAAGTTCAAAAACCAAAAAGTCTAAAATAAATGAATCGTAAAAAAAATTCACAATGATTAAAAAAATAAACATAGACAATTTAAATTTTATACTTAATAATATCCTTATAAAAATTTTTGAATAGTTTTTTGTTAGGGGAATTTTTTAAAGAGTTAACAAAATATAAAAATGACTATCAATAGTATTTAAAATATATATATATATAAATTATATTATACATCTTATTGTATATCTTTAAGTATATTCATGCATATGCATGAGGTTACAAGTTAGTTCTAATAAAGGCTTACGTCTAGTATCCTAAGTTAATTGTACTATGACATTCTTGTAATGCAAGTAAATAAATAGAAAGTTTACAATAATTTTGATAAGCATATAAAGTAAGTAATACAAACACAAACAAATAAAATAATTGAGACAATGTAAAGACATGGGACAATGTGGCTAAAAGTTACGAATTAATCTGAAAAGTCATCAATTTCTCTTTTAAGTGTGTGCAATTATCACCTTAAATATAGTATTTGTTTCTCCAAAAAAAAAAAATATATATATATATATATATAGTATTTAATACATCCATCAAAGCTACTTTTTTTTTTTTTTTCGTTCTCATTTTCTCATCTTCTTTAACATTGTCTAATAGAAAATGTAAAGAAAAAAAAAAAGCAGTAATGAACTAGAATTAATGTATAGTAGACATTTTTTTTTCTTTAATTTTTTTTTAATTCAATAGATACAATCGGGGAGTGGTGATTTGAACTGTAAATATCCATGTACGAATTTGAGACACTGAGAGTTGTCAACCTAGATTAATGTATAGTAAACTCTTACACTTCATTTGGAAGTTCATAATGGAATAGAAATAAATGAAATAGAATAAAGTAATCTTGTTTGGTTGTTTTATAATAAAGGAATAAAAATGAATAAGATGTAAATAACCCTATTTGGAAGTAACAAAGAAATAAAATCATTTAATAACAGTATTACTATTATACCTCTATTTTAAGGTAAAACTATATTATTGGTCCCTAAAGTTTACTCTATGTATATAATTGGTCCCTCAAGTTTTCAAAAACAGCAATATAAATCTTTCGGTTAACTTCCATTAGTGATATTACTTACATGATTAACAGAATAATGACCTTGCATTTTTTAAATATTGTGGCATTTATTTTTATTAAAAAAAATTCCAAAATTAAATTTACACATGAGAACAAAACTGGACCCATTCCAATTCAAATATTTATCCTAATCCGGTACCAAAAAAAAAAAAAATCTCCAATGATTTACAAACCATGAGAAAGGGGAGAGAGAATGAACAGTTCCAAGGCCTAGCCGCCTGCGTCGCCACCGCCCTCCGCTAGAGATGGTGGCCTGCTGCTTCACACATCCTTCTCCAACTGACAGCCACTGACCCGCCTACCTCCTTCTCTCGCACAGCCACTGACCCACCTCCATGACTATTTCATTGCTGGTTTCCCAAAACAGGTCCTCTTCAGCTTGAGTTTTCATCCTAAGCAGCCTTGAGACTTCGAATTGAATCAAAAAGCCCATATTGTATAGTGGATGATCTCATAGTTTGGACCACTTGGAGCCTCGCGAGTTGCTGGCTCTTTCTCTACCTTTAGTATAAAGCAGGATTCGTCATTAATGATTTTTTCTCCAATGCACATTGCATCCATAAATAAGTTGGCTGTGGCAGTGGCTCTTGGGTCCAAACCCAGCCGAAAAACAAAAATTTTCATAATACAAGTGCTAACTTACAAGTCAAAACAATGCAAATAAATTTATGAATTTGTGCTTCCATTGAAAATCATCAATTTAGCTCTTTCACCCTAAATGGAGCTTTTTGTACAGAGTTAGGATAAAGATTTGAATTGGAATGGGTCTAGTTTCTTTCTTAACTGTAAATTTAATTTTTTTTTTTAATTTTTAATAATAAAAAAATGTCACATCATTTAAAAAATGCCAGGTCATTATTCCGTTAGCTATGTAAGTAACACCACTAACGAATTTATATTGCTCATTTTGAAAACTCAAGGGACCAATTACACTTACTTGAAACTTAAGGAACTAATTGAGCACACAAAATAAACTTTAGAGACTAATAATATAGTTTTGCCATATTTTAAAATACATAACTGAATTTTTATTGGTATTTTGGGAGTTTTAGTACAAATTTCATTAAATCTAATTCAATTCCCTCTAATTGCTCCTAATAAACACTCAAACCATGATGTGCCTCATTCAGGTGCCATTTCCTTGCAGCTGCCACTATTACCTTCACCGCACTAGTTATGGGCTTCCCAAGGGTCTCTGTGTCCAGTACCTCTTACTTTCTAACAAAAATATTCCAAATGTCATTGCCATTGCTAACAATCCAAACCCTGTTGCCCGCCTAACATTGTTCTGCAAAAGCAATCTGAGTTTTGTTTTGGAAATTTTACAAGTCAGGTTCTAGGAGCTTCGTCCCTCACCTATCGGTGCAATTGGCATAAGAGAGGAGTTTTTCTCATTCCAAGTGTGGTGTGAATGAGGTTATTGATTGGTTCAATGAGTGAGAAATATAGACTATAGAGTTGTTTCTTGAGTGCTCGTACTATAGTCATAGAGAACTATATAGTCTATTTTGGTATTCCATCATATATAGGATTGACCACATCAAAGCAATGAGACTATTTGGTAGTCAAGTGTGGCTATTGTGAAGTAAGTCTGTAACGTTTCCTTTGTATTCGTATTTTCCTATTTGATTATAGACTTTATAGTGAATTGGTTGTTTCTAGAGGTGTTCACTAAACCACATAAACCGCACAAACCGCAAAAACCACCCCAAAACCACCCGCAAAATGACATAACCGCACCGCACCGCACTGCACCACATCGCATAGTGCAGTGCGGTTTGTGGTTTTATAATAGGAAAACCGCACAAACCGCACCGCACCGCACCCTCTATATATATTAATATTTTTAATTATTTTTAATATTAAATATATTATTAATAGTTTAATAACCCTAGTTAAAAAAAAAGTTTGATAATCCTAGCAAGTGTTGATTAGAAAAGCCAACCCAAAATAAAGAAAAACTAGCTCAATAGTTTAAAACTTGGACTAAAACAAAGGGAAAAATTAGTTTTGGGCTGAGTAGAAAAAACCCAAAATTTGAAAAAATATATCAATTTTAAATGATTCAAACCGCATCTTATACACCGCACCGTATATATGACCGCAAAAATGAGGTGCAGTGCGGTTATGGTTTTGGCTAAACTTTAAAACCGCACCGCACCGCACATGTAACCGCAAAAATGAGGTGCGGTGCAGTTATGGTTTTAGATAAACCACACCGCAAAGTGCGGTGCTAAAAATGGCCCAAAACCGCACCACACCGCACTGCGAACACCCCTAGTTGTTTCAAACATTTCGGTTTATTGCATTTTTTTTTTTTTTGTTCAAAATATAAAATTTGGTCTAATTTTTTTAATAGAAAATTTTGGCCTAAGAAAAGAGCGGTTTCTCTCTATGATCATATTACACTTTCATCATTGGCGAAGGCTACAAAGCAGCCCCACCAACAACAATGAATCTCTTAGGCTGGAACTGTCGGGGGCTTGGGAACCCCCAAAGAAAGCAAGAGCTTGGTGACTTTATTCGAGCTCAAGGTCCCTCAATCGTGTTTTTAGCCGAGACATGGCTTGATAAAGCTAAGTTACTTTTTATCAGAGATAAATTCAAATTTGACAGCTTGTTAGAATTTTCAAGAAAGGGGAGAGGTGGTGGGGTGGCTGTCATGTGGAAAAAAGATGTAGACTTCTCGGTTGATACCTTCTCGCCGAATCATATTGACACTATCATAAATAAGGGTAAGGATGATGAATGGAGGTTCACAGGGTTTTATGGCGAACCCGACATAAGAAACCACCACATCTCCTGGGCTACTTTAAGGAGATTAAAATTAAAACACTATTTGCCTTGGCTATGTGCTAGAGATTTCAATGAAATAACCAAGGCTCATTTGTAGCTTAAATGAGCATCTCTATGCACAACTAAGCAAGTGAGTTTTGTGGCTCTTTGTTTGTGATGAGTAAGGTTAAGTGATCTCTTGTACTTAACACTCGTATCACTTATTTTGACGGGTAGGACTAGAAAATCCTAAGAGAAAGGCATAAATAACCATCTCACCACTGTTACCCACCAATCATGATATGACATCTGTATGCTTCGGCATAGCAAAAGTGCAATGTCAATGACATCTGTATGTTTCGGCATAATAAAAGTGCAATGTCAATGACATTTGTATGCTTCAGCATAGCAAAAATGTAATGTCAAAAGCTTAACATAATTGGGTATTTCTTTTCTCTCCTTTGTATACCCATGCATGATTTGCTTAATAAAAACAAAATATGCAAAGAAAATAAAGCAAAAAGATCAAAAATGCCTTAAATATGATTGCAAGCATGTTTTCTAGGAGATGTGGGAGTTATAAAATGTACTTCAAAGGTGATAGTCTCCATCAAACAGTTATGATGATATGTGAGTTAAAGTGATTTTCTCATATCTCAAATCGTCATAACATAGAAACACTTATGCAATCTTGCGATGTTTTCACACACAACACGCAATATTCTTTGCTACTTTTGATACATATGCAGGTACAATGTGATTTGGTCATCACAAGGTTTACATGTGTTGATGTATACTCACTAAACTGTCTTACTTGTTTTTGAAATATCAAATCGGTTAAACTTGTTGTGTGTGTGTGTGTGTGTGTGTGTGTGTGTGTGTGTGTTTTGGGATCCATGTGCTTAAAATTATTGTTAAGAGATGATTTTGAGAGGTTAAAATGTTAGTTGGATCATTGGCTGAGTTGCATGTTTGATTGCATTCATATTTGTGTTTTTCTCCTCTTTGAAAAACTATTTTAAGCCATCTCGACACCTTCTTAATACTTGGCTTATCTGTCAAGATCTTGAGTTGATTTTTTATCGCAATCTCGACACCTCTCGATTGCTAGATGGATCGATCGATAAAGTTTCTGTCCCCTCGATAACTTCTCGATAGTTGTTCGATCCATCGAGGTATGCTCGATAGCTTCTTAACACCTCTCGATCCATCGAGATCCTCTGCATGCATTGTTTTTCACATGTTTTGCATGTTTCTTTTATCTTGTTATCCATAACATCTTGTTTCATTACATTCATGCATTTTTATGGATTCTTTGTATCCCCTTGATCATCTTTAAGTTTCTCGAGTGAAGCTTTCTAGCTTCTTGTACCCATTTTCAATTGTGACAAAAAGGGGGAAAAATTGGAGAATTTGTGGTTTCTTTCTTTAAGATTCTACAAGTTAGGGGGAGAAATACATGCCTTTGTAAGGGGGAGATGTGTTTCATCTTGTTAGGGGAAATGTTTACCTCCTTGTTGTTTTAGGAGCTACTTTTAGCTTCTTGCTCCTGTACCTTAGGTCTTGTAACCATGTTTACATACATGATGCTTATCAAGTGGTATATGCGATGATGTATGTTTTCTTCACCTACCTCTACATGTGTTGTTTCTTTTCTCTCTCTATACACATGTTTCTTTAATTTGTATGCAATCTATTATTTCTGCTTCACACAAAGATGCCTTGATGTGTTTTGTTTAAAGTGTTTCAGAAATACAGGTTGTCAAAGTCTTCCATGTCATGAACTCTCTTCTTGCAAAGTTTTTCAAGAGTTTGTGTTAGGATAAATTTTATTGTATTCAACAAGTGAGTATGAGTTGAGTGATTTATGACTTCTCTCATATGTTCATTTGTTTGTTGTGGTTTTGTCACGGATTACCAAAGGGGGAGATTGTTAAGGACATATTTTATGTAGTTGGCAAATCCTTTGACAAAACGCACTTTACTTATATTTGGGTAGATCTAAGATGTGTTTAATACTTCAAAGAACATGTTGTTCAAGTCTAGTATTAAAGCCATGAAGATTGGATCAAGAAACAAGTGAATAAAAGGTATTTACTAAAGCTGGACACCTGCGGACAGTTGTTCGATAGATAGTTATCTATTGAGGTTTAATGAGGCTCAACACCTGCTATCTATTAAGGTATCTATCGAGGTTACGAAAATCAGAATTTTCAGATCTGATTTTTGGGCCAGACTTTTGTATTTGTGTAGGGTTTCTTTTCTCACAACCCTAAGCATATATAAGGCTTATTTTAGAGGCCGTCACATAAAAGAATACAAGGAGAACATATGCAAAAGGTTACCAAAGCCTTATTATCTTAAGAAGAAGCTACTGCGTCTTTGCGCCTTAGGGTTTTGTAACCAAGTTCTTCTTGATCTTCATTGTTGATGAAGTGAAGAACTTTGCAGCCAACTTTCTTCTTCCTCAAGTTGGTGAGTGAGTCACGTACTGGGATTCGTACAAAGAAGTTAGTCACGTACTAGGATCCGTGCATTAAAGGGTGGCGTTCATATATTGAAGAGTTCAAAGGTTCTGAAACGGTAGAAGGTTTCTGCTGTAAGTTCATTTACAAGGATTGTAGAGTCTAGGGACAAAGGTTTTGTACTAGATCTGAAACTACTATTTACTATAGTGGATTGCTTTTCGGGAAGGTTTCCCCCCAGGCATTTTACTGTGAAACTGGTTGATTTCATTAATTTTCATAGGTCATCATATCTTGTCTTATTTATTTTTCCGCTGCATATGATTATGACATGATATTGATGTTTGTTTGTTTTAACAAGTTTATGCATAATAAATCTAATTAACAACTTGGATTTAGAACTTGTTAATTTGATCAACCGGGGTCTAAATTTCCTAACAGTGGGGTGGAAGCTGACGGTAGATGCAATTCCAAAAATCACAAATTTTACGTCCTAAATTTGTGGGATTTTCTCTTTAGTTTTTGGAGGAGGTTGACACAATAGAGGTGGAAAAGTCCTAGAACTTTTTTTAATATTGTTTTTCTTCTTCTTTTAGAGGTTTAGCATTCTTTTTATTGATTTCTTTTGCCTAACTATGTGTGGCTAAATCTCTAGTTAGGGTTAGAGGTGAAACCTAATACTTTCAACATGTGTTCTTAGGATTATCTATGTGCTTTCTATAGATTTATGATTGAATTTTGAGATTAATTAACTATTTGGAATCTTTGCAAGTTGACAAGTCCTTAAGATTTAATATGATACACACACACACACACACACACACACTCACACCCACACAGACATATATATCTCTAATGCTTCAACTCTTTGATTCGTTAGAACCTTAGAGTATATTTAGTGCTTAATCTCTCCTAGAACATGTCAATTCAATTACTTGTTCAATCACTCATATTCAATCTGGTATACACATTGACACCTCGGGAGTTCAGGGAGCACTATGTACAAATCATCAACAACCTAAAGAACAATTGCCATTATAAATATGGAGATGATGTTTTTGGACTTAGAACTCTTTAGCCCAAAAGAGAGTTTGAATTCTCTTTTACATCCAAATATTAGAAACTAGACTTTTCTATAGCTATTTTTGGTATAAGAACTTCCGTGTTGCTTCTAAAGTGTTTAGTGGAGACCACGATTTTCAATTGGATTATGGTCGGGCCAATTAGATTTGGACGTTACATGAGGATGGATTCAACTTTTATCAAATAAAATATCAATAGAATGTGAAGAATCATGATTGGAAAAATAAATATGAAGGTGATGAAAAGTTTGCATATCATAATAAATAAAACGGATGATTCGTGAAGGAAGTTTAACGTGTAATTTGTAACCTAGCTAAAATGTTAGTCTCATTGACATCAATGTTGGCATATATTTTCTATCATTAAAAAAAAAACAAAGTCTTTTCCTCTCATTTGATGTGAAACATACTATTGTTCAAAATTCATATTTGTTGAAATTCAACCAACATTTAAGTCATAATCAACCAAAGTAAGAATAATCATGGGTTGGTACATGAACAATGATATATTTTAGGACTTGTCATTGTCAATAATCGATATTCGTACTAAACACTTCAAAAGTTGCATTGAAGTTCACCTACCAAAAATAGTTGTAGAAAAATGTCGTGTTTCACAACTTGATGAAAAAGGAGAATTACCCCTCTCCTTTGGGTTGATGAGTTTTAAGGCCAAAATCATCATCTCCATCTGCTAGTTAATTAAAACCCTTACTTTTAGGCCCGGTCAAAATTTGAATTTCTTTCGAATTTCATTATTTCTACATTCTTTTTCTCTTGATTATTCACTACCTGATTTCTTTATCACAAATTTGTCTTTGAACAACACAATTTTGTGGAGGTTGATGGTGGTAATGTGTCACAGTCTAGGGGGAGAAAGCAAGCAAGTTTCATGGTTGGAGAATTAAGGAGGGTAAATCGGCGGAGATTTTGTATTCTACATACTAAAAACCCATAGATGGACAATCTTAGTAGTCTCTTAGTCTCTACTTTAAGAACCAAAAAACGTTTCCAATTTCAAACTTCTTAATTCTAAGAAAGACCATTGAAAGTATTTGTTGTTTTCATTTGTTTATAATTTGATAGTTGCAATAGAGAAGAGAGAATTTAAACCCTAAATATTTTATTTATAAATACTCAAAAGGTGGCAAAACTACAATATTGTTGGCATTGCGATTATAATAAATGTTCGTTGGTTATCATAATTATCAAATTTCTTATTTAGACAAAAAGGATCATGTCCGACTTTCTCGAGCATTGCACTGGTTACTGGCTAGTATATAATAATAGACAAAGATCTGTACACCAATTATAGTAATAATGATAAATATAATAATTGAAAAGGTGAGTTCAACCTCTCCCATATAGTATTTTCTTTATTTTCTATTTTATACTACAGATGGGCATGCTGCCTATACTAACTTTGGACAGTTTTCGGAGGTGATTATTTTTCTAGACTTTTCCCCCCTCTCTAACGGGAAGTATTCAATTCGCTTAAACGAGAAAATGAAAAGATTTTAGGTGGCTAAGAGCCTACCATTTAAGGCTAAGAAGTTATGGTTATATATAGTGGTAATAATCTTATCTTATAGAATAATGGACCAAAAAAAGACACGTTATAATCCTTTAGATTTATTGGCATAATTCAATCATAAAGTTGTTAAAAATTTATCCTTCCATGGCCAATGAAATTGATTTAATCTTAACTGGTCACCAACGGTTTGATTATAACGATAAACTATTAATTAATTAGTAAAGGAGGAAGCCCGAAAGCTAATAATAGTATAGAAGTTGAAGTGTAAACAGGAGAGTTCATAGCAACTGTGCATAAAATTAGTTAATATCAGTTGGATAGCTTTAATGGTGATGAGCTCAGGTACTGTAGTATAAATAGCTTCAAACCAAATAAGGAAGCCATCATACCGTACAACAAATTGGCAATAGCAGGGAAATAAAGAACAATAAAATGGGGAAGAATTTGAGAATTGTAACAATTTCCCTACTACTACTGTTAGCATCCACCAGTGCCGGGCAAGTCTTTGACGTCAAATCATATGGTGGACAACCTAATGCCGATATCACCCAGGTATAAATATGTGTAGCACAATTAAATACACCAAATTAACATGAAAAGTGGGTGCTAGTTAACTTAACTAGTAAACTCTTTTAATGTCAAATAAAAGTACTCGGGTTCAAACTCTGCTTACACTAAAAACTCTTCGGTGTCTTGACCAGACCATAAAACATTAACGTGAAAAATGGTTGTAATATACTGATTTTGATTTTTCATAATGTGTTTATCAGGCTTTGACAAAAGCATGGAAAGCTGCATGCGCAGTAGCAGGAAGTAAAGTTGTGATTTCAGCAGGGACATACAAAGTAGGTGTAGTGACTTTGTTAGGTCCATGCAAAGGTGCTATTGAGTTTAACCTTCAAGGCACCCTACAGGCCCCATCAGACCTTGCCTCCTTTAATGGTAAAGACTTTTGGGTTTCTTTTGAGCGTATCGACAGTCTCACTGTGTCAGGTGGTGGAGTTTTTGATGGCAAAGGACAAACGGCATGGCAAAAAAATAATTGTGACGAAAAGTACAACTGCAAACTACTTCCTATCGTAAGATTTCAATCTTAATAATTAGCATTTAAATTTCCTTTATATTTATGTAGATATATACAGACGCTACAACTTCAAGAAATTTAACCGTCACGAAATAATAATTCAAGCACTTATTCGTTTAATGTTGTTAAGGATATTATCATATTATTAATAATTAGATGTAAGTTTTATATAGTGAGGTGTCATGACTCACCAAAAAATATAATTCAAAATTTATATATGAGAAAGACCAAATACGAATGTGGACACAACTTTTGTGCCATGACCCTAACTTGTGCAACTGTGTGTAATGGAGAAAAAGTGGTGGTTAAAGGTGATCAAAGTGATGGCTCACCAATCATACTCACATATAACATCAAGTTGTGACAAATTGTTTGGTCCAAAATGACTTTTCTATACAATATTGTTGAAGTAGTACCAACCACATTCATTGATATATATTTGTAATTTTTTTTAATATAGTAAATCAAAGAAGCTTTAGCATTTTACTATAATATATTTAAAGGAAAATATTTTTAGGACAATATTTAAATGAAACTATGGCGTTCATATTTGGTGTTTTGATTTGTCTAACTTGTAAACATGAACAGAATATAAGGTTCGATTTCGTCACAAATTCAATAGTCCGTGACATTCAATCGAAGGACAGCAAATTTTTCCACATAAACGTTTTGGGATGCAAGAACTTACAAATCCAAGATGTTACCATAACTGCACCCGGAGATAGCCCCAACACCGATGGAATCCACATCGGACGTTCATCTAAGATCACCATCAGCAATGCCAAAATTGGAACAGGTGACGATTGCATCTCCATTGGTGATGGAGCCCAAGATGTTACTGCTAACCAAGTAACTTGTGGACCTGGCCATGGTATTAGCGTTGGAAGTCTTGGAAGGTACCAGAATGAACAACCTGTTTTAGGAATCAGAGTAATTGGTGGCACCTTAAGCAGTACACAGAATGGTGTTAGAATCAAAACATGGCCTTCTTCCCCTCCTGGGAGTGCTTCAGATATGCATTTCGAGAATATTATCATGAACAATGTTGCCAATCCTATCCTCATTGATCAAGGCTACTGCCCAAACAATCAATGCTCAAACAAGGTTATTATAAACATTACAAATATATACACTCATTTTGATCTTAGAAGTTAAAGAAAGAAAAAAAAATTACATATACTAACATCAAATTCTTGTGTGGGTTTTTGTTTGTTTGTTTTGCTTTCAGTCTCCCTCGAAAGTTAAGATCAGCAATGTTAGCTTTAAGAACATTAGAGGCACTTCTTCAACAAAGGAAGCTGTGAAGCTTATTTGCAGTAATGGTGTTCCATGCCAACAAGTGGTGGTTGCTGACATTGATCTCGTATACAAGGGAGCTGGAGGATCTGCTACTTCCACTTGTGTTAATGTCAAGCCCACCGTTTCGGGCAAGCAGAATCCTCCTGCTTGTACCACCAAACAATAACTAAATGCCACCCAAGCTATTGTAACTATTGCAGAATGAGGAAATACGATTTGCAAATAGGTTATAGGTGTTCTATTCTAAGTAGAATTTCATTTACTTCAGTCTATCACGTTCCCTTTTTCTTTATTTAAATGAAACTGTGGAATGTTGGATAGAAATTTTTAGAGTTGTTTGAGTTCAGCCTTTTACTAAAAGCTACTGTGATCTGGAGTGTTGTTGTAGATAGTATTTGTTCTGTTACTGTAGCTGGGATATTTCAAAATAAAACAAAAATAGTTATTAAACTCTTTGTAATTTTTTTTTTATTCACCAAATACATGCTTGTGTCCATGATATGGTAACATTCAATTCATCTGCATGCATGTTTTTAACGCCAAATTAACTTGCTCTCATACTCTTCGACGACGGTAAGATATAAAACTCATAAAACGGACACCATATATTCAAATTTGAATCTCTAAATATTGTATATTTTTAATATAGATTTCTGTAACAACTAAATTTTAATCACTTTTATTTTTAAAAGTATAACACATATTATTGAAGATGATTATACCCCCAACGCAAAAATTAAGATAGGAAATAAAAACCAATTAAATAAATATTTTAGTAAACTTACTTAATTTTCTTATTAAATTGAAGCGATTTTGGATGATTAATCTGCATATTCTAACAAATGATTAACAACGAAATTAAATGATGTCGAGTACCTAAATGGTTTGTTGTGCTAACTATTGTCTTTTATCAATAACTAGTCGCAGCTAGGAGGGAGGTTGAGACCGAGCAAATAGATGGAGGAGTTTAGAGATGTACTCGATGAATGTGGATTTCAAGATCTTGTGTTTAGCGGGAATAAATTTACTTGGTATAATGGTCATGGGGAGGGGCATACCATGTGGGAAAAGTTGGATAGAGCAGTGGGTATAATGGAATGGATGAATATGTTTCCAGCTTCTAAGGTGGTCCATCTAGAGTGTGGTTCTTCTAATCATAAGCCCCTCAAGATTTATTTAGCGGGCATACCAAGGAGAATTAATAAACCATGGCATTTTGAGCAAATGTGGATGGAGGATGAGGGATGTAAGGAAGTGGTGGAAGATGCATGGGCTTATGATTTTCAGGGAAGTGCTATAAACAGACTAGAAATGAAAGTGAATCGGTGTCGTAGAAATCTGAAGTGGTGGAGTAAGGTTGCCTTTGGTAATGTGACACGTCAATTGAAGGAAAAGAAGGAGCTATTGGGGATGGCCAAAGCTGAAGCAATAAGGGGAGGCTGCTATGCTCGGATTTTAAGGTTGAAAAAAGAAATTTCCAAACTCTTAGTGAGGGAGGAACAAATATGGAAGCAAAGATCTAGATCCTTGTGGCTGCAAGAAGGTGATAATAATACAAGGTACTTTCATAGCCGAGCATCACATAGATTCAGGAGAAATCGGATTGACAGTTTGGAGGACTCAAATGGAGTGTTGTGTAGTGATGAAGAGGGTATTTCAAGCATTTTGGTGGACTATTACCAGCAGCTTTTCACCTCATCTAACCCGTCCATGATAGAGGAGGTCGTTGCTCATATTCCATGCACCATCACAGAGGAGTTAAATGCTGAACTCTTGGCTAACTTCACAAGAGAAGAAGTGGTAATAGCCTTGAAGCAAATGGAACCTTTGAAAGCGCCAGGACCGGATGGGTTACCTCCATTATTCTTTCAACGGTATTGGCATGTAGTTGGAGACGATGTGACTGAGGCGGTGTTGAGTTGCCTATCCACGGGAGTCATTCCTACCTCTCTTAATAGCACATTCATCACTTTAATCCCCAAGGTAAAAAGCCCTTCCAAAGTTTCTGAATTTCGACCTATTTCTCTATGTAACATTGTTTACAAGCTTGTTTCAAAGGTGATTGCCAACAGGATAAGGAGTGTACTACCTCTTATTATTTCAGAGTCACAGAGTGTCTTCCAATCTGATAAGGCAATCTCGAATAACATTCTTGTAGCTTTTGAGACCCTACATCATATAAAAAATCAGAATTCTAAAAAAGGAGGCTTTATGGCTCTCAAACTTGATATGAGCAAGGCGTATGATAGGGTTGAATAACGATTCTTGGAGTTAACCATGAGGAAGATGGGATTTTCTAGTAGGTGGGTGGATTTGATCATGGCTTGTGTGGGGTCTGCTTCCTATCAAGTTTTGGTAAATGGTGTGCCAAGAGGAAATATTTGGCCTACAAGGGAGATTAGGCAGGGTGATCCGCTTTCCCCATACCTATTTTTGATATGTTCGGAAGCTCTAAATCAGCAACTACAACATGCAGCCAGATTTGGGCTGATTAGAGGATTCTCCTTATGCCGAAATGGTCCAAGAATCAACCATTTGTTCTTTGATGATGATACATTACTGTTCTGCCGTGCTTCAAGGGGTGATTTGGAAGTAATTCTTCAATTATTATAGTTGTATGAACAAGCTTCGGGGCAAAAGTTAAATAGAGAAAAAACTACTGTGTTTTTTAGCAAGGCTACTACGGAAGAATGAAAGGCAGAGTTGGTGAATTTCTTGGGAGTATATGAGGTTAGGGAGTATAAGAAGTACTCAGGATTATTGGCTGTGGTGGGTCGAAATAAGAAAGAGAGTCTCAATTACATTAGCGAAAGGGTATGGAATAAGCTACAAGGGTGGAAAGAGAGACTTTTATCTCAAGCGGGTAAGGAAGTCTTGCTTAAGGCGGTAGTTCAAGCAATCCCTACTTTTGCTATGAGTTGTTTCAAGCTTCCAGAGGGACTCATTCAAGATATAGAGAGATTGATTAGAAAATTCTAGTGGGAATAGCGGGGAGATCAACGTAAAATCCATTGGAAGAATTGGGAGACTTTGTGTAAACCAAAGACCTTGGATGGGATGGGATTTAAGGATTTGGAGAAATTTAATGAGGCGATGCTGGCGAAGCAAGTTTGGAGGTTATTGACAGATCATACATCCTTGTTCTATCGAGTTTTTAGCTCCAAATATTTTCCTAACGGTTCGGTCTTGGATGCTAAACCTTCATTGGGTTCATATGCTTGGCAAAGCATTATAAAAGCAATCCCACTGATTAAATCGGGTATGCTATGGAGGGTTGGGGATGGGAAGCAAATAAAAAATTTTGGGGAAAAGTGGCTACTTGGGGATGAACCAGCTAAGGTGATTTCACCCTCAAATAGTGTTACTGTTGAGTGGACAGTGAGTATGCTGATGGCTCCGAGTGGGGCTGGTTGGAATGAACAATTAGTGGATGCTATGTTCTTACCTTTTGAGGCTCAACGGATCAACGGCATCCCAATTTGTATTACAAGTCAGGCAGATTGCGTGTTATGGCCAAAATGTAGAACTGAATCCTATTCTGTTAGATCAGGTTACCAATTGTTGTGTGAAGCCGGGTCAGCAGGTGCACCATCGGGGTCTACGGAGGAGGGGGTCAAGAAATTTTGGAAGAGTATTTGGCGTATTAAAGTGCCAAATAAGGTGAAAGTCTTCTTATGGCGAGCTTGCTCTAGTGCACTTCCTACTAAGGCCGGACTACATAAAAGAAAGATTGTGGATGATAACCTCTGTGATCAGTGCTTAGTGGAGGTTGAAGATGAAGTTCATGCAATCTAGAGTTGTGATTGTGTTCGAGATGTTTGGGAAGCCCCATTTGCAGCAGCTAGGACAAAAAATACAAGGATGAACTCCATGTGTGATCTGGTCTATTTCATAGCTGAAGAGACTAGAGAACTAGAAAAGTTTGCAATGGTAGCATGGGCAGTATGGCAGCGCCGCAACAAGCTCAGGTTGAAGGAAGATATCACCCCGATTCACAAGGTTTACAAATTAGCCTTGTCACTCCTCACTGAGTTTCAGCAAAAGAAATCTAATCCAACAGGTCAGCGCCAATCAAGACCAAACCGTTGGCTGTCTCCTCAACCAAATTTAGTTAAGTTCAATTTCGATGGTGCATTTTTTAACGACTTGAATGAGGCAGGGGTGGGGGTTGTGGTGCGAGATGAAAGGGGGGAGGTTAGAGACATTCGGGAATTCTAAAAAAAAAAAAAGTAGTTTCCTATTTGATTATAGACTTTATAGTGAATTGGTTGTTTCAAACATTTTGCTTTATTGCATTTTTTTTTTTGTTCAAAATATAAAATTTGGTCTAATTTTTTTTAATAGAAAAATTTGGCCTCAGTTGTATTTTTTTTTTTTAAGTACAAAAATAAACAAACCTTGAGTGTTTGGTTATTTTAATTTTATTTTATCCGAAGCCGACCTTATCACATACATTTCATTTTTATTTGGGTTATGTAAAAGAGTTTGATTTTGGATTTTAGAATAATTCTTAGATGAGTATATGACATGATTTTTCTTGTATAAACATTTTATATTGTGTTGGTACAAACACCATAATAATGGAAATAACACAAAGAGAAACTAAATAATACTTCTAAATATTATTAATTTAAAGAGAAAAATTACACAACAATATTTGGACTGAGGAGCGGCACTCGCTCTCTTCAAGGAGATTTAAGTCCTTGGTTGGCTAAACTTTGTAATCGGTACAGACTTTCTTTGACTTGTCTCTCCAAGGATACAACAGTCCAACAAAAGTCATATGGCTAGAACAACCTCTGCACAAAGTGTTCAAGCCCAAAACTCCACTAGAAAGAAAACCCTTCCTTGCTAAGAACCTCTTTATTTTTATTTTTTTTTAGTGTATATTCCAGTAACTTGGATTGGATCTAAATGAGTCTATTTAAAGGCTCAATGGGCCTCATGAAATTACTACCTAAATTAATCTGATTAATTAGGTCAATTATTTTAATATAATGGGTGTTACAAGATTAATTGCTGAATATTAATCTGATGGGCTGGAGTTACACAGTTAATGATGAGATAAGGAGTTTTTGAAGAATGAATAGGCACAAACGAATAGTCCATTAAGTGGGTTAATGGCTCTTTATTTTCCATAATAAAAATGGAGTATTCATTCAGGGCATTTACTCACCAACGGATATGGTAATTATTCTGAATGAGCTGTCAAGTAGGAGGATCCAAGAGGCTAATTCATTTCCATGTTTGACACCTCCACCCTTCACCTCCTCTCTTGTGCACATATCTAACCCAATATTTGAGTCAATTCATATTAGACCATTAATCACCACAATTGAAAATAATAAAATAGTCTATTTCCTTTTCAATGTAGGATTAAACATTTTCACTAACTTCTCATGTTCCATATTCATTCCCACATCTTTACATTTATATTGTAATATTTATTCATTTTAATTGATTAATATTAAATTGCTCCAACAATCCCCCACTCATTTTAATATTAAATTTTTTAGTTAAAAAGAAATTACCAGGCAAAGACAGGCCACTATGCATCATGAATATGTGCTCTACTTTGAACCTTCACTTAGTAAAACAGGGATCTCAACTCCAGAGTCGTAGTGGTCTCCGACTTGAACTAGGACTACTTTAGGGAAATTAAGCGTCACTGCTTACACATAACAACCTAGGTGTTGACATGAGCTTTTATAGCTAGCACTTTATGGTCGTGTGCTGATCCCAATTTCATGAATGTATTTAAGATTAAGTCTAAATCTCAGAGGGAGCAGCCCCACTCCCACACTCACATAAGTGAAATTTTATTAAGGGTGCTCCTGTAATTCTAACACCCCACTCATACGAGCTACAAATTTTATTAAGAGTTTTTTACTTAACCTCTCCACATTATAGGATAAATGCACTTACATCGTAGGGATGGACAATTAAAAAATTATTTACAAAATAAATAATTAAAAAAATAAATAGTGCATTTCTTATGACCATCATATGGTTCATTTTTCCCATTGAACCCAATTCTTAGGATCTCTGGTCCTTGGGTTGGGTATCCTCATACATGGCTCATGATTCTATGGACTTTAGTCTTATCCCCCTCAATGTATTTCAGATCCTATCTTTTGCCAAGGCCTTGGTAAATGGTCTGCAAGATTATCATTAAATTTAATATAATTCACAATTATGATGTCACTATTCAAAAAAGATTGAACAGTACTGTGCTTTCTTTTTATAGGTCTGAATTTACCGTTGTAGTAATGATTTTTAACTTTACCAATTGCGGTAAAATTATCACAATGAATTAATATAGGTGGAATTGGCGTTTCCCAAAGTGGAATTTCATATAACAAATCTCTAAGCTAATTTGCCTCTTCACTAGCTGAAACTAATGCTATTAATTCAGCTTCCATTGTTTAATTAGCAATTAGTGTTTGCTTTTTAGATTTCCAAAAAATAGCACAACTACCTAAGATAAATATATAACCAATAGTAGAGAGAGAATCACCTGACAAAGTATTTTAATCGACATCACTAAAAGCTTCAATCACGGTAGGGTATTTTTTATAAAATAAGCCATAGCTTTTGGTACCAATTAAATATCTCATGACTCGCTCAATAGCTAGCCAATGACCTTTACTAGGCTTGCTAGTAAATCTGCTAAGCAGTTTTACTGCATATGTAATGTCAAATTTAGTACAATCAGTAGCATAACACAAACTACCAATGATACTAGCATAATCCTCTTGATTAAAAATCTTATCATCATTATTCACAGGAAATAAATGAACACTAGAATCAAAAGAAGTAGCTACACTTTTGTGATCATGAAAATTATATTTTCTCAATATTTTCTCAACATAATGTGATTGATTAAGAAATATTTCATCACATGTTTTTGTAATTTTCTTGCCCAAAATAAAACTAGCCACACCAAGATCTTTCATATCAAAATAGATTTTAAGCATATATTTCGTCTCATTTATAACATGCATATTTGAGCCAAAAATCAACATACCATCCACATAGAGGCTAATAATAACATGTAAATTATTCCATAATTTAGAATAAATACGTTTATCACATTCATTTGTTTTAAGCCATATAGGAATTTAGTTAGCTTACATACCTTACTTTCTTTTCCAGGCTCTACAAAGCCTTTATGTTGATCCATATAAATCTCTTTCTCTAAGTCCCCATTTAGAAAAGCAATTTTTACATCCATTTGATGAATTTTCAAATAAAAAATTGCAACAATAGCAATTAACAATTTAATAGATGTAATTCTTGTTACTAGAGAAAAAGTATCAAAGAAATCAAGAGCAGTTTTTTGTTTAAAGTCTTTTGCAACAAGTCTAGCTTTAAACTTATCTATTGATCCATCCGGTTTCAACTTTTTTCTAAGAACCAATTTACAACCTATAGTATTACAACTCAGTGGAAGATCTACTAATTTTCAAGTTTTATTAGAAATTAGAGATTCCATCTCATCATTTACAGTCTCTTTTCAAACTATAGCATCAGGTGATGTTAAAGCCTCTTTTAAATTTATGGGATTTTCCTCAATGTTAAAAACATAATAATCAGGACCAAAATCCTTTTCAACTCTAGCTCTTTTACTCCTAGGTTCCATTTCAAAATTTTTTTGATTTTGTAAATGTGAAATAGAAGAACTAAGTTTGTGACAAAATATTTTCTTCACCCCCACTATTTTTCAATTTAAAAGGAAATTTTTCTTCATGAAAAATTGCATCACCAAATTCAAAATTTATTTTATTTTCAAGATCAAAAAATCTATAACCTGCACTATTAATCGTATAACCAAGAAAAGCGCAGGTAGTAGCTCTTATACCTAATTTAGGTATTTTAGCCTTTTAGGGTCAGTAAGCCTTACATAAGCAAGACAACCCCATACTCTCAAATATCTCAAATTTGGCTTATGTCCTTCTCACATCTCAAAAGGTGTGGTATGTGATTTTTTATGTGGCACCCTATTCAAAACATGACATGCAATTAAAATAGTTTCATCCCAAAAATGTAAAGGTGCACTAGATTCAATTAACATGGCCTTTGTTAACTCAATTAGAGTTCTATTTTTTCTTTCAGCCACACCATTAGAAGTAGGTGAATATGGTGCAGTAGTTATATGGATAATTTACAAAGACTGAACAAATGAGTTGAATGCACTTGATTCATACTCACGGCCTCTATCACTTCTTATTCTTTTTATTTTTTGATCGAATTGATTTTCAACTTCTTTTAAAAAATCTTGGAAATTTTCAAAAGCATTACTTTTATTTTTCAACAAATAAATAGTTGTATATTTTGAGAAATCATCAATAAAAGTGATAATATATCTATTTCCCTCACGAGTTAAAATTCCTTCAAATTCATATAAATCGGAGTGAATTAACTCAAGCAATTCGGTATTTCTTACAACACTTTTATGAGGTCTTTTTGTAATCTTAGCTTGACTACAAGTTTCATATTTTTCAAAATCTTTTGACAGTCTTGGAATTAATCCAAAACTACTCTTGATACCCACATATCTACTATTTATATGACACAAACGAGCATGCCAAAAATTAATAAAAGAAAGTATATAAACTGAATTGGTAGATGCTTTATTATTCTCAACATTCAATTAGACATTGCACCACAAGCATAACCCTTGTCCACAAATAATCCATTTTTAGTGATTACATAATTATCAAATTCCATAGTTTGCTTGAAGCCAGCCTTGTTAAGCAAAAAACTTGACATCAAATTCTTTCTCATGGACGGAGTGTAAAGTACATCTTTCAATGTTAGCACATGTCCAGAAGTGAATTTCAAATCAACCTTACCACTCCTAAGAACCTTGGTTTTGATAGAGTCACCAAGCATAATAGTTTTTTCTTCTTCAAAAGGAGTGTACAACTTGAACAAATTTTTGTCATAGCAGACGTGCCTATTAGCACCAGAATCTACCCACCACCCTTCAACATATTGCACCATATTGATGTTTATAATTATAGCTACTAAAGGCTCTTCAGTTACGTTAGCCTGTGGAACGGATTCAAGTTTCCAAAATTTGTAAAATCAAGCAATATGCCCACTCTTGCCACATACAAAATAGGTTCTTATTCTAATTTTTATTTGGGCTTCCCCTTCCTTGAGGTCTACTATTATTTTTGAAAACCCTTTTTTTAGGCTTCAATTGACCATTTTTAGGAAAATGATTTTTAGGCATATTATTATTGGCTGAAATAAGGTATACCTTTGTGGTGGAATTACCATTACTCTCTTGCGTCATAAGTACATCTTATCCTCTAGCCTCCTCCACACGGATCCATGTGATCAAAGTTTCCAAGGATGTCTCCTTTTGTTTGTGCCGCAAAGTCTTTTGAAACTCCCTCCAACATTATGGTAGTTTATCAATTATGCCAGCTACCACCATATTGTCTCCAATCTGTATGCCTTTGGATCTCAATTCTGCCATAATCATTTGGAAGTTTTGTGCTTGATCCACCACCGATTTTCCATCCACCATTTGGTAACGGAAAAATCTACTAGTAGCATACTTCTTTGCACCGACCTTCTCAGTATCATACTTACTTTGTAAAGCTTTCCAAAATTTCTTGGCAGAATTATAAGTTGTATCATAATAATTATAGAAATGATCGGCAAGACAATTCAAAAGATAAGAACGATAATTATATCCATCTTTTGTATACTTATCTATTTTTTCTTGATAGAAACTAAATTCTTCCTCACTTATGTCATCGGTAGAAACCTTTAATGGATTCTTGTTAGTGAGGATGTAGGCGATTTTGAGAAGACTCAAGTAGAAGATGACATTTCCTTTCCACCTCTTAAAGTGGGCTCCCTTAAATCGAAAGGGCTTGTTGAGATCTCCAACGGGCTCATTTGGTTTCTCTTGTGTAGGCTCCATATGCTGAACCTCCTTAAAATTGTTGATGCAAACACAATAATAATGGAAATAATACAAAAAGAAACTAAATAATACTTTTAAATAATATTAATTTAAAGAGAAAAATTATACAACGCTATTTGGACTGAGGTGTGGCACCCGGTCTCTTTAAGGAGATTCAAGCCCTTGGTTGGCTAAACTTTGTAACCGATGAAGACCTTCTCTGACTTGTCTCCCCCAGGATACAACAGCCCAACACCCTTCACCTCTCCCTTTGCGCACGTATCTAGCCCAATATCTGAGTCAATTCATATTAGTTCATTAATCACCACAATTAAAAAGAATAAAATAGTCTCTCTCCTTTTCAACGTGGATTAAACATTTTCACTAACTCCTCATCTTCCATATTTACTCCCACATCTTTACTTTTATGTTGTAATATTTATTCATTTTAATTGATTAATATTAAAATGCTCCAACATGTTGGTTAATGACAAGACATGGATTGTGAAATTCTTATATTTTTTTTATATCAACATTTTTAAAATGTCCTGGTGGCATGGTACTAGATGAATGTGGAGAAATTTGAAAAAAAGTCCAACAAGAAAAAAATCCAAAATTCCTTATGACAAATTAAATCCAACTTTTTAACTTTTTCTTTTAAAACCCCAAATTTTCTAAGTTTTGACAATCTTACTCCACAATATGTAGATTCCAATTTACTCAACTGGTAAAGTCTTTATACTTAAATAAGAAATTTGAAGTTCAAACAATCATCATAAGACACCAAAAGTTGAAATTCTATCCCAAAAAAAACAAAAAAAAAAACTCATCTATCTATATTCTTTAAAGGACAACTTATAAGATGTGGCTCGTTATATATTTGCAATCAAGAATCCTTATTACCATATATCTCTACTACTGTATTTAACCCTCCTTTAAAGTTTTCCTTTCTAACGTGGAGAAAAAGAAATCAACCTATAACAAATTTGTGCTGTTTGAATGTACTAAGCACCAATGAAATTTTCATCACATGAAGGTTGCTTCATTAATAGTTTTTTATAAATATTGATGGAGAGGCGCTAGATGGTCATATCTGTATTCTATAAGTCCACAGAAAATTACAAAATTAAAACGCTCAGGTATGATTTATTACGGTACTAAATTTAGGCCTTTTTTTTTTTCAAAACATTTTCTCTTGTATTATAAGTATTAGCTTGTAAAGTCATGCATATGCATAGATATACTTAGAATATATACATTAAGATATATAGTATAATTTTTACATATTTAATTTAAATATTATTAATAGACATTCTTATCTTTTTTTTTAACTCTTTAAAAAATATTGTAAGAATATTATTAGGTAAAAAATGTAAATTGCCCATTTTTATAAATAAAAAAAAATTATGTTCATTAATTCTAGACTCTTTAGTTTTTGTACGTAATAACTCATTTGGATGTGGTTTTTGATTTCAAAATTAATAAATAAAAATCTCTCTAAAAATAAATAATTTAGAACACATGACTCAAAATTAGACTTCAATTGTAGAATCTAATTAGACTCTCTCTCTCTCTCTCTCTCTCTCTCTCTCTCTCTCTCTCTCTCTCTCTCTCTCTCTCTCTCTCTCTCTCTCTCTCTCTCTCTCTCTCTCTCTCTCTCTCTCTCTCTCTCTCTCTCTCTCTCTCTCAAGATTTCCACCTTCAAGACAGCAACACATAATACTTTTCTTATCTAAGTTGATAATAGATAAAGAATTATAATGATAAATATTCAAAGAAAAGTTGGTTGAGCTAATTATTTAACTTTTAGCATCGGTTCAAGGGAGAAAATGGACATTTTTCCCTTTCGCCAAAACTTTTCAGTAAAATGTCTCATATCTGAAACTATTTAGGGAAATGCCCCTGTTTTGAAACTCGATTTTCTAAAAATCGAGTTTCAATTTAAAACTCAATTTTTGGACAATCGAGTTATAGCGAACTAAAAATAAAAATAAAAAAATTTCTGGAACTCGAGTTTTATTCAAGGAACTTGAGCTCCATGAACTCGAGTTCCATGTAAAGTACTCGAGATCATAGAACTCGAGTTCCAAAAAAAAAATTTCTAAATCTACATTCACTATAACTCGATATTTTAAAAATCGAGTTATACATTTGAAACTCAATTTTTAGAAAATCGAGTTCCAAAACAGGGGCATTTTCCTTATTAGTTTCATTCATGAGGCATTTTGCTGGATATTTAAAAATAAAAAAATAAAAAAAAGGGCAAAAGCCCATTTTGGCCCCAGTTCAAGTAATAAGTCACTCGAAATAATACCCATCTATGATATAATTTGTTTACTTGTGGTTTTACACCTAAGTTAGTTAACTTCATCACTCTTCTATAATGCACCATTGCACTTGTCATTAAAAAAACATAACAAATCAATGCAGATTACCGAATGTGCTTTTAGTTTGTTTTCACCTAAGCTACGAATGGTTTAAATTTTTCATAATTTTATGATTATTTATATTGTCTTAAAAGGCAAAATCAAGCTAAGTTATGAAAGCATGATAACATAAAAATCATGCAAGTATAATACAACTTTTTTTTTTGGGTAGAAAAATACAACTTTTTAAATTGTCTAAAAGCAAAGATTAAGTTCTATAAGGATGTGGTATAAAACTCAAATTTTACAACTTCCAATCTCAACATGTCACATCGTCTTATGAGATATTAAAGAATAAGCACAACCACACACAATCAATTCTAATAACCATCTGAAAATCCAACCAAATTAGGAGTTTATTGAGATGTTGTTAGTTGTGGTAGAACGTATTGAGTTTTAAGTAAAAAAAAAACTGATGTAACAATTCTTATTGAATAGTGTAAAATATGGGTTTTACACCCCATCCTTACTAAATTCGAACTCATATAAATAAGGTACAAACAAACTATATGCTATGATTTGGTTCGGACAAATGTGAAAGGCAAGAGAAATTATCTACAGGGTTTATCAAGTTGGATAAGTGATGGAAGTGGGTTATTTCCTTAATGATAAGAATTATCATTAGATGCTTTATTATTATTATTTTTTTTATACAAGATAGAAATCTACCCTAGCCTTATCTAAGTGTATATGTATGTGAAACTCTCTCCTGAATACTTGAACCCCGGCTCTTGCTCCCCATACCCCATAAACACTTATACTTGTGGAGTGAACATTGCACTAAGGTCTCGTTTGGGAGGAGGGAATGGAATGGAAATGAATGAAAAGAATAATTTTAGAATATTCTTCACTTCCCTTGTTTGGGAGTTTTAATGAAGGGAATGGAAAGTCCATTCCCTTGTTTGGGAGTTTAAGTGGGAGGGAATGGAATGAGTAGGAGGGAACACTTATTCTTCTCTATTTCCTTAAAATCTCAAATTTTCATTTCCCCGAAATTGGGAGGAATTGGAGAGAATGGAATTAAATTTAATGAATTTTTTACAAAACTCCCAAAATACCCCTATAAATTCAACCCTTTATTTTAAAATAGGGGTCTAATAGTAATATTGTCATAAAATAATTCCATTCCATTTCATTCCTTCCGTGTTACTCCCAAACAAGATTACTTACATTCTATTCATTCTCATTCCTTTATTTTAAAACATCCAATCAAGGTTACTTAATTCTATTTCATTCCATTCTTTTCCATTTCTTTCCTTTACTTAAATACATTCAATTCCATTCCATTCCTTTCCATTCCCTTATAATCATTCCATTCTATTCAATTCCCTTCCCTTATGAACTCTCAAACGAAGTCTAAGGGTATACGGCAATATCTATTTTTGACTCTAATAGGATTAGGATTAGGATTTTTTTTTTTTTTTTTTTTTTTGGGATAGGAATAGGTATAGATTGTTGCTGAATCATTTTGCTATTAGTTTAAAGTTCATTAATTGTTAGCATTATATAGTTAATTAATTAAGGGAAAGTAATGAATACACGATAGGAAGCAAAAATAAACCCAGATTTCTATATTTATTTACTCTCATATTTTAGAAGGCTAGTCACCTCGGATCCAATTAAATTAATTCATTCGCATAATCAGTCTTGTTTGGCTTACCTTATTATTTATTTGGGTTACGTTCAGTATATTATAACTTTATTTCTTACATATATCTTATTTTTATCCAACTAATTTTTTAAGTAACATAAACCAAAATAAGTTTATCCGGACAATACTCTCAATAAAGTTTTTTTTTTTTTCTTTTCAAATGATAAATTTATTGAGATCCAATGTGCAAAACCAACTCTTTTGTGAGAGGAAAAGGTTTAAAAAGTTATAATGCAAAATGGTAAAAGTTTAAAAAAAAAAAATTATACAATAGTTGAGATTAAAAAAGTATCTTTGATCACAATCCTTCAAAGTGAGTATTCCATGCTGCTATTGCACCGGATCTCAACAGTACAATAAAAATTTGATATAACTAATTTGTGGGAAAATTGTAGGATATTTTCCCACAGTTAAATCATCAAATAAAAATGAAATATATATATATATATATATATATATATATATATATATATATATATATATATTGTTCTAAAGGCAAATGTAATAATTTTATTTTTGAAAAATGCTAAAATTATTATCAATTTTACTACAAAACTTTACAAACTAAGGTAACAATAAATGTAATTAGCACATTATCAAAAATACAATAATTAAATTTCTTAATAATTTTTATATTACATTCAAAATTCGACATTCATTTATAAAGCCTAAGTCATAAAATCCGTAATATCCATGACATCACTCTTTTCTTTTACTCCCCCTTCCCCAAACACAAATGTTTGACTTAGGTTTATATATTATTTGAGTCTTTGACAAGTGCTGCTCTACATAGAAGCCCGGTTGTTCACAGGAATGCCTTGACTTACCCCAAAAAAATTTATATTCATAATTATTCCTACTTTGTCTACCCTAAAAACAATTATTGAGCAATCTGATTTGAGAATCCCAGAAATTTGGGTACAACAAAAATAAGGTAATGTTAAGGACACAACAATAACAACTTCAAAACATTTCTAAATTAGCATTAATGCAAAATTAATCTTAACCCACCAAACCTAATCCTTAACCATTTAAATAAAAAATTAATAGCCCAAATAACAACAATATTAGGCCGAACAACAACAAATGAACAAAATATTCAACAAAAAGCTCATTCAAGAATAAAAAAATAAAAACCCTTAATCATTTGCATTCATAGCTCGTACAACTCATTACATAAAAAAATAATTAATAATTTAACCTTTTTTTTTTTTCTAAAAATGATAACAAAAGAAATAATGTGACAATGAGTTCTCTTCAGCAGCACTAGCAGCCCTGCTCTCCTCAACTTTATAGCAAGGTTTTTAGACCCGGACTGTTCATTGAACCGTAAAAGGAAGAGTTTCAAGGTTTTTGAAGTCAAACCGGAGTCGAACCGTGATGACGTTATAATTAATTTAATAATTATTTTACATATATATAAAAATATTAAATTAGTAAAAATTGAAAAATTGACTAAAATAATCTAAATAAATACTTTTTTAAATGCATTTTTATATCACTAATTTTATTATAATGTTTCAAAATCCAACTTAATAGTAAAATAATAAAAACAATAATAATAATAATAATGATAATTTTGTCACAGTTATTGAAACACGGCCATTGGTCCTGGCCTATAGCCGCGTTTGAAAAAATGTGGCCATAGACTCCTCAAGCTTATAGTTACGTATTTTAGGCAACTGTTAAAAACGTGGCCTAAAAAAACGCGGCTATAAACAAAATCATCCTATAGCCACGTTTTATTGAGCTATAGTCACTTTTTAAAAACGCAGCTATAGAACTTTTTTTTTTTTTTTATACCGTAAACAAAAACCAAAAACGTCAAAACTTAAAAAACAATCATATAATTGTTATATAATAAAAAAGGAAAACAGTAAAGACTAAAGTAATAGTATATAAGTAGTCATCCAATATATGTTTGCTGGAGTACAAGTGTTTATTTACTTTTGATACAATACAACCATCTATTCTTTACAACCACATACCATATATATAGTCAAGTAAAGTATGTAGGCTTAAATAGTCATAGATAAAGTAGAGTTTTCTGATCGGAAGATGTTGCGGTAAATATACAGCTTGTTAAAGGCCGCAACTTATCAAACCAGCTAGCAATCTTATCACCACAGTAAAATTCAGCCCAAACTTATATCACTTTTCAACAATATTAAATATTCATGTTGGGGAGGGGCAATGAGTCAGAAACTTTCAAACTCATTTTTGTCATTTCCAAGGCTTTGTCATGTCACACGTGCTAGGCTCACCAAACTAAAAAGCAAAATAAAGTTGAAAGAAGTCATCCACTTAGGGTCTGTTTGGATAGAACTTATTGCTGAAAACTGAAAATTGAAAACACTGTAGCAAAATAATTTTTAAAAAGGTAAAAATACTGTTCATTCCAAAAGTTACTGTTCATTGGCCTAAAATCACTGTTCATGGCCAATGAACAGTAACAAACACGCGTTGAAAAAAAAAAAAACGTGGACGCAGCTAAAACGCTGGATCCAAACGTATTCTTAAACTGAAGGCAGGAAACCATGAAGAACGAAAGAAGAAGCAGTGAAGAAACATAGAAGAAGAAGGAGCTGCGTCGTCTGTTATGGGTTAGGTTTTTTTTTTTTTTAAAGAGCTTGGCCTAAGCCGTAAGACCCGCTCTCTGTTTTCTCTCTCTCGCAATTTTTTTTTGTATTTTTTATATTCAAATTCATTATGAACTGAGATCAGTTTTCCAGCCAAATATAGTAGAAAAATGGAACCGTACGAACCTCTAAAACCGGCCACGGTTCTCAAGTTTGTGCGGTTTGACCACGGTTCAAGCGGTTTCGTGCATTTTTCACATAGAGAGGTTCTTAGACTTAAAAGAACCGGAATGATAAGGGGTTCACGGTTAACCGGGTCAAACCGTACTGCCTAGTCCAGGTTTGAGAACCTTGCTTTACAGCCATAGTAGCTCTGCTCTCCTTGACTACTTGGCTCATGGTTGTAACATGTATTCTCTCTCTCTTCTTTTATCTATCATCATTTCAAACTCTCTTTATTACTCAAATCACAGCATTTTCAAATCTCACTCTCTCTTCAGTGCCTTTTTGCCTTTAATTTTGTTAGTATAAGGAATTTTAAATTTATGTATTTGGATTTTTTTTTTTTTTTGTTAATATTTTTATTAAATTTTGTATAGTTTAAATTTTTTAATGACTATCCTAGAAAAAATTCCTAGAGCTACCGCAAATCTTTTAATTCATCGGGTGTTCAACTCTCACAATAAAAGAATAAAATGGAGAAGATACTTTATGCATGCAACATATGTATCATATCTCACCTGTGCCCTCAACCACAAAGGGCAAAGCAACCAGTTGAGTTGAGTGCTTACGAGGGATTAATATCTACTTAAATGTACCAGAAACCTTGCAACTAGCCTTAGTTCAGATTATGTGTTAGGAACCCGGTGGTTCCTAATGAGGATGGATATGAATTGTGAGGGAATTAATGAAAATTGTAAGGAAATTTACTTAATTCAAGGGAGTCGCCTTCCATATAGAAGAAGAGAGATTAAGAGAGATAGAAATGCACTAAGAAATTAGTTTATTCTTCAATGATGGAAATGTGATTACAAATAGGTATTTATAGAACCATAAAATTATTCTATTTGCCCACATGACCTTATCCTATTGGTCTAATTATTCCCTATGTGCATTAATAATTTCAATTTCAACATATTAAATATGATTAATATGCTTGAAATTGTAATTAACTAACCAACTAACTAAATGCAACATTACAACAATTATTATCTATGTAGGGTTCTTCTCATTATGCAACATATAGTCATGGACAAGAATAGGTCTAGGGTTTAGTAGTTGAACCAAAAAAGGGGGTTGTGCTCAAGTTTTCTCCTCAGAGAATTTGCATGGATACCTAGCTAAAAGCTTGACCTATTAGGCACAAACAAGACCAATGCTTAAATCTACTTGATAAATAAGATCAGCGTTTTACAATTATCAGTGAATTTGACACCAAAAAATATAAATGATGTACATAGATCATTATTTTTCCATTACCAGTGACGTCCCACCAAAATATCATGCAATTTAATTTTCTCGCCATCATTGATTTGCAATTAGACATCTTGCCTTCAGTAGTAGGAAAATTATTCCTAATAGATCCTCTCTGCAGTAGACACTGGACGCAGGAAAACAACAATTACTGTGATGTTATCTTTGCTGCCTCGTTCTGCAGCTTCTGTCGCCAATCTTTTAGCACACATTCCGGGCTCTTTGACCGTGTCCCTAATTATGTTTATAACATCTGTATTGCTGACAACATCCCAGAGTCCATCACTAGCCATAACCTGGTAAGCAAACACATATTACTTCCATATTCAAGGGGACCTGGATGCTTTTGCAACCATCTCTATTGAATAATGCGTAGGTTACATGTGTTCCTATTGCCCATCATATGGTACTACTCAATATGTCTAAGATGCGTCAACTCTTATTTTTTTCTTGACTTTTTTTCCCCAGTTAAAACTTTCTTCTGAGAAACTGAGATGCAAAAATCTATATTAGCATACGACGTAATAGTCTAAAAGTTTATTTGATTATGTAACCTTCCCATTTATATTCACTTGAACAATTAAAAAAAAAGGAGTCTTCCCAATACTTCAAACTTCATGCAACTTGCCATTTCTAATTTGGTTCTGTGAGTTTCTGAATTCAATCTTCCTAGGGAAGAACACCGGTCATTGGCAAAAGACTGTATGGTATAGGTATGAAGTAACAGATAAGGTCGTTATCTAATACTTGTCCCACCTAAGTTCGGTCCTAAGGGAGTTGGCTTGGATATGGTCCTATCAAGCCTCTTAATGGCAGCCCAAGACTACCATTGCACCAAACAATGGCCCCTATAGTAAAAATATAAATAAACAAATTTATTTGTTTAAAAAAAAAAATAAAAAAAAAAACTTTCTTTCTCAAACCAAAAAATTAATGGCCTTAATATATTGCTTAAATGTGAAGCTAATAACAGTTTTAATAAGATATACTAACAGTACAGAGAAGAATTATTGCTTTAAATTACTATGATGTCCTCTCTAATCTTCATCCTCTTTTAAGAACCATAACAGATGCATAATACAGAATTTTCTTTCCAGTCCAGATGCATGCCACATTTTTAAAGGCCCATAAAGCTTGGCAACAACAATATTACCAACAATTCTGAACCTTTCAGTGACTAAAGTAAAATAATTAACTTATTTTATCACCATGCCTATTTATAAACTCCAATTAATTTTAACAACAGACTTCTTATTGCAAGAACCACTTAAAGTGTGGAAAAATTAATGAAGGTCCTTGACAAGACAACTGACAAGGCTTTGTGAAAAGTTTAGGTTAGGGAATCCACAAAGAATTCTGATCCAAGCTCCTGTTAAAATCTCATGGAATTTTCAAGTCAAGCTGTGTATGCAAGAAGCATACACAGTCAAAGTTCCTTTTGCTTTTACCCCCCCCTCCCCCCCCCAACAAACGGTGGACCTTCTCCAGTTTAAAGCTTATAGCATTCTTCATGTTGATACATAAATGATTAAATAGCAGGGGATAACCACCATTGATCAAAATAAAGTGTCCATACCAGGAATTCATCCTCTCCAGACAGATCAGTTTCAGTTATCTCAGGTTCTGCAGTTACAGCAGGCTTCAGATCATCATCACCAATGGAGCGAGTAACCTGTTGAAGGGAAAATTTTAGTGGGTGAACGCTGTCTGACCCATTAACGGAAAAACATATATGGTATAAGACTGGAAAAGAAAAGAGTCTAATAAATAAACATGTTTTGCAGAGCCATACAAGATTCTTCAAATATGATCTATAATCATCTCTCTTCGAAATTCTCCTCCCCTCTCTCTTAAATGACAAGTCATTACCAACTATGCTTTATGATAGTTATAGAAACGTCTCCCTTTGAAAGGAAAACCTAAAAGTCTGCTTTTTTTTTTTAAGTAATAAATATTCATTCAAAGAAAAAAGCCTAAAGAGGCGTAACCCTAGTACACGGGAGGAATAATGATGCGCTGTTAGGGCTTCCTGTTTAGGCTTAGAAATGAAATGAAAATGAGAGTTGTTTAGAGAAGCTTATAGGTGGATAACACCTCTGCACAGAGTACTCAATCTCTGAAATAGCATAAAAGCTAGGCCAATTTCATTTACCAAAATCTATCATTACAATTATGCAGTAAACTACTTATACTAACACTACTTAAGCAGGTTGCCATTTGATTGGCTCAAGCCTTGCTTAATTTTGATTGGTCTAGTTGTTACTAACTACAAAAGCTCTAAGTAGTTACAATGCCACCTGATTGGCTGCTGCATAAGAAGCAGTTGCAAAGCAAGCTGATTGGCTGTTTGATAATTAACTAGCAGCCTAACCACTTCTGTTACTACAGATACTATTAGTAACCATCCAAAGCCTTAACTAATTAAGCTGTTTATTAACACAACATCAGCTAGGGTCTTGACTGTGCTACTGCACCACACAACAGCCAACTGCTAGTATCACACTGCCTGCTGCTGCTGCAGAGCCAGCTACCAGCACCAAGGCAGATGATGGCTTTCCAGGAAATATCTCAGTTAGTTTCTAAAGAAAGTATACTTTTTTCAAGGAATATGACATTGGATAAACCAATATCTTACCAAAAATTATAGCGCAAGAGTACCCATCTGCACTCTGCACACAGTTGCAATGCCCATATCGGTAACAATGTGCTAAAAATTATACGCATATCACAAGCAGTGAAAAGCCAGTTTCACTTTAATTTTAATTTAAGTGTCAGGAAATTTTGTAATCTTTTGGTTTCATTGGATCTTATTTTGGTTTTACTTGAGTTTAGTTGTTTAGGTTGCACTTAGTAGTAAAAGCCCAAGGAGTCCAACTCTTAATAAGATTTCAATAAGTCCAAGTTCCACTAGGAATAGGTATTAGTATGAAATGCTTTCTATTAAAGAGGAGGTATTTTTGTAAGTTATGAAACTTTGTTTGAGGTTTGTGTGATACAACATTCTCCGATGTGTGATACCAAGGAAATCTTCAGCGTGATGCCTTGGAATTTATTCTCTTTCTTTTCTGTCCTTAAATTTCCTGTAACTTGGAACCTTGCAATAATAAATTGATTTGTCACCTGTACTTGTAAACTCCTAAAATTGAAATAAATAAATAAATAAATCTAAAATCTAAACCACCCATCCATCAAATAACCCAAAATACCCCCACAAACAGCCAAAGCACTGTTTATGGGTCACTGTTTGCAGCCCTGGAAAATCAACCAAGGCCTTGGCTTTTCCTCTTGGTTCCACCCTCAAATACTACTATTTCCATTTCTCAAAAAAAAAAAATACAAGTATTTCTTTTCACCGCTAGAAACCCTCTCTTCCTTACTAATTCCCAACCTTTTTCTCACCAAACCCTAACTCCAATTCCTCAAAACCAAGTGGTCCAGGAACTGCCAGACCTGATTTGGTTTAGCTCCCTTTGTCCTGCATCAATAGGTATTGGGTTGGAAGTGAATAACCTTTCTCCTTGTTAGTAGTGATGAAGGTTTTGTAATAAGAAGATCAAAATGACTAAAAGTGAGATGAGATAAGGAAAGAGGCTGTGTTTTCTTTCAGCCCCTAACCCTGTAATTATTTACATGAGAACCAAATTGTAAAAAGCACAAATATAACTAGCTCAAGAATACATATATACTTTCACTGATAGATTTTTTCCCAAGCACAACTTTTACATTAAAGGTTCCCCACCCCACCCCACCTATCTTCTTGTCAACCAAGTTAAGCATTGGTTCCATCATTCATCACACATATACTGTAATTAGCCCTCCATTAACTGTACTATAGCAAAAGTATATAAAATCATGTAAGCAAATAAAAAAAGTTGCCAAAAAAATAGAAGTATATTATCTAGCTTTTCACAATAGAAAATTTTAGAAGATAAGAGCAAACTCCATATATTTTGGGAAGTCAGAGTTGTACTATGATCATAAAGCTCAAAGAGACAAACCTGGAGAGCAGCAGGACCAACCCTCCATGTATCAACTTGCCATTTGACTTGTCCTCCTGCACTAACAACACGCTCTCTCTCCTCGAGACAGCTAGCAACATGATCCTATAATACCAAATTTAATGACTTTGAGAACAATTAGACCTTATGGTGAACCAGAAAATCCAGTAAACAGGTCCCAGCTCACCTTAGTTAGAACAAAGGGGTGACCAGCTCGACATAATATTGTCCTGCAATCACCAGCATTGGCAACAAAAATCTTGTTTCTAACTATAAGAGCAGCAACTGCAGTGCAACCAGGATGCCAGTCTTTTTGAATAACTCTCTTAGATTTATGATAAGAATCCAGTTCATTTCTAAATGCAGCATCTGTCTTAACAAATGCTTCCAATAATGCGTTTGAAGGACTGCATTCATATATAAAATTAATTTCTAAAGAAAAGAAATACAAGGGGGTAAAATATTGAGTTAAAATCTAGAACATAAGAAACCTGCTTGTGGAAACTAAACTTTGCAAGAAGCCTGGCAATGCACGAGCAGAAAACTCAGCAGCTGCTGCACCTGCACATGTTACAGCCAAATTTATATATTGTGATGTAACTAAACCATTAGCATCAGGGTGTACTAGGAAACAAACCAGGGAAGAATGCTTCTAACCACACCAGCAGTCTTCATGAGGTAATGATTGAAAAAAGGAGAGATGAGAAGAAGAGGGAGAGAATTCAACCATTCAGAAAATGTCTTTCAAATACCAAAATTGTAAGTTTCTTCTTAAATGCTTTGAAGATCATAAACTGAAAATAGATCTTACACATGTAAAAATTAGAAATAAGTATTTGGCTTCCAGAGTATATGAAGCCAACTCTCCTTTAATGGCTCTTACTTAACACTAGTATGCTTTTCATGATCCAAAAGGAGATTTTTCTGTTCTTTTCATAATTTTCTTTTTCTTTGTTGCAATCATTGCAATAACAAAAAACCAACCGAGCATTGCTCAGGGACTATGAGACAAGCATAATCTCATTCATAAAACAATACATAGGATAGACACTCATAGAAAAACAGATAAAATGTGAACAGTAATTTCTGAGGGGAAGTTTCCCCTCAACCTTTTATTGATACTCTTAACTTTTCCACAAATAAATGTGGTTCCTGACCTCTAAGGAATTACTTCAAAATAAAGATATTCAAGCAAATTAAGGTTTTTTTTTTTTGGTGGGTGGTGGGGGCGCCGGGGGGGGGGGGGGGGGGGGGGGCGCGGGGTTTGGAAGACTCTCATGATCACCATCCTAATTGCAGTACTGATCTATAGTGGTTATTAAAATCCATTCTCCCTGGAACTTGGTTCCAAATTCAAAATTAGGTAGAGAAATAAAATCAACATTAAGCACCTCTATGACCATCAAAGATACCAAAAACATGAATATCCTTTTCATTGCACATATTGGGCATAAGGAAATGTGTATCCTCCATGGTCTCTCTTCTGCCACAAGTAGCAAAGGATCCCCAAGAAAGTACAGGATGGTATGCCAAAGGATCATAAGGGAAATCAAGCCAGATTCTCATACTAGAATCAGCTGCAAATGAACCCCTCCCAGAGAAATGTTCTCCCTGAGTAGACCAGTTAATACTCTCTTGATAAGTTCGAAGTTTGTTGGTGACATCCATTAGCTGGTCGTCATTAGAACTTGGAGATTCACCAAGGGTCATCTCCTCTTCCTTTACTGTCTTTCTGTGTTCTAAGATTGAATCAAGTTCCCCAACTATATCATCAAAAGAAGGTCTATTCTGAGGATTTGCATCCCAACACCTCTGTATCAGAGACAACAAACTTGACGGAGCACCCAACTCAGGACCAGCAAGAACTGGTCTCAATCTATCAGAAACCACAGCTGCTGTAAGTTGCTGCTCAGTATAGTTCATCTCCAGCACTGTGTGGGCCTGCAATCAAATTTTACATATCATGCATCAGTTAGCCATCAAAGGTAAAGTCTAAACGGGCGCATTGAATTGTTAGATGTGAGATTAGAAATATATGAGAGATATGTGGACAACAAAGTGATTTGAAACAGAACATTATATTTGGAAGCTAGAGAAGCCCACACACACACACACACACACGAGATAAAAGGCTTGAAAGAACAGAAGTATCAAATACAAAGTAATCATTGAGATGGATGATTTTCTTTTCTTTTTCTTTTTCTTTTTCTTTTGTTTTATTTGGGTGCTTCACAAGTAAATTTATTTTATGTCGAGATGGATTGGGAAGTAGAATATAAGAAATCAGTTGAGATAAAAGACGGTTGAGAAATACTGGCTGGGTATTTCCAGCAAAAGCCAAAGTATTTTACCTTATCCTAAACCAAATAACCCAAAGAAACTCCTTAATAATCAGTTTTTCTTTTTGAGGGGTGGGAAAGGGGGGGAGGGGGTTAAACATTGAAACCTTGCCACCAACTACTCAAAAGAACCAGTGGACTGAAAGTGACGGTTGAGATAAAAGACGGTTGAGAAATACTGGCTGGGTATTTCCAGCAAAAGCCAAAGTATGTTACCTTATCCTAAGCCAAATAACCCAAAGAAACTCCTTAATAATCAATTTTTCTTTTTGAGGGGCGGGAAAGGGGAGGAGGGGGTTAAACATTGAGACCTTGCCACCAACTACTCAAAAGAACCAGTGGACTGAAAATGAAATTTTTCTTAAAGCCACATGGAAGTTCTTCGTGAACTTCTGCCTGCAAGCCAAGGCATACATGAGCTGTCAGTCATAAGTTAACAGAAGAATTTTCCTTTAAAAGTGGTAAAATTCACTACTTCAACTTTTGCCTTTGCCCTTTTGCATGTCAGCAATGCATTACGCATAGCAGGTATCAAATGGCCATGGTTTTTATATTTACCAGCATGTGCACAATGGATTTAAGTTACAACACACAATAGCTTTATATTAAATTAATATTTTGACAATCCTCTAGTCAGAGTTATATTACATGTTCCCCCAATGTTTTTATCATTCAAGTCAAATTTCATATCAATCAAATGTCATTTAGCATCCAAACCAGAAGGTCATCCATTCAGGACATGTTTGATACATTGGAACAATGATTATGTAAGGAACAAAAATTAATATTTTTAAGAATATAAAAAGTTGGAATTTGTATTTTACAGTTTCTCTCTCCTCTAACCTCCTCCACATATCCTTGTAGAAAACAATTCAACCAAAAATCTCACTGTCAACAAAGACAACACATCATCAGATCTCTAAGGTTCATTCTCTCATCATAGCTCTCCAACTCTAGCTCTACCTATCAGTACTTACACTAGCATTGCCACTACGAGCACCAGTCACAATGCCATTGCTCGCTCCAGAGTCACTAGTAGAGCCACTAATGTTGTCTCTAGCCAATATTTTTTTGTTTGATAGGCAATAGAAATTTTATTGAATAAAACAAACCCAAGTACACCCGCAATACAATCAAACTCTCAAATTACAATGCTCGAAAATATCTAAAAAAGTAAAAGAGAGCGCAGAATAAAAAGCAAGACTCCAATCCAACAAACTGTGAAAAAAAAAAGATTTAATCTCAAGAATAGACCGTTCCCACCAAATATTTAGTCTCTACAAGTGATATCTCCCCAGAATAAGAGGTTTCAGAACCAACTACCAAAAATTCGAGATTGTTGGGCTCTTGTTTGAATGTCACTCATAACAAAATCAGGCCAAAATTTGTGAACGGAAAAATAATATTGATACCTATGATAAGGTTCTGTTGACCTTTGATCCTTGAAGTATGGGGAAATTAAGGAGAAAATTAAGGAGAGAGAATCTAAGTAAATACAAGAATATCTGTTATATACCTTTTGGGAAGGAATAGGTATTCCTCAGTTTAAGATGATTGAAACTATTATTTGAACAACTTACACATAAGATGGTTTTCAGCTCTGATCATCTTGATATTTGACGAGTATGGTGGATATGAGGAAAATGTATAATCCAACTGTGGGCTTATCAAAATACTTCACCAATAAAATAATTTTGGGTACTATAACACCGCTTGGCATTGACTCCTACATTTGCTATCTCTTTTTACCATTTGGTCTAAACTCTATGTTAAGTAACTAGAGCTATTGACTCCTAGGTTCATATCTCTTTTCACTGCTTGGTGTTGATTTCAAGCAATCTTTTTTTTATTATTATTATTAAAATGATAGAAATCTTAACTATTCAGTGCTAGGTTCTATCCTTTTTTCCCCCCAAACACAAATTCCCTTGAGACTCTGCTCATTTTGCATCAGTTGTGATACCAAAGCCCTATGTAGAAAATGATAACCACAATAAGACTGATATGCATGGATCAACTCAATAACAAAATGAAAAATATTTGCACATGCTTAAAAGTGCAATTAAGAAAGCTAACCTGTGCCTCTGTACGAAGATCAGTATATGGGACAACACCAGTAAGAAGCTCACTGCAATAGGAAGAAAGGATAAATGAAAGATTTCAGCTGCACACACTTCAGACTATGAAAAACCAAATGATTCCAAATTATACGACATCATATAAAGTTCAAATCAATAAAGATTCTAGCAAACCATGCTGCCTGGAATGCAAAAACCTGGCTCTCCTAATTGCATCCTTAATTATAATCATTCAAGATAAATGCATTGCAAGTTGCTTTCTGACCCAGTAATAGTAGACAGTGAAAAAACCAATCAACTGCTAAATAGTTGTTTGGCATTGCATGTAATAAGGATGCTTTAATGGCTGATCTCATATCTCTCTCAGGGTCGAGCTATCATTAGAATGTCAGTTTTATTTGATCGGTTCAAGATTGGGAGTTAGAGTTGATCGTTGCCTACATGGATCTTTTTTTTTTTGGAGTGTGGAGAGGAGATGAAGGAGACAGAATGGACAAGTTTTGCTGGAAACTTTCCTCCCAGGATATTTTTGATGTTCGCTCCTATTATAGGGCTTTACACTCCAGTTCACATATATCCTTTCCAGGAAGACTGTGTGGAAACTAAATGTACCAACAAAGGTTAGTTTCTTACTTTGAGAGCAGTGTGGACAATCCACAAAGACAACAAATTGTAGTCATAGACTGGTGCTGCATGTACAAAAGGGCTGGGGATTCTAGTAATCATTTACTCTTACATTGCTTGGTTGCTACAGAGATGTGGAATATGGTGTTTTCACTATTTGGGATTTATTGGGCTATGCCAAGGTGTTGTGGAGCTTTTAGATAGCTGGCTGGGCAAGTTTAGCAGACATAGAAAGGTGGTTCTTTGGAACATGACCCCTCACTTCCTTATAAGGGTTATTTGACAGGAGAGAAATGCTCAGACTTTTGAAGGGAATGAAAGATCTATCCAAGACCTCAAGCTCTACTTTTTCTAGACCTTATTTGAATGGACCAATGCAATGGGTGTTTTCACTTTAATTTATTTGTCTAATTTGATTGATAGATGTGCTTTTCTTGAGTCCTAGTTTTTTTTTTTTTGGGTGTTTTCTTGTTTCTTTAGCACACCGCCTGTGCGCTTGGATTTTTGTATTCTGTTTTTTTTTTTTTTTTTCAATGAAGTCAATTACTTATAAATAATAAGAAAAGGATTTCCACTTATAAAGCATGATGTTGGTAACTTGATAAACTACCAGAAACAATTCTTGTCATATACTCTAGTTAAGCAAAAAAAATTTTATATAGTATAAAATAATTATATCACTACTTATGTACTTCCAAGTATCTACTGAATGTGTATCAGAGTTTCTTAAGATATCCATGCTTGCATTTCTGTATTCTGGCCTCTCCCCATCCATTCGTATATCTGCTATGAAGTCAGAGTAGATCTATGTACATTCTCCAATGCATAACCAAGAAGGGCTACCTTTTTCTTCTAGCTTTGCTATGAGTCAACACTAAGTGTTTCCATAAATAATTAAAATAAATAAATCATTTATGATTTGTCCAAGATTTTATTCATGAATATGTCAATGAGCAGTTCAATTTAGCATCCAGATTTCAACATTATAGGTCAAGGCCAAATGAGGCAAAACAAGAAGTCATATCAATAATGTTTAATATCCGGTTGTCTGGTAGCCATAATAATGGCCAACCAATGTCTTGGAAGGACAAAATTATACATGTGAGTCAAATTTGCAAGAGCAAATTTTCATCTATTAGCGTTCATCATAGATATTGTCCACCATGACTATTCAGGAGCTATGGTTTAAACCTGCAATAACATCAAAAATAACATTGATGGCCAGCGTAGTATGATAATTTATATGAACACTGACTGCACTATAGTATTCTTTGTATTTCCTAAAGTGAGTATCGGAAACTTAAATGGAACCCACAATAGCCCTAGCAGTAATTGTAACAGCATTGGATACAAGATTACAACAGCATTTCTTGTCATAGATTCTTACTTGATTGATATCCCGAAACTGTAGACATCTGATTTTTCTGTATGGATCTCCTTCTTTAAAATTTCAGGTGCCATATATATGAGTGTCCCAACCATATTTCTTTTGTGAAAACCACCAGTTGGCTTGCCCGTTGATTTCCAGTTCTCAACAGAAACTCCTTTCAGATCTTTTTTGTATTCTGCCAAACCAAAATCTGCTAGGTGTGGGTAAAGGTTTTTGCCAAGCTGCATTTTTCAGAAACATATACATTAGTTAACCACCTTCAAGTAAAAATAAAGATTCCGATACTGAATTTAATAAATAAAAATACCAACTGAAAACAAGGTCAGGAACTTAAGGAAGATGTTTACAAGAATATTTGCTGGTTTCACATCCCTATGTACGATCCCAAGGTTATGGAGATATTGCAAAGCCTTTGCTGGAGAAAGGAAATAAGGGGAATGGAAAAACATTGAGAGATCATCCAACTGAAACTTTTAGAAAATTTAATTAGACAATAAACTAAACATAAAGTTTTATGTAGAACAATGAATTTATGAAAACATGTGATTGATGAGTGCGCACTAAAATATCATGTTCCTCCTGTCATCAAACTAAGCAATGCACAGAATTTTCTTGAAAAAATAATAAGTAAACTCTACTTCTGCACTTCTCTTTAATTACTATTGCAAATGTAACATGGTCACCAAACTTCATTTTTCAATTTCATTTTCATGTAGTTCTTGCTATAATTTCCGCTTTACTTTCTTCTGATATCCAATAAATACTTCTATTATAATTCACAAATTACAAGCCACTGATAAAAAATTCTCTGATCAACCTATACCAAATTCTCATAAATCATTGAACCACTATAATGAACAATGCAAGTATGTATGATAAAGGGTTTATTTATATATTTTTTTCACAAGGAAACAATTTAAAGCAGGAACCGAAAAAGAGACAAAACCCTATAAAACTCTCAAGAAATTATTTTTCATTTATGGAGTATTGTATAGTATAATGAATTATATTCGTATATGTATATTGATAATATTATTTTCTAAATCATGAACAGAAGTTAGACAAATTTCATATGCACCTTTCTGTAAAAGTTAGCTCTGAAGGTCATAAAATTATTGATTATTTACAAATTCCCCACCCCCCAAAAGGGGAAAAAATAAGTTACAAAAGTTATATACAGCCTCTGATAAAACATTTTAAAGGCTATCATCTAGCATCTACAAAACATACTATCTCACATGATTGAATACATGAAAGATACACGGATTCATCAAATACCTCAAAGTGTATATAAATGTGATGAAAGATGGTAATTGCAATTCTTCATTTCAAAGTAAAACATTTGCTGATTTTATGAATCCAAATGATGAATATACTTCTTCCACACTTGGGTTTGCTTGGCTTAGGAAAAATGTGACCAGAGAAATAAATCCAAAATTAAAGTATCAACACTACTAAGCAGTAAGCACTGCTCCTATCGTAACCACTACTGTATGTGCTCCACTATTGATATATTTGTGACTTATGGGATGAATGAGATGCAAATACTGAACCTGTTTTTGTAAATACATTGCCAAGACTTTCGTCATCAACAACCCAACAGATTTACAATGCTAAGGATAAAATCAAATCTTAATCCCATCATACAAGCTATGACATAACAAATGAGTGAAAGCTGAACAAACAAATTCGCCAGTTCTTTACATTATGAAATAAACATGACATTTATGAAGAACTTGAAGAATGCCGAGCCTAGTAAAAGATTAAATTCTTGAAAGAAAAAACAATTAATAATGAAAAAACTGGAGACAATGAAAGTTGTACCTAACTGGACTGTAATCATGAGCGCTTGATCAACACCCGGACTCCATTCTTCTGAATGTAATTTGTCTGCGAGATTCGGAGATTCATAGAGTTTGAAGAAAAACATGTAATTGGGTGGCTTTGCATGTGCTGCAAGCAGTGTAGCTATACCTGGATGATCTACCATACTTCATTGCAATAAAAAAAAAAACAATAATTATTTAGAAAGAAGAGTTATAAAATTATATGTGTGTGTGTGTTACACACCCATTATCACAAATACATTAACAAGGTTCACTAAATATAGTGTGTGTACGCGTGCGCATGTGTCATACTTCAGATTATGTTGATTAGATAGGATAATTGTGTGTTATGTGGGGGTGTGTTAGAGTCTCACGTTAGGTGTTTACTAGGTCAAACTAGGCTATACAAGTAATTATGAGGAGCCCCAGTTCTAATTTGACTAGTACTTATAAGGTATAGTGCAAATGCGGCAATGGCTTCCTTAGGTCATGACAATAGACATAGAAACATATTTAGAAACATAAACACATGTAAATACAAAAATTCACAGAGAGAGAGATACCATAACAATTGGAGCTCTTTATGGAACTTGTCAATGTCATCAGAAGTAGACAAGATGGGTTTCTTCACAGCAACCTTTTTGCCAAACAAAGTTGCCTCATACACAACACTTTCTGCCCCTATAATCACCATTTCTCTAAATAATCAAATTCGAGATGAGCTAAAAGAATTGCATAAATTTTCAAGAAGAAGAAAAGTTACCTCGGGCAATTGGAGAGAGGAGAGTGTACGAGGAAGGTGGGAGATGGAGAGGGATCGATTTGCTTGTGCAGCAACCTCTTATGCACCTGTTTGGCTCCACAATCTCTAGCCGCATTCTCTCTCTCTCTCTCTCTCTCTCTCTCTCTCTCTCTCTGGGTTTGAGTTTGAAAGAGATTAATTTGAATTTGGAGTTCTGCAAATATGGAGAACAAAGTGATACAAATACAGTTACGAGTTGGAAATTTCGTTTGTACAGTTTGGTCCTGAACAACTGTTCGTACGAGGGGGGAAGGCAACGAACAACAATTCACCTGTTTGTACAGTAAAATGTTTTTTTTTTTTTTTTTCCTTTGTGGGCAGTGTCTATATTACACCCTGACTATTATAAACAAATTACACAACATTCAAATTTGAAATAAAATGTAATTTCTTTCGAAGCAACCACAGTCCGTCTAAAAATTTTCGTCTATTTTACACTAAAAATCTACTTTTTCTATTTTACACTATTATATTTCCAAAACACCCACATCAGTTTATCTATCTTACAAATCTTTTCTAATTAAATAATATTATTTATTAATACCATTCTCCCTCGTAAACACCCACAACATCAGCTCTATCACGTTCCTAAAAAAAAAAAAAAAGCTCTCACCTGTTCCTCTCTTTCCCTCACTATCTTCCTCACAGCTGTCTCACCCAGCTCGCCAACGCCACCGATCCAGCTCGTCGCCAATCTAGCTCTCCACCGATCCAGCTCGCCGCCTTAGCCCTCTACCAATTTGGCCTCCCTCTCGCTTTCGCCCTCCCTCTTTCCTTTGCCCGTCCCTCTCTTCCTCCACCACCAACCCATCGCCTCCCACCCCCAACCGACTATAGCAATGGAAGATTCGGTGGCAGCAATAGAAGACCATCGGGCGGTAGCAGTGGCAGCAGATCCGGCTCCGTTGGGCATTTCACGTGAGTTTTTCGTTAAGTATGGTTTGGGCTGGGTTTTCCGATGGGGTTGGACTGTTTTTAGGTTGGGTTTACCGATGAGTTTTGATTTATTTTGAGTTGGGTTTTCAGTGGGTTTGTCTTGATATTGAGTTGGATTTTCTAATTGCTTTTCCGTTGATTTTGGGTTAATTTTCTGTTGATTTTAGGCTGATTCTCTGTGCTAGGTTGTGGTGTTTGGTGGTGGCACTAGGTTTAGTGTTTATTTTGGCACATTGGGTTGTTGTAATGGTTGGGGAAGAGAAGTAGTTTGATAGAGGAGAAAGAAAAAAAGAATAAAAAAATCGTTTAAACTTGAACAGTAGTCGTGTTTATTTACACTGTTACTGTTCATTTACACAGCCGGTATATTTTGCACAATTTTACACTCACTGATGTGGGTGTTTTTTTTTTATTTATCAAAATGTGTAAAAAGAGCTGGTTTTTTGTATTTTACAAGACTATCCATGAACTGATGTGAATGCTCTAAGGGTACGTTTTATAGACGGTAATAGGCACGATAATGTAATAGTTATTTATATGATTAGCTATTGCTATTTAGTGATTTGATTATATTTTTATTAAAGGAAATAGTCATTATTTATGAATAGCTATTCTTAAAAATGAGAAATAGCTATTTATCTCTAAATAAGTTGTAATAATTATTTCTTAGTAAGTGTATTAATTTCTAAATATAATATATTCCCAAATAAAAAAACTTTATATCGCACACCCTTGGTGCGATAGTCACTCCATAAGTATAATGCTTGTGGGGGGTGCGGAGAGTAAGGGCCGGGGTTCAAGTCTCTAAAAAGGAGCTTCACACGCATATTCACTTAGATTAGGCTAGAGTAAAAATTCTATCTTGTATAAAAAAAAAACAATTATGAAAATAAAAAACCATAAAAAATAACAACCTCTTTTTCAAATTTATAAAAATATTATTTTTAGAATATATAATTATATGAGTAAGATATTTTCTAAAATATATCTTAAGTTTGATTTAAAATATTTTCATTCAATTGTCTTCAAAGTTCTATTATTGTGTTGTCACCAAACAAATAAATAGTAATAAGTATTACCATCTTGTATTCCTTGTAATACCTATTTCTATTCCTATGTAATTACCGTTACAGTTTACCAAACACTTCCTAAACAATTAGCTTTCTGGTTCTCTTTTTCTCATTAAAAAAAAAATAGCTTCTTTTTTAATATATACTTGTATTATTCTCGTGCTATTGACGAATTGATGAAGATTTTTTGGTAAAATACTATTTTCGTCCCTAAACTTCATTGTTATGAATACCATTTCGGTTTGTTTATTGAAACGAAATATTTCGGTACTGGCCTATTTCGGCGTACCGTTTTAAACCATTTTGGAATTATCACTTTATATATATATATATATATATATATATATATATTAGTAATTAATAAAAAAAATTATTACTCATTGCTATTCTTAAACCAAATTTTATAAATGTAATATCATCATCATTTAATGAATGTAATATAGTGTTTTAAAAGAAATATAATAATAAAGTGATAAAATGATTAGATTGATTATTTTAAAATTCAAATTTGGGTATTTTGTAAATAAATAGGATAAACTGCTTAGCCCGTCAGGGGTGAAAAGCCCCTAGATTACCCAGTAACTGGTTTTGGCGGGTGGGGTCAATTGCTCGTAGGAGTTTGATTATCAGTGAGGGTTGTTGTATAGTATGCTATGCGACGTGCAACTAATCTGAGTGAAGTTCTCCTATGTCATAAAAAAAAAAAATATATATATATATATATCTATATCTATATCTATATCTATATATATATATAATAGACAAAGCTGAGAGAAAGTTAGTTCCTACATTTAAGGGCGTGTTGACAAATAGGATAACTGCCTATTTAAAATTCAGACACGTATACAGTTTTTAAGAAATACAGCCGCACGTTACAACGCTTGGTTTTTTAAACCCTGCTATGTCTGCAATAAAAAAAAAAAAGTGTAAATTAAAACACCGTTTGACTGCCTTTATATCTTTTCTCTCTCTACCAATACTGCGACACAGAGAAAGGGAAGAAGGGAAAAAAAAATTGGGATCCAGTGGACATTCGAACGGTCGTCCATTGCCATTTGATCTTCTGCTCTGCTTCATCTCTCCTCTGCAACAAAATTTTTCTAAAGGTCAGCGTTCTTTTCTGTTTTGGTTTTCTGAAACTTTTCGCCATTTATTTTCATTTTCGGATTAGCATATTAACCGGCGGTTAAAATACAATGCACACAGAGATGGAAAGAGAGAGAGAGAGAGGCGATGAGGCCTGAGACACGGAGAAAGAAACAGAGAAAGAGGCAGAACGGTAAAGACAACACTGATTGGGCATAAGAAATCAAAAAGTTTCAAAATACCATAACACGTTTAGATTTCAACTATGAAAAGTCATACCTTACATCACAATCACTCTGCCTATTAACAATGCCTCCAACGGGGTTAGTATTCATTCTCCGACTTTTTCCTCACAAATTAGATCTGTTATACTTATATGTTTCAAACTTTTACAATTACAATTGGGTTTGGTTCCAGAAATTAGGGTTAAGGAATTTGAAATTCTGATATGTGACTATTTTATTAGATATTTTTAGTAATGGGTTTGTTTAAATTCGTCTCTTTTGGATGTAAAACATTTAATTTCTTTCTCTGCAGAGATGAGGTGGAATCGTTCTTCAATCTGGAGTCTCTAATTTCATCAAAGCAAAGGTTCCAATTTTTTTTTCCTAATATCCTCTAACTTTACCTCTCTTACATGTTCTGTTATTTGCAAGGAGGATTGAAATTGTGGGATTTTGAAATCTGAAAAAATTTTGTTTATACATTGAAGATTTTAGATGATATTTATTTAAAAGATACTTTTAAGTCATGATTTTGTTATTTTTGATGTTGGGGTTTTCTAGGTTTTGCATGTTTTAAATTCTTAAATCTGAAAGAATGATGTTCTTTGTACAAAATTGATTACTTTGTGTGTTATGGTAGAGAATAATTTTCTTAGAGATTAATCAAAAAAAGATAATTTTCTCAGAGATAGTATGATTTATGTTTGGGTATTTGGTTGGATTTAGTCATTTGGGTTAGATTTGGTTTTGATTCAGGTATTTGGGTTAGAAAATTAGAATTTGTTTAGTGAGTATTTGTTTTTGTTTTGGATATTAGGAATTGAATTGGTTTTGGGGCTGTTTTGTAACTAAGTTTACAATCTGCAGAGAGAGAGAGAGAGAGAGAGAGAATGAGTCTATTAGGCATAGAGAGTGGAGAGAGAGAGAAAAAAACTGAGAAATCTGCCCCCAACTGCGTCAAGCAACAGTCCAAGTCTCTGCCATCGTCAAACCCATTCCCTCCACCAGTATAGTCTTTGTTTTTTGGTTTTTTACTTTTACTACTATTTTTTAATTTGGGGTCAAATCTGATTTAGGCAGGGGTATTTTGACTGGATTGGATTGCATAGAGTTTTTTGCCTTAGATTTGGTTTTGAATAGGGAATTTGGGTTAAGAATGGTTTTTAATATCCGTTATTTTTGTTGGATTTGGTTTTCCTTTTGGATAATTGGGTTCAATTTGTTCTGAGTATATCTCTACACTTTAAAGCTTTCATTTTATTTATTTTGTTTTAAATTTTTTGTTGAAACATTTTTTCCCTTTACAATTTCGTTTCCCATGCTTCTTTTCTAGCATTGTTATCAAGTTTTTCCTGTATATACTTCTGTGTATTAGATTTTTTTTCCCATATAGTTCACATATCACAATGATTGTATCAATTTTATTTTTAAATTGTATTACGTTGGTATACACACGCTTTGTAATGTAGAATGAGGTTGGCCATATTTGATCAATAGGGATAAGATTGCAGACTTTGCATCTGAATTGGATTTTCGTTCCTATTTATTGATAATAGATGAAAACAAATACATATAAGACAGCCCTGAAATCCAAATACAGAGGAAACAAGAAGCTGAAAACAGAAAGAACCAGAAGCTAAATACAGTAGAGAAGTACAGACCAATAGGTACGCGCAGAGAAATTCAGAGCAACAAGTATGTAGATTGCAGAAAATGCAGACCAATAGGTGCAGAGAAATACAGACCATGACAAATATTTTTAGATGTCAAATCTTTGAGCTTGAAGTCCCAATATTTATTTATTTCAAATATTTGTTTAGTGATGTGCTCCACCTGTTTTTTAAAAGAATGGAATCAATAAAATTTTCAGAAATTGTTGTTTCCTTTGAGATACGAGTTGAACAATATGAACAATTTGAAGAACCCTTTACTCTTTCACTATGGAATTGTTGTTTTAAATTTTAACGCGTTATCCTTTTTTATTTATCCATTCATATGCATTTAGTTTCTTGCTCTCTTCATGTTTGATGCATCTTAATTTGTTATAATATTTTGCTATCTTGGAGGGTTAGTCATGTTGTTCAAGTTTTTTCCACTAGAGTCACTAAGTACATTCTCATGTTTGTAAGATTTCAATTTCATTTTTCAAAGTACAGAATTTTAAAAATCTTTCACTGGGTGAATTTCTTAATGCTGCTCAATGACACTTTGTGTTTGCAAGGGCATTCAAAAAATCAAACAAAGAGGTACTTAAGAAGATTTTGAAAGCTTGAGAAGGATAGAAAAAAATCAGGTAATGTTAATGTAGCTAATTCACGTTGACAGAATTAGAAATTTCTTCTGTACTCATTGCACCTTACAACTTTCTCAAACTTACATGATGTAGGTCTTTGAATTATTTTAATTTATGCATTTATTATATTTGAATTTGGTGATTATTCCTCTACAAATTAATTCTAATATAGATATTTTTTGATCAATTAGTGTTAGGATATGAACATTTTTTAGGTAAAATGGGTTATCCAGATTTAATATTGATCATCTTTGCTTTCTAATTTATAAATGCTGAATTATCAGTTTGAATTGGTACTAAATCCTTTCTAAGTGTGTCAAATAATTTTAACCGACATTGTGATTTTATGTAGCACTTAGAGAACTTGAATACTTTCACACTAAGTATCACCAAAGTACCGACCTATGATTTCATAGTACTTTGGAAAGCTGTGGTTTTATGCAACAACCTGATTTAGCAATTTAAGGGTCATTTTTTCTTATTTTGCAGTTTTCTTTTCATATTGAATAGTAAATCTAATTGGTATGAAATTTGTCACGCGTGTTAAAAACATAAAAAATATGCAATCCAACAGTTCAATTTTCAAAATATATAATAATGTTAATTTTTTTAGTGGGAGTTGTAGACATTGGTTATAAGTAAGTTTATAGTCAAACTTTGTACTTCTTACTATATTTATTTTAAAATTTTATGAATATTATGTGAATTTTTTCTTTAGTTAAATAAGGATGAATGTATACTGAAGACTGAATTATATAATAGATTGAAGCATGTGATTATCAAAGGCAATTGCAAATATTCTAAACTAATTATTGTTACTAATTTTTTTTGCTTTATAATTGACATGTATAAATATAATCAGGCTAAAATATTACTTTTACTTTTGTGTGTATAAATATAACCAAACTATCTTAGAATTTTTATCATATCATGTTTATTTTTACTTTGTTTTTCTTATTTATTGGATTTTCCTTGGTCAAGATTGAACTTGCATTATGTAAGCTTTTCTAGGTTTAGGAATATTTTTTACATTGGCTGATGATATTTAATTTATGTTTAGCCGATGAAGAAATTATGAGATTAAATGCAATGTTCAAAGGCATGGTTGTTAACAACTTTGGACCTACAAGATTTAGAGATGAAACAAGAAGTCATTAAGCAAGGAATAAAGTATTTGAAAGATTTTAATGAGTAGAACTTCTTTTTTTATTTTAATTAATTATTATTTTTGAACAAGTGCATTTCTTTATTTCTATTAATTATATTTATTGTTGTATTATGAGCAAGTCCAAGGATGAGGCTTTAGGCCTTATTCTTTTGGAGTAACCTTTGAATTTCATAATTAGTTGTTTTGTTTTGATGCTAGGCAAAAAGGTGAATTTACCATGTCAGCTTTTTTGCTTATATAAATTGATAGTTTTTTGCTTATGACATATACATTGTCTAAGGAAGTTAAAACACTTTAGTTAGAGTTATGTTTTCTTTTGTTTATGTGTCTGTATGTATGTTTTATTCTTTGGTCGAGTTACTAATTATTTCCCTTGATGTGCTATATCATAATAGGTTGTTGGTGATTGCATTTTCAGCATGATTAGAAGGTGAAGATAGAAATTACCCTTATCAATGATAGAAATTACACTAATACCTACTGTGTCTTCGTCATTATCAGAAGATGTAGATAGATTTTTTTTTATTCTTCCCAAACCTCATCTTGCTTGACAAACCTTATATTTATCTATTTGTACCATATATATTTATCTTACATTTTAAATTGATTCTATAATTCCTTATAACATTTGTATATGTCTATTGATTTTTTATGTATATAATTTTTATGTTAGGTTGTTCTATACAACTTTTTTAGAATTGTTATAAAATATTGTTTCTGTAATTAAAGTTTAACAATTTGACGATGGTTTATTTTAACAATCATTTAAATTATACATGCCCCATAAGAATTTTAATGTATTTTATTGTCTTCTAATAAGTAAAATGACCCTGCGCATTGCGCGGGTTAAACGCTAGTATATATAATATAGGAAGCTTCTAGGAAGCCCTGTTTTTACCTTTTCACCTAATCCCACTCCATCACCCACGTGCAATGAGCCAATGACTTGCACTTTCTCCTCCATTCTTTCTTCTTTATTTCATATTCTCATCAGTTACTTACACTTACAAAAGTACTTCTTGGAAAGCTTCAGAGACCCAGACCAGAAGTTTAAGTGCAGGACTAAAGAAGAAAGTTCTAAAATTTGAGCTTCCTCCACAACTGCTCTAAATTTCTATTCTCTTCTTCTTCCTTTGTTTTTTTTTTTTTTTCATATCATTTGGACGCTTCGTAGCAGATCTAATTTGAACTTCTTCAGGCAATCAGTGTTAGGTGGAAACATGTTGTGCTGATGGATTTGTTAGTTTAAGATTTTTTTTTTTTTTTTGGGCTGAAAACTCCTATCGGCCAAAATTGGCCGGAATGACCTGAAACTGGCCGGAATTGGACCCGAGGTGGAACGGGTGGTATTATCGTTCCGGATTGCATCCCGGTACGAAATATTCTGGCCATTCCAGCCGGAACGGAACAGATTTAATAACATTGCTAAACTTTGCTAAAAGTTTGTTTTTTGTCCCTAAATTTTTTTTTAAAAAAATTCATCCCTAAACTTTGTAAAAAAATAATAATAATTCATTAGTTTAAAGACAAAAATAAGGATGAAAGTTTAGGGTCCATTCATTTGGGGTGAAAATAAGGAAAATGGAAAATAGAGAGAGGAAAATAGGGTGAAAAATGTTGTTTTCACTATTCAATTGGGGAAGGAAAATAGAAAGGAGATAAAATCCGGAAGAAAGTTTTCTCTTTGGGCCCACATTTTTTTTTCCTCCCAAATCGGGAGGAAAATCTGGGGAGAAAAGTGCTATAATAGCACTTTTACAAAAATGCCCTCTTCCCACCTATTTTTTTCAACGTTCTCTTCTCTTTTTTATTTTCTTTTTTTCCTCAACGTGAGCTGGGATATTTTTTTCAACATGCTCTTCTCTCCTTTTTTTTTTTTTCAACGTGATGTGGGATATTTTTTTTCAACGTTCTCTTCTCTCTCTCTCTCTCTCTCTCTCTCTTTTCAACGTGACCTCATCTATAATAATAAAAATACAAGTATAAATTTATATATATGGTGTAATAAATTTTATATTATGTAGTGAGTACAAATAAATCTATTTCTTACATATTATGTAACAAGGATATAATAGTCAATTTATATAAATTACATTTTCCATCCTTTCCTTTTTCTCTTCAACCAAACAAAAGAGTTTTCCACCCTCCCATTTTTCCACCCCTCCAACCGAACACATAAGAGGGAAAATTAAATATTTTCTATCCTCCTACTTTTCCATCCTCCCACAATTTCCATCCTTCCACTTTTCCACTCCTCGTAGAAATGAAAAACAAACATCTGGTAAAGGTTAAGAACATAAATAAAATATATTCAATAGTTTAGAGACGAAAAATAAAATTTCTAATAGTTTAGGGATGAAAAATGAAATTCTTAAAGTTTAAGGATGAAAAACCAAATTTTTGGTAAAGTTTAGGGACTAAAATAATATTTTATCCAAAAAAAAATTACATAAGAGAACCAAGAACTTAAATGGGTGTCCATTGTTTTGTTTTTTTATAGTAAACTTCTTTTGGCATAATATCCTACATACAATTCTAGAAATAAAGAACAATAAGTAAGATGAATTTATTAGATAATAACATAAGCATAAGTTTCATTTTGGAAAAAAATATATATAAATACAACAACGTGGGGTGTATTGTGTGAGATTTAATTATAGGGATGACTTATTGATTAAGAAGAATTGTATCGAAAAGTTATAGCTGATATATTAAGTTCTGAAAATTTTGATAATAGATTTTGAGTTGGAGTAGAATTTAAATTTCTATAATTTAGATGATAAAAATTTATCTAAATTAAATTATTAAATCTTATCCCCTAGTCAAAGACTTGTAACTTGGATTGGGTCTGAATAAGTCTATTTATAAGCTTAATGGGTCTCACGAAATTACTACCTCTTGTGCACGTATCTATCCTAATATATTAGTCAATCTATATATTAGTCCATTAATCACTACAATTAAAAGAATAAAATAATCTCTCTCATTTTCAACGTGAGATTAAACAATTTCACTCACTCCTCTTCTTTTATATTAAGTCCCACATCTTTACATAATATAAATAAATTTTAATTATATAATATTAAAATGCTCCAATATATTCCATTTCAATGTAAATTCAAACATTTCAGGGAAATATAGATGTATTCCGTTAGTTTTTTATATCTTGTTTTTGTCTTAATATACAAGTGGCGACTCTAGATATAAAACCTTTAACTTGAGAGGTACCATATTGATGGTCAAATTATCTCCATTGAGAACTTCGGATCATCCCAATTTTGAGACACGTTGATCACTTGAAAGTAAGCTGTGTGGGGTAGCGGGTGCAAGAACACTACAATTGATTTGATCGGATTGAGTGATAGGCAACCTTCCAACTCAAATTCGACCGACTTGTAAGCAACCCTAATTCTTTATATATATAAAAACTGAAACTTTGACTTTTTATTGACATTTTCAGAGCTTGCCATATTATTATTATTATTATTATTTTTAAAAAATTATTTAATTTTTATTTATCCCATACATTGCCTAAAGAGAGTTGGAAAACAAAAATTATTTCCATATATATGTTGCCTAAAAATAGTTGGAAACCAATACGTGAACCAAAGTAGAGTTGAAAACTAATTACAACTCAACAAATTATCCACCGTCTTACAACTATATATATATATATATATATATATATATATATATATATATATATATATATATATATATATATTAAATACAATAACAACAATGTAGAAGCTGAAAAAGAATGAAGAGTCATGATAATTGAAAGACAAGTTTTTTCTTTCTTCTAGTCTCTCTGGTCACTGAGGATGGATTTGGATGGAGTCTTGCTTTGATGCTGGGGAGAGCTATATTTAGGTTTTTTATTTTTGGCTTTTACTTTTGCCACTGCTAATAGAATTAGACACACAATGAAGTTGGTGTGGCTGGCTATTGCTAACATGCTCAAAGCTCAAGCATGGTTCCATGCAACCATATAGTACCTATGTTATTCTTTTTTCATGGTTTAATTTTGTTGTTTTAGATGCTATGGTATTGAATTATTGCTGCCTTAAGTCTCGCATCTTAAGCTTGGTACTTTTTTTTTTGTCATCTACATTATTATTATTTTTTTAATCTACGTTCTTTTAATTCTTCTGTTATTCCATTTGGTTCCGGTGAACATGTCGGATATTTGAAATACGTATTGTTTTTGTTGTTTAGAGTTTACACCGGTAAAACTTATTGCTTTATATATCTTTTAAAAAAAGGCAACTTTTTATTTGGTACCTTTTGATTTGTCGGGTGTTGGGTGCAAGTTGGTGATTGAGTGGCTAGGAGGAGAATTTTTTTGACTTAGGCTAGCCTCACCGTTTGGGTGCAAATTTCTCTGCCACTAAATCGTTTTCCCATGGAAAACACAAACACAAATCTGATTCACATCATAAAAACTCTCCACGGACACAAAATTGATTCACATTATAATAACTCTCCACAAATGTTTATGATTTTGCGTCATCAAGTGTAGATTTTTTTCCCTCTTAGGAGATGTGGGTGGTTTTTTTTGGCTTGTTTCTGTTGTAGAGTTGTTGCCACCACCACATTCCTCCTCCTCCACCTTCTTCTTCTTCTTCTTCTTCGGCTCCCACAGGCCATAAAAAATGCTTCTTCTTTTTTGCTTATAATCTGTAAAATAATACAATAATCTATGAGAAGGGTAATTTTGTAATTAACCCATAATGAAACAAAAGGGCGACGGACGTAACAAGGCTGTTGGCACTATTCATGACAGACGACAGTGTAAGGTCAACAGCTTTATCCCGTAGCTGACGACTGCACTTTGAGCAACAAAATGACAAGCTGAAGACAGCAAACTGAAAGGGACAAGCTGAAGGCAGCAAGCTAAAGACGGTAAGCTGAAGGCAGCAAGCTAAAGACGGTAAGCTGAAGATTGTAAGTTGAAGAGGATAAACTGAAGGGAATGTATAAACCTCCGTCGGGTCTGACACGGCCTTACTTGATCTCCACGCATACGTGTACAAGGAGACATCTTGCGCTGCACCCTTAACCCTAATCAAGAAGACTCCTACAAGGAAAAAAACTTTAGGAGATACGCAGAATCCAAGAGGTTCTCTCCTAGAAGGAAAGAACTTCTTGGCCAAGGTACAGATGTCAACCCTACACTACAATAAATACCCCAAAACCCTCATAAATCAAGGTACGTATTATTCACCCCAACTCTGGTATTCTAGAGTTGTGAACAAGAGATTTCTCTAACTTGATTGTCGGAGGGTATTTGGCTGGTACCACACCGGTACTCTTCTTAAGGTTTTCAGCTTTTGTGTTGTGCAGGTTCTCTATCGGGAGCACATAAGGACCGTGTGACTTACTGACGATTTTCGGTATCATCAGTTGGTGCCGTCTGTGGGAACTTTAGCGACTTGTAAAGCCGTGCTATCGCTTCTCGGACAAAGAGTTCCATGGTACTCACTCGCTCGATAACGACCACCAACAACGTTCAAGGAGATGAACCATGCATAACGGTGCTCAAGAGACAAGTCCATACTCTGGCCGCTGCTGTGGAACGCCTCACCAAACAGAACCAGGATTCGGAAGAACAATTGTGCCAAAGGAATGCGGGCACTAACACCCAAGAGAAGGATCAAGAAGGAACTAGCACGGAGAGAAGGAACCAGGAAGGGCCGGAAGGTAACAACGCCCCTAGCAGGCCGGAACGACAGGACACGAGCTGGCCATCTGTCACCGATACCATCCCACCTCACATAGTCGCTGAGATGCAGATGATGAAGGAGCAAATAGACTGCATGATGAACGCCCCTCAGAGGACGGGTGTCCAGTGATCTTGATAACCTGGTCCAGCGAACTGACTCGCCATTCACAACATCCATTAGTTCATTCCCTTTTCTACAAAAGTTTTGTATGCCGCAGGTGGAAAGCTACGACAGGTCCAAGGATCCCTTAGATCACTTGGAGTCTTTCAAGACCTTGATGCACCTTCAAAGGGTGCCGGACGCAATCATGTGCAGAGCCTTTCCCACCACGCTGAAGGGACCCATAAGGATCTGGTTCAGTAGGTTGACGCCCAACTCCATTGGTACTTTCAAAGAGTTAAGCGCCCAATTCGCCTCATACTTCATCGGGGGGCATAAGTATAAGAAATCCACCGCATGCCTGATGAACATTAAGCACCGGGAAGACGAGACGCTAAGGTCTTACATAACTCGTTTTAACAAGGAGGCCCTCTCGATCAATGAAGCAGACGACAAGATACTCGTAGTGGCGTTCACCAATGGGCTACGGAAGGGAAAGTTCCTATTTTCCCTATATAAGAACGACCCGAAGACCATGTTAGAGGTGCCATTTTCATCGTGATCATGGCCACAACACAGCTGACTGCTATGACTTGAAGTAACAAATAGAAGCTCTTATTAGACAAGGAAGGCTACAGAGGTTCGTTAGCAAGGAAAGAACGGACCCACCGCAGGATCAGGCTCCCCGATGGGAGAATGAGTGCCCTAGGCCGCTCGCAGGAGATATAAGAATGATTGTAGGAGGCACCGCGACTACCAGGTCGTCGAAAAAGGCCCGTAAAACTTACCTCAGGATGGTTCAGAACATCCAGCTGACGGGTTCCGTACCCAAGATGGCGCAAATCGACAACCCCCTCATTGGATTCTCGGAAGAAGATGCACGAAGTCTTCACCACCCACATGATGACGCACTCTTCGTCACCATAAAAGTAGGAGACTATAACATGCACCGAGTTCTGGTTGACAACGGTAGCTCAGCGGACATCCTCTATTACCTTGCATTCCAGAAGATGAGGATTGGTAAGGAGCGACTAGTTCCAACTAACGCTTCGCTCGTTGGCTTTGGAGGGACGAGGGTATTCCCCCTTGGCGTTGTCACTTTGGCTGTAACTGTAGGCGACTATCCTCAGCAGATCACTAAGAATGAAACATTCCTCGTGGTCGATTGCTCGTCAGCTTGCAACTCCATTATAGGATAGCCTACCCTCAATTCATGGAAGGCTATAACCTCAACCTACCATTTGATGATAAAATTCCCTACTAACTATGGAGTAGGAGAATTGCGAGGAGATCAGGTGGCCGCACGTGAATGTTACGTAGCTATGATGGAAATGGATGACCACCTCTAAGCCATGAGCATAGAAGAACATCGGACAGCGACAGAGCCCGTTGAAAGACTCGAAGATATACCTCTTGACGATTCCCGACCAGAATGAACAACCAAGGTCGGCACCCTTGCAGACCCGAAAATTTGCCAAGCACTTGCAACTTTCCTCAAGGAAATAGGGACGTATTCGCTTGGAGCCATGAAGACATGCCTAGAATCGACCCGTCAGTCATAGTGCATAGGTTGAATGTGTCGCCTTCCTTTTCGCCCGTCCGCCAAAAGAAACGAGTGTTCGCCCAAGAGAGAGATCAAGCTGTGGCGGACGAAGTCCGCAAGCTACAAGAGGTAGGGTTCATTAGGGAAGTTTACTACCTTGATTGGTTGGCGAACATCGTGATGGTCAAAAAGAGCAACGGAAAATGGAGGATGTGCGTCGACTTCACGGACCTAAAAAAAGCGTGCCCTAAAGATAGCTACCCCCTCCCGCGGGTCAACCTCTTGGTGGACTCTACGGCTCAACACCAGCTACTGAGCTTCATGGACGCATTTTTAAGATACAACCAAATCCAAATGGACAAAGCTGATCAGGAGAAGACTTCATTCATAACAAGCCAAAGCCTTTTTTGTTACAAGGTCATGCCATTCAGCTTAAAGAACGCGGACGCAACATATCAAAGGCTCATGAACAAGATGTTCGCATGACAGATTGGGAGAATTGTCTAGGTGTATGTCAACGACATGCTAGTGAAAAGCCGAAGGGAATACGATCACTTGGAGGATCTCAGGGAAACCTTCGACACTCTTCGTTCCTACAACATGAAGCTTAATCCAGGCAAGTGTGCCTTCGGAGTGACGAGGGGAAAGTTCCTAGGATACATGGTATCCTAGAGAGGTATTGAGGCTAACCCAAACAAGATCCGGGCTATAATAGAAATGGCACCTCCTAAAAACATAAAAGAAGTACAAAGCCTTAACGGCAAGATCGCCGCGGTTAATAGATTTGTATCCAAAGTGACGGATAAATGTCTACCATTCTTTCGCATGCTGAAGAAGTCTTTTGAGTGAACGGCCGAATGTTAGCAGGCATTCGAGGACCTAAAGGCCTACCTCTCTTCATCACTGCTACTAAGTCCCTCACAACTAGGAGAAGAATTATTTCTCTACTTGGCTGTCTCTCCGGCCGCTGTCAATGCGGCCTTAGTTAGAGAAGACGACAAGGTGCAAAGGCCCATAAACTACGCTAGCCAGGCACTTCATGGTGCAGAAGAAAGGTACCCTTCAATGGAAAAGCTCGCCTTCGTTCTAGTCACAGCAGCCCGTAAACTCAAGTCGTACTTCCAAGCCCATACAGTGATCGTCCTAATTGACAAGCCCTTGCAGCCAGCGATGAGCAGTCTTGAAGCTGTCGGACGTATGGCGTTATGGGCAATAGAGTTGAGTGAATTTGACATACAATATCGCCCACGTACCGCCATCAAGGGACAGGTGGTCGCTGACTTCATTGCGAAGTTCACCAACGCGGAAGGCTAGGGAGCAGGATATCCCCAATGGAATGTATTCACGGACAGATCGTCCAACAACAAGGCTGGTGGAGCAGGGGTCGTACTTCAATCTCCAGAGGGTGACAAGATCGAATGCATGGTTTTTATCGACCATACCTGAGATGCTTAGGTCCCGAAGAAGCGGATTATGTCATGAGAGAAGTGCACGAGGGGATCTATGGCAACCAATTAGGGTCGCAGTCGTTGGTGCATAAATTGATTCGGGCTGGATATTACTAGCTAACTATGCAGAAGGACACTCAAATTTATGTCAAAGCCTGCGACAAGTGTCAAAGGTTGAGCAACATCATCAGATAATCGATGGAAGAGCTGACCCCAATAACCGCTCCGTGGCCATTCACCCAATGGGAATTGGACATCATGGGCCCATTCCGAATAGCAGTGAGACAGTTGAAGTTCCTAATAGTCGACATAGACTACTTCACCAAATGGGTAGAAGCTGAAGCCCTGGCCACAATCACTGAGAAGAACGTACGGAGCTTTGTTTGGAAGAACATCATTTATAGGTACGGAATCCCAAGGGCCTTGGTCTCGGACAACAATAAGCAATTTGACAATGACTCCTTCCGAGACTTTTGCTCACAGTTAGGAATCAAGAACCACTACTCCTCCCCTACCCATCCTCAAGCCAACGGACAAGTTGAGGTCACGAATCGATCCTTGCTTCGGATCATCAAGACTCGGCTCGATGGGGCATAGGGTATATGGCTAGAGGAGCTGCCCAGCGTACTATGGGCATACAAGACGACAGTCAGAACTCCTACAGGAGAAACTTCGTTTCGACTAGCATACGGAAGCGAGATGGTCATCTCAATTGAGGTTGGACTCACGAGCTACAAGGTGGACAATCACGACGAAGGAAGGAATGACGAGACCATACGTCTACAACTTGATCTAGTTGATGAGGTTAGGGCGACAGCAGAATAAAGACTCGCACAATACCAGGACCTCATGGCCAAACACTACAACTCCCAAGTCAAACACCGGGACTTCAAAGTTGGAGACCTCATTTTGAGGAAAGTGATGGGCGCTGCCAGAGACCCTGCACAAGGAAAGCTCGGCCCAAACTGGGAAGGACCCTACAGAATAACGTCATGGCTAAGGAAGGGCATCTACCACTTAGAGACACTTGACAGACAGAAGCTGCGTCACCCATGGAACGCCGAGCATCTTAGGAAGTACTACCAGTAAAAGACAGCATGAAGAATGCTACTCCTCATTCCCAATCTATTTCTTTTAGTCATCTATCTTAGTTTACTTTTGCCTACAGTACTTTTCAAGCCCAAGGGGCTAAGGTTTATTTGTTTTGAAACAATTTTCTATTTATATATGCATTCATCATAATAAGAGGAGTTTATTTAGAAACGACTGGCGTATTTGTTGAGTGGAAAAATTTATTATTAAGTCTGAGTAGACGACCTTATTATTAAATCCACAAAGTGAACGAGCCTATTGCTCAATCCACAAAGTGGACGAGTCTACTGTTAAGACCAAAAAGTGGAGGAAGTTATCACCAAGTCCACAAAGTGGACGAGTCTATTACTAAGTCCACAAAGTGGAGGAAGTTATCACCAAGTCCACAGAGTGAACGAGTCTACTACTAAGTCCACAAAGTGGATGAGTCTACTGCTAAGTCCATAAAGTTGACGAACTTATCACTAAGTCCACAAAATGAACGATTCTACTGCTAAGCCCACAAAGTGGACAAAGTTATCACTAAGTCCACAAAGTGGACGAGTCTACTGCTAAGTCCACAAAGTGGACGAATCTACTGTTAAGTCCACAAAGTGGACGAAATTATCACTAAGTCCACAAAGTGAAAGAGTCTACTAGTAAGTCCACGAAATGGACAAATTTAGCACTACGTCCATAAAATGGACAAACTTATCACCAGTCTACAAACTAGACAAATTTAATATCAAGTCCACAAAGTGGATAGACTCAATATAACGTCCACTAAGTGGACGAGTTCATTACAAAACCTACAAAATGAATGAATTTATTAGAATCCACAAAGTGGATGAGTAGTCAACTAAAAGAAAGCTGACGTCATTATCTGTAAGCTAACGGATCCATGGTGAGAACCCAAAGTGACGGGTTGAAATCAGTAAAGAAGACGAGCCTAAGGACAACCTAAGAAGATGTCTTCACCCTATTTCACTAAGTACCCTGACATACAAGTGCAAAAGATAAAAACACACATGCAAAATGAAAAGTAATGCATATATACTGAAAGTGACAGGCAAAAAATGATTTTTACAAGCAAAAGCCCAAAAACAAGCGGGTGTTAAACACTATATGGAATTAACTTACATTTTACAAATAAAGAAAGAAAAAGCTGAAGTTCATGGAATCGGGGGGTCTTGAGACTTTTCATCACCCTTTGGAAAAAGGGCCTGGACGCCTGGAGTGGAACGATCTTCAGCATCAAGGTCTTCAACATGAGAATTTGCTGACGGAGTCAAGGTGACGGGCTTGTCCACGATAGGCTGAGCAAGGACGATACTATCACCTTTTGGGTCCGCCTCGAGCTTAATAGCATCGTCACTTTCCTCAAAAATAGTGTCGCCCACAAAAATCGACGGTAGAGGCTCGTCCATACTGACCTTGGATAAATCCAAGTTAGGGTAGACAAACTTGACCTGCTTTAGGCAGTCTTCAAACCCATCACCGTAGTAGACGGCACAAGTGTCTATAAAGGGCTGCGAATCTTTGAATTTTGCCACGGTGTCGCTCTTGGTCGTCTCTACCTGGCTTCAAAGAGCCTTCAGCTCTTTTTTTACCGTTTCTTTAGCCTCATATTCCTTTTTTCTCTGACGGCTCTCCTTCTCCAGCTCTCTAGTTTGCTCCTTTCACTTTCTGATGAAAATTGCGGATAACATCCTTGTATTGCTTTTGGGCGTCAGTTAGGTTCTTAATGGGCGTATGCAGACGGGTAATCCTTCCCTCCTTAGCGATGCCCCTATGCTGCAAAGCCTTCATACGGACCAATGCCTATGCAATGAAAAACGCTGTCAGTAACGCGAAAAAGAAAGAAGAGATGCTAATAAGGAATAAGGTAACATATCCGGGAAAGGTCAAAGAGGCCTGACACCCCCAACTCTTCCATTGCTTGCTCGGTACAAGGATTTAATTCCTCACTCTTGAGGACGGACTCCATCACCTTAATAGCATAGTCCCTGTGGGTAAGAAGGCGAAGGACAAGGTCCTGAATGACGAGGCTAGACGACGTCATTAACCCCTTGCCCACTCCATGACTCGGCTTCAGGGGCGATGTCTTCTTGAGGTGCTTGCCCCAGGGATGACGGTGGCTTTCTTGGAGGGACGTTCGTCCTTCCCATCAGCTTTTCTTTTGTTAGCTGTCTTCTCGACGACTTTAGGGGTTGACGAGGATGTCCCCTCCCTTTTTGTTTTCTTCTCCTCTTCCTTCCTCTTGGCAGCAGCTGCCTGAACCCTTTGCCTAGTCGCCTCAATTTCTGCAAAAGACGAGAGGCAAGAATTAGAACAAGAGAAAACGACGAAAGAAAAGAGACGGGAGAAATTAAGGGATGCTCACGTTGACGGGAATAGGTGTTCAGTTTACGAGCCTCCTCCGACGGTTTCGGACCTCTACAGTATAAGTGTAAAGTGTCGAGTGTAATCAGGTCTTGACACTTCCGCTCACCCAAAGACATAGTTGTTACCCGACGGATAAATTCCTCTTGTTCAGTTGTGATATGTGGACGAACACTAGCTGAGGAGAAAAGTAGACAGTGTTAGAGATTTGAAATAAATAGACTAAGTTAAGAAGCAGACGGGATTAACATGAATCCTTGACATAAGCCCAAGTGTTGTCAAAACCATGGGGCATCGACTCCCACTCCTCCTGATGGCACACCCAGTTTGTCCCCTTGACAAAAAAGTACCTACCCTTCCAGTTCCTATTTGAATCGAGCATATCTGACACCAACTTTAGCTCTTTCTTCCTTATTGCGAAATGGTATATCCCCTTGGCCGAGGAGATATGTTGGGGTCAATAGCACCAAAAGAACTCTTCAAGAGTCAACTGACGGTTCCTGCCACTTAAACGACCCTACAAAATCTCGGCCCCAATGAATATTCTCCAAGCATTGGGGGAATTTGGCTGACGGATAAATCAAGAAATTAGCCAACCCACGATGGAGTGCCATCAGTGGCAGTCTCAAACCTGTTGCGAACATTGCATCGTACATGCCAACGTACGCGGTCATCCTTGAATAGCATTTCTCACCTTCCCCAGGGAGACGGATTGGTATGTCGTCTGGGATTTGGTAATGGTCGCGTAGAGTGCTGAAGACCTTGTCGGACATCGTTGGCATAAAGTTGGTGACGGTCCACGATTTAGGAAGGATGAAAGGACAGTCGTCACCAGGGCCTCTCGAAGTACTCTCTAAGGCCTCCTCATCACTGTCGTTTTCATCCTCGAGGCACCACGCATGAATGACCTTTCGACGATATTAACTCCACAACCCGTCAGTTAAAGCTGATGAGGCCATGGAGTAGGAGGCAGCTAATAAGGGTAATTTTGTAATTAACCCATAATGAAACAAAAGGGCGATGGACGTAACAAGGCCGTTGGCACTATTCATGACGATTGTACTTTGAGCAACGAAATGACAAGTTGAAGGGGACAAGCTGAAGGCAGTAAGCTGAAAATGGTAAGCTGAAGATAGTAAGCTAAAGACAGTAAGCTGAAGACAGTAAGCTGAAGAAAGTTGAAGGGGACAAGCTGAAGGCAGTAAGCTGAAAATGGTAAGCTGAAGATAGTAAGCTGAAGACAGTAAGCTGAAGAAAGTAAGCTGAAGAGGATAAGCTGAAGGGAATTTATGAACCTCTGTCGGGTCTAACACGGCCTTACTTGATCTCCACGCATACGTGTACAAGGAGACATCTTGCGCTGCACGTTTTAACCCTAATTAAGAAGATTCCTACAAGGAAAAGAACTCTAGGAGATACACAGAATCCAAGAGGTTCTCTCCTAAAAGGAAAGAACTTCTTGGCCAAGGCATGGATGTCAACCCTACGCCACTATAAATACTCCAAAACCCTCATAAATCAAGGTACACATTATTCACCCCAACTCTGGCATTCTGGAGTTGCGAACAAGATATTTCTCTAACTTGACCGTTGGAGGGTATTTGGCCGATACCACACCGGTACTCCTCTTAAGGTCTTCAAATTTTGTGTTGTGTAGGTTCTCTATCGGGAGCACGTGAGGACCGTGTGACTTACTGACGATTTTCGGCATCATCAATCTATAAAATGAAATGTACATAAATAAAATTAAGATTATTTGATTAACATTATTCTTTAGTCAAATATACATTCATGAATTGTGTTGTCTTGGCTACATTTATATGTGCAATATGTTTTTATTGGGTATTATTTATGTGTATATATATAGGCCCTTAAAGCACAAAATAATCATCAATTTTAAGAAACATTTTATAAAAAATTGAAAAAGCTGTCAAAAAATTAATTATTTTTTTGTTTTTTCATAAAATATTTCATAAGATAGTTTACTAACATATGCCCTAAGAACTCAAACCATATAACAAGAGAGACCTACTTTTCCAATAGTATATATATGACACACTACTCTAAACCTCACTTTGCTCATTCTTTTTGTTTCTACAAACTCTTTAATCAAACTATGTGTCGTTTTGGTTTAATTTATTTTTTGGCCACAGAAAAATAAGATTGTTTTAAAAAATTATTATTAGAGCAAAGTGGACATATTTAATAGAAAAATTATCATAAATTTTTTGAAGATCTCATTTTTATCAGTTTTTTGTGTATAGCATGGGTTAGTGACTAGTTTGCCTAATTTATATATTGAAAAATAAATATAGAAATGAATCATGGGTCTAAGTCTTAGTCCATAAAACTACAACTTGAACTTTGAAATTGAAAACTCGAACCTAATCCAAATAAACGAGTAATCCCAATTTTTCACTTGGCAGAAAAGTTAGGTTGAGTCAATTGGGTTCAAGTTAAATAGGAATCATCCTAAACGGATAGGGAGTTGGTGGTAATAATAATAATAATAATATTGAAAAAATGAACAAGAAATACTAATAAAAATACTAAATGTCAAAACTAAAAATTAAAAAGATACACAAATTCTTAAATTTACACAATTTAAAATTCGTTAATGATATCAACATCATAAAAATTCTTAAATTTACACAATTTTCATTAAGTGTCCAAAAACAATATAGTTAAAAAAAAAAAAACATATTCTTATATTAAGAAAAGAGAAATGCTACATCCACAACTTTTTCACAACACCTTCACAACAAATCATTGGTGTTAAATTGTTATTGGTTCTAATTTAAATCCACCATTGAAATTACTTTTTTGCCTACTAGTATTAGCTAGTAACAACTTGCCACTTAGGCTATGTTGTAAATTTGCTGTAAAAATATTGTAAATCTAACATTTCTCTTTTAAAAAATCCATAAAATATAATTTTATAAAACAAAAAAAGAACAAAAAATTTAACAATAAGTGTCCTCGGGTAGCATTCTTGGGCAACAACAAAACATTTCTTTGATTATCCTCCTCTTCGATACATATTTTGTTCCATTTGGAAACAATGAAAGTAATGTTGATTCACTTGCAACAGATGAGGCTGATAATGAGAATGATTTTATGAGTTTAGACTAATTCTTTTAGCCTTTTTCCACACCATTGAATGTACATATGTCGTTCCAATCTATGCTACTTGATGCTTTCAAAATTTTTATTTTTAGCTCAATTTCTTTGTACCTTATTACCTCATGGTCAAAGTATAAAGAAAATTTTTTGGTGGCTGCTATTTGAATCAACCTAGTTATTACATTTGGATTGTTGACGTCATATTAACTTTAAATAGTTTAGCATTTATAGTAATTTGCTAACTTGTATAATTTGATTTAAAAAAAAAAATTTATTTAAAAAATATGTCGGGTCACGGGTCATTAGTCAATCTATTTTTAGTTTACTCCAGGTAAAAAATCTATGGTTCGGGTTGAGTATTTTTCTTTTAGAGTCGGATCGGGTTACCGGGTTACCGGGTTTGGGGCTGGGTCTAATATTATTGCTTGCTGGGTGTAGTTTTCATCCCAACAAAACATGACCCGAATCCACTAACACAACCCGACCGACGTAAGAGACCTTTTGCTTAGCAACAAAGTCACCCAACTACCATTCTAAAGAAAACTCTTCATAACACGCAACAAGGCTTTGATTTCGACCCGTGAGTTGTGACATATATATATACATATCTTCTTCTTGTGTTGTAAAGAATTAAGAAAGAAAGAAAGATGAAGAAGGCGATCTCAGTGAGTGTGTTGGTGTTGGTGTTGGTGTTGCTTTGTTCGGTGTGTGAATTGGGTCAGTGTCTCGAACGCTCTTCTGTTATAAAGATGAGGCTTGGAGGGATTCGCGACTGCAAAGGCTCTCAGAACAGCGCCGAGATCGACAGCCTCGCTCGTTTTGCTGTCCAAGAACACAACAAGAAAGCGGTCATCTTTCTTTTCTTCTCTTTTTGGTTTCTGTTTTTTGTCATTCTTTTGTTTTTGGTTTCAATTTTGTTCATCTGAAGATTATATGATTTCTACTGAATTGTTATAACTAATGATGTGATTTTTACCGTGTAATGAATTGTATATTCCAAGCACAACAAAAAAAGAAAGGGGTCATCTTTCTTTTCCTTTTCGTTTCAAACCCTCTATCTTGTTTTTCTTTCTCTCTTGCCATTGATTTCTTGTTTTTTGGTTTTTGTTTAATGTATGAATTGGACTTAAATTAATGTTACCTTTTCTGGGTTTGCTTCTTTCTTTATTTATTTGGTTTCTGTTTTGGTCTTATTTTAGTTTGGTTTCGATTTGTTCATGTAAAGATGATTTGATTTCTACTAATATGATTAAATTTCTAAAATTACGTTTGTTATCTATTATTTTGATGAATTGCCCAATCCTTAGTCTATTCAAATCAAATAACCTTGATATTAGATTGGGTTAAATTACTAATTTGGTCCAGTTAATTAATTGTGTCAATTTAGTCCTTCAACCTTCAAAATCAAGTAAATTTCATCCTTGTGTCTTCTCTTAATTAAAATTTTAACGGAATTAATAGTTGAAATTGACTTGATTTTTCAAATTTTTGTACTTTTTAAAAAAACCTTTTAATTTACATATTATTTTCCATGAAAATTAATTCTACTAAAATTTAAATGGAGGGGAGATCCAAGGATGATATCGACATGACTTTGAAAGTTGAAAGACGAAATTGACACAATTAATAGTTGAAGAACAATATTAGTAATTTAACCTAGATGTTTGATACAGATTACAAATTTACAAAAAAGACTACAGAGAAGTGTGCACAAAAAAAAAAAAAAAAAACCTTTCTTTGGTGAAAAAAGAAGAAGAAATAATTAGACAATTAAAACATTGGAGAATTCATTAATGAAGTCCTATATTAATTTCTTTCTATATATGAGTATTTGTCTTTTGATCATTTGTTCTGATTTAATTTTGCAGAATTCCCTTCTTGAGTTTGCAAGGGTATTGAAGGCCAAAGAACAGGTGGTTGCTGGTACGATGTACCATTTGACTCTGGAAGTGATTGATGCTGGTAAAAAGAAGATATACGAAGCTAAAGTCTGGGTGAAGCCATGGATGAACTTCAAGGAGTTGCAGGAATTTAAGCATGCCCATGATGACCCTTCCTTTTCCCAGTCAGACCTAGGTGCTGAACGTGGTAATTGACTACTTCAATCTGTTCCTAAATTCCTATGTTTCATTTAATCGGTCTTGTTTTTCTTTTCTTCTTGTAATTATATGTGAAGCATCTATAATGGACACAGTAAGAGTGTGACAGATGTTAGTATGTCTAATGTTTCCAATGTGCTTGTTTTTGTAGTATAGGGGTGTATCAGATATCTGTTTTTACTGTATAATATAGCAGCTGTATATTGTAACAGCCTTCTCCAATTTCTTGAGTTCTCTAGGACATATAAACTTTGCAAAGTCTGTGAGTGGTACAAGAATAGAAAAAAAATGACTGTTATACATCTACACTATGACTGTGTTCAAAGTAATATGAGGGTTATTACAGTCGTTACGGGACACAATTGGAGGTAGATCTCTCCATTCACTTAAACCCTCCTTGGTGTAGATAAATTTAATCTCTCAGATCCCTTGCTTGGCAACAAAAAACTTTTCTGTTTGAGCCAATTGACACTTTTGCTGTAAAAGTTTTTACCATCATCTTTTTCACTGAACAAAAAATAAAAATAAATGAATATAAAGAAAGAAGAAAACATAAAAGCATTCTTCTACGAGCACAACAAAATCTCACAATATTTTTACAACAAGCTGAATTGTTAGCTCACCAAAGGTCGAAAAAAAAAATATATATATATACTGGGACCCACCACAACTCAAAACAAGGGTGTTGTGAAAATATTGTGAAATGTTGTTGTGCCCCTAGACATTCTCAGACATAAATTGCAGCCATGGCGGACCCTTTCATCACCAAACCTTAATAATGGCTACACAACTTTTCCACCCTTTCCGGTGCCACATGAACAGTGATGTAATCTCAACTTTGCCATTATAAACCAAACAACACTGTTAAACTTCACCATCGATCTTGGAGCCACCACGGTTCCATCAGCATCATCACTTTTTTCTCTCTTTCTTGTTAATGTCATCCCCATTAACGTAGCTCCATCACCTTGCCATTGAACCCTTACTGCGCATGAGGAACACACCAACATTCCCTCAAACTCAGCCCTTCACCTTTTGTTCCATTCAGAATGACATACTCTCGTTTTTTCTGTACCATATCATTGTATGGAATGGGGTGTGTGTGTGTGGGGTGAGAGAGCTCAGCTTGATCCCATTGCTAGGTGGTGCTCTGGTGTGAGAAATGTAATTAATTTGCATGGATTATCCTTATATTTCTATAACTTTGGCAATTTTGTGGAAATGGGTGTGAATGGTTTTTTTGATAAGTTCATCTGAATGGTCTTTTATCTCTTTTGAACTTTCTTGTTGGGGTATCTTGATGAATTTATGGGACATAGTGAATTTTTTTTTCTTATCATTTACTTTTTTATGGAATTTTAAAAGAAGTTTGGAATAGCTTTTGAGAGAGAGTTTGAGAGAGAGAGAGAGAGCATTGATGGTGTTGCTGGTCTAAGTGTGTAAGCCAAACGAACAAAGGATCAAAGTTTTCAATATTGTACTGGAGGCTGTTTTGGGTTGACCAAGGGAACGAAATATTCCAATATCCGTTAATGCCAGTGTACCTTTTTGGGTTATATATATATATATATATATAAATATAGACTTTAGATCCACATATCTTAAAGCCCAAATATTAGACTAAGTGCATTAACCCAATGTATTAGCACAAATAACATGTTTTATAACCCCTTTTTATTTTATTATTTTTAATTATTTTTCTTGTACTGGTCGAAGTACTTGAAAATCCCCGATACAATCAATACAGACGAATATTTTGTATGCTATGTTGCAGGGGAGTATTTGTACTGTTTTAGTGGTTGGTTTGGTATATACTGGCCGGTACGGTATTGACAATTTTGGTTTGGATTATAGGGTGTTTCTGTGTTACAGACTAATATTCAGGGGTTTTCTTAATGTCAAATTGGATGGGGTAAAATTATGTTATCTTTTTTCCTAGTATTTTACATGTGCTATACAACGTGTCAGAAAGATATCAAAGAAATTTTTTGGCTTGATGTGCACTTTACCGAAGCTTCTTAACTTCATATCCCAGGCTTATTTTTCTTCCCCTGGGGGCCTAAGGAATCCCCACTCTCATCTGTTGAAACATAACCTATTGTGGTGCTTTACGTCTAAACCTTTTTGTATCCAAGATCTCGTAGGTGGCATTGGTTTTGCCTTGAACATTTAAGCATGTGGAGTCCCATCTTTCTTTTTAATGTTTCTAAGCTAGTATTCTGAGTAGTGTTTAATTGAGACCTTTCCATAAATCAATCAGATGGCCATGAACCAGGATGGAAAGCAGTGCCAACTGATGATCCTGAGGTTCAAGACGCAGCAAATCATGCTGTTAAGTCCATCCAGAAGAGATCAAACTCCTTGTCACCCTATGAACTTCTAGAGGTCCTTCTAGCTAAGGCCAAGGTTGGCATTTTGTACCACTATCTCTCTTATTTTGATTTCTTTCTATATATACAGATGGGTCTGAGTTCTTCCCAACCCCTTTTTTTCATTCCTCACTCCATTTGGGTTCCTATTTTCAAATTATAGAAGTCTAGTTTTTAATGGAAGGATTTTGCTTTTTTTTTTTTTGGTTAAAGGAATTTGCTTTTGTTAAATGCATGCCTTTTAAAATCAATGGTTCTTATTATTATTACTAAAAGAATTTCCTTTTGGTTAATTGCAGGTCATTGAAGATTATGCCAGATTTGAATTGCTTGTGAAGCTGAGGAGGGGAATAAATGAAGAGAAGTTCAGGGTTGAAGTAAATAAGAATATTGAAGGAAAGTTCTTTTTGAATGAGTTTGAACAAGATCACTCCTGAATTTACTAATTATTATGTGTTAAAATAATGTGGAGTTACGCTGCTATCTTAGACAATGCGATGACTAATGACAGTAAAATGCTTTGGCGTATAGCCTGTTATGTGTAAATAGATACTGCTTACCAACCTTTTAATCTGGATAGATATGGTTTTATAGGTGGGTTTGTTTTGTATGTGTAAATATGTGTGTTGAATAAACCTACTGGATATTTTATATATGGAACTTCTAGTGGTCTTTTCTTTCATTTTGGGTTTTCCCTCTTCAGATCTATTTGATTTATGTGAATAAATTTGCTACCCTTACTGAGATCGCGCTTTGTACTTTTTTTTTTCTTTTGGTAAAACGCTTTGTACTTCCAAATACAGGAAATTGGTTGATTAGTGTAGAATACACTACAATCAAGTTGTTGAATTTTTCTTAAGCCAATAAAAAAGGGGTTATAGAATTTCTGTTATACCACCTGATAGCGTTGTGGAGGAATTTGGGAACAGATCTTAAACTTAAAAGGTCCATCCACTGTAGTTGTTTAGCTTTAAATAATAGGTTGCCTCTCCATAGCAAAGCTGCTGGTGAGGGAAACCAAAAGCCTGCCTTTGGATGATCTAGCCATTTAGGGTTGCGAAGTCTCCTGTTCGCTACCTACCTGCAAAAGCAGGATCTCTAGGAGACTGATACATAAACATTTTTTTTTTTTTATAGAAACCAGAGAAGGAGCCTGGGATAATATTAATGAAACATGTTCAATGGACATCAAAAACCAATAGAGAGGAAATATCCTCAGGTGGATTAACTAGCCACACCTGGGACCCTTGCTCGCTTTTGGCTTTTCTTGCTAAAGCGTCAGCAGCACAATTACAAGACCGATTAACATGGTTGAACATACAAGACTGAAAAAGCGTGGCTTGACAACGAATATCTTCAACAACGTTTCCGTAGGTAGAGAATCCAGAAGTACCTTGAATTATAGCATTAATGACTATTGTTGAATCTCCTTCAAAAATGACTCTTTGCAGCCTGAGTTCAGTAGCAAACTCCACAGCTCTCCGGCATGCCAAAGCCTCCATGTTAGCAACAGAATGAGCTAGCGGTATGGGGGCAGACAGAACACCTACCAGTTCACCCCTCCAATTTCGGACAACTCCTACTCCAGCCGAGTTAGTGGATCTGAACACAGCAGCATTGATTTTGTACATATTCACCTCTGGAGGATGCCACTAATGCGAGATGGGAGGTTGAGATTTCACTTGGTCGTGTTCTTGTGCTATCAGAAACTCCTGCAGCATATTCCCAGCCATTGAAGCGATATTAGCAATAGGGTGCATTGGGCGGCCGAAGTATGACGCATTTCTCCTATTCCAAAGCATCCAATCCGAGATAGCAAAAACTTCTTTTCGATAATCATCCTGCACCTACAAAAAACAAGCTAGTAAGTCGCAAATATTCTGGGGTTGGGGTTTGGGATGGCTCGGCTGCTGCAAGCAATTGAGGGAATTCCATGCAATCTTCCACTTCTTTGCAAGACCATAAAGCATGCAATGGATCCTCCGGGTAGAGTTGGCAAAGCTCACACCTATCTGATGATGAAACCTATCTGCGAAACAGATTACTCATTGTTGGCAGGGCATCGTTACAAGCTCGCCAAATAAAGTGCTTGATCTTGTGAGGCACCTGTAAGCTCCAAACTCCCTTCCAAATTTTTTTCTGTGGATCTGCATTAGAGCTACCAGCCTGGCCGACCCCTTCGCAGGCAATAAGGAGTTCATATGCACTGCAGGTGGTGAATGAACCAGGTGAAGAATGAGCCCAGATAATTTTGTCAGATGGGCAGCGGCGACTGAGGGGGATGCCGAGGATGAAGCCTCCCGAGGATTGCAGAGGCTTCATGGGGCAGGAACAACTGGTGGATCAAGTCCGGCTTCCAAACTCCCAACTCTAGGTTCATTAGAACTTGCACCTTAGTCTCCACTGGTATTGAAGCTAGAGTAGAAATGATAGTGTGATTGTTATTCACAGGCAGCCACTTGTCTTCCTTAATCCGAACATTCTTGCCATCACCAATCCCCAAACCATACCCTTTCAGATCACATCTCTGGCACTAACAATATTTTCCAGGTATATGAACCCGTAGGTGAGTCCTTAGCATCCAAAATGGAACAATTCGAAAAGAAACGAGCTTCGAAAACTCTATGGCATAAAGAGTCCGGATTGTTTATTAATCTCCACATTTGCTTAGCCAACAATGCCTTACTAAAATTTTCAATTTCCTTAAACCCCATACCACCCACTTCTTTAGCTTCACATAATTTCTTCCAACTGACTCAGTGCACCTTCCCTGCTATCTCCATTGTAACCCCACCAAAATTTATGGATCAAAACCTCCAACTCTTTAATCAATCCCTCCAGAATTTTAAAACAACTCATAGTATAGGTACGAATAGCTTGAATAACTGACTTCATGAGCACCTCCCTTCCTACCTATGAGAGCAACTTTTCCTTCCAACCTTGTAGTTTCTTCCACACTCGCTCTTGAAGGTAAATAAAGCTTTGCTTCTTAGCTTGGCCCACTAATGCTGACAAACCCAAATATTTCTCATATTGGCGAATGGAAGGAACACCCAGTAATGACTGGATGTGAACCTGGAGGTAATCTTGAGTGTTGGAGCTAAAAAAGATATTTGTTTGATCCCTGTTAATTTTTTGACCTAAGCCTTTCTCATACACAGCCAAAATATTCAAAATTCTTTGGCACTCTACTTTTGTAGCTCTACAAAAGAGTACATTGTCATCTGCAAAAAATAAATGGGACACTTGAGGCCCATTCCTACATATGGAAACACCTTTAATTTCCTCATTCACCTCAGCCTTTGGAATTAAGCTTTGCAACCCTAGAGCACATAGGAGGAACAAATACGGGGATAAAGGATCACCTTGGTGTAAACCTCTTGAAGGTTTAATATTTCCTACCAGTTGTCCATTCAGGAGCACAGAATAGGGGACAGAACTCAAGCAAGACATAATAATTTTGACCAATCTCTCACCTAGATGGTTCATAATTTTCTTCAAGAATTTCCACTCCACTAGATCATAGGCCTTATATACAGCTTGAGTGCCATGCACCTAAACTTCCCTGTTGTCTTTCTTTTGAGGTAGTGCAGTGTTTCAAAAGCCATAAGGATGTTATCAGTGATAAGTGGCCCTGACAGAAAAGCACTTTAAGAATCAGGCACTGATTTCACCAAAAACTTCTTCAAGCATTTAGCCACAACTTTAGCAACAAGTTTATAAATGACATTACAAAGGGTTATAGGCCGAAAATCAGAAGCTTTCTTCGGGTTTTTAATTTTAGGGATGAGAGGAATAAAGGTGGTATTAATAGCTTTTGGGATGATACCTGTATTTAATGCCTTGAGGAAAACAACAATAACTTCCTCACCCACAATGTGACAAAAGGATTTATAGAAGATAGGAGACATATCATCAAGACCCGGGGCCGTGAGAGGGGCCATCTGTTTAAGAGCTTGATACACCTCCAGAGCTTGGAATTCACCTCCCATATCCATCTCACCCACCTCCACTTCAAATCGATGAACCCCCTCAAGAATCTCCTCAAAACCTGATGGGTTTGATGATGTGAAAATTGTAACAAAATACATCTCTAACACCTCCTCCCCCATAGAAGTTTCATCCTCAACCCATGCACCTGCTTCATCCTCTAAACCTAAAATGAGATTTGGGCGATTCCTTTGGCTTGCTCAGCTGTGAAAATATTTAGTATTACTATCCTCTTTTTTCAACCATTCATTACAGGACCTTTGCTTCCACATACACTCTTCCTTTGAATTCAGTTTTTGAATCTCATCTCCTGGGGTTTGAATCCGGATAGGATTGTGTCGGTAACCACCTGTCTCCTTAACTACTTTCAATTCTGCCAACTTCTTTTGGAGAGAAATTCGGACATATCCAAAGGTGTTCCGATTCCACGTTCTCGAGTTATCTAGGCAAGTGTAGAGCTTCTTATTAAAGCTCCAAGCCGAACCATCAAACTGATTTACTCCTTAAACCTCCCCAATTACCTTATCACAAAATTTATCCTTCAACCACAATGCTTCAAATCGGAGGGGTTGCCCTTTTCTATAGAACCGTTTGGCTCAAAATCCGAACACAAAATAATGGGTTTATGGTCAAAGTGGAAAGCATCCAAATGATGGATATGAGAGGTAGGGAAGTGCAGAATCCACTCTATAGTAGCTGATAGGCCAAAAATGTATTGACTCCTTGTGATGGATTAATTAATTAATTAGCCAAATTCAATTAATTAACCAATTTAACATGCAAAGCGCGTGGTAGCACAAACAAATTACCAATTAAACTAAGTATGCAGCGGAAAATAAATGACACGGTGATTTGTTTACGAATGGGGAAAACCTACACGGCAAAAACCCTACCGGGTGATTTTAAGGTCACCACTCCTAAAACTCCACTATTATCACAACAAGCAGTTACAAGTAAAAGAATCCCAAGTACCTTACCAACCTACAGTTGAACCCTTACCCCAATACCCAATTGGACTTTTTCTGTAGTGACAATTTCTCCTTTCAATGCATGGCTCCCAAGTATGTGACTAACCAATTGCGCAGATCCTAGTATGCCACTTCAATCACCAACTAGAGAAGATTGTTGGCTGCAAAGTTCTTCAATTCATCCACACGATGAAGATCAAGAAGATGCTTGGTTACAAAACCCTACGGTGCAAAGACACAACAACTTCTTCACAAGAGAGATGAACTAGGGCAACAATTTCGTCTCAAGTCACAATTTGCATGAACAGAATTTTTCAATGCTTGTGCAACTTGCGTATGTTTGACGGCCCTTAAAATAATCATTTTATATGTCTAGGGTTAGGAGAAAAGAAGGCCCAAAGACACATCCACGGATTGAAATCAAAACAGAACTCAGAATCTATTTTTCTTAAATCTTGACAGATAGAGCTATCGAGATGCTGTCGAGCCACGGGCTGGAACAACTCTTTAAACCTCGACACATGCTAGCTATCGAGATTTAATGAACTTGCACTTTTCAGCTTGTTTCTTGGACAGACTTGATGACTTCAACACTTGATCTTGAAACATAGTTTCTTGAAGTATAAAACTCATCCTAATTCTACCCAATTACAAGTAAAGTGCGTTTTGTCAAAGGATTAACCAATTACATAAATGAATGACATATGTTCTAAACAATTGAAACACATATGTCCTAACAATCTCCCCCTTTGGCAATCCGTAAAAAAACCACAACCAACAAATGAACATATAAGAGAAGTCATAAGTCACTCAACTCATATTAATTTGTTGAATACAATAAAATCTATCCTAACACAAACTTTTGAAAATTTTTGCAAGAAGAGAGTTTATGACAAGTAGATTTAGACAACCTATATTTCTGAAACACTTTAAACAAAACTCATCAAGGAATCTTAGTGTGAAACAAAAATAATAGATTGCATACAAATAAAGAATCATGTGTATAAAGAGAGAAAAGAAACAACACATGTAGAGATAGGTGAAAGAAACATACATCATCACATATATAACAAACTAAGCACAATGTATGTAAAAATGGTCACAAGACCTAAGTACAAGAAGAGAATGTATCTAAAGTAAAGAAAATAAAAAAATACAAGTAATCCTCACTACATCCCTCAACACTCAACACTCCCCCTATCAAAAATGTCCATATACAAGCTCTCCCCCTAAGTATGACTACTCTCATAATCCAAAACCACTCCCCCTTTTGTCACGAATGACAAAAGGTAGAGTGTCAAGTAGACATCTCATCGATAGAGCTAGCATCTCCATCATCATCATCTGAAGCATCATCGTCATCACCATCATCATCCCCAGACACGGAAGCCACAAGAGGTGGTGAGGAGAAACCTCGGGAGCAAAACCACCCATGGTCGCCTGTCGCCGAGCAATGCGACCAACACGAACATTCACCTGATACAACTATGTAGAGAGTGTATCCAAGCGAGCATCCATGTGATGAAGCTGCGCCATGATGTCTCCTAGTGACACATCGCTTGTAGAAGAGAAGGGAGCGGATGAGACACGAGCTGATCTAGATGGAGCGGAACGGGAGGAAGGAGCTACCGAACCTGTCTGTCGTGACCTAAACTACGCCTCACTACGTTTTACGGTAGCGGCGTCTATGGCAACCATGCCATGAAAGGGGCCGGAGACAGGAAACGGGATGGAAAAGTGGCGTAAAATCCTCGTGATAGCGGAAGGAAAGATGAGCTTATCACTGGTAGTCTTATCCTTATACACATCTATGATAGAAAAGATGAAATGTGAAGAAAAGTCAATGATGAGATCCTCAAGAAGAGACAACAGAAATCGAGCACGAGGCTCTGTGATAGAGTTGTAGTGAGAGAGAGGATACAAAACAAAAGTCATCACCATGTTTAAGAAACGAGGACCTTTAGCAAAAGGTTGACATGACGTAAACTAGTGCTCACCCCAATCAGAAGGGCGCTCTCAAAAAGCAGAAATCATTTCGTCTTTGGACACAGTCCGTAGACACTCACAACCAGGGTAGTCAGGATGCGCAACCCTCGGTACCTGGAGCACATCGGATACCAACTCCGGTGTGACAACTATGCGCGTACCTCGAACGCGAGTGAGAAAGAGAGGTACTGAAGAATCGAATCCATGCATATTGGAGTAAAACTCCTGGATCAGCACGGAAGGACAAGTGACCGGGACGTCACACAATGACTCCCATTCTCGTTTGTGAAAGACATCGGGAAGGTCAGTGTTGGCAAAGTCTGCCAGAACAACTTGGCATTTTGAATGAACACCTCGTTTAGAGAAGTTCTCCGAGAAGTCCTGATGGGCTTTCTCATCACGGAACCGAACAGAAAGAGGAGTGGAATCAGAAGATGAAGAGGCCCTAGAACGAAGAGGGTTCCGGGTCAGAATAGACTTACGTTTTGGTGCCATAGACACTACTAACACAAACGGAAAGAGAGGAGGGGAGAAAGAAACACTCAGAAAAATTCCAAAATAATTCAAATATAACAAGTATATTGAAAAGAGAACGTATGCATGGGGAATGCATGAACATGTGACATGCAAAAACAACATCATGGGCTCAGTCCAATCCAATCCTACCAGCACACAAACATTTTGCATACACCTAAATGCATGAGAATACAGTTAGAATGCTAATGTGATGTAATGCATGGAGTTTTTAAGATCAAATCTACAAAACCCATCCCAAAAATTCCAATAATAAGTCATCAATATTGAAGAACCCCAAAATTTTTCAAAAACCCCAAAACCTGGGTTTCAAAACATGAAATGCATGTAAATGAGAAAGATTAGATGCTTACCAAGGGAAAAAAAAACTTGAATAAACGTGAGGAAACCTTGGGTAGAGGTTTGGAGTGAGAGAAAGAGGTTTGGGAGGTGAAGAGACAGAGCTATCGAGAGAGAGATCGAGAGAATGGAAGAACCGGATCGCACAGAATCTATATATAGATCCTTAGTAAATCTCGACAGGTCGAGGTATCGAGATGCTGTCGAGAAGCTGTTGAGCCACGAGCTGGAACAGCTCTTTAAACCTCGACACATGCTAGCTGTCGAGCTAGTTATCGAGATTTAATGAACTTGCACTTTTTAGCTTGTTTCTTGGACAGACTTGATGACTTCAACACTTGATCTTGAAACACAGTTTCTTGAAGTATAAAACTCATCCTAATTCTACCCAATTATAAGTAAAGTGCGTTTTATCAAAGGATTAGCCAATTACCTAAATGAATGACATATGTTCTAAACAAGTGAAACACATATGTCCTAACAGTAGCCACACCTCTATCAAGACGAATCCACACATTCTGCTCTCTAGGTTTTTTATTGCTCCATGTAAACTGAAATCCATTAAAACCAAGATCTTTCAATTTGCAAAAATCTATGGCATCACCGAAGCTTTGCATTTGACACTCCGGTCTGTCTAACCAACCTTGTTTCTCCTCTGCCAAAAGAATTTCATTGAAATCACCCAAACACACCCAAGGGAGTTGAAACTGACTACTAAGCATCTTAAAGAGGGACCAGGAGTTTTCCTGGTTGGCGGTGTCAGGATCTCCATAAAAACCCGTAAACTGCTAGGCGTCATCAACTCCATGGTCAATAATGGCATCAATGTGCCGATTTGAAAAACACTGTATATCAACATTCATGTCCGTTGGCCAGAATAAAGCCAATCCACCTTTAGTATTATGCCATGGAACTGCAAAAACATTCGACATTTGAATTTTCCTCCCTGCTCTCTCAAGGTAGTAGTATATGAGGCCATCGATGTTGTGTGCTATGGTTTTTAGGTAGCTCATATGTGAAGTTTTAGATGCAGGTAAGATGTTTTCTACTATAAGCATTTAGATGAAGTTTGTAATGTCTTCTTATCTGTCCATGAAAGTGCTAACAAGATCTTTGCCCTATTTTTGGAAGGAGGGTGATGATAGGAGAGCTTTCTAAACATTAGTCTTGTCTGCTCTTCTCGGATTATCAAGTTTCATCCTTGATGCAAGACTTTGAACCTTTCTTGTCTTTGGTGAGCTAAAAATTCTGAACATGATGCATGTGCTAGATCAGTGAAGACTGAAGACTCCTTCAGTTTGGTCGGGCAACAGTTGCGAATGTTTTCTTCCCTAGAAAGTAGAATCTCTCATGTTAGATCTCACTCCCATCAAATTACTCTAATAGTACTCACAGGTACATTGTCACACCTTACCTATAGTTTTGGTTTTCTAAATAATTCCAAACAGTCTCTGTGATATCATAGATTGATTGGATATTAGATTGAATGAGATGTGCATGTTGTGTATGTTAAGTTACATTTAGACAAATCTTAGGTTGATGATTTAGGTTTTATAAATTACTATATGAGTCCCATTTAGACAAATCTTATTTTGATGATTTAGGTTTTATAAATTACTATAAGAGTCTCAATTGCGATTATGGTGGTTTTTTTGGTGTATAGTATAAATGTGACTAGATGTCAAAATACTAGGTTGTACCCTTTGGCACATTGGATACTTCTGAACAAAAATTTGGTGAACACACTTGAGTCCTAGGTTGGCCACACCCTTGTGGTTGGGGGATAAATCTATATATATTTAAAAGCTGAAGCATTGCATTTATTATTGCTACGCTTCAATTGAGCCACATCAACATTCATGTCATTATCATTTTTCTTTCCAATTTTCTTATAATTGTTTTCAACATTAGCCTTTTTTTATTATTTTATTATTTTTTATATTTATGCTTCCTCCAACCTTCTCTCTCCCTTACCTTTTCATCTCCCTACTACCCTTTACATTGATATTACTCTTCCTCTTTCCCTTCATCTTCCTTTATTTTGTCTCTTCTTATTCACACACACTTACTAAAGGTGATAAAAATAGGAGATGGGTATTCTTATAAAAATTGAAGGGACGGAGAGTATGAAGACGGATCGACACCGTAGGTGACTCGACTGTGACGGTTAAATTTGCTGAGTATTCGTCATGTACGAATTGATTGAAGATTCCAGGTTGTGTCATTTGATATGCCTTAAATCAACTTTTGCTTTATCCCCACGCAAACGTGCACACTTGGACTTCTTGCGACACACGTTTGAGAAGACTCCTATATGGAAAGGAACTTGAGAAGGAAGTTGTATCCTAAAAGAAAGGTAACTCCACTCAATATAAATACCCGAGAAACCCTAAATATGAAGGTACGCACAATATTCTTAACTCTGGCACTCTAGGGTTAAAGGAACAAGATTCTAACTTGACCTTCGGAGGGTTTTTGGCCGGCACCACACCGGTGCTCTCTCTCTAGGTCCATTATTTTCTTCTTGCAGGTGTTGCTTCGGCTTGAGGGGTGCTTGCAACTCACTGGTGATTTTTTCGGCATCATCACTTACTATAAATTTGTCATTATCTCTTCTATTCTATGCATAATTTTCCCTCACAAAAAAAGAAGAAGAAGTTATTTCTCTCTCTCTCTCTCTCTCTCTCTCTCTCTCTTAATTTTTTGGAGGTTTTTCTTTCTTGCATCTTTAATTTAGGTTGATAAATTTGTGTTCCTTAGAACTCAACTTTGGGTTAATGCGATTTAGTTTTGTGTTGAATGTTATCCTTAATTCTTTAGTTATTTATTTTTTATTGTTAAATGTTATCCTACCATGTTATAAAAAATTAAATATGGCATAAAAATTTAATATTATTATATTACGTTGCATGATTTAGAGAACTTGATATTTGTTGTTATATCTTTTATTTTTACTTTTTTTTCTTCCCATCTTATGTTATTCAAGATCAAGATCCTCTAGAGTTCTTAGAATACTATACCACATAGAGTTCTTAGAATACTATACCACATAGAGTTTTTTAAATTCTTATCTTCCTTTTAAAATAAAAAAGTCAAGATTTTGCCATATCATCCATCCACCAAAATAATGATTTCCAAAAAAAAAAAAAAAAAAAAAAATCAGCCTTATTCGCCGTTTGCCGTTTAACCAAAAACAAACGACGAAGCTGTAACTTAATTTCTACCCCATCTTTCCCACGACCAATCTATATAGTCATATTCTACTTTGGGTTGAAGGTACAATTTTGAGTATTTGAAAGCAATTTCCACTGGGAAAAGAAAAGCCTAACCGATAAATTTTTGCATTAAATTAGTACCTACTTGAAAATTTAGAACATAAAAAGCCCAGAACGTTGCTCCTCTTAGAACCAAAACCCACCTCAAAATTTCCAGTATTAGATAAGCACCTGAGATTATTTGGATCAAAACTCAATCCGGCCTTTTGTGCTTTTTTGGTTTCTTCTGGCTTTGATCATTAATCAAACTCTTTTCTTTTGGTTTTGCTTGCTTTCTTATTGATTTGATATGAAATTTGTTCAATAAAAAAAATAGTATGGGTTTAGTTGAAATTTTTTTTATTACTTGGAGAATGGCTGTGTTTGCTTTCTTTTGCAAAACCATCTGGTTTACGGTAGTGATTTCCTTCCATTAATATTTTCCTCATGACTAAAAGGGAGATGTTCTCCTGTGATAAAAGAAATTACATAAGAAATAAAGTTAGAAAATTTTAAAATCCCTTTTTTGACATCTTCTTTTTTTGAGAACTTTTTTGACATCTTATTTAACCTTTTATATATATATATATATATATATAGAGAGAGAGAGAGAGAGAGAGAGAGATGTGTTCAAGTTATACCTGATGTAACTTCACAAGAGTTCCACCTTTTGTGAATCATTGATTACTATTAAATCTAAAGGTCAAAAAATACTCATAGTAGTGTCATTATTACTCCCTAAAAATTAGTGATTTAGGCTTTAACTTTTTTTATTAAAGGAAAAAAAAAAAAACCATAGCATTTATTTATTTGTTAGGAAAAAAATGGAAATACCATTTATTTATTCGAAAAAGTGGGATACATTGACAATATTTTTGGCTCCATTCTTCACTTCAGTACAATATCGCCTATTGATTCTTTTTTCCTTCCTCGACAAGCATCTATTTTATTCAACTTTATTGAGTTCATACTTCATAGTTCACTGTTCTGGGAGCACTGCAATTTGAATAATAAAAAAAATTCAACTTTTCCTCTCGCCAATAGAAATCTTGAGTTCTTGACAACTCTGCTAAACCTACCTCTGTGTGTGTGAGAGAAGAAGAAGATGAGTGCAAAGCTAGAGGCAAAGCAGGTTCTCCCAAATCCAGAAGAGGAAAGGAATGTTTGTCTGAGCATTAGAGAACTACCAGCGGACATGGTATTTTGTTGAGACTAATTATTTCTAAAACCCTCATGACAAATTTTATTCAAGGTATTGCCAAAACTCAAATGGAATAAAAAAAAAAAAAAAAAAAAAATTCTCCTTCGTGGTTAAGTAATGGCAAGAGGAAGAAGATGATGATATGGACTCTAACGAGTCTGACCGGTAAAATATTTAAATTTTTGGCCTCAATTGCTTTTACATTGATATCTAAAACTAAATTATACTTCTAGATTTAACAACCTAAATTCTTCATATAGCTCCAGTGAGTTGTGTGGGTAAGTGGCGGAGAAGGACGTGACTGGTCTAGAGAGAGAAGAAGAAGATGGGAAAGGTGGAAGGAGTTAAAGATTTTTTTAACAAGAGAATTAATGACTTTTAATGCATTAGATTACTTATTTCTAGAAGTTGATGACATGGCAGCTTGGGTGTTATTAACCATTAGATCTAATTAAAATCAATAGTTAAAAAAATGTGTAACTCTAGATGAGTTACACCAGGTGTAACTCTTATAAACTTACACATTTTTTACACCGTAGATTTCTAAGAGATCTAACGGTTAAAAAAAGATCATTAAATGCTATTATTTTTCACCTTATTACCTAATTAATACTAGCATTCTCTATCTCTTTCTCTCTCTCCTTATTTATTGCTTTCCACTATTATCATCATCTAATGGGCAATCCTTAATTTATCTAATAAAAAAACTATGATTTAAAATATTTAAATAATATTACTTTAGTTGTCATCTTACTGTAGTGTGCATATATATACACGCCTATTGACATTACTAATTAATCTCGTAATTTTGATAATTTAACTCTGGCAGTAATACTTTAAGACTCTCCAAAAATTCTGAGAGACCAACCAACAAGCTCTAGCAGCAATATCTTTTGGGTTAGGTTTCTTTTCTGTAAGTAACCATCCCTGTATGAAACCATGGAAGCCCACAAAGATTATGAGCAAGTATAAAACATTGAAATAGTGAAACATCCATTGATGCTCATTTCCTTCTTCTTCTTCTTTTTTTTCTCTGGTATATGTTCAGACTCTAGGCCTAGAGTGAATACCAAGGAGAAGATGAAGAGAGAGTGCAGTATTTATAGACAAAATAGGTTGGATCATGTATCCTTTCGTGCATTCTAGAATAGCATATATAAGAAATTAAGGCATTTTGTAGTTGCCAAAAGACACTAGTGCAGTGTTTGTGTTAGGGGTTTTAGTACGAAGACTCAAAGAGTACGTAATGCTATATTTTGGAGGGTTTAATGCTGTTCCAAAATTTTGTAACGTCAACAAAAAAGTTGAGATAAAGTCTATGTGGAAGCTTGGCAGTGACTAGGCAATAACATGCAAATCCAAAGAAGTTAAGTTAATTTTATAAGCCCGTAGATTGTTGAAAAAAGGAGAAAAAATAAGTATCCTTATCTTGGACAAAGTATATTGAATAATTATTTACAAACTATAAATAATTTCCTTTATTTATTTATTTATTTTAAGGAGCAAATTGAAAGTCATTTGACTCTTGTTTTGGGTAGTTTTGTGAAATCAATGATTATGGGATTATTTTTCAAAATTTTTTTTTGTTAGATTGTGTTGAAGAAAATATTATATAGCGGAAAGCAATAAATAAGAAGAGAGAGAAAGAGAGAGAGAATGCTAGTATTAATTAGGTAGTAAGGTGAAAAATAATAGCATTTAATGATGTTTTTTTAACTGTTAGATCTCTTAGAAATCTACAGTGTAAAAAACGTGTAAGTTTATAAGTGTTACACCATGTGTAACTTGAACCCATCTTTTATATATATATATATATATATATATATATAATCTTCATACATTATTACTTTTAAAAATCTAATGAACGATGCTACATCTCATTTAATGCCTCTGTTATGCAAATAATCAACCACTAAATATAAGATAATACTAAGAAATGTTACAAATAAGATAATGAAAAAAAATGATCAAACTAATTAGCTACTATCATTTTGGAGTAGTAGTCTATGATTTTATACATCTAAAAAAGTGAAATAAATAGAGTTTACTTAAAGTATACGTAAAGATTCACATTTAAAAAAAGTGTTTGTAAATTTTTTTAAAAAAATGTAAATCTTAGGTACAGTACTTAGATGTTGTTCCTTAGATTCTCCTCTTAAAATTTGGTTGGCTTTTTTCTCATGGAATGGAAGTATATTTTTTAGTTAAGTAGTCACATGGCTGAATTTTAAGAGAAGAACCTAAAGAACAACACCTAAGGTGTTGTACATAAGTTTTGTCATAAAAAAAGGGTACATGTAAGGTTTTTATTAACTTAAAACATAATGAAAAATCAATTGTTAACAACAATAACAACAACAACAACAATAATAATAATAAAAAAATTTAATGAGATCACCCTAAAAAAATTATTCTACACAATGTGTGGATCTGCAACTAGTGAAAAGTAAAGATTGAACATCAAATATCTTTTTCTTAGTTGTAAATAGCCTAGATCCCAACTCTCGCAAACTTAACAATTATCAGATGATTTGCTAAAATCTACCAGGTTTGAGATTTCCTCAAAGACAACTTCCTTCCATATCCCAACAACAAATATAGACTTCCAAGAAGAATCCATGAGTAAATGAGATACAGAGTGGGAGAGGATAGGCCAAGTGATGCATGTTGTGGTTTTATTATGGAATTTTCATATGTTACTTGCTATAGGCTTATTAAGCTTTTTGGGATTTTGGAAGATGAGATGTTGATAAATTGAGTGTTGCCAACTCATATGAAGTCCCTTATAGGTTTTCAATCCATTCCTTGCTGAGTTAAATGACTCTCTTTTTATGCCAAAATTAGAGTTCATTCTTCCCTTGAACCCTACTTATTTGATCTAAGACCAAAAGCCTCTCTTATAATAAGTTATTGATTGGTATTTGTAGGTGTAGACTTTATTACTAGACTTTTTTTTTTTTTTACTAAACAGTAATACTTATTAGAACGCACACGAAAATAGTAATATTAGTGTTTTAAACCGGGTTTATAATACATTATTTAATCAGAGTACAATTACAAAGGGTCTAACCTTTGTAGTTGTAGACTGGAATTATAAACAGCGGACACTAGACACACACAACCAATGTAGGATAAATATTTTTTTTTTTAGTAAATAGTAATACTTATTAGAACACACATTAGAAAAAATGTCATATTAACGAATACCTTAAGACATTGTTAATAAACTATTTCAAGAAAGTTTTAATATATGAACTATTTCAAAAAAAAAAAGAAGTTCTAATATTATTTTTATGAAAAATATAAAAATTTATAAAAAAATCAGTTTTTTTTTTTTCTTAAAAAGTTTCTAAAATAGGTTTATTAATATGTGCTCACATCCATTATCATACCCATTAGAAAAAAAAAAGAGCTTCATTATTTTATTCATAAACAGAAGTTTCCTAAGTTGTAGAATGAAAGATAAGTTCGGTAGAATGACAAGTGGGATGACTTTAATAGAGACAAATGCTGTTGTTGAAAATAATAAACGGTGATGGAGGTTCACTTTAGTGGGTGATTGATTTAATAATGTGAAAGGACTTGACATGCACCTCGTGGCAGACTTGCCTTCATCCTTTCGGTAGGTATGTGTTTCCATGCAGTCGCAGTGCCCATAAATTGTAGTAGCATTTACTCCCCTTCGTACCAAACCTTACCTCCTTGGGTTCAACAATGATGGATGGGCCCCTTTTGCAAGCCTGGACTGCCAATTGTGTCCCCAAACTTGGCCTCAGATGGTAGAATCCATTGGCTCTCATCGTGGTATACTTTGTTGCCATGGATTATTTTCTATGGTAGCCTCTTTGTATTTTTGCCGCATGTATGGAAATTGGGATCCCTTTTGGCAATACTTTGACTTGGATTTGTTGCCAATCTAATTTGGTCGGATAATAAAAAAAGGTAAATCAGTTAAATGACATATCTTATGAATGTTTCCATTAAAATTTTTAATTTAAAAAAAAAAAACTATGTCATTTGCTAACAAATTTGGAGAAAAGGACTATATGAATTCATTTTTACAAAATGTTGGATTAAATTGACAAAAAAATTAACTATCTACGTATAATATAAAAACAAAATGTTTAACTCTTCGTTGACTTTACCTTATTGCACCACATAACTACGGCGCTATACAAATTAGTGCCATATTTACATTTAAAAACACCAAAATAATGTGCCTTTTCATTTGGTGGAATATAAGTAACATTTCTATGATATTATCACTTTTCGGTACTGACTTTTAAGTCCCCGATGTAATATAAATTGGAAATAAGCAATGTTCTAAATAACTTTTTTTTTTTTGTTTGCTTTAGAAACTGTTACAGATAAAACGAATTTATCATATCAAAATCCTTCATATCCTATTTCTTAAAAAAAAAAAAACCCCACTTCATATCCTAAATATGCACAAAGACTCTCTCTATGTTTTATAACTTTTCACGTTCCTTACTCAATTCCTTTCCTCCCTCTGTGTCTCAATATCTCCACCACGTACTTCTTCTTCTTCTTCTTCTTTCTTCATTTTTTTTTTTTTTTCAATAAATCAACAATAGTGCATTTACAAGTCCTCGGTAAAAAAAAAAAAAAAAAATCTCAATTCCTTTAGAAAACTGTTGGTTTCAGTTACGCTAAAAATAAAGAGGGTTACTACAAATTTGTCTCGAGGATATAACCAAATTTATTAGATTCTAAAAATAGTAATTTTAGAGAAGACCCACAGGTTTCTTGTATGTCTAAGAAAAATGAAAAATAAGAAGTTGAGAAGAAGTTATCAAAATGAATATAAATCACTATTTATACCCAAAAGATTATGACTCTTCAATAGGCACATTTTTATTCAATATGTAATTTTTCAGTCAATAGATACATTTTTATTTAATAGACACATTTTTTTTGTCAATAAACACATTTTTTTTTCTTCAATAAACACATTTTCGGTCAATAGACATCTTTTCATTCAATAGGCACCTTTAATATATATCAAATTTAAAGGGTTATGATTTTTCAATGGATACCTTTTGGTATATCCAATTTGAAGGATTATGACCTTTCAATTGGCACATTTTAGTATATATATTACAATCTATCTTTAATATACATATATATACAACACTAATTAAACTAGAGACGCAACATTCTTTCACTTATTACTTTTTACAAAAAACTAATAAATAAAATAGCATTGCTATCTTCTGCCTAATTAATAAAACTTTGTGCTATTTCTTTCAATGTCATTTTTTTTCATGCATTTTTGCTTACTACTTCAACTTAAAAATAATGATTTTTTTCCCTAAAACTTATCCAGTAACTATTCATGTGCATCGCATGGATTAGTGACTAGTATAAGTAATATCTCACACCTAATGGATCCCATCTTATGGTTTTAGTCAAATAAAAGGAAATAGGCATTCCTCCGAGTCTTTTTCCTTTTTGGTGAGACATTGCTGTCCAATTAAGCATATAGGACCCCTCTTGCTCACCCAAAATCAATATCATACAAGGCATGTGTCAATTTGGACCAATACCGTCCTAATCTTTCATACAAATATCTATTTTCACACTTGTAATTTTGTAAACCACAATGTTTCTTTATTTGCTCTTGTTACTTTTCCCAATCAAATCATTGAAGCATTACACAATCTCATCAGAATTACAATTTTATCACAAGCTCATAATCAAAAACCTACGGAGGATAATAACAAACAAACTAAAAATTACATGTCCGCTGCCTCACGTTTGTACAAGTGTGATGGCAACCTTGGAGAGGCTATGGCTTGTAATGGGGTTCGCATGTAAGTGACCAATCCAGGATTTTCGGACAAGTCAATCTCGTCTGCCTTAACCCCTTCTGGTGGTGTCCAAACAAAATGGTGCAACAAGTGACCAAGCATAGATGTGACGAAATTGATAGCAAGTTGTGCACCGGGGCACACCCGTCGCCCTGCACCAAATGGAAGTAGCCGGAAGTCAGTACCCTTCATGTCAACATCCTCTTCGAGGAACCTCTCGGGACGAAACTCAGTCGGGTTCTTCCACATTGCTGGATCGAATGCTACGGCCCAAACATTAACGTGAACATTTGATCCCTTGGGGATGTCATAGCCACCAACTTTAACGGTAGTATTGGCTCGGTGAGGAAGCATCAGTGGGGTAGGAGGGTGCAACCTTAGTGCCTCTTTGGCTACACATTGTAAGTAAGGTAGGTTAGAAAAATCGGCTTCAGTCATGACACGCTCGAAACCAATCACACGGTCTAGCTCCTCTTGGGCCTTTTGTTGCACCCTTGGGTTCTTTATTAGCTCAGCCATTCCCCATTCTACCGAGATTGCAGTGGTGTCCATGCCTGCAGTAATCATGTCCTGCACATATCACATGATATAATGTTCACTAGCAATTAAAAAAGCAAACATAATTGTTTTAAGCATTTTTTTCCTTTTCACTAAACAGCTACTTATCCATTCCAAATCGTTTAGTTGCCACAAATGTAATATGTTCTTCAAGTGAATATATTAGGTTTTGGTTATCTTTTCAAGTAATTTAAGGAATGTTTATTCTATTTTATCAACCCGAAACACAAGTGAAAGGGGAACATTGTCACTTACCCAAATAAGTCCAATAATGGTGTCTTCACTAAGGTCATATTTCTCTTGCAATGTAAGCAACGCATCAACAAAATGTTGCTTGACACCACCACTCTTGTTGCGAGCTTGAGTGTGCTCTTTCATGATAGCTCTAGTGAGTCTGTCCCTTCGTGCCCCATGCTTAGCGAATGCCTCTTCCTCTAGTGGAAACATCCAACGAAGCCATGGAATGTGCTCTGACATTGCAAGTGATCCACCAATCTTCACTCCGTTGGCCACAATTGCCTTGAATTCCAATCCTTGCTCATCCATTACACCCTCTTCATTTACAAGCCGCTTTCCAAATGCCAGTCTTGTGATGTTGTTGAATGCCACCGAACCGAAATACTTCTTTACCAACAAACCTTTACCATTATTCTCTGCATGTAAAATAAAAACAATTTTCAGGATCGAATTATAAGTTAGAAATCAAGAACAAAATAAATAAAAAAGCATACCAGAATTGTTGCAGTCCTTATAGATGGATTCAACCATGGCAGTAACCTCATCTTCTCTTATGGGTCTAAGACCCTCGAGCCTTTTTGGTGTGAAAAGCTCAAGGGTGCAAACTTTCCTAACCTTGACATAGTGAGGACCATAATCAGCCCATATAAGGTCCTTGCCATCTCTGCTAAACTTAGCAGCTGACCTGCTTCTATGTCTATCTGCAAGTTGTCGGTCATTTTCTTTAAGAACCTGCTTAGCCAACTCTGTGTTGGACACGACCACGTTCAAAGTTGAGCCGAACCAGACTGATATGATGGGACCATAGGCTTATGCCCACTCTGCAAAGCATCGGAACCTCACTGGTTTTATGTCATAGAGGTTTCCAACTATTGGCCATGGACGAGGGCCTGGTGGGAGCTTGAATCTTAGGTGTTGGTAGAGCTTGCATGCAAGGAGGATGGTGATGAGAAGGGAGATGGATATTAGAGGGAGAGCCATTTGGAGCAGAAGATAGAAGAATAGGCCCTTTTTTTTGTGGGCAAAATGGTTGGAATGAGGTTGATATATATAAGAGGGAGGGAGTTACTTTTCTAGTTCTACTTTATACTCTACTAATCAAAACTGATTAAATGTCCGCTTATTTGATTAAATTATTAAATTTTATAATTATGAAAATAAAATAAACTTAACACGTCGCACCACCACCTCACCCCACCACCAACCTTTGCCGATGCCGGCCACCGACGTCATCAATAGCCCTGGTCACAGACAATAACAGTTATATGAATTATGTTTATGCTCTTTTATTTTCATTTTTATACTATGATCGAGACCCATTTTGGGTGACTTTATCTTTCTTTCCTTCTTTCTCTTTTTTATTTTTATTTTATTTTTATTGTCTTTTGTTAATTCGATGAATTGGTTCCTCTTCGTTGTTTGAATTTTATGATTTTTTCTTGGGTTCGAAAGATGGACTTCAGCGTGGGTTCGGTGAGTCATTTTTTATTATCAATGCTAAAAGCTAGTTTTGGCAAGAAAGACACTGGCTCCCTTGTTCATTCTTTGCAGTAGCTCCAATGGAGTTGTTGAGGTTAAGGCATGAAAATGAAAATGGTTTGGGTAGAAGCTTTATAGCACTATTTCCTAAAGTCTTATGGCCCGTTTGGTACGTGTGTTTAAATAACAGTTTTTAGTTTTTTTGAAAATACATGTAGGTGAAAATGCGTGTGATGTTATTTAAAAACTGAAAACATGTGTTTAAACAAGTCTACCAAACAGCCCCTTTTGGTGGCATAACTTAGATACCTCTAAGTCCTTATTCTAGATTCTAGATATGGTGGATTTGGCATTTGAGCGGGCTGCAAGATGTGGGTTTATAATAGTGAAAACCAAACACTGATAGACTAGAAATCAGATCTAAGAATGTTAAGGAATCAATCTCTCAATTAAGAAAAAAAAAAAAGGAATAAAAGGAGTAGTGAATCAGAAAGTCATCCATGGAAGAAGAGAAGTGAAGAAAATTCCAGAACAGTCCTGACTCCAGACCAACAATATTGATGACTTCATGGCCGGCGCCGACGAAGGTTGGTGGTGGGAGGTGTTGGGTTTATTTTATTTTAGATAGTTAAAATAAGAAAGGGTATAATAATATAATTTGATCAAATAGGTGGACATGTATTAAGTTTTTATTGGTGGAGAATAAAGTGAAACAAAAAATTTGAACTTGAGTTGGTGAGATATTCATATTTCTATTTGCACCCAAAAACTAAGAGAAAAAGAAAAAGAAAATATATTTTTCTTGTTTTTTATTTTTTTGTGCCATGCGACTAAGAAAATCTTAAAAATCATGAAAAAAGAGTGAAAATTTTTAATGCATTTAAACTTTAAATGATGTTAGAGACATTATAAATTTTATTACATATCAAATTTTAATATTAAAATAAGTATAAAATATAAAATTTTATTATTGTAAGTGCACAATTGCACCTGGACCCAGAGAAGATTATGGGCTCAGGCCCAATGAGCCTTAAACAATAAAATTTGTAGAGCGTGGGCTTAGAACCTAGGTTAGAAGTACTGGGAGCTTGATAACAAGCTTTTATAAGTAAATACAGGTGAAAAACAAATGATAGTTGCAAATGAATCTCCTCGGAATTGAGCCGAGGACTACTTCTTTATTATTTCTCTTTCTTCTTTCAAGATTACAATTTCTTAATTTCTTTCTTTGTTTTTCGATCCCCTTTTCTTTGGCCTTTACCCCCCTTTTATACTTCCTTCCCTGATACTTTTGAACAGTGACTAGAAGTTTCCACCTCACTGTTCAGGGGTCACCTCCCCATTAATGCGGCTAGGGAGGTAGGTGCAGAGCCTTTAATGCGGAGGTGGCAGCCTTTATTCTTGATATTTTCTTTAATACTGGTGCATCTAGAAGATTCAGGATGTCCCCTTTTAACCACTGGTCTTTCCAGGGTTGTGCTTTGACCTTCATAATGAAACTTTGGATTCTCTAGAGCTTTTCCGAGGAGAAGCTCGTCCTCGGCTGTATCCTCTGACCCTCGGCGTATGGGCCGACTCATAGAGTTTAATCCTAGAGCAGGTCGTCCCTCCATATTCCAGCCCATATGCCCATATGCCCATTTGGGCCCTTTTACTCCCCACAATAGCCCCTCAAAACTCTATTTTTCATCATCCGAGGAGAAAAATAGGGTTTTGATCCAACGAACACCTCCTCCACACTTTCCGTAAATAACCAAACGTGTGAAAACCGTTCCGCGTTCCGGAGGGTGACACTTGGCGGTTTTATTTTCAAAAACGCGTGCATTTATTACTATAAGTTACACTTTGTCCCCCACGTTCAACGGTGAGATGGGCATCCAACGGTCCTCATTATTTCACGAAAATTTGGGAGGGACAAATATAATTTCGAGGCCGCTTTCCGCACACCGTGACGCTTCGGGAACCTGCGCCTTCATTTAATTCACCAGGGACTAATCCCATCAAAACATCAGTAAACATACTTTACCCGCAGAAAACCGTGGAAATTTGTACAACTTGAGATTCGTAAGTTTTTTATTCTTCTTTTCTTAACCTTTTCTCCTCGGATCTTGTCCTCGGCTATCCTTGTAGACATTTTTCCTTTTAGAGTTTAGTCTTTCGTCCCTCCCTGATGGAAAAATTTAAGTGTCTAGTTGATACCGCCGCTGGAATGGAAGGCTTCAGAGCCAAGTATCACATTCCCGGCGATGTAGGTTTAACATATTACCCGGCAGAAGCTGTGGCTGGCTCTAGAAAGGAGGGAGAGGTTATCATCCCAATGGTAGCCTTTGTAGAGGGTGGGATGACCCTCCCAATGAAGCCTGTAACTAGAGAGTACCTTCGCAACCACCGGTTGTGTCCCGATCAGTGCCTCCCAAACTTTTTTAGAGTTTTGGGTAGCGTCGATGCTCTAAACGAGCAAATGGGTCTAAACCTCACCTGGCACGATGTCGTCTTTCTGTACGAGTCCCATAAACTTACCAACGTAGGTTACTACATTAAATCTTGCTCCAGTTTCATTAGGCTAATCTCCTGTCTGCCCAAATCCAACAAAGGCGTGAAGGACGACTACCTGATCGTCTCTGGGAACTGGCACGACGGCCTCCACTGCCCAGTTGAGTGGGGAGATCCAGGTGCGACACCTTAGGATTAACCTCCCCACCGCACAACTTCCTCTAACACTCACAAAAATGCGTATTCACATGTATTCATGTCTATTTAAGTTTATTATATGTTGTGTGAATCTGACCATGTTCGTTTGCTTTGATGTCTTTCTTTGCAGATAAGCAACACGTGCGCCTACGCTTGAGCCACTGCAACGTTGCAAATCTAAACCGGGTACTGCGCTCCGAGGTGTTTGTCAGCGAGGACCTACAACTTAGGGCCGCTCACTTGATTCTAGGGTACGATCCTGTATCCTCGGACTTCCAGGCAATAGAGAACGCCATTATTGCAGGTGACCGGCGGCGTAGGAAGATCAACGTAGCTAGACCTCACTTCCTGGACGATCACGACCTCCCTGACAGCCCTAACACCATACTGTATTTACAACCGATTGCTGCGGTCCCTCTAGCTACACACTCCCAGGCAACTGTTGTCCCAGAGGAGCAAGTGTCTTCTTCAAACACGCTAGACGAGGAGATAGAACAGTTCCAACTTGAAGACACCGAAAGACCTCGAGGGAACCAGTTCGTTGTACTCTCTGACGAGGAAGAAGAAGCCACTGAGGCCTCTGGAATTGCAGGGTTAGTCGTTGCCCGACCAGAGGACGAATCCGAGGAGGATATGGACAGGATGCAAGGTCTCCTAACCAAGAGAGCTACGAAGGTTGCTGAGAGAAAGACGAGGGGGTCCCAAGCTCTTCCATCTTTGCCACCCCCCCTCCTTCAGCTGGGCCAAAACTTCCAGCCGAGGATCCCAAAAAGAAAAGAAAGGGGGAGGCAGAGGGGACAGGCAGCAAGGAACCAAAGAAACCGCGACAACAACCGCCACCCGTTCAGCAGCAGAAGCTGGATAAAGGCAAAGGCAGGGCCCGCTCAGTTGAAAGTGGGGAGATTAGGGACGTGGTCGAAGTGCGCCGAGCACCGGCCACCTGGTCCCCTGATCTAAGACTGGACGGCGCACCTATCTCCTGCCAGTCCAGTATCAGGGCAGCCCAGCAAGGTCATGCCCATCACTTGGCAGAAGTGTTGGAACGCCCTCTTCTGCTGCCGAAAGATATGGAGACCTTGGAGAGGATGAGCCAACCTCAATTATTCCTGTCTCTAAAAAGGGATCTAGCCCTGGTAAGTTTAACTTTTTAGGAAGATTATATTTTTAACAGCATTGGATTATTCATGAGTGTCCTACTATACGTAATTTCCTCATACTTTATTGCAGGCCGTTCAGGAAGTCTTCGTGGCCGAGAAGTTTATAGAAGATACTAGGAAGAAGGCCAGAACAGAGCTTGAAATTCGGATGGAGACTGAGAAGTCCTTAGGCACGGCCATTGCTGAGGTGGCTGAGCTAAAAAGAGAGAGGAATGGGGCCGAGGCAAACCTGAAGACCATGAAGACCCAGATAGAAGGGCAGCGCAAGCTCCTTCATGAAAAAGATGATGAGCTCTCCCGAGTCCAAAGGGAACGCTCGGATTTGGAAAAGGAACTTGCGCTGATGAAGGAAGAAGCCGGCGCATTTCAACGCTCTTTAGAAGCTGCCAAGCAGGCGAGTTACGAGGAAGGGGTAGCTACCACCGAGGAGCAGTTGACAGAGGCTTTCGCGGCCTTGTGCCGGGAGTACTGTCAGAAAGTCTGGGGGGAAGCTCTAAACATAGCAGGAGTTCCTCTAGCCTCGGAGCTGAGGAAGTCCGAGAATGTTTGGCTTCCCCTGGAGATACAGGAGATTGAAGAGACTCCTACTGCTGCTCCTACCCCTGAAACAACTCTTCCTGCTCTTCCTCCCATGGTCCCAAAGCTAATTCCAGATCCTACAGAACCTTCAGGTTCCAATAAAGAAAAGGAAGGAGGCGGGGATGCCGAGAAGGGCCTGAGCCAAACCATTGAATCCAATGTCCCTCCAACGAAGGCAGCAGACAAAGGAAAGCAAGTTCTGTCTCCTTTTGAGTTGGAGCTGAAAGGGACCGAGGCAACCAGCACTTCTCAGCAAGATCCTCCTCCAAAAGCTTAGGACCTAGCTTAGGACTTCTCTTTCTCTATATTCAGACTTAATATGTAATGTATATCTAAATGATTAATGAAGAACAATTTTGTTTGATTTTCACTCGTGTTGTATCTGTTTTTACTTTATTCTTTTTGTACTTGTCGCAAAAGTTTCCCATTAGTATATAGCTAAAATAAAGGTCAGAGTAAACAAATCTAACTCCAAGGATTGCACAATCATAACCTCCACGCAGTCGTGCGCATGTTTTAGTATTAAAAACTTAACAGCAGATGACATTGTTGAGATATCTTAAACAATGCCTTGGTTAAAAAAAAGACCTCATGTAACGATTAAACCCTTATAATGTGTGGTATTGTTTTCAGCAGGATGTAAGATCAGAGGATCATTCCTTACATAAATTTGCTTAACGCTTAAAGATATAGAACTTAAGATCCGAGTTAATGACCAGTAAGGCATTAATTTCCAGACGCAATAAGAAATTAACTTTAATCAAGTTTGTGGTCCGAGGACGAGACTTAACCAATTTCCTATTTGATTCTTAAGATCAGTAACTTCAAATGTTAATTTTCCCAAAGTAGGAGGTCCGAGGACCCGGCATAACTAAGGTTCTGTTTAACAAATGACAAGATATCAATTTCCACAAGGTTTGTGGTCCGAGAACGACACTTAACCAAGTTTCTGTTTGATCCTCAAGATCAGCAACTTCAAATGTTAATTTTCCCAAAGCAGGAGGTCCGAGGACCCGACATAACTAAGGTTCTGTTTAACAAATGACAAGATATCAATTTCCACAAGGTTTGTGGTCCGAGGACGACACTTAACCAAGTTTCTGTTTGATTCTTTAAGAATAGTAGCTTCAAATGTTAATTTTCCCAAAGTAGGAGGTCCGAGGACCCGACATAACTAAGGTTCTGTTTAACAAATGACAAGATATCAATTTCCACAAGGTTTGTGGTCCGAGGACTGCACTTAACCAAGTTTCTGTTTGATTCTTAGGAACAGTAGCTTCAAATGTTAATTTTCCCAAAGTAGGAGGTCCGAGGACCCGGCATAACTAAGGTTCTGTTTAACAAATGACAAGATATCAATTTCCACAAGGTTTGTGGTCCGACGACGACACTTAACCAAGTTTGTGTTTGATTCTTAAGAACAGTAGCTTCAAATGTTAATTTCCCTAAAGTAGGAGGTCCGAGGACCCGACATAACTAAGGTTCTGTTTAACAAATGACAAGATATCAATTTTCACAAGGTTTGTGGTCCGAGGACTGCACTTAACCAAGTTTCTGTTTGATTCTTAAGAACAGTAGCTTCAAATGTTAATTTCCCCAAAGTAGGAGGTCCGAGGACCCGGCATAACTAAGGTTCTGTTTAACAAATGACAAGACATCAATTTCCACAAGGTTTGTGGTCCGAGGACTGCACTTAACCAAGTTTCTGTTTGATTCTTAAGAACCGTAGCTTCAAATGTTAATATCCCCAAAGTAGGAGGTCCGAGGACCCGGCATAACTAAGGTTCTGTTTAACAAATGACAAGACATCAATTTCCACAAGGTTTGTGGTCCGAGGACCGCACTTAACCAAGTTTTTGTTTGATTCTTAAGAACAGTAGCTTCAAATGTTAATTTCCCCAAAGTAGGAGGTCCGAGGACCCGGCATAACTAAGGTTCTGTTTAACAAATGACAAGACATCAATTTCCACAAGGTTTGTGGTCCGAGGACTGCACTTAACCAAGTTTCTGTTTGATTCTTAAGAACAGTAGCTTCAAATGTTAATTTCCCCAAAGTAGGAGGTCCGAGGACCCGGCATAACTAAGGTTCTGTTTAACAAATGACAGGACATCAATTTCCACAAGGTTTGTGGTCCGAGGACTGCACTTAACCAAGTTTCTATTTGATTCTTAAGAACAGTAGCTTCAAATTTTAATTTTCCCAAAGTAGGAGGTCCGAGGACCCGGCATAACTAAGGTTCTATTTAACAAATGACAAGATATCAATTTCCACAAGGTTTGTGGTCCGAGGACGACACTTAACCAAGTTTCTGTTTGATTCTCAGGAATAGTAACTTTAAATGTTAATTTTCCCAAAGTAGGAGGTCCGAGGACCCAGCATAACTAAGGTTCTGTTTAACAAATGACAAGACATCAATTTCCACAAGGTTTGTGGTCCGAGGACTGCACTTAACCAAGTTTCTGTTTGATTCTTAAGAACAGTAGCTTCAAATGTTAATTTCTCCAAAGTAGGAGGTCCGAGGACCCGGCATAACTAAGGTTCTGTTTAACAAATGACAAGATATCAATTTCCACAAGGTTTGTGGTCCGAGGACTGCACTTAACCAAGTTTCTGTTTGATTCTTAAGAACAGTAGCTTCAAATGTTAATTTTCCCAAAGTAGGAGGTTCGAGGACCCGGCATAACTAAGGTTCTGTTTAACAAATGACAAGACACCAATTTCCACAAGGTTTATGGTTCGAGGACTGCACTTAACCAAGTTTCTGTTTGATTCTTAAGAACAGTAGCTACAGGTGTCAGAGGTATTCATAACTTTGAAATATTTAACTGACAAAAACCCATTTTATTAATAATAATACCTTCTAAGATTATTTACATTCCACGGACGTGGTACAATTCTTTCATCTAGGTCAACTAGCCGATATGACCCTATGCCTGCTACTGAAACAATACGATAGGGGCCTTCCCAGTTGGGTCCTAGCTTACCCCAAGCTGGGTTCTTAGAAGTTCCTACAACTTTCCTTAGTACAAGATCACCAGGTGCAAGTGGCCTTAGCTTCACGTGGGCATCATATCCCCTTTTTAACTTCTGTTGATAATAAGCCATTTGGACCATGGCTGCCTCGCGTCGTTCCTCGAGTAAATCAAGACCTTTCTCCAGGAGTCCATTGTTATTCTCCGGGCGAAAAGAACTTGTCTTTAGGGTGGGAAATTCAGATTCCAGAGGTATCACCGCCTCGGCTCCATAAGTCATAGAGAATGGCGTTTCTCCCGTGGACCTGCACGGTGTGGTCCGATACGTCCATAGAACATGAGGGAGCTCTTCTACCCATCTGCCTTTCGCATCGTCCAACATTTTCTTAAGCCCACTGACTATGACCTTGTTAACGGCCTCGGCTTGCCCATTTCCCTGAGGATAAGCTGGGGTGGAGTATCTGTTTATGATACCCATGTCACCACAATATTGCCTAAAGGCCTTGCTGTCAAATTGAACGCCATTGTCGGAGATAAGTGTGTGTGGTATACCGAATCTAGTGACAATATTTTTCTAGACAAACTTCTTGGAATCACTATCTCTGATATTTGCTAAGGGCTCGGCCTCAACCCATTTGGTGAAATAGTCTGTTCCCACAAGAAGCCATCTTTTATTTCCTGTTGCTCTCGGAAATGGCCCCACTATGTCCAATCCCCACTGCGCAAAAGGCCAAGAACTTGAGAGAGGGTTGAGAACCCCTCCAGGCTGATGAATATTAGGGGCGAACCTCTGGCATTGATCACATTTTCTGGCATAGTCCTGAGCCTCTCTCTGCATGTTGGGCCACCAATACCCCTGAGTCAGGGCCCTATGGGCCAAGGACCTTCCCCCAGTGTGGCTTCCACAAATCCCTTCGTGCAATTCCTCCAGAAGTGCTTCTGTTGACTCAGGGTGCACGCACAACAAGTACGGTCCTGAGAAGGATCGTTTGTACAACTTCTGGTCCTCAGGAAGGATGTCGTTCCTTTCGACGGATCTTATCTGCTTCAGATTTGTCCTCAGGAAGGATGTCGTTCTTAAGAAAAGATATGACCGGGTCAATCCAACTAGGTCCAAGCCTTATTAGATGGATGCGAGCCGCCTTGGCAAGGATAAGAGTTGGCTCTAGCAAATCCTCCACAAGGATAATCCTAGGCAAATCCTGAGCCGAGGACGTTGCTAACGTAGCCAAAGAATCGGCATGAGTGTTCCCACTCCTAAAGATGTGAGCTAAGACAAAGGAGTCAAATTCTGCTTGCTGACGCTTGACCTGGGCCAGATATTCTTGCATTCTTATGTCCCTGGCCTCCATGGTCCCCATGACCTGGCCGACCACTAACTGAGAGTCCGAGAACGCATGGACTTCCTTTCCACCCATCTTATGTAACATGTTCATGCCTACCAGAACTGCTTCGTATTCGGCTTCATTATTAGTAGCCGAGAATGATAGCCTTAGAGATTTTTCAAAGATAATTCCCTCTGGGGATATCAGAACAAGTCCCACACCAGACCCTCTCTGATTAGCTGCCCCATCCACATACATTTTCCAAGTCGAAGGCCCTGCGGCCGTGATCACACCAACTGATTTTCCATCCATGCGTGCTTCTTTTAGAGTCTCTTCTGGCAATGGTTCAGTAAACTCTGCCACCAAGTCAGCGAGGACCTGGCCCTTCATCGAGGTGCGAGGTTTGTATTTAACGTCAAAAGCTCCTAATATGGTTCCCCACTTTGCCACCCTACCAGTGTAGTCGGCGCTGCGTAACACTGCCTTGAGAGGCAATTGGGTCAGAACCACCACAGTATGAGACTGAAAATAATGAGGGAGCTTCCGCTTGGCATGAACTATGGCCAGAAGCGCTTTCTCCAAGAGCAAGTAGCGCACCTCAACCTCATTCAAAGACTTACTAACGTAGTAGACCGGTCTTTGCATCCCGCTTTCATTCCTAATAAGGACCAGGCTGACCGCGTGGACGGCCACTGCCAGATAAGCAAACAAGACTTCATCCGCCTCTGGGCGAGACAAAATGGGTGGCCGAGAAAGATATTGTTTAAGCTGCTGGAAAGCTAACACGCAGTCCTCGGTCCATTGAAACCCTTTCCACTTATTCAACAATTGGAAGAAGGGACGGCATCGGTCAGCTGACCGAGAGATAAACCTATTCAATGCGGCAATCATCCCGGTCAATTTCTGGATTTCTTTTGGGTTGCGAGGAGGCTGCAAGTCCTGAATAGCCTTTACCTGTGCTGGGTTTACCTCTATGCCTCTATGAGTGATCATGTACCCCAAAAACTTTCCAGACCCAACGCCGAAAGAGCATTTTGAGGCATTAAGGCGCAGCTTGTACTTTCTTAACACCTGAAAGGTGTCAGCCAGGTCTCTCACGTGTGAAGGTATCGTTTTGCTCTTTACCACCATATCGTCTACATACACCTCAATAGTCTTCCCCAATTGCTGTTCGAACATCCTGGTCATCATCCTTTGGTAAGTAGCCCCAGCATTTTTCAAACCAAATGGCATGACCTTATAATGATAATTCCCCGTCGGAGTAATGAAGGCAGTCTTCTCTTGATCCTCCAATGCTAAGGGAATCTGGTGGTAACCCTGGAAGGCGTCCAAAAAACTCATCCGTGGGTGTCCGACAGTGGCATCCACCAGTTGATCAATACGCGGCATTGGGAACGAATCTTTGGGACATGCCTTGTTCATATCAGTAAAGTCCACACACACCCTCCACATTCCATTCTTCTTTTTAACAACAACTGTATGGGCCAACCACTCGGGGTAGAAAACTTCTTTGATAGCCCCAGCCCTCTTGAGTTTAAGCACCTCTTCCTTCACAGCCTCGGAATGTTCTCTGGAAGAGCGCCGAGGTGGTTGCCTTCTCGGAACAATAGCTGGGTTGACATTTAAATGATGACAAATGAAGCTCGGATCGACGCCTGGAGCTTCGTAAGGATCCCACGCAAAAACATCAATATTGTCCTTCAGAAATTCTAACAATTCGATCTTCTCTTGGTGTGGCAAAAGTATGCCGACTTGGAAGAACCTCTCTGGGTTATCGGCTACTGGGAACTTCTCTAACTCCTCACAATGTGTCTCCTCTCCTGTCACCATCCCAGATGAACCAGGAGCTGTTAACTGCTATAAGTCTTTGGTGATTAAAGCCGAAGACTCGGCTTCTGTCTGATGCAGTACTGCAGCCGATATGCATTGCCTAGCCACCGATTGGCTGCCGAGAACTTCCTCAACATATTCCCTCGAGGGGAACTTAACTTTAACATGCAAAGTAGAGGAGACAGCTCCCAGAGCGTGCAGCCAAGGCCTGGCGAGGATGGCCGTGTATGGAGAGTACGCATCAACCACGATGAAGTCCACTTCAACCGTTTCTGAGCCGGATTGAACGGGTAAACAAATCTGTCCCTTCGGCACAACGGACCTCCCTTCGAAGCTTATAAGTGGCGAGTCATAAGGAGTAAGATCTTCCAGCTTCAATCTTAACCCCTTGAATAGATCAGGGTACATGATATCTGCACCGCTGCCCTGATCTATCATCACCCTCCTCACATCATAGTTCCCTATCCTAAGCGTAACTACGAGAGCATCGTCGTGGGGTTGGATAGTCCCTACCTTATCCTCCTCAAAAAATCCCAAGACGGGCAAATTGAGCTTCAACCTCTTCGGCCTGGAGACTGTCTCCTCGGCCTGAGAATGGGAAACTGCCATCACCCTAGTGGGAGCCGAACCGGTCCTGCCAGGTGCAGCAAAAATAACATTAATTATTCCTAAAGCCGGCCGAGATGAATTATTCCTCTGATTGTTTGAACCAGATTGACTGCCCTGCCCTCTAGGTTGGCACAGGTGTTGCTTCAGTTTTCCTTCTCTGACAAGCTGCTCCAAGTGGTTCCAAAGGGTCCGACAGTTCTCAGTAGTGTGGCCCACATCCCGGTGGTAATGGCAAAAGAGGTTCTGATTCCTCTTCGCAGGGTCTCCTGCCATCTTATCAGGCCATTTGAAGAAGGGTTCCTTACGAACCTTCTCCAGCAGCTGATGTACTGGTTCTCGGAACATAGTGTTCACGGCCTGAGGTGCCGTCGAGGTGGACTGCCCAACGTAATCTCTCCTCGGCCTGTTATTGTGGTACCTGTCCGACCTGAAATCCCTTCTCTCCTGCGGGATAACCTTCTCCTTACCTTTTCCTTACTGTTGGTCTTCCTCCATTCTCTTATACTCGTCAATTCGGTCCATGAGGCGACGTACACTGCGGACGGGCTTTTTAGTCAAAGACTTTCTCAGGTCGTGATCAGTAGGAAGACCTACTTTAAATGTATTAAGCGCCACCTCATCAAAGTTACCATCTATTTCATTAAACATCTCCTAGTAACGGTTGGAGTATGCTTTCAACGTCTCCCCTTCCCTCATGGTCATGGATAACAGCGAGTCCAATGGCCGAGGTACTCTGCTACACGTAATAAACCGCGAAGCGAATGCTCTAGTAAGCTCCCCAAACGAACCTATAGACCCCGACTTAAGGCCGTTGAACCACCTCATAGCAACAGGTCCCAGGCTAGAGGGGAAAACTTTACACATCAGGGTCTCGTTGTGAGAGTGCACCGCCATCCTCTGGTTAAAGTGACTCACGTGCTCCACCGGATCAGTCCGGCCATTGTAGATGGTAAAAGTGGGCTGGGTAAACCTTCTGGGAAGCCTTCCTTTCTCAATCCTCCGTGTAAACGGAGATTTGGAGAGTTGGTGCAACGCCCTACTCATAGCATCGTTGCCTAAGCCCCTAGAATGAAGCTTCTTACGTCTGCAAGTTGGCTGGTCGTCCTCCTCACCGGAGGACGTTGCACTGGTGGGGGAATGCGACCTCGAGCTGTAACCACCTCCCCTATCCTCCTCTGAGGAAGGATTAGATGAGGACGGTGAAAACCTACGTTTAGCACGGCGTAACTTCCTCTTCAAATGATTGATTTCCCTCTGCATGGACTTAGAACCCTCCTCGTGGGTAGTGCTACCCCCACCATGAGTATGGCTAGCCCCTGGGTATTCTGTGTGGACGCTTCCCTCACGATCCCTTCGACGCTCAAGACGCTCGAAAAGATCCTCCGGCTGTGATCCCTGTGACTCTGCATGGTGAGAACCCAAGCTTGCCATAGTATTCCCACTCCTTCTAGACTAGACTTCCCACAGACGGCGCCAATTGTAAGTGCACAATTGCACCTAGACCCAGAGAAGATTATGGGCTCAGGCCCAATGAGCCTTAAACAATAAAATTTGTAGAGCGTGGGCTTAGAACCTAGGTTAGAAGTACTGGTAGCTTGATAACAGGCTTTTATAAGTAAATACAGGTGAAAAACAAATGATAGTTGCAAATGAATCTCCTTGGAATTGAGCCGAGGACTACTTCTTTATTATTTCTCTTTCTTCTTTCAAGATTACAATTTCTTAATTTCTTTCTTTGTTTTTCGATCCCCTTTTCTTTGGCCTTTACCCCCCTTTTATACTTCCTTCCCTGATACTTTTTGAACAGTGACTAGAAGTTTCCACCTCACTGTTCAGGGGTCACCTCCCCATTAATGCGGCTAGGGAGGTAGGTGCAGAGCCTTTAATACGGAGGTGGCAGCCTTTATTCTTGATATTTTCTTTAATACTGGTGCATCTAGAAGATTCAGGATGTCCCCTTTTAACCACTGGTCTTTCCAGGGTTGTGCTTTGACCTTCATAATGAAACTTTGGATTCTCTAGAGCTTTTCCGAGGAGAAGCTCGTCCTCGGCTGTATCTTCTGACCCTCGGCGTATGGGCCGACTCATAGAGTTTAATCCTAGAGCAGGTCGGCCCTCCATGTTCCAGCCCAAAGGCCCATATGCCCATATGCCCATTTGGGCCCTTTTACTCCCCACAATTATAATAATATATCATACAATTGCCTGCATTTATAATGTCAATTTATAAATCTTCTTAATAATAATAATAATAATAATAATAATAATAATATTATTATTATTATTATTATTATTATTATTATTATTATTATTATTATTATTATTATTATTATTATGTTTTTAGAAGAAATATAACTAGTACTCCAGTAGTATGTTTTATAATTTTCTTAAACTTACTGATACCACAGGTCCACAATACTTCATTGCTTCGTAAAATACATGGGAAGATGTTGTGTGATCAATGAAATTACAACACATTATTCATTCTTAATGATTTGTATTGGAGCTGTCTTTAAGAGTGAACATTATAGGTTGAAACTCTCGAAAAAAAATGATATGTATTCGAAAAATGTTAGGACCATAACTTTTTGTATAATTTTGGCACAACTCGCCATGTAACGAGTTATGAGTGGTGAAGAAAAGGTCGTGAGTCAATGTATTGTCATACGATTAGGCGGGTCAATTTCTTGCACAATTTTTGTCAAAGCTTATCATATAACAAATTGGGCGAAAATAGCAAATTAGCTATAGTTTCTAAACAATATAATTAGTAGTCACGGTTTATAAACAATATATTTTACTAGCATCTCGAGTATAAAAGACTCGATTTTGGGCTTAAAAATCGAGTCTTTTAGAGTCGATTTCATAGTCTGCTTATGTCTGATGTGGCATTTTTTCCACGTGGCATCTACCTGGAAATCGAGTCTCTAAGACTCGATTTATAATGTTTCAAAATCCCCAGAATCCTATCAGAATCAGAAGAAAGATAGAGAAAAAAAACACACCCACAGCACAGCAGCCACCACCTGAAATCCAACAACGCCAAACCCAAACAGACCGGGAAAAAAAAAAAAAAAAAAAAAAACACAACCACAGCACAGCAGCCGCCACCACCACCACCACCACCTAAAATCCTACAACACCAAACCCAAACAGATCAGATCCACCACCAGAGAAAAAAAAAAAAAAAAAAAAAAACTCACCGACGACGATCGGGATCCACGGCTGAACCCAATCCAAGTCCACCTACTCTGATCGGATCCGTCGCTCTCCCAGGTCGGGCGACCCAGGCCGCCGCGCGACCTAGGCAGTCGCGTGCCCAGGCCGCAGCCATGGATCCGAGCTTGCTCACATTGTTTTTTTTTTTTTTTTTTTTTGTGCGTTGAGTTTTTCTCAGATCTTCCTACGGTGGTGGATGGATTTTGATGTGGGATAGGCAAAATGGTGAGTTTTGGTGGTTGTTGTGCATTTCTGGGAATGGATGTTAAGAGACTTAGAGTAAAAAATTTTTGGTTTGTAAATCGAGTCTTAGATACTCGATTTTTAGGTAGGCTCCACGTGAAAAAAATGCCACATCAGACGTGAAAATCGACACTCAAAGACTTGATTTTAAGCCCAAAATCGAGTCTTTTAGACTCGAGATGCTAGTAAAAAATATAGTTTATAAACCGTAACTATTAATTATATTGTTTGGAAACTATAGCTAATTTGCTATTTTCGCCAACAAATTATGAGCGGTAAAGAAAAAGTAGTGGATGAATAGTTATAGAGGAATCCAAGTTTCCTGAGTGACAATAGTTATAGACCTTTCTCAAAATCTTTTAGGCCACAGATTGGGATTTTTGATTTTTCAATAAATACAGGGAAAAAACTTAGGAGGGGGGAGAGGAGCACGTAAGAATTGCCCGACAGACAGACCCCAAAAAGTAAAGTAATTATAGATGGAGGAGCATGTAAGAAATCCCAAACATTTATAATCTTTCCTAAATTAAAAATAATAAAAAAAACATTTATTTATCTTTCCTAAATTACTATTATGCGAGGAAAAAGTGTCTAGTATTACGGATGTGCCATCATATTTACAATATAATATGTGGATCTCCTTCTAGATGGATGTATTCACATATGATGTGTGATGTTGTATATTCGGAATATTATATATATATATATTCATATTTTTGGTCTTGGCTACATATGATGAGAGAATGATTCTATGCATGGATAGTAAAATATGGTACACGGTTAGTAGAAAGTGTAAAAATTAATTAAATTTTTTAAACTACTGAACTAAAATTAACGTATTGTAGACTCTTTTTCCTTTAATTATTTTAATAATTTGATAGGTATAACATGGGAGCCACGATTTGAACCGTAAATGACCACTAATAATAATGATAATAATAATAGATTCAAAATATGTACTTTTTCATCATGTCTAGTTCACTTTGGTAACAATTGAAACAAAAACATCAAAAAAGGTTAAAGAAAATTTAATGACAAGCATAGTTAAAACTTAAAATTATATATATATATATATATATATAGAGAGAGAGAGAGAGAGAGAGAGAGAGAGAGAGAGTTACACCTGGTAAAAACTCTAAGTAATATTACACCACCCAATAACTTGTTATTGAATTCATATTTTGAAAATCCAACCATTGAATTACATGTTCTATATGTTTTTAACATGCATGCCAATTTTCATGCCAAATGGATGTAATTTGCCATTCAATTCATAAACTTATTTTTTGTGCACTATTTTAAATTACAAAAACTTGAGTTTAAACAATTAATTGATGACATGGTTATTGATCTTTAATCATTTTAAATTTTATAATCATGGAGAATACACAAAGATAATATAATCAGGGAGTGGATTTATCAAAATTCATATTTAATTAAAAAATATTAGATAATGTAACATTACTTAAAGTTACATCAGGTGAACCTAACCCATATATGTGTGTGTGTGTGTTTGAATTAGTCAAAATAATTAAATATTGAATTCACTAATATAAAAATATATATATAAATAAATCAAAGGAAGAAGAAAACATAAAAACATTTTTCTATGAGCACAACAAAATCTCACAATTTTTTTACAACAAGCTAACGTGTTAGCTCACCATAGGTTGAAATAAAATGTAATAAATATATATATATACACACACACACACACACTAGGACCCACCGCAACTCAAAATAAGGGTGTTGTAAAAATGTTGTGAAATGTTGTTGTGTCCCTATACGTTCTCAAACTTAATTTGCAGCCATGGCGGACCCTTTCATCACCAAACATTTTTCCATATGCTTATTTCATGAATAACAAAGAAAAGAAAAGTTGTGATCTCTCTCCATAATTTGCTCTCCGATTTGTTATACCAATGGGCATATATTCAAGCAAAGACAATGTCTCAAGGGACCAATAAGATCCATGACACCAAGTGGGTAGAGATTGTCTAGGCCTCATTAATTACAGATTGTGCAAGTGCTTCTTTAATGATAACGTTTTGTTGAGAACCCCATGACAAATATCCATGGCTTAAAACTTGATAATTTCATGAGGGCTTCTTGATGGGAAGGATTGGATTTTGCATTGGCATAGGTAAAAATAAGGAAATATTTTGTTGGAGTAAATGAGAAACATTATTTGAGACAGAAGAGACAAAATTGGAAAAGTTTGAAGTAAATGAAAAGTTTTTTATTTTTTAATTGAAATGGGAAGTTGAAAGAACTCAAAGAAGAGTGAAACTGCAAAACGTTAATAACAAAAGGAAGGGATAAAAAAAGGGGAAAAATGGAAAGAAATGTATGGATCTGACATAGATGTTGATGTGTCTTAACTGGAACGTAGTGACAATAAATGTTACGTTTCAGCATTTAGATATATATATATATATATATAGATTAGTACTGTCTCTTTTTTTATTATGGTTAATGGGGAACCAAAAGGACATATTGTACCTTCGAGGGATTTGAGACAAGGGGATCCTTTATCTCCCTATCTTTTCCTGCTATGTTCTGAAGGTTTGAATGGGTTGACTCAAAATGCTGTAAATGAAGGGAAGATTTAAGGTTTTTCTTTACGTAGTCGGGGTGGCCCAAAAATATCACCTTTTTTTTTTTTTTTGGTAGATGACAGCCTGCTATTTTGCCGAGCTTAATTGGGAGATGTCCAAACCATACAAGGCATTTTGGTGGACTATGAGAAAGCTTTTGGACAACAGATAAATACTAACAAGACCACTCTATTCTTTGGAAGATCAGTTAGTGAGTTGGTAAAAAATTTCATCAAAGATTTGATATTGAGATGTTGATTCGAAAATTTTGGTGGGGATAATGTGGAGAAAGAAGGAAGATACACTCAAGGCGGCCCAACCTAATTTGGGGCCTAAGGCGAAAGATTTATGTGGGGCATTTTATATATAAATATTAATTAAAGAAAATTATTTAATATTAATCAAATTGAGGTAAATTTGATGTAAATACATAATTTAATGAATAATACTAACTAAAACTAAGGTTAATTTTATATAAAGAATTGAATATCATAGTTGAAAAATAAATTTAACAAAAAGGAAAAAATATATTATTTTTTAAAAAGAAAATTAATTTATCTTGGATATATGACGATACATAGTTAATTACATTTATAATTTGATTTATAATCTATGATATTAATTGATGTTTGGCTTTGTAGTAGATTAGTTTACAAATATTAAAGTTTCAAACTATTAGGGGAGATTAATCATCATTGATGATTGGTGATCTAACACATTTGAAATTATTTTTAAGCCTTGTTAGAAATAAAAAAGGAAAATGCTAAAGGTACTACAAAATGTTCATAATATAATGTGACAATAATAGTGATTGATGAGCTTCAATAATGTAATTAATGAATATTTAAAATTCTTTTTTGTGATTGGTAACATGTCAGGTTGTAATTCTATAGTAAAATTTGTGATATCCTTAATATCACTAATAATAAAAGTGCACAACCATTTGAAAAAAGTTATATATATATTTTTTTATATAAAATTTTGGTATCTAACACATTTACAATTTTTTTTAAAGCCTTGTTATAAATAAAAAAGGAAAATGCTAAAAGTACTAAAAATGTTCACAATATAATGTGACAATAACAATGATTGATGAGTTTCAATAATATAATTAATGAATATTTAAAATATTTTTTTTGTGATTGATAACATGTCAGTTTGTAAATCTATAGAAAAATTTGTGATGTCCTGACATTACTAATAACAAAAAGTGCACAACCATTTGAAAAAATTCATATTTTTTATAAAATTTTATGTATTTCACAATAGATGGGGCCTTTCTTGTCAAGGGTAAATATTTTTTGTAGTGACGGCGTTAGGCCTAGGCCTTGGGTTGGCCTTGGATACACTAGAAAAATGGGAAAACTCTATATAAACCAAAGTGAGGTGGACTTGGTTTTAAGAGTATAACAAATTCAATGATGCTATGATGATAAAGCAGGTAAGAAGACTTATTAATGATACAAATTTTTTATTTTATCACATGTTTAAGTCAAAATATTTCCCAAGTGGTACAATATTTGATGCAAAAAAAAAAAAAAAAATCGAGCTCCTATGCTTGGAAGAGCACATTAAAGGCGAGAAAGGTAATTTCGATGGAGGCGAAATGGAGAGCTGGGGATGGAAGGGACATTCGGGTTTTTAAAGATTGCTAGCTCCCTGGAAATTCTGGTGGGCGAGTTACATCTCCACCCCTAGTCTTTCACGTGGATACCTGTGTAGCAAATCTGATTGATGACAGCGTGGGATGGTGGAACACAAGATTATAGATAAGCATTTTTCTCCCTTTGAAGCCCAAAGCATAAAATCTATTCCTCTGTGTATATCCCCTCAACCAGATTATTTACATTGGCCTTTGGAAAGGAATGGAAATTACTCTGTGAAATCGGGTTATAAATTGTTATGTGAGGAATCATCAAGGGATGAGGCAACGAGTTCAAATCCAGTAGCTACCACAAGCTTTTGGTATGGAATTTGGAAGCTAAAAGTGCCGGGCAAAGTGAAGTACTTTCTGTGGAGAGCCTGTACAAATAGCCTGCCAACCAAAGCCAATCTAATGAAGCGAAAAATCGTAGCTGATTCTACTTGTCACCGCTGTGGGAGACAACCCGAAGACATCATGCTGCATTATGGGGGTGTGAAGCCGTGAAACATGTCTGGAGCAATAATTTTTGGTAGATAAATGATTTCGAAGCTTCGCAAGGGACATTCTTTGATCTGGTGGGCTGAATTCTGCAGAAACCACGGGTCCTTGAACTCTTTGCTACTACTGCTTGGTTCATCTGGACTCACAGAAACAAGACAAGGCTGAATGAGCAGACTTTGCCGAGCTGTAAAATCAGTGAAGCTGCAAAAATATTTCTCTTGGACTTCACCTCTAGTCGAGTTATACAACAGGTTCAAAAAACCACAAAGACGCATACTTGGGTGCCTCCAAAACCAGGTGAATTCAAGACAAATTTTGATGGCGCTATATTCAATGAGTGTGATGAAGCTGGGATAGGGATTGTGGTTCGAAACTCCTTTGGTCAGGTTATGGCAGCTATGGCTCAAAAAGTACAGAAACCACGTTCTGTTGAGGTTCTCGAATTGATCGCAGCTAGACGTGCTGTCAATTTTGTCCATGAAATTGGACATCAGTCACATTTTGAAGGCGACTCAGAGATTGGTATCAAGGCCCTATGCAAGGGCGACATCTTACAATCATCCTTTGGTTATCTAGTTTGGGATACTCTACTTTTTGTTAGCTCCTTAAGGAGTTCCTCTTTTTTTCACATCGTAAAGCAAGGCAATGCTGTAGCACATGCCTTACCTAGAGAGCGAGAAATTATTTTCCTCTTTTAGTTTGGATGGAATCTATTCCATCAGATGATGAATCTTTTATTGCTACTGATTTTCCAGCTTCTTAATAAAATTGCCAAGTATGGTCTTTGGATTATAGTGTGTTTCTGTGTCAAACTGGATGGGGTAAAATTTTATGTTATCTTTTTCCTAGTATGTTACATGTGTTATTTAGCATGTCAAAAAGATATTGAAGAAAGTTGTTTTGGCTTGATGTGCGCTTTACCGCAGCTTCTTAACTTCGTATCCCATGCTTATTTTCCTTCCCCTGGAGGCCTAAGGAATCCTCACTCTCATCTATTGAAAACATAACCTAATGTGGTGCTTTACCTCTAAATCTTTTTGTATCCAAGATCTTGAAGGTGGCATTGGTTTGGCCTTGAACATTTAAGCATGTGGAGTCCCATCTTTCTTTTTTATGTTTCTAAGCTAGTATTCTGAGTAGTGTTTAACTGGGACCTTTACATAAATCAATCAGGATAGAAAGCAGTGCCAACTAATGATCCTGAGGTTCAAGATGCTGCAAATCAAGTCCATCCAGAAGAGATCAAACTCCTTGTCCCCCTATGAACTTCTAGAGGTCCTTCTAGCTAAGGTCAAGGTTGGCATTTTGTACTACTATCTCTCTTATCTTGATTTCTTGCTATATATTATTATATACAGATGGAGCCAAGTTCTTCCCAACCCCTTCTTTTCATTCCTCACTCCATGTTGCTATCTATACAGATTTGAATTGCTGGTGAAGCTGAGGAGGGGAATAAAGGAATAGAAGTTCAGGGTTGAAGTAAATTAGAATATTGAAGGAAAGTTCTTTTTGAATCAGTTTGAACAAGATCACTCCTAAATTTAGTAATTATTAATTTATTATGTGTTAAATTAATTTGTGGTGCTATGCTACTATCTTAGACGGGTAATTATTGGGTACATACCATAAATACGTACTCATTTCTCTCATATGACTGTGGGCCAAACAAACACTGAAAATAGACACAAGGGAATGGTGAGTATGGCTACCTTTATTGCAAGGGTCATTAAAACCCTTGAAATAAGTCAATACAACCGTTTAAAAAAATGCGGTCCAGTTTTAGCAGCATTCCCGCGAGAGTTTTGGCTGCGGTGGTCGACGACTTAGCTCCGGCGCACGGTGGTCGGAAATATCATCTCCTCCACTTCTTCGTTCGATTACAGGTCTCTCGCCATCTAACTCTCTGTTTGTTTCCCGAGAAAAATCTTCTTTTTATTGTAAGTTTGAATTTTTTTTAGTAAAATTGATGCATTGGAATTGAATGAGAATGAAATAGTTTTCATTTGGCAATGGTGGCAATTAAAAATCTATTATAATAATTTTTACTTGGGTCATAGAATGTGTGGAGGACTTACATGGAATCTATTAAGCTCAATTATCTTAAAGGTTTGGCCAGTTTTAGAGAGAACTATAGGAATGTTATACAGATGTTATAGAGAGGACCTTATTTGTTTGATATGGTTAAATTTACATGGAAAGAAGTGCGCCTCTTTAGAAAGGGTGTCATCTAAATCATGAATTGCTATGATTTCAGTTTGATTTGGTGAAATATATTATTGCTGGGAAATTTTTTTTTTTTTTCAATTGGTGTCACGAGTTTGTTAAAACCTATGTTGGTATCAGTTTTAGATGGTTTGAGTGATGAAATGGCAAAAACATAGCTCAGTGCTTTGTTGGTAATGTGTTATGGTACTAAGGTTTCAAATTTCACTAGAAATTAAAAAAAAAAAAAAAAATACAAGATCTATTTTCTATCTATTGTATTATGTAATGCCCAAGTCAGGTTTTTCACTCTATCGAATTTCACTAGTGATGGCAACTAGTTTATATGAGGCTGATTTTCAGGATTTATACTGACTGGATCAATACTCATGGTTGGTGTCAATAATGCTCAACTTAAGTTGCTGCATAACTGATGCTGGTGCTGCTTAAGTTGCTGAATAATTTCTGGGCTGTTGTTGGAGCTGTGATGGATGCTTTGATTGATTTGGTGTGTCATACAAAACACAAATATACATTACACAAGTTTACTTTATCCTAGTTTTATTTATTTTTCCACAACATTGCCTGATGAGACTATTTTGGCAAGAGTTAGTCTGTAGCTCTGCCTTTTGTTACTACTATCAAATGTTGTATGTTTCATTGCTTGAATATAAACTAATACTATGCAATAGGTAACAGTCTAGTGGAAGTTGTCCTCACCATATACTTAACCTTTGTTACTCAAACACTAAATAATGGTATCCGGTAATATAATTGGTTCATTGACACTTTTTTTTTGTTAACCATGTTTTGGACAGAGAATTTACTACTAACCAGCTATTCATGGCAGTCTCCTTGGGTTTACTACACAATATATGCATTTTTTGTCTTCTTATTTAATATATTTGACATTGTAAGTTTCTTCTTAACTTTGTGTTCTACTATCCATTTATATGCTGCTAGACAGTACTTCTATAATATATTGTTTTCATGATTTTCCTCTCATCCAGGGTATTAATCTTCTTTGGCAATCACTACTTAGTTACATGAAACAAAATTATAAAGCAAGATGATCCATTTTTATTAATCTTCTTAACTATTGCTGCTGTTATACTCGTTAAGCTTCTGTCATTTTTTCTTTGATTGGATTGATAGAAACATTAACATCCCCAATTCCAGATAAATGTGTCTAAATTTATAAGCTTCTTGTTTGGTAATTGTCAGCATGCTTATGGTTGGTCTGGTTTATAAGTCAGCTAAGGCTTATAGGATCACATCCTGTGAAATATCATAAGCCTAATTAAATCACATTACGTGCTAGTGCAGCCAATTGCCTAGAATGGAATTCCATAGAGAATTGCCCTGACTTTGCATCAAATTGGTTGTATTGTATCTCATATCCCCAACTTGAAGTTGGTAAAACTTCTATTATATGAAACAGATTATAGAATTTAGATTGAAAGTTGGGGGATTTCATTCATTTTATTTGACATTTCGGTTAACATGTAGATATTTATGTTGTATGCCTAATTTTTTGAAAGAAGAAAGGAAAATGAAAGTAATGTGACATCTGTGCCATGATGCTTTCTCTTTCAGTTTCAATTGATTCATTGTTTATTGCTTTCTCTTATGTTTATTTTTGTGCTGGATCATTGTGACTGATCATTGATCTTTCTGAAGTTCATGTAGTTGTTTAGCTTTAAATAATAGGTTGCCTCTCCATAGCAAAGCTGCTGGTGAGGGAATTCAAAAGCCTGCCTTTAGCCATTTAGGGTTGCAAAGTCTCCTGTTGGCTACCTACCTGCAAAAGCAGAATCTCCAGGAGACTGATTCTTAAACATTTCATGTTCAAAGAAAGAACAATGATTGTAAATCTATTTTTCATAAGCAATTCTTCAAAATCTGGGAGTCTTGAATTGTTAATGGAATCACCATCAATTTTCCACTTGAATATAGTCAATGGAGGCTTAGCTGAATCATTTATTATTTCAGCATGACAATGGAAAATTAATTTGTTTGATGTGACAAAATAGGGAAGCTTAGTTTGTCGGAATTTTGGATTATTGAGAGAATTAGCTTGTACTATAACTGCCACAAGCAAGGCTCTGTTGAATGAATTTTTAAAGGTGTGTTGGAACTTCTTGCTTTCCAAATGCACTGGAGAATGAAGGGGGGAAAAAATCTAGAAGAAGGCGGTGGTATATGAGGCCATGGGTGCTGTGTGCTATGGTTTTTAGGTAGCTTATATGTGAAGTTTTAGATGCAGGTATGGTGTTGTCTACTATAAGCATTTGGATGAAGTTTGTAATGTCTTCTTATCTGTCCATGAAAGTGCTAACAAGATCTTTGCCCTATTTTTGGAAGGAGGGTGATGATGGGAGAGCTTTCTAAACATTAGTCTTGTCTGCTCCTCTGATTTTCAAGTTTCATCTTTGATGCAAGACTTTGAACCTTTCTTATCTCTGGTGAGCTAAAAATTCTGAACATGAAGCATGTGCTAGATCAGTGAAGACTCCTTCAGTTTGGTCAGCCAACAGTTGTAGATGTTTCTTCCCTAGAATCTCTCGTGTTGAATCTCACTCCCATTAAATTGCTCTAATAGTACTCACAAATACACTGTCACACTTTTCCTATAGTTTTGGTTTTCTAAATAATTCCAAACAGCCTTTGTGGTGCCTACTAGATTGATTGGATATTAGATTAAATGAGATGTGTATGTTGTGTGGGCGTATGCTTAGTCCCTTTTAGACAAATCTTAGGTTGATGATTTAGGTTTTATAAATTTCTGTACGAGTCTCAATTGCAAATTTTATTTTTCTGTCTGCAGTCTTTTTGGGGTATAATGTAGATGTGATTGGTAGATGTCAAAATACTAGGCTGTAGACTTTGGCACATTGGATACTTCTTAAGAAAAATTTGGTGAACATACTAATTGGTTGGCCACACCCTTGTGGTGGGGGCAAATATCAAGTAATATCCCACACCTAATGGATCCCAACTTATCGTTTTAATCGAATAAAATGAAATAGGCATTCTCCCGAGTCTTTTTCCTTTTTGATCAGACTGAGACATCTCTCATCTCTGTCCAATTAATCTTTCATATAGGACCCCTCTTGCTCACCCAATATCAATATCATACAAGGCATGTGCCAATTGTGGCCAATACCATCCTAATCTTTAATACAAATATCTATTTTCACACTTGTAATTTTGTAAACCACAATGTTTCTTTATTTGCTCTTGTTACTTTTCCCAATTAAATCATTTAAGCATTTCACAATCTCATCAGAATTACAAATTCATCACAAGCTCATATAATCAAAAACCTATGGAGGATAATAACAAACAAACTAAAAATTACATGTCCACTGCCACACGTTTGTACAAGTGTGATGGCAACCTTGGAGAGGCTATGGCTTGTAATGGGGTTCGCATGTAAGTGACCAATCCAGGATTTTCAGACAAGTCAATCTCCTCTGCCTTAATCCCTTCGGGTGGTGTCCAAACAAAGTGGTGCAGCAAGTGACCAAGCATAGACGTGACCAAATTGATACCAAGTTGTGCACCAGGGCACACTCGTCGCCCTGCACCAAATGGAAGTAGCCGGAAGTCATGTCCCTTCATGTCAACATCCTCTTCGAGGAACCTCTCGGGACGAAACTCAGCTGGATTCTTCCACATTGCTGGATCGCGTGCTACGGCCCAAACATTAACGTGAACATTTGATCCCTTAGGGATGTCATATCCACCAACTTTAACATTAGCATTGGCTCGGTGAGGAAGCATCAGTGGGGTAGGAGGGTGCAACCTTAGTGCCTCTTTGGCTACACATTGTAAGTAAGGTAGGTTAGAAAAATCGGCTTCGGTCATGACCCGTTCAAAACCAATCACACGGTCTAGCTCCTCTTGGGCCTTTTGTTGCACCCTTGGGTTCTTTATTAGCTCAGCCATTCCCCACTCTACCAAGATTGCAGTGGTGTCCATGCCTGCAGTGATCATGTCCTGCACATATCACATGATACAATGTTTGTTAGCCCATAAGTTACCTCACTACTCCTAGTTCTAGCAATTAAAAAAGCAAACATAATTGTTTTAAGCATTTTGTCCTTTTCACTAAACTACCACTTATCCATTCCAAATCTTTAAGTTGCCACAAATGTAATATGTTCTTCAAGTGAATATATTAGGTAGGTTTCACATACCCAAAGAAGTCCAATAATGGTGTCTTCACTAAGGTCATATTTCTCTTGCAATGTAAGTAATGCATCAACAAAATGCTGCTTGGCACCGCCACTCTTGTTGCGAGCTTGAGTGTGCTCTTCCATGATAGCTCTAGTGAGTCTGTCCCTTCTTGCCCCATGCTTAGCGAATGCCTCTTCCTCTAGTGGAAACATCCAACGAAGCCATGGAATGTGCTCTGCCATTGCAAGTGATGCACCAAGCTTCAATCCATTGGCCACAATTGCCTTGAATTCCAATCCTTGCTCATCCACTACACCCTCTGCATTTACAAATCGCTTTCCAAATGCCAGTCTTGTAATGTTGTTGAATGCCACAGTACCCAAATACTTCTTTACCAACAAACCTTTACTATTATTTTCTGCATGTAAAATAAAAACAATTTTCAGTTAAATATTTGTATTCAAACCATTGTGAGAACAAAAATTAATGAAAGAAACAACTAATACTGAAATGTCATTTAATTAAATTGGATTAGATAAGCATAAGGCCATGCCAAACCAGAGCTTGCTTGTGCCAATATTAGTTCACATTTTCACGAAGTCAAGTTTGTGTTGCCTAGTTCATAAATTTTATTTTGTTTACAATTTATTTGTTGTATATAGATTGGCATAGTAATAATATTATTAGATGAACATCCTCTAGAGTTGTTTAGTAGTAGAGATCTTACAATCAAATCATTTATGATTAAATGTGAGTTATTTAAATTATTAATTAGGTGATTAAACCTAAACTATAAACATTGCCAAACGCAGACCTAGTCATGTAACATGTCATTGTCAAAAAAAATATATAATTCATGTACCATGTCTCCCTGTCTTGCCAGAAACTTGTGCAATTTGAAAGAAAAAAAAAATGTGGGAACTCAAAAAGAAAAAAACATTACTGCTATCAGTTAAGACTTGAGAACCGAAAATGTTGGTACATAGTTAAGATCACCGTTGTAATGCTCCTGACTCATGAGAGTCCCTTGTCTAGGACGATGGGGCATTAAATTTAAAGCAAAGTTCTGTTTTTTTTTTTTTTAAGAATAGCAAAGTTCTGTTTAAACTTTAAAGAGTGGAATAGCTATGCTACAAGCCTAAACTACATCTTTTTATTTATTTATTTATTTTTATGATGAACTGCTACAACTACTAACTATACCAAGTTCTATCAATATAATGTGACCCCAATATTCATGTATTGGCTTTTCGGCTATTAAGTCAAATCAACACCTACCCTGCTGTCCCAATCACATCTTGGTGAAACAATAATATGAAAATACTAATAACTTAGTTAATACTTCAACCAAAAGCTTGAATTTATGCACAAATATTATAATAATGCCAAATTGTATAGGACGAAATCTACACACACTTAACTCTATTGAATTGAATTAAATTGAGAAAATGTATTATTGCTCGAGGGTGTGGTTGAATGAACATGATGCACAAATCACTCTCAATCAAAGCACCTGAACATGCTGAAGCTTGGAGAGAGGTCCATCCTCCATTGGGCTTGTTCAGATTTTTTTTTTCTTTTTTTGGTAAAAGTTTTATTAACTTGCAAAGTAATAAATACATTGTAGGCTTTGTACTCTTCTTTGAAAAGTTTCGTTAATATCCTTTTCACTTTCAACCAATGCTAATAATTTTCAGAAAAAGAAGAAGAAGAAGGTTAGAGCTATCTAAGAAATTCAAATGAGGAACATGACCAAGTCATAATTATCTCAAAGAAATTTCCTTTTAAGAAATTATGATGGAAAACTATTTAACTGAGTAAAAGTACAGAAGCATTTAAATTATTAAATGTTGTAGTGGCGTTGTTTCATCTTCTTTGTAACAATTAAATTATTTAAAAAGAAGATTTCAAAAAGAATCTGTATAGTGAAAAACTCCAAACAGTCTTATGAATACTAAGTATGAAGCTTCCTTGCAGATTAAAAAACAGCACACCAAAACCAGGTATTTGGAAAGCATTTCCCACCTACCGAGCAACCATTTTCTTCTATTTTAATCAAACTGAAATTTTACCGTTTTTCTTAAATAAGTCGCCCTGTCTATTTTTTATTGACCATACTGTGTCAACAATTAAGTTTTCCTAACCCATATTATGTATAAAAAAAAGTGATAAAACAACATAATTATATACAAAATTTGTAATATTTCATTTAAATTATACAATAAAATCATTTGAGATGGAGATAATCCTAATACAATCTTAAACCCATTTGAAAACATAAATAATTAATGTAGTGCGCAAGTTGTGTCATCAATATCATCTATAATGACCCGGGCCGCCCGCCTAACAATGCTCAAGAAAGTAGGAACAAATCAAGTAGTAAGGGTGTCACACCACTTCCTTGAAAAAAAAAATAATAATAATACAAAAGAGGCACTCACCACCATTGCTTGGAACCCATTGGTTGACTTTTTCTATTATACATATAAAATTGAAAAATACGAAAAGGGTTACCTTAAACAGAAGAACTAGATTTGTTGAAGTTCAAAAAATAAGAAAAGATAATAATAGTTTCAGAAATATACATGTTGTTGGGATCAACTATAGATGATGGATTAAAAGTGACGGGTACGTGTATATATATGATAGCTGATATAAATTGATTACTATTCAAAGTTCACTACTTTAACTAATTGTGAAAATTGAGTGTATTTCTAGATTTATTGTTTAAGCAACGAATCAATAAAAGTTAAAATATGATCAAATTATAAGTTAGAAATCAAGAACAAGAGGAAAAATAGAAGAGCATACCAGGATTGTTGCAGTCCTTATAGATGGATTCAACCATGGCAGTAACCTCATCTTCTCTAATGGGTCTAAGACCCTCGAGCCTTTTTGGTGTGAAAAGCTCAAGGGTGCAAACTTTCCTAACCTTGACATAGTGAGGACCATAATCAGCCCATATAAGGTCCTGGCCATCTCTGCTAAACTTAGCAGCTGACCTGCTTCTATGTCTATCAGCAAGATGTTGGTCATTTTCTTTAAGAACTTCCTTAGCCAACTCTGTGTTGGACACGATCACGTTCAAAGTTGAGCCGAACCAGACTGATATGATGGGACCATAGGCTTGTGCCCACTCTGCAAAGCATCGGAACCTCACTGGTTTTATGTCATAGAGGTTTCCAACGATTGGCCATGGACGAGGGCCTGGTGGGAGCTTGAATCTTAGGTGTTGGTAGAGCTTGTATGCAAGGAAGATGACGATGAGAAGGGAGATGGGTATTAGAGGGAGAGCCATTTGGAGGAGAAGAGAGAAATATTGGACTCTTTTTGATAGGCTTAAGGAAAGGAATGAGGTTGATATATACGAGGGAGGGAGTTGGTGAATGGATATTCATATTTCTATTTGCACCCAAAAAATAAAAAATAAAAAAATAAAAACTTTTTCTTGTTTTGTTAATCATTAAAAAATAGTAGAATTATTTAATGTCTTTAAACTTACAAAGGTGAGGGGTATCATAAATTTTATTATATATCAACTTTTAAACATAAAATAATAAAATAATATAAAATTTTATTATATTAATATCATACCATTACCTTTATTATAATGTCAATTTATTAGTCTTTTTAATAATAATAATAATAATAATAATAATAATAATAATAATATGTCTACAGTACTTCACTGCTTCGCAAAAAACATGGGAATATGTTGTGTGGACAATGAAATTGCAACACATTATCCATTCTTAATGATATATATAGTACAAATGTTGAAACCATAATTTTCTAAACAATTTTTATCATAATTTATCATATAACAAGTTGTGAATGGTTAAAAATAACCAGTTGTAACTTGTAAGTGATAAAAAAAGAGTGGTAGTTCAATGTGCTGTCATATGATTTGGAAGATCAATTTTTTGCATAATTTTTGTCACAGGTCATTATAGCACAAATGGTAAGTAGTAAAGAAAAGTAGTGGTTGTAATACAATTGGTTGTACTGTTTTTGCAATCAATAGATAATAAAGGAGTGCGTTGACGACCACTGACCAAAGAGGGTGGCGCGTGTGCGGAGACGCGTGGGGGAGGTGAGGATTAGTTCAAGGGTTGGTGGCAAGGAGACTGAATGAATGAGAGACTTTCAAGTTTCAACGAGCAAAGCCGAGTGACGAGTGTTGTGCAGAGGAATCAAAGGTTGGTGAGAGACAATAGTTTATCATTTTTTGTAGCCCACAGATTGGGATTTTTCAATAAAGAGTAAAGACCGACCCTAAAAACTATAGTAATCATAAGTGGAGGCAGGCAGTACTGCTTTCCTACCACACGTTTATTTGCCTTTCCTAAATTTTAAAAAAAAATTAATAATAATAAAAATAAAAACACATTTATTTATCTTTCGTAAACTACTATTATTCAGAATAAGAAGTATATAGTATTACGGATGTACCATCATATTTACAATGAACGATATGTGGATCTTTTTGTGGACAGATAGATTCACATGTGATGAGTGTGATGTTGTATATATTCGGAATTTATATACTTTACCCAGTTTTGGTCTTTGGTACATTTGATGAGAGAATAATTCTATGCATGGTTAGTAAAATATGGTACATGAAAATTTCTTATTTAGCAAGGAAAGGAACTGAAATACAGGAGGATTTTGTTGTCTTTGCCAATCCGCCTGGGGACATTGGCTTAGCTTTATTCTATGATGCTTTGGGCATGTATTATGATTGGCCTCGGCTTGTACCTGTTACTTCTCTTTAGTTTTTCGTTTAATTCTGTTTTAAGTTACCCAAAAAAATGAGTAAAATATGGTACATGTACAATACGGTAAGATAGATACAATTGTGTAATTCATCTTTTGGTAAAAAATGCAAGTCAACAAAATATAACTAGGAAAAATTTGTCGCTTTTTTAGAGTGAAAATGTTTTCCAAAATGTTACATACTCAATAAACCACCACAAGGTAAACTATAGATCCAAAAAAGAGAAAACAAAAAATACAAAAACAAAAACAAAAAAACTCTCACATTGTCATTTTAAGCTCCCAAATGACATACAAAAAAATATAAACTGTTTTCTTATTTATGGTTTGTTTTTGGGAATGAAAGTTTTTGTTCATATAATTATCTTGAATTATTAGAAATATTAAATTTTGTTTAACTAATTATAAGAAATATTAATGAATCTTTATACGAGTCAAATAATAGAAAAGGTGTTATTGACTCATATCAAGGTTAAAAGTTGAAACCAAATGCAGGAAAATGAGTTTGTTAAATGGAAAAATGTTTTCTGCTTTATTGGGCTAGTGCTATAAAACATTTTCACGGAAAGCATCAACAAACACTACTTTAATTTATAAAGAAACACTTTTGATAAAAGCAAATGGAGTGCTAAATTAGATTTAGATCATTTATTAAACTTCCACTTGAACAAGGGATGACAATGAGCCAGGTATACCTGAATCCGACCAACTCTTTTCCCACTATACTAGGATCCCTAAACCCAATTACCACTTGTACCTAATTCCTACTAGAATTTCTTGCTCGTGGATACCTAGACCCAACTCGAACCAAATTTTTAAAAACTTTTTTTAAATTATATTTTATAGTTGAAAAACGTAATTTTGCTAGCAAAATAAAAAATAAAATAAATGTTATCTTGCACTTTTAATGGTTGGACATGTATCAGTATATAGACTATGGAATCCTTTAAAAGTCATGTTTAATGGGATTAAATATTAAATAACTTTCCTTTTATTATTACTTGGACTAATTCAATCAAATCTTTGTAATGAGAAATTATTATGTACTTCTGGAGTACCATAAATGCGTACTCCTTCCTCTCACATGAATGGTGGGACCTAATAATTTATGGTACTCCGGGAGTACCTAATAATTTTCCCTTGGTAATATATAATAAGGAAAATTTTTAGACACTCTCGGAAAATAGTGAAATAGTGCTCCCTTCTTGTACTCTAATAATATCTAAGAATGAAAAATTTTAGTTAAAAAATTAGTTGTAGTCTAAGGCTAAAAACTTACTCAATATTTTTTTTTATTGAAGTGAATTTTGAGAAATCCACTATTGAATTACATCTTTTTCTTATATCCTACATACTTGCAAAATTTCTAAAAAATTAAAGATCAATAGCTATGTTATCAATAAATTATTTAAATTGCAAGTTTTTGTAGTTTAAAATTATTCATAATATATAAGCTTATAGATCATAGAGCAAATAATATCTGATTGATACAAAATTTGGCATGTATAATAAGAGCATGTAGAACATGCAATTCAAAAGTTAGATTTTCAAAATATGTAGTAATATTTATTTTATTGAGTAAAGTTGTAGTTTTAGGCTACAACAAGTTTTGTAACTAAATTTTCTCCATCTAAGAATTAATCATAATCAATATAAATAACAATTCCCATATGAAGGATTCATATCGGTTTGAAAACAAAACTTTAATAAGAAAATATATTACGATAAAGAGATTAAAACCATTTATAACTTATATTTGAATTCCAATTTGAAAGTGCCATTAACAAAAATAGAATTAATATAAATTTTTTTTATTAAATGACCATTTAATTAATAATTAAAATAAATAAATGTTTAATTATTTAGAATAGTGAAAAGCAAAAATTATGGTAATGTTTATTTGTCTTAATCTTACTAGCCAAGAAGAAATCAATGCAAGTTTTTCTTTATAAAAGCGAGAATAAAACATGTACCGATGCCCTTTTTTGTGATAAAGAAAGGTATGTAGACCTCTTCGAGTATCTGACTACTTTCTTAGGCATGAGCAGTTCCTTTGTTCCATACACACAGGATTATTACAAGTAAAAATACCACTGGAGTGGCCCCAAAATGCTGGCAAAAGGTTTCAAATCGAGGATCTCATAAATATCATGAGACCTTAGAAATCACTAAGCCAACTCTTTGAAATTACTAATGCCCAAATTTAATCGGCCAGATTTGGGTATAGGGCAAAACCTGCCTCGATGACCAGATTCCCTATTTAGTTGGGCAAAACCCATACTTATTAGGTCGGGTAGGGCTAATTTCCCCTTGCCCAACTGTTGTTGCATGCAGGGAACATAGTCTATTTTAGTGGATCATACATGCATACATATACAAACAGTTAGAGGTGATTATGACAACCAATAGTAATGTTAAGTCTGCTTTAAAAAATATAGCAATAAATATGAAGCAATCTCAATGCATATGCTACATAAATGGATAAATGACGAACCTAAACTTAAAATGTCACAAATTCTTATAAAAAAGTGATTTTTAAAAAATATTAATTTTGACGTGTTGTAGTTCAATTTTCCCTACTCTTTATTTATATAATAAATAAATAAAACTAAGTTTTTAACTTTCTTGTTTTTTTTTTTAAAAAATTTTCATACGAATATTTAAACAAAATACACAATTTTCAGTCTCCATATTATAATATTTATTTAAAAAAAAATTCGAAGTTCATGTTATAATATTATTTGCATGTTGGGACCTTCAGGTAAAGTCTTTTCCTTAATTTTTTTTTTAAGAAAAGTTTTTTCCTTTATTTTATTAACAAGTAAGAGTCTGATTAATAGATGTCCTTAAGACATTTTTTAATAGTTTATTTTAAAAAAAATTTAATACTACTTTTATAAGAAATATAAAAAAAACCGTAAAAACATCCAGTTTTTTTATTTATCAGAGGAAATGAATAGAATTAAGAGAATGAGTATTCTCTATTACTTATTCTATTCTCTCTCATTTAAACTCCTAAATAAGAGCATTAAAACTTCCAAACAAAGGAATAAAAAAATATTTGAAAATTTTTCTTTCCATTCATTGCAATTGTTAAAAAAAGTTGTGAATATAATATTACTTAATTAAAAATTGCGGCCAAATGAGAGGACCAGGGTTGATTTAAATGAACGTTTTGTGTAAGTAACATATATGCACATGTGCATTCTTTGCCCTTACCTCATGAATATTTTTTTATGGCTTACATTTTAAGCAAAATATTACATCCCCTTTCCTCTAACGGTGGCTTTAGAAATTTCAACGAAAAGGGTCAAGATAGATTTTTCTCCAAGCTGTTGAAAAAGTAAAAAAACCCCCCTAAACCCACCAAATTGTCATCCAGGAATAAGTTATAATCTAGGTTGGTGAAATTGGCTTTGAGTGGAGGCGGTGGCAGTGATGAATGGTGATCATGAATCATGATGGTGAGTCAAAAGTTTGAGCAGCAGGGGGTTTGGGGCCCAGTGGGAGTTGGCGGGTTGGTGTGATGGAGAAAGTTATGGATCTCGGACGTGGGCAAATTATCGACTTCGGTTTCACAAAGCAAAAAGGTTCACATAAAGATAAGAACAACCACTTTGCTTCACCTAACGTTAAAATGACGATAGCCTGACCAAACAATGTTTAAACAATGAAACTCTACTCGCAATTTGTCAAATCTAGCTCAACCCATTTTTATTAGAAATACACTCGCCAAAACGATGGGCATGGACTAGTGAAGGAAACTTGGACGATTTTGACTTGGAAAAAGCTTTACTCTAAATATGTTTAAAGTTTTTATTTTTATTTTTATTGAAGAATGCTCCTTAAAATTACTTTACATCGAATATCACAAAAAATTTGAGTCTATTTTCTTTAAGGTGGAGTGACAACTTATAGTCCACTAAATAGTATCAGAGCTTATTGTAGGTTGAAAATAACAAAAATCACATTAGTTATTACCAAAATATAGGGACTAAATTGTCTATGACTCTAAAATTTAAAGACCAAAATAATATATATTTTTTCCATCATTTATTACTTATTTTCTCAAAAGTTTAAAACACTAAGAAGTGTCAATTTAATTGAGACACGGATATTTTGGAAAGTTTCAAGACACTAAGAAGTGTCAATTTAATTGAGAGACTGAGCCACATGAATTAGTTGATAATCATTTTTTTATAGATATATTAGGGTCTAATCTGTATTGGGCCCAAGAATAAAACTTAACACACACTCTTCAAATTCTTGATTCCCATCCGCTGATCCCTTACAAATCAGCTCAAGCATCACATATTAGCTCATATTTTATCCCAAAATTGACAAAAGGTTAAAAAAAAAAGGACAAATATTTCATATTAGCCTATATTTGTTTATATTAAATAAATGCTTATTTCAATTTACATAATTTTTTAGTCTATACTTCGGCCTCTTAACTCAAAATCTTGGCTTCATATAGGTTGGGTTCTAAGACTTTTGACATCTGAGAGTGAATTTCGAACATATAGAATACATTATAATGATGTGACTTTTGAATTAAAGCAGCAGTTCTTTTGTAGACTGCTTCTAACTAAATGAATTAAAGCAGCAGGAGTTTTGATGAATTAAAATGCAGTGAAAATTGAAACGGATTGAGTTCCTTTACTTTTCGATGAACAAGAAACTGTTGGGCCTGGCCTTCAGGATTGAAGCTTTAATGGGCTAGACTTGATCATGTCCTGGGATGGGTCCACATGGACCAGCTTTATGCTTGCAAGACGACAAAATATCTGTGCTCTGAAGTCCAATCCATGCCTTAAAAGATTACTCTCAAGCCCACCCCATGAATGGCCGACCCCTTAAAATCTTTAAGAACCTACTCCAACTCTGGTCCTAAAGAATAAATGAGGCTGATAGGAGGAGTACCCAGAACAAAGTTTTAGTCTCAGCCTGATTTTCTTTTGTCCCTTGGGCTGAAATTAGGGGTTGGATCTTGGTACATGACAAGTGTTTTCCACCAAAGTGATAGGTTATAGCCTTGTAGGTTGTTTAAGTTCGGAAATCAACCTTTCTGAAAAACAATTACGCAGGGATGAAATCAGGATTCAAACTTAAGAGGACCGAAGTTCTTTGTTCAAAGATTTTAAAAAATTGGAATATCAATACTAGAGGTTGACAAAGTTGTATTATTAGTATTAATTTATTTTTTGTATTTTTTCTTTTGAAAAAAAAAATTAATAATAGGATTTTATAATCAAGAGTTTTGCAAGTTAATTGACACGTTCTAATTTTTTCAAGGTCTAACTAACGTGTGGATGAAGCGATCAATATATGACATAAGAGTTGTTTCTATGGCTATGAGGATAGAGTAATTTTAGAGAAGTATAGAGCTCTCAAGTGAGAGGGAGAAATTGGGTAAAGGTTATTGGGTTTTTGTGATTTTTTTTTTTGCTAAGATTTGTAATTGATCTATTGTTATTGTTTTTGCTTAGATCGGATTTATAATTTGTCCAAAGATTTTTCTTATTATCTGGATATGTGCATTTTTTTTTTTTTTAGTTTTTTCTTGTTATCTATTTGTTGGATTTCTTGGGTCAGTTTGTAAATTTTTTTGGGGAGGGAGGGGCTAAGTATATAAATTTAAGAGCCAAAATTAAACTTCTTTTTGTTAATATACATACTTGTATATTTTTTTTTCAAAGGTTGGGAGAAGGGGGGGGGGGGGGGGGGGGGCATGGCCCCCTCAGCCCGTGAGTAGTTCCATCCCTGCAATTACGGTTAAGAATGTCTACCACAATCTCTTCCAAATTCTATTAAAGTTGAAGTTTTGTACACTGGGTAGAACTTGGGCAGAAATTAAACTCAAAATTAACCATCGAAAGTTTTTCTAATTTGTCCACTCAATATCATACAAGCCATGTGTTCATCAATTGTAACCAATACCATTGGAATCTTTCATACAAAAATCTCTTTTCACTCTTGTACACCACAATATATCTTTAATCTCTTGACTTCACTTAAGCAATTTATAGTCTTAACAGAATTGAAATTCATCACAAGCTCATAGTCAAAACAATCAAACTAAAAATTACACGTCTAATGCCACACGTTTGTACAAGTGTGATGTTGTCAACCTTGGTTGGAGTGGCCACAGCTTTTGTAATAAGTGACCAATGCAGGATTTTCTGACATGTCAATTTTCTCTGGCTTGACCCTTCGGGTGGTGTCCAAACAAAATGGTGTAATAAATAAAGTTAGATATCACTATAGCTGTCTTCGGTTTTGGTAATCAAGTTTTGGAAATTAGCTCACATTTTTATTTTGACTGACTTACCTATTTGCGTTTTGTATTTACTTTTTGCTGAAAGGAAATTTACTTGAGCTCAATTAGGTTTATTATGGGTTTAAGATTATGAGTGTCTAGTTTGCAAGTTAGTATATAGAGTTTATTTTAGGTGTGATTCATAATATTAATGGTGGATTTTGGTTGGTATTACCTATGGATGGAGTTCGTCAAACTACGTTAAAGTTTTTGTTTTTAAGTTTGTTTATCAAAATATTGATGCTAACTCCAACCAACTCTAAAGTTTATGTCCTCTTTCTTGGTGCTGACTCCTAGATTACTTCTTATTCTTTTTTAATTCTTCAATTTTGTTATTGCATCCGTTTTGGTTGTCTTGCTTCAAAATCAGATTATTCACTGATATTGTCCTCTACAACTGCCCAATTATCTAACTATAATACATAAGCAGTAGATGTGTATTGAACTATTAGAGGGCGTTTGGATCCGCGTCTGTGCGTCCATGTCCACGTCCGCGTTTTTGCTTTTTTTTTTTATTTTTAACCCAGCCGCATATGTTGACTTTTCAGCAATGAACAGTGCACAAATGCACTGTTTACGAGTCCCACAAATTTTCATTTTCAGCAACTTTTTCATTAAAAATGGGTCCCACAGCATTATTCACACATTTAAAAATTATTTTGCTACAGTGTTTTCAGTTTTCAGTTTCAGCAAAATAAGTTCTATCCAAACAGACCCTAATTAATGTTATTCAGCCAAAAAAAGAAAAAAAAAAAACTTTTAATATCATGAATTAAACAATACAAGGCTGGTTTCCATACAATGGGCTACCACTTGAGAACCAATTAGTGCCAAATCAAAGAAATAAATACCATATGACTCCAGTATTAGTGAAGCTTTGCTAGTAGAGAAGAACTGGAATACTTTTAACTATCCCATTCTTGAAAGCATTGTGCTGAAAATCTCAGTTTGATATCTAGCATATTCCCTTTGCTTATCTTTAAGCTCCTTGTACACGAGTTTCACATCTCTATTATCTCAAAATAAATGAAGGAATAATGTATTAATGAATTGTAGAAAAATATAAGCAAAAAATTCATAGAGGAAGTATCTACTCAAATTGGTCTTCTTACTATCAATACAATGAATTCAGCAGTGGGAGGGGAGTGGAGAGAAAGAGGAAGAGATGGGATTCACAGCACTCATACCTATTATTTGGATCACTAGTTAGAGCTCTCCTAATATCATCCTCGGCTTTGTCTAGCTCAGATATTTTTAGATATGCTTGGGATCGTCTATATAGAGCTTTGACATTGCATGGATCATTTTTTAGGACCTGATGCAAAGCAAAAAAGCAGTATATATTCTTGTTATCTCACAATGAAGAAATTTCTATGATTGATTATTGAGAAATTGAAACTTTAAAATGTCCTTTTTGTGTATAAAAATGTATACAGGTAATGTTAATGTCTGAGAAAAAGTCAGGACTGCCAGCACCATACTGCCATTAAGAGGCATGTATCCATAGGAAAGAAGACCCTTCCTTGAATCAAGTTTCCACCAGGCTTCAATCCATTCCAAGCATCACCAGCTTCAATACCAGTGTTTCTATGTCTAGATTGATTCATCACTACTATATTAAGCACTCTAGAATCTTATAAAGACAATCAAGAGACAATAATCCAACTAAAATGACTCGAGCTGGAAATCAGAAAAGACCTATATCAGTACTATATCAAACACTCTATACCCACGAATACATTGCTTGCTGCATCACAACCATATGAAGCACTCTCTACCCTTTTGGCTCTGTACATTATTTGCCAATGAAGAGAAAGAAAAAGGGTGTGGGGAGGAACATACCTTTGTGCATAGTGTTGAAGCTTCAAGATAGTCCCCCAATTTAAGTTTACAAGCTGCACTGTTCAAATTACTTGAAAACCATAGGGCCTTTGCTATGGACTTCTCATCATCAGTGAAAGAGTGGTCAAACTCTACATATGTTGCAGCCTGCAAATAGCAGTTAAGCAGATACTTCAGTTAATGCTCAACATCTTCCCCTCCCCCCGCCCAAAGATATATGCCAGTCCATGCAGAAAATACTATTACTCATTCACATTATAGACTATCTCCTAGTATAATAAAAGAATTTTCATATCAGAGGAACTTTCCTTCTCATATTTCCTGGAAGCACGCCAAAACTTCCCAGCCTTAAACAGCACATTTCCATCATTTTTCTTCCTCTCACATGCTTCTATTTTCTCTTTAGTGTCCATCTTCCAAAATGGTTTCTCCTGTACGCAGGATAAATTCATCGGAACAAGAAAAAAAATATCATAGTTAGCATACACATCGGAGTTTGTCTTGCCTACCACTTCTAATTGTTCCTAGTTTATAAAAGAAATAATGATTTTAAAATCCACATGGAAATTGCAGAATAAAATTAGCTCCTGAGACATGGGCAATAAGTTGAAAATGGGTACTGGCTACATAATAATGCTCATAAGAAAACGATGCTGTTTTCTTAAGCTCTAATGTGCAACTCACATTAGCATTGATTTAAGGTTTTATTATTGTATGATTATCCTTAATATTATAATTTATAAACAAAAATATATAACAGAGGACATGAAATAAGAGGTACAACATAGTCCAAATTGGTGCTAAACATGAAACATGTGCTTGATTTCAGTGGAATAACTCATCTACAATAAGAGCTCTGATATTCGAACTCATTTCTGGAGATGATAGAAAGAAAGTTTTAATTGAGTAAATTATGCAAACATAAATTTTCAGTTCTGTTAGAATTTAACTATGAACTTGACAAGTGATAACGGCAACTAGTTCTAAGGCCTTCTTCATACTATATTTTTAGATTCAAGATACAAATAAAAATTGTACTAGCAGGAAATACATAGAAAAAAAAAGGGTGCTAAGGACAGAAACTAAGAAGTGCATTGTTGAGCATATCTAGAAAGAGGAGACACTCAGGTTAGTTTAATGCAGGAGTCAATCACACTACTTATATTGGAAGACTTAAAACATCTCAAGATAATAATTGCCCATTAAGAATCTTTAACTGTACTTGCAATATCTCAATCTTTTGTTTTATGCTTTTCATTACAAATCACATCATATTTGGTTAGCATCGCAAAGCGTAACAGAAGTCTTGCAAAAAAAAAAAAGTCAGTAAACAGCCACCAACAGATTCGACACAACTTGTTAGAATATTGACCATAAAAAGTTTCTGCTCTAATGAATTAAAGGAATGAATGATCAATGCTTCAAAAATGATTGCCACTTCCTTTTCCAAATGGAAGTGGAATAGGAGATATAAGAATGGAGAACCTTAATGAAGTCAATCAATTCGACTTCATAAAAAAGGTCTTCATTTTCCATCCCTGAAATGTCATTGCTATGCAAATATCCTTTGGTGACAGTGACTAGGGCTTGTTCTCCTTTTTTCATAGTCATGATTGCTCTGTCTAAACCCTCATTTATCTGTTCTGCAAAGTTATGCGACAATTATCAAGGTTACAAGAGATGCACAGATTATTGATCATTCCAAAACGTAGTGCACACAAGAAAACAACCTTCTAGGGTAGTAAACTCAAAAGGTTCTTCGTTTGACCCCTTCCTCTCAAAAACTGTTCCATCTTTCAGTTTACCATAGTATATCACTGAGAAAAATGAATTATGAAAACTGTCAGGATTATGTTTTATCTACATTTGAAAATTCAATAGACAAATGGGACTGACAAACTAGAATACGTTTTATCAAAAGATTACCTTTCACCACGGATCCTTCATTTGGACGGTCGAAGCCTTCACCAACTTTTGTGATCCTTTTAAGGACCTTCTTATCTCCGGTGACATCAATGACACTTTTCCAGGACACAAGTTCAAGTTTGATGGTTAAATTAGAATCAGGAGGAATATCATCAGTGTCTGTAGCTCCATTTTCATTTTGTCTAATACCATCTGAAAAGGAATGACTTGAGCTTAATATATGTTCTCTAATAAAAGGTGAAGAACAAAGGGAAGTGAAGTACATTTACTTAAGACATACTGCCTCAAAGGGAACAAGTAACAGCACCAACTTACATGAAAACTTCACAGCTAGCTCTGCTTTCTCACCCCTTCTCATTGTCTTCACTGCTTTGCTTATGGCAGGGCAAAGATACCCTGTTCCCATAAAGGGGGAAAAAACCAAAAACTTCTGAGAATAGGCAGACTAACATTTTTCTAAGTCATAGCTAATTATTACAGATGTTTCTTCACAGTAATTATGATGAAGAAATCTGATTCTAATTGAATGGAAGTGTACTTCCATAATTAATTAACAAGCAAGTTCAACTTACCATCACTTACATTAAACTCCACACCTTCATCAGACTTAGAGACAAGTGCTGCATTCTCAAGTCGTGCCTCATACTTCACTGAAAAGAAGAACGCAAATGGAATCATGCACTCCCAGAAGTCTAAAAATAATAAAATAGGAAAAAATAACACAGCTGATGATCTGGCTAGTTAACTTCAGACATTCTTAATTTTTTTCCTAAAGCAGTCCAAGTCCCACCCAATCGCATCCACTAGCCAGGTCTAATGGCTACTTCAAATGAACGTTTCATGAATGATTAGATCAGACTCCGAAGGAGTTATTAGAATCTCACACTTTGATTGATGGGGATTAGATTATACAAGCAGTGCTCTATTATTGTATTTATGATTACTTCATCAGCTAAACAATATTCATATCAAAACATAAAGACATGCTCACATATGTAAATATCTTAGTTTCATGCGAAACTCGTCTGTAGAAGATTAACCATTCAATTCATTGTGAGAGTTATTTTTTTAATTCCATCAGACTTTTTCCATCTTGTGTCAGTGAATGTCGGTTAAATAGAAGCCTCTTCTTTGAGCATATAGTTTTCTTTCTGCAATTATTACCAGTATGGACCAAAAAGGATAATATACATTCTTTTCATTTTCTATATTGCCTTTTGGATTTGCTGATGAGAATATCTCATGTGAATCTAATATATGACTGAATTTCTATGGAATTGTTAAGACACTCTTTTGTATTTTCCCTTTTTTCGTATCACAAAAGTACCATTTTGAAATTACAACCTTCATAATCATCGGAATAGAATGATGATAGGAAGTGTGGTCTAGCAACCTCCCAAGCTAATGCAGCAACTTGATAATTGTTATCAAAGTTAATAACCACTCCATGGGGTAGTAGAATTGGCTGGGGACCACGCCTCATGAAGATGACGTCACTAGTTTGAATTTCCCTTGTCCCATCCCCCTAGGGAGAACAATTCACTTGCATAAAAAAGAAATCACAAATTTAATGACCAAACTTTTCGATGGTTTAGTTTGTCATTTTTATATTACCTAACACTTCATCAGCTTCTCTTGGAGTTGCCCATCCCTCACCCTCCTTGGTTGTCTTCTTTAGTATTCCTCCATCACCAGTTATGTCCCTGATGGAGGTCCAAGAGAGCATTTCAACATCAAAAATGAGAGTTGAATTGGGAGGAATCAGGGGTCGAAAGCCGAGTTCCCCATAGGCCAAGTTTGGTGGTATTATGAATATTGCTCTCTCACCCTTCTTCATAGTGGCAACCCCTTCATCCAATCCTTTTATGACTTCACCTGGAATCCAAATTGTCATGGAACGACCAAAACAAGAAAAGAAAAGGGAAACTAGAAACACCAAGTTAAATGAAGATGCAATCTAATGAACTCAATTGTTTCTCCATAATAAAATAATTTATTAATTATTATTTTCACTTTCAATACATGTGAAAATTGGAGAATAAGAACAATTATGAAGAATTAATATGAAAATTTTTGTGAAGCGGTAGCGCCATCTCCTACAACTTCTTCCCATTGTAATTTGGCAATGCAAACATGGCAGACAACTTTTTGATACTTTAAGAAGCGATTGTTGTAATAGAATCCTTCCTAAGGTATTAAAGTTTAGTAATTGTTGTAATATAATTCTATTAAATTGAAATTCTATAAAAATGCTCTTCAAAAAGCATGTCAATGTTATTATCATTTTCTTTTTATTGGGATTATTATTATTATTATTTAAAATACAAATAAACATCTTGCAAAACAAATCCAAAACCCTGTTCTCTTAATGGCTTTATGATTTGTATTCTCATTTAGTTGTTACAAAAGCATCTCATTTTTTTGGATTTCAGTTGGCACAGCTGATAAACACTATCATCGTCTAGTAAAGGCCCTAAAATTGAATCTTCCCTATACCAAAAAGAAACCGGAGGTAGAAATCATGAAGGAGTAAATTGCTACAAGGATTTTGATAAAGAAGCATGAAATTTGGATGCCCTCAAGACTATTGGTGGCTAGTCTTTAAAATGAGAATGACCCAGTAACTAAGGTAGATACCAACCAGTGAGATTGGTTGGAGACATTTTGAAGGTTAAGTTAGTAAAGAAAAATCATAGAGTGGGCTTGAGAAAAAAATGACAGAGCATTGAAATAATGGAGTGGTTACATTTTTCTCTGGTTGAGAGGGGTTTATAGAGTATCTGTAGTGGTTTTTGGTGGGATCTTCCCCATGCAGTCAGGAAGTGAACCTGCCAGAATGCTATCCCCCTATGTTCTTGCCAATCAATTTTACTACATAACTAAATAATTATTATTTCTTCTATGTGCCAAACTTTATTGGAAATGCAAAGGAAATCTTTCCTACATTTATCAATGTCTTTTAAACATATAAGAGGAAGGAAAGCATTGTGAAAAAAGAAAGGAAAATGAGGAAAAAGAAAGGAGAAAAATACAAAATAAAAGAATATTAAAACTTTCCTTGAACATTTGTGTATAAAAAGTTCTATTTAAATTACGCTGCCTAAGATGTTATATGTATGTATGTGCATTATAGACTGTAGTCCCTCTAGAGTTAAATCCAAACACCACCACTAAACCAAAGTACAGAGAGAGAAAAAAAAAAAAAAAAATCTTTCAGTAAGATTCCACTATCAAATTCAATTTTATTATTGAGAAAAAAAAAATCAAGTTTATTCAAACTTCTTTACTAAATAAATAAACATAATTAAAACTAGTTAAATGAAAAGGCATGCATACAACATCGTATTAGCTAAAGCACTTTAGTCCTCTACCACGAGTATTTGAACTACTTACTTTGGCCTAGTTTGAACCGAAATGGAGTTCCTTTATCTATATTCGAATCGAGACAAGCCCCGCCCTCGACGCGTCCGCTAAAATGAACTGAAAAATATGAAACATCCATATTAGACTTCATGTTCATAACCATGTGACATTAACAAAAAAAAAAAAGACACAAGTATGCTGTTCTGGAATTTGCACGTATGAAATTTAATTAGTCATGCAAAGACAAATTAAATGTTTTGGCTTTCTTTTGTTTTGTGTGAAGTACTACAGACAGGGAAATGGAATGGAGTACCTTCCACTTCGTCCCCTGGAAATGGAGTCTGCCATGAATTGCCTTTCTTGAGAATCTGCTTTCTCAGGCCTTGACTTCCGATTTCACTTTCTGGGCATCCTGAATTTTTGGTTTTAATGTCACTTTTCAAACTGGAAATGGGAAGAGAGAGTGCCATTGGAAATTGAGAGAGAGAGAGAGAGAGAGAGAGAGTGAGTGTGTGTTTCAAGTAAAAGATAAGCCGTTGTTGGTTTCCCTCCTTATGAAGCATTCAGTTTAGATTTTTTTATTTTTATTTATTTTATTATTATTATTATTATTATTTTTAGGTTAGGTGTTTAACTCGGAGACTTCACTCACCTGAACTCGGGACTGATTGGGTGCGAAATTGACCGAGTTGTTACACGGCTGGCAAATTACAATTTGTTGACCTCCGAAATTATTTTATAAGCAATATTATATCATTCAATAATTTGTTATTAAATTTATATTTTGAATAATGTAATTTAATTTTGGATTTATCAAAAATCGGATTTAGTTAAAAAATATTGAGTTGTATAATGTGGGGTATAGGAATTCCAGTAAGGAAATTGCACCACGTGTCATTTGGTCAAGGAGGATAGTTACCTAGCCGAGGAGGCCACGCTCTCGGACTGTAAGTTTGTGTCAATAGCACATCACCAAAGGAGGTCGTATTGTACAAAAAGAGCTTAAGGGAGGGGGCTAACGCTTACATGATTGAAAAGTTGAGGGCTGCCACCATATTTAATGCATCTCACCAAACCTCCTGACTGCATTTATGTGAAGAAGATCTCTAAACAGTGCTACCTTTGCTGCCGTAACTCACAAGGGGGTTGGGAAGGTGTCTGATGAGACAGACACTCAAGTAGTGGCCTGAATGGTCAACAAATGGAGGATCAAAATTATCTAAGGAGAGCTATATAATGTAAGGAACATTCCAGGGAATAGGAGTGGAAGGGAGAGAGAAAAAGACTGTGTTTACTTCATGCAATACAATTGTATTCTTGTTTTCTTTTTATCTAGGCTCACTATATTTATTTTTCTGATTTATTAAAGTCTAGTTTTCTAGTCTACTCTCTATAAATTCATTGTATTGGGCTCTTTGGGTAGCCAACCTTTTCGTTTTAAGTTGGTTCCAAATTCAGTCCTTACATATAATATTTGTTAGAGTTACGCGAATCTAACATTTTCTTTAGAGAGTTTTAACTTTTAACTTGTGACATCTGTTTCTGATAATTATGCTATTTATCATAAGATCAAGACACTAATCGATTTTTAGTGTAAGTAGGAATTAAACTCTAGGTTTCTTATTTCAACTATTAGGGAGTTTATCATTTGAGCTAATTGAAACCTACAACACAATCTATATACACCGAAGTAAGAAAAAAATGATATTGAGTTTTGTTAACTATGAATTTTTTTAATTATTTTTTTGCCTAATTTTTAGTTTTTCAGATTCAATTTCTTTATTTTAATTTTTGAAGATTTTTTTTAAATTACTTTTTTAGAATCAGGATTTCTTATAACTTCTTTTTTGTTTTTTTGTTTTTGTAGAACATATCCTTTATGACTTGGGCGGCCCAAGTTTGTTCTAAAGCTTAAGTAGTCCTAAGAGGAGAAGGTTGGGCTGAATGTATGACGACTTAGCCTGGGCTAAGTTGCTTGTTTAGATTTATAAAGACTGTTCTATATATTGCTACATTATTTGGGCCAACAATTAGTTGATGATGATTTTTTTTCTTTTCTTTTAGAGAAATTGATGAGGATGATCTCCAACAAATTAGGCATATTTTTACCTAATTCGGAAATTAATATATACATATATAAAAAGAATAAGTATTTTCACAAATTCTGGCGAGAGATTTTGAAAAATAATGCTGATGATAGTCAATTGGGTAAAAATATGCCTAATTATATATATATATATATATATATATATATATATATATATATATATTAATTTCCAAATTGGGTAAAAATATGCCTAATTTGTTGGAGATCATCCTCATCAATTTCTCTAAAAGAAAAGAAAAAAAAATCATCATCAACTAATTGTTGGCCCAAATAATGTAGCAATATATAGAACAGTCTTTATAAATCTAAACAATAAATATATATATATATATATATATATATATATATATATTATCTTTCCATTTTGCCCACCTAATTTTTTAATTACACTTTTCGACTATATATTAGTCCAAGAGGCCAAGGTTGGGCCGAAACAGTGCTACATTGTTTTTTGTTTAGGCCAAAAATTTGTTGATGAGGGTGTTTTAGTTGCTAAATCTCTTCTTGTTAACGAATCTCTCTCTCTCTCTCTCTCTCTCTCTCATCGTACCAATGTCAAATTACATCAAATGAGAAGATTTTATGGAATAATGGACACTTATCTCCTACTCTGTCCAAAAATTTAATAGACTTGACGAGATTACCCTTTTTTACTTTATTTTATATATTTTTTTAATTTTAATTTTTAAATTTTTTTAGCGTATTTAGAATTTCCTACTTAGTGCTACTTGAACCTCTTCCCTCCCCTTCAACCTGAGGTGCCAATAAACCATCTGAGTGGTCCACTGGTCCGAAAATTTAGTAGACGTTATTACTCATGACTTTGTAACATTCTTTAATAGACTTGATGAGATTACCCCTTCTTCTTCTTCTTCTTCTTCTTCTTCTTCTTCTCCTTCTTTTATTTTATTTTTAATTAGTGTGTTTAGAATTCCCTCCTTACTGCTACTTGAACCTCTCCCCTCCCCTTCAACCTGAGGTGCCATTAGACCATCTGAGTGGTCTGCAAATTTAGTAGACATTATATTACTCATGATTTTGCAACATAAACTAACATGAATTTAGGGGCGGACCTACTAAGAAGGGTGGGGGAAGGGGGGCGCCCCCCCCCCCTCCCAAACCTTTCTAATTTTATAAAAATTACCCTTAAATTTTCCTAAAATTTTCAAAAAATATATGGTCCCCCAAACTTTTCAAATATTAGATTTTTACCTTTGAAATTTACCTAAAACTTTCAAAAGAAATATAGTTAGCCCCCCAAACTCTTCGTATTTCTTAAATGACACTATTAAATTGGTTTAATTTTATATTTGTTACTATTTTGACCCCCGATTCATAAAAGTCTAGTTTTGCCCTTGCATGAATTGATTCATGAATGCTTTAAACAACAACAATCTCACTTCAGCTTGCGCCTTTTCCTTCCCTATATATATGCTTCTCAAAGTTGACATCATCTAAGAAGAACAAACATGGGTATTGGAACAAGTATGAGTAAGGGTACGACACGACAGAAATTTTTGAAAAATAGAGGATACCGGTATGGCCAAACACGTCTATTAAATATATTTTATTTTTATTTTCTATATATTATTAAAACCTTTATTTTTCATATTATGTTAAATATATATCAAATTAAGAATAATGATGGATAATAAAGCTGATCCATGATTGTTAAAGGCTATTTAGAAATTAAAATACAAATCAAGAATAATAATATGTACTAATAATATTTTATGAATGATGGCAATCTTTTCCAGTCCCACTTGACCCGCCCCTCCTCACTTCACCCAATACGGGTTTTTCCTACCTTGCAAAGATGGTGGAGTGGGGATAGGGTGAGATTTTAGTCTTGCACCATAGGGCGGGGCAGGGATGTGTTTAGGCTTTTTAGACCTACTCCGCCCTATCTTGTCCCCGCCTCGCTCCGTGTTGACAAATGTTATAATTGTAAAATGTTCATACCCTAAAACCCTACTATTTAAACAAACATATCAATATTAGCATATTTTACCTCTCTACCTTTATTTTGTTATTTGTTATACTATGAGATTTTTATTTTTGTTGTGATATTTTTTTCTTAAACACTTTGATATTATTATTTAGTTTTTACTAAGAATTAGCTTAATTTGATAGGATAAATTTAATTGTAATTTCAAGTATATTTTTATTAATGAAAAATGTTTTATTAAAAAAATTGTAATAGTTGTGGGGAAATTGAACAAAAAGTAGAGTTTTACGGGGTGAGACGTCACGAGGCCCCAAGAGGCCAGATGAAGTAAGGAAATTTTCCTCGTCATACGGGGCGAGGTAGGGGTGAAGACCCCATTTTTCAGCCTTGCCCCACCTCGGTCAATTGCCATCCTTATGCTCTCTTTGTTTTGTGGAAGGTTATTTGATTGTTCTTGTTCTTGTATTCCAGTAGTGTCTTGTATTATTATTATTTTTTTAAAAGGACTACGATTGGGACAAGCATGCAAAAGTGTCCTAGGTATGTCAAGTGTCCAATACGGATACAGTATCCTAAATGAAGTATTTATTCTTTTTAAGACATCATCCCCTTAGAAGAACTCAACAATATTGACTTTTTGCTCAATTCTAATTGATATGTTGACAAACCTTGTACATTGAAAGTAGGACGAGTGTGGATATTTGAAGGAAGTTTAAGTCGATTTGCATGATCGAGTGTGGATCTTCTTCTTATTAAATGGTCAAAGATTTTGTTTTCCTAGATGATAGCGTTTTATTAAATAAAAGATTCGGCCAAAATTAATTTGAGCAAGCAAGCCCGAGTAAGGAAGCCATCGAAGCAAAATGCCTATATCCTGATTCGTTGGGTTTAGTTTGGTTATGGACCTTATGGTGAATATGAATCGTAGCCGAAACTGTTCTTGTTCTATATAGCCTTTAATTTAGCACTTAGGTTGAGTTAAACTGTAGTTTTTCAAATTGTTTGTAAATGCTAAGTATGTGACCAATTATCGTGGAAAAGCACAACGCAACCCTCAAGAAATTAATGTGCTGAAATTCGTTACCATAGCAGGCTTCTAGATCAATCTTCTGCAGACTGCAGTCTTGCATATTGTACTTCAATCCAAAATATGTTTCGACATGTATATTTTTTGATTGCCGTACTCAATCTTAGGGAACAAGAAAAATGAACAAAATATGTCAATCTGTACTTTTCCTCAGCCTATATGGTACTGGGGTTCATCATATTAGAACAAAGCTGTAAGTATCCCGGTAGATTTTTGTGTGTACAAGAGACTGTGTCTAGCTCAGCAATGCTGTAAAAATATGTCAATCTGTCTGTGTCTAGCTCAGCAATCCTGTAAAAAATTTGTCTCACCGTTCATTTCCACCTACACTTGTTAGCATGCATGCCCTCCTGAACAAAAGCCACATGATCAGTGGTACACAAGGGACCTTTTAACTCACCTAAATGCAGTAGTGAGTAACACGTGAAATGCACTAGAACATGTTTGTGGATTTTTCAGTGTCCTGCTTCAATCTGTTGGTATAGAGTGCAGTGAGTGGGGACATGTACCATGAGACATTAGCCCAAATAATTCACTCGGAAAACAAGCATTTCAATCCACTGACCACTTCATGAACATGTCTATTGATTTGTCGGATGCTAATGTACTCTCATTCTACCTTTGATCTAGCTGAAAGATATTGTCTTCCACTCCTTGTGGTTATGTATCTAGTCCTGCAAAGTCTCTTATTGTGTGTACTCCACTTGCCTCCCCATTTGCCTTTTATGTACCTTGGCGGCTTGGCCACCACTTTTCATTCAAAGATGCTTGTTTTTGGCGTTCTCTGTATTCCTATAAGGTTAAATCTTGTTAAACACTCGTTGTGACACTCACTTTGTATACAATTTACTGAAATCGTGTTGACAAAACATGATTTTAGTTAAAACATGATTTCGAAAGTATATATACCAAATGTGTGTAAAAGCAATATATGATAATCATTATTTTTCCTGTAATATCACTTAGGAATCTGCAAATTTTGAGTGGTTCAGCATTGAATATGCTGTAGTTCCCTTAACATCATTTGCATTTTATTTATGACCTTATTTGATTTTGTTTTTTTTTTCCCAGAGTTTGTAATGAATGAAATGAAAACCTCAGATTTACATGGATTAAACTCCTAACGAGAATTTTTTGGCAAAAAAAAAAAAAAAAAAATCCTAAACAGAATGGTGAAAAAGAATTGAATGGTTAAGTGAAATCAGTTGGTGCATAGCATGCATTTGGCGGAGTCAGAAAATTATTCTAGGGAATCCAAATAAATATATCGATAATTTTTAAATCTACAAAAGAATACACACACATATATATAATCTCTATTTCTATATTTTTTTTTTTGAAAAATTTTATAATCTTTACTTAAAACATGTCTTTAACATGATTATTATATAATATATAAACAACATTTTTACATATACAAAATTTTCATCTTGTCAATTATATAGGCAAATATTTTCTTTCATTAGGTCATTTGTATTATTGATTAAATTATACTACTCACAATTAATATTCTTTAAAGATTTCAAATTAAATCATTTTGTTATATAAATTAAAGATTATGCTTTAGAGTATAGTAATAGTTTAAAAAAATATAAAATATATGCAAATAAATTAAATTTAGATGAAACAAGTAATTAATATCACTTTTATATGTGTCAATATGTACAATATAATATAAGAGAAATATAATAATAAAAATATTAAATGAAAGTTTTTCTTCTGTTTATTGATGACAAAGTAGAACATATCCAAAAATTTTAACTCTACAAATGATAGAATATTTTATTTCAACGGAAAAATAATAAAACTGCATTTCTTTATCCCAAAACTCTCAAAATATAACACGAAGATAAGTTGATTGTCGGAAAAGAAAAAAAAAATTACTAAAGAAATTTATTTATATATTTTTGGAAACATACACTTTCAATTATCATAAATAATGATTTGTATATGCATATATGAAAATAAATTTGAATATTAAATAAACATTAATACTTTAAATGAGAAGTGAGTTTTTGTATATTTTTTGTTATAAAAAAAAAAAAAAAAATGAAGGAAGGTCGTTAAGTGAAATTTTCACTTAACTTTTTTTAAAAAAATAATAATAATAAAGTAGGAGGCCCCCCTCCATCCGCCTTTAGTGTTAATTTTTGGGAGATTTCTTTGAAATAATTTTCAACTTCATTAATATATAATATATTAAATTCGAAACACAATTAGAATTGAAATCAAATTCAAATTAACTTTTAATTATAGTTTAATTTTGTTAGGAATTTCTAAACTCAATGATATATAATAACAATTGAATTGACAAGTGATTATGAAATTTTGTTAATGTGATTTGCAAAACTTCTGACATGACTTCTTCCCACGTTTTGTCTTATCCTCACAAAATTTTGTGTCATTTTACTCATTTCCATCGTCTGTCACATTTAACAAGTAGGCACTCATAATTCCTTATATACAATTGGGTTTTTATCTTTGGAAAAGGAGATTTCGTTAAACTTGAATGATTATGTAAGTTTTAGCTAGTTTAATTGGTAAAATTTCTTGTTGGAAAGTAAGAAATCAAATATTTAAACTCTCCCCTGCATTAAAAAAAAAAAAAATCGATTAATATTTTCGTTTAATAATAAAGAACAATTATCATGGAAAGGATACCATAGATTAAAATGTTATTATATATGTATAAAAATAAATTTAAATAATTATAGACTTCAAATTTCTGTCTTTTTATAGAATTTATCTTTAGCATTAAATCTAGGGTTAATTATTGTATCACTTTTCTGGATGTGAAATATTTCGAAAAATATCTACAATTTTATATCATATGTCCACATTTACACATTATATAAAAGAGTGTGGAAGTAATTTTAAGGAGCGTGGATACTATTGAATGACATCAAATATAGGAGGATTTAACTTTTAACCACTCACTGTAACAAAAGTTTGAATCTCAAAGTTCAAAATCAAATAATGGAAGCCTAAAGAACTCAATAATGAAACAATCAGACATCCCATTGTCATTAGGGACCAAATTTTGACCAGGCAACTTAAGCTGTGAGTGGATGAGCATAAAAGTGAAATTCATATAAAGCTGTAACCTATACCACAGATACAAGGACCATTTCTTTGGCTTGCAGTCCCTTTTTAGAGAAAACACTAACATGATTAAGTCACTTAAAAAAGAAAATCTCATCCTCTGTATCTGAAAAAGCTATAGCTAGTGACATTCATAATAGCATTTATCTTAGCCTCTTCTTGATGGAGATGGCTGTGATGTTTAATGCCAAAAATTGGCAAGGTGCCAGAGCATATTATCTAGAATTTAGAAGGAAATATTTTCTACACTATGGAAAAAGATAAAGAGGCTAATTAAAACTGTTCACTTTTTGACATTTCTGGAAAAACATTCCACCTGTAAGACACATATTCATTCATTAAGATTTCTACCTAGCTAGATACTTCACAAGTACCTGTCCAAAGAAAAAGAAAAAGAAAAAGAAAAATTAGATAAAAAGAGCACATTAGGTTTATCACATTTCTAATCATGATGTAGCTCCATCCATAACCTTATCCATCGACGTCCATCCAATTCAAAATTTCAAATCCTAGGCATGAATTTTCGTGATATATAAGCTGATCTTTTTCGATTCTTTTTCCAATATGATTTAAAGTCACGCATGTTCAAACTAGCTAAAACGTGCAGAGTATATATACCTAGCATAGGGATAGTATGACAACAAGTTTAATATAATATAAAATATTGGCTAAAATGTAAAATTGACCTTTTAACTTTTTTCATATTTCATTTTAATTCTCCAATTTTGCTTTTATTCATTTCAGTTCTCTAAGGTTTTTTTTTTAGAGAGAGTTTCAAACCTATGGCGTCCACCCCTAATGATATCTCTTTATCATCAGACTAAGACATCAATCAGTTTTTGATGTAGGTGAAGATTGAACCCCATATCTCTTATACAATCATCAGAGACTTTATTCAATTAAGGCTTTTATAATAACCTTTATTAAATTTTTTTTAAAAAAATAGTATGGAAAATATTTTTCAATTATTAATTGAACTTTTTTAATTTAAAAAATTGAAAGATTAATTACAACATATAACAAAAATTGACAGAAAAGCCTTAATTGAATAGACTTGAAAGTTAAAGGGCTGATATGAACAAAAATAAAGTTAGAAAAATGAAATGAAATCTGAAAAAACTTAGAGGGTTAGTTTTGCATTTTTGACATTTCTAGAAAATATTCCACCAGTAAGACACAGATTCTTTTTTTTTTTTTTCTTTTTTTTGAGAGGTAAGACACATATTCATTCATTAAGATTTCTACCTGGCTAGATACTTCACAAGTACCTGTCCAAAGAATAAGAAAAGAAAAAATTAGATAAAAAGAGCAAATTAGGTTTATCACATTTCTAATCATGATGTAGCTTCATCCATAACCTTATCCATCAACGTCCATCCAATTGAAAATTTCAAATCCTAGGCATGAATTTTCGTGATATATAAGCTGATCTTTTTCGATTCTTTTTCCGATATGATTTAAAGTCATGCATGTTCAAACCGGCTAAAACGTGTAGAGGATATATACCTAGCATAGGGATAGTATGACAACAAGTTTAATATAACATAAAATAGTGGCTAAAATGTAAAATTGACCCATTAACTTTGTTCGTATTTCATTTTAATTCTCCAACTTTGCTTTTATTCATTTCAATCCTCTAAGTTCAAATTTATTCAATTAAGGCTTTTTCGATATCCTTTGTTAAAATTTCTTGAAAAAAAAAAGTCTGAAAAATATTTTTCAATTATTAATTGAACTTTTTTAATTTAAAAAATTTGAAGAAAAATTTTAAAAAATTGAAAAATTAATTACAACATATAACAAAAATTGATGAAAAAACTTTAATTGAATAGACTTGAAAGTTAAAGGACTAAAATGAACAAAAATAAAGTTAGAGAATTGAAATGAAATCTGAAAAAGCTTAGAGGGTTAGTTTTGCATTTTAGCCAATAAGTTAAGCACAATATAAAATAATACTTGGTAGTCAAAATGGACTAGGGGCCAAGGAAAACATAACCCAACAATCTAACAATTATTATAAAGCTACGCTATATATGCCTATTAGTCCATAAGGATTAACATTGAAATTGAGTGGCCATTACAAAAAAACTGGACTATTGCGGGGGGCCAAAACCGTCACAAAAACTCAAAAAACTGCTGCTAAAGGTCCATATGGCCAATTGTGGTGGGGGTTATTGCGGCGGTTCCACCCGCTAGCATTGCACTGCTGCAATAGCTCTATTGCGGTAGTAACAAAAAACGCTACAATAGATTGGTCATTTAGTGGTGCTTTTGGCTTATTGCGGCGGGCAGAAAAATGCCACCATATGAAGTTAGCATTCGAGTCAAGTGACCTTTTAGCGGCAGGATAGACCCGCCTCTATATGTGACAACCTTTAGTGGTAGGTATTAAGTGCTGCTATAGGGTTTATTAAACAACAGACTCTACGCACCTTTTAGCGGTGGTTACGCACGCCACTATATTTGTGAGGCTTTAGCAGCAAGCCAAAAATGCCACTATAAGCCTCCAATTATATTGTAATTTTAGTCCTTCAGCGGCGGTTTTTGCCTGCCACTATAGATTAATTTTTTTTTTCCCTCATGAGTTCTAAAACCACATTTCTATTACAAATAACCTGTAACAATTTTAGCTCCACTAAGTCAATACCACAAATGTAACAAGATAACACCACAAATGTCTCCAAACTAACATTATATTAACATAGAAATATTCTATTACAAATAACCTGCAGTAATTTTAGCTCCACTAAGACAATACCACAAATATAATAAGATAACACCACAAATGTCTCCAAACTAACATTATATTAACATAGAAATATACTATCAAATACATAACATTGCCTATAACCATTATCAAAGTTCCAAAGTATTTAAACAAATCCTTCAACATTTCCAAAAAATGTGGGTGTTTAAATGTAGTTATTTGTACACAAAAAGCCATAAAAAAATTTATAGCATCTTCAATATTGTAGCACCATCATTAGTAATTGTCATGTCTCCAATATCATCAACGAGCGTATGAAACCATCAACTAGAAAGCAAATCAAAATTATACCCTTTGGCAGAACCACATAGTCCAAATAAACCACTTGTATACGAATGAAATTGTAATTAAAAAGAAAGAAATAAAAATCATTGTGGTGCTTTGAAATCATAGATTGAAAAGTATAATTGTTACCACTGTAGCACTACCACTGTGAATGCTCTAATTTCAATAAATAAAAAAATCCTAGCCAACTTAGTATTAAAAAAAAACATTATTTTGTTTTTGTTTTTGTTTTGTTTGGTAAATGATTACATTTTAATGTATTTAAAAATAACGATTTTGAGTATTTATAATTTTTTAATACTATATGGATGCCAATTTGGAGTTTTTTTTCCCTTTATACTCCGGCCCCCGCTAACTTAAAATTCTGGATCCATAACCCCATCTATACCAAATACTAAGTTTTGGTTTAATGATAAAGAGCAATCAACAAAAGCAGACTTCATAAGTTAAAATATCTCTAAGAAAAAAAAAGATAATATATAATTTTTTTAGTCTTTTTTTTTGTGTAAATCTGAAATTTAATGATAATGGTTATTGTGAGGACCCGAGGACCCGAAGATTTAAAGACCTGAAAACATACTGGGAAGCATAAGGAATAGAGGAGAGTAAAAGTCAAGGGCCCGAGGATGAAGTAGGATGGTCCGAAAAAGTACGAAAGGTAGACTGGTGATGTATGGGATATATTGCAAATATTTGGGTTGAGATAGATAACTATGAACGTTGCATTGAACGTTCTGCACCAAGCTTTCTGGCCGCATTGAATAAGGAGTACCAGCTTTATCTGTTGTATTAATGTGGAAATGATCTGAACAGTACAAGGCACAGAGCAAGAGCTTTTCTCCATTACCAACTACAAGGGAATGGACAAGTGTCAGTAAATGGGGTTGATTAGGTGAGAGGTGTAGGGCTGAGATAACAAGGGCAAGGAGTATAAATAAGAGAGGAGGGAAAAAGGGAGGAGGAGATAGAAAGAGAACGCCATAAACTTTGTTGTTGAGACCCTCTCTACAAATTCATTGTTTTGAGCCTTGAATTATTAAACGTTATTATTGTTGGGCTTGTGCATGATTTTTGGTCCTTACAGTTTTTATTAAGAAAACCTTTATTATCATGATTGTGTTTGTATATGTAACATATTATTTTATAAAAGAAAATGTGATGTACCAAAATTCTAATGGAATGTTTAAATATAGAATAAAGTTTAAATTTAATTATATATATATATATACACACACACACACACATACACTAGCCTCATCACACACGCGTCGTGTGTGCAATGAAGCTTTTTTTTTTTTTTTTTTTTTAACATGACTTGGGTAGTGGAATTTTTTTTTTTTTTTTGGATATAATGTGGGAATTTCACGTTGAGATTTGGGGAGGGCCCTTAGATCCACTAGATTGGTAGATCTAGTAGACATTTCAATTAAAAGTAGAGATTTATTATTTTTGTCAATTTACTATTTTAACCCTATTTTTAAGTTTTAGGTAAGGGTATTTTTGATAGTAAAAAAAGTAATAACTAACTTTCTTTTGCCAATTATAGAAGCATGATATTTCATATTGTTTAGTGTCCAAATTACAGAGGGTTTTTATTTTGCTTCTTTTTTGTCTTATAAGTATTCCCCCATCAATGATCTACCAATCTAGTGGATCTTAGGGCCCTCCCCAAATCTCAACGTGAAATTTCTGTAGTTCAGCCACCTTAAGTTACCTAGTTCTAGGTGTATTGTATCATACATACCGAAGTCCTCAGATGTACTTTAAACAAAAATAAATAAAATGCGATTTTAATATAACACAAAATCATTTTCTTAATTTTAAAGTGCACTAGATAGTCACAACAACTAATGTAATGAAGGACTATGTAATATGATAAGAGAAAGGTAGAGAGATAATCATATATTTTCTAGCAAATTTATGCACTAAACATGTTAAGATATTAGAAAATTGTGAATTTAATCATTTAACCATATTTTAACACTCCTTATATGTGGACCCAAACTCACTCTTAATAATTTGGGCCCAAAAAGTAGTACTTTGAAAATTTTTGAATGGGAGGTAAAGTAGAGACATGGTTTAAACCAAAGATAGCTTACTCAGATATCATGATAAACTACCACTTGCCCCAAAAGCTTAAGATGTTATGAAGTTTTGAATTTAATCATTTAATCATTATGAAGGATTATTGTGATATGAGAGAGAGAGAGAGAGAGAGAGAGAGAGAGAGAGAGAGAGAGAGAGAGAATCATATACTTTCTAGCAAAGTAATTTACTAAACATCCTATTTCTTAAATTCCATAATATGACACAAAAATGATGTCAAAAGTTCTACTTTGATCCAAAGTAATAATTCCTTGTCAACTCAACTATGGATAACCAAACTTCCTTTCTTGTCTTTTGGAGTTTGCTGTAGATACTGATGATGAAGAGAAATCCACTAGTTGTCACGTGGCCCTCATATGACTCGAAACAACACCTGCACAGCAAAACACAAGACCAAACAAAGGGCACCGGTGTGGTACCGGCCAAAAACCCTCTGAAGGTCAAGTTAGAGCTTCTTTTCTTCTTCACAACCCTAAAGTGCTAGAGTTAAAGTGAATTATACGTACCGTGGTTTATGAGGGTTTTGGGGTATATATAGTAGTGTGGAGCTGAAATAAGTGCCTTGGTGAGGAAGTACTTTCCTTCTAGGAGAGTAATTTGTGGATTTTACGTATCTCCTAGAGCCCTTTTCCTTATAGGAATCTTCTCGACTAGGGTCAAACGTGTAGCGCAAGAACTTTCCTTATACACGCATTTGTGGAGGACAAGATAGGTTATGGATGAAGGCTTACTTATCCCCTTCAGCTTTTCCTTCCCTTAGCCTTTCCTTCCTAAGGTCGTCAGCTTACACACTTGTCTCCAGAAAGGTCGTCAGCTTAGAACCTTCAGCTTTGACTCCGTTGGCTTTCTTCCTTCAGCCTTGATCTCATTAGTTTCCTCCCTTTAGCTCAACGCCGTCAGACATGAGGCAGGGCCGCGGATGCCGAAAGGGGATGGTTCAGTGATCAGAGCTGACGGGCTTGTTATTCTCGTTAGCCTTCTTAAGGTGTTAGTAACAACTTGTAAAATCATCCTCATCAGCTACCCTCAACTCCATGACCCCGTCAACTGTAGCTGACGGGTTATGAAGTTGACGTTATTGGGAATCCACTCATGCGCGGTGATTCGTGCCATCTTCATTAAATGGTGGGACACATGGCTTGGACTAGTTGGCTCTATGCTTGGACGAGCGTGTCACTTCGTCTTCCATGCCCTCTTTCGCCTATATATATATATATATATATATATATATATATATATATATATATATATATATATATATATATTTCATTTTTCCTCTTATTTCCAACTTTTCACACCTTGCTGATTTCGAGAGAAAGAGAACGTCACCGCTGATCTTTTTGCTTCGTCAACCAGATTGCCGTCAACTTCTTGAGACCGTCCTTTTACTTGTAAGTTCCCTTCATTTTACCTTCTTTTATTTTTCTAGTAATGCCCTTTAGTGAAGTCGTCAGCCTAGGTTCTTAGAATAAAACCCGTCGTTTGTAGGTAGTTAGATGTCTAGGGAGACGACGAGTGATCAATCGTCGATCTGCGTCGGAGCGAGTTACGATGAGGTCTTCCAATAAGGCCGTGAGCCCGAGAAGGGCCTATCCTGGTCGTCAGAAAGGGAAACGTCAACTCCTTCTTCTAACGAGGAAATAGGGAGTTCTAGAGAAGTGAGGTGAGCGAGGACGATGGAGAGGAGAGGGTAGGTGACAGAGACCAGAGGATCAATGAAGAACAAGGAAGTACCAGTGACGGGGGTGGGAGTGACGATGACGAGGAAACCTTAGAGAGTACCTCGGGAGCTTCTAGCGATGATTGTCTTTTCATCCTACCCCCAGAATGGTCCATCAACAAATTCCTTCCGACGATGTCGGAAAATATTTTCAAAAATTTGCGGTCCCGTTATCAAATACCAGACGATATCCCAATCCGCCTCCCCGAGGAGGGTGAGAGATGTTATTCGGGACGAACTGCGGATGTTAGCATGTATGATGCCATGTTTGCTGTCGGATTAAGACTACCACTGATGGCGTTACATCGTCAGCTGGCTAACTTTTTGGGGATATCCGTTAGCCAGATTGCCCCTAACGCCTGGCGGACCATCATTGGTGCCGAGATCCTGTGGGGTCGTCTGAGTGGCAGGAACCGTCAGTTAACCCTGGACTAGTTCTTTTGGTGCTACCGCCTTCAGCATATCTCCTCGTCAAAGGGGGTGTATCATTTCGTAGTAAGGGAGAAAGAGTTAAAATTGGTATCGGACATGCCTGATTCCAATAGAAAGTGGAAGGGCAAATATTTCTTCGTAAAGGGGACGAACTGGGTATGCCGTCAGGAGGAGTGGGAGTCGATGCTTCATGGCTTTTTTGACAACACCTGGGCATATGTCAGGAACTCAGGTTGATCCCGTCTGCTTTCTATTACTTCATCTTTTTGTTTGGTTCTTAACCCCGTCTCCTTTTTGTTTCAGCTAACACCCGTCCACGCATTACCACGGAACAAGAGGACTTCATCCATTGGGTGACAGCTATCCCTTTGGACGAGCGGAAGTGTCGAGACCTAATCACGCTAGATACTTTACATTTGTATTGTGGTGGTCCCAAGCTGACGGAGGAGGCTTGTAAACTAAACGCTTATTCTCGTCGGCGTGAGTATCTCCCAACTTCTTTCATCTGCATCCTGACTTAGTTTCTTTTCTAACCCTCTCTTTTGCAGAAATAGAGTCAGCCAGGCAAAGAGTACGGGCTGTCGCTGCTACCAAGAAGAAAGAACAGGAGAAGGCTAAGGGTGAGTTGACACCGCTGTCTGCCTTGAAGTCCGTCAGGAAGGCAGGAGCCAAGAGGAAGAATGACGACAAGGATGACCATTCCAGGAAGAAGGTTGCCATGACTCCTGGGGATAGATCTTCAAAGAGGTCGTCACCTCCCAGGTCCGTCCACGGGGTAGGTAAAGGGTCGATGACCTCGTTAGGCCTCGTCAGCCAGGGATCCGTCCGCCGCCTTTTAACCCACAAAGATTATGCTATGGAGGTGATGGAGTCCTTTTTAAAGGATGAAGAGATGGACCCTTGTGTTGAGCAGGCAACGAATGAGATAGGGGCGTCAGGCCTGTTTGATCTTACTCGGGTATGCCTTTCTCTTTATTTTGGTGCCCGACCAATTTTAATGTTCTAACGTTGTTTTTTCTTTGGCCATACAGGTTATGGTTCGCATGAAGGCTTTGTCAGAGAGGTGCTCTGCCAAGAAAGGGGTGATTGCTCGTCTGCATGAGCGTATCAAGTACTTAGTTGACGGACAAGTGCAATACAAAGATGCGAACCGTGTCCTGGGTACGGAGCTGAAGGATTTAAAGGAGAAGCTAGCGGAGGAAAGTCGTCGGCGGAAGCTGGAAGAAGAAGCCAAGCTGACTGCAGAAAAGGAGCTGAAGTCTATCCTAGTTCAGGTGGAAACAGCTAGGAGCGATGCTGTGACGGAGTTTAAGGACTTGTCATCCTTCATAAATGCTTGTGCCGCCTACTATGGTGACGGGTTTGAGGATTGCTTGAAACAAGTAAAATCTGTTTATCCTGACTTGGATTTATCCAAGATTTCCATGGATGAGTCTATCCCGTCAACTCCTACAGGCGACACCGTCAATGAGGAAGATGACGATGCTAACCAGAGGAATGACAACGTCATTCTTGCTCAGCCAGGCGCAGACAAGCCCATCACTTCAACTCCATCAGCGAATCCTCATGGCGACGATCTAAATGCCGTCAGCCATTCTATTCCTGGCGCCTAGCCTTTTATTGCCGAAGGTGACGAAAGGTCTCAAGATCCCCCCACTTCATGAACTTCAGCACTTTTTTTTTTTTTTTTGTAAAGTGTAGACGAATTTTAATGTTTGACGCCCGTTTCTCTGGGCTTTTGTAAAGACATTATTTATGTTAATCTTAATATGTTGTTTTATATTCGAGGCATATTTCTCTCTTCTATCTAAATTAAAACCATTTGCTCGTGATGAGCCCGTCAGCCTATAGGTGACGATGTTGTTTTTCTGCTGTTTATCAAAGTAATAACGGCGTCAGCCTTCTTTTAGCTGAGACTGAGCCATTTTTATAAATCCGTCAGCCTTATGGGCGACGGCGTCGGATCAAAACTTAGCCGTATGCTTGTCAGCTTTTAACGGCATCAGTTTTCTTAGCTGATTCAATACAATTTATTTGTTTGCCATATATCCGTCATTTTTGCGAGCAACGTCGTCAGCTTTCTTCATTTTACGGGTAACGGTGTCAACTTTCTTTTAGCTGATTAATAACTTATTTTAAGTCGCCGTCATATACTCGTTAGCCTCTAGGGGTAACGGTGTCAGCTTTCTCGGCTGACACTTATTTAAAATTGTTTTTATATACCCGTCACTTTATATGTGACAGGGTCAGCTTTTTCGGCTGACACTTGTGGGTGACGGGTTCAACTTTCCTCTTTGCTGATTATTTATCAGCTTCATGGATTTTAGTAAGTTTATTTATTTTGTAGGTTTTATAACGAATTTGTCCTCTTTTTGGACGTTATACTGAACCCGTCTGCTTGTTGACCTCGTCCACTTTGTGGCCTTGGTAGTGGATTCATCCACTTTGTGTACTTAGTGATAAGGTCGTCCACTTTGTGGACTTAGCGATAAGGTCGTCCACTTTGTGGACTTTGCGATAAGGTCGTCCACTTTGTGGACTTGGTGGTAGATCCGTCCATTTTGTGGACTCAAAAGATAAGGTTGTCCACTTTGTGGACTTTGGGCAATGCTGTCTCCTTGAAGACATAACAAATTTACTAGTCGTTTCTGAATAAAACTCCTCTTAATATGATGAATGCATAAAAAGAACATTGTTCCAAAAAGAATAAACTTTCAACCCTTTGGGCTTAGAATGTATTGTAGACGAGAATAAACTAGGACAATTAAAAGACATCAACTGGAAATGAGGAGTAGTGTTCTTCATGCTATCTTTTACTGGTAGTACTTCCTGAGATGTTCGGCGTTCCATGGGTAGCGTAGCCTCTGCCCGTCAAGTGTCTCTAAGTGATAGGTGCCTTTTCTTAGCCATGATGTTATCTTGTATGGTCCTTCCCAGTTTGGGCCAAGCTTTCCTTGTGCAGGATCTCCGGCGGCGCCCATCACTTTTCTTAAAACGAGGTCTCTGACTTTGAAGTCTCAATGTTTGACTCGGGAGTTGTAGTGCTTGGCCATGAGGTCCTGGTATCGTGTGAGTCTCTTCTCAACCATCGCCCTGACCTCGTCAACTAGATCAAGCTGTAAACGCAGTTCTTTGTCATTTCTTCCCTCATTGTGATTGTCCACCCTGTAACTCGTGAGTCCAATCTCAGCTAGGATGACCGCTTCACTCCCGTATGTTAGCTGGAATGGAGTTTCTCTCGTAGAAGTCCTTACCGTCGTTCTATATGCCCATAGTACGCTGGGCAGCTCCTCAAGCCATATGCCCTTTGCCCCCTCGAGCCGAGTCTTGATGATTCGAAGCAAGGATCGGTTCGTGACTTCAACTTGTCTGTTCGCTTGAGGATGGGCTGGGGAGGAATAGTGGTTCTTGATTCCTAGCTCAGAGCAGAAGGCTCGGAAGGAGTTGTTGTCAAATTGCTTACCGTTGTCAGAGATCAAGACCCTTGGAATTCCGTACCTGCAAATAATGTTTTTCCATACGAAGCTCCGTACATTCTTTTCAGTGATCGTGGCTAAGGCTTCAGCTTCGACCCATTTGGTAAAGTAGTCGATGCCGACAACGAGAAACTTCAGCTGCCTTGCTGTTATTGGGAATGGTCCCATGATATCCAACCCCTACTGGGCGAATGGCCATGGGGCGGTTATTGGGGTCAATTCTTCTGCTTGTTGTCTAATGATATTGCTGAACCTTTGACATTTGTCGCAAGCTTTTACATAAACCTGGGCGTCATTTTGCATTCTCGGCCAATAGTATCCGGCCCGAATCAACTTATGTACCAATGATCGCGACACTGAGTGTTTGCTGTATATCCCCTCGTGTATTTCTCTCATGACATAGTCTGCTTCTTTGGGGCCTAAACATCTCAAGTACGGTCGAGAGAAGCCCCTCTTATACAGGACGTCCTTCATCAAGACGAACCGTGCTGACTGGACCTTCAGCTTCCCTGCGGCCTCCTTCTCGTCAGGCAGCGTGCCATCTTTTAAGTAGGAGATCAAGGGGTGGTCCAATTGTTTTCGGAACCGATCTCCTGTATATTGACAACGTCTATTAGTGGTGCAGGCTGAATAAAAGAGAGTACCTTGTCGAGGGTGATCATAGACTCTGCAGACGCGGTTTTGGCAAGACGGTCGGCCTGCTCGTTTTCTCCTCTTGGGATTTGGATTATCTTGGCTTGTAGCTCATCTACCCTCCTCTTCACTTGCTCCCAATACTTCTTTATCTTTTCGCCTTTGCACTCATATTCGCCGTTCACTTGGCTTGTGACGACTTGGGAGTTGCAGTGAATAACCACGTTCGCGGCCTCTACAGCCTTGGCGAGATCTAAACCTGCTATCAGGGCTTTGTACTCAGCTTCATTATTAGTTGTAGGGAAATCGAGACGAATCATACATTTGATCTCATTGCCCTCTGGAGATTTAAGTACAATCCCTGCTCCACCAGCCTTCTTGTTGGACGACCCATCTGTAAAAACACTCCATTGGGGATTTTCTGCCTCCTCGCCTTCCTCGCTGGTGAGCTTCGCAATGAAGTCGACATCCACTTGTCCCTTGATGGCGGTGCGGGGGTGATATTGTATGTCAAATTCACTCAGCTCTATTGACCACAAAGCCATTCATCCGGCGGCTTCAGGACTGCCCATTGCTCGCCGTAAAGGTTTGTCAGTTAGGACGACTATCGTATGGGCTTGGAAGTACGGCTTGAGTTTACGGGCCGTCGTGACTAGAGCGAAGGCGAGTTTTTCCATGGGGGGATATCTTTCTTCTGCACAATGCAGCGCCTTACTGGCATACTACACGGGCTTTTGGACCCTGTCGTCTTCTCTAACTAAGGCCGCACTGACGGCAGCCGGGGAGATGGCCAAATAGAGGAAGAGTTCTTCTCCTGGTTGTGAGGGACTTAGTAACGGTGGCGAAGAGAGGTAGACCTTCAAGTCTTCGAACGCTTGTTGACATTTGGTCGTCCATTCAAAAGACTTCTTCAGTGTGTGGAAGAATGGTAGACACCTATCCGTTGCCCTCGACACGAATCTATTAAGCGCGGCGACCTTGCCATTAAGGCTTTGTACTTCCTTTATATTTTTAGGAGGCGCCATCCCCATTATGGCCCGAATCTTGTCCGGGTTAGCCTCGATGCCTGTTTGGGATACCATGTACCCTAAGAACTTTCCCGCCCTCACTCCGTAGGCACACTTGCCTGGGTTAAGCTTCATGTTGTAGGAGCGAAGAGTATCGAAGGTTTCTTTGAGATCCTCCAAATGATCTTCTTCCCTTCGACTTTTAACTAGCATGTCATCGACATATACTTGGACGTTTCTTCCAATCTGTCGTGCAAACATCTTGTTCATGAGCCTTTGATAGGTTGCGCCAGCATTTTTCAAGCCAAAAGGCATGACTTTGTAACAAAAAAGGCCTTAGCTTGTTACGAACGAAGTCTTTTCCTGGTCAGCTTCGTCCATCCGGATTTGGTTGTATCCGAAAAACACATCCATGAAGCTCAGCAGCTGATGTTGGGCCGTAGAGTCCACCAGGATGTCGACTCGCGGGAGGGGGTAGCTATCTTTGGGGCATGCTTTGTTTAAGTCCATGAAGTCAACACATATACTCCATTTTCCGTTGTTCTTTTTGACCATCATGACGTTTGCCAACCAATGAGGGTAGTAAACTTCCCTGATAAATCCCGCCTCTTGTAACTTACGGACTTCTTCTGCTATCACCCGATCTCTCTCTTGGGCGAAGATTCTTTTCTTCTGTCAAATGGGCAGGAAAGATGGTGACACATTCAACTTGTGTACCATGACTAATGGGTCAATTCCTGGCATATCTTCATGGCTCCATGCGAATACGTCCCGATTTTCTTTTAGGAAGGTCGTGAGTTCTTGACGCACCGACAGGTCTGCAAGGGTGCCGATTTTGGTTGTTCGTTCTGGTTGGGATTCGTCAAGAGGCACGTCTTCGAGCCTCTCAACGGGCTCCGTCGCTACCCGACGTTCTTCTATGTTCATGGCCTGAAGGTGGTCGTCCATCTCCATCATGGCTACGTAACATTCACGTGCGGCTACTTGATCTCTTTTCAACTCTCCCACTCCATAATCAGTAGGGAATTTTATAATCAGATGGTAGGTTGAGGTTACAGCCTTCCATGAGTTAAGGGTTGGACGCCCTATGATGGCATTGTAGGCTGAGGAGCAATCAACTACAAGGAATGCTACATTCCTAGTGATCCGTTGTGGGTGGTCTCCAATGGTTATCACCAAAGTGACAACGCCAAGTGGAAGTACCCTCGTTCCTCCAAAGCCGACGAGCGGGGCGTTGGTCGGAACTAGTCGCTCCCTTCTAATCCCCATTTATTGGAAAGTAGGGTAGTAGAGGATGTCTGCTGAACTGCCGTTGTCAACAAGGACTCGGTGCATGTTATAGTCTCCTACCTGTATGGTGACGACGAGCGCGTCATCATAGGGATGGTGAAGACGCTGTGCATCTTCTTCTGAGAATCCAATGAGGGGCTTGTCAATTCGCGACATTTTGGGCGCAGAACCCGTCATCTGGATGTTCTGAACCATTCTGAGGTATGTCTTTCGGGCTTTCTTTGATGATCCGGCAGTCGTGGTACCCCCTACAATCATCCTTATATCACCTAGGGGTTGCCTGAGGCAATCGTTATCTCATCGAGGATCTTGATTTTGTGGCGGGTCTGCCCTTTCCTTGCTAACGAACCTCTGCAGCCTTTCTCGTCTAATAAGAGCTTCTATTTGCTGCTTCAAGTCGTAGCAATCAGCGGTGTCATGGCCATGATCTTGATAAAAACGGCAGCATTTGTCCCTTGACCTCTTGTTGGGATCCCCTTTCAGCTTGCCGGGAAAAATCAAGGCTCCTTTATCTTTAATCTGCATCAGTACCTGATCGATAGGAGCGGTTAGGGGAGTGAAGCTTGTGAATTTCCCCGCAGGTGGTCTAAGGCGCCGATCATCCCGTCGTTCTTCAGCTCTAACCTACTTTTGCCCCCTATCCGAGCATACATCTTCCTGTCTTCCCCTTTTTATAGGCTTTTCCTCTCTGGCCAGTAACGCATCTTCCGCGTTCATGTACTTGGTTGCCTTGTAAAATACTTCAGACATAGTCTTTGGGTCGTTCTTATACAGAGAAAATAGGAACTTACCCTTCCGCAGCCCGTTTGTGAATGCCGCTATAAGTATCTTGTCATCCGCCTCATCTATTGAGAGGGCTTCCTTGTTAAAACGAGCTATGTATGATCTTAGAGTCTCGTCTTCTCATTGTCTAATGTTCATTAGACATGCGGTAGACTTCTTATGTCGGTGACTCTCAATAAAGTGTGACACGAATTGCTCGCCTAATTCCTTGAAAGTGCCGATGGAATTAGGCATCAGCCTACTGTACCAGTCCCTCGCAGGACCTTTCAATGTGGTGGAAAAAGCCCTACACATGATCTTATCCGGTACACCTTGAAGATGCATTAGGGTCTTGAAGGATTCCAAGTGATCCAATGGGTCCTTGGATCCGTCGTAATTCTCCACCTGAGGCATGCAAAATTTTGGGGGAAGGGGGCATGAACTTACGAGCGCTGTGAAAGGCAAATCGGTTCTCTGGACTAGGTCGTCCAAGTCGCTGGAGATTCGACCTCTGAGGGCGTTCATCATCACATCCATTCGTTCCCTCATCTCCTGCATCTCAGCTACTATGTGAGGTGGTAGGGTGCCCAAGATGGATGACCGGTTAGTGTCTTGCCGCTCTGGTCTACTCGAAGCGTTGCTACCCTCCAGCCCTTCCGGGCTTCTCCCATTTGCGCTTGCACCTTCCTAGTCTTCCTCCGGTGCGCTAGGGTGTGTATCCTTTGCCGCAGTTACTCCTCCAGATCATGATTCTATTTGGTCAAGCGCTCAACCACTGCCGCAAGTGTTTGGGCTTGCCTCTCCAAGACTGTGGTGTGCGGTTCGTCGCCTTGATTGTTGGTTGTTGCCATCGATCGATTGAGTACCATGCAACTTTTGTTTTAGGGGTAGAACAAAGGCTGATGTTGAATTTTTCCCACAGACGGCGCCAACTGATGATGAAGAGAAATCCACCAGTTGTCACGTGGCCCTCACTTGACTCGAAACAACAACTGCACATCAAAATACAAGACTAAACAAAGGGCACCGATGTGGTGCCGGCCAAAAACCCTCCGAAGGTTAAGTTAGAGCTTCTTTTCTTCTTCATAACCCTAAAGTGCTAGAGTTGAAGTGAACTATACATACCGTGGTTTATGAGGGTTTTGGGGTATATATAATAGTGTGGAGCTGAAATAAGTGCCTTGGTGAGGAAGTACTTTCCTACTAGGAGAGTAATTTGTGGATTTTACGTATCTCCTATAGCCATTTTCCTTATAGGAATCTTCTCGACTAGGGTCAAACGTGTAGCGCAAGAACTTTCCTTATACACGTATTCGTGGAGGACAAGATAGGTTATGGATGAAGGCTTACTTATCCTCTTCAGCTTTTCCTTCCGTTAGCCTTTCCTTCCTAAGGTCGTCAGCTTACACACCTGTCTCCGGAAAGGTCGTCAGCTTAGAACCTTCAGCTTTGACTCCGTCAGCTTTCTTCCTTTAGCTTTGATCTCATTAGTTTCCTTCCTTCAGCTCAACGTCGTCAGACATGAGGCAGGGCCGCGGATGTCGAAAGGGGATGGTTCAGTGATCAGAGCTGACGGGCTTGTTATTCCCGTTAGCCTTCTTAAGGTGTTAGTAACAACTTGTAAAATCACCCTCATCAAATACAAAATGAAATTTATGAGGAACAATTCAGACAATGGTGTAGCTGCATAATAAGTACAAGCTACAAAGTACCCTGCACTAAAGATACTGCGTGGAAAAAACATTGGCTACAATACGAGAAACATCCAGTTTCATTAATATATGACCTTGCTTACTTGCAAGAGGCATTAGTAGTAAAAACTTCACAGTCGGTCACATTTCTAGATTTCACTTTGGATGGTATACAAATGTAGATGTCACAGAGAGAGGAAAAGAATAGCCCAAAATTAAAGAAAGTTGGAGTTATCTACAAACTGCACAATAATATTAAGCACCTGATGTGTAATATATTGAACAAAACAATTTAAAAGGAAAGACAATCATCAATAATATATTCCTTTAATGTCAAAATTATTAACAACCATAATTTAACATAGAGATGGGGCGGTATATTTATCCAAAGAAAAACACACAAAATCAAGATATGAAAAGCTAAAACAAGACAAACCTGTGGCTATTGCTATCAATTCCAACAGACCCTCTTTGATTGGTCTCGGTGTTGGGGTCTCTCGGATTGTTTTACCCTTATGGATTTCCTTTCGTCTATTAGAATAGCTTAGTGGTTGCTTGTGTTGCTTGTGTCTTTTTGTTCACTACCGTGAACTCTTTTTATTTTCATGCTATTCCTTTATGAATAATATTTTCTTCTTACTTATCAATAATAAAAAAAATCTAACTCGATACCACCAACCCACATGGCAGCAGGCAAGGTCCTACATCCCCTCAAGTTAAAGTTAAGACTCTTCTCCACCACCACAATCACAGTGCCAAAGTGCAACCAAAGATGTACAAACAACAAAAACTCTCATCAATAAAAATTCCCCTAAGCCCAAAAAGCCATTTTCCAACCCTCAAAATATGCAGCAGCAAAAGTGGAAAACCCATTTAAAAACTCTAAAATTTAACATCACCTAAAGTAGCTCATCACCCCAAATTCAAAACCCCATTCATACTTATTTACAATACACCACCAAGTAAAAATAAAAATAAAAATAAAAAAACCTGCCTAGAAAAATAGCAATTTTTCTGAACAGGACCCATCTCACACACACTCACACCACACTCTTCCTGAAATTCTCACCAACTTAACAGTAGTCCATTTGAGAAAAAAAAAAAAACACAGAAAATATGATCTTAACAGGTACATCAAGGTTCATAAGCTACACTGTCAAAAAAAATTAAAGTTTAATTTTTTTTAATAAAAAAAAGGGATCATACACATCTTTCTTTGAACTTTGTGTATTGATGCCTTAAGGACAATAAAAGTGCATATTATATCAAATTATCAGAATGGAAAAAATTGTAATCTTACACGATTGTGACAAATTTTTTTAGTGACACTCTATTAGAGTATTGTTTTGTCCAAATACCAAAGAATTTTACCATATAAACAAAAATAATTGAACACAGGCAAAAGCAGGAATATCGTGGAGTGAATTGAATTAAGGTAATATGATTTTTTTTAGGTAATAAGAATTACTATTAATAATAAAATAAGTACAACAATACATTGGATGCAGTGAGTGTACTGAGTGTATACCAACCTACAACGCAAACAAACTCTAAAAAATGTAAAGTCTACATTACCATTGGGTCTATCCATATCTACTAATATCCAATGAAATAATGAGTTGACAAATACTGACTTAACCCTTGCACCTGACAACTCCTACCCCTCAAAGGTTCTTCAATTTCTCTCTCTCCACAAAGTCCACATCAAGCACAATGGTTCAAGACTTCTAAAGGGACTTGGTTTCCTTTTGTATCTGATGATGAAGAGAAATCCACCAGTTGTCACGTGGCCCTCACTTGACTCGAAACAACACCTGCACAACAAAATACAAGACCAAACAAAGGGCACCGGTATGGTGCCGGCCAAAAACCCTCCGAAGGTCAAGTTAGAGCTTCTTTTCTTCTTCACAACCCTAAAGTGTTAGAGTTGAAGTGAATTATACGTACTGTGGTTTATGAGGGTTTTGGGGTATATATAGTAGTGTGGAGTCGAAATAAGTGCCTTGGTGAGGAAGTACTTTCCTTCTAGGAGAGTAATTTGTGGATTTTACGTATCTCCTAGAGCCCTTTTTCTTATAGGAATCTTCTCGACTAGGGTCAAACGTGTAGTGCAAGAACTTTCCTTATACACGCATTCGTGGAGGACAAGATAGGTTATGGATGAAGGCTTACTTATCCCCTTCAGCTTTTCCTTCCGTCAGCCTTTCCTTCCTAAGGTCGTCAGCTTACACACTTGTCTCTGGAAAGGTCGTCAGCTTAGAACTTTCAGCTTTGACTACGTCAGCTTTCTTCCTTCAGCCTTGATCTCATTGGTTTCCTCCCTTCAGCTCAACGCCATCAGACATGAGACAGGGCCGCAGATGTTGAATGGGGATGGTTCAGTAATCAGAGCTGACGGGCTTGTTATTCCCGTTAGCCTTCTTAAGGTGTTAGTAACAACTTGTAAAATCACCCTCATCAGTATCCTCACAGCAGGCTAGCAAGCATGCACATGGATTTAGTCACCATTTCTATCTAGTTTCTAATATGCTGTCTTTAGTCCAAAGCTGAACCCATTGAGAATACAGTAAATCAAACAGGGCAGGGAGACAATAATTCCCAATCCTACAATTACCTAACATAGATAGGGTACTAATGCACTACTTTACCCCTAACATCCAAATAATCACTAACCTTAGCATGTTTGTTACCTGCAATTTGGAAAGGATCATAAACTAACGTAAACTAACCAATTAAAAGCCTTGTTCCCACACCATGCATCAAGCCATATACCCTCACCCTCATGCATCCCCCATTTTAAATCTAATAAATTTATAGGACTCCCAAAACCTACTCTTATTCCTTTCCACACTCCTACTCAATGTTTTTAGCATTCTTTGAAGTGAGAGTGATCCTGATTTTGTGAATTTGTTCAAAGCTTTTTTTTTTCTTTGCAAAATACTAATCACACATTTTACAATATACCTCACAACAAAGACTCTATACTTTTAGCAACTTATATAAAATAATATAAAAATATCTCATTAAAATAATGATAAACATGTACTACAAAACATATACTATAACAACCAATACATATTCTCACCAGATATAAGTGTTAAATTGAAGGATCCATATTCTCATCGGATATCCAACCCAACTTCTCTGTGACGCCTTCTTAAATACTTGTCACGTGCCAAAATTACCAATACCATTGTCCCAGTCCCAACGGAATCAACAATGCAAATTCTCACTCACTAGATAGATCTTCCTCATTCCTCACTCCCTCAGATCCCATTTCTAAACCAAAACCAAAAACCAAAAAGCCAAAACCAACCATGTTGATACGCCAAAACCCACCACGCTGATACGCCCTAACGTCGAAACCCACTTCGACCTACGAGCAAGAAATACCCACTCCGGTCCACACCAATATGCCCCAACACCGAAACCCACTCCTATACACGAGCAAGCACAACCATGAGCGATAACCACTCCGATCCACGAGCAAGCACAACCACGAGGGAGCACTCTGATCCAAAAAAAGCCACTTCGATCCATGAGGCTAGAGCACAACCACAACCCAAAGAGAGAAGAGAGAATGCTCAGAGAGAGAAGAGAGAACAGAGAAGTGTGAGAGAGTAGAGAGAAACCTGAGATTGAGAAATGTACCTAATTTTTTTTTAATACCACCTTTGCTGGAGTGCGCTTTTTGTTTGATGAGAAGCTAATGCTCTAAGTGAAACACGTTAGGAGGGAAACAAATTTTTGGGAAATTTTGGGTGGGAAAAATAAAAGAAGACAGATTTATTTTCAGGAAAAAATAAAAATAAAAATAAAAGAAGACAATTTTAATTAATTACCATTTTTGACTAGCAATTACCATTTTGTCATGCATTTTGTAATTGTACATGAATCAAACACATCTATATATTTAAGTGAGTTAGTGAGTGCAAAATATTAAAAATCTAATATTAATGAGCAATGAAATAAAATTTCAAAACAAAAAACAATCACCTATACTCAATAAAAATCACCACATAGCTTTCTAAAAAAATTAAAAACAACTTTCTCAAAAAAAAAAAAAAAAAATCAAACGTTCTATCTTATTAAAATCTTTTTTTTTAAATGATCATAGCTATTATTAAATTTATGTAAGAATTATAATATATGACTAACAAGGTTTACTTTTTAACTCTAATGTAACATTATTATTGAATTCTAAAAAATGTAACTCTAGAAAATGTTACACCAACCAATAACTTATTATTGAATTCATATTTTGAAAATCTAACCGTTGGATTATATGTTCTATATGTTCTTAACATGAATGCCAATTTTCATGCAATTCAGGTGTAATTTACCATTCGATCTTTAAACTCATCTTTTATGCGTTATTTTAAACTACAATGAATTTAAACAATTGATTGATGACATGGCTATTAATCTTTGATCACCTTGAAATTTTGTAAGTATGAAAAATATATGAAGATAATGTAATCTAACGATAGATTTGTCAAAATTAACATTGAATTAAGAAATATAGGGTTGGGTTCAAGCTACACCTAATGTTACTCTAAAAATGTTACACCAACCAATAACTTATTATTGAATTCATATTTTGAAAATCCAACTGTTGGATTACATTTTCTATATGTTCTTAACATGCATGCCAATTTTCATACCAATCGGGTGTAATTTACCATTTGATATTTAAACTCATCTTTTATGCGTTATTTTAAATTACAAAAACTTGAATTTAAACAATTGATTGATGATATGACTATTAATCTTTAATTACCTTGAAATTTTGTAAGCATAAAAAATATATAAAGATAATGTAATCTAATTATAGATTTGTCAAAGTTCACATTGAATAAAGAAATATATGGTTCGGTTCAAGTTACACCTAATGTAACTCTAAAAAATGTTACACCAACCAATAACTTATTATTGAATTCATATTTTGAAAATCCAACCGTTAGATTACATGTTTTATATGTTCTTAACATGCATGCCAATTTTCATGCCAATTTTCATGCCAATCGGAAGTATTTTACCATTTGATCTTTAAACTCATATTTTATGCGTTATTTTAAACTACAAAAAGTTGAATTTAAACAATTGATTAATGACATGACTATTAATCTTTGATCACCTTGAAATTTTGTAAGCATGAAAAATATATGAAGATAATATCATCTAACGGTAGATTAGTCAAAATTCACATTGAATAAATAAATATATGGTTGGGTTCAAGTTACACCTAAAGTAACTCTAAAAAATGTTACACCAACCAATAACTTATTATTGAATTCATATTTTGAAAATCCAACCGTTGGATTACATTTTTTATATGTTCTTAACATGCATGCTAATTTTCATGTCAATTGGGTGTAATTTATTATTTGACTTTTAAACTCATCTTTTATGCGTTATTTTAAACTACAAAAACTTGAATTTAAACAATTGATCAATGACATGACTATTAATCTTTAATTACCTTAAAATTTTGTAAGCATGAAAAATATATGAAGATAATGTAATCTAACGGTAGATTTGTCAAAGTTCACATTGAATAAAAAAAATATATGGTTGGGTTCAAGTTACAGCTAATGTAACTCTAAAAAATGTTACCCCAACCAATAACTTATTATTGAATTCATATTTTGAAAATACAACCTTTGGATTACATGTTTTATATGTTCTTAACATGCATGTCAATTTTCATGTCAATCGGGTGTAATTTACCATTTGATCTTTAAACTCATTTTTTATGCGTTATTTTAAACTACAAAAACTTGAATTTAAACAATTGATTGATGACATGACTATTAATCTTTGATCACCTTGAAATTTTGTGAGCATGAAAAATATATGAAGATAAAATAATCTAACGGTAGATTTGTCAAAATTCACATTGAATTAAGAAATATAGGGTTGGGTTCAAGTTATACCTAATGTAACTCTAAAAAATGTTACATCAACCAATAACTTATTATTAAATTTATATTTTGAAAATCCACCCATTGGATTACATGTTCTATATGATCTTAACATTCATGCCAATTGGGTGTAATTTACCATTTGATCTATAAATGGGAAGGCGAAAAAAACAGAGGAAAATTTTGGGGCTGAGAAATTCAAAGGTCTATTGCAGCGGCCCAACCTGCCGCTATAACTAAGAAAAAGCATCGCAAAAAGGAGTACATATTGCGGTGGTCATACAAAACTCCGCTATAGCTCGCATGTTGCGGCATTTTTCTCTATTGCTGCTATAACATCTGTGCAAAATGATGTATTTATTGCAGCGGGTTTTAGGAGCCCCGCTATATCTATGTGACCGCCACTAAAACATATATATGGTGGTGGTTTTTATGTCCCGCCGCTATAGGACACTGCAAAGGACTATACCTTTAGTGGCAGTCCCAGAAAATGCCGCAATAGACCCTATGTACAACAGCGGTCCCAAAAAGTGCCGCAATATGCGACATATAGCGGCGGTTTTTGCACCCGCCGCAAAAAAACCGCCACAATAGTATAGATTTCTTGTAGTGGGCGAGTTAGCTCAATTAACTAGTAATGCATGACAAATGGCAATGCCATGACCCAGGCCTAAGTGTGTGTTTGGGAAATGTTAATTTTTTTTTTTAATATTATGTCTTTGTTTCTAGGTTTTATTTTATTTTATTTTATTTTATTTTTATGAACAATTTAACTTTTAGTGTTTTTATATAAAATAAATTAGCTTTTAGTTTCCTGTAATACATTTAAACATAAAAAATACAAAAATTATATATTTTAATAAATGCTATGCAAAAAAGTTATAAAAGATAAACAATTTTCAAATAGACAATCTCATCATAAAAGCTTGGAAAGTCCCCTGAAAATTGACTCCCACTTTTTATCAGGACAAATATATTACAGGCCTAAACAACGCCATCCCATTTACAGGCCATGCCATGGACAACATACCAATGCATCAGAGTTTTAGGTTTGGAGTGCAAGCTGCCACCATGTTTTTAGGGTATTGCATAGACATTTTGGCATCCTAGAAAAATCTCTCCGACACTTTATTCCCACAATGTTGAAGCACATGATGCAATTTCTTTTCCCTCTTTCTAATTTTTCTAATTCAAAAAGTGGGAAAAGAAAACTTGGAGATGCAACATCCAAAATAATTATAATGTGACATTGCATGATTTTACAGGTGCCATATTATAGGTGACATCAAACTACAGTATATGGATAGTGTTGCATCTAGCTTTATTTATTCAAGCATATTGAAAATGGAGTTTACTTTTTAATATGTTAAATAGTATACATGCTTAAAATAATTTTATTGGAATTCATATATATATATATGGCATGATATATATATATATATATCTTAATTAAAATAGTAATTAGGAGATGGTATTTATTATGGATGAGTTAAATTGCGCATAGAAAGTAAAAGCTCTCTCTCTCTCTCATTATCAATATTGCTAATCAGCTACCATGCATGCATAGCAAACCAAGGAGTACTGTCTTTTTTCCTTTGGATAAGAATTAGTGCTTAATTATGTCAGTATATAGATAAGTCTAAACCAAGGAGTACTGCTTTTTTCTTTTGGATAAGAATTACTGCTTAATTAGGTTTGTACTTGACCAATCCTTTCATCTTCCCTGGCTCTCAGAACTTCATATTTAAATTATGATTTATGAATGTTGATTTGAAATTTGGTGTTAATTAATATAATATTATAAAGCATGAAATGAATGGACAAGTACATAGGTGATGATAGAACCCATTACATGATAATCATTTCACAAACGAATGAATTATTAATTTAGTGGGTGCTGATTCGAACATTGATTCGTGTCTTGTTAGGTGCCTCCTATTGATAGGACAAAAGATTAAACAGTGCTTTGATAGAAAACCAAGGTGCGGATATTTGGTATATTGAACTAAAATTATGTGGAGAATCGATGTTGCATAATCATTTTCAGAGGTTAGTGGTTTCCATGCAGGTTAACCATGTCTCAAGTGGCATCTATGCTGTAGACAAATCATTCAAAAAGTGGCACAAATGCTGTTGTCATTACGAAAAAAAAAAAAAAAAAAAAGAAAAAGAAAAAGAAAAAGAAAAAAATGCTCAGTACATATTAATCTTACATAGTACCAATGGAAACATGGAGTTTTAACACTCTTAATCTTGCATTTTAAAGTAGGGTTTTAATACATATTCAAAATTTTTAAAAGGGCACAGGTTGCTTTGATTGGATCCTATCCAAGTAGTTGTATTTTCAGGTGTTCAAATGTGTAATAATTCATCCAACTTATGAATATGACTTGCACTATGTACAAGTGTAATTTTGCACCACTTGCACCTTGACTCTAATTGGGGCTGCTTCTGCTTAGAATTCCAACGATTGGAAACAAAGAAATTGGAACAATGATGTGCATAATGACTTCATTTCCTTGCTATCTTTTATGGATTCAGTGATATTGACAAGTTTAGTGGGAATTTTTGTATTAGCTCCATTTCCAAGTTGACAATTTGATTTAGGACAGAGTTAACCATATAAGCCAGTGATGAAATAAGAGGAAAGTGAGTTTCCTAGGAGGAATGAGAAATGCAATCATATTTCAATGAGTGGTGGGTGTTATACAGCCAACAAGGCCAAAAACAAAAAAAAAGTAGTGGCTGTCCCAGCTACCCACTTTCTTTAGAAAGTTAATGCAGCTTTTGGCGTCGGAGCCGGAAACTTCGCTCATAAAGGGTAAGGCTAAATACTTCTAAATATTTTGATTTCTAAAAATATATATCAACATAAAGTACTCTTAAATTAGTAAAACTGTACTACTATTAAAATTATTTGAAAAAATTATATTTTTCCACCTTAAACTACATATTATGATCCTTGTTAAGTTTTCTGTATGGTAAATTATATTGACACTCATTTTTTGAGATAGTCACAATACACTGTCAACCCCGCAACTCAAACAATTTCCCCCCTCTTTAAACCCCCAAGAACTTTGTGTATGAATATGCGTTCATTAATCTACAAGGTTCTTGATAATTAAGCTACATTGACACTTCTAATATAAGAGTTATGACAAAATTAAACTTGTTATATCGTATTTTTAAGGCGTATATGCACTTTTGGTCCTTACATTTTGGACTGATTCTCGATTTGATCTTTAAATTGATTTTGCTCCAAGGTCAGTCTGACGTGGCAAACGGAATGCATTGTGTGCACAATAAATGCTAATGTGGCCAATAAAATAATATTAAAAAAATTTATTTGGCATTTTTTAAATGTCACGTCAGCATTTAAAATGCCACATCAGCATATAAATTAATAAAAAAAGCAAGGTCAGAAAATTAAAAAAATTAATCTAATTAAAAATAATAATTTAATACATTTTTAAGGAAAAAAAAAAACAAACGTTGAATGATTTTCTTATTATTATTTTTTAATTATTTTTGAAAGAACATGGAGTAACATGTTCTTCAGGTTGCCCTGAAAATTAAAATAATCTAAGATTTTCTTCTCTTTTCCTGTATTTTCTTAGCAAATATACATGCAAAAATTCATACAAAATCTCTATCCTCCACCGAAACCTCCAACACAAAAAAAAATCATCAAACCCACATGAAAAAACCAACCCAGAAAAATCATCAAACCTCCAATGTAGAAAAATTATCAAACCTCGAAACCTCCAACCCAGAAAAATCATCAAATCTCCAACCTAGAAAAATCATCAAACCCTGAAACCTCCAACCCATAAAAGCATCAAACCCATATGAAAAAACCAAACCCAGAAATTTAAAACAAATCAACACCTATAGGGAAAAACAAACCTAGGTCAGAGAGAGAGAGTGATCTGATTGGTTCTTTTCCCCACTCTCTTAGCAACCAAACACAAAAAAAAAAAAAAAAAAAAATCATCTCCTTCAATTTTTTAACCCTTTACCAGACCCAATTTGTGACCCACATGCCTTGACCTAGCGATAGAGTTCTAATGCGGTGACGCTTGTCCCGTGCGATGGAGGTGATGCATGTGCCGATCTTCTTTGAGTGCTATAACGTGCATGATGACATGAAGAGAGTCCCTAAGGAATTCATGAACTCGATCAGGAAGAACAATGTGGGGTTTTCGAGTGGATCGAAGAGAGAGTTTTGTTTTATTTGGCCATGGGTGTCTGGGTTTGGAGTTTGGTGTCTTTTGCCATGGGTCTCTCGGCTTGGAGCAGGGGGTTTGGAGTGGAGCAGATCAAAGAGAGAAACAGAGAGTGAGAGAATTCAAGGGGCAGAGAGAGATATTTGGGTTAGGTTCATGAGTTTGGTTTTTTGTTTCATTATTATTATTTTTTTATAATAGGTTTTTTATTTAGTAGAGTATTAGGTTGGTTTTTTTTTTTTCCTTTTTTTTTGTCTAAAAATTGGAAAATTTAATTTTGTGATGTTATGCTGGTTGACTAAGAAAATTTTAGAAAATTATTATAAATTTTTTTTATCAAATTTAAAAATTGATAAAGGTTTTTTGTTTTTAATTTTTCTAGTTTAAATTAAAATCAAGAAATTAAAAAATATTTATTAATTTAATGCTGATGTGGCATGTTAAATGCTAACGTGGCATTTAAAAAATGCCAAATCAAAATTTTTAATATTATTTATTAGTCATGTCAACATTTACAGTGCATTCTATTTGCCATCTCAGATTCTTCTGTTACTAGATTGAAGGCAGGAACTAAAATAAAAATGATTTTCTGAAATTAGGGATTGACTTAGGAGCAAAATTAATTTAAAACCAAATAATCAGCCGAAAATATAAGGACCAAAAGTACATTTATGCCTATTTTTAAAAATGACACTACCCCAAATTCTCAAAATAATCAACCCTCTGTTTTATACCTTTTTTGTCGGCCAAACTTAGTTAACAATATCAAATACAAAAATATTCATTTCCAAAGAAAATTTTATTAAAAATAATTTTCATATAACTTATATATTTCCAATAATTAGACACCCTACCACTCTTTAAGTTATAGAGAAAGTTTGCTTATTTGGAAATATATTAAGTTTATAAATTATTACACTTACTAAGAAATATCAATTACAACTCTCTTAAAAAAGAATAGTTATTCCTTATTTTAAAAAATAACTATTCATAACGAATGATTATTATTTGTAATAAAAATATAACAAAACTACTGAATAACTAAACTATATAAATAACTAATATATAACAATGCTTATTACAGTTTACTAAACATGTCAGTGTTTATGCGAAGCTTAGCACAAATTTGATTCTAGATTTTTTATCTTCTATTTTTTTAAAATTTTTATTGAGAAACGGGGCCGGTTCCTAGATTAAGCCTAGAAATGCTCTATATTTAATCCGTGATTGCTCTTCGTAATCTTCCATTAAGTTTTCCATTCAACGAGGAGCACATTGATTTATGCTTTAGTGCCATTCTTGCCGAGAAAATAGGGAACAAGAACAGACTTGAAATCTCACACCATTTGCTTACATCTCATCCACTAGAATGTAAATTTTGAGGTTTTATTATAAATATTAAGGTAAGATATTATTTTCATTCTTAAATTTTAATAAAAATTTGTTTTTTTGTCCCCAAACTTTAAAAAGTTATTTATTTATTTTTTTTCTAAGAGTGTGTTTGTTTGAAGGTGAAATATGGTGGATGGAAAACTTTGGAGAGAAAATAGAAAGGAAAACTTTTTTGAGTGTGTTTGGTTGGGTGGAGAGGAAGAAAAATAAATGGTGGGGCCTAGGTGTTTTCTCCCTAGGCCTACTAAAAAGTTTTCTCTCCAAAATAGAGAGAATATTAAAGTGAGAAAATAAGGCTACTTAATGGAAAAAAAAAAAAATGCCCATATCCAGTTCCTTTCTCTTTTTTTTTTTTTTTTTTTTTTTTCTTTGTTTTTTGTTTGGTTTTGTTTTGTTTTGTTTTTTTTTTTTGCTGGGCACGTTGCCTCTCTCTGCTTCTTTTTTTCCTTTCTTTTTCTTTTTCCTTTTATTTCCTGGACGTCTGAACGTTGCTTTTTTATTTATTTATTAATTTTTTGATTTGTGCCTGTGGGTGGGCACGATACCAATTTTTTTTTTCTTTTCTTTCCTGGACGTTGCTCCTTGTTTTTTTTTTTCCCCTTGTGTGATATTTTTTTTTTCTTTAACTAGGCATGATTTTTTTTTTTGGAACATGATTTTTATTTTTTAATAAATTGGGTGATTGTTTTTTTTTTTTATAGTTGTTTGTCACTTTTTTGTTTTAATTGGTTATCATTTTTTAATAAGAGTTTATAAGTAAATTTATGCAAATTCACTTTTTCCATCTCTCCATTTTTCCACTTCCAACCAAAAAAAAAGAGATAAATTAAAATTTTTTCTACCCTCCCATTTTTTCATCCTTCCACCATTTTTTATTCTCACACTTTTCCATTTTTCCAACCAAACAGATCCTAAATTTTGTAGAGAGTTTTTTCAGTAGTTTAGAGACTAAAATAGGGATAAAAAAATAACTTTTTTCAATAGTTTAATGATAAAAAACAAATTTTTAGAAAAGTTTAAAGACATAAATAAAATATTTTCAATAGTTTAAAGATGAAAGATGAACTTTTCAATAGTTTAGGGGCGAAAAAAGAACTTTTTAAAGTTTAGGATAAAAAAAAACTTTTAATAAAATATAGAGACTAAAATAGTATTTTAAAATTTACATTTTATAATAACTTCTGTTACATTTTAAAATTAAGATTTAAAGTAAAACCCAAGGGTACCTCCCCCACTCGAATATAATAACTTCTATTACATTTTAAAATAGTATTTTAAGGTTCTATGTTATGTCTACCCTTCTGCTTTGTGTCAGTCACTAAACGATAACAGAAGTTAAGAACGTTGATCCAAAGAATTTTATAATTTAAAACAGAAGGGTATACGTACAATAGAACTCGATTTAGATTTAGTTAAGCAAAAACCTGCAAATCTCAATACGTACGTCCTTGAGCTCAGGATGAAGAACTTTAAAATTCATTAGAAAATTAGTAAAATCTAAATTTTTTTAAAATGTGAGTTGTTATTTTCTTTCTTACGATGCATGGCTAGTTATACTGTTACAGGGTGAGAAACCTAGGGCTTGTTTGGTTTGGTCATGACTTAGTTTTTATAACTCAAAACTCATAATTCTTGTTTGGTCACATAACTCAATCATATAACTCACCTTTTACCACCATAACTCATATTTCAGAAACTGAAAACATCAAAATTCAGTTTTCAGTTTCCATTATCCATCACTTAAATTTTTGAGTTTTGAGTGATGGAAACATAACCCAAAAACTAAGTCAAACAAGATTTTTTTGGTGGGATCCATGCGTTTTGGAAACTCAGTGATGAAAATTGAATGATATCACTCAAAATCATAGTGATCCAAACAAGCCCCTAATTTCCAAGTAATTAGAGTATTCCAAAATATGCCTTAATTAGTATGCTACCATAGAAGGAGACCATTTTAATTACTAAAAAAAAGAAAAAAACCCTATTTTAACCAAGGGATTTCTGATTCCAAAAATAAATAAATAAATAAATCCTTAGAAAATAAATAAATAAAATTGAATCTCAAAAATTAGGAAAAAACATAAAAAATTCATAATTAACAAAAACTCAATGCCATATTTTGTCTTACTTCATAAAAGACACACACGTACCACCGCACACTCTTGGTACGATGGTCACTCTACAAGTATAAGTGCTTGTAAGGTGTGGGGGGCAAGGGCCGGATTTCAAGTATCTAGGAGAGAGCTTCACACACATATACACTTAGATTAGGTTAGAGTAAAATTCTATCTTGTATCAAAAAAAAGAAAAGAAAAAAGACACACACGTGTTATATATATAAAGTTAAAACTTAGAGAGAATTCAATTAGATTTGATTTTAATTAGAATATAATTTTGTGTCAGATTTCTCACCCAAGTGAATTATTAGGTGCGAAAATTGAACAGTTCAAATTCAATTAGATTCTAAATAGGATTTTAAAGAGCATAAGAGCATCAGCATTAGCTGTGCTAAAAAAAAAAATGCTATTTTCACACATCAAAAAGTTATTTTATCTATTTTAACACATTACTTTACAATACATCATACACTAGATCTTCTATTTTAAGATCCCAACTATTAGTTTGTTTAGACCTATGTATACTTAGATTATTTAACCTAATTAATTAACCGATTTGATTTATTCAAAATTAGGTTAAATACAAAAAATCATATCACAAAGTGCGGAAAAAGAAAGGAGACAAGCGATATAATTACCCAAGAAAACCAAGAAAACCAATAAACCAACAGTTTCAAGTTAAAAAACCAAAGGAGGATTTAACCTAATCTATTCTCAACGTAAATAAATTTACTAAGATAGAATGTAAGTTTTACAATAGATTTAAACCCTATATCTAAAGTCATCTCTTGCAGTACTTACTCACACGACCATGTGCAGTTCCGAATCCACGGACTCTTCTATCTAAATTTGTCGAATACAAATATTCATGTTTGCAACTTTGAGAGATCCACTAAAAGATTTAGATGCAAAACAAACTCTCTAGTTTGTGACTCCAAGACCATCCTTGAAGGTTTAAATCTTTAGCACCTTTGATGACCAGTGATGGCAGCAACTTTTACAACACCGGATCTTGAGTTTCTTCAAAGAATATTGTTGGTAGAAGTTTTGAGAGAGTTTTGAGTACAAAAACCCTAGATCAACAATAGGAGACACAAGATGCACTATTCTCTCTCTAAAAGCCACTTTAAATCGTGTTATAGGGTTCCTTTTAAATACTAGGAGAATTAGATCTAAAACTCTTGGACTTTAATCAAATTCTGCAGAATCCGTCCTTCGATCGGTCAAGCCTATTTTTCGATTGGTCGAACTTGGCATGTTTTGAATTCCTAAACCTACAACTTCCTTTTTCTTGTATTCTGACTTACAATATTTTGAGCATTGTCTAATCATACTTATAGATTTAAGAATCTATATCTAGACAAGTTTGTGTTTACAGTTTGCCAATTGTTCTAAAATTTTAGAACCTAACACTAGCCCATTAAAATATTCTAAATAAAACTTCTACAGAATAAAAAAAAAAAAAAATTATAAAGCCAGCACCATCACACACAGGCAGGCTCCACCACCACCACGGGTACAATCCACTACCACTAAAAACAACCCACCAGCCACCACCACCACCCAATACTACTAAAAAAAACCCCAAAATCAAGCCAAGAAGAGATGAATTTGATATCAACAAACCAAAATCAACCCAATACCACCAACAAGAATGTTGGCTCACTGAAAATCTAATAAGCCATAAAACCGATGGGCACAACCAATGGGCGATTCACAAACCGAAACTAGCACTGCCACCCCTCTCCTACAACACACAACCACAACCCACAACCCACAACCACCAGCACTGCAACTCGTCTTCAAAACCAACCAAAACCTACTAGATCGAACCACCACCGAAGACCAACATATTATTGCCGACAACCTACAAGATCGGCCAGCACCATCATCGAAAAGCCATCAAGAGAGAGAGAGAGAGAGAGAGAGAGAGAGAGAGAGAGAGGACATAGAATTGAGAGAGAAGACAAATATGAGAGTAATTGGAGAGGGGAGAGAGTGAATGAAAAATAAATAAAAGTTTTGGCATTTTACTATGTACAATCTCAATTTTTAGAACGACACTGTAGTCCCTAAGATTTGGAATATTTGATGTGGCTGAGTTTTTGGTGTGCTAAATACTAAAAATTTAGCATTTAGTACACTTGATGCTAATGCACTTATAAGGTCCAATTTTGCCACGTATCCCATTTAATTTTTTAATTTTTGTGGTAAGTTAATTATTGACCGCAAAAATCGAAGAGTCTAAAATATATAATAGTTTCTCATTATAATGAGAAACCATTACATATTTTAGGACTATATAGCTTTAAAAAGGTGTAACCTGTATTCTCTTATACCATGTATAATTTGAATCCATATATGTTTGTGTAATTGTTATTTTTTTATTAAAAATTATATTTGTGCGTATACACATGGTTATATACTAGTTTTTACTAATGACAATGTCCAAAATTGTTCGAACATTTGATTATTTCTTCGGGTGTATAATCTTAATTACTTCCGTAAACTAATATTAGAGACTAGGCATCTCGTTGTTTTTTTTACTTGCTTTGTTTGTTATCTGGCCTATTTGTGCAACTGTACGTAAGTTTTAAAATTAACGATTCTAAGAAATGCAAAATGGGGTTTGTACTTGGGCATTATTCTTGACGCTCATATCAATGCCAGATAGAGACGTGGGTGTGTGTGAATTGACCAACTTGTGTTTATCTATCATATATTAATAGTGACAGCACCAAATAAAGATGATGTTATTTGGACAAATTTGGCGGGGTGGTGGAATTATCCCTAACAACATAACAGAACAATTTAGCCACTTGTTACAGGTGCTAGCTAGAAATGGAAGGTATAGGAATCAGAACTATTATATATGTGTGGTTTTTGTGATGCTTAATTTACTTTGGTTGGAATATTTCCAATCACATTTTGCGTCACTAGGTATCTTTTGAAATTTAATCGATATGATTCGAAATTTCAAAATTCCTCCTGAAATATTCGAAGGAAAGAGAAGGCTATGGGATGTCGGAATCATAGTGTAATTAATTACAATTGAAAAGAACCGATTTAAAGAACGAATTAGTTCATATTGAAATCATGTGGAATTCAAGATTCTAACATTAATTATATTAATATAATTATTTTTTTGAGAAGAATATTAATATTAATTAAGGCCTTACACAAAGGTACATAATTTTTTTCTTTCACTAGTGGTAGGTTTATGTCCGGCGGCTGCAAGAGATTCGCAACACTTTTATTCTCCTCTTCGTCCTTTTTTTCGTTTTTTATTTATTTATTTTATTTATTATAACATTAGGCAACGGCCAACTAGACTATGTGCCAAACAATGACCTACATGTAATGCAAAATGAAAATGCAGGTGAAGTCAAGTGTTCGTTTGGGAATATGTTATATTTCATTTTAAACTCTGGGTATTTTTTTCATAAGAAAATTAAAAAGAACATGTGGTAAATTGTGATTGATAGATTATAAAGTGAGACAAATGGATTAATTATATTGCATTTGGTCTTTTTGCAAGATGGAGAGAGTTTGTGAAGCAAGATTCTCCAACTCCTCACTAGAAACTTCCATCTTCAAGAGATATATAGAAAACACAACCAAGCATAGCAACAACTAGACAGACTAGGGAGTGGGGGTGTAAGGTGGTGATGGGAAGGTGAAGAAGAACAGATAAAGAAACCAAACCCACCTCAAGAGCGGGGCAAATTCTATGTCTATAATATACTCCATTTATGTGAATGGTTAATTTAAATTTTTTTTTTCCGGAGAGTTTCAACTTATGGTGGTGTTCATTCTTGATAATAGCTCTTTATCATTAAATCAATATTAATTAGTTTTTGGTGTAGACGGGGATTAAACTCCAAATTTCCTATTTAATAATTAGAAATTTTATCAGTTGAGTTAACTGGAACTCACAATTAGTTAAAAGTTAAAACACCATTTGTGGCCAAAAGGAATTTATCCTTATAGGCTTAAAGTGAAAGGGAAAGGTCTATTTGATGCGCTTGCAAGCTGCGGCAATTGGCACATCTGGAAGTAACAATTTATAGTGTATGTATACTTCAATAATCAAAAGTTCTAAGTTCGTTTTGGAAAAATTCATTTCTTCAGTGTATATAAGATAAATATATATCACAATGAAGCAGGTTCTAGCTTCTAGTATAAAATACCCTTATTATATGACTAAAACATGCACTAATGCATTTCCTTTTTGTGTAGACACTAGAACAAAATTGATATTAAGTTTGATTTCAAATAAAGCAAAATTGCACTTTACTATGAAAATAATGAATCCAATAAATTGTTTCTTTTTCGTATTAGTAGAATTTAATGCAGAATTCGATTTCTAATAAAGAAAGGGGCACCCAATTGTCCACAAAGAATACTCTTTTTTGATAAAAGGTTAGAACCAAAAACAATACTTAGATCAGTTGAGATTCGACGCCTACACCCTCACTCATTGAAACTCAACTAGCCCCTCAAAAAATTGAACATTTATAAATGATAACTACGGAAATCAAAAGTCAAGCACCACCAATTTAGTGGGATCTGCATCATGTGTCAACATTTCTTCTACGTTAAAAAAAGAAAAGAAAAGAGAGAGACTAATTGAATTATTCGTGGGGACAAATATGTACCACATCAACAACAATTTTAAAAAGCGATTCTCATTTACTTTTCATTAAAGCTTGGCCAAATATAAGCTTACATGAAAGATAGCATAATATATAGTTTTTGTAACTCACATTGAAGTAAAACAAAAGAAGTCAGAAGAAACTAAAAATATCGAGATCAAAAGTACAAAAAAGCCCCTCTTTCCCTCAGTTCCATTAGTCCACGTCCACCATGCAACAATGCAAAGATATTATTTCTGTATTTCTCATTTTAAGCTTTTGGCTTTTCCACAGCAATCATGGGAGTTTGTGGAATGGGAGCACTAATGGCTAACACGGGCACAAATTCTCTGTTAGTTTCATTCTTTGGCATTTCAACTTCATTTGCTTCAATGTCTTCCATCACTGTTGCCATCCTACCATTATTATGATCTCCACCTTCCTTTATTGCTTCAGGAATTTCTTCCATCTCTTTGTACTCCTTGTACTTGCCCCACAGAACCGAGTAAAGTCCCATTACAATCAATACAGCGCCAAGAACACTGAAATCACATGTAGATATATTTATCAGTTTGTGCCTTAGTGGTAAAACTAAAATAAACATTTTTTGTTTTGGTTGGGGGGGGGGGGGGGTGGAATAGTTCACTGCAATTATTCTCTCTACTAAGTTTGTCTTTGTGTGTGGTGACTGATATATCCATTAAAACAAAATGAAAGTGGAATTTTGTTTCTTGGACAAAAACGAATAGATTTTTGAAATGTTATTTCAATTAATTGTGGGGAATTGTACATAAATATATAGTTTTATTGAGATAAATATCAGTAAAGAAAACTTACCCTCCGACATAAATCTTTTCAGCAAGGATAAAAGAGCCCATGATAGCAACAATGATCATCATCAGAGGGCTAAAGGCAGTAACAAAGACAGGTCCTCTTTTCTGCATGACCAATCCTTGGACATAGTATGCAATGCTTGATGACACTATACCCTGTTCATGAAAATTACATATTTAATTAATCACTAAAGCCAAATAGGGTAGAGATAAAGTGAGAGAGCTAGAGAGAGAGACTTACAGCGTAGGCAGCAGCTAGAAGATTCATGTCCCAGCCAATGGTCCAAACTGAGGGCCTGTGCTCCATAACAAAAGTGACAGCTATAGACTGTAGTGTGCCTATGAAGCACACTAGTGTTGTGAGTGAGAGAGGAGCAGCGTATTTCCTCATTGTCACATTCTGTAAAGCAAATCAAAGAAATTTCAATTTATTTATCATACAAGCCACAAATTTAGCTATGTAACTTTTTTGTTACGTTTTTTACCACAACTCTATATAATATGGTCGATTATGATTAGTGGATAAAAAATTGTAAGTGTATTTAAAAATGATTAACGATTTCAACAAGTTGTGGCAAATTGCGTATTTGTCTAAAAATTGTATTCAAAATTCACAAAATTTCTATGATAAGATTCTTTGACTTTTGTTTTAAAACGGCTACAAAATCAACCCTCTTGAAACCCTTTTTATTTTATTTTATTTATGAGAATCAACCCTTCTTGAATGACAAACATCATTTCTTTACCTGAAGGATGAAGAAAGAAGCCCAGGCAAGGGTAGCAATGATGAGAAGAATGGAACCCTTAAGCCAATCCTTGTCACTGACTACAGCGGCCTGTGCATGGGCATTGGATTGAGAGTGATGCATATGCTCAGACCACACAAGATTAATGACATTTCCTTTGTAAAGTGTCATCAACATGGCTCCAGCTACGGTCACTACTGTTCCCACCACCTTTGCTTGGCATCTTATTTTCTTCATGTCCAACTTCTCCATCCTATTCATCCCAATAAGCACAAGTTCATGTTAATCCAAGTCAATATAGCAAAGGGAGATAAAAAGAGAGAGATGATGATAGTAGTATATACCTGCAAAGGACTGCCATGACGAATGTCATTGCTGGGAGCATATTGCTCATAGCACAAGAGAAGGTAGGTGACGTGAATTTCAGCCCGGCGTAGTAGAAGTTCTGATCAATCACTGGCCTGTGAAAGCAGAGTAGATAAAACAGAGGAAGAAACTATGTTAGAATAACTTTCTTTAAGACTTTTGTGTTTAAAACGTGTATGATATATTGTTGAGCAAAAACTAACCCAAGAAGCCCGAGCACAAAAATTTGCATGAAAATAGGAAATGTAATCTTTGGCCTCACTTTCCTGTAATCAAGCAAACAAACATGTATTAATACCATGCCACTATGATAAACTATGAATGACAATCTTTTCTCTCAGAAGTGAATTATATATTTACCTTTCGAGAATAAGAGCAAAGGGAGCGATGGCAGCAGTGGCAAAGGCGTGCCTGTAGACAACAAGCACGTAATGGCTCATTCCTCGGTTGAGTGAAACCTTAGTGATGATGTTCATGCCAGCATAGCCAAATTGCAGAGAAATCATGGCTATGTAAGGCTTACACCTCTGAAAGAAACTTCCAAAGCATCCTTGTCCCTCCATTTCTTTTCTAATTTTTTTTCAGAGGAAGAGACCTTAGGGATTCTAAATGATAAGTAAAGGAAGAAACTCGGAAGAGTAGGGAGTGATAGAGGAAAATAGAGGAAAAACACTTCAATTTGTGTCTCCTAAGTAACAATGAGTGACATGCCCACTATTTTATAGCCCAGCATGCATGAGAGAGAAAGAGAGACAAGAGGTGCGGGCCCCCGCCTCCATCCAAAACATTGTTTTAGTCTTTAGAGGGTTTGAAGCCCCAAACACTGACGCATACAATAAATTTGATAACATTTTCACTTTAAGCATAAATTTCTCATACTAGTTAGTACAAATTCTCCATACATATTACTCATTTCACCTTTTGAATGTAAACATCAATAAATTATATATTATAAAAAAATGCATATATTACATGTGAATTACGGACATTATTTGTACGAAATATACAAAAATGATTGCGAAATATTATCTTCGATTTTCATAACTTTTTAAGATAGCAAATTGCGATTAATATTACATTATTTTCAGGATTAGAACTTAATTCACTTTTATTGTACATTAATTACAAATTACCGTCTCATCACATATCAAAAAATAGTCTTTAAACTTATTGTTCAAGCGTGAGCCACAGACTTTCACACACTACTTTTGCACTATAAGTAGGATCAAATTGAATATTCTAATGAGTTACGTATTCATCCATGTATTTGTGAATTCAATTGTTATGGATTCCGCGTGGGTTGGCTTTATTGTAGGGTGGGTTCCATTGGTTCGAACTTAGTGGTAAGCGATTGGAGAGCTGCCGAAGCAAAGGTGCCTATATGGTGCTTGCTGATGCCAATGAGGGGCTAATGTGGTGCTGGTGGTGGCCCAGAACACGGAGTGGGACCCCCACTCGGCCTCGCATTGATGCAGATCTCATCCATCAGAATAGTACTGAATAGCCTTATTTGAATGACATCATATAAATGGGTTATAATTAATTTAATTGGTAAAATCTTTGTAGTCAAATAAGAGATTTAGGGATTTGACTCTCCGTTTGCATAAAAAATCAATTAATGTCATAGTTTAAAGAGAAATATCAATCATCGTAGAGCAGATGCTATGTATTAAAACTATGTAGTATCTATATTAAAAAAGAAAAAAAAAAAAACAATGAAAATAAGAATGGCACCATATATGGATGATATAGACTTACTCTACCGTCCACATGATTTTTGTTGTTGTTTTATTACAATTAATTGGAATTTGTGACAATTCACTTTTGGTATGTACAATTTATTATAAATGTTTATGGTGTTTGGAGGACATTGGCCGCTTTATGAAATTTGGCATTTTGCATGTCTTATTTGGAGCAATACAATGATGAAAGCAAGCTTTCCACTTTCGTGGATTTATATTTATATGTACAGTTTACATTTACGTCAGCCACTTAGTGAAGAAGAATTTGCATTTCGAATAATATCAATTTCACGAATATTCGTGATATTAAATCCTAAAAAAAATCATATCTTTCCAGTTTTCAAATAAAAACAGGAAAAGCTTTTGTTGGGGACCAAATTCAGCTCCCTATGATTGTTTTATAAAAATGTTGGCAGAATTTTTTTTATTTATTTTTTTTGTTTGAGAGAGTTTTAGCCATTGTCGTCTATTTCTGATGATATTGGCAGAATGTGATGTCAAATATCATAAAAACTTTGAGCTTGTCAGCCTTAATTATCATAATTTTTTCAGTGATTGTTTAGTAATTTTTTATACATTTTTTTGTAGAACCATTTTTCCGAGACAGATACAGAGCTAGAGTAGGTTAGGAAATGCCTCAATTATGAGGGATTTGATAAATGCAAATTAATGGAATTCAAAATAAAATGATCAAAACTAATGATGGAGTAGAAAAACTAAATGGAAGACTAAATTAAAAGCATAGCAAAGTTTGAGAATTGCAATGTAAAAAATAATAATTATAAAAAACATATCAAATTAAAGTAAACACAGTATAATTTATAATTTAGCCAAATCTTTATTATGTTCACACGCCGACAGCTCCTTGTATATATGTTGAGAGTTGAGACATTTAGTTACTGAAGTGACATTCTCTCTCGAGCATTTACTTGAGACCCTTCAATAGTTGTTATTTAAAAATGTAGGTGCCATCTCCATAGACATTTTGTTGTTAATCCTTTTTTTTGGAAAAATTATTTAGTACCCTGAGATATCATATTAGAAATATTTTGGCCCTTTCACTCAAAATATAATGTCATATGTACAAATTAAATGAGTCACGTCCTAATCAGACATAACAAAATAAAAAAATAAAAACGTCAACACAATCGCATCTCAACTGTGGCTTCTTACTAGTAGAGAAGTTCGTGGTGGTTCCTTTCATATAGCACAAGGTCATCTTTCAGAACAACTATGATGGTTGAGCGGTTGTGAGGGTTTTGTTGCAGTGGATTATTTTTATTTTTTTTTAATTTAGATTGTGTGATTAAGATCCGATTCAATTAAATTTGTACATGTGGTGTTATATTATTGAGTAGGAAGATCACTAAACTTTACTAATGTGGGCTTTCTCGTGTACTAAATAATTTCTTTTATAGACACTTGCCTTCTCTTTCTTTATTATATCATTATACACTGTCGATAACCTAGCTATAAGGTGCTTTGTTGGCTAATAGCTATTTAAATGGACATTTGTTGGCTGATAGTCTTGTGACTCAATTGATACTTCCTAATATCTCCAATTAAGACTTCTAGAATTCAAACTCCTTTTTCCCAACTATCAAATTATAATAAAAAAAATGGACATTTGTTGTGCCCTCGTTAAACTAATTTTTAATTTAAAATATACACTGATTAAGATTTTTGTGAGAAACACATTGTCCTCATGTCGATTAAAATTAAACTTCATAGTAAAAGTTATAGATATTTGTTAAGTACGTAATACCTTATGGTATAAGCTATATGTTCTGGTTGAAGATTTTATATTAGAAATGCCATATCAATTGATTACATAATAATGAAGATGCTAAACGTGGAACAAAACCTATTACTATATGATAAGATGACTTTCCCATGTTTACATACACATTTGATAGACCCCTGGATGCTGTTTACATCATTTGTTGTTGCAATGGCATGAGAATTTGCATATTTGTGCGATTGAGACAGGGAAGAATTTCAACCTGGGGAATCCATGGATGGTATTCTTGAATATATATAAATAAAGCATCACTTTTAAAATGACACTCTAATTGTATGATGTTATATATACTGCATGTCTTTGTATCAGCATTTTGTTAGGAACTTTATTATCCAAAAGGCATCGGTAATACAAATTTTTTTTCCCTTTTGTTATTTATATATATCTTTAACGTGTGAGTATTTATAATATTCTATGTATTGCACCTATGAATCATCTTCAATATGCATCACTTGCCGACCTTTTCTTTAGCAAATTCATTTCTAAATCATACTAGTTTATCTGTTATATGATTTTCAAATTAAAGAAGAAGCACTTAATTTATACAGTATCTTTACCAATCACAGCCCATGATAGGGAAGGGGCATCAGGATCAGCGTCCTTTACCAAAAGCAAAAGAAGGGTTTATATTTAATGTAATATTTTTGTTGAATAAAGAAGGGTGTATACTATATAGTACTATAGTATTATAATGTACATAGCAGACTTAATTTAGAAGTATTTAGAAAAGTTTTTCTTCCCTTTTCTCTCCTCGTCACCCCTTTTTTTTATTTTTTTATTTTATGACAACACTGCCCCCTCATGTCATGATGTGGCACAGAATGACAGGGTGCTAACAGCAAGCTCACGAGGAAATTACAGTGTCAAAAGAACGAAAATGATTGTACCAAAAGAACCAAATCGTTCATATGTACACAACTAACTTGATGTGCTAGAAGAATTTGTATATGTTCGTTTATTAAAAAATAGCAACTATCGATACAACCATTTCTACACCTAATTTCACAACTTGATAATTTTAACGATTATGAATGGACAACGTAAAATGGTGGTTTACACAAGACAAAATATTTACCGCTCATAATCTCACAGAGATTTTATTTATTCGAGTTAGGGCATTTACATCCCTTTTTTAAAATATTTTATTTTATTTCATTTATTTAAATGACCTCTTCATAAAGTCACTTTATTTAGAAGTTGGAAAATTCTATGTTTATATTGTACACACAATGTAAACTTATATTGTAGAAAAACATAAAGTGGAAATGTTGTACACATTTGCAAAAAGTGTACAATAGTTATTATTTTTTGTAAATGTGTACAACATTTGCTACTTTTTATGAGTCTATAATATAAGTTTATATTGCAAGTGCAATGCAAATATATAAAAGGTCCAAAAAAGTTTATTTTGTATTTTTAGTACTTTGTTGTCTTGGTGTGCACCGCAGTCTTGCTGCACTACTAAACTGGGTTGTCTACTCAGAAAAAGAAAGAAAGAAAAAAAAAAGCTAGGTACTTTAATTTGTTTTTTTGGTGAAGTTGATACAAGGTGCTTGCTAGCTATATGCTTTTTTTAATTTAATATTTATTATATTTTTTCTGTGAATTATATTGAATTATATTAGGTAGTTAGTTTTTGAGACTTAATTTTATTTAGTAACTAGTAGTATACTTGTGCGATGCAAGGTTAATTAAAATTTTGTAAAGGAATTATAATATTTAACAAATATTATTGAAAGTATCATATATAATAATTATTAGTCAAATACTTGTAAATTTAAGTCAACTATAGTAATCCATACATATATTTAGCCAATACAAAATTATGATAGAAAATTAAAATATTAATTTTTATTTTAAGTTCTTCAAAATTTTTGGTAATCGAAATCTAGTTAAAGTAGAATTTTAATTTTATTGATACTTAGATAACAGAGTTTTACCTAACTTAAACCATCTTCAAAATTAATATGATAAATAGAATTTTACTGAGAGTAATTTTTAATTTCTTGAAACTTAGATACTTCTTGCTAAACTAACTTAATTATCTTAACAATCAATAAAATAAAATAATTTAATAAACATGAGTTTTAAGCTATTTTGCACAATCACAGCTTTTAGGACCCAATTTTTACTATGTAGTATATGATATAGTCATATTTTATTTTTCATTTATATATCAATTGATGGTAGGTGTTATGATTCCCGATCAAGAGCATCTAGTTAGGCATGCATTTCCATAGCATGAGGAAATGCATTGATTTGAGAGATCACTAGCATTTGTCTCGCAGATTCTCTAAATAAAATCGCAATACCAATATTGTGGTCTTACAAAAGCAGGTATCTAAAGGAACGTCTGTTTTCTGCAATCTACTGGATCATATTGTGGGGAATCTACGGTCTGAGTTTGTACCCAAATAGAATGGTCTTATCTTAATAATGCTTGCTCTATATGAGTGAAATTGTACGTCAACAACTCGGAATGCCATTTTTTCCGGGTGTCACTTATCTTGAACTTTCAGATGTAAAACCAACAATTTTTTATGCTTTTCTTTTTGGCAAGTGATTATTTCAATGCACATGTTTAGTCTAAGAATTCTTCTAGAGACGCAACAAAAATTTACAATAATTTCACAAATTACCTTAAGACGCATGCAAAGTTAATTTTTACGTTAAACATCTATGCAAAGGTTTCAATACTTCCTCTTATGTACTGAAAATATTACTATTCTAAATTTACTAACAACTATTGCAATCTTGCTTACAATCAATTTTTTTCTTCAATAGTTATAAATATATACATTAATATACTACTAATAATGTAACTCGAACTTCTCCCCTCTGAACCCCCAAAAAATTCGTACTGCCTTCAATGTAAGTTCAAAATAACCAATCATAATGAACTAGTGAAAGTATAAATTAAACTTGGTTTTGATTTCCAAATTATCCCCTTAAGAAGGTCTAATTATAAGCTATTCTGAGGGTCTCATTCTATAGATTTATTGTCTTGGCTTTTAGGGCACAATTCACAGCACGCGTTCACTAGCTAACATGATTAGCTAATACCACTTGCTGCCTATAATGGGTCCTAGCTAGTTAGGACAAAGGAGAAGCAGACCACAACTTGCACAAAGTGATGACGCTGTATTCCTCGAGTCTTGGCCATGAACTAGAAGAAGGGGCTCCACGTACGCTACTTAGCAACATACTCTTTGTGCATAAAATCCACCAAAATTGCCTTTCTAATCTTATAGACAAGGTGCTCGCACAGTTCACAGAGATGGCTAGAGACTGTGGCAAAGTGGAGCACCAGAAATCAAATGGGCATCTAATCAGCCCCCAATCATCACAACATTTGTCACGTCATGCAACGTACCGACAAAATTCTGAAATGAATTTCAGAGCAGGTTTGAGAGTGGCGGTCATCAAATTTTTGTAATGGAAAAATGATTGAGATTTTTTGAACCCTGTAGAAATGCATGGGCAATTATATGGGGGTGGAAGTGGAGTAGGATAGTACGGAGACTTATTTATTTATTTTCGGATATATATATTTATATAACATTCTTTTCACACTCGTTTACCTTCACTATTTCACTTACATATCTATAATTAATGCAAAAATGTTTACTTTTTTACACATAAAAGCAGATTTTTTTAATAAAATAAATGTAAAATTGTGAACGTGTGAGAATAGAAACTCAAGAATATGTCCCTGGGTGATGGGCTAACAACCCAACCCTACTCTGTCTCAAAGATAGAGTTACAGACCAAGAAATTTTTGCTACACACAAGTTAAAGAACAATAAGTACAGAGTACAGACAACCATGAGAATAGTCTAAGAAAAACAAGGACAATAAAAAATAATGTTATGGTGTAAATCCATCCACGTTGCAATAAACTAAAATTTTCCTTCTCGTGATGATTTTGCAAATAAATAAACGCTACACCTTGTTTTATGATCATAATAAGGCCTAGGAAAATTTCATTCATTAATTCTTGGAGCATTCCTATTAGTCTATATTAGTTAAGAGTGCAGGGACGGAGAGAATTAATTTGTTATTTGGGGGAAAACAAAAATGCATATTTATAATGATTTATACGTAAGTGTTTGCTTAAGTGTTCTTAAAAAATATCATGCTTTTAGGTAAAGGAATAAAGTAATACCATATGACGATTATTATAATTCAATCGCTCTTTAAAATGAGTAAATTAAATTTGATGTTCTTTTTTTGACAAATAAATTTTTAGCATTTTTATATTTTTATTAGATATCATTCTTTCATAAAAGATAGTATAGAGGTTAATAGGAAATGAGAAAGTACGTGGACACAATTTTTGTCAAAACTCAAATTCACTTGATGATTATGGTCAATAATGATGAAAAAATGGTGAATTCATGTGTAAAAGTGATGGTTCACTAATTATATTTACTTAAAGACTCACCTAGATTTGATTGAGCATTGTTTACAAGCATATGGTATGTGTTAGGGGGACCATAATTTGACTACCTACAATCACTCTAAAAATAAGCCTATCGGGCGCGATGTCAAATGCCATAAAAGATTTAAGTGTGTCTTCTTAATCATCAATTGGTTTTAAGGTAGAATGACACAGTTCACAGTCCGACAATATACACTCTTTATAGTGTACCTCTCATTTGATGAACCTTCCCACACTATAGTGTCATTGTTTTAACTAGAGTTTAGAGGAAGGCTCTTTCTGAGCATGTCCTCATGAGGCAAAAAAAAACTATCAATCAAATTCCTTCTTCTTTCCATCGTCTTCATCAATCAATTCACAGACAAAAGCGTTTCTTTTGTGCAGGAATTACCTTGAAAGTGCCAGGGTTAGGTGGCCATTTGGCCCCCAAAATTCGGATGTCTTTTATTTCCCATCTTCCAAATAGAGGGACTCTTATCTGTCCTTTTAGGTTGTAAACGTAGAATTTTATTGAGGGAGCTCGAGGAAATATATAAATGAAACAATGGTGATTGTAGCTCAATAAAATTATCAAGTCATAGAAAGAACTTGAGAAAATTTTCCCCTACTTGAAATTGATAAATTTCATATTCAAATCAACTATTATAAATTTAAAATTGTATTAAGTATATCATTTGAGAAAACGGGTTAGAGTAAAGAAAAAGGGTTAGAGTGACATTCTACTTGAAAGATATGGTTTTCTTTTTTGGAATGTGATGATTAGGTTTTAAGTTGAAGGTGGATTGTTGATGGATGGGATCAAGGTTTCGCAAAGCCACATTTACGCATGCAAAAATTGCACTAAAAACGTGACTTGAAGTTACGATTTCTACTTAAAAATCATGACTTCAAGTCACGTTTTCAATTTAATTTTCGTGTGTATAAAAGTGTAGTCCAACAAGTAGTTTGTAATAGATATTATTCTTTAGTTTAATATAGTGTCTAGCTATCTTCTTTGTCAGTTCTCAGCCAAGTCGCGCTTGGTTGGGAGTGTTAAGCATGAGTGAGAGGTAGGTAAGAAGAATAGCAATATTACCTCTCTCCCTTACAGAAGTTTGAAGCTAGACGGCTTGAACATTATCCTCTATAATACAATTGATACTCTATATAATAAAAGAATAGGAATGGTATATGTAAAACAGAGTGAAAGAGAGAGAAAAGGAATTGAAGAAACAGAAAAATTGTTATTCAAAATGAATGAAAAGTGGTTACAAAATAATTAGCAACTACTATTTATATACATAGAACAGGGACTAACATTTTCCTGCCTAAAATAACTAACTACAGATTTACAATACAACAAATCACATTTTGACACTTGGCTTCTCCATTACTTGACAGCTGTTCCCAACTTCCCTTTTCTTCTTTCTTTGATATGTGGACTCTCTTTGATCCTTTCTAGCTATTTTCTTCTTTACTTTGGTCATCCCACTGTACTTTCCTTCTTCAATTTTAACACTCCCCCTCAAGTCCTGAACTGGAAGATCAGAGACTTGAAGTAGAGTTTTAGTTTGCAATTGCTTTGGCATGAAAATATCTTTTAAGCCCAACTTCTCTGTCAATCTTGTGAAAGAATTCAAGCCTAAAGCTTTAGTGAACACATTAGCTACTTGAACATTTGTAGTCACATGAAAGGTCTTAATCATTCCTTCCAAAATTTTGTCTCGAACCAGACGACAATGCATTTCAATATGTTTAGTCCTCTCATGGAAGACTGGATTAGCAGCTATGTATAATGTTGCTGGATTGTCACAGAAAAGCATAGCTAGTTTAGGATGTTCAATCTTCAAATCCTTGAGTAATTGAAGCACCCAAATAATCTCACATGCCACACTAGCCATTGCTCTATATTCAGCTTTTGCTGAGGATCTTGAGACAACCCCTTGTTTCTTTGATCTCCATGATATTAAAGACTCTCCCAAATAGACTGCATAACCTGTCAGTGACCTCCTTGTATCAGGGCATCTAGCCTAGTCTACATTACAGAAGGATTTAATGTGCAAATCAGAATTGCTTAAGAAGAAGAGTCCCTTTCCTAGTGATCCTTTGATATAATGAAGGATTCTGTGAGCTACAAGAAAATGAGGCTCTCTTGGCTTTCAAACAAACTGGCTTAACCTATGCACAACATAGGTAATGTCAGGTCATGTCAAGGTTAAGTATAGTAATCTCCCAATTAACCTTCTATACTGCCTAGGGTCTTCCAGTAGCTTTCCTTCATAGGAAATCTGACTGGTTTAGATCCAAGAAAATCAGTATCTTTCAAAATTTCAAGGGCATACTTCATTTGATTCAAGCTTATACCGACATCAGTCCTTGCTACTTTAAGACCTAAAAAATACCTTAAGGAACCAAGGTCCTTCAACCCAAACCTGTCATTAAGAAACTTCTTCAAACTATTAACACAAGTAGGATTGTTTCCAGTGAGCAATATAGCATCAACATATACCAAAAGCACTGTAAAAGAAGACCCTTGGGTGTGAGTAAACAATGAGTAATCAGATTTTGATTGAACAATTCCCATTTGAAAAAGAGTCTTGGAGAATTTGTTAAACCATTGCCTTGATGCCTGTTTGAGACCATAAAAACTCTTGTTTAATTTGCATACAATGTTCTCCCCCTTGCTATGAAAACCAGGTGGTAGACACATATAGACATCTTCAACCAAATCACCATGCAAGAAAGCATTATTAACATCCATTTGGTGAAGAAACCACCCTTTCATAGTAGCCGAAGAAAGCATAATCCTGATTGATATAGAATTAGCCACAGGGGAAAAAGTTTCAGAATAGTCCAAGCAAAACTTTTTTGTGAAACCTTTAGCAACTAACCAAGCCTTATACCTTTTAATGGAGCCATCAAGTAGATATTTAACTCTATAAGCCCATTTACAACCAATAGGGTACTTACCAAGAGGTAAAGGAACCGAACTCCAAGTATTATTAACCTCTAAGGCCTTTATTTCCTTATTCATAGTAGCCCTCAATTCAGGATATTTAAATTGCCTAGTGAAAAGAGGCAAGTTCTAAAGGAGTGGAATTGACTGCCATGACAAAGGTATGAAAGGTAGGGCCAAGGTGAGAATAGTCCAAATAAGCTAAGAGATCATATGACATACCAGAATTAGGCTTAGTGCTAACAGACTTGCAAGAATATTGAGAGAGATAAGAGGGAGGTTTATGAGATCTAGTGAACCTTCTAAGAGTAGGGGTAGAAGCAGAAGGTAAGGAAAAAGGTGATACAGCAGGGATGATAGGGTCAGTAGGCAAGGAAAAAGGTGCAAATTGGGAAATTGAAGAAGGTAAAAGGTCAGTAGTGGCTGTAGGAGGAAGAAGGGTAGGAATAGGGTCTGCAGCAGAATTTGCAATAGGAAGAACATCAATTTCCACAACAGATTTGGAAGTATTGTCAACAACAGGTGTGAAGTTAGGATCAACAGATAAATGTGGTGTAGAAGTAGAAAAGGAAGGAGGGGTTGCAATGTCAATTGAGTGGGAAGAAGAATTTGAAGTGCAATGAGGAAAAACTAAGTCATCTAGATAAGAATTGGAAGGTTGAGAAGAAAGTGCATAAGGAAAGATATGTTCATAGAAAATGATATTTCTAGAGATATGAACAGAATTGGAGGTAAGGTCCAAAACTTTGTAGCCCTTGATGCCATGGGGATAGCCTAAGAACACACACTTCCTAGCCCTAGGTACAAACTTGTCCCTATTATGAGCTAAAGTGGAAATGAAACACAAACAACCAAAACATTTGAGATGATTATATGATAGTGGAGAATTAAAAAGAAGTTCATAAGGACTTTTGTTACCTAAGGACCTATAAGGAAGCCTACTAATCAAGTAAATAGTAGTTAAAATGCAATCTTCCCGAAAACATAAAGGAATCTATGATTGAAACCTTAAAGCCCTTGCAAAATTGAGAATATATTGATGCTTCCTCTCAACAACAACATATTGTTGAGGAGTATCAACACAAGTCAATTGATGCAAGATGCCATGAGATTGAAAGAAATCCTTAAGGTAAAACTCAGTACCATTATCACTTCTAATAGTTTTAATTTTGCAATTGAACTGAGTATTCAACATAGAAGCAAACTATGGAAGATAAAATTGTGTTTCAGACTTATGTTTAAGTAGATATACCCAAGTACATCTAGTAAAATCATCCACAATTGTTACAAAGAACCTAAAACCATCAATAGTACTAGTAGAAAATGGACCCCAAAGATCACAATGAATCAAATCAAAAGGTTTATTGGATATATGAATACTAGAAGTAAAAGGAGGTTTCTTCTGTTTTTAAAAATAACAAATGTCACAACAAGAAGCAGTTTTATTAATATCAACGTCATGTACAAATTGCTTCAACAATTGAAGTTTGGAATGAGAAGGGTGTCCTAATCTACTAAGCCATAAGGAAGATGAAGAAACAAAAGTAACAGTAGCAGCAAGAGTAGACGCAGAAGATCTACAACCTAAATCTTGCAGCGAAAATAAGCCATTGTGTGCTTTACCCAGACTAATCGTGCTCCATTGAGTAAGGTCTTGAATAAAACAACAATCACTAAGAAAAATGGGGCAACAACAAAGTGATTTAGTGAGTTTGCTAACTAAAATCAAATTGAATATAAAAGATGGCACACACAGAACATCAATGATAATTAATATAGAAGAAATATGCATTGTGCCTATATGTGTGACTAAAGCTTGTTCCCCATTTGGAAAATAGACAAAAGTATGGACAATTGAAGTGATTGTAGTCAATTGAGCAACAAAATGAACCATCTATTGCTCCAGTGTCAATGATCCAAGTTTAGACTTGTAAGCATGCCTATCAACAACTTGAGCAGCAAAAATAGAATGAGAAAAGTTAGGTGGAATCCAATAAGGATTACCTAAGAAGTTTGATGAAGAAGAAGGAGAAGATGATGTGGAAGGTAAAGGTTGTTAAATGGTAGGATAAGATGCCATAACAGAAGCAGCTTGGTGAGCAGTCTGAGCATTATTGCCTGATCCAGAAGTCATATAAGTCTTTAGAAAATTTAGAAATTGCTCACATTGAGCCTATGATAGTGGAACCTGTGGGCTAGCTTGCACATAAGAACCTCCACCAAAGTGACCAACATGGTTTTGTGAAATAATATCTGATTGAATACAAGCACCAGAAGGTTGAACACCAACACTTTGCAAGACTCCACTAGGCAGAAAACCAGAATGCACATTTGAATGCACATTTGGGGAAATGATATCCAATCCACAATTCCCTGAGGTCTGCATTAAAGCAATCTGATTTGCCATAGCCTTGTTGCCTCCTTTTGGTTTGTAACCAGGAGGATGGCCATGGAGTTTATAGCATTTATCTGTTATATATGTCCAGTGAGACCACAATAAGTGCACATAGGCCTATCTTTCTTGCCATTACCCCCTTTACCACCATTTTTCAGTCCTTGATGACCAAGAAAACCTTTGCTATTATTCACATACATAGCAACAACATCACCTGATTGAATCATGTTAAAACCTTGACCAATAGTCCTTCTTTTCTCTTCTTGCAAAATCAGAGAACACACTTTGCTAAGAGAAGGTAAAGGTTCAATTAACAAAATTTGACTTATAATATGGCCATAACTATCATTCAGTCCCATCAAAAACCTAAAAACATGCTCCTTATGTTGAGCATCAAGTTGAGAAGACTTAGAACCACAAGTACAAGCACAAGTATAGACTGTGAAAGGCTGGTAATTAGCATATTCATTCCACAAAGTCTTAAATTTTGTGAAATAAGAACTCACCGATAGTGATCCTTGTGCAAGATGTGAAATCTCCTTCCCAAGCTCAAATAACCTTGGAGTGTTACCCTGAGACAACCTATCCTTAAGATCAATCCACAGATCCCTGGCATTGTTGATGTACATAACACTAGCCTTCAAATCCAAACTGAGTGAATTAGTTAACCAAGAAAGCACCGTAGTGTTGCATCTGCTCTAAGAATTGTACAATGGAGAAGATGAATCAGGCTCAACAATTGATCCATCCACAAAAGCTAAACTTGTTTCTTGAACTCAAGGCCAAAAACACAGATCGTGCCCAACTCATGTAGTTTTCTGGACTAGTGAGAGGTTGCGAAGTAAGCATAAGACCAGGATTTTCATTCGCTAGAAGAAAGAAGGGATTATTTGCAAATTCATCTGCCATTGTTGAACTTGAAGAAGGCACTGAGTGCACAGTTTGAGACTAAGTATTAGTTGTGGAATCGGAAGCCATGAATGAGAAAACGAAACATTAAACTCTGTTTGGGAACTGAGAAAATGAAAGAAAATCTCAGAAAACTTGCTCTAATACCATGTAAAACAGAGTTAAAGAGAGAGAAAAGGAATTGAAGAAATTGAAAAATTGTTATTCAGAATGAATGAAAAGTGGTTACAAAATAATTGGCAACTACTGTTTATATACACAGAACAAGGACTAACATTTTCCCGCCTAAAATAAATAAATAACAGATTTACAATACAACAAATCACATTTTGACACTTGGCTTCTCCATTACTTGACCACTGTTCCCAACTTCCCTTTTCTTCTTTCTCTGACACGTGGACTCCCTTTGATCCTTTCCTACTATTTTCTTCTTTACTTTGCTCATCCCACTGTACTTTCCTTCTTCAATTTTAACAGTTTATATGTGAGTGCTCCTCCACATGATAGCTTTAATAATCATCCATGCATATGTAAGCTTTACGTGCAGAGTTTTCAAGTTATCCAAAAAAAAACCACGCAGAGTTTCAAACATATTAAATAGCATGAGTTGCATGTATGGTACTTGTGCGTTATAGACTTCTAGTGAAATGGCACATCTTTTATAAGTAGAGTGAAGGGTAAATTCATCAGTTCAAGACTAATTATATTATATTAACTATTTACTTTTATTGTTATTAACCACACCAATCACAAGTGAATATCAACCATAAAAAATATTGGCATTTTTCATCCATTTCAACATTCTGATTTATTTCGGTTTTGGTAGTACATGGTTTTGTCGGCCAAGAAGGCAAAATGAGAAGGAGCCGAGAAAAAGCAATTTTTACAAGTTTACTACCGTGATTAAATCTTAATGAACTTGCAAACTTGACTGGTGTATATGCAATATTTTTTACTGAGAAAAAAAAAAACTGGAATTTAATTATTTAGATGCTAATGTTTCATTTTCTGTATCGAAATATGTTACCACTGTTGCATACATGCACGCATCCAAATTAAAGTGAAAAATTACATGCGTTTTGCATGGAACCACTTGCTTGATCTTGATTCTTGAACAAACAAAAATACTTTCTAGCTACTCAAATCAACAGAAGAAACAACTACTTTTAGCATAATAATTAATAAGGCCCACTTGCACTCGTGCACTCAAATTAAACTCTTTTTCCTCTTAAAAATCAAACTTAAAATGCATTTCAGTGATTTTCGTTCGTTCCTTTTCACAATGTATTGGGAAGCAGAAGACATCGTTCTTTTTCTTTATCAACTTTTTATGGAAACTTTAAAAGCCCATGAAGAACTAAAAAATCTTGCACTATGCCTATTAATTTATATATAATATTAACTCATCTGTTCAGCACTTACATAAAGGACCAAAATTGAAAGTTTTCTCCTTTTTATCCTACATTCTTTTCCACCTTATACAACTTTTTTTCTTCCTTGACTATATGTCTTTGATTTAGAGAGATATTGAAACAAACAAAGCTATAGGTGTCAGTGCCTTGTAGCAAACTTGTTCTTTAATTTTACATCGCAATCTTCAACATGCATAACACCTATTTCTTTGATATAAGGGCCTCCATTATTGAGAACAAGCTCAATCATTTCTCGTCAAAGCACTAGTCAAAGATTCATTTATCCAATAACCAATGATATAACCAATCAAAGCCATTTCTTTACAATCTTTTCTGTGATCTTTTGCTTAATTAAATACAAATCGTGCACGGCTTACACTTAAAAAAATCTATCATGCTCTCTCTTTTATATGAAAGCTAATTTTGCAATCGAAAGAGAAACCCAATCAAAACACTAATTGAGCCTTTTTTTTTTTTTGAAACAACACTAATTGAGCTTTCAAACATAAAGTTAAACAACTCCACAAGAAGCTGAATTATCATGACCAATGAAGACCAAAATATTTGTTTTAGTTTTAAATGTTTCGGACGATGATCCAGCCTATAGCAATCTTGAACAGTTAAAGAAACGACATCGATCAAAAGTTGTGGCCTTTTTTATGGCGTCAAAATTGTTAAGGCATACTTTCGTGTCGAGAACTAATGGCCCTTACATTATTGATGACGATAATCTTTCTTTCTTTTTTCCTCCTTTAATCTTTTACGTGTTGCACCATACAAATTGCTTATCTTTTCCACTAAAGTGAAGAAAGGAACAACTTTGATAAGTTGGACCAAAATAGTACGATTTTTTAAGGATAGATAATATCTTACTTGGATTTAGTGTAGTAGATCTATGGTATGCTATAATTTTAGACCTAATTAAGCTTAATTAACATAATTCCTTAAATACGACAATTTGGACTTCTGGTTTGCCAGTGAATCTGTCCCAGAATAAGTCACTATACACTTAATAACTAAAGAAAATGACAATAAGACTGTATTAAGACGTAAAACAAACTAGCAATTTGTCACAACTATCCAGGCATTCAACGTCTCTTTCTCGAATTTTTTTTTATTTTTTCTCCCTTTTTTTAAAGCAGGTATGCAACATCCACTTGTTAGGAAGAAGCGTATGCATACAATTAACATGACAACGTAATTAGGTAGCTGCAAATCGATTATCTATTTCAATTTTGTTACTTATTTGAATTTTCTTGGTGCAAAAGAAATTTCTCTTCTATAATAATATTATGTGTTTTCAACAATATCAAACAATCAATTTGGTTTTATGCCAGGATGATCTACCATGGAAGATATTTTCTTATTTAGATGTCAAACAATCATTTAAAGATTTTCATATAGTTTTCATTAATCTTTAAAAAGTATATGATGGGATACCTAGAGAGGTTTCATAGTGGGATGTGGAGAAGAAATGAATTCCTCTAAAGTATATTAAGTTGAATAAGGATATGTATGACGGAGTTGTAATTAGTGTGAAAACAAGTGGAGGAATCACAAGTGAATTTTCTGTCACTATAGCTTTGTATCAAGTATCAATATTTAACCCATATGAATTTGTAGTACTAATGAGGGATGAACTCACTAAATTGGATCAAGAGAAAGTCCCTTAGTGTATGCTTTTTGTAGATGATATAATTTTTAGTGGATGAAATTAGAAGTGGAGTAATGCCAAGTTAAAAATTTAGCGAGACTTCCTAGAATGTAAAGGCTTTATTTAAAGTAGGACTAAAACAAAGTATATGGAATGTAAATTTAGGGTCCGTTTGTTTCGACAGTAAATCACTTCCGGAAAATATTTTCAGCATTTGTGGGTGTTTGGCAACACCTGAAAATTTGGTCAAACGGAAAATGAAATCAGTTGACCGGAAAATAAACCCTCCCCACCCGGAAAACGTTTTCCATGTCTATTTTACCTTCAAATTGAAATTTTCCAGAAAATTATCACACAGAGCACGAAGAGAGAGAGAGAGAGAGCACGAAGAGAGAGAGAGACAGAGCACGAAGAGAGAGAGAGAGAGCACCCAGACCGCGCCGGCGAGATCGCGCCTTCGCCTTCGCCATCGCCATCGCCATCGCCATCGCCATCGCCATCGCCATCGCCGGGCCGCGCGATCTCGCCTTCGCCATCGCCAGTCACCGCGCCGCGCGATCTCGCCTTCGCCATCGCCAGTCGCCGCGCCGCGCGATCTCGCCTTCGCCATCGCCGCACCGCGCCGGCGCGATCTCGCCTTCGCCATCGCCGCACCGCGCCGGCGCGAACTCCCCTTCGCCATCGCCAGTCGCCTCTCTCTCTCTCTGTCTTCGTTCTATCTGACCGGATTTGGTTTTTGATGATGAGCTTTTTTTTTTATTTTTGGGTTTTGTTGTGCTTCATTGAGAAAATTTGATGAGTTTTTTTTTTTGGGTTTTGTTGTTTTAGATCAGGAAATGATATTTGTTTGGAAGTTGAGAAAATGTGAGAAAATGTGAGCAACAAATACAAAATGTATTTTCTATAATATTTTCAAGATGACAACCAAACACCTGAAAATATTTTTCAAAGTATTTTTTCAAATGTTACCAAACACCTAAAAATATTTTCTTTTCCCGAAAATATTTTCAGCTGAAATCATTTTACACCCGGAAACCATTTACTGCCGAACCAAACGCAGCCTTAGTAAAAGTAGAAACAAAGATGAAGAAGTTGTAAGACTTGATGGCCAAGAGAGACTAAAGAGAGAGAGAGAGCTTTCAATTTCTCAAACCAATAATTCATAAAGATAAAGAGATTGAAGAAGGTGTGAATCATAGAATAAGAGCATGTTGAATGAAGTGGACAAGCATATCAAAAGTATTGAATAACCTTAGAATACCTATTAAAGAGAAAGTTTTATGAGACTGCTATACCATTAGCTATGCTTGATGGTGCTGAATGTTGGGTGGTTAAGAAATAACATGTCCAAAAAATGAGTGTAGTAGAAATAAGAATGTTGAGATGGATAAGTAGGGATACACAAAAAAAAAAAAAGATTCAAAATGAAGAAATGCGCTTAAAGATAGAGGTCGCCCTTATTGAAGAAAAGATGAGAGAGAGTTGCTTAAAATGATTTGGTTATGTTCAGAGGAGACCAAATAATATACCGATAATAAAGAATGAGTTGATCTAAGTTAAGGAGCAAAGAAAAATAGTACATGAATACCAAAAATAACATTAGTAAAAGTAATAAAAAAAAGACATTAATTAGAGAAGTAATATAGAGCATGATTTCATATAGAATAAAGAAAGAGAATTCATGTGGGATCCAATCTAAATTGTCGGGGATTCATAACTGATCCCAAGTTTTAGAATAAAGGCTTTATTGTTGTATTAATATGATGTAACTTATAACAATAATTTAATAGACACTACTTTAAAGGATTTGAAAGTACTTTCATTCATGCAATGGTTTGGTCTCAAGTTGGAGCTTACAACCAGTTTTGTCTCAAGTTGGGCCTTTGAACCAAAGTTTTCCGACGAAGGATTAAGGATGTCATATAATGAAACATACAGTTAGAGTGGTTGTCTTTGGACGCTGGTCATATTTAGGAGCTAAGTACACAAATCATGGACTCGGGAAAATTCATGCATTGAATCAGATGTAACGTTAATTAGACAGAAAAGAAGAAGAAGATAAGAATAGCTTTGAGGCACCATAATTGCGATTTACTTTTGATGGGGGAGTCTATTTCACTGAAAGTTTCTTTGTTGAGTTTCTAAACTCAGATAAAAAGTTAAGGTCATGATCTTCTCTTATTAAAGTCACGAATAGAGACAAGTATTTGACATTATTTCTAAAGCAATTAAAGTCTCACGTGCGCAAGAAGAATACTGGCATATACTGAAGTTTCGTGATAACCACAATCTCTATATATTTTTAGGGAAAAGAGGGAAGAGTTGAAGAATGCATTGATAGAGGGAATTAGTTTAGGAAATATTTTTAAAATCTTTTTTGTGAGTAAAAAAATAGTAATTGATATTTTTGGCAATTTTTTTTTTTTTTTTTACAAAAATAGTATTAAAATTTTTGTAAAATAGTATCTATTAACCGGATCCATTTTTTATGAGCCTTGAACTTATGAGTTATGACTTATGAGCACACACTAATTAAATTTAACTATTGTTGTAGAGATTTTTTTTAATTTAAGTTCTAATTTTTTTAAATGGAAATACACTTCTATTCATTCTACATTCCTACAATTCAGTATGTCCCGAAGCAATTCCTTCTATTTTGAAATCTAGAATTTCAAAGCGATTTCAGTTTGAAAGTTTACACTATTCGGTTTGGGTGGATTACATAAATAAGATAAAAGTTTAGTGTTATTTAAAGATACTTCATTTGCTTTACCGTGCCAATTAAAATAGCACATCTGCATGGAGAATACCAGGGAAGTCTGTTTCGTACCGTACCAGCGGGTACAGCCGGTATAGAAACAAGGTTGTTTCGTACCGGAAAATATACCGGCCCATACCGGGTCATTTCAGCCATACCGAAGGAAATATCGGATTTTGGCTGGTAAATGCATACCGGACCGGAAAAAGAAAAATATTTCTTTCTCACTCTCTCCTTCCACCGGCAATGATCTCTACATTCTTGACCTCAAGTCAGGGTTGTGGATTGATTTGGCTATTGCTACTTCATCTTCATCTTCATCTTCTTCTTCTTCTTCTCCTCTCTCTCTCTCTCTCTCTCTGCCCGTCTAGCTTTCTTTTTCTTTCTTTTTCTTTCTCATTTTTTCAAACCTCTCTGCCTAAGAAATAGACTTTTCAGATGTAAATAGTAACTTGTATGCTTGGTCAAAAGAGTACACTTGCCTTTTGATTTTCTCAAAGCATCAGATGATAATTTGAATTGGTGTCGCCAATCTTTTGACACGTGGGACTGACATTTATTGAGTTTGGTGGGTGTTTGATTATTTAATAGTTTTCACTTTTATATATTTATGTTGATAACTCCATCAAAAAAATATACAAAAGTTGTCAAAGTGATATATTGAGTTATTAGAAATATAACTTTGTATATTGTATAAAATAGTAAAAAATAGCGGTAAACCCAAAACGGTATACCGGTATTGACTGGTACCCGAAATATATCGTACTGCGGACCAAATCGGTACAGCCTTCGGTACGGTATGGACTTCCTTGGAGAATACACCTCATGAATACAAAACAAGATTGAAACACACAAAATGTATAATATTACATAGTGGAGCATATATATTATTTTTGGGATTTAAAACAAAGTGAAGATTAAAGTCATTAAAAAGTGCTAGAAACTAATTAAATACAACAAATAAATCAGTTCAATTGCTCAATATGCCCCCCCTCAAATTGAAAGATCATGTGATAAGAGCTTTAACTTGTTACTTAAAAAGATGACCCACTTGAAAGAGAGGCCGTTGGTCAAGATGACCATTGGCAACCTTTTCACAAACAACAAGTTTACTCACTGATCATCTAGGACCTGTTTGGATTGAGGGGGGAAAGAAGAGGGAGTAGAATAGAGTTGGCTAAAAATAGACTAATTTTGGACCAAATCTACTATACTTTCCCTCTTTCCCTTTCAATCCAAATGGACTACTAGTGATTCAAAAGAGTGCTTAAGGGTCTATTTGGATTGAGAGGCGAGGGAGGGGGAGTAGAGTAGAGTTAACTGAAAATAGGCTAATTTTGGGTCATTTCTACTCTACTCTACTCTATTTGTCCTCCTCTACCTCAATCTGAACAACCCATAAGAGTTTAAAATAACAAAATTTTTCTGGTGAAAATCATTGTGGAAAAATCTTTAAGGAAGATCCTTGAAAGGCACTAGGGGTTCAGTTCTTGAAGCAAATGGATTATCATGAAGGGTTCATATAATATTGTTGGGTTATAAGACTTTAGGAACTAAATGTATAAGAACTTCAATGTGTAATGTGTTGGCAAACCATGATCAAATTTTAGAGTCTAGATTTAAGCTGCTCAAAGTATGTTTATGCGTAAAGTTGGAATTGACTGATTGCAGAATTTATGGGACTAAGTCTTGAAGGTTTAAAATCGATAAAAAATTAGACTCAATCGATCAAACCTCATGCAGATTTCTTTTTTTCAGAAATTTCAACTAAGCCCAAGCCCATATGACTTGTAGAGTTTTATGTTTTGCTGTAAGTATAAAAGGAAAATCTCTAGTCACGTTTTAGAGGTTGTTGATATGCCATGTGTGTGAATCTTCTATGAGATTTAAAGGTGTTTACCTTCATACACACTTAGGATTATTAGGATTAAGATTGATGTCAAGAACTTGGTGATCTCTTCGGTTGATGTTTCTAGAGCTTAAAGAAAAACACAGGTAGGAGAACTTGTGGTTGCTGTGGATTAAAGAAAGAAGTAGTTCGTGGACTCGGAGCTGTCACATGGTCGTGGTATTAAGTTTTCTACACGAGGTATCAATAGAATGTTAGTGGTCTAAGTTCTATTATACAAATTTCAATTCTTTTATAGTGGATCTGTTTTACCTTAAAAATAACTAGGTTAAATTCTCCTAGGTTTTTTACCGGGTTGGTTTTTTTGGATTATCATATCATTGTGTTATTTAATTTTTTGCACTATTCACATGATATGATTTGAATGTGCTTAACCTAGATCTTATTAATGAACTTGTTAATCAACTTAGCTTAATATTAGGTTAAACAACTTGTGTTTTAAGGGGTCTAAAAATGTACAAGTGGTATCAGAGCGAGTTAGCTCTAGTATTTAGATCCTTTGATCTAAGAGTTGATCTTTGACTCCTATTGTCATGGAACATAGTCACTCTCTTGTGATCTCACCTCACTTTGATGAGAACAACTATGACTACTAGAAAGTAAGGATGAAAGCATTCCTGAAATTAATTGATGAGAGAGTTTGGAATTCCGTTGAATACGGATGGGAGAAACCGACTACTCTTTCAAGCGAGTGGCAAACTTCTCAGAAAGAAGTAGCCGCTTTTAATAGCAAAGCCTTGAATGCTATTTTTAATGCTGTTTCTATGGAGGAATTCAAGAGGATCTCAAATGTTGAGGTTGCTCATACTGCATGGAATATTCTCCAAACTGTGCATAAAGGCATAAATGCAGTTAAGATCAATAAGTTGCAGCAGTTAACAACTAGATTTGAAAGCATTAGGATGTCTAATGGTGAAAGTTTTGATGAATTCTATGCTAAACTTAATGATATTGTTAATTCTGCTTATACTTTAGGTGAAATTTATGATTAATCTAAGATTGTTAGGAAGATTCTTAGATCCTTGACTGGGGATTTTAGACCCAAAGTGACTGCCATTACTAAGAGTAAAGATCCATTACTAAGAGTAAGGGTTTGGACTCCATCTCTGTTGATAAGCTTGTAGGATCTCTCTAGTCTTATGAACTAGACTTACCCAAGACAAAAAAAAATCCAAATCAATGACTCTTAAGTCAGTTGATGATGTTGATAGGAATGAATTTGATGATGAACTCTCTTCTACAGAGATTGCATATCTTGCCAAGAAATTTAGAAACTTTCTTTGGAACAATAATAGAAGGGCAAGAGGTAAAAACAATGTTGAACCTAGAAATTTTAAGAGAAATAAACCCACTAAAGTGAACAATACTGATAAAACTAAAGAGAAAGTATGTCAAACCTCTAATAATTCTTTGGAACAACAATGTTTTGGTTGTCAAGGGTATGGTAATGTGAAATCAGAATATCCTATATTTTTTAGATCAAAGGGTAAAGCTATGGCTATAATCTTTAGTGATGATAAAGTTTCTGATCACAAGTCTGGTAGTGATGAAAATGGAAATTTCATTGCATTCACAGCTATTGCGGTAGTTGATGAAAGTGTTGTTGCTGAAGAGAACCCTTCTGATGGGGAACTCTCTGAATGTGCTGATTTGCAAGAAGCTTATAATAAACTCTGCAAGGTTATTGCAAAGGATGCTATGAATGTTGACTTAGGTTTAAAGAAAATTCATTTTCTTGAACTTGATAAGAAAAAATTGTTGTTGAAGTTGTTTGATGCTAATGAATTGATTGATAAGGTGAAGACTGAAAACATGTTGTTACTTAATAAAGTTAAGAATTTGGAACTTGAATTATCTATTTCTAGAGAACAAATAAATAGGTCTGCTAGTTCTAAACTTGAACACATATTGAGTATTCAGAAGTCTCCCTTAGACAAAACTAGTCTAGCTTTTGAAGATAGCATATTTCTGTCTAAAACTCATTCCACAAACTTTGTTTTTGCTTATGAGCCCCTCGTGAGTGAGATTGTCAAACCAGTAAAAGTTACACCTCCTAGGAAGATTAGGGTTGATCTTAAAGAGTCTAAGCCTAAGAATCCTACTCTCCCTAAGGATAAGGAGCATGAGAGACCTTTTTGGGTTTGTCATTTTTGTGAAAAGACTGGACATATTCGTCCAAACTGTTTCAAATTACAAGCTGTCAAGTGAGAAAATAAGCCAAAAGTACTTGTGCCTGAAGCACAAGATCCTATGATACTTATTGATGAATTGGTAAAGGCTTTGAACCTTTATACCAATCTTGGAGTTGCTCAGAATTCTCATGTGAATAATAACTTTAATGCTAGAGTTGCATTTAAAAAGTTTTGGACGCAAAAAACTCAATCTAATTGAGTCTTTCTAACATGATCCTTGTGCTTCATCTCTCTATTCTTTGTGACCATTCTTCTTTTGTTGTTTTGGTTTCTTTTAGGATTTTCATTACATAACATTCATGCATTTCATGATAGGCTGTATTTGTTATTCTTTTCTAATTTTTTTTTTTTTCTAAAAAAAAGGGGAAAGGAAAAGGAAGGAAAAATGTGTTTTGCATTATTTTTCTTGGACTCATAATCAAGGTTGGCCATATTATTTTTACATAACATGTTTATGTACCTTGTTTAGCTTGGATGATCTTATTTTATTGCACTTTACTGGTTTTAGCTTTATAGTGCATGTTGTGTAGGAGTTGTTTATAGATTTTAATCACTTGATTTTGATCTTGAAGTCACATGCTTTTGATTGTTTGGACTTGAACTTAACGAGAAAGGCATAAATAACCATCTCACCATTGTTTACTAGCCAATCATGAATACCTTAGTGTATATCATAAGATTCTGTACTCGAGAAAGTGTAGCACATGCATAAAAAGAATATAAGGTGTAGCCTTGGATTAATGCTAAAATTGGTGTGTACATTATTGGGCTATAATCAATTCACAATGAAATAAAATTGGTGTGTACATTATCTTGGTTATTATAATAATTTCCAAATCAAATAAAATTGATGTGTATATTATGAGGCAAAACAAGAAACTTACATGATTGCAAACTTATTTTCTAGGAGATGTGAGACTTATATGAAGTGATAGTCTCTTTCAAACTTATGTAATGAATTTTGTAGAAATTGTGATTGATTACTATTTACATATTACCTCACATGTATCTTAAGCTATTGCTAGTTGCACACACTACATAAGTTATTCTTTGCTAAACTTAGTATATAGTATAGTGTGTGATCTTGTTGTGGCCATCCAAGATCAAATGTGTCCAGATTCTAATGCAAAATATGTTTAATGGTTCATTTTTGAGGACAAATTGGTTGAAAAACTTGTTTTTGGGAGATATTAGTTAAATTCAAGAGTTTTTGAAAAACTTTTCATCTCATACTCATGCATTTAATTCAAAAAACAATGTGCTTTAAGGAGTTTCTGCGTTGAAATGCTCTGTTTTTCAAAAATCTCAGTTTCCCAAATTTTCAATCAATTGAACCTGTTGCTCAATCGATCGAAAATGCGATAAAAATTAAGGTTTGAATCTGCCTGACTCGATTAACGCTGGACCGATTGAAATTGATTTTCCATCAATCGAATCTAATTTTCGACAAATCAAAATTCGTACTGTGAGTTTTTAAAAAGGTTTTTCTCTCACGTGTGCTTCACACTTTTCAAATCTTTTCAAAAGCTTTTTGATTGTTCCTCTTCGACCGATCCAATCCAAGCCAAATTTGTCGTTTTCTTCCTAAAATTTCTCAAGGGTTTTTGTCTTCTTGTGCTTGTAAGTCACTTTACCCTTTCTTTTTCATTTTATTCACATTTTTCATGCATTTTAGTTAAAATTTTCAAACTCATAATTTTTGGGGTTTTTGATTTTTAAGTTGTTTTCTTTTACATTTAATCATTGGGTTTTTTTCTCTAGATGTTATTGACATGATTCCCATGTATTAATTTGATTCATTTTGTGATTTGGGAAAATTTTGAAATTCTATGGCTTGAAAGTTTAAGAAATTGGGGATTTTGTACAATTGGGATAAAATTGATGAAATTGACTTGTGTTATTGATTGATTATGTCATTCTATGATGTTATCTAACTAGTGTAATGAGAAATTGATCAATTTGTTGGGATTTTTGAAATTGGGTTATTCAAAATTTGGGGTTTTTGGTTCTAAAACTCTATGTTCAAGTCAATTGTTGTTTTATAATATAGAATTGAACAAATTTCAATGCATTAGGGTATGCATCATATGTGCATTCATGTCATGCATCATATAGATTGTTATTTTCTCTATTTGTTTTGTCTAACCCTCTCTAATGCAGTCTGCCTTGGGGTTTCTTTGTTTTTTTTTTTTTTTTGTTTTTGTTTTTATCTTTCCTTTCCAATACTTAGCATCATGGTTAGGAAGACTAGAGCCAACCAAGAGACCTATGAGAAGCTTAATATACTTAGGTCTGTTTTGGTTGAGTGGAAGGTGATTTTAGATGAGCTTGATAGGGAGATTAGGAGGAACTTTGAGCGTATGAGTTGGTTACCTCTTATGGATATAAAGTATACTCCTCTGACAGACTTGATAAGAGAGTTCTATTCGAACCTCTTTGTCCACTCTAATGATTCCAACACTCATTATGTGATGAGTTGGATAAGGGGTGAAAAGTATGCCATTACTCCTTTAGTGGTGGCCTCTGCCCTTGGGGTACCTTTCGTATGACAACTTGTGTATCCTTATTTTGAGATCCCTCCTCTCAATGAAATTATGTCATATCTCACCAGTACTTCCATTAGTTGGGATACTGATCCTCGTATCACCTCTCATGAGCTTACTGAGCTCAATTACTTGTTTTTCCGGATTTCTTGTCATTCGATTTGGCCTATTTCTTGTACTTTTTATATGCTCTTGTGACTGATGCTCCTATGTGTTTTCCGCCTATTTTCATTCATTTTTTAGTTGAGGTTCATAGGAGTAGTTCTAAGTCACATGGTTTTTCTTCCCTGTTTTTATTCATAGGATTTTGTTACATTTACGATTAGAGGAGTTTCCTGCATTTGAGCCTGTTCATATCATAGCTCCCGTAGGTGCCACCTTCCTTAGGCAAAGAGCAACTCAAATGAAAGCTAGCTCTAAACGCCCTCGAGTAGAGTCTTCCACAGGTGCTGCATCTCATCCTCCTTCTTCAGGTGACCCCACAGCTAAGGAGTTTGTCGATCCCACTGCCACTGTTGATCCTCCACCTTCTTCTTCTGGTGATTCATCCATTCGGAGTATGTTGGAAACTGTCATGACCGTTCAAGCGGCTCATGGACAGCTTTTGGTGGATGTGCTCACAGAGCTTCAAGCATTGTGTGTAGATTTGGCGAGTGCTCGGCGGTCCTCTCCACCACCTCCTTTTGATGATGAGCCTTGATTGCCCTTTAGCACTTCGTCACAAAAAGGGGGAGTGTTTATTAATGGAGATAGGGGGAGTTTTGTTAGATAGTATCTAGGAGTTTCATGTTGTATATTTTTTTGGCTCATGGTGAATTTTTTTTGGTCCTAATGTATTTATTTTTATGGGTTGTATATGTTAGGGGGAGACACTTTTTTTGTTTCTTGTTTCACATGTGCTACATTGATTATTGATTTATATTATGAGGTTATTCATGGTATATGTCTTTTATTTTCTGTTTTGTGAAATCAAGAATTTTATTTTGTTTTATTTGCATTTTCCACACATTCGTTTATGTGTTTATTGAGTGTTTCAGGAAAATACAGGTTACAGGTTTATTCAGTCGTGCTGCTGTCTACATTGGCAACTGATAAATAGTAGTTAAGTTGAATTGTTTTTGGGCATGTTGATTTTCAAATGGGCTGTTTGTAACTTTGAGCATTTTAGTTTTGTTATGTGTTTTGTCACGGATTACCAAAGAGGGAGTTTGTTGGGTTCTAAGACTTTAGGAACTAAATATATTGGAACTTCAATGTGTAATGTGTTGGCAAACCATAATTAAAACTTAGAGTTTTGATTTAGGTTGTTCAAAGTATGTTTATGTGTAAAGTTGGAATTGAGTGATTGCAGAATTTATTGAACTAAATCTGCAAGGCTTGATCTATCGAAAATTAGACTCGATCAATTGAACCTCGTGCAGATTGTTTTTTCTGTAGAATTTTCAACTCAGCTCAAGTCCATCTGACATATAGGGTTTTATATTTTGCTTCAAGTAAAAAAGGAAAAATCCTAGCCACGTTTTAAAGGTTGTTGATATGCTATGTGTGTGTGTGAATCTTCTGTGAGATTTAGATGTGTTTACTTTCATACATACTTAAGGTTATTAAGATCAAGATTGATGTCAAGAACTTGGTGATCTCTTTAGTTGCTGTTTCAAGAGTTTAAAGAAAGTCCGTGGACTCAGAGCTGTCACGTGGTCGTGGTAGTAAGTTTTTTACACGAGGCAGCAATAGAATGTTAGTGGTCTAAGTTATATTGTACAAACTTCAATTCTTTCATAGTGAATTTGTTTTACCTTGAGGGTAGCTAGGTTAAATCCTCCCCAGATTTTTTATCGGTTTGGTTTTCCTGGGTTATTATATCGTTGTGTTAATTTTCTTCACTATTCACATGATATGATTTGAATGTATTTAACCTAGATCATATTCATGAACTTGTTAATCAACTTGGCTTAATATTAAGTTAAACAACTTGTGTTTTAAGGAGTATAAAAACGTACAAATATAATGGAAGTTCAGAAGTTTTGGAGTTGTTATGTTAATATCAACAAGTTGTCTATTGGGTTGTAATGTCTAATCACAAAAGTTTATGTGAGTAGTTTGTAAATTACTTCTTTTATAATGAATTGCCTTATTGGGATATACAATATTTTTGGAACGATTTTTTCTAGGGATGTAAAGCTAACCCACTAACCTGCTAAAACCAACCTGATCTAATCCAAATTGCTAGGTTGGGTCGGTTTTAAGGGATTGATGGGTTGAGTTGGGTTGTGAAATTTGTTTTTACAGTAGGTCAAGTTGGGTTTGGATTATAAGATTCACAAATCCACATGACCTAATTCGACCCACCTATATTTAATATATATTTAAAATTTCAAAAATATATTAAAAATATATATTATACAATTTTTTTATTTACGTTTTTTGACCTCTCTTCTTAAATAAAACTCAAATCCTAAGGTATCCTCATATAGATGGTGTTGGTTTGGTGCTATACTCTAGATTATTTGGTTATAAATTGTTCTTATATGTGGTGGTATTATTCTAATTCTCAATTTAGTATTAATAATAGTAATTAAAATAATGTCCAACCCATGAGTCCAACCTGATCCATATGGGTTGGGTTGGACTCCTGTAGTAGGTTGGACTGGGTTGAATTTTTTTTAATCCACCATATTGAATTGTGTTGAAAATACCTTTCAACTCAACCTATGCAAACTCCTAATTTTCCTTTCTCTAATTCGTTTACAAATTATGTGCTGTACTTCGTTACTTTTATATCTCTTGCATTATCATTTTGCATATGCTAAAATGTAGTATTTAATAATTATTTCTGTAGATCGCTTATTGAGATATAATGATATTATTGATAAGCTGGAAAGATTATATTCAAATTGATAGGTTGATAAAGGTAATTATATTGATTTGTCAATCAAATTTAGCTTAAATGGTATTTTCTTCGCTTATAAAAACAAGATAAGGATGATATAAAAAGTTCATAACCCACAAGATAAGTGTGTAAGTTATTAATAAAACAATAAATTAAACTGACTTTGATTTCTTTTAATTATTAGACACCAAAACACATCTTCAATTACACAATTTATACAGAATTTATTAATTATACCACTGATTCAGAGCTTCAGACTCATGATTTAATTGATTAATTCAATAGAAAACTTTTTACTTCGTTGTAAACATAGTAAAGCAACTAGAGTTCTTATTGGGTGCTCTAATGATCTGGTAAAACGGAGCACAGATTATTAGCTGCAATCTATGATAATGAGGTTTTCGCATTGACTAGATAGTGTGGCCCGTATATTATTAACCGCAAATCACCACCAAAGAGTCATGGATAAAGTTTCAACTCATCGAATTTTACTTAAAAGTTATTTGGAGTAATTTTATTTTTAATTCAAAAAACGATGTACATATCATTCTTTAGTTTTTAATTACACCTATACTTTTGTTCAACTTTTTTTAAATAAATAAAAATCTAGCTTAAGCAAATACTCAAGTTGTTAATAGCTTTAGCTGTAATACCGTAAGCATATACTTTGAATATGTGTCAGTGACGACAATTTCTTCCTACGCAGGAAGCATAGCTTAAACAAACGCTCCAGTTGTTAATAGCTTTAGCTGTAATGCCGTTAGCATATACTTTGAATCTGTGTCTGTGACGACAATTTTTCCCTACGCAGGAAGCATACTAATTAAAAGAAAGAATTACATTTGCTATTGTCAACAAATTAATTATGGTAGTTTTCTAGAAACATGAGAATTGTCATGGCGGACAGGAAATATATGATTGACCACTGGAAAGTTCTTGCTCAAGGTAAATGCAATCCGTTTAATTTATTGTGATTAGATGCATTCAAGCTAGTTGGCTTAAACATTTGTGGATTAAACTCTTTAAGAGTTTTAACATAATTTCACTGTTTCTTTATATCTTATTCATTCATTGTGAGATGAATGGATGAGAGATTTTGACAAGTCGATCAACCTTTAACACACTTGGATTAGCACTACATTTGTACTGATGTAAATTATTAATAATTTCACGAAATCAAATCTCACATCTCATTATATCAAGCTATATTATCGAGTTTTTGTGTATTTACTTTTTTTTTACTGTAAAACAAAATCTCACAATAGGTCGAGGTGTCAGTCTATTATATGTTAAAATAAAATAAAATAATAGTTTCAAAAAATAAAATAAAATAAAATAATTACTACTAAACATATCATAACTCAAAATAAATATATTGTAAAATGTTGTAAGGGTTTGTAGTGTTTATAGATTTTCTCCGTCATCTTTACCTAAAAGGCTGCACCGTACTTAACTTAGATCCTCACACTTTTAACATGTGATAATCAAATGGGACAAACTATGTAGAACTTTAACCAAATCCAATCCAAAATAATAAGTCAGATGCTAATTGATATTTTATTTTTTCAAAGAGAATGCATCCATGTGAGTGACGTTAGTTTTCTCAGAACGTCAGCTAAGATTATCATTACAACGAAAGGTATATGCCATGGTGCAATTCTCATTATTGGGGACAAATATTGTTGAAAACTTTTGAAAAATTGGACCGACAACCCATTAGCTTGGTAATGTTGCGTTTTCGCAAAGCCTTTTGAGAACATAGTGATAGGCACAAGGACCTCTAAAATTAAACAACTTTGAAAAGAGATTTGAAGTAACAATGCTAGTCACAATGCACAGAAGCCGCACATTCGCATCTTTATATATATCTCTATCATGTATGCTCTGTTAATACTTAATGAGCTCACAATTGCAGTTCATCCACAAAAAAGAAAAAAAAGGCAAGAACACGGCTAATAAAGCAAGTGGAATCCACATATTTACTATCTCAACCACTTTACTTAAGCTTAAAGAAATCATTTTCATTAAGTGGTGTTAGTCATTAACACAACATAGCTAAATTAAGAGAACATTAGGATTATTTTATTGCAGAAATTGCTTGTCAATGCACATAGACATACATCTTTTACACGATGAAAAACATGGAATATATGTTTTTAGTTCTTTCTTAAGCTTTATGAGACAGCTACTAGAGCCAACTTCATTCATGTACTATATAATTTAATTACCTGCTCGATCTCCTGGACCTGGATTGTTCTTGACCTTAACCCAAAAGTAATGCAGTAGTGGTTGCCAACTTCATATCATTCTCTAATAACAACCACATAAAAAACGGATACGTTTTTCTACATCCCACTTTTGGTTGGCGTCTTGGCATCAAATTCATATTATAATCGTGTTTGGTTTCGATTCTCATCGAATATACGGTTTGCTTTGTCCCGTAAGAAAAACAATTCCACAACCTGCAAATAATATAATCTTAAGTGAAGTATCCTCTCAGCCACATGAAATCTTTAAAAAGTCAATGATATCCAAAAACAAAATGGACAAGTCACTGGCGTCTAAACGAACTATGTCGGGATATGTTTGATACTCAAAAGTAAACTTAGTAATCGAATAGTTATTTCGCAATTATGTTTATAATTTTTTTTTCCTATAAATATAGTAGGATTCCAACTTATAATGTTCACTTTATAATAATTATTTTTATTATCGCGTTAAGACGATGTTAATTATTTTTTATTGTAAGTAAGTTCAAACCCCATGAAACTTACTAATAGTTATTCAATTTTCTTTTTTTGCACTTTTATGATTAGAAATAGATATTCAGTAGGAATGGTTATTCTCATAGTTATAACCCGGATTAAGAGTTGAGTCATGGAAAAAGTAAATAAGAATTATATTAGAAATAGATATTCAGTAGGAATGGTTAATAATTTTCCAAAATATTCAAATATATATGTAAATTGAAAAAGTAGGCATGACTAAAGTACTAATTAAAATTAAGTCTATAAAACGAACTATCTAATATAATTCTAACTCATTGTTTTACAGGCAACAAAGACTACAAAACATAAAAATAAAAGGATATCATAGGACTGTTGTCAATTCTCACTAAATGCTTTAATCCCATGGATTATGATCTGGCTAAACTTAAAACTCTATTTTTATTGAAAAATTCAGTATTAACCTTATTAGAATTCTGCTTTTCCATTAGAATCTAGATTCATAAAGTGGTATTGCAACGGACTTATAAAGATAATTTTGTTCAAAATTAGAATACTGGTTAAGTAAAAATAATCCATCCGGGTTGCACAAGTTGCACCGAAAAAAAAAAGGAAAAAAAAAAAGAAAATATTTTATTGGATCAATTGCATAAGTGATAATTAATTAAAAATTAGACCAACTTAGGTATAGGTTCACTGAATTACTGGTCCAACCAACTGAACCAAATCAGGTTTAATAACTATAATTATTCCTTAACCTACATAATAAACTTTTGAAAAAACTATTATGAATTTATGATGAGTTAGAATCAAGCACTACAAAAAACACATTTTTCAGCTACGTTTTTTTAAGTTGCGTTTGAAAAAAAGCAGCTATAGAGTGTGTTTGAGCTGCGTTTCACACAAACGCAACTTCAGCACCAGAAGTATAGCCGTGCGTGTTGAACGCAGCCCGAAATCAGCTCTGTATAATCATTTATTGGTGTTTCAACTGTGTTTTTCTGGGTTGGGTTGAAGCCGCGTTTCAAAAACGTGGCTTTAAACCCATTTGAATGCAAGGTCTTACTAGAAAATAATAACTCTTATGTAAAAGTGGTTCAATAATTCTTGTCTAATAAATTCTTAAATAATAAGTAACAACCTGACATAATTCATAACAATAAACAATAACATTAGGTTTCAAATTTATCTACTTGGAAACATACTCTACTATAGTTATACATCTGCTAACTTTCTCAATCCAATCCTTCTATTGGAATGGCTATGGTCGTTTTTGATTGCAGGGACCTTCTAATGAGGCAATGGGACGTTAAGCTGAACCGTATATTTTGTGAAGCTAATGGGGTGGCAGATCTTTTGGCTAAAGAAGGTACTGACCAAGTAAAGAGAATAAGAGAATAAGCTCGAAGCTCATTTTTTGTTAATCATGCAGTTATGTGTGATTGAATGGGTTGGGGGTGTAGGTAGACTTTGCCCATCTTTTGCTGTAGATATTATTGATGGCACTACCCCTTTTTTTTTTGTAATTACTTGGTTTACAGAACCTTTGATGTTGGGTGTATTATAAAGTGAGGTGGTAAAACTTTCTTCAAAAAAAGAAAAAAAGTGAGGTGGTAAAATAGATAAATTAGTTTTTTGAGGTGCTAAAAGCTAAATTTTTTTAGTACCACTATTGTGAATGCTATAATTTCAAAAATAAAAATAAAAATTTTAACAAGCCTAGTATTAATTTTTTTTTTCTTTGCTGATAGATGATTGCATCATACAACAATTTTGCATATTTATAATTTGTTAATACTATATGAATATGTATTTAGAGTAATTTTTTTTTTTTTTTCCCCGGTTCCTCTAGCTTGGAATCCGAAGTCCATCCATGCTAGAAATTAATTTGAACGACCGTAAAAACAGCGGATAGGCCTCATACATAACCAACATGCATAACTAATATCCATGATATATCCAAGTCCAGAATAAATACAACAATAAAACATACATGCTCAAAAGCAACAAGGTCCAAAACCGGAAGCTAAATATACAAGGAGTGCGGTCGCAACTCGCAAATGTCCAAAGTCCAATAAGTGTCCAGGCTAACAATAAACGTCTGAGTACGACTACAAAGACAATAGCTGAATACATCAACGTTGATGCTAATCCCATGAATGAACAACTGTTTCTCTAAGGCTCCAATACAATCATGCAAATCTCTCTCTGTATGCGAAGTGTCTGACTTTTACATATTGAAAGCATTGTCATTCTCAACACAGCTTACAAAATTATCAATGGAATTTTAAACATTAAGAAAATCATGTACAATACTAGAAAGTGTGAATTTATTATTGAGCTTTTTGACTTATTGACTATCTTAAATGTAAAAAGTAAAGAATTTCCAGAATAAGCATGTCCTAAAAAAAAATTAAAGAACATATGGCACATAAAAGCATTATTAAAAACAAAAGTTCTTTAAGAAGACAAATATAAATAGAAGGTTATGATGGCATATGGCAGTGGTTGCAATAGTTGTATATGTCACTACGTTCATTTAGCCTTCGGATTTGCTTGAACCATATTGTAGATATATGAGATCATACTAGCATCCACATGTACGTTAATTTTCTTTCTTTTGTTTTGATATTAGGAGTCGGGTATTTGGAATGATAAAATAGTTTTTGGATAAATATTAGGTTTCTTTTGAATTGAAATGTTAGTTCTATCCTATAAAGTCGTCTCTTTATATGGCTTAAAGCGATAATAAAGAGGTTATAAAATATTATTATTGAGTGAGTTTTCTGTTTTTTATTTTTAATTTTTTATGATAATCATTATTGAGTAAGTTTTCACTTTGGAAGTTTGGATTCTCTTGAATAATCAATTTTTCAAATAGGAGATCTTGGTTCACTCGAACCAACCAACACAAAAATGGAGTACACGTCATCACACACTCGATATTAAGGGAATCATCTATTAAATTAGTTTCTTTCATAAGAATAGTAAAAATATTATCTAAAAGTTTGTCCATTTATTGAGAAGCCAAATAATAGCACGACAATTTCTCTTCAAAGATCAAGTGTAAAGAAATGGAAATTTCCTTTTCATTTTTCGTTGTTTTCATTCACATTGTGATTTTTATTGGAGAACCAACCTTCTATCCATCTAAGGCAGAACAATGTTTGGGCATATACTACAAGTTTACCTATCTAGCTCCTCTCTGTGGGTGTTTCTTAAAACAAGAAATGTTTACCCAATAGTAATCCTCAACCTTTGTTCCATTTAGGCCTAGATCGCTTCCCGGGGGACTCTTTCCACAGCCTGCCATTTTTGTGGCCAATTTAAATTCGAGCCTAGTTACAAGTATGAGGCCCAAAGCAAGCACAAGCCCATGAAAGAAAATTAGAAGAACAAATTCTCCCAAGGAAAATCGATTAAACTGTTGGGGTGCACGGCTGCACCGAGAGTCCAGCCCAATTGGGAATTTATTGAAGACTCCTAATTGTAATAGAAATAGGACTAGTTGGCTTGCATGAATAAAACTCCTTGTCCTAATTATACTAGGAGTGTAGGCGGTGGCAGGTGCTTTTATAAAGCATTGAAGCATGTGGTTTCACGTAGAAAGAGATATAGAGAGATTCAGAGATACTGAAGATTGAAATACAGTTCTGATTTTGGAAGCTGACTGAAGAAAAAAGAGTAGTGATTTGTGCGGCAGTGTGGAAAAAAAAAGAAGAAGTGATTTTTCGTTTGTTCAAGGCAGAAGATAAATTAAGAGTTTTCTTTGGGACGATTATTTGGGTGCTACAACCATAAAAAATTGAAGTATTTAAAGTGAAAGATCTTACTACTGAGTTTTGTGATGAGATTGTATTCGTTCCTAGAAATATTATTGTATTTTTCTAATTTATTATGAACTCAAGTTTTGGATATAACTTGAATGTTGTAATCTCTATTTTATTACAATGGATTGATTGGCCATATAATTTTTTAGTATTCTTGTTGATTGATTTTTTTATCACGATTTCTATTTTCTTTATTGCTTGGGTTATATTTTTAATTTACAGGCCACGATTTATCCCAACATAAACAACAGAGATTTCCATTCGTTGCAGGGGACGTGAAAGAATTACTGAAACAAATTGAGTTAAGGTTATTAATTCCTGTAACAATCAGAAAGGACGACAAAGAAAATAAAAATAAAAAATAAATTGCACAGATAAAGGAATCCTCAGTCACAAGTTTAAACTTGTCATCATTTCTTAAAAAATGACCTTCAATCGATCTAGGAAGAGATATGAAATATTTATTCTGGATTTGTCAACTCAAAACAGTTGCCAAAATTTGTTCTGGATTGTTCTTAAAAAAATGCTAATAAAGTGATCCAAGAAGAGATGAAGAGAAGAAACAATGCTACAGTGGGCCTTGTTGCACCGCCTGTTGGGTGCACGTGACACCCTTTTGGGTTCCAGCACACCATTAGTCAAAGCTCAATTGATGAGCTTGCTTCCTCAAGCTTCCAAAGTCAGCTTTTGGCTCAATGCAAAAGCTGAGCAAGCATTGGGAGGTCTGACCTCTTAATGAGAAGTGATACAAGCGTGTCTCACACGCTGAAGAAGAAGAAAGGACATTCGGCCTGGAGGAGTGCTGAAGAAACAGAGCCAACATTCGGCCATTGTGTGAGAGTTCCAGAGAGAGCAAGAAACACAAAAGGAGAGAGCTTCAGCCATTTGAGTGGTGCAGTCCGAGTGAAGAGATAGAGAGAAACACAGTGAGAGTGGGAGAGAGTGGAAAATAGACATTTTTCTTTGCTCAAATTACACACAAAGAGAATAAATTAGTGGAGTTCTTATGGAGTTTTTGAGTACTGCAATTATGGAGAGTTTGAGTATTTAGAGAAAGATTTTGCTACTGACTTTGTGGTAAGATTGTATTTACTCATTGAGATTTATTTGTTGTATATCCAATTTATTGTAGACTCTAGTTTAGAATAAACTTGATAATTGTAATTTCTATTTCATAGTAGATATTTTTCGGAGCTGCTCCATGGTTTTTCCCTTTATACCGGAGGGTTTTTCACGTAAGATTTAGTGTTCATGTGTGATTGTGTTTATGTGGTGCTTACTGAAATTTTTGTTTTCATAATATTGTGCTAAGTAGTCATTAATTTTAATTTACACATAGACATAGAGGGATTAGGATTTTTCCCCAACACCGTCTGTCCTTCAATTGATCCAGGAAGTTTTGAATAGAAGTAGAGATATAGGCTTCGATAGATTAAGGGTCAGTCGAGAGTTGATCGAGAAAAACTGAAAGTACAATGATTCGATAAAGTTTCGATTGATAAAGGGGCAGTTCGATATGCAATTCTTTAAAGCAAAACTTGCAAACTTTGATGCTTATGAATTATGATGCAGAGAGACTCTCGAAATCTTATCATCAATACCAACTCACAGAAACACCACTCATAGGGGAAAAAAAGAAAGAAAGAAAAAGAAACTCGCCATGCACTGATATTTTAGGCATCACATTTTCACCCAAGCGAAGTTCATACGTTCCTAACTCCTGATGGCAAGAAAAAATCTTTTTAACTTCAAAATTGTGGGCTTCAGGTACATTATTATAATGATTCAATACAATTAAGAGGTCAACTATGTTTTAAAATTGATTTTTGACTCTTACTATTATTAAAATGAGAACTTGTAAAGGGAAAGAATTAATGATGAAATTAGTTGAGAAATAAATTTCCAAGACTTTAAAACAAGTTCCAATATAAAACATTTTAGATTTCAAATTTTTTGAGATATGAGCCTTCAAATTTCAAATGTTCTGAGATATAGGCATATACTTGGTCTTGAAAATTGTGTATGCTAACCAAAAAGATTAAACTTTTCTTTGATATCAAACTCACAGTTTTCAATGTTTAAACATTAAAAACTTATTTGGAATCCTTTACCAAACACACCATTTATATTACATCTTGTTGAGGGACAGAGTATATATTTACCCAATTGAAATTGGAGGTCACCCTTGTATTCTTTGTACAAATAGCATCCCAGATTTTTTAACATGCTGAATGAAATATTCATAAAAACAATCTGTAAATTCTCGGAAATGACCATACTCAGGAAACTTTTAATTACAAGAACGTGAACATATTTGAACGCCCAGATGCAATAGGTCTTTGAAATGCATATAGCAGTGTTTGAAACCCTTAGCAATACACATTGTACGAGCTAATGATTCATGTGTATATTGAGATTGTTCACAAATTTCCATTTATGAGACACGATATGTATTTTGAAAGTCATCAATTTTAGAGAGATGAGGAAGTGAGAATGAAAGCGAAGATGGATGAAAAGAACTAGAGACAAGGTGACTGGCGTGGACTACAATAAGAATGAGGAAAACCGATTGCATCATTTCCGCTGTATGTTTTCTCATAACTTTCGTAGCCATGTATTACAACCAGTGGCGGAGCTAGAAATTTAGGTCAGAGAGGGCAAGATTAGAAGACAAGATTAAAAGTAAAAAAATGAATCTGAAAAATTTTTATCAATATTAATAACAAAAGAAATAAACAACTATATGCTAATGTAATTACCATATATATAGAATCTAACATAAAATCATGGTTTTAAAAACCAGTACGGTAAAAGAATTGAAAAAGAGACTGGTTATCGGTTTTTTGGTCAGACCAGTGGTCAAACTGATAACATCATAAATAATATAATTAATTTTTTAAAATAATAAAAATTAAAAATATATATTTTAAGTTTTTTTAACTAAGAATATTCAAATTAAACATATATATATATATATATATATATATATATATATATAATTTTAAAAAATAACGTGAGTTTAGTTTTCGTGCATTAAATTTAGGAATAAAAATAACAAAACCTAACAGTAATATTTTTAATTTTCCAATGATATTTTTTTAACAAATCTAGTGGAGCACTTGTGGCAATAATATAATGACTTGTAAAATCATCTAATATTAATATGAAGTGCTATGTTCCCAATATTTGTACAATACTTTCACAACAAATCATGTGTGATAAGTTGTTATTGATTTAATTTGAACACACCACTTAAATTATTTTTATTCACTAGTATTAGCTAGTAACTATCCTACACTTAAGATTTATTGTAAAAATATTGTGAAAATATTGTGATAGCATTTCTTAATTTTAATTTTATTTTTCCCTTATCTCTTTTTTCTTTATCCACACATTTCTTTATTATTATTTTCTCTTTTTTTCTCCTCCACACATATTATTTCCCTTCTCTTTGATCTCTATCTTCACTTTTGACCACTTTTCTTTTTACTTTTCTCCACTACCAGACTACCACTTCATCCACTTCATATTCCACAACATACCAATATACTATATTATAATTATATATATGTAAAAAAATTTGCAAGTTCAGGGGGCACCTGCCCCCTCGCCCCCCCCCCCTCCCTCCGCCCCTAATTACAACCCACTTTAGAATAGTTTTTTTTAACTAGAAGCTTAAACATTTAAGCCTTTAAATACATTTGAATGATTTTGCAAGTTCAAAATACAAATAATTTAATATAATTTTTTTTTCTCCCTTTCATATAAAATGTTGTATAAGAATTATTGTTTCTTTTGAAAGTATGGGCATTTTCAAGTTGGTTGACTTTAAGTTTAAGTAATGGCTTTTGGCTAGATTCACAAGGTTTTATAATACTTTGGGTAAATTATAAGTTTGGTTTTGAATGTTACAAAAGTGTTATTTTGGTTCATAAAATTTTGTTATTATGTCAAAATATTCCCTACCTTAAAACAGTTGATAGAAAATGCTGAAGTGGGAAAGTGGCTAACAATATTACAATAAAATATTAGTTTTCTAGGCGACCTAATATCACATGTCCTTAATTTTAAAAAATAACATAAAATAAAAAGAATGATAAATGTACTACAAGTTTTATTATATGAAACTTACAAATTAATGTGACAATAAAAGTAACTGATAGGTGAAAGCTCGGATATGTGTGAAAACACGAGCTGTTTAGACCCCTAAATTAAAAATTACGGCTCGGTTAATTTTACTCTAACTTAACTAAGTGTGGAATAGAGTAAATATGAGCGAACAAACAATAAAACTACTCTAAGCCATATTCATCATATATCAACAATAAAATGAAAGTTAAAAGAGTAGGGAAGAAGGATGCAAACACAAGATAACACTGAAATGTGTTATAGAAGAGGAAATCGAAGAACTTGGCGAAAAACCTCTCCGCTGCCTTCCAAGTGGTAAATCGATCCACTAGACAATAAGTTGGGATACACGAATAGCAAGAGACCCTCCAAGCCTAATCTACCCAATGCACCTAAGCCCTCTAAGCTCCTACTCCAACAAGGCTTCTCGAAACCGTGTTTTGTCTAACTTTCCAGATCTCGCAATTCAGTCCGATTGCATCCACCAACGCTTAGCTTCTTCCAATACTTCCCACCAGCACCAAAACCTCACTTTACACTCAGAATGGGTGTGGTAAGTGTTTGAGCTATCAATTTCTCAAAGATATAGATATGGAGATGTAGGAGTTTGAGGAAAATCACAAAGGATTGTGTAGAGGATTGTGTAGAGGATTGTGGGTATAACAGTCTCTAACTCTCAAGTGTGTATGCTAGGGTTTTCTCTCTAAAAAGCACTCCTTACAATATGTGGGTAATGTGGGTATATATAGTGTGGGTGAAGATAAGGTGTAGCAGATATGCCAAAATAGTAAAATAGAATGTTTCGCGGGTATTTCGCAGGAAGGCCTTACCCGCAAATTACTGGCGAAAACTAGTTGTCACGACTATTCACATTGCAGTCATGTGCTCTGCACATGGCTCACTTCTCAGGAAGGCTTCTCACAAAACTTCTTGCGAAATCCACTTGGTCTTCAATAAAAGCTTGAGTCTTTACACATTCTCTCACAGACAACCCATATAATGAAATCCCACATAGACTATAGGATAAACATGATTAAACATAATTACAATCAAATTCGGCATGAAATTGAAGCTAATGCAAAATAGTTGTAAATAACGACTTTACAATCTCCCCATTTGGCTATTCCATGACAAAACTCCTAAAACAGACTCTAGACTTAATCATGAGTTTGAAAACAGTGGTAAAACTCACTTACACCTAATCTAGAAGTTGTGAAGCACTTACACATATACACCTGTATCTTGAAACACTCGCACACAAACAAAACTTTCATTAAGTTTATGACAAGTTGAATACAAGGTACGTTTAGGAACAAGTAAAATGTGATCAAGGAATTAAACAAGATATAAACTATGAAGCATAACTTGAGACATATGCTCTTTCTTAAGAGAACTGCACCATAGCATGTATTTCATACTACATGTGCTTACTCGACCAAAAGTGGAGGTGAGAGAATAAATCCTTGCTTCTTCACCGTGTGAGTCCTATGGATCTTTCATTAAGATCCTACTTATGTGCTTGTTACTTTTGACTATGTTACGAAGCTGAGGTTTTGATGTCTGCTACTTTGGCATGTTACCTATGGTCATGTTGGATTCGGTCTAAAGGGACATTGTTGGGAAAGCAATTAGACCAAAGTTAAAGGACATGAGTGCAAATGGAAGATTATTTTGTAACACATCCTTATATTTGTACTCACTGTTGACAGGTTATAGTGCTCATGGTAGCGAAATAATTGTGAATACATCTAGATAGTTATGATGGATCAAGCATAAGTCTGAGTATTAAACTCAAGAGGGGTTAGAGATGCTTGATTCGATGTGTTAATATATGTCTCGGGCATAACAAGATACTTTAGGGATGTTGCTATGCTGGTCTTGGTATAAGATTTAGTATAGTGCTCCCAAATATGTTTTTCAAGTGTGTTTGGCGGTCGCACAACCTATTTTCCAGTATGCATGCACTGAGAAACACATTGAGAGATGGATAATAGGGCCATGCCCACAGTGGATGAGTGGGAGATGTTAGAAACTGAAAAGGATATGGATGGACGCCCAAAGTGGGCATGTCCTTCTGTATACCTCATCCAAGAGTTATAGAGTAATGGTTTGGACCGTTACTCTACCCCATTAAGTCCACTATCCCACTCAATATTAATGGAGTGGTGTGTATATAAACACCAAAAGTGGTATCCATTGAATAGTGAACGAATTTTACATTTCTCATAGTGTTTCAAAGTGTTGTGAGGCTCTTAGGTTGTAGGTTATGTTTGCATTACTCTAGTAGTGTGCAACACCGTCGGAGAAACGTTTTTGGTTTGTGAATCATACAAACTAGAATTTAGAATGTGTTTGAACAGGTGGTTTGCGTGGAGGTTGGCTCTAGACAGCGTAGAACAATCTCAAAGCTCCTGTGTGATCATCGGTTTAGACCAAGAGAGGTATGCCAAAAAATCGATTACTTATATTCTGCTGCACGTTTCTATTTCTTACAGATTCATTGGTAAAAAGTAACAAGTTGGTGGAGACACTTTTTATGCATTAAATTGCAATGAATGAAAAGGGAGAAACCAAACATGCATGATGATATAATAAGAAGGGAACTTGCAGAAGTCCCACATGGCTTGTGTATGAGATACCGAGCTGTGGAGCTAAATATAAAAGTAGAACAAAAGCAAAAGAGAAAAGCATCTTTGTGCTTGGGGCAATGACGTAGCTAGTGAGGTTCTAACTGAGGCACATCTATTGCTGGTTGAAAACTATTTCAAACGCCCTCTTAGGCCTAGGTTTGGCCCTGACCTTTGAGAATTTCTGCAAGGACTCCCTCCGGGGTAAAGCCCTTCAATTGCTAGTTCCAAATGTTTACTTAACGCTCTGTTTGTTTCAACAATGATGTTTTCTAGAAAATAAGTCATTTTCCAAGAGCATTTTCTATAAAACTATCTTATTTTTCAATGTTTGGTAGCAATTTTAAATGAGTGGAAAAACAAACTCTTAACTTCTTTTATTTAGTTTGTTATGAGATAGAGTTGTTTTCCAAAAAAATTTATTAGAAAACAATCTCAAAAAATAAGCCATACTTTTTATGTTGATCAAAGATAGTTTTCCTTTGACTTATCTTTTATTATGCTACCAAACACTGGAAAACAAGGAAAACTATCTTTATACAAGGTTTTCTATTGAAACAAATAGAGTGTAAAGTAAAAAAAAAAATTAGAAGCATACTAGGAAAACTATACTTTTAAAGTAAAAAAAACAAACAAGGAAAACTATACTTTTAAATTACAAATTACTATTTTATTTGGCAGTTTTCTAAGTTTTAAAGTAAAAAAAAATTAGAAGCATACTAAACAAAAGTACTACAAGAAACCCAAGGGATTGAAAGTCAAAAAGTGTAATTTATAATTTAGCCTTTATATCTTAGAACATTTGCACCATCTAATTTTCCAAAGAAATTGTGGGAGAAAAAAGTAATCTAGAATTAGGATTCAAACTCCCTCTCTTGACTTACAACAATTTAATTATTAAACAAAAAAGTCCTTATTCTTGTTGACATTTACCTTCGTAAATTTTGAAATGGGAGATATGACTGGCATTTGCAAAAGAAAATGAGTCATTTATTAGAAATACTGAACATTGAAGCCCTATAGTTTATCATGCTTTCTTTCACCGCTCAGAATTTCAAAAGCAGAACCCTTGTAGTGTTGGCTAGTGCTCTATAATCTATATGTAATAGTTCTTCCTATGCACTTTGAAATGACCTATTTCATCTAAATTTCTAATCTGGACAACAGACTTTAAGAAAAGAGAACAAAAGAAAGGTTCAACTCTAAAATTTCCAAACAAACTATGCACTACTCCAATTTAATGATAGTGGGCATGTCTCAAAAAGCTTTTAAAAAATTTTGAGGGATGCATGCAATTATGGTTTTTTCAAGATTCATATAAAGTTTACATGCTGAATAACATAGGGCATGGCATAATTAGAAGGAACAACCCAATTTCTTGGAATCAAGACTTGCAACTAGTCCTAGACTCCTACTATATGTCTTTAAAATATAGATTCACTCAATAACTTTGTAGTATGTGTGGTGAATCTATTCCTTGGGTTTTCCTAGAAATGCGTTTAGTAGCCTTCATGGGTCCAAACTGCTTCAACTACCCTTATTTGCTAGATCATTTACTACACTTAATAGTTCATACTACAACAAAATTATTACTTAGCAAAAGTTTCATACAATATAGTTATACATTTGAGCCAGCTTTTAGCTTGAACTATGTGCTGGGTTTAGGCCTAGCCATCCATCCCTAAAGGCTCATACAACCCATGTCAAGTGCTAATTTGTTTCCTCTTCAACATATGGAAGTTCCTTTCCTACTTTCAACTTTTTTTTTTTTTTTTTTCTAATGGGAAAACGAAGTCCAAAGCACATAATTGTCCAAACCTGATCCTCTCATTTACATTATATCTCATTTCCTAGATGACAATATTTCCTTCTCTTTTATATTTAGCAGCCAATCTGTTTTTTTTTATTCAATTCATCTATGATCTCTATTTATTGCTACTTTTAATTTTTTTTCTTCTCAATTGGTACTCATTTATTTCATACAATTATAAGTTATTCATTTTGAACCTCCAAGTGATCATTTTGTGGGCCTGTGACTCGAAAAATTATACAGTCAGCTTAGTAATTCTTGTTACTAAGTTTTTTATTGCAATAAGTAGGATCATGATTGGTTTGTTACCATGGTAATGTTTTGGTTACTTTGATATGGAAATCTAGCCATGGATCGGATCATGAAACAATTTTTCTTTTTATTTGTTCTTTCATGAGGAGAAATTATTCTTCTATTTTTTTTATAAAGTGGATGAATTTTGTGCTGACTCATTATATGGTCATCTTTCATTTACTTAATCATGAGTTTGCCAATAATAAAATTCTGGCAATACTTGATCATTATATGGTCATCTTTCTTTTTTATATGGTATATTCTGTTTCTTTCAATTTATTCAGAAAATTTTATGACACCATTTGATATGTGAATTTTAAGTTTTGACCCACAATTTGATAACTATATGGTTTGATACATGAAAGAAAACATGATTTTCTATTGTAATTATATCTTGTCATAGAGTGAATCCTCAATAATTGCTAACAATCTATTTGCTGTCATGTCAAATATGCAGGCAATTGATAAAGTGGATCCTGGACCCGACCATGATACCCAATTGAGGTGGCAGCTAGAGCATCGGTCAAAATTGCTTTGGAGGCACACCGTCAACGAGGTATGTAGTTGTATTATTAATACATAGTCATATTATTACCTCGTGTGTACTACCTAACACAATGCTCGTCCGTGTGCAGTAGGTGCCTAGCGTCATAAAGGTTTGACGCCGTAAATGTGTACTACCGCGGGGTGGGCTAAACCCACGTATCACGAAATACATCAATACAATAGGTTAAACGCAAATTCTAACATAATTTTTTTGCTTAAATGCAAATTCTCTTCTATTATGTTTGTAGTCTTTCACTCTCATTCCCTAATCACAAACTTTGTTTTTCCAATCTTTTCTAATTGGATGTTGCTATTTGCTTTCATTTTTTCAACCTTAAAGACAAACTAATGGTTAAAAAAGGCTAATTATGTTATAGATAACGAAAGTTTTTTTCTTTGTTGGTTAAGATGAATATGAATTTCAATTTACATTCACTTTTTTCTAAAGGTTGTTGAATGTCAAGACATTTGCAGATCAAACAATGACGTGGTCAAGAAGAATTTTAAAAGCGTGCGAAAAAATGAAAGAATGTAATTTCATACATAGTTAATTAGAAATTGCTTCTTCTTTTCTATTTTTGTTGATGAATTCAGAAATTGCTTTTTTACTTATTGCACCTTATAGATTTCTCATCTATAAAACTATCATGATATGCAGTACTTTGAATTATTTAAAGTTTATGAATTTTAAATTAAAATTTATCGATTAACCATAACTTAACCCTAATCTTGAAGTGTGTTTGTTTCATTCGTGTTAGACTGTTAGGAAATAGACAGTTTTTAGGTTAATTAGAAAACCAAAAATTGATCATCTTTGTTTTTTATATATTGTTGATTTATGACATTTGAATTGGATGTTGATTTATGGGGTTTTTTTTTTAATGGCCAAAAATATTGAAGGTTGACAAAACAATAGTGGTGATGATAATATTTCTCAAATCTCAAGAGCATTGATTTGGTCCCTTCGCTAACTCGCCCCTATATGTAACTTTTTTAATTTTCCTTTTTTGTTGTTGTTTTTTACCCCTTTGAATGAATTTGCATAGAATGAATAGTGAGCAATGGTTAATATTGGAGCAAGAAAATGCAAAAAATTGTTTATAAAATTGACCAACTTTGTGCTAATTCAAAACCTATCTAATCAGATTGTTTCGATATCATAAGAAGCGTGTATTAGAAACAAAGCATTGTATTTGAATAGATGATGGAAATTGTTATTACATTTTCTTTATTTTTCTTATTCACTAGATTTTTATTGGTTTAGATTGAAATTGCAATTTTATGTAAGCTTATTTTAGTTTAGGAATCTTTTTAACATTGGATTATGACTTATGATATTTCTGATCTGTTGTTAACAAAATTGGACCTTCAAGATTCAAAGATGAAGCATGAAGTCATAAAGCATGGAATAACATATTTGACTGAATTTTTAATAATCGATGTAACTTTTTTTTATTATCTATTTTTGAATGATTTCATGTATTAATTCTATTTATTGTTTTTTTTTTTTTTTTTAACTTGCAAGTAAATATATTGATATTGATTGCCTTGGAAGTTGTAGAAAATAATTATATTGAACCCTGAATCTAAATATTCATGAGGTTTAAATTTACTTGAAGAAAATTATTTGTTTCCCAATGTTTCAAGTTTTTTATCTTTTGATTTAAAGTAAAATTCATGAACAAATCTTATCTTGAATAAAATTTATAAAATTATTTAAAATAAATTTAAAGGAATATACAACATCAAATCCGATGAAATTATTCATTATCTTATCTATTATCAATACTTAATACAATTGTTTGATCTTTTGAGTATTTATTATATTTTATATTTTAATTTAGTAAAATTTGCATATTACACATTGTGTTTACTTTAGGTAATTCATTGTATAATTAATATTTTCTTAAAACAATTAAAAACTCACAAAGTTCACACTATTTAATTAATAATATTTTTTTATTTTATATATAAGATAAAATTCTACTCTAGCCTAATCTAAGTGTATATGTGTGTGAAACTCCCTTTTGGAGACTTTAACCCCGGCCCTTGCCCCCCACACTCTACAAGTACTTATACTTGTGGAGTGACCATCACATTAAGGGTGTGCGGTGGTATTTAATTAACAAATTTAAACTCACAAAGATTTATATAATTGATCATTCGCATAGTTATTGTTTATCAAATAAATTTTATATTTTATAAGTCTATACTTAAAGTCATATAATGCACGGGTTTTTAACTAATTCAATATGAAAGAGCAGGTTTCACCGGATTATTCAAGGTTCTTGATATGGAGGTCGACCACGCCTTAATCACGACCTTGGTCAAGCAGTGGCATTTGGAGATGCACACGTTCCACTTGCCCCATGGAGAAATGGGTATCATATTGCAAGATATAGAGGTGATGCTGGGATTTCGGTGGATGGGTTGCCTGTCACTGGGAAGACAGACATGGAGTGGAGTGAGCTATGCCGAGAGTTGTTGGTAAGACATTACTTCTCTTTATTTATTGGGAAAACCTTATAGCCATACTCCAATTGGTGGCATTCAATGAATAATCATGAATTAGAATAAGCTCATTTTTCTTTCCCATTAAATTAAACATTTTGTTTTAGGAGTTCTAGGCCACAATTAAATAAACCCAGTTGATCTATATCCTTTTATTTTAGATGTATTCTTTATTAATTTAGGAAGCTTCCTTTGTTGACAAGCAAACATCGAAGCAAACACACACGAATGTCGTGTTGAATCTTTGAGTCACTATAAAAGAAAATCATGATGGCTTAAGTCGCTTAATATATTCATATAGATTGGTAATGTATGGATTAAAAAATGGTGTCCACTAAAGAATCATTAAAAATATTCTTTAGAGGTGAAAATGCGAAGCACAATGAGTTACAACATTCACATTTTGATGGTGTTTGGTTAAGATAATGCCAATGATATTATTATCTTTTATTAAGATTTTGAAGTGAACGCCTTGCTGCTGCATGAGTGTTTAATACGTGTTAATGAAAGCCCCTTTAGTGAGATTCATCACATGAAAGTTCACTAACAAGTATTTGTCAAAACCCCATGTTTGCTAGGTGGAGTGGGCCAAAGAGTACCGCACAGCTTGCCACACACATCCTTACTGCATACCGGACGTCGTTCTCTACACTACGGGCAGAGCAAAGATTCAATCAATTTATGTCCTCAATTGCATGATCACATTCTATTGCCTGACCACATTGGATAGAACGTGGTCACCTCTAATCTATTGTTTCTAAACTGGTTTAAGCAAATCTTCTATGATCTATTGCATGACCCTTTACAATGATCGTCTAAATCTACTATAATTTTTGTATGACCATTCATATTGATTGTCTACGTGTATTTTAATCACATGACCAGTATGCATCATATACCTAATAGTATACATGAATGATGATTTGAATCATTACATACCTGTTTATATGGTTTTATCAATTTCAGACATTTGTGGTTTTATGGAAGTTGCTAATTTATTTGATTTCGGCTGTCCACTTATGCAAATTGTAGGGGAGCGTAGTTAAACAAGCGAAGTGAAGCGAAGGAAAAGTCTGTTCTTGCCGCCGTACACATATATACTAGGCTCCCTGCCTGCGTATTGCATTGCTGGCCAACATATTTGGAGGGTCGAGGTGCCATTGATATATTTTTGGATAGTGGAGGGGCATCATCCCGAGTGTGTCTTCTGTCAGTTTAGGATCAAGCAACCGCTTCCAGAGTTTGTGGATATGTCGAGCGACCTTCACAAGATATCCCTCCAGGGTAAATGGGAGAAGGACTTGGCGGTAGAACATGCTGTCCATATTCAGCAATGGGGCAACCGAGGGCAACTTGTTGCCCCTCTTCTAGATGGTGATACGACGTACCTTGTTGAGTACATGTGGTGGTACAATTGTAGCACAAGGCGGTACATAACACTAGAGTCTGCGTACTGGGAAATCATGGTGAGGCAACAATCCCTTCCCATTTTTCAGTTTTGCAACATGCGTGAGTTGCTGCATGCTTTCTTTTCAACCAATATGACCCCTTATTATAGTTTTGCATCATACCTGCATTCCTACTTTTATGATGTCCTTTTTACAACAAATTTTAGGCATTTTTGCTCGAATTAACAATATTTATTACTAATGGGTTTGGTTTATGTTACATCTAATGCTTCTTTGAGAAATGGTACATGATTTGTACTTTTTATAAATCACGATTATGAACTACATATGTGATTTTTAATGTAAATGTCAAATGCAATATATTTTTGGCCTAATTATTAGTTGTTGTTTTTCATTTAAATTAATGCATTTTTGTTAGATATATTATTGCCAAATGAATTGGGTTTAAGTTAAATTTAGTTTAAATTTAAAAAAAGTTACATCACACTACTTTTGGGGCATAACCTCATGCACACTCCAGAGCAAATCCCATCATAGTTTTCACTTCCTTCATCATATTCCGACTTTTTAGGCAAAACAAGTACTTCCTTGTTATTTTCTTCAACCTTAGGGTCTTGGGCCTGGGCATCTTTAGCATCACCTGAGACATCATAATCCATCTATCTAGGCAAAACAAGTCCATCCTGGTCATCTTCAAGCTTGGGATCTTGTGCCTGGGCATCTTTAGGATCACCTGAGACATCTTGTAATTGCAAAAAACTCGATAAAGATCAATCCAGGTACTTGCGATTAGTTATTCAAGCATAAGATAATGACAGAATTTTATTTAATAGATAAACCCTGCAAATGCAAATGAAATTTAGTATAACAATAGCTTACCCCCAGGGTTCTTAGGCTTGAAGAAACATCATTTTGTTGCTGCTGCATAGTGGTCCTCAGTTCTTGATATTCCTGGTTTCAATTTAATTAAAAAAATATTTCACAAAGATAAATCTTTTAAAAAAATGGAAGGATAAATCTGGAGCACCACTCACTGATCGAAGTTGATCCACTTCAACATTGAGTGATTTCTTGAGTTCCAAAAGCTCCTATAAGAAGAAAGTGAAAATTGCATAAAAAAAAGTTACAAGTGAAAGTTTAAGAGCAGAGTAATCTCCACACCAATGAGAGAATATCCAAATATCAAACAAAAACAATCAAGAACGAAAGAAATTGAACAAAGTAATGTTTGCACAATCATAGTCACCATGGGCCATAAAGTATGCGAACCTTTCATTCCTTTGTGGCTAGGTGTGGTAGTTCATCAGAGCTTTCTTTTTCACTTGGTCCATCATAATCGTCACGAGTTTGCTTGCCTTTTTAACTTTCTGCATAGATCCCCCTATGAGAGAGAGAGAGAGAGACCAAAGACAATGAGACAACATACTTTTATCCTAATTTAGAAGCATTTTATCCAAGTGAATTAGAGAAACAACACTCATTTTTCAAACAAATGGCTCTTTCTTGTTAAGGGTCTAAGAAATAAGAAAAGTTCAAACAAATTGCCCAAAATTCTTAAAACAAGAAGATCTCGATCAAATTCATCAGTAGTTTAGAAAAAGTTCTGAAAAATTAGGAGAAACACAATCAAAATCATTAAATTAAATAAACAGTATATAAATCAATTAAAACCAAAACAACTAACATAAGACATCAAAGATGCCTATACTACTCCATGCATTTAACTAATTGACATTGACACATTTTAACAGTCTTTTTTTTTTTTTCCTGACTTGAGGAATTATATCTAGACTTTTAGTACCCTACCAAAATTTCACCCCATCAGCAAAGAAAACCTGGATTTTTTTCCCCTCTGGACAGTTTTTGTTAACAATTTTGTTATGTGGCCGAAAAACAAACATTTTAGTTATGAAGCATCTCCAGTTTCTAAGACTTGAGTTCACTCAAGAAACTCATGTCTTGATTACTCGAGTTCCAAGAGGTGGCAAATATGATTTAGACAAAAAAATCAACGTGGGGACTCGAGTTTGAATAAAAATTCACATGGAATTCGAGTCTCAATTCCTTAAAGGAAACTAAAATGTTATAAAAATCCTTAAGACTCAAGTTCTCTTATAAGTTATAACAATCTTATAATTTATTTTAAGAAACTTGAGTCTCTAAGACTTGAGTTTTACATGGATTTTTTATCCACACTAGCTTTGTCACTTCTTAGAACTCGAGAGTAAGATGTTTTTTTTTTTTTTTAATAAGAGTGTTAGATGTTGGGTGTACACGTGCGAGTGAAGTCCAACATCGAATAACAATGAAAGAATTGAGTGATTAATAGATCATAATTGAGCTCATATATGTTGGGTTTCGGCTTTTTAGGTTAAATATATTTATAAGTTATATTAACTAAAAAACTAAATGGAGAAAAATCCTATTGAATGTATTCAACATTAGTGTTACTATTTATCAAAAAAAGAAAACTTTAGTGTTACTAGAATTACACTTTCACTAACGTGTGGAAAATCAGGTGGACAAGATTTTGGGGACCCATGAGATTTACTCTACTAGAACTATACTTTCATGGAGAAAACTAGACACTATAACGTGTATAAAGTTTACACTTTCTTGGAAAAACTAGATGGTGGACAAAATTTTGGGCACCCATGAGCTTTACTTTACTAGAACTACACTTTCTTGGAGAAAAGTAGACACTATCAGTCTATAACGTGTGGAAAGTTTACACTTGGAAAAAATAGGCGGTGGACAAGATTTTGAAGAGCCATGAGCTTTACTTTACTAGAACTACACTTTCTTGGAAAAACTATACAGTGAAGAAAACTAGACACTAACGTGTGGAAAGTGTTGCCCAACGTAAAGGCGGCTTTAAGGACTTTAGAAAAGAAAAACGAAGTCTCCAAACTCTCTTTTAAGACTTTAGATGTTCAAAGTCCTTGGATTATAAATTTATAATTTTCAAAAAAAAAAAAAAGTATATCAATTGAATTATCATTATTTGAACAATTAGGAGTTTAGAATTATCGTTTTGTATTTTGATCACAACGGTGGCAACATAGCAGCCTCATTATAGTTAGGAGGCATTTGATCTAAATTGGATTTTCGAATAAGAGACTCAAAGTTTTGGTCATTTTTATTCAAATTTTATGAGTCTTTTAGCTACATAATATTGACATTTGTGTTTATAGGTGTTATGTTGATTGTGTCAACTACTTTAGGTAATTGAGAAGAGATTTGAGAGAATTTGCTACCCTAAGTATTAAATTCCACAAAAATTTGGCATTAGTGGTACCGAATTAGGGGGAAGAGAGGAGGGAAACTTTGATAGCAAATTTAGTACTTCCTTTCATATTACTATGATACTAGTTGTCTCTATTAACATCATGCAAACTAGAGGACTCCTTTTAATACACACACACACAGACAAGTCCTAAGTCGTCAATTAATCAGTTAAAAAATAAGTAAACTATCAATTAATCTCTCATTTTCCAAAAAAATGAGAGATTCAAACTAATGACTTAGTTTTATGAAGGATTCTCCCTAATCACTTGTGTTACTCAAATTCTTCCCAAAAAAAAAAACTTGTGTTACTTAAGAAGAATTCAAATAAGTGTAATGGCACACAAAAAAAAAAAAAAAAATCATAACTATCGAAAAGACAAATTATTATTAATAATTTGATAAGTGAAAACACGATATTGATGACATGCTCAGATAAGAATTGATAAAAATTTGTCTCATCAACTATTGTAAAAACTGCTGTGTTTAGAATATTTCTCATGCAATTAATGTCTTTAAAAATGAAAAACTTGCTTTTTATGGTGGAAGACTTTTATTTTTTATTTTTTTATTTTTTTATTTTTTTGTAGTGGAAGACTATGCAAAAGGGTTTATGTTTTGTGACTTGTGAGAAAGATGATTGTGGTTGCTTTTAGTAGTCTAAACTCTATGAACATGAATCATGAATTGATTCGAAATTTTGAATGCTTTCGATAAGACAAAAATATCATTATTTTTTGCATTTTTTAGTGGAAGACAAGCCTTTTGTTTTATTTTATTTTTAATAAAAAAGTTATAAAAAAATGTTTGGCCTCAAGGAATGAAAAATGAGAGATTCAAACTAACATCCTTCTTATTTTATCTAGCATACTCCCCATCAAATGTGTTAGACAATGCCAAACAATAAATTTTTATTTTTATTTTTATTTTTGACAAAACAAAATAATAAACTTTTATTTTACAGAAAAATGAAAGGCGCACAACTTTTTAGAGTGGAAGACTTTAGGAGACTCGCCCTTTTATTATTTATTTTATGTGAAATATGCTATATTTTTTATATTTTATTAATTCATTCATCATCACGTGAATCTCAAGGGTTAAAAATAAATAATAAATAATTAATTAACTAATTGGCACAAGACTGTCGTCAGTCTCTATAAATTAGCATCCAATGTTTAGTGTAATATATTATGAGTAAGCCTTGCAGCTAATAATATAAAAATAACCTGATGATGAAGGGTTCCTTAAGACCCATTTCATTTCTTTTCCTTGCCTTTCTCTTTATTCCTAACTACTTCTTCTACACCGGACTCTTTGAGGTTCGTTGCATCAATACCAAGCGACACGCTCTTCTCAAGTTCAAGCAAGACCTTATTGATCCTTCTAACCGGCTCACCTCTTGGACTACCCATGGGGATTGTTGTCTATGGGAGGGTGTTGTTTGCCATAACCTCACTGCCAAATCGATTTAAACCAAAATAACTTAGGTAAAAAAATCAAAGATACTCCATTCATAAACTAATTGACAGTTTGACACTGAACTATTTTAACAAGGTTTTTTATTATTATTTTACTTAGGGACTCACACCTTACCAAAATTTCAAGTTGTCAACAAAGAAAACCAGTTTAATACTATATACACAATGACAATTTGTGAATAATTATCCTACACTTACATCACGATATGTCTTAACTTGAGTGTCCAATTCTGATCTCCAACTTTGCAAATCCTAAGAGCATCTCCAGCAATCTCTTCAAATTTTTGCACTATTTGGAGAGTGAACAGTTTATTTTATCTTTTACCTACCTACTTTTTCATATACACTTTCCAACAGATTTTTTATCATTTTCTCTATCCCATTTAAATATTATTTCTTTATTATTTCTTTAATATTTCTTTTTCAATCTTCTTTCATTCATCTAATTTTAATGAGAAATGCTACGTTCTTAACATTTTACAATATTTTTCACAATAAATCATATGTGGTAAGTTATTATTGATTTTAATTTGAACACATCACTTAAATAATTTTTTTTCATCAGTATTAGTTAGTAACAACCCACCATTTAAGATTTATTGTGAAAATATTGTAGTAGCATTTCTCAATTTTAATTTCTTGTTCTTTATTTTATTTTTACCTTGTCTTTTTTTTTTTTTTTTTCATCCACACGTTTCTTTTCTTTTCTTTTTTCCTCTTTTTTTCTTCTCCACACCTTTCCCTTATCTCTATTTTCTCTAGCACTTCGTCTAGAGCTCTATCCTCACTTTTCTTTTTTCTTTTCTTCTCTAGCAGCACCTCGTCTGGAGCTCTATCTTCACTTTTCTTTTTTCTTTTCTTCTCAAATGGGTCAGCTTTGCTCTTTTTTTTTTTTGTTCTAATTTGATTAGTTTTAATTGTGATTTGAGTTTATATTTTGATTAAGAGCTCCATTGATTTTGTGCTTCAACGTTGTTTTCTAATGAAAAGCAAAGAGAGTTTTTTCTAAAGAGAAAAGGGATGAGAGAGAAAGAATTATTTTTTTATTCAACCGGGTATTATTTTAAGGGAGAATATTGTTTAGAGGTGCCACAGTAATTGTTACAGTGCTCTCCAGGTTAAGAAAGCTACTGTAGCAAATCTAAGGGTCCGTTTGGTTGGGAGGATGAAAAAGTGGAAGGATAAAAAAAATTTTAGTTTCTCTCATTTGTGTTTGGTTGGGAGTGTGGAAAAGTGAAAGGATAGAAAACTTTTTTTTTTGAAAATAGAATTTGTATAAATTTACCATCATGTCCTTATTAAAAAAAAAACACATTATACTTTTAAAAAATTGTGTATAGATGGAAACTTCAATAGAAAAATAAAAAAAGCATAAGAAATTAACCCAAAACTGTTTTCTAAAAAAAAAAAAAAAAAGAACAAAAACAAAAATCAGCCAAAATTAATAAGAAAATAAACATGAGTACTTAAAAAAAAAAAAAGTCAACATGTCCAGACAAAAGCAAGCAAAGCAAATTAAAAAAAGAAAAGAAAGAAAACCAACACGTTAGTTCCGAAGAAAGAAAAAAAAAGCATATTGGAGATGCTCTAAGTACCCAAAAATAAGCACATTGAGAATTGAAGCTTAATAAAGCAAATTGAAGAAATAATGAAACGAACACCACCACTAAGCTAAATGTGACCTATTTCTGTCCTTGAATTCTATTAAGCAGCTCAGTCCTTGATTCATTTAGTTCCTGAGAGCAAAAATAACGTAAATCAGAACGTTACAATTTACAACTTGAAATTCTTGTTTGGCTGCTGAGAAAATATGGGGGCAGATCATAGAAAATAGCTGCTCTTACTCTTTAAAAACAAAAACAAAAAACTAAGCCTTAATCAAGCTAAACGAATTCATTTCTAGGTTTTTCTTTTCCAGCCATTGGATCGATAACTCCGATGAGACTTTTAGGGCTTGTTTGGGTTTTATTGTTTTTGCTTGATTTGAATGAGGTTCTAAGCCTTTACGAAGTACTTGAGAATTGAATGTGAAGTGTTTGATGTTTTGCCACAGAGAGAGAGAGATCAGATTAAGAAGTAGTGGACAGTGAAAGACAAAGTGGTAGGGAAAGAGAGAGAGATTAGGAAAAGAGGCAAACAGGAGTGAGATTTCGAAATTTGAGTTTAGGGATGTATTTGGGCGGGCTATGTCAAAATTAAAGCACTAGTTCTAGTAGTAGTTGTAGCTACTTGAGGAAGATATAAGGCCAATTGGTCAAGCTCAAACTCAATTGTGTTTTAAAACGTTTAACGTAGTAGATCTCTCACACAGTCACATGGGGAACATGAAGAATTATTGTACTGAAACTCCAGGGGATCTCTTTCAGTGTAGTTACTTGCACCTTTTCAGGACAACCTATCACTCTATTTACTTTTATTAAATCACAATTTTGTTGAAACCATTGTGTGATTTAATATCTTTAGTAGGTTTATCATGCATGCAAAACTTTACAATAATTATTGTCATTAAATCTCTATAAGTTTATTTTTCATTATATTTTTTTTAAAAAATACTATAATTTAAGTTCTTCATAAATAAGTGAATTTGTAGTATCCAAATTCCAAATCACCTTGATATCTATAATATCCAAATATTACATTATGGGAAAAAGCTATCAAGTACTATAATTTTGTAAAAGTTACCGTAAATGTAACTTAAATGTAATTTATTTTGGCTCAAAGAAGTAGTTTTGTTATTTGTAACATAATCTGTGGTACCCATAATAGCTTAAAGTTGCGTTTAAGTAGCTTTTACAGTAAAGACACTTGCCATATGTTATAGAATGCTGTAGGTGTAAGATTATATTTTTTGAAAAATATTGTTTCACATTCACTCATATTCATTATTTCCGGCACATATCAATAACTGATATGAATATTCACATTTTAGCACATGCAAGGGGATATGTGAGAATCAAAACCCTTCAAGTTTCATTACTTTGTAACCAAAATAACTTTTACGTTAATAAAAAGATAAATTCACATGACCCCTTATTATAGTTTTGCATCATACTTGCGTTCTTGCTTTTATGACGCCCTTGTTTTGCAGGTTCGGTCGACGCTTAGGTCTCTACAGAGGTGCGATCGAGGTTCCGACATGTAGAATGACCTTAAGCTAACATTAGAGGTTGTGGAGGAGCTGGGCCGACTTAAATTGGCAGATGCGCTCGCGGAAGTATTCGACATTGGTACACAGGCCTCGGGTCGCGACGGGAAAAGTGGTGGGTCTCTAGGGCATGGACGCCGTGGAGGTGTTCGAGCTGGTCCCGACCGTACGACCGAGCCGGAACCCATCTACAAGGAAGGGGATGAGTTGGGTGCAGAAGAATCATGGCTTGAGGGTGATTGGGTACTGTCTGACGACGGCAGTGGGACGCCGCAATGCACGTCTGATGTTGGTGCTGGGCCATCCCACACCGCCGGTCATGGGGACACTGTTCCAGCCCAAACTATGTCTCGTGGTGCTAGCAAGAAGTACGAGGACCCTCCCTATATGTCGCTCCCAGTATTCAGTGGATCTACCCATGATGGTGGATGCATATTTGTCCCCACACCAAGCATGCCCACCCCACCTCTAGTGCATGTGGAGCCCACCATGAGACCTTCATCTCCAACCCTCCACGAAGAGGCTGTATAGACTGAGTAGATACCGAGTGAGGACATTGAGCCGGTGAAGGGTTTGCGGAGATCGCGACACCCTCTTGCGCACGCTCTCGATTGCGAGACCAGTGATGGTATGTAATTCGTCTACACTTCCCATTTTCTTGAGCTAATTATACTGTGCATTTGATTGAATATGTTCATTTAATTACACTGTTCTGCCTAATGAAACAGGTAAGATGAGACCTGTGAGGGCATATGGGCGGAAACGAAAAGGTCATTGAGCAGTCAGAGAGGTCAGGGTGATCATGCTGTCATGGTGGCGCATTTCGGGTAAAATTCCATTACATGTGTTTGTTGTTGCCATTATCGTGTGTTTTCCCATATGTTGTCAGTGATTCATTTAGGCTGCGTCATTAAAGTAGACTTCAAAGTTACTTGTTAAAAAAAACTGTCAAATTAAGATACTTAGTAAAAAAACCAAATAGGAAATCAGTGTTTAATTCATTCAACGAAAATTCTTGTAATTTAACTTTGTCCTGAATTGGATCTTGGATAGTGTGTATTTGCAGTCTGCTCTTGGAGGAAATCAATTTTATCACCATTGAATCTGTGCACTTTTTGCAGCCTTGGAAATTTGTCTTAGAGTCTTGATTTCTTTGTTCGTTTCTTGCTTTTAATGCAACTTGGTCATCCTGTGTTGGCAGCCCTTATCCTGTTTGGATTTTAGACTAGCAGTTTCATTTATGCCATACAGAACTGTAGATATGTGAGCAATCGTGGATTTTGTTTTAGTTGGTTTGGGTGAAAGTGGAGTTTGGTTGCAAATTTGCTATATGGCGGGCTAGGTTGGGCATTTGCTTTACTGCTAATGGTTATGCTATATATGAATCATCTTCGTAGAGTGTGTAAATGAAGTAGTGGATACCTTACAATGCTTTATTTCCTTATTTATGTGAGAAACCTGTATGCCTTTATCAAATTCAAGGAATTATAAATCTTTGTAGAAGTCTGATGTTTTTTATTTTTCCCCTTGCTCGAGCTTATTCATTGATGTTCTCGTCTCTGTGTTCTTTCTTGCTCCTTAATTACTTGTTTATTTTTAAACAGATAGCTGCTTATTTTTTAATTTATATTTTTATTATAGAAGCTTGGATTGTCGGTGATATGTCAGGTTACTTTTCTTGGTTTCGTATAATTCCTGCAGCCCTGTGTGATGTAATGCAATTCCAGGTTTTTAAACTAGCCCGATTGTATTTTTTCTTGCTTCTCCATCTTACATCCTTTTTTTTAGTACTCTTCCTTCTTGCAATTTGTTCTTGTCTAAGTTGGAGCTTGGATTGTTTGTATTTTCAGTTTGCTCTTGCTGGAAATCAATGCCTGCCCCGTGGGTTTCCACTTCCATACATGCTTGTGCATTCTTTTTATTTTCTTGCTCTTTTAGTGCCACTTTTTCATCTTGTATTGGCAACCCCATATACAGTTTGGATTTTAATTTGGCTGTGCACTTGTTTGGAGCAATAATCAGATAGAGGTTGTGACCTGAGTATGGTTGCTGGGTGAGTATCTTCATTGGAAAAATGTGAACACAAAGATTGTTTGTTTATCCCGTTGTGATTACATATATGTTAGGCTATTATTATTGCTGATTGTGTCAGTGATTCATTTGAACTTGGATTGCTGCTTATTGAATTTCTAGCCATGGAAAGTAAGTGCGCAGATGCTGACCATGTTCAACCAATGTTTGTCATTAGTTTGAGGCTCTTGCTATTCTGGATTCATATCGTATTTTAGCACTCAGTAACAAAGCTTCTTTATGTGTGGGTGATGTTTATTTTTTGCTTTTGTGATGAATACTTTCATAGTTCCTGCAACTCTTTGTACACTCGTGAGGAAAAATATTATAAATTGCCAATGTTTGTTTTACTTGAGCAAGAGTATGTGTTGTTTTAACTGCAACAATAAGCAAACTCTTCCCTTCTAAAGATTTATCTTAAGTCTTTTAATATTATTCACCCAAATGTGATAATACTTGTTCAATTTATTTTATTGATTTTGGTGCTTGGTTGCTTTACAAGGCGTTTGTTGCAACAAAATTGACTTTGGTAAATCGATTTGGTACTCTTCTTGGGCGATGAACTTTGTTAGGGACCTAAGGCAATAAGCTCTCTCTATCTCTTGATTTTAGTACTCCTGTTCTAAAATTTGAAGGTTTATGTATAGGATTATGAGTGAGGTTTACCACTATTATGAGTTTAAAAAATTTATATTTTTTTGAAAAAAAAAAAGAGGTTTATATTGAGCATAGTTATTTATCATTACCTTTTGTGCCTTTGTGTTTTGGATTTTACTTTCACTTCGCATAGAGTAAATTTTATTTCTAGAGTATTTTACTATGACTCTAAAACCATACAATAAATTGACACCCTTAAGCTATGGTATAGGCCTTGTTGTACTTTCTTGTTTTAGATGATTTTACTGCCTGTGTGGTACCAAGTAAAAGAGATTTTTGTTTAAACCAAACAAATCGTATTTGTCAAAGCAATCACAACTAGTTTGATTTCAATCTTTTTGTATTTTGATCACGAAATATACTCAAGATATGTATCAAAGAATTGCTTAATTCAATAGAAAACTTTTTTATGTCCATCTCAATGGAAAGAGGGGAGGAGAGGCTAATCTTGAGAGAAGATTTGAAAATCTTGATGGTTTCTATATTAATGTGAAATTGGCCATGGATGTGAACTTTAAATATATTCTTCATAGAAAGCTTTTCTTGTAGTAGTATCTTCACTCCTACTTTTGCTGTCATTTTGAGAAGCGCATCCACTGATGTACCTTAAATCTAGAAGATGGCCATTTAAAATTTATAATGTATCTACATTGTCATGCATCAAAAAAGTAATTGTTACTCTGTTTACCATTTTTAGGTGGATTCAGAGCCAATGTCACTGTAGATGGGGTGGACTTTGAATGTACACCAGGTGGTGACGCACGTTCCAATCCTCAGGAAGCAAGAGAATCAGCTGCTGCACAGATGCTGGCCAGGTTACGAGCAATGACAAGTTCAACCCCATAGCTTTTAGGTCTTTTCAATTACAAGGAATAGGAAGGCATGTTAGCTTGAGATTCATACCATTTAAAGGTTCGTTTTGAGCACTAGGATAAGGAAAGAACACGTATGCACAGGGTTCTTATGTTACCATGTTATGGACGTCAAAAGCTCAAATCTTTGATGTCTGTGCAAGCAAGATACTTCAAGTATTAACTACTTATATAATACCAATAGGTTGATTTCATTGATCGGTCCTTGTATGATGTGGTACACAATTTCTGAGAAAGTGGCCTTAATTCTGTGTATTCAATCCAAAGTACAGGTACTTTAACCTACAAATTAAAGGAATATAATTGAACACAAGTCAGCATTTTGGGTTTTGTTCGGATATATACATCCTGGGTTGGTTACTTAACTATGGAATGTAGATACGGTCATAATTTTCCATCGCAGTATCAGTTGATCAGATAAGGCCCGATACTAGGAAAATATAGAACTAATAAGATCTTGTTAACATCAAGAAGTACTTGCACCTCATAGTAGTTGATCAGATAAAGCCCGATACTGGGAAAATATAGAACTAATAAGATGTCTTTCAAATATATAACATCAAGAAGTAATGCCAATAATTATTATCAAGCATCACAAGAGAATAAATACTATCAAATTGAATCATTTTTGTGTAAGAATTTTATGAGAACGTTTAAATTAAGATATGTATTATACCTTTGAATATGAAAAAAAAAAAAAAACAAACCAATAGGGATTTTCAATGTATATTAGCTTCGTGTGTGTGTGTGTACACACACACACACACACACACACATAAAGCCAACTTTGTTATTGATGATGCCGAAAATGTCACCAGTAAGTTGCAAGCACTCCTCAAACTAAAGCAATACCTGCAAAAAGAAAATAAATGACCCAAAAGAGAGCACCGGTGTGGTGCCGGCCAAAAACCCTTTGAAGGTCAAGTTAGAATCTTGTTTCTTTTAACCCTAGAGTGCCAGAGTTAAGAATATTATGTGTACCTTCATATCTAGGGTTTCTGGGGTATTTATATTGGGTAGAATTGCCTTTCTTTTTTGATACAACTTCCCCCTCAAGTTCCTTTCCATATAGGAGTCTTCTCAAACGTGTGTCGCAAGAAGTCCAAGTATGCACGCTTGCGTGGGGATAAAGAAAACGTTGATTTAAAACATATCAAATGACACACAACCTGGAATCTTCAATTAATTCGTACATGACGAATACTCAGTTAAATTTAACCGTCATAGTCGCGTCACCTACGGTGTCGATCCGTCTACATGCCTTTCGTCCCTTCGTGTTCTATGGGAATACCCGTCTCCTATTTTTATCCCCTTCAGTTACCTATACTCATCTCCTTTAAAGATTAAAGTTTTGATGTCCATTTCAAACAATCAGCTGGACCAACATGTTAAAGAGAGACATGCATGATTGTAGGCACCTTTTAGGTAAAATTTAATATAATTTCTGTTGTGGTCTCGGGCGTTCATCTCTTGTGCAGGTATTATGTGCATAGTGGATTGGGTTCTCCCATTCTTTGTGGACTGCCAGTTCCCTCCCTATAACTAATACTGTCAGTTGATTTGGCTGGAATAAATTTAATGTATCTATGCAGCTGACCATTCATTATCTTAATCTTTTTAGTTAGATTGTATCCTACGTTTTTAACATATTTCATTTTAGGGTGCATCCTCCACTGGGTCATCAACAAATTGAGATAAAAAAGTAGTGCTTCTCAAATATAATAAGGTTAACCAGAAAATGTAATAAATGAAACAATTAGCAGGTTTGCTATGATGCATCACAAAATAGTAAGACATGCTCCCAAGATAACCCCACTACTAGTCAAACAGCTGGAAAACGATGACACTTCTAGTTAAACCACATGCACGAAACTAGTTACTTGGCATATATACATATCTTATTGAATACCACAACAAGAAGTCATACTTTTGCATTCATTTACCCGTACGTTGTCTCCTCGGTTCATCAACTTCATCATCCCCCAGAACATGGGCCACCACTTCATTCAACATGTTCACACTCAAGGTTGCAATCCTCCTTGCGTGGTCACGCTCCTCAATGGCAACTTCCAATTGATACCTCAACAAGGTGTTCCTCATGTCTCCACTGCCATAGTTGGTTCCTTCGCTTGGAGACGTGCTCGGTGGACTTGAGGTCGACATGTTCGAAGTTGCCCATGATGCAGACGCACCACCTTGCACGTCTATACCATTATGATGCAAATACTCCATGTATGCGGCTTCTGCTTCCCTTCGATCTTTATATGATTTGTGATTGGCGTTCGGGAACTTATGAACTTGTCTGCTTACATCTAGCCAACTGTCGTGTATGCCTGGAGCACGACCATTAAACACAACGTAGGTACGTCCCATCCCGTCTCCAAACGCACTATCCTTCGAAGTAGGTCTAGGTGTTTATAGAGAAACTGGGAAGTAAAACTCAATTACAGGGAAATCGAGTTATTCATAAGACCCCTCTAGACACTTGGATTTCTCCTGGATTGCATCTGGATCTTTCCAAAGCTTTGAACTGCAAAGGGCATAACTTGATTCCTGATTAGTCGAGTTACACCCAACTCGATTACTCATTTGCTGAGTATCTGAAATTGCCATCACATCATCAGCTTTTGGTAAATGTTTCTCGGCCACTGAAAAGTCGAGTTTTTAAATAACTCGACTTTGAACAAGTCGAGTTATGATTTGTTACCCTAGGGACCACATATTAGAACCCATGCACGGCTCTAGGTGTTCAGATCTTAAAAGGTTGAGAGGTCTGGACTGCAAAAGTGGTGTTAGCATTTTTCTTCTCACCATTTCATCTTCACCAAGCATACTACAATTGTGGTCCCCGTCTTCTCTGTCGTGGCACATCTCCCCTGACAGTTATAAAACTGTAAACATATTCCACTGCAACTATATCTTGACTTTTAGAAAAAATGTGATTACACTTACTGTGGCACTTTTGTATGAATGTGATTACATTTTTGAATGATTCTGACATTGTGTGTGTATACACACACACACACAGACAAACACACATATATATGATTGTGACACTGTGTGTGTGAGTATATATGTATATGTATGTATAGATATATCTATATATGAACAAACATACCTACATAAATATGATCATATATATATATATATATATATATATATATATATATAGACACACACACACACTTCTGCATTCCTACATAGGTATATTACACACACACACAGACAAACACACATATATATGATTGTGACACTGTGTGTGTGAGTATATATGTATATGTATGTATAGATATATCTATATATGAACAAACATACCTACATAAATATGATCATATATATATATATATATACACACACACACACTTCTGCATTCCTACATAGGTATATTAGTGTTCACATGTACTTATCACAACAATGATGTAACAAACAATCATGAGTTTAAATTGTCTGGTTTGAGTGCATTTTGTGTACAAATGAATCAAACTTTTTAACAATACTTAGGATATCATATAGTGCGTTTATAAAAGTTTCATTGTTCGTTCACGTGCATAAAGATTAATTACAGTTGCATTAACATAACCCCTATCTTCTGCATGATAACCACAATTAATTATCCTTATCCAGGTTTGCCATAGGTCATCATCACTTCTGTGTTTACTACGATGGGGAGGTATATTACCATGACTTTCATGGGCTGTCCTATCGAGGCCAGTCACTGAAGCAAAAGTTGATTAGGTTGAAATGCATAGCATAGTAGAGAAAAATGCACTGAAAGATAATTAGAGTTCTAGGGTTAGATAGGGAGTCACATCAGATATTCATTGTGTACTGTGCTCCTCAACTACTTGTGAATACTTAAGTTTTCTACAACTCGCATATGTTGCTTTGCGATGATGACATGGACATGATGTGGGTAGTGATTAAGCGGACCCCCCAGTTCATAGCATCCGACTTGTATGTAACTGCTGAGGCTGTTGGGTTCCATGCTGGTGCAAGTTCGCAGCTTACCAATGGGGTGGAAGAGCCACACTCATCTCCCCTTGATGTGTATCCTTCCATTGCCGATGCCACGCCTTTGTCCTACAACACTCAACAATGTAGTGCGGTTGATGACTTGGACAACACTGAAGTAGTTGAAGTGTTGGGCGCCACCTCGACACATGATATGGGAGGGTCTAGTCACGCATATGAACATGTCTAAGCCTATATGGATGGAGGGACTTGATATTGATGCCAGCCGAGATGTGTACGAAGAGTTCATTGATAATGATGGACCGGTGGACAATCCAAAGGTCTTAGATGAACTACAAGTCGAACACAATGAGGAGGCTTGCCCTAATACAGTTCCTATCCCAAAATGGTTCACATCAAGCGCATGGGACAATATTAATGACCCATCACCTTCTATGGATACAAGACATATAACAAGTTGGCATATAGGTGACCAGCCGGCGAAAGGGAAGCTAGTCAAGAATAAAGCCTCTGTTCAGTATGTGTTGACCCTATACTTTGTGGAGAATAATAAGCAATACAAGCACATCAGGTCTGACTCCAATAGGCTAGTAGCATGGTGCATACATGAGGCATATTCGTGGTCAATTCAGGCTATTTGCAGCAAGAAGCATGGGATGTGGCTGATCACTAGATGTAAGGGTCCCCCTAGTTGCACATCCCTCCAGGTAGCGATCAATGGAAGGATGATGGATTCGAGGTTCATTTCCATTACACTTAAGCAGTATCTGAGGACATTGCGAGATCCATAAAGGACGTACGTAGTATGTTGCGTATGAAGCACGGGCTTGAAGTAACTATGTACAAGGTTTGGGAAGCGAAATAGAAGGTGGTTGCATGTATTTACAGGGATTTTGATGAGTCTTATGCGGAATTGCCACGGTTTCTAGCGGCATTGGACGATGCAGATCCAAATACTGTAACTTTGTTAAAGTGCGACCCCTGTGTCTCGAGGACTTGTATATTCATCTTCGCATTTTAAGCTTTTGGTCCGTGTATTAGAGGGTTCTGGCATTGCAGGCCAGTGATAAGCATAGATGCAACGCACCTCTATGGCAAGTACAAAGGCAAGCTATTGATAACAATGGCAACAGATGTTAACAACGAGGTTTATCCACTCACATTTGCCATTGTTGAAAGCAAGAGCACAGAGACATAATGATGGTTCTTGGCATGCCTGCCGACCTATGTTACAGATCGAACCTATATGTGTATAATATCCGACAGGTATCGTGGGATAAAATCATGCTTCGATGACATCACTAGGGGCTATTTGCAAGCGCCCTTAACCCATCACCGATATTGCCTCCGCCATTTAGTAAGCAATGTTAACACTAGGTTCAATAGTTTGGCACTGAAGAACTTGGTATGGAGCAACTGCGAATCAAGTTAGGAAGTTTGAGAACACAACGTATTTAATCAAGAATGTCAATTCGGTAGTGTACGACTATCTTAAGGTTGAAGACAAGGAATAGTGGACACTTGCACATGACCATGGGCATTGATATGGGGCAATGACAACTGACCTGTCAGAGTGCTTCAATAAGGTACTTAAGGGAGCACGTAGCTTGCCCATAACCGCAATGGTGAAGTTCACATTTTACAAGGTGAACTCATACTTTGATGATTGTCGTAACAAAACCCTAGAGTAGATGGAAGGGGGCAAGAATGGTGCAAATGTGCCTATGACAAGAGTTTGAGGCAAATCAAAAGAAGGCAAAGCTTTATATCGTTAAATGGATGAGCGCGCAACAGCGTTTATATACAGTGGAGACACAATTTAATCTTTTGGCTACTGGCGGAGGAGATCACACTTATAAGGTTGATCTAATGGAGATGACATGCACATGCGGGAAATAAGAAGCTTACAGGATCCCCTGTTCACACTTAATAGTAGTTTGTGCTAAATATAATTGCGATGCGACAAAGTTTATGGATCCTTTCTACTGCATGTCCGAATGGTACCACAGTTATGAGCCAATATTCCAACCATTGAAAGATAGGTTAGAATGGCCGGATCAGGAAGAAAGGAGCACAGTGATCATTGCACGGTGCACGTAACTCGATTATAGGGAAATCGAGTTATTGAAAAGACCCCTTTGTACACTTAGATTCCTCCTGGATTGCATCTAGATCCGTCTAAAGTTCTAAACTAGACTTGGAACCAAAAGGGAGTAACTCGATGTCGTTAGCGAGTTACGTTACACGTAACTCAAGAATAAAGAAATCGAGTTATTCATAAGACCCCTCTGTACACTTGGATTCCTCTTGGATTGCATCTAGATTCGTCCAAAGGTTTGTACTGGACTTGGAACCAAAAGGGAGTAATTCAATTTTGAGGTTATCGAGTAACTCGATTATTAAATTATCGAGTTACTCGATTACCTAAAAATTGAGTTATGCCCTAACCCACGATGATAAGTTCACCATTTATGCAAAATTTGTAGCAATTGATAAATACGGTTTTCAATTTCTCTTAACACATCTAGAATCGACAATTTCCCACGCAAATTCTTCAAAGATTTTATGTAGTAAGACTCTTTTAACTGTTATTGTCTTTAAAATTACACATGGCAGTGCATTATTCTCCAAGTTTTGTTCTCAATTTCAAACTTCTTTGTCTATGTAGATTGGGTTAGGTAGTATGAATGTTGTTTGCCTGTATAATACTCTGTAGTTGCAAAAATTACATTAGATTTTGTTGAAAACTAAAAATCTAGGGTTGATAATGCATACTTGGCAATTTGTGGATTTCATGATTGTGGGTGCAAATGTCAGAACTGGTTAATGGGCCCTTGTGTATGCATTTTTTCGACAAGTTTTATACATCTCATTGAAAAATGTCATGGTCTCTAATGAAATACAGAAGTTGGAGGATTAGAATGTGGGTTTGCATGCGAGATTGAGGATTTTCATGAATGTGGGTGTTTTGTTCTATACGAGTCATTGCAAACTTAGTTGTTGATAGGTTCTATACCTTTCATGTCTTTAATAGTTGGGTTTGGTTCAGCATATTATGTATTGTTGATGGATTAGGAAAACCAAGACGAAAATAAAATAAAATATAATATATGAAGGTACAGTTGGGAAATGAGTACGTGTTTGTGTGTATATATTTGTCCCCGTGGTTGCTTGTGTGTTGGTGGGTGAGAAAGTATGAACAAATTTAAACGAAGTTGGGAAATGAGTATTTAGTGCTGAAACATTCATCGTTACTTTAATGAGTATTTTTAGAAGTAGTTTTCCCCCTTTAAGCTATCAGTAATAATTATTTAAGACTTTGATTAGTATTGTTTCCCAATCAAGATGACTGCCGAATATATTTAGGGTTTACCGAAGTAGTACTTCATGCATAATGCGTGTCTATGCATCTTGTGCAGTAAGAGGATTAGAATGTGGGTGTTGTGTTTATTTGTTCGTAATGCGGTTTTTGGGTTTTTTTCAATTTTTTTATTATTTAACTTGGGTGTTGTTTTGTGAGATGATCATGTTTCCATTGTTAACCATCAGTTAGTTATGGCTTTGAGGAGGGGTAAGAGGGGAAAATCCAAAGCCAAAGGGGCTACATCCGAACCTGAAGTGATGTTTAATCAATTAAGGTTCCAAACGCACACATGTGAGCAAACCTTTGAAAACTTGATGAAGTGTAGGTCTATTTGGGGAGAAAGGCAAATCAATCTGGATGAAATTGCATCCTTCTATCCATGGGAATCTACAGTCTAGGCATTGGCTGTCTCTGTGTACAAATATAGAACCCCCTCCAACTAACTTGATTAGAGAATTTTATTCAAATCTCGTGGTGTATGAGGATGTTTGCAATGGTTATTATGTGACATTGTGGATACGTGGTGTAACGTGTACAATAACTAAGGACGTAGCATCCGATGCTTTTGATGTACCTGTGATTTGTAGACCTACTTATCCATACTCTGAGTCTCCTCTTATTGATGATGTTATGAATTTTCTTTGTGGAAGATCAGTCAGTTGGGGTTCTGATTGAAGTATTAGCTCAAGTGAGTTAACTGAGCTTAATTATATCTTTTTTAGGATAGCTTGTCATAACATCTTCTCTATCTCTCATGTCCATACAATCCCTATAGATAGGTGTCTCTTTCTTTATGCCCTCGTCACCCATAGTTCCATTTTTTTTCCTTCGCTTTTCCTTCAAACCATTGTGGAGGTCCATAGGAGAAAGTATAACAGGCATGGTTTGTTCTTTCCAGTTTTCATCCACAAGGTCCTCAAATACTTAGGACTACAGAACAAGAGTTGGTCCACATCTTGGCCCCCATAGGAGCCAAATTTCTGAAACAGCAGAGTTCTAAAAAGAAGTTTGTCAACCCCAATGTTGGTTCATCCAAGAGACCACGAGTACGGTCTACTACTAGAGATGTTCCTGATGAGGACATGCATGGGGATCCCACAGCTGCTGTTGCCGAGGATGGTGATGATGAGGTAGATGTTCACACTGCCGCTACAGCACAAATAGGCCCTCCTCCTCCCTCTCTTTGAGCTATGATGGAGACCATTATGACGATTCAAGTAGCCCATAGGCAACTTTTAGATGGTCTTGTTATTGATGTTGCAGCTCTATGAGCGGAATTAGCTGACTATAGACATCCTGTCCCACCTTTTCCACCATCTAACTCCTGATGATTGTCATTGGCCATTATACCCAAGGGGGAGACGAAGTTTTTGTAATTGTTGTGTAGTGACTTCAACCAGTTGTATATTTTTTTATTTTAGTGGCAGTTTAAAGAACATGGTATTTGTGGAAAGTACTTTGATACATTAATATGATGGTTAGTTTAGTTTCATGCCCATCATTATTATTATTACTATTATTGAAATGGTTCTATCTATAAGAATTTTTTATGCTATTATGTGATTCTATGTAATATCAAGTAGATCCAAAAATATAAATAAGATTTATTTCATAATTTTTTACAGCGTTCACGTGTTATTAGATTATAGTAATTATTAATACAAATTGAAGGTTTGTGAAATCACAGTTGCTTTATAGGGTTTGATATTGCCAATGAACCACCTAAGAGATTTTCCTTGGAGCAATGGATCACACTAGCTAACGAAGTTCGAGTAATTGTTTTTATTGCAGGTTTTGGTTTTTCAGTCATGTATTTTCTAGTGATTGACCTCCCCTTTTTTATGTATGGGCTTAATATTGGATTTTTTTTCCCTCGTAAATGAGCATTTATATTATTCTGAATTTGGTCCCCATGTGGACTATACCTCATGCATCATATTTTCATTACGAAATTTATTGATGAACCATTTCAGTGTAGTTTGTTTACACAATTAATGAGATAACAGTAAAATATGTTGAGGTCGTGCTTTGCGTAACAAAAAATAATAATAATAATAATAAAAATAGAGAGACACTTGGCACGACCTCATGCACTCCTGCATTAAGTCTAAGGGGTTTTTTTTATTTTTTATTATTATTATGAAATATTGATTCTTTTGCTTTCGCGCTACAAGAATGGAGTATATGAATGTTAATATTATAGAAGTCTTATGATGCTATTTACTCTCATTTCTTCATCGTGTTGTTCAATTGGTCCATGCATCGCACGGGTTAGTGACCAGTAATAGTCATAATAACTACAACAGGGTAACTCACATGATAACTTTAAATTCCCACTGAACCTCAAAGAGCAAAAACAGTATCAGTCCAAAAAAAAAAAAGAATAACTTGATCCGCCAGCTACTTTTGCACCAAGTCTAAATCTATCAAACTGCTTCACGTGAATAATCTCTACATGTTGTGAATATATACGCAAAATTTCTCACAGTACCCTCATCAGCCCGTTACTATTGCCCCGATTCTAGTCTTATCAAACCAAATCACATGAATACAATTCAAATGACTAATGCGGCCAAATTTTCCATTGCTATGCGACAGCTTCTTATAGTTTCACCATGCTCATTGAGATAGAAACACATTCACGTGATTCATTACACATGCTTCTGCACTACACTACATGGACCTATCGCTGTTGCACCAAGACCAGTCACTTCAACCACATCAGACACACCACACATGCCAACAAACGTTATGGTTGAGTCGAGTCTTTTTCTCAATTATGTGTGTACTGTTCGACACCCGATCACTATTTCGCCCCTGTCCAGCCAGATCAAGCATAAGTCCTACTATCGGTCTCACGTTATACTATTGTTACCTAGTACACTTCACTGCATCAACTTGGAATGGCTACACCAAGTCTAGTCATATCAAGTGAACAGCCTACATGAACCAATTACTATTATGCAGTTCAGCTTACTCCTTACCAATTATGAACTGCTACACCCAGTCTAGTCATATCAATCAAACAAGCTAACTCATGTACCAATTACTATTAACTGGACAACTTGCACATGGCTGACACTACCCCATCACACAGTTGCCCATGCAATCCTTCTATATATAGTCGTGTAAGCATCGCATCTAGATACAGCTTAGTCAAATTCACCTTTTGAAATGCCAATGCACAACTGGCTCCTTCCCTATTTTCCTGATAACTACAGAAGGGAGAGAGACAACAATGAGAGGGAATATTATGCAGGACTACAGTGAGAATGGGAGTACCGCATGAACGAGTCCAACTCTTTACATAATGATCTCCTTCTACTCGGGGCACCTTTGGTGGACCGAGTCTCGCTGACAATGCCAAGGGAAAACATGGAGCAATGTAGGTGGCCGTGGCCAAAATCCGAAAGGAGAACAACCTGATGTTCTTTCATAGGTGCATGTATCACTTGCTACAGCTTGCAGAAGAGCAGGCTGCTGCAACCAATAGGCAACTTACCCCAGCAGAAGGTAATAATGTCCTCAGCTATGAGGACTACCTGTCAGAATGAATATCTATGTGCTACATCGCCTAGTTAGGTTCTATGTGGGGTGCGTACTATCTCTAAAATTACGTTATCAATGTTGGTAATGCCATTTGGTCGATATGTAGGTCATGCATATTGATGGCATCCTATGTAGAAAAATTTAGTTATTATGTGTTATGCATCTAATAAATTGCTTACCTCTTTGCTATAAGTAGTCATTCAAGATTATGCATAAAACGTGCATATTTGTGCAAACGATGATGAGGTTTACATTGTCCGCTTAACATAAACACTGTTCCCCACACAGTATGAATACAACAACAGTGAAACACATGCATCTAACACATAATTAAGGATAATAGTTATACATCAAAGTGCGGGTGGACCACAACACGATTACTTTTCATCTTACATCTCCACGTTCGACTAATAAATGGGTGCTGCAAGAGGTGATTGCATGTATTGTGCATGCTCATACAACTTACACTCCATTGATTCTTGAATCTCCACTTGGGTCCAATATCGATTGAGACGTAACTTCATTCGATTATCTTCTTCTCTTATGCGGCACAATACTCTACGAAGTTCATCAATAGTGTCTCTTGGCCTTTGCGATGTGAGTTGTCGAGGCACTGGCAGCTTATAACCGACCATCTCATCATAAAACATCTCCTGTTCACGGAGTAACTAGTCTCACTCCGGTCTGATGGTATTGTGGACCTATGCCTTATTTCGCAGGTTAGGATTGATTGGATAGCTGAATTCATCTTCTGATACCTAGCAACGACCCATCCCGGTGAACACATCGTATGGCCTGTAGCGATAAGGGTCACCCATTGACGTTGACTACAATAACATCTAAACATCGAGTTAACAATGTGCATCAACTGTTAATAAATAATGTATAGCTGTATAACATGGTATACGACTAAGACATTTATAAATTGATGTAGTTTTACATGCTAGATCTATCATGTGGCCCGTAACATAAATAAAAGAATAATCATACAATAATGCATAATGCATGGCACTGTGTGAATCAAAGATGAGGATCTGGTCAAGCACACTGCAACTATGCAAATATAATTGACTTATACTACTATACACATGTGGAAATACACTGTAACAATGTGAGCATGGGTACTCCCGTTCATGTACTGTTTTTCCAGCTTGTATTGACATGACAAGCCCTAATACTCATATATAAAATTTTTAATGATATTTGGACCATAAGATGAGCTTATAAATGCACCACAATACTGAATGAATTATTTCTATCCTACTAACTTCTTTGACTAACTAAGCTATGAGTTGCAACACCTCAAGCTCAAAACGTACGGTGCGAAACAAGTTTGGATCTACTTCAACAAATGCATCATCACAAGTTCCAGTAGAGTAACAACTACAAACATACACAGACCACTATGGAGGAAAATGGTTTGGAAAGAAAAGAGATTTCATTGATATTCCAATATACACGTACGAGAGTTTAGGAAGCATCGGACACATCATAGTCGGCAGACCTGCACAACTGAGTATAGATACCACCACAACAGAGTTCACCGTAGCAGAACAACCATGGTCAGAAGAGCTATACGAGAAGAGGTGTGAGTTGGAGGTGTATTGTCAATAGCATGGGTTACAAGTTCCTAAGGCACGGTCAGTCAAGTTACCTAGAGATGAACCTACCAATATACTTGCTCGTCTTAAACGAGAGAATAATCAAGTGCAAAGGTGACTAGACCGTTTTCATGCAGTCCAAAAGGTTAGGAAACATCTATTAGGGAATGCACAAAAGTGAGCTATCAAGTCTATTAATGAAATTACAGCTTTAAATGATGATAAGGATATTTCAGAATTCTCAGATTTAAGCAATGAAGATTTCCAAAAATTCCTACGTACGAAGATTAGACGTTGTTGTTAATATTTAGACATTCTGTGTAAGATGTAGTGTTGTTGTCAATATCTAACAATGATGATTATGTACGTTCAACTAATGTATGGAATGCATTAATGCATGATATGTGAGTCCCACCACCTATGGACTCATATTAACAAATAATAGATAAGGAGACCAGATACAATTTCGTCTATAGTAACCACTTTTATTGCTTTTGCATTGTTGATTTGTTAATAAAAGCCTTCTAGAGTTATCAACATGACCATAAATGCTACTTATCATATTCTTATAATTATGTGTTATCCTTCATTTCACTAACCATCTTATAACAATCTAAGAAAAATAAGGTATATAGTTGATTACTTCTTGCTATGCTAAAGGTTCTCATTCTCTTGTGATTAAAATTTGCTACAACAAACAACCAAAATCACACCAATGTACTCACATAACACTCATTCAACCAAAAAAAGAAAAAAGAAAATCAGTACAATATCAAATGAAAATACCATTGCAATAAAATTCTGGTATGGGTTTTTTTACCTGAGGTGATAGAAATTTTAGTTCAGTTCGGAAGTAGCTGTGGATCTATGGAGCAACAGTGGAATTTCGTTTAGACTGAAAGTGGAGCAATAGTGAAATTCAGTTCAGACTGAAAGCAAGATAGTCTAAATAGGAGTAGATGTAATGGTATAACACAAACATAACTCGATTTTAGAGATATCGATTTTCCTTTATAACTCAATACTTTTATAGTTGGGTATATAACTCGATTTTACAGTAATCGAGTTATATATGGATGCAAATTGCCAGCGTGGCAAAAAACTCGTACAAACTTGATTATAATATTATTGAGTTTTACGTAGAACTCGATTATCGTAATGTCGAGTTTTAAAAATAGGGGAATTTTCCTATATAGTTTGAGAAATGGGGCAAAATGCTGGAAAGTTTTGTAGAAAGGGTTAAAACCCCATTTTGCCTAGGAAAAAGGTTAACAAGAGAAAGGTCCAATAGTTGGTTTAAAAATTACCACCAACTTGTAGAATCTACTATATAAGATTGAAACTACAAGGAATATACCCAATTCCAAAGTAGCTACCTATAGTAAAACTTATTAAGAGCACAACACCAACTCGTTTGATCGATCTACTATAACACATGGATCTCTTTAGTGCACGAATCTTTACTGCAATCCTTTGTTTCTTCTTCTTCTTTGAGCCAAGTTGGGCATCCATCCTTGCTATGGCATCCTTACCAATAGCTGATTTGGTTTTGAAGTGGGAAGGAACATACTGGAGGATTTTGGGTACAACTACAGAATAAATGAGCTTCTCATGAAAAGAGGGATTATTGTAGAGCTCAATCATTAAAAAGACAATGACAAAGGGGAGGTCAATGGAGAGATCCTTAAGAATGGCATACAAGAACTGTACACATGACTCCAGGATGATGTACTAGTACACTAGATAAATTTTATAGTACATGATCAAGTTCAAAAGGTGTGTCTCATCATTGGTGCCTATGTGAAGCAAATAACCCTAGGAGGAGTTTGTACCACAAAAAGTGATCAGATGCCAAAGCGTTAGTGAGTAGAGTGGAGTGGTGATGCATGAAAATATTGGGTGCATCATAGTCTCTCAATGTTGGCATTCTAAGTTCCAATATTGTGGTTCATAAACTCAAGCTCTCATAGTGTGTATGGAAAATCACTATAAGGATGAATTTAGATGTCTGCTTCATTTATATTGATTATAGAGAAAATGCTAGCTACATTTACACCATAATATGACTATTCAAGTTTTAATTGGTGCTCAATGTAATCACTTGTAAACCCAATATTCACTTAGCAATTACAACAATGGGACTCTGCACACATCCATTCAATACACACTCATACAATCCAAGATCCAATCAAATTCACACAATTTTGAGTATCACAGTCTCTCCCACTTAAATTTTTTACGACATTCTCATGATATGTTATAGTGCACCTGAGCCATATTGTGCTACTAGATTGGCTATTATACCATTAGTTGCACCTTAAGGAAACACATCAGCACTGTGTCCTAAAATGTCTAGTTTAGTCACAATTGAAGTTCCAACTAATCACTTATATACTTAGGATCCACTTAGTAAACACCTGATATAGGAATTAGCATAATCCAATCTGATCAAATTGACACAATTTAGGGTATTGCAATGATGTTGGTACTATCCAATGTCACTACAAAAAAAAAGTTCTATAGCCGCGTTTTTAAAACGTGGCTATAGGTCAAAAAAACGTGGCTATAGGACAATTTGGTCTATAGTTGCATTTTTTTAGGCCACATTTTTACCCATGGCCTAAAATGCGTGACTATAAGCTTGAGGGGTCTATGGCCACATTTTTATAGCCGTGGCTATAGTCCAGGACCAATGGCCATGTTTTTATAAACGTGGCTATAGGAAATACTCTAGCCACGGTTTGAAAACCGCAGCTATAGGGGCAATCTATAGCTGCGTTTAAAACGTGGCTATAGTATTTTTTTTTTTTTAAATAGAAAAAATTAATGTATAGTTATTTCTAATACGTATTAGAAATAACTATACATTAATTTTGTCTTTTTTTTTTAAAAAAAAAAAAAACTACAGTAATTTTCATTTTTCAAATTTTTTTTATTTATCATTTAATATCAGCTAGTAGATTCAACATTAAACCATCAAATTACGCAATTGCATGAATACGCAATTGACTATCCAAAATAATATATATTTCATTCTAAAAAAAAAGAATAATATATTTAGTAAAAAAAAATTAAAATTAAAATTTTTCCCCAAATTTACGTTTCTTTTCTGTTTAAGAGTTTCTTAAGGAACAACCCTTCAAGTCATGTGAAGATAAAATCAAAAGGAAAAAGTCCAAACGTACACATCAAAATCACATAAAAATATAATAATAATAACAAAATAATTAATAATAAAATTCCCAACAATTTTTCAGTAAAATATTTTTCCAGCCAAAGTCTCCAAAACCGTATTAGAACATGCTTCAAAAACAAGATAATTTGCTAATCCCACGTCAAACAAAGTCAACATCTCATATATTACGTCTATGATCATGTTATTCAATCAAATTTCTATATTTCTATAAAAAAAAAAGTCAAATAATCACAATTAAAGAAAAAGAAAAAGAAAACCAAAAACTCACCGTATTGGCCTTGAAAACTCTGATAGCTTCAACCCAGTGGACGAAAATCATACCGGACCGGAACATGATTTTCAGATCAAAAAGAAAGAAAAATTTTCAGATCCAATATCTCTCTCCCCTCTTTTAGTAACACATTAACTTACGGTCTCTCATTATACTGCTGTTGCTGCCAGAAAATCACCGCCACGTTGCCGGAGTCCCATTTCACTGATCTCCTTCTCCTCCCACTTCTTCATCTTCTACGTTAAATTACCCAAAACCTCTTTTTTGGCTTTTGTTTTGTTTTCGTTTAGCTTTTTAATTTCTCTTATTTTGTCCTTTTTGTTTATGTGCTTGACAGCTTTACCCAACTTCAACCCCTTTATTATTAATTTATTTGAATAAAATAATTATATTTTTTTTTTATTGTTTTACGTGTCTAACATCTAATACGTTTGAATTCAAGTTTGAATACATCTCCCTTTATTATTAATTTATTTGAATAAAATAATTATATATTTTTTTTATTGTTTTACGTGTCAACATCCAGTAGTGGATGTTAAGTTTGAATTCATCTTCACGTGACTAGTCACGTAAAGATGAATTCAAACTTAACTGAAATTTTTTAAAAACTTAGCCTATAGCCGCGTTTTCTAAACACGGCTTTAGGTCTCCCTTTTAAAAATATTTATATTGGCTAAACCTATAGCCACGTTCATAAACGTGGCTATAGACTTAACTTATAGCCGCGTTTTTAAAACGCAGCTAGAAGTCCTCTTTTAAAAAATATATATTTGGCGGGACCTATAGCCACATTTTTTGAATGCGGCTATAGACCTATAGCCACATTTTTAACACGCAGCTATAGGTCCTCCTTTAAAAATATATATATATATATTTGGTTGGACCTATTGCCACATTTATGAATGCGGCTGAAACCGCTTATAAACGTAGCTACAAACTTAATCTATAGCCGCGGTTTAAAAACGCAGCTATAGGTTAAGTCTATATCCGCATTTTGTAAAAACGCGGCTTTAGATTAGCTATAGCCACGCTTTTGTAAACGCGGTTATAGACCCGCGTGTTTTGTAGTGTGTGACCATAAAAGGAATATAATTTTTTTTTATATATAAATTTAAAAAAGGTTACCAACACGTGTGATCTAGTTACCGTCATATTTGACATTGTTACTATCAAATGTTATGATGGGACTATCCAATATAATTATATAAGGAATTTAAAAAATATAGGGTAAATTACAAAATTAGTCCCTATCCTTCATATTATATCTCAATTTGGTCCGTAACCTTTCAATTGTGTCAATTTGGTCTCTAACCTTTTAGTACTATGCTAATTTGGTCCCTGTTGTTTAGTACTGATGAAAATTGCTAACGTGTGTAATGGATTGATTAAATTATTATTTCCATGCCATGTAGGTGGACACCTGGAATGCCATGTCATATTACATTTTTTTATAAAATGTGAGTGGCTGATGTGGTTCTTGCACGTCAGTGTCTATTTGGGATCAAATTATAGATTTCCAAATAAATCATGATTTTAATTTCATGGGTTTTGCTTATTTTGGTTTATTAATTTATACAAATTTATTTTTGTGGCTTTCTGATGATGTAACTTTGCTATTTAATAAAATTAAATTGAAGTTTGATTTTGTATTGACAGGTTCTTCTGGGAGATTTGGTGTTTATACATGGTCCTAGGATGAAGAAAGTTGGTAGGACTTCAATAATAGATTAAAAAAAAAAAACTGGATCTTTGAGAACTTTGTTACTTTCCAGTTTCCGCCGCAAATGTATTTTCTATGTTTTCTCTGCCAGTCCCATTCCTGAAATATGCAAAACACAAAATAAGCACATGAACGAGTAATCCCACAACAAATCCCAACATCCAAAACAAGCAAAACCCAAGAAATTAAACCATGAAATTAAAGTCTCTGATCCATTTTAGTTCAGCTAAGACAGAGAGAGATCGCAAGAGAGAGATCATGAGATAGAGAGAGCAAAAACTGACCGGAACAGAGCTAGACCTCGCCGTCAGACCTTGTCATTGCTCCTCGCCGCCGAAACCTCATAGCCTCACCCTTTCTTTCTGGAGCAAGTGCTAGCTGCTCCTCAGATTTTAGGGATTTTAATCCCAAATAGAGACACCCACGTGCAAACGTGAGTCAGTGAATTAGCCCTTTTTTTTATGTAATATTATGTGGCATTCCAGGTGTCCACCTACATGGCATGAAAATAATAATTTAATTAGTCCGTTAGACACATCAGCAATTTTCATTTAACACTTAACAACAACGACTAAATTGGCATAATACTAAAAGGTTAAGGATCAAATTGACACAATTGAAAGGTTAGAGACTAAATTGAGATATGATGTAAAGGATAAGGACTAACTTTGTAATTTACCCAATAATATATTACATTAACAACAAATAAGATGTAATTAGTGTCATATCATGTTTTTTTTTAAATCCAATATGACTATATAAGGAATTTATCTTAATAATAATAAGGAAATAAATATTTATGCATCAAAATTTTTGTTTTGGTGGAAGGTTAAATGAATAATTTCATTAAAACTTATTGCTTAGTTGGAAGGCTCAAATAAATAGTGTACTGGACATCTTTTAGTGTGAAGATTTTTAGCGAGCATGCTAGTTTACATACTGGCTATGTCCATGTTGGAAAACCATAAATATTCATTAAAATCTTTTCTTAAATGGTAGATTAAATGAATTGTATATATTTCTCAATATCACTTGATTAAATCTTTTGGGTTGTACTTCCTCAAAAAAAAAAAAAAAATCTTTTGGGTTGTAAAAATAAAATGATTAGCGCTCTTCCCCGGCCATTACATTGTAATATTCAATATGACAGTAAGGGTCCGTTTGGATAGAGCTTATTGCTGAAAACTGAAAACTGAAAACTGAAAACGCTGTAGCAAAATAATTTTTAAATGTGTAAATAGTACCGTCGGACCCATTTTTAATAAAAAAATTCTGTAAAGTGAAGTTTGTGGGTCCCATGAACAGTACACGGGACCCACAAATGTGCTGAAAGTCAGCAAAATGCGGCTACTATTCATGCACAGTAACATGAACAGTAGCCTTGTCCCCCTGACCCGTGCTGCTGCAGCAGAAGAAGAAGAAAAAAAAAAAAACAAAAACAAAAAACTCAGACGCAGACGCAAAAGAAGTTGTATCCAAACTCAGCTTAAATGTAATATCGGATTAATTATTGGAGGCTTCATTAAAAAACCAAAAAGAAAAACTAAAAAAAAAGTGTGGGTGGACCTGAAACCTACATTATTCGGATCATAAAGCTCCAATTTCATGTTCAAAATTTCAAAGTGATCAATTACCCCACCTCACCAGCTTTGGTTTATTTTCCTGTCTCATTGTGTGGTTAAGCGTACCTGCTATCTTGTCAGCCATATTTAGCCACAAACCTTGGTATAACTTCTTCTTTTTTTCTTTTTTTTTATGAACCTAAACTTGGTATAACCTTTTCCACGTATCGTTACTATTTTTTTTTTTTTGATGAACACGTATCTTCACCATTTATTATTAAGACACAGACACTTTATTATATTATATATACTAATTAAAAACTCCACAATTATCTACAGCTTTAAAACCATATATAGCGCTTGTACTTCATTCATTTCTTATCAATTGAATTCTTTTCTGTTTGTCTCTTCCAAACGCAATGGAGTTCTTTTCTGTCCAAACTTTCATCTTCTTCTTTCTTCTTTCTCTGTATCTCTACTTTCACTTCAACTCTTCCAAGAAAAAACCCATTAAAAAATCAGGCTTCAAAATCTACCCTATCGTTGGAACTTTGCCTGAATTCTTGATGAATAGGCACCGTTTCCTTGACTGGACGACAGAAACTCTAAGCAATTGCCCCACAAACACTGCTGTATTTAGGCGTCCAGGCAAGGTCCGTGGCATCATCACAGCCAATCCATCCAACGTTGAACACATGCTCAAGACCAACTTCGAAAACTACCCAAAAGGCAATCGTTTCATAACCCTTCTTGAAGACTTTCTTGGCCGTGGAATCTTCAACTCTGATGGTGAACTCTGGAAGCTCCAAAGAAAAACAGCTAGCTACGAATTCAACACCAAATCTCTCCGCAACTTTGTCATGGAAAATGTCACCGTTGAGATCAATACAAGACTAGTTCCTATTTTAACAAAAGCCTCGGAAACACAACAAGTCTTGGACTTACAAGATATTTTGGAACGATTTGCGTTTGACAATATATGTAAATTGGCTTTCAACGTCGATTAAAGTTGTCTCAGTGTTGATAAAACAACCACTAGTGCTGCTGAGTTCATGCGGGCTTTTGAGGATGCTACTATGCTTAGCTCTGGGAGGTTCTTGTATGCCATACCATTTCTTGGAAAAGTCAAAAAGTTTCTCAACGTTGGATCTGAGCGAAGGCTAAAAGAATCAATCAAAATCGTCCACAAATTTGCAGACAGTATTATAAGGTCAAGAATGGATCAAAACGTTGATAGAGAAGAAGACTTATTGTCACGCTTTATCTCAAACAAAGAAAATTCACCAGAATTTCTCAGAGATATTGTCATAAGCCTTATTCTAGCAGGACGTGACACAACCTCTTCTGCTTTGACCTGGTTCTTTTGGCTCTTATCATCTAATCCAAACGTGGAACAAAACATATTAAAGGAGCTTGAAACAATCCGGGTTCGTAACAGAAAATACATAGGCGAAACATATAGTTTTGACGAGCTCCGTGACATGCATTATCTACATGCAGCAATCTCAGAAGCACTAAGACTTTACCCACCCGTACCAATCGATACCAAAGCGTGTTTAAAAGATGATATATTGCCAGACGGTACTTTTGTTGCGAAGGATTGGTTTGTGTCTTACAATACTTATGGTATGGGGAGGATGGAAAGCATTTGGGGGAAGGATTGTTATGAGTTTTTGCCTGAAAGATGGATTGAGGATGGAGTGTGTAAGCAAGAAACCCCGTTTCGGTTTCCAGTATTTCATGCTGGGCCGAGAATGTGTCTTGGGAAAGATTTGGCGTATATTCAGATGAAGTCCATTGCTGCGTCAGTGATAGAGAGGTTTGGGATGGAGGTGCAGAGTAGGGTCAAGGTTCCTGAGCACTTGTTGTCTTTAACGTTGAGGATGAAAGGTGGGCTACCCGTGAAGGTGAGGCAAAGATGTGTTGATGAGAATAAGTGATCTGCAATCATATAATATTCTACTTGTAGTGGAGAAGGATATTTGGGGGAAGTGATCTTCTCTTTTTTTTTATTTTTTTTATTTTTTTTTTTTTTTTTGAGAAGGATATTTTTTCACCTTTGTATACTAAAGTGGTACTGGAATTTTTGTATAGACTTATCTCTATTGCAAAAATGAAAAGAAAAAAAAAAATCTGTCATTGGATGGTTTCAGTTAGCTCATTCATTAATAAAGTTTTTTGTGTTACCCAATATTTAAGGGTCAATAATGTTAGAAGAAGACTGGTGGTATTTTCCTATTAGAAAAAGAGACTAATAAATTGGTGGTATTTTTTATTTAAAGTCAAATCTCTTCTACCTGAAGAATAAATTGGTGTTTTTTAGTCTAATAATATGGAGCAAAAATCTTTTCTGAATTTCATGAATGCGTAATTGTAATATTTTAATTAGTACCACTATCATGTTATACTATAAAATAAATAAATGACTGTGATAGTGTTAGTTTTCTAAAATAGTTTACTAACATATATACCTTAAAGGCATATGTTAGTAAAACCATTGTATAATTTTATCTCAATTGAATTTTTAAATTTTGATATTTTAAAAAGGGTTATACTAACGGATGTTATTAAGATAATAAAAAATAGTTATGCTAACAATTTATTTTAAAAAAGTTTTAACACTACTTTTATATAAAATAAAAAAAGCTATCAAAATATTTTTTTTCTTTTTTCATAAATTTTTTTAAAAATAAATTATTGATTTTTATTCTAAAAACATGCTATAATATTTTAAAATTTTTCCTTCTAAAAGTAATTATTCCCCTGTATCAGCCCCAGCCTTGGATAGACGTGGGGAAGGGGAACTCCTGGGGACGCAGTCAAATTGTCACTCATTTTCTTTGATGCCGGCCCCTCAAAATTAAACTACGTGGAAATTTGTGCGATGATCCCATCTCTATCCCCAAGGGAGATAGAATATTTGCCCATGCGCACCCTGTCTGTACGTACTACGGACTCAATTGAGATTGAGACAACTCTACATGATTAAATAAATTTTTAAGGGGCACAAAAGAATCCAAGACCACCAAATCATGTTTGTAAAATTTAATTGGAAAGCTAATGTACTGTATTTAAATAATTGTGCCTAAATGTTCTTTGATATTTGTGATATATGAAAATTTTAAGATTTCAGAACGTAAAAAAAAAAAAACAAACAAAAAAAAAATCAAATTGGGTGAATTAGTAAATAAAAAATCATATATTCCTATTTTTTAGTGTATTAATTAGGTTAGTGAGGTATATTCACAAGAGATTATTGAGAAAGATTTTCTCCAGTATTATAAAAAGGAGAAGATTTGAAGACTAAATTTTAATGCCAAAATCTTCCTACTTTCTCAATGGAGGTGTTGTGAGGGAAAGAAATTCATATTAGAGGTCTATTTGGATATTTTTTATTGTTGAAAACTAAAAATACTATAGCAAATTTTTTTTCAAATGTGTGAATAGTGTCGTGTGACCTAGCTTTAAAGGTTTTTTTTTTAAAAAAATAGTTTGTAGATTCTGTAAACAGTGTACTGGACATTTTAGAAAAACTGCATTGCTGGAAACTGCAAAATGCCCTTCCCAAACGGAGGCTAGATGTAATATGCAGAAACATGTTATTTGCTAAGCTTTTGGTTTAGTGATTTAATTATGAATTTGACTGCCTTGTGTTGTTCTTAAGGTGTCATAGTTATTACCTACTTCGCCTTCACACACACACGTACACACACAAAAAAGGTGTCATGGTTATGAAATTTTGTACACCGTTTTTTATTTATTTATTTTTTATATGAATGTAGTACATTTTATAGGCGATCTTGAGAAACGAAATTCTCAAAAATACATTGTATTTCTTCTATCCAAGCACTAAAATCTCAAAGACCTTTGGCATGTTGAGCTAGTCCATGCACATCCTTGTGTTACAATCTTGTGGAATAAAAGAGAATTGATACCTTTTGAACTACTGAGTTTGAAGTAAAGATCCCGAAATTTTATTAGATATGCTTAGTGGAGGAGTGATCATGCTTAACAGAGTTAACCGTGAATCTCCCTAAAAAATCGCATTCCTAATTCCCATCTCCCAAGTAAACCTCATTCCTTCTTCCATAGTCTTTCATCAAATCCAAATGTAGAACAAAACATATTGAACGAGCTTGAAACAACCCGGGTTTGTAATAAAAATTAAAGAAAATAAATAATAAAAAAAGAGGCGAAACATATAGTTTTGATGAGCTCCGTGACGTGCATTGTCTACATACAACAATCTTAAAAGCATTAAGACTTTTACCCATCTGTACCGGTGAATACCAGAGCATTTTTTTTTTTTTAATAGAATAAACAGCAGAATTTTATTCAAAGAAAAGAACAAGTCTATACAATAGCAAGGCAGCATCTTAGACCAACAATGCTAAAACTATAACAGCTAAAGAGCATTCTCTTCCCCTAACAAAAAACACACTGTCTATATATAAATTTACATCACAGATTGCCTAAACAATAGCAAGACTATCTTACAAGTGCTCCGATGCTGGTCCATACGAGAGCATCTTTAAACAATGATATATTGCCAGACTGCACTTTTGTTCGGAAGGGTTGGTTTGTGGCGTCAAGGGCTTCGGGGGGTTCAATGAACCCCCTGACTTGATAAAATCTTTTATATGTATAACATATTATTTTATTAGTTTAGTTTACCTTTTAAAATATCTTTGCACACTCTGACATAGATCAATTCAACCCAAAACTAAACAACATAAATAAGTTCATCCTAAAACCAACCAATAACATAAATCACAGATCTCTCTCCCTCTCATGAATCTCTTATCTCTATCGAACTATTGGTAACTCCAACTATAAGAGTAAATAGTGAGTGTTTGTAACTGTAAGTTGTAAGTATATCTCTTTAATTATAAATTTATATATTATTTGTGTGATTGTGTGCATTATTTATTTATTAATAATGTTTTTTGTATGAATGTGTGCGTATGTAGTATAAATATAATATAATTTAATAATTAGAAAATATATAGAGTTCATTATGTGTGTGTATTGTTATCATGTTATAATAATATTTTGTTATAAAGTTAGTGAATAAAAAAATAGTAAAGTTAGTAATTCTTTAAATATTTGATTGATTAAGTAGACACATAGTGTATTATCTATATATGTATGGATTGGTGTGGCTCTTTAGGTTAGTAATTAATACAATGCACATGGGTTGAGTTTTTTCATTCAATTTAAAATATTTTTATAAAAATAATGACAAACATATAATGACAATTGCAAAAAAATAAAAAATGTTATACAAACTATGGTGGTGTTTTCCCAATGACCTTGGGCTCGTTGGGCTTGAACCCTAATTAATTTGTATTCTGTACTGGGTTTAGCCGATAGTAGGAGATCCCAGGAGGGGTTTTACTAATGGTAGACAATATAGAATAGTATTATGGTGACTACTTGTTAGGAATGTGTCTAGCCGAGGGGGATGATAGATAGCTGAGGTGCCCCTTTGGGAGTCCGAGCTGGGTCACCTTACCCCAGAATGATGTTCTAGGCTCTCACTTTTCTCTCGTGTATTTCTCCCCCAAATTATGTTCCAAAAATCCCTTTTTTCTTTCCCCTTCCCTTTACTTTTATACCCTTGCTTTAATGGGCCTGTCATGATAAGGGAATATCCTTCACGTATATGGGTCCCTCCACTCATGGAGTTTGGGTGGCTTCCTTAGTCTAGGTCACTGTTCTAACAGGTCTAACCGTATATCAAGAGTGCGACCATAGCTCTACTATTGGAATGATTTTCTAGTAACTTGTCCCTGACGCTAAATCTTGTGTTTGATGGGGGAATTCCCCCAAGGCACTACCTTCTCTCCTCGGGGATAGTGGGGTTTGTTCAAATAATTTGGTCATGGACACGCAGTTCTGTGTTGTAGCTTGGTGTTTGTCAAGATTAGGCCAAACCTAAGCTTAATGATGCTCGGCTTAGGCTCAGTGTGGGCTAAACTTTTGCCCTCCTACCCAAACTTTATAAAATAAAATGGTTACACTTACCCACATTGACAATAGATAGTAGAATCCCATGATAATGTCAACATATGAAAACTTGTAGAAGGAAATAGTAAAATTTCATGTATTTGCATGATATATATATATATATATATATATATATATATATATATATATATATATATATATATGTATGTATTTGTTGATAACTCAATATATATAAGTTTTTTTATTAATTTTTTTAAATTTAAGTTTTTTCATGACCCCCTAAAAAGAAATCCTAAAACCGCCATTGTGTGGCCTACCGTAATTTCTTATATAAAGTGGGATTTTCATATACAATTGAAAGTTCACTTAGTGTGTAAAACATTAGTGAATGTTTAGACCCCCAATTTCAAATTACCAACACAAGCTTATATTCAAACAATGTATGTGCAGAATAATAAATATAAGCTATACCCAAACAAGTAAACTACTCTAAGCCATAATCAAAACACAACACAGCAGTAATTAAAGGCAAAGAGTAAGGGTTAGAGAGATGCAAACACAAGATAACACCGGCACGTGTTATCGAAGAGAAAACCGAAGAACTCGGCGAAAAACCTCTCGCCGTCCTCCAAGCGGTAAAAAGATCCACTAGAAAATCAATTGGGATATATGAACAACAATAAACCCTCCAAGTCTAATCTACCCAATGCACCTAAGCCCTCTAAGCTTCTTGCTCCAACAGGGTTAAGCCTAACCTTGTTTTTTCTAGCTTACCGAATCCCGCAACAAGCCCATTGCATCAACCAAATGAATTGGTCCTTTCTGAACTGCTTCCTAAGCACCAAATAACCTTCTCACTAATATGGGTATGGTGAGATAAGAATTTGGCTAAAGGTCCTCTCAAGGGCATGTCAATGGAGAGAGTGAGAGTAAAGGAATTTGAGAATCAAAGGTATAAAATTGTGTCAATCTTGTGTTTCTCTAGGGTTTCTTTCTCAAAATTCTCTTTGGAAGCCCTCTACATTTTGTGGGTATGAGGGTATTTATAGAAGGGTATGAGAAGGAATGTGAAAAATTATTTTTCTGTATAACAGGGGGTTCCAACGACTTGACTGGTGACCAGAACTAGTCATGAGTTTCAGTCGCAAAATAACTAACTAGTCAGACTATACTTTTTGTCCTGTAATGCTTCAGCTATCTTGAGCCTTTGGCTTCCTGCATATTTCACACGTGTGACACTTCTGGCGAGTCACCACTCATAAGTCACTCGCGAGATCCAGTCGTGAGAATCCTCTTGATTGTACACACACTTGAATTCTTCACTCTCTCAATATACAATTGTATGTATTATATTATGTAATGCTTTGGATTCAATTAGCCCCAGTTAGCTCACCCAATCCATAATTTGTTTTTGAATAAAATATTTAAATTTGAATCTCATCAGCATAAAAAAAAAAAAACAATTAGTATTTTTTTATGAATAACTTGTAAATTTATTAAGAAAATGATAAATTCATTACATCATGAGTAATAGATAACTCAATCAGTGGAGGATTTTCCTCCATCCATATTACAATATTATCATTGTTTTCTACCGCTTTGGCATATTTTGCCAAGATATAAGCTGATCTATTGCCTTGACACTTCACATGAGACATGCGAAGTGATTGAAAATCTTGGATTTTATGGGCTACCCCGATTAAGATTTTTGAGACAACCACACGTATAGTACAAATTACCAGGATAGTATCGGCCACAATTTTAGAGTCACATATAAAAATCTCATCTCTTATGCCTCCCTGGCTTTTGCTACAACTTCCAACGGTCCCAAAGGTTGGTGAGATTTTAGCTTAAGGCTACCGTGACTTTGCCCTCAAGATCTCGAATTACCACACCAATTCCTAACTATCTACACTGAGCAAACGTCGCTCCATCCACATTCACCTTGTAATTGGAAATCACCAGCAATGTCCATCTAACCTCAGATTCCTCCCTCCATTGAGTAACAGAGTGGTTTGTGGCTTGAAACTCATCAATCAACATCCTAGCTTTCTGTACTACCATTTGTACCAATTGGCGTGTACTCCCATGCCTGACACTGACAGCATTTTTGTTGTACTATATACACCAAGCTACCATGAATACCAACTCTAAACTTCCATCCCCAACATGCTGGACAAACATTAAGTACCAAATAAAGTCCACGAACTCACAATAATGAAGTTCTACATAGATGAGAACTCAAGAAATCAGAAAAAGATAAGTGCAAAAAAAAAAAAAAATCACTTATCTCAACCGATCGAAATGCACATCTCAATCGTTCGAGATTTGTACAGATGTGGATTCTCACTTTCTTTCTTAGCCATTAGATTGAGCGTTTTGATGGAACCTAAGAACATTTAAATAAAACCCAAAAGCATGTTTTTACACATTCAAGAGGACAGTGTTTTATACACAGATCTGGAGATTTTCCATACCATTTTGAAGCTACAGCTGGAGACCTAATGCAAACAATAGATCCAATTATAAAGTAAAATTGCTACATCAAGCCAACCATAGTTGCTAATCTAAATTTTTGAGTGGAGATCTCAAAGTGACAAACTGGATTATTTGTGTGCAACAATTTCACAGTAGAAGAGTCCGTAAATTTGGAGTTGCGTGTGATCACGTAAGTAAGTACTACATGAGGTAGCAGTAACTTTAGGGTCAAAGCTATTTTACTTTGAAACCACAGTACCAAAAGTTTTTCTAGGTCATCATTCTTGGTGTTTATGTGTTCTGTGAATGTTTGATGTTTATTTAAATGAAATCATTAATCTAATGAATTATTTAGCTAAGATTTGATAAAATATGACTCAATTGGGCTCTAAAACCCTAAAAAAGTTTCACTCTAAGGTTAGTTACGTTTATAGCCTCAACAAGTAGAATTTTGTCTCTAAGAGCCCATAACTCGTCCTTAGCACTATTTAGGTAACCAGAATTTCTTGCAAATCCTTTAAACCACACACCATCATGATGGTGCGTATCAACCCCCCCTCCTCCAAATTTGGTTGTGTTTCGGATTCAAGGCAATGACAAAGAACACAGTTCCCTTATTGATACACAACACATCTTTGGTGCTTTTAGGGTCTGCAATGCCAATGCGAAAATGCAGGCGGTCCTGTGCAACCATAGGTTCCCTAGTTGATAGTCCTATTTGAAAGAGAGAATTCCAACCTAGAACTTTGCACATTAGGGTACTCTTATGGAAACACAGCCAGATGAAGAAAAGAATCCTGGGAATTGCTCTAATGTGCCAAATCCACAAAGAGGATGAAGTTTCTAGGTTCAAAGGATTTAGCCCTTTGGCCATTAAATAGGCAAGTTTTAGAGAAAATTATTCATCCTTAGAAAAGGCCCAAGAAACTGAATACACAACATTGATTTAGTGTCCGTTTGGACAAGTTGTTCAATGTTTCTAGGAAGAAAGCCTAAGCAAAATTTTTGTTTAATAATAATTTATATTGAAAAAATAATTTTTAACAAAATTATAGATAGACAATCTCTTTTCTTTCTCACCCCAATAATGCCTCAAAAATTGTGCGTCAATAAAATCCAAACTAATTAAAATCCTAAATTAAAACTTTCCTTAACAATATATTGTTTACCGAGATAAATTAAAACTTTTTTTTTTTTAAAGAATAACAAATCTTCATCTTTTTTTGTGAAAATTTATGCATAAACCATAATATGTTTTATATTAAAATAGTCTTAGTTTGCTTGGAAAATTCTTAGGTATTCCCGGAGTACAGTGAAGTGGTGCTCCCTCCTCTAACATTCATGGTAGACCCCACCATGAATTTAATGAGCGGACCTCACTATGAATGTGAGAAGAGGGAGCACCATTCTCAGTGCTCCGAGAGTACTTAAGAATTACTCAGTTTGCTTACTATTAATTCATAGAATTGTGTGTTAAATTCTTCTTTGTTTGGACATGTTCACGTTTTTGGGTGATTTTAATATTAAGTGAAGTCCTAATAGTGACTTTAATAAATTAGATTGAATGTTTTACACAAATAAAAATTGTAAAAGTGTTTCTTTTATTTGCAACTATTGGTTAATTATAACTTCTTGCTAGAAATATTTCAATTCGGTTATGAAAAACTAAAAAGAAATAAAATTGAATACTATATTCTACATGCACAAATAGCTTTCTAGATTCATAACAGTAACATTGTAATAGTCTACATCGATTGTGCTTATTTAAAAATAGTAATAATAATAACTTTATTCCAAAGGCCCAAGATCTTGTGAAGAGTCTGAGACGTGGCCACGTGGGCAACTTTGTTTGCTTGTGTGGGGACGCACTCACATTGGCACCTATTTGGTCCCGAATCACTCTAAATTAAACTATGTTAAAATTAGTGCAATGGCCTACGCGTTTTGTCCTCAGTTCACTATTCTATGAATAAATATTGAACCGATTGAGACCACTCCACATGTCTAAAAACAAAATTGTTACTGGGTACGTAGATCCCGAGACCACCTAATAACCATGACTGTAAATTTAATTTAAAAGTTAATTTACCGCACTTAAAAAATTATACCTAAATTCTGCTTCATAAATGTCCGTTAAGAACTTATTCTTTAACAAAATAATATGAAAAATATTAAAGTTTCAGGTGAGAAAAAATCAAATTGGGTGAATTAGTAAATAATAAATCGCATTTTTTTCAGATTTTTTACTGTATTAATTAGGTTATCAAGGTATGTTCACAAAAGATTATTGAGAGATATTTTCTCCACTATTATAAAAAGATGAAGATTGAAGACTAAATTTTTATGCCAAAATTTTCCTACTTTCTCAATTTAGGTGTTTTGAGGGAAGCAAATTCATATTAGAAGTAATATGCACAAACATGTTGTCGATGCCTCACAGTTACGACCACCCCAAACAGCGACGCGTGCTCTCCACACGTGTGGACGAGGTTTCAGAGAAAACGGGTCTCTCCCCCCTTTTTGAGAATGATGCACGGCTCAGGTTTGGAAATATGTTGTGGCACATATAATACTATTCTCACCAAAATTTTGCCGTGGAAATATGGCAAGAAGATGCCACATTTTCACAGTGAAAATTTGGCATAGTTTCGCATTAGGTGCGCCATGGCGCATCAATAGGGTTTCATACCTATATATGGCATACATCAATATACTTGGACTAAGGCATGCTAAGGCTCATCGAAGTATTGAACACATGATGCATGTCAGATACACAGGTAAACCGATATCGCTAGCTAACTTAGATTTGGGCAATCACACACGTGGTAGGTCATGCACCTAGTGTGTAAACACCTCATTTTTTGCCCCTTATGACTCAAGTCTCCATTCCCCAATGATGAAAACATTAGGAGGTCTTGGGCTAATCTAGGGCCTAGCTATAGAAATGTTTGGTTGAGAGATGTTTTTTGAAAGAAGAAAAATCCTTACAAAACCCTAAGGGTGCGTACGCGGCCATGAGCCTGAGTAAGCAACTAGGGTTTCCAGATTCTATGTAAAACAAATATTTTCACAAAATTCAATGGAGGCATTCCCATGTCACTTGGAATCGCCTCCACCCCTTCTCTTCAGACACTATAAGAGGTCTCCATGACTCTTTTCGCAATAGACGGAGAATCCACTCCAAAAAAGTGATTTAATGCCAAGAGTTTTACTTAAAAAAACATCATAAACTAAAGTTTTTTGGCTAGGACTTATTTTAGTCAAAATCCTCTTGTTAAACTTACTAACCTTTTGGTTATTTTGTTTTGTAGATTGACCGAGGGAAACAATCAAAATCAAGTTCTAAAAGTTTCTTTTGTGAGGTACTTGTTCTTTCTTTCATCTCTTTGTTTATTTTGTTTTCTTATCTATTTTATTGCTTTATTTCCTCTCAGTGTAGTTTAGGTTTATTGTTTATTCGTTTGGAAAGCATGTTAAATTGTTTAAACTAGGTTTGTTTGATGTTTGCTTGCTAAGTTTTTGGGTAGGGTTGCATACGTAGGCTCATGTGTAAGTTTAAGATGGCCTATTAAAAGACTCTTTAATGGGTCTAGGATTTGGAATATAATGAGTGGAGGCCAACCTATGGGTCAAGTGGAGTTGGGTGTCTAACACCTTCCTATCCTCATACCAAAACTCTAGACACATGCTGTGGTAAATATCAGTCCTTTCACAAGGGCGCTACATATATGGTTACTAGGCGTAATCAAGGTGGCGAACCATTTACACCCTTTGCCCTATCCACCTTAAGCCGAGGTGTACTTCCCATGAGGAAACCACTCATCGTGGGCACTTGGGCCCACATAGTGAAGGCTAAGCCAACATCATCAAAGTAATAAAAACATGTTAGAAAATTTAAATAAAGCAATAGACATGCTAGAAAATTGAAATCAAGCAATAAAGCGGCTAGAATTAATAAAAAAAAAAAGGGTGTAGATTGTAGCTAAAAAGCTACACCTACACCCTCCAACCTCAAAGTCAAGGAAGAAGGACCAAGGATGAGGAGATGGAAGCAAGAACGCTACCTCTTGATGTATGGAGGAAGAGAAATCAAAGGGTTTTTTTTTTTTTTAGCATGTGTTTTGGGAGAGAAATGTAGAAAAAAGTGAGAAAACTGCCTAGAAAAGATGCCCCAAGACCCCAAATTTCATTCCTAATGAAATCTCTAGGAGGAAGGGGGGGGGGGGGGGGAATATTTTGTGCTTTTATGGGGAGAAAAAAGGCCTACCACACACTTAGTGTGCACCAGCGGTACGTGGCTGACGTTAGTTGTTTTGTCTTTTTTGAACTTTTTAGCTTATTCCAGTTTCATTGGAAAGATAAGGATGCTTTGGGAAGTGAGTTGACATGCTTGACACAGTTTTCATGATATTTCAACCATTTTAACTCTATTTAGAACCATGAGTCATCATTTTGAAGGGAATTAAATATTCTTCACATTGGTAATGTTGGTTTTACCCCGATCGGATAATCAAACCAAAATCAACTTTCATTCGCCGCAAAAAGTCAATTCTAGGTAAAATTTGGTCAAAGTTGACAAAAAGCTCTAATAACCTTGGGTTTGATATCAAACCATGGAAAATGTCATTTTGGTGAAGTTTTCACCAATTTTGACCTTTAGTAAACCCTCAATTGACTAGGGGCATTTTGGTCATATTGACCTGAATTGGCACTTTGAGTGCTCTGATGCTCAAACTGGTTAAACCATTATGATCTAGATATTCCCAAGGTCTCCTAGTGAGAAAATGATTTGTTTAGAAATTTTTAGATTCCACACAAATCGAGAGCGAACAAAATACGGTGTCAAAACATGTTATTTGCTAAATTTTTTAATTGGTGAATTAATTATGAATTTGATTAACTTATGTTGGTTTTAAGGTGTCATAGTTATGAAATTTTGTATGAGGCTATTGGAATTAGAGGAGGTAACTAACATTTTCCCTTATCGGTAGTGGTGGAGCTAGAATTTATCTTTGTAGAGGCCTAATAAACAATAAGATATTAAATCCTTGGACATTTAATTATGAATCTCTTCAAGTTCCACCTTTTCCGGATTCCACCATTGACGATCTAGAAGGATACTCTTTGAATGATTCAGAAGAATGCTTATTGGATGTTAAAGTTTTAACATTAGAATCCAACAGTGTATTATCTTTTTAATAGTATCTTTCTTTCTTTTGAAGAATGAATGGATTCTAACTTTACGTGCATTATCAATTAAATCATCATCCATTACGTATAATGACAGAAATTAAACAAATACTAACAGAAGACAAACAAATTTTCAAATTTCAATGTCTAAAATTCATAAAATAGTTAAATGTATAAAAAAATCAAACCAAATACAAACAATTAAATGTTTTTGTATTATTTTAGATATGATATAGTATATTATATTCATTTGTAATGTTAAATAATATAAAATAATTTAATAACGAATAATGTTTAAAAGGAAAAATCATATGGCACATACCTAACCACCTGGTTGGAGGTTCTCAATTGCTTTTAAAGACTTCAAAATTCAACCATACACGTGGTAGAGGCAGGAGGGCAATTGATAAATGTTTCTTAGTTGAAACAAAAGGTAACTCTGTAGTACTCTGCTTCGTAAACAACTAAAGAACCAAAGAAGTAAAGAAAAGAAAAACAGGGGGAAATACAAAAAAGCAGATCATATTAGTTTGTCATCTTCATTATATTTACGCGTTCTATAAAAAATTAAAAAAAATATATTATTATTATATTTGCGCAGGATAATAAGGTATTTCTGGGTGCATTTCGGCAGGTCAAAATTTCGGTGGTGCCAATCAAAGGAAATAGAGTTGCAAAGAAGGAAGCAAAGTAGCATGACAATTTCGCGTGTTGGATGGAAAATATATCAAATTGTCTTTCGAATATATTACTCTTTGACTTGCACTGCTGATTTTATTTCATTATTATTATTATTATTTATTTAAATGAGAAATGAAAAAAAAATGTCAAAATATTAATTGTTTTTTTTTTCTTTTCAAAATTTTTTTAAACGGATTATTAACCATTGTTTTAAGAGAATCTGTTAACATTTTCCTTTAATTATTAGGTATCTATGAGTTTTGGATGAATTGAAGCATGACTAAAAGAAGCATGGAAAGCCACATTTTTTTTTTGGAGGAATTTAAGTATGACTAGAAGGAGCACGCAAAGCCACTTCAATCTGCATATTTTATAATTTTAATAAGAACCCAAAATAATGTAAAAATGTGTTAGGTTCTAAGACCTTAGGGACTAATGTATTAGAACTTCAATGTGCAATGTGTTGGCAAACTATGATCAAAACATAGAGTCTAGGTTTAGACTTGCTCAAAGTATGTTTTGTTGTACAGTTGGAATCGAGTGACTGCAGAATTTATTGGACTAAATCTGCAAGGCTCAATCGATCGAACCATGTGCAGATTGTTTTTTCTGTAGAATTTCCAACTCAACCCAAGCCTGTTTGACATATAGGGTTTTATGTTTTACTTCACATATAAAAAAGAAAAACCCTAGCTACGTTTTAGAGGCTTTTGATGTGCTGTGTGGTGAATCTCTTGTGAAATCTAGAGGTGTTTACCTTCATACACACTTAGGGTTATCAAGATCAAGATTGATGTCAAGAGCTTGGTGATTGCTTCAGTTAATGCATAAAGAACTTAACGAAGATCTGAAATCTTTGAGTAGAGTCTCAAAGTCACAAGTATGAGAACTTGTGGTTGTAGTGGATCAAAGGAAAGAAGTAGTCCATGGACTCAGAACTGTTACGTGGTTGTGGTAGTAAGTTTTCTACTTGAGGTAGCAATAGGATGTTAGTGGTCTAAATTCTATTGTACAAACTTTGAGGATAGCTAGGTTAAATCCTCCCTAGGTTTTTTACCAGTTTGGTTTTTCTGGGTCATCAGATCTTTGTGTCCTTTATATTTTCGCATTATATTTATTTTACACATTGGTTTAACCTAGTTTTAATTAACAAACTTTTTAATCAACTTGTCTTAATATTAGGTTAAACATATTGTGTTAAGGGGTCTAAAACTTTACAAGTGGTATCAGAATGGGTTAGCTCTAGTATTTAGATCCCTTGATCTAAGAGTTGATCCTTTGTTAGGACATATGTGATTCATGTTAGGAACATATGTCATCATGTATTAGCTAATCCTTTGACAAAACGCATTTTACTTGTAATTAAGTAGTTCTAGGATGTGTTAAATGCTTCAAGGAATAAGGTTTCAAGTTCAAGTGTTAAAGCCATGAAAGTCTTTCCAAGAATTAAGTGATGAAGTGCTAGTTTTTAAAGCTTGACAGCTAGCTCGATAGCTAGTATATATTAACGTTTAAAAAGCTGTTTTAGCCCGATGCTCGACAGCTACTCGATTGATAGTATATATTGACATTTAAAAAGCTGTTTCAGCCCGATGCTCGACAGCTTGCTCGATTGATAGGGTATATATCCAAATTTATGAAAATCAGATTCTCAGTTCTGTTTTCATTCCAATTTGTGAGTATGTGTTTAGACTTTCTTTTTTCACAACCCTAAACATATATAAGGATTATTTTAAGGTCCGTCACAGGTTGCACAGTTGCACGAGTTTGAAGCAAAGTGTTCTTCATGCAAATTGTGACCAAAAACCTAATTTTCCCTAGTTCTTCTTTCTCTTGAAAAAGCTGCTATGTTTGTACACTGTAGGGTTTTGACCAAGGAGCTTTGTGATCTTCATCGTGTGATGAACTGAAGAACTTTACAGTCAACATCTTTCTCAAGTTGGTGATTAAGTCGCATACTGGGATCCGTGCATCTATTGGTTAGCCACGTACTGGGAGTCTTGCATTAAAAAGAGAGATTGTCACTACAAAACAAGTCTAATTGGGTATTGGGATAAGGGTTCAACTAAAGGTTGGTATAAGGTACTGGGATTTCTTTACTTATAAATGCTTGTTGTGATAATAGTGAATTCTCGAGAGTGGTGACCTTAAAATCACCCGGTCGAGTTTTTGCCTTCGAAGTTTTCCCCATTCGTAAACAAATCACCTTGTCAACTTTATTTTCTATTGCATTTTATGTTAGTTGGTGATTTGTTTGTGTTGCCACGTATATTGCATGTTAATTTGTTTAATTAATAAATGATGTTGTTGCAGAACCATCGGTTTCAAAACCATCTACACCTGTTCATGAAATCTAACAAGAACTAAATGAGCCTAGTTCTTCATTTGAACAAAAAGGTACCTCCACATCTTTGGTCAAAGGTCCATCTTCTAGAGTAAAACTAAATCACCCTGTTACAAACATACTGGGTAGTCTGAATGATAACATGAGGTTGAGGTCTAAAGCGTTGAATGTAATTACTCACTTATGCTATCTATCTCAATTCGAACCGAAGAAAGTAGATGAAGCACTTCAAGATGCTGATTGGATAAAATCTATGCATGAAGAACTTCATCAATTTGTTCGAAATGATGTATGAGAGTTAGTTACTAGACCAGAGGGAGTGAATGTGATAGGAACCAAGTGGATTTTTAAGAACAAGTCAGATGAACATTGTACAGTTGTTAGAAACAAATCAAGACTTGTTGCTCAAGGATACACACAAGTGGAAGGGATTTATTTTTATAAGACTTTTGCACCTGTAGCAAGATTGGAATGCATTAGGATACTCTTGGCCATAGCCAGTCATTTGAATTTCAAGTTATATCAAATGGATGTTAAAAGTGCATTTTTGAATGGGATGTTGCAAGAAGACGTGTATGTTGAACAACCAAAGGGTTTTGTTGATCCTCACAGACCGGATGATGTCTACAAGCTGAAGAGAGCACTGTACGAGTTGAAACAATCTCTTAGGGAATGGTATGATAGATTGACTACCTATCTTACTAAGCATGGATTCAAAAGAGGATTTGCAAATTCTACTTTCTTCATACGAAATGATAAGAATTATTTTATAGTAGCTCAAATTTATGTTGATGATATTATTTTTGGTGCTACTAATGATTCTCTTGCTATGTCTTTTGCAGAAGAAATGAAAAAGATGTTTGAAATGAGTATGGTTGGTGAACTAAGTTATTTCTTGGGATTGCAAGTGAAGAAAACGGATTCTATAATTTACATCAACCAAGCAAAGTATGCTAGAAAGCTTGTCAAGAGATTTGGACTTGAAAATGCTGCATATGCTAGAACACCTATGGCTGCAAATGCAAAGCTAACCAATGATTCTTCAGGTGAGTCTGTTGATGTTACTCTATATAGAAGCATGATTGGTTGTCTTTTGTGCATAAGGTGAAGTCTCGGATATAATAAATTCAAATGAAATAAAATTTGTGTGTACATTATTGGGCTATAATAAATTCACAATGAAATAAAATTGGAGTGTACATTATGAGGCAATACAAGAAAATTTCATGATTGCAAGCTTGTTTTCTATGAGATGTGGGAGTTATATGATGTAACTCTGTAGGTGATAGTCACTTTATGTGATGAATTCTGTAGAAAATGTGATTGATTATTATCTACTTATCACCTCACATGTATCTCATGCTTTTACTAGTTGCACACACTACACAAGTTGTTCCTTGCTAAACTTAGTACATGATATTGTGTGTGAATGTATTTTGGTCATCCAAGATTATATGTTCCTTGATTTTAATGCAAAATGTGTTTAATGTTTAAGTTTTGGGGACAAATTGTGTGAAAATCTTGTTTTTGGAAGATCTGGGTCAAATTCAAGTGTTTTTTAAAAACTTTTTATCTCATACTCATGCATTTTATTTATGAAATATTGCTTTGAGGAGTTTCTGCATAAAATTTCACTGTTTCTCAAAAATTTGAATTTTCCAGATTTTCGATCGATTGAACTAGTTTTTTGACCAATTGAAAATGCGATAAAAAATTTGGTTTGAATCTGCCTGGCTCGATTGGTGCTTGATTGATGCTTGATTGATCGAATTTAATTTTTGATCGATCGAAGCTAATTTTCGACCGATCGAAAATCGGTCAGTGAGTGTTTTAAAAAGAGTTTCTCACGTGTTCTTTTACTATTCAAACTTTTTCAAACACTCTTCTTCCTTTTCTCTCGACCGATCCAATCTAAAGCAATTTTTGTCGTTTTCTTCCTAAAATCTTTCAAGGGTTTATGTCTTCAAGCACTATTAAGTCCTTTATACCCTTCTCTTTTCAAGTTAATTACATGTTTTGTGCATTTTCATGCATTTTTTTCTAAAAAATTCAAACATATGATTTTTGGGAGTTTTGATTTTAGGGTTGTTTTTAATCATATTTGATCAATGGGTTTTTGTTCTTAGATGTTATAAACATGGTTCCCATGCATTAATTTGATTAAATTGGTGTTTTGAGATCAATTGAAATTTCTAGGGCTGGAAACTTTGTGAAATTGGGGTTTTTGTTCAATTTGGCCAAAATTGTTGAAATTGATTTGTGTTATTGATTGATAATGTCATTATATGATGTTTTCTAACTAGTGTAATGGTTAATTGATCAATTTGGTTGATTTTTGAAAAAGGGTTTTTCAAAATTTGGGATTTTTCTCAAAAAATCTGTCTTCAAGTCAATTGACGGTTTATGAAGTAAAATTGAACAATTTCAATGCATTAGAGCATGCATCATATATGCATTCATCACATGCATCATATAGATTGTTATTTATTGAGATTTTTTTGCTCTAACCTTCTCTAATGCAATCTGCCCTTGTGTTTCTTTCTTTCTTTCTGTTTTCCTTTTTTTTCTAATCTCTTAGCACCATAGTTAGGAAAACTAAAGCAAATAAGAAAACCACCACCACCTCTACCCCTGTTTTTTAGAGTGATAGGTTTAGAACCGAGAAAAACCAAGAAACCTATTAGAAGCTTAACATTTATAGGTCGGTTTGGGCTGAGCGTAAGGGGATTCTAGATGAGTTAGATCCGGAGATTCGTAGGAACTTTGAGTGTAAGGGCTAGTTACCTCTCTTAAATGTAGAGCATCCTCCTCCACTCCGATGATTCCAACACTTAGGTTATGAGGAGTTGGATAAGGGGTGAAAAGTATGTCATTACACCCCAAGTAGTGGCCTCTGCTATTGGTGTACCTTTGGTACGACAGCTTGTGTACCCTTACACTAAGACCCCTCCTCTTGATGACAATATGTCCTTACTCACCGGTACTACCATTAGATGGGGTATTGATCCTTGGATCACCTCCCATGAGCATACTGAGCTCAATTATCTGTTTTTTTCGGATTTCTTGTCATTCCATTTGGCTTATCTCTCATTTACACACTATTCCTCTCGAGAGATGTGCGTTTTTGTACACTCTTGTCTCTGATGCTCCTATCAGTTTTCCTTCTCTTTTTATTAGCTCTTTAGTTGAGGTTCATAGGAGTAGTGCAAAATCTCATGGTCTTTTCTTTCCTATTTTCATTCATAGGATTTTGTTAGACTTAGGTTTAGAGAACTTTCCTGCATCTGAGCCTATCCATATTATTGCTCCCATAGGTGCCACCTTCCTTAGGTAAAAAGCGGCTCAGATGAAAGCTAGCTCTAAACGCCCTAGAGTCGAGTCTTCCATAGGTGATGCATCTAGGACTCCTTCCTTAAGTGATCCTATTGTTGAGGAGTTTGTCGATCCTACCACTGCTGTTGATCCTCCACCTTCTTCTTTGAGTGATTCCTCTATTCGGAATTTGTTGATATTGTCATGACCGTTCAAGCGGCTCATGGACAGATTTTGGTGGATGTGCTCACGGAGCTTCAGGCTTTGCGAACTGATTTGGCCGGTGCTTGACGGTCTTCTCCACAACCTCCTTTTGATGATGAGTCCTGATTGCCTTTTAGGAATTTGTCACAAAAAGGGGGAGTACATATTGGTATTATGCATGGAGATAGGGGGAGTTTTTTTGTTAGATTGTACCTAGGAGCTTCTTGATGTATATCAATATATTTTGGCTCATGACGTATTCTTTTTGGTGATGATGTATTTCTTTTTATGAATTGTATATGTTAGGGGGAGGCACTATGCTTTATGTTTTGTTTCTTTTATTGTTTCTTGTTTCACATATGCTACATTGGTTATTGATTTATATTATGATGTTATTCATGGTATATATCTTTTATTTTATGATTTGTGAAATCAAGAATTTATTTTGGTTTACTTGTATTTTCCACACATGTGTTTATGTGTTTGTTGAAGTGTTTCAGGAATATACAAGTTAATTCAGTCATGGCTGTTGTCTACACTGGCAACTAACAGATAGTAGTTAGGTTGAATTGGGTTTCGAGCATTTTAATTTTAAATGGGCTGTTTTGTAACTTTGAGCATTTCATGTTTGTGATGTGTTTTGTCACGGATTGCCAAAGGGGGAAATTGTTAGGTTCTAAGACCTTAAGGACTAATGTATTAGAACTTCAATGTATAATGTGTTGGCAAACCATGATCAAAACATAGAGTCTAGGTTTAGGCTTGCTCAAAGTATGTTTTGTTGTAAAGTTGGAATCGAGTGACTGTAGAATTTATTGGACTAAATCTGCAAGGCTCGATCGATCGAAAATTAGACTCGATCAATCGAACCACATGTAGATTTTTTTTTCTACAAAATTTCCAACTCAACCCAAGCCCGTTTGATGTGTAAAACTTTATGTTTTACTTCACATATAAAAAGAAAAATCCTAGCTACGTTTTAGAGGCTTTTGATGTGTTGTGTAGTGAATCTCTTGTGAGATCTAGAGGCGTTTACCTTCATACACACTTAGGGTTATCAAGATCAAGATTGATGTCAAGAGTTTAGAGATCGCTTCAGTTGCTGCATAAAGAACATAACGAAAATCTGAAATTTTTAAGTAGAGTCTCAAAGTCACAAGTAGGAGAACTTGTGGCTGCAATGGATCAAAGGAAAGAAGTAGTCCGTGGACTCGATCTGTCACGTGGTCATGGTAGTAAGTTTTCTACTCGAGGTAGCAATAGGATGTTAGTGGTCTAAATTCTATTGTACAAACTTCAATTGTTTCATAGTGGATCTGTTTTACCTTAAGGATAGCTAGGTTAAATCCTCCCCAAGTTTTTTATTGGTTTGGTTTTCCTGTGTCATCAGATCTTTGTGTTCTTTATATTTCCACATTATATTTATTTTACACATATTGGTTTAACTTAGTTTTAATTAATAAACTTGTTAATCAACATGGCTTAATATTATGTTAAACATATTGTGTTAAGGGTTATAAAACTTTACAAAATGATATGTTTTTCTCACTGCATATTTTATAATTTTAAACAGTGTGAGAATTGTTGGTTTTTCTCATCTAAGAGGAGCTATGTGAAACTTACAATCTATGACTTTCACTTCTTTTATTCTTTTTCCTAGTCATGTATATTATATGACAAAGCATGAATTAAACATTGACTTCGTTATCATGCTATTGTTCATAATTACTTGCTCATTCTAAGAAAAACAAAACCAAAAACCAAAAAAACATAATAAAAAAAGGGTTGATATATACAATATACAAAATGTAGATTGCATGTTTTGTTTAAATACTTTTGTTATTTTTATTTAAAGAAATCAATAAGAATAAATAATTAATTATTATTTTAATCTAAATCTTTTTGCAATTTGCTGAAGTTATTTTGGAGCAACCCTGAGAGGCTTGAATATATAGCATAATGAAACTTAAAAAAATAAATAAATAAATTTGTGGAACTCAAGTTCATGGAACTTGAGTTCCATTCAAAGAACTTGAGTTCCACAATTTTTTTTTTTTTAAGTTTCATTTCGCTATAACTCGATTGTCCAAAAATCGAGTTTTACATAAGGCATTTTGCTGGAAAGTTTGTGAGAAAAATGTATTTTGCCATTTTGGTCGATATTCACATCAAACATTGTATTATATTCTCTTTAATTTGTCATACCTACATGATAAATAATATTAATAAAACTTGTATGTGGATAATATAACCAAGGAAAAAACTTGTATCATAATATTTTTTTTCAAAGTTGTCACATTAAATAAGGTATAGAGAGAAACAAATGAGAGAATGGCAGGTGTGCATTACTTTGAGCCGAATGAAGGAAGAAAGGGATGGGAGTGTGTTAAGAGAAACTGGATGAGATATTGATCAAGTTTGAGTTTGAGTAATGTTGATGCCTCACAGCGGCCAACCACGCTATGCGGTGACGTGCGCACTTTGTCCTCCTCAAAGGGGGGCGGTGCATGGGCTTAGGACTTGATTGAGTCATTTTTAATCTATTATTACTAAAGGTAGTGAAGTTGCCACTAATCATTGGGTTTTTTTTTAAGGTGTGATTGGTCACTTGACTCTATTTGATTTTTTTACCAGTCCTAGGCTATGCAAATTTGTTTTTTTTTTTCCTAATCTAATATGAATGGTAAAAAATCTTTATTCTTGAATTCGGAAGTCTGGTTACGTGTAGAGAGGGTGTTAGGCACCTTACAATGCATGTCCGAAGATAGACCTTTGTTTTAGTAAAATATAAATTTTCAGTCATTGGCAATTAAAAACAAATTATTGGCTTTAGCTTTCAAGACTTTAAAAGAATTGGACTTTGAGGTTTGATTTTAGAAGGGGGGGTGGCCTTTATCAATGCTTTGATAGCACATTTGTAATTCATGCCAAATTTTCACAACGAATATTCAGCAGTATTTCACCTTATTTTTGTGGCGGAAATCTAGCAACATTTCGGGTCAGGTGCATCATAGCACATAAAACACTATTCTCACCACGCTTTCACTCTAAGAATATGCTAAAAAGATGCCCCATTAATCTTCACGGTGAAAATCTGCAAAGTTTCATATTTGGTGCATCATGACGCATCGGTAGGGTTTCGTGCCTATGTATACAACATGCATCAATATATCCATACTAAGGCAAGCCAAAGCTTACCAAAGCATCCAAACACATTGATGTGTGTCGTATTGTAGACACCTCACTTTGTACCTAGTTAATAAACTTTAGTCGTCCTCGGTCCCAATGATGAGCTTGAAATGTATACAAAAAATAATTGAAGTTATTTTAATAGCTTGGAAGTAATCACAACTCAAAAGTGCTCAAATCGCTTTGAAAACGATGCTTTAAAATGACCTTTACTCACTATTTTGACCATAATGTTTGATCCACAAAGATTTTGGAGTTCTATTTCTTTTACTGGAAAGTAGATATCTCAGGCTTCAATTTAAACACAAATTTTTCCTAATTTGGACTTATATTGAGTGTGTCATGGCCGTTTGAATTTGGGTCATCAGAGCTGTTAGTTTAGGGTTTTTAGGGATGTATACGTACACATGCCCCGACCATGCATACATACATTGCTTTCCTAACACTTAGAACTTCATTTTTCTAGGGCCCAAAGCCTCCCACTCTGTTGGGCCCCAGCCCCTATACCCTTTGGAATGTCCAAAACCCTCTAAATGAGTTAAACATATAAATACAACCTTATGCCTCCAAACTCAAACCCTTGGTAGAGAGAGACTTTTTTTTCACTAGAACTCTTCCAAAACTCTTTCTTTCTCAAAACTTTCTGCACATCAAGCATTGAATCCTTTGATTCCCTTGATTATCATTTGATTTTGTTGTGTAGGTATTAAGGGGCTAGTTAAATATCAACCAAGTTGTATTACATAAGCAAGGTGAGTCTCTCTTCATGGCTCTTCCTTAATTTAGATTTTTATAAACTTGTGTTCTTGTTGTTATTATTTGATTTATATGTTATACATGCTTAGAAATATGATTTGATTTGTTTGGTTTTGATTTGTTGTGTCTCACCATATTTTGATTGGAGAGTTGAATGATTGGATATATTGATGAACATGTTTTGATGTATTAAGTGTTACTCTTGTTTGTTGTTAGATCCAATACATGTTTATGAATAGATTTTTTTTTTTTTATCTTTGATATCATTGTTGTTAGTTTAGGTTGTTTTGTTTTGTATTAGAAGTATGCTAGGATTTGTTAAATTGTTGTTTTGTTTGTTGTTTTGAAATTGTTTTTTTGGGAATGTATGTGTGCGCGTGCTTCAGCACGCGTACGCATACTTGAGGTATGCGTACGCATAATTTATGTATGCGCACGCATACTCATGCCTAGAAACGCAGATTTAGGGTTCATCTTGATTTCATCTATTTTGTTTAGTTTTAATCATATGTTTAGGTCTTGTTGAGTCTAGTTTTCACATGTTTAGCATTAGGGTTAGTAGAATAACATGTTTCACATGCTTAGATTGATAGATTGATGATTAGAGTTTATGCTTTGATGAACCACATGAATATTCATGAGAACTTGAATATACATTGATGCATAGGTGCTAAGGTGTTATGGTGCAACAAGGTAAGTAAGGTAAGTCATGCATAATTACATGAAAATGCATTTGATTTGGTTGATGAACATGGACTTTTTTTGATTGATGAACATGATGAATATGCTTGATTAATGCCTTGTTGATGTTTTCGCCTTATGATATGCTTGCTGCCCTTGGATATATTTTGCTAGATGAATGGTAGGGTTTTATGCTATTAATGGGTGTGGGACATATGCCATGTTTGTATGTTAAATACATGTTAGTGTGTGTGAGTATAGAATAACATATTAGAAGATCCTTTGATGGGATTAGTTTTTGGAACACAATGAGTGGAGGCCAACTTACAGGTTGGGTGGGGTTGGGTGCCTAACACCTTTCCATCCTTGTAGACATTGCATTTTGTACCCCTTAAGACTCAAGACCCCGTTCCCCAATGATGCTAAATTCAAGACCCAAGGTTGGCTAGGGCCCAATCGAATGTTAAATTGACTTAAGAAATTTTAAAATGAAAAATATAACTTTTAATGAGCAAATATATCTATTTTTGGAAAATTAAAAGCAAAGGAACCCTTGGCATGCGCACACAGGAATCAGCCTGCGCACGTATCCATAATCATGCGCACGCAAGCACGATCTTACGCACGCATGGTGGATTCCAAAAACATAAAAAATGCAAATTTTATGCATTAATGCTGAGGTTTGGAATGACTCTCACATCGTCTGGGAGTCGTTCCAAACTGCTATTTTCTTTAATATAAATAGCCATACATGGTACCTTTTCAAAAACACATAGAAATCCCACGAGAAAACACTAAGATTCACTAGAAATAGTGAATCAAAGAGGAAGTTTTTCACAAAATATCCTCAAGTCAATTTTCTTTTGATTAGGGCGTCTTTTAGCCTTGATCTTCAAGTTTAAGATTACTAATCACTTTTTTTTTTTTTTTTTTAATTGTGAATAGATTTGATTGAGGGAAACATTCAAAATCAAGCTTGAACAGCTTTTTGTTTTAGGTATTAGTCTAAACTTTCTTTTTCCTTTCTTTTCTTTTTTTATACTTTAATCTTTTTGTTTGCTTTAGTTTCTTTGTTGTAATATGCTTTAATATGTTTATGTAGTCTAGGTTTATGTATTTGTATGTTTTAAAGCATGTTAGGATGTTAGATTTAGTGTTTCAAAGTTTTTCTCTATTTGCTTTGTTTCTAGGGTTTCTGGGCTGAAACCCATGTGCGCATAATCTTGGCTATGTGCACATGCTTGATTATACAAACGCAGGCTTGTTCATGCGTGTGCTTGATCCTAATTTTATTTTATTTGTTTTTTCTTTTGTTTTCACATGTAATACTTTTGTTTAGACCCATTTTCATGTATTTATGCTTTTAAGTTTCTGTTTCACATGTTTATTTTTCCTGCACATGTTAGAATTAGAGTTTATCTTGCGTTGTTTTGTTTAAATGCCATGAACATGCATTTACATGTTCATGCATAAATGCCATAGGTGCTGAGTTGCTGCAAGGTGCTGAGTTGCTGCAAGGTAAATGAGGTAAGCCATGCATTCACATGAACATGCATCTTTGAATATGTTTTTGTTTAATGATAGACTTGAAAATGTATGTTTGGAAGAGTTATGCTTAATCACATGTTTACTTGAATCCTTTAATGATACATGCTTCTGCTTTGGATGAGATATGATGTGACATGTATGCTAGATGAATGTTAGGAGATGCCATGCTAGGTTGGTTTGACATGTATGCTAGATGTATGTTAGGGTTTATGGTGTGATAATATGCATGATTAGATGTATTCTAGGATTTGTGATGGATGACAAGCATGATAGATGTATGGTTAGGGATGTTTGATGCCATGTTATGTCTTTAGATGTATGCTAGAGTGTGTGTGTGTGTGAGTTAGAATAACAATATTGAGTATGTCTTTAATAGGGTTAAGACATAAGACACAATGAGAGGAAGCCAACCTTAGGGTTGGGCGGCTTTGGGTGCCTAACACCTTCCCAATACCATACCTTAACTTTGAACCTCATATCTTTAGGGAAACCCATCCTATACCATCACAAAAATTAGGTGGTGACTCCATCCGTTGTGTCAACAATCCTTATACTTAAACTCTGGATACATGCTCTGGCAAAGATCTGTCCTTTCACAAGGGCGCTACATTTATGGTTCTTAGACCTAATCTAGGTAGCGACTCCATTTACACCCTCTGCCATGGTCCACCATAAGCCAAGGCGTACTTCTCATGGATTTGGGGAAACCCAAAGCCTGTTGTGGGCATTTGCACCCACACACAAGCACGGGAAACCAATGTCACTAGCTAACATGGATCGAGACAATCATATCACGACAATCATGCACACAATGTAGCATGAATATGCATCTACAACAATTGCCTTGAATGCATACCCACACTTCGAGGTCAACACCTGTGATCATGAGGGGGGTACCCTCTTGACCACGTGAGTCCATCATACAAAGTGCATGATTATCTTTAGAGAGAGAGAGAGAGAGAGAGAGAGAGAGAGAGAGAGAGAGAGAGAGAGAGAGAGAGAGAGAGAGAGAGAGAGAGAGATGCATGCACAATTCAAACAAGCAAAGTAGAAAGATAAACCAGACATTGCCAACATCCTAAGGGTATGGCCCAAGCAAGGTACAAGAAAATGAAAGAATCATACATTGCCATACCCAAGGAACATGGCCCAAGCAAGGTACAAAAAAAAGAAAGCTCTAATCTACAAAGCTATAGACATGATTTTAAAAGAAAATACTGAGAGAGAGAGAGAGAGAGAGAGAGAGAGAGAGAGAGAACCACATGAAGAGGTTAAGCCACCTAATCTACTGATCATTGCCCTTTTTAGTCTTGGTCCTTTCGCTTGCATTTTTGCCCTTTTTGCTTGCATTTTAGAAGTTGTGTCCGTGCTCCAAGCGTGTACATGCAAATAAACAAGGAACACAAAACCAACAAACAAGCAAAATAGATAGCAAAGAAACAAAGAAATATTGAGCAAAGAAGCAAGACAAGCAAACAAGGAAAGAAATCATGCAAACGGGCAAACAAGTATATTATTGAATGAACAAACAAGAAAGGGTCTCCTAGGACAAATGTAGGTTTGGATTTGGTGTTTGTAGTTCCATCATATTCTAATATGGACAACACATGTGCCATCAAGCAGAGCACCTAAAAGGGATCTGGGATTTTGTGTACAAAGATAGGTGTGAACCTGCACGCAATCATAAGCAGGAGCTATACTTGATGACATAGAAAAGCAAGCAAAGAAACATGCATGAAAATATAGGCAAAGGTATAAAGATGCAAACAAAACAAGGAAACCAAACAAGAAGGCACAAAAATAAGCACAAAAGAGGCTGAGCACGTTATCACACAAAGGGGAAAACTAATCATGTTATAAGTCACATACAAGGCTAACATGATAAACCCTAACATGCAAAGCTAAACAAAGAGAGAAAGACAAGCTACAAGCAAGCCGACATCACCAATATGTACTCACCATACAATTACATCCAAACAAGCCACAAAAGGGGAAATGATGCAATCAAACAAACAAAAGGCACCAAAGGTGCAAGCACACACCCACAAAGAGAAACAAAACATGCGAAGCATGACAAGAATGCAAGAAACGAGATCTAAGCATACAAGCATGGATCTAAACATAAAAAGCATGGGAAAAGGGCAAACAAAGCATAAACATGCAAATAGGAACTAATCCAAACTTTTTATTGAACTTGGGTGTATGGATATAGGCCTAGACCACTAGATTTAGATCTACACCCTACCCATGACACAAGACACAAGAAAGAGATATAAACAAGATGTATAAAGCTATAAAAGCACTATGCACATAAACATGGCAAAAGCACAAACAAGAAATTTAGACATTTCCTAACTAAAGAAGGCTAGGCCAACAACATCTTAGCAATAAAATATGCTAGAAAAGCAATAAAACATGCTAGCAAGCAATAAACAAGAAAGGAAAAGCAATAAAGAGACATACAATTAAATGGGTGTAGATTGTAGCCACACACACACACACACACACATATATATAAGATAATGCATGAACTAGAAAGATGTTATAAATTTTATTTTTTTCATTCCATCCGCTCGACAAAAATTATAACATTTATATATAAGATAATGCATGAACTAGAAAGATGTTATAATTTTTATTTTTTCATTCTATCCTCTCGAGAAAAATTATAACATTTTTTTATTTATATTATGTCAACATTTTCTATCATTTCACTCTTCTATCTTCCTAACGAGAAGAACCTTAAAATTTTTGCACTGCATCAATAGGAGCTAGATCACTATTTCAACTAGTGGATCACTAGCTAAAGGTTAAACTGCAAGATCAAATAACAACTCAAAATATTGTTATAAAAATGTAAATTGACAAAAAAAGGTATGCATATATGACCAGTTAAAATGAAGTCTCAAAAACCATTCATCCAGTGGTATTATTCTACGTTAGGGTGCAGTAGGTCCCGAGTTCAACTCTTGGAATGCCCCAAATCACTAAATTCTTAAACCAATCTAACAACATATTTGTGGGGTGGTTTGGGTGATGAGTTCAAATACCATTCGATGGGTAAAGAAGTTTGGAGCCTTCAATCTAGACTTATTTGGAAAATGGCAATGGTGCTTTGAGATAGAAAACACATATGGAGACTGATAATAACTTCAAAGTATGGTAACGAACGGGACAATGGATATCGAAACCTGTTAAAGGGAGCCGTGGTTGTCCAACTGTTTTACTTATGCAAAAACAAGAGCAAGTATATCAGCTTGGCTAGGACATCATGTTGCCTCATATCTTGATTCACTATAGAATTGTTTACATGCCCCAAGAAGAGCTCACAACCATTACAATCAAGAACAGCACTACGAATTTCATTTTTTATGGTGTTTTGTACATACGCAATCTAGTTGACACAACACATATAGGAAATAATGCCAGTGTTCCTTCCTACGTATATGATCAATAATTATAAGCGACCTTATATAACTAGCAATTATTTTTTATACATACATAAATTTGATAAGATTAAGACATGGTGTTTCTACAACATGGTGATCCTCACACTTAGACATTGAAGGTTTTGTTCTTTTCTTGCTTTTCCTGCTGATGCGGTGTCAAAATGGTTCCTTAGGAGTCTATCAGCTTTGTGGTTTATCAGAATTTTTTATTATTTAAATCTTCCTAAAATTTTAATAGCCGACTGAGATGAAATTATCCAATAAAGTATCAGATTTATTATTTTTTTAATAAACATGATAGAGGTGGATACAGTTATGGATCCAGATAAGTATTTGTGAATATATATAAAATATTGCATTCAACCATTTTTTTTCTTTTATATATATAAATAGGAATGTTTTCGATTTGTAATGTCCGATCCATATTCACCTTTGACCCATTTTAATTTGAGGCTTAAGACAATAATTTTAGTGACACATTTTTATATTCAAAATTTATTATAACTTATATTCAAAATTACTAGCTAGTTAAGTATTTGTATTTAAGTTTACAAACATTTACTTTTCAATTGATACCATGAGTAATCCACTTAATATTGTTATGACATAATCAATTTTAAGAAGGATTTTATCAATTATTATTTTGGAAAATGCATTTTATAATAAGTATTGCTTAATAAAATTGTGTAGGAAATATATGTGTAAGGTCAATGGGCTCAAGAATATGTGTGGGGTTGGCCCAAAAGTATTTTTAGGACTAAAAGCTCAATCCGAGGACACAAAATGGTCCGAGGATGTAAGAATGTCAACTCACAAAGCAATACAAATAGGAAAAAAGGTGATACCTGAGCAAATATATCCAAGAGGATAGTCCGAGGATGATTATGTCATCGGCTATGTAAAACCAAGGTAGAAGAAGGACTGGATAACATCCATAGGCAATATTCTAGAGGACCCTGTAGGTAAGGGTAATCATGGTAGATGTGGAAGATAAGAAGAAGGATAGTGAAAATATCTAAGATTAAACTATTACCACCGCCCTCGCATTGAATGTTCTGCAACTGCTTCTCTGGTCGCATTAATGGAGAAGTGATACTTGAGCATCAAAGTTTAGCCTAATACCTGCCTCCAAAAACTTCAGGGGAGGTGGATGGGACAAGTATCTAAAAAAGCAATTGAACCCTTACGTGGAGATGAAAGAAGAAGAGAGATGATATAAAAGGAAGAAAGGACCTTCAGGATGAAGGGGGCGGGAAAAAGGAGAGAGAGAGAAAACACTGTATACATCATCATCCTTAGTGGTAATCTATCTCTAAAAAGTAATAAGATAAATCATCTTCAGCTTGTGTCCGAGGACAAATTTCTTTTATATAAACAGTTCCTTGTGTGCAATGTTGTAATCGAGCCCATCATTCTAGTTATCCAACATCACTAAAACCTAGATTTCAAGCCCACTCTCTACAAATTTCATTGTATTAGGCTTTTAGGCCTATTCCCTTCTCACAATTGGGTTTAGGCTTAAATTATGTCCTTACAATTGGCGCCGTCTGTGGGAAATCTTGTGTTTGAGGAAGTTTAGCATTATGATAGACTCAGGCCCACACCGTGCGGAGTCTGTGGGGTCCCAACATGAGGATCACTCCTTGTATCTTGAGCAAGATGAGGACCAAGAGGGTAGTGTACATACAACGCACACTAGTAGAAGTAAGAGTCATTCACGAGGTGGAAGCAGAGTTTTTTATGAGGAAAATGCTAAAGCCATGCAGAAGGAGATTGACCACCTGAAGAAGAAGTTACGCCGCGAAAGGGGAAGGCGAACTCCTTCCTTTTCTGACCCTTCTTCTGAAGGCTCTAGGGATGGTAGTTACAGGCCAAGGTCAAGAACTCCCTCGGATAAGTCTTTCTCCTATGAGGAAGACAACCTGCATGAACATAAGGGTAAAAATACCTTTTCTAGGGGCTTGGGAAATGATGCTATGGGTGAAAGAAAGGAAGCTTCCTCGGTGCTTCACACAACCAGCTTTTACCATTTACAATGGTCGAACAGATCTTGTGGAGCATGTGAGTCATTTCAATCAGAGAATGGCGGTGCATTCTAAGAATGAAACTTTGGTGTGCAAAGTCTTCCCCTCCAGCCTAGGACCTGTGGCGATGAGGTGGTTTGATGGCTTGAGGGCAGGTTCTATCAATTCTTTCAGGGAACTTACTAGGGAATTTGGTTCTCGTTTCATCACATGCAGTAGAGTTCTTCAGCCCTTGGATTCCTTATTATCCATGGCCATGAGAGAAGGAAAAACCTTGAAGACGTACTCAGACAGGTATTGGGAGATGTTCAATGAGATTGATGGGGACTTTGATGATGTGGCGATAAAGACCTTCAAGGTCAGCCTACCTACAGAGCACGACTTGAGGAAATCTTTGACCAAAAAACCTGTAAGGAGTGTATGTTGACTCATGGATCACATTGATGAATATAAAAGGGTTGAGGAAGATCAACAGCAAGGTAAAGGAAAGGCGAATGTTATCCCTCAGGAGAGGAGGGATTTCGGGTCAGACAAATACAACAATAACAGGCCCCGAAGAGATTTTGCCGAGCAAACTAGCCCTACCACTCCTCAGGTGGTTAATACTATCTTTAGGGAGCCAGTGCATCAGCTGTTGGAGAAAATCAAGAATGAACCATACTTCAAATGGCCCAATAAGATGGCGGGGGACCCCTTGAGGCGCAACCAGAACCTCCATTGCCAATATCACCAAGAAAGGGGTCATACCACTGAGGATTGTCGGACTCTATGGAACCATTTGGAGCAGTTGGTTAAAGAGGGAAGGTTAAAACAATTCTTGTATCGGCTTAATGGGCAGGGAAGCTACTCAGGGGCGATGAACTAGGGTAGCACTTCATCAAGGCCTCCTCTAGGCATAATCAATGTTATTTTTGCTGCACCCAGAAGAACTGGCTTTCATCCTTCTAGGGTGATGTCTGTAGCTCGGACCCCGGCCGAGGATTCTAGGTCTGAGCCGAAGAGGATTAAAGGGGATATCCTCCCAATATTAGGTTTCTCAGAAGAGGACAAGATCGGGACTATCCAACCACATGATGATGCTTTGGTGGTTACGCTGAGGATAAGGGGCTACGATGTGAGGAGGGTAATGGTTGATCAGGGTAGTGATACAGATATCATGAACCCTGACTTGTTCAAATGGCTAAGCTTAAAGCTTAAAGATCTTATAGCTTATGATTCACCCTTAATAAGCTTTGAGGGGAAGGTCGTCGTACCAAAGGGGCAAATTAGGTTGCCTGTGCAAACAGGTCCAGAAGTGGTAAATGTGGATTTCATTATGGTAGATGCCTATTCTCCCTACACAGCCATTGTGGCAAGACCTTGGTTGCATGCTCTGGGTACTGTGTCCTTAACTCTACATGTCAAAGTCAAATTTCCATCTAATGATCAGATCGAAGAACTGCGTGGGAGTCAATCTGTGGCTAGACAGTGCATGGCGGTTGCAATTCTGCATCAGCCTGGGCCAAAGTCCTCGGCCTCGACCGAGGGAGGGCCATAGCAATCAACGTCTCTAGCCATGCTCAGGGTACCAGAGCTAGAAGAACCTACGTGTGAGGAATTGGAGAAGGTTCTTATAGGTGACGACCCTGAAAAATTCTTTCAGGTAGGACTTTAGTTGCCACCTGAAGAAAAAGCAGAGCTGGTTATGTTTTTGAAGAAGAATGTGGATGTATTTGCATGAAATGCTTATGAGGCCCCTGGGATTGATCCAAGTTTCATTTGTCATCATTTGAATGTCAATCCAGCTGTGATGCTGAGGAGGCAACCACCTCGGTGTTCCTCTAAAGAGCATTCCGAGGCTGTCAAGGAAGAGGTTCTCAAGCTCAAGAAAGCTGGTGCTATCAAAGATGTATTTTATCCTGAATGGTTGGCTCATACAGTGGTAATAAAGAAGAAGAATGGGAAGTGGGGAGTATGCGTGGACTTCACAGATTTGAACAAGGCTTGTCCTAAAGATTCTTTCCCAACGCCTCGGATAGATCAGTTGGTGGATGCTACTGTTGGACATCCTCAGATGAGTTTTTTAGATATTTTTCAAGGTTATCACCAAATACCTTTAGTTTTGGAGGACCAGGAGAAGACTGCATTTGTCACTCTTACGAGAAATTACCATTATAAGGTAATGCCTTTCGGTTTGAAGAACGCAGGGGCTACCTATCAAAGGATGATGACTAGGATATTTGAGCTACAGCTGGGAAAGACTATCAAAGTATATGTGGATGACATGGCGGTGAAAAGTAAAGCAGTTTCCACGCATGTGGAGGATCTGTATGATACTTTTCAGACACTGAGGAGGTACAAGTTGCGACTTAATGCCTCTAAGTGTTCTTTTGGTGTGGGATCAGGTAAATTTCTAAGTTACAAGGTAACTCACCAGGGGATTGAAGTTAATCTGGCTCAGGTCAAGGCAATTAACAACTTGCACCCACCTCAGAATCCCAAAGAAGTTAAGAGGTTGAATGGGATGATTGCTGCCCTCAACCGGTTTAATTCTCGGTCCGCAAATAGGTGCAGGCCTTTCTTCCAATTGTTAAATAATTGGAAGGAATTTGAATGGACCGAGGAGTGTGCTTTAGCTTTTCAACAGCTTAAGGAATATCTTTCACGACCACCCATTATGTCTCGACCAGAAGTTGATGAAGTTCTATTCGCATATATTACGGTGGCTAATCATGTTGTTAGTTTGGTTCTTATACGGGACGATAATGATATACAGAGGCCAGTTTATTATGTGAGAAAGTCTTTACATGAGGCCGATGTGCATTATTTACCATTGGAAAAAGCAATCCTAGCAGTGGTACATGCTACACGTAGGCTTCCCCATTACTTCCAATCTCATACGGTTGTTGTTTTGACTCAACTCCCTCTTAAATCTATACTTCGGAGTGCTGACTACATAGGAAGGATTGCCAAATGGGGTACCATTCAAGGGGCTTTTGATATCAAATATATGTCTCGCACCTCTGTAAAGGGACAAGTCCTTGCAAACCTAGTGGCAAAATTTGCTGAGCCCTCATTAGAAGAGAATGTTAAGGGATTAGACATGGATGAAAAATCAGTTGGCGTGATCTCATGTAAAGAACCTTTTTCATGGAAAGTGTATGTTGACGGAGCAGCAAATTAATGTGGATCTGGTGTGGGGCTAGTTCTGGTGTCCCTCGAGGGAATTGCTTTTGAGAAATCCTTAAGACTAGGGTTCTCGGCCACCAACAATGAGGCAGGATATGAAGCTTTACTGGTAGGGATGGACATGGTTCAGAAAATGGGTGGAAAAACAGGACAAATATTCTCGGATTCACAATTGGTGGTAGGCCAAGTAGAAGGGAAGTTAGAGGTAAGAGATCCAAGAATGCAAGGATACCTAACCCGGGTCAGGTATATACAGTCCAAATTTGAGTCTTTTTCCTTATTACATGTATCCAGGAGTGGGAATACCCATGCTGACTCTTTGGCCACACTTGCGACATCCTCAGCGCAAAGCCTACCTCGGGTCATCCTTATTGAAGATCTGTGTAAACCACTAGGACGAATAGTAACGCCATCCGAATTCATCAAATTAGGGTGAGACCTAGTTGGATGGATCCTAAAGTATCCTTCATTAAAGATGATGTCTTGCCCAAAGAAAAGCTCGAAGCAGAGAAGGTATGCAGGAAAGCACCTCGGTTCTGGCTGTCTGAGGACCAGAAATTGTATAAACGCTCTTTTTCAGGACCATATTTGTTGTGTATACACCTAGAAGCAACGAAATTAATTTTGGAAGAGTTACATGAAGAGATTTGTGGAAGTCACACAAGAGGAAGGTCTTCATCTCATAGAGCTATCACACAAGGGTATTGGTGACCCAATATGCAGAGAAAGGCGCAGGATTATGCAAAGAGATATGACCAATGTCAGAGATTTGCTCCCAACATCCATCAACCAAGGGGTGTCCTTAATCCTCTATCTAGTCCTTGGCTTTTTGCCCAATGGGACTTGGACATTGTAGGGTCTTTCCCAAAAGCAACAGGGAATAGGAGGTGGCTGCTCGTTGGAACAAATTATTTCACTAAATGGGTTGAAGTTGAGCCATTGTCAAATATTAGAGATGTGGAGGCGAAGAAGTTTGTCTGGAAAAACATTGTCACCAAGTTTGGAATCCCTCATACTCTCATTTCAAATAATGGCCTACAATTTGATAGTAAGACATTTAGAAGATATTGTTGTGATCTAGGCATCACGAATAGATATTCCACTTTAGCATATCCGCAAGGGAATGGACAAGCCGAGGCAGTCAATAAAGTTATAGTTAATGGGCTAAAAAAAAGACTTAATGATGCTAAAGGGAGATGGGTGGAAGAATTGCCACATGTCTTATGGACATATCGAACTACACCTCGAAGATCCACTGGAGAGACACCCTTCTCTATGACTTATGGAGCCGAGGCTATAATCCCTCTAGAAACTAGATTCCCGACACTAAGGACCAGCTCTTTCATCCCTAGCAGTAATGACAATTTATTGGAAAAAAGCTTAGACTTAGTTGAGGAACGGTGGGAGAATGTCATGGTTCAGCTAGCTTATTATCAACACAAACTCAAGCAGGGGTATGATTCCCATATGAAGCTACGGCCACTTGCACCTAGAGATTTGGTACTAAGGAAAGTTTTGGGTACTGCGAAAAACCCAACATGGGGAAAACTGGGGCCTAACTAGGAAGGACCTTATCGTATCACCTCAGTTGCGGGCATAGGGGCATACTATCTTGAACATCTAGATGAACATGTTGTACAACTTCCCTAGAATGTAAATAACCTACGAAGGTACTATTATTAAATGAAAGGCACTTCTGCCATTTTATTTCTATTGACACTGTGTTGCGTTGATTATCATTTTTCTAAGTATCAAACTGAATCTTGGTCATGCCTGGCTCCTCGGACCACATACCTTGTATAAATTGATATTTTATTAATTGTTGAACAGAACCTTAGTTATGTCTGGTCCTCAGATCATCTACTTTGGGGAAATTAACACTTCAGTTCATTTTTCTAAAATATCAAACTGAAGCTTGGTCGTGCCTGGATCCTCAGACCACATACCTTGTATAAATTAATATTTTTATTAAGTGTTGAATAGAACCTTAATTATGTCTAGTTCTCGGATCATCCACTTTGGGAAAATTATCACTTCATGTCATCCATATATCTTATGTATGTTGATATTCTATTGGGCATTGGTTAAAATTTAATTATGTTTAATCCTCGGTCAATTTATGTTTAACATGGATCTAGGCCTAAGTTTGCCATTCTGCTTGCAAATCTTGAAGACTCCCAAAATAGTGATAAATTGATAGAAGTTCATGAGCATCACTTAAAGCATTTGCAAGTATATTTAACATATTTATTGCCTAATTCATGCTAGATTACTTCCTTAGAATTTTTAATTAATTTATGAAAGGAAATAGACTATTGTTCTATTGTGACAAGCAAGCATCAAGTAAGATGAAAAAGATAACAGATATAGAAAAAAGAAGGGCAATAAATTTTAAACCCATAGTAGAAATAACTTGCTCTTTTTCATTGATTTGAAATTCTTTGGAAGTACATTTACTTGCAAGTTGTCAAAATTACATTGAATAAAGATAAAAAGAAAAGTTGAAGAGAAGAGGAGCAATCATGGCTTCAGCTTTATCTTTAAAGGGCCTTTAGGATCTTTTGGAAGCTGAAGCTGCACCGAGGAGTCAGCAGCTATCCCTTTGCCTTTCGGATCCTCCTCTATGGTTATGAGAATTGTCGCTAAGACAAGCTCCATTGTTTCGTTGGTCTTTTTGTCCTTGGAAGATTCCTTGGGATTGTTGGGAGGTTGTATATCCTCATGTGCCACCCCTACTGTTGGTTTAGCATGTTTTGGAAGCTGACTTCTAGTGGAGACAAGGTCTTCAGCCACATCACCTTGTTTATCCTCTGCTCCGTGAATGGCAGCACCATCCTTGGTTTGGGGAGGGGGATAGGCTCGGATGGCTGGAGGGAAGTAGACATTTTCTATCTTCCAAAGGCTGGAAGAGGTATCAATCCCAGCTTGGGAAAGTGCCTCATTCCATACTTGGAGGCAGTAATGCCTACATACCTCCGAGACTTGAGCTTTAAAATTTTCAGTGGTCTCTACCACTCCGACTTCATAGCCCTCTTGCTCAGCTTGATCCTTTGCCTTCTCAGCCTCCTCTTTTGACTTAGTAACCTCTTCTTTGGCTTTGATGGCCCTCTCCTTCGCCCTTCAGATTCCTTTAAATCTTTCTTGAGGTCCTCAATCAGCTTTTTTGCTGCAGCATAATCCTCATCGACTTGTTTAAGCTGCAGTCTCTGGGTCTCGGCCTGCCTCTCAGCTACTTTTAAAGCAGCCTCAGAGCTCGACCTTTCACTCTCAACTTTGGTCAAACTGGTCGTGACCTTTTGTATTTTTTGACCTTTATATCAAGGACCCTCTAGGCGTTGCTGGCCCTTAATTCTTCAACCTTGAAGGCTTTGTATGTGCTAATAGTGATCTCCTCAGCCCTGTATGCAAACTGGACAGCCTATACACAAGAGACAGTAAAGCAAGAAGGCACAGTTAAAACTTTTAAGTATAACAGAAACGAATGTAAACAACAGTTGAATGGGACTCTTACCATAGCAAGCTCCTTCTTTAATGTCATGTAGACATTCTGGTCCATCATTCGCCTAAGCTCACCCATGTCCTCGGGTAGTAAGAGGGCTTGCTCCAGGGCATCTGCTACGCAGGCAGCCATTCCTGCGTTAGAATTCCTAATGGATGAATCGGCGATAACCGCATGGTCATCCATGGTCATTGGGGGTGCCCAAATTGGGGCAGTTACGAGTGCATGAGTCTCGGCTTGTTTTTCTGACCTCGTCTACATTGTGCGAGCCTGCTTTCCTCCCTTTTCGAGTTCCAGCTCCTTGGGAAAGGGGTCTTTACCTCCCTCAAGCACATCCTTCCCCTTCTGCTGATCCCTTTTCCTCTTGTGATCAGCTTGGTCAGTGCGTTAGGATTGGACAGGTGGAGGAAGAGGAAGTTTGGACTGAGGGACTTTCTCGGTACCTCTATCTTTGGACTTGGTTTGAGGCACCTTTAAAAGTTCTTTGGTCCCTACTTGAGCTTCCAGCACATCTTTAAGACTTTTTCTAGGCTTACTTTGGATGCCCATTATGTCAGATTGTTGGGTGTCGCCTTGTGGAGGATTTGAAGAGGATGTCTTGAGGACAGCAACTCGGTCTTCAGGGGAAGGGGGTTGATTGAAAACCTCGAACTCGTCCTCGGAATCAGATACTTCAACAATCTCTTCTTCTTCCTTTATACTGGGTTGAGAAGAGGTTGCTTCGCCAGATGTGTGTTGAGTTGGAAGAGGGACGAGGGGAATACAGTCTGGTATGGGTTGTGTGATAAGTGTGCCTTGAGGAATAAGAGCTCCCTCAGGTAATAAAAAACCCTCGACAGCAATGCTTATCCGATGTAAGCGTGGGTCCTTGGCTCTGATCACGCACTTCGGTGCCTGGAAAGCTTTGGATATAGGATCGAAGCCAAGGATTAAATGAGTTGCTCGGAGTTGGCCGTCTGTGTGCACAAACACTTCAGCCTACAATATTCTGTCTAATCTTGCAAAATCAACAAGATGGGAATGGCGAATCGAAGCGTGTGGGTCTGCAAAATCGTTGAAAAGAAAAACAAGGTTAGAATAAATGGAAGCTTTTATATAAATCAAGGTATAAAAAGAATGACTGTGAATAAGTCAATCAGATCCAAAACTTCACCTGGTTCCCCCTCCCTTGTCGGACAGGGAACGCCATCGTGCCAATCCACTGATATGATTAGAAGTCACCTTTCATACCCTTGTTGGATTCAGGGAGGCATTGAATTATTCTAACTTCTGGATACCTAGATTTTAGGTAATATCCCTGATTTTTTAGGTGGTGGACGTTATAAACCTAGTTCACGTCATGATGGGTGAGTCCTAGGTCCATTTTTTCATTTAGTGCATCTATGGAACCCAGAATCCTAAACATATTTGGGGCGCATTGGGTAGGAGCTAATCTGAAAACCCTAAGATATCCCTAGTAACGGTCCCCATTGGGATTTTCATCCCTCCTTCTATAAACGCTATCATCGGGATAACTACCTCTCCCGTTTGTCTTTTTTCATGCCACTCCCCCTCCGTACAATATGTAACAGACACTCCCAGTAGAATTCTATACTTAGCCTTAAATTGTTCTATTTTTTCATCTAAATCTACTAGGGATGCAAATCTACCCATTTGTGGGAGTAGGGAATGGGTATGGTGGGAGAACTAAGAAGATAAGTGTGCCGAGGAGAAAGAAACACAAGAAAAGAGAGAAGAAAGAAAAATAATGAAAAAAGGGAGTCTGGGAGAACTTACTTTAAGAAACAACAAAGTCACCTCGGCCTAATTCTTGATAAATGTGAGGGTGTGTGTAGATTGCAAAGGTTGGAAGATACATTGTATGAGTGTTATAGTGTGTAAAGAAGGTTTGAATTGCTAGTATTTATATCAGAGGGAGTTATGAAGCAAGCAAATTCCTGCCTATGTCCCAACACAATTCTCAATCGTTGGATACGCGTCTTATCTCTAAGCGTGGGGAACAGAGAGACGTCAGAATTTAATTTGGGGATGCTCCACATGCCGAAACGTCAGGAAAATGCAATGGACAGTTCAAAAGTCATTATCCCTGTCAGCGAAGATGTGAGGTGTACACAAGTTAACGGTGACAGTTGTTGAGATCCTCTTTTCCTCCAGATGTGGCAAAAATGAGAATCTCGAGGGGCTATTGTAAGGTCAATGGGCCAAGGAATATGTGTGGGGTTGGCCCAAAAATATTTTTAGGACTAAAGGCCCAATCCGAGGACATAGAATGTTCCGAGGATGTAAGAATGTCAACTCACAAAGCAATACAAATAGAAAAAAAGGTGACACCTGAGCAAATATATCCAAGAGGATAGTCTGAGGATGATTATGTCCTTAGCCACGTAAAATCGAGGTAGGAGAAGGACTGGATAACATCCACAAGCAATATTCTAGAGGACCCTATAGGTAAGGGTAATCATGGTAGATGTGGAAGATAAGAAGAAGGACAGTGAAAATATCTAAGATAAAGCTGTTACCACCGCCCCGCATTGAATGTTCTGCAACTGCTTCTCTGGCCGCATTAATGGAGAAGTACTGATGCCTGAGCATCAGAGTTTAGCCTAATACCTGCCTCCAAAGACTTCAGGGGAGGTGGATGGGACAAGTATCTAAAAAAGCAATTGAACCTTTACATGGAAGATGAAAAGAAGAAGAGGGATGATATAAAAGGAAGAAGGGGCCTTTAAGATGAAGAGGGGAGGAGAAAGGAGAGCGAGAGAAAACATTGTATACATCATCATCCTTAGTGGTAATTTGTCTTTAAAAAGTAATAAGATAAATCATCCTCGGCTTGTGTCCGAGGACAAATTTTTTTTATATAAACAGTTCCTTGTGTGCAATGTTGTGATTGAGCCCATCATTCTAGTTATCCAACATCACTAAAACCTAGATTTCAAGTTCACTCTCTACAAATTTCATTGTATTGGGCTTTTGGGTCTATTCCTTTCTCACAATTGGGTTTGGGCTTAAATTGTGTCCTTACAATATGCATTTGGAGAATAAATTAGTCTTTTTATATACTCAGGATTTTTTAAATTGCATATTTTAGAGAATTATTTGGATTATTTATTTATTTTCATTATTATCTTTTTGTTGTACTGTCTCATTATTTTCTAAATCTTTTTATGTGATATAGTACAACAGAATGTTAACTTTACAATTAGGATATTTTCATTATTAACTTTTTGTTTGACAATTTTTATTTGCACAGAACATGTTCTATTAGGACTTCACTTAATTTATATGAGTCACTATTAGGACTTCACTTAATAATAAAAACACCCAACAACGTCCACACAAAGAAAATTTTTACACAAAACTAAATGAATTAATACTAACCAAACCAAAATTAATTTTATATAAATAAATATTATGAATTTTTTTTTGAGATAAATTATGAAAAATTATTATTCTCTTTGAACAAGAATTTTAATTTATCTCAATTAAATAATTGTACTGTGATGGAAAGTTAAAATCTAATTTTTATTTTTAATATATATATATATATATATATATATTGAGAGAGAGAGAGAGAGAGAGAGAGAGAGAGAGAGATCACTATTGAAGCCTTGAGTTGTCATAAGAAATTTATAACTAATGTCGACGATTCAACACACTCATAGCAGTATTGTTTTAAAAAAAAATTAGGATTTTAACTAGTTTGGATTCCTATTGGCACACAATTTTTGAGGCCTTTGTTAAGGTGAGACAGTGAACATATAGTTCAACTATTTTTTTTTCTATATAATAGATTATTAAACAAAATATTTTGGAGTATTTTGCTACTAGATGGCTTTAGGCAATGGCCAAGCCAAATAGTCGGCCTTATTCATGATAATTATTCTTTATCATTAGAATAAGATAAATTAGATTACTCTTTATTGTTCTTATTTTAGTTGATTTATAATATTGTACAACATAAGTATTTGAGACCTTACTCTTCATATATTATTATTCTGACATATTTTTCTGATTAAAATTGAATTTCATTCTATATTTAAACTATGCATTAAAATTTTGACGTATTTCATATTTTTAAAAATAGCAGAGTATTTATTTTCATATACAAACATAATCATAATAAATTACTATAATTAATAACACAAAAGTATACCATAATCAATAGCTACCATAATTATCAATTTTCATATTTAGAGAAAAAAAAATCTAATAATAGAGAAAAAAAAAATCTCATTATGTTAATCATTGTCGTACATTGCAAGGATTAAAGACTATTATTATATAATTCCACATTCATTAATCTTATCCACGTGTCTTTTTCTCAACCTCACAGGTAACCCACCTTTCATTCTCAGTGTCAAAGCCAACAAATGCTCAGGAGCCTTGTCCTTACTCTCCACCTCCATCTCAAACCTCTCTATCACGAAGGCAGCAATGGACTTCATCTGAATATAAGCCATATCTTTCCCCAGACAAATTCTCGGCCCAGCTTGAAATACTGGAAACCGAAACGGGCTCTCTTGCTTACACACTCCATTCTCAATCCATCTTTCGGGCAAAAACTCAAAACAATTCTTCCCCCAAATGCTCTCCATCCTCGCCATTCCATACATGTGATAAGTCACTTCCCAACCCTTCCCAACAAAAGTTCCATCCGGCATTATATCATTGTTTAGACATGCTTTGGTATCGACTGGAACAGGTGGGTAAAGTCTTAGTGCTTCTGAGATTGCAGCATGTAGATAATGCATGTCTCGGAGCTCGTCATAACTATATGTTTCACCTATGTTTTTACTATTACGAACCCGAATTTTTTCGAGCTCTTTCAATATGTTTTGTTCTACATTTGGTTTTGAAGATAATAGCCAAAAGAACCAACTCAAAGCTGAAGAGGTTGTGTCACGTCCTGCTAGAATAAAGCTTATGACGATATCTCTGAGAAATTTTGGAGAGTTTTCTTTGTTTAAGCTAAAGCGTGACAATAAGTCTTCTTCTTTACCGATGTTTTGGTCTGTTCTAGATCGTATAATATTATCTGCAAATTCATGGACAATTTTAATTGATTCTTTTAGCCTTCGCTCTGATCCAATGTTTAGAAACTTTTTGACTTTTGAAAGAAATGGTAACGCATACAGGAATCTCCCAGAGCTAAGCATAGTGGCATCCTCAAAAGCCCGCATGAACTCAGCAGCACTAGTGGTCGTTCCATCAACGCTGAGACAGGTTGGGTCGACATTAAAAGCCAATTTACAAATATTGTCAAACGCAAAACGCTCCAAGATGTCTTGAAAGTCCAAAACTTGTTGTGTTTCCGAGGCTTTGGTTAAAATAGGAAGCAATCTGGTATTGATCTCAACAGTGACATTTTCCATGACAAAGTTGCGGAGAGATTTGGTGTTGAATTCATAGCTTGCTGTTTTTCTTTGGAGCTTCCAGAGTTCACCATCAGAGTTGAAAATTCCATGGCCTAGAAAGTCTTCGAGAAGGGTTATGAAATGATTGCCTTTTGGGTAGTTTTCAAAGTTGGTCTTGAGCATGTGTTCAACGTTGGAAGGATTGGCTGTAATGATGCCATGACCCTTGCCTGGAATCCAATATACAACAGTATTCGTGCGAAAATAGCTTAGAATTTCGAATGTCCAGTCAAGGAAACGATGCCTATTCTTCAAGAATTCGGGTAAAACTCCAACAATAGGGTATATTTTGGGGCCTAGATTTTTTATGGGTTTTTTCTTGGAAGTATTAAAGTAGAGATATAGAGAAAGAAGAAAGAAGAAGAGAAAAGTTTCTACAGAGAAGAGCTCCATAGACAGATATAGGATGAGACAAAGAGAAAAGATTTTTTTTTTCATATAACAAAGTGATAAGATTTAAAGTGCCAGACATGGATGAAGTATATGGGAAGGGCTTGGATTTTATAAAGTTAGGGGTTGTCTCGCAGAATTCTTTTATTTAGTAGTTTAATTAGTGTTATGTATTTTCTTTTTCCAAAAGGGAAATAAATATTACTCATTTAATTTTCCACCTATAGGTAAATATTTTAATGAATTGATTCATTTAACCTTTCACGTAAGTAATAATTTTAATGAATTAGTATTTAATTTTTAGTCATTTATGTTCAAGAATAAATATTTTTTATTGAATTGATTTATTTAACCTTCCAATTAAGCATAAATTTTATTGAATTAGCATTTAATAATTATTATTTATTTATATTCAACTATATATAAATATTTTTAATGGATTGACTCATTTAACCTTCTAGCTAAGGAAATATTTTAATGAATTAATAATTATATTTTTATTATTTAAATTGTTGGGCAATTACCACTTAGCAGTATGTGTGTATGTATCTCATAGGAAAAAAAATTAATAAAATATATAATGGCATTATACACCATAGATGGCTTATTACCAACATGTAAATGCATGCCAAGTATTGGCTTGAATTCGGTCAAGCCCCATTAACTAACATCTCTGCCGCCACCTCCTAGTCCTTTAGGGCTATCACAAGTTACAAATACCCAACTTTGGAACCGGCTTTGTCAACATATCAGTTACATTCTCTGAAATGTGAACCTTCTAAAGAAAAATTTCTTTTGTAACAATCAACTCCCTTATCTTGTAAAACCTCACAGCAATATGCTTTTTCATCGCATGATAAATCTGATTCTTTGCCAAATAAATGGCACTCTAACTGTCACAATGCAACTGAATTCCTCCTTGGTTTAAACCAAACTCTTCAACTAGCCATTTCAATTATACCGCTTCCTTTGCAGCTTCACCTGCATCTATGTATTTAGCTTCAATTGTAGACATGGCTATTATGGATTGTAATGTGGATATGCAATAGATAGGCCCACCTGACAATGTGAAAATATAACCATCCACATTGCCTACACAATTTGATTCCACATATCCTCCCAATAAATTATCACCCTATTGCCCCACAAGCAAAATCCCATGTTCTGAAGTACCTTTCAAGTATATGAATATCCACTCACTACACTCCAGTGCTCTTTACCAAGGTTCGTCATGTGCTTGTTGATAGTACTCACTACATGCGCCAAATCCAGCTTAGTGCAGACCATCTCATACATCAAACACCCAATAGCACTTGCATTTGAGACCTTTGACATTTCTTCAGCTTCCATTTTTAACTCATTGTGCAGCATAGACTTTCGTCTATCGACCTCACACTTGCTTTTAGCAGCAATGAACATAGCATCCTCCTTTCTAGACACCCACTTGAAACACATTGGTTTCTTTCCTATTGGAAGTTCTAACAACTCCTAAGTCTTGTTCTTATTCAAGATTCCATCTCCTCCATCTTAGCTTCCATCCACTTGTCCCTTCAAAGCTATCCATTGCTTCCTAAAATGTTGAAGGATCCCCACTACTAATTAGTAAATAATAAGAAACAAGATTCTCGAAACTATACCTGATTGGTGGACTTTTGTTGCGTTTAGGTCTATCTGATATTGTATTGTGATTTTTCAGATCACAATTGTGAGATTCCTTATCGACCTGAGACTTCACTTCATCTAGCTCCACTTGCACAACTAAATTACCACTGTCACTACTACTTCCCACTATTTGAGACTGTTCTTCCTTTCTTCAAAGATCACATCTCTACTTATCACCACTTTTTTTGCAACTGGATCCCAAATCATGTGTCTCTTTACACCTTTCTTTAACCCAAGAAAGATGCACTTCTTTGATTTTGAATCAACTCTCTTCACTAGGAATATGCCCATAGGCAGAATACCTGAATATCCTTATTGAAAAATAATCAACCTCTTTCCCATTTCATACCTCTTCAGCAACTTTCATGTCAAGTGAAAACCTAGGTGATCGGTTCATGATGTAACAATCCATATTCACAGTTTCAACCCATAAGACCTTAGGAAGCCCAGCATTCAGTCTTATTATGCATCTAGATATTTCACCAAGTATTCTATTAAGCCTCTTAACTTTTCCATTTTATTGTGGTATTCTTGGTACCATAAAGTGCCTCCTAATGCCATGCTCTTCACAAAACCTCAAGAACTCCTTATTCGTATACTCAATGCCATTATCAGTTTTAAGGCACTTGACCTTCCTTCTAGTTTGGTTTTTCACTTCTTGAACTTTGCAAGGGCATCAAACTTGTACTTAAATAAGTAAATCGAAACTTTCCTAGAATTGCCATCAATGAGACTCATATAATACTAAGAACCACCTTTAGAGATAACCTTCGCCGATCCCCAAATATCATAATGAACATAATCCATAATACCCTCTATCTTGTGTGTGGAAGTTTTGAATTGCACTTTACACTTCTTTCCCATAATGCAGTATTTACTGAAATCTAATTTTCATGACTTAACTCCAGCCAACAAATTTCTTTTCTATAATTCCCCCATACCACACTCACTTATATGCCCTAATCACATATGCAACAAAAGCGTATCATCCTACTTAGATTTAATAACTATAGCAGCTCCACCTATATATGGTGCTGCCAAGCAATTTGTAGATATTACCATCTACTTTTTGTCCCTTCATCATAACCATAGCACCCTTTGATACCTTTATTATCTCATTTTCATACTTATATCTGAAACCATTACAACTTAGGGTTCCCAATGAAATAAGATTCTTTTTCAAATCTAGAACATGTCTTACATCCTTTAATGTCCTCACAGCATCATTGAACATCTGAACTTTAATTGTTCCTATTCCAACAACTTTGCAAACAACTTTGTTTCCCATTAGAACAAAACCACAATTAACTAACCTGTAAATGTCAAACCAATTCCTATAAAGAGTCACGTAGAACAAACATGTTGAATCCCCCCGAACTAAGAATTGATCAACCTATCTACACTTGATGAAACAAAACACAAATCTCAATTTGAATCTGCATCTACTACCACTATGTTTACAGACTTTGAGGATCCTTCCTTGTCTTTGTCCTTGTCTATTTTCCACTATAGACAACCTCACAACATATGCCCCTTCTTTTGGAATTTATAACACTTCACTGTCTTACTCTTGGATTTGGATCTACTATGTCACCTAGCAAAACTATTATTCTTGTCTTTCTTTCTTCCACGATCTTGATTACCTTTTACCATGAGCCCTTCACTAGAACTCTCACCCAAATTCTATTTCCAATCGTAGTGATCCATCAAGGCTCCTAAGATCTCTTTAAATTCCAGATTCTCCTTCCCCAACATAAGGTCGTAACCAAGTGTTCATAGGAAGCCAGAAGTGAGGTCAAAAGCATCATCGCTTTATCTTCATCAACGAGTTTTATATCAATCCTTAACAAGTTGAATGTGTTGATGTGTTGAGTCAAATCTGCACCATCTACCATCTTAAGTTCATAAAGTTCCATTTAAGATTTGATTTGTTTGTGAGGGACTTGGACATATACTGGCTCTTTAACTTTAACGATATAGCAGCAGTGACCTCATCCATGACATCATTCATAAGCTCATCTGCCAGACATATCCGAATTGTACTCACTGCCTTCATCTCGAGTTCTTCCTACTCGGCATCAGTCATCTTCTCTTTTTTCTTTGTTTTCCCATACAAAGCCTTCACCAAACCTTGCTATAGCAACATATCTTTCACCCTTCACTTCTATAACCCAAAGTTACCAGTCCCGTCGAACTTAACAACATTTACCTTGGCAATAGAAGCATTAATCTCCATTGGATCTACCAACCTAGAGCTCCAATACCAATTATTGTGAAAATAAACCCACTTATGCAAGATTAAAGAAGAGAGAAGAAAAATAGGCATAAGAAATTTACATGGTTCGACAATATGCTTACATCCACTGGCAGTGACAGAGAAGGTTCCACTATAAAACAAGGAGATTACAATAGAACCCTCACAAATATACCCTTGGCTCTCTCACATAAAGAATAGAGCACCCTGTTGTATTTTCATTAGTCTTGTAGCACTACACTTTCTCACACATAATTTACTAAAATACAAAAGAATCTATGCATATATATACTAGCATAGGTCAGCTACTACAATTCCTAAACCAAGTAGGACTTGGTTTTCTAGTGCATGTTATACACGGCCAAAGTAGAGTCATATTACTACTAGGACTATGCAAACCTAATTTGACCAAATACATGCCACCGACTCAACATACGCTAAAATAATCTATCGTAAAATATTCATCATCTTACCTAATCAATTTCATCTCCATATGGTGTGTTTGGAAATAGATTATGAGCTAGTTTTTATTTTATTTTTTTAGCTTTTATGTATAGATTTTTAAAACCTCATTTTTTCTAACTTTTTTTCATTTTTTTCAAAGTACAAGTATACTTTTATACACACTTTTAGCAAAAACAAAATCAGCAAAAAGCTAAATAAGTTATAGTGAGCTATAGTCCAAGTCAGCTATAGCCCAAGTCAATGTTAGCATCATCTTCATCATGTTACAAAATCATCCCATCATTGCCATCATCTTCTTCATCTTCAACATTTGACATCTTTTCTTTTTATTCTCTTTCAGCAATTTTTCCTTTGTATTTCTTTTTCTTTTCTTTTCTTTTAGAGAAAGCCCCAAATGGGGAAGTATTGTTCATTATTCAAGCAGAGATCGTTATTGTAGTTACACATATCAAGAGGAATAGACTCCATCCAAACAAGAAAATAATTACTAATAGCTCTTCTAGCAAGCCTATGAGCAACACAATTCCCTAACCGTCTAGCATAGCAAACAAAAACATTATTGAAAATAGAAAAGAAAAGAAAAAAGCTTAATATCTAGAAGAATGTGACCAAAGGACGAAGAACCCATATTGTCTCCAATGATAGAGTGTATAGCAAATTCCAATCACCTTCCAACACCAACTTGTCAAAGCTTAGCTCTTGTTTGAAACAAAGTTCTCAACATTCTACTAACTCTTCCACCATCTTTATTGAAGAAGGCATTGAAATTTGTTGTGATAGAACAACCATTAGTAATCCATGATCATTATGGATTATAATGTCGAGACCAATAGTACAATCTTTTAAGAAGACAGCACCATCAAAATTCACCTTAACCTATCTCGTTGGAGGAGGCCTCCATCTAATTGATCTTACTATTGGAGGGATCTTAATATGAGTAGGCTAGAGTTGCTGAAATTCCTGGATCAAATCCCAAGCCATGGAATTAATCTTTGATATTGGGACCTATTTTGATCTTAGCCTTCAAGTTTTAAAGTTTACTAACCCTCTTGGTTTTGTTCTTAATTAGATTGACTGAGGGGAAAGGTCAAATCAAAGTTGTAAAGAGTTCTAGTATTTAGGTAAAGGTTCAAACTTTGTCTCTTCATTTTCTTGTTGTTTGTTTATTTTCTTTTGTGCTTTATTCCTTTATTACCTCTGTCTTTAGTTTAGGTAGTTTAATTTTTGTGTTATAAGCATGATGGGTTGCAAGATTTCCCCGTTTTAATTTATTTGTTTTATATTTCTAGGTTTGTGTTTTTGGGCGTGTATGTGTGCACATGCTTTATGCATACGTACACATACACACGAGATGTGCATGCACTCCCCGTGTATGCATACGCATACTTATGCCCAGAACCAGATTCAGGTTTCTTCAAATTCTATTTGTTTTCTTTCATGTGGTTAGCTTATATTTAGTTTGGTTTCACATGTTTAAGTTCAGGGTTTGTGCATGGATGAATAACATGAACATTCATTAATACATAGGTGCTGTGATGCGTAGAGATAAGTGAGATAAGGCATGCATGGCCACATGAACATGGATTTGGCTGATATTTGTGAATCGATTATTCACGATGAATATGCTTGGTTAATGCCATGATGCTTTGATGTCTTATTTTGCTTAGATATGCACGTGTTGATGTTTGATGCTACTGCCTTATGAAGATTATTCGCATGTACTTTTTGCCGCTCTTGGATAATGTGAATGAATGACATGATAGATGAATGCTAGGGTTTTAGGATGTTATGCCATGTTGATTGCTTTAGATGCATGTTAGAGTGTGTTCACGTCTAGAATAACACAGTAGAAGATCCTTTTATAGGACTAAAATTTAGAACAAAACGAGTGGAGGTCAGCCTATGGATCAGTTGGGGTTAGGTGTCTAACACTTTCCCATCCTATACCTAAACTTCAGACCTGTGCTTTGGTAAAGATCAATCATTTCACAAAGGCGCTATACATATGATTCCTAGACCTAATCTAGGTGGTTACTCCATTTATACCTTCCACCTAGTTCACCCTAGGCCAAAGTGTACTTTGCACGAGGAAACCACTCATTGCGAGCGCTTGCACCCACACCTTCATCACGCTATTGTTGGATGAGCTTGAGGTATTTACACTATCCTCTTCCAATAATATACGATACTTAGATTTAACCAAGAATACCCCATCATGGTTCCTAGGCTAGAAAATTGTATCCTCTTGATTGGAAAGGGTCAACATGATGGCTTTGATGGCATTGGTTACATGAGGTTGGAAGAATCTTTCAATAATCGAATCCCTCCAATAGTGAGACTCCTAATCAATTAGGCTTGAAACCATAGCCTCCGGGTTATAGTTGCCAAAAGGAGATATAACTCCCTCATGCAGTGAGTTTAGTAGCCAACAGTCTTGGTAAATCCTCACAGATGAGCCATTCCCTATCCTCAACTTCATTCCCTTTCTAACTACATTGTGCCCCTTCAATATACTCTTCCAAGCTAAAGACCCTGTATTTTCCTTGGAATCGAAGATGGTACCATGAGGAAAAAAAATTTCTTTAAAAAATCTATAGAACATCGAGTCTCGATTACTCATCAATCACCACACTTGTTTAGCTAATAAAGCATCATTGAATTTTTGGAGCTCTTGGAAACCCATCCCTCCTTCATGCTTCAGTCTACACTGCTTGCTCCATTTAATCCAGTGAACCTTTTGTTGATTACCCCTTTGTCCCCACCAAATTTTTTGAATCAAAGCCTCTATCTCATGACAAAGAGTTATGGGTAGTTTGAAACAACTCATGGAGTATGTTGGAATAGCTTGTACCACTACTTTCAAGAGAACTTCTCTACTTGAGAAATAAGCTTTTTCTTCCAACCTTGAAGTTTGGACCATATCCCCTCCTTAATGTAAACCAAACTAGCTTTTTTGTTGCATCTCACAAAGGAAGGCCTAAATACTTCTTATATTGCTTGATCTCCAGCACCCCAGCAAGTCTTTAATGCTATCTTGAATCTCAAAAGGGGTAGCTTTGCTAAAGAACAAAGGTTTTTTGTTCTTGTTCAATTGTTGCCCTGAATCTTCCTCATAGATTGTAAGAATACTATGGATGAAATAACACTCTCGCACTAACGTTTGGCAAAACAAACTATCATCTACAAAAAATCAAACTATTCTACAATTACATTTTGTTTGGAATTTATGCTTCCTAGACTTCAAAATTACAAAACTGACCACAGAGATTGATTTTATGACCCCTTGTGAGTTTTTGCGGTATTAAACAATTCAAACTCCAGGAAGTAATCAGAGATGATTGTTCATACATGGCCTTACAAAAAGATTGGTATGTTCTTAAAAAATAAAGTAGTATAATCCTCAGGTCTTTTAGATGCCACGCTTAATTTGTCCAGCGAAAGTGACCTAGGAACTCCTTGACATGTAATGTGATGACCAATCAAACCTTAAGCAGCCTTGCGGCCGAGAAACTATAAAATTGTCTTCAAAACAAGGAAGTCAATACCTTACCGGAGGCTGTACTGGTTTAGTCAGCGTTACGATATATTTCGAGTACCGGTCAATATCGGTATACCGTTTCGGGTTTACCGCTATCATATAAAATCCTATATATATATATATATATATATATATATATATGCTGAATTTAAATCCTATGTCTTTAAGTATATTTAGGCTCAATTCATCATTATCTTTATCCTTCTACAATGACCCAATCCATTACAAATAAATCTAAATTATCTAATCATTATATTAAAAATTAAAAATTAAAAATAAATAAAAAATAAAAAATAAGAAAAACTTCAAACAAGTGTAAAAGGTCAAACATCCCACCTAACTATCACATGAATTCTGAATAGAATTCAATGCCTTGAGAAGCCAAATGCTCAGAACCACATGTTACTTTCAAAAAGAATAAACACATCCCACACGTTTTGAAAATGCACTGAGAAGTCAAATGCTCAAAACTGAGAAGTCCATTCTCTGGTGTTCATGAGCGAAGAAAGAGGAGAAGACAAAAAAAAAAAAAAAAAGTCTGGTCTGAGAGATGCAAATTAACAAAACTAGGCCATGATGCAGAGGTAGGCTTCGCCGAAACTTTGTCATTGTCTCAGTGTCATGGATCTATGGGTTTTTACAAGAAAACATTAGTTTCAAAGAGGTAATACTTGTTCTTAAATGATTTCGGCCGGAAATCAATATTTCGGCAGGAAGGACCAAAACGCCCCGAAATGGCCAAAATCACCCGAAACAGTCCGACATAAAAACCAGTATGAAATGGGAGAGTCACTTGTACCGATTTGGTCTTCGGAACAAGATATTTCATTCGTACCAGCCAGTACGGTACGAAATCGTCTCCCTTGCTTCAAAACCGCAAAGGACTAGTTCTTTCATGCTTACTTTAACATGCCATCATAATCATCACTAGAATCAGACTTCACACAGTAAACTATCATAATAAATAATTTTTTTTTCTTATGTACAAATAACATGTAAATAGAGTTTGTGATTATCTTGGGTAAAGCAATGTATGATGAACTACAATAAAGGAAAGTTAAAATCTGATTTTTCATGTTTTATTTTAGTGTGTGTGTGTGTATATATATATATATATATATTAGAAATAGGTAAGGAATTTTATTAATGAAAATCAAACTAAAAAACACCCTCCAAATCACGTGGTAGATCTTCCAACCACACATCAAAATCTGTAGATGCAACTGCTCTACGAGCAAGGGCATGAGCAAGCTTATTGCTCCCCTCTTAACATGACAAAAACGACAATTAACATTAGGCACTAAACAATGAATATCAGCAATAACATTTCCAAACATAGTCCTAGAAGGCTTGGTTGCAACAATAGCTTGGATGACCCGCAAGGAATCACCCTCCACCACCACCACAGATTGAAGACAGAGCTCCTTGGCAAAGACAATGACTCTACTAGTAGCTAAAGCCTCCACAATGTCCACGGAACCTGGATGCCTAATTTTTTGGCTCAACACACCAATGATCAACCCCGCTGAATCCCTAATAACCACCCCTAGACCTGCACATGCCTGCTCCTCAAACAAAGCACCATCAAAGTTAATTTTGTACATACCAAAGGCAGGCGGTTTCCACTATCCCCATTTTGAACAACCACCCGAGAGACCTTTTTATGCACATCATGGAACGCCTTCAGCAGATCAGAAGCCCGATGACACACCTTATCAATACACAACACCTTTTGTCTCTCCCTAACCCTATTCCGAAGCTCCCAATGCACCACGCAACCATGGCGAAGAGCTCCACCAGCTTGGAAGAAACTTCCCCATGCAAAAAACAAAAAACATCTTCAAACGTGGAAAATCTCTTTGAACACAGAAAAGAGAAACGCTGGTCAGACATCCAAATAGCCTTCACCGAATCACATAACCACAGAGCATGGATACTATCTTCATTGGACTCACAACACTACTCGCAAGGACCTTTAGCCACCACATGCCTCTTAAACAAATTAAACTTGGTAAGAAATGCCTCTTAAGCAGCTCTCCAAAGGAAATGGTGAACTTTCTAAGGAACCCGAAGTTTCCAAATACCATTCCACAGCCCTTTACCCTCCTCCACATTCGAAGGACTGGGCAGATTATGTCTACTGATCTCAATAAACAACCGATACACACTCCGAACTGAGTAGACTCCATCAGGTGATAATGGCCAAACCAGTGTATCCAAGTCCACAAATTGACTAACGTGTATACCTTTAATTACTTTAGCCTTCCAAGGATAAAAGCTCAAATCAATAAGCTCCTCATTCCACCTCTTAGACTCGAGCAGAAACAAATCTTGGACCACCTACAGATACTTATCCCGCTGAGGAGATAAAATACATCCACCCCCTTTAGAAGGCAACCAACGATGCTATCATATCAAGATGTCTTTCCCATTTCCCACCCTCCACCTAACTCCCCTCAAAACCCCCTCTCGGGCTTGCAAAATACTATGCCAAGCAAAGGAACATCTAGGGGACACCTTGGCATCAAAGACATTACCGAACTGAAATTACTTAGCCCAAAATACCTTATAGACCAAAGAATTTCTGTCATGGAACAAGCGCCTAACTTGCTCACCCAACATTGCATCATTGAACATCTGAAGGTCCCCAAACCCCATACCACCAAATTAGAAGAACAAAGAGCCTCCCACTAAACCCAATGAATTTTTCTAGAATTTTCAAAACAACCCCACCAAAACTTCCTGATCATAGCTTCAATGTCCTTGAACAAACCAATAGGTAGACGAAATACACTCATAGAATAAGTGGGGATGGACTGAACCACCGCTTTGATCATAATTTCCTTACCGGCCTAAGAAAGTAATTTCTCCTTCCACCCTTGCATACGAGCCCAAATTCGCTCCTTGATGTGATTAAAGCAAGCTTTTTTTTGGCGCCCAACAAATGATGGAAGCCCTAGATATTTCTCATAACTTTTGATTGCAAGCACCCCTAACATAACCTTTAACTCTTCCTAAACCTCTTCAGAAGTATTCCTACTAAAGAAATCCATAATCTCATCAGAATTGACCTATTGACCCGAGGCAGCTTCATACCATGCTAGAATGCTTTGAATTTTAGCACAATCTGAAGGAGTTTCTCTACAGAATAAAAAGCAATCATCTGCAAAGAAAAGATGGGAAATTCTCGGTCCAGCTCTACAAATAGAATCCCCTGTAATATCACCTTCACTAGCAGCTTTAGAGAGAAGGGCATTCAAACCTTTTGCACAAAATAAGAATAAAAATATGACCCTGAGGATAAATAAGACCTTGAGGCTCACCATTCATCGAAATTGAGTAAAAAACTATAGTCACACATTGCATAGTCAAGGTAACCCATGACTCTTTGAAACCCATCTTTAGAAGGATCTTTTCCAGAAAAACGCATTCAACTCTATCATAAGCCTTACTCATATCAAGTTTTAAGGCCATGAAACCTGTCTTGCCTAAACATTTTGTTTTCATATGATGCAAAGTCTCAAAGGCAATCAAGATATTATCAATAATAACTCTATCAGCAATAAAAACACTCTAGGCTCCCGAAATAACAGAATTCAAAATAGGCTTCAGTCAATTTACAAGAACTTTACTCAATATTTTATAAATAACATTGCAAAGACTGATAGGCCTAAATTGAGCAACAGTTTCAGGATTAGTTACCTTAGGAATCAAAGTGATGAAAGTGTGATTAATGGACTTAAGAAAAGTACCAAAATTAAGGCAAGAGAGTACTACATCAGAGATCTCCATTCTAATATCTAGCCAAAATTTTTGATAAAAAATGGGAGGCATCCCATTCAATCCTGGGGCCTTTAAGGAGGCCACCTGTTTAATAGCAACATCCACTTCCTCATAAACGTAGGGCTTATTTAAGGATGCATTCATGGAATCATCAACCACATATTGAACCCCTGCTAAAACTCTCTCCAAATCTGTTGGGTTTGAGGTAGTAAAGAGCCGAGCATAAAAATCAACGAAGAGATCAACCACTGCCTTCTCATCCATGCACCATGCCTATCCCAAATCCCCTTAATAAAGTTCCTTCTCTTACGTTGTGTTGCCACCCTGTGAAAGAACTTTGTATTTCTATCACCCTCCGCCAACCATAAAGCTCTCGACCTTTGAAACCATATACGATTCTCTTTATCAAGCAAGACATTCAGCTCTCGCCTCAATTGAACCACCATATCATGATCACCACCCTTGGCCGAGACCTCTTCAACCTTCCAAAGAAGGTCTTTTTTCTTCTTAATCTGGTCCTTCACGCTTCCAAAATGATTCTTACTCTAAGAATGCAAAATTCTTTTACACTTCTTAATCTTGGTCACCACCCTATACATAAGTTGTCCCCTAGGCCGAGCCTCCCAAGCCTTTTTAACAATATCACCAAAACCTCGATCAGCCAACCACATCTCCTTAAAGTGAAAAGGCTTGTGTTTCCATCTAACAGACTCACAATTTGGATCCAACATGAGTAGGATTGACCTATGATCAGAAGCAATACAATGAAGATGCCTAACAAACGCTGCAAGAAATTTCGCCATCTAATCGTAAATTGCAACACCCCTATACAATCTCTCACAAATTACATGCCCATGTCTATTGCCTTGCCACGTAAATTTAGGACCAGTAAATCCTAAATCAACAAAACTGCAAAGAGCCAGGACATCCCTAAAAGCCTGCATCTGACCATGAGGGAGCACCCTACCCCCTCACTTTTCTTCCGTAAAGAGAATTTCATTAAAATCTCTCATGCATACCCAAGGCAAAGCATATTCCAAGCCTCATCCTTAACATTTGTGTCCGGCTCGCCATAAAAACCTATAAATCTCCAAACCTCGTTAGTACCACCATTAAACACAACATCAATATGAAATTTAGAAAAAAAAATATCAACCCAAACTGAGACCCCTTGTTGCCACAGAAGGGCGAAACCACCCCCTCTATCCTAACTGTGAACAAAAAATAAACCTGCATACTTAATCTTACACTTCAATCTGTCTAACTGTTCCTTATTAGCCCAAGTTTCTGATAAAAAAAAAATTAGGGGAGCTTTAGCCTAAATTAAATCTTCAAGCTCTCTTTTTGCACGCGAATTCCCAAGTCCGCGGCAATTCCGGACTAGGCAACTCATTGCTCTCAGCGGGGCTGATCAACAACCTCCACCGTTTCAAAATTTTTAATGATGGCACAACATCTCTTAGTAGGAACTAAGTACTCCTCCATCTCCACACCCTCCTGGAAATTACACTTAGCAGAAAAACGGACCACCATCTTTCATAATTTCAGCAAGTTCTCGTGCCAACCTCTTCCATCTACGAATCTGCCCACCTAATGGAAAACTCCCCTCTGTGGATGAAACCAGCTGAACTTCCGGACTCTTAGAAGCACCAAAAGGGAGTACCAAACCAGCCTCTGTTCTTGGCAGAGAAAAATTCATAGCTAGACCATCATACTTTGACAACCCCACATCGAACTCATTAAGGATTTCCTGGAAGTCCGCATTATTCCTGCCAGGCTTGGCGTCGAGATGCTCAGAAGTATCCATTTCATCCTCAGGCATACACTCACTCCTACCCGGACCAATGGGAACCACATCAGACTGCACAAACCCTGATCGTCTTCCTTGTTGCTGACCCTGTCATCATGATCATGAACTACAGTAGGTGGTATTACTTCCCTCATCTCCTCCCTATCGCACCCCTCAACTTTCACTATTGAACACTTCTTAGGTAGTGTTGTTGGAGCTCTCATCCATCCACCGAAGTTCTGATCCTGCTCTGTTAGACTCCCACGACTCCGCACCCATAAATCACAATCTTTATCGCTATGCGTCAAAAGCCCACACCAATACCAAAGATTGGGTAATCTTTCATACTTAAACCGAACCCAACTGACCTTACCATCCTCCAAGCATATTTTACGTCCCGTACAGAGCGGTTTTGATGTGTCAACCCACACTCGGATGCGCATGTAGCAGCTGCCATCCTGAGAACCCCACTTTGTCATCCCGGTTTGTACCTCCTCGATGATCTTACCAATCTCACAAGCTGAACATGGGTTCATGTCACCCAGACGAAGATCACGAAGTTGCACCAAAATAGCGTCCGATTAAACTCTAAATCCTTCATCGGAACATTCGTTACCAGGCATTGGAGCGAAACCAGGTGTTTGTCATAGTTCCATGGCTCCCCCATGAGAACTCTATCAGCGTCGACTTCATCACCAAAGACAAAAAGAATTGTGTGATTACCTACGTCCTTCACTTTGAAACCCAACTTCGTTCGCCAAAGAGGTTGAAAATCTTAGCAATAGCCTCCATGTTCAGAACCTGTGTGTGAAAAATTTCGCTGCAACTACACATCCACACCCCCCTTCCATAGCCTCAAACTTGTATGAAGACCCCTCCTCCTCAGACAGAGAGAGCCGCTCCCACAACCCTGCCATATTCTCCATGACTCCTCAAAAAACTAACGAGACCCTCTCACTCACGGCAAAAGCAGTGAAGAGAACAAGATAGCTTACCCGAGAGCAAGCACTACGTTCTACTGCACGTTTCATTTTAATATATATATATATATATATATATAGAGAGAGAGAGAGAGAGAGAGAGAGAGAGAGATTTTTTAGTGTGTGATGGTATTAGAGATTGGATGGTTAAAGGTGACAATCTAGCGTGCAGAAGATACATGTACAAAAGTTGAAGCCTTAAGTTACCATGAAAAACTGATCACTAACAATGATTCAAAATACTTACAGCAACATTTTTTTTAAAATAATTTTGGATTTTAATTAGTATGGATTCTTCCTGGCATACGATTTTGGAGGCCTAATCATGAAAAAGATAACAAATAGTCCAACTATATTACTGTTTTAATTATTTTTTCAATACAACTAATTATTAAACAAACATTTTAGGGAACTTTACTATTAGAATAACAAAGTTACTGGTTTTTTTTATGTAGAAAGTATTCTAATTAGAATACATATAATAGTAAACACAGATAAAATACAAAAATTTCTATTAAAACATATTTGTATCTACATTTATAACAGATAAATGCTATGTTTATGATATTTTCACAACACTTTTATAACAAATCATAAATGATAGGTCGTTACTAGTAAGAAAAAACGTAATTTCAATGTTAGATTCAAATTAGAAACAATAATAATTTATTACTTAGTATTTGTTGCAAAAGTATTATGAAAATGTTGTGAACATAAAAATTCTCATGTATAATATAATATAATTCCACGAACATCGCTATATACCAGCTTATTTTATAAGGAATGTCAAATGAATACAAGGTAGGTTGTAATTGACAGAATACAAAATAAATACAAAGCAAGTTGTGATTGATAGAAATTAAAATAGAATATAAAAAGTGCGACATAAGATATGAGCATCATCAATTATTCTCATCCACACATCTTTTCCTCACCCTCACAGGTAATCCATTTTTCATCCTCAGAGTCGAAGCCAACACAAACTCAGGAACCTTATCCCTACTTTCCACTTCCATCTCAAAACTTTCAATCACTGACGCAGCAATGGACTTCATTTGATTATAAGCCATATCTTTCCCAAGACAGATTCTCGGCCCGGCTTGAAATGCTGGAAACCTAAACCGGCTCTCTTGCTTACACACTCCATTCTCAATCCATCTTTCCGGTAAAAACTCAAAACAATTCTTCCCCCAAATGTTCTCCATCCTACCCATTCCATACAAGTTAAAACTCACTTCCCAACCCTTCCCAACAAAAGTTCCGTCTGGCATTATATCATCATTTAAACATGTTTTCTTATTGGCCGGTACAGGTGGGTAAAGTCGTAGTGCTTCTGAGATTGCTGCATGTAGATAATGCATGTCGTGGAGCTCGTCATAACTATATGTTTCACCTATTTTTTTTCCATAACGAACTCGAATTGTTTCAAGCTCTTTCAATATGTTTTGTTCCACGTTTGGATGCGAAGATAAGAGCCAAAAGAACCAACTCAAAGAGGAAGAGGTTGTGTCACGTCCTGCTAGAATAAAGCTTATGACAATATCTCTAAGGAATTCGAGTGAATTTTCTTCGTTTGACATAAAACGAGATAATAGGTCTTTTTCCTTATCAACTTTTTGGCCCATTCTAGATCGTATAATATTATCTGCAAATTCATGGACGATTTTGACTTATTCTTTTAGCCTTCGCTCTGATCCAATATTTAGAAACTTTTTTACTATTACTGAAGAGGAATAAAATGAGCACGACGGGTCTACGTGGTAGATGTAACGACACGGGGATGACGGATTGATTGTCAACAGTCAGGGAGCTCGGATCTACCAAGGACGGATAGATATAGCATATTAGTCATTAGTTCCATTAATTCTAGAATAGGGTTCTCACTTTACGTCTAAGTCTGGTATGGCTTTGCTTGATTTCCGCAGAAACGTGCATAAGAAGAATCCTTGCGTCACACATTTAAGCCTTGATCAAGGGACTCCTACAAGGAAAAGAATTCTGGGAGGTGTGTAAAAGGAAAGAGTTCTAATTCTATAAGGAAAGGACTTCATAAACAAAGCACGGAGGTAAAAACCCTACACTACTATAAATACCTTAAAACCCTCATAAATCAAGATACGCATTATTAATTCGACTTTGGCACTTCAGGGTTGTGAAAAACTCTAACTTGACCTTCGGAGGGTTTTTGGCCGGCACCACACCGGTGCTCTCTGTTAGGTCTTCTCTTTTCGTTTTGTAGGTGTTGTTTCGATTTGGAAGTGCTTGCAGCTTACTGGTGATTTTTTCGGCATCATCAGTTGGCGCCATCTGTGGGAAGATTTAGCCTTTGTTCTATCCCTAAGACAAAAATTTGCATGGTACTCACTCGATCGATGGCAACAACCAATAATCAAGGCGATAAACCGCACGCCACAGCTCTAGAAAGGCAAGTCCAAACGCTTGCGGCAGCGGTTGAGTGCCCAACCAAGCAAAATCATGATCTAGAAAAGCAACTGCAACAAAGGAATGTGCACCCAAGCGCACCAGAGGAAGACCAGGAAGGTGCTAGCGCGGATGGGAGGAACGCGGAAGGGTCTGAGGGTAGCAACGCTCCGAGTAGATCGGAGCGGCAGGACACTAACCGGCCATCCATCTCGGACACCTTACCAACTCACATAACAGCTGAGATGCAGGAGATGAGGGAACAGATGGATGTGATGATAAACGCCCTCAAAGGTCGAATCTCCAGCGACCTGGATGACTTAGTCCATAGAACAGATTCGCCTTTCACAGCGCTCGTAAGTTCATGCCCCCTTCCCCCAAAATTCCGCATGCCTCAGGTGGAGAATTACGACAGATCCAAGGACCCATTAGATCACTTGGAATCTTTCAAGACCCTAATACATCTTTAGGGTGTACCGGATGAAATCATGTGTAGGGCTTTTCCCACCACCTTGAAAGGACCTGCGAGGAACTAGTACAGTAGGCTAATGCCTAATTCCATCGACACTTTTAAGGAATTAGGCGCACAGTTCATATCACACTTTATCGGGAGTCACCATCATAAGAAGTCTACCACGTGTCTGATGAACATTAGGCAATGAGAAGACGAGACTCTAAGAACATACATAGCCCGCTTTAACAAGGAAGCCCGCTTTAACAAGGAAGCCCGCTTTAACAAGGAAGCCTTCTCAATAGACGAGGTAGATGACAAAATACTTGTAGCAACATTCACAAACGGGCTGTGGAAGGGTAAGTTCCTGTTTTCTCTGTATAAAAATGACCCAAAGACTATGTCTGAAGTGTTTTACAAAGCAACGAAGTACATGATCGCAGAGGATGCCTTGTTGGCCCGAGAGGAAAAACCTAGAAAAAGGGAAAGGCAGGAAGATACACGGCCGGACAAAGGACGAAAGATGGCTAGAACGGAGAGCGACGGGAAGATCGATGACCCAAACCGCCCGCGGGAAGATTCACGAACTTCACCCCTCTCACAGCCCCAACCGACCAAGTGTTAATGCAAATCAAAGATGAAGAAACCCTGACGTTTCCGAGCAAGCTGAAGGGAGATCCGAACAAGAGGCCAAAAGACAGATACTGCCGTTTTCATGGTGATCATGGCCACAATACGGCGGACTGTTATGACTTAAAACAGTAAATTGAAGCCCTCATTAGGCAAGGAAGGTTGCAAAGGTTTGTGAGAAAGGATAGAACAGATCAACACCAGGAACAAAATCCCCGACGGGAGAACGAGCGTCCCAGACCACCTATAGGAGACATACGGATGATTGTAGGGGCACTACTTCTACAGGGTCGTCCAAAAAGGCCAGAAAGACCTATTTGCGAGTGGTTCAAAGCGTCCAGTCGATAGGTTCCTCACTGAAAGTGACGCGACGAGATAACCCTAGCATCGGGTTTTCGGAAGAAGATGCGCGACGCCTTCACCACCCACATGACGATGCACTCGTCGTCAGCATACGGGCAGGGGACTACAACATGCATCGAGTTTTGGTGGACAACAGAAGCTCAGCGGATATCCTCTACTACCCCACGTTCCAGCAAATGGGGATTGGTAGAGAACGACTAGTCCTGACGAATGCACCCCTTGTTGGCTTCGAAGGGACAAGGGTCTATCCTTTAGGAGTCGTCACGTTGTCTGTGACGGTCGGGGATTACCCACAGAAAGTAACCAAGGATGTTGCTTTCCTTATGGTCGACTGCTCTTCTGCTTATAACGCCATCCTTGGACGGCCCACTCTCAATGCATGGAAGGCTGTCACCTCAACCTACCATCTATTGGTATAATTCCCCACCGAATACGAAGTTGGAGAGCTGCGCGGAAATCAGGTGGCTGCCCGGGAATGCTACATCACCATGATGGAAAGGGATGACCACCTACAAGCAATGAGCGTCGAGGAACAGCGAACGATGGCAGAACCGGTGGAAGAGTTAGAAGAAGTACACCTGGATGATTCTAGGCTCGAACGGACCACAAGAATCGGCACCTTGGCCAGCCAAACAGTCCGACAAGCGCTCATATTATTCCTCAAAGAAAACCAAGATATTTTTGCATAGAGTCACGAGAACATGCCAGAAATAAACCCGTCGGTCATAGTTCACAGGTTGAAGATGTCACCCTCTTTCTCCCCTGTCAGACAAAAGAAACGAGTGTTCGCCCTTGAACGTGATCGAGCCATAGCAGAAGAAGTACGGAAGCTACAAGAAGCGAACTTCATACATGAGGTGTACTACCCTGATTGGTTGGCAAATGTAGTAATGGTCAAGAAGGCAAATGGGAAGTGGAGAATGTGTGTTGACTTCACAGATCTGAATAAGGCCTGCCTTAAGGATAGTTACCCACTCCCACGTATTGACACCCTAGTAGACTCCACCGCAAGACATGAACTCTTGAGCTTCATGGATGCCTTCTCCAGCTATAACCAAATTAAATTGGACAAGGTTGATCAGGAGAAAACCTCGTTCATCACAAGTCAAGGGCTTTTTTGCTACAAAGTGATGCCTTTCGGGCTTAAAAACGCAGGAGCTACATATCAGAGATTGATGAACAAGATGTTCACGCACCAAATTGGCAGAAACGTGCAGGTTTACGTAGGCAATATGTTGGTAAAAAGCGTGCGGGAGTCCGAACACCTGAGGGACCTCCAGGAGACTTTCGATACTCTTCGGTCATATCAAATGAAGCTGAATCTGAGCAAATGCGCGTTCGGAGTAACCACAAGAAAATTCTTGGGATTTATGGTATCCTAGAGGGGCATTGAAGTCAACCCAGAGAAGGTAAAGGCGATCATGGAACTATCTCCTCCAAGGACGATAAAGGAAGTACAAAGCTTGACCGGCAAGATCGCAGCCTTGAATAGATTTGTATCAGGAGCAACGGAAAAATGCCTCCCATTCTTCCGCACACTAAAGAGATCATTTGAATGGACAGATGAGTGCCAAAAGGCATTTGAAGAGTTAAAGGTGTATCACTCCGCTCCGCCATTGCTCAGCCCATCTATGCCGGGGGAAGAATTGTTCCTGTACCTTGCCGTCTCCTCAGCCGCAGTCAGTGCAACTCTCATTAGAGAAGAAGGAAAGGTACAAAAGCCCGTGTACTTTATAAGCCGAGCACTGAGAGGAGCAGAAGAGAGGTACCCTCAGATGGAAAAACTTGCATTTGCTTTAGTAACCGCAGCTCGGAAACTCAAACCATACTTTCAAACGCATACCATAAATGTCCTCATAGATAAACCCTTACGAAGAGCAATGAGTAGTCCCGAAGTTGCTGGACGGATGACGCTATGGGCAATCGAGCTGAGTGAATTCGATATCTGATATCAACCGCGGGCAGCCGTGAAAGGACAGATATTGGCAGACTTCATTGCTGAATTCATTATCATTAAAGATCAGGGGGCAGAAGAGACGCCCATATGGAGAGTCCATACAGACGGATCTTCCAATAAACATGCTGGAGGTGTTGGAGTTGTACTCCACACCCTGGAAGGAGACAAGATCGAATGCATGATCCGTTTGGACTTCGCTACTACCAACAACGAGGCGGAATACGAGGCCTTGGTAGCGGGACTGGACCTTGCAATAGCGGCAGGAGCTAAGAGTGTGGTCGTCTACTCCGATTCTCAAATCGTGACCAGTCAAGTTAATGGGAGCTATGACTGCAAGAATGAAAGGATGAAAAGGTATCTTGAGGAAGTGAAGGGTCGAACAAATAACCTCCAAGCCAAGATGGTTCAAATCCCAAGGGAGGAGAACCAAGAAGCCGACCGACTCGCAAAAGTAGCTTCGGCTGAACCCATGATCACCCCTAAACAGGTATTATCCTTCATCCAGCTCTCATCATTATTAGATGATATTAGCATGCAGGAGGTAAGCAATGAGTGTTGTTGGACAGCTCCAATAGTGGTGTATCTCAAGAAAGGCAAGCTACCCGATAACAAAGAGGACGCAAGGAAGTTGAAGGTTAAAGCTGCCCGGTTCATTTTGCTTAAAGACGTCCTATACAAAAGAGGATTCTCCCGACCATATCTAAGATGCCTCGGCCGCGAAGAAGCGAACTACATGATGAGGGAGGTCCATGAAGGAGTTTGTGGAAACCATTCTGGATCAAGGTCCTTAGTGCACAAGCTACTCCGAGCAGGATACTACTGGCCAACAATGCAGAAGGATGCCCACACATATGTTAGAGCTTGCGACAAGTGCCAACGATTTGGCAATTTCATAAGACAACCAACGGAAGAACTTACCCCTATGACGGCCCCATGGCTGTTTGCACAGTGGGGGTTAGACATCATGGGTCCATTCCCGACAGCAGTGAGGCAGCTAAAGTTCTTAGTGGTTGGTATTGACTACTTCACCAAATAGGTGAAAGCAGAGGCTCTTGCCACTATCACGGAGAAGAATATCCGTAGTTTTGTATGGAAAAGTATTATTTGCAGATATGGAATTCCGAGGGTGCTGGTTTCGGACAACGGGAAACAATTCGACAACGACACGTTCAAAGACTTTTGTTCCCAGCTTGGGATCAAGAATCACTACTCGTCGCCCGCCCACACGCAGGCCAACGGACAGGTTGAAGTCACGAACCAGTCCTTGCTTAAGATTATCAAGATCCAGCTCGAGGGGGCAAAGGGCATATGGCCGAACGAATTACCAAGTGTTTTATGGGCGTACAGGACAATGGCGAGAACACCGACAGGGGAAACACCATTTTGATTGGCGTATGGTAATGAGGCTTTCATACCGGCAGAGATAGGGTTAACAAGCTACCGTGTGGAGAACTACGATAAGAGCAAGAATGACGAAGCTTTGCGTGTACAGCTCGACCTTGTGGACGAAGTCAGGGCCGCAGCTGCACAGAGATTAGCGCGATACCAAGACCTGATGGCGAAGCATTACAACTCCAAGGTTAGGCACAGGGATTTCCAGGTGGGAGATCTGGTCTTAAGAAAAGTACTCGGCGCTTCAAAGGACGCCTCCCAAGGGAAACTGGGTCCTAACTGGGAAGGACCATACAGGATCACTTCATGGCATAGGAAGGGAACGTACTACTTAGAGATAGGGGTGGCAAAATCCGACACGACCCGCGAACCCGACACGGTTAACCCGTTTATAAACAGGTCATGGGTTGAGGCTAAACGGGTTCGGGTCAAATTCGGGTTGACACGACTAACCCGTTTATTAAACGGGTCGTGTTCGTGTTCAACCTATTGAACCCGTTTAACCCGTTGGACCCGATTAGCTTATAAAGGTAATTTTACAATTTTACCCTTAACCCTAGGTATATAAGCTTAGCTATGAACTATGATTTATTCTCCTCCTCAAAACCAGACCTCACGCCTCTCTGCTAAAGCTTGTGTCTCTTCGTTTTCATCAAAATTCATTACTGTCTCCTGCGACTCTCCTTCTTCTCCTCAAAACTCCAGCCCCTCCTACAGATACAGATTTTACAATCTCTACTATAAAATCAAAACCCTAGCCGCCTCATGTCTCTCAACACTCTACTCTCTCTTCCCCTCAAATCCCTAGCCAACCCATCTAATATCTCTTCCCCTCAAAATCGTGGTTGCCCTCTCTGCTCTCTATTCTCCTTCACGACTTCACAGCTTCTCCAGTTTTTTTGCTTCAGCTTTCAACCACCAAATCCCTAGGAAGGTATTTATCTTATATATTTTTTCTTTGTTTTGTGTTCTTATGAAATTTTCAATTGTAGATTTTGTTGTTTATTGTGTTAATCTAAAAAATTAACTCCATTCCCAAAATCTGATTAGGAAAAAGGAGAAAATTTTTGCAAATCGAATCCGATCGGTTCAGCGATCTAAGATCAAATCGATTTTGAAGCATACATCTTTGGATTAAAGTAAGTCAATTTTGATTGAAAATCATTTCGTTTTTGTGTTTGTTGTTGCACTTTGATTTTCGTTTTCATTGGAGGTGTATTGTGTTTGTTAGGGTTTTGATTTTGGGCTTTTTTGGGCTTCGATTTGCATATGCTTTAATTGATTACAAGCTTTTAAGGGCTTTTGAATATTGGGTTATGAAGCAGTAATGAAATCTATCAGTGTTTGTGGTTAGTGATTGGGTATTGCTAAATTTGATTAGTTATTATTAGGTTTTTGGGGTTGATTGGGTTTGTGTTTGAATGATTAAATGCTTGGAATTATATTCAGATGAATTGGGTGCATAAATTGTATGAAAGTTTTGTTGTTTAGGGTATTCAAACAAATTTGAAGCATAAAAAGATTAAATTGTAATACAATTGAATGGTGAATTTTTGAATGAAAGTAAAAGCTTTTCTTTTTCCTAGATTTAGGGATTTTAATACGATTGATTGTTTAGTACCAATAGTAGACTTGTTTGTATTCTTTTTGTTGATTTTAAAATAACTAGGTCTTGCTCTATGATTTTTTTCGAGTTTCTTTGTATCTATCATCTTAAAATAAAATAATTGTAGATCCTCTCGTTTATTTTGTTAATCACTATCATGTTGGTTGTTTTGTTATTTTTTTGAGCTAAAAGGTAGAAATTTTATTAGATACTATATGATAAACAGTACATGTAACATAAAAATAGGGGAAAACCAGATTTATTTTGCAGAAAAATAAATACAGCAGAAAACAAACACAGCAGAAAAATAATACTGTGCAGTGTGCAGAAAAACATTGCAGAAAAATAACGTTGTGCAGAAAAACACCAAAGTACAGAAAAACTACACCGCAGAAAAATAATAATGTGCAGAAACCACCACTGTGCAGAAAACACCACTGTGCAGAAAAATATGTCACTCTTGTTCACTGTTTAGTATACTAGTAATCACTATATTGTTGATTTTTAGTGCATAATAAGAGATCTTTTTTACTGATATAAAAAAAAAAGTAGATATGTTTATTTTTTGTTGATTTTAAAATAACTAGGTCTTGCTCTATGATTTCTTTTCGAGTTTCTTTGTATCTATCATCTTAAAATAAAATAATTGTAGATCCTCTCGTTTATTTTGTTAATCACTATCATGTTGATTGTTTTGTTATTTTTTTGAGATAAAAGCTAGAAATTTTATTAGATACTATATGATAAACAGTACACGTAACATAAAAATAGGGGAAAACCAGATTTATTTTGCAGAAAAATAAATACAGCAGAAAACAAACACAGCAGGAAAAATAAATACAGCAGAAAACAAACACAGCAGAAAAATAATACTGTGCAGTGTGCAGAAAAACACTGCAGAAAAATAACATTGTGCAGAAAAACACTAATGTACAGAAAAACTACACCGCAGAAAAATAATAATGTGCAGAAAACACCACTGTGCAGAAAAATATTTGTCACTCTTGTTCACTGTTTAGTATACTAGTAATCACTATATTGTTGATTTTTAGTGCATAATAGGAGATCTTTTTTACTGATATAAAAAAAAAAAAAGTAGATATGTTTATTTTTTGTTGATTTAAATTTATTTGTTGTTCTTTATGATTTCTTTTCAAGTTTATTTGTTTTTGTCATCTTAGAATTACTAAATTTCTGATCAATAATTTTTCTTTAAATTGGTCTAGATGGAAAGTGATGACCTGATTCCTATTGACATTGAGTATGAAAGAGAAGACCTTGACTTGGAAGATGAACTTGATGAAGTGGCTGAACTTCCTCCACCAAAGAAGGCTAAGACAAAGTCTAAGAATAAGACAAACAACGAAGACAAGAAAAGGAAGAGGACTTCAACCGTTTGGCGTTTCTTTCAGATGCTTCCCACAAAAGATGAAGAAAAGCCTACATGCAAATGCAAGAAGTGTGGAAAGGAATATATTGCTACCGGAGCATATGGTACTGGAAATTTGAAGCGTCATTTGAAGGTATGTCCAAGAAAAGACACAACGGATGTTGGGCAACTTATACTTGGCCAAAATGCAATGTCTGTAAGTTCACCTAAATTTGATCCTGCAAAATTTAGGGAGTTGTTATGTGCTGCAATTACAATGCATGAATTGCCTTTCAAGTTTGTTGAGTATGTTGGTATACGGGCAGTATTTTCCTACTTGTGTGTTGATGTCCCTAATATCTCTAGAAATACTGCTAAGAATGATATGGTTAAGATGTATAAGAGGGAAAAAGAAAGGATGAAATCTGTGTTGGCATCTATTCCTGGTAGAGTTTGTTTGACATCTGATTTGTGGACTTCTATAGCAACTGATGGTTATATGTGTGTTACAGCTCATTTTATTGATGCTAATTGGGTCTTACAGAAAAAAGTGTTGAACTTTTGCTTTATGCCACCACCACATAATGGTGTATCTTTGTTTGAAAAAGTCTATAAATTGCTATCTATGTGGGGCATTGAGAATAAGATTTTTTGTGTGACGTTGGACAATGCTTCTTCCAATGATATTTCTGTTGACATGCTTAGAACTCAATTGAAAAATAAGAAAGCACTTGTTTGTAATGGTGAATTTTTTCATATTCGTTGTTGTGCTCATATTCTCAATTTGGTTGTACAAGATGGTTTGAAAGAAATTGATGTTGTTGTTCAAAAAATTCGTGAAAGTATTAAGTATGTAAGAGGCTCACAAGGGAGGAAAAAAAGTTTTTATGAATCTGTTAAGCAAATGGATTTGGATGGTAAGAAAGGTTTAAGGCAAGATGTGCCTACTAGATGGAATTCAACATTTTTAATGCTTCAAAGTGCTCTCTCTTATCGACGTGCTTTTCAACACCTAGAGTTAACTGATTACAATTTTAAGCACTGTCCTACTGGTGGTGAGTGGGAAAAGGCAGAAAAAATTAAAAAGTTTTTGGCTGTTTTTTATGATGCGACATTGGTCTTTTCTGGCACAAAATATCCCACAGCTAACTTATATTTTCCACAAGTTTTCATTGTTTATTTTACCTTGAAGAAAGAAAGTGATAGTGAGGATGAGTATATGAGAAAAATGGCAGATCAAATGCTTGTGAAATTTGAGAAGTATTGGATAGAATTTAGTGTTGTGTTGGCCATAGCAGTGGTCTTGGACCCTAGGTATAAGCTGCCTTTTGTTGATTGGTGCTATCAGAAGCTTTATGGGTATGCTAGTTCACTCCAATATGTGAAGGTTCGTGAAAAATTATTTGCTTTGTTTGGGGAATATGTGAGTAATGTTTCTGCACCTTCAATGTCTTCTGAAATGGCTGGTCAAGCTACTCAAGAAACTGAAGAACAATATGCTAATGAGGGATCTTTTTTTATGATGCAAGTATGTTTTTTTTCTTATTTGTTTATTTATATTATGTTATTTACATTCTGCCTAAATTAATATCTATTATGCTGTTTTTATATGTAGGAATTTGATTCTTTTCATAGTATGGATATGGGTAGGCAGGCACAAAACTCAATTGGAGCTCTACTTGGATGAACCAAGAGTAGATAGGAATGCAAAATTAGACATTCTTGCTTTTTGGAAAGGAAATGAATTTCGGTATCCAGAACTTGCTGCTATGGCTCGTGATGTTTTGAGCATTCCTATTTCTACAGTTGCTTCAGAATCCACTTTTAGTGTTGGGGGACGAGTCATTGATCAATTCAGGAGTGCACTTAAACCTGATGTTGTGGAGGCATTAGTTTGTAGCAGAGATTGGTTATATGCAGATATAGGTAATGTATTTTTTATTTACATGTTGGCTGAATGAGTTATAAGTTTTATGATGATTTTTTAAAAAGAAAATAATATATATGTTAGATTTCATATATGTCAGATTTCCCATATTATGTCAACTTTAAATGGCAAAAACGTTACTCTATGGACAAAATATAATGGTTTATAGATGTTATTTGGCAGACTTGGTATAGTAGACAATATCTATGATGTATTATCCTATCTTTCATTGTCCAACTTAGCTATCAATATCTATGTAGGATCATGAAATTTCTTCTCCTTTTCTCTTTATGACATTGGGGTAGAAACTAAAACTTTACCTGTGAAATTAGTGTTTTATAGCTATTAATTTATAAAATACGAACTCTGAATTTTTATGGAGCTTTTCTAAAAGTTTCAAATTTCAATATTTCCTTGTAAAGCTCTTTTTAGCTTTAAAAACTCACAGCTTAAGTTCTGCTTAATGCAGAGTTGATATGTATTATTTTTTAAAACTTAAATTTGTCTAGGTACAATTGTATTTTTATCCACATTTATCCAAGTTCATTACTACTAATTACTACTATGTGAATTACTATTATTTACTTAATTGATTGAATTGCTTGATTACCCACAGTTTCTAAATTTCTTATTTATAATGCTGTGATGAGTTTTTAATGTTTCATTAAATTTTTTGATGTAGAACTTGTACAATCAGAGTTGGAAGAGCTCACTGAAGATATAATGACCATGAATATCAATAAGGATGAGCACATAGAAGACACCTCTTCAATGGGACCCTCAATCTCTTCTAATCCAGTTTCTTAATCAGTGATGTTTTTTACTTTTTGATGTGGCACTTGGATGGTTGGACTTGGATTTTTTTGCCATCATGGAAATATTGATCTGCCATGTAATTATTTTGGTTTGTCTTTTAGTTTTTGAGATGGCACTTGGATGCTATGTAATAATCTTGGCTTTTTATTATGGAACATTGACATATTATTGAATTTGAATTTGATTGTATGGGGGTTGGAACCTTTTGGACTAGTAATTTTAATTTGAAGGAATTAGAGAATTATTTGCTATTGTTATTATTTGAATTTTTATTACTTGATTTATGGTTGAATTATAAATTTAGATACATGGGAGTTGATAGCAGGTTATTCGGGTTAAGTTTAATTAAACAGGTTGTTTGGGTCATAATCAAACAGGTTATTAACAAGTTATTTGTGTCGATCTTAACTTGACTTACTAATTAAACGGGTTAAACGTGTCGTGTCGGGTTACCTGTTTAATAAACAGGTCGTGTTAGGGTTGAGAAATCCTGACCCGTTTACTAAACAGGTCGTGTTCGGGTTGACCCATATAACATACTACTCACATCCTAACCCGACACGAACCCGACACGCGAACACGAATTGCCACCCCTACTTAGAGACACTAGATGGAAGAAAGCTGAGTCATCCATGAAACACGGAGCACCTGAAAAAATACTACCAGTAGACAAAGGGCAAAGACAACAGTAACGTTTACCTCCTCATTTCTAGTTTATTTTTTAGTCATAATTTTTACTTCCTAAAGACAAAGTTTTTTTTATTTTCTATGAACAATATAGTCTACTAGTCCGTTATAATAAGAGGAGTTTTATTCAGAGCATATAGAATATGTTTTGCTCAAAATCTACCAAGTCCACCCAGTGGACAGATCATCCAAAAAAGGATGAACATACGTTAAGTCCACATAGTGGACGGGTCATCCAAGAAGGGTGAAAGATTATCAAGTCCACATAGTGGACGGATCATCCAAAAATGATGAAAATATGTTAAGTCCACATAGTGGACGAGTCATCCAAAAAGGGTGAAAGATTATCAAGTCCACATAGTGGACGGATCATCCAAAAATGATGAAAATATGTTAAGTCCACATAGTGGACGGGCCATCCAAGAAGGATGACAGAATATCAAGTCCACATAGTGGATGGATCATCCAAAAAGGATGAAAATATGTTAAGTCCACATAGTGGACAGGTCATCCAAAAAGGGTGAAAGATTATCAAGTCCACATAGTAGACGGATCATCCAAACAGAATGAAAATATGTTAAGTCCACATAGTGGACGGGTCATCCAAGAAGGATGACAGAATATCAAGTCCACATAGTAGATGGACCATCCAAAAAGGATGAAAATATGTTAAGTCCACATAGTGGACGGGTCATCCAAAAAGGGTGAAAGATTATCAAGTCCACATAGTGGACGGATCATCCAAAAAGGATGAAAATATGTTAAGTCCATATAGTGGACGGGTCATCCAAGAAGGGTGAAAGATTATCAAGTCCACATAGTAGACGGATCATCCAAAAAAGGATGAAAATATGTTAAGTCCACATAGTGGACGGGTCATCCAAGAAGGATGACAGAATATCAAGTCCACATAGTGGACAGATCATCCAAAAAGGATGAAAATATGTTAAGTCCACACACTAGACGGATCATCCAAAAAGGATGACTGAATATCAAGTCCACAAAGTGGACGGATCATACAAGAAGGATGAAATATACATATAGTCCACACAGTGGACAGATCATCCAAAAGGATGAAAATGCATCAAGTCCACCATGTGGACGGGTCATCCAAGAAATATAAAAATATAGTAAGTCCACATAATGAACGGATTGCGTGATGAAAAATAAAAAAACCAACAAGATTATAAAAAGAGACGGCCATACATATTACCAAAACAAAGTTAACAAAAGACAACGGTTGAAACCAGATAAATTGTTTTTGTTCACTACAAAATATACATCAATCCTGAACTACGACGGTATCTTCGTTGGCCTCAGGACCTTTTGGCAACAACTGGCGGGTGTCGGCTTCGACGGTTTCTTTTTCATCAGCTTTTGTGACCCCGTCATCACCAGGACCTTCGCCAAAAAGCTCCTCCGTCCCTTCAGAGTAGACGGGGCGAGCAGGGGTCTGGGCCTCGGAGTTGATATTGATGTGAGCCAGGTTCAGGTCAGGAAATGAGGCCTTCACCTGACGGAGACAATCGTCAAACCCGTCACTAAAGGAGGAGCCAAGCTCGGCCAGAAGGGAGTCGGAGTCGCGGTATTCCCTAACAGCTTCAACTTTTGCTTGACGAATGTTGTCGTCGTTAGCTTTTACCGTCTCCCTCAACAACTCTACCTCTTTCTCCAAGTTCTCACGAGCCTGCTCTGATATTTTCAATTTTTCCTCATGACGAACCCTCCAAAGTTTTAATTCGTCCAGTTCCTCCGCCGTCGCCTTTGCCTTTGCACGAACCCGCTCAATCTCTCTTGGGCAAGACAATGGTCCATCAAGCCTTTGGCCATAAGGACCCCCTGCACCAATATCAATAAGTTAGTTCAAAGTATAAAGGAACAAGACGGAGCAAATATATGACGGGTAACAACCTGAGTTAAGCTGAACAAACATGTTTCCCCCATAGCTTCAGTAGCATGGTTTCCGAGATCTTTATAGTCTTCCTCCGTGATTATAGATCCGATTCGACGGAGAGCATACTGGGGATCTTCTCGAAGCAGGAAGGGTGGTTTTTCCTTGACGGGGTCAGGATTGGTCATCAGACCCTTACCCTTGCCTATTCCCAGCTTGGGAGGCAAACTTACCACGCCGGACCCTTGACCGACAGGTAATCCCGCCACCAGCTCCTGTTTTTTACTGTGACGGTCCCACTTTTCAGTGGAAGGTCTCTTTGTAGTTGGGAGAGACGGACCCGTCTTAGGGGAAGATCACCTCCTTGTTTTTTCTTGGCTGCCTACTGTTTGATAATGGCCCTTCTCCTTGCATTGTCCAATTCTACAAAAGAAGACGGTTAAAAGTAGTATAAGTAAAATAACGACGGAAGGATTAAAAAACTTACGTTTGCGTACTCCTGCGTCGTATCGACGGGCTACATTTGTAGGTTCAGGACCGTCACAATACCAGTGCAGCGTGTCTAAGGTGACGAGCTTTATCCAAGTCCTCTCCGACAACTTAGTTTTTTGAAAGATTTTCTCCAAAAAGCCAAACTGCTCTGTTGTAATAGGTGGACGGTCCCTCGCTAAAAAAATAAAATAAATTTAAAAAAAACGCTAAGAATAATTCCATAAAAAGAAGGGGTGAACGGTTAAAAATAAGACGGGCTCATACCGGACGGGGGCATTATCCCCCAAGTTTTATCTACTGGCATGTGGTCATCGTCACCCGGACGACTCATCCAGTTATCTCCCCGAAGGAAGAAGTATCGACCCTTCTAGTTGCGATTGGAGTCTGGGGTCTCAGACACTAGCCTAAGCACCGGACTCCTCGGCATAAAGCTATACATGCCCTTCGACTTGGTAATCTTAGATAGACGGTAACAATGAAAGAACTCTTCCACTGTTAACCGTCTCGCCCCATCAGACATTACACCGTACAAGACTTCAACGCTCAGGAAAACCCTCCAAGCATTTGGTGAGATTTGAGTGATGGCCAATCCCAGGTATTGAAGAAGACGACGGTGTAAGGCACTTAGAGGAAAACACAGGCCAGCTTTTAGCATCTACTCGTAAACCTCGACGTCTTCAAGATCGTCGTAATAACATTTCTCTGACTTAAAGGGAAGACGGATAGGTATGGTGTCAGGTATTTGGTACTTTTGCCTTAGTGTATTGAAGTGCACTGGCTTGATGGAGGAAACGAAGTCATTCACCGTCCACAAGGGGAGCAGGACGAATTCTCTGAAACCATTAGGACCTATGACGGATTGGATCGGTGGATCTATACCATTTAGGTCGTCGTTCGAGTCATACTCTGACCCATCCTCATCTTGCCCTTCATCTTCCACATGGGAAGGAGAGCTGGCTGACGGTTCCCTCTCCTCGCTGGAGGTGTCTTGGTTTGCTTGACCTGACGGGAACACCTCTTTATGCCCGCTCCCTTGCGGACATAAGACTGACTACTTGACGCCTCACTAGACATCTGACACCTACAGATGACCGGTAAAGGAAACCTAAGACTCTAGATCTGTACCGACGACAGACCAACATGCAAAATAAAGAACAAAAACTAAGTAAAGAAGGTACTCACAGGTGGACGGCAAGGAAATGCGACGGACAAGCTAAGAGAACGCTGAATCTCAACTTCTAGAGGCGACAGATCACACAATGTGGACGGTTGCGCTCTGATCAGCAGAAGATTTTCCAAAGTGTAAAAATGAAAACGGTGGACAATATATATAGAGGGAATGGCCCGGTAAACGAAGGGGCGCATTGATTCCAACAAACAACCAGTAAAGTACCACCACGTGTCCCTGGCGCAGTTATGGTACCGTTCCAGCCTGTCCGTCAATACACACCTGTCAAGTATCAAAATTAACCGTCATTCCTTGAAACTGACGTGGAAAGTTGACGGTCTCAAGGAATGAGGGGGCAACTGAAAAGGAATAAAATGAGCACAACGGGTCTACATGGTGGATGTGACGACATGGGGATGACGGATTGATTGTCAACAGTCAGGGAGCTCGGATCTACAGAGGACGGATAGATATAGCATATTAGTCATTGGTTCCATTAATTCTAGAATAGGGTTCTTACTTTACGACTAAGTCTAGGTGTTGTTTCGATTTGGGAGTGCTTGCAGCTTACTGGTGATTTTTTCTACATTATCAATTACCATAAATCGAAACGCATACATGAATATGTAAGAGGAAATTTTTGTAGCTTCTTCGAAAGCCCGCATAAACTCAAAAGCACCAGTTCCACCAACGCTGAGACAACTTGGGTCGACGTTGAAAGCTAATTTACATATATTATCAAAAGCAAAACACTCCAATATGTCTTGTAAGTCCAAGACTTGTTGTGTTTTTTAGGCCTTTGTTAAAATGGGAAGCAATCTGGTATTGATCTCAATGGTGACGTTTTCCATGACAAAGTTTCGGAGAGATTTGGTGTTGAATTCATGGCTAGCTGTTATTTTTTTGGAGCTTCCAGAGTTCACCATCGGAGTTAAAGATTCCATGGCCAAGAAAGTCTTTGAGAACAGGTGTGAAATGATTGCCTTTTGGGTAGTTTCCAAAGTTGGTCTTTAGCACATGTTCGAGGTCAGATGGATTGGCTGTCATGAAGGTATAACCTTTGCCTGGTCTCCAATATACATCACTATTTGTTGGGCAATCTCTCAGATTTTCAGTGAACCAGTCAAGGGAACGGTGCCTATTTTTCAAGAACTCAGGTAAAATTCCAACAAGAGGGTAAATTTTGATTCCTGGTTTTTTTATGGGTTTTTTTGTGGAAGTGTTAAAGCGAAAGTAGAGATATATAGAAAGAACAAAGAAGAAGAGGAACGTTTGGATAGAGAAGAGCTCCATAGACATTGGAAGAGACAAAGAGCTTCCAAAGAGATAAGATTTAAAGTGATAGAAATTCATGGAGTATATAAGGAAGACTTGGGTTTTATAAGGTTACATACTAATATAAGCAACGTTTAGCAATGGAACATAAAAAGTGGGATAAGGAATTTATATTCCTAATATAGTCCTACTTGGGTTTTATAAATTTAGGTAATAATATAAGCAACACTACGTGCATCCTCTATCTCGCTATTCCTATCTCAATTCATGTACAAGCGGTGAAGTAATGACACAAGTCTTTTTTTTTTCCTTTTTTCTTTTTTTGGCTTAAATGCAATTTTAGTCCCTACATTTTGATCATATTTCTATTTTGGTCTTTACTTTTTTATTTTGCCACCTTTAGTCCCTAAAATGGAACCAAAATTGAAATGAAAGACGCATTCCATTTTGGTCTCTACTGTCATCTTACTAATGAAAAATGCTTAGGTGACAAATAGACTACACTACAAGCACACTAATTGCTAACATGGCCTCTATAATAATATTAAAAATAATTCCATGTCAGCATTTTCATTTTTAAAAAAAATCCACATCAAATAAAACAATAAAAACATAAAATTTTAAACTTCTGATTTTTATATAAAATAAAATAAAATAAAATAATTAAATTAAAACTTTTTTCTTTACATTATATTCTTCCCAGTCATCATGAAGAACATGTCTTCATGTTCTTCCTCAAATAATACATTTGCATGCCTAAGAAATTAGAAAAAAAAAATAAAAAATCAAGAACAGACCCAACATGGAACACATAAAATCAAAGGGCACAGATCTACAAAATAAAAAGACCTTCAAAGATTCAAAACGGAAAGAACACAAAACCAAACCCATCAATCAATCTCCAGCAAACCCATAACATCACATGAACCCAAAAAAATGAAAAATAAAACCCTCCATATATATCAAACCCAAAAAAGAAACCCAAAATTTTCAAACCTAGAAAAATTTGAAAAAAACAAAGATCATTAGATCCAAATCACTTCAAACCCAACTGCTTGTTAAAATTTCCCAGTTCAAACAAACCCACAAGAAACTGAAAGCCAAACCCAAATGAAACTAAAACCAAAACCAAAGATCTAAGATTACAAAACACAAAGGCCTCCAACAATTACTCTATCGATTCTTTTACTTTCTCAATATAGAACCAAAAAAAAAAAAAAATTCCATTGGAGGAACTCTAGCTTCCTCAAAAGCAAGGACCTTGAGAATCTTGATCTAGATCTATATGAAAATGGGTGCCTATCTCAATTCTACCACCTACCTTCACCGCAATCTCCACCACCGAGTTGAGAGAGAGAGAGAGAGAGAGACCCACCGATCTAAGAGAGAGAACAGATTTCAGGTTTTCAGCTAAGAGCCTGAGAGAGTTAGAGATGAGAGAGAGTTTGGGGATGAATTTTGGTTTTTAGCTAAAAGAGAGAGTATGAGATGAGAGAGAGGGAGATACAGGAAAATAACAATAACGATGGGTTTTCAACTGATGTTGTGTTTGGTTGCCAAAAATGTATAAGAAAAGTTGAGAAATTTACTACAAAAATTTTTCTCAATCTTTAAAACTGAAAAATTAAATTTTTCTAGGCAACTAAACATGATATTAAAGGAAGAACATGAACTTTCATGTTCTGGTGCATGTTCTTCCAAAAAAAATAATGAAAAGAAAAGGAAAAATTATTTTATTTTATTTAAAAAATCATAAGTTTAGAATTTTGTTTTAATTGTTTTTCTGAAATGGCTTTTTTTAATATGTAGCATTATTTAAATGTTAAATAAAAATTTTATTATTATTTTAATAACCTTGTAGGCATTTTGTGTGCCAACTGTGCACTTCGTCTACCATATAGACTATTTTCCGTTAAGGAGATGATAATAAGGACTAAAATAGAATGCATTTTTCATTTTGAAAACTAAAAGGGAAAAAATAAAAAAAGTAAGAACCAAAATAAAGATAGGATTAAAATATAAGGACCAACATTGCATTTAAGCCCTTTTTTTCTAAGCTGCCTCACGTCACGTCACACAAAATGAAAATATAATTCCTTTTTCTTTTTTTCTTTTTTTTGAGAAAGAATGAAAATATAATTCTAGAATGCTTGAACAGCTCTAGAAGGTCAAATCAGTTTATCCTCTTCACACAAGTCCCGTGTGTCAATGGTTAATGGCTTGTAGTGGCAGCTTCATTCTTACAATTCCTCCTTTGTTGCCGGCTCTTCTTCACCTTGGCTGAAATGTTGACAACTCTTCTTCGATTGCCTTAATTTTCGACATCTAATTCTACCACTTGTCAGTTACAAATTACAATGTCAACATTCTCACTTAGGTTCTTTTGACTATTTCCAATTAGACAACTATCTCACTATTTTGTTTTCAACAATTTGCTTGATTTCTCTTCTTACATAAAGTGATAGTCTTTTCTTATCTGGAGTAGTAGAGGAATGGGCTAATTGTCGTACCAATCAGTTGTTCATTTACTCTGCCATACTATTAAAAAAGCTATGGAATTGAAACTTGTGTGGTTGTTTTAATTATTTTTTGTGTTATTTTATTTTGGTTAGTAACGTCAGGATTTGTATAATTTTTAAATTATTAAAAAAGTATTAATTTGTTTAGCTAAGCTCCTTCTTGATATGAATGTTGAATTCAAAGTAATGCATTTTATATTAAGTAATTTTCTACATAACTTTCCAAATGACAAATGCATTTTCTTTTCTTAAAAAAAAAATTCATGTGAAAAAATACGGGTAGACCCGACCTGATCTGACCCTGCAACTTGATTGACCTACCCTGTTTCTAATCCACTTAAAATGACCCTTTTTTTTTATCCAAACCCATATCTAACCTGTTACTTGATTGACCCAAACCTAACCCACCTGTTTACCAAGTTGAACTTAAAAAAAAAAAAAAGAGTGAAAAGATGAGCCACGTGCAAAACGTTAACGTTTGAAGGAAGGTTAGTGAACGAAAGAGAACTGATGTGAGGCAGCTCAAGAGAGAGAGAGAGAGAGATGCATGTCATTAGCTCACCGGTGGTACATGAATTGGGACAGAAAGATTGAGACAAAGGATGCTCTAAGCAATGTTTAAAATGAAACACAAAACATGGGATAAAGAATTTAATTACTAATATAGTTCCTACTTCAGTTTTATAAGATATAAACAACGTTTAAAATAGAATACATATAAACTTATGGAAAGAAGCTATAACATGACCAACCACATTCCCTCACAGGACCAATATCAGCTAACAACAACTCCAGAAACCATGACCAACTGTCCTTGGTCTCACCCTCACAAACAACAAATGCTATTGGGTACATCCCATCATTCCCATCAATCCCAACAACTGCTAATATTTGTCCCTTCAAAAACCCTCTTAAATGACAAGCGTCAAGACTAATAATTGGCCTACATTCCTCCAGAAATCCAGTTCTACAAACAGCTAGGCACACATACATTCTCTTGAAGTGCAGTGTGGGTGTGTGTAAATTAATTTTGGTTGTTGTGCCCGAATTAGAAACTCTCAACTCTTCAGAATAATCTCTAGCTCTTTCAAACTGATAGGCAAACCTTCCTTTAAGCATTTCCAATGCAATCTGCCTAGCCCTAAAGGCTTTGTCTAGGGAAATGTCTACTTGAAACTGATTTTTTATACCTTCCTTTATCTCAACACTTTTGATGTTGGGTCTCCCTCTAAACACCTCTAGCCATGCAACTACAATCCAACTTGCAAAAACCATCCTACTATGAAAAGCCCTAGAACATGTATGTTTTTCTCGATGGGGTTTCACAAGCAAAGAGTTTTCTTCACGGTCCCATGAAGCATAAACATACCACTCACAATTCTCACATTTGTAACTCACCTTTCGAGACTCATTCTTAACAATTAACAATGGATATTTGTGCTTGATTCTATAAGACTGCACAACCCTCTTGAACTCCTTGTGGTCACTAAACAACATCTCTTTCTCAAAAACAGGGTCGGGCATATCTACCTCAGCTCTAAATTTAATGTACTTGGGGTGCTCTTCATCATCCTCAGAGTTGACAGGTGTGCACAAAACGTCAGAGTGCCCATAATCACTTTCTCCACTTTTTATATTATGCTCCTCATCACTAAAGCAAGTGGGCACCCAATTTGATGTGTTCTACTAATAAGGGTTTACGTTTGATTGGTCATAGGCAGTGGTTTGGACAATGTGAATGGATGGAGCAATGTAAGTTGATGGGTCAATGGGGGAGGATGGTCTTTCATATCTATCAAATTCACTGTCACCTACCAAATCAGCATAGTCCTCATCAAAAAAATTGTCATCTACTCCAACTCTTTCATCAACTTCTTTATGAAATTCATGCTAATCATCACCTTCATTACCTTGATCCTCATCAACTTTTTCCTTAACAGCTTGTTCAACATGCTCCACATATATGTGTACTAACCTTTCAGGTGCAAATTCTAACCAGTCACATACAGCTCTAACATCATCATCTTTTTTCAATGGAAATAGGCCATTATGAAGTTCCATATGAGGAATTCGGTAAAAAAATTCTTCTACATTCATAATACCAAGATCTTTGGCATACTTAGGCATATCAAAAACAAAAAAAGTGTCAAGATCAACATTTGAGACCCTTGATTCAGTCCCTCTAGCATATTCAACATGTGTATCACTATGTGTAAAGAATACCCCTCCATGATGTATAGACATATCAAATGGTTGATTCATATTCAAAGCCCTGCACACATGTATAAATGCATTACTAAAATATTACATTTAATTAATAAATTAATAAAATATAATTCACACACATGTATATAGGAGACATTACTATAGTATAACATTTAATTAACACATTACTAACATCACCATCTTCTTTCAATGGACATAAACCATTATTAAAATAAATATAATACTATATGTAGACAAGAGCTATAAAGCAGAACACATGGACCACTCAGTTGGACCACAACCATTCCACTTAGTCAGTTTACCAAGTAAAAATGTGCATTATTTTACACCATTCAATACACAGCTTATCATCACAGGTTGACCCACCAAAATTATATATCAATAAAGTAACCACTTCTAGACAAAACACAACCAAATATATCATAAACCATAGACAACAAACCCCACCACAAAGTTCCAATAGCAAAGTAAATGAGTTACACACACATAAAGAGTTCTAGCAACAAATCCATCACCCAAAAAATTTAACAAAAACCCCAAACATTCTATGCATCCAGCAACAAAATCCCAAACAAAAAAAACTGAACAAAAACCTCAACAAACCCAAACAACAAAAGAGAGAGAAGAGAAAGAGAGCCATAGAGCTGACCTGGAGCCTTCGATGAACTTACTCACGCCTGCAGTCACGATGCAAGAGCTGGTTGCAGAGCCGATGCGGTGGTCTGAGTTCATAAGGGCTAGGGAGCTAAGGGCTGGGTTCGTGGGTTTAGTTTTAGGATTTTGAGTTTAGAATAGTGTCGTAACAAAATTTTGTTTGTTTTCTCTTTGGGCAAAACGGCGTCGTTTAGCAATTGCCAGGTCACCACTTCATTTCTATTGAAACAGTGTCGTTTTGAGCTTATTTGGCAAAACAAAAAAAAACAAAAAAAACATGTTAGCAAGATGACATGGCAGTTAACACTAGAAACTAACTGAGGGGTGATTTGCTAACGGGACCAAACGTTGGGGTGTAAAATACAATCACCCCCAAACGTCAGGGGTGTACTTTGCAATTCACCCTTTTTTTTTAAACTTTGAGCCCTTTATTCAACCAAACAAAAGACAACCAAAAAAAAAAAAGACTCATTGTATAAAACTCTAACTAGTCACTTATCCATCATATATATATATATATACCCCCTCAAAAAAAAAAAAATTTTAAATAAAATATTTAAAATGTGTAACTTGTTAGAAAGCACCAAACGTAATATAATTAGAGTTTGTTTAGTATTGGATTGTCTTATTCTTTTAATAGAAAACTGAGTTGTAATTTGTTTTAACTAATATAAGCAAAAAAAATTAATCAAAAATAGGATAAATTGTATTTTTGTCCTCAATTTTAAAATGTTTGACTTCGATCCCTGAAATTTCAAAAATAGGATTAAATGTTTGACTCTAATCCCTCCATCTATTTTTTAGTTTACTTGACTATCAAGATGTTGAGGCTCACCCACGATAAACAAGCCATGCTTAAGAACTTAATTTAATTCATGCCAGCTTAAGCTTTACAAAAAATGTGCCTAATTGATAAAATGCTTCACAAAGATTTATGAAGGAAAAGGTTATGTTAATACTCTGATGTGGCATTTGATACGGGGTAATGTTTTAGGATTCTCAGGAATGTTTAAAAATTCCCATGTTTGGTTACAAATCACGCTAGAGAATCAGATACTAGGAGAATCTAGATTCTTCTCTTAAACCCTTCTCAGTAGAAATGTGAATTTTCTTTAAAACAGGTGAGAATTCAGATTCCCAAGCTTAAAGGAAATTGTATTTTTTATAAATTGACAATTTAACCATTTTTCCTTATCATTTAAGAAATTAAGATAAAATATAAAACAAATTATCAATATCTTTTTCTTTGTCTTTATCTTTTCCTGCCAAAATAATATGAACAGGATAGACAACTATGTTGATATATATATTTTCATCCCAAAGCTAACAATAAAAGTTCTTTTTTCCTTGTTACACTACTAAAAAAAAAGTCTTTAAAAATCTTAGAGATATAGCAAAGAGCTGATTGTGGTGGGCATCCTTTGAAGAAAGAATAGAAATTGGTGAGAGATGGCATTGGGAATGGTCTTCATTATTACAAGTTCAATTGTAAAAAGGTCTTCTTGGAAGCCATATGCTGTTACTAGAATCCTTCACTGTGTTGTTTCTCCATTGGCAGTGTAGACTTGGTCCCAACCATTGAGGAGTACCAATGTCCCTTAGGCACGCCCGATCCCTTAGCCGATACCTATTTTCCAAAGACTGGTGTGTTCATGTCTCTAAAACCTTTGTGTCGATTTTTGGGGTTTCCCATCTTCCCAATTTTGTTGATCCCTCTATTTCCCTTATTATGAGGATCCCTCACCCCATTGCAAGATTTAAAGAAAATAATTGAGCCATCCAAATCCAATTCTTCAAACAATCTCAATCACCATTCATTCCATCTAAAACAGTTGCTTTACCATCAACCCCAAGTTATTTCAAGGATTTTTTTTTTGCCATAAATAAATCGTTTTATGATTTTTTTTTTTTTAATTTCAAAATCAAAATTCCACTTATGAATGAAAAGATGTTTAATAATTAGATAGACACCATGTACAACTTACCTTTATGTAATTATCCTAAAAATTTATTTTGCTTATTACTCGTTTTATGAAAGAGGTTTTGTTTTTTATTATTTAGAAACTGAAAGAATAAATTATTAAATAAAGAATTTGAGGTCCTATTGATTTTTTTTTTTTTTTAAACAGATAAGATTCATCATATCTTTTAGTTGAAATAAGGATGACATATTACTCTATGAAGTGAATTTTGGGTTGTCATTCAATGGAGTAGTGGAATCAAAGATTGTAGTAGCCAAAGGCCTTGTAGCTGAATTAGCACCTCCCCATGTACAAAGTACTTGAAGGTCTTGGAGAAAAAAGGTTCGAGCTGCAGGGTTAGCAACATGTTGTAATTATTTCTTAAAAAAAAAAAGAATCAAACATTGTAGTTACCTCATTTATAATGGTTTGAAAGCCTTTTTTTTTTTTTTTATTCTAAAGCATGTATCACTTTAGTATATAAGTGTGATATGTGCAAATGTAGCAATGAAACAGTTCGGTTCATCCAAAACAAAAAAAAAATGAAACAGTTCGATCCTTTGTTAATCTATTTTTAGAGATAAGTAGACTCGAATCGCCAACATCTGCAACTGGTTAAACCCCTACCTCTTAGGCCCACGATTGATCCTACCAGCAATGGTAAGTGACTGCTCTAAAGTAGTCTTACTATTTCTTTTTCTTTTTCTTTTTCTTTTTAAAATCATTTTAGAAATGTAACAGCATTCTGCAGTGATAAGTTACTTCAATAAACTTCCATTCCATTTTTCCCTTATTAATGAAGTGCAAATTGCCAGACTAGAATGTTGCCAAACCTGCTCAAAAAGCAAAGAATTATTCACAACTTATTTTTATGTCTCACACACACACACAGCTCAAAAAGCAAAGAATTATTCACAACTTATTTTTAGGTCTCACACACATACACACACACACACATATATATATATATATTCTGCACCTACTTTCCAACCCTTACACCATCTCATTTTGATCTCCAATTGAAATTCATGAGCACGTATACTACCCCCACATGATCTCACATTCTACCACATGCACACAAAATGGACAAAGTAACCTAAAAGACTAACAAAAAATAAATTATACAAAGTAAATCGACTCTGCTCATTCAGTTCAATTGCAATTCAAGGTCCACAACCACATCCATTTGAGAATTATAGAAGGTAAGAGAGGGAAGAATCATCCTTTAAACCAAAAAAATAGACCTCTTTGAGCCAGATCCTGTCAATCGAACTATTCTACAATTACATTTTGTTTGGAATTTATGCTTCCTAAACTTCAAAATTACCAAACTGACCACAGTGATTGATTTTATGACCCCCTGTGAGATTTTGCAGTATTAAACAATTCATACTCCAGGAAGTAGTCAGAGATGATTGTTCATCCATGGGCTTACAAACAGACTGGTATGTTTTTACAAATTAAAGTAGTATAATCCTCAGGTCTTTTAGATGCCACGCTTAAATTGTCCCGCAAAAGTGAATTAGGAGGCTCCTTGACATGTAATGTGATGACCAATCAATCCTTGAGCAGCCTTGCGGCTGTGAAACTATAAAATCATCTTCAAAACCACAAAGGACTAGTTCTTTCATGCTTACTTAACACGCCATCATAACCATCACTAGAATCAGACTCCACATCAATACAGTAAACTGCCTAGGGATCTGCAATATGCCAAACATAAGCCAGAACTTACTAAAATATCAATGAAAATCCATCAACTAAAACTCAATATTTTTAGAAGCAACAGCTGCATAAAATTTACATCCTGGCCCTTCCTCTTTTCTTATCTTTTTGTTTGCTTGGTACATCAAGGCCAGATAAGAACATTCCACTTATTCTCATAATATGATTGCCACTTGCTTTTAAAATTGTACTAAAATCTCAAAATGTAAGTTCAAGACAGACAATTTGCAAGCATTAGCACTCAAAGCTAAATATGTGTGTGAAATCATTTCAGCCAAAGGCTTGTAAGGTTCCATAATTCAAAGAAAAGTTACAAAATTAATGCATGCGCACCTGGGTAATGCTCTCTTGTTTGAAGAGAATCATACTTGTCCATGGACTCATTTTTGAGAGCTAATGTGATTGCCGCCTGCACAGGACTGTGCCCCATTGCTAGCAGATGTACCATCATTCTTGACCCTTCGATAAAAGAGGACATATGCATGAGCTGTCTTTACTTCTTCCTCATGTATGGGTGATACCTGGTGGTCATCAAAATTGTACCACCTATTCTCATCTAAAAGCTGCACTTAATAGAAAAGAGTATATATCAGGACGAAATATTGGAAAAAGTAGAAAAAGTCCACTAAAAAGTAAACTGAACAGTTAGTTGGTAGAAAGGCTTATCCACATCTGCAGGCTAAAATTGAACTAAAAACAATGGTGTGCCATAAAGGTGAAGGACTAAAGGTTTATATGTACTCGTTATAACAAAGACACTAGGCATCAACAATGATCAGTAAAGCAACACCCAAATCAGTGTCAACCACAATAGTTTGCAACTGAGAGAGCAGCTGATCTTTGGAGGGGGGAAAATGATGAAATCTTTGAGAAAAAGGTACAAAACTTTTTCACTGACCTTGATATGTGCAGTATAGTGCCCACTACCCATGCCACCATAATGATTAGTTAAAGCATACAGTTCGTAGAGTTGCCGTCGGGATGTGATTTTGTTCGCAACATAATTTGTTAAGTCAAAGTCATGAATGGGGAAGTTGACAAAGGTTTCTAACTTATTATGCTTTATGGACCTGCTGTATGAGAATCTCTTTAGATGGATGACCAATACTTCTGGAAGCCTCCATAGATCAAGCTTTTTACTTGCTTGTCGTCGCTCTTCACATTGAGGACAGAACCTTCATCAGATACACAAACAAATCAGATTAGTGTTTAGCTGTTCAACAGGTAGCCATTCTTTCAAAAGGATTTTTGCATTGATCAAACAGTTTAGATATTGATATAAGAATTTTAGACTACGAATATCAATAGCAAGTGCAAAGTAGTGGAAACCCAACATTCTTCATTCAAGGATGCTTCGTAAAGTACAAAAAGACTTTATGCACTATCAAAAAATGATTGAGCAAAACACAAAATCTGAGAACACAAACTAAGAGCTGTTCCATTAAGTAACCAAGGAAAGCATTTTGCATTCATTAAATTTGCAAGGCATGACTTGCAAATTCACATGGTGTTTCAAGGTTAACTAACAGTCAGAGCCACATTTTCTTATATTTCACCACAATCATAAGGCACTAGTCAAAGGGGCAAGTTGCTCCCCAAAAGGTTGAAAGGTTGAAACCATCAATATTCACCAATTCAGTCTCAATACCCCTATTTCTATTTGAATTTTGTCTTAAGACAGTAAACATTATTTGCATAAGGCAATAGAAAGTAACATTCTTTTGAACAACTAAGAATGTTGGTCAGTAATGCAATCCACCAACTAGAAGAAATACAATTTTGTTGGATCAACAGTTTATATATCAATCTTGAATTCTTGACCCTTAGGTAGGATCACCACCATATCAATCAAAGTCCGTCATGAACAACATGCCTACCCACAACAACATTTACATTGACAATGACAACACCAAGAATAAGTAGAAAGAAAAAGAAAAAGAAACTAACCACATATCTTCAGGGACCAGGGGTTCTTCACGCAGAAAAGCTTCCAGGCATGTATACAAGGAGAGAGGTTCAGTACGAGCTTTCTTGTTAGGAGGCCCATTAAACACTTCTGGCAAATTTTCTAAATAATGTGTATCATACTTGTCTAGAAGCTTCTGTGACCAGTCAACATAAACTAGTATCGAAGTTGATGATGAGGACAGTCTAACAGGTTTATCTTCTCCCACTGAAAGATCAATGCAAGCATTGCTTTCATCAACCAACTGAAGAGGTAGTTTCAGTAATGCTACTGCTTCAGAATTAGTTCTTTCCTTATTTATTGAATTTGACATAGAGGAATCAGTGCATGCTTCACCAGAACTGATATCATGACTCTGGTCTGATGCTGCTATAATAGAGATGCTAGTATCAAAAAAATCAGTTTTTCTTCGGCTTTCAGTTGTTGCCATTGGAGAAAGCATTTTGTGAACAAGTAGCTGTATATCACCTCTTGTAATTACATCATCACATGAGATTGATGAGACAAGAGGTGTTCCATAAGGCTTCCACCCTGACATAGTTTGGGCATCATTTGTTTCCCTAAGACACAAATATATACAAGAACAAATTAGAAAGTGGCTCAACACAAGAACCCACCATATAAACTAAAAATTCTTGAAATTGGTATTTTTCTAAACTGATAACATGTTAGCATTGGATCAATTTCACCCACCACCTGGCATCCTTTTGGTCCAGGATGTCATTTTTCTTTTCCTCCCGTGTTTTTTCATTTTTGAAAACTAAAATTAGACTGGGATGCCATTTGACTAAAGACAATTTTGGTCACAGAAAAAATGAAAAAGAGAAACTGTAGTCTTGACTAACTATGGAACTATTTGTTTCTTCAGGATATCTATGATAGTTAAAAGCATAAAGCAGTTGATGTAGTAATTAAAGCAGCCAACATAATTTTTAAAAATTGATGGACTCAATAACTACTGCCAGTTTTCTGGAGGCCCTGCCTTCTGGAACACTAGATAAAAGATAGAGATAAAGCAGCCCAATTTATCTCTGTCACTGATTAAAATAGTGTCATGAAATTATACATACTGTTCTCTACGGCGGTGTATTAACTGAAGATGTTTTGTATTCTTCACCAACTTTGGCATCTTGTATGCAGCAAGGTAGTCATCATCTTTGATGGTGGACAACATTATCAGAGGATCTTCTAGAAACTTTTGAATCAAATGGTTTCGTATCTGTGAACAAAACATTTGTATAATTCAATCCAATTAAACATATAAAAATTAAGCCACATACACACAAATTCAGAATGTTTACTGCTGCAAACCTCAACAAGCAAAAGCTTCTCACTGTGCTTCAGGGAACATGCACTGCTAAGGGCCTGGATTAAGTCCCTGCAACGTCCCTGCTTGGGGACAGTCACAGTGCAAGAAGATGGCAGGGCACTTCCATCACAAGTAAAAACTGTTACTGTCATATTGCGGGTGATGGTCTGCTGGAGAGGTAAGGAGAGGTACATGAATGGATCAAATGTGACGGAGACTTTATTGCATACTGGACACACCAACGTTGACTTGTATTGGCCCTGTAATGGAGACAATTTAGATGTATAAGTTCAAAAGCATTAGTAGGCAGGTGAAATAAATTTTGTTTGGTGGGGGGGGATGACAACAATGAAAATCAACAGCATGCTCTGTGGCAGGATGTGATTAAGAGATTTATCTAATGTGAGAAAAAGTGAGGCATAAATAGTACTAGTTGAACCTCATCTAAGCCTTTCACAATTTTATTGGTAAGTTACACACCCGGTGGATCTTAAACCCATGTCCGGATCCTCCCCCTTGCTATTACAAGGAAGAAATTTTCATTTGAACTTATGATCATTGACTCTAAGGGCCTGTTTAGTAGAGATGTTCAAACAACAGCTTTCAATGTTTAAACACTTAAAACTATGGGCCCAAAAAAAATATGTTTGGTAGCAATGTTTAATTATGGGTATTTAAGTTAAAATTCTCAAATTAGGGTGTTTCAAACATGAATTTTGAAAACTCATCTATACTAGTTTTCAGTTTTCAAGTAACGATGTTAAATGGTCTTTTTGTAAATAAGTTGAAAATAGTAAGGCCCATTGACAAGACCAAACTCTCTCTCTCTCATGCTTCAACCCTTTTTTTTTCTTTTTCTCCCACAAACCCACCTCTTTGTCCTTCTCTTCTTTTTTTTCTCTTTTTCTCTCTCCTTAAATAAAATAGTATTCTTTTACTCTACAACCATCACTATTGTAAAAATGACATATATACATACCAAACACACAATTATATTTTTTCACATTTAAAAAAATGTTATTTGAAATACGGTACCAAACAAATTTTTTGCAATATAAGTACTTTAAACAAGTGTCTTCACAACACTTTTTAAACCACGGTTTTTACATCAATTTGAACAACAATACTTAAACAAAACTACCAAACGAGCCCGAAGCATTTTACATTAATCAGGGCAAGAAATCTGAATAGATCATAATTGAACCATAATACTAAACAATAGGCTAAAGCACAATACTGTAATAAAAACTTTTCATATAATAATATAAAGATCATATTATTTTAGCTTCTAGATTTTCTACAAGATGATAATTTTTTTTTATAAGTAAATAAAGCTTCATTGATATCAAAAAGAGAGAGACACCCAAGTACACAAGAAGTATAAGGGGGGAACAAATTAAAAACGGACATTACAAAAGTCAAGAAGATCCAAAATAGAAGAAAAAGATTGGTTTCTCCACACAGAGAACCAATCTAGTAAGGTTCGAAAAAATAGAAGCTTGAGATCTGGCATGGAATGCTCATTGTCTTCAAAACACCTATTATTTCTCTCCTTCCAGATACACCACATCAAACAAAGAGGAACAACCTTCCATATATCTCCATTACGGTGGCAACCAAAACGACCTTGCCAGCAAGCAAGCAGCCCAACAATAGACATTGGCTTAACCCAACAAACTTCAAAAAAACCAAAAACCATATCCCACAACTCCAAAGCAACCGGGCAATGAAGGAAAAAATTGTCAACATTTTCACTATTACACTTGCATTTTCTACAAGATGATAATGTTTATGCAATCAAGCCTCAATCCCAAAATTTTGGGGCCGGCTATAGATCATCAATAGATTAGCCAGGAATGGCCACATGTACTATTTTCCTCCACTCTAATTTATCCGAAGTCATACTCTATGCTAAACAAGTCCGTTACTTCTTTAATTGACATGTCATTTTTCATTACTTCTAGTAAAGTTATTTTTGGTCGTCTTCTACCTGTGTTCATTCCCTTAAGTTGGATCAACTCACTCTTTCTTACCTATGCATTAATCGCTCTCCTCTAAACATGACCAAATCATCTCAAGCGACTTTCACTCATCTTTTCATCAATAAAGGCTACCCTCCTTATCTTTAAGGAGATTTCCTCACTTCAAATCCTATCTTTCCATGTATTTCCACTTATCTATCTTAACATTCTCCTTTCAACTACAATCAATACATTAGTATGTTGCTTCTTAATAGCCCGCCCAACATTCAGTACCTTAGAGCATAGTTGGTCATAAAGCAGTGTTATACAATTTTCCATTTAACTTAAAATGTATTTTTTCTCTTACTTTTTTTGATAGGAAAAGATTTCAAATTAAAGAGAAATCTTTTTTTTTTTTTTTTGAGATAGTTTCATCCTATGGCGTCCGTCCACTTGTAATAATAGTTCTTTATCATCAGACTAAGACACCAGTCAGTTTTTAGTGTAGACGGAGATTGACATCCTCTTCAATCTCTCCATCTTTATGGATTATTGATCCAAGATATCAAAATTGTTTGACCTCTAGTATTTCTTGGCCATCAGGTCTTACCACCCCTTCGTTTTTTTTTTTTTTCTACTTTTACTAAACTTACATTTCATATACTCTGTTTTAGTCCTACTTAATCAAAAACCTTTAGATTCTAGAATGTGATGCCAAATTTCTAACTTAGCATCACTCTACTTCTAGTTTTATCCACTAAAATATTACTCGTATATTGTGAATATTTCATTTTTGTAGAAAGAATAAACCAATGATTAGCCATTTTCTTGAAACTTTAGAACTTGAGAATAAGCATTGGAAAGTTAGATTTACAATCAGAATGTCTTGCTTCATTTACTTTTTTTTTTATAAGTAAGAAGAGAATATTATTAATAAAAGAAAAGCAAGAACAATACAAGAAGTTCATAGTAGTGAACAAAGGAAAAATGAACAAAAAGATAGAAGCAGCCCTTAATCTATTCTAATAGACGAAAGAAAATCCATAAGGGTAAAACAATCCGAGAAACCCCAACAACGAGACCAGTCAAAGCGGGTCCGTTGGCAAAGCTCTAATAACTGAACCACAGTTTTCCCCTCATCCTCAAAAGACCGCCGATTCCGTTCGGTCCAAATGGTCCACAATAAACAATTTGGGACCAAATTCCAAATATCAAAACAATGCTTCCCAAGCCAATTATACCAACAAAATAATAAGTCCACAACTGATCCTGGCATGACCCAATCGATCCCAAACAGCCGAAGCATATACATCCACAAAGAATGAGCTAACGGACAAAAAAGTAACATGTGATCCACAGATTCCACGTTACAACAGCACATACAACAACAATTTGCCAAAGGACAACCCCGAAGCATAAGGTTATCCAAGGTAAGAATCTGACCGTGATGCTTTGTGAGGAAGACTCAAAGGGGCACTTATAACAAGGTAATTTCAACTTACCTCAGCCAAGCTTCATTCATCAACCCTACTAAAGTTATGAGGCTTTGAGAAGAAGATAAGGGGCACTTATAACAACGTAATTTCAACTTATCTCAGCCAAGCTTCATCTGAACTGATTTGTAAAATTTATAACGATTTAAATTCTTTTATAATTTTAATGGAGGTATTATTGATAGGAAGTAACTGTAGAACACGAAACAAAATAATGCAGGACAATGAACTCTCAAAAGGTAACTTGATGTTTGAGGAAACAAAAGAACAATAGGACCTGGGAATCACCACCAAGCATGCGAAAGATAACAGGAAGTAACCATAGAACAAAAAACACAATAATGCCGGACAGTGAACTCTCAAAAGGGAACTTGGTGTTTGAGGAAACAAAAGAAGAACAAAAGAATAGGACCTAGGAATCACCACCAAGCATGAGAAGGGTAGGAAACCCGGAGTCACCACCAAACACCAAAAGAAAACTTCGAACCCAAATTTTATAAACCATAATCAACTATCTACAATAGTTTACTTTGGGCCCTTTAAATAGAGTTCCCAAATTACATTAAATGCATAAAGAAAATAAAAATTCATAATGCCTATTTGAATTTCGAACCTTCAGTCATATTCAAACTCAAATGTAAAATTCTAAAACACATTGGATTTTGGATTAAATTTGGATATACTGGCTTTGAATACTCAAATTCAAAGTCCGACTCCAACGAGTCTGCACCAACTAATAAAAACATGGCTAATAATAAGCTTAATCCATCTCGAAATGTATTCTGTACAAAATAACATATTGTGCAGAGAATTTTCGTTTTATAAGAGTACATATTGTGCAAAGGTACAGACTATCTTTGGAAAACATCTGGTTAAGGACTGCTGACAACCTGACTTTAAATCAAGTTATTTACAGTTAGAATCATTTCCAAAATCGAGTCCAAACAGTTTCCTAGGGGATGAAAAGATAAGAAACCAGGAAACCTTAAAGATTTCTGATAGAAAATTATCCGAAGGGTCATCACCACAGCCAACAGTAAAGATAAACAACACCTTTTTATATATAATTCAAAATTAAAAATAAAATAAAATAAAAACAATACTGATTTTGTGTGAGAAACTTGTGAGGTTTAATATTGAAGAAATGAAGGAAAACATATGGACAACAGGCTTGAATATTCTAGAGCTAATAAGCAGCACCCTCTCCCCTATTTTGAGAGACATTACCATAACAAGTAAGCTTGAATATCTTAGAAACAATAGAAGACATAAGGAACCTCTATTCCTGGAAAATTACCTCGAATGACATATGGACAACAGGCTTGAATATTCTAGAGTGAATAAGCAGCACCGTCTCCTCTATTTTGAGAGACATTACTATAACAAGAAAGCTTGAATATCCTAGAAACAATGGGAGACAAATGGAACCTCTATTCCTGGCAAATTTCCTCCAATGAACAATACTCACTAAATGGTATAAACATCCAAAGAAATTGGCTCTTACTGGTGCCAGAAGGAAACACATACAAGTTACTGCAACTTGCTTACAGCATAAGATTTCATAAAATATTGTTTTTTTATAAGTGATTTCATAGAATATTTTTAGTCAATACCAATGTCAACCAAGTTCAAATACTAGCATTGAGAGGCTTAAAACCATATCTAGAATCTAGACCGAAAACAATAATTACAATGTGATGGAGGTCTTTGACAAGACTACCAAGACTACTATCCAGAAAAGCAAAACCCTAAAGAATCATCCTACAAATTCAATTAAGGTTTTCAGTAGGTCTGATAGGACAGTTTTACTGGCTTCCAGAACACGTTTACTTGGGTTCCAAATCTATATTGTCACCATATTAACATCTTACTAATTTATTTACAAGTTGGCAAGGTTCTTTCGGTAGACATCGAAGCATAAATCTGTGGAGGGCTGTACCACATTGTGTCTTATCGGATTTTAATCTTTTTCCATGTTCTAATTTTTAAAAATGCTTGATCTTTGTAATTTAAGAGTTTGATGTACTGCTACCCATGTACACCCCCAGTGTACCTCGATCTTTGATTAATACAATTTCATTTTTATCAACAAAAAAAACAAAAAACAATAAAAAACATCTTGAGGATGCAATGACAAAGAAGCAATTTAGTTCCTTTGGTGAATGGTTTGATATGTGTCAATGTGTGACAAAATCTAGGTTAAGATGCGTAAAGACCTTAGATTTTATGCCTGTTTAATGTTAGATTCTTTCTGTCTTCTCTCTAACTTTTTACTTTCTACCTCTGTATTTTAGTTTCCAAACGTCCAACCATCAAATACTAATAAAAGCCTAACCATAAGTTACATAACAGCCTTTTTTAAAACTAGTTACCAAATCCTTAAATTCTGATAAGTTTCCTTGCCATTTTATGGGAATCCAAAAGATTGGTGTGAGTTATTCTTTTCTTCTTTTTTTGTTTAAGCGCAATTGTTATCCTACATTAATGAATGGACGCAGAAAATCTAAGCAGAACCAGAAAAATTTTGGTTAGAATTATAAGTTTGATGGTGTCTCACTATTAGTGAAGCTTAAGATCTAAGCAAGGACATTGCCCAAGATCCAACCTTTTTTTTTTTTAAGTTCTTCAAAGTCGAAATTTCTCACATGAGAAATAAACATGGACTAGTATCAGTGGATACCGAAGATAGACTGCGCTATACATTCAGTGCAGAGTATGTCAAAGGTGAAAATATTATTTAATAAGTGGAAGAACTCTGCCTGCAACCTATAAGCAAGAGATTTGCCCCCAAAGCTTGACCTGGAGTCCAAGTAACCCATCCCCAAAAATAGCAAGACATACAAGAATAGTTGATTCCAGAAAGAGGGCGCTTGCATACAGTAAAAAAGTACAAAACCATAAACTACACTCAAGATTTAGATTTAAAATATATCAATGTTATACTCACTTGGCACACATCAACAATTATAGAATCATTACGAGCAATATGATTTGCCCAATACTCATCGGCAACCTCTTCATCAGGTCGGCCATCAGCATCCCTGGTCTTCATATAAGGTTTGTGTTTGACACGATTCAGATCTTCGTGAAGACCATCTAGCAAAAATGCTAAAAGCTCCTGACAAAATAACAAACCATTTTACTGATGCAAATTGCATGGAAACCATGGAACGAATAAAAGCTTCAAGTCAAGCACTAAACCTGAGAATCATGCTGATTGTATCCAGTAAACTGAGGTGCAAAGCGAGCAAGCTTCGCTTTAAAGGATCGAGGAGCAACTGGTGCCCGTCCAGGTGCCCACAGCTTTCGAAGTAACTCACCAAAAGCTAGAGCTAGCTCACCCTACATAACGACTACATCAATTCACAAGAATAATAGCATAATAGCACTATTATCAAGTTATACTCATTATAGAATTTTCATCTCCACAAATTTATTTCAATAGAAAGAATATCTACCAGAAAGTGTGACATATTGTTTTTGATAAGTAAAGAAAAATTATTGAACCAAAAATATATCCCATGTACACCAGCGGTGTACGTAGGGAGCAGTACATTCAAACTTTCAAATTACAATGCTAAAGCATATCTAATAAAGAATAACAGGGAGGAGATTTGAAGGCAACACTCCAATCCAGTAAAGTGTGAAAAAAGAAAGATTTAATCTCAAGAATGTCTTGTATCAAAAAAAATCTCAAGAATGTCCGTTCACTACCCTCAAAACATCACACATTCAGTTCATGCCAAAGACACCACATAATGCAATGTGGCACAACCCTCCAAAAAGCTCTATTTCAATGTATACCAAAGGTACTTTGCCATGCTGCCAACAAATCAAGGACTCTCTCTGTGGCATAACCCATAGAAGACCAAACAAAATCCACACCATTGCCCATAACTCATAAGCTATGGGATAGTGAAGAAGCAAATGATCCACCAACTCCCCACTCTGTTTGCGCATATACCACCATTCTAAGGAAATAATACTTCTCTTTCGTAGATTTTCTATGGATAAAATCTTCCCTGAGGCAGCACTCCATGAAAAGAAAGCTATCCTAGAAGGAACCTTTGATTGCCACACCAACTTCCAAGGGATTGGCATGCCAGTAGCTGGGGAAAGAGAATGGCAGTACTCATGCACCTCAAAACCCCAACTCTTGACTAGCCTCCAACAGAGGTTATCAAGACCCTCACCCTTCACTGAGGTGGAATGAATTAAATGCATAAAAGCAGTCAAGCTCTCCAACTCCTAATCCTAGACTGATCTAGAATCCCATTAGGGAAATGCATAATCTCAGCTATAGAAGATTCCTTATCATGAAAAATTCCATAAAACTCCAGGAAGGCTTCTTTAAGAGGACAATCACACACCACAAGTCATGCCAAAATTTTACCTTAGGACCATCACCTACATTGAATAGAATAAACTGGGAAAAAATCAACCAAAGATATACACATGAATTTCCAGAGATACACAATATGGACCAGGCACAATGGAAAAAGTCAACCACTCCCGTCTTATGGAACTCTATTGATGAAAAATTAACAAGCAAGCCTTCTTAGTACACAGGTAGTGTACTAAGGATGGATGGAAATCAACAGAAAGTACAAAGATCTAAAAATTATATAAGAGGAGAGAAAGGATGACCACTCATCACAGCCATCTAATCATAGAACACAAGAAAAACAACCATCAAACATATTCAAGATCCAATCTTTTCATTACCTAAACCCTTAAACATCAAACCTTATTCAAGATCCCTTCATGATCTCATCAAGAAATCTAATTTCGTGCTGAATTCCAAAGGATCCTACATCAAAATTGGCATCAGAGTCCCATTAGGTTGGCTAAAAAAGGGGGAGGATGCAAAATGAGAGTTTCTCTTGTTTGGTGTGGTGGAAATGAGGGAGGATGGAAAAGGGTCTAAGTGGAGATTTTCCACCCAAGTTTCTCTTGGGAAACTGGAAATGGTTATGGCACTTCAAGATGGAAAACAAATTTACTGAGATTGGTAATAGCTACAAAATATGGTGAGAAATGGGGGGATGGATATTAAAACCTGCTAAAGGGACCCATGGTTGTAGCCTATGGAAATGTATTAGAGTAGGATCGAATAGATTGTGTCCTTTGATGTAGGTGCTGACACTGAGTACAGTTCTGGAATGACAATTGGTGCTGGAATCATCCTTTGAAGGAGTTGTTCCGGAGTTGTTTGTATGCTCATTAGACAGTGATCCATCAATTCAATCATTGATTGTTGGTCAGATAAATCACAAATGGGGAAGGTGCGGAGTTGGGGAGAAAGATTTCATAGAGATTTTAATGATTGTGAATTGGAATTGTTACATTCCTTCGTATATCTTCTTTAAACATACACTTCTATGAGAAAAGGTTGTGACCGAATGAGCTGGACATTGAATGGGAGTGGTAAGTTTGATATTCATGCATTCTACACTGTCTTACATGGTACTAGTGCAGTCTCTTTCCCTTGGAGGAGTATTTGGTGTGTTAAGGCTCCAAGGAGAGTTTTTTGTACGGACATCTTGGGGTAAGATCCTTAGATGTGAGAATCTCATGAAGAGAGGTTTTACTTTAGCAGGATGGTGTTGTAGATAGTAGATCATCTATTGAAGCATTGCTCTCTAGCTCATGCTTTGTGAAGTTATGTTTTTAGTTCTTTCAATATTCAATGAGTTTACCAAGGACAATCATATTTCTTTTCATGGTCTGCTTCCTTAGGTAAGATTTTAACAACAAATAACCTTCACAAAAGACGTGTGCTAGTTCTTGATTGGTGCTGTATGTGTAAGAGTTGTGGGGAGTCAGTGGATCATCTTCTTCTTCACTGCCCCATAGCTTGTGAGTTGTGGTCGTTGGTGTTCTGTTTGTTTGGATTCCACTGGGTTATGCCTCACAAGGTTATTGAGTTGTTTGAGTCTTGGCAGGGCATGTTTGGACGACATCGAAACATAGATTTGTGGAGACTTGTGCCTCATTGCTTGATATGGTGTATTTGGCGTGAAAGAAATGCTAGAAGCTTTGAGGGATGTGAACGCTCTACGCTAGAGATTAAGTCTTTTTTTTTACACACTATCCTTGATTGGAGTGTGGTCTTTTGTCATCTTTCTTGTTCTTCCCTTACTGTTTTACTTGATCATTGTAATTTTGGTTCTTAATTTATGCCCCCATAGTACATTCTCAATGTACTTGGGTTGGCTATTTTCTTTTTTTTAATAAAATTTCCGTTACTTATCAAAAAAATATGTATATATCTTCCATTTACTTGGAGGAATTGATTTGGGAAACATTCTTCATATTTGGAATATATTTCCTTCATGATTGATGTGGACCTTGTGGAGGGGAAAAAAATTGACATACTTTTGAAGATGCAAAATGTTCGATGACTCAATTGCAAAACTGGCTGCTTAGAGCTATGTTTGATACCCACGTGTGGAGTTTCACCACCAGAATTTCCGTTGTACATTTCAAAGAGTGGCTATCTTTACATCACATTATTCTTCATAATTCTTTAGACTTCTTTATGTTCTTTGACCATGAGGTAGTCTTCTTTTTCAATAAAATATCATTACTTAGGCTCTGTTTGGAAGTTCATAAGGGAAAGGAATGGAATGGAAAGGAATGGAATGATCATAAAGGAATGGAATGATCATAAAGGAATGGAAAGGAAGGGAATGGAATGTATTTAAATAAGAGAAATGAATGGAAAAGAATAGAATAGAATGGAATTAAGTAACCTTGATTGAATGTTTTAAAATAAATGAATGGAAATGAATGAAAATGAATAGAATTTAAGTAATCTTGTTTGGGAGTAACACGGAGGGAATGGAATGAAATCATTTTATGACAATATTACTATTAGACCACTATTTTAAAATAAAGGGTTGAATATATTGGGGTATTTTGGGAGTTTTAGTAAAAAATTCATTAAATCTAATTTCACTCCCTCCCATCCCTCCCAATTTCAGGGGAAATAAAAATTTTGAGTTTTAAGGAATAGAGAGGAATGAATGTTCCCTCCTACCTATTTCATTCTCTCCCACTTAAACTCCCAAACAAGGGGATGGACTTTCCATTCCCTCCATTAAAACTCCCAAACAAGGGAATGGAAGAATATTCTAAAATTATTATTTTCATTCCTTTCCATTCCATTCCATTCCCTCCTCCCAAACGAGGCCTTAAAAATTTTATAATAATAAAAGATAATAAAAGAGTCAAGAACCATCCACCTATAGAATTCAAAGTCAAAGTTTCACAAGTACTAGCACTAGAGAACAAAAATAGATCCGGAATAGAAATCCACACAAGTCTATGTAAAATTCTCAACTCAAATAAGCTTATTTGGAACAAAATTTCAAAATAATTTATTACTATTTAGTTGTACCACAATACATCAGTGTAGCATATTATGTTAGCCAGAGCAAGGAATCAACAATGACAACCGCCAAGCCTTAGTCCCAAAATTTTGGGGTCAGCTATGGATCCTTAACAAACTAGTCAGGGTTGGTCACCCATGTATTATTTTCTAACATTCTATTTGATCCAAAGTCGTACTTTTTGTTACTTCCTTAATTGACATGACTTTTATCTACTTCTATTTTAGTTATTTTTGGATTTTCTCAACCTTTTTTTTTCTCTCAACTTAAATCAACTCACTCTTTCTCATTGATGCAAAGCAAAGAATTATAAATTAAAAATAAAAACAATAAAAAAGTAAAAAGTATAGAACCATGCAATCAACACAATTAAAAAAATAAAATAAACAACCTACTTCAACAGTGATGCAATCCACACAACAATAAATATCTATATCTAAACCTAAACTCAAACGTGAGTGCCTTCTAAACAAAAAGTCAAATACATATTAATTCATATTCTGATGACTGATGGCTGCATTGTGTTTCGTTTATAAAGAGAAAAGAAAAGGTGAGCATAATAATTCATGCACAAAGCACACCGAGAATGATAAAACATGAGGCATCAGGACTTGTATTTAACAAAGCCACAAAGGGTACTGGATCTTAATGGAATTGTAGTATTTAAAAAATATCAAATAAAGGCACCTTGAAGACCAAAAATTATTTACCAAACTATCAAAAAGAATAAATATATATATATGGGAAAAACAAAACAAAACAAAAACCCTACAAACTGATCCAATAAATTCAACCTACAATGCCTTAGACACCAAACTCTAGCTTTCACATAAAATCTCAAAAGGCTTTATAATCATTAATCAGGCTTTGATAAAAAAGATCAATTTTTCCTATTTTCTTTAACTTTTTTGTATATAGGTAAGTTACACATGCACCCAGTGGATATTGAACACATGACCTCAAGCTCCACCTTGCTCTTACAAAGGGAGGAAGTGTCATTTGAGCTAAAGCTCACTGGCCAAAAGATCAGTTATTTCGCATTTAAAATTGTTTTAATTTATTTTTATAAGTAATAACTTTTATAATTGTATATGATACTTACAACCATGCCCAAAGGGTTCTGCCAGTTGATCTCTTGATGATAATCTTCTCGAAAATATCTAGCAAACTCTGGAGTATGAACAAGGCATTGTATTGCACTGTTCATAAAACAAGTGTTCCCAAGGTTCATCAACCCAGTCAAACCACCAGTAGCACCCCTTGTACTTACGCCGCTGGTACCGTATGCATTATCCGACTCTCTTACTGGAGAAGTCAGGTTAGTAATTTGTGGCAGCTCCATCGCGTTGCTTCTAGTTGCACCCTTACTGGCGGACAAGCCTCCTGCAATTGATAAGCTTGACTTAGACGGCTCTATAAGAAAAGAAGTAGCTTCCCTCTGTGAAGATCCATTGTCCTGAATAGAAGTTATGGAACCAGCCAGTGCAGTACCATTCACATGGTTAAGGACCTCCACCAGAATCTGTTTTAAATTATTAAAGAACAAAAGAAAAATGTCTGTTAAAAACCAGAAAAGTACGGCATTAACTAGATGGCCATCATCAAATATATAGAAGCCAGAAGGAAAAATAGCCAAATGATTATTATAGGGGGTGAGGCTATTTCACCTTCTACTGTATGTGACTTTCTCAAATTTTAATGCATACATGAACTACATGACTGTCACTGTTTTGGTGTTTTTGTAACAGTGTGTGCGCTCATGTGTAAAGATGACTCTACAGATAATGTCTTCAGCAGGAAAAACACCAGCCATGACAAAATTAATACAAATTATAAGAAATAGACCATTTCTTGGCAAATGCACATTAATAAAGAGGCTTCATAAATAGTCTGCACCTCGTGAAACTAAGTGTTCAGATGTTGCAAGCTAATGTCGGGCAGCATCAGTGTTGGTAAAAGCACAAGGCGCACTTAAGCGCAAAGGCCTCTTGGAGCCTAGACGCAAAGCGCAAGCATGTGCCTGATTCAAGTGAAGCATACATTCTAAAAGAAAATTTTAATAAATTTAAAAATAATTATTAAAGAGAACTACAACAATCAAATTATCATATTAATAAAAAAAAAAAAAAACATTTACATAAGCCCTGCTTTTGCAATTTTAACACAAAAATTGCAAGTCAAGTCATTTTAATTTTTTGAATCAGATATGAGTACTTCCATGTAATATCCTTTCTTAAATCTCCTATAGCCATAATTCCCTATGACTAATTACTAATATTATTTAATAATTTAATCACTTAATAATTACAAGTTTTTAAGAATCAATCTACTATGTTCAACATCAACTACTAAAGTAACTAAACAATTACCAAAAATATAATACATCATACCTTTTTTTTCATGAATGAGCTAAGAATATCAGGACAAATCAGTATGGTAATTGGTACCAAGCAGATATTCAAAAGGGAAAAAATAAAATAAGAAGAAGAAGAAGAAGGAGAAGCTGGGTGGGTTATTGTTTCGGGGAGAAAAAACCAAGAAAAAATGAAAATAAAAATAGAGAAGAACTAGGGGTTGTGGATTTTAGCACAAGTTACACTCAAAATTTTTTTTTTTTTTTTTTTTTTGAAAAGTTACACTAAAAATATGCCAAATCAATGGTTATATCAATAATTTCAAGATCCTATAGTTTTATTTCAGTTTTAATTTTTTTTTTTTTTGGAAAATAAAAAAAATAAAAAAATAAAAAAGTTCAATAAAGAGCGCTTTCAGCTATTTGAAAAAGCGCTTTTCTTGTGCCTAAATTGTGCTTCTTTGAATGTGCCTCACTTTAGAGGCAAAAAGCATTGGAGCCAATCCTTGGAGCTTCCCACTTTACACTAAAGTGCGCATAAAGTGTGCTTTTACCAACACTGGGAGGCATGCTAACCATCAACAGAGAGTTGTGCTGAATACCACAGGTAATGAGCACCAAAGAGTGACAGAGCATAAATGAGGCAACTAAGCTGGGGCTGCATCAACATGACTATCAATCAAGGGGCATCTGGTAATGAGCAGCAGAGAATAACAGAGCATAAATGAGGCAACTAAGCTTATAACAATTATGTTCCGGCTGCATTAGCATGACTATCACGGGACATCTTTGAACAATTAATAAGTTGAATTTTGCCTTTTTTTTGCACTGGGTGTGTGTGTTGGGGGGGTGATGGTGGTGGTTAGGCCTCTGTGAGCATTAAATACCACTTATGATTATAATTTGATAAGAATGTCAGCATAAAAGTGAGGAAAGGCATTATTTGGGACACTTCAAACCTCCAAGAACAAGACCATTTGCCTAAATGACATCAATTATGTTCACTTATTGAATATATTATTAGAAATTTCTAACACAACAAGAGTATCGAGTAAGCAACCTTAAGTGTATGACCGCCTTCTACGCACAATTTAAAGGAGAAGATAAATTCAAGAAAAAAAAACTTTCAACGCTCACAAACGCAAAGAAGAATCTTAACTTTGAATCACCAAAACCATTTGACAACCGTTTTTTATTGCAGCCTAAATGACCAAGCCCTATGAGTATCTAGATCAAGAGTTTCCTCTATCTTAAGGAATAAATGGACACCAACAAGACTTTTTTCTAACAACCACCTCCCTACCACATCAACATTGATCTTAAACCTATCAAAACTTTATATCATTCCAAAAATATCATAAAACCACAAACTAAAAAGTCTAATACAAAAAAAGCCATCTAAAAACCAAGCACTCAGGTTTCAACCATCCATCCATTACTTGCTCAAAAGAGGAAGCGCATTATCTGGGATGTTTCAAACCTCCAGGAACATGACCAGTCTAATTGATATCAACTGCATGGCTCACTGTTCCATTTTTGGCCTAATATAGAATACAATAAATAGTTTTTCACTTATTGAATATATTATTATAAATTGTCCATAACAAACATATATAGTAAGCAACTTGGAATTATCTAAGAGCCTTCTAAGCACAATTAAAAGGACAAGACAAAAAAATTAGCCTTCATCACTCACAAAAGCAAGGATGAATTTTAAATTTATGTTCTTGATTGTTTGACCCCTTGTACACACCCTGTGTACTAGGGTGTTTCACCTTTTTGAGATCAATAAACTTTTACTTATCAAAAAAAAAAGATATTCAACAGCAATTACATCAAATGCAAAATCTTATTTCATATGCTAAGTGACTTCTTTAGAGAAAACATAGTAGTCATAAAAGGATAGCAAGTGTGCAATGTAAACCTACATCCTGATCCATCTGTACATTGGCATCATCAAGCGTCTTATCCATGTCATTCATCAACGCATGTTTTCGACGGCCATAGTAATCCCAAATGCACACCTACAACAGAGTAATACTCCTGAGACTGAAAGAAAAGATTCCCAAAGAAGAATATTTATCAAAAATAGACTACAAGTTATACATGTAAATAGGATATATAAAGTCTTTACATGTTCCAAGTTAAGATCAAAAATTTCACAGGCTTTCCTATGAAGCTCTCCAATGGTTTCCTGCCCACCAAGTTTGAAGACACAATTCAATAGGCTTATACCTTGTAACAAAAGAGGTGCAACAGACACTAAAAGGAAGTCATATAAACAATGAGGTCTCAATATTATACCTTTTTGCTTATTCTAATAGTAGAACGGTCACCTTTTGGCATCACATGTAACTGAAGACGCAGAGGATACACCTCAACAGCCAACTCTGTCTGAGAAAGACCAGAACTGATTACTTTCCGTTCTAGTGTTGGACCGCCACCGTACCTAAGACACGCAGAAGGCTATAATTGTCTCCTTAATACTAATGTAAATGATAGACTAGAAGATACAAGAAGTAGTTTTAATAGATTCATCCATTCATATTAAACATGGGTAAAATATTTAGTCTTGAAGTTTAAGGATGGTTTCAACCTGGTCCCTCTAAATCTAAAAGTTGCAATAAAGTTCTTAAAACTTTTAAGTTATTACTGTACCATCATTCTGTCAAACGAAGTTACAAATCCAATGTAAATTGCTGACGTGGCTACTTTTGGCTGATATGACACATGGCATGTGCCACATCAGGAAATAATTAAAAAATTTAACATTTAATTTTCATCTTATGCATTGAATAAAAATATAAGTTTTCTTTTATTAAAATAGGTACATAATTTCTACTGAAAGTTCAATTCAAATGGATAAGGCATTGAAAAGATAAGGTTGTGGAAGGAAGATATTTTTTTGTTTTCCTTTTTCTTGTGTTTTAAATTTAAAGGGAAGGGAGAATAGATGAAAAATAGAGAGCAGTGGGTGGCAGAGGCAAAACAATGGATTGATATATATATATATATATATGACAAAGGAGAAAAGGAAAGAGATTGAAGAAATCCAGGCAAGAAATGGAGGCAATGGAGAAATCTGGAGTAAAATAAACGGAAATGGTTCTTGACGGATGCTTCTTCTATGCAATCTTTTCTTTTACTATTCAATTGCAAGATATTTTTTCGTTTTCCTTTTTTTTCTGTTTTAAATTTAAAGGGAAGGGAGAATAGATGAAAAAATAGAGAGCAGTGGGTGACAGAGGCAAAACAATGGATTAATATATATATATGACAAAAGAGAAAAGGAAAGAGATTGAAGAAATCCAGGCAAGAAATGGAGGCAATGGAGAAATCTGGAGTAAAATAAACGGAAATGGTTCTTGACGGATGCTTCTTCTATGCAATCTTTTCTTTTACAATTCAATTGCAAGATATTTTTTCGTTTTCCTTTTTTTTCTGTTTTAAATTTAAAGGGAAGGGAGAATAGATGAAAAAATAGAGAGCAGTGGGTGACAGAGGCAAAACAATGGATTGATATATATATATATATGACAAAGGAGAAAAGGAAAGAGATTGAAGAAATCCAGGCAAGAAATGGAGGCAATGGAGAAATCTGGAGTAAAATAAACGGAAATGGTTCTTGACAGATGCTTCTCCTATGCAATCTTTTCCTTTACTATTCAATTGCATTCACTTAATCAGGATTAAAAGGAGAGACACAGATCTGAGAAATGAGTCAGTGCAGATTTTAATTTGGATTTCATAAATCAGTCTGAGGAAAACAATTTTTAGTGATCCACTAAACTTTGAATTTCAACCAAATAAGCAAACATGGAGAGATTTAAGTGAGAGAAAAGCATGTGAGATGTAAGCAGAGTGATTGGGGGTTGCAAAGGATTTTGTTGAATGTTCTTCATGTCATATATGTGCCATGTCAGTCTCCATTAGTACCACATCAACCAGATAGTATATCACTTCATACAAAAATCCACTGAATAAGATTTTCATAAGTTTGGTTCCATCACAATTTGGACCATATCAAATGGTTTGTTTGAAATAATCAAGATTGTAGGAATCAAATTGAAACTATGAACTACACAAAGGGAGCTAAAATCTATTCAAGCAAACTTATATTTAATAAAAGCATGAGGTTGCAAATGAAACCTCTATATTTATGAGGATAGAGGATCATTTTAATTAGTCTATAGCATTATGTAGAGATGACTATGGCCAATGAGTTTTAAATCAAATAGAACTTCTTCCTCCCACAATAATGGGATAAAGAGTGAGGTTGTGGGTGCAAAACCCACTAAGAGCATATGTAAGATACCAATTAAAAAAAAATGCATAGAGATGATTATGGATTGATCAAGCACCTTTACATCATATATGTTCACCACAATGTCATCAAGAGGGACCTTGCTAAATTTAGAGCTCTTTTCACATAAAAATGGCTAAACTCTAGATTCAACTGAGAAATCATTCCAGTTTACAGTTTTTCTAACATATCAGAACATTCATAAAAAAAATTATATTTACCCTCAATCAATGAAAGGTTAACATATCTTACATTCCGAAGATCATTGACACTATATCAGTGGTGTATTACAGCTCAAGAAACTATTTACTCATTCTAGTTTTTCCAATAGACCAGAAAGGAATGCTACGAATTTTCTCCAGCATTCCTTTATAAAACAAGACAAAAAGTACATACACTGATTGATCAAAAAGTAGCCTGCTGATATTTTCTACTCATGATGCTAGTGTTTTATTGTAATAGCAATCAACATAAGAAAACTAACATAAAATATGTTGCTAACCATCTTCATTTAATATGAAATAGCATAATGCTAAGAATTACAGAGAAAAAATGGAACCAAATTATGGAAGGACATTCTCACATCCAAAATCTTGTACATTCCCACTTAACTTACCAAATATATAATTGGTGCCAAACTTCTTGCGGAAGCAATACATAATCACGGCCTTCTAGTAGAGTATCGTGAATCTCAATAACCATACGAGAATTCTCAGATGCTGTATCATATATTAAATCAGAATTATCAATACCAGCAGGCCTCTTTAGAGAACTTGAACCGACAAAATCACCATGATCAATCAATGAGGATCCATCATTTGCATTGTTTGGCTGGTCTTGGTTCACATATTCAATCCAATTCTGCCACCATCTGTAGAAACCAATTATAAACACAATAAAAATATATTCGCATTTAATATAACCCAAATCTAAAAGGACAGAAAATTGGGACCAGCACACAAGGAATTTCAGACTAGACAGCAAAACATACCACAAGATACTAGCTATTGAGTGCTGAAAATAAATAAATAAACTGCTGCATCATTAAGGTAACAGCTAATGCTAAGGCTTTAATTGTTCGTTCTTCTTTTTCGGCTTACAACAAGTGGTGAAGAGGGGGATTTGAACTCAAGTTCTCCCTCTGGGGGAGTTCAGGAAGTGCTGCTAAGCCACAAAGCTCTTTGCATTTTAGGGCTTTAATTGTATGAGAGGCTTTTCATTTCAAAAATTCCTCCACATCGTTAAGGTAACATCAGGACCAAATTCCAAAATGGACCTCAAAGAGATTGGACATGATGGCTTCATGGAAAGGAGCAATGTTACCCCCATGAATCCCACCATATATTTAACCTACACTGAACAAAACATGAAATATGAAGTAATGAAGGAACAGGTGTTGACCCCCCCCCCACCCCCCTCAAAAAAACCAGTTTGTTTTAATTCATCTATAACAAAATTCAAGCCATGGAGCCACATCCAAGTTCTAGAATAGCAAGCTATGTTCCAAATATAAAGCTACAACAATTATATCCAATTTCTCCACAAATAACTCTAAAACACCCCAACATAGTGGGGTTGTTATTTTTAAATGGTAAGTTACACACACACACTCAATGAGACTTCAACACACAAACTCACCCGCATCTTTTTAATACCAGAACTCACCCATTGATAAAACACCCCAACGTAGCATTTCTTTTTTGTGTGGTAAGTTACACATGCACTCCATGAGTCTTGAACCAGTGAGCTCACCCCTTTTCTATGATAGCATAGGGAACCTTTCTAAAGAAGAGCCCATTGGACTAGCCTCTAGCCAATAAAACCTACAGGCAACCGACCCCACTTGCCAGAACCAATTGTCCTGTAATTCAGGGGCATTTGCCCCCCTGACGATGACGAGCTACACAGCTTATGCTCATTCCCAGAAGCATCCTTGTCCCATTAAATGGGCAAAGGAGGGCAAAAACAGCCCCCAACACATATAGAAAGTGTCCCTCACCATACTAAACTTCTTTTTTTCTTTATTAGTAAGTTACAAACTTACACACACCCAGTGGATTTTGGACCCATGAATATGAACTTACCCTCCACCCACTCTTATGAGACCAGAAAAGCTGCATTTGAGGCAGACCCAATTTGCAAATGTTGAATAGAAACCCTAGAGTGCTACAAACACACAAACATTTCAACCGAAAAACCCTCACAACCAAAGCTAAAGCCTAAAACTGAAAAAAAAAAAAAAAAAAAAAAAAAACTGAAAATTCACTCTTTTTTTTTCCTCTTCCATAAAGACCACACTGAAATTGAGGATTTTGGTTTCACAACTCTCATATTCCTACAATCCTTTCGATTTTCTACCAAAAAAGTGTTTTCCAAAAAGATTGAAATTTTGAAATAATTCATAACCAAAAAAACAAAAAACAAAATTACAAATTTGAGAAATTCACCTCTGAGTGATTAAGAAAAAAGTGTCGCCCTCTTTGCTATTAGCTTCGGAGGCCAAAGCAATGTCACGGATCGTAATCCTCTCTTCCTCTGGCGTCAGCTCCGTACTGCTCGCGTTGCAGCACATCGACACCTCCACCATTGCACTCTCTCTTTTCGCCTCAAATCTCAGTTTGCTGAGTGAACGAATGAGCGAGTGAGAAAATTTTTTTGTGTTTTTCTTTTTCGTTTTCTCAGTAACCAAACAAGGTGGTAAGGATAAACTAAGCTGAGAAATGGCTAAAGGGAAGTGTTTTTAAATGTGGTTTTAATCCAGACCCGAATTTTCTCATAAAACGGGTTGAGAGCTTATAAACCCGAACTAGACCCGTATATCTTTTTTTTTTTAAAGTAATATTTTATTTAAGTTTTTCAATGAGAAAATATTAGAATTTTTTTATTTATTGAAATGATGGAGTTTAGATTATATTAATTTCATGTTATGGCTTTTAACATTCTTTAAAAAAAATTAAATCAAATATGTGAAAAAGTGTCAAAGCCCTTGTAGCTAATTGGCACTTCCTCATATACAAAGTGCTTAGGGGTCTAGGGAGAAAAGGGTTCAAGTTGCAGGATTAGCATATTATAATTATTTTTCAAAAAAAATAAATAAATATATATATGTGAAAAAGTTTAGTGAAGTAATTAATGGTTTGAGTGAAAAAGTTTAGTAATTAATTGTTATTTCCATTTAACCGGGTAAATTTCGATTCTAAATAAATTTAAGTGTCATTTTTAATCCTAAAAATTTTTATTTAAAATGATTAAATCAAAATTAGAGCGAATTAGAGCTGTTGGTTACTTATTGAGCTCATATATATATTGTTAATTTGTTAAACTTTAAGTCATGAGGAATGTCTCTTACATATTGGAATCTCTTTCGAATAATGGGTGTCACTACCATATGCATTTTGCCCCTTGAAATGCACTTATTCAATTGGACAAGAAAATTGAGAAAACTTTAATTTGACTTGGAAAGTCAACAAAAAGCATGAAACATGTCCAATTACCTCGGATCGATAAGAACTAGCCAAATACAAGAGTTTTTTCACATTAAAATAAATAAATAAATAAGAAGAAGTGGTTTCACCATGTTTAACTAGAAAATTCATTTGTTTGAACACAAACATTTCAATTCCCTTCAAAACAATTTTTCTATGGTAAAGATCAAATGTAAACACATGTGAGACATGTGAAGGGTGTTTTCATACTAGGAAGTATGTGTTAGGGTGTAAGCAAAGCAACGTTGAAAGGACAAGTCTTAAAGGCCTAATGTAGATTTGGGGAGTCTAGATATAGACAAAATTTCCATGAATCTAGATCTCAAGTGTCGGCTCTAAAGTCAATGCTCATGGTGACGTAAGAAAAGTGGAATTACGTGATTTATTAGCAAATTAAATTCAATGTCATAAGGTGCACAAATACGCAAACTTAGAGAAAGAACGATTAATACTTTAATACCATGTTAAAATAGAAAGAAGAAAATTAAATAAGGTAGAGAGACAAAAAAAAAAAAAAAAAAAACTTGATTCACCTTGACAATCTGTACGCAAGCTAAACAACTAATTGTCTTATAATAAACTCAATGTGAAGTATATATATAGGAATACAGTCATCTTATTATGATAACCCTAAAGCCACTTATGGCATTACAAAACTACGGTAGCTCATGATATCCTACAAACAAAGGGTTACAAGTTTATGGTAATATTTATACACATTAATGGCAATATCCTAAAATATTCTAACAAATTCTAATAATCTGGAACAAAATCTTGCCAAAACCAATGTGCCTTCCAGACTCTTTTCATATCCTCAATTGGGACTCCCCTCGTCTCGGGCACAAAGAAATATATGAAAATAGTCATCATGATCTGAAATAATACAAAAAAGAAGAAGAGACCAAACTTCATGTAGCAAAGCATAGAGAGGAAGCTTTGATTAATAGCAAAGGTCAGCGTCATGTTAAGGGAGACATTGATGGCTTGTCCTACTGATCGAATCTCTAGAGGGCAAATTTCACTGGGTACCAACCACCCCAATGGACCCCAGGACCATGCAAATGCAGCTACATAAGCACAGATTAAGAACAAGGCCATATTGGCTTCTGTGGTTGTAAAGAATCCTTCACCAGTGGACCCATACCTCAGGCCTATCATGACTGCTACTGTAGTCTACAATGAAACAAAAGAATTTGTAAACCTTGGAATTAATGGTTCTGAATTAGTTAATTAATGTGTTACTGTTTTCTATATATGAAGGATTTTCCTTAACCATGTTAGTTTTAAAGATTACCTGGCAAATAATCATTTGTATGGCACCTTGAAAGAACAAAAACCTTCTCCCTAGCTTGTCAACTAAGAGGATGGCAACCAATGTGGCAAGGACATTAACAATGCCGGTAAGGACTGCCGACATCAGTGCAGCACGGTCACCAAAACCCAAAGTCTTAAACAAAACAGGTGCATAAAACATCACAACATTAATGCCAGTGAGCTGCTGGAAGAATGGAATGAGAATGCAAAGCACAAGTTGAGGCCTATGTCTTCTTTGTGTGATGTTCTTCCAAGGGTTTTCCACTTTCTTTGCAGCCTCACTTGCTTTAAAAAGGTCTTGAAACTCCTCGTCCACTTCCTCCGTCGCACGAATTTTTTGTAACAGTTCCTTTGCCTTGCCATTTTGGCCTTTTGTAAGAAGGGAATTGGGAGTGTCTGGAAGTAATAGAGATCCAAGAGCCATGATTAATCCGAGAATGGCTGCAAAACCTAAAGGAAATCTCCAGCCCAAATCACCCTCAAGGTTGGCTGTGCTATAGTGAACAAGGGAAGAAACTAGAATACCAATTGTAATGGCCATTTGGAAAAAAATGTTGAGTGCTCCTCTAAGCATTGTTGGTGCCATTTCAGATAGATAAACTGGAACGGACTGCAATGCATCAATATTAGCATTAGCTTTATGCCTTCTACATTGAGAGTGTTTAGGCAGGAGCAATGGTTAGTGCTAGAATAATAATCAAATGAGTACATTTACTTTCCTAAATCTTTAAGCTTTTGGGATCTGTAATCGATAATATATCATGGTATCAAAGCATATGGTCTTACGTTACTTGTCTTCACTTTCTCAGGAATGTAATACACTGTTTCCTAACAGTTTAATTTTTCGGGGATAGTTAATAATTTGTCAATTAGTACCTGATTTCCAAAGCCAACACCAACACCGAGCAACAAACGACCAATGATGAGCATCTCTATGTTCATGGCAGCACTGCCTAGGAATGATCCAACAAAGAAGACCAGACCTCCCAAAATCATTGAGGCTTTCCTGCCATAGGCCGTCGTTACTGAAGAAGCAAAGAAGGGAGCTACCATTGCTGCCATATAAATGGAGGAGGTGAACAATGTAAGCATCTGGCTATCAAATCTGCAGTACCCATCTTCATCATCCATTTCACATTTCATTTTTATATACACTGATGGGAAGAACTTCCTTAGAAACTCGTTTGATGAAGTCGATCCTGCTGCTAAAACATAAAAGCAAACCACCAACTTGTTAGATAATATTATATGATTAAATTCATTATTTTCTAACAACTTAATTTTTTTATATACATCAAAATTCATAATATAATATGGTTTCAAAGTGATCCTAAATTCTGACATGTTGAGTTCCACTAATTAAGAGTAATTTGGTTGAAACTAATGTTAAACCATTTCCTAACAACCTAAAACTTTTGAAATAATCAGACAATCTGTAACTTATCATTACTAAACACTCCAATGTTTTTTGAAATTCATTCCATATTTCTTAAAAGTGGCTATTTTCAACTGAAATCATGTAAAAAAAAAGTTCATGCATGGTCAATAGAACAAGATGACAAAGTGTGAATCAAACCTGTAACCCCGACATCATAACCAAAGATGAGACCACCTGTGGCAGCAACCAAACAAATCACCAACACAAGGGGGGTGACCTTGCCTCCATATATTTTTCCCTCTCTTTGAGCATTATCTTCTTGTAACATCTTTAAGTGAACTAGAAGAAGTATATTGTAATCGTTAGCTTAAAGACACACAGCTCTCTTAAAATTGCTCCATTGATCATTCTTTTTGCTCTTTTAAGTAGCTTTCTTGCTTGTCCACTTCTGATTCTCAATATTATAATTAGTTTCAACTAATAAGATTTTAGTTAATCTAAATCTAAAGTTAACTTCCTAACTTAATTTTTAATGGTTTACATTGAAGTTTTGGCAAATAAAAGCTGTCTTGGCATAGTTAAAAGTAAGTTACAACTACTACAGATCTGTCGCACTTGTTCTAAACAAAGTTACTATTTATTACTTATCAAAAAAAAAAGTTACTATTTATTAAGCGCACATGTTCTAGACAAAGTTACTATTTATTAAGGTACAATTTTTTTTGATAATCATTTATTAAGGTACAATTGTTGCAATGTGACTTAGCTGACCTAATTAGAACTAGACACCTCAATTAAAAGCCAAAACTATTCGGGCATCTTTTAAGTATTTTGGTGGGTTGGGGCTGATTTGGATTTTTTTCTTTTTTTGATGACTTGGATATTTAATTGAGATGGCAAGCTATAATTAGTCAGCTAAGTCACATTGTAACAATTGTTCCTTAATGCATTGCACGTGATATGATCCAGGATACTATGGTCTGTTAAAAATAAAGGAAAAAAGAAAAATACCATGGATATAATTAAACAACAAACTCTAAATATAGAAATATTAACTTTACAACTAACAAAAACAAAAAAGGAAAATTTTACGACTATAACTAGTTTTAACTACTTTTTTTAAATCTTTTTTATCTTCTTTTTTTTTTAAGATTTAATGAAGAATTTTTTTAATACCATTAACATTACTAAAAAAAAGGACAAAATTTAGGTATAGTATAGTACCTTACGTGCTATTCTTTAAGTTCCCCTTTTAAGCTTCAGCCATATAATTACTTAACTGAAAAATACACTTCTATCCTATGAGAAAAAATTCACATAGCAAAATCTTAAGATGGGAACCTAAAAAACATCGCCTAATTATTATACCTAAGTCATGCCCTAAAAAAAATAGTAAATGAAATATGATCTATAAATGAACTAATGATTGATTAGAACTTAGAACAAAAGGCTTGATTGAAGTAATTAGTGTAACAGGCTTATTGAATCAAGTTATTTTTTCCTTTACCATTGCGCACTCTTGACGTAATGATCACTCTACAAGCACAAGATTATTGTGGGTTGAGGGGGGGCAAATGTTGAAGTTCAAGTCTCCATGAGAGGACTTCACATATATATACACTAATTTTTTAGAGAGTTTTAACATATAGCATCAGTTTAAATTAAGTTAAAATAGAATTTATATCTTGTATATAATATTATATATATATTTCTTGAAAGGAATAGTTCTAGTCAGTCAAAAGAAAGCAAAGCTTATGTTTTAAGGATTTTGGGGAATAATTCAGGCAATCAAAAAGTGAAAGTCGTACTCATGATTTAAAGACTTTCCATTGTTTTTTTTTTTTGCTGAGACTTTCCATTGTTATATTAGTTTTAAAATTTCTCTTTAAATCAATATAAATATGAGATGAATACCCTTATAAAGGTATCGATATCACATTCTTCAACAAGGAACATTAATTTTAAATTCTTAAAGAGCGCAATTATAGATATGATGTGAATTTTAAAATTATGAATTTGTATTGAAATTTTCCTTTTGGTGTATTGGGATTTAGTTTGTTTGCGTTTGTGAAGGATTGTGAACATATCTGTATCTTAGAGGATGATTTAAGTTTCTAATTGGGATTTATGAGAATTTCTCGAATGCTCATAATATTGTTGATATTTCATCAAAAAATATTGTTGCGATTGGATATTTGATTGGAATTTTACGGAAACCAATGATTTTAGTTACTGACCATGTAACATTGTAAGAGCATCCACAGCAGTGGATCTAAAAATTTAGCAATTTAGCTCCACCAAAAGTTACTTTATCTATTTTACCTATACACATGCTGCAGCAGTGAATCTATTTTAGCTTTCAACACAATAAAATAATATAAACATCACAATAAAATAATATATCTACCACAATAAAATAATACATCTCACTACAATAAAAACACCACAATAAAAAGGTAATGTGAATACAAAATAAAAAATTAATTTTTTTTTAGCTCTCATGAACAGTGCACATCTATAGAGATGTGCACTGTAGCAATGAACTAAAAAAATATAGATTTAGCTCCACTGCTGCATGCTTCTTTTTGGTGTTTTGGTGGAGCTAAAATAGCTATATAGCTATTTAGCTCCACTGCTGCAAATGCTCTAACCACCTAAGGACTCAGTACATGCTCATACAACAAATATTCATTCAAATTATTCAATACAATCCACACAATTTAGGGTATCATGGATCATCCACCATTTGATGTCTAAATAATTTTGAGGCCAAATTTGATGAATAGTACTTTTTAAGGAAAATTTTAGGAAAATAACATGCAGTAGAAGTTATTTAGTTATATAAACTCTTTTTGGAACTCGAGTTTCAACCAAACTCGAGTTCTAATTTGTCAAACAACGTCAGATTGCCACTCAACTTAAACTAATTGAAACTCGAGTTTGATAAACTCGATTTTGAATTGGAACTTGAGTTTGACAAACTTGAGTTCCAGAAAGAGTTCACATAATTAAATAACTTCGTCCTCATGCTATCCGCCTAAAATTTTCCTTAAAAAGTACTATTTAGCAAATTTTACCTAATTTTGAGGATATCAACTAAAATTGGCTCAAGCATTTCAAACACCAATTTTGAAGAACATATATATGTAGAGGACTTATTAGACAGTTGATTTGAGTTCTTTATGTCATCTTCTCCACCGATGAGACATCTAGGGATAGAATCAAGAACTTAACTTAGGGAGGGCCAAAAAAAAAATATATATATATATTTATTTATCTTCCAAGAACAAGAAATATACAAAATTTAAAGCTAAATTAATGCATGAAAAATAAAACTAGTAACATATTAACAAAAAAAAAAAGAAGAAGATGCAAATAACTATTTTTTAATATATTTCAACTTAATCATTTATGATATATCAAAAGGAACTCGGCCTTTTTTGTATTATTAAATTCATCTATGATTAATTTATGATTAATTATATGTACTAAATCTCAAAATGATTCTCCTTTTTATGTAACTCCACCACCAAAGATATCCTTGTATTCCAATTTATGCTCCATAGCTTTTACTTCCACCAATCTATTCTCAAGCAGCCTCCTCGTCCACCAATCTATGCTTTGACAACCTTCTTAGAGAAAATTGATCTTACCATAATTTGAGAGAAGACCATCTTTGGTATATGTTTTGGAATCTGAAATTAATGCGATTATCGTGATTATCAAACTAGTAGGACCTTAGTTATGATATACATAAAATTTTCTTTTAAAGGTTAAAAAAGACACATTACCTATAATCGCATTTTATTTTTTACTTGCCCCCATGACAAATGACAAATTCCTAGCTACGCCACTGCTGACCCTCTAGAAAAGAAATCTTGAAACCGCCACTGTTTTGGTCTCCTATGACATAATACAACCATATCTAATTTATATGATAAGGACACAAATTTTGCCATAAGGGAAGGGCTGCCATGCAAAGGATAAGTGTGTCAAAGACAGCAAAAATTCTAAATGAAAGTCAAAATCCTGCGTCTAAAAACTAAATTTATCGGCCATGACCAACATAGATTTTGAGTTTTCTTCACAGAACTATCATCAAGAAGACTAATCAAGAACTATTAGATATAAGTATTTCAATATAAATTTCACAGTGGTCTTAAAGATGAATGCCTAAATGAACATGACAACATCAAAATGTATTTGTGGCCATCATTTTGTACGTTACGACAAATATGGTCAAGTAACCTATCATAGAATCCACAATCACACAGTTACCCAAAATGCAAATCTGATCAGTAATTTTCTGTATTAAACCTTGCTTGTAGCAAAACCTGTAGTTTTAGCAGTTCAATGCAGATAATAACAAAAATTTCACCTAAAATACTTCACAATAATATTCAGTAGATAAGTAGAACAGAACATTTTAAGCAAAGAGTAACAGGAAAAAAATGTTAGCATAGCAATTAAGCCTATTGTTAACCATCATGATGGACTTTTATGGCTTAGAGAAGTTCAATTTCCCTCTAAATACATGCTCAAACATTAACAATAACTACACAACTGCAGGGACATAACAAAACATACATAAAAGGTGATAGATTTGATATATATAGATTCAATATAGTTTGCTGCTAGTTTGAAATAAAAGAACCTACCCAAGTATTCAAAAGTTTAGAACAAAGACATAATGAGCAATCTTTCAACTCCATCCTTCTTTCTTTGAAAAAAAAAAGTAAATTAAATTAAATTAATTTTGTCATCATCAACCTCAGAACTGCAACTTAAATTAGAAAAAGAACTTCCTACTCCTACAGCAACCCATGCCCCACGAATCCGTGATGGAATTTTTGCAATTTGGGTTGAACATCACATATCTCCCTCTGTAGATCATCCATTTTGTCTGTCATACCTTCCAACTCAGCCTCAACTATTCGTAATGCTGATTGCAACTTCATTATTTCAAGCTTCATAAAGTCATGATCTCTCTTCCTTAATTCAAACATTTCAGTTGTTTTTACTAATTTAGTTTTCAGATTTTTGTAGTGAGGAATTTGATCCAGTCTCTCTTATTTCATCATGAAAATGGCGAAGCCATTCTACATCCAGATTCACACTTCCAGCAACAAATATAAAATCATTTAGAGAAGCTAGATGATGCTCCTTGAGCTTACTAAATGGTAATTGCTGCAGATTCTGAACAGCTGTGCAAACTTTCTCCAGTATGTCCTTTAACATCTCAGTAGATGTGAGCCTGCAATTTCTTGCAATGTCACCATGCTTCTTAATTATGACGTGAAGAGTTAGAGCAAACTCAGCACTCACACGATATGAACCAACTTGTTTAAGATTGTTATCCACTGAGCTTGTTGCATCAGAGCTAGTTTCAAAGAAGGTGCTTGCCATGTGAAAAAGTGATGGACTAAAACTCTTACAGCTCACACGATCTGGGCTGTATGTTCCAATTTCTTCATTATCTCCTTGAAGATCAGAGTCCAGAAAAACAAATGCATCTGGGACATCTTGTTCTGAAGGCATGGATGTTAAAACGGCAGCAGTATTGGCACCAGCACCATCAGCAGTTTCCTCAGGAATGTGGGTCTCAAATGTTTTTTCTGGGGCACCTTTAAGTTCTTGCTTAGCCAATGTTACAACTTTTTCTCCTTCAACTCCAACACAAAGTGGCATATCTGAGCTAGGTGACTCTTTAGAGGTATGTGCATTTTGAAGAAGAGATGCAATAATGCCGCTGCAGTTAAAATGATCACCCTGTCCATCATTATATCCTTGAGGGTCAGGAAATACTATTTCTGCACCTTGGACATTTTGATCAGAAGCCATTGACGTAGACATGGCAGGAGAAGTCTCACAAGCTTCTGTAGATTGGTTCCTAGAAGTTTGCACTTTAATATCTTTTCTGGTGAAACCTGCTTGTTCATTGTCTATTGCACCTTCTGCTTCCTTATTTCCTCGAATTATGTTGTCAGGAGAAATGGTTTCTGCATCATGGACATTGCATTAGGAAATGATTCAAATAAAGAATCAAAGACCGCTCATGTTTAATTTGAGCAATAAAACACTCCCAAAGAGAGAGAGAGAGAGAGAGAGAGAGATAAAAGAAAGACACATTACCTTGCTTCAATGTGACAGCATTTGGACCCCTTGGTGAAACAGCTCTCTCCCCAAGGAATATGACGGAATTGTTAGTATGCATATTTCTTTTCTTCCGCTTACCCAACAATTTTGAGGTCAAACTGATTTCACTTTCATTACCCATTGGCAATTTGATCTTCAACCCCTTCCTTTTTTCCTGGTTGTCTATATTTTTCCAAATTTACATGTTATTTGAGATGCATGCCAATAAAAAGCAAAACACAATCAAGTCAAATGACATTGTTTAGGGCTACATGTCTAGCTTAGGGTGAGATACCTCCCAAGTAGAATTCTTGGAAAGAAAGAGGTATGTACACATGAAAAATGATTTTTTTTAGGAGAACAAGTATAAAGAATTTGAACATTCAAATGATGCTCTCAATAAACCTTGGGGCCATTTCATACCAAACCATATGGTTGCAGATGAAAGACCTTCCAGTTCTGAGTTAAAACACAAGAAGAAAAGATGGGAAAGTGAGCGGAAATAGGTAAAATTTCCTGGAAATTTATTATTTATTCTACAGCACACAATCCCATTAATAATTTTGTGTCTTCACTATTCATATACTGCAAGAGACTAATCAGGCCTTGGACACAGGGAGTATTTCTATTTTTTAGTGAAAGAGGGAGTGATTGTTAACTATACTGAAATACAAACAACTCATTTTTGAAAAATTATTAGTATTATGCTCACATCCAAAGTTGAAACTTCTGCCCTGATATGCTTAACAGTTAAAACCTATCATTCAAAAAAAGAAGAAGGCTCCATAATTAATGACAGTTCTATTGAACAAAATACAAATTTGTCTTTATTGGAGTTTCAGATCCAATTGCAGAATGGTCCAGCAGCAAATAGGCATCATAGTCTTTCAAGTTAAGGGTCAATTAATTTGTCCAACACTAAGATTTTGGCTTTTCCAAAAAAATGATATTACCAAAGTGCAATTTCCCAAAGCTACATACTTCTATAAAATGTAGGCAACAGAGTTACAACATATAATTTTGTCAATTATTGATAACCTGATTCTTTTAAAAAAAGAAAAAGAAAAGTATGGAGCTGTAGCCGTTGCAAAACAATAAACTAAATGGTACTTCCTGATACAGTAATTGAAGCAATTGTTTGCTTCATTATAATATGCAATTAAACAAGTTCTTGAAATGGTAAAAAGAGAGCTTTCAGTATAACAACTGTTAATATTTTACCAGAAAGGTTTGAAATAAAACCCTCCACCCCAAGGAAACAAATTCTTCCCAAGATTAAAGAAAAGATTGACTTTCAGAAATATTTCCCTACAAAATAAGATATTCTAGTGAAAGATCCTATTGCTAGTCAGGAAAATAGTGAAGTCATTGCTATTCTTTCCCCATATCCCACTACTAAGAAAGATGTCCACTTCTAAAAGAGATCATATTTATCCTAGCAGTCAGCAGAAGTAACAATAACGTTTATAATGCTATAACAGATGGTATAAAGAGCAAAATCATATGAAAAGAAAAAGGAGAATAATGGAGGAAGATGGATCACCTGCAACTGCCCTACAGTCCTTCAATATATTTCTTGATTTTTCTTGTTCACGATTTCTTGATTGTACACGTGCACTTTTTCGGCATGGGATAGAACCCCAGTTTGCATGCCTAGATACCTTTGGACTTAACATATACTCTTCACCAGAGTTTTCCTTCATTTTTTGCAAGTGATTACTGGGAACAATGCAACAAGAGAAAAGTAGAATATAAGTAAAAGGTCATTATATAATTATGTTGATGAGATGAAGAAGAATGAACAGGAGTTTTCAGAGGAAGGACTAATGAACTACTTAAAGAGGTATACCTACACCCTGAGCGCGCACACACACACACTAAATCAATATACGAGTACTTTTGATAACCTTTTGCAAAAGGCCCCTTTTCTCTTTATCTACTAAATACAGTTTTTTCAGGCCAAACAATAGCAAGGTATTAGACCTGGATCGAGCTGAAAAAAAATGATGGAATACTCTAAGATGCATAGCCTCAACAAGTGCATCAGTTGTTTAAAAGGGATTTGGCAAGTCTTTGCTCTATGGAGAATGTTTAATTGAGTAAGTTGTGATTTGTATTTCAAACAACACAAGTTTTTTCAATTCCAATATCATCAAGTTTAATATTTTGAAGATAGTGTCCTTCCAATCTTATTATATTAGCTATGAGTCTGGCTTCTTTAAGATTGCAAAAGGAAATTGGGCATCAAAACTTGTCTTCCCATTCTATGAAGTGATTTAAATTGGGCATAATGTAACTTGATAGAGCAATGCAGCAACTTGATACCTGAGTAATTCAAAGACTTGAGAGTAGCTGTTGTTGTCACCACAGGTAGACAAACTATGGCCGAAAAACAACAAACAATAAGTAAGCACAGCATATAGCAATCCGTCACCAAACTAAGCCACACCTATTAATTATTAACCAAATAGATTAAAACTCCTCAGCCAGAAAAAAAGAAAAGAAAAGAGAGAGATCTAAAGCAAGAAAGAAAGTAAACCCTGAATAGAAATTGGAATTCAAGGATGGAAAATCAAGGGATGCAACAGAATCATAACAAGTTTCTTTGTTATTGTAAACTAAAGAACGGTTTATGATACTACTTCCATCTTAAACACTCTCCCATATCTTGCACACAATCAGTTTATGATGTCAATCAAAACAACATGCAAATGGAGTGAAAACTTGAGAACCTAGCTACATGCTACTCCTCTGCCTCTAAATAATACTTTTCATTTTCTTTTTTGATTGTCTCTAAATAATGGTCCTGACGTAGGACAACCACAATAGTATAATAGAACAGAAAAATAATAGGATAACCCTAGGAGTCAGCACCTAAGGGCCGCTTGGAGTTAGCACCAAGCAAACTGGAGTCGACACCAGTGTAAAAGAAAACAAACGTTTTTTTATAATTCTCAAAAGCTGTGTTACAATAATCAGAAAAAGTGTTTAAATAGCTAACAACACAAAACCCTAATTATTAAATGTTCGGGCTTGCTTAATCGCAAGCCCAATAACTAATAGGCTCCGTCCATAAGGCCACAGGTTGGGCCGTCTTCTTTTTGCTCTTCCTCCCATACGTGTGTATAATTGGGGGCCTGTATCTTGTGTCCGAACCAACTCCCCCCGGGTGAGAGGAACTCGACCCCGTTGAGTGGAAAGCTGAAGAGCTCTGATAGTACTCCAGTAAGTCAGGATCCAGTCGTTGTAGCTCATCTCTAGTAATCCATGTGCAATCAGAATCTGGTCGCCCGCGCCACCGAACTAGGAAATGGTGAACTCCTCCATCCCTAGTAGAAACAATTTGCTCATCTAAAATAGCATCAATAGATTCTTTATGTGCATAGGGAAAATTTAAGGGTAAAGGGGTAGGCATAGGGGCATCAATAGGATTAAGCAAAGGCTCATCAAAAGGAGTATCAGGAAAAGCTGTAAGGCTTTTATAAGCAACTAGATCCTCAATATTAAAGGAGGAGCTAATATCATAATCATGAGGAAGGTCAATGACATATGCATTTGGGCCCATTCGTTTCAATACCTTAAACGGACCGGCACTACGAGCCTGCAATTTCTTAACGGTCCCAGAGGGAAACCGTTCAAGTCGGATCCGAATCATGACATAATCTCCTATCTGAAACTTTGCATGACGCCGATGAGTATCAGCATGAATTTTATATTGAGAATTACTTACCTAAATTTTTTTGTGAATCTCAGTATGCAAATCATGAACATGTCGTGCAAATACCTCAGCAGATTCAGAAATATTAACATGTGGGGACATGGACAAAAGATCTAAGGGCTTCCTAGGTGTAAATCCATGCACAACCTCAAAAGGACTAACGCCTATAGACCTATTGACTGAGCTATTATATGCAAGTTGGGCTATAGGAAGAATTGAATCCCAATTCCGATTGGCTTCACCCACTAGACATCGAAGGAGGTTTCCTAGGCTACGATTAACCACCTCAGTTTGACCATCAGTTTGAGGATGAAATGTCGAGGAAAATTTCAATTTGGTGCCTACTAAATGCCACAAGGTTTTCCAAAAATAACTCATGAAGCGAACATCCCTATCAGACACTATGGTTTTGGGAAGACCATAAAGCTTGACAATCTCATCAAAGTAAAGCTTTGCAATTTTAGAAGCATTAGAAGTCTTAGAACATGGTAGGAAATGAGCCATCTTAGAGAAGCGATCAACAACTACTAGGATAGAATCATGCTTCCTAAAGGTGCGGGGCAAACCTAGCACAAAGTCCATACTCACGTCCTGCCACGGGCGATCTGGCACAGGTAAAGGCGTGTACAGACCAGTGTTTTGCTTGTGATATTTGGCTAGTTGACATGTACGACACTGACCAACTATCTTGGCAACGCCCCTCTTAAGACCAGGCCAATAGAATTGACCACTTCCTTAATTGTCTTATCTCGGCCAAAATGACCTGCAAGGCCTCTTGCATGTATCTCCCAAACTAGGAAATCTCTCATTGACAACCGAGGGATACACAATTTGTTGGCTTTGAACAAGTAACCATCTTGAAGGGTATAATCATCCAAGACGGGACATGAAGCATTACTTAGGCTAGTGTAGAGCTCCCCGAAATCTAGGCATGATTGATAGTCATCCTTAAGTCCTTCAAACCCAATGACCTTAACACTCATGACTGATAGCAAAGACACTCTTCAACTCAGTGCATTAGCAGCCTTATTCTCAACTCCCGCCCCATGTTTCACCACAAAGTAGTAGCGTTGCAGAAATTCAACCCAACTACCGTGCCTAAAATTTAGCTTCTTTTGGGAATTGAGATAGCGCAAAGCTTCATGATCAGAGTAGATAATAAACTCTCGAGACAACAAGTAATGGCGCCAATGCCAAAAAGCTCGTACAATGGCATAAAATTCTTTGTCATATGTGGAGTACTTTTGCTTAGCATCATTCAACTTCTCACTGAAATAGGCAATTGGGTTGCGCTCTTGACTAAGTACTCCCCCTATGCCAATACCTGAGGCATCACATTCCACTTCAAAAGGCTTGGTGAAATCAGGGAGACGCATGACAGGTGCCTCAGTCATCTTCTGTTTCACCTCCTTGAAGACCTTAGTAGCAGCTTTTGTCCAAATAAACTCCCCATGTTTCAAGCAGTTAGTGATGGGGGACATAATGGTACTAAACCCTTTGATGAATCAGCGATAAAAGGAAGAGAGCCCATTAAAGCTTCGAATCTCATGCATATTTTTGGGCTCGGGCCAATCCATAATTGCTTGAACCTTCTGGGGGTCGGCAGAAACTCCTTCAGATGACACTATGAAACCTAGGAAGACAACTTTATCGGTAAAGAAAGAGCACTTCTTGAGGTAACCATATAAACTCTCCTTCCTATGGGTTGTACAAACTTGAGTTGGGTGGTCTAAGTGTTGCTCCCTAGACTTACTATAAATGAGGATATCATCAAAGTACACAACCAAGAATTTTCCCATAAAAGGCTTGAGCACTTGAGTCATCACTCTCATAAAGGTACTAGGAGCATTGGACAATCCAAAAGGCATAACCATCCACTCATATAAACCATCTTTTGTCTTGAAGGTAGTTTTCCACTCATCACCAGGACGAATCCTAATTTGATGATAGCCACTTTTCAAGTCTATCTTGGAGAAGATCGTTGCTCCAGCCATCATATCCAACATGTCATCAAACCGAGGGATAGGAAAACGATACTTCACAGTGATCTTGTTGATGGCACGACTATCAACACACATCCTCCAAGTCCCATCTTTCTTTGGAGTTAAGAGTGCAGGGACTGTACAAGGGCTCATGCTCTCACGAACAAAACCCTTCCTAAGTAATTCTTCTACTTGCCTTTGCAACTCGGCATGTTCTGCAGGGCTCATCCTATAATGAGGCAAGTTAGGTAGGGTCGCTCCGGGTACAAAATCTATGGCGTGTTGGATATCATGCATGGGCGGTAAATGATCGGGGAGTTCCTCAGGGAAAACATCCTTAAATTCCTGGAGCACGGACCTCACTTCTTTAGGTTGCTCCTCACAGGTCTCTCCATGAAGTTCCTTAGCAACTAAGACAAACACAATGGATTCCTGAACTGCTACCCTTTCAAATGCCTTTGGGCTTATGATGTTTAGACCTTTTGCCTTCAGTACTTCTGGCTTCTTGCTCATGTCGATTGGCTTGGGTTTTAAAGGATTAAGCACAATCTTCTTGCCTTCAAACATAAATGAGCAAGAATTGGATCGCCCATGAAGGGTGACATCCAAATCATAAAGCCAAGGTCTACCTAAGATAATATGCCCTACATCCATGGGAATTACGTCACACCATATTTCTGCCTTGTAGGTGAGGAATTGAAGTGGGACAACACATCTTTCTTTTATGGCTATGGAGGAAGTATCCACCCAAGAATCTTTATATGGGTTAGGTTGTGGGATCAATTTCAACCCTAGGCGGGAAACAACGTTAGAGGACACTGCATTAATGCAACTCCCACTATCTATAATAACCTTGCACGTTTTGTCTCCACACTTAGTGTAAGTCTGGAAGATGGCACTTTTTCGCCAATCATCAGTTTCCCTTTGTTCTGTCAAAGCACACCTTACCACATTCACTCTAGGGACACCAAAAAAGCCTTGGAATCATCAACCTGGGGAGAGATGGCTCTAATGCACGTGAGGTAGCTAGGATCATCTTCCCATTCGGCCTCAACATCTTGGACTTCTTCAGCATTTGGATCATACACTAGTTCTTCAACATTTTCTACCTTTTCATCATCCTCTTGAATGACAAGGGTCCTAGAGGGACATCTAGCTGCGACATGTCCAATCCCATTGCATTTGAAGCATTGGAGGTGAGAGCCTAATCTTGAGGGCTCATTGATCACACATTTTCCCTTGTCCTCTTTTTCTATCAGGATGCTATTGGGGTTGACCTTAGGGGGTAAGGCAAGTTTAGGTTTGCTACCAAAAGGTTGAGGGTTGGGAGGAATGCTTCGAAGCTCAGAACATCGCCAAAAGATAGATTTGGAGGCTAACTCACAATTCCTAGCAAGGTCATAGGCTTCTCTTAAGGTGGTGACTCCTCGGGTGATAATCTCGCCTAGTAAGTTAGCATTTAAACCTTTCTTGAACCTATTGAGTGTGACAACCTCTTCCTCAACTATTCGAATTCGCCTCTGGAATTCCTTGAATTTCTCTATGTATTCAATCACAGGAGCAGAGCCTTGTTTTAGGCGATCCCATTCTTCAAGGAGGGAGCTCCTATAAGTTGGAGGAAGATAATTCCTCGAGAGGGCGTCCTTCATCTCCATCCAATCAATAATTGGGGGCTCACGTCGTCGCCTAAGAGTTTCCTCAAGGTCCTCCCAGAAAAGATCAGCTCTCCCAATTAACTTCATCCTAACATACCTCACTTTCCTATTCTCAGCCCAATGGTAATAGTCAAAGAATTTCTCCATTTGACGTAACCAATCAGTGAAAACCCATGGGTCTAGGTAGCCATCAAAGGTGGGTGCTTCTATCCTTTCCTTAGACATCCTATCATCATAATCCCTAGGACTATAGTGATTATAGTGATCATGTTCAAAGTGTGGAGCCCTATTAAAGTGACCATTGTTATTTTGCCCAAGCATGTTATCTCCTTCATGGTTAGTGATCTCTCTTTGAGATGTTTCAATTCGCTCTACCCTATCCAGCAAATCACGGACACTCTTGGTTAGGTCTCCTATGGTTTGCTCTAAAGAGGGCCTAGATTCGGAAGTGGATTGATGTTCAGGGTTTGACATGACGCGACCACTACGTAGATGCATGCAACACAATATTTATGAATGCAGTTGAGATTCCCAAAAATTCAAGTAATCAATTCTCAATGTAAAATTAAAGGTCAAGCAAGAGTGCATGTAGAGACTAGATCGATGAATCAAAGGAAGGAATTGCAGACAAATAGTGACAGTGTTCACAATATTAAGAGATAGCCCAAACAAAAGTCAAATTTCAATAAGCTCCACAATTAATAATAAGTTTAAGATATTTCAAAGAAATTGGTTTTTTTTTTTTTTTTTTGGGAATTTTAGAGTGGGTACTGAAAGAGGACTCAAACAGTAAAACAGCTAATTTGAGCACAAAATGGATAGGATAATGGAGTATGGTGGAATATGCACATAAAAAAACATAAAGATAATATTTTTTAATGAGACAAAATCGAATCCACAAAAAAAAAAAATAGAGTCAGAATTGTACCCTAGTCAGTGGCTCGACTTATTGCACTAGATAGCCACGGTCTGCTCCTCAAGTGAGTGAATTGACTTGGGCTGAATGGACCTGTGAAAACAATTTAAGCCCAATACAAGCAATGGGCTGTCACAGCAACATTTTTTTTTTTTTTTTTTTGCAAAATAAAAAGTACACTGCGTTTAAGACATTACAGACTTGAAAAAAAACATGTTCATACGACAACTCAAATAAGAAACCAAACTATAGACTTAAAAAAAAAAGGAAAGACAACAGAGCTAAAATGAAAAGGAGCGGCGGAGCAAGCACGAAGCGACGCTGGAGTCAACGGTGGAGATGCGGCCTAGGTTCACCGGCGTCACGGTCAACGGTGCTCGATGGTGCAGATTGGAGCTTGCTTGTCTCGGCCTTGGCATCGGCGGTGGTCGTTATCCTCAGCGGCGATGGTCGAAGGTGAGGTGTTGGGTTTTGCGGCGGCTGATGGCTGGTGGTTGTTGGGTTTCGCGGCAGTGGGCGTTAGTGTTGTGGGTTTTGGCGGCTGGTGAATGCTGGGTCATGCGTGGGTTGTCTCTTTTTTTTATTTTATTTTTTTATTTTGTTGGTGTTGGTGGCTGGGTCTTTCGTGGGTCTTTTTTTTTTTTTTTTTTTGGGGCTGTGGGTTCTGCGATCAGAGGTAGGCACAGATGGTGGTCACCGGCTTGGGAGGCGTCGCTGGCTTCTCTATTGGTTTGGGGGTGAGAAACTCATGTGGGGCTTGGGGGAATACACGGATTGCAGAGGCTGGCTTGGGCTTGGGCTTGTTCAAGATCTCATGGGGCAAAAACTTGAAAGGTACTGTCATGGTTGGCTTGCTCTTTTTGATGGTTTTGCTTTGACGTGGTTGTCTACGGTTGTATTGAATGGATCAGAAGTCTGCTCTGATACCAAAACTGACGTAGGACAACCACAATAGTATAATAGAACAGAAAATAATAGGATAACCCTAGGAGTCAGCACCTAAGGGCCGCTTGGAGTCAGCACCAAGCAAATTGGAGTCGGCACCAGTGTAAAAGAAAACAAACGTTTTTTTATAATTCTCAAAAGTTGTGTTACAATAATCAGAAAAAGTGTTTAAATAGCTAACAACACAAAACCCTAATTATTAAATGTTCAAGCTTGCTTAATCTCAAGCCCAATAACTAATAGGCTCCATCCATAAGGCCACAGGTTGGGCCGTCTTCTTTTCGCTCTTCCTCCCATACGTGTGTATAATTGGGAGCCTGTATCTTGTGTCCGCACCAGGTCCATTATTAAGAAAGGTAAGCATAATGTGTTACACGTAACCCTTGTTAATCCTATCCATTAAAAAAGATATTTCATTGTAAAAATAAAGAGTTTTTTTGGAAAGTTAAATTCTTGAGATAGGTGGGAGTTCACCCCCCCCCCCTCCCACCTTGAATCATTTGTATTTTCAAGTGAAACTATAAAAAAGTGTTATTTAGCATTCAAGTCTATAGGTTGAGTGTGTTCATCCTCCCAAAAAAAGGTTTTGAAAGCTATTGAGAAAATTCTAAACCAGTTCTTATGGAATGGTGCCAAAAGTTCTGCCCCAAGGGCTAGGGTTTCTTGGAAAGAAGTGTGCTGTCCCAAAAGGGAGGTTGGATTGGGCTTGAAGAGATGTGAGGAATGGAGTAAAGTAGCAATTATGAGATCCATTTGGCTCTTGTTCAAGCAGGCTAGCTTTCTTTGGGTTGCATGGGTCAGGAACAACTTGTTGAAGAACCAATGCTTTTGGCAAGTGAAGGTTCCTCAACAATGTTCTTAAGGTTGGATGAAAATCCTAAAATTTCAAGAGTTAGTGAGACCAAGTATCAACTTCCAGGTTGGTGATGGCTCTAGTATGTTTTTTTATACCAGGATGGTCCTTTGTATTTGAAGTGTGAACATCATGTGGTGTGTCATACTGCCAGCACTACAAATGCTAAGCTCTCCTCAGTCATTAGCAACCATTCCCGGTCTTGGCTGCCTGCTAGGTCTGAAGACCTTGTAAGTATACAATGTAAGCTTCCTAGGATAGTTATTGGGGACTCAGACCAGGTGGTTTGGGTGCATGCAAATGGCTGCTACCCTTGTGATTCAACTGGGGAACAAGTCAGATACAAGGGTGTTTTCCACAAATGATTCCTAGTCATACCATTATATGCTGGTTAGCAATGAAAGACAGGTTGCTAACAATGGCTAGATTGGAGATATGGGGAGTAAGCAGTGATGTACTGTGTCTATTATGCAGTGCAACTTTAGGGAGTCAGGACCATTTATTCTTTGAATTTCCTTTTCCACAAAGAGTCTGGAAAGTGATTGTGGAATTCAGTCTACAATGTGTTCCTGAGTTTGGTTGGGAAAACATAGTTAGTTGGGCTGTAAACACCAATGGAGAGGGCAGAGCTTGAAGGCTGTAATTTGTAAATTTGGCTTGGGAGCTACTGTTTATGAACTATGGAAATGCAGTATTGCTGTGTTGCATCAAGGCTGTCCTAGTTCTGAAGAGCAGATTATTACTTCAATTAAGAAGCAAGTGAAAATGAGACTTGAGTTCAAATGGTCATTCCCTTGTGCTAAAGAGAACAGGGAAATTTGCTGCAAATGGGGACTATCTACAGATTTTCTTAGGTCTTGTAGGCCTTCTGTTTAAACTAATGAATAGGTGATTGCTGGCATATAAGCCAGTTGTATTCTATGTTGTTGTAATTTGTGTTGCTATTATGGCTGCTTGTTTTCACTTAAGATTTGTCTTGATTGTCAAAAAGAAAACTATAATAACAGTGGGACTATAAATTAAAAAGATAACCCTCAAACTGTAAATTACCAAAAACTAAAAGGTGATTGTAAAGGCCTCATTCTCATCAAATCATTTAGCCCTTTTTGTTGACTGAGAAATCTCAGTAAGAGCAACATAAAAGAAAATGTTGTCTTATGTCTTTTGGGATTTGTAAGGGATAAAAAATCCCCCAACTCAACAGATCGAATTTTAAAGGTTTTTCCTTTCTTGGGTTCCACGTAACAAACAACCATAACATTCCCAACCCATCTCAAAAATTCTTCCTTTTATTTTCATTTTATAAATTTTCAAACATTAAAACATTATATGAAGCTCAGCCTTGCCGCCTCTAATACCCATCAGAAGTTCAGACACATCACAAATACTGACACCCACACCCACACCCACACCCACATGTATACATGCAAAAGGGTGAACAAAAACAATAGAAAAGTAGTCAAACAAGAAAATAATGTTTTTTTTTTCTTACTTGCTTTGTCTTCTTAGTGACCCTTGGACCAGTACCAAACGCAGTTTGCAAAACCAAAGGGAGTGAGTGAGAAAGAGAGACAGAATAGTTTTACAAAAGCTGACCCAAGTTATATATTGGTTTGGATTATATGAGTTTGGGACTGTTTTTTTTTTTTTTTTTCATTTTTTAAATTTCTTACTCTCTTTTTTAAAAAAATCTTTGGACATAGGCATTTCATTTCATGGGTGTAAAGTGTCGTGGTTTTTTGGGTTGTTTCTATAGATAGAAGTTGATGAAGTTAATAGGTCTCCTGCAAAGCTTGTCATGCCATGCGCATATTTGGTATGAGCTTCTTGAGAAAGGACAGGCCAATGACACGTGGAAAGAATGAGTGGAGGCTTTAACTGTTTTAAAGTTTGATTTTTTTTTTTTTTTTTGAGAATGTGAAGTTTGAAATGAATAATGATGTTATTTGAGGAAAAGAATAAATAAACAGTGCAATGGTTTCTAGCTAGTCCTTTTTTTCTCATTATAATTATTAATAAGTAGCTTTTTTTAAAAGTAAATAATAATACTTATTAGAACACACACAAATATAATAATAGTGTTTTAAACCGAGTTTATAATACATTATATAACTAGAGTACAACTATAAATGAGCCTAACCTGTTTAGGGGTTGATTGTAATGAAATGTGTTACGTCTACAATATCTTTATAACAAATTCTAGGTAGTAAATTATTATTGATTATAAATGAAATAGATCCATTGATTCATGCTCCATTTTAATGCCGTGTATTTTTTTGTCAATTAAAAGGTTTGTAAAGGTGCAAAGGAGGTGGGAGTGGTTTGAGGTTAAAACGATGTGTATTTTTTTTTTTTTTTGAAAAGAAAGAGGTGAGGTAAAGTGAAATAATGTTTAAAAATGAAATAGAGATAATGTCCTAAGTTTTAGGTTGAATAGAGAAGATAAAGGAAAAAGTAAAACTTAGGAACAATAAATTATTCTTTTAACTAGTTTGTGCTTGGGTCATGCTAATGAGTGCCCTTAGGACAATGATTAATAATCCATTTAAGAAAACTTTTGACACCACTTTTATGGGAAACTAGTCGCTAACCCGTGCGATGCACGAGAAAGATACTTTGAAATATCTGTTTAAATGCATTGTATTCTCAAAGCTTTTCAAAAGAATATGCATGTTAACAACTTCTATCCTTTTCAGCTTCATTACAAAAATATGGGCAACTCGTGTTGGAGAGAGAGAGAGAGAGAGAGAGAGATTGTACAAATCAAAGTATCTGTTTAAACTCCTCTATTAAAAATATCCATCCATTGGATTCATAATAATGCCACAGTCCCTACACAATAAACCATATGCTCCAACCCTTTGATTACAGTGATCCTTTAATGACCACTGCTTCTGCCATTGAAGGATCATTCAAAGTAAATTTCTTTGTCCAAGATTTAACATAAGACTGCATTTCATCTCAAGCTACTACCCCTAGAATTGAAGCACCTCGACATTTAAACTTGATGAGTCTGTAAACCAAAACATTTATGTCATGCTGCTATGTTGCACATATATATTTTTAATTAGAAATTATCCTTGCACAAAAAGATCATTAAAAGTACTTAATCTTAGCATTTTTTTCCATGTAATATAGCACAGAAACCATTGGTAAACTATCTAGTTCTCTCCAATTATCTTATGGGTCTGTGCATTTATATTGCAAATCATTTAACTTGCCTTTATGCTGTAAACTTATAGTTGTTTCTTTCTGCAGATTATGCATGAATAAATGTTACAATTATCTACTTCCTTATAGCATGTTCTATTCAGATCAACCACACCATGGATCTTAAAGAGGGTGGTATCCTTGACAAATGAAAACAATAACTTGGTAAATGCCCTCATCTCTTATTTCCCATCTCCAAGTCATCCAAAAAACCTGTCCCATAAGTGAATAATTCTTCCATTACTTATAAAAATTGTTTAAAGAAGAAGAGAAAGAACTAAATTGTACTACTAACATGTTGCTAAGTCAACAAAGTTTTTAAGGGTACCACATAGTTCAACTCCTTCCACATCTTGGATTAATTTGATAACAGTATATAAAGAAATTATGAACAAAGCATGAATGTAATGATTGATTGATGTGCACCAAATCATACCCAACATATAAAATGGAAATTTAAATTTATTTTTCTACCGTATTAAAATCTACTTACAAATCACTCTAAGACAATTCCTTTATTCATGTCAAGGATTTTATAAACAATTTGCAATTATGATGCCTCATATTTCTAGCCAACTAATTTGTAAAGTTAATTTTTATCAACTGAATGTGTCCATTGCATTCATAGCTGTGACTAAGATATAGGGAGTACTAAATAGTTGAACCCATTTCTCTGCAATCTCTCTATTTTCCTTGTATCCATATGATTTCTACACAGTTTTTTTTTTTGATAGATAATGATATTTCATAAAACAAAAGCCCCAGGTACACCAGGAGTGTACATGGAAAGATTTACATCAAAATCGAAAATTACAATGATCAAGCATAACAAAAAGATTAGAGCAAGAAAAAGAAGAGAAAGCAGAACACCAAGCAAACAGAGAGTGGAGAAGGAGAGATTTAATCTCAAGAGTCGACCGTTCCGTTCCTTCAAAGCATGAACCTCTCAAGAAATTTAATCTGACTTGTACACAATAATCTATACATAAACCTCTCATAAATTAATTGATTTACCTAATAAAGTTGGAGGTTCTGAGATCAGTCCATAGAGATCCTAATTTTTAAAAGGTATTAGAAATAATGCATTAAGATACGGAAAACAAAAGGCACAATATTATAGAAAGTAAATTGACCTTCCTCACTATAGTGAAAAAAGCATCCCATGCTCCAAAATAACGTTAAGGCACCCTAGCCAGTAATTTTCCTTCAGATTAAAGTTCAACTTTGACAATTTGCAATCCACACAACAAAACCAAATAAATAAAAAAATAGAAGAAGAAGAAAGGACCATTAAATAGTAAATAATCAAGTTGTGTCTCTCTTCAATAACTACTTAAAACCTAAAAAATGGAACCTCCATATACAATTCAAAGAAAAAAAAATAAAGGCAAGAGAGATAGAGAAAGGGAGTACCTTTAATGGCTTTCAAATTTGGTAGTTATTCATCAATGCCACCATATTTTCTTGTGCTTTGGCATTGTTGCCCTTAGTTCCTACAAATAAAATAAAATGCACTCAATTCGCATAGAGTAAGAAATGCAAAATATTAAGTACTCTAAATGGTACAATGGATTTTGCACAGTAACCTTACCTAATCATATCAAAATATGCCCAAAGGATCTAAAAGCCAAGGGAAAATACTCAAATTAAAAACTTTCACCCTTGACCATAACATTGCTTGCTTTGTAAATCAATTTGCTGTATTCAAATGAAAATGTTAAATTAACGCATGTGATGCTCTCAACATAGCTGTGGCAGCCATCCACATTCTTTGACAAGGAATTAATTCAGTATGGACTATAATAAGAGAACCATAACTATCTTTAACAATAATGCCCAAACCTGCATAATTGGTGGCTTTTCGAAAAAGGTTAGTGCCATATTCAATTTGAGATGAGGAGAAATAGGTGGCTACCATTGCCATGTTTTAGGAGCTGTAGTTGTTGGCTAGCATTGCAAAACCTAAATAGCTAATGGTCCTAGATTGAAATTTTCATATAAAAAAAAAAATCCAAATTGCATAGAAAAGTTCCAAATTTTTGCAATTTAAAATAACCCCCCCCCCCCCCCCCCCAAAATGATTAACTGCAACCAAGAAACTCAAACTTATAATTTGCTTGGCTAACATGTTCAGAAAAGTGACCAGGTCCTTTACATTGAAATAGCATCCATGAGGTTTAGAACAAACCACCATCTAAAATCTCACTTGCAATGTTATATTAAGTAGCAAATGAAGGACTCGTGAAAAAAAAAAAAATGATTTGTTAATTTGCTGAACCCAACTTACCAAAAGTCGGCAATTGAATTCCCCATGAAAACTTGTTAGGCCTAACCTTTTAGAAGCCAATCAACATTGAACAATTTGCACTAATGGTTGAATTTATGGAAAATAATGGTCCTGGGGAAATAAGATGTGAAAGACACAAGATAAAATGATTTATCATGTAACTAAATAGGCTTCAAAGATTGATAAGTCTGAAGAGGGCATTACCTGTACTCTAAGAACTGGAGGTAGAATATGCACAACCATACCAGATGGTGGATTTGATTTTAAGGCATGCAAGTGCTTTGTGGTCAACTTCACATTGAATTTCTATTACAAATCTCAACCACATCTTACATGAAATTCACCTGAACAAAAAGCAGCCAAAACACCAAAACATTTACAAATTCCTATAAAGTATATGCACCCTAAAAACCAGAAATAAGAAGCTAATCAACACTGGAACCCTTCACTTACTAACCCAACAACTTTTGAGTGTAAATATGCTTTATTAACAGAAAATTTTTAAAAAAAAAATTCCCAAAGCCAAAGTTTACCTATAAAAAACCACGAAAACCATTCAAACGAAACCCAAATAACTCAACATAACAAAGTTTCAGCCTTTTGAGGGAGAGAAAGTAACAATTAGGTAGCAAGGACCCAAGGCCACACACAAACCCAATTAGCAAACACAAATTGAATATATCAATATGAATATATATGTAGAGCTTACATAGGTCAATCTCACATACATATACTTGAATAAAACCACAACATTAAAAAGAAAACCAAATGTCCAAAGAATTAATATTGATATCACAATTGACAACAAAATTTAAAAGAAATATGTAAATAGCATTGCACGTGCATAAGCAATTGGGTTCCACACATCCAATCCAAAGTTCAGTTTAAGCATTTCTTCAAACACTTGAGTGGCAAAAAGAAACCAAATAAAAAAAAAAATTAGAATTCCAAAAATTGAGAAACTAAATAAAATAAAAATATGCCAGAATTGAAAACCCAAAAGGATTAAAAAATGAAACGTGGATGTTCCAATACCAAAGAGAGAGAGAGGGAGAAAGATTAGGTATTGTTGTCATGATGTACCTTTCTCCATATTCATCTAGCCAATCTGATTGCTAGATGACATTGTTGAGGCTCTTGGTGATGAGCTCTTCAATTGTGTAGCCATGGCATTGTAAGGTTGAAAGATAAGTAGAATGGAAAAATTAAAAACAAAACTAAAAGATACATGAAGACCATAAAAAATTCACCTTGCGTTAAATACTCTGCCTTTGGTTTTTCTGAAATGGCAGCAACTGAAAGGACTTGAACATCTGGAGGAAGGAAGAGGGGGAGAGCCCTGGCATTATGAATCTGAAGTCTGAACTTGAAACTGTCTTTGGAAGAGAGAGAGGCTGCCGTTAGCAAGCTTGAAACCGTGAAACAGGGGTAAGGCAAAAGGTGGGGAGACATAAAGGGTTTTTTGCCGTTAAAAATAAAAGACCATTCGGCTGGGTTTGGACTTTATGGTGGACAACATATAGGTTGGGCTTCATGCTAGTCATCATTAATGTGAGATAAGTGTCTATAATTAAAGCTATAAAGGTTGGGCTTTATGGTGGGATAAAGATTGGGAATCATTTTTCTTTTATTAATATTTTAAAATTTGGGAAATGCATTTTAAATTATAAGAGAAATTTTAAAAAAATGTTGGTAATGACATAGTTGCTGATGTGACTTAATGAGAGGGTAGCAATATTAAATGCTACGTCTTAGCTTTTAGTATTATATAGATATAGATATAGATGAGAAAAGCTGTCAAAATATTAATTATTTTTTTTCTTTTCCCATAAAACTTTCTTTAAATAGATTGTTAACTAGTGCCCTAAGGGCATCCATTAGTATTTCCCTTTAATTTAAAATTATTTAACTAAAAGATAGAGATATTTTAGAGATTTTAATAATTTGTACGAAAGTATTTTAGTATGCAAAATGTTGAAATCGAGGCAGAGTAATAGTATATATATATTAGAATACTCAACTGGAGGCACATAACAAATATGGGGTAATTACAACTTATCCACTTGTAGTTTACTTCAAATTTAACTTACCCACCTGTGGTTTCATCTTTGACACTTTGCCCTCTTGTGGTTCATTTCGTCGGTGCTCTGTAACCCACCTCTAAATATTCCATTACTTTAACACGTTTCATCTAAAAATCAAACAAGAAATCAGATCAAAAACTCCTCTCCCACATTCTCTCTCACACTTGCTTATCCATTCTAAACCAAGAATCGACTGGGTTTTGTTTGTGCAAAGACACCGAGAAGTAGACCCATGGATTCTGGAAGAAGGAGACGCATGGATTCGTGTTTGGGACCATTTTGGGTCTTGAATCCTTTCGTGTTTCTCTTTACTTGGTGAGCTACTTTAGATGTTCTAAGCCATGAAATTTTGATTTTTCTTTTACTTTCATTTGCTCCTTTTCTCTTATCCTAGGTAGATTTAATGTTTGAAACCTAGGGTTTTGTTATTTTTTTTTTTTGAAATTGGGTTTCTGCAAAGTAAAAGTGGCCATGTTTTAATTTTGACATGTTCTTTTACTTTCTGGTTTCTGCAAAGTGGCCATTGAACTAGAAATTCGTCCATTAAATTATCTGACTCTGGGAGTTTCGTAGATTGGCCAAATTATCTAACTTTATTAAAATTAGCAGGTGGGAATAGGATTGCCTCGTTGCCAGGTTTGAGTGGCTAGTTACTGTCAAAGATAAGTGTTTTGAGGTTCAAATTAATTGGAATGAAATTGGGTTTATGCAAAGTGGTGTTTTGTATAACTGAGTTTTGCTGTCAAAGCAGCATAATTTTTTTGGTATTACTGAGTTTTCAAAGCAGCATATTTTTTCATTCTAGCAGCTTCAATCTTGCAGTTTTCTGTATTACTGAGTTTGCTGTCAAAGTAGTAGACTTTTTTTAATGCAGCATATTTTATTTGTATTACTGAGTTTTCAAAGCAGCAGGTAGATTTTTAGAAGCAGCAAGTAGCAGGTAGAACTTGCATGGAGGATTTAATGCTTTTTCAACCAAGGGTCTGGCATAATGGAAATATTTTCTTGCAAGGTGCAATTATCAAAAGACTAGTCTAGAAAGTTAATTTGTGGTGGCTTTGTTGCTTGGGGAATAATGCCTTATTGATTGAGCATCTGATTGGAAAATACATTTGATTGGAAAAATGCCTTATTGCTTGTGTAGCTAATGCTGTTAGCTATTATTCACTTTATATGCCCTCCTTAAAATGCTATATGCTGAGCTTCATGAAGACCAGGGAAAGGGCTGACTGTACTCATTATCATTTGATGGTGAAGGGGGTCTCCATTGGTGCAAGGGGTTTGTATGTCATTCCCAATGTGTTTGAAATTTTCAGTTATGATGAGAGGCTTGATGGTCTTCCAATTTAGAAATTTTCGAGCTTTGCAATGCTGTTGTGAAAAGAACTAGTACTTCTGACGATTATGTTTCACTCTGACTTTTGTTTATCTGAGCTTGCTGATGCAATGGGAACTTCTATTTGTAAAGTTGGATTTTCATTGCTAAATGTTGTCATGCTAGTGCTAGATGGTTTGAAATAAAGAATTTGTTTTGCATCATTGAGCTCTATCATTATGAGCAACTGTTATTTAAGCACCAGATGTTAATAATTGTTCAGAAGTGTCAACTTTTCAAATGGGTTTAATTAACTGTACTGTAACTCTAACTGGAGTATAAAATTAATTTGTTTAGCTAAGCTCAAGGCTCTATACGTGACTGCTAATCTTAATAAGGCCCCTTTGATTGGGATGTGGTGTCACTTTGCAGAAGTGATAAAAGAACTAGTGAAGCTAATAAAAGCACTTGCTCTAAAATGTAACTACAACTTCCATGGTTTAAAACAAATAAAAATCTTTTTGGTTTTAAAAAAATTTTATGACCAAAAATAAAAGCACACATTATGCTAAATGAACAATGCAAAGCTATGCATGATATTGCTCAACTAAGCTGTAAAGGGTACAAAAACAAGAACTACCAATTTCTTAATTAACCCACGAGTACATGTACAAACTAGTACATACTCACACAAAATTAGAATTAGCTTAGCACTTATGCAACACATACTATTCAAGTTTCTTCACAATGTCAAGCATGTTCTAAATCAAGAGAGAGATATTATAACTCATGTAATCCTCAAAACAAATAAAACAAGACACAAAATAAATAAAAAAAAATTTGTCTTTTTGAAAGTTTTTAATGTTTTTGGATTTTTGAATACAACCTAAAACTAAAAGTGAACATGTCCACAAATAATTGAAAGAATTAAATTAGGGACAAATCAGCAACACTCACCTTAGAGAATATTTTCTCACCCACATAGCACAAGTCTTCGGCTTTGTAGGTGAAAATTCATGAGAAGCAGAGTGAATTTGAGGGATTACACCAATCTTCTAAGAAAGACAGAAATTCTGCAAATTCCTTTCACAAGCCTCAAAAAGATCAACTGAAACAATAGTGTCATTTTTATTCAAAACATCACAATAAAAAACAGTAAGACATTTAAAATTATCCATGATAACAGGGATCAAGGATCAACTCTAGGTATGATAACCTAAATCAAAAGCTAACCTGCTCTGATACCACTTGTATGATTTTAGATCCCTGTAAACTAGATTGTTTAACCTAATTAATTAACCAAGTGAATACTTAGGTTTATTATTCAGATCTAGGTTAAAACAAAACAATCATATCACGCAAAGCAGCAAAAAATATAGAACACAATGATATAATCACCCAAGAAAACCAAACCGGTAAAAAACATTGGGAGGATTAAACCTAATTATCCTTAAGGTAAAAAGCAAATCCACTATAGATAATCGAAGTTTACAATAAGACTTAGACCACTAACATCTTATTGCTACCACATGTAAAACTTATTGACATGATTATATGCAAGCTCTGAATCCATAGACTCATTCTCTATTAGGCCTTTGCAACACAACACCCAGACTTGTGACTTTGAGACTCCACTCAAAAGTTTTGGATCTCCTTAGACATTGATCTTGTATGCAACAATTTCAATAATACCAGATCTTGAGATTCTTCAAGGAATAGAACCGATAGAAGACTTTAGAGAGCTTTTAGGTACACAAACCTAGATCTACAAAAGAGGCATAAGATGTACTCTAATCTCTCTAAAAAAAACTTTGAAAACTCTCTCTAAGGTTAGCTTATGATGTCATTTAAATACTGGAAAAAAACGGATCGCAATTTGGGCTTCAAACGGATAAGTTATAGCACTTTTATGTTTGTTGATTTTTGTTAATATGCGACTTTCGATCGATCGAGCTTTGTAGAAATTGAATAATAATTTCCTGCAATTACTTGATTACAAACTTAATTTAGACCAAACTTTTGATCATGGTTTGTCAACACATACAAATTGAAGTTCTAATACATTAGTTCTTAAAGTCTTAGAACCTAACAAAATTATTGCAATTTGGATTGAACTTTGCGTTTCTTCTCAATTAGTTCCTTCACTGTTTTTGTAATGCGTTGCAACTGACATTCCTCATTTTCAATCTTACACTCTAGCATTCGCAATTCAGCTTGCAACTTCAACCTTTCAAGCTTCTTATTATCAAGAGATGTCTTCTTCAATTTGAGCAATTCAGTGGAATTTGCTAAATCAGTTTTCAAATCATTGTAGTAAGGAATGTTATCCACAATAATCTCCCTAATTTCATCATGATGGTCACAAAGCCATTCTACATACAGCCTCGCAGCATCAGACAAAACTATAACATCATTAACAGAAGCTAGATGATGCTTCTTGAGCTTACTAAATGGTATTTCCTGCAGATCAAGAACAGCTGTGCAAACTTTCTCCAGTAAGTAATTAATCATCTTAGGAGACTCGAGCGTACAATTTCTAACAATGTCACCATACTTCTTAATTATGGCAAGAAGAGTCGGAGCACACTCAGCACTCACACAATATGAACCAACTTGTTCAAGAGTGTTATCTACAGAGCTTGTTGCATCAGAGCTAATGTCATAGCACTACAAGAAAACTGAGCTATTGCGGCAGGCCTATTGCGAGGCGTTTTTGGCCCGCCACTGTACATGTGATCTATTGCGTCGTTTTTTGTGACCGTTGCTATAGGTAGGGTTTTTTACGGAGTCCTATAGCAGCGGGACATAAAACCGCTGCAATAGGCATGTTTTAGCTACAATAACTACAATATAGCTGCGCTCCAAAATCCCGCCGCAATAAATATATCATTTTGCGCATTTTCTATAGTGTCGGTATAGAAAACTGCCGCAATATGTAAGTTATAGCGGCGGTGAGATGACCGCCGCAATATGTACTCCTTTTTGCAGCGGGTTGGACTGCCGCAATATGCACTTCTTTTTGCGGTGGGTTGGACCGCTGCAATAGACCTTCAAATTTTCCAGCCCCAAAATTTCCCTCTATTTTTTTCGACTTTCCACTTAAAGATCAAATGGTAAATTACACCAAATTGGCATGAAAATTGGCATGCACATTAAGAACATATAGAACATGTAATCCAACGGTTGGATTTTCAAAATATGAATTCAATAATAAGTTATTGGTTGGTGTAACATTTTTTAGAGTTACATCAGGTGTAATTTGAACCCAACCCTATATTTCTTAATTCAATGTGAATTTTGACAAATCTACCGTTAGATTACATTATCTTCATATATTTGTCATGATTACAAAATTTCAAGGTGATCAAATATTAATAGTTGTGGGAGGTAAAAAGACCTTGATGGGAATATGGGCCGTGGGGTCATGCTAAGGAAGGCCGACCTGCTCTTGGGTTTAGGACTTGTTAGTACTACGGGTCGACCCATACGCCGAGGGTCCGAGGATCCAGCCGAGGATGATTTTTCCCTTCGGATTGACACCGAAGAACCCGGGACTCCATGGTAAAGGTTAGGGAAGGACACGGACAACACCAATGGTTAAAGGGGGTGAACCCTTGAATGTCTTAGAAGCACCGATGTTGGAAAAGTGTCAAAGATAAAGGCTGCTACCTCCACATTAAAGACTCTGCACCTACCACCCTGGCCGCATTAATGGGGAAGTGACACTTGAACAGTGGAAGGGAAACTTCTGGTTACTAGTCAAAGGCACTAAGAAAAGAAATATCTAGGCTAAGGGGGAGTTGGGGCAACACGTGTACAAAGTATTAAAAAGAGGAGTATTTAAGGAGGAACCTGGAAGAAAAAAGGGGACGGACTTTTTGTAACCAAAAAGGAAAAAGAAACAAAGAGAAAGATATAATATAAGAACAACTCTTGGCTTACATCCGAGGGAGCTGATTTACAATATTCCTTGTTGTTTCCAAGTACTTGTAATCTTTAGTTTGTCATTTAATCCTCATACACTTCTAACCTGGGTTTCAAGCCCACACTCTACAAATTCATATTGTTTAAGGCTCATTGGGCCTGGGCCTATAACTGTTCTTGGGGCCAGGTGCAATTGTGCACTTACAATTGGCGCCGTCTGTGGGGACCTAGTCTAGAAGAGGTAGGGATATTATGGCAGACTTAGGCTCTCACCATGCAGAGTCACAAGGATCACAACCGGAAGATCATTTCGAACGTCTTGAACGTCGAAGGGATCGTGAGGTAAGCGTCCATACAGAGTACCCAGGGGCTAGTCATACTCATGGTGGGCTTAGCATTAACCACGAGGAAGGTTCTAAATCCATGCAGAAGGAAATTAATCGTTTGAAGAGGAAGTTACGCCGTGCTAAACGTAAGGTTGCCCCATCCTCGTCTAGTTCTTCCTCGGAGAAGGATAGGGGAGTTGGCTACAGTTCAAGGTCGTGTTCCCCCGCCAGCGCAACATCCTCCGGTGAGGAGGACGACCAGCCAACCCGCAGACGTAAGAAGCTTCGTTCTAGGGGCTTAGGTAACGATACCATGAGTAGGGCATTGCACCAACTCTCTAAATCTCCGTTTTCACGGAGGATTGAGAGGGGGAGGCTTCCCAGGAGGTTCACCCAGCCCACCTTTACCATCTATAATGGCCGGACTGATCCGGTGGAGCACGTGAGTCACTTCAACCAGAGGATGGCTGTGCACTCTCACAACGAGACTCTGATGTGTAAAGTCTTCCCCTCCAGCTTGGAACCTGTGGCTATGAGATGGTTTAACGGTCTCAAATCGGGGTCTGTAGGCTCATTTGGGGAGCTAACTAGGGCATTTGCTTCGCGGTTCATTACGTGTAGTAGAGTCCCTCGGCCATTGGACTCGTTGCTATCCATGGCCATGAAGGAAGGGGAGACACTGAAAGCATACTCCGACCGATACTGGGAGATGTTTAATGAAATAGATGGCGACTTTGATGAGGTGGCGCTTAATACCTTTAAGGTGGGTCTCCCTACTGATCACGACCTAAGAAAGTCTTTGACGAAAAAGCCCGTCCGCAGCGTACGCCGTCTTATGGATCGTATTGATGAGTACAAAAGGGTAGAGGAAGACCAGTAGCAGGGGAAAGGAAAGGAGAAGGTTATCCCGCAGGAGAGAAGGGATTTCAGGTCGGACAAGTATCACAACAACAAGCCGAGGAGGGATTACTTCGGACAATCCGACTCGGCAGCACCTCAGGCTGTAAGTACTGTGTTCCGAGAACCAGTGCATCAGTTATTAGAAAAAGTTCGTAAAGAGCCTTTCTTCAGATGGCCTGGCAAGATGGCAGGAGACCCTGCGAGAAGAAATCAAAACCTCTTTTGTCAGTACCATCAGGATGTGGGCCACACTACCGAGAACTGTCGGACCCTGTGGAACCATCTAGAGCAGCTCGTCGGTGAGGGAAAGTTAAAACAGCACTTGTGTCAGCCCACTGGGCAGGTCAGTTAAGTTAGTTCAAATAACCAGAGGAACAATTCATCTCGGCCAGCATTGGGAACAATTAATGTTATCTTCGCTGCACCTGGTAGGACCGGCTCAGGTCCCACTAGGGTGATGGCGGTTTCCCATCCTCAGGCCGAGGATGTGGGTAGCAGGCCGAAGAGATTAAAGGGCACTTTACCCGTCTTGGGTTTCTCCGAGGAGGATAAAGTTGGGACTATCCAGCCCCATGACGATGCTCTTGTGGTTACCCTCAGGATAGGGAATTATGATGTGAGAAGGGTGATGATAGATCAGGGCAGCGGTGCAGATATCATGTACCCTGATCTATTTAAAGGGTTAAGGTTGGAGTTGGAAGATCTAACTCCTTATGACTCCCCACTTATAAGCTTTGAAGGGAGAGCCGTTGTGCCAAAGGGACAGATCCGTTTACCTGTTCAATCCGGCACCGAAACGGTTGAGGTGGATTTCATTGTGGTTGACGCGTACTCTCCATATACAGCCATCCTCGCTAGGCCATGGCTGCACACTCTGGGAGCCGTCTCCTCTACCTTGCACGTTAAGGTTAAATTCCCCTCGGGGGAACATGTTGAGGAAATCCTCGGCAGCCAAGTAGTGGCCAGGCAATGCATATCGGCTGTAGTATTACGTCAGTCAGAAATTGAGTTATCAACTTTGCCCATCCAGGAGTCATAGCAATTAATAGCTCCGGAGGCACCTGGAGCGATGATAGGAGATGAGGCTGCTTGTGAGGAGTTAGAGAAGTTTATAATAGCAGATGATCCAGAGAGGTTCTTCCAAGTTGTCATACGTTTGCCACACCAAGAGAAGATGGAGTTGTTGAAATTTCTGAAGGATAATTTAGATGTCTTTGCGTGGGACCCCTATGAGGCCCCAAGCGTAGATCCGAGCTTCATTTGTCATCGTTTAAACGTGAATCCTGCCATTGTTCCGAGGAGGCAGCCACCTCGGCGATCTTCCAGAAAACATTCTGAGGCTGTGAAGGAAGAGGTTCTTAAACTCAAAAGGGCGGGGGCTATCAAAGAAGTTTTTTACCCTGAGTGGTTGGCTCACACTGTTGTTGTTAAAAAGAAGAACGACAAGTGGAGAGTCTGTGTGGACTTTACTGATCTGAACAAGGCCTGTCCTAAAGATTCGTTCCCAATGCCACGGATTGATCAACTGGTAGATGCCACTGTCGGACATCCTCGGATGAGTTTCTTGGACGCCTTCCAGGGTTATCACCAAATTCCCTTGGCGTTAGAAGATCAGGAGAAGACTGCTTTCATTACTCCAACCGGGAACTATCATTATAAGGTCATGCCATTTGGATTAAAAAATGCTGGGGCTACTTACCAAAGAATGATGACCCGAATGTTTGAACAGCAACTGGGAAAAACCATAGAAGTATACGTGGATGATATGGTGGTGAAGAGTAAGACAATACGTTCACACATGACTGATCTGGCCGACACCTTCCAGATGCTAAGGAAGTATAAGTTGCGCCTTAACGCCTCCAAATGCTCTTTTGGCATGGGATCTAGTAAGTTCTTGGGATATATGATTACTCATAGGGGCATAGAGGTAAACCCAGTGCAGGTTAAGGCTATTCAGAATTTGCAGCCGCCTCGGAACCCAAAAAAGATTCAGAAATTGACCGGAATGATTGCTGCGTTGAATAGATTTATCTCTCGGTCAGCTGACCGATGCCGTCCTTTCTTTCAGTTATTGAACAAGTGGAAAGGGTTTCAATGGACCGAGGACTGCGAGTTAGCTTTCCAACAGCTTAAGCATTATCTTTCTCGCCCACCCATTTTATCTCGCCCTGAGGTGGACGAGGTTTTGTTTGCTTATCTGGCCGTGGCTGTCCACGCGGTGAGCTTAGTCCTCATAAGGAGTGAAAGCGGAGTGCAAAGACCTATCTATTACGTTAGTAAGTCCTTGAATGAGGTTGAGGTGCGCTATCTGCCCTTGGAAAAAGCGCTTCTGGCTGTAGTCCACGCCACGCGCAAACTTCCTCATTATTTCCAATCTCATACTGTGGTTGTTTTGAACCAGTTGCCTCTCAAAGCTGTGTTGCGTAGTGCTGATTATTCTGGCAGGGTGGCAAAATGGGGAACCATTTTGGGAGCCTTTGATGTTAAATACAAGCCTCGCACTTCGGTAAAGGGTCAGGTCCTCGCTGATTTGGTGGCAGAGTTTACTGAACCATTGTTAGAAGAAACTTTGAAAGAAGCACACATGGGTGAAAAATCTGTTGGTGTGATCACGGCAGTATCGCCCTCGGCTTGGAGAGTTTATGTGGATGGGGCTGCTAATCAAAAAGGGTCTGGTGTTGGACTTGTTCTAATGTCCCCTGAAGGAATTGTCTTCGAAAAATCTTTAAGATTGGCCTTCTCGGCTACTAACAATGAGGCCGAGTATGAAGCAGTCTTAGTAGGCATGTAGATGGTACATAAGATGGGTGGCAAGGAAATCCATGTGTTCTTAGACTCTCAGTTAGTGGTCGGCCAGGTCATGGGGACCATGGAGGCTAGAGACCCCAGAATGCAGGAATACTTGGCCCAGGTCAAACGCCAGCAGGCTGAATTCGACTCCTTTGCCTTAGCTCACGTTCCTAGGAGTGGAAACACTCATGCAGATTCCTTGGCTACGTTGGCGACATCCTCGGCTCAAGGTTTACCAAGGGTTATCCTCGTTCAGGATTTGGTAGAACCTTCTCTTGTAACTGCTAACGCGCCTCGCATCCATCTAATAAGGCCTGGTCCTAGCTGGATGGATTCGATCATATATTTTCTTAAGAATGACATCCTTCCCGAGGACAGGGCTGAAGCAGAAAAAGTAAGTCAAAAGGCACCGCGTTTCTGGTTGTCCGAGGACCAGAAACTATACAAACGATCCTTTTCAAGACCGTACTTGTTGTGTGTACACCCTGAATCAACAGAAGCATTACTAGAGGAATTGCATGAGGGAATTTGTGGTAGCCACACTGGGGGAGGGTCATTAGCCCATAGAGCCCTGACTCAGGGTTATTGGTGGCCCAATATGCAGAGGGAGGCTCAGGACTATGCCAGAAAATGTGATCAATGTCAGAGGTTCGCCCCTAATATTCATCAACCTGGAGGGGTTCTTAACCCTTTCTCCAGCCCTTGGCCTTTCGCACAATGGGGCTTGGACATTGTAGGGCCATTTCCGAGAGCTGCTGGAAACAAAAGATGGCTGCTCGTGGGAACAGACTACTTCACTAAATGGGTTGAAGCTGAGCCCTTAGCCAATATCCGAGATGTTGATTCCAAGAAATTTATATGGAAAAATATTGTCACTAGATTTGGTATACCGCATACACTTATCTCAGATAATAGTGTTCAATTTGACAGCAACACCTTTAGGCAATATTGTGGTGAAATGGGTATCACAAATAGATACTCTACCCCAGCTTATCCTCGAGGAAATGGACAAGCCGAGGCCGTTAACAAGGTCATAGTCAACGGGCTCAAGAAGAGGTTGGATGATGCGAAAGGCAAATGGGTAGAAGAGCTCCCTCATGTCCTGTGGACGTATCGGACCACACCGCGCAGGTCCACTGGAGAAACGCCATTCTCTATGACCTATGGAGCCGAGGCGGTGATACCACTAGAATCTGGTTTTCCTACTCTAAAGACAAGTTCTTTTAGCCTAGAGAATAACCAGGGACTTCTAGAGAAAGATCTTGATTTACTTGAGGAACGGCGTGAGGCAGCTATGGTCCAATTGGCTTATTATCAGCAGAAGCTAAAACGAGGATATGATGCCCACGTGAAGCTAAGGCCACTCGCACCTGGTGATCTTGTATTAAGGAAAGTTGTAGGCACTTCTAAGAACCCAGCCTGGGGTAAGTTGGGACCTAACTGGGAAGGCCCCTATCGCATTATTTCAATAGCAGGCATAGGGTCATATAGGCTAGCTGATTTGGACGAACGAATTGTACCACGTCCATGGAATGTAAATAATCTTATAAGGTATTATTATTAATGAAATGAGCTTTTGTCAATTAATATTTCAAAGTTATGAGTAGTTCTGACGCTCGCAGTTATCATTTTTAAGAATCAAACAGAAACTTGGTTAAGTGCAGTCCTCGGACCACAAACCTTGTGAAAATTGATGTCTTGTCATTTGTTAAACAGAACCTTAGCTATGTCGGGTCTTCGGACCACCTACTTTGGGAAAATTAACATTTGAAGTTATCATTTTTAAGAATCAAATAGAAACTTGGTTAAGTGCAGTCCTCGGACCACAAACCTTGTGGAAATTGATGTCTTGTCATTTGTTAAACAGAACCTTAGCTATGTCGGGTCTTCGGACCACCTGCTTTGAGAAAATTAACATTTGAAGTTATCATTTTTAAGAATCAAACAGAAACTTGGTTAAGTGCAGTCCTCGGACCACAAACCTTGTGGAAATTGATGTCTTGTCATTTGTTAAACAGAACCTTAGCTATGCCGGGTTCTCGGACCTCCTGCTTTTGGAAATTTTACATTTGAAGTTATAATTTTTAAGAATCAAACGGAGAATTGGGTAAGTCTTATCTTCGGGCCACAACTTTGATCAAAGTTATCTCCTTATTATGTCTGGATGTTAATGCGTTTTAAGTTTTATATCTTTAAGTGTTAAGTAAGTTTGTGTAAGGAATGGTCCTCGGATCTTACATCTTACTAGAAACAGTGCTATGCATTACAAGGGTTTAATCGTTATATGAGGTCCTCTCTTCTTTTTAATCGAGGCATTGTTCAAATATATTAACCATGTCACCTTTTATTAAATCTTTAATAATATGCGCATGATTATGTGGAAGTTATGATTGTGCAATCCTTGGAGTTAGATTTGTGTACTCTGAGAAACTTTTGCTATGACTTAATGGGAAACTTTTGTAATAAGTACAAAAAGAATAAAGTAAAAACAGATACAACCCGAGTGAAAAGCAAATGAAATTGTTCTTCATTAATCAGTCAAATATACATTAAAATATAATTCAAATATGGAAAAAGAGAAGTCCTAAAGATAAGTCCTAAGCCTTTGGAGGGGGGTCTTGCTGAGAGGTACTGGTGCCCTCGGTCTTTCTCAACTCCAGCTCAAAAGGAGTCAAAACTTGCTTTCCTTTTTCTGCTGTCTTCGTTGGAAGGACGTTGGGTTCAATTGTCTGGCTCAAGTCCTTCTCTGCATCCCCTCCTCCTTCCTTCTCTTTGTTGGAACCAGAAGGCTCTGTAGGATCAGGAATTTGCTGTGGGACCACCGGAGGTAGAGCAGGAAGAGTTGTCTCGGGGGTAGGAGTAGCAGCAGGAGCCTCTTCAATCTCCTGTATTTCTAGGGGAAGCCAAACGTTCTCGGACTTCCTCGCATCCGAAGATTGGGGAACTCCCGCTACGTTTAAAGCTTCCCCCATACTTTTTGACAGTATTCCCGCACAAAGCCGCGAACTCCTTTGTCACCGCTCCTCGGTAGTTGCTACCCCTTCATCGAAACTTGCCTCGCTTGGCGGCTTGGAGAGAGAGTTGGAAGGAGCTGGCTTCTTCCTTCATCAGCGCCAGTTCCTTTTTCAGATCCGAGCACTCCCTTTGAGCTTGGGAGAGCTCTTCATCTCTTTCGCGAAGGAGCTTACGCTGTCCTTCTATCTGGGTCTTCATGGTCTTTAAGTTTGACTCGACCCCATTTTTCTCTCTCCTCAGATCAGCCACCTTTGAGGTCAGCTTCTCATTCTCAGCAAGGGCTGTGCCCAAGGACTTCTCGCCTCCGGCTCGATTTCGAGCTCAGTTCTGGCTATCTTCCGAGTGTCTTCTATAAACTTCTCGGCTACAAAGACCTCCTGAATAGCCTGTAACAAAGTATGATGGAATTAGGAATTGTAAAAAAAACTCATCTATAAATATTGTTAAAAGTGGAATCTTCTTTAAAAAGGGAAAAAACTTACCAGCGCTAAGTCTCTTTTTAGTGAGAGGAATAGTTGTGGCTGGCCCATCTTTTCCAAGGTCTCCATGTCCTTGGGCAGCAGGAGAGGGCGTTCCAACACTTCGGCCAAGTGGTGGGCATGGCCTTGTTGAACCGCCCTTATACTGGACTGGCAGGAGATGGGTGCGCCGTCCAGTCTTAGATCGGGGGACCAGGTGGTCGGTGCTCGGTGCACTTCAGCCTCGTCCCTGATTTCCCCAATTTCAACCGAGCGGGCCCTACCCTTGCCTTTGTCCAGCTTCTGCTGCTGAACCGGAGGGAGTTGTTGTCGTGGCTTCTTGGGGTCCTTATTGATCGTCCCATCGGTATCCCCCTTCCTCTTCTTCTTGGGATCCTCGGCTGGAAGTTTTGGCTCAGCTGGAGGAGGGGGAGGTGGTAAAGATGGGGGAACTTGAGACGTCCCCGTCTTTTTCTCTACAACCTTAGCAGCTCTATTGGTGAGGAGACCCTGCATTCTTCCCATGTCTTCTTCAGATTCGTCCTCGGGTAGGGCGACCACAAACCCTGCAATTCCAGAGGCCTCGGTGGCTTCTTCCTCCTCGTCGGAAAGTACAACGAACTGATTCCCGCGAGGTCTCTCGGTGTCTGCGAAATGGAATTGATCTATCTCGTCGTCAAGAGTATGTGAAGAAGACACCTGTTCTTCTGGAACGACAGTTGCTTGTGAGTGCACGGCGAGGGGAATTGCTGCTATAGGCTGGTTGAACAAAACGGTGTTAGGAGCGTCCGGGAGGTCGCGGTCGTCCAGAAAGTGGGGCCGAGCTACGTTTATCCTCCTTCGTCTTCGGTCACCCGCAACTATGGCGTTTTCTATCTCCTGGAAGTCCGAGGAAAGGGGAGTGTACCCTAGAATGAGATGAGCAGCTCGGAGTTGTAAGTCTTCGCTAACGAACACCTCGGAGCAAAGTACTCGGTTTAGATCTGCGACGTTACAGTGACTCAGACGAGGACGCACGTGTTGCTTATCTGCAAAAAAGACATCAAAACAAACAAACCTGGTCAGATTCACACAAATATTTAACAAGTATAAGTAAGTATGAATATGCATTTCTGTGTGTGTTAGAAGAAGTTGTGATGTGGGGAGATTAATCCTACGGCATCGCACCTGGATTCCCTCACTCAACTGGGCAGTGGAAGCCGTCGTGCCAATTCCCAGAGACGATCAGGTGGTCGTCCTTCATGCCTTTGTTGGATTTGGGCAGACAGAAGATTAATCTAACGACACTAGAACGGGACTTAATGTAGTAACCTACGTTGGAAAGCTTATGGGACTCATATAGAAACACAACATCGTGCCATGTGAGGTTTAAACCCATTTGCTCGTTCAGAGCATCTACACTACCCAAAACTCTAAAAACGTTTAGGAGGCACTGATCGGGACACAACCGGTGGTTGCGAAGGTACTCCCTAGTTACCGGTTTCATTGGAAGGGTCATCCCACCCTCTATAAAGGCTATCATTGGGATGATAACCTCTATCTCTTTCCTAGAACCGGCCACGGCTTCTGCCGGGCAATATTTTAACCCTACATCGCTGGGAATATGGTATTTGGCCCTAAAGCCTTCCATCCCAGCAGCGGTATCAACTAGACACTTAAATCTACCCATTAGAAAAGAACGAAAGGCTAAACTCTAAAGGGGAGAATATTTACGAAGACAGCCGAGGACTGTATCCGAGGAGAAAAGTTTAAGAATAGAGAGAGAGCAAGAACTTACAAAGTTGAAGGTTCAGGTTTCCACGGTTTTCTGCAGGTAAAGTATGATTGTTGATGTTTTGATGGGATTAGTCCCTGATGAATTTAATGAAGGCGCAGGTTCTCGAAGCGTCACGACGTGCGAAAAGGCGGCCTCGAAATTATATTTGTCCCGCCTAAAATTTCGTGGAGTAACGAGGACCGTTGGATGCCCATCTCACCGTTGAACATGGGAGACAAAGAGTAACTTACAGTAATAAATGCGCGCGTTTTTGAAAATAAAACCGCCAAGTGGCATCTTCTGGGACGCGAAACGATTTCCACACGTGCCATCACTTATAAAGTGTGTGAAATGGATCCTCGTTAGATCAAAACCCTATTTTTCTCCTCGGATGTCGAAAATTAGAGTTTTGAAGGGCTATTGTGGGAGGTAAAAAGACCTTGATGGGAATATGGGCCGTGGGGTCATGCTAAGGAAGGCCGACCTGCTCTTGGGTTTAGGACTTGTTAGTACTACGGGTCGGCCCATACGCCGAGGGTCTGAGGATCCAGCCGAGGATGATTTTTCCCTTCGGATTGACACTGAAAAACCCGGGACTCCATGGTAAAGGTTAGGGAAGGACACGGACAACACCAATGGTTAAAGGGGGTGAACCCTTGAATGTCTTAGAAGCACCGATGTTGGAAAAGTGTCAAAGATAAAGGCTGCTACCTCCACATTAAAGACCCTGCACCTACCACCCTGGCCGCATTAATGGGGAAGTGACACTTGAACAGTGGAAGGGAAACTTCTGGTTACTAGTCAAAGGCACTAAGAAAAGAAATATCTAGGCTAAGGGGGAGTTGGGGCAACACGTGTACAAAGTATTAAAAAGAGGAGTATTTAAGGAGGAACCTGGAACAAAAAAGGGGACGGTCTTTTTGTAACCAAAAAGGAAAAAGAAACAAAGAGAAAGATATAATATAAGAACAACTCTCGGCTTACATCCGAGGGAGCTGATTTACAATATTCCTTGTTGTTTCCAAGTACTTGTAATCTTTAGTTTGTCATTTAATCCTCATACACTTCTAACCTGGGTTTCAAGCCCACACTCTACAAATTCATATTGTTTAAGGCTCATTGGGCCTGGGCCTATAACTGTTCTTGGGGCCAGGTGCAATTGTGCACTTACAGTATTAGTTTAATTTAAGTGTTGAAGGACTTTTTGCATACAAAGGACCATATCTTTTTTTTGTTAATTTTATGATAATGGTTATAGACAATGTTATATATTTGATAATATATTTCTATGTTAATATAATGTTAGTTTGAAGGCATTGGTGGTGTTGTTAATTAATTACATTTGTGGTATTGTGTTAGTAGAGCTAAAACTATTACAGGTTCTTTGTAACAGGTCAACAATATATTTGATGCAAAACAGTGGTTTTAAAGCCCACGGGAAAAAATAGAAAAAAGAACCTATAGCGGCGGTCAAAAAGCACCGCAATAGGTGCACATTTTATGTATTAAATGATACCTTATAGCGGCGCTTATCGCCCGTCGCTAAGGGTACGCACATATAGCGGTGTTTCCACCCGCCACTAAAAGTACAATTAGTTCGTTTTACTTGATAGCTTATAGCGGCGGACACAACCCACCGCTAAAAGTCATTTGACACGAATTCGAACGTCGTATGGCGGCAGTTTTATGCCCGCCACAATAGACTAAAACCGTCGCTAAAAGGTGTATCTATAGCGGCGCTTTTTTGTACTGCCGCAATAGAGCTATTATGGCGCCTCAAGGCTGGCGGGTAGAACTACCGTAATGGCCCCCGCTGCTAAAGGTCAAATGTACCTATAATGGCAGTTTTTGGGGCTTTAGCAACAGTTTTGGCCCGCCACAATAGGTCTTTTTTTTGTAGTGTAGAAGGTCTTGTCATGTGAAAAATTGATGGGACCAAACTCTTACAGCTCACACGATCTAGACTATACGTATCCATTCCTTCATTATCTCCTTTAAGAGCAGTGTCTAGGGAAACAACAGCTGCATCTCGAACATCTTGTTCTGAAGGCATGATGGTTAAAATGGCAGCAACATTGGCACCGGCACCATCAGCAGTTTCCTCATGAATGTCTGTCTCAAATGTTTTTTCCAAGGCACCTTTAAGCTCTTGATTTGCCAATATTATACTTCTTTCTCCTGCAACATCTATACAGGTGTCATCTGAGCTCAAGGACTCTAAAGAGGTACTTGAATTTATAAAAAGTGATGCATTAATGCCATTTTAGCTAAAATAATGAACCTGTCCATCGTTATATCCTTGAGGGTCATTATCAGGGGATACAACTTCTGCACCGTGGACATTTTGCTCAGAAGCCATTGATGTAAACATGGCAAGAGAATTCTCACAAGCTTCTGTAGCAATGTTCCTAGAAGTTTGCACTTCAATATCTTTTCTGGTGACACCTGCTTGTTCATGCATCGTCTATTGCACCTTTTGCTTCTTTATTTCCTTGAATTTCATTGTCAGGAGAAACAGTTTCTGCATCACAGAAAATCCGTTGGTAGAAATAATTCAAATAAAGAAGCAAAGATAGCTCATGTTTAAGTAGAGCAAAAACACACTCCAAAAAGGAAGAAAGAAAAGAAAAGAAAAGAAAAGAAACAAGAAAGAAAAAAAGCAAGACACATTACCTTGATTCAATGTGGCAGTGTAGGAGGCAAAAAATTATCAAGCCAATTACAAAATGCCACATCAAAAATTTAATGACAAATTATAGATTAATATGTAATTAAATTAATTAAATCAAATGGTAACATGTGTCATCCAAATGGATATTACATTGGCATATTGAAATTTGCCACGTGTCACTTGGCCTACAAGATAAAGATAAATCCACTATTCAAAGTTTGTGGATAATTATTTTTATTAAAATAAATAAAATAAAGATAAAGATAAATTTTCTATTCAGAATTGATGGATTATTATCTTTATTAAAATAAATAAATTAAATAGAGATAATTATTTATCTTTGTTGATTATTATCTATATCAACATGTGATATTTATCAAAATAGATAATTAGAATTAATTATCTCTAAGCAAAATTTGGGCCAATCAAGAGCCTATTACATATTTTCAAGCATATCAATTCAAAGGAGAGCTTATCCTCTGAAACCACTATAAATAGAGGACATCCTCTCTCATTTTGAGGAGAATTTTTTCTAAGACGTCAAAGCTATGGAAAAATTTTACCTCAAGAACACATGAAGAACATTCAAATAAGTTCTTTGGAGTTCTATTGGAATTCAGTTGAAAAAGCCTCCATAAAGTTGTGGAGACTGTTACTAAAGTCAAGAAGATTTCTTGTTCGAGTTAAGTTCAATGAAGATAGAAACAGAGGATATTCTTTTGTAAAAGAATTGAAATAGAGATTGTACTAATTATTTATCAATACAAATTTATATTTGCAAATCATATTTCTTTTCAATTTTTTGATTTTTCACAATTGAGTAATTTTTTGTTTCCAGGCAGCATTTGAACCCCTTGGTGAAACAGCTCTCTCCCCAAGGAATATTGGGGAATTGTTGCTATGCATATTTCTTCCCTTCCGCTTACCAAAACTTTTGGGGTCAAACTGGTTTCACTTCCTTTACGCATTGGCAATTTGATCTTCAGCCCCTTCATTTCTGCCTGGTTGTCTATATTTTTCCAAATTTAAATAGTCAAACAAGTAGGATTCTTGGAAAGGAAAACACAAACAAGTCAAGTTACATGGTCTAAGGCAAAGCGTCTAGCTTAGGCTGAGATACTTTCCAAGTAGAATTCTTGGAAAGAAAGAGATATGTACACAAGTAAAAGATTTGTTTAAGAGACTACTAGTATAAATAAGTTGAAGTAACCTTCAAATGATGCACTGAATTGAACTTGGGGCCTAGTCATTTAAGGTTTATAGTTATTACAAAAGTATAAGATTGCAGATGAAAAACGTTCCAGTTTTGAATTAAAAACCAAGAAGAAAAGATGGGAAAGTGAGGGGAAATAGTCAAAATTTTTTGGAAATTTATTATTTATTCTACAACACACAATCCCGTTAACAATTTTGTGCATGTATTCACTATTCAAACACAGCAAGAGATTAATCAGGCCTTGGACAGGGGGTAATTTTTTATTTATTTTTTGACTGATAGAGGGAGTGATTGTTAACTATACTGAATTACAAACAACTCATTTTTGAAATATTATTAGACGAAAAACCCATTTTTGTCCCTACATTTTCACAAGATTCCCATTTTGGTCCCTATCTTTTATTTTCACCGCTTTTAGTTCCTAAAATCAAAAATGTAATCTCGTTTTTGTCCCTATCGTCATTGCCTTAACGGCAAAGTCCTAGGTGGCAGACGGAGCATACTACTAGCTTACGTGGCGCTAACGTGGCGATTAAAATATTATTAAAAAAAAATATTATTTGGCATTTTTATATGCCACGTCAGCATTTTAATTTTCTTTTAAAAACCATGTCAGAAAATTTAAACCAAACAAGAAAATAAATTAAAAAAAACTTAAATCTAATTAAAAAACGGTTTCAACAAAAAAAAAAATCTAATTAAAAACAAACCTTTAATTTCTTAATTTTAATTTTAATCTCTCTCTCTCACTCACATTTTTCCTCAGACCCGACAAATCAAACTTTCTTAACAACAACAATGGCGTCCGAGATTGACAATTCCAGATCTGGATCTACAACCAACGTCGAATCTCCTCCATGCACGCCACACAAAGTTTCCCTAATCACCGGAATCATCAGCCAAGACGGTTCCTACTGACTGAGTTTTTACTCGACAAAGGCTATGAGTTACACGGCTTGATTCGACAGTCCTCCAATTTCAACACTTTGCGAATCAACCACATCTACATCGACCCCCACAATGCCCACAAGGATCGAATAAAGCTCCACTATGCTAACCTCACAGATGCCTCCTCTCTTTGTCGCTGGCTTGACACGATTCTCCCAGACGAGGTTTACGACCTCGCTGCCCAATCCCACGTTGCTGTCTCATTTGAGATCCCAGATTACACTGCCGATGATGTCGCCACTGGGTTTGTTTTTTATGTGGGTTTGATGATTTTTCTGGGTTTATGGGTTTGATTTGTTGGAGGTTTCGGTTGAGGATGGTGTTTAGATGGAAAATGAGAACATCGCCGGTGGTGGCCGTGGCATGCATCAAGCAGAGAATCCATTGCATGAGTGGGTATCTGGGTTTGTTTGAGACTTGTGTGACTAAGTTTGTTCAGATTTGGGTATCCTTGCTCTCGTTCTGGGTTTGTTTATGTTTTTGATTTCTTGGAGAGAATGTGGAGTTGTTTGTTTTTATGGGTTTTTGTGTGTGTTTGTTTTTGAAGAAAAATTCTGGGTTTATGGGTTTGCTAGAGATTGAATTGGTTACTGGGTTTATGAGTTTATTTCTTCGATTTATTTATGGTTTGGTTTGGTTTTTTAGATTTATTTCTTATTTTTTTGGATTTGATGGAGTAGATTTGGTTGCTGGATTTGGATTTGGGGTTTGCTGGAGATTGGTTTATTTCATGGATTTAGGAAGAACGAAGAACAACTTCAATTCTTACCAAAAAATAATGAAAGTAAAAAAAAAAAAAGATTTGTTTTTCAATTTATTTTATTTTTTGGTTTAAATTTTCTAACATGGCTTTTTAAAAAAAAATTAAAATGCTGAAGTGGCATATAAAAATGCCAAATAATATTTTTTAATAATATTTTAGTTGCTACATCAGTGCCACGTCAGCTAGTAGGTTGTTTCATCTGCCACCTAGGACTTTGTAGTTAGGGCACTGACGGTAGGAACAAAAACGAGATCACTTTTTTGAATTTAAGGACTAAAAGCGATAAAAATAAAAGATAGGGACCGAAGTGGGAATTGCGTGAAAATGTAGGGGCGAAAATGAGTTTTTCGCCATATTATTATTATAATTATCATTCTCACATCCAAAGTTGAAACTTCTACCCTGATATGCTTAACAGTTAAAAACTATCATTCAAACAAGCAAAAGGCTCCCTAATTAATGATAATTTCATCCAACAAAATACAAATTTTGTCTTTATTGGAGTTTCAGACCCAAGTGCAGAATGGTTCAGCAACAAAGATTTAAGGGCCAGTTAATGTCATCCAACTAGAGTTTTGGTTTTTCCAATAAAATGATATTACTAAAATGCAATTTGCGTAGAGCTACATACTTCATTAAAACTTCATTAAAAAGTGATGACAGAGTTACGTATATAATTTTGTCCCAATTATAAATAGTCTGATTTTTTTTTTTTTTTAAAGAAAATTTATGGATTTGTAGCTGTTGCAAACGAATAAACTAAATAGTAGTTCCTAATAAAAGTATTTGCAGCATTTGTTTGACTTCCGTCTAATATGCAATTAAAACAAGTTCTTGCTAAAGGTAAAAAGAGAGCTTTGAGTGTAGGGGCTGTTAATATTTTTACCAAAGATGTTTGAAATAACAATAACACCCCCGGGAAACAAATTTTGCCCAAATTAAAGAAAAGATAGGCTCTCAGAAATATTGCTCTTCTGAAAGAGAGACTGACGGAACCAAGATTCAAACCTGGGGGGGGCAAAGCTTAAACAAATTTTTTTTATAAAAATAAAAATTAACATTTATTTCATATTCAACAAAATACTACATATAAAATAAATGTTTCTTAAGCATTTGATATTATAAAAATGTCAACAAAGTATAACATATAAAATAAGTGTTTCTTAAACATTTCAACACATTTATCAAAATGAAACCCGACGTTATTTCATATTCAACAAAATACTACATATAAAATAAGTGTTTCTTAAACATTTGATATTATAAAAATGTCAACAAAGTATAACATATAAAATAAGTATTTTTTAAATATTTCAACACATTTATCAAAATAGAATTCGACGCTATTTCAGAGGAGTCCAAAAATATATATATTTAAGGGCAAATCTTAATTTTTCAAATTACATATGTATACCAGTTTTTTTATTTATTTTTTTATTTTTTATTTATATTTAATTGGGGCTATTAGGACCAAAATTTAAATTTCATCACATATATATGCACTAGTTTTTTTATTTTTATTTTTTTTGGGTGTGGGGGCAATGACCCCCCTCCCATAGTGTAGGTCCGTCCCTGAGAGACTCTGACTATGGCAAAGTCATGACCTTTCCTGTTCTTTCCAAAGATCCCGTTACTAAGAAAGATGTTCACTTCCAAAAGGGAACATAGCAAAAGTAACAATAACGTTTATAATGCTTCAGCAGGTGGTACAGAAGCAAAACCATATGATAAGAAAAAGGAGAATGTTGGAGGAAGAAGGATCACCTGAATCTGCCTCACTGTCCTTCCATATATTGTTTGATTTTTCTTGTTGGCGATTTATTGATTGTATACGTGCACTTCTCCGGGATGGGATAGAAGTGCTCCAATTTGCATGCCTAGATACTTTTGGACTTATCATATACTCTTCACAAGAGCTTTCCTGCATTTGTTGCGAGTGATGACTGGGAACAATAAAACAACAACAACAAAAAAAAGAATATAAGTAAAAGGTAATTCCATAATAAGAAGGAACAGGAGGTGTTGGAGGAAGGACTAACGAACTAATTACAGTGGTATACCTACACCCTACACGGACACTTACTATATTAAAATACGTATGTGTTGATAGCCTTTTGCAAAAATCTCCTTTCTCTCTATCTACTAAATACAATGTTTTTCAGGCCAAACGATAGCAAGTTATAACAAGATGGAATACTCTAAAATGACTCTCAAGGGCATTCCCCAATCCGATATGGCGTGGTTTTCTAGGGGGTTTGCAGCAATCATCGCCGCCGCCACTATACCAGTTAATGGGACAATTACTGTCTCTAATCGACATATATAAGTTGCTTTACCATGAGTTGCTCAAGTTCTTATTATACTTTCAAAGGCATGGTTTGTGGGTATTTTGTTTTTGTTTTTCTTACAATCACCACCACCGCCAGCAGGATATTGATATTTTTTCTATCGCTAGTGTCTACCTCACCTTTTTTTGTGTGTGGGACTGTACAAGAAAACAGATTATTGGGAGTGACAGCTTTATGGTTTATTGTGTTTTACTGCCATTATCATCAGACCTTAAACTAAATTTATGATTAACGATTTGAAACCCATCCTTTGTTGCTCAGAATTGGACATGTGGCACAATTTTATTATCTATCAATTTTGTTTAAACCAAGAACATAGCATTTTGCATGTTTGATTAAGAATTTAAAATAAAAACGTAAATAAGCGATTAATTTGATGTGTTATTTAGAAAGCTCAATGAGCATTGCTAGCACCTCTTGTGGATGTGTTATTCAAAAAGAATTGTTTATTTAAGTAATTGACTTTCTTTTTTTCTTTTCTTTTTATTGGCTAAGCATCTTTCCAAGCCTTTGGGGCACCCAGTAGTGGCTTATGGCTTATTTGTTTTACTTCTTTATCGTGAGTTTGTGATTAAAGATTGAAAATTAGAAATCCATCCTTTCTAGTTATTATATAGATAGCCACTCATCAAATTTATTTCCCTCTCACATTTTTGTGTATTTTATGGACATTAGATATTGACGTGTATTCACTAGCTACATATCTGTAAAGTACAGGTCTATTGGTAGTTTTGACTTCTCTTATTTAGCTTGGCTTAAGATAGAGTTGTTTTGTAATTTTAGAAAACAATTGGATAAAAATAAAAAGTAAATAAATTGAAAAAAAAAAAACTCTATCTCTCATCAAACTCAAAAAAGAGTAATTCAAATATAGATAGAGTTGTTTTCTTTTGAAAAGTAATTCTACCTTCACCAAGCTAAATAAAGGAAATCAAATGATAATTTTCAGCTCATTTTATGGTTGCTATTCAAATATTGGAAAATGAGTTGGCGTGAAATAGAGTTGTTTTCCAAAAAGTTTTAGTGAAAAATAACTATTTCATGCCAACTTAAGATACATGAATCAATAATATCATTCTTGGCAAAGAACTTGGAAAAAGGAAAAAGAAAATGGTTTCTCCAACTAGCTGCCTATCAATCTTGGTAATCCCCTTACTAGTCACCTCTCTTTTTTACCAAGTTTCTAATGCAGTAAACGATACCTATCTTGATAGCATTTGCCACAAATCCACGGACTATGAGTTGTGCTCATCAACTTTTGCTGCAGACAATCGTACTTCTACAGCTGATCTAGATGGTCTTCTCCTCATTTGTATTTCTTCAAACATGAATCTATTAGAAACTACCATTGTTAATCGGATCCCACCAATTCTTGAAATACTCGAATACCCAGTGGATAAGCAAAGACTTCAGCATTGCCAAACCGATTTTATTTATGCACTAGGGAAATTGAGTGGTGCATACTTGGCTTCAGCTTCAAAGAATTATGAAGAAGGGACAAAATTATCTATGGATGCAGCTTTGAAAAATGTAGAATGTATCAATGAATACAATATGACCGACTTTCCATCTCCAATAGAAGATGTCCCTAACAAAGTGGGGAGGCTAATCTTTCTTAGTTTCGTTATAGTCGATGAGATCAAAGAATAGTAACGTGTATATGCACGTGATCTATAATAAAAGGAGGTCTGCCAAGGTTGTTGTAACTCAATTGCTACCTCTTAGTGTTTTTTGTTTTTTTGTTTTTTTGAGAATGTACTTCTTGGTGTTATTATAAAAAAAATAACAAATAAAGACCTATTTGTGTTAGTATTTATTTGTAATTACCTCTCTTTCTCACAATAAATATGGTATTATTGCATTATATTCAATACCTCTTTGGTAACATGTTTTTTAATAATGAATTGTAAATTTTCCGTTTGCTAGATGATGAATTTTATATATTACTGAATTTTATGCCTTTTCTTCTTCTTTTCACTTGTACCATATTTTATCACATATATGTGATGGATTTAATTTTTATATATCATATATTTTAATAATTAGGAGTGACTTCGTTCAATATTGATTAAAAAAAGAGGGAACATCACTATTATATACAGGTGACATAGTCCCTACAATATTCATGCAAATATTTGAAAAATGGGCAAACATTTGCAAGAAATATGAGGACTACGACTAACATCGTCTTGCCTTACTCTTTATTGATGTATGTTTTTAGACCCCTGTAAAACTAGATTGTCTAACCTAATTAATTAACCAAGTGAATACTTAGGTTTATTATTCAGATCTAGGTTAAAACAAAACAATTATATCATGCAAAGCAGCGGAAATATAAAGAACACAATGATATAATGAACAGGAAAACCAAACTGGTAAAAAACCTGGGGAGGATTTAACCTAGCTATCCTCAAGGTAAAACTGAATCCACTATGAAGAAATTGAAGTTTACACAATAGCGACTTAGACCACTGACTTCCTATTGCTACCTCAAGTAGGAAACTTACTACCGCGACCACGTGACAACTTTGAGTCCACGGACTACTTCCTTCTTGGATTCCCAGCAAGCACAAGCACTCCCGCTTGTATATCTTTAAACTCTTAATCCAGCAACTGAATGATCATTAAGTTCTTGACATAATCTTGATCCTTGATAGCCTTAAGTCTGTGTGAAGACAAACACCTCTAGATCTTACAGAAGATTCACACATACAACATCAACCACTTCTAAAAATGTGGCTAGGATTTTCCCTTTTATAACTAGGGCAAAACATAAAACCCTACAAGTAAAACGGGCTTCGGCTAAGTTGAAAAATTCTGCAGAAAAACAATCTACACGACTTTCAATCGGTCGAGTCTAATTCTCGATTGATCGAGTCAGGCAGAATTGCACAGTAAATTCTGCAGCAACTCGATTTCAACTTTACATAAAAGACACATACTTTGAGTAGTCTAAACAAGACTTAAACGTTTTGATTATAGTTTGCCAATATTACAAATTAGTGTTCTAATACATTTAAACCTAAAGGTCTTAGAACCTAACAAACTCTCCCTTTGGCAATCTGTGACAAAACACAAACACAACTAAATGCTCAAAGTTTACATATAAACAGCCCATTACAAAAACAAATCCCAACATAAAAAATTCAACCTAACTACTATCCATCAGTTGCAAGTGTAGACAACAGCATAACTGAATGAACTTGTATATTCCTGTACCACTTAACAAACATATAAACACATGTGTGGAAAATACAAGTAAAACAATCATAACTTATTGATTTCACAAAAAACATAAACTACAAGACATATATCATGAATAACCTCATGTATAAATCAATAAACAATATAGCACAATGTGAAACAAGAAACAGATAAACAAAAAAAAAATATCTCCCCTTATCATGGATAACCCAACACAAACATCCTGAGCCAAAAAGAAACATACAAAGTGAAACACCTAGATACAATCTAAAAACTTCACAGCTCCAAACAACACAAAAGGCTCCCCCTAACAACAAAAACTCCTCTCTACACCATATATGCACTCCCCCTTTTTGTGACGAATTGCCAAAGGGCACTCACTCATCATCAAAAGTAGGTGACGGTAAAAAACTCTCCAAATCTGCTCGCAAGGCACGAAGCTCATCAAACATGTCCACCAAAAGCTGACCATGAGCCTCCTAAACAGTCATGACAGTCTCTAACATATGTCGAATGTCTGAATCATTCAAAGTAGAAGGCAGAGGAACATCAGCAGCAGCAGCAGCAGGAGGATTGTCAGATGCTTCAGCAGAAGTATCACTTGTAGAGGAGGGCGAAGGAAGAGGTACGACACCAGAAGAATTAACTCTAGGACGTTTAAAGCTTGCTCTCAACTGAGCAGCCCTCTGCCTAAGAAAGGTGGCACCTATATGAACAATAATATGAACAGGCTCAGACGCAGGAAACTCCTCTAAACCAAGATAAAGAAAAATCCTATGAATAAAAATAGAGAAGAAAAGAGTGTGAGCAGTAGAACTACTCCGATGAACCTCGTTCAAAGAACGAATAAACAAATGAAGAAAACTGATAGGAGCATCAGTAACAAGTGCATACAAAAACACACATCGCTCAATAGGGATGGTATGTAGATGAGAGATAAGCCACAAGGAATGACAAGCAATCCAAAAGAAGAGATAGTGGACTGCAGTGAGCTCAGCAGTAGTGATCCGAGGATCAGAACCCCACTGGATAGAAGTCCTAGTGATGTAAGACATGATGTCGTCTAGGGGAGGAGACACATCATAAGGATAGACAGGATGCTAAACAAGAAGCACCCAAGAGCAGCAGCCACTACACTACTGAAGGGGTAATGGTGTACTCATCACCACGAATCCAACTCCTAAGTAAAGTGTTGAAATCATAGACATGAATAGAGAGATTAAAATAGAACTCTCTAATCAAGGTGGCCGGAAGGGGGTGAGAAATATCTAACAAAGGCAACCAACCCCTACGCTCAAAGTTCTTCCTAATCTCGGGATCTAGCTCATCTAAAAGAACCTGTCTCTCAGCCCAAATGTTCCTCTTAAGATTAAGTGTCTCAAAGGTAGCTTGGTGTTTCTCACTCAAAAATCTCTTACTTTCAAAGGATAGAGCAGAAGAAGAAGAGGATGTCCTATTGGCCCTAGTTTTCCTAGGCATGATGCTAAGGAAAGAATAGACAAACAGAAAAGAACCAAAAAGAAAACAAGAGAAAATCAAGGGCAGACTGCAAGGTAGCACAAAACAATATAGAAAATATCAAATCTATATGATGCATGAACAAAAATAAACAACACATGATGCATGATTTAATGCAGTGAGAATAAGTTCAAATTAACTTTAAAATCACAAAATTGGCTTGAGCATAGAGTTTAGAACAAAAACCCCAATTTAGGTAATTTCAAACCCTAGATTTTCAAATCTTTCACAAAGCTCCAAATTGATCAAATTAAATCATCAAAAACTGTTGTATATCAACCCACAACAAAAACCAATTGATCAATTGTGAAAGAAAAAGCCTAAAACAGCAAAAACCCCAAAAAAATCTTAGATGTGAAATACCTTTTAAATGCATGATTTTAATGCATGAAAACTGAAAATAAATGAAAAAGGAAGGGTAGAATGGTCTTACCAGCCTTAGAAGACAAAAACCTTGCAAAAGATTCGAAGGAAAACGACAAAAATAAGCTTTGACTCTTAGACCGGTTGAAAAGAGAGAAAAAGTTTGAAAAGTTTTGAAAAGTGAAGAACACGTGAAACTCAAACCTCTTTAAAAAACTTCCTGTGCGATTTTCGATCGGTTGAAAATTAGGTTCGATCGATCGAAAATGCCTTCGATTGATCCAACAGTGATCGAGTACCGATCGAAATAAACAGAAGATGGCCAAAAATTTTAATCGCAATTTCAATCGATCGAGAAACAGCTTCAATCGATCGAATTTCTGGAAAAAACAGTTTTTTGAAAAGCAAAGCGTTTTTATGCAGAAACTCCTAAAAGCAAAGAATTTTATGATTAAAATGCATGAGTATGAGATGTAATGCTTTTCAAAAACACATGATTAAAGCCCAGATTTACCAAAAAATTAAGGTTTTTCACCCAGTTCACCTTGAAGTCTCAAACTTCAAAACACATTTTGCATTTAAACTCAAGGAAGTTTCAATCTTGAATGGCCAAACCAAAATCACATAAAATAACATGTACTAAGTTTAGCGAAGAGTAGCTTGTGTAGTGTGTGCAACTAGCAAAAGCTTGAGAGACATGTGAGGTGATATGTGAATAGGAATTAAGCACAATTTCTACAAAATCTATCACATAAATTTAAAAGAGACTATCCCTCAAAGAGTAATATCATATAACTCTCACATCTCCTAGAATAAAAGCTTGCAATCACGTAAGTTTCTTGATTTGCTTCATTATGTATACACCAATTTTATTTGATTAGAAACTTATTAAGAATTAGCCAGGATAATGTACACACCAATTTTAATTGATAGAGAGTATTATAGTCCAATAATGTACATACCAATTTTAGCATATAAACTGAGGCTACACCTTATGTTCTTTTTGTGCATATGTTACACTTTCTCAAGCACAAAATCTTACGATATGCACTAAGGTGTTCATGATTGGCTGATAAAAAGTGGTGAGATGGTTATTTATGCTTTTTCATTAAGTTCAAGTCCGATAATCAAAAGTATGTGATTTCAAGATCAAGATCATGTGATCAAAAACTATAAACATCTTCCCACATAACATGTACCACAAAGTTCAAACTAGTAAAATGTAATAAAATAAGCTCATCCAAGCTAAACAAGGTACATAAACATGTTATGTAAAGATAATATGGCCAACCTTGATATCAAATCCAAGACAAAAATGCAAAACACATTTTGGTTCCTTTTCCGTTTTTTTTTTTTTTAATGAAAATAACAAAAACATCCTAGAATGAAATGCATGAATGTTATGCAATGCAAATCCTAGAAAAACAAAGAGAACAAAACAATAAATATAAAAAAAGTAGCCACAAAGAGTAGAGAAAAGAAGCACAAGGACTATGTCAAAAAGACTCACTTAGATTGAGCCTTTTGTATCCAAACCTTTCTAGATGCATCTTGAGCATTGGAGTTCTTATTCATATTAGAATGATTTCTAACTCCAGAATTGGAATAAAAGTTTAAAGCCTTTACCAACTCACCAATAAGCACCATAGGATCTTCTGTTTAAGGCACAGGTACTTTTGATTTTTTTGCTCGCTTAGCAGCTTGCAGCTTGAAACAGTTTGGACGAATGTGTCCAGACTTTCCACAAAAATGACAAACCCATGCAGGTCTATCATGTAATTTGCCCTTAGAAGGATTAGAAGTCTTAGGTTTAGACTCTTAAAGATCAACCCTAATCTTTCTAAGAGGTATGACTTCTACAGGCTTGACAACCTCACACATAGGAGGCTCTGAAGAAGGAACAAAGTTTATGGAGTGTGTTTCAGAAATAGAGATGCTTTCCACAAAACCTAACCCAATTTTGTCTAAATGAGACTTTTGAACACTCAGCATATGATCAAGTTTGGAACTAGCAGACTTATTAGTTTGTTCTCTAGCAACAAATAAATCATGTTCCAAATTCTTAACTTTATCAAGTAAAAACATGTTCTTAGTTTTCACATTATTCAACAGTTCATTAGCATCAAACAATTTCACAAGCAAATTTTTCTTTTCAAGCTCAAGAGATGCAATTTTCTTTAAGCCTAGATCAACATTCATAGCATCCTTTGCAGCAACTATGCAAAGTTTATTGTAGGCTTCTTGAAGATCTGCATCCTCGGAGAGTTCCCCATTAGAAGGGTTCTCCTCAATAGCAACACTTTTATCAACTACAGCAATAGTAGTGAAAGCAATGAAGTTTCCATCCTCGTCACACCCAGACTCATCATCACTAAGGGTTACAGCCATAGCCACACCCTTAGACCTCAAGTATGTAGGACATTCAGATTTCATATGACCATACCCTTGACACCCAAACATTATTGTCTCATACAATTATTAGAAGGTTGACCTACTTTTCTTTAGGTTTTTTATTGTTATTAACCTTAGTGGGATCATTCCTCCTAAAATTTCTAGGTTCAGCAATGTTCTTACCTCTTGCCTTTCTGTTGTTGTTCCTAAGAAAGTTTCTAAAATTCTTGGCAAGATATGCAATCTTTGTAGCAGAAAGCTCATTATCAAACCCACTCACATCAACATCATCAACAGACTTAAGAGCCATTGATTTGGATTTGCTAGTCTTAGGAAGGTCCAACTCATAGGACTGAAGAGATCCTACAAGTTCATCAACAGGGATGGAGTCCACATCCTTGCTTTCAGTGATGACAATCACTTTGGGTCTAAAGTCCTCAGTTGAAGATTTAAGAATCTTCCTAACGATTTTAGGTTAATCATAGATTTCACCCAAATTGTATGCAAAATTAACAATGTCATTAAGTTTAGCATAGAATTCATCAAAAGATTCATCATCAGACATCCTAATACTTTCAAATCTAGTAGTTAATTGCTGCAGCTTGTTAATTTTAACTACCTTTGTGCCTTCATGCACACTTTGGAGGATATTCCAAGCAGTATGAGCAACCTCAACATTAGAGATTCTCTTAAATTCCTCCATAGAAACATCATTGAAGATATCATTCATAACTTTGCTATTAAAAGCGGTTGCTTCTTTCTGAGAAGTTTGCCACTCACTCATAGGATTAGTGAACTTCTTCCATCCGTATTCAACAGAGTTCCAGACTTTCTCATCAATGGATTTCAAGAATGCTTTCATCCTAATTTTCCAGTAAGCATAATTATTCCCATCAAAGTGAGGAGGAGTAACAAGAGAGTGTCCGTGTTCCATAACAACTGGGGTCAAGGATTAGCTCAAAGATCAAAAGATCTTCAACAAAAGAGCTACCCGTTCTGATACCACTTGTATGTTTTTAGATCCCTGTAAAATTAGATTGTTTAACCTAATTAATTAACCAAGTGAATATTTAAGTTTATTATTTAGATCTAGGTTAAAACAAAACAATCATATCATGCAAAACAACGGAAATATAAAGAACATAATAATATGATGACCCAAGAAAACCAAACCGGTAAAAAACTTGGGGAGGATTTAACCTAGCTATCCTCAAGGTAAAACTGAATCCATTATGAAGAAATTGAAATTTACACAATAGCGACTTAAACCACTAACATCCTATTGCTACCTCGAGTAGGAAACTTACTACCACGACCATGTGACAGTTTCGAGTCTACGGACTACTTCCTTCTTGGATTCCCAGCAAGCACAAGCACTCCTGCTTGTATATCTTTAAGCTCTTAATCCAACAATTGAATGATCATCAAGTTCTTGATATAATCTTGATCTTTGATAACCCTAAGTATGTGTGAAGACAAACACCTCTAGATCTCATAGAAGATTCACACACATAGCATCAACCACTTCTAAAAACGTGGCTAGGGTTTTCCCTTTTATACCTAGGGCAAAACATAAAACCCTACATGTAAAATGGGCTTGGGCTAAGTTGAAAAATTCTGCAAAAAAACAATCTGCACGACTTTTGATCGGTCTAGTCTAATTCTCGATTGATCGAGCCAGGCAGAATTGCACAGTAAATTCTGCAGCAACTCGATTCCAACTTTACATAAAAGACACATACTTTGAGTAGTCTAAACAAGACTTAAACGTTTTGATCATGGTTTGCCAACATTACAAATTAATGTTCTAATACATTTAAACCTAAAGGTCTTAGAACCTAACAATTGCAATAATTGTTGACATAGTACAAGCTACATATGATCGAATCCCATAGATTCTTAAAAACCTCACGGATCCAGTGGATAAGAAACAAATTAAGGTTTACTTCGTTAATTGTCGAGGTGCACTACAAAAATTCAAAGCTGCATACATGGCTTTTGTTAGGTTTTAAAGATTTAGATTAGATGTTTAGAATCATGGTTGTAATGTGTTGGCAAACCAAGAGCAAAATTAGTCTAGCTAGTTTAAGTGTTTAGAGTGTGCTTAAATAAGTGTGTTTCAAGATTACAAAGTCCAACTGATTGCAGAAAAGAGAATTCAAGTTCTGTCATCTCGATCGATCAAAAATCGCAAATAGAGTTTTTTGCACAAGGTTATTTCAGTCCAATCACTACAAAAACATTTAGGGTTTCACTTTAACTTCTTTACATATAAAAAGAAAACCTTAGCTACGTTTTGAAGACTTTTGGAAGACTTTTGTGTTACTCTTTGTGAAATTTGAGAGGTTTTGTAACCTATAACTACACAAGATTCTACTAGAGCTTAAACTACAATCAAGAATTGGTAGAACTAGTTGCTACATTCAAGATCAACTACTAATGGTGATCTGAAACTATTGATGGTGATTTGAAACCTTTGAGTGGAGTCTCAAAGTCATACGCAAGGGTGTGCTTGTGTTGGTGTAACTTCAAGAAGAGAAGGAGTCCATGAATTCGGAGCTTGCACGTGGTCGTGTCAGTAAGTTACTACATGAGGTAGCATTAGATTTAGGGTTAAATCTTTTGTAAAAACTTCAATTCTCTTATAATGGATTTGGTTTACCTTGACAATAGTTAGGTCAAATCCTCCCAGGATTTTACCTTGAAACGGGTTAGTTTCATTGGTTTTCCTAGGTATCATATCGTGGTGTTATTTACTTTTCCGCACTTTGCATGATATGATATATTTGTTTTAACCTAGATTTGAAAATTTATCTAAGTAATCACTTGGTTATTAAATTAAGATAAACAATCTATTTAAGGGGTCTAAACAAACTCTCAATTGATATCAAAGTAGGTTAGCTCTTGTTTTGGGTATCTTTACTGTAGACACTTAATTTTGTACTCATGATTTAATCAAGGAGAATGACCATCCATGTACCCCAAAAATCATAATTGCATCATATGCATCAATTTGTTCTTTCATTACATATATCATTTTCTCTTTGCATTACATTCATCATGTCATTCATTACATATTATGAAAATGATCTTGAGATTCTAACGGTCGCAACCGTATTTCCGGTTTTCAAATCGGACCATCGGATCAAAAAGTATCGCATGATCAAGTTTGCAAGGTCCATATGCATTGTGTCTAGGAAGAGTCGACCACATATGATTAATTCAAGTTAATTCTGATTGGTTAAACAATTAAAATTAATTAAATAATTTTGTGATTGGCTGATAATTAGTGTTTAAGATAGGGATGCATGCATAGGAATAAAAATGGGTGATTGGATAACAATAAAATTTTGGATAATTTGAACTTTATCAAGAACTATTTTAAGGGATTTATCCACAAGATAATTGTTTAAGATAATTGTTCTTAAAAAAGCCTGGATAATCTAGAAAAGAGATTAAAAAAATCATGGACGGAGGATGAAAACGCATCTAGATACAAGGATCGCCCTAGAAGAGGAGTCCAAATGACACCCGAACACGAAAGCGCGTTTGGCCTCCAAGAGCCAATTCGGTACTTTTAGAGTGCTAAACGGTACTCTAAAAGTGTTGAATTTCACCTTGTTGGGCTTTGGCCAAAGGCTTCTAGGTGACGATAAGGCATACCCTTTTCGACCTTTTTGCAAAAGGATGCGTCTGACCTCTATAAATAGAGGCTGGACCTCATAATTCAACACCTTTTTTTTACGCTCTGAAAGACATACGTTTTGAGACTTAAAGAGTGTTGATATTATATGATCCTTTCTGAGATTTGTTACAAGAATTAGGGTGAACTGAATAAGTTTCTTTGAACCCTAAAACATCATCTCAAGTAAAAGAGTGCTCATGCAAGTGGTTGCTTTCTAACCTTTTTGTTCTTAATGTTTCTCTAATCATGATGATGCATGCTTTCTTGTTTCTAAATATTCATGTTCTGATTTTTTAGTTTAGATTATTAACATATGCTCTTGATTATTTTATTGTTACCATAATCCATTTCTTAGTTTTAGAAATTTGCGTGTACTAAACTAGTTTTTCTTCAAAACAAAATTGGATCTACATTTTCTTAGATGTAGATCTGAATTTTTCTTCAAAACAAAAATGGATCTACATCTTCCTTAGATGTAGATTTGAATTTTTCTTAAAATATAAACGGATTTTGTATCTTTTTTAGATACAGATCTGATTTTTAATTCATGCAGATTTTTGAAATAAAAAAAGAGATCATGAATTGTCGTTTTGTTGTTTGTTTTGTTCGAGTCATGTAGCATGAAATTATTTTGTGAATGAGATCCTCTCAAAAAACAAAACATAGCTTTTCCAAAAAAAAAAAAAAAAACAAATCTGCCTTTTCTATTATATTAAAAACCAATTTTTATCATCACCAAAACAGATCTGATCTTTTACAGAACTCAAAACCAATTTTTTTATCTCTTAAAAAACAGATTTGAATTTTCTCTTCAAAAAACATTCTTTTTACACATTTAAAAAACAGATCTAAATTTTCTCTTCAAAAACCATTCTTTTTTACATATACAAAACATATATGATTTTTTATAAAAACCAAAATCAAATTTTCCTAATCATTAAAACAGATCTAAAATTTTAAACAAAAGATGAAACATTCATAAATGATTTTGTGTCGTTTAGTTTATTTCACATGTTCAACATATCATTCATGACATGCATAAAAATGGTACATTGGTCACAAGAGTTTAGAAGACTAGATTCTGTCTGTGCGGAATGGGTGTCTAACACCTTCCAATTTCGTAACTTAGCCTTAGGATTTAGGTCTTTGGCTAAGTAGATCTAGTATTGTCTTTATTTATTTTGAGTAGATTGTAACTAGGACAAAAAGCTATGTATACTTGGAAGATTGTAACTAGGACCCAAAGCCATGTAAAGTTCAAATTTTCAAATTTTTATTTTTTTATTCAATCAATGAAACGAAGCAATTCAGTCATGTATTTTGTATTTAGTTTTTTCTTAATTTTTGTACATAAAAAATAAGTGGCGACTCCACACCACTTACCCAAAAAGAGAGGTGTCCTAAAAAGCACCACAAAAATCCTCTTTTTTTTAGGGGCACCGCTTCAAGTGAGGTCTCTCACAGTGGCAACTCCACTGGGGATGTCGAGGGCTAAGTTTCGTATTAGACTTAAGTGACCAAGTATGTACCATTGTTTTGCATGGTCTTGCATGATATAGTTGTTTTTTTTTTTTTTTTATGTTTGATGGGATGTTGTATGATATTTTGTTGTATGTATTGTTTGTTAAAATCTTTCCCTAACTGTCATTATGTGTGCCATTCAAACAATATGTATGCACCCCGTTTCAACAATTTTGTGGTAGTAGTAACCATGGATCACCGATCTTCATTAGATTTGGGTACCCAGTGGCGAACACACCAACTCATAGCCCAAAGTTACTGGATCATTTCTTGTTAACTGTAAAGGACAAACCATGCCATTTGTACAAACACAATATTCATTACATTACAAGTTAGGAAGTGTAATGTCCTAGCTACGTAGTCTAGCATAGGGTGAGATACACCCCAAGTAGAATTCTTGGAAAGAAAGAGATGTGTACACAAGGCTGCAGATGAAAATAAGTTGAAGTAACCTTCAAATGATGCTCTAAATTAAAGTTGGGGCCGTATAAGGTTGCAGATGAAAGAAATTCTAGTTTTGAGTTAAAACCCAAGAAGAATAGATTGGAAAGTGAGGGGAAATAGGAAATTTTTTATTTTTCCAAAAACCCAATCCCATTGACAAATTTGTGTCTTTCATGATTCATATACTGTAAAAGACAATCAAGCCTTGGACAGAAGGTTTTTTTTTTTTTTTGGAGTGAAAGAAGGTGCAATTCTAAACTATTCCTAAATATAAAAAACTCATTTTTGAAAAATCCTGCTCACATCCAAAGTTTGCAACTTCTACCAAGATATGCTAACAGTTAAAACCTACCATTTAGCAAGTAGAGGGCTCCATAATTAGTGAAAGTTTCATCCACAAAATACAAAGTTGTCTTTATTGGAGTTTCTGACCCAAGAGCAGAATGGTCCATCAACAAAGAGACATCATAGACTTTCAAGTTAAGGGCCAATTAATTTGTCCAATACTAGAATTTTGGCTTTTCCAATCAAATGTATTACCAAAATGCAATTTGCCCAAAGCTACACGCTTCTATAAAAATTAGGTGAAAAAGTTAATAAATATAATTTTGTCCCAATTATAGATAATCTGATTTTTTTTAATTTTAAAAAAAGGTAGATGTTGTGAAAGTATCTACATGACTTAAATTGTCAACAAGCTCTCCAAGCACGTTGCACTTCCACTTGACACCTATTGTAATGATAAACAGTTGACTGTGATCTTCTCTTGAATTTATATGGAGCTGTAGTTGTTGCGTGTAGGGGTTGTCATTTTTTACTAGAATCATCTGAAACACCTCCCCCCCCCCCCCCCCAATCTTTCCCTAGGTTTCTAGTAATATTACCCTACTAAAAAAGATATTTTAGTGATAGATCCTATTTCCAGTCAAGAATATAGTGAAGTCACCTTCCCTATTTTTTTCCCCATATCCCACTATTAAGAAAAATGTTCACTTCAAAAAGGGGTCATATATCCTAACATTAGCAAAAGTTGTTGGTGTGTGTGTTCCAAACACTTGGTACTTAATCCCATAATTGTACTACTTGAAATTTTATGAAATAAAATGGTAGGTAGAGCCAATGGCTTTCATGCAGCCGAGCTGGTCAATCTTGCCATGACAAGTGGCGTTTCTTTAGCTTGACATCACTAGAGGAGGTAGGAATCATGGCTATCATGTGGCCAAATGGCTAAATCCTATTTATCCTTTTTGTGTAAGTTAGGAAAGATCAATAGCTCACACATTTCCAAGTGGCGTGATCCCATCTATCGTAATGCCATAACTACCACCCTACAGCTCCTTTAAATAGAGAATAAGGAAGAAGAGAGAAGATACAGAAAAAATAGTGAGAATAGAGAAAGAGATTTCTAGAAGGTTATTTTTGAACCTTGTGTAGAAGTGCATCCAATATAGACGTAGAAGATATGGTCGAATCTTGAGAGGTTGTTCAGCCAAGAAATTGTTTTGCACCAAGCTTTGCACCAAATGGTACAAATCAACCTTGAAAGGCATTCATATGACTCTATAACTCCATCAAATTGTTTGTAAACTCATTTTATTTTCTATAATTGTTATTAATTATTTGGATTAAACTTATTGTATTGGCAAAACAAAAGAATTTGTGAGCATTCCCCAAAATTAAAAAAAAAAAGTATTAATAACGTTTTTAATGCTATAATTGATGGTATAGTAAGCAAAATCAAATGAAAAAAAAGCGAGGACATTGGAAGGAGGAGGATCAACTTTTAACATATTAGGCTTAGATACTGATGAGGGTAATTTTGTGATATTGATATTCACACATGACAAGGCAACGGTGCTAGGACATATGTGTTTCACTTGTTAAGAACATATGTCATTCATTTATGTAATTGGCTAATTCTTTGACAAAATGCACTTCACTTGTTAAGAACATATGTCATTCAAGGAAGTGTGTTTCAAGATCAAGTGTTGAAGTCATCAAGTCTGTCCAAGAAACAAGTTGAACAGTGCACACTCATTAAAGCTCGACAGCTAGCATGTGTCAAGGTTTAAAGAGCTGTTCCAGCCCCATTGCTCGATAACTTCTCAACAGCATCTTGATACCTCTATCTGTCGAGGTTTAAGAAAAACAGATTCTGAGTCCTGTTTTGATTCCAATCCGTGGATGTGTCTTTGGGCCATCTTTTCTCCTAACCCTAGACATATAAAAGGATTATTTTAAGGGCCGTCAAAGGGATGCAAGTTACACAAATATTGAAAAATCATTGTTCATGCAAATTGTGACTTGAGACAAAGTTCTTGCCCTAGTTCATCTCTCTTGTGAAGAAGTTGTTGTGTCTTTGCACCATAGGGTTTTGTAACCAAATATCTTCTTGATCTTCATCGTATAGATGAATTGAAGAACTTTATAGTCAACAATCTTCTCTAGTTGGTGATTGAAGTTGCGTAATGGGATCGGCGCAATTGGTTAGTCACGTACTTAGGAGCCGTGCATTGAAAGGAGAAATTGTCACTACAAAACAAGTCCAATTGGGTATTGGGGTAAGGGTTCAATTATAGGTTGGTAAGGTATTTGGGATTCCTTTACTTGTAATCACTTGTTATGATAATAGTGGAATTTCGGAAGTGGTGACCTTAAAATCACCCTGTGGGTTTTTGCCGTGTAGGTTTTCCCCATTCATAAACAAATCACCGTGTCATTTAATTTTCGCTACATACTTAGTTTAATTGGTGATTTCTTTGTGCTACCATGCAATTTGCATGTTAATTTGATTAATTAATAACTTGGTTAATTAATTAATTAATTAATTCATCACAAGGGGTCAATACGTTTTTGGCCTATTAAGTGGTATCAGAGCAAGCACACTCTGATTAGGGTTAATCTTTGTGTGTGATCCATTGACCCCTGTTCGTCATGGATAGAGGTCAGTCTCTTATTATACCTCCATTGTTTGATGGTACTAACTATGCATACTGAAAAGTACGCATGAGATCCTTCTTGCAGTCTCTAGATGAGAAGGTGTGGCAAGCTATGGAGATAGGCTGGACCAAGCCTAAAGAAGTGCCGGCTGATTGGGATGATGCTAAGATCAAGGCGAAAAATTTCAACAGCAGAGCATTGAATGCCTTATTCAGTGCAGTCACTAATGAGGAGTTTAAGAAGATATCCTCCACTGAAACTACTAAAGAAGCATGGACCATCCTTTAGACAACCTATAAGGGAACAAAGGCTGTCAAAGATTCAAAACTACAGAGGCTCACTACAAGCTTCGAAAAAATTAAGATGAAGGAGGATGAGTCGTTCGATGAGTTCTATACCAAGCTCAAGGACATGGTGAACCCAGCCTTCAATCTTGGGGAAACCATTCCTAAACCCAAGATTGTGAGAAAAGTGTTCAGATCTCTGCCCGAGAGATTCCATGCCAAGATCAAGGCAATAGAAGAATCAAAGGATATTGACAAGATTCCTTTGACTGAGCTGGTTGGTAATTTGTAAACCTATGAGCTAGGGTTGACTAGAATTGGCAAGTTGGCTAAAGGCAAGAGTATGACACTAAAGGCCAAGAGCAGTGAGACAGATGAGTCATCAGACGATGAAGACTCTAAGATGAAGTTCTACATCACCAGGCAATTCAAGAAATTCATGAAAAATGCAAATGGAAAAGGTTTCGACAAGGACCGTAGGCAATCTAGTTCTTCTCAGTTCAAGAGCCAAGATAAAGGGAAGAAGGATGCTAGGGATGGCAGTTAGTACACTGTTGCTGCAGGACCTAAGTGTTTCGGGTGTCAAGGCTTCGGTCACATGAAACAGGAGTGTCCCACATATCTCAAGAGCATTGGGAAGAACAAGGCACTTGCTGCTACCTTGAGTGACACTGAGCCTAAGGATGATTCTGACAATGAGGATGACGGAATTTTAAATGCCTTCAATGCCACTGTTAATCCTACTGAAGGGATTGTTAAAGATGTGGATGAAGAAGAGGAACTGGTGGAATCCAAGTTTGAAAAGATGGATGATCAAGATGATATCCATACAACCTATGAGAAACTGTATAAACTCTTTGAGAAGCATGAGAAACTCTATAGGCTAGCCACCAAGAAGCTAAGTGATGTGGAACTTGACCGTGAAGAGATTTCCACTAAGTTTGATGAAGCTAATCAAATTATTTGGGCACTGAGATTCGAGAACAATTTCTTGGCTGAGAAGACCAAAAAGCTTGAAGCGGAGCTGTTTCAAGTAAGAGCTCAATTGGAGAGGACATCAAGTGTGAAGCTGGATGAGATGCTCAGCATTTAGAAATCTGCTTTTGATCGAACAGGATTGGGGTATGAATTCTCTTCCTCTAATATTGCTTCTGCTAGTACTACTGTTTTTGTTCCTCTTGCTAATAATATTAAAATTGAGAACAATGATGATAAAACTGAATTAGCAAGTGAGAACCTAGACAAAGGTAAGTCCATCTTAGGAACACCCCCTAAGCTTGAGAAGAAGGAAATAAAAAACCCTAGGACTAAGAAGGCTAACTCTCAAAAGCCTAAACAGAAGAAGCAGCATCTCTGTCATCATTGTGGTATTGCCGGTCATACTCGACCAAATTGCTATAAGTGGTTAGCCACTCAACAGAGCAATGGCATGATAGCATCTGGGAACCAGAATTAGCTTCAAACCTCTCTTGCTCCTCTTGGAGATTTTCTCAAAACCCTCATGTTCCTTTCAAACTTGAACGGTTTCAATCCTTCCCCCTCATCATCGGTTCAAGGGTTTACAAAAAGGAAAGGTTCCTCCAAGGTGTAGAAGGAAAAGGGTTCCAAGTGATTTAATCTTTTTTTTTTCTCTCTCTCTCTCTCCCCTTCTTGTTTTGTTTTTGCATTATTTGTGTGTTTTACTTTATTGTTTTGAGTCAGTCTAGTTTTATGCATTGTTTTGCTTTGCTGAACATGTTTTTGTTTGTTTGTTTTCAGTTTTTGTTTTATTTTGTTTTTCAAATAAAAAATATATAAAAAAGGGAAAAATCAGAAAAATACAAAAATAGTGTGTGTTTGTGTACATCGGTTCTTGTGAACCTTAAAATGGCCATTGAAACATAGTTTTCTAAACTTTGTATCTTTTGTAGCTTAGATGAGCATCTCTATGCACAACTAAGCAAGTGAGCTTTATGGCTCTTTGTTTGTGATGAGTAAGGTTAAGTGATCTCTTGTACTTAACACTCGTATCACTCTTTTTGACGGGTATGACTAGAAAATCCTAAGAGAAAGGCATAAATAACCATCTCACCATTGTTGCCCGTCAATCATGATATGATATCTGTATGCTTCGGCATAGCAAAAGTGCAATGTCAATGACATCTGTATGCTTCGGCATAGCAAAAGTGCAATGTCAAAAAGCTTAACATAATTAGGTATTTCTTTTCTCTCCTTTGTATACTCATGCATGATTTGCTTAATAAAAATAAAATATGCAAAGAAAATAAAAGCAAAAAGATAAAAAGTGCTTTAAGTATGATTGCAAGCGTGTTTTCTAAGAGATGTGGGAGTTATAGAATGTAGCTCAAAGGTGATAGTCCCCATCAAACAATTATGATTGTGTGTGAGTTAAAGTGATTTTCTCATATCTCAAATTGTCATAACATAGAGACACTTATGCAATCTTGCGATGTTTTCACATACAACACCCAATATTCTTTGCTACTTTTGATACATGTGCAGGTACAATGTGATTTGGCCATCACAAGGTTTACATGTGATGATGTATACTCACTGAACTGTCTTGACTTGTTTTTGAAATATAAAATCATTTAGACTTGTTTAGTGTGTGAGCGTGTATTTTGAGATCCCTGTGCTTAAAATTGTTGTTGAGAGATGATTTTAAGAGTCTTTATGTTGATTGGATCATTGGTTGAGTTGCATGCATGATTACATTCATGTTTGTGTTTTTCCCTTCTCGAAAAACTGGTTTGAAAAGCTGGCTCAACACCTCCTCGATACCTGGATGTCTATTGAGCTTCTTACTTTTTTCTTATCATAATCACGACAACTTCTCGACACCTTCTGGATCGATCGAGAAACCTCCTGTCCTCTCGATAGCTTCTCGACACCTGGTGGATCGATGGAGCTTCTGTTCTTATGTCTTTGATTTCTTCCTCGACACCTTCTCGATAGCTCTATCTATCGACGTTGCTTTTCTTGACACCTTCCTCGACAGATGTCTCGACACCTCTCGACACCTGTATCTATCGAGATTTACTGAACCACTATTTAATGGTTCTGTGAGATCCGGTCTTCATTTCTCTCGATCTCTCTCTCGATTGCACTATCTGTCCACCTTCCAAACTTCTCTCTCTTACTCCAAACCTCAACCCAAGGTTTCTTCATTCTTTTTCAAGCTTTTGTTACCTTGGTAAGCTTCTAATTTTCTTCATTTACATGCATTTCATATTTTGAAACCTAGGTTTTGGGGTTTTTGAAAAATTTTGGGGATTTTTCAAAATTGGTTGGTTGTTGTTGCAATTTTTGGGATGAGTATTGTAGAATTGATCTTAAAAACTCCATGCATTGCATCACATTTGCATTTTCACAGTATTCTCATGCATTTAGATGTGTGTGAACTATTTGTATACTGGTAGGATTGGATTGGGCTGAGCCCATGACGCTGTTTATATTGCATGTCACATGTTCATGCATTTCCCATGCATACGTTCTCTCTTTTCAATATACTTGTTATATTTGAATTTTTTTGAGACTTTTCTGAGAGTTTCTTTCTTCCCCCTCTCTTTCTGTTTACGTTAGTAGTGTCTATGGCACCAAAACGTAAGTCTATTCCGACCCAGAACCCTCTTCGTTCTATCGTCTTCTGATCCTACTCCTCTTTCTATTTGGTTCCGTGATTAGAAAGCCCATCAGGACTTCTCGAAGAACGTTTCTAAATGAGGTGTTCATTCGGAACGCCAAGTTGTTCTGGCGGACTTCGTCGACACTGACCTTCCTAATGTCTTTCACAAACGGGAATGGGAGTCACTGTGTGACGTCCCGGTCACTTGTCCTTCCGTGCCGATCCAGGAGTTTTACTCCAACATGCATGGATTTGATTCTTTAGTACCTCTCTTTCTCACTCGCATTCAAGGTACGCACATAGTTGTCACACCGGAGTTGGTATCTGATGTGCTCCATGTTCCGAGGGTTGCGCATCCTGATTACCCCGGTTGTGAGCGTCTACAGACTGTGTCCAAAGACAAGATGATTTCTGCCTTTTGTGAGCGCCCTTCTGATTGGGGTAAGCACCAGTTTACATCATGTCAACCTTTTACTAAAGGTCCTCGTTTCTTAAACATGGTGATGACTTTTGTTTTGTATTCTCTCTCTCACTACAACTCTATCACAAAGCCTCGTGCTCGTTTTCTGTTATCTCTTCTTGAGGATCTTACCATTGACTTTCCTTCACATTTTATCTTTTCTATCATAGATGTGTATAAGGATACGACTACCCGTGATAAGCTCATCTTTCCTTCCGCTATCACGAGGATTTTATGCCACTTTTCCATCCCTTTTCCTGTCTCCGACTCTTTTCATGTCATGGTTGCCATAGACGCCACTACCGTAAAACTTAGTAAGGCGCAGCTTAGGTCGTGACAGACAGGTTCAGTAGCTCCTTCCTCCCGTTTCACTCCATCTAGATCTGTTCGTGCCTCATCCGCTCCCTCCTCTTGTACGAGCGATGTGTCATTAGGAGACATCATGGCACAGCTTCAGCGTATGGATGCTCACCTAGGTACGCTTTCTACAGAGTTGTGTCAGGTGAATGTTCGTGTTGGTCACATTGCTCAGCGATAGGCAACCATGGGTGGTTTTACTCCTGAGTTTTCTCCTCCACCACCTCCTATGGATTTTGTGTCTGAGGATGATGCTTCGGATGATAATGATGGAGATGCTAGCTCTACTGATGAGATGGCTACTTGACACTCTACCCTTTGTCACTCGTGACAAAAAAGGGAAGTAGTTTTGGGTTATAAGAGTAGTCATACTTAGGGGGAGAGCTTGTATAGGGGGAGTGTTGAGGGATGTAGTGAGGATTACTTGTATCTTTTTTTTTTTTCTCTACTTTAGATACATTTTCTTCTTGTACCTAGGTCTTGTAACCATTTTTACATACATTGTGCTTATCTTTGATATATATGTGATGATGTATGTTTCTTCACCTATCTCTACATATGTTGTTTCTTTTCTCTCTTTATACACATGATTCGTTATTTGTATGCAATCTATTTTTTTTGTTTCACACTAAGATGCCTTGATGAGTTTTGTTTAAAGTGTTTTAGAAATACAGATTGTCAAAATGCCATAAACTCTCTTCTTGCAAAGTTTTTCAAGAGTTTGTATTATGATAGATTTTATTGTATTCAATAAGTGAAAATGAGTTAAGTGATTTATGACTTCTCTCATATGTTCATTTGTTGGTTGTGGTTTTGTCACGGATTGCCAAAGGGGGAGATTGTTAGGACATATGTGTTTCACTTGTTAAGAACATATGTCATTTATTTATGTAATTGGCTAATTCTTTGACAAAACGCACTTCTCTTGTAATTGGGTAGATTTAGGATATGTTTAATACTTCAAGAAACTGTGTTTCAAGATCAAGTGTTGAAGTCATCAAGTCTGTCTAAGAAACAAGCTGAACAGTGCACATTTATTAAAGCTCGACAGCTAGCATGTGTCGAGGTTTAAAGAGCTGTTCCAGCCCTGTTGCTCGATAGCTTCTCGACAGCATCTTGATACCTCTATCAGTCGAGGTTTAAGAAAAATAGATTCTGAGTTCTATTTTGATTCCAATCCGTGGATGTGTCTTTGAACCTTCTTTTCTTCTAACCCTAGACATATAAAAGGATTATTTTAAGGGCTGTCAAAGGGATGCAAGTTGCACAAGCATTGAGAAATCCTTGTTTATGCAAATTATGACTTGAGACGAAGTTCTTGCCCTAGTTCATCTCTCTTGTGAAGAAGTTGTTTTGTCTTTATACCATAGGGTTTTATAACCAAGCATCTTCTTGATCTTCATCGTGTGGATGAATTGAAGAACTTTGTAGCCAATAATCTTTTCTAGTTGGTGATTGAAGTCACGTACTGGGATCCGCGCAATTGGTTAGTCACGTACTTAGGAGCTGTGCACTGAAAAGAGAAATTGTCACTACAGAACATGTCCAATTGGGTATTGGGGTAAGGGTTCAACTGTAGGTTGGTAAGATACTTGAGATTCCTTTACTTGTAACCGCTTGTTGTGATAATAGTGAAATTTCAGGAGTGGTGACTTTAGAATCACCCGGTAGAGTTGTTGCCGTGTAGGTTTTACCCATTCGTAAAAAAATTACCGTTTCATTTAATTTCCACTGCATACTTAGTTTAATTGGTGATTTGTTTGTGCTACCACGTAATTTGCATGTTAATTTGATTAATTAATAGCTTGGCTAGTTAATTAATTAATTCATCACAAGGGGGTCAATACGTTTTTGGCCTATCAAATAGTCATGAATAAAGTTGTCAGCTTCACTCATGAGAGACATCATTGGCGTAAAGTCTACAGCTCCACCCCGAAGCTGACGACTGCGTCTTTGACGACGACATAGGAAGTTGACGACTGCATCTTGGGCACAGGAAGTTGATGGGGATAAGCTGAAGGGGATGTGCAGATCTTTGACATGGCCTTACTTGGTCTCCACGCTTGCATGTATAAGGAAAAATCTTGCGCTCCACGCTTACCATTGATCAAGAAGACTCCCATAAGGAAAGGATTCCAGGAGATGCGTGGATTAAAGAGGTTTTCTCCTACAAGGAAAGAACTTCTTAACTAAGGCATGGATGTCAACCCTGCTCTACTATAAAAACCCCAAAACCCTCAAAAACCAAGGTATGCACAATATACCCTAGCTCTGACACTCTAGAGTTGTAAAACAATAAATCTCTCTAACTTGACTGTTGGAGGGTTTTTGGCCAATACCACATTGGTACCCTTCGTAGGTTCTTCTTCTTCCCTTTGGGTTGTGCAGGTTTTACTTAAAGCACGTAAGGATTGTGTGGCTCACTGACGATTCTCGGCATCATCAGATACCTTCAATACATTTCTTGACTTTTCACGTTCTCGATTTCTTGACTGTATACATGCACTTTTTACAAGATGGAATACTCTTAAGATGCGTCAGTTGTTTAACAGGGATATAGCAAATCTTTGTTCAATGTAGAATGTTTAATGAGTATGCTTTGATTAGTACTTCAAACAACATAATTTTTTTCAATTCCAATGGAATCAAGTTTAATATTTTGAACATTATGTAATTCCAATCTTATTATATTAGCTATGAGTCCATCTCGTTTAAGATTGCAAGAGGAAACCTAATAAACTCATTTTACTAAAGCTGACATCAGAATTTGTGTTGCAGCAACCTGATACCTGAGTAAATCAGAGACTTGGGGTACCTGTTGTTGTCACCAAACTCACCATTTATAGACAAACCATGGCCTCAAAACAATAAACAATAAGTAATCCCAGCATATTGCACTCTGTCACCATACTAAGCCACATCTATTAATTCGTAATCAAATAGATTAAAACTCCTCTGCCACAAAAAAAAAAGAAAGAAACCTAGAACAAGAAAGAATGAAAACCCTGAATAGTAATTGGAATTCAAGGACGGAGTATCAAGGGATGATACAGAATATGGAAAGTTTCTTCGTTATTGCAAACTAAAGAACAGTTTATGATGCTACCACTGCCATCTTAAACACTCTCCCATATTTTGCACATGATCGGTTTATGATGTCAATCAAAGAAACATGCAAACGGAGTGAGAACATAACTACATGCTACTCCCTGTCTCTAAATAATAATTTTTACATTTTCTTTTATGATTGTCCCTAAATAATGGTCCACTATTAAAAAATGTCTGCATAATTTGTTACACATAACCTTTGGTAATTGTATCAAATACAAATAGATTTTCAATGTGAAAATTAAGAGTTTTGTTGGAAAGTTAAAATATTGAGTTTTGTTGGAAACTTGTGTGATTTCAAGTGAACCTATAATAACAAAGTATTCCTTAAGACAATGAATCAAAAAACAGCATTTATATTAGGGGTGGCAAAATCAACCCAAACCCATTTGCTTACCCAAATTCACCCACTTAAATGAGACTCATACTCACCCAATTTATTGGGTTTTAATTGGGTACCCAATTAGACCCAATTATGATCCAAGTATCATTTCTTCAAATCGCTAAAGTCTAATATACCCCAAAACCAATAAAATTACCAAAATACCCCCTAAACCTTCAAATGACCAAAATAACACCTAAACCAAAAAATGACCAAAATACCTCTAAAACCAAGAAAAAGACCAAAATAACCCTTAAACCTAAAAAATGACCAAAATACCTCCAAAACCTATAGATTGACTAAAATAACCACGAAACCTAAAAATGACCAAATACTCCTAAGCCAAAAAATGACCAAAATACCCCTAAAGGAAGCTGCACCTGGTTGTTTTGAGGGAAGACGATAAAGCACTATGGGCCAATTCCTACAAATTTGATTTTGGTGGCAAATAAGCAGAGTGGTGGCAGTTAGTGTAGTTTAACTTAAGCCATTCCTAGAAACTCCTTTGTTGGATGGATGGCTATTCTTAATAATCTCCCAACCAAAGCTAGGGTGTTGCAATGGGGACTTTCTGTAAATGGTTTATATGTTTACTACTTTACTGCAGGTCTACCCTTGAGTATGAACCTAGCTATATGCTACTCCTCTATTTCTAAATAATATTTTACTCCCATTAGTAAACAAGGTTAGCATAATTTTTTGCACATAACCTTTGTTAATTCTATCTATTACAAAAATATATTTCAAAGTGAAAATAAATAGTGTTTTGTTGGAAATTAAAATCTTGAGAAAGGTGGAAGCGTTTATTTTATTTTCTTTGAAACTTGTGTATTTTCAAGTGAACCTATATTAAGCACAGTACATATTGCATCATTGACACCATGTAAATGCTCAAAATAATGAATAGTTTACATGGCGTCAATAATGCTAGTAGGAAAGATAATCACGTTAGTCCTCAAATCTGTAAATCACCAACCAAAAAAAAAAAAAAAAGAAGAAGAAGAAAGGTAATAGTACACATGCCATATTCACATCAAATCAGTTAGCTATGTTTGGTGATAGAAAACTCAGCAAGAACAAAGAAAATTACAAGACATAAATTTTAAAGTTTTCTTATGTCTTTTGGGATTTATAAGGGGCAAAAAAAATTCCCCATATCAACAGATCCGAAATATTTGGAACCCCAATATGAAAGGTTTTTCCTTTCTTGGGTTTCAAGTAACAAAACAATGTAAACATACCCAACTAAAAGATTTCCTTCCTTTTCCTTTCCTTTCCAAATTTTTTAAAGCAAACCATCAGAAGTTCATACATATCACACAGATACACACACGTATATGCAAGAGAATGAACAGAAACAGTGGAAACAGAAGTGAAGAAAAGATTGATTTTTTTTTTCTTACCGGCTTTGTCTTCCTAGTGTCCATTTTGACCAGTACCATACACGGTCTGCTAAACCAGAGAGAGTGAGTGAGAGGGAGTGGTTATACAAGAGAAGAAAGTTTATTTCTTTGGTTTAGAATGTGTAAATTCTGTGTGTGGGACTTCTTTTTTATTTGGGTCTCAGAAAAAGCTTTTCATGTGGTTTGAATGAGGAAATAACAGCCAATGAGTACAGGGCATTTGTTATGCCAAATAGCACAAGGGGTACTCTCTCTCTCTCTCTCTCTCTGTCTCTGAGTCTGAGATTTTGAGTCTTACCTTTTTTTCTTTTTTTTTTAATGAAAGCTATTCTTAACCTTAAGCATTTCAATTTTATCTCACTGTTTTTATCAGAGTGTGTAGACTTGTTACGGCCTATTTGTTATATGAAATTACTGAATTCTCAAAAAAAGGAAAATTGAAAAAGGAAAAAGAAAAAAAGCTTTGGTTTTCATTGAAAAGCAAAGCTTTTTTTTTTTTTTTGGCTCTTTCTATAGATAGTAGTTCATGAAGACAGTCATCTCCTACAAAGCTTGCCATGCCAGCACAGTTTTGGAATGAATTTTCGGCTGAAAGACACGCGCACCCTTGACACGTGGAAAGAAAAAGTAGAGATTTTAAGGGCCTTTTTGTATTTGTCTCTGGTTTTTGCATGGTGGGAGGGTTTAAACTTTTTTTTTTTTTTTTTTTGGACATTGAAGTTTGAACTGCTGTTATTTGAGGAAAATAATAAATAATGCATTAGTTTCCAGCAAGTTTATATATATACTTTTATTTATCTAGACCATTTTTTAATTTTGTAGGTAAGAGCAAAGTATAAAGTTAATTATTATTTCTACTTCCAAAATGTTTCATATAATACATACACTTTTGTATCGATTGTCCACATTTCACATATGATGTGAAAGAGAGTAGACATTGTTGAATGTGAAAGTGTAAACAACTAAAACCCATCTATAAAATAATTAACCTAAACCTTTTATTTCAAAAATCATTTACAAGAATCAGATAAGACAGATGAGCTTTATCTCTCCCTTCCTTACTATTTATTAGTATTATTTGTTATAAGATATATTCCTTTATGGTTGTTTTTTTTCCTTCAAATATCATAAGATTTGAATCTATAATTCTACTATTAATAATATATTCTTCTCTCTCTCTCTCTCTCTCTCTCTCTCTCTCTCTCTATATATATATATATATATATATATATATATATATATATCATTTAGATAAAATTTAAACATAAGTTCTTTATTCTCTAGATTTATTTGAACTAACGGAAACCTATTGAAAATTATTTTACTTTTCTGATATGAAAAACTATATTAGTTAAAAGAAAATTGCGGGATTAAAAAGAGTGACTATGTTTCAAAATGATCCTTAACCATCGAAATGTTTCATTTTCGTACTTAAATTTAGATTAAAAAGGCCCCTACTGTCCATGCAGGTCCCATGCAATGCCAAGTAACCTACTTTGAGTGCAGGAACCCATGACTCATACAAAGTCAAATGGCCCTCTTGAAAATATTCCAATAGAAGGTTTACAAGTAGCTTATACAATCTAATATGCTTTTTAATAGACTTCTCTGAAAGTCCGTAGCTTTCCCATTTCAAATTTCCAACAAATTGATGATGGTAAAAGGATGAGACCAAAAACATCAAAGCACATGTTCAACCCAGTGTTTTATGAACGAAAAGATCATCAGACATGCAACAACTTACAAATAATATTGCAAATCAATAGAAATTAATATCGTATTTGGAGATACTTAAAAAATGAGACTGAAGCATTGATGTTTTTTTTTTTTTGGTGAGGCTTTGTGGATGTCATAATCTAGACCTTGTGGTTGTGGATTCCCATGGCGCCACCAATTTTATATCCAAGGTCCAAAACATAAGCAGCGAGATGGACTAAGCAAGGGACCCAGTCCACCTTGAAACCCGACCCGACCCAATAGCAGTTGGGCGGGTCTGAGAACATTCGGGTCGGGTTTCGAGCCTTATTTTTGGGTTATTTATGGGTTTGGGTCGGTGTCAGGTCGGTGTCGGGTCCTATAAATATACTACTTCAACCGATTTTTTTTTTTGGGAAAAAAACCCTACTCTTTGTTCTCTCACCGCCTCCTTCAGCTCTATGCCTCCCTCAGAGAATGGTTGATGGTGGCGGGTAATATAAACGAAATCAGTGTTTGGCTCACCTGGTTATCCACTATTTTCATCTGGGTCTGCCTCCATGGCCTTGTTATTGCTAATGGTGGCGGTGTTGGTTCTATCACAAAAGAGGGAGCTTGATGAATTGGGTCAGGCTTGATTACCACGATTTTCTCGTCTGTGATGACTTCTTCGACTTAATCAAGGAGTGAGTACCCGTCAGAATCGTCGATGGGTTCGATTCTGTGAAGAATTCGAAGGTCTTGGACTTGAAAGCCTGAGCAAATTTTGTGAACATTTTAGAGATTTGTGGGGGTTTTGAGGAGCTAATATTATCTGTTTCTGGCATTTCTTCGTTTTGTGATTTTTGGGGTTTATTTGAGTTGTGGATTTGGAATGGAATTGGAGTTTGTTTGAGTGAAAACAGAGGAATTGAGTGTTTCCTGGGTTATACTACTCTTTGCTTTGTGCTTGTGCTTGTGATTGTGCACTATTGAGTTGTGAAGTGAAATGGGTGCTTCGGATGGCTTGGAAGGAAGGTATGTGGGTTTGGCTTGCTGGGAGTTTTCTTTTTGTTTTGTTTATTGGGACTCTCTCTCTTTTTATTTATTTTATCAACCCGAGACTAGAAAAACCAACCCAATTAAAGACCCGTTTTTTTAGGTTGGGTTAGGTTTCAGGCAGCCAAACCCGATTTCTATCGGGTCAGGTTTCGGGTCAAAGTACACCGGACCCGACCCGACCCAAACTCACTCCTAGGACAGACAATAGGCTATTAAAAACCATGGTCAAACAAAAAAAAAGGTTAGTAAATAATCTAAACATTCCCAACTAAAAATTTCCTTACTTTTCCTTTTCTTTTCCAAGAATACTTGTACCTTAACAATAACAAAATTACACTCAAGTATAAAGCTAAGCCTTGTGAACTTGTCTCTTATTATATCCATATATGCAAGAGAATGAACAAAAACAGTAGAAACAATAAAAGATTGAATTTTTCCTACAAGCGTTGTTTTGCTAGTGCCCCTTTTGACCAGTACCAAACACAATTTGCACAGAGAGAGAGAGAGAGAGAGAGAGAGAGAGAGAGAGAGAGAGAGAGAGAGAGAGAGAGAGAGAGAGAGAGAGAGAGAGAGAGAGAGAGAGAGTCTCTGGGTAGCAGAAGTGGTATTATGAGTTTGAAATTAAAATTCTCACTAGTATATTAATATTCCTTTTCTTATGAAAGATATTCTTAAATTTAAGTATTTCAAAAAATAAATTTAACTATCGCATATTTTTTGTGCGGTTGCTACTCCACAAGTATCAATGGTGACTCTAAAATTTTTTTTCAAGGTGTTCCTTAAGAAACATAAATTACACAATCTAATAAAAAAGAAATTCATATATTAACAACAACAATTAATTATTAATTGTTTGTTGTTTAGTTGTTTTATTAATTATAAAATTATTAATTGTTATTTAACCTAAGATAATTTAATTTGTTTGTCTTTTATAATGTACAAACCGCGAACCCGCGCGTTGCGTGTGATAATTTATTTTATGGTGGTTTTATTATTTTTTTTACAATTTAAACTAATCTAATAATGAGTAATGTATTTCGTAATTATATTTTTATTTATTATAAGAACAATCATAAATGTAATATAGGAACAATCCAAAAAAAAAATGTAAACTAAAAAAAATTAATAAAACTTAACAATGATTAATTGAACCAATATTAGGATAAAATTTTGTTTTTGATAATCTATTAAGGTTATTTTCTTTGTAGAAATTATAATTTCGGCCACCCAAAACATATTATCAAATAAACAAATATTAGCAAAATCTAAGAATTAAATTTCTATACATGCATTGTTATAAAATAATAATAATTAAAATAAAATTGCAAAAGTTAAAATTTGTCACCTATCCGATTATTTTCATTTAGCTAATCTTTGCTTTTCTTTAAATGGATGGCATTATAGAATACTTCTAACATAACTATTAAGAGTACTTTGTCCACCACAAAGGATTAGAAAATAAACAAAAATTAGTAAAGTCTCATAGTTTAATATCTAAATTGAGCACTATAAAAAATCATGCTACGTAGCAGTATAAATACCAAATTATCCAAATCATGCTATGTAATAGACTAATATTATATTTTTATATGTTATATTTAACTATTTAAAACGCAATAGGATAACATTTAACAATCAAAGAGAAAAGAAAAGAAAAAAAAATAACAACAACAATTTAAAAAACAAAACTAAATCGCATTAACTCAAAATAGATTTTTAAAGAATATAAAAAATTATCAACCTAAAGTAGAGATGTAAGAAAAATAAAAAATAAAAATCCACCAAAAAATTGAGAGAGAGAGAGAGAGAACCTTTTATTTTTTTGTAAGGGAAAACTATGCATAGAATAAAAGAGATAGTGACAAATTTATAGTAAGAAGGTGTGAATAAGAAGAGACAAAAATAAAAGAAGATGAAGGAAAAAATGAAGAATGATATTAATATAGAGGGTAGTAGGGAGATGAAAAGGTAAGGGAGTGAGAAAGATTGAAGAAGTAGTGGGGAGATGAAATGGTAAGGGAGAGAGAAAGGTTAGAAAAGTTTAAATATTAAAAAAAATAAATGTTAAAAACAATTATTGAAAAATTGGAAAGAAAAAAAAAAAAAAAAACCCTAAAGCTTGAAAGGCTTCCACGTTTTTTTGTTTTTTTTTTTTTTTTTTAAGCTGAAAAGGCTCACACAAAACCTTAAAGCTGAACTGAAAAGGTTTTGGGTTGGGTTTGATAGTGGAACTAAATAAATAAGAGGTGAGCTGGATTAATTATACAAATTTATTATAGGGTGATAGTAGAAGTAATTAAATAAGTAGTGGGATGGATTTATTATAGGGTGATAGTGGAACTAAATAAATAAATAGTGGGCTGCATTTATAGGGCTGAAAATTGTAAAAACCATTTTAAAATTGTAGGACAAATTATATATTTTTTTAAATGACGTGACAACTGATGTGGCGCAACATGAGAGCAGCAGCATTAAACGCTACGTTTTAGCTTTTAGTAATATATAGATAGATTAGTTAATTAAATTATTAACTATTAGTACACACCCCATTGTGCTCTAACACACGCCCCATGTGCATTATCCATGGCCAACCCGATGTCTGTCTAGTGCCTAAGTTCTAACATAATTTAATTTTGTCTTTTATTGGCAAGTTACTGCCTCTGGCTCTGGATGCCTTTACTTCCCCCAATTCAAATATCTCACCCTAGCCCCATGCCTCCATAAACCCTCTACTCAACAGACAAGCCTCATGGCCCCCAATCACAAGAGCCAATCAGATAAATTCACAAATCACAATACACTAAAAGACAAACTTAGTAACTCACCAACACCAACGAATAAAGTCAAAACAGCAAGGGCAAATATTAATAAAGCTATAAAGACTAAAGTAAAGCTAACCAATTACAGTTCAAATATCAAAGAAAAAGAGAGAGAATCAAATAAAGAAAGAGAGAGAGAGAGTCTCATTTCAATCATTCATTTTCAATCTTTAGATAAAGAGAGAAAGAGAGACAGAGAGTCTCAGACCACAGCAAAAGCAAAGTGAGTAAACCCATTAACCCGATCGTGTAAGAGAGAGAAGTGTAAAGATGAAATACCTTGAGAAAGCAGGGAGGCCTGAGGGGCGGCGCCATCGGACAGCACATTGAGGTGAGGAAGGAATCGAGGCCAAGCCAAGCGTGACCAATCACCGATCTCCAATGCCCGATGTGCTCTGGAGCTCGAGTTGTGCTCTGTTGGCTGTTGCAGTGTTGCTCGAGTTTGAGGCGGAGGCATTGTCCGTTGGTCATTGTCATTGATGACTGATAAGGTTTTTTTCTTTAGGTTAGGTTTCTGATTTGAGATTTCAGTTTTTTCTTTACCATTTGATGAATCGGCGGACGCGTATATTGGGTTTTAGTTTTTTTTTTTTTTTTTTGAGAATCTGTGGGTTTGCTTTACCTGTTTACCATCTGTTGGGTTTTTTTTTTTTTTTCTTTAGATTGGGTTTGCTTTACCATTTATTGTTTAGGATTGATGTTGGGCTTTTTTGTGGGCTTGCTTTGTTACAATTTTTTTTTTTTTTTTTTCAGATTTTAGTTCAAAATTTTCTTTTTGGCTTTTTTTTTTTACTTGAAAGTAGAACAAATAATTTTTTTTTTATTTGAGGGTGTTCCTAATTTTTTTAAAGGGTAAAAAAATAAAAAGATTTAAATTATTATATATAAATTTTTCTTTTCAGGTCAAGGTGTCCTTGGAACACCCTGGACTGAACGTGGCGCTACCACTACAAGTATAAGTGCTTGTGAGGTGTGGAGAAGATAAAGATCAGGGTTCAATTCTCTAAGAAGAAACTTCACACACATATAAATTTAAATTAAGTTAAAGTAGAATTTTTATTTTATATTAAAAAAAAAAAGCATTTCAATTTCATTTCATGGGTGTAAATTTAAAGCTGAAAATCAAAAGTTATTTATTTATTTATTTATTTATGTTCTTTCTATAGATAGAAAATGATGAAGATAATATGTCTCCTGCAAAGCTTGCCATGCTAACACAGATTTGGAATGAGTTTGTTGCTGAAACACATGCCCTTGACACGGGTAAACAATGATTAGAGCTTTTTTTTTTTTTTTTTTTACAAGATAGAATTTCTACTCTAGCATAATCTAAATGTATATGTGTGTAAAGCTCCCTCTTGGAAACTTGAACTCCAGCCCTTACCCGTACACTTTATAAACATTTATATTTGTGGTGTGACTACCGGACCCAGGGTGCACTGTGGTGATTAGAGCTTTTTTGTATTTTGAGAAACATGAATAGAGCTAGTTTAACAAGAATAAGAGAAAAGGGACTAAAAATTATTCATGTCAAACAGAAATGAGTAGTAATTTTTTAACAAGAAAAAAAGACTTGGACCGTCCGCTGAAATAAACAGAGCTAGTTTTATTGAGCACAGATTGTTTTGCAGACCTTAGTACACAATCCTCACAGAGAACCTGCCCAGGTCCCGTGCAAAATCCCTAGTAACCTCCTTTGAGTACAAGAACTAATACAAAGTCAAATGGTCCACTTGAAAAAGTTCTTACAGAAGAAGGGTAAATTACAAGAAGCTTATACATTCTAATATGCTATTTAATAGACTTCTCTGAAAGTTTGGTAGTAAGCCGCAGTTGCCACATTTACCATAGTAATAAAACTTGCATGCAAAAAGAGGAAGACTGCAATTTAAGGCACAGCTTGCATAGAAGCTCAACTGCGAACTTGACATCAGGGCTCTTAGCATTGTCTGTTCCTCCCCTTTAAATTGCAAAGAACACACTTTGAACCACATCAAAATACATTAAATTAGAAACATAAAGTGTGGATGCTGTCAACTTTTGGACAATTAATGGATAAAAAAGGCGCTTCATTTATATGCTATTCTTTTTTCTCAAGGATTCATTCATCTAATTTTCAATATTGCTTCACAGATAGGTAGCCTTAAACAAAATAATCAACACAAGACTCCGAAGCTCCCCTGTTACTACATCTAACCATAAATCCCAGACCAGGAAAAGTATCTAGAATGTTTCCATCTTATCTCTCATTTTTACTTGATCAACAACGCAAATTTTACTATGCTGATGCTTTTTTTTATATATCACAATAAAAAAAAGAGAGGTTATTAACTCACAAGTCAAGATCACCACCCCCCCCCCCCTAAAAAAATGTCCAGCTCCCTAGGAAAAATATTATATGAAGAATTTCAAGGAAAATATTCTATACTGATTGAAGTAGATAATATATAACAAGTGAAATCCAACCAATACATTCCACGTAAAAGCCAAGTTCATTCTTAATTCAGTAGATTTGAAACAAAACAAAACAATTAGAGAGTCCATGAAGAAAAATTTAAGTCTAACTAAAGATTAAAATCATTTTCCCTAAAAACAAGTAGGAAATATTCCTAATGTCTAGTTAGAAACTGGCATCTAGTCTCTCTGTCTTTATTTCTAAAGAAGAATTAAATCATTGTTTATCCCTAAAATTTAATATTATAATAGTCAGCAGATGAGCACCCTCAGCATTTGTGCATTCATATATCAATAAGATTCCCATCTTGTACCATTTGAAAGAAAGTGAACCTACAAAGGGTGCCTATCGGCAATACAGTGACCCAAAAAGAGAGATTAATCAGCCCATGATTTGATTTATGAGGAAAAAAAAAAAAAAAAGATAAAGGTCTTCAGAAACAAATTCCAGAACAGATAGGATGGTCACACATCTGGCATTTTTTGCCAGATAGCATAATTTCAGGAAAAACACATCTGGCCAAACTTATTTGGTTATGTAGCACTTTTTTAGAACTTGAGTTTCCAAGTAAAATCGAGATCCCAACTCGAGTTCCAAGCATTATGATAAACTTGAGTTCCAAAAAAGTGCTACAGAACTAAATAAGTTTGGTTGAATGCGTTTCTCCTAAATTTTTCCAAAAACCTCACACATCTAATTTGATCTCGGACTCTCAGGGACATAGAAATTTTTGTTGCCATTCAACAACCCAATCAAGTAGCTCACCATTAGAAAGCCAGAGGTACATTAATAATATCACTTCATCTATTACCTCCCTTAGAATAGATTTATCCCTGTTACCTAGCATCTAAACCATACTAAGAAGCAACTCAAGAAAGAAAGAACAGAAGGAAGGAGGTATAAAACAGTGATTGCAAAGTAGATAAAAAGCAATGATGAAGAAAGAATACCTTTGGCTATGATTGTTAACATCAGAAGAAATATAAAGATATTACTAGGTAAAAGTTGGAGCATGACCTAAATAAGCTTTTTAAACCTCACTTTTTCAAAGTACAAGTATATTTTAACACACTTACAGCAAAAACCTAAATAAGCTGATGCCAAAAGCACTAGAAGTAAAATTGATAATGCAAAGAAATGTGAAATTTTTTATTTATGAATATAAACCACAAAGCAATCTAAAGAATCCTACCCATTCTGAAGATCAGCAAGGATAATACAAAATTATATATTCAGCGCAGAGATTGAAAATATAAAAATAAAAAATACACTCCTAATTCTGAGGCAAATATGTAATGCATTATCAGTTGAAGTCCTTCAGTCTTCTCTTCAGAGTGTCTATTGACCTCTTTCAAGCACTTCGCTTCGTATTGCTGCTTGAAAGACTTCCAAAGATCCCATCAGAAGAATCTTTGAATTTCTCACAGATAGTGACCACCTTCTTATAATCCAGTGCATTGTAGTGTTTCTCCCTTATCACTGGATTCATGAAGTTCTCAGGCTGACTGCTCATCAAAAGGTTTATCAATTGCCGTGCTTTCTATTAAACAGCCTCTAAAACTACCTTCCTTGTATATTTCACTCAAGCCAGTGCTAAGGAACCTCTCATCTGCAAAAGACTCCAGCATCTTTAGATCATTGTTGATACTCATAACAGCATTAGCATTGAACCTCCTGACACTATCACCAAGAAAAGCTGCCACTATTGAGTTGGAAATATGTTCAAGAGCTCCACTCCCAACCTTATACAGAGCATCCATGGGTAAAATTTGCTGTGCTGTGGACATAAGAGTCTCAATATAAATGATTACTTCATTAATATTCTCATTCCCATGCTGAGATATTTCCTCTGAAGTCCAAGTAATATTTTCAGTTAGCATCATGAACTCATTTAACTTGGTGTTCATCAGATTCAGCAGAGAAAGATAGGCTTCATCCCTTGAAGTTTTTAGAACCACCTTGGCAGTTAAACTAGCTTGAGGCCTCTCAACTGATCGGACCGGGATCCCACATAGTTGGGCTGCATGTCTAAAAAAAAAATCACATGCTCTTTCAAGAACAGATATGTTTGCAGCAATCAGCATGGCTTGAGACACGCCAATGCTGCCACCACTAATTGTATTAAGTATTGCTTCATTTAATACATCAATCAGAAGTTTGTCCAAATACTTTCTCACAACATCATAAAAATTAGAATGCACACCATGAGACAGGTAATCAACAGACCCTTAGACAGTTGATTTGAGTTCTTTATGTCATCTTCTCCACCGATCTATGCTTCGAGACATCTAGGGATAGAATCAAGAATTTAACTTAGTGAGGGCCAAAATATTAATAATTTTTTTATTTTTAACTTTCAAGAATAAGAAATATACAAAATTTAAAGCTAAATTTATGCATGGAAAATAAAACTAGTATCGTATTAACAAAATAAAATATACAAATAACTATTTTTTAATATATTTCAACTTAATCATTTATGATATATCAAAAGGAACTCGACCTTCTTTTATATCATTAAATTCATCTATGATTAATTATATATACTAAATCTCAAAATGATTCTCCTTTTTATGTAACTCCATCACCAGAGATATCCTTGTATACCAATTTATACTCCATAGCTTTTTCTTCCACCAATCTATTCTCAAGCAGCCTCCTCGTCCACCAATCTATGCTTTGACAACCTTCTCAGGGTCTAAGATTGATCTTACCATAATTCAAGAGAAGACCATCTTTGGTATATGTTTTGGAATCCAAAATTAATGCGATTATCGTGATTATCAAACTACTAGGACCTTAGTTATGATATATATAAAATTTTCTTTTGAAGGTAAAAAAAAGACACATAACCTGTAATCACAATTTATTTTTACTTGCCCCCATGACAAATGACAAATTCCTAGCTCCGCCACTGCTAAACCCCCAGGAAAAAAAAAAAATTCCTGAAACTGCCACTGTTTTGGTCTCCAGTATGACATAATACAACCATATCTAATTATTTATGATAAGGACACAAATTTTGCCATAAGGGAAGGGCTGCCATGCAAAGGACAAGTGTGTCAAAGACAGCAAAAATTCTAAATGAAAGTCAAATTCCTGTGTCTAAAAACTAAATTTATGGGCCATGACCAACATAGATTTTGAGTTTTCTTCACAGAACTATCATCAAGAAGACTAATCAAGAACTATTAGATATATGTATTTCAATATAAATTTCACAGTGGTCTTAAAGATGAATGCTGATCGGGGATAAAACCAACATGACGGTACTACCACGAAATGGCTACGATAGGGTGACGGGTTATATGACCAATGTGGACGGATGAGTAGTGGACGGACGAGTAGAATGCATGCGTATAACTTCTCCCACGTTCTCCGGGCTACCTCAAATTACGCTATATGGTTGGGGCTGACGTGGCCTTGATTGTAATTCACGCCAATATATGTACGAAGAATTCTTGCACTACACGTTAGCCTTGATTGGAGGAACTTTATAAGGAAAAGAATTATTGGAGGTATAAAAGGAAAGAACTTGGTAATCAAGGGAGGGAAGTCGGCTCCACGCCTCTATAAATACATCAAAAACCCCCATCACACGAGGTACGCACATTAGACTCAACTCTGACACTCTAGGGTTGTAAAGAAATTCTAACTTGACCTTCGGAGGGTTTTTGGCCGGCACCACACCGGTGCTCTCTTTTAGGTCTCTTTGTTTTCTTTTTGCAGGTGTTGACTTGACTCGGAGAGTGCTTGCAACTTACTGGTGATTTTTTCGACTTCATCAAATGCCTAAATGAACATGACAACATCAAAATGTATTTGTGACCATCATTTTGTACGTTACGACAAATATGGTCAAGTAACCTATCATAGAATCCACAATCACACAGTTACCCAAAATGCAAATCTGATCAGTAATTTGCTGTATTAAACCTTGCTTTGTAGCAAAACCTGTAGTTTTAGCAGTTCAATGCAGGTAATAACAAAAATTTCACCTAAAATTCTTCACAATAATATTCAGTAGATAAGTAGAACAGAACATTTCAAGCAAGGAATAACAGGAAAAAAAATGTTAGCATAGCAATTAAGCCTATTGTTAACCATCATAAGGGACTTTTATGGCTTAGAGAAGTTCAATTTCCCTCCAAATACATGCTCAAACATTAACAATAACTACACAACTGCAGGCACATAACAAAACATACATAAAAGGTGATAGATTTGATATATAGATTCAATATAGTTTCCTTCTAGTTTGAAATAAAGGAACCTACCCAAGTATTCAAAAGTTTAGAACAAAGACATATGAGCAATCTTTCAACTTTCAACTCCATCCTTCTTTCATTAAAAAAAAAAATAAATAAAATAAAATTAAGTTTGTCATCATCAACCACAGAACTGCAACTTAAATTAGAAAAAGAACTTCCTACTCCTACAGCAACCTATGCCCCACGAATCTGTGATGGAATTGTTGCAATTTGGGTTGAACATCACGTTTCTCCCTCTGTAGATCATCCATTTTGTCTGTCATACCTTCCAACTCAGCCTCAACCATTCGTAATGCTGATTGCAACTTTATTATTTCAAACTTCATAAAGTCATGATCTCTCTTCCTTAATTCAAACATTTCAGTTGTTTTTACTAATTTAGTTTTCAGATTTTTGTAGTGAGGAATGTGATCCACAGTCTCTCTTATTTCATCATGATAGTGGCAAAGCCATTCTACATCCAGATTCACACTTTCAGCAACAAATATAACATCATTTAGAGAAGCTAGATGATGCTCCTTGAGCTTACTAGATGGTAATTGCTGCAGATTCTGAACAGCTGTGCATACTTTCTCCAGAATGTCCTTTAACATCTCAGGAGACTTGAGCCTGCAATTTCTTGCAAGGTCACCATACTCCTTAATTATGGCATGAAGAATTGAAGCAAATCAGCACTCACACGATATAAACCAACTTGTTTAAGATTGTTATCCACTGAGTTTGTTGCATCAGAGCTAGTTTCAAAGAAGGTGCTTGCCAGGTGAAAAAGTGACGGACCAAAACTCTTACAGCTCACACGATCTGGGCTGCATGTACCAATTTCTTCATTATCTCCTTGAAGATCAGACTTCAGAAAAACAATTGCATCTGGGACATCTTGTTCTGAAGGCATGGATGTTAAAACGGCAGCAGTATTGGCACCAGCGCCATCAGCAGTTTCCTCAGGAATGTGGGACTCAAATGTTTTTTCTGGGGCACCTTTAATTTTTCGCTTAGCCAATGTTACACTTTTTTCTCAACTTCAACACAAAGTGGCATACCTGAGCTAGATGACTCTTTAGAGGTATGTGCATTCTGAAGAAGTGATGCAATAATGCCGCTGCAGTTAAAATGATCACCCTGTCCATCATTATATCCTTGGGGATCATGAGATACTATTTCTGCAGTTAAAATGGACATTTTAATCAGAAGCCATTGATGCAGACATGGCAGGAGAAGTCTCACAAGCTTCTGTAGATTGGTTCCTAGAAGCTTGCACTTTAACATCTTTTCTAGTGAAACCTGCTTGTTCATTGTCTATTGTGTAGGAAAATATGACTAAATAAACAAGTTTTGATTCAACAATACAAACCCTAAAAAATTAGCAATGACAAAAATAAATAGATAGAGTTAGAAAGATCTCACAACTATAGAATCACGCAAATTGCATTGTCCTTAAAGATTGATTCGTATCACCCGGAGTAGAACTTGATGTGAATGGCTCTCTTGGCCGAACAACCTCCAAAATTAGACTATAGTGATTTCTTCAAGTTGATCACACACTCAAACAAGAAAAGTTAGGAACAACCTTAATTGCATTTCCTTAAAACTAAAAACTTAGAAGCTGAAATTTTGTGGAGATGAGCAGAAAATTTAGAGCTAAACAGAGGAGGGAGAGTCGTGGCAGCAAGGCAAAAAAAAAAAAAAAAAAGTGAAAACTGCCAACTAAGGAAGATAAGTGGGCTAACTAAATGGACTAGGCTTCTAATGATTATTGTGCAAATTTCATGCCCAACAGGTTGATCATTAAATGCCCAACGAGCTACTCAAATACTCACCAACTGCTACATCAAATCAAATTTGGGTTAAAAGAAAGAAAGGAAAAATGTGAGGCCTAAGAATGATATAACAAACTGTCACGCCCCGAACCCAAATAAGAGCTAGACATAGCCACACACTTATAAAGTTTACACCCTACAAGTGTCCTCTTAACAATTAAAGAATTATCCTCAAAGAAAATTTCATCAATAAATTTAAAAATATCCTTAATAATGCAATTCTTAAAAGATCTCCAAATAATAATCTTCCAACATCAAAATAAAAATAAACTAAATCCTTTAAATCTAAAGGACTACACAAATGGTAATCTTAAACATAAAAGTTCAAATCTTATTCCATTGATTTCCTAAACTTCACTCATGCGCACATCTTAGTGGAAGCCCAAGCATATGCTACTCTTTCTGTTCAAAATCTGAAAGGAGAAAGAGGGAGGGGGGGGGAAGGGGGTGAGTTGACAACTCAATAAGTAACCAAAATCCTAATAAGTTATATCCAGCAATAGATCTGTAAAGTAATAAGATATAATATGAATCTTCAAAAGTTATAATATGCTATGGGTTTTCAAAAAAATAACTAAAGAATTTTTATAATCTTAAAATATACGTTGCAAATAGATCACATACTCTAATCTTGCAATTATATCATAAATGGTTTTGAAAGTAGTTAGTTTTTCATATATCAAAAGCTATAACTTACAATAGGTTCCAAAAACATACATACATAGTTTTAATGACTCAAAATAGTTAAATATTCAAACGTAATTTATATTCTTAACAATCTTATGACTATGGCCACGTTATATCCCCATGATTGGGTATCAAAGTACCAATGAATAACTTCCATTGGTTTGGGTATTAGAATACCAATTAATAATCCCCATTGGCTCGGTATCAGAGTACCAATGAATAACTCTCATTAGTTTGGGTATCAGAGTACCAATGAACAACTCGCATTGATTTGGGTGTCAGAATTAATTCAAAGTCAGATTGTCCATAATCATATATATGAAATCATAATTTCTAACAAAAATATATCTTATTCAAATACATATATATATATATATATATATATATATATATATACACACACATATATAATCATATATTCAATATTCAAATATATTTGTGATATTTCTATATTCTTTACTTTAAATCAATATAGCTAAAAAAATTAAATAAAATAAATTTTATATTCAATGCTCATATATATTTGAGGAATTATTCTTTACTTTGAATCAGTATAGCTAAAAAAACAATTAAATAAAATATATCATATATTCAATAATCAGATATATTTATGATAATTCTTTACGTGAAATCAGTAATACAATAGAAATAAAATTGTAACAACTGTAAACAATTTTCAATAGTTAAAATACGCAAAATAAAACCAATTAGAATAAGGTTACTTACCTCGGCTAGTTTACCACAAAAAACTTTTCCCTAACACTTTCTTTAAAATCCTTAGATCTCACCTAACAATTTATAAGCACAATTTACTCAATAATCAAATAATTTAAGAAAGACTTATAACGGTACCCGACCAGAAAAAAAACTATTAAAAATATCCTATAATTGTCTGCTTATCTCACACCAAAATTCCATCTATCATAATATTTTTCTATATATATATATATATATATATATATATATATATATATTCATTCTACCACCATTAATGCCTTGAAGGATAAGGCTGCTTCTGGTGCTATATCACACTAGGAAAGACAACGTGGGCCATCCTTCAAGTATTGCACCTACTTTTCTTCTTCTTCTTCTTCTTCTTCTTTTTTGTAGCCGACATCTTCAACAAAATTCACTGTTATGTACAGCCCCTCTTTTTTCTTTTTCTTTTTTGACTTGTCAGACCTTAAACCTAAACCTATACTCACTAGACCTTTTTGTTTTTCTCCAAATCCATCAATTCGGTACAGTTTCCTAGCACAAACACTGTGTAGAAAACTGATCTCTCACCCACTTTAACCTGCAGCTTCAATATGCACTCAACACTAAACCTAGAAAAATCTGAAGGTACACTGTCCAGTTTACAAAAGATAAATCTAAGTTCTCTTCGTTTGCATCCTTAAAACTCTTGAATAATTAAATAGTTTCACTACTGATTAAAATATCCGCATAAAAAAAAAATACTCTAATTCCAAATAAGCTTAGATTTGACAAGAGAGAGATTCTTAGGCTCTTACCTTATGCAGTCAAACCTCCTCTACTTGAGTATTTTGGATAGTCTCCTCTCTCAAAACATCTGTCAGTATACGTTGACTTAAATTAGACTATATATGACTAGGGTTTCAACCTTATTTTTCTAAAAACCCCCTTAGTAATATTAATTATAAAAAATTGACCCCATAAACAAATTTACTTAAATACCCCTCCTTTTAATTCCTTTTTTTTCCAGGTATTACACAAACCCAAGCTAAAGCCCAAGCCCAAGCCAACACCTAACCCATTGTGTTCTAACTTACCACTTAAGATATGCAAAGCCTTATAAACTTATAACAATGTTTATTCCTAACCAATGTGGGACACAAAGCAAAGATTAAGTGTTTGAAAAACACATACTCCAACAATCCCCCACATGTTACAAGCACAAAACTAGGAGAGGCAATAAACTTAAGAATACATGCATCAATATGGTACTATAAGGTTTTAACCATACTTAGGATAAATAAATAGGAACTACTAGACAATGGTAGAGTTAGATTCTTTTAACCAAGCTATTAGATAACCAAACTTACCACCCACATACCTTTCTTTACCAAGGTTGTTCCATAAGTGCCTTATTCAGGCCATGTGCCACTGGGTTTCATAAGAGCTCTAGAGACCTACCCAAGTCTCATAGGAAGCGGCACAACTTCCACTCCCACATAGGTGACATCCATCAAGAGTGTGTGCAGTACATCCCATCCCAACAAGTAGGGACTATGGATCCATTAAGAGCTAGAGCTCAACCTCCAACAATCTGCAACTTAGCACTGTCTCACACCATAGGGATGGACTCATCACTAATCTCCTCAATGAGATAGCGGAATACAAAATAACTGACAGTGCCCATATGGACCACAAATGACCTCTACCCATTTAACCCCAGCATGGAATCACCCATCATGGAGGTTGGGAATTGACCATAGTGTCACAATTTGGGTATTAGTCCTATCCCCCTTGATGTCTAACTCACCAACCTTCTAGTGGCTTGGTCAAAGGATCGGCCAAATTCTTTTCTGACCTCACAAATCCCAAGGACATTACACCATTATCAATGAGCTGCCTCACAATATTGTGTCTCAATCGGGTATGTCGACTTTTCCCATTATAGATTTTGCTCTTAGCATGTGTTATGGCAACCTGGCAATCACAATGTATGCAAACAGAGGCAATAGAGTTAGCATACAATGGTATATCAATTGACAAACTCCTAAGCCACTCGGCTTCGAACCCAGCCTTCTCTAAGGCTATTAACTCTGATTCCATGGTGGATCTCACAATGCAAGTCTGCTTGGATGATTTCCAAGAGACAGCCCCTCCAGCTAGTGTGAACACATATCTACTAGTGGGCTTTACCTCATCTATATCAAAGATCCAATTAGCATCACAATATCTTTCTAATATAGCAGGATAACCACAATATGACAAACCATAATCAAAAGTACCCTTTAAATATCTTAACAATCTAGATATTGCATCCCAATGCTCAATGCTAGGATTATGAGTATATCTACTCAATCTACCAACAACATATGCAATATCAGGGTGAGTACAGTTTTTCAAAAACATCAAACTACCAAAGATTTGTGCATATTTATCTTGTGAAACACTATCACCACGCTTTTTAAACAAGTGCACCTTTGAGTCAAATGAAGTAGACATAGGTGACATATCAAAGTGTTCAAATTTTTTAAGAATTTTCTATACATAGTGAGATTGTGATAGTGTAGTGCAATCATTATTACTAAGGATCTTGATGCCCAAGATTATATTTGCCTCACCCAAATCTTTCATAACAAAATTAGAGGCAAGAAAGCATTTAGCATCATGTGCAGCATCAAGGCTAGTTCCAAATATAAGCAAGTCATCGACATATAAACATATAATAACACATTCACTGTTAATAAACTTGCTATATATGCATTTATCAACACCATTGATCACATACCCATGTGTAAGCATAATATTATCAAATTTTTCATGTCATTGTTTAAGTGCTTGTTTTAAACCATATAAAGATTTAACCAACTTACAAACTTTATATTCTTGTCTAAGAACTACATAACCTTCAGGTTGCTCCATATAAATATCTTCTTCTAAATCACCATTTAGAAAAGTAGTTTTAACATCCATTTGATGTACTACAAGTTTGTATATAGAAGCAATGACAAATAAAATTCTAATAGATGCAATTCTAGTAATCAGAGAATAAGTATCAAAATAATCCACATTATATTTTTGCTTATAGCCCTTGGCTACTAAGCGAGCTTTAAGCTTATCAATTGTACCATCTAGTTTTAATTTCCTTTTAAACACTCATTTGCAACCAATAGGTTTAACCTTGGGTGGAAGCTCAACTAATTCCCAAATATGATCAGACATAATAGATTCTAATTCATTATTAATTGCTTCCCACCAAAAAGGTGCATCTACGGATTTAATTGCATCATAGTAACTTACAGGTTCATCTTCAATGACATAGGCAAGGAAACCATTACCGTAATCCTTTTCCTTCCTAGCTCGCTTGCTCCTTCTTATTTCTTGCACATCATCAACAAAGTCATTAGAAATTTCAATAGAATCATGCAATTCTTTTTCCTTATTTTTCAAAGGAAACACATGCTCAAAGAATATGGCATTTTTGGATTCAATAATAGTGTCTGATTCTAATATATCACTTTTGATGGCAGAATTCTATAGCATGAACTATTACAAGCATAGCCAATAAACACATAATCACATGTTCTAGAACCAAGCTTTCTCCATTTAGGCTCGAGTAGCATGGCCTTAGCCAGGCACCCTCACACTTTGAGATATTTCAAGTTAGGTTTACGCCCTTCCCAAAGTTCATAAGGAGTTTTTCTGGTTTTCTTATGATGTAACTTATTTTGAATATGGCAAGCCGAAAAAATGGCCTCCCCCCACATGTTGGAAGATAGCCCAGAACTAACAAGCATAGCATTTATCATCTCTTTAAAAGTTATAATTTTCCTTTCAGCTATTCCATTAGATTCCGGTGAATAAGGTGGAGTTACCTCATGTATTATGCCATTTTGTTCACAAAATTCTTTAAAAGTGTTAGGACATATGTGAATCATATTAAGAACATATGTTAATATTTTATGTAATTGGCTAATCTTTTGACAAAACGCACTTTACTTGTATTTGGGTAGATTTAGGATGTGTTTAATGCTTTAAAGAACAAGGTTTCAAGTTCAAGTGTTAAAGTCATGTAAGTTTGTCAAAGAAACAAGTGAAGAAGTGTTGTTCGTTAAAGCTCGACAGCTAGTATCTATCGAGGCTTAAAAAGCTGTTTCAGCTCAAAGCTTGACAGCTGCTCAATAGATAGGGTATCTGTCGAGATTTATGAAAAATAGATTTTCAGTTCTGATTTCATGTCAATCCGTGAATGTATATTTGGGCTTTCTTTTCTTACAATCCTAAACATATATAAGGATTGTTTTAAGGGCCGTCACAACTGATGAAACTGAATGCAAAAGTTTTTCACAAGCATATTGTGAACTGGAGACATATGCCCTAGTTTATCTTTCTATTCAAGAAGCTGATGTGTTTGTACACCGTAGGGTTTTGTGACCAAGTAACTTTGTGATATTCATCGTGTGATGAACTAAAGAATTTTGCAGCCAACATCCTACTCAAGTTGGTGATCAAGTTGCGTACTAGGATTCGCGCATCTATTGATTAGTCATGTATTGGGAGCCGTGCATTAAAAGGAGAGATTGTCACTACAGAAAAAGTCCAATTGTGTATTGTAGTAAGAGTTCAACTGTAGGTTGGTATAAGGTACTGAGATTCTTTTACTTGTAACCGCTTGTTGTGATAATAATGAATTCTCGGAAGTGGTGACCTTAAAATCACCTAGTGTGGTTTTTGCTTCGGAGGTTTTTCCTATTCTTAAACAAATCATCATGTCAAATTTATTTTTCGCTATATTTTATTTTAGTTGGTGATTTTTTTTTGTTGTTGTCACATACATTATATGTTAATTTGATTAATTAATTAATTTAGGTAATAAATCAATTAATTCATCACAAGGGGTTAATATATTTTTGGTCTCTCAAAAAGAATTAAACTCATATTCACCACCTCTATCGGTTCTAAGTCTTTTAATCATTTTATTCTTTTGGTTCTCAACTTCACTTTTATATTTTATAAACATCTCCAAAGTTTCATTCTAGGTTCTTAGTAAATAAAGTTTAGTGAATCTAAAGTGGTCATCAATAAAGATCACATAAAATCTTTTACCACCTCTGGTCATGGTGTGTTTTAAATCATCCAAGTCACTATGTACCAATCCAAGAAGCTTAGTTTCTCTTATTATAGATTTACAAGGTTTCTTGGTGATTTTAGTTTCGGTACAAATTTCACATTTGTCCATATTAGCTTCACTTAGTGAGTTAATAATTCAAAATTTTTTCATTTTCTTTATATAGCCAAGATTAATATGTCCAAGTCTACCATGCCAAACATCAATGGAATCAACTAAATAAGCACAAGAAGATGAACCACTTTCATTAATAACTTGATCAACATTAATTACAAAAAGACCTTCATCATCATAGCCCTTACTAACAAAGATTTCATTCTTAGTTAAAGTAACTATGTCACCATCAAATAAAACTCTAATACCGGCCTTACCAAGCAAATGTACCGAAATGAGATTGTGTCAAAAGTGAGGTACATGAAAGACATTATTAAGTGAAAGAGTGTCAAAAGTGAGGTACATGAAAGACATTATTGAGTGAAAGAGTTTTACCAGAAATTAACTTCAAGAGTACTTTCCCTTTACCACTCACCGGCACGGACCTATTGTCCCCAACATAGACACATTTAGTGCCTTCCGTCATAGGAGTGTAGGTACTAAACTCCTCTTTGAATGCATCAATGTGTCTTGTGCAAGCTAAGTCAACTACCCATCCCTTCACTTTTGTCACCAAGTGTGCCTCACACACCACCGCTGCAATGATCTCTACGGTTTGCACCACATTTGCCTTATTTGATGTAGAACCTTTGTTGCTGTTCTTATTGTTGTTGAAGTTGCCCCTTACCCTACATGTTGCCGCATAATGACCTACCTTGCCACAAATAAAACAATTACCCTTTTTCTTTTGGATTTGGGCAATTTTTATTATGAAATTTTCTTTTTCCCTTGAAATCATGTTTCTTATTATGTTGTAGAGATCTAAAGGGTCCTCCCTCTACAACATTAGCCTTGGTAGTAAATTCCTTAGCTCTTGAAACTTTTTCCGACATCGTATTTGTTTCTTCAATTTGAATATCAACGATAATTTGTTAAAGATTCAAATAGGTTCTATGGTCGCTATACTGGTGTTTATACTCTTTCCAAGAGTCCAACAACTTAAACACAAAGCCATGAGCCACAAACCTCTCGGGCAAAACATCACCCTCTTTAGCTACTTTGGATACTAATCTTTGAAAATCTTCAATTTGGCTAGAAACAATTTTTTCCTCAACCATTTGAAAAGACATAAATTTAACCGTAGCAAACTTTTTAGTACCCTCATCCTCAAACCCATAATGACCATTAAGTTTATCCCATAAATTTTTAGTACAAGTAAAATGACAATAATTATCAAACAACTTGTTAGATAAACCACACTTAATAGTATGAACACACAATTTATTTTTTTTTCCCCACTTTGCTATATTTTTAGGATCATCATCGGGTTTAGGCTCATAAAAAACCCGGTCAATTTCGGTAAATTCCAAGATGGGCAAAACCATTTCTTTCCAACGTTTAAAATTATTTCCATCAAAAGCCTCAAGCTTTGTAATTTTCGAAATAACCTTAAGAGAATCAACAACTTGTTTCTTCATTTCGAAACACAAATTTCAACCTTTAAGATTGTAGGAAAATATGGCTAACTAAACAAGTTTTGATTCAACAATACAAACCCTAAAAAATTCACAATGACAAAAATAAATAGATAGAGTTAGAAAGATCTCATAACTATAGAATCACGCAAAATGAGTTGTTCTTAAAGGTTTATTCGTGCCACTTGGAGTAAAACTACTGATTAAGGCCTAAGACTGAAATAACTAACCCAATCCCAAGCCAACACCTAGCACATTGTGTTCCAACTTACCACTTAAGATATGCAAAGCCTTGTAAACTTATAACAATGTTTATTCCTAACCAATGTGGAACACAAAGCAAATGTTAAGTGTTTGAAACACATATACTCCAACATATTGCGCCTTTGGCTTCCTTATTTACTCGAATTGTGTTGTTAGGACAAATGGTTTCTGCATCATGGACATTGCATTAGGAAATGATTCAAATAATGAATCAAAGACAGCTCATGTTTAATTTGCGCAATAAAACACTCCCACAGAGACAGAGACAGAGAGAGAGAGAGAGAGAGAGAGAGAGAGACATTACCTTGCTTCAATGTGACAGCATTTGGACCCCTTGGTGAAACATCTCTCTCCCCAAGGAATATGACGGAATTGTTGGTATGCATATTTCTTTTCTTCTGCATACCCAACAATTTTGAGTTCAAACTGATTTCACTTTCGTTACCCATTGGCAATTTGATCTTCAACCCCTTCATTTTTTCCTGGTTGTCTATATTTTTCCAAATTTACATATTATTTGAGATGCATGCGAATAAAAGGCAAAACACAATCAAGCCAAATTACATTGTTTAGGGCTACATGTCTAGCTTAGGGTGAGATACCTCCCAAATAGAATTCTTGGAAAGAAAGAGATATGTACACATGAAAAACGATTTTTTTAGGAGAACAAGTATAAAGAATTTGAACCTTCAAATGATGCTCTCAATAAGCCTTGGGGTCATTTCATACCAAACCATAAGAAAAGATGGGAAAGTGAGCGGAAATAGGTAAAATTTTCCTGGAAATTTATTATCTATTCTACAACACACAATCCCATTAATAATTTTGTGTCTTCACTATTCATATACTGCAAGAGACTAATTAGACCTTGGACAGAGGGATTATTTCTTTTTTTGAGTGAAAGAGGGAGTGATTGTTAACTATACTGAAATACAAACAACTCATTTTTGAAATATTATTGTTATTATGCTCACATCCAAAGTTGAAACTTCTACCCTGATATGCTTAACAGTTAAAACCTATCATTCAAACAAGAAGAAGTCTCCATAATTAATGACAGTTTTATTGAACAAAATTCAAATTTGTCATTATTGGAGTTTTAGATCCAATTGCAGAATGGTCCAGCAGCAAATAGGCATCATAGCCTTTCAAGTTAAGGGCCAATTAATTTGTCCAAAACTAATGGTCCATTTGGATTGACGAGAGTAGAGTAAAGTAGAGTAGATTTAGCACAAAATTAACTTATTTTTAGCCAACACTACTCTACTCCCCTCTACTCCCCGTCCTTCCTCCCTCCATCCAAACAGGCCATAAGATTTTGGCTTTTCCAAAAAATTGATATTACCAAAGTGCAATTTCCCAAAGCTACATACTTCTATAAAATGTAGGCAACAGAGTTACAACATACAATTTTGTCCCAATTATTGATAATCTGATTCTTTTGAAAAAAAGAAAAAAAAAATGCATGGAGCTGTAGCCGTCGCAAAAGAATAAACTAAATGACATTTCCTGATAAAGTAATTGAAGCAATTGTTTGCTTCATTATAATATGTAATTAAAACAAGTTCTCGAAATGGTAAAAAGAGAGCTTTCAGTATAACGGTTGTAAATATTTTACCAGAATGGTTTGAAATAAAATCCTCCACTCCAAGGAAACAAATTCTTCCCAAGATTGTAGAAAAGATTGGCTTTCAAAAATATTTCCCTAATAAATAAGATATTCTGGTGAAAGATCCTATTCCTAGTCAGGAAATTAGTGAAGTCATTGCTATTCTTTCCCCATATCCCACTACTAAGAAAGATGTCCACTTCTAAAGGGGATCATATTTATCCCAGCAGAAGTAACAATAATGTTTATAATGCTATAACAGATGGTATAAAGAGCAAAATCATATGAAAAGAAAAAGGAGAATAATGGAGGAAGATGGATCATCTGTAACTGCCTTACAGTCCTTCAATATATTTCTTGATTTTTCTCGTTCACAATTTCTTGATTGTACACGTGCACTTTTTCAGCATGGGATAGAGCCCTAGTTTACATGCCTAGATACCTTTGAACTTAACATATACTCTTCACCAGAGCTTTCCTTCATTTGTTGCAAGTGATTACTGGGAACAATACAACAAAAGAAAAATAGAATATAAGTAAAGGGTAATTTTATAATTATGTTGATGAGATGAAGAAGAATCAACAGGAGGTTTCAGAGGAAGGACTAATGAACTACTTAAAGAGGTATACCTAGACCCTGCACACACACACACACACTATATCAATATACGAGTACTTTGATAACCTTTTGCAAAAAGCCCCTTTTCTCTCCATCTACTAAATACAGTTTTTTCAGGCCAAACTATAGCAAGGTATTGGACCTGGATCCAGCTGAAAAAAATGATGGAATACTCTAAGATGCATAGCTTCAACAAGTGCATCAGTTGTTCAAAAGGGATTTGGCAAGTCTTTGCTGTATGGAGAATGTTTAATTGAGTAAGTTTTGATTTGTATTTCAAACAATGTAAATTTTTTCAATTCCAATATTATCAAGTTTAATATTTTGAAGATAGTGTCCTTCCAATCTTATTATATTAGCTATGAGTCCGTCTTCTTTAAGATTTCAAGAGGAAACACAAACAACTCATTTTACTAAAATTGACATCAGATTTTGTCTTCCAATTCTATGAAGTGATTTGAATTGGGCATTATGTAACTTGATAGAGCAATGCAGCAACTTGATACTTGAGTAATTCAAAGACTTGGAGTAGCTCTTGTTGTCACCACAGGTAGACAAACTATGGCCGAAAAACAACAAACAATAAGTGAGCACAGCATGTAGCACTCTGTCACCAAACTAAGCCACACCTATTAATTATTAACCAAATAGAATAAAACAATTCAGCCAGAAAAAAGAAAAGGAAAGAGAGTGATCTAAAGCAAGAAAGAAATTGAAATTCAAGGATGGAAAATCAAGGGATGCAACAGAATCATAACAAGTTTCTTTGTTATTGTAAACTAAACAACGGTTTATGATGCTACTACTTCCATCTTAAACACTCTCCCATATCTTGCACACAATCAGTTTATGATATCAATTAAAGAAACATGCAAATGGAGTGAGAACTTGAGAACCTAGCTACATGCTACTCCTCTGCCTCTAAATAAGATTTTACATTTACTTTTTTGATTGTCTCTAAATAATGGTCCATTATTAAGAAAGGTAAGCATAAGTTGTTACATGTAATCCTTGTTAATCCTATCCATTAAAAAAGATATTTCAATGTAAAAATAAAGAGTTTTGTTGGAAAGCTAAATTCTTGAGATAGGTGGGTGTTCCCCCCCCCCCCCCCTCCCCCCTCCACCCTCCCCCCACCCACCGTGAAACATTTGTATTATTAAGTGAAACTATAAAAAAGTGTTACCAGCATTCAAGTCTACAGGTCTAGTGTGTTCATCCTCCTAAAAAAAGGTTTTGAAAGCTATTGAGAAAATTCTAAACAAGTTCTTATGGAATGGTGCTGAAAATTCTACTCCAAGGGCTAGAGTTTCTTGGAAGAAGTGTGCTGTCCCCAAAGGGAGGATGGATTGGGCGTGAAGAGGTGTGAGGAATGGAGTAAAGTAGCAATTATGAGATCCATTTGGCTCTTGTTCAAGCAGGCTAGCTTTCTTTGGGTTGCATGGGTCGGGAACAACTTGTTGAAGAACCAAAGATTTTGGCAAGTGAAGGTTCCTCAACAATGTTCTTAAGGTTGGATGAAAATCCTAAAAATTCAAGAGTTAGTGAGACCAAGTTTCAACTTCCAGGTTGGTGATGGCTCTAGTATGTTTTTTTATACCAGGATGGTCCTTTGTATTTGAAGTATGAACATCATGTGGTGTGTCATACTGCCAGCACTATAAATGCTAAGCTCTCCTCAGTCATTGGCAACCATTCCTGGTCTTGGCTGCCTGCTAGGTCTGAAGACCTTGTAAGTATACAATGTAAGCTTCCTGAGATAGTTATTAGGGACTCAAACCAGGTGGTTTGGGTGCATACAAATGGCTACTACTCTTGTGCTTCAGCTTGGGAACAAGTCAGATACAAGGATGTTTTCCACAAATGATTCCTAGTCATACCTTTATATGTTGGTTAGCAATGAAGGACAGGTTGCTAAAAAGGGCTAGATTGGAGATATGGGGAGTATTCAGTGATGTACTGTGTCTATTATGCAGTGCAACTTTTGGGAGTCAGGACCATTTATTCTTTGAATTTCCTTTTCCACAAAGAGTCTGGAAAGTGATTATGGAATTCAGTCTACAATGTAATCCTGAGTTTGGTTGGGAAAAGATAGTTAGTTGGGCTGTAAATTACACCACTGGAGAGGGCAGAGCTTGAACCTTGAAGGCTGTAATTTGTAAATTTGGCTTGGGAGCTACTGTTTATGAACTCTGGAAATGCAGTAATGCTGTGTTGCATCAAGGCCGTCCTAGTTCTGAAGAGTAGATTATTACTTCAATTAAGAAGCAAGTGAAAATGAGACTTGAGTTCAAAGGGTCATTCCCTTGTACTAAAGAGAACGGGGAAATCTGCTATAAATGGGGACTATCTACAGACTTTCTTAGGCCTTGTAGGCCTTCTGTTTAAACTAATGAATAGGTGTTTGCTGGCATATCAGTCAGTTGTATTCTATGTTGTTGTAATTTGTGTTGCTATTATGGCTGCTTGTTTTCACTTAAGATTTGTCTTGATTGTTAAAAAAATAAAACCATAATAACAGTGGGACTATTAATTAAGAAAGATAATTACTTTAGCCCTCAAAACTGTAAATTACCACAAAAAAAAAGGTGATTGTATAGGACTCATTGTCATCAAATCATTTAGCCATTTTTGTTGACTGAGAAAACTCAGTAAGAGCAATGTAAAAAATCCCCCAACTCAACGGATCGAATTTTAAAGGTTTTTCCTTTCTTGGGTTCCACGTAACAAACAAGCATAACATTCCCAACCCATCTAAAAAATTTCCTTCCTCTTATTTTCATTTTCCAAATTTTCAAAGATTAAAACATTACGCTCAAGTATGAAGCTCAGCCTTGCCGCCTCTAATACCCATCAGAAGTTCAGACACATCACACACACTGACACACAGACACAGAGACACCCACAAATATACATGCCAAAGGGTGAACAAAAACAATAGAAAACTAAGAAAAGTAGTGAAACAAGAAAATGGTGTTTTTTTTTTCTTACTTGCTTTGTCTTCTTAGTGACCCTTTGATGAAGTTAATATGTCTCCTGCAAAACTTGCCATGCCATGCGCATATTTGGGGTCCGTTTGGATAGAACTTATTTTGCTGAAACTGAAAACTGAAAACACTGTAGCAAAATAATTTTTAAATATGTGAATAGTGCTGTGGGACCCATTTTAATAAAAAAGTTGCTGAAAAGTGAATTTTGTGGGTCCATAAACAGTATACAGTGCACTGTTCACGGTTGAATTGGTCCACTATTGCGGCTACTGTTCATGCACAGTGCATAAACAGTAGCCTCTGCATCCTGAAACGCGTGCCCAGAAAAAAAAAAAGAAAAAAAAAAAGGAAAACTCAGCAAGGAAACGCAACGTGAATTAATTCGTATCCAAACGCCCTCTTGGTATGGGTTTCTTGAGAAAGGAAAGGCCATTGACACGTGGAAAGAATGAGTGGAGGCTTTAACTGTCTCAAAGTTTGAAGTTTGAAGTGTTTTTTTTTTTTTTTTTGAGAATGTGAAGTTTGAAGTTTAAAATGATGTTATTTGAGGAAAATAATAAATAAACAGAGCAATGGTTTCTAGCTAGTCTTTTTTTCCCATTATTTTTCTACTTAATTTACACTATATATTTTTCCTTTCCTAGATTAATTTCTGTTTTTTTTTTTTTTGGGGGGGTAAGAACAAAGTATTCGTTTTTTTGTTAATAATCTTAGATTAAATTTAAAATTCATAATTTTTTAATAATTTAAATTTTTGAGATAATCAAAATTTATCATGGTATTAAAATACAAGGTTTTAAATTCAAGTTCTACTTCTATCTCTACCTTACATCCCATTTAAAAAATTCCCACAATATTTTTTTTTTTAATTTTTTTCCTTTTACAATTATAATAAGATTTGAATCTATGATCTCATTACAATTGATACTTATAATCAAATCCACATATTAATGTATTTTACACTTATATCTATAGAATTTGAACTCAATTTCTTTATTCACTAAAATTCTCGTTATAATAGTTAATAAGCAGCTTGTTTAGGGTTTGATTATAATGAGATGTGCTACATTCACAACATTTTTACAATACTTTCACAACAAATTCTAAGTAGTAAATTATTATTAGTTATAATTTGAATTTACAACTGAAATTATTTTTTTGTTCACCAATGACAATCTACCACTTATGATTTGTTGTAAAAATGTTGTGAGAATTAGCATTTGTCAATTATTATAACTTCATTGGTAGAAAAATGCCGTGTAAAAATGTCAATTAAAAGGTTTGTAAAGGTGCAAAGGAGGTGGGAGTAGTTTGAGATTAAAATGGTGCATGAATCAGTGGATATATCTTATTATCTTTGATGAAAATATTAGAGGTATCAAGACCAGATGATTCAGTTAAGAAGATGAACAAAATTTCCTACAATTTCTTATTTGGTTACACAAGTCAATGACCAATGATGAAGACATGTAAATGGTTACACAAGTTGTGTAACTAGCAAAAGCATCAACAACCATCAATGATATTTAAAAATGAGATAGAAATAATTTCTTAAGTTTTAGATTGAATGAAGAAGATAAAAGAAAAGGCAAAACTTAAGAATAATAAATTACTTTTTTAACCAATTTGTGTTTTTTAATTTAAAATTATTTAACTAAGAGATAGGAATATTTTAAAGAGTTTAAGAATCTGTGTGAGAGTATTTTAGTATGCAAAATGTCAAAATCCACACAGAAAATCCTGTTATTAATAGTATATATATACCTTTTATGTATTATATATATATATATATATATATATATATTAGAATACTCACCTGGAGGCACATAACAAATAATACATAAAATGTGACATACTGCTATACATAGATTGCATATAGTTTGCAGCTAGTTTGAAATAATAGAAACTAGCCAAGTATTCAAAGTTCAGAACAAGGCCATATGAGCATTCTTTCAAGTATCAACTTCATCTTTTCTTTAAAAAATAAAAATAAACTCAAATTACGTTTCCCATGATCAACCTTAGAGCTCCAACTTGATTTGAAATCGAAGTTCCTACTTCTTCAGCAACCCATGTCCAGCAGACCTGCAGTGGTATTGTTGCAATTTGGATTGAACTTTGCATTTCTCCTCCTTTAGTTCCTCCACTGTTTTTGTAATGCGTTGCAACTGACACTCCTCATTTTCAATCTCACACTCCAGCATTCGTAATTCAGCTTGCAACTTCAACCTTTCAAGCTTCTTATTATCAAGAGATGTCTTCTTCAATTTGAGCAATTCAGTGGAATTTGCTAAATCAGTTTTCAGATCTTTGTAGTAAGGAATGTTACCCACAATAATCTCCCTAATTTCATCATGATGGTCACAAAGCCATTCTACATCCAGCCTTGCAGCATCAGCCAAAACTATAACATCCTTAACAGAAGCTAGATGATGCTTCTTGAGCTTACTAAATGGTATTTTCTGCAGATCAAGAACTGCTGTGCAAACTTTCTCCAGTAAGTAATTAATCATCTTAGGAGACTCGAGCGTACAATTTCTAGTAATGTCACCATACTTCTCAATTATGGCAAGAAGAGTCGGAGCACACTCAGCACTCACACAATATGAACCAACTTGTTCAAGAGTGTTATCTACCGAGCTTGTTGCATCAGAGCTAATGTCATAGAAGGTGCTTGTCATGTGAAAAAGTGATGGAGCCAAACTCTTACAGCTCACACGATCTGGACTGTATGTACCCATTCCTTCATTATCTCCTTCAAGAGCAGTGTCCAGGGAAACAACAGCTGCATCTCGGACATCTTGTTCTGAAGGAATGATGGTTAAAATGGCAGCAGCATTGGCACCTGCACCATCAGCAGTTTCCTCAGGAATGTGTGTCTCAAATGTTTTTTCCAGGGCACCTTTAAGCTCTTGATTTGCCAATATTATACTTTTTTCTCCTGCAAGATCTACACAGGTGTCATCTGAGCTCGAGGATTCTAAAGAGGTACTTGAATTTTCAAAAAGTGATGCATTAATGCCATTGCAGCTAAAATAATCACCCTGACCATCGTTATATCCTTGAGGGTCATTATCAGGGGATACAACTTCTGCACCATGGACATTTTGCTCAGAAGCCATTGATGTAAACATGGCAGGAGAATTCTCACAAGCTTCTGTAGCAATGTTCCTAGAAGTTTGCACTTCAATATCTTTTCTGGTGACACCTGCTTCATCGTCTATTGCACCTTCTGCTTCTTTATTTCCTTGAATATCGTTGTCAGGAGAAACAGTTTCTGCATCACAGAAAATCCGTTCGTAGAAATAATTCAAATAAAGAAGCAAAGATAGCTCATGTTTAAGTAGAGCAAAAACACACTCCAAAAAGGGAGAAAAAAAAAAGGAAAAGATTAGAAAAGAAAAAAACAAACAAACAAACAAGACACATTACCTTGATTCAATATGGCAACATTTGAACCCCTTGGTGAAACAGCTCTCTCCCCAAGGAATATTGGGGAATTGTTGCTATGCATATTTCTTCTCTTCCACTTACCGAACGCTTTTGGGGTCAAACTGGTTTCACTTCCCTTACGCATTGGCAATTTGACCTTCAGCCCCTTCATTTCTGCCTGGTTGTCTATATGTTTCCAAATTTAAATAGCCAAACAAGTAGGATTATTGGAAAGAAAAACACAAACACGTCAAGTTACATGGTCTAAGGCAAAGCGTCTAGCTTAGGCTGAAAACACAAACACGTCAAGTTACATGGTCTAAGGCAAAGCGTCTAGCTTAGGCTGAGATACTTTCCAAGTAGAATTCTTGGAAAGAAAGAGATGTACACAAGTAAAAAAATTTGTTTAAGAGACAAGTATAAATAAGTTGAAGTAACCTTCAAATGATGCACTGAATTGAACCTTGGGCCTAGTCATTTAAGGTTTATAGTTGTTACCAAAGTATAAGATTGCAGATGAAAAACGTTCCAGTTCTGAGTTAAAACCCAAGAAGAAAAGATGGGAAAGTGAGGGGAAATAGTTAAAATTTTCCTGGAAATTTATTATTTATTCTACAACACACAAGCCCGTTAACAATTTTGTGTCTTCACTATTCAAATACAGCAAGAGACTAATCAGGCCTTGGACAGGGGGTAATTTTTTTTTTTTTTTTTTTGACTGACAGAGGGAGTGATTATTAACTATACTGAATTACAAACAACTCATTTTTGAAATATTATTATTATAATTATTATGCTCACATCCAGAGTTGAAACTTCTACCCTGATATGCTTAACAGTTAAAAACTATCTTTCAAACAAGCAGAAGGCTCCCTAATTAATGATAGTTTTATCCAACAAAATACAAATTTTGCCTTTATTGGAGTTTCAGACCCAAGTGCAGAATGGTTCAGCAACAAAGATTTAAGGGCCAGTTAATTTTATCCAACTAGAGTTTTGGCTTTTCCAATAAAATAATATTACTAAAATGCAATTTGCGTAGCGCTACATACTTCATTAAAAAGTGATGACAGAGTTATGTATATAATTTTGTCCCAATTATGGATAGTCTGATTTTTTTTAAAGAAAATTTATGGATCTGTAGCTGTTGCAAACAAATAAACTAAATGGTAGTTCCTGATAAAAGAGGATTGAAATAAAAGTACTGCCCCCTGGGAAACAAATTTTGCCCAAGATTAAAGAAAAGATAGGCTTTCAGAAATATTGCTCTACTGAAAAAGAGATTCTATTTAGAGATACTATTCCTAGTCAGGAATATAGTAAAGTCACATTTCCTGTTCTTTCCCAAGATCCTGTTACTAAGAAAGATGTTCGCTTCCAAAAGGGAACATAGCAAAAGTAACAATAATGTTTATAATGCTACAAAAGATGGTATAGAAGCAAAACCATAAGCAAAGAAAAAGGAGAATATTGGAGGAAGAAGGATCACCTGAATCTGCCTCACTGTCCTTCCATATATTGTTTGATTTTTCTTGTTCACGATTTATTGATTTTATACGTGCACTTCTCCGGGATGGGATAGAACTCCAGTTTGCACACCTAGATACTTTTGGACTTACCATATACTCTTCACCTGAGCTTTCCTGCATTTGTTGTGATTGATGACTGGGAACAATAAAACAACAACAACAACAAAAAAAAGAATATAAGTAAAAGGTAATTCCATAAAAAGAATGAACAGGAGGTGTTGGAGGAAGGACTAACGAACTAATTACAGTGGTATACCTACACCCTGCACGGACACTTACTATATTAAAATACATATGTGTTGATAGCCTTTCACAAAAATCCCCTTTCTCTCTATCTACTAAATACAATGTTTTTCTGGCCAAACAATGGCAAGGTATAACAGGATGGAATACTCTAGGATGCTTACCTTCAATAGGTGCATCAGTTCTTTCAAAGGGATTTAGCAAGTGTTTGATATACATAGAATGCTTAATGAGTATGCTTTGAATTGCGCTTCAAACAAGATTTTTTTTTTAATTCCAATGATATCGTTTAATATATTGAAGATAATGTCCTTCCAATATTATTATGCTAGCTACAAGTCCAACTCCTTTAAGATTGCAGGAGGAAACACAATAGAGCAATGCAGTTCTGTGAAATGATATCAATTGGGCATTATGCAACTTAATAGTGCATTGCAGCAACCTGATATCTAAAAAAATCCGAGATTTGGAGTATATGTTGTTGAACTACATTTAGACTAATTATGGCCTAAAAACATCAAAAAACAAGTAAGCACAGTATATTGTACTCTGTCATCATACTAAGCCACACAATGGGGGTTACTCCTCACCCTCCACATATCCCTTCCCTATAATGACAATATCTATTAATCATTAACCAAATAGCTTAAAAATCCTCAGCCAAAAATAAGATCTAGAGCAAGAAAGGAAAAAAATAATCCCTGAATAGCAACTGAAATTTAGGAATGGAAAATTAAAAGATGCAATGGGATAATAGAATGTTTTTTTGTTATTGTAAATTAAAGAACAGTTTATGATTTCACCACTTCCATCTTAAACACTTTCCACATCTTCCATCTTAAACACTCTTTGATTCCTCAAGATAGTTCTTGGGGTTGGAGTCTTGGAGGGCTATTCTTAAACTTCAAGAGGAGGCAAGGAAGCTTTTGAGCTAAGAAATTGGTGATGGCAGAAAATTTATTCTTTGACATGATGACATCCTGATCGAGTGCTACTTACAAAAATATGGGTACAGCTGTACAGGGTCATATATGATGCTGCCAGCAACTATGAAGCTAGAGTTAGCTCAGTCCTTAAAAATAAACAATGGTTCTGGAATCCTATCAGATCAGATCACTTGGCGAGCATTCAAAGGAAGCTGCACCTGGTTGTTTTGAAGGAAGATGATAAAGCACTATGGGCCAATTCCTACAAATTTGATTTTGCTGGCAAATAAAGCAGAGTGGTGGCAGTTAGTGTGGTTTAACTTAAGCCATTCCTAGACACTCCTTTGCTGGATAAATGGCTATTCTTAATAATCTCCCAACCAAAGCTAGAATGTTGCAATGGGGACTCTCTGTAAATGGTTTATATGTTTATTACTTTACTGCTGGTCTAGCCTTGAGTATGAACCTAGCTACACGCTACTCCTCTATTTCTAAATAATATTTTACTCCCATTAGTAAACAAGGTTAGCATAATTTTTTACACATAACCTTTGTTAATCCTATCTATTAAAAAAATATATTTCAAAGTGAAAATAAATAGTGTTTTGTTGGAAATTAAAATCTTGAGAAAGGTGGAAGCTTTTAATGAAAGACAATTACGTTATTCCTCAAACTGTAAATCACCAACCAAAAAAAATAAAATAAAAAAGAAGAAAGGTAATAGTACACGTGCCATATTCACATCAAATCATTTAGCTCTGTTTGGTGACAGAAAACTCAGTATAAACAAAGAAAGTTACAAGACATAAAATTTAAAGTTGCCTTATGTCTTTTGGGATTTATAAGGGGCAAAAAAAATTCCCCATACCAACAGATCTGAAATATTTGGAGCCCCATTATAAAAGGTTTTTCCTTTCTTGGGTTTCAAGTAACAAAACAAAATAGACATACTCAACTAAAAGATTTCCTTCATTTTCCTTTCCTTTCCTAAATTTTTAAAGCAACCCAAACCATCAGAGGTTCATACACATAACACACATGTATATGCAAGAGAATGAACAAAAACAGTGGAAACAGATGTGAGACAAGAAAAGATTGAATTTTTTATCTTACCGGCTTTGTCTTCCTAGTGTCCCTTTTGACCAGTACCATACACGGTCTGCTAAACCAGAGAGAGTGAGTGAGAGGGAGTGGTTTTACAAGAGAAGAAAGTATGTTTCTTTGGTTTAGAATGTGTAAATTCTGTGTGTGGGACTTCTTTTTTATTTGGGTCTCAGAAAAAGCCTCTCATGTGGTTTGAATGAGGAAATAACAGCCAATGAGTACAGGGCATTTGTTATGCCAAATAGCACAAGGAGTACTCTCTCTCTCTCTCTGTCTCTGAGTCTGAGATTTTGAGTCTTACAATTTTTTTTTTTAATGAAAGCTATTCTTAACCTTAAGCATTTCAATTTTATCTCACTGTTTTTATCAGTGTGTAGACTTGTTATGGCCTATTTGTTATGTGAAATTACTGAATTCTCAAAAAAAAGGAAAATTGAAAATGAAAAAAGAAAAAAGAAAAAGCTTTGGTTTTCATTGAAAACCAAAGTTTTTTTTTTTTTTTTTTGCTCTTTCTATAGATAGTAGTTCATGAAGACAGTCGTCTCCTACAAAGCTTGCCATGCCAACACAGTTTTGGAATGAATTTTCGGCTGAAAGGACACGCCCTTGACACGTGGAAAGAAAAAGTAGAGATTTTAAGGGTCTTTTTGTATTTGTCTCTGGTTTTTGCATGGTGGGCGGGTTTAACCTTCTTTTTTTTTTTTTCTTTTTTCTTTTTTGAACATTGAAGTTTGAACTGCTGTTATTTGAGGGAAATAATAAATAAATAAAATAATGCATTAGTTTCCAGCAAGTTTATATATATACTTTTATTTTTCTAGACCAATTTTTAATTTTGTAGGTAAGAGCAAAGTATAAAGCTAATTATTATTTCTACTTCCATTGTGAAATGTTTCATGTAATACTTACACTTTTGTATCAAATGTCCACATTTCACATATGATGTGAAAGAGAGTAGACATTGTTATATATATATATATATATATATATATATATATATATATATATATATATATATATATATCATTTAGATAAAATTTAAACATAAGTTCCTTATTCACTAGATTTATTTGAACTAACGGAAACCTATTGAAAAAAGATTTTACTATTCTGTATATATATATATATATATCATTTAGATAAAATTTAAACATAAGTTCCTTATTCACTAGATTTATTTGAACTAACGGAAACCTATTGAAAAAAGATTTTACTATTCTGATATGCAAAACTATATTAGTTAAAAGAAAATTGCGGATAGAAAAGAGTGATTATGTTTCAAAATGATCCTTAACCATCGAAATGTTTCATTTTCGTACTTAAATTTAGATTAAAAAGGCCCCTACTGTCAACAGGTACGTGGAAGGGAAACTCTAAAGTGGCAAATAGAAACACTCATTATACCCATATACGCAAGAGAATGAACAAAAACAGTAGAAACAATAAAAGATTGAATTTTTCCTACAAGCTTTGTTTTGCTAGTGCCCCTTTTGACCAGTACCAAATACAATTTGCAAAACCAGAGAGAGAGAGAGAGAGAGAGAGAGAGAGAGAGAGAGAGAGAGAGAGAGAGAGAGAGAGAGAGAGAGAGAGAGAGAGAATTGGTCTCTAGCCCAAATTCATGTAGATGACACCCCATTTTGCAGACTTGAAAAATTCCAGAGTTGTAGAATTAGAGAGAATAGAAAGTTAGCCATGTGTGTAATATTTTCCAGTTTATATCTTCTAGTCCTGTAAAAAACTTGTTCAATCTAATAATATCCCTCAGTTTGTTGTATCTTGTTCTATGCTCTATTCCATATTTTGCTGTTATTTTCTATAGTATTTTAGTAATATATGCCATTAATAAGCTTCAATGATCTTCTTACACTCTCATTGTCTAGACAGTTTGTCCGTCTTTTAGCTATTACTAATAGTTTGTCTGTCTTCGTCCTTATTCTCTTTCATTTTCCCATAGCTTCCTTCTTAGTCTTTTAGTTCTTCCTAGTTTTTTAGCTATTACTAATAGTCTTTCAGAACAAACCAAACTAAAAGACGAAGGACAAGCTAAAAGACTAGGAAGAACTAAAAGACTAAGAAGGAAGCTACGGGAAAATGAAAGAGAATAAGGACGAAGACACGCAAACTATTAGTAATAGCTAAAAGATGGACAAACTGTCTGGACAATGAGAGTGTAAGAAGATCATGGAAGCTTATTAATGGCATATATTACTAAAATACTATAGAAAATAACAGCAAAATATAGAATAGAGCATAGAACAAGATACAACAAACTGAGGGATATTATTAGATTGAACAAGTTTTTTACAGGACTAGAAGACATAAACTGGAAAATATCACACAAGTGGCTAACTTTCTATTCTCTCTAATTCTACAACTCTGGAATTTTTCAAGTCTGCTGAACTAAGGAAACAAGAGGCCTATTTATAGGCAATAATTTACAAAAAAGACAAAATATTTTACAGTCAGGAGATAAACTTGAAGATGTAAGTGCCAACTTTCTCTTTACATTTGGCCAAAATGTGTGAGGGTTCTGGAACTGGAGTGACAGTTGTCTTCTGGATGTAAGGATTGTAGTGCAAAAAATATTCGCTTCCGGATTCATTGCTGATAGTAGATATAATGGAACTGAGGAAAAGGACGAAACCATCATGCAATGCAATAGTTGGTAGCTTAAAGAAAGTGTGACGGTAATAGAGAAAGGAAAAAACAAAAGAGGAGTTTTGAAAAGTCAAAAGTGGCTCCCGGCAACTTTTTTTTTTTTTTAATATATTTTTTATATATGTATCTATCTTTAATCATCCCACGCGTCTCTTCCTTGAAGCCATTCTTCATCAATATCTGCATCTGGATCATGGTTATGGTAGTAAAGATCATCAAAACCAAATAAGGGATTAGGCATTTCCCAATGGTCTTCATGTGGCCATTGCTGTCTGCAAACATCTGGGTCGGCTGGTACTATGTCTGGGAAGATTCCTTGATTGAGAGATTCTGCCATTGTGAGTGAATAGTGACAAGATATCCAAGACACGTCCATGTGTGTGTGAAGAGTACCATCAGCATTAGTTACCCAATGTATATCTGGAGGGTAAAAAATTCCTTCTACGTGAAAATTATTTTTGGAGTTTTGCTTAGCTACTATACATGCAGAAGTAATTTTGCGACCAAAACGGGGGTGATCTATTCTGAGATACTTGAACCATTGACCAACATGAGTATCATTGTTCAAAATTTCACGCCAGAATTTGTAAAAGTACTTATTCTCTAGAGGAAAAATGTGCGAGTAGAATTCTGGTTTGAAATGGAGACACAAGTAGTACTCATTGAGTAAGTACCATATGTAAAGGTAATGTACAACAGTCCAGTTTGATATCCAAAATGCAAATGGAGTTTTCCATGGTTGCTCAATTTCTGGGAAAAGGGTAAGGAATTGGCTTTGGTGTTGTTTAAGGTAATCATGAAGGACTCGAATGATTCTTTTGGATCTGGCTTGAAGGGTCAGGGTCTTTATTTGGTCTTTTATTTCTGGGGGAAGTGTTTCTATTATGTTCATGATATCATTAGAGGCTGAAGTAGAAGGGCCTGAGGATGAGGATGGATATGTTATTGGGTATACACATAAGGGTGGAAGAACTATTGTGGTATGAAGGACTAGAGGCTTTCTAGAAAGGTAATCAGTGATAAGATTATCTGTACCTTTGATGTGTTTGACTTGGAAGGACCATTGTGAAAACCAATTTGACCATCTGAGTAACTGGGGATAGGAGAGCATTTTTCTTTTGAACTGGAGCATTTTTGGAAAAGAGGACATGTCCATTTCTACAAGAAAATTGTGACCAAGGAGGTGAAACTAGAACTTTTCAATGCCATGTTTGACTGCTAGAATTTCTTTGAAAGTAGAATGGTAATGAAGTTCTGAAGGCTTGAATGCACCACTTTTGTATCCACAAATGCTTCTTTTACCATCAATTTCTTCAACGAGAGCTGCTGCCCAATACTCATCACTTGCATCTGTCTGTAGAATTCTTTTGCCTGTTCCCGGAATCTGCAAAGGGGGAAGTTTTGCTGCCAATTTCTTCAATTGTTGAACTGCTTCTGTATGAACTGAATTCCATTCTGAGGGAGATTTTTTCAACAACTTGGACAAACAATCTCTGTGTCTGGAGATTTTTTGGATGAAATCTGACATGTAGTTAACAATTCCAAGAAACTGCTGGATCTGTTTGGTGCTGGTGAGCTTATCTGAAAATTCACTAAGAGAGACCGCTATGTGAGGCTGCAAAGTGTACTTTCCATCTGAAATGTTTACGCCCAAAAAGTCAATAGAAGATACTCCTATGACCATTTTCTTTTCTGAAAGCATTATCCCTTGAGCTTTTACTAAATTGTAGAATTCAGTAAGCAATTGTTCATAGGATTCTGCATCTTTTGAGAATAGGAGGATATCATCTACATAGATCAATGCATTTGACAACAGTGGTTGAAACAGTGTTACCATTGCTTTTTGGAATTGAGATGGAGCATTTTTTAGGCCGAAAGGCATTACAGTCCATTGATAATGGTGATCTGTGATGCAAAATGCTGTCTTGTATCTTTCTTCTGGATGGATTCCTAATTGCCAGAATCCTGCTTTGAGATCAAACTTTGAAAACACTTTGGCATTGGAAAGATGTTGGAAAAGGGCACTTTTGTTTGGCAAAGGGAACTTGTCATCAGCAAGGAAATGATTAAGATCTTGGTAATTAATTACCAATCTAAGCTTTCCTCGAACTTGTTCTGCATGCTTGTTAACATAGAAGGCTTCACACGTCCATGGAGAATTTGTGGGTTCAATGAGGTTTTCTGAAAGAAGAGTGGATAACTCCTGCTTAGCTAGGGTCAAATGTTCTGGGTTCATACCTCTATGACTAGCCTTTGTGGGGTTAACATCTTCATTCTTTTTGAAGGGAAGGGTTATGAAAAAGGCTGGGTTTTTCCACAGAGGATTTGGATTTTTAAGGAGGAATTCAGAGTGGGTGGCTGCACAACATTCATTGATGATCTGGAGTTTCAAGGAGTCAAAAGGATTTATTGAGAACAAATGTGGTACCTGGGTCCATGTGAGAAGGTGTTGTTTATGCAAGAGTCCTTTTGAGGACCATCTGAGGCTGGGTATCTTGTGAAGGAGGTCAAATCCTATGAGGAGGTCTCTACTTGTGAGGGGGAATCCAAGGACTTGGTGTTTAATGGTAAGGGTTGGAAAGATTCGAATGTGAATGAGCTTACTTTTTTGGGTAATCAGAAATGTTTCTCCATTGGCTGCTCTGAACATTTGATGATGGGATAGCCAAAAATCTTCTGGTAAAATCTTAGGATGAAGGATCGTTGCTGCTGCTCCTGTATCAAACAAAGCTATTATTGGGATGGGTCTGGAATAAGTATCAAGGAGGATGTGAACTTGAGCTATTGGTGTGGAGCCAGTTATTGGGGCTATAAGAGGCTGAGATGTGTATATGGTTTGGATTTCTAGGTCTGAATCATCAGTGTTGCTTAAATCTGACTCATCTTCTGAGGTAGAATAAGCCATGACTGCCAAGGCTTGGGGAGAATAATCATCATCCAATGAAAAGAGTGATTCAACATTTGAAAATGGGGTGTCATCTGCATGAATTTGGGCTTGCTCCAAAAGCTTTGCTGCTTTTTCTCTTTTTGGACAATTTTTTGCAAAATGACCGGGCTTTCTACATACAAAGCAAACTTTTGAAGTTTTGCCTTTGAACTGCTTTCTTCTGAGAAACTTCCATTTCTTTTTTCTGAAAAACTTCTTCTTTGGATGAGAATATTTCTTCTTCCAATAGTACTTTTTGTAATGATCTCTTCTCTTGGTTGGACAAGCACAATTTTTGTCATAACACTTGATCTGCAAATCTTTCCTTTTGCAATTGTCTTTAAGCTTTCTATGGATCTTGTCAATCTCTGAAAGAAACTTTCTTTGATTGCAGAGTTTTTCCAGAGCAATGAGGACATGCTGATAAATTTCTCCTAAAGAGGCTTGCTGCAGGGTGATTTTTTGGAGATTCATCATGCGAAGAGTCTCATCACCTAGTGGTTCTGGGAATGAATTCAAGAAAGCGTGCTTGGAATTGACATTATCCATTCCATTAAAGGCGTAGTACCTGCTTGACATTCTGTCAAAATGTTTTTCCAAATCTTTCCTTTCAAAAGAACAACATTTCATCAGTAAGAATTCATCTCTCGCTACTTCATTGTAATGGGCCAGTGAACCAAGGAATTCATTATGAAAGATTGTGAAAAAATATTCTAGAGTGTTACACTGGGCTGCTTGTCTTTGCCTGTATTCTATAAGGTTAATCCACCATTGTCTCAATCTTCCTGTAAGTCTTGCGACAAACTTGACAATAATCTGGGCAACTGTATTGTTTGGGGCTTGAAGTTCAGCTGTACACCATGAATACATATTGAAAATCTCATCATGCCATTTTGAAGGAGGACTGTTATCAATGGTAAATAAGTGCTTTGAATTTGTGGTTGATGAGTAGATTAATCTTGTATGTTGTTCAAGGATGAAAGGTCGTGTCGGAAATATTGGTGGTGGTGGTGGAGGTTGTTTTTGGCGAAGGACATCATCTTCTTCTTCTACTTTTGGATCTGTCATGAATGTTCCATCTAAGTCAAGGCCAGACAAGTCTAGATTTGTGTCATCAATGACTGGGAGAACAAAAAGTTCTGTTGGTTCTTAAAGAGTTAAAGTTCTCAGAAATGATGAAATTGGGTTTAGAGGATCAGAAATTATGGCCAACATGTTCGTATCTAGGGGTCTAGAATAATCACTAATAGTTGGATTTGGTGGTTGGTATAATGGTTCTTTGTTTTTTTTGATGAGAAGAGGTTCATTTTGTGGTTTGGTTTGAGGATCTGGTCTGGGTTGAGATTCTAGTTGGATTGGTGGTGTTGGGTTTGTTATGCAGGGAAAAATTTCACTTGATTTAAAAGGATTTTGAGCAGGATGTGTCATGTTTAGTGGTTGGAGGTTCTGGTAGGGGAAAACTGGGGAAAATGGTGAGGGTACAGGTATGGACAAATCTTTATACAATGATTGACGAGGTTGATAAGGCATGTAAACTTGCATTGGAAGAGCTTGGGTAGCTGCCTTTTGTGAGTTCTCCATAGACTAGAGTTGCATCAACAACTGGTTTCTTTCATTTTCTTTTTTCCCAATGAGGGGAAAGGAGACAGACAAATCTTTTACTGTGGATGCGATCGTTTCCAATTCTTGTTCAACTGACTGTATTTTTTTCTTCAAATCTTCAATGAGGGAATTTGAAGATGAGAAGGTATGAGTTACTGCTTCAGTCATCTTTTGTTGATTATCAAGAATCTTTGAAAGAACTTGGTTTTGTGCAACAGCATTTTCTGCCTGCCAATTGAGAGCTGCTTCAGCGGAGGAGACTTGTTTTTTTGTTCCATCTGGATTGGTTCCAACAGGGTTTTTGATTTTCCAAACATGTTTAACATTGGCTTGGGGGTGGTCAAAACTTTCTAGAGGAGGAAAATTTTGTGAGTAGGAGGGTGATGCATGGTCAAACATATAACAAGGTAAGGTCTTTTGTGTATGGGTTTGACGAGGAGGCTTGGGTTGACATTTTTGTATTTGGGGAAGGACTTTCTGGTAATATGGAATTAGTGGTAGTTTTTGGTTTTGTTGGTTTTGATCCAGACTTTTTTTGCACGGGGAAAGGGATGGAGTTTTTTGCTTTCTAGATCTGGGATAGAGGACATAGTAGTCAAACTTTTCAGAGGGTTCTCCAAGGAGGTCAACTTCTGGATATCTTGCTTCATATCTTTCTTTAAGAAGCTGCTGTGAAGACTTTTTCTTTCGTCTTTTCTGCTTTTCTTCAAATACTTCTTCTTCTTGGCATTCTGCACAGTCACAAACATCCCACCATATGTGGCTAGTGGATGATTTTCCTTCATAGACAAGTTTTCCATCTTCTCGAAATGCTTTGATCTGAAGACCTTCAAGACCTTCATATGAGACTAGTTGGATCATAGCCGTAGGAAAGACTGTCACTTCTTCTTTTTCTGGTGTGGCTTCCATAAACCTAACTTCAACATCACCATTTTGGTTTCTGATGAAGAAAGGAGTGTTGGACTGGATTGGCTGGGATGCCTGATGAAGAGTCTCATATTTTGTGATCCATGATTCTGGAAAGAGTTTTGTCATCTGCTCTTTGTTCAGCTGTCGTGGTACAAATGTGCACATAGACGTCATGCCTGGGTCAACTTGGATTAAAAGAGCATCATTAGATTAGGCTATTTCTAGTATAGCTACATCAAAAGCATGGTTTTGGAGTCTGTAGGCAAGCTGAGAGTGGAGTGTGGCTTATTCTACCTCAGAAGATGAGTCAAATTCAAGCAACACCGATGATTCAGACCCAGAAATCCAAACCATATACACATCTCAGCCTCTTATAGCCCCAATAACTGGCCCCACACCAATAGCTCAAGTTCACATCCTCCTTGATACTTATTCCAGACCCATCCCAGTAATAGCTTTGTTTGATACAGGAGCAGCAGCAACAATCCTTCATCCTAAGATTTTACTAGAAGATTTTTGGCTACCCCATCATCAGATGTTCAGAGCAGCCAATGGAGAAACATTTCTGATTACCCAGAAAAGTAAGCCCATTCACATTCGAATCTTCCCAACCCTTACCATCAAACACCAAGTCCTTGGATCCCCCCTCACAGGTAGAGACATTCTCATAGGATTTGACCTCCTTCACCAGATACCCAACCTCAAATGGTCCTCAAAAGGACTTTTGCATAAACAACACCTTCTCACCTGAACCCAGGTACCACATTTGTTCTCAATAAATCCTTTTGACTCCTTGAAACTCCAGATCATCAATGAATGTTGTGCAGCCACCCACTCTGAATTCCTCCTTAAAAATCCAAATCCTCTGTGGAAAAACCCAGCCTTTTTCATAACCCCCCCCTTCAAAAAGAATGAAGATGTTAACCCCACAAAAGCTAGTCATAGAGGTATGAACCCAGGACATTTGACCCTAGCTAAGCAGGAGTTATCCACTCTTTTTTCAGAAAACCTCATTGAACCCACAACTTCTCCATGGGCGTGTGAAGCTTTATATGTTAATAAGCATGCAGAACAAGTTTGAGGAAAGCTTAGATTTGTAATTAATTACCAAGATCTTAATCATTTCCTTGCTGATGACAAGTTCCCTTTGCCAAACAAAAGTTCCCTTTTCCAACACCTTTCCCATGTCAAAGTGTTTTCAAAGTTTGATCTCAAAGTAGGATTCTGGCAATTAGGAATCCATTCAGAAGAAAGATACAAGACAGCATTTTGCATCCCAGATCACCTTTATCAATGGACTGTAATGCCTTTCAGCCTAAAAAATGCTCCATCTCAATTCCAAAAAGCAATGGTAACACTGTTTCAACCACTATTGTCAAATGCATTGATCTATGTAGATGATATCCTCCTATTATCAAAAGATGCAGAATCCTATGAACAATTGCTTACTGAATTCTACAATTTAGTAAAAGCTTAAGGGATAATGCTTTCAGAAAAGAAAATGGTCATAGGAGTATATTCTATTGACTTCTTGGGCGTAAACATTTTAGATGGAAAGTAAACTTTGCAGCCTCACATAGCGGTCTCTCTTAGTGAATTTTCAGATACGCTCACCAGCACCAAACAGATCCAGCAATTTCTTGGAATTGTTAACTACATATCAGATTTCATCCCAAAAATCTCCAGACAAAGAGATTGTTTGTCCAAGTTGTTGAAAAAATCTCCCTCAGAATGGAATTCAATTCATACAGAAGCAGTTCAACAATTGAAAAAATTGGCAGCAAGACTTCCCCCTTTGCAGATTCCGGGAACAGGCAAAAGAATTCTATAGACAGATGCAAGTAATGAGTATTGGGCAGCAGCTCTCTTTGAAGAAATTGATGGTAAAAGAAACATTTGTGGATATAAAAGTGGTGCATTCAAGCCTTCAGAACTCCATTACCATTCGACTTTCAAAGAAATTCTGGCAGTCAAACATGGCATTGAAAAGTTCCAGTTTCACCTCCTTGGTCACAATTTTCTTGTAGAAATGGGCATGTCCTCTTTTCCAAAAATGCTCCAGTTCAAAAGAAAAATGATCTCCCATCCTCAGTTACTCAGATGGTCAAATTGGTTTTCACAATGGTCCTTCCAAGTCAAACACATCAAAGGTACAGATAATCTTATCACTGATTACCTTTCCAGAAAGCCTCCAGTCCTTCATACCACAATAGTTCCTCCACCCTTATGTGTATACCCAATAACATATCCATCCTCATCCTCAGGCCCTTCTACTTCAGCCTCTAATGATATCATGAACATGATAGAAACACTTCCCCCAGAAATAAAAGACCAAATAAAGACCTTGACCCTTCAAGCCAAATCCAAAAGAATCATTCGAGTCCTCCATGATTATCTCAAACAACACCAACGCCATTTCCTTACCCTTTTCCTAGAAATTGAGCAACCATGGAAAACTCTATTTGCATTTTGGTTATCAAACTGGACTGTTGTACATTAACTTTACATGTGGTACTTACTTAATGAGTACTACTTGTGCCTCCATTTTGAACCAGAATTCTACTCGCACATTTTTCCTCTGGAGAATAAGTACTTTTACAAATTCTGGCGTGAAATTTTGAACAATGATGCTCATGATGGTCAATGGTTCAAGTATCTCAGAATAGATCACCCCCGTTTTGGTCGCAAAATTACTTCTGCATGTATAGTAGCTAAGCTAAACTCCAAAAATAATGTTCACGCAGAAGGAATTTTTCACCCTCCAGATATACATTCTGTAACTAATGCTAATGGTACTCTTCACACACACATGACGTGTCTTGGATATCTTGTCACTATTCACTCACAATGACAGAATCTCTCAATCAGGGAATCTTCCCAAACATAGTACTAGCCGACCCAGATGTTTGCAGACAACAATGGCCACATGAAGACCATTGGGAAATGCCTAATCCCTTATTTGATTTTGATGATCCTTACTACCATAATCATGATCCAGATGCAGATATTGATGAAGAATGGTTTCAAGGAAAAGACGGGTGGGATGATTAAAGATAGATACATATATAAAAAAATATATTAAAAAAAAGTTGCTGGGAGCCACTTTTGACTTTTCAAAACTCCTCTTTTGTTTTTTCTTTTCTCTATTGCCGTCACACTTTCTTTAAGCTACCAACTATTGCATTGCATGATGGCTTCGTCCTTTTCCTCAGTTCCATTATATCTACTATCAGCAATGAATCTGAAAGCGAATATTTTCTGCACTACAATCCTTACATCCAGAAGACAACTGTCACTCCGGTTCCAGAACCCTAACACATTTTGGCCAAATGTAAAGAGAAAGTTGGCACTTACATATTCAAGTTTATCCCCTGACTGTAAAATATTTTGTCTTTTTGTAAATTATTGCCTATAAATAAGCCTCTTGTTTCCTTAGTTCAGCAGACTTGAAAAATTCCAGAGTTGTAGAATTAGAGAGAATAGAAAGTTAGCCACTTGTGTGATATTTTCCAGTTTATGTCTTCTAGTCCTGTAAAAAACTTGTTCAATCTAATAATATCCCTCAGTTTGTTGTATCTTGTTCTATGCTCTATTCCATATTTTGCTGTTATTTTCTATAGTATTTTAGTAATATATGCCATTAATATGCTTCCATGATCTTCTTACACTCTCATTGTCCAGACAGTTTGTCCGTCTTTTAGCTATTACTAATAGTTTGCGTGTCTTCGTCCTTATGCTCTTTCATTTTCCCGTAGCTTCCTTCTTAGTCTTTTAGTTCGTCCTAATCTTTTAGCTCCTACTTCGTCTTTTAGTTTGGTTTGTTCTTCGTCCTTTAGTTTGTCGTCACTTTCTCCCATAATTGTTCTTCGTCCTTTAGTTTGTTCGTCACTTTCTAGGACGAAGCCATCATGCAATGCAATAGTTGGTAGCTTAAAGAAAGCATGACGGCAATAGAGAGAGGAAAAAACAGAAGAGGAGTTTTAAAAAGTCAAAAGTGTCTCCCGGCAACTTTTTTTTTTTTTTTAATATATTTTTTATATATGTATCTATCTTTAATCATCCCACCCGTCTCTTCCTTGAAATCATTCTTCATCAATATCTGCATCTGGGTCATGGTTATGGTAGTAAGGATCATCAAAACCAAATAAGGGATTAGGCATTTTCCAATGGTCTTCATGTGGCCATTGCTGTCTGCAAACATCTGGGTCGGCTAGTACTATGTCTGGGAAGATTTCCTGATTGAGAGATTCTGCCATTGTGAGTGAATAGTGACAAGATATCCAAGACACGTCCATGTGTGTGTGAAGAGTACCATCAGCATTAGTTATCCAATGTATATCTGAAGGGTGAAAAATTCCTTCTGCGTGAACATTATTTTTGGAGTTTAGCTTAGCTACTATACATGCAGAACTAAAGGTCAAACTAAAGGACGAAGAACAAACCAAACTAAAGGACAAAGAACAAGCCAAACTAAAAGACGAAGAACAAGCTAAAAGACTAGGAAGAACTAAAATACTAAGAAGGAAGCGACGGGAAAATGAAAGAGAATAAGGACAAAGACACGCAAACTATTAGTAATAGCTAAAAGACGGACAAACTGTCCGGACAATGGGAGTGTAAGAAGATCATAGAAGCTTACTAATGGCATATATTACTAAAATACTATAGAAAATAAAAACAAAATATGGAATAGAGTATAGAACAAGATACAACAAACTGAGGGATATTATTAGATTGAACAAGTTTTTTATAAGACTAGAAGACATAAATTGAGAAATATTATACAAGTGGCTAACTTTCTATTCTCTCTAATTTTACATCTGGAATTTTTCAAGTCTGCTGAACTAAGGAAACAAGAGGCCTATTTATAGGCAATAATTTACAAAAAAGACAAAATATTTTACAGTCAGGAGATAAACTTGAAGATGTAAGTGCCAACTTTCTCTTTACATTTGGCCAAAATGTGTGAGGGTTCTGGAACCGGAGTGACAGTTGTCTTTTGGATTAAGGATTGTAGTGCAGAAAATATTTGTTTCCGGATTCATTGCTGACAGTAGATATAGTGACAGTAGATATTATGAGTTTTATGAAGATATTCTTAAATTTAAGCATTTCAAAAAATAAATTTCACTATCGCGTATTTTTGGTGCAATGGCTACTTCACAAGTATAAGTATTTGTAAAGTGTAGAGGGGACAATGACTAAGATTCAATTCTCCAAAATGGAGTTTCACACACATATAAATTTAAATTAAGTTAAAGTAGAATTTCTAACTTATATTAAAAATAAAAATAAAAACATTTCAATTTCAATTCATGGGTATAAATTTAAAGTTGAAAATCAAAAGTTATTTATTTATTTATTTATTTTTGTTCATTCTATAGATAGAAAATGATGAAGATAATACGTCTCCTGCAAAGCTTGCCATGCTAACACAGATTTGGAATGAATTTGTTGCCGAAACGCAGGCCCTTGACACGTGTAAACAATGATTAGAGCTTTCTTGTATTTTGAGAAACATGAATAGAGCTTTTAAGGGTCTTTTTGTATTTGTCTCTGATTTTTGAATGAGGGGTGGGTCCGACGGGACAGAGTTGAACTTTGAAGCTTGAACTGATTTTATTTAGGGAAAATAATAAATAAATAAATAGTTTCTAGCAAGTTTCTATTTATAGTTTTATACTTTTATTTTGCCAGATTAATTTTTATTTTTGTAAGTAAGAACTTAATAGAAGACTATTATTGTTTCACACTTCAAATGTGAAATGTTTCAAATAATTTTTTTACATATGATGTGAAGGACAGCAAATGTTATTGGATTTGAAACCGTGAGAATGTGAAATAATTAGTCTAAAATATTTTACATTTGAAATGAACGAGTGTAAATCTCTTATTTCAAAAATCATATAAAATAATGAGACAAAACTGATAATTTTTTTTTACTTTCCCCAACTATCTAACTATCTATCTATTAAAAGTGAATTCATAAGCTTCAATATTATTTGTTATTATATATTCCTTTATTTTTTCTTCTCTCTTTTTTTTTCCCAGATATCATAGTATTTGAATTTATGATTCCATAACATTTGCACTTTTTCATTAAATTAATATATATATATATATATATATGAAATTTGAACCCAATCAGTATTCATTGTCAAGAGATTACTATTTGACTAATGGGGAATCCAAAAAAACAAAAAAACAAAAAAAAGATTTGACCATTCTGATGCGCTAAACGGAGAAAATAGTAAAATAAGCATAAGTTTCTAACTATATAATTAGTTGTTACGGTTTACAAACTATATTTTTTTTTAGCATCTCGAGTCTAAGAGACTCGATTTTGTGTCTATAAATCGGGTCTTTAAAGGTCGATTTTTATGGCCTGATATGGCATTTTTTTTACGTGGAGTCTACTTGGAAATCGAGTCCCTAACAATCGATTTGCCAGCCTAAAAAAATCATTTCTTAAACACCATCCGCCCTAAAATACACAGGCACCAGGAAGATCAAAATTCATCCACCAGGAAGTTCAGGGCTGAGCATAACCCACAAAAGAAAAAAAAAAAAAAAAAACCAACGCCTCCAGATCCACGGCTGCCCAGATCGGGCTCGCGGCCTGGGTCGCGCGGACCTGCGCCTGCGCGAGCCAGGCCGTGCGCCCCAGATCCGCTGCCTGGGTAGTGCGACCCAGGCCGCGCGGCCTGGTCGCGTGGACCTGGGTCGCGTTCACCTGCGCCTGCGCGACCCAGGCCGCGCGCCCCACATCCGCGGCCTAGGTAGTGCGACCTAGGCCGTGCGGCCTGGTCGCACGACCTGGGCGCGCGGACCTGGGTCGCGCAGGCGCAGGTCCGCGCACCTAGGTCGCATGGCTGGACCTGGGTCGCACAACCTGGGCGCGGCAGCGATGGGTCTATGGAGCGGCTTGTGCAGATCAGGAGGAGGAAGAAAGAAGCAAGGGAGAAGCAGTGAGGAAGAAAGAATCAGAGCCAGACGTGAAACACAGAAAAATAAGGTGAAAAGCATAATAGATATAAGATATAAATCGAGTCTCTAAGGCTCGATTTCCAACTAGACGCCACATGTGAAAAATATGCCACATCAGATGAAATTAGACCAAAAAATCGACCTTTAAAGACTCGATTTATAAACCCAAAATCGAGTCTCTTAGACTCGAGATACTAAAAAAAATATAGTTTGCAAACCGTAACAACTAATTATATAGTTAGAAACTTATGCTTATTTTACTATTTTCTCCGCGCAAAACTATAGATGTTTATAAAAAATTTGTGGGATTGGAAGTAAGGATAATGTTTTCTAGCACTTATTTCTTGACATCTCTTATTATTTGTTTGTTTATGATAGTGGCAGTTCTAGAAAATTTTTTCAGAGTAGTCGTTAAGAAATTTGAATTATACAAATTTCATTAAAAAAAAAAACTTCATATATTGACAACAAAAAAATAAAACACATAAATACATAAAGTTTTATAGTTTCCTTTCATATTATAAAATCGTTACATAATAGTCTCATTATCAATGCTCAAGCTATATCTCTTTTAAATTTTAGTTCAATAAATTTTTTATTGAACTTTCTCTTTTTGTTTGAAATGACTTAATATATTGTTTAAGTGGATCAAGGTTTAATTTTGGTAGGCCTAAAATATATTTAGGGTACTCACAATTTTTTTTACTAGTAGACAAATCATAAATTTTTTTAAAATTTATATATAATTATGATTTATTTTCCCAGTCACCCTACCCCCGGTTTATGATAATCCATGTTCTTCATTTAGATTGTACCCCGGGTTTATGATTAATCCATGTTCTTCATTTAGATTGAGAGCTAGATTGGTGAAATTTGTATGCAAAATAAGGTGCTACTGTTAAATCTAAACCAATTATGAACATGAGAGAAGCCACATGTAAATCTCTACAATAATGTCACTTGGCTTAGTTCACCAAAAAAAAAAAAAAAGGTTTAATTATACATTTAATTTTTAATTTTTACCCCAAATTTTGGTTCAATTACACATTTAGTTTTTAATCTTTGCCCATGTTTCAAAATGGTTCTTATCCTTTAAAATGTTTCATTTTACTACTAGTACTAAAACTCTTTACAAAAACTAGTACACAGCAATATTTATTAAAATAAAATAATAAATATAAAAACACAACAAACAAAGATGATTAATTGAACTCCAACCCATGTCTTAAATCCCAAAATTTAATTTAATTATAGATGAGGATTGTGTTGAGGGGGCTTTGTTATTGAAGGCCAAGATCCGAGTCCAGTGGAGGTTTAAAGAATCTGCAACTGCAAGTAGCTTCCAGTATGCCACGCTAAATGGAGAGATTCTGCTATCAGTGAGCATGCAGTGTGGCTTATAGTAGCACACTGCAGGCAAAGCCAAAATTATCAAGTTTTGCAGCCAAAAGAAAATCCAATTCACCATCCAAAACCAGCCAAGACCCAACCCAACCCAACCCAACTCAAAGAACCACAAAAACTTTTATTAACCCAGCAAAACCCAACTGTCATCAACCAAAGAATCTCCTTGTCAAGACTAGACCACCATTTCCAGAACACTAGCAAATCCTGAATTACTGAGTTCTGATTTCACAGCATTGCAAGGCCAGCTGAAAAAGTAAACTGTATTGAACGGGCACTAATCTGAATGAAGCTATAAAGGACAAAGAAGACAGAAGGATTACAAACACTGCTCAAAGAATAAACAAGTCCAAGACTTCTAGCCCGACGTACACCTTTCCCCTCCAGTGCTCACTTCATTTTTAAGTCCAAAGTAGCAAGGACCATCAACTTTTATGCTGCCAATGAACAAATTCTCCATCATATTTCCTCTGCAATTCTGAAAAATCAATTAGTTCAGCAATTGAGATCACACCAGAAGATCAAATAAGATAAAAGGGACTAAAAGTTATTCATGTCAAACAAAAATGAGTAATTTTTTAACAAGAAAAAAAGACTTGGACCATCTGCTGAAATAAACAGAGCTAGTTTTATCGAGCACAGATTGTTTTGCAGACCTTAGTACGCAATCCTCACAAAGAACCTGCCCAGGTCCCATGCAATCCCTAGTAACCTACTTTGAGTACAAGAACTAATGACTAATACAAAGTCAAATGGTCCACTTGAAAAAATTCCGACAGAAGAAAGGTAAATTACAAGTAGCTTATACATTCTAGTATGCTATTTAATAGACTTCTCTGAAAGTTTGGTAGTAAGCCGCAGTTGCCACATTTACTATAGTAATAAAACTTATATGCAAAAAGAGGACTGCAATTTAAGGCACAATTTTCAGCAAGACAGCTTTGCATAGAAGCTCAAATGCGAACTTGACATCAGGGCTCCAAGCATTGTCTATTCCTCCCCTTTAAATTTCAAATAAGGCACTTTGAACCACTTCAAAATAAATTAAATTAAAAACATAAGGAATGGATGTTGTCAACTTTTGGCCAATTAATGGATAAAAAAGGCACTCCATTTATATGCTATTCTTTTTTCTCAAGGATTCATTCATCTAATTTTCAATAGTGCTTCACAGATAGGTAGCCTTAAACATAATAATCAACACAAGACTCCGAAGCTCCCCTGTTACTACATCTAACCATAAATCCCAGACCATGGAACATAGCAGTATGAAGTATCCATTTCATTTTTTTTCAACAAACTCATTACTAGAGAAAGACCTTCTGGGAATTATAATCACCCCCTATAACTCTATAACAATTCCCAGAAATGACATTGCTGTCATAGTTGCCAAATTTTGGAGTAGCCTCAAGAAGTAGATTAGAATATAGCATGTTGCTGTATTTTTCCCTTTTAAATTTTCCAACAAACTAATGGTAAAAAGATGAGACCAAATACATCAAAACACATGTTCAACCCAATAATTCAGAATGACTAGATCATCAGACATGATAAAAATTACAAATGATATTGCAAATCAGTACAATATAATATCCTCTTCTGGAGACACTTGAAAAATGAGATGGATGCATTGCTGTGTTATGTTAAGGCTTTTCCACTTTTCCCCCCTTTTGGTGAGGCTTTGTGAACACGATAACAAGTTCTTGTGAATTCCTTTGTTGCCACCGAGTTTATCTCAACATGCAAAAAATAAGCAGTGAGATGGACAAAGAAGTTTTTAAAACCATGGTCAAATAATATAAATGTTTGAGACTGAGTATTTATCTATTTTAATTATAAACTTCCATTGAAGGAAGATGGAGGTTGCTTCCACTAATTAGTAGTTGACAAATGGAGTAACTTCTTCCACTTGATCTCAACCAGGAAAAGTATCTAGAATGTTACCATCTTATCTCTCATTTTTACATTCCACATAAAAGCCAAGTTCATTCTTAATTCAGTAGATTTGAAGCATGAAAACCAAAACAATTAGAGAGTCCATGAAGAAAAATTTAAGTCTAACTAAAGATTAAAATCATTTTCCCCCAAAACAAGAAGGCAATATTCCTAATGTCTAGTTAGAAACTGGCATCTAGTATCTGTCTTTATTTCTAAAGAAGAATTAAATCATTGTTTATCCCTGAAATTTGCTATTACAATAGTCAGCAGATGAGCATCCTCAGCATTTGTGCATTCCTATATCAGTAAGATTCCCATCTTGTACCATTTGAAAGAAAGTGTACCTACAAAGGGTGCCTATCAGCAATACAGTGACCCAAAAAGAGAGATTAATCAGGTCCATGATTTGATTTATGAGGAAAAAAAAAAAAAAAGATGAAGGTCTTCAGAGACAAATTCCAGAACAGAGAGGATGGTCACACATCTGGCCTTTTTTGCCAAATAGCATAATTTTAGGAGAAATTTAGGAAAAACACATCCGGCCAAACTTATTTGATTATGTAGCACTTTTTTGGAACTCGAGTTTGTCAAACTCAAGTTCCAAGTGAAACTCGAGTTCCCTAAACTCGAGTTCCAAAAAAGTGCTACATAACTATAATAATTTTGGCCAGATGGGTCTCTCCTAAATTTTTCCTAAAATTATGCTATTTGGCAAAATTAGCCTCACACATTGATCTCGGACTCTCAGGAACATAGAAATTTTTTGTTACCACTCAACAACCCAATCAAGTGGCTCACCATTAGAAATCCAGAGGTACATTAATAATAACATCACTTCATCTATTACCTCCCTCAGAATAGATTTATCCCTGTTACCTAGCATCTAAACGATACTAAGAAGCAAGTCAAGAAAGAAAGAACAGAAGGAAAAAGGTATAAAACAGTAATTGCAAAGTAAATAAAAAGCAATGATAAAGAAAGAATACCTTTGGCTGTGATTATTAACATCAGCAGAGATATAAAGATAATACTGGGTAAAAGTTGGAGCATTACCTACATCTCCTTCCCTAAGGCAGTCTCATGCCCATGTCAGACCTCTCTGCAGCAGATTGTTGAGCAGCTGCCTCCAGCATATAACCACATTCCATTAGCCTAAATTAATAAGGATCCCAAAACCAAATTCACTAATTATTTGTGTATGATTATTGAATTACAAGCACATCCAATAAGTCTTGAAATCACTACCTGATCTTTACCATCCCTTTTAAGCTGGAGCGCTTCAGTAGTTCTTTGACAATATCTCTAGGTATAAAGTGTGAAAAGTAATATAAAGTATTACAAAGCAAGAAATGAAGTACCAAATGCATAATCCGGAAGCATCTACATGGAGCTGTAATAAATCCATCTTAGAAGCCTTGATAAAGCATACAGGGCCATTTCATAGATAAAGAAGTGAGACTGAAAGCTAAGCTCTCGCAAGTTCTTTCTCAACAAAAATGGACTAACTTATTTCCCAGGAAAGAGGAAAGATAAAAGATTAATGCAGCAAGATCGAACATGAAGTGTGTGTTTGGCATCAGCTTTTAGCTTTTAATTTTTATATACAGCTTTTTAAAACCTCATTTTTTCAAAGCACAAGTATACTTTAGTACAATTTAGTCAAAAAACTAAATAAGCTAATGCCAAACACACTAGAAGTAAAATTGATAATGCAAGGACAGTGTGAAATTTTTTATTTATGAATATAAATCACAAAGCAATCTAAAGAATCCTACCCATTCTGAAGATCGGCAAGGATAATACAAAATTATATATTCAGCACAGAGAATGAAAAAATAAATGTAAAAAATACACTCCTAATTCTGAGGCAAATATGTAATGCAAGCATTATCAGTTGAAGTCCTTCAGTCTTTTCTTCAGCGTGTCCATTGACCTCTTTCGAGCACTTTGCTTCGTATTTCTGCTTGAAAGACTTCCAAAGATCCCATCAGAAGAATCTTTGAATTTCTCACAGATAGTGGCCACCTTCTTATAATCCAGTGCATTGTAGTGTTTCTCCCTTATCACTGGATTCATGAAGTTCTCAGGCTGACTGCTCATCAAAAGGTTTATCAATTGCCGTGCTTCTATTAAACAGCCTCTAAAACTACCTTCCTTGTATATTTCACTCAAGCCAGTGCTAAGGAACCGCTCATCTGCAAAAGACTCCAGCATCTTTAGATCATTGTTGATACTCATAACAGCATTAGCATTGAACCTCCTGACACTATCACCAAGAAAAGCTGCCACTATTGAGTTGGAAATATGTTCAAGAGCTCCACTCCCAACCTTATACAGAGCATCCATGGGTAAAATTTGCTGTGCTGTGGACATAAGAGTCTCAATATAAATAATTACTTCATTAATATTCTCATTCCCATTCTGAGGTATTTCCTCTGAAGTCCAAGTAATATTTTCAGTTAGCATCATGAACTCATCTAACTTGGTGTTCATCAGATTCAGCAGAGAAAGATAGGCTTCATCCCTTGAAGTTTTTAGAACCACCTTGGCAGTTAAACTAGCTTGAGGCCTCTCAACTGATCGGACCGGGATCCCACATAGTTGGGCTGCATGTCTAAGAAAAAAATCACATGCTCTTTCAAGAACAGATATGTTTGCAGCAATCTGCATGGCTTGAGACACGCCAATGGTGCCACCACTAATTGTATTAAGTATTGCTTCATTTAAAACATCAATCAGAAGTTTGTCCAAATACTTTCTCACAACATCATAAAAATTAGAATGCACACCATGAGACAGGTAATCAACAGACCCTTTAACAAATGATCTGACAATGCGACAAGCATCAGGTACCATGGAGGAGAATGGTGCAATATATGGAAAAGCTGGCATTATGTCTGAGATCTGCAGACCAAATGACAAGACATTATTCTCATAGTCAGTATCCCTTTTCATTACCATCTGCTCGTAAGTGTCATTTGCTATAACGTCAACAATTTGTTGTCGACACTCATCCAAAAGAAGCCCATGGAATTTGTCCCGGCTCTTGTCAAGCACCTCAAGAAGTGGACCCACTTGATAACCATATCGTCTAAGAGTAGAGCCAAGAAGAGTGACATAATCCTTCACAAGCAGAAGGTGGGTTGCAGAATCCATATGAGAGAACTGTTCCTCTAAAACTGATGTCATTTTCGCTAAAGCAGTTTCCCACATTGTCTCAACCTGATCAGCTGACAATAGCCCCCCAGCAGTCCTCAGGACCCGATCCTCCACTATAAAGTAACCAGCAATTTGAGCCAAAAATGTCTGATAAGATTCAACAAAAGGTTGTGCTGTAGATGTTTGCAAGTCTGAACTGAGCTGCAAGAATCGATTCTTGTAGTAATAATCACGAAACTGCCCTTGGAGTCCCAGGCAAGTGTGGATGTGATATGCTCGATATAGAGGTGTCAAATCAAACTTCAAAACAGAATCTTCATCAATTTCTTCAACCTCTAATGTATATGCAAAATCTCCTAAACCAGAAACACTCTGTTCCTCTGCCTTCCTCTGGCGTTCCAACATTTCTTCATCCCTCTGGCGAGCTGATGCAGCATGACCCATTGCTGTCTGTCCAATATCCTTTGCCGAACTCCTTACGTGAACTAACCATTCATTAAATTGACTAGTAACTTTCTTTTCAATGTGCAATTTTATCACTGGAATTCTTTTCTCTATCACCATTCTTAGTGCCTTGACAGGGATACTCTGCAAATAATTCTTTTCAATCAAATCCACAGTTTTTAATGCAGGATAAAACTGGCCGTCAGAAATATGATTGTTACTTTTGACACAAAGGTCCAACAACTGTACACAGATCTTAGCCATTTTGATAGCTCCAGTCACATTCTTTTTGATTGAATAAGATTCAAGAAGCTCCTCAAGTTTGATCAAAAGAGCACTGCCAACCTCTTGCAATTTGAAATTATCATTTGAGAGCTCACCTTTCAGCTCTTCGGCATCAACCAGCACACCGCGAAGTTCATCAACAGCAAGAATGAATTCCTCATAATGGGTCTTGCAGAGCTCCTCGATTTCAACTTCCTTCTTCTTCACAACTGTCTTTAGCTGGTGCAGGAGCACTTCAGGCCGCCCCATCTCAAATGCATGCCTGACTAGAGGTCCCACATCATCCCCATTCCCAATCAAAGTTGCAAGGACCAAGTCATCTCCTGTATCCCCATTTTCTGTGACAGTTCTCCTCTTTGGTTTTGCATCCATTTTTCTGATCAAAACATACAAATAAATACTATTACAAACAAAATCAAAGATACCCACAAAGTTTTATATTTCCCATCCCAATACCTTTTTCCATTTACTCAAATGGGTATTCTAAACCATTCACATATACCATAAAAAGAGTTTAGAAAGTTCATTTCCAGCAAATATTTAAATGGTTTTGAGTTTTTTCTCAAAACACATGAACATCAATAAGCAGACAAAGGCAACCCACTATAAGATTTCATAAGATTCTAAATTCACAAAACAGAAAAATTCTACCCATCCATAGATTTGATATATCAAACCCCATGAGGATCCAACACAAAAAAGGGAAATATTCTCCAATGTCGGAAAAAGAAACCAAAAAGAGAAAGGAATTGAATAAAATGGGAAAACTTTGCTTGGAATGGCATTTGCAGATGGACTTATAATCATACCCAACAAATCAATCAATAATAGGCAATCATTAAAAGCATCATAACAAAGAGATATCAATAGCTAAAACCAACAATCAATAACAATACACAAATCTACCCAATGGGTTAAACAAGTAAATCAAAGAAACAAAAAAACAAAAACCCATATACATTACATCAAAAAGGAAAAGTTTTTGATCGTGAAAGGGACTCACTTGACAGAAACAAGAGCTGTCTATACCGTTGAAAAGTCCTCCACAAAAAACCCTGAAACTAGGAAATGAAAATGAAATACTCCGCAGAAGAAAAATAAGTTTCCCCTCTTCTTCTTCTTCTTCTTGTTATTCTCGAAACCTACCTATATATATTCTCACTCTTGTTTTTGTTGCCGTCTGTCTAATCTGTCACTTTAGTTCGTTGCCATTTCTGTTTGTGTTTGTGTCTACCTTTGTTTGTTTGTTTGTTGGCACAAAGGTTTTTTCGAAGTGGGGTATTTGATATTGCCACGCCTTGTTTTGCTTCATCCAATCCTAGGGTGCTTCCCAAATCGGCTTGTTTTGTGTTGTCATTTTCTCAGTCTCAGGCAATCTGAAGATTTATTTATTAGTGGGTCTCATATTTAACAAAGCACATGTGCATTTAAGGATAATCATCATTAAACATTCCATACTAAAAATATACATCTTCTCCAAAAAAAAAAAATACTAAAAATATACATGGTTCATATTTGAGTATATATAAGTATATTTTAAGAAAAAGGATTGATTTTTATTTTTGAGAAGGAAAAAATATTGATTTTTAAACATATTTAGAAGTTGCTCCAACCTACTATGTGATAATTGAAGAGATTATTTGGTGCAGTCTTAGTCACATGACTTTTTTAATTAGTTATATGGCTTGTTTAATTTAAATAAGGGCAAAGTTTAGCAAATCCACAATTAGATTTCATTTTTTTTATCCTTCATGCTTGCAAAATTTTCAAAAAATCAAATGAATAAAATTTAGTTACAAAATTAGTTATAGTTTTAGGTTACAACCTTACTCAATTTTTTTTTATTGGATGTAAATTTTGAAAAATTCACCATTGAATTACATCTTCTTCTTATCCATGCTTGCAAAATTTCTAGAAAATTAAAGATCAATAACTATGTCATTAATAAGTTGTTTAAATTGCAAGTTTTTGCAATTTAAAATTATACATAAAATATAAGTTTATAAATCATATAGTATCTAATATTCAATTGACACAAAATTTAACATGTGTATTAAGAGCATAAAGAACATGCAATTCAATGGTTAAATTTTCAAAATATATAATAATATTCATTTTATTTAGTAATGTTGTAACCTTAGGTTACAACCAATTTTGTAGCTAAGTTTTGTCCAAATCAAATACCAATAGTTATGTTATCAATCAAATATTTAAATTTTTAAGATTTTGCAATATAAAATTATGCATAAAAAATAAGTTTATAGATCGAATAGAAAATTGCATTCGATTAACATTAAATTTGACATGTATGTTAAGAAAAATATAAAAAAAAATATGCAATTCAATAATTAGATTTTTAAAATATGTAGTCATGTATAATTTTTCATATACTAGGTTAAAAAAGATAACTCCAAATTGGTTTGAAGTCAAACATATTTTTTTTATACTATGTATCGTACTTACTTACATTCATCTATTATTATAAATATTTATTAAGTAAGAGAATATCATAAATAAATAAAAAAGTATCATAAATTAGATTAGGTAAATCAAAAATTTCTACCTAAGTTTGTTATTATTAATGTTCATTTTGTTAAGATATTTTTTTTTAGATTGTGTAAATTTTTTATATTTTTACTGGTTTATTTTTATGCAATTAGGTTGTTGACCTATTTATATATTTTGGGTTTATTTTTTAAAGAAATTTTTGTTATAATTTGGTTAGTGTTTATCATAATAATCTATCAAAATATAATTATTAAAAAATTTAAAATCTAATTTTGAACACTGTGGGGGGGCAAAAAGATCCTGATGAGAATGTGGGCCTTTTGGGCCGTGTTAAGGAAGGCCGACCTGCTACTGGGTTTAGAATTTGTTGGTACTATGGGTCGGCCCATACGCCGAGGGTCCGAGGATCCAGCCGAGGGTGAACTTATCCTCGGACGGACACCGAAGAACTCGGGGTTTCGCAATAAAGATTAGGGGATGGCACGGTTAAAACCAATGGTTAAAAGGGGTAAACCCTAGAATGCCCCAAAAGCACTGGTGTTGAAGAAATGTCAAAGATAAAGGCTGCTACCTCCACATTAAAGACCCTGCACCTACCACCCTGGCCGCATTGATGGGGAAGTGACACCTGAACAGTGGAAGAGAAACTTCTGGTTACTATTCAAAGGCACTGGGAAAAGAAATATCTAGGTTAAAGGGGAGGTAAAACAACACGTGTAAAAGGTATTCAAGAGAGTAGTATTTAAGGAGGAATCTAAGACAGAAAGGGGGATCGCCCTCTTTGTAACCTAAAAGAAAGAGAAAAAAGAGAGAGAGAGAAATTATATAAGAACAGTTCTCGGCTTACGTCCGAGCAGATTGATTTATAGCATTCTTTGTTGTTTTTAAGTGTTTATAATCTTTAGCTTGCTATTTAATCCTCAAACACTTCTAACCTGGGTTTCAAGCCCACACTCTACAAATTACATTGTTTAAGGCTCGTTGGGCCTGAGCCCGTAACTGTTCTTGGGGCCAGGTGCAATTGTGCACTTACAAACACTTTGTCGTACAAAATTAAAGTATGTTAGCTTAATCTTATGTTGAGATATTAGTATTATAGAACAAATTAATTCAATCTTCAAGTGACTCACTTCATATTATATACTACATATGTACTATATAACAAAATCTAGGTCCTAGAAGTTGTGGTTGTTGTAAGTGGTTATCTGATCTTTGCGACAAGTAACTACGCGCTCATTAATTATTAAATTAGTTTATCTTATTAATTATTAGGATAATTTAATTTAGCTAAAATTGTATAGTGTCCAAAGCTTCAAGAAATTAAAAATTCTATTTCACCTAAAATTTAATGTATTTTAATTATTACTAGGAAAGTTAATTTAGGTAAAACTCTATTATCTAAGTTTTAAGAAATTCAAAACTCAACTACAATTAAAACTTTATTACTAAATTTTTTTAAAATAAATTAATTTTAATTTTAATCATCTATCATAATTTTATATTTTAATATGATATTACTTACATACTACATATTTTCATTATGCCAAGTTGCTCAATGCATATATCTATTAAATCAATTAATTTAGACTTTCAAATGGTTGGTTCAGTAATAATTAGGATATTTTTTTAATAATATTTGTAAAATATTTTTTCTTTTACATAAAATTTTCAATTAATTGCATCGCATGAGCGCACTATTACGCTCTGTTTGTTTTGATGTAAAATATTTTTAAGAAAATATTTTCTCCTTTTACGATGTATGTTTTGCAGTAAAATATTTAGTCAAAAGTAAAATATTTTCAATCAACTAAATCAACCTAAGCAAATTTGTGTAAAATATTTTACACTTAAAATTTTGGTAAAATATTTTACAATTTCTCTCTAACACTCTCCCGGCAACTCTCAGGCTATCTATTCTCTCCCTCTCAATTTTCTCTCCTTCTTAACCCGACCTTCTCTCCAAAAACCTGGTGGCGCCACCCACTGACCAGCGCAACCCAACAACAATGCCACCCACCAATTGGAGCCATTCACCGACCGATGCTACCTGGCCACTAGCGACGCCACCACCGATTGACTCCACACTCCTCCCTCCTCTTGTCTCTCTCACAAAGTCCATCGGGTTATTTGTGGCTGTTCCGATCTTGCTCTGATCTTGGTGGCGATGGCTTGGGTTTTTAATGGTTGCTCTAATCTTGCTGGTGGCTATTCTGATCTTGCTGCCACTAGATTTGCTGGGTTGTTGGATTTTCATATTAGATTCTTTGTTCATGGATTTTCTTTTCAAGTTTTTGATCTAGTTTTATGGGTGTTTTAGCTTTTCTGATATGAATTTTGGGTTGTTGATGCTTTGTTTTTTTTTTGGGTGGTTGGTGGTTGTTTTGTTTTGGTAGATGGTGGCGGTTTTTTGAAGCTTTGGTGGTGGCTGGTGGTGGTTTTGATGGCTGTGTTTTCAATGGTTGGTGGTGATTTTGATGACTCTTGGGTGTTTGGGTAGATGATGGTGGCTAGTGGAATGAGATTACAGTGAATATATTTTTGCAATGGTTGGTGGTGGCTAGGTATGTGGTAGCTGGTGGTGGCCAATTTATATTTGCAATATTTAGGTCACAACACTTGCCAAACGCTTGCAATGTTTTACTGTAAAATATTTTACAAGTAAAAAATTTACATGTAAAATATTTATATTTGAAAATATTTTACATCGAAACAAACAGAGCGTTAGTTGAATATAAAACAAGAGAGAAATAGAAAGAACTCAAACTAAAGATTTTAGCTATTTTTAATTAATTTTTTGTATAAAAAAATAAAACATTTTTTTTTTTTTGGATGAAACGAATGGTCATAATACGTAAGATAAGAAAATGATTGCATTGTTACTTTTGGTTCATGATGCATGATGCATGATGCCAAACCAAAAATACTCTCTTAAGATTAAGATAAGATTATTCTACTTTTTTTGTGAAAGATTATTCTACTTAATTAATAACCTTTAAAGCTATTTATTCGTACACTTTGTTTAATAAACCTTACTACAGTTTTATGAATTTGACCGAGTAATTATATAGGTTTGCAAATCTCATCAATGTGACCATTTTAACAAAACAATAAAAGTGACTATTTATTTGAGGAGGACTTATTTATTATCCAGGCCAAAATAGCTCTATTAATTTATGACGAGAGTATTTAAGCTAAGCAACATTTTTTTTATAGCTAAGCAATATATTAGTAGTATAATATTAACAAATAATAAAGCAAGGCTTAAATACAGTATTTATGTACTGTTCCTTAAGTTCTCTTTTTAAAATTCTACTATATAATTTTTTTTTCATGGGATGGAAGTGTATGTTTTAGTTAAGTAACTACATAGTTGAATCGTAAGAGAGACTTAAGAAACAATACCTAAAGTATTGTACTTAAGTTTTACCCCAAATAATAACTATATAATAATATGTAAAAAGCACATAAAGGAGGATGTCTGGTTCTATTGGGTTGGTGCATGGTATCATTAATTAGTACTGTTGGACCCAATCAAAGTAATATCAAATACCAAACATTCTCTTCAGTCTTCACTTTCGATCAGAATAAGTGAGTCCCATAATATATATGGCCATGCATGACGTTGCATGCTATAATATTATATTAAGGACTAAACTATTCTCTCTTTTTATTTTATTTTATTTTATTTTGCTAAACTAAACTATTTTATTACTCTTTGTTGTTTTTTTTATGATTCTTTGGCTAAAGATCGGGTGGATTTTGTAGTTTCTTTGTGCTGGGGCCAACCAAGAATGAAATATTAATAATTGTGTCCCAATTAAATTGTATGACATTTCAATTTTGAGTGCCTTGCAAACTCACTATAAAATTATCCAAAGGGCTTTCATTCGGCCATTTTATAATTTGGATCCATCCAATCCATCACTAAAAAAGGGCCTCTCATACATGGCCACTGTATAATATTGGACCTAACCATCATATATCAAAACTCTTAACCATCTCTCTATAAAGTGTTTGATCATGGCGTACGGCCACTTCATAACATGGACCAGGGCTTGTTTAAACGATCTTTTGTTGGTACGAGTGGATTCTATTTCAATTCCACTTTTCAAAATAGGATTCCATATGTCCTTCCCACAAAACGTATCCTAGTTGTATAAAGTAATATATTTCTTGAATAAAACTATAATTACAATACTTTCATACTGATTTTTACTTAAAGTCTAATGGTAAATTGTTAATAGTACGTAAAAAAATAAAAATAAAAATAGTGGTGAGTCAAAATAAGAACCAATAATTGTTTGCCATATACTCATTGTAAAAATGTTGTACACATAACACTACTAATGTTCTTCTATGTTTTCTCTTGTTTACAAATTTTATATATTGATTAATTTCATATTTTTTATTATTATGAAGAGTGTATTAGTTGGCCTAAAGACTACAAGAAAGCTCTCATGCGTATTTTCTAGTATGCATAGTTAGTGCTATAAAAAAAAGAAGGTATAATAAGAGACTGTCCTTTATACATAACAAACAGGGGTCAATGGATCACACAGCAAAGATTAAAATCTAATCAAAGTGTGCCCACTCTGATACCACTTGTTGGGTTAAAATGAATTGACCCCTTACAAATTAATTAATTACCCAAGTTAATTAATTAGATCAAATTACATGCAATGACATGGTAGCACAAATAAATCACCAACTAAACTAAATGTAGCGAAAAATAAATTTGACATGGATGATTTGTTTACGAATGGGGAAAACCATTAAGGCAAAATCCCACCAAATGAATTTAAGGTCACCACTCCTAAGAATCCATTATTATCAATTACAAGAGGTTACAAGTATAAGTAATCTTACCAAACCCTATGGCCTATCCCAAAATATCAATCTATAATTGAACTCTTACCCCAATACCCAATTGAACTTGTATTGTAACGGCAATCTTTCTGCTCAATGCACAAATCCCAGTACATGACTAACCAATGATGCACTGATCCCAGTACGTGACTAATTTCAACAACTTGAAGAAGATGTTGGCTGCAAAGTTCTTTTGTTCATCAACAATGAATATCAGGAAGCTCCTTGGTCACAAAACCCTCGACGTAAAGATGCAATAACTTCTACAGAGAGAATAATGAACTAGGTCACAATCTGCTTGTATTCTCTTGGCATCCCCTTTGCATACACAATGCGATGGCCTTTAAAATAAGCCTTATAGATATCTAGAGTTGTGAGAAAAGAAACCCTACACAAATACACTGGAATATGTGTGTAATCAGATTTGAAAAGTCTAATTTTGTAATTCTCGACAGAAGCCCTTTCTGCACTTCTAGGCCGAACTGCTTCCTGCTGCGTTGTGGCCTAATAGTTTTGGGTAAGAGAGTTGAGACTGGCTTGATTGAAACTTACCTCAAGCTAGCTTGTGCACAAGCTAGGACCCCTTTGTTAAGATCTTGGTCACATGCCCACGGTGGGAGATGCTGTCACAAAAATGTTATAGCAGGAGGGCATAATATAATGAAATAAAAGCACATACTTGCAGCCAACCAAAGACAATGATTAGACCACTTGCTTAGTAAGGAAAAACACAGTGATATGAATACAACAGAACTTGATTGATCAATCAATAAAAAAAGGAGTGGTTAGTCTGCCAAACTTGATTCCTTCAAAGGTTTAAGTCCAAGAAGGGAACCACTCTTCAATGTGGGGAATCTCACAGGGGAATCCCACAAGGGAATCCTATCATGGAAATTGTCCACTTTGAAAGGATGGGCCTAAATAGCTTATTCTCGAATCTTTTAATCTTTCTAGAGAGTAGGCTGTTGAGAGGGAAAGAAGGGAGTAACATATTGGTGCATGCCCCTATTACACTCTTGCTTCCTCACTTCACTTTTTATCCTCTCTATTTTCCTATACTCTCCATTTTCTTTCTTATTCCTCTATTCCCTCTTTCTTCCTTATTTTCCATTGTTTTCTTTCTTGCTATCTTTTCTCACGTGCTTTTCCTTGCTCTCTACTTGCCTCTCGTTATTCTTTGTCCTCTCCTTGCTGTCGTTCACTGTGCACAACTAAAGCCTTTTTATACTGCCTGCCATGACGAGTTTTACTATTTTATACCTCAACTACTTTTGGCCTAGTGTGGGTGTCTTTCCCAAACTACCCACTAGTCTGTCGGCTGCCCAGCCATCACCATTACCCTGTGCTGGCTGTGCCACGTTCCATTCCAGACAAAAGAGTTTTGTTTTGTTTTCTTACTCTCTGTGGCATTCCCGTCAGGATAAGGGTTGTGTATTCTCTCTTAGTAACTCCTATGGCATGCACCTAGTAATTCTAGCTCATCTTTTCCTCTTTTGGATAGTATGTCATTCAAGTAGAACATTTCCCCCAAAAGAGCTTGAGCAGGAATCCCAAAATAGACTTCCCCCTTCTCCCCACCACTAGACCATTCCTTCTCTTACCTCTAACCCATGGCACACTACCCCTATATTGGCTGGGTACAAGTGGGTGGTGCATGAGCTTTGTGCGTGCTCCACTTTCATGTGAATCCATGATCTGTCTGTTGTTCATGCATTTGCCATTGCCTAGGGGTTTATCTGGTCTTTGCTGCACATTCTGCTGCTCATTCTTAACCTCTTGTGGCGTGGATGAGTCATTGGGTCATCATTGTTTTCACCTCATTTCTTCTTTGGGCTGGTTCTTGCTTAGGTATGGGCCCTTCTTCCTCCTGTTTGGCCCTTATCCCTCTTTACTTCTAATTTGTGGGTCAACTAGCATTCCTGCCACGCCATTTCCTTACTTCTGCCATGTTACCACTTGACTTGTGCTTGCTGGGCCTCTTTTGGGTCTGCTATGCACTTTTCTCTTATTCAATTCACGTTACCCAGTGTTTCCGCTTAGTTAATTCTCATACCATCTTGGGCTTCCTTGGCCCATTTCATTTCCTTTGGGCATCCTCGGCCCGCTTTATTCCTTTAGGTATCCTTGGTCCATTCCATTCTCGTGAGTTTTTGATATATCTTTTGGGCTTTCCCGACCCAATTACCATATCCTTTACTTTTGGGATTTGTTGGCCTTTGTACCAATCCCATTTACTAATTTCTTTCTTTGGACTCCTCCAACCCATTTTGACTTGCTTTCCATTTTTTATAATTCTCATGGATTTACTACTTCCTTCTCTGAGCTCCATTGGACTCGTTTGCTTTCTTTAGGGCCTTTTTACTATTTCATAAGCCTGTGAACCATTATTCCTACTATTCGGACTTAATGGTTTTTTTCTCACTTTGCTAAAGTAGTCATCAACAATAGGCTACAACTAAATTTGTTATCAAACTTTGTCCTTAAACTTTGATATGCTTAATAATATATTAAGCTCTTACAAACGAAAAGAAAATGCTCAAAAAAAAATTTATTGAACTAAAATTTTGAAAGAGAAGTAGCTTACAACATTGTTAATTAGAGTATCGTACAACGATTTCAAAATTAAAAAATTCGTAGATAGAACTTGTAAGATTTATCTATTTGCGTGCGTGTTTTTTTGTTAGTTGCCAATATATGAAATTATTCTTCTATTAGATTTTGTATCATTTAAATTTCTTATTAAACAATCTCCTTAAAAAAAAAAAGTTTCTTAATGACCATTCTAAAAAATTTTTTTAGAACTGCCACTATGTCTATATAGAGTTTTTTGTTGTTGTTGTTTAGAGTTGTGCTAGGACCACATAAATGGCCACAACATTGGCCACAACTCGCACGTGCGAGTTGTGGCCAATGTTGTGGCCATTTATGTGGTCCTAGCATAATTCGTGTGGGAGTTGTGGCCAATGTTGTGACTATTTATGTGATCCTAGCATAATTTTGTTGTTTATACTCCAGTTTGTAACTTCAAATATATCCTGAGTCTATGTTCTTGTTTATAAATGAATTCTTTCTTTTACATTGTACGGTAAAAATATATATATATATATATATCTTGTTTATAATTTCAATTCAAAATCAATCGTGCAGATGAGATTTCTAAATTTGAGATATACGTCAGTTGATTTGATTTTGTACTTAAAAAAAGAAGTAAGAAACCTGTTTGAACTTTTCTTCCTTTCTTTTTCCTTTTGACATTTTTAAATGTCAATCGTGGTACAGTTAGGTAAAGGGATATATGATTTATCAGTGTCACTTATGTTATAATATGTTTCGAAGCTGCATCATTCGTATTTGGATTTTCAACGTTCAAAATTGTCGTATTTATTTTATCAAAAAAAAAAATTGTCGTATTTACTGGAGACGTGTCGATCTAGCTCGGTAAGCCACAAATAGACTTGTATGGATCATCATTCATCAAATTAACGGGAAACTGAAATCTTGTTTTCGTATTTGCCCATATAATTAATGACAAACAGGGAGGCTCCTTCTATATTCTTTAAAGTGGATTCGCTAATACAACTAAACCCTAAGTTTGTCACGGAAAATAGAAACAAGAATATTTATAGATTGACATATGTTGCGTCTTTATCTATGGCATGGTCCGCAGGGATAATTTATCCATAAAACCTTGGACCAACATGGTGTGGTCCTCAACCGTACAGATTTCTCTAATTAAAAAATATTATATATTATAGATAGATTTATTCGTATTCTTATATGTGCTGGTCCTTATGTATTATGTAGTAGTAAATTTTTTAGCTGTCAAAAAATGGAGTGGTCCTTATGAATTATTGAAGTTGAGGTCACCATCGTGATATAGAAGGGTAGTTTTCATTAGGTGGTCAATTTAAGAGTGAGAGCCTAAACAACCTGAAAGTAATATCCAACTATGTTAACCTATTTATGAAAAATAATGTATACAGGGAGTATTTTATTAAAATAATTTAAGCATTCTATCTTTACGAAGACATGATTAGAAATATAATTTAGTTAAAGCAAATTCAATGAAACGGACGTGTTTATTAAATGAAAACGATAGAGAGAACTTTATTTATTCAATGTAACAGTTTACATTGGGAAAGGGAAAAGAGTAATATTGTTTAAGCCAAACAGTTAGGGTCATATTTTTCATTAGTTGGTATTTCTTTGGACAAAACACATTTTATTTGTATTTGAATAGTTTTAAATGGATTCTAGAATATTATGAAGTATGTCTTACAAACAAAATAAGTGGTATTATTGAAGATATAAAGATTACACAAAGAAACAAGTGTGAAAAACAGAAAAAGTGAACCTTAAAACAAACTCGACACAAGCTCAATATAAGCTGCTATCGAGATTTAATGAACCTTGGCACAAGCTTGATACTACTCGATCTATCAAGTTTTGCAGATTCAAAAATTCCAGATTGGATTTGCGACCCATGATGACTTGGACTTCTAGGGTTTCGTTCACTAAACTCTAGATGATATAAAATTATTATTTTATAGCCGTTATCATATACAGAGACTCAAATAGAGAATCTATACATTTAGTGTGAAGCTACAGTGTTCTTATGCGCCTTGGAGTTTTGTAACCAAGTGTTTCCTTCTCTTCAAGTGTATTGAAGAACTTTGCATCCAACAACAAGTTTTCAAGTTGTTGGGAGTTAGTCACGTACTGGGATCTGTGCAAAAGAAAGAAATTTCTACAAAATTAAGACCAATTAGGGATTAGCGTAAAGATTCTCCCGTAGGTAGGTACTTTGGGATAGACTAGGGTTGGGATGTAAGATTCCTTGTACTTGTAATCTTTTGATTTTGATTAGTGATTCTTAGAGGTGGTAACCTAAAAATCACCCCTTGGAGCTTTTGCCTTATGATAGGTTTTCCCCATTAATTAGCAAATCACCATGTTAATTTACTTTGTGTTGCATGCTAGATTATTCAGTAATTTTTTCATACCTCCATGATATTGCATGTAATTTGACCTAAGTAATCAATTTGGGTAATTGAATTAATTACTTGTGATCAATCTATAACCCAACAAGCGGTATTATAGCAGGCATACTTTGATTAGGTTTTTAATCTTTGCTTTGTGATCCATTGACCCATGTTGTCATGGATCATGGTCAATCGCTGTTGAGGGAGGCAGTTAGCATGTAATAGGCTTGTGGGATTTAGGCCCACTTTATTTGTCTTGCTTAATACACATACTTGTACAACACATATACTTGCTTCCTATATAAATGCACTATCATATATGTTATTACTTAAGTAATACAATACAATCATTCAGTATTTCTAACATGGTATCATAGCATCGTCAAAAGTTTCGGCCTTTCTGTATACACACACCACACTACTCCCTGCTAACGTCATTTGATGTCACCATTGCTAGCATCATCCATATGTATATATATATATATATATATATATATAGAGAGAGAGAGAGAGAGAGAGAGAGAGAGAGAGAGAGAGATCTAAGAGAAAATCTAATTAGATTCCAAAATTGAAGTTTAATTATGTGTCATGTGTCAAATCAACTTCTTAATTTTGGTGCAATTATTCATCACTCATTGCAATAATCGAGGATTTTGTTAGTTTTATATTAAATGTGACACCAATTTCAATAAGAATTATTACTTTTTTAAATATAGGAATTCTATAGCGTACTGAATTTTTAGTTTTAAAATTTTTATTTATTTTAAGACAACTAGACAACTACTTTTTATTTTTTAAGAACTGTAATTATCAATTGAAAGAGTGAATATTGATTATAATTCAAGAATAAAATCTTTCTAAAAAAAAATAAATTGTAATTGTGGAGGCTCGAGGACCGAGGAAAACTATGAACAGAATGACCTTCATCAACTCCTTTATGAATCATCTGAGAACTTGAGATCATGCCCTTGCCCGAGCCGAGGAGGAGAAAATGCACAGTATCTCATAAGGTGCCTGAGTGGAAGAGGTGGACTTCTCTAAGAGGGTTTAGGCAGCTAGGATACATTTCTTGCAAAAGCTAATTCCCTTCCTCCGCATTGAATGACTGGCAACAACCTTATCAACTGGATTAATGAGGAAATGATACCTGAACAGTGGATTCATAGCTAAACAGCTCCTTCTATCACCTTCAGCAAAAGTTTGACAAGACAAGTGTCATAAGGAAAACCTGAATGATTACAGGTGGAGGGCTAGGATGCGAAGAAGAAATGAGTATATAGTAGAGAAAGTCTACTAGCAAAAGGGAGAGGAAAAAAAGGAGATTAGAACAAAGTAACTGAAGAGAGAAAGGAGAGAAAAAAGCTAGTTTAGATCTTTGTATAAGAACTGCTCTTCGGCGTAACCCGAGGAGAGCATTAATACTAAGAACACTTCCATTCCAATTCTTCCACCTTTTATTTGAGTCCTCGGTCCTAGGCCACGGCTTAATTAATCCATTACCAAACTAGTTTACCCACTCTCTACACAAATTCTATCTGTTTGGGATTAATTATAAGGTACGGGCCTTACTATTCTAAGTGGGCTTAGGCCTCAAGTTTTTTTGCTCTTAAAGTAATTATTGTATCATAATAATAAAAATTAAGTTAAGAAGTAAAACAATATTTCTTTTCTTAGAATAAAATATACAAGCATGAACAATTTGCATTTCTACTAATGAATATTCTTACTGGACATTTTAGAAGTTAACAAAATATTATAATGATCATATTTAACTTATGTAGGAATTATAAAATCTATTTAATTGTATATTTTAAAATGTATTGATGCATATAAATGAGATTATACGTAGTATATATGATACAAAAGTTGCATCTTATCTCAATCTTCTTTTTTATTTTAGTTTCTTTTATTGTAACAAGAGCTGCATGACAACAGGGGTTATAGATTAGTTATTTCCTATGATATATTCATGATTAATTAGATTATTTCCTAATGACCCCTGCAAGTGGCTACTCGCATGCATGCTCTACATTATAGTTATCGCAATCATCTCATTCATTTGCCAAGACAACAATAATAGCAATAATCATCATCACTGATTTCATCATCAAGCTATGAAGCTATAGAAAATATTTTATGTATAGAATTTTCAACACTCAACATATAGGTTAGGTATCCATTACTTTCTGATACGTCCATTTGTTTATGAATTGATTTTTTTTTCTAAAGACATATCTAGTGATAATAAAGTTCTAATAATTATAAGAAGTCCAAATCGAAACTTGTCATAAATGTTATCATCCTATTTGTCCCCACAATATTAATTAATAATTAAAGTTGTGATGGTTACACATTATGGGTACAAAACACAAACCTTAGTTAAATTTAAAAAACTTGTTTTGAAAACACAATTTCATAATTTCATAATTATAATTGAATTCATGTTTTGAAAATACAATTTCAATTATTGTGTGTATAACAATATATAATTTAGTGTGTGTAACAATAATTAACTTAAAAATTAAGTTAAAGAAACAAACCCTTCTATCTTTTCTATTATAAATAAGAGCCTTTAAGCCAGATTTAACACAAGCAAATTTTCAAACCATGGCTGATTTGCAAGAAAATCTTATACTTCTTCTTATCTTGCTAGCATCTATCATTTTGGTCCGAACCTTCCTCACCAAAACTAAAACCAAAGTTCGCCTTCCACCGAGCCCACGAGCACTACCGATCATTGGACACCTCCACCTCCTTAACCGAATCCCTCACCAAGCTTTTCACAAGCTTTCGAACCAATATGGACCTTTAATATACCTACTCTTTGGCTCCAAACGTTGTGTGATTGTTTCCTCGCCGGAAATAGCAAGAGAATTCCTAAAAACCCATGAAACTAGTTTCTTGGACCGCCCCAAAATGACTAACGCAGACTACCTTTCATATGGCACCGCGGATTTCGCTTTGGCACCCTATGGACCTCACTGGAAGTTCATGAAAAAGCTTTGCATGACCGAACTTCTAGGCGGTCAAACACTTGAGCATCACTTACCGGTCAGGTGTGACGAACTAAAGCAGTTTCTACATCTATTATATAAAAAAGCGAAGGCCAATGAGGCAGTTGATGTAGGAGCAGAGCTTATAACGTTAACGAATAACATGATATCAAGGATGGCACTAAGAAAAAGGTTTTCGAAAAATGAAGACGATGCTGACAAAGTGAGGAAGATAGTGAAAGAAATGTGTGAGCTTGCTGGTAAGGGTAATGTGTCGGAAATGATATGGTTTTGCAAGAATTTGGATTTGCAAGGATTTGGGAAAAGGCTTAAGGATGTTCGCGATAGATTTGACACTATGATGGAGAAGATAATGAACGAACACGAAGAGGCAAGGAAGAAGGAGATGGGTGATGGAATAAAAGATGCACTTGATATTTTACTTGATATATACGAAGATGAAAACTCAGAGATCAGAATGACCAGAGAAAACATCAAGGCCTTCATTATGGTAAAATTTTCTTTGCTTTCATTATCATAAAATTTTCTTTGCTTTATCTTCTCCATGTCACTTAAAATTGGAAGAATTTATTTCACCTTTATACAAATTGTTAAATCGTGAATTCGAGTTAGTTTAACTAATAAAATTTCTCCTCATCATACATTGAAACTATCTCTAAAAAAAATTCACATCATTTAAAAATATTAGATATACACGCTTATACATACCTGTGATGCAGAATATGTTTGGAGCTGGGACAGACACATCAGCTGTGACAACAGAATGGGGACTCTCAGAGCTAATTAATCACCCAAAAGTGATGGCTAAAGCAAGGCAGGAGATTGATATGGTTATTGGGGAAAACAAAATAGTAGAGGAGTCGGATATAGTTAAACTTCCCTACATGCAGGCTATAGTGAAAGAAATACTGAGGCTTCACCCAACTGGCCCCTTAATTGCGAGGGAGTGTACTGAAGATTGTAACATTGCTGGCTTTGATATCCCATCAAAAACCCGGGTTTATGTAAATGTGTGGGCTATTGGAAGGGACTCAAACCACTGGGAGAACCCACTTGAGTTCTCACCGGAGAGGTTTCTTATTGAAGAGGGTAGTGGGAATAGCCAATTGGATGTGAGGGGGCAACACTTCCATTTTATACCATTTGGGAGTGGAAGAAGAAGTTGTCCTGGTGCAACGCTAGCATTGAAGGTTGTTCATACCACACTGGCTGCAATGATTCAGTGCTTTGAATGGAAAGTTGGAGATGAAGGAGATGGTACTGTGGACATGGAAGAGGGACCTGGGATAACCCTTCCTCGGGCTCATCCTCTAGTTTGTGTCCCTGTGGCTAGGCTCAAACAATTTCCACCAATTTGATTTATAATTGTGGTTTCGACTTCTAATAATTATTTGGTTCAAGTTTGCAAGGCCAAGGCTGCACTTAATAATGATTTTTAATTGTTTCTTCGTGTGAGAGTAAAATGTTATGTCATTGAATGCCAAATACTCCCATGTGCCATTAGTATTTCAGTTATAGCAAGCCAGATTGCGGGGCCTGCACACAACAATAAAGCATAGTTTTGTGTGCGTGCGTGTGTAAAGCTAGTTAGAGAGAATGATCTACCTAGTAATGGTACCATTCAAAATGGATTTGTTCTGCATTTTAATTTCCAAATCTTATGATGAACAATGTAAGTTTCATAATTCCGTGGAAGGACAGTCCAATTATCCTCTTATCTATTGCTAAAATATTGTTCCTAAAAAATTCACGCAATTTTAATTTCGTTCTTGAAAATTTTTTGTCACTTCAGTTCATGTGTTTCCAACCATTATTTGAAAACCATAGGCCACAAGGGCCTAATGGATGTAAGCCGTCGGCCAACCATCATTTGAAAACATTCATTTTTTAAAAGGGTTATTTAATGATAAACATGTCAAGGGTTTTTAATGAAAAAGTCTCTAGAAGGGTTTGAATAAAAATCTCGTGAGTTTTTTGTGAAAAAATTCCATGATTTTGTCATGGGTTTTTAATGAAAAATTCCTTGAAGGGTTTTTATGGAAATCCCATGATTTTGATGAAAGAGTTCCCATAAGGGTTTTTGGGAAAATCTCATGAGTATTTTTATGAAAATGCCCTTAGAAGGATTTTTGTGAAAATCCCTTGATTTTTGAGTGAGAAATCCCTAGGAGAGATTTGATAAACATCACATGAGTTTTAAGATTTGGTCCCTGTAAGGGGTCTAATAAAAATCCCATGCGTTTGGTGTGTATTAGAGGTTGAAGACAAAATTTCATCTATATATAATATATTAAAATGGTTGTAACATTTAATATTATTATGCTCCTATTGTTCTACCTAATCGGTCATGTCATTAGTCACATTATCATTCTTTTTTTTATTTAATTTTTACCTAAATTTTTTGACAATATTAAACATATAAATAGATTCATTTTATATATTCATCGTGGGTAATTTTTATTTACATATAACTTTGCATTTACATATTCATTTACTTTAGTTGAAATGTTTATAACTAAACAATAAAATCAATGAATAATAAAAAAAAACAAAAATATTGTCTATACATAGGCATCTTGGGCAGCTTTAACATTGTATATAATATTTTCTTTATATATTCATCTACTTTGATGGAAATGTTTATAACTAAACAATAAAACCAATGAATTACAAATATATATATATATATATATATATATATATATATATATATATATATATATATATATATATATATTCATCTTAGATGGTTTTAACTTTACATATCAATCTATCTTTACATATTCATCTGTTTTAATTTTAAGTGTTTATGACTAAACCTAGAAATCAATGAAGAATCAAAAACAAAATATATTGTTTATAAAAAAGCATTGACATGTCTTTAATGGTGAAAAAAATACAACTTGACAATTGACCGTAGAAAGAGCGCTAAATCAAGTGCGTTAAAGATCTCCTACTAGAGGTTTGTACCCCCACTATCTTATCCTTAATTAATTCGTCTATGTTCCTTGGTGCAAATATTTGTTTTATCATTTTATTTACAATGTTTAATGCTCTTAATGAATGGTGTTTATTACTGACTTGACTTGGGGGGAAACATATTATAATTTATTTTATTTTATTTTGTGTTATTGTTGGGTTTTAGTTTATTTGGAAAATTAGAAGATGGTCAATACAATATAATGAAGAACAATTTATGCAGTTGAAGAAGAAGGTATACACAAATAAATTTCATGCAGTTTCCTTAACTATTTGTAAATACTTTGTTCGGGAAATTATACCTTGCTACCTTAAATTATACCCTCATTTACACTTACTGCCCAGAACTTTCAGAATGCACGATTACCACTCTAAAGTATAACTCATGTTTCACTTTGCGCCTTACTATCAATTGGGTTGTAAACTTGGACGGACCATGTCACGTGCAACTTATGTGACCTAACATACAAAAGTGGTGATTTGAAGGAATGTACGAAAAGAGAAAGGATTTCACCAAATGAAAAATAGGAATTACTACAACATGCCACTAGAACTAGTGATCATGGTTTTGTGCTCTGAGTCAATCAGAGGATTACATTTCTTTTAATAATCCTCTCTTTTAAATTAAGTTTGTGAGCTGAACTCATTTATAAGTCTATAAATATAGGATTTAATTAATGAGTATCACAATAGATGGTACCAAGCTCACGTGTGACAATGCTTACATTATATTGGATGGAACCAACGTCATATTGAGTAGCACCAACACCACATATGACAATACTGATTGTCATACTCGGATTCTCACCGCATTAAACAACAGCATTCCATTGGATTTTTTGGCCTTGGCAACAAGGATGTTGTTTATATAAATAAACAAGTGTGTGACATTTGTACAACGCTATAGTTGAGTGTGTGTGGGTGAATATTTTACCCATGTTCATTTTTGTTTAGGATATGGAAGTCCAACTAGAGGTAACTAAATCTTGATAAATGCAGTTTTTTAAGGGAATTTTCCTTTGTTTCATCATGTTCTTTTTTAATGATAATATCAACAAATGATTACTTTTTGTTGAGAAAATGAAATGGATGTTTGAGATTAGAGTTATGGTATTTGGTTGTGAGAATGAAGAGGTTGAGCATATAGAAGTATATTATGCTTTAAATTATTATTTATAAATTTCAAAATAATTTAATTAGTTTAAAAATAAGTCTGCTTTTTTCATAGTAAATATTATAATATGTTATAGTCTCCTAGAAATGATGAAAAAACTAGGCAGTTCTAGTATAAAAAAATCTAAATCAACAAAGCAATTCTGAAGCGCTGAAATTTATATAAAATATAAATTACAAAGACTGAGCTTCAAAGCATTCAAAAATGTTGTTGAAAAACATAAATATTATACAAACAAAATTAGTATTATATATAGGCATTACAAAACATAAAGATTATTTTAAATGAAATTGCAAAGTAATCACACATCACCGAGGAATTATGTACATTATTGCTGCTCTTACATTATGTACATTATTATCCTCAAACACGAGTCCCATTAATCCAACACCAATAACCACTAGATAGGATTAATTAAGGTGTGTAATGGGGTAACAAACAATTGGTTTTTCCATTTCAGCAGCAAACCTAGACCCTTGGCTTAAATCAACATTCTCTCTATCCTCGCTTTCCAATCTAATCATTGGACGAAGCCTACAACTATTGGGTGGATCATCAACATAGCAATAGATGCCCCAAGGAATCCTCTCCTTCCGCTACCAAATGGAATGTACCGATCTGATGCTCATGATCACTAATTTTTTCATATGAGCTTTCCAGAAACCTCTCTGGTATGAACTCATCTAGGTCAGTCCAAAGTTCTTGGTCTCAAATGATGGCATAGACATTAATTCGCACATGAGATTTGGCCTTAACAAGTGAACCATTCACCTTGCAACCTTCAACATGATAAAAGATCCTAAAGGGTGAAGCCTTAAGGTTTCCCTAATGACTACGCATAAATAAAGGAGGTATGGCTGTCTGATTCTTTCACTAGCCTGTTGGGCCTAATGATCTTCCAAAAAAACGCTACAAAATGTTATGCAACGTTTTCTTGTGCAACACTTTTCTAACTGCTGCAACAAAACCACAGCAATATCCCTATTGCAACGTTTAATAGAAACACCGCAATACATTTTTACTTTTGAAGCGTTATCTTTGCAACAGTCAAAAAAATGTTTCAATAAACCCAAAATTCATTTATTCAAAATCCAATGTAACAGTTCTAAAAAGCGCTGCAATAAATAATCTATTTCAACGTTTTTAAAAAACATTATTACACACACACACACACACACACACACACACACACACATATATATATATATATATATATATATATATATATATATGTTGCAGCATTTTTATAACTGCTACAATAGACATATATTGTAGCTTTTTGTTAAACGCGACTATACACAAAAATTTTCAAATTGTAATTATAAAAACAATACAACATTAATAAACTATACAATCTTGCTTGTTGTCTTCTACTAATGTTTCTTACCTACAATGTAATCACAAATATAAAGATTATTAGTATGTCATTGATAAAAATAATGATTATAATCACAATTTCAACACAACAACAGTACACAGACTTATCATACAAATAAATTGCATATTTGATTCGAGTCCAAATCTTCTGTCCTACTTTTCCTGTTCCACTCTATACTCCACCAATAAAAACTTGTCACGTGTTCACCTAATTAATTAAATACTATCATTATTGACTTATTAATGCTACCGTTATTAATTAATGGTAGTATTTAATTAATTTGGTGGACACGTGGCAAGTTTTTATTGGTGGAGTATAGAGTGGAACAGGAAAAGTGGAACAGAAGATTTGGACTCATTTGATTCATTTTAAACAAGTCAAAAAATTTTCAAGTACAACAGTATATTACAAAAACCAAGGAAGTCAATACCGTACCGGAGGTTGTACCGGTTTGGTCAGCGGTACGATATATTTCGGGTACCAGTTAATATCGGTGTACCGTTTCGAGATTACCGCTAATATATATATATATATATATATATATATATATATATATATATATATATATAATTTTAAAATGATAAATTTATGTCACACATCTAATCAATAACAACAATAATAATAATATATACTTTAGAAAAACCAACAAGTTCATATATAAATAAATAAAAAAAACCAACGAAAATATATTTTAGTGTGTATCATTGTTGTTATTTAATATATATATATACTTCAACGTGACTATGGGTGGGTGAGTGCTGGAGTGGCAAGTCCCATCAACTTACTTAACATTAATAATAGTAATATAATAATAACAATAATAATAATATTAGAGCTAAAGTCCCATCACATTTCAAATTAGTGTCAAATTTTCACATGGGCTTGAAGTCTTGAGCTGATAAATTGAGGGAAAACCGGAGAGGGAAGTCTTGAGCAGATAAAAGAGGAAGAAGAATAAAAGAGAGAAGAGACCACAGGTGAACTGATCCGGTGCTACTTAGGTGATCAACAACGGCGACAAATTCGGTGCTGCTTTTTACTTTAATTGCTTCTTCTTCCTCTTCTACTTCTTCTTGTCAGCGTTCCTCTCTCTCAAAATTTACAAAACAACTCCCTCTTTTCTTAAAAGTTTACAAATAAATCAAAGATTTTTGCTTCGATCAGAAATGCACTTACCAGTCGGAATCCGGTATTTATCCCGGTATGGCCGGTATTAAATCCGGTACAAAATGAAAGTGTACCTGTACCGGTGAAGGTGCTGGAACAGAAAATTTCGATCGTACCGGCCGGTACGATACGAAACTAACTTCCTTGACAAGAACTATGTACCTTTACCACAAGATAACAATCCTTGACATGAAGATCTTTGACCAAGTTATTGTGAACCCGCATCTGTACCACTACTAGACATGTTTGCAACTTAATGTTGTGTCCAAAATGAGAACATCACCAAAATAGTCGTAATCAATCTTCGACCTGCTATCCCTTCAAAAGAAATTTGTCATGTGGCTTTTAGCATCAACTTGAAATGTGTAGAATAATGATGGATCCTCCACTTACAATTTTTTGAGGTTATTTATCAATCCCTGAGCATCTTCGAGTTGTATAATATTGATTTTCTTAGCACGCAAGTGCTTACTATAACTCATATTATAAAATCTTGCACATGCTCCAGCTTCAGCCTCTTTTGCTATCTCAATTTTATATATTTGTTGAATAAGTGAATCACCTTCTGGGATTTTAGAGCACGAATCTACGTAATACCATTTATTTGAACCTTGGAGGTCATGATTATGCTTGGATATAAAGTGGGAGATCAAACACTCTTCATTTTTTAATGCAATTTGGATCATGGCCTTGCAACCTGTTCTGGTTTCTTTTCTCATTAAATTTTTCATATTGGTTGGTTGCTTCTTTGATCGAAACTTTTCCTTTGAACAATAAAGTATTTTATTGCAAGGGATTTATCTGCCAACCGTTGAACCTTGCCTTTTCTTACCTTAAAACCTATTTACATGACATATTTTTTGTAAAACTTAAGAGCCTCTTCCTCACTTGAAAATTTCATCCCGATTTCTAGTACATGATGAGACTCAACTTCATCGTTCCCTTCAATTGTAATAACAACTTAACAAGTGATTCAGAAGATGCCTCTATTGGGTTAAAATGAATTGACCATTTGCAAATTAATTAATTTTCCAAATTAATTAATTAGATCAAATTACATGCAATGGCGTGGTAGTACAAGCAGATCACCAACAAAACTAAATGCAGCAGAAAATAAATTTGACACGGGTTATTTGTTTACGAATGGGGAAATCCACCGAGGCAAAATCCCACCAGGTGAATTTAAGGTCATCACTCCCAAGAATCCACTATTATCAATCACAAGCGGTTACAAGTATAATAAACATTACCAAACCCTATGGCCTTTCAATCACAAGCAGTTGCAATAAATTGATACCTATTATTTTTGCAATATATTTATCATTGCAATAATTTGATATTAATTCTTTTACAATCTATTACAATGGCAAATACGAAAAATCAACGAATATATCATTGCAATAACCTGATATCAATCATTTCATAATCTATAGCAATGAAAAAATGATGTGATTATCTATTTTAATGAAGATTATTGCAATAATTTAATCCAACTTATTTTGGTCAATTATTTGCAATCTATTGCAATAAGATTCGTGAAGTAATAGTCTATACCTACAAGATATTCGAAACAATAAATTTCTTATTGCAAGAATGTCTATATATACCATTGCATCAGAGTTATCATTAAAATATTTGAAATTTATTGCAACAAAAGTTTTTGTTGCACAAACCTATTACTTCAAATTTTATTGCAACACCACTCTAATGTTATTGCAACGATTTTTTTCATTACAATAAACTTTTTTCCCTTGTAGTGACACTAAAGAGATGAGAAATTTGAATAATAAATTGGAAACTTATAAAGTTTAGTTGTATATCAAATATAAAACATTACAATAGAAGTTAGAAAAATATAGTTCACCTTAAAAAAATATTAATCAAACATATTAAATAAAATAGCATGATATATTTGTACTTTGTAGAGATAAAAAGATAAAAATTACTTGTAGAAATATTTTTAACAAAATAAATAATTTTGTTACATTTTATAAATTACATCCCATTTAATAATATTTATATATTCCTACACATCGCGTGAATCTGCAGCTAGCTTTAAATAAAGTGTCAAACAAACTAATTTAAACCTTCTAAATATGTACAAATGATCAAATAAGTTGAGAATAAAATAGAAATAATTGGCGTACTCTTGCAAATTACTTCAATCTGTATCTTATAGGAAAGTTGACATGCACAAACAAAAGCAATTGCTCTAGGAAGATTGATGCAATACGTTCTTATTTAACATATTCCCTTATAAATTCTTAAGAAAAATTTGTGAGAAAATTACATTAATCTAGTATTTTATGGAAAGTAATTATACTAATGACATCAATACTTTCCATACAAGTGAAAGTAAAATCCATGTTTTTAAATTTATGGAAAATTATTTTAGCTTGTGCACTAAAAAATAAGGTTTCACATTTTAAAATTGTTTTTAGCATCACAAGATTCACAACCTCTTTTACATGGATTCAGATCCTCTAGAGTTCCTAGGGTACTCTACCAAGTAGAGTTCATTAAATCCTAACCACTCTTTAATGATTTAATGGTCTAGATTTTGCCATGTCAGCATTTCATTAACAATCATCTTAATTGTTTTGTTTACAACATTATTTTATTATTTCAAGAATATTATTAATGAAATGCTGACATGGCAGAATCTAAACCATTAAATCATTAAAGAGTGGTTAGGATTTAATGAACTCTACTGGTAGAGTACCCTAAGAACTCTAGAGGATCTGAATCCCTTTTACATCAGTACCTAGTGAAGAGTCTTAATCTCCTGGTAGATTCAAAGAGCATTGCAACCCGATCACAATAGATGTGATATTTAGAATCAGTAGGTATGAATATGTTTTCGAACAATAAGGATTAAGGATGGAGCAACTAGGAGAGTAAGTAATTTGATCTCATTCCTTTTATAGTATTATGAATTTTTTTTTTTTTTTTCAGAAAGTATAGTATTATGAAAATGGTTTCACATATATTTTTTTGAATTAATTTAGAAATATTATATAAAAGGATATGATTTGACACACAAAAGAAATAAATCATTGAATGTCCTTATCATTAATTTAAAAATAAAAGGATATGATTTAATGAGTGGACCACACTGTAAATGTGAGAGGATTGAGCATCATTCACTATACTTCAAGAGTACCTAAGAGTTGCTCTTCATTATCAAAGACACGATAAAAATTTAGGGGTATGAATAAGTCTTACTGTTGACACTGTTTCACTTTTGCTTCCTATATGGAATTAATTGTCAATGGTTCTACAACCTCTACATATTGATTGGTTAGAGAGTTTAGAGGTACATTTAAAAGTTTTTCCTTTTGTTTTCTTTATTTTCCTTGTATTTCATAATTTTTGTTAAAATATTCATGGCATACTATGGTTCACTTTCCTCTTTCTTATTCTTAAATTGAAATCAAAATTTAGTTAAAATATCCTTTTACCAAAAGTAAAGTTAGTTAATGCAAAATTTAAATGTTTAGTGACAACTATCAAACAAATGTCAACAACATACCTTTCCTTGTCTTCTTTTTTTGAGAATCACATACTTTTCCTTATCAAATATACGTTTTCATTTCTAATATTGGAATGTCATTTGAATAGCTATATCCTATCTATCATTAGAAGAAAAGGCAAAATAAAATCATTAATTTTTAGCCTATATATAGAGAAAATTTGTTTACTACTACAATGTATAATAATAGTACTATATTAATATTATTTCGTGTAAATTGCAAAGGAAATTCGAAATTTTCTTTTTTTATTTCTTGATAGAATGTAGTTTTTTTTTTTTTTGGGTGAAGAAACTGATGCAGGCATATTGGTTCTTGTATTTGTTTTTTTCTCTATTTAAAAAGAGGTTAATTAATTAATTTATTTGTATTAAAGTTTTGTTTTCTATCCACTCAATAATACAACCTTTTTTAAAATAAAAAAAAAATTATACACACACACACACACACACACACACACACATATATATATATATATATATATAATAAGGCAAGTCAAGTAATTACCATACCTGATCCGCTAAATTTGGATATGGGTAATGATAGGGATGAAGACACTCAGACCGTCCATGGTCGTCACACTAGCAGCCGTCCAGAAGGTAGCATCAAGATGAGTCTAACGCGCATGGTCGTCCTTGGACGAAAACAAACCTACATCACTCGTCCAAGGGAGGTGCACATCCCCGTCCTGAAGGAATTCGTTCACATGAAGACCCTTGGACGAGACCCTTATACTTGGGAATTACTAAGTACATTTAACCACTCCGTGACTTACGCATAACTTCCGGTGACCGTTGTATGAGAAGATATAACTCCTAAACGGTTGTAAAAGTTATCCATGAAACCCCGACCTCCTCAAATCTAGGAGAGGTTACAATTCCAATAACTGCTCCTAGGACACTATATAAACACCTGTTCAGACCAATGAAAGGTACGTTTTTACGACTCCCAAAAAGTTGGAACTCCAAAAAATACAGAGAAAAAACTAACTTTGCCATCGGAGGGTTCTTGGCCGGCGATCCCGGTCACCTTTGATTGCTTTCCTTTGTTTTTTAGGCCATCAAGAAAGCAAGTGGTCCTTTCAAGTCCGGAGCATCCAGCCTACTGATTTTTTTTACTTCATCAGGTAAAAACCCATACTTGATACCCAGAGCTTAATTGGGTAGGGTAATACCCACAATTATCGGGTCGGGTTGGTCTGGGTATCCATTACCCAATAGGTATGGCCCCCTAATCACAACTTGGTTGCAATGTTATTGTGTGGGATTATCAGATTTGGATTTTTTTTCTATCCAATGTTGTTGTGTGTTATTTGTGATTGTTAGCTTCCGTTTGTTGTGGTTGGTCATTGTTGTCGGCTTGGTTATGGTGGGTTGCTAATGCAAGTTGTTGCTGTGATTTTTTTTATCTGGTGGACCGTAGCCACTTAGGGTTGGGGTTGCTAAGGTTTTGTGGTCTTTGGGTGTTAGTGTGGGTGTGGGTGTTGTTGGGTCAAGGTTGGGTTTGGTTTTGGTTTTTGGTGGCAATGGCAGTAGTGAATGGGGGGTAGGTTGAGGTGATGAAGTTGCAATGTCTCAACCTTTTTCTTTTTTTTTTTCTTCAGTCCAGTTGTTGTTGTTGTTGTTGGTATGTGTAGAAAATATATTGTTTTAATGGAATATATTACAAAATAAAGAATGTGACATAGGGTTTTGTAAAAAAAAAAAGTGACCACTTGGTAGTGTAAAATAAAATAGAGATTTTTTTTTTCAAATCCAAATGTGAATGCACTTAGTGTTTTTTGGGTGTTTAGATTCACATGGATGTGGTGAGATTTTGGTGGTTGTCATTGAAATTCTATTAAGTAGGCTTTGAGTTTTTTCTTCTTTAAACACAAGTTTTATTAAATTTTTATAAAAATAAAAATAAAAATAAATTGAAAGAATTATGTTTCATTTTTAAATCACAATATTATTTTAAAACAAAAATTTGTTTATTCTCTTAAAAAATGTTTTGTACATTGGCTTCAACTTGTTTAGTTTTTTGCTAATTGCTAAAGCTAAAAAGTAACATTTTGTTTCAGAGAGAGAAATGAGAGATGATGGAATGAAATGGAAATGAAATGAAAGAATTTTAAAAGAAAATTCTTTCAATTGCCTTTTTTGAAGGTCAATAGGAAGGCAAGGAATAAAATCCAATTTGCATTCCATTCCCAATTTAAAAACAGTTTTCTAGTTTTTAGAAACACAAACAACTTGCTCAAATTGAATAGAATGGGTCTATGACCCACTATCTACCGAATGGTTGGTTGAAATTGGATTTGTCGATGCTTTGAGAGGGTAGGTTGGTTACGGGCGAGTGATCAATCTTAGGTTAATGAAATGTGCTCCATAGTCTATACTCTATACAATTTAAATTACAAAGGAAATCAACAATTTTTTGTTTGCCCATTTTAGCCCAAAAAAATGGGCTTGATAGTTTGGTTTATTTTTAATGTCTAAAATTGCTACTAAATATTTCTTGGGCATTTTAATTTTTTTTAAAAAAAATAGAAAATCTAGTCAAGAGCCTTGTAGTTCAACTAGTTGGCATTTCTTGAAATATCCATGACATTCAAGATTTAAAATCCCCCTTCTTGTTGTAAATATTGAATTATCAAAACAAAAAATAGAGAAAAATTCTTAGACCCTCAAGCTAAGCCCCAGATATAAATTACTACACTCATCACTCTAAGAGTCTGTTTAAGATCCACTTATTTTGCTGAAACTGAACTCTTTGCTGAAAGTACTATAGATAAAAGTAAATGTTAGTTAAAATAGTACAGTGAAACCTATAAATAGTACCAAAAATGCAGTAGAACTCATAAATAGTAACAAAAATAAACTAAATAATAAAATAAACTGACTTTTTAAGTTTGAGCCAAAACAGACACTAAACCACTATTTTATATTTCTAGGACCTTCAGGCCGGACCCCATGTAAAAAACTACTACACTGCGAGCTTTAGGCCCAACCCCATTAACAAATGAAATATCCCTTGGGCCTTGGGCTATACAATACAATACCATACAGATCACAAAGTCATCATCAGCTCTCTCTCTCTCAGTTACCATCATCCAACATGGATAAGACTATATCAAGAGAGAGGGAGGGAACCAATGCCAAATCCATCTCATTATCTCATCCCACCCTTCAAAAACAACACAACTGAACTAATAATGGCAACTACTTCTACAGTTCCACGCTTTCCCAGTCCCATATCCTCAACTTCAACCTCAGCCAGTACTCCAAAACCTCCACAGCTTCACTTCAAAGCCCATAATGCACCCAGTTTTTCTCAGCATATAAGTCAGAACTCTCTCATTCTCAGTCTCAGAAGAGAAGTACTGCTTAAAGGCCTAGCAGCAGCAGCAGCTGGTGCAGTGCTCCCTCTTCTCAAACCACCTCCTTCTTTTGCAGCTAAAGAAGTGGAGGTGGGTTCTTACCTCCCCACTTTGCCTTCTGACCCTTCCTTTGTTCTCTTCAAAGCCTCTCCCAAAGACACCCCGGCTCTTCGCGCAGGTACCTACACCCTCTCATTCTTTTCTTTTATGACTATATATGTGTTCTAGAATACTGAGAATAATGCTGTGTATATCATTGAGATACAACAGAGGATTTGTATTTATTTATATTGTGATGGCTCATCAGTAGTAATGACATCTTTGATATTTGGTTCAAACCCCACCTCCCCTCAACATTACATTATCCACCTAGAGCTACAATATCTAATATTCCATTATTATGTTTGCTTATTTATATGAAAAAATTGGGCTTGAAGTTTTCGATTAGTGTCTGTGGATTCATTCTATCCTATAAAGGAAGGTTTAAATTGGTTAAATGATAAAAGTTAACCATTTTCTTATCAATTTCAGTTTTCAGGACAAATGGTAATTCATCAATACCTATAGCTGTTACATTGATTTTCTGGTATCTACTAATTGATTGTGTTACGAGTAGTATGGTGATTGGTCAAGGTTTTGATTTCTTTGTAGTTTTTATGATTTGTTTTTTGAATGTTCAATTGGGTTAGAAGAATGAAGAAGGAAGAATCAAGAGGGTTTAGAATTTTATTGATTCAGCTTATAGAGGCACACACATGGATTCTTAATGGATCATGTTGTGTTTGTGTTCAAATTGTAAATGGGTGTTCCTTGTTTTATGCCCAGGAAAAAGAAATCGACTTAGCATTCATATCCTGGATGTCAATAGACTCAATCAAAATGGAATTTGAGTTAGGGATGTTTAGGTTTAGAAGGATTATACGGTGATAGGAATAGGAAGTCAAGCAAATCCATGAAACTTAGGGGAACTGACATTGTGAATGTGGACTGAAAAGGCAACTCATTGCATTTCCTCGACATATCAACGGATCTGGAATTCTATGAATGAAGTGGATTTGAGCTTTTGACATAATTATGTGTTGGGAGTCCATTACTACCTTTGATACCTGAAACTGTTGACTAACAAGTCAGATGAAGCCTGAGATCAGGAAATCGATTGAAGCATTCTGCATAAAGAAGTTGTCCCTATAATCAATGAAAGTGCAACATTTTTGCCCTGAAATTTTCTATAAGCATCTAAAGACTCCCAAACATCACAGTTTTGCTATTAGCACTGAGAATCTTATTTAGTTTCTTTCACAACAGCCAGTGTCTATCATTAGAGAAGTTGCTAAATTATTGAACTATACGTAGTATTGTCCCTTCACCTTGCATCACAATAACATCAGAATAAAGTATTGAGGATTAAGGGAACATGATAATTGTTGTGCCACTGGCATACATGTTAACCTCTAATATTTTCCAAACATGCTACCACTAAATGAGAGGAATGATAAACCTCTTTTTTTTTTTTTTGGCTTTTGGTTAATACAAATAAAAAGATCATACCCAAAGCACTAGGCTCCCACTTTGCTGGGTTTGGGAGAGGTAATTGCTAGGCAGTCTTACCCAATTTGGTTAATTATTGGACATTTTTGTGCTTCATTTGCAACTACCAGTGCTTCATTTGCAACTACCAGTGCTGAATTTCTGCACCATGGCCAACAACATCAGCTTTTCCTGCACACTCCAACTCTTGTTATGACCAATAGAGCAATGGCAATTCTATCACAGCCATGTAATTATTACCACCACCGTCCATCCCACAATAACAATTGCCAAAACCATACTGCTATAGTTCCAAATACCAGCAGCATTCTGATCATCTTTGCTGCCTTTAGCACTGCTATTAGGCTGGTCACAACTACAATGCCTTTACCACTGCTATATTCCACCTTCCTAAGGCCTCAAATCCTGCAACCATAGTTGACGCTTTGCTTGTTTCCATTGTTGTCATCACCATCAACTGACTGAAACCTCACTTTGTTGATAAGTATTACATGAAAACTAAAAATAATTTGACCAAATACATAATCAAATATGTAATGAACAATGTATACCACAATGTGCATATCAAATGCCGTTGCTGCGATTCATTTTTAACTAGACAATTCAGAGTTACAGAATGAAATAGATTTTAGAATCTAGATTCTAATATTCTCTATTACTAATAATAAATATACCCTCTAAATAAATTAATAATCCAATATTTCTCTAGCATTGTTTTTTAATTATTCAGTTTTTTTCTTCTTTTTTTTTGTATATGCTAATGATACTTGAGATTTAGTTCTTTGCAGGAAATGTGCAGCCCTACCAGTTCATCCTCCCACCAACTTGGAAGCAATTGCGAATAGCAAATATATTATCTGGTAATTACTGCCAGCCAAAATGTGCAGAGCCTTGGGTGGAGGTGAAATTCGAAGATGAGAAACAAGGAAAAGTCCAGGTAGTGGCTTCACCTTTGATACGCCTGACCAATAAACCCAATTCATCGATTGAAGAAATTGGGAGCCCTGAGAAGCTCATTGCTTCTCTTGGCCCTTTTGTTACTGGAAATTCATATGATCCAGATGAACTCCTTGAGTCATCAGTTGAAAAGCTTGGTGATCAAACGGTACAACTCTTTTTACTACATTACTTACCATATGATTTGCTATTGTAATTCTTCTGTTGTCATTTATGGTCAGTTCTCATTCTTTTCTTTTTGCTTGTAAGTAGGAAAAGAAACTAGAAATAGGACACGGATAAGCACTATTTGGTTGTGTATGTTCCAAACGGTAGAAAAAGCAGAGGAATTGAATCAGGATTTGTTCCAGTTTAAAGGGACACTGGAGCATGTGCAAATATTTTATCAGATGAATATAGTAACACTGCCAGTATTACTGCAGATTCATATTGCTGTGAGGTTTGCTTATGTATGAAACTTGCTTTACTTTGTCATAACATATATTTGGGCAAGGATGTTAGACATGTTGTCTCCAACACATGTTGACAATAAGAGAAGAAAAAAAAAACTAGAGATTATTTTGTAATATTTGTGGAAAATGATATGTCGAGAGAGGTTAATGATTTAGAATAGTGAGTCACTTGAAAATTTTTAAAGAAATTTGAAGGTGTTTGTCTCATTTTCATATGTTACAATGACTGCTAAGTGCTAACACTTATTGCTTCTTAAATCAAGAGTGATTTATCCCACAAACGCTTGGATATAAGCAAGTATATTTCATTTCTTTAATCTGGATGTTTGTTTGATGTTGCTTGTGAAAATTAAGTGTGAATTAGAAAAAAGCAATATGCGTGTGTGATGGCTACTGTTCGATGCGCACTGTGTGTAACTTTTGTTAATGTTACATCACTTAAGTTTCTATTGAAATACTTCTTTTAACAACTTCCCATATTTTGATGTCCAGTATTACAAATATGTGCTTGAGACTCCTTTTGCTTTGACGGGTTCACATAATCTTGCGAAGGCAACAGCAAAGGGGAACACCGTCGTCTTATTTGTAGCTAGCGCAAATGATAAACAGTGGAAAGAATCTGAGAAAACTCTAAAAGCCATGCTTGATTCCTTTCAAGTGTAGCTCTCTCTTCAATTTGTTACTTTTTGACTTTCAAATGTACAAATCACTAAAGCCGAAAGCATGTTATCAATTGTTGAATTTTTGCGGTTTTTTTGATGTTGGAATGTTGATACCAGAGATCAAATTTTAGCGAACATTTGAATTGCTATGGATGATTGAGTTTACATAGAAACCATTTTTCAGATGATTGAAAGTATCTTATTGTAGTTGCTAATCTGAATACTTCAATCAAACTACAACATGGTGTGTACTACTGAAGAAATCTAGGAACCAAGAACCCCGAGTGACTAGGCTTGTTACAACGTGGTGTCAAACTTCTACCTCTTTTTATTGGCATCCATTGCATCAATTTTATTCCCCAACTAGGGTCAACCAATTCTCTGTGGGCTCTGTGCATTGCTTCATCAGCAAGATTCTGAACAGTGCAGACCCAAGCAAGATATGTGGGAAATGGATAATTCGGAGAATTATTGGTGAACTCTTTAATACACATGGAAAAAGGACTATGAAACGAACATCTAAGGAAAAAGTTTATCTCCAACTTTGGATGAAAATTTCTCTAATCTACTACATAGTGATTGGTAAAACAATCCACACGACTTTTTCATTGAGCCATGTGAATTTTTTAAATAATACAGGTGGATAATTTTATTAATCGCTACATAAATGAGACCGTAATGCCATTTAACCCTACAAAATTCTGTAAGGTCAAGTGGTCACAATGTAAGCTAAGGTGGAACCATATATATACTTCCCTCACCCCAACTCTATATGCGTCTCCCCACAACTCTACAATTCCCCTTGGATTAGTTCTCAAATTTCTCTCAGAGAAAGGGAGATGTATAGATGTAAAATATTTAACTGAAATTATTTTCTGGAAAATATTTTCATGTGTTTAATGGGTGATGAAAATGCTTTGAAATCACAAATTTTATTAACACACTATAATCCCACAAAATTCACAATACAACCAAATCTAGAATACCAAAATCCGCTATTAATCAAAATGCACTGAAAAAGAAAAGAATATATATATATATATATATATATATATATATATGAAAATTGAAAAAAGTCAACCAGAGAGAGATGGGTTGCGGTGTGGTAGGTGTTGCAGTGGGTCGCTTGAGCAGTTGAGCAAGAGACGACTGCTAGAGAGCAAGAGAAAACTAGTTTTTCTTGCACATTAATGGAGACACTTTTTTTGGGAAAAATATATATATATATATCTATGTGGCCTAAAATTTTTACGCCAGTAATCCATCTTTAAAAGAAGAGAAATATTGTGTTCATAACTAGGGTGGAAAATATTTGCTTGACCCGCAACCAACCAGCTCGCCTCATGTGCGTCATTAAGTTAGGTGGTTTGGGTTAGGCAGGTTAGATCCTCAAAATAGCGGATTGGGTTGGGTAATGGATTGAAAAATTGCCAACACGTTGCAATCCAATATATATATATATATTAGTTCAAATTTTCAACTGTATATTCTGTATTTAAAGTTAATCAATTTTTACCGCTAATCAATAATCAATTCCTTTAACAAACCACCGCACACCCTTGGTGTGATGGTCACTCCGCAAGTATAAGTACTTGTAGAGTGTGGGGGGTAAGAGCCGGAATTCAAGTCTCTAGGAGGAAGTTTCACAGGCATATACACTTAGATTAGGTTAGAGTAGAATTCTATCTTGTATAAAAAAAATTCCTTAAACAAAATATAAAAAGTTAGAATTGAAACCCTAAACGCACTTCAGTCATATACTACACTCTGTATTTAGCCTTCACCCTTGACCATTTTCTCTCCCTCCCTTTTTCTTGTTGTTTTTTCTTTTTCTTCCTCAACCTTTTTTAAAAGCTGGAGGTCATTTAGTTTCTAATTATAGAGTTAGTTATACTGTTATGCACGTGTAATACTCTCAGTGGTTCTTATAGTTTGTAATACGGTTAGTTTAAGCACCAAGGTTGGTTATACTTGTATGTAAGTAAATATACTCTATAGTTTATCAAAAGTGTGTGTGTGTATGTACACACACACACACACACACACACTCTATATTTAGTAACTAGCTAGTAAGTTTTCCGTGCAATGCACGGATAATGTTGTAGTGTTTTATGTAAATTTATTTTTGGAAAATATTAGACATATATTATAGTATATTTATTATAAAACTTTGTTAGTAATGAGTTCATCATAAAAAGTAACAATTATAAATTGCTCACATATATCTATTATAATTATTTTGTTCAAGTAATGAGCAATAATTAAAACTACTTGGAGTAATATTGTATAATAAGAGCTGATAAAAACATATTAATTCATTCTATATTATTGATTTTTATTATATGATGTAATAAAAAACTTCATTACGATTTTTTTTTTTTTCAATCTTTGTTATTAAGGTATGGTGATGCTTGTTATCATCATCAATTTCTATATCTTCAACATTTGAAGTTTAGTCCGTTCATATTTGTTCAATTTTTGAGCTTTCATCATTTTTTTTTTCCTTTTGTTGCATCATTTGTGTTAATCACTAATGAATTGGCATCGAGAGATTCTTAATTAGATATTACAAAGTTTGGATTTTGTCGCTAAGATTTTTCATAGTATTTGCATTTATATTAAATTTTAATGATGTTACAGTTTTTGTAAATATTTTTATTTTTATTTTTTGTTGATTTTGGAATAGTGCAGTGCAAAGAATTAATATAGCATATTGAATTGTGTATTTTTTTTTTCTTCCATACCTTTTTATCATTTGAAGGTGCATCAAAAATCTTAGCAACTATGTAATTTTCAAAACCACCCTTTAGATTGAATTCATTCAAATGAAGTAGAGAAATCCATTTTTTTCATAAATTTTTTTTTTTTTTTACAAATCACGCGGAATTGTTTCTCCAATATCAATATTTTTACAATAATTTAAATAAGTTGTATCTCAGTTTATTTTTCAGCAAAATATCTTGTAAATTCAATTAGGATTTTCTCGGCATCTCAATCAAATATCACTAAATTTGTTTTGATAGTTGCATAAAAAACTTCAATTTAAATCATGTATCTGAAGTAGTTTGCAATTGTATATATATAGTAGTTATAGTGAGATAAATATATTATAAATATTTGGAGGGTATGTAGTTAATGTTAGTGCCTCTAACTTTGGGATAGAAAGATTTATTTTTGTTTCACATTTAGCATACCAAAATGATTTTGCATGTGGTTTGACATTCCTTTCACAAAGTACGCATAAAATGTAATACCAACTTATTGTTGTATCAATATCACTTATTATTGCAATACCCTAACAGTTTACATCTTGCAATGAACTTTGAAATTAATATGTATTATTTTTTTAATGTAAATAATATGATGTATGATTATTTTTTTACGTAAATGATGAGTATAAATTGAAATGATTAACAAACCTATTTCGTAGGATCTCATTCAATGCATTTTATCTTTACTATTGTCTTCATAATATTTAAAGATAAATCCTCTGAAACTTTTTTTGCATGTATTTTTGGTATTTCTTGTATAGGATCATGTTTTTTACCATTCTTATCATTGAATTTTTTTAAAGAAAATATTAAGTTAATGGCATTTTGTGAGATAGTATATGATATTTATTAGACTTTTTTGTTATTATAAATTTTAGAAATATGTATTTGTCAATTATTTCAGCAACCTCAAAGATCTTAAGATTTATATATATTTTTGTTGCACTGGTCGATGACAGAGAATTTGTCTGCATAAATTGCATAGAACATTATTAATAGACAAACGCATATTGAATTGAAATTGGGTAAAAATGAAATCATGATTTCATGAGGATGAGATTTTCTAGAAGTATCACCTATACGTGGGGGAGGAAGAAGAGAGTTTGTAAGAGGGTAAGAGTTTTTGCTTTAATTTACACGTGGGAAGGGTCAAACTTGGGTCATAATATGTAAGGTAAGAACTGGCTTGAGTTTTTCATAAGGTTTGGTCTACTTTTAAAATGTAGTTTATTTTATAGTGAATTAATTTTGGTCTAATAGGTCTAATTGTCAAGAACAACTCATATTTTATATAATAGTAAAAAAAAGTTACTATGATCTATTGGGTAACAATAAAAAAAATTTAATAAAAAGAGGTAAAAAATACTAAATTTATATAATAGTAAAAATAAGTTACTATGATCTATTGGGTAACGGTTAAAAAAACTTAATGAAAAAAAGTAAAAAAGGTTAAATACAATATTAGAATGCCATGTGGTAGGACAGTAAAAAGAAGTTATTATGATCTATTGGGTAACAGTAAAAAAAACATAATAAAAAAGGTAAAAAATGCTATTTATATAATAATAAAAATGAGTTATTATGATCTATTGGATAACGGTTAAAAAAACTTAATGAAAAAAGGTAAAAAAGGTAAAATGTAATATTAGAATGCCATGTGGCAGGACTTCATGCACTCTCATATGAGGTCTCTGCTTTTATATATACTAGTAAGTTACCCGTGCAAAGCACGGATAATGTTGTAATGTTTTATGTAAGAAGGCTTTAGAGAATGCTGTACATATATTATATGACATAATTATTATAGAATTTTGTTAGTAATGAGTTCGTCATAAGAAGCAACAATTATACATTACATACACATATCCATTATAATTAATGAGAAATAAGAAAACAACTTTGGAGAAATATTGTAGAATAAAAATTGATATAAAATGTGTCTTTCTCTTTCTTCTTAATTCTAAAACAAAAAAACACATCCCAAACACTCACAGTTAATCACAATCTTTACAAAACTCACAAGTTCAAAACGTCTAACCTTAACATAATAGTTAATCTACGAAGCTTGCTAGTAAAACTAAATTCAAACTAAACCTTAGTCTCTAGCCGTGTTTTTATTCCAAAGTTGGGTATCATTTGTTGTGTAGTGTTTTTATCATGAATTGTAGAAGGGTAATGAGACATATATTTACAACCTCTAAGAAATTAAAGAAATCAGCATTAAAAAAAAGTACCACCGTCCTCCACATTTCAATGTTTGATCAAATCCTATTAAGCTCAAAATTAATAAATTTTTCTAGGACTACAGTTAGTGCCAAATTCAAATTTGGCAACACTATGTTTTTTTTTTTGTAAGTCTCCCAAACTAATATGAATATGGCCTTTTGCAATATGCACATTTAACAAACTGAATCCACAATGGTTGAAAAGTGATTCCAAAACACATATATTTGGATCCCCCAATAAAACTTTCAAATTTTCATCATACATAGAACATTTTGTACTTTAACAACTTGCCAAATATAAGCATATACTTGCCTTAAAACTATACGTTATTATTAATTAAAAAAGCAAATTTTCAATCTTTATAGTACTATAGCATCATTGTTTGAATGCTCCACCTTCTAAGATTGCATAAATTTCTTCTTCAGCACATGTAAACTTAGACCTTTTAATTCATTGTCTTACACTAAGTTCATTAATAACCACATGAACTAAAATGAGGTCTACTCCCCTAATTCCCTGATGCTTAACTACATCCAAATAACATTCAAAATTGATCAAGAATGAAAAGATTAATATCTTTTTTTTTTCTTTTTTGGAATGAAAGGCATATCTCAAAAAACGACAAAAAATCAACATTGATAAAGAGCTAAGTTAAAATCAGAGGAGAAAGAACACTTGATTGAAATAGGCATGAAAATTTTTATATTGTGTGAATATCTTGCAAGAAAATATAGTTAAACCAAGAGTTCCATATAAAGCCTTCAAGCCCTATAGCAAAACCAAACATCAATTTGTCCATAGAAAAGCATAAACCTCTACACACCTTCTACAATCATTATTTCTATTTAAACTCATATGCTTTCAGTTACATCTTATGGACAATGAAGCCTTACCCGATCAAGAACCAAAAGTCCCTCAAACATCCCCACTTCTATGAGTCAAGAATCCAAGTACCATACATTTGGCTTTTCAGGAAATGCTTCAACCTTAAAAAAATATTGACATGTTTGTAAGTATAAAAAGATATAAATGCAATATTTTCTGTCAATAATGCATGCTCAAAAATATCCATAAGGAAATGAAAAATTCAACATATCAATAATTATTTTTTCCTAGATAACCATCATGATTTTCATCTATTTGATTTGAACCAAATTGGTTTGTGCAGTTGGTATAGAATGATAGATGATTAGAATTTTAAATTGAAATCTTCAAGACACGACAATTTCACTCTTACCAGTACATAATAATAGTTTAATAAAGAGAATATTAAAGCATTCTCATCTAGTCCTTTAAAACCGGATGAAATGCAAAGTATGTAAGGATTTTCACTAAAAAAAGAAAAAGAAAAAAGGAGCCTTACATAACCGGTCTCGCATTCCTGTAGCAAATTTTAAAACATTGTTATAGTATTATGTATTTTTAGATGATACTATATAACCTATGCATTCGTTTTTTTTTTTTTTTTCCTTTTTTTATTCTCTCTCTTACTTTATATTTCTCTCAAACACGCATAATCCTTTTTTATTCTTTTTCTGCCACTCAAACACACATGACCTGTGTTAGGTGTAAAAATTTATTTTAATATGGTGTATTGTAAAATAAAGAATATGATGTAAGGTCTGTTGTAAGAGTAGTAATGTAATATAAATCAAATGGCCTTTTGGTGAGACAACACTTTTTTTTTTTTTTTTTGCATAAGCATTGGGAATGCTCTTAACAGAGTATGAACTAAGACAATATATAGCAATTATCAATATCATGAAGACCTGACATGTGCACAAAATTTTAAAAAATAAAAAGAAAAATGAAAAGAAAAAGAAAAGAAAAGGAGAAAGTACCTTGTATATGATAATTTCTATCACATATTTGAAATATTTGTTCCAGATTTAGCTAGCATGGTCACTACAGCTGAATATAATAACTTCTATAAAAGTATAATAAAAGCCAAAAAGTAATAGCAAGGAGAATAATCTTTAAAATTTAAACTAATAAAAGCAACTATAACAATCAAATCATGTTCTTGTGTTTTTATTTTCGGAACATATGAGGTGGTCAATCTCATATGCAAAGCATAGTGTCCTTAACTTTAGTATGCAATAGGAAATGCAAATCATACGTAATATTGTTCAAAGAGCTAAGTTTAAATAATGCCTTTGTGTGGAATCTTCTAAAATGTTTGGATTCCTCTGAGAACCTCATCGAGCCCATGCTACTTAAGACAACAAAATCTACATTAATGAAATTAAAGATTAATTTTCCTCAAGTCTGAAAAGTAGATTATAGTCTATTAACATAAGTGGGCATCAACTTCTAGGAAAGTTGACACTCCTAAAATTGAATTTATATAAGCTGATCATTTTTTAAATTCATACCAAAACTTGTATTTGGCCAAATGCAAACCAATTTGTGTGGTTTCCAACAATATTTTGACAATATTTGTATAATCCATGAAGACCAATAATTTCATACGTATGGTGTTGTTCTAGTCTATCGTAAGACATTTCTAGGCAACAACCATACATTACTTATTTCCCAACATTATCCACTACTTGTCTAAGCTACATATAATCATAAATTAAAATTGAAATTAGAAGATAAAAAGAAAGAAAAAATGTGTTGAGAATAAATTAAAATATTAATTCAAAGATTGAAGTGGAACCTTTACCTTTCCCTATTGAGACCTACAGGAAGGTCAGCAGTAATCAAGGCCATCAAAGGCATGCGGTTCATAGGATTAGCAATTGCTTCTACATTAATTGTTGTCTACAACAAAACACTTGGCTATTTTATCAAATAACTTGCGTGCACGTAACAAAAATGTAGTTGCATGAGTCCAAACCAAATAATAAAGCGAAACTTAAAGAGATCAAAATAATAAAGCAAAGATTTAAGAGAGATTCTAGAGATTATATACCCATCTTTTATTGGAAGAATTAACTTACGATTCAATTTAGGACCCGAAGCATAGCTCTGAGAAGGAGATATAACACTTGAAGCAAATTGGCATCAATGGAGGAAGAAAGGACGGAGGTATCTAATAGGATTTTGGTTATTCTCCAAAGAAGTGTTACACCAATTCATTTTCCTTGGTGTCTTGCAAGTTGTAAAGGTTGTAGATAGATATAGATACTGATTTCAAAAGAAACACGTTAGTGAATATAAAGGGGGAATTGAAGAGTTAAGAAAGAGAAAGAGATGAACTGTTTTTGCTGAAGCAATTAATAACCTCCATTGTTTCTATTTCTAAATGCATGTAAAAATTAACTTTTTAAGAGGAGGTGAAGTGAAAGGTCAAATGCAATAATTACACTAATAGAGCTCTAATAGAGCGCCACATGGCAGGACTTCATGCACTCCCACATGAGGTCTCTGCTTTTATATATATATTGATTGTAGTTTGTGATAATTGTTTTTAAAAACATACATACCATTCAAAAGTTTATTTGTTATGTTGATATGTTATTATTTTGAACAATTGGTATGACTTTGGGAATGTTAAGACTTTGGGTTTGTTGATTTAATTTTTCTCAGTTGTAAGGCAACAACTTACTTTTTTTTTTTTTTCTTTTTTTATAGAGACAGGTCTATTAGAGATGACATATCTCTTTCTTTTAACGCTATTTTTGTGTTGAAATTGAGATTATTCAATAAAATCTAACTTTAATTTTTGTGTGCAGTAGTTATATTTAAGATTATTCAATAACAAATTGTAGTTTGTGATAAATTTTTTTTTTAAAAAGAACATTGTTAATGTCAACCTGCCCAACCCGCCTAACCCGCTGAGTTGAAACGGCCAAAATTTGTAACCAATCCACCAAATTTAAACTTTGGTGAGTCAGTGGTGGATTATAATTTTCCCAACCCGCTAGTGGCAGATTAGATAGAAATATTGGCATTTACCTGCCCAATCCAACCTGTACATACCCCTAATTTTCACAATAAATCATAAGAGACAGTTTGTTATTGGTTGTTATGAGTAGACAACAAAATAATTTAAGTTGTAAATTCAAATAAGAACTAATAACAACTTACCACCTATGATTTGTTATGAAAATATTATGGGTGTAGTACTTCTCTTAAAACAAACATGTAATCAAAAATTGGTAAACATGTAACCAAAATATTATAAGTCCTAGTTAGCTCAACTGGTTATGTCTCTGATGGTTGAATATATCTGAAATTCAGATGTCTCTGATGGTTGAATATATCTGAAATTCAGAAGCAGACGCCATAAGTTGAAACTCTTTTAATAAAAAAATATTTATAATTAAAAAAAAAAGAAAAAGAAAAAAGAAACACGTAACCAAAGAAACACGTAACCATTGAAATGGGCGGATACTATTTCCCTACCTCAGTATAAATAAATAAAAGGAGGTCAAATAATTATCAGCTCTTCATGTTCACGTAGAATTAGGGAATGGATTAAATTCACACAACTTTTTTTATGCAACTTAAATGATTATTTGGTTGGAAATTTTAAAACGGTTTTTTTTTTTTTTTTCCAAAGACCAAACTTAAAAATGGCTACTCAAATTTTTTGCGCAAATATTAAAAACTGTTTGTGTTTTCAAGATCGGGTTTGTATTTTTAATTAATGCTTGAAGTAAAGATACATTTGCCAAATAAATATTGTCTTCTTTAACCCTTTTTTTTAAAAAAATAATTCGTTAGTTGGAAGAGGGAATATTTAAATATGGACATCTCCATTGAAAACATTAAAATGTATTAGTTGAGCTCCAACACTTCATTTTATAAAAAAATCTATGAAATTAGGTAATGGAAAAAAATTGAATGTAATGAAATTAAATTAAATAACATTATTTGATTATTTTAAAATAATGGAATAGAAATGGGTAAATTAAGTAACTTTTTTTATTGTTTTAAAATAAAGAAATAAAGAAAAATAGATGGTAAGTTTTTTTTTTTTTTTTTGGAGTAACGTAAAAAGAAATTAATAAAATTATTTTATGACAATATTACTATTAGACTCTTATTTTAAAACAAATAGCTAAATATATAAAAAAAAATTAAAAGTTTTAGTAAAAAATAAAAAATCATTAAATATAATTTTTATTTCCTTTATTTCCTCCCAATTTTAAAGAAAATGAAAATTTGAAATTTTAAGAAAATAGAAAGAAATAGATAGAAGGGAATGAAATGAGTGAAAGGAAACATTCATTCCATATTTTCATTCCCTCCCATTTACACTCCCAAACAAGAAAATGAATTTTTCATTCCTTCTATTAACGAACAAGAAAAGAAAATAAATATTCTAAAATTATTCTTTTTATTCTTTTCCATTTCATTCATTTCTCTCCCTCCTCCCAAACAAGCTATGAGGCTCTTAGCATCTCTTTTCACATTTAAAAACTATTTAAAAAACATTTTTGAAACCTATTTCAAGACCAATCTTTACCCTTTTTTAAGACCCTTTTACCAAAAGGACAACTTTAATTTCCTCTCAACAAACCATCCAGCTTTAGAATCAATACCTCTTCTTACCAACACAAAGAAAGCATAGTCTCGTTTGATCGACAGTGATAAACACCATTCATCTAGATTGAACTTATAATATAAGAATACACCAAATAAGTTATTCCAATTTCATATATTTAGTCAAATGTCTGCAATCAGTACAACATTATGACATGCTACAGAGTAGAGCACTAGACACTAGAGAGAGAACAACAGCCGCACATCCATTTGAAGAGACCTCAGGGCTAATGTTCTACATCTCAACCAAAGAACATTATAGTATATCCTAACAAGCCGAAGTTAACAGAAGTTTAGGTAATTTAGAGTACATCTAAAGGCTAAGAAAGCTATTAAAGCTGCTTATTATCTGTTATATACAAAACTGGGAGCTAGAGTTGGATGCTGCTGTTATTCCATATCACCAAAATCTACTCTCCTCTTTCAAGTTGTCACTAGATGAGACCAGACCGTGGAAGCACACAAGAGTAAGTGACATACTTCACACTGTCCATAAGCACAACTACAAAAATCCGCGAAAGCGACTTTGGTGCAATCATGCCATCAACCTCACTATCTCCAGCTTCTCTGGGATCAACAAGCACAGAAACAATCATAGAAGAAGATTTATTACCTTGAAAGCTTTCCTTCTGAGAACTATTTCTCACGTGCTCTTCAGTAATGTTATAATTGGATCCAGCCACAGGAATTGGAAGACGATTGAGGATCCTTCTATTCCTCCCCTTGCTAAGGCGAGTAGCATTCTTAAGGTGTTTTGCAGGAACATTGGAAACTGAGGATGCTGGAATTATAGCTCCTGGAGCAGAAGCTGGAGAGGCATCAAACTGGAACACCTCAGTGCACATGCCAGAACTCAACATTGGACCTGTAAAAGGAAGAGAACCATAAGTATTTAACAAAGTATTTTTGATTAGTTCTAAGCATAACAGATCGCCAAATTTCAAATCCAGTTTTAGTGAGGAGAACATGCATGGACACTGGAAACATGAGATAAACTGCCACCATCGACCCAACTTGCAGCCCAGCACAGACCCCCCAGAAATGACAGCCAAAATGTACAGGCAAGTGCTCTCTTGAATGAGAAGGTAACAACAGTTAATCATTCTCTTGCAACAGAACAGACCTACTAGTAAGACAGTATATGAAATATATGATTTGAACGTCAGAATGTCAGGAGCACAAAGTTTAGGTGCATCAGAGGCTAGTACTGGTGCACTCACTAAATTAAATGTTGCCCTATTTTAGGCTCTGGGTCTGCATTTACATATTCCCTAATAATTCCAACTAAATGGGTATATGACAAAACACTATATATATATATATATATGGGTACATTAATCTCAATCAATTGTTGAGATTAATGTACTTCACTCTTAATCATAAGGTCAGACAAACAAACATCAATAAAGTAGGCCAAAAAAGGTCAGTGATATGGAGGAATAGCAGGACACCATATTCGATGAATTCCTGAAATTAGAAAGCATGTGAGGTATGGGCTTAATGTCACTTCTCAAAAATAAAGATGACCAGATAAGCGCTTCATGTCAAGACACAAAATATGTTTTCTTGGACTTTTGCAAATAAATATATAAATAAAATATGTTTTATTAGTATTTTGCAAAAGTGGAAGAATTGAGTTGAACTATTTCCAGTGGGTCAAGTCAGTGAATGCTGTTCACTTAACTTGGAAAATTAGATTTGATATATCGTCCACAAGCAACAAGGAGTGCCACCACAAAACTTGCTAAAAAGAGTATAAACACATTTCGAGGAGGGAGGGGGAGGCATAATATTTGTGCATTGTCAAAAATAAATCAAATGTTCCACTCCTATACACTTTAGGGGTAATTTCCACTATTCCAAATGTCATAATTCATACACTGCCAACAAGGTTCAACTTCAAGGCCTGTCATCAAAACCAAGACTAAACACAGAGGTCTATTTCAGCCAGTGGAGAATTGGTAGCTTGCCATTAAATTATGACATAAAAACTATTCAAAGCATAGAACATATCAGTAAGCACCCTAATATATATGCAAACAAGAATTATTGGCAAAGTGAGAGCAGAAAAATTATTACCTGCAAGACCTTCACGGAACCACTGTTGCAGCTTACCATCAGCTGAAGTCGACTTCAAATTGTCCTTCAGAGTATCAGCTGAACCAGAGGCAAGAGCCTTCTGCCCTCCTGTGGGATTTCTGTATACATGAGAATGTCTCCCTCTATTCCCTCCAACTTCTGGAATTGCCAATGCCTGTGCCAAATCCCTATGAATTGCCAGACCAGTTTCTTTATTGTCTTTCTTTTCAGGTTCAGCCTGAGATGCCATAGCTTTCTCACTGGCAAGAACAGAGTGAATTATCAAGTTCCCATCAATCTTCACAAGCTTATCATTCCTCGGCACATATAAAGATGCAACAAGAGGCTCACTACCGTTGCCCAAACGAACAGATTCATCTGAACCTGGTAAAGGTTGTGATCCTTGTCTTTTCCGTTCATACTCTTCGATTCGTACACGTCCTCTCACATAATTTACTCTGCTAGGATTATCAAATTCCCCACTAGAAAATCCACCTCCTACACTTCCTCCAGACCCATTTGAATATTCGTTAACACTCAAAACCCTCCCAAGTTGTCGATCATAGAACCTATCACTAACATAACCAACCCCTCCAGGAACTTTGTCCCCTATTCCTCCATACCTAACATTGACAAAAGGAACCAACCCACCAAAAAGCATGACGAAAAACAACAAACCCAGGAAACTAACACTGGCAACCTTCTTAGTTTTCCCCTCACTCTTCCTATTCTCCGTCTTCTTCACCTTAGGCGCCGGTACAGGCTGCTGTGGTTTCAGCCTCGGTATAGGAACCAAAGGAACTTGAGACCCTTGTTGTTTAACAACATAAGGGGCACAATGCGGCATCCACGGGTACCCCATGGGCGCCATTGCAGCGGGATGTGGGTACATTCCCGGATGGGGCTGCACACTGCCACTCAATTGCTGGCGCAATGTGGCATTTTCGGCCATAATATACGAAATCTTACTATTCAATTCAGCAATTGTAGAGTGCATACTCCTTACCTTATCTTCCAACTCCTCCACATAATGCTTCTTCCTCTGCCTCGACAACTGGGCGCTCTCTCGATTCCTCATAAGCCTCGCCTTCCTCTTCTCCTCATCTTCGTTCGCCGGCGCCGCCTCGAAACTCACCGAATTCGCCACGCTCTCCGACGATCTCCGGTACTTGGAGGTCCTCGAATCGGCGCCGACTCCTTCTTCCACGTGCTCTTTCTTCCTCTTCGACACGCAATTCTTCGACGCCATTTCCTCCTCCACCTTGATCATCTGATCAACAACGATCACATTCGGAGACTGCGGCCGGTTCCCGGATCCCTGCGACGAAACCGACCCGCCGCCGCTGCTTTCCGACCCGCCCGATTCGGGAGACGGGAAATTCAAAACCCTAGCTGGGGCATCGGCATAATCGGACTCGGCCGATCCCGCCGAACCCGAGAAATTCAGGAATTTCGAAACGTCAGAACCCACATGATCGGTCGAAACCCCAGAAGAACCCGAAATGGAGTCCGAAACCTGAACCGGTTGAGATTGGACCTGTTCTTCAAAACCCGGCTGAACCGAATCGAGGCAGTGCTCAGAGATGATAAACTCTTCATTCTCCGAAGGAAGGTAGAAATCGTCGATATCATCGAAAGTAAGCTCGAAATTCGCGTTGTCGTCGAATCCGAATCCAAACCCGAGATCCGAATCAAAAGCTTCGGAATCGTTGATGTTGTGGGAATTAGTTTCGAAGAACGCAGAATCCATAGGAGGAATTGGAAGAGAATCGAATTCAGACGACAAATTGTTGTTAGGATTAAGGTTATGAGCCTCGACGACCAAATGGTCAGTCATGGCTTTTTCTTCGGGGTTTTGCCCAGAAAGTTCTTCTTAGTTTCCCAAACCCTAAAAAAAATGTTTTTTTTTTAAATTTTATTGTTTGGGTTTTACAATGGTAACTTGCGCGGAAGCAGTGGGGGTTTTTAAAGGGAGGGTTTGGGTTTAACCGCTTAACTGGTCCTTATCCATATACTAATTTTAAGGGCTATGTGCTGCGCGTGACGTGATGTCACGCGCTTTTATGTTAATGCTTAATCTTAAGCCGCGTGGCAATGAGACAACAAATAAAAATAAGTGCTCTTCTAGGATGGCACCATTCGCCACAACTTGGTAAACAACTACTTTCAAATAGATCCATAATTTTTTCTTCTTTACTCGTAGTTAGCCTCATTGTAATTGTGGTAAAAGTGGAAATACAAAAGTTGAGTTCTTCTTAGACTTCCCCGTAAATTTAGGGCTTTTAGATGCAAAAGTGGTCAATATGACTTTGTGAGCTTGCCATTTTTTGCAAGTTTTTAAATAGGTTCATCACTTCTTATTCATCACTCACGATAAACTATTATATCATATTGTGAAATTAAGAATAATTTTATAGACAAACTCATTTTCACAAAATGATGAAGTTTTTGATGGTAAGTAGTGAACACTTTTTACCAATCATTTTTTTTTCTTTAATAAAGGGTGTAAATAGTCTAGTCTAGTTTGAATTTTGCATTTTCTGGACTAAACAATTATGTGCAATTCTATAAAAGCCTATACTAAACCTGATTGAATAAGTGATCAATCTTAATTGATCTTGGTCAGTTGGTATGGATTACAATCCTAGGTTGCGCACTATTAGGCCAACAATTTTTTTGGGTTTTTGCAGATAATTTTGGTTATAAAAAAATAATAAAATTTAAAGTAAAGAATAAAAAATAAAATAAAAACCCAAGTATATGCTCAATTGTATTAGAATAAAATCAAAAGGAAAGAATTGGAGATATAGGTTATTAGGTTTTTATAATATATATATATATATATATATATTATAAATTTATATGGATATAGAATTGGTCTAGCTTGGTCTAATTTTTTGCAAAACTAGAATTAGGATCAAAACCCAAATTTTTAAAAATGGAGAACTAGGACTCAAATCCCTCAAAAGATCAAACAAGACCAAATTTTCAGTCCAATCTGGTCAATAAGTCCAGTCTAAATGATTTTTTTTTTTATAGCTTTAATTTTTTACTTAAGTCCACTAATCTTTTTCCATCACTCACAAGCAGGGACTGCGGCGCAACACTAGCTGCTATTTAGGGGGTTCAAATGAATCCCTGACTTATATATATATATATATATAGTACTTGTTTAATTTACCTTTGAAAATAGTTTTGCACACCCTAATCTTATATCAACAACCCAATATATATATATATATATATATATATATATATTTTTTTTTTTTTTTTACTTGTTTAATTTACCTTTGAAAATAGTTTTGCACACCCTAATCTTATATCAAGAACCCAAAACCAAACAATAACACAGATTACACACACACGCACACACATACTCTCTCTCTCTCTCTCTCTTTCTCTCTCTAATTTGATCTTTGATCTCATTCTAATCTTATCTCATCTCTTTTCTTTATTTGATTGTCTTGGTATCTCCAATTCTAAGAGTAAATAATGGGTGTTTGTGAGTTACGAGTGTTTCTCTCTTTATTATAAAATTTATATTATATGTGTGCAAGTGTGTATCTAATAATGACCATGTGCTGTTATTATTATAATTATTATTTTGTTATAATGTTATTTGTGTGAATTGTGATGTGCGTGAATGTGTGCGTCTGTATAATATAAATATAATATAATTTAGGGTACGTTGGTACACTGAATGAGAAATACAACAGGAATTATAATCTTTATTACTAGGAATAAAATGTATTGTAATGTAATAATTAAACCTATTCATTAGTTTGGTTGTGAGTTATAACATTAGAATGAAACTTAATATTTATTTCAGGAAATTTCTTACAATTATATTTCCTTAAAATTTGTTATTTTTAAATTTAAGAGAGATATGTTTTATTTTTTATGATTTTTTATTTTTATAATTGTTAGATGTATAGGGAAAGTTTGTTTACTTGGAAATATATTAAGTTTTGAAATTATTGCACTTACTAAGGAATAACTAATGCAACATTTTAAAGAGGAAAATTTATTTCTCATTTTGAAGAATAGCTATTCATGAGAAATGATTATTCCTTGTAATAAAAACATAACCAAACTAAAAAATAACTAAACCATATGAATAACTATTACATTACATCACATATTACAGTCTACCAAATATGGCCTTAATAATTAGGAAATATAAAAGGTTTGTTACATGTGTGAGTATTGTTGTCATGTTATAATAATTTTTTGTTATAAAATCAAATCAAGAAAAAAAATTAATGATTATTTAAGCATTTAATTGATTAAGTAGACACTTAGTATATTATTTATGTATGAATAAGTGCAGTTGTGTGAGTCAATAATTAATACCGTGCCAATGGGTTGAGTTTTATCAATTAGTTTAAAATATTATTAATAAATAATGACAAGTAGATAATGACAATTGCATAAAAAAAATTATACCAACTTAATAAAATATAAAATGGTTACACTTATTCACATTAACAATTGATAATAAATTAGCATGTGATCATTTCAAAATAATGAAAATTCGTAGAAATAAATTGTAAAACACTAAAACTTCATGTATTTGTGTATTTTTATTCATGTAGATAAGTCGATATATTCTAAGTCTCTTTTTATTAAAATTCTTTTTAATTTAAGTTTTTTAATAACTACCTAAAAATTTTTTTTGCAGTCACCACTACTCACAAATTAGGAAATTAGATATGTTCAATTGTGTATATTAACAACGTGAGAAATTATAAAGACACAATAAAATCTCAATTTTGTTATTTGTCATTTACAATTTGTCACCTCGTGAATTATGAAAATTTTTGTAAAAAATAGATTGTGAATCTTGAAGGAAAAATTTAGGGATATACTTCATATGCCTAATTTTTTTTCCATAGATCACTTCATCAAAAAGTGAAAATTGCTTGTGAAACTAGCAAGCATTGATGAGTGAGACGACCCACATGATCGACTCGGAAGGAAGCGCGTGGTGATGGGAAGATTTGTTATTATCCACAAAAAAGGCCCTACACGTTATTGAACTAGCACTTTTGCGCCACGTGTCATTTCCTTTATTCTATTTTGTTGTAATTCGCATTAAAAAAAAAAAAAAAAATCTGGAAAGTGCTTTCTTTTGTAGTGTGTTTCCTTTAATTAACCTTTTGACGAAAGTCGTTGGGTACCGTTTCCGCTACGCATGTTTTTTTTTTTTTTAAAGAAATCGTCCCTCTGTTAAAAAAAAAAAAAACAGTTAATTAGGGTTTCTTTAATAAAAGATTTCTAGTAATGTTGTTTAAATTTTATAGAAATACATGTGGGTGATAAAATATATGAAAATACGTGTTATGGTGTTTAAACAACAGTTTTCATTGTTTAAACACTATTACTAAATGTGACGTTAGCCTTTAGATTGTGCAATTATAACTTCTCTTTCATGTCATTATTATTCTCATTAATTCACTAATCTTACTTATCCAAAATCCTATTACACACACCACATTCTTAATCTTACTCAATAGGTTTCCTAAAAAGTTATACTTGATTAATTTTTAGTATTTATTATATTACTCTTATCTTAGCTATTTGAGTATATAAAGGGATAATTTGATTGATTGATTATGTCGTGTACATATATGATTGTTATCCTAGTTTTTTCAATAAATCTCTCTTAAAAAGTAACTGTATTTATTTATACCTTTTATTACTTTCTTTTTTGGGTTGAAATTTTTAATGTATTTTTTTTAATAAGCTCAATCATTAATAGCATGTTAGATAAAGGCATTTTTCGCTTATTTTAGTTGGACAAACTTAATGAACACTTCTTTCTCAAGAAAAAAAAAAAAAAAAAAAAACTTAATGAACACTCTTTTTTATTTTTTAAAGAATTTCATTTTGTTTATATAAAATCATTTGAAAAAAACTTTTGCCTACTCTCAAAAATTATTTTCTTTTATACTTTCAAAAAGTACAAGTTACTGTAAGACTATTAAAATAGAGTTTTTACTTTTTATTTGTTTATAGCTCCATAAACTCATAGTTACTTTTTCATGCAAAATTAAAGGTTTTATTTTAAATAAAAAACTATTAATAAAAATAAAAAGTAAATATAAAGAATATTCTTGACATGTTTTTTCTAATTAGACATCCCATAATTTATTTATTTTTTAAGTTAAAGGTGATATATAAAATACATATGATTCTACCTTCTTCTTAAAGTAACATTTACTTTGGTACATTTCATTATTTCCACTAGCTTCAGGATTATTTTCAGCCATCTTATCTTTGTTCACAGACTAATTTAATGTTGAAATATTTCTAAGTGTTAGGACTATTATCATAACCTATTTGTCTTCACTCGCAAGCTTACTACCTTAGGAAAAAAAAAAGGTGTAATAAAATTAAAATTATCTTATATTCAATAGTACATTTAAAAGTAAATATGTACTGACTTTATTATCCAGACCACATATTTATGGGATTATTTTCATTTTTCATATTTGTTTGATTGTTTATTTATTTATTAGGCATAAGGGTAATTATTTGGGAAATAACATTGTTAAGTACATCTAAGTATAAGTCTTCCTTCTTTCTCAAAAAAAAAAAAGTGCAAGTCTTCGCTTCTCAAAAAAAAGAAGGTACAAGTCTTCATTGTGAATTTTAGTTAGCTGAATTAATAGTCTTTTGTGGTCAAATATGAAATTTAAGATTTGAACATTTTCCTCTTAATAATAAAGAACAATCATTATGAAATTGATTTTATAAATTAAAATTCTATTGTATCTACCAAAAAGTATAAGTCCTCCATACCATGAAAAACATATAGGTTGATCTAAAATATATTGGTTATACAATCACTATATGATACATTTTTATTTTACTTTTTAGATTTTGGATAAAGCTACCAATTTGACATCCAAACGAAATAAAAGCAAAGAAACAGAAGATAATGTGTGGAGGCTTAAGACTAGTCCCTTTGGCAAAAGGCTTTTTAATTTTTTTTAAATTGCCTTTGTCTCACCTTGTCCCAAAAAATTAATAAAAACTCTCATTTCAAAAAAAGAAAAAACAACAAAACTAACATTTTTGAAAATAAAATGACTCTTATCTTTTTATCTCACATTTAACAAATAAGTCACCAAAAATTATGGAATGCTAAACAAAATATTCCCAATAATATGTAAAATATATTCCTCGACCTCGTGGAGTAACGCATCAAAATTGTCAGTTACTCAGATCCGTGCAATGATATGTGTAAATTGGCATAGACTCTAGAACTACCTTATATATATATATATATATATATATATATATATATATATATATATTGGTTTTTCCATTTTAGAGAGTATATTCCCAATAATAAGTTGATGTTCAGCTCCAATGATAAATAAAATTTAAAAAAAAAATTCATATGACAAATTCTCCAACAGGTTCGAAGAGCATCTCAACAAAATTGTTTATTTAAATTTACATCATCACAGCTTCATTGATAGGTTCAATAACATCCAACAAATAACATTTGATTCTTCACAACAACACATATAACACAGGTTCAATAACAAAAGGTCTTGCATTAAGAAGATTCATCAATTAATTCATGCCATTGGTCACGTAATGGTCACATAATATCTGTCCAATAATAAGTGAAACATATTTCTTTATTGATATTGACTTTTCCATTTTAGAGAGTATATTCCCAATAATAAGTTGATGTACAAACCCCACGATAATAATGAAAAGAGAAAACATTGGGCCAGGAGCTGGCGTAAAAGGTATGTTTTACGCCAGCCAATCCTAATCTGCCAGTTACCAATTTTTTTTTTTTCCCAACAGAAAAGATTAAGCCTTCAACCTCTCTTCTCTTCTCTCCTCCCCTGATCTCTCCATCTCTGAATCAAACCCACGACCTCCATGGCCGGAGCTTCAGAGCTCAACACAAGCCACCAACACCACTACCATGGCCAAAACTCCATGGTTCAACCAATAGCTGCCGCCGAGAGCCACCATTAAACTCAACTCCCTTTCTTCTCTACCTAGCAAACCCACACCGCCAACCACCGCCTCTGGAAAGAAAAAAAAAAAAGGAAAAAAAAACCCAGCTACCCACCAACCACAACCCACTAGCCAGTAACCCACTCAACAATCGCAACTCCAACCACCAAAATCACAACCAGTAACCCACTCAACCCACTAGCCAATAACCCACTCAAACCCACAACTACATCAGCCAAGAAAAGAAAAAGAAAAACACCAGCCACCGTTGAAATAAAAAAAAACCCACCGCAAACCCATTAAAATCCACACAACCCCGTTTCACACATTTTTCAAAAACTTTTAGTTTCACAGCAATATCCTACAAACTTTAATTACTAAGAATTAGAAGCAAATGAAACCCAGAAATTTTACAGACCCAGTTACTTTTATATCCAAATTCATCAATGCAGTCGAACCCATGTCATATATCAAACAAAAAAAAATTACAGCACATACATAAACTCATATAATACAGAAAAATGTTGCCATAAAAACCCCATAATTAGTATTAAAAACCCAAGTAGCATTTGGGTCAAAATGTAAAATTGTTACAGAAAAGAGAGACTTACTTGAGTCTGGGAATTGATTGTTTTGAAAAGATCAACCAAGAAATAACCGACCTCATTTGATATTGCCCTTTGTTTTTTAATGGGTTTGCAGTGGGTTTTTTATTTCAACGGTGGCTGGTGTTTTTCTTTTTCTTTTCTTGGCTAATGCAGTTGTGGGTTTGAGTTTATGATTTGGTTGTGATTTTGGTGGTTAAAGTTGCGGTTTTTTTTTTTTTTTTTTTTTCCAGAGACGGTGGCTGGCGGTGTGGGTTTGCTGGGTAGAGAATAAAGGGAGTTGAGTTTAGTGGTGGCTCGTGGCGGCAGCTATTGGTTGAACCATGGAGTTTTGGCCATGGCAGTGGTGTTGGTGGCTTGTGTTGAGCTTTGAAGCTCCGACCATGGAGGTTGTGGGTTTGATTCAAAGATGGAGAGATCAGCGGAGGAGAGAAAAGAAGAGAGGCTAAAGGCTTAATCTTTTCTGCTTGAAAAAAAAAAATTTGGTGACGTGGCAAGTCAGGATTGGCTGGCGTAAAACACACCTTTTACGCCAGCTCCTGACCCAATGTTTTCTCTAATGAAAAAAACTCTATATGACAAATTCATTGACAGATTTAAAGACTATCAATTCTTGTACACGGGAGTGCAATCGAGAATAAGGTGCGATGCCCGGAGCTGCCCGTCGGTGTGAACGAATATCTCAAACCTTAGTACAAAATTCAAGTCTCTTATATTCACCACTTTGAGGTCCGGGGTAAATACTTTACTGTTTGTAACAAAGAGATACAGTGAGTTAGTATCCAAAAAAAAAGGGAGAGGGAAGAAAGGAAAAACGAATTAGTATTCGGTACAAACCAACTTCGTGCCACGAGAGGGGGCAAGGGATGTCATCGGTAAACCAATTGCCGCGCACCTGGACGAACTCCCCGGTGGAATTCCTGTTAGAATCAGGCAGGCATGAAATTAGCCGTATGCGCGTATCTCTGACTTTCAAATAATAATTGGTGTCCTTATTCCTACACAGATTGTACATATAGTTTATATCATGATGGGTTAATCTCAGACTGTATATTTGATTCAACCTATTGACACAATTAACTACTCGGTAAAAATTTGGAGGGAGTTGGTCCGGACACAAATCATAAAACCTTAGGGTATCAAGTAAGAAAGCATCCACGGGGAACCTAACCCCACCCTCGAAGATTGACATTAAAGGGAAAAAAGTGGTGTTAGAACCTCTATAGGGAGGGATTTCGCTCTCATGGCAGTATGCCACATTCACATCCTTAAGGATGATGAATGTCTGCCTAAAGGTGGCTAGGGACGCCTCTGTGTTTAAAAAGTGAGCATAACCCATCCTAGACCCCAAGATCGAAGAAAGAAACTAAAGTAAAAGAGAGTGGTAGAAGACTTACGTTGGGTTCTAAGAGAGAGGGGTATTCTGGGCTGAAGGATTAACACGTAGGTGAATGCTCGGCAGAGAGGAAACTCAGAGAATAAAGATCCTAAAAATGAAAGAAGGATTCGAAGTGACTTATTTATAGGAACCAAGAGGGGAAAGGTTAACACTGATTAATGAATGAGAAGCGGCAAACCCTGCAAATCCCCACATCAACTGCCATGCGCATGTCGCCTCAGTCCACGAACCGTCAAGCAATGATGACAGCTGAACTAGCGGTCATGTACCACACACCTTTTTAGGAGCGCATTAATGAGTCTTTTGAACCCCTCTCTGTCTGTCCGTTGAACTTCTTGGATAGCGCCTGACTCTAATCCTTGACTCGTGCCTGGGGGTCGGGCACAAATCAAGGGGGGGCTATTGTACGGGACGCTACCTCTCTATAAGCCCAATACTCACGAAGCCCATCACAACGATGCCACGAGCATAGGGCCCAAAACTAGTTGGACCTCAAATCCTAAAGTACCAAGTGCGAATCCACGCTCTATCGGGCCACGAACATGCTCCACGAAACCCTCGTTCCCCCACCAAAAGCCGGGAAGCACTACGAAGCCAGTTACAACATGAATCGTGAAGATGAATGTCCTACTTGATCAGGAAATGTAATTTCCCGAGGAGATGATTCCTAGTGTGCTCGGTGAAGTCTAGGGAGTATCGCTGCCGAGCAGTCCATCTAGCGGTGGAATCAGTTCCAATGCCACTCTCACCACCTCTCATTCCCAACTAATCACCCACTTAAGGGTAATAGTATTAGATCCCTCCTCCCACTCACTATGAAAATAATCATGACCTCTCCACTAGCCTTGGGTTATAAATAAGAGATGGGAATTTAAGAGAGGGGGTTGGCAATTTTAGGGGAAAAAGGCTGAGAAAAAAGGGTAATCGTTTTGGAAAAGAGAGGGAGAACAATTTCAAGAGTATAGAGAGCTAGTGCGTTTGGGTTGCCGAGCATAGGACCACCCATTGTACGAAATTCAAAAGCCCATATAATAAATAGATTGTGAGCCCAGATAGAAGTTGGACCCAAGAGCTCCTTTCGGGCACGCACATGATCTAATACTCGACCCTCGGTACTAAAAGGAGATTTTGATGCAATTGTAGATGCTAGAATTGCCAAAATATCACGAGCAACCTAAGGAAGCATTCTACACCTAGAAGGATTCTCCTTCCACCAATCCAAAAAATATCAAAGCCTTCCTTCTCAGGATCTTCACAAGCTTCTAACAAATATCGGTCCAAATTGGATTATATCACCATCCTCATCAACCAAGTGCTACTCGTATATGATATCATACCTCTTTGTTTGTTCTTCTGCACTACCAAAGCCACTTAGCATGAAGGACATGGAAGTATTATTATTGCCAATATTCTCACTAGTCCCATTAGCACTAGCACCACTTAAGGACCCAATTGCTCCATTATAATGCTTGTATAACCTATTCAAAGTATCCCGAACTCTCAATCCCAGCTCATCAGCCTTCTCCTTGTCATACCATTGCTTAAACCGAAATTTCACATATTTCAATTTATATCTAGGATTAACAACAATAGCCATAAACAACATCAGATTTATCCTATCAACAGTTCCTCAATATTTATCATACTTCAAATTCATTCTTTGTGTTATTCCCTTCAACAAAGGATCACCCCTTACACAATAGATTAAGCTGGTCCTGAAGACTAACAAGCTTATGAAAATATACACTGGCAGTCACAAACAAAGAACTAGAAAATCTTAAAATTGCCTCATAGAACATACCTAGAAACTTAGTAAAAAGTCTCATATTTTCCCAGTCTAAAAACTGAGGAGGACCACTTGATGGATCCTCGAAATGATGAAGGAAATTTCCATCATCATCCTTCATCCTTTCAAATGCAACCACAAATTTCTATTCATTTTCTAACATCAAATAGGTTGAATTCCGCCTAGTAGACACATCAAGAGACAACAAACTTTTCCTTTGAATTTTTTCTTTTTCAACACAAGCCTTGAACTTCTCAAATATGTTAAGAGAGGATTTCACATACCACACTACATTACAAACCTCAACGATTGAATCATTAAGGAACTTTAGCCCATCTTGCACATTCAAACTCAAAATATACGCACAATTTGTTTTCCTCCAAAGATAGTCTATAACCACATCATTTGAGCTTGCATTATCAACAATAGCGGTAAAAGATATGATCTATCCCCCACTAAAGCAAACAAGATTCAACCACCCTACCTATGGTCTCATTGTTATGATTGGGTACTATGCATAAATTCATAATTTTTTTTTATGATAAACCCATTCAACACCAATATAATGTGTAGTCAAACAAAGGTAGTTGAAGTTTTGAATTTAAGCCTAAGTATTGGTTTTAAAACACACCCTTTGACCACCCATTAGAACATTTTTTCAAATTGTCTTTTTTCCTTATGTAAAGTTTAAGACAATCCCTTGCAACAGTAACACGGGAGGGAACTTCAAACCTAGCCTCTACCTCTGCCATAAATTCAATGAACCCGTCATACTTAATAAACCTAAAATGCAGTTCATCAACTATAATCATCTTAGCCAAAGGTATCCTAAGTCTTTCCACACTAAAATTTCTCACCAACAGCTCATTAACACCATCTCCATTCCTTTTTTTCTTTTTTTCTTTTTTCTTTTTTTAACTTTGGTAGCTCAAAGTAGTTTGGCCTTTATCACACCTATAGGGGTACTACTTTCAGCTAAATCTTAAATGGGACCACATGGATGAGGTTCCATTTTTTTTAGTGACAGTTATAACACATTTGGCAATAGTTACAACTCAACTTTGGGTCATTAAGATCATAACCCTCTATTTTAGTGAAGTGGTCCCATATCTTAGATGACACTTTACCACCATTAACAATAGCTTGTTGAGTTCTGTTTGTGTTTGAGGGGGTGGAACAATAGATGGTGGAATGGTAGGTTATGTATTTAATTGATTTACCTTAATACAAAGACTAGGAGTAGGTTCATTGGGGGGATTAGATGCGAAAGCAGGTTCATCCATGATCTATTTACATAAACATAAATAACAATCACATATACATACAAAAAATTAAGAAAGCAACAACAACATAAAATTAAGCAAGCAACCTACAAGTTAATTACAACATATACATAACCATTCACCAAGTATAACTATATGCAAATAATAACCATTCAAGCAGCTTTCTCAATGCAAAAATGACACATTAGCTTGGATAATAAAATAATAACATTAGCTTTCACATTGCTAAAATCACAACAATAAGATAATCACCTGAAACCACTATAGCAGGACTTTGTCAACTAAAATCACTACAGAAAAATCAAACAAAAGGATAATCAAGAAAAACAATTACAATCTTTGAACCCTAGAAACAAAATCAAACATGAAACCTACTTATCAAAAAAAAATCAAGCAGTAAACTTGTCAAAAAAAATAAAAAAGAAAACATACTTTCCAAAATTATAATCAAACAATAAACCTATTTATTAAAAAAAAAAAAATCAAACAAAAAACCTTTCAATAACAGGCATGAGTGAACCCGAGAAAAAAAAAAAAAACCCAACCCATAGTGACATGATCAAACAACATGAGTGAACAAAAAAAAAAAATTCCCTAGAAGCAAAATCAAACACAAACATGGTTAACTAAAAATAAAATAAGAACTAACCCTAAAAACAAAACTTAAACATTAGTGAACTCAAAACAAATAAAAATAGATTTAGAAAATACCCTAGAAGTCTTTAATCCTTTGGGATTTGGTCCTTTCTAAGGCTAAATCACTTAAAACACCCTTGAAATTGCAAGAAAATAACCCAAAAACAAATATTAGAATCATTAAATAAGTTGATTGATAAACTAAAAAAAAAAAGGTATTAGGGTTACCAACGAGAGAGCAACAAAGCATTATGGTGGAGAACTAGGAAGAGAGAGAGAGAATGATCGACTTAGGGAGTGTGAGAAGAATTTTTCTTAGTGGGAGAGAGAGAGTGAGACAATGACTGTGAGTGAATGAGAAGAGAGAGGGAGGAGAGACCGAGTATTTTAGAATTTAGTGAATGGTTAAGTGAGAATTTGAGAATAAGAGGGAAAAATTAGGGTTTGTTTAGTGGGATTGAGTTATGGAAAAATTATGTGGTTGAGAGAGTTCAATGTGTGTGGTTGAGATAGACATGGCAAAACGGGTCAGATTTTGCGGACTCGACCCGCAAATACCTCACCTGAACTCGAATGTTTTAACCTAAAGTAAAAGCAGGTTGACCTGTGACCCGGCCCAATTTTTTTGCAGGTTAACCTGACCCAAGGGATAACTCATAACCCTACTCATTAAAAAAAATTCGCTAAAAAAATATTTAGACTACGTCCTAAATGCTAGGTGCATAAAGCACAAAGCACCGGAGCCAATAGATTATAGAGCATGTTCACACTTCACAGACATAAGACAAGACAACCCATTTATGAAAAAAAATAAATATATAATTCTCATTCAATTTGACTACACACTTCACAACTCACACTAGACTTACTAGTATACTAAGTCACTATTCACTAACACAATAAAATGGATGAGACTTAAGAGCTTGTAGTAGTTGTAGTCTACAAAGGCGCAAACCACTAAGAGCTTTCACAGTTTCAGTCTTTCAGAGAAGTGTTTCAGTTTCACTCTACCCCTCTACTCTTTTTTCCGCCTCTACTCTTTTCTCTTATATTTTTCTTTTATCTTCTCTTCTTTCAGTCCTTAAATCTTTAGACCAAGCTTCATCTTTCTCCCCATATATGCTCCACACTCCACACTCCACTGCTCTTGTCTCTCACTTTTCTGTCTCTCGCCACCCACAGGCCACAGCCTCGTGCTCGCCAGCTACTGACCCATTTAAGAGGAACATAACCACAGATCATTAACTATGGTGAAGGTAAGTTAAATCCTTTTCATCATTCTCTTAAAGCCCTAAATGTTTTTAGTTTTTGGATTGATTTTTTAATATTATGATTTAGCAATAGTATACTACTCTGCTAGCATTATAATTAATTGTTTGTGTGTTTGATTGTTGAAAAAATTGAAAATGTCATTGACTCATTGTCAATTGGATGAATGTCTAGTAACATTTTGTTATGTTCACAGTTTCTTTAGATATTTTAAATATACTAGAATTTTAATTTTAATTATATATTTTTCTTTGATAATTAGAGTACAGCTGCTTCTCCACCTGTAAATTTGGAAAGTGATGATGATGTTGTTATTATGGATACCTCTACTAATCCTTCACCATCTTTAAGAGTTAATTCAAATTCAAAGTTTAAGAAACCAAAAAGTGTTTCAGGGGAAAAAAAGAAGAAAAGGAAAAACAACACACTTCTTCAGTTTGGACTGAATTTGTGAAATTGCCTATTGATGAAGAAGAGTTAAGTAAGGCTATTTGTCAATGGTGTGAGAAAACGTTTTGGTGGATGGTCATAATGGAACCAAAGCGGTCAATACCGTATTGGTATCGGCCGGTATGTACCGTACCTGTACGTATAATGATATCAAAATGTCAACGTTTCGTACCGGTTTAAATACTAGCAATACTGGCCGATACTAGGCTTACAAAAAAGCTTTTTTTTTTTTTTTTTTTTAGTTTTGTAATTTTTGAATTTTTATAAGGGTAGAATGGTAACTTATTTGCATTAACTTATTAGTCTTATTTGTTTTCTTAATATACAATGAATAATTAAGTTTTCTAATTTTTATATTGTGTTTTTTTAATTGATGCTAAATTCTAAAACCATGAATAATTTGTTCTGAATTGAGGTAATATTTTATGGTAAAATTTTATATTTATTATAATATATATATATATATTTTTTAGTAAACTGATAGGCCAAGAATGTATTGACCCCTTGTGATAAATTAATTAATTAATTAACCAAGTTACTTAATTAATCTAATTAACATGCAAAACGCGTGGTAGCATAAACAAATCACCAATTAAGTTAATATGCAGCGGAAAATAAAGTTGACATGGTGATTTGTTTACGAATGGGGAAAATCTCCAAGGCAAAAATTTCACCGGGTGATTTTAAGGTCATCACTCTTGAGAATTTACTATTATCACAACAAACGGTTACAAGAAAAGGAATCTTAGCACCTTATACCAATCTACAGTTGAACCCTTACACCAATACACAATTGGATTTGTTCTGTAAAGACAATCTCTCATTTTTAATGCACGGCTTTCAGTATGTGATTAACCAATAGATGCGCGGATCCCAGTACACAACTTAATCACCAACTTGAGAAAGATGTTGGCTGTAAAGTTCTTTAGTTTATCTACACGATAAAGATCACGAAACTCCTTGGTCACAAAATCCAACGGCGTACAAATGCAGTAGCTTCTTCAAGAGAAAGATGAACTAGGGCAAATTCTGTTTCTGGTCACAATTTGCATGAACAAAACTTTGCTTCATACTCGTGCAGCTGTGCAACCTTTGACGACCTTTAAAATAATCCTTATATATGTTTAGGTTGTGAGAAAAGAAAGCCTAAACATGTACATATGGATTGGAGTGAAATCAAATCTAAAAACCTAATTTTCATAAATCTCAATAGATAGAGTATCTATCGAGCAGTTATCGAGTATCGAGCTAAAGCAGCCTTTTAAACCTCGATAGATGCTATCTGTTGAGCTAGTTGTCGAGTTTTAAAATCCAACACTTCTTTACTTGTTTCTTGGACAGATTTGCATGGTTTTAATACTTGGACTTGAAACCTTATCCTTTGAAGTATTAAACACATCCTAGATCTACCCAATTACAAGTAAAGTGCGTTTTGTCAAAGGATTAGCCAATTCTAAATGACATATGTTCCTAACATGAATCACATATGTCCTAACATAAACACACACACACACACACACAGATATATATATATATATATATATATATATATATATATATATATATTAAAAAAATAATGGTAAAACCAAAATGGTACACCGGTATTAATCAGTACCGAAATATATCGTTCTACTGGTCAAATTAGTACAACCTTCAGTACGAGACTGACTCCCTTGAAGGAACATCAAACTTGCATCACCATCTTCTCAAATGCTTAAAATGAAATGAAGTAAAAAAAGATGGTGAAGAACAAGGTAGGGTGTTACAAAACAAGATAACTCAAGAAGAGTTTCGTGAGATGTAAGCAAAGGCTATTATTTAACATAATTTACCATTTAGCTTTGTTGAGTATGAGGGCATTAGAAAAGTTTTCAGTTATCTAAATTCAAATGTTAAACATATTTATAGGAATACTTCAAAAACTGATGTTTTAAAACTCAACAAGAAAGAGAAGGATGACGTCAAAAATAAGTTAAAATCAATTCCTAGTAGAATATGTTTGACTTTAAATTTATGGATCTTTGTTACAAGTGAGTGGTATATTTGTCTTACGGCACATTATGTGGATGAGAATTGGGAATTGAAAAACATCATTTTGAATTTTTGTCATATGCCACCTCAATACACAGGAACTCTTTTATCGGAGAAAATTTTAAATTTCTTGGAATGATTGAAAGTAATAGATGACTCGATGATTAAGATCTAAGAAACTATGAAATATCTTAAAGGATCAGATAGTAGAATATGCAGATTTGATGAATGTGCCAAGATAGTTGGTATGAAGAGAACAAAGGGCTTACGTTTAGATGTGTGAACGAGATGAAATGCAACATATGACATGATTGACAGTACTACAAGATATTGTTTTGTGTTAAATTGTTTAGCAGAGGAAGATTCTAATTTCAAGCATTATCCATCAAGGGATGAATGGAATAGAGTTGAAAAGATAACTCGATTTTTGAAACCTTTTAATGACATTACAAATCTATTTTCTGGAACTGATTACTCTACAGCAAATTTATTTTTTCAAGGAGTTTCTCAAATTGAATTGCTTTTACTTGAAGAAATGGAGAGCCAAGATTCATTTATCAGTAATATTCGCAAAACAGATGAAAGGTAAATTTGACCAATATTGGGATTGTCATAGTGTGGTGCTAGCTTATGCCATTGTTCTTGATCCAAGGTATACGTTGGATTATGCGGACATTACTTTCAAGAAAATAGAGCCAATTGAACACATCGCTGAAATGAAGGTGGAGAGCGTTCAAACTACATTGTATAAGTTTTTTTTTTTTTTTTTCCAGAATATGAATGCCCTAAGCCTATGGCCATTACAAATGTTTCATCTTGTGTTGGGAGTTCTAGTCATACTAGTGGTGTTGTGGATGATCCTGATGATGTAAGTGAATTGCATTTTGTTTGGTATATGCTGTGCTATGTTTTTTAATAATAAAAATTGTAATGTTGTGTGGTATTATTTTTCATTGCAATTTTTTTAATAATTAGGAATTTGAGCATTATGAAAGCGATCATGGTGCCCAAAAAAAAAAAAAAAACTCAATTGGACTTGTATTTAGAAGAGCCTAGACTTAGCAAAAAGAAAAATTCAAAGTTGGAAGTTCTCTCTTGGTGGAAAGAGAATCACAATCGGTTTCTAGAGCTCTCTTTAATGACACGGGATCTCATGAGCATTCCTATAACCATTGTTGCTTTTGAATCAAGTTTTAGCATTGGAACAAAATTCTTACTCCGTATCAATCATGTCTTTTACGTGAGAATGTGGAAGCTACATTTGTACTAAAAGTTGGCTATATGGATTTGAAGTTATTTTTATTTATTTATAGTCATAATTATACAATTTTAATTCTTTATTGATTTGTTTTCATGGTACTTTAAGTTATATTAAAATATTGTATTGTAGATGAAGATGTTGACGAAATTGGCCAACTTGAGCTACAATTTGCAAGTATGAATACTTGCTATGTTGAATCTGTTACCAACGTTAAGTAGATTGAGATTGAGGTGTAATTCTTATAAAATATTTACTTATTTTTCTTTACTTAATATGTTATGTTTACTTTTAAAACTTTTTTTGGTTAGTTTATCTTTTTAAGTAATCTAACTTTACTATTATTTTAAATGCAACAGATCATGTGCACTTAAGGAGGTTGATAACTTGACAAGGTCCATGACATGTAGGTTTTTTTTTTTTCCCCCTCTCTCTCTCTTTTGTGGGAATGATATTATTAGTGATGTAAACTTAAAATATATACTTTTTAGTACTCCTTAAGATCTATCTCTTTTTGAAGTTGTAAACTTGTAATTACATGCATTTTGACAGTAAGTTATTAACATTGAAGACTTTTTCCATCATGAATTTATGACTACAAAGAATTTTTGTTATGCTCAAAGCTGTCAAAATTGGAAGGATATTAACAAGTGGCATTAAGTGCAATTCATTTTCTTAATTGATTTTATTTATTCTCTCTAAACAAGTTGTCATTGATTTGTTTTTGTATTTGAAAAAAAAAAAGCTCGTTTAAAAAATATGGGTCAACTTGACTTGACCTGCAACCCAAGTGACCAGCGACCTGTTTGACCCGACCCGCCACGTCCAAGTTGAGAGCAAAAGAGATGAAATAATATCTTACACAGTAGTAATAACCTAAACAACGCCATTGCACTTGAAGAGGAGATTGAGTTGAGTGTAAAAAAAGAAGTTTAAAACGACGTCGTCTGGTCAATAAATGGTTTTTTTTTTTTTTTTAAGTCTAAAATGACACAGTATAGTTTGTATGTGTGTGTGTATATATATATATATATGTATTTATGTAAGGTTGGTTGGTTTCTCTTCAGTGTGCAAATCCTGTAGCCAATCATCGAATTGGCCGACTTTGGTAATGGAAAACACTTGCCGACCACCATGCTAGGAGGCTTCGATGGAGCCTTCAGTCGATAGGATCAACGCGGCTCCAAGTGGTTCTGTCAGCTCCGATGTGGTCTTGAACAGGCCTACCCATCTTGGTATTGCGTTTTGATATTGCTACTTCTAGGGTCCAATGCCAAAACAACATTTATGGGCCCAAAATATAGGATTTGAAAATTCTACCAAATGCTAAAAATTGCCGATTTGAAAATGTATCGTGGTTTTTTGGTTCAAAAAGCTAAACCAAATGAGTACTAAGTGTACAAAAATATCAATGTAGTCATTAAGACAAAATTTGAGCAGAGTTCTTTAAACCTTATTTCCCAGTTAGATTTGTGGCATTTGCGAATTTTCAATCATCTGTACATTGAAGGATTTGTTAAGCTGCTTCACCTAGGTCTTTGCATGGGAGTCACGATTTCCTAGATATGTTGAAGGTGTGTTTAGACAAATGCAGTTCTTAGCATCTTTGAAGCTGCGTTTCTTAAATGCAGCTCCAAATATATTGAAAAAAGAAAAAAAAAATCCCCAAATGGGTCTAGAGCCGCATTTTTAAAAACACGGCTTCAGTCCTACCCAGCTAAACGCAGCCTCAACATGTGGAAAACGCAGCTCCAAGGAGGGGCTATAGCTGCATTTAATAAATGCGGCTTTGGACCAGGGAAGGAGCTGCGTTTTCCAGAAACGCAGCTCAAAGTACCCCCCTAGAGCTGCGTTTTTATAAAACGCAGCTCAAAAACGCGGCTACAAAACGCGTTTTTTGTAGTGAAAAAAAGCACAACGAGTTATCTGAAGAGAAAGAAGGGAGAGCACAACAATACTATGGTGGTATTTTTCTACTTAGAATAACATAATAGTAAATGTATTGCAGTTGTTAAATATATACCAACTAAAAAAAAAAAAAAAATACTCATACCAAACACGTAGTTGTGTTTTTTTTTTTAGTTTAGAAAATATGTTATTAAAAGCATGTTACTAAAACAAAATAAATTGGTTGCATTATGAGTTCTTTGAATACATGTTTTCACAAGAATCACAATACTTTTTAGATCATAGTTTTCACATCATTTTGAAAACCAATAACTAAACACTACTACCAAAAGAGCCCTTAAATTTTTAATCTATTTTTCTGTATAAATATAAGAACAAACAATCAAAATGACAATCCAACAACTAGCATGCACGCAAGTTTTTGAATCTTGTAAATTCTCCTTATAACAGGTGCATAAAATGCTGATTTTTCATGATATGGGTTGAGGTTTGACTATTCATGCATAGAACATGATGAACATGCATACTAGGATGAAATATTTAAATATGATTCAAATCGCATGGTGAGCATAAATTTTATTTCCCCATAGTATAATGATGAACACGATTGAATGAATGATTTGTGTGTAACATAATATAGCCATTAAGTTCTAGAAGACTGATCTTCAGATCAGGCGTAATGAGTGTCTAAAACCTTCTCATTTTGTAACTTAACATTTGAACTTAGATTTTGGGTTTGTAGATTTGTTCCTTATCAATGTAATTTTTCTTTTTCTAGATTGTAATTAGGAAGCAAGTCGGGTAGTATTTATTTTCTATATTGTATTTAGAACCAAACTTATGTAATTTTTATCATATCAATGATAGAATTTCAGATTTATTCAAGAAAAATATGTTGCTAACCCCGCAGCTCGAATCGTTTCCCCCCTAGACCCTCAAGCACTTTGTGCATGGAGAGGTGCCAATTTAGCTAAAAGGCCTTTAGCTATATTTAAAACTTTATTGTAAAACCCTCAGTTTAGGAGTAGTGCATCATTGGTTAAGTAACTGTTTTTAGTGCTTAACTGTCTTCAATGAAAATGCAAATCCATATAGTGGCAACTCCAGTGAGGTTTTTAAGGCCTAAATTTCATTTGGAATTAATGATCATTCATATAATGTTCTTTGTACTTAATTATTACATTCTTTCCATAATTTTCATATTAGCTTGATCGTACATCACATGCTTGTTTTATTATTGCTCAATTGTAAGAGCATCCACACCAGTTCTTTTATTTTACACATCTATTTTTACACTAAAAACCTACTTTTTCTATTTTATACATCCATTTTTACAAAACACCCATATCAGTTCATCTATTTTACCCCTTCTTTTAATTAAACAATCAATTTTCTCAATTTTTTTATTATTTCTCACAACCGCCACTTATATACGTGCATTCCCTCTCTCTTTCTACCAATTCCTGATTTGGCTCTCTTTCTCTCTCTCTCTACCATCTCTTTTTTGATTTGGCTCTCTCTCTCTCTCTACCCATCTCTCTCTCTTTCCATCTCTCTCCCATCTCGGTCAGATCTGATCAGGCAAGACCCATCTTGGTCACAACTCCGATCAGGCAAGAACCGACAACTCCGATCAGATCCACAAGCATCGATCCACAGCTCCGATCAGGCAAGACCCGACAAGCACCATCGTTCCGATCAAAGCACCATCATTCCGATCGGAGCACATATCTGTGTGTGTATCTTTGTGTTTTTTTTTTTTTTGAGCAAGTGTATCTTTGTGTTGATCCTGTTGATTTGTCTGTGTGGATGTGTTTGTGTGTGGGTGTTTTTGTGTGCATCTGAGGAAAAAGAAGAAGATGAGGAGAGAACTGAGTTTGTTGAGCACGGACAAGAGAGAGAAAAAAAGGAGCGAACGGGAAAACAATAACATATTGGATGAATGAGCTACAGTAGCCGTGTATATTTACACGGTTACTATAGCTCGTGGATAGATTTGCAAGATTTTACACAGTTTTACAATCACTGATATGGAATTTTTTTGACCAAAATGTGCAAAATGAAGAATTTTTTGTATTATAGAAGATTATAAAAGGACTGGTGTGGATGCTCTAATAACCTGTAAGCTTAGAAGTAGAAGCTTTGGAATTGGAACGCGGTATTTCTTAAACTTGGTTACCCATGGGCAAGCCTACCACCCTACTGCATAGTACCACTCAGCCGGTCAGCCTTCTTGAGTAGGTATAATAAAGTTCAAACCTTATTGTTTTGATCAACGCCACGCTTCGTACGTCACAGGTTTGGAGGTATAACGTTGTATCTTGTATGTGACCTTAAAAGCCAACATTTATCTTTCATCTAGAAGCCCAAATAGATCATACACTATGATAACCTAGCCCATGTACGTAATTTTGCATTAAAAAATTGTTTGTGCCTGACCTTGATTGCACTTGTTTGTATTTGTTTAGGTTTTGTTTGTTGTAAATGAATCTAATCCCATTGCATAAAAACAACCGTTTTCAATTTTTAAATAAAATTACATGTATTTTCACACACTTTTTCAATTCACATATTTTCAAAAAAATATAAATAATGTTACTAGAACAACATTACCAAACGGGTCTTAAAAAAAAAAAAAAAAAAAAGTGAAGACAAAGCCCAAAAAAAAATTGCAAAGCCCAAAGAAACATGCAAACCAAAAGAAAGAAAAAATTTAGAAACACCAACAAACAAAGAGAGACTTAAAATACCCAGTTTAATGTAAGGTTAAACTTGAGAAGGATCTAAGGTCTAAAGATTGATGCAATTTAAAACATTAAGTACGCCATTTAGAAATAAAAAGTCTATTTCCAATCAACTCAAAACTCAATTTACAATAATCAATCTTCAAAGACTCAAGTCTAGCAAACTACAAACCTTTAAGTTTCAAAGATTCACTTCTAGTGGACCAATAACTATTGATTAGGCCAACCTCAAAGGTGTTCCCAATTCTATTGTCAGGAATATGCAAATAACTAGCTCAAATTTCCAATCCAATATGAAGCTCAAGATTGAAGGATATCTTAACCCTAGATCTTGGTATTCCTCTTAAGTTCATAACCTAAAGGGAACCAGTGACATGAGCATTGTGATTATCATCAAGAGTGCATCAAATTGCAACATGCCATTTAAGACCTTATTGATTAGAAAGTCATCTTTTCACCCCCATCAGCCCACCAATTCGATTTTGCTATTAATTGAAGTCTCAACTCTCAATACCATAAATGATTATTGCATGAGTCCTTAACCAACAATAAGACATTTGCATTTGATTGTTAAAATTTGTTAATTGGTTTATTTTTTTGTTAATTGGTTAATTGGTTTATTTTAATGTCTAAAAAATGCACATGTCTATTTGACTTCTTGAATTTGAATCTTTAATTAAATTTACGTTAGGAATGGTTGCATGAATTTTATGTTTTGATTTAATCAATGCATTTTATTCTTGTAAATATAAAAAATAAAATTTTTTCAAAGTGTTAAAAGAAAAAGAGGGGAAAGTTTATCATTAATCTGTGAAGGATAATAACTAAAACTTTGAAGACAACACCACTTTATCAACGACATAAGTTGATAGTTTCTTAAAAATAAAAAAATAAAAAATTCACTTTGAAGGGCCTATGTATGTAAAAACGCCAAAATTTAAAATTAGTTAATGGTGTAATTACGGATGTTAAAACCATGAAATTTAAAATGTTTGTTTTAAAGAACCAAAGTTATATTTAGTCCCATTTTGAACTAATTTTTTTAAACCGGTTATTTTTTTAACAAAATTTTCTAAAACAAAAAATAACAACAACGACTAGTTTTATTATTCTAGCTTAGTTTAGTTTTGTGGTTTGTAAAAAAACCCCCTTAAAATCCCAATATTTCTCACCCGAGAAATCATCCCTAATAGACTTGACAAATGGGTCAAGTCGATCGGGTTTGACTCAACTGAGTTTGAAATAAATTTGCCGTCCTAAATGGGTTGCAATATTCATGACTTTTTCTTTGTCTTACGAGGAAAAGGTCAACCTAGTCTAACTCATTTTTTGTGTTCAAACTTCACATGCCAAAAAAACAATAATATATAATAGTATAAAAAAGAAAGTTGATAATGTTGTCTTTGTCTTTCTTAAATACAAACAAAGAGAATAAATAAACAAAAATAAAAGTTAAATAGAAATAAACTCTCAAGTTTGGAACAGTCCACTAAATTAAAGCATTCAAACCTCGATATTGTGATGAAAGAATAAGTAAGTGTCTATGAGAAGAAAAATCATAGAAAAGAAAGGAAATAAAGAAAATAGCAATAAGGGAAAGTATAAACACACATTTATATATACTTATTATATAAAGCTAAAAAAGAAGAGCAAAAAACATGAAAATAATTTCCCTCTTGAAAACAAAGGAAAAACAAGTCAACCCGTATGACGACCCAACCTGAAGTTTCAACAAGTCAGGTACAAGTTGGCCTTTTTTCACTGGTCCAAAAGTCACCATCCAATCCATAGTCATATTTTTCCTTCGGGTTTGTTCCAATTTTATTGGGTCTAATTCCTAATCTTTTGGGCTATGTCTTCATTGTCCCCTTCTTCTTCTTCTTCTAAGCTAAAAGGCCCACACATGAAGTTTCAAATTGGGTTTACTATGGACCCCAATTATGAGTGTACCCATCTCAACCCAACCTTGAAATCAAGCCCCAATGAAGATGTGTTTGGGCTTGACTAAATTTAGAGACTAGAAAATCCCACCCCATAAGAACAAAAATCCATTAATGAGAGGATAATTTTGGTGGCAAGACTTTTTTTGTGTGTGCGCTTTTCACATTGAAGAGAAGAAGATCTTTTTTTTTTGCTTTGGGGACATAATAAAATCTAACCCTTTAGCTTACACAACCCTCTCCCACACAATTGTGTTTCCATATGGTATTTGTGGGATAATAAAAAGGAAAAAGGGGTTCCTTCCTTCCCTTCCTCTCTTTCTTTCTAAATGCTATCAACGGAAAAACCCTTTCCTTTTTCTTCTTGACAAAGAAGATTAGGAAGAAGATTCTCCTTTGAGAGTTGGTTTTTTAAATTTTTTTTAGGAGAGAGAGAGAGAGAGAGCTCGTGCCTATGGACGCCTCTGCTGCCATTGTTGGTGGTATTGTTGTTGGGCTTAAAGATAAGGAGTCCATGGTGGACCCCTTCTTGGTTGAGGCTCTCCAGAACCCTCGTCATCGTCTCACAAGTAAGTACCTTCTTTTTTTTCTCCCTGAAATCTCATGTTGCAAACCTCAAATTTTGATTTTGTTTGATTTTTTGCATATGGGTCTGATTGCTTTTTGCTCTACGGTGTGTGGGTCTATTGTGGTGCTGTTTTTGGCTTCAGGGTTTATGGGTTTTGGTTGCTTTGATTGGATTGGATTGGGTTTAGCTTTTAGCTATGTTGGGATTCTGATTTTGTCAGATCTGGGTTTGTTTTGGGGTTTTACCTTTTATTTGCTATCTGGGAAATTGAGGAAAAACTTAAATATTTGTTTATATATGCTGAATTGGTTGAGAAGCCCCAATTTTTGTTATGTAATATTTGTCCTGAAGTCAACACGTATATGAAGCTAATTCTGACTTCTTCCAAACATATGTTTATGTTTCTGTATTGTGTTATTTTTATTATTATCATTGTAGTCAATAAGGGCTGCTATAGTTCTCAAATGAATTATGCAGCTTTGTTAACCCATTAGAGAATTTTAAGAAAAAATTAAATCAATTGCGAATTGATGGAGCTTATTTTTTAAAGTTCACCTCTGCCGTTACATAGTATCATGTGAACAATTATGTATTCTAGCGTGGTCGCATCTATTAGGAACCAGTCTAGTAATTCCTTGTTTGTCCTTGAGTTATGCTTCAAGTTAATGGGCCTTTTGGCTTATTTTTCCCATTACCTAACTTTTTAGGTATTCTAGTGGTCCTTGTAAAACAAACTACACAAGGCATGATTCGAAACCCATCTTCACACTAACTCATTAATCTTTGACCATGAACTACCCTGCCCCCTCCCCCCAACCACGAACACCACGTGCGCCGGGGGGGGGGGGGGGGGCAGAAATAGATTTAGGAGGAAAAGTAAGATTGAAAAGGCTCTTAGAAGGTCTAAATGTTTAAAAATTATATACATATCAAAGTTAATTAGCAAAAACCTGTGTTACAAAGGGCGATTGCAAGTATCCAGGGTTCCCTCTCAAGGGTAGGTCCAAAGGGCCCTGCCTTGGTGAGGTTGTATGTCATCAAAATAAATTTTGTTCTAGGGTACTAGAATATGATTTTATTTATATTGGTGGTGTGTGGAAGGAACCGGCCCATATCGTTTTTTTTTTATTTTTATTTTTATTTTTTTGTTTTTAATTATTATATTTATTAAGTTGGGGTGTTCTTTGAGCTTTATATTTCTGCGCTAATCTTGTCTTACACACAGAATTGTGTTTTGACAAGGTTAGGAGTGAACATATCCATTTGCCAAGAACCTTGTAGCTTAACTGGTACCTTCTGGTGTTTCCAATAGAGACGTTTACGGTTCAAATCCCCCCACCTCCAACTATTGAATTATAAAAAAAGGAGTGAATTATATCCATTGTAGTTTGGGTTTGACTAGAAATATCTATAGCACAATTATGCTTGTCAAATGTTTGTTCGCTTTTCTCATTTGATTAGAAGAGGCAGCTTTTGGGTTACAAGGTGGAAGATTTTTTTATAATTCTGTTCATTGGGATTTTATAAGTGAGCATGAGTGGTTGGAGGAATGTTCTTATGAATGGGAGGAAGGTGATTTATAATTGTGACAATTGTGTCCTATGTGCTTCTGAATGATTTAAGGAAGATCATTTTATGACACTCCCCTGGTTGAGAATTTTCTTTAACCTTAGGTTTTCAAAGAGGGATTTTTTTCTTTAACCACAATATGGTTGTGCCATCAATTCCTTCCCTCCAAAAAGAATTTAACTCCCTCAAGTTAGGAGCTGGACCAAGAATTCTGTTGAAGGGCACAGTTTCTCAAATAAGATACTCTGCTTCGAGTAAAAGTTGTTCATATTCCTTGATTGCATTTTGACTTCTTTTTGGACTGTCCTTTTTGAGCATAGAAACTGATTTTTCTTGACTTTGAAAAGATGTATGGCCAAATTTGTGATGAGTATGACACTTTACTCTAGAATTAGAACTACTACTTCCTTGGGAGCAAGTATGAGAATAAACATTCTTGAGCATATGAATTACCTTGACATGTCAGCAAACTTCTCCCAACTGGCATCCGCAACTGTTTTCTCACTTTTGACTTCTAAATTTGCTTCCTGCTCTCATTAAGGCTCTCTTTCATACTCTTCTTTCCATTGGCATGCAACTTGAATTGCTCATGTTATAAAGTCTACTTGGAGTCAAACCCAAAGAAATTAGAGAGAATAGAAACGGAGAAGCCTCAACACTCAAAACACTCGGTACTCAAAACCTTTGGTATCTTTATTGCTCAAGTACTCGTTGTTTGAGTACAATAACACAGATTTAAAGACCCTAAATCTTAACTTTTCCTAGTATAAGTAGGAATCCTACTTGACTAGTAAACCAAGCACTAATTGAATTAAACCAAAGGCCATGTGTGAAGTCTCATAAATTTAATAAGACTTATCAAGAAAATAAAACTCTAAGGTCCACAACTATGTCTCATACCCAACGATTATGAAAATTTTAAAATACCCTTGACTCTAGAATAACCGAAATAAAACATAAAATAACTTAGTAAAAACCTTATGAGCTTCCATGAACACTTATTCCAAGTCTTTTAGTGAGGATATTGTTTCTTTAACCATGCTACGGTGGTCAGCAGAACCAATCCATCCAAGAGAGGGACGACTGGGGCTCTCCCTCTACTTCTTCCATCATTTTTATAATTTACTCTCTTAGCATGCACAGCATATGGCAATTTGGCATTAAAGGCTTCCCTTCTATTCCTCCCCTCTTCAACTGAACAACACGAGGGATAGGCACTCTTCTCCCTCTCCTTTCCCCTCTTCATCCCTCATACATTTCATTTGTTCTACTGAACTTAGGCTTAGTCACAAGGAATTTTCAGACGCTTCATTGCTGACCTTATTACTTTTGCCATCTGTAGTGCTTGATTTTAGTCATGTTTTAATTCCCTTTAATGCTGCAGCATGCCTGGTGACTGGATGTGTGGTAAGTATTTGATACCATCTATGATGTAGCACTAGATTAAATTTAACCTAGGCTACACAGATAAGTCCCAGGTATAGGTCTGATTAGGCTAACCATATCATTTACAGAGTAATGAAGCTTTTTGCTCTCCATTGAGTGCCACCCACGTATTATCATGATTTGTGAGGTTCTTGTATGTTTTGGGCTGAGTAGCTATAGTATTGTCTGTTTGGATAATTTTCTTTTTTTGTCATAATCATAAATAAGGTTGTTATCCCAGGCAGACTGTATGATTTTTTGGATAGTTCTGCGGGCTTCGTTTCTCTTCCTCTAATCTAAATTTTCAGATTTAATTGTGTCTTTAAGTTGGCCTTATCTTCCAATGCATTTTGTCTGAGATTTTTACTGCTCTCTTCAAGATTCTTATTACCCAAAAAAAAAAATTTAGGTTTCCTACAAGAGACTTTTCTCAGAGCAACTCATTTAGTTGCTTCTGTTATTTATTTATTTATTTTTCCACATTAACTTCATTATTTTCTTCTTTTCTTTTTTATAGTTAATTATTTTTAGAACTAGATCAGCTGTTAATATAATGTCTGTATTTGTTTCAGTTTTGCGAATGGAACTTGATATCCAGAGGTTTTTGCACAATCCTGATCAGCAGCAATTTGAATTCCAACATTTTCCTACTTCTTACCTTCGGCTTGCTGCACATCGTGTTGCTCAACACTATGGCCTCCAAACTTTGGTTCAGGATACTGGTTTAGATGGTCAAGGTAATAGAATTTTGGTGAGAAAAATAGGAGAAAGCAGATACCCTGCTGTCCGTTTATCTGAAATTCCTGCAAATCAGCCAGAAAATGATAAACCTGAGAAGGTTAAAATTGCCATCAGGCCTAGGCCTAACAGAAATTCTTTAAATGATGCTAATGATGGTGGGATCAGAAGAAGTTCTATGAGAAGTGTGGAAGAGAGGAAGGAGGAGTATGACAAGGCACGAGCTCGCATCTTTAGTAGCCCTAGCAGTCCTGATTCAGATGATACATTGTCTCAGGTCTCAACTGAGGTGAAAAATGTTTGTTTGAGCAGGGATGAGAATGAAGGTTTCAGGAACTTTATGATTGATCCGGAAAAGAATACTACCATCAAGGATGCTGGTTCTTCGTCTCGAGTAGCCATTTTCAGAGATAGGGAAAAGGATCGTACCGACCCAGATTATGATCGTAGTTATGAAAGGTAGGATTCACACCCCCCAACAGTCACACACGCACCCAAAAGACCAAAAAGAAAAAAAAGAGCTATCCTGATTGTGGTTGTTTAGGTAGCAGGGATTCTTCTGTTTTAGTAATTTTGCTGTGTTGTACTTTTGATAAAACACTTGCTGAAAACCATTTCCAGCACTGGGCTTCGGTGTCTTTTTTGAAATTTACTCCGCCTCTCCTTGTTCAAGAATTATTCCCTTTCTGTCTTGTCATATTATATATATGTTTTTTTTCCTTCCCTTTCCCCAGTTCCTTTGAGGGTAGTGTTATGGTTTTGGGGGTCATTGAATGGGGTTAATTTGCTCACTAGATATGAAGCATTGACAATGTTTTCTTATGGCACATGTTGTCTACACCTCACTTTTGTGATACTTAATTCAGTGCTTTGTTTTAGTATTTGTTGTCCTACTCTTCTTTATTATGAATTAAACTCTGTGTATTGATCAAATTGAATCACTGTACTATTCAGGTATGTTAGGAACCTTCCAGCCAATCAAAACTATAACATGGTCCCTTTCAATATGCAAAAGGTACAACCTCCATTTGTGCAGTACGATACTGGTATTTCTCAGTTGGGTCAGATGCCAAGGACGCTCAGCTACGGGCCTCCTTCAAGCCCAGCTATGAGCCCTTTTTGTGCCATGGGATTGGATCAGACGTCTGGAGATGCTGCTGCTTACATGCAGTGGTCAAGTACTGCGATGATGTATGCACATTCATATGAGCCTTTTAGACATGCTGTTTTCCAGGTAGTTCACAATTCCTTAATATTTTTATTTAGTCCAAGGTAAATGACCAGTCTTGGCTAATGCTTTTAGGAATGAATGTAAAGAGGATGTATTAGTCATAGTATCCAACTGTATTGAGATTCAGTTTTTTCTGGTGGGTAAGGCTCAGACAGGTGTCTGGTAGCATGCTGCATGACCGTTGTTGATTTTTTGATACCTGGTTTGCAAATATAAGCCACAAGGCTACATAAAAGGGGTCTTCTAGATATGTCTTTGAAATGGTAGGGTCTATTTAAATGTGAAGATTTAGTATTTAACAAATCTTACATGATGCTGCGTCATTAAAATTTCGTTATTGTTGGAATTTTAAATTTTGTGGCCTTATGTGTACTTACATACCTCAAAACTAAATCGACCCATGAATGGATCATCTCCATCTCAAAGAAAATGTACAGGATCCTTATCCCAGGGCTACAACGTACTGATTATTATAATATAATGTTGTTTTATGACATTTCTTGCATTTTTCATTTAACCATATCAAGGCTTTTTTGTTGGGATCATCTATTTATAACTCTAGACATGTCACTAATTTAGTATAGAATGCTGATGTGACTGGGAGTTGCAGGAATTTCTAGGAAGGAATTTTGTTGGGTCACTTTAAATCATGGGAAATTATGAACAAGAAGTTTAAAAGTAGACTTTTCCTGATGCATAGATTTTGTTTTTGGTTTTGGAAACCTTGATCTACAATGTATGCATGCTATTTTAAGCAACTGTGTGCTCTTTGCTTTATGGCTTTTACATCTGACTGACTTTTTCTGTTTTAATTTTGCAGGCTCCATTCTGTCAGCAGCCACTTACTTTTGATTATTCACAAAATCATTAAGAGCCATTTAGATGGGGATTGTACAACTGATTTACATGCAGATCTTATCATTATACCTTTAGAGTGCTTTGAGATTAGGTTTATTGTTTTTTGAGACTTTGTTACAGACCTTTGATGCAGTTCTAGCTTGTTTGTTTTGTTACTCATATTGGATCTTAATATTAGTAATGGAGTGTAATGATTTTACTCTTAATGAAACCATTGTTCTATTGTAGTGGAATCAAACCTTTTTTTTTCTTTCTTTTTTTAGTGCTCTTCTGTGACTCTTCTGCTGTCTTTCTTATATGTCAGAGGCATGCATTGCTTCGGAAGTGGGGCATCTCGTAATCAGCTTATGTTCAATGTCCAGCAGCCCAATTTTTTAGGAAGTGCCAAATATTTTAATTAGCATATGCTTAAGTTATGCCCAATAGTTTAATTCACATTTTGGACTCGTTGACTCTTAAAATAAAAAGGCTATCATCTCACATGGGGAGTCAGTATAAAAAAATTGGGATAACTGGAATTCATCATTGCCAGCTCTTATTCCATCATGCGTATATTACTAGACATTAATAACTTAGTAATGAAATATAAGTTATTCAAAAGCATATTATATCTATAGTATAGACTATAGATAGATGATATAGGCTTTGTTTATCTGAACACTGAGCTGGCAAAGCATTTTAAGAGCGTGTCATCTCTGAGTTAGCTATGCATACAAACAAAGCATACTAACTAGCGTTTGGTTGTGGTCACTAGTGCACATCACATCAGTTTGGCACCGATGTGATAGTCCAATTAGTCTGAATTGAGCTTTCTTTCTAGTGGTTGATTCATCATTCATGTGACTAACCATGAAAATCATATGGACAAAATTAGCAGTTTTGTACCAATGTTGAAAGTCCAAAATTAGTCAGAAGAAAGAAAGCTTTTCTTCTAATGGTTGATTCGCGTAGCTGTACTGACCATGAAAATCATATCTCTGACCGAGTTAGCAGTTACGGAACTTATATTATGTCATTTGATTCTAATAATGAATATTGATAAATTATTGGCATACCATGATTGAAATATGTATGATGCTTATCAAATTCCACAATGCTGGGCCTACTTGTTAGGATTAATGTGAATCATGTGATGTACCAAACGGGATGTTGGAGACAAGGGACAAGGTTTCGTATTGTCCTTAACAGATTGCAAATGTTCGAAAAAGAAAGATGCAAATCAAGCCGAAATTTGCACAGGCACAAGACAAGCAATTTGCTTGTTTTTTCTTTATTTTCTTAGTTTGGAACTTGGGAGGGAGCTGATTTTCTAAGCAAAGAAAATTCTTATAGTCTAGGTAACAATGACTTTTTTGCTTTCATGTTTAATTCAGGTAATATTCTACTAAAAGACAATTAATAGTTGAGATCCAGGGTGTCCTCCACCTTTTTGCAACTTATTAAGGTGCTGGGAATCTGACATATCATGTCAGCTCGAGGCATATTGGTTAGGAAAAAAAAGAAAAAAAAAAAAGAGTAGGCTCACTAGCTCAGTTATAATTGTCACTACTTTGATGGGGTGCATGTGAGATCTGCCTTGAAAATTCCTCTCCCCCTGTAGGGTTAAATACTAGAGGGGAAAAAAAGAACAAAAGAAACAAATCAAATGAAAAGAATAAAAAAAAGGCCAATTGAAGGACACTCAGCCCATGTGAATACATTAACCACTTATTTCCTAATTTCATGATCCACAATATGTTTAGGTGCCAACTTATAATTAAATTACGCATAATTTATTAATTTCATAACATATTTAAAGTGTCAATTTATTATTAAATTATTTATCACTTAGTTTACCATTGATACTTGGTGACAAAATGAAATATTTTGCATCAGTTACAAATGAAATTTAAATATATTGTAAAATTGGGCGCGAATTTGAGTTTGTCAACTGTTACATTTGGCACTTTGGCACATTTTCTCCCTGCCTTCTCATTTCATTTACAATTATTTTAGAACCGCAAAAATTTTTACAAATGCCAAAGTAACAAGTTATTAATAAAATAGAAGCGACATTAGTTATACACCCAAAAACATTCTATCTTATAAAAAGATGTCAACTTAACTGTTGCAAAAAAATGTAAAAATGATTGTGTTGGCCGGTAATACCTTATTAACTTATTTTTTAATTTTAACCGCTTGGGTCACCGTGTCAACGTGCTGGTACTATTCAATAACATCATCTAAGATAAGCGCATATCCGTTTATAGAATAGTTTTTTTCTGCTTCTTTATACGTGCCATGTACTGAGAAGTTATCTAGTAGCATGCTTTTTTTGTTTTTACTAAGATAGACTGAATTAGAATATAAAAATTCTCACAGCAGCCAAGGTTGAACTAAAAAAAGTAAATGGAAAAGAAGCAAACAGTGTTTGGATATACTTTAAACTAGCAGTGTTTCAATTCTAAAACAGTGAAATTTCATACAAAATGTTTGCAAACTAGGAGGGCATGATTGTCACATATGCTGGCAGAGAAAACAACACAAATCAACCAACGCTGGTGATCTTAAAAATAACACTAAATATGTACCAAAGAAAATGACCTTCTGCTTAAAGATTGTTGAGAAAAAAATATTAAATGCTGCGAAACATTTGATTTAGAGGACAGAGTCTTAAATTATTATGCCAGTGAGGTTGAAGCATATAGCAAAACCATAATAACAAGCCAATGAGCCTTATTATAAAAAACCTTGATCTCATTCATGAATCCTCCAGTATAAAGCTAGTGTGCTTGACAAGTGCAAATAGTAAAAAAAAGAAAAAGAAAATTCGAGTGCTGTTATATTGAAATGCAGAACAAAACAATACCCAGCAAATCAAAAAATTGCATAAAACTTGGGAGTCCATCACACTCCAGACAGACATAAATGTCCGGGGAAAACTCGAAGAAACCCTTTCTCAAGTATTTTATTCATATCTATACATAAATTCTATATATATATATGAAAAACAACTCCTTACTGATGCATAGGTTGCCTTACACTTTCATGCCAGGCTTAACTATCTAATATACGGGATGAGCCAGGTGAGGATTATCAAAGAAAATTCATAAAACTTGAAAGGAAGCCTAGAAACTTCAGACTTCCATAGGGCAGGGTAAATTTTGCTCCAAGAACAGGTCAAGCTGGTTTAAAGAGTAAAAAATAATCAACAAGAAAATATTATGAAAAGAGATCATCAGGTAATGTTTTAAAAAAATATATTGGGAGTTGAGATGTCATAGGACAAGGTATATTTTGTCCAAAGACAATGCCAAGCTAGTCAAAGAGACAAGGGAAACACTTTTGTCAAAACTTTGAACTTTCAGCCTAGTGCTTGACAGTCCCTGTGTACAAAGAGATAGCATAAGGAAGTAGCTTAGGCTGCCACTTCAAGATCAGCCCTTGGTGGCTACTTCAAACTTAAAAAAAAAAAAAAAAAAAAAAAATATCTCTATTGGCTACTTGGACGCTTAGAATGTGTGTTTCCCCAAACTTATTCTTCACAATGAAAGCACATCTTGTCTGAGACCAAAATATCAATTTACAAAAGCATACTATCAAATATCAATTACATTATATATAGTTCCAAAATTGGTCATGATGGTTCTCTTGTGAAAGAATCTGTCATTTAATATATGATCAGCAGATTCAAGCAAGAGACTAAGCAGTAAGGCATGCACGGAATTGTGGCAAAATTGGTTGTGGAACTTGTACTAGAGAAGCCAAAAACAGATTCTAAGGGGTGTTTCTCTATGATCTGAAAGTAATGTAGGTAAGGTAAACGACAAATTATGATACTGCTACCTGACTATGGGGGAAACACTGATACTGGGAAGCTGAAAAAACTTAGGCCAGAACTAAAATTTCGCAATCATAATGAACATTGTGATGGAGAAAGTTCCAAAATTGGAAAAAATGAAGTAAATTATGATGGAGATGCATACTGCACGGCCAGGAGTAAGAAGTTTCTAAGAATTCTAATCTAGAATGATAACCTATGTTGAAATTCCAGAAGTTCAGTCCTTCTACAAGTAGATAGTTTTTTATGTTTCATTTATGTTCCCTTAGAGCAATTGTTAATAAACCATTTTAAGAAAGTTTTTATACCACTTTAATGGAAAATTGAAAAATCTGTCAAAACATTAATTTTTTTTCCTATAAAAACTTTCTTTAATTGGTTCGCTAACAAATGCCCTTTGGGCATTTGTTAACTTTTCCCTTCATTTAATTTACAATTTTTTAAAGGAAAGTATTCTTTGGCATCTTATGACAACCACCCAATCCCCTTACAGATTGAAGATCTGAAAAAGTAATTTATTCCAAATTGAGTGTTTATTTAGTAAGGTGTTCAGTTTATTCATATTCATCACTCTCAAGTGTTGAAGACAATATCTATTTAAACAAGTTTAATAAATAAGGGTAACATAATGGCTTATGTGATCCCTAATCTTGAGGATGCTCCTCACTCTCAACTTATTTCTCTCCACATTAAATTTTCAATATACCTCTTGTCTATAATGCGGTACAGTTCACTCATTATCTAGCCAGAAAGAAATTTAAAATTGATATGAAAATTTTACAATCTACCTGTTGCCTTAGAATGTCTCATGTTTTAAGCAAAAGCATGCATAAAGAAGATTAAACATAGCATAGAAAAAACAGATTTTGTTTCATATACACATGCATGCTTAAATGATGAAGAATTTCTAACTGCCTTATTCTATGCTACATGAGAGAAAATATAAGCAATCTGATGCAAGGTACACATTTTAATAACAGATAGTGTCACTAAGAAATTTCAGGAAATCAAGCAATTTTAAGTTCTCAGAGCTTCAGAATAAAGCCAACATTGTAATAAAAATCAGAAATTTCTTTAAGAGGTACCCTTGCATCAGGGGTTTTAAGTCTTCTATAGAGTCACACAATGTACAACAAGTACAACTCACCTCTATATGAAATTAGACTAATAAACATGAGATAAATCTTACAGATAAGAGATTCCTGGATATTGCCAAGAAACTTGGTACTGGATGTGCCAACCACGGTTACCAGCCCCATTTTTGGATTTCTAGAGAAACATAATAGCACCTGCCTGCATTATTTTTCCTCACCTACAAGCTCAATGTTTAGTCAATTTGATGCTTCAGCCATGCCCATCTTCAATGCCAATAAGAACCCTCCACGAGTGAGAAGACTCTGAGATAGCAGAAAACCAGCCGATTCCCAGACTACAATGGGATAAATCAACCTCAAAGATATCCAGATTGACTCATTATCATGACACCAAAATAGTTGCCGTCGTCATAGACGAGATTATAAAACACAATTCCCGCAGAAAGTGACATCACGATCAATATCCGTCACCAGAAGCTAACAGGGGACACATATAGACTGCTACAAAACACTGGTAATTACACAAGTAGAAGCCCACAGAACTGAAGGATACCAAAACTGACACTACCCACCAATGCTAGCTAACCTCCTCATAAAGGATGGTGAAAGACACCCCAATGGGAACAGAAGCTTAATTAATTAACCGAGATTTTTTGAACCCAGAAATGTTCAGATATCAATGGAAGCCCAACAGTACCAATTAATATCACCAAGATTACTAAGAACAGCTAATACAACAATAACAACTAAAAAGTCTAAGACCCAAAAAACCAAAATCTAACAGGTACCACCACCAGACACCAATATAAAAAAGAAAAAAAGAAAAAAAAAAAGACCCAGGTACAGAATTAAAAAAAGAAAAAAACTAGACGAAGTTTTGAAGTAAAGTGGAGCAAATAACAATTACCCAAAAACTCAATCATCCCCTGTTGGAAATAGAGTAAGAACCTTCCTCCCTCCTGCCCCATTAGCCAATTCCAAATCTTCCCCATACCCTCCTCCTGGTCCTTGATTGTGCAGTGGTGCCGCCATCCTATGAACTGGCTGTGACTGCCTAGTACTCAGAAATGGATGCTCAAATTGCCCATTGGGGGGTGACCCAAAATGCCCCACCTGCCTATGAAACGGAGGCTGCAACTGCGGGTGGGCTACTGTAGCCACCATCTGCTGCGGGTGATGGTGGTGGTGATGCGGCAGAGCAGCCACCTGCACGAAAGGCAAGAAATGGTCCGAATTGGGGCGACCCGGATGCAAAAAATGAGGCGGAACAGGCGAGCTGGCAAACAAATGGTCAGTGGCAGGATCAGCAGACGCGGCAGCCAATCCTCCGGCACCATTAGCCGGGCCACTACCACCACCACCAGCTGATACGCCCTGCATTCGCTTGAGATATAGGCGGTACTTCTGCAAATGGCTAGCAACATTCTCTCTAGTGAGGCCATCAACACTCATGAGCTGCATTATAGTCTTGGGGACAGCGTTCTTGATCCCCAAGTGCGCCACAGCATCCACAAACCTCTTGTGGAGCTGTGGCGTCCACACGAGCCGGGGTCGCTTAAGAGTCCTAGCCGGTTCCTCCCCTGCGGCCCCAGAACCCAACTCAGCAGAATCAGCTCCGAATTCAGCTGAGTTTGGCTGTGGAGGTGGAGTACTTGCTGAAGTGGTGGTGTTTCCCAAAGGATTCACTGGAACTGAGCCTGTTTGTTGATGGTGGTAGTGGGTGGGGCTATTGTTGTTGTTGTTGTTGTTGTTGTTGCTGATGGTGTTGTTGTTGTTGTTGCTATTGTTGGGATTTGGGTTTCTGATATCAAAAGCCATAGCAAGATCAGGAGTGATTAGGGTTTGAGAAAGAGGCATAAGTTCTTCAGGGGAAGGAAGCTCTTCTTCCCATCTTGAGAACCAATTTGAGTCCTCCTCCCTCATTATTTCTCAAATCTCCTTCACACCCAATTCACTATTTCTCTTTTTCTCTCAATTCCTTCACCCAATTCACCAAGCAAACATAAAAAAATCCAATCTTGTACAGAAAAAAAAAAAAAATCAATAACAACAACAACAATAACAAAATAGAAAGAACAAATTAATATGGGTATAGTAGTGGTGGAGCTTGTGGTTCAATACAAAAACTAACAAGATGGGCTTGTTTGAAAAAAGAAGAAGATATTAATTTTGAGAGAGGGAGAGAGAGAGAGAGAGAAGAGGGTTGTGTTTTGGTGGTGGAGGGTTGTGGAGGAGGAAGAAGAAGAGAGATGAAGAGGAGGGTGGAGAGAGGTTCGAGGTGGATCTTGTTTTCTTCTTTTCAGCTTTTATTTAATGACTACTGTTGTTGCTGATGATGCTTTTCTTTTCTCTTATGATTTTTATGGGACTTTTTTTTTTAATGTTTTTTTTTTTCCGGGATTTCAGGGTCTTATACTTTTGAGAGTGAGTGTTGTGTTGTAAATGTGGTTTGTGTTACAAACTTCACTTGCATTACAACAAGATCTAATAGATTTTTTTTTGTTTTGTTTTGTTTCTTGTTATTAATGTTCATCTCATGCCACAGGCCTTTGGTAGCGCGTGAGATCACTCTCTACTGTTCACTGAATCAGGTTGTGTCTGCCAGGGGTTGTGTACTGTGTTGTTTTTATTAGATAAATTGTAATAATGAGGCCACCAGGCATTTTTGCTGCTTCTGTTTCCTGGGCGTTGCAGTTGCAGGTTACCAGGGATCGTACCATTTGTCAATCCGTCCCCGTGCCCTGGATTGATATGTGTCTAGTTTTAGACGTTTTCATATCTTATGCTACACAATATCATAGTAACGTTGGTGTCGTGTCAAATGACATAACTTGTATTATGTAACGAGTTGTGAATAATAAAAACGTATTTTTATATGTACTAATATTATTTGTCTACCGCTCACAATTTTATGCGTAAGTAAATTGTAGTATAAGTCGTGTTGTTTTATGTGTTATCAACATTACTCATAATATTATTTGTAAATCAGTTTTCACGCGCCACTATTTTCATACTTAATTTCACATATGGAAATTTATTTAATTTTGAACGACATGTTTATTTTGTATTGAGTCCAGTGGTGTATTGTAGTTTCATAATTTATTAAATTGTGCAATTATAAGAAGGCAAAGTAAACCAATGGGTCACATAAGGTTAAAAATTATGATAACTCGCAATCACATAAATCAATAAATTATAAAATTGGACGAGAATCATGCCCATATGTGAATTGTTTATTTTCAAAAACTTTTTTGTTTAGCATTTATTTATAAAAAAAAAGCTTTTGGTACCTTTTTATATTAAATGTGTTTAAAAAAAATTAAAAACTAGTTTATTTTATTTTATTTTATTTATAACGAAAAAAGTTAGTTTATTTTAGAATAGCTTAAAAAGTTAGATCATTTTATTCCAATCGTACGCCTATAATTAATCATTTGCAACATTTAAGTGGGTGTGTGTCACGCTCGGTGGAGAGAGAGTATGGATAGAGCTACATTATTGCAAAGTTGGCTTGTTGTACGGGATTGGAGTTGGGATTAGAAATGGATTAGAGAGAGAGAGAGAGAGAGTGAGTGAGAGAGATGCAAAGTTTGGTCACTTTGTGGGATTTTTCTTTTAGGTTGTTGATGGGGAATCAACTGAGTTGGTGTTTGGTTCTCAAGATAAGATTTTCATTTTCAATTTAATTTTTTTTATATGCTTTTACTGAAAACAATACATAAATTGAGTACCCAAAATGTTTTTATGCTTTGATTCAAATGATAAATCTATAAAAACAAATGGGGTTGAGTTGACTCTAAATTAGGGATTCCAAACTTTCTAAGCAAATCAGAATTTGTAATATTTTACACTTTCAACAACAAACAAGTTGACAAATAAAAAATTCCAAATTGTGACAAGAGGCTAAGTACCTTCCAGAGGTTGAAACAAAACCACAGAGTTCTTCCCAGAAGAGAATTGTCTGCATTTGTTACTTGGGTCCAAAAGTTATACCTACCCCCAATCAGTTTTCCCATTAACATACTTGGGAATTGGGAAGTGACTGAACACATGAAAATGAGAGAGAGAGAGAGAGAGAGAGAGAGAGAGGTGGTTGTGTTACTATAGTTAGCCATGAAATTGGCATAATTATTCCTTTCAAAAGGAGTTCAAATTTTATGTCTCACTTTACTTGCTCCACTCTATACTCCACCAATAAAAACTTGCCACGTATTTATCTAATTAATTAAATACTACTATTAATTAATAACGATAGCATTTAATAAATCAATAATGATAGTATTTAATTAATTAGGTGAATACGTGACAAGTTTTTATTGATAGAGTATATAGTGGAGCAGGAAAAGTGGGACAGAAGATTTAGACTCTTCACAAAGAGCATGATTTTTTTTTTGGGTTGTGAACGTGGTAAAGAAACCTATAAATCAATCAATGCTTGATAATAATTGATGTATAATGTGATCCTTGTGTTTTCTTTTTCAGCTTAGCCCTCCATTTGGGCACTTGATGTCTTCTCTCTTACTTTTTTGGAATTTCCTCCATATGATTACTGATTAGGAATGTTACGCATAAATTAAATAAATAAATAAAATAAAATCATTGCCACTTTTATTTTAAACTTCAAAGAAATATTAATTGCTTAATGGAATGTTGGAGGTATTGAGGCACCTACGTTGAATATAGTGGAAAAAGCAAAACCCTTGGCTTGGTAGGCAATAGTCATTATTCACGTTGATGAGCCACCATCCAATAGCTGAATTCGATGAGATATGAAATATGGATTTTGCATCATTCCAACGAAAACATAGAGTTCTTTTTCTTTTCTTTTTTGGCAAAAAAAAAAAAAAAAAACACCATTAACTGAAAGTTACACCACTCCATAGTTATCAATTTGATTAATATTTTGATAATTTTACCATTGTATTACACTTTTTTTGTGTGTAGTTTATACATAATCAATTTCATATTAACCATAATTCATCGTCCAATATATAAAAATATATATATATATATATATTTTTTTTTTTACATAATTTCCAATTACAATAAACCTAAAATTCAACTGTTCTATAGATTGATTAATTATTAAACAAAGGGTACAAAAAATAATATATATATATATATAAAATAGCTTTTATTGAAGTGCGGTTGTAACTGAAAGCCAACCTTATATTAAAACTTTAGTCATATTAATTATGTAGTTATAACTATTTTCGTCGGTAAATCTGGTCATTTTTCTTCCGTTAACATCATAACAATGAAGGAAAGTAATCCAACTGTTCTGAGATCTCTACTCAATATACACAGAATAGCCGCAATATTTTTTTTTTCTTTTTACCCCTCGCTCTTTCCGTTAAATTAATCTATACTTTCAAGTTTCAAGGCCCAATCATAAAAGTGGCTCGGAAAAAACAAGTATAAAGGACCCAATTATAAAAAGGTGCATCTCAAATAAATAAATTGAAAACAAAAGAAACGAAAGGATAAAAAGATATAAAGAGGGGTCATGATCTATTATTTTGTGACACCGATTATATAGCTCTATGAAATTAATAATAAAAAAATAAGAAAGGATAAAAAGATATGAAGAGGGTCATCATCAATTCGCTTGTCCAACCCATTTTACCAACTTGGAAAATATCAAAATTCAACCACAAATATTTCTACAAGAGATCATTGAGATGCAGGCCAAAATTTAGAAATTTAGATCATACAATACTAAAAATCCTAGTATGAGGAAGCTATAATGTGCTTTTTGGCCAACCTTGGCTAAACCGAACCGGCATCAACCCTCCATTTTCAGTCATGATGGTTTCCACAGCAGGTCAAATGCCATAGTGATGAGCTCACAAGTTTCTCCTGTGTACTTATGTAGAAGAAATTGCAATACCCAGAAAAGTAGAAATGCTTGTACATGAGTCATGACTAAAAGACACTTCTTAGGATGGACAAAGAAGCTTGTCCCCACATCCCACGGGCTGCCCCCTTAGTCTTTAATCACAACTTTCAAGAGCAACCTATAACTCACTGTTGCAAAATATCATCTGCCAATGTCTGAGGCCCACCAGAAAGGATCATTTGCTTTATCTGCTATTGGAGCTCAGATTGGTACAAATGGAAGGCAAAAAAAAAAAAACACACTGCACTCAGAATTCCATGTTCACCATTTACAAAAGCCCAACCCCATCAAATATATGGTGGCTCTATTTGACATTCTTTTTGAATCCCAAACACAAGGAACTCCAAGTCTTATCCGCCTCAAAAACCATATTTAAGTCAGACAAGGTGCAGTCTTCTGTTCTTGAAGGGTTTATGTAAATGACACGCTGTGATGAAATGGACATGAAGATGGTAGAAAGTTGCATCAAAAAGGACTGCTGGGAATTGATAAAGAAAGAATGCAACAGATTTTATGTAGTTCCTGCTTCATCTAAGTTAAAGAAAAAAAAAAAAATGATCAATTACTATATCATTCAAATAAGATGAAAATTTAAACATAGCCACAACAGAAGATTTGTTTTAAGTGAAGAAAATGTCTGCATTTGGAGAGAGAGAGATAACCATAAAATGTAACAAAATACAGAAGAAAATTTTAACAAAAAGAAGGTAAATGATGCAAATCAGATATAAATCTTAATCAGAATCTTTTCATTTTTCTTTTGAAGAACGATCAATTAATTAATTTAATGTTACCCTAGAAATCCTAAAAGAAATTCCAGATGCATAAGCAAATCGCAGTTGTAAGTTACCAACATAAGAATAATTGCAAACTTTTTTTCTTTTTGATAAGTTACAATCTTTATTAAATCAGCAAAACTTCCAGCTATACAGGAGGAAATAATTGCAAACTGCAAACTACTAAAAATTTCCCTTCAAAAAATTATTATAATACCTTATTATCTTTATACTCAAACTAACAAGAACAAATAAATATTAGTTTGGAATACAATGATGACTGATAAGTCTCAACCCCATGTAGCATCAATTTCTGTCATACACATGGTGAAGTCTGCTTGGCATTCACACTGTTAGAATAATAAATTATTAAATTCACATTTTACTAAGAACTAAATCTTTTGGAACAAGTGGTAGCTTATCATGGTATTATATCAAGTGGCCCTAAGTTCGAATCTTGTTTCCACACTATCTCCCATTTAAAAAGTTAGAAATCCCACGTGTTGGATACTAATTAAGGGGGTTTGGACCCACGTGTAAGAAGGGTGTTAAAATAACAGTTAAATGATTAAACTCATCATTTTCTAATAGCTTAAACTTTTAGAAAAAGTATTAGTTTATCAGACACATTACAAGACATGGATTAAACATATAACGGACATATCACATCCAAATGCAGGGGAGAAGTAAGATATAATGAAGGTAATAAGAAACTGATAAAGGAATATTTATCTTTTACAGACATAGGTATACAATTATTCTTCATCTAGAATATTATGATCATAACCTATAATAAACAATAATCCTTTTTTTTTTTTACAAGTAGCGTAAAAATATTATTAATAATAAAAAAAGTGTCAAATTGATTACATTGGAGATGTACTATAGGGGCACAAATCAGAAACCAAAACTCCAACAATCAAGAAAAACAGGAAAAGAAGAACAAGAAAAATGAGAAAAGACCACACTCCAATCAAAGAGTGTGTGTTTGGCTCCAACTTAAAAAAGTCAGCTTATTTTACTATTTAGCTTACTTTTGCTACTATTCATGGGTCTCACTACACTTTTTGGTACTATTCATGGGTTTCACTGTACTATTCATGGGTTTCACTTTACTATTTCAGCTAACTTCTACCTTCATCTATAGTACTTTTAGCAAAAGGTTTTCAGTTTTAGCAAAATACGTAGATCCCAAACAGACTCAGAGTGTGCAAGAAAAAAGAATTAATTTCTAGCAAAAAACGTTCACAACCCTCAAAGCTTCTAGCATTCCTTTCACACCAAATGCACCAGATCAAATTAGTTTTAAAAAACAATAATCCTTAAAACTAATTTGACGAGGGTCACTATTTGTCTGCAACATGTCAAGAAAAATAGAAAACTAATAATAGTATTTCTATTTTCTACTTTAACTCTATAAAATGCAGATCAAGGTGAGCAGGGGGAGACAATGAAGCTTAGTCCTATATTTACATAATTAAGCGTTAAGCTTAATGTTTCATAATATAGGGTGTAGGGTACATGAGAGAGAACGAGTGCATCTCAATCAAGAAGCAGTATCCAATTTCACTTACTGACCAAAATAACAATATTTAAACAGTAAAAAAATGAAATAGCATGAGATGAAATGCTTACCAGATGGGAAACCAGTTAGATTTACTAGGGTGCGCTGCTGAAATCCTAATTCATGTTCTGTTGCTAGAATGAACAAGCCTTTGAAATTTTCCTGATAACTCCTCATAAGACTGAATTTCCGATGGCTGTACTTGTCTAATGGCAGCTTTTAAATGTTCCATTGTTATTTCCGAAGCATTAAGGCACTCCTGCTTGAAAAACAAATGTCAATTAGTCAACAAGTTCAAAACACAAAGCCACCTAGTTATGAAATGAACTCAAAGAAACCTCAATAGCAGCAACAGCTGCCTCCCGGCAGATCAAAGATATATCAGCCCCAGTGAAGCCTTCCGTGAGACTGGCCAGCTCATTTATGCTGATGTCAGCACTGCAAGGAATTTTGCGCAAGTGGATGCGGAATATCTCTTCTCGGTCAGTCTTATTTGGAGGTCCTACATATAGCAGCCGATCAAAGCGTCCTGTCCAAAATTTCATCAATTGTTAGGAATGTTACCAACTTTTTGAGAAGGGGAGTAGTAAGATACTGGTAACTACTCAACACCTGGTGTGTGTGTGTGAGAGAGAGAAAGAGAAAGAGAACCTGGTCTTAAAAGGGCAGGATCAATCTTGTCCGGTCGATTTGTAGCAGCAATAACAGTAACATCAACTCTTTGATGCAAACCTGAATTCAACAAAATATTTATCTATGGTACAAAGAGAGCATGGTTTAATCTCAAAAAAGATTCAAAATAAATCTCCCAAATTTTAGGTACTTTCATATAAGCTAAAATGAAATACTGTGTAAAGCAAATGCCGTATGGAAAGAAAGCTTCTATTGGTGTAATTAATACTAAAAAAATTATCACTAACCATCAAGTTCAACTAGAAGTTGACTCATAACCCTATCAGAAACTGAAATCCCATCACTTTCCTTCCCACGGATAACAGCAAGACCATCAATTTCATCAAAAAATATAATTGATGGGGCATTGGCCCTTGCCTTTGCAAATAGTGATCTTACAGCCTTCTCAGATTCACCAACCCATTTGCTGAAAAGTTCTGGACCTTTCACAGCAAGGAAATTCAGGCCTGCTTCCGAAGCTACTGCACGTGCCATGAGGGTTTTGCTGCAACCTGGAGGACCAAACATCAAGACCCCTGTTGGGGGACGAGTCCCAATACGCTTGAATGCATCCTGGTGTTTTTGAGGCCATTCCACTGCTTCCATTAATTGATTTTTAACCTCACTTTGGCCACCAACATCTTCCCAATTAACCTTTGGAACCTCAAGTATTACCTGGGAAGAAAAAAGAACAAGATCAGAGTTGATTAATTAGATTTTAGATCAACAAAGATATTCTTGTCTGTACCAGTTTTCAAAAAACTTTCCGCCACAATTACAATTTATAACGTTTCAATTTATTATATGTGAGGCAGTGAAGGATGCAATAAGGGGTAAATAAGAACAGTTGTGGGAATTGGACTCCTCCAACTGTAGCAATCACTTAGCTATCATGATTAATATGTGACTGAGATCTAGTATCTTAACTCATACTGATCATATTTTTACTTTTCCAGCATACCTCCCGCATGGCACTGGGCCTCACTTTCATCCTAGCCCGTTCAAAATCTTCAAAAGTTACTCTTAACCTACATTCTTCATCAATGCCATCCATTATATTATCCGAAATTTTTGGAATGGTACCCTTCAAGCAAAAGGATGATTGAATATCTGAGGATACACCTGAATTTGAAACAGAGGAATCTGCTGAATCTGCATAATCCCTTGAAATATTTCTTGTATCTTCTAAGCAATCAGTTCTTTCAAGCATACCATCGGACCAACCTTTACATAAGGTACTGGAGTGCAAATCATGACATGAATGTTTAAACTTGACATAACGCCTAAGACAAACCAAGGCCGCCTCATTGCAAAGGGCAGCTAGGTCAGCACCCACAAAACCATGTGTGACTGTAGCAAGGTGTTGAACTTGGATGTCTAATAGAGAGTGTTGCATTTCACTGAGAAGAGTAACCAATATATCCAACCGCTGCTTGGGAGACGGCACACCTACATATGAATTTTAGTGGGAAACAAAGTTAATATCACATCCAGTGAAATGCCACAAACTCTATGCACTCATCAAGTATTAAAATACGTCAAGTGGACAACTACTCCAAGTTCATCCACGGTATTAGCAAACATTTAGTGCTCTCATAACAAATGTGCATTCCTAACACACCACTTTCCAAAATATATTTATTATCTAGTAATTATTTAGTTTATCTCCAGCACAAGATTTTATTCATCTTATTTTTGCTTTAAACTTTGGGTCAAATAACACTCACTCACAAATGCACAGAGGCAGTACAACTACATTTGTTTACTTTTTAAAGTTGTGACCAACAGCATACTCATACATCTTAGAATGTCCATTGGACCACTTCAAGTAGAAAGTCAGCCTATACCTATAAAAAAAAATGTAGAAAGTTAAGCCTATCAATGTACTCATAATTCAATGTCATGGATAATTCAACATTGATTCCACATTTCTATTCTTTATGTTTGAAGGAAAATACTCGTAAAATATATTTAGTGTGACTTCTCCAGATTTACCTAGAAGCATTACCAAGACGATTAACTTCATTCCAGATATGAAAATACACAAAGTTTAAAACACCTCCCTTTTGCAAATTTCAGAGAAATATTATTAGTTTTATCTGATCCTATAATATGACACTATCTTGGAGGCATATTTAAAAATAGTGGGACAACTTATTTTTCATTGACTTGTTCTACTTATAAAATTAAGCTTGGTAAAATACAATTGTACCTAGAAAAAGTGAGGCTTTAAAAAGTTATACATAAACTGGTAGTAAAAGTAAGCTTATCCAAATGCATATGGACTTACGGAGTCACTAAGGCATATCGAGAAAAGGAATTCAATTTATTAAGAAGAAATGTGACATTAATGATGCAGTCATGACACATGGCAATGTACACAGAAGCATTACCACACTGGGCAATCAGGTTGCTTTCAAACTTTCAGATTTCATGAGGTCATCCTTAGTACACTAAAAAACGTTTCCTACTTGCACATAGATTATGGATAGTGTTACTCAACAGTCATGAGGAGGCGGCTAGAATTAAAGACACATCAGATGCATGACCTAAACAGCTCAACAATATCCTTTTTATTTTTTTGGTCATAAGTTTGACCATGTTGGACAGTGTGAATCATGCGAAATCTTAACCAGAACAAATTCAGTAAGATTCCTAAGATAACAACATAACATATTCACAAATAAATTTCATTATACCTATTTCAATTTCTCTGTCAAGCCTGCCGGGTCGTCTCAGAGCAGGCTCAATACTATCAGGCCTATTGGTTGCAGCAATAACAATCAGTCCATCAGTTCTGTTAATGCCATCCATCAAATTTAACAACGTAGCAACCATTCTTTGAGACAGCTCTTCACCTCCTTCTTTCCGAGCTGGGGCAATGGCATCCAACTCATCGATAAATACCTGTAATAAGAAACCACTAGTTACCCATCTAAAAGGCAGAGTCGACTAAGCAAGAATACATCCCACTAAAGGCAAAATTTTATAATTTTGATAATATCTGGTACACTTTATATACAATGTTTTTTTTTCTTTCTTTCTTTCTTTAATTTCTAGAAATGTGTATATAGAATGTAAACACAATATATTGGTATTCAGTACTACCATGAAATGTCTTAAAAAATCATTTTATTTTCATCAATTTCCACAATACTCTGAAGATTTTAATTTGTATAATGGTTCAACCACAAATATCCCCACCTTAATATGGTTTACACAGTTTGGTCATTTCCAATATGTCAGTGAGACAATTGTTACAGTTCCTATGATGAGTCAACAGCCTTAATTCAGATTTTTACAATTAATTAAAATATTCCCAAGGGAAATCTCTATGGTCAAGACTTTGTTTTTTTGACAAGTAATAAATAATTTTAGGTTGAATTACTTATTTGGTCCTCCAACTATTGGAAAAGGTTCAACTGGGTCTCTATTAATTGTGTCAATTTCATCCTTGGTCTCCTCTCCGTTAAGATTAATAGTTAAGGGAGGGATCCAAGGCAGTCTCAAGCAAACAGCAAGCATACATGACCCTTAGAAGATTACATTCTGAAGTTTAACAATCAAGAAAATCCAAAAGAGATAAAGAAGGAAGACTACCCAGGACAGTCATCTCTTCATTTATTTATTTTTTTGATAAATAAGTAATGTAATATTATTGAATATCAAATATACTTTATGTTCACAATGATGAACACAAAGTGTCAAATAAGTACAGAAGCCTTAAAAGGAAAATCTGAGAGCAACTTGAAACTCTAAAATAGAACACCGAGTGAAACCCCAAACCCGGGACCAATCAAAATGACTACAAGAAAACAAAGTTTTCAATTGGTCCAATGAGCTCTCCATGTCTTCAAAAGTGCATCTATTCCGCTCCTTCCAAATAAGCCACATCAAATATGCCGGCACCATGTTCAAAGAAAGCTCAGCTCCATCAAACTTCCAACCATTTCATACTCTCCAAATAATCTAAATAATGAAAAGCAGGACATCACGCCAAATCATACTATTATTATGATGGCCAGAGGACCCTCTCCAACAACAAAGCATATCAATTGACTTTTTAGGCATCACTCAAATAACCCAAAGAACATGAAATTTAACGACCATAACTAAAGCAACCTTTTGAAGCACCTTAACACACCAAACATACTTCCAAGGAAGTTCGCAGCAAACCTTTACAAATGGCTGAACATCAAAACTGCCACTGTGGATAAGTCTCCAAACATCTCATCCCCTCTGCCAGAAGGACTAATGTATAGAGCAGCTAAAAAAAAGAATCTACCAGCTCTAATTTCCAATCTTAAAAAGCATGAATAAAAGATTCTACCAATACATCATTGTGCTCTACAATTAAGAACAAATCAGGAAGATATCCCTTAATGAAACCTCTACAGTCTACACCACACATCATGCCAAAAGCAAACTCTTCACCATTCCCTACCCAGCCTTTTAAATCCTAAAAACCACTCCCAGCTATTTCTAGTACTCATACTTTTCCATAAGTTGCATCCATGGAACCTTATCACCAATCTTAGTAGTTCACTGATTAAATGATTTCTTGTATTTCTTTCCTATAGCCTGTCTCCAAAGTTGCTTCCTCTCCTCTGTCTACTTCCATAACCATTTCCCTAACAAAGCTCAAAGCAAGGGCTCAACTTCTCCCAAAAGGGCCAAAACTCTACACTTCATACGGCTACAAACCACATTCCAGTCCACAAAATAAAATTTAAACTTCTCACCAATCCCACTCCACAGTATTCTTCCTATATCTTTCCCACTGTCAAAATGTTTTTCTCTTTCTTTTTTTCATTTAAGTGTAAATTTTTTTGAGAATCAGTTCCTAGAGCAATAATGTAGTCTAGGCAAGTTATAGAAGGATGAGTCAGAACTTACAGTCAACATTTCCATTATTGCCTTGAAGAAACACAAAACTGCTCCTAGGCTATAGTTCTATGATCCATCAAATTAGAGTTCACTGCAGATAAAATGCCTGTAGTTAAAATGTATGCTACTACAACATAAATAACACAAAACTGTACTCCATGTGAAATTGATATGTTCTAAACTTAATCGTTTTAATGATTCAAATCCCTAACTTCAACACTGTGTCCATCAGTACTTCAACCACAGAACAGCAAAATTGAAAGAGAATTAGACATTTTGGAGTAAAGAAATCTAACCACTGCAGGTGCTGCTTGGCATGCAGACTCAAAAACTTCGTGCAAAGCTTTCTCACTTTCTCCATAAAACTGACTCACAATTTCAGGTCCATTCACACAGAAAAGTTCGACACCAGCATCTCGAGCACATAGTTGGGCCAAAGTAGTCTTGCCAGTGCCAGGAGGACCATGCAGAAGCACTCCCTTTGTAGTTCGTAAACCGAAACTAAAATAGTTACATCAATTATCAACATCTACTGTTGAATATGTGGACCATAAAAATAGCTGCAGTATGTATTTAATTGAAGGAAGACAATAACTTCAAAATCTTACATTGAATTGTTTATAGCTAGAGGTAGACAATCAGAAATAATTATAGAAATGGGTAGAGGCGGTCTATTCAATTATGTGCAGTGTATTGATTCCCATATCTACTGGAAAAAAGCAATTACTTATACAACTAATCACAAGATTGCCCAAAAGTTCAGCTAAATTTGCTACATTGATATTTCTAACATGGATCCAGGTTAAGATCTGAAAAGAGGTTAAAAAAAAAATATGATACAAGCACATCTTATGCCCTTTGATACTTAGATGATTAACACAACATACCAAAAAAGACAAGATTACAACATGACAAACTTGAACATCATCACCACATGATTATCATGGGCAAGGGAATGATCAAGATAGTGGAGCTGGACTTCTATCTGCAATTTAAAAATAATGCTTCATGGGCCAGCAAAGCTTGTTATTAGTTATTACATTGCTGGGGAGATTCACTTTAATTCAAAGTGACCCAAGAGCCAATCTCAGACTTGGAATTAGCATGACTTCTGAGAATTAAATGGACAAAAAACACTGAAAATTCCAACAGGCAGAAACATCAAGATCTCTCTCTCTCTCTCTCTCTCTCTCTCACACACACACAAAGAAAAGGAGGGACTTTACTACAGGCAGTGTACTTTTGGTCCCTTTAAGAACTACAAGTTAACATATAGAGAATCTGAAAAATAATAACAAATGAGAAGTTATTCTGCTCTCTGTTGATATCCCCTTGAACAAGGCACTCAAAACAACCTTTCAGCCTATTAAAAGGAAGCTAAGACCATCAAACATTCTTTTGATCTTCTTGCACCAAAACATCCACATATGGCATAATGGCACTACATTCCAAACCCTTCTACTACTTTGCCTGCCTTACACACCCAGTTCCAGCAATGGAATAGTCAATCACTCTCTTAAGCATATAACCTATTTGACACCCAAGAACAAAAATACTAGAAACCTCGTACATCTTGCAACTGGACAAATAAAAAATTAATAGAATTTTGACAAATGCAACTGTCCAAGTAATTTCTCTCTTGAATTTTCCAAAGTCTTAATTGAATGCAATGCAAATAGCCATGAATAAAAAAATTAATACACGTTTTTTTTAGCATAATCAATTGTTATGATTTAAACAATCTCACAACAGTGAACCCCAGCCTTTCAAAATCTTATCTGATTTAGAATGGTTCCAATTTCTCTTGCAAGGGTGAATTTAAATTGATTTGAACATTTTAAAATATGCAACTGAGATGAGAAAGTTATCGACATTATAATTTTTTATTTTTATATATGTAAGAAAAAAAATATCAAAGTTTGAGAGGGAGGATTGAAAGAAAAGAGAATGAAGAAAAAGAGGCCCTCTTAGGCACCCTTATAATCCAATTAATGAAAGAGTGATACATCCATCCACATGGTAAGACAAAAAATAAAAATAAAAATAGAAGGCACTGGTGCACTCAAAAAAATATCAATAAAGACCTCAGAAATTTTCCTTCAGAAATTTTCCTTCTCACATATTACATTTCTATGGAGTATCACAGCCACCTTCTCAATATTAAATTTAGCTAACACTTAGGATTAAAAAGGATCAAAATATCCTTGATTGATTCATCAAGCTTCAAAAATTATGGTTAGGAAAATCCATGGTACTGAAGTTCAAAGAAAGGCTTTTAAATAAGCATATGATGACCTTGGATGATAACCATACTTACAATGAACATTAAAGAATTTTTTTTTTTTTAAATTCAATTATAACAATTGGGAGGGAGGGGGAGAGGATTTGAACTCTTCATTGACAACACTAGCAGGTACCAATTGAACTACAAGACTTTTTTTTTTTTTATAAGGTGGCAACATTAAAAAACTTTCTAACTACTTTTACATATTAAATTACCTTTCTTTTTTTATAAGTAACAGAAGTCTATTGATCAAAAAAAATAAATACCCAGTTACACCGAAGGTGTATTTGAGTAGCAGTACATCAAACACTTAGGGCTCATTTGGTACTATTGTTTAAATAACAGTTTTCAATGTTTAAACACCACAACACGTATTTCCACAACACTTTTTAACCCACACGTATTTCTACAACTTAAACAACGTTACTAGAAATTTCTTACTAAATGGGCCCTTAAATTACAAAGCTCTAACATATCTAATAAGTTAGAACAAGGAAAAGAGTTAAACACAGTACTCCAATCAAGAAGAGAGTGACAAGTTAAAAGCAATACTTTAATCAAGAAGCAATACTCCAATCAAATTCCACACCATTGTCCATAACTCAAAAGCTACAGGACAATGAAGATGTAGATGATCCACCAACTCCCTACTCCTTTTGCAAATATAGCACCAATCCACAACAGTAACACCTCTATTCCACAAGTTTTCAATAGTCAAAATCTTTCTTAAGGTTGCAGTCCAAGAAAAGAAAGCTACCCTTGGAGGAACATTTGAAAGCCACACAGGCTTCCATGGAAAAAGAATGCCAGGAGTTGAGGAAAGGGAGTACATATTAAATTATCTACCTATAAAATATATAGAAAATAAAAATAAATATATATTTTCTTAACAAAGCCTTATTGCAACTTCTGGACGATGCCATAACCCATGTTTGCCTCCTTTCTTTTTTGGATAAGTGACCCATTCAGCTCTCCCTAAGTCCATTTATTGATAAAATATAGGCCATCATGGTTTTTTCTATTTGAAACCACAATTTTGCATTTAACTAATTCTCCGAGACCAGTGTTTCACATTTAAGTTAGTTGTTGTTCCAACTGTTTGTTACTTTTCATTTTGAGTTTCAGAACTAAAATGTTAACAAGCATAATAATTAGGAGTGCTTCAGTGTTGGAAATAAGCATAATAATGAGTCCTTATGTTTTGGCAGCATTGAAGTAAGAAACAAATAATCCTGTACAACAACTAGCATATGTCAACAGCAGAAATAATGAAAATTCAGCTATTTGCAACAAAGGAGAAGGCAATGTGTAGAAGACAGACAAACATGCAGAGACAAATTTCTGATATTTCACTCCATATGTTGTTCATTGAAATATGTATGTCAAGAATAAAGATAAACTTGTAGATGCCTGTATAGTTTGAATAAATTCTTGATATTTCCCAAGCATTGGTTTCCAAATTTAACAGGGATTGACAGACTGGCTAAGTTGAAGCATCTTTATTTGCAAATATGGAGGAGAGGCATACTACTAGACCTACATGCATGTATAGTTGTATGACATGAGTGCTTAACAACTTTACTAATTACTATAAAACCTTACTTAATTTGTAATGTGATTTTATTATAAAATGTACTGTCTACACTATTGAATATGTCCTGTCAATCCATCTACAGAAAACTGTTCTTTAAGTTATCAATCAAAAAGCACATTTTCAGCCAAAAAAAAATTGCAAAGAAGATCCAAAGCTCCAGAAGTCTAGTTGTATGACATCAAAAGGAAAAAGTAAACACTACAAATTTGAACAAGTAAACAAGAAAAGAATTTTATAGACATACCTCAATAAAGTGTCTTTCACTGATGAGGAAATTATAATATCTTTCAAAATTGCATATTCTTTTGAAAGACCACCCAATTTCAAAGAATTTTCTACCACTCTAGCTTTAACATCCTTATATTCAAGTTCAACACCTGAAACAGAAGTTTTAGACACCGCAGTTGATAGTGAATACAAACAGACTTTTGTATCACGGTTTATCACAAAAGCATGGTTCGCTAGTTCAGGAGTGTCAGGGGGCAAATCATGAACTTTCTCTTTTGTGAGATCATCAGTGCTACTCTTTGCTGACAAATCTTTAGCACCTACCACACGAAATATGTAAACTTCTGAAAGTATTGGGATAGATACAAAATTTCCACATAGTAGATTACGAGAATACAACCACGTAGTAGCACATGTCTGAAGAAGTTTCTTAGCACTTTCATCCCCCATTACATCCCTAACATCAAATGAATCAATATATGAACTGTTTGGGTTTGGTAAATGTGACACTGGATCTTCACATATTGATGAGGTTGAGTGACTAGGACTAGAAGAGCTGAATTTTGACTGATACAATGGAGTCTTAGGAGATGAAACCATTCCAATTTCTAATGTATTACGATTCTTTTCAGCTGGGAAGTTCAAGGAAGACAACATATTACATCTAACTGTTGATCTATTCTGTGAAAGAGCTTGCTCTAGATACAATTCCTTGCAGTTGTAAACAGAAAAACACTGAACTCCGTTGCCATTTGGTTCATCAAGTCCTTTTACAATACCATGTGGTGGAAGTTGACTTTGTATAGGATAAACAAACACAATACTGCCTGAAGTGGGACAGCCCATGGTGTAGGAAAGGTTTGAAGACAATCTCACTTCATTCTTGAAAACCTGGAAAAGTTTAAAAAAAAAAAAAATGAGGGGGGGGGGGGGAGTCTAAGTAATAAGATAGACCGCAATATCTGTGACACACACACACACATAAATGATAGATTATACCCCAAGCTCTGTTTAATATAATGTATCCGAATCTCCAAGAACTAAATAGATGAAAAATTAGGCACACCATCAACTTCAAAATTCAAAAATAAACCCAGACAAATAAACCCATAAATTGATGACATAGGAAGTATGACATAACATATTCTTTAAAAATTTTACTATTTATGTCTCTTTATATTTTGGAAGATGCTTTGTACCATATTCCAATAGCCCATTCTATTTCCAGAAGGCATGAACCATTATGGGCCATATCATACTTATAGTTTTTCAAATTATAACAGAATTAAGCCGAAGTTCCCTTCCAGAAACTTTCAAACAAGCAACCCTGAAAAACAGCAATCAGGCTTTTCAGGTGATACTCTCCTCATTTTAAACATTTCCTCAAATACACAAACGACTTTAAATCTTCTATATGCCACAACAGTTAAACAAAATAGCATTAATTTCTCCAAACTTTATCCTGTTACCCAGAAATATTTTTTTTGACAAAAAATAAAACTTTATTAAATAAAAATAATCAAATACAAAGAGCCAAAGCACACAGGATGTGCACTGAGGAAAACATGAAAACACCCAATGCTGTTGTCAACCCAAGAAAAGTATGGAAAAAAGACAGCTTCAAGTCTTGAATTGAGCTTCCGGTTCCTTCAAAAATTCAAGCATTCCTCTCCCACTAAATACCCACACTAGTAAATGAAGGATCATGTTACTCAGAATTTTTATTTATTTTTGATGAGTAATAATGCTTCATTCATCCAAAAATGAAAAAAACAAAAATTTCCTAGTACACAGGCAGTATACTAAGGGGAAAACAATATATGTTGTTACTCAGAATATCACCTGCACTATATCCTTGACAAAGGTTTTTGTTACTAAAACCCATAATTCCTACCTCCCAAAGGCTTCAGCCATCTTTTGATGAACCAAATCAAAACTATCATAAATTACTAGAGCAAAACAATTTGATAATCAGGTTGTGAAAATTCCGATTGCAGGAATGACATTGTAGATTCAATGACCCAGTTCAACCAATACAAGAATAAAAAAGCTTGATACATTTAACAAGGGCATGATAGAAGTGAAACAAATCAAGCAATCAATCTTACAAAGTTATTTAAGTGGAATACCAGCAATCTAGAGTATCTGAAACAAGAGCATTTAAGCACAATAATACTAAATGGTCCCTACTTTATTCCTATCCATCAATGCATTTACTTCCCCTTTTTTTTTTGTAGTAATCAATACAGGAAGTGAACTGAATTGCCATTCAAACCTTGCTAGAAGGAAAAACTGTTGCAAGAGCAAAGTAGCTCCCTGCTTCGTTTGCCATTTTCTCTCCAGTATCAACCCCAAAATACGCTGCACATTCATCTGCTAATGAGCAAAGTGGGAAGCTAGATGAAAATTTCTTCCTTGAAGCAAGTGACACCTGACAACAATATTAAGATAAAGCAATGAACCAAAAAAGGGTACAATAATTATGCAATCATAAGTCACATATTCCATTTTACAGAATGGAGCATTACCGATACAATGGAACCAGGGGCGAGTGATGATGCAACCATGGAAGGTTCTGAGAGCCAAATTTTACAGCCTCTGGACTCACGCTCAACATCAATAACTTTGCCAATGAAAGCGGATTTTCCAATCAATGCAGGGTATTTGGTGGAAGCCTCATCAAAAGACCACACAAGATTCTCTTCACGAACTTCAAAATTGGGAGAAGGTATCAATGATGGTGTCCGAGGAGATGCTGCAGACTGGTCACCATTCAGCAGCCTCGACTGTGCCTTCGAATTCTTCTTGGTTTTAGAAGGCATTTCTCCCACTATCAGCTCTAAACTTCCAAAACCAATATACAACAATATTTCAGGTCCGAACACCGTAACACATACACAGCCTATTTGGCTATGAGCATTTTTATCAATTTTGCAACTCAGAATTAAACAATACAGTGTAACACCAGTTCCCAGATTTTAAAACACAAATAATAAAGGGATAAACCCAAAATCAATAAAAAGCGATTTCATAGTAACATTTTATCAAAAGGGTGGAAAAATATCTACTTCAATTTCACAAATACTCTCTAAACTTCCAAAACCAAAAAACAACAATATGTCAGGTCCTAACACATACAGAATTGCTTTTCAATTTTGCAATTCATACTCAAACAATAAAGTGTAAAACCCAGTTCCCAGATTTTAAAACACTACAACAATAAAGAGAGAAACCCAAAATCAAGAGAAATGGTTTCATAGTGACATTTTATCAAATGGGTGGCAGACTCTATCAACTTCAATTTCACAAATACTTCTGTTTCACATAGAAACCTCAACAACATGTCACAACATAGCCCTTTCATTTCTTTCATTCTGTCTTTAACGTTTTCAGAGACAACCAAAGCGACGGTTAAACATGAAACAAAATAAAAAAGGAAGAGAGAATTCGCAGGGCGTTGTTACTCACTTCTCTCTTACAGCTGGGTGCTCTACAGTCTACAAGTCTATACAAACGCAAGAGAGGGCTAGAGAAGTTTTCGTCAGTATCCAATGCTCCATGACGACGGCGGCGCGGTCAAGAGAGAGCACGCGGTGAAGTGGGCGGCGTGCTGCTACGCTACGTCTTTGTCTCTCGATCGACTGGACTGCTGGATGATTTTCTCAGCAGTGCATGGGCCCTGTGTCCATGGTTCAGTTGGGTCATGTCAGAGGGTTTTTTCAACCCAGACCCTTTAAGAAAATTCCAACTAATTGCAATATGGATCGAGTTAGATTGGACCGGTGAGTTGTATAAATATAAGACGAAAATAATTTTGTTTAATGTGATTTGAAAAGTATCACTAAAACAACTTGTGGTCTGTTTGTAATGTACTTTTTAATAAAGCATATTATATGCCTAAATTATACTCCAAATTTCTAAATTTATTAAAACTAATTCTTAAAATACTAAAATCTATTGAATTAATAATTAAAATAAAGATAATAAAATAAACTGAATATACAATGGATCAAAGTAAAGTTAGATGGATTGGGAAAAAAAAAAAAAAAACTATCAACTTAAATTTGATTAAACCAACACTCTAAATTAAATTCTAATCCAAGCTTTTGAGTAGGATTGGTTTCATTGAGTTAATGGATTGGGTAGACACTCCTACTTTTGTTGTGGTTCATGGTGTTAGATTAAATTGATTTCGGTAAATTTTGTTACACAAAGTTTAGTTTAGTTTTTTTTTTTTTTACAGAAAATTAATACTAAGGGAGGGAAATTTGAACCATAAATATCTCCATTGGAAACGTTTTTTTTTTTTTTTTTAGAAACTCGTTGGAAACACTTAGAGCATTCGCATCAGTTTGTCTAAAATTTTCCATCTATTTTAGCATAAAAACTTACATTTTCTATTTACACAATCACTTTTAAAAGACACTTACATCAGATTATCTATTATAGTCTCTATTTTATTTGTTTTATTATTATTATTATTATTTATTAATATCTCTCTTCTCAATGCTCTATCTTTCTCTTGACTCCTCATCTCTCCTCCCTCCTCCTTAACTCTTTGCCGTCTTTCCTCCCTAACTCTTTGCCTCTCTCATATCCCAAACTTAGAAACTCACACACAAAGCAAGGTGATATCGCAATAGTAACAGCGGCAGTAGATTTGGCAGTTTTTTCATTGGATTTGGTTTTTTATTTGATTTTGAGTTAGTTTTAGGATAGGTTTTCCGGTAGGTTTGAGTTGATTTTGAATTGGGTTTGGTATGGGTTTGTGTTGATTTTGAGTTAATTTTGTTTTTTGGTGGGTGGTGTTAGGTTGCATTGGGTTGTAGTGGTGGTGGTGGTTGAGTGTTGCTAAGTTAGTGGCTGTACTTCTTCTTCTTCTTCTTCAAGAGCTGTGAATGTTGGGAGGAAGAAAGAGAATTTGACAGAGTTGTGGTGAGAGAGAAAAAAAGAATAAACTAAAGTATACACAACTACGATAACCGTGTATATTTACATGATTACGGTAGCAAATATGTAAATATGCACATTTATACGCCCATTGATGTGGGCAATTTTTGGGCAAAATTATGTAAATTTTGCAACTTTTTATTTTTATTTTTTAAAAGCACTTATGTGATTGCTCTTAAAGGTGCTAGTTGAGCTACACTGTTACCAAGTCTAAGGTTTAATTTCTTATTTTTGAAAGTTCAAGATTTAATTTGTTACCACTCTTAAAGACTAAAGTATAGGAGTTAAAGTAGAATTTTCACAAAAGGGTTCAAATAAATCATGGATCTTTTTTTTTAGCAAAATAAATCTTGACTTATATTCTTGCTTGCATCACCAAAATTAAAGTCTAAATTCAACACTAAAATCATGCTCTGTATTTATGATTTTGAGAAATATGATAAATTTATGGGTTAATTACAAAGATATTTCTTGAGATTTGGGAGAATGACACTTCACAAGAAAATGTGAGAAAAAAATATACTTCTATCTCTTGAAGTTTAGAGGAAATCGATGCATTATTCCTTCTGCTAATAGCAATAACATAATATTCCAAATTTTGAAAAGATTTCATTGATTAAGCACAAACCATGGTTAGTACATGCTTTTTATGTTATATATTACCATTCCTTATCATCAAACTTCCACACACAAAAAAAAAAAAAAAAAAACCATTTCCACCCACATAAAAACACTTATATCGGCAACTCCTTGCAAGTTTGCAAATCCACCTACCTCTACTAATTCTCTCTCTCTCTACAATTCTTACAATACCATACATACACACTTCAAAAACTTTCTGAAATTAAACTTATCCTTCTGTTATTATTGCATATGATGATGGTAGATTGAGTAGATAAACTCATAATCTTAGTGTTGAGTATTGTGATGCAATATCTAGGTTGTTGAGATATTTAAAGGGGACTTCTGAATTGTGGTTATCTTGTTGTTTTAGAAAGATATTGTGTTGCTAATTGGATATCTGATACAGATGAGGTGAAGCTCACTAGTGGATGTGTTTACACTAGTTGGAGGGGTTGTCTCCTGGAGGTCATCCAAGTAGACATGCATAATGAGATCCATAGTGAAAGCAGAGTTAGTGGCCTTAGTGAAGGTAGGGAATGAAGCTAAGTGGCTTAGGAATTTATGAATTAATATATCTTTATTTACTAACTCTATTGACGTTGTTATAAATGGAAAAATCAACATATCTGATTAAGGCACAATATTGTGAGGAAACTTATTAATAAAAGTGTTATGTAATTGGACTTCGTGAAGTTAGAAAGGAACTTGGCCGATCTTCTAACCAAACCACAAACAAGAAGGCTGGTGAGCAAGACCAAAGTTGTCAGTATGTATCATGTACAAAAAGTTTTGTATTGTATAGGCATATTGTAAGTGCTTATGAATCGTCTGATATATACATATATATCTTATAAATCATATTGTATCAGTGAATTGTACATATCGTACGATACATAGACCTGTGGATTTAAAATGAGTTTTTTTTTTGGGTTAAAATTTGTCGTTTTATTTGGTTTAAACAAGTTTTTAGACTTTTTTAACACAAAAATATTGGGGAACTTAATTGAGTATAATAAAATAGCAAGTCCATGAGTTTTTTTTCTCCCTTCTCTTTCTCCTACAAAATTTAGACTATACTCATAGCACTCACTGTCATATGTGCAAATTTATTTTCCATGCTATTAATAATGTATTAAATGAAAATATAATTGATTTTTATTTTTTTTACTAGTATTATGAGTCTAAAAGGATAGAATGCCAAGAAAAAATATAAAGACAAAATTATTAGAATATAAAACAAAAAAAATAGTAAATGTTGATAATAATGAAGAAAATGTCTATTAAAAAATAACTTTGCAAGATGCTGAACATGATGATAACAGTGACTTAGATGGAGTTTGTTTGTTTGTTTGTTTTTTTTTTTTTTTTTTTTTAAGAAAGACTTAGATGGAGTTGATTAAACAAGATGATGAAAATATATTATTATTTTGGTTCATATATCATGTATTATCACTTTTGAGTTTAATCAATTTGAACGTGCATATTATAAACATACTTTAATTTGATTTATTTAGTTAGCTGTGCTAAATTTTATTACATAAATAATGATTAAATTGGTCATTAGTTGAATATATTTCAAATCTATAATGAATATACCTTATATATAGCTATAATTATTTTATAATTTTATTAGGTGGTTGTGTATCTTATGATACACAATTTGATACGATGCATGATACAAAAAAAATAAATAAAAAATTGATTCACGATTTGACAACTATCAGTAAAACATTAAAGAGGATTGGATTGATACCCAAGTTGTGATACTTTGACTAATGCCCAACCTCTATAAAGAGGTAGAGGTCATTAGTGGACCATGTGGGCATAGTCATTTATTATGTGTTTTTTGCTATCTCTCTAAGGAGATTAGTGATGAGTCTATCACTATGGTGTGAGACAGTGTTAAGTTGCAGAATTGGGTGAGCATGAGCTTAGGCTCTTAATGGATCCATATTCCTACCTGTTGACCCCATATGTATGCACTCTTAGTGGATGCCACCAACTAAGTTGCAAATTGTTGGAGGTTAAGTTTTAGGCTTTTAATAGATCCCTACCCCTACCTATTGGGATGAGGTGTCTCTGCATGTACTCTTGATGGATGCTACCGACTAAGTTGCAGATTCTTGGAAGTTGAGCTTTAGGCTTTTAATGAATCCATACTCCTTATCTGTTGGGATGGGGTGTCCTACTTGCACTCCTGATTGATGCCACTTATGTGTGAGTAGAAGTTGTGTTGCTTCCTTTGAGACATTTTGGGTAGGTTTCTAGAGCTCTCATGAATCCTAGTAGCACAGGGCTTGGCTAACCCACGTAAGAACAACATTGGTAAAGAAAGTCATGTGAGTAGTAAGTTTGGTTTACTAATAGCTTAGTTAAAAGTGTTTTAACTCCATCATTGTCTTTTAGTTCCTACTTATTTATCTTATGTATGTTAAAACCTTTTGGTACCATATTGATACATCATTTCTTTAGAAGATTGCCTTTCCAATTTCATTTTTGTAATGTGTAGGAGATTATTGGTGTGGGTGTGTGTTCCATACACTTTTATTATTCTTTATTTTATAGCCGTTGGGAATTTATGTAGGGCAATAAAGAATAAAATAGCTTTTGGGCAATTATAAGAAAAATAGTTGTTGGGAAATAACACAATATTTCCTACAAGTCTTTACTACTCTATATTTAAAAATACACTATTTTATTCTCTTTCTCTCCGATATGTTTTTTTCTACCATTTATACTTATTTTAAGGAAAGGCATTAGAAGGTAGTTCTTAAATCTTCGTGAGTGGAAGTGTGTCCATCACAAAGGTTGACACTATATTCTAATTCTGAGGGGTTGTTGGCAAAGAAAACCAATCACACTAAATTTTCCTCTAGGTGGCATAAATCAACTTTTAAGGATAATGCTCTTTGCGTGTAACTATAGCATTGTTGTATTTAACTTGTTTATTCAACTTAAATTTACATACAATTACTTTGTCATTTTTATTTTGCATTCTAGATAAAATACTTAGGATAGAATTTGTTGTATTAAACTTGTTTATTCACTATTATATTTCCAACATGATGTAGTTGTTTAGTTTTTTTTTTTTTGCTGTTATTGACTAAACTACAATGCAGTGGAGATTAAATTAACATAGTGATTTGTTGACTAATGAGAAGAACCTTCATAAGGCAAAAAAATGATTGGGTGAATCTCAGGTCACCACTCTTGAAGAATCCACGAATTAAGAAATCTTATCATTACCCGGCTATTCCAAAATACCAACTTATAGTTAAACATTTGCCTTAATCCCTAATTGAACTTGATCTTGTAGAAGTCATCTCCTTTGCATAAATCTCCAATATGTTATTGACTTTTTTGCACAAATCTTCAATCCGTGTCTGACTCCATAGCAACCCTTTTGATTGTTGTAGTTGATTTGCAGTAGCTTAAAAAAACACCAATGAGAGCTTCAATTGTTGGTGCTAGAGACTTTGTCTAGTGCAAAACCCAAAGACGCATAAGAGTTGTAGCAAGATCTCTTTTTTTAGTTTTTCACATGTTCAAAAGTTGGAGGGTAGGATTCTAATAAGAAAACCTTATGAAGTATTAGGGTTAGGATTTTCTTTCTCTACCACCTTATTTAAATAGGAACTAAATGAGCCTTTTAAATTGGCTCTCCTATTCCTATTAGGTTAACACAAACCCACAAACAATAGCCAATTAGAATCCAAATGTTGCTGGCTATATTAGAAACTTCGTTAGCTCAATACATAGACAGGTATGGAGGTTCATCAAATCTCGATAGGTCAAAGGTGTCAAACTAGGTATTGTGACTTGCATATTCAACTTTTCTTAAGTAGTTTCTTAAGTAATTTTCATGTCTTCAATGGAACCACTTGTCATGATAATCTTGAAACTACTTAGAACTACCCAATTACAAGTATTGTATATTTTATCATAGGATATGTCAAATAAAAAAATATGACTGTAAGACGATGTATATTGTTATTCTTACATTTTAGTAATTATTATCACATGGTTGAACTTGTTTATCAGCGTGGTTTAAACTTTGAACTAATTAGTCTATATATCTTCAGTCTTCTTTGGAGGCATGGTTGACAAGTACCTTGACATTACCGTAATTGAAAGCTTTCTTGCCTTCCCGAGAGAGATTAAGGGGCTGTTTGGATTTGCTATTTTCTATCACTTATAACACTGTTTCCATCTCCTATAACTCAAAATTGGTGGGCTCCACGGCTGTTTGGTTTGTTTGGATTTGTTTTTAGTTTTTGTTTCCATCACTCAATTATCTGATTTTTGAGTGATGAGTTATGAAAACTGAAAACATATTTTAAGTGTTTTTGAGTTATAAAAACAAAGTTACGATGACATTTTAGTAAATAAACAAATATGGCCAGAGTCCACTAGTATTGTCAGGCCAGATTTGCCTTCTCCCACCTGTCACTCTCCTTTTTCTTTTTTCTTTTTTTCACTTTTCTTTCTTTTTGTCTCTGTTTCTTTCCCTGTTGGTGCTGTGGGTTCTTCTTCAGAGCAAAATCTCACCCACACTGAAAGACAAAAGAATCTTAGCCCTCCCCATCCACAGCCTCTCTTCTCCGATTTGCCTACTGTTCTTTGTCCTTCACCCTTCCCACGCCAACCCATCCGATGAACAATATGTCAATGCCGCTAAACCTCGGGCTATGTGAACTCTGGCGACGACACGGCACGACTAGAATGGGGGTTGTGGGTTCGGTTTCTCTAATTGTGAATCCCAAGCAGCCAATTTCCAAATGATTTTGATCTCCGATTGGACCATCCCCTTAACCTTTCTTTATTGGTTTTCAAGTTCAATAAACATGTGATTTTTTAGGTAATGAGTTTTGTTGAATTATTTTTTTAAATGAATAATGTTGAGCTATAAGATAAGATCAGGTTTGTGAATAACCGTTGAGGGAGAGGTGTTGTGGGCTTAGCTTCAACAAGGACAAGGAGAAATGGGGAAGAAATGTGATGGTGCACAGGTGAGGTCAAAGTCTATAGGTCCCAATTTTTTTAGCTTTTTTTGGTTGAAAACATAACTAAGAGTTGGGTGTCAAACGGGGCGAGTGAGATATTTCCTCATTATTGGCGATAGAAAATGAGTTAGAGAGTGGAGGGTGATAAAAATTGAGTGGATGATAGAAAATGTGTTATAGGGTGAGGGGTGATAAAAATTGAGTGATGAGTGATGCGAAACTTATTTTTTTTCACCAAACAGCCCCTAAAGTTTCCATCTTCTTGGGAGGCATCGTTTGACAAGTCCCTGACATACCACAACTTAAAAGTGTTCCAAATTTCCCTGAAATTGTTCACTCTTCCGGGATGTCCAATTCTCTGCTAATATGAGTGAGATTATGGTTTTCTTCTTTGTATTTAAACAAGTATAAAGATATCAAAAACCAACCACATGCATTGAGCATTAACAAGATGGATACATAAAATATAGATTATTAAGCACACGGGCTTTAATATATTGATCAAGATATTTGTACAAAGCTTATAAGGTGATCAATTTATTTTTTCTAGTTAGAACGTAATACACAGAGGAATCAAACCTTTGGGCGCCCATTCTTAAAACATTGACAACCAACGACATCAAAGTAAAAGAAAAAGGGCCATAAGTACATGGCAATGCAAACTCCATTAATTAAAACCCTTCTTTTACTCAACCAAAGGAACAGCACAAAGAGAAGTAGCCATCTTCAAAGTGAGTCCATATTGCTCAGTCATGTCAAGGTTCTCTGGGGTGATTCCCTCGGGAAGTTTCCAATAGAATGAATATAACATTGAACTCAGCATTAGGCTAACCATTCTTTGAGCAAGTGGTAAGCCAGGGCAGATTCTTCTACCAGCGCCGAATGGTATGTACTCAAAATCCCTTCCTTTGTAATTTAATTTGGATCCTACAAACCTTTCAGGCTCAAATGACAAAGGGTTAGTCCAATATTTGGGATCTCTACCAATAGACCATGCATTTACTACAACTTGGCTTCCTTTGTATATGGTGTAACCAGATACTTCAACATCTTTTCCAGCTATGTAAGGCAAGAGAAGTGGTGCAGCTGGGTGAAGCCGCAAAGTCTCTTTCACAACTGCATCGATATATGGAAGTCTATTAATGTCTGATTCTTTAATTTCACCCTGAGTGCCAATCACTTGCAAAACTTCATCTCTTGCCTTTTGCAATGTTTCTGGTTTACGTAGAAGCTCTGCCATCGCCCACTCTGTTGTTGATCCAGATGTATCACTTCCGGCGATAAACAAATCCTGTAAACATTTTCATGATTAAGAAATAGACTTGAAAATTGAGCACTACAACATGCATTAAGATTAGTGGTATGTTTTGTTGGGATGAAATGACAGAGGGAGAGAGAAGATAGGAGAAAAAAAAAAGGCGAAATTACATTATTGGTCCTTGAAGATTACCCTGCGTGCGCAATTGGTCTCTCAAGTTTGAAGCAAGCACAATTAGTCCCTTAAGTTTTAAAACTGAGTTGTATTGGTCTTTTTACTAACTGCTGTTAACGGTGTTACTTATGTGGTTAACAGAACAATGACTTGACATTTTTTTTTAATGATGTGACATTTTTTAATTAAAAAAATTACAAATTAAATTTACATGTGGTATAAAATATTCACAGCTAAATTAAAAAAATTACTTTTTAACTGCTGTTAACGGTGTTACTTATGTGGCTAACGGAACAATGACTTGACATTTTTTTTAATGATATAGCATTTTTTAATTAAAAAAATTACAAACTAAATTTACATGTGGTATAAAATATTCATAGCTAAATTAAAAAAATTAATTTCTATCTGTTGTAAGAACTTAGAACCCACAACGAGAGAGAAGGTGAGAGAGGGAAGAAGCTAAACCCAGCTGCCGTCTGAAATTCCATGCCCTTGCTGCCTCCGGCAATACCCATAAGATTAAACTAGAGATGAACATGATCTTTGAAAGATAAAGTTAAGAAAAGTAAAACCCATAAATCTTTTGCATAAATATCAAATGGGTCAGCTCCAAAATAAGAAATAAGCAAAAAAAATAATCAAAGACCAATATAATAGCTGAGAAAACCAACCTGGGTTTTGGAGAATTCAAAGAATGATGGGTTTTGTTTTTTGTTGACTATCTCTCATAAACCAAGGTGAATTCTACGCGTATGTTGCTGTGACTATTGAGTACGATGAAAATGACAGAAATGAATTTTCTTTTTCCACACTCTCTATTTGAGGCTTTTGGCTGTAGTGCTGTACTAAAATCGTAAGAGGCTTTTGGCTTTTGCCAAAGCAGAGAGTGTGTTTCAAATGAATCTTTATATGTCTGTGCTGTCGTCGGCGGTAGCTACGGCTTGGGCTATTGCTGGCAACGGCAAGGGCATGTGATTTCAGGCAACGGCTAGGTTTAGCTTCTTCCCTCTCTCACCTTCTCTCTCACTATGGGTTCTAAGTTCTTACAACAGATAGAAAGTAATTTTTTTAATTTAGCCTGAATATTTTTCCTTACATGTAAATTTAGTTTGTAATTTTTTTAATTAAAAAATGCCACATCATTAAAAAAAATATCAAGTCATTATTCCGTTAGTCACATAAGTAACACCGTTATTAACAGTTAGTAAAATGACTAATACAACTCAGTTTTAAAACTTAAGGGACTAATTGTGCTCGCTTCAAATTTGAGGGATCAATTGCGCACATAGAATGTGTTTGGATTCAAGGCTGCGTTTTGCGTTTTGCGTTTCAAGTTTTTTTTTTTTTTCCAAGCCGCATATGTTGACCAGTCTTCTGTGAACAGTGCATCCGTGCACTGTTCATGGACCCACAAATTTCACTTTTCAACCACTTTTTCATTAAAAATGGGTCCCGCGGTACTATTTACACATTTTAAAATTATTTTGCTACAGTGTTTTCAGTTTTCAGTTTTCAGTTTTCAGCAATAAGTTCTATCCAAACGGACCCATAGGGTAAACTTCAGAGACCAATGGTGTAGTTTTGCAAAAAAAAAAAGGATTAAAAAGGGCATTTAATTGGAGGGGTGGGAGAGTTTTTCCCTGAGCCCACAATTTAAGAGGAAAATGTTTTCTCAAACTAGAGAGAAAAATGGAGACAGAATGAGTTTGATGATAAATTACTCGTCTGCTTTCCCCTTATTTAATGTCGCCCTTTTTATAACTTCTTCTTCTTTTTTGTTTTTGGTTCGCGTTAAATGAACTTGACTTTATTTTCATATTTTGCATTTTAATGTTTTTTGGGACATTGTTTTTATGTTTTGCTTCTTTCTTTTGATTTTTTTTTTTGCTGCATTTCAAACGAAAAGTTTATATCTATATTACTATTTGAGAGGTTTCTTCTGTTTGGAATCTTCTTTTTTTTTTCAAAAAAGTCCCTACACCTTTTTGTTTAAGTAAAAACAAAACTAAAGGACAAATCGATAAAAATACAACTATAACTTCTACTAAAATATTGCTTAAAAAATATGACCACTCTTCTATTAATTTTCAAATTGCTTTATCAACTTATAAATTAGATTCTCAAAATAAAAATTATATATAAAAAATAAAAACATAGGTTTTTGTTTTTGCCACAAAAAAGTCTCATAGCACACGCGAAGCGCCTATGATGAGGCTAGTTATTATTATTATTATTATTAATTTTTCTTTTGCTAGATGTTTTATTAGTTCTATTAGTTTGAAAGCTTGTAGTAATTAAAAATAATAATTTTTGTAAACTATTAAAAAATAATATTTTTTATGTACTAAGGGCACAAGAGTAAATTTTTACAAATTACATATTCTATTCTCTTACTTTTCTACTCAACCAAACAAAAGAGCTTTTCATTTTTTCACTTTTACACTCCCTCAACCAAATACATGGAGAGAAAACTGAATCTTTTCTATCCATCTACTTTTTCATCACCTCCCTATTTTTCATCTTCCCTATTTTTCATCTTCCCACTTTTCCATCATTCCAACCAAATGGGTCATAAATATTATGGACAAAGTTTATAGGGCTTTTGTGCCCTATAAACACAAATTAAATCTTAATAAATACTTAACTATTAGTTATAATATAATTTTTTGAAAATGTTAATAATTTATAAGTTTTTATGAACAAATTATAATTTTGTTTTTATTTTTTTCACTCTTTAACCACAACCCATTAACAAAAGGCATGAAAACATCTAGGGTAAATGATAGAGATGATATTTTATTTTCAATCAAATTGGGGTTAGATTCGTTCCATGTTATACAAAAAGGCCAAATGCACTAATAAAGTGCCATAATTAACCCTATTAACTCTCACGCCAGTGGAAATGGTAGAATACAAATCCTTTGTATTATTTCATGTTCTAATTATAATGACTTATTATATATTTGTTTAACATTTTTTATAATATAGCCAAAGTTCAAAATAGATAAAAATAAATGTATGACAAATTATAATTAGTAGAATATAAAATAAAATACAAAAAACGGTACAAACTATAAGAGATTTGTATGTGTGCGTGTTTATATATTTTTATATATATAAACTTGAATTAAATTCTTACCATAATCAGGGGCTTAATGGTCTCAATACTAAAGCCAGACCCATCTTCTTGCACCTGATCAAGGAGCACATCCAAGAAATCACCATGTCTTGTTGTCTTATCAGTCTCTGTGTGTTTCAGACGCTTAGCAATGATGTCATCAAATATGTCATACATCCTCACATAGGAACCTTTAACATGGCGTCTCACACCTTGCAAATCAAACCACCTCAAATTTGGAAAGTTATCCGAAATATTTGGCTTCCCAGCATCCATCATAATCCTCCAAACAAGTTCCTTAAATTCCTGAGCTGTTTCAAAATCTGGGTCCACTGTATCCAACGAGAAAATAGTGTTTGATATAAGATTCAACGTGGTAGCAAAAGCCAAGGACCCAATATCAACTGGGGTACCCTTATGTTTGTTCATGTAAGCTATGAGTTGGTGAACTTTCTTGTGACGAAAGTGTTGTAAATAGTCAAGGCGTTGAGGAGTGAACATTTGGGTGCTACATATGCGTCTACGGTTGCGCCATATTTGGTCACCTGGGATCCAAGCAAGAGTGCCTTCTGGGTGTGGTTGAGTGGTTATTGAGTCAGGGACAGGTCGGTTAGAAAAGGTTTGGTCATGGGTATGAAGGATTTCTTTGGCGGTTTCAGCAGAGGAAGCAACTATGGTGGTGATAGAGCCAAATTTGACAGTCATTAAGGGACCAAACTCTTTAGCCATTGTGGCGAGAGTTTCATGGGGTCTAGGGCCAAGTTGGTGAAGGTTACCAATAATGGGGAGGCCATTTGGGCCTGGTGGAAGGTTTTTGGTTTGAGATTTGCGAAGAAATTTGGGTCGGATGAAGAACAAGATGAGAGTAATGCAGAATAGGAAGACATGTATTGCTTCCATTTCTGTGCATGTGCCCGTGTGTGGGTGTGCTTGTTTTATGGAAGCTGCTACACGTTATTTATAAATCAGTGTCATGGTAGCAAGGACTTTATCCAATAAGATATTATGACCCGGGATGATATGCTAAATATATTATTATTTGGATTAGAATTAGGAGTATTTAAATTTAGGCTTAGGGCTTAGTGATAGATTTTTATTGCATCTAAAAAAAAAAAAAGGATAGATTTTTATCTGAATAAGTTAGTAGTAAATTAGTATTATCATTAATTTGCTTGTTTTTAAATTGATCCTTATGTTTTAGGATAGAATTAGTTCCTATGTTGCAGGATTTGTAGATGAGGTTATCTCATGCTTGACTTCTTATGAGTTTATCTCAAATTGACTCAGTATTGTTTACATTCAAATACTTTATCTATCAAGACCGAAACCTAATACTTAGATTTGTAACTATGACTAGTATGCTAATATCAAGCTTGAACCTGATCATATTAACAAGAAGAACCAACTAAATTTTTAAATAAAAGTTTTCCTCTTTCTTTTCATTCTTATTCCTTTACATTCTTGATATAAATTTTGATTTGATATTTAGGGCATCTACTTTGTACTTCGGATAACATTGTTGAGTTATACTTTTTTACACATAACATTTATGTTGGCTGTATTACATGAAAAAATGTTGTAATTTCATTACTTTGTCACTACAAAAAAAGCAGGCTTTAGCCGCGTTTCAAAAACGCAGCTATAGACCCTAAAACTGTAGCTTTTATAAGTATAGTGCCAATACCCTTATCATGGACTGGCATAATGAGGATGCACCTGAACTCACTACCTCACCAATACCCTTACTACAATCCACAATGAACATAACCTTGTTTTGCATCAATAAGCACAACAACGCATGCTAAAAGGAACCACAAGTTTGACAAAATCAGAAGAGGATGATACAATTTCAACAACTGCCCCACAGCCTAATCTATTAAAAATTTAAAGCCTTATGGAGGATACTAATTCCAACAATTATCTGTGCTTGTTGGACCAACCATGAGGAAAGACCAAAGGCTTGGACTGCTGGCAACTAAGGACTTGGGGAAATAATACATGACTCTTTTGCCTCCTAAGCCATTAGGTCAACCACCTGCATTTTTTCAACCTTCCTCTTGACTTTCTCTGCACAAGTCTACTAGCTGTTTAACAAAGCTTTTCCTTTCAACAAATAATTCACAATTAGATAATTGCTACTATTTTGCTTTTACACTATCCTTGCAAAGGCAAAGCAAAAAATGTCACGGGGCATTGCAATACAAGGAATGACTTTCTTACATGTAATTTCAAGAAGAGAAAGACAATATACAAGCCCAAAATAATTGCATGTATTCCATTAAAACTTTGCTGTAGAGACATCAAGTAGTTACTCAGAATAAGAAACCCTTAATGTATATCCCTGATCAGATTTGGCACAACCCAAAAATGCCACTCTCCATAAATTAAGAATCTCTTAAATTACAAAATTTCGAATTAAACAATGAAGGGTATTATTTAGTGGCGGAGCCAAGATTTGAGTCTAGGGGGGCAAGATTAAAAGACAGTATTAAAAGAAAAATAATTTAAATATATTAATCCATAATAGTAACAAAATAAATTGTAAATAAACAATTGTAATTACAAGTATATTTTTCTTATTTTTAAAAGAAAGAAACAAAAATAACCAATTCATAATTACTAACAGTTGAAAGAAGAGATTAATTTAAATTCATAAATTTTTTTTAGAAGAATAAATACATAAAGTTTAGACATCTAATTTGATTTCTTAAAATAAATTAAGGAAAAAAATTCATCTATAAGTTTTTTATTTTGTTTTATGAAATCTAAAAACATTAAAAATATAGCAAATACTTGTAAAGTTGTATATATGCCTTACTGTCTGATTGTTTCTTAAAATATGTAAAATTCAACATTTATTTCTTTATCCTTCTAAATATTTAAAATTTAAGTTTATAACAAAAATTCAAATTTTAAAATTGTAAAAAAGTTAAGAAATAACGGCATTTCATCATTCATTTATGGGATAAGTTATTTATGAGATAAGCAAGAAAGGCAAGTGTAAGTGCACAATTTGTACCTGGTCCAATCATTAGATGGACTCAGGCCCATAGAGCCTTATAGAATAAAATTTGTAAAGTGTGGGCTTGAAACCTAGGTTATGGATATTGGATAAAGAGAAAAACAGGCTAGATTGCCGTTATCCACGTATTCAATAGATGAGAATAGCAAAGAAAATCCCCTCGGACGTAAACCGAGGACCACTTGTATTGCCTCTCCTTCTTTTAGAATAATATTACAATTACAGTTCAAGTATTCAATCCTTTCTCTCTCCTCCCTCTTTTCTTTTTCTGCGATCCCCCTTTCTTTATCCCTCTCTTGTTCTCTTATATCCATCTTATTCTTCCTTTCTTCTTCCACGTGTAACACAGATCTTCCAATTAGATACTTGTCTCATCCAGCACCTTCTTGAAATCTTTAAACACTAGGTGGAATGCTGAACCTTACTGTTCAGAGGTCATTTCTCCATTAAATGCGGCCAGGGAGGTAGGTGCAGGGTCTTTAATGCGGTGGTAGTAGCCTTTTCCCCTCTGACATTTCTTATACATTCTTCTTTCCAATAACTGTGTGGATCACGCCTTTACCCAACAGATCCTCCGGAATTCTCTCTCCAAACACCTTGGCATGTCCTATGACTCTTACTTGACCCATCCGAGGAGATACTCCTCCTCGGACAGCTCCTCCAACCCTTGTAGCATGAACTAGCTTGCGGGCTTCAAAGGCTCTGCTTAGACAAGCTTACTCCACCAAATCAGGCCCAAGACCCAAATACACATTTTAATTATTTTACCCCCACAATAGCCCCTTAAAACTTCATTTTTCTCCCCATCCGAGGAGAGAAATGGAGTTTTGAACCAATAGCACAACCTCCACACGCTTTACAAATCGCCACATGTGTAAGGGTCATTTTGCTTCTTTTAAACCGCCTCTGACGCTTCAAAATCCATAACATTCGCATTAATGGCTGCAAGTTAAGTCTTGTTCCCCACGTTCAACGGTGAGATGCGCATCTAACGGTCCGGATCCCTTCTCAAAATTTGGGCGGGATAACTCTGATTCAAGGCCACCTCCCACTCGCCAAAACGCCTAGGAAACCAAATTTCAATCTATCCTTTTAAAAATCAATCAAATCTAAGAATTGCTCATTCTCTTTCCTCTCAAGAAGCTCGTGAAGAATCCTCTAGCTATTTCCCGTAAGTTCTCAATCTTCTTTATTCATTTCTCCTCGGCCATTGTCCTCGGCCACCAATTACATCCTTTCCCTCTCTAAACATCCGTTCTTACCCTCACCAAATGGGTAGTTTTAAGTGTTTAGTAGATATCGATGCCGATATGGAGGGTTTTCAGGCTAAGTACCATATTCTCCAAGACGTAGACTTAAGATATTGCCCTTCAGAAGTCATAGGTAATGCTAGAGAATAGGGAGAAGTTATTGTCCCCATTATCGCATTCCTAGAGGGTGGGATGACCCTTCCCATGAAAAATGTAACCAGCGAGTACCTATGCAACCATAGGTTATGCCCAGATCAATGTACACCCAACGTGTTTAGAATCCTAGGTTGCATCGACGCTCTAAACGAGCAAATGGGTCTGAACCTCACATGACGCGACATCTTTTACATGTACGAGTGCCATAAGCTTAAAGACGTAGGGTATTACCTTAAATCCAGATCTAGCATTGTTAGGCTCATATCCTGTCTTCTCAAATCCAACAAAGACATGAAAGATGACTATCTAATCGCTTCAGGAAACTGGTTTAATGGTCCTCATTGCCCAGTCAAATGGGGAGACCCAAGTGTGACTCTATAGGAGTTAGATTCCCTAACCTGTGACTTAGTCCTATTAACTTCACCATTTCTAGTTGCATTGTTTGTTATTACGTTTTTAGTTGGCATTTGCTGCTGACCTAACCATACTTGTCTCTTCGGATGTTTTTGCAAACAAACAACACGTACGGCCTCGTCTAAGTCTTTGCAGCGTCGCAGACCTCAATCGCGTTCTTCCTTTCAAAGTGTTCGTAAGCGAAGACTGCAAGTGAGGGCAGCCCATCTAATATTAGGATACGAGACTTTATCAGATGACTTCCAAGAGATTGGCAACGCGATCACCATAGGTGACCAGAGACGTAAAATGATAGATATTTCAAGACAGGGCTTTCTTTCTGCCCACGAACTTTCGGACGACCCCTCCATCATCCTGTACTCACACCCCATCGCAGCTGTTCCTCTCTCGACGCACTCCCAGACGACAGCCATCCGAAAAGAACCAATATCTTCGCAACAATCGCTCAAAGAGGAAATTGATCATTTTCGCCTTGAAGAAGCTGAAAGACCTTAAAAGGATCACCTTGTCATCCTCTCGGACGAAGAACACGTGCTTGCGGAAACTTCTGGCATAAAGGGTTTGGTAATAGCACAACCTGACACTAGTTCCGTGGAAGACGACATGTCTACCCTTAGAAAGCTGATGTCCAAGAGGGGCACAAAGGCTTCCAAAAAGGGCACGGTCAGATCACAATTCCCTCCCATTTTGCCACCACCCCCTCCTCCCACTGACCCTAAGATTCACTCCTCGGAACCTAAGAAGAAAAGGAAGAACGAAGCCGTGGAGGCAGAGATGGAGAGGCAGAAGAAACTTAAGCAACAACAACAACAACAACAGAAAGGAGGCAAAGGTAAAACACATGCCTCTTCAGTAGAGAGTGAGGAAAGCCGTGACCTGGCCGAGGTACCCCGTACATAGGCCAACTGGTCTCCTACGCTGAAACTAGATGGGGCCCCCATTTCCTACCAGTCCAGTATCAGGGCGTTCCAACAAGGACATGCTCATCACTTGGCTAATGCTTTGGAGCAGCCTCTTCTCCTACCGAAGGACATGGAAGCTCTAGATAAGATGACTCAGCCACATCTCTTTATTTCCCTCAAAAACGACTTGGCTTTGGTGAGTATCCTTCAATTACCTCCATCTTACTGCTTTCATTACGCTTTAGCATAAAGTCATTCATACGCACTTTGAATTCATACGCACTTTGAATTTGCTTCAACAATAATGCATTTGTTCATATTTCATTGCAGGCCATACAAGAAGTCTTTGCTGCGGAGAAATGGGTGGAAGATTCTCGGAAAAAGGCTACAGCTGAACTCGAGGTCAAAATCGAGACCAAGAAGGCCTTAGGCCAAGCCCTAGCGGAGAACGAGGACCTGACCAAGAAGTTGGCAGATGAAAAGAGGGAGAGAAACGGTGCCGAGGCTAGCCTTAAAATGATCAGAACTCAGGTAAAGGGGCAACGCAAACTTCTGCGTCAAAAGGACGAGGACCTGTCTAAAGCTCAACAAGAAAACTCTGAGTTAAATAAGGAGCTTACTCGAGCGAAGGAAGAGATTCGTACCTTCAAGGAAACCATGGAGGCTGCCAAGAAGGCTGCTTACAATGAAGGGGTCGAGGTGACAAAAAATTGACTGACAGAGGAGTTGGCAGAGCTATGTAAGGAGTATTGCCAACAAGTGTAGGCAGAAGCCTTGAATATGGCAAGAATTCCTACGACTTCTGAATTGAGAAAACCTGAGAACATCTGGATTCCCTGGGACATCCAAGTGTTTGAAGAGCTTCCTCTTGTCACACCTACCCCCGAGGCAGTGCCTTCAACACAGCCATCCACCATTCAAGAACCCATTCCAACTCCTAAAAAACCTGCTGGTTTCGACAAATAGAAGGAACAAGGTGATGAAGCTGAGAAGCATCCGAGCAAGGATGCCGAGCCAAATGTTCCTCCACTAGTGGAAAAGGACAAAGGGAAACAAGTCCAAACCTCATTTGAAGAGGAACTTAAACAAATAGAGGATGAGGACAAAACCAAAGAAGCTGCCAGCAAGTTCAAGCAAGACCCCCCACCAAGACTTAAGGCATAGGCCAGTTAGGACCCCTTTTCCTTATGTAATAATAATTTTTTTTGTACTAGGGCTTTTACCTTAACCTTTCTATTTCAGAGTTTTATTTCCAATGTATCCCTTGACAGAATTAATGAGAAATTTGAAAGGGTGCTCTTTGACTGATTTCCAATCTCCAATAGTAAAATACTAATTCGCTTTACCTTAATGTAAATTACATACGCGGAACAATTAACTCAATATCCCATTGCTCAGTGAAGCCTTTACAACACCTCGATCATCAATAACTCCACATAAAAGTACATTCACTTTATCAATCTTAATCATCAGCAGATAAATTATGTATCGAAACTGTAATATATGAAGTACAACAACACACAATCTAAGACTTAACTTGGTATTTAGTTTGGGGCATAAAGTAAACCGTCAAACTTACCATGGTCTATCAATACGTCAGTTTCCATGAGGCATGCAACCACAAGGCATGGTTTCTATTTGATGCTTAGAATAATGAATTGAAATATTAATTTCCCCAAAGTAGAAGGTCTGAGGACCCAATGTAACTAAGGTTCTGTTTAACATTCAATAAGATATCAATTTTCACGAGGTATGTGGTCCGAGGACCATGCATGACCAAGTTTCTGTTTGATATTTAGAATAAATAGATCGAAATGTTAATTTCCCCAAAGTAGAAGGTCCGAGGACCCGACGTAACTAAGGTTCTGTTTAACATTCAATAAGATATCAATTTCCACAAGGTATGTGGTCTGAGGATCATGCACGACCAAGTTTCTGTTTGATATTTAGAATAAATGGATAGAAATATTAATTTTTCCAAAGTAGAAGATCCGAGGACCCGATGGAACTAAGGTTTTGTTTAACATTCAATAAGATATCAATTTCCACGAGATATGTGGTCCAAGGACCATGCACAACCAAGTTTTTGTTTGATATTTAGAATAAATAGATCGAAATATTAATTTTCCCAAAGTAGAAGGTTCGAAGACTCGACATAACTAAGGTTCTGTTTAACATTCAATAAGATATCAATTTTCACGAGGTATGTGGTTCAAGGACCATGCACGACCAAATTTCTGTTTGATATTTAGAATAATGAATCAAAATACAACATAATGATAATTGAACAAAAATGACAAAAGTGTCTTTCATTAATAGTAATACCTTCGTAAGTTATTTACATTCCAAGGGCGTTGTACAATTTTTTCATCTAGATCAGCTAAGCGATACGACCCTATACCTGCTACAGAAGTGATTCGGTATGGTCCTTCCCAGGTAGGTGCTAGCTTTCCCCACGCTGGATTCTTGGAAGTACCCATGACTTTCCTCAAGACCAAGTCTCCAAGCGCAAGTGGCCTTAGTTTCACGTGAGCATCATATTCTCGTTTGAGCTTCTACTGATAATAAGCCAGTTGAACAATGGTGGCCTCTCGTCGTTCCTCAACCAGATCCAGGCTTTTCTCTAGCAAACCATCATTATCTTCTGGGCTGAAAGAGCTTGTCCTTAATGTTGGAAACCCAGATTCCAAAGGTATCACTGCCTCAGCCCCGTAAGTCATGGAGAAGGGTGTTTCTCTTGTGGATCTTCGCGGTGTAGTCCGATATGTCCATAAAATGTGTGGCAACTCTTCCACCCATCTACCCTTTGCGACATTTAGTCTCTTCTTGAGTCCACTGATTATAACTTTATTAACGGCCTCGGCCTGCCCATTTCCCTAAGGATAAGCTAGAGTGAAGTATCTATTTGTGATGCCCAAGTCACTACAATACTTTCTAAAAGCTTTACTATCAAACTGCACGTCATTATCTGAAATAAGTGTGTGAGGTACTTAAAATCTAGTGATAATGTTCTTCCAAACAAACTTCTTGGCGTCTACATCCCTAATATTTGATAAAGGCTCAGCTTCAACCCACTTAGTGAAGTAATCAGTTCCCACGAGTAGCCACCTTTTATTTCCCACAGCCCTCGGGAAAGGCCCTACTATATCCAGGCCCTATTGAGCAAACGGCTAGAGGCTAAACAAAGGATTAAGGACACCACCAGGCTGATGGATGTTGGGAGCAAATCTCTAGCATTGGTCACATTTTCTCGCGTAATCCTGAGCCTCTTTCTGCATATTGGGCCACCAATATCCCTGGATTAAAGCTCATGGGCAAAGGATCTCCCTCCAGTATGACTTCCATAAATTCCTTCGAGCAATTCTTCAAAAAGTGCCTCTGTCGCTTCTAGGTGTACACACAACAAGTATGGTCCAGAAAAGGAGCGTTTATACAGCTTCTGATCCTCAGACAACCAGAATCGAGGTGCCTTTCAATGAATTTTATCTGCTTCAGACTTCTCCTCGAGCAAAACATCGCTTTTTAGAAAAGAAACTACGGGGTCCATCCAGCTAGGTCCGAGCCTTATCTGATGAATACGGATGGCAGTTGCAGTTGTTAAAGCAAGTTTCAGCAAGTCTTTGACGAGTATAATCCTAGGCAAACCTTAAGCCGAGGATGTTGCCAGAGTGGCCAACGAGTCTGCATGCGTGTTTCCACTTCTAGAAACATGTGTTAGGATAAAAAAATCAAACTTGGATTGTAAACATTTGACCTTGGTCAGGTATTCTTGCATTCTCGGATTCCTAGCCTCTATAGTCCTCATCACTGGGCCCACGACTAACTGAGAATCCGAGGACATATGAACTAACTTTCCCCCCATTTTCTAGACCATATCCGTACCAACTAAGACAGCTTCATACTCAGCCTTATTATTAGTGGTTGAGAATGCCAATCTCAACGATTTCTCAAAGGTAATTCCTTTAGGGGATACCCAAACAAGTCCGACACCTGACCCTCTTTGGTTCGCCACCCCATTAACATACACTTTCCAAACCGGAAGCCCTTTGTACATGATCATGCCAACTGATTTTTCATCCATGTGCAACTCTTTCGCTGTTTCTTGTAACGAAGGCTCGGAGAATTCTGCCATCAAATCAGCAAAGACCTACCCCTTCACAGAAGTGCGGTGCATATACTTGATATCAAAAGCCCCTAAAATAGTTCCCCACTTGGCTATCCTCCCTGAGTAGTCAGCACTTCGCAATATCGACTTGAGAGGAAGTTGAATCAAAACCACAATGGTGTGGGATTGAAAGTAATGAGGAAGCTTCCACGTAGCATGCACTACGGCCAAAATCGCCTTTTCCAAAGGTAAATAATGCACCTTAGCTTCATTCAAAGACTTGCTGACGTAGTAAACCGGTCTCTATTCACCACTGTTGTCCCGTATTAAAACCAAACTGCCGGCATGGATAGCTACAGCTATGTATGCAAATAGGACTTCATCGATCTCTGGCCGAGACATGATGGGTGGCCGGAAAAGATACTCTTTAAGTTGTTGAAAAGCTAAAGCACACTTCTTGGTCCATTTAAATCCTTTCCACCTATTCAACAACTGAAAGAAAGGTCTGCACCTATCAGGGAACCGAGAGATAAACCTGCTGAGAGCAGCAATCATCCCAGTAAACTTTTGAACTTCCTTTGGATTCCGAGGTGGTTACAAGCCGTGGATGGCCCAGACTTGCGTCAGATTTACCTCTATTCCTCTATGAGTCACCATGTAGCCTAGGAACTTGCTAGAACCCACCCCAAAAGAGCACTTAGAGGCATTAAGGCGTAACTTGTACTTCCTAAGCGTTTGAAAGGTGTCATCCAAATCTTTCACATGCATAGGTACCGTCTTGCTTTTCACCACCATATCATCCACATATACCTCAATAGTCTTTTCAAGCTGCGACTCGAACATCCTGGTCATCATTCTTTGGTAGGTAGCCCCTGCATTTTTCAAACTAAATGGCATCACTTTATAATGATAATTTCCCGTAGGAGTAATGAAGGCGGTCTTCTCTTAGACACCTAGCACCAAAGGTATTTAGTGATAGCCTTGGAAGGCATATAAAAAACTCATCCGAGCATGCCCAACCGTAGCATCCATCAGCTGATCGATGCGAGGCATTGGAAACGAGTCTTTAGGACAGGCTTTGTTAATGTCTGTGAAGTCCACACATACTCTCCACTTCCTGCTCTTCTTTTTTACTACAACTGTGTGTGCTAACTATTTTGGGTAGAAAACTTCTTTAATAGCCCTAGCACTTTTGAGCTTGAGCACCTCTTCTTTGACAGCCTTGGCATGCTCTTTAGAAGAACACCAAGGTAGTTGCCTCCTAGGAACAACGGTAGGATTGACGTTCAAATGATGACAAATGAAACTTGCATCAACTCCCAGAGTCTCATAGGGATCCCATGCAAATATGTCAATGTTGTTTTTCAGAAAGATCACCAATTCCACCTTCTCCCGATGTGGTAGCCGAACCCCAACCTAAAAGAACCTTTCGGGGTCATCATTAATAAGAAATCTCTCTAATTCTTCACACGTTGCCTCATCTACTGTCACCACATCGGGCACATCTAGAGTTGTTAATTGCTATAAGTCTTTCGCAGCCGAGGTCGAGGATTCTGGTTCGGTTTGACGCAGTATTGCAACCGAAATGCACTGCCTTCCTACTGATTGGCTTTTGAGAATCTCTTCGATTTTTCCTCCCGACGGGAACTTCACTTTAACATGTAGAGTTGAGGAATCAGCACCATAAGCATGCAGCCAGGGCCTTGTGACGATGGCCATATATGGGGAATAAGCGTCAACCACAATGAAATCCACATCAACCGTTTCCGGACTTGATTGTACCGGCAAACAAATTTGTCCCTTTGGTATAACAGCCTTCCCTTCAAAACTTATCAGTGGTGAATCATAAGCCGTAAGATCTTCGAGTTTCAAATTAAGCCCTTTAAACAAATCAAGGTACATAATATCCGCACCACTACCCTGATAAACCATCACCCTCTTCACATTATAGTTCCCTATCCTTAGAGTAACCACCAAGGCATCATCATGCGGTTGGATGGTCCCAACTTTATCTTCATCCGAGAAGCCCAAGATAGGTGGAGAAGCCCCTTTAATTCTTTTTGGCTTGGAGCCAGACTCCTCGGCAAGAATATGTGATACAGACATCACCCTAGTAGGACAGGAACCGGTCCTACCTAGAGTTGCGAGGATGACATTAATCGTTCCCAAGGAGGGTCGAGATGAATTATTCCTTTGGTTAATCCAACCTGAATTGCTTCTTTGCCCATTGGGCTGATATAAATGTTGCTTCAACTTTCCTTCACTAACCAGCTGTTCCAAATGGTTCCAAAGTGTTCGATAGTTTTCGGTAGTATGGCTTACATCCTGATGGTATTAGCAAACAAGGTTCTGATTCTGCTTCGAAGGGTCCCTAGCCATCTTACTAGGCCACTTGAAGTAGGGTTCTTTGCGGACTTTCTCCAGCAATTGGTGCACTGGTTCTCGGAATACGGTGTTAACTACTTGAGGAGTGGCTGAACCAGATTGTCCAGAGAAATCTCTCCTCGGCCTGTTGTTATTGTATCTATCCGACCTGAAATCCCTCTTCTCCTGAGGGATAACCTTCGCCTTACCCTTACCTTGTTGTTGATTCTCCTCAACCTTTTTATACTCGTCGATGCGATCCATGAGCCGACGCACACTCCATACGGGCTTTTTGGTTAGAGATTTCCTTAAGTCGTGATCATTTGGGAGGCCCACCTTGAAAGTGTTAATCACCACTTCGTCAAAATCACCGTTGATTTTATTAAACATCTCCCAGTATATGTCAGAATACGTTTTCAAGGTCTCACCCACCCTCATGGCCATAGACAACAGTGAGTCCAAAGGTCGAGGAACTCTGCTGCATGTAATGAATCGAGACGCGAATGCCTTAGTGAGTTCCATGAAAGAATCAACAGAACCCGCCTTCAGTCCGTTATACCATCTCATAGCAATAGGTCCCAAGCTAAAGGGAAAGACTTTGCACATCAAGGTCTCGTTCTGACAATGTACCACCATCCTCTTATTAAAATGACTCACATGCTCAACTGGGTCTGTCCTGCCATTATAGATGGTGAAAGTGGGCTGGGTGAACCGTCGTGGAAGCTTTCCCTTCTTAATCCTACCTGAGAAAAAGGACTTAGAGATCTGGTGCAACGCCTTGCTCATAACGTTGTTTCCCAATTCCCTAGAGGGAAACTTTTTATGCCTACGACCCGAAAGCTCATCCTTCTCGTATGAGAAGGTTTCGCTAGGAAGAGTCTTGGACCTTGGACTGTAACTGCTTCCTTGGGAGCCCTCAGAAGAAGCACCAGAAAGAGATGATGCTCGCCTCCGTCTCACACGGTGTAATTTTTTCTTAAGGTGGTCAATCTCCTTCTGCATGGCCTTAGCATCATCCTCATGGGTGGCTCTGCTCCCACCATGCGAATGGCTTGCACCGAGGTGCACCGTATGCACACTTCCCTCTCGATCCCTTTGACGCTCAAGACGTTCGAAATGATCTTCATGCTAGGACCCCTCAAACTCTACAAGATGCGAATCTAAGCTTGCCATAATGTTCCAATTCCTTAAGCACTAGGTTTCCCATAGACGGTGCCAATTGTAAATGCATAATTTGTACCTGGTCCAATCACTAGATGGACTCAGGCCCAAAGAGCCTTATACAATAAAATTTGTAGAGTGTGGGCTTGAAACCTAGATTATGGATCTTGGATAAAGAGAAAAATAGGCTAGATTATCGTTATCCACGTACTCAATAGATGAGAATAGCAAAGAAACTTCCCTCGGATGTAAACCGAGGACCACTTGTATTGCCTCTCCTTCTTTTAGAATAATATTACAATGACAGTTCAAGTATTCAATCCTTTCTCTCTCCTCCCTCTTTTCTTTTTCTGTGATCCCCCTTTCTTTATTTCTCTCTTGTTCTCTTATATCCATCTTATTCTTCATTTTTTCTTCCACGTGTAACACAGATCTTCTAATTAGATACTTGTCACATTCTTGAAATCTTCAAGCACTAGCTGGAAGGTTGAACCTTACTGTTCAGAGGTCATTTCTCCATTAAATAAGGCCAGGGAGGTAGGTGCAGGGTCTTTAATGAGGTGGTAGCAGCCTTTTCCCATCTGACATTTCTCATACGTTCTTCCTTCCAATAACTGTGTGGATCACACCTTTATCCAACAGATCCTCCGAAATTCTCTCTCCAAACACCTTGGCATGTCCTATGACTCTTAGTTGACCCATCCGAGGAGATACTCCTCCTCAGACAGCTCTTCCAACCCTTGTAGCATGAACCGGCTTGCGGGCTTCAAAGGCTCTGCTTGGACAGGCTTACTCCAACAAATCAGGCCCAAATACACATTTTAATCATTTTACCCCCACAGCAAGTGCTGTGAATAGTGATATAGGTAAAAAAATAAACGTGTATACAATATAAAAACTAAGAAAAAAAAATGAGGTTAGGACTTAGGCATGTCAAAGGTTAGGACTTTGGTTTGTTTCTTTAAGGTGGGAGTGGGGCTACTTTTTATTTTTTATTAGAGGGGTCAAATTGTCAAACTTTTTAAACCAATACATTATCTTTAACGCATTTTTACAGAGTTAGGGGGGGGGAAGTGCCCCCCCTCGCCCCATGCTGCCTCCGCCCCTGGTATTTGGAGATAATATAGTGAAAGCTTAAAATATGGAGAGAGCGTAAATTATTGCAGGATATAATTAGTAAACAAATTCACCTTAAGATGTGTAAAGAGCATAGAACAAGAAATCACTCCTAATACCTTAATAGATCCAAGCAATGCTTGTCAGTATTTGGATGTTGCTTTCCCTTATTGTGCCCATCTGATATTAGCAGCTTCTAGTGTCCATACAGCACATTTGCAATATCTGCTGCTGTATATCATGAAAATGTCATGCCAGCCAGCTTATGAGCTTCCTTCTCCAAATACCTAAGCTTTTTCCCCAACACATTACGAGCCTGAAGGCATCCCTCCATGTCAACACCTATTCCCTAAAGCTCCATGTCTACAAGCACATTAACCTAACATACACACAAGCATACAAAATTTTGTCAAATACTTCAAATATGTAACCAGATGAAGAGTGCATTGTTTATAAATATCAGTTCAATGGTTTCTAAAGGACGACTTTCTTTTAACTCATAATCCCTAAGTGGCTCAAGAGTCAGCTAATTTTAGCAACTATGCCAAGCATCAGTTTTGTACTTAAGCTATTAATCAAGGTCAAAACCAGTGTTTTACACCATAGCCTAACCTAATATTTTCTCCTACTAATAATACAAAAACTAGAAAGCAAGTAACATATGCAAGTATCAGATATATAACATATATAAAAAAAACTCTCTCTCGCTAGGCGATTATGAAGGGAACATATTTAGAGTCCGTTTGGATAGAACTTATTGCTGAAAACTGAAAACTGAAAATACTGTACAAAAATAATTTTTTAATGTGTAAAAATTACTGTTCATCCCAAAAAGTACTGTTCATTGGCCTAAAATCACTGTTCATGGCCAATAAACAGTGACACATGCGCGTGGAAAAAAAAAAAAAAAAAAACTGGCCAGACGCCCAGACGTGGACGCAGCCCTCCTATCCAAACGCATTCTTAGTGTTTCTCTAGTTTTCTTCTAGCTAATTCAGGATCTTAGCGTAGAATTCTATAGGATACCACTGCTTCCAACCACCACTAGCTGTTTGTTCTTTTGGATTTTGATTTCTTTGTAGCTTTGGGCACATATATGGCAAAATCCAAGAGGATAGGACATCCTCAGCTTGTGTGACCCTGATGATTCTTCTATTGTTGTTCATGGTGATTTGGTTGGTGGCAATCAAGGGCAAGTAGAAGTGGAGATGATGGGTGATTGTGAGAAATCAGATCCTGATGTAGTAGATCCTTCCATTAATTGTGGTGGGTCTGTTTTGGGGTCACCTAAACAAGGTGTGGCTATGTTGTATGCAGAAGAAACAGAGCGTTCAGTTTTTCCTTCATCAAGAGAGAGTGTTGGTCTTGGTAGTAAGGTGGATTAGCAAGGGTCTAGCGTTTGCATGAATGTGAATTTTGTGCAGGGTGAGTCAATTCTTGAGTGGTAAAGGGATGTAATGGTGTTCACGAGGACTTTTTCTTTCTTGTGGGTTCATTGAGAACCCATGTGGTCAACATGCATTAGGGGTGCATAGGCCAAGCCGAATACCTCATCCAATTGTCCACCTCTAAATAAACACTGCAATGAACATTCAAGCCTGTTGCCACAGTAACGACTAATAACACAAAAACTCAAAAGCAAGTAACATACTAGCACTGCAAAGGAATGATCAGTAAATTTAAATTTAATTTCTAAATTCTAATAATATGCATATTACTCTATGATTATATAAGAACACTTTTATCCTCAATCATAGATTATTTTGAATTTGCCTTGAAAATTGGACCAACAATAATATTTGAGAATGCCTTGGGCTATCAACAACCAGAGTATTTGGGACCAAGCTGCAGGTTTGATTCAAAACTAGTACAAATCAACAAGCTGCTTCCATTCCCTGACTACAGAATGTATAGCAGAGTGTGGGGTTGCTGTCAGAAGGTGGCTTGAATTTCAGGCCAACGTTATATGCGGATATAGATTTGGCTATTGCCCCAGGCAATTACCACTTGTGAGATGTAAAATTTAACATTGTATAAAAATTATATTATATCTTGATTACATATGTACAATCTTAACTTTTACATCTCACAACTAAGTAGTTGTTGCCTGGTGCACCGGATCCAAATCCGGTTAAATGCATTAGCATGCATTGTCAAGAAAGTGTGGCTTCTGTATCTCATCTCCATTAAATTCAAAATCATGCTAGGAGTGACTTTCTTGCATGGACGCCGCTGGTTACTGGAATTACTTGGCGGTGTAATGTAGTTTTTACCTTTTATAACTATAAAACTTTCAAATGGAAAATTGTTGAAGATTTAGGATCTTAGCATATTAGTGAAAAACAGAGAGAAGAGGAAAAAAAAAAATCAATGCAGGGATTGAGTGGTTCAGTTGTGTGCCTGCATCCATGGAAGTGAGTGCTAGAAATCTTCACTACCAAAAGATAAAGGATTACCAATGAAATTATAGTGCATCAAGAGAAACTTTAACTCAATCTTTTGAAATTTCTAAATATACCCTTACCAATTAGTGTTACTTCCAATTCAGAATATGAGCCATTATTTCTAACCGTAATCTTTTAAACATACATTGTGATGGCCTCAATTATGGGGGGATTGAATTGGATGTGTGTCTTGTGTGGGTGTTTATTAAGTCCAACATCAGGTATATGCTAGGTTACTTTAGGCTATAACTGATTTTGGGAAGCTTCAATAACATAACTAGGCCTTCTGAGGTCTAGCACAGATGTACCTAACACTTTTTCAATCATAACAAATAGAATTAGAACCAGCAAAATGGTAATACCATGTGGCTCGGGGCAGTAGCTAATGAGGACATTAGGGATAGACTAGATAAGATTTCATGAGTGTGTGTTGCATAAGCGTTTGTTGAATCCCATAATTGGCCTATACTAGATTTGTGTGGGCTATATAAGTGATGATGGGACCTAACTGTAACTTACTAGTTCTTAAGGAATAGCACTAATGTGGATAAAGACATAGCATTCTCCTTAGGTTGTGAAATACATAAAGAAGAAACAGTTGAAGCTAAATTGTTTCATGTTAAGAGTGTACCTTTTGGATCTGCTTCCATAGTCATAAACCAATAGACCAACTTATTGTCAATCGGAATCCTCACAATCAAACTATGGTCTTCCGTGAATTGCACATATTCATTTCTGAAATCATAACCACTTGGATATTCAGTGTAACCTCTAACTTGTGATAATGAGAGAAACTCTAGAGGTTTTAGCCCAAGAAAATTTGCAACTACTGAGTTGGCTCCATCACATCCAATCAAAAGCTGTAATATGATTGGTAAAAGATTAATTTTTTATTTTAAAAAAGAAAGGCGATTTACCTTTCTCTTCATTTGTAGATACAGAGAGAGTTAAAAAAATGTATATTAGTTTGTTACTGAAGTTTGTTCGATAGGTGGTTAGATGATTACAACGGCTAGTTGCCTACATGTCAGTTAAGTTTATCAGCTTGGGATGAGCCTAGTATAAATACTCTTCTCTATACAGAATTCATTATACAATAAAATGAGATTAATCTAAGATGAATTCATTATACTGAATTCATTCCTTGTAGATACCTAAGATGGACCCACCAAAAAGATTGAATGCCCCAGATCACAGAACTCCTCTAGAAGTTAATAACAGAGAGCATAAAGTAAATTACCAGTGGGATTTCTATATTCATAAGGGCTTCATAAGTTCTTCGAAAATAAGCAACTTCCAAAGTACAGAACATAAAGCTCGTGTTTATGCAACCCGATAGCAGCACCCATTATGAGTAGCCCTTCACATCTGATTCTTCCACCTGCCACTCATATTAGCAGCTGCTGCAGCCTCATTGGATAAACATTTTTTTAACTTCCTATTTTTATAAATTTATCAGAAGGCAGTTTGAGAAAGGAAGAACACCATAGTACTATTAACTAAAAGACAAGATTTCAAGAACGCAGAAGTCATAGGGCCATAAGAAATTAAAAGCAAGAAAATTCTCAGCATTGGGAAAATTAAAAAATTATCTTCCAAAAACATACTACACATGCTTGAAATTACTGTCAAAGTAGTTGATATGATTCTTCTGAATACCTTCTCCAGGTTTGGGTTAGAGTTTCTTTCCTCATCAGGCCACAGAATCCATGCCATTATGCACACATCAATTCCATCTTTTACATTAACTGGCGATAACATTAAGAATGAGTTGTCTATGAGTTCAACACCCATATTTTTCACAGCAAGATCTGAACCAAATTTTTGAATTGAAACTGCAGGATTTTTAAGAGCCTGAATCTGAACTTTAAGGTTCCAAGTAAATTTTCTAGCATTTCTTTGCCCTAATATTTCACCAATTCGATTCCATCTTTGTCTAACTATCTCCAACAAATACTCAGGATGTGAAACATTACTCTTATCACGAGATGTACCCATAGATGAGTAACAATTTCTTCTGTTTTCAGACCACACACTCTTATAACAATTCACATGCTCTATTTATGTATATCAGTTCATAGAAGCATTTCATCAAACACATAATTTGCATTACAAAACCACAAACGAAAATAGAAATAGAAAATAAAGACAAACTCAAAACAAATCATTGAAAATACTATGAAACAAAACCCACAAACAAATCAAACGAATCCCAAACAAAACCCACACACAAATCAAAGGAAACCCAAACAAACCCATAAAAATAATGAAACCCAAACATGTTTAAGTTTCGTTTAATCAATTGCAGCTCTATAAATGTTTAAGTTGTGTTTACAAAACGTAGCTTCATACATGTTTAAGCCGCGTTGAAGAAAACGCAGCTCTATACATGTTTAAGTCGCCTCTAATAAACGCAGCTTTGTTAAAGATGAAAAAAAAAAAATCCTAGAATACCCTAAAGCCGTGTTTTTAAAATGTTGCTTCAGGCCTACCTAGCAAAACGCAGCATAAACGAACCAAAACGCGGTTTCAGAGTTGCTCTATAGCCACGTTTCATAAACGTGTTGGTGCGTTTTTGTAAATGCAACTTAAGAAAACGCAGCTACACTACAGAGCACGTTTTTTGTAGTGTTTATTTCCTTGTATTTTGTGGGATTTAATTGTAATGAGTTTAGTTTTAAGTGGTGAACATTTGCTCAAGAAATTGGAATTCGCGACTAGCTTGGGATTGCAAAACCCACGAAAGGCCAAGTAAGGAGCAAATGTGAAAGTTCAAGAGTCCATATATCTCGTGAGTAACTCATAACTTGGCCAACTCGCAAGATGACCCACTAGATACTCTAACTATTGGGATTTTAGGTGTGACTTTCATACCCTTCACCCACACTATATTTACATTTAGGGGCCGTTTGGTAACGTTGTTCTAGTAGCGTTATTTATTTTTTGGAAATACATGTGAATGAAAAAATGTGTGAAAATACGTGTAATATTGTTTAAAAACTGAAAAGTGTTGCTTAAACTATCATACCAAACGGCCCCTTATTATCCACAAATTTGTAAGGAGACTATCAAATAGAAAACCCCAGAGAGAGATTTTTACAACACCTACCTTTTAGAGAGAGCTACTCATTCTCAATAAATAATTCATTTGTAGTCTTTTTTTCCTTTCCTCTCTTCTCCCATTGTCAAACATTGAGAGAAGATTGTACCCAAACACATCCCACACCCATTTAAAGTGCAGAGAGTGTTTTGGAGCTTGGGAAGCATTGAGTTTTTGCCAAAATAAGCTAGTGAGGCTTGGCAAAGCAATTGGGCGGTATTACGAGATTCGAGAAGCTAGTAAAGACAAGACTCGATAAAGTCCATTGATGGCTGGAGCTTAGAGGGCTCAAGTACTTGGATAGAATAGGCTTTGAGGGTCTTTTTGACTAGTAAATCATTTCAGCCTGGAAGACTGCAGAGAGATTTTTACCTCAAGTTCTTTGGTTTTCTTCTCCGATAACACATCGCGGTATTATCTTGAGTTTGTGTCTCTTTTTCCTATGGCCCTTTACATTTTGCCCTGCACTTATATGTTCATCTATGCAATTGTTGAATTTTTTGATTAATTAATTTGCTAATTATGTATGTTACGTTCTAAGACCTTAGGAACTAATGTATTAGAACTTCAATATGCAATGTGTTGGCAAACCATAATCAAAACATAAAGTCTAAGTTTAGGATTGCTCAAAGTATGTTTAATTGTCAAATTGGAATTGAGTAATTGCAGAAATTATTGGACAAAATCTACAAGGCTCGATCAATCAAAAATTAGATTCAATCAATCGAGAATCATGTAGATTTAATTTTCTGTAGAATTTTCAATTCAGCCCAAGCTCGTTTGATGTGTAGGGTTTTATGTTTTACTTCACATATAAGAAGAAAAACCCTAGCTACATTCTAGAGATCTTTTAATGTGCTATGTGTTGAATCTCTTGTGAGATCTAAAGGTGTTTACCTTTATACAAACTTAGGGTTATCAAGCTCAACATTCATGTCAAGAACTTGGTGATCACTTCAGTTGCTGCAAAAAGAACTTAAAGAAGATCTGAAATCTTTGAGTGGATTCTCAAAATCACAAGTAGGAGAACTTGTGGCTGCAATAAATCAAGGAAAGAAGTAGTCGGTGGACTCGGAACTGTCACGTGGTCGTAGTAGTAAGTTTTCTACTCGATGTAGCAATAGGATGTTAGTGGTCTAAGTTCTATTGTACAAACTTCAATTCTTTTATAATGGATCTGTTTTATCTTGAGGATAGCTAAGTTAAATCATTCTCAGGTTTTTCCCTGGTTTGTTTTCTTGGATTATTATATCGTTGTGTTCTTTATATTTCTGCATTATTTACATGATATGATTTATATGTGTTAACCTAGAACTGAATAATTTATCTAAGTAATCACTTGGCTAAATAACTAAGTTAAACAACTTGTGTTAAGGGGTCTAAAAATGTACAACGTATATTCTGCATCAAGTTACGTTTAGATTAAAATTAATCAAATTGCAAGTAAAAATTAGGGGTCTTAACACTACAAAAAATGTGGACTTTTGCAGTGTTTGGTTTGCAGTGTTTTTAAAAAATGCTTCAAAAGATAGTGATATTGCAACATTTTCTTAAAACACCACTAAAAGAGATATATTGCAGCATTTATTAGAGTGACTATTGCTAATTTATTTGGATTTTGAAGCACTTTTCAAAAAGCTTCTATTAAAACGATACAATAGGGAACTTTTTTTTTTTTTTTGGCGTCAGAATTCCAAAACCTAAAATGGCACAAAAAATTTTCAAATCCCCAAAGCCCAAAAAAAAAAAACACTCCCAGTTTCACACTAAAAAAAAAAATCTTTAATCCCCCAAACCAAAAACACTCCCACATTAACATTTAAATAAATAAAATAAAAACAAAACCAAATTTCCAATCCCCTAATTCCAACAAACACTCCCACGTTCAAATTAAATATAAAAAAAAAAAAAAAAAAAAATCCCAAAACACTCCTACGTTCCCACCATACTTCCCAATCCTTTTTTTTTTTCTCCCAAAAAAAAAATCCTGATCCCTAATTTTACTCTCCCTAGTTTTTAATCCTAATCCCATCTTCCATTTTCTTCTCAAAAACAATTCTCATCTCTCACCAAAAAGAAAATCTCATCTTCCACCAAAGTTTTTCTCAAGCTTTGGCATACCCACAAACACCACATCACTGCCATTTCTCTCTCTCTCTCTCTCTCTCTCTCTCTCTCTCTCTCTCTCTCCTATTTTCTAATTATAAATTTTATTTTATATGTGAGAGATAACAACAAGTGCTCTATGATCTGTCACCCTCTCTCCCTATTTTTGGTTGTTTTAATTTTGTTGAGTGAGGTAAAGTTTATTTATTTATTGCACAATTAGGAAATTGTGTGTGTGTTTTTGGAAGTGAGCTTTGTGGGTAACTAGGTTTATTGATTTTATTTTGTAGTTTCACTTCATGCTTTTAAATTGATATTCAATTTTTTAATATTTTTAAAAATAATATGTTATTTGAAGTAAATAGCGGTTAGTGGCCTTGTGGTAATTGGGATTTATGACAAAAAGTGATTGGTGAAATTTGTATGGTAGGATTTCAGTTTACCTACTAAGGTAGGATTCTTTCATAAGTTTCATGATTTATGTTGGAGTTGTTGTGATGAAGGAATTATAAACTTTTTAAATGACTTTATTCATTTCTATTATTGTAATCTGTATTGCGGGTAAGAAACATAAGTAGTAGGGATGCGTACGAGCGAACGCTCGTCCATGCATATGCATCTCCACCAACATGTGCACGCATGTTCAATCTAGAAACCAGGATTTGTCAATTTTCTTTTCCTTTCTATTTTGCTTAGTTTTAATACATGTTTTAGGTTCTGTTTAGGTCAATTTACACATGATTTGGTCTAGCGTTAGTAGTATAATATGTTTCACATGCTTTGAGTGTTTAATTAAAGATTAGGTTTTGTGTGCAAGATGAATAACATGAACATGCATAGTCACATGATCATGGATTAATGCAGTAAGATAAGTGAGGTAAGTCATGCATAATCACATGAACATGCATTCGAATTGGATGATGAACATAGTTGATTGTGATGAATATGAGATGCTTGGTTGATGTTGTCTGTATATGATATGCTTGTTGCCTTGAATGTTCACTGCCTTGATGATAATTGGAGTTATGAGCTTGCTTGGGGTGTGCACATGCTAGATGAATAGTAGATACTATGCCTAGATGTATGTTAGGATGTGATGAGATGGATGATGAATATGAAATGTATGTTTTGCCATGTTTAGATGAATGCTAAGTTGGGTGCTAGATGCATGTTAGGGTAGGCTTAGTGCGCACGTGTGTGTATAGAATAACTTATTAAAGGACCATTTGATGGAATTAGGATATGTAACACAATGAGCGAATGTCGATCCATGGGTTAGATGGGATTGGGTTTCTAATACCTTCTTATCTCCGTACTCAAACTCTGGACACATGCTTTTGTAAGATCAGCCTTTCACATAAGGGCACTATTAGGGCCAGCCTTAGGCCTAGGCCAATCAGGCCATTGCCTAGGGCCTTCTACTAGGAAAAGGTCCCAAATTTAAGGGGAAATTTTTTTTAATAGATATTTTTGGGAGATATTAAAAAGAATTAGTTTACATTTTTTTTTTCACCATTAAGATCCAAAGAATTAAGTAATGCTAGAGATAGAGATAAGACAAATTTAAATAAATAGGTCTTACAAATAGATTGTTACTAATCACAAGTAACTCAATTAGAAAAATATTAAAAATACTATAAATTTTACGATATAACTTTTATTTATTCATTTTTTATACAAGATAAAAATTCTACTCTAACCTAATCTAAGTGTATACATATGTGAAGCTCACTCTTAGAGACTTGAATTCTAACATTTGCCCCCCCCACCTCACAAGCACTTATACTCGTGAAGTGACAACTGCGCCAAGTGTGTGCGATGGTTTACATAACTTTTATAATTTGATGTGACAATAAATATAATAAGTGGACTTCAACAAACTATTGAATGCATTTTTAATGAATTTTTATAATTGGTGATATATCTTTGTAATTCTCATGTTATAAATTTTATAATATCTTTAGCATTTTTGTAAATCTCATGTCACTAATCACATCCATTACAACAACAGTTTGTAGTAAAATTTGTTATAATTTTAGCATTTTGTAAAAAAAAGAAATCATATTAAAAAGTAAAAAGAATAGATTTAAAAAAATATATATTATATAAAATGCTAGTTAAATATCATTTAAGTGATAACATAAAAGCCTCATTTGAAGATTTCGTCTTAGACCTCCAAAACGTTTGGGCCAGCCCTGAGCATGATATTAATGTTTTTCTAGACCTAATCTAGGTGGTAACTCCATTTTTCACCCTCCACTAGGTCCACTTGGCCAAGACATATTCTCCCATGGGACCACCATCGCTAGGGGGCGCTTGCACCCATAGACTGCTTCTGGTATTTGATGAATTTAATTCTAATGCAATTTGGGTGTGTTGAATGCATAGTATATGGTTCTTGAGAAAATGAAGGAAAATAAAATAATATCTAGATGTAAAGAGTGTATTGGACCAATGATTTTCGTCTACATTTTTTTTTTTCAATTTTGTAATTGATTAGTTGCATTGAACTGGTGTTGTCGACCGCACCGAGTAGATACCGGTTCCCTCCCTTTTGTAGGTGTAGTGTGTAGTGGTTAGGCTGAAGTGAAAACCGACCATATAAGATGTGTCCAAAAAATGTCTCTTAGTACATCTGGAAAGGGAGAACCTTTCAACAAAGAAGTACTAAAATTCAAAGTACTTTAGATGTAGGGAATTAAGCAGATACTAGCTCTTTATAAAACTGGAAAGAGTACAACACCATGTGGGGACCGAAGTGGCAAATTGAAATTCAAGTGGATTGTACCCCTGAAGTACTAAATAATTACTTAAGATTGTTGACTGAGATTGAGATTTCCCTTTTTCTCTATACAAACTGCCTCTATATATTCCTTTCTGTTCAGATTCTCTCTTCCTGGAATGCATAAAATTTCCATGTGATGTTCTTTAAACTTTAAAGTTCTTTAAATTCAACCATGTGTTTAAATCATTTTGGTTGAATTTAATTATCTTGGAAGGTAACATTGCATTAGTCAAGACAGTCATCTGATTTAATTTAACTGGGAAATTTAATACAATGGAAGATATTGTGTCAATGGCAAATGACCTCTGTGATATTCATGTTTTGTCTGGTGCTCTAGAGAATTAATTAAGACTTCTCATGAAAAGGAAAAATGGGTCCTTGCGTTGAATTTTGATGGTGGCTTTTGGAAGACAGCCTCTCACAGTCCCACTAAGGATAAGTGCCTGATGTGGAAAATGATGTATGTTGTTGTTCTTAGTAACTATCATCACATGGCTGAACTTGTTTACTGTTGTGGTTTGATCTTCAGTCTTCTTTGGGGGCATGGTTTGACAGTACCTTGACGCCACTGCAATTGAAAGATTTCCTGTCTTCCCAAGCAAGATTACAAAGTTTTCACTTTTCAGCTCTGGAAGCATATAGTTTGACAAGTCCTTGACATAACGAGATTGAGAAATGAGAAATTATTTACTTTTACGGGAAAAATCCTCTCTCCCAGTTTCCCCTAATATGAGGTATGAGTCCTAATAGTAGATAATTTCTTCGCGGGGAGATTATGGTTTTCATCTTTGAATTTAACCAAGTATAAAGGTATCAAAAACCTACCACATCCATGAGCATTAACAAGATTCTGGACACATAAATATACATTATTGAGCACATAGGCTTTCATATACTGATCAAGATATTAGTACAGAGCTTATTAGGTGATCAAATTTTTTTATCCTAGTCCGAACGTTGCACAAAGGAATCAATCCTTTGGGCACAGAACACTGTAAAAAAACCAACGTGGAGGCAAAAGAAAAAGGGGCATAAAGTACATGGTAATATGCAAACTCCATTAATTAAAATCCATTCCTTTACTCCACAAAAGGAACGGCACAAAGAGAATTAGCCTTCTTCAAAGTGATTCCAAATTGCTCAGACATGTCAAGGTTCTCTGGGGTGATTCCCTCGGGAAGTTTCCAATTGAATGAATGCAAAATTGAACCCAGCATTAGGATAACCATTCTTTGAGCAAGTGGTAAGCCAGGGCAAATTCTTCTACCAGCACCAAATGGAATGTACTCAAAATCCCTTCCTTTGAAATCTACGTTGGATCCTACAAACCTTTCAGGCTCAAATGACAAAGGGTCAATCCAATATTTGGGATTTCTACCAATAGACCATGCATTTACTAGAACTTGGTTTCCTTTGTATATGGTGTAACCAGACACTTCAACATCGTTTCCAGCTATGTAAGGCAAGAGAAGTGGTGCAGGTGGGTGAAGCCGCAATGTCTCTTTCACAATTGCTTGGATATATGGAAGTCTATCAATGTCTGATTCTTTGATTTCACCGTGAGTACCAATCACTTGCAAAACTTCATCTCTTGCCTTTTGCAATGTTTTAGGCTTACGTAGAAGCTCTGCCATTGCCCATTCCGTAGTCAATCCAGATGTATCACTACCGGCGATAAACAAATCCTGTAAACATTTTCATGTGTGAGAAGTAGACTTGAAAATTGAGCACTACAACATGCATTAAGACTAAATAATATGGACAAAGTTTTACTTTACGTAACCGTTTATAAGATTGTTTAAATATACTCATGATTTATTAAATCATTTTAAAATATCATATAATTATTAAATATGCATTGTGGCTACAATTATATTATGTAATTTTTTTTTTAAATTTCATGTTATGAAACTTTCTTTTAAACCAATTTAAGTAAAAGTTTGTCCTATTTATGACCAATGGATACATTGGTTTAATAGTTGAAGTGGTTGATCAGTATTGTTGAACTATTATATATATATATGACAGTTGCGTATTCATACGTAAATGTCAGACATAATAATCACGAATAAAACAAAGGGCATTTAAAGAAGAGAACATGAGGCAAGATCTGTTTCAAGTTTTTATGATAAGGTCTATAGTTTTATTTTTTTAGGAAGATAAGGTCTATAGTTGAATTGGTCATTTAGCATCAATATTAGTCATTCCATCATGCTAGTTACCGCCCATTTTTTCATTCAAGAATTGGTATCTTGAATGTCATAATAACACCTATTTGTTAGCTAATGCTGACCAGAGCCCATTAATATATATATATATATAATGTAAACATATATTAAAAATTAATAAATATTCAATTATGAATTATAATTTACTAGCTTATACAAATAAGTTGCGTGTATTATTATTATTATTATTATTATGCAGATTGTTGGCTTTAACCACAACCCAACAAAAGGCATGAAAATATCTAGGAGAGATGATAGGGATGATATTTTTTATTTTGAATCAAACTTTCTTCCTATTCAGCAAAAAAAAAAAAAAATCAAACTTTGTGTCCCATCCCATGGTTAAAAATCAAACTTTGTGTCCCATCCCATGGTTAAAAAAATTAAACAGGTAACAGGCACAACAGCTGGCTAAAAAGCCAATAATTGACTTCTAGAAGTGGGCCCCAGGGTTTTCAAAGGATCCAACTGTCAAGTGACACGACAACAACAGCCCTAAAGCCAAAGGCGAGTACCACACAGCCCCTAAAATCTCCCCTGTTTGGCCAAATGACTTTTGAGTCATGTTCCAAACCAATACCAAAAGTCTTGGAAAACATTGTGGGTAACCACTTTTTTTCACAATTTCTTTGGTGGGTGTTAGTCACAGGAGTGTTTCAAGGAGTTATTGTAAGACTGGGTCGGCTTGGATACAGCTTTACTTTTTAGTTTAATTAAAAAATTTTAAAAAAATACGTGTATCATGTGATCTACTTTTAATTAAAATTTTTTAAAAATATATATAAACAGTAATTACACAGTATATAAACAGTGATTATACAGTATGTCTGCACAGGATGTGCACAATAATTTGTCCCTTGAAAAATGAGACGTGCAGCAGGAGAAAAAAAAAAAAAAAAAAAGCTGAACGCGTTCAGCCCGCACCTATGTCATTTTTCACGGTTACAGCTTATAATGGGTTAATTATTACTTTTATATGAATTTTTCTTTCTTTTTTTTTTTTACAATTCACAATCAGCCAAATAAAAGAATTGTGAAAAATGATGTGATCTTAGAATAATTATATTTTTAAGTGATAAACTTATATGTAAATAATATAATTCAATTATGAATTGAAATATAAATAAGTTGTGACAAAGTGCATGTATGAACAAATGTGTGATTCTAGAATAACTTTTCTATTAGTTGAAGTTATAATTTGACAATTAAGTTTTGTCTTTTTTAATAATTTATAGAAAAGTTTTTAATTGTTTACAAATCTTCAGCCTAAGGACTCTAATCTTCTGTCTAATTTTTGAAGATGTTATCACGTGTAGACCTTTACAAAATTAGATATTGTAATTAGTAATTCTTAACGTCAATTACAGTTCAGACAACGACTTCCTTATGGGCATGATGACATGCTTGTGGCCCCCAACTTCTTATCTCTTTTTTCCTGGTCATTCAATGAATAACAAAGGAGTTCAAATCCTATAAATAAATAAAAAAGAAGTCTTGGGTGCAGTTGGGTGGCTGTGGCTTTATTGTCTCAATAATGATGGTTTAGGCTATTGGTGATCATTAGGTTCTGGGTAAGAAAGAACTTTAAAGAGATTCAAATCAAGAATGTCACTCAACCTTACCTTCCGTGATCCTTTAGGGAATGTTTGGCAAGTTAGTTAAAACTTCAAACACAACACTACACATTTTAAACAACATTACACATATTTTGACATATTTTTTCACCTACACATATATCAAAAACACTCAAATAACATAATTTAAATTACTCTCTCAAACACCGTCTTATTTTACTTTATTCTTTTTAATAACTTTTATGATGATTTTCATGCTAAAAAGATCGATACTTAATATTATAATTTGCTTTTATATCATAGTGTAAGTTGTACTTTCTTTTTTTGAGGGGAAGTGTAAGTTGTACTTTGCATGAAAAACATAGCAATATAATATGTTCGGCAGATTTGAAAATATTACATATTGATTGTCACACCAGCTGGGCCAACTCTCGAGCCAATGACAACGAGGGTTATGTACCCCGATGCAATTTGCAAGATGGGATCTAATCAATAGGGACTTATCAGTTTTCAATTCAGAAAATGCTAAAGATTTCTATTCACTACAACACTCCGACACCATACAGCGACCCAAGAGTAACTATCTTAAGTTAAATCATTTTTAAATACGTGTTGTATTCTGTCTCATTTACAAATCAAATCCTTAACTAAATTAAAAAATTTGTCGACACAATAATTTTTGTGCATGCGACAGATTCCGAGTAATTAGTAATTACCATAAGAAAGTTATACAGTTATAATTTATATTAAAAAAAAAGTCAAAGATAACAACTGATAATTATATATTTATATATATATGATAAATCTAAGAAAGTTGTTTTTTTTTTTTTTTTGGCTGAATCTAAGAAAGTTGTATTAAATTCTTACCAGAATCAGGGGCTTGATGGTCTCAATACTAAAGTCAGACCCATCTTCTTGCATCTGATCAAGAAGCACATCCAAGAAATCACCATGTCTTGTTGTCTTATCAGTCTCTCTGTGTTTCAGACGCTCAGCAATGATGTCATCAAATATCTCATGCATCCTCTTATAGGAAACCTGAACATGGCGTCTCACACCTTGTAAATCGAACCTCTTCAGCATCGGAAAGTAATCCGAAACGTTAGGCTTCCCAGCATCCATCATAATCCTCCAAACAAGTTCCTTGAATTCCTGAGCTGATTCAAAATCTGGGTCCACTATATCCACCGAGAAAATAGTGTTTGATATAAGATTCAACGTGGTAGCAAAAGCTAAGGACCCAATATCAACTGGGGTACCCTTATATTTGTTTATGTGAGCTATGAGTTGGTGCACTTTCTTGTGACGAAAGTGTTGTAACAAGTCAAGGCGTTGAGAAGTGAACATTTGGGTGCTACATATGCGTCTACGGTTGCGCCACCTGTGGTTACCGGGGACCCAAGCAAGAGTGCCTTCTGGGTGTGGTTGAGTGGCTACTGAGTCAGGGACAGGTCGGTTAGAAAAGGTTTGGTCATGGGTGTGAAGGATTTCTTTGGTGGTTTCAGCAGAGGAAGCAACTATGGTGGTGACAGAGCCAAATTTGAGAGTCATTAAGGGACCAAACTCTTTAGCCATTGCGGAGAGAGTTTCATGGGGTCTAGGACCAAGTTGGTGAAGGTTACCAATGATAGGGAGGCCATTTGGGCCTGGTGGGAGGTTTTTGGTGTTGGATTTGCGAAGAAATTTGGGTCGGATAAAGAACAAGATGAGAGTAATGCAGAATAGGAAGACATGTATTGCTTCCATTTCTGTGTTTGTGTGTCAGTGAGTGGCTATGTGTTTTCATGAAAGTTGCTAGACATTATATAGAAGGTAGCGTGTGATGATAGCAAGGACTTGGTCCAATAAGACTGGGAAAAAAGGGTTTATTTTTATTTATATTTTTAATTGAAATAAAAAAGAAAATTGTTTATTTAGGCCGAAGGAACAAGATTTTTTTTTTGGGGCAAAATATGGATTTAAAAATTATTACTTTTTTTTTGTTTGCTAAATATTACTTTCTTATCTGTACTCATGAAAACCAACCCAAAATATAAAGAAAAAAATAATAATAATACTATAATATGAAAGGCACAAGGGCCATAGGCATGGAATTGGGGACATTGGATGATGCACCTCACGCATGGCACTATGGCAGCCAGGTGTATTTGTTTTAGGTTTTTTTTTTTTTGAAATATTGATTAGCATCTAATTTAACCCCTTTTTATTTTGGAATAAATCTCTACCTAAAAATAAAAAATAAAAACCTTTCAATCCTTTTAAGTGGAGGGTAGTCTAAAAAAATAAGCTTCAAACTTAATTAATTTTGATTCATTTAGTTTTTTTTTTTTTTAGAATACTAAATATTTTTAACACACACATGGAGAGAGAAAATAATATTTTTTAAAGAAACTTACACAATAGCTAGATCTATTCATTTTATAGGCCTCATCTTGCTTAAAAGGCATTGGTGTAATGAACTCAATTCTATGGTTGGTCTCTCCCAAGCAAAATTATGATAAAATAAAATGCAGAATTTCTTTGTTTTTTCTTAAGAGGGAAAAAAGCCGTGGTAAATATCAAAGTTTTTTCAAATAAAAAATTAATAATTTTAATACCTAGATTTTTTTTTTAAAGTTCCAGATGATGTGATTTTAACTGTTGAAGAATTAAATAATATGATATATGAAGTAATTTTAAACCTTATACTATTCTTCAGGATGACTTAAAGTTAATATCAAGGACTATCAAGTCCTTGTAATGTCCGATTCCAGAGATACTAAAAAAATAATAACAATAGGCATTAAAATTTTGATTAAGAACAAAAATGTGCCGAAAGATTTCGATTAGAATAAAAGAATTTATTCTTCCCCTGGACCCATAAAACAACATAATGTTCAAGTTAACAAAACTTATTTAGCAAAAAACAAAAAGAACATATTTGAAAATTTGTAGGCATTTTCCATACATATATGTGTGTGTGTGTTTTAAAATGAAGGAAAATTGGACTGCAAAGTACATCTTGTGAAAAAAAAAAAAAAAAAAAAGAAAGCATTTAAAATAATATCGGAGATTCATATAAAATGAGTAAAAATGTGAAAGACCACTTGTTTTGTGGCGGTCAGGCAGGAGATGCATGTCCAAGGAAGAGGGAGAAGAAACAAGAAAACGACTTAAGACCGAAAGAAAAGGCAAAAGACCACTTGCGGTAGAGATCGAGAAAAAGACAAAAGACAAAAGACCACTTGTGGGTTGTGACTGAGAGAGAAAGGGGTAAGGCTTCGAGAAAGGGGTTGTGGAAATTTTTTTGTTGTTGTTTTTTATGGGAAGGTGTACCTAGTCGACCGCTGTTCTCCAAGAAAGAGTTCAATTAAAGCACACCTTCGTCAGTGGTGGCACCGCCGCCAGGTGGTATCAGGACCACCCACTTGAAAAAAAAAAAATTATATATAATAATTTAATTTTTTTTATTTATTTACCTTTAAAAACAATTTGGGACCACTTTAAATTTTTTTATGTTAATAAAATTAAATTTTGGTCCATAATTTGAGTAACTTAATAATATATTGAGATCTTTTAAGTAAAAAGAAAAAACTCAAAAAAAAAAAATATTTGAACTAAAATCTGAAAAAAAAAAATTGAAAATTGTGTTATATTGAGCTGTGTACTTAGTCGAAGGAATCAAGTCATTGCCAAATACAACACAATTTTCAACATTTTATTATTTTTTATTACAATATTATTTTTTCTTACCAAACATATATTACTTACTTATCATTTTTAATTATTTTTTCTTATTTATTCTTTACCACACACATCTTTTGTCTCCTCGATTTTTACACTTCATACTTTTAAATTTTATCACATCTTCATCTACACTTTTATATTTACGTTTTGCCTTCCTCCTTGTTCATAATTTTTGTGTCTTCTACCAGTACCAGTATAGCAGTGTCTCTTCTCAAATTTTGAGTCTCGAATTTCTCAATATGATTTTTTTAGCTGTACAGGTACCTTTGTTCATTTCTTTTCTTTTCATTTTCTTTTCTTCCTTTTGAGTTTTTTGGTTTACGGAATGCAAATTTGTTTTGATTTTAAGAACAAATTTTTTTTAAAGCACAAACTTTATGTCGGCCGAATCTTGAATTTCAACTGGTATTTACCGAAGCACCCCCTAAACACTTGAAATAGACTAAAATGACCCGAATTTTTTTTCGAAGGGGAATAGGGTGGGTTACTATTCCGGTTTGTTTACTGGCACGGTATTTTTTGGCTGTTACGGTCGGAACGAAATGAAATTAATAATATTGAATCAAACTTAATTATCTAAAGGCTAAAAAGAACTAAATTGTGTAATTTATGTTTCCTAAGGAATATTCTAAACAAAATTCCTGGAACTGCCAATGAACTTTGTTCTATTATCTACTCAACTTCATTTTCTTATCTACTTTTTTGGCAAACTTTTATTGAATTCAATAAATACAAAAGTCATCCATCCTAATTATAGAATAGAAGCTGGGCTCATATCAATTTACGAAGTACTATCTTTTAACTTATAAATAATGAGTTTGATTTTTGGTCAAATCTACTTTTGAGTAATGAGTTTGATTTATGGATGTGAAATATTTTGATGTGATTTTTTCTAGTTATGAATATATTATATACTAGTCACTAACTCATGCGATACACGAAAAAGTTATTATAGGTAAGATTCAAAAAATAATGTCACGCACTTTTACATAAGGTGTCAAAAAGATCATTGAACTAATTTTTATTTTATTTTATAATTTTGGTGACCATTGCCTACTCGAAATATTAAAATCAATATTTTGAAGAAAAAAAAAATTCAAATTTAACAATTATAAACAAATTAAGTGAGGAAATTCCTTTTGATAAATAATTATTAATAAAATTTGCTATGGATGGTAGTTGAAGCAGAATTCATTCAATGTGTTATAATCGTTTACATCACCTCATAAGTAACATTGCTTCATAGTCCATGTGTGCACACCAAACCGTTAGTGAACTTCTATCTTTGAAAACCCACAATATCAAACTACAATTCCCAATCTTCCAAAAAATCCGTAGTAAAAAGAGGCAACAATAAAAATCATTTAAGCCTACAATATATTAAATGTAAACTGATATCAACAGAAAAGAAGGATAAAGAGAGATAAAAAAAAATGAGTTTAAAAACCCAAACAAGCTCATGAAAGTAATTCAAACACTAATCCACTAAGTTATTCTGAGGAGTATATATATTTGGAGATAGGAAGAGCCTAACGAAGAGAGAGAATTGGAGGCTTGGCAATGAAGGCAACTTTAATGACCTGTTTGGATGTTTAAAAAAAGAGGGGGAGTAGAGTAAAGGGAAGGAAAGTAATTCAATTACCTTGTTTGGAAGTTTTTTAAGGAAGGAGGGGGAGGGGTTTGGAGGGGTTTCAACTACCTCTAACCCCTCATTTTTAATTCTCCCAAATTGGAGAGATTTGGAGGGAGAGTAGAGTAAATAAATTATTAATCAAATGAATTTTCTAATTTACCCTTTCTAAGTTTACAAAAGTACAAACCAAAAAATTAACATAAATCCTTCTTTTCTTTTCCTCAGTAACTACTAATTAAAAACATTACTTTTTTCAGTAACCAAACTGACTATCAATTATTTGACTTTCAAAACTTTTCAAAGCATATTCTCAGGAATCAAACACAGTAATAGGTCCAGGTCATATTTATGAAATGGCAAAGTACAGGTTTTCCATTACATATTTATGAAATGGCTGTTGTGCTTTTTGATTGGTTTGATCTTCAATCTAATCGGTTTCTACAACAATCTCACCGTCGAAAATTTTCAACTAACCCATCGGCCAACTCACCAACCACTCAATGTTACATTGCTCTCTCCTATATATAAATAAGCCAATTTTTGGTGAACCATCTCAGGAATATTATGACTCTCACAAAGATTGAAAATTTCTGCAACAGTATTTTTTTTCTATTTTTTGTCTCATTGTTTTTCATCTCTAGCCATTTCACGCATTGTTGATCAGTTTCATCGTCACCTCTAACATGATGTTGGAGAGCAGGTCAATTTTATTTTATTTTATTTTTTTCTTTTGATTCGATTTTGTTTGGTTTGATGGAAACTGTACAAATTTTCCCGAGAAAAAAAAACTGATAACTTGAATTAATATTGACATAGAATGTTATCGGAAATTGAGTTTTTATGCTCAGCTGAGTTATTGTTGAAATGTGGAAATTGAAGGGATTGGTGAAATGTGGTGCAAAATGTGGTGCAAGTATGAGATGGCATTTTCTTGGCATCCAAACAGCAAAAGAACAGATAAAAAAAAAAGATTTTGCTTTATTAATTAGATAAAAAAAGATTTTCAAATAGGTGTAAATTTGTCTATTTAAGTCATTTCCTTTTCTTTCCATCCTAATTTTTAAAATATCCAAACAAAAGGAAGGGTTAATTACTACCTTTCCCCTTACTAATTTTAAAAACATCCAACCAAGGTGGAGGATAACCATTCTCCTCTACTCTCCTCCCCTCTACTCTCCTCCCTCTCTAAACTTCCAAACAGGCCATAAGGGTTGAATCATATAAACCCAAATATTCTTTCAATGGCAAAGTTTAGGTTCAATGTCTAGTTATAATGGATTCGTCATAAAAAATTAGATGGATACACACAATTCAAAAGAATTAAAAAATCTAAGCCTGAATTTGGGATACCATTGAATAATGTCAACAATTATTTATTTAGGATTTTCAAATATTTATATATTTATTTTTTAGCAAAATACAAACCTAAATTATGAGATTAGAGACAGAAATTAAACACAGCAAAAGTTCCAATATAGTTTTTTTTTCTTATAACGATGCAATACAAATATACATGCTTGATATGCAAAAGGGATTTGTGTGATATGCACTTAGGCTCTGTTTCAGATCCGTTAATTTTGCTAAAACTGTAAATTTTTTGTTGAAAGTACTATTAATAAAGTTAAAAGTTAGATGTTTCTCAACAAAAAAAATGTTAAAAATTAGCTGAAAGAATATCGTAGATCCATAAATAGTAATAAAAATAAGCTAAATAATAAAATAAATTAGCAGAAATTAACCATGACAAACACTTTGCAAGAGAAGATAAAGAAGGGTTGTGTTAACCGACATTGTGATGTGCCCGTTAACAACAAAATTTTGAATAACTTTTTCAGTTTTTTGGCAGTTTTTTAATTTTTGGCAATTTATTTTATTTATTTTGATAATTTTTTTTCCTCTTTTCGAGTAATAACAGGAAAGAAAACGTTAACAAGCATATAAAGAAATTGATTTGCTTGGTTTTTTTTGGCAATTTGCTTGTTAACATTTCCCGATAAAGAAATAGAGCCACCAAACAACAATGAAAACATTAATTGCTATTTGACTTTGTCTAATATGCAGATGGTCATTGTACCATCAGCGTTTCTAACTTTCTATAGTTCTCATGATTAGTCATGAACTGCTTCAAAGAAATATTTGTTTATTGGGCGGCTCAAAATCGGTGAGGTTGGCTTCATTAGCTTGGTGGGTACGCTCTTAATGGTATAGTTTTCTACGTGTTTTTTTCTTTTTTTGATGTAATTTTATAGTCGGATTTTCAAAACTTGCTCGTAGGGTTTTAGTTAAAATTTTAAATAAATTAAAAAGGTAAAAATAATGTGTAAAATCGTGAAAGTAACAAAGTTGATGTGAAGTTTTTTAAAGTTAACGAAAAGTCATTGCTTTCAGTTTTATAATATTATATATATATATATATATATATTTAATTCTAATTTATTGTTGATAAAAAAAATGATGCTTTGTGATTTTCTTCATAAAAAATTATGCTTGCAGTAGATCTTGTCAATTTCTGAAAGAAACTTTCTTTGATTGCAAAGTTTGAAACAACATCTTCTCACCTGGACCCAGGTACCTCATTTGTTCTAACTATTGGTGCTTCTTCCAAACCCCTAGATGAACAAACTGTCTGGACAATGGAAGTGTAAGAAGATCATGAAAGCTTGTTAATGACATATATTACTAAGATGCTATAAAAAATAACATGAAAGTATGGAATAGAACATAGAACGAGATACAACAAACCGAAGGATATTATTATATTGAATAAGCTTTTTACAGGATTAGAAGACATAAACTGGGAAATATTACACAAAGTTTTCTAACTCTCTTTTTTCGTTCTAATTCTCTAACTCCAATTTTTCGACTCTGCTCCACTACAGAAACAAGAGGCCTATTTATAAGTAATAAATTACAAAAAATATATATATATATATATATATATATATATATATATTTTACATTCAGATGATAAGCTTCAAGATGAGAAGGCCGACTTGCTCTTGACATTTGTCCAAAATGAATGGGGGTCCTGGAACTGGAGTGACAATTGTCTTCCGGATGTAAGGATGCCAGTGCAAAAAATATTTGCTTCTAGATGTATTGCTGACAATAGATCATCATGTTGTGGAAAAAAGAATGAGAACCTGACTCAATAGGTGTAGGTGTAGCTTTAAAGAAATAGCTACGGAAGAATTATGAGAAAGAAAAGAAAGAAGTGCCAAATAGTAACTTTGAAAAGTCAAAAATAATGGCTCTTGCCACCTTTTTTTTTTTTTTTTTTGAATATATATTTCTTATATATCTATCTTTAATCATCCCACCCATCTCTACCTTGAAATCATTCTTTATCAACATCTGCATCTGAGTCATGGTTACGGTAGTAAGGGTCATCAAAGCCAAATAAAGGATTAGGCATCTCCTAATGGTCTTCATGTGGCCATTGCTGTCTGCAAATATCTGCGTCGGCTGGTACTATGTCTGGTAAGATTCCCTGATTGAGAGATTCTGCCATTGTGAGGGAATAGTGACATGATATCCAAGACACGTCCATGTGTGTGTGAAGAGTACCATCAGCATTAGTCACCCAATGTATATCTGGAGGGTGGAAAATTCCTTCTACGTGAACATTATTTTTGGAGTTTAGCTTAGCTACTATATATGCAGAGGTAATTTTGCGACCAAAACGGGGGTGATCTATTCTGGGATACTTGAACCATTGGCCATCATGAGCATCATTTTTCAGAATTTTAGACCAGAATTTGCAAAAATATTTATTCTCACGAGGGAAAATGTATGAGTAGAATTTTGGTTCGAAATGGAGTCACAAGTGGCACTCGTTGAGTAAGTACCACATGTAGAGGTAGTGTATAACAGTCCATTTTGTTAGCCAAAATGCAAATGGAGTTTTTCATGGGTGCTCAATGTCTGGGAAAAGGGCAAGGAAATGGCGTTGGTATTGTTTGAGGTAATCATGGAGGACTCAAATGATTCTTTTAGATCTAGCTTGAAGGGTCAATGTCTTTATTTGGTCTTTTATTTCTGGAGGAAGTGCTTCTATCATGTTCATGATATCATTAGGGGCTGAAGTAGAAGGGCTTGAGGATGATGATGGATCTGTTATTGGGCATACACATCTGTTATTGTGGTATGAAGGACTGGAGGCTTTCTAGAAAGGTAATCAGTGATAAGGTTATCTGTACCTTTGATGTGTTTGACTTGGAAAGACGATTGTGAAAACCAATTTGACCATCTGAGTAACTGAGGATGTGGGAGCATTTTTCTTTTGAATTGGAGCATTTTTGGAAAAGAGGACATGTCCATTTCTACAAGAAAGTTGTGGCCAAGGAGGTGAAACTGGAACTTTTCAATGCCATGTTTGATTGCTAGGATTTCTTTGAATGTAGAATGGTAATGAAGCTCTGAAGGCTTAAATGCACCATTTTTATATCCACAAATATTTATTTTGCCATTTATTTCTTCAAAGAGAGCTGCTGCCCAATACTCATCACTTGCATCTGTCTATAGGACTCTTTTGCCTGTTCCTGGAAATTGCAAAGGAGAAGTTTTTCTGCTAATTTTTTCAATTGTTGAACTGTTTCTGTATGAACTGGATTCCATTCTGGGGGAGATTTTTTCAACAGTTTAGACAAACAATCCTTGTGTCTGGAGATTTTTGGGATGAAATCTGACATGTAGTTAACAATTCCAAAAAACTGTTGGATTTATTTGGTGCTAGTGAGCGTATCTGAAAATTCACTAAGAGAAACTGCTATGTGAGGCTGCAAAGTGTACTTTCCATCTGAAATGTTTACGCCCAAGAAGTCAATAGAAGATACTCCTATGACCATTTTCTTTTTTGAAAGCATTATCCCTTGAGCTTTTACTAAATTGTAGAATTCAGTAAGCAATTGTTCATGGAATTCATCATCTTTTGAAAATAGGAGGATATCATCTACATAGATTAATGCATTTGACAAAAGCGGTTGGAACAACGTTACCATTGCTTTTTGGAATTGAAATGGAGCATTTTTTAGGCCAAAAGGCATTACAGTCCATTGATAATGGTGATCTGGGATGCAAAATGCCGTCTTGTATCTTTCTTCTGGATGGATTCCTAATTGCAAGAATCCTGCTTTGAGATCAAACTTTGAAAATACTTTGGCATGGGAAAGACGTTGGAAAAGGGCAGTTTGTTCGTCTTTTAGTTATTATTTATAGTTTGCGTGTCTTCGTCCTTATTCTCTTTCCTTTACCCGTATCTTCCTTCTTCGTCCTTTAGTTTGTTCTTTGTCCTTTAGTTCCTTCTTCATCCTTTACTCACATAATTGGTATCAAAGCCTAGTCACGTAACCAGTTTCACTCTCCTTTGATCAGTATACTTTGATTATTGTCCTGATTAGTATGTTCTGTGATTTACAGTTGTCACAATAAGTGGATCCTCTGTATTCATCACATCAGAACATTGGATTTGATAATCAAGTAGAACATTAAGGGGTTGTTCTTAAAAAGTTTCAAAGAACCAATTTTTCATGAGTCATCTTGTGGACGTGAGCCTAGAAGTGGCGTTTTAGTCCTGTCAGACCTTAGGAAAATAGTTCTTCTTTTTAGAAACTATCATGGCTAGTTCATCCTCAGCAGTTACAGATACCATTACAACTACGTGTGATCTTTCCCTTCGTAAATCCACTGCAAATAGACTAGACTACTTGTATGAAATCTCCCATGTACCTGAAGATAGTAAAAATCCTATTACTGATTTCCCTATTGTAAATCCTTATACTGTCTTTGATAAACCTTAAAATACCTTCAAAAAATCCATTAAAATTTTTTTAGGTCCTTCTCATCCTTCTAGTGTAAAAGAATATGTCCAAATTTCTAAGTTTGACCAGTTCAACATTCCAACTAGTGAAAAAGAAAATTTTATCACTCTTGCCCTTCCCCGAGAGTTTGTAATTCCATAGCAAAAACAAGGTTACACTCACCTCCATTTTGGTGCAGTAAGACTGGCACTCACTTTTCATAAAAAAGTTTTTAGGTCCTTCTCATCCTTCTAGTGTAAAAGAATATATCCAAACTTCTAAGTTTGACCAGTTCAACATTCCAACTACTGAAAAAGAAAATTTTATCACCCTTGCCCTTCCTCGAGAGTTTGTAATTCCATGGCAAAAACAAGGTTACACTCACCTCCATTTTGGTGTAGTAAGACTGGCACTCACTTTTCATGGCAGAAAAGGACTCCCTATAGCTTCTAGAATTTCTCTTCTTGATTCTGGATTTTTGGAATACCATAATGCAGTTATAGGAACTGTCCAAACCACCCTCAATGCAGGAACAGACTTTGTCACCCTTTTCCCCAATTTTAACATGTCTCTTAAAGACCCTCACCTTTGTGATGCCCTTAAAGTCCAAGTTCAGATCACAGGAGCTTCACAAGTGCATGATACTTTTGCAGCCACACTCCATTATCAGCTTGCCTACAGACTCCAAAATCATGCTTTTGACATAGCTATACCAGAGATAGCCCAGTCTAATGATGCTTTTTTAATCCAAGTTGACCCAGGCATGACGCTTATGTGCACATTTATTCCAAGACAGTTGAATAAAGAGCAGATGACAAAACTCTTTCCAGAATCATGGATCACAAAATATGAGAATCTTCATCAAGCAGCCCAGCCAATCCAGTCCAAAACTCCTTTCTTCATCAGAGACGAAAATGGTGAAGTTGAAGTTAGGTTTATGGCAGCCACACCAGAAAAAGAAGAAGTGATAGTCTTTCCTACTCAAATGGCTATGATCCAACCAGTCTCATATGAAGGTCTTGAAGGTCTTCAAATTAAAGCATTTCGAGAAGATGGAAAACCTTACTATAAAGGAAAATCATCCTTCGACCATATATGGTGGGATGTTTGTGACTGTACTGATTGTCAAGAAGAAGAATTTGTTGAAGAAAACAGAAAAGGCGAAAGAAAAAGTTTTCCCAGCAGCTTCTTAAAGAAAGATATGAAGCAGGAGATCCAAAAGTTGACCTCCTTGGAGAACCCTCTGGAAAGTTTGACTACTATATCCTCTATCCCAAAACCAGAAAACAAAAAACTCCATCCCTTTCCCCATGCAGAGAAAATTATGATCAAAACCAACAAAACTAGAAACCACCACTAATTCCATATTACTAGAAAGTCCTCCCCCAAATACCAAAATGCAACCCAAGCCTCCCAGTTAAACCCATACACAAAAGATCTTACCTTGTTATATGTTTGACCATGCTTCACCCTCCTATTCACAAAATTTTCCTCCTCTTGAAAGTTTTGACCATCCACAAGCCAATGTTAAACATGTTTGGAAAATCAAAAACCCTGTCGGAACCAATCCAGATGGAACTAAAAAACAAGTCTCCTCAGCTAAAGCAGCTCTCAATTGGCAAGCAGAAAATGCTGTTTCACAAAACCAGGGCCTTTCAAAGATTCTTGATAATCAACAAAAGATGACTGAAGCAGTAACTCATACATTCTCATCTTAAAATTCTCTTATTGAAGATTTGAAGAAAAAAATACAGTCAGTTGAACAAGAATTGGAAACGATTGCCTCCACAGTAAAAGATTTGTCTGTCTCCTTTCCCCTCATTGGGTAAAAAGAAAAAGAAAAAAAAACAATTGTTGATGCAACTCTAGTCTATGGAAAATTCATAAAAGGCGGCTACTCAAGCTCTTCCAATGCAAGTCTACATGCCTTATCAGCCTCGTCAATCATTGTATAAAGATCTGTCCATACCTTTACCCTCACCATTCTCCCCAGTCTCTCCCTACCAGAACCTCCAACCACTAAACATGACACATCCTGCTCAAAATCCTTTTGAACCAAGTGGAATTTTTTCCAGCATAATATGCCCAACACCACCACTCCAACTAAAATCTCAAACCAGATCACAAAATGACCCTCCTCTCATCAAAAAAGACAAAGAACCATTATACCAACCATCAGATCCAACTATTGGTGCTTCTTCTAGACCCCCAAATATGAACATGTTGGCCATAAATTCTGATCCCCCAAACCCAATTTCATCATTTCTTAGAACTTTAACTCTTCAAGAATCAACAGAACCTTTTGTCCTCCCAGTCATTGATGACACAGATCTAGACTTGTTTGGCCTTGAATTAGATGAAGTATTTATGATAGAACCAAAGGTAGAAGAGGAAGAAGATGTCCTTTATCCTAAACAACCTCCACCACCACCACCAATATTCCCTACACCACCTTTCATCCCTGATCACCACACAAGATTAACCTACTCATCAACCATAAATTCAAAGCACTTGTTTACCATTGATAATAGTCCTTCTTCAAAACGGCATGATGAGATTTTCAACATGCATTCATGGTGTACAGCTGAACTCTAGGCCCCAAATGATACTGTTGCACAAATCATTGCCAAGTTTGTCGCCAGACTTACGGGAAGATTGAGACAATGGTGGATTAATCTTGGAGAATACAAGCAAAGACAAGCAGCTCAGTGTAACACTCTAGAAGATTTTTTCACAATCCTTCATAATGAATTCCTTGGTTCATTGACCCATTACACTGAAGTAGCAAGAGATGAATTCTTCTTGATGAAATATTGCTTTTTTGAAAGAAAAGATTTGGAAAAACATTTTGACAAAATGTCAAGTAGGTACTACTCCTTTAATGGAATGGATGATGTCAATTCCAAGCACACTTTCCTTAACTCTTTTCTAGAACCATTAGGTGATGAAACCCTCCGCATGATGATTCTTCAAAAAATCACCCAAAGCAAGCCTCCTTAGGAGAAATCTATCAGCATGTGCTCATTGCTCTTGAAAAACTCTACAATCAAAGAAAGTTTCTTTCGAAAATTGACAAGATTCACAGCAAGCTTAAAGACAATTGTAGAAGGAAAGATTTGTAGATTAAGTGCTATGACAAAACTTGTGCTTGTTCAACCAAGCGAAGAGATCATTTCAAAAAGTATTCTTAGAAGAAGAAACATCCTCAGCAGAAGAAAAAGCTTTTCAGAAAAAAGAAATGAAAGTTCCTTAGAAGAAAGCAGTTCAAAGGCAAAACTTCAAAAGTTTGTTTTGTATGTAGAAGACCTGGCCATTTTGCAAAAAAAATGTCCAAAAAGAGAAAAAGCAGCAAAGCTTTTGGAGCAATCCCAAATTCATGCAGACGACACCCCATTTTCAGATGTTGAATCACTCTTTTAATTGGATGATGATTACTCTCCCCAAGCCTTGGCAGTCATGGCCTATTCAACCTCAGAAGATGAGTCAGATTCAAACAATACTGATGATTCAGACCCAGAAATCCAAACCATATACACATCCTAGCCTCTTATAGCCCCACTAACTGGCCCCACACCAATAGCTCAAGTTCACATCCTCCTTGATACTTATTCCAGACCCATCCCAGTAATAGCTTTGTTTGTAACAGGAGCAGCAGCAACAATCCTCCATCCTAAGATTTTATCCAAAAACTTTTGGTTACTCCATCATTAGATGTTCAGAGCAGCCAATGGAGAAACATTTCTGATTACCTAGAAAAGTGAACCCATTCACATTCGAATTTTTCCAAACCTTATCATTAGACACCAAGTCCTTGGATCCCCACTCACAGGTAGAGACCTCCTCATAGGATTTAACCTCCTTCATCAGATACCCAGTCTCAGATGGTCCTCAAAAGGACTTTTGCATAAACAACACCTTCTCACCTGGACCTAGGTACCTCATTTGTTCTCAATAAATCCCTTTGACTACTTAAGATTCCAGATTATCAATGAATGTTGTGCAACCACTCACTCTGAATTCCTCCTTAAAAATCCAAATCCTTTATGGAAAAATCCAGCTTTTTTCATAACCCTTCCCTTAAAAAGAATGAAGATGTTAACCTAATAAAAGCTAGTCAAAGAGGAATGAACCTAAAACACTTGTCCTTAGCTAAGCAGGAGTTATCCACCCTTCTTTCCGAAAGCTTCATTGAACCCACAACTTCTCCATGGGCATGTGAAGCTTTTTATGTTAACAAGCATGCAGAACAAGTCCGAGGAAAGCTTAAATTGGTAATCAATTACCAAGATCTTAATCATTTTCTTGCTGATGACAAGTTCCCTTTGCCAAACAAAAGTGCCATTTTCCAACATCTTTCCCATGCCAAAGTATTTTCAAAGTTTGATCTCAAAGCAGGATTCTGGCAATTAGGAATCCATCCAGAAGAAAGATACAAAACAACATTTTGCATCCTAGATCATCATTATCAATGGACTGTAATGCCTTTTGGCCTTAAAAATGCTCTATCTCAATTCCAAAAAGCAATGGTAACGTTGTTCCAACCGCTTTTGTCAAATGCATTGATCTATGTAGATGATATCCTCCTATTTTCAAAAGATGCAGAATCCCATGAACAATTGCTTACTAAATTCTACAATTTAGTAAAAGCTCAAGGGATAAAGCTTTCAGAAAAGAAAATGGTCATAGGAGTATCTTCTATTGACTTCTTGGGCGTAAACATTTCAGATGGAAAGTACACTTTGCAGCCTCACATAGCAGTTTCTCTTAGTGAATTTTCAGATACGCTCACCAGCACCAAACAAATCCAACAGTTTCTTGGAATTGTTAACTACATGTCAGATTTCATCCCAAAAATCTCTAGACATAGGGATTGTTTGTCTAAACTGTTGAAAAAATCTCCCCCAGAATGGAATCCGGTTCATACAGAAGCAATCCAACAATTGAAAAAATTAGCAGAAAAACTTCCCCCTTTGCAGATTCCAGGAACAGGCAAAAGAGTCCTACAGACATATGCAAGTAATGAGTATTGGGCAGCAGCTCTCTTTGAAGAAATAGATGGCAAAAGAAATATTTGTAGTTATAAAAGTGGTGCATTCAAGCCTTCAGAGCTTCATTACCATTCTACATTCAAAGAAATCCTGGCAGTCAAACATGGCATTGAAAAGTTTCAGTTTCACCTCCTTAGCCACAACTTTCTTGTAGAAATGGACATGTCCTCTTTTCCAAAAATGCTCCAATTCAAAAGAAAAATGCTCCCACATCCTCAGTTACTCAGATGGTCAAATTGGTTTTCACAATGGTCTTTCCAAGTCAAACACATCAAAGGTGCAGATAACCTTATCACTGATTACCTTTCTAAAAAGCCTCCAGTTCTTCATACCATAATAATTCCTCCACCTTTATATGTATACCCAATAATAGATCCATCATTATCCTCAGACTCTTCTACTTCAGCCCCTAATGATATCATGAACATCATAGAAACACTTCCCCCAGAAATAAAAGACCAAATAAAGACCTTGACCCTTCAAGCCAGATCCAAAAGAATCATTCGAGTCCTCCATGATTACCTCAAACAACACCAACGCCATTTCCTTGCCCTTTTCCCAAACATTGAGCACCCATGGAAAACTCTATTTGCATTTTAGCTAACAAACTAGATTGTTGTACACTACCTCTACATGTGGTACTTACTCAACGAGTGCTACTTGTGCCTCAATTTCGAACAAGAATTCTACTCATACATTTTCCCTTGTGAGAATAAATATTTTTGCAAATTTTGGTCTGAAATCCTGAAAAATGATGCTCATGATAGCCAATGGTTCAAGTATCCCAAAATAGATCACCCCCGTTTTGGTCGCAAAATTACCTCTGCATGTATAGTAGCTAAGCTAAACTCTAAAAATAACGTTCACGTAGAAGGAATTTTCCACCCTCTAGATATACATTGGGTGACTAATGCTGCTGGTACTCTTTACACACACATGAACGTGTCTTGGATATCATGTCACTATTCTCTCACAATGGCAGAATCTCTCAATTAGGGAATCTTACCAGACATAGTACTAGCTGACCCAGATATTTGCAAACAGCAATGGCCACATGAAGACCATTGGGAGATGTCTAATCCTTTATTTGGCTTTGATGACCCTTACTACCATAACCATGACCTAGATGCAGATGTTGATGAAGAATGGTTTCAAGGTAGAGACGGGTGGGATGATTAAAGATAGATATATAAGAAATATATATTAAAAAAAAAAAAGGTGGCAAGAGCCATTATTTTTGACTTTTCAAAGTTACTATTTGGTACTTCTTTCTTTTCCTTCTCATAATTCTTCCGTAGCTATTCCTTTAAAGCTACACCTACACCTACTGAGTCAGGTTCTCATCCTTTTTTCCACAACATGATGATCTATTGTCAGCAACATATCCAGAAGCAAATATTTTTTGCACTGGCATCCTTACATCTGGAAGACAATTGTCACTCCAGTTCCAGGACCCCCATTCATTTTGGACAAATGTCAAGTGCAAGTCGGCCTTCTCATCTTGAAGCTTATCATCTGAATGTAAAATGTTTTTGTCTTTTTGTAATTTATTGCCTATAAATAGGCCTCTTGTTTCCTTAGTGGAGCAGAGTCGAAAAATTAGAGTTGGAGAATTAGAAAGAAAAAAGAGAGTTAGAAAACCTTGTGTAATATTTCCTAATTTATATCTTCCAGTCCTGTAAAAAGCTTGTTCAATATAATAATATCCCTCAGTTTGTTGTATCTCGTTTTATGTTCTATTCCATACTTTCATGTTATTTTTTATAGCATCTTATTAATATATAGCATTAATAAGCTTCCATGATCTTCTTACACTCATATTGTCTAGACAGTTTGTTTGTCTTTTAGTTACGTGTGATCTTTCCCTTCGTAAATCCACTGCAAATAGACTAGACTAATGGATCTTGCCACCTTTTTTTTTTTTTTTGAATATATTTGTATTTTTCTTTTGGAAAAAAAAAATGATAAACCTATGTGTAAGTGATAGATAACTGTTCATAGTCTGTCATGCCAAAATTATAACAAAAAGTTATGAAATATTTTGTGATCCTAAAATCACTCTTTTCTCCATGAGTTAGAAGAATAATAGACATATAACATAAAAATAAAGATGTTTTATTTTATCTATATATGGATTACGAGAAAACCAACTATAATATTTGAAATTTTCAAAAGGTTGAGTTCCATTTTGATGTATGATTGAGCTGATATATATATATAACTATCTTGTTTTTTCTTTATATTTTAGAAACACTTAATAGAAACACTTGATATTTTCTCATTCTTGATTCGTGCATAGCTAAAACTGCAAGTCTATGTTACAACATCTGCGCTATTGATGTCATTATGTAACAAGGTTAAACAAGGTCTTCTACGCTTTTTTCTCCATTCCTTTCTCCTCACTTTTTTATTTTATTTCTTCATTTTTTCTTATTTAACAAAGGAAACTAAATGCAATGCTAATTGAACATGAACAATAATGCACGACTGAAAACACAAAAGTACTCAAATTCCTAAGGTGAATGATGGGACAGTGAACTGTGAAATAGCCTACGTAGTCAATGAAATTTTTTTCCTTCTATAGGTATGAAGTAATAAGTATTGAAAAAAAAAAAAAGGAAACGGAGTGAACACTCATTTTTGAGAATCTCTCTTCACCCGTACCCATTCTTTGGAAATGGAGTGTTTATGATGAGGAATTCTCATTCCTTTGATAATGAGGTGAGTTCCAATTCCAAATTTGAATTCCGATTGGTCAAAAAAGGAAAACTCAAAACTTTTCAATAATTTTCCAAAGAGTCTTGTCATGGTATTGGACAAATATGATTTCTATGACCCTTCCTTTTTGCTCCAGGGTAGGTGGAGTGAGACACTCGATCGGCTTAGCGATTTAATCTTGAAGCAATTTAGAATTGAAGAGTGAATCCAGTAGCATCACAATGGTAAGAAAAACGAGCAGTTCGGGGACTACATTCATTACTTCCTAGGTGGAGGTTTAGACTTTAGAGATGGGCTTTTCTGAATAGAGCTTCACCTACCCATGAAAAAAAAAAAATTATATCCTGTAGCCAGCATATGTCGGTCTCTCACACCGAGGTAGGCTCCATATGCTGTGAGACTCGCTTGTGTGTGAGAGGTCTAACATATATGTTGGATACACAATATACTACATTACTACCTAATGAGTGGAAACTCCACTTAAAAAATCATTTATATATACTTCTACTTATTAGTGTAGTTTTTTGCCCCTCCTGACATTAGAATAGTAAAACGAATAAATATTTTCCTATTTTTACTGTATACAAACTATATCATGGTATGAAAAAATAAATTAAAAAAACACATCTCCAACTTTAATAAGTTTAGAAACACAACAAAATTTCACAATATTTTACAACACTCACATTTTAGTTGGGATAAATTTTAATATATTTTATTTTATTTTGACCTATGATGTATTAACATCTCAATTTATTATAAAAATATTATAAAATTTTGTAATATTACTAAAAAAAACTACTACCGCTTTTATTAATTAACCTGGCACCTAAATAAATGGCCACCAACTATCAACTTGTATTTTAAGTTAAATCCTGTTTACACTTTGACCAACATTCAATGTTGTTGTTGTTGTTGTTGTTTTGTTTTGTTTTTTTTTTTGTTTTTTTTTGTTTTTTTCACTTATCCGTATTCCTTCCTTTCATTTCAGGTAACACCCGTGGAACTCATTTATTCCAAGTTAAAGTCTGTTTACACTTTGACCAACATTCAATGTTTTTTTTATTTTTTATTTTTTATTTTTTACTTATCCTAATCCCTAGCTTTCATTTCAGGTAACACCCGTGGAACTCATTTATTTTAACTTTTAGGTTAAAGCCTGTTTACACTTTGACCAACATTCAATGTATTTTTTTTTTTTTCACTTATCCAAATTCTTTCCTTTCATTTCAGGAAACACCCGTGGAACTCAAATTTTACACATAATAATAATAATAATAATAATAATAATAATAATAATGTCTTGTATGATTCTAAAGCAGTAAAGCATCCATTATCTTTTTCACCTCTAACTCTTATTTTTTATTTTTTATATAGTTTCAAAATTTGAGTTTTTACCATAAATCTAAATTATAAATAATTAGAAATACAAGGAAAGAAAGTTGAAAAATTATTTTTTCAAATTATTATAAGGAATCAAATTAGATGTCTAAAATTTGTGTAATAGATTAACCTCTTACTTTAATTGTAAGTAACTATGAATTAATTTTTTTACAATTGTTTAATTATTTTACAGTTGTTTATATTTTAATATATTTTTTATGACAATTATTGTTGTGTATAATTTTATTATTAATATCAATTAATATTTTTAAGTTTTTTTTTTAATTATTGTCTTTTAATCTTACCCCACTGAAGTTTTGGCTCCACCACTTCACCTACTTGATTAGTTTTGATGTCATTTTACTAAAATAGAGAGGGGGGGGGGGGGGCGGAACATATAAATTTTTTTTTTTTTTTTTTTGGAGCTGTAGGACTTTGATGCAAGGAGCAAGTTGGGTTGTGATACTTAAGAGGCTTTATAATATAAGTTTTCATACTCAATGGATCAATTAAAAGTGATCTCGAACTTTAGAGAAAGTTTATAGACCCAAAAAATTTCATATCTAGTTGATATAGCATATTATTAATAGTAGGTAAAAAAATGATGTTAATAGTAAATCTAGATAAAAATCAGTAATAACTTGCTAACTTAACTATTGTTAAATTTTTTGAGTGTTAAAGAATATAATATATTTTAACTTAGAAAAAAAAAAGTTTTGCGTATAACAACTTAAGCCTTTTCGATTAACACGAATTCCAAGTCAGAGGCAGTCAGTTGGGATGGGAGGAAAGCACATTATTTATGTTGATGGAGCAGTTCTAAGTTAGAACGTCTTCATTTATTTTATGAATTTCGTGTTTGATTTGCTAGGCTTTTGTGGGAACAGTTGTGATTAATTAAGAAGTGGCTTCATTATTTTCTTTACGACCAATTCTACTTTTTCTGCCTTCACTATAAAGTTTTTGACCTATATTATAAGGAATCTTTTATTTTGAGAAAGAAAAAGGATGAAATTTTTGGTTGTGAGACAAATTGATATTTTGTTGGTATGGAAATAGTTTTATATTTTGAGAGAATGTTGTGTGAAACGAATAAAGTCCACAGTGATTTTCATTATGAACTTCTATTAGTTTTTCAAAGTGTTACACTTTAGGGGTCCTCTTAATTGAAATTAAGTTCAAAACTATGATGAGAGCATCATTTCATCAAGAAGAACCACAATCAATTTCACACGAATTTTCATAATTATCTTATGTAGCAGATTGTGATTGGCCACTTGTTATTTTCATATAGACTCACAATTTTTTTTTTCTATCACTCCCATTATAGTCACATTAAATAGTTATTAAAATGAGTGTGAAATTGATTATAGTATTCCTAGAGCTTTTCATTAAAAAAAAACCCTTTGTTGTACTTGTTATAAAACAATTAAGACTCATCGAAGCTTGTATATAATAATATCTGAAGCCTTCTTTTTTTACTTAAATTAGGTTGTACCCATGCATACGTATGAATGTATTTAAAAAATAACAATAATTAGATATATTAAATTAAATAATGTATATAATAAACAGCTAATATTATTAGCAAATGAAATCTCAGTGTTCAAGCACTATAATCACCGACAAAAAATAAAGCACTATAATAAAACACTGATGAACAAACTTTTGGCACTTTAATCTGCACGAGTAGCTGAAAATTGATTATTTTATTTGGCTACAAATCAAACTATGTTGACTTCGAGTTGTGTACAGAAAAAAGAAAAGAGACACGTTAACATTATGCTGAATTTTAAAAGTAAATTAGGTTGAACTTTCAAGGGAGCATATCTTTCCAAATTTGAATATAAGATTATGAAATTGTTTAAAATAAAAAACCAAATTAGCACTATTGTTATATTGTCCTAGAAGTTGGAACTACTCCGCTAGTTGTGGGAATGTAAAATTCTGTGTTTGGTGCAATAAATTTGTCAAGTAGCGAAATATCAAATAAGTCATGTCGACTCGGTTGGAAAAAAAAGACATAAGTTTATTTAAATAGTTAAAAGTACTCAACCAAAAAATAATTTCAATGATTCCTTAATCACGAGCATTCACAATGAACTCAACACAGTTCTAAACTTCTAATCAAGTTTTTGCTATAAAGTCCTTTTTTTTACCTATCTATTTTTTTAGATACACTCCAACAATAAACTAAACATTTCCCCCCTCTATTCTTTTAAACGTTCATTTTATTATTATTGTTATTATTCTTTATGTAGTTATATTTTTTACCAATAGTCATCTTCTTCACAAGACCCAACATATCCTCAATATCATCACCCAATTCCACAATATATAACTTAACACAAATAATTATACTCTAATCTCATATTGAACTTTCTCTTTCTTTTCTTTTCTTTTCTTTTCTTTTCTTTTTTAGACAAAATTACAAACCATCTATGTAATATATCCATAAAATATAGAATTGCATAAATTTTTTAAGTAACAATTTGTCTTGCTGTTATTACTAGTATTGTTTTATTACTAGTATCGGTTTTTTTTTTTTTTTCTTCATAAAACTGAATTTAGAAAACTCTTTTTTATTAGTTTTCAGTTTTCAAATAATGTTGTTCAATGACACTTTTGTAAATAAATAAAAAACTGTAAGTTTCACTGATTAGACTACATGTCATCACTTTTATAAAAAAAAAAATACTTACATATATCAAACACACAATTATATTTCTTCACTTTTAAAAAGACGTTAATAAAAATATAATACTAAACGCATTTTTTTACATTATGAGTACTTTAAATATATATTTTTACAACACTTTTTAAACTAAATTCTCACATTATTTTGAGCAATAATACTCATCATAGACTTTTACTAAACAGGCTGCTTACCTCATCTCAAACACCAGCAAATATTCTAGAAACCTTTTTATTTTTTATTTTTTATAAATAAGTATTCTAGAAACTTACAGTGAGTTTGTCCTGAAAAATTGACAAGCACCAACTCAAGTTAACTTTTTCTTGCTAATAAAAGAAATTAACTTAAAATTTGTTCAAAAAGTATAATCGACTGTTGCTGATCACATATTATCAACACATGCTTTTTAAAAGTACAAATGTACAATCCCCCTATGCCTTTTTAAATTTTTTTTTTTTTATTGGCCTTTTGGTGAGTAATCAAAGCACTTTTGAAATGAATACGAAGCCGACCTACCGTCCAGGACTTGACAGGTGGCCAGTTCTTCTAGTTTCTTTTTTCGGCCCGACCCACATGTTGGTTGTCTTACTCTTACCATTCTTTTCTGGCTCTACACATCTCTTCAGTCTTCTCTTCTCCATGAGAGTGGAGCCTTTTTAATGGACAATTCAATTTTGAGTTCCCCACTTGAACTTGAATATTTTACATTATGAAAAGAAGGAAAAAAAGAAATATGCGGACGTGAGTAGAAAAGATGGGAGAAGGTAAGCTCAATTGAGAGACGTGTTACGGGTTACCTTATTTTCTAGAATGACACTCGCTAGAATATAATCAAAACTAGGTTGTAACAACTTTTTCAACATGAAAACATTTGACAATAGTGATAATGAGATGGTTCTACTAATTCATCAAAAAAGAGATGGTTCTACTAAAGTCTGTGAGGTGGTCTTCTTAGCTTTCACGCCAAGTATTAAGAACCGGTCATTTAGCACCAAAATAATAAAAATTAAAATGGACACTAATAGAGGCAGAGTTAGGATTTTTAGTTTGGGAAGCTGAATTACATATTTATACATACATTGTCACTCCCTAACATTACGGGTCCGTTTGGATATAATTTATTGTTGAAAATTAAAAACTGAAAACACTGTAGCAAAATAATTTTTAAATGTGTGAATAATATTATGAGTTCCATTTTAAATATTTTTTTTTTTCTGAATAATGTGTTTGTGGGTCTCATGAATAGTATATAAACAGTATTAAACAGTAATATACAGTGCCATTTGTTGGTTAAAAGCTGAAGATCCTAAAAAAAAGTGAAAAGAAGCTTAAAAGGGTTGAAAAGTCAACATATGCGGCTACTGTTCATGAACAGTAACATCTGTCCCTGACGCCTATAGCAACAAGGAAGAAAAAAAGAAGAAGGAAGAAAACGTGAAAACACTAAACGCAACAAATTTAATCCGTATCCAAACGGATACTACATATCCTCAATGTATTTTTTTTTTTTTTTTTTTTTTTTTTTTTCATTTGATGCTTTGTGACTAACTAATTAAGTATTGACAAACAATTTGAAACTTAACAAAAACAACAAAAAGACTTAGTCTCAAATAAAATAACTCTAAGAGAAATTTATTTTATTAAAAACTTACTATTTGAACTCAACAAACAAAACTTACCAATTAAGAGAGGAAAAGTAACAACTATTTATGTTACAAGGTGGATAGTTTGTTGTTCTTAATAACTATTTTTTGGAACCCAACAATTAGTTGTTCAATTCTTTTTTGCAGGGGCTAGCTCTTATTTTTTGGAGGGCCCAAATATTGATTTTAAGGTCTAATATTTTAAACAATTGCAAATTATACATACATTATGAAGTTTTTAAAAACTTTTGGGGGGGCCATGGCCCCCCATTGCTAAAGTGCAGCTCCGCCCCTGGACACTAGGCACAAAATTATACTATAATCAATAGCTAATTTGAATATTATCCAATTGCGATTAACTTTGTTGCTATTTATATTTAATCCACTTTTATACTTTTTTGGTAATTGAATAGTTGAGAGAGAGGGATTTAAAACCTGAACTTCTTCATTGATAATCCAACTCTACACCTACTATTAAAAACCACAATATAACATTAAAAAAACATAGATTTGAAAAATTAAAATCTCTCAATCTCTAACCAACAATTTGAATTTTACAAAAACAAAAGCAACATCTTAATTTTTTTTATTTCCTAATTGTCACAAAAGTAAAAGCTCCAAGTTTGTCTTTTACTTCTTTTGACCTAAAACACCACAAACAAAAACCCTAGACATTCAAACTTATCTCATGCAAATCACTCCAAAACACAAGTATTAACCACATGTATAACCGTAACGCTTACATAGAGGTAATTACCTCTTGATTAAACCACTTGATTTCTCCACCAAAAACCCAAGCCATCCCTTTCATCACTCAAGCTTCAAAGGGAGAAGGTGAGGATCGAGGGGAAAAAGTGAGAGATTATAAAAAAGGCCAGTAGTAGACAGAGATACTGATGGAGAAAATAAATGAAGAAAAGAGAGGGATTGCTTTTTGTTTGTATATCCTTATTCTATATTTTATCAAAAAATAAAAATTTATGGGATCAAACTCCTATTTTGTAGCTGATGCACAACTCCTTATTTCCATGGGAGCTATATATATTTTAATAATATTTGTTGTGATGTTTATGAATGGTTGGGAATATTACAAAGATTTTAATCTTTGAACGATTAAGAATGTATTATTTTATTGTATTGTTGATTTTTGATTTATCATATATAATATAAGAGAAAAAAAAACTTCAAATATTGTGAAGAAATTAAGAGACAAAATGAGAATATTTTAATTTCTCAAATATGTGTTTTCTTTAATATTTTTTTTGTATTTTTTAACTCAGACAAAGAAGTGGATTAAGAGAGAGAGATAACTTCAAGTGTGCAAAGTAATATTTTTAAACTCCGGGTTGGATAAGGTAAAATTAAAATAAACCACAAATCAGCAATACATTATACATACAATTATCCTTAACAAATTTTTTGGTACATAAATATATAATATCCATAATTTAATATTAATATCCAATCCTGGACCTCTCAATATGGTGGATTGGGATCCAGTGCAATTGCACCGTGCAATTCACCTAATCCCTTCACAATTTTTTTTTTACTTTTTTACTTTTATTTATTTTTTATATTGAATGACTGAGATTTAAAGTTGTTTTTTGCAACTTTCAATTTCAACCATCCATACCAATTTTTAAAACGGTTTACAAAACCGACAAAGATAGACATGATCAACCTATCACACGGCTTGTCTGAACTCATTTATTACCAAGACTTTGTAGCATTTATTACAAAATACTTTCTTCTATTCTACTCATTACGTCCCAATTTGTTTTTCTTTTTTAAAAAGTCAAACGTTTTTAGGGAACATCATTTATTATCTTAACTGACTTATAAAAATATATAAGTTTACAAAATTACACTTAAATAAATTTATCAACTTTTTTTTTAAAAGAGTTATTCATTATAAGGCAATTAAAAAGGTGGCCCAATTAGATTGATTTTTTAAAATATTTGTTAGTTTTCTTTTCAAATAGTCTTGAAAATTAAATAGAGTATAATAAGAACATTATTAAATTAATTAATTTTATTTTAGAAAGAGGACAATATTTTAGGACATCTCAAAATAGGATAGAAGACAAACAAACTAGGACGGAGGGAGTTATTTATTTGTCCTGTTTAAAAAGTCAAACTTTTTAAGGGAACATCATTTATTATCTTATCTACCTTATAAAAATGTATAAATTTGTAAAACTACCCTTAAATAAATTTATCAATTTTTTTTAAAAAGAGTTATTCTTAACTAAAAAGGCGCCCCAATTAGATTGATTTTTTTAAATATTTGTTAATTTTTTTTTTCAAATAGTTTTGAAAATAAAGTAGGATATAATAGGAATATTAGTAAATTAATGACTTTTATTTTTAAAAACAGAACAATATTTTAAAATGTCCCAAAATAAAATAGAAGACAAATAAACTAGAACTGAGGGGGAGTACTTTCTTCATTGTATTGGAGTTACTCTCCTCTACATGTCTCATAGACATAGTCATAATTACATGTTCAGGACATGTTTATCTAGAATGAGATAGCTTGTATGGTAGAGATTTTTAAGTATTGTATGTCATTTCAAATGACATGAATATTATAGTTTAAAAAATGTTGTAAACACACGTTTAAAATATTCATAATAAAAAAAGGGTAAATTCTTTTGATAACATATTTCAAGTGTACTTTAAGCTTTTCCTCTTTTTTCTGTCGCTAGGCTAGTGTGTAGCCTTCTGTGATGTAGGGGCTGTTTGTTTGTTTTTTTTTTTTTTTTTATCACTCATCACTCTTCACTCAATTTTCGTCACTCATCACTCATCTCTTAAAATACCCAAATTTCCTAATACCCACCTGTTTGGTTTTTGTTTTCACTTCATATCACTCAAATATTTCCTACCTTTTTGTGGGTTTCATACTTGAACTAAGTGTCAGACCCTTCTGTTAGGTTCTAAGAATTTAGGATCCAAATGTATTAGAACTTCAATGTGTAATGTTGGCAAACCATAATCAGAACTTAGAGTCTAGATTTAGGCTACTCAAAGTATGTTTAATGTAATGTTGAAATCGAGTAATTGTAGAAAATTACTATTCAATTTCTGCAAAGCTTGATCGATTGAAAATTAGACTCAATTGATCGAAACTTATGCAGATTGTTTTTATGCAGAATTTTCTAACTCAGCTCAAGCCTGTTTGATGTGTAGGGTTTTATGTATTGCATTAAGTATAAAAGGAAAAACCCTAGCCACGTTTTTAGGTTGTTGTTTATGTTGTGTGTGTGAATCTCTTGTGAAATCTAAAGGTATTTGCTTTCATACATACCTAGGGTTATCAAGATCAAGATTGATGTTGAGAGCTTGGTGATCATTTCAGTTGCTGCACAAAGAGCTTAAAGAAATACAAGTGGTATACATGTGGATGCTGTGGATCTGAGAAAGAAGTAATCCGTAGACTCGGAATTGTCACGTGGTCATGATAGTAAGTTTTCTACTCGAGGTAACAATAGGATGTTAGTGGTCTAAGTCGCTATTGTAAAACTTCAATTTTTTCATAGTGGATCTGTTTTACCTTAAGAATAGCTAGGTTAAATCCTCCCCAGGTTTTTTACTGGTTTGGTTTTCGTGGGTTATCATATCGTATGTTCTTTATTTTTTTCCGCACTGCTTTACATGATATGATTGTTATTGTTTTAACTTAGATCTGAATAATTTACCTAAGTTAATCACTTGGTTAAATAAGGTTAAACAACTTGTGTTTTAAGGGGTCTAAAAACGTACACCTTCTATTTTTTCTAATTTTTTTTCTTCTTTCTTTCTTCCTTTCTTTCTAACTCTTCACAACGGTGCTTCTTCTCTCTTCTCAGCCGTTACTCCAACAACCTCCTTTACTCCTCTCATCCACCTCTCTTAACATAAAATAAATTTGCTCCATTTGTTTTACTTTTTCTCATCCTCATCATCTCTCAAGTGGTACGTTTGGAGTTTCATTTCTTCACAGCCAAAGAAAAGGTGTCCTGTTCAAAGAACCCCAGCTCGAGAAGCCTAGTTGAAACTAAGGCACTCTTCGGATCTCTCCCTTGCTCAGCTCGTGAATTTTCTGCCAAAGTCTTTGCCTAGGTGAAAAGCAAATAATAGATCTGCGCCCAAATAATCTATAATAAATTTTGAGTTTGGATTATGGATTTTGATGTTAAATTTTGATGTTGATCTTGATTGAATTCAAGTGGGTCTGATTTCATATGTTTAGATTTCTAAGTTTAATTTTAGTGGGTTTTGTTTGTTTCTAGTTGGTGCTAAATCTGGGTTTTTTGGGACTTGAAAAAATCTTGGTTTTCTCAGTGTCATGGAGTGCAACGAAGACCAAAAATATTCTGTGATGATGAACAAAAAAAAAGAAAAAAAGAAAGAATTGCAAAGCTGAGATCATGAAAGGGAAAAGAAAAAAAGAAAAAAAGAAGAAAAAGAAGGCCAGTGTGAAAGGAAAAAGAAAAGAAGAAAAAGAACCCAAACTCACTGAACCTAGTGAGAGAAAAAAAAAAAAAGAGGTCAAAAGTTACGGTTGGCCTCTGACTAGTGGGTCTCTTAGTGTGTGTTTAATTACCAAAATGCCATCATAACTTTGTTTTCATAACTTGAAAAAACCTAAAATGTGTTTTCAGTTTCCATAACTCATCACTCAAAAATCAGAGAATTGAGCGATGAAAACAAAAATTGGAAACAAATCCAAATAGAGTTTTTTTTTTCTTCGTGGGACCCACATATTTTGAGTTATGGGTAATGAAAACAGAATTATGAGTTATGGAAATCCAAAATCCAAACAGCCTCTTAGGACCCTTTAGTATAGTTTTGTATTTTTCGTTTGCTTAAATATATCGATTCTATTCATAGTTGTCAACGTGAACTATATCATAAATTGATTTTTAATTTTTTTTTGTATCGTGTATTGTATCGAATCGTGTATCCTAAGATACATAAACATCTAATAAAATTATAAAATAATTATAGATATACATATATAAAATGTATATTCATTATAAATTCGAAATATATTCAACTAATAACCAATTTAATAATTATGTATCTAATAAAATTTAGCAAAGCTAACTAAATAAATCAAATTAAATTATATTTATAACATGCATGTTCAAACGGATTAAAGTCAGAAGTGATAATACATGTTATTATATGAACCAAAATAATAATATCTTTTCATCATCTTGGCTAATCAACTCTGTAAGGACACAATTCAAATTCCCAAACCACGACTAGGAGGAAAATGGGCTTAAAAGGCCTTTCTTCACAATGAATTTGTAGAGGATGGGTTTATAATTTAGATTTTAAGGATGGCTTTAGACAATCACAAAAAGAACGGGCTTTGGGCCCAATGGAACAAAACAAAGAATCGTTTGCAAAGAGTAATATTGAGAATTCCTCCTCGGACTGTTTCCGAGGACAGTTTCTAATAGTATTTCTCAAGTGTGGATACAAATAATGTTTATCATACACTTTTTCTTTTTCAAAAGGCCTCCCTCTTCTTCGTATGCCTTCCCTCCTATTTATATTCCTCCTCTTCTCTTCATCATCTTCCACTTTATGGCCGCGACCCTCATTTTTTGGATACTTGTCCCATCCATTCTTCCCTAAAGCCCGCTGGGATTTGGGACCAAGTTCCAAGCTCTATGCTCAGGTCCCATCCTTCCATCTCTATTGCCAGCGTATTATTTACAGGGTCTTTAATATATGGGCGGTGGTAGCAGCTTTACTTTAGACATTCCACCGCTCTTCTGGTCCTCCACGTATACTGTGTATCCTCGGCTTAACATTCCGAGGACAAATCGACTCCTCGGACGGTATGGGACACTTAAACACTCCGCGATCATTTTGATGTTTTCGGATTTGGGTTTCTAGCCCAAAAGACCTTTGTTGGGCCGTCCATTATAAATTACTGGGCCCAATACCCCTACAAACTCCATCTAAGTCAATGTTATCATCATGTTTAGAAACTTGCAAAATAATTTTTCCATAGACATTTTCTTCAATATTATCAACATTTACTATTTTTTTAATTCTAATAATTTTTTCTAGTCATTCTAGCTTTTTAGACTCATAATAATAATAATAAAATAAAAAAATAATTATATTTTCATTTAATACATTATTAATAGCACAGAAAATAAATTTGCACATATGAAAGTGAGTGTTATGAGTATTGTCTAATTTTGTAAGAGGAAGAGAAGAGAGGAAAAAAAAAAAAAAACTCATAGACTTGCTATTTTATTGGACTTAATTAAGTTTTCCAATAATTTTGTGTTAAAAAAGTCTAACAACTTGGTTAAATCAGATAAAACCATAAATTTTAACCAAGAAAAAAAAACTCATTTTAAACCCACATGTCTATATATCGTATGATATGATTCTCACAATACACACTTATGTATTAGACGATTCATGAGCACTTATGATATGAAACTTATTTACACGATACGATACGATACGATACGTATCGCGTATTGTATGATACTGACAAGCATGATTCTACATTTCTTAGTAAAAAAAAAAAACTTATTTTTTAATGTAAAAAAATATAATTATGTGTTTAGTACGTGTATATGTTTTTTTTTTTGAGTAATAACTCAGAGGACATGTACAGTAAAATTACTAATATTTTATTTAATTAGAGAGAAACTCCCACATGTTACTATTGCGGTATTGCCCTTTGTTCTTTCTCTTCATAGATTAGCCTAGTATTTTCTTTGTTTCTTTCAGTGGTTCTCTTCTCTTCTCCAACTTGAAAAACCTAGAAAACAACCCAAAACAAAATGTTTCCTTGCTCTTTTTTCCCCTCCGGTCCGAACTTCCAATTTAAATTCAAATGGTTTTTTTTTTTTTCGGGTTTGACCTTTTTTATTTTTTTTACTTCTTGTTGGCGTCAATGAATAATGGCAATTGCTGGTATTAGTGGATTTAATAGTTTGAGTATAATAATTGTATCATTGGTACTAGAAATTGTTTTCGTGGTTGCGTTTTTGTTGGGTAAGCTCGGCCTTTTTTTTTCCTTCCCAATTAAAGTGTGTTGGTGGAGTTACGAAAAAGGTGAAAAGAAAGACAAAGATGATAATGGAATTGGGGTGAGAGAGAGGAGGTGTGAAGGAGAGAGAAATAGTACCCGTATCTATGTCATGTCAGGTTTGGTTGGTACCATAATTTTCTATATAATTACAATCTTACCACTCAATACTGTAAACCGGTGTTTGGCCGGGTGACAATTCAGTTTTTAAACACTAAAGTATGTATTTTCACAAGTTTACGATATTTTTTAATTTATACGTATTTTTACAACACTTAAGCAACGATACTAAATTTTTTTAACCAAACAGACCAAAAAACTGCTCTGAGGCGTTTTGTAAATATAATGCTTAAACACTCTAAATTAAGAACCGTAACTCAAACACTAAAAAAAAAAAAAAAACACTCTTATCAAATACAAATTTTTTTGGGGACCCATGGTCAGAACCCATGTACCAAACAGGTTATGTTCTTGAGGTAATTCTATTTGTGCAAATTTTTTGTAAGTTTATTTTTACAACTATTATTATTATGTTTTTTTTAAAAAGGTATATCTGTGTAACCGAATGTGACAGTAACAATGAAAATAAACCTTGTTCACAATCCTTGAATGTTACTTGTTAGACAGACCTCTTTAATAGGTCTCTCCTATGTTAAGAAGAAACGAGACCCTTGTGTAGTTCTAAGTACATGTGTGCGTGCCATGGTCGAACTTATTTGTTTTGAGAGCATCTTTAACAGTGTAGCTAAACCCAAAATTCTCTCTATAATAGAGAATGAAACCCAAAAAAGCTCTCCAGTGGATTCTCTAAATCCTGATTTTTTTTGGCTTATGAACAGTAGCTCATAAACTCTAATGGGCTATTGTACATTAGCAATTGAATTTCTTTGATTAAAAAATCATACCAACTACTATTATATCAATTCTTTCTCTCTACTTTGAATTTTTTTTTTCTCTCATACTCTCTCTCCGTTGGTTCTCACAAAACAAGCAAATATGAAAAAAAAAAAAAAGAACAAGCCAATTTGACCCAGCCTAGTGGTGGGGGGGAGGACAAGCGGCGGTGGGGCAGCGAACGTGGTAGTGCTGCATGGTGAACGCCGATCTCTACCTGCTTTGTCCTTTCGACGACCTCGATCTCCATCGGCCTTCTATCTGTGCAGCAGTCTCTCTCTCTCTCTCTCTCTCTCTCTCTCTCTCTCTCTCTCTCTCTCTCTCTCTCTCTCTCTCTCTCTCTCTCTCTCTCGTGAAGTAAATGTGAGGTTGCTAGAATGTTCTTGAGGAGAAAAAGAAAATAAAAGAAGGGGAGAAATTCTACCACAATATTTTCTCAATAAATTTTAAGTAACAGATTATTATTAGTTGATATTGGCGAGTAAAAAAATAATTTCAGTGATGGATTTAAATTAGAACTAGTAACAACTTTCCACATAAATTTTGATGTAAAAGTATGGCGTAAAATGTTGTGAACATAACACTTCTCATTGAAAAATATAGTTGTTAAAAAAAGAATAAATGATGATTAAAAAAAGAATAAAAAATGAATGAAGAAATAATATTTAAATGAAATGAAGAAAATGATAGAGAATCTGTTGGAAAATGTATTTGAAAAAGTAAGTAGGTAAAAACTAAATGTCACTGTTCACTGTTCAAACAGTATAAAAATTTGATGAAACTGCTGAAAATGCTTTAACTCTGCTAATTGTTTTTCCCTTTGGCATTTGATTTGATAGCCTACCCTATTTCATTTTAGATGGTATATTTGTAGTGCGGCTCAGGTTATATTTTTTGGGCCAATAAAAAGATGCATTTTATGCACACAAAAAAATCTTGTAGTTTACGTGATTTTTTTATTACAAAATTGTCCATAGTATTAATTAGTACTAGCAAGAAAATAAAAGATACAAAGTGCTACATTCATAAAATTTTCACAACACTTTTTCAATAAATTTTAAGTAAAAAATTGTTATTAATTTTAATTTAAACTCACTACTGAAATTACTTTTTTGTCTATAAGTAATAGTCAGTAACAATCTATTACTTAAGATTTATTGTGAACACAACATTTTTCATATAATATAAACTATAAGTTTATTGCATATTGTTTCTTAGGATCCGTTTGGATACAGCTGAAAACTGAAAACTGAAAACACTGTAGCAAAATAATTTTTAAATGTGTGAATAGTATTGTGGGTCCCATTTTTAATTTTAAAAAATTTGAAAAGTACATGAACAGTGCACCACTGTGCGGTTACTGTTCACGCACAGTGGTGAACAGTACATGCTGTCTCTGTTGGAACATGTGCGCAGGAAGGAAAAAAAAAAAAAAAAAAAATCTCAAACGCGAACGCCAGACGCAGACTCTCTATCCAAACTCAGCCTTAATATAATGAACATATTAATTATTATTGCTAAAATTAAATCTTTGAAATTGTCTATCTTTTTTAAATACAATAAACCTTTTAATTATTGTTGTTAAGTGAGCTCCAAATGAGATCTAAATGAGTTTTTTTTTTTTTTTAAAGATTTAAGATGAGCAAATTTGTATTTTTGTTATTAGGCTTACTATTTTTTTTCCCATATTTTAGATCAAATTGGTTTGCTAAGGGTTTTTTTTTTATTTTTTTTTTATTTTAAAGAGCAAGATATTGTCAAGATGATCATATTCAAGTTTATTTCAATTGTACTTAGAAAATTTTTAGATTGAGGAGTTCAAAATTTTATTTTAAGAGGATCAAATTAAAAAAAATAATATATTAATTGTATTTTTTTGGCCCAGCTCAGGGGTTCATTTGAGCCGCCAGGATATATTATGTTAAGCTTGTTAATTCTGGCTGGCATGCATATGATTATTTTTATGTCAATTGATGATGCCGAAGAAATCACCAGTAAGCTGCGAGCACTCTCCAGATCGAAACAACACCTGCGTAGAGGAAATAGAAGATCGAACAGAGAGCACCGGTGTGGTGCCGGCCAAAAACCCTCCGACGATCAAGTTAGAGTCTTCTAAACAACCCTAGAGTGTCAGAGTTGAGGTAATTGTGCGTACCTTTGGGTCATGAGGGTTTTGGGGTATATATAGTGGTATGGAGCCGAAATAAACGCCTTGGTGAAGAAGTACTTTCCTTTTAGAAGAGTAATTCGTGGATCTTTGCCTATTGTATAGAGCCCTTTCCTTATAGGAGTCTTCTTGACTAAGGTTGAACGTGTAGCGCAAGAACTTTCCTTATATTCACGTATGTAGAAGTCAAGATAGGCTAAGAATGAAGGTTGGATTACTTCTTCAGCTTTTACCTGCCAAGGTCGTCAGCCCACGCGTGCCTCCTATACTGTCGTCAGCCTATGTACATCTCCAAAAAGAACGTCAGCAAAGGAACTTCACAATCAAGGTCGTCAGCCTTGACTCGTCAGCTTGATACTTTAGCCTAACGTCGCCACGTAAGGGGTGAGGCTTCGAACGTCAAAAGGAGGCGTCCTAATGAGAATAGCTGACGGGTTATATATTCCCGTCAGCCTTGTTAATGTACTGACAGCTTGTAAAAAACGTCATTATCAACTGCCCCCCACTCCATTACCCCGTCAGCTATGGGTGAGGGGTCATGGAGTTGTCGTTATTAGGGAAATGGTTCTTGCATGGTGATTCGCGCCATCTTTATTAAATGGTGGGACACATGGCGTAAACTGATTGGCTCTGTGTCTGGACGGGTGTGTCGCTTCGTCTTTCGCGCCTCCTCTCTCCTATATATACTTCACTATTTACCTTTTTTCCACTTTTTACATCATGTTCATTTCGAGAGAAAGAATACGTCACTGCCGATCTTATCACGCCGTCAATCGTACAGCCGTCAGCTTCTTGAGACCGTCCTCCTACTCGTAAGTTCTCCTTACTTTACCTTTTTACTTTTTCTAGTGACGCCCTTTAGTGAAGTCGTCTGCCTAGGATCTTAGAATAAAAAACCCGTCGTTTGTAGGTAGTCAGATGTCTAGGGAGACGCCGAGTGATCAATCGTCGATCCGCGACGGAGCGGGTTACGACGACGTTTTTCAATCAGGTCGTGAGCCCGCGGAGGGCCTATCTTGGTCGTCAGAAAGAGAATCGTCAACTCCTTCTGACGGTGAAGTAGGAAGTTCTAGAGGAAGGGAGGTGAGTGGTGATGGTGGCGAAGGAAGAGTAGACGATGAAGACCAGGGGATTAATGAAAAGGCGAGTATCAGTGACAGGGGTGAGAGTGACGGCGACGAGGAGACCTTAGAGAGTACCTCGGGATCCTCTGGTGATGATCGTCCCTTCATCTTACCTTCAGAGTGGTCCGTCAACAAGTTTCTCCCGACGATGTCGGAGAATGTTTTCAAGAGTTTGCGGTCCCGCTACCAAATACCAGACGACATTCCCATCTGTCTTCCTGAGGAAGGTGAGAGGTGTTACTCGGGACGAACCGCGGACGTTGGCATGTATGATGCCATGTTCGCGGCCGGGCTAAGGCTACCGCTGACGGCGTTGCATCGTCAGTTAGCTAATTTCCTTGGGATATCCGTCAGCCAGATTGCCCCCAACGCTTGGCGAACCTTTATTGGTGCCGAGATTTTGTGGGGTCGTCTGAGTGGTGGGAACCGTCAGCTGACCTTGGACGAGTTCTTTTGGTGTTATCGTCCTCAACACATTTCCTCGTCAAAAGGAGTGTATCACTTTGCAGTGAGGGAAAAGGAGTTGAAATTAGTGTCAGATATGCTTGATTCCAATAGGAAGTGGAAGGGCAGATACTTCTTTGTAGAAGGAACAAACTGGGTATGCCGTCAGGAGGAGTGGGGGTCAATACCCAATGGTTTTGATAACACATGGGCACATGTTAGAAACTCAGGTTAATCCCGTCGACCTTCTCGCTTCGTCTACCTATTTGATATTCTAACCCGTCACCTTTCATTGCAACTAACAATCGTCCACGTATTACCGCGGAGCAAGAGGATTTTATTCGTCGAGTGACGGCCATTCCTTTGGACGAGAGGAAGTGTCGAGATTTAATTACCCTAGATACTCTTCATTTATATTGTGGTGGCCCCGAACCGACGGAGGAAGCTTGCAAATTAAACGCTTATTCCCGTCGTCGTGAGTATCCTTCAACTTCTTGTCTATATCCTGACGCTGTCTCTTTCTAACCTTTATTTTTCGCAGAAATGGAATCAGCCAAGCAAAGGGTTCGAGCTGCCGCTGCGGCCAAGAAAAAACAGCAAGAAAAGGCTGGGGGTGAGTCGACCCCTCTGTCTGCTCCAAAGCCCGTCGGGAGGGCCGTGGCCAAGAGGAAACCTGACGGCAGGGAAGACCGTCCAGGGAAGAAGGTTGCCCCATCTTCCGGAGACAAGTCTTCTCGAAGGCCGTCACCTCCCAGGTCCGTCCACGGGGCAGGTAAGGGGCCAATGACCTCGTCAGGCCCTATCTCCCAAGGGCCTGTACGCCGCCTGCTGACCCATAAAGACTATGCCGTAGAGGTGACGGAGTACATCTTGAAAGATGAAGAAATGGACCCTTGTGCTGAGCAGGCTACTGACGAGATAAGGGCGTCAGGCCTTTTTGACCTTACCAGGGTAAGCCTCGCTCTCTACCTTGGTGCTCGACCAATCTTTATTCCCTGACGTTGTGTTGTTCCTTTTTTTTTTTTTTTTTGTAGGCTATGGTTCGCATGAAGGCTCTGTCAGACAGGTGCTCTGCCAAGGAAGGGGTGATCACCCGTTTGCACGAGCGCGTCAAGTACCTAGCTGACGGTCAAGCGCAGTACAAGGATGCGAACCGCATCTTGGGCGCGGAGCTGAAGGATCTTAAGGAGAAGTTGACGGAGGAAACCCGCCGACGGGAGCTGGAAGAGGAGGCCAAGGTGACGGTGGAAAAGGAGCTGAGGTCCATTCTAGTCTAAGTGGAGACGGCTAGGAACGATGTTGTGACGGAGTTTAAGGATTTGTCATCCTTCATAGACGCTTGTGCTGCCTACTACGGTGATGGGTTCGAGGACTGCTTGAAGCAAGTAAAATCTGTCTATCCTGACTTGGATTTGTCAAGGATTTCCATGGATGAGTCCATCCCGTCAACCCCTGCAGGCGACGCCGTCAATGAGGGAGCTGACGACAATAGTCAGAGGGACAACAGCGTCGTTCTAGCTTAGCCAGCTGCGGATCAATCCGTCACTCTTACTCCAGCAAACCCTCACAACGACGATCCAAATGCCGTTAGCCCTTCTATCTCCTGCGCCCGGCCCTTTACTGCTGAAGACGATGGAAGACCCTAAGGCCCCCTCATTTCATGATCTTAAAAAGTTTTCTTTTCTTTTTATTTTTTATTTTTTTTTATTTTTTTATTTTTTTATAAGGAAAAGTGTAGACGAACTGTAGTACTTGACGCCCGTTTTTTTGGGCTTTTGTAAAGACATTGCTTGTGTTAATATTAATATGTCACTTTATACTTCAAGTATGTGTTTTCTCTCTTTTTTGTTATACATATTCCAAATTAAAATCACATGCTTGTGACGTGCTCGTCAGCTCATGGGTGACGAGGTTTTTTTCTCTCAATTTTTCAATTCAATTTTTTGTTGGGCGTCAGCTTCTTTTCTATTAAAACTTCGGGTCGTTTTTATCATTCCGTCAGTTTCATGGGCGACGTCGTTGAATAAAACTTAGTTGTATGCCTGTCAATTTCCTAACGACGTCAGCTCTCTTTTTTTTAGCTGATTTAGTTCGATGTATCCATTTGGCCATACGTCCATCATTTCTACGAACAATGCCATCAGCTTAGCTAACTTATTTTGAGATGATTGCGGTATATCCGTCACTTTGAATATAACACCGTCACTTAGTTGCATCATGTCCAAGTGACGAGTTCAAGAGGGAACAAATCAGCACTTTATTGCCCTTGTACATCTTATGTACTTAGTGATAAGGGCCTCTACCTAGCAATGAGGTCGTCCACCTTGTTGTCGTAGGAATGGGGTCGTCCACTTTGTGGATTTTAGAAGTAGGTCGTCCACTTTGTGGACTTGGCCATAGGGCCGTCCACTTTGTGGACTTTGTTCACAAGGCCGTCCATTTGGTGGACTTAGCCATGGGATTGTCCGCTTTGTGGACTTAGGAGTAGGCCGTCCACTTTGTGGACTTAGGAGTAGGCCGTCCACTTTGTGGACTTGGCCATAGGGCCGTCCACTTTGTGGACTTTATTCATGAGGCCGTCCATTTGGTGGACTTAGGAGTAGTCCGTCCACTTTGTGGACTTAGGAGTAGGCCGTCCACTTTGTGGACTTAGGAGTAGGCCGTTCACTTTGTGGACTTGGCCATAGGGCCGTCCACTTTGTGGACTTTATTCATGAGGCCGTCCATTTGGTGGACTTAGGAGTAGTCCGTCCACTTTGTGGACTTGGCCATAGGATTGTCCACTTTGTGGACTTAGTTGTAGAGGATTTGCTGTTTTCTTCAAGACATAAAAAATTTACTAGTCGTTTCTGAATGAACCTCCTCTTATTATGATGAATGCCTAAGTAAAATTTTGTTCAAAAAGGAAAGATAAACTTTCAGCCCTTTGGACTTAAAATATACTGTAGACAGGAATAAGCTAAGAAAAAATAATTAAAGAGCATAAACTGGTAATGAGGAGTAATGTTCTGCTTGCTATCTTCTACTGGTAGTACTTTCTGAGATGCTCGGCATTCCATGGGTGTCGTAGTTTCTGCCCGTCAAGAGTCTCTAGGTGATAGGTGCCCTTTCTTAGCCATGATACAATCTTGTAGGGTCCTTCCCAATTTGGGCCGAGCTTTCCTTGTGTGGGATCTCTGGCTGTGCCCATTACTTTCCTTAAAACAAGATCTCCGACTTTGAAGTCTCGGTGCTTGACTCGGGAGTTGTAGTGCTTGGCTACGAGGTCCTGGTATCGTGCGAGTCTCTGCTCAGCCACCGCCCTTACCTCGTCAATTAGATCTAGTTGTAAACGAAGCTCTTGATCATTTCTTCCCTCGTCGTGATTGTCCACCCTATAACTCGTGAGTCCTATTTCGGCTGGAATGACCGCTTCACTTCCGTATGTCAGCTGAAAAGGGGTTTCTCCTGTAGGGGTTCGTACTGTCGTTCTGTATGCCCATAACACGCTGGGTAACATCTCAGGCCATACGCCCTTTACCCCCTCGAACCGAGTCTTGATGATTCGAAGCAAGGATCGGTTGGTGACTTCCACTTGTCCGTTTGCTTGAGGATGGGCTGGGGAGGAATAATGGTTCTTGATTCCTAACTCTGAACAGAAGGCTCGGAAGGAGTCGTTGTCAAATTGTTTACCGTTGTCCGAAATTAGGACTCTTGGAATTCCGAACCTACAAACAATGTTTCTCCATACAAAACTCCTTATATTCTTTTTAGTGATTGTGGCTAGGGCTTCAGCTTCAACCCATTTGGTGAAGTAATCGATGCCGACGACGAGGAACTTCAGCTACCTTGCTGCCATTGGGAATGGTCCCATGATATCTAACCCCCATTGGGCGAATGGCCATGGGGCGGTTATGGGGGTCAATTCTTCCGTCGGTTGCCGAATGATGTTGCTGAACCTTTGACACTTGTCGCAAGCTCTCACATAAACCTGGGCGTCATTTTGCATTGTCGGCCAGTAGTATCTGGCCCGAATCAACTTATGTACCAATGACCGTGATCCAGAGTGGTTGCCGCATATCCCCTCGTGTACTTCTTTCATAACATAGCTTGCTTCTTCGAGGTCTACACATCTTAAGTACGGTCGAGAAAAGCCCCTTTTGTAGAGGACGTTCTTTATCAAAACAAATCGTGCTGACCGGACCTTCAGCTTCCTGGCAGCCTCCTTCTCATTAGGCAACGTGCCATCTTTTAGGTAGGAGATCAAAGGCGTGGTCCAATTGTTTTCGAAACCAATTTCCTGTATGTTGACAACGTCAATTAATGGTGAGGACTGAGTAAAAGAAAGTACCTTGTCAATGGCGATCATAGCCTCCGCAGATGCGGCTTTGGAAAGGCGGTCGGCATGTTCGTTTTCTCCTCTTGGAATTTGGACTATTTTGGCTTGCAGCCCATCTATTCTCCTTTTCGCTTGCTCCCAGTACTTCTTCATTCTTTCACCCTTGTACTCGTACTCGCCGTTTACCTGGCTTGTGACAACCTGGGAGTCGCAGTGAACAACTACGTTCGCGGCCCCTACAACTTAGGCAAGGTCTAAGCCTGCTATCAGGGCTTCGTACTCAGCTTCATTGTTAGTTGTAGGAAAATCGAGGCGAATCATACATTTGAGCTCGTCGTCTTCCGAAGATTTAAGTACGACCCCTACCCCACCAGCCTTCTTGTTGGATGACCCGTCAGCGAAAATGCTCCATTGGGGGTTCTTTTCCTCTTCGCCTTCCACACTGGTGAACTCCGCGATGAAGTCGGCCACCGCTTGTCCCTTGATGGCAATACGGGGGCGATATTGTATGTCAAATTCGCTTAGTTCTATCGACCACAATGCCATTCGTCAGGCAGCCGCGGGGCTGCCCATTGCTCGTCGCAAAGGTTTGTCCGTTAGGACGACTATTGTATGGGCTTGGAAATATGACTTAAGTTTACGGGCCGCTGTAACCAAAGCGAAGGCAAGTTTTTCCATGGGGGGATATCTCTCTTCTGCACCGTGCAATGCCTTGCTCGCGTAGTACACGGGTCGTTGAACCTTGTCGTCTTCTCTAATTAAGGCCACACTGACAGCTGCCGGGGAAGCGGCCAGATAGAGGAACAGTTCTTCTCCTGGTTGTGAAGGGCTTAGCAATGGCGGCGAAGATAGGTAGACCTTCAGATCTTTAAACGCTTGTTGACACTCGTCCGTCCATTCAAAGGATTTTTTCAATGTTCGGAAAAAAGGTAGACATCCATCTGCCGCCTTCGACACAAATCTACTAAGTGCGGCGACCCTGCCATTGAGGCTTTGTACTTCCTTATTATTTTTAGGAGGGGCCATCCCCATAATGGCCTGAATCTTGTCCGGGTTGGCCTCGATCCCTCTTTGGGATACCATGTACCCTAAGAACTTTCCTGCCGTCACTCCAAAGGCACACTTGCTTGGATTGAGCTTCATGTTGTAGGAGCGAAGAGTATCAAATGTTTCCTTAAGATCTTCCAGATGAGCTTCTTCCCTCTGGCTTTTGACCAGCATGTCGTCAACATATACCTGGACGTTTCTTCCAATCTGTCGTGCAAACATCTTATTCATGAGCCTCTGATAGGTTGCGCTAGCGTTTTTCAGGCCGAAGGGCATGACCTTGTAGCAGAAGAGGCCTTGGCTTGTTACGAACGATGTTTTCTCTTGGTCAGCCTCATCCATTCGGATCTGGTTATATCCGAAAAATGCATCCATGAACCTCAGCAGCTGATGTTTGGCCGTAGAATCCACCAGGGTGTCGACCCGCGGGAGGGGATAGCTATCTTTGGGGCATGCTTTGTTTAAGTCCGTGAAGTCGACGCACATCCTCCATTTCCCGTTGTTCTTTTTTACCATCACGACGTTTGCCAACCAATCGGGGTAATACACTTCCCTGATAAATCCCGCCTCTTGCAGTTTGCAGACTTCTTCTGCTATTGCTTGATCTCTTTCTTGGGCAAAGGTTCTTTTCTTCTGTCGGATGGGCGGGAAAGATGGCGACACATTCAACCTGTGCACCATGACTGACGGGTCAATTCCTGGCATGTCTTCGTGGCTCCATGCGAATACGTCTTTGTTTTCTTTCAAGAAGGTTGCGAGTTCTTGACGTATCACCGGGTCGGCCAGGGTGCCGATTTTTGTCGTTCGCTCCGGATGGGCTTCGTCGAGAGGTACGTCTTCGAGTTTCTCGACAGGCTCTGTCGCCACCCGACGTTCCTCTATGTTCATGGCTTGAATGTGACTGTCCATCTCCATCATGGCCACGTAACATTCGCGTGCGGATACCTGATTTCCTCTTAATTCTCCAATTCCATGATCAGTAGGGAATTTCATCATCAAATGGTATGTCGAGGTTACGGCTTTCCATGAGTTGAGGGTTGGACGTCCTATGATGGCGTTGTAAGTCGACGAGCAATCGACTACCAGGAATGTTACATTCCGGGTGACCTGCTGTGGATAGTCTCCAATGGTTACCGCTAAAGTGACAACTCCAAGTGGATGTACCCTCGCCCCTCCAAAACCAACGAGCGGGGCGTTAGCCAGAATTAGTCGTTCCTTTTCAATTCCCATCTGTTGGAAAGCGGGATAATAAAGGATGTCTGCTGAACTATCGTTGTCTACGAGAACTCGGTGTATGTTATAGTCTCTTGCCCGTATGGTGACGACCAAAGCGTCGTCGTGGGGATGATGAAGGCGCCGGGCGTCTACTTTCGAAAATTCAATGTGGGGATTGTCAATCCGTGACCTTTCAAACGCGGGACTTGTCATCTGGACGTTCTGGACCGTTCTGATGTATGTCTTTCGGGCTTTCTTGGAAGACCCGGCGATCATGGTGCCTCCTACAATCATCCTTATATCTCCTACAGGTTGCCTGGGGCGATCATTGTCTCGCCGAGGGGCTTGATTTTGTGACGGGTTTGCCCTCTCCTTGTTGACGAACCTCTGCAGCCTTCCTCGCCTAATGAGAGCTTCTATTTGCTGTTTCAAGTCGTAGCAATCGGCGGTGTCACGACCGTGATCTTGATGAAAACGGCAGTATTTGTCCCTTGGTCTCCTGTTGGGATCTCCCTTCAGTTTGCCAGGAAAGGTCAAAGTTTCCTCATCTTTAATTTGCATCAACACTTGGTCGATGGGTCATCGATCATCTCGTCGCTCTCTGGTTCTTGCCCTTTTTTGTCTTCTGTCTGGTTGTGCATCTTCCTGTCTTTCCCTTTTTCTGGGCTTGTCCTCTCGAGCGAGCAAGGCATCCTCCGCATTCATGTACTTCGTCGCCCTGTAATGTACATCGGACATAGTCTTTGGGTCATTCTTGCATAGAGAGAACAAGAACTTACCATTTCGTAGCCCGTTCATGAATGCTGCCACAAGTATCTTGTCATCTGCCTCGTCTATCGAGAGGGATTCCTTGTTAAAGCGGGCTATATATGACCTCAATGTCTCGTCTTCTCGTTGCTTAATACTCAGTATACACGCAGTAAACCTCTTATGTCGGTGACTTCCAATAAAGTGTAATACGAACTGTGCGCCTAATTCCTTAAAAGTGCCGATGGAATTAGGCGTCAGCCTACTGTACCAATCCCTCGCAGGCCCTTTCAATGTGGTGAGGAAAGCCCTGCACATGATTTCGTCCGGTACGCCCTGAAGATGCATTAGGGTTCTAAAGGATTCCCGGTGGTCCAATGGGTCTTTAGATCCGTCGTAATTCTCCACGTGTGGCATGCGAAACTTTGGAGGAAGAGGGCATGAATTCACGAGCGCTGTGAAAGGCGAATCCATCCTGTGGACTAGGTCGTCCAAGTTGCTGGATACTCGTCCTCTAAGGGCGTTCACCATTACGTCCATACGTTCCCTCATCTCCTACATCTCAGCAGCGATGTGGGTCGGCAAGGTGTCCGAGGCGGATGGTCGGTTGGTTTCTTATCGATCCGGTCTAGTCGGAGCGTTGTTGCCCTCAGGTCCTTCCGCGTTCCTCCCTTCCGGACTAGCACCTTCCTGGTCTTCCTCTGGTGCACTCGGGTGTGCAGTCCTTTGTCGCAACTGTTCCTCCAAATCATGATTCTGCTTGGTGAGGCACTCAACCGCCGCTGCAAGCGTTTGGACCTGCCTCTCTAGAGCTGTGGCATGCGGTTCGTCGCCTTGGTTGTTGTTTATTGCCATCGATCGAGTGAGTACCATGCAACTTTTTGTCTTAGGAATAGAGCAAGGCTGAAATACTCGAAAATGTCTTTCCCACAGACGGCGCCAACTGATGATGCCGAAGAAATCACCAGTAAGCTGCGAGCACTCTCCAGATCGAAACAACACCTGCGTAGAGGAAATAGAAGATCGAACAGAGAGCACCGGTGTGGTGCCGGCCAAAAACCCTCCGACGATCAAGTTAGAGTCTTCTAAACAACCCTAGAGTGTCAGAGTTGAGGTAATTGTGCGTACCTTTGGGTCATGAGGGTTTTGGGGTATATATAGTGGTATGGAGCCGAAATAAACGCCTTGGTGAAGAAGTACTTTCCTTTTAGAAGAGTAATTCGTGGATCTTTGCCTATTGTATAGAGCCCTTTCCTTATAGGAGTCTTCTTGACTAAGGTTGAACGTGTGCATGCTTAAGAACTTTCCTTATATTCACGTATGTAGAAGTCAAGATAGGCTAAGAATGAAGGTTGGATTACTTCTTCGACTTTTACTCCGAAGGTCGTCGACACGCGTGCCTCCTATACTGTCGTCAGCCTATGTACATCTCCAAAAAGAACGTCAGCAAAGGAACTTCACAATCAAGGTCGTCAGCCTTGACTCGTCAGCTTGATACTTTAGCCTAACGTCGCCACGTAAGGGGTGAGGCTTCGAACGTCAAAAGGAGGCGTCCTAATGAGAATGGCTGACGGGTTATATATTCCTGTCAGCCTTCTTAATGTATTGACAGCTTGTAAAAAACGTCATTATCAGCAATCATTGTATGAACAACTAATATTGTTAGAAAATGAGTGATATATAGTGATGGTTGAATAGACGCATGCGTGATCAGTCTCGTAGTAGGTACGCAGTTTCTTTGTTCCCTGAATTAGTTGATTTCAATGCTTTTACGAGTATTGGCTACATCACAATAGCATTAATACTCAATAGTTTATAAATATATAGTGATGGTTCAATACACGCATGCGTGATCAGTCTCGTAGTAGGTACGCAGTTTCTTTGTTCCCTGAATTAGTTGATTTCAATGCTTTTACGTGTATTGGCTACATCACAATAGCATTAATACTCAATAGTTTATATATATATATATATATATGCATTCTTGTCAATGGTAGTTTAACTGAAAAGAAAGGATGAGTATTCTTTTTCTATGAAATTGGATTATAAAACATTATGCATGTTGACAGTTTATAGCAAAGACACTGATTACCATTATTGGCTTCAGGCCATGAGATGAACCACCTAAGGGAATACACAGCTCCATTAGTTTATGTCTTTATGATACAGTGATAATTACCATTTCTGAAGGGCAAAGAGTGTTTTGTATATATTTTAATTTTTTGGGTCCTTAAAGAAATGTCAAAAAGGATTGTTACTAGAAATGACAGTGTCCAATGCAGACTGAATCAAAGAACACACTTTATCCAAAAAGATGACAAAAAAGAATAAAAATCTTCTATCCCATTTTTAGTATTGCACTCTATGATCTACTAGAGCACGAAACCTTAGAGACTGGAATGGATGGATGGGCCGAATTTTCAAATCTATCTTAGGTAGCTCAATTGATCAAATTAATGGCTCGATAGATGGAAATATTAAGGTCTCGCTCAATCGACTAGCATTTTTTTTTTTTTTTTGAGAAAGTCAATCGACTAGCTATATTTAAAGGTGAGGGAAAACAAAAATCAACATCGCGGAAATATCAGCACTAAGCAAAATTCGCTAATCAATTAATCTGATACAAGTGTATAACTATAGCATTACGGAACCGAATGTGACAATAACAATGAAAATAAAACTTGTTAACAAACCATCTACACAATCTAAACAACATTATCTCGATAGTTAAATTAAGAATGATTGCTAGACAGGATTCTCACACTGGAACATTAATTTAAGAGTCTGCTAATTAATTAAGATTTTTATGCATGCATTTATGTTGACAGAACTCTTAATTAAGAAGAAGTTTAGTTTGCTGTGATGTGCCCTTAATGTGATGCACATTACGATGATGTGATATTAATATTTTTGGTTTTTTTTTTTTTTTTTACATTACAATAATATAAAATTACAAAATATATCACATCATCTTAATCTCATTACCTTCCTATAAAATGTAATATTGTATTCTTGTGTTGAGATTATATTAATGTAAGATTATAATAATGTAATATTATGGTGTAATGTAACATTACGGCAAACCAAATGCTCCTTAAGAGGTCTATCCTATGTTACAAAGAATAGAGATCCTTGTGCATTATAGGCGACCTTATTTGATTAATTTTGTTAATGTTCTCTTTGGCGTTTGATTTGATAGCCAATCCTATTTCATTTTAGGGCGTATGTTCAGGGGCGACGCTACACTTTGTTTAATGGTTCATTCAATTATATATATATATATATATATATATATATATATATATATATATATAAAATATTTTTATGTTAGTTTAATACTTTAATTTATTCTTAAAAATATTATTTTTGCACACACTGGCTTAAATTTTATACACCCTTATTACAAGTATTTTCAACTCTAAAAGTAAGAGTAAGTATTTGTGAATTGAAAGTGTCATTCTTTATTATAAATTTATTTATAGTGTGTAGTGTGTCGAATATTGATTGTGTGCATTACTTTTTGTTATAATGTAATTTGTGTAAATAATGATGTGTGTGAAAGTTTGTGTATATAGTATAAATATAAGGGAAATGTTTTGATACCACTTTCACAGGATATATAGTAATTGCCCTAAGGGCATCCATTAACATAACCCTAAATATAATATAACTTTATATAATTTAGTAATTCGGAAATAGAAAGGGTTTGTTGCATGTGTGTGTATTGTTATCATTTTTTAATAATTTTTTGTTATAAAGTCAGAAAAATTCAAGAAAAAAATTGTAAAGTTAGTGATTGTTTAAGTATTTAATTGGTTAAGTAGACACATAGTATATTATTTATATATGAATGGGTGTGGTTATGTGCATCAGTAATTAATACAAAGCCAATAAGTGTTTATTCATTCAGTTTAAAATATTTTTATAAAAACAAAGAAAAATAGATAATAACAACTGCATAAAATAAAAATAAAAATAAAAATGTTAGACAAACTTAACGAAATATAATAGTCATAACTACCCACAATGACAATGAATACTCCTAATGAACTATCATGTAGTATTTCAAAATTTGAAAACTTGTAGAGGGAAATTGTAAACTTAATTTATTTTTTGTCGATAACTTGATATATTCAAGTTCTTTTTTTATTAAAAAAATTTTCATTTAAGTTTTTCAGTGACTCCGTTAAACAAAATTCCTAGAAACGCCACTACATATGTTAAACTTTTTAATTCTGGCATGCTTGTCAGCTTGTGATGATGTACGTGTTATGGCAATCAGTACATGAATATTGTTGGCAGATGATTACATATTTATAATATTAACGCATACATGATACATGCTTTGTTTGCGCGCATTTAGTTAATTCCAACTTGGATTGTTTAATCTACTAATCATTTAGTTATCAACGCATGCGTTGTCTTATATTGTGTCAAGTTCTTTGATGTCATTGATTCTAAAAGTAGGCCAAAACTTATTTGTTTTATTCCAGCTTCTTTGTTTCTTTTGCACCATGCATGTTGTTGAATTTAGTAGCATATATAGTTTTAGTCTGGTATTTGAGGAAAGACTTCAAAATGAACTCCTTACGAGGTACTATCTCTAAGCATGTTGGCAAGTTGCTTTCAATGCTTAATGTGAGGTCACTTCCCCAATTAATCGGTTATTGTCCGTTTTGGGGAGCCAGTCCCTCACGGTTTTGTCCTCGTCCCCGAGTGCAGGCAGGATTTTCACCTCGACCAAGGGCTGGCCTTGTAATCGCAGGCTTGACACCAAGTCCCACATCGGTTAGAGAACCCTCCCACTCATGGTTTATAAGCTTCTGAAGCGACCATGAGTGTATCACTACTACACTACATCACAATATGATCAATAGTATATGCATATATGCTTGTGGGAGTTGAACTGTAAAGAAAAGATGACTATTCTTTCTGTATGAAATTGGATATTAAACATCATGATGACAGTTTTATAGCAAAGGCACTCACCATTGTGCTGTGTACATTGTTGGGTTCTGGCCATCAGCCACCTAGGGGAATACACAACTTTTGTTTATAATACTTTGATATTTACTGTTTCTAAAAAGCAATTTTTTTTATTTGGTTCTTGAAGAAATGTCAAAAATGGAATGTTACTAGAAATGACAGTCTCCAACGCAAACTGAATCAAAGAAAGAACTGTAGACAAAAAGGAGAAGAGAAATATTATTATGAACTATAGACAAAATGGAATATAATTTCTATTATGCTTTTAGTGTGGTACATTATGATCTAATACCGGAAATAATAGAGGATGTCTTTTTCATTTTAGGCTATATGTTAAAAAAAAAAATGAAGAAGAAAAAGAAGAGACGCGATACGTTCAGTAAACATATTCTAGTATTTTTAACGAAGATCAATATTCCTAGTTCAAATCTCCCTTCCAACTTAGAATTATAAAAAACCAAAGTGAAACATTAAACAAGAGACAGAAAGCCAAGCCACCAACCAATGCAATTTATAATTAGGACCAATGCAATTTATAATTAATGAGGTCCTATATATGAAATTAATGCCTATATCGACTCGGTGTTATCATCACTACATAGAAATGAAGTACCAGCTATAATTTTCTATTACATGATATATTTATAAGAAAAGGGAAAGCTTGTTTTTTTTTTTTTTTTTTTGAGCACCGAGTCTCAGCAAGTTGTTGGACCCTCGATCGATGCTAGAAAGTATAATAATAATAATATTTCTATAGACTATGCCAACCACATATCTAAATTCACAATTTGTTAATTTATGCGATTATGAGGAGTGTATATTTTCTATCTAGTGTGATCCACCACTTTACATTAACCACATATAATTATATAAGTCAATAAATTATAAAATTGAGAGCAGAAATACTTGTACACGTAGGGCGTAAGAAAATTGGTATAACAATTGGGATTGTAGAACTTCTGGATTGTTGTCGACAAAACATTCCAGAAGTTTTTTTATGACTTGGTATAATAGTTGGTGGACAACTTTTGTGCCGTAACTTTTTTCATGACTTTAAGTGATTGTAAGTGTTAGTGAAAAAGAAATAGACTCATGTGAAGATGATAAATAACTATTTACAGTATATTACGTCAGAGTAGTAATGATAAAAGTTGTAATACAAAACTTGTGGTTCTACAATAACTCAATTTCTTCTAATCTTCTAGTCAAGTGAGAATGGGTCATGCTCATGTCCAGCTAGTATCATACACTTTGCTACAATTGTGCTGCGCAACAAATTATAAATAATTGTCTAATATTACCACTTAAACCTGCAATTTTTCTTCACAATTTATAATTTGTCAAATAGAAGAGTTGTGATAATTTTTTTTACCATTCATAATTTGTCAAATAGAAGAGTTGTGATAATTTTTTTTACCATTCATAATTTGTCAAATAGAAGAGTTGTGATAATTTTTTTTACCATTCACAATTTGTCAAATAGGAGAGTTGTGACCAAGTATGCCGTGCTCATGAGGCATGCCGCCCCTCTTTTCCGCCCTTTATCAAGCTCTTGTATATATATGGTATAACACGTGAGTCATGGCATGCGAAATCCAGGTTGTAAAATTCCACTAGCCAGTAGCATGCTACCATTTTTCATTTCTTAACTTGGCAGAAAAGAGTTTCGACGTTCTGCTTTTGTTTAATAATAATAATAATACCATCATTTTCATTAATTATAATTGTTGACAGAAATTAAGATAAGAATTATAATTTTTTAATGGAATAATGATTTGATGGGTTGTGGTTAGTATCTTTATTTATAAAATTAATTCTAAAGGCCCAAAAAGTATTCGAAACATAGTGTTCAATAGAAACGGCTCTCTTAAGTCTTAACCTTAATTTGCATGTCCAAGCACACCTTAAGTCAAATTTTGGTAAAAGACTACTAAGATTTAAATAATGGAGCTCATACTACAGAAACAACCTGTCCATATACATAAAATCTTATATCTTCCAAAGCCCGAGATATTTACTTTGAATAAATACTTTTGTGTGTAAGATGAAATGGACACGTTCTAAAACTTATAATGGAGTGGTTGAAAAATCTAAAATATTTTAGTTAAAACAATCTGAGCTGCTTCGATTTCGTCTGGATGCATGTTATTGCAAAATTAATTAATATTTTTCTTCGATCAGGTTCGAAGACTTTGTATTAATTAATGTATTGATTTTCTTTCCTAGTCTCTTTAGTAGTTGGTATTAAGCTTTTAAATAAATCCTATGTACATACGACTTTCACGGGAATCATATCTAAAAACTTGGCTAATCTGAAAGTCGTCGTACCCTGAATTGTTACGTCTCTAGAGCCTAGACTTCAAATATGGCGATTAATTCAATCGATGGACCCAGGTGAAATTGATCTCCAGTCCCTTCTTTTGGGTATGGACAAATGTGTAGTTAAAAATAATAATAATTTTGAAATACAAGTTGCAGAACTGTAATTTTTTATCAAAATACTGAAGAGGGAAAAATTTCATAGATTTGAACTTTGAAATGTCATATGTAAAAATTAAAAAATAAAACTACTTTGTCGTCATTTTGGACAATGACTAACTTAGAACTAGTTGCTTGTGTTCACGAAAATGGGGAAAAAACACAGTTGTTTGGAAAAAGACAATTAGTTTTTTTTTTTGGGGTCATAACTCATGACAAAGGTTGTGCTTTACGAGTATTTGCATTATTTTGTGCAAAAACATTTATATTAGGTTATTTATTTTACATTACATTTCATTAAATTTTTTTAATTTTTTCTCTTTCTTTACACACAACAATCATCATTCACTTTCTTTCTTCCTCCTCGGAATATGTAAAGAATGAATAAAAAATTAAACGCAAAATGAATAGTGTAAGTGCAAATTTACATGGTCATTGTAGTAAGGTAGCGTTTGGGTTTTGCGTTTTTTTGTGTTTTTGTTTTTTTTTCCAGGACAGCTTCTATTGCACTATTCATTATTCATGAACAGTGATTTTAGGCTTATGAACAGTGCCAAGCGTGTGAACAGTAACTTTATTATTATTATTTTTATTGTTTTTAGTTTTCAGTTATCAATAAAATAAACGGTATCCAAACAGACTCTAAATGTGTAAATTAACACAATTATACACGAATTGATGTGGGTCACTTTTAGGCAAAACTGAATAAATTTTACACATTTTTCTATTATACACTCATTGATGTGAGTGTTTTATCAATGAGTGTTTTAATTAGCACAACAACAATTGAGCTTAGATCTGTCGTGATTATAGAGCATGAAACTCATACCAAAACTTGATTTTCAAGACAATGATACAAATCATTATGACTTAAAAACTAGATTATTAGGGCAATGATGCAAGCTGTTAATGCCCAAAACCTTGATCATCAGGAAAATGAAGTAAATCATTAAAGCCCAAAAAAACTTGATTATCAGGGCAATTAGTGAATTTTTGCGAATTAACAAGGGGTAGTGAACATTTAAACAATGTAGCATGAAAAGAACAAGTTAAGAAGGGAGAGGGTGAGATTAAGATGACATGCCAAACATATGTTGACTATGATGGTATGTTTTAGAAGCCTGATGAAAAAACAAATATTGGAGAGTTATTTATTTTCCATGAGATGCAGGGGTGCTTGATATCCCTTGTCAATTTTGAAATCATACCATACTAATTATATTGAAAGATAGTTATGGCACTGGCTATTAAGCTGGTACAAATACATTCCCTAGAACATATTAGATAAAATATCAACTTGTAACAGAGGTTTTCAAGTGTTTTGTAATTAACTTTTGTTTGGTGCAGAAAGAAAAATTAAAATTTTTTTTTTAAAAAAGTTATAAAACATACTATAGGGGCTAATATATTGGTTTTAGCCCCAATAAAAGGAGGAGAGAATCTTCATTGATGGTTCAGGATTCTCTTCTGGTAGTTGGGGTTAAATGAAGGTAGTTGAGGGAAAATTATAATGCAGCCCTATCTAATGTGGAACCACTTTTCCTGACTACTACTCTACTAGCTGGTGTTGGTGTGTCCTAAGCTGACCTGTTGACCAAGTGGGACGTTGACATGTCAGCCCCTTAAAATCCACTTGTGTATTTGTTAGAAAAATATCTACGACTGCATCATTTTATGTCACAATATTGCCATAACTATGATGTGCCTAGTTGTGAGTCGTGGCGTCGAGGACAAAATTAAAAAATAAGATTGAAGGTAAAATTAATCTAAGAAATATTAATTGATATTAATAATAAAATAAATAAATGACTATATGTCAAAGTCATTGTCATACATAATCTAATATAAAATTTTACTTCAATTCATATTTTTTTCATTTCTAATTAAATATACTCAATTGAAAAATCTACTTCAATACGAGCTTGTTTAGAATTTGACCTGGACATATTACTATGAAGTTGTATATGTTCCTCAATGCCATGAATGTTTTTAAAATGTTATGTACACATTTGAGTTTATATCAAAAACTCAGGTTTTTTTTCCTTTCTTTTAGATCAGAAAAAACTCAAGTTCAGATTGAAAATGGTTGATTACAAGAGAAAAAAATTGTAAATAAGAGGCGGACTGGTGAGGTGCTACAGTTTGGTATCACTATATTTTTTTTCCCAGTCCTATTTAGCGAAGTTGTGTGCAAAATCAATGTACTAGTAGGTGGGACCCATTATTTAATAAAAGTGTTGCTTCAATGCTTTGTGAATGTAAAATTGTCTTCTTGTTGACAAGTTAGCTATACATATATAGTAAAAACTAAAAAGTTGTTTCAGTCAGAAGGGGCATATATCCTTTTACTACGTTTATTACTAATTTACTACTAATACATAGAGAATTTTTGAGAAGGTCAAGTGGGGCAGCTGCCCTCCCTCGACCCCTTCTCCCTCCGCCCTTGGTAGTGAGTAGTAGAGAAAAAAAGAAGTACGGTAATTTTAGGAACACACCATTTTACATGGAAAACTCTGATTAGTTATCTATCACTTTCACATTGACCAAAATTTTTTTTCTACCACTCACAACTGGACACATCATAGTTATAGCAATGCTGTGACAATTGATTAGACTCTTAGAGTTTTCCGATGTAAGACCGTATCTTCCTAAAAAAAAGCTTATTATATTATTGTTTCTCAAAAAAAAAAAAAAAAAAATTTATAGAGTTGGGCCATGAGCTACATTTGGTGTAAAGAATTTTGATGTGTTTGTTACCATTCGTATTTGGTAGCACTGACAAATTAAGCATAAGGATGGCCCATTGAGTACTTGGGCTTATAAAAGTAAATGTGACCTTGTAAAAACAGTCCCAAATTGGTTTAGCCCAAAAATAAACTTCACATTCTTGAACAATACCATTTACGATTGGCCCAATTTTACTAAAAATTTTGCCCACCTTTTTTTTTTTCATTTTCTTCTTCTTATCCTTTCCAGCAATGTGTTCTCTCTCTCTCATCTTGCATTTGCCCATTTTTGGATTTTGAAGTCTTTGAGAAGTTTTGCTAAGATAGGTATAATTTGAAAGAGATTTCTCATACTAGTACTGATTATTAGGTATTTTAAGTTCTCAAATACCAGAGTTTCTAGTAGCCCATTCTACCATACATTATATATATATATATATATATATATATATATATATATATATATATATATAAAAGTCTTTGAGAAGTTTTGCAAAGATATGAATAATTTGGAAGAGAATTCTCATACTGGTACAGATTATTAGGTATTTTAAGTTCTCAAATACCAGAGTTCCTAGTAGCCCATTCTACCATACATTATATATATATATATGTGTGTGTGTGTGTGTGTGTGTGTGTGTGTTGAATCCTTAAAACTTAAAATTATAAAACAAAATAACATCATTGTGCAGTAATTTCCAATTACCATACAAGCGAACGAATGACTTAAAAGTCAAATGGAATGAGGCGCACCTAGAGACTTCACTTGAAAAATGGAAGAGATGACTTGTTCGTGTATATATATATATATTCGAACCAAAAATTTATTCGGTTAAAAATTTAATTAGTCCAAACCCATCTGGAGACCCAACCCACTCGGAGAATCCGACTAGAACCGATTCGACACCAGCTGACCCGATTACTCCGGTAGTCAGTGACAAGTCTTCTCCACTAGAAACCGACTTCGGCGGGTTGGTTTCAGTTTCTCTCCCCCCAAAACCTGAAAAACCCAAACCGAACGGCAAAAACCCCATAATTCGACGAAAAACCTAGATTTCGGCGAGAAACCCAGATTCCGGTGAAAAAAACCTAGATTCTGACGAAAAATTTCTAGATTTCGGCAAAAAAACCTAGATTCAAGCGATATTTCACGTAGATTTGACGAGATTTTGATCGGATCTAGCAAAATCTCATCGAATCCGGTGAGATTACTGCCAAATCTGGTGAAATCTCATAAATTCCAATGAGATTTTCGCTAGATTTGGGTTTTTTCTCACTTTTTCTTGTAATTTCCCCGCCGTTTTCTTATCGTTTTCTCAGATCTATAACACTGACCAACCCGTCTGCCACCCGTTGAAGTCTAATTCGCCTAACTCGTCTACTATGACTGTCGGCAATGGGTGAGTTTTACCAAAACCCGATTCCATTGGGTCGATTTTGGGTTGGGCACAAACCCGACCCGGACTCACCTGTGGACAACCCTAACCTTTCTTAATATTTACCATTGGGTTACATTTTCTTCTTATACCTTACATGCTTGCAAAATTTCTAGAAAATTAAAAATCAATAGCTATGTCATCAATAAATTGCTTAAATTGCAATTTTTTGTAATTTAAAATTATGTATATTATATAATCTTACAAACTATATTGTAAATAATATCTTATTGACACAAAATTTGACATGTGTATTAAAAGTTTAAAGAACATACAACCCAACAGTTAGATTTTTAAAATACGTAATAATGTTAATGATATTGAGTAAGGTTGTAATCTTAGGTTACAACCAATTTTGTAACTAAATTTTGTCCATATTTTTAAACTTTGATCTTAATGTATAACGTTAGTTAACATTTTTATATTAGCCTCATTTAGAGTTGCAAGTTAATTAAGCACTAAGCCAAATTTCTTAAGGAAGGATATTCTTAGGTGGAAACCTTGGAATCAAGATCCATTAAAGCATCCCTAAGTAAATAAATATTTGGCTAAATTATTGATGGGGAATATTTGCATAGTCCCAAAAAAATTGTCTAGCACTAAAGAGTCTTCGGTCACTAAAGCGTCTTTCTTCACTAAAGCCTCTTCGGTCACTAAAGAAGTGCAACACCACATTGGCTCCATCTGGATCCTCTTGTATGGTCAGGCTTATTGACATCATTAGCTTTCAAGGCATCATCAAGTCCCCATGCCTCTGATAAGGGTCAAGATGGCTGTCAGACGCCCAATCATCGGGCATCTTGTATGGCCGACTAAGGGTCACAGACCAACAACCCTTTATACTTAGCTCCACACCTTTGCATGCTCTATTCACTCAAATAAAAAAGCTTATTATATTATTGTTTCTCCAAGAAAAAAAAAACGTATAGAGTTGGGCCATGAGCTACATTTGGTGTAAAGAATTTTAATGTGTTTGTTACCATTCATATTTGGTAGCACTAACAAATTAAGCTTCCGGATGGCCCATTGAGTACTTGGGCATATAAAAGTAAATGTGACCTTGCAAATAGAGTCCCAAATTAGTTTGGCTCAAAAATAAACTTCACATTCTTGAACAATGGTGAAAATAGCCAAATACCACTTTTTGGCAAAATTTGTGACAAACTAGCACTATTTCGAAAATGTTTAGCAATCTATTACTTTTTTAGTGCTTGAGTTTCACAAAATCGAGTTTTAAATAGTACTCAAGTTCAGTAAACTCGAGTTCCTAATGAGTTGCCAGTGTCTCACTGCTGACTTGGAATTAGTGTAATTAAATAAATAATGTGGTACTCGATATTACTGAAATTGAGTACTTCTTTATAGTATTCGAGCTTCATATAGTTGAATACCTTGTTTTTTTTTTTTTCCTTTTTCTCTCAAATTCATCGTCTATTTATAGCCAAAGTTCAACTAAAATATCAATAGTTACACCAACATGAAGCTTGTCAAGTCAAAGAAAATGGCAAGCATTTATGGCCAAAGTGTCATCCATTTTAGCCAAAAGAAAAGAAGCATGAATTTGTTTTGCATGTCAAGTGTTGTTCTTGGCCATCTTCTTTGACAATTCATGAAGAACATTTAATGCAAGCTCTTGCATTTCTTCACGCATGAAACTTCTTGAATATCATGCATCTTCCTGACATGGGCATGCAGGCCATTTAATTATTTGTTGGCTAATGTCAAGCCACTAAGTTTGACTATTCAAGCCATTCCAACATAAACAAAAAGTAGAAAAAAAGAAAGAAAAGAAAAACAAGGTACTCGATTGCGCTAAGCTCGAGTATTATAAAGAGATACTCAATTTCAACAATATCGAGTACTAGATTATTTTTTTTCATTACACAAATCCCAGGTCAGTAGTGCCACACTGGCGACTCACTCGAAACTCGAGTTCACTGAACTCGAGTACTATTTAGAACTCAATTTTGTGGAACTTGAGTACTAAAAAAGTGGTACTTTGCTAAATATTTTCGAAACAATGCTAGTTTGCCACAAATTTTGCTAAAATGTGGTATTGGGCTATTTTCATTCTTGAACAATACCATTTACAGTTGGCCCAATCTTACTAAAATTTTTGCGCCAACCACTCCCCCCCCCCCCTCTTTCTTTTTTTTTTTTTAAAATTTTTTCCTTTTCCTTTTCCGCTTTCTTCTTCTTATCCTTTCAGGCAATGTGTTCTCTCTCTCACCTTGCATTTGCCCATTTTTGGATTTTGAAGTCTTTGAGAAGTTTTGCAAAGATGGGTACAATCTGAAAGAGATTTCTGATACTGGTACAGATTATTAGGTATTTTAAGTTCTCAAATACCAAAGTTCCTAGCAGCCCATTCTACCATACATGCGATATATATATGAGGAAGACTTAAGTACAGTGTTTGGGTGCTTTTCCTTAGGTTTCCCTTTTAAGATTCTGCCATGTGGACTTTTTTCTAATGGGATGGAAGTATATTTTTTAGTTAAGTAGTCACATGACTGAATTTTAAGAGGGAAACCTAAGAAACAACACCTATGATACTGTACATAAATTTTGTCCTCTCTCTCTCTCTCTCTCTTTATATATATTCTAACCAAAAATTTATTGGGTTAAAAATTTAATTAGTAATTGTCGAGGACGTTTTTGCGACAAAGACCCAAAAATGCAAGATTAGCCTAAATCTCGCCATGGGTTCTTTAGAAGTGCTTATTTGTGGGTACAGGGAAGGTTCCCTTATACCCATATTTCCATCCCCAAACTTTAGAATTGTGAGAATATCTCCTAGCTGAGTGAGCTTTTGCTTCCAAGTTTCAGCTCTATGAGAAAAACGTAGTTGGTTGATTTTTGTGCTGAAGAGAGAGTATTATATAGAGTTTGGTGTGTTGCTAATGACTAGATTTTTGGTAGTAGAAGAGGTCTTTATCCCCCATAACACTAATTTGGTGTCTTGGCTTGGGTTGCTTTTGTTTAGGGAAGTGTTTGGCATGCTTTTAACATGATTTGGGAAATGCTTGACTAAACCCTCATTGACTCCCCTTTTCAATTGTTTCAGACCATTGGGAGGCTCACCTGAATGAGAGCTAACAACTGAAGTTGGCCAATGTGAGCCAACCATTTATAAAGGAAAAAAAATTTCGGGAATAATCTTTGGGCCACAGTCAGCCAGAGCATAAAAGTTGTTTTAGGATGAAAATTTTGGGTACAAGACCTCTTCCATGAGCCTAGGGTGCTACCGGTGTCCCTTACCCACTTAGTAGCACACATGTGTTGGGCTCATGTAAAAGGTCCAAAAGGAACCAACCCATATCCTCCAAATCACACTTCCTCAATTTCCCTAATAAGTTGCATGGGCTTGGGCCATGCTTAAAAGAATAAAATATAATATAATACATAAATTGAGCCCACAAGGAAGGCGGGCTTGGATGAATCGGGCTTGTAGAAAATATGTCGTGAAAATGGGTATCAATAGTAATTAAATTATGGCCAATGAGTATAATTTTAGTACAAAATTTAGCTACAAAATTTGTTGTAGTTTAAGATTACAACCTTACTCAATATCTTTTTATTGTAGGTGACAAATCCACTATTGAATTACGTTTTCTTCTTATACCTTACGTGCTTGCAAAATTTCTAGAAAAATAAAGATTAATAGCTATGTCATCAATAAATCGCTTAAATTGCAAGTTTTTGTAGTTTAAAATTATGCATGAAATATAATGTTATAGATGATATAGTAAATAATATCTAATTGAGAGACTACTGTGTGTAGTGTTTGAAATGAGATTGAGAAATTAATGGTTCAAGAGGAAATCATGTGGGCACAAAAGGCTCGAAGCAATTGGATTATTCAAGTAGATAGGAACACTAGATATTTTCAAACTGTGGTAAAGCAAAGAAGAGCTAGGAATAGAATAATCAATCTGAAGGGAGTTGATGGAAGTTGTATGGAGGATATGGTGGAGATAGAGCATCATTTGGTAGAAAATTTTAAGGAGCAGTACCATGAATCAGATGCCAGAAATGTCCAATCCCTTATAAAGGACTTGGAATCATTATCAATTCCAAAACTTGATCAAAATCAGCAACATCAGTTGAATAAACCTATTACTGATACTAAAATAGAATGGGTTGTACATCAACTAACCCTCAAAAGGCTCTTGGACCAGATGGAATTCCAACCTTCTTCTACCAGGACTTTTAGAGCTTGGTTAGGCAGGACATTCTAAGCTATGTTCATGCCTTTTTCCATTCTGGTGCTTTTCTCAAATCCCTTAACCAAACCTATCTTACTCTCATTCCTAAAACCAACTTCCTTGAGGAGGTAAACCATTTTAGACTCATTAGTCTATGCAATGTCACTTACAAGATTATATCCAAAATCATGGTATCTAAATTTAAACCTTTTGTGGATAGACTTATAACCCTCTATCAAAATGCCTTTATCCAGGGTAGGAGCATCACTGAGAACATTCTGATTGCTCATGAGATTTTTGACATCCTTAGGAAGAAGAAGGGTAGGAAAAAAGGTTTTGGAGTTTTAAAAGTTGATATGTGTAAAGCCTAAGACAAGGTTAATTGGAACTTTCCCAAAGCTGTCCTACTGTCTATGAACTTTAATAGTTCTTGGGTGAACTGGATTATGGAGTGTGTCACCTTAGTCCAATACTATTTTCTAGTCAATAGTAGCCCAACTCAACATTTTAACCCTTCTAGAGGCTTAAGACAGGGAGGTCAGTCCTATATCACCCTATCTTTTCTTGTTCTGTGCCAACATCCTGTCCTTAGCACTTTCAAAAGAAGAAGAGAAGAAAAAGATTAAAGGAATTAGAGTAGGAAGGAGCAGTGTGTCCTTCATTCATCTTTTGTTTGTTGATAACTCCTTATGTTTCTTTCAAAATGACAAGACTTCCCTTCATAATCTTAGGAAAAACTATTCAATGGTACTGTTCTTGATAGGTCAAGAATGTATTGACTCCTTTTGATGAATTAATCAATTAATTAGCCAAGTTGATTAATTAATTAGATTAACATACAATATGCCTGGCAGCACAAACAAATTACCAACTAAAATAAAATGCAGCTAAAAATAAAGTTGACACGGTGATTTGTTTACGAATGGGGAAAACCTCCAAGGCAAAAACCTCACCGGGTGATTTTAAGGTCACCATTCCCAAGAATTCACTATTATCACAACAAGCGGTTACAAGTAAAGAAATCCTAGTACCTTATACCAACCTAGAGTTGAACTCTTACCCTAATACACAATTGGACTTGTTCTGTAGTGACAATCTCTCCTTTTAATGCACAGCTCCTAGTACGTGACTAATTAATAGATGCGCGGATCCTAATACATGACTTAATCACCAACTTGAGAAAGATGTTTGTTGCAAAGTTCATCAGTTTATTAATATGATGAAGGTCAGGAAGCTACTTGGTCACAAAATCCAACGGCGTACAAACGCAGTAGTTTCTTCAAGAGAAATAAGAATTATGACAAATTAGGTTTCCAGTCACAATTTGCATGAACAACTCTTTGCTTCACACTTGTGCAACTGTGCAACCTGTGACGACCCTTAAAATAATCCTTATATATATTTAGGGTTGTGAGAAAAGAAAGCCCAAACATCTATTTACAGATTGGATGAAAATCAGAACTAAAAATCTGTTTTTCATAAACCTCGATAGATATCCTATCTATCGAGCAGCTGTCAAGCATCGAGCTAAAACAGTTTTTTAAACCTTGATAGATATTAGCTGTCAAGATTTAAAAACCAACACTTCATCACTTGTTTCTTGGATAGATTTGCATGGCTTTAACAATTGATCTTGAAACTTTGTTCCTTAAAGTATTAAACACATCCTAGATCTACCCAATTACAAGTAAAGTGCGTTTTGTCAAAAGATTAGCCAATACATAATGACATATGTTCCTAACATGAAACACATATCCTAACAGTTCTGTTTCGGGTCAAAGCATCAACTCCAACAAATCTGAGCTCTTCTGCTCCCCAAACATCCCTCAAAGTGATCAGGAATCCCTTGCTTTCTCCTTTCAGGTGAATCTTGTTCAGAATCCAAGCAAATACCTGGGTATGAACTTCAAACTTAGAGGGAGAAGAGTGGCTGACTTTCAAGATATCATTGATAGGATTCAACAAAAATTCCAAGGTTGGAAGGCTAAACTTCTTTCCCAAGCTGGCAGAACCACTTTGATCTCCTCTATCCTACATGCCTTGCCTTTGTATACCTTTTCTTGTATGAGAATTCCTGAGACAATATGTACCAAACTAGATGCTATAGCTAGAAGTTTTTGGTAGGGTCATAATTTGGGACATAGAAAATTACACTTGCTTAATTGGGAAAAGATTTGTCAACCAAGGGATAAGGGAGGGCTTAGGCTAAAAAAGTTCCACCTCATTAACCAACCTATGATTGCTAAGCAGTTCTAAGGAATACAACATTATCCCAACTTCTTGTTAGCAAGAACATATAAGGCAAAATACTTCCGTAGGACTTCCATACAAGAATATAGACGAAAACCCCACCATTCATGGACTTGGAAAAACATTGCTGTCCCACAATCCTCATTCTTACATCAAAGTAGATGGCTTGTAGGAAGAGGTTACCATATCCCTCTCACTCACCCTGACTATTTTCAAGCCACACATTAGGCTCTAAGTGACAATAACCTACTCAATGGAACTGTTGCAGATTTAATAGACCAGAACACTAGATCATGGAAAGTGGATTTGAGGAAATCATACAAATTCCTATCTTCAAAATTGCTGATATGAAGGATAAACTTATATGGAAGCACTCAAATTCTAGAGATTACAAAGTCAACAAAGCATATTATATGCTTCAACAGAATCTATCACCATCCCCACAAGACCAAAGAGCCTATGATATCCATAAAACCGTCTGAAGATTGCTTTAAAAAGTGAAACTGCCTATGAAAGTTCTTAACTTCATTTGGAAAATTTTACATGACAGTTTACCTATCTTTGAGATGCTAACGAACAGGGGTATCACAATCACCAGTAAATGCCTCATGTGCATCAAAGAAGAGGAATCAGTCAACCACTTGTTCATTAAGTGCCCTCTTGCTAGAGCTATCTGGCACGGATCCAATTTAGAGATTAGAACCTCTAACCTAAGTCACAATTCAGTTAAACAATGGGTGGAGGCCGCTGTTTTAGAGAATGTTACCAGGGACAATAGCAGGATGCTCTTTTTACAATCCATGTTTGCTATCCAATGGTCAATTTGGAATCATAGGAATTTGGTTCTTCATCAAAGGAGAATGCCTAATCCTATGGAAGTAATTCTAATTGCACATTCTCTTATCTGCAGGTACCAAGAAGCATTTCAAACGAATAGGCAACAGAGTATCACACCCAGACATCAACATATGCAGAACCTTACTAATCAAAATTGGCAGGTAATTCTCAAAGTGGCAGCCTTCAAGAACAAAAGATCCAAGAGGAGTGGTTTTTCCTTTAAAGCTTTGAACTAGGAGGGAGTCAACCTATTCTCAAGAGGCAGCAGCTGTGGGAAGAAGAATCATTACCTTGCTATCCAGGATGCTGTGAGTGAAGTTGTTTTTAAGGCCAAGGAGCTGGGTTTCAATAGAATTCTAATTTTGAGCAATAGTAAGGGACTTGATTAGGTTTGCAACCAATCTAGGAAGCCTACTTGGCTGGAGCAGACCTTCTTTTCTGATCTTCATCATTTACATCTTCAAGGTCTCATTGTAAACCACCTTTTTGTTCCTAAAATTGTAATCTCTCATGTTTTAGATTTGGCTTATATTACTACTTCTTTTCCTGTACATCACTATAGGCTAAATCCAGTCTATGTATAAGCTTGGTAGACTTTTGTTGTAATGTCTCCTTTTATTCAATGCATGTTTCTCTGGTATAAAAAAAAATGATTGGTACAAAATTTGACGTGTATTAAGAGTATAAAGAACATACAAACCAACGATTAGATTTTTGAAATATGTAATAATATTAATGATATTAAGTAAGGTTGTAACCTTAAGTTATAACCAATTTTGTAGCTAAACAATGTCCATATTTTTAAACTTTAATCCCAATGTATAATGTTAGTTAACTTTTTTATATTAGCCTCATTTAGAGTTGCAAGTTAATTAAGTACAAACCCGAATTTCTTAAGGGCAGGATATTCTCAAGTGGAAACTTTGGAATCAAGATCAATTAAAGCATCCCTAAGTAAATAAATATTTGAATAAATTATTGATGGGGAATATTTTCACCATCCCAAAAAATTTGGGTAACACTAGAGAGTCTATAGTCACTAAAGAAGTGCAACACCACATTGGCTTTGTCCAGATCCTCTTGCATTGTCAAACTTATTGACATCGTCAACTCTCAAGGCATCATCAAGTCCCCATGCCTCTAATAATGCTTAAGACGACTGTTAGTCTCCTAGTCGTCGAGCATCTAGTATGGTGATAACGCCTTAAAATGTATATTTGTTATATATTTATGTGGGAATTATCTCCTTATTTCTATACTTAACTTGTATGATTAAGCCATGATTTTCATTTGTCCCTATTATTTATCTTTACATAATTTCTTGAATAAGATATCATTCATTATTTGTAATTTTCTACTTTCAAGAAATTATGTGAAAAAGATAAGTTTACAGGAGTTTGTGAGAGAATGGAGGTCAAACTAGAATTAAAAAGGAGCTAAATGACCATGCTTAAATGTCTAAGGAGGTGCAGTTGGAGTGCTTGGATTGTCTACCATGTTTGGAAGCTTCAAATAAGGAAAGAAATCAAAGAGGTAGAATTTGAAAAGGAAAAATAAGATTTGAGCAATGATCAGCATTTTGGGCGTATCTCTCTCCTAAAAAATCCAATTGACACAAGATTAGATGGGTTGGAACCGTGACTTAAATATCTACAACTTTTTAGTTTTGAGTTTTTGGAAATTCACAATATTTGAAGACCGAAATTAAAATAGTAAAAATTTTATTTTCTTTGGACACTAGGACGTGAGGGTTTGAAAGGGAGGCTGTGGAGAACAAATTTTGGGGGAGAAAGACCTTGTATTTTCCTTTCTCTAATGGCAGCCTAAACTCTTTGCTAGGGATAGGGGTTATGTTTCTTCTATACGGTATGAATATTCTATGTAATTCTTTCTAAGATTTTAGACAACATATTTGATTGTTCAATTAGATTTCTTTTAATGTATTAGTTCTTTCATGCTTTCAATAAATTCAATCATATTTTTCTTATTGTTTAGATGAATTTCTAATAATTTCAAATAGAAATAACGTTTTAAAGTGAAGGTGTTTTTCTGAAAATTATTCTAACTGCATTATTAATCAAGGTTATCATGCGTTCTTGAATTGTCTCAGTTCTTGAATATATATTTTCTTAGGTCACAAATAATTTCATATCGATATAGGAAAACACTCTAATACCTTGGTATTTACAATATTGATTTAAATCAGTTTTTATTATTATTCTTATTAACAATCACCAAGCAAAAGTGTTTTTCTTCTTCACCCAATTTGTTGTTTAATTATATTGTCTTTGAATTTACCCTACTCCTTATGGTTCGACCTCAATACTCCGAAAATTATATTTCTAGAATCTCCTGCACTTGGGAGTGAGCAAGCAATTTCAGCGTCGTTGCTAGGGGAACTGCTATGTATTCAGGGGCAAAAAAAAAAAAAAAAAAGAAGAAGCAAAGTATAACTGGTGGAAATTCTTCTATTGGTAACTTCGTTCCATTTTTCCCTTATTTTTTCTATTATATATATAATGTTTAATTTGATTGATTTGATTGTGCATTCACTGTTGCATGAGCATTTGGGTTAGAAACGAGAGGGGCAGATTAGAAATTTTTGAAACTTATTTGGTAATCTTTTTGACACACCTTCACCTTCACCTTCTTCATCAATCATGGGTGATGAAACACGTAATAATCATGATGAGAATAGAAGAACTACTATTGCATCTCACACAAAATTTTGTTCCTTCATGCATCATGTTTCCATCTAATGCATCACATGTAGAAGTGAAACAAGGTTTATTAGCAATACTTCCTAACTTTAGGGGACAAGAAAATGAAAATCATTATGTCCATGTTAGAGCTTTTGAAGAGATAATTAGTAGTTTCTATGCATAAAATGGTTTTGAGATTGCTAAGTTACGTTTCTTTCCTTTTTCTCTAAAGGATAAGGCAAGAAGTTGGCTTTACACCTTGAAACCTAGGTCTATAGGTAATTGGGGGGAGATGGCCCAAGAGTTTTTTAAGAAACATTTTTCTCCCCACAAAGTCCAGCAAGTAAAAAGAAGGATAGCTAGTTTTGTCCAAGGAGAGAATGAGACCTAATACCAAGCTTGGGAAAGGTACAAAGATCTTTTCAATTTCTGCCCAACTCATGAGTATGAAGATTAGAAGTTGGTTAGCTATTTTTATGAAGGACTTACACCCAGGGATCTTCAATTTGTTCAACTCTTATGCGGAGGGGACTATTTACAAAGAGAACCCGAAGATGCAATGGATTATCTTGATGAGATAGCTGAAAACTCTAACACATGGGTTGGACCTAGCCCTATGGACTCTACTAATAGGATTAGAACTAACACTACCACTTCTAGTGGAAGTGTTTTCAAGTTGAGGGAAGATGATAACATGAGTGCCAAAATCAGCATGTTAACTAAAGAAATAGAGACACTCAAAATGAAAGGAAGTAAGAATGTTGGTACTGGCTTTAGAGAGGACCTAATGGAGGTGTGTAAAATCTGTCATGAGATAAACCATGCTACAAATGAATGTGCGTCACTCTCATCGTTCTTAAATGTGCCAAAAGAACAAATACATGCATTTAATTCATATTGGCCAAATAATTCTTCATGTTCTAACAATTATAACCCAAACATGCAAAACCATCCGTATTTGAGTTATAAGAGTGACAATGTGTTGAATCCTCCTGCTCCAAGGAATTTTAATTCACCACATGCATCATCATCATCTAGACCTTCCTTGGAGGATGCACTTAGTACTTTCATTCAAAGCAAAGTGAGCAAAATCAAAGTTTGAATCCATGCTCACTAGGCTTGATGAAGAGCTAAGAGAGACCAAGAGTCATATAACTAGGCTTACAAATTCATTGAGTGGGATAGAGAGGGGGAAGCTTCCTTCCCAAACTCAACCTAATCCCATCAATCAAAATCTAAAAATTGGCTCTAAGGATAAACACGAGGAAGTAAAAGCTGTGACCATTTTGAGGAGTGGTAGAGAGATTGATAAAAGTTCTCCTTAAGTAAAAGCTTCCTTCCATGCTTTCAATAAGTTCAATCATGTTTTTCTTATTGTTTAGATGAATTTTTATAGTTTCAAATAGAAATCATGTTTTCAAGTGAATGGGTTTTTCTAAAAACTATTCTAACTGTATTATTAATTAAGGTTATCATGCATTCTTGAATTGTCCCAGTTCAACCGAATCATAGGTTTTTAATTGTCTAAGAACAATCAATTATGAAATATATATTTTCTTAGGTCACAAAGAATTTCCTATCAATATAGGGAAACACCCTAATGTCCTGGTATTTACATTATAGATTTAAATAAGCTTTTATTATTATTATTTTTGTTAACAATCACCAAGCAAAAATACTTTTCTTCTTCACCCAAATTGTTGTTTAATTATATTGTCTTTGAATTTACCCTGCTCCATGTGGTTCGACCTTGGTATTCCGGGAATTATATTGCTACGATCTCTTGCACTTAGGAGTGAACAAGCATATGGCCGACTAAGGGTTGCAGATTGACGACCCTTTATACTTAGCTCCACACCATTTGCGTGCTCTCCACTCAAATATCTCCGTATGGAAAGAACTTGCACGCCACACTAAGATATCGTTCTATATATTCGTATCCTCCAAATATGGAAAGTTAGGCCCGAAGATCTCGGAGTCTTAACTCTATGCTCTCCCTATGAGGGAAGAATCTACAATCATGGGATCTTAGTCAGCCCTACACCACTATATAAGCGCCAAGCTCCCTCTTCTCCACAGTGCGTGAATTTTCTAACTCTCATACTTTTAGAGTTATTGGAGATCCTTTAATCACTGACTTAACCTTTGGAGGATTTTTGGTTGACACCCCATCGATGCTCTCTGTAGGTTCTTCACATTTTATTCTTCAGGGTATCTCCAGTCGTTGCGTGCATGGACAATTGATTCACTATCGATTTTGTGCATCATCAATTATAAACTACACTTTTTCAATTTTGAAATGTTTTTAGCTCAATTTTTTAACTTTACTATGTTTTCAATTTAGTCGTTCCATATAGTTCCATCTAATATCACTATTACTTAAGTAATTTAGTTTCCAAAATGACGTGAATTTGGTGGACCTAAAAGAAAGAAAGAAAGAAAAAAAAAATCCCTTAATAATAATGAATTGAAAACAAGTCAAAGTTAGAAGTTGTAATTTGTAATTTTGCTTAAAAATTTTCGAATATTTTTTATATTTTCAAAACTTCATAGTGTAGGGTTTTAGAATTTGGGAATTGTTCATAATTAGAAGGATTTAAGCCAATTGAATGTGAATACCTTCATACTTTGATGAAATTTTGGGTTTTAGGATTAGATTATTGATTAGAGGACGTTAATATCTTGATTTTTGGAGGAGATTAGAGAGTAAATTAGCCCCAAACTTGATCTTAAGATCAAAATTTCATAATTAGAAGGATTAGTGACTCTTTTACACATGTAAGTACGACATATGTTGTTAAGTGTGTGTGTTGTGATGATGAGGATGTTTATGTTGATATGAACTACCATCGCTTTTAAAGTCAACGTTTCTATATACTTTCCTCAAACTTGTCAAAAATTGTTTTTCAGATCAATTTGTGTTTTTCATAGGGGGGAGAGAATGTTTTTTAATATCAAACTGTCTTATTGTTGCTTATGACTCGAGCAATATAAGAGGTTACAATAAGTTTGTTTCCCCATGTGTTTACTTAAGAAAGAGATGGATGACACCAGCCTGTGTTGCAAATGGCACCTAAATCTCACTGTTTTTAAGCTGGAAGAGCCAAGGAGGACTATTTAACTTATAACCTTGATATCCACGAACATACAAGCCCTGATTATTTAATCAATTCAAAAATATATGAATTAAATACACATACACAGAGGAATTGACAAAAATTATGTGACACTGCATTTGAAATCAGTGACACATTAATTCATCTCTAAATTTCTCACCAAAATTCAATGACAATGTATGTCAAATTGTTTTTCTAACACACGGAAAACCATAAACTAGCCAACAAAAAAGATAATCTCAAAGTAAAATAAAAAGAAACTTGGAAAGAAAATCTACTGCTGCAAAATTCTAGTACCCTTAACCAACAGACTGGCCTCTGAAAATCACTCAACAGTACAGATCTTGATCATGGAATCAGTGTCAAGTCCATGCAACACCACGACCGAGTCTCCAGTATTGCAAAGTGCCTGACCCTTTGCATTTTGAATGGCCAATTCTATAGCTTCTTCGCTTGCCAATTCTGGGCATATATCAGGCACCAGACCCCTATAAATAAGGCTATGCCTTAATGGAGCTATAAAAGACCATGACAAGTCAATTACATCACTTGTTATCTGTGGAACCACCAGAGAAATTATTGGCACACTTGGCCTGTACTTAGCTACTAGCTTTGCTGTGTTTCCACCCTTGCTAATGACCAAAATCAGAGTTGCTTTCATGCAATGGGCTGTGTGCACTGCTGAAGCAGCCAAACTCTCTAATGAACTCTTAAGCATTGGTGCAGTTTCTATTGTTCTTTTAAAAAGGTCTCCATAATTTATGAAATTCTCTGCCTCTGCACAGATTTTGGCCATAGTTTGAACAGCAATTTCAGGATAGGCGCCAGCGGCAGTTTCTCCACTGAGCATCACACAGTCAGTTCCATCAAGAACAGCATTGGCAACATCAGTGGCTTCAGCACGCGTAGGCCTGGGAGATTTGGTCATGGACTCCAGCATCTGAGTGGCTGTTATTACTGGTTTTCCTTGTATGTTGGCACTTCGGATCATCATTTTCTGAGCCCAGAATATCTTTTCAATTGGAATTTCCATTCCTAGGTCACCCCTTGCCACCATGAATCCATCCGAGTTTGCAAGAATTTCATCAAAATTATCAATCCCTTCTTGATTTTCAACCTACCAGAAATAGAATGCCAAAAATCAGTCAGTAGAAAATTCTGAACTACAAAAACAATGCCTACTTGAAGTATATGTCTTTGTCAATCTCCAGAAAAGAAGTCATCCAGCTTATAAAAAATAATGGGATAAGAATAACGAGAACTAATTTTTTTTGTTTTGTTGATTTCAACAATTGAAGTAATATTATATGAGAAAGACATGTTTGTATTTAATTGGATAACCTTACGTACTAAGTTTTTCCATATCAGATAACATACCTTTGAAATAAGAAGGATATTGTTTGCATGCTTTCCCAGTAGTTTCCGGACCTCAACAAGGTCTGAACCTTTCCGAACGAAAGACAAAGCAATCATGTCAATCTCATTTGGAATTCCCCAGTTCAGTATATCATCTATGTCCTTGTCTGTTAAGGTTGGGAGATCAACAACAACCCCAGGGAGATTGACATTCTTCTTTTCACCAAGTACTGCAGAGTTTTCACAACGACACCTAACCAAACCCAATTCCTTGTCACAGTCAAGAACTGTGAGACTAATTGACCCGTCAGCGCACAGAATAACGCTTTGTGGCTTCAAATCTTTAGCTAGCTTCTCATAGCTCATAGATATCATAGTTTCATCACACTTTGTGTTGTAGTCTGTTGTGATGAGAATTTCCTGACCCTGCTGGAGTTCAACGGGCTTTGAATCTTTTAGAAACCCAGTTCGAATCTCTGGACCCTGTTATATAATTCGCAATTTTCAAAATTCAATTGTTAATCAAATTCCTTATAATAGGGTAACATTCAAAACACTACAAACTGATGACTTATTGAAGTGGGAGACTAAATCCATTATATTTCAAGACTGGAGCTAATTTTTTGCTGCAGAATGAGAACTTTCATGAGGAACCAAATAAAATTTGTTTACAGAATCTTGGAGAGCTTTTTATGTGCAACTCTCCTTTTAAGAATTTTTATCAAAATTAAATTTGTGTGTTACCGAGGTTTTCATTCCAATTTTAATTTTGATTCATAAAAGAAAGAAGAAAAAAGAGAGGTGATTTTAACCAAAAGTCAAGATCTGTGCATGCTTTTCAAAATTGAAAGTTTTTAATTAATCAATTTAACTATGAAACACCTTTTGTTTCTTAAAACTCAATACAGTTGCTCTCAAATCAGCGCACTCTATTTTAAGCATCAATTTGAGAACTTAGGAGAAATGAAAAAAACAATACATATATTAACTGAAGACCATATAGATCACCAACAAGCAACTACTCAATTCTTAGATTTGAAGCTATGGGATTTGGTTCGTGATATTTACTCTTTATTACAGCCCCAAGACCAGGGCCGGCCTAAGGCCTAGGCAACTTAGGCCTAGGCTTAAGGCCCCAACCACAAAAAACATTGTAAAATGCTCAAAATTTTTTATAAAAAAATATAAATTTGTTCAAATGGTTGTGCACTTTATATTATTAGTGATGTTAAGAACATCACAAATTTTACTATACATTTACAAACTAATATGTTACCAATCACCAAAAAAAAAAAAAGTATTTTAAATATTCATTAATTGTATTATTGAAGCTCATCAATCATTGCTTTGTCACAATATATTATATACATTTTGTAATACCTTTAATATTTTCCTTTTTTATTTCTAACAAGGCTTTAAAAAAAATTACAAATTTGTTAGATCATCAATGATGATTAATCTCTCCTAATAATTTGAAACTTTATTATTTGTAAACTAATGTACTACAAAGTCACACACCAAGATAAATTAATTTTCTTTTAAATTTTTTTTTCTTTTTGTTAAATTTATTTTTCAACTATAATATTCAATTCTCTATGTGAAATTAACCTTAGCTTAGTTAGTATTATTCATTAAATTATATATTTAATACATCAAATTAACCTCAATTTGATTAGTATTAAATAATTTTATTTAATTAATATTTATATATAAAAGGCCCTATGTAAATCTTTTGCCTTAAGTCCCAAATTAAGTTGGGTCAGCCTTGCCAAGACACCAATTGGGTTTTTTGTAGTTGAAATTCAAATTCAAGATAAGGAACCTTTCTAGTTCCGCTAATAACCCAATACTAAAAATCCCCAACCTACGTGACATCGTTATTGCTCACAATCTACAACAAGAAACTAAAAGGATCTAACTCCTAGCACCCGGCACATAGCACATATTTACCTATTCCTAAAACTAGTTTAAGATAGAAGGAGATATAGGGAACAAAGAAACAAACACATACACAAAACTAAGACTAATTAAAGAACCAAAGAAGAGTATAAACATTAAGAAACAAAACCCAGTAAAAATTTAGCCATAAAAAACCCAAAAAGACAAATATTTATTGAACAAAGAAGCAAGATAATGATAGTCATGTTTATACCTTAGTGTCCAACATGACAGCACAGTGAGCGCCAGTGTTGCGCATGGCAGTCCTGAGATTATCAAGGGTGTGTTGATGGTAAGCATGAGTGCCATGAGAGAAGTTGAAGCGAGCAACATTCATCCCTGCCCTAAGAAGTCTCTCTAACATGTCCACTGACCGCGATGATGGTCCCAAAGTGCACACAATCTTTGTCTTTGGCCTGCCCTGGGCTGCAGCACCAAGTAACTTCTCCATTGCACTATAACACTACTGTTTTCACGTAACAGGAACAGCCAAAAAACACACACACAAAGGCACCCAAGAGACTGTTGAGACAAATAGACAATGAAGCCGTTTGACTTGTTGGGTTTTTATAGGGTTTTGACGCTCGAAAACTAATCCCTTTTCTACTAGTGCTAGGAATAGTTAGGACCAAAATTTCGGTGATTTTCTACTTTTCTTGACACCGAAACAAACTATTCGGCGTATCATGCAAGAAATTTGGCTCCACTGTTGATTTTGGTGACCTATTGATAAAGGAGTCACGTGATCAGTTCTAGTTGTACTTAGTCAATATTATTATTATTCTTATTTGAGGAAGTGAATGAATAAATAAATAAATAAGTTGCAACATCAATAAATATTAACAGTATTAAATCATTGATATATCATATTATGATTCTAAAATTAATCATAATTTTTGTTAATTATTAATGTTTGCTGGAAAGATATTACCTCAAGCACTAGTAACCTCCAACTAAGTGTCTTTTTAATTCTACTCTAATTTGCTGCTAAGTGTCTTTATATTCTAAATAGTCTAATTTTATGCATGTTCTAATTGTATTGTAATATTCTATCAATTATATTTATATGCAAATTTATGCACCTACTATTTTTTATAATAATAAAAAATTCAATTCTAATTGTGGTTGTTCTTTCCTACATTGTGTATTTGTCTTTATACAAGAGTTATAACCTAGTTATCATTTACTTTGGAATTATATTCGTTGCACTTCTTAGAAAACTACTAGTTACAAACTTTATTGCTTGACAAGCTTTAGATTAAATCTGTATAATTGGTGCATGGTTTTGGAGACTTCAAACTTGCAAGCTAGGTAAAATTATTATATGAAACAACACATTGTGAATGATGGATTATTAAGCTTCACGCTTTTATCTGTGGACCAATTCCTTAATGCTTCATGCTCCTCTAATCTTTTGTTTAGTCCAATTGTGAATGAGTTAGGAACAGATGCGAGAGCCATCAACGAAGAAGACCCAGAATATTTTTTCTTTTTTTTTTTTTTTGAGGGGCAAAACCATGAACTTTCATTAATGAGAACTTTCATTAATGAAAACTTTCATATCGGACAACAGAAAACAAAGGTAGCGGAACATCCTCCATCCACAAAATAAAGTTTGTAATTCCTAAAGCATATCTAGCTAAAGAATGAAGAACATTATTACATTCTCTCCTTACATGAGAGTAACATGATTGATAAAATAAATTAGCATCAGACAAATATCATCCATCAGCAATCTAACAGTAGATAAAAAAATGATCATCCTCCTTAAGAAGGCCCAAAACTTGAGCAACCAATTTTCTTACTTTCCCCCATACATACATACATACATACATACATACATACATACATATATATATATATATATATATATATATATCAATTGATATTAATAATGAATTAAATAAACAATTGTAATTATCATGCAAAATCTAATATAAAAGCATGCTATAATTTATTTTTTAATACTTAGTTTAATTTATTCAATAACCCTCCACGTTTTTCATATTTTGAACTCATTATTAAGTTCAAGATTCTTCTTAATCTTAATTAACACACTCTCTCTCTCTCTCTCTCTCTCTCTCTATATATATATATATATATATATATATGCTAGGCTACTATTTTAAAGTAGAGGACTGTACTATTAGGGCGGTTACCCAAAAAAAATCTCAGCATCCAGTATGAATCAAAGCACCCGATACGTGCTGATCCCCTTGATAACAGTGGTAACCCTTTATCAATTACTTTTGTTTATAGTCAACCTGATCAGGCCAAAAGGGAAGAAGTTTGGTCTGAACTCAAACAACTTAAAATCACTGCTCATCCAAATTAGTTATGTATTGGAGATTTTAAACAAATCTTATCGCATGAGGAAAAATTCTCCTTTAATAATGGAAACATTGTAGGAGCTAAACTTTTTCAACAAACTTTGTCTGATCTGGAACTCTATGAGCTTGAGGCTAAGGGTCAAAGATTTACATGGATGAACAAAAGAGAAGATGAAGCCTTTGTTATGGAAAGATTGGACAAAGCTTTTGCCTCTGTAGAATGGATAAACTCCTATACACACTGTGCGCTTAAGATTCAACCTATCTCAAGATTTGATCGATTTTGAGATGCAACAACCATTCAAAGGAGGCCTTTTAAGTTTAAAAGAATGTGACTTACGCATGATGCTTGTAAGGATATGATTCAAAATGCTTGGAATGTCCATACTGAAGGTTCTCGAGCTTTCAAATTGGGCGAAAATAGAAAATTAGCAATAATATTCAAAAAATATAATTAATAGTTACAGTTTATAAACTATATTTTTTACTAGCATCTCGAGTCTTAAGGGCTCGATTTTGAGTCTAAAAATCGACTTTTTGAGGGTCGATTTTTAATGTTTGATGCGGCATTTTTTCCACGTAGAGTCTACCTGAAAATCGAGTCTCTAAGACTCGATTTACAAGCCCAAAAAAAAAAAAAAAAATCTAAGTCTTTTACCATTCGTTCCCTGAAATACACAACAACCACCAAAACCACCTATCCCACATCAAAATCCATCCATCACCATGGGAAGATCATGACTGAGTAGAACCCACCACACACAAAAAAAAAAAAAAAAAACCAATGTCCCCAGATCCGTGACTGCCTGGGTCGCGCGACCTAAGCGCGCAGCGGCCTAGGTCTCGCAACCTGGGTCACGTAGCCTAGGTCACACGGACCTAGGTCGTGCGGCCTGGGTCGCACGGATCTGGGTCGCGTGAATTGGGTTGCGCAACCTGGGCGCGGTGGCATGGGTCAGCGTGGGTCGGTGGCGATGGGTCTGTGGCGGCTAGGCTTGTGCAGATCAACATGGAGGAGGAAGAAACAAGCAGATGGAGAGGTAGTGATAAGAGAGACATGATGACCAGACGTGAAACGCAGAAAAAATAAGGAGAAAATAAGAATAGATATAAGATATAAATTGAGTCTTAGAGACTCGATTTCCAACTAGACGCCACGTGGAAAATATGTCACATCAGACGAAATTAGACCATAAATATCGACCCTCAAAGACTCGATTTATAGGCCCAAAATTGATTCTATTAGACTCGAGATGCTAGTAAAAAATATAGTTTGTAAACAGTAACTGCTAACTATGTAGTTGGAAAGTAATGGCTAATTTGCTATTTTCGCCTTCAAATTGCAACACAAAATTACTAATGTGAAGAAATAATTCATTGAATGGAACAAGCGAGTGTTTGGAAAGGTGAAAAAGGAAGTTAAAGACAAGCAAAAGAAACTCCAAGATCCCCAAGAGTCCATTCAAACCTTTGCTGATGTCAAAAAGGAAAGAGCACTTAGAGAAGAGATTGAAAATTTAATGACACGGGGGGAAATTATGTGGGCTCAGAAGGCAAGGAGTGACTGGATTATTCAAGGGGACGGAAACACTAGATATTTCCACCAAAGAAGAGCTCGAAGTAGAATCCTACACCTTAAAACTGCAAATGGAAATAAAATTGAGGAATTAGAGGAAATTGAGAGTACTTTGGTGGAGCATTTCAAAAATCAATATGCTGAGACAGACACCAAATAAATCCAAAACCTTTTGGAGGAACTAGCAGCTTTTCCTATCCGAAAGATTGATCAACACCAACAAACTTACCTGGACAGCCAAATAATAGATGTTGAAGTTGAACTGGCAGTTTATAAACTTGGTCCACATAAAGCACCTGGGCCAAATTGGATCCCAGCTTTCTTTCAGGATTTTTGGAGCATTGTCAAACATGATATACTCAACCCTGTTCATGCTTTCTTCCATTTAGCTTCTCTCCTCAAATCCTTTAACCAAACATTTCTTATTTTCATTTGAAAGGTCAATATTCCTGAGGATGGATCTCATTTTAGACCTATTTGTTTTGCAATGATATCTACAAAATTATTTCCAAAATTCTAGTGTCTAGACTTAAACCTTTTATGGATACATTTCCAAAATGCTTTTATACAAGGTAGAAACATTCCTGATAACATTCTCTTAGCTCATGAAATTTTTGATACTTAAGGAAAAAGACAGAAAGAAAGAAAGGTTGAAAATTGATATGTGTAAGGCTTATGATAAGGTTAATTAGAATTTCCCAAGGGCTATTTTACTTTCTATGAACTTCAGTCATACTTAGGTGAATTGGATCATGGAATGTGTCACTGCAATCTAATAAACCTTACTGGTTAATGGTAGCCCTACACAATCCTTTTGTCCATATAGAGGCATAAGACAAGATGATCTTATCTCCCCATAAAAGGCATCAAAGTGGGAAGGAATGGTGTCTCTTTCACACACCTATTTTTTGCAGATAATTATTGCGAGAGACTGCACCCCGGCCCGTTTTGGTGTTGGTCTAAACCCATGTGAATAGGTGAAGTCGTGTTATTACCTTTGAAAATGGAGGTTTGACTGATTATATTTTCCCCTTTAAATTAAGCGTTTTATAATGAAGTTACCACTTATTTAATTATTGGAAAAAATAAGAAAACCATAACTGAAAATTTTATCATTCTATTAATTTGAATTGAATTTACATTGATCATTGGAAATTACATGACTTTGGTCCTAGATACAATCTAAAATAAAGTACATGGCTTTGTTTCCTAATTACAATCTAGAAATTGAAAATTACAAGGATAAACATTGATCTATTAACCCTTGATATCTCTAAGTTCAGAGGCTATGTTACAAGATGAGAAGGTGTTAGACATCTACCTTCCCCGATAAAACCGGTCTTCTAGACTAAGGTGGCCAACATTCATGTCACATCATCCAACATGTTATCAATCAATTGCATGTTCATTGTTTTGCGTAAATTTAATGTGTGTGCATGTGATAAATCCTAATTCCATTTATTAAGCATTGCATTTCGATTGAAAAAATAAATTCTAATAAATATGTGTGGATGGTGACACCCTAGTTCCACTTTTGCAGATGATTCTTTATTTTTCTTCCAAAATGATAGCCGCTCCCTCACTAATCTGGAAAAAAACAAAAACAAAAACAAAAACAAAAACAAACAAACAAACAGTTCTATGGTATTGTTCAATCTCAAGACAAAGTATCAATTTTAACAAGTTGATAGAGTTCAGGTCAAACTCCAAGGTTGGAAAGCCAAGCTTTTATACCAAGTTGGCGGGACTACTCTTATTTCCTCAATTTTACAGGTCATGCCTTTGTATACTTTCTTCTGCTTTAGAGCTCTTGAAACAGTTTGTAACAAGCTAGACTCTATCACCAAAGCCTTCTGGTGGGGTCATGAGCCTGGAGTTAGGAAATTACATTTGACCAATTGGGATACAATATTTCAACCAAAAAATATGGGTGGACTTGGACTCAAAAAATTCATTCTTATTAATCAAGCAATGATTTCTAAGCAATATTGGAGAATCCAAAGCTCCCCCCATTCCCTTTTAGCAAAAACTTTCAAGGCCAAATAGTTCCCTAGATCTTCCTTACAGGATTATAAACCAAAATCCCATCATTCTTGGATTTGGAAAAATGTTACAACACCATAATTTTCTTCTTTATACCATGGTCAATGGCTAATAGGAAATGGACATCAAATCCCTCTCACTCACCCATCTTGGTTCCATTGTCCAAACCATATCTTAATGGAGAATGGACTCCCTAAAGGCACAGTGGATGACCTCATTGATGCAAATACAAAATCCTGGAAATATGACCTCATCCAAAAATTATACTCATACCCCAGTTGTATGGAAAAATCGTGTATCTTCCAATCTCAAAAACTGATGGCATCTTTGATAGAATCTTATGGAAGCATTCATCTTCAGGAGAATACACAGTTAGTGCGGCCTACTCTCTACTTCACCAAAACCACAACTCCACTCACTTGCTAAATTAGAGAATCTCTAATATCCCTCAAGTAGTTTGGAAGCTGATTTGAAAAGTTAAGCTACCTCTGAAAATAATCACTTTCATTTGGAAAATTCTATATGACAGTAATCCTATTTTGTAATTTTAAAAAGTAGAGGATCCCAGCTACTAACAAAGGTCTTATGTGTAATGAGGTAGAAGAAACAACCACTCATCTTTTCTTACATTGTCCCTTTACAAGAGCTGTTTGGCATGGTTTTATCCTAGGTTGCCCCGGCACTCCATTTTTGGCAAAGTATCGGTGTCTGACACGTGTCAAACACCAATACTGGGTAAAACTCGCCGGACTCCGGTGTCCGAGCGGTGTTTTTTTTTTTTTTTTTTTTTTTTTTTTTTTTTTTTTTTTTTTTTTTTTTTTTTTTTTTTTTTTTTCGCTTCTCTGACACAGCGTTGACATGCCAACAATGAAAAAAAAATTCATAGATTTTGACAGATGGACACAGTGTAGTCAAAGGCGTTTCAAGCGAGCGCCTAGGCACTCAAGCAAGGCGAGACAGCGTAAAAGCGCCTCAAGGTCACTAAAGTGAGGCGTCTTTAGTGAGGCGAGTGCCTCTGTCAACTAGTTGCTTGCTTTGAACAATTTTTCCAAGCGTAAGGCGATAGCCTCCGTCGCCTTTGTTTTCTTTCCGTCACTTTTGTTTTCTTTCTGGTGCAGAGGATTTGGTTTCCTTAAAAACAAGATGACTAGCTTTTTTATTTTATTTTATAACTCAATTTTGTCTTTTAGTAACATTAGTGGGGTTTGAGTTGACAACTACTAATATTTAATAAAAAGCACAACAAACTTCAGCTTTTTAGAACCACAAATAAATAATAAAATATAATATAAGTACATGGACCTTCAAGCCACTACAACAATTGCCCAACAATACCCTAACTCACCAGGTTTTATTTCTACTTTTAAATTTTATAACATTATTTTATTCCTATTTCCTACATGTAATTTTAATTTAAAAAGCTCTCTTTTTAACTCTTACTTCTCATTCTCTGAACCTCTTTTCTCTCTTTTAATTTAAATTCTAGACATAAATGTATTTTATGTCTAAAAATATTAAAAAATATGCTTAAATATAAAATTTAATTAATTATTTAATTGTCATACCCATGCCGTGTCGTATTCTTATTTTTCAAAAATTGTCGTACCCCCGTATCTGTACTCGTGTCTGTGTCGATGCAACTTAGGTTTTATCTTAGAAATCAGAACCTCTGATCTAAATCAGATTTCAGCTAAGCAATGGATAGTAGATTGTATCATTGCAAACAAATTCATGGAACAAAACAGGATGAATTTTCTACAACCCCTCTTTACCATCTTTTGGTCAATGTGGAACCACAAAAATCTAGTTCTACACCAAGGGAAACTACCTAACCCTACGGAAGTTATTCTAACCTCTCAAACTCTCATTTGCAGGTACCAAGAAGCCTTCTAGGAAAATCAAAACTTCTTACTCACCATGACTGGCAAATTCTTATCAAGGTGGCAGCTTACAAGAACAGAAGATCCAAATTAAAAGAAGTGGTTATGCATATGAAGCTATAAAGATGGATGGGAGAACTATCTTCAAGGGAGGAGCTAGTTGTGGAAGGAAACCTTACTACCTTGCAGTCCAGGATGCTCTAGTTGAGGCCATCCTCAGGGACAAAGAATAAGGATTCAGCTGAATACTAACTCTTAGCAATAGCAGAAGATTAGAGCATGTTTGCAATCACCTAAGAACTCCCTCGTGGCAGGAACAAACCTTCACATTTGACCTTAATCGACTACAACAACAAGGATTGGTCATGCACTCCATTTTTGTACCCCAAAAAAACAGTGGTCTCACATGTAATAAAACTAGCTACTTTGACCACTAGTTTCCCTGTTCACCACTGTAGACTAAATCCAGACCATATGTAAGCCAACTAGCTATATTTGGTACTCTCCTTTTATGAACATATGTTTATTTGGCATTAAAAAAAAAAAAGGTAAAAGACTGTAGGAGGATAGGTTTTTGTCTATTTCCCTGCCAGTTTGGTTATTGTAGAAATGTTCTCTTAAAAAAAAAAATTTCTCATGTTAAGAGGGTCAAGACCTTTACTTGCTCTTCATTGGTAAGAATTTAAAAGATTTTTAAGGGGAAGGGGGGGGGGGGGGGGGGGACTTGCCCCCTCTTGCCCGCCTTGGCTCCGTAAATAAATAAATATAAAAGTTGAGGCACCAAATTAGAAGGAAAAAAAGAATCAAAATTTTAGGGATGAAAATACAAAAAATAAAAACTTGGAGGGTGTAATTTGTAACTAAGCTTCTTTTTTTAATTAATCTAATTATTAATTAAACTTGTTTCCAACAAGTGGTAGAAATCATGCAATAATTTTCCTTTCTATCATGCAATAGTGGTATCACTTATCATGTAAGTTTGGCCTATCTTGTTTTTACAATTTATCCTATAAAAAGGTAAGGGGATTTTGTGATTGAAAATTTTATGTATAGAGAGGAAAAGAAAGAAGCATTATTTTGTTATCTCAAACGCATCACTTATATTGTAGATTAGATGTTATATGTTTTTTTTTCCAAAACTAATTATTAAAGAATTGTGATATTGGTGGAAACTAAATACATTATATATTGGCGCCAAAAATCTTGGGTCAGGTAGGGTTAGAATTCTTGAAATCATGAACAGTTCTTTTTATGTGATATAGATTTAATTTTTCTAAGGGTATAAGAAAATGAGCAAGAGAAATAGTGACATATAGAAAGTACCAAAACAAAAAATTTTATCTCCAAATATAAGAAAAAATAAAATAGTAAATTTGTATAGTAATGATAAATAAATAGACTTTTTTTTTCATAATTTATTAGTGTAGTAAGTTATAATTGAATAACATTACTTTTACATGTGTATACCAATATATAAATTTTTCTGTTATCACTTTTTTGTGTTTTATTTTATATTCCACTAATTGTGGTATGTAATTCTCTTTTGAAAAAAAAAATTATTATTATTACTATTATTATTATTACTAGCCACGAACCCGCGCGTTATGCGTGATAATTATTTTTATGGTGGTTTTATTAAAAAACATTTTCACAATTTAAACTAATCTAATAATGAGTAATGTTTTTTGCAATTATATTTTCATTTATTATAGGAACAATCATAAATGTAATTTATGAACAATCCAAAACACCAAAAAAACTAAACTAAAACAAATTAATAAAACTTAACAATGATTAATTGAACCAATATTAGGATAAAATTTTGTTTTTGATAATCTATTAAGATTATTTTCTTTGTAGAAATTATAATTTCGGCCCCCCAAAACATATTATCAAATAAACAATTATTAGAAAAATCGAAGAATTAAATTTCTATACATGCATTGTTATAAAATAATAATAATAAAAATAAAATTGCAAAAGTTAAAATTTGTCACCTATTCGATTATTTTCCTTTGGCTAACCTTTACTTTTCTTTAAATGAATGACATTATAGAGTACTTCTAATACAACTATTAAGAGTACTTTATCCACCACAAAGGATTAGAAAATAAACAAAAATTAGTAAAGTCTCATAGTTTAACATCTAAATTGAGCACTATAAAAAATCATGATATGTAACAAAATAAATATCAAATTATCCAAATTATACTATGTAATAGAATAAAATTATATTTTTATATGCTATATTTAATTCTTTAGAACGCAATAGGATAACATTTAACAATCAAAGAGAATAAAAAAAAATTTAAAAAAAACAAAACTAAATTGCATTAACCCAAAATAGAGTTTTAAAGAATATAACAAATTATCAACCTAAAGTAGAGATGCAAGAAAAATAAAAAAATCCACCAAAAACTTTAGAGAGAGGGAAAGAGAGAGAACCGTTTTTTTTGTGAGGGAAAACTATGCATAGAATAGAATAGATAGTGACAAATTTATAGTAAGAGAGTGTGAATAAGAAGAGACAAAAATAAAGGAAGATGGAGGGAAAGAGGAAGAATGATATTAATGTGGAGGGTAGTGGGGAGATGAAAAGGTAAGGGAAGGAGAAAAATTAAAGAAGTAGTGGGAAGATGAAGTGGTAAGGGGGAGAGAAAGGTTTGGGAAAGTGAAAATATTAAAAATAAATAAATGTTAAAAACAATTATAGGAAAATTGGAAAAAAAAAGAAAAGAAAAAAAAAAGACCCTAATGGCCTGTTTGGAAGTTTAGAGAAGGAGGAGAGTAGAGGAGAGGAGAGTAGAGTGAAATAATTACCCTCCACCTTGTTTGGATGTTTTTAAAATTAGTAAGGGAGAAGGGAGTAATTAACCCTTCCTCTTGTTTGGATGTTTTTAAAATTGAGATGGAGAGGAGAGGAAATGATTAAATAGACAAATTTACCCATATTTGAAAATAAATTGCAACATTGGTCTATGATTAATTGGTTTGTAATTTTGTTAATTTAAAAAGGGTAAATTGGAGAATTCATTTGATCAATAATTTATCTCTCTACTCTCCCTCCAAATCTCTCCAATTTGGGAGAATTAAAAATGAGGGGTTAGAGGTAGTTGAAACCCCCCCAAACCCCTCCAAATCTCTCCCCCTCCTTCCTTAAAAAACTTCCAAACAAGGGATTTAAATTACTCTCCCTCCCTCTACTCTACTCTCCCTCTTTTTTTAAACATCCAAACATGCCATAAAGCTTGAAAGGCTTCAACGTTGTTGTTGTTGTTGTTGTTTTTTTTTTTTTTTTTTTTTTTTTTTTTGTTCCTTTAAGCTGAAAAAGCCCACACAAAACCCTAAAGATGAACTGAAAAGACTTTGGGTTGGACTTGATAGTGGAACTAAGTAAATAAGAGGTGGGCTAGATTAATTATACAGATTTATTATAAGGTGATAGTGGAAGTAAATAAATAAGTAGTGGGCTGGATTTATTATAGGGGGATAGTGGGAGTAAATAAATAAGTAGTGGGTTGCATTTATAGAGTTGAAAATTGTAAAAACTATTTTAAAATTGTAGGACAAATTATATATATTTTTTAAATGACGTGGCAGCTGATGTGGCGCAACGTAAGAGTAGCAGCAGCATTAAACGCTACGCTTCAGCTTTTAGTAATATATAGCTATAGATTATTATTTCCCATTTTAGACTTTATTTATATTAATAATGCAATGTTATTATTAAAAAAGATTAATGCAATATTGGTGTCTTTTGAATACAAGGCCAAGATATTTTTCTTGACTTTAATGCATTTCACACTAGACAATTTGTGGTAAAACTTATCGAATACATGTTTTCAAAAAATATATATGAAGAGTTTGTTTGGAAACCGCTTTTTGCTAAAAATTAAAAATTGAAAACTGAAAATATTGTAACAAAATAATTTTTAAATGTGTGAATAGTACCGTGACATTCAATTTTAAATTTATTTTTTAAAAAAATAATTTGCAAGTTCTATGCAACTACAAAAAAAATGCACCGTTGAAAATCGCAAAATGCGCTTCCCAAATGGAGGGGGAAAAAATGTACGTCAACCAGCCGTCCAAAACTGTTTGCCGTGTCTAGCTGACATGTCAGCTCCTTAAAATCCATTTGTGTACTTGTTAAGCCATTTCTACCTTTATTTCGTTCGTATTTAAATTTCATGGACTCATAAAGATGATTCTCAAAAAAAAAATTCATGGACTTGGGCCGACTCATGAGCTACATTTTGTGTAAAGCAGTTTAAATTGTTCGTTACGATTGGTAGCGCTAACAAATTAAGCATTCAGATGACCCATTGAGCTCTTGGGCATATATGATATTAAATATAGTCTGGTAAATAGAGGCAATGTGGTTTGACCCCAAAACTCATAAGATTCTTGAGCAACACTAGTTACGATTGGCTCAATAATATAACTTTTTTTTTCTTGTTCTTTCTATCCTTTTAGGCAATATGTTCTGTCACCTTGCATTCTCCCTTTTTTGGATTTTGAAGTCTAACAGAAGTTTGCAAAGATGGGTTAAATTTAAAGAGGTTTCTCATACTGGTACAGATTATTAAAGATTTTAAGTTCTCAAATCCCTGAGTTCTTAGCAGCCCATTCTTCTATACATGCAATAGATATGTTAAAATTTTAATTAGTAATTAAATTGGGGTCAATGAGTAAATTTTTAAAATTTTAGACAATCCTATTGTATAATGTTAGTTAACTTTTTATATTAGCCTCATTTGGAGTTGCACATTAAGCACAAACCCAAATTTCTTAAGGGAATAATATTCAGGTAGAAACTTTAGAGTCAAGATCAATTAAAGCATCCCTAAGATAATAAATATTTGGCTAAATAACAATGGCTAGAGTGCAAACTTTTGCATCAGTAAAACTCATTCATCCATATTTTTTGATAAAATGATGCTACATGGCATAATCAAAATGACGTGACATAATGATTAATGACAATGACATGACATTATTTTATTAGACGAACTAAACACAGGTGGTAAGTTTATATGGTAATTAATGAAAAATATGAATGAAGGAAAAATAATTTGAGGGGCTAAAATCTAAATTCTAAAATTTCAGGATATAAAATTCAAATATTCTCAAACTTTAGTGATATAATTTGCACTTTAGCCAATTACAAACTACACTCAAATTTTGACATGTTTGTTATTCAGTCATTTAAATTTATATGTTTTTAATTTAGTCATTCCATATAGTGCCATCCAATTGGTTCAGTAATTTTCAATGTCCAAAATGACGTTGATTTGGTGGACCTAACGGTTCAGTAAAAAATAAAACCTTAATATAATGAGTTGAAAACAAGTCCAACTTACATGGTGTAATTTGTAATTTTTCCCTAAAGTTTTTCAAATATTTTCAATAATTTCAAATTTTCATAACCTAGGGTTTTGAAACTTGGAAATTTTTTTATAATTAGAAGGATTTAAGCCAATTGAATGTGAATAACTTCATACTTTGAGGAAATTTTGGGTCTAATGATTAGATTATTAATTATAAGAGGTAAAAATATTTTTCGGCTCCCTGTATGTTTGTTAATTTCTCATGTGTCTTGGGAACCAAAAAAAGGATCATTAGAAAGAGATGGCTGTCACCAGCCTGTGTTGCAAATGACACCTAAACCTCACTGGTTTTGTGCTGGAAGAGGAAAATGTAAGTTGTAACCTAGATAACCACAAATATACCAGCCCTGGTTATTTAATCAATTCAAAAAATAAAATAAAAATTTTGAATGGCATGCACCTACACAAAGAAAATGTTTGTTGCACTTAAAATAAAGTTCATAGCATTGACAAAACTTACGTGACACTGCATTTGAAATCAGTTACACATTAATTCCTCTCTAAAGTTCTCACCGAAATTCAATGACCAAGTATGTCAAATTGTTTTTTTAACACTGGGAAAACCATAAACTAGCCAACAAAAAAGATAACCTGAAGTAAAATAAAAAGAAACTTGGAAAGAAATTCTACTACTGCAAAATTTTAGTACCCTTAACCTGCAGACTTGCCTCTGAAACATCACTTAACAGTACAGATCTTGATCATGGAATCAGTGTCAAGTCCATGCAACACAACGACCGAGTCTCCAGTCTTGCAAAGTGTCTGACTCTTTGCATTTTGAATGGCCAATTCTATAGCTTCTTCGCTTGCCAATTCTGGGCATAAATCAGGCACCAGACCCCTATAAATAAGGCTATGCCTTAATGGAGCGTTAACGGACCATGACAAGTCAATTACATCACTTCTTGTCTGTGGAACCACCAGAGAAATTATTGGCACACTTGGCCTGTACTTAGCTACCAGCTTTGCTGTGTTTCCACCCTTGCTAATGACCAAAATCAGAGTTGCTTTCATGCAATGGGCTGTGTGCACCGCTGAAGCAGCCAAATTCTCTAATGAACTCATAGGCATTGGTGCAGTTTCCATTGTTCTCTTGAAAAGGTCTCCATAATTTATGAAATTCTCTGCCTCTGCACAGATTTTGGCCATAGTTTGAACAGCAATTTCAGGATAGGCACCAGCGGCAGTTTCTCCACTGAGCATCACACAGTCAGTTCCATCAAGAACAGCATTGGCAACATCAGTGGCTTCAGCACGTGTAGGCCTGGGAGATTTGGTCATGGACTCCAGCATCTGAGTGGCTGTTATTACCGGCTTTCCTCGTATGTTGGCGCTTTGGATCATCATTTTCTGAGCCCAGAATATCTTTTCAATTGGAATTTCCATTCCTAGGTCACCCCTTGCCACCATGAATCCATCCGAGTTTGCAAGAATTTCATCAAAATTATCAATCCCTTCTTGATTTTCAACCTATCAGAATGCCAAAAATTAGTCAGTAGAAAGTTCAGAACTACGAAAAAATGCCTACTTGGAGTATGTGTCTTTGTCAAGCAATGCCAGACCTGCAATTCAGCGTGTGTGTGTGTGTGTGTGTGTGTGTCGAAGACATGATCAATCTCCTGAAAAGAAGTCATCCAGCTTATACAAGATCATGGGACAAGTATAAAAGAAAACTAATTTTTTGTTTTGCTAACTTCAACAATTGATATAATATTATATGTGAAGACGAGTTTGTATTTAATTGGAGAAACTATACTAAATTCTTTCATATTAGATAACATACCTTTGAAATGAGAAGGATATTGTTTGCATGCTTTCCCAGCAGTTTCCGGACCTCAACAAGGTCTGAACCTTTGCGAACGAAAGACAAAGCAATCATGTCAATCTTATTTGGAATTCCCCAGTTCAGAATATCATCTACGTCCTTGTCTGTTAAGGTTGGAAGATCAACAACAACCCCAGGGAGATTGACATTCTTCTTTTCACCAAGAACTGCAGAGTTTTCACAACGACACCTAACCAAACCCCATTCCTTGTCACAATCAAGAACTTTGAGACTAATTGACCCATCAGCGCACAGAATAACGCTTTGCGGCTTCAAATCTTTAGCTAGCTTCTCATAGCTCATAGAGATCATAGTTTCATCACACTTTACGTTGTAGTCTGTTGTGATGAGAATCTCCTGACCCTGCTGGAGTTCAATGGGCTTTGAATCTTTTAGAAACCCAGTTCGAATTTCTGGCCCCTGTTATATAATTCGCAATTTTCAAAATACAATTCTCAGTCAAAATCCTTATAATAGGGTAACATTTAAAACACTAAAAACTGATGACTTATTGAAGTGGGACTGGAGCTAATATATAGAATCATCGTCATCATCATCAAACACAAATAAATTGGTGGGGAATTTTGGTTGCAGAATGAGAACTTTCAAGTGGAACAAAATAAAATTTGTTTATAGAATCCTGAAGAGCTTTTCTGCGCAACTCTCTATGATGTATCTTTATCAAAATAAAATTTGTGAGTGGTACTAGTACTACAAAGGTTTTCATTTGAATTTCAGGTGATAAATTTGTTAGTGCATCTTGTTTCACTAATCTAGAAAAATTAATGATTTTGATTCATAAAAAAATATATATGGTTTTGATCCAAAAGACAAGATCTATGAAAGCTTTTCGAAATTGAACTTTTTCTCATTGTTGGGACAATCAAACCCATTATTTTTCTAAAAACTCGTACAATTGCTTTTCAAAGATTGAAAAGTAGATACTGGCCAAGAAGTAACGATCAACACTCTTTTTTTTGGTCTGCTTCTCCTTCTCACAAAAAAATCTAAAATATCAATTGGTTTTTGGTATAGGTGAAATTCAATTCAAGTCTCTTATTTAAAAACAAGGAACTTTAGCTAACAACCCAATACTAAAACCAACAAAAAAAACCCAGCCTACTTTTACATGACATCGTTATTGCTCACAATCTACGTCAAGAAATTAAAAAGATCCAACCCTAGCACCAATCACCAACTTACCTATTCCTAAACGCTAATTTAAGATTGGAGATGGCGGGAACAAAGACACAAACACACACAAAACAAAGACTTAAGAACTAAGAAGAGTATAAGCTTCAATAAACAAAACCCAGCAAGATTTAGCCATAAAAAACTCAGACACAAACATTGTTGAACAGATAAGCAAGATATATGGTGATAGTCATGTATGTACCTTAGTGTCCAACATGACAGCACAGGGAATGCCAGTGTTGTGCATGGCAATCCTGAGATTATCAAGGGTATGTTGATGGTAAGCATGAGTACCATGAGAGAAGTTGAAGCGAGCAACATTCATCCCTGCCCTTAAAAGCTTCTCTAGCATGTCCACTGACCGTGATGATGGTCCCAAAGTGCACACAATCTTTGTCTTTGGCCTGCCCTGGGCTGCAACACCAAGCAACTTCTCCATTGCGCTGTTATACTACTGTTTTCACGTAACAGAAACAGCAAAATTAAATACACAGAGAGGGAAGAGACTGGTTGAGTCTTGAGACAATGAAGCCGCTTGACCTATTGGGCTTTTATAGGGTTTTGAAAGTGTTTTTTTTTTTTTTTTTCTCGTAAATTAAACCCTTTTCAACTTGTACTAGGAATACCAAGTTCGGTGGTTTTCTACTTTTCTTGACACCCAAACGACGATTCGGAGTATCATGCAAGAAATTTGGCTCAGCCGTTGATCTAGGTGACCTATTGATAAAAGGACTCACTTGATTAATTCAATCAGTCCTAGACTCCTAGTTGTTCTTGGTCAACATTATTGTTATTCTTATTTGAGGAAGTGAATAAATAAATATAAATAAGCAGCAACAACAATGATAATAAAAATATAAAATCATCCATATTATTATTATGATATTATTTTTAAAACTAATCATAATTTTAGGTGATTAATGTTTTATAGAAATTTTAAATAAATGCTCTGAAAAGAATATTCCCTTAAAGTGTTTTTCCCATGTTTATCTAAGAATTGTACTTTTAAACCCACGACATCATATCATCAAAGAATCCAAGTTAGGTTTTAATTGTACTCAAATTTCCTGCCTAGTGTCCTTTTAATTCTGTTATAATTTGATGTTTAAGTGTCTTTATATCTTGTGAGTTTCAATTAACTCAATTGGTAAAGCTTCTAAAAAAAAGTGCATTTATATTCTAAGTACTCTAATATTATGCTTCTTAATTGTATTATAATGTTGTATCAATTATAGTTATATGCAAATTTATGCACCTAAATTTAGTATTTTTTTTAAAGTTAATTTTAATTGTGGTTCATCTTACTTGCATCATGTGTATATGCAAGAGTCATAAGGTAGTTATCATTTATTTTGTAATTAGATCCGTTGCACTTCTTAGAATTTAGAAAAATACTAGTTACTTAACAAACTTTATTGCTTGACAAGCTTTAGCTTAAATCTGTATTATTGCTGCATGATTTTGGAGACTTCAATCTAGGTAAATTATTATATGAAGCAATACATTGTGAATGATAGGTTGAGCTTCATGCTTTATCCGTAGACCAATTCTTTTATGCTTCATGCTTGTCTAATCTTTTGTTTAGTCCAATTGTGAATGACTTAGGAACAAATGCTAGAGCCATTGATGAAGAAGACCACTTTTTTTTAATACAAGATAGGTTTACTTTAGTCTAATTTAAGTGTATATGTGTGTGAAGCTCTTTAGAAACTTTAACTCCGTGTTTGCCCCACCCCACTCTATAAGGTTGAGTAACCAAAGGGTGCGTAGTGGTTGAAGAAGAAGAAAACTACCTAAAACTAGGGAAACCAATTTTCTTACTTTCCTCCCCATTAAATAAATAAACATACATGTATGTATGTATAAACCTAATATAACTTCACAAGAGTTACAAATTTTTTGAACTATTGATTATTATTAGATCTAAGGGTGAAAAAACACATATGATAATATCATTATTATTCTCTAGAAATTACTCAATTAGGCATTAACTCTTCTCAATAAAGGAAAAAAATAAAATAAAATAAAATAATAAATAAATAAAACACAACTCCACCCTCCTCTTCTTCCTCTCTTCCTCTCTCACATCGTCTTTTTGCTCTTGTGCAAACAAATCGTAATTCATAAGGGAGCAAGACAGATGTTGGCTGTATTTTTAGCTACTTAGGTTTGCTGTGACTTTGTACTGTAGAGGTTAGAAATTAAATTGTTATTTTAGAGCGTGTCAAGCATGGGAGGAGACTGTGGAGGCCATAACATGAAGGACATTGAGCTTCAGCTCCAAGGTAGTGGTCCTTAATGTTGCTATTGATTATCCAAAGACAAATAACGCCACGAAATTAAGTACTAGTTTATCTTAAAAAAGATGGGCTTTCTTCCATTAATATATGCAAAGCATCATGCATATATTAATGGAAGAAAGCCCATCTTTTTTAAGATCTTTCAAAGACCATGGTGGGTGATGACGACATGCCTGAGAGATAATGTTGTTATTGCACTAATTTTTTAAATTGACTTTGGCCATGTGTGTTTTTTATCCTTAGAAATATTCAACCTCAACAATCGTTCTCTAAAAATATTGTGACTTTGGCCATATATTTCTAAAATTTTCCAGTACTTTAAAACAATATTGTAAAAAAAAAATTTCAATGATGGAGGCCTAAAAGTACATAGTGCAAAAAAAAGATGCGAATGAGGATGAGTGGAAGAAGATGATAACACAGAGAAGAGTGGAGAGTTAATGTTGTTTTTTTTCCCCCTTTAATAAGAAGAATTAATATCTAAATCACTCTTGTATCAAAAAAAAATCTAAATCACTCATTTCTAGAGAACAATAGTAACATTACCATAAGGGTTTTTTTACCCTTAAATCTAATAGTAATTGCCCTTGTGTTTTTCACTTAGTCCTGTATAAGACCACACCCGTGCATTCCCACGAAAAAGAACATATTGTCAGGTTGATTTGTACCTTGTCACAAAATCTCCCAAACTTTACTTACTAAGAAATTTCTGAAACTCAAAACATGTGACAATAAAATGTTTATTCCAACACAGATCTTATAAAGAAATTAGATCTTAAAATATAAAATAAAAATGAACTTGATGATGACTAAAATGAATATATGCATTGGTTTAGTGAGTTTTGGGAAACTTTTGCCAATTTGAATTCAGTTCTGTCTGAGGTATGAAATGGTAGTTTTAGGATGCTGGGTTTTGAGAAAATTTTGGTGTATTTGTAGATTTCGATTGGTCAAATGATGTTGCCTCATTTGGAAAATTATAGGGTTGAAAACTGGTTATTGTGGTTACATTTTTCGTGGGGTTTGCCGGTTTCGTATTTGGGGGAGGGGGGTGGTGGTGGTGGTGAAGGGTTTTGGCCTAAAACTTTTTTCTTTTTCTTTTTTTTTTTGGGTATCTTGGGGTGGTTGATAGGTGCTCCATGCTTTAGAGTTTGAAGCGAAGACATAATCACTGGCTAAAAAAAAAGTAAAAAATATTTGAAGGTAAAATGGAAAAGAAAAATAATTATTGGTTTAACAAAAATCCACAAGATAAAAGTTAACGAAAGGACCACATTGAAACCAAAATAAAAGTTGAGGCACCAAATTGGAAGAAAAAAAAAATACTTCAGGGATGAAAATGTAAACAATATAAATTTAGGGGGTGTAATTTGTAACTAAGCCCCTTTTTCTTTTTTAATTAATCTAATTATTTATAAACTTGTCCCCAAGTTCCTGATGGTTAAATCATGTAATGATTTTCCTTTCTATCATGCAATAGTGGTATCATTTATCACGTAAGTTTGGCCTATCTTATTTTTACAACGTACCCTATATAAAAAGTTAAGGATTTTGTGATTGAACACCATATGCATAGAGGAAAAGAAACAAGCATTATTTTGATATCCCAAAATTATCACTTATACTGTAGAGATGTTATATTTTTTTTTTCCCAAAAATAATTAATAAAAAAATTGTGATATTGGTGGAAACTAAATTCATTCACTGCAAAAAAATTAGGCCTATAGTGGCGTCCAGAGAGTCCTATAGTAGCGTTTTAAAACAATGGGTCTATAGCAGCGTTTTTAAAACGCCACTATAGGCACTTTTTATTTTATTTTATTTTTTCGGTTGGGTTTTGTTAATAAGGGCTAGAGAAGGAAAAAAGACCTATAGTGGCATTTGACAAATGCCACTATGGTCCCTTGTAAGAGTAGAATCTATAGTGACATTTGATAATTGCTACTATAGGCACTTTTTATTTCAGTTTTTTTTTTCCGGTTGGGTTTTTTTTAATGAAGGCTAGAGGAGGAAAAAAGACCTATAGTGGCGTTTGACAACTACCATTATAGGAACTTTTTATTTCAGTTTTTTTACTTTCCGGTTGGGTTTTTTTTTTTATTAAGGGCTAGAGGAGAAAGAAGACCTATAGCAGCATAAAAAAAAAAACTTGTGAAACATAAATTTTTGAAGAAAAAAGTCATTATAAATTAACAAATTCAATTAACTTAGGGAAGACAAAATCAACCTACATCCATTTGCCCACCCAATTAATTGGATTAAATGGATATTAACCCAGTTAAACCTAATTAACATTAATGTTTATTGGGTTTTAACTAGGTACCCAATTAGACCTAATTATGATCCAACTATCATAATTACAAATCACCTAACTCTAAAATACCCCAAAACCACTGAAAATTACCAAAATACCCCCTAAACGTAAAAAATGACCGAAATATCCCCGAAGCCAAAATACCACCTAAACCTAAAAATGAACGAAATACCCTCGAAACCTAAAATAAGCAAAATAACCCTGAAACCTAAAAATTGACCAAAAAACTCCCTAAACCTAAAAAATGACCAAAACACCTACTAAATCTAAAAATTACCAAAATACCCCCCCTAAACGTAAAGATGGGCAATAAATGGGTAAATGAGTTTTATGTACCCAACCTAATTATGCCCACCTTAAACCCACCCTAACCCACCCATTTGACACCCCTACAAAATATGTAGCTCTTTTTTATGCAACTTAAAAACAAAGTCTACAAAATATGAATTTAATACATTAAAAAAAGTTTTATATCCCTAAACCTATAGCATGGAAATATAGCTCATATTGAAATATACTACGCAACCACCTTGGAGATACAGGACGAAGCAACATACCAATTGGGACTCTAATTCATGAAGGGATTGGCTTGGGGTGTAGGTAGCGAATGTATAGAGAGTTGAGAGGAAAGCAACAACCTTTATTCTTAGAACTCTAATTCATGGTGAAGCGATTGGCATGTAAGAAAGAGGAGTCTCGTGAAGAAAGGTAATTCAATTATGAATTGTGAAAACTAGTCCAAGAAAGTGCATCTTTCTAGTAATTCAAGTTTGACATTTTTGTTTTTATTTTTTAATACACTACTTCTTCTTTATATCCTTAGAACTAAGAGCCCTTAAAAATATGAGAATGGTCTAGTCTGGAAAAAGAGCCGTAGGTATTTATTTTCCTTAAGCACTAGTATTATGCCCATGTGATGTATGGCTTAATCAAGTGTTGAATGTGTTCTACACTTTTATTATATAACTAGTATTATGCCAGTGCAATGCACGGCTTAGTAAAAAAATTATATATAAATTTAAAATATATATTTTTTGATAATATAATCAAATTTAATAGCAAATAAATGGTAAATATATTTTTAAAAATTAAGTACATAGAAAAAGTATTTTATGTAAGTATATTTTTTTTTTTGCAAAAAAGATATTATAAAATATTTTTAAAAAATTATGGCAAGTTTTAAATTTCTAAAAGATCTTAGTGGTAAAATTGTAATTTGATTTTGTGTGTGTGTGTGTGGCACTTAAAAATCTTCCCATTCTAATCATATATAAATTTCTTGCATATATAGCCCAAAAAAAATTCCATAAATTACAAAAAATGTAAGTATTTAGATTGCAATATAAATGTAAAACTTTACCTATAAATTACCAATCATAACCACTTTAATGTTTCCATAAGTGGGGAAATAATCTGCATAATCAATTAAGAACACCAAATCAAAAAATAGCATCAATAATTAAGATAAATTGCGTTATCTATTTTTTTTTAAATCATATTATTTAAGCAATAATTGAACTATTTTAATAGAAAAATAAAAACCCAAAAAAAAAAAATATAGCTCTTCACACGTAAATCTCCTAATTTCATATTGTAGATGAACTCCATCCTAAATAGATTTAGTGATAACATTTTGACCGAAACAAATATTCCATAAATTATTATATATATATATATAAAAGTATCTAGACCTTCTAGGGTACCACAATCAAAATAATTTCAAAAATAGATAAATAAATGTACATAAAAGAAAAAAAACAAAAATTGTATTGCTATGTAAATGTGTAAAAGTTTACATATAAATTACCTATGTCTAGCTATTTTGATATTGTCATTTGTGTCTAGCCATTTTGATATTCCTATAAGTGAGGAAATAATCTACAAAATCAATTAAGAACACTAAATCAAAAAATAAATCAATAATTTAGATGAATTGCGTTCTGTAAAATATTTATAAAAAAAATCATTGAATTTAAGCAATAATTGAGCTACGTTAATAGAAAAATAGAAATGCAAAAAATAAAAAGTAAAAAGAAGATAGCTCTTCACACTGAAAAAGCCAAATCTTTCATTTAGAAGTTCTTCACTCAATTTTGGTTTTTTTTTTTCAATTTATTGATTTTAGCATTCTTAAATAGTAAAGTAGAGTAGATTTAGTAGAGTTGTAGTAGAGTTTGAGTTCAACTCAATTTCTCTTGGATTCAAACTTCATTTGTAGAGCTGTTTTCTTTTTACGTGTATTATTATATGTTTTTTTTTATTGGTTGTTTTCTTTTTAAGTGTAGTTATATCGATTTCTTTTTTTAAAATCATATAAACGTGCACTATTTTGCGTTATTGGAGGAAAATGTAGGTGCTTGGAATGAGCGAAGTATACTGTTCACATTGCCTTATTGTAGGGATCACAAGTTGCGTCACAATCTTGATGTTATGCACATAGAGAAGAATGTGATAGACAATATAATAGGCACGTTGTTGAGTTTGAAGGGCAAGACAAAGGATAATCCTGAGGCACGCCTTGACTTACAGGCCATGGGTATACGGAGTGCTCTTCACCTAAAATCAAGCGTCGGCGATAAATATACGATGCCTCATGCATGTTTTAATATGAATGCAAGAGAGAAAGATGGGTTCCTGCAAGTTTTGAAAGATGTAAGAGTTCCCAATGGGTATGCTTCCAATATTTCACGACATGTCAATCTCAAAGATCACATGATTTTAGAGCTAAAGAGTCACGATAATCACATATTGATGTAGCAACTCCTCCCAATAGCATTACGTGGATCATTGCCGGCTTCAATAACTAGGCCCTTGATGAAGTTATCCTATTTCTTCAGGGAAATTTGTTCGAAGACGTTGAAGGTTTCCGAGATTGAGAATCTTGAAAAGGACGTTGCAGTGACGTTGTGTGAATTTGAAAAGATATTTCCTCCATCATTCTTCACAATTATGGTACATTTGGTGATACATTTGGCCACTAAGGACAAGATGTGTGGGCCAGTTCACTATCGTTGGATGTATCCTATTGAGAGATTAGAAATATGTAAAATAGTATATTCTTAATGGTTTCATTCAAATTCAATGTTCAATTTTTAATATTCTTATTCCAATTAGGTACCTCTCCCGACTTAAGTCCAACATGCGAAATAGAGCTGCTCCTGAGGGATCTATTGTTGAAGGGTACTATGTAAAGGAGTGCTTAACATTTTGTGCACGGTACATGGAAGGAGTTGAAACTATATTCAATCGACCGACTAGGTTGATTAAGAGATCTATAGGGGCAATGTTGAGCATGCAATTAATGAATATCGAATTAACCCAAGCTCATCAATACATTCTATTCAATAGCAAAGAAATTACCAAGTTCATTGAGTAAGTAATAGAGAAGTATACCAATATTGCTACATGTCAATCCGATAACGCTAGCTCATCATAAGACTAACATAATTTCATTCACAAGATACGCAGAAAATTGTTGGAGGAAGAACTCCAAAATGCCCACTGTCGTATATCCGAGAATGTTATAAATAAGCACCACATGGAGCAGTTCTGTAGTTGGCTTAGACGTCACGTACGTTTCAAACATGCAACTTAATTATTAATAATACTGTAATAATTAGTATTGTCTTACTAATAATTAATGTGTTTGATTCTGTTAGGTGGTGACAATGACTGATGCTGATAGGGCAAGATTGAGTGATACAATAATAACTCTATCTAGATGGCCATATGAGACAGTAAAGTGGATGAAGCATTATGTAATAAATGGATTGAAATTCAGATATAAGGATGATGAGGCACATAGGAAAACTTAAAATAGTGGAGTTAGTGTTATCACGAAAGGTGGCGTAACGTACTATGGTGTCTTAACTGATATTATTGAGTTAAATTATAGTGACCGTATAAGACACATCTTATTCAAATGTAGATGGGTTGATATTCATAGTATTAGGGGATATAAGGTTGATGAGTTTGGGTTTCCTATGGTAAATTTGACCCGCTTGATACATCGTGGGGATAAAATGACTGATGAACCATTTATCTTGGCATCTGAAGCTTTACAAGTTTTTTATGTTGCAGACAAAAGTGAGAAAGATTGGTATGTTATTGTTAAAACTAAAGCAAGAGATGTGTTTGATGCTAGTACTGGTCCACAGTGTGATGATGATGATGATGCATATACATATTGTGAGCACGTTCCTTACAATATAAGTACGAACGATTATTTAGGTGGTGCCAATGATAACCAAGGTTGGGCTCAAAGATGATATAGAGGGCATGACAATTGACGCCTCAATCATTGGGGACTTAGTCGTTTCCTGATGGGACGACATAGACGAGAATGATGTTATTGACAACAAAGAAGATTATGAGGACACTAGTGATCAGTAGATATTATTTATTACTTGTATGTATAGTTTACTAACCCACGCGTTCCTAAGTTGTTAATAGCATGTCCCTTTCTGCTCAAACCTTTAAATCTAGCGCATGGTATTTTGTAATGATTGTCTTCCTCCAATGGTAGACAATTACTTGCTTGAAGTATATCCGAAATAAGTACATGGTATTGATTGTTACTATAAGTATTGTAGCCTTCGCAGTTCCTTTCAATGCAATTATTGTTGTATAGCTATTATTATGTTTGTGTTTTTCAGGTTTTAGAGGGAGGAATGGGTAGAAAAGAACAGGTAGAAAACGGCGACTACAGTTAGTGGAAAGTGGGCAGTGCTCTTCTCATGCAATAGGGAGCCAACAAGAAGAGACACGTGATGCTACATTGAAGGAAGACATTCCACATGGTGCTACACATGATGATGATGCCACAAAACCTCCAGGTATGAACTCTACTTTTCAAATTCTTGCTTCCATGTGGGTGCTAGTTGTGATGTAAATATTGGAAAGTAGTTTCTCATTGTGGTTCACTATATACAAAGGACGTGATAGCAACCCCTGTTAATGTTGGACCACGTGTAAAACGTGGTAGTACACTAATGCGAGACATTTGGAATCTGCCCCCAAGAACAAAACATGTATTGCATTTGAATGGTCAAGGCCAACCAATTGGGAGTAACGGGGCAACATTTAAGAGGTGGGTAGGCACTATTACGAGAAAGTACTATATGTGTCCAGTGGTGCCTATTGATTGGCAGGAACTGCCTATCCAGTATAAACAAGAGTGTTGGGGGGAGATTGAGGTAATAGTGACAACAACTTTGGCATGTTGCATTAATATTATCAAATTATAAGTATGGTTATGTGTAGTTATGCTAGATGATGTAATATAGACTAGAGTATCATTATGAGTAGCTATATAATTATAATTTCGATAAGGATCAACTTTGACATGTATGTTGACTAAGTGTGTTCTTTCTAGAGACGATGGGCCATCCCTGTAGACAAAATCCCATTAGCGAAACAAGAGGACTGGGCAATGCAACTATTGGGGAACTTGAGAAGGGTGCACGAGTTCTTGTTAAAGAAGGAACATTGTTTGGAAGGTATGAGTCCACAACAAGTTGAGGACAATATACCAAAAAATTGTGATGAAGAACAATGGAAGAAGTTGGTGGAATACTGGTTTACAAAGGAAGTACAGGTACTAACATTTTTTGCCTATTGAAATTATTTGCGGTAACAATAGGTTGATATTATTGGACTTTACGTACTATATTAGATTGATGATGTTGTTTGGTGGTGATTTGTGTGACTGCATACAGGACAAGGCTTTGCAGAACAAGGCCAGTCGTGGACTCAAAGAAGAAATACCTACAACTAGATCAAGAAGTTCAACCCAACTAGTTGCTATCATGGTATGATGTTTACCTCTTACATTACTTCCATAGAAAAACAAAAACCAATATGCTAAATAGGCTATTGATTTAAATATGAGATTTAGTGCTACAAATTATATATATTAAAAAGAAAATATATAATTATATATTTCTTACGCTATTCTCACAATTCAGTTTTCTACCATAATAAGCATATCAAAAAGCAAATATATTAAAGAGGTTACTTTTATTGAAAAATCCATGTGCTACATTATTTGTGGTCTTGCTCTAAAGCTATATCATGGTTCATCACTCATAAGCCTTATCTTGGGCTAAGCATATTATGAATAGAGCTACTATAGTTTGTGTAGCGTTAGTTGATACAAGTTCATCTATTAGAGATTGGTTTGTGAAATTCCAAATTTAATTTCAAAAAGAAACTTCTTAGCAACCATAGTTGCAAATTTGATTTATTAATCATAGATTACTTAATACATTAGGAAATTATAGACAACATAAGCTCTAAATCATAAGGCCTTGATCTCCTCGACTCCTCCGTAATTACTTAGCAAATAATTTTCTTTTAAAGAAAATAATTTTTACTTATTCCCTTGGAAAAAATTTGGGAATTAGTCCATACATGACATATAGTCACACTTTTAGGATCAATTTGCGAAATTGTCAACAATTCTTTTGGGGAGATTGTTTAGAATTTATCATTGAAGTTAATATTACATTGGTTGTTGATTTTTATAAACTATGTTTACTAACAAATAACTTATCAATACCTATTTCTAATTATTATTTGCCCTATACAAGGGCTTAAATTTCATTTAAAGTGCTAAAGGGAGCTGGGAGGGGATATTTGTATCAAGAGATCCTAGTGAAGGTTCTTAAAGTATTGATGATATAACTTTTTGCTCTCTTTCAAATTTTCTCCCAAGTATGGCAAAATTTATATTTTAATGTTTTCTGCAATGCCAAGCCAAAGTCATTAAATTATTATTCAACCATGTTGCATAATTGCATGGTAACCTTGACACCATGCAATTATTCAACCATGTATTAGCTCAGAACCAATATATAAGCATTGCAATTTGCATCACGTATTTGTTTCCTAAAAATTTCAGATTTGTGGCATATAGAAATAAGGTGGCTTGTCTTGTTTTGTGTTTGTTTGTTTTTATTTTTTTTTGTTGTCTTACTTGTTAAGAGTGTTACTTAGCACAATAATTAATGGATATAATGAACGTGTTCTAGGAAAACGAAACAGGCGGGCCGGTGGAGCATACTGTAGTATATAACAAAGCTTATAGACATAAAGATGGAACACCTGTAACAAATAGAGCTACTGAAAACATTGTAAGTATTTTCTCTATTAATCATTTGTGACTTGCTTATTTTTTAAACTGTCAAGGAAATTGATGTTTATAAATACACTTATTTTTTTGCACTATTTGTAGAATCTAATAAGTCATTTGGTTAAATTATGAAAAAAGAGGAGGATGCAAGAACTACTGAATGTTGGAACCCAATTAACTAGAGAGAGTAGTCATGGTGGAGGCATTCTTTGGGCACCAAATGATGCCTATGCTCAAGTGATGGGGCAAGAGCGTCATGGATGCATACGTGGAGTAGGGTTTGGACCAACCCCATCCGGTAGAAAGGTGAAAGACATTCTGCCAGACAGTACAACTCCGCAACAATCTTATGCTAGTGACCAGAGGGTTGTGGAGTTCGAGGATCAAATAGCGACACTGACCCAAGCTCAAGTGGAGGATGCAAATAAAATAGAGGCACTGGCCCAATTAGTAACACTTGAGAGAACTCAAAAGATAGAACGAGATGCCTAATTCCAGAAAATGATGGATTCATTTAGCGAGCATGTGCGTGCATTGCAAAGTCAGGTATAGCTTTTTAATTTATTAATATCGTTTCATGTATTAGTCATTGGTACTCTTTGATACAAATGCATACAAAGACAAGATAGGTCATTTCAGCACTTGACTTGGGCTTTTAAGTTGAAAAATGGCTTAAAAATAGGTTATTGTATTATGTATGTGTTAGTGGGAGGTTGTGAGCAGTTAGAGAAATATGAGTGGGAGTTATTCAAAGGTAGATCTAGGTATGTAGATAGGGAAAAATATATTGCAGGCTTATTTTGGTCATTTTACCAAAAATTACTTTTATACTCAATTGCTTTGTGATGTGCTTCTAAAATTTTAGGGGCAATTTAGGAATTAGAAAAGACAATAACATACTTTGTGAATCCTCTTAATATATAGAGATATATATGTATCAAGATTAAATTGATATAATATTTGGTTTTGTTTGTTCATTTGTTATAATGTTGCCTCCATCTTATTCAAAGTGAAGAAGATGCTCATGCTGATGTTGATGATGGGGATGAACTTGATGATGGGGATGCACTTGATGATGGTGATGACAGATTTTTTTGATGGAGTTGTGAGTATTGTCCTTCTGCTCCATGTGTTTATATTGATTATGTAATTTAATTTAATGCATGACATATATATATATATATATGTGTGTGTGTGTGTGTGTGTGTGTGTGTGTGTGTGTGTCAGGTTTAGTTGATACAATATTTGGCTTTGTTTGTTTCTTTGTTATAATGCTACCTCCATCTTATCCAGGGTGAAGATGATGCTCATGCTGATGTTGACAATGGGGATGCACTTTGGGATACACTTGATGATGAGGACACTCTTGATGATGGTGATGCCATTTTTTTTTTTGATGGAGTTATGATTATTGTCCTGCTGCTCCATATGTAGTTAATTGAATGCACACACACACACACACACACACACACACACACACACACACACACACACACACATATTGGGGCCTATTTTATGTATCCTTAGAAAGGGTGAATATTAGGGCCTATTTTGTGTATCCTTAGAAAGGGTGATATGTTTTGTGTACCCTATGCTTATGATTTTCCTAGGACAATTGAAATATGTGTGCATGTATATATAGCGGCATTTGTGACTATTGATATATGCTTGTTATTTGCTCAGGACAAGTGAAATATGTGTGCATATATATGTGTGTGTGTGTATATATATATGTGTGTGTATGTATGTATATATAGCGGCGTTTGTGGACCTAGCTAGCTATTTTTGTTTTAGAAAAAAATTACTATAGTGGCATTTGTAAAACGCCAATATAGACGATTGGTTAGAAATCAATTCTTGACCTATAATGGCGGTTGCAAACGCTACTATAGGTCCATCCCTATAGTGGCATCTGTAAAACACCATTATAGGTCACTCCTATAGTGGCGTTTACAAACACTACTGTAGGTAAAAAAAAAATTAATTAATTTGGCTATAGTGGCATTTCAGAAATGCCACTATAGGTCATACCCTATGGTGGCATTGTGAAACACTACTATAGCATTTTTTTTTTTTTTTAAAAACAATTTCAGCCTATAGTAAATTGGTCCAATGGACCTTTTTCTCATTTCGAGTCTGCCCTCACCAATACTTTGCTAGGACTGATTTGAAACCATCACAAATTTTCTTTGGGAACTTGAACATGCTTATAGAGTAAATTGGTATTGTTTGTGCTACGGTTTTGATTAACACTTCTCTACCTGCCTTTGAGATGTGCTTTTCCTTCCATCCCATCACCCTTTTGGTTACCCGCCCTTGGATCTCCCTAAAGGTGCTCACTTTTGATTTGCCCTCCATCATTGGCAATCCAAGGTATTTTTCACAATTGGTCATAATTTGTGCCCCCAACATGTTCTGAATTACTTGCTTTATTCCATGGTTGGTATTGGGGCTGAAGAAAAGTGTAGTTTTTTGCCTATTGATAGCTTGTCCAGAGGCTCCTTCATACAATGCTAGTATATCCAGGAGGTTTTGGCATTCCCTAGTTGTTGTTTCACAAAATAGTAGGCTGTCATCCGCAAAAAGTAGATTTGAGAGCTTGACCCCTTCATTGCAAGATACCACACCCTTCAAGTGGTGATTGTCTATGGCCTTTCAGATACGAGAGGAGAAACCTTCCGCACACAGTAGGAACAGGTAGGGAGATAGTGGATCTCCTTGCTTAATGCCACAGGATGGGGTGATGAAACCTGTAGGCTTACCATTGATGAGAATGGAGTAGGATGTTGTGCACACCGTTTCCATGGCTAAGTGGACCCATTGGTTTGGAAGGCCAATTTTGAGCATGATTCGGCGGAGGAACTCCCACTTCACTCTATCATATGCCTTGCTAATGTCGAGCTTTACTGCCATGTGACCTGTTTTCCCTTTCCTTCTATTCCTCATACGGTGCAGCATTTCAAAAGCAACTGTGGTATTATCTGTTATGTTTCTATCAGGCACGAAAGCACTTTGAGAGTCAGATATTACATTGGGTAAAATAAGTTTTATTCGGTTTGCAAGGACCTTAGAGATGATCTTTGATACAACATTACCCAAGCTAATAGGGCGGAACTCCGTAATATATTTTGGATCATTTTTTTTGGGGATGAGTACAATATGTGTGAAATTCATTTTCCGTGAGTATCTTCCTGAGTGTAAAAAAGATAATATAGCAGCGGTAACATCATGCCCAACAATATGCCAGAATTTTTGAAAGAAGAAATGTGACATACCATCAAGTCCTAGTGATTTGGATGGGTGCATCTGAAAAAGAGCAGTCCTTACTTCTTCTGTGTAAGGAAGAACCAAGGATTGTGCCATCTCCTTCGTTACCGCATGGTCCACTAACTCAGTCACCCTTTCCATGTCCAAACGGTTGGAGGAAGTGAACAAATTTTTATAGTACTCCTATGCAATGTTGGCTACTCTATCCACTCTTGTTTGCCATACTACATCCCTATCATATAGCCCCTCTATATTGTTCTTCCTTCTTCTTTGACTAGCCCTTTGGTGGAAAAATTTTGTGTTTTTATCCACCACCGGTAGCCAAATAGATCTTGATCTTTGTCGCCAAAAAACTTCTTCATGGTGTAAGAGTTCCCTTATCTCCTTTCTCACCCCATTTATTCTTTCCACATTCTGCCCATACCCTTCCTGCACTAAGGCAGCCAACTCTCCCTGCTTGGCATCCAACATGGTTCTAGTATTACCAATATTTTGCCTACTCCATGCTATTAGATTCGATCGACTTTTTTTATTTTCTCAAAGAGGCAATACATGGGGCTGCCTCGTGGTTGTGCTTGACTCCATGACTCCTGAATTATATTTTTGCAATCAAAATGTGTTACCCACTTCTCTTCAAAACATTGGATTTGGCGTCGTCGACGTTGAGGGTGGTTGGATGGCACCATGTCCAATAAAACTGGATCATGTTCAGAATAAGACACGGCAAGATGGTGCACCATAGCTCTCGGAAACATGTCTTTCCACTCCAGTGTTGCAACAAACCTATCCAATCTCTCTTCCACAAATGCCGCCCCAACCCGACCATTTCTCCACGTGAACCGATAGCCCCTGAAACGAAGATCAACTAGCCCACAATGAAGAAGAGTGTGCAAAAATGCAAGCATAGGTGTTACTTGTCTAGGAATGCCGCCATTTTTTTCATCGGAGGAAAAAATTTCATTAAAATCGCCTAAACACACCCATGGCAGTGTCCCACGTGCATGGAGGTGTCGCATGAGTCTCCAAGTTTCTGCCTTCCTCTCCTCCTATGAATGTCCATTTATCCCAGTTAATCTCCATGGAGGTGAGTCTTGTGTGCAGATATTGGCATCTATATGGTTCAGGGAGTAAGTTTGTGTGTCAACAACCACCTCCGCAGTCCATAACAATGCAAACCCTCCTTTTCTACCTTCACTAGATACAGCAAGCATGGAAGGGTAGCCCAACTCATTCTTGATAGGTTTCATCTCTCGAACAAACAACTTTGTTTCCATGAGAAACAAAATTGTGGGAGCTTTCTGCCTCACCAACTCAGTGAGAACCTCAACTGCTTGGCTGTTCCCAAGCCTCCGGCAGTTCCAGCTTATGATGATCACTGTGTTCGGCGGGGCTGAGCATCAGCCTCCACCGTTTGTAATATGGTTTTTGAAGTGTCATCCATGGTCTTGAACTGCTTGCTTCCCGCATCGTTCTGTTTCCTATCTCTATGTTCATTACAATCATACTGTCACTTGGCACCCATTGTTTTCTGACCCTTGCATGTAGTCATGCATGGTGTAGAGGGAGGGCGTAATTTTGTATCTTACGCCATAATTTTGTATCTTTCATTATTAGGAGATCATCAAATGTGATGTAAGTAATAAATTTGTATTACTAATGTGATATTGGTTCCATTGAATGTGACAATAATATGAAGGGACTACCAAATGTGACAAAAGATATTATCATAAGTGTTATTTGTACTATCCAATGTAACTAAAAAATAATAGTACAAAATTTAATTGTTTAATTTAGGCTTAAAGTAGCATTCAGTAGACATGTGGATAAATATCAAATTTAATTGGATATTAAGATTACAGTCACGTAAAATTCTGCAAAACTCTCTAAATAAAACTCTCTCTCTTATTGATTGATAAATTGGAATTCTGAGCAGTTGAAACTTGATTGGCATTAGAATTTCCCTTTCCTTTATGGCTTATATTTAAGTGGATATCCATGCAATAACACTTATCCACTGTGTAACCAGGGATGTTACAATGGGTGCAAAAGGGTCTCTTTTTACGAATTCCATTCTTGTTTCCAAAGTTCGAGTTTCCAGAATTTGTCTTAGGATTAGCATATAGAGTAGTAGCATCATTCTGAGATTGGAAAGATCAATGACTAATATCTTTCTGAGTTTCTACTTGAAGAACCAAAGAATAGACCTTGCTAATTGGTGGAATAGGATCTGACATCAGAATTTGACTGCGAATAGTGCTGAAAATCTCATTGAGCCCCATCAAGAACCTTATTACATAGGCCCTATCATGTGAATCATTCAAGGCTTTCATTACTCCACAAGAACACTCTGGGAGTGAATCATAGTTGAGCAATTGATCCCAAAGACACTTGAACTTTGTAAAGTAATCAGTTGCTGTTAAAAGTATGTAGTTAAATGATTAAATCACCGATTGTCACAAAATCTTGTATCAATTTGTATAAATACATCAAATAGAATCCCAACATTTATAGTGTGGGAAAAACCAAACAATTCCAAGTCATTTTTCTGGTTTGTTAATCTTCAATCAAGAGAGATAATACTTGAGATGTTGGTTTCCCAATGTTTCACTTTAACTTATGCCGCAAATTGCCATCACTCAATTTATTCCCGTTGATTGCCAAATGCTCATGATTGCTACCGCAGAACAAGTCTTTCTATGAGATGTCCCTACATCACCCTTATTAACTTTATGAATGTAAAATTATTTGCGAAACTAAGGGTCTGTTTGATTGGAGGGATGGAAAAGTGAGAGGATAAAAAATGGTGGGAGAATAGAAAAGATTTTAATTTCCCTCATTTTTGTTTGGTTGAGAGTGAAAAAGTGAAGAGATGGAAAAAGTAAGTTTGTATAAATTTACTCATATACACTTGTTAAAGAATGATGCCCAATTAAAACCAAAAAGGTGATAAACAACCAAAAAGAAATCACCTAAATTTATTAAAAAATAAATATCATGTCCAGGAAAAAAAATCACATCTAAAAAAAAAAACACAAAAGAAAGCAAAAGAAAAAAAAATATGAGTAACGAAAGCCTGCCAGTAAAATAAAAAAAGCCTGCCCACTAAATCCAGTGGCAGCACCACGTTATGCTTAGGGTGTTCCCAAGAGCACTCTGACTTGAAAAAAAAATTTATATATATAATAATTAATTTTTTTTTTTTTGTACCCTTAAAAAAATAGGAACACCCTCAATCAAAATTAAGAACACCCTCAACTTTTAAAAAAAAAATTATTTGTTCTACTTTCAAGCCAAAAAAAAAAAAATTTCAACTGAAATCTAAAAATAAAAAAATAAAAAAATTGTAACAGAGCAAAACAACGAACGGCAACTGGCAAGCCCAACATCAAGTCCACGGCAAGCCCAACAAATTTCAGAGGAAGCAAACCCACGGTTTCTCAAAAAAAAAAAAAAAAAAAACCCAATATAGATCAAAACCTCAAAATTAGTAGTTCAGTACATCAGACATATCAAAATCACTAAAGCTAAAGCAAACCTAAAAAGAAAAAACAAAGCAACGGCGCCTCCCCTTAGAAGTTAGATCGGTCCAGTCGCCCCTCATCGCATCGGAGATCAACCCAGCTCCAGCGCAATCGCTCGTCGGACATCGTCACCCCTCATTGCATTGGAGACGGAGATCGGTCCAGCTTCAGTCCAGTCGCAGTCGCTCAGCCTCATCGGACATCGTCACCCCTGGCCTCATCGCATCGGAGACGGAGATCGGCCCAGTTCCAGTCGCTGTGTCACAGTCGCTCAGTCATCGTCACTGTCGCAGTTCGCACTCGCCCATCGGAGACAGAGATCGGCCCAGGTATTTCTCTCTCTCTCTCTCTCTCTCTCTCTCTCAAATATGAAATGAAATAATGAAATAATCTTATGGGTCTCTCTCTCTTTATTAACTTTAGTCTTTATTTGAACACTGTGAATTGTGATTGGCTGAAGCACCTTTCAAAAAAAAAAAAAAAAAGTGATTGGCTGAAGCACTCAGTGAGTGAGTGGAGCTTCAACTTTAATAATTTTTTGACTTATTGAATTTGGCATTTTGGCTTTATCTTCATTCTTATCCGTTGGTTGGTGTGTGTTGGTGTTGGTGTTGGACTGTTTGGTGAGATATTAATTGTCTTTTAGTGTAATGTTATTGTGATTGTGAAATTTTTTGATTGGCAGGCTTGTCTGTTGAGTAGTGTAATGTGCACATCAACACATGGAATGTGTAATGTGCACATGACTTACTCTTTTAGTGTAATGTGCAACTAATAAATAATAATTTAATTAATCAATAATTAATTGGGAAAAAATTAATAAACAATAATTAATAATTTAATTAACCAATGCATTATAAAAGACAAACAAATTAAATTATGTTAGGCTAAACAACAATTAATAATTTTATAATTAATGAAACAATAATATAACAAATTATAGTTTATAAAAGACAAACAAATTAATGAAACAACTAAACAATAATAATTAATAATTTTATTAATATTTCAAATAAACTTATAGTTTATTGTTTATTCTTTTACTAGAATTATGGACAAATATTTGATGAGAAAACCACGTATCCAAAAAAAATATTTCTGGGAAAAATTTTTAGAAACACCCTGAAAAAAATTCCTGGAGCCGTCACTGACTAAATCAAAAGAAAAAAAAAAGTGAAGAAACCTCATTTCGTATAAATGTTGATAGATTCGATTAAGCAGCCTATGTCGATAAATGTTGATGGAATGAAAAATACAAAAATATTCTTTAATTGCACATGGGCATTTTTGTCCATTAAGTAGCATCATTTTCTTCATTCAGTTTTCTCTCCATTTAGATAATGGAGAGAAAACTTTTTTGATAGGCCCGGCCACTACAAAACACGCGGGTCTTAGGCCGCATTTTTTTTGGCCGCGTTTTTAAAAACGCGGCTACAGATGAGATAAAGCTGCGTTTTTAAAAAACGCAGCTTAAGTTATTCATATGTAGCCGCGTTTTGTACATGCGGCTATAGCCCATGTCTGGAGCCACGTTTTTTAGTGTGTATAGCCGCATTTTTGGGGGTGGAGCTATTGCCGCGTTTAAAAAACGCGGCCATAGGACCTTCCTATTTATTTTTTTATTTTTTAAATCTTAACCTTGGCCATGTTTAAAAAACCCCAGCTCTAGCTTGTCTAAAGCCGCGTTTTATAGACGCGGCTTTAAATTTAGTCTGAAGCCGCGTGTTTAAAACACGGCTTTAGTTTGGGATGGGGCCACGTTTCTTAAACGTGGCTTCAGATTTTGCCTATAGCCGCAAGTTAAAAATGCGGCTTTAGGCTTTGTATAAATAGTATACTAAAAAATTTCCAACCCTCTCCCATCGCACATCATCAGCCTCCATCTCTTAAGCTCTTACCCTCCATCTCCGATCTCAACCCTCACCCTCCATCTCTCCAATCTCAAGCCCTTAACCATCGCATATCTATCACTCTCACTCCCCACAGGTAAATTTAAACCCAGTTTATATTGATCACTTGCTAAATTTCTCTTGTTTTTCGTTTCTCACAGGCTTTCTCTTCTTCAACGCAGAGAACACTCCGCCCTCCGATCCCAACGTCCCTTTCCTCCAGATCCACTGGTGAAGGTACATGATTTCTGAGCTTAGCCTTAAATTTTTTGAGTTAGGGTTTGTGTTTGTAAATAAATTTTCTGATTTTTATTTTTATTTTTATATTTTATATTTATTTCTATTTTTGGATAGGTTGTGGTGAGAATTGCTCTCCTTTGATCGGACCACACAAGCTTTTGAGGGATTTTGAATATTGGGTTATGAAAAAGTAATGAAATTAATCATCGTTTGTTGTTAGTGATTGGGTATTACTAAATTTGATGAGATGTTTTTGGGGTTTTGGTGAAGGTGGCAATGGCAAGGTTTGCATTGGGTCCTTGGTTCCATGAGACGGTCGTCAATCCTCTCATCCAAATCCTACGCAGGTACTCTCTCTCTCTCTCTTTTAATTTGTTTTTGAAGTGGGTTTTGTTTTTAGTGTAATTGAATTGGAAATTGATGAGATTTTAATGGGTTTGTGCTTAATTGCTCATTACTGTAATTCTTTTATTGTTATTGTACATTTCACATGCTTAAACTTAGTAATTTCTGGGACAACAAACATTGAATTTTCGGTTGAAACAGCTCAGAGATCTTTTAAAACAAAAATAAAAAATTATTATCGAAAGTTAATTTCTTTTTTGTGCATTCTAATTTTCCACGTTTGGGCAATGATAAATCAGACATAAAGAAATAAGTTTTGAATTGATCTAAGTTTTAGTACTACTATTGTTTGATTATTTCAAGGTTATGTATTTGATCAGTTTATTTATTAGATCTATTTAGCATTAGAAAATTAATTTGAAGTCATTTTGAGTAAATTTTACCTCTTTTTTATTTATTTTTTTCTCAGGGGTGCTGAGCCGAAGCAATTGGCAATATTTTTGGTTTGAATATGATCAAAGGTTTGTAGGTATGTTGTTGGTGATTTAATTAGTTCCTTGTGGTAGCAAAATGTTTGATGTGTGTTAGATGATTCAGTGGTAATTGCTTGGTTGATGGTGCACGCTTAAAAATGGAATCATCCATGAATAGTTATAGACATGATTTTTGGTAAGCATTGTGTCCTTTGTTATGTGTCTACATGTTGCAGTTGTATTAGCAAATTGACTCCTTTCTTTTTTCCCTTATATCATTTTGGCTCTTTCCCTTGCCTAAACTTGGTCTCAAATTTTCATGGAACCTAAGTGTGGTAATCAGAAAGTTGACTACCACTTTCCTGATAATGTTTAACCATCTAAGAACCAGAATGGTGTACTTCTGCTCAAAATTTTCTATATTTAATCTTCTAAATGAATTTTTTGATACATTCTTAATCACTTACTGTATATTTGGTAAGGAATTTGCAAACTGAATTTAGGCACATTGCAGAATTTTAAATTCTATCATAAAAAGTTCTTTGTTTGGGTGTTCACAAGAAGAAATTTTAGTTTCAAGCAGGAATGCTAACTCAGATTTGAGGGCTCAAAATACTATTTGTGGCTTCCCTTGAAATATCTGGCTTCAACCTCTTTGGTACACTTCTCCCTATCTTACCCACCTCCTCTTCCTAACCCCTCCATTGCTTACTTACGGCAAACCAACTCTCCAACCCCATCCTCTTGACCTCTTCTCTCTCTCTCTCTCTCTCTCTTTGCCCTGCACTGTTGATGCAGAGTTATATTTAAAAAAATTATTAAATTGATGCTACTACATGGCTAAGTTCCAGCCCTTAGAAGGTGGCTAGTTCAATGTAGCTTGAGACCTTTGGAAGATTTTGGTGCACTTAAAACCTGGGATGCACAGACGCGGCACCGGAGGTGCCGCACCCGCGTCCGACGCGGCGGGACTCGCCGACGCACGAGGGACGCCGCTGCTCACGCGTCAGTGCGGCATTCGGCCACGTGGCATCTTATTTTTCCCGCCGACTCGCGCCGACGCGGCGCCGATTCGAGCAGATTCGGGCCGATTCGGCCAGAATCGGACTGTTTCGGCCGTATCGGCCGTTGACGAAAACGGCCGAAACAGGCCTCGAATCATGCTGCAACAATCGAAATCGGCTCTAAATGAGACCCAAAAACCCTAAATCTATCCTTCCTTAATTTTATTTTGAATACTTGTTGCTTCTTTTGTGTTTTCTTTTTGGTTTTGTGTTGTGTTTTGTGTTTCTTGCTTTTTTCTTTCTTTGTTTTGTGAATCAAGGCATAGTAAATTAGTAATATGTTTTTTAAGAATATTTTAATAGTAAAAATATATAGAAAATATAAATAAAAATATTTTTAATAATTTTTTAATTGCCGAGTCCCGCCGCACCCGCACCCACTTTTTTCAAAAATTGCCGAGTCCCGCACCCGTACCCGCACCCGTACCCGTACCCGCACCCGCACCCGCACCCGTGCTTCATAGCTTAAAACTAGAGTAAATTGAAAGCCTACTTAGTTTGAAGAATGAAGGGGCTCACTAATTAGTTATTGTTGTTGTTTATGGAATTTTGTTGGTTTAGATGAATTGAATTTCCTTAGTGTACATTATATTCAAAAAATGAAATTAGTAAATTGATGGGATTTTAAATCATGGAATTATTAATTCCATTGATATAGATTTTCCATGTAATATCATTTACTTCTTCCAAAAGCACAAGATCAATCTTTTCCCTAAATCTCTGCAGGAACCTTGGAAGTCCCATATAGGTTCAATTTGCAGCAGGGAGGGATCTAAAGCCTGGTCAACTTGGGAGCATGATACAAACATTGTCGAACTGGTAACATCCCTTGTTCAAATTTATTTGAGAAACTTCTATGCTCATTTTGGTTGCTTGTTTGATTGCTAAATCATTCTCCATTTCTTGAACAATTTATTTATTTATTTATTTTTAATACTTATCAAGTGATGAAAATGCTATTTGAAAACACTAGAGTAGGGTTGCATAGGTTGACGATCAGTGTAAAATTTAATCACATTCAAATTTGGACATAAAACTGCAAGACTCTAATTCATATGTACTAGAGTTTGGCTGGACTCATTATAGGTCTACTGCTTAATGCAGCATGCTTGCTTCCATGCTGCACATGCCAAGGTGTTTCTCTCCTCTGTCTTCGAAATTGCCCTTGCATGGGTGTAGCCTTGGTGTTAGTTGATCCAAGCATTGTTTTTTAGCTCATTTTCCACTTTTCTTGCCAATATCTTGACTCCCTTGCACATTGAGTGTTGTGAAGTATTCAGGGTTATAGCTGCGTTCAAAACGCAGCCATAATTGTAGGCTAAAGCCGCGTTTTTAAAACGTGGCCATAGTGATGGGCTGAAGCCGCGTTTTAAAAACGCGGCTTTACGTCACAACTATGGCCGCGTTTTAAAAAAATGTGGCCCTACGCCTATAGTTACGTATTTTAGGCCACGGTTGAAAACGTGGCCTAAAAAAACGCGGCTATAGACCAAACCATCCTGAAGCCACGTTTTTCTGAGCTATAGCCACGTTTTTAAAACGCGGCTATAGAAAACACCTGAGCCCCACCATTTATTTTTCTTCCTCTTCACCCAATTAAACACACTCCAAAAAAAAATTCTTTCATTTTCTCTCCAAATAATTAAGTTTTTCATTCACCCTATTTCACCCCAAACAAACACACTATTAGTAATCGAACCCTAACTTAAATCCTACTCGGTGACAGCCTGAGGAATGGAGATTGTAAAGAAAAATAAATAAATTTGGCTCATTTTGGAAACATAGGTTTTTTTAAAAATGGGAATGTAAGGAAAGTTATTTATAGGGTTTAAGTACGTTTTGGCTGGAGAGAAAAGTTTTTGTATAGAAATGAGTAACTGTTACCACATCCACACCACAGTATGTTACAATTCATACATTACTAACTTTCCCAACCAATGTTGTTACCTAAATTGAATTTCACTTGTTGTCTAATTTTGCGTCACGTGTCCTATTTAAATTTTTTTTTAAATTTTTTTTTTTTTAGGTGAGTTAAATTGTGCAAAAGACGAAAAGTTTAATATAAATAAACTATCAAAAACAAAAAAGAAAGAGTAAACTCATGTATATCAAAAAAACTAAATAAAAATTACAGAGAGAGAGAGAGTGTGTGTAAAACTTGTCTATAACTTAATAAACAAAAATAAAGAATAAAGAAAGAGAGAGTAAATTCATGTATATATTAAAAAACTAAAATAAAAAATAAAGAGAGAGAGAAAGAGAGTAAAACTCATCTATAATTTAAAAAATGTGTAATTCTGGAGGACTATCAGCGTCTTGCAGCATCCCAAAATACTATAACAGTAGTACCATAAGACCCTGGGGCTGTCTCCCTCTAAAGAATAGTTTCTGCATGGCATGTGAGACCACTACGTGGGGTAGGGAGATATGTAATAGATGTGGGGGTGAGTGTTGGTGGGTACACAAGCCAAAGATAAAAACTCCCTACAATATTGTTCTTTTGTTTTCTCAGTCAATAATATATACTTTTATCGTTATCTTAAAAAAAAATTGTGTAATTCTTACATTAAGTAAAAATTTAAACTCATAATGTGTGTAATTGTAATTTTTTTTTTAATTATACTGTACATATGTATTAGTTATAAAATAGTTGATATAATATGTTCCTATCTCAATTCTCAAGGAGTACTTTTTTTTTTTATACCTTGATTTGCTCCCCACTCCATATACTTTTTCTAATGAATTCAAAATCATCATGTTGTTAATGTTTTGTAACAGTGGACTATTTGATTGACAAAAAATTTTGTTCTTTCTTCTTTCAGGATACTTCGGTGTTGTAAGAGTGGTATGTTTGATTGTGGGACAATTACACCCTTTTTTTTTTTGAAACAAACACATACATAAAAGGGAGTGGGAACTGTCAGTTAAACTTATAAATTCACTTTTATAATTTTAAACACCCAAAACCTCCAAAATAAACCTTGAAAGTTTGTGTGTGTGTGTGACTTTTAAAAGTTTTGAGGTGATTCTCGAAATGTTGAGGCATATATTGTGATTATTTAGAGATTTCAAGGCTGATTTCCTCGTTTCAATGCATATGAGGTATTAATGTCATTTTGTGGTTTTAGAAGGTATTTCAATCGTATTTAGAGATTTTAAAGATATTTTCGTTGTTTTGGAGGTTGAGATGGTAATTTGATATTTTTTAGCTAGAGTTTAGGGTATTCTAGGGTAATTATAGAATACTCTCAGAGTATTCCTTCTTCTCACATAATTGTGGATCCCACTAATTAAATTTATAGTAAAACCCACAATTCATATGAGAGATGAAAGTATGCATTTATAGAACTCCCAGAATACTCAATAATTTTCCAAGTATTCTATCAGTTTCCAAGTATTCTATCATATAGGTTGGTTTGAATTTATTGCATGTGTTGATGATTGCTCCTAATCTTAGTGGTGGAGATTCAATCCCAAATCCCTTATTAGGATAAAAAACTTAAATCCATTGAACTTACCCGGAACCACCACGTAGTAGGGTCAATTTTATTCCATTATTTTAACCAGGAATTCAAACATAAACCTAATTATGAGAATTCTCTTCCCACATTATCTTGTACATCAGAGTTTTGCGAGGTAGCTGATGTCAAATGGATAAGCAGTTGGGGGCTGACTGCTGAGAGCATGCCCTTCCCACATAGAACTCATATTGGATGGACTGCATCCCAAACATTGTAACTGTCCAATTACCGACAATTCACAGCAAGAAGCATCTGTAATGGCAATGGCAAAGACTGTTAATATTTTACGCAATCTACCTCAAAATCAAGAACTTGTGTATCCGATACTAGTAGTGTTTATGAAGATAAAGAGAGTGTTCCTCTGTGTATCCGATAAGAAGCCACCAATGTACTCCGTCAAAATTATGAAATTCCAAATTTTACAAGAGATCTGCAACGTATTTACTTGGTGATATGATTGGCTATTCTAAACTCTGCCTCCATGAATCAGGAATTTTTTTTTTAAATAACTATAAAATCAAAACTATATCATTAGTAAACGAAGGTTTGAAACAAATTTGGTTTCTAACAAATCGAGTCCAGAGAACTCGATTTTGGGCTCATGAATCGAGTATAATGTACTCGATTTTGGGCTTATGGCAGCAGCTGACGTGGACAGGGAGTCCACGTCGATCTAGAAATCGAGTTCATTGGACTCGAATTAGGAAACTAGTAAATCGAGTCTATTGAACTCGATTTCTTTGGAGCTCAATTTCATTTAATCCCTCAATTTCAAACACTCTCACCGTCTCTCTCAGTCTGACTCTCAAATATCTCTCAGTCTCCACCGTCTCTCACTGTTCTCAGTCTCCACCGTCTCTCACTGTCAAATCTCTCTGAGTCTCCACCGTCTCTGTCAGTCACACCACCGTCTCTCGAAAACACCCACCGTCTCTCAAAAACACCCACACTGTCTCTCACACACTCTCCCACCGTCTCTCTACACACCCAAATCCGACCCAAAGACCCAAACCATCCCCACCACCATCGCAGTGAACCCAACCCAAATCCAACCCAAAGACCCAAACCATCTCCACCACCACCGCAGTGAACCCATCGGCATCACCATCAAACCCGCACCACATATGTCGATCCATTTATTGTCAGATTGCACGGCGTGAGAGTCAAAGGAGAGCTGCGGCAGCTGAGGCAGAGACTTGAGATTGCAAAGGTAAGAATGGTTTGATGTGGTTGAGTTTGTTGATGGACAACCTGTAATGGAGTTGGGTTTATTTTAATTTTGTTGAAGAACAACCTGTAATGGAGTTGGGTTTATTTTAATTTTCTTAACTAACAATATCTGCAATGGGGTTAGGTCTTACTTTTTCCCCTCATACTCTTTTCTCTTACAAGCTGTAATAACTATTCCAAAACCTAGTTTTATAGACAAGTATTTTACTAGGAAGAGAGTGAGAGAAGAATTAGCCTATATTAGGCATAGAGTGTTGTATACAGTGCACTGGGAAACTAGCTGCACTAGCAGCTATATCAAACACCTGAGTTATCACTACTCTAGATACAAACCAAATTTGAGTGATCATGACCTGCTGGTGAAAGTTGTGGTGATGAAGGCTTGGTCTTGCCAAGTAGGCCTTCTAAGTTTTGCTGCACTTGTCTACCAGATTTTTATCAGTGCTTATGATGACTGCTCTATGAAGATTCAGCTCGATCCTCCTCTGAATAACAGTATACCTTCCATGTTCCTTGCTTCAAATACATAACCACACCTTCTAGTCCTCCTATTTTTGTAAGCTGCCACATTGATAAGAATTTTCCAGTCTTGGTTGAAAACAGGTGTCCTAGGCTTGGATTTTTTACTTTCCTTGTGAGTCTAAATCTGGTGGAAAGCCTCTCTGTACCAGCAAATAAGATTTTGAGAGGTTAGTACTACCTCAAGAGGGTTAGGAACCTGCCCTTTATGGAGAACCATATTTCTATGGTTCCATAACGTACATAATATGGTGAACAGAGCTTGCAGCAATGCCATTTTGGTTTGACCTGTGACTGATTTTGTGGAGATGTATCCCAACAACCATTGTCTTAAAGCGGCATAGTTCATATCTGTAGTTCTAATACCAAGGTACAATTCAGAAAAAGTTGAGTGCTAGACCCCTCTTCTGCATCACAAAGCAGACATCTAGTAGAGGTTTGAATTCCTCTTCTGTTAAGGGTAGCAAAACAGGCAACACTGTCATGCAAAATTTTCCAAATGAAGGTGAGAATCCTAATAGGCAGTTTCAAATTCCATATTAGTTTCCAAACACCTTCAGAAGTTCCTCTATCGTTAAGACCTTCATTGACTGCCCCATGTTGGACTTTCCCTGATGAGCTGGAGTGCCTCTACACCAACTTATCTGGATTGCCCTCAGTTTTTGTGAAAGGAGTGTTTAAAATTTCTGCACAGGTAGGGTAAGGATATAATCTCCTAATTAAATCACACTTCCAAGACCTGGAATTTGAGTCAATAATATCTGCCACTGTACCATTAAGGAGATTAACCTTTCTTAATTTCTGATTGGAAGTTTGGAACCAGTCAGGGTGAGCGAGTGGGATTTGCTGCCTGACCCAACAAGCAACCTACCTTGCCGCAAATCTGCACATTGTGATATGGTAATACTCCTCCAGGTCCATGAATGGTCGGGTTTTGGGTTATACCCTTTTAAGGTGGTTCTAGGGAAGTATTTAGCTTTGTAGGTCCTAGCTAGTAGAGAGTCTGGTCTATTTTGAATCCTCCAATACTGTTTGGCTAACATAGCCTGATTTAAAGTACTAAAATTCTTGAAGCCCAAACCACCTTTCTCAGTCCGACTCACTCCGACATCTGGCTGTGATCCTCTGACGGTGTCCGTCTCCACACCTGGTTCATCAAGCTCTTCCCCGACTGAAGGAGTTTGAGAGGTTTTTTTTTTTTTTTTTGCCTTATTTTCTTTTTGTTTGAAGAGTTAGGTTCCTGTTTCACTAAATTATAGGAATTTAGTGTTTAGAGTCGTTGAATTCGAGTTGGAGTGTGTTAGGTTTTTGTTGTTATAGTTTTTTAGGGTTTGGGTTTAATGCTTGTACAAGCTTGTCTTAATTTTTAGACTAGGCAGAATTTTTAATTTTTGTATTTTATTCGAATTGAGCTTTTTGAATTTGAAATGATTTTGTTATATATATATCAGTTTGAAACTTGAAATGAATGTACTTATATTATTTTGTTATATCCTCATGCCCAGGAGGCTTTGTTATATTCTTTTGTCTTTTTTTTTTTCTTGCAAGATTTGGACAATATGTACTAAGCCTTAAGCCACTGATTACAATCATCAAGCCAAGTCTGGGTGGTGAATACTCATTCATAGTCATAAGCTAAGAAAAGGACATCTAGAAACTCATTTATAATATGTATGCTTCACGATCACCCTAGGACACTTCACATGCTTGGCACAGTAGTTACTCATGTTTCCACTCTAACTCAAATTTAAAAAGTTAAATGTACTACCTGTGCAAATGGTAATATATTAATGGATAGTTGTTTCGTGTTATTGTTTTGATAGTTGATCGAGTCTAAGAAACTCGAAATGTTAGTTTGCTAATTACTTTGAAAATGATGTTAACTAACGAATATGTTTGAAAATGGGTGTCTTATGCCAATTTCTCCTTTTGGTTCTGTTTTTGTTTAAGAGAAATCGAGTGTTAAAGAGTCAAGTTCACGTGGAACTCAAGTTTCTGATACTTAAGTTGCAACAGTGAAATCGAGTTTAAGAAACTTGAGATGTTAGTTTCATAATTAGTTTGAAAACGATGTTAGGGAACAAATATGTTTGAAAATTATCTTTATATGTGTGCATAGTGGTATTTGGAGAATTGTGCAATAAATTAGGCTATACATTGAGATTCTTGCCAATTTATCTTGAACATGGGCTTATATTACTCTTGACTCCCTAAAATTTGTGTAGTATGGCTGCCGTTGCTGAGGTGGTTAATGAGTTCGGTCCTGGTCCCAGGGTTCCTTCGGTGTTAAGGTTTCTAACAGAACATCGATCGTCTGCTGTTTGGGAAGGCAAGGTAAAATTAAAATCGATGACCTGCTGAATTTCTATATTATTTTCTTATCCTTTTACATTATGTTGATTTTTTTTTTCATTTCTAAAATCCTTAGTTTGTCAATGGCATCAGTAGCTTTGAATGCATAGTCATGCCCATTAGTTGGATTGAGTTAGATTGCTTATGCTCTTGCAAAATGGTCGCTTAATAATTATCTACCTCTATCATTTTCGTTTTAGGCTATAATCCTGATTTTGTTGATGTAATTCTTCTTGAGCATAACCTTAATCTTGATATATAGCTTTTGTATTTTTGGTTTTTGTATAAAAAAAAAAGGAGACTACAAACGCTTCGTTAAATAAGTTGGCATATTGCATCTCATCACCATGGTTCTATCATGTGCAGGATCCGGGGGTATTGAAATGTCGTGGTCGTAATGAGGAGTTTCGAAAACGAAGCCCGATGGTGGATGATCGCGTCCTCGACATTGTCAAGAGAATTGGATTAGAGGGGCTATATAGGACCCCATTTAGAGAGCTTGACCATAATTTGATAACGGCCTTTGTTGAGCGATGGCGGCCTGAAACCCACACCTTCCACCTTCCACATGGTGAGATGACGATCACATTACAAGACGTGGAGGTTCTGTTGGGGATTCCAATCGATGGTGAGGCAATTGTTGGAACTTGTGCCTTGAAGTGGGCTGTTGAATGTCAAGAAATGCTTGGAATTGTTACTAATTCTGTGGTGCTTAAAGGACAGAGGATCCAAATCAAGAAGCTACTTGAAAAAATTGACCAAGGGTTGCCCGATGGTGCAGAAGAGGTTGTTGTGCATCAGTATGCACGGTGTTATATTCTAGCACTCCTAGGGGACACAATTTTCACTGACAAGTCTGGCGATAGGGTGCATACGATGTGGTTGCAGATGTTGAGGGACCTTCACAATCCACCTCGGTACAGTTGGGGGAGCGCTTGCCTTGCATGGTTGTATAGAGAGTTATGCAGGGCAACCGACAAAAACGCTAGTCAGATTGGTGGGGCCTTAATACTCATTCAATATTGGGCATGGTCCAGATTCCCTTTTTTGTGCCCAAGGATGGACCTCCCACCAGATGGTGCATATGGCCCACCATTACCATCTTCGCCATTGTCTATTAAGTAAGTCTCTTCCTTGACCGATTCTCTCTATTTTTTTTGGATCCATCATTTTAAACGATATGACACATTGAACTTTACACCATACAACATACATATCCTTTTTATTTTTTATTACATTGCATATTTGGTAGATATTGATTTCCTCTTTCTTCATTGTAGGTTGGTTTGGATCGTGAGCACGAAGAATAGCCCCGCCGAAATCTGTTTGGTTCGGTACCGTCAACTTCTAGATTCTATGTATCCCAACCAGGTATCCAAATTGTGTTTCTTGTAATGTTATCTTAGTGTATACTGTTATAACTGTAAAATATGTCAATTCAAAATAATTGAACATTGCATAATGTGTTGCACTTTTTTTTTACTACAACAGGTGGTGTGGCAACCATATGAAGCCGAATTAGGCCACCTGCCTGCGTTCTGTGTAGCGGGACGGGACATGTAAACGGCGAGGGTGCCGCTTGTATATTTCTGGCTAGTAGAGAAACATACACCGGATCGTGTTCTTCGTCAGTTTGGGATGGTGCAAGAAATTCCCGAAGATGTTGATACTGACGATGCCCTTCATAAGATAGACTTGAGGGGGAAGATTGAAGTGGATTGGAGGGTCAGACATTTTAGCCACATCCAAGTATGGAATACGAGAGCACAGAAACTATGTCATGGAGCACGACTAGAGGGTGCTATGTCGAGTGTTCATCCATACTTCGGCTGGTATGGTAAAGTCACATGAAGGTTTGTCGACCACACTAGCGCCTCTCTTCTTATTACGGTAATCGCTTTGACCTTTCTTTCCAAATTTTGTTGCGTATTACCATTTTTGCGTTACGTGTACTAATTGTATTACAACATTTGCAGGTCGTCATGCACAAGCAAATGTTGATGCTTTATGTAGTAAACAGTCCTGAGCACAAGCTGATTACAGCTACGGTAAAGGAAATGGATCGCCTTCACCGTCTAGCTGCCCATCTTCCCTTGGAAGATGCGGATACAGCAAATCCAGAACTGCCAGAACATAATGCACGACCAAGCACGAGCTCAACTCTTGCCAGCCATAGCCATGGCCAGTGTGTTGCACCCCATCAAGGCCAAAATCAACCCCCTCCACCCACACATGCTTATCCTGCCCCAGAGTTCCCTCCACCCCCACATGCATCACCTGCCCCAGAGTTCCCTCCACCCCTACATGCATCTCCTTCCCTAGAGATCCCTCCTCGTACTACTCCCGCATTTCCTGACCTACAAATCCCTGTACCCACTGCACATGCATCTTCTTACCCCGAGATCCCTTCACCCACCCTATGTACATTTTCTGACCCCGCTTATCCATCCCTTACTCCACCATCCTTTGATCTCGGCATTGATTTCAATGACACCCCTCAGGTCATGCACACTCAATCTCCCTCGTACAACATTGGTCATATACACCATGTACCACCCCATAGTGACTCCATGTCATTCATGCCCACTCCTGGACTGCATACAGCTCCTATGACTATGATCCTCAGTCACATTTCGTCCACTACACCATCCTCCCCCGCAGTTGTAGTATCTTCAGTTGTTGGGAGTCAAGCAAATCAACCAGCTGTGCATGTCGAGAATGAGCAAGTTGATGATCTACAGTCTCCCCCACAAGGTCGGCCTAAACGCACAAGAAAAGCACCTCCTTGTGGGACAGGTGGTCACAAAGCAGGACACAAGGCTGGCCCCACGGTATGCATTGGTCATTTACTAGCTTTGAATACTTCTGTGTCTGCTGTTATAGTTGGTATTAAAATTCATTTGATCCATTGTTTCTTTGTAACTTCGTCTTTGCAGCAAGGCAAGGAGCCTGACCAAGGAGATGCGGTACCCCCTCCCCCACATACCAGACATTATACAAGACAGCGTAAGCATCAAGTGCCATAGGGTGAGCACCCCATCTGCCTACAAATGGTGTTCAATTCAGCATGTATAATTTGCCCAACTCAGCACCCTTTGCAAGATTTGTAAGGCTTATCAATATGCTTGAGGGTTTATGTTATCTCTTTTTATATGTTTATGCTACACTAGTCCTGAATATTTTTGATTGAGGTTCTTGAGGACTAACAGACCAAGGGACTTAATGAAAACAAAACCTAGGAAATTATGAAGCTTGGAAAAGTTCTCATTTAGTTAGTGCTATCCCAAGGATTTAGGTAATCACCAATCATGAAATAGTCCGTCGCCTCTTTAACTTTGACCAGTAGTCCGCCACTTGTTAGTTCAATTGGAACTTCTGTTAGGTCATAATTCTCATTATTTCTTGATTTTTGCCATTGGGTTTTATGATTTTTTTATTTATGGAAAACCACGTTTATTGAGGCTGTTATGTCCCTGTAACCTCGCTTTTTTGCTGTCAAACTTTTTATTTGTCCCTGTAATCAGCTGCTTTCCAATATTTGCATGACTAGCTATGGTGCCATGTCATTTAGGTGCTTTCTAGTGGAATATTAATCTCAGAAGGTCTAGTCAGCTCACTGCTCGCCCTCTCTTTTCTTCTCTTTGTGTTTTGTATTTTGACCACATTCTTACAGTTTACCTTAACCCCTTTTACCACTTTAAGGTTTTCTCTTCAAGGATTTTGCCATTTATATTCTCTTCTCTGCCTCTGCTTAGACACCCAAAACCAAAAGAAAAGCCTCTTTCCATTGTCACTGTTCCAAAAGCATATAGTTTCTTATTCTTTCCCAGAGCAAAAGCTACCTCCTTCAAATTATTAAGCATCAAATTCCAAGAACACCCATAAAGGTAAAAATCTCTTTATACCCCACTTATTTATAATTATTACATATATGCATGTGTGAGAGCTTATTCTCTTATTTTAAAACTCTCTTGCATTTTTTTACCCCTGACAGAAAATGAGCACTGCAAGCTTCACTTCGAACTTCTTTGGTACTGGGTGCTTTTGGAAGGTTTGTATTTGTATAGCTTTCTGTATGTTTCTTGAGAAAATGTAGTAAAAGAAACAAATATAAATTTCTGAGTTTTGAACATTGAAGTACAATGAAAACAGCCTGATACAAGTATGTGGCTTAACTGAGTTGATTTTTATTTCCAGAGCCCAGTAAGGAGAAAAAGAAACTGGAATTTTTGTTCTTTTTTTTTTTTGTCAATTTTCTTAGCCACCAAATTGGGAGGGAAAACAAAACGTAGTTTTGTTTTTTACTTTCTGGGTTTTAGCTTTTTTTGCATGGTATTTGGGAAGTTCATATATGTGACCAAGTGTGGAGTTTGAAAGTTGGGAATTAGTGGGGGTTTTGACTCTGCTTGAATTTGTGGTATTTGAAAGTTATGTAACTAAAATGCAGGACGAGTCAAGGATTTCAACGGTTAAGAAGCAAAATGAAGGCAAGGTGTTTGTTAAATGTGTTGTGAATACCAAAACCCAGAAGACAGAAAAGGCAGTTAGGATTGGTGTTCTTGGAGCTAGTGGTTACACTGGTTCTGAGGTATAGTTCCTCACTTACAACTTCTTTCTAAACAAATATAGGCTGTTTATTTTGGTCTGTTTCGGGTGTATGTATGTGTGTGGGTTGGCAGGTAGAAGCTATTTGAAGCTAAAACAGTCAGCTTTGAAATTTTGCTATGGAGTAGGAGAGAAAATCACCTGAGAATGTTTTTTACTAATGTATGCTAAGCAAGTAGCTCTAGGAAGAAGACGTTCATTTATGTCGAAATAAATTAATAAACCACAATCTTTTGTGCTAACTCAAAAAGTTGCCATGAATGCACTTTTGAGTTTTTTAATAAAGATCTTACATAAGTTTGAGAGGATTTTTTTTTTCCCCCGAAGTTCTCAACTTCATCCAATCATTTGGATGTCTTTAATACTGTAAATTTAGCCAACTCCTTTATTTTGTTTTCTGATAAGTTACTGTAAATTTATCCATATTCAAGTTTTATTTATTTATTTATTTTTATTATTATTATTTTTTCACTTGACAAAAGTATTGGATGATCTTTTTTGGCAGATTGTTCGGTTACTGGCATGCCATCCCCACTTTGGCATTACTCTAATGACTGCTGATAGAAAAGCTGGCCAATCAATTGGATCAGTGTTTCCTCATTTGGTCACTCAAGTATGATAAATTTCACTTAAATATCTCCTATGGTATCATTGCACTTGGTAGTTTTGAAGGTCTCGATTTAATAATAGAGGTTCAACATAATTTGATGATAGTGTGTGCTTTTATAGCATGGTTTTCAATACTTTGTTACGAAAGTATAATGCTTGACTTCCTCTATATATGCAGGATTTGCCAGATATGGTTGCAATCAAGGATGCAAACTTTTCTGATGTGGATGTTGTATTTTGTTGTTTGCCACATGGAACCACTCAGGTTTTTATTATTCCCTTCTCCATAGGTTGATCTGTGACCTGCATTTTCAAGGCCTAGTGAATGTTTTTTGTATTGAAATGCAATTTTAGTTCCTCTCTCTTTTTACTAATAACTTGTAGGATTATCTGTTAAATCACAGGAAATCATCAAAGCCCTTCCCAGAAGTTTGAAGATTGTTGATCTTTTTTAGTAAGCTTTTGCATAAGCACTATTTTGTTCAGTGTTTGTTTGTTATGGTTGTGTTTAGATGCATCTTGTGGTAATTTCAAAACTTTCTATTTTGCTTATGTCAAAGTTTTATGTTATGTTGCCACAGGATTTCCGGCTGCGAGATATATCTGAATATGAAGAATGGTATGGTCAGGCACACAGAGCGCCAGATTTGCAGGTAGGTAACAGTGGTCTTCTGGGTACTTAAACCTGTCTCTCACATCAAGTGTTGAGATTTTTCGTATCCCAAGATATATTTCCTTCTCATTGAATGGGGTGCATATGAAGCTATTTGGTAATGGGATAATGTGAATTTGTTCTGTCTTTATCTCTGTCTCTGTCTCTCTCAGTTCTCTCACTATCTATCTTCAATTGTACATGGAAGCCCAAATCTTAGGTGTCAAAATTAAACTCGTGACCATATGAAAGTTTTTTTCTTAAATTCAGAGGTACTTGCCTGTGAGTTTCTTGTTTTTATTTTTGATATTGAATTTTGGTCAAAAAGTTTGGCAGGTGGTTCAGATCCTCAAGCTTTATATAAATTGCATTACAGCCACTAGGGTTTCAATCTCTGTTTTTGCGTATGGAGTTAATTCTAAGGTAATCCCCACTTTCAAAAAGGACATATTCATGGAAAGAATTTTTTGATTACCCTCAATTGGAACTGCTTTCTTGAGACGAAGTTTGCACTTCCTTGTCCTCAATCGACGCAAAATCTGGTGTGAGTGGTGCAGGTTAGGATTTTCTCACCTCCTTTTAAAAATATATATATATATATTCTTTGCTCAATATTCTTGGTGCATTGTTTCATGGCTTTTGCTTCCTGGTTCACCATGCAGGGCGTGGTGCCAAAGAGGCAAATTTGTATACTGAAATAGTTGAAGGAATTTATTCTTATGGAATTACCAGGCATCGCCATGGTAAGATTTTATTCTTTATAAAACTTGAAACATGTGTTGATGCTTCATGGAAGGACTAGCCACGGATTGTAAATAATAATGTTATTAATAAGCGCAGTGAAATATGTTAAACACATGTAGCTAAAAAATAATTATTGAAAGAAATGTTACCTAGGCAATGACAAAAGACATCCCTGATGGAGAAAATGGCCAGCCTTTTGACCATTATGCTCAAGTATGAGCTGACGATTAGGGGCAGTATGTTAAATGACTAGGAAAATGCCCCTCATGGATCTATGCAGTCTGCAGTGTGAAAGAACTATCCACTGGTAATTTGCACTGATTTATGTTTCGGTCATGAATACCAGCTCTTTTGCAGAGTTGAATACTGCATGATCTTCCCTTATTGCAGGGGAGTCTTAATTTGAGGTTAACTTTTGTATCATGTCTTCTTGTTTCTGGAGCAAGTTTATGTTGCTTGAATAAAACAAATCCTCATGTATGACTGGGTTTAGGTGGCCAAACATAATAGGTGGAATTTGCTGATCAATTTCAGTCTTCAGTTGGGTGCTTTATGGTTTTGAATTGGCTGTCTTGGTCTTCCCTTTTTATTTCTTTTGTCTAATTTAGAACTATTTAATTGTTCAATAGTTTTTGTGCTTATTTGAGGAGGTAATTTGTGACTTTGAGCACTATATTTGTATTCATTAGATGACATGAAACACTAAACTTGGTTATGTGTTAAATGCAGTTCCAGAAATTGAGCAGGGACTCTCTGATGCTGCAAATTCAAAAATAACTGTCAGTTTTACTCCACACCTAATGCCAATGGTAATGATTAATATCCTGTTAAATTTTTATGTTTCTCTATCTTCACTAACTCTTTCAAAGTACTAAAGTATTTTATTCCTTTTCTGTCTTCTAAATCCGTGGTATGCAATCAACGATATATTTGGAAATGGCTCCAGGTGTAACAATTGAGGACTTATATCAACAATTGAAGATCTCTTATGAGGTATACCATTTCATTGTAGTTCAGTGGGTGAGCTACTTGTCAGGTCCATCATTGATCATCATAAGGAGTTAAAGTGATTGAATTGAGCATAAAATAGAATGATTGTGGTGTATGCACACAACAGGCACACATAAATTTTAAGACATCAATTATAGATAACTTGCATCTCCTTGGGCATACTTTTGGTCTCAGTTTCAACCGTCACCTGATAATAGGCTTCGTGTAATTGCTTATATAACTTGGATTGACCTAGTACACGCAATCCATTACCAATTTTCTGGGTATCAAGAGTTTCTTGTCAGCTTAGTTTTTCATATTTTTAGTTTGGTGTACATTCTCATCTGCTGAAGGCCCGAATGCATTCTTGAGTTCTTAGCATGGATTTATTGATTTCTACCTTTTGGGATCTTTTAAACACAAGCATTTGACTGTTTGTGTTGTGTATTTATTTGTATCTTGTGATAAATTGTTTGCTATCATTTTTATTTTGTTATATATGTGGGAACAGCACTAGGTAATGACTATGCACACAGCTGAAGAGAGCATTTTATAATTTTGAGTATTTTTCTTATTTTGGATTTTGTTGCTCTTTTTTTTTTTTTTTTTTTTTAAATCTAGGGAAATCAGGAATCCATGGATTTGGCATCTTTGCAAAGCATCCACATAGAGCAGGAGATATGGTATAGTAATTTGCTTAGATTATAATGATGATCCATTTTAAAAGCAAGAAGCATTTGAAGTAAAGGATACAATTTACTGTCTGTAGGTGATTGAATACTCTGGTGAACTTGTTAGACCTCCTATAGCTGACAGGAGAGAACGCTTTATATACAACTCCTTGGTGGTAAGTGTTTTTTTGATATAATAATTGGTCTGATTATTGATATGTGTGCATTATTGTTTCCCTACTGAGTTAATTGAGTATGAGAGGATTAAGCCCTTACTATTTTAATCCTAGAAGTCCCCTTACAATTTTACACCTTAGTTTTAGATACCATATTGTTATCTTAGCTTGCCAGTATTATGAAGGTTTGCTGAATTGGAAACTGGATAATTCTTTAATTTTGATTATGCTACTATAGTTTAATTACTTCTAGTAGTGGTATAGTATTGGTTTTCCAGTAGTATATGCTTTTATTAATATAATATATTTTTTACTTTGAATAAGTTGTCCTTTCTGTTATACATGAAGAAAGCATCAAGTTCCTTTTCGAGATAATTGACTAATTAATGTTGCAAGTAACATTAATCGTAGTGTTCAATTGCATTGTCTAAAGTGGATGGGAAATGTCATGTTGCACTTACTCTTTAAAGAAAATCATTGAAATCAATCCTTACATGCTTGGCACTATGGCTGGAGGAGCTGCTGACTGTCAGTTTTGGCACAGAAATCTGGGCATTAAGGTAATGTATTAAAATGATTATGCTGTTTTCCCCAGATTCAGAACATATTTTTTCAGGCATGTTGGCTCCAAATCATTTGAGTAAGTGAGTGTATAACGATTATTATAACTTAGTATCGTTAGCTTTATGCTGTCTGCTTTGTAGTGTTGATGTTATCAGGAAAAGTCCAATTTGTTAAGCCAACCTTTTTAGTATAGTGAAGTCTTATTGCTTTGTATATACATTAGGCAGCTAGAAATTGGTGTAGTGGTGAGGGTTTCTACATACTGGATTATCTTGACTAACAAAAAAAGAACATTTATTTTCATCATAACACTGATTCCTTAGTTCTTTTCGAAGATGGATAATGGAAATGGTAGAAATAATAATAATAATCCCTCCCAAAAAGGAAATATAATTTGATTTGTTAAATAGTCACTTCTAATTTTAGAGCTTATGCAAAGTCAGTTAGGCATTTTGCTTGAATATTTAAGTGGTGGCTGATCCAATGCCCACTGAAGAGACCATAGCCTAGCCATAGAAAATAGCCTGGCATGCCCTGGTGTGAATATGTCATCACAAGCAGTGCCCATTTTTTAAGTAGCTTTAAAACCCAATATTATGTGTTTTTCTTCTTTTGTCACTTCCTAATTGACACTTTTCTTGGCATTATTTAGTGTCGATTGCACGAATTGGCAAACAAGCGGGATCATTTCAGTTACAGGAGCATCAAAGCTGTTGGCAAACATTCTGTACTCTTACCGTGGAATGGGTCTGTCTGTTGGGACCATGATTGCTGGATGGGATGAGACGGTAAAGACATATGACTGTATCATGTTATGTTTTCACAGTATCTTTTAATCAGACTCTTGATATTTGTATTTTCTATATGGTTGTAGGGTCCTGGACTATATTATGTGGACAGTGAAGGAGGAAGGCTCACCCTATGCTTATGGTGTCCTGGACAATGGGTGTGTGCTCTTTCCCCAGTATTTTACATTGCCTAATGTCTTCTTGAAATTTGTTGAAGGAAACAATGATTTTTGCATTTTTGACCTTATTTCGCATGAGATTGATTGGAAGTAGGCAGTATTACTTCCTTGAAATACCAGATATTAGAGCAAAAAATTAAAACATATATTATTAAGGAAAGAAAATATAAAATAAAAGGACTGGGAAAATCCTTTCCTTTTGGACTTGAATTTTCCACCCATACGTGCTCGCTTCCTCCCAACTCCTCCCTGCTTTTTGCTTAGGTTTATGGATGTATGGGAGGACTGAATTGTGGGCTAAGTATTGAAATTTGAAAGAGTCCCTAGAATTTTGTAATTGCGGGCAAGAATGTAGGCACTTTGTTTTTACATATTCTGCACTTGATCAATTTATATAGCATACGATGTACAGGATGCTTGAGAATTGTGGTGTAAATGGGGGATGCCACTATTTAGGAACTTGGCTGAACAGGCCAGCTTCACTCATTTTGTTTATGCAAGTTTGGCAATTTGTACTTGTATGACTTCCATAATCATAGGTGTATGCTGCCTTATCCTATTTTTCCATATTCTGTGTGCTTTTCCATAAAAAATTGAGCCCTGCCTTTTTCTTTCCCCCCTCTCCCCGCTCCCCTTCTTTTTCCATTAGCTTGCAGTTTATGGCAGATTTATTTCTGAGTCAAATGTATACTTGAAATTTCTGTTTTCTATGGCACTACTTACACCAGTTACCGGTATGATATGTCAATTGAAGAAGCTGCAGAGTTGGCTAGAAGGTCTATTTATCATGCAACATTCCGTGATGGTGCCAGTGGTGGAGTTGCTAGCGGTACTCTCTTTGTGGTCTCTCTCTCTCTCTCTCTCTCTCTCTCTCTCTCTCTCTCTCTCTCTCTCTCTCTCTCTCTCTAAACACCACACATCCATGATCACAGTATAATTTGAACTTGTTCTTTTTATCAGTTTATTATGTGGGACCTGATGGATGGAAAAAGCTCTCTGGTGATGATGTTGGAGAGCTTCATTACCACTACTATCCAGTTATGCCGAGCACAGTGGAACAGGAAATGGTTGAAGTAACTGGGGCATAAAGCTCTTGCTGAACTTGGACTCTGTTATAGATGTTTTCTCCGTAGGAGATGGGGGCCTAAAATCCTTTAAGCACATGCATTTCCAGTTGGTCTTTCAAACAATTTATAGATAGACTTGTCTCTAAGGTTATATCACTTATCAGAGCCCTATGATTAATGGCTGTGTAGTGTTGTTGGACAGACTATTGTTGCTGATTGTTCAAAAGTTTTAATTAAATTCTATTTGGTTTTACCATTTTTTAGTCTCTATGTGTGTGCGTGCTTTCATGGCAAATACCTAAGCAAAATCTTGCTTTAGCTGCTGCTCTTGTGGGCAATGGAAGACCTCATTTGGTTTGAGAGGTTCTAGTAACAAGAGACTTTATTTGGTTCAGTAACAGTGATATTGTAGGGTTTTACCCAATGTTTATGCTAGTATCTTTTTGGGAAGGAAGGATTGAGTATATAGGAAAGGTATTTGAAATGACTCGGTTGTTATTCTTGATATTTTCGTAGTATAAACATTATCATTCAAATTATAATAAAAAAAACATTATTATGTAATGAGTAATGACCAAAGAGTGGGATGCTAAATTATTTTTTAGTTATTATATTTATTTTATGAGGCATATTTAGTTACTATTGTAGTTATTTTAGTTTTATTCACACAATTTTATTTAAAACTTTGACATTTTTACAACACTTTTTAAATAGTATGCCAATTGCCAAATGCTATAAATATATTCAAAATTTTTGGCATAATATTTTTTTTTTTTATTTAAACATGCTCATAATATTAACTAGTCATAAACTCACAATAACTCTATTACAAAATAGTTAGACTCTTATCAAAAAATAAAAATTATTTTCACTTACAACTTTTTAGGAGAAAAACTCCCCATCTAAAACTTTACACCATACAAACTCCCCAAATTCGACTTTCCAGGCAGAGAGCTCAGCCAGAGAGTTGGGACAAACTCGATCCCTATGAAGTCGATTTTTATTAGTTTTTTTCTGAATTTTTTTTCCTTACTTTTTTTCGTGTGCTTTTTTTTTCTTACTTTTTTTTCCTTAACTTTTATTTTTTTCCTTTCTTTTGCTTACTTTTTTTTATTGGTAGAATTTTTTTTCCCATTTTCTTTCTTACCTTTTTTTTTCCTACTTTTTTCCATTTTTTTTCTTACTTTTTTTTTTTCCTTTCTTTTGCTTACTTTTTATTCTTACATTTTTTTTCTTACCTTTTTTTTTCCATTTTTTTTCTTACTTTTTTTTTCCGGTTTTTTGCTTACTTTTTTTTTCCGGTTTTTTTTCTTATTTTTTTTCCTTATTTTTCTTATAGTCTCAACAAGAAGCACCAACATAGATGAGTATAACAGCTAATAGAAATAATTAACAACTAATTAAAAGATAAAATTAACCATTCATAATATCACAATATAGAAACAGGTACATTGGATACAGAATACTTCGATTACAAGTGCATTCAGTGATAAAAGAAAATAATAATTGTGCCGATACAACCCAGTAGTAAGTTCAAATACACAATAAGGAGAATCACAATTTACATCTAGAATGGCATTCCAAAATCGAGTATCTGCATACCTAAGAAAAATTGAAATATTGTCGTTAGGTACCAACAGCCAAAACAACGGTACTAATCTATGTAACTTGGATAATTGATACAATCATGAATAATTATATAAAAGCATCACTTACCTAGGTTGGGTCAGTATTGCTTGTCGAAGCCCCACGGGAAAGCGGACATTTTCTACGGTTATGCCCATGTTGATGACACAGTCCACAGCTCTGCTTTTGTTGAATCTCCCTCAAGTCAGAATCTGGCCTTCGGCTTCCCGGTTTTCGCCGGACCCCATCCATCTCATTCCGTATCCTAGACTTCACAGGTCGGCCTTTGGCCCGCAACAGGTCTGGGTCAGGCACCCACTTTGGACCTTCCACATCCCTCCACAATGATTCTGACTTTGGCACCACAAATTGGTATGAGTACGTGCGAATGGCGTTCTCCAAACTATAGCATGAGTCAATATATGCACTAGCATCTTGCCCCAAGTACTAAAGAACTGTAATCGCATGTGAACAAGGGATCTTTCGATTTTGCCACTTTCCACAACCACATGTTCTGGCCAATATGTTTATTTCATGACTATGTTGTGCCCCTCCAGAGCTATGGATGTTGTACGCAATCATTACTTGATATATACCATGGACATTATTAAATGGCCTTACTTGGTGTGTTTTAGATTTTTTCAAATTTGCATCAAAGATTTCTAAGGCATATTTACTCCACACCTTGCCCTCCAAGAGATCATGAGTAATTTTTTTGTGTCGATCATGGAAATACGCGACAAGTTTGCTCCAAGTGAATTCAACCAGTGCAGCAATAGGCAGGCCACGGGCACCTTTGAGTACTCCATTGAAGCACTCCGAGACATTGGTTGTCATAGCCCCATAACGGTATCCACCATCACGTAGCTGGGTCCACTTCTCTATATCCTCTTTCATTAGATATGTGTATGGCATGATGGATGGGTCAGGTTCACTTACCTCTTGTTCAGTGGCTGATTTCTTCCTAAGGGCCTCGATCTCGGCTTCCTTGATAGGTTGCATGTACAACTCAAATTTAGCTTCCTGAGTAGCATACCCCGCTTTCAAGGCCAATGACTTTAAAGTGGCGTCCTAAAAATGCGTGTTGAAGTTGCTAGCAACATGTCGAAGGCAATATCTGTGGTATACTCGTACTCGTCCATGATCATCTCTAGGCCAGTTTGCAATTGCGCTTCGAATACCCTTATGTCGGTCAGAAATTATGCATATGTCCTTATTTGCTATCACATCCCCCAGTGCAAACCTGACGCAATCAAAAAACCACCTCCAACTAGGCCCTGACTCTTTGTCCACAACAAAGAAAGGCGAGAGGCAAAACCTTGTTGTTGGCATCGGTGGCCATTGCAATCATCAACACCCCTCGATATTTACCATACAAATGGGTCCCATCAATACCGATTACCGGCTTACAATGTCCGAATCCTTCAATGCAAGGAGCGAAAGCCCAAAATACATATCGCAATATTGTAACACCTTCCTCCCTCGGTTCGGTGAGATACCGCACGGTGCCGCCTTCTTGATCCAAATATGCCAACAACAACTTTTTCAGCCTTTCGTAAGACTCTTCCCAATCGCCGAATATCTTTGCAATAGCCCTTTGTTTCGCATCCCATATCTTATAGTAAGAAAGCTTATGTTCATAATACTTCCCTTTGATGTAATCTCTAAGGTGTTGAATTGTTGCCGTGTGATTTTCTCGCAACGTTGGAACAAATTCTGCTGCAAGAAAATTACAATCCATCATTCTACCATCAAGAGCCATGCCAAGGGTCATACAACTGTGAGGACCCCCATAAGATGTGACCATCCATGTTCCCTGTTTAGGCTTCATGACTACTCCAACGTACCACTTGCATGACCCATCCATGCATTTCACATACAGTCTACTTTTGGTCGACCTACTAGTCAGAAAGTTTCTGTTATGCTTTGCGGCATAAATTGTTAATGCACGTTTCACCGCTTCTTTATTCGCGAAAATCAACCCCGTACAAAAGTTCATGTCCGCATTCCAAGAAGAAGCAAATGCTTGCTCACCAACTTCAGGATCAACCATATTTTCCTAAGTATTTTCATAAAATGATAAAGCGGGAGGTTCATAAACGGGGGTTGCATTTGTAACATGCTGAACTCTAACAGTAGGGTTTGCATCATCTTCATCACATTCCTCCATATCATCAACATTAGGATTGAGAGTAATTTCATGGTCATCAACACCCCTATCAAAGTCACCTCGCTCAATCCTCTCTTCGTACTCATCTCTATCGTCAAGATCTTCCCCAACACAGTGTTCGTCTTCATCTTCAACTACTGGAATTGTAGAGGATTCACCTCGATGTGTACAAAATTGATCTTCATATCTATTGCCAGGTTCGCTCTCAACTGTTCTTGGTGTCTCTTGAAAAGGGGGTGTATAGCCTCCCAACGTGGTGCATTGATCATCTAGGACTGCAAACTGTAGAGATGTAGTTGTTTGTACAATATCCTCTATACCGACTTCTGCACGCGGCTCCAAAGTGACGTACAACTCAAAATTTGCTACTTGTTCCCATTGACGCATCTTGTGAAACATGAACTTCACATGTTTGTCTTCTGTTATCGCCATATATCTGTAATTAATGCATTGATTGAGGATTTCATGTGGAGAACGGAAAGTAATATGTATGTCATGCAAAGCAGGGTTCAGTTGCATCTCTTCCATAATTTTTATCTTCAAATCACTCAAGGTCTTTAACTTATGGCGTATCATTATATAACAGTACTGGATACCCGGACCTTGAAATGGAAATCCGTCATAAGGGTTGGCATTGCTAAGGGATCCACCGTAGTATAGAGTTATATAGATCATTATCAACCTATAGATCATCAAGTGCAATTGTGTTAGTGACAAATTTATAACTCTCAATCAACATCAATCACAAAACTTTGGGTATGACATGCCAACAATACTAACCTCAACCAAATTTGCATATACTCACATCCAAATCATTCTAGAGGCATGACTTTCAAAACCCATTCAAATAAGATATGATGAACAAAAATATTATAGCAACTAGTTACCCATTGAAATTTTTGTTACAAATTTTTGTTACAAATTTTTAGTATTTCCCCAATACTAAATATTCCCAATAATTAATCACAATATTAATTTTTTTTAAAAACCTAGAAAATAATTTAATCACAATATTTACACTAACAAAAAATAAGCAAATATTCCCAATATGTTGTAATAACATATAATTAATCACAATATTTGGTACTAAAAATTCCCAATTTACAATCACAATATTAATTTCCTAAAAAAAACTTAGCAAATAATTTAATCACAATATTTACACTAACAAAAAAAAAAAATTCCCAAATATGTTGTAATAACATTAATCACAATATTTCCAATAATTAAAAAAAAACTAACAAATAATCACAATATACTAACAAACTACCCACAAACAAACAAACAAACTAATCACAATATTTACACTAACAAACAAAAAAACAAAAATTTTCCTAATATGTTCTAATTGTTTCTTAAAAAAAATAACCATTATACTAACAAAAAATATCATCAATATTGTAAAAAACATTACCTGAGAGTTGATGAAAGTTGAGTGTAATTGTTGTGTGAGTGATGAGGGTTGTGTGAGTGATGTTGCTGTGAAAGCAGAACAGAAATGAGAGCATAAGAGATGTGAGCCGGGTAAGGGGGAAAAAGGTCCCAGTTGGGACCCACATGACACGTGGATGGGTTGAGGACCATTCACAGAAATCGAGTTCAGGAGACTCGATTTTTAGAAGCAAATAAATCGAGCCTCCTTTACTCGAGTTACGTCCACGTGCCCAAAAATTATGGTGACCAAAAATCGATTTACTTTAAGTTATCACGTGCTGTGTGCAAAATAGAAATCGAGTTCATTGAACTCGATTTTTATGGCCAAAAATCGAGTTCAATGAACTTGATTTTTGTGCCTACTTGGACTGCTAGTCCAGCTCAGCTAGGGGCATGATGGAGAAAAATAAGCCAAAAATCGAGTCCAATAAACTCGATTTGTTAGAAACCAAATTTGTTTCAAACCTTCGCTTACTAATGATATAGTTTGAGTTTTGTAGTTAAATCTGAAAAAACGCCATGAATCAGATAAACATAAAAATATGGACACATTCTGCAGAAAATAACATAAGCAAAAAAAATTGAACAGGACTATTCGATTAGGATATGAAAGCTCAGGAATATGGACAGATTTTCATCTAGCGTTGAGATGGGGCAGAAAACAGTTCATTCAAACTATTCGTTATTCACAATTTAAATCGGGGTGAAGAATCTGATGGCTTTAAAACTTGGATTTTTTAGATCAGTGGGGACCATAGAGGAACAATTACAATGAATAAACTCTAGAAACTTGAAAGTCATAAAACGAATGAAATCTTTCTTGGGACCTCTTTACAATATCCAAGAATCCAATACAATTTTGCAAGCTGAATGGTGAGACATCTCACATAAAGCAATGTGATTGATGAAACAATGTTCTGTTTACAGCAAAAGAGCAGCAGGTGGAAGCAACGAAACAGCTCCTCTTTCCGGATTTGAGTACTTCCTATACACAGCCTGAAGCTTGCTTTTCACAGCCATTGCATGGAAGCTCACTAGTTGTTTAGCACAATCCCTGGTTTTTAGAAACAAAATGGAAAACCATGAGCACACAAACTAGAAGGAAAAAGGCAAAAATAAATAAGGCAAAGGCAAATTTAACTTACATCAATTGTGGTTCAGAGAAGCCAGTGTAACGTTTAAGGGTCTCGTTCCAAGTAGGAGTCTTCTTTAGAGTGCAACGAGCCGCATAGACTGCTGAGGCAGCAATCATTGAGGGGCAATACTTTATGGTATAATGCATGATACCCAACTCAGCAAGAAAATAGACCATGCTTTCCAACTATACAGACAATTGAAACATTTTTTAGCAAAATATAAGAAAACAAAGAAACAAACTTTTTAGGTTCACACAAAATTCAGAAGTATATACTAGAATTGGAAAAGAGTACTAACTTCTTTATCAGGAATAGATGCCTTGATGAAACGGGCAAGGAAAACATATGGTGTAGGCACAGTCAAGGTCCATTCTAGCTTGCCAAGAATAGTTTTCTCCATAGTCAGTACCTGTTCATGAGTGTAAGCTCTATCTGAAAGGTGTACAAAGTCATTGACCTGCACAAAACATTAGTCTTAGTATCAATCTACAGCCAAGCTTGACAATTTATATGCACATCTTATGAGTAATGAAACATTATTACCTCAGGGGGCCAGATTTCTTCATACTTAGAGGCCATGAGCATGGCACTGATGCCCACCAACTGCAATTCCCTCCTTGACACAATCTTAATTGCGAGGAACCGATCAACTATATTGATGGTCAGATAAAGAGTTTCTGGCGAAAGTTCAAACTTTCTATGCACATCTATCAGCCAATCCACCAATATTGCTCTCATACTTTCATTAATCTCAGGCTGCGAGTCGATATAGTCATGAGGGCGACTCTCATTCTGCATTACATACATTACCAGAGGCTTAAGTACAATCAAACCAAATTGAGAGACATAGAATGAATTTAATTAAATGGGAAAATATGTATATAATTTTTATATACCTCAACTAGTTTATAGAACTTGTAAATGTCCTCAATGTATTCCACAGCAGCTAAGTCATTACCAACATCTGCTGCATCAATATCAATAATCTGCTCCTTCGGTTTGTTAGTCAGACCACAAGCAGCCTAACAAAATAGGATCAGATTTTTTAGTGCCCCAAATTTGAAGAACAATCAAACAACAAAATAGAAGGAGGAATTGAAATTTCACCTTACTGCGGGCAGTAAGGACTGAAGAAAAAGCATGCGCTTTCTTTCCAGATCTTGCTTCTCCATCCTTTTTCTTGATGATAGGAATATTCTCTTGCTTAGGCTTGGCATCATCCTCCTGTGTATCCGGGCTTATATCAATCACTTCCACGGGCTTTGGTTTAACGGTGGCTTTCTTTTGAGGCGGCTTAGGTGCCCCACCGGCTTTTTTACCCGCATCCACATTCACACAAACTTGTTTCTGCAAATTCAGACAAACACAGTATTCAAAATCAGATATTCTCTCAATTTCCAAAAAAGAAAACGAAGAAAGAAACGATGAATGGGAATGGGACCTTGTTGTTTTCAGCAGCTGCTGCAGCTTGTGCATTTGCCAGTAATTGAGCACAGAAACTCCTGAAAAGGGCAACAGAAAAATTCAACAAGAAGAAAAGAAAAACAACAGCAATCTTAAATTAAGAGAGATGAAGAGCGAGAGAAACCTTGTGATTGGACGATTAGGCTTGCCTTCAATTCCTCTAACTGTTGCCACATTCCCAATATCTCCAAGTGCTCTGCGGTTTCTTGCATCGCCTGCAACATTCTTCTTCGGTTGTTGCTTAGCCCCTCCAACTCCTGCCTCTCCTATAAAAATTGAAAGGAAATTTCAATAAGAAAGAACATAACTTTCAACCTGAAAAGCAATCGATTGGCTATATCAGATAGCAAAAGATTGGTGATAGGAGTAGAGGAAGGAGACCCCATCAGTCTGTTAATTTGTTTCTAAGTTTTTTTTTTTGGTCAGTTTTCTCAGCAGCCAAACAAAAATTTTAACAAAAAAACCATTAACAAAGGAAAAACGTTCCCTTTGGATCAAGATCAACAATTGGGAATAAAAATTCAGTGAACCCAGATAGATAAATCTGAATAAAAAGGCGAAAGAAAAACAAAGAAAGATGAATAAATATGTAAAAATCAAATCAAAGATTAGCCAACTCCCCCCCCCCCCCCCCAAAAAAAACGGATATATAAAGAAAATAATTTTAGATAGAAAGAAACCCACCGAGAATAATCAAATCCGTACTATTTTCCCCATAAGAGTTCGGATTAACAAATGGGTATCAAACAAAAATGAACCATACTAATCAAATTAAAGATAAACCTTTTATCGAAAACCCAAAAAGGGTCTCATATTCACATAAGAAATAAAAATCATTACTAATCTTCAAGAAAAAGAGAAAGAGAGCAAAGGAATACCTCTGGGTTGTGGTGGAACAATGGGTCTTGAAGCCATTTCAAAGTGCTTGAGAAAAAATGTCTCTCTATCTCTCCGATCTTCTTTCACTTTTCTCTCTCTGACGAGCACAGAATGAGAAGAACCTCGAATGAATGAAACGGTTGCCTTTTTGTATTGTAAAGTGGGGGAGAGCTATGCACAACGGTCGAATTTATTTTTGAATTATGACCGTTCGATCTGTTTTTAATCCAACGGGCTGTAGATGGGGGTATGGAATTTCTAGCCGTTGGAGGCTCTTCACTTTTCTTTATTTTACCGTTGGCGTGTTAGGGTTAAAATATGGCGTGCGCCTTTGGGAGACGGGGTGGTATCAAAACTTCTGTGCAATTAGTGTCAGATGGAGACACGTGGATTGGTGGAGCGCTATTTAATCTTGTAGGGTTATGTGGCAGGTTTGGAAAAGGTTAGCATAGTGTTGTTATAACATTTTGACAGGGTTGGTGGGGTGAGCTTCGCTGTCATTGCCAATTCAATGTGAATATTTTTGCTATTAATAGAAACTAGGCATGTGAAATTGGTCTATTCATGCTTAGCCAAATAGGCAAAATACTATTTTATTCAAGAGGATTGGTGAGTCAAAACTTAGGATGGGTTTGAAAAGGGATTGAGTCATTAAAAGGGTTGTTTGGTATGTCATTTTAAGTAACAATTTTTAATATTTAAACAATATTACACATATTTTCACACACTTTTTCAACCACCCGTATTTTTAAAAAATACAAATAATATTACTAGAACAACGTTACCAAACAGTATTTTAATAAAAAACCAGACCATTTAATTAGTAGAAAAATTGTTGGCCAATGGTATAAATAAGTTTAGTGCATTTAAAAAAAATTAGTGCATTGTCATTATGGTCTATTGATAAGTTTATTTATTTTTCCAACTTATTTATATACAACTTTTAGAAAAGAAAAAAAAATCTCAAAAAAAAAAACTTTCTAAAAAAAAAACTTATAGAAAAAAAAGAAGAAGAAGAAGTATAATGTTCAAAACCCCAATTATTAAAATAAATTGAACTTTAAAAAAGAAGATACTTCATAAGCATTTACAAATGAGCATATAATAAAATTTATTATCATCACGTAAAAAATTTAAGATCAAATCTTACTTATACTAAAAATGTGAGAGTTTAAGAGAATAAACATCAACTCCCCTTCTCCCAATTGTTCTAATAATTAAATTATTATAAAATAAAATAAAAAACATATTTGACATCAAAACAACCCTAACAAAAATTATAACAATGTTATATATACACAACAATTTTCACAACTTGTGAAGGTGACAAATTTTGATTAATGTACCACTTTCATATAAGAACATTATCGACATCACTTTTATTGTCGAACAATAACAAAATGGGCCTATCAAAAAAAAATAACAAAATGGGAAAAATAGTATAAAAAATTATGTATCTAAACTTATTTAAAAGATTAATAATAACAACAACAAAATTTCATTCAAGTTTTAGGATGACTTCTTATTCATTATAGCACAAGAAGAATGTAAGCAAGCTTTAACCTACCAGGTATTTTTGTGAGTCCTCAAAAATGGGATGATATTGGAAAGAATTTTTATACAAACAATATTAAACACATCAGAAGATTAGATCTTCTAGAGTTTTTAGAGTAACTCCACTATGAAATCTCTAAACTCTTATCCATCCCTTTCTAAATAAGTGGATTAGATTAAATAAATACCAAAATGGTGATCGTCGATATTTGTGTAAATATTGATAAAGTGTCAAAATCAAATCCACTTATTTTGATATGAATGAATAAAATTATAAAAACTCCACGATAAAATTATTCTAAAAAAATTTTAAAAATTTAATCTCATAAGAGAAATCCCAGGGCCCACAAGGCTATCAATTGGGTGTCTAATATATATATACTCTAATTAGGTGTCTAATAATTTAATTTGTGTTCCTTATATGTTTTTCTAGAAAAAGCATCTAGGTGTTGGAAATTTAGACAATTGGCAGCTAGATATTACTGCATGTGCTAGATGGACTTTGCAGTGAACACATACCAATTTCAACTTTGTATTATGCAAATTTTAGCAATAAAACTTCAACCCTTAGTGCTACCAAAGTGATCCAATGATATTCCACTTGATTCGGTAATTATGTTAAAATCAACCGCATGCAAAAGGCTATAAATAAGAAGATTGTTGTAAAGGAGAGATATAACCTTCAAGAGAACAACTACTCATTGTAGTTTCAACAATAAAAAAGGAAAGTGGATGACTACTTAAATACAAAAATCCTGTTACTCCTTAGTTTTATTTCTTGCAACTACTACCTCCCTTTTATTTTATAACACTAGGTTCCATTTCTCTTTTTGAGACTTCCCTTACGATTTAGAATACCCTCCAAAAACCCAATATTTTCCGGCCAATTACAAGGGTTGAAAATCATCTGAATGGGAGCATATCATATGCAATCTCTTGATGTGAAAATCCTAAAATTATGTATAAGTTGGTTCACAAGGATATGTCAATTAAAATGCCAACTAAATAATTAAAAGTCGATTCAACAATGATTTTAATTTATTTTTTATTTTAGTAGAAAGAGGGAGTTTTATTTATGTAAAGAGATTTGTACATCAATTTTGTCCAAAGACCACCCTAATCACCGCAGTTAACAACAATAATGACCATTCCCTTAGCGCCACAGCCGTTCAATGCTTTAGGACCCCCTCTTAAGAAGGGAACTAAGATTTGAACTTGAAAGTATGAACCGAAAAAATTGAGACTAATGTCTTGACACCTCCTAAACTTTCAACTACTAATCAAGACACCCCTCCTGAACTTTATATTGGCCAATTTACTCCATAAACTATTCACAGTTACCAAATCAATACATTAGTTAGTCTCCCATTAGAATACTAATAGAATAATCAGTGAGACTCACGTTCACTTCAAAAAACCAAATCTAATCTATGAATCCAATGGTTGAGGAGAGAGAAACCTTGGGGTCAAGTTTAGAGAGAGAGAGACCAGTCATTTGTTGTCTCACTAGAGTCGGAGCCCATTGAACCAAACTAAATTTTAGTACGCTCAACTCAAATCACCTCAAATACCAACCTTGTCTAGTTGTTTTTATGAAAGACGAGTTCAATTAAAGAAGGGTTTGATAATATAAGTCATCCAAAAAAGATCTAATTATTTTCCTAATAATGGGTTGGATGGACAGTAGGGAAGAAGGGTTTGATAATACACGGGTGGGCACCATAGTTGTTGATACTGAGTCATCCATCAACAGGTGGATTTTTATCTCATTGTGGTTTGAACTTTACTGTAGAGGCAATTGTGTGTCGGTCCCACACTTGGCATGGCCCATTAGGGGTGACCAATGATGCCATGTTGGTGGTGAATCATCTAAAGGTGGGGGGCCATGGTCTTAGAGAAGTACCCAGTTGATATGGTAAACAAGGATGAGATCAGAAGGCAATCTGTGATACTTGGTGCCAAGTTTGTGCAGGGCTTTCCAGCATTGTCCCCCTTCGATGCTTTTAGTGATTCTAGCATTTTCAATTGAGCTTCTTTTTTTTCTTTTTTTTTTGGTGGCAAGACTTGGGTTTAATTGGTTGTAAGCTCTAAAGGAGACATTCATGTAGATGAGGTATTTGATGAGATTTGGTGTTTAAATTTGTATTTTATTTGGAATTTCAAGTATTACGTTAGATCTATGTTTGCTTCAATCATAAGCTCGATTATGGCTCTCTTTCCTTTTAATTTTTTTTCACCTTTTATTAGGTTTCTACTATTTAGTTAATGTTGATTTGATTATGCATATGGGTGTGTTTTGTGTTGATATTGATTTGATTTTGCATTTTGCGTTGTGTGAGTTTTCTACTCTAGCCTAGCTGACTTGCATAGGAGTTGGACGGCAGTGGGACACAAACTCCGGTAAGACAAATGGCTAGTCCGGTTTGATGGGCTCTCTCTCTCTCTCTCTCTCATCGGGTTCATAGATTAGATTTGGTTTTTTGAAGTCTACGTGTCTGTTCTATTAGTTTTTAACGGGAGACTAACATATTGATTTGGCAATTGTGAATAGTTTATAGAGTAAATTGGCCAATATAAAAGTTCAAGAGGTGTCTTGACAAGTAGTTGAAAGTTCAGGGAGTATGAAAACATTTTTTCTGAAAAAATTCATTGATTTATCACATTGATTAATATGGTAATCCCATATTTGTGGATGGGATTCTGGATCACACTTCACGTACTAATATCAAGTTCATTAATTTTAATTAAAAAATAATTTGTTTTGAGAATTTTTCAAATTTGGGATATCAACATCAGGAGTTCGCAATGCAGCAACATCAGCATTGGCTTCTGAATTATTTGCATTTTTTTTTTTGAAAAATCAAATAATGTAGTTGACTTTCTATAATCTACAAATCAAATAAAGTCATTTTAATTATCTCAATATATGTCCAATATTCGTCTAATTAAAAAATTAATTACTGTTGCCAAATAAAAACAAGAAGGTAAAAAATAAAAAATAAATAAATAAACGAATTGATTAGGTGCTGTCAGACACCTAAACAGTTATTCTTCAAAAGAAATTGCCATCTCATGGTGCAAATGTGCCAAGATATACACAACTGCCAATATATGCAAATCAGCCACAAAGCAAAATGAAACCATTAATATTGAAATGGTAAATTTGTTACAACAAATGATTAGGCAAACAAAAAACCATGCCTAAAATGATTCAACCCTATTAGTGCAAGCCCAATTACTATAACAAAGATGGATCTTCTGACAAGACAAATTCACACATCTTACTCTCACACAGTGAAAAACTGATTGTACTTGCATATTAAAAAAACTCAGTCAGTAATGTTAACTTCTATACTTGATCATCCGGTCCAGCAAGCATGACCTGTCATCATTTAAAGGTTTTCCCATTTCAAACTCCATATGAAGTGAAAAATTAAAGAAGAAAAAAACATAGCAGGACACTGGCAAATAATTTCCACAAAAACAGCCCACTGATCCCTTTTTTGAATTTGGTGATGCATACAGAAACGAAAAATATATAGAGGGCTAAGCACTTGATTGATCATGATGATTGAAATCTGTAAAAAATCACAAGATATGATAACCTAAGCTAGAAGCACATCTTTTGGGTAGAACTTTTGGGGTGAAAGGGGATGGGGCATAAACTTTAGCCAATCTTTCTGTGGGCTCTCAGTGGGGGCTTAAATTTCCCATGTCCTACTAAGTTTCACTTTCACATGTAAGAAATAGTTGACAACACCAATAATGAAAGTAGACATTAGTAAAACACAAAAAGGAAAAAGATACATACATTGCAATCAAAAGCATATTTCCTGGCAAGCATAACAGCTGCATTTCTGTCTCGCTCTGATTCAAATGTTAATACATACGAGAGGCCCTTCCTTGCTTGCCAAAACAATGCCTTGGCTGAATTATTAATATCACCTCTACCTCCACATAGCTAGAGGTCAGGAAAGAATTAGTTTAAGATATTCCTCTATGTGAGAATACTTCATACAAATTACAATGGAAAGAAATAATGGTAAAAGGTTTCAATTATAATGGAAAGAAATAATGGTAAAAAGTTTCAATGAAAAATCTCAGTCTCAAAAGAAAGGCCGTTAATAGTAGATCATTTCTCCAGCCAGCTAAAAAGACTAGAAAATCCAGTGAACACAAAAATAATTACCAGCTATAAATATTACCTGCATTGACGAGGAATAATTTTCTCTAGCCTTTGTAATCCATCCTCTACTGAGCTTTATTCTCATCTTTCCCACATGAAATACATGAACAGAGTGTGATGCATGATCTTGTCCATTCATCTGGGAAATAACTACCTATAAAACAACAAATGTCAAAACTTGATAAGAACTAGATTGCGCAGACCAGTCCTAGTTGCGATACCATGGTTCTCTTTGTCCACATTTTCATGAATCAATTAGAACTAAAACAATGTACTCTGAAGAATTCATGGACAAATTTCTGTACAGTTTATGTTCAAGTTTTGATCATCCAAAAGGTGTTACAGAACCGCATAATTCCAAGCAAATAACAATATAGACGTCACATTATATATGGGACAGTCTTTAAGCCTAGATCTACTTTGCATCAGTTTGGTCCTGGAGCAGAACTCAGCATTCTAAATGACTTAACTACACAGAGAATAATTTCCCCTTGCCAATTAATATCACAAATGGGAATAGAGTATCCCTAATCAAATATGATTTTGTATATCAATGTGGAGATAACCCTCCAAATAAGGGAGTGAAAACCACCTGTTGGGACCATGATTGGCCCCAAAATATGTAGTGCTGTCAAAGAAACTCCCCTTTCTTTTGGAGCAATTTCTGATGGGGAAAAAGAGAGAGAGAGAGAGAAAGAGAGAGAGTCTTCAATTCTCCATCTTAAAAAACTGTCTTTAAAGAAATGAACACACATGCAAGACATGAAACATAGAGATCAGAATATTACCATTGGCTCAATCACTAGCATACAAATCATAAGCATAAAAGGATTAAAGGTGTGTGGTGGACAAATCAATTAGAAAGTAATTGAACAAGACACCATTGTTTAGATTTTTTGTCATATTTTGTTTTTGTAGTTTACAGTAAATACTCATTATTAGCTCAATAAGAATCATCACATATAAGGCACTGGAAGTAACTAAAAAGAGTAGGACAACATACATTAAATTCAGTATTAGATTTTCGTAAAAGCGTCTCCACATAGCTTCCAAGTCCTGCAGCTGTTAAAGGAAATTTCAGTTAGCCTCATTTTTCTCAACATCTCCAAGCATCAAATAGGATGTACCAAGCCAAATCCTATAAGAGCCCCTAATCAGGCAATTTGATCCAGGTTACAAAATTAATACCAGAAATAAGTAAAAAATTTGCAGAAATTACATGAAGATTTATGATCAAAACCAACCTGGATCAATGGGACCAGAAGTTGTGACTGTCAATTTTTGGCCATTTGAAACAATTTCGGCTTGTAAGATTCGTCCAACATCAAAGGGTTCTGGAGCATAAATGGATTTGTTGGCACCTGATGAAGTGGAAAGATGAACCACTTAAGACAAAGTAATATGTAAACCAACAAATATATGATCTATAGAACAAATCAAATTTGTGGAACCCAATTAACTGAAAATAAACTTTATCAGTTAGAAGTTGCAACTAGCATGCTGTGTCATTTGGTTTTTGCACTTTATTTTGTTAGTTTCTTTACCTCATGATCAATTAAGTGAATTTTAACTTTTACCCCTATTACTGGTAATTTCTTTAATTCTACATTTGCATGGCCCATTAAATAGTTCAGGGTTATTTGGTGGGTTTGCACATGAGAAGCAGTGTTAGTGTATGCTTGTTATACATTTTTGGCTCACTTATTAATAATCTATGTATTTGGGGAAAATGTTCCACCAATGGAGACATTTGATAAACATTTTATCATAAAATTCACCTTTAACTCATATAATTGGCCCATTATGCCATGGTATCATATTGAGATTGATTATTTCACAAGATTTGGTTCACTAGAAAAAGTTCCACTATTTCATTTAAATGGTTACAGGTAATTAAGGGGGATGAGCTCATATCTTAAAATATTGTGTTCTTTTATGGCAAACAGTCAATTTTATGAGTTATGAATAAACATTAGAATCACATCTATGAAATAATAAATGGTGGTATGATCTCCAATAGATATTTAGAAAATTAGTAGCATAACTTACTAGCTGGATGCTAGAAACATTGGTGTGATATTATAATACGATACATATATAGCCTAGTTTGAGTTTTCAAATGAGAAGAATTGGATAAGACATTCCATAATAGATGGCTTTTGATTATAGGATCGTATTAGCAGCAGTGCAAATGAAATCTTCCACCTTAAAGGGACAAGGAAATCCTAGATCTGTTAACACTTTGGATTTTTTTTTTTAATGCTGAAAATGGTACTGGGGTACTACCAGTGAAAGATTTTTTTTTCTTTCTTTCATTCATTTTATAACAAGGGTGAGAAGGTCCAAACCCACAATTTTAGACAAAATCGTTTTTTTCATTAAACCTTAACTCAAGTCACTATAAAGTGAATGTCAAAAGGAACAACATGCAGTACATTATAATCATACAGATAACTAAAGCAGGAATAATATACAGACAGGTAAGGATATACCACAATGCTAAATATGTCAAATTTTTAATAATATGAACTGATTCTACAGAGAAAGATTCACATTGAGCACACAAGGTCAATCACAAGTTGGAGAAAAATTATTGCATAAATACCTGAAATGACTTCCTTCCAGCTGCCTTCAGATGACAGGCGGTACCACTGAATTGAACAATTTGGAAGTTGTGGAGCCTTCTCTGAGCAAGGCTTTAGTTGTAGATATGAACCTAAATTTTCAGAACCTTCTAAGATATATAAACGGAATTTGTTCTCCTCATCCCTCTTGCGTATTGCCAGCTGGAAATGGAAAGGATATGAGGTCTTTCATAAAACTATCTTGAACAAATTTTCTTGCATTCCTAATTATTAAATAATATATTATGATTAAAAAATTGAAAAAAGAGATCAGATGTCAAATTTATTCATAATTGCACTCAGATTGACAAAATTAATCAGATGTTAGAACATAGTCTGACACTACACGGCTAGAAAAATATACAGATAGCATAATTTTCCTTCCCAATAATTAAGAAAAGAAAGTTTTATATACATAATGACAGAGGTCTCGCTCATATACTCCAACTCAATAATACCAAAAATATATAATTGGCCAACATGTAATTAAACTTAGGGTGAGAAAAGCTGGTATGGAGGACCTGAACCCATTAGTTATATGTCAGTATTTGATGTATGTAATGTTAGCACTAAGCTAGGTAACACTCTTTTGTAAATTTTATTATCATTTTCTCCTTTGGTGTACAGTTTCCCAAAACAAAAAATTTTTAGTCATTATCAGACCAAGTTCAATGTAACCAGCTGAAGTTGGGTCCATTAATCTTGTTGATAATAAGTTTGTTAGAACAATTAGACAAGACATTAGCAAAGCAGTACAGAAACATGTCCTGAACTGAAGGTTTAGGAATTTACTTTTGAAAAACAAATTCAGATAAATCTGAAAATAACTCAATTTGAACAAATACTATTCACCTTCATTTCAGCTTCAAGAAGCAAAAGAGGTGTTTGGATATATTAACCAAGTCAGTGATATAGCCAAACATAAACTCTCTTAGTTAAGGCTAGGAAAAATATCAAAAAAAATTTGTGAAAAGTAAAAACAAGATAGTTAACAAACCTCTTTTTTAAGCTTAACTGAAAATACAGATTTCTCCCAAATTTGAGCCCTTAGTGCACGAAGCTCATATTCCATGTCAATCACCTGCAAACATAATGCATCTCTTCATAATTTGAAAAGGAAAATCTATCTCAAACTACGTAAGTGAACCACAGATGAGTAACTAAAAAATTTCAGAAATTATGCAGAGCAAGGCATGTCCTTATTATGTCAACAATAATGAAATATGAATAGAATGAAATTGTTGCTAAAGAATGTGTAAAAAAAATTCAGTTAACAGCATACATTGTTATTACCTATTTGGCGTAAAATCGTAATAAATGGTAGATATTGAGGGAAGCAAAATGCAGAAAATAAAATTTTAAAAATAAATAAATAAGCATTTGCACAAGCACTGACATTAGCCTGGACGTAGCCACAATTTTTTGAAGCAAACCTACAAACTCTTTTGATAAGTCAAACCTACAAACTCTGGAAGGAAAAGAGTAGGTTTTCTTGATAGGGAAGAAAAAAAGTAGGTTTATACTATTAATATAAAGTAACTAAGTTATAATACAATTATGATAGTGAAATATATAACCTATCAAATACGCATAACTTTTATCAAATATATTAATGAATGAAAAATTCACTAATTTCAGTGTTTGTGCAAATGTTTTCATCCAATTGTGCGTTACTATGACAAATTCTGATTGTGAGCATCAGCTAAAACCAAATCCAGTGTCTCTTAATTATTAGGAGAGAGAGAGAGAGAGAGAGAGAGGGGTCTGTAGACTAGTACATAATTGAGAAGAGCGTGCAAGAGTTTTACTTCATAACAAAACCATATCTTGTGAAGAACATTGCACATACTCTTGAAAAGTTTATCGTTTCACTCCTTAATTAGACTAGCTATCAACTAAATGTATAAATTAAGAAGTTGAACCATGATATTTGACTATATGTGTGTGTGTGCAGAAAAACATAGCTTAGTAGAAAAAGTATTGCACCTTGCTTGGCTGATGCAACAATTTTATTCTCCTTGCCTCTTGAACCTCCTCTATTAGTTCCTCCACATCCTAATGGTATGGAAAATCAAATACAAAACAAAATTATCCTCATCAAATCTAAACAACACGTTGTTGATTTGTCACTAATGTCCCTTTCATTATTAGAAATTTGGAATACATAAAAGGTAAGCAAAATTGAAGATACATATAAGTTTAAAACAACCCATTCAAACCTGCTTTTTAGAAGCCTGGGAATTTTGCTCTTGTTCTTCAAGGGCCTCTCCAATTCTCTGCACTACAGCCCTAGCACTCTCAATTTCAGCACAAGCAAAAGATTTCTCTTGATTAACTAACTTTTTCGCATCTTCAGAAGCCTGTAGACAAAGGAATGAACTGAATTCAAGGATAAATATAAAATATCATATACATAAAAGAAAATAAAAAAGAATAAGAAAAGCTATATTAGAAGTGTGCATCTGTGAAAAACTGTTCCATGAATAACAGTTATAATAACTTAGTAAAGTAAAAGGATGATGAATATAAGACAAGTCTGAGTGTAATATCAAATGAATATAAGACACTAACCAATGAGTAATTATTATCCCTATAGGCTCTAAAATCAATAAGATGAATCGCAGTAGAAACATAGGTTATGAAAAAGGATGGAGCTGTAATAACTATTGTTTTATATGCATATATGGAACATCATTAAAGAACCTGTTTGAGGTAGCTAGCTAGCTTTTTCACTTCAAACTTCTCTTGAATCAATTCTCCTTCTTTCTGAGTCAACTTAACTGCTAAAGCTTCCACCTGCACAATGAGACTACAGTTGAAGACAATAACAGATTGTAATTATAGCATACACAATAATCAAGGATTACGTCCTCATGTGGAGCATGTCATTAGAAGAGGGGGGGGGGGGGGGAGAGAGAGAAGAAAAGAGTTTTTTTTTTGGGTTGGGAGGTGTGACATAGGACAGATACAGGGAATCTACATACGCTTGTGGTGGCTTTAAGATAGGAAAAGTTATGATTATGAGGTTTGTCATGGTGAGGAAAAGACTAATAGACTGTAGGGTTTGTAAATTAAATTAGTATTGCAAAAGGACACAATTTTGCGACTGTTTAGGGGTTGTGTGAACAATTACAAAACAGTACCAGGGGCAACAAAGCAGAAAAGAAAAAGAAATGGAGAGAAAACATTATAGGCATCAAAGCCTTTAAAAACACAAAACACCAAAGCCATTATCAACATTCCTATTATATGAGTACGTTGATCACACACACACACACACATATATAAGAACTATGTTTCTTTTACAAGGATTAGAAATTCTAATTTGACTGCTAAGCCAAAATTAATAAAATCCAGATGAAAACAAACTTGCACTTGAAGAAAATAAACCCAAGACACTTAGAAACTCCTACAATGTTCTAGGCTCAACTCAATTACCAAAATAACATTTTCCTCACATGACTCATTTCAATAGAAGTATTTAAAAAGGTTTGTATTTCAATTCTTATTTTAAATGACATGAATAAAGTACAAAAAAATAATTTTTTTACTTTTGATGAAATTTATATAAGGATTTGAGCTTTCTTAATATGAGAATTTGAAATGATTAGATGTGAAATATCATGTCAAATTCATAACATCACTAGTTTTTATTATTAAAGTCAAATTACCAAAGCTCAAATAATCTTTTGTTGTTAAATTTATATCACGCAATATATACTAGCAATAGTTCTTTAATTCCCTTGGTTTTAAATCCTTATATTATGCAGTCATATTGAAAATTGTTTGAATCCTAGACTCCTAATGTCTTACTTTCAATAAGAATCGACCTAATATGATGTAGCATGTGAGCCACAAAATAAATCTTGGAATCTATAAGGTGCAAAGTAATAGCAAATGAATTTTCCATGGCTGCATCAAGGAGTCTGGCTATTTGAGCACCACACTGACCCTCAAATAAACACAATATTGTCATTTCACACTCATTAGTTAAAGCGACCAAATAAGTACTTGTTCCACTTGAACTGTCATGTGTCAGTAAGAATGACTGAAAAAGCACGAATATAATGTATAATTTAGAAATTAAGAAACACACACTTTTAGTCTACTTAAACAACGTTTTTGTGAATATGCATAGAGCAAGCACAAGTGCATACTATATGGTTGAGATTTGAAGAATTCTATGACAAATTTACTCTAGGAACTCTAGGGGATCTCAATCCCATAGGTTTGAGCCTTTAGAGAAGTCCCTTTACATTAAAATGTCAAAGGTCCAAAAAGTATCTAGCTCAACCCTTCCAAATGGAACCACCACTATGTATTGCTTACTAGAATTTCAATAATGAAGAGACAATTATTATATCAATCAAACAAAATGGAAGGGCAAGTCCCATATATATCTACCATATGCATCATAAAAAACACAAAAACAGGTTGAACCAGAAAAATTTATCAATTAAATTCAAGTTGAACCTCCAGGACAAATCACACAAAGCACCAATCTGAATAATAAAAAGTTCTTTTTTTTAATAAGTAAAACAAACAGATAAGGAAAAAGTATGAACTAACCATAGAGATAGCTTTCTCCACATCCTCCTTGTTTCGTCCTGCCAAACGGCCTCTTAGAGACTCTAATGCATCTCTAAGCTTCTTCAAAAGAACATGTCCCTCCAAAGAAGCCACCTCCCTAAGCTTTGCCTGAATTTCATTAAAACCCATTGCAATTCATTTAGTATTATCAGAAGTTCATACTCTTCCACACCAGGGGAAAAGAGAACAAAATGGACAAAGATATAAACTAGGCTTGAGTTGTGAGACTGAGGAAAAAAAACAACACGCACGCACAAAGCAAAACAAAATACAGCTCAAGAATATAATTTCAATTGATTATTCATCTTGCATTATCAGAAGTTGATATTCCACACAAGAAATAGAAAGCTAAATGAACAAATACACAAATTAGAACGGAGGTGTGATAGTTTAACACACTGACAAAAAAAAAATGGGAAGAAAGAAAGAAAGCCGGCCTTTGCCTTAACTCAGGAAAGGTCCAAGATGGAGCTGAATGGGGCAAATTGAGTAGTTAATCACAAGAAGTTGGAAACAAGCTATGTTGAATGTCGACTGATTATTATCTAATGTGCATATGTGTGTGGAAAGAAGCTTAAGATTACAATTAAACCCATAGTCAAGTGGCAAAGTTTGGGAACCTCATCAGACAACTTAGCAGCAGCAGACAAGTTTTTGTCAAATTTACTCGCAAGGTCACGAACTGAGAGACGCTTATGCTGCTCTGACAGAGTGACAGTTTCCTGTTCAACAACCTCCTTCAAGGATGGACCATGGTTGTCCTCTTTTGGCTCTTCCAAAATTTGATTGTCAGCTCCTAATTTATACTTGGGAAAATGATTAGAAGCAAAGCTCACATCAACTGAAACCTGAAGGACTTCTTCTGTCGGCATCTCCACTTCAAACTCAGGACTGATCTTCGTCATTGTTTCAGTTTAGAATCTCTGTTCATCAGAAGCAAAATAAACAACAATATCATATGTCAGACTGTCAATTAAATATGGAAACATCAAATGCTCTTAATCTAAAGTAAGAGCTCATTCACACACATACATGTTAAATTGTGAATGACAACATTACATTCTCTGCACCAAAATTTAACCACAAAAGTTATGCAAATTGCCCATTTTTTCTAAACATGAAAATTTGAATCAGTCATTAATTCATCACACATGGTCTTCTTTTTTTCTTTTTTCTTTTTTTGAATGAGTCATGATTGGTTGATTTTGAATGACCAATGCTTACATACTAGTAACAGACCAATGCATGCATAATTCAAGAGATTTGGTCTTACTACAAAGGAATGATTCAAATGGCAGCAATACTTTCCGTCCAAGTGAAAGTCAGAATCATGATTTAAGGGATTTAACTTCACAAATAAGGAATGACTCTAGCAATAATACTTTCCATTCAAGTGAAGGTCAAATTCAAGATTTAAGCCCTTTCCATTCTTATAATTATTATAACTTTCCTTTTCTACCCTTTATGTGTTGCATCAGCAGTTTGTATAAGACCCATTATTGTAATTATGTACATCATAGCGAGAATGGCAGACCAAACCGTACGGTTACTGGTGCTGGTGCATCTATTTCGTTTGCATACAAAACAAGAAAGAATATCACATCATACTGATATGGAAAAGAACAAAGGCTATAAGAAACCAAGGGATTGAACAGAAAGAGTACTAGATAACTAAGAAGGACATTTTGATAATTGAAAAAGGAAGCTCACTCAACTTGGAGATAAATTGGTGAAACAGAACATCGTGATGCAGTGAACTAACTGGAATTCATGATGGGGGTTGGAACCAAATGGAATTTCAATTAAACTGTTGCCAATTTTTTTTTTTTTTTTTGGAAATTACAAAACTTTAAATCACTATATATATATATATATATATATATATATATATATATATATACATATATATATATATATATATTACTTTTAAAACTAGAGTGTTCGTTAGTTTAGAAAATTCATCAGAAAAATCACCCGTTCAAAACTTCAAAATCACTAATAATCTTAAAATTTATTTAAAAAAGTGTTTTTTTTTTTTTAAGAAGAAAATGAAAAGAAAAACACTGATCTTGGAGCTTCTTGGTAACAAGAAAATCCTAGAGCTCAAAATCACATCCTAACATAAACAAAGGAACCCCAAATATACACCAAAAAAAAAAAAGGTTATAATTACTCCCCAATTAAAATTTATAAGAAATTAAATTAAAACCATTAGATGTACACCCAATAAAAAGAAATAACAAAACAATAGTAAAAGCATTAATTGAAGTGATATCAGTATGAATGTGAAATACTAACAAGAAAGAGAATTTGGTTCCCCCCAACAAATTCTTACTTCTTACTCATACATGCAACTATCAAATTTCATTTTCTCAACTACATTTAACCAAAATTACAAGTTTCTCCACACAACAAATTTTTAATCCATCTACAAAAATTTCATTAGTAGGAAAAAAAAAAAAGGAGGAGGAGCAGGAGAAACCAGAATTGTCATCCTGATTCTTTGATAAAGCATAACATAAATTTATTCAAAAGAACAACAACCCAGCACTAAAAAGTGGAAAAAAAAAAAAAAAAAAAAAAAAAAAAAAAAAAAAAAACTACAACAACAACCACAACAAACAAGAATAAACAGAGAAACATAAAAAGAAGTTAACCACAGTTTCAAAAACCCCACTTTGACACCCCAAATGTTTCAAAGTTTTATGTACTAAACAAATGCTGAAAACCCATATGAACAAAGGAAAACATAAACACAATGCAATCAAAGAAAAAGAAAAAACGCTTACCAAGATTACAAATAAAACAATGTGTCACCAGAACATAGAAATATACGTTAATGCTGGTCCATTGCTAACAAAGATTCTCAAAGCAGTCTGATAAGTAAGTATATATGAGAGAGGGAGAGAGAGTAAAGAGATAATAAGGTTGTTGTAGGAGTAGTAGTAGGACAAGTTGAAGAAGCAGCAGAAGAATCTAAAAGGGTTGTTTCTTAACTTTGCTTTTTCAAAAGGAAAAGCAAAGCAAAGCAAAGGCCTTCTCTTCTCTGTTTCTGACCTCTCTGTCTCCTCCTCCAACAACTTGAGTACAATGTCTCTCTTTTTTTTCTTGCTTTTTTTCTTTTATGGGTTTTACCTCATCATGCTCACTCTGTAAAAAGTTACTGGTAAACAGTAAAAAGCAAAAGCCTGTCATGTCCACGCGCTGTCCCCACCTCCCTCGTTTGATTTTTTTTTTTATCTTTTTTCTTTTTTAATGGGAATTCTATGGTTTAATTGGTTTATAGTAATACCCAATATTTTTTGGTAACAAATTTTGTAAGGATGGGATGATAGGTTGAAATTGAAGTTCAGATCTTTTATTTAATTATTAAAATTTTACTAATTAAGTTAATTGAAATCTACTAATTCTTATCTAAACTCACGGAATAACATGACTTTATTATTAACAATTATTAACTTGCCACCTTAACTCTTATGAAAAAATTATGGCAAATAATTCTTTTCTAAACCTACCATCAGTAAAAGTCATTTGACTTTTGATTAATCTTATAATATTTTGAGGCCTCCTAGATATTAGATTTTCTAATGTTGAATTTAAATTTTATTCTATATTAAACCTCTATTAGAATCTTAAATTCTTAATGCATCATATTTTCTAGAAATAATAGACTATATAGTTCCATATACTAGCAAGTCCAAGTCCAACACAATTATAATAAATGTATAATAATAAAATATAAACTTCTTTTTTCTTAGAGAGTTTCAACTTATGGCGTCCGTTCCTGATAATAACTCTTTATCATTAGACCAAGACACTAACTGTTTTTTAGTGTAAGCGAAGATTAAACCTCAGATCTCTTATTCAACTATTAAAAACTTTACAAGTTGAACTAACTAGTAATTATAAAAAAAAAATTCTATAAAAATAGTAATTATCAATTTTTTTTATTTAGAAAAAAGTTTTAAAAAATCATATTATGCTGAACTTTTCCTACTTTGTATGGATTTCTGACTAAATAGCACAATCATAATAAATACTTAATACAAAAGAATTTAACTCCATATATAAGTATAATCATAATAAATTTTTATTAACAATCATCATAATTATTGATTTCATATTAAAAAAATAAATATTATATAATATTTAATTTTCATGTGCATGCATGGGGTATCAATTAGTTATAAATAAATATATATATATATATAGTCTCCTTGACAAGCACTTAAGGCATTTTTTAATGGATTATTTTGAAAAAAAATTGATACCACTTTTATGATAATATAAAAAGTGAGTCTTTTGGCTGAATATTGTAAAAAAAATGAAGTTTATTTGTGGCAATAATATTGTCGAAAATTTTAAAAAAAAAATTGAATTGTGGCAATTGAATTGCCGAAATTGGAGGATTAAAAAAAAAATTGAACTGTGGCAAGAGTAATGTTACGACCACGCGCTATTTTACCATATTTTTTACAAACTGTTGTTATGACCAATTTTTTACTGGTTCTCATTAGTGCCTACCAACAACATCATTTTTTATTTACTAATAATCACTCACAATATCAACCGTTTATGAAAGTTTTTGTAAAAAAATTTGTAACTCTAGCATTTCGCCAAAAGTGGATGATTTAAAAAAAAAAAAAAAAAAACCTTGATTGTGGTAAGATACAGCCACACTTTTGGGTGACTAAAAGTGTGTGTCTCTATAATTTTACTCCAAAAAGTGTGGCTATAGCATTAATCAAGGGTTTTTTTGTTTTACTCCTTCAATTTCGGCAATTCAATTGCCACAATTGAGTTTTTTTTTTTTTAAGTCATCCACTTTTGGCAAAATGCTAGAGATACAAATTTTTTTACAAAAATTTTCGTAAACTGTTGATGTAGTGAGTAATTACTGATAAATAAAAAAGTGATGTTATTGGTAGGCACTAATGAGAATCAGTAAAAAATTGGCCATAACAACAGTTTATAAAAAAATATGGTAAAATAGCGTGTGGGTGTAGCATTACTCTTGCCACAATTCAATTTTTTTTTTTTTAAATCTTCCAATTTCGTCAATTCAATTGCCACAATTCAAAATTTTTTTTTTTTGGCAATGTCATTGCCGAAATTCCTTTTTCTCTCTCCCATCCGTCACATTATTTTTCTCTCCTCTCTCCTACTTTTTCTCAGAATTTCAGCATTGGTATTGCCGAAATTCACTTCTCTCCTCATTTCTCCAAATAAGTTTGAACAATACTCATATCACAAATAAACTTTATTTTTTATAATATTCAGCTAAAAGACTCTATAAAAAGTTGTAAAAAAATTATTTTTTTTTTATGAAAAGTATTTAAAAATATTTTTTAAAGTAATATATTGGTTAACTTTTTCAAATAAAAATAAAAAATGAGTTACTATAGTATGGTATATATTGGTTGTCTTTGAGAGTGGGCGCGTGCGGTAGTGCGCGTGGGTCTAGTAATTGGAAGGGTTTGGCGGGGCGTGCTCATGGTTAAAGTGCGCTGTTTTATGTTACAACCCATAGTTACGTGGGAATTTACGAAAACAACATTTTGCATTGAATTGGATAGTCATAGAGTGGTATCATATTGTTTGTTGTGTAGTCAGGTTATAAAAGAGATTTGGTTGGACCGGAAAGAAAGAAAGAGAAACATAGGAATTTTACATGTTACCTAACACTAACAGCTATTAAACTATACGATGGGTCCAAGGTAACATGCTCATAAGGTTCAGAAATTGCATGGAAATTTGTGGCATGTGCATATAGAGTATATAAGAGAGTATTAAGTATTAACACAGCCTGTCTCTCTCAATCGGTGTGATTGGTCAATTCTTACAAAGTTTATTCTTTTTACTTTCTTGGAGAACATTAAAATGAGCTGTAATAGTTATACATTGTATATACAAAATATCTACTTGAAATTATGTTTTGAAAACACGATTATTAGTAAAAACTGTGAAATTGTGTTTAGTGTATATAGCTGTGTATAACTTATCACGTGCAACAAATATTAATGTATTAGAATTGATTGTGACATCACCAAGATTTATTGTTGTTTGAGATTATACATATGATGACAAATGACATACTCTGCTAAGGAATTGAAGGAAAAAAAATATGGTTATAGATTGAATAATGTGACAAAATAATTAGTTTACATGTCGGAGCTAGAGCATTAGTATTGGTGGAGGCAAATTGTTAAAATACTAAATTTACCAACCAAATATAACAAAATGCTCTTGCATCAATGGAGAAAAAGTCCAAAATTTTTTTTTTTATTGAGCTAGAGTGCATAGCCATCTTTGCATGTGCATTGTAGCTCAAATGCTAAACAAAAAAACAATATTATATTAGGTTCTTCACTGTGCACAATCATCTTTGTGTTGTTTATATTATTTTATTGTATTGTTTATATAATTTTATTAAGTTGAATACTAAAATAAAACCACTGATATTAGGTGTTTTGTAAAATAAAGTGCTAAAATAGATAAAGTAACATTTTGTAATGCTAAATTTTTGCCACCAGCAATGCCGATTCTCTAAGTGGTTGTTGGATTTTGGTGCTTCCTAACCTATTTCCTATCCAATAAAATGCTTTTGGCAAATATGAAAGGATGAAATATGCTTTCTTTGCCAACTTGCATCTACATATAGTCGTATACCTTATATTATGAGGAACCAATATGGTTTCCATGACTTTATTAGGAAAACGTTCCTGTCGGTGTGGAAAATGTTGAGTAGAGAAACTTTGTAAATGTGAAGCACCATGCATGAGGACAGTGGTAAGAACACCAACTTTGGAAATTAGAAAGTTTTCCAATTCTCAAATCAAGCAACCCTATACTTTAGAAAAGATAAAAGGATGGCTACCTAAAAAATCTTCGAGGTGAATGAACTTAGAACTTTCATATAAAATTATATATGTTTACATTCATCAAGATTTGTTTTGACGTTAACATTTTTTTAAAAATAAATTATTTTTCAAAAAGTATTTTTTAGAAAATTATGTCATTTTCTTATGTTTAGTAATGACCTTAAAATAAGTTGAAAAAAACTGTCTCTTATCTTCTATTATTTAACTTTATGTGAAATATAGTTTTCTTTATTTAAAAATTTTAGTTCAAAACAATTCTATCTTCTACCAAGCTAAATAAGAGAAGTTAAAAAATAGTTTTCTTTTAACTTTTTTTTTTATACTTCCAAACGCAGAAAAATGTGAAAAATTATCTATACATAAAGTTTTTCATTGAAACAAACACATCGCAAGTCATATTGTTAATGAATAGGCACTAGTCAAAGTTGATACCCTCTTTAAAGCCTTCATACACCTTACAAGAGTTACCGGCTTTTGTAAGGGGTAAATTGTGTGATATTATGCCTTTGTCTTCATTTCCTATATGTGTGTGTTGTTCTGTTTACTTTCCTTCTCAAAAAAAAAAAAATAAAGGTAAGCGAAGCAAAGCGTTTTTTCTTATACATAACCTCTTCTAGAATCCAAATCTGACCAAATAAATACGTGTGACCTTACCATATCATGATTAAAAAAAAAAAAGATACATCGAAAGGATTAGCAAAGATCAAAGAATATTAGAAGAACAAAAAAAAAAAAAAAAAATATATATATATATATATATATATATATATATATATATATATATATATAAAGGAGCTTTTGAAACAAGTTAACATAATATAATAATACAAGAGGGCTGTAAAGTTTTTTTTTTTTTCTTTGATACTTCCATATACGTAGTTGATCATAAAATACGAAGAGAATTTGCATGAAGCAGCAATTGGCTAGATTCCATTTTGCCAATTATGATTTTTACAATTGGTTCTTTGTCCTTTTTTTTTTTTTTTTTATAGCTATTCTTGTTACTAATAAGAAACTTGTAACTGAACTGAAACTTTTTAATATTTCAACAGAGATGTCCAAATTTAAAACTATCCAATTATGGAAAAAATAATTAAAAAAAATATACACACGTTGTGATATTTTGACTAGTAAGTCAAGTCAAAATTGGAAATGAAAAAAAAAAAAAAGTAATCATATTGAGGATAGATTCCTCAATAAAACTTGGACATTTTTCTTGCAAAAGTAAGAAAAAATTAGGTACATAATCACCAATTATTAGAATAAGCAACTTAAGCCATAAACTTCCATAAATCAAAAAAAGTTGGCTTCAAGATTAAAAGATGATCATCAATGTTTGTAGAAAAAATTAGGTACATAATCATCAAGAAAACTTGGCATCTTCTTGTCAATTTCTTAGCTTAATTAACTTGGGTCCGAAATTTAATAAATAAATAAAAGCACGAAAAGGACTTTTCATAGATTCCAGCTGTTCCATTTTCTTTCTTCTTTTTTCTTTCTAATACCTTTTTGCAGGCTCCGGAATACATGAAGACACAGCCAATAATACACTATAAACTGGGTTCAAAAGGCAGTGTGTTTTTGTAATTATGCGAATCAAGTAATCTTCATAGTACATATATATTAATTGGAGAACAACCACCTAATTACATTCAATTGAGTATATACCCACTAATACGAAAAAACATGGTGGTGGTAATGAAAATTCTAATACTTTGTGACCGCGTGATATATACCCTCCAATCATATGATAACAGGTGACTCAGCTTTGTTATTTTGGGATAACAAGTCGGCTTATGGTAAAACCTTTTTCTTGTGCATTCTATAGTCCAATATATGACTGGCTCCACGATTAAAGGTATTTACCTGTTTAATTAGTGCATAAAGTCCTTTTCCTTAATTTTTATTTATTTTTGGGTACAATCCAAGTTATTCTCCAACTTAATCAATAGAATGGGTCTCTCCTTAAGATTACTTTTTCAAATCATTCTTAACACCATCAATTATGGGATAACAAAAATGTCTCATCCGCCTAACCTGCTTCGTTCTATGCGAGTTTTTCCTTGCTTTAAAGATATGTTGCCATGAGAACCAATTTTACTTGTTTTATTTTGTCTAGTCACACACCATCCCAAGTGTGTGTATATATTTTTAATTAATAAGTTTAGTTCTTTTATATAATTTTTTTTCTAACTTATTCCTCTCTCTTTCACAGTTGTTCATCTCTTTTCTCTCACATCTCAATCTCATTAATACTAGAGCCACCTTCTAAGAGATAGCAAAACATCTCCAACCCACCCCCCCCCCCTAATGACCTATATCACTCTCACTCCAAAAAGGTGACAGGCCCATGATGATGCATCCATGATCCAATTCCATCTTACTGCTTCACTCCATTGCCATCACTATCAATACCTTATAATATATTTTTTCTGCATACAATAAGTGGGATATGAAGTTTGAATTTATGTTATTTTCATTAAAAGAATTAAATAATATCCACAACAAGATTCTTAGCCATAATCTTTTGTTTGAAAAAATATGGAAGCTGTCAATTAATTCGTAGGCCATGCATACATAAATGTAGATGAAAGTATAATACTCTATTTTTTAAAAACCTTATCATCATATGTATTATATTTATTATGGATTATGGACAATCTCAACCATTCATAATATCCCATCCCCTCTCCTATGTGTGCTTATTTTTCAACAAAATTATTTTTAAAAAAGCTATTAATATATCTCAAGCCCACGTTGATAATTTTAGAGGGCGCGTGACCTTAAGGAAGTAAGGTATCTAATTGAAATGATTGTTGTAATAGATAAAATGATGGCAAAAGTGACATAGATAGATAGATGCTTTAGGGTTAAGGATAAAAGATTGTTTAATTAAAAGTCCTCAATATTTATTATAATGAGAGTTGTGGTGGGGGGAACATTTGGTAGGTGATAAATATAGAAATAAATTAACTTATTGTTCCTAATCATTAGTATCTAACAGTAGGGGGTTTGCATCCATAATTAGCGCTAACAATAGTGGGTCCCATCAGGAATCCCAGGTTCATACCCAAATGCCCCTAAACCCGCCAAAATTTGTTGCGGCGGGCCACCCTGCTTCTCACGTTTTATCAACCCCGTGTGCCCTCTATTGTTTTGTATCTATGCTGCTACCTTTTTGTTAATCTTGGATTTTTAGGCCTGCATATTTTTCACTGATTTTTTGTCTTTGTCCTAAATAAGTTGATCCAAATCATGGGGTTTATATAATAGTTGTTAAGGCCTCATGAGATCTATGAGTTCTCATGTTTGAAATCTCTTAGTCTGTATTTTGAGGTTATTTCTAAGAAATTATTTCCTATAATTAGTTGGTGTATGTAATATAAGAGACAACAAATATACATACCCAGAAAAATAATAAGATACTTGAAGAGTTTTGGAAACTATTTTTAGAAAAAAAAAAAGTTGTTTTATGGATTTTTTTTATGAATATTATTATTATTATTTAATAGTTAGAGAATGAGAATTTATATCAATCGGTTTCCATTAAAAACATTATGAAATATTAGTTGAATTATAAGTCTCTCGACGTATGAAACCATATATTAAGTCAATGTCAATTTGAATTTCAAATTCTTAACCAAATTTCAATTTTGTTCATTTTTTTCAAACGAGTGTTTATGGTTATTGACTTATGATAAGTTGATAACATATTGATTACCCTAACTTCTAAAAAATATGACTTTTCATTGAAATTTTCCATTGTTTTAAACAGATTTAAGTTGATGCTCCAATTTTTCTTCGTGTACTCTTTGTTCCCACTTTTTTGGATCCTCAAAGCATTTGTACTTTTGTAAGATAATTTTGACGAGTCTTGGGAATAATTATAGTATGGTACAATTACCTAATAGTATAGACTATAGACCATAGAATTGACAAATTGGATATGGCCTACGGACCTATAGATTAGGATTAAGGAATTCGGATTTAGAACTGACCAAAAATCCTCAAGCATGACCAAATGCCAGCTCAAAGTCTCTGGTAATCTAAAAGTCCCTATCTTGTTTCTTTTTTCTTGATATAACGTCCTAAAAGCAATTATGGGGTTTAGAGGTCAGTTGGGTCTATACACCTTTTTCTCCATAACGGGAATGCTTTATCTTATGGTAAAACGCATTAGGTGTTGGCAATGTTCAACACAAGCACATGGTAGGGTCCAATGACTCCAACCCCAGGCTGCAATCTTTTAGGTCCCAACCCATGAAAATGCAGGTCCCATCCCTATGGTGGTACCAAGTTGCCGGTCCATGATGTACGTCTGAAACCCGAGTTCAAGTGAAGTCTCTCGCAGTGTAGACACACAGGGACGAAGCGAGAACTTTGAGTTAAGGGGCGGTTTTACTGTTGGCTGTGTACAACAATCTCAACCTCTAATTCTGCTACTTAGCTGCTAAGATTTTTTTTTTTTTTCTTTTAAGAACAAAATTATTTTTGTTTAGAATTTTTTAAAGGGCAAGGTTATTTATTTTAGATAAAATTAATTTATTGAACTTAATTTTGTTTTTAGTTTTATTGGTTTTTTTTTTGGCTTGTATATTTTTTTTTAGATTTTAAATCTATCAATTTTTTTATGGTCACTAAAATGAGGAAAATGATAGAGCTACAAGCTTTTTTACTTATGGGATAAGTGGTTATTGGTAAGTAAAAATATGATGTGATTGGTGTGTCCATATGCAAACCAACAAGAATTTACTACTAAAACGATTTGTAAAAATGTTATAAAAAAATTTTGTGAGTATAGAATTACTTTTAAAATAATCAATGATATTATTAAAGGGAAATAAAATGTAATTTGATAGAACAAAATTCCTAAAATTGATACACATACAAAATATATATATATATATTTTTTTTTTTAAATTTAGGGGGGCCATTGCCTCCCTAATCCAAGGGTAGTTCCGCCCCTGTAGACACGTGATAAATTTAGACACGTATTTACATAGTATAATACTCAGTGCACTAGAGCACTGAACCTAATCAATTTCTTTTCATCATGTAATCGAGCAACCTAGTTCAAGGGAACAAGTCAAGTAATGTCACACTCGGCTAAAAAAGTCTGATAATGTCACATGCACATCTAAGCCTCTAAATACTTCCAATTGAAATATGTACGCAAAAGAAAATATGTATGTACCAATTAATATGTGGCCCCTGGCCGAATTTTTAGCCCACAATGCATTAAAAGAGAGAAATTGACAATTGTAGCTAATTTTACTTGTGTGTATAGCTTCGAGAAAATGGGCCCTGAAAGCTATGTTTGCTGGAAAAGGAAAGCAAATCACTCTCTTTCCCTCAAGGCGGTTAAATGCTTCGAAGGAGGACTATCTCCTTGAACCTTGTTTTATACTTTGATTTACTTTATACTCTTTGTTGTTTACTATTATTCAAGGTGCTTTAGCTTTGAGAAACTATAATGGGGTAACGCCAAATCAAAAGTAATGGGTTCAGAACTGTTGGTGCATCTTAATATTAATTTTTTTTTTTTTTTGACAGTGCATCTTAATATTAATTGATTACTAATTTGCTAAATTCCTTGTAATTATACTATTCATTTTGGATCAAAGTGGGTTAGTAAATGAAAAAGATGTGGGAGTTTTAATTTTTTATGTTAATGAAGAGTTTCCAATATTTAATTCTAGAAACTCTCACCATCATAGTCTTTATATAAATAAATGTGATATTATATAATATCTATTAATTTTGAGTAAGACCTATGAAGCCCGAACTCAAAAATAAGCCCAAATCATGTGGGCTCTTAAGAGGGACAAGGTCGAAACTAAGACATTTGCCAACAAGGCCTAAGTATCAAAAGGCGAACTATAAGCAGATACCCATGGTAGCCTAAGACTAAGAATCCAAAGCCGCAGGTCCAATAAAACTTGGGGACGCCCATCCTGGTCATGCCACCCAAAAAAAAAAAACTCATTGGGAGGTCTAATTTGCAGCCCAAGTTTGCAAAGGGACCTAAACATTGAATCACAGTTTGGCAGTGAAGGGAGGAGAAATTTGAAGAAGTGGTATTCTGCCACACCTTTCGAGTGTTGTGTTTGCATGCACACCAAAAGTACTATGCATTCAATGGTGAAGTGTTTCACTTTGAAATAATCGCAAAGTAACTCGCATTCAACGGTGAAGTGATTGTGAAATAACCTATATTCAGCTTTTAAAACAATTGCAAATTCGAAAGTAGTGAACAAATAACTTATCATGAATCTAGTATTAAATGATATGGTTAGGGATTTTTTTTATTATGTGATTGATTATATGTTTATAACATATTTTAGGGTAAAACCATAAAATTTGAAAAATTAATGACAAAAAATAATTGACTTTATCTAAGGACTGAGATTTGTAATAACTGTGATGATAACTTGCAACCATTCAACTAGGGTTTGGTAATTAGTTAGTATTAGCTTCTATGTGATTTCTTAACCTGGTCTCTTAACAAATTCAAATATTTTTCAGAAAAAAATTCATACTCTATTTAAAAAAATTCATATAAGTAATGTTATTTTCATTTAGGCCTTTAATTTCTAGTATTAGGTTCTTGACATTGGGTAACGTAAGATAATGGCAAAAGTGAAATAAAAATCGATTCTCATGCATTATAAATATGTCATATATACGATGTAGAATACGATCATGTATTCATCTCACATAAAATGATGAAAGTCAGTAATCATGAAACAAAATCAGTACATGTGCAACATGGGTGACATGAAATAATTGTTTTAAAAGGTTTTAACATGTTTTTTCTATTTTATATATAATAATTTATATTTAAAACCGCCATGTACCATATAGAATTAACATTTAGGCTTGCATTTTGGTGTTTTTACATAATCAGCATTATGACTATGCTCGTACCCTTTATGTTTAGATAGTTTGTTTACTAAAATTATGGTTAGCTTACTATTTGTTTCTACAATGGTTGTGAATTTCGCTATATTTTACTTTAGGATTATAATAATAATTATTATTTTTAATTATAATTTTACACCATATTTTGAGTGGCAAATGTTAATATAGCCTATTCATTTATGTTTTCTCCTCTATGGGTGCATGTAAATTAATTGAATAAAATTGTTTGGATTGACCGTTGTAGCCTTTGAAAGATATAGATTAGGTGACATATCCATGTAACCATTCCTTTGTAATTTTATTTAGTTAGATTGTAACTAGGATCATAGCAATTTAATTTATATTTCTTTCGATATAATGCCACATGTTTTCATTTTTGGACCAATATAGTTTATTTTTAATTTAATTAATCTCATATTTTCTTATGAAAAATTAAGTGATACCTTCTTGCAAGTCCCTTAATTGATATTCCATGAGATTTGTTACCAAGAAGAAGAAACCCGAATAATTTTGGTTTGCTTAGGATGCAATTCTCACAGGAGTAGGTCTTGAAGTCTAAAAATCCCTAATCATCAATCAAATATCAAATTTCCAATAAATTCAAGCACATCTTGCCTATCACCATCCCTCCTAAACCTCATCATCACCCCTCACCTCACCATTCAGTGGCATTCTTCTCAATATCTCTATTAGATTTAGTGGAGATCTGATTTTCTTGTGAAAAATTAAAAGACAAGTTTGGAATAGGTAGAAATTGTGAATTGCATTTATGTGTTCCGCCTGGTGCCAAGGAACTTAACATATCACTTGTCCAATTTTGTTAATAAAAATTTGTTTCAACTTCCAAGGATTTTCATGAGCCAATGATTTCCATCTCAATTGACCAATGAAATTGTGCCAACCTGATTTTTTTTTTTTTTTTTGGTGGGGGGCCAGATCTAGGTTGTGTTTGGAAGGGGATGGTATCTCTCGCTCCTGGCATATGGAGGAAAAGAAAACCAGAAATGGTAGAGCAGTGAAGGAAGAGAAGCAAAATTCACAAAGCAATGAAGTTGATCAGCTTCAAAGCAAGTGAATACAAGATCCATACTTAGGGGAAAAAACAATAAACGCAATAAGCAAAAACCACACAAAATAAAACTCCTCGACTGCCCTGCAAAAGGGAGAGTATAACTAGTTCTCAAGACAATTAAAAACACAATGAAATTGACAACCTAGAGCTAGATTGATACCCTAAAGGAGCCGCAATATGGTACATGACGCAGTTTTATGGCACCGTACTAATTCAAGCTTGCTGCACACTCTATATGGCATCGATAATATGTCCTCTCCACTACTCATCAGTCACACATCCCATTGAAGCCGGCTGTACATTCTTGATGTACTGGAAAGAAACAATATGTCATTTCTTTAAATATGCACCAACAAGTCACAAAAATATGGACGTCAATGCAGAAATCTCTTATACCTTGTAGAGAACTCCACTCTTAGCCTTGTAAGCAGGTGGAGTCCATTGCTTTCTTCGCGTCTCCATCTCCTCATCTGTTATCTGAACATCTATTCTCCTATTCTGAACATCAACGTTGATGATGTCTCCATTTTCAATTAAACCAATTGGACCACCTTCCTGTAAACAATTCGCAATGAATTCTAGTATTGTGGGTCATCTTTTTTTTTTTTTTTTTAAGAAGAAAAATTGTTGGCTTTTATTTCATCAAAAAGGAAAAAAATAATAATAATTTGAACACTGTTATTTATTTTCTATTGTTATCTTTCTAGTATGAATAAAAAGATAGTGCACCTGTGCTTCAGGGCATATGTGGCCAACAACAAATCCATGTGAACCTCCTGAAAACCTACCATCCGTCAACAAAGCAACATCCTGTAGCATTCAACAGCAGAATCCAAAGAAACATCATTCTCTGGAAACAATACTTATCTCAAGGTGCATTATTTATAAAAAGATCATAACAACAGATGAGAGAGAAGGTTATAGTTATATCTAAAAGTAACCAATTCATAGGGATTGAATCAGATTCAGGACCTTGAAGTCACTTTATTGATTAAGATCACTATAATTCAAACATAACAAAATAATGTTTATTTTAAAAAGTCTCATGATCTGGAAAACTTTAGGCTAACGATTTGACACAATTTATGACAAGAACTGAAGAACAGAATAAGCCAGGGACAGTTTTCCCCCAAATGATGATCATCCAAGTGCATTTTTATCGCATGGCCTATTAAGTCATTCGAACAAGGCACATGACTATTAAGTAAGTGATATGATTAAAAAAGCATACACGAATTGTTAATTGAGTTGCTATGTATTAGTTTGGAGGAATGCTCCTCCTAACTGAGTGGAGGAAAATTATGTCCATAAGGCAAAACTGAGATTTAATAAAACCATACCTTCCCAAGACCTGCTCCCATTATTGCACTAGTTGGTGTTAGCATTTCAAGCATGCCCGGTCCCCCCTTAGGTCCCTCTCCTCTAATAACAATTACCTTTCCCTGGAATATGAAAAACATAAACAATAAATTAGGTATCCCATCATGACATCTGAGTTCCAACTTCCATGGTAACATCTTGTTACTGCACAAATGAAAAACCAGAAAAGATAATCCTAGAGTCCATGAAGAATGCGGCTAACTTACATTTGGATGTAATGGAGAATCGCCAATAAGTTAATTGCAGGATAAATAATAGTATCACAGGAAAAGGTATCACACATGGTGCAATTAAATAATTTTCAAAATTTGCTGAATGTAGATGAGCAAAACCTAGGACTCAAAAAAATGCAGACAATATGAATTTTTTATAGTGGGTCTTGAACCCATGACCTCACCCTTCATCCCATTATTATGGGAGGAGGAACTAGGAAGCGCCAGTTGAGCTATAGCTCATTGGCAGCAATATGATATTTATTAATGTAAGAAATCAAGAATTTATATGTGGAAGCTCCTTAAACAAGACCACCGAAACTACAGATCACAAGTTTTTTGCAGAGAAAGGATATTATACTGGTCTGCATGTAACATATAAGCATAACTGAGGCACGTAGATTTTAGAGAAGACCTAAAGGTAAACACTCAGCACCTCGAAACAGAGTTGGGAAATTTGTTTTCTGTTACAAAATCCATATACTTTTTTTCAACTGAGTGAACAAAATAATACAAGAAAAAAATCAGTGCAGTATGTAAATGAACAAGCAGAAAGAAGATCACATAGAAGAGATCATCTGGTAAGTTTCAGAGATCTCTTTGGGGGAAAAAAAAAAGAATAATAAAATTCAATTATAAAAAATGATTAAATGAATAATAATTAGTCCTTTGGGCCTAATAAGCCTTAGCAGATGTCTAAAATTCAGAAAATTCAAGAATAATATACTTATCACTTTAATGGATCTCCTTATGCAAAAGATCAGTTGGGAGAATCATATTTCTGGGAGAACAGTGCTCAGCTATGATGCTTTTTTTTTCACTAAGAAACAAGCCTAATAATCTAAGTCTTTCCTTTGTATTTTTAATTAAGTCATGTCATTGAAAAAATACAATAGGGGGTGCAACTCATGTATACAAGAAGGGTTTTTTCCCCCCTCTTTCCTTTCACTTTTGATAAAAGGGGCAAAAATTTTCGTAACCAAGTTAACTATGAAGCACATGAGCTGCATTTTGGGCAACAGTCCTTTCTGCGAGTATAAGCAACAAAGCATTAGGTATAACAGAGACCCAGTTTTCTCCAAACCTTTGCAATCAATCGAGCAACTATGGGTTCTGACCTTTTTTATTGGCAAATTATGTGTACCCCGTGGACCTTAAAGCCACGATCTTACCCTCCACCTTGCTCTTGCAAGGGACTCAGGTGCCATTTGAGCATTATACAACAATATTGACTAGAACACATACCTTAAAACTCAAAGGATCCTTTGAGATAGCTGCGATCATAGATTCCTCTCCTTCAAAGATAAGCGCAGGGCCTGGAGAGCATTTTTGTGATAAATATTTTTGCACCAAACATTAAATTTGAATTATATAACATACAACTTCAAGAATAACAGACCAAAAGTAGAACATAAAATAATACCAGAGAAATATAGCCCCTCTTTTCCTGTGATTTTTGCTACGGAACCATTTGGTGCAAGATTTCCATATAATATTTGGATATGGCCTGTTTTCTTTATGGGGTTTTCCACAGGTCTTATTATATCCTGCATAAAAATAAAAATAAAAAATAAAAAAAGAAAAGCAAAGGAATAACTGCATAAAATGTTTTTCTCCAAAATTCAAATACATTTCATTTATCAATAGTAAAAGCAACAAGACATTGCAATCATTAGCTCTCATAAATAAATAAAATATCAAAGCCATCAAACCTGTCCTGTGGCCAAGGGAGGGAAACTTGCTGCATTTTCAGCCAGAGTCTTCCCGGTAACTAGAAAAAGAAAATAACTATATGTTAATAATAAGATCACTACAACGAAGTACATATTCTCATGACTGCAAAAACCCAAATATCTGTACCAGTCAGACAATCCCCATCTAAAAATCCAAGCTCCAAAAGGTAGCGAATGACTCCAGGTGTTCCTCCAATCTATCAATACAATCATTAAACCAAACATAGATGAACTAATTAAACTAAACCGTACATTAAAAAAAATCATCCACACAAAAAACCAAAAAAGAAGAAGTGTCTTCTGCCATCTTAATAGAAGCAGTGAATTAAGAGCACAAGACAAGATATTTTTTGAAAAGCCGACCTTGTGTACATCCTCCATGACATATTTTCCACTAGGCTTAAGATCTGCAAGAAATGGAACCTCATCGCTGACCTTCTGAAAATCATCAAGAGTTAAGTCCAGACCAACAGACCTGCCAAGAATATTTCCATGAGAAACTTCAATGTCATGCAATAATAGTATGCACTGGAAAGTTGGTACCAAAGACTCTCCTCACCTTGCAATAGCAATCAAGTGTAAAACAGCATTTGTAGAGCCACCTAGTGCCATGACAATAACCATTGCATTACGTAAGGATTTTGGAGTGATAATATCTCGTGGTTTCAAGTCCATTTTTAGTAATTCCAAAAGGTATTTTCCAGCTAAACGGCACTCATCCAACTTCAATGGATCTTCAGCAGGTGTCGAAGAGCTTTCAGGGAAAAATAAATAAATAAGAAGATAAGAACAACTATGCTAACTGATGCCAGTTCAAGTGATCAGGCAGAGACAAATTTCCACCTGTAAGGAATAGACATCCCCATAGCTTCAATAGCAGAGGCCATGGTATTGGCTGTATACATACCACCGCAAGCACCTGCCCCAGGGCAGGAGTTACGGATTACATTCTTCCTCTGCTCTTCGGTTATGGATCCACTTACATATTCTCCATAGGACTACAGAAATTAAGATGAGAAATGAACAAGTTGCATTATTTGGATAACAGAAGAACGAGTTACAGCCTTTACATATCACATGTTATTTTTATTTTTCATAAGCAATGGCTATACATATCCGCACAATCACAGAGTACAAATTAATTAAATAACCTCAAAACATGATCAAATAATGCATAAAGCTACTTAAGCCATCAATATTTAATTATTAAGTTGTAGATTTCCAAAGAAGCTTTTGATAATGGAACAGCATATGTAATGCATTACAAAGGCACCTTTCTAAGCATGGACATGTATATCACACACATACACCCAGTCAACCACAGCAACATGAGTTATGGTCCCTCCCTCCTAATGCAATAACAGTCAGTGATTTGTATCTCTTATAAGATTTTGCATCGAGTTTAGAACTGAAGGTACAAAAAATATGATTCCAAGTTCCCAGCATACCACATTCACATTGCTAAAGTCAAACATTATATCTCCTTTCAACTATTTCACAACCCATATGTTGTCATACCATAACCTATGAAGTGTAAATGCAAAAGCAAGCAGTTTCCATAAACTGCATTATTTTTATTTATTCTAATTATTCATTTTTTTTAAAAAAATTAGACTAAGTTTCCATATAACCTATCATGCAAGAAGCCACTCCTATATCTAATGTAATGAAACATAAAAAGTAAAATGGGAAAGACACATCAAGCTAAATGCCCAGCCCTATTTTCCATGTCTATTTCTTTCTATTATACATCTGCATAGCCTGAATATACGCAATCTTAATATATTATCTTTAGATGTTGAAGACGTGCTTACAACACAATTCAGTACTAGTTTTAACAGGTGCAATGCCTTTTTCACAAAACAAAACGAAAAAGGACTATTACACTTCGGTGCATTTCTCCGACTCACTTTAACTAGTAGTGGAGACAGGATTGTGACTCACAGAATCCTACAGAATGAAGCATAAAAGTAGCATTTCCTCTACTGAAGTTTTGCGAACTTAATTGCCCTAAGCTGGGTTGACAAACCTGTCCCTTCATATGGCTAAAGTTATAAAACCCAGATTAATCAACACAAAAAAATAAATTACATTCATGTTTCAAAATACTGTGCAGGCAAAATAATAAAACATTCCGGTTATCTATTGGACCTAAAGAGAAAATTTTAACATTCTTAGTTGCTTCTACTCGAGACAAAAAAGGCTTCACAAGAGGCAGAATAAGAAGAATAAATAACAGTAAAAAAAAAATTGATGTCTGTGTTATACACGTCATTGAACCATTTATAACCTGAACCCAGAAATTATCAACCTGAAAATTAGCGTGCTTACCTGAAATGCAGACACTATATCATAAGTATTGCCTTGAAAATGACCAGGCTGCAATAGAAACAATCAAAGGAAGATACTTTATTAGCACCTTAAAATCCATCTACTCTCCAACCAGCTACAATTTGAATAAGGAAAAATGAACAAAAAGGTAAAACATTTCTAGTAAATAGTTAACAATATCAGAAACTACGAGATCAAGTATACAGTATATGATCATCATATCTCATTCATTAAAACACTATACAGAAACAGACGAATCTTAAACATTTCCCATCAAGTGTATTCTTTTCTATGTTTTATTAGTAGAATTCCCATTTATGTTCAAAAATAATTGATACTTCTACTTGATTATTAAGTAGTCAAAAGTGAACCCCAAGGGGTTGGTCTAATGGTTCCCAAGGCCTCATGACATCTATGAGGTCTTGCTTTCAAAATTCCTAACCAGCATATTGGGGCCACCCCCAATCAATTCTTCCCTGTAATTAACTGGTACAAATTCGGGAGAATAGTCATTTGCTCCCAAAAAAAAAAACTGCACACCAATGTTAGCAAAATCCAAAAAAATTGTGAAAAGTGAAGTCCCAAACCTTGATAGTTCCACCATAAATCATGATACTTGGTCGATTAAGCCGACCCATTGCCATAATTGTACCAGGCATCTGCAAAAAAAAAAAATATATATATATATATTACATTAAAAATGTAAAATGGGACAAGAAACAACTAATCCAGTCCATGCCCAACAAGCCTTCAATTTAATCCCTTGACAATTTAGTTTCTCACTTCATCAAATCAAGTCAATTTGATCATTTTGTCCAAATATATTAGCAAATGAATCCAGTTAAATCTTTTTTCTTTCAGAATAATAATCATCAAACAAAAAGATATATTAAATGACACGTCTCATGAACGTTTCAGTCAAAATATTAATTTATAAAAAAAAAATGTATAAACCGCATTATTTGCTAACAGACAGAAAAAAAACTGAACTAAATTTGACAATTGAAATAAAAGTTAAAGGACAAAATTGAATTTTAACTTAATAATGCAATAATGTTAGAAGACATGTGATTACTGAAGTGTGAAACTCACATTTTTGTCACAACCAGGAATGGAGATATTGGCATCGTACCACTGTGCACTCATCACAGTCTCAATACTATCAGCAATGAGGTCTCTGGATTGAAGGCTAAACGACATGCCTCTGGTCCCCATGGAGATACCATCACTAACACCAATGGTGTTGAACCTGAAAGGAACCAACCCAGCTTGTCGTACACCTTCTTTGACAGCTTCGGAGAGTTTAAGGAGATGCATGTTACAGGTGTTACCCTCGTACCACACGGAGGAGATACCCACTTGAGGTTTGGACAGGTCGTCTTCGGAGAGACCCACACCTAGGAGCATGGCTTGGGAGCCACCTTGGGACTTGGGCTCTGTGATGCGACCACTGTACTTGTTGAGCTTGATAGTCTTCTTCAACTCCTGATCCAGCTGCTGCTGCTGCTGCTGCTGCTGCTGCTGTTGGGTTAACGTGGCTCGGACGGTGAAGAGTCTTCTATGGTGGTGGTTGTGAGGGACATTTTTGGTGGTGGGTCTGGGGATGAGGAAGGTGGCGCGTGGGGTTTGGGGTTTGAGTGTGGCCTGCATTGTGGAGGCGCGTGGAGTTGAGGGTTTAGGAAGGGGATTAGGGTGTTTGAAGAGGCGTGGGGGTTTTTGATTTGTTTTGTTTTGTTTGTTTGACTATGTTTTTATAGGTGAGAGGGAAATGGAACTGTTGAAGAACGCTGGTTTTAACATCACTAAGTACCCGTTTGGGTACCAAAAGAGCCGTAAATAAACCGAGTTGATCATGGGTAATTTGGGTTTGACTCAATAAAAAATTTGTTCATATTTATTTGTTTATAAATAAACCAAGTTTGAGCTTTAGTTTTAGGCTTTTTTAGTAAATAAGCCGAGCCCAAGCAAAAAAATTTGTTCACGAACAAGCTCGTGAGCTATTAGGCTTGATATACAACAATTCAAGCATAAACTCATTTGTAAGTTTTATATGTGTTAGCTAAATATACTCATTACACATATCTTAATAATGACATTACTAACATGAACCCACAACCTATATTACCTAATTTTTTTCCTTCCTTTAAACTGATCAAGAACCACTTTAGACTATGGTTAAAAATAAATAAATAATTAATTAAGTCATATATGAACCTTCGTTATCAATCATCTAAAATAAAGTTATGAAACATGTTAGTATTTTCTCATTCATAATAGTTACAAACATGTATTTTTCTAGTCCTTTACCATCTAACATGAATGTAAAAATTGTATTTTGAACAATTACCGAAGCTATAAACAATGAATGATGAATGGATGAATTCAATTATGTAAATTATTAATTTGAATAATGGTTAATCATAAGTAGGACTAGATAAATGATAAAATGAGTATATATATTTTCCTTTTTCTTCTTAATTTTAGAGATTTAAGCATTTAATAATGTAATTTTTTCATATCTCAAGCTCAAAAACTTGACTTGAGCTCGAATTTGAGCTTGATATTAAGCTTTAGTTTGGCTTGATTAATTAATCAAGTCATATTCAAACTTTTAGGCTTTGCAATGAGCTCAAGCTCAAACACTATTTTTAGATTTGTCACAAGCTCAAGCCAAGCTCAAACTTTTCTTTTTTTTTTCTGGCGAGCCAAGCTTGAACATGCACTGCTTGACAAAGTTCGGCTTGTTTACAACCCTAGGTAGCGATTAAAATTGTTGCGTCTGTGTCTATTTTTTTTTTAATTGAAAAGCACGTGAACTTGGGACACAGATCTGCCAGTGGCTACCTCTTATCACGTCCAAATTTTGTATTGAAATGTGTCACACCAGTGGATCTCATACATTATTCACGAAATTCACAAACTTTTTTTTCAGCAGTTTTTTTTATTAAAAATGGGTCTCATGGTAGTATTCAAGCATTTAAAATTTATTTTGTTACAATGTTTTCAGTTTTTAGCAAAATAAGTGGTATCCAAACGGACCTAAAAAGTCATTTTATCTATTTTACAACCCTAGGTACAACCCTAGGTACCGATTAAAATTGTTGCGTCTGTGTCTTTTTTTTTTTTTTTTAAATTGAAAAGCACGTGAACTTGGGACACAGACCTGCCAATGGCTACCTCTTATCACGTCCAAATTTTGCATTGAAATGTGTCACACCAGTGGGTCTCGTACATTATTCACGAAATTCACAAACTTTTTTTTCAGCAATTTTTTTATTAAAAATGGGTCTCATGGTAGTATTCAAGCATTTAAAATTTATTTTGTTACAGTGTTTTCAGTTTTTAGCAAAATAAGTGGTATCCAAACGGACTTAAAAAGTCACTTTATCTATTTTACCTTCTCACATCCAACAATAGTGGTTTTATTTTAACTTTTAATATAATAAAATAATATAAACACTACAATAAAATAATATTTCATTCAACCACCAAAACACAATCACAAACAAAAGTAGTGTGAACGCATGGTAGACATTGGGAGAGACAGGGAGAGGTAGTGAGCAGGGAGACAAAAGCAGTGCAAACACAAAAATAAATAAATAAATAACTACCTTTTAGATACAATGCACAACCAAAAGTAATTGTGCACTATAGCTGTGGAGCCAAAAAATATAGTTTTGGCTCCACTATCATAGGCTACATTTTGATGGCGGAAGATCCATTAAAAAAAATTCTTATTGATTTCTCATATTAAAAATTTTATGATTTCTAAAATGTTAGATGGATTTGGTCACCTTCATTTGTTAATCACCAAAAATCATTGCATGCATTATATTGATCTTTTTTTTTTTTTTTAGAAACACACACACACACATATATAGGAGAAAGGATATGAGATAAGAGAATACAATCACACTTATATTGATCGATTATCAATACTGGTATGTGATTATACCAAGATATATGTTAATTTTTTTTTATTGTTGGATAATATTAATTCTTAAAATATAATATTCTCTCTATTTTATATTTTTTCTAAATAAATAATTATAATTATGACACTATCAGTGGACATCTATTATCTATTATAATTGTGTTCGTAAACAGAATTATTTATTCTACTATTTAAAGAAAATGTATTTTGTAATATTTTTGTAAGTGCATAATTGTACCCGGTCCAATCGCTAGATGGACTCAGGCCCAAAGGGTCTTATACAATAAAAATTTGTAGAGTTTGGGCTTGAAACCTAGACTGTGGATGTTGGAAAAGGGAATCTAGCCGTTATCCACGTGTTTAATAGCTGAGAATAGCAAAGAATCTCTCCTCGAGTATAAGCCGAGGACAACTTGTGTTGTCTTTCTTTCTTTTAAGAACAATATTACAAATACAATTCCAATATTTGATCCCCTCTTCCTTCTGCCCTCCTACCTCTTTTATATCTCTCTTCTTCTCTTGTATCCATCTTCTTCTTCCTTCTTTCTTCCACGTGTATTACCAATCTCTTCCCCAAATACTTGTCTCATCCAGCACATTCTTTAAACCTCCAAATACCAGCTAGAAAGCTGAACCTCACTGCTCAGAGGTCATTTTCCCATTAATGCGGCCAAGGAGGTAGGTGCAGGGTCTTTAATGTGGTGGTAGCAGCTTTTTCTCCTCTAATATTTCTCACACGTTCTTCCTTCCAACCACTGCGTAGATCACGCCTTTACCCAATAGATCTTCTGGAATTCCGTTTCTAAACCCCTTGGTATGTCTCATGACCTTTACTGGGCCCATCCGAAGAGGTACTCTTCCTCGGACGACTCCTTCACCTCTCATAGTGTGCATTGACTTGTAGGTTTCAAAAACTCTGCTCGGACAGACTTACACCACCAAATCAGGCCCAAGGCCCAAATAAATATTTTATCTACTTTACCCCCACAATTTTAATAGAGGATGTAAATATATAAAGTTTTATACAAAAATTTACACTTAATTAAAAAAATATATATATATTAGAATGATGTCTTGAAAAATTATGCACTTCTAAAAGATTATGTGTCAACATCAGAGACGTTAACAAAAAGTCAATGGCAATTTTACAATTATTATCGATGATAGGAAGTTAGTATTTATCATTTACCTAATTAATAAAGTTTATCTTGTATAAATCCATATTTTGGAAATAAATAAAATAAATCATGCTTTTTTTAGTTACAAATTGTTAGCTAGTGGAGATCTAAACTCTCTCAAATTAGTCCATTCAAATTTAGAGGTATTTGTTCTCTTGAAGCACATAACACAAAAAAAAATCTATTCTAGTTGGACACTTACCCGTCAATATATATACCTTGAATTGGGTTGTTAAATTTCAACAAGAAGAAGAGATATGCATTCTGCATTTTAAGGGCTCGTTTAGTAAGAGATTTTTAGTAACATTGATTGTATTTTTTAGAAATATTTGTAGGTAAAAAAATGTGTAAAAAAATAAATAATATTATTTAAACACAAAAAATTATTGTTCAAACCACAATAATAAACGTCCCCTAAATTTATAATGATGTGTGTGTATATAACAACCTAAGACTATATTTAGTAGAAGGTATCTCCTACGTCCGCCATATGCAGCATCACTAACGCGGACAACAAAATATAATAGTTTTGTGTGAGACTTTCTGAAAATAGGCAGCACGTGTGCCACGAGCTTCAAGTTCAACTGCTTCCCAACAACCAAGGACCAGTCCACTACACACACACACAGTTTACATATTGTACTTTGGAAACGCAGATAGATAGAGAGACTCTCACTCCAATATTTCATCTCTATTTGAAAGCCCATTTTCAGTTTAAAAAAAAAAAAAATCATGGACTCGAAGTTTAGAGTGATCATAGCAGCAACACTAGCAGTGCTTTCCATCATCTTGGGTCTGTTAAACCCAGCCAATAAAACTCTCGGTCTCTTTGCACCATCAACAATTCCTGGGTCCCATGACCAGCTTCACGAAGCAGAGGTTATACAAGTAAATGGAGGTTTGGGACCAGAGAGCCTAGCTTTTGATCCCAATGGAGAAGGGCCGTACACTGGTGTGGCTGATGGTCGGATTCTCAAATGGCAAGGTCCTGCCCTTGGTTGGACTGATTTTGCTTTCACCACTTCTAATAGGTACTAGTAACAATTAATCACTACCTAGTTTTTTATTGTAAAGTTTGTTGCTTTAAAGACTTAATTGGTTTGATTGCAATTTTTATTTATTACCTTTGTTAGACGATTTGATAATATATATTGAAAATGGATTTCTAAGAATTTCATTATGGATATGCATAATAATACAAAAATTGTATTATATTTGGTAAGAGATAATAAGTTCTGTATATATGTATAGGTGTTGTGTGCGTGCAGACTGGGGGTTTGTCATGACAAATTTATCAGTACCATAACTCGGTCCTCAAACAAAAATTCCTGACTCTGCAGTATTTCTTATGCTTCACATAGGATATGATAAACCCAATAATTAGACCAAGCCTCTGTGAAATTAGTCTATGATGGTTTCGGTGCACTTAATTCAAAGAATTAATCATGTCTTTCAATTCATGTATTAATCACTTTCTAATGTATACATTTTTTTAACTGGGGAGGATTTCTGCAGAGAAGGGCAATTGTAACCAGGGTGACTCTTAACACAAGCTTTTTCTTCTTAAATGTGAGTTAGACACAATAAAACACAACAAATGCATTCCAGTTTACAAACTTTTATTTTATAAGGAAATGATATAGATTAGGATCATATATGATTTTCACATTTGACTGAATATGGTTGGGCTGTTGGGGTATCTTGTTATCTGTTGGTTCCATACTGAAATCCGTATACATTTTTCTTAGGATTATGTATATGAAAATATCACACAGGTTGTTTTAGGTCTTTCCATACTTTTGGTGAGTATCTTTATCATATGAATTAGATTTTAGAATGTCTTATTTGTGTTATTAGGAATTGTCTAATCAGATTTTCTATTTAGGTTTTAGATTTGATATGCAAAACATGATTTTGTATGAGCTTAATTAAAATCAGACCACACAACTAGAAGAGCCAATTCAACGTGTGCCATTTGACAGTATCATGTTAGATTACGATTCTCCTTTTGATCAAATAGAAACAGTAGAATACATGGCAAGATAGCATTTCACAGAACCCCAAAACATCCCACACATTGAATGCATTTTCCCACAATACGGCTAAACAAATAACAGAAATTGCTTTTCTCTAGTTGGGAGCCCTATGCACTTATGTTGCCACTGGTCATGCTTATTCTAATAATTTCACATCCTTGAGAGTAATGGCATCAACTATGCCTTGTTGTAGATTGATAATTACTGTTGTAAAATAACTGAATCAAGGAGTAGCTATAAGGCTTGGCTTCTATCTACTACGCAGCTTACTTCACAAGCCTTTACTACAGAGGGTCACTGTCTAGAGGAACATGTCAAACTTAGCACATGGGCATAAATTTTAGTCTGGAAAACATACTCCAACAAAAAAAAATTTCTATAGCATCACCATAAAAAATGATTTCATAGAACATACTGGACAATTCCAAAAAGATTTCACTCACTGCAGTGTATAGTTAATGTTCAGCTGTATATGATGAAGATGGGGTGTCAAACCAAAAAGAAAAAGAAAGACTACCCAAACCTTTCTAGGCTCTTTTTACTTTTAATTTTTTTTTTAAATTTAATAAGTCTTTTATCTTTTAAATAGTAAGTTTTAAAAAATATGGGGAGTGCTTCTTGCCTGATCAGATTATTACACATGCTTGATTAATCAGGTTGTGTCTTATTGAGTTGAAATTGTCACATGAAATTATTCTTTCCATCTCTATTTAATCTAGAAATGTATTTGGAATTAGATTTTAAATAAGGTAAGGAATGATGTAAGAATAAGAATGTGGAATTTAGTTGAAATGGGATAATGATGTCATGTCTCACAGCTGTGTGTTGTGTAAGCTCAAAACAATGTAGGCACACTCCCATTCCGTTATAGTTAAACTAATGAATAAATTTCCCTTGTTCTGTTTACAACAATACGTGTAATTTTGCTAATTATGATTAATTAAAATCTGTACTTTTACAAGGAAGGAGTGTCTTCGTCCATTTGCACCAGAAATGGAGCACGTATGTGGGAGGCCTTTGGGACTACGATTTGAAAAGAAAACTGGAAATCTCTATATTGCTGATGCCTACTTTGGTCTCCAAGTAGTAGGGCCTGCTGGTGGTTTGGCTACTCAAGTGGTCACTGAAGTTGAAGGCCAGCCCTTACGCTTCACCAATGATATGGATATTGATGAGCATGAAGATGTGATTTATTTCACAGATACAAGCAGAAGTTTCCAAAGAAGGTAACTTACTATTTTAATCACAAAGACATAGTTGCATTCTGTCCTGCTATAGAGGTTCCAGAAGCGATTTGAAAGAGAATTATCCATATATAGCATGGGGGGTAAAGGAGAAGGAGGAGGTTCAACAATAGGACATGTCCCCATGAATTAAAGCCTTATACAATAGTGATCCCTCTCCCTCCACCCCCAAACCCCCCCCCCCAAAAAAAAAGAAAGAAGAAAAAGAGAAAAAGATATGAATCCAAGAAACAAACAAATCTGCCATTGAAGAGTTTAAAGGAAATTTGGTGTAAATAGATTGTGCCGTGTAAACTCATTGGACTTCAACATTTCAAGTGACCTGTAATCTGGAATCACTGCAAATGCTTGAACTTGTTGCAGCTTCTGATTTAAAATAAATAAATAAGAAGAAGAAAGAAATAGACACCCAACAATAGAAAGTCTCTTTATCCCAAAATCCCAATGACTAAACATGTCAGTTCTGCTATTAAGTTTTGGCCCAAATAGTACTTCCACCTCCCACAAGATTTTTTTTTTTTTTTTGTTGGGGGGGGGGGGGGTAGTGGGGTTCTTGTGGGTTCAAAACACACTAGGAGTACTTGTGCTGCAGCTTATTAATCCATTTAATAACGTATCGGTAAAATTTCAATGAGTAGGAATTTAAGCTAACTTCTCATGTAACTTTTAATAAGAGGTTTTTAAATCTTAAAACTTTTGGTTATTTTGGTTTGCAGGCAATTCATGTCATCAATCCTAAATTTAGACAAGACAGGCAGGTTACTTAAATACAATAAATCAAACAAAGAAGTAACAGTCTTACTAGACGACCTTGCTTTTGCTAATGGCGTAGCATTGAGCAATGACCGCTCATTTGTACTTGTAGCTGAAACCACTACTTGTCGAATCCTTAGGCTCTGGCTACATGGTCCTAATGCTGGAAAGTTTGATATTTTTGCTGAGCTTCCAGGATTTCCAGACAATGTAAGAAGAAATTCAAAAGGGGAGTTTTGGGTTGCCTTACATGCGAAAAAAGGACTTTTCGCAAGATGGATTCTGTCTAACTCATGGCTTGGAAACACACTGTTAAGACTTCCACTTAGCTTCAAACAGCTGCACTCACTATTAATAGGAGGAAAGGCCCATGCCACTGCTATAAAATTAAGTGAGGAAGGAAAAGTTTTGGAAGTTTTAGAAGATAGTGAAGGAAAGACCATAAGGATTATCAGTGAAGTGGAAGAGAAGGATGGGAAGTTGTGGATTGGATCAGTATTGATGCCTTTTGTTGGCATTTATAATGTGCATTAAATATTAATTACTTCATATTGAAATTTGAAATTTTCTGGAATCAACCTCTCCAAAACAAAAAATAGTGCAAGGCTACTTACTAATCACCTCTTCTAAACCCCACAAGAGTGGAGGCTTTGTGTTTGGGTAAGACTTTTTTTGTTTTTTTTTGTTTTTGTTTTGGTTGTTGTTATTTTAACTTCAGTCTGTAAAGGCAGTTGGAGAGGATTGTCTTATATTTCCTGCTTGACTTTTTCCTTTTCAGGTCCTAACTCCAAACTTGTTTAGATTGTCTAAATGATTGCAGAATCTTGGTCCATATTCTATGAATATATATTTAAGACTTTTTTTTTTGGTTTTTTGAGATAGTTACAACATGTTACTAACCTTGCAGCTCATACCTTTTCTCCACTAGACCTCTAAGCGCTTTATGCATGAAGAGGTGTTAGTTAAACTACAAAGCTTTGGGCATGTTTAAGACATGTAACTGCATAGTTTTATGCTATAATTTAACATTACATTTGCGTTGCAATTTATTGGGAAATGATAGGAAGAGAAATAGTGGAGCCTATAGCTTCTTCTCTTTTTTTTTTTAATTACCTTTTATAACCTGTGATTTCAAGTAAAATGACTCTTTAGAGATGACCTACTTTGAGAGTAATATGATCTACACTGAAACATTTTGGGCCTAAGGTTTCAACCTTCAACCCTAGATTCATAAACTTTCTTTTTAAAATCCTTTATAATCAACTGTGAGTGCCATTAGTATCAATATTCTTAAAATTTTTGAAATGGTTATATTTTAACAATGTTGTTCTGAAGTTTTTATTTATTCATTTGTTTTATTTATATTTTTTAGATATAATAAAATTTTAACTTATAGTGTCTCATAATGATTCATCTAGCCAAAACTCCAATTGATTTTTGGTGTAAGCAAGGTTTGAACCCAAGATCTCTTATTCAAGAACAAAAAAAATTTGTTAGTTGAGTTAATTGAAACTCACAATATTGTTTTAAAGTTAATTTTAATATTTTTACAATAACATAACGCACTGTTTCATCTTTATATATGAAAAGAATTTATAAAGTTAATTATACTCTTTTTGACTTCCAAAAATATCTCTAATTTAATTACCTAATTTTTATTCCTAAAACATGAAAAATGAGGTTAAAATCGTAAATCAACAAAAATTAAAAACAAATAAAACCTACCCATATTCTATAAAACTACCGCATGTTGTGGGTTCCAGTTACTGATAAATTCCCTGATGGTTGAATAAAAAATTTGGAGTTCAATTTTCGTTTACACTAAAAACTGATTGGTATCTTGGTTTGATGATAAAAAACTATTATCAAGAGAGAGTGGATGTCATAAGTTGATACTCTCTTTAAAAAAAAAAATACATGTTCTATAAAACTTCTCACTACCCCATGTTCCTATATATATATATATATATATAAAAGAAAAAAAATACCTAACCCAAAAAAAAGAGCCTGCAAAAAAAAAAAAAAATAGCCTCATCACATGGCACAAAGTGCGTGTAATGAGGTTAGTATAATTTTAAAGTGAACAAAGTGTCAAATTCTCCCCCTTGTGAGTTGTGAATAAGGCCCTGACTAAGCGAAGATATTAAAGCTCCAAAAGCAAAACAACGAAAACAAAAGGGGAAAAGAAACTTCTTTCTTCCGATATAAAAAAAAATTGTTTTTTTTTTTCTTTCTTTTTTGAGGAAAAAAAAACAATTTGAACGAGTTGAACAGCTGAATTAAAGGTGTAATTGGACCGTAGGCCCAACTAGGCAAGTTCTAAGTTTAAGCCATGTGCAATTGCACAGTAGGCCCAACTTGGTTTGGTGTAGCATGTGGAGGTCTGGATTTTTCTTTTTTTGTTGAATAAATTTTATATTAATAGAATTAGGCACGGCAAAAAAAAAAAAAAAAACTACCTGTCTGAATTATCTTACCACCTTATATATGGGTCCATCGCATTTACAATTTTGATTTTTCTTTTAATAATGGTAGGGGCGAGACTTGGATCCTAGGCCCAAAAATCAACAATACTAGGGCCCAAATAGCCAGGCACAATGAATTTGTAGAAAGTGTACTTGAAGGCTAGACTTTCGCGGAAGGATCAACGCACACAGCAGATCAAGGATAATAGAGAAATAAAGAAAATTAAACTATATGTGAGAAAAATCGCTCATCAGCAAAGTCCGAAAAAATAGTTCTTGAATATATTCATTTATACTTGGTTACAATTTTTGTTCTAAGTTGTTACAGTATCTTTTCCCACCATTTTTTCAGATCCCCCTCCTCTAGAGGGTCTCTCATATTATATAGCTCCCTTTGGATGATCTTGGCCCTCTAGTTGTTGGTCGCCCAGGCTACTACTTGAGTGATTGTCCTATCAGACACATTCTCAAACCCCTTATGAGTTGCGGCAATCAAGGAAGCACTGTTCAAGGGTCTTCTCTACATAAATGTGACTAGGAGGTTTGGTGGGAAGTATTAAATGGGATGACAACCTCCATTTCTTTAGTCAGGGCTGGTCCTTTCCCTGAAGTTCCTTTCCCTCAGTGTGACCTCTTCTGATAATGTGCCACTGAAGTGGCCTCACCGTCCGAGGACGTGATCTTCTCGGAGCTAGAGTGGCCTCCTCGGCCTTAGGTATGACACGTGGCATGTTCTTTTTATTGAATTTCTGTACCTCACAATAATCACTCATATATGAGGTTGTAGACTAATTTAAAAATACTATAAAATTGTTGTAATTTTTTATTATATCCGTGAGACTTTAACTTTGATGTCTTGCTTGCTCTACCCTCGGTTAAAAGACTTGAAAGAAGCAAAATCACTCAAAGTTAACTTAGGAATTTGTCCCAAACAAGAGAAACATGCAGAAAAATTTTGACCTTGCGTAATATAAATTCTCATAATTCAATACTAAACATTGGAACTCCTATAGATATGCGCACATCCAGTAAAATTGCCTAGAGGATTCTTTGTCCTAATTGAATAAGTGAAACGTAAGATTTACTTTTTTAAAATAACTAGAAGCATATAGAACTCATTCTTTCCTCCTTTTAAATTGTATCCTTGCACTTGATAATTTTGATTTGGTAGGACATTGGATTTCTATCACGACATTTACACACTAATTGGTGGACTTGGTGATGCTTTATAATGAAAAAATAAAGTTGCAAAATTTTTGTTTAGAAGATTTTTTTTATATACAAGATAGAATTTCTACTCTATCCTAATCTAAGTGTATGTATGTGTAAAGCTCCCTTCTGGAGACTTGAATCTTGGCTCTTGCCCTCCACATTCCACAAACATTTATACTTGTAGAGTGATTATTACATCAAGGGTGCACGGTGATTTTTTTTAGAAGATTAAATGCAATGGAAAAAGAAACATAATTTTTGTTTTTATTTTTATAATATACATGAAAACCTTTATATTTGGAGAGGGGAAAAACCACAGGTTCAAGCCTCGAAAAAATAGAGAAGGACAAGGTAGGAGGAGCTTCTACCTTAACAAGAGAGGGATAGCTAATTAATTTTTCTTCCTTGAGTCCTTTGTTCTTTAATAGTGTTGGAGGTAGGCACATGTCATTTTTCTATTGGGTAAAAGTGTTGTCTTTCCATTCAAAAAAAACAAGGTAGGGTCTTGACAAAATAATTGATAATATACATTTGGTGCTTTCTTTTTTTGGTAAACAAAAAAAGGGGCGTTTATGGTTGTATTAAACCCCCGGACAGGGCGCCGCGTCATATATATTCGTAAACGCGTGTGAGAGTCACCTCATTTCTGAGTACACCCCTCACTAAGGATGTCCACTAACAGAAGGCCGTTGGCAGGACTCGAACCCAAGCCTGACAAGCAGGGAAGCGAAGTCCTGACCAACTCAGCCAACCCCCCGTTGGCTACATTTGGTGCTTTCATGCATGCGGGCTTGTGCATGTACTACTACATGTAATGGTGCTGCTTTGACAGGCTGGTCTTTTACAGTAATAAGGCCAAAACTCGTAGCATATGGATGAAATTTGTTGCTGTAGTTATAATAGCCCTTGATTGAGTTTGGATTTATCTTAATCTTTCTTCTCTCATTATTTTGCTATATTTTGGACACATGGTGATGGCTAATTGGCGCATTATTTGACCAATCTAACACCATCCTTTTAAAATTTGATAAAGGCATGTAAATATACAGTTTCATGTCATCCAACATAAGTAAAGTATGAGAAGATTATTTTGTTCAGAATTATATATTGTGGTAAAAGAGTCAAAAGAAAATAAAGAATCATCATGTTCCTAAGCAAATGAACTTCCCTAAGTATTTTTTGGATAATGATGAAAGTTTATATTAACCAACCCAATATTTTTACAGTATTACATAGCCGAATATGATAACTTGTGTTCAAATATATCAGACAAATGTGTCCCTAAAACAAAGTGATTGACAAAAGTTCTTATACCATAACAAATTTAGAATACTTCCTTCCAAATATACTTCATCATAAAATCATTTTTATGAGCAATTATCATAGTCCTTGTACTTGCAATCTTTAATATATTCACCAATTTGTTTTTCTGTCTGTTTTCCATAGGACCCAAAGTAGTAGGTGCAGATGCAGATGCTTATGCCTTATTAAAAATGAAAAAGATGTAGATGCTTATTAAAGTCTTAAACCCCAATACAAGCAAGCATCACTGCCGGCTGTCCCAGAGATCTGGTCAGTTAGATCAACCACTAGTTTGGTTTGTTTAATCCTAAGTTCCTAACCAGAGTTTGAATGTTTTGGGTATTTTATTTTTACTTTTTTATTTCGAAAGCCAAAAAAAAAATGATAAAAAAATTTCACATCTGACGTGACAGATTGTTGGTGATAGATAAAAAAAAAATTAATAAAGAATGTAAAAGACAATCAGTAAGAACTTACTAACTCAATTTAAAAAAAAAATGCTATTAAATTTTGTGTACATGTAGAGCCCCGTTGGGCCGGATGAGTACAAGCTTCAACTTATATGAGTTTTTAACTTTTTTTTGGTATTATTTATGAGTTTTATTGCATTCTTTAGTATTATTTATGAGTTTCATTGTACTATTCAGTTAACTTTTAACTTTATTTTTTATTCTTTTAACAAAAAAATTTCAACAAACCTAAATTGTTACTGTTTTTTTATATTATTTTATTCTTGGTGATTCTTATTTTTTTAAATTTATGTTCATGGATATTTGGTGACAGAGTGGCGGTCACATGTCAACAAACCTTATCTCATGTGGCCTGCTGCAATTTCTTTAGGCCAGTTTTGTCCCTTTGCTAAGTTTGCTTGTACACACAAAATGAAATGCAGACTCACCACTCACACGCCTTCTAAAACAAAGTGGCATGTATGATTTAGTACAAAGCAAACATAAATAATTTTGCAAAGTCTGCAATCATTAAAAATCGATAAAATGTCCAATCTAATCCAATATGGTTCACAGTTTCAATAAAAATATATATATATGGTTCACAGTCTTTTTCCACGCGCTGCTGGAATAAGTTCTTTTTTCCTCTTCTCAAAAAAAAAAAAAAAAAAAATTCTTTTTTCAGAAATTTACTATATTGACCTTTTTATCCGAAATCTTTACTGGCCAAAGAGCCTATGTCTCAAGAGAATGACCTATATGCCCATAACAAAGAGAGCTTGTGCCGGTATCGATATTATTATTACTGGTCGCTAATCCATGCGATGCATGACATAGTTAAATAAAAATTAAAAATACTTATTTTACTCAAAGGTTTGACATAACTTTAAAAAATGTATAACTTGAAAATGAATGAAAATAAGTAATTTTTTGTTCAACATAATGATTTAGAAAAATTCTTTTTCTTTCATATCACTGGTTTCACATAACACATTCTGGCGTGGGCTATTCTATGCTGATGACTTCACATAATACTCAACTACAATTAAATCTATTATCCACTACTAATCTAATCTATGTTATCTTGATAGTAGATTTACAAATTGCATTCTTATATTTTTAGAGCTTGCCACGTCATTATTATTATGTATATATAATATAAAACCGAAATTTTTGACTTTTTGAGAGACTTACGTTAGAATTAGGATTAAAAAAAAAATTATAATTTTTTTTAATTAGACCTCATGTTAGAATTTTTTTTTTAAAAGGACTCACTTTAGGTTTAAAAAAAAAAAAATAAAGACTCACGTAAAAAAAAAAAAAAAACTTTAGGATTAAGGAAACGAGAGAGAGAGACTCTTATTAGGACTCTCTCACTATTTAGTTTAAAAAATTTATAAATTAAAATGGTGAGAAAAAAAGAAAGAGAGACTCCTATTAAGACTCACTATTTAGTTTAAAAAATAATTTTTTTTTATAAATTAAAATGATGATGTGGAAAATTGTAGGAGTTTCAGAAGTTTCGGTTATATATATATATATAGATTATTTTTAATCAAACTGCATTATTATTAATTTAATACTTATATATTGGGGTTCTTTTTTTGACAATCAAGGATATTCAAACATCTTCTAACATGTGACTATTTCCTTTGGAGTATGCAGTCCTCTTATCCTACACATATTAAATTATTACAATGAGAGATCCTTAGGGGTGGCCCAAAGATAAATGTAAGAGATTTCGAATTCAGGATCTCATAAATATCATAAGGCCTGAACACTCACAATAAATATGCTAAAATAACTCAAAAGTTATTTTAGCATCTCAACCACACAAAAAAGGCCCTACAACAAAGTTACTATAGCTAAAATATTTAGCTATATTTACCTTCATGCTACAATGACATGTTGATAACAACTTACTGTAGCATAAAGGTAAACATAAAAAAAAAAAAAAAAAAAATTATTACTTCTCTCTCATTGTTCTCTTTCATTTCTTCTCTCTTTTTCTCTCATTGGTCTCACTTTCTTCTCTCTTTTCTCCTGTCATTGGCCTTTGGGTTTCTTTCACTTTCTTCTTTCACCCCAAGAGGAAAATTTTGAGATTTTGGGTTTGGGTCTGAGCAAAATCAAAAGAAATGAAGTTTGGGTTTGAGCAAAAAAAAAAAAAATCAAAAGAAATGAAATTTGGGTCTAAGCAAAATCAAAAGAAAGGAAGCTAGATAAAGGATGGCCGGAGCAAGGGTTGTCGAGAGAGGATGGCTAGAGCATGGGTTTGTGGAGGTGGTGAGTGTGGCTTTGTGGAGGATGGCTAGAGTGTGGCGGTGGTTGGTTGTGGGTTTGTGGAGTTTGGGCTGTGGGTTTGGGGTTGTGGACTTATGGGTTTGGTTCAGATGAAAAAAGAAGAAGAGAGTCCAAAAAGAGGAGAAGAAGAAAGAGAGAAATGAATAAAAAAAATGATAAGGAGAGAGAGAGAGAGAGATGAATAAAAAAAATGAATAGCTTTTAGGTAATGTGAAAAATAGAAATTTTGATGTAAGTTGTATTGTAAAGTGTGTTGTTAAAATAAATAAAGTAGTTCTTTAAGTTGCTAAATGCTAAAAATTTTAGCTTCTCTACTGTTAGGAACCATTAAGCCAACCCTTTGAAGTAATTTTAGGGATATTTGGATTGGGGTAAAATGGTTATATATAATCTATTTTGTAGAAAAAAACGTAAAATGAATTCATATATATATATATATGTTTATACTTTATGCATAATTTTAAATTACAAAAACTTGTAAATTAAACAATTTATTGATGACATAACTATTAATCTTTAATTTTTTTAGAAACTTTGCAAGCATGAAGGATATAAGAAGAAGAAGTAATTCAATGACGGATTTGTCAAAATTCATAACCAATAAAAAAATATTGAGTAATATAGTTTTAGGTTACAACTAATTTTGTAGTTAAACTTTATCATATATTTTTCGTTAAGTGTACATAAACTTGGCATACATGTTTAGTTTGTCTAATAAAATGATGGCATATGTCATAATGAAAATAACGTGACATTATTTTATCAAACGAACTAAACACGCATATTAAATTTATGTGATACTTAATGAAAAATTTAAATGGAAAGACTGTTAATGCAAACGAAATATATTCAAGGGGTAAATCTTAAAATTTAAAATTTTAGTGTGTCAAATTCAAAAACCTCTAAACTTTAGGGGTATAATTTACAATTTGGCCAAATATTTAATATAAAAAAAGTAGCAATATTAAATGCAATTAAAAAAAAAAATTCTGCGGTGTGTTGAATGTGTGTAACTCTAGAGAACATTCTCCGGATATTTTCAGACCGTCGTCAAAGGACATTCCAGTCATTTAAACAAAGGGCATATTTGTCAAAAAAATTTCAACCAAAATCAAAATTTAAAAAACCCAAACTCCCACTAATCTCTCCGACTAATCCCAATCCTAACCGTCCATTCCCACAATCTGACGGCATCGAACGGTCCAAGCGAATAAAGGAGGGAACCAAAACAGACCGTCCGATCTCACTCCCCACTCCCACTCCTCCATATATAAAACCTCTCCAAAGATTATCTTCTCACATATCCTCATTTCTCACACCCTCACTCTCTCAGATTTCGCTTCGTCTTCTACAGGTGAATTTCGTTGCTCTCTCTCTCTCTCTAGATCTAGAATCTTCGTTTGCATTGCTCAAGGTCTTTTCAGATTTTGCAAATCCAATGGCTAATTACCTTGTTTTACTGGTTTCTACGCTGAATTTTGGTTTTTGTTGATTAGTCTTTTTGGTTTGATGCTTTTAGATTTAGGCTTTCACTTCATTACATGTATTCTAGTGATTTGATTCTTTGATTGCTCAAGCTACAAGTACTTTGTTCGATTGCATTGGAATTATTTGATTTTTCTGTTTGCTGAAACTTCATGGACTTTGTTTGATTGCATTGGAATTTTGTTATTTCTCTTTCATGCTTCTTATTTTCTGGTAATTTATTTTTAGTTTATGAATTTTTAGAAATATTTATGTGTAATTAGAGTTTGCATTGTAGAATCACATTGTATGGAGATTTTTTTTTTGCTAGATCTGTTGATTCTTTACTATGCTGAATTCGTTTTTCTTTTATGAATGAAATTCGTCGCGTAATTTATGGTGAAATTATGTTCAATTTGTATGGTTTAGCCTCGTCATACTAGTGCTGTTGTTAGATCTCTTGCAGATCATTGGATTCACTGTCACATTGCATTGAATTCTCTGGTTGTAAGTTTTCTCACTCGATTTTTTTTCATACGAGGATTTTCTGATAAATTTTATGGTATATGTATGTATGTATGTATGTATGTATGTATGTATGTATGTATGTATGTATGTATGTATGTATGTATGTATGTATGTATGTATGTATGTATGTATGTATGTATGTATGTATGTATGTATGTATGTATGTATGTATGTATGTATGTATGTATGTATGTATGTATGTATGTATGTATTGAATAGTTTCTATCTTCTATCAATGAAATTTGTCGCAATTCATATTGTTTGCTGCGATTTTTTGCTAGATTACTTTTAGATTGCTAAATTCTCAATATATTTTCTAGAATTGCAAGTGTAATTACTTAATTGTACATTTTAGTTGGGTTTGCTTTGGTTTTAGTGAATTATGTTCAATTTGTATGGTTTAGTATCATTGGACTAGTGCTGGTGTTAGATCACTTGAGTATTATTGGATTCACTGTCACACTGCATTTAATTGAAACTTGTACAAATCTTATGATTTTGATGATTATGAGTTACATGATTGCCTTTATTTGGATTTTGGAAAATAAGATGTCCATGATGAGTTTCAATTTATGCATTGAATTGAGTGGGAATTGGTGATTTTGATTCTTGAATTGACTGAACATACTTAAAATTATATTTATTTTAGGGACTTTTTGTTGTAATTTTACAAGAGTTTTGATAGATTTGGATTTGATTTTTTGCTTTGAATTCAGGAAAAATGAGAGAGATCCTTCATATTCAGGGTGGACAGTGTGGGAACCAGATTGGTTCCAAGTTCTGGGAGGTTGTTTGTGATGAGCATGGCATTGATCCGACTGGAAGGTACATTGGGACCTCAGAACTGCAGTTGGAACGTGTAAATGTGTATTACAATGAAGCTTCGTGTGGGAGGTTTGTGCCTCGTGCCGTGCTCATGGATTTGGAGCCTGGCACCATGGACAGTGTTCGCACTGGTCCATATGGCCAGATCTTCCGTCCAGATAACTTTGTATTTGGACAATCTGGTGCTGGAAACAACTGGGCCAAGGGGCACTATACTGAGGGTGCTGAGCTTATTGATTCTGTTCTTGATGTTGTGAGAAAGGAGGCTGAGAACTGCGACTGTCTTCAAGGTATAATTACTCTATTTGGATGTACTTTATCTTCTGCAATTATTTTTATGAACGTTTCCGTATCAGTTCATTGAAGTGACAATAAATGTCTTGAAAATCTGGTGGTTTGCCTTCCGGGAGGAAGAATAGGCCTTTTTTTAATGCTAGCAGAATCTTTAGTAATTGTTCAGTTTCATTGCAAAATATGTGAGCTGCCATTAGGCTGTTTAATTCCTCTGTTGCACGAAGCCTCAAAATGCTAGAAATGCACTCAATAGGAGAATTACTGATTAGGTATTTTGGTATTGCAATGAGTAGGAAAACTAGTAGTGAATTTCTCTTTATTTGTCATCAGAAAATTGCTCAGTACTTTATCTGGTCAATTTAATTTAAGGGTAGGTAATGTATTCTGAACATAGACATGGTCTAGTGAAGATAATCACCATGAGAGCTCCAAAATTTTTATTGATTGTGTTTATGCTGTTAGGTATTTAATGATGATTTTTTTTGTACCGCAGGTTTTCAAGTGTGCCATTCTTTGGGTGGAGGAACTGGTTCTGGAATGGGTACCTTGCTTATCTCAAAAATTCGGGAGGAGTATCCTGATAGAATGATGCTCACATTCTCTGTGTTTCCTTCACCAAAGGTTTCAGATACAGTGGTTGAGCCATACAATGCTACACTTTCTGTTCATCAGCTTGTTGAGAATGCAGATGAGTGTATGGTTTTGGATAATGAGGCTTTATATGATATCTGCTTCAGGACTCTCAAGTTGACTACTCCTAGCTGTAAGTAAACATAAAAAAGCTCTTGATGTGATGTATTATATGAATATTTATTTATCAAAATGGAAATTTAATTGACTTGCTGAGTGCAAACAATCTTATCTAACTTAATTAAGGAGAGTCAGAAACATCTTAATCTCTATCCAAATGAAATTTATGTTTTAGGATTTTGGAAGCAACATGTAGATTTGACTGCGTATAAGTAGTGGTTCTTGGCGTTTTGTTCTAATACTTCTACATATACCCCTATTGTTATTGGGGAAGTGATTTTTTCAATTATGTTCCAATACAAAACTTCTACATATACCCCTGTTTTTATTGGGGAAGTGATTTTTTCAATTATGTTCCAATACTTCTATGTATACCCCTGTATTTATTTCGATGATATTTCTATTGAAAGACCCTACCTCCCCCTCCCCTGCTGTCTACCTATCAAAAAAAGAAAAAGAAATGAAAGAAAATGACATTACTTTTTCTTTGATAGAGAGGGGGTGGAGAAAAAAGAAAAATAAATGTCAGCATAAGATACCTATATTTTTATGGACCACACTATCTCTAATCATGAAGCTCTTTATGTATCTTGCTTGCTATTGAAAATGACATTACTCTTGCTTTAATAGATTGTTTGCTGCCTCAACCCCTGTTATGGTCTACATGTTGATGTTTGTTTTTCATTTTTGTTCTCCACACCCTTCATTCTGGAAAGATGTTTATAGTGAAAAACTATGGTAAACCTGAGTCCCTTGATCATCACCTTAAATGGAATTTGGGGTTTCAATTAGGCAGCTGCATCTTCCAAATGCAGTACTGTATATTGTCTTCGGTTTAGTATTTGCGTGAACCTCCTGCCCCCCCAAGTTAAGAAGTTACAGTTGAGAATTCCAACCTTGAACAGTAATTCACTCTTATTGATGTTACTTTATATATACCATTGATTTTAGGCATAACATTATGAATGGAATTTTGATATCTGCATGTTGGAAGCAGATGGTTATTTTGTTTGTCTAATTGATTACAATTCACTCACACAGATCTCAATAAAGTTGTCTCTGCATGGTTGCATACCTGGATTATGGCAAGAAATGTTTGGCTATTAAAATTTAGTTAATGTCTTCCTTGTCATTTATTGCTCAAGTATTGTGTATTAATTTGTTCTTTATACCTTGTTGCAGTTGGTGACTTGAACCATTTGATCTCTGCGACCATGAGTGGTGTCACCTGCTGCCTCAGGTTCCCTGGTCAACTCAACTCTGACCTTCGAAAGCTAGCTGTTAACTTGATCCCATTCCCTCGTCTCCACTTCTTCATGGTTGGGTTTGCACCCCTGACATCCCGTGGATCCCAGCAGTACCGTGCCCTGACTGTCCCAGAGCTGACCCAGCAAATGTGGGATTCCAAGAACATGATGTGTGCTGCTGACCCAAGGCATGGACGGTACCTCACTGCCTCTGCAATGTTTAGGGGCAAGATGAGCACCAAGGAAGTGGATGAGCAAATGATTAATGTTCAGAACAAGAACTCTTCCTACTTTGTGGAATGGATCCCTAACAATGTGAAATCAAGTGTTTGTGACATTCCACCCAGGGGGCTTTCGATGGCTTCCACCTTCATTGGAAATTCTACCTCCATCCAGGAAATGTTTAGGCGAGTGAGCGAGCAGTTTACTGCCATGTTCAGAAGGAAAGCTTTCTTGCATTGGTATACCGGAGAAGGAATGGATGAGATGGAATTCACAGAAGCAGAGAGCAATATGAATGATCTTGTGTCTGAGTACCAGCAGTACCAGGATGCCACTGCAGATGAGGAAGGGGAATATGAAGATGAGGAAGAGGAAGGAATGCAGCATGAGGATATGTGAAGGTGATGTAGTGAATATTGTATAAAACCAATGCCTCATGTTGCTGCACTATGGTATAATGATGCATTAGTATTTTTACTCTATTATCTTCATGGAGAATATTTCTCACTTAGTTTTGTATTGAGAGAGGTGTTAATTAGATTTGTGTTGAGGAAGATATCGGGTCAGTGAACCTCACTTGGAGAGGAGAGTGTGTAAAATTTGTATTTGCTCTCCAAGTTATAAACTATTAATCGTGGTGGATGAAGCAGAAAGGTTCGGCAGTGTTTGCTTATTAGTCACGTTTGTTTTTATGTTTGCACTGAGATTTGTTTTGTTACATCATTTCATCTGATGTATTATGTTTGCTTCAGGTAATCAAGTCAATTCTGGCCAATACCAAAGTTCATTGAAAATCATTGTTTGTTGAATAATACGAAAGATGTGGAAGTGGTTTTGACTTTTGAGTAAACAGTGTCTATTAAAGTCTGAATATAATTGCAATGGTACATATTTATTACATGCCATAATCATCAAAGAATATCATGTTGAAATTGGCAAGTATCATGTACATTTTGTAGTGGGTGACTTGTTCTTTTGATCAAATTGATCTTGTTTAACTTTTTAGCTGCTTTGCATTAGTTGATAAAACATTAAATTACACATGGTAGAAACGGGACCACTAGGGTTGGGTTCATAAACCTGTCACTGAACCTGACCTTTTCTTGTGAGGAAATTTTCTATATGTCGTCAATTGATTGGTTAGTTGAAGTTGTTCACAGAAAATATTCAGGTGAGCAGTTGGATTTAGTTCAAAAATGGGTGAGATGACAATGAGGGGTGAGCGAGAAGTGACGAGCAATGCGAGTGAGAATTGGCAATACAGAGCATGCCAAGCGGCAACAAGGGAAAAACGGTTCTGGCGGTGAGACTGAAAGATGAAAGACTAGGTTGGAAGGCTTTAGCAATTTGTGTAGAAGTGGAGAAAATAAAGGGAGGAGTTTTTATTTTTATTTTTATTTATTTTTATTTTATAATTTTTATTTTTAATTTTTAATCAAAATCACAAACAAGCAAAAGAGACGAAATTGGAAGGTGATAAAGAGAGAAGAATGAAATCCTAATTAGGTCTCGAAGTTCGGATTTAAGTAATTAACGCTCGGTTTGTTTGGAAGTAAAATATTTTACATGTAAAATATTTTATTTTACTGAAAACATTTTCATTTTATTGTGTTTGTTTGTCTACGTGAAAAATGAAACAAATTTCCTACTCTCACAACCCATCAAATCCAAGCAACCACCGCTAGATCAGTAAAAACCAACCCACCACCAATACATAAATCACTGGGGAATAGGTACGCTCTAATTACTTTCAATTTGTAAACAAATTTACCAAAACATCAGGCATAATAAAGATGACATAATAACCGCTAGTAATTGGTCAGTACATCAACTTGGTACTTCCTCAAATTTTAAAATTAAGTGGATTGTCTCACATTTCTTCATTGTCACTTGCAGATGGTCTACAATTGCGTATCAGCTGCCAGGAAGAACAGAGTCACCAACCTCAAAAAACGCTTGAAACAGAACTCAATAGCACAAGAAGAAAACCACCCAAACCACCACCGTAGTGACTTGAACCCAACACCTGACCACTTATATCCACCTATTGGAGAGGAAAAATATAAAAAAAGATGGCCAACCACCCACTGCAACCCACAACAGAGTCACCACCACAATCCATTTCAGCTACCCACAAACCATTTCAGCTACCCACCAAAACCCACAACTCAGCTACCACCAAGACTCACAAAACATCCCAGCCATCCACCACAACCCACAAACCTAGCCACCCATGACCCATAAACCATCCAAAAACCCAAATCGGTAAAGCCACACAAGCAATAAAGGAAAAAAAAAAAAACCAAAACTGAGATTAAAAGAATGAATCAACGAAGGTGGAGGTGACCAAGACACAGTGGGGCCGACAACTATGGAGGATAACGGAAAGAAAAAAGAAAAGAGAAAAAAAAAAAAAAACTTAGGGAGGTGAACCAGTGGGTGGTGCTGACAGCGGTGGAGATGCAGTCGGTGATGAGTGGCGCCGATGAGTGGATCGGGGGCCGATGAATGAATCAGTGGAGGTCTAGTTTGTGCAAGGGAAACTTTGATGTTGAGAAAGCATAGTGTCGAGAGAGTAGGGAGAGATGATTGAGTGACTTTTGTAAAATATTTTACACTTGTTTTAAGCGTAAAATATTTTACAGTTGGTTGGCCTGATTTTTCATTTTGACTGGAAAATATTTTACAGTTGGTTGGCCTGATTTTTCATTTGGACTATATTTTACATCAAAATAAACACAGTAAAAAGTGTAAAATATTTTCAAAAAACTATATTACCTCAAAACATACAGAGTGTAAATCTTAATTTCCAAGCCAACCCCCTCTGGTTTGAGTAGGTTGATTAGAAGCCTTGCAACCTAACCTCAGGTTGGTGTTGCTTAATTAGCTTGAGTTTCAATTACGTCGTGATTGGTTGTAAACCGGGTATAAGTCGGGTACACTTAATTCCTTTTATTTTATTTTTAAAATTTTATAATTCCATAGTTGAGGAAGGGAAAGATTTGAACTTTGAATGTTTTATTGGAAAATGGTGGAGTAGTAACCACTTGAACTACAAAACCCTTGGCAATATGAAGAGTGGAATTCATAAATGAGTTGGTCCATTATAGGAATGTGATTATTGAGTTGGGTTGGGTTTGTGAAGCTAGTGCTGATTATTACACATGGCACATCCATTAGAGGCCGTTGGGTCAAGTGACAAATTTAGCCCACTAATATAAGGTGTTCGACAAATGCAGGGTTGAAAGTCTTACACAGACGAAAAAAGAAAAAAGAAAAAAAATCCCTCAAACAGTATGAATCCTGTTTGTTGATGGCAGCTCCGAACCCCAACCCCCATTCCCCAAAGGGTAAATGCTTAGTTGATGAATTCTATTTGTGATTAAATCTGGAGAGTGGAGGTTTAAGGATAGGTGGACCATACCCTCCTATTGCAGTTATTAAAAAGAATATGAGTCAGCCTTGTCTATAGTTACTTTAGAAAGCGTGAGAGGGGCCTTAGAAATTAAGGAGCCAGAATTTTTTGTTTGGGACTGAGTTTTGTTACTAATATATTAATCAAGGTAAAACTTTGCACATAGTTAGGATTAAGTGACACTGAGTGTAATTTTCAGTAATTTTACACAATTTAATAATTTTTTTATTGAAATAATATTTTAAAAATCTTGTGAGATTACATGTTCTTAACATATACGTCAAATTTCGATTAATTAGATGGTATTAACTTTTAATTCATAACCATATCTTTTATGCATAATTTTATAATACACAATTAGAAATTTAAACATTTTCTAAATGAAATAGTCATTAATCTCAAATCATCTCAAAAATTTTCAACCATGAAAGATGTAAGAAGAAAATATAATTTAATGGTAAATTTTTCAAAAATAAATCTAATAAAAAATATATTGAGTGGTTTAATATTATGATAAACGATGCAAATTGATCCTCACCTTTTATATAAGCTTTAATGTTCTAAAACTAGAGTAAGTCATGATTCATAAATATATTGCGATCTAAAATTCTTGACTATGTGGTGATTGATAAGCTCAGATCTATAAAAATCATGCTTTAGGATTATCTTGATCAAAATCTTGTTTTTAATTGGTTAGAGCATCTCTAGCAAATTCTCCAAATTTTTGTACTGTTTGGAGAATGAACAATGATATTTAGCTATTACCTACCCACTTTTTCAAATACACTTTCCAACAGATTATCTATCACATTCTCTATCTCATTTAAATATTATTTTTTCATTCATTCTTTATTCTTTTTTTAACAACTACACATCTTCCAACATTTTTTTTATTCAATATCTGATTATTATAATAGAAAAAAACATTTGAAAAATGAATAGTAGCCCATCAGATTTGATGAGCTACTGTTCATGAGCAAAAAAAAATCCAAGTATAGAGAAGTTGTTGGAAGCTAGTTTTATGATCTCATTCTCTATTATAGGCAATATTTTACCTTTACATATACCATTAGAGATGCTCTTAGTTCAAAAGAGTTTTAAATTACTTTTAATTCAATTTGGAAAGCATTTGAATAATGGTTAAGAGTTCCATCATGAGTGGAGCCCAATACCCACTCAAACTTAGCAGTTGGGTACGTTCAAAAAAAAAAAAAAAAAAAGCCTGACAATTGAGAAATCAAATTATTTTTCTTGGAAAAATAATGGCAGCCTTATGCGAAATCATTCCCTTGCCCTCCTCTGTGGTTGCTCTTGAAACTCTTGCGGCTAGAAGGATAGTTCATTTTGTTCAAGAATTGGATTAACACGGTTCAATCTTTGAGGGTGACTCAGGAGCCATTACAGTCATCAACAACTTGTGTTTCTCACAACTAGTTTGTGGTTATCTCATTAAAGATATTACTGTCTTCAGTCAGTTCTCTTAAAAACTATTCTCTCTCATACACCTTGGTAAGACAACGCTTTTCCTATTTTGAAGTCTGTTCCTTTTGACATTTTCAAGATTTTTTGTATCTAATTATTTAGCCATCATATATTCCCTTTAGGACTGTTTTTTTTTTTAAAAAAAAAAATCCTCAAACAATAGCCACAACAATTGCTGATTACCACTTCCATACTAGGAGGAGGTGTCTATCTGCTATTTAGGGCTTCAGAGTGTTGATAGACACTTCCTCTCAAAACCTTGATTTTTTTTTTTTTATTCACAATGATGAATTTTTTTTTCCCAAAAACTCAAAAGAAAATTTTAAGAAAAAAAAGGAAACAAAATAAATAAATAACAATTATTCATCACTAAGAAATTGTCAAACAAGTCGCTTTAACCAGGGGCTTGGCCCAACAACTTGGAAAAGTTCCTAAACTAAGGGAATTGGCCTAATTGTTCTCGAACACATCCAAACTTGGGGCATCCATCCAAGTGATTACATTTTTTTTTTATAAATAATATTCATCTAACATTCAAAAGGCAAAAGAAAAGAAAGGCATTTGGTCTACGCAGGGCGTCAATGACGTTTCTTCAAGTTTAAAGGAATAACCAACTCAGGTTTCCCTAGCTTAGATTTTAAGGTTAATGTACGAATACAAATATTTTGTCCCATTTTTTGTGTTTCATTTTATAGTTTATTAATTATATGTTCTATTAATCACAACTTGTTAACTATTTGATTTTTTTTTTTCATTTTAAATTTTGGTTATTTTATAGTAAACGTCAAATGAATATGTAACAAGTTGTGATTGGTAGAATATAAAGTAAGACATAAAAGTAGAAAAAAAAATTTGTGTTCAGTAATTGACAACGTCCTCTCACAGACTTGATGCTAAGGAGAATTTAAAGGAAAAAAGAAAAAGAAAAAAGAGGCCACCTTGCATGCTTAGCAGAAATCTTGATAACCTTTCACTTCAAAAGAGTGGTGAATATGATCTGAGATAATTAGGAGTTAAAGCACCTTATATTCTTGCTTGGATGAAGTCAGCCTAGTCGCTTAGGACTCCCATCCATGAAGTTAAACATACATTTTTGCCAACTAAAGCATCCAAATCTTGACCTCCAACTCCAAGCATCTCACCATGAGTTATTGTAAGAGGATGATCATTAGGATCTTCATCAAACATAAAAAAGGGAATCGCTTACCAATCTAATCTGTTAGGTTCATATTTTTATGTAATTGACATATCCTATGACAAAACGTAATTTACTTGTTTATTATCTGTCATTATTTTTCATATGGTACGCATACATGTTTGTTAAGTGCTTTTAGGAAAGACAGGTATGAAGCCAATCAAATAGTCAATTCTAGTTCGTGCTATGATTTCTTAGGACTAGTTGTTTTTAGATAGGCTAGTGTATTTGAATATGGGTTCATTCATTGTATTTGGGTTATTATTGTATTGGGCTTACTTTTGTACTTGAGGTTTTGTCATGGATTGACAAAGGGGAAAATTGTTAGGGTCATGTGTTTTGGTATTGTCAACCATGCCAAATTATGTATCTTTTATTGAGTTTTGATGTGTCTTAAAGTTGTAATTGAAGAAGATACAAAGTTTGCTTAAGAAAAGCTCAAGAAAAATACATTTTCAGCATGTACCTTGCTAGCATCTCAATAGAAGCTAGAAACTTACTGTCTCCTTGATAGAAGCTCAATAGCAGCTCGATCTATAGAGCTTCGCGGATCAGTAAAAATTAGCAATGCGAAAAAGCCCATAACTTAATTGTTTGAAACCCGAATTGAGATCAGTTTGAACCAGTATTTAAAGGACATCATAAGCCACCTATTAGAAGGCTTTTTAGAGAGAGAAACATTATGTTTATGTAGCTAGGGTTTTGTAACCAAGTTTTCTCTATTTCACCAAACCAAAGAGTTTCAAAGTAGTTCTAAAAATTCCATTGGTGAAGAAACTGAAGTCATAGCAATCACCACATACTTACTATTGTGAGGAAAACCTTCAATAGGTTCTTGAATTCAGTTGGAGGTTCCAATTGTGATTGTGGGTGGAGTGTTCATATATTGAAGAGTTCAGAGGTTTTGAAGTGGTAGAAGGTTTCTGTTGTAAGTTCATCTACTAAGATTATAGAGTTTAGGGACAAAAGTTTTGTACTAGATATGAAACTTCTCTTTTATTATAGTGGATTTCTTTTTGAGAAGGTTTCCCCCAAAGTTGTTTTACTATGAAACTAGTTTGTTTCATTAGTTTTCTGGGGTCATCATATCTTGTCTTATTTACTATTCCGTTATGCAAGATATTGACATGATATTGATGTTTGTTTGTTTGAACAATGATTATTCATAATAGATCTAATCAACAACTTGGATTTAAAACTTGTTAATTCTATCAACTAGAGTATAAATTTTCCAACATAATCCAATAGGCGATTCTAAAAAGACCGCATGGAATACATATAGATGCATGTATGCGTTACTAAAAAAAGCCTTAGAAAAAAGAGAAAAATAATTACATCATTTTTGGGACTTTAGCGGCAGCTCTATTGACTGAACAGAAGTAGATGAAAAGAATGTGTTGAACATGGAAGACAAATTTGATGAAGAAATAGGATTAAGGATGGCAATGTGGTGGGGCAGGGTTGGATCATGGGTACCTCTCCCCATCACACCTTCTCTTTGGGGCGGTAGTAGGTCATGCAGGACAGATTGTTTTTACCATCCCTAATGAGGAATGAAATTGAATCACATCAAAGTTACATATATAATTGTAACCACTCGCAGACCCACGCGATGCGTGGGAATAAATAATTATTTTGTAATTTTAATTGTAATATAATGTATAATTTGTTCCCCCTAAAAATTAAACAATTTTTATTCGGCCCAATTAGGTGTACTTTAGTCCACTTTGGTCACGTTTGCTCCAATTTGGTCCACTCGGTCAATTTTGATCCCTTTCGGTCCATTTTGGATTAATTAGGATTTAAATTGATTCTTTTGTAGGTTGCCTTTTTAAGTTTAGCTAAAAAATTCCTCTCTCTTTTTTTTTTTTCTTAATTTTTGGGTTGAAAAGTATGAGGTTTTATTATATTTGGGCTAAACTATTTACTTTTGAATTTAAAAAAATACAAACAAAATAAACATTAGAAATTAGAAATATAAGCCCTAAAAATGCAATAAAAATTATAAATATTCAAAAATATTATTCGGTCCACGTTTGTCCATTCTGCCCACTTTGGTTTTATTTAGTTCACATTGGTCCTATTCGGTCCAATTTGTCCACTTGGTCCTATTTAGTCGACACTAGTCCTATTCGGTCCACTGTGGTCCTATTTGTTCCTACTTGGTCTACATTAGTCCACTCTGTCCTATTTAGTTCACTTTGGTTCTATTCAATCCTCCTTGTTCCCATTCGGTCCTATTTTTTCCATTCGATCCACTTTGTTCCATTTGTGTTCACTTCAGTCCATTTAGACCACTTTGATTCATTTTGGTCTATTTCGGTCCATTTTTGTACACTTACAAATAGGGAAAAGACATGTTTGGGTTGTAAGTGCCTATTCTAAATCTAGATTTATTATATACATATAGATCTCAAACTCGTAATATCTAATATCTTAAGCATGACATTTATTGTTGCTATACTTTTGTTGAGCCACATTAATATAGTATTTCAGTTTACTTCGGTCCGGCTAAATTTAAGTGAAAGTCTTTCTAATTAAGGCTATGAATATACAAATCTAATTGTAAGTGCACAATTGCACCTAGACCCAAAGACAATCACGGGCTCAAGCCCAATGAGCCTTAAACAATAAAATTTGTAGAGTGTGGGCTTGAAACCTAGGTTAGAAGTACTGGGAGCTTGATAACAGGCTTTTATAAACAAACACAAGTAAATAACGAACGATAATGACAAATGGATCTCCTCGGACTCGAGCCGAGGACTACTTCTTTATTATTTCTCTTTCTTCCTTCAAGATTACAATTTCTTAATTTCTTTCTTAGTTTTTCGATCCCCCTTTTCTTTGGCCTTTACCCCCCTTTTATACTTCCTTCCCTGATACTTTTTGAACAGTGACTAGAAGTTTTCACCTCACTGTTCAGGGGTCACCTCCCCATTAATGCGGCCAGGGAGGTAGGTGCAGAGCCTTTAATGCGGAGGTGGCAACCTTTACTCTTGATATTTTCTTTAATACTGGTGCATCTAGAAGATTCAGGATGTCCCCTTTTAAGGCATTAAGGCGCAGCTTGTACTTTCTTAACACCTGAAAGGTGTCAGCCAGGTCTCTCACGTGTGAAGGTATCGTTTTGCTCTTTACCACCATATCGTCTACATACACCTCAATAGTCTTCCCCAATTGCTGTTCGAACATCCTGGTCATCATTCTTTGGTAAGTAGCCCCAGCATTTTTCAAACCAAATGGCATGACCTTATAATGATAATTCCCCGTCGGAGTAATGAAGGCAGTCTTCTCTTGATCCTCCAATGCCAAGGGAATCTGGTGGTAACCCTGGAAGGCGTCCAAAAAACTCATCCGATGATGTCCGACAGTGGCATCCACCAGTTGATCAATACGCGGCATTGGGAACGAATTTTTGGGACAGGCCTTGTTCAGATCAGTAAAGTCCACACACACCCTCCACATTCCATTCTTCTTTTTAACAACAACTGTATGGGCCAACCACTCGGGGTAGAAAACTTCTTTGATAGCCCCAGCCCTCTTGAGTTTAAGCACCTCTTCCTTCACAGCCTCGGAATGTTTTCTGGAAGAGCGCCGAGGTGGCTGCCTTCTCGGAACAATAGTTGGGTTGACATTTAAATGATGACAAATGAAGCTCGGATCGACACCTGGAGCTTCGTAAGGATCCCACGCAAAAACATCAATATTGTCCTTCAGAAATTCTAACAATTCGATCTTCTCTTGGTGTGGCAAAAGTATGCCGACTTGGAAGAACCTCTCTGGGTTATCGACTACTGGAAACTTCTCTAACTCCTCACAATGTGTCTCCTCTCCTGTCACCATCCCAAATGAACCAGAGTAACTGCTATAAGTCTTTGGTGATTAAAGCCGAAGACTCGGCCTCTGTCCGATGCGATCTGCGATCGATATGCGTGCCACCGATTGGCTGCCGAGAACTTCCTCAACATATTCCCGCAGGGGAATTTAACTTTAACATGCAAAGTAGAGGAGACAGCTCCGGAGCGTGCGGCAAGGCCTGGCAAGGATGGCCGTGTATGGAGAGTACGCGTCAACCACGATGAAGTCCACTTCAACCGTTTCTGAGCCGGTTTGAACGGGCAAACGAATCTGTCCCTTCGGTATAACGGACCTCCCTTCGAAGCTTATAAGTGGCGAGTCGTAAGGAGTAAGATCTTCCAGCTTCAATCTTAACCCCTTGAATAGATCAAGGTACATGATATCTGCACCGCTGCCCTGATCTATCATCACCCTCCTCACATCATAGTTCCCTATCCTAAGCGTAACTACAAGAGCATCGTCATGGGGTTGGATAGTCCCTACTTTATCCTCCTCAGAAAATCCCAAGATGGGCAAATTGAGCTTCAACCTCTTCGGCCTGCAGCCTGTCTCCTCAGCCTGGGAATGGGAAACTACCATCACCCTAGTGGGAGCCGAACTGGTCCTGCCAGGTGCAGCAAAAATAACATTAATTGTTCCTAAAGCCGGCCGAGATGAATTATTCCTCTGATTGTTTGAACCAGATCGATTGCCCTGCCCACTAGGTTGGCACAGGTGCTGCTTCAGTTTTCCTTCACTGACAAGCTGCTCCAAGTGGTTCCAAAGGGTCCGACAGTTCTCAGTAGTGTGGCCCACATCCTGGTGGTACTGATAAAAGAGGTTCTGATTCCTCTTCGCAGGGTCTCCTGCCATCTTATCAGGCCATTTGAAGAAGGGTTCCTTACGAACTTTCTCCAGCAACTGATGTACTGGTTCTCAGAACACAGTGTTCACGGCCTGAGGTGTTGCCGAGGCGGACTGCCCAACGTAATCTCTCCTCGGCCTGTTATTGTGGTACCTGTCCGACCTGAAATCCCTTCTCTCCTGCGGGATAACCTTCTCCTTACCCTTTCCTTGCTGTTGGTCTTCCTCCACTCTCTTATACTCGTCCATACGGTCCATGAGGCGACGTACACTGCGGACGGGCTTTTTAGTCAAAGACTTTCTCAGGTCGTGATCAGTAGGAAGGCCTACCTTAAAGGTATTAAGCGCCACCTCATCAAAGTCGCCATCTATTTCATTAAACATCTCCCAATAACGGTCGGAGTATGCTTTTAACGTCTCCCCCTCCCTTATGGTCATGGATAACAGCGAGTCCAATGGCCGAGGGACTCTGCTACACGTAATGAACCGCGAAGCGAATGCTCTAGTAAGCTCCCCAAACGAACCTATAGACCCCGATTTAAGGCCGTTGAACCACCTCATAGCAACAGGTCCCAGGCTAGAGGGGAAACCTTTACACATCAGGGTCTCGTTATGAGAGTGCACCGCCATCCTCTGGTTAAAGTGACTCACGTGCTCCACCGGATCAGTCCGGCCATTATAGATGGTAAAAGTGGGCTGGGTAAACCTCCTGAGAAGCCTTCCTTTCTCAATCCTCCGTGTAAATGGAGATTTGGAGAGTTGGTGCAACGCCCTACTCATAGCATCGTTGCCTAAGCCCTTAGAATAAAGCTTCTTACGTCTGCAAGTTGGCTGGTCGTCCTCCTCACCGGAGGACGTTGCACTGGTGGGGGAGCACGACCTCGAGCTGTAGCCACCTCCCCTATCCTCCTCTGAGGAAGGATTAGATGAGGACGGTGAAAACCTACGTTTAGCACGACGTAACTTTCTCTTCAAACGATTGATTTCCTTCTGCATGGATTTAGAACCCTCCTCGTGGGTGGTGCTACCCCCACCATGAGTATGGCTAGTGCCGGTGTATTCTGTATGGACACTTCCCTCACGATCCCTTTGACGCTCAAGGCGCTCGAAACGATCCTCCGGTTGTGATCCCTGTGACTCTGCATGGTGAGAACCTAGGCCTGCCATGGTATCCCAACCTTTTCTAGACCAGGTTTCCACGTACGGCGCTAATTATAAGTGCACAATTGCACCCTGGACCCAAAGACAATCACGGGCTCGGGCCCGATGAGCCTTAAACAATAAAATTTGTAGAGTGTGGGCTTGAAACCTAGGTTAGAAATGCTTGGGAGCTTGATAACAGCTTTTATAAACAAACACAAGTAAATAACGAACGATAATGACAAATGGATCTCCTCGGACTCGAGCTGAGGACTATTTCTTTATTATTTCTCTTTCTTCCTTCAAGATTACAATTTCTTAATTTCTTTCTTAGTTTTTCGATCCCCATTTTCTTTGGCCTTTACCCCCTTTTATACTTCCTTCCCTGATACTTTTTGAACAGTGACTAGAAGTTTCCATCTCACTGTTCAGGGGTCACCTCCCCATTAATGCGGCCAGGGAGGTAGGTGCAGAGCCTTTCATGCGGAGGTGGCAGCCTTTACTGTTGATATTTTCTTTAATCCTAGTGCATCTAGAAGCTTCAGGAAGTCCCCTTTTAACCACTAGTCTTTCCAGAGTTGTGCCCTGACCTTTATAATGAAATCTTGAGTTCTCTTGGATCTGTCCGAGGTGAAACTCTCCCTCGGCTGTATCCTCGGACCCTCGGCGTATGGGCCAACTCATAGAGTTTAATCCTGGAGTAGGTCGGCCCTCCATGTTACAGCCCAAAGGCCCATATGCCCACTTGGGTCCTTTTACTCCCCACACTAATATTTAGGGCTGTTACTCTTTTATTTTAACATCATTACTTTTAATGAATTGCATGAGGTTAGTTATACATTCAAGCAAAAAATAATAAAATAAATAAATAAACAAATATATATATATATATATGTTTGTGTGCATGTGCATGTAAATTTATTTAAATAAATTATTTAAATTATTTATTCTATTAAAAGAGAATATTATGATAATCAAAACTTATAACAAACTTATACTAAATCTGTATAATTTATTCTCTAAATTTCATTGTAGATAATTTGTCCTCCTTAAAAATTAAAAAAATTTCAAAAAGTAATTTCCATTACTCTATTTTTACAAATATATAAGTTTATCATTTTTTATGTTATTGATTGATATTATTCTTTTGTGAAATGGTCCATATACTTATAACTATTGTTAATTATGCACCATATTTTCCTAATTTCTTTTGGTATAATTAAACTTCTTAAGTTTCAAAATTATTATTTAAATTCTCATTCTCTTACGGAGATTATTATAATAACCAAAACTTATCATATAGTTGCAATTGATATTACTTAAATAATTAATAGTACTCTCAACCCAAACTTGTATTTTGCCATGATTAAGTAGGTACACCAAAGTGGACCGAAGTGATCTGAAATAGACCAAATTTGACTGAATAGACCTAAATGGACCGAATGAACCAAACTGGTCGAATAGACCTAAGTGGACCGTATAGACCAAATTGGACTGAATTAACCTAACTGGACCAAATTGGCCAAATTGGACTGAATAGACCTCGGTGGACCGTATGGACCAAAGTGGACTGAATAGATTGAATTGGATTGAATGGACCGTATGGACCAGATTGGATTGAATGGACTGAATGGGACCGAATTGACCAAAGTAGACCTAATGGAACAAACTGGATTGAATGGACTGAACTGGACCAGATAGACCGAATTGGACTGAATTAACCAAAGTAAACTGAATGGACCTAATTGAACTGAAGTGGATTGAATTGGACCAAAATTGACTAAATTGGACTGAAGTAGACCAAATCGGACTGAAGTAATCTGAAATGGATCAAATTGACCGAATGGACCAAATTGAACAGAATAGACCAAATTGGACCAGATAGACCTAATGGACTAAATTGGCCGAATAGGCATAAGTGGATCGTAGGGACCAAATTGGACTGAATAGACTTAACTGGAACGAATTGTCCAAATTGGACCGAATAGACCTAGGTGGACCGTATGGACCAAATTGGACCGAATACATTGAAGTGGACTGGATGAACCATATGGACTGGATTGGACAGAATGGACCAAATTGAAAAAAGTTGACCTAATGGACTGAATTGAACCGAACTGGCCTGAATAGACTGAATTGACCGAAGTAGACCAAATAGACCTAATTGAATAGAAGTAGACCGAATTAGACCAAAGTGGACTGAAGTAGACCGAATCAGACCAAATTGATGAAGTGGACCGAATGCCGATCTATTATTAGCTCAATGAAGATTGTATTTTGACATAAATTCACATTCTTGCTTCCAAAATAATCAAATTGAGAGAAATAACCTTATGTGTTTGGAAAAACTATGTATAGAATGGAATTGTAAATTGTAAATTTATAGTAAGAGGGGAATAAAAAAGCTTAAAATAAAGAAAGATAAAGGGATTGAGAAAAAGTGATATTAAGTTAGATAGTAGTGGGGAGATGGAAAGATAAAAGGGAGGGGAAAAGTTGGTGAAAGTATAACATTAAGTTGGGAAATTAATAAGAGAAAAAAAGAAGAAGAAAAGAGAACGTTGAAAATTGGTAGATGATGTGAATCCTAACGAGGCTCAACAGGAGTGTAGTAACAATAAATGCTACGCTTCAATTTTTAGATATATATATATATATATATATATATATATATATATATATATATATATATATATATATATTAAACCTAACAAAAATGAGAAGAAAGGGAAAGAACATATAATCCTAGTATTTTAGAATCGTTTTACATTTACACGAACAATGTGAGGAAGGGTTTGGCTTCCCTCCGATGATTTTGAGCACTAAAGGGGACACAAATACTTACAAGTATCTTAAAATAATAATCTCGTGTTACATCATGTGCCCCTGTTCACATGAGAGAATCCTTGCTTGTGAGGAAAGCCAAATATACCGTTTCCACTACAGCGAAAGATAGGATTGGAAAGTTGACTTTTGCCTTTCCTTTAGACAAATAGGCGAGAGATTTCCGCTTGACTTTGACAACCAAGAAAATGAAATGGTCACAAAACCATTTAAATAAAAACGTTATGTCGTTCTCTGTTCTTCTTCTGTTTTTCTTTTTCAATAAATAATTTCACACCAGGGCCCGTGATGGACCAACAAACTACTATACAATGTGAATCACATGGGCTCATGGGCCCCCAAATTAGTTAGCATGTGGAATCGGCCCTTCAAGCCTATCAAGTACTATAGTGGTTGTTGTTGGGCATTTTAGGTAGCATTGCCCCCAACAAAGCAACGAAAATGAGAAGTCATCAATTCAGAAAGATGATTCTCATCCAATTTATTAGTGTCCAAAGGGCAAGAACACACAAACAATTATTTATTTTTATTAAGCATATTCTCTCATTGCGTAATTTCTGACTTGAGTGGTAAGGTGGACTATTCTTGCCCAACTGAAACTCAAAACATGCATTGATCTTGCTGTGCTGGTTTTCATAATATGTCATAGGAATAGGATAAGAATATATTAGGTCCCTTCTCCTATGACAATTTTATTCAAGATCGAAGTAGTGATCAAATGGGTTGCAATTTGCAAAGAGACTTTCTCTTTTCCTTTGAGAGAGAGGGAATGGCATTTCTCACCCCACCTTTTGACTCTTTAAAGTAGGAAAACAAATCAGAAGGTCCAAAATACAATGTGGTGTATGTATATGTGGCAACAAAGAGGAAATCTTTTGGATTTGGTCACTTTGATGCTTCATGTGATATAAAGATAAATTACTTTTAAGAATGTGGTTCCACATATTCCAATTTCCAACCTTGAGCAATTTGATTTGGGTACTTGTCACGCTCAACGGCTCAAGCCAAAAGTCCGAATCTCTTCAGTCTTTGACACTAAATTCATAAATAAATAAACGACACCCACAATTTCCTCTCTTTGTTTTTTTTTTTTTTTGGGGTTTAGTGAGGACACCGAACCACAACACAAGGAAATCTGACTCGAAATGTCCCAATTACTTGACGAAGCAAGAGAAGGAAGACACCCAAGAAGAGGGGCAACAAGTTTGTTTTTGTGTGTTAATGGCTCGCATTTTAAGCAAACATGGGTAAAAGATAAAATGGGTGAGAGTCTAGTACACCCTTGTACTTCCACGTTCAAATAGAATTTCTCTATTTTTCAAATAGAATATATACTTCACTTAAGAATTGCATAAAATTTTCTTTTGAGTTGGTTCCTTTCAAAAGTTGCGGAGATTGTTTACCTGTTGAGCCCTTTTTTCACTGTCATAATGAGGATCGTTAATGTTTTTTAACTGATGGTGTATAGTCTACAGATGCATGTATGTGTTAGAGTATGTTGAGCAAAAAATTTAGCAATTTTACACCACAAAAAACTACTTTATTTATTTTATTACTTTACTTTACAAAACACCCAGTATCAATGGTTTTATTTTAGCATTCAATATAATAAAATTATATATCTACTATAATAAACTACAATAAGCAACAATCATTGCCACGAACACAATAAAATAATATATATTTTAATAAAATATATATTTTTTACAATCTTAGCTATGACTTTTGCTCCATTGATGCAGCACACTTTTGTTCTACTCTTATTATATTTAGAACATTATCATCAAAGGTGTTAAAAATGCTAAATGCTATTTTTTAGTATTTTTAATACCTCAAATCATAAAAACCCATCTTTATCAAGGGTGTCAATTTTTTTAAAATTTTAGGAACTTGCTATAGTGAGGTTTTATTACTAACACCTTACTGTAGCAAGCTGCTACTATTTTTTTATTATTTTATTTCTTTCCTTTTCACTCTCTCTCTCTCTCTCTCTCTCTCTCTCTCTCTCTCTCTCTCTCTCTCTCTCTCTCTCTCTCTCTCTCTCTCTCTCTCTCTCTCTCTCTCAGGTGAGCCCTCCATAGCTCACCAAAACATGCCTCAATTCTCCAAACCCACATTCTCTCTCCTCCTCATCATCATCTCCATCATCTCCATACCCACTGTCCAATCTGAATACGATTCCTCCACCATCCGATTACCCTCCAAAGACACCGCTGCTGATCTCTGCGCTAATAGCAACAATGGACTTGTACTTGAACCCGCATCCTACCCCGTCAAGTGTTTCTGGGCCAACCTGGCATACGGTGTCGACGGAGTGACTTATTGGTGTGGCTGTGTTGACGCGCTTTGCGCTAGTGTCAAGGCACCAAGTTGGGGTTCTGTGAGGTTGGTAATGGTTGTCTTGGCCCTCTCTTCGGCCAGGCTCTCCTTCTCATTCATATCATTTGGCATCGTGCTTGGGTTCTCTGTGCTTTTTGGACTTTTTTGATATCTAAATTGATTGATTTGGTGAGCCATTTTTTTCGTTCTTTTATTCTAGATGAATTGAGAATTTGTGTGAAGAGATTGACTGATTTCGGTGGATGTGGTTCGTGATTTTGTGATTTGATTGGTGGGCTTCTGGGTCTTTGTTGTGATTTGATTTTGGCTGGGTTTCGACAGTGGTGCATGGTTGGAGGCGATGAGCTTGAAAAGCTCCAGCCATGGAGGTTTAGAAGGAGAGCTCAGTTTAAGAGGGAGGGCTCGAAGGGATTAGAAGGGTTTTAGGCCGAGAATATAGAGCGGGTGAGACTTAGGGTTGAACCATTGTGGAGTGGTGGCGTTGATGTTTAGAGACGAAGTTTGGTGGTCAGCCATGGAGCATGAGTTTGAGAGCAGAAGATCAGAGAGAGACAGAGGTAGAGAGAGAGGAATAATAAAAAGTAAAAAAGAAAGAATATTTAAATGAAGTGAAAAAAAAAAAAAAAAAGTTTTGATGTAGGTTGTATTGTAAATTGTAAAGTAATGTGTTAAATGTTATAAAGTTGGTTTCTTAGATACTAAATGCTAAAATTTTTACAATATTTTATGAGAATGCTCTTAGTTGCTAAATTTAGCTTATTACTTATTTGCCTCCACCAATACTAATGCTCTTACTAGCTTGATTGACATGCCAAGAGCCTTGTAACTTAATTGACACATCTCTATATACAAAGTATTTGAGATCTAGAGAAAAAAGACTTCCTACTGACATCATTTTATTATTTATCATTCGTGACTTATCACCTCAATAAATTTTTTTAAAAGCTTAATTGTTGAATGCTGATGAAGGCAAATCACAACAGTTAAACAAAGTCCTTAAAAGTTAAAATAATGATTTGAAGACATGACCTGCGTTTTACCCATCATATGGATTCATGCCCATCCTGTATTAATATATAAAATCGGATCACAACAATTTAATGACACCAATAGAGGTTGGTGGGAAGGTATGGCTTACCTTCCCACCATTCATATTCTTTGTTCCTATCCTTTCTCATCGACCCTTTCTGCTTTTCTTTCTTTAACCATCTTAGATCTTGTGACCTAACACTAACAATTTATATATGTTGTTGAAATGATTTATTGGGTAGTATTTGACTCTCTTTAGAGAATCTAAATCTCTTCTTAAATCTCCTATTTGTTAATTAACAACAACAACCTCATCTTTCATATATGAACAAAAGAAGAAGCAATTATACTAGAATTGGTTGAAGGGACAATCAATAAGGACACCCAAATTGAATTTTTTTTTTTTTTTGTTCTACAGCAAATCTAGCTATAGATATGATCTAAGGGGTGACGTTATTTTTGAACATATTTTGGTTTCTTCCACTTTATTAAGTGAGACAGGTAGAATCCATGTGAGACATGATAAATATGAAATAAACCAAAAAAAAAAAAAAAGGTGTGAACCTATCATTTTCTTAATACCAATAATTGTAGTATTGTGTTTCCTATGATTTTGATAGTAGATTTAACACTTTCCCAAATTCAAGAATGTCATAAAAATGCGTTAATAGTAGATAATCACCCTAAATTATGGGAGTTTTTGCACATTTACTCCCCAAACTTTTAAAATTGTAATTAACATATAACAATTGTGCCAACGCACCGTATCATCCAACTAAGGATTAATTAAAGTTAACTGACATGACTTGCATGTGACTCTTAAAAAGCCAAAAACACAAATTTATCCCTTTCACCCAACAAACTATGGAAGAGATTAGGGCCTCCCAAAGAGGGAATGCAATGGAAAGGAATGAAAAGAATAATTTTATAATATTTTTCCATTTCCTTGTTCGAGAGTTTTAATGGAGGGAATGGAAATCACATTCCCTTATTTGAGAGTTTAAGTGGGAGGGAATGGAATGAGTAGGAGGGAACGCTCATTCTTCTCTATTCCCTTAAAACCTCATATTTTCATTTTCCCAAAAATTAAGAGGAATGGGAGGGAATGAAATTAGATTTAATGATTTTTTTACTAAAACTCTCAAAATACCTGTATATATTCAACCATTTATTTTAAAATAGAGGTCTAACAATAATATTGTTATAAAATGATTCTATTCCATTCCCTCCATCTTGCTCCCAAACAAAATTACTTACATTCTATTCATTTCCATTCATTTTTATTCCTTTATTTTAAAATATCTAATCAAGGTTACTTAATTTCATTCCATTCTATTTTTTTCCATTCCATTCCCTTACTTAAATACATTCCATTTTGTTCCATTCCCTTATGATCATTTTATTCCATTCCCTTATGAACTCCCAAACGGAGCCTGGGTGTGTTTTGCTCCATATTTATGTATACTCTACATTATATTTGAAAAGCTTAAAAAATATATATATACACCTACATAGAACATTAAATTAAATACATTTTGACTTCTGCGCTTGGAAGAACACAGTAGCAACTAGCAAAAGACTAATCACTTTGAAAGAATTGTTATGGAGAAACAGTTGTGGTTGTTTTGTTAAAAATTTGTTTGGTAAATATTTTAAAACAGTTGTGTGCAATTGAAATGCTTTATTGAGATTTGAGAGTATCTACTAGTCTAGTAATTTTATTGAAGTGCAGTGGCGTCTAAAATGACCAACACGGATTTTAGGACAACATGGATATAATAGATAATAAAGGCCGGTCAAAAGGAAAAAAAAGGGTTATCTTGGGTAGGGGTGTTTACCAAACCGTTTAAACTGAACAATTGCATATTTGCATTGCACTATTAAGCATTTTTGTGTTATATGTTATATTTGTTTAACTGGTATAGATTGTGTATAGTTTATTGTCATTTTTTTAAAAATTATTTTTGTATATATATTTATAGTACTTCTAGTTTACTGTCAATTTGTCATGGTTTTTTTTTATGAGTATATATTTGTGTTACCTTCTTTGTTGCACAAGTTACATATGTTTACTATCATGGTCATTAGTGTAAACTCATGAATTTTTTTTTTTTTTGGTTGAAAGTTACTGTCATATTATCATGGTTATTAACAGTAAACTAGTAATTGGTATTTGTAAGAATTGTTTTGTCTTACAAATTTTGGTTTTTTTTTTTTTATAATTTTTTTTTAAGTTATTGACTGTGTAGTTGTCATTGCTAACACCATTTTTTCATAGGGGAAAAAAAAAAAAGCTTTGGGCTAGCCTAAACCAGCCCAACAAGTATTTTTTTTTTATACAAAATAGAATTCTATTCTAACTTAATCTAAATGTATATGTGTGAAGTTCCTTCCTGGAAACTTGAACCTCAACCCTTACCCCTCTCACTCCACAAGTATTTATACTTGTGGGAGTGATCACCACACCAAGGGTGTGCGGTGGTAGCCCAACAAGTATTAATTGATTAATTTTTAGGTACTTCCGGAGAATGGAGAATGGAGAATGTTACTCGCTCCTCTCATATTCATGGTGGGGTACACTCATTAAATTCATGGTGGGGACTACAATGAATGTAAAATGAGGGAGCACCATTTTTTCGTGCTCAGGGAGTATTCTAGAATTTTTCGTAAGGGTGTCTTTAAATATAAAAGATGAGTCATTTCACACATAAAAACTTGCTAGGCTACTCTTAACGAGCCCAAAATTTTGAAAAATGTTCTAGCCCAAAACTGACCAAATCACACTATTATACACCAACACTGTATTGAATCGTACAACACAATACATGTGACTGTAAAATTGAGGTGTGGTGTGATGATAGTTTTGGCTAAACCACACCGTATAATGTGGTGATAAAAATAGATCAAAATTGTATTGAATTGCACCACCATGAACGCCCCTAGGTTGTGTTTGGATATCATTTATTTACTAAAAACTAAAAATTGAAAACTTATTACTGAAAATACTGTAGTAAAATAATTTTTAAAAGTGTGAATAGTGCTGTGAGACCCAAATTTACCTAAAAATTTATGAAAAAGTGAGTTTAGTGGTACGTGAACAGTACCCGTAAGACCCACTAAAAAAACGCTAAATGTGCGGATTGGGCGTTTGCCCAATACAAACGCACGCCTAATCTTGAGAAGTTTGAAAAAATAATTAGCCGAGACTATCCCATAAACTGACGAAGTGTTGCATCCTTGTGGTATTTAATATTTTATCAAATATATGTATTATGGGTGGGGTTAAAAAATTACTCCGGCAGTAACTATAATAATATTACATCTCTTGGATGTGTGTCTGTTTCTAAAAAAAACAAATATGTATGTATATTACACCTCTCAAAAGTTTTATTGTATGTGACTTTTTAGTTTTCACAAATGTATTGTTGGATTACATCTTCTTTTTCTACCTTCCAAACTTATAAAATTTCAAGATAATCAAATCAATATATATTTCATCTATAACATATTTCAATTTCAAAATTTTATATTTTAAAATTGAAGTAAAAGATGAAGGCGTAAATGCACTTTTAGTCCCTACATTTTGACTCGATTTCTATTTTGGTCCGTACATTTTATTTTTACCACTTTTAGTCCCTAAACCAATTAATGCGTTCTATTAAAAGAAAATGCTGACGTGGCAAACAGAGTGCATTGTTTGCACAGTAAATGTTGACGTGTCTATTAAAATAATATTAAAAAAATGCTACTTTGACATCCACGTCAGCGTCTATTCAGCATCTATTCAGCATCTAATTTAAAAAATTAAATTTATTAGTTTAAAAATATAAAAAAATAATTAAAAACAAAAAAAAATGATGGATTTAGATATGTTTTGTTGGGGCTGAAACGAACACACAAGAAGCATTCTCCGAGAGAAACGAACGCACGAGACCCAGTCTTGGTGTTCCAGAGCTTGATCGTGCGGTCACGGGAAGCCGAGACGATCTGACGGTTGTTGATTGAGAAAGCGACGGAGAGGACGTCTTTGGTGTGGCCGACGAAGTGGCGGGCGGAGATGCCGGCTTGGAGGTCCCAGAGGCGGAGCTCGCCGTCCCAGGATCCGGAGAGAGTGAACTGGCCGTCGGAGGAGAGAACCACGTCCTTGACGAAGTGGGAGTGGCCCGTCCTTGGTGAGGTTCCAAAGGCTGATAGATTTGTCATGCGAGGCAATGACGATGATGTCGCTGTTGTCAGTGCACATAGTGGGCAATCGATTTCTCTGATCTCTAATGAAATCTGCTCCCACAAGTGCTTGTCTTTCTCATCTCACTTTCTCTTTATCTGGGTTGAGTTTGCTGTATTTCTATTGGATTTTTGATAAATTTGAAAAGGGATAATATGGGTTTGTGAAAGGAAATTTTTTAGATCTGGTTGGCGGTGGTCAGCTGGGCTCATAGGTGGTGGGTAGATTTGGATTTTTTGGCCATTGGTGGGGTTTGAAGGTGATGGATCGGTGGAGGATGTTCTTGGTCTATTGTTGTGTTTGGTTGAGTTTTGATGTTTGGAGTTTGATTGGCTGGGTCCGGTAGAGATGTTTTAGTGTTTTGGTTGAGATGTGTTTTGGTATTTTTGTGATTGTTGGGTTTTGGTCGCATTTGAAGATTGTTGAGTGCTTTGCATGTTTGGTTGCTAAGAAAATGTAAGAATAGAAACAAAAATATTGATTTTTATAATTTTTTGGGCAACAAGTTATTTGAGGAAGAAGATGAACCATTCTGGGGAAGAGATGAAGAACATGAACCATTCTGGGCTTGATTTTTTGTTTTTAATTTTTTTATTTAGTTAAAATTAAGAAATTAATTTTTTTTTAATTTAAATTTTGACGTGGCAATTTTTTAATGCCAAAATAGATTTTTTAATTATTATTTTACTGTGCCGTCAACCATGTCAGTATTTTCTGTTAGTTGGTTGATGATAATGATCAAAATAGAATGCGTTAATTGGTTTATGGACTAAAAGTGGTAAAAATAAAATGTATGGACCAAAATAGAAATTGGGTCAAAATATAATGACTAAAAGTGCATTTACGCTAAAGATGAATGTATAGATCGAATAGTAGATAACCATCTAATTGGAAAAAAAAATGTTATGCGTGGTAAATTAATAAAGAATATATGATTTTTACAAATTTTAAATATTAATTCAATAAAAAAATAATTTTTTTTTGATAAACAAATTGTTATAATTCAAAGTTACATAATAAAATAAAACTAGATCATGTACGTAACTGCTAATGTCATAGGTGCATATGCGGTAGTTGCTTATGTCTGTTTGTCAAAAGTTTACCGAACGGACAATCAATCACCCATCACTATCACTGTATCTTGGTCCCATTTTGCTCAAATAAAGTAATGGCATGGCTGATGCCACCACCAATTTGATTACTTTAAATAGGTAATTGAAACTAAAATTTCGTTGCATCATTGGATAAACTTTGAAGTAACGAAAAGAAAACAGCTCTTTTAATTAGAAATTGTCAACTTATATCCTATTTTAATTTCAACCACAAAGTCTTAAAAAGTAAAATCTTACCAAGAAAATTTCCTGATGTGCACGGCAATGATGCTTTGTGTTGTGTTGTGTCCAACCTTATCCAGAAAATTTGAAAGTTTCATACTCAAACACAAACACCTTGCTTTAAATAGAAAATACCAAATTGAATTTAAAAGAATACTTTGAAAAAAGAAAAACTAATATGGCTTAGGCACTTCGTTTAACCCATCTATATTTGAGTTTTACTAGTATTCATAAGAATTGGCTTGCGCTTCTTAATCTGATAGCCCTACTTGGAACTAGTGTAGTTTAATCAGCAAACCTCTATTTTTTTTATTACCTAAAAAAAAAGAAGCTAAAATGGCCTTGAATTTTGTTGTACAGTCAAGAAGGGTAGGCTACAAAAGTACCAACAGATTTAAAAATAAAAAATAAAAATGTGCATGGTTTGCACGTGGAACAAAAACGTGTGGGTCCTGCACAGAATAGAATAGTGCTGAGACAAAACGGTGCGTACGGAAGGACGCCATGGCTGAGCTCAGCTTCAGTTTGTAATGTTATAATAATACTAATAAAGGCCCAAAGTAGTAGACAGATAACTGTAGGTCCCATGTGATTCATAGTGAATGGTACTCTTACTCCGGCCATCTCATGCAAAAGTACAATTCAAAGGTAGGTGGCTTTACATCTTGTGGTGGTCATCAAAAATAAAAAATACCAAACCTTTACCCAACCTCAAAATAATTTAGGTATTAATACAGAATGTGAAAAAGGTTAAAACTAGACATTGAAAATGTTTTCTCATAATTTAACCTCCTTTTATTTTGAAGTCAAATTTTATCAAATGTTTTTTTTGACACGTAAATTTTTCAAGCCCAATTGTTGGATTAGCGAGTCTGTAGGACTATCTGCTCCAATATCTAGACTGTCAAAACTGTTGTCTCTGGTGACTAGACCGCAATATTGGCTACCTAGTGCATAAAACCGGCAACTTAGCCACAAAACTATGGGAGAGAAGTGTCACGGTATGTTTTTATAAAATATTTTACTAAGTTTTTAGAAGTAAAATATTTTACAACTTTTTAATAAAGATTTTAAGATCAACAGAAATTATTTGACAAATTTGATCTTATTTTACATGCAAACAAATACTTAAAAATAGAAAAATATTTTCCGAGAAATATTTTACTTTAAAACAACCTGAACTTAGGTTACAATTAGAAGGAAGATAAAGAAATTGCCCATGTCCCGTTTGGCATAAATTCTCTCTATGGAATTCAATTTTCTCTATTAAATTCAATTTGAGTTACATAGGGACATCATTTTTTTTTTAAAAAGAGTTTCAACCTATGGCGTCCGTTCCTGATGATAGCTTTTTATCATCAAACCAAGACACCAATCAGTTTTTGGTGTAGGTGGAGATTGAACCCCAGATCTTTTATACAACCATTAGAGACTTTACCAGTTGAGTTAACTGAAATCTACAAGGAATCCTAATTAAAAAGAACATTGAGTTTCTTATAGTATTTCTTTGTTAACTTCACGAAATTAATGCTCTAGAGGTCAACTTTTTAGTAGAATATACAGAGTTTTCTGTAGCACAAGTGCATGTATCCTAAACTATTAACAATATCACTAATCCGTATTATAAAGAAATAAAAATAATATCACTTGTCCTTGCCTAATGCCTATTAAAATGCAAATAGTTTAAGAATTAAGTAGCATGGGCCGCATTGATCATCACTGTTGTGTGTAATGCAAGTTATTTTTGTAATGGAAAGTTCTGTGTTGCATGTGATATTAATATTTTAGATAGATTAATGTGATTCAATTAACTAACACAAACATAATTGTATATAAAAGTTATTTTAAAATGATTTTATGCATATTCTATAGGTTAAATACATTCGAGTACAACTGTGGTTTTACGTGCTTTAATAAGAAATTTGTAACATATATGTAAATGTCAAGCAACTCTTACGGAAGTCATATATTAGTACTAATTAAACAGCGTAAAAGCTTCATTATTCATATATCTAAGTACCTGATCCTTTTTGTTTTCTTTTTGTTTGTTTGTTTTTTCTAAGAAAAAAATGGTAGGAAAGGGCAACTAGAATCGGTGGAAGTTCTAAGGATGCATTGGGATACTGCTTATTTTGCTAGAAATTAAAAATTGAAAACTGAAAACACTGTAACAAAATAATTGTTAAATGTGTGAGTAGCACCGTGTGACACATTTTTAATAAAAAAGTTGTTGAAAAAAGTGGTTTGTGAGTTTCGTGAATGGTGTACGAGACGTGTGACATTAACCACTGAAATGCGTCTTTCCAAAAAAAAAAAAACGCAAACTTAGATACTACATGAAACGCGGTATCCAAACGGATATTAAGAGTTTTTTTTAGGGTAGTTATTAAGAAACCTAAATTAACAAAAAACTAATAATTTAATAGTTTTTTATTTTTGAATAAAAGCACTAATAAAAACTTAGGAGTAGGCCAAAAGGAAAAAGAGGTTAAAATTAAAAATAATAAAATGAAAATGCAAGATAAAGTGAGAATTGAGAATGTTGAGATAAGAGTAATAAAGTGAGAGATAGTCTGAAATGATATGTTAGAGAAAGGAAAATGGAGAGAGAGAGAGAGAGAGAACAATGGATAATACATGCTGCGACTGCGAGTCAAGTTGCCGAGGAGAGTAGAGTTGTTGTGATTGCCCATCGAATAATTTTTTTTTTTTTTTTTGCATATTAAGATGTACCCATATGAACACTCTAAGCAATAGTGGGTTCCAATTAGCTCAACTGGTAAAGTCTCTGATGGTTGAATAAGAGATCTGAGGTTCAATCCCCTCTTACATCAAAAATTAATTGGTGTCTTGGGACGCCATATGTTAAAACTCTAAAAAAAAAAAAAAAAAAAAACACTAAGCAATACATAAACCGCCACTGACCAAAACGATTTTCTTATCTAGACGACACATTAGTAACATCTTACCTACTAGGTTTGAGCCTGGAAGCAAGAAAAGCAGTGAGTCATAAATGTTGATCTAATTGCACAAGGATACTAATGGGCATTAACTTAGGAGCGTGGAATTTTCCCAAACTGCTTCCCATCTTAGTACGTAATCCCACCTGTATATATAGGGTATCTTTTATATTGCCTCTGTAATTAATCACTTTCAAAGCTAGCTACAATAACATGTTACACGTTGAATGTACAACAATATGTTACACGGTGCCACTGGCTCCAACGTTGACAAAATATTCTATCATTTGCTGCATTTAATGAAATTAGTGTTTTTTTAAATAACATAAATTTGTAAGACAAGCAATGTGTGAATTTGGAATAATATTTCAGCGGGTATATCTAGAAAGATGGTCAAAGTGGGGTGCAATAGTAATAAAGAATTTCAAGCCGACATATGGAGCTGTGATTTTCACGTGTGTTTTATCATACTCACTCCTATTTTGACCCTTCTAGGAATCAACCGCCCAGAATAAAACGCTCTCTTTTTTGAGATAAGAAGAAGAATAAAACACTTTCTGAATTAAAGCTTTCCTTACAAAGAGAGGGAATAAACAAAAAGTTTGCTTATTGATCATGGACCGTTCAATACAAATCTTTGCCAATTGGCCAACTTAACTAGTATATAATATCTTTCTCAAAAAAAAAAAACTAGTATATAATATATATTGGCTTTTTTTTTTGGGTAAACTAATATATATTGGCTTTAGCACCTAACAAAAATGTACATGTAATTATGTACCACTATTTGCAGTACAGCTCTACAAGATCTAACAATTTCTAACCTGACAATGATGTAATTATTGGATGTGCATTGTTGCTCCAATGCTGATGGTAATTATGTTTATTTTTATATAAATAAATATCTTCAATTCTCATAAATAAGATAACTCAACCTTATTTAATAACATTAACTGTCAAACACAACTTAATTATTTAGCTTATTCACCAATTTTTAAATCTTACTTATTTTTAGGTGTATTTATACTTTTGACAGCTTATCTTTTAAACCCAATAAATCAATGAAATAATTTTCCTCAAATAAGCACTAATATCTAATTTAAGGTAAAATATTCGTTCTTTGGATATAGGGCGGGATAAACACAAAGTTTCTTCAATTGCTTTTTTTAAAATTTCACTTTTAAAGGATCCTATTAATAAAAATATAAATGGATTATTATTCTACTTATTTTATTTTTTAAAAATAACTAGGATTTTGTTTCATTTTAAGGAAAATTCAGAATCTAAAATTCAAGTTGGGTATACCTTATAAAGGACCAGAGAGTATAGATTAGAAAATTTCAGAAAAGAAGAAAATGTTTCTGATATTATAGGAATCTTTAATAACAAAGGTATGGGTTTATGACAATTGACATGGGCAATGTATACCTCTATAATTTCTGTTTGTTCTCTCTCTCTCTCTCTCTCTCTCTCTCTCTCTCTCTTAATAAAATAAATAAATAAATATGCATATGCGAGTTGTAGGATAAGCATTCCTATCTAGATCATTTCTCTTTTCTGGTGGCCAAATGACAATGGTGGAATACACGACACTTCTATCAAATACTAAAATCTTGGCAGGAAGCACTAATGAGGTCATTGTTTGGATAATATGAAAAAGCCTTTCTAAGGAAGAGAATCACCATAAGTTTGAAAGACAGCATAAGATTTTTATGATATATATATGGACGCAAATATTTCTATGGTAGGCACTTCATTGCAGTTTAATTTTCTAAAATTTTATACCCAACAAAGATTGAAATCTTTTGTAGGAGACTTCTTCTTCTTTTTTTCCCCATTATAGGAAAATTCTATCCATATAGAACTTCAAGGCCCTAGATGAAGTCATGAAGGGATGTGATAGTATCATTTTGAAATTTTAATATGGTAATGATGGTCACTCATCAAAATGGGGAAAGTGACATCTTTAGTTGACAATGTAATTTCATTTGTGTTCCATGACTCACCATTTATAACGATATCCTTTGGAAGAACACCAATTGTTGGCATCTTCCAAATTGTTCTACTTAAAACAAATCTTATACTATTATTCTTTTAGTACCTTGGATAGCAAATCTTATAGTAGTATTCTTGTAGTACCTTGGATAGCAACATGGATGTGTCTCATACTAAATTAAAGATACCAAGATAACCTCTTATAGCTTTGCTATGATCCATTACATTAGTCTTTTCTACGTGAGACATATTATTACATGTTAGGTAGGGCATCCTTTTGATTTCAATCAACTTAGACAACTTAGTGCTAATGAAATCAAGAACCTTATAGCTCAACTGACACTTATTAGTATTTTAAAAATGAAGGTTCAAAGTTCAAATCTCCTCCCCAGTTCCCACAACTATCAAATAATTTATTTAAAAAATTATTTTATTATTTAGTCACAAATTTAAAAAATCATAATTTTTGGTAAATTAAAAGATGGTGTTTTATCACTCCTTATTTAAAATTAATGAGTGATAGTGATTGTAATTTAAATTATATTATAGATTTTTTTTATTGCCAAATATACTAGAAATAATGAGATAAATGTAACTCAATTACTGACTATCAACTCCTAGCCAGCATCTTGAGACCATTTCCAAAAACATTCCCCCTAACTATTTAGTGTGTGGATTTAGGAAATTACATACTAGGGGAAGAATCAGGCTCTTTGAGAGCTACAGACGCCCATGTTTCACCAAAAACTCACCAACAACCAAATTATAGAAAATTTTGTATCTATTACTATTAGCAATTTCCTTTCAAATTATTTCAAGGTACCTTTCTCCCTTCATAATTTAATGGGGGTAAAAAGACCAACATATACATGCTTGTTCAAGAAAATTACTAGATCCAAAACTAAGTAATTACCAAATGTGATTCTATAAAAATTAGTGCAACCTTCCTGCATTAGCATCCGCCCTCTTTATACATTAATTCATACCAACGAGTTAACATATGGTTATGAGTTTATGAAAATGCACTTATTCTGTCTGTGCAAGCTTTACTAATATGAGGAAAAGAATGTTGACAGGTAGCCAATCAAATGAGTAGGTTCAGATCAAGATTCTCTATAGACATTTATCTCAGGACTAAGTACAGACTCCATAAACTAAAACCCGACTGCCAATTTCGATCAACAGAAGTCTCTATTCTCAATGTACTCAATTTAGGAAAAAAGTTATCAAGAGTTGGTTTCCCTATGAACCAGAATAGACTGCTCCAGCAGAAATAGAGAATGATTTTGATATTGCTCAAGTAGGTCAAGCCAAAGTATGCCAGAGAGTCACTGGTGTTCTTCCATTGATTTTCCAATGGAAGAAACTTGAAAAGGCTAGTTCCCTCCTGAATAAAAAAAAAAAACCTATCGTCGCCCATGTGCCCATTGCCGGTTATGGTTCCCAGGTTTCATATGAGGATTTCTATGGCCAAGCCCCTGCTTAGGGAGATCATGCAACTCCATAACCTGTATCGTCCGCTGTCTCTTAGCTGTTGAACAAAAGTAAATTATAGATTCATCAGATTTGTTCAAAACCCTAAACTTTCATCCGATAAATAGGTAAAAATATATTCAATTGTTAAAGTAATCGTGTTCTAGTTTTAGGGTGTTATAATATTAACTTGGAGTACAATTAAAATCAACTGGATCAAACTAATATGAAAATTATTCTTATATACCATTCTCAGCTTGTTGATAACGCTCTTGAAGTTTCCTCTTTGTAGCTTCGAGTTTCACTTGGACTGCAACCTCATCCGAACACTTGAATTTCTAGTTGAATAAAAAATAGCGATCAGAAAATACTTAAAAAGTTACAAATTTGAACCTACAAGAGATTTTTACTTACATCTTGCTCGACAGTGACCGGCCTCTTCTGGATGGAAGCCTTATTAGATTTTTGCTGGGACTTCGCATCATTATTGACTTTTTGCCCTGAACTCGGTTTGAGAGGTCTTCCAGGCCCAGAATTGGTGTTTGACGGCATATCTGGCCTCACAACAAGTTCCTGTTTCCTCACTTGATGACTCTTGTTGTCCTTGATCAGCACATTTGCCGCATTGATTGTCTGCTGTTTCCGCCTCATATTATTTTGACTCTCTTGTGATGGTTTTCTTCCATAATCACGGTTCTTGCTGAATTCCCCATTGTTTCGAGGATCTGAAACAACATTCCCCATTCATAATCATGAATCTAATAAGTGGGAATTCAAATAAAGAACTGAATAGCAAAAGCTATTTAAGATAAGCACAACAGATTGTGAATTCAACTCACTTCCATCATCATCCATGCCATCAAAGAACTTCACATGACGCAGTTATGGGTCACCCAAACAAGCAGAATCCAGTCAGTTCCATAAATACTACCACCTGAAGAAGATTACTTTACCCAATAAATTCAAACCAATAAAATGTACCTGTGAGAGCTCCATTGAAGTGGGTTGAGTGGCAAAGAAAGCTTCATCTAGAGGAGGAGATGGAAGCCCTTCTTCTTCTTCTTCTTCATCAACAACAGACGGGTTTACAGAATCCGGGGTACCTTCTGAACCGACAACTTCATGAATAAAATCAGTTCCCAAAGTCAGATTGAATAAAGAATTGAAAGAACAACAAATACATCTCTAGTTATTACAAAAAAGTGAAAATCAAGTTCATACCTGCAATAGCCTGTGTAGCATTGACCCACTCATCTACCATGTCCTTCCAACCTCTGAAATCAACAATATCAAGATAATAAATATTTAATTGTCATTATTAATGCAACATATAAATTAAAGTACCGAAAAGACCATCCAAACTGCTCTGTGGATACAGCAGATGAAGAAATAAGCAATGATAATTCATGCCCAATGAAAAAAAAAAAAACACAAGGCTAATTACCAGTGTGTTGTTGATTTATGTCAATAAAGATAAAAATGGAAGGTGATTTCATAAACATGACAAAAAAATGCATAACGGAATTTGGCATGCGATGATCTCATACTTCATTCTCAGTCCATAAACGACAAGAATAACGGAATTGTAAGCAGTGAGCTCCAATTGACACTGGTAAGCTCAGAACTTAGTTTGGCAAGTGATGTATTTATATTACCAAATTAGCACTTCGCTTATTAATGCACCCAATAGAAAATTTGCGATAATAAACACTGCTTAATGCTACAATAGATGGCAGATAAGAAGTCCATAGAGGAAGCAAATAGATTGACACCCAGATGTTATCCCAAAAGGCCATGATTAAACACTTAATTTTATGCCAATAAACATAAATGGCATATATAAGCTGCAATAAGCCAGAGAGTATATTTCCGTACTCGATAAGAGTCCGGGCAAGGTGGCGAATCTCCTTCGATGCATGCTTCCGAATCCTATTGACAGCCTTTCCAATCTCAGTTGCCTGGCAAAGAAAAACTCTGTCAATCCAATACTCATCAAAGCCTTTTTTGGAAACAAGAGCAGCCAAAGAACAACTACTGCTGTCAAGGAGAATGGACAAAACCAATTCAATTACTAAAGGAAAGATTCAAATCAAACCTTCAGAGTATCCACAGTCAGAACCATCAACTGAAGCTTCCTCAACGACTCAAGCAACACTGAATCAGACTGTCACCACATTAACCAAAGCACCACAAATTAGAAACCAGAAAAGTCAAAAACCTAAAAAAGGATTATCAGCAGAGTGATCAAACTAAAATCAAAACCCATCTCAACAATCTATAGTACTATAGAATTCAGTAATCTAATTAATCATCAACAAACATGACAAAATGCAAATTGAGAACAAGATAAAGAGACTATTTTGAACTGAATTTCTGAAAAAACATACCTCATATTCACTGTTATAAAGAATCTCTTTGATCCTCAAGACCTCCCCAACAATCTGAGACTGTTCTTCAATCTCATCAGTCAATGCCTCAGCTTCTCCATAGCTATAATTGCTAACCTGGTTCACGTTCATCTCTCCCTGATCAACAGTATTGCTATTCTTGCTCTCCTTACTCCCACCTGGCTCAAATTCACACCCACCTCTTTCAAAACCACTACTCTTACAACCTCCATCACTGTCATCTTCTTCTTCCGTCTCATCTTCTTCACCACCACCACAAGGCACAGACAACTCCACCCTATCACAACCCAAACACCGAGAAAATTTACAAGAGAAAAGCCTCTCAGCTATTCGATCTCTCCTTAACTTGAACTCCTTAGGACAATCCGAAGCCGCCACCATAATCGCATGGTCGATTATCTCGAAAATGTCTGAGTTCGCTGTCCTAAAGTAATTCCTCCAGTAATCCAATGACCCTGATTTCTTCGCCATTATTGATTTCCCGGGTATTCTAGATCCAAAAAACCGGATTTTAGCAAATACCCAGAAATCAAAATCCTATTCTTGTGGTTTTCGATAGTACCCAGATTCGAAACAATGAATTATTGGTGATTTTTGATACTACCCCAGAAACGGAAAGACGATAATTATGGAAATTCAATGGATACCCAGAACCCAAAAAATCAATCTTTCCTAGAATTTCAATTGTGGATTCGGATTTTTTAATCAGTTTTTTTTTTTTCCGACCTCAAAACGTTTATGAAAGTAATAGTGATTTACTAATGGATTACGTAAAAGACAAGAGGTTTTGGATATGATCGAGAACAGAGCAATCGGCAACCACCTACAACAACACTAACCAATATCCGACAAAAACAAAAAACGTTGTTTTGTCCCGGATTTTTCTGATGGGTTTAGCTAGAACTTTCCCTGAAAATCACCGGAATTTTCTCGAGAAAAAAAAACCGACGCTGTTCAAGGTGAAAATTAAAAATTAAAAATAAAAATAAAAATAACAATAATCAGTCAGGTAATACAATGGATTACTACAGAGAAACTATCTGTTTTTGATTGCTTCGGCTACCAAATACCAGGTGCTGCAAAAAGCTAAAGAGAATTTCGTTTTCCAAAAACCAAAACCACTTTCCCTTTGAATATTGAGAAATATTTTTGGTGTTTTATTTTGTTTTCCACTCTTTCCCTCAGTTTCTCTTTCTCTCTCTTTCTTCCTTCCTTCTTTTCTCTTGTTTTTCTTTAATTTTTTTATTTTTTTTTTAAATCTTATAATCTCTTGGCTCTGTTTTGACCCGATCGGTCACAGAGCCTAGAGAGAGAAAAACAGAGAAACAGGGAGAGAGAGAGAGAGTTTTTTGGCGTTTTCTAGTTTTTTTTTTCCTTTTTGTTTTTTTGAGAAATATAAAGATTGTATTAGTTTTATTTTTATTTTTATTTTTATTTTTATGAATATAAAGATTGTATTAGTTTGGACTGAGTTTGGTGAGCCTCTATAATCATTCATTCCCCCTTGACACCCTTTTCGATAAATGGAAAGGTTATTCACTTATTCGTCACATTTTTTTTTTTTGTTGTGTAAGTGAAAATTATCCTAAATCAAAAGAATCTAAATTATTTATCTGTATCTATACTATTATTTATGACTCTTTCTATTTGAATTTTTTATTTTTTAATTAAAAAATGTCATATACCTCTATGTTTAAGTATAAATAAAACTAAAAAACAATTTGGTAAAAATGCAACTCTACCTCCTACTAAAACATTGCTTAAAAAATAGGATCACTCTCCTATTAATTTTTAAATTAATTTATTCACTTATAAATTAGATTTTCAAAATAAAAATTATATATATAAAATAAAAAAATACAATTTTTTTTTTTTGTGCCTAGTGTTAGGATAAGTTGGGGATACATTAATAGCTTTTAATAGAATGGTTATTTATGTGAAATTTATTTAGTTTTTTGGTTACATCTACATTATAGGGAATATCTTTAAATTAAATAATAATTATTCCCCCTTGAGCAGCTATAATAGTTTTGCATTAATACATGTAACAAAATTTAAATTTTAAAATTTTCTAAAAATGTAAACTTTTTGTATTTAATAAATAATTTTATAACTAAACTTTTGAAAAGAAGTAGAATAGTTATTCCATTATAACATCTTTTATTCTACATTATCAATCTCCATTCTATGTATTATTCCGATCATAATAAAGATTTGGGTAAACTACGTATTTGATCTCTATCTTATACATCATATTTCAGTTTGGTCCATAATCTTTCAATTGTGTCAATTTAGTCCCTAAACTTTCAATACCGTGTTAAGTTAGTTTTTACTGTTATTTTTTGGAAGAAAATTGATGACGTGCCCAATGACCAAAATAAAAAATTAACTTTCGTTGATGTGACAATACATTAAAATTTTATTTTGACCGTTTGCCATATCATTAATTTTCAACCAAGATAAAACGATAGTGACTAAATTGATACAACACTAAAAAGTTAGGGACCAAATTGATACAATTAAAATATTAAAGACCAAGTTGAAATATGGTGTAAAGGATAGAGACCAAATATGTAGTTTACGTTAAAGATTACTATCATGATAGATTATTATTTTTATCGTAATGTTTGTTAAGTGCACCAAACATTACTATTATGATAGGTTATTATGCTTATTGTAATGTTTGTTAAGTACACCAAACATGCTAAACATGCCCTTAGAGTTAAGACTCAGTACAATAATTGTAATCCTTGAATAACTTCAAATTCTAATGTGACTAAAAGTACCATATTTCAAATAATTTAAATAAAAATAAAAACTATCAATAGATGGTCATTAAAAGATTAATCTAAATATAAGACATTTAAACAAGTCTTTTGATTTCTTAGTAGTTAATATTATGATAAAAAAAATAACTTTGAAGTATCAAATATATGATACAGAAACTTTCAAATTCATAGGATGATTTATTTATGTATGCCTTAATTTGTTTTTTTCTTTTTGAAAAATTACACTTGACTACCCTTAAAAATAAACAATAACAGCAAAAAATAAATGTTACAGTTTGGTTATGGAACGTTGATAATATACTATTTTATAGTTTGAGTTATGGACAAAACAAATCTTGGCTACATCTAAAGAACACTTTTAAGTCCTATTAAAAATAAAGATCACTTTGAGTATTAATAAATATATTTTCACAATTTACCTTTTATTTGTTCTATTTAAATTTAAACCAACAAACATAATTTGAAAAATGGATTACTTTACTAGTTTACTTTAGCTTTTTTTTTTTCCTTCTTAAAAAAGCTTTTATTTAATTATTATTTGGGAGAGAGAGCTTCTTAAGGATGACAATTAATACATTCTTAAAATAGGGAAGGAAGTAGGTTCAATTTGGTTGTTGTTGAAGTTTATTTTTTTAGCAAACTCGGCGGTTCGTGTGGGTGCTATAATGGTCTGGCTGTGATGGAAGTAGGAAAGTGGTGTGGTTGGTCAGGTGACACGTAGGAATATTGAGTTGGTCCTCAGGGATTGTTCATGTTTCTATGGTGGGCAGTCAGTATTTCTTTGTGGGACCACATGTCACCACTGCTTCTCTGGGTGTGAAAAGGTCTCACCATTCACCAATGTCCAGTTCTGTGAACCATGACATTTGGTTCCTTCTTCAAGTTCATTGTACTTTTTCTTTATTAATACATATATATATATATATATATATATATACATAAATATATTTTTTGATAGGATTATTTATTTATTTATTGAATTAATAAGATGACTTTTGACTTCAGTTAAGTAGAAAGAAAGTCAGCAACCATGGTAGGGATTTATTTTTGACTTTTTTTTTTGTTGAGAAAAGATTTATTTTTGACTTTGGGTAGAAGATTCAAACTGACTTGGTAAAAGCTGCTTCTTCTGTTTGTCTTTCAGACGTTTTTTAAACTATGTATGCGTTTAGATACCGCTTATTTTACTGAAAATTAAAAATAATAAAAAAAAAAATTTTGGCTTATTGTTCACAAGAAAAATATTGTTCACTTGCCTTCTTGCATTGTTCATGTCCCATGAACAATATAACAGGCGCTGGGTTAGTAAAAAAAAAAAAAAAAATGCTGAAACGCAAAAGCGTCTTACGCAAACGCAAACCAAACAAATCTTTATATATATATATATATTTAGGACCGAATTTGGATCTAAATATATTTTGGAGCTGTGAGGTCATGGATTTTGGGATTTGGCCAAGAGCGTGTGATTTTGGCCGAGAAGCATGGATGGTCCGAGTTCGAGGAGTACTATCTCCTCGGATAAAACTAAACACAAATTTGGTATAGATCCTAATGATCAAGGATGACATTTCAAGAAGTTTTAATGATAGCAATGAGCATCATGAACGTACAAGAGGGATAAAGACTCAAAAATATCTAAGGAAAAGCTGCTACCACCGCATTAATGAGGAAGTGACCTATGAACAATATTATGACAGCCTTACAGTCACCCCAAAAAACTTTTAGAGGGGGCTGATGGGACAAGTATCAGCGTAAACCATCAACTGTCCACATGTAGTTCACGTGTAGGGTAAGGATGAAGGGAAAGATGTAATATAAATAAGGGTATAGATCCCAGAGAAGGGAGGGATGAAAAAAGGAGAAGAGAAAGCACTGTAGCAATCTCAACAACTCTTGTAACCATTGTCATCCAATATATACTAGAACAGAGCTCCTCGGACTGTGCCGAGGACAAACTTTCTCGCACAAACCAGATTCAATTCTTGTTGGCTCATCATCCAAAACCATATTAACTGTTATCCATGCACTAAAACCTAGCTCTTTGACCCATTCTCTACAAATTTATTGTATAGGGTTCACTAGGCCAAGATCCCTTACATTTTGAGCTTGGTCTGAAAATCGTGTCCCTACAGGAGCCAAACTTTATAGTCAATACACGAAAAAGTTTGGCATAATACAATTTTTTGGTTTAAATATAAATTTTTTATAATTATGGTAATTATTAATTGAAATTTATTATGATTATGTTTGTATATAGAACTATATATTATAATATTAATAATTTATTATGATTATATTTATATATGAAATTATATTCTTCTAAAAAATATATATGAAATTATATATTTTACTATTTAATTAAAGAAAATATAATATACTAAGGTTATGATTTTTTTTTGTTGAGAAAACTAAGGTTATGATTTAAGTATAGAATATAGTTTAAATTCAATTTACAAATATATATTAAAATAAGAAGTTACAGAAAGTTATATGACATAATATTATGAGGCCAATCAAAAGTAAAATATTTTTTTAACTTTAGAATTCATGTGGTTAACTTGCTCTAGCGACAATGAGAAGATGATTCAAATCCCAATTCTAATTGAATTTTCAATTAAGATATACTTCCTCCGTCCCATTTAGTTTGTCATCTATTCTATTTTGAAATGTCCCAAAATATTGTCATGTTTCTAATAATAAAAGTCATTAATTTACTAATGTTTCTATTATACCCCTATTTAATTTTCAAAACTAATCCAATTGAAAAGAAAATTAATTTTATTTAAGGGTAGTTTTGGAAACTAATACATTTTTAAAAGTTAGATAAGACAATAAATGATGTTCCCTTAAAAATTTTGATTTTTTAAACAGGACAAACTAAATAGGACAAATGGGGTAAATCATAACTCCCATTACTTTCCGTCAAAATAAAACATTTTAATTAATTAAATAAATATGATTTGTCTAGAAATTGAGTGCATTCATTTTTATTATTATATGTATGCCATATTATTAAAAGAGTTTTAATTTGTTTTTCGTAAATCATATTTGTTTTTAATAAAAAATCTGTTTGACTCTTTCACTTGTGTTAAGAATAAAGAAGTAAAGAAAGTGAGAAACCGCGGTAAGGAATCATTTTTGACTTTGGGTAGAAGATTCAAACTGACTTGGTAAAAGTTAATTCTTTTATTTTTCTTCTAATTTTTGTAACTATAATTTTTTTAATAATTCAATAATTAGACAATAAATAAAGTGATTCGAATCTTAATTCCAATTGAATTGTCAATTTTACTTTAAAGATGAATTGGTTTCTTTTAATTTTTTTATCCAACCCATCCTTAAGATGATATCATTCTCGTTACTTTATGTTAAAATGATATCATATGTTATATAATAACAGGTTTTTTTTTTTAATTTTATTTATAAGAATATATAATAAAAGTTGATCGAAATTTGATTGTGCCAAGCGAATATTATCTTCTTTTCAAAGAAATTAGTATGTAGTCCCGTGCATTGCATGTGTACGGGTACAATTAAAAATAATCACAATTATATGGTTCAAATTATATATATATAATTTAGAATAAAATTGGTTTTAGACTCTTCGGTTTTTGCACCCAATAATTTACTTGCCACAAAAATTAAAAACTGGTTTTAGACTCTTCGATTTTTGTATTCAGTAATTCACTTGCTACAAAAATTAAAAACTTAGATAGACACATGATGAGAAATTAGACTTCAATTGAAATCTAATTTAGAATCTAATTGGATTTGGACTTTTTGATTTTACACTCAAAATTGAGAATCAAATTATAATCTAATTGAATGAGACATGTGGCTCAAAATTAAGAATCAAATAAAAATCTAATTGAATTTTCTTTAATTTTGGCTATTAATATATATATATATATATTAATTGACAAGTGGTTGCACCAAATTGCACAACAATTTTTTAGATTAATAAAAACTTAATTGTCTTATTAACTTTTCCTCTACTGAATTTTCAATTCTTTTTAATTGTTGATATCAATTTTTATATCATATTATAAAATTTGGGTCCTTATAAAAGCCAAAGATATCAAGTTATCAACAACTTTATCAAACAATTTTTTTTTTCTTTTAATTATTTGTTTTTATACTTTCAACTAAATACGGATCACTTTTATTATTTTATTTAGATGTAAGATATCTGGCATTAAAAAATTAAATAAATGTCACATGTTGCATATCTTACTAAAAATTTGAGAGAATCAAATGATTTAATGGAAGGACACATCATCCCAAATATGACTTATATAAAACTGAGTACATTCTTTTATTTATTTATTTTATAGATGCCATATTATTTAAAGACTATTATTATTTTCTTTGTATATCATATTTATTTTTTATCAAAAAAATCTGTATGAGTTATTGAGAGAAGAAGAAATTATCTTGGATTTAAGATTTTTCCAAAATTACACAGTCTTAAATATTAGCAGATAATCAGAATAAAATAAAATTAAAAGTCATGAAAGCACATTTTATTCCTTTAATTAACTAATTTTTTGTATCTTTTAATTCATGGATTGAATTAGAAACAATTTGGTAGAAAACACTCATGTTTGAAGTGTGTATATTTTTCTAGACCCCATTTGAATCTTTGGAGGGATAATCAAGAATCTTGTAGTTCAATTTATAGCTCGTGAAGTTTCCCACAAAAATAGTAAAGATTCAAATCCTCTCACCCCATTATCAAAAAAAAGAAAAAAAATCTTCCCACCCCGATTATTGTAATTGTAGAATTAACAACAAAAAAAGAAGAAGAAAAAGGGATAACGGAAATAAAAGAATATACATATAAATACTAAATTGCCATGTTTACATATGATCCATACCATTTTTTCCCTTCCTTTTACTTTTTTTTAAGAAGGTAAAATTATAGAATATTCAAATGGAAACATGAGTTCAAATCCCTTGCTCCCACTACAACTATCAAATAAAAAAAAAAAAAAATTATAGAACAACAAAGTTTTGCTCCAAACATTTTTTTGAGTTTTGGGCTTCAACCACTAATAGAGAAATAGCATTAGTCATTGTCATGTACAATGAAAATGACTCATTTAACCAACGAATCAAGTGAGGCATGTGTATTGCATATGACTAGACACATGTCATCTTCTTATTGGTGGTTGAAGCCAAACTTTTTCCTTTATAAAATATTCTAAGAATATAGTATAATGAATGCGCACTCCTTAATTATTCAATAGATCCAAATAATTAAATTTATATAAGGCCTACCATTTATGTGAGAAGGGGAGTAGACATTTAGGGTTTATTTGAATACCGTTTATTTTGTTGAAACTGAAAACTTATTGCTAAAGGTACTATAGATAAAAGTAAAAGTTAGTTGAAATAGTACAGTGGAGTTCATAAATAGTGCCAAAAAGTACTACAAAACTCATAAATAATAGTAAAAATAAGCTGAATAATAAAATAATTTATAATTTTAATGCACACCCAATGCCCACTTATTGTGTCAGATTAAGTAAGAATTTATTGAAGAGTTGGGAAACATAATGGTTTTTCCCTGCCATTTAGTTAGCAAATATTCTGATTCTCAAGACCAAAAAAAAAAAAGTTTGGACACATTCTAAAATTTTGTCTAGAATCTTAGGTAGTAGTACATTGACGTGGCATCCACTCCAGAAAAGTAAATCTCTTTGTGGTGCACAGCAAACTAAATGACCTTTGCAAATTCTTCTTTAAAAAACAAAAAAATCCTTAGCACACTTCCCCTCGCACAATACATGCATCGATGCATATTCCTCTTCCCACGTAAATTATAGGTCTTAATATGAATTTAATTTTTGGGATCAACATAATGAATAAGAAGTATGCATTCATTATATTATATTCTTAGAATATTTTATAAATTTTTAGTTATAATGAAAGTGGAGGAATATGAACTCATGTACCTGATGAAATATTCTATAATTTTACCTTTCGAAAAAAGAGGAGAAGGAAGGGGGAAAATGGTAAGGATTATAAGTAACTTTGGCAATTTAGTATTCTTTTTTGCTGAATTTGGCAATTTAGTATTTATATGCATATTATTTTATTTCTATTATCTCTTTCTTTTTTTCTTCTTCTTCTTCGTTTTTTGTTTTTTGCTGTTGATAATTCAACAATTTCAATAGTGGCAGATGTATTCTAAAATTTTATCTAGAATCTTAAGTAGCTAGTACATTGACATGGCATCCACTGAGGAAACTAGATCATTTTGTGACGCACAGCAAAAAAAAAAAAAAAAAAAAAAAACCTTGCTAGGAGGATAACAAAATCTGTGAGTAAGATTTAGAGGGCATGCAGTGATTTTCCACGCCAAATCTGGTGACAAGAATAAGTATTTCAATTATTAAATGAGAGGATAACAAAATCTTCATTTAATTTGGAAATAATATTTAATCACTTTCCTTTATTTTCTCCCTTCTTTCTGTACGCAGTAATTGAATGGTCATGTTCAACAAGATTTCCCTAGTCAAGATGGACCATGCATATCCACGTGGTCCAATTCATAACATTCACACTTACCATCAATACGTGGTTTATTATATGTCTCTACTCTCTAAAGTCTAAACTTACGTCTATTATTGAACAACTACGGTTTTAAAGCACTCATCAGGGGAAAGGGAAAGCTTTTAATGCTGCCTGCACCATTTCTTCTTATTTAGGTATGACTGGTACAAACGAAAAACACACTGTAAAACATGGTCCATGTCAAGAATTCGTATCACATGTTGGAAAAAAATGTGTTGATCATTGTAAATCTGGATAGAGGATGTAAAAGAGTTTATTTGTTTATTCTCCCTTCCGTCCAAAAAGAGAGATGCAAAAGTCAGTTAATTTCAATTAAATTTTATTGACTTACTCCTAAAGAAAAAAAGATAGGGTTGAGTTCTTGGGCCAGTACGCTATAGGTCATGAGTTTGAGTTCCCCCAATAGCCGCATGTTGCGGCTCCTTATAGTGACTTATACCTTACTCCTTACCTGTAGCTGCAGGTACTCTGATAGGCGGTGGTGAAGTTAGGAATTTGTCTTTAGGGGAGCCAAAAAAAAGAAGAAGAGATGATTAAATTCTAGTTCCTAAGATAGTATTATATACACAATTCAATATTCAATTTAAGGCTTTAATTGTTTCATACCCTCCTCTCACATTCATGGTGGGGTCCGCTCATTAAATTCATGGTAGGGTCCACCATGAATGTGAGAGGAGGGAGCATCATTTCACTATACTCCGGGAGTACCTAAGAATTTTCCGTGCGAGTAATACTTAGGTACTCCCGGAGTATGAAGAATGGTGCTCCCTCCTCTCACATTCATGGTGGGGTCCGCTCATTAAATTCATGGTGGGGTCCACCATGAATATGAGAGGAGGGAGCACCATTTCACTATACTCCGGGAGTATCTAAGAATTTTCCCATATGTGCTACAAAAAAGTGTAATTAACTACCACATAAGAGCTCTCTCTCTCTCTCTCTCTCTCTCTCTCTTTTTATATATATATATTACATAGGAGCTAGATATATCCAAAACAAGTAATAATATCAAAAGTTAACTATTTTTATTCAAAAACAAAAAGTAACACATGTTCTTTAAGAGAGATAAAATAATAAATTATTGAATTAAGTTCTTAACAATTTTCATTTTCAATATAAGCAATCCATTTAGTATAATGACTAAGATTAAAACAAATACTCATTGAATGAGTGTAAATTTAAAAAGTAATTATCAAACAACCAATTATACCGTATATTTTGTTATTTATATGATATATTATATATTTGTATCAGTTTTAATAATGGGTTATGTTACGTCTACCACATTTTTACAATAATTTTACAAAAAAAATTAGATGACAAGTTATTACTTCTAGTAAAAAGTAATATCAATTGTAAACTTAGATTATTACTAGTAAACATTCACCACTTAAAAATGTTGTGAGAATTATGTAAAAATTATTGTGTACCTAGCATTAGAGCATCCATAGCAGATGTTGCAAAAAGAAAAAATGTCATTTTACCACACCAAAAGCCTACTTTATTATTTTACCACATCATTTTACAACATTTCATTTATCAGATGTTTTATCATTCAATTCTATACATTAAAATAATATTTACTACACATTAAAATAATATATTATCTCCTCCCTATCATCACCATCAACAACAACGGCACATCCACTATTGCCGCAACAACGGCCACCAACAGCAACAACACCGACTAGCCATCACGGGCACAAACCCACATTCACTAACGCCATCTTAAAAAAAAAAACTTTAATGATAGTAAAATCGGCCCAGAACAAACAATGCTCTCACTGAACCAATCAGTCTCGCTTCGCAAGAATCGAGATCCGAAACAGTGAATTCTCCAATCTCCAAACCTTTGAAATTCTTCACCAAAGTCTTGTTGTTTTTGTTTCTCAAATTGGGCGAATCTCTCACCTGGAAACTCAATTTCTCGAGCGAAACTGAAAACGAATTGGCATTTTCCGGCGCGATTTGTTTTGAATCAGAGACTAATCGGTCTCGGTCTTGCTTGGAGGCTTTGTTCTTGAAAGAGAATTTCTTCTTGGGAATGAGCTCAAAGTTGAGATTCTCAAGGGTTTTTTTTTGAGATCGGAGATGGTTTTGAGAGAGGAGTGGACTTCATAGGAGGGCAAGAAGTAGAAGGACTCGGCGTCGAGCTTTTCGAGGTCGGAAATGGAGGCGGAGATGCTGTCGAGGTGAAATCTGAGTTGAGCGGGGTCGGTGAGTCGGGACTGCGTGAGTTGGGAGTCGATGGAGCGCTTGAAGTCAGAGAAGCGGGAGAGGAAAGAGGCGGCGGTGGTGGCGGTGGACGAGTCGCTCGATCATTGAGATGTGCTTCTTGTGGAGGTTTGGGTCTAGGGGTTCATTTGAGGTTGCGAGTACTTCTTCTTCGTTTTCCATTGTTGTTGTTGTGTGTGTGTGTGTGAATAGAAAGAAAAGAGATCAGAGAAGGAACGAAATAGAAGCGGCAGGGAGGAGCTGACAGAGGCGACTAAAAAAAATAATAAACGCGTTTTGTCATTTTCGTCCGTACCGTAGCAAATGGTAACGCAATGTTGCAAAAATTTGGCACATCTGATGATGCTCAATTTTTGTGTTTGGTGTGCCAAATGTGCCAAATATTTGGCATTTGGTACATTTGGCTGTTAGTGTTTACAGATAATAACAAAAAGAAAAGTCAAACGGGGTACAACAGATATTACTTGAAGCAAACTGTAGGCTGGAGTAGTTTTGCTTTTGTTTTTGTTTTTAAAGACAACTTAAAATCTAACCCACCATGCGTAGGACTTAGAGCACACTATAATCTCAAATTTGTAAAGTAAAATCTCTTGACTAGTGAAACATCATGAACGATTGGCGGTCTAAACGAAGAGGTAAAGAAGAAGAAAAAATAAAAAGCAAACCAACTAGACAGTGGTGAGGCAGAGAGGGCTAGATTAAGAAATGAGAGAGAGAGAGAGAGAGATAAAAGAGTGGACGTGAGGGTGCCAAAAGCATGTATGCCGTATGGTCTGTGTTGCCTCTCCGGTGTCTCTGCCCAGATGCTGGTCTGTAGAGCTTGAGGGGGCCAAAAGCATGTATGTTCTTTAAGAAGTTCAAATTGTTCAAATCACCAATGGAAGAATACCTTTACTATTTTTTTTTTCAAAAATTTTGGGGGGCCATGGCCCCCTTCGGCCCCAACGTGGCTCTGCCACTGCCGGTAGGGAAACTACTCTAGTCAAGAATTAATTTTTGGGGGCCAAATCAAAATAGGATGATATAGTAATTATTTTTATATGCCATGTCCCTTATATGTATAGTAATAAAAAAGAGCACTATAAGACAATTTAAAACATAAATTAAGCACTTTATAACTCTAATATATGTACAACAAGCAAAATATTTATTAAACTTTATAAATTGTGGAAATATTGGTTCAAAGATTTGATATCTTTAACCTATATATTTAAGGACAAAGTTTGGGTAAAAACTTGGTTGTAACCAATGATTATAACTTATACTAAAAAAATTAACATAACTACATATTTTGAAAATTTAATATTTGGATTGAATATTTTTTATGTTCTTAATACAAATGTCATATTTTGTGTTAATTGGATTTTATTTACTATTCGATCCATAAACTTATTTTTTATACATAATTTTATACTATAACTTGATATTTAAATATTTAATTGATGACATAGCTATTGATCTTTTGATTTTCTAAAAATTTTGATCAACAATATTTTAGCACTAAACAAGTATAGAAATATAAACAATAATACTAAATTTAAGTATCTTAAATTAAATTACAAGTCATAAACCCTTAATTGTTTTTCATTTATTACTTGAGATTGAGGATAATTGTTTCACTTTGTACTCCATTAATCAAAGTCAGTTACATATTTCTTTTATTTTCTATATAATATAACGAAATAAAAAATAAAAAAAACAGTGTATTGTAAATGGTGAAGCCTAAGTTTTATTATTAATTAAGGTTAATTACAAAATTGGTCCCTATCCTTTATACTATATGTCAATTTGGTCCTTAACCTTTCAATTGTGTAAATTTGGTCTCTAACCTTTTTTGTATTGTGTCAATTTAATCCATACCGTTATCTTTTGGATGGAAAATCTTATATGTCAAATAGAATAATAAAAAAAAATTTTTCATGCCACATCAACTTCCAATTGTACCACTATGTTAAATTAAAAAAAAAAAATTAAAATGCTTGAGTCTGGTGTTCACGTTAGGGACAGTGGAGAGGAGTTCAGATTTTACAGAGTAGTAAATAGTGCCAGAGGACAAAGAAGACACAGAAGGAGGATTGCAAAATCAGAACCCTAAACCTAAGAAGAAAAACAACAACAAAGAATCCAAAAGGAAAGTCATGCAAAGGACGTCTCTACTAATCGTCCCTGCAATGATCCAAATCCAAAAACCTCACTTGCATTGGTCTCCCCAGAACCCCATTTCTCTAAAATCCTTTTTTTTTTTTTTTTCATTTTTTTGTTATGATGCTTATGGGTTTGTTTAGTTACCGAGAAAATCCAGGAAAAGGAAAGAAAATTCTGGGTTTTCTGTCTTGTGCTATGTTTGTTCACTCACTTTGTTTTTTATGGGCTTTCGCATTTGGATTAGAAGAGTGGATGTTGTTATTTTGATTTGATTGTTGTTGTTGTTTGGGTATTTTCCTGGCAACTAAAGAGTGAAATAGGGATTGGTTGTGATGATTTTGATATCCTTAGCATAAGACGATTTCAGGTGGTGGGCTAATGTAAAGTTTTTTTTTAAAAAAAAAGAAATTTTAATGACGTAATACATACTGTTTTTTTTTTTTTGGGTTAAAATAGAGAGTCTATTAGAACTAACCCGAAAAGGAGCGGGTTTTAGACATTACAAAAGTTTCAGGCGTAGCAGAAACATAAGAAGCGCTGCTATTAGCATTGTCAAAAGATAAAATGTCCAACATAAACAAATGAGGCGTAATATAATACACAAAAGCTTCTTGTTGAGAGCAACCCTTCCTAGCTAGCGAATCAGCTGCTTGGTTGGCTTCCCTAAAGCAGTGGTTGAGTCGGTCCTAATGGAAAGGTTGGAGAGTGTCCCTGCATTCAACCACCAAAAGCTGGGTTAGCCTATTAGGAGAAGAAATGAGATTAACTACATCAGAGGAATCAACATTCACAATAAGACTGTGTATGTTCAAATGTTTTTCCATTCGGATCCCTCCGCGTAAGGCCCATAGTTTAGCCATTAAGACCAAAGTGGTGCCTGTTGTTTTGGAGAATCCTTGAACCCAGTTTCCATTCGAGTCACGGATTAGACCACCTACACTAGCATGGCCATTTGTGACAGAAGCATTAGTGTTAAGCTTGTGCCAACCCGAAGGGGGTTTTGTCCACTTAGCATTTAGTCGAGCCCTTGCACGAGGAGGCTAGCTCAAGGTTGTTAGGAGGTGGAAATCAAGGGCTTTAGCTACATAGTCTTTCCGAAGGTGTTGATTTGGATGCTTTGCTTGATAAGTGGCATAGTTCCTAGTAGTCCATATGGACCATAGACTAAAGAGAAACAGAATAGACCATGGAATGCCGTGATGCCAAGAGATTAGACCAGATTTGCAATTTGCATACAGCCAATCTGAGAGGGGGAGGTCAAAGGAGCTGTAGAGGCCTGAAGGGGGGCCAAGCTGATTCCAAAAACTGACCAAGAAAGGGCATTCTCTGAGCATGTGGCTTATGGATTTGGCATGAGAATTACAAATAGAGTAGCGTTGATTCAGGATTAAATCCCTTGAGCCTAAAACTTCCTTGACTAGTATGCTATTGTAAGAGCAAAGCCAGGTGAATAGAATGAATTTTGGAGGAACATTGAGTTTCCAAATCCAGGAAAGAGAAGGAGTATTTGGGTTCAAAACATTTAAACCTTTTGCCACACTGTAGGCAATCCGAAGGGAGAAATTACCATCATTAGTGAAGGCCTAAGCAATTGGATCATCTGCCTGGGAATTTATGTTTGTGGGGATAGCTTGGATAAGCTTGACCAGATTTTCTAAAAGATCAAATGAAAGCTGAAAATGCCAATTGCCGTATTGATCAATAATCTGATTTACAAGCTAGTTTTCCTTTCCAACATTGAGGGGACCAATTAATTGGGCTCTAAGAGTTCCATTTGAGATCTAGGTATCATACCATAGAGAGGTAGAAGTCCTTGTGGTGATCACTTTCCTTAAGCCACTATCCAATAGGGGTTTTGCAGCTTTGCATGCTGCCCATGTGCGAGAGCAAGAGCCATTAGAAGTTTATGGATTTTTGGTGGCATTATTAGAGAGGTATTTTGCCTTTAGAACATGTGCCTAAGGGGAAGAGTTCTCTGTTAACAATCTCCAATAAAGCTTTGCAAGGAGTGCCAGATTCTGCGTCTTTGACTCATGAATACCCAACCCACCATGATCTTTTGGTCGAGTAACAATGTCCCAATTGACTAAATGCATCTTCCTTTTTTTAGGAGTTGAGCCTCATAGGAAGTTCTTGTTGGCACGATCAATTTCCTTGCAAACTCTACTTGGAAGCAAGGCCCCTTGCATGACATAGTCGTGAATTGTGCTTGAAGAAGATTTGATAAGAGTTCGCCTGCTTGCAAGGGAGAGGAAGCTTGCCTACCAGCCAGCTAGCTTTTCTTGAACCTTGTGAATGATGTAGTTAAAATCTCTTGAACCACAGTCATAAAATTTTAGAGGAAAACCTAGGTATTTGTCAAATTTTCACGTTTCTAAGATTCCAAGAGAGTCACATACATCACTTCTAGTCTCCTCTTGAGCGTTTTTTGAGAAGAGAACTCTAGACTTTTCTTTGCTAACTTTCTACCCAGATAATTGACAAAAGGTAGTTAGCACTTCATAAATTGCCTTGTTGTTCTCAAGGCTGGCTTGACCAAAGAGCATTAAGTCATCGACAAAGAATAGGTGGGACAAAGTAGGGCCCAATCTAGAGGCTTTGATAGGCTTCCTAGCATTGTTAGTAGTTTTCTCTCGAATAAGTGACCCGAGGTACTCGAGGCACAAAATGAATATGTATGGCGATAATGGGCCTCCCTGACGAATGCCACGGGATGGACTAAAAGCAGGGAGCTTACTGCCATTGAAGAGCACAGAAACAGAGGTAGAAGAGATGCAATCCATGATCAAGGCAATGAGGTTTGGGGGGAAATTAAAAAGCACAAAAACTTCCCTTATGAAACTCCATTCCAATTGGTCGAAGGTTTTTTCAAGATCGATCTTTAATACCATTATGCCACACCTCCCTTTTTTATTTTCCATGGAGTGAACAATTTCTTGGGCTATAATCATATTGTCATGCCCTTTTCTACTAGGGACAAATGCATCTTGGAGTGGGAAGACCAAATGCTGCATGTGGGGTCGAATTCTATTGACAATGATCTTGGATATTGTTTTGTGGATGGATGTGCATAGAATAATTGGTCTAAAATGACCCAAGACTTTTGGGTCGTTTCTTTTCGGAATGAGAACCACTAAGGTTTGATTCAGATATGAAAGAATGTGCTTAGTTGAGAAGGTGGTTAGGACTTCTTCAATGACTGATGGTCCAAGGATATGCCAAAAATGTTGACAAAATCTGGCATGCAATCTGTCCATACCTGGGGCGTTATTGGGCTTTAAAGAGGATAAGGCCTTGTAAATTTCTAAGGTCGAGGGCATGGTTGAAAGTATACAGGATTCCTCTTCAAAGAGAGCAGCAACCCAATTAATGTTAATATCATCAATGGAGACAGAGGTTAGGTGTTGGGTTTGGTAAAGCTCCTTAAAGCCATTAAGGATAATATCCATCGGTTGTTCCTCCTCATTAACCCATTCACCTGTATGATTCATGATCTTCCTGATTTTATTGTGTTTCCTCTTTGTAATTGTTTTCATGTGAAAGAAGGCGGTGTTTCTATCAACAAAAAGTTGCCAGTCTACCCGAGATTTTAGAGCCCAAAATTCCTCTTCTTGATTGAGGATAGAAGCATACTCAAGGGAAAGCTCTTCTTCAAGAGAGATGAGGAAAGCTAAGGGTCGAATAGCTAGAGTTTTCTGGAGGCCTTCCATTCTAGCAAGAAGCTTCTTCTTCCTGGCAAAAATATTTTTGAAAATTTCCTTATTCCAAGTGGTTGCCAGACTTTTGAAGGTGGTGATGGCCAGCTTAAGACTCGGGGTAAGGCCCTAGACATTTTCCACAACTTGCTGGAACTCTGGGGGGCTGAGCCACATTTTTTTCAAAATGGAAGGGCCTCTCCAACCTACTATGGAGATTTTCATATAAACTCAGGAGTAGAGGACAATGATCAGAACTCTCTCGAGGTAGGTGTGTGACATTGGCATCAAGAAAAGCCAAATTCCAAGAAGGGTTTGCCCAGCATCTATAAATTCTTTGCTGGATTAAGGCATCGACATTTCTACGATTAGTCCATGTGAACGCAGCCCCAGAATAACCCAGATCAATCAAGTTACAGACTTGAACGTTGATGACCATTAGTTTGGATCCAATGTTGTAATTTATGTAGAATGGCTGGAAATGTTGAGGGAGTTTAGGGATTATAGATTCACACATCAACATTTTAATTTGGATTTAAAAAAAAAATGATGTGATGATACATTTGGCATTATTTGATATGGTATGAAAAATATTTTTTCATTAACTTGTTTGACATATCAATTTTTTCCATTCAATGGATAACGGCATGAACTAAATTGACACCAAACTGAAAAGATTAGGGACTAAACTGACACAATTGAAAAGTTAGAGACCAAATTGACATATAATGTAAAGGATATGGACTAATTTTGTAGTTTACCCTATTATTTATTTATAAGAAATTACTCCATCATCATTCATAAATACTTAAATGAAGCCTGGTACATCATGATGAGCAATTAGAACTTCTTAGAAACTAGGGTTTCCTTGACCGATGCTGCATAATCATCCTGAAAGTTAAACAATACAAGTGGTAAAGAGGATTTTGGGATAAATACAACGTGTGTTGCTATTAGATAAAAATTAGAAATAGTTGAAAGATTTTTTTTTGTGTGTGTGTGTGTGTGTGTGTGTGTGTATAGAATTGAAAGATTTAAATGGTAGAGAATCCTTTCATGAGGATTTTAGTCGTAAGTTTCTTTGCCCAAAAAAAAATAAAATAAAATAAAACACTTGAGTCTTAGGGCCCTCCCCTCTATATAAAAAAAAGGGTTTTAGGTCTCATTTGGTAGCTGTGTTTAAGTATTGGTGTTCAAAATAATTTGAAAAATGTTGTTTAAAAAGTATTGTAAAAAATTGGCACCTCCCCATACACAAAGTGCTTGGAGATTTAGGGGGAAATGTTTGAGTTGTGGGATTAGCAACATGTTGTAATTATTTCTCAAAAAAAAAAATTGTAAAAAATGTGTTTAAAGTACTCACAATGTGTGGGTTCCAGCTAACTCAACTGGTAAAGTTTTTGATGGTTGAATAAGAGATCTGGAGTTAATCTCCACCTACATAAAAAACTGATTGGTGTTTTGGTCTAATGATAAAGAGCTATCATCAGGAACAGACGTCATATGTTGAAAACTCTCTCTATAAAAAAGGTACCCACAATGCAAAAAATGTAATTTAAAAAGTGTTGTAAAAACATGTGTTTAAACTTTAAAGTACTCATAATGCAAAAAATGTGTTTGATATCATATTTCAAATAACATATTTTAAAATGTTAAAAAAATTGTGTTTGATATATGTATTTTTTTTAAGTGACGACTGTATTGTAAAAGTATATCATTTTATTTTCGGAGAAAGAAAAAGAAAGGAAAAGAGAAGAGAGAAGCTAATGAATTTATAGTTATTTAATGAGATTTTTGAGAGAGTGTTTGTGAGTTGTAAGTGTATCTCCCTTTATTATAAATTTATATATTATTTGTGTTAGTGTGTGTTTGATCCTGATTGTGTGCGTTATTTATTTATTTATTTTTGTTATAATGTTATTTGTATGAATGTGTGCTTGCAGTCATGTACAGTATAAATATAATATAACTTTATATTATTTAATAGTTATGAAATCTAGAAGGTTTGTGATATGTGTGTGTGTTGTTATCATGTTATAATAAAATTTTGTTATAAAGTTTGTAGTTAAAAAAAATATTACACTTAGTGATTATTCTCAAGCATTTGATTTGTTAAGTAGACATAGTGTATTATTTATATATGTGTGGATGAGTGTGGCTCTTTGAGTCAATAATTAATACAATGCATGTTGGATTGAGTTTTGTCGTTCAGATTAAAATATATATTTTTTAAAATAACAAATAGATGCTGACAATTGCATAAAATTAAAAAAAAATGCTATACAAACTTAACAAAATAAATAGTTATACCTACTTATATTGACAATAGATAATGAAAACTCATAATGATTTCAAAATATGAAAAGGCGTAAAAAAAGATAGCAAAATGACATGCATTTGCGTGTGATTTTTTATTTTTAATTTTTGTCGATAACTTGATATATTCAAGTTTTTTTTTTTAAATTTTGTTTAATTTAATTTTCTTAATGATCCCATTGAAAAGAAATCTTGGAGTCCCCATCGCTGAAAATACATATTTAAACACCCTAATTTAAGAATTATAACTTAAACACTCTTACTAAAACATTCTTACTAAACACACTTTAATATATATATATATATATATATATATATATTAAAAATTGCTGTTTGAAATCTGCTGCCAAACATGCCTTGTAGTTTAGCCAAAACTAAATGGTATTTTCATAAAAACTGTCCCGGATTCATATTGATGGAGAATAAAAATTGCTGATTTCATACTTCATCCCATATCATTCCTCGTGGTCCTCAAGGACCTCAACTATTGGATTATTAAAAAAAAAAAAAAAAACATTGTGGTTGTCAATTTTGGTGGTAGCACAAATTCAGGTCTACCAGAGTGATAAATGGTGGGAAAATTATTGAATACTTCGAGAGTATCATAAATGCATACTCTCTCCTCTTATATGAATTGTGAATCCCATCATAAATTTAATTAGCAGGATTCACAATTATGTGAAAGGAAGAAGTACGCATTTATGATACTCCGAAAGTACCCATTAATTATCCTAAATGGTGGGATGCAGATCATGACCTGCCACATGTATATCGTATTAATTTAATGAGCTTTTGCTTTCAAACATCTCATTAGCTAAACGTAACGGAAATGTACTATTTTACGGTATGCTTCAACTTGAGGAAAGGTGGGTGAAGAAAGGAAAAAAGGTTAATAAACTTATTGATAACACATGCTGCATGAAATTTTTTTGCATAAAGTTTTAAAGTTATTCGTTTCAAAGGTTTGAATAACACAAAATTAGATTGATTGTAGCCTTGAAATGTGCATTTATCCGCCAACACGATGTCTCAAGTTGGTTTTTCGTGTGTTGAAAGGTTGGCTTGTATTGTTACTACTAGTACTATTATTAATATTTTTTTAAAGCTTGAGTTTGGTCCACTTAAAGGTGTTGAAAATTTTATAATTAGGGTATGTATGGGCCAAAGTGGGTTGTGTTGGAGGGTATTTTACTATTTTAAACTCAGTCTAGCAAGATTTATTAAGATATCCTTAACCCAATCCAACTCATTACACGTATAGAATTCAACTCAATCCTAAACATTTTTTTTAATAAATCAAACTAAAAATTTAAAATAGGGATAATAAAACAAATTAATATATATATATATATGACAGATTTGGATTAGGTTAGATAGATTAAAATAAATTACTATTCCAACCCAAAACTTAAAATAAAAACACAATCCACCAATTCATGAAAATAAACCTGAGATGTTGGGTTGGGTCTGTACGTCGGATTAGTGAGTTGGATGCACAACCCTCTCAAAGACAAATATAAACAAAATCCAATATTAATACCAAAACAATGAAAAAACTAAAAGCTAAGAATGATCATTCTTAAAGACAAATAGCAGGATTCTCAAAAAAAGAAGAAGAAGACAAATTAGCAAATATAATTTAATTATAATTTAGATGAGAGACGCTAACAATGTATATTTTTTTATTAAAAAAATGTGCTAATGTTCGTATTCATAAAGATATCAAAATTTTGGGGAAGGGAAATAATTTGGTTGAGAGAGAGTGCATTATGTGGGGGGAAAAAAATGAGAGTTCTAAAAATTAAAAAAAAAAAAAAAATTAGAAGAAAGGTTTTAAAAGCTTGTGTGGTTGTATAAGAATAGGTCATGAAAAGTCAATGGTTTTCAAAATACTCAAGTTTTAACAAGTTTATCTGGTGTGTGTGTGTATATATATATAATTTCAAATTTACTTTCTGAAAAATCATCACCCTTTTCACTTTTCCAAAACAGTATTTAGTTTTAAATTCTGAAGAAAAAATATAGCGTCAGATGCTAACTAAACATCCAAACTGATAAGTTATAAGCTGAAAAAAAATGGTATTAAAAAAAATGTTCACGTAATCATCAATTTGGCATGGGATAGACCTTTTGATCTCCCCTAATCCTTTTGCTTTTTTATTTATTTATTTTTTATCGTTGGAGATTTTAGTTAGTGGAGAAGAAAAAAAAATCAGCGATTTTCTTTTTAGATTGAATGAACCAGGAAAGATTTTAGCCTTTGCGTGACGTGTGTAATGATGAAAGCCTGTTCAACTTATGAATTGACTAAGTTTTTGGTCAATTCATGCCCATCTAATAAAGTGAATTTTATTTATTTATTTTAATTTTAAAGGAGGTTTTTGTTGGATGATAAACTAGTGTGCCTGTTGTCAGCTTGGATGTTAGATAGATTCATGAATGAGTAGCCGTACAGCTTTTAACAACTTGGGGAAAGAAAGGAGGGGGGGGGGGGGGGGGGCGCTAATGAAAGATGAAATTGAAAGCAACTTTTTATCAACTCTGAAAATAGAAGAATGGCAATTTTAGCAACAAACGGGCTTGATTTCATTCTCATCTTCCTTTTATTATTTTGAGAAACGTAGAAGCTTGGCTCCAAAGTCCAAACATATTGGGAGTCTTAGGCTTGTCTCTAATTAAAATATGGAACGTGTTTTTGTCATGAGTAATTCACACGGCTCATTTAGTTGGCCGGGTTAAGTGTAATTAAATTATGTGTAATATACATGATAGAGATACATGTCGAGTCAGTTTGAAATCCGTTTATTTTGCAGAAATTAAAAATTTTTTACTAAAAATATTATAGATAAAGATAAAAGTTAGTTGAAATGGTACAGTGAAATCTATAAATAGTACCAAAAAGTGTCGTGGGACTTATGAATAGTAACAAAAATAAGTCGAATAAGAATATAAGTTGACAAAAATAATATTTGCCAAATAGATATGTCATATTCTTATTAGAAGTTAAAGCATAAGACTCTAATAGTGTTTGGAGCAAACCTTAGCATTTTAAAAAATAATGTAAAGAAGAGAAGAAGAGTGAAATCAAAGACATCTACTTGCATCTTAAAAAAAGAAGAGAAAAGAAGACATGTACTTTAAAATTGCAATAAAACCAGTTAAATGATGTACTAGCGAGTAGTGAACTACATAATCGAATCACTTTGATCATTTGATAAATAGATTTGTAGTTTATTCATTTTTATTTTGGATATGCGTAAAATAAGAAACTTATATTTAATTTCAATTAGGGGTGTCCAAAGATTGAGTCGGAATGGGTTTGGGGTGTACCTGTCACTTGACCAGACAGCTTCGAGTGTTGAACCCATCAACAATTGTGGGTACACGCGTCCATGACCACTGTAGTTTTACTATTGTAGTGGTCAAATCGATCAAAACCTTTGGATTTAGTCGAGATGTCACTGGAATCTTAATCAAACGACAGAGATTAGTGGGACATGGTGAAGAATGAAGGAGATTAGCAAAGGTAGAAGGGGCTTGTCAGTTGGATCAGGCTCATCAAATTTTGAAGGAGGAAACTTGTCATCAATCACCACATTAATTGAATTAGCTTGATTTTTGATTCTGGTCTAGTCAATTTTGTTAAGTATGGATTACAGATGGACAACCCTAGTTTCAATCAATATGAAAGTCGTGAAACAAATTTTTTGGTATGCTATATTAGATTGAAACCCTCAAATTATGTCAAAATTAAACTTATTATATTGAATTTATTGAAAATTAGAATTTCCAAGTTCGTAAATAGCACACAGATTAAAAAAAAAAAATTGTCCTACCACTTCTCAAATTGAACAACATTGGTTAAAACATAATATTCATTTTCCGAATGATACTTCAGATAAAACAAATGCCAAATTATCTAAACAAACTATTTATTGTACGTAGCCAAACACCCCACAATTCCTTTGGCTAAATGCTCTGCCTCCCTTGTTGCTAAACACTCGACCACTTCTTCACGCACCCCCCTTGACCTAAACAATGAGTTGTGGAACTGTTCAAAATTTTACAACTTATTACAATATTGTTCATAACATGTTTATATATATATATATAAACCCACTTTAAAAAAATATTCTACCCTCTCTCTAACATCTGATTAAAATAACTCTAAAAAAAATATTTTCTCTCCCTAGGGTTAGTTTTAGTGTTAGATATGCAAAATAAAATGGAATTTTAAAAAATTTCTTAATTTGAAATTAGGTTTTCCAGATTTATTTATAATTACATCTTTAAACCAATCTGTACCTAATTTGTTGATTTTTTCAAATTCCAGATGTAGTGTGCATTTGGATGTAAATAAAAATTATAAATTATTTCACTATTCAGTTTGTTTTTGCTACTATTCATGAGTCCCACGACACTTGTTGGCACTATTCATGGGTTCATTGTACTATTTCAACTAACTTTTACCTTTATCTATAGTACTTTCAATAATAAGTTTTCAGTTTAAGTAAAATAAACGGTATCTAAACAGACCCGTAGTTTAATAGAGTTTTGAGCTGCATATAGTTCATTGGAAATTCCATAATCTTGGATCAAGAACATGTAAGCCCAACTTTAATTTAGTTTCAATGTAATTAATTTAGTTTCATAATGTTTTTGGGTAATCATGTCCTTTTTATGGGTATTAAGCCTATTCAATAATTCATTGATAAAAATTGAATTTTAAGTATTTTCTTTAATCTTTGTGATGATATATTGTCTATTTTCAATTTGAGTTGAGACTGCCTTGTTTGCTAAAACAATAAATATAAAACAAAGGTTTTATTCCCATTCAAACCAAGCTTAGTTCCTTAAAAAATAAAAAATAATTAAATTTGTTGATAATTTTTTATATTCTTCATAAAAATTGTATTAAAATTGACTTCAATCCATTAAGAAATATTTTTAGGGCACCAATTAACAGTATCATTGTTTGTAAATAATTTGATTTATTTATTTTTCCTACTAATATCATTTTGATCCAAATTATCCAATTGTCGGATCATATAGAATTAAACTGAATGTGTAAATTGAAAATAAATTAAAAATAAAAAATCGCAATAGAAGCTGTATCCATATATATTGTATGTACAATACCGACAACATTGTACAATATTAGTAAATCTAAGCATTAATCACGCGTACAACGTTGAACAATGAAATCGACTTTTACAGTGGAGCCCACTAAAGGGACAATTGGTCCACCTCAGTACTTGTATGTAACACGTGTTTGTTGATGAACATGTAATAGATGCTGTGATGAGTGAGTAATGGACATATCACGTTAAAACATGAGTTGTAATGTACGATCCAATCCTATCAAACCAGATCACCTAATCTATTCTCAGCCTTAAAATATGAGTTATCCTATTGCCTCTCACACTTTTTTCATTATTATCTTATACATAGATTGTGATTCTCACAAAAAAAAAAAAAAACTTATATACAGATTGTAATGAATTATTTATTATTTTTAAATGAATTTGCTATTTTAAATGAAAATTGTAGCAAAGTTGTGACACAAAATTTGTGGTTTTAGATGAAACATAATTTTTCAGTGGTGGCTCTACATTCAAGCCAAGGTGGCTATAGAATCATCCTAACTTGCAAAATATATATATATATACACACACACACTTGACAAAAAAATATTACTCTTATATGTTAAACTAACCTAAAATGTCATGGATGTAGAATTATTCTAAAATTAATTCTACCTCCAAACATAGTTCTCAATTCCTGTTGTTTTAAGCCTAAATAACAACAATAAATATTAGCTCAAATAGCAACAAACACAAACCAAACAAAAACAAGACAAGACCAAACAACAACAAGTAAAAAAAATTATTCAACAAAAATATAAAATTTATAACTTGTTCAACCTATTCAATAAAATAATATCTAATTTCATTTTTCTTTAAAAAAATAGTACCAAAAAAAATATTGTAGTAATTTAAAGTTTTTAGTGACCACCTTAAAAAAAATTCATAAAGCCACCATTGTAATTTTTGGGGTAAAATGTCTTGACACTTCTTGAATTTTAAAGTAATTTTACTTATATTTTGAATTTTTATTTTAACCAATTTAGAAAATAAACTTTAGTAGTATACAAATAGATTTGCTTAACTTTTATTTTCGCCAATTTAGGGGATTCAGTTTTTGCAATACAAAATTTTATGTATTAAATTGGTTAAAATAAAATTTTAAAGAGGGTAAATGCATCTACCCCAAAGTTAAAAAGATGTTAGTGTATTTTTCCGTAACTTTTTATGTCAAAATTTTGATATAACTGGCTACAAAGTCGTAAGAGAAGAAAAATAATAAATGTATAGGAAAGTGATAGAAAATCAAATAGACCACGATTGTATTTCTGTATCGAGAGATTTATTTTGGAATTGGATATGTGTACAGTGCAGTCCATGTCAATTTCTTTATTAGTTTAAATCAATCAAATAAGATGCGATCATGATTGACTGAGCTGCACATCTATTTGCCTTAGGAACGACAGATGTTTGAATGAAAGTAGATAAAGCGCTGCTTCAACAACCCTCTTTTTGTTTTGGGCTTAAGCCGCTGCTCCAATAAATTTTTTTTTTAGGAGAGAGAAGATGCTCCAACAAACTAATTCTTGAAACTTGAATGCATAATAAATACTTCTTTTGTCTCAAATTATTTGGCTTAGGGTCTATTTAGATAGAACTTATTGCTAAAAATTAAAAATTGAAAACTGAAAATACTGTAGTAAAATAATTTTTAAATGTCTAAATAGTGTTGCGGGACTCATTTTTAATAAAAAATTGCTAAAAAAGTACATGTACAGTGCGTACACAGTACGCACACAGTACCGCACAGTACACGCACAGTGCAGCACAGTGCGCACACTGCGCACATGTCCCCTCTGCAGCAGAATCAAAAAAAAAAAAAAAAAACCAAAACGTAAAACGCAAAACGTGGAAACGCAACAACTGTATCCAAACCCCCTCTTAGTTTGAAAAACTCAATTATTTAGAGAAATATTATTAATTGTCTTATCTCTTAAAAAAAAAAGTTAAAATTTTCTAAATTATCTTTAAACAAATTTATCAAAAAATTATTTTGACAAAAACATTTTTAGTATTAGCGTCAACTTCCAAGCAATTTTCAAAGTTAGTGTAGATTTCAAATTCTATTAATGTACTACTTTTACAATTTGCAAACCTATACTTGAATCCAAATTCTATAGCCACCAAGCCTAATCCAAATTCAATCTTTATCTTTAAATCAAATTCAATGTGCAAACCAAATTCAATTTAGGTTTTTAATTAAAAAAATGCTCCCACAAATAAATTAATGTAGTGTTTGATACAGAGAATTCACATTACTCTCGGCATCCAGATTCCTAAGAATGTGATTCCTAGGAATCACATTTCTAAGAATGTAGCTATTCCTATGTTTGGTTTCATTGGGAATATCTTAAGATTCCTAGAAATGTGAGATGATAATGTTTGGTTTATTCCCAGGAATCTTAAATGAATTATTTATTTTTTCTATTCTATTCTTAGATTTGAATGTGAACTATCAAGTCCTTAAAAAAAAAATCTTCATCTAAATAAATAATGAAAAACCAAATATAAACTATTAATTATGAAAATTTCATTAAAATTATAGTCTAAACATTTCAAAATGACAAGTACAATACAAAAATAACTATTTAAATTCTCAAATGCTTTTATTCTTAATAATAATTTTAAAAGAATTTAATCCATAATAATTTGTTTTATATTTGATCTTAATTGCTTAAATGATAATGAAAAAAGGGTTAAAATTGTCAATTTATAAAAAATATAATTTCCTTTAAGCTTGGGAATCTAGATTCCCACCTGTTTTAAAGGGAATCCACATTCCTACTGAGAGGGGAATCCACATTTCCCTGGCATCTAATTCCTTAGCGTGATTTGCAACCAAACATGGGGATCTTTAAATATTCCTAGGAATCCTAAAACATTACCCCGTACCAAACGCCACATAAGAGTATAAAAGGAATGTTAATAAATTAATGGTATTTGAATTTTCAAACATGGCATAATTTTGGAACATTCCAAAATGGAATACATGTCAAATAATTTGGAACGAAGAGAGTAACATTTATTGAAAAAAATAAGGCATTTTGACTTTCATACCTTGTGTATATAGGGTAAAATTAAAATAGGGTAAATTACATATTTGGTTCCTAACTTATTCATTATATGTCAGTTTGGTTTCTATGCTTTTAAATGTGTCAATTTAGTCCATAACCTTTTAGTAATGTGTTAAAATAGTCCTTATTGTTAAGTGATGGATGGAAAATACTGACATGACTAACGGCTTAAAAAAAATATTATTTTTATGCTACCTAAGATGCCACATGGATTGCCAACTCAACAACTAAAATCCTAAGTGTAAGGACCTAAAAATTCACAAACTCGTTAAAACTCCTACTGCTAGTTTCCTGATCAAAGGTCCTTATACAATATATTTGGTAGAGAGGGTCCAACAACAAAAGTCCCCCTCCATCTCTTTTAGCCCCTATTTGTATAATTCGCTCCTATCATCTCAACCTTACACCTTGCCATCTATCAAGTTTTTCCTCCCGACACCTGTCTGTCGGTAACAGAACAAAACTCCAACTCTGCGTTATACACTGTTCAGGTCATATCTTCATTAATGCAACGGACAAAGCTGGTATCTTCTCATTAATGCGGCCAGAAAGGTTGGTGCCAGTCATTCAATGCAATCTCCTAGGTTACACTGCCACCTTCAGATATGTGCAATACGTCCCTTACGTCACCAGTGTCCATGCCATCTCATCTTCGGGAATCGTCAGGTGAATTTCCCTATTCTTTTATATCATCTTACTTGCTACGTGTCAGCCTTCCCTTCCTCGGATCCTCGGGCTTCTGGGTCCTCGGCACCTCACAACAGCCCCTTAAACACTTGAGCTATTAATCATAAATTAATAACCAAGTTTTAACTTCGCATACACGCTTCTTACCTGTCCCCTTGTTTTCACACGTACAGGCGTCTTTTCACTGCCCCATGACCCGCGTCAGGCGCCTCGTATTCCACGATGGAGTATTTATGGAGTCTGGCGTTTCCTTTCCCGCGCACTTCTACGGCTGGATGGATAATGCACGGCTCAGATTTCGCTCCTAGCTATGAGCGGGAAAGTTACCGCCTTTATTTTTACCTCATTACTTCCACTTTCTCACCACTATAAAAGCGAACCTTCAAGCTGGAGGCAGTTCATTTGGCATTTTGAAGTATTAAAAGAAGAGTGAGCTCCCGAGGACCAATTTTAAGCGATCTTCAGAGGTGTGTTCATTTTCCTTCTGCTTCTTTCTACTTGCTTTCTTTTCTCCTTTTGTCATGGGGATTAATGGGTAGGTACGCTAAGTTAGTTAACACAGACGAGGCAAAGGCTGCCTTTAAAATCCGATATAGGATCCCTGATGACGTAAACATCATGTATTGTGAGGAAGAAGAGATTCCACTCGTATCTCGCCCACCTGAATCCGTTTTGATTCCCATGATTGCGTTTATCGAGGGGGGCATGGAGATTCCTATGGGTAGAGTAACCAGAGATTTTTTAATAAATTATAGGCTTACCCCCTCACAGTGTTCCCCAAATGTCCTTAGAATTTTAGGATGCGTAGACGCGCTTAACCGAAAGATGGGGACCAATTTGACATGGCAAGATGTAAATTGGGTGTACAACTGCCAAAAAGGGGATAGGACTAAATATTACATGAAATGTAGATTCCCTTCCGTTAGGCTGATCTCTTGCTTACCCGACTCGAGTAAAGGGATGGACGAAGATTACCTTGTCGTCTCGGGCAACTGGCATGACGGCTTACACTGCCCTACCCGAGAAGGGACGCCAGGTAGTGTTCAAAAGGACTGACCTAGTATTTAGGAGTGACCAAATTTTTATGTGTACTGCTTTGTTTAACTTATTCATTCTAACAATTTCATTCCTTATTGCAAACGATTTCCATACCGCTCCGAACTTATCTGCTGTGAACCGAGCTGACCTGAACAGGATTCTTCGGTCAGAAATATTTATACACCGGGACGGACAACTCCGAGCAGCCCATATCATCCTCGGGTACACACCATCCACCAAATGTTTCCAAAGCCCGAAGAACGTAATCAGAGCAAGGGATCTACGATTAGCTCGGATTGACGTTGCGGCCCCTAGATTCCTACTGCTCGCACCTCCGCCTGCAGGAACTCAAGACGCACAGCTTCCTGCTCCTCTTACCGCCCAATTACTTTATCCTCCTTTGGACCAAGCTGCTAATCTTGTCGCCGAGGAAAGAGCTGCTACGCCCGAGCCAAATCCTCCCGAGGTGACCGATAAGGATTTTGAAGTGTTCTACCATCCAGACGCTTCTTCCAGCTCCAATCCATCAACCAGCGAAATGGGTTTCCAAGAGAAAGAGCCCGACCTGTTGGCTTTACTGCAGGCACATGCAGGCAACTCTTCACCAGCGATTCCGGTCCCACCTCGCCCAGTTACTCCGGCTGTTACCCGTGCACCTTCCTCGGAGGTGGCGGACAAAAAATGAAAGAGAGGCCAAAGTAGCAAAAATGTGATAGAAATCGAAGAAGGGGAGAGTCTTGACCCTTCCGCTAAAGATACCAGGGCTGGGAAAGCCCTTTCCAAAAAAGCTGCTCCTACTGGTTCGTCGAAGGACCCCAGTAGTGAGTCTACAAAGAAGGCGTCAGCCTGGCGACCCAACTTCACCCTCAGCTCGGGTAGCCCTGTTTTGGATGATGCTAACTTGAGGGACCCGAAGAAGGGAAGCTCGAGCCTGGTGGCCGAGTGTTTAGAGAAGGCTCTATGCCTTCCCGAAGATATGGCTGAGTTGTGGTCCTTCCGTAAGAGGGAAGTTTTCTTGTCCTTGAAGCAGGACTTAGCCAAGGTATTTTCTAAGTCTTTGCACATTCCATTTATGTGTTTAACTCTTTATTATGACTAAATCTATTAATTCAAATATATCATAGGCGGTCCAGGCTTCATTTATGGCTAAGGAGTGGGTAGATCATTCATTGGACCTTGCCCGAAAAGCTGATCACAATACCGAGGCGGCAGTGAAGGCACAAAAAGAAGCAGAGTTAAATTTAAAAGAGACCCTCACTCGCCTATTCGAGGTAGAGAAAGCTCATAAGAATGCTGAGGCGGCCCTGAAAAGTTATGAGTCGCAAGCAAATCTTGCTCTTGAGGCCCAAAAACAGGCTCAAAGCAGGCTCGCCCTCACTGTTGTCGAGCTCAAACAAGTGCAAGGATTGCTGGCTACCAAAGAGCAGGAGCAGGCCACTGCTGAGCAAGCGGCGTATGATGCTGGGATGAAAAAAGCTTCTGACAGCTTAACTGCCCAACTTAGAGGGGTCGCCAGAGCGTTCTGCTCGGAGGTGTGGGGTCGTGCTTTGGACGCTGCTAGGATAGATGCTGACGCTGTACTCCGAACTCCCGACAACATTTACTATCCCCCGGCATTGCGCTTAGCTCCTGCTCCCCCAACGCCAACAGGTGATCCTGCAGTGCCCATCCCTGCTCCTGATCCTTCTGATGCACCAGCCACAAAAGACCCCTCTCCCCCAGCTCAGCCCGTGGACGAAGTAATTGAGGGTGATTTGGCTGAAGAGCCAAAAAAGAAGAAAAAAGATAAAGAACCAGAGAAAAGAAAGGACAAGCAACCTATTGCTTAGTCATTCTGTAGTTATTGTCTTATTTATTATTATTATTATTATTATTATTTTTTTTTTACGGATGTAAGGGGCTATATGATGGCCCCAGTTTTGTAACGAATACTTTTTAAGATATTAATATTAGCCTTTCTCTTTTTGTTTCATGTACGACTTTTATTACAATGCGCTGCCATCCAACTGTCACTTTGTATGCATTCAGATAGACGCTTACTTGAATTAAAAATCATAATATCACTTCAAAATTGTTCATTATACTTGTGATTTTAAGAGACACAAAAGGCTTAACCTGGGCACCATAATTTCACTACTTAACCTTTATTTTTTGACGTTTGAAAGAGAAGGCATGAGATTCAATATGCTAATAAGCGGCAAGGCTTAATGATTTGTTTATGCTAATGCTTAGCTGCTTGAGATTCCTTAGCCTTGACCTTGCTGGATTTATGATTCTTGTGTTATGGTCCGTGGAGCCAAAGAAGGACAAGAATCAGTTTAGCACTTATATTTTTGCAAGTGGTTAACTTCTCTTAGACTTGTGGCCCGAGGAGCCGAACAAGAACTAAAGTCAGTTTAACATTTGTATTTTTGCAAGTGATTAATTTCTCTTAGACTTGTGGCCCGAGGAGCCGAACAAGAACTAAAGTCAGTTTAACACTTGTATTTTTTGCAAGTGATTAATTTCTCTTAGACTTGTGGCCCGAGGAGCCGAACAAGAACTAAGGTCAGTTTAACACTTGTATTTTTTGCAAGTGATTAATTTCTCTTAGACTTGTGGCCCGAGGAGCCGAACAAGAACTAAGGTCAGTTTAACACTTGTATTTTTGCAAGTGATTAATTTCTCTTAGACTTGTGGCCCGAGGAGCCAAACAAGAACTAAGGTCAGTTTAACACTTGTATTTTTTGCAAGTGATTAATTTCTCTTAGACTTGTGGCCCGAGGAGCCGAACAAGAACTAAGGTCAGTTTAACACTTGTATTTTTGCAAGTGATTAATTTCTCTTAGACTTGTGGCCCGAGGAGCCAAACAAGAACTAAGGTCAGTTTAACACTTGTATTTTGATTGATACAGAATTGAGACGAATGGAAACCACACACAAAAGGAGATTCTTTTCTTAATAATAATAACGTCGCAAGTTAATTACATTCCAAGGGCGAGGAATCACCCTTCCATCCAGATCTTCTAAACAATAAGCCCCTATACCTGCTAATGAGGTAATCTTATACGGCCCCTCCCAATTAGGACCCAACTTTCCCCAAGCAGGATTTCTTGCTACCCCCACTACTTTTCTCAGTACCAAATCACCTGGTACCAAGGGCCTGGACCTAACTCCCTTGTCGTATGTCTGCTTGAGCTTCTGCTGATAGCTGCCCAGCTTCACACTGGCTATTTCTCTCCTTTCCTCGATAGTATTCAAACAATCATACATCCTATCATGATTGCTCACTTCGTCATACTGGTCGGACTTTAGAGTGGGAAAACCCGATTCTAATGGTATTATAGCTTCCATTCCATACGTCATTGAAAAGGGGGTCTCGCCTGTCGATCTTCGGGGTGTAGTACGATAAGCCCATAATACATGAGGCAATTCTTCTACCCAGCCTCCTTTAGCATCATCCAATCGTTTCTTCAAACCTGCCAAGATGACTTTATTTATTGCTTCGGCCTGACCATTTCCTTGAGGATAGGACGGTGTTGAATATCCATTTCTTATTCCCATTTTTGCGCAGTACCGTCGGAAAGCCTTGCTATCAAATTGTAGCCCATTATCAGATATCAAGGTATGAGGGACTCTGAAGCGAGTTATGATATTTTTCCAGATGAATTTCTTCGCATCCACATCCCTAATGTTGGCTAATGGCTCGGCCTCCACCCATTTCGTGAAGTAATCCGTGCCGACAATAAGCCATTTCCTATTACCTGATGCCCGAGGAAAAGGTCCAACGATGTCTAAACCCCACTTAGCGAAGGGCCATGGGCTGGATAACGGATTTAAGTTACCTCCTGGTTGATGTATGTTTGGCGCAAATCTTTGACATTGATCACATTTTTTGGCATAATCTTGAGAGGTTTTCTGCATGCTCGGCCACCAATACCCTTGGGTTATGGCTCTATGAGCTAATGATCTTCCTCCAGTATGGCTTCCACACACACCTTCATGCAATTCTTCCAGCAATGGTTCCACGGCTTCAGGGTGTACGCAAAGCAGGTACGACCCTGCATAGGAACGCCTATAGAGTTTTTGCTCCTCTGATAGCCAGTAACGGGGAGCGCTTCTCCGTACTTTCTCGGCCATTGTTCCATCCTCAGGTAGTATTCTGTGCTTCAAGAAAGCTATAATTGGGTCCATCCAGCTTGGGCCTACATGAACGCTGTGAAACCATATTGCCGAGATGCTGGTCAAGCTAGCGGTCAGTAAATCCTCCACCAGGACCATACGTGGTAATTTCGAACCCAGTGAAGTGGCTAACATTGCTAATGAGTCAGCATGAGCGTTATGTCCCCTTGGGACTTGTTGTACCTTGAAACTTTCAAACAAACCCAACACCCCTTGGACTCGTTTAAGATAGCTTTTCATTCGTTCATCTTTTGCCTCAAATTCTCCATTAACTTGCCCTACCACTAATCGGGAATCACAATACAACCTCACTACCTTTCCTCCCAAGTGTTTAACCATTTGGGCGCCCACCAAGAGAGCCTCGTACTCGGCCTCATTATTAGTGGCCGAGAATCCCAACCTTAATGACTTTTCAATGACTAGCTTTTCGGGAGATATTAGCACAACTCCAACCCCGGCTCCTTTTCGATTTGATGCCCCATCCGTGTAGACCTCCCAAGGAGTGACGTTTTCCATCCCAATGGACATTACTGTCATTGTGGTATCCTCGTGGTTAATCTGACCTTCTGTGAACTCGGCCACGAAGTCGGCAAGGATTTGCCCTTTGATAGCTGTCCGAGGCATATACTTGATATCATAAGCTCCCAGTTTGGTTCCCCACTTTGCTACACGACCCGTGTAATCCGACTTCCTCATGATAGCTTACAGCGGCAATTGAGTGAGTACTACTACGGTGTGAGCTTGGAAGTAATGGGGCAATTTCCTTGTTGCATGCACCACGGCTAGAAGCGCTTTTTTCAAAAGTAGATATCGCTGTTCCACTTCCTGTAAAGACTTGCTGATATAATATATTGGTTTCTGGACCCCATCATCATTCCGTATTAAGACAAGACTTACGTAGTGATTTGTGACGGCTAGATAAGCATATAACACTTCTTCCTTCTCGGTCTTGATAATATCGGTGGTCTAGATAGGTATTGCTTTAAATCCTCAAAGCCAAGTTGCATTCATTAGTCCACCGGAAATCTTTCCACTTGTGCAAAAGGCGATAAAATGGGCGGCACCTGTCTGCGGACCGAGAGATGAACTGTTCAAGGCTGCAATCATACCGGCTAACCACGCACTTCTTTCGGATTCCGAGGGGAATGTAAGCCTAAGACGTACTTAATTTGATCGGGATTAACTTCAATTCCCCGATGAGTAATCATATACCCTAAAAACTTTCCGAGCCACTCCAAAGAACACTTTGATGCATTCAAGCGGAACTTATACTTTCTTAACAGAAGGTCTCTGCAAATCCGTCAAATGGTCTTGTCTTTTTACTTTTAATTACCATGTCATCAATGTAAGCTTCCATATTACGCCCCAGGTGCGCATTAAACAGTCTAGTCACCATTCGTTGATAAGTGGATCCTGCAGTCTTTAGACCAAAGGGCATCGCTCGGTAATGGTAGTTACCATTAGGGGCACGAAAAGCCGTCTTCTCCCCGATCATTCAAGGACAAAGGGATGCGATGATACCCTTGAAATGCATCCAAGAAGCTCATTCGGGGTGCCCCGCGATTGCGTCCACCAATTGATCGATTGGGTATTGGGAAGGGATCCTTGGGACATGCCTTATTCAAATCGTAAAGTCAATACGGACTCTCCATTTCCCGTTCTTCTTTTTACCACGACGAGTATTGACGTACTCGGGATAGAAGGTCTCCTTGATCGCACCGGCTTGCTTTAGCTTACTAACCTCCTCTTTCTTGCCTCTGCGTGCTGCTTGAGATGCTCGCAGGAGGAAACTGTCTAGGCGTCGCATGGGGGTTAATATTCAAATGGTGGCGGATAACACGGATTAATTCTGGTACGTCATAAGTCGTCTATGCAAAAACATCAATATTATCCCGCAAGAATTGAACCAACTCCTCTCTTTCCTGTATCGGCAACTTGGACCCGACTTGGAAATATTTCTCTTTATCTACCCCAATAATTACCTTGTCTAGCTGCTCGGCAGAGCCCTCATCCTCATCTAGGCCGACTTCCCGAGCAGCCTCCTTTAATTGCTATGATGTCTCAAGAACTTCCCCTTCCAACGATCCTCGACATGTTCGAATAGTGGTAGACGTTAGACATTGCCTGGCTACCATTTGACTGCCACGTAATACTCCCACGTTTCCTCGTATAGGGTACTTCACCATCACATGCAAAGTAGATGAAACTGCCTCCATTGCATGCAGCCATGGTCTAGCCAAAATGGCCGTGTACGGGGAGTATGCCATAACGACTATGAAGTTCACCTGTACTTCGGAACCCTCCACCTGTACAGGTAACTTAATCATTCCTCTTGGGATTACCTGCTTCCCATCAAAACCGACCAACGAATGATCATACTTTTCCAAATCTTCATCTTTCAACTTCAAACCACTAAACAGATCAGGATACATGATCTCTGCACCACTTCCATCATCCACCAAGACTCGCCTTACATCATATCCCCCAATACGAACCGTCACCACCAAGGCGTCATCATGGGGTTGATATGTGCCCTCTTTGTCCTTATCGAAAAACCCCAATACCGGCGTCCCCGAGAACTTCATCCTTTTATCGGCTTGATTACTTTCGTCCATGACGTCATTCCCACAACTGTTTTGAATAGTCATGACCCGAGAAAGTGTCCTAAACTCTCCTCTCGGCTGCGCCAAGATGACGTTAATAGTGCCTAGCGATGGTTGAGGGGCCTGACCCCAATATTTCCGAGTGCCTTGTTGGCCCCCTTTCCGGTCCGGATTAACCAATAAATGATTGATTTTTCCAGCCTTAATCAAGTGATTCAGATGATCGCGCAATGTCCGGCAATCCTCCGTGGTGTGTCCCTTATCCTGGTGGTAATGGCAGTGGAGGTTTTGATTTCTCGTAGATGCATCTCCACTCATCTTGTTGGGTGGCCTAAAATATGGCTCATGCCGAATTTTCTCCAGTATGTGATGCACGGGTTCCTTAAATAATGAGTTAATTAGAGGAGACTCGGCGGTCCTCGGATGGCTTGGAAAGTCTCGTTTGGGCCGACTACCTTGAAACCCCCCTACCCGAAGATCCTTCCTCTCCGAATACCCTTTCATTTTTCCTTTGCTTTGCATTTGATCTTCTTCCACCCGTTTATACTTATCTATCCGGTCCATGAGCTGACGCATATCTATCGCGGCCTTCATTGTTAAAGACTTCCTTAACCCATGCTCCGTGGGAAGACCCACCTTGAAAGTTCTCACGGCTACATTCTCCACATCCCCATCAATTTCATTATACGTTTCCCAATATCGGTCGGAGTAGGTTTTGAGTGTTTCGCCTTCCCTCATAGACATAGACAGTAGAGCATCCAAGGGTTTTGGAATCCTAGTACAAGTTATGAACCTTGCTCTAAATGCCCTAGTCAATTCCTCAGACCTCAGAGAACCTTCTGCCAAAGCATCAAACCACCTCATAGCCACGGCCCCCAAACTGGAGGGAAAAACTCTACACATCAATGCCTTATTATTCGAATAAACGGCCATCTTCTGACTAAAGTGACTAACATGCTCTACAGGGTCAGTCCTCCCGTTATACATAGTGAAGATGGGTTGTGAAAACCTACGAGGTAGCTTTGCCCTATTTATCCTGGCCACAAAAGGGGATTTGGAAATTTGCCTCAGGGCTTTACCCATTGCATTACTCCCGTCATCGCGATATATCCCATCAGTATCAGGCATCCTTATCTCCTTCTGCTGCTTTGCCCTAACGTCCGAAGACACACTGACACGGGTAACACTTCGAGTGGGCTCAAATACTGGGGGATCACTTCCTCTGCGGTTTGCTTCCGAACTGTCACTGGAAGAGCTAGCATTACTCTTACGCCTCCGCTTCCTACTATCCACGCACTTGCGTAAGTAAGCTATCTCAGATTGCATTTGTTGCAATACATCGTCGCGAGACATATGTCCCTCAATCAGTGATTGTTGCTCAGCCCCCTGACCGCCATCATGTGCTTTCACCACTCCTGAGGTATGTCCCTTCCCTTTGTCACGCTGGAGACTTATAGCTACGTCCCTGCTTCGTGAACTTACTGATTCCTCCCCTTCTAGGTACGCCTCAGCCATCTATTCCTATATTACGTTGTTGTTCCCACAGACGGCGCCAATTGTAAGGACCTAAAAATTCACAAACTCGTTAAAACTCCTACTGCTAGTTTCCTGATCAAAGGTCCTTATACAATATATTTGGTAGAGAGGGTCCAACAACAAAAGTCCCCCTCCATCTCTTTTAGCCCCTATTTATATAATTCGCTCCTATCATCTCAACCTTACTCCTTGCCATCTATCAAGTTTTTCCTCCCGACACCTGTCTGTCGGTAACAGAATAAAACTCCAACTCTGCGTTATACACTGTTCAGGTCATATCTTCATTAATGCAACGGACAAAGCTGGTATCTTCTCATTAATGCGGCCAGAAAGGTTGGTGCCAGTCATTCAATGCAATCTCCTAGGTTACACTGCCACCTTCAGTATGTGCAATACGTCCCTTACGTCACCAGTGTCCATGCCATCTCATCTTCGGGAATCGTCAGGTGAATTTCCCTATTCTTTTATATCATCTTACTTGCTACGTGTCAGCCTTCCCTTCCTCGGATCCTCGGGCTTCTGGGTCCTCGGCACCTCACACTAAGTAATCTAATATTTTGACGGGATACCCAGTTAAGCCCCTTTCCTAGTCATCACCGGTGCTGTCCTCTTCTCTCACATTCTGTCTCTTCCTGATTCACCACTGGAAATTTATGTGAAAGTAGCATATTGGGGCGTGGTGGGTTGTTGACGAATGTTGTGCAGATTGGTAATGCTGCTATCAAAGAAGGAAAAGAAGGGAACAACTTAAGTGTATCTTAATGTGTATGATCTCACACCCATGATTTGCTATCCATATTGGCTCCGCCTTGGGGTTTTAGTGACATTCCAGTTGTTCCAATTCAAATATGGGGGTATGCTTTGTGTAGAATCGATGTTTAAAAATTTGAAATTCTTTTTTGGGTCAATTTTTGGGTGAATTTGTTATGAAAATTTTCTCAAGGGTTGATTATGATTTTTGGGATTTGGGAAATGTGTTGTTCATTGTTGAAGCAAAATTAATAGTTATGGAATGTTAGATTGTTTTGTTGTTTGGGTATTGAGAAAAAGAAAAAGAAAATTACTAAACTCAAATTTATTTAATTTTGGGGCTTAATTGGGGTTGAGTTTCTCAATAGTCTAAGAAAGAAGAACATTCAAAGGGAAGCTTGTTTCATTTGCTGGTGAAGTGAGAGATGCCGTGAGAGCAGAGGACAGCACCAGTGATGATTGGAAAGGGACTTAAATATCACCTAACTGTTGGCTGGTCAATATTAGATAAGTTGGGATTTTAGTTGTTGAGTTGGCAGTTCGTGGCATCTTAGAAAGCATAAAAATAATATTTTATTTGAGTTGTTAGCTACGTCAGTATTTTTTATCCATCACTTAATGGTAAGGATCATTTTGACACATTATCGAAAGGTTAAGAACTAAATTAACATATTTAGAAGCTCAAGGACTAAATTGAGATATAGAGCAAAGGTTAAGGACTAAATATATAATTTACCCATTAAAATATTATTTTAGTTCTTAAACTTCAAAAATTTGTTTTCTTTTTTCTTAAACATTATTTTTGTCACTAAATTTTGTAATTTTTTCAATAGTTTAAAGACAAAGATAAGGATGATAAAATAAATTATTTTCAATTATTTTGTGATGAAAAATGAAATTTTGAAGAGTTTAAAGACAGAAAATAAAACATGTATAATAGTTTAGGAGATTAAAAAAAAAGTTTTCAATAGTTTAGAGACTTTTTTATTTTATTTTTATTTTTTATTTTTTAATTTTAAGAAAGGAAAACAAACTTTTGATAAAGTCGAAGAACCAAAATAATATTTCATCCAAAATTTTATTTTTTTATTTCTTAGGTACTATTGCTTGGTACAAAGATAGAGACTTTGAATTGAAGTGAGATTTGGTGCAATATATATTTATTATTTAGGATTTGGCTCCTCTAAAATTGTAAAGACTAAAGATGACTTTTTCAAATTCAATTTTTTGTACTATATTATTAATAAAATTGCTATTAAGTTCTGATTCAATTCATAATGATGTAATTTAAAATTAAAAATGATGGAATTTTAACATGTTAAAATTCAAGTAGTTTATAACATACTTGAGAAAAGTATTTATTAATTTTTTTGTTCGTTTTATTTTCACTTTCTGTGAAAGACAATTAATTCTTTCTATATTTTTATTTGCTCTTTTCTCTTTTTCCATAATTTTCTCTCCGACCACTTTCGTTGGCCCCTTCTCAATCATGGTATCATCATGCTCACATGGACAACAAATCGAAAAAAAAAATTAAAAGGTGAAATTCTGTACGAAGGCTTTTATCACTTGGGACCTTACTTAGGCACAAGTTCGTTCTAGGGAGTTCGATCCACCATTCAAACCAAGGTTGTTCCTTAGCTACTAGTGCGGCAGTCCACTATAGCACCTATCATCTCCAATAGCCTCTTTAAAACTATGTTTGGAGAGCAGATCCACAAAAATTAGCTCCAACAACCTCTTCAAATTGTAAAAAATAGAGTAGATAAGTTACAATACTCTCCACACATGAAGAGTTACTATTGCTCTTCAAATGAATTTTTATAACTAAAATATTCAACCTTTCTCTCTCTTTTTGTGCACATTAAGAATAAAGAATAAAAATAATATTAAAGAAATGTTGAAAAAATAATATTTAAATGTAATAGAGAATGGTTAGAGAGTCTGTTGAAAAATGTATTTGAAAAAGTAGGTAGGTAAAACTGTTTGCTCTCCAAACAATGTGAAAATTTGGCTAAACTGCTGGAGATGCTATAAGCCAATAAAATGACAATCATATATGCACATAAGCTAATATATGTGTGACCCCACTTCAGTGGTAGAAAAGTAAGGAATGATTAAAAGAAATAAAATTGTGTGTAAGAATTTTATTTGAGCAAGATTCAAGTAAGGAACAAGTAAGACTTCTTTTTTTTCCCCGTAAACCTTGCTTGGGTGAGAAACAAGCAAGGGATAAGCGAATTTTCTTACTTGACCTAGAGATAAACGAAGAGTTCTCGAGTGAGATAGTTGTGGAATGTATGTTTATGTATAGTCCAATAGTAAAATGAGAAAAATGTGTGCTTGTATCCTTCAACTACTAGTTACAACCATATATGACAACATTTTAAAGTGATTGTTACTAGGGATGGTAATGGGGCGAGACAGGTCTGAAGGATGGGGTTTTTGTCCCCGTCCCGCATGATTTTGTTTTACCTTATCTCCATCCTGCCTTGCATGACTAAGAAAATTTTCTTGCCCCATCTCCACCCCTTGGGGCCCCGTGAAGCCTCTCCTCATCTCGTAAAACTCTACTTCTTGTTAATTTGTTCACAACTATTAAACTATTTTTAATAAAACCTGTTTTGTTAATAAAAATATACTTGAAATTACAAATAAATTTATCATATAAAATCAAACTAGTTTTTAGTAAAAGTTGAATAATATTATTAAAGTGTTTAACAAGATAATATCACAACAAAAACATAAATATCATAATACAAAATCAATGATTCAATAGTATATAAATTTGTTTATAATAAATACAAAAGAAAATGTTAAAGTTGATACCTTATTTTCAACCTTGTTAGAGAAAAAAGAGAGGCAGAAAACCTTATTGGGTAGAATAAAACAAGCTGATAATATGTTTGTTTAAATAGTAAGGTTTTAGGATATGAAAAATTTACAATTTTTAACTCTTATCAATGTGAGGTGAGGTGGGGATGGGGCAGGGCGGGATAGGTTGGGTCTAAAAGTCTAAATCCATCTTCGCCCTATCCCATGATACGGGGCTAAAATCTTACCCCATCCCCACCCCATCACTTTTGTGGGGCGGGGAAAACCCGCATGGGGCAAAGCGAGAAGGGGTGGGTCAAATGGAGTGGGGCAAAATTGTCATCCCTAATTGTTCCTCCATAATTGACCATTCAAAGGTAATAAAGTTCTAAAGATGTTGGCTTGTTGGTTCCTAAAACTTCATGATATTTATGAGATCTTGGGTTTGAAACTTCTTGCCAATATCTTAGAGTCACCCCAAGGGATTCCTCCTAGTATTAACTTGGTGTATGTGGAATGGGGGAATAGTATACACCCGAGAGAATAATCAGATATTGTGTGACTCAAGATGTTTGTGGTAATGAATCTTGAAACTGAGGAAGAAGTTACTTTTATTAACTTTCACATAGATAATGAGAGTTGGTGATGCATGACATTAGTGGTCACATGTACGCATGAGATTTGGAAGACTTGCAAAGATAAACTGACACATAGGGTTTGGAGTGACACTGTTGTGTTATCAACTAAAATAGTAAAACTTCTTTTATTGATTATCTTAGTAGTCACAATGGTGGTTTATTTCCCACTTCACACTCTCTCTTCTGACTTTCCTTCTTCTCTCTATTTCTTGGTCTCTCCTTCTTTTCTCATCTCTGTCTATCTTCACCACCCCTCCCTTTTCTCTCTTCTTTGTTTCCTTACTCTTCTCTCTATTTTCATTGTTTCTCTCTAATCTATCTCTTCTTGTTTGTGGTGGCGTTTCGATGGTGGAGTTGGGTATTGATGTGTGGTGTGTCAGTGGTGGATTTGGTGATGGAGTTGAATCGGTGGCTAGAGTTGAATCAGTGGTTGGCGTTTCGGTGGTGGGTCTTGTTTATGGGTCTATTTTGGCGGTGGTGGGTTTGTATTGGTGGCGGGTCTCATCTATGGGTTTGGGTCATGGCCATTAGTTCGGGTTTTGGGTTGTGTGTTTCTAGTGGGCTTGGGGTTGTGGGCCATGGGTTTGATTGTGGTGGTATTTGGTTTGAGATTTGAGAAGTGGGTATGATTATGGTGGTGTCTGTAAGTTTTGGTTTGGCCGTGGGTTTGGTGTTTGTACTAGTTATGGTTTGGTTTGGCTGTGGGTTTGGGGTCTGGTGCGTTGGGTTGATTCGGTGGTTATTTAGGGGTTTGTATTGGCCGTGGGTTTCCAATGGGTTTATGGTGGGTTGTTTAGGGCTGGGCGGCGACTTTGGGATGTGGATTTGCAGTGGGCCACGGTGGTAGTGGACTAGTGGTGGCAGTGGTGGTAGTTTGACCAAATTTTTAATATTATTTGTTGATATATTTTATATTATTTTAATGAGATGTTTGTAAAAATAAAAACTGGAATGTTGAGAGAGTTGTAAAATGAGATGGTAAAATAGATAAAATACGTTTTTAGGGTATAAAATAGAATTTTTTTGGCATCCCGGATGCTAATACTCTAATAAAATTTAGATAGAATCTTAGACCAGTTTGGAGGCGTGGATGATGTTAAGAGTGTGTTTGGGTTTTGCTTATTTTTGGTAGCTTATTTGTGTAGTATTTATAAAAAAAATAATGATTTGTGGTAACTTTTATGTTAAATGTGTTACAGAAATTAAGTTAAGAGCAATTTATTTCAAAAAACTAAAAATTAGATTCTTTGCAAAAAGAAGCCGACAAAAAAAAAAAAAAAGAAGCAAATCCCAAACTCATATAAAGTGGAGGATTGTGATGGTTATTAACCCTGGATCGAGAAACCCGATGACTCGACATCTAGACTGGTTCAATATTTTAATTGGATCGTTTCTACACAAGACCTAGTCAAACTCGACAGGTTTGTAAGGACTTGTGTAACCTGTTTGGGTTTATGAAATTTGTAAAATTATATTTATATGTCCACTTTGTTGATTTCTATACTGCATCATGCATGTGTGATAATATGGTAACTTAAAGATTCGAAAAAAAAAAGCACTGCTCTTTTTGCTAGCCTACCTTCAAGACTGCCATCCCATCAAAAGACTACTATGTTATTATCAGTTTATTGGTTTATCACTTTTCAATATTCAACCTCTGTGAATTTGCATAATATTTTTTTATTATTGACCTGTAGGTATGTATTACTATATCAGTTTATATTTCACAACTCCATGTTTTTTAGGCTTAAGGGGGGGGGGGGGGTTAGTTTTTTTCTCGCGTTGTTTACTGTTTTTCTTATGTTGTGTGAGTGTGTGATCCTTGTTTCTTCGTTTGAATTTTGTCGTTCTATTTGTTTATTCCTTTAGCATATCTCGTTTAATTTTACTGCTTTCTATGTATAAGATAAACTGTAAGCATTCTTGTGTTATTTAGCATTTTTGGGTATAAAATTAATGATTGTAGTTGTTGTTGTTGTTGTTTTTTTTTTGTTTTGTTTTGTTTTGAGAAAATGATGATTGTAGTTGTTAATTATTGCAATTTACACGAATTGTTGATGGTGTATTGCTTTATTATTTTTCATGTATGTGTTTTAATTAATCTTATTAAAATTTTATAATTAGTGTAATTGTATCTTTATTTCATCATAAATTTTATTAAAACATATTTTAAAAGTTGTTGATGCTCATTTTGGGAAGCCCAATAGAAAGAAGAAGCCCAATAGAAAGAAGAAGCCCAACAGTGTGGGCAAAAGAGAATTAGCAATTGGATAGAAAAGCCATTAAGCCCAAGCGGTAGGAATTGTAATACCCCGATTTGATTTTATGATCATCACCGTCATTGTCATTATTAATATAGAGTTGAGGTACTTTTTGTGTATGCATAGTAAGATGTGAAGGAAAAATTCTGGTTTTGTATCTCATACAAAGCACATAGCGGAAGCAATAAATAAGGATCTATTTCATTCATAATTGATAACGTGCACAATGTAAATTTTAGAATTTAAGAACAAGATAGTGTACTTTAGTGTGGAGAAATTCAAAACAAAGATTAGAAGCACTTGTGAACACTTTTAATCTTCATTCCAATTCTACTTTACGCCCAAGATGTGTGGTCTCTTAATCAGTTTTCAAGGGAGAATGAAAGTGTGTCTCACACTCTCTCACACACCGTTTCTTATTTTTCTAATCTTCTTCAAAAAAAAAATTCTGTATATTTCTCCATTTATAACTAACTCATTATCTAATTGGGCTGGCCTATTGGGCCTTTCCAATTGGGTTTTAGTGTGTGGCTTGGAGTGAGACCAAAAGGGACCAATAAGACACTAGCTCCAATGGGCCTTGAGCTTTTCCGTCAACTCTTGACAAGTTCAAAGTTACCATTAATTATATTTAATACCATTATATAAATATAATTGCACTCTAGGCTTTATTAACAAATTATATCCCAAGACTTTATTATACATGCAACCCCTTCATAAAATATTCGTAGTAACTCAAAGTCATAAATGTAGACTGCCACTTTGTAAATTACTACATCTTATCATTGAGTACCCGGTTTAATCATTTAAAGTTATTCATTATATATTTATGAAATCCAATTTCATAAATATATACTTTAGTAATTTCTTACTAAAGTGGTTAGGCATAACTCTTTGAATAACTGAACCCATTAAACTTATCTCAAGGGAATATTTTATATCTCCATCAAGAGACTATGAATTCCATTTTGAGAATATATGTTCCATCAACACTAAATGTGGCTACCCAACATACTGAGATTTTGACCGTCACTTCAGATCTCACTCCTGATATATTAAAGCAACCTACATTTCATGATCAGGTTCATTATTCTCTCAGGATTAAGAGTTCATGCAAATAGAAGTTGTGAGATTTATTATTCATTTGATAGCCGTTAGGAGAATAATAAATCTCACAGCGGTCCAGTTCAATATGGCTTAACTCTTAAAACATATCAACATATCAACTAAAAGTCTCCACTTCCATGATCAAAACAAACCATCTTAGTTGATACGTTATAGTTTTCGCAGATGAAATGCCCAATTTCATCACCGACTACGAACTATATAAATTCTGAGTTTACAAAGAACTTGTGATTTACATCTTCTGTGACTTTTCACATAAATCACATACAATGCATCTTATGGACTATATGATATTGACCCATATTCATGTTACCATTATTTTAGATAATAATAAAATAACTTTATCAATCACAATATTAAGTCTACATCATGTCATACATAATGTCATACAGAGTATCATACAATAGGATTTAAGGACACTAATTCTAACAAGATAGGAGTAGACAATTTTGTGGTGTTACAAAATAGGTGAGAAGATTAAAGTTTTAATGCATACAGTTTAGTGCGGTAGTTTAAATAATTAAATAAATAAAAAAAAGAGGAAGATGTTTATGGGCCGCTTGGAGACTAAAGAGATAAGTTTAAGTGGATTTTAAACTACAGCCCACTACCCCACTAGGCCCACATCTTTGATGTGTTAAATATAAGGTGGAGAAAAAGTGAAATTAGGGTTTTAATAAGAAGGTTTCATCACCAAATAGGCTAAAAGGTTTTTCCTTGGAGTTAGAGCACGTACAATTGAAGAGGCAATCTGAATGTTCAAGGTATGATTTCTCACAATTAGAAACAAAGAATTAAAAGTTTATAAGGTTATTCAGAAATTTGATTTTGATCCTAAAATTCTATTTATATTTTAATGTTTAGATTTGCCGCTGGTTATCCATGTTAGATGTTAGATTGTTCATTAGGATGTATATATATATAATCCTAGATTGAAGTCAAAGAATGGGGCCATTGTTTTCCTTGCCTCTGGAACCCTTTCACTACGATTATGCTATTAACTATTTTGAGGTTATATATTAAAGTCGAAATTGGCTTTTGTGGGAGTATGGTTCTCACGTTGTTCTCGGTGTGTCTCTAGAACAAGCCATGGATTACAAATTTCTATTCAAGTATATGGCTCTTTTATTTTCTTTGGGGTTTTATATTAAATCCTAGGTCAATGATATTTTTGGCTATTGCCTTCCTCATGACAATATGAGTTTCGATCAATGCAAGAGAATATTATTGGTTAGAGCATCATTGGTTAGAGAACCTTTAATTTAGTGTTAAAAGTGTTAGTAGTTCAGCAAAGTATAATTCTAGTGAGTCAATTTATATAGTTTTATAAGCTTTATATTTTGTGGAGGATATTAAGTAATTTTCACGATTGATTATAGGTCCTATTTGAGAGTATTTTGAGAGTATTTGGAGGGTGTTTCAGTTGGACTTTCATAGTGATTCAAATGTTGTAAGTAATTATGCATAATATGCACAAGTTTTATTCTTTAGGTTCTTAGAAGTTAAAGGTTTTCAAAAGTTATTATTTTTTAGCTTACGTTTTAGAAATTTATCAAAAAGCATTTTTACACTAGTGAAAGAGAAATTTTAATTGGTTTTTAAATAATGTTTTATGAGAAATTTCGAATTTTAAATAACGTTTTGAATGTCCAAATCCCATTTAAAAGATGATTTTTAAACTAAACTATTTTCCAAAAATACTTGAGTTTCAAAGTAAGTTTTCTAAAAAGATTCTTATTCTTTAAATTTGTTTCAAACTAAGTGATTTCGAAGTCGTATTCTTGTTTTTCAAATGGTATTTAAGACGTTCTTTTAGCAAATTGGATTTTCAAACTTATTTAAGAATTGTAAAAATATTTATATAAACTCTTCAGTTCCTATTTATTCTCTAAGAGGGTCAAGCATCTTTTGATTTATGGTTCAATTTGATATTGTGATATTTAATATGCCTTTATTGTTGGAACAATTGTTAATATTGAGAAAATTATTATATGTTGTATAAACTTTATTTTTTGTGATATGTGACTCAAAACGAGTGTTATTAGAATTGATCAGATATATGTGTAAATCCGCTCACAGGATTGTATGTGAGAATATGTGTTGATCCCTCACCAGCAAGGGGTTAGATGTTGGTATCCGCTCACAGAATTGTATGTGAGAATATGTGATGTGTATATGTGACATTGTGCTTTGATCAATTTTATGTATGTGTTTTCTAATGATTGTGAGATGTGATTATATATGTATTAAGTGATTCATTATATGTTTTGAAATAATTGAATGAGTTTGTGAAAAATCGAAATACTCATGCTTTGCTTGACTCTATTCCGTTGTATATTCTGTATAATTACTTACTAGATGTGTGGTTCACCCCATCAATCACTATTTTCAGATTAAAGTGTAGTTGGGAATATAGAACCCTTGGATCTCTTTGTGAGGTGCAAGGTAGAGTGTGGAAGTTGTAGGTGGCTTTAGTGTTACTTGAAGACTCATAAAATTTTAGTTACTTTTGTTTTGTAATTCACGTTTTATATAGTGAAGATTATTTTCAATTTGTGGAGTTTTGAAAAGATTATTAGTTATTATTATTATTTTTATTCCGCTTAGACTTCACAATATTTTGGAGATTATTATAAATTGTGGATTTTAGTTATTATAAGAGATTTATCAATAGCATTGTTTATTTGGAGTTTTATTGAACTAAGTTTATTGAGCTAGGTAAGGTTAGCAAGTTAGTCATGTATCTAAATTCATGTTTCATGGATTTGGGTCGTGACAGGATTAATGGATCATAGGTTCATAAAACAAACAAATGGACCTTGAGGAAGCAAACAGACCTAAAAAGGCTCGGAAAGAGAGAAGTAGCAAACCTATGGGCAGTATGTGATGTAGAAAAATGAGAATGGGCCACAGCAGCCACAGCGAGCCAGAAGTAATGTAAGTAAAGAAAGTAAGGGGTAATGGAGAGTCCATAAGCCCCAAGGATGAATGATAGAGTAATTGGGCCAAGGAAGTCCAAGGTGTTAGTAAAAGCCCATGGGAAATACAGAATTAGGAAGGGCCAAAGATGCCCCAAGAAAGTAAATGGGCCAAGGATCCCCAAAAGAAAGTAAATGGGACATGGGAGCCCACAAGTAATGTAGTAAAATGCCCAATGAGCTTATTGGGTCATTAAAAAAGAAATAAGAAGCAAGCTCAAAGAGGCCCAGCAGTTTTGGGTCAAATAATATCACGGCAGGAATAACAGAATGATGCGGCAGGAAGTAATAGCAAGACCGTGGGAATAAAGCAAGACGAGTGGACTGAAGGAGGGAAAACCCACAATCAGGCAAAGCCCATCCCCTAAGGGAGCAAGCTATAAAGAATGAGAAATCAGAATATAGCTTAGGCCATAAGAAGTTAAGGACGAACGGTAGAATGTGCAGACGGGCCTCTAGATCGCGACAAACGCATAAGCAGCAGGCAAATTTTGGACGAGCATGAAAGTGAAGCACGCGCAAAACCCAGACACCACTAGCCTGTACCTAGCCAATATAGGAAGTGGTGGGTCATGGGTCAGAGGCAAGAGGGCATGGTCTGGCGATGGAGAGAGGGGAAAACCTATTTTGTGGTTCCTGCTCAGGCTCTTTTAGGGGAAGTGTCTTGCTGGGATGACATACTGCCCAAAAGAAGTAAAAATGAGTTGGAACCATTAGATGCATGCCATGAGGGATGAAGAGAGAGAGCACTCACGCCGTGGCAGGTCAGAATGTCACGACAAGCAAACAAACAAAACAGTCCTCTTCATCTGGTGATGTAGAATGGCGTGGCTAGCACAACACAGGTAAGTGGTGTTGGCTGGGCAACTAACCAATCAGTAATGGTCGGCAAGGACATCCACACCAGACAAAGGTGGTTAAAGGCTAAAATAGTAAAAGTCAACTGCGGCAAGTATTATACAAAGAACCTTACTGTGCACAAGGGGGGGGGGGAGGGGACACGAAGATAGTAACAATAATCTCTAAGGAGAGAACCACAACAAACTAAGCCAGCACTGAGAAAGAAAATGAAAAAAGAAAGAAAGAAAGAATTAAAGAGAATAAGAAAACAAAAATGGAGAGAATAGAGTGGCAAACATGCATCAGATAAGTTGATTCCCTCTCTCCCTCTAAAACCCATGCTCTCCGTTAAAGGCAAAGGATCCTTCTGGGCATATGCCATTTAGGCCCGTTCCCTCAAAGCAGTTAATTTCTTCCTGAAGAGATTATTCACATTGAGGAAATGATTCCCTTCTTGACTTAAACCTAATGACATAACTTGGTACGGCAAACTGACTTTTCTCTCTTTGATTCAATAAGATTATTACTATCTCTTCCTTATTTATTTCTGCTATTTCATAAAACGGGCATTCCTTGTAATGACCCATTATTTACTTTTGTCTAGATAGCAAATGTATCTCTTGTATTATCTTTGTTATATCTATCTGCCGTAATTACCATAGTAGCTCTGTTTGCCGTGGGCATGTGATAAAAAATCTTGACATACGGGGCATAGTTTGCGTACAAATCGGATCAAGGTGGGTTGCAATTGGACTTGTCCCAACTCTCTGATCCAGAACACTTTGGGCCTAGTACGGTAGGAGGCAGCACAACCCAATATTACAAAAAGGCCCACCATAAAAGTTATATAAAAATTTTAAAATATTTATTTGGCCTTGTAGTTTGATCGATGACCCACTTGTTGAATTGGTGACTCGACTTATAAACTGGGTTAATATTTGGACTGTTTATTTTTTGGTAAACCATGATTAATGCATAAAACTAGAAATTAACAAGTCCGTTACAATACAAACTATAACTTTATCAAAAAGTTAGGATAACTTTCCACCACAGGCGGTGGGTTCAAAAATACAACAAAAGTTGACAGGGAGCTTGCCCTTAATCTGGCCAATGCATCAACATATTGATTGGCTTCACTATTTGGACTAGGTTTAATAACTATAGATTGTGATCCTATCACATGACATCTGAAAAATTTATCCCTACAAAAGGCTAAAATGGCAAAAGTAAATAAAAAATATAAATAAAGAGGAGAGGATATATGTGAAGTTAATAAAAACTAGTAGAAAGTAATTTAAAAAAAAAAAAAAAATTCCGCGTGTTTTTTATGATGTCAAACCTCTATTAATTACAAATAATAATAAAAAAAACCTCTATTAATTAACGCAAGTTTCGCAACTACGAGCAGTCGAATGTCAACACTGTTTAAAGTTTTATAGTTTGAACTTTGAAATACAGAGTAGTGTTCTACCAAACCACATGGAATACGTCAACAGTCAACGTGCCAATTATTAATAGATAAAGATAGCCTTGAAAAAAAAAAAAAAAAAAAAAAATTCCCAAGCCTTTAAAGGCAACAAATTTTAGCTGTATTTACTATTTAGGAGTTGGCAGTTGTTCTAGCAAATTCATTACTACAGAAAATCTGACTAATTGAATGCAATCTGTTTTGGTTGTTGCTTTTGGTTTCCAAAGCTACCCAGTTTTTAATTTATTTTATGATCATGCTAACGAGTACTCTTATCACAATATTTAACAATCTATTTTAAAAAAATTTTGACAACACTTTTATAGGAAATGAAAAAAAGGGTCAAAACATTAATTACTTTTTTTTCCCATAAAAATTTTCTTTAAATAAATTTTTTTAAAATTAAGAGTATCCATTAGCATTTCCCTTATTTTATTTTTTGCGTAAGTAACAGCCCCATTCTTGATAATAATAAATTAGATTTTGCTAACTCTCAGGATCTTGTTAAGGAAATATTTTTTGAAACTTTTGGTGAGAAAGAAAAGAAGATAATTAATTTTTTTGATAACCTTTTCTATTTCCCATAAAGTGATATCAATATATATATATTTAAATGGTTCATTAATAAATGCTCCAAGAGCATATGTTAACCGGACCTTACCCTTTCTTGGATTAAACATAAACCAAACATACCACACTAGTTGACCATAATTTTCAAACCCTAACTCTCTATCCATGCTTGCAATCAATTTGAGGCTTTTGATTTTTTTTTTTTTGTTGTTGAATTTCACAGGCATTTTAGGGTATTAATTTTGAAAAGGTAAGTTTCTAACCCCTAAATTCTGTTTTCGCTTCTCTCTCTCTCTCTCTCTCTCTCTCTCTCTCTCTCTCTCTCTCTCTCTCTCTCTCTCTCTCTCTCTCCATATTCTCTTATCTCTTGAGTATACTCACTCTCAAATTCTTATTGTTCTCCTCTCTTCTTTCTACTTGAGTTCATCGATGTGGGTAGCTAGTTTGAAGGCTGGGTGGATTTCAAAGGGCAATGCATGGTAGTGGATCAAGCTTTGGTTGGCATGCATGGTTGCATTACAAACGATGATGTGCGGTGGGATTTGGCATGAATGAGTATTTTTTTTTATAGAGAAAACGATAGTAGACTTTATTCAATTAAATCACTTTGTACAGTAGAAAAAAGAAAAAAAAGGGGCATTCTTCTAACCAAACAATGACCTCTTTATTCTCTTTTACAACAATAACTAAAGCTAATGCAGCACGATTATCCCATACAACTTAAGCTTAGTCCTATGATAGTTTAAGAAGACTAGTGTAAGGTTTGATCACTTAGAGCACAAAGACCATTCATTTTTTCCGAAAGTTCCTAATTATGCTTAAGCATGGATCAATTCCTGCATACTTAAGTCCAAGGTTGTGTATGCAAGTTGCTCCTTGTGTATGTAGTCAGGGGTAGGTAGAGTTGTTTATGGAAATATTTTCTTGAAAATCTAGTGCAAAATTGATCACATCAAGTTTTGCACCTTAAATTTCCACCTACCAAAGGCCTTATCGACCCTCTAAGTGGTTCATAAAAAAACTCTCACAAAGTCACTACAAAAAAAGAGGAGATTGAAGAGTAAAAGGAGTTGTAATTTGTAAATACCCCATTCTGTACCCCATACAACTTATGCCCCCGTTTCCAAATGCTAACATTTAAGGGATCTAATACTGAGAGGTTTTGCATGCTTGATTAAATACCCTTGTACGCATCCTTGAGGTTGCATACGCAGGAATCAAGCCTATGAATGTAGGTAAGACTTGGTGGAGTTGTTTATGGAAGTTTTCTCTTTGAAATTCGATGCAAAACTAATCCCACACCATTGGGTTGAGGTGGCAAGCCAAGATATGAATCCATGAGACAAGTTTGCCGTTTGTTATTGTGATCTTGTAGTGACACCACGCCACGCCACTACCATTATTGGTGGTTGTGTTTTATTTTTGGGTTTGTTAGGTTGGTTTTCATTTGATGGTTGGGTTTGGGGGTTGCAGTGGCAATATTGTGTTGATCTGGTGGGCGTGATTGTGGACTATTGTGTTTGGTGGTAATTTTTTATCGGAGGAGAAATTGAGAATTGAAGGGGAAAAAAAGAGGAAATGAAAAAAAAAAAAAAAGGAAACGGAAAGAAAAAAACTCAAATGGATTTGTGTGTTGTGAGGGGTGTTATGAGAAAAAGCTATTGGGAACAGTTTTACAAAACATATAGAAAACAAAACTGTTTTCACCCATCAAACATGCCATTAGTTTAAAATAGAGCATTGGGAAAAGCAGAACCAAAATGCCAAAGGCGTGGCATGCACATGGGGATACGTTGCTTTAGAGGCTGTGAGTTTGAAAATTGTTGTGAAATATAAGAATAAATGAGAATAGGGATATGTAATACTAATAGATAGTGATATATCTTGAATTTTTTTATTTTTTATTTTTACTATCATGGCATCTGTATGATTGAAATTTTCACTTATTAAAGGGTAATATGAATTGATAATCTAAGGTAAAAAAGTAACAACACAGTAGTTAAGCATTGATCGTTGTAAAAAGAACAAAAGTGGTAAAAGGAATTGACATTTGAAAATGATTGGGTTATTCAAATTCAAGATTGAGATGCCGCAAATTACCACCGACACTGAGTATAATTTTCCACTAGAAGGGTGATTGTAGTCTTTTTTTTGCGAATATCTTATAAGCCCACATCAAGCAAAGCCCAAATATTTGTGGGCCTGAAATCTCTATTAGTAGCATTTTGTATTTTTACATAGCCCAAACCCAAAATCCTATGGATATGTGGTTTGGAGGCCCAAGAGAGGATTTTGATACGCTTTTGAGTTGAAAGGAAGAAACTTGAAGCACATGCATTTCCATGACCCAATCATTCAAAATTAAGAAACATTCCTTGTTGCAAATTCCTTATTTCATGCTAAATTTATGCATGTTTATTGCTATAATCCTCTAAAATCAATAGTAACATTAGATAGATAATCGTCAAAGAAAGTTAGATAAGACTGATGAGATTACCAAAATCAACCCCAAGCCAAACCAACTTCACTTCTCCATGAAACCCACGGCTCAAAATTACCAAAACTCAAAAGAGTCATTAGTCAAGAGCAGTACTTGGGGATTTTAGAGACCCTCAAAGACCTTTATAAACCGAGTGGGTGGAACATAAATAAGAGAAGAAAGAAGAAAAAGTTTTACCAACCTTAAATTTCTTCATCTACTATTTATCCCACAAAAATACAACATTCTTGCATGAAATACAGCGGAGGCCATAATGACTTTCTTAGATCCTTGATCACACGTGTAGAATCCTCTCTTTCCCTCGCCACATCACTCTAAATTTTCCCTCTTTTATTATATTTTAAGGCTCATCCTCTTTGCTTGCTTGTTATTGTATTCAATAATTCAATCTCTCATTTGCAAGTTAATGCTTTTGTGTGCAGCTTTTGTGACAACACCGCTAGCCTTAATCACAATTTGTGTTGACTGAGACTAGCAGACTCAACCCCTATCTCGAACCTGGGTCCAAAAACGAAGCCAATGCAAGCGTGAAGCGTGGCAAGGCAAAGAAAAAGACCCCAACAAAGGGCAAGAGAGAATAATATGTACGTTCAGCATGCATGATAGGTACTCATTTCAACTAACGTATCAGCACAAGGAACCAAAATTATCCTTAACTTGCTGTGGTTTTCGTACATTCTTTTCTCTACTTTCTAGCTGATACTTGCTCTTCCAAGAATTCAAACTTGGGAATTTTGTTGATGTATATATAGAATAAGTTATGCTTGATTTGATTTCCATTATAAGCTTGATACAAGGATTTCTGTACCATATTCCATAACTAAGCATCCACAGAGAAATTTATCCGACAGCTTGTGCTCTTTTTTACCTTTTTGGTACAAGCAACTAATACTCCACAAGTGCGATTTTCCCCACTCTCATACAGAAATAATGATAGTATTTCTCCCACAACAAAAACTCCTTTCAAAGATGATTTTTCACAAAAAAGAAAAGAAAAAGCAAGTAACAACTTCTAACGTATTCTAATCATGACATGTCATGATTGGTATTCAAAATCTACATTGTTAGATCTATTAAGCATGTACTTGCAAGTCAAGTATCCTAGTCTTACCAAGTTAGATTAGAGTTAGGCTAGCTGTTCCTATAAACACCCAAATGATGTACATTTTTTTGTTGTGAATAGATTCCGTCAACTCTTTCCTTTCGCACTATCAAAGTTGTATCTCTGTAACCCTTATAAAGTAATCACTCATCGTGTTAGCTTTTTTTACAGGTTTCCAATAGCTAATGAAAGGCTTTAAATAAAAAAATTCTAAAACCACGTAAAATGACACAATTTGTACCACAACTATTCAAGTGGTAGACTATGAATAATAAAGAAAAAATGGTGGATTTACGTGAAAGTGATACCAAAACTACTCCTTCAAATATGTCTTCACTGGCCTTCGTCTTGTTTCTCCTCAATCAAAGACTTAGAGTTGTCCCGCCTGTTGTTCTCTGTCAAGTCGCAAGCCAAGGATTTGTGCTCACAAACTACCATGCCTTTTGTTCTCACTTCTCAGTTAATCATTACAAAAATCTCACAAACTTTCCTGCATATTATTCCTTGCTAACCAATAGTACACATTGTCATCAAAATACTACCAATCTCTAGCCATTTTTTCTTGGAATTTTTGAACAAGACGACTCCAAGGCCTCCTGGACAATATACCCCCTTTTTCAGTTCCCACCACCCGACACGCTCTCACACGCCACCAAAAGAAACTCACCTGCCTCCTTGGCTTGCGTCTACTTGTATAAACAATAGATTTGAATCACGCGCCTATACACCATTGTTGCCCTGATTTACCTATGTCATTAGTGATGTCATCCTTGCCACATCAACAACCACATCACGATTGATGTCAATAATGATATCATCCCTATCACGTCAATCATCACATCATCACTAATGTCTGCAATTACTCCATCCTTGCCACATAATCACTAACATTACCAATGGCATCATCAAATTTGACCTTACGTTGACTAGCTCCTGATTCCTAATCTTTATGAAATCAAACCCCTTCCCCCTTCATTTTTCAAATTAAATTCGGTTTGCAGTTCGTTTTTACATTGGAGTACTCTAAACCCCTTATTTGTTTTATTGCTTCACTATACATTGATTGATATGGTAATTGAGATTAGATTGCTACGTGTGCTTGAATTACATTTGAACTTGTTGAATTTTCATTAGTAAATTGGAGTTGGGGGTCAAAATGGAAATTTCAAATTCTTCCTTTTTGCTGAAATAAATTTGTGTCTTTTTTCTCCCAAGCCCAAAGGGTATAAAAAGCTGAACTTTCTGAAAGCATTTCTAAGTTGTTAATGTTGAAACTCTATTTATAAAGAAAAACCTTCTCCCTAGAGTAAACAATATAAATGCTTTAAATTTTACCTTTTTTAAATTTCTCCTACCTTTACTCTAAATTGACCTTAAATGCACTTAAAAGATTAGATTTTATTTTCAATTTTGCTAGGTTAGGCTTGTCCATGTACTTTGTATGCCTTGGTATTGAAAATAAGGAAGAGTAATGCTATATACACAAAAATGCTTAGTGCCTCAAATTTGGACTCAATTGGAAAACCAAATGACATGCCATATGATACGTCAAATCTCAAAAAAATTAATTATGTGATTTAGTATGGCATGTCTCAACAATTTCATGAAATTATTTAGTGTACCTAGGTGGACTACACCCTATTTTCACATTAAGGTGGCCCCCATATGTGGATCCCACACATGGGACCACCATTTAAGTAAGGGAAGGGTGTAGTCCACCAGGTGTATCAAATAGTTTCTCATTTCCAATATCTTAGTAGAGACTTGTATTGTTTTTGGAAAATTATTAGGTACTTTAGCAGCACAACAAACTCCTTTCTCTGACATATATGGTGGATCTCATAATGAATTTAACTAATAGGATTTACTATTACTTGAGATGAGAGAGTAGCATGTTCTCTACTCCTAAATAATGACTCTCTTTTTTGGTAAGTAATTTTCAGTATTGGATTAGGACAACTTCAATATTTTCAGGGAAATTTTTCTAGGGTTTTGAAAAAACTTTCGAGGGAATGAAGCTATATTTTGGGAAATATTTCCCAATGAGTGTGACCATGATAAAGTTCTAAAACAATGGCATCACTGCCAGGTTACCTTGTTAAGTTGTTCCCTGGGTGAGGTTCTAATAATCAAATTTCTCTTTTATTGGAAACCGGGCTTAATTGTAGGAAAATGCTTCTGCTATTATTAGATTTTGTTGAATACCATGTTTTAAACCCAAAATAGTGGCCTTAAAAAGAGTTTTGTAAACAGAGATATAAAGGAATTCAAATTACTAGCCCAGCGGAGACAGGACACTGAAACAGGTGATAGAGGGACAGTAAAACACTTATCTTGAAATATTTATTCAACTAAAACCACACTCAGAAAATGTAGTGACAAAGATGAGTGTGAAAATGCTACTTTAATGTGTTGAGCAGTAAGTAATAATTCATATGTATCATTTTATATTGAGGTTAACCTCAGTTGAACATACATACACACAATGTAGTCATGCAGATGAGATTTTCTATGTTAAACTGCGGCTATTTCTCACTGACCAGCACATATTATTGAATAGATATAATCTTCTGCAGTGATGAATTCTTCAGCTAAGTATTCATCTCTACAATACTGTGATACAGCAAACAATAGCAGTAAATCTTATCTTCACCAGCACATGTTATTGCATACACATTATATCATCTCAAAAATCAAAGCTGGTTATCTAGAGAGCAAAAATGGTAGACAGGGAATTCCAAGGTGGATTCCCTGGAATGGTTTGTGAAAGGTTTTTGTTTGCATCAAATTTTCTCATTCACGGAAGATTTTTTTTAATCTTTTCTATAATCTACTGATTTCAATGTAAAACAGTCTTATATGTCTTCCTGAGCTAAAATAATCTGGCAATGCAATCAGGTTTCAACAGTATAACTAGCCCCTTGGCTAATTCAAAACTCAGATATATTCATTTCCCACACCAGTAGGGTCAAGTCACTGCAAAGAAACAAGTTATATGTTTTGTTCCATTATTGACTTACATTGTCTGGAAAAAAAGGTAAGACATATGATATGCCCAATCCCACAGGATGAAGTAGTTAGTGCCTTCCATTTGTCAAATGCCTGAAATAAGTCTAGCGTTTCGAATATGGTTTTTTACGGCGAAGCCTTTGTTTAGGAAGTTCATGCAAATCCACAAATTTTGTTTTCCGTTGCATTTTTGCTGGAGCAGAACAAATAAAAAGAAAATTCAATGCTCATGTAAGAGTGAAAAGCTATAATTCACAAACCGAAAAAACCAAAAGACTGTGGTACTATACAAACCATTCTCAGCTTGTTGGTAACAAGCTTGAAGTTTCCTCTTTGTAGCTTTCAGTTTCGCTTGGACTGCAGCATCATCTAAAAGCCTAGATTTCTGGAAGAAGATCATGGATGAGATGGAGATGGAGGCTTGAAGTTGAAAACTGCAAAAAGTCCATAGTCATGATACTTACATCTTGTTCACTGGTTGATGGGCTATTATGTATTTTCTTCTTGTTCTGGAACTCTATTTTGTTATTGACCTTTTGCTCCAAATTCAAATTATGAGTTCTTCCTTTCTTAGATATCGTATTTGATGGTTCAGTATTACTAGTTAATTTAATGACAGATTGTTGCTGTGTCAGCTGGTATTTCTTGTCATGGATAGGTGTAGTGGCCTCCATGGGAATCTGTGAGTTACGCTTGGTACTATTTTGGTTTCCTGGCAGGGGTTTTGTTCCACTTTCAAGATTCTTGTCATACTCCATGTTGAGTTCAAAATCTGCAAAAAACATAACATACCTAAAATTTAAGTTCCAAAACAAGAAGCTATACAGAATAAAACTAAGGTTTTATAACTCACCTCCATTGTCATTGATGCCATCAAAGAACTTTGCATCAGGCCGGTTAAAAAGCACAAAGAATCAGCTTTCAATCAGTAAATCGTCATAAAATCCAAAACTATAATCAAACCTCAAAAGCTAACAAAAAACTGTGACACAGCCTCAAAAGCTAACAGAGCCTATACCTGTGAGAGCTTTATTGGAGTTTTTGATGCAAAGAGAGCCCCTTCATCCAATGGAGAAGAAGGGAGCCCTTCCTCATCAAAAACAGTGGAAGTATTAGAGTCTACAGGACCTTCTGCACGGTAAACATTAAGAAAATAGTTATAAAAGTGTAAATTGAAGGATGGATAATTAAAGAGGAAGACATTCTATATATAAAGTCTTAGTTTCATTACCGGCAATAATTGCTGCAGCATCAAGCCACTCGTTTGTCATTATCTTCCAACCACTGGAATAAACAACGACAATTAAATTCTAAGAGATGTTTCACCAACGTAGACAATGGTTAAAGCTGCTAATAGACTTGAGATATCACACATCTCTAGGGCTTAAGATAAATCGTAAACCTCAAAAGAATTTCTTCTTTCTAAGCTAAATTTCATCATGTTGATTTGAGATGGAAAGCATCAAACACACTCATGTAAATGCTACACATGGCAGCATGTAAGGAAGTTTTTTTTTTTTTCATAAGACCCTTTCATCAATCACCATTGTAAATTTATGCCATCTTTTCAACTAATCATTTTATAGCCCCTATTAGCAGCTTATTATAGCTTTCTATAGGCAGAACATTACCATTAATGAAAATCCTTAGTAGTACATACAAATAGTAAGAAAAAATTGTTAGTTTAAAAGTTTATTCTATGTTTTATATTTGTATTACTCTTTTACAAGGTAGTTTAAATTTCTTTCCTAAAAATTCCAAAAAAGGACATAAATCATCCAACTCTTCTGAAGCATACTAGCACCAAACATCCAGCCTACCCCAATACACAGGTCATAGGATGAGTTGATATAATTAAAAGGTTAAAAAGCTTCTGGAAATATTTATATTTCCCAAAAGTGTATTTGTCAGGTACATTGTTTGTGTAGAAATTATAGCTGAAATCTTAGAACAGAATAACATTATTGTGTCTGTTCTTATTTCTTCATATCTTCAGTAAAAATGTATATTTGAAATATTACAATGGGGCTTGAAACTCGGCCATCCCTTTAAGATGCATGTATCAAGCTAAGATCTTAGCAAATGAAGAATTCATTAATTTTGATTTCAATATATGTTTAAGAGCATGACGAGTCAGAGCTCATATGTCCATGTCGTTCCATGCATGAGATGAGCACTCAACATTTTTAGAGTGACATTGTAATATTTTCCTATATTGGTGTTTGTGCATATAATATCAATAATTAATCGAATAACATGGAAATGCAAATGAAACACGTCTGTTCAAGCAACTTCACGAAAGCAATGAAATAAAAAGGAGAAGATCCGTTTAAGAAAGAAGGATAATGATGATAGAATACATTCCCAATGCTGCAGTATCCAATTAACGTCAAATTAGGCAAATGAGTTTCTTTCCATTATCTTTTATCATGTAACATTGAAAGGCAGTCAAGATTATTGGGCATTTGAAAAATATTGCCATCAGGTTTGAAAAATTATCTAAATCAGTGTCACCTGATTAAAGTAGCTGAAGTTTATATTATCCGAAGTATATGTCTCAGTATGCCTTACACCAAATAGTATATGCTTCATAATACCTTGGAATATATAGCATAGCCAAGTACATTCTCTGGAAGCTTGCAGAGCTATTCTGCTATGCCTCAAAAAAGCTGATCTGTTATTTTTTTGCTATAAAGCAGAACTTGAGGCATATGCTATAGATCACATTTCAAATACTAATGTAATTAATGCAACTCAAGTATATCATATTTGTCACATCTGTCGAAGGAAATGAATGTACTGTACTAAACAAAAATAACTCAGCAGACGTGGCAAGAAGATTTGTAGGTCAATAAAAGTTCAATAATAAATAGGGTTCCTGGTGATGTCTGCCACTACATTGTCGATCAGTAAATTACTAAAGAGGGGGATGTATGATCTTGGAAACTAATAGTAGAATACAAAACCGAATTGCAATGTTTATAAAATTTTGCTACGTAACGAATTTTCAATAACTGAATTGACAAATAACATTAAAGATATCACTTTAAGGTTCAACAAGATGGCAACAGAATCTTCATTATCAATATATTCTGAACGAGATAGTATAGCAGCATTAAAATCAAAACAGGTTCAAGTCACTTGTTTACGGATAACCATCAATGTAAACAGGCAGTAGCTAGAGGCAACAGATTCGTACTTAATAAGTGTCTGTATAAACTTTCTAATCTGTTTTGACCTGTGCCTTCGAAGAGCATTAACCGTTCTTCCTATATTTGTGGCCTGAAAGGAAGGAACTTGATCATAAACCCACAAGCTCAAACATGTAATGTCATAGAAAACTTAATTAACCTAATTATTTGAATATACAATTGTATGAATGAAATATAGTTTTGACAGAGAAGTATTTCCAAGTGATTGGAACCAATATAACATGAAAGATAACGTTGAGTGATTCTCAAGAATGGCCTAATAAAGCTGAGAAGACATAATTTCTCTAATCTATTATACTGCTTCTGAAAGACAATGTTAGTAACAAAAGATCTTAACAGTTCAAGCTCATCCATACATAGAAAAATAATAATAAAAAGAAGTCAATAAATTCAGTTGATTGAGGAAGAAGGAACTCGATGAGGAATCCAAACAGTTCCTTAGTGCAAGTTGAACTTAATTTGATCTAGCTATGTTTCATATCAGTGTTTCTGGACGCAGGTTCATTCACAAATAATAAATCTTTTTAGAGGAGAGTAAGACATTTGAGACACTGATTTTCTGTGAAACTCAAAAGTAAATATTACAGCACGACATTGACTATTAAAGAGTTGTACAGTGAGATTTTATATTTGTCTCATTTTATGTGCTATAGAAGGAATGATAGAAACAAACAGAACTTTATATAACAGGTATATAGAGTGCAATAGTGTTTGGTTCATTCCTATAGGAAGAATAAGCACGCCATTAGAGATTTAAATTTTTGCAAAAAAAGCAAGCTAACTTAATAATGTATTATCTAAATGATGATTGGTATTCCTTGTTTGTAGAGGAAAACCATCATTAGTAACTGAAAATGGACTCAATTTTTACCTGCAGAACCTCAACAGAATGAACCATCAATTGCAGCTTCCTTAAGGACTCAAATAATACTGTTTCGGACTGTAGATGAAAACAAAGCACAACTAATTAAAAAACAAAAAGTAAAATCCTAAAAGTGATCAGGGCACATTCCCAATGTGTGAGTTAACAAAATTATCTCATTCAATTATACTCTAAAACTGAATTACACCTTGGAAGCAACAATTTATACAAACCTCATCTTGACTATTTTCAAGAATCTCCTTGGTCCTTAAAACCTCTACAAAAATCTCACTTTCTTCATCAATCTCATCTGTCAATGCCTCGGCTTCTCTGTAACTATATTTGCTCACTTAGCTCATATTCATCTCTGTCTGATCGCTACTGCTATCAACCTTAGTCTGCTCACTGCCACCAACTTCCAGATCAGCAGCGTTGCTACTAAATCTAGGACTAGCCATCACAATTGCAGGTTCATCATTGAGATTGTCATTGTTGGTCTCCTTGGGCATTGCTAACTCCTTATGATTATGCCCACAACATTGAGTCCCTGATTGGCAATAGTTAAGTTTCTCAACAATCTGACCCCTTTTTGACTTGAACCCATTTGGGTGATCTGTAGCTGCCACTATGATTTCTTTTTCAATAATCTCAAAGATACTACAATTCACTCCTTGAAAATAGTCACTCCAGTAATTAAGACTTTTACCTTTCATGGTGATAACCTGAAAGAAAATATATAATCAAATGGGTATTTCTAACAGAACGTCTTAAAAGATAAAATTAAATACTTTCTATTGCTCTAAAAGAATTTCTTTCTAACAATCATGAAATGGAAATGGGTATTCAGAAGTACTCTTAAAAATTTTGAAAAACTAGATGACTAAGTAGTGCTTTTCTAACCAAAATCTCATGATTATATACAAAAATTCAAATGGGTCTGCAATTTTTCACACAAAATCGTTGATATGACAATCAAGAATTGCCAAACAATGATTTCAAAGATCAAAATTTGAAGTCAGTATATGACATGATATATATGAAGTTCACTACTTTATTCTTTATCTTTTTCATGTAGTTGGAGCATAGGAGACGTGGCCTTCAGATCAAAATGAGAAACTAGACGTGACTAAAAATATGCACTACTTTTGAGAGTGAAAATGGGAAAAGAGTGGGAGAAAGAAATGGAAAAATTTTTTTTGTTTTTGAGGAGTGATTCAGGAAAAAGACATAAGTTGGTCCCAATAAAAGAAAACTGCCAAAGAAGTTGGAGAAAAATCCAAAGAAACTTCAGAGCTTTTAGCGGTTTCTTACAAACCTCTTATCAGCAATGGTGGTTTTCTTTTACTCGCTGTTATGTGCTTTGACATATAATGAATTTACTTTCCTAGTTAATGAAAGATATAGTAAGGAAGTGAAGATGGTAAGAAGGATGTTGGAGGAAGTGTCTCGTATTGGAGCTCACTTCCTCCATTGGTGAATGTCTTTCCATTAAACGCTACAACCATCTTAGTCTTACCATATTCAGCATTTGCTTTGAAGATGATATGGCCCATTTTTTAAAAACAGATAAGCAACGCTACTACATGCACAAAGTTTTGACAAATAGTTTTAGTTGCATTTAGTAAGTTTAAACACATGTTTTCAAGTTTTAAACAACATTACACATATTTTCACACACTTTTTCATCCACATGTATTTTTTTTTAAATTAAAAATGTTGTTTAAACACACGTACCAAATAGTTCCTAAATTTTTATTGGTTCTCGCTTAGGTCTATTACTTATATTACCATTTTACTTACTATTAACTTGTCACTTAAGGCTCTTGAGTAAAGTTTATATCGTGGCTTTGTTTATTTATTTTTTTTTGTAAATAAAAAATTTTCACTTTGGTAGTTGTGCAATTTTTTTGATCATCTGAAAATGATAAGAAATAGAAAGTTAAGGAGTCATTTGGTAATGTTGTTTTAGTAACATTGTTTGTATTTTTTAGAAATATATGTGGGTAAAAAAGTGTGTAAAAATACGTGTAATTTATATTATATATATTATTCAAAGCTGAAGCGTAGCGTTTAATGCTGCTGCACTCACATTAAGCCACGTCAGCGTCCACGTCATTATCCTTTTTCTTTCCATTTTTTTATAATTATTTTTAATATTTTTTATTTCATACGTACACTTCTCCAACTTTTCTCTCTCCCTTACCTTTTCATCTTCTCACTACTTCTCCAACATTTCTTCTATCCTCACCTTCTCATCTCCCCACTACTGTCTACATTAATATCATTCTTCATCTTTCCCTTCATCTTCTTTTATTTTTGTCTCTTCTTATTCACACCCTCTTACTATAAATTTGCCACTATCTCTTTCATTATATGCATAGTTTTCCCTTACAAAAAATAGGTTCTCTCTCTCTCTCTCTCTCTCCCCCTCACACACACACACACACACACACACACACACACACACAATTTTTGGGTGGATTTTTATTTTTTATTTTTCTTACATTTTCGCTTTAGGTTGATAATTTTTTATATTCTTTAATCTACTTTAAGTTAATGCAATTCAGTTTTGTTTTTTTTAATCGTTGTGTTTTTTTTTCCTCTCTTTAATTGTTAATCTATATATTACTAAAAGCTGAAGCGTAGCGTTTAATGCTGCTGCACTCACATTGAGCCACGTCAGTGTTCACGTCATTATCTTTTTTCTTTCCATTTTTTTATAATTATTTTTAATATTTTTTATTTCATATTTACACTTCTCCAACTTTTCTCTCTCCCTTACCTTTTCATCTTCCCACTACTTCTCCAACCTTTCTTCTTCCCTCACCTTCTCATCTCCCCACTACTGTCTACATTAATATCATTCTTCATATTTCCCATCATTCTTCATATTTCCCTTCATCTTCCTCTATTTTTATCTCTTCTTATTCACACTCTCTTACTATAAATTTGCCACTATCTCTTTCATTCTATGCATAGTTTTCCCTTACAAAAAATAAGTTCTCTCTCTCTCTCTCTCTCTCTCTCTCTCACACACACACACAATTTTTGGGTGGATTTTTATTTTTTATTTTTCTTACATTTTCGCTTTAGGTTGATAATTTTTTATATTCTTTAATCTACTTTAGATTAATGCAATTTAGTTTTGTTTTTTTTATTCGTTTGGTTTTTTTTTTCTCTCTTTAATTGTTAAATGTTATCATATTGCGTTATAAATGATTAAATATAGCATATAAAAATATAATATTATTCTATTACATAGCAGGATTTGAATAATCTAATTTGGTAGTTATTGTAATTTGATAGCATGATTTTTATAGTGCTTAATTTAGATGTTAAACTATGAGACTTTAATCATTTTTGTTTATTTTTTAATCATTTGTGGTAGACAAAGTACTCTTAATAATTGTATTAGAAGTACTCTATAATACTATTTATTTAGAGAAAAGCAAAGGTTGGCTAAACAAAAATTATTGGATGAGAAATAAATTTTATCTTTCACAATTTTACTTTTATTATTATTATTATTATTATTATTATTATTGTAAGAGCACAATTGCACCTGGACCCCAAAGACAACTGTGGGCTCAGGCCCAATGAGCCTTAAATAATGAGATTTATAGAGTGTGGATCTGAAATCTAGCTAGGGGTACTGGAAATTTAATAAACAAGCTAAGGTGTAAAATACTTGCCAATAGTAACTGATTATTGCAAAGGAGCTTCCTCGGACATAAGCCGAGGACAATCTCTGTATTATTTCTCTTTCTTTCTTGAAAGTTACAATTCTTAGTTTCTTTCTTGGTGATTGATCGATCCCCCCTTTTCTTTGGCCTTTACTCCCCTTAAATACTTCTTCTCTTGGTGCTTTATCCACGTGTTGCTCAAATCTTCTCACCCTAGATACTTCTTCTCTTAGTGCTTTAAATAGTAACCAGAAGTTTCAGTTCTACTGTTTAGGGGTCATTTTCCTATTAATGCGGCCAGGGAGGTAGGTGCATGGTCTTTAATGTGGAGGTAGCAGCCTTCGCCTAAGATATTTCTCTAACACCGGTGCATCTAGAGGGTTCAGGGATCCCCCTTTTAACCAACAGTCTTTCTGGAATTCTGCCTTGATCTTTATAGCGAATCTCCGAGTTCTCTTGGGTCTATCCGAGGAGAAATTCATTCTCGGATGTATCCTCGGACCTTCAACGTATGGGCCGATTTGTAGTACCAACAGGCTTTTAATCAAGAACGGATTGACCCTTCTTGTCAGAGCCCAAAGGCCCAAATACCTGCTCGGGTTCTTTTACTCCCCACAATAGCCCCTCAAAACTCTATTTTTCAGCATCCGAGGAGGGAAAATAGGGTTTTGATCTGACGAAGGCTTTCCCCACACGTTTTATAAGACACCACGCGTGTGAAGATTGTTTCGTGTCCCATAAGATGCCATTTGGCGCTTTGAATTTCAAAACGCGCGCATTTATGACTGTAAGTTACACATTGTTCCCCACGTTTAACGGTGAGATGAGCATCCAATGGCTCTTGTTGCCCCCCGAAAATTTAGGCGGGACGGATGCAATTTCGAGGCCGCTTCCCGCATGTCATAATGCCTTGGAAACATGCGCCTTTATTTATTTCTTCAGAGCCTAATCATATCAAAACATCAGTCGTTGCCTTTTCTCTGCAGAAACCTGTGGAAACTCGCACAACTTCAAACTCGTAAGTTCCTAATTTTTTCTTTACTCCTTTCTCCTCGGATTCTATCCTCGGCTCCCTTCTTAACCACTCTCCTTCTTAAAACTTGCCAATTCACCTCTTATAGATGGGTAGATTTAAGTTTTTAGTTGACACTGCCGCTGGGATGGAAGGTTTTAGGGCCAAATACCACATTCCCAGCGACGTAGGTTTGAGATACTGTCTGGCGGAAGCCGTGGGTGGGTCTAGGAAAATGGGAGAGGTTATCATCCCTATGATTGCCTTCATAGAAGGTGGGATGACCCTCCCTATGAGAAGCGTAACCAGGGAATACCTTCACAACCACCGGTTGTGTCCTGACCAGTGCGCTCCCAATGTCTTTAGAGTTTTAGGAAGCGTCGACACTCTAAATGAGCAAATGGGCTTAAACCTTACCTGGCATGACGTCGTCTTTATGTACGAATGCCACAAGCTTACAAGCGTAGGCTACTATATAAAATCCCGATCTAGTGTAGTTAGGCTAATCTCCTGTCTGCCCAAGTCCAATAAAGGCATGAAGGACGACTACCTCATCGCATCAAGCAACTAGCACGACGGCCCCCAACTAGCACGACGACCCCCTCATTGCATCCAGGTGTGACTCCTTATGATATAACTTCCCACCCCGTAACTCCATCTAAACATCTTGAAATGTTCATTTTACCTTTACAAACTGTTTAACTTTGATTTATCACATGCCTTACAAATTTGACCATGTTTGTCTGTTTTTGGTGTCTTTTCTTGCAGATAAACAACACGTACGCCCGCGCCTGAGCCACTGCAACGTCACCGACTTAAACCGAGTGCTACACTTAGAAGTTTTCGTGAGTGAAGACTTGCAGCTTAGAGCGGCTCACTTGATACTAGGGTACGACCCTATATCCTCGGACTTCCAGGAGATAGAGAACACGATTGTCGTGGGTGACCGGAGGCGTAGGAGAATCAATGTAGCCAAACCATACTTTCTAGCCGACCACAACATTCCCGACGACCCCCACACCATCCTGTACACGCAACCCATCGCGGCGATCCCTCTCGCGACGCACTCTCAGGCAACCGTTGTCCCAGAGGAGCAAGTGTCCTCGTCGAACACGTTGGACGAGGAGATAAACCAGTTTCAGCTTGAGGACGTCCAAAGACCTCGAGGAAGCCAGTTTTTTGTCCTTTCGGATGAGGAAGAAGAGGCCGTTGAGACCTCTGGGATTGCCGACCTAGTGATTGCATGTCCAGACGACAGCTCCATTGAAGAAGATATGGACGTGTTTAAGGGCCTTCTCACCGTGAGAGGCGAGAGAGTCGCCAAGAAAGGAGCGAGGGGTTCTCAAGCTCCCCCGTCCTTGCCACCACCCCCTCCTCCAGCCGACCCTAAGCCTCCCGCTGAAGAGCCTAAGAAGAAAAGGAAGGTGGAGGCCGAGGGGGCTGGTGGCGACAAACAGAAAAAGCTGAAACAGCAGCCACAGCAGGCTCAGCAGCAGAAGCTGGACAAGGGCAAATGGCGTGCCCGTTCAGTTGAAAGTGGGGAAATCAGAGACATGGCCGAGGTCCGCCGAGCTCCGGCTATGTGGTCTCCTGAAATGAGACTGGACGGAGCACCAATTCCCCTCCAGTCCAACATCAGGGCAATCCAACAAGGCCATGCCCTCCACCTGGCCGATGCGTTGGAGCGTCCTCTTCTGCTGCCCAAGGATATGGAAGCCTTGGAAAAGATGAACCAGCCTCAGCTATTCCTTTCTTTGAAAAGGGACTTAGCTCTGGTAAGTTTCACTTCGTGCTTATAATATAGGGTTACTTGTAAATATTTTACTATGTTTAACCCCCTGACGCTTTATCACAGGCCATCCAAGAAGTTTTCGCTGCTGAGAAGTTCGTGGAGGATTCTTGGAAGCGAGCTGGAATGGAACAGGAGATACGGCAAGAGACAGAAAAGTCCCTATGCCAGGCCCTAGTAGAAAATGGGAAACTCACCTCTCAACTGGCCGATCTAAAAAGAGAAAAGGACGGTGCCGAAGCCAGCCTGAGAACGATGAGGAACCAAGTAAAGGGGCAACGTAAACTTTTTCACCAAAAGGATGATGAGCTCTCCCAAGCCCAACGGGAACGCTCTGACTTGGAGAAGGAGCTTGTGCGGATGAAGGAAGAAGCTCGCACCTTCGGACATTCAATGGAGGCTGCAAAGCAGGCCAGTTATCAGGAGGGTGTGGCTGCAACACAGGACCAGCTAACAGAAGCTTTCGCGGCCTTGTGCCGAGAATACTGTCAGCAGGTTTGGGGGGAGGCTTTGAATGCAGCAGAGGTTCCTCTAGCTTCCGAGCTGAGAAAGCCCGAGAACGTTTGGCTTCCCCTTGACATACAGGAGATAGAAGAGACTCCTGTTGTTGCCTCTCCTACTCTTCCTCCCTTGATGCCAGAACTCATCCCTGATCCTACAGAACCTGAAGGTTCCAATAAAGAGAAGGATGGGTGTGGAGGTGCCGAGAAGGAACAAGGCCAGAGTGTGGAGCCCATCATTCCTCCAATAACTACAACAGACAAAGGGAAACAAGTCTTGTCTGCCTTTGAGTTGGAGTTGAAAAGCACCGAGGCTGGCAGCACTTCCCATCAGGACCCCCCTCCATAAGCTTAGGGCCAAGCTTAGGATTTCTTTCCCTCTGTACTCCCAATTTTCTATGTAATGATGTACTCCATGACAATTGATGAAAAACAGCTTTATTTGATTTTCATCTGAGTTGTATTTATTTTACCTTGTCATTTTTTATACTTGCCATGAAAGTTCTCACTAGTACATAGCTAAAGAAGGAACGAAATAAATAAGTCTAACTTCAATAGTTGAACAATTACAACTTTAAACAGCCATGCACATTCTTGCTGTGCAAAGTAAAACATTCAAGAACCTGACAAAAACTAACTTAGTTTAGATGGTACACGGTGCCTTACTTTGGAAATCCACATGATAGTTAAACTTTGTAACCTGATTATTGTTGGCTGTTGCCATCGAACGAGTGAGTATCATGCAACTTTTTGTCTCAGGGATAGAGCAACGAATGATTATCAATCTCCCTACAGACGCTGCTAACTAATGATGACGAAAAATCACCAGTAAGCTACACAATCCTCACAAGGTTGAAACAACACCTGCACAACAAGAAGAAAAGACCTAACAGAGAGTACCGGTGTGGTGCTGGCCAAAAACCCTCTGAAGGTCAAGTTAGAACTTTTCGCAACCCTAGAGTGCCAGAGTTGAGTGAATTATGCGTACCTTGTATTCGGAGGGTTCATGGGTTTTTATAGTAGAGTCGGCCACCGTTTCTTGCACATTAAGGCGTTTCCTTCTAAGGAAGATCCTCTTTAACGAGTGCATATTCCGGAATCCTTTAATCGTTAGAATTCTTTCCATATTGGGGTTCTTTATAGTTAATTGTGAGACGCAAGTTAATTCCATTTAAGAATCCTTAGAACTAAATCAAAACAGATGACTGCCATGTGTCGCTTACATCCGTCCACCGTGCGTCTGTGCATCTTGGACCCGTCAACTATTGACCTGCCAGCCTTATGTTGTCGCATTCAGTTAAAACTATCCGTCGCCTACATTTTTACTCTTCTTCATATATAAAAATAAATAAATTTTGGGTCAGGGGGGTTCAAATAGCGCTGCCCCTGGATATTCTCATGCCTTACTGCCCGTATGGATATGGTACTGCGTTATCACTTATCAGAGACGCAAAGAACCTTAAGGACTCTTAAAGCTCCTTAGCAGAAATTACCACAAGAGCTTTAGGAACTTCATTAAAGTTTAAAGCTATAATTTCAAGCTCAGGCATTGATTTTTTTTCCTGCATTATTCCAGCTTTTAACAAAAATTAATAAATTGACGTAAGCGTTTATGCTAATTAAATGACTAATATTGTATCATATCACTTATATTTTCACATGGAAGAATTATTTTATTTCTGTGTGTTTGATAGGTTTTAGTCATAAATGATAAGAATTTCTACTACTTTTAGTTAATAGTATTCACATTGAGGGAGTGGTATGAAAAGAATAAAATATTTATACTTTTTCTCTTTTTAAAATCCAGAATTTAATTTAAAATCACCTAAATTATATGGAATTATGTAGCTTATCAAGTTCTTTAACGAAGGGTAGCCATTTGGCATAAAGACAATGTGGGTATTTGGTCATGGCCATGATTTTTAAGACCAAAATTTTATTATATTGTACTTGATTTTTCATTATTCCACCAGCTCCACGGTTGATCTCTCGTGTATTACATTTGTTCTCAGTGTCTGAAATCTGAAGCAGCATCCTATTCCCTTACAACTTTTTGAGAAAAGATAACCGTGACTCCTATTTTAAGTACGATCGAACCACAGCACGGATCGACATCGAATTTTGCTTTATTACGAGGCTTATGAGAAGATAGAATCACAAAACAAAACTTTTTATTGCAAAAGAGCTTATGCCTAACTTGATAATAAAAAAAGTGTAACATGTTTTCTCCTTTATTTAGGAATGCTGCCGTAAACCATGCCCGTTGGTAGTAGTGGTGTGGAGTAAAAAAAAATTCATATAAGGACTCAAATTAAAAGGTTATAGATAAGATATTTTTATTTCTTTTTACATAATATATATATAAATAAAAGATGATTACCATCTTTGAACTGGACTTTCATGTGGTTGAAAAATACTCATTAACCTTATGTTTAACAGGCAAAAAACTTGAGAACAACCCGATAAAAATATATCTCCAACTCTACTTAAAATGCCTACAAAATAGGACAATTTTCTACTAATTTCATGTATTCAAAACAATCTTATCCAAATTTTTTTTAAAAAGGAAGATTATGACACAAGACAAAAAGAAGAAGAAGGCCTTATCGCATGCGTAAAGTGCATGTGATGAGGTTAGTGTGTGTGTGTGTGTGTGTGTGTATAGTATAAAAAGTATGAAGATAGTTCAAGATATAAATGAAATATTTTACAAATCAATAGATGTTGAACAAAAAGCGTTTATCAATCTTAATAAATATGTGCTAAGATGTATCGTTAATCAATTATTATGATGTTACTAAGTAGGTATAAAAGGAAATACAAATTAAAAAAATTATTAAATTAAATATCTCCAATTAAACTTTTAATTAACACTCTTTTAGAGAATTAAAATAATTATCAATAAACATGTTAAGAGCTTTGTAGCTCAATTGGCATTCCTTGGCATTTTGAATTGAAATGTCTATGATCCAAGTTTATCTCCCCCATTATAACTATTAAATTTATCAAAAAAGAGAGAGAGTATCAAATATGTATATAAAGTGTTTAGCAATTTTCATTTAAATGTAAACAACTAAATTATTTACAAAAAAACTTATCCTTGGAGATCCTTAAGATATTCTTAGAGAAGTTTCATAAAGAGTATCCGTAGGTGTTATGTTTTCTAAATTGTCAACATCATTATTTTAAATAAAGTATTAATAGTTCTTAATTTACACATGCTTAAATTATAAAAGTTAAATTAAAATATGGATAAATAATAGCAAAACATCCAAATTCTTGGTAAAATTAATTGCACTGAATTAATTATCCTTAGTAAAGATAAAAGATAACATTGCTTGTATTTTATTTTTCAATACAATCACGTGTTTGAATTTAATCAAGGAACTCCATGTACTATGCCTAAGTTTTTTTCTCATAAAATAACATCAAGTTTAGTCATGGCTAATTATGAATTTTGACGTTTTTTTTAAATATATTTTTCTCCAATTGGCTTCTTTTTTTAATTGATGTGGCTTCTTCACATCAATTAAAACCTACTTAAGTTAGAGTTTATCCATATCTCTTAGATAAAACCTAGGGGCGGCTCAATGCATTTAGGGGTCTAAGGCAAAAATTGATTATCTTGTTTCATATGTAAAATTACTATTAATTAATATGAACCATGTAGAATTTTTTTTAAAAAGTTTATAAACACAAAAAAAATTTGACAAAACTTTTTACATTTCTTGATGTGGTAGATTGATAGTAACGAGTAAAAAAATGATGTTAGTGGTGAATCTAGTTGAAAACTAGTAAAAGTTTGCTAACTCGACTATTGTGAAAAATGTTGTGAATTTTTTTGTGGATTACTTTCTTTCTTTTCTTTTAGAAGTGCTACATTCATGATGTTTTTCATAACAAATCTTAGGTGTTAAGTTACTTCTTATTTTCTATTTGAATCTACCACTAATTTTTTTTTCCTGTCAATAACAGCCCTTAACAATTTGCTAATTAAGATTTTTTTTTGTAAAAATGTTGTGAAAAATGTTGTGGACATAACATTTCTTTATCTTTTTTTATTTGATAAGAAAATATTATTTTATTTTTTTGTTAATATTTCGGCTTAATTAATACTATTGGTTAAAATTTAGGGGCATTTTTTCATTTGAGGCCTTAGGCGGCCGCATCAATAGCTTATACCATTGAGCTAGCACCGATAAAACCCATTAGCATGTAAATTTTTTTTTATACATATAATACAAAGATAATTCATAATCAATCACGAAATAACATAAAAGTATAACTAAATATGAAAATATGAGAGTACTTTATTTTATATATTTTATGCACATTAGTGGCATGTCCACCTGGTCCCTTTAGCCACTGGTTCATAGGAGGAAGCATATCAAATAAAAGTGTATATATATCAAATATTAATAACAACCGGCCGGCTGCATAAAAATGAAGGTACAACCCTTAACTTATGAAAAGTTTAAGAACATACACTTTGTAATAACTTGCATATGCATTAAGTGGTGATTTGACATTCACAAAAATATTCTAACAAAGAGTGGATACTTTTCACTTGGTACCAGTGATGAAACCCATGTGTAAGTGTTATAATCCAATTTTAAGTTGATATATGTGCAAGTTGTGGCAAAACTCTCTAGACAAATTGTTAGTTTATTGGAAAAGTGCACAATTTCAAATTCGTAAATCAAATAACAAGCTTGTTTTGTAAAAGGTGAGAAAATAGCTTTTTTCGTTCTCATGCACAGCTTCAACAAACTTGAGTCGTAAAAAAGTTATTAGTGCACAAAAAGTGTGTGCATTTGATTCCAGACTTGGTATATGAATAAAGTTAAGACTCTAAATGCTTCAAGCTAACGTTTCCATGTTCACTTGGCCTATATAAAGCTTAGTATTTGATCAATAGGATAATCATACGAATAAGTGACCTTGTTTATGTAAGCACTCACCAAGGCCGGGATGGAGCACGTAATTTCCATGGAGGAGTTCCATTCGAGAAAAGTTGAAAGAAGAGAAGCTGGTGAATCAAGCAGAGACAATGATCAACCTATCATTGTCGCTAGAGACACCCAAAAGCTGACTATTACAATCCAAGAGAGAGGCAGTACCATTTCCAAGGAAGAGAAAGAGAAGTTTAAGAAATTAAAGGAGGCGCAAGCCAAAGTGCAACTAGGAACAACACCAAAGATACGAGAGGTTGTGTCAATACATTATAATAAAAGTAAAATAGTCCTTTTATTAATTTAGTCCTATTCATGTTTCTCAACAAAAAAAAAAAAAATCCTATTCGACTATTCATTTCATAATTTTGTTATCACATATTTTCTACGGAGCTTTATATCCCATTAAGTTGAGATAGTTGTTACAAAATATTTATTTCCACTAGTTATGATTTATTTCTCAATTCTCCAGTGATTTAATTCCTTATTTGTAAATAAGTATTTTAACTATATATAAAAAATTCTATACATTTTTATGATGTGTATATAGATAGTAGGGTTGTCCATAGGTTGGTTCGAGTTGGGTTTGTGCCTAACCCAGAACTGACCTGACTCCATCAAGGTGGCAGATGGGAGAACCCGTTGTTGACTGAAACGATGATCAGATGGGTTCGATTGAGTCAGTTTCGACTAAAATTGAGAACATGACAACGTTAGGAGGGATCTCATTAGAATCTTTAGATCTCCAGCAAGATCGCTAGATATCAGCAAGATCTAGGTGGAGATCACGAGATCTTGGCCAGATCTCGTAGGAGATCACGCAATCTCTACTAGATCAGGGTGGAGATTGTTGTATTTTCTCCAAATCTAGGCTTAATCTTGAACGATAATGTGATTTTGGGTCAAATATTTGGTAGAAATGGAGAATCCAGACAAGTTTTCTAAGATTTTTTTGGGTGGAAGGTCTGTCGGGTTGGTTTAAATCTGGTTTTAGAGGAGACCACACACTGTTGACCGCCACATGTGTTGGTTTAGGTGGTGGTTGGTTTGGTTTCAGGCGAGTGGAGTGAGTGGGTCGGGTGACTGGATCTATTGTACACCCCTAATACAATGGATTGACTCTAGGCTTAGCCGTTTAGGCCACTTATTTCCTTGCCTAAGACTCCCATTAGATAAAAGCTCCAAAATTGTGAGTAAAGTCAAATAATCATTGATGATTAATTTCCTCTAACAGCTAGAGGTTTTAATTTTTGTAACACAATCTCCCATAGGTTACATTATCAACATAAGCCACAAAATCTCCCACATGACCATACACCAAAACAATCTCTCTATCCCTCAACACCAAAATGAAAGTTGGAAATTAGATATTTCAATTTTCTTGGACTTGCGTCATCTTCCCCAAGGTACTAGGAAACTAATTTTTCCTTTAAAGTAAAATTCTTCATTTATTTTATTAAATGTTATGCCTAATTTATGATATTGGATTATCTATATAAAATTGATCTTGATTTAGTTAGTATTTGTTATGTTTTGAATTCATTTTTATTTGGCACAAGTTAAGGCCATTGAATCATTATATTGTTAATTAAGTGAAAGAATGTGTTGAAATACTTAGTATTCTAAAAAAAAAAAAACAGTTGGTAAATCTCACATTGGAAAATGAGTGTGAGTTAAAGAGATTTAAAGTTCGAGCTATCTACTGTTAGTTTTTCAAAGACATTCTCCTCTTTCCCTCTATGTGTTCTTATGTTAAAATACTTAGTATTTTTTAAAAAGTGAAAGAAAGAATAGTGAATTTATAAATTAGATTCTGTTTTATATGTTGTAATGTTTATCTTATCCTTAGTATACTATAATTTTATATTGAGTTAGTGTTTATTTAACTTTCCATTTTTTTTAAATTATAATTGTCCACTAAAATTATCAATTTGGAGAGAGAGAGAGAGAGAGAGAGAGAGAGAGAGAGAGAGAGAGAGAGAGATGATTTGAAATATTTTTTTTTTCTAAATCAATATAAAAAATGAGATGAAAATATCATACATGAGAAATAAATGCATTAAAAATATATAAAATAGTGAATCAACACACCAAAAAATAACATGAAATAACCATAATGAATTAGGCATGTGATACCACAATTAATGATTATATAAAAAGAATAGATTCTTTACTAAATGTATGTATTTCTTATAGAATTTTATTGACAACACTTATTACAGTTGTTTCTATATAAAGAAGTTTTTCAAAATGAACATTGATAAAATCCTAGTTATGATCGATTATTCAAATACGTGGTTGAAAATGAGATGTTAGCATAACCTAAATTCAAGAATTTATTAGAAATTTCGCATCTCAAAAAGCACAAAGAATTAATTGATATAATATATATATAAAATACCATCCAATTGATATGTAAATATAGAAAATTTCAATTAAAAATTGTTGCCTTAGGTCTCAAATTGTATCTAGTGAACCCAGCATATATAAAATGTAAAAGAAATAAAAGAGGATTGTTATGGTGCATAAACACACGTTAAAATTGGGTTGTATCAATAGAATTGTGTTAGGGTTAAGTCTAGGTCAGAAGTTGTTCAAAGTTGAGAAACTTTTGATCACTCAAAAATTATGTCTTATTGATCTTTTGGCTTTTGCCCATATCTTTTGCACTATAATGAATTTTTGAGCAAAACTTTTTTTTTTTTTTGTTGGGAAAGTCGATATATTTGGAGCCTTAAAACAGACACATATTTGACTATAACTTAAGTGAAAAATTTGTCCCTTCAGTAAAATTGTTGTGACCTATACTCCTAATTCTACTAGAAAAAGGAGTATTGCTCAATTTTAATTTTACTTTGTGCCCCTATATAAAGTATGAACAACTTATTTCACATTTTTAGAGGCAAGAAAGGCAATTATACCAAAGTAGAAACCTTCAAATCTTGAAGCATTCTTCCAGAGCCTATATAGAGAAAAATCTTCCTTGTGCAGAGAGCAAACACAAGAAAAAGAAATGTGTGATGATCGATGATAATACCTTTCTTTGAAACCACAGTGAGTTCATCACTGTAGCAAATATTCAATGAGGTTCATTGGAGTGTGCTAGAGGTTCTAGTTTGTGTAGATAAGGAGTTCACGAAGGCAATCACCATTGAAAGATTCTAGAGGGTCTTGGGGATTTTTTTTTTTTGCTAAACAACAACATTATCATTTGACAAACAAAACAATGGCTGTCAGCCTTACAAGCATCTGCAATTACAAGGAAGACTATACATATTGAAACAAAGTGCTCTACAAAATCTAATTGCATACTTTGCAGCCTCATGGGCAGCAGTATTGCAACTTCTTCTAACCCACCTAAAATTACAGTTCAAAAAGAATTTACGAAGATCAAGTATATTGCTAATAATAGTAGCAATGGACCAATCAAGCTGCAATTTAAATGTGGTTAGGGGATCAAAACAAGACTTAGCATCACCTTTGATGATGATATGCTGCCATTTTTCACTTTGCGCTAGTTGGATTGCCCAATATACAGCTGCAGCTTCAGCTTGCATTGGTGAGCACCATTCATGCCTTTTAGCCCAAACTTTAAGCACCTCTCCATTTTTATTTCTAGTCACCACCGCCAAAGCAGTGGCATTTTCAGATACAGCAGCATCCACATTGAGTTTAATCCATCCATCCTCTGGAGCTTCCCAACCATTTATGTTCTTGTCTTTGGATATGGTCTTTTCCTTAGATAAGGTCTTAGCATATTCCAATGTTCTCTTCTTTATAAGTTGGGAGGCCTCCATAATGTCAATGTGGCCAACATTGTGCAATAACTGATTCCTCATGAACCAAATTGCTTCTAAAGTGATCAACGTTCTTAATGAGTCTAGCTCATTATAAAGGGTCATGGAGCTTGTGTGGCAAGAAGGCCAATGAAGCATTTGCAGAGGTTAAAATTAAGAGTCTAGTTATACAAATTTTTGCAAGTCGACGCTTGTAACCATTTTTTATAGTAGATTTTCACAGGGATTTGGTCTTAAATTTCTTTTCCGCTAAAGATGTTTTCATTGATTTTCTACTTTATTATTAAATTTGTTTGTGCTTTTACTAATTTTATTATTATTATGGCCTTAGATTTGGTATTTTGATATTATGGTTATTAGATTTGCCTATGTATGGAATTGATAATAAACTTGTTGAATTAATCTATTCATTTGACTGCATAGAACACAAAGGTGTTAACCAAGATTTTTCTAGGAAGGACATATTGTGGGGAAAAAATTACTTCTTTAGCGGATGTTGTATGCTAAGATTAATAAATCACTGGACTTGTTACATTGGTTGAGAATCTTGAGACATGTTAAATATTTAATCTGTGATGTAAAAGCCTAAAAGAAGCGAGGTATTCATAGTACTTGGTCAAGCTAGCTATATGCACACGATATTTATATCTTATTATTATAAAATATAAATTATTTTATATATAGAATTTTAATGCGTTGAAAAAAAAAATTATTTATTGTTTGTTTATTATATTTTGTGTCTGTTATTGATTATATTAATTTCTAAATTGCGGAACCATCAGGTTTTAATGCTCCGAGGTCACAAGCATTTCCGAAAGTACTGTGAGCCGAGAGTGGTCTCACTCGGTCCTATCCATCATGGTAAGCCTGAATATCAGCTAACAGAGGAGTACAAGCTTATGTTGGCAGACAAATTCATTGGAAAAACTGGCAGGACTGATGAAGAATTGTATGGTATTATTAAGGATAAAATCAAAGAACTGAGGGAGTGCTATGATGAGAAAGTGACACAGAAAAATAGTGATGAGGACCTTGCTTGGATGTTGTTTGTGGACGGCTGTGCAACATTGCAGTTCATAGACTTGGTTGCTCATCATGAGAAGGTCAAAGATTTCAAAATTAAAAACGATCAAGTGGCCTTTGTGGAACAAGATTTGTTCTTGTTGGAGAATCAATTTCCTTATCAATCCTCGACTATTTAGTGGAAAATACTCAAAATAGTGGAGATAGAAAAAGTTTGAAGACGTCGATCCAAAGTTTCATCAATATGCACAGCATGCTAGATGAAGATACAGAACCCCCATATGATAAAAATGCTATCCATCTTCTTGATCTTCTGCGGAAAAGACTTCTAGCTCCAATTAACAAGAAATGCCCAAGTCCTGGTAAGGATAAATCTGGCAAGAAACGCCTCTGCTGTTTTGGGAAAACTGTGACTGACAACCACCAAAGTTCTAAGCATAAGAAAAAATTTAGGCATGACTGGCATTCATTTCGCAATGTGCAGGAGCTTAGAGAGGTAGGAATCGATTTGAAGCACAGAAAAAGTAGAAGCTTGAGAGAGATAGAATTCACCAAAAAATGTAATTTCTATCCGGGAATCCTTTGGATGCCTGAAATAACAGTGGATGACTCAACCGAGCCTAAGTTCTTCAACTTAATAGCCTACGAGATGTGTCCGGATTTTGACAATGACTTAGGGATCACCTCTTACATATCCTTCCTTGATTCACTTATTGATGAACCCAAAGACGTTATAGACCTCAGAAAAGCCGGCATACTCCGCAACCTCCTTGGCAGCGACGAAGAAGTGGCTCTAGTCTTCAATGAGATAGGCACTGACCTGGTGCCTAACCCCGTAATATATAGAACAAATCCAGAATTATATTGAAATGAAGTCAATGACTTGGATATCTCAAGTTATTCATACCCATTTCGACAGCCCCTGGACAATGATTACTTTCCTTGCCGCATTCTTTGCACTTGGTCTCAGTGTCATACAGACGGTCTACTCTATCTCGGCATATTACAATCTATGAAATCTTTTTCACAGTGTGCGAAAGAAACACCGCCCTATTATAAATAACCATAATAAGACCAGAGGTATTCAAAAATTTGTTTGCTTTTCCATTTTCATGTGCATTTACATACCTTGGATATAATTTTATTAAGCTTAAATACATTGATTCTATGACTTTTCAGATTGCGGTTCAAATACAAGGACTTGTATGAGTTCTGCACCTCTCAGGATTTGTCATGGATCCTTATTCCTCTCTCCCTCTTAGCTGGATCATCCTATGGCCTTGTCATTCTGTTTGTTTACTCCTCTTTTGTCGGACTTGCATGTTAAGTAGTCTAAATAAGTCAGTGTGGACGATCTACTCGATTCTTAATTTGATGTAATGTGTGTTTGAGATAAACATGATGATAGCATCTACCAGAATTTTGTGGGTGAGGAGGGTTGAATGTATTATGTTATAAAATTTGAAGAGGAATAATTGATACAAGATATTACCCCTATATATTACACCTATTTTTCACATATATTAACTTTTGGATTAAAGACTATATTTGAAACCACAATTTATGTTATCAAAATTTCTTGATTTGATATTTTGATTATTTTCTCGACGTCTATGGACGAAAATAGGTGAAATAATTCACAAGTTGTTACCATTTGCTATTATCAACTATATAGTCCATTTGTCGGAGAATTTAGAATCCATTTGACTCCGCATTTTTAAATATAAGCGCATGTTTGTAGTCTGTAGACTAAAAAACGATGTAAGCCATGCATTTGGCTTTGCTTTTCTTTTTAAAAAACATTACATTTCTCAAAATGACAAAAAATGCACGTTTGCATAATGTAGGTGATGGGTAGCTTTTATAAAATGGTTTTAACAGGTACCCTGATTACATAGGGTAGTGGATAATTTTAGGAACATTTTAATAGTAATTTTATGGAAAAATATAAAAAATTGTAAAAAAAAAAAACAGTTACTTTTTATTCTTTTTCCATAATTTTTTATTATATTAAAAATTTTAGAATATTCCATTATGTTATGTCTAAAATTTTAGAATATTCCTTGTTGTCTCCAACATGGACCCGATTTGATATCTAGAATATTCCATTACATAATATCTAAAATTTTAGAATATTCTCCATTTTTTTTGACATGGACTAGGTCTGATATCTAGAATATTCCATTATGTAATGTTTAAAATAGCCACAACTAAATATCAAAATCTGAAAAATACCTTGTACCAAAAAAGAAAAAAAGAAAAATTAGGGATAAACTTCCAAAGTGTCGTGAATAGTGACATGCTGAATCTTGGGAGAAAATCAAAGCTTTTTGTTAAGTTTTAGACCCTTTAAAATAGCACATCCTAACTACCCTAGCTCTAATCGTCTATAGACTATGTCCAGAGGTGACCTTCTCTCTCACTTTTGTGAGACTTCTTTCATATGGGGTGGTAAGCTAAACACTCCGTGCTCGAGTTTTGCTAAAGGCCCGAGATTCCTTAACATGGTGATGGCATTCACTCTCACACCTTTGTCTCACTATAACTCCATTACTGAGCCTCGTGCTTGTTTTCTTCTTTCTTTGATGGAGGATCTTTCTATAGACTTTCCCTTTCACTTTATCACATCTATTCTAGATGTGTATTTGGATACTGCTACCTATGATAAGCTCATCTTTCTTTCGGTTATCATGCGGATCCTTTAGCACTTTCACTTTCCCATTCCTCTCTCTCCTCTCTTCACCACCACGGGTGCCATCAGCTCTGGCTCTATCTGGTGGAATGAGACCTAGCTTCAACCGAAGCGGCCACGAGTAGAGACGATCGATCCTACAGCTTCTACTGTTCCACCTTCTTCCTCGACTCCTTCTACCTCTGCAACTGGTGGTGTGACCCTCGAGGCTATAATGGCGCAGCTTCCGTGGATGGAGGTTGACTTTAGTGGTTGTCTTGACTATCTCACAGATGAGATGTGTCAAATGAACACTCGAGTCGGTCGCATTGCCCGCAGATAGGCTCGCATGGCTGCCTTTGTACCTTCTCCCTCTCCTTTACCAGAGGTCTCACCTGATGAGGGTGATGATGATGATGAGGATGATGCTAGCTCTTCCGATGATAACGAGATGACGACCTCTTAGTGACTTGCCCTTTGTCATTCATGACAAAAAGGGGGAGCAGTTTTAGATTTGAGAGTAGTCTTGTTCTTGGGGGGGAGAGTTAGTATAGGACATTTTTGTTAGGGGGAGTGTGTATAGCTTTGAGGGATGTAATAAGGTTTATATGTACTTTTCTTTCCTTTTAGTTACATTAGCCTCTTGTACACCAGTCTTGTGACCATTATGATTATGACATACATTGTACTTTGTTTTCTTATATATGATGATGATATATGTTCATTTTCTTCACCTACTTCTACATGTGTTGTTTATTTTCTCTCTTATACACATGTTTCATTATGTACGCAATCTTTATTTATGTTTCACACATGATGCCTCGATGGGTTTTGTTTAAGTGTTTCAAAAAGATAGGTTGTGAAAGTCTATCTTGCCATGAACTCTCTTCTTGCAAAGTTTTCAAGAGTTTATGTTAGGGTTAGATTTATTGTGTAATACAATAAGTGGTTATGAGTTGAGTGATTTAATATCTTTCCCATGATTGTTTCGTTTGTTGTGATTTTGTCACGGATTGCCAAAATCGGAGATTGTTAGGGACATATTTTATTTAATTGGCTAATACTTTGACAAAATGCATTTTACTTGTATTTGGGTAGATTTAGGATAAGTTTAAGACTTCAAGAAACATGTTATTCAAGTCAAGTGTTAAGACCATAAAGATTTGACCAATAAATAAGTGAAGAATAATTTTTCAATAAAACTCGATAGAAGTCTCGATAGATTCTTTCTATCGAGATTTAATGTTGAAACTCAACAGAAGCTTGACACAAGCTATTTCTGTTGAGACTTATGAAATCATAAATTCCAAATCTGATTTTCGACCTATGCTTGTATATTTGTATAGGGTTTCTTTTCTCACAACCCTAAACATATATTATGATTATTTTAAAGGTTGTCACACAAGAAAGCGCATGCAAAAAGTGCCCTAGTTCATTATTCTCTCTATAGAAGCTATTGCGTCTTTACTCCAAGGATTTTGTGACCAAGGAGTTTCCTAATCTTCATTGTTGATGAACTGAACAACTTTGCAGCCAATAACCTCTTCAAGTTGGTGGAGTTAGTCACGTACTAGAATCCGTGCATCATTGGTTAGTCACGTACTGGGATTTGTGCATTGAACGGAAAGATTGCCGCTACAATACAAGTTCAATTAGGTATTGGGGTAAGGGTTCAACTGTAGGTTTGTATTTTGGGATAGGCCAAGGGTTTGGTAAGATTCCTTATACTTGTAACCACTTGTGATTGATAACAGTAGATTCTTGGGAGTAGTGACCTTATATTTACCTAGTAGGGTTTTGCCTCAGTGGTTTTTCTCATTTGTAAATAAATCACCCGTGTCAATTTTATTTTCCGCTATATTTAGTTTAGTTGGTGATTTGTTTGTGTTACCACGTTATCGTATGTAATTTGATCTAATTAATTAACTTAGGTAATTAATTAATTTCCAAGGGGTTAATTCATTTTAAGGAGAAAGAAAGGAAAAAAAAGAAAAAAAGAGATTCTGTACTTAGCAGAACCACATTGTATATGACACAACCTTTATTATATATAATATATGACACGATATAATCAATATATATATAAAAACAGAGACCTCATGCGAGAGAGCATGAGGGTCTGCTAAGTGGCGCTTTCTATAGCTTTTTTATTTAATCCATCCATCTATTTTTTTTTTCGTTTCAAGTTTTTACACCTCATCTGTTATTACTCCTCACTCCTCTAAGGTTTAAACTTTCAAGTATACCATTAATTCAGCCCTACGTCTAACCCTTCATTTGCCAACCCCTTGCAATTATCCAAGTTACATTTTAGGCTTTACCATACTTCCAGCCCTGAGTCTTAACAAAAATCTCAACAATTTCTATAATTTTTTTATCTCTCTTGCCTCTCCTCTTCACTCTGCAACATCACCACCATATCTTCATCACCATCGCCAAACAAATCTACAACTTCACCATCATCCCTTGAGCCAAACTGAACAAATTTCACAGCAGAAACTGAAAACCCAAAACCCACCATTTAGCCAAATTGAAATCCTAAACCACCTACCACCGCCACCAGACAGCCCAAATCTCCACCATTGTCACCCACGCCACGTTGTCGCCAATCTGCAAAGGATCCAATCATATCCAATGACTCTCTCTCCACAGTTTGCACATTTGCGAAAATCACAAATGTATCATCAGAATTGGAGTATTTCTTTGAGGCCAGTTTTATTTTACCCCGTTGTTTCTTTTGGGATGTTATTTTTAATGTTTTCAACTAGAAAGAACTTTTCTTTTTTAATTAATAATAATTTATAATTTTAAGGCATGCAAAATTAATGAAGTTTTCTATGTATGATGAAGGATTGAAGATTTGAAAGCTTTAAGGGATCATCCAAATTTATATGTTGTAATTACTTTTTAACCATTGTGGTTTGTGACTTTTAAATTACTTCATATTGCAAATGGTCATGTTGATATTAGCTTGGGATACTTACAAAAAATAACAGAGTGTTTTCAAATCTAAACTTGGCAAATTTGGCACTAACTGCACTCACTAGAATTTTAGTTTTAATTTTGAACTTTAATAGGATGTGATTAAATATTGACGTTGAAATAGGAGTGTTTTTTAATATTTTAAATTTATTTTTTATTTCTCATTATTTCAATTCAATAATTATAATAGATATATGTATGCAATTTATAATTGTTGCTTTTTATGATAAACTCATTATTAATAAAGTTCTATAACAATTATGCTATAATACATGTACAACATTCTTCAAAATCATCTTACATAAAACATTATAACATTATCCGTGCATCGCACGGGTAATTTACTAGTATGAATATAATTAGGACATTACATGAGTTTATGTACGTAATAGTATTAATTTACTATGCTATTTTGAAAACAAATACTAAATGACTGATATTGTACTATAGCACTTATAATTTCACATGGAAGATTTTTTTTAAAATATATATATATATTTTGATAGGTTTTAATCATAATGGATAAGAATTTCTACTAGTTTTAGTTAATAGTAGCTCATTGAGGCAGTGGTATAAAAAGATTAAAAAATTTATACTTTTACTCTTTTTAAAATCCAGAATTTAATTTGAAATCACCCTAAATTTTATGGAATTATGTAGTTTATCAAGTTCTTTAATGAAGGGTAGCAATTTGGCATAAAGACAATGTGGCTATTTGGCCATGACCATGATTTTTAAGACCAAAGTTTTATTATATTGTACATGATACTATATAAATTTTCAAATTATTTCACCAGCTTCACGGTTGATCTCTCGTGTATTACATGATCACAGTTGTTCTCAGTGTCTGAACTCTGAAGCAGCATCCTATTCTCTGACCTATTATTGAGAAAAGATAACCTTGACTTCTATTTTCAGTACAATCGAACCATAGCACGGACATCTTATTTTGCTTTATTACGAGGCTTATGAGAAGATAGAATCACAAACAAAACTTCCATTGCAATTAAAAGAGCTTATGCCAAACTTGCTAATAAAAAAAGTGGAACATGCTTTCTCCTTTCTTTAGGAAATAAATGATGCTATAAACCAGGCCCGTTGGTAGTAGTGGTGTGGAGTAAAAAAGTTATCATTTAAGGGATCAAACTAAAATGTGATAGATTTAATATTTTTATTTCTTTTTACATATTATATATTTTGGTATATATATAATAGTATAAAAAAATTATGAAGATACTTCAAGATATAAATGAAATATTTTACAAATCAACAGATGTTGAACAAAGAGCGTTTATCAACCTTAATAATATGTGCTAAGATGAAGATACTAGCCAGGTATCTTTAATCAATTATCATGATGTTACTAAGTAGGTATAAAAGGAAATACAAATTAAAAATATTATTAAATATCTCCAATATTAAACTTGCATTTAATACTCATTTAGAGATTTAAAATAAAGAAAATGTTTGACTTCAAACATGTTGGAGCCTTAGGTTCCAATTACCAATAGTATATATGTCATATTATGTGTAATTTACATGATTCACTTAGTCGATTGGGTTAAATGACTCATGACAAGAACTAATTAATGTCATCTCTTGTTGATCATTGAAGCCCAAGAATTCAAACATGGTTAGAGCCGAACTTTGTTCTTAAGATAATTAAGTACCAAATATGTATGCCATGGGTTTTATAACTTAATTGGCTCCTCTTGATGTTTCGAACGGAAATGTCCATGCTTAAACTTCTACTCCCAAGACATAGTCAAATATGTATATTAGGTTCTCAGCAATTTTCTTTTTAATATAAACAACTAAATTATCTACAATAAAACTTGTCCTTGGAGATCCTTAAGATGTTCTTTGGGAATTGAAGTTTCAAATGTTTTCTAAATTGTCAACGTCTTTATTTTCAATAAAGTATCAATTCTTCTTAATTTGCATATACTTACAACAGGATAATTAATAGTGAAATATCCAAATTAAAGGAATTATTAGTGGCTTTAAATTTAATTATTCTTAGCAAAGATAATATTATTTGTACTTTATTAATCAATATGATTATATATTTTAATTAAATTAAGGAACTTAATGTATTGTACCTAAATTTTTCGCTCATGAAAAACTCCAAGCTTTGTCGGGCCCGGGGTATGGCCACTTGGCCCCTTAAGCCACTGATCAGGAAACATAACACACAAAAGTGTGTAATTCCAACAGGGCTGCATAAAAATGAAGGTACAACCATTGTTTATTAAAAAGATTTAAGAGCACAAACTATGTCACAATTTACACTCATATTAAAAAGTGATTGAATTACTTTTCACTAAGTGCCAATAAGGGAATCCATGTGTAAGTTTTATAATTAAATTACAAGTCGACATATGCAGAAGTTGTGGTAAAATGTATGGCTCTAGAACAGTTGTTCGTTTAATGGAAAAGTGTGCATGATTTTAAATCATAAACCAAATAACAAGCCTGTTTTATAAAAGGTGATGAGAATATAGTTTTGTTCTTTCTCATTCACAGTTTCATCAATCTTGAGTCGTAAAACAAATTAGTAGTGCACATTTGCACAAAAGTGTGTGCATTTGATTCCAGACTTGTTATATGAATAAAGTAATGAAGACTCTAAAGTCTAAACAATTCAAGGTAACGTTTTCATGTTCAGTTAGCAGATATAAAGTTTACCATTTGATCAATGCTATCATAGCAATATTTACCTTATTTTGGAAAACACTGACAATGGCCGGAATGGAGCATATAATTTCCATGGAGGAGATGATATCGAGAACAGTTGAAAGAAAAGAAGCCGGTGAAACAAGCAGAGGCCATGATCAACCTGTCATTGTCTCTAGTGCCACCCAGAAGCTCAGTATTGCAATCCATGAGACAGGTTGTACCCGTTCCGAGGAAGAGAATTTTATGAAATTAAAGGAGGCGCGACTCAAAGGGATAAACCGATGGACAACAAAGCCAAAGATACAAAAGGTTATGTTTGTGCATTTAATCAAAATATAATTATTGTTTTATTAATTAAGGTAGTCCTATATATCTTTTTTTTTTAAATGATGCTTTTCACAAAATTTACTATGAAACTTTTGATTGCATTAAGTTAGAATAGTTGCAAAATATTTATACCCACTATCTCAGTATCTTGTGATTTATTTCACCATCATCTTGTGATTTATTTCCTTATTTTATTTGTAATTAACCTGTAACTATTTTGACTTTATATAAAAGAGTCTTAACACTCTTGATGCTTGTACACCGGTTCCAAGCTTAGGTCACTTAAGACCTTTACGTAGGCCTAAAGGCCCTCACTAGATAAAGGTTGTAAAACTGTAGATTTATCAATGAAAAACTGGGTGAGTTGTGCGCTCTCTCCACCACCTAAGAAGGTTCTCAAAATTGTGGCTTAGTAAAAACAACTCACCCATTTTTTTTTATTGAAACTATAAGTTGTAGCTCAAAATCCAATCCAATCCAACTGAAACTATAAGTTGTAGCTCAAAGAAATTTTTTTTATAAGCATACCAAATCATCATTGATTATGAATTTCATCAAACGGTGTAAGGTTTCAATTTTAGTAAGCCAAAATCACACAAGGTCTATTATCAACGTAAGAAGCAAGACCTCCCACATGACCCACACACCAAACAATCACTCTAGTCCTCAAGATGAAAATCAAAGTTGGAAATTAATTAGATTTCTTATCCAAGGTAAAGGAAACAAACTTTATAATAATAATAATAATAATAATAATAATAATAATAATAATAATAATAATATTATTATTATTATTATTATTATTACTACATATAAATTCCATCCATTTTTGTTAAATTTTACACCAAAACCTTGGAATTTGATTTTCTACATTGATTTAATTGATACTAATTCGTAAAGTTATGCGCTGAATTCATCTTAGGCATCTTGGCGCTGTTGGGTGATTTAATTGTTAGATGAGATGGTACTTACTAATTCGTTAAGTTATGTGTTGAATTCATCTCTACACTTTAAAATTTATGTATCCTTGTAATATTATAATTTTATATCATAGATAGTATTTATTTTTTAAATTTCTACTATAAAATATCAAATTGGATCTCTTGATCATATTGCACTTTACTAACAAAACTTGATATTTAAAAATTTAGAGAGAGAGAGAGAGAAACAAACAATAACCCATCAAAAAAATTGATATTTAAAATTTGAAAATTTCACTAATATATATATATATATATATATATATATATATATATATATGTAAACAAAGGGAGTTAATCTTGTACCAGAGGCTGTACCGATATGACTTGTGGAACGATATATTTTGGTACCGATCGATACCGGTGTACCGTTTCGGGATTATCGTTATTTTTTATATTTATATTATAATAAATATAAAATATTACCATAAAATATTACCTCAATTCAGAACAAATTATGTATAGTTTTAGACTTTAGCATCAATTAAAAGAAGAAAAAAAAAGCACAATATGAAAAATAGAAAGCTTAACTGTTCATTGCATACTAAGAAAACAAATAATACCAATAAGTTAATACAAATAAGTTATCATTTTGCCTTTACAAAAATTCAAAAATTACAACAAAAAAAAAGAAGTTTTTTTTTTTCTGTACCGGCCGGTATTGCCCGAAATAGGCCGGTATAGCCGGTACACCCGGTATTTAAACAGACACGAAACGTTGGTATTTCGATACTGGTATACGTATCGGTATGGTGCATACCAACTGGTATGGCCGATATCGATACGGTATCGACTACACTGATGAAAACCCCACAAATGAATATGAAATTCATCAAAATAATATTAAAATATTTTGAAATATTATACAAAAAATAACAATAAAAATTATTGTAATAATGTTAAAACATGTAATGCCATAATTAGTGACTATATAAAAAGATTATATTTTTCCCCAAATGTATATATTGCTTGTAAAATTTTAATGACAAAAATTGTTACATTTTCTTTTGTAAATAAATTTATTAAAATTAAAACTAATAAAATCATACTTAAGATTGACTATTTCACAAGAAGATAAAGTACATATGAGATATATTATCAACTATAATTGAGAACTTAGCTTAACCTGAATGCAGGAACTAAATTAGAGTCATTTTTGTATTGTTAGGATTTTATGTCCCAATTGTAAAGCAATTAACCAATTCTTAGCCAAGTAATTAATTTGATTAATTATGTTCTAGATCTGAATTGATAAACATCACATAAACATGGATCACACATAAACAACCAAAATGATGACTAAACAAAAAAACCGAAAACACGACTCCAAAAACACCTCCCAAAGATTTGGACTAGCAACTTGGATGTAAACTGGATGCAGCAACTTCACTTGATCGCCAAATCTTTGGTATGAACTAGTTCTCCAATTGATACTTTAAGAGAGCTTGAAAAATTTCAGATCTATGTACAATAAACTACTATTCGGTAGACTTGGAAAATATGCTTTAGGTTGCCTATATAGTAGACTTGAAGTGAAAGTAACCCTAGAACATTAAGCTAATTAAGAAAACAAGACTTCTAGATCTATTATGTACGATTCTTGATTGGTCAAGCTCTTCAATTCAACTAGCTGAGTTAAGTGAATCTCGACATGTCGAGCTAGTGTTGAAAACCAGCATAGTGGTAGTCCAGTTTCTATTTTTCTTGAGTCTATCATTACTTGAATCTTCACTTGTCTTGTACTAGAACATGTTTACAATTGAGCACCAAGATTAACTAAAATTCTAAGTGGTACAATTGTTCACAGTTTGTCAACCTAATTCTATGGAGCTAACTGGTATCTCAAAAAGCAAGAAGATTGAATTTTTTTTTAATTTTTTTAAGTAAAATTATAATATTACAAGTTAATATTTAAATATAGAAAAATTTCAACTTAAAGTTGTTGCCTTAAGTCTCAAACTGTATCGGGCCATCACAACCTACATAAATTGTAAAAGAAATAAATTAGGAAAGACGTAGAGATTAGAGGGGCACTTCTTTGATATTATATTATGGGGAAAAACATGGGGTAATTATATGTTTATACATTGTACTAGCAATATAAATCTCACATTGCAGATTAAACAAGAATTTTCCAAAAATATGTTTCTTTAGTGAAACTTTTTCTATTTGGTATGGTGTAGACTATAGACTCATGTATCTTTTATTTATTTTTATTTTATGAATATGCTGAGGTTAATGAGTTAATGAACTAAGTACAGTAGGTTTTTTTTTAGGATTTTTTTTTGGGATGCTGAAACTCAGTACACTAGTTGAGATACACGTGTTTCTTTTATAAAAATAGTTTCAACATATATAGGGCGTCTACTCTTAATGATGTTCTTTATCGTTAGATCAAAACACCAATTGATTTTTGGTGTAAGCAAGGATTGAATCTCAAATCTCTTATTTGATCACAAAAAACTTTATCAATTGAGTTAACTAGAACCCACTAAAATACAAGTTAAATGTTCATCACATGCGGTGGTGCGAATGCCTTAAGTTATATGTCGAGGATAATTATAGTTTATTAATCTTACTATTATAAATTGGAAAATGTTTGACTTCAAATATGTTTGGAGTCTTGAACTTTAACCACCAATAAGAAGATGAAATGCATTTCGATTGCACATGATTCACTAGGATTGTTAAGTGGTTGCACTTGACAAGTAATAATATTATGTTAGTTTCCTATTGATAGTTGGAGCCAAACTTTGTCCAAATAAATTTATTAACATGTATCTTTGCAATGATAAGTGAAAAAACATATTATTTATTGTAAATTTATTATATTGTTGTCAATTATTACTTTGCTAATTTATAAACTGCGTGAACCATCAGGTTCTATTGCTTCGAGGTCACAAAGATTTTGGAAAGTACTGTGAGCCGAGGGTGGTATCAATCGGTCCTATCCATCATGGTAAGCCAAAGTATCGATTAGCAGAGGAATACAAGCTTACATTGGCAGAATACTTCATTATAGAAAGTGGCAAGACTCATAAAGAATTGTATATGGTGATTAAGAACAACATCGAGCAACTAAGGAAGTGTTTCGATGAGGAGGTGATTCACAATTATAATGATGAAGCTCTTGCATGGATGTTGTTTGTGGATGGTTGTGCAACACTGAAATTCATACACTCTGTTGTTGAGAAGAAGGTCAAAGATTTCAAAATTAAATATGGTCAAGTGGCCTTTGTGCAACAGGATTTATTCTTGTTGGAGAATCAACTTCCTTATCAAATTCTAGATGATTTAATCAAAAATAGTAATGAGGGTGAAAAATTGAGGAAGTCGGTCCAAAGTTTCATCGATATGCAAAGTATGAGAGCAGAAACAAAGGGTGAAAAAACAAAGGAAACGCCACCCAATAAAGAACCAGTTCATCTACTGGATCTACTGCGGAACAGACTTCTATGCAGCACTTCCACAAGTCCTGAAAACAACTCTAACCAGGAAGATTGGAACCAGAAAGATTGGAATTCATTTCGCAACGTGCAGGAGCTTAAAGCAGTAGGAATTCATTTGAAGTCCAGCAACGATAACTGCTTGCGAAACATAACCTTCATCAAGAAAGGGAATTTCTACGGCGGAACACTTAGTCTGCCTCCAATAATAGTGGATGACTCAACCGGACCCAAGTTCTTCAACTTGATAGCTTACGAGATGTGTCCGGATTTTGATAATGACTATGAAGTCTCGTCTTACATATCCTTCCTCGATTCACTCATCGACGAATCCAAAGACGTTATAGACCTTAGGAATGCAGGCATACTCCGCAATGTCCTTGGCAGCGATGATGAAGTGGCTCGTGTCTTCAACAAGATAGGCACCGACTTGGTTCCTAACCTTGAAATATACAAAGGCGTCAGACGCGAAATCCAGCAATACTACGACAAGAGGAGGATGCTCTGGATAACTCAAGTCATTCACGACCATTTCAGCAGCCCGTGGACGGTAGTGGCTTTCATTGCCGGATTATTTGTACTCATTCTTAGTGTCTTACAGACCGTGTACTCTATGTTGGCTTATTATCACCCATTATCAAAATGAGACCAGAGGCATTGAAAATTTGTTAAAGATTCTCTCTGGTACGTCCTATATATGGATGGCTATGTCATTCCGTTTGTTTACTTTCCTTTTGTCCAACTCCCATGTTCGTTTAAATAAGTTAGTGTGGACAATATACTTGATTCTTAATTTAATGTAATGTGTGTTTGAGATAAACATGAGAGTTGAGAGTATTATGTAATAAAAGTTGAAGATTGAATAATTGATCCAAAATATTACCCTATTTTATGATTTTGTTTTGTAGTTAAACTGTTAGAGCATGAATTCTCATATCAGGTGTGTTTATGTTTGGATATGAATTTATATATCAATGTGCATTTTTTCATCTGTAAACTTTTGGATTAGAGACCTGATTGTCGTATTTGAAACCACAATTTATGTAATCCTTCTCGATTTGATATTTTTCCCAACGCCCATGGACGACAATAGGACGAAATCATTCACAAGTTTTTACCATGTGCTACTATCAACTTCTTAGTCCATTCTCTGGAGAATTGATCGAGTCAATCCAACATGTGGTCCACATTACCAACACAAATAAATAATTGTGGTTTCCCAGTCTGAACACTTTAAAATCAAGTTTTGAAAAAGAAATAACTTTTGTTTTTATTTTTTAAATTGTTAAGAGAACCACATTATTAAATTCTAACCTTAGTACACTTTGTAAATTTCTATAAAATATTAATATTCCTTATCTATTTTCCACTCACCTATAAGTAATTCTTTTTTTCTTTTTCTTTTTTTGAGAGGCACCTATAAGTAATTCAATTGATTCTTGTAGCTTAAAATGCATGCTCAGCAAAACATGAACATTATGTTACATGCTAGAATTAATATAATAAAAATAGAAAAAAAAAAAAATCTATTTTTGGGGTATTCCACAATTCACTCATAAACTTTAAAATTGAGCAACTTCCCCCTTTTAAGTATTGGAAACGGAAAAAAATACCCCCTTGCTGTTAAATTATGATTTAAATTCTAACAAAGTCTTTTATTGCACTAGAAAAGGTTGGAAGGAGAATTGTTATAAGTTTTGAATGGAACCCTAGTAAACAATGATATATAGTAACCCTAATAGTCCTAAAGGAGTGAAATTCCTTGTCACTTAAGTAGTAACCTGCATGAATATTCTATTAAATAATCTCTTACATGGATCCAATTTGATTTTTGTAATATTCTATTACGCATTATCTAAAATAACCCAAACTAAATATCAAAATCTCAAAAATAACATATACCAAAAAATAAAAATAAAAATAAAAAAGTAAATTTTTTTGGGATAAACTTCCAAAGGTTGTGAATAGTGACATGCTAAATCTTGGGGGTAGATAGGAGTTTTTTTAAGTGAAAAACCTATTGCTACACCATGTATTTGATAAATGTATATATGCTTATGGGGTGTGAGAGGTAAGGATCAGGGTTCAAGTCTTCAAGAGAAAGTTTTACACACATATACATTTAAATTAGGTTAGAATAGAAATTTTATCTTGTATAAAAAAAAAAATGTGTACATGCACAAATGTGTGCAATAAAAACACTGACTTAAAAAAAATGAAAATTTTAATTTTGATTAAAAAGTGTCATGAATGCTTCTATACCACCTAACTTTTTCACTTTTTTTTTTTTTTTTTTGTGTCAGAGTTGTTTTTTCATGTAATTAGGGATTACTTTTTGGTTTTTTCTTAGCTAATAAGAGGAGGCAGAGTAATTGAAAGGTTATATATATATATATACGCGTATTATACGGTTACTTAGCTTTTTTAGGAGTACTTTGCCTCTTCCGACAAGTGTCCGATTTTTGGGACGTGTCCAACTTGTGTGACCCCCGTGCACTACTGTAACTAAAGCACTGGAGCCAAGCATTATCCAAATCCTATAGATAATAATATATACCCAAACAAATTAAATTATAATCCCCATACAGATATATATCAGGTGATCGTTATTCATGTGGGTCAAAAAGGTTCATGCTATACCAGTGAAAAAAGCGTACTGTAACAAATAGAAATAAATATAATAATACAATGATGCTGGCGTAGCTACCAAGTAGAATTGAAAAAAATAAAAAAGTTAAAAAAAGCGAAAGAGAATTTTGCTATATGATATCCTGGAGAGAGTATATGTAACTTTATGAATAAAAAGGGAAAGCAATAGCATCACCAAATAGTATGCTTTAGAAAAGGATGTGTTAACGTTGCATAATTCATCTATAAGACATACTCTTTAGGGACTTATTCTAAGCTGGAATTTCAAGGTTAATTTTAGTATTGTAGTTTTTTTTTTTTTTTTTTTTTCTGCATTGTTCAATAATAAATGGACATAATATAATAATACTCAATATGTCATCTTTTATAATTTTTAACGTATTAAAACTCTTTATCTATTGGTTTGCAAATGGGAGCAACAATTTCAAACACCTTATCATTGTAATTTAACAAACTTTCTAGACACTAAAACTCTTTTCAATTAAAAATCTTTATCGTAAAAGCTCTACCGTTAAAGCTCTAATTATTATAGCAATACCAAATGAACTCTCAGAAAATTACCTAGTTTAAAGCCTTAAGTAAGCTAATCATAGTTCCATCCCATGATATGCTGGTTATTGTCGAAAAATTAAGGGTGGCCACTTGACTTAAGGAGAGTGCAACTACTTGGCACAACAAAAATCTTGTCACTTGATAGATTAAAAATACATTTTATTATATAGTACTAATTGCCCAATATCATGCTTGTGCACAAACTATTCAAGTATTCTATATAAAATATAGAAATTATTTCAATGAATATATTGAAAAATAAAAAAGACAGTAAATATAAAATATAAAATTGCTTTATATTGCATGTCAAATGCGCCTCATCTAAGTGTAAATTTTTCATTAAAAAAATGATATTAGACTAGAAAATTCTTGAAATTTTGAAGAGTTTTGGTTGAAGTTTTGACTTTTTTTAAACATTGGAAATAAATTTTCACTTAAACTAAATTATTTTAATGTCACCTGATGAAATTATGTTTTACAACTGATGAAACTTATACTAATGATTAAGCTTAAATTTTTGTAATAATTGGTAATTTATCATAGAATTAGAGTCCCAAGTATGATCTCTGTATCCATTCTGCTTAAGCTGCCGGGATTGACAATCAATCATTTATCAGCATTTTAGTTTTTTGAACTTGGTAACTTGGTAAGGGGGTAAGGTCCCTGGACCCTTTATCCACTGGTTGGTAGGTGGAATCATAGCAAAACTTTACAAAAGTAGAGATATACATATATAATACCAACCCTGCTGCATAAAGATAAAGGTACAATCATCATCAGTGTATTGAAAAAGTACGTAAAATCTCAAATTCTAACAACCTTGTTTTGTAAAAGGTGAAAATAGTTTTGTTCGTTCTCATGAAACTTGTCGTAAAACAAGTTACTAGTGCATAAAAGTGTTTACATTTGATTCCAGACTTGGCATATGAATAAAGTTAAAAGACTAACTGCTTCAAGCTAACGTTTCCATTTTCCCTTAGCATATATAATTAATGTTTAATATTTGATCAATCGGTTATCATCATAATAGTTACCTTGTTTTGGTAAACACTAACCAAAGCCATAATGGAGCACGTAATTTCCATGGAGGAGATTCATTCAAGAAAAGTTGAAAGAAGAGAAGCTGGTGAAGCAAGCGTAGGCCATGATCAACCTGTCAGTGTTGTTGTTGCAACCGAGAAGCTGAGTATAACAATCCATGAGAATGAGATATATAGTACCAGTTTCGAGAAAGAGAACTTTAAGAAATTAAAGGAGGCGCAAGTCAAAGGGAAGAATCGATGGACTACAAAACCAAAGATACAAAAGGTTGTGTTAATTTGTGCATTCAATTATCAAAATTCTTTTATTAAAGTAGTTCTATATATCCTATAAAAAAATATAAAAAAAATGCATGTTGTCGCAAAATTTACTATGAAACTCTTGACCCCATTATGTTAGACTAGTTGTTTCAAAAAAATAATAATAATAGTTGTTACAAAATATTATTCCCACTATCTTGTGACTTATTTCATCATTAGTTTTGTCATTTAATTCCTTATTTAATTTATTTGTAATTAACCTATTTATATAAAAGAGTCTTGACATTCTTGATGCATGTATACCAGCTCCAGGTATTGGTCACTCGGGCTTTTTCCTAAGGCAGACATGGCAAATAGGTCGGGTCATGTCGGGGTTCAGGTCGAAAATGGTTTCAAGCTGAAAACAGCTCATCATAATTAGCAGGTTAGAAAACGGGTCGGGTAGAGTTCAGGTAGACCCGTAGTTTTTCACTTAAAAAAAATAGAAAACATATATATGCCACTTGGTAATATATTTAAACCATAAATATACTAGTATTAGTGTAGTGAACATAAACTTTTTTCATCAAAGAAGCAATTTTGGCTGTAGATACTCCCGGATTTATGTCCCTCACTCGTCTCTTGTCTTACTAGCTATCACATATATAATCACAATATGTGACAGCGTAACACATTGCAAGCCTCCAGCATTTTCTAACCACCATCTTACACTTCCATTTTAGAAGAAAAAATTATCAACACTCTTTAAATCCAAAAGCCCACCTATTTATTTTGAAATAAGTATCATTTTTCTTCCTATGAATAAAATAAAAGTTCCCACCATAGGGGGAAAAGGACAAGTAGGACAAAGTTATGAAGAAAAAGAGAAGAGTTTACTATGAACAATTTATCTTAGTCGAAAGCTAGATTATATTACAGGAGAATGAAAATAGATAGATGTTGGAATACAAAGGTAGAGGACAATAAAAATAGATAAATATTCTAATTCTCTTGCAACTACTTTGATGTGAAAAGCAATAGCTTTGGTCAAGGTCCACATAAATACTTCAACAATCATTATACAACTTCTAGAAAAGTAGATAAGAAAAGAACCTAAATACTCTTACATGAGTTCCAGTTAACTCAACTGGTAAAGTCTTTGATGGTTGAATAAGATATCTGACATTCAATTCCCGCCTATACCAAAAACCAATTGGTGTTTTGGTCTGATAATAAAAAGTATCATCAAGAATAGACGTCATAAGTTAAAACTATCTCAAAAAAAAAAAATACTCTCACTCTTTATAGAGTGAACCAAATGATAATAGTTTCATATAACAAGCTTAGCTGTTAGGATTGTGTATTAGTTCATTGAATTGAGGGCTGTTGTGGCTTGTAGTAGTGTTGTTGTATTAGTTTACATTGTATACTTGTATACTTGTATTGATTGTGATAGAATTGTATACATGTATAGGATTGTGCTAGAGTTAGTTGATAAAGGAAGTTGGTAGGTTAGCCAGCTGTACAAGGGTTGGTTATGCACAGTTGGTTATGGATTGAGAGAGTTGGTTATAGAAGTTAGTTACAGATTGTATAAAGGGGACTGGCAGTATTGTAGTAGCATGAATCCAGAATAATAACAATTATTCCATTCTCTCTCTCTCTCTCTCTCTCTCTCTCTCTCTCTCTCTCTCTCTCTCTCTCTCTCTCTCTCTCTCTCTCTCTCTCTCTCTCTCTCTCTCTCTCTCTATGAAGGCACAGCTGTCCTTGAATTCAGCTACAACATAAAGAAAATACAATTGAGTCCTAGCACAATTAGCTAAGTCCAAATTTAATAATCCTCCAACCTAGCACCTTCTCTTTTAAGGAAAGAAAAAAAAGGTTGACCCAAAAAAAAAAAATGGATTGGGTTACAAGTTAATTAGGTTGGGTCAAGCCACGGGTTTGCTCATTTTTGCTTTGAGTAAAAAAATTCTAGTTTAAGTCTAGTCTGTTGGGTTAAAATGAATTGACCCTTTGCAATTAATTAATTAATTACCTCAGTTAATTAATTAAATCAAATTTTATGCAATAGCGTGGCAACACAAACAAATCACCAAATTATCTAAATGCAGCAAAAAATAAATTTGACACAGGTAATTTGTTTATGAATGGAGAAAACCACCAAGGTAAAACCCCACCGGATGATTTTAAGGTCACCACTTCTAAGAATCCACTATTATCAATCATAAGCGGTTACAAGTATAAGGAATCTTACCAAACCCTTTAGCCTATCCTGAAATACCAACCTAAAGTTGAACTCTTACCCAATACCCAATTGAACTTGTATTGTAGCGGCAATCTTTCCATTCAATGCATGAATCCCAGTACATAATTAACCAATGATACACGAATCTCAATACATGACTAACTCCAGCAACTTGAAGAGGTTGTTGGCTTCAAAGTTCTTGAGTTCATCAACGATGAAGATCAGGAAGCTCTTTGGTCACAAAATCCTTGGCGTAAAGACGTAGTAGCTTCTTTAGAGAGAATAATGAACTAGGGCACTTTCTACATACATTCTCTTATGTGACGGCCTTTAAAATAAGCTTTATATATATCTAGGGTTGTGAGGAAAAAAAAAAGCCTACAAAAATATATAAGCTTGGCCCGAGAATCGGATCTAGAAATTCTAATTTCGTAAGTTTCGACTTTAAATCTCGATAGAAGTCCTTTCTGTCGAGATTGCTGTCGAGTTTTAATGAACAACTTTTCTTCACTTGTTTCTTGGTCTAATCTTCATGGCTTTAACACTTGACTAAAACTCTTATTTCTTGAAGTACTAAACTCATCCTAAATCTATCCAATTACAAGTAAAGTGCATTTTATCAAAGGATTAGCCAATTACATAAAATATGTCCTTAACATGGTCCAATTTTTCCATGTCTAGCCTAAGGCCCCCACTAGATAAAGTTCCAAAAACTATAGTTTTTATTACTATAAAATAGATGAGTTGTGTGCTCTCTCCACCACTCAAGAAGGTTCCCAAAATTGTGGCTCAGTAGAAATCCAATTAATTTGAAATTCTAGGTAGCAATATATATTGTAAGCATGTCGAATGATCATTGATTATCAAATGCATCTAACAGTTTCAGGTTTCAATTTTTGTAAGCCAAACTCCCACAAGTTATGTTGTCAATATAAGACACAAAATCTCTCATATGGTTACACACCAAATATCAGTCACTCTATTTTTCAATACAAAAATCAAAGTTGGGAATTAGATTTCAGCTTTCCTTCATCATGCATCACCTTACCTAAGGTAATGAATATTTTTTTTTGAAATAAATAATAATAATAATTTTCATCTCGTTTTGTTAAATTTTATACCTGAACGTGTACTTTTAATTACTCCCTATCTAAAATTAATATTGGCTTAATTGGGATTAATTCATCATTAAGTTATGTGTTGATTCGCCTTTACTTAGGCATCTTGAGGCCATTGGGTGATTCCATTTTTAGGTGAGGAAATAGTGCCTTCAATATATTAGAATATATTTTTCTACGCTTTAAAATTTTTTTATCATTGTCATATTATAATTTTATATTGTAGATAGTGTTTCTTTTATTATATATTCTTTTTCTACTAGAAAAATAATCCCAACAATGTTGAGACATGAAATATCATAATTATTGGCTATATAAAAATATTAGATTTTTTTCCCAGATGTATTTATTGCTTGTAGAATTTTACTAATAAAACTTAATACAGTTTTTTTGTAAAGATTTAAAAAAAAAAAAAACTAAAATTGATACAATCGTACTTAAAATTACTATTTCACAACAAGATTAAGTAGATCAATTAGAAAGATTATCAACTAAAAATTCAAAAATTGAATTATAAATTTTTTGCATCTCAAAAGGCAAGAATTTATGGATTTTAAATTTATATATATAATATTAAAAGCTAAGATTCAAATATAGAAAAATTCTTAACTTAAAGTTGTTGCCTTGAGCGGGAAAGTATATGGAGCCATCCCGACATATATAAAATGTATAAGAAATAAAAGAAGAAAGACATAAAGAGTGGGTAATTCTTGTATATTATATATATTGTGGGGGGGGGGGGGGGGGGAAATATATATATATATATAATGTGGGGGGGGGGGGGGGGGGAAATATATATCTATATATATATATAGATATATAGATATATATATTTCTTTATTGAAACTTTTGTTGTTTGGTATAGTGTAGAATCATGTAGTTTTTTTTTTTAATTTTTTTAATTTTTTTTTTTTTATTGAATAAGGTTCTTGTAGAACAACATGTTACTTGTATAATAGGAGTGTTATTTACTGTAATTTACTATATTATTGTCAATTATTACTTCGTTAATTTCTAAACTGCGGGAACCATCAGGTACTATTGTTGCGAGATCACAAACATTTCAAAAACTACTGTGAGCCGAGGGTGGTATCAATTGGTCCTATCCATCATGGTAAGCCGAAGTATCGATTATCAGAGGAATACAAGCTTACATTGGCAAAAAACTTCATTGACAAAAGTGGCAAGACTGATAAACAATTGTATATGGTGATTAAGAACAACATCGACCAACTAAGGAAGTGTTTCGATGAGGAGGTGATTCACAATTATAATGACGAAGCTCTTGCATGGATGTTGTTTGTGGATGGTTGTGCAACACTGAAATTCATAGACTCTGTTGTTGAGAAGAATGTCAAAGAGTTCAAAATTAAAAATGGTCAAGTGGCCTTTGTGCAACAGGATTTATTCTTGTTGGAGAATCAACTTCCTTATCAAATTCTAGATGATTTAATCAAAAATAGTAATGAGGGTGAAAAATTGAGGAAGTCGGTCCAAAGTTTCATCGATATGCAAAGTATGACAGAAAAAACAAAGGAAAGGCCAACCAAAAATAATAAAGAGGGTGAAAAAACAGAGGAAACGCCACCCAATAAAGAACCAGTTCAACCAGTTCACCTTCTGGATCAACTGCGGAACAGACTTCTAGGCTGCACTCCCACAAGTCCTGAAAATAACTCTAACCAGGAAGATTGGAATTCATTTCGCAACGTGCAGGAGCTTAAAGCAGTAGGAATTCATTTGAAGTCCAGCAACGATAACTGCTTGCGAAACATAACCTTCATCAAGAAAGGGAATTTCTACGGCGGAACACTTAGTCTGCCTCCAATAATAGTGGATGACTCAACCGGACCCAAGTTCTTCAACTTGATAGCTTACGAGATGTGCCCAGATTTTGAAAATGACTACGGGGTTACCTCTTACATATCCTTCCTCGATTCACTCATAGATGAAGCCAAAGATGTTATAGACCTCAGGAAAGAGGGCATACTCCGCAACTTACTTGGCAGCGATGAAGAAGTGGCTCTAGTCTTTAATGAGATAGGCACTGACTTGGTTCCTAACCCTGAAATATATAGAGACGTCAGGTCCAACATTCAGAAGTACCATGAGAAGAAGAGGATGACCTATATAAATGAAGTCATTCACAACCATTTCAGCAGCCCCTGGACAGTAGTGGCTTTCACTGCCGCATTATTCGCACTTATTCTCAGTATCGCACAGACGGTGTACTCTATCTTGGCATATTATCAATGACACCCAGAGGTATTGAAAATTTGTTTGCTTTATTCCCTTTTCAACTGCATCTAAATACACTGATTCTATCAATTTTCAGATTGTTGTTCAAATAAAAGTATCTGTATGAGTTCTGTGCCTGTCAGGATTTCACATATATAGATCCTCTCTGGTCTGTCCTATATGGCTATGTCATTCCGATTGTTTACTTTCTTTTTTGTTGAACTCCCATGTTCGTTTAAATAAGCCAGTGTGGAAAATGTACTTGATTCTTAATTTGATGTAATTTGTGTTTGAGATAAACATGATATTATCTGCCAGAATTTTATGTGTGAGGACTGAGGAGGGTTGGGTGTATTATTATGTAATAAAATTTGAAGATGAACAATTGATCCAATATATTACCCTGTTTTATGATTTAGTTTTTGCAGTTAAACTGTTAAAGCATAAACTCTCATATCAGGTGTTTACTTGGTTCTGAATTTATGTTTCAATATGCATTTTTTCATCTGTAAACTTTTGGATTAGAGACTATGTATTTGAAACCACAATTTTAATTCTAAAAATAAATAAAACCACAAATTTATGTAATCCTTCTTGATTTGATATTTTCCCAACGGCTATGGACGAAAATAGTGTGAAATCATTTACTATGTGCTACTATCAACATCTTAGTCCATCAGTAAGAAGAGCATGAGGGATTCGATAACGGATAGTAACATAAGTGAAGATTTTTGGTTTGGTGATATTCTTGGATCGGGTGGCCATGGGGTAAGTTGGTTGAGTAGGTGCATCTGGTTGTGAGGTGTGAGAAGTTTGCATCGGTGAAGAAGAAGGGAGAGTCAAGTGATGTATCTATTACACTGTTCTCTTGCTGCAACTCCCACAAAACCCATTCGTTTCTTCAAAGCAAAGCACTACAAGAACCAGAAATCATAGCAAATGAACTCAAACTTAATGGCGAGACACATATCAAGCCGATTCAGACACCCGAATCAGACCATCGACTCCATGTGTTTCGGGCAACGTTATCTTCCACAGCAGCTCCAACAATGGAGGGGGATCAGAATGAAGATACGAGATGGGAACCTAGAGCAAGCACTAACGTGGATACAGCGGAAAATGCAGTCAAGTGGGATCAAACAGCTAATAAGGAATCAACAGACCCACCACATTAACAACTCCGAGAAGCTCATTTTGGCCCAAAAGAACCTCGAGCGTAAGATTAAACCCCAGGACCTCGCTAGAAAACTCAAGGCCATTCTTGTCAAGAAAGTCAGGTAATTACTATTTATTCACCTCCAAATTCTTTAATTTATGGTGCCTTTTCCTTTTTAAATGGTTTTAATGTGATTTAACTTTGTGGTGTCTATTTCATAATGATTTTTCTTTATTGTTGGAACAAAATACCAATTAGTTTTTTTTTTTTAAATGTAAATGGTATTTGAACCCATGTAATTTATTCGAAGACGAGAGAGAAATTGATTTTTAATGTCAATGCATTTAGTTAGACAATAAGAAATTTTACCAATTGAACTAATGAAATCCATAATTACTGTTTAGTTGGTTGTTACTAAATAGTTTAAATTTGATTTTTGGTAAAGCCAATCTTTATTGTGCAAAACTAATAATCTATGGTGTTTCATTCTACTATAATTACATATGGCCAATGCTTATGTGGGGAGATTGAAAGATAGACATGGAATACTCATAGTAATCTGTTACTGAGTGCTACATTTTCTTTTCTCTCTTTTTGGATGTGTTTGTGGGATGTTTTTGATAGTTACAACAATAGAGAGGGAAATTTGAACCCTTGACAATTTGTTTGTTGGATTTCGTGCGTTTATAATGTATATGCTAAAATTTTACCTCGACTAGTATGAAATCTGAATGATTAAGAGAATGATTTCATTAATTAGAAACAAATTACATCTAGCTATTTATAGCTGGGTAAAAGAAGAATCTAGATCTAACCATCTAACTGAAAAACAGAAAAATAAATCCTATTCTAACTGCACTAACACGTGTGCATAAAAAAATATTACACGTGCTTCTCATTGTCATTTAAATATACTGCTAAAACTACTTGTAGATTTACATTTACACATCTAAACTACTTGTCGTTTTTAACTGAAATGACTTTCTTGCTCTACTTTGCATCTTTGCTAGTATCTTTCTTCTTCTTCTTCACTTTGATGGCTTGCTATGCTTGGGTAGTAGAGCTTTACTCTTCATTACTGCTAATTAGACCTTTGACAGCTTGAAACTCCCCCTCAAGATGAAGCTTATTGTGTTTATTAATAAGGTTCATCTTGGACAAAAGAAAACTAATTTGCTGAGCACTAAGTGCTTTGGTAAGTAAATCTGGTAGCTATGACTTAGTTCTAACATAAAAAGGCTTTATAACGCCTTCCATCACCTTATCTCTGAAAAATGTGACAATCAATTTCAATATGCTTAGTCCTTTCATGAAACACGGGATTGGCTCCTATATGCAGGCCTGCTTGACTATCACAAACCAGTAGAGCTACTCTAGGATGTTCTACTTGAAAATCTCGAAGAAGATAGAGTAACCAAATCACCTCACACAGTGCCACTGCCATGGACCTATATTCTACTTTAGCTGATGATTTAGAAACAGTTTGTTGTTTTTTGGATTTCCTTGAAATTAGAGAATCTCCAAAAAAAACACAAAAACCTGTCATTGATCTTCTAGTATCAGGGCATGAAGCCCAATTTGCATTTGCAAAGGCTTTGATATGCAATTTTGAAGTGGTTGAGTACAAAATTCCATGACTTGGTGTAGCTTTCAAGTAATGCAGAATCCTATTTGTGGCAAGAAGGTGAGGCTTTCTTGGTTGAGACATGAATTGACTCAACCTATGCACCGCATAGGTGATATCTGGCCTGGTGATAGTAAGGTACAACAACTTCCCAATTAACCTTCTATATGAGCTGGGATCATCTAACTTCTGCCCCTCATACTTGCTAAGTCTTAGATTTTGCTCCATAGGTGTCTTCACATGCTTACTACCAAGCATACCAGTGTCACTTAACAACTCTAACATGTACTTCATTTGGCAAAGATTAATGCCTTGAGCTGATCTGGCCACTTCCAACCTTAAGAAATATTTCAACTCACCAAGGTCTTTCAATTTGAACTTCTAGTCCAGCATCACTTTCAACTCATCCACAGCTGCCTTGTTGCCACTTGCTATAAGAAGATCATCTACATAAGCTAACTAGGCAATGAAAGCACCTTTGTTCTTCTTCGTGAATAGTGAATAATCAGATTTACACTACTGAAAACCCAATTGAAAAATCAAGGCAATGGAAAATTTAGAAAACCAGCTTGTTTTAAACCATAAAGGAACTTATTTAACTTGCAAACCAACTCCCTCTCATTGTGAAAGCCTGGGGGAAAAGCCATGTAAACCTCTTCCTTGAGATCACCATGCAAAAAGGCATTGTTGACATCAAACTGGTATAAAAACTGGCCTTTCATAGCAACCACAGCAAGAACACTCTAAATTGAGACCATTTTGGCAACTAGAGAAAAAGTTTCTTTATAGTCCAAACCTTCCTTTTGTGTGAAATCTTTGGCAACCAACCTTGCTTTATACCTCTCCACTGAACCATCAGACCTATGCTTGATTTTATATACCCATTTGCACCCAATGGGCTTCTTGTGAGAAGGCAGAGGTGTCAAAGTCCAAGTGTGATTGGCTTCCAAGGCTACAATCTCAGCAGCTATGGCATCCCGCCACCTAGGATGTAGAACAACTTGGCCATATGACTTAGGTTCAACAACAATAGAGATCATATTGCAAAAGTGTTTATGACAAGAAGACAACTTATCATAAGATAGGAAGGAAGAAAGAGGATCGGGAGTATCTGAGGTGGATGATGCAGCAAGTGAAGGAAAATGGACTTGGTTGTAATGGTAAGAAGTAAGGTAAGAAGGCTTGTGGGAAGGTCTAGTATACCTCCTAAGAGGATTAACTTGGTCAGGGATGGGAGCAGGAATAAGTGCAAGTAAGGGTGCATCAGGTGCAAGGGCAGATTAAAGGATGGCTTCTGCAGGAGGTTCTACAGGAATAGGGACATCAACAGAAACAATAGTTTTTGTTGGATTGGATATATCAACATTGGACTCTGTAGAAGTAGGAACAACAACAGGACTAGTAGAATTGTCAACAAGAGTAGTGGTTATAGGAATGGAGTAATCATGAAAATCAAGAGTGCTAGAAGGCAAGGGAATTGGAGGAGGCAGAGAATCAAATTTTGAAAAAGTGGGAGAGAAAGGAAAATTTTGTTCATAAAAAATGGCATCCCTAGAGACAGAAATAGCTCTATTTTTTAGATTAAGGACCTTATAACCCTTTGTATTAAAAGGATAACCTAGAAACACACGGTGAGAAGCTCTAGGATCAAATTATGGCCTCTTAGGAGCTATAGTGGATGTATAGCAGAGGCAAGCAAATACCCTTAGTTGATTATAGGTAGGAGGTTCATTGAAATTTTTTTCAAAGGGAGTCAAATTATTGAGTAAGGGGATGGTAGCCTATTGATTAGATGAATTGCAGTGAGTATGCACTCACCCTAGTAGGCAATAGGAATGTGGGATTGAATCTGTAGAGCTCTGGCCATAGCTAAGATATGTTGATGCTTTCTCTCCACAACAAAATTCTGTTGTGGAGTGTAAGCACAACTCTTTTGATGAATTATGCCAATAGCACTAAAGAAGTCAACAATACAGAACTCAAATGCATCATTAGAATGTAGTACCTTAAAACTAACACCAAACTGAGTAAGAATCATTTTATGAAAGGAGATAATGAGAGGTCTAACTTCAAATTTAGACTTCATCAAGAAAGCCCAAACTGATCTGGTTGTATCATCCATTATAGTCAAAAAATATTTATAACCATCATGAGTAGGAATAGAATATGGTCCCCATACATCCACATAAATCAAATCAAATGCAGAAGAACACATGTTATTATTGAAATGAAAAGATAAACGTTTCTGTTTTGCCAAAGGACAAACAATACAAACATCAGTGTATACACCAGAGAAAAGAATGTAAAACACTGTTAAGGGGTAACATCTTATTGAATGACGGGTGACCTAACCTAAAATGCCATATAGTAGACATATCTAGAGTAGAAGCTTTAGCTGAGAAAACATTGGTATGTTTAGACGAAGTAAGAGTAGTAAGAGCAATAAAAAGAAGGATGCTGCAGCAAGTAGAGTCCATTGCTCACTTCACCCACTCCAATCATTCGTCTTCCAACAAGTAAGGTCCTGGGTAAAACAGTATTGAGCGAAGAAATCTTATTCACAATTTTGGCAGCAAAAACCAAATGTTTAATACCAAAATTAGGTTGAGAGAAGATACCTGCCAAAGGGGTGGTCTGTTGTGGAGGAAGGGAAACTTTGTTAGCCATTCCTAGAGAGGTTGAAGGTGCTTCCTGTCCACCAATCATTGCAAGTAACTTTTGGCACTGCTCTGGTGTGAATGGGAATTGGAATTGATTCTGCACAGGAAATTGAGATTGAATCCCAAAAGGAAACCGAGGAAATTATGGTTGAGATCCAAACTGAACTTGGGATTGTGCACAAGAATCAAGTCCAAGATCAATGTTTGACACTTGATTAGCCAAAGCATTCTTTGATTTGGACTTATACCCTGGTGGATAGCCATGAATCTTGTAGCATTTGTCCACAGTGTGTCCAATCACACCATGGTAACTGCAAACAGGTCTCTCTTTGCTATTCTTCTGATTCTTGTAACCACCGTTTGAGGAAGATCTAGGCCCAAAATTGACCTTTGTAGCAAGAGCGATTAAACTCAACAAAAGGTCCATTGGAGTTTCCAATGCCAATTGACCTTTGTTTCTCCTCTTAAATCAACAAGGAGTAAACCTTATTGAGTGAAGGCAAAGGATCAATCAGTAGACAAGGGCAAAAGATTCATTGAGTCTCATCAGCAATTGCATGACTGAATCCTTGTGTTGAAGACTTGCAATCTTTCCATTGACATTGCGTGTGCATTTACCACATAAGCAACAAGGAAAGGGACTAAAATTCTGGATCTTATCCCAAAGAATTGTCAGCTGAGTGCAATGGTATCACTCTGTGAAATGCTAGCAAGATCTTTCTGCAACTGAAAAACCTTAGGCCCATTGCCTTGAGAGAATCTCTCTCAAAGGTTATTCCAAACATCTAGAGCAGTGTTGCGATATGTCACACTTGTAGCAATTCTTGGTGATACACAGTTAAGGATCCAAGTGACAACAATATTGTTGTAGCGAGTCCATGCTTGAGCAACCAGAGGCTCCTTTGCCATGGAAGGAGTAAGAATAGTTGTTCCATCAACAAAACCAAGCTTGTTCTTAACACTAAGTGCTCTCTCCATTGATCTTGCCCAGGCTGAGTAATTTTCACTTCCAATCAAAGGCTGTGAAATCAAAACTGTGCCTAGACTTTCAGCATGGTGAAGAAAGAAAGGATGAGATACATCAATGGTGCTTAAGGAAGCAGAAGTATAGGAATCAGTGGAAGCCATTGAAGAAGCTTCAGAAGCTTTGGAATTGAAAAATCTAGAAATTGAAGAACAAGAAAGAGGGAAAATGAAGAACTCTAAGCGAAAGCGATTTTCTACTCTGATACCATGTGAAATCTGAATGATTGAGAGAATGATTTCATTAATTAGAAACTAATTACATCTAGCTATTTATAGCTGGGAGAAAGAAGAATCTAGAGTCTAACCAACTAACTGAAAAACAGAAAAAGAAATCCTATTCTAACTGCACTAACACGTGTGCATAAAAAAATCTTACACGTGCTTCTTGTTGTCATTTAAATACATTGCTAAAACTACTTGTAGCTTTACATTTACACATCTAAACTACTTGTTTTTAACTGAAATGACTTTCTTGCTCTGCGTTGCATCTCTGCTAGTATCTTTCTTCTTCTTCATCACTTTGATGGCTTGCTGTGCTTGAGTAGTAGAGCTCAGCTCTTCATTACTGCTATTCAGACCTTTGACAGCTTGATAACTAGTAAATAAGAGAGAAGACCTCCCTTTAGGGAACGAAAACAATAATGGTTAACCCACTCTGAATGTGAGGAACTGATTAGGACAGCTTGGGAGTAAAGTGTGAGTTATACCAGTAAATAAGATATATGCAGTGAGGCGGAGATTGGTACTCATGAACAGAGAAGTGTTTGGAGTGTTTGAGTTTGAAGTAGAAGCTGAAAAGGAAAAACTCAAATTCATTCAATCCAATATTAGCTTTGTGGATAACGTGTTGTTAGAAAGGAAATTCAGTGAGGATTTGAAGGATTTATGATGCAGGACAACCAAAAAAAAAACTAAAATAATGATAAAATAAAGGGATATGACTTAGGAGTCAGCACCTAGGCCTTGCTTGGAGTCAGCACCAAGCGAGGAAACTACTAAGAGTCAGTACTTAGGGTAGACCTAGAGTCAACACTAGACCAAAGAAAGACCAAACGGCCATTTTTTTTATTCATCAAAATATCAACTATCTCCTCAAGGAGTACAATGGGTTGCTTATAAAGGATTGCTAAACCCTAGTTCTAATTGGCTAGGAAACCTTAATTGCCTTATTACAAAAATAACCTTGCTTCCAAATTAAAATACTAATAGCCTAATAAACTACTAGGACCTAAAACATAAAAATACAATTGACTTGTAAACATAAATAATATTAAATAATAATTTTCTTGCATCTCCCGCATCAATTTACTAAGGAAAATAGCGATTATATGGGCCCAAAATGCAGATGGACCAAAGGGGACCCCAACAACTTTCTAGAGTTATACTGGTATAAGCATGCTCAAACAAATTCTAGACTACAAATGAAGGAGATTGATCAAGTGCAAATGTGGAAGATTACTCTAAACCCAAATGAGAAATCCTATTGTTGGTGGAGGGCAAAAGGAAGAAACGGGCAAACCAAGGGGTAAAAGATTTTTTGCAAGACTGATTTGGAAACAAATTATTTGCAGGATGCTATAGCAGAGTGTTTGGTAGCAAGCTTCAAGAATCATAGCACTCAAAGAAGCTTTGAAGAAAGGAGTTGAGATAGGTTACAGAAATCTGATTATGTTGACACACAACAATTTAATGAATGTTGCATAGATGAGGGAAGCGGTTGTGAGGCTGCTGTTAAGCCGCATTACTAATTGGTAATCACCAATAGAGCATAGATGTGGATGAAATTAGTTGAAACTGCAAGAACTAAAATTTGTAGCTAGTGCAACCTGAAGCTTAGCGTAGGGATTCATCGTCTTGGATTGATATTGTATAAAGCTTTCCGATGCTTGGCTGGAACTGGAAATCAAGGGTACTATGTGAAGTAACCACTAAGTGAATTTGTTGTTTGATGGGTCTTAGGTGGACCATTTGTTGCATATTGGGTGTAAACGGATTGTTGAAGATGGTTTTATCACATCAATTTGGGAAATAGTTCAGCTTTTTGCCTCTCCTTGGGATTTGATTTTCTGTAAATGCAAAGGCATTTTTTTATCTTGGTAGTTTAGATATTGGAAAGGTTCTGCTTCCCCCAGGGATTTGATGCTTGGGATTGGTGCTCATTGGACTACCATTTCATCTTCCTCAAGTGGGGGTAAAAGTAATAGTATCATGGATTAATGGCAAAAAACATGTCAGTTTTTTCTTACTTGTATGCCAACTTGGAGAGGTAGGTAATGGTTCTAGAGATTGGTTGCTTTGTTTAAGCACACACTGGGAATTTGGACAGGGCTTTCCTGCCGAAAGGGGTGCTATCAGGATAAAGCATTATGGTGGGACTATCATTTGCATATGTGTATTTTTGCCATTTTTCATGTTCTCTTTGTTATCTTCTCTTTCTTGAGCTACTCTCATCTGTTTGTCTTCTCATGTTGACATTTAAATCTTTGAAATTCTTTATTTATTTTTGCTCATGAGCACTGATATGCTTGATTGTATTTTGCAGGGGTCTATGAGATATCATCAGAAGAGTGACTTGATAGATAGAGGACATCGTGAGTATGCTTTTTAATTTGTAGGCGTATCTTTCTTTCACAAGTATATTCTCTTCTTTGAGACTCGATGCATTCTTCAAAGATTTCATAAATTCATTCTCTTTCCAAATCAAACCGAAGCCCAAAATTTGTTCAAAGGGGTATGGTCGCCACCAAAATGGCCGAGGTCCACTTTTAGTTCTTTAGGCCTCTAGTAGTGGGCTTTGGGTCTTTCATTGAGTGGAAGGCAAAAATAGGGTATTCCGACTATTGCTGTTGCCGCCTACCACTAAGGGAAATTTTGGAATAAAACTTATTTTAAAAAAAATTTAGGCTTGATTGATCCTGTAAGGACACAATTTGCACTCAAACCCACAGTGAGAAAGGAATAGGCCCAAAAACCTAATACAATAAAATTTGTAGAGAGTGGGTTTGAAATATAAGTTTTAATGATGTTAGATAACTAGAATGATGGACTCAATCACAACATTACACATAAAGAATTGTTTGTATGAAAGAAATTTGTCATCGGGCACAAGCCGATAATAATTTATTTTATTTCTTTCAAGATAGACTACAACTAAGGATGATGATGTATACAGTGTTATCTCTCTATTCTTCCCTCTCCTTTCTCTGAGTACCTTCCTCTTACTTTTATATCACCTCCCACCCATGGATCAGATTCTTGATTTAGAGACTTGTCTCATCTCCCTCCCCTCAAGTTTTTGAAGGCAGCTGTAAGGCTGAACCCTGATGCACAAGCCTCATTTCCCTATTAATGCGGCCAGAGAAGCAGTTACAGAGCATTCAATATAGTGGCGGTAGTAGCAACTTTATTAAAAATATCCCACTGTCCTTCTTCTTATCTTCTACGTATACCATGCTTACCCTTACCTATAGGATCTTCTAAAATAGTGTCTGCGGAGGTCAACCAGCCTTTCTTCTGCCTCGGTTTTAGATAGCTGAGGACATATCTCTCCTCGGACCATTCTCTTAGATGATATCAGTCCTTTACCTTTTCGCATTGCTTCGTGGGATGACATTTACACATCCTCGGACCATTCAATGTCATCGGATTGGGCCTTTAGATAGCCCAATTAATACCTTTGGACCAAACCAACATATATCCCGGGGCCCATTGACCCTACAGATCCAATTAAATTCAATTTCTTAAATAAAAATAATCAACTTTATAAAATTTGGACTAATTTTTGTTACGAATGCCTTAGCTTTCAATTTTGTAGGATTTGAGCCCCAAAAAAAAAATAGTTATCAATCTTATAATAAAATTTTTCTATCTTTACTTCAAATTTCTCAATGGCATAGGCCACCCCAAAGCGACAAGGGATGAAATTGTAGGCATTATTGTAAAGGTATTATCCACGTCGAATATAACAACATTTTCCTCCTTGGAATTATTTTGAAGTGGAAATTTCAGGTTTGGGAGGGAGAGGAGTCTTTGGGCATTGCTTGGCTTCATTATGGGTTGCATGCTATGAAAGATAAAGCAATAGGAGATCACAATTTCAAATCCATTATTAAATTCATTTATTTTTTAATCTCGAAAAGGTCTTTATCTTTATCCATGGGTAATGACTTTCTGGTATATTAGGTGTATCCACTATCCAATCTCTGTTTACATACATTATTTTTGTACTAGTTTAATTGATATATATATAATTTTTACATGACAAAAAAGACATTTAGAATGGTCTTGTTGCCTCCTCAATATTTAGACAAGGTTGTTCAATTCCATTGGTTAGCTTTACAACCCCCCCCCCCCCAAAAAAAAAACTGAGAATGGGCAGTAAGTAAACCTATTAAAATTGGACTTGGACTTGTTAACTTGCTTGAACATAGAATTAAAAAAAAAAATGCACAAATAGAAGATTTTTATAATAAAAGGATCGAACGAATATAAACTCGTGAAAAAATGTGTCAACTCGTACTTGGGACAGTAGAATGATATGTTCGGTCATGTTTACCCTTTTTCTTTTTTGCTTTTCATTCTGAATATAATTGTTTTTGTAAAACAAAAGCTCTTATCATCTTCAATCTGAATTTTAAGGTGAAATTTAATCTATCTATAGAAAAATTATAGATATAAAATTTAATGTTTAGCCCTCTTGCGTTGTATACTAAATTTTATGACACAATTCTATATTATACATTAAAAAACTTATGACATTACCCTCTAAGTTGAGGTGAAATTATTAAATATGAAAATATTTTCAACATTGAATCTACTATTATCATTGTGTAGTATTTCTTAGGTTTAGATATCTTCTTTTTACAATTTACTTAAACTTTTTTGCTTAACATGTTATATTTTATTTTCAAAACTCCATATATTTAGTTAATTTTAGATTTATTTTAATTTAATTTCATATTTTACACACAACAAGTGATCTAATAATAGGATATTGGGTCACTTGAAATCTATGTAACAAATTTGCTAAGACCATGATTTTTAAAACAACTTATCTGCATGGCAAACTATGCGTAGTATAGTAAAAATGGTGGATCCATGTGGATTTACAACTTCACCACTTAAAACTTGTTGTGTAGACAAGTTGTGGTAAAGTTTTTTTTTTTTTTTTTTGATGAGCAAGTTCTGGTAAAGTTATGTTAAAAGTTGTGGAATGTGATGTTTCTACAACTTTTAGTTAATAGTATCCACATTGAGGGAGTGGCATGAAAAGATTAAAATTTTTATATATTTACTCTTTTTACAATCCAGAATTTAATTTCAAATCACCTAAATTATTTGGAATTATGTAGTTTATCAAGTTCTTTAATGAAGGGTAGCCATTTGGCATAAAGACAATGTGGGTATTTGGTCATGACCATGATTTTTAAGACCAAAATTTTATTATATTGTACATGATTTTTCATTATTCCACCAGCTTCACGGTTGATCTCTCGTGTATTACATTTGTTCTTTCTGTGTCTGAAATCTGAAGCAGCATCCTGTTCCTTTACCTCTCTTTGAGAAAAGATAACCGTGACTTCTATTTTAAGTACAATCGAACAAAACTTTTATTGTAAAAGAGCTTATGCCAAACTTAATAATGACAAAAGTGTAACATGCTGTCTCCTTTCTTTAGGAAATGCTGCTGTAAACCATGCCCGTTGGTAGTAGTGGTGTGGACTGTGGAGGAAAAAATTTATCATATAAGGACTCAAATTAAAATGTGATGGATTATATATTTTTATTTCTTTATATAATATATATATATATATAGAATAAAAAGTATGGAGATAGTTCAAGATATAAATGAAATATTTTACAAATCAACAGATGTTGAACAAAAAGCGTTTATCAATCTTAATAAATATGTGCTAAGATGTATTGTTAATCAATTATTATGATGGTACTAAGTAGGCATAAAAGGAAATAAAAATTTAAAAAATTACTAAATTAAATATCTCCAATTAAACTTGTAATTAACACTCTTTTAGAGAATTAAAATAATCAAGTATCAATATACATGTTAAGAGTTTTGTAGCTCAATTGGCACCTCTTGGCATTTTGAATTGAAATGTCTATGATCCAAGTTTATCCCCCCATCATAACTATTAAATTTATCAAAAAAATAGAGTATCAAATATGTATATAAAGTGTTTAACAATTTTCTTTATGTAAACAACTAAATTATTTACAATAAAACTTGTCCTTGAAGATCCTTAAGATGTTCTTAGAAAAATGAAGTTTCACAAAGTGTATATCCATAGGTGTTATGTTTTCTAAATTGCGACATCTTTATTTTAAATAAAGTATTAATAGTTCTTAATTTGCACATGCTTAAATTATAAAAGTTAAATTAAAATATGGATAAAAAATAGCAAAACATCCAAATTCTTGGTAAAATTACTTGCATGGAATTAATTATCCTTAGTAAAGATAAAAGACAACTTTCATTGTATTTTATTTGTCAATGCGATCATGTGTTTGAATTTAATCAAGGAACTTCACATACTATGCCTAATTTTTTTTCTCATAAAAAATAAAAAATAAAAAAAAGTCAGCTTAGTTGTGGCTGATTTCAAATTTTGATTTTTTTAAAAATATTTTTCTCCAATTGGCTTCTTTTCTTAATTGATGAGGCTTCTCCACATCTTGTAGGTCTCTAAGTTTGAGTTAGGTTCAACCCACTTAAGTTAGAGTCTATCCATAATCCATATCCCTTAGATAAAACCCATTAGCATGTAAAGCTTTTTTTTACCTATAAAACAAAGATAATTCATAATTAGTCACGAAATAACATAAAAGTGAAACTAAATGTGCAAATATGAGTGTACTTTATTTTATAAATTGTATGCACATTAGTGGGGCATGGCCACTTGGTCCCTTAGCCACTGGTCCAGAGGAGGAAACATAACTACAAATAAAAGTGTATGTATATCAAATATTAATAACAACTAGCCGGCTGTATAAAAATGAAAGTACAACTATTAGTTTATGAAAAAGTTTAAGGATACACACTTTGTCATAACTTGCACAAGCATTAAGTGGTGATTGGATGGACATTCACAAAAATATTCTGACATAGAGTAGATACTTTTCACCTGGCTACCAATGATGAAACCCATATGTAAGTGTTATAATCCAATTTTATGTTGATATATGTGTAAGTTGTGGCAAAATGTACGACTCTCTAGACAAAATGTTAGTTTATTAGAAAAGTGCACAATTTCAAATTCGTAAATCAAATAACAAGCTCGTTTTGTAAAAGGTGAGAAAATAGCTTTTTTCGTTCTCATGCACAGCTTCAACAAACTTGAGTCGTTATAGAAGTTATTAGTGCACAAAAGTGTGTGCATTTGATTCCAGACTTGGTATATGAATAATGTTAAGACCAAATGCTTCAAGCTAACGTTTCCATGTTAACTTGGCCTATATAAAGCTTAGTATTTGATCAATAGGTTAATCATACCAATAAGTTACCTTGTTTTTGTAAACACTCACCAAGGCCGGAATGCAGCACTTAATTTCCGTGGAGGAGTTCCATTCGAGAAAAGAAGCTGGTGAATCAAGCAGAGACAATGATCAACCTGTCATTGTCGCTGAAGAAACCCATAAGCTGAATATTACAATCCAAGAGAGAGGCAGTACCAGTTCCAAGGAAGAGAAGTTTAAGAAATTAAAGGAGGCGGAAGCCAAAGTGCAACTAGGAACAACACCAAAGATACGACAGGTTGTGTTAATGCATTATAATAAAAGTAAAATAGTCCTTTTATTAATTTAGTGCTATTCGTGTTTCTCAAAAAAAAAAAAGTCCTATTCGGCTATTCATTTCATATCCCATTAAGTCAGAATAGTTGTTACAAAATATTTATTTCCACTAGTTATGATTTAGTTTTCCATTCTCTAGTGATTTAATTCCTTATTTGTAACTAAGTATTTTAACTATATATAAAAAAATTCTATACGCTTTTTACGATGTGTATATACATAGTAGGGCTGTCCACGGATAAACTTGGATTTACATATAAGGTGTATGCTTGGGTATGATGGGATAAACTTCCTTGTGCTGAGAGCAAAAACAAGAAATAGAAATGTGTGATGATCGATGATAATACCTTGTGCCTTAAACCTTTCTTTGAAACCACAGTGAGTTCATCACTGCAGCAAATATTCAATAAGGTTCATTGGAGTGTGCTAGAGATTCTAGTTTGTGTAGATAAGGAGTTCATGAAGGAAATCACCATTGAATGATTCTAGAGGGTCTTGGGGCCTGTGTGGTAAGAAGGCCAATGAAGCATTTGCAGAGATTAAAATTAACAGTCTAGTTATACAAATTTTCGCAAGTCGACAGTTGTAACCGTTTTTTAATAGTAGATTTTCTAAGGGATTTGGTCTTAAATTGTTTTTCCACTAAAGATGTTTTCATTGATTTTCTGCTTTATTATTAAATTTGTTTGTGCTTTTACTAATTTTATTATTATTATTGTTATTGTTGCCTTAGATTTAATATTTTGATATTGTGGTTAATAGATTTGCCAATGTATGGAATTGATAATAAACTTGTTGAATTAATCTATTCATTTGGCTGCATAGAACACAAAGGTTTTAACCAAGATTTTTCAAGGAAAGACATATTGTGGGCAACAAATTACTTCTTTAGTGGATGTTGTATGCTAAGATTAATAAGTCACTATACTTGTTACATTGGTTGAGTCTTGAGACATATGATAAATATTTAATCTGTGATGTGAAAGCCAAAAAAGACCAAGATATTCATAGTACTTTGTCAAACTAGCTATATGCACACGATACTTTTATCTTATTATTATAAATTATTTTATATATAGCATTTCAATGCGTTGAAAAAACATATTATTTATTGTCAATTTATTATATTTTGTTCCTGTTATTGATTATGTTAATTTATAAATTGCGGAACCATCAGGTTTTAATGCTGCGAGGTCACAAGCATTACCGAAAGTACTGTGAGCCGAGAGTGGTATCACTCGGTCCTATCCATCATGGTAAGCCTCCATATCAGCTAACAGAGGAGTACAAGCTTATGTTGGCAGACAAATTCATTGGAAAAACCGGCAGGACTGTTGAAGAATTGTATGGCATTATTGAGGATAATATCAAAGAACTGAGGAAGTACTATGATAAGAAAGTGACACAGAAATATAGTGATGAGGACCTTGCTTGGATGTTGTTTGTGGACGGCTGTGCAACATTGCAGTTCATAGACTTGGTTGCTCATCATGAGAAGGTCAAAGATTTCAAAATTAAAAACGATCAAGTGGCCTTTGTGGAACAAGATTTGTTCTTGTTGGAGAATCAACTTCCTTATCAACTCCTCGACTATTTAATGAAAAATATTAAAAAGGAGGAAAATAGTAAAAAGGAGGAAAACTTGAGGGAATCGATCCAAAATTTCATCAATATGCACAGCATGCTAGATGAAGATACACAACCCCCAAATGATGAAAATGCCGTCCATCTTCTTGATCTTCTGCGGAAAAGACTTCTAGGCCTTGATGGCGTCAAAGACAAAACTGCTCAGAATAAAGAAACTGGCAAGGGAGATTGGCATTCATTTCGTAATGTGCAGGAGCTTAGAGAGGCAGGAATCCATTTGAAGTCCAGCCCAAGTCGTTGCTTGGGAGAGATACAATTCACCAAAAAATGGAATTTCTACCCTGGAATCCTTCAGCTTCCTCGAATAACAGTGGATGACTCAACTGGGCCTAAGTTCTTCAACTTGATAGCCTACGAGATGTGTCCTGATTTCGAAAATGACTTTGGGATCACCTCTTACATATCCTTCCTTGATTCACTTATTGATGATCCCAAAGACGTTATTGACCTCAGGAAAGCAGGCATACTCCGCAACCTCCTCGGGAGCGACGAAGAAGTGGCTCAGGTCTTCAATGAGATAGGCACCGACTTGGTGCCTAGCCCCGTAATATATAACAAAGTCAAACTTGATATCCAAAAGTACTTCGACAAGAAGTCAATGACCTGGATATCTCAAGTCCTTCATACACATTTCAGTAGCCCCTGGACGGTCATTGCTTTCCTTGCCGCATTCTTTGTACTTGGTCTCACTGTCGTACAAACGGTGTACTCTGTCTTGGCATATTATAAAAAGTAAAAAGAAACACCGCCCCTAATATAAATAACCATAACCACACTGATTCTATGTCTTTTCAGATTGTTGTTCAATAAAAGTACCTGTAAGAGTTCTGTACCTGTCAGGATTTCACATAGGCCTCTCTGCCTCTGGAACATCCTATATGGCTATGTCATTCCGTTTGTTTACTTTCTTTTTGTCCAACTCCCATGTTCGTTTAAATAAGTCAGTGTGAACAATGCACTTGATTCTTAATTTGATGTAATGTGTGTTTGAGATAAAAACATGATATTTATCTGCCAGAATTTTATGTGTGAGGAGGATTGAGCGTGTTATTATGTAATAAAATTTGAAGATGAATAATTGATACAACATATTACCCTATTCTATGATTTAGTTTTGTAGTTAAACTGTTAAAGCATGAAGTTTCATATAAGGTGTATGCTTGGGTATGAATTTATATGTCAAGTTGTTACCATGGACGAAAATAGGGTGAAATCATTCACAAGTTGTTACCATCCATTTGTTGGAGAATTTACTCAATCCTACATGTGGTCTTCCTAACCAACACAAATAATTGTGGTTCTATTTACTGTCTGAAAACTCTGAACTCTTTAAAATCAGGTGTTGATAAAAACAAAAACAAAAAGAAAAAATACAAAAAAAAAATTGGTAAGGGAGCCATGTTGTTAAATGCTAACCCTAGTACACTTGGAAAATTTTCTTTAAAATATTAATATTCCTTATCTATTTTCCACTCTCCTATAAGTAATTCAGTTGATTCTTGTAGCTTCAATTGCATGCTCAACAGAACATTAATAATATGTTACACTAGAATTAATATAATAAAAAGGGAAAAAGTATTTTCTCTATTGGATAGTTCACAATTCGCTCATTAAATTTTAAAATTGAGCAATTCTCCCCCCCCCCCCCCCTGGTCCCCCCTAAGTATTGGAAACTAACAAATACTCCCTTGCCATTAAATTATCATTTAAATTCTAATGGAATCTTTTATTGCCTAATCCTAGAAGGTTGGAAAGAGAAAGTGTTATGAGTTTTGAAGGGAAGTCCCAATAAACAATAATAGTAACTCTAATCGTCTCAAGGTAGTGAAATTCTTTGTCACATAAGTAGTGACCTACACGAAAGGTATACGACCACCCCATTTTCTTTGTCATGGACCCAATTTGATTTCTAAAATATTCTATAATGTAATATCTAAAATAACCCCCAATAAATATTAAAATCTCAAAAATACTGTGCCAAGAAAAAAAGGGCAAACTTTTGGGATAAACTTTCAAAGTGTGGTAAATAGTGACATGCTAAATCTTGGGAGAAGATAATTAAAAGTTTTTTTAAGTGAAAAACTGTTACATATGATGTATTTGGGCAATGTGTATTTGCACAAATGTATGCAATATAAACACTAGCCTTTTTGTTTTAAACAATTGTGATGTTAGTTTTGGTTAAAAAGTGTCATGAATGCTTCCACCACGTCTAACTTTTCCATTTTTTTTTTTGGTGTCAAAGTTTTTTATTCTTGTGTAGGATTGTTTTTCGGATTTTTCTCAGGAGGCAAAGCAATTAAGGGGTTTTACATATGGTACTCATTAATTTTTTGAGGAGGAGTAACCCCTGACATTGCCTCTACCAACAAGTATCCCATTTTTACTACGTCTCCAAATCGTGTGGCTCCGAAGCACTAAAGCCGAGCATTATCCGAATCTTATAGATATGCCCAAAACTAAATATTATAATCCCCATACAAATATATGTCAGATGATCGTTTATTCATGGGTCAAAAAGGTTTATGCCAAAATAAATAAATGGTTTATGCCATTCCGGTGGAAAAAGTGTACGGTGACAAATAGAAATAAAAATAATAATACACTGATGCTGACGTAGCTGCCAAGTAGTATTAAAAATTAAAAATTAAAAATTAAAAATTAAAAAAAAAAAAAAAAAGGATAGTTGATCACCAAATAGCATGCTTTAGAAAAGCATGCGTTGCATAATTCATCTAGCTATAAGACATTCTCCTGCGTTACTGTCCCTATAGTATATTGTTATGAGAGACTTAAAAACTTTAAGGACACATAAAAAATCCTCAGCGTAAATTACCACAAAAGGCTTCAGAAACTTATTCTAATTTCTAAGCTGGAATTTCGAGCTTTAAGTATTGTAGTTTTTTTTTTTAATTAAATGCATTGTTCAATAATAAATGGACGTAATAAAATAACACTTAATAAATTCAATATGCCATCTTTTATCATTTTTAACGTATTAGAACTCACTGCTCAAAAAAAAAAAAAAACGTATTAAAACTCTTGATCTATTGGTTTTCAAATGGGAACAACAATTCAAACACTTTATTATTGTAATTTGACAAACGTTCTACACACTAAAAACTCTTTGAAGTGGTCCTGTTGCCTCCTCAATATTTAGACAAGGTTGTTATATTCCATTGGTTAGCTTTACAAAATAAATAAATAAATAATTGAAAATGGGAAATAAGTAAACCTATTAAAATTGTACTTGGACATATTGACCCGCTTGAGCATAGAATTAGAAAAATAGGCACAAATAGATGATTATTAAAATAAAAGGATCAACCTGATATAAATTCATAAAAAAATGTGTCAACCCGTACTTGGCCAGTAGAATGATAGGTTGGGTCAAGTTGACTCATTTTCTTCTTCTTCTTTTTTTACTTTTCATTCTGAATATAATTTTTTAGAAAACAAAAACTCTCATCATCTTTAATTTGAATTTTAAGGTGATATTTAATCTATCTATAGAAAAATTATAAATATAAAATTTAATTTTTACCCTTTTCCGCTGTATACTAAATTTTATGACACATTCTATATTATACATGAAAATACTTATGACATTACCCCCTAAGTAGAGGTGAAATTATTAAATATGAATATATTTTCAATATTGAATCTACTATTATCATTGTGTAGTATTTCTTAGGTTTAGATATTTTCTTTTTACAATTTACTTAAACTTTTTTACTTAACATGTTATATTTTATTTCAAAAACTCCATATATTTAGTTAATTTTCGATTTTATTTAATTTAATTTCATATTTTACATACAAAAAGTAATCTAATAATGGGATATTAGGTCACTTGGAAATTTATGTAACAAAATTGCTAAAATCACAATTTTTAAAACAATTTGCCTGTATGGTAAATTGTGAGTGGTAAAATAAAAATTGTGGATCTATGTGGATCTATAACTCCACCACTCAAAACTCGTCATGTGGACAAACTGTGATAAAATTATGTTAAAAGTTGTAATACTCCTAGTATAACTCATTACTCTTTAGTCTTTGGGTGAGTTTGGTTGGGCTTTCGGAAAAAGTACATAATGAAAAAGTGGAGTTTTCAAAAAGTGCATAATGAAAGAGTGCTTTTTGAAAAAGTTTAGTATTTGGCTAGCATTTAAAAGTGGCAATTTGAGTTATAAATTACCAAAAAGGACAAGATATATAAAAAGAGAATTTTTTGTTTTAATTACCTCTCTTAATGCAAGTTATGGACACAATATTTTCACAAAAAATTCACAATAAAGTTAATATGACAAGTTGTTAATGGTAGGAAAAAAAAAATAATGTCACTAGTAGGTCTAGATGAGAACCAATAACAACTTACTAGGTAAACTTTATAATGAAATTGTTATAAAAATATTCTATCAATAGCACTATTTTTTTTCTAAAAAAATAGTGCTAATTTAAAAAGTTTAGAGATATAATAAAATGTCACAATATTTTTACAATACCCTTTATTTTTTGTTGTGGTCAATCCTAGTCTAATATTTTATTATTTTATTTTATTTTATTTTGACATATGAAATATTTGATACCTCAACTATTATGAAAATTTGTTGTGTTTTAACACAATTGTAATTTTTTTAAAAGTAAATTTCCATCTCCATGTGTCCCACTCCAGGAGGCAAAAAAAAAAAATTCTGCCCTTTTTTCTCATCCACCCGTTTCTTCCCCCATTCCCATCAAATATCTTTTCTTTTCTTTTCCTCCACTCATTAGTCACTCTCTTGTCTCTTCTCTTCTTCAGGTCTTCGTCCTCACCCAAAATACACAGAGAAAGCAACCAAAACACAAACACACACACATAGAGAAAAAAGAAAACACAGAGAAAGCGAGAGAGATTTGGGGACGAAATCGATGAAAGAGCCATCGGAGAAGACGAAGGTGGTGGTACAGCACCTCCCTCCATCACTCATGCACTTCGATCTCTCCGTCAATGTCGACAAAAAATTCTCCGACCGCGTGATTCTATTGTGCTTGATCTTTGCTGCGTGATTCTGCTGTGCTTGATCTTCCTCCAGAACATTCCAGTTTCATTCCGCAAAGCTCTTTCTTTTTCTTTTTTCTTCTTCTTCCTCTGTGATTCTGCTGCTTGATCTCTTCTGATTTTGCTATATTCTTTTTTTTTTTTTTTTTTTTGCATTTTAAGGAATCCTAATTTGCAAGGGATTGATTTTTTATTTTCTTTAGCTGATTTGGGAATTTGTTATAGATTTTTTTGTGTTTGAATTTGAAAATTTGTTATTGAGAGGGCAGAGGGCAGAGCAGAGAAATGAGAGGAATGAGGAATGGTGTGAAAGGGTAATTTGGTAATTGCCCTGTGAGTCCAACGGATAGATTCAAACGCGCATGGGCTTTTTCCAAAATAGAGCTCTGAACTCCTTTTAAGATATGCGCGTTTCTTTACAAATATAAAACGCAACTTTTTTCAAAAAGTTGCATTTTGTGCTGAACCAAATGCATATAAAGGGTTGACTTTTTGAAGAAGTGACTTTTTGGGCTCAAAACGTTGAAACAAACGGGCACTTTATTATGTAAATTTGAAAATTGAAACCACGTGGGCTATTGACTGTATTGGGCCATAGAACCCAATCAGAACTGGCTCAGAGGCTCCAATTCATGAGCGTTACAGCTAGAGCACACGTATTGGGCTTCAATTTCAAATTTCAAATTATTAGCTAAGCCCATTATGTATTTTCGACCGTTGGAAACCAAGTCGGTGATATATGTATCTATTATAAATATGACCCGCTTAAGAAGACTGCTCTGTTTAGAATTTTGCTCTCTGTATAACTCTGCTCTGCTTTTACAAACGCGTTTACGATTTCTAGTGGTGAAAGTTCTGATCATCTTGATCAGATAGTAATCAAAGGATGTCCGAGAATCAAAAGTTTGCTGCGGAAATAATGGTGGAAAAGGGCAATGAAATTGAAGATGGGTCTGTGTCTGGGTCTGGTTTACTTGAGATCGAGAAGATGATAGACACACTAACGCAAGCTGGGCGTGTGGGCGACACGCGCCGTCTCGAGGCTCTTGCGCTTGTGATGTTTCGATTCTTGAGAAGGTTTTGCCACACTGCAATGTTGATCAGTTGATGTATGTGGAGAAGTTTTGCAAATCCAAAGTGAGAGATCTGAGCCTTGTAACTGACCAGTTGTGGAAGAAATTCTACGAAAGGGAATTTGGGGTTTCAAAGGCTGATGTTGTGGTTCAAAGGATGAGGGAAAAGAAGGTTTCATTCAAGTGGGTGACATTGTATGAAGCTAAACTGAAGGAAGTGGCTGAGGCTGAGAAAAAAGCGATTGATCGAGTAAAGCAACTTTACAAGAAAGAGAATGAGAGGAAACAGAGTAGGAAACTCAAGGTTTGCGAGGTGGTGAAACCCATCACAAGAAAGAGGGGATGTGATGAGATCTGTAACATAAAGAAGGGAAACTTGATGAAGAAGGCAAGAAAAGAGTTTGAAAATTGCAGAGAGGTGAAAGATCTTGCTGCTATCAACAGGATTGCCTTGCAAAGGAAATATCATCATCGTCCCTCTTTGTTCATTAAGTGATTTGGCTGTTTGGGTTTTCTGTAAAGAAGAGATTTTGTTGAATTGCTCATGGGATTTTTTTTTTTGGCTATTAGGGTTTTTATTAGGCAGGAGATTTTGTAGTATTGTCGAAAGGATTTTATTTTTTGGGATTTGTCTAATCTTTTTGCCACTGTCGGTTGGTCAAGTGAGTTTGGCTAATGGGTTTTCATTAGAGGAAATTTTTGTATGGAAGAAACTTAAAGTGTTTGTTATTTTTTTTTTTTTAGTAGAATTTTCAAATGTCAGCCAAGAGAGCCTGGCTACAATTTCAGGAATACATTTTATTCTACTGAATTTGCGAAATCATCTTCTTGCTTCTTTGCATTTACTTTACTTCAAACAAATTTCTTTTGTCATTGAGACTACTAATGATTGCTGAAGATTTGTATGGAGACTACTAATGATTTTGACAAATGGTAATGCTTTGTCATTGAAGACAGATATGATGGGTTTCTAATACAGATCGAAGGATGAGCTAATATAAAAGGGTTAAAAAGCTTTATAAATAAAATTATTTTCCCAACTCAAGTATATTTGTCAGGTTCTATGTCTAAAATTTAGAGCTGAAGTCTTAGAATTGAGCGACATTAATAGTGTCTCACTAGTTTTGTTTCTTTAAATCTTAAGGAAAAATGTATATTTGAAATTTTACAATGGTACTTGGAACTAGATCACCCCTCTATTGCATCTGTGGGTGATGGATGTTCAAGAAAAAGAGGAATCACAATAAGGACCAGTCAAGTAAAAGGGAGATATTGGCTTCTCACTGATGGCCAGGACGCCTGTGGTTACACACAAGTCTACTTCCTAGATGGCGGATTAACCTGTGAAGTTTGATCACACATCCTCTAAAGATTTAGTTAGAAGTCTATATTTTGTAAGCGGAAAGAAACATAGCAATGGTAGCAGCTTTTATTAAAACTAACCGTGAACCTGCTCAACATAATTATTTTTATGGTAGTTTTATTAATTTTTTTATACAATTGAAACTAATTTAATAAAGAGTAATGTATTTTGTAATTATATTTTTATTTATTATAAGAATACTCATAAATGTAATATAAGAATAATCATAAATCATAAATTTAATAATTTTTGTCGTACTAAAATGAAAAAAAATACAATTTTTCTTAGAAATTCAAAAGGCTAGTTAAAGAAAATATTTATTTTTTAATAAAAGTTATTTATAACATTTTGTGAATCATTAAAAAAAATATAAAATTTGGAAACTATTCTTTTAGTTTTAAACAAACTTTCTCAAACTTTTTTTTTTTGCCTACAATCCAAAACACTGAAAAAAGTAACTGAAAAAATTAATAAAACTTAACTATGATTAATTAGACCAATTAGAAAAACAATTTGTTGTTTATAATCTACTAAGGTTATTTTCTTTGCAAAAGTTGTAATTTCGTCCACCCAAAACATATTATTAGCAAAACATATTATATGCATTGTTATAAAATAATAGTAATTAAAGTAAAATTGCGAAAGATAAAATTTGTCTCTTATCCAATCATTTTTGTTTAGTCAACTTTTACTTTTCTCTAAATAAATGACATTATAGAGTACTTCTAATACAATTATTAAGAGTACTTTGTCCACTACAAATGATTAAAAAATAAACAAAAATGATTAAAGTCTTATAGTTTAACATCTAAATTGAGCGCTATAAAAATCATACTTTCAAATTACAATAACTACCAAATTAAATTATCCAAATCATGCTATTTTTATATTTAATCCTTTATAACATAATATATGATAACATTTAACAATCAAAGAGAAAAAAAAAAAAAAAAAAAACAAAAACAAAACAAAACAAAAAAAAACAAAAAACAAAATTGAATCGCATGAACCTAAATTAGATTAAAGAATATAAAAAATTATCAACTTAAAGCAAAGATGCAAGAAAAATAAAAAAATAAAAATCCAATCAAAAATTTTGTGTGCGTGAGAGAGAGAGAGAGAGAGAGAGAGAGAGAGAGAACATTTTTTTGTAAAGGAAAACTATACATAGAATGAAAGAGATAGTGACAAATTTATAGTAAGAGGGTGTGAATAAGAAGAGACAAAAAAAGAGGAAGATAAAGGAAAAGATGAAGAATGATATTAATTTTCATTTCCAATCAAAGGCTGTGAAATCAAAATTGTGCCTGGATTTTTGGCGTGGTGAAGAAAGAAAGGATAAGATACATCAATGGTGCTTAAGGAAGCAGAAGCAAAGGAATCAGTGGAAGACATTGAAGAAGCTTCAGAAGCTTTGGAATTGAAAAATCTAGAAATTGAAGAACAAGAAAGAGGGAAAATGAAGAACTCTAAGCGAAAGCAATTTTCTGCTCGATACCATATGAAATTTGAATGATTGAGAGAATGATTTCATTAATTAGAAACTAATTACATCTAGCTATTTATAGCTGGGAAAAAGAAGATTCTAGTGTCTAACCAACTAACTGAAAAACAGAATAAGAAATCCTATTCTAACTGCACTTAACACGTGTGCATAACAAAATCTTACACTGCTAAAACTACTTGTTGCTTTACATTTACACATCTAAACTACTTGTCGTTTTTAACTGAAATGACTTTCTTGCTCTGCTTTGCATCTCTGCTAGTATCTTTCTTCTTCTTCTTCACTTTGATGGCTTGCTAAGCTTGAGTAGTAGAGCTCTACTCTTCATTACTGCTATTCAGACCTTTGACAGCTTGATAACTAGTAAATAAGAGAGAAGACCCCCCTTTTGGGAACGAAAACAATAATGGCTGACCCACTTTGAATGTGAGGAACTGATTAGGAAAGCTTGGGAGTGAAGTGTGAGTTGCTTAAATGCCTTTATACCAGTAAAAAAGATACATGCAATTAGGCGGAAATTGGTACTAGGAACAGAGAAGTGTTTGAGTTTGGAGTAGAAGCTGAAAAGGAAAAACTCAAATTCATTCAATCCAATATTAGCTCGGTGGATAACGTGTTGTTAGAAAGGAAATTCAGTGAGGACTTGGAGGATTTTCTAAGGAAAGCAGAGATTATATGGGCCCAAAATGCAGATGGGACCAAATGGGACCCCAACATCTTTCTTCCAATCTTTCTAGAGTTATACTGGTATAAGCATGCTCAAACAAATTCAAGACTACAAATGGAGAATGGTCAAGTGCAAATGTGGAAGATTACTTACCCAAATGAGAAATCCTATTGTTGGTGGAGGGCAAAAGGGAGAAACAGGCAAACAAAAGGGGAAAAGATTTTCTGCAAGACTGATTGGGAAACAAATTATTTGCAGGATGCTATACCAGAGTATTTGGTAGCAAGCTTCAAGAATCATAGCACTCAAAGAAGCTTTGAAGAAAGGAGCTGAGATATGTTACAAGAATCTGATTATGTTCACACACACAACAATTTAAAGAATGTTGCATAGATGAGGGAAGCGGATGTGAGGCTGCTGTTAAGCCGCATTACTAATCGGTAATCACCAATAGAGCATAGATGTGGATGAAATTAGTTGAAACTGCAAGAACTAAAATTTTTGTAGCTAGTGCAACTTGAAGCTTAGCGTGGGATTCATCATCTTGGATTGATAATATATAAAGCTTGCTAATGCTTGGTTGGAACTAGAAATCAAGGGTACTATGTGAAGTAACCACTAAGTGAGTTTGTTGTTTGATGGGTCTTAAGTGGATCATTTGTTGCATATTGGGTGTAAACGGATTGTTGAAGATGGTTTTATAACATCAATTTGGGAAATAGTTCAACTTTTTGCCTCTTCTTGGGATTTGATTTTCTGTAAATGCAATGGCACTTTTTTATCTTGGTAGTTTAGATATTGGAAAGGTTCTGCTTCCCCTAGGGATTTGATGCTTGGGATTGGTGCTCATTGGACTACCATTTAATCTTCCTCGAGTGGGGGTAAAAGTAATAGTATCATCGATTAATGGCAAAAAAACATGTCAGTTTTTTCTTACTTGTATGCCAACTTGGAGAGGTAGGTAATGGTTCTAGTTTGGTTGCTTTGTTTAAGCACAAACTGGGAATTCGAATAGGGATTTCCTGCCAAGAGGGGTGCTATCTTGTTAAAGCATTATGGTGGGACTATCATTTGCATATATATATTTTTGTCATTTTTCATGTTCTCTTTGTTATCGTCTCTTTCTTGAGCTACTCTCATCTGTTGTTTGCTTTCTCATGTTGACATTTAAATCTTTGAAATTCTTTATTTATTTTTGCTCATGAGCACTGATATGCTTGATTGAATTTTGCAGGGGTCTATAAGATATCTTCAGAAGAGTTACTTGATAGATAGAGAACATCATGAGTATGCTTTTTAATTTGTAGGCATATGCATATTTTCCTTCACAGGTATATTCTCTTTTTGGAGACTTGATGCTTTCTTCGAAGATTTGATAAATTCATTCTCTTTCCAAATCAAACCGAAGCCCAAAATTTGCTCAAAAGAGTAAAGCTAGTTGGGCAATACACTTGGTATGGTAGCCACCAATTTAGTACTTTGGGCCTCTAGAAGTGGGCTTTGGGTCTTTCATTGAGTGGAAGACAAAAATAGGGTATTCCGGCTATTGCTATTGCCACCCCGCTAAGGGAAATTTTGGAATAAAACTTATTTTAAAAAAATTGGGCCTGATTGATCCAATTAAATTCAATTTCTTAAATAAAAATAATCGATTTTACAAAATTTGGACTAATTTCTGTTACAAATGCCTTAGCTTTCAATTTTGTAGGATTTGGGCCCAAAAAAAATAGTTATCAATCTTATTATAAAATTTCTCTATCTTTACTTCAAATTTCTCAATGGCGTAGGCTAGGCCTATTCGTTGATCCACCGACACTGACTAAAACCGGTTTGACCGCACCGATCTGCCCCCCTCAAGGCTCCACTGAAGGTTTCTGGCATGGTAGTCGGCGACATCTCTTCAGTATCGACGTCGGACCAGTGTGGCCATCGGCGTCGAGATATGCACCCCGCCGAGAGCCGAACCGCACCGAATATGTTTAATATATATATATAATTTTAGTTTTTTTTAATATATGGTGTGCTAAGAACGCCATGTGACACTGTGACTCTCAGTAGGCTCAGTTTCTCACAATCTCACCCGCGTGCGAAGTCAAAGAAATATAACGTTAGTGTGCCTTTCAAAAATTAAAAAATGTAAGCGTGTGTCAATCCTAAAGTCTGAATAGTCTCACTCAAGTCTTGTCTAAGCTGTCTTGCATTTAAAAAGAAAAAAGAAAAAAAGAAGAAGCCTTGGAGGTATTTGGAGCTATAGGTCCATTGTTTTTCTCATGGTCGTCCTTTGCTTGTAAAGCTCCTAGGCCGGGCTATGTTTTGTTTTTTTTGCTTTTTTCTTTTGTTTGTTTCCTTTTGATTAATATATTTCTACCATTTTCGTCCCAAAAAAAGAAAAAGAAAAGAAAAACAATGCCGTATTTTGTTAGTGTTTAAGTCACTGTATAAGATTTTTTTTTTTTTTTCTTTTTTACTCTCAACCACACACGTACCCTAACTGATTTAGACTCTAACTTATCTCTTTTTCTCTTTTTTAGACTTTTGCTCTCAGACTCAACTCACTCAATCACTCAGCTCAATCACATTCATTTTCTTCCAACCCCTTATCCCACCGAACAAATAGTAAAGTTTCCCTCTCAATCTCAGGCTCTGTTTTGTACACCCATTCAAACACATGTTTTCAGTTTTTAAACAACATTACACTTTTTTTTTACCCGCACGTATTTTCATACATATTTTTAGTTTGCAAATGCATGTTAAAAAAATATAACGTTAGTGTGCCTTTCAAAAATTAAAAAATGTTAGCGTGTGTCACTCCTAAAGTTTGAATAGTCATACTCAAGTCTTGTCTAAGCTGTCTCGCATTAAAAAAAAAAAATACAAGCCTTGGAGGTTTCTGGAGCTATAAGTCCATTGTTTTTCTCATGGCTGTCCTTTGATTGTAAAGGTCCTAGGCCCTGGGCCAGGCTATGTTTTGTGTTTTTTTCTTTCTTTCTTTCTTTTGTTTGTTTCCTTTTGATTAATATAGTTCTACCATTTCCGTCAAAAAAAAAAAAAAACGAATGGGTGTTTGTACACCCATTCAAACACATGTTTTCAATTTTTAAACAACAATACACTTTTTTTTTACCCGCACGTATTTTCATACATATTTTTAGTTTGCAAATGCATGTTAAAAAAATATAACGTTAGTGTGCCTCTCAAAAATTAAAAAATGTTAGCGTGTGTCACTCCTAAAGTTTGAATAGTCTTACTCAAGTCTTGTCTAAGCTGTCTCGCATTAAAATAAAATTTAAAAAAAAAAAAAAAACAAGCCTTGGAGGTTTCTGGAGCTATAAGTCCATTGTTTTTCTCATGGCTGTCCTTTGATTGTAAAGGTCCTGGGCCCTGGGCCAGGCTATGTTTTGTGTTTTTTTCTTTCTTTCTTTCTTTTGTTTGTTTCCTTTTGATTAATATAGTTCTACCATTTCCGTCAAAAAAAAAAAAAACGAATGGGTGTTTGTACACCCATTCAAACACATGTTTTCAGTTTTTAAACAACAATACACTTTTTTTTACCCGCACGTATTTTCATACATATTTTTAGTTTGCAAATGCATGTTAAAAAAATATAACGTTAGTGTGCCTTTCAAAAATTAAAAAATGTTAGCGTGTGTCACTCCTAAAGTTTGAATAGTCTTACTCAAGTCTTGTCTAAGCTGTCTCGCATTAAAATAAAAAATAAATAAATAAATAAATAAAAAAACAAGCCTTGGAGGTTTCTGGAGCTATAAGTCCATTGTTTTTCTCATGGCTGTCCTTTGATTGTAAAGGTCCTGGGCCCTAGGCCAGGCTATGTTTTGTGTTTTTTTCTTTCTTTCTTTCTTTTGTTTGTTTCCTTTTGATTAATATAGTTCTACCATTTCCGTCAAAAAAAAAAAAAAAACGATGCCATCTTTGGTTAGTGTTTAAGTCCCTGTGTAATTTTTTTTTTCTTGTTTACTCTCAACCACACATGTACCCTGACAGAGTTAGACTCTAACGTGTCTCTTTCTCTCTCTTTTAGACTTTTGCTCTTAGACTCAACTCACTCAATCACTCAGCTCAATCACATTCATTTTCTTCCAACCCCTAATCCTGCCGAATAAGTAGTAAAGTTTCCCTCTCAATCTCAGGCTCCGTTTGGTACACCCACAAAAAGACATGTTTTCAGTTTTTAAACAACATTATACGTACTTCTATACACTTTTTTCACCCACACATATTTCCATACATGTTTTTAAACCCATGTTTTTAGTTTTTAAGTGCATGTTCCAAATACCCCCTTAGATTCTCAGGCTCTCACCTAACTATTTTTCTTTAATCTTTTTCCCTCAGTCACATAATTTTTTTCCATACCCTAATCCTGCCAAGCAAACAGTAGTTTTTCCCTCTCAAATTCTCAATCTTAGCCTCCCAGTCCCACCTATGACCTAACCTTCTACTCTTTAAGAACACAAGCTCTCAGTCTCACACTCTCATCAAAACTCGTCTCTAATTCTCAGGATCTCTCTCACAAAGAAAGATTTTCCTCTCAGCCAGTCTCCTTATCATCTCCATTCTCCACCGTGGCTCTGCCACTATATAGTTCTGTCTTTGGTAATACCCTAACCCCTAATTTTCTTTTGGTTTTATTTTGAATTCTTTGAATGTTTCTTGTTGGTTGTAATTTTTTTTTTTTGGCATTATTTTCTTGTAATTTCAGGGGTAATTTAAGAGATTCAGCTTTAGCCTAGTAAAGGACTAAATCCCAAAGGCTTAAAGAGTTCTTGGGTATTTTCTCATACTATTTTTTTTTTTTTTGAGTTCACTAATGTTTGATTTTTTTTTTTTTGAGTTCACTAATGTTTGATTTTTTTTTTCTATGCTGTTTGATTTTGTTTGAAGGGTTCAAAGATTGTAAATTTATTTGTTAATCATCCTATTGATTGATTATACTATTGTGATTTTAGTTTATTATTTATGCTATTGATTGATTAACAGTTGTGATTTTAGTTTATTATATCATGCTATTATGGTTTTAGTTGATTGTCTTGTAGTTGTGATTTTAGCACTAAGTAAGCTGTGTTTATGGTTTTTGTTTACTTATATGTTATTAAAATTAGTGTATGACCCTATGTTTTAGTTAAAGGTTACTTAGAATAGTAATTTTTAAAAGTCCAACCCATATAACCGAACGAACCGCACTGAGCCGCCAAGATTAACCGCACTTTGTGTAGACCGGTTCTTACCTTCCAAAAGTGAGGTGCGATCAAGCATAGGGTGAAACCGCACCCTATAGGCGTGGTGCAAAAAACCTCTCCAAAACCAACCGAACTAAACCGTGTACACCTCTAGCATAGGCCACCCCAAAGCGACAAGGGATGAAGTTGAAGGCATTATTGTAAAGGTATTATCCACATCGAATATAACTTCGTCCTCCTTGGAATTATTTTGAAGTGGAAATTTCAAGTTTGGGAGGGACAGGAGTCTTTGGGCATTGCTTGGCTTCATTATGGATTGCATGCTATGAAAGATAAAGCAATAGGAGATTACAATTTCAAATCCATTATTAAAGTCTTTTATTTTTTAATCTCGAAATGGTCTTTATCTTTATCCATGGGTAATGACTTTTTGATATATTAGGTGTATCCACTATCCAGTCCCTGTTTACATACATTATTTTTGTACTAGCTTAATTGATTTAGTTTTTGCTTGGAAAAAAGGACATTTAGAATGGTCTTGTCGCCTCCTCAATATTTCGACAAGGTTTTTCAATTCCATTGGTTAGCTTTACAACCCAAAAAAAAAAAAAAAAAAAAATGAGATTAGGCAATAAGTAAACCTATTAAAATTGGACTTGGACTTATTAACTTGCTCGAACATAGAATTAAAAAAATATGCACAAATAGATGATTTTTATAATAAAAGGATCGAACTTATAAACTCAGGAAAAAATGTGTCAACTCGTACTTGGGCCAGTAGAATGATAGGTTGGGTCATTTTACCCTTTTTTTTTTTTTGCCTTTCATTCTGAATATAATTTTTTTTTTTGTAAAACAAAAACTCTCATCATCTTCGATCTGAATTTTAAGGCAAAATTCAATCTATCTATAGAAAAATTATAGACATAAAATTATCTGACACAATTCTATATTATACATTAAAAAACTTATGACATTACCCAAGTTGTGGTGAAATTATTAAATATGAAAATATTTTCAACATTGAATCTACTATTATCATTGTGTAGGGTCAAAATGGGCAAATGCCCTTTTCGTGCAAAAAAACCAGCGTTTTGCCCCCTTTCCCAAACTAATTAGGGACATGCCCTTATTTTGAAACTCGATTTTCTATCAAGTTTCAATGTAAAATTTGATTTGTAGAAAATCAAGTATGGGGCGATCAAACTTTAAAAAAAAAAAAAAAATTGCATGGAACTCGAGTTCATGGAGCTCGAGTTCCATTTAAAACACCGTTATAGGGTTTTAAAACGCCACTAATGGAACTCGAGTTCATCTATGCAAGTTTTTTTTTTTTTTTTTAATTTGATCATTCAATACCTATAGCTCTCAGGGAGCTCTATAATGGCGTTTTAATGGAACTCAAGTTTATCAATGCAAGTTTTTTTAATTTTGATCGCCCCATACCTATAGATGCGTTCAGGGAGCCCTATAGTGGCATTTTAAAACTCTATAGCGGCATTTTCAATAGAACTTGAGCTCCATGAACTCGAGTTCCATGCAAGTTTTTTTTTTTTTTTAGTTTGATCACCCAATACTTGATTTTCTACAAATCGAGTTTTACATTGAAACTCGATTTTGAGAAAATTGAGTTTCAAAACAGAGGCATTTCCCTAATTAGTTTGGGAAAGGGAGCAAAATGTTGGATTTTTTAACTTTAAAAAAAAGGGGGGGGGGGGCCAAAAGCCCATTTTCTCCCATTGTGTAGTATTTCTTAGGTACCTAAGAAATACTACACAATGGGAGAAAATGGGCTTTTCAAATATCTAAACCGGTTTAGATATTTTCTTTTTACAACTTACTTAAACTTATTAGATTTCATTTCATTTCATTATTTACACACAACAAGTGATCTAATAATGCGATATTGGGTCACTTGAGAGCTATGTAACAAATTTGCTGAGACCATAATTTTTAAAACAACTTACCTGATGGCAAACTGTGAGTAGTAGAGCAAAAATGGTAGATTCATGTAGATTTACAACTCCACCACTCAAAACTCATCGTGTAGACAAGTTGTGGTAAAGGTTTTTTTTATTTTTTTTTTTGATGAGCAAGTTGTGGTAAAGTTATGTTAATAGTCATGGCATGTGATGTTTCTACAACTTTTAGTTAATAGTATCCACGTTGAGGGAGTGGCATGAAAAGATTAAAATATTTATACTTTTACTCTTTTTAAAATCCAGAATTTAATTTGAAATCACATTAGTTGATTGGAATTATGTAGTTTATCAAGTTCTTTAATGAAGGGTAGCCATTTGGCATAAAGACAATGTGGGCATTTGGTCATGACCATGATTTTTAAGACCAAACTTTTATTATATTGTACATGATTTTTCATTATTCCACCAGCTTCACGGTTGATCTCTCGTCTATTACATTTGTTCTCAGTGTCTGAAATCTGAAGCAGCATCCTATTTCTTTACCTCTTTTTGAGAAAAGATAACCGTGACTTCTATTTTAAGTTCAATCGATCAAAACTTTTATTGCAAAAGAGCTTATGCCTTTTTTTTTTTAATCCCAGCTTATGCCAAACTTAATAATTAAAAAAGTGTAACATGCTTTCTCCTTTCTTTAGGAAATGCTGCTGTAAACCATGCCCGTTGGTAGTAGTGGTGTGTGACAGTGGAGTAAAAAATTTATCATATAAGGACTCAAAGTAAAATGTGATAGATTAGATATATATATATATATATATATATATATATATATATATATATATATATATATATATATATATATATATATATAAAGTATGGAGATAGTTCAAGATATAAATGAAATATTTTACAAATCAGCAGATGTTGAACAAAAAGCGTTTATCAATCGTAATAAATATGTGCTAAGATGTATCGTTAATCAATTATATATTATGATGTTACTAAGTAGGTATAAAAGGAAATAAAATTTTTAAAAAATTACTAAATTAAATATCTCAATTAAACTTGTAATCAACACTCTTTTAGAGAATTAAAATAATCAAGTATTAATATATATATGTTAAGAATTTTGTAGCTCAACTGGCACCTCTTGGCGTTTTGAATTGAAATGTCTATGATCCAAGTTTATCTCCCCCATTATAACTATTAAATTTATCAACAAAAAAAAAGTATCGTATATAAAAAGTTTAGAATTTTTTTTTTTAATGTAAACAACTAAATTATTTACAATAGAACTTGTCCTTGGAGATCCTTAAGATGTTCTTAGAAAAATGAAGTTTCATAAAGAGCATCCATAGGTGTTATTTTTTCTAAATTGTCAACATCATTATTTTAAATAAAGTATCAATAGTTCTTAATTTGCACATGCTTAAATTATAAAAGTTAAATTAAAATATGGATAAATAATAGCAAAACATCCAAATTCTTGGTAAAATTAATTGCATTGAATTAATTATTCTTAGTATTTTTTTGATACAAGATATATAGAATTTCTACTCTAGTCTAATTTAAGTGTATATATGTGTAAAACTCCCTCCTGGAGACTTGAACTCTATCCCTTACCTCCCACACCCCACAAGCATTTACAATTGTGGAGTAACCACGGCACCAAGGGTGCGCGGTGGTAATTAATTATCCTTAGTAAAGATAAAAGATAACATTGTTTGTATTTTATTTGTCAATGCGATCACGTGTTTGAATTTAATTAAGGAACTCCATGTACTATGCCTAAGTTTTTTTCTCATAAAAAAATGTCAAGCTTAGTCGTGACTGAATACGAATTTTGACTTTTTTTTTAAATATTTTTCTCCAATTGGCTTCTTTTCTTAATTGATGAGGCTTCTCCACATCTTGTAGGTCTCTAAGTTTGAGTTGGGTTCAACCTACTTAAATTAGAGTTTATCGATATCCCTTAGATAAAACCCATTAGCATGTAAAGCTTTTTTTTTTTTTTTCCCACCTAAAAAACAAAGAAAATTCATAGTCAATCACAAAATAACATAAAAGTAAAACTAAATATGCAAATATGAGAGTACTTTATTTTATATATTTTATGCACATTAGTGGCATGGCCACTTGGTCCCTTAGCCACTGGTCCATTGGAGGAAACATAACAAATAAAAGTGAATGTATATCAAATATTAATAACAACCAGCCTGCTACCGCATCCCCTTGGTGCGATGGTCACTTTACAAATATAAATGCTTGTGGGGTGTGGGGACAAGAGTCAGTGTTCAAATCTCTAGAAAGAAGCTTCACACATATACACTTAATTTATGTTAGAGAAGAAATTATATCTTGTATAAAAAAATAAAATAAAATAAACAACCAGCCAACTGCATAAAAATGAAGGTACAACCATTAGTTTATGAAAAAGGTTAAGAACACGCTTTTTCATAGCTTGCATATGCATTAAGTGGTGATTGGACATTCATGAAAATATTCTAACATAGTGTAGATACTTTTCACCTCATACCAGTGATGGAACCCATATGTAAGTGTTATAATTCAATTTTAAGTTTATATATGTGTAAGTTGTGGCAAAATATACGACTCTCTAGACAAATTGTTAACTTATTGGAAGTGCACGATTTCAAATTCGTAAATCAAATAACAAGCTTGTTTTGTAAAAGGTGAGAAAATAGCTTTTTTCGTTCTCATACACAGCTTCAACAAACTTGAGTAGTTAAAGATTTTTTTTTTTTTTTTTTGATAAACTCGTTAAAGAAGTTATTAGTGCACAAAAGTGTATACCATTTGATTCCATACTTGGTATATGAATAATGTTAAGACTCTAAATGCTTCAAGCTAAAGTTTCCATGTTCACTTGGCCAAAATATAATGCTTAGTATTTGATCAATAGGTTAATCATACCAATTATAAGCTACCTTGTTTTTGTAAACACTCACCAAGGCCGGAATGGCGCACGAAATTTCCGTGGAGGAGTTCCCTTCGAGAAAAGAAGCTGGTGAATCAAGCAGAGACAATGATCAACCTGTCATTGTCGCTGAAGAAACCCATAAGCTGACTATTAGAATCCAAGAGAGAGGCAGTACCAGTTCCAAGGAAGAGAAGTTTAAGAAATTAAAGGAGGCGCAAGCCAAAGTGCAACTAGGAACAACACCAAAGATACGAAAGGTTGTGTTAATGCATTATAATAAAAGTAAAATAGTCCTTTTATTAATTTAGTGCTATTCGTGTTTCTCAAAAAAAAAAAAGTCCTATTCGGCTATTCATTTCATATCCCATTAAGTCAGAATAGTTGTTACAAAATATTTATTTCCACTAGTTATGATTTATTTCTCCATTCTCTAGTGATTTAATTCCTTATTTGTAACTAAGTATTTTAACTATATATAAGAAAATTCTATACGGTTTTTACGATGTGTATATACATAGTAGGGCTGTCCACAGATCGGTCCGAGTTGGGTTTGTGCCTAACCTGGAACCGACTTAACTCTGTCGGGGTGGCAGATGGGAGAGCCCGGCGTCGACTGAAACGGTGATCAAATTGGTTCAAATTGAGTTGGTTTCGGTTGAAATTGAGAAGGCCATGGTGCTAGGAGGGATCTCATCAAAATCTTCAGATCTCAGCAAGATCTAGGTGGGGATCATGAGATATTGGCCAGATCTCGCCAGAGATTAGGGTAGAGATCATTGTATTTTCTTCAAATCTAGGCCAAACATTTGGTAGAAATGGAGGATTCTAATGTGTTCTAAGATTTTTGGGTGGAGGGACTATTGAGTCGGTTTAAATCGGGTTTTAGAGGGAACACCTGACACTTGACCAGCTCCTGTCAGGTTTTGGAGGAGATCACATGCCGTCGACTGCCGCAAGTATCGATTCAGGCGGTGGTCAGTTTGGTTTTAAGCGAGTGGAGCTAGTGGGTCGAGTGATCGGATTTGATGTACACCCCTAATACATTGAATTGGCTCTAAGTTTTGCCGTTTAGATAAAAGCTCCAAAATTGTGAGTAAAGTCAAATAATCATTGATGATTAATTTCCTCTAATAGCTAGAGGTTTTAATTTTTGTAACAAATATCCCATAGATTACATTATCAACATAAGCCACAAAATCTCACACATGACCACGCACCAAAACAATCTCTCTATCCCTCAACACCAAAATCAAAGTTGGAAATTAGATATTTCAATTTTCTTGGACTTGCTTCATCTTCCTCAAGGTACTAGAAAACTATTTTTTTAAAGTGAAATTCTTCATTTATTTTATTAAATTTTATGCCAAATTTATGATATTGGATTATCCATATGAAATTGATCTTGATTTAGTTAGTATTAGTTATGTTTTGAATTCATTTTTTTTGGCACAAGTTAAGGCCATTGAATCATTATATTGTTAAGTGAAAGAATAGTGCGTTCATAAATTAGATTCTATTTTTATATGTTGTAACGTTTATCTTATCCTTATGATATTATAATTTTATATTGAGTTAGTGTTTATTTAACTTTTAAATATTTTTTTTTAATTATAATTGTCTGCTAAAACTATCAAGGATAAATTACAAAGTTGGTCCCTATCCTTTACACCATATCTCAATTTAGTCCTTAACATTTCTGTTGTGTCAATTTAGTCTTCAACCTTTTTAGGATTGTGTCAATATAGTTTCTGTCGTTATCTCTTGGATGGAAAAAATTGATGTGTTAAACGGAACAATAAAAAATTGTTTTCTATGCCACTTCATTTGCTAGTTATACCTCTACGTCAAATTTTAAATAAATAAAAAAACAAAAAAAAATTAAAATTTAGAGATGTCATCACCAAAATCCCTAAAATCATTTAACTCATCTATCTCTTCTCCCTCTCTCTCGTTGGTGGTGGAAGATCTCCCTCCTGGCAAGGAACCTTGCTACCCCAACAACCATGCTAAGAGTAGACTCTTCCTTCACTGTTTCTAAGAAAGGAGTATTATCTTCTTGTGCTGGATTAACAACACATCATATAGCTAGAGTATTCACAAGTGCACCTACTCCATAAATCCACTTCAATCTTAGAACCAATTAACTAGGAGAAACCGGCCAATTCTCATAAGCATTTAGAAAACTAACCAAGAAGAATATTGAAATAAGAACCAATTCTGATAAGCTTATTTAATTCTCTCTCTATGTTGTACCACCAACAAACAAAACCAGTAGAACCAAAGACCCAAAACCACCAAGAATCCCACATCACGACACGACGACACCACCAAATACCCAGCCAGCCACCATTTAGTCTAACCAAAGACCCATCCTACCACCATGGCATGGCATCATCAAAGACCAAAAAAAAAAAAAAAATAGACCGATTTTATATCACCCTTCAATTCGAATTAGCAAAAGCAATGTCTCCTTGCATAATATGGATTCCAAACATTCATGATCTAGATGTGAATGAGTCGAATTACTTATCCCTCGGTCTATTAGTGAACTATCTCTCCAAGGATTGTGAAAGACGTTCCACTAGAAATATTCTTGTTATTCACGTGGGTTGAAGAAGACCCATTTGTTGGGCAGAGCTTCGATTCACACTCCAAGGCTGAGGAAAGCAAAGGTTTCGAGATTGAGCTAAGCGGCGGTGCCAAGAACGATCTAAGCGACAATGGTGGTGTTGTGGTGGTGGTGGTGGTTCAAGAGAGAGTTTTTTTTTTTTTAGGCTGTGGGTGTTTGCTCTGTTGTGGCAAGGAATATGTTTCCCGGTGGTGGCTAACGAGAGTGAAGGGAAGGGGGAGGGGGGGGGGGGAGGAGAAAAGATGAAGATGAAGATGAGTTAATGATTTTAGGAATTCTGGTGTGTACGTGTCTAAGTTTTAATTTAATTTTTTTATTAAAAAAAACTGACATGATAGTACAGTTGGAAAATGATATGACATGAAAAATAATTTTTTATTGTTTCATTTGACACATTAGCTTTTTCCATCCATGTGATGACGGTAGGGACTAAGTTGACACGACACTGAAAATGTTGCGGACTAAATTGACACAATTGAAAAGTTAGGGATCAAATTGAGATCTGATATAAAGAATAGGGTTCAACTTTGTAATTTACCCAACTATCAATTTGGAGAGAGAGAGAGAGAGAGTGTTGATTTGAAATATATATATTTTTAAATCAACATAAAAAATTAGATGAAAGTATCATACATGAAAAATAAATACATTAAAAATATATAAAATATTGAAATTGAATCAATACACCAAATAAATAACATGAAATAATCATAATGAATTAGGCATGTGATACCACAATTAATGATTATATAAAAAAGACTAGATTCTTTACTAAATGTATGTGTTTCTTATAGAATTTTATTGACAACACTTATTATAGTTGTTTCTATATAAAGAAGTTTTTCAAGATTAACATTGATAAAATCCTAGTTATGATCGATTATTCATATAAGTGATTGAAAATGAGATGATAGCATAACCTAAATTCAAGAATTTATTAGAAATTTTGCATCTCAAAAAGCACAAAGAATCGATAAAAAATTTATATATATATATAATATTATTCAATTGATATTTAAATATAGAAAATTTCAATTTAAAATTGTTGCTCTAGGTCTCAAACTGTATCTAGTAAACCCAGCATATATAAAATGTAAATCTAGAAGCAGCCTATATAGAGAAAAAAAAAAAAAAAAAAAAAAAATTCCTTGTGCTGAGAGCAAAAACAAGAAATAGAAATGTGTGATGATCGATGATAATACCTTGTGCCATAAACCTTTCTTTGAAACCACAGTGAGTTCATCACTGCAGCAAATATTCAATGAGGTTCATTGGAGTGTGCTAGAGATTCTAGTTTGTGTAGATAAGGAGTTCATGAAGGAAATCACCATTGAATGATTCTAGAGGGTCTTGGGGCCTGTGTGGTAAGAAGGCCAATGAAGCATTTGCAGAGGTTAAAATTAAGAGTCTAGTTATACAAATTTTCGCAAGTCAACAGTTGTAACCGTTTTTTTATAGTAGATTTTCTAAGGGATTTGGTCTTAAATTGTTTTTCCACTAAAGATGTTTTCATTGATTTTCTGCTTTATTATTAAATTTGTGTGTGCTTTTACTAATTTTATTATTATTATTATTATTATTGTTGCCTTAGATTTAGTATTTTGATATTGTGGTTAATAGATTTGCCTATGTATGGAATTGATAATAAACTTGTTGAATTAATCTATTCATTTGGCAGCATAGAACACAAAGGTGTTAACCAAGATTTTTCAAGGAAAGACATATTGTGGGCAACAAATTACTTCTTTAGTGGATGTTGTATGCTAAGATTAATAAGTCACTGTACTTGTTACATTGGTTGAGTCTTGAGACATATGATAAATATTTAATCTGTGATGTGAAAGCCAAAAAGGACCGAGATATTCATAGTACTTGGTCAAACTAGCTATATGCACACGATACTTTTATCTTATTATTATAAATTATTTTATATATAGCATTTCAATGTGTTGAAAAAACATATTATTTATTGTCAATTTCTTATATTTTGTGCCTGTTATTGATTATGTTAATTTATAAATTGCGGAACCATCAGGTTTTAATGCTGCGAGGTCACAAGCATTACCGAAAGTACTGTGAGCCGAGAGTGGTATCACTCGGTCCTATCCATCATGGTAAGCCTGCATATCAGCTAACAGAGGAGTACAAGCTTATGTTGGCAGACAAATTCATTGGAAAAACCGGCAGGACTGTTAAAGAATTGTATGGTATTATTAGGGATAATATCAAAGAACTGAGGGAGTACTATGATGAGAAAGTGACACAGAAATATAGTGATGAGGACCTTGCTTGGATGTTGTTTGTAGACGGCTGTGCAACATTGCAGTTTATAGACTCGATTGTTAATGGCACATTCAAAGATGTCAAAATTAAAAAAGATCAAGCGGCGTTTGTGCAACGAGATTTGTTCTTGTTAGAGAATCAACTTCCTTATCAACTCCTCGACTATTTAATGAAAAATATTACAGAGGAGGAAAACTTGAGGGAATCGATCCAAAATTTCATCAATAAGCACAGCATGCTAGATGAAGATACAGAACCCCCAAATGATGAAAATGCCATCCATCTTCTTCATCTTCGGTGGATAAGATCTGTACGTACTGTGGTGTATAAATCTCGCCAAGAACTCCCTAGTACGACTGTGAATACTGTACCTAACAAGAAAGATAAAAAACCCCCACCTGATGAAAATGCCATCCATCTTCTTGATCTTCTGCGGAAAAGACTTCTAGGCCTTGATGGCGTGAAAGACGAAACTGCTCAGAATAAAGAAACTGGCAAGGAAGAATGGCAATCATTTCGCAATGTGCAGGAGCTTAAAGAGGTAGGAATCCATTTGAAGTCCAGCCCAAGTAGTTGCTTAAGAGATATAAAATTCACCAAAAAATGGAATTTCTACCCTGGAATCCTTCAGCTTCCTCGAATAACAGTGGATGACTCAACTGGGCCTATGTTCTTTAACTTGATAGCCTACGAGATGTGTCCTGATTTCGTAAATGACTTTGGGATCACCTCTTACATATGCTTCCTTGATTCACTTATTGATGAATCCAAAGACGTTATTGACCTCAGGAGAGCAGGCATACTCCGCAACCTCCTCGGCAGCGACCAAGAAGTGGCTCTAGTCTTCAATGAGATAGGCACCGACTTGGTGCCTAACCACGAAATATATAAAAGAGTCAAACTTGAAATCCAAGAGTACTTCGACAAGAAGTCAATGACCTGGATATCTCAATTCCTTCATGCACATTTCAGTAGCCCCTGGACGGTCATTGCTTTCCTTGCCGCATTCTTTGCACTTTGTCTCACTGTCGTACAAACGGTGTACTCTTTCTTGGCATATTATAAAGAGTAAAAAGAAACGCCACCCCTAATATAAATAACCATAACCACACTGATTCTATGTCTTTTCAGATTTTTGTTCAATAAAAGAACCTGTAAGAGTTCTGTACCTGTCAGGATTTCACATAGGCCTCTCTACCTCTGGTACATCCTATTTGGCTATGTCATTCCGTTTGTTTACTTTCCTTTTGTCCAACTCCATGTTCGTTTAAATAAGTCAGTGTGAACAATGTACTCGATTCTTAATTTGATGTAATGTGTGTTTGAGATCTCTGCCAGAATTTTAAGTGTGAGGAGGATTGAAGCTTAGTTTGGATTCAGCTTATTGTGGTCACGTCTTGAGATTATGCGTTTTGTAACTTTTTTTTATTTTTTTATTTTTTTTCTCAACGTGCATGAACAGTAACCGGTACTGTTTATGCACATTATTTCACTGTGAGGGAGACCAATTTTACTGTTCACGCACTGTAGCTTCACTGTTCACGCACTGTTCATGAAACCTACAAGCACTTTATTCAGAAAAAAAATATAAAAAATGGGTCCCACAGCACTATTCACACATTTAAAAATTATTTTGCTACAGTGTTTTCAGTTTTCAATTTTCAGTAATAAGTTCTATCCAAACGAACCCTGAGTGTGTTATTATGTAATAAAATTTGAAGATGAACAATTGATACAATATATTACCCTATTATATGATTTAGTTTTGTAGTTAAACTGTTAAAGCATGAACTTTCATATTAGGTGTATGCTTGGGTATGAATTTATATGTCAATATGCATTTTTTTTATCTGTAAACTTTTGAATTAGAGACTATGTATTTGAAACCACAATATATGTAATCCTTCTTGATTTGATATTTGCCCTACACCTATGGACGAAAATAGAGTGAAATCATTCACAAGTTGTTACCATTTGCTACTATCAACTTCTAAGTCCATTTGTTGGAGAATTTACTCAATCCTACATGTGGTCTTCCTGACCAACACAAATAATTGTGGTTTCACTTATTGTCTGAAAACCCTGAACTCTTTAAAATCAAGTGTTGATAAAAAATTTTAAAAAAAAATGGTAAGGGAACCACGTTGTTAAATGCTAACCCTAGTACAAATTTTCTTTAAAATATTAATATTCCTTATCTACTTTCCACTCTCCTATAAGTAATTAAGTTGATTCTTGTAGCTTCAATTGCATGCTTAGTAGGGATCCGGATCCTCTCCATTTCTCTTTAAAATGGAGAGTGTCCAGTTAAGGGCTGAGATTTAACTAAAATCAATCTATGGCTTGAAATATGCCACATCATTTAAAAGACACTAACCTAACATTTCAAGGAGACTTAACGGAGCAAAGGAAAACAAACGCCAGTTTCAAAGTGTTTTTTCATTTGACTCCTGGGGGCTCTCTCCTCTCCTCTCATCTCATCTTAGTTTCTTTCTCACTCTCAACAAAGCCCAGCCATGGCTGACTTCTCCTTGCACACACTCACTCTCAATAAACCCCAAACTCACAATTCCAAACCCCAACTCTAAGTCCCCATTAGATCCGTCTCTTCCCTAAATAAAAAACACCCAAATCTCACCCCTATAACAGACCTGCAAAGCCAAATCCATCATCATACAAATCTTGCAACATCAGATGTTCTCATCTCATAACAGAATAAAATCATTTCAGGTAAGATTTGGTTATAAAAATAAGAAAGATTATGGTGCCAAATCTAACGTCATAAAAAAGATAGACCCATTTTCAGGAAGAGAAAAAATACAAATAAGATGTAAAAAAATACAAAAAAATAAATAGGAGAAGAGAAGAAAACTTTTTTGCTATATCAGATGTTGGAAACGGCAAGAAAGCTTCTGGCTTTGGGGTTGGAAGCAACGAGAATAAGAGATGATTTTGAGGATTTTTGACCAGACAAAGGCCGATCTTTTCGGAATTGGTTATTTCCGGCAGCTCCAGTGACGATGCTAGGCAGTGGCTATGGAGGTTTGGAGGAGAAAGAGCGGTGCGAGTGAAAGCAGAGATGTAGAGAAGATTTTGATTTTCAAAAAAGGAAAAATGCGTGTTGTTTTAATGGCGGGGCTTTGAAATTTTTTGGTGCACAACTGTGTGTGGGTGCAAGGAGAACTGGAGAAGCCTAACCATCGCTGAGTTTGATGGGAGGCAGAGAGAAATAGATAGGAGAGGGATAGAGAGTTAGAGAAGAAAACCCAGACGTTGAAACTAACGTTAGTTTAGCTTTTTACTCAATTAAGTCTCCTGTTAGTGCTTTTAAATGACGTGGCAGATTTTAGACCATAGATTTATTTTAAATCAATCTTAGCCCTTAACTGGACATTCTCCATTTCTAATGAAATGGAGAGGATCCAGATCCGCTCAGTAGAACATGAACAATATGTTACACTATAGAAATAATATAATAAAAAGGGAAAAATATTTTCTCTGTTTGATTTTTTGGGTAGTTCACAATTGGATCACAAAACTTTAAAATTGAGCAATTCCCCCCCCCCCCCCTAAGTATTGGAAACTAACAAATACTCCCTTGCCATTAGATTATCATTTAAATTCTAATGGAATCTTTTATTGACTAATCCTAGAAGGTTGGAAAGAGAAAGTGTTATGAGTTTTGAAAGGAAATCCCAGTAAATAATGATAGTAACTCTAATCGTCCCAAGGTAGTGAAATTCTTTGTCACATGAGTAGTGACCTACACGAACAATGTACGACTACCCCATTATTTTTGTTATGGACCCAATTTGATTTCTAAAAATTCTATAACATAATATCTAAAATAACCCCAATAAATATTAAAATCTCAAAAATACTCTGCCAAAAAAAAAAGGCAAATTTTTGGGATAAACCTCCAAAGTGTGGTGAATAGTGACATGCTAAATCTTGAGAGAAGATAATTAAAAGTTTTTTTAAGTAAAAACCTGTTACGTATGATGTATTTGGGCAATGTGTATTTGCACAAGTGTATGCAATAAACACTAGCCTTTTTGTTTTAAACAATTTTGATGTTAGTTTTGGTTAAAAAGTGCCATGAATGCTTCCACCACGTCTAACTTTCCCAGTTTTTTTTCTTGTGTAAGCTAATAGGATTGTTTTTCGGATTTTTCTCAGGAGGCAAAGCAATTAAGGGGTTTTATATACGGTACTCATTAATTTTTTGAGGAGCAACCCCTGACTTTGCCTCTACCAACAAGTATCCGATTTTTACTACGTGTCCAAATCGTGTGGCTCCTAAGCTTTAAAGCCGAGCATTATCCGAATCTTATAGGTACGCCCAAAACTAAATTATAATCCTCATACAAATATATGTCAGATGATCGTTTATTCATGGGTCAAAATGGTTTATGCCAAAAATAAAATAAATAAATGGTTTATGCCATTCCAGTGGAAAAAGTGTACAATGGTAAAAATAGAAATAAAAATAAAAATTTTGTTAATGTGTGTCTTAAGGATACGCAATAGTTTATGCTTTAGAAAAGGATATGTTGCATAATTCATCTAGCTATAAGACATTCTCCTGCGTTACTGGCCCTATTGTCTGGCATTATGAGAGACTTAAAAACTTTAAGGACACATAAAAAATCCTCAGCATAAATTACCACAAAAGGCTTCAGAAACTTATTCTAATTTCTAAGCTGAAATTTCAAGCCTTAAGTATTGTAGATTTTTTTTAATTAAATGCATTGTTCAATAATAAATGGACGTAATAAAATAACACTCAATAAAGTCAATATGCCATCTTTTATCATTTTTAACGTATTTTACTCTTTATCTTTGGTTTCCGAATGGGAACAACAGTTTCAAACACTTTATTATTGTAATTTGACAAATGTTCTAGATACTAAGGGCATGTTTGGTACATGTGTTTAAACACATGTTTTCAGTTTTTAAACAATATTACACGTATTTTCACATACTTTTTCACCTACACGTATTTTTAAAAATATATATTAAAAATTGTTATTTAAACACACGTACCAAACGGATCCTAAAACTCTTTAAAATGGTCATGTTGCCTCCTCAATATTTAGACAAGGTTGTTCAATTCCATTGGTTAGCTTTACAAAAAAAATTAAATAAATAAATAATTTTTTTTAGTAAAAAATAAATAATTAATTGAATATGGGAAATAAGTAAACCTATTAAAATTGGACTTGGACATATTGACCCGCTTGAAGATAGAATTAGAAAAATAGGCACAGATAGATGATTTTTATAATAAAAGGATCAACCTGATATAGGGTGAGTTTGGTTAGGCTTTTTGTGAAAGTGCATAATAAAAAAGTAGATTTTTAAAAAAATACATAATGAAAAAGTGTTTTTTCAAAAAACTGAGTGTTTGGTAAAAGCTGTTAAAAAGTATTTTTTGAAAAAGTTGAGTATTTGGCTAGCACTTATAAAAGTTGCAGTTTGAGAGATAAATTACCAAAAATGACAATGTATATATAAGGAAGTTTATTTCATACTTAAATCAACTACTTCATATACTTAAATCAATTTTTCTCTTTTTAAAAAATTATTTTTCTCATCAATATTAGCTAATAATAACCTACCACTTAAGATTTATTATGAAAATATTGTGATAAAAATTAATACTGATTTTAATTTGAACGTACTATTAAAATTATTTTTTTCTCTTTCTATAAATTTTTTTTTTATCACCAATATTAGCTAATAATAACTTACCACTTAAGATTTATTGTGAAAATATTGTAGTAAAAATTAATACTGATTTTAATCTGAACTTACTATTAAAATTATTTTTTTCTCTTTCTATAAAAATTATTTTTTTCTCACCAGTATTAGCTAATAATAACTTACCACTTAAGATTTATTATGAAAATATTGTGATAAAAATTGATACTGATTTTAATTTGACCGTACTATTAAAATTATTTTTTTCTCTTTCTATAAAAATTATTTTTTTCTTACCAATATAAACTAATAATAACTTACCACTTAAGATTTATTGTGAAAATATTGTGATAAAGATTGATACTGATTTTAATTTGAACGTACTATTAAAATTATTTTTTTCTCTTTCTATAAAAATTATTTTTTTCTCACCAATATTAGCTAATAATAACTTACAACTTAAGATTTATTGTGAAAATATTGTGATAAAATTGATACTGATTTTAATTTGACCATACTATTAAAATTATTTTTTTCTTTTTCTATGAAAATTATTTTTTTCTCACCAATATTAGCTAATAACTTACCACTTAAAATTTATTGTGAAAATATTGTGATAGTATTCCCTTCTTTTTCCTTTTTCTTTCCCTCTTTTTTTTTCCTCCACACACGTTACTACATTTCCTTCTTTTTCCCTGTTTTTTTTTTCTTTTTTTTCCCACTCTTTTTTTCTCCTCCACCCATGTATTACTCTTTTCCTTTTTTTTCCTTCTTTCCTCACTTTTTCCCAGCCACTCCAACCACTTCTTCCATTCTCCAGAACACTCCACAGAGCTCTCCTTCTTCCTCTTTCTTTTTTTCTTTTTTTTTTTCTTCTGCAAGAACTCATCCGTCCACAGAGCTATTGCATTTCTTTTTTCATCTTTTTCTTTATTTCGTCTTTCCTTCTTTATTCTTTTTTTTTTCACACTCCAAAGAAGATGATGGTGAAGAAGATGATGATGATTGAAACATAAGGATTTTGGGATTTTGGGTTTGATTTTGAGTTTTTTTTTTTTGAGTTGATTTTAGGTTTGATTTTGGATTTTGAGTTGATTTTTTTTTTTCTATGCATTTTGGGTTTGATTTTGAGTTGATTTTGTTTTGGGTTGATTTTGAGTTGGGTTTGGGATGGGTTTTCCAATAGGATTTGAGTTGATTTTAAATTGTTTTGTGTTGATCAGTGTAGAGAGGGAAAATTTCCGACCTATCACAAGCTGACACATCATACTACCAAGTCCCCAAAATACAACCAATTACAAGGCGCCACGTACTGCTGCTAGGTTTTGCCATCATTATTCGAACTCCAATAGAAATTTGCCAAGTGTCATTGAAATAAAGGCATGAAACTGCATCAGCACGTGTAAGCAATGACACAAGCAGCCCTGCACGTGCAAGCGATGACACAAGCAATCCAGCACGTGTAAGCGATGACATAAGCGGACCAATCAAGCTGTGACAAGTGTCACCAATCAGACTCCGCCACGTGTCGCTCACCCACCCCTAAACTCCTATAAATAGAAGCCTTCCTAAGGCATTTAGGAGGACACACAAACACAGAATAGAGAGAAGGAAGAAAATATCTTGAGTTCAGAAACCCAGAAGCTCTGCCGGAATCAAACTCCAAAGCCTTCAAGAATTTCAAGAACTTCAACCTCGAATACAAACAACATTCGAAGCAAAATCATCCAAACTACTCGTTCAAATCTCAAAGTTCACTAGAATCAAGCTCAAAAGCCTCCAGAAACCTCAACAAACCACAAATCGGTGAAGCTCTACGGATTCAAACCTCTAAAGCACCGAAAAATTTCCACCACAAACCTTCAAACACGAAGAACACGAAGAACAAAGAATTTCTAACAAGCTCATAGCCAGAGATTCATTGTAATTCCGTTTCAAAGATCTTCGATCCATTCCTCAGCTAAATTGAAGAATATCTTATATTCAAATCAAAATCACATTACCACAATTACAATCAATAAATCTTTCAAGGAGATCGAATCAAAGGATCACTCTTTTGTAATTACAGAGAATTGTACCACACATTTATCAATACAAATTCGTATTTGTGAAACTATTTTACTTGTTTGATTTATTTCGAACTAAGAAATTTAGTCGTCTACAATCAGATTAGACAAATAAAATTTAAAAAAAAATACAGAGGAAGAGATGAGAGGCGTGAATGAGCTTGATGAGAGGCGTTGAAGAAGACGAAGAAAGAAGAATGAAGAATGGACAGATTTATTGAAGGGTATTTTGGTAATTGCCCAAGATTTTTCAACGGATACATTAGAACTCGCACTGGCTTTTGGCAAAATGAACCTCTAGAGCTCCATAATGGATTGCGCGTTTTATGCCTTCGCTCAAAATGCAACTTTTTTCAAAAAGTTGCGTTTGTGCTGAACCAAACGCACATAAAGGGCTGGCTTTTTGAAAAAGTAGTTTTTTGGGCTCAAAACGTTGAAACAAATGGCCACATAAATTCGTAAAAAAATGTGTCAACTCATACCTGGCCAATAGAATGATAGGTTGGGTCAAGTTGACCCTTTTTTCTTTTTCTTTTTCTTTTTTTCTTTTCCTTCTGGATATAATTTTTTTGTAGAACAAAAACTCTCATCATCTTTAATTTGAATTTTAAGGTGATATTTAATCTATCCATAGAAAAATTATAGATATAAAATTTAATGTTTAGCCCTTTTCCGTTGTATACTAAATTCTATGACACATTCTATATTATACATGAAAATACTTATGACATTACCCTCTAAGTTGAGGTGAAATTATTAAATATGAAAATATTTTCAATATTGAATCTACTATTATCATTGTGTAGTATTTCTTAGGTTTAGATATTTTCTTTTTACAATTTACTTAAACTTTTTTACTTAATATGTTATAATTTATTTTAAAAACTCCATATATTTAGTTAATTTTAGATTTAATTTATTTAATTTCATATTTTACATACAAAAAGTAATCTAATAATGGGATATTAGGTCACTTGAAAATTTATGTAACAAAATTGCTAAAATCACAATTTTAAAACAACTTACCTGCATGGTAAACTATGACTGGTAGAGTAAAAATAGTAGATTCATGTGAATCTACAACTCCACCACTCAAAACACTCACAACTCGTCATGTAGACAAATTCTAATAAAATTATGTTAAAAGTTGTAATACTCCTAGTATAACTCTTTAGTCTTTATTACGTAAATTTGAAAGTTGAAACCACGTGGGCTATTAACTGTATTGGGCCATAGAACCCAATCAGAACTGGCTCAGAGGCTCCAACTGATGAGCGTTACAGCTAGAGCACATGTATTGGGCTTCAATTTCAAATTTCAAAATTCAAATTAATAGCTAAGCCCATTATGTATTTTCGACCATTGGAAACCAAGTCGGTGATATGTGAGTCTATTATAAATTTGACCGGCTTAAAAAGACTACTCTGTTTAGAATTTTGCTCTCTATATAACCCTGCTCTGCTTTTACAAACGCGTTTACGATTTCTAGTGGTGAAAGTTCTGATCATCTTGATCAGATAGCAATCAAAGGATGTCCAAGAATCAAAATTTGCTGCGGAAATAATGGTGGAAAAGGGCAATGAAATTGAAGATGGGTCTGTGTCTGGGTCTGGTTTACTTGAGATCGAGAAGATGATAGACACACTAACGCAAGCTGGGCGTGTGGGCAAGACGCGCCGTGTCGAGGTTTTTGCAGCGTGTGATGTTTCGATTCTCGAGAAGGTTTTGCCACACTCCAATGTTGATCAGTTGATATATGTGGAGAAGTGTTGCAAATCTCGAGGGAGAGATCTGAGCCTTGTGACTGATCATATTAAAACTGAGAAGCACAGAGCACAGTCAAATAAGGTGCAACAAGATGGTATCTCTGAGGTAAGGAATAGAGATCAAGGTTGACCACTACAGCCAGAACAAAGGAGTATGATGATCAAGCAAAGATTACAAAGTCAGTATTAGCAAGTGCAGAGGTACTGGAAACAATAGAAGTAGTACCCTTTTACCAAGACTTTATGCATTGACCTGAAGCAATGAAGGGAGCTACACATGCCACTTGGAAGTCAGTTATTGTAGTTAGCACACGTGTATAGTTAGTTGGGATTTAGTTACATAACAGTTTTCTTCCACACTTTTAGGGAGTTAGTTACAGAGCAAAGCTTGCTTCTTTCATGTATATATAGGAGTAGTAGCTATTATGTTATTCACTTTGTGTACTCTCTGTATTGTGACATTGTGTCTATCAATAAGAATTACAGTTCTATTTAGAGAGTCTCCTAGAATTTTATAGATCAGTTGTGGAAGAAATTCTATGAAAGGGAATTCGAGGTTTCAAAGGCTGATGTTGTGGTTCAAAGGATGAGGGAAAAGAAGGTTTCATTCAAGTGGTTCATATTGTATGAGGCTAAACGAAGGAAAGGACTGAGGCTAAGAACAAAGCAATTGATCGAGTAAAGCAACTTTACAAGTATTAACATGTATAATGTTGTGGGTTTTAGGCCCAACTAGTTTACTTGTTTAGCACACATTCTTGTACTACACTCTTACTTGTACTGCACTCATATTTACTTGTACTGCACTCATATGCCTCCTATATCAAAGCATTCATATATATTCTTTCAGTAAGAAATAAAATACTATTGCATTCAGTATTTCTAACATGGTATTAGAGCTACTGCTCTGATCTTTCTCTTAGCAGTCTTGTCTTTATTGGTGTTACTTCATTCTCAACATCGCTTCCATTGTCACAGTAATTGCCGCAGCCTTTTCACCGTTGAACCACCGATGTCTTCTAAACATCCTTTTTTGGTTCCGGACCTGTAGCGACCGTCGTTGAGGAGTTCCACCCTACAAAGACCATTGCCTTTTTCAGCACCGCCGTGCATCTTGCTCCAATCAATTTTTTGCAGGTACCACTAAGTTCGTCTTACACCGATCTACAAACTCATGGAAACCTTGACGCCATCGGAGACCGCACGCACCCCCACGGGCCGCCAGAAGGTTCTACTTCGTAGCTCACGCACCCCACGCGCCACTGCACAGCTGGGTTATTGATCCACGCGCTCCTACGCGCCACAACTAACAGTCACGCACCTTCACGCACTCGCATGCGCCTTCACGCGCTCGCATGCGCCTCAACCGTCCAACTGACGTCATTGCTGACGTCATCTTGCCACGTCAGCCATCGTTGCGTCATCACTGACATCACTGACATCACTTGCTTGCATCAGCCGCTGACGTCATCGTTTGAGTTTTGGGGTTTGACCATTGACTTTCAACTGGTTGACCGTTGACTGTTGACTTTTGCCAAAGTTGACTTTTTGCAGTCCAGGTGCTCCTTACCCAATTTTTCGCGAATATTTCATTTTTGCAATCCATTTTTGCATATTTTGCTTCTAAATGAAGAATAAGGACAGGTCTTCTTCCTTTTGCAACAATCGTCGCCAACAATCCAGCAAACATTTTTACAATTTTTGCAAACGTTTTGGCCATAATATTGAGACTTGCTATCAGCGCAATAAATCAGCTGTTTTAATTTCTGCTGCCACTGTTGCTCACACTGAGAGTGTCCAACCAATGGCTCCCATCTCTGCACAGTCTAAGTCTTCAGGTCGCACTTTCACCATGTCCACAGATGACCTTAAAAACATCATCGCCAATGTCATTCATATGGTTGGTAATGCATCTTATTCCTCTTCTCTCTCAGCTTTATCTGGTATGTCTCCTTCCTCTTGGCTTATGGATTCTGCTTGTTGCAATCATATGACACCTCACTCGTCCTTATTTTCTGAATTTAAACCTGTACCACACCCTCTTACTATTCGCACAGCAAATGGTTCCACAATGTCTGGTTATAATATAGGTTCCGTTTCAACCTCCAACCTCTCAGTTTCTAGGGTCTTTAATGTTCCTGACCTTTCTTACAATTTGTTTTCTGTGAGACAATTAGCTAAGTTAGGTTATCGAATTATATTTGATTATTCTGGGTGTATTGCGCAAGATCCAAGGATGGGACAGGAGTTAGGGACCGGTCCCAGAGTTGGGCGTATGTTTCCCGTGGACAACCTTCATCTTCCACTTGTTGCTCTTATATCTATTGTCGTAGCTGCTGCAGTTTCTTCTATTCCTTCCCTTGCACTTTGGCATGCTCGACTTGGTCATGCATCTTATTCTCGTGTACAACAATTGGCTTCTAGAGGTTTGTTAAGTTTAGTGTCTACAGAAAATTTTGATTATGTTTCATGTCAGTTAAGAAAACAACCAGCTTTGCCTTTCAATACTAGTGAATCAATATCCATTGATATCTTTGACCTTATTAATTCTGATGTTTGGGGACCTTCCTCTAAATCTAGTATTGGTGGATCTCGATATTTTGTTGTCTTTGTTGATGATTACTCTTGCTATAACTGGATTTTTAACATGAAACATCATTCTGAATTATTGCAAGTATATTCAAATTTTGCAAAAATGGTTGAAACTCAATTTTCCAAACGTATCAAAATTTTTCGATCTGATAATGCTCTTGAGTACACTCAATATGCTTTCCAAGCTATTTTGCATTCCTATGGCACTGTTCATCAACTAACTTGTCCAGGTACCTCTCAACAAAATGGTAAAGCCGAACAAAAACTTCGTTTATTCTTGACACTGTTTGTGCTCTCTTTCTCTCTGCCAAAGTTCCTGCTCCTTTTTGGGGCGAAGCTGCTCTTCATGCTGTTCATGCTATTAATCGCATTCCCAGTTCTGTCATCCAAAATCAAACTCCATATGAGTGCCTTTTTGGGTCACCTCCAAACTATCACCACCTTCACTCCTTTGGCTCTGCTTGTTTCGTTCTTCTTCAACCACATGAGCATAATAAACTTGAGCCTAGGTCGAGACTTTGTTGTTTTCTTGGCTATGGCGAAACTCCAAAGGGGTATCAGTGTTATGATCCTGTTTCTCATCGTCTTCGTATCTCCCGCAATGTTGTCTTTTGGGAACATCGCCTCTTTGTCGAGCTTTCTCACTTCCGTGCTTCTCTATCTTCCTCTTCTATCTTAGATCTATTTCCAGATGAGACACAAATTCCTTCTGTAGCTGCTCTTGACCCTCCTATAGCTACTCCTGATCCTCCTGCAGCTGCTCATGATTCTCCTATTGACTTCTCTGTCTAACCACCAAATATTCTTTATCCCTTTCCTAGTTCCCCCTTTATTGAACAGGTGGAAGATGAACAAGTTGAAGACGAGCTACCCAACCCTGATCTTGGGTCCCCTGCTCCTGCTCCGTCTGAAGATTATGCACAAGACATTCCACCTTGTCACTCAACTCGGGTAAGGTCCATTCCTACACATTTACTTGACTATCATTGTTACACCGCCCTTGCTACACTGCACGAGCCTCACACCTATTGTGAGGCTTCCACTGATCCTTTATGGCAGATTGCAATGAAAGAGTTACTTGATGCATTATCTAAAAACCATACTTGGGACTTGGGACTTGGGACTTGGTCACTCTTTCCCCTGGGAAATCTGTGGTTGGTTGTAAGTGGATCTACAAGGTTAAGACTCGCTCTGATGAGTCCATTGAGAGCTACAAAACTCATCTTGTTGCAAAAGGTTTACACAGGAGTATGGGATTGATTATGAAGAGTCCTTTGCTCCAGTTGTTCGTATATCATATGTTCGTGTCTTTTTAGCTGTTGCTGCTGCTGCTGCTGCCAGTAAATGGGACCTTTTCCAGATGAATGTCAAAAATGCATTCCTTAATGGGAATTTAAGTGAAGAAGTTTATATGCAACCTCCTTCTGGTCTCTCTGTTGAATCAAACAAGGTTTGTCACCTTCGACGTGCACTTTATGACCTTAAACAAGCTCCACTAGCTTGGTTTGCCAAATTCAGCTCTACCACCTCTCACTTGGGTTACATGGCCAGTCATTATGATTCTGCATTATTTCTTCATCGCACTGATAAAGGTACAATTTTACTTCTCCTGTATGTGGATGATATGATCATAACTGGCGATAACCCCAGTGGCATTCAAGAACTCAAGGATTTTCTCAGTCAGTAGTTTGATAAGAAAGATCTTGGACATCTCAGCTACTTCTTGGGTCTTAAAATCACTCATTCTACAAATAGACTTTACATTACTCAAGCTAAGTATGCCTCTGAACTCTTGTCTAGAGCTGGACTCACTGATAGCAAGACTGTTGACACTCCAGTTGAGCTTAATGCGCATCTGACTCCCTCAGGGGGAAAACCATTGTCTAATCCCTCTCTTTACAGACGCTTAGTTAGCAGCCTAGTTTATCTCACCGTTACTCGTCCAGACATTTCCTATATTGTTCACCAGGTGAGCCAGTATCTGTCTACTCCATGATCGACTCACTATGCTGCTATTCTACGCATTCTTTGGTACCTAAAGGGCACTCTCTTCCATGGTCTTTTCTACCCTGCTCAGTCTCCTCTTGTTCTCCATGCATTTTTTGATGCTGATTAGGCAGGAGATCCCACTGATCGCAAGTCCACCACTGGTTATTGCTTTCTTCTTGGTTCTTCTCTGATTTCTTGACGAAACAAGAAACAAACTCTTGTGGCCCGTTCCAGTACTGAAGTAGAATATCGTGCCCTTGCTGATACCACATCTGAGCTTCTTTGGCTACGATGGCTTCTTAAAGACTTAGGTGTGTCTACATCCTCTGCTACTCCTCTTTATTGTGACAATAAAAGTGTCATTCGTATTGCTCACAATGATGTCTTCCATGAACGGACTCAACATATCGAGATCGATTGTCATTTTATCCGTTATCATCTTGTCCATGGTGCTCTCAAGCTAATCTCAGTCTCCTCTACAGATCAACTTTGCAGATATCTTCACCAAGTCACATCCTAAGGGACACCTTCCTACTTTGGTTGACAACCTCAAGTTGGTTTCACATCCACCTTGAGTTTGAGGGGGGCTGTTATCATGTATAATGTTCTAGGCTTTAGGCCCAACTAGTTTACTTATATAGCACACATTCTTGTACTACAGTCTTACTTGTACTACATTCATATTTACTTGTACTGCACTCATATGCCTCCTATATAAAGGCACTCATGTATATTCTTTCAGTGAGAAATGCAATACTATTGCATTCAGTATTTCTAACAACAAGAAAGAGAATGAGAGGAAACAGAGTAGGCAACTCAAGGTTTGCGAAGCGGTAAAACCCACATCACAAGAAAGAGGGGATGTGATGAGATCTATAGCATAAAGAAAGGAAACTTGACGAAGAAGGCAAGAAAAGAGTTTGAAAACTACAGAGAGGTGAAGAATCTTGCTGCTATCAATAGGATTGTGTTGCAAAGGAAATATCATCATCCTCCCTCTTTGTTCATTAAGTGATTTGGCTCTTTGGGTTTTCTGTAAAGAAGAGATTTTGTTGAATTGCTCAAGGGATTTTTTTTTTTTTTTTGTTGGTCAAGTGAGTTTGACTAATGGGTTTTCATTAGAGGAAATTTTTGTATGGAAGAAACTTAAAGGGTTTGTTATTTTTTATTTTTTTTAGTAGAATTTTCAAATGTTAGCCAAGAGAGCCTGGCTACAATTTCAGGAATACATTTTATTCTACTGAATTTGCGAAATCATCTTCCTTGCTTCTTTGCATTTACTTTACGTGATTACATCTAACAAATTTCTTTTGTCATTGAGACTACTAATGATTGCTGATGATTTGTGTGGAGACTACTAATGATTTTGACAAATGGTAATGCTTTGTCATTGAAGACAGATATGATGGGTTTCTAATACAGATCGAAGGATGAGGCAATATAAAAGGGTTAAAAAGCTTTATAAATAAAACTCTTTTCCCAACTCAAGTATATTTGTCAGGTTCTGTGTCTACAATTTAGAGCTGAAGTCTTAGAATTGAGTGACATTATAGTGTCTCACTGATGGCCAGGACGCCTGTGGTTACACACAAGTCTACTTCCTAGATCGAGGATCAACCTATGAAGTTTGATCGCACATCCTCTAAAGATTTAGTTAGAAGTCCATATTTTGTGTGTGGAAAGAAACAGAGCAATGGTATCAGCTTTTATTAATATCAAGGGTAAAATGCAAAACTGACCCTAAACTTTCTTCAGATTTTATTTTAGCCCTTTAACTTTGCTTTTGTTCATTTCAGTCTTCTAACTTTCAAGTTTATTCAATTAAAGCTTTTCCATCAACTCTTGTTATATGTCATGATTAATTTTTCAATTTTATAAATTTTTCTTCAAATTTTTTAAATTAAAAAAATTCAATTAATGATTGAAAAATATTTTCCAAATTTTTTTTTTTTTCAAAAAATTTTAACAAAAGTTAACCGAAAGGCCTTAATTTAATAAATTTGAAACTTAGAAGACTGAAATGAACAAAAGCTAAGTTAGAGGACTGAAATGAAATCTGATGAAAGTTAAAAGGTCAGTTTTGCATTTTAGCCTAAAATCAATTACCCTCTTTTTTTATTATTAAATTCAGCTTAGGGCTTTTATAAGAGAGATTTTCTTCTCTTCTTTTTTTGATGGGAAATTAGAAAGATTTTCTGGTATTGCTTATGGGATTTTTTTTTCTAGGTCAGTTCTCTTTCTCTTGATCCTGTATTTTTTCTCAATCATATCATTAAAATATGTTAATATGATTCTTTTTTCCTGTAGAATATGTTTTTTTTTCCTTGATTAACGAAATGGACTCGATTATTGAAAAGAATAAAATGTAGAAGAAAACATATAGTAGGAACCCTTTAAATGTTAATAAGGAATGTTATTTCACTTTATTATGGTCACACTCAGATGGAAGATGCTAACTCAAGTCACTCCATCTACCTATTTTTACTGTTTTGTTACCGTGTGCCCTAATGGCACGCATTAATGTCAATGTTAGTGGTGGGCCCTTTTGCATAGAAACTTGAAATGAGGTGAAAAGGGGTTCTTCTTTGCTCTGGCAAGTGATTGCCAGTAATCTTTTGATATGGCTGGATTTAACTAAACAAAATTACTAAGTTGTCCTCAATTTTTTTTATTGGGACAAAAATGTTCTTTTTGCAATTTCCCTCCATGTCCTATTTCATCTCCTACCAATACTTACTTTACCAATATTTACTTTTTCTTCTCCCTCACTTTACCAATATCATAGACAAAACTAAAAAAAGAGTTCAATGTTCAGCACAAAAAAAAAAAAAAAAAAAGAAGAGTTCAATGAATGATCAAAGAATGTTTACAAAAATATAGTGTTCAAGAAATTATAAATAAGGTACATATATTTCTTTTGTTCTTAATTTATTTTTCAAATATATCGGAATATTATGTTAATATTTATTTATCATTTTTGTGAGATTATTGTAGAATCAATGGATTAAAATTTTGTTGCAAGCGAGATTCATCAATTAGTTCCAATTAGTTGTTTTGACTTAAATGAATTACTTCAAGAAGGTATACTATTTTATTTTATTTTATTTATAGTTTATATTTCATTTATAATTGAATATGATGTTGATTTTTTTTTAATCCTTGTTATAACATAGAACAAATGAATGATATTGTAATTGCAAGTGAGATTTATTAAAGTGTTTCAAGGAATTGTGTTGACTTAAATGAGCTTCCAAATGATGGGAAAAATAATGACACTTGTGGGGAGGAAATAGTGGTTTGGAATGAATATCCAATAGAAGAAATAAGAGTTATTGAAAAAAATGAAAATATAAATTCAATAGAAAATGAATTTGAACCTTTTGTTGGTCAATGTTTTCTTAGTAAAAAATAGACTTTCATTTTCTATAAAAAAAAGTATGCAAATCGATATGGTTTTACAATTCAAAAAGGTCATTTTGTCAAAAAAAATGGAGAAAATGTAAGACGTGATTTCTTGTGTCACCGACAAGGTTGACAACAATTAAAAAGAGTGGATTCATCTAAGGAGCAACGAAATAAGATATCTTTAAGATGTGGATGCAAAGCTCATCTAAGAATCACAATGCAAAATTCATTTGATATTTTTCCATGAGAATGACATGTCACTAAATTTGTTATAGATCAACTGAACCCAACATAAAAATCTGTAGTTTCTAATTTCTATATGTAGTTAACGCAACAAATGGCATAGAAAAAGCTTAGATTTTCAAGACATCAAATAGCGACTTAACATCCGGTACCATAAATATAATTTAATTCCTTCTTTGTTTACAGCATAAAACTCATTGGATATTTAAATAGTCTCACTATTGGCTAAAAATACCCATATAAAAATATTCTAATTTTATGTAAAGCTTATATTAGACGAATGATGAGATTTTTTAGGCTCTTACCTCAAGTATGCCGTCAGTTTTTCTTGACTTGAATATTTTGAGTAGTCTTCTCTCTCAAAATATCTGTAATTATACGTTAACTTAATTAGCTTATATATAGCTAGGGTTTTAACCTTATTTTCTAAGAACTCTCTTAATAATGTTAATTCTAAAATTGACCCCATAAAAGATTTACTTAAACAACCCACCTTTTAAGTCCTTTTTATTATTATTCTGGGTATTAAAGTGACTAAGGTGATCTCTACAGGTAGACCAAAGTAAATCCAAAATTGTGACGGTCGACAACAATTCCTCACATCTATAGTGGATCAGGTGGTGGTTTGATACCAAATATGACGGATCTGATATGTGGATAGCCTTAGTTCATGTTAAAATCTAGGGGTAGTGATATTTCTATGGTGCTTGATATCTATGGTTTGAAACCAACCTCTGTGCTACTCTCACTATCTATTTATCCAAAAAAAAAAAAAAAATCATTGAGAACATGGATTAAAAAGATCTAAAATTTTTATAAAAACTTTTTTAGGGTTTCAACCTTATTTTCTAAGAATTCCCTTAATAATATTAATTCTAAAATTGACCCCATAAAAGATTTACTTAAACAACCCACCTTTTAAGTCCCCCTTTTTTTTTTTTCTTCTGGGTATTACAGTGCCTAAGGTGATCTCTATAGATAGACCAAAGTAAATCCGAAATTGTGACGGTCGACAACAATTCCTCACATCTATAGTGGATCAGGTGGTGGTTTGACACCAAATATGACGGATCTGATATGCGGATAGCCTTAGTTCATGTTAAAATCTAGTGGTAGTGATATTTCTATGGTGCTTGATATCTATGCATGGTTTGAAACCAACCTCCGTGCTATTCTATTTCTCACTATCTATCAAAAAAAAAAAAAAATTCATTGAGAACATGGATTAAAAAGATCTAAAAATTTTATAGTTTTATGTAAAATCCAAAGTTTAATTTTAAATCACCATAAATTACTAAGAATTATGAAATTTATCTAGTTTTTAAATGAATGGTAACCTGGCATAGTGAGAGTGTAGCTATTTGACCATAACCATTGCTTCTAAGATCAAGTTTTTATTTATAATTTTCCAAATTATTTTACCTGCTTCAATATACTTGGAAAGCAAATTTTCCACAGCTAGTCTCTCGTGTGTCACATTTAATTATTCTTGTCCGAAGCAGCAAACTATATATTCTCCTACCTTTATTACTTAATTTAGAACCAACAGCATGGACTTCTACTTTGGTTTGATACCAGGCTTGATGAGAAGATAAAATCACAAACAAAACTTTTATCGCAAAAGAGCTTATTATGCCAAACAATCGTGTAACGTGTTTTCTCCTTTTCTTCGAATATACAATTTTGGGTAAATTACATATTTGGTCCTTATCTTTTACACCATATTTTAATTTGGTCTCTAACCTTTCAATTGTATTAATTTGGTCCCTAACTTTTCAGTGTCATGTCAATTTAGTCTTTATCGTTATATCTTGGATAAAAATTGATAACATGGCAAATGACCAAAATAAAATTTTAGTGTACTGTCACATTAACGAAAGCTTTTTTTTTTATTTTGGTCATTAGACAAAAAATAACGACAGAGACTAAATTGACACGGTACTGAAAGGTTAGGGACCAAATTATAATATGATATATAATATAGGGATCAAAAACATAGTTTACTATACAATTTTTTATTCAAACTTATTAGGGACGACCATTGGGCCCTGTCCCCTGTCCCCTAAGCCACTGCTTGATAGAGACTTTACAAAAGTGCATGTATATTACAATACAGTAAATGTTAACACGGACCGTAAGTGCTTGTTAAGGTTTACCAATGTGGGTCCTAAATCAAATAATATTATATATATAGAATAAAAAAAGAGTAAATTGGAGAAAAAGTACCACACGGTTGGCAAGAAAAATTTGGACAAAATTGCCCTCTTGAAGAAGACACAACTGGCAGGGGCATTTTTTTTTTTCTTTGGGCAAAATTGCCCTCTTAACACATTTCTCTCCATTTTACTTTTTATTTCCCACCAAACCTTATTTTACCAATATTTTACTATCCACTTTCTTCCACTTTACCAATATCAAACTCAATTTCTTCCCCTTTACCAATATCAAAGAGAAAAAGGGATGAAGAAATGTCAATGAAGGATTTAGGAATAATTAAACAAGGTACCACTATTATATTTTATTTGATTCATAATTATTTTTTAAAAATAGGTTAAAATTAATATAATGTTAATTTTTATTTTTGATACATGTATTTTGTAGCACTAATGGATGAGAATGTAGAATTGCAAGTGAGACTCAATACTTTACTCCAAAAGATTGCTTTGACTTAAATGAACCACTTCAAGGAGGTATTATAATTTAAGTTATTTGTGATTTACATTTCATTTATCATAGAATATTTTTCAACTCTTGTTTTAATATAGCACCAAAATTAATATGATGTTAATTTTTATTTCTAATACATGTATTATAGCACCAATGGATGAGAATGTAGTTGCAAGTGAGACTCACTACTTTACTCCAAAAAATTGTTTTGACTTAAATGAACCCCTTCAAGAATGTATTATAATTTTATTTTATTTGTAAATTTACATTTCATTTATCATACAATATGATGTTAATATTTTAAACTATTTTTTTAATATAGTACTAATGGATGACAATGTAGATGCAAGTGAGACTCATCAATTTGTTCCAACGAATTGTTTTGACTTAAATGAATATTCTCAAGAAGGAATTATTATTTTCATTTTATTTGTAATATATAATTCATATATCATATAACATGATGATTATTTTTTTTAATTTTTGTTTCAATATAGCACAAGTCAATGATGATTTGTTGCAAGTGAGATTCATGGAAGTGTTTTAAAGATTTGTGTTGAATTAAATGAGCTTTCCAAATGATGAAAAAAAAAATACTTATGGAGATGAAATAATTGATTGGAATGAACGTCCAATAGATGAAATGGGAGTTATTGAAGAACATGAAGATCTAAATTCAATAGAAAATGAATTTGAGCCTTTTGTTGGTCAATGTTTTCCTAGTGAAGAAACTTTCAGTTTCTATAAAAATTATACAAATCGATATGGTTTTACAATTCAAAAAGGTCATAATGAGGAAAAAAGAGAGGAGAAATAGTAAGATGTGATTTCTTTTGTCATCAACAAGGTAAACAACCACTAAAAATAGTGGATCCATCTAAGGAGCAATGAAATAGGAAGTCTTCAAAATGTAGATGTAAAGCTCATTTAAGTACCGTTTTGCAAAAATCATTTGATATTTTTCCTTGAGAATAGCATGTTACTAAGTTTGTTGTAGACCACAATCATGATTTGTTCTCCCCTTCAAAAGTGCAATATCTTCCAGCCAATCAAGTTATCACTATAAATGATGAAAAACACATTTTCTTATTGAAAGAAGCTGGACTTTCAATTAGAGAGGTGATGTGTGTTATGGAACTTGAGAGACATTTGAAACATGGACAACTTTCATTTTTTCAAAGGGATATTTGTAATCTTTATGTTAAAATGAGGGGGGAAGAATGCAAAGAATGATGTCATGGATCTCCTACAATTTTTCAAATTTGCTAAAGAAGAGAATTCTAGATTCCAATATGCATTTACAACCGATGAAGAAAATAGATTGGAGCATATGTTTTGGTCACCTACTCATTGTTTTGATTGGTACCAAAAATATGGATATGCGGTTGTTTTTTATACTACTTATAAGGAGAATGCTTATTATATGCCTTTTGATATTTTTGTTGGTGTCAATAATCATGGAAAGACAATTCTCTTTGATTGTGCACTTCTTTGAAATGTACAACGAGTGTCTTTTGATGGTTAATGAAGGTACATTCTTTGTAATGAATTTGTACAATTATTTTAAATTTTTGTATTAATTAGTTGAATAATAAACGTATATCATTTGAAATATTTTCATGCTTTAGTAAATTTGCATTTGACTAACAAACTTTTGCATGCTTTATGAAGAATCAACCCAAGGCAATTTTGACGGACCAAGATCCATAGATTACAGAGGCAATATCAAAAGAATAGCCGGCTAAAAAGCATGCCTTTTGTATATGGCATATTACCGCTAAATTTTGCGGTTGGTTTACATCAATCCTTTGTAATCAATATTCAAATTGGTGCATGGATTTCTATAAGTTATACAAGTTAGAGTCCTCTGAAGAGTTTGACAATCAATGGCTTCAAGTTAAGACAAAATATGACATGCTCTCTAACAAACAACCGGAAGATCGGAAAGCGTAAATGCATTTATTAAACAGTTTGTTACTTATCACACAAACTTGATCCTACTCATCAAACAAGTAAGTCATTATTTACCATTGATTTCTTTTGTTGTATAATTTTATTTTATTTGTTAATATTTGTAGTCTTCATGTATCATACAAAAGATTTTAATTTATTTTACTATTTGTAATTTTAGGTTGATCTTACCATTGAAGATATTGACCAAACACAATCACATGATACAATATTAGAGACATATAGTAGTTCTTCTTTAAGATCAATGTCACCATTAAAAGACAAAGCACATAGTGTTTTGACTCCTTATGCTTTCAAGAATTTTCAAGAGGAGTTTGGGAGAGCAACACAACATTCAGTGCTTCAAGAAAATGGTATGGAATTTGTGCTACAATATTATAAAGATGAAACTAGTTAAAGGCACAAAGTATTATGGGATGGTAAGATGACATATTGTAATTGCAAGAATTTTTAATTTTGGAGTATACTTTGTCGTCACGTACTTTGTGTATTCCTTCATAAAAATTGTTACCAAATTCCATCCTTGTGTTTACTACCATGTTGGTGTCATGAAGCATCATTAAGTGAAAAAGAATTGCTAGTGGTGGATGATGAAAATTTAGTTGACAAGGAAAATATGGTTGATGCTAATGTTAATAATATGATTGATAGAGATTGTTTCATTAATTGTCCTCCGCTCTCAAAGAAAAGGTTGCCTGAAGCAAAAACGAATGAAAGGTAGAAGAGAATTAGGAAAGAAAAAGAAGATTTGTGGCCTTTGCAACCATGTTGGCCATAACATCTCAACATATTCGGAGAAAGATAATTGTACTTCCTCAAATGGTGCAAAAAAAAAAATGTACTTAAAGTGAAATGGGATTGAATCCAATATTTTCTTTAAAATGTTAGGCATAAACTCTTGAGCTAGTAAAAAATTAAAAATTAAAAAAAAATAAAAATAAAAACTATGACAATATTGTGTTTGTTAATTTTGACAATATTATGTCATTGGACAATATTAATTTTAACAATATAGTGCCTTTGTTAATTTTGAAGCTTCTTGTCTTTTTTTTTTTTTTTGGTTTTACATTTCCATTTTGACAATATTATGCTAGTGACTATTCACATTATCATTTTCAATATTATGTCATTGTACTAAAATGCTACTTCCTACTTTTTTTATAATGAATTTACCTAAATTTTTAAAAGGGATTCAATAAATACTAATTTAAATTAAATATTCTTGAAGAAATTTAAATCATGCTTAAATTGCCCATTTATAAGGGATGCAAACCTAAACTCTGATCCATGCTAATATTACATTAGTCCCTAATATTTATCTACCAGTGCTTTAGTCCCTAAAGTATCAAGTGAATGTTATTTGTCTTTAAAGTATCAACTTTGACAACTTAATGTATTTTTTATTGTTTTAACTTTCTTTTTTGATGTACCCATAGCATAAACAATTCAATCAAAATTAATATTTTTCTTCGGGTAGATGAGTATTTTCAATTTGACCCACCATAGTCAGGTCGAAAAAAGATCTAACCCAACCTAGCCCACCTAGACCAGGTTGGAATTAAAAAAAGAATTAATTGAGCATTCAAACAACACCACTACAAACAATACTAATACAAATAAGAGAAAATTTATAACCTAATAAACTTGACCATACCACCAAACTAACACAAACTATTTTATTAGTGCTTTAAAGCTAGTAGGATATCATATAGCTTTATCCTAACTCGGTTAATATACAAAAGAATAAATAATAAAATTATATAATATATTTTTAAATATATATTAAATATAGGTGGGTTCGGTTAGACGAATTTGCTGACCCACCAACCTCTAAAAATTGACCCAACCTCGATAGGTTAGGTTGAATTGGATCGGTTTTGGCGAATTGACAAGTTGGTTGCACACCCCTAGTCTCATATAGTAGAACAAATAAAGGGTAAAGAGTTGAAGAAGAAAATTTAAGACTCGAGCTTCCTTTAATGCGCTTGTGAATTTAATTATGTTCTCTTATTCTTCCTTATTTTTTTGGTTACAAATCGTTGTATTCTTTTTTCATCTTTTAATTTATTATTGGATTATCCTATCTTTTTTTCATTAGTTTTTCTTTTTCATTAATGGTATATAAAAAAATATTAATATCACTAGTAGGTTTAAATAAGAACCAATAATAACTTATTGCATAAACTTTATTATGAAATTGTTATGAAAATATTGTGTAAATAGCACAATTTTTTTTTTCTAAAGAAAAATAGTACCAATTTAAAAAGTTTGAAAATACAATAAAATGTGACTATATTTTCACAATATTTTTTTTTAGTCGTGGTCAATCCTAATCTAGTATTTGATCAAATTTCATAATAAAAGGACTGCATAAAGTTGTGTAAGACTGCAAAAAAGTTGGATGTTATGGTACCCGATAACACAATCCTTACAATATTTAGAAATGTGCGTACAAATTTCTAATTCAAATTCGTAAATCATATGACAGGCTTGTTTTGTAAAAGGTGAGAAAATAGTTTTACCACTTTTGCTCGTATTTCATGCACAGCTCCATCAAATTTGAACCGTAAAAGAAGTTTCTTATTGTGCACAAAACTCGTTGCATTTGATACCAGACTTGGTATATGAATAAAGTTAAAGACTCCAAAAGCTTCAAGTTAACGTTTCCATGTTCACTTAGCATATATAAAGCTTAATATTTGATCAATACGGTTATCATAGCAATAGTCACCTAGCTTGCTTTGGTAAACACTCATCACCATGGCCGGAATGGAGCACGTAATTTCCATAGACGAGTTCGATTCAAGAAAAGTTGAAAGAAAAGAAGCTGGTCAAACAAGCAGAGGCTGTGATTGTTGAGAGTAGTCACAGAACACAGATTGAGAATAGTTCCAGAAACAGAGCATGCCCAACGGCTAGTCTTTCCAACGGCTATTTCAGATTCATCAGAACGGTGTCGTTACAGTCACACGAAGCCTTATGACTATATTTAATGAAACGCTGCGTTTACACTTACTGAAGTGCTGCGTTTCATGTCTGATTGGTTTTACTGTGCTGCGCTACGTTTTGTATAGTTTTTAAGCTTAATCTGTGATCTGTTAGGCAGTTATTACAGTTGCTTAGTTCCTAATTTCTCTCCACCATTTACGGATCAATCCCGTGAATTTAGGGATCTCTGATGAGGCCGTTGTTGATCTTTTGTGTATATATATATACTGTACAACACTGTAATGAAAAGCAAGGCATTTTATTCTTCCAGAATTTTCTTCTTCTCTCCCTCTCACGACCTTCCCTTCTTTTCTCTCTGAGTGTTTGTGTGTGTGAACACCATTGTTGCAATCTGTGAAGTTTGGGTTGTATCTTTTCATGGTATCAGAGCAGCTACGATCCCAAGGTCCAACAATGGCAGAAACTAATTCAACATCAACTTCCTCTATTGTGCCTTCAACCTCTACCATCATGCCTTCAACCCTTTCATCTATCAATCTCACTAATCAACCTCTATTGTTGTTGTCAAACATGTCAAATATGATGACTGTTAAACTCGATTCTTCCAATTACATTGTTTGGAAGCATCAGATTTCCATGGTATTAGAAACATACTCTATGCTTGAACTTCTTGATGAAGTTCCTCTTATTCCTGAGAAATTCCTCAAAGACCTTTCTAGAGCTGTTACTTCTGTGCTCAATCCAGATTATCCCATCTAGAAGTCAAAGGAAAAGGCATTATTGACTTTCATCAGTTCTACCCTAACTCCTTCAATCTTGGCTATCACTGTTGGATGTTCATCCGCTCAAGAAGTGTGGAAGGTTCTTGAACATTGATTTTCTTCAATCTCATGTTCTCATGTGATGAATCTCAAGGGTGAACTGCACAATGTGAAGAAATGATCTAATTCTGTGGATTCATATTTGCAGAAGAATAAGGTGATCAGAGACAAATTAATGGCAGTAGGTGTTCTTCTGGATGATGAAGAACTACTTCATGTAGTAATCAAAGGTCTCCCAAAGGAGTTTAGTGCATTCAGGTCTGCAACCAAAACCAAAAGCACAAAAATCAGCTTTGATGAATTGGCCACCCTATTGAATGCAAAGGAAGAATCCTTGAATGAGGGTATGGAGTTCAAAGACTCCACTTTTGCAATGGCAGTCAACTCCACACCAAGGTTCAACAACACTGGTGGTAATTTTCATAACTACAATCAGCCAAATAATGCTAATCAAGGTAGAGGAAGAGGTAACAATACCAGAGGCCGAGGCAGAGGTCCAGGTTCATCTTCAAATCAGTTCAATCACTTTTCACCACAGCCTCAAGGTCCTAATGCTAGAGCAGAGAGACCAATGTGCCAAATATGTGGTGAAGCAGGTCATATAGCCATTGACTGCTACCACAGGATGGATTATGTCTGTCAAGGCAAGCATCCACCCACAAAGTTAGCAGCTGTGGCCACCTTATCCAACCATTGGTTGACTCAGGAGCAACCTTGGCTAGCAGATAGTGCAGCCACTAACCATGTCACTTCCAGCCTCAACCACTTAAGCTTTCCTAAACCTTACACTGGCCAAAAACAACTCATAGTTGGGAATGGACAGAACTTACCTATCACTCATATAGGTAATTCTCTAATTCCTTCTTCTAATTCTACTATTCAACTTAGAAATGTGTTAAGGGTCCCTTCTATTGCTTCCAATCTTGCATTTGTCCATAAGATTTGCTGTGATAATAACTGTAGTTGTTACTTTGATGCAAATACTCTGTTAATTCAGGCCTTGGCCACGGGGACAATTCTTTACAAAGGCAAGAGTGAAGGTGGTGTTTACCCCATCTATCCTCACAAGGCCACTAAGCTTCTTCTTCCCCAAAAATTGTGTAATTCAATCAAGCTATCTCATTCTCACTGGCACTTGTGGCACAGCAGGCTTGGTCACCCTAATTCTCAAATTCTTAGACATGTTTTACATAATAATGGAATGTCTTCTCCTAGTAGTATTAATCTTGCAAATTCTTGTATTCATTGTCTTCATGGCAAGATGCACAGACTTCCATTCCCTAGTTCTAGGTTTGTAGCTCATTCTCCCTTTGAACTTGTACATACAGATCTATGGGGTCCTGCACCTCTTGATTCAATAAATGGCTACAAATATTATGTCATCTTTGTTGATCATTTCACTCATTTTACATGGATGTATTTGCTTACAACTAAATCAAAAGTTTACTCTAAATTTGTCATGTTTCATGCTATGATTAAAACACAATTTTCTTCCACCATTAAGGTTCTCAGATCAGATGGGGGTGCTGAGTTTACTTCCAAGTCTTTTGAGTCCTTCCTCTCTTCCAATGGGATTCAACACTAGATTTCTTGTCCCTACACTCCTCAGTAAAATGGTTTAGTTGAAAGGAAACACAGGCACCTAATTGAAACCACAATCACCTTACTCTCCCAAGCCTCTTTCCCTTCCACATACTGGTCATTTATTGTTCAGTCTGCCTTGACACTTATCAATCTCCTTCCAATAGTCACCTTAGACTTCTTGTCACCTTGGTTTAAACTCTATGGTCATAATCCTGATATCTTTTCCCTCAAGGTGTTTGGTTGTGCTTGTTATCCTTACCTTAGGCCATACAATCAACACAAACTTAATCACAGAACAGCAGAATGCATCTTTTTAGGCTATTCCAATGTCTCTAAGGGATACTTATGCCTTGATTTACTTACTAACAAGTTGTATACTTGCAGGCATGTGTTGTTTAATGAGCACAAATTCCCTTTTCCACTTATCACTGCTTTTGTCACTTCTTCCCATGCACCAACTCTAGACATATGGCTGTCTAATCTCCTGTACCTTCATTCTTCAAATTAGCCTTCTATCCTAGGTCCTACACATCTACTACTTCTTCTTTGTCCATACCTGCCTTTACTCCTACCCCATCTGCATCTACTCCTATTTTAGAACCTACTCCTAGTTCCTCATCTCAGTCTCCATCCCCATCTCTACCTATACACTTGCCTCCCATTTTACAACCTACTATCTCAGCACCTTCTCCTTCATTACCACTTGCACCTCCACCAAATAATTCAGTTTCTACTCTTGTTTCTACTCAAGCACCTGTCAATTCCCATTCTATGACCACCAGATCTAAGAATGGTATCACTAAACCTAAACTTTGTTTTAAAGCCATGCTTGATTACACTTATACTGAACCACCATCCTACAAGGTTGCTTCTAAGTTTCCTCAATGGATTCAAGCTATGGATGCAAAATTTTCTGCCTTGCAAAGACAGAAAACTTGGTCTCTTGTTGCTACTCCCGTTGGCATCAATTTGGTGGGTTGTAAGTGGGTATATAAGCTGAAACTAAACAGTGATGGCACCATTTCTCGCTATAAAGCCAAGCTGGTTGCAAAGGGCTTTCATCAACAGCCAGGTGTGGACTACACAAAGACCTTTAGTCCAGTTGTAAAACCAACTACAGTGAGGCTTATTCTTTCAATTGCAGTGAGTCTTCATTGGCCTCTCTAGCAATTGGATGTTTCCAATGCCTTCCTCCATGGTTTTCTAAAGGAGGAAGTGTTCATGGAGCAGCCACCTGGCTATGTGGATCATCAATATCCTCATCATGTCTGCAGGTTGCATAAATCCTTGTATGGCTTGAAACAAGCCCCTAGAGCCTGGTTTGACAAATTTGCCTCTCAGTTATTACATCTTGGCTTTGAAGCTTCCATGGCGGATTCCTCGTTGTTTATGTATCACTCTCATCAAGTCATCATTTATCTCCTTGTGTATGTTGATGATATTATCATCACAGGCAACTCAACTTCCCAAGTTTCTCGTCTGGTTACTACTCTTAGTCAGGCCTTTGAGCTTAAGGATTTGGGTGCTCTTTCCTATTTCTTAGGCATTCAAATTATGCCTTCCAGATTTGGGCTTACCTTATGTCAACCCAAATATGCATCAAATGTGCTTCACAGGTTCCACATGGAGAACTCCAAGCCCACAAAGACTCTTTGTTGTCCTAATGTGCGTCTTACTCCTTTTGATGGTTCTGTTTTACCTGATCCCTCTAAGTATAGGAGTTTGGTGGGTGCTCTCCAGTACTTGGCATTCACACGCCCTGACCTAGCCTTTAGTGTGCATCAGCTTTGCCAGTTTATGCAACATCCCACTACTGCCCATTTGGAGGCAGCCAAGCGTGTTCTTCAATATGTAAAGGGTACTTTACATTTTGGCATCCATCTTGCTCCTGGTCCTCTCACCTTTTCAGCCTTCTCTGATGCAGATTGGGCTGGTGACCCCACTAATAGAAAGTCCACCACTGGCATGTTGGTTTTCCTTGGCTCTAGCCCCATTTCTTGATCTTCCAAGAAACAATCCACTGTTTCGTGTTCTTCTACAATGGCAAAGTACAGTGCCTTGGCTTCCACAGCAGTTGAGTTAGCTTGGCTTCACACCCTTTTTAAGGAGCTTAAGTTGTTTCTTCCTCACATTCCCATCCTTTGGTGTGATAATAATTCAACTATTGCTTTGGCCTCTAGCCCTGTGTTTCATTCCAGATGCAAACACATTAAGGTAGATTGCCACTATGTGAGAGGTTGTGTTCTTCAAAGTACTTTGGGGATTAAGTTCATCTCTAGGAAAGACAATTTCGCTGATATTTTTACAAAGTCTTTGCCTGGTCCCCATTTTCTGAAACTGCATTGCAAACTCTTGGCTCCCTCTGCCTCGAGTTTGAGGGGGGATGTTAAGAGTAGTCACAGAACACAGATTGAGAATAGTTCCAGGAAACAGAGCATGCCCAACGGCTAGTCTTTCCAACAGTTATTTCAGATTCATCAGAACGGTGTCGTTCTAGTCACACAAAGCATTATGACTATATTTAATGAAACGCTGCGTTTACACTTACTGAAGTGCTGCGTTTCATGTCTGATTGGTTTTGTTGTGCTGCGTTGTGTTTTGTATAGTTATTAAGCTTAATCTGTTATCTGTTAAGCAGTTATTACAGTTGCTTAGTTCCTAATTTCTCTCCACCATTTACAAATCAATCCCGTGAATTTAGGGATCTTTGATGAGGCTGTTGTTGATCTTTTGTGTGTGTGTGTGTGTGTGTATATATATATATATATATATATATATATATATATTGTACAACACTGTAATGAAAAGCAAGGCATTTTATTCTTCCAGAATTTTCTTCTTCTCTCTCTCTCTCACGACCTTCCCTTCTTTTCTCTCTGAGTGTTTGTGTGTGTGAACACCATTGTTGCAATCTGTGAAGTTTGGGTTGTATCTTTTCAGTGATCAACCTGTCATTGGCCAAACCAGTCCCGAGGCAGAGAAGTTTAAGAAATTAAAGGAGGCAAAATTCAAAGAGGCAGCAAAACCAAAGATAAGAGAGGTTTGTTAGCGCATTTGAATCAAAATAGGTTTGTTAGTGCATTTGAATCAAAATAGGGTAAATTTCATTAACATAATCTAAGATTTTGGCTAATGCCAACGAAGCCTAAAACTTCTCAAGACTGACCAACCAAGTCCCTTAAGCTAACATGGTCCTAAACGGTCGAATATTACTTCTCCAACTCTTCTCCTGGACAGTCTTCTCTCTCTCAGAAAAAAGAGAAAGAGGAAAGTAATTCTCATTGAAATAAATCCAAAGAAATATCTCTCTCTCTCTCTCTCCAGCAATCCCAGGTCAATTTTTTAGCCTCTTCCTTTGAAAATTCTTGGGGTTGGGTTCAGGTTTGTAAATTCCTTCTCAATTTTAGAAAAAAAATTTCTTGTTTGTACTTTTGTTACCCTAAATTTTCAAATTTCTATAAATTTGTGCAGACTACAGCTTCAATTTTTTCTCTTTAGAACAATTCTCACCCGAATTCAATTCCCTGGTCTGTCTCTCCCAAATTTGTTGTTTTTCCTTCACTGGGTCTCAGATTCTAGGACATTTATTGGATTTTTGTGTATAAAGGAAAAAATCACTGATTTATTTGGTTGAATGCAAAAATCAACTGGGTTCTTAAGAAAAATACTGTATCTAAAAATAAAAATAAAAAATTTGAAGGGTCTTTTATTCTGGAACATTTATTTAGTTTGTGTGTTAAAATTAAAATCACTGATTTATTGTGTTTGAATGCAAGAATCGATTGAATATCTTGAGAAAATTGAAAAGAAATCCTTTTTACTTAAAGGGTCTCTGATTTTTGGTTATAATGGAAAAAAGAAATTTAAAACCAATGATTTGTGTGTGAGTTTTCAAGTCTTTGAATGCAAAAACCAACTGGTTTCGTCAAAATTGGATTTTGATGTTAGGCTTTATGTGTGTGATGATCTGAGACCCAGCACAGGGAAAAAAAAAAGAAGCAAAAAAGCCAAAACGAAGACCAAAAGGCCATGGCAGTTCCAACCATAGCTCTATACGCAAGCCCACCAAGCAAGGTGTGATCCACCATCCACATGCTATTGCTAAAAGCTTGTAATCGGAATTGAGGTATTGGAGAGAGAGAGGGATGAGAGAGAAGAGAGTTAGAGAAAGGAGAGCGTGTAACGGCATCTTTAGCCATTTAGGTACTAAGTTTGCTAAGGACTTAATTGGTCAATTTTGAGAAGTTTTGGACCTAGTTACTATTAGCTCAAATATCAGGTATGTTAATGGAATTTACAAATCAAAATATGATAAGCTTTCTTTATTAAAGTAGTCATACTTCTATTCATAATTTTTTTTTGTCACAAAATCTAATATGAAAGTGTTTTTTATGAATAGTTTATTTAACTTTTTGCTTAAAATGTCGTAAATAAAAGATAAAGGCCAAATATAATAAATAGAAGACACACATAAAACCCGCAAATATTATGAACAATAAACAATAAGGTGTCTTAAAATCAAGATCCAAATGCTCATTTTATATACCATTAAATTAGAATACTTGTTACAAAAATATTTATACCCACTATGTTATGATTTATTTCACCATCACCTTGTTAATTTGTAAGCCATAAGTATTTTAACTTCTCATGAAAAATTCTTGACACTCTTGAGATGTATATGCCAGACCGACTCCCAAGCTTAGGTCACTTAGGCCTTTGTCTAAGACTCGCAGTAGATAAAGGCCCCCAAAAAATTGTAGGTCAATAATAATATAAAACTAAAACTAGAAAAGAAAAAATATAAACGACGGATTGTGATTGTGGGTTCTCTCCACCACCCAAGGAAATTCCTAAAATTTTGAATTAATAGAAATCCATTTCAATTGAATCCTACATGTTGTAACACCAAAATCAAAATTGAAAATTTGATTTTAATTTTCCTTGCCATGCATCATCGTACCCGAGGTAAAGTAAAACTCTTTTTTAATAAAAAAAAATCATAAGAATTGTTATCCCTTTTTGTTAATTTTATGCCTAAAACGTGGAATTTGATTCTATATTTGATACTTGTTAGAGATATATTAGACATATTAGCCTAATGTAATAAACCCAAGTTCACTCTTAGTTGTACTAGTAGTCTAGGGTTTAGTCATTTATATATACTCATGTTAGGATTCATTGTAACATAGGTTATTATACTACATTCTTACATAATAAAGATGTAGCTCTTAAGGGATTCCTCTATGGATGTAGGCCAACAAGGCTGAACCACATAACCCTCGTATTCTCAGTGTTCCTATTCTATGCTTTCCCTTCCACATCCACTCTAACATATACAACATGGTATAACACATCGCGTTGCTAATATATTTAACATGGTATTAGAACCAAGTTTTGTTCTTGGCATCAAACAAACATCTCTACACAGTAAAGAAAATTCATACATGCATAGCACATATTCACAGTGCCCTTGCTTAACTTCAGATGTAAACTCCATGGCATCACGCAACAGCCATGGCTCTGAGCATCCATCTCGCTCGCACATGCTTGTATGCACCTTCCGGAGTTCCTGCCATGCGCTAAAGAACCCTGCCAATGTCATCCGACATCACCGGATGATGTCATTACTCCACGTCAACAACACAAGCACGTCCATGTCAGCCCTAGTCCATGTCATTGACACGTCATCGTATGACGTTAGCGACTCTGCAATTCGATCCATGACCCGACCCAAAAACCTGGAACCAACCCAAATAGTATAGCCCGTTTACTAACCCTGACCCTTTGACTTTTGGCAGACCGTTGACTTTGATTTTCGCGTCGACCTTTGACCAAAAGTTAAAATTTTCAAAAGGGCCTATCTTGCTCAGTTTTTTTAAGTAGATTTCGATTTTGGACTCCGCTTCTTCATTTGAAACTCTAAAATTGGTCAATTGGCACATTATTCATTGTGGTTTCTTCAAAGGTATTCTTCAAGGCATCTCTAAGTGATTTTCTCATGCTTATCCAACTTCGAGTCTTTATCGAGCTTTCGCCTTGAGTTTGAGGGAGAGTGTTAGAGATATATTAGACATATTAGCCCAATGTAATAGGCCCAAGCACACTCCTACTTTTTACTAGCAATATAAATAATATAATAGAAAAGTTAGATGAAAATTACACTAATGAATAAGAAATTTGATATATATATATATATAGAAGATATTGAGAAAATACACAAAAAATAGCAAGGATAATATTCATATTAATGTTCAAACATGTAATTTCATAATCATTGATTATATAAAAAGCCTAGATTTTGTTTTGTAAATGTATGGATGACTTATTGCTTTTTACTGACAAAACTTGTTGCACTTATTTCTGCAAAGTAGTATTTCAGATTAAAATTGATAAAATCCTACTTAATATCAACTATTTCACAGGAAGATTAAGTAGATCGATTAAATATATTATCAATTGAAAATGAGATTTTAGCATATCCTAAATATAAAAACTAGATTCAAAAATTTGCATTTCAAAAAGTATGAATGGATTTTAAATTTTAAATAAGTATAATATAAAATTTTAATTAATATAGAAAAAAAAATTCCACCTTAAAGTTGTTGCCTTGAGCCTCAAATTGTATCATACCAACCCTATGTACAAAAAATGTAAAAGAAATGAATGAGGAAAGACATAGATAGTGAGTACTTCAATCAAATCATTAAATTATTTATTTCTTTTGAAATTACATCAAGGTTTTGTATATATGTTACGCACGCTTTTTTTTCACTTTTGGGATGGTGACTGTACATGGAGTAGCACTGCTTCCCAAGACAAGTGTCTACCAATTTCACCATGCCATTTGTTAGAAATCATCTGCGCGTGGTATATTGTGGGCAAAACATGTGTCTTTGCTGAAACTTTTGTTCTATGCTAACCTTTTTTCTTTTTTCTTTTTTCTTTTTTTTTTTTGGAATTAGACTTATTAACCATATCTATTTATTTTATATTTAACATATTCACATTTTAAATAGTGTTGTAATCTTCATATATTACAATCCTTATCATGTACATTCATTAAAAATATAATATAGAACACTCGATTACGTTTACTTCAATTATACTCATGTAGCATAACAGTATATGTAGTTACACTAGTTGAGATATCCGTTAGATTTTTCGCTTATCGTTTCAATGTTTATATTGCTGTCAATTATTACATTATTGTGTTCTTAACTGCGGAACCATCAGGTTTTATTTCTGTGAGATCACAAGAATTTCCTGAGGAACTGTAAGCCGAGAGTGGTATCAGTCGGTCCAATCCATCACGGTAAGCCAAAGTATCGGCTAACAGAGGAGTACAAGCTCACACTGGCAAATGACTTTATTGGAAAAAGTGGCAAGAGTCATGAAGAATTATATGAGATAATTAAGAAGAACATCAAGGAATTGAGGGAGTGCTTCGATGAGGAGGTGATACAGGAGTATAATGATGAGGCCCTTGCATGGATGTTATTTGTGGATGGCTGTGCAACACTGCAATTCATACACTCTGCTGTTCATGACGAGGTCAAAAACTTCAAAATTAAAAGAGATAAGGTGGCCTTTGTGAAACAGGATTTGTACTTCCTTATCAACTCCTTGACGATTTAATGAAAAATAGTAGGCAGGAACAAAAATTAAGGGACTCGATCCAAGAATTCATCCATAAGGAAAGTATGATAAAGAAAATAGAAAAGGCAGAAAATCAACCAATCCATCTTCTGGATCTACTACGGAGCAGGCTTCTAGACTGCACTCCCCCAAGTCATTATGCTAATAAAAAAGGCCACACAGATTTTAATTCATTTCGCAATGTGCAGGAGCTTAGAGCAGTAGGAATCTATTTGATGTACAGCAGCAGTAGTTGCTTGAGAAACATAAGCGTCACCCAAACAAACAAGCTAATCAGCTAATCAAATTATTGAGAATTAAACCGTAAATGAAATAAGCTAATCAAATTATTGAGAATTTGATAAATTCATGAACCTACGTTGTTAGTAATTATTTCCCAGTGGGAAATTTTGGCAGAAAATAAGAATATTAATTGATTTTTAATTATTTTTTGGGCAAAATAAAAGGAGGAGCCCGAGAAGAAGTAGAAAAAGTTACCTCGTCGAATAACTTCTTGACCGTCTCTTTGCACTTCAATTCTACCAATCATATAAAAAATTAATTCAAATACAAATAAATTAAGTTGTTAAATTTCATCAATTACAGTCATTATCACATTATATTGTGAACATTTTGCAGTATTTTTAGTATTTTTCTTTTTCATTTCTAACAAGGCTTCCAAAATAGGAGACCAATAGAAATTAAAACCAATTGAAACCCTAAAATGTTTCAAAAAAAATGTTGCAAATGTGATAGATCATCAATGATGACTAATCTCCTCTAATAGTTTGAGATCTTAATTTTTGTAAACTAATATCTTACAAAGTCATGCACCAAATAATATTTATCTACCTATTTCTCTTAAAAAGAATATATAAATTAAAATTTAGGTTACAACTGTACTTAACTATGCATAGTTATATATCCAAGTTAAAGTAGGTTTCTTTTTATAAAAATAATTTTTTTCTAGTTCTTTTTGTTTAAATTTATGGTTCAACTATGATATTCAATCCTCTTTATGAAATTAACCTTGGTTTAATTATTATTATTCATCAATCTGTGTATTTACATCAAATTAGTCTTAATTTAATTAGTATTATATATTTATTTATTTAATTAATGTTTACATATAAAATGGCCTCATATAAAATTTTCGCCTTAGGCCCCAAATTTTGTTGGGCCGCCCTGTGTACACAATCTTGTCATATGTACATCGAAATGACACAAAAGGTATGGAAAAACAGTTTGTTTTCTCTCTTTTCAACGGCGGTATCTACCAATACTATGCTAAAATACCCCCTAAACATATAAAATGACAAGAATACCCCCGAAAACTATAAAATAACCGAAATACCCTCCTAAATCTAAAAAATGACCAAAATACTCCCGAAACTTATAAAATTACTAAAATACCCCGAAACCTATAAAATGACATAAATGCCCCTAAAACCTATAAGATGATAAAAATACACCCAACCCTTAAAAATGACTAAAATGACCGAAATACCCCCAAAGCTTAAAAAATAACCAAAATGACCCCCAAAATCTAAAAAATGACCAAAATACCCCTGTAACATAAAAAATTACCCCTGAAACCTTGAAATTACCAAAATACCTCCGAAATCTATCAAATTACCAAAATAGCCCCAAAATATGAAAATTACCGAAATACCCCTTAAACCTAAAAAATGACAAAAATGCCCCTGTAATCTAAAAATGACTGAAATACCCTTAGAATCTAAAAAATGACCAAAATAAGCCCGAAATCTAAAGGTTTCAAGGGTGTTTTGGTCACTTTAGATATTTTTTGGGGGTATTTGGTTGTTTTAGAGGTTTAGGGCTATTTTCGTCGATTTATAGATTTCAGGGTATTTTTGGTAATTTTAGAGGTTTGGGGTTAATTTTGGTCATTTTAGAGGTTTTGGGGGCGTATTTGGTCATTTTACAGGTTTAGGGCTTATTTTGGTCATTTTATAGGTTTGAGGGTATTTTAGACATTTTATAGGTTTTAGAGGCATTTTTGTCATTTTATAGATTTCGGAGGTACTTTGGTCATTTTATAGGTTTTGGGGGTATTTTGGTCATTTTTCAGGTTTACGAGGTATTTCAGTCAATTTTTAGGTTTCAAGAGTATTTTGGTAATTTTCAAGTTTCAAGGGTGTTTTAGTAAGTTTTTAGGTTTCGGAGATATTTTAGTCATTTTTAGGTTTAGGGGTTATTTCAGTCATTTTTTAGGCTTGAGGAGTATTTTGGTAATTTTCAAGTTTTAGGGGTATTTCAGTCAAATTTTAAGTTTCAAGGGTATTTCGATCATTTTTTAGATTTAAGGGGTATTTTGATCATTTTTGGGTTTCGGGAGTATTTTGGACATTTTTAGGTTTTGTGAGTATTTAAAAATGACTAAAATGACCGAAATACCCCCAAAGCTTAAAAAATAACCAAAATGCCCCCCAAAATCTAAAAAATGACCAAAATACCCCTGTAACATAAAAAATTACCCCTGAAACCTTGAAATTACCAAAATACCTCCAAAATCTATCAAATTACCAAAATAGCCCCAAAATATGAAAATTACCAAAATACCCCTTAAACCTAAAAAATGACAAAAATGCCCTCGTAATCTAAAAATGACTGAAATACCCTTAGAATCTAAAAAATGACCAAAATAAGCCCGAAATCTAAAGGTTTCAAGGGTGTTTTGGTCATTTTAGATATTTTTTGGGGGTATTTGGTTGTTTTAGAGGTTTAGGGCTATTTTCGTCGATTTATAGATTTCAGGGTATTTTTGGTAATTTTAGAGGTTTGGGGTTAATTTTGGTCATTTTAGAGGTTTTGGGGGCGTATTTGGTAATTTTACAGGTTTAGGGCTTATTTTGGTCATTTTATAGGTTTAAGGGTATTTTAGACATTTTATAGGTTTTAGGGGCATTTTTGTCATTTTATAGATTTCGGAGGTACTTTGGTCATTTTATAGGTTTTGGGGGTATTTTGGTCATTTTTCAGGTTTACGAGGTATTTCAGTCAATTTTTAGGTTTCAAGAGTATTTTGGTAATTTTCAAGTTTCAAGGGTGTTTTAGTAAGTTTTTAGGTTTCGGAGATATTTTAGTCATTTTTAGGTTTAGGGGTTATTTCAGTCATTTTTTAGGCTTGAGGAGTATTTTGGTAATTTTCAAGTTTTAGGGGTATTTCAGTCAAATTTTAAGTTTCAAGGGTATTTCGATCATTTTTTAGATTTAAGGGGTATTTTGATCATTTTTGGGTTTCGGGAGTATTTTGGACATTTTTAGGTTTTGTGAGTATTTAAAAATGACTAAAATGACCGAAATACCCCCAAAGCTTAAAAAATAACCAAAATGACCCCCAAAATCTAAAAAATGACCAAAATACCCCTGTAACATAAAAAATTACCCCTGAAACCTTGAAATTACCAAAATACCTCCGAAATCTATCAAATTACCAAAATAGCCCCAAAATATGAAAATTACCGAAATACCCCTTAAACCTAAAAAATGACAAAAATGCCCCTGTAATCTAAAAATGACTGAAATACCCTTAGAATCTAAAAAATGACCAAAATAACCCCGAAATCTAAAGGTTTCAAGGGTGTTTTGGTCATTTTAGATATTTTCTGGGGGTATTTAGTTATTTTAGAGGTTTAGGGCTATTTTGGTCGATTTATAGATTTTAGGGTATTTTTGGTAATTTTAGAGATTTGGGGTTAATTTTGGTCATTTTAGAGGTTTTGGGGGCGTATTTGGTCATTTTACAGGTTTAGGGCTTATTTTGGTCATTTTATAGGTTTGAGGGTATTTTAGACATTTTATAGGTTTTAGGGGCATTTTTGTCATTTTATAGATTTCGGAGGAACTTTGGTCATTTTATAGGTTTTGGGGGTATTTTGGTCATTTTTCAGGTTTACGAGGTATTTTAGTCAATTTTTAGGTTTCAGGAGTATTTTGGTAATTTTCAAGTTTCAAGGGTGTTTTAGTAAGTTTTTAGGTTTCGGGGATATTTTAGTCATTTTTGGGTTTAGGGGTTATTTCGGTCATTTTTTAGGCTTCAGGAGTATTTTGGTAATTTTTAAGTTTTAGGGGTATTTCAGTCAAATTTTAAGTTTCGAGGGTATTTCGATCATTTTTTAGATTTAGGGGGTATTTTGATCATTTTTGGGTTTCGGGAGTATTTTGGACATTTTTAGGTTTTGTGAGTATTTAATCATTTTTTTAGGTTTCGAGGGTATTTTGGTCATTTTTTAGATTTAGGAGGGTATTTTGGTAATTTTAAGTGGTTTTTTAGCATATTTTGTGATTTTTGGGGTATATTGGTCATTTTAGAGATTTCATGGGTATTTTTCTCATTTTAGAGATTTTGAGATATTTTGGTCATTTTAGTAGTTTTTAAGCATAATTGGTGATTTTAGAGATATCAGGGGTATTTTGGCCATTTTAGAGGCTTCATGGGCATTTTGCTCATTTTAGAGATTCTGAGGATATTTTGGCCTTTTTACTTTTTAGTGGTTTTTGAGCATATTTGGTGATTTTATAAAAATTGGGTTTGGATAGAGTATGGATATTCATGGGTAAACAAACTGGGTAACAATTGGGTATAGATACTAATTGGGTAAGGTAATTGGATATTCATGAATAAATTAATTGGGTTGGGTATGGGTATACCCTACCCATGGTCATCCCTATGCTTAACCATATAAATTCTATCCATTTTCAGGTTGTTGATTCCAAATAAAAGTACCTTCTGCACCGCCTGTCCAGATATCGCATTGATAGATCCTCGATCTCTCTCGGTACATCCTATGGTTATGTCATTCCATTTGTTTACTTTCCTTCTGTCGAACTCCCATGTTCGTTTAAATAACTTAGTGTGGACAATGTACTCCATTCTAAATTTAATGTAATATATATAATGTGTGTTTGAGATAAACATCATATTTATCTGCCTGAATTTTATGTGTGAGGAGGGTTGATCAGTGTATTATGTAATAAAATTTGAAGATGAATAATTGATACAATACATTACCCTATTTTATGAATTAGTTTTTGTTGTTAAACTGTTAAAGCATGAACTCTCATATAAGGTGTTTGCTTGCTTCTAAATTTATATATCAATATGCATTTTTTCATCTGTGAACTTTTGGATTAGATACTACATATTTGAAACCAAATTTTTGTTAGCCAAATTTCTTGATTTGATATTTGCCCAACATCTATGGATGAAAATAGGGTGAAATCATTCACAAGTTGTTATCATGTGCTACACTGTTACTATCAACTTTTTAGTCCATTTGTTAGAGAATTTAGTCAATCCCACATGTGATCCTCCAGACCAAGACAATAAATAATTGTAGTTTCAATCACTGTTTGAACTCTTTAAAAATTGTTTCATAGAGAAATGACTTTTTTTTTTTTTTGAAATTGTTAAGAGAACCACGTTGTTAAATGCTAACCCTAGTGCACTAAGTAAATTTCTCTAAAATATTAATATTGATATTCATCATCTATTTTCCACGCTCTTATAGTAATTCAATTGATTCTTGTAGCTTCAAATGCTCAGCATATATTGAACAATATGTTACACACTAGAATTAATATAATAAAAAAGCCCTTTATTTTTGAGGTAATTCATAATTCCCCCTTCAATCCCAACGACCAAATATCTCCTAATTTTTGAACTATCAATTAAATCCTAGCTGAATCTTTAGTGCCCAATGTTGGAAGGGTAGAAGGAGAAGTGTTATAAGCCCGACAAATGACGAAAGTAACTCTAATTGTCTTGCTTCTCAGAAAAAGAAAAAAAAAAAAAATTCTAATTGTCCTAAGGAAGAGAAATTCGTTGTCGCATAAGTAGTGACATGCACCAATGGTGTAATGAATGCTATGTTGTCCTCGATATGGACTCCTTTTGATTATTGATATATTCAATTGCAAAATATCTAGAGTAGCCCCAACTGAATATCAAAATCTTAAGAATAGCCCCTACAAAAAAAAAAATGTCACATCGTCATTGTTGTATTAGCCACATAGGCAGTAATAAATAGCCCTTTTTTTTAAGACACTCATTCTTAAAACTTAAGAGAAAAATATTGATCACTTGAAACTTGAGGACCAAAACCATGAGCACTAACTTAACAAACTATTTTTCTTTTCTTTTTTTTTTGAGAAAGAAAGAACTTAAAACAATTATAGGAACCTTACTATACCCCAAAAAAAAAAAAATCCCCCTCTCTATCTCCAAAATGGTCTCTTGAATGTTTCAAAACACCTTTTAGAACTAGGGGTGGCTTAATGTATTTAGGAGCCTAAGACGAAAACTGAAATTGAGGCCTTTTATATATTTAAATAAGGCTTAAAAATTAAATATTACTTAAACTTGATTATCTTATTTTCGATGTAAAATTTTTACTAATTAACATGAATCAAGCAGAATTTTTGTTTTAGAAAGTCTATAGACACAAAAAATTTGATAAAACTTTTCACATCTATTGATGTGATAAATTGATAGTGGTTAGTTTGCCAACTCAATTATTGTAAAAAATATTGTGAATTTTTTTGTGTATTACTTTTTTTTCTTAGAAGTGCTACCTTCACAATATTTTTCACAATAAATCTTAGATGTTAGACATGTCAGTAAAAAATAACTAACTCACTAACAAATGATAGACATGCGTTAGTGGGTAATTATTTTTGCACACATGTCTCTTATTTATTGGATTTTGATACAAATGACGTGGTATCATTTGATATAAAATACATTTTTCCTGGGTATTAAAGTTGTTTCTGGTTATGATTTGAAACCACCAACAAAATTATTTTATTTTCATCAATAATAACTTACGTAAGATTTATTATAAAAGTGTTATGAAAAATGTTGTAAACGTAACATTCCTTACTCTTTTTTTTTTTCTATTGGATAAAAAAAATATTTTATTTATTAACTAATATTTGGCCATAATTAAATTAAAATTTAGGATTTTTTTTTTCTATTCGAGGCCTCAGCGGCAACGTAAATTGGTTCTACAGTAGAGCCGGCAATTAAAACCCAACCAATCAATTTTTTTTTTTTTTTTGGTCTAATCCCTTTAGGCTAGTACACTGTTCTCCTGCAAGCCTAAATCCCTTGGTGAAATGGGTTTCAGGAACTTGCAAGCTTTTAATCTAGTCTTGCTTGCAAAACAGGCTTGGCGGATTCCTACAAACCCATACACCTATTTATTCACCTCCAAATTCTTTAATTTATGGTACCCTTTTTCTTTTTTAAATGGTTTTAATGTGATTTAGCTTTGTGGTATCCATTTCATAATGATTTATCTTTACCGTTGGAACAAAATACCAATTGGTTTTTTTTATGTAATTGGGATTTGAACCCATGTCATTTATTCGAGACGAGACAAATTGATTTTTAATACAGGCAGGATTTGAATCAATGCGTTTAATTTGACAATAAGAAACTTTTTCAGTTAAGCGAATGAAATTCATGATTAGTGTTGAGTTGGTTGTTACTAAGGGTCTGTTTGGGATTCGCTTATTTTGCTGAAACTGAAAACTTTTTGCTGAAAGTACGATAGATAAAGATAAAAGTTAGCTAAATTAGTACAGTGGGACCCTATCAAAAAGTTCATTGGGCCCTATGAATAGTAAAAAAATTAAACTAAATTGTAAAATAAGCTGGCAAAATTAACTGTGCCAAACATACACCTAGTAAATACGATAAAGACCTCCCTTTAGGGAACGAAAACAACAGTGGCTGATCCACTCTAAATGTGAGGAGGTGATTAGGAAAGCTTAGGAGTAAAGTGTGAGTTGCTCAAATGCCTTTATACTAGTAAACTGGGAAGCATGGGTGCCGCGTTTGGGCCGCCGCACCCGCGTCCGACGCGGGGACGCGCAGGCGATGCCGCTGCCTGCGCGTCTGTGCCTCGTCAGGCATTAAAAAAATAATTTTTTAGGCATGATTCGCGCCGATACGGTGCCAATTCGAGCCGACGCGCACAAAATTGGGCCGATTCACGCCGATTCGGGTTGATGAGCTGATTTTTTTATTTTTTTATTTTATTTTTTGTGAGTCTTGTGACACAATGGTTTAATTTTTTATTTAGTTAATAGTTATTATTACTTAGATTTGTGATTGTGTTGTGAATCTGTGATGATCTGATTTTTTTTTTTTTTTTGTAAGTCTTGTGACACTGGGGTTTGATTTTTTATTTAGTTAATAGTTATTATATATTTGGAAATTATTTGTAGGTTAAATTGAATTTGTTGAATTTGCAATGGATGAAGCTACTAGCACAAAAAGTTCACCTTCATCTAATGAAGGAGTGCCAAATGATGAAGCTCCTCTTTGGCAGTATGTGACTAAAATAGAAAAACCATCTGGTTCTACTGTTAAATCAGGTGGAAACACATAATTTAAGTGCAACTATTGTGGTAATATTTATTTGGGATCCTACTCTAGAGTTAAGGCTCATTTATTAAGAATTGTTAATAAAGGTATTAAAGTATGCCCTAGTGTGACACCGAGCCATAGGTTAGAAATGCACCAAATGGATGATCAGGTTGAGAATGATAAGTTAGAAAGAGAACGAAGAAGACAAATTCCCTTACCCCCACCTCCCCCAAGCCGTGGGCTATTGGGAGTAGTCCCTCATTTCGAACACAAGAAGAGAGTGATAGTACAAATCCCTTTGATGGTAATAAGAGGAGGAAGGTTGTGAATCCTACGGTGGAGAAATTATTCCAGAATAATGCTAGACATGAATTGGATAGTCAAATTGCTAGGATGTTTTACACCGGTGGGATTTTGTTTACTTTGCAAGGAACCCATATTATCGTAGTTCCTATTCATATGCCGCTACTCATAGCATTCCAAGTTATGTTCCTCCTGGATACAATGCCTTGTGAACAACACTTTTGCAAAGAGAAAAAGCTCATGTTGATAGACTTTTGAAACCAATTAAGGACTTTTGGGTTGAAAACGGTGTAAGTATGGTTTCTGATAGATGGTCAGATCCACAAAGGAGGCCTCTTATTAATATTATGGCTGTATCAGATGGGGGTCCAGTGTTTATTAAGGCAATTGATGGGTTAGGTGAGTTCAAAGACAAACATTATATTGCTGGGTGTTGAAGGATGCTATAAAAGAGATTGGACACAAGAAAGTTGTCCAAGTCATCATTGATAATGCTAATGTGATGAAGTCTGTTGGAGCTCTTATTAAGGGTGAGTATCCTAAAATATTTTGGACACCCTGTGTTGTCCACACTCTCAATCTAGCTTTGAAGAATATTTGTGCAGCAAAAAACACTGAAAAGAATGAAGTAACATATGAGGAATGTAGTTGGATTACACGTATTGCTGATGATGCATCCTTCATACGTAATTTTATCATGAACCATTCAATGAAGTTGGCAATGTTTAATGAATTTTGTCCATTAAAATTGCTCCAAGTTGCTGATACTATATTTGCTTCGGTTGTTATAATGCTAAAAAAGTTAAAGTTGATAAAAAGATGCTTTTAAGCCATAGCTATTAGTGAGCAATGGGCTTCTTATAGGGAGGATGATGTTGAACAAGCTCAAAAGGTGAAGGAGATGATTCTAAGTGATCTTTGGTGGGATAAGGTTGATTATATCCTTGAATTCACAGCACCTATTTATGATATGATATGAGTAGCTGACACAGATAAGCTTTGTCTTCATCTTGTGTATGAGATGTAGGATTCAATGATAGAGAAGGTGAAGGTAGCAATATATCGGCATGAAGGCTTGGAAGATGATGAGTATAGCTCATTTTGGAGTGTGGTGTATGATATACTTATTGATCGTTGGACTAAAAATTGTACTCCACTACACTACTTGGCTCATTCCTTAAATCTTAGGTAAGTACATTTATTTTCTATTTTCTTTGGTTCCCCCTTCTAGTAAAACACACGTTTCATTTATATTTGTTTTTTAATCTTTAACTCTAGGTATTACTCCACTGAATGGCTTTCGGAGAATTCAAAACGCATCCCTCCACATCGAAATCATGAAATTTCTATGGAAATAAGCAAATGTTTAGATTGATTCTTTGAAGATGTGAATGAATTAAATGTGGTGAAGTCTGAGCTTGCTGCATTTTCAGGAGGGAGGTTTCCTTCACCAGCTGTCTTGACAGATAGGTGGGTCTTACAACCTTTGGTTTGGTGGTAATACTATAGCTCCGCATTTCCAACTCTTCAAACCCTTGCCCTTAAACTTCTTGGACAACCTTGTTCATCCTCATGTGCTAAGAGGAATTGGAGCACATACAAATTTATTCATTCCTTGAAAAGAAACAAAATGGCTCCTGCACGCGCTAAGGATTTGGTATATGTGCATTCTAATCTTCGACTCTTGTCAGGGCGCAATGCAAAGTACATAAATAGAGATACAAAGATGTGGGATATTGCAGGAGACTCTTGGAATGAGAGCGACATACATGGAGGAGCTAGAATTTTTGAGAATGCAACTCTTACACTTGATGAGCCAGAGTTGGAGGCCATGGTTATTGGGAATGTTAGCACTAGTGTTACTACTAGTGAAAGTGAAGTTCGAAGTGAAGCTATTGATCTTGAAGATGATGAAGTTGGTGTTTGATTGTCATGTTGATTGTCTTGTTGATGTATCTTTTATTTTTTTTTAGTTTCAAACTTGTGAGTTGTATTTTAATTTTCGAACATCATGGAATGTTTATATAATGGAGTTGTATTCTAGTTATTATTTACTATTGTTCTTAAATTTGGTATATGTTTATATAATGTGAAAAAAAGTATGTGTAGCAATATATTAAAAATATAAATAAAATATTTTTAATAATTTTTTAATCATTGCACCCCGCCGCACCCGCACCGGCACCCGAATCCTGAAACGCACCCGTGCTTCATAGCTAGTAAATAAGATACATGCAGTCAGGCGGAGATTGGTACTCAGGAACAGAGAAGTGTTTGGAAGGTTTGAGTTTGAAGTAGAAGCTGAAAAGGAAAAACTCAAATGCATTCAATCCAATATTAGCTCGGTGGATAACGTGTTGTTAGAAAGGAAATTCAGTGAGGATTTGGAGGATTTACTAAGGAAAACAGATTATATAGGCCTAAAATGTAGATAGGACCAAATGGGACCCCAGCAGCTTTCTTCCAATCTTTCTAGAGTTATACTGGTAAAAGCATGCTCAAACAAATTCAAGACTACACATGAAGGAGATTGGTCAAGTGCAAATATGGAAGATTACTCTAAAGCCAAATGACAAACCCTATTGTTGGTGGAGGGCAAAAGGAAGAAACAGGCAAACCAAAGGGGAAAAGATTTTCTGCAAGACTGACTGGGAAACAAATTATTTGCAGGATGCTATAGCAGAGTATTTGGTAGCAAGCTTGAACAATCATAGCACTCAAAGAAGCTTTGAAGAAAGGAGCTGAGATAGGTTACAAAAATCTGATTATGTTGACACAGAGAACAATTTAAAGAATGCTTCATAGATGAGGGAAGCAGTTGTGAGGCTGCTGTTAAGCCGCATTACTAATTCGCAATCACCAATAGAGCATAGATGTGGATGAAATTAGTTGAGATTGCAAGAACTAAAATTTGTAGCTAGTGCAACTTGAAGCTTAGCGTAGGGATTCATCATCTTGGATTGATAATGTATAAAGTTTGCTGATGCTTGGCTGGACCTGGAAATCAAGGGTACTATGTGAAGTAACCACTAAGTGAATTTGTTGTTTGATGGGTCTTAGGTGGATCATCTGTTGCATATTGGGTGTAAACGGATTGTTGAAGATGGTTTTATCACATCAATTTGGGAAATAGTTCAGCTTTTTGCCTCTCCTTGGGATTTGATTTTCTATAAATGCAAAGGCATTTTTTTATCTTGGTAGTTTAGATATTGGAAAGGTTCTGCTTCCTCTAGGGATTTGATACTTGGGATTGGTGCTCATTGGACTACCATTTAATCTTCCTTGAGTAGGGGTAAAAGTAATAGTATCATGGATTAATGGCAAAAAACATGTCGGTTTTTTCTTACTTGTATGCCAACTTGGAGAGGTAGGTAATGGTTCTAGAGTTTGGTTGCTTTGTTTAAGCACACACTGGGAATTTGGATAGGGATTTCCTGCCAAGAGGGGTGCTATCTTATTAAAGCATTATGGTGAGACTATCATTTGCATATATATATTTTTGTCATTTTTCATGTTCTCTTTGTTATCTTCTCTTTCTTGAGCTACTCTCATCTGTTGTTTACTTTCTCATATTGACATTTAAATCTTTGAAATTCTTTATTTATTTTTGCTCATAAGCACTGATATGCTTGATTCAATTTTGCAGGGGCCATGAGACATTTTTAGAAGAGTTACTTGATAGATAGAGGACATCATGAGTATGCTTTTTAATTTGTAGGCATATGCATATCTTTCTTTCACAAGTATATTCTCTTTTTGGAGACTCGATACTTTCTTCGAAGATTTGATAAATTCATTCTCTTTCCAAATCAAACCGACGCCAAAATTTGATCAAAAGAGTAAAGCTAGTTGGGCAATACACTTGGTATGGTAGCCACCAAAATATATTTTTCGCGCAGCGGCTGAGGTCCACTTTTAGTACTTTGGGCCTCTGGTAGTGGGCTTTGGGTCTTTCATTGAGTGGATGACAAAAATAGGGGATTCCGGCTATTGCTATTGCCACCCCACTAAGGGAAATTTTGGAATAAAACTTATTTAAAAAGAAATTTGGGCCTAATTGATCCAATTAAATTCAATTTCTTAAATAAAAATAATTGATTTTACAAAATTTGGACTAACTTTTGTTACAAATGCCTTAGCTTTCAATTTTGTAGGATTTGGGCCCGAAAAAAATAGTTATCAATCTTATAATAAAATTTCTCTATCTTTACTTCAAATTTCTCAATGGCATAGGCTAGGCCTATTCATTGATCCACCGGCACTGACTGAAATCAGTCTAACCGCACCGATCCGCCCCCCTTAGGGCTCCGTTAAAGGTTTCTGACACGGTGGTCGGCGACATCTCTTCAGTACCAACGTCAGATCGGGGTGGCCATTGGTGCCAAGATATGCACCCCGTCGAGAGCCGAACCGCATCGAGTATGTTTAATATATATATATATATATATATATATATATATATATATTTTTTTTTTTTTTTTTTTAATATATGGCGTGCCAAGCATGCCGTGTGACATTGTGACTCTCAGTAGGCTCAGTTTTTCACAATCTCACCCATATGCAAAGTCAAAAAAATATAACGTTAGTGTGCCTTTCAAAAATTAAAAAATGTAAGCGTGTGTCAATCCTAAAGTCTGAATAGTCTCACTCAAGTCTTGTCTAAGCTATCTTGCATTTTAAAAAAAAAGCAAGCCTTGGAGGTATCTGGAGCTATAGGTCCATTGTTTTTCTCATGGCCGTCCTTTGCTTGTAAAGCTCCTAGGCCCTGGGCCAGGCTATTTTTTTTTTTTCTTTTGTTTGTTTCCTTTTGATTAATATACTTCTACCATTTTCATAAAAAAAAAAAAGAAAAAAAAAAAAGAGAGAAACAATGCCGTATTTGGTTAGTGTTTAAGTCATTGTATAAGATTTATTTTTCTTGTTTACTCTCAGCCACACACGTAACTTGACTAATTTAGACTTTAACTTGTCTCTTTTTCTCTTTTTTAGACTTTTGCTCTCAAACTCAACTCACTCAATAACTCAGCTCAATCACATTCATTTTCTTCCAACCCCTAATCCCACCGAACAAATAGTAGAATTTCCCTCTCAATCTTAGGCTCTATTTGGTACACCCATTCAAACACATGTTTTCAGTTTTTAAACAGCATTATACGTATTTTCACACTTTTTTTTACTCATACGTACTTTCATATATATTTTTAAATACATATTTTCAGTTTTTAAATGTATGTTAAAAAAAATATAACATTAGTGTGCCTTTCAAAAATTAAAAAATGTTAGCATGTGTCACTCCTAAGGTCTGAATAGTCTCACTCAAGTCTTCTCTAAGCTGTCTTGCATTTAAAAAATAAAAAATTAAAAAAAAATAAAAGAAAAAGAAGAAGAAGATGAAGAAGCAAGCCTTGGAGGTTTCTGGAGCTATAGGTCCATTGTTTTTCTCATGGTTGTCCTTTGCTTGTAAAGCTCTTGGGCCCTGGGCCAGGCTATGTTTTCTTTTTTTTCTTTTGTTTGTTTCCTTTTGATTAATATATATAGCTACCATTTCCGTTAAAAATACAAAAAAAAAAAAAAACGATGTCGTATTTGGTTAGTGTTTAAGTCACTGTGTAATTTTTTTTTTCTTGTTTACTCTCAGCCACACACGTACCCTGACTGAGTTAGACTCTAACTTGTCTCTTTCTCTCTTTTTTAGACTTTTGCTCTCAAACTCAACTCACTCAATCACTCAGTTTAGTCACATTCATTTTCTTCCAACCCCTAATCCCGCAGAACAAATAGTAAAGTTTCCCTCTCAATCTCAGGCTCCGTTTGGTACACCCACTAAAACACATGTTTTCAGTTTTTAAACAATATTACACGTATTTTCACACACTTTTTTTACCACACGTATTTCCATACATGTTTTTAAACCCATGTTTTTAGTTTTCAAGTGCATGTTCCAAATACCCCCTAAGATTCTCAGGCTCCTACCTAACCATTTTTCTCTAATCTTTTGCCCTCAGTCACATAATTTTTTTTTCCATACCCTAATCCTGCCGAGCAAACAGTAGTTTTTCCCTCTCAATTCTCAATCTTAGGCTCCCAATCCCACCTATGACCTAACCTTCTACTATCTAAGAACACAAGCTCTCAGTCTCACACTCTTATCAAGATTCGTCTCTGATTCTTAGTCTCTCTCTCACAAAGAAAGATTTTCCTCTCAGTCAGTCTCCTTATCATCTCCGTTCTCCGTCGTGGCTCTGCCACTATATAATTATGTCTTTGATAACCCTAATCCCTAATTTTTTTTTGGTTTTATTTTGAATTCTCTGAATGTTTCTTGTTGATTTTAATTTTTGTTTTCTTTTTGCATTATTTTCTTGTAATTTCAGGAGTAATTTAAGAGATTCAGCTTTAGCCTAGTAAAGGACTAAATCTCAAAGGCTTAAAGAGTTCTAGGGTATTTTCTCATACTATTTATATATATATTTTTTTTTTAGTTCACTAATGTTTGATTTAATTTTTTTTTCTATACTGTTTGATTTTGTTTGAAGGGTTCAAAGATTTTAAATTTATTTGTTAATCATCCTACTGATTGATTATACTATTGTGATTTTAGTTTATTATATCATGCTATTATGGTTTTAGTTATTTTATCTTGTAGTTGTGATTTTAGCATTGAGTAAGCTATGTGTATGGTTTTTGTTTACTTATATGTTATTAAAATTAGTGTATGACTCTGTGTTTTAGTTAAAGGTTACTTAGAATAGTAATTTTTAAAAGTCCAACCCATATAACCAAATGAACAGCACCGAGCCGCTAAGATTAACCACACCTTGTGTAGACTGATTCTTACCTTCCAAAAGTGAGGTGCAGTCAAGCATATAATGAAACCGCACCCTATAGGCGTGGTGCAAAAAACCTCTCCAAAACCAACCGAACCGAACCGTGTACACCCCAAAGTGACAAGGGATGAAGTTGAAGGCATTATTGTAAATGTATTATCCACGTCAAATATAACTTTGCCCTCCTTGGAATTATTTTGAAGTGGAAATTTCAGATTTGGAAGGGACAGGAGTCTTTGGGCATTGTTTGGATTCATTATGGGTTGCATGCTATGAAAGATAAAGCAATAGGAGATTACAATTTCAAATCCATTATTAAAGTCTTTTATTTTTTAATCTCGAAATGTTCTTTATCTTTATCCATGGGTAATGACTTTCTAATATATTAGGTGTATCCACTATCCAGTCCATGCTTACATACATTATTTTTGTACTAGCTTAATTGATTTAGTTTTTGCTTGGCAAAAAGGACATTTAGAATGGTCTTGTAGCCTCCTCAATATTTAGACAAGGTTTTTCAATTCCATTGGTTAGCTTTACAACCCAAAAAAAAAAAATGAGAATGGGCAATAAGTAAACCTATTAAAATTGGACTTGGACTTATTAACTTGCTTGAACATAGAATTAAAAATATATGCACAAATAGATGTTAGGATTAGTGTCCTTAAATCCTATTGTATGATGCTACGTATGATATTATGTATGACATGATGTATGACTTAATATTGTGATTGATAAAGTTATTTTATTTTTATTTAAAATAATGGTAACATGAATATGAGACATTATCATATAGTCCATAAGATGCATTGTATGTGATTTATGTGAAAAGTCACAGAAGATGTAAATCACAAGTTCTTTGTAAATTCAGAATTTATAGTTCGTAGTCGGTGATGAAATTGGGCATTTCATCTGCGAAGACTATAACGTATCAACTAAGACTATAACGTATCAACTAAGATGATTTGTCTTGATCATGGAAGTGGAGACTTCTAGTTGATATGTTGATATGTTTTAAGAGTTAAGACATATTGAACAAGACCGCTGCGAGATTTATTATTCTCCTAACGACTGTCAAATGAATAATAAATCTCACGACTTCTATTTTCATAAACTCTTAATCCTAAGAGAATAATGAACCTGATCATGAGGTGTAGGTTGCTTTGATATATTAGAAGTGAGATCTAAAGTGATGGTCAAAATCTCAGTATGTTGGGCACCCACGTTTAGTGTTAATGAAACATATATTCTCAAGATGGAATTCATAATCTCTTAATGGAGATATAAAATATTCCCTTGAGATAAGTTTAATAGGTTCAGTTATTCAGAGAGTTAGGCCTAACCACTTTAATAAGAAATTACTAAAGTATATATTTATGAAATTGGATTTCATAAATATATAATGAATAACTGTAAAGGATTAAACCGGGTACTCAAGGATAAGATGTAGTAATTTACAAAGTGGCAGTCTACATTTATGACTTTGTGTTACTACGAATATTTTATGAAGGGGTTGCATGTATAATAAAGTCTTGGGATATAATTTATTAATAAGGCCTAGAGTGCAATTATATTTATATAGTGGTATTAAATATAATTAATGGTAACTTTGAACTTGTCAAGAGTTGACTGAAAAGCCTAAGGCCCATTGGAGCTAGTGTCTTATTGGTCCATTTTGATCCCACTCCAAGCCACACACTAAAGCCCAATTGGAAAGGGCCAATAGGCCAGCCCAATTAGATAATCAGTTAGTTATAAAGGGAAAAACATACAGAATTTTTATTAGAGGAAATAAGAAACGGCGTGTGAGAAAGTGTGAGATACACTTTCATTCTCCCTTGAAAACTAATTGAGAGACCACACTTCTTGGGCATAAAGTGGAATTGGAGTGAAGATTAAAAGTGTTCCCAAGTACTTCTAATCTTTGTTTTGAATTTTTCCACACCAAGGTACGCTATCTTGTTCTTAAATTCTGAAATTTACATAGTGCACGTTATCAATCATGAATGAAATAGATCCTTATTTGCTGCTTCCACTATGTGTTTTGTATGAGATACAAAACCAGAATTTTTCCTTCAATTGGTATCAGAGCCAAATTTCATATCATGATTGTATAGCGTGTGATTAAATTTTAAAATTTAAGAAAACCGTTATCTTTGTGTTTTCAAATTTCTGCATAAAGATATTGTTCCATAAATCTTGTGTGCATTGATAAATATATGTGATATATTGTGCTACATGTGCACGGATTGGTCATTGATTCAATAACCATTAATGGAAGAATATGGGATTGCATAGATATGTATTGTGCTTGAATGATGCCCACAAGATCAAGCGAATAGTGTCGTGTCTTTATGGTTCTTAGATATAGTTATTTATTTATGAAATAACTGTTTTGTAATTGTTAAATGCATGCACTATTTGGAACTTTTCTTGTACCATTTGAATGCCATTGCATGGCTTGGCTTCATTGCATGGCTTGATCGGATTGCATGGCTTGGAGCACGGCTTGGCCATCTTATCATCTTGCATATATTAAACCTAGTAATTGATATGTGCATTTAAAAGTCGAATCCATATATAAAGGATTCCAACCATCTCAAGGTTATATGTGTGTGCGTGTGTATATATATATATATAATGTAATAATTATATATTACATATATTAATTTGTATATTATATTATATTATATATAATATGGATTTTTATATATAATAAGGGTTTTTATTACGTTATATATATTTATATATGTTATTGTTAATTTAATAAAATTTATTCCTAATGAGATTAGGATTATGTTTTTCACGTGTCTAGCATTATTATGGTTCTTGATCTTAAAAACCTTTAATTTAAAATATCTAGTGGGAGAGAGATACAAGGGTTGGATCTCATGGCCTCCATTGTTGGTTCATAGTAGTGTGAAATATATACTTTGTCTTTACTTCGAGCTTAGCATTCCATGTGAAGAGTATTTATTTCATGATCCTACAAGATTGAATTTCCTGGTTTATAGTAGTTTGATAAACACCTTGTCTTAGTTTCGAGTTTTGCATTCCATACGGAGGGTGTTTTATCATAGTACTACAAAATAAGCCTGTTAAAAGGATGAAATGTGGTTACATATGATTCTAGACAATGGTATACACTAGACTAAGTATTATAGTATCCTCTATGCTGAGTTCTTACTATTATGACTTAGAGGCTAAATGTAAAACGGCATATTATTAGTGTTTGATAAGAGTTATTGTGATAGCACTAATAATGAGAATAGTTTTCAATCAATTATAGTATTTTATGTTCACTCTATGCTGAGGGATATTGAATATGAGATTGGGTTGTCGTTGCACATATTATTTTATGGTTTTATTAAGGTTCCATATTATATGCTTATATGCTAAATTGATAATGTCCAGTTTACTTATTATATTCATGTTTATTATTTTCAGATTTTATCATGATATCATTTAGCCCACTTGTTTCTATTCTTAACCAAAACAAACTGACTGGATCCAACTATGTTGACTGGAAAAGAAATTTGGACATTGTTCTTACTGCTAAAGAGCACAAATATGTGCTTACTCAACCATGTCCTACCTTTCCTTCATTAGATGCTCCTCTTGAAGAAAAACAGCAATATGATCGTTGGCAGAAATCTAATGAGATGGCCAAATGCTATAGCCTAACATCTATCTCAAATATTCTACAACATTAAATGCAGGATGTAGAACTTGCTTCGGACCTAATGTATAGTCTAAAGGAGATGTTTGGCGAGCAAGGCCGTTCTGCAAGGTAAGAAACCATGAGACAAATTTATAATACCAAAATGGCTGCAAGAAGTTTAGTAAGGGAGTATTGTCTTAGGATGATTACTAATCTGAACACATTAGAAGTTTTAGGTGCTAACATTGATGGAGAATCCCAAGTGGATATGATACTCTAGTCACTGCCAAAATCATTCAAGGAATTCAGATTCAATTATAATATGAACAAAAAGATTTATTCTTAGCCTGAAATAATGAATGAGTTAGTGGCGACAGAAGGCATCATTGGTACTTCTAGTGTTGAAGCCAATGTGGGTGAAACTTCTACTTCTCAACCTAAGTCGAAAGGCAAGGGTAAGAAGAAAAAGAAGAAGAAGGACTTCACTAAGAATGGTGGTAAACAAATTGCCTTAGGGGTTGCCAACAAAGGAAAGAAAACCAAAGAAAAGTGTTTCCATTGTGGTGAGAAAGACATTGGAAGATGAATTGTCCAATATTCAAAGCTGCTAAGAATAAGGGTAAGAAAAGTTCATTTCTTCTTGAAATATGTTTGGTACAGAATCCAACAGATTCATTGTGTGTGGATTCAGGTTGTATTAATCATATCTGCAATTCTTTGCAAGGGTTCCAAGAGACCAGAAAGTTGAATGAGGGAGAACTATTTCTTACTTTGGCTGATGGGAGCAAGATTCCAGTTGAAGCTATTGGAGTATTTAATTTGTGTTTTAAGTCTAGAGTTTTAATATTGGAAGACTGTTTGTATGTACCTAATGTTCGTAGAAATTTAATTTCTGCAACTTACTTAGGTAAACATGGATATTGTGTTATCCTGAAAGACAATGTTGTAATAAAGAATGATGAAGTGTTTATCTGTTCTGGTAATATTGTGGATGGTCTTTATATTTTAACTCCTGATAAGCATGAATTATACAATTCTAAATTAGATAGTAGCTCTCATGTAAAATCATTAAAGAGTAAGTTTCCTTCTACTAGTGATGCATATCTATGGCATTTACGTTTAGGTCATATCAATTCAAGTAGGATTCAAAGCCTAATCAAAGATGGACTTTTACAGCCCATGGACTTTGATGGTTTTCCAGTTTGCAAATCTTGTTTGGAAGGTAAGATGACCAAACGACCTTTTAATGCAAAGGATAGAAGAGCCCAAAATTTGCTGGAACTAGTACATTCAGATGTATGTGGTCCTATGTCAATCCAAGCAAGAGGTGGTTATGAGTATTTCATTACTTTCACTCATGATTACTCTAGGTTTGGATATATGTACCTAATGAAACGGAAGTCCGAAACCTTTGAAAAGTTCAAAGAGTTTAGGGTTGAAGTTGAGAATTAATTGGGTAAAAACATAAAGGTCATTCGATCGGATCGAGGTGGCGAATACCTTCTTGGTGATTTTAAGGATTACTTGACTGAAAATGAGATTATATCCAGTTGACTGCACCAGAAACTCCACAACAAAATGGTGTAGCAGAAAGAAGGAATAGGACTCTTTTAGATATGGTTAGGTCCATGTTAAGTTATTCGACTCTACTAATTTCTTTTTGGGGATATGCCTTAAATACTGCAATATATCTTCTGAATTTAGTACCTTCGAAATCTATTCCTAAAACACCTGTAGAGTTATGGAATGGGCGTAAGCCTAGTATGAGACATCTCCATATTTGGGGTTGTCCAGCACATGTGTTGAAAAGAAAGTCTGACAAATTACAGTCTAAAACAGAAGTGGTATTTTTTGTAGGGTATCCAAAAGGAACAGTTGGAGGTTTATTCTATGGTCATAAGGATAATAAAGTGTTTGTTAGTACAAATGCCAAATTCTTGGAAAATGACTATATGAATAATTTTACTCCTAGAAGTAGAGTTGTTTTAGCTGAAATGAATGAACTTGTAGTTGAACAGCCAATGGATGAAACTAGGGCTGATGTGACTGTATTAGATACACCACAAGATACTACTTATGAGATGTCTAGTACACAGGTGCCTCGTCGTAGTGGGAGAATTGTTCGGCCTCCTATAAGATTCATAGGTTTGAGAGAAACTTATGAGGCTATCTCAGAAGAGGCTGAATCGAATCCTTACACTTATGATGAAGCAATAAATGATATAGATGCACATCATTAGGTCTAAGCTATGAAATCTGAATTGGATTCTATTCATTCCAATCATGTATGGGATCTTGTAAAGGCGCCTAACGGCATTAAACCTGTTGGTTGCAATGGGTTTACAAGAGGAAGAGAAGGATAGATGGAAAGGTTGAAACCTTTAAAGCAAGACTAGTGGTGAAAGGGTATACACAAAAAGAAGGTATTGATTATGATGAAACTTTTTCGCCAGTAGCCATGCTTAAGTCTATCAGAATTCTCTTATCCATTGCTGCTCATTATGGTTATAAGATTTGGCACATGGATGTCAAGACTGCATTTCTTAATGGCAATCTTGAAGAAGAAATGTACATGTTGCAACTAGAAGGTTTCATAGCAAAGAACCAAGAGCATATGATATGCAAGTTGAATAGGTCCATTTATGGACTTAAGCAAGCATCTAGGTCATGGAATATCAGATTTGATCAAGCAATCAAGTCATTTGGTTTTGAACAAAATCTTGATGAACCATGTGTGTACAAAAGACATCGAGACAAAGTAGTAATTGTTGTGAAATTTTAAAATACTCGCAAGTGTACGAACCGTATCGAAGTATAGTTTGACAAGAACGAGGTCGAACCCACAGAGACTTGAATAAACGTAGGAAAATTAATCAAATCTTAACAAAATTAATCCTAATCTAGTTTAATAAAATTTGGTTGTTTTGAAATTAAATAAACTAAGCAAATAGTTAAATTAAGCAAAAGATATAAAGCAATAAAAAGATGCAAACAATCAAGGGAAAGGAATTAAGGTTTTGGAATCCGCCTTGTAAATCATATCAGCATATATTTATGATTATTAATTTTTCCCAACTCACTACATGATAATCTAGAAATCAATCTTGCTATCATGGAAAATATTCTCATTAAAATCCTTATTTTAAAAATCAAAAGCATGTTCTTCTTCGCTTCTTAAGTATAAAATCAAATCATCAATTGTATCTATAGCCAAACAAATCACAAGATATATCCAATTCTAAAAATCAAATCATAAATTGTATCCATTGACAGATAAATCACAAACGATATCCAATTTTATAATCAAGAATTAATAAACCAAGTATTCAATTAATTAAGATAAATCCTAAATCATAAGAAAAACATGATTGAACTCATATCTAGAATCTCGTCTCAGTCAATTGATATGAAGTAAGAACAATTTAAATCATTAAAGAACAACTATTGTGGAAAAAATCAAATCACATAAATATTTTTGATAATCCTTAACAAGATTTCATCCTCAACCCTAATTATAAATTTAGCTACTCATAGTAATTAAAATAAAACACAAAAATAAAATACTAAACATTAAACTAGACAAATAAAATAAAACTAACTGTCATGGATGAAAACCAAAGAAGTAGCCGCACTTTCTATGTTCAGCCCTTAGTCCTAGCACTGGCCTCTCTCGAATTTTGCCCTAAAGAGCCTTTAAATAGGTCAAGGAATTCTATTATAAGTTGAATTCCCATTTAGAGAAAATCTCAGATTTTTAGGTTTCAATTAACTGACAATTTTGGCCCATTTAACGTCAAAATTATGACTTTTGGTAAACTACGCAGTTGTAGCCCTTTAAGTTAACTTTCCAGTCCAACTTGAATCATCTCGATTGGACATCTGAGCCGAAAGTTATGCCAAAAATACTAACTGATGTGCAGTCTAGAATCCTAATCCGAATTGAACTTGGATTTGATGCAAATTTCATTTGATTCCCTACTCCAATTGGACTTAAATTTAATTGGGTTGGTCTTCTTTAACTTCATCATAGCCCTTGTAAAAGTAAAGTCCTTTAACTTTCTTCTTTGCACAAATCCACTTATTTAATTTCATTCTCTTACAAAAGATAAATTCACACAATAAGATTTAATTAATCACAAAATTGATTATTCACCATTATTCCAAAACCAACTATAAAATGCATGAATTAACTCAAAATAAGTATGATAATACTTTCTAACAATGATATAAATATGTAAAATTAAGTTATTATCAATGCACATCAATAATATTCCTAGTGCTTTATGTTGATGATATTCCACTCATTGGAAATGATGTAGGGGTAATGTCATCGATTAAAGTTTGGTTGTCAAGCCAATTTGATATGAAGGACTTGGGTGAGGCTAATTTTACTCTAGGGATCAAGCTTTAGCGAGATCGCAAGAATAAGATGTTAAGTTTATCACAAGCTGGATATATAGATAAGCTCCTAGAACGGTTTAGCATGCAAAACTCCAAGAAAGGATTGCTTCCTTTTAGACATGGAGTTCCTCTGTCTGATGACCAAAGGCCTAAGACTCAAGAGGAAGAAAATATGATGAGACAAGTTCCTTATGCTTCTACAGTGGGAAGTCTTATGTATGCCATGCTTTGTACTAGACTAGATATTTGTTATTCAGTTGGTATGGTCAACCGATATCAATCAAATCTAGGACCAAAACATTGGCAAGCTGTAAAGCATATTCTCAAGTATCTTATGAGATCGAGAGATTATATGCTTATTTACCATAGTGAGGATTTAATTCCCATTGGCTATACAAATTCAGATTTTCAATCGGATCTAGATTTTAGAAAATCCACTTCAGGATGTATTTTCACCTTGGGAGGTAGAGCCATAAGTTGGAGGAGTGTTAAGCAATCTTGTATTGCGGACTCCATCATGGAAGCCAAGTACGTTGCTGCTTGTGAAGCAGCAAAGGAGGCTGTTTGACTCAAGAAATTCCTTTATGATCTTGGTGTTATGAGAATGGAGCAAGTTCCCATCACATTGTTTTGTGACAATAGTGGAGTGATTGCACAATCCAAAGATCCAAGGAATCATAAGAAAGGAAAGCACATTAAAAGGAAGTACCATATCATTCGAGACATTGTTGCTCGTAGAGATGTTGTGGTAGCAAAGATTGAAAGTGCAAATAATCTAGGAGATCCCTTTACTAAAGCCTTGCCTCAATAGACTTTCGAGTCACATTTGGAAGCAATGAGAATTAGATTAGTGCACAATAGTCTTTAGGGCAAGTGGGAGATTGTTAGGATTAGTGCCTTCAATCCTATTGTATGATGCTATGTATGATATTATGTATGACATGATGTATAACTTAATATTGTGATTGATAAAGTTATTTTATTATTATATAAAATAATGGTAATATAAATATGGAACATTATCATATAGTCCATGAGATACATTGTATGTGATTTATGTGAAAAGTCACAGAAGATGTAAATCACAAGTTTTTTGAAAATTCAGAATTTATAGTTCGTAGTTAGTAGTGAAATTGGGCATTTTATCTACGAAGACTATAACGTATCAACTAAGATGATTTGTCTTGATCATGGAAGTGGAGACTTCTAGTTGATATGTTGATATGTTTTAAGAGTTAAGACATATTAAACAAGACCGTTGTGAGATTTATTATTCTCCTAACGACTGTCAAATGAAAAATAAATCTCACGACTTCTATTTGCATGAACTCTTAATCCTGAGAGAATAATGGACCTGATCATGAGGTGTAGGTTGCTTTGATATATTAGGAGTGAGATCTAAAGTGATGATTAAAACCTCAAGTATGTTGGGCAGCCACATTTAGTGTTGATGGAACATATATTCTCAAGATGTAATTCATAGTCTCTTAATGAAGATATAAAATATTCTCTTGAGATAAGTTTAATGGGTTCAGTTATTCAGAGAGTTAGGCCTAACCACTTTAGTAAGAAATTACTAAAATATATATTTATGAAATTGAATTTCATAAATATATAATGAATAACTTTAAAGGATTAAACCGGGTACTTAAGGATAAGATGTAGTAATTTACAAAGTGGCAGTCTATATTTATGACTTTGTGTTACTACGAATATTTTATGAAGGGGTTGCATGTATAATAAAGTCTTGAAATATAATTTATTAATAAGGCCTAGAGTGCAATTATATTTATATAGTGGTATTAAATATAATTAATAGTAATTTTGGACTTGTTAAGAGTTGACGGAAAAGCTCAAGGCCCATTGGAGCTAGTGTCTTATTAGTCCCTTTTGGTCCCACTCCAAACCACACACTAAAGCCCAATTGGAAAGGCCCAATAGGCCAGCCCAATTAGATAATCAGTTAATTATAAAAGAAGAAACATACAGAATTTTTATTAGAGGAAATAAGAAACGGTGTATGAGAGAGTGTGAGATACACTTTCATTCTCCCTTGAAAACTGATTGAGAGACCACACATCTTGGGCGTAAAGTGGAATTGGAGTGAAGATTAAAAGTGTTTCCAAGTACTTCTAATCTTTGTTTTGAATTTCTTCACACCAAGGTACGCTATCTTATTTTTAAATTCTGAAATTTACATAGTGCAAGTTATCAATCAGGAATGAAATAGGTCCTTATTTACTACTTTCGCTATGTATTTTGTATGAGATACAAAACCAAAATTTTTCCTTCAATAAATGTCTTCTATTAACTATATAAAAAGAGTGAATACCTCTGCAGTAAATTTTTGGTTTAGTCGATCACTATCTCAAACTCACCCTTTCATATCATCTCATCATTTGCTTTATCTTTATCTTACCATTGTTTAATCTGGGCTTCTTATTGTTTTATTTGGGCTTATATGGGCTTTAATTTAAAAGAAAGCACATTACCCATGGCCACATCTCTTCACCAAACGTTTTTGCGTGGGAAAGAAAATCAAGTCTGGCGGGCAAAATTGGAAGAAACATGTTCTTCTTCTGGCAGACTCTGACAGAGAGATAAGCTTAGCTGAGTACGTGTGTGGTGCCGTTGCAATTGGTACATATTTGGGGAGATAAGGCTCAAAGACAGAGGGTTGAGTCCTTTTCTTACAGGTTGTCACTTGCCACTATCTACGCTTGTACGGGTAGAGGATTGTGTGGTTTAAAGGATGGCCGTGGGTTATGTCCTTTTCTTGGAAGTTCAGATTGTTGGTGGAGATTGTGGGTGGGTATGGTTTTCTTGGAAGTTGAGAGAGAGAAGGAAGACTGACTCATCATTTTTGCGGTAAGTATCTCTTCTTCTTCTTCTTCTTTTATTTCTCCGTTTCTTCAATTTTTTTTTCTTGAGATCTGTGTTTGTATTTGTTTCCTTGTGGGTTAGAATCCTTGATTGTTTCCTAATTTGGGTCTTTTAGGTTTATGGTATTGTGGGTATTTTGGGTGTCTTTGGCTTATTTTTCTTCTTAACTTTTACTTGGGTTTCTAATTTTTTAGGTTAGAAGAGATTGAAAGAGGAATAGAGAAACAGATAATAAAGAAAGGGGGATTTGGTTCCATTTTTGGTATTTTTGGCTAACACAAGACAGGTAACATCCGTCTCTCTCTCTCTCTAAAATTTCCAGTTTAATTTGGTTCATTTTTGTTCCTTTTTGCCTAGTCTCATGCCATTCTCTCTATTTTTACGAATATATACTCTCTCTCTCTTTTTGGTTTAAATAAATTTTTGGGTGCTAATTAGTTATATTGGATTTGTAGCCACCAAGCTGAGCTGTGCGATTCAAAAGCAGGGACTGATCTTTTGGATATCAGTAAGGTATGCTTTTGAATTTTGGCAAAAATTGATTTTTTTTTTTTTGGGTGTAAATATTTAATACATTGATTCAAGGTATAACATGGGTGATTTGTATTTTTTGTTTTTGAGTAATGGATCAAGATGAGGTTAATGTAGTGAGTCAGTTTGGTCCGGGATAAGTTAAAATCTTATAAGTTTGGGTAATAGAGTGGTGTTTTACCTTTCTTTTCTTTTTTTTCTTTTTTTTTGTGAAATCAGAAGAATGGGATATTATGTGTGGCTGTGATGAAAATACACATGATATACTTATAATACTTCCTGGCAATAAATTACAACTGAAAATTTAAAAGAGCAATGAAATCCAAGAAAGAATTTATAATGCATGAGGACTAATATTCAGGTTCATAATCTTAGTTTCAATTTTTCTTCATTAAAATTTGGAGTTCAAGTAAGGTTCATATACAGCCACCTCAAGCATGATAAGACTTAACATCACAATACTTGTATTCCCTTCTTGTTATCTTCATTAGAATAAATATTCAAACTTGGAATTATATACAACAATTTGTAAGCAAGCAGTTAATATTATAACAGAGCATTGGAGACATAAACTCAAGCTTGGATCTTTGAGTTTTTTGGCCTTTTGTTCATTGAAGATTAAGTTCCTGTCTCTACTAGAGTTAATTTATGCTCATAAGATTTTTGCAATTTTACTTTTCCCTTTCTTATGTGTGGGGCTCTTCTTGCTCATTAACCATTTAGCCAAGTCTTTATTTTCCCCATTTCTTTGTTCCTTCCCATAAAAACACACATACACACTATTTGCAAAATTTCGTGATTTATAGTATCCATGTTGTAAAATATTTTTGTATGCATGTTGTAATTATATGTTTCAGAAAATTGATTGATTAGATTAATTTATTTTTAAATCATGTTATTGCATCATAAACTCTTTACTATTGATGAGAATATATATTTTTATATATGCAAAATGTTTTGTATGGTAAAATAAATTCATATAAAACTCAATTTGGTTGCTGAAGAACCCATTAGGTCTTACTAATATAGTTGTGTGCTTTAACATTTTGACTTGTAGATAGGACAAGAGGGTACTGGATGGCTATTTGATATATAATAGCATTTTGGTGCTAAGATTTGGGAGTGAGTTTTTTGGGCTATTTTTCGCTTTTCACTTGGGAGTATTGGCAGAGTATATGCTTCCTATGATTTTGTTGTCATACCATATGCTTTAGCTAATTTAATTGGAGATTTTTTTATATTCTTTTATATAGTTGTTGATGAACCAAATGAGAATAATTGTAAAGTTGTTGGGAATCAGCTTTAGCAAGTGGACTTACTTGTGATGGGGTTTATAGTCTATTGTTGGAGAGTAATGCATAAGGTTGTTATTTATATTGGCAATCTATTTACACTTTAGAAAGTATTAGAATTGGAAGTTACTAGGTGTTTCTTCTATAATTTAAATCAAACTGGTGGCACCTAATAGGTTCTAAGCCTTGAACTTTGTTCACAGTGTTTATCAAAGTGCTATTATTTATAAATTAGCTATATATATATATATATATATATATATATATATATATATTTCATCCTGACTTGAAAGTTGATTGTGCTAAGAATATTACGACACTCACCTATAGAAGAATGAGACGGTTATGATGATACAGCAAAGTTGAATTTTGGGATGGTATGGTTGCGTTGTGATAAGGACATTGGTCAAAGGTCAAGTTTTTGGTGGTTTGAGAAAAGGACTTGGGTTTTGTGTTTTCGATTGTAGCTTGCTTTCTTGCTTTGTTGGTTGGTCGTAGCTTTGAGACCTTTGTGGGATAGGCCTTAGTTGTGGGCAATGATGTTAGTTTTGGAAAATTTCTATTTAATTTTTTTGTTGTTTAATGTTTTAACTTGTTTATTCATAAGTAGTTTTAGATAAAAATTGTAAATTTAAGTGTAGAAGTGTGAGCTTGATTGATAACTAATGGTTCAATCATGTAATGTTGCACATACAAGAACTACATAAAATGTTTTGCATTTTGGTGAATCTTAGATGGCTTTAGGGAACTACAAAGGATTACAATATATAATTGTATGATTTGCATATATTTAGCACTAAGTGATTTTTGGTAGAATATAATCATCTAATAGACCAAGCATGTGCCTTGCACGTGCTGCCAACACTAATTTACCCCCTTTTTTTTCCATACTGAATATAATTTTTTTTAAAAAAAAAACATAAACTCTCATCATCTTCAATCTGAATTTTAAGGCGAAATTCAATCTATCTATAGAAAAATTATAGATATAAAGTTTAATGTTTAGCCCTTTTGCGTTGTATACTAAATTTTATGACACAATTCTATATTATACATTAAAAAACTTATGGCATTACCCTCTAAGTTATGGTGAAATTATTAAATATGAAAATATTTTCAACATTGAATCTACTATTATCATTGTGTAGTATTTCTTAGGTTTAGATATTTTCTTTTTACAATTTACTTAAAACTTATTTACTTAACATGTTATATTTTATTTTCAAAACTCCATATATTTAGTTAATTTTAGATTTAATTTAATTTCATATTTTACACAACAAGTGATCTAATAATAGGATATTGGGTCACTTGAAATCTATGTAACAAATTTGCTGAGACCATAATTTTTAAAACAACTTGCATGGAAAACTGTGAGTAGTAGAGTAAAAATAGTAGATCCATGTGGATTTACAACTCCACCACTTAGAACTCATCGTGTAGACAAATTGTGGTAAAGTTTTTTTTTTTTTATAATTTTTTTATGAGCAAGTTGTGGTGAAGTTATGTTAAAAGTTGTGGCATGTGATGTTTCTACAACTTTTAGTTAGTAGTATCCACATTGAGGGAGTGGCATGAAAAGATTAAAATATTTATACTTTTACTCTTTTTGAAATCCAGAATTTAATTTGAAATCACATTAGTTATATGGAATTATGTAGTTGATAAAAGTTCTTTAATGAAGGGTAGCCTTTTTTTTTTTTTTTTGATGAGAGAAGGGTAGCCATTTGGCATAAAGACAATGTGGGTATGTGGTCATGACCATGATTTTTAAGACCAAAATTTTATTATATTGTACATGATTTTTCATTATTCCACCAGCTTCACGGTTGATCTCTCGTCTATTACATTTGTTCTCAGTGTCTGAAATCTGAAGCAGCATCCTATTCCTTTACCTCTTTTTGAGAAAAGATAACCGTGACTTCTATTTTAAGTACAATCGAACAAAACTTTTATTGCAAAAGAGCTTATGCATTTTTTTTTTTATCCCAGCTTATGCCAAACTTAATAATTAAAAAACTGTAACATGCTTTCTCCTTTCTTTAGGAAATGCTGCTGTAAACCAAGCCCATTGGGTAGTTTTTTTTTTGTTTTTTTTTGTTTGAGAATGAAAAATGGGGGCCTTTATGGTTATATTACACCCCTAGGCAGGGAGCCAGTGGCCTCGGAAGGGGTAGCCCGATCTCAGGGGCCCTCCTGTACCAAACTGTGTGGAAGACACCTAACATTTGTGAGAACACCCTCCACCAAGTATACCCACCAACGGACTCCTGCGGGCAGCGGGACTCAAACTTAGGTGTGTTGCACGAAGCGTCCAAACCTTACCCACTCAACCAAGCCCCCGTTGGCATGCCCGTTTGGTAGTAGTGGTGCGTGATAGTGGAGTAAAAAATTTATCATATTAGGACTCAAATTAAAATGTGATAGATTAGATATTTTTATTTATTTATATATATATATATATATATATATATATATATATAAAGTATGGAGATAGTTTAAGATTTAAATGAAATATTTTACAAATCAACAGATGTTGAACAAAAAGCGTTTATCAATCTTAATAAATAAGTGCTAAGATGTATCGTTAATCAATTATTATGATGTTACTAAGTAGGTATAAAAGGAAATAAAAATTTAAAAAATTTACTAAATTAAATATCTCAATTAAACTTGTAATTAACACTCCTTTAGAGAATTAAAATAATCAATTATTAATATATATGTTAAGAATTTTGTAGCTCAACTGGCATCTCTTGGTGTTTTGAATTGAAATGTCTATGATCCAAGTTTATCTCCCCCATTATAACTATTAAATTTATCAACAAAAAAAAAGTATCAAATATGTATATAAAAAGTTTAGAATTTTTTTTTTTTAATTTAAACAACTAAATTATTTACAATAGAACTTGTCCTTGGAGATCCTTAAGATGTTCTTAGAAAAATGAAGTTTCATAAAAAGCATCCATAGGTGTTATGTTTTCTAAATTGTCAACATCATTATTTTAAATAAAGTATTAATAGTTCTTAATTTGCACATTCTTAAATTATAAAAGTTAAATTAAAATATGGATAAATAATAGCAAACATCCAAATTTTTTTTTTTTTTGAGAATAAAACTTCCAAATTCTTGGTAAAATTAATTGCATTGAATTAATTATCCTTTGTATTTTTTTGATACAAGATATATAGAATTTCTATTTTAGCCTAATTTAAATGTATATGTGTGTAAAGCTCCCTCTTGGAGGAGTCCAAATCTTCTGTTCTACTTTTCTTGCTCCACTCTATACTTCACAAATAAAAACTTGTCACGTGTTCACCTAATTAATTAAATACTACTATTAATTAATAACCGTAGCATTAATAATTCAATAATGATAGTATTTAATTAATTAGATGAACACGTGACAAGTTTTTATTGGTGGAGTATAGAGTGGAGCAAGAAAAGTGGGACAAAAGATTTGGACTCTTCTTGGAGACTTGAACCTTAACTCTTACCTCCCACATCCACAAACATTTATAATTGTGGAGTAACCACCGCACCAATGGTGCGCGGTGGTAATTAATTATCTTTAGTAAAGATAAAAGATAACATTGTATTTTATTTGTCAATACGATCACGTGTTTGAATTTAATTAAGGAACTTCATGTACTATGCCTAAGTTTTTATCTCATAAAAAAATGTCAAGCTTAGTCGTGGCTGAATACGAATTTTGACCTTTTTTTTTAATATTTTTCTCCAATTGGCTTCCTTTCTTAATTGATGAGGCTTCTCCACATCTTGTAGGACTCTAAGTTTGAGTTGGGTTCAACCTACTTAAGTTAGAGATTATTCATATCCCTTAGATAAAACCCACTAGCATGTAAAGCTTTTTTTTTTTAATTTTAATTTTAATTTTTTTTTTATACCAATAAAACAAAGATAATTCATAATCAGTGACAAAATAACATAAAAGTAAAACTAAATATGCAAATATGAGTATTTTATTTTATATATTTTGTGCACATTAGTGGCATGGCCACTTCGTCCCTTAGCCACTGGTCCATTGGAGGAAACATAACAAATAAAAGTGAATGTATATCAAATATTAATAACAGACTGTCAGCTACCACACACTCTTGGTGCGGTAGTCATTTTATAAGTATAAATACTTGTGGGGTGTGGGGGGCAAAGGTCGGTGTTCAAATCTCCAAGAGAGAGTTTCACATACATATACACTTAGATTAGGTTAGAAGAGAAATTATATCTTGTAAAAAAAAAAAAAAACCAGTCAGTTGCATAAAAATGAAGGTACAACCATTAGTTTATGAAAAAGTTTAAGAACACACTTTTTCATAGCTTGCATATGCATAAGTGGTGATTGGACATTCACGAAAATATTCTAACATTGTGTAGATACTTTTCACCTAGTAACAGTGATGGAACCCATATGTAAGTGTTATAATTCAATCCTAGGTTTATATATGTGTAAGTTGTGGCAAAATGTATGACTCTAGGCAAATTGTTAACTTATTGGAAAAGTGCACAATTTCAAATTCGTAAATCAAATAACAAGCTTGTTTTGTAAAAGGTGAGAAAATAGCTTTTTTCGTTCTCATACACAGCTTCAACAAACTTGAGTCGTTAAAGAAGTTTTTTTTTTTTTTTTTTGATAAACTCGTTAAAGAAGTTATTAGTGCACAAAAGTGTGTACCATTGATTCCATACTTGGTATATAAATAATGTTAAGACTCTAAATGCTTCAAGCTTACGTTTCCATGCTCACTTGGCCAATATAATGCTTATTTTTTGAACAATAGGTTAATCATACCAATTATAAGCTACCTTGTTTTTGTAAACACTCACCAAGGCCGGAATGGAGCACGTAATTTCCGTGGAGGAGTTCCATTCGAGAAAAGAAGCTGGTGAATCAAGCAGAGACAATGATCAACCTGTCATTGTCGCTGGAGAAACCCATAAGCTGACTATCACAATCCAAGAGAGAGGCAGTACCAGTTCCAAGGAGAAGTTTAAGAAATTAAAGGAGGCGCAAGCCAAAGTGCAACTAGGAACAACACCAAAGATACGAAAGGTTGTGTTAATGCATTATAATAAAAGTAAAATAGTCCTTTTATTAATCCAGTGCTATTCATGTTTCTCAAAAAAAAAATAAAAAATAAAAGTCCTATTCGGCTATTCATTTCATATCCCATTAAGTCAGAATAGTTGTTACAAAATATTTATTTCCACCAGTTATGATTTATTTCTCCATTCTCTAGTGATTTAATTCCTTATTTGTAACTAAGTATTTTAACTATATATAAAAAAATTCTATACGATTTTATGATGTGTATATACATAGTAGGGCTGTTCACGGGTCGGTCTGAGTTGGGTTTGTGTCTAACCTGAAATCGACTTGACTGTCGAGGTGGCAGATGGGAGAGCCCGGCGTCGACTAAAACGGTGATCAGATTGGTTCATATTGAGTTGGTTTCGGTTGAAACTAAGAAGGCAATGGTGCTAGGAGGGATCTCATCAGAATCTTCAGATCTCAGCAAGATCTAGGCGGAGATCACGGGATCTTGGCTAGATCTCGCCACAGATTAGGGTAGAGATCATTGTATTTTCTCCAACTCTAGGCCAAACATTTGGTAGAAATGGAGGATTCTAATGTGTTTTGAGATTTTTGGGTGGAGGGACTATGGAGTCTGTTTAAATCGGGTTTTAGAGGGAACACCTGACACTAGACCTACTCCCGTTAGGTTTTGGAGGAGATCACACACCGTCGACCGCCACAAGTATCGGTTTAGGCGGTGGTCAGTTCGGTTTTAGGCGAGTGGAGCGAGTGGGTCGGGTGATCGGATCTGCTGTACACCCCTAATACATTGAATTGACTCTAAGTTTAGCCGTTTAGATAAAAGCTCCAAAATTGTGAGTTAAGGTCAAATAATCATTGATGATTAATTTCCTCTAATAGCTAGAGATTTTAATTTTTGTAACAAATATCCCATAGGTTACATTATCAACATAAGCCACAAAATCTCACACATGACCACGCACCAAAACAATCTCTCTATCCCTCAACACCAAAATCAAAGTTGGAAATTAGATATTTCAATTTTCTTGGACTTGCTTCATCTTCCTTAGGTACTAGAAAACTATTTTTTTAAAGTAAAATTCTTCTTTTATTTTATTAAATTTTATGCCAAATTTATGATATTGGATTATCCAATGAAATTGATCTTGATTTAGTTAGTATTAGTTATGTTTTGAATTTTTTTTTTTTTTTTTTGGCACAGGTTAAGGCCATTGAATCATTATATTGTTAAGTGAAAGAATAGTGCGTTCATAAATTAGATTCTATTTTTATATGTTGTAAATTAGATTCTATTTTTATATGTTGTAACGTTTATCTTATCCTTATTATATTATAATTTTATATTGAGTTAGTGTTTATTTAACTTTTAAATATTTTTTTACTTATAATTGTCTGCTAAAACTATCAAGGATAAATTACAAAATTGATCCATATCCTTTACACCATATCTCAATTTAGTCTTTAACATTTCAATTGTGTCAATTTAATCCCCCAACATTTTCAGGATTGTGTCAATATAGTTCTTGTCGTTATCTCTTAAATGGAAAAAGCTGATGTGTTAAACGAAACAACAAAAAATTGTTTTCTATGCCACATCATTTGCTAATTATACCTCCGCGTCAAATTTATTAAAAAAAATTAAAATTAAAATTAAAATTTAGAGACGTCATCACCAAAATCCCTAAAATCATTAACTCATTTGTCTCTTCTCCCTCTCTCTCTCTCTCGTTGGTGGTGGAAGATCTTCCTCCTGGCAAGGAACCTTGCTGCCCCAACAACCATGCTAAGAGTAGACTCTTCCTTCACTGTTTCTAAGAAAGGAGTGTTATCTTCTTGTGCTGGATTAACAACACATCCTATAGCTAGAGTATTCACAAGTGCACCTACTCCGTAAATCCACTTCAATCTCAGAATTGGGACTCCAATTAACTAGGAGAAACTAGCCAATTCTCATAAGCATTTAGAAAGAAGAATATTAAAATAAGAACCAATTTTGATAAGCTTATTTAATTCTCTTTGTGTTGTACCACCAACAAACAAAACCTGTAGAACCCAAGACCCAAAACCACCAAGAATCCCACATCACGACACCATGACACCACCAAATACCCAGCCAGCCACCATTTAGTCGAACCAAAGACCCATCCTACCACCATGGCATGGCATCATCAAAGACCAAAAAAAAAAACTCTCCTAAACCACCACAATGACACCACCGAATATAATAAAACCCAAACACAACAATATCTATCACCTAAATCCAACGTCAAACCCATATTTTATTCACGTGGGTTGAAGATGACCCATTTGTTGGGCAGAGCTTCGATTCACACTCCAAGGCTGAGGAAAGCAAAGGTTTCAAGATTGAGTTTTTTTTTTTTTTTTTTTTTTAAGGCTATGGGTGGTGGGTGGTGGCTAACGAGAGTGAAGGGCAGGGGGGGGGGGGGGGAGAAGAGATGGAGATGAAGATGAGTTAATGATTTTAGGAATTCTGGTGTGTACGTGTCTAAGTTTTAATTTAATTTTTTTTATTGAAAAAAAACTGACATGATAGTATAGTTGGAAAATGGTATGACATGGAAAATAATTTTTTATTGTTCCATTTAACACGTTAGCTTTTTCCATCCAAGTGATAATGGCAGGGACTAAATTGACACGACACTGAAAATGTTGGGACCAAATTGACACAATTGAAAAGTTATGAACCAAATTGAGATCTGGTGTAAAGACTAAATAATAGGGACCAACTTTGTAATTTACCCAACTATCAATTTGGAGAGAGAGAGAGAGAGAGAGAGAGAGTTGATTTGAAATATATATATTTTTAAATCAATATAAAAAATTAGATGAAAATCTCATACATGAAAAATAAATACATGAAAAATATATAAAATATTGAAATTGAATCAATACACCAAAAAATAACATGAAATAATCATAATGAATTAGGTATGTGATACCACAATTAATGATTATACAAAAAAGACTAGATTCTTTACTAAATGTATGTGTTTCTTATAGAATATTATTGACAACACTTATTACAGTTGTTTTTGTATAAAGAAGTTTTTCAAGATTAACATTGATAAAATCCTAGTTATGATTGATTATTCATATAGGTGATTGAAAACGAGATGTTAGCATAACCTAAATTTACGAATTTATTAGAAATTTTGCATCTCGAAAAGCACAAAGAATCAATAAAAAATTTATATATATATATATATAATATTATTCAATTGATATTTAAATATAGAAAATTTCAATTTAAAATTGTTGTCTTAGGTCTCAAACTGTATCTAGTAAACCCAGCATATATAAAATGTAAAAGAAATAAATGAGGATTGTTATGGTGAATAAACACATATTAAAATTTGGTTGTATCAATAGAATTGTGTTAAGAGTTAAGTCTAGATTAGAAGTAGATCAAAGACGAAAAACTTTTGATCACTTAAAGATTATGTCTTATTGATCTTTTGGCATTTGCCCGTTTCTTTTGCACTATAATGAATTTCTAAGCAAAACTTGTTTCTTTGGGAAGTAGATATTTGGAGCCTTAAAACAGACACATATTTGACTATAACTAAAGTGAAAAATTTGTCCCATCAATAAACTGTTGTGACCTATACTCCTAATTCTACTAGAAAAAGGATTGTTGCTCAATTTTAATTTTACTTTGTGCCCCTATATAAAGTATGAACAACTTGTTTCACATTTTAAGAGGCAAGAAAGGCAATTATACCAAAGTAGAAACCTTCAAATCTTGAAGCATTCTTCCAGAGCCTATATAGAGAAAAAAACTTCCTTGTGCTGAGAGCAAAAACAAGAAATAGAAATGTGTGATGATCGATGATAATACTTTGTGCCTTAAACCTTTCTTTGAAACCACGGTGAGTTCATCACTGCAGCAAATATTCAATGAGGTTCATTTGAGTGTGCTAGAGGTTCTAGTTTGTGTAGATAAGGAGTTCATGAAGGAAATCACCATTGAAAGATTCTAGAGGGTCTTGGGGCCTGTGTGGTTAGAAGGCCAATGAAGCATTTGCAGAGGTTAAAATTAAGAGTCTAGTTATACTAATTTTCGCAAGTCCACTGTTGTAACCGTTTTTTTATAGTAGATTTTCTAAGGGATTTGATCTTAAATTGTTTTTCCGCTAAAGATGTTTTCATTGATTTTCTGCTTTATTATTAAATTTGTTTGTGCTTTTACTTTTTTTTTTTTTTTTTGAAACAGTGCTTTTACTAATTTTATTATTATTATTATTGCCTTAGATTTGGTATTTTGATATTGTGGTTAATAGATTTGCCTATGTATGGAATTGATAATAAACTTGTTGAATTAATCTATTCATTTGACTGCATATATAGAACACCTTTGCATAGAACACAAAGGTGTTAACCAAGATTTTTCAAGGAAAGACATATCGTGGGCAAAAAATTACTTCTTTAGTGGATGTTGTATGCTAAGAGTAACAAGTCACTGTACTTGTTACATTGGTTGAGTCTTGAGACATATGATAAATATTTAATCTGTGATGTGAAAGCCTAAAAGGACCGAGATATTCATAGTACTTGATCAAGCAAGCTATATGCACACGATATTTATATCTTATTATTATAAATTATTTTATATATAGCATTTCAATGTGTTGAAAAAACATATTATTTATTGTCAATTTATTAATTTTGTGTCTGTTATTGATTATGTTAATTTCTAAATTGCGGAACCATCAGGTTGTAATGCTGCGAGATCACAAGCATTACCGAAAGTACTGTGAGCCGAGAGTGGTATCACTCGGTCCTATCCATCATGGTAAGCCTGCATATCAGCTAACAGAGGAGTACAAGCTTATGTTGGCAGACAAATTCATTGGAAAAACTGGCAGGACTGATGAAGAATTGTATTGTATTATTAAGGATAAAATCAAAGAACTGAGGGAGTACTATGATGAGAAAGAAACACAGGAATATAGTGATGAGGACCTCGCTTGGATGTTGTTCGTGGACGGGTGTGCAACACTGCAGTTCATAGACTCGATTGTTAACGACCCATTAGAAGATGTCAAAATGAAAAACGATCAAGTGGCGTTTGTGCAACAAGATTTGTTCTTGTTGGAGAATCAACTTCCTTATCAACTCCTTGACGATTTGATGAAAAATAGTAGAAAGGAGGAAAAGTTGAGGATGTCAATCAAAGAATTCATCAATGGGCAAAGCATGCTAGACGATTCGGATGAAAAAATACCACAGGAAAATGATGAAGAAGCTATCCATCTTCTAGATCTTCTGCGGAAAAGACTTTTAAGTGTCCCTCAGGAAAGTAATGGCAATGAAGAAGTGCCTGAAGAAGAACGAAAGTGGCATTCATTTCGCAGTGTGCAGGAGCTTAGAGAGGTAGGAATCCATTTGAAGCCCAGAAAAAGTATACACTTGGGAGAGATAGAATTCACCAAAAAATGGAATTTCTACCCGGGAATCCTTTGGATGCCTCAAATAACAGTGGATGACTCAACCGGGCCTAAGTTCTTCAACTTAATAGCCTACGAGATGTGTCCAGATTTCGACAATGACTTTGGGATCACCTCTTACATATTTTTCCTTGATTCACTTATTGATGAACCCAAAGACGTTATTGAGCTCAGGAAAGCAGGCATACTCCACAACTTCCTCGGCAGCGACCAAGAAGTGGCTCTAGTCTTCAATGAGATGGGCACCGACTTGGTGCCTAACCCCGTAATATATAAAAATGTCAAACTTCAAATCCAAGAGTACTTCGACTTGAAGTCAATGACCTGGATATCTCAAGTCCTTCATACACATTTCAGTAGCCCCTGGACGGTCATTGCTTTCCTTGCCGCATTCTTTGTACTTGTTCTCACTGTCGTACAAACGGTGTACTCTATCTTGGCATATTATGAAGTGTAAAACGAAACACCATCCCTAATATAAATAACCATAACCACGCTGATTCTATGTCTTTTCAGATTGTTGTTCAATAAAAGAACCTGTAAGAGTTCTGTACCTGTCAGGATTTCACATAGGCCTCTCTCCCTCTCTGCCTCTGGTACATCCTATTTGGCTGTCATTCCGTTTGTTTACTTTCCTTTTGTCCAACTCCCATGTTCGTTTAAATAAGTCACTGTGGACAATGTACTCGATTCTTAATTTGATGTAATGTGTGTTTGAGATAAAAACCTGATATTTATCTGCCAGAATTTTATGTGTGAGGAGGATTGAGTGTGTTATTATGTAATAAAATTTGAAGATGAACAATTGATACAATATATTACCCTATTATATGATTTAGTTATGTAGTTAAACTGTTGATGCATGAACTTTCATATTAGGTGTATGCTTGGGTATGAATTTATATGTCAATATGCATTTTTTTTATCGGTAAACTTTTGAATTAGAGACTATGTATTTGAAACCACAATTTATGTAATCCTTCTTGATTTGATATTTGCCCTATGCCTATGGACGAAAATAGAGTGAAATCATTCACAAGTTGTTACCATGTGCTACTATCAACTTCTAAGTCCATTTGTCGGAGAATTTACTCAATCCTACATGTAGTCCTCTTGACCAACACAAATAATTGTGGTTTCACTTACTGTCTAAAAACCCTGAACTCTTTAAAATCAGGTGTTGATAAAAAAAAAAATAAAAAATGGTAAGGGAACCTAGTTGTTAAATGCTAACCCTAGTACACTTGGAAAATTTTCTTTAAAATATTAATATTCCTTATCTACTCTCCACGCTCCTATAAGTAATTCAATTGATTCTTGTAGCTTCAATTGCATGCTCAGTAGAACATAAACAATATGTTACACTCTAGAATTAATATAATAAACAGGGAAAAAATATTTTCTCTGTTTGATTTTTTGGATAGTTCACAATTGGATCACAAAACTTTAAAATTGAGCAATTCCCCCCCCCCCCTAAGTATTGGAAACTAACAAATACTCCCTTTCCATTAGACTATCATTTAAATTCTAATGGAATATTTTATTGACTAATCCTGAAAGGTTGGAAAGAGAAGGTGTTATGAGTTTTGAAAGGAAGTCCCAGTAAACAATGATAGTAACTCTAATCGTCCCAAGATAGTGAAATTCTTTGTCACATAAGTAGCGACCTACACAAACAGTGTACGACTACCCCATTATTTTTGTCATGGACCCAATTTCATTTTTGAAATATTCTATAACATAATATCTAAAATAACCCCAATAAATATTAAAATCTCAAAAATACTTTGTGCCAAAAAAAAAAGGCAAATTTTTGGGATAAACTTCCAAAGTGTGGTAAATAGTGACATGCTAAATCTTGGGAGAAGATAATTAAAAGTTTTTTTTTAAGTGAAAAACCTGTTACATATGAAGTATTTGGGCACTGTGTATTTGCACAGGTGTATGCAATAAACACTAGCCTTTTTGTTTATGTTAGTTTTGGTTAAAAAGTGCCATCAATGCTTCCACCACGTCTAACTTTTCCAATTTTTTTTTTTGGTGTCACAGAACTCCATTGTGGAAGCGAATGTGGCACCTAAACATACCAACAAAGATGCGTATTTTCGCTTGGAGGGCATGTATGAATGCATTACCAACAATGTTGAACCTACAAAGAAGAGGAGTGAATTGTGGTGAAACATGCCCCAGCTGTGGCAAGGAAGCAGAGTCCATCTCTCATACGATTCTCAGATGTGACATTGCTAAGAAGGTTTGGGAGTATTGGACAGAATGCCCGGTGACCTTTCAACCTGAACCATTTGATATAACTGACACGGCCCTAATGATCCTTGCAAAAGGAACCTCCCAAGAGCTAGAGATATTCTTTGGGATAGCATGGTCCATCTGGTATAATAGGAACCTTGCTGCATTCGAATTTACTTGCCAACTCCCTGCCAAAATTTGGAATTTTGCTAGAAGATATCTACATGACTTTAAGGAAGCTTCAGCCCTCTTCTCCTCAAACCAGCCTGTGCATGAAGAGAGATGGAAGGTGCCACCTCCGGGAGTATTCAAAATCAATGTAGATGGGGCCACTTCGGAAGGAGGAAAAAATTCTAGCGTGGGTGTGGTAATAAGGGACTCCTCTGGTGCAGTTATGGCGGCGTGCTGCAAATACTTTCAAGGTAAATTTTCTGTTCTTGAGGTAGAAGCTTTGGATATTGAGTGTGGCATGTTGCTGGCCCGAGACTTGAAGTTGACAGATGTGATAGTGGAGTCTGATGCTCTTTCAGTCATTCAAAGAATCAATTCCAAGGAAACAGATGGTAGTCTTGGCCATCTGATTCAGAGCATCCTTGGTATTCTTTTTTCCTTTAGAAGCTGGAAGTTTAAGCACTTGAAAAGGGACTACAACAGGGTCGCCCATGAGCTAGCCCAATTTGCTAGGCGAACTGAAGTTTCACAGGTCTGGAAGGGGTTTTCTCCCCCTGTTGTGCGACATCTTGTTTTAGCTGACTGTAGCTAATCTATTTTCTCTGTGAAACTTGTATCCCACTTTGTTGTACTCCTTTTCTTGGTTAATGAAATCAGACCTCTTTCCAATCAAAAAAAAAAAGAAAAAGATGATCGTTTATTCATGGGTCAAAAAGGTTTATGCCAAAAATAAAATAAATAAATGGTTTGTGTCATTCCGGTGGGAAAAGTGTACGGTGACCCTTAGAAATAAAAATAAGGGTTTGGTTAATGCGTATCTTAAGGTACATAATAATTAATTATTTTTGAAAAAAAAAATTGAGAATTAAAAAAATATAGTGTTGCATAATTCATCTAGCTAGTTGATCTCCAAATAGCATGCTTTAGAAAAGGATGTGTTGCATAATTCATCTAGCTATAAGACAGTCTCCTGCGTTACTGGCCCTATAGTATGGCGTTATGAGAGACTTAAAAACTTTAAGGACACATAAAAAATCCTCAGCATAAATAACCACAAAAGGCTTCAAAAACTTATTCTAATTTCTAAGCTGAATTTTCAAGCCTTAAGTATTGTAGGTTTTTTTTTTTTTAATTAAATGCATTGTTCAATAATAAATGGACGTGATAAAATAAAACTCAATAAAGTCAATATGCCATCTTTTATCATTTTTAACGTATTTTACTCTTTATCTATTGGTTTCCAAATGGGAACAACAATTTCAAACACTTTATTATTGTAATTTGACAAATGTTCTAGATATAGTAAGGGCATGTTTGGTACACGTGTTTAAACACATGTTTTCAATTTTAAACAAAATTATACGTATTTTCACACTTTTTCACCCACACGTATTTCTAAAAAAAATGAAAATTGTAATTTAAACACACGTACCAAACGGATCCTAAAACTCTTTGATATGGTCCTGTTGCCTCCTCAATATTTAGACAAGGTTGTTCAATTCCATTGGTTAGCTTTACAAACAAAAACAAAAATAAATAAATAAATAATTTTTTTGAAAAAAAAAAAAAATTTTTGAATATGGGAAATAAGTAAACCTATTAAAATTGGACTTGGACCTATTGACCCGCTTGAACATAGAATTAGAAAAATAGGCACAAATAGATGATTTTTAAAAGAGTCTGGTCAATGTGTGTCCCTAGGGGCACAAATTAAGCCATTCATTTTTGGAAAAAAAAATTTATCGGGAATTGAAATCAATTCTCGATAAAACTTTTTCTAAAAATGGTATATTATTATGTGCCCTAAGGGCACACGTTAATAAAATCTTTTTTATAATTAAAGGATCAACCTAATATAAATTCATAAAAAAAAAAAAATGTGTCAACTCATACCTGGCCAGTAGAATGATAGGTTGGGTCAAGTTGACCCATTTTCTTTTTCTTCTTCTTCTTCTTCTTTTTTCTTTGCTTTTCATTCTGGATATAATTTTTTTGTAAAACAAAAACTCTCATCATCTTTAATTTGAATTTTAAGGTGATATTTAATCTATTTATAGAAAAATTATAGATATAAAATTTAATGTTTAGCCATTTCCCGTTGTATACTAAATTTTATGACACATTCTAAGTTAAGGTGAAATTATTAAATATGAAAATATTTTCAACATTGAATCTACTATTATCATTTTGTAGTATTTCTTAGGTTTTGATATTTTCTTTTTACAATTTACTTAAACTTTTTTACTTAACATGTAATATTTTATTTTCAAAACTCCATATATTTAGTTAATTTTAGATTTAATTTATTTAATTTCATATTTTACATACAAAAATTAATCTAATAATGGGATATTAGGTCACTTGGAAATTTACGTAACAAAATTGCTAAAATCACAATTTTAAAACAACTTGCCTGTATGGTAAACTGTGAGTGATAAAGTAAAAATAGTGGATCCATATAAATCTACAACTCCACCACTCAAAACTCGTCGTGTAGACAAATTGTGGTAAAATTATGTTAAAAGTTGTAATACCCACGTGGGCTATTGTGGTAAAATTATGTTAAAATTATCTCTTTACTCTTTAGTCTTTATTTTATGTAAATTTGAAAGTTGAAACCGCGTGAGCTATTAACTGTATTGGGCCACAGAACCCAATGAGAACTGGCTCAGAGGCTCCAACTCATGAGCGTTACAGCTAGAGCACACGTATTGGGCTTCAATTTCAAATTTCAAATTTTTAGCTAAGCCCATTATGTATTTTCGACCGTTGAAAACCAAGTCGGTGATGTACGGGTCTATTATAAATATGACCGGCTTAAGAAGACTGCTCTGTTTAGAATTTTGCTCTCTGTATAACTCTGCTCTGCTTTTACAAACTCGTTTTCTATTTCTGGTGGTGAAAGTTCTGATCATCTTGATCATATAGTAATCAAAGGATGTCCGAGAATCAAAAATTTGCTGCGGAAATAATGGTGGAAAAAGGCAATGAAATTGAAGATGGGTCTGTGTCTGGGTCTGGTTTACCTGAGATTGAGAAGATGATAGACACACTAACGCAAGCTGGGCGTATGGGCGACACGCGCCATCTCCAGGTTTTTGCTGCGTGTGATGTTTCGATTCTCGAGAAGGTTTTGCCACACTGCAATGTTGATCAGTTGATGTATGTGGAGAAGTGTTGCAAATCCAGAGGGAGAGATCTGAGCCTTGTGACTGATCAGTTGTGGAAGAAATTCTACGAAAGGGAATTTGGGGTTTCAAAGGCTGATGTTGTGGTTCAAAGGATGAGGGAAAAGAAGGTTTCATTCAAGTGGGTGTTATTGTATGAGGCTAAACTGAAGGAAAGGGCTGAGGCTGAGAACAAAGCGATTGATCGAGTAAAGCAACTTTACAAGAAAGAGAATAAGAGGAAACAGAGTAGGCAACTCAAGGTTAGTGAGGCGGTGAAACCCATCACAAGAAAGAGGGGATGTGATGAGATCTGTAACATAAAGAAGGGAAACTTGATGAAGAAGGCAAGAAAAGAGTTTGAAAATTGCAGAGAGGTGAAGGATCTTGCTGCTATCAACAGGATTGCCTTGCAAAGGAAATATCATCATCGTCCCTCTTTGTTCATTAAGTGATTTGGCTGTTTGGGTTTTCTGTAAAGAAGAGATTTTGTTGAATTGCTCAAGGGATTTTTTTTTTTTGGCTATTAGGGTTTTTATTAGGCAGGAGATTTTGTAGTATTGTCGAAACGATTTTATTTTTTGGGATTTGTCTAATCTTTTTGCCACTGTCTGTTGGTCAAGTGAGTTTGGCTAATGGGTTTTCATTAGAGGAAATTTTTGTATGGAAGAAACTTAAAGTGTTTATTATTTTTTTATTTTTTTTAGTAGAATTTTCAAATGCCAGCCAAGAGAGCCTGGCTACAATTTCCGGAATACATTTTATTCTACTGAATTTGCGAAATCATCGTCTTGCTTCTTTGCATTTACTTTACATGATTACTTCAAACAAATTTCTTTTGTCATTGAGACTACTAATGATTGCTGATGGTTTGTATGGAGACTACCTATGAAGCATGGGTGCGTTTCAGGATTCGGGTGCGGGTGCGGGTGCGGAAGCGGGTGCGGGACTCGGCAATTTTTGAAAAAGTAGAGTGCGAGTGCAGTGACTAAAAAATTATTAAAAATATTTTTATTTATATTTTTAATATATTGCTAAACATAATTTTTTCACATTATATAAATATATACCAAATTTAAGAACAATAGGATATGGAAGTGGAAGATTGCTCAAATTTAAGATTGACCAAATTTAAAATTGCAAGTTGAAGAAACACTTCTTGCCAATCCAAGTCCAACAACATGCTCCAGAGCCATTCAACAGCACCTATTCTCTCTACTAAAGCTTTTTTTTTTTTGAATTTCGGCCGGTATCGGCATATCTCGGCCAGTATCGGCATGTTTCAGCCAGTATCGGCCGGTTTCGGCATATTTCGGCAGGTATCGGTTTGCGCCCGATACAGACCGATTCGGGCCGAATCGGCGCGTGTCGGCCCGATTTCGCGTGCGTTGGCCCGATTTCGTGTGCGTCAGCCCGAATCGGCGCCGTATCGGTGCGAATCGCGCCGAAAAAATGATTATTTTAATGCCCGACGCGGCACGGACGCGCAGGCAGCGGCGTTGCCTATGCGTCCTGGCGTCGGACGCGGGTGCGGCGGCCCAAATGCCGCACCTGTGCTTCCCAGGAGACTACTAATGATTTTGACAAATGGTAATGCTTTGTCATTGAAGACAGATATGATGGTTTTCTAATACAGATCGAAGGATGAGGCAATATAAAAGGGTTAAAAAGCTTTATAAATAAAATTATTTTCCCAACTCAAGTATATTTGTCAGGTTCTATGTCTAAAATTTAGAGCTGAAGTCTTAGAATTGAGCAACATTAATAGTGTCTCACTAGTTTTGTTTCTTTAAATCTTAAGGAAAATTGTATATTTGAAATTTTACAATGGTACTTGGAACTAGATCACCCCTCTAATGCATCTGTGCGTGATGGATGTTCAAGAAAAAGAGGAATCACAATAAGGACCAGTCAAGTAAAAGGGAGATATTGGCTTCTCACTGATGGCCAGGACGCCTGTGGTTACACACAAGTCTACTTCCTAGATGGCGGATTAACTTGTGAAGTTTGATCACACATCCTCTAAAGATTTAGTTAGAAGTCTGTATTTTGTAAGCAGAAAGAAACAGAGCAATGGTAGTAGCTTTTATTAAAACTAACCGTGAACCTGCGCATTGCGCATGATAATTATTTTTATGGTAGTTTTATTAATTTTTTTATACAATTTAAACTAATTTAATAAAGAGTAATGTATTTTGTAATTATATTTTTATTTATTATAAGAATAATCATAAATCATAAATTTAATAATTTTTGTCGTACTAAAATGAAATACAATTTTTCTCAGAAATTTAAAAGGCAAGTTAAAGAAAATATTTATTTTTTAATAAAATTTATTCATAACATTTTGTGAATCATTAAAAAGAATATAAAAATTGAAAATTATTCTTTTAGTTTTAAACAAACTTTCTCAAACTTATTATTTCTGCCTACAATCCAAAACACTGAAAAAAGTAACTAAAAAAACTAATAAAACTTAACTATGATTAATTAGACCAATTAGAAAAAAAAATTTGTTTTACATAATCTACTAAGGTTATTTTCTTTGCAAAAGTTGTAATTTCATCCACCCAAAACATATTATCAGCAGAACATATTATATGCATTGTTATAAAATAATAATAATTAAAGTAAAATTGCGAAAGATAAAATTTGTCTCTTATCCAATCATTTTTGTTTAGTCAACCTTTACTTTTCTCTAAATAAATGACATTATAGAGTACTTATAATACAATTATTAAGAGTACTTTGTCCACCACAAAGAATTAAAAAATAAACAAAAATTATTAAAGTCTTATAGTTTAACATCTAAATTGAGCGCTATAAAAATCATACTTTCAAATTACAATAACTACCAAATTAAATTATCTAAATCATGCTATGTAGTAGAATAATATTATATTTTTATATTTAATCATTTATAACACAATATAGGATAACATTTAACAATCAAAGAGAGAAAAAAAAAAAAAACAACAAAAAACAAAATTGAATCGCATGAACCTAAATTAGATTAAAGAATATAAAAAATTATCAACTTAAAGCAAAGATGCAAGAAAAATAAAAAATAAAAATCCACCCAAAAATTGTGTGTGTGTGTGTGTGAGAGAGAGAGAGAGAGAGAGAGAGAGAGAGAGAGAGAGAGAACATTTTTTTTGTAAAGGAAAACTATGCATAGAATGAAAGATGAAGAATAAGAGGGTGTGAATAAGAAGAGACAAAAATGAAGGAAGATAAAGGAAAAGATGAAGAATGATATTAATTTTCACTTCCAATCAAAGGCTGTGAAATCAAAACTGTGCTTGGATTTTCAGCGTGGTGAAGAAAGAAAGGATAAGATACATCAATGGTGCTTAAGGAAGCAAAAGCAGAGGAATCAGTGGAAGACATTGAAGAAGCTTCAGAAGCTTTGGAATTGAAAAATCTAGAAATTGAAGAACAAAAAAGAGGGAAAATGAAGAACTCTAAGTGAAAGCAATTTTCTGCTCTGATACCATATGAAATCTAAATGATTGAGAGAATGATTTCATTAATTAGAAACTAATTGCATCTAGCTATTTATAGCTGGGAAAAAGAAGAATCTAGATTCTAACCAACTAACTGAAAAACAGAAAAAGAAATCCTATTCTAACTGCACTAACACGTGTGCATAACAAAATCTTACACGTGCTTCTCATTGTCATTTAAATACACTGCTAAAACTACTTGTAGCTTTACATTTACACATCTAAACTACTTGTTGTTTTTAACTAAAATGACTTTCTTGCTCTGCTTTGCATCTCTACTAGTATCTTTCTTCTTCTTCATCACTTTGATGGCTTGCTGTGCTTGAGTAGTAGAGCTCTGCTCTTCATTACTGCTATTTAGACCTTTGACAGCTTGATAACTAGTAAATAAGATAGAAGACCTCCCTTTAGGGAACGAAAACAATAATGGCTGACCCACTCTAAATGTGAGGAACAGATTAGGAAAGCTTGGGAGTGAAGTGTGAGTTGCTTAAATGCCTTTATACCAGTAAATTAGATACATGCAATCGAAATTGGTACTCAGGAACAGAGAAGTGTTTGGAGTGTTTGAGTTTGAAGTAGAAGCTGAAAAGGAAAAACTCAAATTCATTCAATCCAATATTAGCTCGGTGGATCACGTGTTGTTAGAAAGGAAATTCAGTGAGGACTTGGAGGATTTTCTAAGGAAAGCAGAGATTATATGGGCCCAAGTGGGACCCCAGCATCTTTCTTCCAATCTTTCTAGAGTTATACTGGTATAAGTATGCTCAAACAAATTCAAGACTACAAATGGAGAATGGTCAAGTGCAAATGTGGAAGATTACTTACCCAAATGAGAAATCCTATTGTTGGTGGAGGGCAAAAGGAAGAAACAGGCAAACCAAGGGGGAAAAGATTTTCTGCAAGACTGATTGGGAAACAAATTATTTGCAGGATGCTATACCAGAGTATTTGGTAGCAAGCTTCAAGAATCATAGCACTCAAAGAAGCTTTGAAGAAAGGAGCTGAGATAGGTTACAGGAATCTGATTATGTTCACACACACAACAATTTAAAGAATGTTGCATAGATGAGGGAAGCGGATGTGAGGCTGCTGTTAAGCCGCATTACTAATCGGTAATCACCAATAGAGCATAGATGTGGATGAAATTAGTTGAAACTGCAAGAACTAAAATTTGTAGCTAGTGCAACTTGAAGCTTAGCGTAGGGATTCATCATCTTGGATTGATAATGTATAAAGCTTGCTAATGCTTGGTTGGAACTGGAAATCAAGGGTACTATGTGAAGTAACCACTAAGTGAATTTGTTGTTTGATGGGTCTTAAGTGGATCATTTGTTGCATATTGGGTGTAAACGGATTGTTGAAGATGGTTTTATAACATCAATTTGGGAAATAGTTCAGCTTTTTGCCTCTCCTTGGGATTTGATTTTCTGTAAATGCAAAGGCATTTTTTTATCTTGGTAGTTTAGATATTGGAAAGGTTCTGCTTCCCCTAGGGATTTGATGCTTGGGATTGGTGCTCATTGGACTACCATTTAATCTTCCTCGAGTGGGGGTAAAAGTAATAGTATCATGGATTAATGGCAAAAAACATGTCAGTTTTTTCTTACTTGTATGCCAACTTGGAGAGGTAGGTAATGGTTCTAGAGTTTGGTTGCTTTGTTTAAGCACAAACTGGGAATTTGGATAAGGATTTCCTGCCAAGAGGGGTGCTATCTTGTTAAAGCATGGTGGGACTATCATTTGCATATATATATATATATATATATATATATATATATATATATATTTTTTTTTTTTTTTTTTGTCACTTTTCATGTTCTCTTTGTTATCTTCTCTTTATTGAGCTACTCTCATCTGTTGTTTGCTTTCTCATGTTGACATTTAAATCTTTGAAATTCTTTATTTATTTTTGCTCACGAGCACTGATATGCTTGATTGAATTTTGCAGGGGTCTATGAGATATCTTCAGAAGAGTTACTTGATAGATAGAGGACATCATGAGTGTACTTTTTAATTTGTAGGCATATGCATATCTTTCCTTCACAGGTATATTCTCTTTTTGGAGACTTGATGCTTTCTTCAAAGATTTCATAAATTCATTCTCTTTCCAAATCAAACCGAAGCCCAAAATTTGTTCAAAAGAGTAAAGCTAGTTGGGCAATACACTTGGTATGGTAGCCACCAATTTAGTACTTTGGGCCTCTAGTAGTGGGCTTTGGGTCTTTCATTGAGTGGAAGACAAAAATAGGGTATTCCAGCTATTGCTATTGCCACCCCGCTAAGGGAAATTTTGGAATAAAACTTATTTAAAAAAAATTGGGCCTGATTGATCCAATTAAATTCAATTTCTTAAATAAAAATAATCGATTTTACAAAATTTGGACTAATTTTTGTTACAAATGCCTTAGCTTTCAATTTTGTAGGATTTGGGCCCAAAAAAAAATAGTTATCAATCTTATAATAAAATTTCTCTATCTTTACTTCAAATTTCTCAATGGCGTAGGCTAGGCCTATTCGTTGATCCACCGACACTGACTAAAACCGGTTTGACCGCACCGATCTGCCCCCCTCAAGGCTCCACTGAAGGTTTCTGGCATGGTAGTCGGCGACATCTCTTCAGTATCGACGTCGGACCAGTGTGGCCATCGGCGTCGAGATATGCACCCCGCCGAGAGCCGAACCGCACCGAATATGTTTAATATATATAATTTTTTTTTTAATATATGGTGTGCTGAGCACACCGTGTGACACTGTGACTCTCAATAGGCTCAGTTTCTCACAATCTCACCCGCGTGCGAAGTCAAAGAAATATAACGTTAGTGTGCCTTTCAAAAATTAAAAAATGTAAGCGTGTGTCAATCCTAAAGTCTGAATAGTCTCACTCAAGTCTTGTCTAAGCTGTCTTGCATTTAAAAATAAAATAAAAAAATAAAATAAAAAAAGAAAAAAGAAAAAAAGAAGAAGCCTTGGAGGTATATGGAGCTATAGGTCCATTGTTTTTCTCATGGCCGTCCTTTGCTTGTAAAGCTCCTAGGCCGGGCTATGTTTTGTTTTTTGTTTTTTGTTTTTTTTGCTTTTTTCTTTTGTTTGTTTCCTTTGATTAATATATTTCTACCATTTTTGTCCAAAAAAAAAAAAGAAAAGAAAAACAATGTCGTATTTGGTTAGTGTTTAAGTCACTGTATAAGATTTTTTTTTTCTTGTTTACTCTCAACCACACACGTACCCTGACTGATTTAGACTCTAACTTGTCTATTTTTCTCTTTTTCAGACTTTTGCTCTCAGACTCAACTCACTCAATCACTTAGCTCAATCACATTCATTTTCTTCCAACCCTTATCCCACCGAACAAATAGTAAAGTTTCCCTCTCAATCTCAGGCTCTGTTTGGTACACCCATTCAAACACATGTTTTCAGTTTTTAAACAAAATTACACATTTTTTTACCCACACGTATTTTCATACATATTTTTAAATACATATTTTTAGTTTGCAAATGCATGTTAAAAAAAATATAACGTTAGTGTGCCTTTCAAAAATTAAAAAAGGTTAGCGTGTGTCACTCCTAAAGTTTGAATAGTCTTACTCAAGTCTTGTCTAAGCTGTCTCACATTAAAATAAAATTAAAAATAAAAAAATAAAAACAAGCCTTGGAGGTTTCTAGAGCTATAAGTCTATTGTTTTTCTCATGGCTGTCCTTTGATTGTAAAGGTCCTGGGCCCTGGGCCGGGCTATGTTTTGTGTTTTTTTTTTCTTTCTTTCTTTTGTTTGTTTCCTTTTGATTAATATAGTTCTACCATTTCCGTCAAAAAAAAAAAAAAAAAAAAAACGATGCCATCTTTGGTTAGTGTTTAAGTCCCTGTGTAATTTTTTTTTTCTTGTTTACTCTCAACAACACACATACCCTGACTGAGTTAGACTCTAACTTGTCTCTTTTTCTCTTTTTTAGACTTTTGCTCTCAGACTCAACTCACTCAATCACTCAGCTCAATCGCATTCATTTTCTTCCAACCCCTAATCCCGCCGAATAAGTAGTAAAGTTTCCCTCTCAATCTCAGGCTCCGTTTCGTACACCCACTAAAACACATGTTTTCAATTTTTAAACAACATTACACGTACTTCCACAGACTTTTTTCAATCACACATATTTCCATCCATGTTTTTAAACCCATGTTTTTAGTTTTTAAGTGCATGTTCCAAATACCCCCTTAGATTCTCAGGCACCCACCTAACCATTTTTCTTTAATCTTTTGCCCTCAGTCACATAATTTTTTTCCATACCCTAATCTTGCCAAGGAAACAGTAGTTTTTCCCTCTCAAATTCTCAATCTTAGCCTCCCAGTCCCACCTATGACCTAACCTTCTACTCTTTAAGAACACAAGCTCTCAGTCTCACACTCTCATCAAAACTCGTCTCTGATTCTCAGGCTCTCTCTCACAAAAAAAGATTTTCCTCTTAGCCAGTCTCCTTATCATCTCCATTATCTACCGTGGCTCTGCCACTATATAGTTCTGTCTTTGGTAATACCCTAACCCCTAATTTTTTTGGTTTTGTTTTGAATGCTCTGAATGTTTCTTGTTGATTGTAATTTTTTTTTTTTTGCATTATTTTCTTGTAATTTCAGGGGTAATTTAAGAGATTCTACTTTAGCCTAGTAAAGGACTAAATCTCAAAGGCTTAAAGAGTTCTTGGGTATTTTCTCATACTATTTTTTTTTTTTTTTTGAGTTCACTAATGTTTGATTTTTTTTTTCTATGCTGTTTGATTTTGTTTGAAGGGTTCAAAGATTGTAAATTTATTTGTTGATCATCCTATTGATTGATTATACTATTGTGATTTTAGTTTATTATATTATGCTATTGATTGATTATACAGTTGTGATTTTAGTTTATTATATCATGATTATGGTTTTAGTTGATTATCTTGTAGTTGTGATTTTAGCACTAAGTAAGCTGTGTGTATGGTTTTTGTTTACTTATATGTTATTAAAATTAGTGTATGACCCTGTGTTTTAGTTAAAGGTTACTAAGAATAGTAATTTTTAAAAGTCCAACCCATATAACCGAACGAACCGCACTGAGCCGCCAAGATTAACCGCACCTTGTGAAGACCGGTTCTTACCTTCCAAAAGTGAGGTGCGGTCAAGCATAGGGTGAAACCACACCCTATAGGCGTGGTGAAAAAAACCTCTCCAAAACCAACCGAATTGAACCATGTACACCTCTAGCATAGGCCACCCCAAAGCGACAAGGGATGAAGTTGAAGGCATTATTGTAAAGGTATTATCCACGTCGAATATAACTTCGTCCTCCTTGGAATTATTTTGAAGTGGAAATTTCAGGTTTGGGAGGGACAGGAGTCTTTGAGCATTGCTTGGCTTCATTATGGATTGCATGCTATGAAAGATAAAGCAATAGGAGATTACAATTTCAAATCCATTATTAAAGTCTTTTATTTTTTAATCTTGAAATGGTCTTTATCTTTATCCATGGGTAATGACTTTCTGAGATATTAGGTGTATCCACTATCCAGTCCCTGTTTACATACATTATTTTTGTACTAGCTTAATTGATTTAGTTTTTTCTTGGCAAAAAGGAAATTTAGAATGGTCTTGTCGCCTCCTCAATATTTAGATAAGGTTTTTCAATTCCATTGGTTAGCTTTACAACCAAAAAAAAAAAAAAAAAAAAGAGATTGGGCAATAAGTAAACCTATTAAAATTGGACTTGGACTTATTAACTTGCTTGAACATAGAATTAAAAAAATATGCACAAATAGATGATTTTTATAATAAAAGGATCGAACTTATACACTTGGGAAAAAATGTGTCAACTCGTATTTGGGCTGGTAGAATGATAGGTTGGGTCATTTTACCTTTTTTTTTTTTTTTTTTTTTTGTAAAACAAAAACTCTCATCATCTTCAATCTGAATTTTAAGGCGAAATTCAATCTATCTATAGAAAAATTATAGATATAAAATTATATGACACAATTCTATATTATACGTTAAAAAACTTATAACATTACCCAAGTTGTGGTGAAATTATTAAATATGAAAATATTTTCAACATTGAATCTACTATTATCATTGTGTAGGGACAAAATGGGCAAATGCCCTTTTCGTGCAAAAAAACCAGGGTTTTGCCTCCTTTCCCAAACTAATTAGGGACATACCTCTATTTTGAAACTCGATTTTCTCAAAATCAAGTTGCAATGTAAAATTTGATTTATAGAAAATCGAGTATGGGGCGATCAAACTTTAAAAAAAAAATTGCATAAAACTCGAGTTCATGGAGCTTGAGTTCCATTTAAAACACCGCTATAGGGTTTTAAAACTCGAGTTCATCCATGCAAGTTTTTTTTTTTTTTTTTTTAAAGTTTGATCATTCCATACCTATAGATCTCAAGGAGCCCTATAATGGCGTTTTTAATGGAACTCAAGTTTATCTATGCAAGTTTTTTTAAGTTTGATCGCCCCACACCTATAGATGTGTTCAGGGAGTCCTATAGTGGCATTTTAAAACCCTATAGCGGCATTTTCAATGGAACTCGAGCTCTATGAACTCGAGTTCCATGCAAGTTTTTTTTTTTTAGTTTGATCATATAGCTACGTTCAAGGAGCCCTATAGTGGCATTTTAAAACCCTATAGCGGCGTTTTAAAACCCATGCAATTTTTTTTTTTTTTTTTTTTTTTTTTTTAAGTTTGATCGCCCCATACTCGATTTTCTACAAATCGAGTTTTACATTGAAACTCGATTTTGAGAAAATTGAGTTTTACATTGAAACTCAATTTTCTCAAAATCAAGTTTCAAAACAGAGGCATTTCCCTAATTAGTTTGGGAAAGGGAGCAAAATGCTGGATTTTTTAAATAAAAAAAAAATGGGGGGTGGGGGGCAGGAAAGCCCATTTTCTCCCATTGTGTAGTATTTCTTAGGTTTAGATATTTTCTTTTTACAATTTACTTAAACTTATTTACTTAATATGTTATATTTTATTTTCAAAACTCCATATATTTAGTTAATTTTAGATTTCATTTCATTTCATTTTTTACACACAACAAGTGATCTAATAATGCAATATTGGGTCACTTGAAATTTATGCGATATTGAGCACAAACTTTGTCACAATTTACACGCATATTAAGAAGTGATTGAATTACTTTTCACTAAGTACCAATAATGGAATCCATGTGTAAGTTTTATAATTAAATTACAAGTCGACATATGCAGAAGTTGTGGTAAAATGTATGGCTCTAGAACAGTTGTTCGTTTAATGGAAAAGTGTGCATGCTTTCAAATCATAAATCAAATAACAAGCCTGTTTTATAAAAGGTGATGAGAATATAGTTTTGTTCTTTCGATCTCATTCACAGTTTCATCAAACATGAGTCGTAAAACAAATTAGTAGTGCACATTGCACAAAAGTGGGTGCATTTGATTCCAGACTTGTTATATGAATAAAGTAATGAAGACTCTAAAGTCTAAACGCTTCATGGTAACGTTTTCATGTACAGTTAGCAGATATAAAGTTTACTATTTGATCAATGCTATCATAGCAATAGTTACCTTATTTGGGAAAACACTGACAATGGCCGGAATGGAGCATATAATTTCCATGGAGGAGATGATCCATTCGAGAAAAGTTGAAAGAATAGAAACCGGTGAAACAAGCAGAGGCCATGATCAACCTGTCATTGTCTCTAGTGCCACCCAGAAGCTCAGTATTGCAATCCATGAGACAGGTTGTGCCCGTTCCGAGGAAGAGAATTTTATGAAATTAGAGGAGGCGGGAGTCAAAGGGAAGAACCGATGGACAACAAAGCCAAAGATACAAAAGGTTATGTTTGTGCATTTAATCAAAATATAATTATTGTTTTATTAATTAAAGTAGTCCTATATATCCTTTTTAAAAAAATGATGCTTTTCACAAAATTTACTATGAACTTTTGATTGCATTAAGTTAGAATAGTTGCAAAATATTTATACCCACTATCTCAGTATCTTGTGATTTATTTCACCATCATCTTGTGATTGATTTCCTTATTTTATTTGTAATTAACCTGTAACTATTTTGACTTTATATAAAAGAGTCTTAGCACTCTTGATGCTTGTACACCGGTTCCAAGCTTAGATCACTTAAGACCTTTACGTAGGCCTAAAGGCCCTCACTAGATAAAGGTTGCAAAACTGTAGATTTATCAATAAAAAAATGGGTGAGTTGTGCGCTCTCTCCACCACCTAAGAAGGTTCTCAAAATTGTGGCTTAGTAAAAGGTTCTCAAAATTGTGGTAGTAAAAAATTTTTACTAAGCCACAATTTTGAGAACCTTCTTAGGTGGTGGAGAGAGCGCACAACTCACCCATTTTTTTTATTGAAACGATAAGTTGTAGCTCAAAATCCAATCCAATCCAATTGAAACTATAAGTTGTAGCTCAAAGAAATTTTTTTTTTTTATAAGCATACCAAATCATCATTGATTATGAATTTCATCAAACGGTGTAAGGTTTCAATTTTAGTAAGCCAAAATCACACAAGGTCTATTATCAACGTAAGAAGCAAAACCTCCCACATGACCCACACACCAAACAATCACTCTAGTCCTCAAGATGAAAATCAAAGTTGGCAATTAATTAGATTTCTTATCCAAGGTAAAGGAAACAAACTTTATAGTAATAATAATAATAATAATAATAATAATATTATTATTATTATTATTAATATTATTATTATTATTATTATTATTATTACATATAAATTCCATCCATTTTTGTTAAATTTCACACCTAAACCTTGGAATTTGATTTTCTACATTGATTTAATTGATACTAATTCATAAAGTTATGCGCTGAATTCATCTTTACTTAGGCATCTTGACGCTGTTGGGTGATTTAATTGTTAGATGAGATGGTACTTACTAATTCGTTCAGTTATGTGTTGAATTCATCTCTACGCTTTAAAATTTTTGTATCCTTGTAATATTATAATTTTATATTATAGATAGTATTTATTTTTTAAATTTCTAATATAAAATATCAAATTGGATCTCTTGATCATATTGCACTTTACTAACAAAACTTGATATTTAAAAATTTAGAGAGAGAGAGAGAGAGAGAGAGAGAGAGAGAGAGAGAGAGAAACAATAACCCATCAAAAAAATTGATATTTAAAATTTGAAAATTTTCACTAATATAAAAAATATATATATGAAAACCAAGGGAATCAATCTCGTACCAGAGATTGTACCGATTTGACTTGTGGAACAATATATTTATTATAATATATATATATATATATATTATAATAAATATAAAATTTTACCATAAAATATTATCTCAATTCAGAATAAATTATGCATGGTTTTAGACTTTAGCATCAATTAAAAGAAAAAAAAAACACAATATAAAAAATAGAAAGCTTAATTGTTCATTGCATACTAAGAAAACAAATAATACCAATAAGTTAATGCAAATAAGTTATCATTTTACCTTTACAAAAATTCAAAAATTACAAAACAAAAAAAAAAAAAACTTTTTTCTGTACTGGCCAGTATAGCCAGTACGTCCGGTATTTAAACCGGTACGAAACGTTGGTGTTTCAATACCGGTATACGTATCGGTACGGTGCATACCAACCAGTACGGCCGATACCGGTACGGTATTGACTACACTGATGAAAACCCTACAAATGAATATGAAATTCATCAAAATAATATTAAAATATTTTGAAATATTATACAAAAAATAACAATAAAAATTATTGTAATAATGTTAAAACATGTAATGTCATAATTATTGACTATATAAAAAGATTATATTTTCCCCAAATGTATATATTGCTTGTAAAATTTTAATGACAAAAATTGTTACATTTTCTTCTATAAATAAATTTATTAAAATTAAAACTAATAAAATCATACTTAAGATTGACTATTTCACAAGAAGATAAAGTACATATGAGATATATTATCAACTATAATTGAGAACTTAGCTTAACCTGAATGCAGGAACTAAATTAGAGTCATTTTTGTATTGTTAGGATTTTATGTCCCAATTGTAAAGCAATTAATCAATTCTTAGCCAAGTAATTAATTTGATTAATTATGTTCCAGATCTGAATTGATAAACATCACATAAACATGGATCACACATAAACAACCAAAATGATGACTCAAAAAAAACTGAAAACACAACTCCAAAAACACCTCCCAACGATTTGGACTAGCAACTTGGATGTAAACTGGATGCAGCAACTTCACTTGATCACCAGATCTTTGGTATGAACTAGTTCTCCAATTGATACTTTAAGAGAGCTTGGAAAATTCTAGATCTATGTACAATAAACTACTGTTCGGTGGACTTGGAAAATATGCTTTAGGTTGCCTATATAGTAGACTTGAAGTGAAAGTAACCCTAGAACATTAAACTAATTAAGAAAACAAGACTTCTAGATTTATTATGTACGATTCTTGATTGGTCAAGCTCTTCAATTCAACTAGCTAAGTTAAGTGAATCTCGACATGTCGAGCTAGTGTTGAAAACCAGCATAGTGGTAGTCCAGTTTCTATTTTTCTTGAGTCTATCCTTACTTGAATCTTCACTTGTCTTTTGAGCACCAAGATTAACTAAAATTCTAAGTGGTACAATTGTTCACAGTTTGTCAATCTAATTCTATGGACCTATCCGGTATCTCAAAAAGCAAGAAGATTGAATTTTAAAAAAAAATTTAAAAATTTTTTATAATATTACAAGTTAATATTTAAATATAGAAAAATTTCAACTTAAAGTTGTTGCCTTAAGTCTCAAACTGTATCGGGCCATCACAACCTACATAAATTGTAAAAGAAATAAATTAGGAAAGACGTAGAGATTAGAGGGGCACTTCTTTGATATTATAATATGGGGAAAAATATGGGGTAATTATATGTTTATACATTGTACTAGCAATATAAATCTCACATTGCAGATTAAACAAGAATTTTCCAAAAATATGTTTCTTTAGTGAAACTTTTTCTATTTGGTATGGTGTAGACTATAGACTCATGTATCTTTTATTTATTTTTATTTTATGAATATGCTGAGGTTAATGAGTTAATGAACTAAGTACAGTAGGTTTTTTTTTAGGATTTTTTTTTTGGATGCTAAAACTCAGTACACTGGTTGAGATACACGTGTTTCTTTTATAAAAATAGTTTCAACATATGTAGGGCGTCTGCTCTTAATGATGTTCTTTATCGTCAAATCAAAACATCAATTGATTTTTGGTGTAAGCAGGAATTGAATCTCAAATCTCTTATTTGATCACAAAAAACTTTATCAATTGAATTAACTAGAACTCACAAAGATACAAGTTAAATGTTCATCACATGCGGCCTTAAGTTATATGTCGAGGATAATTATAGTTTATTAATCTTACTATTATAAATTGGAAAATGTTTGACTTCAAATATGTTTAGAGTCTTGAACTTTAACCACCAATAAGAAGATGAAATGCATTTCGATTGCACATGATTCACTAGGATTGTTAAGTTTAGTGGGTTGCACTTGACAAGTAATAATATTATGTTAGTTTCCTATTGATAGTTGGAGCCAAACTTTGTCCAAATAAATTTATTAACATGTATCTTTGCAATTATAAGTGACAAAACATATTATTTATTGTAAATTTATTATATTGTTGTCAATTATTACTTTGTTAATTTCTAAACTGCGTGAACCATCAGGTTCTATTGCTTCGAGGTCACAAAGATTTTCGAAAGTACTGTGAGCTGAGGGTGGTATCAATCGGTCCTATCCATCATGGTAAGCCAAAGTATCGATTAGCAGAGGAATACAAGCTTACATTGGCAGAAAACTTCATTGTAGAAAGTGGCAAGACTGATAAAGAATTGTATATGGTGATTAAGAACAACATCGAGCAACTAAGGAAGTGTTTCGATGAGGAGGTGATTCACAATTATAATGAGGAAGCTCTTGCATGGATGTTGTTTGTGGATGGTTGTGCAACACTGAAATTCATAGACTCTGTTGTTGAGAAGAAGGTCAAAGAGTTCCGAATTAAAAATGGTCAAGTGGCCTTTGTGCAACAGGATTTATTCTTGTTGGAGAATCAACTTCCTTATCAAATTCTAGATGATTTAATCAAAAATAGTAATGAGGGTGAAAAATTGAGGAAGTCGATCCAAAGTTTCATCGATATGCAAAGTATGAGAGCAAAAACAAAGGAAAAGCAAACCAAAAATAATAAAGAGGGTGAAAAAACAGAGGAAACACCACCCAATAAAGAACCAGTTCATCTGCTGGATCTACTTCGGAACAGACTTCTATGCTGCACTTCCACAAGTCCTGAAAACAACTCTAACCAGGAAGATTGGAATTCATTTTGCAACGTGCAGGAGCCTAAAGCAGTAGGAATTCATTTGAAGTCCAGCAACGATAGCTACTTGCGAACTAGTAATGAGAGAGAAAATTTAAGGAAGTCGGTCCAAAGTTCCATCGATATAAAAAGTTAGCAAAGTATGCCAGGAAAAACACCGGAAAAGCCATCCAATAAAGAACCAGTTCATCTTCGGGGTCGACTGCGGAACAGACTTCTAGACTGCACTTCCAAAAGTCCTGAAAATAACTCTAACCAGGAAGATTGGAATTCATTTCGCAACGTGCAGGAGCTGAAAGCAGTAGGAATTCATTTGAAGTCCAGCAACGATAACTGCTTGCGAAACATAACCTTCATCAAGAAAGGGAATTTTTACGGTGGAACACTTATGGCCTGTTTGGAAGCTAAAAAAAGGAGGGGGAGTAGAGTAAAGGGAGGGGGAGTAGTTCAATTACCTTGTTTGGAAGTTTTTTAAAGAAGGAAAGAGAGGGATTTGGAGGGGTTTAGAGGGATTTCAACTACCTCTAACCCCTCATTTTTAATTCCCCCAAATTGGAGAGATTTGGAGGGAGAGTAGTGTAGATAAGTTATTAACCAAATGAATTTCTCAATTTACCCTTTCTAAATTAACAAAATTACAAACCAATTATATAAATAATATTTGTTTGTTTCCTGAGAAAATCTAAACTGACTGAAAAAAATAAAAATAAAAATAATTTGCTAATAAACAGGACCTCACACCAGTACATTTCGCTGTTTGTCGGCGCTGGAACTCTACACAGAAACCGGCCGGTCGCGCCTCAGACTCACCACCGGCGACACCTCGTTTGTATTCCGGCGAGGGCCAGGCCTCAATCTGAAGCTCGAAAGCGGCGATTCGTTTCCACCGCGACTAATGCGGCTCGCTGAAGACCTTGCTGGCTTCATTACAACGATTGGAGACTCGTCATTTCGATCATAAACGAAGTTCTGGTGAGTTGCAGAGCTTCAAGAATATGCTTCAAAGTCTCCAAATCTTTGGACGATTCTTCAATCCCTCGCATCCTCAACCTCTTCTCAATCTCTCCGTAGATCGAACCGTCTCGCTTGCTCTGGAAAGAAGTCCGTTGAATCAAAGAAACTCTTCCTCTATGCCATTCTTCCATTTACGACACCGTTCTATAATTTTCCGTAAATAAAGAATTTTTATTTTTATTTTTATTATAATTTTTTTTGAGGTAATAAAAATTATTTTATAACAGTCTTTTTTTTTTTTTTTTGAGAAAGAATTATTTTATAATAGTTAGTAGTTTTATACTTTTATTAGTGGTATTTGATAGAATGAAAATGTTGATTAAGTAATTATTTAATTTAACAAATTAATCCTAGACCAATATTACAAGTTTATTTTTAAATAAGAGTAAATTTGTCTATTTAAATCATTTCTTCTCATTTTCATCCTAATTTTTAAAACATCCAAACAAAAGGAAGGTTTAATTACTCCCTTCCCCCTTACTAATTTTAAAAACATCCAAACAAGGTGGAAAATAACCATTCCCCTCTGCTCTCCTCTCCACTACTCTCCTCCCTTCTACTCCCCTCTACTCTCCTCCCTCTCTAAACTTCCAAACAGGCCTTAGTTTGCCTCCAATAATAGTGGATGACTCAACCGGACCCAAGTTCTTCAACTTGATAGCTTACAAGATGTGTCCGGATTTTGAAAATGACTATGGTGTCTCGTCTTACATTTCCTTCCTCGATTCACTCATCGACGAATCCAAAGACGTTATAGACCTCAGGAATGCAGGCATACTCGGCAATTTCCTTGGCAGCGATGATGAAGTGGCTCGACTCTTCAACAAGATAGGCACCGACTTGGTTCCTAACCCTGAAATATACAAATACGTCAGACGCGAAATCCAGCAATACTACGACAAGAGGAGGATGCTCTGGATAACTCAAGTCATTCACGACCATTTCAGCAGCCCGTGGACGGTAGTGGCTTTCATTGCCGGATTATTTGTACTCATTCTCAGTGTCTTACAGACCGTGTACTCTATGTTGGCTTATTATCACCCATTATCAAAATGAGACCAGAGGCATTGAAAATTTGTTATAGATTCTCTCTGGTACGTCCTATATATATATGGATGGCTATGTTATTCCGTTTGTTTACTTTCCTTTTGTCCAACTCCCATGTTCGTTTAAATAAGTTAGTGTGGACAATATACTTGATTCTTAATTTAATGTAACGTGTGTTTGAGATAAACAAGAGGGTTGAGAGTATTATGTAATAAAATTTGAAGATTGAATATTTGATCCAAAATATTACCCTATTTTATGATTTTGTTTTGTAGTTAAACTGTTAGAGCATGAATTCTCATATCAGGTGTGTTTATGTTTGGATATGAATTTATATATCAATATGCATTTTCTCATTTGTAAACTTATGGATTAGAGACCTGATTGTCGTATTTGAAACCACAATTTATGTAATCCTTCTTGATTTGATATTTTTCCCAATGCCCATGGACGACAATAGGATGAAATCATTCACAAGTTTTTATCATGTGCAACTATCAACTTCTTAGTCCATTCCCTGGAGAATTGATCAAGTCAATCCGACATGTGGTCCACCTGACAACACAAATAAATAATTGTCGTTTCACATACTGTCTAAACTCTTTAAAATCAGGTTTTGAAAAAGAACTAACTTTTGTTTTTAGTTTTTAAATTGTTAAGAGAACCACGTTATTAAATTCTAACCCTAGTACACTTTGTAAATTTCTATAAAATATTAATATTCCTTATCTATTTTCCACTCACCTATAAGTAATTCAATTGATTCTTGTAGCTTCAAATGCATGCTCAACAAAACATGAACATTATGTTACACGCTAGAATTAATATAATAAAAATAGAAGAAAAAAAAATCTATTTTTGGGGTATTCCACAATTCACTCATAAACTTTAAAATTGAGCAACTTCCCCTTTTAAGTATTGGAAACGAAAAAAATACCCCCTTGCTGTTAAATTATGATTTAAATTCTAACGAAGTCTTTAATTGCACTAGAAAAGGTTGGAAGGAGAATTGTTATAAGTTTTGAATGGAACCATAGTAAACAATGATATATAGTAACCGTAATTGTCCTGAGGCAATGAAATTCTTTGTCACTTAAGTAGTAACCTGCATGAATATTCTATTACATAATCTCTTACATGGATCCAATTTGATTTTTGTAATATTCTATTACGCATTATCTAAAATAACCCAAACTAAATATCAAAATCTCAAGAATAACATATACCAAAAAATAAAAATAAAAAATAAAAAAGTAAATTTTTTTGGGATAAACTTCCAAAGAGTTGTGAATAGTGACATGCTAAATCTTGGGGGTAGATAAGAGTTTTTTTAAGTGAAAAACCTATTGCTACACCATGTATTTGATAAATGTATATATGCTTGTGGGGTGTGGGAGGCAAGGATTGGGGTTCAAGTCTTCAGGAGAAAAGTTCACACACATATACATTTAGATTAGGTTAGAGGAGAAATTTTATTTTGTATAAAAAAAATGTGTATATGCACAAGTGTGTGCAATAAACACTGACTTAAAAAAAATGAAAATTTTAATTTTGATTAAAAAGTGTCATGCTTCTATACCACCTAATTTTTTCACTTTTTTTTTTTTTTTTTTGGTGTCAGAGTTATCTTTTCATGTAAGTAGGGATTACTTTTTGGTTTTTTCTGAGCTAATAAGAGGAGGCAGAGTAATTGAAAGGTTATATATATATATATATATATATATATACACACGCGTATACTTAGCCTTTTTAGGAGTACTTTGTCTCTTCCGACAAGTGTCTGATTTTTGGGACGTGTCCAACTTGTGTGACCCCCGTGCACTACTGTAACTAAAGCACTAGAGCCAAGCATTATCCAAATCCTATAGATAATATATACCCAAACAAATTAAATTATAATCCCCATACAGATATATATCAGGTGATCGTTATTCATGTGGGTCAAAAAGGTTTATGCTATACCAGTGAAAAAAGCGTACTATGACAAATAGAAATATATATAATAATACAATGATTCTGGCGTAGCTGGCAAGTAGAATTGAAAAAAATAAAAAAGTTAAAAAAAGCGAAAGAGAATTTTGCTATATGATATCCTGGAGAGAGTATATGTAACTTTATGAATAAAAAGGGAAAGCAATAGCATCACCAAATAGTATGCTTTAGAAAAGGATGTGTTAACGTTGCATAATTCATCTATAAGACATACTCTTTAGGGACTTATTCTAAGCTGGAATTTCAAGGTTAATTTTAGTATTGTAGTTTTTTTTTTTTTTCTGCATTGTTCAATAATAAATGGACATAATATAATAACACTCAATATGTCATCTTTTATAATTTTTAACGTATTAAAACTCTTTATCTATTGGTTTGCAAATGGGAGCAACAATTTCAAACACCTTATCATTGTAATTTAACAAACTTTCTAGACACTAAAACTCTTTTCACTTCAAAATCTTTATCGTAAAAGCTCTAATTATTATAGCAATACCAAATGAACTCACAGAAAATTACCTAGTTTAAAGCCTTAAGTAAGCTAATCATGGTTCCATCCCATGATATGCTGGTTATTGTCGTAGAATTAAGGGTGGCCACTTGACTTAAGGAGAGTGCAACTACTTGGCACAACAAAAAACTAGTCACTTGATAGATTAAAAATACATTTTATTATATAGTACTAATTGTCCAATATCATGCTTGTGCACAAACTATTCAAGTATTCTATATAAAATATAGAAATTATTTCAATGAATATATTGAAAAATAAAAAAGACAGTAAATATAAAAGATAAAATTGCTTTATATTGCATGTCAAATGCGCCTCATGTAAGTGTAAATTTTTCATTAAAAAAAAATGATATTAGACTAGAAAATTCTTGAAATTTTGAAGAGTTTTGGTTGAAGTTTTGACTTTTTTAAAACATTGGAAATAAATTCACTTAAACTAAATTATTTTAATGTCGCCTGATGAAATTATGTTTTACAACTGATGAAACTTATACTAATGATTAAGCTTAAAATTTTTGTAATAATTTGTAATTTATCATAGAATTAGAGTCCCAAGTATGATCTCTGTATCCATTCTGCTTAAGCTGCCGGGATTGACAATCAATCATTTATCAGCATTTAAGTTTTTTGAACTTGGTAACTTGGTAAGGGGGTAAGGTCCCTGGACCCTTTATCCACTGGTTGGTAGGTGGAATCATAGCAAAACTTTACAAAAGTAGAGATATACATATATAATACCAACCCTGCTGCATAAAGATAAAGGTACAATCATCATTAGTTTATTGAAAAGTACGTAAAATCTCAAATTCTAACAACCTTGATTTGTAAAAGGTGAAAATAGTTTTGTTCGTTCTCATGAAACTTGTCGTAAAACAAGTTACTAGTGCATAAAAGTGTTTACATTTGATTCCAGACTTGGCATATGAATAAAGTTAAAAGACTAACTGCTTCAAGCTAACGTTTCCATTTTCACTTAGCATATATAATTAATGTTTAGTATTTGATCAATCGGTTATCATAGTAATAGTTACCTTGTTTTGGTAAACACTCACCAAAGCCATAATGGAGCACGTAATTTCCATGGAGGAGATTCATTCAAGAAAAGTTGAAAGAAGAGAAGCTGGTGAAGCAAGCAGAGGCCATGATCAACCTGTCAGTGTTGTTGTTGCAACCGAGAAGCTGAGTATTACAATCCATGAGAATGAGATATATAGTACCAGTTTCGAGAAAGAGAACTTTAAGAAATTAAAGGAGGCGCAAGTCAAAGGGAAGAATCGATGGACTACAAAACCAAAGATACAAAAGGTTGTGTTAATTTGTGCATTCAATTATCAAAATATAATAATTCTTTTATTAAAGTAGTTCTATATCCTATCAAAAAAAAAATGCATGTTGTCGCAAAATTTACTATGAAACTCTTGACCCCATTATGTTAGACTAGTTGTTTCAAAAAAATAATAATAATAGTTGTTACAAAATATTATTCCCACTATCTTGTGACTTATTTCATCATTAGTTTTGTCATTTAATTCCTTATTTAATTTATTTGTAATTAACCTATTTATATAAAAGAGTCTTGACATTCTTGATGCATGTATACCAGCTCCAGGTATTGGTCACTCGGGCTTTTTCCTAAGGCAAACATGGCAAATAGGTCGGGTCATGCCGGGGTTCAGGTCAAAAATGGTTTCAAACTGAAAACAGCTCATCATAATTAGCAGCTTAGAAAACGGGTCGGGTTGAGTTCAGGTAGACCCGTAGTTTTGCACTTAAAAAAAATAGAAAACATATATATGCCACTTGGTAATATATTTAAACCATAAAAATACTTGTATTAGTGTAGTAAACATAAACTTTTTTCATCAAAGAAGCAATTTTGGCCCTAGATACTTCTGGATTTATGTCCCTCACTCGTCTCTTGTCTTACTAGCTATCACATATATAATCACAATATGTGACAACGTAACACATTGCAAGCCTCCAGCATTTTCTAACCACAATCTTACACTTTCATTTCAGAAGAAAAAATTATCAACACTCTTTAAATCCAAAAGCCCACCTATTTATTTTGAAATAAGTATCATTTTTCTTCCTAAGAATAAAATAAAAGTTCCCACCATAGGGGGAAAAGGACAAGTAGGACAAAGTTATGAAGAAAAACAGAAGAGTCTACTATGAACAATTTATCTTAGTCGAAAGCTAGATTATATTACAGGAGAATGAAAATAGATAGATGTTGGAATACAAAGGTAGAGGACAATAAAAATAGATAAATATGCTAATTCTCTTGCAACTACTTTGATGTGAAAAGCAATAGCTTTGGTCAAGGTCCACATAAATACTTCAACAATCATTATACAACTTCTAGAAAAGCATATAAGAAAAGAACCCAAATACTCTTACGTGGATTCCAGTTAACTCAACTGGTAAAGTCTCTGATGGTTGAATAAGATATCTGTGGTTCAATCCCCGCCTATACCAAAAATCAATTGGTATTTTGGTTTGATAATAAAGAGTATCATTAGAAGCAGACGCCATAGGTTAAAAATATCTCAAAAAAAAAAAAAACTCTCACTCTTTATAGAGTGAACCAAATGATAATAGTTTCATATAAAAAGCTTAGCTGTTAGGATTGTGTATTAGTTCATTGAATTGAGGGCTGTTGTGGCTTGTAGTAGTGTTGTTGTATTAGTTTACATTGTATACTTGTATTGATTGTGATAGAATTGTATACATGTATAGGATTGTGCTAGATTGTGCTAGAGTTAGTTGATAAAGGAAGTTGGTAGGTTAGCCAGCTGTACAAGGGTTGGTTATGCACAATTGGTTATGGACTGAGAGAGTTGGTTATAGAAGTTAGTTACAAATTGTGTAAAGGGGACTGGCAGTACTGTAGTAGCATGAATCCAGAATAATAACAATTATTCCATTCTCTCTCTCTCTCTCTCTCTCTCTCTCTCTCTCTCTCTCTCTCTCTCTCTCTCTCTCTCTCTCTCTCTCTCTCTATATATATATATATATATATGAAGGCCCAACTGTCCTTGAATTCAGCTACAACATAAAGAAAATACAATTGAGTCCTAGCATAATTAGCTAAGTCCAAATTTAATAATCCTCCAACCTAGCACCTTCTCTTTTAAGGAAAGAAAAAAAAAGGTTGACCCAAAAAAAATTAAAAATGGATTGGATTACAAGTTAATTAGGTTGGGTCAAGCTACAAGTTTGTTCATTTTTGCTTTGAGTAAAAAAATTCCAGTTTAAGTCTGGTCTGTTGGGTTAAAATGAATTGACCCTTTGTAATTAATTAATTAATTACCTACGTTAATTAATTAAATCAAATTTCATGCAATAGCGTGGCAACACAAACAAATCACCAAATTATCTAAATGCAGCGGAAAATAAATTTGACACGGGTGATTTGTTTATGAATAGAGAAAACCACCATGGTAAAACCCCACCGGGTGATTTTAAGGTCACCACTTCTAAGAATCCACTATTATCAATCATAAGCAGTTACAAGTATCAGGAATCTTACCAAACCCTTTAGTCTATCCTGAAATACCAACCTATAGTTGAACTCTTACCCCAATACCCAATTGAACTTGTATTGTAGCGGCAATTTTTCCATTCAATGCACGAATCACAGTACATGATTAACCAATGATACATGAATCTCAATACATGACTAACTCTAGCAACTTGAAGAGGTTGTTGGCTTCAAAGTTCTTGAGTTCATCAATGATGAAGATCAGGAAGCTCATTGGTCACAAAACCCTTGGCGTAAAGACGTAGTAGCTTCTTCAGAGAGAATAATGAACTATGGCACTTTCTACATGCATTCTCTTATGTGACGGCCTTTAAAATAAGCCTTATATATATCTAGGGTTGTGAGAAAAAAAAGCCTACAAAAATACATAAGCTTGGCCCAAAAATCAGATCTAGAAATTCTAATTTCGTAAGTCTCGACAGAAAAAGCTTTCGTTGAACTTCGACTTTAAATCTCGATAGAAGTCCTTTCTTTAGAGATTGCTGTCGAGTTTTAATGAACAACTTTTCTTCACTTGTCTCTTGGTCTAATCTTCATGGCTTTAACACTTGACTAAAACTCTTATTTCTTGAAGTACTAAACTCATCTTAAATCTATCCAATTACAAGTAAAGTGCATTTTGTCAAAAGATTAGCCAATTACATAAAATATGTCCTTAACATGGTCCAATTTTTCCATGTCTAGCCTAAGGCCCCCACTAGATAAAGTTCCCAAAACTGTAGTTTTTATTACTATAAAATAGATGAGTTGTGTGCTCTCTCCACCACTCAAGAAGGTTCCCAAAATTGTGGCTCAGAAGAAATCCAATTAATTTGAAATTCTAAGTCGCAGCAATATATATTGTAAGCATGTCGAATGATCATTGATTATCAAATGCATCTAACAGTTTCAGGTTTCAATTTTTGTAAGCCAAACTCCCACAAGTTATGTTGTCAATATATAAGACACAAAATCTCTCATATGGTTACACACCAAATATCAGTCACTCTATTTTTCAATACAAAAATCAAAGTTGGGAATTAGATTTCAGCTTTCCTTCATCATGCATCACCTTACCTAAGGTAATGAATATTTTTTTTGAAATAAATAATAATAATAATTTTCATCTCTTTTTGTTAAATTTTATACCTGAATGTGTACTTTTAATTACTCTCTATCTAAAATTAATATTGGCTTAATTGGGATTAATTCATCATTAAGTTATGTGTTGATTCGCCTTTACTTAGGCATCTTGAGACCATTGGGTGATTTCATTTTTAGGTGAGGGAATAGTGCCTTCAATATATTAGAATATATTTTTCTAGGCTTTAAAATTTTTTTATCATTGTCATATTATAATTTTATATTGTAGATAGTGTTTCTTTTATTATATATACTTTTTCTACTAGAAAAAATAATCCCAACAATGTTGAGACATGAAATGTCATAATTATTGGCTATATAAAAATATTAGATTTTTTTCCCAGATGTATTTATTGCTTGTAGAATTTTACTAATAAAACTTAATACAGTTTTTTTGTAAAGATTTTAACAAAAAAACTAAAATTGATACAATCGTACTTAAAATTACTATTTCACAACAAGATTAAGTAGATCAATTAGAAAGATTATCAACTAAAAATTCAAAAATTGAATTGTAAATTTTTTGCATCTCAAAAGGCAAGAATTTATGGATTTTAAATTTATATATATAATATTAAAAGCTAAGATTCAAATATAGAAAAATTCTTAACTTAAAGTTGTTGCCTTGAGCGGGAAAGTATATGGAGCCATCCCGACATATATAAAATGTAAAAGAAATAAAAGAAGAAAGACATAAAGAGTGGGTAATTCTTGTATATTATATATATTGTGGGGGGAAAAAAAAAATATATATATATATATTTCTTTATTGAAACTTTTGTTGTTTGGTATAGTCTAGAATCATGTAGTTTTTTTTTTTTTTTAATTTTTTTTTTATTGAATAAGGTTCTTGTAGAACAACATGTTACTTGTATAATAGGAGTGTTATTTACTGTAATTTACTATATTATTGTCAATTATTACTTCGTTAATTTCTAAACTGCGGGAACCATCAGGTACTATTGTTGCGAGATCACAAACATTTCGAAAAGTACTGTGAGCCGAGGGTGGTATCAATTGGTCCTATCCATCATGGTAAGCCAAAGTATCGATTATCAGAGGAATACAAGCTTACATTGGCAGAAAACTTCATTGAAGAAAGTGGCAAGACTGGTAAAGAATTGTATATGGTGATTAAGAACAACATCGACCAACTAAGGAGGTGTTTCGATGAGGAGGTGATTCACAATTATAATGACGAAGCCCTTTCATGGATGTTGTTTGTGGATGGTTGTGCAACACTGAAATTCATAGACTCTGTTGTTCATAATAATGTCAAAAGGTTCCAAATTAAAAACGGTCAAGTGGCCTTCGTGCAACAGGATTTATTCTTGTTGGAGAATCAACTTCCTTATCGAATTCTCGACGATTTAATCAAAAACAGTAAAGAGGGTAAAAAATTGAGGGAGTCAGTCCAACGTTTCATCGATAAGCAAAGTATGACAGAAAAAACAAAGGAAAGGCCAACCAAAAATAATAAAGAGGGTGAAAAAACAGAGGAAACGCCACCCAAAAATAACAAAGAACCAGTTCAACCAGTTCACCTTCTGGATCAACTGCGGAACAGACTTCTAGACTGCACTCCCACAAGTCCTGAAAATAACTCTAACCAGGAAGATTGGAATTCATTTCGCAACGTGCAGGAGCTTAAAGCAGTAGGAATTCATTTGAAGTCCAGCAACGATAACTGCTTGCGAAACATAACCTTCATCAAGAAAGGGAATTTCTACGGCGGAACACTTAGTCTGCCTCCAATAATAGTGGATGACTCAACCGGACCCAAGTTCTTCAACTTGATAGCTTACGAGATGTGCCCAGATTTTGACAATGACTACGGGGTTACCTCTTACATATCCTTCCTCGATTCACTCATAGATGAAGCAAAAGATGTTATAGACCTCAGGAAAGAGGGCATACTCCGCAACTTACTTGGCAGCGATGAAGAAGTGGCTCTAGTCTTCAATGAGATAGGCACTGACTTGGTTCCTAACCCTGAAATATATAGAGATGTCATGTTCAAAATCCAGAAGTACCATGAGAAGAAGAGGATGACCTATATAAATGAAGTCATTCACAACCATTTCAGTAGCCCCTGGACAGTAGTGGCTTTCACTGCCGCATTATTCGCACAGACGGTGTACTCTATCTTGGCATATTATCAATGACACCCAGAGGTATTGAAAATTTGTTTGCTTTATTCCCTTTTCAACTGCATCTAAATACACTGATTCTATCAATTTTCAGATTGTTGTTCAAATAAAAGTATCTGTATGAGTTCTGTGCCTGTCAGGATTTCACATATATAGATCCTCTCTGGTCTGTCCTATATGGCTATGTCATTCCGATTGTTTACTTTCTTTTTTGTCGAACTCCCATGTTCATTTAAATAAGCCAGTGTGGAAAATGTACTGGATTCTTAATTTGATGTAATTTGTGTTTGAGATAAACATGATATTATCTGCCAGAATTTTATGTGTGAGGAGGGTTGGGTGTATTATTATGTAATAAAATTTGAAGATGAACAATTGATCCAATATATTACCCTATTTTATGATTTAGGGCCCGTTTGTACATGTGTTTAAACATGTTTTCAGTTTTTTTGAAAATACATGGGGTGAAAAAGTGTAAAAAAAATATTTGTAATGCTGTTTAAAAACTGAAAACATGTGTTTAAGTTGATATACCAAACATGCCCTTAATTTTTGAAGTTAAACTGTTAAAGCATAAACTCTCATATCAAGTGTTTACTTGGTTTTGAATTTATGTTTCAATATGCATTTTTTCATCTGCAAACTCTTGGATTAGAGACTATGTATTTGAAACCACAATTTTATTTCTAATAATAAATAAACCACAAATTTATGTAATCCTTCTTGATTTGATATTTTCCCAACGCCTATGGACGAAAAATAGTGTGAAATCATTTACTATGTGCTACTATCAACATCTTAGTCCATCAGTAAGAAGAGCATGAGGGATTGGATAACGAATAGTAACATTAGTGAAGGTTTTTGGTATGGTGATGTTATTCTTGGATTGGGTGGCCATGGGGTAAGTTGGTTGAGTAGGTGCATCTGGTTGTGAGGTGTGAGAAGTTTGCATCGGTGAAGAAGAAGGGAGAGTCAAGTGATGTATCAAGTGGAGGACATCGCGGATTTTTTTTTTTTTTTTGGTCTAATCCTTTTATGCTATTACATTGTTCTCTTGCTGCAATTCCTACAAAACCCATTCATTTCTTCCAAACAAAGCACTACAAGAACCAGAAATCATAGAAAATGAACTCAAACTTAATGGCGTGACACATATCAAGCCTATTCAGGCACCCGAATCAGACCATCGACTCCATGTGTTTCGGGCATCGTTATCTTCCATAGCAGCTCCAACAATGGAGGGGGATCAGAATGAAGATCCGAGATGGAAATGCAATCAAGTGGGATCAAACAGCTAATAAGGAAGCAACGGACCCACCACATTAACAACTCCGAGAAGCTCATTTTGGCCCAAAAGAACCTCGAGCGTAAGATTAAATCCCAAGACCTCACTAGAAAACTCAAGGCCATTGTTGTCAAGAAAGTCAGGTAATTACCATTTATTAACCTCCAGATTCTTTGATTTATGGTGCCCTTTTCTTTTTTAAATGGTTTTAATGTGATTTAAGTTTGTGGTGTACATTTCATAATGATTTCTCTTTACTGTTGGAACAAAATACCAATTAGTTTTTTTTTTTTTAATGTAAATGGTATTTGAACCCATGTCATTTATTCAAAGACGAGAGAGAAATTGATTTTTAATGTCAATGCGTTTAGTTAGACAATAAGAAATTTTACCAATTGAGCTAATGAAACCCATGATTACTATTTAGTTGCTTATTACTAAATGGTTTAAATTTGATTTTTGGTAAAGCCAAGAACCAATCTTTATTGTGCAAAACTAATAATCTACGGTGTTTCATTCTACTTTAATTATAAATGGCCAGTGCTTATGCGTGGAGATGGAAAGATAGACATGGAAATACTCATAGTAATCTGTTACTGAGTGCTACATTTTCTTTTCACTTTCTTTGGGTGTGTTTGTGGGATTTTTTTGATAGTTACAACAATAGGGAGGGGAATTTGAACCCTTGACAGTCTGTTTGTCGGATTTTGTGCGTTTTAAAATGTATATGCTAAAATTCTACCTTAACTAGTATGAAATCTGAATGATTAAAAGAATGATTTCATTAATTAGAAAAAAAAAATTATATCTAGCTATTTATAGCTGGAAAAAAGAAGAATCCAGATCTAACCAACTAACAGAAAAACAAAAAAAAGAAATCCTATTCTAACTGCACTTACACGTGTGCATAAAAAAATCTTACACGTGCTTCTCATTGTCATTTAAATGCACTGCTAAAACTACTTGTAGATTTACATTTACACATCTAAACTACTTGTCATTTTTAACTGAAATGACTTTCTTGCTCTGCTATGCATCTCTGCTAGTATCTTTCTTCTTCTTCTTCACACTGATGGCTTGCTATGCTTAAAGTAGTAGAGCTCTGCTCTTTATTATTGCTAATTAGACCTTTGACAGCTTGATACTCCCTTAAGATGAAGCTTATTGTGTATGTTGATAAGGTTCATCTTGGACAAAAGAAAACTGAACTGCTAAGCACTAAGTGCTTTGGTAAGTAAATCTGCTAGCTGTGACTTAGTTCTAACATAAAAAGGCTTTATAACACCTTCCATCACCTTATCTCTGACAATGTGACAATGAATTTCAATATACTTAGTCCTCTCAGGAAACACAGGATTGGCTCCTATATGCAGGGTTGCTTGACTATCACAGAACAGTAGAGCTACTCTAGGATGTTCTACTTGAAAACCTCGAAGAAGATAGAGTAACCAAATCACCTCACACAGTGCCACTACCATGGACCTTTATTCTGCTTCAGCTAATGATCTAGAAACAGTTTGTTGTTTCTTGGATTTCCATGAAATTAGAGAATCTCCAAGAAAAACACAAAAACCTGTCACTGATCTTCTAATATCAGGGCATGAAGCCCAATCTGCATTTGCAAAGGCTTTGATATGCAATTTTGAAGTGGTTGAGTACAAAATTCATTGACCTGGTGTAGCTTTCAAGTACTACAGAATCCTATTTGCTGCAAGAAGGTGAGGCTTTCTTGGTTGAGAAATGAATTGACTCAACTTATGCACCGCATAGGTGATATCTGGTCTGATGATAGTAAGGTACAACAACTTCCTAATTAACCTTCTATATGAGTTGGGATCATCTAACTTCTGCCCTTCATACTTGCTACATCTTAGATTTTGCTCCATAAGTGTCTTCACAGGCTTACTGCCAAGCATACCAGTGTCACTTAACAACTCTAATATGTACTTCATTTGGCAAAGATTAATGCCTTGAGCTGATCTGGCCACTTCCAACCCCAAGAAATATTTCAACTCACCAAGGTCTTTCAATTTGAACTTCTAGTCCAGCATCACTTTCAACTCATCCACAGCTGCCTTGTTGTCACTTGCTATAGGAATATCATCTACATAAACTAACAAGGCAATGAAAGCACCTTTGGTCTTCTTAGTGAATAGTAAATAATCAGATTTAGATGGCTGAAAACCCAACTGAACAATCAAGGAAATGGAAAATTTAGAAAACCATTGATTAGAAGCTTGTTTTAAACCATAAAGGGACATGTTTAACTTGCAAACCAACTCCCTCTTGTTGTGAAAGCCTAGGGGAAGAGCCATGTAAACCGCTTCCTTGAGATCGCCATGCAAAAAGAAATTATTGACATCCAATTGGCATAAAAACTAGCCTTTCACAGCAACCACAGCAAGAACACACTTAATTGAGACCATTTTGGCAATTGGAGAAAAAGTTTCTTTTAGTCCAAACCTTCCTTTTGTGTGAAACCTTTGGCAACCAACCTTGTTTTATACCTCTCCATTGAACCATCAGACCTATGCTTGATTTTATATAACTCATCTGCACCCAATGGGCTTCTTATGAGAAGGCAGAGGTGTTAAAGTCCAAGTGTGAATGGCTTCCAAAGCTACAATCTCAGCAACCATGGCATCCCTCAACCCAGGATCTAGAACAGCTTGGCCATATGACTTAGTTTCAACAGCAGTAGAGATCATATTGGAAAAGTGTTTATGACTAGGAGACAACTTATCATAAGATAGGAAGGAAGAAAAAGGATAGGGAGTACCTGAGGTGGATGATGCAGCAAGTGAAGGCATATGGACTTGGTTGCAATGGTAAGAAGTAAGGCAAGAAAGCTTGTGGGAAGGTCTAGAAGACCTCCTAAGAGGATTAGCCTAGTCAAGGATGGGAGCAGGAACAAGTGCAGGTAAGGGTGCATCAGGTGCAAGGGCAGATTAAAGGATGGCTTCTGCAGGAGGTTCTGCAAGAATAGGGACATCAACAGAAACAATAGTTTCTGCCAGATTGGATATATCAACATTGGACTCTGCAGAAGTAGGAACAACAACAGGACTAGTATAATTGTCAACAGGAGTAGTGGTTATAGGAATGGAGTAATCACGAAGATCAAAAGTGCTAGAAGGCAAGGGAATTGAAGGAGGCAGAGAATCAAATTTTGAAAAAGTGGGAGAGAAAGGAAAATTTTGTTCATAAAAAATGACATCCCTAGAGACAGAAATAGCTCTAGTTTTAAGATTAAGGACCTCCTAACCCTTTGTATTAAAAGGATAACCTAGAAACACATAGTGTGAAGCTCTAGGATCAAATTTTGGCATGTTAAGAGCTATAGTGGATGTATAGCAGAGGCAACCAAATACCCTTAGATGATTACAAGTAGGAGGTTTGTTGAAAGTTTTTCAAAGGGAGTCAAATTATTAAGTAAAGGAATGGTAGCCTATTGATTAGGTGAATTGCAGTGAGTATGCACTCACCCTAGTAGGCAATAGGAATGTGGGATTGAATCTATAGAGCTCTGGCCATAGCTAAGATATGTTGATGCTTTCTCTCCACAACAAAATTCTATTGTGGAGTGTAAGCACAACTCTTTTGATGAATTATGCCCTTAGCACTAAAGAAGTCAACAATACAAAACTCAAATGCATCATCACAACGTAATGCCTTAAAACTAACACCAAACTGTGTAAGAATCAATTTAAGAAAGGAGATAATGAGAGGTCTAACTTCAGATTTAGACTTCATCAAGAAAGCCTAAACCGATCGGGTTGTATCATCCACTATAGTCAAAAAATATTTATAATCATCATGAGTAGGAATAGAATATTTTCCCCATACATCCACATGAATCAAATCAAATGCAGAAGAACACATGTTATTATTGAAAGGAAAAGATAAACGTTTTTGTTTTGCCAAAGGACAAACAATACAAACATCAGTGCATACGCTAGAGAAAGAATGTAAAACACTCTTAAGGGGTAACATCTTATTGAATAAGGGGTGACCTAACCTAAAATGCCAAATAGTAGACATATCTAGAGTAGAAGCTTTAGCTGAGAAAACATTTGTATGTTTAGACAGAGTAAGACATTCATGGAGAGAAAGGGGTAGCCTTGCTGATGCAAAAGAAGGATGCTGCAGCAAGTAGAGTCCATTACTCACTTCACCCACTCCAGTCGTCCGTCCTCCAACAAGTAAGGTCGTGGATAAAACAGTATTGAGCCAAGAAATGTTATTCATAAATTTGGCAACAAAAACCAAATGTTTAATACCAAAATTAGGTTGAGAGAAGATAACTGCCAAAGGGGTGGTATGTTGTGGAGGAAGGGAAACATTGTTAGCCATTCCTAGAGAGTTGAAGGTGCTTCCTATCCACCAATCATTGCAAGTAACTTTTGGCACTGCTCTGGTGTTAATGGGAATTGGAATTGATTCTGCACAGGAACTTGAGATTGATTCCAAAAAGGAAACTGAGGAAATTATGGTTGAGATCCAAACTGAACTTGGGATTGTGCACAAGAATCAAGTCCAAGATCAATGTTTGACACTTGATTAGCCAAAGCATTCTTTGATTTGGACTTATACCCTAGTGGATAGCCATGAATCTTGTAGCATTTGTCAACAGTGTGTCCAATCACACCATAGTAACTGCAAACAGGTCTCTCTTTGCTCTTCTTTTGGTTCTTGTAACCACCGTTTGAAGAAGATCTAGGCCCAAAACTGAACTTTGTAGCAAGAGCGATAAACTCAACAAAAGGTCCATTGGAGTTTCCAATGCCAATTGACCTCTGTTTCTCCTCTTGAATCAACAAGGAGTAAACCTTATTGAGTGAAGGCAAAGGATCAATCAGCAGACAAGGGCAAAAGATTCATTGAGTCTCATCAGCAATTGCATGACTGAATCCTTGTGTTGAAGACTTGAAATCTTTCCATTGACATTGTGTGTGCATTTACCACATAAGCAACAAGGAAAGGGACTAAAATTTTGGATCTTATCCCAAAGAATTGTCAGCTAAGTGCAATGGTATCACTCTGTGAAATGCTAGCAAGATCTTTTTGCAACTGAAAAACCTTAGGCCCATTGCCTTGAGAGAATCTCTCTCAAAGGTTATTCCAAACATCTAGAGCAGTGTTGCGATATGTCACACTTGTAGCAATTCTTGGTGATACACTGTTGAGGATCCAAGTGACAACAATATTGTTGTAGCAAGTCCATGCTTGAGCAACCAGAGGCTCCTTTGCCATGGAAGGAGTAAGAATAGTTGTTCCATCAACAAAACCAAGCTTGTTCTTAACACTGAGTGCTCTCTCCATTTATCTTGTCCAGGCTAAGTAATTTTCACTTCCAATTAAAGGTTGTGAAGTCAAAACTGTGCCTAGACTTTCAGCATGGTGAAGAAAGAAAGGATGAGATACATCAATGGTGCTTAAGGAAGTAGAAGCAAAGGCATCAGTGGAAGCCATTGAAGAAGCTTCAGAAGCTTTGGAATTGAAAAATCTAGAAATTGAAGAACAAGAAAGAGGGAAAATGAAGAACTCTAAGCGAAAGCAATTTTCTACTCTGATACCATGTGAAATCTAAATGATTGAGAGAATGATTTCATTAATTAGAAACTAATTACATCTAGCTATTTATAGCTGGGAAAAAGAAGAATCTAGAGTCTAACCAACTAACTGAAAAACATAAAAAGAAATCCTATTCTAACTGCACTAACACGTGTGCATAACAAAATCTTACATGTGCTTCTCATTGTCATTTAAATACATTGCTAAAACTACTTGTAGCTTTACATTTACACATCTAAACTACTTGTTGTTTTTAACTGAAATGACTTTCTTGCTCTGCATCGCATCTCTGCTAGTATCTTTCTTCTTCTTCATCACTTTGATGGCTTGCTGTGCTTGAGTAGTAGAGCTCAGCTCTTCATTACTGCTATTCAGACCTTTGACAGCTTGATAACTAGTAAATAAGAAAGAAGAACTCCCTTTAGGGAACGAAAACAATAATGGTTGACCCACTCTGAATGTGAGGAACTGATTAGGACAGCTTGGGAGTAAAGTGTGAGTTATACCAGTAAATAAGATATATGCAATCAGGCGGAAATTGGTACTCAGGAACAGAGAAGTGTTTGGGGTGTTTGAGTTTGAAGTAGAAGCTAAAAAGGAAAAACTCAAATTCATTCGATCCAATATTAGCTTGGTGGATAACGTGTTGTTAGAAAGGAAATTCAGTGAGGATTTGAAGAATTTATGATGCAGGACAACCAAAACAAAACTAAAACAATGATAAAATAAAGGGATATGACCTAGGAGTCAGCACTTAGGCCTTGCTTGGAGTCAGCACCAAGCGGGAAAAACACTAGGAGTCAACACTTAGTGTAGACATGGAGTCAGCACCTGACCAAAGAAAAACCAAACGGCCATTTTTTTCATTCATCAAAATATCAACTATCTCTTCAAGGAGTACAATAAGTTGCTTATAAAGGATTGTTAAACCCTAATTCTAATTGACTAGGAAACTCTAATTGCTTTGTTACAAAAATAACCTTGCTTCCAAATTAAAATACTAATAGCCTAATAAACTACTAGGACCTAAAACATAAAAATACAATTGACTTGCAAACATAAATAATATTAAATAATAATTTTCTTATATCTCCCGCATCATTCTTGAAAAGTTGCAAAAAGCACGTAGACTTGTTGTGATCCTTGCCAAGGAAGTTGATGTCAAGAATGAAAAATTGTTTGGAATGGAGAGCAAGTTAGATGAGACCTTTTGCATGATGATGGAGGAGAAAGCTAAGCTGCAGCAAGCTTACTCTCAAGAAATAAAGAGGGCACAGTTCGTCGCCGAACAAAATGCAAAGTTGTAGAAAAGAGTTAAAGAATTGGAGAAGCGAGAGGCTCAAATTGATCTGGAGCGGAAAAGTTTACTCTTTGAGAGGGAGAAGTTGAAAGCTCAAAGTTCTACAAAATACGACTGCATATCAACCATCCAAATCGATGCCCTGAGAAAAGAACTGGAGGAAAAAGTGGATAAGTTGCAATCCATGGATACCCTTAACCAAACTCTGATACTAAGGAGCGCATGAGTAACCTTGAGCTACAAGATGCTTGTAAAGAATTGATAAATGGTTTGCAAGATATTTGGAATGACCAAGACCTTTTTGGAATCAAAAGAATGGGTGAGGTTGATGAGAAACCGTTTAAAGGTGTGTGCTTAAAAAAATTCCCTAATGATTGGGAGGTAAATGCACCAAAACAAAACTAAAACAATGATAAAATAAAGGGATATGATCTAGGAGTCAGCACCAAGCGGGGAAACCACTAAGAGTTAGCATCTAGGGTAGACTTGGAGTCAACACCAAACCAAAGAAAGACCAAATTGCCATTTTTTTCATTCATCAAAATATCAATTATCTCCTCAAGGAGTACAATGGGTTGCTTATAAAGGATTGCTAAACCCTAATTCTAATTGGCTAGGAAACCTTAATTGTCTTTATTACAAAAATAACCTTGCTTCCAAATTAAAATACTAATAGCCCAATAAACTACTAAGACCTAAAACATAAAAATACAATTGACTTGCAAACATAAATAATATTAAATAATAATTTTCTTGCATCTCCCGCATCATTCTCCTCTGGTTGGAGAAAACTTGACCTTGAGTTCTAAAATATTGAAGGATTAGGATGCTGACAAATAACACTTGCTTCTAGTCTAGAATCACCTTAGGGAGCATAGAGAGAAGAAAAACCTTGAATTCCACCGTGTCAAACTCCTCTGGAATAACAAAATCAATGTGTAGAATTAACATAATCTTATCTTGAACCATTGGAAGCACTATGTTATCCACTTTCTCCACTTTAGCAAACTGTTTGTTTTCATGCACCATGGAAGGCTGATTAAGAGCAGATTCATTAGTTTCCAATATCACATCATGTGCACCCTCTAACATAATACTCTCTATAGAAACCATCTTTTCACCTTGCTACTTTTTAATAGATTCATTGCTTTGCACGCATGTTAAAGCAACACTTGTCGAGACATGTACGTTTGTGTCAACATTAGGCTTTAGTGTTGCTTGAGGATTCTCCACGATCAAGATATCATCATTAATGTTGTCTTCTATGTGGGCAGCAATAATTTCATTTTGATCAATTATCCTTGGTTTCCCTATTGAATCAGTTTGAGTCTTCATTTGCTCCATTTGAGCAATCATGTCTTGAACATTTTTCCTGTTCTTTACAGATAACTCCTTTAATTCCTTGGTAGATTGTTCAAAAGTGCAATGAGGACATGAAATGGAATGAGAATTCATCGTATTTGCTTCAACTTGAAAAGTACCACATTGAGATTGGGGTAAATACTTAGCTCGAAAGTATGGTGACAAATACTCATCACAAAGCTTTTCTTTCATATCTTCCAACACTAATGGCAGGTTTATAGTTTAGATAGCGAAAATATTCAAGCTTTTCCCAAAACCTTTGTGCTCCACCTTTTAACTTCAACTTTGCATACCTAACCTTTTTGTTATCTGCCCAATTTGCTTGGTGAAAGAATTGCTCCATCCCATTCATCCCATTGACAAAATCCCGTGGATTAGTTTTACAACCATCAAAATAAGGTGCTTCTGATATTACCATGATTCTCTAAAATAGATGGAAGTTAGAACAAGAACCTGGGTTGCTGTGATATTCTCTGGACAGATAGCCGGAATAGGCTTCTGACTTGGACAGATTGGACCTGTGGAGAACAACTCAAGGCCCAATGTAATGGGGTGCCACAACAAGCACTACTTTCTTTCTTTTCCTTTTGATTTTTTTTTTTTTACTAAGTCAAAGTGTCAAGCACGATACACGAAAGAGACAAAATGAACTCAGAACTAAACTCAACCAACAAAGCTCAAAAGAAAAGAAAGGAAAAAGGAAGTCACTGCAATGGACTTCGACTAGCGCTAAGGATTGACGGCTAGTGGCGGCGCGAAGGTGGGGAGGACAGCGGTGGCTCAAGTCATGGAGGACCAGTGGCAGTCTGTCTCGGGTTTGGCGATGGCGATGGCTCAGCAATCCCAGAGGCTGTAGCTCATCGATCTCGACGGCGGTGGGTCGAGGTGGATGATGGGCCTCGGCGTGGATCTTGGCTTCGGTGGTGGTTGGGCAATCTCAACAATGGCGGGTCGAGTTTGCCGATGGGTCTTAGTGTGGGTCTTGTCTTCTTCACTTTGTTTTTTTTTTTTTTTTGTGGTGGCTGGCTTTTCTGGCAGCTGGTGTGGTGCTTCAACGGTGGCCAAGATTGACAAATAGGGTTTGTTGGTTGTTGGGTCAAAGGGCTTTAGTTGACGGGTATTGAGATATGGTTTTCTGATGTTGGTTTGTTAGAGATGTCATGAAGGGATTTTGAAGGTGGTGTGGTGGCTGGATTTCTAGTGGTGGAAAATATATGGTGAAAGCTTTTCTTTTTCTTTTTCTTTTTTCTTTTTTTTTTGTTCTGGATTGACTGCAAGGATGGTTCAAACAGATCGAAGTTTGCTCTGATACCAAAATTGACCCAGGACAACCAGAACAAAACTAAAACAATGATAAAATAAAGGGATATGACCTAGAAGTCAGCAACTAGGCCTTGCTTGGAGTCAGCACCAAGTGGGAAAACCACTAAGAGTCAGTACTTAGGGTAGACCTGGAGTCAGCACCAAACCAAAGAAAGACCAAACGGCCATTTTTTTCATTCATTAAAATATCAACTATCTCCTCAAGGAGTACAATGGGTTGCTTATAAAGGATTGCTAAACCCTAGTTCTAATTGGCTAGGAAACCTTAATTGCCTTATTACAAAAATAACCTTGCTTCCAAATTAAAATACTAATAGCCCAATAAACTATTAGGACCTAAAACATAAAAATACAATTGACTTGTAAACATAAATAATATTAAATAATAATTTTCTTGCATCTCCCGCATCAATTTACTAAGGAAAATAGATATTATATGGGCCCAAAATGCAGATGGGACCCCAGCAACTTTCTAGAGTTATACTAGTATAAGCATGCTCAAACAAATTCAAGACTACAAATGAAGGGGATTGATCAAGTGCAAATGTGGAAGATTACTCTAAACCCAAATGAGAAATCCTATTGTTGGTGGAGGGCAAAAGGAAGAAACAGGCAAACCAAGGGGTAAAAGATTTTCTGCAAGACTAATTGGGAAACAAATTATTTGCAGGATGCTATAGCAGAGTATTTGGTAGCAAGCTTCAAGAATCATAGCACTCAAAGAAGCTTTGAAGAAAGGAGCTAAGATAGGTTACAGAAATCTGATTATGTTGACACAACAATTTAATGAATGTTGCATAGATGAGGGAAGCGGTTGTGAGGCTGCTGTTAAGTGAATTTGTTGTTTGATGGGTCTTAGGTGGATCATTTTTTGCATATTGGGTGTAAACGGATTGTTGAAGATGGTTTTATCATATCAATTAGGGAAATAGTTCAGCTTTTTGCCTCTCCTTGGGATTTGATTTTCTGTAAATGCAAAGGCATTTTTTATCTTGGTAGTTTAGATGTTGGAAAGGTTCTGCTTCCCCTAGGGATTTGATGCTTGGGATTGGTGCTCATTGGACTACCATTTAATCTTCCTCAAGTGGGGGTAAAAGTAATAGTATCATGGATTAATGGCAAAAAACATGTCAGTTTTTTCTTACTTGTATGCCAACTTGGAGAGGTAGGTAATGGTTCCAGAGTTTGGTTGCTTTGTTTAAGCACACACTGGGAATTTGGACAGGGATTTCCTGCCAAGAGGGGTGCTATCAGGATAAAGCATTATGGTGGGACTATCATTTGCATATGTGTATTTTTGCCATTTTTCATGTTCTCTTTGTTATCTTCTCTTTCTTGAGCTACTCTCATCTATTTGTTTTCTCATGTTGACATTTAAATCTTTGAAATTATTTATTTATTTTTGCTCATGAGCACTGATATGCTTGATTGTATTTTGCAGGGGTCTATGAGATATCATCAGAAGAGTGACTTGATAGATAGAGGACAACGTGAGTATGCTTTTTAATTTGTAGGCGTATCTTTCTTTCACAAGTATATTCTCTTTTTTGAGACTCGTTGCATTCTTCAAAGATTTCATAAATTCATTCTCTTTCCAAATCAAACCAAAGCCCAAAATTTGTTCAAAGGGGTATGGTCGCCACCAAAATGGCCAAGGTCCACTTTTAGTTCTTTGGGCCTCTAGTAGCGGGCTTTGGGTCTTTCATTGAATGGAAGACAAAAAATAGGGTATTCCGGCTATTGCTGTTGCCGCCTACCACTAAGGGAAATTTTGGAATAAAACTTATTTTAAAAAAAATTTAGGCTTGATTGATCTTGTAAGGACACAATTTGCACCCAAACCCACAGTGAGAAAAGAATAGGCCCAAAAGCCTAATGCAATAAAATTTGTAGAGAGTGAGTTTGAAATCTAGATTTTAATGATGTTAGATAACTAGAATGATAGGCTCGATCACAACATTACACATAAAGAACTGTTTATATGAAAGAAATTTGTCTTCGAGCACAAGCCGATGATAATTTATATTATTTCTTTCAAAGATAGACTACAACTAAGGATGATGATGTATACAGTGTTATCTCTCTATTTTTCTCTCTCCTTTCTCTGAGCGTCTTCCTCTTACTTTTATATCATCTCCCACCAATGGATCAGATTCTTGATTTAGAGACTTGTCCCATCTCCCTCCCCTCAAGTTTTTGAAGGTAACTGTAAGGCTGAACCCAGATGCACAGGCCTCATTTTCCCATTAATGCGGTCAGAGAAGCAGTTACAGAGTATTCAATGTAGTAGCGGCGGTAGCAACTTTATTAAAAATATCCCACTGTCCTTCTTCTTATCTTCTACGTATATCATGCTTATCCTTACTTATAGGATCTTCTAAAATAGTGTTTGCAGAGGTCAACCAGCCTTTCTTCTGCCTTGGTTTTAGATAGCCAATGACATATCTCTCCTCGGACCATTCTCTTAGATATGCTTGACCAGATATCAGTTCTTTACCTTTTAGCATTGCTTCGTGGGATGACATTTACACATCCTCGGACCATTCAGTGTCATCAAATTGGGCCTTTAGATAGCCCAATTAATACCTTTGGACCAAACCAACATATATCCCGGGGCCTATTGACCCTACAGATCCAATTAAATTCAATTTCTTAAATAAAAATAATCAACTTTATAAAATTTGGACTAATTTTTGTTACGAATGCCTTAGCTTTCAATTTTGTAGGATTTGGGCCCAAAAAAAAATAGTTATCAATCTTATAATAAAATCTCTCTATCTTTACTTCAAATTTCTCAATGGCATAGGCCACCCCAAAGCGACAAGGGATGAAATTGAAGGCATTATTGTAAAGGTATTATCCACGTCGAATATAACAACATTATCCTCCTTGGAATTATTTTGAAGTGGAAATTTCAGGTTTGGGAGGGAGAGGAGTGTTTGGGCATTGCTTGGCTTCATTATGGGTTGCATGCTATGAAAGATAAAGCAATAGGAGATCACAAATTCAAATCCATTATTAAAGTCATTTATTTTTTAATCTCGAAAAGTCTTTATCGTCATTCATGGGTAATGACTTTCTGGTATATTAGGTGTATCCACTATCCAGTCTCTGTTTACATACATTATTTTTGTACTAGTTTAATTGATATATATATATATATATATATATATATATATATATATATATATATATATATATAGTTTTTACATGACAAAAAAGACATTTAGAATGGTCTTGTTGCCTCCTCAATATTTAGACAAGGTTGTTCAATTCCATTGGTTAGCTTTACACCCCCCCCCCCCCAAAAAAAAACTGAGAATGGGCAGTAAGTAAACCTATTAAAATTGGACTTGGACTTGTTAACTTGCTTGAACATAGAATTAAAAAAAAAATATGCACAGATAGAAGAATTTTATAATAAAAGGATCGAACTAATATAAACTCGTGAAAAAATGTGTCAACTCGTACTTGGGACAGTAGAATGATAGGTTGGGTCATGTTTACCCTTTTTCTTTCTTGCTTTTCATTCTGAATATAATTATTTTTGTAAAACAAAAACTCTCATCATCTTCAATCTGAATTTTAAGGTGAAATTTAATCTATCAATAGAAAAATTATAGATATAAAATTTAATGTTTAGCCCTCTTGCGTTGTTTACTAAATTTTATGACACAATTCTATATTATACATTAAAAAACTTATGACATTACCCTCTAAGTTGAGGTGAAATTATTAAATATGAAATATTTTCAACATTGAATCTACTATTATCATTGTGTAGTACTTCTTAGGTTTAGATATTTTCTTTTTACAATTTACTTAAACTTTTTTGCTTAACATGTTATATTTTATTTTCAAAACTCCATATATTTAGTTAATTTTAGATTTATTTTAATTTAATTTCATATTTTACACACAACAAGTGATCTAATAATAGGATATTGGGTCACTTGAAATCTATGTAACAAATTTGCTAAGACCATGATTTTTAAAACAACTTATCTGCATGGCAAACTGTGCGTAGTATAGTAAAAATGGTGGATCCATATGGATTTACAACTTCACCACTTAAAACTTATTGTGTGGACAAGTTGTGGTAAAGTTTTTTTTTTTTTTTGATGAGCAAGTTCTGGTAAAGTTATGTTAAAAGTTGTGGCATGTGATGTTTCTACAACTTTTAGTTAATAGTATCCACATTGAGGGAGTGGCATGAAAAGATTAAAATATTTATACATTTACTCTTTTTACAATCCAGAATTTAATTTGAAATCACCTAAATTATATGGAATTATGTAGTTTATCAAGTTCTTTAATGAAGGGTAGCCATTTGGCATAAAGACAATGTGGGTATTTGGTCATGACCATGATTTTTAAGACCAAAATTTTATTATATTGTACATGATTTTTCATCATTCCACCAGCTTCACGGTTGATCTCTCGTGTATTACATTTGTTCTTTCAGTGTGTGAAATCTGAAGCAGCATCCTGTTCCTTTACCTCTCTTTGAGAAAAGATAACCGTGACTTCTATTTTAAGTACAATCGAACAAAACTTTTATTGTAAAAGAGCTTATGCCAAACTTAATAATGAAAAAAGTGTAACATGCGTCTCCTTTCTTTAGGAAATGCTGCTGTAAACCATGCCCGTTGGTAGTAGTGGTGTGGACTGTGGAGTAAAAAATTTATCATATAAGGACTCAAATTAAAATGTGATAGATTATATATTTTTATTTCTTTATATAATATATATATATATATATAGTATAAAAAGTATGGAGATAGTTCAAGATATAAATGAAATATTTTACAAATCAACAGATGTTGAACAAAAAGCGTTTATCAATCTTAATAAATATGTGCTAAGATGTATTGTTAATCAATTATTATGATGTTACTAAGTAGGCATAAAAGGAAATAAAAATTTTAAAAATTGCTAAATTAAATATCTCCAATTAAACTTGTAATTAACACTCTTTTAGAGAATTAAAATAATCAAGTATCAATATACATGTTAAGAGTTTTGTAGCTCAATTGGCACCTCTTGGCATTTTGAATTGAAATGTCTATGATCCAAGTTTATCCCCCATCATAACTATTAAATTTATCAAAAAAATAGAGTATCAAATATGTATATAAAGTGTTTAACAATTTTCTTTATGTAAACAACTAAATTATTTACAATAAAACTTGTCCATGGAGATCCTTAAGATGTTCTTAGAAAAATGAAGTTTCACAAAGTGTATATCCGTAGGTGTTATGTTTTCTAAATTGCGGCATCTTTATTTTAAATAAAGTATTAATAGTTCTTAATTTGCACATGCTTAAATTATAAAAGTTAAATTAAAATATGGATAAAAAATAGCAAAACATCCAAATTCTTGGTAAAATTACTTGCATGGAATTAACTATCCTTAGTAAAGATAAAAGACAACTTTCTTTGTATTTTATTTGTCAATGCGATCATGTGTTTGAATTTAATCAAAGAACTTCACATACTATGCCTAATTTTTTTTCTCATAAAAAAAAAAAAAAAAAAAAAGTCAAGCTTAGTTGTGGCTGATTTCGAATTTTGATTTTTTTTTAAATATTTTTCTCCAATTGGCTTCTTTTCTTAATTGATGAGGCTTCTCCACATCTTGTAGGCCTCTAGGTTTGAGTTAGGTTCAACCCACTTAAGTTAGAGTCTATCCATAATCCATATCCCTTAGATAAAACCCATTAGCATGTAAAGCTTTTTTTTACCTATAAAAAAAAGATAATTCATAATTAGTCACGAAATAACATAAAAGTAAAACTAAATGTGCAAATATGAGTGTACTTTATTTTATATATTGTATGCACATTAGTGGGGCATGGCCACTTGGTCCCTTAGCCACTAGTCCAAAGGAGGAAACATAACTACAAATAAAAGTGTATGTATATCAAATATTAATAACAACCAGCCGGCTGTATAAAAATGAAGATACAACCACTAGTTTATGAAAAAGTTTAAAGATACACACTTTGTCATAACTTGCACATGCATTAAGTGGTGATTGGATAGACATTCACAAAAATATTCTGACATAGAGTAGATACTTTTCACCTGGCTACCAATGATGAAACCCATATATAAGTGTTATAATCCAATTTTATGTTGATATATGTGTAAGTTGTCGCAAAATGTATAACTCTCTAGACAAAATGTTAGTTTATTAGAAAGTGCACAATTTCAAATTCGTAAATCAAATAACAAGCTCGTTATGTAAAAGGTGAGAAAATAGCTTTTTTCGTTCTCATGCACAGCTTCAACGAACTTGAGTCGTTAAAGAAATTATTAGTGCACAAAAGTGTGTGCAGTTGATTCCAGACTTGGTATATGAATAAAGTTAAGACCAAATGCTTCAAGCTAACGTTTCCATGTTAACTTGGCCTATATAAAGCTTAGTATTTGATCAATAGGTTAATCATACCAATAAGTTACCTTGTTTTTGTAAACACTCACCAAGGCCGGAATGGAGCACGTAATTTCCGTGGAGGAGTTCCATTCGAGAAAAGAAGCTGGTGAATCAAGCAGAGACAATGATCATCCTGTTATTGTCGCTGAAGAAACCCATAAGCTGACTATTACAATCCAGAGAGGCAGTACCAGTTCCAAGGAAGAGAAGTTTAAGAAATTAAAGGAGGCGGAAGCCAAAGTGCAACTAGGAAAAACACCAAAGATACGACAGGTTGTGTTAATGCATTATAATAAAAGTAAAATAGTCCTTTTATTAATTTAGTGCTATTCGTGTTTCTCAAAAAAAAAACAAAAGTCCTATTCGGCTATTCATTTCATATCCCATTAAGTCAGAATAGTTGTTACAAAATATTTATTTCCACTAGTTATGATTTATTTCTCCATTCTCTAGTGATTTAATTCCTTATTTGTAACTAAGTATTTTAACTATATATAAAAAAATTCTATACGCTTTTTACGATGTGTATATACATAGTAGGGCTGTCCACGGATAAACTTGGATTTACGTATAAGGTGTATGCTTGGGTATGATGGGATAAACTTCCTTGTGCTGAGAGCAAAAACAAGAAATAGAAATGTGTGATGATCGATGATAATACCTTGTGCCTTAAACCTTTCTTTGAAACCACAGTGAGTTCATCACTGCAGCAAATATTCAATGAGGTTCATTGGAGTGTGCAAGAGATTCTAGTTTGTGTAGATAAGGAGTTCATGAAGGAAATCACCATTGAATGATTCTAGAGGGTCTTGGGGCCTGTGTGGTAAGAAGGCCAATGAAGCATTTGCAGAGGTTAAAATTAAGAGTCTAGTTATACAAATTTTCGCAAGTCGACAGTTGTAACCGTTTTTTTATAGTAGATTTTCTAAGGGATTTGGTCTTAAATTGTTTTTCCACTAAAGATGTTTTCATTGATTTTCTGCTTTATTATTAAATTTGTTTGTGCTTTTACTAATTTTATTATTATTGTTATTGTTGCCTTAGATTTAATATTTTGATATTGTGGTTAATAGATTTGCCTATGTATGGAATTATTAATAAACTTGTTGAATTAATCTATTCATTTGGCTGCATAGAACACAAAGGTGTTAACCAAGATTTTTCAAGGAAATACATATTGTGGGCAACAAATTACTTCTTTAGTGGATGTTGTATGCTAAAATTAATAAGTTACTGTACTTGTTACATTGGTTGAGTCTTGAGACATATGATAAATATTTAATTTGTGATGTAAAAGCCAAAAAAGACCAAAATATTCATAGTACTTTGTCAAACTAGCTATATGCACACGATACTTTTATCTTATTATTATAAATTATTTTATATATAACATTGCAATGCGTTGAAAAAACATATTATTTATTGTCAATTTATTATATTTTGTTCCTGTTATCGATTATGTTAATTTATAAATTGCGGAACCATCAGGTTTTAATGCTGCGAGGTCACAAGCATTACCGAAAGTATTGTGAGCCAAGAGTGGTATCACTCGGTCCTATCCATCATGGTAAGCCTCCATATCAGCTAACAGAGGAGTACAAGCTTATGTTGGCAGACAAATTCATTGGAAAAACCGGCAGGACTGTTGAAGAATTGTTTGGTATTATTGAGGATAATATCAAAGAACTGAGGGAGTACTATGATGAGAAAGTGACACAGAAATATAGTGATGAGGACCTTGCTTGGATGTTTTTTGTGGACGGCTGTGCAACATTGCAGTTCATAGACTTGGTTGCTCGTGAGAAGGTCAAAGATTTCAAAATTAAAGACGATCAAGTGGCCTTTGTGCAACAAGATTTGTTCTTGTTGGAGAATCAACTTCCTTATCAACTCCTCGACTATTTAATGAAAAATATTAAGGAGAAAAATAGTAAAAAGGAGGAAAAGTTGAGAAAATCGATCCAAAAATTCATCAATATGCACAGCATGCATCTTCTTGATACAGTACCCCCAAATGATGAAAATCCCATCCATCTTCTTGATCTTCTGCGGAAAAGACTTCTAGGCCTTGATGGCATCAAAGACAAAACTGCTCAGAATAAAGAAACTGGCAAGGAAGATTGGCATTCATTTCGTAATGTGCAGGAGCTTAGAGAGGCAGGAATCCATTTGAAGTCCAGCCCAAGTCGTTGCTTGGGAGAGATACAATTCACCAAAAAATGGAATTTCTACCCTGGAATCCTTCAGCTTCCTCGAATAACAGTGGATGACTCAACTGGGCCTATGTTCTTCAACTTGATAGCCTACGAGATGTGTCCTGATTTCGAAAATGACTTTGGGATCACCTCTTACATATCCTTCCTTGATTCACTTATTGATGATCCCAAAGACGTTATTGACCTCAGGAAAGCAGGCATACTCCGCAACCTCCTCGGGAGCGACGAAGAAGTGGCTCAGGTCTTCAATGAGATAGGCACCGACTTGGTGCCTAACCCCGTAATATATATAAAAGTCAAACATGATATCCAAGCGTACTTCGACAAGAAGTCAATGACCTGGATATCTCAAGTCCTTCATACACATTTCAGTAGCCCCTGGACGGTCATTGCTTTCCTTGCCGCATTCTTTGTACTTGGTCTCACTGTCGTACAAACGGTCTACTCTGTCTTGGCATATTATAAAAAGTAAAAAGAAACACCGCCCCTAATATAAATAACCATAACCACACTGATTCTATGTCTTTTCAGATTGTTGTTCAATAAAAGTACCTGTAAGAGTTCTGTACCTGTCAGGATTTCACATAGGCCTCTCTGCCTCTGGTACATCCTATATGGCTATGTCATTCCGTTTGTTTACTTTCTTTTTGTCCAACTCCCATGTTCGTTTAAATAAGTCAGTGTGAACAATGCACTTGATTCTTAATTTGATGTAATGTGTGTTTGAGATAAAAACATGATATTTATCTGCCAGAATTTTATGTGCGAGGAGGATTGAGCGTGTTATTATGTAATAAAATTTGAAGATGAATAATTGATACAATATATTACCCTATTCTATGATTTAGTTTTGTAGTTAAACTGTTAAAGCATGAACTTTCATATAAGGTGTATGCTTGGGTATGAATTTATATGTCAAGTTGTTACCATGGACGAAAATAGGGTGAAATCATTCACAAGTTGTTACCATCCATTTGTTGGAGAATTTACTCAATCCTACATGTGGTCCTCCTAACCAACACAAATAATTGTGGTTCTACTTACTGTCTGAAAACTCTGAACTCTTTAAAATCAGGTGTTGATAAAAACAAAAAAAAAAACAAAAATTGGTAAGGGAACCACGTTGTTAAATGCTAACCCTAGTACACTTGGAAAATTTTCTTTAAAATATTAATATTCCTTATCTATTATCCACTCTCCTATAAGTAATTCAGTTAATTCTTGTAGTTTCAATTGCATGCTCAACAGAACATGAATAATATGTTACCCTAGAATTAATATAATAAAAAGGGAAAAAGTATTTTCTCTGTTTGATTTTTTGGGTAGTTCACAATTCGCTCATTAAATTTTAAAATTGAGCAATTCCCCCCCCCCCCTCCCCCCTCCTCCCCACTAAGTATTGGAAACTAACAAATACTCCCTTGCCATTAAATTATCATTTAAATTCTAATTGAATCTTTTATTGCCTAATCCTAGAAGGTTGGAAAGAGTAAGTGTTATAAGTTTTGAAGGGAAGTCCCAATAAACAATAATAGTAGCTCTAATTGTCTCAAGGTAGTGAAATTCTTCGTCACATAAGTAGTGACCTACATGAAAGGTATATGACAACCCCATTACTTTTGTCATGGACCCAATTTGATTTCTAAAACATTCTATAACATAATATCTAAAATAAACCCCCATAAATATTAAAATCTCAAAAATACTGTGCCAAAAAAAATGGCAAATTTTAGGATAAACTTTCAAAGTGTGGTAAATAGTGACATGCTAAATCTTGGAAGAAGATAATTAAAAGTTTTTTTAAGGGAAAAACTGTTACATATGATGTATTTGGGCAATGTGTATTTGCACAAATGTATGCAATATAAACACTAGCCTTTTTGTTTTAAACAATTGTGATGTTAGTTTTGGTTAAAAAGTGTCTTGAATGCTTCCACCACGTCTAACTTTTCCATTTTTTTTTTTGGTGTCAAAGTTTTTTTTCTTGTGTAGGATTGTTTTTCGGATTTTTCTCAGGAGGCAAAGCAATTAAGGGGTTTTATATATGGTACTCATTAATTTTTTGAGGAGGAGTAACCCCTGACTTTGCCTCTACCAACAAGTATCCCATTTTTACTACGTGTCCAAATCGTGTGGCTCCTAAGCACTAAAGCCGAGCATTATCCGAATCTTATAGATATGCCCAAAACTAAATTATAATCCCCATACAAATATATGTCAGATGATCGTTTATTCATGGGTCAAAAAGGTTTATGCCAATATAAATAAATGGTTTATGCCATTCCGGTGGAAAAAGTGTACGGTGACAAATAGAAATAAAAATAATAATACACTGATGCTGACGTAGCTGCCAAGTAGTATTAAAAAAAAAAAAAAAATTTAAAAAGCATAGTGGATCACCAAATAGCATGCTTTAGAAAAGGATGCGTTGCATAATTCATCTAGCTATAAGACATTCTCCTGCGCTACTGGCCCTATAGTATGGCGTTATGAGAGACTTAAAAACTTTAAGGACATATAAAAAATCCTCAGCATAAATTACTACAAAAAGCTTCAGAAACTTATTCTAATTTCTAAGCTGGAATTTCAAGCTTTAAGTATCGTAGTTTTTTTTTAATTAAATGCATTTTTCAATAATAAATGGACGTAATAAAATAACACTTAATAAATTCAATATGCCATCTTTTATCATTTTTAACGTATTAAAACTCACTGCTCAAAAAAAAAAAAAAAAAAACGCATTAAAACTCTTTATCTATTGGTTTTCAAATGGGAACAACAATTTCAAACACTTTATTATTGTAATTTGACAAACGTTCTAGACACTTAAAACTCTTTGAAGTGGTCCTGTAACAATATTTAGACAAGGATGTTCAATTCCATTGGTTAGCTTTACAAAAATAAATAAATAAATAATTGAATATGGGAAATAAGTAAACCTATTAAAATTGGACTTGGACGTATTGACCCGCTTGAACATAGAATTAGAAAAATAGGCACAGATAAATGATTTTTATAATAAAAGGATCAAGTTGACCCATTTTCTTATTCTTCTTTTTTTGCTTTTCATTCTGAATATAATTTTTTTGAAAACAAAAACTCTCATCATCTTTAATTTGAATTTTAAGGTGATATTTAATCTATCTATAGAAAAATTATAGATATAAAATTTAATTTTTAGCCCTTTTCCGCTGTATACTAAATTTTATGACACATTCTATATTATACATGAAAATACTTATGACATTACCCTATAAGTAGAGGTGAAATTATTAAATATGAAAATATTTTCAATATTGAATCTACTATTATCATTGTGTAGTATCTCTTAGGTTTAGATATTTTCTTTTTACAATTTACTTAAACTTTTTTACTTAACATGTTATATTTTATTTCAAAAACTCCATATATTTAGTTAATTTTAGATTTAATTTAATTTAATTTCATATTTTACATACAAAAATTAATCTAATAATGGGATATTAGGTCACTTGGAAATTTATGTAACAAAATTGCTAAAATCACAATTTTTAAAACAATTTTCCTGCATGGTAAACTGTGAGTGGTAAAGTAAAAATTGTGGATCTATGTGGATCTATAACTCCACCACTCAAAACTCATCATGTGGACAAACTGTGGTAAAATTATATCAAAAGTTGTAATACTCCTAGGATAACTCTTTGCTCTTTAGTCTTTATTATGTAAATTTGAAAGTTGAAACCACGTGGGCTATTGACTGTATTGGGCCATAGAACCCTATCAGAACTGGCTCAGAGGCTCCAACTCATGAGCGTAACAGCTAGAGCACACGTATTGGGCTTCAATTTCAAATTTCAAATTATTAGCTAAGCCCATTATGTATTTTCGACCGTTGGAAACCAAGTCGGTGATATATGTATCTATTATAAATATGACCCGCTTAAGAAGACTGCTCTGTTTTGAATTTTGCTCTCTGTATAGTAATCAAAGGATGTCCGAGAATCAAAAGTTTGCTGCGGAAATAATGGTGGAAAAGGGCAATGAAATTGAAGATGGGTCTGTGTCTGGGTCTGGTTTACTTGAGATCGAGAAGATGATAGACACACTAACGCAAGCTGGGCGTGTGGGCGACACGCGCCGTCTCGAGGCTTTTGCGGCGTGTGATGTTTCGATTCTTGAGAAGGTTTTGCCACACTGCAATGTTGATCAGTTGATGTATGTGGAGAAGTTTTGCAAATCCAAAGTGAGAGATCTGAGCCTTGTGACTGATCAGTTGTGGAAGAAATTCTACGAAAGGGAATTTGGGGTTTCAAAGGCTGATGTTGTGGTTCAAAGGATGAGGGAAAAGAAGGTTTCATTCAAGTGGGTGACAATGTATGAAGCTAAATTGAAGGAAGTGGCTGAGGCTGAGAACGAAGCGATTGATCGAGTAAAGCAACTTTACAAGAAAGAGAATGAGAGGAAACAGAGTAGGCAACTCAAGGTTTGCGAGGTGGTGAAACCCATCACAAGAAAGAGGGGATGTGATGAGATCTGTAACATAAAGAAGGGAAACTTGATGAAAAAGGCAAGAAAAGAGTTTGAAAACTGCAGAGAGGTGAAGGATCTTGCTGCTATCAACAGGATTGCCTTGCAAAGGAAATATCATCATTGTCCCACTTTGTTCATTAAGTGATTTGGCTGTTTGGGTTTTCTGTAAAGAAGAGATTTTGTTGAATTACTCAAGGGATTTTTTTTTTTTTTTTTTTTGGCTATTAGGGTTTTTATTAGGCAGGAGATTTTGTAGTATTGTAGAAAGGATTTTATTTTTTGGGATTTGTCTAATCTTTTTACCACTGTCTGTTGGTCAAGTGAGTTTGGCTAATGGGTTTTCATTAGAGGAAATTTTTGTATGGAAGAAACTTTAAGGGTTTGTTATTTTTTATTTTTTATTTTTAGTAGAATTTTCAAATGTCAGCCAAGAGAGCCTGGCTACAATTTCAGGAATACATTTTATTCTACTGAATTTGCGAAATCATCTTCTTGCTTCTTTGCATTTACTTTACGTGATTACTTCAAACAAATTTCTTTTGTCATTGAGACTACTAATGATTGCTGATGATTTGTATGGAGACTACTAATGATTTTGACAAATGGTAATGCTTTGTCATTGAAGACAGATATGATGGATTTCTAATATAGATCGAAGGATGAAGCAATCTAAAAGGGTTAAAAAGCTTTTAAAATTATTTTCCCAACTCAAGTATATTTGTCAGGTTTTATGTCTAAAATTTAGAGCTGAAGTCTTAGAATTGAGCGACATTAATAGTGTCACACTAGTCTTGTTTCTTTAAATCTTAAGGAAAAAATGTATATGTGAAATTTTACAATGGTACTTGGAACTAGATCACCCCTCTAATGCATCTGTGGGTGATGGATGTTCAAGAAAAAGAGGAATCACATATGGACCAGTCAAGTAAAAGGGAGATATTGGCTTCTCACTGATGGCCAGGACGCCTGTGGTTACACACAAGTTTACTTCCTAGATCGGGTATCAACCTGTGAAGTTTGATCACACATCCTCTAAAGATTTAATTAAAAGTCTATATTTTGTGAGTGGAAAGAAACAGAGCAATGGTAGCAGCTTTTATTAAAATCAAGGATAAAATACAAAATTGATCCTCAAAGTTTCTTTTGATTTCATTTTAGTCATTTAACTTTGCTTTTGTTTATTTCAATCCTTTAACTTTTAAATTTATTCAATTAAGGTTTTTCCAACAACTTTTGTTATATGTTGTGGTTAATTTTTCAATTTTATAAATTTTTCTTCAAATTTTTTAAATTAAAAAAAAAGTCAATTAATGATTGAAAAATATTTTTCAGATTTTTTTTTTCCAAAAAATTTTAACAAAAGTTAAGGAAAGGCCTTAATTGAATAAGTCTGAAACTTGGAGGACTGAAATGAATAAAAGCTAAGTTAGAGGACTGAAATGAAATCTGATGAAAGTTAGAGAGTCAGTTTTACATTTTAGCCTAAAATTAGTTACCCTCTTTTTTTTATAAAATTCGGCTTAGGGCTTTTATAAGAGAGATTTTCTTCTTTTCTTTTTTTGATGGGAAATTAGAAAGATTTTCTGGTATTGCTTATGTGATTTTTTTTTTCTAGGTTAGTACTCATTCTCTTGATCCTATATTTTTTTTCAATCGTATCATTAAAATATGTTAATATGATTCTTTTTTCCTGCAAAATATGCTTTTTTTTTCCTTGATTAACAAAATGGACTCGATAATTGAAAAGAATAAAACGTAAAAGAAAACATCTAGTAGGAACCCTTTAGATGTTAATTAGGAATGTTATTTCACCTTATTATGGTCACGCTCAGATGGAAGATGCAAACTCAAGTTGCTCCATCTATCTATTTTTTTGTTATATATAAAATAATAAAATAATAAAATGAATGTTACTTTGCCCTTTGTTTCCCCAATGTAGCTTATAGAAATTGTTTTGGTTAACAGGCATGATATTAAACAAAAGGAAAGAGTTACAAACTGGCCACAGAGGCCAAAGAAGTAGCAACCTGCCTATAACAGTACAAACCATTACTATCAGACACAAGTAATCTATTTGATTCATCTGAGGGGCGAACATCAAAAATAACAAAATCCTCCCTCATACAACATCCTTCCTTAGCCAAAAAAAATCAACACACCTATTTGCCTCCCTAAATACATGAGCTACCTGAACCTGTGTGAGTCTTGCCATGAGAGATCTGCAATCAAGGAGCAAAGGAGAAAACAATTTGTTAGGGTTGTCAGCCTTATTTAGCATCTCCACAATAATCTTGGCATCAAACTCTACTTCTAAGTAATTAATTCCTAGCTGGTTGGCAAGAGTTAATCCATCTCTCAATGCCCATAATTCAGCCATTACACTTGTAGTGTACCCAATTAACCTCGAGTACCCCTTAATCCATCCCCCTTCGCTATTTCTAATTAAGCCTCCACCACCTGCCTTGCCTGGATTCCCAAGCGAGGCCCCATCTGTGTTAAGCTTATACCAACCCGGAAGAGGTTTGAACCATTTGACAGGAATCACAGTTCTGGAAGCAACCTGCTTGGCCTTACTTACACAATAGTAATACTCTTTAGCTTGGCTAAGACACACCTTATCAAGCTTGGGATTTGGGATAGAGTTATCAAACACAACTCTATTTCTATTTTTCCATAGATTCCAAACAACAAATAGAAAGAGAAAACACTAAGGGATGAACCCTTTATGTCTCACATCACTCAAGCAGTTGTTTTTCAGCCAAGCCTCAAGGTTGTCAGCAAAGGAATTCATGTGGGATGGGGGGACTTCCAATTTTCTCCACAGGTCACGCGCAATTATACACTCACGGAGAAGATGGACTATGGATTCATCTTGATCTCTACATAATGGGCAGACCTTGTCACAGTTTATACCTCTTTCCACTAACACTCCCTTAACTGGTATACTACCATGTAAACACAACCAAAGAAAATTTGTAATCCTTGGCAAGATGTCCAACCTCCAAATCCACTATCAATGGAATTGCGTGACATCTTCCTCCCCTTGATTTGCAATTCGGTAAGCTGAACTAGTAGTGAATTCTCCATTTTTGGAGAATTTCCACAATACCATATCTCTCCCACTCCCATGTAGTTGTATTGGTATTGCTTTAATCTTTTCTTTAATGGGTTGAGGAAGATCAAAGGAAACCAACTCCCATTTCCATTTTTGACCACAATACAGGTCCGAAATCTTCAGGTTTTGCTCTTCCTGCCTAAGTAGACATTCAATCATACTTCATAGAGAGTCACCATTCACCCAATTGTCCATCCACACACTAACCCCAAAACCATTTCCAATCCCCCAGGCAATCCCTTTTTTGAGCTGATGGCTTTCCAATTAGGTGACGAAGGGAGCTTTTCAGGGTCTCTCGACCTAACTCTCGAATAGGAGCAATATTTATTCAAAATTACTTTTGTCCACAATGCATCTTGTTCATGATACATCCTCCAATTTAACTTAGATAGCAGTACTATATTCTTAGCTCTTACCTCTTGTATACCTAATCCTCCCTCTTCTTTGGACTTTACAATCTTATTCCAACTCACCATATGCATTCTCCCCTTCTCATTTGTTGACCCCTATAAAAAATCTCGGTTGATTTTATCTAATTTCTCACACACATGAACGGGAAGGGTTGCCCCTTGCATAACATGATTAGGAATGGCCGACATGATTGATTTAATTAAGACAGCCCTACCAGCAAAGGAAAGGAACTTGGCCTTCCATCTAGCGAGCTTACTCATAACCCTTTTCACAATGAAATTGTAGGGGTTTGCAGGCACTCCTCAGTGTTTAATAGGGAATCCGAGGTATTTTCCAATGTTATTAGTCTCTCTAATATCCAGTCTTTCACTTATTTCCTTCTTCAACTCCTCACAAACATTAGGCGAGAAGTAAGTTCTAGATTTATCATGACTAATTTTTTGGCCAGATTCTCTACAAAACTTTGCAAGCACTTTGGAGATAGCTTCACATCCACTAGCATCAGCTTTGCTGAAAAGGATGATATCATCTGCAAAGTGGAGATAGGAAAAACCTAAATTGTCCTTTGAAGCCTTTAAGGGTGTCCAATCACCATTTACACACCTCTGTTCAATAAGATGCCCCAAATACTCCATGCATAGAATAAATAGGTACGGGGACAATGGATCCCCCTGCCTAATGCCCTAGATGGCTCAAAACTCTCTAAGGCACCCCCATTGAACAAAATAGAGGTACTTGTGGAAATGACACAGCTCACGATGAGCTTGGAAATTCTTGGGGGGAAGTGAAAGGCTTGGAGTACTCTATAAATGAAACTCCTCTGATCTGTCATAAGCCTTTTCCAAGTCCAACTTTATAGCCATAAAGCCTGTTTTTCCTTTCTTTTTATCCAAAGCATAGAACAATTCTTGAGCAATCATCACATTATCAGTACATCTTCTACCAGGAACAAAGGCTATCTTTATAGGCGATATTAAATTACCCAACAACGGTATGATCCGAGCCACTAAGATCTTTGAAACAACCTTATAAACCGAATTGCATAAGCTTATGGGCCTATAGTTACTCAAGGACTCAGGATTTTGGCATTTTGGGATCAAGGAGATCAAGGTCTCATTTAGGTATTTCGGCACACAGCCCTTATAAAAAATTCCTTTAACCTCATTGTACACCGAATTTTTGACATCCATCCAAAAATGTTGATAGTAGCCTACATGCAAACCATCTAGCTATGTTGCCTTAAAGGGCTTAAGAGCCCATAATCCAGCTCGGATCTCTTCATCAGTCACATCCCCATCAATTCTAGTTCTATCCTCCTCTTTCAGAAAACAACAAGAAAATCCCCAAACATCCGAGTTCATAAGGATCACATCCTGTTCAGTCATATACAACTTTTTAAAACCATCTTGGATGTAATCCTTTATTTCAATATCACCAGTCAGGCAATTTCCCTCCCTGTGCTTAATGCACCTAATTTTGTTCCTATACCTCCTAACCAATGTAGACACATGAAAGAAGGACATATTGCAGTCTCCAAAGGTGGCAGTATTTAACCTGGATTTGAGTGCCCAATACTCTTCCTCCTGCATAAGTACTAGTGAGTATTCTGAAATCAACTGTTGCTCCAACTCCAAGAGGAAATCATTAGGGTCATTAGCTTATAGAAACTATTGAGACTAGACTCTACCCTTATATCCTTTGGCTACCGTGGTTCAATTATTAAAAGATTCACGCATAAAAGTGAATTAGAATATAAAATTCCAATTTGGAACATCTTTCTCTATAGAAACAAGGTGTATCCAAAATAGATTTGACTTTGTATATAGATGCATGCACAAGTTTCATGACATAAAAGGAGGGAATACAAAACATGTACATGTTATATTGTAGCACTAACATGTAAAATAAGCGCAAAATGTGCTCATAAAGACATGAGGACATGTTATATGTAGCACTCACAGTCTCACATGTACAAGCTAAGCTCAAAAAGAGCTTATAGAGACATGAGGACACGAAGATCTTCATAACCAATCTCCCTCCTATCCTTTGGACCCCTACCTCCGAAAGCTTCCCTTGCAAGTTTCTGCTTTCTCGCCTGTAACTCTAATATCCTCTCTTCAATGCTGTTTCGGGCTATCAACCTCACAATCTTCACATCCTCCTTCTGTCCAATCCGGTGAACCCGATCCATTGCCTGATCCTCAACAGCTGGGTTCCACCATGGCTCCAACAAGTAGACTCTAGAAGCAGCTGTGAGGTTTATACCTGTTCCTGAGGCCTTCAGACTTGCAAGCAAAACTGTGGGTGAATCTGGTCCAGGAATTGCAAATTCTTCAATCACATTTGCCCTTCTCTTTGCATTCATAGACCCATCTAAGCGCAAAATTTTGAAACCAGCATCTTTCAGTGGCTTTTCAAGTAATATCAACATCTTTCGGAACTGTGAAAATACTACTGATTTTATAGCTGGGTTTTGATCTCTTGATTCCACAAGAAGTTTTAGAAGAGTGGATACTTTTGAAGATGCTGTTGTTTTTGAAGAAGATACTCCAGCATCATCAGCATCAGAATTTTCTGGAGGGGCTGTGAACAGGTCAGACTGTTGCACAGGACGGCGACAAAGGGGGCAGCAGGTTTTGCGCTGTAGAGTTTTTAAAATACAAGCTTGGCAAAAAATGTGAGCACAACGTGTAATTACAATATTGGTTGGTGGTGACATGCAAATTGGACAGTCAAAATCTTCACCCTCTTGCAGTACCTCAACCATCTTTTTCAGCAACTCCGGATTGTTGGATACATCTGCTTATAATCAATTTTAAGTTGTCAGTGCAGAATACACACAGAAAATAAATTGGTAGCAAAGATGTTTTTTGTAATCTGCATGAGATAATCACAGCTCTACTGGATAGCTAAATAAATAATTTATTTTTTTATAAGCAAGCCACTGTAAAAAAGTGCAAGAACACAAGCGCAACATTCCACTAAATGACCACTCTCATTGGTCACCTAAATGGCACTTTATTGGACAACATGCATCAAGGTAATTATCAAGATAAAGTGAAAAACAATCTTCTAATTCCAAGCAATACGAACTTCTTAAACTAAAATGCAAACAGAAAACTAATATTTGAATGAATATTGCACATATGCATATTAACATAATCTATCACAAGTAAAATCACCATCATTAAATTATTAGCCTATTAAATATGTCCAGAATTGCACGAGCACACTGATCTATCTCGTACCAAAAAATAAAAACATTAAATATTGATGTATTATCATCATGGAGTGTGGAAGCAAATCAAGAAACCAGACCACATATGTTCCAGTGTTCCAAACATTGTGAATCAATATCCACAAATGTGAGAATTGCCCCCAGAGAGTCCCAGCCAATAACCTGAATGCCAATATAGCCAAGTGCCAAAGAGAGGGATATGCTTAATGAACGATATCCACAACCATATCCTCTCTAGCAATATTCTCAGGCCAAGACCATCTTGTCTCTTGGGTTGATCAAATACATCCCAACTAACCAAATACTCCTGCCTACCCTACCAACAACCAGCCAATAAAAAGTCCTGCATCTTCTCAATTGCTGTGATATTCTTACTGGAATCATACAAACAAAAAGATTTGTAGACGAAAACTGCCACACCCTTAAAATACAACTCTTCCATCTATCCTCCCACCCATCCTTTCCACCACACAGTCATAAAACTCTATTGCCAATGGTTTTCTTATAACAAAAGGCCCAAGTAATTCATAAATGACCAACCAACCAACCTGAGCAGGGTTAACAATATCTCTTAACCACATGGTTGTGTAAGTATGCTGTGTGTCTACCAAATACTTCACAAGTAATGGAAAGTACCCACAAAATACATCCAGAACAAACAAACTGCACCTAATTCCATATAAAATTGGTTTCCTCTTTCCACCAATTGTATATAATAATCAGCCTCACTCTCCTAGATAACATCTTCTGAGCTCTACAAGTACTTTGAGGTGATGATGTTGTCATAAATGCAGCTCCTGCTTTACACCAATTAATTCTACCAATAAAGCTTCCCAAAATGGAGTCCAATGGCATTCAATCACAGTGAAAATGGTGGTGGGGCATAATAGTGAGGGTAGGCAGTCAAAGTCATTTGAAGAGCAGATTTGTTGTACAGTTAACTGAGATAGGTACCTTGAGGTATGCAGCTCAAACAGTTAGCTAAGATGATCAAAATACTCCCTCCATCCCAAATTGTTTGTCAGCCTGAGCAAATCCAACTTTCTAGGGGAAAATCATGTAATGCACTGTCTTCGAAATAAAAATTTACTGATTTCTAAAATTAGCCTCATTAAATTACAATCAGATAATGCAAATGGAAAATGGATATTGAATTTTCCAATAAAATAAACGGCAATTTAGGATTATGAAATTGTGCTAGTTGAATTTTCAAACTAGACATGTCTACCATAGCTCTCTTTTTCCCTCTAAATCCCCAACTTGTGAATCTGCATTCTTTAAAGCAGTGTGCATGGTCAATGGTAAGCCAAGTCTCAACAACTCTAAATCATCATTTACAAAATATGGCTTCTTAAAAATATAGGAGAGATTAGTGAGCAGTCGGATGGCAAGGGATCTAGTCTTCAATTTCTTTAAACTGAATCATAGATCTATAACGACCATCTACACCCACAAGAAGCAAGAAATCCCCACATGCCAACCCCATGGTCCATATCTCTATCTCTCTCTCTCTACAAATATCTGACTATTCTACTTTGATGCTCAAATTGACCAGCTAAATTTGACTAAGCTCCTTTGGCTTCAGTTGGTAGCCATCTCTTTAGTTTGGTGTCAGTTCTCAATTTCCCACAATTGGCAAGGTTGGTTTGGTGGAAAAATACCCTCAAAACCACACTTAGCATACTGTGAGCATTTTTGGGACCTGTAGGCTATTTGAGTCACTATTAGCCTATAAGATCTTATTTTTTTAATTTTAAAATCTGAAAGTAGCAAACTTTATTTTTACTACAGTCCGGGTCCCCAGAACAGGCACCCAAAACTTTAGTTTTTCTTCCTTGTTTAAAATCCATCTCATACCCCTTTCCTCAACCCTCTTAGAAACACTAAATTCCCTATGGTTTCCCTGACCTTTGCCCTCTTTAAACCTTAACCCTAGCATCCAACAAGCCCAAATACTTCTGCCAACACAACTCTTACAACTTAATTTGTAGTCTTCTACAGCTAGGGTCTTCAAGATTCAAAATTTCCTAGTCCAAACTCCAAACTGAACCATAAACCTCTAACACTAATTCCGTACTAACCCAAAATCTTCAATCTTTTCCTCAAGCTGTCACCCTAGTACTTATTCTGGAAAGGCTCTCATTGCTGCGGTCTTACGTCAGTAAGCCATCCAGCCAGCCAACTTTTAATGGGCCCCAGCTTTGTTGATACTCAACTGGAGATAACCATAACTTCAAACCACACAGAAACTCTAATGTAATAAGATATTCTAGCACTAATTTTTATGGCGTGAAGACATAAATGTAATGGACTTTTGATTCGCCTTCAACTGACAATGTAACCTCTGTTTGCAATTCAACAATGAAAGAACCCAAAAAGTCACTTTCTAAGAGACTTTATGATCTTTTGATAACTCGATAATTACAGTGGGGGGAGAGGGGATTTGAACTTTAGATTTCTCCATTAAAAACACCAGAAGGTGCCAACCAGTCAAGCTACAAGACTCTTGGCAATATTACTTTCATGTTTTTATGATGATACTCGTATTTTTAATATTACTTTCTAAGAGACTTTATGATCTTTTGATAACTCGATAATTACAGTGGGGGGAGAGGGGATTTGAACTTTAGATGTCTCCATTAATTCATATTAAAAATACGAGTATCATCATAAAAACATGAAAGTAATATCGCCAAGAGTCTTGTAGCTTGACTGGTTGGCACCTTCTGGTGTTTTTAATGGAGACATCTAAAGTTCAAATCCCCTCATCTTCTACTTCACTCTTGTCAAAAGGGGGAGTCGATGGATCATCTTCTACTTCATTACTCCATAGCTTGGGAGTTATGGTCTTTGGTTTTCTGCTTGTTTGGTATTCAATAATTATGCCTCATACTGTTCTTGAGTTGTTTGAGGCTTGGCAAGGAAAGTTTGCGCAACATCGTCACATTGATGTTTGGAAATTAATGCCTCACTGCTTGATTTGGTGGATTTGGCGAGAAAGGAATGCTAGAAGCTTTGAGGGTTGCGAACGCTCTTTGCTGGAGATTAAGTCTTTTTTCTTACACACTCTATTTGAATAGAATGTGGTTTTTTCTCATTTTTCTTGTTCTTCCTTTTCTATTTTTCTTGACCGTTGTTCTTTCGTTTCTTGATTTATGCCCCCATAGTACATCCCCAATGTACTCGGTTGGCAATCTTTTTATTATTAACAATATTCTTACGTTATTTATCAAAAAGAAGCATAGCTTGTCAAAAGGCCCACCTAAAACAATGAACGGCCTGAAATTTTTTCACATTTCCACCTATAATTTGCAACATTGCATCATTTGTGAGTATGTATTCCACTCAAAATTTCTCAAAAATCATGTATGAAATCAGTTAGCATTTTTTTTTTAAACCTTAGAGAGTTATCATACAATATATACAACATTAATGAGTCATCATACTCACTTGATGTTAACCTTTTCTTTTTGCTTTTGATAGTTTTCCAGGCTATTAATTTTTAAACCTAAATCTTAGGCCAAACACACAATAAGTTTTATTTGCATAGAAGACTCTAATAGTTTTCCATGCAACTTACTTTCAAGTCTTACACTATGTTTCTTTAGAAGGAATGGGGGAGAAAACAGAAGAGAATAGACCCAAATTCCGTTGTTTGGTTAGAAGGAAAGAAAGAAGAGAAATGGATTTGACGGGTCCCAACAATTTTTTATTTTTTACTTTCCCACCAAATCCATAAAATTACTAAAACTTTGGAAAGTTTTGACTTTTTGTGAAATTACTTTTATATCCTTATTACTTTATAATTTAAAAGGATAAAATTTTAAAATACATTTCATTTCTTTCCTTTCTCTTCTCCTTTACATTAAAACACATATTTTCATTTCCCTTTTCTTTTCCTTTCCCTTCCCTTATATTTTTCATTTCTCTTCCCTTCCCTTCTTATTTCTTCTGTCCAACCAAACATAGCCTTAGTGATAGGCTTGATAAGAAAGCAATATGCCATCATCCTCTCTCAGAATCACGCTATAATATAAATTGAGAAGCTCCACTAATGTATCAATAACAAAATATCTCTATTGCAAAAAGGAGACGAGAAAACCACTGAAAAAATAATTCTAAATACTTAAACTAAAGAGTATGATAATAGATTAATTTAGGAATGAGCAACCAAATGAAATCCTCAAGCCTAACATAATTGACATTTTGAGATGGCAGATAAAACACACACAGACGCATAAAGACAGAACTATCTGCTAAATAACAGTAGGGAGTTTCACGGAATCTAAGCATCTAAAATCTCAGTAACTTGATAAAAGAAAAGGAAAAAAGAGAAGATAATTTTAAATCTTTCATAGTACCTTCAATATTGTGATCAGGAAGTAACGATTTGAGATCTGAAGGGCACAACGCCAAATCAATACATATCTGGCGAAGTCGTAGGAGTATACTAAGTACAGCTGAGTAATTGGGCATCTGTCGACCAGCATTAAAATAATTCCGGAAAACACTCTTAGCTTCCCCTTCCATATTGTCGTACAATTCACGTTCTTCTTTAGAAAGTTCCACATAACAAATCTCTATAGTTTTAGGTGGCAACCCAACCAGTCCCTTGTCTTTTGTTCTTCGCAAAGAAATGGTTGCCATTAGAACCTGAAATTGTAACCAATTAAATTCAATAAACTGCATACATATGAATCAATCTGCAGAAGACAACGAAATGAAATAAAAAAGCAGAAAATAGAACAATTCAAATTAATCAAGACCACAAGACACTGTAAAAATTTCTATGAAGGAAAAAGAAAAAGGCAGAGCATTCTCTAAATTAGAAGTGTTACAGCTTTTCATTACAACAATGAGCCTTGGCTCAAATGGCACTTCCTCCCACAAGTGTGCATGGAGGGTGTTGTAGTGAGTTCAAAACCACTAGGTGAGCGTATCACTAACAAATCTAAAAAATAGAAATATAACTTTCATTACCTTTTGATCAAACCTAAATACCTAATAGGCTTCTTATTAATCCATGTTACCCACTTCATGCTATTAATCAGATATATTCACTGTTATTTACTTTTCCAATGAAATCAATTTGCTCTTCTCCAAACCTTTCATATAATCATTTTAAAAAATCTAATGCAGAAAACCTAGTCCATGCATTGCAAATTCTGCATATAAAAGTTCATAACATGTACTTCCTTATTAATCAAAAAGGTTCTCTTTCATCAACATGCGACAATGAAACAACTAATTAGTCGTGCAGAGGTATGCTTGCAAGACTACCTGCGCTTTGGCTCAGGTGGTAAAGGATGTGGTAGGGTTGGAGTTGGAATAGGTATTCTGTTCAAATCCTACCATTCAATCAAATATTAAAGAAAGAAATAATCCATTGCCCCACTTTGCCTTTTGTGCAAGGTGGTGAAAGACAAGTTGATGGACAACTCATCCAATAATGACCTCAAATTTTACTTATAAATATATAAACAAATAAAGACCTGAACTCTGCCAAGATACAATTGTAACAAAAATGGATTTTCAGACAGAAAACCTTCTATGTTCTATATTGCTGTACAATACATAGATTTCATAATCTATAGCCAATAATCTTAATAATTTACTTAAATTTAACCGCTTAAATAGATACTCCTCACATCCCAGTAAGAGTCCTCCTTCTGATTTTGATCTGCTGCAGGATATTGGTCAATTTCAAAAAGTGAAGATGTAATTTCTCTTCATTTCCTCAACAAACCCTCCATCCAACAAGTTCTCTTCATAGTTCGCATGACATGTTCCAATCAATTAGAAGCAAATTGGACTTATTTGGGATTTTATATCAGAATACATTTTTCTATTAAGAAACCGAAACCAAAAACAAAGGACTCTTGTGGCAACGAAAATTTAGATTCCAATAGCTGAAATTAAAGAGAAAGAGATTGAATTAAACCTGTTAGGAACTGTTCTCTGAAAACAGATTTCTGTTTATAAACAAAAGACTCCTTTTTTCCTTAAATATATATCTATAAAAATAAAAAGACTCCTTTTGCAAGGATAAATTGTTTCCAAGTCATGGGAAACATTAAAAGAAAATCTCAAATAACCAAAGAAATTGAAATCTTCAGAATGGAAATGCCAAAAACTATTGTCATTCACTTCTATACAGGTCCCATTATTCTAAGTAGAAAGTGCAACAGAAGTCCCAAAGAAAAAATCATTTAATCTTTGCAATTATGTTTAAAATACACAACTGTTGTGGCAAAGAGCCAAAAACCATATACTATCAAGCAATTGACTAAGCAAAGAAACAAAGTACTATGGAAGATCAGAAAACCTTTCACAATAAAAGTAAAGCATTTAGCCATATAGAACAATGATTTCCAACCTCAAAGAACGCATAATTCAGTAACACAACACTAACATCCCTTTTTAGTAAAAAGTAAACAAAATCTGTAACATGAAATTACCTGTAGACGTGAGAGGCCCTTTTGGTCCCCCTGAGAAAGTGGACGCTGTACCAAGCTTTGCCAATAGCTCTTAATTGAAAATGGCTCAAACCGCAAGAATGACATCAAAGAAAACAAATCAAATGAGCCATTCTGAATTGGTGTTCCCGTAACAACCCACCTCCGCTTGGCTTTCAAATCAGTGACAGCTTCACTTTGTCGAGCATTCACATTCTTTATCACATGTGCCTCATCCAAAATGACCCGCCACCACTCAATCTTACTCACAGGGGACCATGGCCGTTGAACTTCAGCAGCCAGAGTACTATACGTCGTCAATACTATATCATACTTCTTAAGCTCCTCAACATCACTTGTTCTCTCCCCATAATACATATACACTTTCAACTTTCCTCGCCAAGTATGCTCTTGTAGCTGTGTTACCCACGTCGAAAATACAGAAGGTGGGCAGACAATTAAAGTTGTCTTGATAACAAAATTACTAGAAGAGCCCTCACAAACATTAGCAGACTTCCGTATTACATTGGCATCTAATCTTGCATCATTAATTTTACGTTTCTTCCGTGACAAAGTACCCTTCTTACTTACTCTACCTCTCTTACCCTTCTTGCTACTATCCCCATCCTCCTCACCTATTTCATCTAAGTTTTCTAAATCTACACTACCACTACTAATTTCATTAACAGAAGCACTATCGAATTTATCGAATGCAATCAAAGACAGCAAAGTTAGAGTCTTACCCAACCCCATATCATCCGCGAAAATCCCACCACGCAAAGGCTCGGGCCGCACTTCAGTACTAAAATTCGTCAATATATTGACATAACTTCCATCTTTCTCCTCCCAAAACGGAGGCAATTCGTTCGAATTCTCTCTATTAACCAACCAACCCAACCCCTCTTTCTGATGCTTAAAGAGCTTCGATTTGATCACATTCGCGGGCGGTTCCAAAGCTTCCAAACGACCTTTCTTGCTCGCATTCTCATCCACAAGCTTGAAAATTTCATCCACGCTCTTGAATTCCTCAACACCCTTCTTCTTCTCCTTCACCACCGCCGCCTCCGACAGAGTAAAAGACTGATCAGAATCCGAAATCAAGGTCAGCCCACCTCGCGAAATAGCCGATTTCACGGTCTGAAACGCGTCGGCCCTCGCGAAAACGTGGACTTGGCAGGGAATCTTGTACCTATTCCCAGGCACGCGAGTGTTGGGCACAATGCCTTCGACGTGAATCGCAAGAGAGTCGATCAAAGGCGCCAAGACCGAGGCGACGTTGCGTTCGATGTGGCCGACTTGGACGGTGCGAGTGTTGAGAACCTTGATAGCGTTCGAATCGTAAGGATTGAGAGGCTCGCGAACCAAACCCACCATTTCTCGACCGCTTATAGTCCCCGAGTAGTGTTGGATTCCAACGATATTAGCCATTATGAAACCCACCATGAAAGTCTCCGGCGGAGGCTGTGACGGTGGAAAGTCCTGCAGAAGTGAAAACTCATCTGGGTCTTGCCACTGTTCTAGACTCAAGAAAAGTGATACTGGGTCCACTTCGTCTTCCATGGAGAAACAACAACACACAGACAGACAAAGCTTTGTTTTCAACTTCTGGGTTTTTAGAGAGAGAGAAAGTTATAGAGAGAGAGATGGGGTTTTGGGGGTTTGATGTATAGTATATAGGTCGCTGTTGGTACCGTTTCAGATGGGTTTGTTTAGTTTAGTTTTTTCTTTTTTAGTTTTTTTTTTTAACTTTGAATGAAAACCGAAAGGCGCGTTTAGAGAGAGAAACAAAGAGTAAAGAAGAATAGAAGGGACTCTCTCTCTTTCTCTCCCTGCGTCATTCTCCATCTACATCATTTTTTTATTCCACTTTCTTCGAGGTAATTCGACAGTTACCATTGGAGAAGGTGATTTGAATCTTTAAACTCAGAAGAAACCTGTAAATGACTCTCTAAATATGTCATTATTTCTTTTTTCTTTTTGGATAATTTGACGGTTTTAAAAAAATATTAAAATTTAAGACATCTTCTTTTTTTTATTATGGAATATTAAGACATGTTTTTTTAAAATAAAATAATAAAAAAGATTAAGACATATCTATTAAACTATATATAAAAATCTCCGTCTATATCATAAATGATTAAGACATGTCTATTAAGACAGTATATATCATGAGTCCATTATCCATAGTTCCCATATGACATATAGGAGAGCGTGTATTTTGAAGTGTAAAAACAGTAATTTTTAGTTTAAAAAAATATTGTTATCTAAATCTTTCCATTCTTGAATTTTAAAGGATCACATTTAATCTCTAATATAAAGTAATCCTCAATATTTTTTTTTAAAAAAATATATTGATCCCAAACTTTCAATTCTTGAATTTTAAAGGATTGCTTTTAGTCCTTTAACATAGAGTGATTGATTTTAATCTCTAGTATATTTTAAATAAATAACATATCAATTTTGAATTCAGTCACATTATCTATTAAAAGTGATTAGTTTAACAATATAGATTAAAATTTCTAATCTAAATAAATAAACAGGAATTAGAATTACTCATGGCTAAATTTTAGGTATTTACCACATATTTGAGACCTAATTTTCTTTTGGATTTTTTTTTATAAAAAAAATTTGAAGAATCCTTTAGAAAATGTAAATACTGTCTAATTGTCTATACGTGTTTGTCTGTGACTCTATGTGTCGCTGTTTGCTAATTTGAGCCGAATTCAAAAGTAAAAATATAATCAGAAGATGATGGAGGTGGACTCAGCACTCAACAGCACATGTAAGGCATGCGTTCTTGAGAAAGTGCTAGAAAATAAATAAATAAGAATTCTTGGGAAAGTGAAACTTTTTTTATGAAGGGAAAGTGGAAGTTTTTATAACAATGGAATTTTCCGATCAGGTTGGAATAAAAAAGATTTTGACTTATTTTTGCTATTTTTTTAATTGAAGATATTTTTTGTTTTAAATACATCATAATAAATAAGAATAGGTTTTAATTTTTACATTCTATTTACTTAATTAGTGATGTGACAATTTCTCATTTTAAAAAAAATATTCTAGTAAAAAAAAGCACCGGAAGAATCTGAACCCAATAAATAATTAGTGCATATTTTTATTTTTATGTTAGCTTTGTTTTTTTTTTAGTGAAGCATATTCTAGTTTGTAAGCTATTGAAATAGGCATGAAAGAAAGGTGGGTAGGGAGAGCAAAAGTTGCAAAAAGACATAGCAGCTAGCACACTAGTGCAAAGTCAAAAAGCTCCCAACCAGCAAAACCTCACTAGCTGATGATAGAAGTTGAAACTTGAAACAATTGGAAACTCCTAGGAACTCACTCTAACACTATAACACATACATTTATTCAACTACCATTTTAGATTCGTTTTTTAAAATAAAAAAAATCATTTGGCGACAACAAAGGAAAATGAAGAGGAAATTCTCCTCAATTTGCATGAACTTGTGAGGCTTGCTTCTTTATAATATCAACTTCTTCTTTTTACCAATTTTTGTTGTAGAGAATTTTTAATTTATAGCATCTGCTCTTAATAATAACTTTTTATCATTAAACTAAAATACTGATCAATTTTTAATATAAACAAAAATTAGACTCTCAAATTTCTTATTAGCTGTTGGAAAAAAAAAATTTATAAATAAAAAAACTACTTATTGTTTTACTTTAGTGGAACTTTGGAGGTGTGAAACCTGTTTTTTTTTTTTTAATATAGGGAAGTGTGAAACCTTAAATGATGTTGACGTCACTATGGTAGTTCCCATCATTAATAAGTTGGATTTTTTTTTTTAAAGTAGACGTTGGATTTTGAATTTGTGCCGTTATTTACAAGTATTAAAAAATAAAAATAAATAAATGCAAAAGAATATTAACAGGTGTGAAACATGCCTTCACTACAAGCACAAAGTTCAAAATATTGCTGGCATGAAAAATGAGCGTTTCATTATTTGTTCAAAGTCAAATTAATTTAATTAATTCTTGTAAGCAATAAAAAAAAACTCAATTCACTTAATTAAATTTGCTTTTAACTAAAAAAAAAAGGTTCAAACCATTGCTAGCATGAAAAATGAGCGTTTCATTATGTTCAAAAAATTAAATTAATTAATTATTGTAAAAATAAATAAACTCAGTTCACCTGATTATAATTGCATTTGACTAATTCTTATTTCCTCATGGAATTTTTTTTTTATATATACAAAATATAATTCTACTATAGCTTAATCTAAGTGTATATGTACCACCGCATCCCCTTGGTGCGATGGTCACTCCACAAATGTAAGTGCTTGTGGGGTATAGGGGGCAAAGGCCGAGGTTTAAGTCTCCAAGAGGGAGCTTCACACACATATACACTTAGATTAGGCTAGAGTAGAATTCTATCTTATATAAAAAAAAAAAGTGTATATGTGTGTGAAGCTCCCTTCTGAAGACTTGAACCCCGACCCTTACCCCCCACACTCCACAAGCATAAATACTTGTGGAGTGACCATCGCACCAAAAGTGTGGGGGCAAGGGCCTGGGTTCAAGTCTCCAAGAGAGAGCTTCACACACATATACACTTTTTAGGTTAGAGTAGAATTCTATCTTATATTAACAAAAAAAAAAGTATATATGTGTGTGAAACTCCCTTCTGAAGACTTGAACCCCGGCCCTTATCCCCACACTTGGAGTGACCATCGCACCAAAAGCGTGCGATGGTCCTCATAGAACTTTTTAAGATTAAAGAAATGATGCAGAATTGTTTTCATGACATGGAAACGCGTTAATTGTATAATAATAACAATAATTAAGGCGAAAAAAGGAATATGAGGTTAAATTCCTCCACTTAGAGCAACCACATCAGTCCATAGATAGTCTTGCAAAATACAAAAAGCAGTTCTTTTTACACATTTTGACCAAAAAAATACTAACATCAGTGGATGTAAAATTATGCAAAATTGTGCATAAATATACAAGAGTTACAGTAACCATGCAATATACACGATTACTGTAGCTCTTCTATGCATTATTTTAATAATTTCTAATTTCGCTCATTTTTGCTCTCTCTTCTCCATCTGCAAAACCAACGCCTTCATCATCTGCTTCTTCCTCTGATACACACACTCCCACAAACAAAAGAGAATTTATCACACGAAATTTTTTTTTCTTTTTTAATTATTCAATAGAAAGAAAAACCTTTTTTAATGGGAGAGGAAAATTTTGAAATAGATGACTAGAAGAGACTAGAGACTAGGGAGGAGTGTGTGACTCAAAAAATAATGAGAGGAGTAAAGACGGTGGCAGAATCACATTAGCATTATGCCCAAATTTTTATTATAAAATGTTGTAATTCTATGTATTATATATATATATATATATATATATATATATATATATATATATAGAGAGAGAGAGAGAGAGAGAGAGAGAGAGAGAGAGAGAGAGTTTCAACCTATGATATCCACTCCTGATAATAAATATTTATTGCCAGACCAAGATGCCAATTTGTTTTTTTTTTTTTTTTTGTAAATGAATTTCGAACCTAGATATTTTATTTGATGACAATAAACCTCACCAAGTTAAAACACCAATCATGCCCCTAAAAAAATAAAGTTAAAACACCAATTTTGTGGCAATTATCTTTCCAATATATATATATATATATATATATATATATATATATATATATATATATTTAAAGTCAAAGTTGAGAGAAATCATTACATATTTTAAAAATCTGTAACTTAAAAAAAAAAAGGTATAAGTTGTAACTCTTACCCTAGGTATAATTTGAACTTATATATGTATATAATTGTGATTATTTTTAATTGTACCCGTGCATATGCACAAGATTATACAATAAATATACTTTAATAATTTAATTGTGTGTCAATTATGTTTGCATGCAAATTTATGTGTTTAAGATTAGAAAATCAAAACTAAGAGAAAATCTAAATAGATTCTAAATTGAAGTCCAATTTTTCTCCACATATCCCATATAATTTTTTAATTTTTTAATTTTTGTCCCAAGTGAATTATTGGGCGTAAAAATCGAAGAGTCCAAATCTAATTAGATTTCTAAATTAGAGTTTAATTTTGAGTCACGTATCCTATCTAATTTTTTTAATTTTGTGGCAAGTGAATTATTTGATGCACAAACTAAAGAGTTCAAAACCAATTAGATTCTAAATTATATATATATTGACAAACCATGACATATTTTAAAAATCTATGACTTAAAAAATGAGTAAGTTGTAACTCTTATAGTATTAGGTATAATTTGAACTTATATATGTATATAATTGTGTTTTTCTTTTAATTGTACCGTGGATATGCATGAAATTATACACTAGTTATAATTATTTTTTAAAGAATTTCAACCTATAGTATCGGCACTAGTTGAGCTAACTGGAATCCACTACACTAATTATAATTTAATTGTGTGCCAGTTATATTTACATGCAAATTTATGTAATTAAGCTTAGAAACTATAAATAGATTCAATTTAAATTTATCATACTTCTATGCAATACTGTGAATGTGTACATCATTTATTGCTTTTTAAGAAAAAATGTTATATAAATCTCTATGTGCGCGCATGCGCTGTATTCCTACCTATACAGAGGTTACAAACTAGTTAGATTTTAATTTCAATCTAATTTTGTTTAAATATCCCTTAAATTGCCTTATAATTTGGTGTCAAATGTCTTTGTATTTTAAATTCTTCCAATTTCATTTCAAATGTCATTTCAATTATAATTTAATTTTGCTTCAATTATATTTACATGCAAAAAAAATATTCATCTACGTTTAAAAAATATAAAAAGATTCAATTCAATTTTATTATTCATGTATTTATTTGTAGTTGTAAAATACAATATATAGTGATATACAATGTCAATTTGCCATTATAAGCAGACACGATTACTAAAGGATCACTAAGAGCTTGTTTGAATTGAGGGAGAAAGGAGAGAAAGCATAGGAGAATATAATAAAATTAGCTCAAAATAGATTAATTTTAAACAAATTTTATTCTACTTCTCTCTTCTCCCTCCCTTCAAACAGAGGATAAATGGTTTTTTTGAGAGAGCTACCTCAAACAAAAGAAAGAAAAAAGGCAAAAGGTACTACAATCCTCTCACAAATATCTAAACAAGTGGTCAAAAAATAGTCTTAAATGATCAATGAGGTGACACTTACTATAATGACAGATTTTTGTGAGGGAATGTAACTTTCACAAATGACGTGCTTGTGAGGGATTATCCTGTTGCAAATGGGAAAATATTACGGTGTCTGACGGTAATTCTTTATCATCAATTGTATGCAACAAACACCGCCCATTGTAAACCATTTAATGTGAGCCACTAAATGGGCTTGGGACCATCTCCCACCAAAAGCTCATGAATTCTTTTCATTATATGTATATATATATAAGCTAATTTTTTATATTAAATATTTTAGATGGCTCCTTCAAAATTGATTTGTGTGTACTGTGAAGATATATATATATATATACACACATATATATTAGAATTAAAGTGTGAAGATATTTTTTAGTATTTGGAATGGATGGTTTCTTAATTATCTCTTTAAGCCTTCTTCTGTAATAGCTCGTAACTCATACCCTTATTACAAATCTTAACTTTCCAATTGATAGGGGCGGTTTTTGTGCATAGTCACGTGTTTTCAGCTAGAGGCGTGACTTTGCTAGACCTAGATTTGTTTTGGAAAATCCAATCTGAAACTCAACATTGGGCCACATAAACCAATGGCTTCTGGTGCATTTTAAGCCTACAAAATAGATAAAGCCCAAAGTTTTAGAATCATGATAACGGTTGAAATATATAAATAATATATTTAGCATAATAGCTATGATTAAATGATGAGTTGAACGCTATTATTATGTGTGTTAAGTGATGTCCAAGATTAGAAAGTAATTAATTAAGTGTCATATATCCAGTAATGGGATAAGTCCAAAATAGTTCATATCCAACTACGGTTCATGTTCAACATAATAAGGTATGTCCAGCAATGGTCTATGTCCAAATAATGTATGTCAAATAGTTTGTATCCAGTCATGGTTTATGTTCGAATAATATATGCTAATTAGTTGGTCCAGCTATGGTTCATGTCCAAATAATATATGTCCAGCGGTAGTTCATGTCCAAATGGTATATGTCCAACGGTGGTTTTATGTCTGAATAATATATGTTTGATAGTGAGATGGATTCAATTTATTAATATATATATGTTTATTAATGAAGCATTAGTGAATCCATGTTTATTAAATAGTGAGATAATATTAAATTAATTTGCATCCAGTGGTGCAATAGTAATGAGTTAATGTATACTTAATAATGTAATCTTGAAGATAGAAAAATATTGACTTATCTTATATGTTTCTGACTCCAACCGTATAACATCACTTTATTCTTTGTATGATTTGTGGCCACAGCCATATAGCATTAATGAGCTGACAAAATTCCAACGGTATAATAACATTAATCGAGTGGTATAATGATAATAAATAAAATATACTTAATTATATAAATTTGAAGATAAAAATATAATGACTTATATTCATAGTTTGTAGCTTCAGCCGTATAACATCAGTGGACTTATAACATTTTAGAAGCATGAGAAAATGAGTCCAACGGTATAATATGATATTATGAGTCATTTCATGGTAACTTCATGATTGAAGGGGAAAAATGGGTGCAACTGGAGGAAGAGAGAATATGGCCAACCATGTGCATAGGTTGGTTAGAAAAATTGGTGCAACTGGAGGAAGAGAGAATATATCCAGCTGCGTGCATAGGTTAGTTAAGTTTATATCCTTTATCATGCATTTAAATGATTTTTCTCATGTAATACTCTTTTAGTTTTTAGTCAAATGTAAGTGTTATTGCCTTCCATAAGAAGGACTTTTAGTATTAGAAATTTATGTCTTTCATGAGAATAACTTTAATATGAAATCATTGTGCCTTCTAGGAGAAGGACTTTTAGTCTTTAATATTCATATGCCTTTCATGAAAAAGGGCTTTTGTAATATGTTCTTGGAAGAGTATTTGGTATCTTTTAAGATATATGGAGATGGTAAGAAATATATATGTTTTGTAAGATATAGTGTTTGTAAGATAGATTAGAAATATACATAAGAAGTATGTGTGGATAGTTTGTGAGGAATGTATTTGTAAAATATATAGAAGAATGAGATAGATAATATGAAGGTTAAATATAGTAAATACATGAGCTTATAGTTGCTGCTAGAGTGGTTTTTTGTGTTAATATTGGTTATGTTGCTTTCTAAGAAGAGAGGTATTGTAAGAGAAATAGAAAAAGAGATGGAGATGTGTTTATGGGCAGCAAAATGATAATATTTTAGAATAATAGAGTGTGGGAGAGGTGGGTAGTGGATAATAGTGTGGTGAGTTGTGTGTTGCTTGGTCCTCTTTATATAGAGCCAAGTATGTAACTAAGTTTGAATTAGTTGAAGGAAAAATTAGCAATTAAGGAAAAGTTTTTGGCAAAACAAGTGATTTCCTTAGTTGTTTTTTTTTAGCTAAAAGAATAAATTTTGAGCCTGTAATGCTGCTGGAGCTGCTGTTACAGTTGTCAGTCACAACTGTCAATCACAGCTGTCAGCTCTACAGCAGTAGCTGCTGTAGCAACTGACACTGCTGGATAATGTCACCTGAATGACAGCTTCTACTGGAGGAAAGATTCAGTATTAAATTCATGGGTTTGACTGAAAATGTTAAGATAACTTTTATGGGATCCTTCTATTTCTGGTATTGTAGTTGGAGGTTAAATATTTGGCTTAAAATGATAGGATTTCTTTTACGGGATCCTTACTTCTTTTGGTATAGCAGGTAGTAGCTGGGATTAAACAATAATGGGTTGATGATGTCACTTTTGGATATGTGTCAACTGCTTAAGCTACTGATGGAGCTATTGTAGTTGTTGCTGGACCTACTACAGCTTCTACTAAAGTTGTTACTGTTTCTGCTGGAGTTATTGCAATTTCTGCTGGAGTTAAGGCAGTTTCTGCTGGAACTGCTGTTGGTATTTTTGGCTAAGTTTCGTCTTTTTGAAAATTATATGTTTAGTCTATGGTTTTATTACAATATAATTTTGGTAAGTAATAGACTAGTTGATTGATATTTGATGAAGTTTTAGAGATGTAATTATGATCTCTTTGTGTTTTGCCAAATCTTGGAGAGCATCTAATACTAGATATGTGATATTAATATAGATTTAGCCATGTGCTTGAGATTTATTTAAATGAAATAATAATATAATTTAAATGAAATAATATAATTACATTTTTAAATTTATATTATATGATGAATATTAATTTTTATGTAAAGAGCATGAGGAGTTTTATCATTTTAAGTGTTATGTGATATGAGAGGCTTACTAGATGCTACCTATTGCACACTAACCAGTCAGAGTTCAGGAAATTGGGAAGACATGCCAAGCAACGTGATTTCCTTTATCAACTTTGAACCATTGGAGATATACTGAACATATTTCTTAGCCCTCCAAACCATGACTCCTAAAATTCCCCCGACAAGACTCATGAGCTTGGATCATGAGCCAAAAATGAGATATTATGCCATGAGCTTGAACTGTGGGCTTTGATGTAATAATATCGCCATGGGTTTTGGACTATGGGCTTCGACGTCATTTTGTTAATATGGCTCTTTTGGGGTTTAGAAGAGATTTTTCCAAAATCCATATTTGTTGATGTGATGCAAGTTGCCAATGAAATAAATTCCATGTCTAATGAAAAATTTGTCCTCAACACCAATTAATTAAAATATTAAAATGAAATAAAACAAGACCAAAATAACATGAATTTCCCATGACTGAACAAAAGAGTCAAGTAAATCCACATTTTCTTCTGCACTATGTTTTGGAGATAAAGACAAAATAGTTCCTTTTTTTTTTTTTTTTTTACACTTTGCTTTTAATCAAAGATAAGTAAAAAGTGTAATGTTTTTCTTAATCCAAGCTTATATTTATTAATTTTGATAAATATTTTTTGTTATACATCAATTAGTTTATAATTAATAAATAAATAAATAAATAAAACTTCATTTGCAGGTTGCACATATTGATTAACTTTTTACACTATTGCTTATTTATTTATTTATTTTGCTAACTTGGTTATCCATAGTTCTTCTAGCATTTAACTATTGCTTCGAGTGTGTAGTCACTTTTCTTCAGGGACAGACCTAGGATTTCAACTTATGGGGGTCCGAGTATAACCAAAAAAAAAAAAAACTCGAAATAGGCATTTATATAGTATTAACAACTATAAATACACAAAATCATTATTTCTTAATACATTAAGGGTCCGTTTGGATAAAAATTATTTTGCTGAAACTGAAAACTGAAAAAACTGTAGCAAAATAATTTTTAAACGTGTGAATAATGTCGTAAGACCCATTTTTAATGAAAAAGTTGTTGAAAAGTGAAATTTGTGGGACCTGTGAACAGTGCACAGATGCATTGTTCACTGCTGAAAAGTCAAAACATGCTACTAGAAAAAAAAAAAAAAAAAAAAAGGAAAACGTAGACGTGGATCCGCAAACGCAGATCCAAACGGATACTAAGGGTCCGTTTGGATAGAACTTATTTTGCTGAAACTGAAAACTAAAAACTGAAAACACTGTAGCAAATAAGTGAAAAAATGTGGATGATAATTTAGGATATACAAATACTGTAGCTCAGTTGAAATTACTGTAGCATATAAATACAACATTTTTTCCCCCTTCCTTCTTCTATCACTTTTCAGAAATCCACACAGCGTAGCCTCTCGTTCTCAAAAATCCACAAGCTCAGAAATCCTCCGAGCAAACTTCATTCTCTTCCTTCCTTCTTCTATCACTTCTCAGAACTCCACAGCGTAGCATCTCTATTTCTCTCTCTCTTTCTGCGCTCATGAGAAGCTCTCATCTATTTCGATCACTTCGCCGCCTTATCGTAATCCATGGCTCGCCGCAGCTCCGGAGGTCAGTCTTCTCTTTCCTTTTCTTCAGATCTCTGTGTTTGTTTCTTTCGAAGCTATCTTGATTTGTTTTCAGTTTTCTATTTCTCTGTTTCATTTCTAGGGTTTCAGTCACGGTCTTGTTTGGTAGCTGAGAAAATTTATGGCAAGATAAGTTAGAATAACATTTTCCATTTTGATGAATTCTTACTCCCAATGGATTTTTGTTCCTTAGGCCGGGTTGGATCCATAGCCTATGAAATTATGATTTTTTTTTTGGTTGAAAAAAGGACCTTTTTTACTATCTTTTGTTTCTAGGCTAACTGAAAAAAGGACTCCTTGAAAGTCTTGGAGGCTGATATACAACATGCTAATGCTCTGTGAGTTTTTTGTTTTTTGTTTTTTGAGTGTGTGTTTTTATATGGGTTTGTTCTGTTTTTGTTTCCCTGAAGTGGGTTTTTTTTTTAATAATAATTTTGTATGGTTAGGCACTTAGGCTTTGGGCTTTTTGATGATCAACCTATGGTAAATTGTTCAGTTTGTTTGCTAATTGATGGAGAAAAAAAAGAAAAGAATCAGAACTCATTTAAGTGTTGTGTTATGGCTATATTATTATGCTGTACTTTTTATTATCTGATGATTTTTTTTTTCAAATTACTTTGTTTCCTCTTGGAATTATTAGAAGGTAAAAAAATCCAAGGGGTCAACACCTGAGTAGGACTTTTTTTTTTTTTTTTTCATGCCCAGTACCTATCATTACTTTGGTGCAAATAATTTATGGCTGGTGAATTGATTGAGTGTAAAGGTAGATGCTGCTTTATTAAACCAACTTTTGTCTAAATTTGGATTCTGGATTTTTAGGGCTGCTGTAATCCTAAGAGCCAAGAGTGGTGCACATCTTCAAATGAAATTGGTGTACAATCAATTGGCTCCTCTCTATCTTTTTTTACTACAGTGGCTGGATTGTTCTTGCACATGTCTGCTCCCCAGATATCTGAACTTTTTCCACATACTTGTATACAAGGTTGGTTCTTTTAATGTTAGCCTGTTGTAGCTGTGGGTTATCACAAAGTTTGCAATTTTTGCTTTAAATAACTTGAGCATGAATTTGTAGCTTACCATCCTATATTAACAGATATATACAGATGGCAGACCAAACATATCTACACATGGGAGGAAGGCAACAATTAGGGACTTTTATGGTATGTTAATTGCCTACTTTTGAATATGTTTTGTGCTTAGAAAGAAGAACAAAGAGAGGCAATTTGCCAATTATTATGGTTTATGCATATATTCTGACCTTTGTTCCAAAAAAATCCAAATTGCAGCTGTTATATTACCATCACTTCAACAGCTCCATGGTAGCTTGGAGGATTTTGATGTTACTGAAGAAGGGAATCTGCGAATGGAAATGTCATGCAAAAAGAGGCTGGAAGGAGATGGAAGACTCACCAATGTCAATTTGGAAAGAGAAGATGAATGCGGGATTTGCTTGGAGCCTTGCACCAAAATGGTCTTGCCTTGGAGGTTGTGAAGACTTTGACCGGAAAAACCATAACCTTGGAGGTTGAAAGCTCAGCCACTATTGACAATGTCAAGGCTAAGATACAAGACAAGGAAAGTATCCCACCAGACCAACAATGGCTTATCTTTGCAGGAAAGCAACTTGAAGATGGAAGGAGTCTTGAATATTTCTATGTTGGTGCTTTTGGGTTTTTGTCTATCTGTTATCAGTTTACTTGCCATTGTTTAATGGCTCCTAATATGTTCTAAACTTGCTTTAATTTAGTATTGTTTGGTTATGGTCGTGGTATCTTAAACTCGTTGAATGGCCTTATATTGGTCATTTTATTAAGTAATTTAAATAAAGTTTATTTTTTCGTGTATCATTTTATTGTTCTTTATTATTTAGTTTTTGCTGGTTTAGACTTTAGAATTTCATCTTTGTTTGTCATGTGTGATTAGCTCAATTCTGCCTACCAACAATACAAAAACAAATGATATTACATAAAAGAAGTTTGGGCGGCTTCACTTATGGTCCCCACAAACAAATTTCCATAATGTTAATGGTATTTTCAACCACACCAAAAATACTAATTGTGACAAAAATAATAGTCACCATAATCAGTTATGGTTCGCACATATCGATGTTGTGATACTGTCACGAACCTCTTTCATCTCAGGTTCGTCCAAGATTGAGATCATATGTGCCACGGGATCATAATGACCACTCTCACTAGGTCCAAATGTGCCCCCTGTAGATCTGAAATGTTCAATGTCATTGTTTATCTCATGTGCTCTAATGAAATTGTGAAGAACCATTGTAGCAACAATGATGTACGATTGAGTGCGTATATGAAATTGTGGCATACTTCTCAAAATTTTTCACTTATTCTTCCAAACTCCAAAAGTTCATTCTATGACCGAACGGAGTGATGAATGGAGATAATTAAATCTCTCCTCTGGACGATGCAGCACTTCATGAGGCTAAAATTCGGGGATGTGGTACCTTTCCCCCTTATATGGTGCAAGGAACCCTTTCTTCATAGGGTACCCTGAGTCAACTAGATAATACTTTCCTGCAAATGAACACGTTTAATACATTAGCATTTTCACTACATTAGTACATACTTTAATACTGTAATTAAATTACATATTTACAAACCAGCTGGAGCTTTTGGGAAGTTGTAACTCTCATTGTTGAGGCAGCTAAAAAAAATCCTCGTATCATGCGCTGACCCTTCCCATCCAACACATGCGAATGTGAACTTCATATCAAAGTCACATGTGCACATGCAATTTGTTGTGGTGATCCCCTTCCTGCCATAGTACGGGTGTTGCTCATCAACTGGTACGACCACGGGGACGTGGACCCCATCAATCGCACCAATGCAACCCTAACCATTGCCACAAAAATTAATCCATGTGAAATGAAATACGTGATATGAACATAAAGATAATTTTAATAAAATAGAGTCAAGATACGAAATTCACAAAGTACCTTGAAATGTGGCCAATATTGACTTGAATGCTGAATATGCTTTGGCACGTCCCAAAATGTGCGATCAGCAGGCTTGATAATGTCCACTGCCATAACGGTAGGGGTGGCAATTCGTGTTCGCATGTCGGGTTCATGTCGTGTCAACTCATACATATCCGACTATATGGGTCAACACTAACCCGACATGTTTGTTAAACGGGTCAAGATTCCTCAACCCTAACACCACCCATTTATTAAACGGGTCAGTCGTGTCGACCTGTTTATCCGATTTTATCAAAATGAAGAAAAATATTTATGGAAAAATAAGCAAATAAATATTTTAAATATAAAATTCAAAACTAATGAGTAATTATATCACAAATAATCATTCAAAACTAAAGCATATTTCAATATCATAAATAATCAATCACAATACGTCAAAGAAAATAAACTACAACAACTAATAAGTTTATATACTTATAGTTTGAATGGTATATTAGTAAAATTTCATTTAATTAAACGGGTCAGACGGGTTAAACGGGTTCTATAAGTTGAACCCTAATCCAACCCGTTTATCAAACGGGTTAGTCGTGTCAACCCGAATATGACACGAACCCATTAAGCCTCAATCCATAACCTGCTAATTTCGTGTCGTGTCGTGTCGGGTTCGCGAGTCGTGTCCAATTTTGCCACCCCTACATAACGGTGGCTAACAATGTAACTACCTTAACCACGTGTCGATGCACTGTCTCACCTGAGTGCTAAAATCTATCCTGCACTAATCTGTTACCCTCAGCATGACCAAGTACCACCAATGTCATTGCTAGAGACTCTTCCAAGCAAACTCTTCTGGTACCGTTATATCCATACTGGCGCAATGTATTACACAATTGTCGAAACACATGGCTTGACATTCTAAAATGTCTTCGACATTTCTCAGGATTTCCAGTTAATGTATACAATACCCATTCATACCCTATTTGTATATTCGTATGCAATGGTACTTTGGTCATATAGGTCTCCACATAAACTGCACATGCGCACTCGGCTAGATATGCTGCGAGTACAATGTCGTCGCTCATGTCGAAGTCATTGTCCCTGCATATTTTACTGACTTCAATTGCATGTACAAATACTAAAAACAAAAATTGTTAAACGTTATTGAAACTTTATTACTACTAGGGTCAAACTATGGTGGTACCAATTAATTAACAATCCAAATCGTATCCAAGATTTATACAAATTGTATATTCACATCTACAGAGGAAACTACAGAAATTCACTGGTGCTGGGAATCAGATGAGTCGTTTAGCAAATCCATCCTTTTGTATACCTTGAGACTGCTTTACAGCTAGTGAACAATGGTCTAAAAGATATTGAGCTTAAAATTCAGAGCCTTGAAATACGGAAGAATTATTGGTGCAGATATCGAGCTTAAACTCCCTTTACATTTCCAAAATCAACGTTGCTACATAAATGAAGGTTCTTTATTGGTGCAGATAGAAGTTAGAAGAATTATTTAAATACTTTGACATATTACATAAAAACAAAATGACTCATACATGTATGTGCAATTGTTAAAATTTTCATTTCTTTTTGAGTCAACAAACCCACAAATTCCACACCTTAACAAGTTCAACATAGAAATACCACCAGACATTTGCAGGTTTTTTTAATCAATTTTCAATTCACAGAACAGCTCCATTAGAACCACTTTCTCCAAACTCAGATCCAAATTACACACACCTATGTATATATTAAAAAGATACAAAATTTAGGCAAATCTCATTTCCAAAATGGGCTATATGTATAAAAAAAAAATCAAAATTTAAACAAATCCCACAAATCAACTAAAATTTAAAAAAATAAAGAAACTCTAGTAAAGGGGTGTTGCCTATATCAATTAGTGCTGCCTTATGCTCTTCGTTACCTTAAGCTCCATTTGGTGTGTTTATTACCTTACCAATTAAAAGAACTCCAAAAAGAACAGGACAACAAAACCCATCTCTTTTAATGCAAAATCAAACAAACAAAGACTTTGGCATAACTAGAGTTTAAACAAGAAGATAATAAGCCAGAATCTTTTTTTTTCCCTTTACTTTACATTTTAGTAGGCCTACAAGAAATAAGTACATATTGCAAGAATATGGTCAGGTTTTACTTGACTAACAAACTTGAATATGCCCTTATCTTTAAAAGTTGTAACTCTCATTTGCTCCACTCGCTGTCTACTAAAGAAACTCTAGAAAATTTTACAGTGTGTAGGTGGCTCTAAGAATCAAACTAGGGTTTTGGGTTTCACTTGCAAAATTTAAACCAACCTGCATCACCTAAAGAATCCTTTTTGCTCGTTTATAAATAATAATAATAAAAAAATTAAAAAATAGGGGAATGACTAAAAACTGTCTACACTAATCAGACAACATTTGCAGAGCAGAAGAAAACCATACCCGGAGGTCAGTACTTACACTCCTGCTGCATTAATTCTTCTCATTTGACAGCAATTTAAAAAACACCTAGAGATCTTATCCCCTTCTATAACCACCATGTAACACACTAGCTCTTTCGAAAACATTAATAGATTTCATGATCTAACCCCCCCAAAACAACTTCACAACTTAGAAGAATTATTGCTTCCTTGCTGGCTCAAAAGATGCTCTGTTTTAGAGGGAACCAGAAGACCTGAGTAGAAAAGTGATACATCACACCAGCCTATCCCTCCACATAATAGTACATCCCTATCTTTTCCACTAGCTTTAATTTTCAGTTAATTTCTCTTGCATAATTACCTTGATCACATATCACCAATTAAACATACACAACAAATTATACACCAATAAGATTTAACCAATAACATGGGCTTCTTACATCAGGTTTACAATTAACAAATGCCAATAGACATATACAGCAAACAAGCATAGATGTTTTGCACATTATTCTATAAATACTTATAAAAATATGAAGAGGGTATCCAAGCAAGCCCATTATTATCACACTCAAAATCATGCCTAAAGATATATCATAAACAAAATTAAAATAAGAAATATATGAGTAGAGCTGTTAGGTAAAAGAAACCTACATACCTTCCATGTGGTGAAGAGTTATATAGTTGTGGGAAGGATCAAGCTTTGAGGACTTAACTATGCCCAAAAAAAAATGTCTAAAAGGTTATTAGTATTAGAACATATGGAAAAATAAAAAATAACAAACTATAGAGTGTTTTACAAGGAAGTATTGAACAAAACACAACATTATCTATTGTCAAGACCTGCCATACTTTAAACAAAAACCTTTAAAAAAATAAAGAAAAAGTTTTACTAGTTTCAAAACTCACCAGTAAAAAAGAAAATGCAACAAACAAAGGAACATGTAAGCATAATAAAAGGGAAGAGGTAAGCATACACTACACATGACAATTAATTGGTAACCATTGTCTTACATACACACTCATGGTAAGCAGTAGTTTCTACCAATAAAAACAACAGAAATAAAACATAGTGCAACAAGTACAACACTTAAAAAACGATTACTACACCAATCCTATTGAGACAATCCCCTTTCCTTCACTAAAAATGAAATTCAGGGTGCCTTTGGTACTCATTTTGTAGCCACTTCAACTGGATGTCCTTGTCATCGCAAAGTGCTGCAAACATGTGCCTACCCTTCTCTTTTTCCATGAAGTAGATGGTGCTGAACAGATGAAGGTAATGACCCGAGTGCACCTCGTGAAGACTTAACACCATGTCCAGAATTGCTTTAACTTGAGTAGTTGCTGTGGAAGCAAGTGGTGTACGGGTGCTTACACTTCTACTTTCAAAAAAAACCTCTTAGATGCTCTTCAATGAGTCGGACATCTCTTGCACAACTGAACGCTTTTTTTTATTTTTTTATTTCTTGTAAATTGGCTTGAAAAGGTGGACACTGGTTGCCAAGCCTTTCCCCTTAGTCATTGTCGGTCCTGCCCTCGAAAATGATGGACCTTCAACCTCCATTGCATCAACATTTACAAAGGGTTCACATTGGGGGTCAACAAATTTTGTGCTATCAGCGGAGTTCCCAGACCCTTCGGTGGTTGCCTTTGGCATTTGAGCACTTGTGCAAAATGCATTTTTCCCCGTTGCAACCATGCCTCCATACATGATGTTTATCAAATCACGATTCGGCAAACGTTTATTTTTGAAGGTTTTTGCAGTGGGACATTCCTACATGTGGAGAAACAGTAGTTAGAACACAATAATATAGTTGTAGACAGTAAAGTATTTCACAATCATCTAAAGTGAACTAACCGCAATCTTTCGGGTCCACCACTCATCACTGGCCTGAAGCAGCCCAGTGCCAGCATCATAACCCAACCCAGTCTCATTGTCAAAACACTCGTTATACTGCCTCCACCCTTTTTTTCAGATGATCCCATTTGTTTTTAATCTGCAGGTAAGTCACCACTTTTCCTATGTTACCCAACTCAGATATCACTGCATCAACCCCAATTTTGGTCAGAAATCCTCCGTTCCTCTGGCCTTGTAGGACTTGAGCAGCACAGAACTCACAAAAAGCTTGTAGTTCCTTAAGGTCTTTCCAGTAAGCTCTCGGATCATTACTACCACCATCCTTCAATTTCTCCTTAACCATTTTTGCTACAACTTCCTTCTATACTCATTGAGGCATTTGAACAAACAGTTTGTGTGCATATGATATAATCAGTTAGGCATGATAGCCATGAAAAATGCAAAGTGAAATCACATACATCCAAATACAACAGAGGCAGGAAGAGAATTTACATGTGGTATTACATGAAGGATCAAGAAACCCACAATATAACCACACACAAAAGAATCACATGGGGACGATGAAACCAAACACCACACACAATCGTTGAACACAAAAAAAAAACCACAGATTGATGAAGCCTCATGGATCACAATATAACCACACCAACACATGAGAGAGCATGAGGAGTTAGACACAACTTACCCGTGAATGCAGAGACCCACAGTGGCGGCAACGATGTCCCAAGCGGAGAGAAGGTTCGCTCGCACGAAGGAAGAATAGAGGGGGTTTTTTTGAGGTGTTCCGCGTAATGGGTTTTCTACCGTGTGCGCTCTGTTTTGATGGTTTTGTGGTTGGTGGGTAGGTGCAATTCATTGAAGATGATTCGGACGGAGCATTGAAGAGCTTTGAAGCCATTACTGACACGGTAGTTGGGAGAAAAGAAGAAAGCTGAAGAAGAGAAAAAAGATCCGTTGAACAGAGAAAACTCCACACCGTTTTGATCAGATGGAGCTGTGCTTGTGCAATGGAAAAATGGAAGCTGTGCGCACCGTCTCGCTTGTGAACATAACACGCTCGCCTTGGACATTTTTTAATGAAACGGTGCGTCTCATTGTTTCAGCTCTTTCAAATGAATTTTGTTGGCTTTGAAGGTGTCCATGAACAGTAGCGCACACGCGTTTTTTGTTTAATGAAACGGTGTGTTGTTGATTTGTTTCAGCTCTTTTCATCCCGCGTTTCCCCTCAACGTTTTTGTTCTACTGTACAGCTCCCAGCAATTCACAAATGCAAAACGCACAGACGCAGCATTAATTTGGATCCAAACGCTCTCTAAGATACAATTATCCACCAACAAAAACAAAGAAAAAAACACACAAAATAATATTGTTTTTTAATAATAAGGTGACTAGGATTTTTTATTTTTTTATTTTATGTTTAAGCTTTTTTTTTTGTTAAGTTTTCCAGGGTTGGATGGTTGCATGCTAGTTGAGCTAAGTTGACTAGACATTTTATGTTTAAATGCCGATGCCACATTGGCATTTTTTAAATTTGCACAGTGGCCTTTCTATGTTGTTCATTTTTCATTTATAAAACTGACGATTCATGATAAGAAGAGAAATCTGTGTATACTACCTATGTTTTATATGTGAAATGAGTAAAGGATTGACTTCTGTCCTTTTGCTTGGCATTTGTTAGCCGCTATAGCGATCCGAGTCCTCAACCGAAGCAAACCCATCAATGCAGGCAATATGAAAGGAGAGCCTTAAGCCTGACAACTAAAATCGGGAAAATTTTGTATTTTGAAAGAAGATATGATTTGACGTTTCTGCGCCTGTGGCTTGAGTGTCAGGCTAGTTTTTTGTAGCCCTGAAATGTCTTAGGCCCCTTTTCTTACTCTTGTACTTTTTTCATTATTATAATAAAATTCTACCATTTCAATCCCAAAAAAAAAAAAATGCCAATGTGGCATTTTAAAAATCTATTAACCTGGTAAGACCATGTGGCATTTTAAAAAATAAAAACAATTTTTTTATTAATCAATTTTAAAGAAAGAAGGAAAAGATTTAAAAAAAAAAAAAAAAAAAAACAATCTCAGCCCCACATCCAATCCCTAACGTAAGTACTCAACATCGAGAACAAGATCAACAACAACAAAAATTGCAAAACTAGTCTTAACACCCAGAGTCTCATCCCCAAACCCTAGCCCACAAACCAGTCAACAAGCTTTGTACTCACATTGACCAAACTTCCCCAGCTCCTCCTTAGATGACATCAAGCTTCTAGTTGGGTTCCTCAATCTCGGTCATTGCCGCCGCCCCTCACCACTTTCACCTTTGATAATGGTTCCCCTCCTTAAGACCTTTTTGCTCTAGGCTCCATGGCCAAGGCCGACACACACTCTCTCTCTCTCTTGCTCTTGGTTCTTGCGTTAACGGTGGCTTGGTTGGGTACGTAGGTTGGGGCTTCACAGTTTAGCTGAGGCTAGCTGTTTTTGGATTGATTTGAGGATGGTCCAATTCATTCAATGCTGGTTGTATGTTAGATATTAATTCCAAAATGTAAGGTGATACTTTTGTGGATTGGACGTGGTTATGGTAAGGGCTTTGAGTGAGGTTTGGATAGTTTCATGTATATGTGTCTTCTTCAAAACTAATGATTGATGATCTTGACTTTTTCCTTGGTTCAATGTGGTATATTTTGCTCCTTCTATTCAGAAGATGATAGTATACTTGATTCGCTTGATTTCCATGGAGAGCTTTGACTGGGTTCCTTTTCAAGAGAAACACGTCTCATATTTGTAACAAATAACAATAAAAAATCTCATTTCAATTTTTGGTTCATTTGTAGAAACAAATAACAATTAGAATGAAACCAACTTTCTCCATCCGGGTTTTTTTTCCTTCCCTGTTTGGTTACTGAGAAAGTCATTGCTAGCCAATGAAAATTTACAAGATTTTGCGTGTTTTAAAATTTCAATTTCTTATTAGCTTTTTTTATTTTTATTTATTCGGATGTTTCTCAATTGTGCGGAGGTGAAATGTTGTAGAATGTATTTATGAATTGAAGGTTATAAGATAGAAAAATCAAGAAAGTGTTTTTGTTTTTTTTTTTTTTGAGAATGAAGTGTTTTTGTATTTGATTGTCAATAAAACATGAGAAAATGTAGGAAAAAATTGTAATGTTGTATTGTTGTTAGTTGCTAATTTTTTTCATGGGAACTAATATTTTTTTAATCTTTCTTTAAATTGAGAAACCAAATTTTTTTTTTTTAATTGAGCTTTTAAAAAAATGTATTTAAATGCCAATGTGTCATTTTAAAAATCTATTGAAAAAACTTAATATTAGTTTATTTTACCATCTCAGCTTCAATGTGCCATGTGTACACACCAATTACCAAGTAGATATTTTTTGTTAGCACTTTAATAGTAGGGATCAAATTGACTTTAAATTAAAAATAACAATGACCAAATTGATTTTATCAAAATATAAGGATTAAATTGACTACAATTCAAAAATATAAGGACCAAAATAGTGTTTCCGCCAAATAACAAATCTGTGACAATACGCTTACAATAGCTTTTCCTCCATCTGAAAATTTTGGAATGGGTAAGCTTGATAGTTCGAGTCTTTTGGGTAAATATTGGTAAAAATGAAGTTTTTTGGGGTTATAGTCACTGTTCGAAGTTATTTGGGAAAATGAGGAGAGAGAGTGAATTTCGGTAACAGTGTTGCCGAAATTCGAAGAAAAGTATGAGAGAGAAAATCCAAACTGAGGAGAGAGAAATTTTGAGAATTTCGGCAACAGTGTTGCCGAAATTCCTTCTGCCCAAACCCTGCCCGCTTCACTGAGTGCCCATGCGCGTGAGTGCCAAAAGGAAAAAATAAAAAAGGTTTGTGGCAATCCCATTGCCGAAAATGGAGGGAAAAGAAAAAAAAAACAAAGAATTACAACAATGGGATTGCCGAAATAGGGGGGAAAGAAAAAGAAAAAAAAAAAAAAGTGGCCATGTAGTGCCAAAATAGGAAAAAAGGAAAATTCGCAATGGGTTGCCGAAATAGGGAAAAAAAAAAAAAGGTGGCCATGTAGTGCCGAAATAGGAAAAAAAAAAAAAAGGAAAATTGGCAATGGGGTTGCCGAAATAGGGGGGAAAGAAAAAAAGAAAAAAAAGAAAAAAAGAGGAAATGTGGCAATGGGATTGCCGAAATAGGGGGGAAAGAAAAAAAACAAATGTGGCACTACATGGCCACCCTTTTTTTTTTTTCTCCCCCCTATTTCGGCAACCCCATTGCCAATTTTCCTTTTTTTTTTTTTTTTTCCTTTCCCCCCTATTTCGGCAACCCCATTGCCAATTTTCCTTTTTTTTTTTTTTCCCTCTTCGGCAACCCCATTGCCAATTTTCCTTTTTTTTTTTTTTCCTATTTCGGCACTACATGGCCACTTTTTTTTTTTCTTTTTCTTTTTCTTTCCCCCCTATTTCGGCAATCCCATTGCTGTAATTCTCTTTTTTTTTTTTCTTTTCCCTCCATTTTCGGCAATGGGATTGCCACAAACCTTTTTTTTTTTTTTTCCTTTTGGCACTCACGCGCATGGGCACTCTGTGAAGCGGGCAGGGTTTGGGCAGAAGGAATTTCGGCAACACTGTTGCCGAAATTCTCAAAATTTCTCTCTCCTCAGTTTGGATTTTCTCTCTCATACTTTTCTTCGAATTTCGGCAACACTGTTGCCGAAATTCACTCTCTCTCCTCATTTTCCCAAATAACTTCGAACAATGACTATAACCCCAAAAAACTTCATTTTTACCAATATTTACCCAAAAGACTCTTGATAGTTCAGTAAGCACATATGTATAGTATAGAATTATACACCAAAACAGGATCAACCTAATATTTTAATTTAAAAAAAAAAAACAGAATATCCGTGTAATCATTCCAAAGCTTGTCAACATTAATATATATATATATATATATATATATATATATATATATATATATATCAGTTAGTCAAAATAATTGGAATATGCTTAACAAACGATCAATCAAAATCAGAGGTGGAACTAGGACTTCAAGAACGAGGGATTAAAATAAAATTTTAATTAATGAAGGTTATTATAGAAATATGAAGTATTTGGGATATATAAACTTTAGTCACACTTTGTTTGTTTCAGCATCAACGTTTTTTGGAAAATTATTCATTTTTCAAATAGCATTTTTTAGAAAACTATATTATTTTCCAGTGTTTGGCAATGATTTTGAAAATGAGCTTGAGAATGTTTTCTGGTATTTGGTATGCAAATTTTTATTTTTTATATTTTATATTTCTTGTGTAATTTAAAATGTGTACTATGTAAACCAACTAATGTAATCAATATAAATATAAAAAATCAAGAATAAATTTGGTTTTTATACTAAAATTTTGACAATAGATACAATCAAAAGTAGTTGTCAAATTTTCATGATCTCTACCACTCATTTTGCTCATATATATGGACAGGAATGTTCACACACACACACACACACATATATATCAACCATTTGTCTATACACATAAAATTGACAGGGAAATACATTTTTAATATGTACAAATAACAATAACTTTTAATTGTTTGCTCTTTTTGTTGGTACATTAATTGTCTACTATAGTCAACCACAAGTCTTTAATATTACTCAAAGTTATGTATTTATATAATGCATCTATATAATATATCATCACTACATAATATCTGCATAATGTATCTGTCAACAAAAAAGATTATCCTATGTAAAAGCAATTTAGAGCCATATAGGCACTATGTTTAAAATTTTCGTCTTTTACTTCATTCATTCATTCTTCTTTTTATTTTTATTTTTTTAGTACTTTTATGTGCAAAAAAAACTTCTACCTAAAATCCATCAAACCAAAAATTTCTTAGAGAAAAAATAAAATTAAGTTTGAAATTCAAAGTAAAGAATTGAGATTTTGGTAGAGAGGAATGAAATAATTACCGTTGAAAATATGTTCTCTTTTGCAAGTTGGTAGAGAGAAATGAAATAATTACTGAGCAATGAGGGGAAAAAAATCTAATTAGAGAACTGTGTTATAAAGGAGAAGAGATATATGGAGAGAGAGAGAGAGAGAGAGATCTATGGAAGAGAATAGACCAGAGTTAGTGACAGTTAGGGTGTGAGGAAAGAAAAAGAAAAGGGAAGAGAGAATGAGTGAGAGAGTGTAACATGAGAGAGATTGTTTTCCAAAAGAATTTTTTGGAAAACAACCTATAAAAAACAAGCCTTATTTTTATTAGGATTTTCCATTGACTAAAGATAGTTTTTCATTGACCAGTTTTTTTTGTGCTACCAAACATTGAAAAATGTGGAAAACTATCTTTACAGAAAGTTTTCTAGCAAAATAAATAGAGCGTAAATATAAGGGTGAAAGATGAATTTTTGGTAAGTTTGGGAGGACAATGCTTTATTTGGTTCCACCCCTAATCAAAATACACATTTACATGGAAAACATATTTGGAATGCAATTTCTATCTCAAAAAAATATATTTAGAATGCAATTTTATTATAAAAAAAAGGTGACTAAAAAAGCATTTCTTAATTGAAAATAGTTTAATGTAATAGAGATGGAGAAAACTTCCTATTGGCTTAGAGCATTCTCATCAAACATGTCAAAAAAATATAGCATTTAGCAAGCAAAAATGGCATTGTGGCACTGTAGCACCTTTAGGTGAAATATATAGAAATCTACCACTGTTTCGAAAATAAGCAGTAATCTACCACTTTTTTGATACTCGAGTTCATGAAACTCCAGCTCTCAATGGTATTGGAGTTTATGGAACTCAGTTCCATTAAAAAAATTTCGGCTATTTTTTCAAAGAACTCAAGTTCATGGAACTCGAGTACCATTTAGAACTCAATTTCTCCAAACTCGAGTACCAAAAAAATAGCAGATCTCTACATATTTTCGAAACAGTAGTATATTCATATTTATTTCTATGAACAATGGTAGTATGCCATTTTGGCCACATTTAGCATCTTAAATCACTACTTTATCTATTTTAACATTCCACTTTATAATACATTCAACATTAAAGGTTTTTTTTTTTACCACTTCATTAAAATATTTTTTATTTTTTTTTTCTAATTCCTTTTTTTTATCCAATAAGAGAGAGAGGCATGGCACAAGAGAGAGTGAGAGAGAGAAAAAAAAAAAAATAATAATAAAACTCTAGCAACTTGCTACAGTAAAATGTTAAAGATGATACTCCACTATAACAAAGATGTTAAAAATTTAAAAAATAGCATACTTGATCTGGATGATATTGTAAGAAAATAAGAGCTAAAATTAAGATTTAGGAAGGTGGATACTGGGTGGTGTTGTTAGAACTTAGAACTAATTCAGAAACGGTGATCGGTAAACTTGGCGGACACCTTGTCCAATCAAAACCCAAATAGAGAAATTATTGAGACTATTAGACAACTTCTTGGCATGTTATCAAATGTATGGGTTTGGTTCAGCTATTTGTTATTGTTTCTCGCCTGTTTCAATGCAAAAATGCAAAAAACAAAAGTCAAGTTATTGAACAAAAAAAAAAAAAAAACATGATTTGTAAATTTGTTAATCACATTCTGAAGCCGCAGACCTGATTTTCTTTTTCTTGCTTTCCTTCACAATTTTGTCAGTTATACATATTTATACAATTACAACACTCTTCTATTATAATGACTTAATATACTCTTTAGAAATGAGGGGGAACGGCAACAAGATTTTTGATGGTGACCAAACATTGATGAATATCCTTACAACTTGAAAGACACTATGCTAAGCTAAGAAAGGGAAAACTGAGTTAAGGCCCTTACCAGCCTAGATGTTGACCAAGGAGACTTTGATGGTAATGTCAGTAAAAACCAATGGGAGAGTGGGGGCACCAAACTTCCTTGGCCATAACTATGTTAGAAACAGATTCCCCGCTAAAGAGCACATAGAGTCATAGACTCCCTCCTAAATAGGGCACCAAATGACCAAACTCCTTTATAGGGTCAAATAAAAGATCAGTACTAAAGACCGACAGACCCTGTCGGTTAGGATTAGACCCTACATTTCAAATCACAAAGTATTTTCAAACTTATTCAAAAACATGTTCAGAGTTTTCAATTCATTAAATTAAGTGAAAGTTCACAATTTTCATTTTAGAAGTCATCACTATTAAACTTCAGATACATTGTTTCGCAAAATGCCTAAATCCTAGGATGTAAATAAGTTTGAAAATTAGATTATCATAGTTAAAAAAAAAAAAAAAAATTCCCTAAAATGCATAACATAAAAATGAGATGAATCAAGACTCAAGATGAGTCCGCAACACTACATAGCTTGCAAGAAAGAAAATCTTAACAGCTTATGAAGAGGATAAAGTTTTCATTCAAACTGGGTTGGAGGAGACAGCCCCTTAGAAGTAAAATAGGTCAAAGGTTTTTATTTTTAACCTGTCCAGAGCTATTGCAATGGCTAGGACTAACTACTGCAACAACTTTTACATTAGAAAATAAAAGAAACATGCAAAATGAGGGCGCATTATTTAAAACAAAAATATTCTTGTAAACATAATTACATATAGAAATACAAAAATCATTTTTGGTCTATTTTCTTTTCTCCTTGATCATTATCTCGACTCAAGCTAACAATCTCACAAGTTACAAACTAGCTAGTTTGAAGGTTTAACTGTTTAATGATATTGTAAAAGAATGAAAATGAACAAAATTGAATGAAATATATTTGAATAATAGCAATGAGCGGAAAAGAAATTAAGAAATGGAATGGAATTAAATGTAATATTGTTATTTGGATGTTTTAAAACAAATAAATGAAAATGAATAGACTAATGTAAATAACCTTGTTTGAGATTGAAAGTTATATAGAAGAAATGAAATTGAATCATTTTAAAAGAATATTACACTAAATGTAATATTGAGAGGAATGAAAATTTGGGATTCAAATCTTCTAAATTTCATAGGGTACTCTACTTAATAAATTTCTTTAAATCTTAACCATTCTTTAATGATTTAATGGTTTAGATTTTGCCATGTCAGTATTCCACTAATAATAATCTTAATTGTTTTGTTTTTAACAACATTTTATTATTTTAAGAATATTGTTAGTGGAACGCTGATATGATAAAATCTAGACCATTAAATCATTAATGTGTGTGGTTAGGATTTAAGGATATTTTATTATTTTAAGAATATTGTTAGTAGAACGCTGACATGATAGAATCTAGACCATTAAATCATTAATGTGTGGTTAGGATTTAAGGAAATCTATTGATAGAGTACCTTAAGAAATTTAGAGGATTTGAATATGAAAATTTGAAATTTTAAAGGAAAGAGAAAAGAATGGGTGTTTCTTTTTATCCTTTTTTTTTTTTTTGCTGAATATTTCTTTTTATCCATTTCATTTCCTCTTACTTAAACTCCCAAATAAATTAATGAATTTTCTATTCTCTAAATTAAAACTGATAGGTCAAAACGTATTGACCCCTTGTGATAAATTAGGTTGATTAATTAGCCAAGTTATTAATTAATCAAATTAACATGCAAACGCGTGGTAGTACAAACAAATCACCAATAAACTAAAGTGCAGTGGAAAATAAATTGACACGGTGATTTGTTTACGAATGAGGAAAACCTATACGGCAAAAACCCCACCGAGTGATTTTAAGGTCACCACTCTCGAAACTCTACTATTATCACAACAAGCAGTTACAAGTAAAAGAATCCCAAGTACCTTACCAACCTACAGTTGAACGCTTATCCCAATACCCAATTGAACTTGTTTTGTAGTGACAGTTTCTCCTTTCAATGCACGGCTCCCAAGTACGTGACTAACAAATTGTGCGGATCCCAGTACGTGACTTCAATCACCAACTAGAGAAGATTGTTGGCTGCAAAGTTCTTCAATTCATCCACACGATGAAGATCAAGAAGATGCTTAATTACAAAATCCAACGGTGCAAAGACACAACAACTTTTTCACAAGAGAGATGAACTAGGGCAAGAATTTCGTCTCAAGTTACAATTTGCATGAACAAGGATTTCTCAATGCTTGTGCAATTTGCCACACTTTGAAGGCCCTTAGAATAATCCTTTTATATGTCTAAGGTTAGGAGAAAAGAAGGCCCAAAGACACATCCACGAATTAGAATAAAAACAGAACTTAGAATCTGTTTTTTTTTTTAAATCTCGATAGCTACAGGTGTCGAGGTGCTGTCGAGCCTTGAGGCTAGAACAGCTTCTCAAAACTCGATAGATACAGCTGTCGAGCCAGCTGTCGAGTTTCAATGAAGAGCACTTCTAAGCTTGTTTCTTGGACAGACTTGCATGGATTTAACACTTGATCTTGAAACCTTGTTTCTTGAAGTATTAACCACATCCTAAATCTACTCAATTACAAGTAAAGTGCGTTTTGACAAAGGATTAGCCAATTACATAACTAATGAACGACATATGTTCTAAACAAGTGAAACACATATGTCCTAACAATCTCCCCCTTTGGCAACCCGTGACAAAACTACAACCAACAAATGAACATATGAGAGAAGTCATAAATCATTCAACTCATATTCACTTGTTGTACACAATAAAATTTATCCTAACACAAACTCTTGAAAAACTTTGCAAGAAGAGAGTTTATGACTAGTAGACTTTGACAACCTGTATTTCTGAAACACTTTAAACAAAACTCATTAAGGCATCTTAGTGTGAAATAGAAATAATAGATTGCATACAAATAAAGAAACATGTGTATAAAGAGAGAAAAGAAACAACACATGTAGAGATAGGTGAAAGAACATACATCATCACATATATAACAAACATAAGCAGCACAATGTATGTAATAGTGGTCACAAGACCTAGGTACAAGAAGAATGTGTATCTAAAGTAGAGAAAAGAAAACGATACAAGTAATCCTCACTACATCCCTCAGCACTCAACACTCCCCCTATCAAAAATGTCCTATACAAGCTCTTCCCCTAAGTATGACTACTCTCATAACCCAAAACTACTTCCCCTTTTCGTCACGAGTGACAAAGGGTAGAGTGTCAAGTAGACATCTCATCGGTAGAGCTAGCATCTCCATCATCATCATCTGAAGCATCATTGTCATCACCATCACCATCAGACTCAGAAGCCACAGGAGGTGGTGGAGGAGAAGCCTCGGGAGCAAAACCACCCATGGTCGCCTGTCGCCTAGCAATGCAACCAACACGAACATTCACCTGATACAACTCTGTAGAGAGTGTATCCAGGCAAGCATCCATGCTTTGAAGCTACGCCATGATGTCTCCCAGTGACGCATCGCTTGTAGAAGAGGAGGGAGCGGATGAGACACGAGCAGATGTGGATGGAGCAGAACGGGAGGAAGGAGTAGCTGAACCTGTCTGACGCAACCTAAGTTGTGCCTCACTACGTTTTACTGTAGCGGTATTTATGGCAACCATGACATGAAAAGGGTCAAAGACAGGAAAAGGAATGGAAAAATGGCGTAAAATCCTCGTGATAGCGGAAGGAAAGACGAACTTGTCATAGGTAGCCGTATCCTTATACACGTCCATGATAGAAAAGATGAAATGTGAAGGAAAGTCAATGGTAAGATCCTCAATAAGAGACAACAGAAAACGAGCACAAGGCTCTGTGATAGAGTTGTAGTGAGAGAGAGGATGCAAGACAAAAGTCATCACTATGTTTAAGAAACGAGGACTTTTAGCAAAAGGTCGACATGACGTAAACTGGTGCTCACCCCAAACAGAAGGGCGCTCACAAAAATCAGAAATCATCTCATCTTTGGACACAGTCCGTAGACACTCACAACCAGGGTAATTAGGATGCGCAAGCCTCGGTACTTGGAGCACATCGGATACCAACCCCGGTGTGACGACTATGCGCGTACCTCGAACGCAAGTGAGAAAGAGAGGTACTGAATAATCGAATCCATGCATGTTGGAGTAAAACTCCTAGATCAGCACGGAAGGACAAGTGACTGGGACGTTACATAGTGACTCCCATTCCCGTTTGTGAAATACATCGGGAAGGTCAGTGTCGGCAAAGTTTGCCAGAACAACTTGGCGTTTCGAATGAACACCTTGTTTAGAGAGTTTCTCCGAGAAGTCCTGATGGGCTTTCTCGTCACGGAATCGAATAGAAAGAGGAGTAGGATCAGAAGATAAAGAGGCCCTAGAACGAAGAGGGTGTTGGGTCGGAATAGACTTACGTTTTGGTGCCATAGACACAACTAACGCAAACAGAAAGAGAGGGGGAGGGGAGAAAGAAATACTCAGAAAAGTTCCAACACAATTCAAATATAACAAGTATATTGAAAAGATAGAACGTATGCATGGGGAATGCATGAACATATGACATGCAATATGAAAAACATCATGCGCTCAGCCCAATCCAATCCTACCAGCACACTAACATTTTGCACACATCTAAATGCATGAGAATACTATTAGAATGCGAATGTGATGTAATGCATGGAGTTTTTAAAATCAAAACTACAAAACCCATCAAAAATTTCAACACAAACTCACCAAATTTGAAAAACCCCAAAATTTTTCAAAGACCCCAAAACCTAGGTTTCAAAAACATGAAATGCATGTAGAATGAGGGATAAGAAGCTTACCAAGTGAAGAAAAACTTGATGAAGCTTAGAGAAACCTTGAGAAATGGAGTTGGAGTGAGAGAGAGAGAGAGGTTAGGAAGGTGAAAAGACAGTTCTATCGAGAGAGAGATTGAGAGAAATAAAAAATGGATCGCACAAAACCTTTATATAGAACCTCAGTAAATCCTGACAGATACAGGTATCGAGAGGTGTCGAGACATCCATCGAGGTAGGTATCGAGAAATACAACGTTGACAGATCCAGCTATCGAGAAGGTGTCGAGGAACAAGACAGGACATAAGAACAGATGCTCGATTGATCCACTAGATGTTGAGAAGCTATCGAGAGGATAAGAGGTTTCTTGATTGATCCAGAAGGTATCGAGAAGTTATCGAGATTGCATAAGAAACAGCTGAGAAGCTCGACAGACAGCCAGGTATCGAGGAGGTGTCGAGCCAACTTTTCAAAACAGTTTTTTGAGAGGGGAAAAACACAGACATGAATGCAATCACGCATGCAACTCAACCAATGATCAAATCAACATATTAGACTTTCAAAAACATCTCTCAACAACAATCTTAAGCACATGGATCTAAACACGTACTCACACACTAAACAAGTCTAACCAATTTTATATTTCAAAAACAAGTTAAGACAGTTTAGTGGGCATACATCAACGCATATAAACCTTGTGATGGCTAAATCACATTGTACTTGCACATGTATCAAAAGTAACAAGGAATATTGCGTGTTGTGTGTGAAAACATCGCAAGATTGCATAAGTGTTTCTATGTTATGATGATTTGAGGTATGAGAAAATCACTTTAACTCACACACAATCATAACTGTTTGATGGAGACTATCACCTTTGAGGTACATCCTATAACTCCCACATCTCCTAGAAAACAAGCTTGCAATTATATTTAAAGCATTTTGTTCTTTTTGCTTTTATTTTCTTTGCATATTTTCTTTTTATTAAGCAAATCATGCATGGGTATATGAAAGTGAGAAAAGAAATACCCAGTTATGTTAAGCTTTCGACATTGCACTTTTGCTAAGCCAAAACATACAAATGTCATTGATATTCCACTTTTGCTATGCCTAAGCACACAAATGTCATATCATGATTGGTGAGTAACAATGGTGAGATGGTTATTTATGCCTTTCTCTTAGGATTTTCTAGTCCTACCTGTCAAAAAGAGTGATACGAGTGTTAAGTTCAAGAGATCACTTTATCTTACTCATCACAAACAAAGAGCTACAAAGCTTACTTGCTTAGTTGTGCATAAGAATGCTCATCTAAGTTACAAAAGATACAAAGTTTAGAAAACTCTGTTTCAAAGGTCATTTTAAGGTTCACAAGAACTGATGTACACAAACACACACTGTTTTTGTATTTTTCAATTTTTATTTTATTTTATTTGAAAAACAAAATAAAACAAAACTGAAAACACACAAACAAAAACATTTTAAATAAGATAAAACAATGCATAAAACTAGACTGACACAAAAATATTAAAGCAAAACACACAAGTAATGCAAAAACAAACATAATAAGGGGGAGAGAGAGAAAAAGTGAATAAATCACTTGGAACCCTTTTCCTTCCACACCTTGGAAGGATTGAAACCATTCAAGTTCGAAAGGAACATGAGAGCTTTGAGAAGATCTCCAAGAGGAGCAAGAGAGATTTGAAGCTAATTCTGGTTCCCAGATGCTATCATGCCATTGCTCTGTTGAGTGGCTAACCACTTATAGCAATTTGGTCGAGTATGACCGGTAATGCTACAATGATGACAGAGATGTTGCTTCTTCTGTTTAGGCTTTTAAGAGTTAGTCTTCTTAGTCCTAGGGTTTTTAGTGTCTTTCTTCTCAAGCTTAGGGGGTGCTCCTAAGATAGATTTACCCTTGTCTAGGTTCTCACTTGCTAAATCAGTTTTAACATCATTGTTATCAATTTTAATATTATTAGCAGGGGGAACAAAAACAGTAGTACTTGTAGAAGCAATATTAGAAGAAGAGAATTCATACCCCAAATCTGTTTGATCAGAAGCAGATTTCTGAATGCTGAGCATCTTATCCAGCTTCGCACTTGATGCCCTCTCCAATTGAGCTCTAACTTGAAACAATTCCGCTTCAAGCTTCTTGATCTTCTCAGCCAAGAAATTGTTCTCGAATCTCAGTTCCCTAATAGTTTGATTAGCTTCATCAAACTTTGTGGAAAGTTCCTCACGATTAAGCTCCACATCACTGAGTTTCTTGGTGGCTAGCCTATAGAGTTTCTTATGCTTCTCGGAAAGCTTGTACAGTTTCTTATAGGCTGTATGGATATCATCTTGATCATCCATCTTTTCAAACTTGGATTCCACCAATTCCTCTTCTTCATCCACATCTTCAACAATCCCTTCAGTAGGATTTATAGTGGTAGTAAAGGCATTCAAGATTCCATCATTCTCATTGTCGGAATCATCCTCAGGCTCAGTGTCGCTCAAAGTAGTAGCTAGTGCCTTGCTCTTCCCAATGCTCTTGAGATATGTGGGACATTCCTGTTTCATATGACCAAACCTTGGACATCCGAAGCACTTGGGTCCAGCTGGAACAGTGTACTGACCGCCATCCCTAGCATCCTTCTTCCCTTTATCTTGACTCTTGAACTGAAATGAGCTAGATTGCCTACGGTCCTTGTCGAAACCCTTTCCATTGGCATTTTTCATGAATTTCTTGAATTGTCTGGTGATGTAGGACTTCATCTTAGAGTCTTCATCGTCTGATGACTCATCTGTCTCACTGCTCTTGGCTTTCAGTGCCAAGCTTTTGCCTTTACCCCACTTGCCAATTCTTGTCAATCCTAGCTCATAGGTTTGCAGATTACCAACTAGCTCAATCAGAGGAATCTTGTCAATATCCTTTGATTCTTCTATCGTCGTGATCTTGGCATGGAATCTCTCAGGTAGAGATCTGAGCACATTCCTCACAATCTTGGGTTCAGGAATGGTTTCCCCAAGATTGAAGGCTGAGTTCACTATGTCCTTGAGCTTGGCATAGAACTCATCAAATGACTCATCCTCCTCCATCTTAATTTCTTCAAAGCTTGTAGTGAAGCTTTGTAGCTTCGAATCTTTTACAGCCTTTGTTCCCTCATAAGTTGTCTGGAGGATGGTCCATGATTCCTTAGCAGTTTTAGTGGAGGATATCTTCTTGAACTCCTCATTAGTGACCGCATTGAATAAGGCATTCAATGCTCTGCTGTTGAAGTTTTCTGCCTTTATCTTGGCTTCATCCTAATCGGCTGGCGCTTCTTTAGGCTTGGTCCAGCCTATCTTCACAGCTTGCCACATATGCTCATCTACAGACTGCAAGAAAGCTCTCATGCGTGCTTTCTAGTATGCATAGTTAGTACCATCAAACAGTGGAGGTATAATATGAGACTAACCTCTATCCATGACAAATAGGGGTCAATGGATCACACATCAAAGATTAAACCTAATCAAAGTGTGCCTGGTCTGATACCACTTGATAGGCCAAAAACGTATTGACCCTTTGTGATAAATTAAGTTGATTAATTAGCCAAGTTATTAATTAATCAAATTAACATGTAAACGCATGGTAGCACAAACAAATCACCAATAAACTAAAGTGCAGCGAAAAATAAATTGACACGGTGATTTGTTTACGAATGGGGAAAACTTTCACGGCAAAAACTCCACCGGGTGATTTTAAGGTCACCACTCTCGAAACTCTCCTATTATCACAACAAGCGGTTACAAGTAAAGGAATCCGAAGTACCTTACCAACCTATAGTTGAACCCTTACCCCAATACCCAATTGGACTTGTTCTATAGTGACAGTTTTTCCTTTCAATGCATGGCTCCCAAGTGCGTGACTAACCAATTGTGCGGATCCCAGTACGCGACTTCAATCACCAACTAGAGAAGATTGTTGGCTACAAAGTTCTTCAATTCATCCACATGATGAAGATCAAGAAGATTCTTGGTTACAAAACCCAATGGTGCAAAGATACAACAACTTCTTCATAAGAGAGATGAACTAGAGCAAGAACTTTGTCTCAAGTTACAATTTGCATGAACAAGAATTTCTCAATGCTTGTGCAACTTGCCACACTTTGACGGCCCTTAAAATAATCCTTTTATATGTCTAGGGTTAGGAGAAAAGAAGGCCCAAAGACACATCCACAGATTAGAATCAAAACAGAACTTAGAATCTGTTTTTCTTAAATCTTGACAGCTACTGGTGTCGAGGTGCTGTCGAGCAACTGTTGAGTCTCGGGGCTAGAACAACTTCTCAAAGCTTGATAGATGTAGCTGTCGAGTTTTAATGAAGAACACTTTTAAGCTTGTTTCTTGGACAAACTTGCATGGTTTTAACACTTGATCTTGAAACCTTGTTTCTTGAAGTATTAACCACATCCTAAATATACCCAATTACAAGTAAAGTACGTTTTGACAAAGGATTAGCCAATTACATAAATAATGAAAGACATATGTTCTAAATAAGTGAAATACATATGTCCTAACAAAAACTTCTAGTTCGCTCAATATTAATCATATTAAACTTTGATGAATGATTTGAATCTCTAGGAAATCTAGAACAAATGTGGTTGACATACCAATTCGCTCAATATTAACCATATTAAACTTCTAGATTTCCACTTCGAACAAATGTGGATGTTAGAAAAAGGGTGTGGGGAAACCATTGAGGTCGTGTGGGGAGAAGATGTGGATGTAGCATGGGCTGAGAAAATTCTACATAAAGTGGATAAGTGTGGATTGAGATTAACTGAATGGAGTAAAAAGAAATTTGGTAGTGTACGGCTGGAGCTTGAAAAGAAGAGAAAACAGATGGTTCAAGTCGAGAAAAGAGCAATCAGATGTGGAGATGCTAGGTGGCTGAAAAAACTAGAAGTTGAAATAAATATTCTTCTTGATAAGGAGGCGAAAATGTGGTCCCAACGGGCAAGAGTGACTTATTTGAAGGATGGGGACAAAAACACAAGATTTTTTCATAGCAAAGCATCACAGAGAAGGCGCAGGAACTATATCAAAGGGCTTTTTGACTCATCGGGCCAATGGACAACTCAGCCAAACCGAGTTGTAGACACAGCTGTCAACTTCTATCAGCAACTTTTCATCACTAGTAATCCTGAAAATTTGGAGGCAATGCTGACTGAAATCCCTCAGTTGGTGATAGCAGATTTGAATGCAGCCTTGACTAGCACTTTTACAACAGATGAAGTGGAACGAGCACTAAAACAAATAGAGCCTCTCAAATCACTAGGACCCGACGGTATGCCTCCTTTGTTTTATCAAAACTATTGGTCTTTAGTTGGTAATGATGTTAAGGAAGCTATATTGTTGTATCTAAACAAGGGTCTCTACCTAAAACACTTGGTCACTCTTTTATCACTCTCATCCCAAAGTGAAAACCCCGAATATATTTCACAATATAGACCTATTAGTTTGAGTAACGTGCTATACCGGGTATTCTCCAAAGTATTGGCGAATAGATTAAAACTTGTGCTCCCACATATCATCTCCGAACAACAAAGTGCATTTCTGACTGACCGGTTGATTTCAGACAATATTTTGGTGGCTTTCGAGACTTTACATTACATGAGAAATCATTGCACAGGAAAAACTGGATATATGGCTCTCAAGCTCAATATGAGCAAGGCCTATGACTAGGTGGAGTGGAATTATATGGAAAAATTGATGGTGAAGATGGGATTTTCTAGTAGTTGGGTAAAGCTCATGATGGAATGCATAACCATAGCCACATACTCCATCTTAATAAACAGTGAACCACATAGCCACATCACTCTATCTAGGGGACTTAGACAGGGTGACCCACTTTTGCCTTATCTATTTCTCTTGTGTACAAAAGGGCTACATAGTTTGATAAATCTAGCCGTGGAGAGGGGAGAGTTGAAAGGTGTCTATTTGTTGCAATGGCCCTAAACTAACACATCTTCTGTTCGCAGATGATAGCCTTGTTTTTTACAAGTCTACCGAAGCGGACTGCCAAAGACTCTTGCACATTTTATCTACCTATGAGCAAGCATCATGCCAGCAAGTTAATAGATCCAAAACAAGTATCTTTTTTAGCAAATTAACCTCTTCAGCAATGCAGTAAACAATACAAGATAGATTGGGAGTGGCTAGTGTGGAGCGTTATGAAAAATACCTAGGGCTGCCATTTTTTGTTGGCTGAAACAAGAAGGCAAGTTTTGACAAAATCAAATAGTAGGTGTGGAAGAAGCTTCAAGGATGGGAAGGCAAGCTATTGTCACAAGCGGGTAGAGAAATCCTAATAAAGTCGGTGGCTTAAGCTCTACCAACATATACCATGTCTTGTTTTAAATTACTCATAGGATTGTGTCACGACATGAGCCCTTATAGGTAGATTCTTTTGGGGACAGAGGGGTGAGAATAGAAAAACACATTGGCTTTAATGGCAAAAACTATGTAAGCTAAAAAGTCAGAGGGGGGGGGGGGTTGGGCTTCAAGGACCTCTCTCAATTCAGAGACTCCTGCATGACACTCGCTCTTTGTTTTACCAGATTTTAAAGGCTAAATACTTCCCTGATTGGTCAATTATGGAGGCAAAGAATCCAAGCTCAACTTCATATGCGTGGAAGAGCATTATTAAGGGCAGAGAAGTCATCAAGAGAGGCACGGTGTGGAGAATTGGAGATGGACCTCAATCAGAATTTGGTAAGATAGATGGTTACTTGGTAGACAGATGGGGAAGATTATATCTCCTTGCTGGCCTGAGGTATCTGAAGCAACAGTTAGCATGTTTATCAATCAAGCAACTTGTTCATGGAAGACTGAAGTGCTGGAACAATATTTGCTAGAATTCGAGGTAGAAGCAGTTAAGTCAATCCCTTTGTGTTGAACCCAGCAGCAAGATAAGCTCATCTAGCCCCTTAATCTGAATGAAGCATACTCAGTTAAGTCAGGATATAAATTCTTGCAATCTGAATCCCAGAATCAACAATCTGGTACCTCTAATCCTGAATCGGAGAAGCCACTATGGCAGGCTATTTGGGGTTTGCACATCCTAGCTACGGTGAAGAATTTGGTCTGGAAAGCTTGCCGAGATGCTCTCCCATCAAAGGCCAATTTGGTGAGGAGAAAGGTGATCGAAGATGCAACATGTGATCTATGTCAAGAGTGTTAGGAAGATGTGCTCCATGCTTTGAATAAATGCCCAAAACTGATGGAGTTTTGGCAAGAAAATCCAAAATGGCAAACTAACTATATTCACAAATGTAAAAGTTTCTTTGACATTATGGAATTTCTTATTGCAGAAAATTGGGATCCTGCCTTGTTCTCCATGATAGCTTGGGCGTTATGGAATAGACTGAATAATCTCGCCTTCGTAAACCAACAGTGGTACTATCACAGGTGTTGAAACAAGCCAAGGAGAGATTGCAAGAGTTTTCCAAACAACTAAATCCAGCTCCCCCATCCACGGTCAGACCTGCAACTTGCTAGAGACCTCTTGATAAGTCATGGTTTAGGGTGAATTTTGATGGAGCATTATTCTGTCAAGAATGTAGGGCTAGCATTGGAGTAGTCATACACAATGAGGAAGGTGTAGTCATTGCCTCCCTATCATAGTAGATGCACCTACCCTCAATAGTTTTGGAGGTGGAGACCTTGGCAGCTAGAGGGCCTTGGAATTTGCTATGGAGATAGGAGTAGATAAGGTGATCCTTGAAGGAGATTGTGAGATCCTTATCAAAGCACTTCAGAGTAACAGCCACTCATTGGCACAGTTTGGACACCTAGCAGAGGATGTTAAATACCTTGCCTCCAAGCTTCAAAGCTATAATCTATCTCACGTACGTAGGCAATGTAATGTCGTTGCTCACACTTTAGCTAAAAGAGCGATTTTGAACCCTCATTTATTAGTTTGGATGGAAGATGTTCTACTAGACGTTCTATCTGTATTACAGGCTGATTTAGAAGGTCTTTCTTAATAAAATGCGGAGCCTTTTTCTCAAAAAAAAAAAAAAAAACTTCCAAATAAATAAATAAAAGAATATTTTAAAATAATCTTTTCATTTCATTCTATTTTATTTTATTCCCTCCTCCAAATGGAATCTTGTATGTTCTTATTGGAATTTTTTTTTTTAATTATGAGATGAATCAAGAGCCCCAAAGAGCCGGTATATCCTGTACCCGGCATATATGCCGGGTATAGGATATAATTTTCGCAAGTACCAAAGTATTCGAATGCCACATAATGACTGAATTTTGCGTGAAACCATAATGGATAATTTTGTGCATTACTGCATGACACGTCCTAATAAATCAAAGGACAAGTGCTTTGGTAGAAATGAATGCAATATATATTTGGGCTGGCCCTTGTTCATTTTCCCATAAAAATATATTCGGCCTGCACTTATTTTTGAGTCCAAATATACGTAATAAGTACTTTTTTCAGAAAATTTAAAAATTTCATGAAACAAATGGCAGCAAGTGACAAAATAACTTTGGCAATACTCTTCCATATGGAGGATATTCCAACTAAACACATTAGTTTGTCGATGACATCAGACCTTTAAAATAAAAATTCAATACCATACTTGCCCAAGCATATGTATCTTTTTTTTTTTTGATCATCAAACATATGTATCGCGGTGAAACGTAAAACTAAATAAGTCAAATTATATAAATAAATCCTGTATAGGGTAGACGGCAGCTTAAAGCAAAATAGGTACTTTCTCAAAAAAAAAAAAAAAGGTAAAAATAATGAATATTAATGTGTCTATTAGAAAGGTAATAGATATTATATTAGCTATGATAGGTTGACTAAAAGGAATAAATATATATATATATATATATATGATTGGGTTCCAGTTAGGCAGTAACTATCACACTAAATGTGTGCGGTAATCACTTCACAAGTATAAGTATTTGTGGGGTACAGGGAGTAGGAGTCGGGGTTCAAATTTCTAAGAAAGAGTTTCACACACATATACACTTAAATTAGGTTAGAGTAAAATTTTTATTTTGTTTATAAAAAAATGGTAAAATTTATGATTATTAAATAAGAGATTTAAGGTTTTATTCTCTGCTTACACCAAAAACTGATTGGTGTCTTGATCTCAGGATAAAGAGCAAAATCACATAAATGGATGCTATAAGTTGAAACTTAAAATATATATATATATATATATATATATATATATATATATATGTATGTGTGTGTGTGAAAATCACACTTATGATTTGTTGTGAAAATGTTATAAAAATAGTGTGACTGAACGATCTATAGCCAGCCCAAATGTAATTGTGAATAACGCCGGGTTGGTTAAGTTTAACAAAGCCTAAACCTTATTTGTTAATTAATCATTTTCACAAGTATTACCTTGCCAACCAACATGAGAGAAAGAATAAAGGGGTGTTTGGTACATGATTTTAAACAACAATTTTCAATTTTTAAGGTACAACATTACACGTATTTTTACATACTTTTTCACCCACACGTATTTTCAAAAAAATCTTTTAAACTTAAAAACTGTTGTTTAAATACACATACTAAACGAGCCTTAAATTTGTAACGAACTAACATAAGACATGTTTTTTAAAATATAACCAACAGGAGTGAAACATATCTCCACGTTTAGGAGAATTGATAACAATTTCTGACTAATTAAACATACTAGTTTGTCGATGATATCAGACCTTTAAAATAAAAATTCAATACCGTATTTGTTCAAACATGTGTCATTTCTTTTTTGGATCATCAAACATATGTAATTGTGATTAAGGCCCGGTTGGTTGAGTTTAACAAAGCCTAAACCATATTTGTTAATTTAATCATTTACACGAGTATTTTAAACTTTTTTCCACATAATGAGACACCACCCCTAACTCTATAAATAAGGACCATCACGTTCTTCTATCACAAGATTCACAACACAAAGAGCTCTTGTTCTCACTCTCTTCTTCGAGGTCAATCATGCAGTCTCAGCAGCAATGGATGGTCATGGGCATAATATGTGCATCTTTGGTGCAGATTTTTATGGCTGTGGAGTCTTTTCCCATAGCTGATAGAATCACAAGTCTGCCAGGGCAACCACAATTTAATTTCCAACAATTTTCCGGCTACGTCACTGTGGATGAAAAGCAACAGAGATCTCTTTTTTACTACTTTGTTGAAGCTCAAACTCAGCCTGCTTCAAAGCCCCTTGTTCTCAGGCTGGATGGAGGTAAAACTCTCTGGCTGAAACTCAACCTGCTCATAAGAACTCTTAAGTTGCTTTTTATTTCCTAAATGTATTAATGCACACTATAATTCTTTAGTTTGATTTATGAAATTATAATAGACATGTAACTTCTTTTTGATGTGCAAATACGTTTGCCTTTTGTTTGATGTAGGGCCTGGTTGTTCATCCATTGGAGCAGGAGCTTTCGTTGAGCATGGCCCCTTTAGACCTAATGGAGACTCAGGCAATCTAGTAAAGAAGGAGTATAGCTGGAATAGAGGTCTGCTAATATCCAATTTTTATCTTTTTCTTATATTATTAAAAAATATTTTAACCACGTATATATAGACACACATATTTATACATACACATTTAATTTTGGATAAAATTGCCTACCATAACCTTTCTCAAACTTAACAAAAACAAGAGTTTTGTGCACTAATTACGACTTTGTCTGAAAGGGGCATATTATCAATTTTTAAGATTTGTTTATTTTATCTATTGTGGATGATTGAAAAATGGAATTTAAGTGAGCCATTATTAAATTCTTTAGTTTCTCTTTGTTACATTTACAGAAGCAAATATATTGTACTTGGAGTCACCAGCAGAAGTTGGTTTCTCTTACTCTGCTAATGCATCATTTTACACCAATGTGAATGATACGATAATAGGTTTTTATTCTTTGGCCTTCTTCTTATTATGATCATATGTACGAATCAGTCAATTTCTACTTAATGAATTTGTTTCAACTAATTTTACAATATATATTATTCATAGTGAATAATACTACATGCTTGCAAATAGTTTGCGAACATATATACATTACTACTAAAGATTTTAAAGGTAAATTAAAGATATAACAACTGTGAGTTGATGTTAAAGATGAACAAAAAGCAATTTACATTCATTATCTGCACAACTTACATTACATTCAAATATGCCGTTACCCTTTATTATAATTATCAAATTCTATAGACTTTGGGCTGTTGTTTCTATAAATATAATTGTTCTTTTTATGAACGAAGGTTAAGGATTTAGAAGTTGCCATTTTCTTTTTATATGGGAAACAATCCAGAAAAAATAAAAAGCTTAAAAAAAAACACAACAACAACAACTAAAAACACCTAGCCATAAAATTTTAGTAATATTTAATCAGATGATTAGTATGAGTTGTGTATATAATACCAAAGATATTTGATATTTGATTGATGTAATAACATTTTCCTAGAAAATTTTTAGTGCACATTTTCCCCCAATTAATAACTTGTCACAATTTTTTTTTTCTTCACAATGGAATAGACTGTTTTGTATAAAAAAAAAATACATTTATAAGAGATACTTATTATTCTACTAATAACTATGTTAGTATATTGTTAAATTTAATTCAATAGCACAACCGCGTATATTAAGCATGATGGTCACTCCACATGTATTACTGTCCGTTGGGTTTGGGGGCAAAGGTTGGTGTTTGTGTCTCCAAGAAGGAGTATTACACACATACATTTAGACTATGCTTAAGTAGAATTGTACCTCAGAATTTTAAAAAAATTCTTTGAAAACACAATTATGAAATATATAATGATACAAATTAAATTATAGTAAATTCCAATTAAGAACTTCTATAATAATCTAACTTCAATTTTAATATAAATAAAAAACTATAAAAGAGGGCTAATCTTTTTTTGAATTTTCCTTGATTTCATAATATTGTACTAAACTTATTCCTCCCTTTTTGTTTTACACATAATTATTCTAGTGTAAACTATATAATTAACTGCACGTTTAAATTTTGTTATATATTGAAAACCTCATTATAATACTTTCCTATTATATTTTCTTTTAATGATATATGTGATAATTTTATACACAAAGGCAACCAAAATAAATATTATTACATTAACAATTGTCATAATTGCTAAGTTTTATATTTGGACAAAACATTAATGAGTGAATCAAATCTTACAATACTTTATGGCAAATATCAACGGTCGAAAAAATGATCAAAAAAAAAAAAATCTATTCTTGCCATATATTCAACTAATGTCCCCATATCCTTCTAAAAAAAAAAAAAAAAAAAAATCAATGTCCCCATATATTTAAGAGTAGCCATTCACTACCGAATTGCACATTGTCTCACCTCTCGTTTATCGGCAAGATTCATCAAGACACCTAAATCATGAGAACTTTCTCTACCTATATCCTTTGTTTGCTTGTCCTTTTCATTTTCATTGGTAAGCACAACATTCAAATCCTCATGGTCTTCTGCTTTTCTAGTTTACATCTAGTTCAAATATTTTCTTTTACTTCAAGATTGACCGACATAACTCATTATCTTTTTAATTTTAACGGACACAGTATGTCCTTAATCATTCTCATCTTTTGTTCCTCTGTATAATTGTGGCCATAAGTAAACTATTATGTACTTATTGTTCCTCTTATAAATATGTACTTATTGTTTCTCTTATAATTCTGACATCGTATGTACTTATTGTTCATCTTATAAATATTTGAAATTATTTTTTTATTCGAGGCGAAACACCTATTTAGTACTTATATATTGTCTATATATTTTTTTGGTCCTCAAGTTTTCATAATGTTCATTTTGTTTCTTATTTCTTAGTAATTGATAGGAGATATGTTTTCCAGTCTATAGATTTGTATCTTTTATAGAAATAGAGACATGGTCTACTAAAATGTGAAACCACAAAAATAAAAACTCCAAAAGCCATTTTTAGGAGTTAATAAAATCCTTTAACGGAAAAAGAAAAACTTGATTTCTGTTATGCTATATTATTTGACAACAAAACAAATAATTCAAGCGTGTACGATTATGTGAATTATGTTCTAATTAAATTCTATTCAATCTTGATCATAGGCAACAATCCCGTGGTGGTGGATGCTAAACAATGCAAGGTGCTTCAATTCGTTTTCAGTCCTGGATCAGATTGTTTGCCCAGAGACTGCAACGCAGAATGCATAACAAAGGTCGGACCTGGATCTACTGGACTATGCAACGCATCTATATTTTGCACTTGTTTCAAGCCTTGCTAAGTCGTTTCTATTTATTTAGCAGAGCTGTAATATTTATTTCTGAGAGTAAACGATTATGTAATGCAAAAAATAAATCAATGTTTGGATTTGTGCCCTCAAATCCCATTGTTTGACATTAACGAATAAAAATAAATTAATTTTTATATGTGGGATTACTTTAAAATGAATAGTTGGACATTATCTTATAGTGCATGAGATGAATAGTATTTGAATTAGGAACAAGGATGTAATGTGGGTGCCAAAGATCAAAATCACCGGTTCTTCCTCAACTAAAAAACCTTAATTCATTGTCAATGAATAATTTGGGAAATTCGCTTGTAAACACTGTAACTTATCGACTAAAAATTTAATCTTAATCATGTGTTGGCGTACATTCAACGTAAAAGACATATAGTATACGATCGTTATTTATAATATTAAGAGCTATTATATCAATACGATAACTCACGACTTCTATTTTCGTAGAATCTCAATCTTGAGGGAGTCGTAATCACTATCACAAAATGTTTTTTTTTTTTGACATATCAGGCGTAAGATCTCATTAATTGTCAAAATAACTATGTGTTGGAAATCATAAGTAGTGAGGCGGAAACATATATTCTCAAAGGGAAATCGATTACATATTTCTCAAGATATAAGCATTCCCTTGAGAAAGTAGACTTAATCCTTCAACCACTAGGTATAATTGCATGAAGAAACAAAGAATGTCGAAATTTCTAGGAAAATAAATATTTTATTTTGGGAGAATACTTTCAATAAAATCTTACAATTAAAAACTATATATTTCCTAATTATAATACAAATTAAAACAAAAAAAAATATTTCTATTGTTGATATATAATTGATACTTCTCGATATTTTAAACACAAGTATTCAAGTTCAAATCCAACATCATCTGATCTAATAGTTAATGATTGTTTGGATAAAAAAAATACACACACACACACACACACTTGTATACACACAACTTATTTGTCGAAATATCTATTTCTTTCTTGAAAGAACAATTTAGCTTCCAATATAATTATCAAATTCTATAGACTTTGGGCTGTTGTTTCTAAAACTAAAATTGTTCTTTTTATGAACGAAGGTTAAGAATTTAGAAGTTGCCTTTTTCTTTTTATATGGGAAACAATCCCGAAAAAATAAAAAGCTTAAAAAAAAAACACAACAACAACAACTAAAAACACCTAGCAATCAAATTTTAGAAATATTTAATCAGATGATTAGTATGAGTTGTGTATATAGTACCAAAGATATTTGATATTTGATTGATGTAATAACATTTTCCTAGAAAAATTTTAGTGCACATTATCCCCCAATTAATAACTTTTCACAATTTTTTTTTTCACAATGGAATTGACTGTTTTGTATATATAAAAAAAAACATTTATAAGAGATACTTATTATTCTACTAATAACTACGTTAGTATATTGTTAAATTTAATTCAATAGCACAACCGCGTGCTTTAAGCATGATGGTCACTCCACATGTATTACTGTCCGTTGGGTTTGGGGGCAAAGGTTGGTGTTTGTGTCTCCAAGAGGGAGTATTACACACATACACTTAGACTATGCTTAAGTAGAATTGTACCCCAGAATTTTAAAAAAATTCTTTGAAAACACAAATATGAAATATATAATGATACAAATTAAATTATAGTAAATTCCAATTAAGAACTTCTATAATAATCTAACTTCATTTTTAAGATAAATAAAAAACTATAAAAGAAGGCTAATCTTTTTTTGAATTTTCCTTGATTTCGTAATATTGTACTAAACTTATTCCTCCCTTTCTGTTTTACACATAATTATTCTAGTGTAAACTATATAATTAACTGCATGTTTAAATTTTGTTATATATTGAAAACCTCATTATAATATTTTCCTATTATATTTTCTTTTAATGATATATGTGATAATTTTATATACAAACGCAACAACAATAAATATTATTACACTAACAATTGTCATAATTGCTAGGTTTTATATTTGGACAAAACATTAATGAGTGAATCAAATCTTACAATACTTTATGGCAAATATCACCAGTCGAAAAAATGATAAAAAAAAATCTATTCTTGCCATATATTCAACTAATGTCCCCATATCCTTCTCAAAAAAAAAAAAAAATAATAATAATAAATCAATGTCCCCATATATTTAAGAGTAGTCATTCACTACCCAATTGCACATTGTCTCACATCTCGTTTATTGGCAAGATTCATCAAGACACCTAAATCATGAGAACTTTCTCTACCTATATCCTTTGTTTGCTTGTCCTTTTCATTTTCGTTGGTAAGCACAACATTCAAATCCTCATGGTCCTCTGCTTTTCTAGTTTACATCTAGTTCAAATATTTTCTCTTACTTCAAGATTGACCGACATAACTCATTATCTTTTTAATTTTAACGGACATAGTATGTCCTTAATCATTCTCATCTTTTGTTTCTTTGTATAATTGTGGCCATAAGTAAATTATTATGTACTTATTGTTCCTCTTATAAATATGTACTTATTGTTCCTCTTATAATTCTGACATCGTATGTACTTATTGTTCCTCTTATAAATATTTGAAATTATTGTTTTATTCGAGGCAAAACACCTATTTAGTACTTATATATTGTCTATATATATTTTTTTGGTCCTCAAGTTTTCATAGGGTTCATTTTGTTTCTTATATCTTAGTAATTGATAGGAGATATGTTTTCCAATCTATGGATATGCATCTTTTATAGAAATAGAGACATGGTTTACTAAAATGTGAAACCACAAAAATAAAAACTCCGAAAGCCATTTTTAGGAGTTGCTAAAATCCTTAAACGGAAAAACAAAAACTTGATTTTTGTTATGTTATATTATTTGATAACAAAACAAATAATTCAAGCGTGTACGATTATGTGAATTATGTTCTAATTAAATTCTATTCAATCTTGATCATAGGCAACAATCCCGTGGTGGTGGATGCTAAACAATGCAAGGTGCTTCAATTCGTTTTCAGTCCTGGATCAGATTGTTTGCCTAGAGACTGCAACGCAGAATGCATAACAAAGGTTGGACCTGGATCTACTGGACTATGCAACGCATCCATATTTTGCACTTGTTTCAAGCCTTGCTAAGTTGTTTCTACTTATTTAGCAAAGTTGTAATATTTATTTCTGAGAGTAAACGATTATGTAATGCAAAAAATAAATCAATGTTTGGATTTGTGCCCTCAAATCCCATTGTTTGACATTAACGAATAAAAATAAATTAATTTTTATATGTGGGATTACTTTAACATGAATATTTGGACCTTATCTTATAGTGCATGAGATGAATAGTATTTGAATTAGGAACAAGGATTTAATGTGGGTGCCAAAGATCAAAATCACCAGCTCTTCATCAACTAAAAAGCCTTAATTCATTGTCAATGAATAATTTGGGAAATTCGCTTGTAAACACTGTAACTTATCGACTAAAAATTTAATCTTAATCATGTGTTGGCGTATGTTCAACGTAAAAGACATATAGTATACGATCGCTATTTATAATATTAAGAGCTATTATTTTAATACGATAACTCACGACTTTTATTTTCGTAGAATCTCAATCTTGAGAGAGTCGTAATCACTATCACGAAATGTTTTTTTTTTTTTGTTGACATATCAGGCGTAAGATCTCATTAATTGTCAAAATAACTATGTGTTGGAAATCATAAGTAGTGAGGCAGAAACATATATTCTCAAAGGGAAATCGATTACATATTTCTCAAGATTTAAGCATTCCCTTGAGAAAATAGACTTAATCCTTCAACAACTAGGTATAATTGCATGAAGAAACAAAGAACATCGTAATTTCTAGGAAAATAAATATTTTATTTTGGGAGTATACTTTCAATAAAATCTTACAATTAAAAACTATATATTTCCTAATTATAATACAAATTAGAACAAAACAAAATATTTCTATTGTTGACATATAATTGATACTTCTTGATATTTTAAACACAAGTATTCAAGTTCAAATCCAACATCATCTGATCTAATAGTTAACAATTGTTTGGATAAAAATACACACACACGCACACACACACTTGTATACACACAACTTATTTGTTGAAATATCAATTTCTTTCTTGAAAAAACAATTTAGCTTCCAATATAATTATCAAATATAGACTTTGGGATGTTGTTTCTAAAACTAAAATTGTTCTTTTTATGAAGGAAGGTTAAGGCTTTAGAAGTTGCCATTTTCCTTTTATATGGGAAACAATCCTGAAAAAATAAAAAGCTTAAAAAAAAACACAACAACAACAACTAAAAACACCTAGGCATTAAATTTTAGAAATATTTGATCACATGATTAGTATGAGTTGTGTATTTAGTACGAAAGATATTTGATATTTGATTGATGTAATAACATTTTCCTAGAAAAATTTTAGGGCACATTTTCCCCCAATTTAAAACTTGTCACAATTTTTTTTTTCATAATGGAATAGACGGTTTTGTATATATAAAAAAAACATTTATATGAGATACCTATTATTGTACTAATAACTATGTTAGTGTATTGCTAAATTTAATTCAATAGCACAACCGTGTACTTTAAGCATGATGGTCACTCCACATGTATTACTGTCCGTTGGGTTTTGGGGCAAAGGTTGGTGTTCGTGTCTTCAAGAGGGAGTATTACACACATACACTTAGACTATGCTTAAGTAGAATTGTACCTCAGAATTTTAAAAAATTTCTTTGAAAACACAAATATGAAATATATAATGATACAAATTAAATTATAGTAAATTCCAATTAAGAACTTCTATAATAATCTAACTTCATTTTTAACATAAATAAAAAACTATAAAAGAGGGCTAATCTTTTTTTGGATTTTCCTTGATTTCGTAATATTGTACTAAACTTATTCCTCCCTTTCTGTTATACACATAATTATTCTAGTGTAAACTATATAATTAACTGCATGTTTAAATTTTGTTATATATTGAAAACCTCATTAGAATATTTTCCTATTATATTTTCTCTTAATGATATATGTGATAATTTTATATACAAATGCAACAACAATAAATATTATTACATTAACAATTGTCATAATTACTAAGTTTTATATTTGGACAAAACATTAATGAGTGAATCAAATCTTACAATACTTTATGGCAAATATCACCAGTCGAAAAAATGATAAAAAAAAATCTATTCTTGCCATATATTCAACTAATGTCCCCATATCCTTCTCAAAAAAAAAAAAAAAAAAATCAATGTCCCCATATATTTAAGAGTAGTCATTCACTACCTAATTGCACATTGTCTCACATCTCGTTTATTGGCAAGATTCATCAAGACACCTAAATCATGAGAACTTTCTCTACCTATATCCTTTGTTTGCTTGTCCTTTTCATTTTCGTTGGTAAGCACAACATTCAAATCCTCATGGTCCTTTGCTTTTCTAGTTTACATCTAGTTCAAATATTTTCTCTTACTTCAAGATTGACCGACATAACTCATTATATTTTTAATTTTAACGGACATAGTATGTCCTTAATCATTCTCATCTTTTGTTTCTCTGTATAATTGTGGCCATAAGTAAATTATTATGTACTTATTGTTCCTCTTATAAATATGTACTTATTGTTCCTCTTATAATTCTGACATCGTATGTACTTATTATTCATCTTATAAATATTTGAAATTATTTTTTTATTCGAGGCGAAACACCTATTTAGTACTTATATATTGTCTATATATTTTTTTGGTCCTCAAGTTTTCATAATGTTCATTTTGTTTCTTATTTCTTAGTAATTGATAGGAGATATGTTTTCCAGCTATAGATTTGTATCTTTTACAGAAATGGAGACATGGTCTACTAAAATGTGAAACCACAAAAATAAAAACTCCAAAAGCCATTTTTAGGAGTTAATAAAATCCTTTAACGGAAAAAGAAAAACTTGATTTCTGTTATGCTATATTATTTGATAACAAAACAAATAATTCAAGCGTGTACGATTATGTGAATTATGTTCTAATTAAATTCTATTCAATCTTGATCATAGGCAACAATCCCGTGGTGGTGGATGCTAAACAATGCAAGGTGCTTCAATTCGTTTTCAGTCCTGGATCAGATTGTTTGCCCAGAGACTGCAACGCAGAATGCATAACAAAGGTCGGACCTGGATCTACTGGACTATGCAACGCATCCATATTTTGCACTTGTTTCAAGCCTTGCTAAGTCGTTTCTATTTATTTAGCAGAGCTGTAATATTTATTTTTGAGAGTAAACGATTATGTAATGCAAAAAATAAATCAATGTTTGGATTTGTGCCCTCAAATCCCATTGTTTGACATTAACGAATAAAAATAAATTAATTTTTATATGTGGGATTACTTTAACATGAATATTTGGACATTATCTTATTGTGCATGAGATGAATAGTATTTGAATTAGGAACAAGGATGTAATGTGGGTGCCAAAGATCAAAATCACCGGTTCTTCCTCAACTAAAAAACCTTAATTCATTGTCAATGAATAATTTGGGAAATTCGCTTGTAAACACTGCAACTTATCGACTAAAAATTTAATCTTAATCATGTGTTGGCGTATGTTCAATGTAAAAGACATATAGTATATGATCGCTATTTATAATATTAAGAGCTATTATATCAATACGATAACTCACGACTTCTATTTTCGTAGAATGTCAATCTTGAGGGAGTCGTAATCACTATCACGAAATGTTTTTTTTTTTTGACATATCAGGCGTAAGATCTCATTAATTGTCAAAATAACTATGTGTTGGAAATCATAAGTAGTGAGGCAGAAACATATATTCTCAAAGGGAAATCGATTACATATTTCTCAAGATTTAAGCATTCCCTTGAGAAAGTAGACTTAATCCTTCAACTACTAGGTATAATTGCATGAAGAAACAAAGAGTGTCATAATTTCTGGGAAAATAAATATTTTATTTTGAGAGAATACATACAATAAAATCTTACAATTAAAAACTATATATTTCCTAATTATAATACAAACTAAAACAAAACAAAATAATTCAATTGTTCATATATAATTGACACTTCTAGATATTTTAAACACAAGTATTCAAATTCAAATCCAACATCATCTGATCTAATAGTTAACGATTTTTTTGATAAATAAATACACACACACACACACACATGTATACACAAAACTTATTTGTTGAAATATCTATTTATTTCTTGAAAAAACAATTTAGCTTCAAGTATAATTATTGAATTCTATAGACTTTGGGATGTTGTTTCTAAAACTAAAATTGTTCATTTTATGAACGAATGTTAAGGCTTTAGAAGTTCCCATTTTCTTTTTATATGGGAAACAATCCCGAAAAAAGAAAAGGATTAAAAAAAAAACAAAAACAGCAACAACCAAAAACCACTAGCTATCAAATTTTAGAAATATTTAATCAAATGATTAGTAGGAGTTGTGTATATAATACCAAAGATATTTGATATTTGATTGATGTGATAACATTTTCCCACCAAAACTTTATTGCACATTTTCCCCCAATTAAAGACTTGTCACAATTTTTTTTTTTTTTTAACAATGGAATAGATTGTGTTGTATAAAAAAATTACATTTATAAGAGATACCTATTATTATACTAATAACTATGACAATAAATTTAATTCAATAGCACAACCGCGTACTTTAAGCATGATGGTCACTCTACATGTATAACTATCCATTGGGTTTGGGGGCAAAGGTTGGTGTTTGTGTCTCCAAGAGGAAGCATCACACACATACACTTAGACTATGCTTAAGTAGAATTGTATCTCAGAATTTTAAAAAAAATCTTTGAAAACACAAATATAAAATATAAAATGATACAAATTAAATTATAGTTAATACCAATTAGGAACTTCTATAATAATCTAACTTCATTTTTCTTATAAAAAAAAGTATAAAACAGGGCTAATCTTTTTTTTTTTTTTCAATTTTCCTTGATTTTGTAATATTGTACAAAACTTTTTCCTGCCTTTCTATTTTACGCATAATTATTCTAGTGTAAACTGTATAATTAACTGCATGTTTAAATTTTGTTATATAATTAAAACCACATTAGAATATTTTCATATTGTATTTTCTTTTAAAGATATATGTGATAATTTTATATACAAACGCAACAACAATAAATATTATTACATTAACAATTGTCATAATTACTAAATTTTGTATTTGGACAAAAGATTAATGAGTGAATCAAATCTTACAATACTTTATGGCAAATATCACTAGTCGAAAAGATGATCAAAAAAAATTTGTTCTTGCCATTTATTCAAGTAATGTCCCCATATCCTTCTCAAAAAAAAAAAAAAAAAAAGTAATGTCCCCATATATTTTAGTGTAGTCATTCACTACCCAATTGCACATTGTCTCACTTCTCGTTTATTGGCATGATTCATCAAGTAACCTAATCATGAGAACTTTCTCTTCCTATATCCTTTGTTTGCTTGTCCTTTTCATTTTCGTTGGTAAGCACAACATTCAAATCTTCATGGTCTTCTGCTTTTCTAGTTTACATCTAGTTTAAATATTTTCTTTTACTTCAAGATTGACCGACATATCCTATTATCTTTTTAATTTAAAAGGACATCGTATGTCCTTAACGTTTCTCATCTTTTGTTCTTCTGCATAATTGTGGCTATAAGTAAAATATTATGTATTTATTGTTCCTCTTATAAATATGTACTTATTGTTCCTCTTATAATTCTGACATCGAATGTAATTATTGTTCCTCTTATAAATATTTGAAAATATTGTTTTATTCAAGACAAAACACCTATTTAGTACTTATATATTGTCTATATATTTTCTTTGGTCCTCAAGTTTTCATAACGTTCATTTTGTTTCTTATTTCTTAGTAGTTGACAAGAGATATGTTTTCCAGTTTATGGATATGCATCTTTTATAGAAATAGAGACATGGTTTACTAAAATGTGAAACCACAAAAACAAAACTCCAAATGCCATTTTTAGGAGTTGATAAAATCCTAAAACGGAAAAACAAAAAGTTGATATGTGTTATGTTATATTATCTCATAACAAACCAACTAATTCAAGCTATTACGATTATGAGAATTATGTTCTAATTAAATTCTATTCAATCTTGATAATTGGCAACAATCCCATGGTGGTGGGTGCTAAACAATGCAAGGTGGGCCAATTCGTTTTCAGTCCTAGATCGGATTGTTTGCCTAGAGACTACAACGCAGAACGCATAATAAAGTTCGGATCTGGATCTACTGGACTATTCAACGCATCCATATTTTGCACTTGTTACAAGCCTTACTATGTCGCTCCTATTTATTTAGCAGAGTTGTAATATTTATTTCTGAGAGTAAAAGATTATGTAATGCAAAAACTAAATCAATGTTTGGATTTGTGCCCTAAAATCGCATAGTTTGACATTATCTAATAAAAATTAATTAATTTTTATATGTGGGATTACTTTGACATGAATATTTGGACATTATCTTATAGTACATAAGATGAATAGTATTTGAATTAGGAACAAGGATATGATGTGGGAGCCAAAGATCAAAATCACCAATTCTTTCTCAACTAAAAAACCTTAATTCATTGTCAATGAATAATTTGGGAGATACGCCTGTAAACACTATAACTTATCAACCAAAAAATTTAATCTTAATCATGTGTTGGGGTAGGTTCAATGTAAAAGACATATAGGACATGATTGCTGTTTGTTATATTAAGAGTTGTCATGTGAATAAGATAACCCATGACTTCTATTTTTGTAGAATCTCAATCTTGAGTGAGTTGTAATCACTATCACGATTTTTTTTTTGACATATCAGGCGTAAGATCGCATTAATTGTCAAAGTAACTGTGTGTTGGAAATCATAAATAGTGAGGAGGAAACATATATTCTCAAAGAGAAATCAATTACATTTTTCTCAAGATTTTAGCATTCCCTTGAGAAAATAGACTTAATCCTTCAACTACTAGGTATAATTGCGTGAAGAACAAAAGAACATCATAATTTCTAGGAAAATAAATATTTTATTTTGAGAGAATACTTATAATAAAATCTTACAATTATAAACTATATATTTCCTAATTATAATACAAATTAAAACAAAACAAAACATTGCTATTGTTGATATATAATTGACACTTCTAGATATTTTAAACACAAGTATTCAAGTTCAAATCCAACATCATTTGATCTTACAATTAACGATTTTTTTGAAAAAATAAATACACACACACACACATGTATATACACCACTTATTTGTTGAAATATCTATTTATTTCTTGAAAAAATAATTTAGGTTCCAGTATGTTTATCGAATTCTATAGACTTTGGGATGTTGTTTCAAAATCTAAAATTGTTCATTTTATGAACGAAGGTTGAGGCTTTAGAAGTTCCCATTTTCTTTTTATATGGGAAAAAATCCCGAAAAAAGAAAAAGATTAAAAAAAAAACAATAACAACAACTAAAAACACCTAGCTATCAAATTTTAGAAATATTTAATCAAATGATTTGTACGAGTTGTGTATATAATACCAAAGATATTTGATATTTGATTGATGTAATAACATTTTCCCACAAAAACTTTAGTGCACATTTTCCCCCAATTAAAAACTGTTAACAATTTTTTTTTTAATAATTTAATAGAAAGTGTTGTATAAAAAAAATTGCATTATAAGAGATACCTATTATTATACTAATAACTATGTTAGTATATTGTTAAATTTAATTCAATAGCACAACCACATACTTTAAGCATGATGGCCATTCTACATGTATAACTGTCTGCTGGGTTTGGGGGCAAAGGCTGGTGTTTGTGTCTCCAAGAGGGAGCATCACACACATACACTTAGATTTTGCTTAAGTAGAATTGTATCTCAGAATTATAAAAAAAAAAATCTTTGAAAACATGAATATAAAATATATAATGATACAAATTAAACAATGGTAAATACCATTTTAGAACTTCTATAATAATCTAACTTCATTTTTATTTTATTATTAAAAAAAAAGTAGAAAAGAGGGCTAATCTTTTTTTGAATTTTCCTTGATTTCTTAATTTTTTACAAAACTTTTTCTTGCCTTTCTGTTTTTCGCATAATTATTCTAGTCTAAACTATATAAGTAAGTGCATGTTTAAATTTTGTTATATATTTAAAACCTCATTAGAATATTTTCATATTATATTTTCTTTTCATGATATATGTGATAATTTTATATACAAACGCAACAACAATAAATATTATTACATTAACAATTGTCATAATTACTAAATTTTATATTAGATTTTTTCTTTTCAATGCAATTATTTATGAGGATGTTTATTTAATCACTTCATACATGGACATTTTGAAACTAACACTAGTTCTGCTTTTCTGAAGCACAAGACAATCTTATATTCCTGCAAAACTGGTTGGCCAAATTTCCAGAATACCAAGACAACGATTTTTTTATCACAGGAGAGAGTTATGCAGGTAAATTCTTATTTTTTTCCTCTATTTAATGAAGACTATCTATTTATTGTAGTGCAAACAACTAGAAAGTACATTCTGGTCATGTACATGCACACGTTATTAAGGGAAACTGCAATACATGCAGAACATGAAGCATAATACAATATTATTTTGTACAAATAAAACGAAATCCTTTTTATTGATTTTTTCTAATCTTGTGACATGAGTTTTTAAAGATTTATATTTGTTCTTGTTATTATTTAAGATTTATTTTTTAATTCATTTCAAATTAAATAAGGATTTTTTTATATAATATATTTATAAATTATGATCTATTCTAATATTAAAATATTAATATTTATACATGTATATTTACTGTTTAGGCATGTATTTGATAGTTTATCTTGATTGTTATCTAATATTTAAGTACCATAACTTTACCCCTAAATAAAAATTATGGCTCTGCCATTGGATACATAATAAAAAATTGTGCACTACATGTTGTGCGTGCACTAAATCCAATGTTCCTTTTTTAATAATAATAATAATAATAATAATAATAATATTATTATTATTATTATTATTATTATTATTATAACATGTAAGACACGATTTATGAAACCATAACATGTAAGACACGATTTTTATATACAAAATATATAAATTATAAAACAAATAGATATCCCTATTGTTCATAAAAAAAATAGATACCCTTATTTAATTTCATTTGAAGAAGAGATAAAAAAAAATGTCATGGTAATAATTTATATGATTTTGATGTAATTTGACAGTGGAGATCAAGATTCAGTTATACCATTTTTCGGGACTCGAACATTGATAAATGGATTAGCAAAGGAGTTGGGACTAAATACAACTGAGTCTTACAGAGCATGGTTTGAAGGAAAGCAGGTAAATGTATTCATATTCTTTTTTGTTCAATGATTGGTGCCAAATGGTATTTTTTTTTTCTTGATTTACTATTGCTTGTAGGTTGGTGGATGGACACAAGTTTATAGTAAAACCCAGCTATCCTTTGCCTCCATAAGAGGAGCTTCCCACACAGCTCCAGCTACACAACCAGAGAGATCATTAGTGCTATTTAAGGCATTTCTTGCAGGGCTACCACTACCAATAGCATGAACACATCAAAACTATTAAAGAAATAATAATGTAATAATATTATCAATTTTAATCTTTCGGGCTTGGGAATTAACCACTCCCTGCATACCAATTATTATCTCTTTTAATAAAAGTGAGTGACTTTTATTCTAGATACAGCTTTTTTCTCACTATTTTTTTAAAAAAATAAATATATTAAATACTATTATTCGTGAGCACCCCTCGAAGCACCTCATTGACTCTCGGAACGCCGCTCTAATCTTGCCATGTGACTGATTGTGCTTGCATGTAGTATGCTACTCGTTTTAATTAGTAGAAAGCAATTTTTAGTTAAGTTTGGTCTCTTGTCAATATTTACATGTTACTCGAAGTGAAACTTGAGATGCAAAACCCAATTCGAATTAAAATATATGACTTTTAGAATGAGGGTTTGGGGTTAAAAAATGACGCAATTAATGATATTTTTTGAGGGAATGCAAGTTAACAATGACAGATGAAAAACCTATATATGTAAGTGACTGTACATGGTCACTTATATACAGTGGCAGGGCCATGAATTTTTTTAGGAGGGCCAAGTTAAATATAACAAAATTATTGAATTTAAAAAGAAATTCAAGACCCAATAGGAAATTTTATTTTATGAATTAATTTTTAACTTAATATTGTTGTGTCCTATTTTTTATTTATTTATTTATTTTTTGTGTTTGTATCAAACTCATTTATTATTTTAACCACTCAAACCAAAATATAAATGCAAACAACGGTATGTTAGCATTCTCATCAATAGTTTTAAAAAGTTTAGCATTTAACACCTAAAACCCAACTTTATAGCATTTAACACATCACTTTACAATACACCTAACATCAAAACTTCTATTTTTTTTTTTACCACTTCATTAAAATGTTATTTATTTATCATTTTTTATTCTTTTTGAGAGAGAGCAAAGAGTGAGATCTGAGGGGAGAGAGAAGGGGAATAAAAAATAATAAAAAATGAGTAGCAACTTGCTACAGTAGGGTGTTAGGAATAACATCTTACTATAGCAAGGTGCTAAAAAATTTAAAATTTAGCACTATTGATGTAGGTTTTTTTTTAAATTATTTTTTATTTTATTATTATTTGGTTTTGTTGCTAAAAATAGCTTTTAGCATTTATCCCACCTTCGATGAGAATGATCCTAATGATATATAACGACATTTATAATCTTATATATTATTATATAACATAAACTCAAAAATAGTATAATCTAAATACATACATACATACATACATATATATATATATATATATATATATATATATAACCGAAGTTTTTGAAACTCTCACAATTTTCTACGTCAGCATAATATTTAAATAAAATTATCATTTTATTTAAATAAAATTATTTTTGTTTAGTACAAACTTAACAAAAAATAAAACTCTATCACTCTAACAAGTCCAATTTAAACTCATCATTATCATTTTTTTAAATAAAATTATTTTTGTTTAATCCAAACTAAATACCTTAGGACTCTGTTATTAAAAAAAAACCATGTTAGGACTCATAAACAAAGTCACATTAGAATTTATCTCTTCCTTATAAAAACCCTACATGAAACTAACAGAAAACAAACGTAACACACTTGAACTCGAAGCTTTCTTGGAGCCCTTTTACATGAAGTTTTCTTGGAGCCTTTTAGTAGGACACCAATCACCATCTTTATGTGTTTTTAGTTTTAGTCATTGTTATTGATTCCGTTCCGTTCCGGCCGGAACGGCCGGAATTTTTCGTTCCGGTATGCAAACCGGTACCGAGATACTTAACGTTCCACCTCGGGCCAAATTTCGGGCCATTCCGGTCCATTCCGGCCATTCCGGCCAATTCCGGCCAATTCCGGCCGAGATGTGAATTCCGGCCGGTACGTGATTTGGCCTATGGAAAAAAAAAAAAAAAAAATTTATTATTTGATGGCTAATATTATGTTATAAATTTTGTTGGCTTATTAGTTATTAATTATTATGGGCTTATGTAATGAGTAATGATTTGTATTATTTGAAATTTAGTTATTTATTTATTAGAATTGACAATTTTATGTTTTACAAGAATATATATAATTTAATTTTTAGGAACCCGAAACACCTTAAAACGGTACGCCGAAATCGGCCGGTACCGAAATATTCCATTCCACTAGACAAACCGAAACGGGGTCCGAAACGGTATTAATAACAATGGTTTTAGTCAATTGTCCTGTTGAATTGAAGAACAATTATACAAATATGATAAAGAACTATATATATTCTAGCCTTGTCAAACGCGCCTTAAGCGTGCGATGAAGTTTTTTTTTGTTAGCGTGGTCCTATTTTGTAGATTTTATTTTTATTTTTTATATATATATATGTATAATTATTATTTTAAAAATCTAATTTATATGTGGATAAAGAAATTTCAAAATTAACAAGAGAGTGGTCCTATTTTTTAGGCAATATTTTAGTGGGAGTTAAAGTTGCATTTTTACTGGATTGTTTTTTAGTTTTGTCTCTACTTAAACATAAGACTGTATGAGCATTTTTGAATTAAAAAATGAGGAATCCAAACAAGGAAAGCCCCTTAAATAATAGTGTATATATATATATATATATAACCGAAATTTCTGAAATTCTTACAATTTTTCACGTTAGCACAATATTTAAATAAATGTATTATTTTATTTAAATAAAATTATCATTTTATTTAAATAAAATTATTTTTAATTAATCCGAAGCCTTTGAATCTCTCACAATTTTTCACTTCAGCACAATATTTAAATAAAATTATCATTTTATTTAAATAAAATTATCTTTTTAGTCCAAACTTAACAAAAAGTGAAACTCTATCACTTTAACAAGTTCAACTTAAACTCAAACTCATCATTATCATTTTTTTAAAATGAATTTATTTTTGTTTAATCTAAACTTAACAAGGAGTGAAACTCTATCTCTCTAACAAGTCCAACTTAAATTCAAATTCAAACGTTGATAATTTATCTTCAAATTTGCGAGGTTAATTATGAACACTATAAAAGTAATGCAAACCCCAATATTTTTTTTTTTAAAGCCGAGTAAAGTTATGAGTTCTTCTTATGTTATTTTCTTCTCCTTTACTTTGTTAAAAAAAATATATATATATTTTATAGTTTTTCATGTATTTTTTAAAAAATAATTTTTGTACATAAACCCCCCAAACTTTCTTTAACCGTTTTTTACAAAATAAAAAAGTTTGCAATAATTGAAATTATTCTTTTGAATGTAACTCATCTTTCTCTTATATTTCTCTATTGTTTAGTCATGCATATTTTGTTTTGTTTCAATAATTTCTAAGTAGTGAATTATCTGATTCTTTAATATTTTTTGGTCTTTCAGAAGTTTTAATATCTGAATTTTTGAGTTATTTTTTTGTAGTATCTGAAATTGTTTGACAAATTTTTTGTAAACCATTGCACGATCAAACAATGGCTTTTTCATCAAATTGTAACAGAAATTGAAGTCACACAAGAGTAAATCATACAATAGTGTAGTTTTTTTTAATCAATTTTAGATTTTATAAAATTATTTTAGTTTACTTCACAAATAGGTAGGTACCCATGCATAGCACGGGTTAGCGACTAGTATATTATATAATTAAAGTAACGGACAAGAAGCCACACTTGTCAAATTTACAGCCACAAAAACGTCATTATCATTTTTTTAAAACAAAATTGTTTTTGTTTAATCCAAACTAATAAGGAGTGAAACTTTATCTCTTTAATAAGTCAAACTTAAACTCAAACTCAAACGTTGATAATTTATCTTCAAATTTGCGAGGTTAATCATGAACACTATAAAAGTAATGCAAACCCCAATATTTTTTTTTTAAAGCTGAGTAGAGGTATGAGCTCTTCTTATGTTATTTTCTTCTCCTTTACTTTGTTAATAAAAAATTATTTTATAGTTTTTCATGTATTTTTTAAAAAGTAATTTTCATACATAAACCACCAAACTCTCCTTAGCCATTTTTTACAAAATAAAAAGTTTGCAATAATTGGAATTATTTTTTTGAATGTAACTCATTTTTCTCTTATATTTCTCTATTGTATATTTTGTTTTGTTTCAATAATTTCTAAGCAGTGAATATTTGATTCTTTAATATTTTTTGGTCTTTTAAAAGTTTTAATATCTGAATTTTTAAGTTATTTTTTTTGCAGTATCTGAAATTGTTTGACAAATTTTTTGTAAGCCATTGCACGTTCAAGCAATGAATTCTTCATCAAATTGTAACACAAATTGAAATCACACAAAAGCAAATCATTCAATAGTGTAGTTTCTTAATCAATTTAAGATTTTATAAAATTATTTTAGTTTACCTCACAAATAGGTAAGTTCCCGTGCATAACACGGGTTAGTGACTAGTATATTATATAATTAAAGTAACGGACAGGAAGCCACACTTGTCAAATTTACGGCCACAAAAATGTCATTCTCACACTTAGATACTGTATTTTGAAGTGTTGTGCAGTAGTAACACATCACACAGAGTTATAGAAAACACATATTTATAAAAAAATAAATTAAAAAAAAAAAAAGAAAAAGAAGGAGAAGGTAACAACACACAACAAGAGAGCGAGATAGAAAAGGAGAGAGATACTAGTGATTCCTAAAAGGGCTACCAGCGTTTGATGGTGTGGAGGGTGGTCTGAGGAATGAAAGGGCTAGATGGGGTTTTTTTGTTTTGGGTTTTCTTATATCAAAATTAGTTTTCTAATTGATTTTGTTGGGTTTTGCTTTTCTTGGACTACTTCCGAAATTTGAGAATCAAATTTCTATTTTGAGATAAAAAAATTCAAAATCTTAGGGGGGCCAGTAAGTAAAGTTTTATATAATTTATAATTTTTATACTGCTTTTATGATATGAGCAATTGATTGAGTTAGTGACTTAGGACCTATTTGGTTTAAAATTTATCATCACTCAACTTTCATTACTCAATTCTCATCACTCATCACTTAAAATACCTCAATTTCCCAAATCCCTTGTTTGACACTCATCACTTAGTTTTGCCCTTACTTTTTGTTTTTAAAAATAATAAAAAAAACTGAAAAGTCACGCAATGCAGCTGGGCTTTCTTTCAAAAAAAAAAAAACCCAAAAGTCAAACATTGTAGCTGAATAGTGAGAGAGTTGTGAGTTTAATTATGAAAATGCTATTGGAAACTGAGGCTATGTTTGGTAACAGTTTTTATTTTATATTTTCAAAAACTTGTTTTTGGGAATATAAAGAAAAAAAAAATTTCTTGTATTTTTCAAATAAAAAACATGTTTGGTTTGTTGAAATTAAAAAAATAATTTTTTGAAGAAAAAAAAAAAGAAAATACTAAAATATGTTGTTACTATGATTTGAACTCTAATGCTAACTCATTAAATGAGACAGATTCATTAAATTAAATGCATGTTTTCATTGAGTTTTGAAAATTAGAAACTGAAAACAACCTTTTGCATGTTTTCAGCTTCCTTTACATATTGAATTTTGGAAATAGTTTTTGTTTTCTGTCCATTTTGGATTGCCAAACAAGTATTTTAGTCTCAAAAATAGAAAATTGTTTTTGGAAACAGAAAATAAGGGGAAAAAACAATTACCAAACATATCTTGAGTTTTGGAAACTGAAAACACCTAAAATGTGTTTTCAGTTTTCATAACTCATCACTCAAAAATCAGAGAATTGAGTGATGGAAACTAAGGGTGAAAACCAAGCCAAACAAAAAAATTTGTGTGGGTCCCATGTGTTTTGATAACTTAGTTATGAGTTTTGGATCATATCACTCAAAACTCCTCTAAACCAAACAGGCTCTTAGTGTTTAGTGCTGATTGAGTCAATGATTGATGGAGAAGTTAGTGAAGAAGTTAGTTAGGGTGACAGCTGTATACAATAGTTAGGATGGCAGTTAGAATGAGCTAATGATTGTAACTAATTGGAAATGATTGTAACTAACTGAATGGTATATAGAGAACAAATGTGAGACTGGGAGGGATAATAAAAAATAACACAAGCACATTCTTTGTCTCCTTTTTCTCTCTAATCTCTCTAATTCTTCTATTTCATATTCTCATTCATTAGGAGGCCAGTTCCCTCGAAAAACTACTGAATAAAACCAACACCATTAAGGTGATTTCTATCAATTTGGTATCAGAGCCTATTCTTTCTTCATGGTAGAAACACGATCCTTGGCTGCTCTTAATGAAAAATACAACACTCTTTCATTCTTCTAACTAGCACAAACAAGAAATACGAGGAATTTACCAGAAATTGGATGCTATGGCTTCTAGGCTACAAACCTTGACAAAGACTGTGCAAGGACTCACTGATGCTAGAAATCAATGGCAACAAAGGACTTCACCCTCATCTCCTGATACCACGACAACACAATTGGACTCACTTGTAGCAGATTCGAAGATAGTGAGATTGGAGTTTCCAAGATTCAAATGAGAGAATCCCTCTAGTTGGGTCTATTAAGGCTCACCAGTTCTTCCAATTGTACAAGACACCCATCAATCAAAGAATTCTTTTAGCTTCTTACCACATGGAAGATGAAGCTTTGATTTGGTTTCAAGATACTGAGGAAACAGGGCAATTCACAAGTTGGGAAGCCTTTGTAAGAGCATTGCATACCAGATTTGGAACTTTAGTCTATGATGATCCAATGGAAGCTCTAACAAAACTAAGGCAGGTTAGTTCTGTGTCTTCTTACAAAGCTCAGTTTGAAGCTTTATCTAATAGGATTAAAGAATTTTCTGAAAAGCACAAACTTAGTTGCTTCTTAAGTGGTTTGAGGGATGAAATCCATTTGCCTATCAAGATGTTAAATCCACAAAACCTTAATTCTGCCTTTGGTGTTGCTAAGATACAAGAAGAATACCTCGTTAGTAACAAGAGAACTACCAAACCATGGATGGATATGTCTAAACCTTCCATTCTTGGTCCACCACCAGCAATCAAGAATGATAGGAATGATGTCAAAACTACTAAGTTCCCTATTCAGAAACTACATGCTGCACAAATTGAAGAAAGGAGAAAAAAAGGGATATGTTTTCACTATGAGGAGAAGTGGCATGCAGGTCACCAATGTAAGGTTCCAAGGATCTTTCTTATGGAGGGGTTGCAAGAGCTCAATTTTGGAGTTCAGTTGCAAGAAGTGGTGTCTGAAGAAGCAGGTGGACTGGAACAAGATATGGTAGAGGGTGTTGCAGATTTGAAGGGCAATGTTGCTGACATTACTCTTCTTGCCCTACTTAGTAGTCCTTCCCCAGGTAAAATAAGGGTTTTGGCAAGGATTAGACAACAAGAAATTGTCATTTTGATTGACAGTGGGAGCACACACAATTTTTTGGATGAGACTATGTGGTTGGCATTGAATTTGCCCTTATTATAAGAAGAAACATTTGAAGTTCAGATTGCTAATGGTGCCTTACTTAGAACTAAAGGGGTTAGCTATGGGGTTCCACTTAAGGTTCAAGGGCATAATTTTAAGGTGGATTTGAATATACTGCCCCTTGGTGATTGTGCAGTGGTTTTGGGAACACAATGGCTATATTCTTTGGGGCTAATTGAGTGGGACTTCAAACACCTTACTATGCAATTTTGGTATGAAGGTACTTTTGTCCTGCTTAAGGGCTTACAACCCTCAAAGCCTTCTCTTCAAAAGGGTGAAAGGTTTTTAACACCTGCTGTCAAGAAAGGGTTATTGCTGCAAATTGTATCCACCTCATCAGTAGCCTCAACAGTGCAACATCATCCTGCTCTAGCTTAGCTTCTCCAGGACTTCAACAACGTTTTTGAGGTACCTTTTGGACTTCCACCACTCAGGAATCATGAACATCAAATTATCTTGAAGGAATGAAGCCAACCAATCTGTGAAAGACCCTACAGGCACCCTTTCTATAAAAAACCTGAAATTGAGAAGATTGTGAAGGAGTTACTTGAGGCAGGTTCTATTATTAGAGCCAGTCAAAGTCCTTTCTCTTCACCTGTTTTATTGGTTAGAAAGGCAGATGACAGCTAGCATATGTGCATTGATTATAGGTCACTTAATAAAGCCACTATCAATGATAAGTATCCTATACTAGTGGTAGATGAATTGCTTGATGAATTTGCTTGCTCACTCCCAAGTGCAGGAGATCGTAGTAATATAATTCTCAGAGTACCGAGGTCGAACCACAAGGAGCAGGGTAAATTCAGAGACAATATAAACAATATGGGTGAAGAAGAAAAGTACTTTTGCTTGGTGATTGTTAACAAGAATATTAATAAAAGCATTTAAATCAATAATGTAAATACTAGGGCATCGGGGTGTTTCCCTATATCGATATGAGATTCTTTGTGATCTAAGAAAATATCTATTTCATAATTGATTGTTCTTATACAATTAAAAACTTATGATTCGGTTGAACTGAGACAATTCAAGAACGCATGATAACCTCGATTAATAATGCGGTTAGAATAGTTTTTCAAAAAAACCCATTCACCTTAAAATATGATTTCTATTTCAAACTATTAGAAATTCATCTAAATAATAAGAAAAACATGATTGAACTTATTGAAAGCATGGAAGAACTAATACATCAAAAGAAATCTAATTGAACAATCAAATATGTTGTTGATAAAATCTTAGAAAGAATTACATTGAATATTCATACCATATAGAAGAAACATAACCCCTAGCCCTAGAAAAGAGTTTAGGCTACCATTAGAGAAAGGAAAAGTACAAGTTTTCTCTGCCCAAAATTCGTTCTCTCAGCCTCCCTACAAAACCCTAATATCAAAGTGTCCAAAGAAAATAAAACTTTTACTATTTTAATTTCCGTCCAAGTTTACAGCGGTAACTTGTGAGTTAATTCGGCCTTCAAAAATTGAGAATTTCAAAACACTCAAAACTGGAAAGTTGTAGATAATTAAGTCACAGTTTTAACCCATTTAGCCTTGTGTCAATTGGATTTTTGAGGAGAGAGATACACCCAAAATACTAATCGGTGCTCAGATCAGATTTTTCCTTTTTAGATTCTGCCTCTTTGATTTCTTTCCTTATTTGAAGCTTCCAATCAGAGTAGACGACCCAAGCACTCCAGCTGCACCTCCTTAGACATTTAAGCATGGTCCTTTAGCTCCACTTAATTCTAGTTTGGCTTTTATTCTCTCACAAATTCCTGTAAACTCATCTTTCTCATATGATTTCCTGAAAGTAAAAAATTATACACAATGAATGGCATCTTATTCAAGAAATTATGTAAAGATAAATAATAGAGACTAATGCAAATCATGGCTTAATTATACAAATTAAGCATAGTAATAAGGAGATAACGCCCACATAAATACATAACAAGTATACATTTTAAGGTGTTATCACACTCCCCAACTTAAATCTTGCTAGTCCCTAGCAATCCACAAAGCACCCATGTTTGCTAAAAGTGAAAAAAAAAAAAAACTAAAATACAAGCCACTTTTGTAGGCTACACGATTGCACTTCCCATGTGCAGCAAGTCTTTGAACCCCTAGGTCACCCTAGTGGACAAGTTTACTCTCGTGAGGGTTTGCAGTGACTCTACCCACAAAAGTCAAAGGTTTCCTGAAAATTCCTGCAGCAAATGTTAGTCTGCTTTATCATTATATCATACAAATGAACTTTCAATTTTGAGTTGGGATACTATTCATCATATTTAAGAGTTTTCACTAGCTTCACTTTTGGAGTGTGTGTGCGCATAGCCCATCCAATCAAACCAGCTTTTCCAAACATGCATAAACCAATAATAATTTAGATTAGAGCCTCTACTCCAAAACCTCTCTTAAATCATCAACACTCTGAAAGAACACACATAGAAGTAATGGTTTCTCTCTTCGAATCACATGTGAACAAAAAGGACGGAAGAAATTTTAAGAATATCACATGTGCATACAAAAGTAGCCGCTAAAACAACGGAAATAGATCTCTTAGAAAAGATGTTTAATTCCTGGAAACAAGAGATTAATACCATTCTCATCCCTAGTTTTTATCCCAAACACATACCAGCCATGCACCTTTAGGATCAAGTAGGACTTTAGGCTCAGTGGTAGTATAATCTTATGAAGGCAACTGCTCTCTTTGAAATATGAGGTATATGAATTAAATGCAGAAAATTCAAGTCAAACCCAACGCATTGCGATAACAACTAACTTGAATGAAAATAACCTTTACTCAACCCTTCTGAAATACATGAAAGATGTGTAAGACACCAATGCTTTATTGATTGATTATGTATGTCTTCTCTTTCTTTTTCATTTTTTTTTTTTGAAGAAAAGAGAGACAATGGTGGTATCTAAACACATCAATTGCTCAAAACTTGAACCCCCATGAGAATACCCATAAATAAAAATGTTTTGTGGTATTGTAGAAGTATTTCCCATGGCTTAAATGATGGTGGCAATGGTTAATGTACAGGTAGGTTGAATATTTGTTTAGCTAGTGACAAAAATTGGTCTTAAGCTCTCATCTCCTAAAAGTTCACAGAAACCAGCATGCCTGAGGACAAAAATAAGTAGGATTATGGTATATCTCCCTATACTGTTTCTAGTAGTCAACCAAAAAATATAGAGATCTTTTACAAATATTGAAGCATATGAAAGAAATTTAAGAGTTTAAACAAAGATATACTCTTACAAAGAAAAGTAAGGCTCAAGAACTCTCTATATGAGTTGAGTTTCAGCTTTTATCTAGCCTGTTCATGATCCATGCATATCCAACATCTAACCGTCCACTAACCTGGCTATTGTGCTCAAAAGTTTCCAATTGTGCTCTTCATGAAAAAGTCTTAATATAGCAAATAGTATAACCAACTCAGCATTATTCATTCCATCACATAATATAAAAATAAAGCTTATAACTCTTCTGCATTCAAATTCAAGGTTTTTTTTTTAGAATTGAAAAGTTGCAACTAAAAAGAAAGAAAAGAAAAGAAAAGAAAAAAAGAAAAAATCATGCAAGCTGCAGCAAAATGTGTAAACCTCTCCCCCTAACTAAAATATTGCATTGTCCTCAATGTATCAAAGCCAAAATAAATTCAAGTATAAAGGGAAGAAGTTACCTTAAGCATTTATTTTTTATTTTTGAAATTTCTTTCATACCTGCAAATGTTAGCTCACAAAATAAAAATAATAACCAAAAAAAAAAACAAAAAACATAAATAAAAAAAAAAACAAAAACAAAAGGCAAAAAGAAGAAAAAAAAAACAGAAAGAAAAGAAAATTAAAACAAATATTGTACAACTTCATAAGGCTCTTTCAGAATTCACGTAGCATCCCAATAGACAGGGATCTCTATTGACATAGTCTCCTCCTCAAGTATAACTCCCCCTAAGAATGGTTTTAACCTTTGTCCATTTACTTTCAAAATCCTACCATCTCTAGGGTCCTCAACTACCATAGCTCCATGGTTAAACACTTCCCTTACAATGAAAGGGCCATCCCACCTAGGTTTTAACTTACTTTGGCCTAAATATTCAAATTTAAGACCACCGGGCAGTGGCTTAAGCTCTAGCTGTGGTGCCTCTTCACTTGAATGCACGAGCTTTTTTTCATTCTCTGGTAGCTCCTCAAAGCAAGGCTTCAATCCTTTATTAATTTCCATCATCTGTTGTTCTTCCAAAACCTGTGAAGAATCCAACAAAGAAAAATTTTCAGATACATGAATATCACATTCTAAATCATAAGAACCAACAGAATTAATAAGAAGAGTTTCAAGAGGATCAAAAAAACAATTCTTATTAAACTCTTCTTGAACCACCGCCTCAATGAGGTTCACATAAGCATAGTCATCATCCTCATGTGGTTGTTTAGCCACATGAAATATGTTTAGCTCCAAAGTCATGGAACCAAAAGTGAGTTGCATTCTTCCATTTCTACAATTAATTAAAGTATTAGCTGTGTCAAGAAAAGGTCTACCCAAAATAATAGGGGTATGAACATTAGGATGTAAAACAGGTTGGTAATCTAGAACAATAAAATCAACTGGATAATAAAAGTGTTCAATTTTCACCAACACATCCTCAACAATCCCTCTCGGCTCCCTTACAAAGCAATCAGCCAACTATAGAGTTATTGAAGTTGGTTTCAACTCACCAAGTCCAAGTTTTTGATATACACTGAAAGGGATCAAATTAACACCTGCCCCAAGATCTAGCAATGCATGCTCCATGATGTAATCTCCAATAGTACAAGAGATCGTAGGACAACCTGGAACCTCATACTTTGGTGGGGTCATATGTTGAATAACTGCACTTACCTGTTCTGCTAGGAATGCGGTCTTCTTCACATGATGCTTTCTCTTGATGGTGCATAAGTCCTTAATTACCTTGGCATATGCAGGCACTTGCTTGATAACATGAAATAATGGCAAATTTATCTTGACTTGACGCAAATGCTCTAATATCTCAGATGCGATGTCCAATTTCCTAGGTAATTTTAAGGCTTGTGGAAATGGTGGAGGGATTGGGCATTGTTCAATGTCATCAAGCCCAAGTGACCCAGTTTCAATCTTCTCTTCTTCGACTGGGGTCTCCTTAGATTTCTTAGTTATTAAAGGAGCACTTTTATCAATCTCTCTACCACTCCTTAAAATGGTCACAGCATTTACTTCCTCATGTTTATCCTTAGAGCCAATTTTTAGATTTTGATTGATGGGATTGGGTTGAGTTTGGGAAGGAAGCTTCCCTCTCTCTATCCCACTCAATGAATTTGTAAGCCTAGTTATGTGACTCTTGGTCTCTCTTACCTCTTCATCTAGCCTAGTGAGCATGGATTCAAACTTTTGATTTTGCTCACTTTTCTTTTGAATGAAAGTACTAAGTGCATCCTCCAAGGAAGTTCTAGATGATGATGATGCATGTGGTGAATTAAAATTCCTTGGAACAAGAGGATTCAAGACATTGTCACTCTTATAACTCAAATACGAATGATTTCGCATATTTGGATTATAATTGTTAGAATATGAAGAATTATTTGGCCAAGATGAATTAAATGCATGTACTTGTTTTTTTGGCACATTTAAGAATGATGAAAGTGATGCACATTCATTTGTAGCATGGTTTATCTCATGACAGATTTTACACACCTCCATTGGGTCCTCTCTAAAGGTAGCACTAACACTCTTACTTCCTTTCATTTTGAGTGCCTCAATTTCTTTAGTTAACATGCTGATTTTTGCACTCATGTTATCATCTTCCGTCAACTTGAAAACACTTCCACTAGAAGTGGTAGTGTTAGTTCTAGTCCTATCAGTGGAGTCCATAGGGCTAGGTCAAGTCCATGTGTTAGAGTTTTTAGCTATCTCATCAAGATAATCCATTGCATCTTCAGGTTCTTTTTGTAAAAATTCCCCTTCGCATGAGAGTTGAACAAACTGTCGGTCCCTAGTGTAAGTCCTTCATAAAAATGGCTAACCAACCTGCAATCTTCATACCCATGAGTTGGGCAAAAATTGAAAAGATCTTTGTACCTTCCCTAAGCTTGGTATAATGTCTCATTCTCTCCTTGGAAAAAACTAGGTATAATTCTATTTACTTGCTGGACTTTGTGGGGAGGAAAATGTTTCTTAAAAACTCTTTGGTCATCTCCTCCCAACTACCTATAGACCTAGGTTTCAAGGTGTAAAGCCAACTTCTTGCCTTACACTTAAGAGAAAAAGGAAAGAAACGTAACTTAGCAGTCTCAATAACATTTTGTGCATAGAAACTACTAATTATCTCTTCAAAAGCTCTAACATGGACATAAGGATTTTCATTTTCTTGTCCCCTAAAGTTAGGAAGTATTGCTAATAAACCTTGTTTCAGTTCTACATGTGGTGCGTTAGGTGGAAACATGATGCACGAAGGAGCAGAATTTTGTGTGGGATGCAACAATTCATACATAGTTCTTCTATTCTCCTCATGATTATCATGTGCTTCATCACCCATGATTGATGAAGAAGGTGAAGGTGAAGGTGTGTCAAAAAGATTACCAAAGTAAGTTTCAAAAATCTCTAATCTGCCTCTCTCGTTTCTAACCCAGATGCTCATGTAACAATGAATCCACAATCAAATAAAATAAAATAAAAACAAACAGAAAAATAAAAACAAAATAAGGGAAAAAATGGAACAAAGTTACCAATAGAAGAATTTCCACCAGCTATGCTTTGCTCCAAAAAAAAAAAAAAAAACAAAATGCCTCTGAACATGCAGCAACTCCTCGGCAACGGTGCCAAAATTGTTTGCTCACTCCCAAGTGCAGGAGATCGTAGCAATATAATTCTCGGAGTATCGAGGTCGAACCACAAGGAGCAGGGTAAATTCAGAGACAATATAAACAATATGGGTGAAGAAGAAAAGTACTTTTGCTTGGTGATTGTTAACAAGAATATTAATAAAAGCCGATTTAAATCAATAATGTAAATACTAGGGCATCGGGGTGTTTCCCTATATCGATATGGGATTCTTTGTGATCTAAGAAAATATCTATTTCATAATTGATTGTTCTTATACAATTAAAAACTTATGATTTGGTTGAACTGAGACAATTCAAGAACGCATGATAACCTCGATTAATAATGTGGTTAGAAAAGTTTTTCAAAGAAACCCATTCACTTTAAAATCTGATTTTTATTTGAAACTATTAGAAATTCATCTAAACAATAAGAAAAACATGATTGAACTTATTGAAAGCATGGAAGAACCAATACATCAAAAGAAATCTAATTGAACAATCAAATATGTTGTTGATAAAATCTTAGAAAAAATCACATTGAATATTCTTACTGTATAGAAGAAACATAACCCCTAGCCCTAGAAAAGAGTTTAGGCGGCCATTAGAGAAAGGAAAAATACAATTTTTCTCTGCCCAAAATTCGTTCTCTCAGCCTCCCTACAAAACCCTAATATCAAAGTGTCTAAAGAAAATAAAACTTTTACTATTTTAATTTCCATCCAAGTTTACAGCGGTAACTTGTGAGTTAATTTCGGCCTTCAAAAATTGAGAATTTTGAAAAAATCAAAAGTGGAAAATTGTAGATAATTAAGTCACAGTTCCAACCCATTTGGCCTTGTGTCAATTGGATTTTTGAGAAGAGAGATACGCCCAAAATACGGATCGGTGCTCAGATCAGATTTTTCCTTTTCAGATTCTGCTTCTTTGATTTCTTTCCTTATTTGAAGCTTCCAATCAGAGTAGACGATCCAAGCACTCCAGCTGTACCTCCTTATACATTTAACCATGGTCCTTTAGCTCCACTTAATTCTAGTTTGGCCTTCATTCTTTTACAAATTCCTGTAAACTCATCTTTCTCACATGATTTTCTGAAAGTAGAAAATTACATACAATGAATGACATCTTATTCAAGAAATTATGTAAAGATAAATAATAGGGACTAATGCAAATCATGGCTTAATTATACAAATTAAGCATAGTAATAAGGAGATAATGCCCACATAAATACATAACAAGTATATGTTTTAAGGCATTATCAGAATTGTGCGGTGCAACTATCTTTTCAAAATTAAATCTTAGGTCTAGTTACCATCAAATCAGGAAGAAGGAAAGTGGCATTCCAAAATCTGCATTTAGGCCTCATGAAGGTTATTATGAGTTCCTAGTCATGCCATTTGGCTTAACAAATGCACCATCCACTTTCCAATCATTAATGAATCATATCTTTAAGCCTTTCTTAAGGAAATTTGTTTTGGAGTTCTTTGATGACATTTTAGTATTCAACAAAACATTGGATGAGCATGTTTCTCATTTGAAATTGGTCTTGATTGTGCTGCTTGGGAATCTATTATTTGCTGATGATGCCGAAAATATCACCAGTGAGTTCCAAGCACTCCTCAAACGAAAGCAACACCTGCAAAAGTAAAACGAAGAACCTAGAAGAGAGCACCGGTGTGGTGTCGACCGAATACCCTCCGAAGGTCAAGTTAGAATCTTCTTCCTTTAACCCTAGAGTGCTAGAGTTAAGAATATTATGCGTACCTCCATACCTAGGGTTTCTCAGGTATTTATATTGAGTAGAATTACCTTTCTTTAAGGATGCAACTTCCTTCTCAAGTTCCTTTCCATATAGGAGTCTTCCCAAACGTGTGTCGCAAGAGGTCTAAGCGCATGCGTTTGCGTGGGGATAAAGCAAAAGGCTTATCTGAAATACATCAAACGACATGCCACGTGGCATCCATAAATAATTTATACAAGACGGACATTCAGCAACACCCAACCGTCATAGCTGGGTCAATGATAGTGTCGATCCGTCCTCAACTTCTCCGTACCATTTTTATCCCCTTCAGTTGCCCCCTTCAGTCCTTGGATCCGTCCTTGAAACCTGACGGATTCATGGAATGACTGTATACAATATATTAGATGGGAACGGGTTTGGTATACCATGACGGATGACACGTGGCCTGTATTTCTGACGAAGAGCACGTGGCCCTCGTGGATTGGCTATTTCCCAAATCTGAGGCGTCGCTTCGTATTCCGTGCCCTTTGCTCTATAAAAGGCCAGATATTCCTCCCTTCATTTCTTCTTCTTGTCAAAAACTTGTGAGCAGAGCACAACCGTCACAACTACAGTGCCTTCCTGTCGTTCAGCAAATCCGGTATGTATTCCAAACCTTTCTCCGTCTTTCTTTGAATTTCATTGTTTTGAGTATATGCACTTTCTTTAGAACCGTCGGTGTCTTAGGTTATACCGTCATAAATGTAGGTAATGTCTAGTGCGTCAAGTAACCAGTCGTTTGTCCGCGAGGGGGCGGGCTACGATGAAAAGTTTCCGTCAGATCCAAGAGATCCTGACACTTCAAGTGAAGAGAGGGATCCGTCAAGTACCTCTTCTTCCTCGATGGTGGTCTAGAGACGGAGAGTTCGGGACCGTCCACTAGTAGCTTGGACGGTGTGTGGATCCTCCCGTCCAACCGCAATTGGCCCAGATGGCCTTAGGGAGTTCGTTATGCCGCCTCTCCGGACGGTAAACGATTTTAGATCGTCCATGACCGAATCTCAACTCAACACACTTAGGACAAAGTACCAAATACTCGTACAACATCCGTCTACGTCTTCCAAACAAGTCCGAGAAATGCTACTACAGTGGGGTAGACGTGTCGGGATCTACGAGCAAGCTTAAAGGCGGGGCTCGCATTTCGAGTTCTCTTCACCGTCGACTTCTTTCAATACTTGGACTATCCGTCACCCAAATCTCCCCAAATGCTGGAGGTGTTCATTGGGGTTGAGGTTTTGTATGGGGCGATGTCCGAAGGTGCCCGAAGGTTGACGGAAGAATTTTTCCATTGTTACCGTCCAACAGATCGTCAAGTCCAAGGGATGTATAGCTTTGTAGCTAGAAGTCCCTTATCGAGGCTCGTCGCTCCGGACTCAAATAGAGATCGGAAGAGTCGTTACTTTTTTAGAATGGACGAATGGATGGCCGTCCAGAGATGTATCTAACATGCCCGTCGACACAACATGGGGCATAATGCCTCCCGTCGGGCATGTGTACCTTTTGCTTCCGTCCAATCTTTTAAAGTCAATTTAATTTATTTTCTAAGTCTAACCGTCCTTTATTGACCGTCCTCGTTGACTTGGAGCGGGAGTTTTTGGAGAGAATTTTTAACAAGACAAAACTGCAGAAAGAACTTGGGCTCAACTCGTCACGCTTGATACTCCGAATTGGGTATTGTGACGGACCCGAACCATCATCCGCCGCCCGTCAATACGATACCGCAGTTCGAAAACGAAGTTCGTCAAAACTATACCGTCTTTCATTTTTTTTTTTTTTTTTTTTTTACCTTTCCTCTCTCATCCGTCTTTGATTTGCAGTAAATGGACGCCGCCGTGAGGAGAGCCCTTATTAAACAGCAAGCAAAGAAAAACAGACGGGGTCACAAAGGTGGACGACCTATACCTGCACGTCAAAACGAATCCAACATGAGAAGGCGCGACCGTCCTCCGAAGAAACAAAGGACTACCGTTGAACCCGTCGTGGCCTTACAAGCCGAGAAAACTCCCGTCAAACACGGAAAGGCAAGGGTTTAATGAAGGGTCCAACACCTTCGTGGGAGAAACCACCCGTCCTCTTCCGAGAAGACTCGAGCTATGCTTCGAGAAGATGTCGTCCATGCCGACCGCCGACGACTACGCAGTACCTTGGAAACCACTGACGGAAGCGATGGGTGAAACAGACTCTTCACCCTTGCTCGTAATTTTGGATCCGTCTACTATTGTTGCTAAGTTACTTTATGCCCGTTATTATCTTGACATCGTTCTTCTTTTGTTTCCGTGCTATGGTGATGATGAAGGGGCTTTTTGGCCGTTGCCTTAACCACGAGACATCCATGGACCGTCCGAGTATTTAAAAACAAGACGATGGAGGAGGAGTTACATGAGCCGAAGACCTATAAGATTAACATGGACGTAAAGCTCAAGTGCTCCTGAGCAAGTTAGAGGCGAAGTGAGAAAGAGAATGGGCATCTACGTGAACTTTTGAATAATAAAGATAAGCAACCGACGGAGACGATGTCGAAGCTTGACAATGCCAAGGAGATAGCCGTCCAAGAATACCGTGATTCCGAGAATCTTATAACGGAGCTCGAAACTCTTTGCAGACGGGTTCGACGACGCTATCCGTCAGTTAAGTCGTCGTACCCCGAGTTGGACTTATCTCACATCAACATCGATGCTCAAGGGCAAACAATCGCGCAATCCGTCCAAATGAGTACGTATGAAGTGTTGGCCGTCATCGCTCCAGCCGATGAAGGTGAAGTTCAACCTCCTACTCAGAAGACGACGGTCCATTGGACGGGAATTCATCTCCGAAGAACAAATAGAACACTTTCCCTTTTGTAAAAATTTATCACTGTTTAGTGAACTTTTTGTTTGAACCGTCATTTGTAATTTTTAAACTTGACTTATCAAACCTTAAATGGTATGTTGCTTACTTATTATCCGTCATATATTCAGATAACCCGTCCATTTTAACTAACCGTCCACTTTATGAACTCGATTTTCCAATCTTTTTGTGGTCTGCCTTATTTTATGAAGTTGTATTATGGGTGACCCGTCCACTATATGGACTTGTAGGCTCTTCACCCTTTGGGTGATCCGTCCACTATGTGGACGTGTAGGTTCTTCACCCTTTGGGTGATCCGTCCACTATGTGGACTTGTAGGTTCTTCACCATTTGGGTGATCCGTCCACTATGTGGACTCGTAGGTTTTTCACCCTTTGGGTGATCCGTCCACTATGTGGATGTGTAGGTTCTTCACCCTTTGGGTGATCCGTCCACTATGTGGACTTGTAGGTTCTTCACCCTTTGGGTGATCCGTCCACTATGTGGACTCGTAGGTTTTTCACCCTTTGGGTGATCCGTCCACTATGTGGAGTCGAAGGTTCTTCACCCTTTGGGTGATCCGTCCACTATGTGGATGTGTAGGTTCTTCACCCTTTGGGTGATCCGTCCACTATGTGGACTTGTAGGTTTTTCACCCTTTGGGTGATCCGTCCACTATGTGGACTCGTAGGTTTTTCACCCTTTGGGTGATCCGTCCACATAGTGGAAAACTATGACGGATCGAAGGACCCGTTGGATCACCTGGAGTCTTTCAGAACTCTAATGCATCTTCAGGGTGTACCGGACGAGATCATGTGCAGGGCTTTCCTCACCACCTTGAAAGGGCCTGCGAGGGATTGGTACAGCAAGTTGACGCCTAATTCCATCGGCACTTTTAAGGAATTAGGTGCACAGTTCGTGTCACACTTCATTGGAAGTCATCGGCACAAGAGGTCTATTGCATGTATATTGGGAATTAAACAACGAGAGGGTGAGACTTTAAGGTCTTATATAGCCCGCTTTAATAAGGAATCCCTCTCGATAGACGAGGCCGACGACAAGACACTTGTGGCAGCATTCACAAACGGGTTACAAGAGGGTAAGTTCTTATTTTCCCTATGTAAGAATGACCCAAAGACTATGTCCGATGTCTATTACAGGGCGACGAAGTATATGAACGCGGAGGATGCCTTGCTGGCCAGAGAAGACTACAAACCAAAGAAAAGGGGAGAGAGAGGAAGATATGAAACCGTATAACGGACGAAAAGTGGCTAGAACCCGTAGATCGACGAGAAGACCGAGACCCAAACCGCCTTCGTGAGGTTCACAAGTTTCACCCTCTCACAAACCCACCGACCAAGTGCTAATGCAAATCAAAGATGAAGGAAGCTTGACATTCCCGGTAAGTTGAAGGGAGATCCGAACAAGAGGTCGAGAGATAGATATCGCCGCTTTCACCGGACCACGCCATGATACGACGGATTGTTTTGATTTGAAACAACAGATCGAAGCCCTTATAAGGCAAGGAAGGTTGCAAAGGTTCGTGAGGAAGGAAAGAACCGATCATCCTCGGAGCAGAATCCTAGACGGAAAACGAGCGTCCCGTACCACCGTAGCAAGTACATACGGATGATAATGGGGGGCAACGCTTCGCAGGGATCGTCCAAGAAGGCCGTGAAGACTTATTTACGGACGGTACAAAAGTGTCCAATCGACGGACCTTCATTAGAAAGAATACGGCGAAACGGCTCCGCATCGAGTTTTTTTGAAGACGAGGCCCGGCGCCTTCACCACCCCCATGACGACGCGCTTGTGGTTAGCATCCAGTAGGGATTTCAACGTCCACCGAGTTCTAGTAGACAACGGGAGCTCAGCGTACATCCTTTACTATCCTCGCGTTCCAGCAGACGGGGATTGCAAAGGAGCGCTCGATCCCGCACGCGCGCCCCTCGTCGCGCTTTGGGGGAACCCGAGTCCATCCTTTAGGATCCGTCACATTGGAGGTGACGTAGGAGACTACCCAAGACAAATAACTAAAAATGTCTCCTTTCTAGTGGTGGATTGCTCTTCAAAGATACAACGCCATACTTCGACGACCTACACTCAACGCATGGAAAGCCATCACTTCAACCTACCATCCGATGATCAAGTTTCCCATCGAACATGGGGTTGGAGAACTACGCGGAAATCAAGTAACTGCGAGGGAATGCTACGTGGCCGTGATGGAGATGGATGACCCGTACGTACAATGAGCATCGAAGAACAGAGAATAATGGCAGAACTCCATGGAGACATTGGAAGAAGTCCAACTAGATGATTCAAGGCCCGATCGAACCACCAGATGATAGGAACCCGTCGACCAACCGATTCGACATGCGCTTTTAACGTTCCTTAAAAAGAACCAAGATGTGTTCGCATGGAGCCATGACGACATGCCGGAATAGATCCAGCCGTCATAGTTCATAAATTGAATATATCACCCTCCTTCCCCCCAAATTCGACAAAAGAAACGCGTGTTTGCCCCCGAGCGAGATCGGGCCGCAGCAGAGGAAGTGCGGAAGCTACGAGAAGCGGACTTCATACGAGAGGTGTACTACCCGACCGGCCGGCGAACGTGGTAATGGTCAAAAAGTCAAATGGGAAGTGGAGAACGTGCGTTGATTTCACGGATCCGAACAAAGCATGCCCTAAAGACAAGCTACTCCGCTCCCACGGATTGACGCCTTAGTCGACTCAACCGCAAAACATGAGTTGTTGAGCTTCATGGACGCCTTCTCGGGTACAACCAGATTAAGTTGGAGAAGACAGATCAAGAGAAGACATCATTCGTGACGAGTCAAGTGGCTTTTTTGCTATAAGGTGATGCCATTCGGGCTCAAGAATGCAGGAGCCACATACCAAAGATTAATGAACAAGATGTTCGAGCACCGCATTGGCCGAACGTCCAAGTCTACGTAGATGACATGTTGGTAAAAAGCGTAAAAGCGTCGGATCATCCGAGGACCTCCAGAGACTTTCGACACTCTTCGAACGTACAAAATGAAGCCGAACCCAAGCAAATGCACATTCGGAGTAACCGCCGGAAAGTTCTTAGGGTTCATGGTGTCCCACGGGGCATCGAGGTCAACCCCGAGAAAGTAAAAGCAATAATGGATCTAGCTCCTCCAAGGACGGTGAAGGAAGTGCAAAGCCTCGACAGAAGATAGCAAACGCCTTCTGAATAGGTTTGTATCAAGAGCAACAGATAAGTGTCTCCCTTTCTTTAGGACGCTAAGGAGATCTTTGAATGGACGGACGAATGCCAAAGAGCATTTGAAGAGTTGAAGGCATATCTCTCGTGCCCCACCGTTGCTAAGCCCGTCTACGCCAGGAGGAATTATTCCCGTACTCGGCTGTCTCATCGGCAGCGGTAAGTGCGGCTCTCATTGGGAGAAGAAAGGAAGGTACAAAAGCCCGTCTACTTTGTAAGCCTATGGCGCTTACGAGGCGCAGAGGAAAGGTACCCACGGATGGAAAAACTCGCCTTCGCGCTTGTAACCGCAGCCCGAAAATTGAAACCGTATTTTCAAGCACACGCAATAATAGTCCCGACGGATCAACCATCATGAGAGCAATGAACAATCCCGAAGCCGCTGGACGGATGGCCTTGTGGGCAATCGAGCCGAGCGAGTACGATATCCAATACCGGCCACGAACAGCCGTGAAAGGACAAATATTGGCGGACTTTATTGCGGAATTCACTACACATTTGAGGAGCGGGGGCAAAAGAGGAGCCCACATGGAGAATTCACACAGACGCATCCTCCAATAAGCACGCGGGAGGAGCCTGAGTTGTACTCCATACCCTGCATGAGATAAGATTGAATGTATGATCCGTCCGGAGTTCCCTACTACGAATAATGAAGCGAGTATGAGGCCCCGATGGCGGGATCGAGCTTGCAATAGCGGCCGGGGCCGGAAGGCAAGGGTATACTCCGATTCCCAAATCGTAGCTAGCCAAGTTAACGGGAGTTATGATTGCAGGAGTGAACGAATGAGAAAGTACTTGAGAAGTGAAGGGTCGAACTAATGACCTCCAATTCACAATAACTCAAATCCCGAGAGAAGAGAACCAAGAAGCGGATCGACTTGCAAAGGCCGCTCGGCCGAACCTATGGTTATCCTGCATCAGTATTATCCTTTGTCCAATATTCGTCGTTGCTAGATAACGTTCAGTGTGCAAGAGTTAACCATCAAGACGATTGGACGATTCCAATTGTGACATACCTCAAGGACGGGAAGCTTCCAGACGGAAGGAAGAAGCTAGAAACTGAAGGTTAGAGCTGCCCGATTCATACTAATCAAAGGCATCCTCTACAAAAGAGGATTCTCCCGACCATATCTAAGATGCCTAGGCCATGACGAAGCAGATTATGTAATGAGGGAAGTTCATGAAGGGATTTGTGGAAACCACTCAGGATCGAGGTCTCTGGTACACAAGCTACTCAGAGCTGGGTATTATTGGCCGACAATGCAGAAGGATGCCCATATTTACGTGAGAGCCTGCGATAAGTGTCAACGGTTCGGCAATCTTATTAGGCAGCCAACAGAGGAACTCACACCCATGACGGCCCCATGGCCGTTCGCACAATGGGGATTGGACATCATGGGTCCATTTCCAATGGCAAGAAGACAATCGAAGTTCCCGGTAGTAGGAATCGACTACTTCACCAAATGGGTGGAAGCAAGTGCTCTTCCGCTACAATCACGAGAAAAATATTCGCAACTTTGTATGGAGAAATATTATCTCGCCGATATGGGATCCCGAGAGTACTCGTGTCGGACAATGGGAAGCAATTCGACAACGATGCGTTCCGAGACTTTTGTTCTCGCCTAGAATCAAGAATCACTATTCGTCACCCGCTCATCCACAAAGCAATGGACAAGTCAAGTCACGAACCGGTCCTTGTTAAAGATCATCAAGACCCGGCTCGAGGGGGCAAAGGGCATATGGCCGACGAGTTACCAAGTGTCTTATGGCGGGCGTAACGACGGCAAGAAGAACGCCAACGGAGAAACACCGTTTCGATTGGCCGTTTGGTGCCGAAGCCCTCATACCGGCAGTAGGTTTGACGAGCTACCGCGTGGAAAGCTATGACGAGAATGAGAATGCCGAAGCATTACGTCTAGAGCTTGACCTTGTTGACGAAGTCGTGGCAACCCGGCGGCTCAAAGACCGGCGCTTACCAGGACATGATGGCAAAACACTACAATTCTAAGGTTCGGCAACCGTGACTTCAAAGCCTGAGATCTAGTGTTACGAAAAGTGCTTGGCGCTACGAAAGATGCATCCCCGGAAAGCCGGGTCCCCAACTCGGGAAGGCCCGTACCGAATCATTTCATGGCGCAGAAGGGAACGTACTACTTGGAGACATTAGACGGAAAGAAGCCGAGCCATCCTCGGAACACCTGAGCACCTGAAGAGGTACTACCAATAGTGCAGCAGTCATAATACCTAGGCTGCCTTACTTTTCAGTTTAGTTTTAGACAGTTGTAGTTTTTACTCTTTAAACAGCTTTTCTTTTTCATGAACAATTTGGTTTATTGAACTTATGGGAGGAATTTTTTAAATAAATGCATGCTGATGAAAATCTACGAGTCCACATAGTGGACGGATCCACGTAGTGGACGGATCCACGTAGTGGACGGATCACCCAAAGGGTGAAAAACCTACGAGTCCACATAGTGGACGGATCACCCAAAGGGTGAAGAACCTACACATCCACATAGTGGACGGATCACCCAAAGGGTGAAGAACCTACACATCCACATAGTGGACGGATCACCCAAAGGGTGAAGAACCTACGAGTCCACATAGTGGACGGATCACCCAAAGGGTGAAAAACCTACACATCCACATAGTGGACGGATCACCCAAAGGGTGAAAAACCTACGAGTCCACATAGTGGACGGATCACCCAAAGGGTGAAAAACCTACACATCTACATAGTGGACGGATCACCCAAAGGGTGAAAAACCTACGAGTCCACATAGTGGACGGATCACCCAAAGGGTGAAGAACCTACAAGTCCACATAGTGGACGGATCACCCAAAGGGTGAAGAACCTACACATCCACATAGTGGACGGATCACCCAAAGGGTGAAGAACCTTCAAGTCCACATAAGTGGACGGATCACCCAAAGGGTGAAAAACCTACGAGTCCACATAGTGGAAGGATCACCCACAGGTTGAAGAACACACCAGTACACATAGTGGAATGAACAACCAAAGGGTGAAGAACCTACACGTCCACATAGTGGACGGATCACCCAAAGGGTGAAGAGCCTACAAGTCCATAGTGACGGGTCACCCATAATACAACTTCATAAAATAAGGCAGACCACAAAAAGATTGGAAAATCGAGTTCATAAAGTGGACGGTTAGTTAAAATGGACGGGTTATCTCGAATATATGACGGATAATAAGTAAGCAACATACCATTTAAGGTTTGATAAGTCAAGTTTAAAAATTACAAATGACGGTTCAAACAAAAAGTTCACTAAACAAAGGATAAATTTTTACAAAAGGGAAAGTGTTCTATTTGTTCTTCGGAGATGAATTCCCGTCCAATGGACCGTCGTCTTGCCGAGTAGGAGGTTGAACTTCACCTTCATCGGCTGGAGCAGTGACGGCCAACACTTCATCTCGTACTCGACCGGACGGATTGCGCGAGTGTTTGCCCTTGAGCATCAATGTTGATGTGAGATAAGTCCAACTCGTGGTACGACGACTTAACCTCGGACGGATAGCGTCGTCGAACCCGTCCGCAAAGGAGTTTCCGAGCTCCGTTATAAGATTCTCGAATCACGGTATTCTTGGACTCGGCTATCTCCTTGGCATTGTCAAGCTTCGACATCGTCTCCGCTCGCCGTTTATCTTTATTATTCAAAAGTTCACGTAGATGCCCATTCTCTTTCTCCACTTCGCCTCTAACTGCTCCGAGCACTTGAGCTTTCGTCCATGTTAATCTTATAGGTCTTCACCATGTAACTCCTCCTCCATCGTCTTGTTTTTCCGTCTCGTACGGTCCATGGATGTCTCGTGGTTAAGGCAACGGCCAAAAAGCCCCTTCATCATCACCATAGCCTCGGAAACAAAAGAAGAACGATGTCAAGATAATAACGGGCATAAAGTAACTTAGCAACAATAGTAGACGGATCCAAAATTACCCGAGCAAGGGTGAAGAGTCCCGTTTCACCCATCGCTTCCGTCGAGTGGTTTCCAAGGTCCGCGTAGTCGTCGCGCCATCGCATGGACGACATCTTCTCGAGAGCATAGCTCGAGTCTTCTCGGAAGAGGACGGGTGGTTTCTCCCCTGAAGGTGTTGGACCCTTCATTAAACCCTTGCCTTTCCCGTGTTTGACGGGAGTTTTCTCAGCTTGTACGGCCACGACGGGTTCAACGGTAGTCCTTTGTTTCTTCGAGGACGGTCCGCCTTCTCATGTTGGATCTGCTTTGACGGCACCGTATGGGTCGTCCCCCTTTGCTCGACCCCCCGTCCCGTTTTTTCTTGTCGCTTGCCGTTTAATAAGGGCTCTCTCTCCCGGCGGCGTCCATTTCGCAAATCAAAGACTCGGACGAGAGAGGAAAGGTAAAAAAAAAAAAAAAAAAAAAAAAAAAAAATGAAAGACGGTATAGTTTTGACGAACTTACGTTTTCGAACTCTCGTTATCGTATGACGGGCAGCGGATGATGGTTCGGTCCGTCACAATACCAATTCAGAGTATCAAGCGTGACGAGTTGAGCCCAAGTTCTTTCCCCGCAGTTTTGTCTTGTTAAAAATTCTCTCCAAAAAACTCCACCGCTCCAAGTCAACCCGAGGACGGTCCCGAGCTGCAATAAAGGACTAGACTTAGAAAATAAATTAAATTGACTTTAAAGATTGGACGGAAGCAAAAAGGGGTACACATACCCGACGGAGGCATTATGCCCCATGTTGTGTCGACGGGCATGTTAGATACATCTCCCGGACCCGCACATCCATTCGTCCCCTTCTAAAAAGAAGTAACGACTCTTCCAAAGCCTCTATTCGAGTCCGGAGTGTCACCGACGAGCCTCAATAAGGGACTTCTAGCTACAAAGCTATACATCCCCTTGGACTTGACGATCTCTCGTTGACGGCACAATGGAAAAATTCTTCCACCGTCAACCTTCGGGCACCTTCAGACATCGCCCCATACAAAACCTCAACCCCAATGAACACTCTCCAGGCATTTGGGGAGATTTGGGTGACGGATAGTCCAAGGTATTGAAGAAGTCGACGGTGAAGAGAACTCAAGGGAAATCTGAGCCCCGCCTTTAAAGCTTGCTCGTAGATCCCAACACCGTCTACCCCCTTGTAGTAGCATTTCTCGGACTTGTTTGGAAGACGTAGACGGATCGACACTATCATTGACCCAGCTATGACGGTTGGGTGTTGCTTAACTCTAGCACTCTAGGGTTAAAGGAACAAGATTCTAACTTGACCTTCGGAGGGTATTCGGTCGACACCACACCGGTGCTCTCTTCTAGGTTCTTCGTTTTACTTTTGCAGGTGTTGCTTTCGTTTGAGGAGTGCTTGGAACTCACTGGTGATATTTTCGGCATCATCAGTTATTTGCTAAAATGTGCAAATGTGTTTTTGGGTGTCATGAGGTAGAGTATTTGGGCCATTTGGTCTCGGGTAATGGGGTTGGAACTAACCCTAGGAAGACAGAAGCTATGCAAAATTGGCCTACCCTTACCTCAGTTATAAGGCTCTCAAAGGTTTCCTTGGCTTAACAGGCTATTACAGTAAATTTATCAAGGATTATGGGGTCATTGCTCCATTGGTCCCTTGATCTTTATTGCACTCAAACATGCTGTCTCCAATCTACCAGTCCTAGCTCTATCAGATTTTTCAAAACCCTTTGTTGTTGAGTGTGATGCTTTCGGATATGGTTTGGGGGCTGTCTTAATGCAGGATAATAGACCCTTAGCTTTCCATAGTGAAGCTCTCAAAGGAAGATGTTTGCATCTATCTACTTATGAGAAGGAGCTCCTATCATTGGTGCAGTTATGAAAAGGAGACCATATTTGGTTGGAAATCTTTTTCTCATCAGAATTGATCAGCAGAGTCTCAATTTCATTCCTGAACAAAGAATTGGTACTCCACACAGCGGAAATGGATCACAAAGCTGTTGGGTTATTCATTTGTGGTGGAGTATAAAAAAGGAAGAGAAAATAAGGCTGTTGATACTCTTTGTAGAGTGGAATCCTCTGTTGATTGTCTTTATCAGACTGCATCACTTTATCTCATTTCATTTCCTTGTCCTTTATGGTTGGATTTGCTTAGGGATAGTTACAATTCTTATGATACTTATAAGAATTTACTCTCCAAGCTTGCTGCTGATCCCACATTCCCTCCAATTGGTTATTCCCTCCAGAATGGTTTAATTCTTTACAAGAAGAAGATCTTTCTCAGCCCTTCTTCTCCCTTGAAACCTTTGATTCTACAACATGTGCATAATAGCCTAATTGGTGGTCATTCTGGTTATCTAAAGCCCCTCCATCGGGTTAAGCAGGATTTTTATTGGCAGGGCATGAAATCTGATATTAAGTACCACATTAAGTGCTGTGAGGTTTGTCAAAGAACTAATGGTGACACTTCCAAACCTGCTGGCCTATTGCAGCCTCTTCCGATACTTGATAGACCTTGGTTGGATATTAGCATGGATTTTATTGAGGGGCTACCTAAATCACATGGTTATGATGTTATTTTAGTGGTGGTAAACAGGCTTACCAAGTTTGTGCATATCTTTTCTCTTCATCATCCATTCACTGCTGCTAAAGTTGCTGTTGTCTTCATGCAAGGAGTTTTAAAGTTACATGGCATGCCTAAGTCAATTGTCAGTGATAGGGGGGTTGTTTTTACTTCTGCTTTCTGGAGAGAATTGTTTAGGTTGCAGGGCACAGAGTTGGCTATGTCTTCAACTTACCATCCCCAAACTAATGGGTAGACTGAAGTTGTAAATCAGAGCTTGGAGAAGTACCTAAGGTCATTTGTGAGTGACAAACCACATACTTGGACTGATTGGTTGCATTTGGCAGAGTTCTGGTTCAATACAAATTACCATACCTCTACCAAAATGACTCCCTTTGAGGCCTTGTATGGTTACTCTCCACCTAGGCTTTTGGATTATGTTCTAGGTATCACTCAAGTGGAGGCAGTGGACAACTTCTTGCGCTCTAGACATGAGCTTATTCCTCTTTTGAAGCAGAACCTGATTTTAGCTCAAGCTAGGATGAAGCTTCTAGTTAATCAACACAGGTCAGATAAGTCCTTCAATGTTGGTGATTGGGTTGACCTCAAGCTTCATCCTTATAGATAGCTCTGTTTAAGGATGAAGGGTTTCAATAAGCTTTATCCTAGATTTTTTGGTCCATTTGAGATTGTTCAGCGTATTGGTGAGGTTGCTTACAAGTTGGCGTTCCCTGTGGACTGCCCAATTCATCCTGTATTCCATATCTCTTGTTGGAGACAGAAGTTGGGGGATCAGATTACTCCCCTTCCTACACTTCCCTCTTTGCCTTTTGAAGGTTCACTTTAGCTAGAACCTATTGCCATTTTACAGCGAAGGTCTAAGCAATTGAGGAATCGTAAAATTATTGAAGTCTTGGTTCAGTGGCAAGGGCAATCTGTTGAGAATGCATGTTGGGAGTCCCTTTATGCACTCCAACATTAATTCCCTCACCTTGTGGGCAAGGTTCCTTGAGATGGGGGAGTGTTTGGGCTATCTGAAACCTTAAGAACTATTTGGAAACTTGAGGACAAGGTTTTTTAAGGGGGATGGATTGATAGGAGCAATTGATTGAGTTAGTGACTTAGTGTTTAGTGTTTAGTATTGATTGAGTCAATGATTGATGGAGAAGTTAGTGAAAAAGTTAGTTAGGGTGACAGCTGTATACAGTAGTCAGGATGGCAACTAGGAATGAGCTAATGATTGTAACTAACTAGAAATGATTGTAACTAACTGAATGGTATATAGAGAACAGATGTGAGAATGGGAGGGATAATAAAAAATAACACAAGCACATTCTTTGTCTCTTTTTTTCTCTCTAATCTCTCTAATTCTTCTATTTCATATTCTCATTCATTAGGCGGCCAGTTCCCTCAAAGATCTGCTGAATAAAACCATCACCATTAAGGTGATTTCTATCATTTTAATAGAGGATTAGGAAATTTTTTGAAAAGTTAGGGGGGCCATGGCCCCCCCTGGCCCTTTCCTAGTTCCGCCACTGCTTATATAGGTTGCAATTCTTAAGTCAAAGTAAATTTCCAATGACATAAATTCAAAGTAACTTGATTTGAAGTGAGTTATTTCTAAATAGACTATTGTGAAGTGCATTGAAAGTAAGTAAATTAATTTGAAGTAAACTAGGGTTGATTAAATCTTAAGTCATGATTCTAACATCAAATTGATTAACGAGCATAATTCTAGATCAAACTCAGACTGTTCGTTTTTAGACCCCTTAAAATACAAGTTGTTTAACCTCGTTATTTAGCCAAGTGATTACTTAGTTAAATTATTCAGATCTAAGTTAAAACAATAACAATCATATCATGTAAAGTAGTGCAGAAAAGTAAATAACACATGATATGATAACCCAGGAAAACCAAATCAGTAAAAAACCTGGGGAGGATTTAACCTAGTTATCCTTAAGGTAAAACAGATCTACTATGAAAGAATTGAAGTTTTACAAAAGGACTTAGACCACTAACATCCTAATGCTATCTCAAGTAGAAAACTTACTACCATGACCACGTGACAGCTCTGAGTCCAAGACTACTTCTTTCTTAGATCCACAGTAGCCACAAGTACTCCCACTTGTGTTTTTCTTTAAACTCTTGAAAAAGCAACTAAAGAGATCATCAAGTTCTTAACACCAATCTTGATCTTGATAACCCTAAGTGTGTATGAAAGTAAACACCTCTAGTTTTCATAGAAGATTCATACACACAGCATATCAACAACCTCTAAAACGTGGCAAGGGTTTTCCTATTTATATGAGACATAAGACATAAAGCCCTATAAGTCAAACAGGCTTGGGCTGAGTTGGAAATTTTGCAGAAAAAACAATCTGCACGAGGTTCAATCGATCGAGTCTAATTTTCGATCGATAGAGCCTTGCAGATTTAGTCCAATAAATCTTGTAGTACACTTGATTCCAACTTTACAAATAAACACACTTTGAGCAACCTGAATCTAGACTCTAAGTTTTGATCATGGTTTGCCAACATTACACATTGAAGTTCTAATAAATTTAGATCCTAAAGTCTTAGAACCTAACACAGACTAACAATAAAATATTGCACTAAACTTGATTAAATAAGATCACAATTTACAAAGGAAGCATATACAAGCATAAATATCTACTTTGCAAATCATAGGAGCTAGAAGATCTCCTAAGAAACAAAGTATAAATGATCTCAATAAATTCTTTGGTGTGTTTGCAGTACCATTTTCTTGCAAAATGAGCCTCTATTTATACTTGAGGCTTTAATGGTGATCATTAGTTATAGTTTTCATGTGTTCCTTCCTTGTAGAATTTTTGTGCCCTATGTTGTACATCTAACAGATCTTAGTAACCTGTTATAACTGCTTTGAGGCAATTGTTCCCATGTTGCTTGTGTCTATTTGGCACATGCCTTTTCCTCCATCTATTTTCATAATCGTTCAAGGTTACCTTTAACTTCATATAAGTCTTGTATGCTTCAAGACCAAATGCTTCAACAAAAAGTGTCATGACTCTGCTCAACTGCAACCAAAGTATCACATGCACTCATTTAGTTTCACACTTGGTATGTATTCTCTTGCTTCTTGACTATACATTTCATCCGAAACTGGCAATTTTTTCAATCCACCCTACAGATAATTGTAGCTAAGTTAAATGAAAGTATATAATTTGTTTTGCACTTTCTCAATGATATAAGTTAACATCAGTCTAGGTTTTAAAGGATATCACTAATTTTTTTCAACCTATCGTAGACAAGTATCTATTAAATAAATATAACAATAACAATAAGAAGAAAAGGCATAATATCTCCCTGTTTGGAGCTTCTTAAAAGTAAAGTTATTGAAAATCCGCCAACAACAAATTATTTTGGATAATAAACCATAAAGTATAATCAAGAAACAAGGAAAGAAGTTCAAGTTCTCAAAGATACACACTAACATAAATTTTATATATATATATATATATATATATATATATATATATATATATATATAATTACAGTTTTAGCACCAAACTAACATGAAAAATCCAAAAGTTCACAAAAAAAGAAAGCAAAATACAATGAAATAAACTAAAATTTTATGAAGCATTTCATCAAACATCTTCGGTGCCCACCCAAAAAATAGCAAATCACATTAACTTCACCCTTAGCCAGGGGTGGCCCAACAATATATTTAAATGGAGATTTTTTGTTATCGCTTAAATAATATTTAACTAGTATTTAATATCATAATTTTTTTATAACAAAAATCTATTCCTTTTATTTTGTAATATGCTTTTTTTTTTTGGGGAAAAATGCTAATGCTATAACAAATTTTACTAAAAAAAATTTCAAACAATGTAGAAATCAATGCGATTAGTGACACTTCAAGAAGAAATAAACAAGTATTTTGTTAGGGACATTATTAATGTAATTGGCTAATTTTTTGACAAAACACACTTTACTTGTAATTGGATAAATCTAAGATAGTTTAAGACTTCAAGAAACATGTTGTTCAAGTCAAGTGTTAAAATCATGCAAATTTGTTCAAGAAACAAGTGAAGAAGTGATGTACATTAAAGCTTAACAGATGTCTCAACAGAAGCCTATCTATTGGGATTTAATGTTGAAGCTCAATAGAAGTTGTATTTGTCGAGAATTACGAAATTAGACTTTTCAAATTCGATTACACGCATATCCTTGAGTATTTGTGTAGGGTTTCTTTTCTCACAACCCTAGACATATATAAAGATTATTTTAAGGGCCGTCTCAAGTAATGAAAACAGAATACACGCATATTGTGACCGGAGACAAAAATTACCCTAATTTATCATTCTCTCTGTAAAAGCTACTGTGCCTTTGCGCCAAGGGTTTTGTGATCAAGGAGTTTCTTGACCTTCATGTTGATGAATTTAAGAACTTTGCAGCCAATATCTTCCTCAAGTTGGTGTGTTAGTCACGTATTAGGATTCATGCATCATTGGATAGTCATGTATTGAGATTCGTGCATTGAAAGGAGAAATTGGCAGTACAATACAAGTCCAATTGGGTATTGGGGTAAGGGTTCAACTGTAGGTTGATATTAAGTACTGGGATTTCTTTTACTTATAACCGCTTGTTTTGATAATAGTGGATTCTCGAGAGTGGTGACCTTAAATTCATCTGATGGGGTTTTGCCTCGGAGGTTTTCCCCATTCATAAACAAATCATTGTATCAAATTTATTTTCCATTGCATTTAGTTTAATTGGTGATTTGTTTGTGTTACCACACTATTGTATATTAAATTTACTTAATTAATTAACTTGGATAATTAATTAATTAATTATTTTGCCAAAGGGGTCAATACATTTTTGGCCTATCCTATTTGAATGAATGATGTTAGGGATATTATAAATTTTACAACATGAGGCTTACAAAGATGTATCACTAATCACAAAAAATAATTCAAAAATGCATTTAACAAGTTATTGACATTCACATATCATATTAATTGTCACATCAATTTGTAAAGTTTTCAAGTAAAATTAATAATATTTCTAGCATTTTCCTATCTGAATTATTTCTTGCGATTAGTGACACATATATTTGTAAGGGAAAATACTAGAGACACGAATCCTTTTACAAAAACTTTTACAAACTAATGATGTGGTGAATGATTATAAATAAATAAAAAAATGATGTTATCGGTGGGTCCAGATGAAAACCAGTAAGAATTTGGTTACAATAACAGTTTGTAAAAATGTTGTAAAATAATTTGTAACTATAGCGTTACTCTATTTGTAAGATCCATGTATTTAAAGTTGTATTATTTCCAGCATTACTCAATTCTTTGAAACTTCTTAAATGTAGATGAAGAATATAAAACTAATTTTTTTCCTATATCTCTATTTAAAAAATATATATATATATATATATATATATATATATATATCAAAATATATATGCCTGTTTGTGCATTGTTCAATGTGCCTGTTTGTTTCAACTTTCCCAGCCAAAAAAGCGCGTTTTGAAAACGCCCAGCCCAAAAGCCCGTTTGGTTAGGTTCAAAAAGCAACTTTTTGTTAAAAGCTGTGTTTTGGGTTTGTGAAGAAAATGTGCATTTGTAAAATAGAGCTCAGAGCTCCAGTTGCAAAACGTGTATAAACACGTTTACAGAACAGTAATATTACTGTTGGTGGGTTTTTTTTTTCCTAAATTGCCCATAGTTTTTTTTTTCTAGCTCCTTTATGCTGCTGTGCTGCGGCATCTCATCTTCTTCTTCCTCTTCTTCTTTTTTTGTGCTTCTTCTTCCTCTTCTCTTCTTCTCTATTTTTTTTTTATTTACATACATATCTAATCTAAAAAAAAAAAACTTTTGAATTTGGTAAGAGTTTTTGATAAATGGAACCTTTGGAGACATGGAGTAGAGAGAGGGAGCTTGAGAGAGAGCTCAGACTTCTTTGTGTGTCGGAGACATGGAGTAGAGAGGGAGCTCGAGAGAGAGCTCAAACTTCCTTGTGTGTGTGTGGGTGGGTGTGTGTGTGTGGAGGAAAGTAAAAGAAAAGGTAGATAAGAAAATAAGGATGAACTGAACGTGTGGATGAGAAAAAAGGGAAAGAAAAAAAAAAGTTTTTGGGTTTGGTTATTCAACGTGGAAGAAAATATAATAAGTAAGAACACAAATTATCTTACAACTTTTTTTTCATAACTGTGATGTTATAGAGTATGCAGTGGAGAAAAAATTGTGGGTACTAGAACAACTCATTTAAAAGATAAGTGTTAATAAAATTTTATTTTACAAAGATTAATTTTAAATTAGTATTGTGAAAATATTGTGACATTTTATTATATCTCTAAACTTTTTAACTTAGTTCTATTCTTTTTTAGAAAAAAATAGTACTAGTGACAGAATATTTTTATAACAATTTCATAATAAAGTTTATATAGTAATTTGTTATTAGTTCTCATCTAGACCTACTAGTGACATTTTTTTTTCCTACCATTAACAACTTGTTATATAGACTTTATTGTGAAATTTTTGTGAAAATATTGTGTTCATAACTTGCATTAAAAGAGATAATTAAAACAAAGAATTCTTTTTATATAGACATTATCATTTTTAGTAATTTACCTCTCAAACTGCCACTTTTATAAGTGCTAGCCAAACATTCAGCCTTCTAAAAAGCACTTTTTAACAGTTTTTACCAAACACTCAGTTTTTTGAAAAATTACTTTTTCATACGGCACTTTTTGAAAACTCCACTTTTTCAAAAAGTTTAGTTTCAAAAAGCTGAACCAACCATACCCTTACTCGAACCAACTTTATTCAACTTTAGCCGCTATCACTCTTAATCATGCTTTACTAGTAGAATAATTATTCTAACAAATAGTTCAAGGTACAGGTGCCACCTTAAATAAAGGAAAACGGCTCACTGTGATATTATACCAAAAACAAATACAAAAAATAAATGCAAAAATGTACTTCTTATCTTTACATTTTGGCCCGATTCTCATTTTGGTTCATACTTTTTATTTTTACCACATTTAGTCTTTATTTTGAAAAACACCATCTGTTTTAGTCTCTACCGTTAATTCCCTAACATAACTATCTTACTTGGCTAATGGTGTGCACTGTTAGTATTCAGAATACTTATGTGACCATTAAAATAATAATAAAAATTTAATTAACATTAAAAAAAGTCCATGTTAGCTTTTAAATAAATAAAAAAACATATTAGACATAAAAAAGCAAAATTGAAAATTTCTTATTAAAAAAAAAAATTAAATTATTTTTTTATTTCATTAATTAATTTTTTTTTGAAGAACATCATGTTCTTTGTATTCTTCCCCCAATAAATAACTTATATTCTTAGCAAATTAACCCTTATTTTCTTGTCTTTTATTTATTTATTTTTTTTGCTTTTCATTATTTTATTAAGTATTTTCTTGGCAACCAAACAAATTCTCATTCACAAACCCAGAAAATTCTCTCTCTCTCTCTCTCTCTCTCTGAAGAAAAACTTTAAAGTTTAAACCCAACACTTCCTTATCAAACTGGTCCCCCTACCCTTCTAAAACATTCTCAAACCTTCCTCTTTCTCTCTCTCTTCCAAAACTCTCACAAATATCTTTCGAACTCCATGGCTAGCCTCCTTCCCTCATCATTGTCGCCACCACCACAATTAGCAATGTTCTTTCTTTTCTTTCTCTGACTGACCCTCTTCTCTACAACTCTCAATTCGCTCAAACTCAGACTCAAATGGCTCAAGCTCATCATTTCTAGATTCTATCTCACAGATCGGTGTCTCTCTCTCTTAGATCGGTGTTTTTCTCTCTCAGATCGGTGGGTCTCTATCAAATTGGTGGGTCTTTCTCTTTCATCTCTCTCTCTCAGCTCGATGGTGGAGATCACCATTGAGATAGATGGTCGTGTATTCTGATGATCTGGGTTTGTGGCGGATTGGTGAGTGTGTGGGTTGTGATTCCGATGAGTGGGTTTTTAAGTTGGAGATCTGGGTTTGTGGCGAAATGGTGGGATCTAGACGATGGTGGAGATTAATGGGTTTTCGAGTTGGAGATCAATGGAGATTAGTGGGTTTGTGGGTTCAAATTTCTGGGTATGTAGATCGGTTTTTGGGTTTGATTTCTAGGTTTGACTTTGGTTGGTGAATGTTGATTTATGGATATTGGTGGGTGTATGGTATAAAGAAAGTACTAGAAAGACAAAGAAAAGAAAATAAAGATTAATTTACTAAAGATAGGAAGAACACAAAGAACATAAACACAGGCATGGGATGAACACAAAGAATATAAATATATGAATATGATCTTCCAACAAAATAATGAAAAGAAAAGAAAAGAAAATTTTACTTTAATTATTTAGTTATTTTTTAAATAATTAAATAATAACTAAAAATTTATTTTATTTTAAAATAATTAAAGAAAAGTAAAAAGAATGACGGGGCTTTTTTAAATATTAAAACGCTTACGTGGCATTATTTAAATCCCAAATTAAAGTTTATAATATTTTTACAACATTTTTATAATAAATTACATGTGATTAGTTGTTATTTGTTCAAATTTGAATTTAACACTAAGATGAATTTTTTGCCCCAACAATAACAACCAGTAACAATCTACCACTTAATATTTGTTGTAAAAATATTATAAAAATGTGATGACTCTTGTGTTATCCACTGCGTGACAACATGCATTTCGTTAGTTAAAAGGAGAATTGGCTAAAATGTAGTCACGAAAAATGTATTTCCGTCCAAAATAAACACAAAAAAACCAAACGTACAAAACAGTAAGAGAGGAGGGCACACAGGCATGAGCCGCCGGTGGCAGTGGCGTGGGATTCAATGGCTGCTAGCTGCAGCCATGGATGTCTAAGATAGAGTTGGTGGAATGGAAGAGAGAGACTGAAAATTTGAAACCAGAAAGTGAAGCGGAATCGCTGACGTGGCTTGAATGATGTGTCAATTTATGAAGCATTGGATTTAATAGATGGTTGAGATTTGAGTAATTCTCAATCCTTATCTTTCGGTGGCACTGGCAGACTGTGCGTAGCAGTGGAACTGAAACTCAGACGGTTTTCCTTGTAGCCAAATTGTTCCTGTAAGATCAAAAGCTTGTTTGAGTTTCTTAAAACTTAAATTCTCATCAGCCTCCTTTTGTTGTTGTTTACGCTTTTTGCAATGGTATTTTAACGAATGCGCAAATGGGTGTCTCTTAGTTTGAAAGAAATGGTATTTTTGCTTCGAATTGTACCTGGAATTCGTTTTCTTTCAATGGGGTTTTGATTCCTCGGAGACCCATCTTTCCTATTGGTCTAACTGTGAAGAAGGTCCATGTTTTTGGTGTTAAAGTACAAAACTATAGAGCAATTAATGCTTTGTTGGAGGGAGATTCTGATAACGATAATAGGTTGGTGGGTGGTGGGATTCTGGAGAAGGAGCCTCAGTTTAAGCCGTCCTTCAATGAGTATTTGAAGGCTATGGAGTCTGTTAGAGTTCGTAGGGAATGGAAGCACGCTGATAATAATAATAATAGTAACAGAAGCCCAATGATACAGAAAAGGGTCTTTTTAGGACACCAACAATGGAAGGAGATAAAGGAAACGTAGAAGTGAAGGAATTTGAGAAAAAGAAAAGTATTTTGGATCAAGAAAAGGTGTTAAAAGTTGTAAAATATGAAGGGTTATCTAAGAAGGATTATGGGATCACGAGCAAAGAAAGTCAGGTTAGAAGGGGTAAACTTGGTTACAAAGGGAAAGCAAGTAAAGAATTTGTCGATGAAATTGATGCCAACGAAGGCCATATAAGTGGAAAATTAATGAAGCAACATCAGACTAGTAGTATTCAACAGAAATTGGAGGACTCCAACTTGGGTAAAAGTACAAAGGCTTGGAGGGTACAAAAAGTGTCAAAGGCATCAGTTCCTGCTCAAAGACAGCGCCATAGTATCAAACTAGAAGGGGAAATTGTTAGTGATACAAGTTCCTGGGGGCATGTTGAGACAGAACAGGACTGATAATAGCCAGTGGGATGACAAATCAATCAATAAACGCTTGAAGGGAGAGAAAGTTGGTTCTGGAATTGATAGGCATGGCAGATAAGAGAGGAAGTACTTGAAGAAGTTGCTAATAATGATTTTGTGCATGAAAATGGAACACTAACCAGAAGAGGTCACTCTTTCTCTGAAAGAATTGATGGTAATGGCGTAGACGTGGAAAGAGCTGCCTTCAAGAATTTTGATGAATTCAGTGATGTTGTGGACAAGCCACGAGTTTCATGGATGGAGATGGAAGCGAGAATCCAGAAGCTAGCAAAGCAGTCTGTTGCTCTCCTTTTTTTTCCTCCTAGTGTCCCTAGTTTGGATGAATTTATTTCTATTTTGTTTTGTTTACGATATAATGTTTAACTCATAATTAGATGTAATATTAACAACTTTTGTTATGTCTTGCAGTTTGGTTTTAGTACCATCTAGTTGGATGTAGACCTGCATGCTCCAAAATATTGTAATGGGAATATAGTCTGGTCTTTTGTTAGATAATGAGGTCCATCATGTGTATCTTTATAAAGTTTTGATATGTTAGTGTCACTTGTATCATGTGAATCCATGAGCTTCCATATATAGACTGATTTACATATTATCTGTGAGTTCCTTGCGTCGTGAATTGGAATTTTTGTCAACTATATTATGGTGCCATTTTCCAGTTATGAATACTATAGTTATGGTGGACTGGTCAAGGGAACTTTTGTAATGTTGATATTATCTCACTAATTTTGGCAAACAAAATTTAGGTGTTATGAAGAGTTATGTATGTAATTTTATTTGGTAATGTGATCCATAATCTGAAATGATAAAACACTAAAATGAACTTTTTGGGTATTTGTTAAGATTTAGTACTTGTGTGGAGAAATTTTACTGCTATGAAGCTTGATTTTTCAGAAAGAAATCATTGTAATTTTTAAACAGTACTGTCTGCAGTTTGTACCCCCCAAAATGCATATTGATGACATTTGCTACTTTGCTTGTCATTTCTTGGATAAGTCTTATCTTTCTTTGATTTATGTACCAATCTAAATATCTCATTGTCTAATTCTAAGTTATCTTAAATATTGATTCTCATGATTTGGTTAATGTTAAAGTAGTTTATTTTAACAGTTTGAATGGTGCAGATGTAGACATGCCTGAATGGATGTTTACAAAGACAATGCGAAGTGCAAGGATCCGATTCTGTGATCATTCTATATTGAGGGTTATCCAGATATTGGGAAAACTAGGAAACTGGAGGCGGGTGCTACAAGTCATTGAGTGGCTTCAGATGCGTGAGCGCTTCAAATCCCACAGGCCCAGGTATCTTTTTCCTTTTTTTTTTTTTGTCTCTCTAATGAACATTACACATGTTTTGAAAGAGCATATTCTTTTCTTTTGTGTAATATTTTTTTTTTTGATACTCTTCTTTTCTGTAATTAGTATTATGAATATTAAGCATTTGAGTAATGAATTTTGTTAGGTTACATGTGTTTTGAAAGGGCATCACAATTTCATTGAGCTCAAAACTTTCTTTAAACAATCAAACTACATTGTTTGAGATTACTTATATTAAAAAAAGAACTACATTGTTTCAAGTCATTTTACAGGTTGTACATAAATGTCATGACAGAATTTCGAGAGAAACTGTTACAATTGGATGATTTAGCTCTAGCTATCTTAGAGAAAAGAGTCAAGCCTTTTATTCAATGCATCACAGGACATTAATACAAAGTTTTGAAGAACTACGTATTTGGATGAAGCGTTTGATTACAGAGCATGTTCTAAGGGGTTTAGAGTAGGTAGAATGGATTAAATTGGATCTGGTCAGGGTGGGATTGATGATCTTTTGTAGTTAGTTGCACTTTTTGTATTTCTGTCAACTGCATCAGAGCAGGCCATGGTAATTGTTGTCGTGGTGTTAGGATTTACTAACACTGGCCCTGGTTGATGATGTTACTGTAGCATAGAAGTTGCAATATTGATGGTGAAGGTGGTAGTGGCTTTGGTGGTAATGGTCCGCATGGATGTACCAATTAAAACTTGAATCTTCAGCAGTCATCTTTAGGAAGCTGCTTCTTCTTCTTTTTTTTTTTTTTTGGGATAAGTGTCATCTTTAGAAAGCTTTTTTTTTTTTTTTAGTTTCCCACAGTGTTTCTCAAAGTTTTCAACCAGAAACTAATCACTGTTTGCACTGGGTGGGCCCACGAAGGGGTAAAGTGTTGGCCCAGGAAATTCTTTTCAAAGTGCTGGTAGTAGGACTTGAACTAGGGAGCACATCCAGTCGAGCCCAGTACAAGCACCTTGAGATTGAGAGCCCAATCAACTCAGCCAACCCCTGGGTTATCATCTTTAGAAAGCTATTCCTTAGAGATTCCCTTTTATTAATGAAAATCTTTATTACTTATAAAAATATGGAGGTATCAATAGAATAAAGGTCCTGATGGAGGTCCTTACATATTTATGAGGAAAATCTGTTTTGAACTTGCTTCAACCAATTTTTGGCTTGTTTCAGTATTTAAAATTTCAAAGTAGTTAATCAATATTGTAGAAGCTCTAAAGTCATTGATCAAACAATACATATTTCAAAATATTTTATCCATTGTACTTATATATATATATATATATATATATAAATAATCTATGGTTCCGGAAATACTATTTGGCTCTAGTGACTTAAGACCATGGTTGTTGTATAGAAAGGGTCTTTTGACTACATTTCCTCGTCATTTTGTAGATTTATATACACGACTGCACTTGATGTACTTGGAAAGGCAAATAGACCTGTGGAGGCACTCAATGTCTTTCATTCAATGCAGGTATTATACATTTATTTTTATTGCATATAGCATGCTTTTTGCTTGTGCACTAAACCTTGCTAAGAGGAAAGAGAAAGCTTTGAGAGAAAATACAATTCTTTTATTTATTTTTGTTTAATTTCTCTCCAGCAACAAGTGTCTACATATCCTGATTTAGTTGCTTATCAATGTATTGCTGTCACTCTTGGAAAAGCGGTGTATTTGAAGGGACTTTTTGATGTAATTGATAGTATGCGATCTCCTCCCAAGAAGGAGTTCAAAACCGGGGTAAGTGGGAAGTGGAACCAAGAGTTGGAACCAGAAATCATGGTCTACAATGCGGTGAGTAATACTTGATTGAATTCAATCTGTAAAAGATAATGGTCTATATTTGCTTCACTGGTGTATTCCTGCATAATTGGATAGTTTCTATACCTGTTACATGACATACTTATGAAGATAGAAATTAAAAATTATAATTATTTTAGAAATGGTTAAATCTGTGAGCTGCAACTAAAGTATGACAGAATTCTTGAAATTGTCAGATGGTAATTTTATTTCATTGATTCTATACTTTCGAATGTGTAAGTGATTTTTTTTTTTTTTAATTTTATAGATAAAATAAATGATAATATATTGAGGCATAGCCCAAGTTTATAGGGAGTATAGTCAAGTTATACCCACAATTAAATTCTTAAAGTGCAATGATCCATCTGATCTGAGAGAGTAGAAAAAGACAACCAGCTGTATGCAACCATCCATTTAAATAAAGTTTGAAGAAACATCAACTTTAGATCCAATAGATTCCATTAGCAGCCCTCAAAACATTTGGAATTCGTCTCCCGCCAAAGACACCACATCAAATAATGAAGAATCGCCTTCCAAATTTCTATGCATTGATATTGCCACAACCCAACCTACCAACAAGCTAGCAGCTCTGTTACTCCTTTAGGCATTGCCCACTGAATTCAGAAGATGCTAAATTCCATAGACCACAACTCGCTAGCACTAGAAAATGTAACACTAAATGATCTACCATCTCGACACTCCTCTTACACATACAACACCAATTTATCACAAGAACATGTCTTTTCCTCATATTGTCTACGGTTAAAATCTGCAACAAAGCTGCAGTATACAAAGAGAATGCCACTCTTGATGGGACCTTAGAGCATCCACAGCAGTGGAGCTAAAAAATTAGCTTTTTAGCTTCACCAAAAGTTACTTTATCTATTTTACCTATACATATCTACACATATACTGCAGCAGTGGATCTATTTTAGCTTTCAATACAATAAAATAATATAAATATTACAATAAAATAATATATCTCCTACAATAAAATAATATATCCCACAACTCAAAAAACATTCCTAGCACCAACCACAACCACCTTTACCATCAGCCACAGTCACCACCACCACGACCACCACCACCAGCAGTCCACAGCAGCAAAAAAAAAAAAAAAAAAAAAAAAAAAAAAACAACCGAAATCTCCAATCTTTTTTCCTCAACCTAGACCAAACAAAATCACCAATTATAAACAAAATAAAAAATCACTAATCATAGAGCTGTGCTTCGGTGAGGAGGACAGTGTCGGTGTGGGTTTGATCGGCGGAAGAGAAGTGGATCTGAGGCGGAGGTCTGATCAGCGGATCGGCGGTGAATCAGCGTTGGGTGAGCATTGAGATGGTGGACTGGACAGAGGCGTGGGTTTGATTGGCGGATTGGTCTGATCGACGGAAGTGAAACAAAGAGGTGGGTCTGAGCTGATCAGCGGTAGGTCTGAGCTGATCGGCGGTGGGTCTGAGCTGAGAGGGTTGATTGGCGTGGGTCTGAGCTGAGAGGGCCGGTGGCGGTGAGCTTGAGAGAGTTGAGAGCTTGGACGGCGTGGGCTGAGGCTTGATCGGCGGTGAGCTTGAGAGAGTTGAGAGTTGAGAGCTTTGAGAGGGTTGATCGGCGTGGGCTGAGGCTTGATCGGCGATGAGCTTGAGAGAGTTGAGAGCTTTGAGAGGGTTGATTGGCGTGGGCTGAGGCTTGATCGGCGGTGAGCTTGAGAGAGTTGAGAGTTGAGAGCTTTGAGAGGGTTGATCGGCGTGGGTCTCAACTGATCGGCGTGGGTCTCAGCTGACGTTGAAGACTGCATCGGCGGCGGTGAGCTTGAGAGAGTGAACTTGAGAGACTTGAGAGTTCTGATCAGAGTGACTGTGAGAGAGAAAGAGAGAGGGGAGCGTGAATAAAAAAGAGTATTATTTTTTAATCCCAAACCTGAATAAAAAAATCTTTTTTTTTTTTATAGCTCTCAGCTACAGTGCTCATGTATTGATACATGAGCACTGTAGCACAAAGCTAAAAAATTTTAGCTTTGCCTCTACTGCAGCAGGAGGGTTTTTTGGGTTTGAGTGGAGCTAAAATAGCTATATAGCTATTTAGCTCCACTGCTGTGGATGCTCTTAGGCCTCCAAATGCTTCTCCAAGGGAAAACACACACCGCCATGTGGGGCTAGAACTTTGAAATAAGATTTAACCTCAGACCTCCTTTGTTTAGAAGGGGTTCAACACAATTTATCCTCTTCTTGGTCTATTACTTAGGTGACAAGGAAGGAGGTAATGACCTACTACCATGACCATTATTCCCCTCCTTGATATTTTAATTTTGTTGTTGTGTATTATGATGTCGTAGATTGAATTAGTTGAGTGTGTGTTTTGTGATTGAGTTTAAAGTCTCACATCAAGATTTATTGTGCTGATCTAGGTTTTATTGTCAACGTATATAGTATTGTGGGCTTTAGACCCAATTAGATTACTTGTAGAGCACACATTCTTGTACTACACTCTTATTTGTACTGTACTCATATGCCTTCTATATAAAGGCACTCATATATATTCTTTCACTGAGAAATACAATACAATTATTCAGTATTTCTAACATGGTATCGGAGCCACTGCTCTGACCTTAGCAGCCTTGTCTTTATTAGTGTTACTCCATTCTCAACATCGCTTCCGCTGTCATAACAGCTACTGTAGCCTTTCACCGTAGAACCTTCGACGCCTTCCAGCCGTTGTCCTTGGGTTCCGGGCTTGCAACCGCCGTCGTTGAGGAGTCCTGCACCACACAGACCACTGCACTTACTGTCTTCGTTGTGCATCTTGCTTTGATAAGTATTTTGTAGGTACCACAGTGATTGTCTCGCCTCAATCTACTCAATTGTGGAAGTCTCGTAGTCATTGGAGCTTGCACACTCTGCCAAAAGAAGCTGTGCCTCGGTTACGTGCTTCAAGCACCTCATGTGTCGGCCTCTGTTCTTGCTGACATCATTACTGTCACGTTAGCCCTAGCTGACGTCATCTTCCATTCACCTGCTGACGTCACCTGCAACGTCAGTTGACGTCATTGTTGACCGGACCGTTGGCCCACGTTGACCAGACTGTTGACCAGCATGACTAAACCGTTGACTTTGACTGAAGGTTGACTTTGACTGAAGGTTGACTTTGACTGAAGGTTGACTTTTCTCTAGATTATCATCACATTCTCTCCTTCGGTTCTGCCCGTTTCGTTCTTCTTTAACCACACGAGCATAACAAACTTGAGCCTCGGTCAAGGTTTTGTTGTTTTTTTGGCTATGGTGAAACTCAAAAGAGGTATCGGTGTTATGATCTTGTTTCTTATCATCTTCATATCTCCCGCAATATTGTCTTTTGGGAACATCGCCTTTTTGTTGAGCTCTCTCACTTCCGTGCCTCCTTATCTTCCTCCTCTATCTTAGATCTTTTTCCAAATGAGGCACATATTCCTTCTGTTGCTGCTCTTGATCTTCTATAGTTGCTTCTGATTCTCCTATAGACTTCTCTGTCCAACTACTAGATATCATTGATCCCTTTCCTAGTTCACCCTTTGATGAATAGGTGGAAGATGAATAGGTTGAAGACGAGCTACCCAACCTCAACCTTGAGCTTGGGTCCCCTGCTCCTACTTTGCCTGAAGATCTTGCACAAGACATTCCGCCTCATCACTCAACTCGGGTAAGATCCATTCCTGCACATTTACTTGATTATCATTGTTACACTACCCTTGCTATATTGCACGAGCCTCACACCTATCGTGAGGCTTCTACTAACCCTTTATGGCAGATTGTAATGAAAGAGGAACTTGATGCATTATTTAAAAATCATACTTGAGATTTGGTGACACTTCCCCCTAGGAATATGTGGTTTGTTGTAAGTGGATTTACAAGATTAAGACCCGCTCTTATGGGATCATTGAGCGCTACAAAGCTCGTCTTGTTGCAAAAGGTTTTACATAGGGGTATGAGATTGATTATGAAGAGCCTTTGGTCCAGTTGCTCGTATCTCATCTATTCGTGCCCCTCTTAGCTGTTGCTGCTGCCAGTAAATGAGACATTTTTCAGATGGATGTCAAAAATGCATTCCTTAATGGGGATTTAAGTGAGGAAGTTTATATGCAACCTCCTCCTGGTTTCTCTGTTGAATTAAACAAGGTTTGTCACATTTGACGTGCACTTTATAGCCATAAAAAGCTCCATGAGCTTGGTATACCAAATTCGGCTCTACCATCTCTTGCTTGGATTACATGGCCAGTTATTATGATTCTGCCTTATTTTTTCGTCGCACTGACAAAGACACTATTTTACTTCTCCTATATGTGGATGATATGATCATAATTGGTGATGACCTCAGTGACATTTAAGAACTCAAGGATTTTCTCAGTCAGCAGTTTGAGATGAAAGATCTTGGACATCTCAACTACTTCTTGGGTCTTGAAATCATTCATTCCACAGATGAACTTTATATTACTCAAGCTAAGTATGCATATGAACTCTTGTCTCAAGCTGGACTCACTGATAGCAAGACAATTTGACACTCTAGTTGAGCTTAATGTGCATCTAACTCCCTCAGGGGGGAAACCATTGTCTAATCCCTCTCTTTATAGATGCTTGGTTGGCAGCCTATTTTATCTCACTGTTACTTGTCTAGACATTTCCTATGCTGTTCACCAGGTGAGCCAGTATCCATCTACTCCACGATTGACTCACTATGCTACTGTTCTACGCATTCTTCGATACCTAAAGGGCACTCTCTTCCATGGTCTTTTCTACTCTGCTCAGTCTCCTTTTATTCTCCGTGCATTTTCTGATGTTGATTGGGCAAGAGATCCCACTGATCGCAGGTCCACCACTGGTTATTGCTTTCTTCTTGGTTCTTCTCTGATTTCTTAATAAAGCAAGAAACAAACTCATGTGGCCCGCTCTAGTATTGATGCAAAATATCATGCCTTTGCTGATACCACATCTGAGCTCCTTTGGCTACAATGGCTGCTCAAAGACTTAGGTGTGTTTACATCCTCTGCTACTCCTATTTATTGTGACAACCAAAGTGCCGTTCATATTGCTTACAATGATGTCTTTCATGAACGGACGAAACACATCGAGATCGATTGTCATTTTATCCGTTATCATTTTATCCATGGTGCTCTCAAGCTGATCTCAATCTCCTCTAAAAATCAACTTGCAGATGTCTTCACCAAGTCACATCTTAAGGGACGCCTTCGTACTTTGGTTGACAACCTCAAGTTGGTCTCATATCCACCTTGAGTTTGGGGGGCTATTAACGTGTATAGTGTTGTGGGCTTTAGGCCTAACTAGATTACTTGTATAATACACGTTCTTGTACTACACTCTTACTTGTATTGCACTCATATGTCTCATATATAAAGGCACTCATGTATATTCTTTCATTGAGAAATACAATACAATTATTCAGTATTTCTAACATATATAAACAACTACAAAGAGCTTCAAATGTTATTAGATTAGTCATTTTGAGGTATAGCATAAATGTGGTTACTGGTTAACGTTTTTCCTTAAATCATTACTAATGGTATCCGAACCAACTTAGTAATCTCTATGTGTGCCTTTTGTGTTTAGAGCTCTTTGCCTAAAATAACATATGTGTAATGTGGTTCCCCAAATTCATGAACGTTATCGTCTAAGATAGTGAATTTGGGCTCCCAATTTATATGTTGGTGGATTTCCTCACAGTCCTACTAGTTTTGCTTCAAACCTAGCCTAGACAGCCCAACCTTCAGTATTCTTGTGACCTTCAACCCAAACACTCTCTTCCCCTGACTTTTCTTCTTATTTTCTATGCTCTCTTTGTTCTTTCACCCCTTCTGTCTTTTTCTCCCTCTCTCTTTCTCCTCTTACTCTTCTCTCCCATCCTTGAAAAACCAACCCCCAAATCTATATGCCCTCACTTCTTTATATAATCTCCCCTCAGTGGGATTCAAATGATTACTCACCAGTTCCTATACAATCCCACTTTCACCCATAATCTCTAAGAAAATCATGTCTTTTGAAGATTCTCTCGAAACTTGTTCCTACCGCCAAATTGCGCTCGGCAGCGAACTCTCCAAAGGCATTACTAGCACTCGAGGCCAATCTGAATTTATCTATCTCTTCGTTGATTTCTCACCGTTTTATCAGTTATAATGGGTCGAGATCGGTCCAAACACTTAGCGAATTCTTTGAACAATGCTCTCTAGATCCTGATACACTTATTGTTGGGTCGAGCCCATTCCCATAGGGTTCGGGCTAGCTTTAATCCCCCGGTTTTGCCTTGACTAATCAAACCGCTCTCGGACCTAAGTTTGGTGGGCCGGTACTGATCATTTGAGCCCAATTCCCCTACACATAATATAACGGGAGCAAAAACATCTTTTTGGTCCCTATACATATTTTGGGGCTGTTTTTATTTTAGTTCTCATGTTTTTTACACTTTCAATTTAGTCTTTGAAATTTTGAACCTATATAAAGGTTCGTTTGAGATCTGCTTATTTTACTGAAACAGAAATTTTTTTTGTTGAAAGTACTGTAGATAATGGTAAATGTTAGTTGAAATAATACAGTGAGACTCATGAATAGTATCAAAAAGTGCAATGAGACCGATGAATAGTACCAAAAATAAGTTGAATAGTAAAATAAGTTGGCAAAAAATAAGCTAGCTAAACAGACACTAAGCCAGCATATGGGAGAGGATGTTTGCACGTTTTGCATTTGGGAGAGGCATTGTTAATGGAGCAGCCATGAAGTGAAAAGCCTAATAAGTTTTTAGCAACAGTGTTTTACCTTTTTAAAATTATTTTGCTACAGTATTTTCAATAATAATTTTCAGTTTTTAACAAAATAAACGATATCAAAACAAACCCTAAGTAAAAAAAAAAAAATTACCTGGCTACATACCGCACAATTGGCACATATCTGACTAATTCACGTAATAATTTATTTATTTATTTCAGCTTCTTGGCTACCGATTATACACTGCAAAAACCAAATCCAATCAAACCGTAAAGAAAAAACAAAACCAATTAAAGAAACCAAAAAAAAAATTAAACAATATAGAAAGACAAAAAGCGTGGGGTGAGGCAGATTTTTAACATCTGCCTTTGCTAACTTTGCCTTTTCTGACTCACGTCTGTCTGCTGGCTGTCTTCCTTTCAACTTGTTTCCTTTTCTTTCCATTTTAATAAAGTTTACTTTTAAATGAGCTTTTCCTATTTTGATACCAATCAAGCCCCACTGCGCCAAGTATCCAATGCTACAATAATTGAATAGCTTTGTGCATGAGCCCCACTGCACCAAGACTTGTGTTTGTATGTCTTAATTTTTTAACAAAAATAATTGGATTTTTGTTTACCGAGAAGAATATTAATTGTACGTATAATGATAATTTTCAACTTACATGGTTAACACTATTTCCTTTAATGGTAATTCTATTTACTTTTTTCAATTTTTATTACAAGTATGAAATAATTAAGTATTTTTGGTTATGAATATTTTCAAAGTTAGATTCGCAAAAATAATAATAATTAATGATGATTTTTGGCGGATTCCTTGATTTTGTAGTAATAGTGTTTGATGTAAACTTAAATTATATATTTTATCTCATATTTAGTAAATAAGCTACCAAATCATTACGTAATGCACAAAGTAAGGCATTAAGCCATTACGTGATAGACAAAAAAATATATATATATATATATATATATATTTTTTTTTTGATACATTTCGTAGTATTATTAAGCTAAAGGTATAAATTAATGATATCAACTAATAAAGTCATCTGATTTGTTGTTAAAAAATTCAGTTATGGTTTGATTGCAAATAAACAAACATGTTAGGGTACTTTTAAAGTTTAAAATTTGGTAGTTTATTAAATAATATATGAGATAAAATATATAAATTTTATTTTGTATCAAATATCAAAAGCTATCAAAGAATTATATATTTATGAAAAAAGGAATTTTTTTTATGAAAAAAGGAATTGATTTTTTATAATATAATTATCAACGAACGGTCCAAATGAAAAGTCATAAATAAAATAACTAAATTAATAATTAGTAAATAAGTTACCGAATTATTACAGGATAGACAAAGGGCATTTGGATTCAGATTATTTCCGCGTTCAAGTTTTGTTTTTTTTTTGTTTTTTTTGTTTTTTTTTTTTTTTGTTTCTGCTGCAGAGGGGGACATGTGCGCAGTGCGCGCACTGTGCGCGTACTGTGCGGCACTGTGCGCGTACTGTATGGCACTGTGTACGCACTGTTCATGTACTTTTTCATCAATTTTTTATGAAAAATGGGTCTCGCATCACTATTCACACATTTAAAAATTATTTTGCTACAGTATTTTCAGTTTTCAGTTTTTAATTTTCAGCAATAAGTTCTATCCAAACGGACCCAAAGTGGATGGTTATTATTATTATTATTATTATTATTATTAGCATGTAATTCATGCAAACGCATAGATGTATTTAAAATTTAACACAATTTTTATTATAAAAATATTAATAATTAGTCAAATTATTTTTAAAAAATAGCATATAACACATGCATTCGTATAGATACATTTAAAATTAAACACAATTTTTATAAATATAAATAATTTGTTAAATTATTTTTTTAAAAAAAAGTAAATGTAATTAGTCACATATTAGTTACATATTAAATATAATAGTTTTTTTTTCTAATTTTTAATAAGATAGAACGTGTGATGATCTTTGTTGTGGGATGATTTTTATCGAGTATATGTGATTGATTATAAATAAATAAATAAATAAATATATATATATATTTAATTCTTAGTATTTTGCATTCATTAACTCACTTGACACAGATTAAAAAACTTAAGTGCATACATGACATAAACTTAAGTGGATAATTATGGTGTGGTCTTCACATAAATTTAGATATACAGCACAAAATTATATTCTAATTTCAAATTTTAATTAAACTTTCTCTAAGTTTTACCTATTAGTAACATGTATATTAGTAACATGTATACATAGATAACTCCAAAATATAGTGGTAACAACACTATATACAAATAGATAACGAATTCAACAAACAGAGACCACTCCAAATCGGTAGCTGGGACAAAATATTTTGGTACCGGTATATAGTGGTGTTTTGGGTTAGGATTATCGCTCTATATTTACGTAAAAGAATTTGTTATGATGATCACAGTGAAGAACAAATTTTATTAAGCTTTCGGCCTTCTCTGCATGCTCTAAGAAGTTCAAGCAAAGAAGCCCATCAGACACAAATGTAAAAGACATAATTCTGGTAGTATTTTTAGATTAACAATACTAGAACGTGCTTATTTAATGCAATTGCATAATACATAACTTTGCAAGTCAAATAAAATTAATGATGTGAAAATAAATAATTGCAATAAATTCATGTTTTAATTATCCAAGATTTTGATTAGTTCATGCTTCTGCAGGTAGTGGTTTCCCATCAAGAAATGCCTTAAACAGAAGTAATGACCTCGCTGGTTGTGTGGCCGGAGCTGTGTGTGAAGCTCCTCTTATGCTGGCAAAGGATAGCTGATTGTTACCATATACTTGTGTCCATCCACCAACCTAAAGGAAAAAATAAATGAGGAAAAAGAATACCATTTGGCACCAATCGATAAAGAGACAAGAATATAAATATATTGACCTGTTTTCCCTCAAACCATGCTCTGTAAGGCACAGTTGAATTCAGTCCCAAGTCCTTTGCTAATCCACTTACCAGTGTTCGAGTCCCAGTAAATGGGATTATTCCATCTTGATCTCCACTGTCATAGTACATCAAAATCGACTAAATTGTAAGCAAGACCCTTTTCTGTCTTCTACAAATGTGATAAAAGATAGGAAGCAAAATAGTAAAGAGCTTTGTAAAGAGTTTATTACCATACCTGTAAACCAAGGATCGGATGCCAGACTTGACAAGTGAGCCCACGACACCAATTGTAGGTATCTCTCGGTTTTCATCATCATACCCCAGGACTCTGAGATTTAAATAGTAAAATAAGGAACCCCTAGAGTTGTGGTATTACCGAGAGGAAGAAATTCTAATTTATAAAAGCAAAACGAAAAAAAATTGATTTCTTTAGATCATGGATGGGACGCATTCTGAAACAAAAAAAGAACTTATGAAGAAAAATCATGAACTATTAATTGAGATTGCAAGAATCCTTTGCATTTTAATTACAAGTTACCATTTTAACATTGTGGCTATTAATTCTGTTTCATACTATTTGAGATGCTTATGATATATTAAATTGTTCTTGAAAAAAAAAAACTTAAAAACTTAAGTTAAAGATGGCACTAATTTATAAAATTTTCAAAAAAAAAAAAAGCTCATATCATTGCCTGCTGCATAAACTCCATTCCTTGATTCCAATGAGTTTGGCATGGAGAGCCGTCTGCACATCTTTTCTGTTTAAATACTTTTGTGTGTTATCTTGTGCACAGACATCTACCTCCTGTATACTTTCCTGTAAAGGCAAAGTCAAATGTGATCTCCATAAACAAAAGGTTGTGTTTTAAATCAAAAGAAGTAATGAGCACACATAACATGAGTTTTGACAAGGTATATAAACTTCACCTGCTGACTGAGGGCATCTGATTCTGAATTGAGAGATGTCAAATATTGAAATCTAGACCTGAGGGGCTGATAAAGCATGTCCATTTGTGATTGAACAGATGATAGACAAACGTCACCAATCACATTGTATCGGTCGATGTAGTCTGTAAGTTCTTTTGAAAGTTCAATATATACAGAAATGCAGGTAGAAGAAAGAAATCCTCTTATGGCACCTCTCATAATCTGAGAACTATTGCAACCTTTAGTGAGAAGTTCATAAACACCATCAGATATCAAGCCATGAGACCAATAATACTCATCTGGTGAGTTGAAATCAACCGCGAATTCCAGAAGAGGATTCCCTATCTGCATTATAAAATTTTGCTCACTAAATGTTATTTGGCATAGGCATAACAAAAAATAAATAGGAACATTTAAATTTAAAAACTCAAGTTTTCTTGAAGTCATATTTCCAAGTTATACTCACAGCTATTCCCTTTAAATTGAACTTCACTTTGGACTGAATAATGAGGTGGGCAAGTTGTGGCACATAGTGACCTATTAAAGAAATAATACCATGAATTTTATAAGGAATCTCTCTTTGATAAGAAATGAACAGATTTTTTTTTTTTGGCTACTTGAAAATGAAAAATATAATACACCTTTATTTTTGAACTAGGCCTATTATGGCTCCCTAATCATCATAATGAATTCAGTCTTCCCAATGATCCAATAATTTATCAATGTGATGTTGTAGACCAAAATATTGATTCTAATTCATGTTCTCTATCTCACTATCTCTCAACAATGTGTGCATGCACATGAACAGAAGATCTATAGTTGTATGCACCCCAAAAAAAAAAAAAAAAAAATTCTTCAATTAGAAGGGGAAAAAAAAACCTGCGTAGCTCTCTCCTGTAATAAAAAAATCTCTGTCTCGGTATTCTGGAAATTTTCCAAACCAGCGTTGCAGGAATGTAAGACTATCTCGTGCTTAAGAAAAAGCAAACGCAATGTCAGTTTCAAAAGGCCCATATATAAAACCATTATACAAAAGGCAATGCTATTTGAATGTAAAAGTTGTGCACTTTTAAACAAATTGCCTTTCGTTTTGTTTTCATTCTCAAATCACGGCTGTCACATTTGTAATTTATTTTTAAATCAGGTGAGGTAAATGTACATTCTATATGAATAAAGTACTAATTCAATACGTATAATGCTACAAAAGTATTGAAACAAATTCAGTAGGTAAAAAAAGTTTTGGCTGATTATAAAGGCTAGAGAAAATATACCTGCTATCTCGTCGTTCACATTATTGTAAAATGACTTATTAGCAGAGTAGGAGAAACCAACTCCTGCTGGTGATTCCAGATACAATATATTTGCTTCTGCAGCAAAGAGGAACTTAAAATGTAAATAACAACTATATATCCACTTCAATCTAGATTGTAACTCATACACAATAACTTAGAATGAAAATAACACACATATAAACATATACACATACATTTGTTTAAAGAGTAATACTACTAAATTTCCAAACAGCAATACATTTGTCATATTAGCAGTTGTCAAATATCCAAACCAGCGTTGCAGTTGTAGGAATGTAATTCAAATTTTCTATTAGACTTTGGCATGTTATAAATTTTAATTAGGTATCAAATTTATATATATAGGATTTTTTTTTTTGAGGATTGTACGAAAAATTATCATACAATATTAAAAATTTTAAATATATAACTTTATATTATTTCTTCTAAAAAAAAAACTTTATATTATAAAAAAAATTAATGTAAGTTAGAAATTTTGTATTATATATATAAATTAAAATTTTTTTTTTCTAAATGTTTTTTTTTTTAGAAACAAACACACACAAAAGAGAAAAAAAAAATTCTAATATAAAAGTACATCATAACTTTACTCAGAAACCATGAAAATGCTAAGCAGGCAAACAAAGCTTAGTGACTTTGCTTATCTATATAATATATTTATAGCTTTTTGAATGAAAATTATGACTTTGCTTATCTATATAATATGTTTATAGATTTCTTCTCATTTATTTATTAGATTATTTCATTTCAATTTAAAATATTTAATTTTTTTAGTGGGCTAGCCCATAAATATTTTAAGCATCAAAGTGAAAAAAAAATATATATATATATATATATATAAATACTGTTTTATTATATAAAGAGAATTATTCAATTTTCAGAATTCGTGGCCCCCATGACCCAGCATCTAGTTCGGAAGTTTCCGAACTTGAAATAATTGCCAAGTAGAAGAAAAGGAAATAGTAAGAGACAAGATTCACCGAATTATTCCCATGACTTTTTTGTCTAACATGCCGAGATTTTCACGGCAGAGATGGTGTGCGGGTCCTGCACGACTACTGAAATTAATGCATGTCAGTATCACACCCTTAAATTTCTAAGGATGTGTTTGGAAGCTGCGTTCAGGTTTGGACGCAAAACGCGTTTCAGTAATTTTTTTTTTGTTTCGGCTGCGGGGACAAAATCGTAGTGCGTGCACTATACGTGCACTATTCATGTACTTTTTAAAATTTTTTATTAAAAGTGGGTCTCACGATACTATTTACATATTAAAAAATTATTTTTCTACAGTATTTTTCAATTTTTAATTTCAGCTGCATCTAAAATTACTGTACTATTTACACATTAAATGGTTGTTATGCTTGTATCAGATTTTCTTAATCAGTCAGTCTTTAATATCGGAATTCTAACACCCAAGTTGTGTACATAAGTTCTTTAAATTTTTAAATGTTAAATTTTCATATAATTAAAAATTAATTTTTGTATTGTGAGACTTTATGGAAGAATTTTTTTTTCCCATAAATTAGTAACTAAAAGGACAGTGCAATCCAATTCTAATTCAATTTTTTTCTTAGATGTTATAACTTTAGGTTTTGTTTGGCTGGAGGATAGAAAATCTAAAGTTGGTAAAAAAAATGAGGGGATATAAGAGATTTAATTTCTCATGTGTGTTTGGTTTTGGGGTTGAAGTTTGAGTGATGAAAAACTCATTTATTTAGTTGAAAAGAAAATTTTAATTATACAAAATAGGGTTTGTATAAATTTACTTTCTTGCCTTTATTATATAACTTAAAAAAATATTTTATAAAAGAAAAAAAAAAGTATTGTTGGAATTAATAAATCACTAAATAAATAACCAAGTGTTTGTTTAATGAAGGAGGAAAAAAAAAATGTCACAAAGTTTTAATTGCGGGCGGTTGAACAACCTTCCCTTTTTCAATCCCCAAAATCACTACCCAAACCAAACATATACTTAAGTTTTAACGTTGTTTGAGTTTTTATTTTATTTTATTATCTATATACTATATCTTACATTAATTGATGATAACTAAGCAAACCAAATCATGTAGAAAAAGTGCATGGAAATTTACCCACCGCACACAGATAAAAAAGATACTTCAACAAAAAAATATAAGAATATATGCTCCAACAAAAAGTTGGATTCAAAATGAATATTTACCCACCGCACACAGATAAAAAAGATAAAGAGAAAGGATGTTGGAAAACCTTTATTCCAGCTATACTCATTCTTGACTAGATTGTCTCCACTCGGTTTAAAGGGTCCGTGCTCAACGAACGCTCCAGCACCAATAGATGAACAACCGGGCCCTACATGTAGACAAAAAGGCAATGGCATATTCATACACCAAAAAAAAAAAAGTAAAATGTTTCACAATTTTCATAGACTAAACCAAGTAAAAGTAAAATGGACATCAAAAACATTAGTTTTTAGGGAATGGAAAAAAGAATTTTTACCTCCATTTAACCAAAGAACAAGGGGCTTTGAATCAGGCTGTGCTTCGGCTTCAACAAAGTAGTAAAAAAGAGCTCTCTCTTGCTTTTCATCAATGGTGATGTAGCCAGAAAATTGTTGGAAACTGACTTTAGGTTGCCCTGGTAGACTTATGATTTTATCATCTATGGGAACAGACTCCACTGCCATGAAAATCTGCACCAAAGATGCACATATTATGGCCATCACCATCCATTGCTGCTGAGACTGAATCATTGAGCAAGATGAGGAGAGTGAGAACTTGAGCACTCAATTTGGTTTGAATAGAACTCCCCCCACGAAGTTGCCTTTTCTTATACGGTGAGGAATGCGCGTCCCATGTGGAAAATAAAAGTAGGATGGTGGTCCTAGTAAAGTTGATTAATTAACCAAGTAGACTTGACTTTAACAAAAATATGAAACTGAGCTATGATAAACGCAAACTCAATGAAGACTTTAATCTCTATCAAATTTAGTATGGTTATACTCATAGATTCTTATCAATTAATCAAGAGTAACCACACATGTTGTTCTATCTTATATATCTACAAAAATAAGTAAATAAATAAAGAAATTGTCTTGATTTTAACTTCGAGTTTTTAATTACTATTTCTTTGTATTTTTAGTGTTCGACTTATGTTTTTAAGTTATAAAGAATCATTCATCTAAAGTCACTGAGTTTTTCTTAGCCAACGTCCTTGGCACGACGCCCCCCTTTTGGGGTTAATACTTACTCCCTTCAAATAAGTTTATGCCAAAAACAAAACAAAAAAATCCATGATACAACAATCTTGATTGTACAACAGCATTTAAGGGGGGAAAGTCTAATACATTTTTTTTAGAGAGAAAAAAAGTTTAATACTATTGACAAACTTTGTATCATTGTGACTCTAAATAATTAAACATATACTTTACTTCATGAAGATAATTATTATATAAATGAAACTCCTAATTAATTAAGTTCATCCCAAATTTTTAATTAAATTAGAACAGGGTTAGAAATGAAAGGTCTTTTCTTTTATATGAAAATAACCCTAAAACCTCTAAAATGATCCAAATACCCCCTATAATCTCCACAATTATGAAAATAGCCCCAAAAAATTATTTTAAAAGGCCCTTAAAATGCCACAAATGATCAAAATACCCTTAGAACTTCCATTAGTTCTACATATTTTGATTATTTTGGTGGTTCAATTCTAGGGGTATATTGATCATTTTGGACATTTTTGGAGATAATTTGGTCATTTTGGTAATTTGAAAGTTTTTTATTTTTATTTTTATTTCAATAATTTTGGGAGTGTTTTGATTATTATCAAAATTCTTGAGGTATTTAGGATGTTTACTTTTTTTTTTCTTTTTTCTTTTCAAATAAAAAAACAGTGTATCTTACATCGCACCAAAACCCCTAAAAAAACAAAGAAAGTTTTCCGAACATTTTCAAGAAAGCAATTAAATACTGCAAAAAAAATTATTTTCTTTTAGATAAAACATCTTACATAACAAAAGTGAAGGGTTTATATAGACATGTGTTGCAAGATTAAAGGCCTGTTTGGTAAGATTGTTTGAAAAATAATTTTCGTTGTTTAAATAATATAACATGTATTTCTACAATATTTTTCATTCACATGTATTTCTACAATACTTAAACAACAATACTATAAATTTGTTACCAAATGGACCCTAACTTTACAAAAAAGGACACAAAAGTTATGAAGGCTAGCAGAAAAAGTACATTTTTACTTTTGACGTGTTGGAAGTTGGAACTCAATCATCTATATATATGGGAATTTCAAGTAGCGGTATCAGGAATGGAGTACATAGGGATGAAAATTTTGTCCCATCTCACTTGACCCACCCCTCCCCGCTTCACCCCACGCGGGTTTTTCTCGCCCCGCAAAGGTGGTGGGGTGAGAATGAGGCGAGATTTTAGCCTTGCACCGCGGGATGGGGCGAGGATGAGTTTAGACTTTTTAGATCTGCCCCTCCCCGCCCCGCCCCGCCCCGCATTGATAAATGTTAAATTGTAAATTTTTACATTCTAAAACTCTACTATTTAAACAAATATATCATCAACTTATTTTATTCTACCCAACAAGGCTTTCTGCCTCTTTTCTTTTGTCTTTATTATAAAATTTTTTATATACTATTGAATCATTTATTTTGTATTATGAGATTTTTGTTTTTGTTGTGATATTGTCTTATTAAATACTTTAATAATATTATTTAATTTTTGCCAAAAAATAGTTTAATTTGATAGGATAAATTTATTTGTGATTTCAATTATATTTTTATTAATGAAACAGGTTTTATTAAAAAATATTGTAATAATGGTGGGCAAATTAACAATAAGTAGAGTTTTACGGAGTGAGGCAGAGCTTTGTATGGCCCCAAGGGGCGGGGATGGGGCAAGAAAATTTTCCCATCATGCAGGGCGAGGCGGAGATGAGATAAGACAAAACCATGCAGAGCGGGGACGAAGACCTCATTCTTCAAACCCACTCCACCCCACCCCGGCCCGCCCCATTACCATCCTTAAGTACATTCTTAGGGCCCACGGGTAGGAGCTAAGGACAGAGTTCTTTCCAACCTAATCAAGCTGGATGAAAGGATTGGCGACAATTTCGCAGCCATTAGACAATAATTGCATTAATTCCATGTAAGTCACATTTGTCAAAGCCCTTTAAAAATTAATATTCTTAATCCTCCTCATCATCTTTGTGAAATATTTTAATCATCCAGAAAACACCATTTCTATTTTATATAAATACCCAGAAAACAGTATGGAGATAGTGATTACGTGCTAGAGATTTAATGAATGACAAGAATATCAAATTTGGCAAGGATTAGGGTTTAATTAGATGGTAACACTAAAGTGTAACACTAAAGTATAATACCTTAAATATTGTTTCTTAGATTCTACAAATTAAATAAAATTCACTGATGATGCCGAAGAATTCACCAGTAAGCTGCGAGTACTCCTCCGATTGAAGCAACACCTGCGAAGAGAAAGTAGATGATCGACAGAGAGCACCGGTGTGGTGCCGGCCAAAGACCCTCTGACGATCAAGTTAGAATCTTTGAAACAACCCTAGAGTGCCAGAGTTGAGGTAATTGTGCGTACCTTTTGTCATGAGGGTTTCTGGGGTTTATATAGTGGTGTAGAGCCGAAATAAATGCCTTGGCGAGGAAGTACTTTCCTTTTAGAAGAGCAATTCGCGGATCTTTGCATATCGTATAGAGCTCTTTTCCTTATAGGGATCTTTTTGACTAAGACCAAACGTGTAGCGAAAGAACTTTCCTTATATTCATGTATGTAGAAGTCAAGATAGATTAAGAATGGAGGTTGGATTACTCCTTCAGCTTTTTCCTGCCAAGGTCGTCAACCAATGTGCACCTCCTATACTGCCGTCAGCCTAGATACGTCTCCAAAGATATCGTCAGCTAAGGACCTTCACACCTGGGCCGTCAGTCTTGACTTCGCTATCTTGATCCTTTAGCCTAACGTCACCACGTAAGGGGTGTGGCCTTGAACGTCAAAAGAGGTGTCAATGACAATGGCTGACGGATAGTATATTTCCGTCAACTTCTTAATGTACCGTCAGCATGTAATAACGTCACTATCATTCACACAAAACTTCATTGACCAATGCAATATAAACAATTTATCTATTCCAATGACAATTCAGATTTAATTAAAATGAGTGTGATGATGCGAGAAATTAGTGGGCTGAATGTTCAAACCAAGCTGCAATGGAAGACCTGAAATGAAGCACAAAAAGTGCACCTGTATGATGCCCACCAAGGACTCTCTGATAGCCAAGTTAAAACTTTTTAAAAGATCTTCAAAAAATCTCAAAGTGTAAGAGTTAGGAAATTTTTTACGTCCTTCAAAAGTGGTGAAGTCTAGTCCTTATATAGGAGATCTTGAGTGGGTTTCCTTGTTTCATGCCACTCTTCCCATGAGAGACATGTTAGTTTAGTGGAGATAGTGGGAATGAGTTTTGACGAAACTGCTCTCATGTTCTGAAGTAGTGGGCTTATGTGATAAATCTCAATTCTAGCAAATATGGCTTAAATCTTTCCAAGTGTTGAATGTTGTATCTTCTAGACGAGTATGATGTTTGGATGACAATAATATTGAAGATGGCACATCCAAAGCTTGGATGACATTATAGACGATGCACTATTTTCAGTTCCATATCAGAGTCTATTTGGGAGCCATTATTAAATTATTGAGTGTTCCAAAAGCTAAAATTATTGAGATATGGTAAATTTAATAATTTAAAATTGATTTCTAACACCCCCTCACATGTGGGCTGAAAATACTTTTTTAATAGGTGAGACCCAACACGTAGGAATTTAAATAAAAGGTAGAGTGGAGGAGACAAGAATCGAACTCAGGACCTCTTGCTCTGATACTATGTTAAATTACCAATTGTCCCAAAAGTTTAAACGATTAGAATATGGTAAGTTTAATCACTAATTTTTAACCGTCATCATGATTTCTAGATTGGCAAGCATCTTGGGGTCTTGTATAAACTAAAATTTTACTAAAATTTAGTAAAACCCATATTATTTAATCAGAACACACCACTTTAATAAGTAACAACTTCTTTAGAAATATTGTGGAAAAAGGTGTGCCCTAGTCTTTATTTATTCATTTTTTTAAAAGCATTTGTGTTCATAGTGCTACTTACCAAATATTTGAACTTTATCTACATCAGGCATATTAGATTTATGGCAAAGTCAAAATTTTTAATAAAATGGAATCATTTAATACTTTTGAGGAGAGAGAGAGCAACAAGACAGAGCACAGAATTTTGATTGTCAATGGAATATCCTCCATGGATTGTTCTCTCTTCACATAAGAGTTAGTTGAAATTTGGAAAGGAGATGTGAATATGTTTGCAAGGAAAATTATTAGTTTGTATGAACAGTGAAATGTAAAGTGTACATTGTAAACAAAAGGATTGTACGCTTAAATTCCCTACCATATAAACTTTACATTCTACTATTCATGTAAACTAACGATTGTCCATGTTTGTAATAATTGCCATTGGAAAAGCTTTCACTACAACAATATTACTTAGCATTTTCACCCGGACTGTTTTTGCTTCTTCTTAATGAATTGCTAAGTTACCAAAAAAAGTGACACTCAAGATAGTAGTAGTGGACCTATATATAATGATAGCAACATAAAGTTGATTGATGGCAATGATGCTGCAACAAGGAGAATCCCCTTGGATTAGCTACTATTTTGTTTTATGCACTTTGGTATTTGTCTCATCAATCCTTCCACAAAGATCTATTATATATCTCGTCTCTTTGTTCTGTACTGGATTTTTATATGTATGTGTTGAATTGACTTTCAAATTTTTTTTTTTTTTGGTTGTGGCAGATTTTTTCTGCTTCAAGGTTGGATATACCCAATAGTTGGCAATTGCCACAGGTAATTTTTTCTTTTTTTTCAAGGTTGGATATATGAACTCTGTTGTACCTTTTTTGTTCTTTTTTGAAATTGTGGGTATCTTGAATTTGATATTGTGGAAAGGTGTGTAGATATATTTGCTGGGAAATTAACAAACTTTTGGTATCATTCTCTCTTTTTCAGAAACTTGAGGGCACCCATAATGGCTGAAATGTTCAATTGCACTAGTTGATAACTTCTTGCTTTGGAGACGATGATGAAGAATAAAATGTATCAAAACTTTTAAATCTTTGATAGATTTGGTTTTTGTACACAGTGTGGTTGTTGCTATCTTTTCTCTTAAACAATAATTGACATATTGACAGTTTGTATGCGGCCCCTTATCTGTTAAGTAATCTCAATATTGAAATTGATACACATCATAGGTGTTAATTTGTAGGTTTGAGTTTAGAGATCAAAGAAAGTGTAATTGTAGCAATATACCTTGATGAAGGGATTAGTGGTGTTTAAATATCTCTCTGTTTCAGATATATGGGGTCATTGATATCACTTTTGCTATACATCAATATCATGGCATATCATCTCAACAATTGTGAATTTTTGTGTGTGTGTCTATATATATTTATTTATGAAAGATCTGATTTGTATTTATGGTTTTAGACTTTGATCTGTTAGGGTTTTTCATGGTTCTATTTTTGGAGGGGTTAAAATAGTAGCAAGCTTAGACTCTGATATGATATGTTTTTTTATTTATTATTATTATGAAAATTTGATATGTATTTATGGTCTTGGACTCTAATCTATATTATTGAGCTGAATCTTTGTGCTTTGCATCACTCTTGTGATGGTTTCTATTCATGTTATGCTGTTCTACACTGCTTAAAGATTTAAACTATTTTTTTTATTGGGCCATGGTTTAGGCCACAGATTGGGCCTAAGGTGGCATGGTTGGGTGGGGCTTGACGGGGCGGGTTTGGGGTTAAAAAAAACCCGTTTATTAAACGGGACAAGTTCGGGTATAAAGAAACCTGTCTGAACCCGACCCATTGCCATTCCTATATGGGAGTACTGTTGCCATGCATGGGTCAATGTTGGAGAATAGCAACGTTTAAGAAAGATAATGCATAAGATTATTGTATATATTTATTTAAAAAAAACATAATTAAGAGTTTGACTTACTTTTAGTACTTTTTTAACTGGATATGTCCTTTTGTTTTAAATATACAATGACAAGTGGTAGTGAGTTTTAATCTTCACCTTTTATTAAGTTAGTGGGAGATGTGTCAATTTCTCATAAAAACAAAAAGAGATTCTAGTTAAAAAAAAAAGTATTGGAGGTAAGCCAATTATTAATAGCTTTGATCATTTAATATTTTAGGGCTACCAAAAAAATGTGACCCAATGAATTAAATGAAATCACTTGAGACAGACAAACTTGAAGAGCAAGAAACCGAGAATTGCGGTTGCGGTTTTAGTAAAATCTAGACCAAACTGCATCAAAACCATCTGAATATATATATATATATATATATATATATATATTTTTTTTTTTAATATTAGACATATAGAGAGGTGTTTACCTTAAGGAATGTAATAATAATCCCCGCATTTGAAAAAAAGAACTAAAAGAATTAATTTAAAAAACCACATACACCATTGACTCTATTACAAATACATAATTTCTAACCTATTGCAACGGATTACTTAGTAATGAGTAACTACTTGCTCGTAATGAGTAACTACTTGCTCACGAGAACAGATGAACAATACCATAATGTTTTTGATGCTTAGTTCCATAAAAATTTTTTATACAAGATAGAATTTCTACTCTACTCTAATTTAAGTGTATATGTGTGTGAAGCTCTCTCTTGGAGACTTGAATTCTAGCCCTTGCCCATCACACCTTACAAGTATTTATACCTTACGGAGTGACCACCGCACTAAGGGTGCACGGTGGCATGCATAGTTCCATAATGAAAGTCCCACCACCAAAAATCACTCAAATCATGCACAAAGCTTGTCATGTTTGCAACAGAGCTTGTCACACGATTTATACCTAAATACCACAATTAGTTCAATTTATCATGGTAAGACTAGGAATTCTCACATGGCTACTTTCATATTGGTCCATAATCATCTTCTAACCTAAATTTGTACCCTGATACTGGAGTCACAAACCATCTCATACCTGATATAAGCAATTTGAATATGCAATCTAAAGAGAGTACAATGGCAAGGATCAAGTACATAAGGGAGATGCACAAGTTTGACTATCACTCACATTGACATCGGCTCTTCCCTTACTTTTATTTTCAAATAAGAACTAGGAATATTCAATATTGGCCTTTACTCTTTCTTTTCATCATCTTCCACTCGTCGAACCTATACTTCTTATGTTGCTGCCGAATGAGCTTCACTCCCTGACTGGGATAATAGATTTGGACACCTAGCCATTCACATAATACATTGTGAATTAGGCTGCGTTTGGTTGGACAGTAAATAAGTTTCATAAAATATTTTACGCATTTGCGTGTGTTTGGCAACAACTGAAAATTTGGTCAAACTGAAAATCACTTCCATTGACCGTAAAATACACCTTCCCACCCGTAAAACAATTTCCCTTTCTATTTTACTTTCAATTCATTTCCATCTCTCATTTTCGCCTCTCACGCACTCTCGGCTTCTCGCACTCTCCCTCACTCCAGTCGAGCTCCACTCTCTGCCTCACGCCAGTCCGAGCTCAACCATCTCCCTCACGCCAATCCGAGCTTCACCCACAGTCCGACGAGCGCCGCCACTCTCCCATGGTGAGTTTCCTCCATTGTTTCTCTTCCTTTCACAGTCCGACCCAGCCTCTACAATAGCCGACCCACACACCTTCGACCCACTCTACAAAACCTGACCCACACACCTCTGACCCACACTCTACAAAGCCCAATCCACCCACCTCCGACCCACACACCTCCAACCCATTCTACAAAACCCAATCCACCCACCTCCAACCCACCCTCTACAAAACCCGATCCACACCTCCAACCCACCCTCTACAAATGCTACTCTCAGGGGTTGAACCGATCTATATATATATTAGATTATTTAATTAAATACATATATTAATTATTTATTTACTTTTTTTAATTATCTAGTTATTTATTTAATTATTGATTTCAGAAATTAAATTTTGCCAGTCTTACAATTATACAAAAATAGGAATGCAATGTGTTTTGTTGGTGTTAAAGTTCAATTAGTGCTTTTCTTGATGTCTTTGTTGATGGGTATTCTATTGTTTAGCCAGAAAATGTTTAGACACTTAAAATAGGGGTATGGTTAATATAGTAGATTATTATTTAAAGGGGAATTAAACATTTTATGCTTCTCCTAATGGTTTTGATCTCACTTGTCCAAAAAATAAAAAATAAATAAAAATACTACAGATTGCTTGAATGTTTAGGAATTGGTTGGTTTGTACACAATAAAATATTGAATGTGATGGTATTATGTTGTGTACCTTGTTGATGGCTTTGGCAATACAGAAATATATGTGCATAAATTTTGGTACTCGTTATGACTGTGATTTGTGAACAGGTTGATCAATGAATATGGCACCTTGTGAATATTATGGACAGCTTGCCACAATAGTTGTGTTTTTTTCCTTGATCTTGGATTGGGCTTGTTATAACATTTATTTGAATTTGGATTGTTTAACAAACTTTGAGCATGACTGTATATACTGATTGTGTTAGAGATCATGGGTGTTGTGTTGGTTGACAGGGTGTGCTCTGCTGTTTTACTGTTTGGCTGTTTTTATATCCTGTGTAATCAATATCATGCTTGTTTGCATACCTTTTAGACCACAGTGTTTGTGATATTTTAGATGAAGAAAAAAACCAAAGCAGTAGTTCTTGCCTCAGTTGCATCTGTCCTCCTTGTGGGGGTTGCATTGGTAAGGAAATTGCGACGTAGATGACTGCCTAGGGCGCCTTATGTTAATCATGCAGTCAAAAGAGAGCATTACATAAATAGTATTCTGCATGGAAGTGAGAGACTTTATGTTAGTCAAATTAGGATGAAGCCTATAGCTTTCCACCACTTATTTCACATCCTCACTGAGGGGGAGCACATATGCCCTACTACGCACATGTCCGTTACGGAGCAAGTGCTAATTTTTTTACACATTATTGGTCATAATGTGAAGTTTCGTGTAATTGGTAGTCGATTCCATAGATTGACTGAGACTGTCCATAGATACTTCAACGTCGTCTTTAGGGGGTCCTGAAATTATATAGAGCTCTAATAAGATTGTCTAGTGAAGATACACCCCCAGAGATAAGGGATAGCAGAAGGTTCTACCCATAATTTAAGGTAAATATTGCGACTTGTGTACATGTGTAAATTGTGAAGATTTGTGTAATTTCAAATCATTATGTTTGTCGAAATTAGGATTATGTTGGAGCGATAGATGGTACACATGTTCGTGCATCTGTGCCACCTGAGATACAAGGAAGGTTTTGTGGTCGCAAAGGTGGAACCACGCAAAATGTGTTAGTTGCCATTAGTTTTGACTTGAAGTTCACTTATGTATTGGCTGGATGGGAAGGCAGTGCACATGATTCACGTGTGTTAAATGATGCATTTGCTAGGCCAAGGGGATTTTCAATTCCCTCAAATATTATAGGATTATTTCACCTTTTGAGTTTATTATTTTAATAAATTTTGTACATTTTTCTAAGCATAGTAGTGATTTGGTTTTATTTTTGAACATATGTAGGTAAGTATTATCTTGGTGATGCTGGGTATGGTAATAAAAATGAAATTTTGTCACCCTATTGGAGTGTGCGACATCACTTGAAAGAGTTTAGTGATCGTCCTCCTGAGAATGAACAAGAATTGTTCAACCTCCGACACTCTTCCTTGAGAACTACCATTGAGTGAGGGTTTGGAGTGTTGAAGAAACGTTTTCGAGTGTTGGATGCAGAACCATTTTGGTCTTTTGAAACCCAAGTGAAAGTAGTGTTAGCATGTTGTGTGATTCATAATCACATTATGGGGGTTGATCCTGCTGACTATATTATGGAAGCTGCAATGAACCAAGTAAAGGGTAGTGGCTCTCAACAAGAAACACAGTCACGTTGGGACTCCGTTGAAGACAGTAGAGTGTGGAATGCTAAGAGAGATGAGATATGCTAAGCTATGTGGTTTGATTATACCAGGAGTGGAGAGTAGAACTTTATTTAGATTTATATGATTGTCATATGTACTGTATTCTTGTTTTCTATATGCTCAATCTATTTAATGTAGACTTCTGGTGGTGTAAGGATCATTATTTTCAACAATACATTGTTATTTCCAGTAGTTGTTTCGTTCTGTTGTACACATCTATAATCGTGATTGTATGTGTGTTTGATTTGTTGTTCATATGCACAGTAATTTGTAAATGCTCCTTGGATTGTTTAAATGCTAGTCTCACTATGCAATTATCATATGTAGTAATGTCGAAAGGGAAAGAAAATGTGGGTAGTAAGCAATTCCGATGGTTACCGCCAATGCACACGACGATGCTAACTGTACTTGCCGAAGAGGCCACGAAGGGCAACAAGCCCTCAAACACTTTTAAGCCCGGTTCCTTCGCTACTGTCGCCAAGGCGATATCTGAACAGTTTAGGGTCAAGTGCCACCCCTCGTATGTTGAGAATCGGTTGCGTACTTTGAGGACAATGTGGACTACCATTCAAACTCTTCAAAAGAAGAGTGGGTTCGATTGGGATGATAGCTTAAAAATGATCATGTGCGATGCGAAGACGTACCAAGAGGAAGTTATGGTATGGCTTTCAACTATATTTTCTTAATATAAATGATAATATATTTTTTTGGCTTTTATAATCTATGAATTGAGAACAAGACAAGGCTGACTTAGTACCCTCTTTATATAAAAATTATAGTGTCATTCTTTTTAGGATTCCATTGCTCTTCAAATTTAACTTTCATGTGAGGATCTATCGTAAAATCTAGTGTTAGCATTTGTGCATTGTATTTTCTATTGTTCTTATCCCATAAATCATGAATTATGTCTCTTGTGGTAATAATAGCTTCTTTATTTTTCTTTATCATTCACATAAATCATCTAATGACATCTATATTGAATTGAATATTGAATTTATGAGTGAAGTGATCATTGCATTGTTATTGTATGTTCCTTTCTCCCTTACAGGCGCATCGTAAGCATGCTGATTTTTTGAACAAGAAGATAGAGATGTATGATGAGTTGGCCATTGTAGTGGGTAAGGATTTGGCCACAGGAAGCTTTGCTAAGTCATATGTTGATATTGACATAGAGCAAGACAATGTAGAGAGCATTGAGATGGTGGCTGATAATGGGGAGGAGGGTGTGGTGGATAAGGGGAAGAATGTGGTAGAATCATCCACCACTGGGTCCACAATTTCGAAGTCCCGCAAAAGAGGTCGTGCACCTCCCTCTGATGATAGTGTTTGGACTGATTTGTCTAATCAGCTTAAGGAAATTGTTGTGGCCTTGAAAGAAATCAACCGGGGGCCCGTTGATTTTAATAGTCTTTACTCTGAGGTGATGGCTATAGCGGCGGATGGGTATAGTGAAGATATGCTCGCAACTGCCTTTGACCATCTGTGTGAAAATAAGAAGGCAGCTAGGGGATTTCTGGCCAAGAATGCTAAGCTGAGGAAGCTTTGGATGGATAGTTATTTGTTCACTCGACTTTGACTTGTCTGTTTAGTGTTGATTGTGATGGTAGCAGTTTTAGGGATTGTGTGTGATGTAGTACTAGTATGATCCTAACATTGTATTATATATGTGACAATTGTATTATCGGTAAGCAGCCTATGTATGTATTTGTAACCTGTAGGATGTGAACTCTTTTGTATTATTGGGACGATACAATTGCCCAAGTTATGTATGATGACTTTAAGCATGTAGGGCACATGTGTACTGTTCAGATACCACGTGTAGGTATCAATTTTGTACACCATGGACTTGTAATGCTAATGGTGAAAGTACATTATGTGCGTTTTGATATAAATATTATAGGTATATTCGGATGCTTTTTGTTGATGTTGAAGTCGATGATTATTTTTGTGATGCTTTTTGCAAATGTTGAAGTGGATGATTATTTTTGTGCTATTACAGGTTCATCTAGGCAATGCAGGTTTTTATTTGTAAAATGCATTTCATATTTTCCATAAAATGTGTGAACAAACCAAACATGGGAAAATGAATACAGTAAAACGAATTTCGAGGCAGCCAAACAGTGGAATTTGTTTTCTGCCTTATTTTCCATGGTGCAGCCAAACAGCCTGAGTACATTTTCTTTACGGGAAAATATTTTCCCTTGAAATGATTTTCCGTCCGGAATTGATTTACCGTCCAACCAAACGTAGCCTTAGTAATATTTCTTGATTCAAACTTCCTTTTGTCAGAAATGAAATACTTCCATTTTTTGTCGTTTGATTCTAAATCTAGATCTCCTTTGGAATTATTATTTGTTGATGGGAGGACCTTACCCAATTGCTCCAATAAATGGTTCATGCTATTATTTGAATTTTGTTGAAGATTTTAGTCAATTCATTTTGTCATGACCATGTAGTGAGTTGAGTTGTGAAATTATTTATAGGAATAGAAGGACAGTTGACTCTCATTATCCTGATAACCAATTATACGGTATGTTTGTTTTGCTGGAAAACTTTCTGTAAAGATAGTTTTCCACATTTTCCAGTGTTTGGTAGCACAAAAAAAAACTGATCAACGGAAAACTATCTTTAGTTAATGGAAAATCTAAATAAAAATAAGGCTTGTTTTTTATAGCTTGTTTTCCAAAAAAAATTTTGGAAAACAATCTCTATCTCACAGTACGCTCTCTCACTCTCACTCTTTCTCTTTTCCCTTTTCTTTTTCTTTCCTCACACCCTCACTATCACTCACTCTGGTCTCTCCTCTTCCATAGATCTCTCTCCCTCACTCTCTCTCCATATTTCTCTCCCCCTTTATAACACAGTTCTTTGAGTGAATTTTTTTCCCCTCATTGCTTAATAATTAGTGTACTAGCAAAAAGAGTAGACAATGAAAAATTATTGTTATTTTGTACTTATTAAAGATGTATTCTTCTGTCAATTTTATGTATATAGGCAAATGGTTTATATATATATATATATATATATATATATATAAATGTGTGTGTGTGTGTGTGTGTGTGTGGACGTTCCTGTCCATATATATATAAGTAAAATGAGTGGTAAAGATCATGAAAATTTGACAACTAATTTTTATTGTATCTATTGTCAAAATTTTTGTACGAAAACCAAATTCATCCTTGGTTTTTTTTTTTTTTTAATATTGATTACATTAGTTAGTTTACATAATACACATGTTTTAAATTACACAAGAAATATAAGAAATAAAAATAAAAATTTGCATACCAAACACCAGAAAACATTCTCAAACTCATTTTCAAGGTCGTTACCAAATACTGGAAAATGATATAGTTTTCTAGAAAATGCTCTTTGAAAAATGAACAATTTTTCAGAAAATGTTGATGCTGAAACAAACAGAGCGATAGTACAAACTGTAACGTCAACTATCACCTTTAGAAGCTTATAAATTTTGAAATTCATTTAAGCTTGAGGATCTAATTTCAAACTTTTCCCCCAATATGGCTTAATTTGAAAATTGAAACCACCTTATAGCCTTATAGGGTTTAAAATGTAATTTGCATAAAGAAAAAAAAATTATAGTACTATTTTTTTTCAATACCGTTGCAGAAAGATTTACTTTAAGCATTTTTTTATTTTAGATTACTCGAACCCCAGTCTCCTATTGAGACTTGAGAGCTCCACCAAGCATTAGGACTTCGAATTCCCCTAAAAATTTCAGATCGATTTCAAACTTTTTAAGGTCCCAAATATCTTTGTGACACTGTTCAATTGGAGGCAAGTGGGGTCCAATTCGAATAGGTTGTTGTTCGAGAAAGAGATCAATGGATCCGGAGGCTGCTCGAACGGCGAGGGAGTCACTCGACCTTGCATTCCACATGTCGAACATTCTCGACACTGGGCTCGACCGCCACACCCTCTCCGTCCTCATAGCTCTCTGCGACCTCGGTCTCAACCCGGAGTCACTCGCTGCCGTCGTCAAAGAACTCCGAACTGAGCCTCCGCCGACCTCTTCCGCAACCCCAACAACATCTACTGCTCCGTCGTTTCTTCCCTGAGCAGGTGCCTTATTTGCTCGGCGTGATAGCTTCTTTAGTTATTAGTGTGTTCGTTAAATGTTTGTTAAAATGCCTAGCAAGTCACGTAAATGACTTGGGCTTCATTGTCGTTGCTGAGTTCATTTAAGAATTTTACAGTAATAGATTCAAATCTTGAAGAGTACGAGAATTTGAGAATGCCATTCCAAAAATTGGCATGCTTGTTAAGAACTGAAGGGCAGCTGTTAATTTTTATGTCATGAGACTTGTTGCTTTTCCCACTAACCTCAATATGGTTTTAGTTTAGTGGTTCCTCGAATTCATGGGTTCTCAATATGGGGTCTTGAGTTTTGACCCTCCTCACTAGCATTTAACTCTCCCTTTGGTTCTACCCATTGGGATTTCTCACCTTTTCTTTTTATCAGATTGTATTTTTCTTTTTTCTCTTTTTATTAATGAGGTTGCCCATTGGAGTTTATCTGTATAATTGCCTGGGGAATGTGTGATGGGACTGCATATCTTGGGATCGATCATGCTCTCAAAGAACCTTGGACATCCTGTTGGAAAAAGAATAAAAGAAAAAAAAATAATGTCTTTGCATTCCTTGCAGACTTTGATTGGCATATTGTGCTTGAAGGTTTTGTAAGAGTGGTTTGGATTTTATTTGGGAACTATGTTTTTCCTATGTAGTATGTACAGTTTCACGATCTTTCCTTTGGCCTGAGTTACAATAATATTGTCATTTAACCTATCTCTGAACACTTTCTGTTGTAGATTCTTTACATGTTGTCACATTGTGCCTTGACTAAATTATGTTATGGTTTTACCCAGGCCATTTGGATATCAAAGATTGAATTAATCTCTTCAGAGAAAATGCAGTCTTCCATTTTTTGTAGTATGTAAGATCAGTTCAAATATGCCAAACCTTTCAGGTTAGAATTAGTAGTTCATATTGGCTTGTACATTTATGTTGGAAGTTTCAGGTTGATTATCTTTTGTTCAATGAAAAGCGCCTAATCATGGTTGGCATTGTTGTAACTATTCTTGAGGCTTGACATTTTGGTAGCTTTGTCTCTTGCATGATTTGTGAAACTCTTATTGGTCTAATTCTTAGTTTGTGAAAGAAATGCTTGTGAGATGGCAGAACCTCTTTTATGCAAAAAATCCATTTCATTCTTTAAAATATTAATGATCTTATTATGATTTTACCCTTTCATATGTAATAGTGTAAAAATAAAAAATGTAGATTTTTATTATTATTATTATTTTTTCAGATTGTTTACCTTTCACAGATTGGATTGATAATAGGTTGGATAACCTAATTAGGAGAAGAGGCTACATTAGATCATGTTTCTTTTAATAGCTTTTGCAGAATTTAGGACTTACCAGGTGCGGAGCTGTAGAACCTCTTTGAGATTTTTTAATTGCAACTTTGATGATTTACATTATCTGTGTGTTATTAGATATCAAATTTTGTAGAAGTACATAAGCAATGTGATACGATAGCTGTTATTTAGAACGCAGTAGACCAAACCTAGTCAAACTAACAAAGCACCCCGTTATCTTACAAACACAGCTTAACTGCTAAACTTATTTTCTTTTTGATAAGTGCTTTACTGCTAAATTTATGCAGCAGGGGATTGCCGACCACCTAATGAACCAGATGACTTTATTCTGAAATGAGCTCTTAAATTTCTTCTTTTGCAGTAGTCAATACATGACATCATTTGTAATTGTTTTCAAGATTTCTTCCTCTATCATTCTGTTCTCTCCACATATTGTAGAGAGTAGTTGCCGTTGCTAGTTTAGTGGTAATGCTCTTGACGCTTCCCCCTTCCAGTTTATCTATTTATAGTCCATTAAACTTCAGCATCCCTGTTCCCACTCTTCCTAGCACGCAAGCACATCTTTTGGAACTCTGCTCTATGTTGTGATCCAGAGAGTCGGTTTTGTTCTTGTAGTAGTGATAAAGACAACCTTTGTTGAATCCCCATTTGGCCAAGGAGGGGGAGGGCTTTGGAAAAGTGAAAACTGAAAGATAGGAGTTCTGTGGGGGGAAAAAAAAAGTAGCACAGATTCTATTTTTGTCTTTCAAATTCAAAAGGTTATATTCTCGTTCGTTGAAACTTTAAAATGTTCTACATTTTGGTCTTTCGTCAACTCCTATTAAGTTTCAGGGACAAAAACACAGGTATATTATTTCAGGTGAATTTTGTATTAGACCCGCCACCCAGAGAGCCAGTAGTTTTTTGGGTTCCAAACCTGCTACCCACCCTTCCACCTCGTCGAAACTGCTTGTCAACTTTCAGGTTGGGCCAGATCAGACATATGGATCGGTTTTGTGGATCTGTTGAGCACCCTAGGTGAAAATGACATTAATTCTTTTATGGAGAATTTTGTTTGAGTTTTTAAGTAAATACAAGCAGTAGCTACTGGGTTTTGTGAGTGAGAGCCGTTGACTATTGTTTAATTGGGTTAGTGTTGTTTGTTGGGCCTGGCAGTATGGGTTTCAGCTGAGGGGGTGAGTGGGTGAAATTCTGAGGAGGTTTGGTTTTTATGTTTGAAATTCACGGGTTTCAGCCAAGTGTGGGTTTTGATGCTTAGTAAGCTGTGTGGGCAAGTGGGAGCAATTGTGTTGTGTCCATGTAAATGATGATGTTTGGATAATTTTTGGTGGCTTGGATGGGTTCTGGATTGTGGTTATGGGATTAGATTTGAGTAGTATTGTCAGTATGGTTGGATATAGAGATTTTTGTAACATTTTGGTAGCAACGGGAGCTTTGTTAATGGCCGGTGGCTTAGGCTCATTCCCTCTTTTGCTTCATAGCACTCTCCTATAGTATTTAAACACTGAAACGGAACAAGCGGTAGTTCCTCGTCCTTTTAATTGGGATGTGGATTAGAGATGATACTAGTCTTCTAGTAGTAAAACAAGGAAATCACAGTGCAAGGTTCTCCAAAATTTAGACTATGAAAGAAAATAGCTTGAAAAACAGCCTTGAAAACTTGGAACAAGGACACTATTTTGGCAACCTGCAAACATGAAAAAGTACTTGGGAATAAGGGTCAGCAATGGGCCGGGCTTCTTTTTACTTGGCCCATGTGCCTAGTGGGCTATTGACTATAGGCTGGAAGTGAAAATCCGTACCCATGGACCTGTGGCAATACCTAATTTGTTTATTTTTAGCGGGCTGGGCCTTATTGGTCGGATCTAATGGGCTATCCGTGAGTTTTTAACGAGGCTTCAATAGCTTATAAAATTTAATTATAAACTATAGTAATATTGTAAAGAAATGTGATCCACAATATTTTTACAACAAATCCTAAATGGCAGGTTATTACTGGTTGTTATTGGTGGGTAAAAAAGTAATTTTAATGATAAATTCAAATTATAACCAATAATTAAGGCTGAGCATAGACCCAGCCAACCCGAAGGGTCTTGGGCAGGTTGAATGGATGCTTGGGTTGGGTTTGTGTCCATTATTCGGGTCTATCTTGGGTTCGGGTCGGTTTCGGGTCCAACCGACTGATCTTTTAAAAAAAAAAAAACACAACTAATGTATCAGACAAGCACGAAACTATGGTTGAGAATCTTGTACTATATTTAGTAACAATATGACACAGACCCAAGAGAGGGAGATTCCCCTCAAAAAAGAAGAGAGAGAGAGAGATATGTAAATGTGTCTGATTCTCTAGGCTACTCTATATGTATAGGTCATGTTTAGTGTGGTGTTTTTTTTTTTGGTTATGCTAGAGAAAATAGGACTGTATTTATGATGATAGAAACAAATGAGAAAATGATAAAGAAAATAATACATATTCCACTATTCCATACTCGTTTGTCAGACTTAGCACCTAATTGGGTAATGGAATTTAATATTCTTAATTTATTGTTTAAAGGGTGTTTTCAACAGTTTTTAATGAGTTTCCATATATAAACTCTACTATTTAATATTTTTAATAGATATTTTTTTTGTAATTTTCAATGTCAAGTGTTGACTTTATATATTGTTTTTATTTAAATAGCAATGTTCTTTTGTTGCAATATTTCCAAATATAATTTTTAACAAAATTACAAAGCTCTTAATGACTTTCAATATATATTAGTATATGCATGAGATAAAAATAAATTGAATTTGACTTAGCTTATGTTTTTTTTTAGAGAGTTTCAACCTATGGCGTCCGCTCCTGATAATAGCTCTTTATTATCAGACCAAAACACCAATCAGTTTTTGGTGTAGGCAGGGATTAAACCTCAGATCTCTTATACAACCATCAGAGATTTTACCAGCTGAGTTAACTGGAACCCACAACTTAGCTTATGTTTTAGATCAACTAAATTTGTAAAGCTAGAGAAAATAAGACATTAATTTGTAAAGCAAGTCGTTACAACTTATTAATATTTTGTGTTTGCCACGGAATGTACTAATGTTGCATCAAACTAACCTATTTGCTTCTATTCTTAGATAAGACTAGAATACATACAAAGTTAGTCAATTCCCTTCATTTCACCAAATGACACTTTTTTGCCTAATCAAGAAATTGTAAAAGTTATATTTAAATACAAACTAACCTATTTGATATTTTCCTGAAACTTTCAAATGTTGTTTTTATATATTGCTTTTATTTAAATAGTAATGGTCTTTTCTTGCAATATTTCCAAATATAATTTTTAGCATAATTTAGTTTATTGTAGCATAATTTTCTAATGACAATACTTTCCATCCAAATGAAGGTTAAAATGATAATAAAATAATTGGAATTTACAAAAAGGAGTAACTCTTAACAATAATATTTTCCATAGGGAAAGTCAAATTGTTGTTTAAAAAATATTTTCAGTCCTAATTATATCGAAGATTTTGTTTCTTATTGGAAAGTATATTTCCAAACTAAGCCTAGTGCTGATGTAAACAAAAATGGTAAATTTTATTTTTTTTCATTCAATGAGGAGCGGGTCAAGATGTACACAAGGAAAAAAATTGAAAAAGTTTGTTGCTTAATCAAGAAATCACGACCATTAAGCCTATACAACAATAAATAAATTATTGAATTTAATTTTTCACATTAATGTAAATCACTAAATTAGTAAAATAATTTCAATAAAATACTGCCTAAACAGACATGCATTAACTTGATAAAGAAGGGAAATGTTAATGAATGCTTTTAGGGCATTGGTTAATAATCCATTTAAAGAAAGTTTTTATGGGAAAAGAAAATAAAACAATTAATGTTTTAACAGTTTTTTTCATTTCTCATAAAAATGGTGTCAAAACTTTCCTAAATTGTATTGTTAACCAATGCCTTAAGGACATTTGTTAGCATGACCCGATAAAGAAAAAGGAATTAACATTTAATATCATAAAAAGTGGAGATCCTTCAAACATGGAAGTTTAAAAATAAAAATAAAACCATGACAACAAGTATGAGTAATAGGGTAAGTAATTTTTGTCCCCATTAATAGCTCATTAAAGTGGTGGCTATTTCAATGTTTCTTTAGGCCTTTCACAGTTTCATCTTCACAAAATTTGGGGAAAAAAAGAAGAAAAGAAAAGATAGACCTGACCCAATACCCGACCACCCAACCCGACTTGAGACCTGTACTTTTTGGGTTGGGTCGAGTTTCTCCCTGATAAACCCGATTGTTATCGGGTCGAGTTGCGGGTGGCAGTAAAACCGATTCAACCCGATATCAATCCTATAAATAATAACTAACCACATTTGTTTGTGAAAATGTTGTAGATGTAATACTTTTCTATATATTTTTTTTAGAAGAAAACTTCTCTATATTGTATTACAAAACACAAATCACAAATTGTCACATTGATCAATTAAATATACTTTAAAAAAAACTATTGATTATTGGTTGAAAATAAAGACTATTGATTAACTTGTATTGATTGGAATAAATAAGTAAATTGATGTATTTATGAATATATATATTATAAAAAATATTAGAGTGAGGGTAGTTGCATCATTACAAAATGTCTAAATCTCAACTTGAAAAAAACAAATTGAATTCCTAGTTGTATCATTATTAAGAAAATAATTAATTTATTTTGTTTAAAATATTAGAGTGAGGATAGTTGCTTCACAATAAAATGTCTACATCCCAACTTGAAAAAAAATCTGAATTCCTTTGGCCATTAGTGGAGCATAGCCAACAGTAAAATATTTTTCTAAGAAAAGAATCATTTTTTCTTTCTTTTATAGGTGGGAATCAATGTTTTTTTAATAGAAAGAATTAAAGCTTATTTACATCTTTTTTTACGATCAAAATCTATTTAATTTTTCAAATTAAAGGTTTATCTATTTCTTTTCTACATTTTAATTAAAAAAATGTCCAAATGTTATTATTATTATTTTTAAACAAATCAAAGTTACTTGACTACTAGGAAAATATATATTTCATAAGCATAATTTAATACATTTACTTCAAGTATTCTAGTGATTAAGTGTGGGATTTTAAAGTTTTTCTCTCATATTTCAAATTTGACTGTGATTCTTCCAAATTATCTTGTTATAAATTCTGAGTTATTGGGTTGGCCCATGGCCTGCTCCATTAAGCTAGTAGGCTACTTATGTGCCTCAACAATACTGGGTTAGGTTGACAATTAGCCTGGTGGGCCAGTAGGCTACCGGGCCAAGCCATGAGCTATTACAGGTGACCCTTATTTGAAAACAGTTAGATATCATTCAAAGAGAAGACCCAACGCCACAAAATTAGGCTGAAGAAGCTTACATATGTAAAGAGCTTCATGAGTTTCTTTATAGAGGAGCAATTTCAGAAACTCAAAACCAAAATTCTCTGGTTAACAAGCCCAAAATTCAGAAGGAAGTATAAAATGGGAAAAATAAAATGAAGGAGTCATATATAGATGATTCTCAAAAAAAAAAAAAAAAAGTCATATATAGATAAAATAAGGAGAAATAATATTTAAGAACTAAGGATATACAATTGTGCACTTTTGACGCTATGGTAACTTTGTAAGTATTAAGTGCTAATGGGATGGGGTGGTGGTAGTAGTGATGGAGGGAGGGGTAAGAACAAGGGTTCAAGTCTCTAGAAGGGAGTTTCACATGCATATATACTTAGATTAAGTTAGAGTAGAATCTTTATCATACATTACTCTTCAAGTTTTGCTTGCATTATCTTGGATGAGGCTAGGTTGCAGTTTTTGTTCGTAGTTTCTATTTGTTTTTGCAATAAAAGTTTCTTCTCTTTAAAATAATAATAATAATAATAAAACGCCACCTTGGAAAATGATTAGCATAGTTGACTTTGTCAAGAAACCAAGCCCCCGCCGCCTTACCCCAAAAAAAGGCATAGATTTTTTGTTACCTGAGGAAGGAGAGGCATATCATGGATAGATTTTTTTGTGAATAACTAATGGAATTATTTGTTTCTTCCAAACATCTCTTTGTCTGATAACTATTTGGCTCTCTCATGAAAATGATGGATTACCAACTCCACGCAAGTGAGAGCTACTCAGAACTTGACTCTCATCAAAGGCGCAATTTTTTGTTTTTCCCAATTGTATGAACACTCACTCGTTCAAAGCTATAGTTGTCATTCTTTATAAAAATAAAAATAAAAATTAAAAGTTTTTTTTTTATTTAATTATACACACACACATACATATGTTGAAATCATCCAAAGCTATGGTTATACCATGGTTTTTAAACCGGGTTGGCCCGTCCGACTGGATTAACTGTGAACCGGTAATAAATTCGGTTTTTTAACTATGAGAACCAAGTATTCATGAATTTTGAGAGAACCATATGAATCAGGGTTCAACCCTTATAACCGTTTGAACCGTAGGCCGGTTCATAGAATAGAACTTATTTGGAAATTAAAATTAAAGAAAAATGTTCTTACCAGGCTCCGAATCTAAGCTCTCTCACCATGTAAGCACTAAGACTGAAGCCATGACAAACGGACCAAGTGCCCTTTTTGGGAGCTAATATGCAGTATTATCAAATTTATATTAAATTTACATGGTTTATAGTTTCTAAACATCTATGTCATCTTTGTAAAACATATTAAATATTACTAAATTTTTTTTCATTGCTAAATTAACTTTTTATTTAAGAATAATACCTATGCAATTTATGAATTTATTTTAAAAGCTTGAAATGATTTCTCTTGAAGGATTATTATAAAAATTTCTTTTTATGCTTATTTATGTTTACTATTTTTTATTAACCTTATAATGTATTATTTTATGTTAACCTCATAATATCATGAAAATTTAAGTGAAATTTGTTTCAATATTTAAGATATTTTTAGTAAATTTTGCTAATATTTAAAAATTTAATACTTTTATTTTATTTTAATTAATTAATAAATTAATTATGATATCATCACAGTTCGACTTCAGTTGAACCTCAGTCCATTCTTAAAAACCTTGAACCTCTTCATTTACCAGTTCTTTGAATGGTCCGAGTTTGAAAACTATGGCTTATAAATGTATAAGTTTATGAAAGAGCAAATTCAAGGTAGAAAACCAGAAGTGCAACCCAAAAGGGAAAATGGAGACAAAAATCATCTCAAGAAAGTTCGTTAAACCATTAATCCCAACTCCTCAGCAACAAAGAACCTTAAGGCTCTCTCTTTTGGACCAAATCGTTCCACCATTATATAGTTCAACCATTTTCTTCTACCCCTCAAAGCCCAATGAAAAAGGAAGTATCACCTCTCAAGTCTTGGAACGATCTTTTCGCCTACAAAACTATCTAAAACCTTGGTTCACTTCTATCCAATGGCTGGCTGTCTCAAAGACGTTGCCACCATTGAGTGCAATGACCAAGGGACTTATTTTGTGGAAGCTCAAGTTAGCTGCCCACTTGTGGACTTCCTTATCCAACCTAATATTGAGTTGCTAAGTCATTTTAGTTCCATCATTGATCCTTATACCACACCATTAGCCTTGGATTCTATGTTGCTTATTCAACTCACTGCCTTTAGCTGTGAAGGAATTGCCATGGCTGTATGCCCTTCACACAAGATCATCGACGCAACATCTCTCTTCACATTTCTCCAAAGTTGGACAGCCATTAGTCGTGGATATGGTGAAGTAGCGCTCTCGAAATTCATTGGAGGTTCTTTGTTGCCATCTAGAGATTTGCCCATCAAGCCTAAGTCCAACGTGAATTCCCTGGCTCAAAAATGCACCACATGGAGGTTTGTCTTTGATGCCACAAAGATAGCTAGCCTTAAGGCCAAAACTGCTGGTGCAATTGGGCAATAGCCACCCACAAACGCAGAGATAGTGTTGGCACTCATCTTGAAATGTGTTATAGCTGCTTCTAAGCCAATATCAGGAGGTTTAGGACCATTGGTATTGTCCCAAGCAGTGAACTTGCGCAAAAGAATGGTGCCACCCTTGCCGGAAAACAGCATAGGGAGTTTCATTTGGGAATTCTTGGTGTTTTCTAAGGATAGTGAGATAGAATTACATGAATTAGTAGCTAAGATGAGAAAAGGGTTGATAGACTTTTGCAATGAGATGGCCAATAAATTCAAAGGCAATGAAGGTTTGCAAATGGTTTGTGAGTCACTCAAGGAGCGGGGTGAAATAATGAACAGAACGGACATTACCATTTATAGGTGTACAAGCTTGTGCAAGTTGCCTCTGTATGAATTTGATTTTGGGTGGGGAAAGCCTATGTGGATCACTAACAATTCAAGAAATTACTTCAAGAACTTAATTGTCTTGATGGATACAAAAATAGTTGGTGGCATAGAAGCTTCGGTGACATTGGAGGAACGAGAGATGAAAATGTTTGAACATAGGACCTATGTGCTTTTGTCTCCCATTTCCATCTACCTCCATAAAGTAAGAACTAAATTCCACATCCTCTTCATGCATCCTATCAAAGGCTGTTTCAAACTTCTCGGCTGCCTCTAACATAAAATATCTGGAATTCCATCTAGTAGGGACATCAAGAGATAACAAACTCTTAGAATGGATTTTTTCATCCTCTACAGCTTCCTTGAACGTATCTATCCTTTTTGGAGATAATTTAACATACCGCACTGCAGTCCTCACCTTAACAATTGAGTTATGAATGCCTTTCAATTCCTCTTGCACAATGAGATTCAATATATGAGCAGTACATCTCATGTGCAAGAACCGGCCTCCCAACATACAACCATACTTCATCTCTAACTTCTTCAAATAATCAAAAGCCACATCATTGGATTTAGCATTATCAATTGTGACAGTTATCATTATTTTGATACCCCAATCATTCAAGCACCTTTCAATAGTTTTCCCAATTGTCTCCCCTTTATGATTTGGAACTATACAAAAGTTCAAAATCCTTTTTTGATAGGTCCAATCATCATCAATATAGTGGCAAGTGAGACACATGTTGTTGAGGTTTTAAATGGAAGTCCATGTGTCAGTAGTCAAAGACAACCTTTGGCCCAATTTCAAATAGCTTATCAACTTCTCCCTTTCCCCAAACCAAAGTTTAATACAATCCCTTACCATCGTGAGACAAGAAGGCACAAGAAACCTAGGCTCAACCACCCCCATAAAGTATATAAAACCATCATGCTCAACAAATCTAAAAGGTAGTTTATCCACTATAATCATCCTCGCAAGAGCCATTCGAATTCTCTCAATAGAAAATTTAGCAATAACAAGCTCATTACTAAACTCTCCCTCAACACCACCAGTTTTTTTTTGCTTGGAAACTCAAAGTGGTTTAGCTCGTGTCAATGACACCCAGAATCTTCTTACATTTTAGCAAATGAGCCCGCATGGGTGAGGTCCCATTCCTCCTATCAGTATTGTATTGCTTCTTACAATAATTGCATTCTAACTTTTCATGATTTTGTAACCTAACAAAATGCTCCCAAACATCAAATGGCTCTCTGGTGGATTGATTCTCATTAACTCTAGCTTTTTTTGGTAGGGGTTCATCATCCACAATCAAAGGGTCATTAGGGCCATTTGGTGTTCGTGGATTTGGATTTGAGGGAACATTCATCTAGGGCCATTGAAAAAACAAACAAACAAGCGCGCGCGCGCACACAGTTTAGAAAAGGAGTTTTGCATGAGGTTAAGGCAAATATATATATATATATATATATATATATATATATATATATATATATATATTATTGAATGTAATTGAACACACAGTTATTATGCCACATTTGTCTTTTCGGAAAGATAAAATAAAAAAATACTGAGGATGTGATTCCCATTCATTGGGGCGGGGGCAGAGACCAAATCTCCAAAAATAGAACTTGCCACAAATATGACAGAAAGAAAAATGACATAGTAGGCTTTATGAATCCTTTTTTCCTTCACAAACAAAACAACATAGTGAACAGGTAAACGAATAATAAGAATCTTGAGAGAGGTAACTTAGGTTCTAACCCAAAGACAACAGTATGTAAGGCAAGATTAAAAAACAAATTAAAAATCTCTATTAGATGCAATGAATGTGACTCATTAGAAAATCTCAAAGTTTAAACTACAATAATTTAAAATCCCCAATATAAAAGCAAGAACAAGAGTGAATTGATAGAAATTAGGATGAGAAAAACTTCAAGAGAGAAAAGCATTGCCTTTTCTTATAAAAAATAAAAAAAAATAAAATAAAGGCATTGCTGTTTTTGACATTACAAACAGTGAATAAATTCTCACTTCGTTGCCACTTGCCAGAGATTATATAAAATAACAAATTCCTTGAAGATGGAAGTTGATCACAGCCTATAAATTCTAGTTAAACATATATCATGTGTCCCTGCTAATTCTTTCCTAGTGAAACTAAGAAAGAGAAATCAAGTCTCAATCTGCCTTTTCCTAGTGAAATATATATCAGATATCACATTCTATCATAGCTTCCCAATCTACCTTTTCCTCTCATTCCTTCTAAGCAAAAAACAAAGTATATATACATATATATACCCAGCTTCAGTGCCAAACAAAAACAAAGACAACTCACAAAAATCAAACTTAAATATTTAACATAGGACCCATCAATAAAAAAAAATATCTAACTTAAATATCTAACATAGGAAGTTCAGTATACCAAGCAACACAACAATCAATAAAAAAAAAAAAATATCTAACTTAAATATCTAAGTGCCAGTATGCCGACGGCAACACAACAATCAATAAAAAATATATATATATATATATATATATATATATATATATATATATATATATAATTAACAATTTTACCAACACCGGTTGCTTCTACTATTATACTATTAAATTTTAACAACACCGGTTGCTTCTACTATTATACTATTAACTTTTATATATATAATTTTACCAACACCGGTTGCTTCTACTATTATACTATTAACTTTTACCAACACCGGTTGCTTCTACTATTATACTATTAACTTTTATATATATATATATATATATATATATATATATATATATATATATATATATATTTTATTATTGATTGTTGTGTTGCCGTCGGCATACTGGCACTTAGATATTTAAGTTAGATATATATATATTTTTTATTGATTGTTGTGTTGCTTGGTATACACCGTGTAGGTGGGAGTGTGGCGGTTAGGGTCTGACGTAGTTACAAGTGGGGGGCTTTAAGCAGTGGCTGGCCAATAGGTTCAGCCGGCACTGTTGACTCAGTTTTTATCAGAATTCTTAGTTGAATTGAGTTGTAAGTTTTTGTGAGTGTTTGGATTCACGTTTTCATGTCTGAGTTTTGCGTTTTCAAATTTTCTTCTTTTTTTTTTTTTTTTTTTTTTTCTGCTTCACGCGTTTCAGAGGAGACAGTTTTCACTGTTGATGTACTGTTATGTACTGCTCACAGCGGTGGATTTAGACTTTTTGCGTGAACAGTGCATTCTGCACTATTCATGGGACCTATAAATATCACTTTTCAGTCACTTTTTCATTAAAAATGAGTCCCATGGTACTATTTACACATTTAAAAATTATTTTGTTATAGTGTTTTCAGTTTTCAGTTTTCAGCAATAAGTTCTATTCAAACATATGTTTGAGTCAAGCCAAGAAGATTTGAGTTGAGTTGATTATAGTTTCAAACGTGTCTTTTTCTTCTTATTTATTTATTTATTTTTTTTTTGTTTTTTGTTTTTACTAAGGACCATTAAACCTGTCTTATCATTTTCGGAGTCAGAGTTTTTATTTATTTATTTTTTTTATAATCATTTTCAAAAGGCCTCTTTTTGCTCACAGGACTGTTCCAACTCTATAAGAAGAAGCACCAATCAAGCAAGCCTTCTGTCACAAACCAAAGAGCGCTTGTTCTTAATCCCTTCTTCTCAGTCAATCATGCAGTTTCATCAGGAATGGATGGTCATAGGCATAATATGTGCATCCTTGGTGCAGATTTTTATGACTGTGGAGTCTTTTCGCATAGATGATAAAATCACAAGTCTGCCGGGGCAACCACAAGTCAGTTTCCAACAATTTTCCGGCTACATCTCCGTTGATGAAAAACAAAACAGAGCTCTTTTCTACTACTTTGTTGAAGCTGAATCACAGCCAGGTTCAAAGCCTCTTGTTCTCTGGCTAAATGGAGGTAGAATTACAGTATCAGCTTTGATTATATCACCTAGATCACTGAATGAACTCTTAACTCTAATTTTTTTTTCTATTTATGGTATGCATTTTACTTCTTTTTGGTGTCTGACCATGTGCTTCTTCTCTTTTCTTAGGGCCTGGTTGTTCGTCTGTTGAATCGGCTTTCCTTGAGCATGGCCCCTTTAAAGTGAGAGGAGACAATCTGGTCAGGAATGAGTACAACTGGAATAAAGGTATTCCTTTTCTCCAAGTCCATGAGAACTCTTGTTTATCTTGTTTCATTTCCTTTTTAACTGGCTATGATTAATGTTTTACTTTGTTTATAGGTGCGTCTGACTATTCCCAGACTAAACCTGCTTATTTATATATTTATCAAGGATTAATGAAAGACCAGATTTAAGTGAATTTATAAAAATTATTTAAACCTCAAAGGGTTGACTCAATAGTCCCTAAAATCTCATAATATTTATGAGATTTTGAATTCGAAACTTCTTCCTCCATATTGGGTCACCTCTAAAAGATCCCTCTTTATAATAACTTGTTACATGGACCGGGAACTACACACCTTCGAGGAAATAGTCAAATAGGTCAAGATACTCTTGTTTGGCAAAAAAACTTACTTCTTCATTTAATCTTTGTTTCAGAAGCAAATATGTTGTACCTCGAGTCACCGGCAGGAGTTGGTTTCTCTTACTCGGCTGATAAATCATTTTACACCCATGTGAATGATGAGATTACAGGTATATTTATAATAACTTGGTACGTCGATGGGGAACTAATACACCTCCGAGGAAATAGTCAAATAGGTCAAGATACTCTTGTTTGGCAAAAAAACTTACTTCTTCATTTAATCTTTGTTTCAGAAGAAAATATGTTGTACCTCGAGTCACCAGCAGGAGTTGGTTTCTCTGACACGGCTAATAAATCATCTTACACCCATGTGAACGATGAGATTACAGGTATATGTTATTTGGCCTTGTTTCCTATTATTCAAAAACATACCAATCAGTCAAACTTTTTCCTAATTAATTGATTTTAAGTACTTCTGTCATATTATTCACAGTGAATACTATATGCTGTAGTTTGTGCCCTTGCCTTCTTGCCAATGATTTTAAAGACAAAATACAGATGTGACAACCGCGATTTGAGAACAAAGATAAACAAAACGCAATTTACATAAATTACAACTTACATTTAGGGTCCGTTTGGATAGAGCTTATTGCTGAAAACTGAAAACTGAAAACACTGTACCAAAATAATTTTTAAATGTGTGAATAGTGCCGTGGGACCCATTTTTAATAAAAAAAAATTCTGTAAAGTGAAGTTTGTGGGTCCCGTGAACAGTACACGGGACCCACTATGCTGAAAAGTCAGCGAAATGCGGCTACTGTTCATGCACAGTAACATGAATAGTAGCCTTTGTCCCCCTGACCCGTGCTGCAGCAGAAGAAGAAAAAAAAAAAAAAACAGAAAACGCAGCAGACCCGGACGTTATATAAGCTGTATCCAAACTCAGCCTTAAAAGTCAATATTCGTTGTGTCTCCGTTTGGATAGAGATTAAAAATGAAAATTATTTTGCTATTCATCTTATTTTTGCTACTATTTATGGGTCTCATTATATTTTTTGGCACTATTTATAGACCCACTATACTATTTCAACTAATTTTTACTTTTATCTATAGTAGTACTTTCAGCAATAATTTTTCGATTTCAATAAAATAAGCGGTATTTAAAACAACAATAATTTTTCAATTTCAGTAAAATAAGGGTATTTAAACAAACCCTATCTGTGGATTTTTTTTTTTCCACGCAAGATGTTTATATAAGCAATCATTTTATATATGGAGATTTTGAAACTGACGACGTGTCTACTTTTGCTAAGCACGAGACAATCTTATATTTCTGCAACGCTGGTTTGCCAAATATCCAGAATACCGAGACACAGATTTTTTTATCGCAGGAGTGAGTTACGCAGGTAATTTTTCCATTTTAAACGAAGGTTATCAGTTTTGGTTCAAATTAACAACAGTAAGGTTTTGTGTTCATGCCCCCATACACATGTTGCTGAGAGGTCTGATAGAGAGCATGGACTAGAATCCGATATTGTGGTGTATATTGAATAAATAAGATTCATTTCAACATGATGAAAAGAAATTCTTATAGTGTTAATTAGTCTAGTATTCAAAAATAAAAAAATAGATTCATCCTTCTACAAATTCGAGAGAGATTTCTTATACATACCATGGTCTTTTTTTCTTTTCCTTTTTTCTTTTTTTGTAATAGGTCACTATGTGCCTCAACTCGCCCAGCTCATTATTCAGTCCAATTTGAAGATCAATTTGAAGGGGATAGCTGTGAGTAGAACATAGAAATATAACCTCTGAAATAGCTTGAAAAAATAAATTTTCCGTGTCAGATAATATTGATCAATCAAAATTTTTATTAATTTATACTATTTTGCAGGTAGGGAATCCTCTTCTGGATTTCACCGTTGATTTAAACTGGCCATACGAGTATTACTGGTCTCACGGCTTGATATCAGATGACATTTATCAACATGTCACTAAAGTTTGTAATGGTTCAGCTCAGTTCATGAGAGGAATCATAAACCAAGAAGGAAGTGAATCAGCTTGTATTGCTGTAACTTTACAAATCCAACAACTTACTGACACCATCGACCCTTTCGATGTCACCGGTGACATTTGTCCATCACCTGTTAAGTCACAAAATGACATGCAATATAAGGCCTTCTTGTCTAAATTTCGAACTTTGCCACCTCTCCATTCAAAACTAGATGCTTTCAGTCAGCAGTTAAAGTTTTTACACGCCCTATCAAAACTCTTATATAATGCGACTTGTTTTTGTTAGAGATTATCACATTTTTATATTTCAAACAGGGTAAAAATTAGATACAATTTCTTAGGAGCTATATATTGGGTTTCTTAATTATGTTCAGACACATAGTTTCATTGAATCTAATGGTCCTTTGAAAGGATAATTCAATTTATAATTTATTGGTCAATATAACCATGTGTTTGTATTTAATTGAACAACACATAAAAAACTGTATATAAATTTTATCCTTCAAATTGCAACATTTTCTTCATGTAGATTTCAATTGAGAATTGCTTTATTCATCTGCCCTCTGCTTACAGCAAGCTGAAAATAAGGAACTTGTCTGTGGACAAGGTATCACAGAAAAGTATTTAAACAGGAAAGACGTGCAGAAGGCTCTCCATGCCCAACTCGTTGGAATCAAAGAATGGGGTTTCTGCCAAGAGTAATGATCGATCGATAATCACTGTTTTTTAAAATCATAGTAATTATTTGCATCTTTAATTAAATTTAAGTACTTTTCTTGCAAGAACAATTTAATATCATCAGCATGCAAAGACAATTAGGAAACAAAACTAATCATTAAACCATGAGGCTTTTCATAACAAGTCCCAATAGTGGTGCAAAGAAATCGAGTATTTGTTTTGTTTTAATAAATTATAAACCTTCCTCTTGCTGACATTGTAATTTTGGGGTTCTTTCTTTACAATTTTAGTGTCGAAGTTCTACAATATGATACGACAAATTTAGGAATACCTACAATTGGTGTCTTAGGCTCACTTGTGAAGTCCGGCATCCGGGCCTTTGTTTACAGGTATAGTGATACAATCTCTTTAAGCTCTTTGCTATTTAATTACTTCATATCTTTTATCACATTTGAAGAACAGAAAAAGGTCCTGCTTATAATTGATTTGATTTTGATGTAATTTGATAGTGGAGATCAAGATTCAAGAATTCCATTTACCGGGTCTCGAACACATGTAGATAAATTAGCAAAGGAGCTGGGTCTGAAAACAACTGTGCCATACAGAGCATGGTTCGAGGGAAAACAGGTAGACATGCTCATATAGCTTTCAGTTGAATGGTTGGTGCTAAATGGTATTCTTTTTCCTGATTTATTTGTCACTGCAGGTTGGTGGATGGACGCAAGTATATGGTGAAACCCAGCTATCTTTTGCCATCATAAGAGGAGCTTCACACTTAGCTCCATTAACGCAACCAGCGAGATCATTTTCTTTGTTTAAGGCATTTCTTGCAGGAAAACCACTGCCAAATGCATGAGGCCATGAACTTATCAAAATCATGAATAAAATAAGACTGTACCATACTACTGTTAGAAATCAAGCACCACCTCTCTCTCTTTCTCTAGAAAATTATCTTGCATTCCGAAAATTTCTCTATGATGCTCTTTCCGGATTTCTCTATGAGATATCTCTAGAGACTTCTATGTAGCAGTAAAACTCAACCACAAAATTGTTTTAATTGTCTAGCGGCTGTCATGGGTTGGATATTAAGGGTCATTGGGTAGAGGAGTTTGAGTAATGTTGTTTATAATTTTTTGAAATATAGGTGAAAAAGTGTGAAAATGTTATTTAAAAACTGAAAATGTGGATTCTAATCAATCTACCAAATAGGGTCTAAAATAATAATAAAATAAAGCCCAGAACTACTAGAAGTGAACCAAAGTCAACAAAGGAGAGCTATAGTTTCACTAGGTGTGCATGTGTATTTGGTGAAGTGAGTGTATGTAATAGTGCCGTGTGTGTATGGATGGAATAACAATGCTTGTAAAATGTTGTAATTCAAGGAGTCTAGTTTTTAAATAAAAGATCTTTGTTTAGTCTTTTGTTTAACAATCTAGTGTCAGAGTTTCCACTAACTCAATAACTATATTGTTGAGGCGTACAATTGTATTTGACTAGCAAAGGCATGTCTTCATGCAATTGCTTTAAATAAAAATGTACTAGTATTATTAATCTGAAAGAAAATTATTACCTTACCTTCTACTATTAAGATAAGATTTGCTTTGTAGACTAAACAAATATCTACAATATTTTACTCTATTTGTAAATGTTTGTAAATGTGTACAAATAAATATGTACAACATTGTACACATACCTTATAATGAGAAAAAATTTATAAATAACTAATAATAATTTAAAATAGAATATAATTTGATTTAAATAAAATTTTAAGGTATAGAACAATAGAATTTGTTTTATTAAAAGTTGTTAGGATGTGTGCTCTTAAATCCTATTATATGATGTTATGTATGACATTATATTTAACTTAATGTTGTAATTAATAAAGTTGTTTTATTATAATCTAAAATAATGGTAACATGAATATTGGATATTATCATATAGTCTATAAGATGCATAGTATGTGATTTATGTGAAAAGTTACAAAAGATATAAATTACAAGTTCTTTGTAAACTCAGAATTATAGTTCGTAGTCAATGATGAAATTTGACATTTCATTGCGAAGGCTATAACATATCAACTAAGATGATTTGTTTTAATCATGGAAGTAGAGACTTCTAGTTGGTATGTTGATATGTTTTAAGAGTTAAGACATATTGAACTGGACCGCTATGAGATTTATTATTTTCCTAACAACTGTCAAATGAATAATAAATTTCACGATTTCTATTTACATGAACTCTTAATCCTAAAAGGATAATGGATCTAATCATGAAATGTAGGTTGTTTTGATATATCAGGAGTGAGATTTAGAGACACGATCAAAACCTCAATATGTTTGGCAGCCGCATTTAGTGTTGATGGAACATATATTCTCAAGATGAAATTCATAGTTTCTTAACGAAGATACAAAATATTCCCTTGAGATGAGTTTAATATGTTTGGTTATTCAGAGTGTTAGGCCTAACCACTTCAGGAAGGACTTACTAAAGTATACGTTTATGAAATTGAATTTCTTAAATATATGATGAATAACATAGAGAATTAAACCAAGTACTCAAGGATTAAGATGTAGTAATTTACAAATTGACAGCTTACATTCATGACTTTGTATTATTACGAATATTTTATGAAGGAGTTGCATGTATGATAAATTCTTATGATATAATTTATAAATAAGGCCTAAAGTGTAACTATATTTATATAGTGATATTAAATATAGTTAATGGTAACTTTGGACTTGTCAAGAGTTGACAAGAAAGGCCAAGGCTCATTGAAGCTAGTGTTTTATTGGTCCCTTTTTGTCCCACTCCAAGCCACACATTAAAGCCCAATTGGAAAGACCCAAGAAGCTAGCCCAATTAGATAATCAGTTAGATACAAAAGGGAGAAACATACAAAATTTTGAGAGAGAGTGACATCATTGTAAAATGGTGAGTATGTGAGGGTGAGACACTCTCTTATTCTTCATTTGAAAACTAATTGAGAGACCACACTTCTTGGGTGTAAAGTGGAATTGAACTGAAGATTAAAAGTGTTTCCGAGTACTTTTGATCTTTTGTTTTGAATTTCACCGTACCAAGGTACGCTCTCTTGTTCTTGAATTCTGAAATTTGTATAATACATGTTAACAATTGCGAATGAAGTAGATCCGTTAATTTTCTACTGCATATGTTTTGTATGTGATACAAACAATTATTTAACCAATAAAAGTAATTTTGCAATTTTACTAAACTAGTCGCAGACCCACACGATGCGTGGGAATAAATAATTATTTTGTATTGTAATATAATGTATATTTTTTTCTCTAAAATTTTTTTAAAGATAATTTGTTCTCTCTAAAAACTAAACAATTTTTATTCAATCCAATTAGGTCTATTTCAGTCCCATTTAGTCCAATTTGATCAAATTAGGTCTACTTCGATCCAATTCAATCCACTTAGTTCAATTCGATCTGCTCAGTTAATTTCCATTTCCCTTCAATCCATTTAAGACTAATTGGGTCTTAAATTGATTTTTTTTTTTTAGGTTTTTCTTTTCAAGTTTAGCTCAAAAATTCATTTTTTTCCCTTAAATTTTGGGTTGAAAAGTATGAAATTCTATTATATTTGGGCTAAACTCTTTAGTTTTTAGTTTAAAAAAAAAAAAACTAAAGTAGACATTAAAAATTAGAAATATGAGCCCTAACAATGCAATTAATATGATATTCAAAAGTCTTATTCAGTCCACATTAGTTCTATTTGGTCCATTCTGTCCTCTTCGGTCCAATTCGGTCTGTTCGATCCGTTCTGTCCACTAAAGTTCTATTCGGTCCATTAGGTCTTATTTAGTCTAATTAGGTCTACATTGGCCCTATTCGGTCCATATTGGTCCTATTCTGTTCACTTCGGTCTTATTTGGTCTATTCTGTCAGTTTGGTCTTTTTCGTCCATTCTGTCTACTTTGGCTCAATTTGGTCCTATTCTTTCCTTGTTGTTCACTTTGATCCACTTTAGTCCTATTCAGTCCACTTTGGTCTTATTCTGTCCAATTTGGTCTTGTCTGGTCCATTCTGACCACTTCAGTCCTATTTGGTACATTCGGTCCATGATGTTCTGATTCGGTCCATTCGGTCATATTCTATCCATTTGGTCCACTTTATTCTATTTGGGCCAATTTAATCCATTCGATATTCAATCTCACTATTGACAGCTTCTTTCTAGAAAGGCGCCTCAGGTATAGAGATAGCTTCCTTAAAGTTTTGAGGTTCATCTTCTAACATATAAGTTAGAAAATCCAGACCAAACAATTTTGACGTTTTAGCCCTCTTACTATGTCTAAGCTCAACCTCATTCCTCTCTTCTATTAACTCTTGATCATGAGAGGTACTAGATATAGACTCAAAGTTCCTCTTAAGAGAACTTGATACTTGTGTGGATTTGTAAGGAAATATTTCTTCAAAAAATATTGCATTCCTTGATTCAATAATGGTATTCACATTCATGTCAAGAACGTCAAATTTATGAATTAGAAACCGATATGCACTGCTGTTATGAGCATAACCAATGAAAACACAATTCACTGATTTTGATCCTATCTTTATCATTTTAGGAATTGGGACAGCCACCATTGCCAAACACCCCCACACCTTTAAGAATTGATAGGAAGGCTTTTTACCTTTCCATAATTCATATGGCATCTTCTTGGTTTTCTTTCTAGGCAATTTATTAAAAATATAATTAGCGGAAAAAATAACTTCCACCGCATAAGTTCTGCGGTAAACCGGAACTTATCAACATCGCATTCATCATTTCTTTTAAGGTTCTATTTTTCCTTGAAGCAATTCCATTTTGCTGAAGTGAATAAGGTGCATTGGTTTGATGAACAATACCATGCTGTAAATAGAAATCACCAAAAGGTGATTCATATTCCCTACCTTTATCACTCCTTAGAACCTTAATATTTTTGTTAAGTTGATTCTCAACCTCATTTTTATATTGCATGAATGCCTCAATTGCCTTATCCTTGCTCCTTAGCAAGTACACATAACAATATCTAGTGTAATCATCTATGAAAGTGATGAAATATTTCATACTACCTCTAGTTTGTATAGATTTCATGTCACATACATCATTATGTATTAAATCTAGAGGTTCAGTACTTCTTTTAACTGATTTAAAAGATGCTCTAGTCATCTTAGCTTCCACACAAGTTTCACATTTAAGATCAAAATCAATTTCAAATTTAGGCAATCAATTTAAATTTATTAGTCTATGTAAAGTATGATAATTAACATGATCCAATCTACCATGCCATACATTAGATGACTCAAGCATGTAAACATAAGATGCACCTTTATTATTATCAATAGCAGTCATTACATTTATCTTAAACAAGTCATTACTCAGATATCCTTTACCCACATACATTCCACTCTTAAAGAGTGAAAATTTATCAGACTCAAAAACCAACTTAAAACCATTTTTGCTTAACAATGAGCTAGATACAAGATTCTTTTGAATTTCTGACATATGTAGTACATCTTTCAAAGTGAGAAACTTGCTCGTAGCCATTTTAAGTACAACCTTTCCAATTCCTTCAATCTTAGAGGTTGAGGAATTTCCTATGAAAATTTTTTCTCCATTACCTACAGGATTATATGTAGAAAACATTTTCTTTTCTGAACATGCATGGCAAGTATCCCTAGCGTCTACCCACCATTCCTTGGTATTTCCTCTTATCAAGTTCATTTCAGAAATCACAACAAAAAGGTTCATGTTAGTTTGAGCAACAACTGGATTCACAACAATTTTGTTTGACATCTGTGTTCAACAAGATTCAAATAAATTGAATCCTCAAAACCAACCAGGTTTAAGAAATCAATATAAAAATTAACTTCCAAATGTTATTGTGCAAAAAGGAAAGTCAAGCCAACTATTTTTTTTTCTTTCAACACCGAATTGCAGAAATAGAGCAGCACAATACACATAAACTAAACAATAGAATCTAAATAATGCCCAACCAAGCAAATAACACAAAAAAGTTTAATATCATATAATAATTATAAGCCAAAAGATATTTAATAGTGAAAATATTCTACACAATATGAAAGAAACACAATCAAAAGTCAAAAGAAAATGATCCTGCACTAAAAACACACCCAATATTAATTACACTAAAAAAGCCCAAGTTTGCCCAAAATCAAAGAGACACTTACATACCAACCGTACAAAGGACAAAAACTTTTATATATAGGCACACATACCATGGCAATATTAGCAACAGTACACGTTTACCATTCAAGATTATCAATCAAACCTGTCGTCTAATCACATTAAGTGCAACTTGCAATAGTTAAAGATTAAACACCGTTTTTGAAAAATGTATCATATCAAAACAATCTCGCATGGTCATGATACATTACGCAAAACTACCCAGAACTCAAAGATATTAAATTGCATAGTAAAACATGCCGATACACACAGTAATCACAAATATAAATTAAAGAAATAAAAAATCGGATTCAAGCCTGTTGGATATATTTCAACAATTTATTTTTGTGATAAAGCAAAGGGAACAATACACGGATCTAAGAATAAGCAATAACACAAATAGATGTGATAGACAAAAACTATAAACAAATACTGAATATATATAAGAAAAAATGTGCAAATAATTAAAAACTCACAAACCAAATGCATGAAGGATGAATGATTCAAATCAAATCTTATGTTTGACACAATCTCCTTAAAGCAAATTTCGCCCCTCACACAATCACTGTGGTTCTTTGAGACTCACGGACATCTGCATCCTAGGATAAAATGACCTACAACACGAAAACAAAGCACATAATGTCGTGCTCTACAAACTACTCAATGTCTCTTTCTCTCTCTTTGATACAAAATGAAAATGCACAAAATATTCTCATTGGGAGAATTTTTCTTTTTTATTGAATGAGGGACTATATAAAAACTATACGTTACTGAACAGACACTCTGTTTCAATAATAACTACTATGCATAGATTAACTAACTCAAAAAAAATTAAAAAATTATTATTTGGACAAGTAGGCCCAGTCCATATACGCCAAAAGCCCAACCTAATGTCCAACTCATGAGCATATAAATTCATATATTATCTCTTTTCTTTCCTATGTGAGACTCAAGAATTTTATCACTTTTAATAACAACTTCAAGTGAACATAGAAAACATCAATTTCTCATTTACTCTATACTATTTTTTCCAACAAGGTCAGTTTCCCAGCATATACGGTGGCCATTTTTGTTGGTGTTCTGATCTTCGATAGGAAAGAGAGAAAACCAGCTACAAAAATTAGAACAAATGAAGATCTTAGCATTATGAACCAAATCGAAGCCAACACAAACCAAATCTGGGTTCGAAATTGAAGGGGATAAAAATAAGAGACAGATATCTCCATTGAGCTTGAAGGGACGAAGAGAAAGAAGACAAATCGACATTGTAGGTGACGCAAATAGGACGGTTGAATTTTATTGAGTATCCGTCATATATGAATTAATTATAGATTCTTGGTTATATGTAACTTGATATGTTTGAACTTTTGCTTTATCTCCACGCAAGCGTGTACACTCGAACTTCTTGCATCACACGTTTGAGAAGACTCCTATATGGAAAAGAACTCAAGAAGGAAGTTGTATCCTAAAAGGAAAGGCAATTCTACGCCAATATAAATACCCCAGAAACCCTATATATCAAGGTACACACAATTGACTCAACTCTGGCACTCTAGGGTTGTAAAGAAATTCTAACTTGACCTTCGGAGGGTTTTTGGCCGGCACCACACCGATGCTCTCTTTTAGATCTCTTTGTTTTCTCTTTGCAGGTGTTGACTCGAGTTGGAGAGTGCTTGCAACTTATTGGTGATTTTTTTGACTTCATCAGTTGGCGCCGTCTGTGGGGAAACGAGAGCGTAGGGAAGACTATTTAGCCTTTGCTCTATCCCTAAGACAAAAAGTTGCATGGTACTCACCAGATCAATGGCGACAATCAACAATCAAGGCGAAGAACCGCATGCCACAGCGCTAGAAAGGCAAGTCCAACGCTTGCTATGGCTGTTGAGCGCCTCACTAAGCAGAATCATGATTTAGAAGAGCAACTACGACAAAGGAATGCACACCAAAGTGCACCAGAGGAAGACCAGGAAGTCACTAGCCCGGAGGGGAGGAACGTCGTTGGGCCTGAAGGTAGCACTGCACCAACTAGACCGGAGCGGCCGGAGACAAACCCGCCATCCGTCTCGGACTCTTTACCACCTCACATCGCAGCTGAGATGCAGTAGATGAGGGAACGTATGGACGTGATGATGAGTGCCCTGAGGGGACGAATATCCAGCGAATTGGACGACCTAGTCCACAGAACGGATTCGCCCTTCACAACGCCCATGACTTCGTGCCCCCTTCCTCCAAAATTTTGCATGCCACACATCGAGAACTATGACGGATCCAAGGACCCTTTGGATCACTTGGAATCTTTCAAGACCTTGATGCATCTTCAGGGCGTGCCAAACGAAATCATGTGCAGAGCTTTCCTCACCACGTTGAAAGGACCTGCAAAGGACTGGTACAGTAGGCTAACGCCTAACTCCATCAGCACTTTTAAGGAATTAGGCGCGCAGTTTGTATCCCACTTCATCGGGAGTCACCGGCATAAGAAGTCCACTGCATGTTTGTTGAACATCAGGCAGCGAGAAGGCGAGACCTTGAGATCATACCTCGACCGATTCAACAGGGAATCCCTCCAGATAGACGAGGCCGATGACAAGATACTTGTGGCAGCATTCACGAACGGGCTACGGAAGGGTAAGTTCATGTTCTCTTTATACAAGAATGACCCAAAGACTATGTCCGACGTGTTTTACAGGGCGACAAAGTATATGAATGTAGAGGACGCCTTGCTCTCTAGAGAAGACAAGCCCAGAAAGAGGGAAAGGCTGGAAGATATGCAACCAGACAAGGGGCACAAAAGGGCGATAACCATAGAACGACGGGAGGATCGGCGACCCAAGCCGCCTACAGGAAGGTTTACAAACTTCACCCTCCTCACAGCCCCAATTGACCAGGTGTTGATGCAGATTAAAGACGAAAGAACTTTGACGTTCCCTGGCAAGCTAAAGGGAGATCCTAATAAGAGGCCAAGAGATAGGTACTGCCGCTTTCATGGCGATCATGGTCACGATACGGTGGACTGCTATGACTTGAAACAGTAAATTGAAGCCCTCATTAGACAGGGCAGGTTGCAGAGGTTCGTTAGGAAGGAGAGAACGGATCAAAACCAGGAACAAAATCCCCGACGGGAAAATGAACATCCCAGACCACCGGTAGCAGACATACGGATGATAATAGGGGGCAGTACTTCAGCAGGGTCGTCTAAAAAGGCCAGAAAGACCTATTTACGGACGGTGCAAAGCGTCCAGTCGACGGGCTCCTCACCAGAAGGAACCCGACGGAACAGCTCCAGCATCGGGTTTTCGGAAGAAGAAGCCCGGCGCCTTTACCACCCCCATGACGACGCGCTCGTGGTTAGCATACAGGCAGGGGACTTCAACATCCACCGAGTTTTGGTGGACAACGGGAGCTCAACGGATATCCTTTACTACCCCGCGTTCCAGCAGATGGGGATTGCTAAAGAGCGCCTGATCCCAGCATGCGCGCCCCTCGTTGGCTTTGGAGGTACCCGGGTCTATCCTTTAGGATCCGTCACGTTGGCGGTGACGGTAGGAGACTACCCGCAGCAAATAACCAAGGATGTTTCTTTTCTCGTGGTTAATTGTTCCTCAGCATATAATGCCATACTCGGACGACCCACTCTCAATGTGTGTAAGGCCGTCACCTCTACCTACCATCTGATGATCAAGTTTCCCACCGAATACGGAGTTAGAGAACTGGGCGAAAATCAGGTGGCTACGCAGGAATGTTACGTTGCCATGATGGAGATGGATGACCACGTACAGGCAATGAACATCGAGGAATAGAGAATAGTAGCAGAACCCGTGGAAGAATTGGAGGAGGTACGACTGGATGATTCTAGGCCCGACCGAACCACCAGAATCAGAACCTTAGTCGACCAAACAGTTCGACATGTGCTCCTGTTATTCCTCAAAGAGAACTAAGACGTGTTTGCATGGAGCCATGACGACATGCCGGGAATAGATCTGACAATCATAGTTCACAAATTGAACGTGTCACCTTCTTTCTCTCCAGTTCGACAAAAGAAGCGCGTGTTCGCCCCCGAACGGGATCGAGTCGTAGCAGAGGAAGTGCAGAAGCTACGAGAAGCAAACTTCATACGGGAGGTGTACTACCCTGATTGGCTGGCAAATGTGGTAATGGTCAAGAAATCAAACGGGAAGTGGAGAATGTGTGTTGACTTCACTGATCTGAATAGAGCATGCCCTAAAGACAGTTACCCGCTCCTGCGCATTGACACCTTAGTAGACTCCACCGCAAGACATGAACTGTTGAGCTTCATGGACGCCTTCTCAGGGTATAATCAAATTAAATTGGATAAAACTGATCAAGAGAAAACATCATTTGTGACAAGCCAGGGGCTTTTTTGCTACAAGGTGATGTCGTTCGGGCTCAAGAACGCAAGAGCCACGTATCAACGATTAATGAACAAAATGTTCGCACACCGAATTGGCAGAAACGTCCAGGTTTACGTAGATGATATGTTGGTGAAAAGTGCAAAGGTGTCTGATCATCTGAGGGACCTCCAAGAGACTTTCAACACTCTTCGGACGTATAAAATGAAGCTGAATCCAAGCAAATGCGCATTCGGAGTTACTACTGAAAAATTCTTAGGATTCATGGTGTCCTAGCGGGGCATTGAAGTCAACCCAGAGAAGGTAAAAGCGATTATGGAACTATCTCCTCCGAGGACGGTGAAGGAAGTGCAAAGCTTGACAGGGAAGATAGTAGCCTTAAACAGGTTCGTATCAAGAGCGACGGACAAGTGTCTCCCTTTCTTCAGAACACTAAGGAGATCTTTCGAGTGGACGGACGAATGCCAAAGGGCATTTGAAGAGTTGAAGGCATATCTCTCTGCCTGCCATTGCTTAGTCCGTCCACGCCTGGGGAGGAATTGTTCCTGTACCTTGCCGTCTCATCAGTAGCGGTAAGTGCAGCTCTCATCAGAGAGGAAGGGAAGATACAAAAGCCCGTGTACTTTATCAGCCGGGCGCTAAGAGGAGTAGAGGAAAGATACCCACGGATGGAGAAACTCGCTTTCGCTCTTGTGACTGCAGCTCGAAAACTCAAGCCCTATTTTCAAGCACATACCATAAAAGTCCTGACGGATCAGCCCTTGCAGAAAGCAATGAGCAATCCTGAAACTGCAGGACGGATGGCTCTGTGGGCTATCGAGCTGAGTGAGTACGATATGCAATACCAGCCATGAACGGCTGTGAAAGGATAGATACTGGCAAACTTCATTGTGGAATTCACTATAATTGAGGAGCAGGGGGCAGAAGAGATGCCCACATGGAGAATTCACACAGACGGATCTTCCAACAAGTATGCGGGAGGAATTGGAGTCGTGCTTAACAGCCCGGAAGGAGATAAGATTGAATGCATGATCCGTCTGGAATTCACCACAACAAATAACGAAGCAAAGTATGAGGCCCTGGTGGCGGGATTGGAGCTTGCAATAGCGATTGGGGCCAGGAAGGCGGTAGTCTACTCCGATTCTCAAATCGTAGCCAGTCAAGTTAATGGGAGCTATGATTGTAGGAATGAACGAATGAGAAGGTACCTCGGGGAAGTGAAGGATCGAATGAGTGACCTCCAGTTCACGATAGTTCAGATCCCAAGAGAAGAGAACCAAGAGGCAGATCGACTCGCAAAGGCTGCTTCGGTAGAACCTATGATCGTCCCAGAACAGGTATTGTCTTTCATCCAACATTCATCGCTATTAGATAACGTTAGAATGCAGGAAGTAAGCACTAAAGACGATTGGACGGTTCCAATTATGACATACCTCAAAAACGGCAAGCTGCCAGATAGCAGAGAAGACGCAAGGAAATTGAAGGTTAAGGCTGCTCGATTCATCCTGATTAAAGACGTCCTCTACAAAAGAGGATTCTCCCGACCATACCTAAGATGCCTTGGCCGTGAGGAAGCAGACTACATGATGAGGGAGGTTCATGAAGGAATTTGTGGGAACCACTCTAGATCAAGGTCTCTGGTGCACAAGCTACTCCGAACGGGATACTACTGGTCGACAATGCAAAAGGATGCCCATATATACGTTAGAGCCTGCGACAAGTGTCAACAATTCGGCAATCTCATTAGACAGCCAACGGAAGAACTCACACCTATGACGGCTCCATAGCAGTTCGCACAATGGGGGTTGGACATCATGGGTCCATTCCTTATCGCGGTAAGACAATTGAAGTTCTTGGTGGTTGGTATTGACTACTTCACCAAATGGGTAGAAGCAGAAGCTCTGGCTACTATCACGGAGAAGAACATTCGCAGTTTTGTATGGAGAAGTATTATTTACAGATATGGGATTCCAAGGGTGCTCGTTTCAGACAACGGGAAGCAATTTGACAACGATGCATTCCGGGACTTTTGTTCTCAGCTGGGAATCAAAAATCACTACTCGTCGCCCGCCCACCCACAGGCCAACGGACAAGTTGAAGTCACGAAACGATCCTTGCTAAAGATTATCAAGACTTGGCTCGAGGGGGTAAAGGGCATATGGCCAGACGAACTACCAAGTGTTCTATGGGCGTACAGGACAACGGCAAGAACGCCAACAGGAGAGACATAGTTTCGATTGGCATATGGTACTGAGGCCCTCATACCGACAGAACTGGGATTGGCAAGCTACCGTGTGGAAAGCTACGACGAGAGCAAGAATAATGAAGCATTGCGTTTAGAGCTTGACCTTGTAGATGAGGTCAGGGCAGCAGCAGCACAAAGACTGGCGCGGTACCAAGACATGATGGCAAAACACTACAACTCTAAGGTCCGGCACAGGGACTTCCAGGTGGGAGATCTGGTATTGCTACGAAGAATGCATCTCTGGGGAAACTGGGTCCCAACTGGGAAGGCCCATACAGAATTATCTCATGGCATAGGAAAGGAACGTACTACTTGGAGACGTTAGACGGAAGGAAATTGAGCCATCCGTGGAACACAGAGTACCTGAAGAAGTACTACCAGTAGTGTAGTGGGCATGAGACAATATTTATCCTTATTTTCAGTTTATTTTTAAACAGTTATAGTTTTTACTTATTAGAACCCAAGTTTTCTTTTCATTAACAATATGGTCAATCGAACTGATTTAATGAGAGGAATTTTTATTCAGAAAATATGAAATGTATGGTGTTCAAGATCTACAAGTCCACAAAGTGGACGGATCATCCCGAAGGATGAAAAACTACAAGTCCACAAAATGGATGGATCAACCCAAATCGACAAGTCCACAAAGTGGACGGATCATCCCAAGGGATAAAAACCTACAAGTCCACAAAGTGGACGGATCATCCCAAAGGGATAAAAACCTGCGAGTCCACAAAGTGGACGGATCATCCCAAAAGTCCACAAAGTGGACGGATCATCCCAAAGGGATAAAATCCTGCGAGTCCATAAAGTGGACGGATCATCCCAAAGGGATAAAAACCTACAAGTCCACAAAGTGGACGGATCGTCCCAAAGAGATGAAAAGCCTAGTCCACAAAGTGGACGGATCGTCCTAAAGGGATGAAAAACAGTCCACAAAGTGGACGGATCGTCCCAAAGGGTTGAAAAACCTAGTCCACAAAGTGGACGGATCATCCCAAAGGGATGAAAAACCCAGTCCACAAAGTGGATGGGTCTCAAAAAATACATATGAAAGTCCAGCCCAAATAAAGGACGGACATCTAAAGTTCCTCACAGTAGACGGGATTATCTAAATGGGATAAACGTGCATATAATGTGCAACGGATAATAAGCAAGCAAATAGGCAATAAAAGATTCAAAAAGTTAAATTGTATGATTACAAACGACGGTTCAACAAGTTTGCTTACAACGGTAAGAATTTTTACAAATTAAAAAAAAAATTTATAGTACTACTCATTCTTCGGCGAAGAGTTCTCAATCATCTGACCATCGTCTGGTTGACTTGGAGGAAGAGCTTGACCTTCGTCAGCTGGAGCAGTGACGACAAACACTTCGTCTGTGCTTTCTGACCGGACGGATTGTGCAAGTGTTTGCCCTTGAGCTTCAATAGAGACGTGGGATACGTCCAGATCGGGATACGACGACTTCACCTGACAGATGGCGTCGTCGAATCCGTTAGCAAAGGAGCTCCCAAGCTCTGCCAGAAGGAGGTCGGAGTCGCAATACTCCTGGACGGCTATCTCTTTCGCAGTGTGGAGTTTAGTCTTAGTCTCCGTCAGTTCGTTCTCCTTGTCCTTCAAGATTTGGCGTAAATGCTCATTCTCCGTCTCCAGCTCACCTCTGACCTCCTCTGAGCACTTGAGCTTCCTGTCCATATTGATCTTCCAGGTTTTTAAGTCGTGAAGCTCATCCTCCATTGTCTTGTTTTTCTTCCTTAGACAGTCCATTGTGGTCTCGTGATTGACGCAACGGCCCATTAATCCTTTCATCATCAGCATGGCCTGAAAGCAAAGTATAACACCATGTAAATGATGGATAAGCATGAGCATAATAAAGTTAGACGAATTTAAAAATACCTGCGCAATATTAAAGAGACCCGTCTCTCCCATCGCCTCCGTCGCGTGATTGCCGAGGTCTTCATAATCGTTAGCCATCAGGATGGACGAGAGTTTTCCCAGGGCGTAGCTTGAGTCTTCCCTAAAAAGGACGGGTGCTTTCTCTCCTGTAGGAGCTGGACCCTTCATCAAGCCCTTGCCCTTTCCGTGCCTGACGGGTGCCTTCTCAGCCTCCAACGCCACGACGGGCTCTGGTGTGGTCCTCTGCTTCTTAGGAGGACGGTCCACCTTCTCTTGTTAGTTACGTTTTGACGGAAGAGATGGAACCGTCCTCTTAGCTTGGCCACCCTCTTGTTTTTTCTTCGCTGCCTGTTGCTTGATGAAGGCTCTACTCTTGGCAGCATCCATCTCTGCAAATCAAAGACAGGTGTGAATAGAAGCAAAAATGACGGCGCTAAAAGAAGACGAAGAGAATTATAATTCACTTACGTTTTCTAACTCTATTATCGTAGCGACGGGCGGCGGACGAAGGATCAGGACCGTCACAGTACCAATGGAGAGTGTCGAGGGTGACGAGTTGTGCCCACGTCCTCTCCTGGAGCTTTGTCTTGTTAAAAATCCTCTCCATGAAACTCCACTGCTCTAAGGAAACTTGTGGACGGTCCTGAGCTGCAAAAAAGACGGTTAGACTTTAAAAAATAAAATAACTTTCAAAGATCAATTAGACGGAAACTAAAGTGATGGCATACCCGACGGAGGCATAATGCCCCATGTAGTGTCGACAGGCATATATGTGCTGTCCCCTGGATGACACATCCATTCGTCCCCTTCCAAAAAGAAATACCTACTCTTCCAGTCTCTATTCGAGTCCGGTGTATCACTGACGAGCCTCAACAACGGGCTCCTGGCTACAAAACTGCACATCCCTTTTGATTTGACGATCTCCGTCGGACGATAACAGTGGAAGAATTCTTCCACCTTCAACCTTTTAGAACTGTCAGACATGGCCCCGTACAAAACTTCTACACCTATGAATACTCTCCAGGCATTTGGGGATATCTGAGTGACGGATAGGCCAAGGTATTGAAGTAGTTGACGGTGGAGAGAGCTCAAAGGGAACCTAAGCCCTGCCTTTAGGGCTTGCTCATAAATCCCAGCACCATCGATCCCCCTATAGTAACATTTCTCAGACTTATGGGGGAGACGCAGACGGATGTTATCGGGTATTTGATACTTGGTCCTAAGCATGTTGAGATGGGATTCAGTCATTGACAACCTAAAATCGTTTACCGTCCAGAGGGGTAGCATGACGAACTCCCTAAGACCGTCCGGGCCAATCACTAATTGAACGGGGGGATCCACACTGTCTAAGCTACTACTTGACGACTCTAAACTCTCCGTCTCCAGACCTTCATCTAGGGAAGAAGAGGTACTGGACGGATGAAGGAAAAATTCTGGTTTTGTATCTCATACAAAACCCACAACGGAAGCAACGAATTAGGATCTATTTCATTCATGATTGATAACGTGCACAATGTAAATTTCAGAATTTAAGAACAAGATAGCGTACCTTGGTGTGGAGAAATTCAAAATAAAGATTAGAAGCACTTGGGAACACTTTTAATCTTCACTCCAATTCCACTTTACGCCCAAGATGTGTGGTCTCTTAATCAGTTTTTCAAAGGGAGAATGAAAGTGTGTCTCACACTCTCTCACACACCGTTTCTTTTTCTTTTCTAAACTCATCTAATAAAAATTCTGTATGTTTCTCCCTTTATAACTAACTGATTATCTAATTGGGCTGGCCTATTGGGCCTTTCCAATTGGGCTTTAGTGTGTGGCTTGGAGTGGGACCAAAAGGGACCAATAAGACACTAGCTCCAATGGGCCTTGGACTTTTCTGTCAACTCTTGACAAGTCCAAAGTTACCATTAATTATATTTAATACCACTATATAAATATAATTGTACTCTAGGCCTTATTAATAAATTATATCCCAAGACTTTATTATACACGTAACCCCTTCATAAAATATTTGTAGTAACACAAAGTCATAAATGTAGACTGCCACTTTGTAAATTACTACATCTTATCCTTGAGTACCCGGTTTAATTCTTTAAAGTTATTCATTATATATTTATGAAATCCAATTTCATAAATATATACTTTAGTAATTTCTTACTAAAGTGGTTAGGCCTAACTCTCTGAATAATTGAAACCATTAAACTTATCTCAAGGGAATATTTTATATCTCCATCAAGAGACTATGAATTCCATCTTGAGAATATATGTTCCATCAACACTAAATGTGACTGCCCAACATACTGAGGTTTTGGCCGTCACTTCAGATCTCACTCCTGATATATCAAAGCAACCTACACTTCATGATCAGGTCCATTATTCTCTCAGGATTAAGAGTTCATGCAAATAGAAGTCGTGAGATTTATTATTCATTTAACAGTCATTAGGAGAATAATAAATCTCACAGCGGTCCTGTTCAATATGTCTTAACTCTTAAAACATATCAACATATCAACATATCAACTAGAAGTCTCCACTTCCATGATCAAGACAAATCATCGTAGTTGACACGTTATAGTCTTCGCAGATGAAATGCCCAATTTCATTACCGACTACGAACTATAAATTCTGAGTTTACAAAGAACTTGTGATTTACATCTTCTGTGACTTTTCACATAAATTACATACAATGCATCTCATGGACTATATGATAATGTCTCATATTCATGTTACCATTATTTTAGATAATAATAAAATAACTTTATCAAACACAATATTAAGTCATACATCATGTCAAACATAATGTCATACATAATATCATACATAGCATCATACAATAGGATTTAAGGGCACTAATCCTAACAACGGATTCCTTTCTTCACTTGAAGTGTCAGGATCTCTTGGACCTGACGGGAATCTCTCATTGTAGCCCGCCCCATCGCGGACAAACGACTGATTACTTGACGCACTAGACATTACCTACATTTATGACGGTATAACCTAAGACACCGACGGATCTAAAAAAGTGCATATATGCAAACAATAAAATAAAGAGAAAGACGGGAGAAGGGTTTTGAGTACATACCGGATCGAGATGGCTTCCAATGCGAGACGACGGATAGATTAGCTGAACGACAAGAATGCACAGTAGTAATGACGGTGGCGCTCTGCTCACAAATTGTCTGTTTAGAGCTTTTATAGAACGAAGGGCACGGAATACGAAGCGACGCATTGTTTTGGGGAAACCGCCAATCCATAGGGACCACGTGTCCTTCGCCAGAACTACAGGCCACGTGTCCTCCGTAATGGTACACTAGGACCGTCCTATCTCTATATATTGATTTATGAATCATTCCATGAATCCGTCAGGTTTTTTAGACGGATCCAAGGACTGAAGGGGATAAAAATAAGAGACGAATATCTCCATTGAGCTTGAAGGGACGGAGAGAAAGAAGACGGATCGACATCGTAGGTGACGCAAATAGGACGGTTGAATTTTATTGAGTATCCGTCATATATGAATTAATTATAGATTCTTGGTTATATGTAACTTGATATGTTTGAGTCGACTTTTGCTTTATCTCCACGCAAGCGTGTACACTCAAACTTCTAGCATCACACGTTTGAGAAGACTCCTATATGGAAAAGAACTCAAGAAGGAAGTTGTATCCTAAAAGGAAAGGCAATTCTACGCCAATATAAATACCCCAGAAACCCTAGATATCAAGGTACGCACAATTGACTCAACTCTGGCACTCTAGGGTTGTAAAGAAATTCTAACTTGACCTTCGGAGGGTTTTTGGCCGGCACCACGCCGGTGCTCTCTTTTAGGTCTCTTTGTTGTCTCTTTGCAGGTGTTGACTCGAGTTGCAGAGTGCTTGCAACTTATTGGTGATTTTTTCGACTTCATCATAAATCATTAGATCTGAGTTCGAATTGAAGCTAACTTGAAGTAGATCTGGGCAAATCTAGGTTCGAAGGCTCTAGATTTGGGTTCAAATAAATCGAATCGGAGCCATTTCCAATATGGAATGGTTTTACAGTGGGATTGCTTATGGCTTCCGATATGGTGGTGGCTTTTTCTATTGAGTTTTTTGGATTTTTTAGATTTGGGTTCTATTGGAGTATTTGGGTTTATTTGCTATGGGTTGGCTGGCAGATCTAAGGTTAGAGAGGGACAAATGAAGTGAGAGAAAGAGAGAGGGAGACTAGAAAGAGTGAAAGAGAGAGAGGAGACAGTAAGAGAAAGAAAAATGAGTAATGAAGGGTTAACGATGTTAAGGATTAAGTGCCTTTTGGTTCGACATTTTGGCCCTAAAATGCGCATTTATCAACCCAAAAAGTGAAAAAAACATGTTTGGTAAAAAAATTTAACAGCACGTTTTCTCCCCCAAACTGTGTTTTTTGCATTTTCGTGTGGTTGCCTTTAAGCTGTAATTGCAAAATGCACTTTAATTCAAATATAAATATCACTGTTGGATACATCCTTTTCTTATATTGCCCACAGTTTTTTTTCCCCTAAAAAAACCTACTTTACCTCTCTATTCTAAAGACAAAAAGCACACAAATAAAAAAATAAAAAAAAACCCAATAACTAAACACATATTACCGTTAGAAAAACAATGTTGCTATTGACCAAATTCTTTGCTAGAGTTGCCAAGCCTAACACCTCGCCAAACGTGCCTCTCTCTCTCTCTCTCTCTCTCTCTCTCTCTCTCTCATGTCCTCACCCCACATATAAGCTTGTTAATTCTAGGAAGAAAAGAATATCCATCTATTTGGAAAGGTGTGTTTGTGAAGGGAAATAGAGAAAAGAAAAAAGAACAAATTAGAAAGAAGAGGAAGGGCGGTGAGAGAAGATAAATCTAGATGAAATGAAATGCGTGGAGGAAAGTAAAAGAAAAGGACAAAAAGAAGATAAGAAAAAAGAAAAAATGAGGTTTTGGGTTTGGGTAAAGCAATTGGAAGAAAATATAAGTAGGAATACAAATTATTTTTCAATATTTTGACAATACTTTCACAACAAAATTTAAGTGATAGATTGTTATTAATTATTATTGGTGAGTAAAAAAACAAATTAAGCGATAGATTCAAATTAAAACCAATAACAACTTCTTATATAGGTTTTGTTGTGAAAATATTACAAAAATATTGTGAATATAACACTTCTTAAAAAGAAAAATGCTAAATTCAAATTTTTTTTACAAAATCTTTTATCAAAAGAATAATTTATTATTAAAATGAAGTAATTATTATTATTATTATTATTATTATTATTATTATTATTTTTTGAAGACAAGATAGAATTTTACTCTAACATAATTTAAGTGTATATGTGTGTGAAAGTCCCTCTTGGAGACTTGAACCCTTGCCCTTGCCTTTGCCCTTGCCCCCACACCCCACAAGCACTTATACTTGTGGAGTGACCATCGCACCTAGGGTATGCAGTGATATTATTATTATTATTATTAAGAAGCTGATACTAAGTGTGAAATAAATTTCCTTATCTATACATTTTGTCCTTTTTGGCAATTTACAATTCAAACGGCCACTTTTATAAGTGATAGCCAAACACTTAACTTTTTCATAAAGCACTTTTTAGCAGCTTTTATCAAACATTCTGCTTTTTAAAAAAACTCAGTTTCATATTGCACTTTTTGAAATCACCATAAAAAATCACAGTATCAAAAGGCTGAACCAAACTCACACTACATTGTCTTTAGGGACTATATTGGTCAATTTTGAAATGTCCTAAACTTAGTTGGTATTAAATCAAATCTCAAAAATATGTTAATGGAATTTACCCAAAAACATATAATCCAACTTTCCAACCATAGAATGTTACATTTTAGAGATATTTTAATAAATAAATAAAAACTCAAAGAAGAGTTTAATTAATTGCATTTTTTAATTAATTAGTGAGTTACTTTGCCTTTATTCTTTCAAAACACTCAGGGGTGTTTGTTAGATTAGTTTTAACACATTTTTCACATTTTGAATAATATTATACACATTTTTACATACTTTTTTCACCCACACATATAGGGCTGTCCAACCCACCCGGCCACCCGCCCAACCCGCCCAAACCGCCCCTACCCGACCCGTTTCCACCCGATCCGACTGCTCCGGTGGTTGGACGCGGGTCCCGTTCTCCAAAATCCGACGCCGGCGGGTCGGTTTCAAGTCTTCTCCTTCAAAACCAGCGAAACCTGACCCGCCCGAAGAGCATGAACGATCCGCAAATTCTCCAGCTTTCCGATGAGATCTCAGCCTCATTTCGCAGATTTCGTCAACCAAAACAATCAAATCCGACCATATTTGGTGAGATTCGGCAAGATTCGAGGAGATCCAAACTTATTTCGGCTAGATCTCGACCAAGGTTCATGAAATCCGACGAGATTCGAGAAGATCCAAGTTGATTTCCGGCAAGATTCGAGCAGATCCAAGCTGATTTCGGTGAGATCTCGATCATATTTGGTGAGATCCGGCGAGATTCGAGGCGATCCAAGCTTATTTCGGCGATTTTCGATGCAAATGAACCGAGTTTTTGCAAATTTCGGCGAGTGTTTTGAAGATTCCGGCGACGTTTGCAGAATCCGGCGATCCTCTGAACCGACCGAACCGACCGAAAACTACCCGAACCCGAAACCGACTCGACCGATTGACACCGGCGGTCGGTTTCGGGTCCCTCTGTCGTCCAACCGACGTCGGCGGGTCGGGTCCGGGCTGGGTCAAAAACCGACCCAGCCCGACCCGTGGACAGCCCTACACACATATATCAAAAGCACCCAAACAACATAACTCAAAATTTTCTGCCAAACACTTCCTCAAAATGTCAAAACGCTCAAAAATGTTAGTGCGTCACACGTGATACAACCCCATCAAAAAAAAAAAACAAGACAAAATTGTCACACAACACGATGAATGACACAAGTAAAAACAAGTTTTAGACAATCAATGATTAGCCAAAAAAATAAACTTTACTAAGTCGAATGCAAACAAACGTGAAAAATCGGTCAAACCGACTCAATCTTGAATCGAAGTTGCAGAACAGACTCATACCGCACGTTCACGACAGAGATAGATCGACGCCGCGACAACGGCGGCGGCAAGTTGAGGCTGATTCGTTGTTGCGGCTAAGCCTATGGCTCACCACTCAAACTCCTCTGCTCAGGTCTTCGACGGCGTCGAAGGGATAACTGATCGGAGTTCCACTTGCACGGCTGCAACGGCGGTGTAAGCCCAACTTTTAAAAAAAAAAATATATATATATATATATATATATATTCAGATTTCTGTATTTTGTTTTTATATGGATTTTGGAGGATTTAATTAATACACCTGATATATTTAGGAGTCCTTTTTTCTTTTCTTTTCTTTTTTTAAAGTGATATTGCAAGTTTTAAAAAATTATTTTATTGTGTATTTGAATTTTGGAGTGGTTACGAGCAAAATAATTAGGCTAATCTTTTTTTTCTTAACTTTAATCTAGTCTCGCTACAAACATCATTTTTTTATCTACCAATTAACTGGTCGCGATGGTTACACTTTTAACCACATATGATGCTGCATTGGACCCAAGCCAAATTTTATCGACTTATAATTTGTCAAAATTCGGGCCGGTGAGTAAGTTGTTCTTAACTTTCAGATTTTTTTTTTTTTGAATTACTATTATTAAGGAATTTTTGAAAAGCCAAGGGACAACCCTGGCCGGTGGCCACCTAGCTTGGTCTGTAATTGAGAAGTTAAGATAAGTATATGGTGACACTACCCACTTGATTCAAACACTTACAGCCATAGGTTTGGTCCAATTTTGATATATAAACAAATCACTTTTGTCATTATCACACGAAAGGGGAACTTCATGACTACTGAAAAAAAAACTAGTCATGCTACTCGTGTTTGAATAGTCCAACGAGAGCGTCACCCCCCAAGACTCAAACTCTACTAATCTATTAAAGAAATAAGAACAAAAGTCTATTATCTGAAACTGGAGAGCAAGAGCTCTTGTTTTCACTGTCTTCATCTCGCTTAATCATGTACTACTCTCAGCAATGGATTGTCATGGGCATAATAATATGTGCATCTTTTGTACACATCTTTGTGCCTGTGGAACCTTATCCCATAGCTGATAAAATCACAAGTCTGCCGGGGCAACCTCAAGTCAGTTTCCAACAATTTTCCGGATACATCACCGTCGATGAAAAGCAACAGAGAGCTCTTTTCTACTACTTTGTTGAAGCTGAAGGGCAGCCAGCTTCAAAGCCACTTGTTCTCTGGCTAAATGGAGGTAAAATTACGTTGATTTTCAATTTGTCACTTAGCTCACAGAATGAACTCTTTAACTCTAATTTGTTTCCCATTTCCTGAACGTAAAATTTCCGAGTTTGATATACAAAACTATGCGAACATGTGCTTCTTCTCTTTCCGTAGGGCCCGGTTGTTCATCTTTTGGAGCAGGAGCTTTCCTTGAGCATGGCCCCTTTAAAGTGAGGGGAGACAATCTGGTCAGGAATGAGTACAACTGGAATAAAGGTATTCTAATTATTTTTCTAAGTCCGTGAGTACTCTTGTTTATCTTGTATCGTTTCCTTTTTAACTGGCTATGATTAATGTTTTACATTGTTTATATGTGCGTTTGACTATTTCTAGACCAAATCTGATTATTTATTATTATTATTTATCCGGGATTAATGACAAACCAGATTTAAGTGAATGTATAGCTGTTATTTACTTCTTAAGTTAACCTTTGTTACAGAAGCAAATATGTTGTACCTGGAATCACCGGCAGGAGTTGGTTTCTCTTACTCTGCTAATAAATCATTCTACACCTATGTGAACGATGAGATAACAGGTTTATATTCTTTAGCCTTATTTCTTATCGTCAAAGGCATGTAACAATCAAACTTTTTCCTACTGCATTCATTTGAAATTACTTTTTGTTGAGTTTTATGCAAATAGATTGTGCAGATATCATCTTGTTGCCAATGATTTTAAAGATAAAACACAGATGTTAGAGCCGTAATTTCAGAACAAAGATAAACAGAATCAATTGACATAAATCACAACTTACATTCAAATATCAGTGCCTTTTATATGTGTAATTTTTTCCAAGCAAATTACTATAAGGATGTTTAAATATCCAATCATTTTATATATGGACATTTTGAAACTGATGACATGTCTGCTTTTGCTAAGCACGAGACAATCTTATGTTTCTGCAACGCTGGTTTGCCAAATATCCAGAATACCAAGACAAAGATTTTTTTATCACAGGAGAGAGCTATGCAGGTAAATTTTCCATTTTAAACAAAGACAATCAGTTCTGGTGCAAACAGTAGTAAGATTTTGTGTTGATGCTGATGTACACATTGCTTAGAGAAAGTCTAATAGAGAGCATGGACTAGAATACAATATTATGGTCTACATTACATAGATAAGATATTTAAAATATAAATATGCAAGATTTAATTCAGTATGAGGAATAGGAATTCTTATAGTAGTCTAGTTTTCAAAAAGAAGAAGAAGAAAGAATCATCCTCCTACAAATCCAGGTGTATTATAGTTGTTCATTTTATTGATACAACACAGACACACTCAGAAAGAATTCTTATAAATTAAAGCCTTGAACCTGTTTCTGTAATAGGTCACTACGTTCCCCAACTTGCCCAGCTCATTATTCAGTCCAATGTGAAGATCAATTTGAAGGGAATAGCTGTGAGTAGAACATGAAATTTTTACTTTTGGAAAAACATATAAAAAAAAAAAAAAAAATTTCATGCCAAATAGTCTTGACTAAGCAGAATTCTATTAATTTGTACTATTGCAGGTCGGGAATGCTCTTCTTGATTATTACACTTTTGTCACCTCGCCCGGTGAGTACTATTGGTCTCATGGCTTGATATCTGATGCCGATTATCAACTTTTCACTAAAGCATGCAACGGTTCTGAGATCAGGAGAAGCAGTATAAACAGAGAAGTCGGTACTGCTTGTTATAATGCATGTGAAGATCTATTTGTAAAAGTTTCCCTAACAACCGGGATTGATCTATACGGTGTCATTAGTGATGTGTGTCTATCACCTGTTAAGTCACAAATTGACAAGCTACATGAACCACTCTTGTCCAGAATTCAAAATTTGTCATCTCTCCATTCAAAACTAGAGGCTCTTAATCAACAGGTGAAGTTTACACACCATTATGAACGCTCATATTGTGATATGTCTTTATCATTTTTTTGTAGTTAAAACTCAGCTTTTTCTTCCTGTAGATTTCAATTGATTATTACCTTTTCTTCCTTATGCTTACAGCAACTTAAAACGAAGGAACTGATTTGTGGAGAAGGTATCACACAAAAATATTTTAACAGGAAAGACGTGCAGAAGGCGTTCCATGCCCAGCTCCTCGGAGTCCAGCAATGGACTTTATGCAGCGAGTAATGATATGCACTAATAATCATAGTAATTATTTCACTTTAGTCTAAGTAGAGGTTGGGCCTTAATGCGTTGATAAGTGTCTTCTGTCCAAAGCCACATGTAGCAATGTTGGGTATGAGGATCCACCTCTCCAAAAATAAAAATAAGACTAGGACTACTTACCAATCTCCTATTCCAAATCCAGCCAAACTGTAAGTTTTGACAACTGGGTATGACCAATGTAAGCATCTCAAAGATAATGAAATGAAAATAATCACAACTTCATGGTTCTTTTCAAAACTAGTCCTGATAGTGGTACAAAGAAATGGAGTATACATTTTGTTTCTATAAATTAGTAATTCCTTCCTCTTGTTGACATTGGAATTGTTTGGGTTCCTTATTTACTTCTTCAATTTCAGAGTTCTACATTATGATTCTGGAAACCGAGAGATACTTACAATTGGTGTTGTGGGCTCACTTGTCAAGACTGGCATCCGAGCCTTGGTTTACAGGTATGGTAATATACTCTTTACAAAGCTCTTTACTATTTTACTTCCTATCCTTTTATCACATTTGTAGAAGAAAGAAAGGGTCTTGCTTACAATTTCGTTTATTTGGATGTAATACGACAGTGGAGATCAAGATGCAATAATCCCATTTACGGGGTCTCGGTCACTGGTAAATGGATTAGCAAAGGAGTTAGGTCTGAAAACAACCGTGCCATACAGAGCATGGTTTGAGGGAAAACAGGTCAATATGTTCATATGGTTGTGTTGAATGGTTGGTGCCAAATGGTATTGTCTTTTCTGATTTATTTTTCACTGCAGGTAGCTGGATGGACACAAGTTTATGGTAACAATCAGCTATCTTTTGCCAGCATAAGAGGAGCTTCACACACAGCTCCATCGACACAACCAGCGAGATCATTTTCACTGTTTAAGGCATTTCTCTCAGGAAAGCCACTGCCAAACGCATGAACTTATCAAAATCATGAATAAAATAAGAATGTGCTAGTATTATTAATCCGTGCGTCATTTATTTGAATTGCAAAGGCATGTATTCATGAAAGGGCATGGCTTCTGCCCAATGCCTCCAGTGCATTAAACCCGCTGTGATCATAACACGTGTCCGAAAATAGATGTGTCATGATCACGGTAGGTCCAATGTCACAGGACACTGGAGAGAAGCCATACCCTTCATGAAATTGCATTAAATAAATATGTATGCACTTGTATTATTAATCTGAAAATATTCCAACAACTGTGCCATTTGCATTTATGTTTGGTGGACTTCGCTTGGATTGAATTTCATATAGCATACATTGAAGGACAAAAGCCATATCTCCAGAACAACAAATATTTAATCTTCAAAACAGATGCTTTCCGGAAAATCTGAGAGCACCAAGCAACAAGAAAAAAAATGTCATTAAAATTTAAAATTCATAAATTGCAAAGTGAATGAAACAAACAAGGTTGACTTCATTCAATAACTAATTTAGCCTTCGAACTGTTACAAAAAAATAGTGGGAATTCGAAATTTCATAATACTTTCAACATCTTAGATGGAGTCCAATTTAGACCTTACTATAATCTTAGTTTCTTTTATCCCAAAGATTTTCACTTATTTCACCTCGACACTGTTAAACTTATGCCTCTTTATTGAAAATGATGTGATTCTTTTATACATGTAATGTGGCTAGAATGATCCCCTTAACCTCAATGAGTAATCTTCAGAAGTAGCCGAAAACATATCTTCAGAGGGCTGGCCTAACACATTTTAATGTTAGAAGGGTTCGAAATCTGAAAGTCCACTTTAGATTGGACAATTTAAAGTAGAGGTAATATCCTTGGGCCTTACAAATGAGCGCTCGCTGAATACATTTTTCTGGTAGCAGTGTTCGAAGTGTTGAAAACTAAAGTCCGCTTTTCTTTTCTTTTTTCTTTTTTTTTTTTTTTTAGAAGAACTAAAGTCCACTTAAGTTCAGGCAATTCAATCTCATAAAAAAAAGTTCAGGCAATTCAAAGTTACACGTGTAATAAGTTTAAGTAATGTCATACTACCAAAACATTATTCACTAGATTAATATTTTAAAATTTTCACTGTTAGGTTACATGTTCTTTATATTCTTAACATGAGTCCAAATCTTCTGTCTCACTTTTTCTACTCTACTCTATACTCCACTAATAAAAATTTGCCACGTGTTCACCTAATTAATTAAATACTACTATTAATTAATAACGGTAGCATTAATAAGTCAATAATGATAGTATTTAATTACTTAGGTGAACACGTGGCAAGTTTTTATTGGTGGAGTACAGAGTGGAGTAGGAAAAGTGGGACAGAAAATTTGGACTCTCTTAACATATATGCCAAATTATGTACCAATCAAATATTAATCATGTCATCTATCAAATATTTAAATTTTAAGTTTTATATATTAAAACTATGTATAAAAGATGAGTTTATGGATCAATTAGTATATAACATCTACTTAATGCAAAATTTGGCATGTGGGTTAAAACTATAGAGAATATAAAAGAATATAAAATCCAACTGTGATATTTATTTAGGCTTCATTTCTTAAAGAAAAATATAAATAATAATTATGGCTTCATTTGATTGGGGATGGAAAAGTAGGCAATAGAAAATGGTTTGATTGGGGGCCATGTCTTACAAAACAAAGTTTTTTTTTTTGGGTACCCAGTCCATTGCAACCCAACACGGTGATGCAATTAATTTACCGAGTCCCAATGCCATGACCATGCCACCGTAGATTTGAGAGAGAGAGAGAGAGAGAGAGAGAGGATAAATGTGCTATCGTGCATGATGTATATTTAGATCTTACTCTAGTAAGTTTGTAAAAATTTATACACTATGGCTCTCCGAATATGGGTTTTTTTTTTTTGGTTCCAAGAATGCTCTAACTCATGTGTTGGTACTTTTGATTCCAAGAATGCTCAATCTCTCTGTACATTAACTTAACTTATTCACTGACTAATATTGGAACAAACCAAAAATTAAAAAGCAAAGACTAGATTTTTTCTGACACAAAAGATAGACAAACACTTGTTATATACAAAAGCAGCTCAATATGAACAAACTCATTTCAACAAACACCTTCAAAGTCTCAAAACTACTGCTGATGCTTCTTCTTCTTCTTAATTTCGGTACGTATTTAGGACACTTCAATATTTTAATATAGTACAAACCAACTCTAAAATTGGTGTTCTTATTGCCAAGGTGGTTGAAAAAACAAAAAAATCTCCTAAGTCCATAGGTTGATAGTATTGTGTCCTCCCCACACTCCCAACCAAATCTAATCTTATCCCAACTTATGGATAAGGGTTACCATGTCTCACTCAAGTTTCACATCTCACATCCCAAACTCAAAAGTGTAAAGATTTTTTTTTTTCTTTTTTTTTTAGAAACCAGTCTATGAGACAGATCGATGCTTTTATTAAAACATAAGAAAACTAATCAAACAGAGCAAGGGGGATAATGTCCCCAGGTAAGTCTTCAACCCAAACCTAATGTTCTAGTTCTAGCCCAACTTGAGATTTCTTTGTCGAAGCCCTTTGGTGTAAAGATTAATTTGTCAAATATATAAGAACCAAAAATCAAACAAAACAATAATATCATAAACCCACAAAGTTTAGAGAAATAATATAAACTCATATCAGCGTTAATCATTTGTAAAGAGAGAACCTAAAGATTGTGGGTGGCGCTGCCGATTCAGAATGGAAGAGAAGAAGCACCGCCGAGTCGTACAGGAAGAGATGAAGCGCCGTCGAGTTGGATTGGATATGAGTGCGCCGCTGATTTGAATATGGATTGGAAGAGAATAAGCTAAAGAGTGGCGCCGATGTGTTGGATTGGATGAGAAGAAGCGCCTTCGATTTGAGGTTGTGGGTGCGCGAGGCTCTGAGGGTTTTATGGGTGCGCTGCAAATGTGGTATCAACTATCTAATTTGAGGGTTTTGTTTAGAAAGGCAAACAGAGCAATGAGCAAACGAAGTAGAAAGGTAGAGAAGCAAACGTGAGACAGGAGAAAAGACTAAAAAGCGTTATGAATGTTTTAATTTTTTGTTTATATATAAACCGGTTTAACTGGTGACCAAACACCTTTAAAATTACATCAACGGTCTAGATCAAAACCAGAGTAAATTAACGGCTCAGATATAGGTGGGTACTGTACCCTCTTTTTGGGGAGGGTATGGTAGAATGACCCGGATTTAAGTAGACCCTAGCGGTAAAAAAAGACCCTTATTAATGCTAATTTTCTAATTGATTTCATTTATTATCCCTTATTTAATACATTCCATACTTGTTTTTAAACCCAAAAAAATAAAATAAAAAACTATACGTTCTCTCTCTCTCTCTTTCTCTCTTAATTGGTTTCTAGACTATTTTGTTCTCTATCTCTCTTAATTGGTTTTTAGACTATTTTGTTCGTTCTCTATCTCCATGTCTCTATCTCCAGTTTCTATACTTTGGCTAGGATTTCAAAACAAATGGGCTTGTAGGACTAGGCGTTGATTACTATTCTATTACCATAATCATTGAGAGGATGACAATGTTCATCCTAATTACTCTTTTTTGTCACTGTTGTAGATATAGGCATGTGATTGTAGTTGTAGATATAGGCATCTTTTTTCTCACTTGAATCACTGATAAGAAATCTTTTTTTTTTTTAATTATATTAGACTTTGCTTTTATCATTCTCTATCATTGATATTTTATTCATTTCATCTATATTTAAACCTTGATGGAATTTGACTAAATTACAATTTTTTTAGTCTTTTTTTTTATATGATTAATCAACTCCTATATCAACTCCTCGGTGTTCATATAGTTGTAGATATAGACTTCAGTGACGTTCATATAAAAAAATAATTTAAAAAAAAAAAACATCATACAACAGAACAAAGACGTTGAAATAGAATACAACACTTATGTTGTATGGAATGTGTTATTCAACAACACGGCAAAGAGAGAGAAAGAGAGAACGCATAGTTTTTTTTGGGTTTAAAAACAAGTATGAAAAATATTAAATAACCTCTCTCTCTCTCTCTCTTTATATATATATATATATGTATGTATATATTAAGAGGATTCAAAAAGTTAGTTATTACTTTTTTTTGTCAAAAATACTCCTAAATTAATTAACAAACTAGAAAATGGGATTAAAATAGTAAATTGACAAAAATAATAAATTCCTACTTCTACGTTGAAATGTCTTCCACTCTTCTTGTCTCTAATAAACTCTTACTTTTACGTTGATTTAAATTCCTATATCTACTCACTAACTCCCTACAAAATAGGACCACTTTTTTGTTAGTTTTAAAACTTCTCCAATTTACAAAACTCACCCCACGTATTCATCACACCCTCAGATTTTTTTTTTTTTTTTTTTTGGTGATTGGAAAAAGTAGAAATCCCAAATTATAATAAATGCAAAATTATTAATCTTTACCTAAAAAATAGAAGAGCCTCTGAGCACGCGCGTGGTCAGTGGCTAGTGTGTGTGTGTGTGTGTATATATATATATTGTTTTGACCTCCTTAAAATAAAATTTTGAACACCTTGATCCTGAATTTTTTTTAAGCTCAGTTAAAATAAGTTTGAATATGATCCTCTTAACAATATCCTAACATTTAAAAAAAAAAAAAAAAAAAACTCAATAACAAACCAATTTGATTTAAAATCTGGGAAAAAAAATTTAATAAGTCCAACAACATAAGTAAAAATTTGCTGATCTTAAACCATAGAAAAAGCCTATTTAGATCTTAAAAAATTTGAAATAAATCAATTAAATGGGTGATCAATAGATGAATGATTGCTTAACTATGTACACTTAAAAAGATGCAACATGTAGGATTGATAATGAAGAAATCATGTAACGATTTTAAAATATGAAACATCATAGAAAGCAAATGTAAAACTTTATGTACGTATTTTGGTTTTGGTTTTTTTTTTTTGTGATTTCGATATATTCAAGTTCTCTTTTATTTTAATTTTTGTATTATTTTTGTTTCTTATTGACACCCTAAAAAATAATCATGCAGCTGCCACTGTCGAAATGTCAAAGTCCACTTTAGATTGGACAATTTAAAGTAGAGGTAATTAATATCATTGGGCCTTACAAATGAGGGCTCGCTGAATATATTTTTATGGTAGAAGTGTTCTAAGTTTTTTTGTTTTTTTGTTTTTTTTTTTTAGAAGAACTAAATTCCACTTAAGTTCAAGCAATTCAAAGTTACACATTTAATAAGTTTATGTTATACTACCAAAATATTATTCATTAGATTAATATTTTAAATTTTCAGTGTTAGATTATATGTTCTTTATGTTCTTAACATATATGTTAAATTCTGTACCAATCAGATGTCAATCATGTCATCTATCAAATATTTAAATTTTAAGTTTTTTATATTAAAACTATGCATAAAAGATGAATTCATGGATCAATTAGTAAATAATATCTACTTAACGCGAATTTGGCATGTGTGTTAAAAAGATAGAAAATATAAAATCCAACAATGAGATTTTTAAAATATTAATCCAATAAAATTTTATTAAATTGTGTAACATTGCTTATAGCCTCTCTCTCTCTCATATATATATATATATATATATCTCTCTCTCTCATATATATATATATATATATATATATAAAATTTTCTCACATATTTGGTCCTACCTATATACATAAGGGTGTATTTGTTTGGAGGTGAAATAGAGTGGATGGAAAACTTTGGAGAGAAAATGGAAAGGAAAACTTTTTTAGAGTGTGTATGGTTTGGTGGGGAGGAAGGAAAATAATTGGTATGGCCTAGATGTTTTCTCTTTAGGCCCATCAAAAATTTTTCTCCCCAACATGGAGAGAAAACTAAAGAGAAAAAATAGGGCTACTTAGTGGACAAAAACGTCCACATGCACTTGCTCATAGTCAATTCGTTCGGTTCATTTTTTTTTTTTTGGGCACATTACCTTTCCTTTTTACCTTTTTCTTTTCCTTTCCTACGTTGCCCTTTTCCTTTTTCTTTTTCTTTTTCTTTTTTGATTTCCTGGCTATGGGTGTGATAGTTTTTTTTTTTTTTTCACTAGACATGAATTTTTTTTTCGACATGATTTTATTATTTAATAAATTGGGTTATTGATTTTTTTTTTTGGTTGTTTGTTGCTTTTTTTTTAATTGGCCATCATTTTTTAACAAGGCTATATGGGTGAATTTTCACAAACTCTTTTTTTTTTATCCCTCCACTTTTCCACTCCCAACCAAACAAAAAGGAGAGAAATTAAAATTTTTTCTATCTTCTCACTTTTCTGTCCTCTCACAATTTTCTATCCTCTTACTTTTCCACCCCTTCAACCAAATGAACCCTAAGGCTTCATTTGATTGGGAATAGAAAATTGGGCAATAGAAAGTGGTTTGATTGGGGCCCATGTCTTACAAAACAAAGTATTTTTTTTAATTGGGGACCCATTTCACTACGACCCAGTCCATTGCAACCCAACACCATGAAGCAATTAATTTACTGGGTCCCAAAGCCATGACCTATGCCACCGTAGATTTGAGAGAGAGAGAGAGAGAGAGAGAGAGAGAGGGGATAAATGTGCCATAATGCATGTTGTAACTCCAGTAAGTTTGTAAAAAAATTTACACTTTGGCTCTCCGAATATAGGTTTTTTTTTTTTTTTGTTCCAAGAATGCTTTAACTTATGTGTTGGTACTTTTAGTGGGATGGAGAAACTTTTTTAAAAAATCCAGTCAAATTGTGAGGGACACACAAACAAATCAGAAGGGGGGTGGGGGTGAGGGGGGCTGCTCAATTTACTGATTATGGGCTATATGTCCTACAAAAGAAAGTTTTATTATTTATTAGTATAAATTGCAAATTACATCCTTAAAGTTTGGAGTTGTATAGATTTTACACCCCAAATTGCAAATTACACCCTAAAGCTTGGTTCCGTTAGCAATTCACCCCTCATAGTTAGTTTATGCTGTTAAGTGACACATATACATGCTGACATGTTTTATTTTTGTCAAATTAGTCCCAAAACTACATTATTTCAATGAAAAATAAATGCTTACCTAGCACTATCCAAACGGTACCATTTTGCCTAAAGAAATATTGTCTTGAATTTTCTTTCTGTGTTTTAGCTTTGGGCAAAACGGTACCATTTGGATAGTGCCAAGTATGGTTTTATTTTTCAATGAAACGATGTAGTTTTGGGGCTCATTTGACAAAAATAAAATACGTCAAAATGTACGTATGTCACTAAATAGCAGAAATTAACCATGGAGAATGAATTGCTAATGAAACCAAATTTCAAGATGTAAAATCAAAGTTCTGAAACTTTAATTTTGGAGTTTAAAATCCAAACAACTCTAAACTTCAGGGGTATACTTTTACAATTTACCCTATGTATTATGATTCAATCTTTCAAAACAAAGTTGGTGTCTCACTTTTACCTATTAAAAATATGATTTTTTTTTTTTTTTTTGGGGAGGTTGGGGGTCATGGCCCACCTTGTGTTGTACTTAGTTCTACCCCTAAATATATGATAACACTACTCAATCCAAAAACTTAAACTTATAGATTTGGTCCAATTTTTTGTTATATAGACTAATCACTCTTATCATTATTACACAATGTGGATACTCAATACTTTTTTTTTTATCCTTTTTTTGATAATAGGAAATCTTTATTTATCCCAAGAAAAATAAGAAGTGGATTCAATTGAAGTAGAACTAATGTTCTTCTGTAAAGCATTAACAAAAGGCGTAAATGCACTTGTAGTCCCTATATTTTGATCCGATTTCTATCTTGGTCCCTACATTTTATTTTTACCACTTTTAGTCCCTAAACCAATTAATGCGTGACATTTAAGTCCTTGTCGTCACCCAACTAACAGAAAATGCTGACGTGGCTAACGGAAAAATTAAAATATTATAAAAAATGTCACATCACCCATGCCACGTCAGCATACAAATTTAAAAAATTAATTTATTAATTTTAACTAAATAAAAAATTAAAAACATAATTAAAAACTAAAATTCACATGAATTAAGATCTAAAAGTTTATTGAACAAGAACACCAAGAACCCCAACCCAGAAATTATAAAAAAAAAAACCAACAACAACAACAACAACAAACATCCATTCAACACCAAATTCTCCAGCAAATCACTAATCCACATGATTTTCACAAAGTCCATAATTGAATAACTAATCAGCCAGTAAATTAAACTTATAAACCCAGTAAAAAAACCAATCTCCAACAAACCCATAAACCTATATTTTCTTGGGAAACAAACACACACAAAAAAACTCAAAAAATTTAGCTCAAATACAAAGGAACAGATCTCCACTGTCCGTTGCCGTGCTGGTCTTTGATGTTCATGTACAGCTTCAAATTCGAGGCTTTAGCTGTTCAATTTCGTCGAAAAAATCAAACACAAAAATTCAAACTAGCAAAAAAACAAATTACCACAGTAGATTCAAACCCATAAAAACACAATCTTCGCTAATCAAATTACCCAGAAAAACCCAGTAATTTAGTCCCTAAATTACCCAAATCTGCTTATTCATCTTTACTAATCAAATCGGAAATTTTAGTCTGGATTTTTGGCAAGGCGGAGTCGGCGTGCTTGACTACGGAGGAGAGATTGAGAGAAGGGACTGAGAAATCTTCCTTGGGAGGGAGACCCAAACCGAGATTTGCTCCAAACCCAGAAACAGCGCCATTGGATCTGCTCCATACCCAGAGCTGACGCCATTGGATCTGCTCCATACCCTGAACCGGGGCCATTGGAATTGGTCCAGGTTACCTTGGCGCTGAGGAAGTTGTCATCGATGGTCTGGTTCGGATCAAGGCATAGAACGATGTCGTTCGACGATGCCCTTCTGTATCGTTCGCCAGAAATGAAGACTTGAATAAGACGTTGGTGAAGGAAGACAGGCAATTTGTGAGGTTAAACAAAGGAAGAATGGTGATGAGGAGTGAGATTGAGATTAAGAGTGGTTTGCACGAGAGAGTGGGATTTATGAATTTGTATTTTTTTGCTTACCTGTGAGTCCAAATTGAGAGAGAAATAAACTTTTAGATCTGGGTTGGGGTTCTTGGTGTTCTTGTTTAATAAACTTTTAGATCTTAATTCATGTGAATTTTAGTTTTTAATTTAGATTTTAATCTTTTATTTGGTTAAAATTAATAAATTAATTTTTTAAATTTGTATGTTGACATGGCATAGGTAATGTGGCATTTTTTATAATATTTTAATTCCTCCGTTAGCCACGTCAGCATTTTTTGTTAGTTGGGTGATGGCAAGGACTTAAATGTCACGCGTTAATAAGTTTAGGGACTAAAAGTGGTAAAAATAAAATGTAGGAACCAAAATAGAAATCAGATCAAAATGTAGGGGACTAAAGTGCATTTACGCCTTAACAAAAAAACAAACAAAAACATCCCATGTTACATTGTCATAAAAAAATAAAAATAAAATAAAAAAGTCGCATGTTTGTTTGGAATCCGCTTATTTTATTGAAATTGAAAACTTTTTACTAAAAGTGTTGTATATAAAAGTAAAGTTAGCTGAAATAGTACAGTACTGGGACCCATGAATAGTACCAAAAAATGTAGTAAAACCCATAAATAGTAGCAAAAATAAGCTAAATATTAAAATAATCTGGCATTTTAAGCTGCGGCCAAACGCACACTACATAAAGACACTGCGTCACTACCACGGGAATAGTTCAAAAATAGCAACACCTCCAACTCTTGATCTATTTAAGAATAAGCACCTTCAAGGTCTACTATCTGTAATTAAAGAGCTCTTGTTCTCACTGTCTTCATCTCGCTCAATCATGCAGTCTCAGAGATGGATTGTCATGGGCATAATATGTGCCACTTTTATACACATTCTTATGCCAGTGGAACCTTTTCCCATAGCTGATAAAATCACAAGTCTGCCAGGGCAACCACAAGTCAGTTTCCAACAATTTGCAGGATACATCACAGTTGATGAAAAGCAAAACAGAGCACTTTTCTACTACTTTGTTGAAGCTGAATCACAGCCAGCTTCAAAGCCTCTTGTTCTCTGGCTAAATGGAGGTAAAATTACAACATCAACTTTAATTATATCACCAAGGTCACTGAATGAACTCTTAATTAACTCAAATTTGTTTTCCTGAATTTTCTATTTCTGAGTTTGATATACAAAAACAAAACTGTGTTTGACATTTTACTTCGTTTCGTTGTGTCTACGTGTGCTTCTTCTCTTTTGGTAGGGCCTGGTTGTTCATCTGTTGGAGCAGGAGCTTTGCTTGAGCATGGCCCCTTTAAAGTGAGGGGAGACAATCTGGTCAGGAATGAGTACAACTGGAATAAAGGTTTTCCAATTGAGGCTGGCCATGACTAGTACTCTTGTTTATCTTGTATCATTTCCTTTTTAACTTGCTATGATTAATGTTTTACTTTGTTTATAGGTGCGTTTGACTATTTATATGCAGACCAAATATGCTTATTTATTTGTACTTATCTGGGATAAATGACAAAGTAGAATTAAGTGAATATATAGCCATTGTTTACCTCTTAAGTTAACCTTTGTTACAGAAGCAAATATGTTGTATTTGGAATCACCGGCAGGAGTTGGTTTCTCTTACTCGGCTAATAAATCATTCTACACCTATGTGAACGATGAGATAACAGGTATATGTTGTTTGGCCTTATTTCCTATTATTCAAAAACACACCAATCAGTCAAACTTTTTCATATTGAATTGATTTTAAGTACTTTTGTTGTAATATCCTTAGTGAATGCCATACTATATGTTGATAGTTTTTTCACATACCTTCTCTTTGCTGATGGTTTTTGTTAGATTATTTAGACCCATATACACTTATATTCGTTTTAACTTAATCAATTAACCAAGTTGTTACTTAGGTTGATTTTTCAGATCTAGACTAAACTCAAACAATCATATTACTTAGTGCAGAAAAGTAAAGAAGATAGTATTATGATAACCCAGAAAATCCAATGAAACAATCTAGTTTCAAGGTAAAAATCTGGAGAGAATTTAACCTAAACTATCCTCAAGGCAACAAATTCGCTACGATATAATGGAAGTTTTATAATAGATTTTTCTCCCTAAAATCTAAAGCTACCTCTTGTTGTACTTCCTCACATGACTATTTTTTGTTCTGAATCCACAGATTCTTCTATTTGAATTTGCTGAACACAAATACCCATGTTTGTGACTCTAAAATCTCACTCAAAGTTTTAAATCATCAGCTATATATGATCTTATTGCAGCAACTTCAGATCTACTGGTTTCAATAATATGTAGATGAAATTCCAGTAGTGACTTTGAAATTAAGCAGAAGGCACAATATCGTTTAGATCTCAAAAGAGCACCTCCAACATCTCTTCAAAACGCGCCTTAGAGTTTCCTTTAAATACTAAGATAATTAGATTTGAAACCCTAATCACCTAATGAGCTGTTGGGCTTTAATTAAAATTCTGTAAATCTGTGTCTCGATTGATCTAACCTGCTCTCTCGATCAATCAAACCTAGCATGTTTTGAATTTCAAAACTCGTATTCTTGGATTCTAACTTGCAACACCTTAAGCATTGTCTAATAAACCTATAGACTTAGGAATCTATATCTAAACGAGTTTGTGCTCACGGTTTGTTAATTATTCTAAACTTTTAGAACCAAACAGTTTTAAAGATAAAATAAAATACAAATGTGACAACCGTGATTTGAGAACAAAGAAAACAAAACGCAATTTGCATAAATTACAACTTAAATTCAAAAATCAATATCCTTTATATGTGGAATTTTTTTTCTAGGCAAATTACTATAAGGGTGTTTATATAACCAATCATTTTATATATGGAGATTTTGAACTGACAACGTGTCTACTTTTGTTAAGCACGAGACAATCTTATATTTCTGCAACACTGGTTTGCCAAATATCCAGAATACCGAGCAAAAGATTTTTTTATCGCAGGAGAGAGCTATGCAGGTAATTTTTCCATTTTAGATGAAGACCATTGTTTTTAGTGCATACAGCCGTAAGGTTTTGTGTTCATGCACATACAAGTACAACCGCAACCGAGAGGTCTGATAGAGAGCATGGACTGGAATGCAATATTATGGTCTACATTATATATATATATGGAAGATTCAAGGCAATATGATGAATAGAAATTCTTACATATCATTTCTCTTCTTATAATAGCATAGTCTACAAATTTAGGTAGTAATATAGTTGTTCATTTAATTAATAAATCACACGCACACACAGATTTCTTATAAAACTCATATCCTGTTTTTGTAATAGGTCACTATGTGCCCCAACTTGCCCAGCTAATTATTCAGTCCAATTTGAAGATCAATTTGAAGGGGATAGCTGTGAGTAGAATATGGAATATTATTTCTGAAATAAATTTCAGAAAAAAAATTCCCATGTCAAATAATATTAACTAATCAAAATTTTATTAATTTGTACTATTTCGCAGGTAGGGAATGCTCTTCTGGATTTCACCATTGATTTCAACTCGGCAGACGAGTATTACTGGTCTCATGGATTGATATCAGATTTCGTTTATCAACTTCTCACTAAATCTTGTAATGGTTCAGCCGAGATAATTAGAAAAGGCTTTAACAAAATATTTGATGATTGTGTTCATCTATTTTACGGAGTCCAACAATTTATTAGCACCATCGACCCATACGATGTCACCGGCGACGTTTGTCTATCAACTGTTAAGTCACACATGGATATGCTATATGAGCCCCTCTTATCTAAATCTCAAACTTTGTTACCTCTCCATTCAAAACCAAATGCTATCAACCAGCAGGCAAATGCTCCATTCAAAACTATATTTCCAACACTCCATTCAAAACCAAATGCTCTCAACCATCAGGTAAACTTTTTGCACACCCTGTCAAAACTCTTATGTATTGTGACTTGTTTTTATCACATTTTTGTATTTAAAAATGGGTCAAACTCAGATTTTATTTGTCAAGGATACAGCTGTAGCTACAGCTGTAATTGCCGAGAATAGCAGCTGATGTATATATGAATTTGTATAGCTGAATCATATTTTGACTAAGATATGATAAGATAGAATTAGGCTTGTGATGAGATAGGATTAGGATACGGCAGAATCATTTCTGAATTTGTATTTTAGTGATGAGCTAGAAGGATATCCAAAACTCAAACTCTACTAATCTATTAAAGAAATAAGAACAGAAGTCTATTATCTGAAATTGAAGAGCAAGAGCTCTTGTTTTCACTGTCTTCATCTCGCTTAATCATGTACTACTCTCAGCAATGGATTGTCATGGGCATAATAATATGTGCATCTTTTGTACACATCTTTGTGCCAGTGGAACCTTATCCCATAGCTGATAAAATCACAAGTCTGCCGGGGCAACCTCAAGTCAGTTTCCAACAATTTTCCGGATACATCACCGTCGATGAAAAGCAACAGAGAGCTCTTTTCTACTACTTTGTTGAAGCTGAAGGGCAGCCAGCTTCAAAGCCACTTGTTCTCTGGCTAAATGGAGGTAAAATTACGTTGATTTTCAATTTGTCACTTAGCTCACAGAATGAACTCTTTAACTCTAATTTGTTTCCCATTTCCTGAATGTAAAATTTCCGAGTTTGATATACAAAACTATGCGAACATGTGCTTCTTCTCTTTCCGTAGGGCCCGGTTGTTCATCTTTTGGAGCAGGAGCTTTCCTTGAGCATGGCCCCTTTAAAGTGAGGGGAGACAATCTGGTCAGGAATGAGTACAATTGGAATAAAGGTATTCTAATTATTTTCCTGAGTCCGTGAGTACTCTTGTTTATCTTGTATCGTTTCCTTTTTAACTGGCTATGATTAATGTTTTACATTGTTTATAAGTGCGTTTGACTATTTCTAGACCAAATCTGATTATTTATTATTATTATTTATCCGGGATTAATGACAAACCAGATTTAAGTGAATGTATAGCTGTTATTTACTTCTCAAGTTAACCTTTGTTACAGAAGCAAATATGTTGTACCTGGAATCACCGGCAGGAGTTGGTTTCTCTTACTCTGCTAATAAATCATTCTACACCTATGTGAACGATGAGATAACAGGTTTATATTCTTTGGCCTTATTTCTTATCGTCAAAGGCATGTAACAATCAAACTTTTTCCTCCTGCATTCATTTGAAATTACTTTTTGTTGAGTTTTATGCAAATAGATTGTGCAGATATCATCTTTTTGCCAATGATTTTAAAGATAAAACACAGATGTTAGAACCGTAATTTCAGAACAAAGATAAACAGAAGCAATTGACATAAATCACAACTTACATTCAAATATCAGTGCCTTTTATATGTGTAATTTTTTCCAAGCAAATTACTATAAGGATGTTTAAATATCCAATCATTTTATATATGGACATTTTGAAACTGATGACATGTCTGCTTCTGCTAAGCACGAGACAACCTTATATTTCTGCAACGCTGGTTTGCCAAATATCCAGAATACCAAGACAAAGATTTTTTTATCACAGGAGAGAGCTATGCAGGTAAATTTTCTATCTTAAACAAAGACAATCAGTTCTGGTGCAAACAGTCGTAAGATTTTGTGTTGATTCCGATGTACACATTGCTTAGAGAAAGTCTAATAGAGAGCATGGACTAGAATACAATATTATAGTCTACATTACATAGATAAGATATTTAAAATATAAATATGCAAGATTTAATTCAGTATGAGGAATAGGAATTCTTATAGTAGTCTAGTTTTCAAAAAAAAGAAGAAAGAATCATCCTCCTACAAATCCAGGTGTATTATAGTTGTTCATTTTATTGATACAACACACACACACTCAGAAAGAATTCTTATAAATTAAAGCCTTGAACCTGTTTCTGTAATAGGTCACTACGTGCCCCAACTTGCCCAGCTCATTATTCAGTCCAATGTGAAGATCAATTTGAAGGGAATAGCTGTGAGTAGAACATGAAATTTTTACTTTTGGAAAAACATATAAAAAAAAAAAAAATTGTCATGCAAAATAGTCTTGACTAAGCAGAATTCTATTAATTTGTACTATTGCAGGTAGGGAATGTCTTCTTGATTATTACACTTTTATCACCTCGCCCGGTGAGTACTATTGGTCTCATGGCTTGATATCTGATGCTGATTATCAACTTTTCACTAAAGCATGCAACGGTTCTGAGATCATGAGAAGCAGTATAAACAGAGAAGTCGGTACTGCTTGTTATGATGCATTTGAAGATCTATTTGTAAAAGTTTCCCTAACAACCGGGATCGATCTATACGGTGTCATTAGTGATGTGTGTCTGTCACCTGTTAAGTCACAAATTGACAAGCTACATGAACCCCTCTTGTCCAGAATTCAAAATTTGTCATCTCTCCATTCAAAACTAGAGGCTCTTAGTCAACAGGTGAAGTTTACACACCATTGTGAACACTCATATTGTGATATGTCTTTATGATTTTTTTGTAGTTAAAACTCAGCTTTTTCTTCCTGTAGATTTCAATTGATTATTACCTTTTCTTCCTTATGCTTACAGCAACTTAAAGCGAAGGAACTGATCTGTGGAGAAGGTATCACACAAAAATATTTTAACAGGAAAGATGTGCAGAAGGCTCTCCATGCCCAGCTCCTCGGAGTCCAGCAATGGACTTTATGCAGCGAGTAATGATATGCACTAATAATCATAGTAATTATTTCACTTTAGTCTAACTATAGGTTGGGCCTTAATGCGTTGATAAGTGTCTTCTGTCCAAAGCCACATGTAGCGATGTTGAGTATGAGGATCAACCTCTCCAAAAATAAAAATAAGTCTAAGACTACTTACCAATCTCCTATTCCAAATCCAGCAAAACTGTAAGTTTTGACAACTGGGTATGACCAATGTAAGCATCTCAAAGATAATGAAATGAAAATAATCACGACTTCATGGTTCTTTTCAAAACTAGTCCTGATAGTGGTACAAAGAAATGGAGTATACATTTTGTTTCTATAAATTAGTAATTCCTTCCTCTTGTTGAATTTGGAATTGTTTGGGTTCCTTATTTTCTTCTTCAATTTCAGAGTTCTACATTATGATTCTGGAAACCTAGAGATACTTACAATTGGTGTTGTGGGCTCACTTGTCAAGACTGGCATCCGAGCCTTGGTTTACAGGTATGGTAATATACTCTTTACAAAGCTCTTTACTATTTTACTTCCTATCCTTTTATCACATTTGTAGAAGAAAGAAAGGGTCTTGCTTACAATTTAGTTTATTTGGATGTAATACGACAGTGGAGATCAAGATGCAAGAATCCCATTTACGGGGTCTCGGACACTGGTAAATGGATTAGCAAAGGAGTTAGGTCTGAAAACAACCGTGCCATACAGAGCATGGTTTGAGGGAAAACAGGTCAATATGCTCATATGGTTGTGTTGAATGGTTGGTGCCAAATGGTATTGTCTTTTCTGATTTATTTTTCACTGCAGGTAGGTGGATGGACACAAGTTTATGGTAATAATCAGCTATCTTTTGCTAGCATAAGAGGAGCTTCACACACAGCTCCATCGACACAACCAGCGAGATCATTTTCTCTGTTTAAGGCATTTCTCTCAGGAAAGCCACTGCCAAACGCATGAACTTATCAAAATCATGAATAAAATAAGAATGTGTTAGTATTATTAATCTGTGCGTCATTTATTTGAATAGCAAAGGCATGTATTTATGAAAGGGCATGGCTTCTGCCCAGTGCCTCCAGTGCATTAGACCCGTTGCGATCATAACACGTGTCCGAAAATAGACGTGTCATGATCACGGCGGGTCCAATGTCACAGGACACTGGAGAGAAGCCATGCCCTTCATGAAATTGCATTAAATAAATATGTATGCACTTGTATTATTAATCTGAAAATATTCCCACAAGTGTGCCATTTGCATTTATGTCTGGTGGACTTTGCTTGGATTGAATTTCATATAGCATACATTGAAGGACAAAAGCCATATCTCCAGAACAACAAATATTTAATCTTCAAAACAGATGCTTTCCGGAAAGTCTGAGAGCACCAAGCAACAAGAAAAAAAATGTCATTAAAATTTAAAATTCATAAATTGCAAAGTGAATGAAACAAACAAGGTTGACTTCATTCAATTACTAATTTAGCCTTCGAACTATTACAAAAAATAGCGGGAATTCGGAATTTCATAATACTTTCAACATCTTAGGTGGAGTCCAATTAAGACCTTACTATAATCTTAAGCTGAGTTTGGATTCAGCTTATTTGTGGCCACGTTTTGAGTTTTGCGTTTTGTAGCTTTTTTTTTTTTTTTTTTCAACGCGCATGAACAGTAACTGGTACTATTCATGCACGTTATTTCACTATGCGGGAGACCAATTTCACTGTTCACGCACTGTTTATGAGACCCACAAAGCACTTTATTCAGAAAAAAATATTAAAAATGGGTCTCACAGCACTATTCACACATTTAAAAATTATTTTGCTACAGTGTTTTCAGTTTTCAGTTTTCAGCAATAAGCTTTATCCAAACGGACCCTTAGTTTCTTTTATCCCAAAGATTTTCACTTATTTCACCTCGACACTGTTAAACTTTTGCCTCTTTATTGAAAATGATGTGATTCTTTTATACATGTAACGTGGGCCAAATCCGCCCAATACCACATTTTCACAAAATTTTTAGGCAAAAAACACTGTTTTGGAAATAATTGGGGATATACCACTTTTTCCAGTACTCAAGCTCGCGAAACTCGAGTACTAGATTTTATAGTTCCACTGTGGCATGCCAGCATGGCATCTCAGATTAAAAAAATACCACTTAGTACTCGAGTTTAGTGGACTCGAGTACTGTATACTATGGTACCCGAGCCCACTAAACTTGGGTACCAATCTAGGTTGGCCCTCCATTTGTTAGTTGTGTAGGCCACTAGTCGAGTACTTAGCCCATCAGACACTTCCCCAAATCTTCTGTGAGTTGCGGCAATCAAGACAATACTGTTCAGGGGTCTTCTCCACATAAATGCGGCCAGAGAGTTTGGTGGGATGTAATAAATATAGTGGCAGCTACCATTCCTTTAGACACACCAGGACTGACCTCCTTTCTCAAACCCTTCCTCTACAGTGTGACCTCCTCTAGTAATGTGCCATCAACATGGCCAAGGCTTGCCTCCCTAGCCTTGCCATCCAAGAGTATGGTCTTCTCAGAATTGTCTTGGCCTCCTTGGCATCAAATATGACACGTGCCACTGTTACCTTATTAAATTTCTGCATTCTACAAAGTTTATCTTTTATTCCTTTGATTTCATTTTAATTTTGATTCAAATAACATTGTAATTTTGTGATGAGATTTTTATTATTATGATAATCGCCTTATTTATTAACTGATGAGAAATTTAAATAATAAATTTGAAACTTATAAAGTTTAGTTGTATATTAGGCAAATATAATAAACTAGCAAAAGTTAGAAGAATATAGTTCAGCTTTAAAAAAAATTAATCAAAAAATAAAAAAAATAGTATGATATTTTTGTAGAGATAAAAAGATTAAAAAACTACTTGTAAAAATCTTTTTGAAAAAATAGATAATAATGGAAGTAGTTGTTACTTTTTATATATTACACCACATTACAGAATATTTATATATTCTCACACATCACATGGGTTTGTAACTAGTTACACTTAGCTCAAATAAATAAATATGAATTTTTTTTTAATTATCTACATTGATTGGATTAATATTTATATATTCTTACGCATTGCATGGGTCTGTAACTAGTTACACTTAGCTCAAATAAATAGATATGGATTTTTTTTTTATCCTACATTGTTTGGATTAATATTGGATTGGATATAAATGTAGGTTGTATGGGCACCTGACAAGTTCCACATCGAGTGTGTACTAGGTCAATTTGGGTTATATAAGTAATTACAAGGAGATTTAGTTATAAATAGATTTGAGTTTTCAGGCTAGAGCATAGATATAAGATAGACTTTGAATTTATGACGTCCTCTACATGATAATTACTCTTTAACATCAAGCCAAACTACCAATTGATTTTTTATATAAACAAGATTCAGACCTCAGATTTTTTATTTGACGATAATAGATTTTACCCGTTAAACTAACTGCAACCCGTGATATATGTATAACTAGTACTTTTATTACGTTGAGGGAAGTTAGGGATACAAATTTAGTACATAGTTGTACAAACTATTGTATTTATTTTTAATACAACACAAAAAAGCAATTAAGCAATTTATTTATAACATTGTTAATGTGACACAAATCATATTTATTGCTACATTGATTTGGAAGCTTTTTATGGTACCTTAGTAGTAATTTTAACATTTTCCACTCAACAACTTCCTTCAGGGATGTTGGCAAATTGAGCATTCACATTTGTGGTGTTAAAAAATTTAGCTTTTAGTATCTCAAAAACTTATTTTACCTATTTTAATACCACATTTGATAGTACGCCCTACATCTCATCTTTTACTTTAGCATATCACCCAATTATTTTAATATAAATACCGACAAAATATCCACTCACAAAAGTGAGAGTGAAAGGCTAAGATGAGAGAGAGAATAAAAAATCAATAAAAGCAAGTAGTAATTCACTGTAGCTAGTTAAATATTTTTAGATTTAGTTGCTCCAAATTAGCATGCATTTTGCTATTTGTGGTGCAAAAAATAATTTTTTTTGGGGAGGGGGGCCTATTTTAACACTAATAATGTGAATGCTATATAAGATGTTTATAAGACAGTCAAATTTCCAAAACAAAAGCACAAGGATATGAATATAATTTTTTATTTTTATTTATTGGCTTTTGGCTTTCGGCCAACAAAAAGTACTCTTCCCATAGATATTCATATATTTCACCTCTACACACCTTAATCCTCTTCAATTGAAAATGATGTGACTTAGATGCTTGTAATGTGACTAGACTGATCCACTGATCCTTAATGAGTGAGTAATCAAATATGTCATTCAGTAAGTATGTGCAACTTTCTTAGACTTCGCTACTCAAACAGAGACATGCACTCACAGTCTGGCATACCAGTATGCAGAAATGTCCAAAACTCTATTGAGAAAAATGAATAATTCGAAAGACCCATACAATTGCACATTTAATTTGTGCAAGTGAGCGTCTTTTGAAAAAAATTTTATCTAGTTTTTTGCTGAAAATGCACTAAAATATACTTGTACCCTAAAAATATTTTGAAAAAATGAGAAAGTGAGGGAAAAGTAAGATTTTAGAAAACAGTACATAAAAGCTAATGCTAAAAGCTGGTGCTAAACACACTCTGAGTGGTGGAGACCTTTTGCCATGTGAGTTCACCTATTTTCGTGAAGTACTCACAACTGCACGAGTCAACAAATTGTAAAATTAGATGTAGGAGGTCTTCCACAAATCTTCAATCAAGGGACTAGATCTACCAACAATCACATCCTACCACTCACCAATCATGTCATTTTCAAGGCCTGATTCTTCTGATTAGCTACACGCTGAATGGGCCACTAAAATTTTGTGGGTATTGTCCTGTCCAGAATCCATTAGTGCAACATGCCAAAACTCTATAATGAAGACATTGTTGGTAGGGTATGATTGGGAACAAGACTCCAAATCTGGCCGGATAAAGTCACCACTTTACATCAATTGAATAGCACCACATCATGTGATACATGAGAATGCAGAGGTCGATATTTTAAGGGTCTTTTTCTTTAATCTTCTTCTACCAAATGTATGTGAACAGAAAATAATGTAGGCAGGCTTTTCAAATGAAATTGAACCACTTGGGAGCATCTCTCTCTCTCTCTCTCTCTCTCTCTCTCTCTGTTTTTCCAAAAGTAGGTAGAACAGTTGCATTTGGTTTGAATTAGGGAATAAGGACTTTGCAAGAAATCTGAATTATAAGTTTCCATGTAAAGTTTAATTATTCATTTGGTTTAAAATAAAGTTCAGAAAGGACTATTTGAGTTCCAAAATAAGAAATTTTGGTTAAAAAACAAAAAAGGTGGTGCTAGCCGATATGGGAATCCAACGAGGATCATGATGGCTCCCAATACACTTTAGGAGAACTTTTTGAATTTAAATTTGTCTCTTTCTAAATACCCGAATCACATCAAAATAAGATAAAGCATTACATTCTTTGATTGTTTATCACGTAATCAATATCTCTGTGTGGATTTTTCTGGTTTTTTTAAATCTTCCAAAATCATGGTGATGAAGATTAAGAACAATAACATTTTTTTTAGGATTAAGGAAAAAAAAAAAAAAAAAAGGTGCTTTCGAAGGGCAGTCTTGCATAGTTTCGGTAATGCTAGGGATAAAAATATTTTGACAATTTTTTTTTTATCACTATTGGCGTGGCAAATTGTTACAAGAAAAACATCACTTTTACATGGGTCTATATTTATATTACTTTTGTTAGTACCAATTACAACATGTCACTGCAGCAATTGTGAAAATTGTTGTGTTTCTAAACTTATTTGCATAGTTTCCAAAAAAGGGAGAGGTGGGGGGTCGCAAACAACTGAAAGACTGAGTAAAAGACATAGTTGTTGCACACCTATGTGTCTGTACACAATGTGCCCATTTCAAGTATTTGCCAACAAATAAAGCATTGCATATTACTATTGCCATATTAATACTTAGAAAATGCCAGGTAACAACTGGTGCAACAAGGAGGAAGCAAACAAGAGCAAAGAAAAGTATATCAATTATTATTAAAATAAACAATTAATTAATCAAGTAAAACAAGGAAGTTGCAATAACCTAGGCAACGTATACTTGAAATGGATTTGAATTATGTATTTTGATATAGCCAGCTATCTATAAAAAAACTGAAATAAAAGAAAATAATGAGCAGGTTAAAAGTAGCTAAACATTTGCCAACCCAAGAAACGCAATCAAGTTGCATCCTCTCTCTCTCTCTCTCTCTCTCTCTCTCTCTATCCATTTGTCATTATGCAACATAAATCATGGATTATCATCGGAACAATCTATGCAACTCTTGTGCAAGTATGCCTAACTCTTGAGTCCACTTCGGGAGATGATAAGATAGTCAGCTTGCCAGGGCAGCCAAAGGTTAATTTCCAGCAATATGGGGGATACATAACCATTAATGAAAGACAACACAGAGCTCTTTTTTACTATTTTGCTGAAGCAGAAAGAGAACCAGCTTCAAAACCTTTAGTACTTTGGTTAAATGGAGGTAAATTCACATTAATCTATTTGTTAAACTCAGCTTCAAATCCTTACCGACTTGTACGAATTGAAAAGGAAAAAAAATTTTGAAATCCTTGAATGAATTTTGAAGGTCCTGGTTGTTCATCAATTGGTGCCGGAGCATTTTGTGAGCATGGACCCTTTAGACCAAGTGGAGACATTCTGGTCAGAAATGATTATAGCTGGAATAAAGGTATACCCATTAAAACTTTATCTTCAACTTTTTGGAAGTGGAATGTGCATGTGTGTTCATAAAATTATTATTCAAGTGAAAAAGGAAGGTCTATTTTCTAAATTTCACTTTGCAACAGGAGCAAATATTTTACTCAAGTAAACAGTTGGATTTACTTCTAAGCTTCTCTTTTGTTACAGAGGCAAATATGTTATACCTGGAATCCCCAGCAGGAGTTGGATTCTCCTTCTCTGCTAATAAATCTTTCTACAACTCCGTGAACGATGAACTCACAGGTTTTGACTTCAAAACTTCTACCATCAAGCCTAGGAGTACCAAAGAAAAAGATATTACTTTGCAAATATCATTATTGAACTGAATTAATAAATTCCATTAGCTAACTTCAGGTGTAGCATAAATGGGCTTACATTTATACTTCAGACTGACATTAAAACTACGTAGCATCATTTCATTAAGAAAGAAAATCTGGAGATTTGTTCCCATAGAAAAGATGTTGTCCATGGTAGAAGCATTTTATCTAATATAGATTCCGAATTTGTTCATCAACAGCACAAGATAATCTCGAGTTCCTTCAGAGATGGTTCACAAAATTCCCAGAATACAAAGGTAGAGATTTGTTCATCACAGGGGAGAGTTATGCAGGTATCTTCTAAGTAGATAAATATAACTTGCTCTTAATGAAACCACACAAAAATTTAGAGAGGAGAGAATGCTGAAAATTCTGCTTCTTGCTAGGACATTATGTTCCACAACTCGCACAGCTCATTATTAAACAAAATGTGAAGTTCAATCTCAAGGGCATAGCTGTAAGTAAAAGATCGCAATTTAGAAAGAAAAATGAAGTTAAATGCAGTACTTTTAAGGCAATGTACTCAAACTTTCTTGCCTGCATGCAGATAGGGAATCCTCTACTGGAGTTCAATATTGATTTCAACTCCAGGGCTGAGTTCTTTTGGTCTCACGGATTGATATCCGATTCAACTTATGAAATTTTCACTTCCATCTGTAATTTCTCCCAAATCAGAAGACAGTCAGCAAGTGGCACTCTCACTCCTGTTTGCTCTGGAGTAATAAGACAAGTTTCAAGAGAAGTTAGTGACTTTGTCGACACGTATGATGTCACTCTTGATGTCTGTTTACCATCAGTTCTTTCACAAGCCCAGGTGTTGAATCAACTGGTGAGGCTCAGCTTTTTCTCATTCAAATTTTCTTCTTTCCATGCCTTATACATGCATGGAAACTCTGTTTCCCCTGTCTCTTGTACTTATTTATGTTTTCCTCTGGGCTAATTTGATCTAACTTATAGCAAGATACGGAGAAAATAGATGTTTGTGTGGAAGATGAAACAAATAAGTACTTGAACCGGAAAGACGTACAGCAGGCTTTCCATGCTCGACTTGTTGGAGTCTCCAATTGGACTATTTGCAGCGAGTAATAATCTTACACTTCTTGATGTTTGTAATAAAATCAATTAGGATTAAAATTTTCCTGGCCAATTTAAAAATGAAAAGATTCCATCAGAAGAGTAACATGACAAGGAACTCTAAATATTAAAATTGTTTCAATTAATTCCAACTCCTCAACAACGTCTTAATTATAATATTATTGTGATGGAACTAGAGATTCCAAGTTTTCTAAGTTTGAAATCATTTTCAATGTTTCAAATGTGTTTGTAAGTACCACGTGACCAACATAAGGTTTTTGTTAATAGTATGCATTGTTTTTCTCTTCTGACCATCATTGATGTTAGTAAGTACACTTCCAAAGTTATTCATTATTTTACCTGATAAGTTCTTCCTTAAAAGTTATTTTATGGTTGTGTTCTATTTTTATAACAGCGTCGTCAAATATGAAATGCAAAATCTTGAAATACCTACAATCCATGTTCTGGGTGAGCTTGCCAAATCAGGCATCCGGGTCTTAGTATACAGGTATATAAAAATAAAAGTAATTTCGATAGTTTATCATCCATGATTTCATCAAATACGTAAGTCTGTCAGATTAGAAATAATGATGAATTATGCATCTTTATAGTGGAGACCAAGATTCAGTTGTCCCACTTACTGGGACACGAACACTCGTAAATGGACTTGCCAAGGAGTTGGGACTGAATACAACTGTGCCTTACAGAACGTGGTTTGGCGGAACACAGGTTAGTTTTATGAGAATAAGTTGAATAACAAGCATAAATGTTAAAATGCAACCTTTACTTAGTCTTTCACATTTCTGACTTACAGGTTGCTGGTTGGACACAAGTATATGGCAATATCTTATCTTTCGCAACCATTAGAGGAGCAGCTCATGAAGCTCCATTTACACAGCCAAAGAGATCACTTGTGCTATTTAGTTCATTTTTGGCAGGAAAGACAATGCCAGAATCACCCTTATTGACTGAGCATTGAGCAAGTTCATAAAAACATGTACAAGATTTAAGCAACCATATTGTTTCGTTTTGAATTTTTTTCGTCTTCTCAGTGCAACAAAATGTACTGCAGAAGTATAATTCAATGGTTTCCATTGCTGATTTAATGGTAAAAACCGAGTGTGTCCTGCCATGATATGTTATATAGCAAAAATCTATACTGCCAATTAGGCTATCATTGACAGCAGAGGCAGAGGAATTGATAGTTTGACAACCAGCAATGGACTAGATGTATCATTCTTTTTCTTTTTTTTGATGCAGACTAGATGTATCATTCTAGTAGTGCTTGTGTGAGTTTGAGAGACCGTGGGAAGGAAGTATATTCGATGCCGGAAGTGTGAAAGACTAAGTAAAGGTTGCATTGTAACATTTATGTTTGTTATTCAACTTATTCTCATAAAACTAACCTGTGTTCCGCCAAACCACGTTCTGTAAGGCACAGATGTATTCAGTCCCAACTCCTTGGCAAGTCCATTTACGAGTGTTCGTGTCCCAGTAAGTGGGACAACTGAATCTTGGTCTCCACTATAAAGATGCATAATTCATCATTATTTCTAATCTGACAGACTTACGTATTTGATGAAATCATGGATGATAAACTATCTAAATTACTTTTATTTTTATATACTATCATTGAAAGCAGAGGCAGAGGAATTGATAGTTTGACAACCAGCAATGGACTAGATGTATCATTCTTTCTTTCTTTTTTGATACAGACTAGATGTATCATTCTAGTAGTGCTTGTGTGAGTTTGAGAGACCGTGGGAAGGAAGTATATACGATGCCGGTAGTGTTTAAGAAATTGAAAAATGATCAGAAAAATAATGAGACTTTGATACACTTTCTTTAAAGTAATAATTGCCCCCACACGCAAATCTAAAGTTTCCTTTTAAAAGAAATTCCTACAAAATTTGTGTATTTGACTGTGATTTAGGTCATTAATTTATAGATAAGTCCCTAAGAAATTGCAAAATGATCCAAAAATAAAATAATGGGCACAAAAGAGTTCATTTTTAGAATATTCTAGAGTCATATGTCCATAAGTTCTCTCAATTATTTTATTTCTTAGTGCGTTACTTTATATACCCGCAAAAAGCTTTATAAATTTTCAATATGGGACAAGTCCTAAAACACAAACCTACTTTCTTTCATATCACAATCTACAATACAAAAATTTTTAATAGGAAACACAAAGAAAATTTTATTTTAATTTAGCCTTGTTTTTGTAATTCAATAATTTGGATTAACCAAGTCAATAAGAAATAACGGTTTTCAAGTCACCTAGAATTTAAGTTTTGTTTTAATTCCAATGGAAACACATCACAAATTTATGGTTAATAAAAAATTTCTTGGAATTTTTCAATGTTATAGTGTTAAATTATATTTATTGTTTCTTTTATTCAGTTTTCGTGTTCTTACTTAAATTTTGGTGTGAAAGCAAAATTCGGGTATACTAATGTAACTAAAGCATGAGGTTCAACATGACTCATCCTCTCACCGACGAGCCACTTCTTTAGCTCCCATTTCCGTGCAAGGACACCCACAATGTAGTTCTAAATTCATCATCTTCGTGCCTAAAGTGGTCCTGATCTTTTGGAAATTGAATTTGGAACCACAAATAATGCGCATGCGTCGTGATTGAAATATGACGAGGTTATGTCACCACCAACTTTGCTACCCAAATGTGAATATAATCCAAGTGTTTTTACTAAAAGAATCCAGAATATGTTTGCACCCATTTTTTGCGGGAGTGGCTTTGAGGAAAGGTGGGCATGACTCATGAGTGGCCATTATATTCTTCTGGAACTCATTTCAGCTTCCCCTTGAGGCAGTGTAGATGGTTTGCTGCGTGTAATGATGTAAAGTACTGGTCTATATCTATATATATCTAAAAACTGAAGTGTAGCATTTATTGTTGCTACGCTCCAGTTGAGCCACATCAACATCTACATCATTATCATTTTTCTTTCCAATTTTCCTATAATTTTTTTTTTAACATTTACTCATTTTTTTAAAATATTCACACTTTCTCTTTCTTTATCCCTTATCTTTTCATCTCTCCGCTACCCTCTACCTTTATATCGCTTTTCGGCTCTCCACTACCCTCCCACTACCCTCTGCCTTACCCTTTCATCTCCCCACTACCCTCTACCTTAATATCACTGTTCATCTTTCTTTTCATCTTCCTTTTTTTTTTCATTTCTTATTCACACACTCTTAGGGTTCGTTTGGATGTAGCTGAAACTGAAAACTGAAAAACACTATAACAAAATAATTTTTTAATGTGTGAATAGTACCATGGGACCTATTTTTAATGAAAAAGTTGTTAAAAAGTGAAATTTGTGGGTCCGTGAACAGTGCACAATGTGCACTGTTCACAAGAAAAGTCAAACTTTTCGGCTCAAAAAAAAATTCTGAAATGCAAAACGTGCATTTGGGAAGCGCAAAACGCGCTTCCCAAACGCACACTTACTATATATTTATCATTCTCATTTCCATTCTTTACATACTTTTCCCTCACTAAAAAAGGTTCTCTCTCTCTCTCTCTCAATTTAATGGTGAATTTTTTATTTTTCTTGCATCTCCACTTTAAGTTGATAATTATTGCGTTTTTTAGAACTTTATATTGAGCTGATGCGATTTAGTTTTTTTATTTATGTTTTTTTCTCTCTTTAATTTTTAATTTTATTACATGTTTTTTTCTTTAAATTCTTAGTTTGGATTGCTTTGAATTCACCTATTTAGTTGTTCTATATATGTTATTTTTGTATAACATGACATTTGTTCTATAAAATTCCTTTTAAACTTGATATGTTATCTTTTTATTTGATTTTTTTTTTCTCCTCATGTGCAATGATTGACTTCTAACAAAAAACTATTCTATTTATATATTTAGAAATCTATTCTTCTTAATTCCAACCGTTTGAATTTTGCATGGGCCATGGATTCTATTGAGCAATTAATATGAAAAATAAAATAAAAGTAAAATAAATTGTACAATAGTTTGCTTTATAGGGATCGACTCCTATAAGTTATACATTGTTCCTTAAAAGTAATGTGAGAAAAACTAATATTTGGTCTGTCTATGTAACTAATGTTTCTAATCTTTTGAAAGTTTATGAAGCATATACCCTACTAATTAGGCTATCTAAATCATTTGAATTAAAAATCAACTGTAACATAAGAAACAAAGGGGTCATAATGCATTCGTGTTCTCCTCGTATCGTGATAAATCTGAGTAGTTAAATAGTATTATTGTTTAATTTACCATTACTACATATTTTTTCTTAAAAACAACATACTATCAACCGTAACACCAAATAAATATTTCAAATTTCATTCACATGATTATTTTGTTGTGTGGTGAGTTGAAACATTATTGGGTAATGATGTACGTTAGATTGTATGTGTAGCCTCTTGACTTGCAAAGGGTAAGTACTGATTTATGCTAAATTTTTGCTATTGGTATTCTTTAGAGCTATAATGGTTGATAAGTCTAATAAGGGTTCATTAATTTATGCGAGCTTCAATTTCACTCAAATGACAAGTAATAAAACAATACAATTCATGTTCAGCCTTCAGATTTATTCTTTAAAAAAAAATGTTTAGTTTTTGGGTAACTACCAATTCATTTTGTTAACTCAACATCATAAAGTAACTTTAATTTAGTTATATGGATAGAGTTTATCCTTTTTCATGTTGCAACAAAAAAAAATTCAAGTTAATAGCAATAGCACTATTACAATTGACCATTTAAATTCAGCCATATCCATCATATCATTAAATTATTAATATTTTCTCATTTTTATAATTTAAAAAAATTAAACATATAATGTTTAATTAAATACAAATAAATAAAAAAATTTCCTTATAAAATTGTACTCTTTTTTTTTTATTTAATATTTACACTTTCTTCAACATTTCGCATTCCTTTCCAATTTTCATCTTCCCACTACCGTTTTCCTTAATATCACTCTTTATCTCTCCCTTTATCCTCTCATTATAAATTTTTCATTATTTTTTCTATTCTAAATTTCTATGTATAATTTTTCCTCACAAAAAAAGGTTATTTCTCTCCCTCAATTTTTTGGGAGATTTTTTATTTTTCTTGCATCTCTGCTTTATTTTATTAATTTTTTGTAGTTTTAAGAATACTTTGATTTGATGCAATTTAGTTTTGTGTTTTAAGTTTTTTTCTTTTTTGTTCTCTTTGATTGTTAAATGATATCTTATTGCATTATGAAAGAATATATTACTATTCTATTACATAGCATGATTTGGATAATTTTACCATATAAGAAATTTACATAAGTTACATAGACAAAAGTAAAACAATAATAATAATAATAATAATAAATATATATTTATGAGATAACTCTAAAAAAATTATCACGCACAATGTGCGTATGTGCGACTAGTTAAATTAATAGGCCACTTGGGGTTTTGGATGAAGCAATCAAAAAAATACCTTGAAAATAATTCTACTTTATGAGAAAAAGTCATACCCAGGTGATTGTCCTGATTGCTCTTTTATTGCAGGCAGATTGTTCTTGGATATAATTAGGAACTTAAAACTTTGGTACATGTTTTACCCTTAACATCTATGTCACTTGTATTTTGAATTTGAACAACATACCTCGACTCAATCCTAAGATTTAACATGCATATTTTGTCCTGATCTTGATGTAATTCCTTTAGTTTTCAATGAATCGTCTTTTTACCCGTAAAAAAGAAAAACATGCATACTTGTTTTCTTTTTTATTTGATGACATAAGAGAACTTCACTCAAATTAGTTGCATGTCGCAAAACATATTGTATTAAGTTTCTTGGACAAAAACACTTAAACCAGGAAGGTCGGTAACTATACAGTGCTGAGTTGGGGACTACCAGCACATGGAGTAATTGCTGACATTCTAGAGCAACGGGTAGAGTACATGTGCATTCTTTCCCTGAACTTCCTTTACTACAAATTTTATCACATGAGGATTATTGGGTTATGCATATGAACTAATACTTCATTGGCTGCATGTTGCTTTCATAGTATCAGAAATATACTGCTTGATCTGTAGAATTACATTAAAACACCAAGTTGCAATGTAGTGGGAAAAAAAAAAGACAGAAAAAAAAAAAGAAAAAAGAAGAAGATGATTTATTGTCATAAATATCCTTACTCAGATAACAGAAAAGTTTTAAGTTTCTTTCATCTAAAGGAAAAGCACAAAGCAGAATGGAAATGCTCAATAGCAGGATAAGTTAACATACTATCGGTTACCAGATGACTCAGATCTACTAAGACGTATCATGAACTATTTCAACATGGAGCATAAAGTCACAGGTCATATAGTACATTATTCAAGAAGTGTCCCCAATATATCTTCATCCCGATACAGATGATAGCTGAAATGAGTTCAAATAGAAATCCCATTAGAATGTAATCACAAAAATCATGCATCATACTTGGATATTATGAAATGGATCACATCTGAAACAAAGTTAAACAGCAGAGAAAGTAAGTAGTTCAGGGTTAGAACTGTTGTTATAAGAAATGAGTCTATTAACATAAGAAATTTCTTCTCAATCCTTTTTTCCTTAATGTTATTGCTGGGGAGATTAGACCTCAGAGAGATCCAATTGAGTAGGTAATATAACAAATGTGAACACCACTTAATCCAAAAGCTTACACGTATGAGTTTGAACTCAACTATGTTATATCAACCACTTGCTCTGGTCTTTCTTATTCAATGTGGAGACTTCACTCACACATGTATACCTAACAATTATTTAGTTGAATGCTATTTTTATTTTTTTTTAAATAAAAAACTTTTTTTGAGAAAGAGAAGATATTTTATGTACACAGGAAGTAAGTACACACAACAATTTTCTTTATTACATAGCAAGTATACACAAAAATCTAAAATCTTCTCTAGAATAATACAGAGAAAAGATTTATAATCTAAATGAAAGAACAAGTGAATGCCTATCATTATTTCCCATGCAATGAGATCACTCAAATATAGATCTCACCAATGAAGAGATTTCATCTCCTCTTGATATATTAGCATACAAAGTGTCAAACAATAATTGCACAAATTATGATTCCCAAATCTTGAAAGCTCTTTCGAAGTGAATATTCCAAGATCTTTTTTTTAATGATTAATTAATGATATTTTATTGAAATGGGAGATTATTTCATGTTCACAATGATGAACACAAGTATCTAGAAAATTACAAAGAACTGAAGAATCATACAGGAAATCCAAGTAAGTCTTGGAACTCATGAATGGAACTACAATGAGTACAACCCCATCCACAAAAGCATCTTTGTTTGCCACAGAAAATTGAGAACAAATCTGGAAATAATTCTTTTAGAGGTTGACTCCTGCACCAAATGTTGTACAAAACCTCACTCTACAACCATCCCCCACCACATAATAAATGTAGCTCACAAATCTCTCCCAACCCACCAGGATGCTTCGCCAAAGGCTACAGCCATATGTACTTCTTACAACCCTCATTGTCTACTGACCCTGATCTTACTCATACTTCATTCTGACAACCCATCTCCATAGATTATGATCTCCTTCCATCCCATATCTGCATAGCTATTTACCCAACAGAGTTTGATTAAAAGTGCACAATTTTCTTACCCCCCAAACCCCATTTTTTATTGGGTACAGGCACCATTCCACTCTCCACAAGATGGAATTTGAATGCATCCCCCAGCACTCCCCACAAAAAACTCTGCCACAACCTTTCCAATCTATTCACCACATTAGTGGGGATGGTAAATAGTGATAAATTATAGGATGAGAGGCTAGATAACGTACCTTTTAATTATTATTTGCATAAATTTCAAACTAGTCTAGTTTGCAATTGTCTGTGGCGTTTCAAGTCTTTGACGTAGTGCAAGTAGATTAGTTTGATTTCCTATTTTCCATACACCAGTAAGTCTTCCAGCAATCATATGTTGGTCCACGTAAAGTAAACATATCCAATGCATTGGCAGTAATACTTCAAACGTTATGTTAATGAAAAGATAAAAGTTATTCAAAATCACATCAACAATTACCCTTAACTGTCTAGCCTAGTATAATGTGATTACTTCAGCTAAGGAACTTGAAAGGTTAGCTTCTACAAAATGGGCTTTTAGGTTTTAATGACCTCAAAACCAACATCCAATCTATCTGTCATATGATCAAAGTTCCTACAATGCATGGACACCCAACAGCAACATGACTGATGGATAATTGTCCATCAGGGCAAACACCTAATCTGAACAGAAGAGGGAGAAGGGGGCAGGGAGGGACATTGGGATGCAGCAAATCCTTTAAAAATCTGAATGCATAACATTACAACTTTATAGGATCACACAGAGCAATTTGGGTATCCAAATCTGGGAATTTTAGATATATTGTTAGAATCAAAGTTATCAGGTTGATGAACTGGTTTATAATTTCTAAAAGTGAACTACAATTTGAATTTCCAGAATGGAAGAGTAACTGGAAACCAACTATGGTGATAACCAATGATCTCTAGCTCCAAATGAGATCTACTTTTATAAAATCATAGCAGAGGGTAAATCATGGGTTTAAGACCCAAGTGCATGGGTCACTATTCCATGACTCAACATGACACCCTTCTAGTTACCTTCTTTCTTAAGAAACACTCACAGAACCTAGTAATGTGCTAAGATAAACATGAAATTGAAAAAAGAGGAGCAATATATTCAAGCGTTGTTGTCAAATCAAGTATTCTGCCATGTATACTACAATATACATAAAATTCCCAACTATATTGAGAAAGAAATAGAGATATATATGCAAAAAAATAAACTACTTTTCATACGCAGACGCAATCAAATTATGTGCAAAATTTCAAATCTTCATCTTGAATATTTGTGTGAAAGGAAAGAAAATATATATACATACACACACACTTCCACCAATGTTGAAAATGTGAATCATATACGGGGTTAAAAATTGAGCACCTTTTGTGAGGACAGTTAAAGAAAATAACAACAATCAAAGCTTGAGCTCCAAAACTTTAAATATATATATATATATATATATATATAGAGAGAGAGAGAGAGAGAGAGAGAGATTTGGAGTTTAATGAGATAGTAAAGTTCTAGAGTGGGGCCAATTATGGATACTCAATAGATTACTCAAGGTTGGCCACATGCATTCTTTTGTGTGAATCTATCATATCCAAAGTAATACTCTCTATCACATCCTTAAAACAAGTCACTCTTCCTCAAAACTGCATTAATCTCTCCTCTACACACAACCAAATTTCAATGGTAATTATATCAAGTACCACAACTTTTTCCATTTTCATCCTCCTCATTAGTCCTATGCCTCGAATTGGGGGACTCAATTCCCTCCAATCTCTTATATCATGTACATTAAATTTTTTATCAAAACAACTTTTCCATACGTCTTTAATATCAACTTCCTTTACTAGCACTCTTTGATCTTTATCTTTAATGCTCTTGACACAATTTAAGTTTCTTGTTTTCATTTCCCTTGTCTTAACAAGTTTATAAATGTTCTTCTTTTTCATTCTTTACTTCCCTTTTCGTAACATTATAATTTTCATAAGCGGCCTTATCTATACATATAGGTAGACTTCTATATCTCTCTTTAATCTAACAGTTGCCTGAACATCCTCATTCCACCACCAAGTCTCCTTATTCAGTCACCCATATCCTTTAGATTCTCCAAGAACTTCTTTAACCACTCTATTCGTCTAGACCCAACTTGTTTCTCTCCTTTCAAACTCCACCACTTATTTCCTGAGTTTCTATCTAATATCTTTTCTTTTCCATTCTAATGCAAATATCTAATACCAGCAACCTATGTTGATTAGTTACACTTTACAACATCTACCATCAAATTATCAAGTAAGGATGAGATCTATTTGACTAACATTGGTCCCATTTTAAAAAGTAATTAAGTGTGATTCCCTCAACTGAAACTAAGTGTTCCTTAATATCAAGTCATATCTATTGCAAAGTCTAGAATGGCATCTCCTGAATCATTCCTTAATCCTTACTCCATATCTGTGGTCCCCACAAACTCTTTCAAAACCTGACATTATCTTTTCCAACATGACCATTTAGGTCTCCTCCAATAAAAAAAATTTTCCATTCTTCCAACCCTATTTAAGGAGCACATGCATTAACTATGTTAATTGTCACTTCTCCAAAAAAAATTATATTTACATAATTCTATCCCCTATCCTCCCCTAACCTCAACAACTTCTTTATGAATTTCATTCATGATTATCCCTACCACATTTCTAATTTAATCTTTTCATGTATACCATAATTTATATCTTGTATATACTTCTCAATATTTCTCCAATAAAAAGAAATAAGTCGTTAAGTGTTTTCTTTTTTAATTTAAATTTAATTGCTTACCAAATAATGAAAATTAATTTTTATCCGGAAATTTCAACAATAAGTGATCTTTAAACCACCACAAACAGCTTAAGTGTGCGCACATCCTATATATCATGTATCACTTCAAGGGGTTGAGTGCAGCCAACACAAGGACTAAACCTTTCCATGTGGAAACTTTATATATATATATATATATTTATACACACATACTCAGGAAAGTCCAGCAGTTGTTGTATTATATATATATATATATGTCCAGAGAAGTAAAGGGATCAGCACTCGAGAGAGCAAAGCCTCAAATGTGCTGTCCAACTTGAAAGCTAACAACAACACTAGTTGAGCTATAGATGCTTATGTGACTAGTGAGAAGTGAGAACACTATCCTAACTACTTTTGCCCAACATGGCAATACTAGTGTGACTTGAACTCTAAATGAGTAATCACAAAAAACCAAACTAGAGATGACAAAACAGGCCATGGTGTGCTCCATGGCCACAAGATCATACAATGATTTCCTCACAAGACATTCATTGAAGTATTTGGAAATGCATTATGCAATATATTGCATCTTATAATATGAACAACCATGCATTTGAAATTGAAAAAATGAGAAAAAATTGAAGCCTTTTATTTTAATAAGTGTTGGCCCAAATGGGAGGGGGAGGGCTTTATGAGGCGTGGTCTCCAACCACTTATGATACCCCCTTGGGGTAAACAAACTAAGTCTTTGTAAAGTTCTAAAGAGAAACAAACCACAAAACCTATAGAGCTGGTCCACATCAAATGTATAAAAAAATTGAAAAAACCACAGAAGGACATACTATTAAAATATATAATTAGAAAGGGACAATGGCTGGAAGAAGAAAATAACACATACTCTTTATCTCCAAGCTTCACTTGAGTTCCACCAAATTCAGGTAAAAGGACAGTGTCTCCTTCTTTTACACTAACGGGGATCAAGTTTCCCTCTCTATCACGAAGCCCAGAACCCACAGCCACAACTTTTCCAGAGTTCATCTAAAGCATCAAACCAAAGAAAACCTCACTAAAATGAGTCTTAAACTGATGTACCAATTAAGAACAAGGACATAAGGATAAACAGAAGAACACAGCATCAAACAAGAAATTGCAAACAAATGGCTTATGCTAATAAAGATTGATATTTTCTCTGCCAGTCTGCTAAGAATCAGTAGCAAAGGAAACAAACACACACTTTAAATTAAGATATCTTTCATTTTTGAGGACCCAAAACTATCAAAATTTTCCCAATAGCCCAATATAGCTTTTCTCCCCCGCATACAAAAGCCTCTTTTTCTCCAACAGACTAACAAGAACAATAACTGGACAAGCATGACCCCTGGCACTAGAAAACATTATAACGGATAAAATGATCTGCTTGATATTCACTAGGAATAACCAGTACCCACTAACCAAAAATATATCAAACAGAGAAAAACAAACTGATTCTAACACATTTATTGTGTCAATTTAGTTATACAAAAATGAAAATGTCTCCATATTTTATCCACATAAACAGTACCCAGAAACAGAAAATCATCACCTTCTGTCTACTTGCTGGGAAAACGATGGAAACATAGAAAAAATTTCAAAAAGCAACAGTTGAATCTCACACCCAACTCAACGTAGTACATTTCTTTGACATAGTATTTTACATATATTTCGAATTAACGGAAACCATAAGACACGAGACTAAAAAATCATTCTTGGGTTTACTTAATTTTCCTAAGATTTCTCAGAAAACCAACACATTGATTAGAAAAAGCATATAAAGATACAACCTTTATTCAAAAAATAAAAAGTGGGTGTTGTTGTAATTGAAGGAATTAGACCGACCTTGGTGGCCTTCTCAGGGAGCAAGATTCCGGCATTGGTTTTGGCTGGAGGGACGACTTTCTCGATCAAAACGCGATTCAGCAGTGGAATAAAACGCTTAGCCATCTCAGAAAACCAAAGAAGCAAAGCACAGAGAGGCCGAGGTTTTGACAAGTCTGTTTCTATGTAGGGTTTTACTAAGAAGGGTTTATCAGTTTGTCCAGGACGAGAAATTGCAAAAAAGCCCTCAGGTCTGGATCTCTCTTCATAGTTTCTGGAGGGGTTATTATGTAAATTCACATGTGATCTGAGGTTGTCAATGTAAAGTTTGACCTCAATTAAGCCCACTTACCTACACCAGTCTAACTCAACATCACATTTAAGATCCGTTTAGTTAGAGAAGTGAAAAAGTAAAATGTTAGAAAATTTTGGGAGAATGAAAAAGAGAGATGATAGAAAATGTTTAGTTTTTCTTCTTGTGTGTTCGGTTGGAGGGGTGGAAAAGTGGGAGGATAGAAAACTCTTTTATTTGGTTGGAAAGAAAAAAGAGAATGATGAAAAATGTAATTTATATAAATTGACTATTATACCCTTATTACATAAATGGGAGGGTAATAAGTGGTCATGAATGATTTGGTGAGAATGGGGCATTTTTGTAAAAGTGCTACTCTAGCACTTTTCTCCCCACATTTTCCTCCCAATTTGAGAGAGAAAAAAAAAATGTGGGCCCAAAGAGAAAACTTTCTCCTGAGTTTTCTATCCTTTTTATTTTCCTTCCTCAACAGAACAGTGAAAAATAGCATTTTTCACCCTATTTTTCTCTATCTATTTTCCATCCTCTCTATTTTCACCCCAAACGAACACACTTTTAGTTTTTCATGAGCCGATAAGTTGGATTGGGTTCTAAATTTATTTTTTTTAAGCTTGAGTTGGGTTGAATTTGAGTTAGTATAATTGGCAAACCATCTAATCCGAGTAATTGTTTATGACTTTATTTAATCTTGAAAATAATTGAAATCTTGAAATTGTAACAATTTTAATGGGGTTTACAATTTTGTCATTTTGAATCTCATTTGTTGACAATTGTTTCAAAAAAAAAAATTCTTAATCTATTCTTTTTTGGGGTGGATAGAAAGTTTATTTCTTATAAGGGACTTATTAGCCTTAACTTAAAATGACCTCCTAGTTTGGTAGCTCTTTTAATCAAGGGCCATGTTAACTGATGCCCTTAGAATAATTATTAATAAACTATAATAGGAAAGTTTTGACACTACTTTTATAATATATATATATAAAAAATTATCAGCAATTTTATTAATTTATCATTCTCCCGATAAAATGTTTCTAAAAATAGTTTATAAACAGGTATTGGTTAACATTTTCCTTTTATCAAATATTAAGGATATTATTGACTCACGTGTATTGGGGTTTTAGGCTTGTTAGAGTATCAGCTCTATGAGTAAGTATTGAATATTTGGGGTTATTTTTGTTTTGACGCTTTACATTACAAAACTTTCATTTTAGTCCTTCGTGTTTGAGTTGTTTTCATTTTGACTTTTTACATTTTAAATTTTTCATTTTTGTCCTTCATATTTGGTTCAATTTTCTGTTTGGCCTTTTATGTGTCAAAATTTTCATTTATATAAAAAAAAAAATAAAAAACTAAATGATAAGTTCAAATGAAACTATTGAAACATAAAGGGTAAATAAAACATTGAATCAAACATAATAATCCAAATTAAAATTTTGAAGTAAATGGCCAAAATGAACAAACTCCAAGATTTCGAGTTTGGCCGAGTATACTCTAATACTAGCCCGCACCGCACATGAATGCACATTCAATGCCTAAGACAAAAATCTACTTGAACACACAGTTCTACAAGCAAACCAACTTTCCACCATTATTAAAAGGAGAGGTACCTATGCTTTGAAATCAACCTAATCAGGCTCCCAAACAAGCAATTTAGAAAGGCATCACGGTAAGATTTTCTCGGATCTATTTTATTTATTAGATAATAAGAGGTGGGAGATAAAGACTCATCATTTTTTTTTTTTTTAATGAATGGACACTTATGGCAGTGTTTTGTAAATAGACCTCTTTTGGTGAACATGCATACCCTGTAACCCTTTAATAGAGAGAACACAAAAAATTTTCAAGATGATAGACAAGGGACATATTTCTCTTTCATTTTACATTGGTTTCCAATTTATACTTCTTCAATTCCATCAAGAAGTATATATGTCTATTCACAAAAAAAATATATATTAATTTATTTACCAAACAACGTTATAAGTGTATGTCAACAAAAAAAAAATTAATCCGAATATATAATGAGCAAATGATTTGGATAAACTCTATGTGGCCACAGGCCACATTAAGTTTTCTAATGGGGAAAATTTTGCAATCACCACCAATAAATCTCTTGCCTCTCTCATCACCATATTCTCACACGCTTCAAAAACTTCATCACTTTTCATACTACAAAAAATATCTTAACCCATTTCCAGGTATTATCTGCCTTTCAAATATTTTATTCCCACCTTTCTGTTCAGTAATTAGCCTTCAAAGTCATTGCTTATACTTCTAGCAAGACCAGAACTTAGACCATAATTCAATACTCACCTTATTCTCCATCTCTCCAGACTCCTCTTAACTGAATTGGCGCTTATGATCACTATTCTCACATTCAGCAAAACAAAACAGACTTACTAAGAGAAAGGATAGAGCAATTTAAATTCTGCTGACATGTGCCACCCAAAACTATGTCTTCTCTCTCTGCAATTTACTTTCCTTTTTTTTTTTTCTGATTACTTAATATGAACTCATTAGTTTTGTTTTGCCTGAATATTGATCATGTTTATATAGTCTAACAGAAACTATTTGTAGTACTTTGTCAAACTCCTTCACTTGACGTTGCTGAACATTTCCTATTTGACCATGATAAATACTTTATTTTGTAATTGCTGAATATGTTTACTTAGCCATCATTAACGATTTCCTTTTTCTTGTTTGTTTACTTTTGACATTACTTTGCTGAATATGTTCATTTAGCTTCACTAGACTTTTTCGATATTGCTTTGCTAAACATGTTCATTTAAGCATGTTGCACTAACTAAATCTAGTCAGTTTTGCAGGATTCTACAATTTGGTCTTATTGGACTCTTTAAGACCGTGATGAGTTTTGTTAAAAACTTTCACTACGTCATGGTTGTTAAGAATATAAAGTAAGAGAAAGAAATTGGATAGTCTGTATCTTGATATATTATGTGTGTTACAATAAAGAGTCTTATATAGGCATAGTAAAAGCAATCACATCAACTCTTGCAAAATACAAAAAATAGCTTATTTTACATATTTTGACCAAAAAAACGCTCACATCAGTGGGTTGTAAAATTGTGCAAAAATGCACAAGTACTATAGTAACCGTGCATATATGCACAGTTACTATAGCTATTCTATACATTATTTTAGTATTATTTCTCTCCCCTCACATTCTCTCTTCCACTTACTTTCTCTCTCTCTTCAACTCATAAAAATATTATTTATATAAAATATAGTATATAATAAATGAAGTGATGTGCGTGTTTTGTAAAAATGATGGTGTAAAATAGAAAAAGTAGATTTTTTGTGTAAAATAAACAGAATCTTTTAGAAGAGCTGATGCGGTTGCTGTAAGTGTGAAGTATAAGTAATATGAGTGTATTACAAGTACAATATACTAGGTCAAATCCAATGGGATAATGGGCTAAACTGAGGTATATTCTAACATCCCCCTTCAAACTCAAGGTGGCAAGGAAGAAGCCAACTAGAGTTTGGATATAAGATCTCAAAGACAACTAGGCAGGTGAGTCTTCCATGAACACACCAAGCACATTGAAATCAACTACCACATACTATTTAGTCTCTCTCTCTATCTCACTTTATATTCTTAACATGATATCAGAGTCTTATATAGGCATAGTATGTGTGAAGTACAAGTATTATGAGTATACTACAAATAAAGTATACTGGGCCAAGCTCATTGGGCTAAACTAATATATATACTGAGAGGACAGAATCTTCAAATTAATTTATGTAATTTGTTATTTTTATGTAATTTTCGATATTTTAGGTTAGGGGCATTTATTTCCTTATTTTTAGATGTTTTTAATACTTTTTAGGTCAAATTTGGTTCCTGTTATGGTTAGCTATCAATTATGAGTTATTTTAAAATATATTTCCTTACTTATCAAGTTTTACGGAGCTCTTAAATAGGCCCCTAAGTTACACATTTTTTGGAATAAGTATTCAATTAATAAAATTCAGACTTTTGTCTTTCTATTTTCTAGTAGATTCCAAACCCTTTCTCCTTGTGAATACTCTTGTGGATTCAAGGAACCCTCATGGATTCGAAGATATTTTTAAAAGCAAACGTGTTTTGTTTATTGCTTTCTAGAAGCAAACGTATTCTGCTTCTTGACGCTTCCACATCCCGCATATGTTGGTATTAAAGCCTTGACTTATCCTGATCTGGTTGCTGACGTATGAGACAGTAGCAATTCTGATAACACAAAACTTAGCAAGTATTACATGACGTACAACTAGCACTCACAAATATATTTGCTAGAATGCTGTCGTTGGAGCATGGAAACAATAGGGGTAATTGTCGCAGAGATATAACTCACGGGCAACCTATTAGTAAGCAAATTTCATATATGCCTTACAAGAAAATTGCAAGTTTTAATGATTATTTTTTAAAAGAAGATTTTCTTCATTGGTTACTTGATTTAGAAGATTTATTTGACTATATGAGAATATTTGTTTTGAGAGAAAAGTGGGACTTGATTTGTATAAACTTAGTAAGTACACCTTACATTAGTGAGAATGAGTACAACTTAATAGAATCTAACAAGGTAAAGACAAAATTCGTTCATGGCTAAGGATGAAAAAGATGCTTGCTATCAAATTTTATCCTTTGGATTGTGAAGAAATCTTGTCGTATACAATACAAGATTATTATTGGCCAAGAAGTTCATACTTAAATTATTTTGAAGAGCCATATATTCCATCATTAAAGGAAGAATTGCATGTTGAAGTAAATATTGTTCTTGAAAATTATGTTGAAGTCAAAGAAAAAAATATAAAGATTTTTGAGGAAATTAATGAAGGCCTTGTTATAGAAGAAGAGCTTGAAATCAAGATTGTGGAGGAGATTAATGAAGATCCTATTATAGAGAAAAATCTTGAGGTCGAGATAGTAGTAACCATTAAAGAAAAAATCATAGAGGAAGTTGTCAATGATCTCGATGAAGTCAAGTTAGATGATTGCAACATTGATGCTCCTATTATTTTGGTGGGAGGCACTGAAACAAAGTATATTGATTTTATTGGGGTGGAAAGATTTGGTTTGATCATTGACTCTTATTTGGTGAATATTTTCAATTGCATGAATATCAAGAGACAAGAAGTTCAAGTTGTCCAATTGATGTCTTTCAAGTTTGGTAAGAATACAAAGAAGATGAAGTATTCAAAGTATTTGTTCTCTTGGCATGGAAGATTTTAGATTTCAACCATCAACTTGAAAACGAGTTTGTTTCAAGTGGAGGGGTCTGATGTAGGACAAAATCTTCAAATTAATTTATGTAATTTGTTATTTTTGGTATTTTTATATAATTTTTGTTAATTTAGGTTTAGGGCATTTATTTCCTTATTTTTAGGTGTTTTTAATACTTTTTAAGTCAAATTTAGTTCCAGTTATGGTTAGGTATTAATTAGGAGTTATTTTTATAAAAAAAATTTTGTCTGTCAAGTTTTACGGAGCCCTTAAATAGATTCCTAAGTCTGTACACGTTTTTTTGGAACAATTATTCAATCAATAAAAATTCAAACTTTTATCTTTCTATTTTCAGTAAATCCTAGACCCTTACTCCTTGTGGATTCAAGGACCCTTATGGGTGAAGCAAACATGTTTTGTTTCTTGTTTTCTAGAAGTACACGTATTCTATTTCTTAATGCTTTTGCTTTCGCTTTCGCATCCGCATGATATACTAACAATGGTTGAGCTTTTAGCCTTGCTAGATACATTATTTGGCCTTCACTAGATACACTTTTTTTGGCTCTGGTAGATAGACTTGTTAGCCATTGTTGGGTTCTGTTATCTAAGCTTAATTTATTAGACATTTTATTTTAACTTTGCTAAATGTATTAAGATAATTACTTCAGCAGGCACGTTATCTTAGCTCTGTTGAATCCTTCACAAACACTTTGCTAAACACATTGTGTATAGTTTTCTTCTCATCATGAACATCTACTACACGACAACCTCTAATGTTGTTAGAATATTCTACAATCAACCTTGGCATTGCTAGACACCTCATCACATCATTGTTGGATGCCTTTTATCACCATTAATAGATATCTCATGCTTGTAATCGCATTGTCACCAGAAGCATATGGCTAACTTGGACACTATTACAACATGTCACAACTAACTATCAATACTAGGAGTTTGTTTGGGATCCTCTTATTTTGTTAAAACTAAAATTTTTTGCTAAAAGTAAGTACAAGTTAGCTGAAATAGTAGAGTATGACCCATAAATAGTACTGAAAAGTACAATGGGACCATGAATAGTAGCAAAAATAAGCTAAATAGTAAAATAAGTTAGCAAAAATAATCTTGCCAAATACACACTAGATGCTCCTTATTGAACCTTTATGTTGAAAAATCAATGTCTCTCACAAACGGAACATCATTAAGACCCAACAATAGTAACTTTTACAAAAACAAAACACAAAGTATCCACAACCTAAATGCTTTAATGAAATTGATGAGAAAGAGGGAGAGAGATGGATCTTTGTATGTTGTTCCCTAACAACACCACAAGCTACTAAGATATTCAACATTTGCACAAATGAGCCATTGTCCTCGATGGCGGCTCCAGGAATTTTGTTTAGGGGGGTCATTAAAAAATTTTAATAAAAAAAAGAACTTGAATATATTGAGTTATCGACAAAAACAAATTAATACATGAAGTTTTACAATTTTCTTCTACAAATTCTCAAATTTTTAATTGTTATATGATGGTTCATTATGAGTATCTATTACCAATGTAGGTAGCTATGAGCCTATGGCTATTTTATTTTGTTAAGTTTATCTACCATTTTTATTTTTATGCAATTTTTATTATCTATTTGTTATTTTTTTATAAAAATATTTTAAACTAAACTCATTAGCTTTGTATTAATTATTGACGCACACAACCACACTCATTCATACATAAAATTATACACTTTGTGTTTACTTAACCAATCAAATGCTTGAACAAACACTAACTTTACAATTTTTTTTTCTTAAATTTTACTAACTTTATAACAAAAAGTTATTATAACATGATAACAATACACACACATTTAACAAACCATTTCTATTTCCTAATTATTAAATTATATAAATTTATATTGTACACACAAACGTCCACACACATCATAATTCACACAAATAGTATTATAATAAAAAGTAATGCACACAATCAATATTAGACACACTCACACACATAATATAAATTTATAAAAAAAAAGTGACACTTACAATTCACAAATGCTTACTCTTTACTCTTAGAGTTTGAAATACTTGTAATAAAGATGTGCAAAATTTAATTTAGGGTGTGCAAAAATATTTTTAAAATAAATTAAAGTATTAAACTAACAAAAAAAAACATGTTATATATAATTTTTTTTTTTTTGAAGTCAGGGGTTCATTTGAACCCCAGAATATAGACTAGTGCCGCCCCTGATTGTCCTTTTATATAGATCCCCAAGGTTATGAGGCCAAGAGATGCAGCTCTTTGACAATGAGCACAACTTTTTGCAATGGGCTAGACTACGCACACTCTGTTTGGATTTGATTTGGCCCAATATTTCTAACTCTTTGATTTTCACATGGTCTTGCAGGATGCCGGTAACAAAAGGTTGTACAAATAAAGAGTGGCGGTGTTCATACTAGCAAACATCTTGCATTCGTTAATGGTTGTACGAATAATTCTAATATTGATGAATCACCTCACCACCATCCTTGACATTGTCGGATGCTCTATCATCTAACCACTAAAAAAATGGTGGTGGGGTTCTTACACAATGCATAAAATTTTTACTATTGAGTGATCTGGAAAAGATTATTAATAATAATAGGCAGTCTTACCGTCAATGTTTTTACAAATGTTGATTTCCAGACACAAAACCAAGACTCATCGCTTTTGTTGGAAGGTACGTACTCGTGCCAGGCCCGAGCTCTTATGATTTAACAATCTCTATTCTCTCTAAAGGAAAAGTTCTCTCTTACTAATTTTGCTAATTTCCTCTTTATGTCATCATTCATCTTACTCTACTTATTATCTACATTACTTCATTGTTAAAAGAGAAACACAACAATAGGAGCCAGCTCAACTACTCGCACAACTCTAATTCTAACGACCGACTTATTAAAACAGTATCCTCATCACATGTGTTTTGCGCGTGGGATAAGGCTCTAGCCTTTTTTTTTTCCTTTTTCTTTTTTTCTAGTATCATAAATTTGCATTCATCTCAATTTTTAGAATAGAAGAGCATCCACTGATTTTTCTTCTATTTTGCACAAAAAAACCTACTTTTTCTATTTTACAGATTCAATTTTACAAAACACTCATATTAGTCTATCTATTCTAAAAATTTAGTCAATAAAATATTCATTCTTTTACCATTTTTTATTATTTTCTTCACTGCCTCTCTCTCCCTCTCAGACCCAACCACCATCATCATCACTACCTCGATCGGCGAATCATTCAAGATCAAACCAACCCAAGATCAGAAACCCATTCAAGCCTAAACCCACTCAATCTGAAAGCTAAATCATCACCCACCCAACCTGAAACCCACTGATCAAACAACGAGAAATCAGTGAGTTGATCGGCAGCGATTTGATCAAGTTTCGTGTGGCAGTGGTTTGATGTTAATCAACGACAGTGGTTTGATGTTGATCGATGGCAGTGGTTTGATGTTGATCAGGCAAGTTGATCGGTGGCAGTGGTTTGATGCTGATCAAATGAGAAAAATGGAGAGTGAGGTGAGAGTGATCGGCAGCAATTTGATCAGGCTTCGTATGGTTTGATGTTGATCGGCGGCAATGGTTTGATGTTGATTAGGCGAGTTCTTTGTGCAACAGTGGTTTGATGTTGATCAAATGAGAAAAACAAAGAGTGAGGTGAGAGTGAGAGTGAGAGCAAGAGAGAGAGAGAGAGAGAGAGAGAGAGAGAGAGAGAGGAATTATTAAAATATGAAATGCAAGTGCTACACCCATTGATGTACAGTTACTGTAGCAATTGTGCATTTATGGACATTTTTACACCCACTGATGTACATGTTTTTTTTTTTTTTTTGTTAAAATTTGTAAAATCTAGAGTTTTTTGCATTTTGCAAGACTTTGCACCCACTGATGTGGATGCTTTAACACAACCCCAAAAAAAAAAGCTTAAAAAAACAAAAAACAAAATTAATTAATAGAAACTGGTGAGTCTTGATAAAGTAAAAAAACAAAAAAGTTGGAACGTGGGCTTGAAGGAAATATACAAAGTGGACTGAGAAGTTTCTTCTTCTTCTTTAGGATAAGTTTGTTTTGGAGACATGAATTAATAGGAGAATGTCTTATTTTGTAGGCATTTTAAGTAAAGTTGAAGATATTTTTACCAAATTGTCCCCAAGTTTGTCCCTATTAAACCCATGGTTTTGAAATCTAGATTAGACCATCCGGTTGAACCAGGTTAACCATGAACTATTTACAAGTCCAGTTTTTTTAAACTAATAAAACCAAAGATCTTCATTTTTCTGTGAACCTCTCGAACCTCGGTCAAATTGCCCAGTTTTCAAAATCAAACACAGGTTTAACAGTCTTCAAGGCCAAGATCTCTCACATCAAATCTGCTGAGAGAAAAGAAAAGAAGAAGAGAAGAGTGAGAAGCAGCAGAGAGAAAGATGAGCGGGGAAGAGACAAAGAGGATTTGTTTTGCACTTCTACTAGACTATTGGCCTTTTGTTTTTTTTGTTTCAGAACCATTGAAGAAAGTGACTAAGAAATGAAGGAGAGAAAGAGATAAAGCATACTTGGCCTTTTTTGGCCAATAGTATAATTTTAGGAAAAAATTAGAAAAAAAGCACCGGGTCAAACTTATTTAGTAATGTAGCATGTTATTTGGAACTCGAGTTTGTCAAACTCGAGTTCCAATAAAACTCAAGTTTACCAAACTCAAGTTTCAAGCATTATGACAATCTGATCAAAACACTTGAGAGTTAGAGATTGTCATACCCACAATCATCTACACATTTTATAATGGTTTTCCTCTACTCCTACCTCTCCATCTCTACAACCTTGAAAGGTTCTTAGCCCAAACACTTACCTCACATAATCTAAGTGTTGAGACAAGTTTTGGTGCCTTTGGGAAGCATTGGAAAGAGCCATAAAGTGGCGGATGCAATTGGGTTGAATTGCAGGATACGGAAAGCTAGTGAAGACAAGACTCTAAGAAGTACGTTAGTAGCAAGAGCTTGGAGGGCTCAAGTACATTAGGTAGACTAAGCTTAGAGGGTTTTTTGTTATTCGTGTACTCCAACTTATTCACTAGTGGATCAATTTTGACTTGAAGGGTTGCGGAGAGGTTTTTCGCAGAGTTTTTCAATTTCCTCTTCGATAACATGTCTTAGTGTTATCTTGTGTTTGTATCTCTCTTCTCTACTCTCTAAGCTTTACTTTTATTGTTCATTGTGGTTGAATATGTCTTAGAATAGTATTATCGGTTTATTGCGTTCATTTACTCTTGTTCCACAATTTGATAAGTTAGAGTAAAAGCAATCTAGTCGTATCTTTAAAATTTAGGGTCTGAACAAGTTTTAGTATTTTTACACTAACTGAGCTTTCAGAAACAATCTGCAAAATTTTGTTCATAATTCAGGAGTGTAAACTATTTCATTTTTGGTTAAGAAGAGGAGTGTAAATTTGCTACTGTACTACATAATACAGAATGTCATATTTTGGGCAAAAACAATTTCTTAATGTTTGGTTAATATAGACTTTCATTATGGCCAAAATGGGCATTTTCCCCTTTCGCCCAACAGATGTAGCAAAATACCCCAGCACTGAAATTCGATTTTTAGAAAATCGAGTTTAAATGAAAAACTCGATTTGATGAAAATCGAGTAAAGTGAAAAATTTTACATGGAACTCGAGTTCCGTGTATTTTTTTTTTAAGTTTGATTTCACATAACTTGATTTTCTAAAAATCGAGTTTTTCATTGAAACTCGATTTTTAGAAAATTGAGTTTAAAACAAGGACATTTTGCTAGAAAGTTTTGACAAAAGGGGTTAATGTCATTTTGGCTCTTTCATTATCTGATCATTAGGTCTCAAAGTTTTGAGACCAAGATGTGCCCTACTTTTATCCGGTCACCCATTTTCTTGGCTGATATATGTGTCTTTTTAGAAATTGCCTATTTTCAATAACTTATTTACATAATGTGAGTCACAAAGATAAAAGCTAACTTATTTTTAATAAATTAAAAGTAAGATCATTTGAAGTCAAGTCTACTAAAAATATAAAAAGAGGCAATGCCTCTATCCATAGTAGTTTGGTTTATTCAACTCGTGTGCACTGTTCATTTGGCCTCTTTTTTTTCTTTTTTTTGCCTATTGTTGCTCTCTTTTCCTTCTTCTTTTTTCCCACCACTTTCGTTTCTTTTCTTTTCTTTTTTCTCTGCCTTTTTTTCGGGGTAATATCGCCATGTCCACTCTTTTCTTGTATTTTTTTTTAATATATAAAGTTGTTAGTTGACACAATAAATTGTCGCAATATTTTTACAATTGTTGATGTGATAATTCCTTATAGGTTAAAATAAAATATCATACTAGAATCATCCACAACTAAAACTAAAGGTATTATGAAAAAAGAAATGCTACATCTACAACATTTTTCACAACACTTTCACAACATTGTTCATTAGGCTTTTTTTTTTTTTTTTTTTCTTTTTCACAAGCCACATTACGCCAGTTTTGGTTGTATTGTTTTCGTATTTTCTTTTAAATATTTATATGTGTATGTATAGTTACACTGATTTAACAAATTCTTATAATATTTTCACAATTATTAACAATTTGCACTATTCATTGGCCCCTTTTTTTCACAATACGCTGGTTTTGCTTGTGCTTTTAAATATTATATGTATATACACAATTACATTGACAGCAACAAATTTTTACAATATTTTCATAATTATTGAAGTGTCAATTTTTTAAAGGTCAAAATAAAATAAGAAACTGATACCAATCACAACTAAAAATAATTGTATTATAAAAATGTTATAACATCTTCTTCTTGTCACAACATTTTCACAATCCTGAGATCTTAGTTCTTTATAGATCAAAATAAAATAATAAGAAATGTTATATCTACAACATTTTTCACAATAATTTTATAACAAATTTTATGTGGCAATGTATTTTTGAAGGATAAAAAAATGATATCAGTATTTAGTTCAATTTAAAACCAATAACAATTTGTCATTTATAATTTGTTCTAAAAATGTTATGGATGTAGCATTTCTCTCAAATAAAATAAAAATATATCTATTCGGATCCTAAAAATAAAAGTATTGTGAAAATGTTTTAATATTCTGTTGTATCCTTAGACTTCATTTTTAATATATATAGTCAAATTGGGTAAGCCAAAATTCACTGTAGGTTTCACGCGCAATTTTCTTGTATTGTCTTTTTTGTTTGTTTGTTTTTAATGCATGATTTTAAAACCAGTAATAATTTTTAACTAAGATTTGTTGTGAAAATACTGTGGACGTAAAAATTAAATAATAAAATATCAAACTGGAACCTACCACAGCTGGAAATAAAAAATATTATGAAAATGTTGTGACGTTTTGTTATATTCCTAAAAATTTTTTTGGTGTGACATTTTGTTGTGTTCCTAGGTTTCTTTTTTCTGTTTAGTCAAATTTAGTAAGCCACAATTCATTGTTTTAGGCACAATTTTCTTCAATTATCTTTTTATTTTATTTTTAAATGCACAGTTAAAAGTGGTTAGCCCAATTTAAAACCAGTAGCAATTTACCACTTAAGATTTATTATGAAGATATTGTGGACATAACATTACTTTAAAATAAAATAATAAAATATCATACTAGGACCCACCATAGCTAAAAATAAAGGTATTGTAAAAATATCATGACTTTTTGTTGTGTTTCTAGACTTCTTTTTTTGGTTTAGTCAAATTAAGCCAAAATTCATTGTTTTAGGCACAATTTTCTTCAATTGGCTTTTTATTATATTTTTAAATGCACGGTTAAAAATGGTTAGCCCAATTTAAAACCAGTAGCCAATTTACCACCTAAGATTTATTATGAAAATATTGTGGACTTAATATTACTCTAAAATAAAATAATAAAATATCAGACTAGAACCCACTATAGCTAGAAATAAAGGTATTGTAAAAATATTGTGACTTTCTGTTGTATTTCTTGACTTCTTTTTTCATTTATTCAATTTTTTGAACTAAAATTCATTGTTTAATGCATAATTTTTTTTAGTTTGATTTTTTTTAACACACTGTTTCAAGTTTTTTTTAAAAATAAATAATAAACACACACACACACATACACACACATACACACACATTGTTTTACACAAACAAATTGAGGAAGTAACACTTTCCTCCTTTATATTCATAGTAGTTGCATTCCTCCCTAAACTAAAGTTGAATAATTTCATCATTTATATTTTGTAAATGAGCATATACCCCTATTGTTTCTCTCTTAGTTAAACCTTAACAAAATCCTATAATTCCTAAAATATTTCATTGTACAATGTTTAATATACTCCTAAATTTTAATGTCCCAAAAAATTTCTTTGTGTATTTTGAAATTTATATGATAGACCGGTAGTCATGCTTGGAAAGTTAGAATGATGATATATGGTATTTTATTTGTTACCTAGAGAACACTAATCTATTACGTTTAAGGGTCCGTTTGAATACAACTTATATTGCTAAAAATTGAAAACACTATAGTAAAATAATTTTTAAATGTGTGAATAGTTCCGTGGGACCAATTTTTAATGAAAAAGTTGTTAAAAAGTAAGGTTTGTGGGTCCTGTGAACAGTACACGGGACCTACTGGTGTGCACTGTCTACCGCTTATTTTGTTGGTGTGAACAATGTACTCACAGAAAAGTCAAAAATCACGGCTCAAAAATAATAATAATAATAACGCAGATGCAAAACGCAGTTTCATCCGGATACAAACGCCACCTAAATCTTCTAAACTTATAATTTTATATAATAGAAACTTTGATGATATATTTCTTTTGTTAATTTGTTCTTTTTTAAATTTATTTTCCTGCTTAAAAGGGTATTCATTAAAAATACGCAAGTTAAACATCATAGTTAGCTCATAAAATAAGATAATAAAGAATGAAATATGAATAACAAAAACTTCATTGTAGATGATTGCAAGTATTTAATTTAATAAAGATCTTCAAAAAAATTGTAACATATATTATCATTCATTGTGAAAATTTAAATATTGTAGAAAGATGATAACATTCATTATCATTCTTTGTAGCATTTTTTGGTGAGTAGATATTACATTTAGTAAATAAGTTCTAAGAAATTGTCATAGTACATAAATATTCAAATAACTATTTTAAATTTAAGTACATGATTTCATCCTTCTTCAACAAAAAAAATCTATATTAATTGGTTGCCAAACTAGTATTGAACCTATAGATAATTTAAACAAAAAACAAACTTTTGATCGGTTGCCAAACTCACATCACCAAAAATTAATGTGAAAGCTGCATCAAGAAAATTTTGTTCTTCCACTTAATATATGGAAGCTTTTGGAAAGTGAGGCTTAACATGTGCATGCCACTATATATAATGTTGGTACAGTAGTGGAGAAAGTTGAGGAGCGTCCCACCTTGGTTTTAAGTTCGTGTCTAGCATCATTTCATGTTTGTAACTTCATCTGCATCCACACCTTCTCTATTCATCATAAAAGGAATTCTTGTCTTGAAATTCTCCTAATTAGTTCTAATATCTTTTTAATCAAATTTATTGATTATAGATCTTGATGAATTGGTCAATTGTCACTATGAATGCATGCAAATAATTTGAAAAGAAAAGGGCTATGGGATTCATATATTCAGCTAACTTTTTATCGTAATAGAAGAGAATTGTTGAAATCCTGGTGAATTAGTCTTAAATATTCATAGAAATAATCATTAAGCACAAGAATTTCTTTTCATTTTTCTTTTCTTTTGGGGAGTGTGCATGGGTGGGTGCTTTTGTCATTATGACGCAAGTCACAGAAAATGGTCAAAGGAATTAGTTTAAAGATAATTAGTATGTTGAAACTAATGAACTTCTCATGTGCTTCTTAATGCTATTCCTACGTATGATTACAAATATTTCCACGGCCAAACAGAACGAAAAGAAGACTCTCTCAAGAAACATAACAAAAAATACATATTAAAAAATCAAAAACAGAAAAAGTAGTAGAATTATTCCTAGACAGCTAGCCTAATTATGGCTGATTTGACCACCTTAAACCTAAGGTGTTAAGCCAAGCTACAGTAAGATTATGACCATAGATTCTCATCATATCATCTGTGACCTCTGGATGACATAAATAAACTAGTGCAAGTATGTGCTAAAAATATTAAAAAGAAAAGATTGGGAAGGATATTAATGTTCTTACATGTTGAATTGTGACCAATTCAATAAAACCTTGTTTGACACAGTGGGAAGAAATGTGCCCAATTGCTCATTAGACAATCTCAAGGCTCAAGCTAAATTACTGTTTTCAGATTATGCATGTCTCAATTAGTAACAACCTTTTTCTTTTTTATTACTCATGAACATTAGGCTACACATAAAGGGGTTGCCTTCCCCTCCAAGATTAATTTTGTATCATTTGGAATCTTAGACCCAATAATCTGAGAGAATAGTACCACCTTAGTAGACAAGCCACTTGGATTTTATATTAGTCCTATGGAGATAATTTAGGTTTTCCAGTTCTGTGCTGAAGATGATAGTGATTATTGTAATTCATCATAAATTTCCAGTTCTGTGCTGAAGATGATTTATGATATTAGGTTTTCTTCTTGTTCTTGTTTTCTCTTATAACATGGAGCAAAAGGACCAAAGAGGTATCAGATAAATAAGCTGCCGAAAGAAATATTTATGAAAAAGACAGTCAGATGGGGCTCTGTAAACATGATTAGTCATAGCCAAGGCTGGCCATTTGAAGCCCACAAAGAAAGATTTCATGTTGTAGTTATGTTCCAATGATGATAGGAGCATATACTTTGACTGAGAAAAGAAAAAAAAGCAAGAGAGAAAAAGGGCAAAATAATAAAAAGAGAAACCCTAATTGCTTGCAAGGCAAAGAATTCTTTGCCATAATCATGTCGCATGTACTCATAACGACATTGTCCATCTATGAATTTGATCTTTGCTTGTTGCAATCTAAAGCTGATGCCACATACTCATTATCATTACATTTCTCTAACACAACCCTTTGACGAGGTGGTGGGTCAAAACTTCACACCACCACCTCTTCCTATTCCTCTATGTAGACTGATTTCACAACCTTAAGGAATTGGCCTAACAAATCCTAATTAAGGCCTCACGAGATTCATAAAATTTTAAATTAAAAATCTTTAGTCAAAGGGCCTAATGGATTCTAATTAAGGCCTCGTGAGATTCGTAAAATTTTGAAATAAAAATCTCTAGTCAAAGAGATTTCTAAAACTTGATTTTTCATATAGGAACTAAGCTCATCCCAAATCTTTCTAAAATTTTCAAAGGCTTAACTAATTTTTCACCTTATTCAAAGTATACTGGTTTTGGCCCTGGCCCAATTTTCAATTTCAACTTTAGCATTATCTTTTTACTTGTTAAATAGGGAGTAGAGTTTCATTCCTACTAGTAACATTCAAAACAAGAAGGATCCATCTCTTCCATTCTACTCAAAAAAATAGGATTCATCTCTTCCTTTAATTTCTAATTGTTAGAATTATAGTTACATGAATTAAATTCAATCATTTTCTAACAATTTAAGCTAAATTCGTAATTTATTACCGCTGGTATCGTGTATATTAGAGACAAGAACCAGTCTGAGATGAGCTTTCAATTGAAGAAATGTGTAAGATGATAATGAATAGCCATGGCCTATTCTTACTGTGATTCCACAGTAGTTTATATGATTACTCATTGGCCATGGCCCCCATTCAATACAAGGGTTAGTTGAAGTCAACTTAAACAAGACAATCCTGGTCATCTGATCGTTTACAGCTTTACATCTTCACTAGACTCTCACTTTCTCATTTTATTTTCTCCTTTACTCTAGTAATGCTTTTTCTTTTTTTTTTAATCACAATATGGGAAATTGGAATTACTCTTTTTTTCCCCTAAAGGTATTACATCCTCTATATATACTTGTAATGCCTAAATATAGGATTCTTTTCCATGATTAGACTCCATATCTTAGTAGATCCAATTGGATGAAAACTTTATTCATGCACATCACACTAGATATGAGAGGTTGAAATTAGGAATCCACTTGTTAAAAAGTTGGTGGTGAGGTTATATTTTATGTATCTAATTTGTTTACGAAATAAAAGCATTTATACTTTCTAGGTATGCCATGAGGATTTTTTGGGTCGCCTTTTTTATCTGGGTGCTAAAATCATCAATTGTCCATGACTTTCATGGGCTGAGTTTTCTTCTAAAATAATAAAGTGACAAAAAACATCATCATTTCTGCTAAGAAATTAGTCACCACTACATACATTCTCTGATATTCACCTTCCCCCCCCCCCCCCCCCACCACTCTATGGCCCACCCAGCTCCCCTGGCTCCAGTTTTTCTTTTTTTCCATTATAACTCCTCTCCTATTTTTCCATCTAGTAAAACCTAATTTTCTTGCAATTTTTTTTATCATCTTTGTTATTTTTTGGCTAAATCAATCCATGATTACAATTTTTTTTTCATGATATATACAACTGAACTGGGAAGAAAAAAAAAATATATATATATATATGGCGTATAAATACATTATTTAGCATATTTCACAGACTCTATTTTTTGACCCCTTTTTCGGCCTGAAGATAGAACCTCCTTTAGACTTTATGATAAGTTTATGTATAGGGTACAGTAGGCATACATTAACAAATTTATTTTTGGAAAAAGTTTTATTGGGAATTGAAAAAATTGTCAAAACTTTTTTAATTCTCTATAAAAAAATTTCAAAAAATGGTATACTATTATGTGTCCTTAAGACACACATTAGTAAAATCATTACTAAAATACTTAATTCAACCACAACAGTCTAATCATACATTTCAAATCAGACTGTTCAAAGATAGGATTTATTCTTCATAACTTTTATGTTATTTTATTCCTCACGTTTCCTTCTAAATACATTATATTATATGTCCCTATCACTGATGAAATTCTACATTCCAAAACCGACTCGACCCAACGAGTTGGGTCAGTTTTAGGGCTTGGTGAGTTAAGTTGGATAACAAATTTTTTTTGATAGTGGGTTAGGTTGGGTTTCAGATCATAAAATTTTAAACCTGTCAAACCCGACCCCAGCCACTCATATATTTAATATATACTTAAAATATATTATATAATTAATAAAAAAATTTAAATAACTATCTCTTCCTATCCTATATAAAAGCCAATTAGTTCACACGAACTATAGTAAATTACTATTGTTACTTAGTCATTAGTGTTATTTGGCTTTAAAGAGTTACATTAATACTAATCTTTGGATTTTTTTAATATATTTATATTTATATTTTTTTCTGCTCAATTTAATAATATTATTAATAAAAAAATTATCCAACCCATGGGTTCAACCCAAGCCAACCTGACCCATGTGGGTTGGGTTGAAGTTATGTGATGGGTTGAGTTGAATTTTTTTTAACCTATCATGGTGGATTGGGTCAAAACATCCCTCTAACCCAACCCATTCACACCCCTAAATCAAACCTTGTAATTTATAATCAAAGGCAAACAATATATAATATAAACATGTACTTACAATTTCTAATGGATAAATGGATCATTTCTCAATTATTGGCTTTTTTATTTAATTTTTTTCATAGGAATTATCAAACACAAAAATAAATAAAGTGTGATTGTATAAGGTCTTTGTATACTATCAGTCATTTAGTTGATCTCCAAATTAATTCACAGTTCAGTTAATATTATATAATTTTATATAATAATTTTTTTTATAAATTAGTATTATATAATTTTATATCATATTTATTTTATTCAAAACTTATATTAACATTTATCATATTATATAATAAAGTTGTTCCTTACATGTTGTGGTCGTATCAAGTAGATATCATCTCCTTTTGTTATTATTCATTAAAAATATTGTGAAATTCTATTGCAAAAATTTCATTTTTTTTAAATCACTTTGATTAAATTCTTAATACCAAATTTTTTAAAAAATTTTATTATTATAATAATCTACAACAGTTTTTTTTATTTTAGTAATAAAAACTATTTATTAAACGTCGTACTTGCATTATGTAGCTTAACGTAAGTATTACAAATTTTATTAACGTAATTTGCCATGTGCTCAAAATAAGTACATTAAAAATATTTTTTTATTAATTTTAATGCATGCAAGTATATTAAAATTATTAACATAGTTTAATTACTTTAAATGAAACTCTATTACCAAAGGTTTAATAAAATTATAATATTATTTCCACTAAAACTCAATTCTTAAAACTTTCAAGAAATTAAAAAGGGAGTTTCATTATTTATTCCAAATCAATTTTATAATCTATTGTACTTTGGGTTTTGAAAAATATTTGGTCTTATACTATGTGTGCATTTGTCAAGTAGCTTAAAGCAAAAAAAAAATTCGACTATTTATTTCATTTTTACGTTTTTATATTATATTATTGAATTTTTTTTTTCAGTTTATATAATTCTTAATTAAAACATGTATTGCTGGACATGATACACGTAAAAATATTAAGGTTACATTTGGTACAAGTAAACTTATTTATTAGTTTGGTTGTGAGTTATAACATTCAAATAAAACTTAACATTTATTTTAGGAAATATCTTACTCATATAATTATATCTCCTTAAAAATTGTTATATTTAAATTTAGGAGAGATATGTGTTATTTTTTATGATTTTTTATCTTTATAATTGTTAGATGTATATGGAAAGTTTCTTTATTTGAAAATATATTAATTTTTGAAATTATTGCATTTACTAAGGAATAGCTAATACAACCTTTTAAAGAGAAATAATTATTCCTCATTTTAAAAAATAGTTATTCATAAGGAATGACTATTCCTTATGAAAAAAACATATCCAAACTAAAAAATAACTAAACTATAGGAATATCTATTACATTACAGCACCTATTACAGTCTACCAAACATGCCCTAAGTTTGAAATAAACTACAGAATTTTTACATGGTTAATTACACGTCATACAGATATATGGTTAAAAGAGCAAATTGCACAAACAAAGTTTTCAAATGCAAGAGTGAAGAACCAAATAAATTGCCAGTGGCATAGCCATGTAAGAGATCAGAATCATTTGATTGTTGAACATGGTGGCATTCATGGCCACACCTTGGAGTTCTCACACTTGTTGTAATTAAGGGTTTTCTATATGTATAATAAGAAAGAAAAATATGCTAAAATTATGATTGCCTATAGCGGTGCCGTGTGCCCGCCGCTAAAGGTGGACACAAATAATGGGGTACATAATCCGCCGCTAAAAGTCAATTGACACGAATTTGAATGTCATATGGCGGCGGTTTTATGCCCGCTACAATAAACCAAAATCGCCGCTACAAGGTGTATCTATAGTAGCGCTTTTTGTTACCACTGCAATAGATTTATAGCGGCACTGCAATAGTGGCAGGAAGAATTGCCGCAATAGGTCTTTTTTTTGTAGTGATGTTAACAACCCCCCAAAAATAAAACTTAAGCATGTGTGAAAGAAGACAACTTGAGTTTGGAGATGAGATCACGGAGAGGATCACGCAATGAAACTTGGTGAACATACGGACAAGTTGGTCTACAAAGGAAACATATAGCAGATGAAAGCTACCCTGTTGAAGATGATGACGGATAAATTGGAAATCGATCACAATATCTTCAATGTGATCGTGAAAAACAACATTATTAGCAATGTCGATAGCGCTCTGATTAATGTTATAATGGTTAGTAGTACTAGTTTAAAAGGCACATATCAACTAAAAGCCATTGAAGCCACAAAAAATTAGTAGTATCAGCTTGGTACTCAACTTCAATACTAGATGGGGAGATTAACATATTATTTCTTGCTTTTCGAGGATATGAGGAGGTGCCAAGCAAGAAAAATTAACTAGTGGTGTAGCAATGATCTCTAGGATTATCAATCCAATCTACATTGGAATAAGCACACAATTCAAAAGAGGACTTAAAAAGAAAAGTGGAGTCCAGGTAAAAAGGTCACCAATATTCAATGCATAATGTGAAGAACAATCGTATATATAATGAGCAGATCGGATAGCGGTCAAAAATTGGCTAACCAAGTGAATGACATAGGAAATGTCAAGCTGTGTAACAATGAGATATACAAGACTCCCAACTAGCTAGCAATAGAGAGTGGCATCCTAGAAAGGTTCTCAATCAATGGCATTGAGCTTTGCACTAACCTCTAGAGGACTAGAAACAATCTTACTATAATCAAGTCAACTTTGTAAAAAATATCAATATCATATTCAACTTAATAGAGATAATATCCATTGAAGGTGGAAGTGACCTCGAGTCTAAGAAATTAATTCAAAGTCCCCACATATTTCATTTCAAATTTATGGCTATGAAAAGTCTGAGGACCTCGTAACTCTATAGTTTCATCACGATAACAATCATAAAAGGAAACTATATTAAAAGCCAAAGTGTTGGACTATGTGAAGCCTAATTATATTTGATCCAGTTAATGACCTGTACGTTTTTATATCCCTTAAAACAACCAGTTTAACCTGGTTATTTAGCCAAGTTATTAACTTAGATAAATTATACAAATCTAGGTTAACATAAAACAATCATATCATGCAAAGCAGCGAAAAAATAAATAACACAATGATATGATGACCCAGAAAAATCAAACCGATAAAAAACTTGGGGAGGATTTAACCTAACTATCCTCAAGGTAAAATTAAATCCACTATGAAAGAATTGAAGTTTACACAATAACAACTTAGACCACTAGCATCCTATTGCTACCTCGAGTAGAAACTTACTACCACGACCATGTGACAGCTTCGAGTCCACGGACTACTTCTTTCTTAGATTCCCAGCAAGCACAAGCACTCCCACTTGTATATCTTTAAGCTCTTAATGCAGCAACTGAATGATCATCAAGTTCTTGACATAATCTTGATCCTTGATAACCCTAAGTATGTGTGAAGACAAACACCTCTAGATCTCACATAAGATTCACACACACAGCGTCAACAACCTCTAAAAACGTGGCTAGGATTTTCCCTTTTATACTTAGGGCAAAACATAAAACCCTACACGTAAAACAGGCTTGGGCTGAGTTGGAAAATTCTGTAGAAAAATAATCCGCTCAACTTTCAATTGGTTGAGTCTAATTCTCGATCGATCGAGCTAGACAGAATTGCACAGTAAATTCTGCAGCAACTTGATTCCAACTTTACATAAAAGACACATACTTTGAGTAGTCTAAACGAAACTAAAAGGTTTTGATTATGGTTTGCCAACATTACAAATTAGTGTTCTAATACATTTAAACCTAAAGGTCTTAGAACCTAACAAACTCCCCCTTTGGCAATCCGTGACAAAACACAAACACAACAAAATGCTCAAAGTTTACATATAAACAGCCCATTACAAAAAACAAAGCCCAACATAACAAATTCAACCTAACTACTATCCATCAATTGCAAGTGTAGACAACAGCACGACTGAATCAACCTGTATACTTCTGTAATACTTAACAAACACATAAACGCATGTGTGGAAAATACAAGTAAAACCACATAACTTCTTGATTTTAGATAAATATAAACTATAAACTACAAGACATATATCAAGAATAAACTCATCAATATAGATCAATAAACAATGTAGCATAATGTGAAACAAGAAACAGATAAACAAAACAAAATATCTCCCCCTATCATGGATAACCTAATCCAAACAACATGAGCCAAAAAGATATATACAAAGTGAAACACCTAAATACAATCTAAAAACTCCACAGCTCCAAACAACTCAAAAAAAAAATCTCCCCCTAATAACAAAAACACCTCTCTACACCATATATGCATCTACACCATATATGCACTCCCCCTTTTGTAATGAATTGCTAAAAGGTACTTACTCATCATCAAAAGGAGGTGGCAGTCTAAAACTCTCCAAATCTGCTCGCAAGGCACGAAACTCATCAAACATATCCACCAAAAGCTGACCATGAGATGCCTAAACAGTCATTACAATTTCCAACATACGTCGAATGTCTAAATCATCCGAAGTAGAAGATGGAGGAACATCAGCAGCAGCAGCAACAGGAGGATCGTCAGATGCCTCAGCAGGAGTGTCACTTGTAGAGAAGGGAGGAGGAGGAGGTACGACACCAAAAGAATCAACCCTAGGACGCTTAGAGCTTGCTTTCAACTGAGCAGCCCTCTGCCTAAGAAAGGAGGCACCTATAGGAGCTATAATATGAACAGGCTCAGACGCGGGAAAATCCTCTAAACCAATATGTAAGAGGATCCGATGAATAAAAACAGGGAAGAAAAGAGCATAAACAGTAGAACTACTCCTTTAAACCTCGTTCAAAGAACGAATAAACAGATGAGGAAAACTGATAGGAGCATCAGTAACAAGGGCATACAGAAACACACATTGCTCAATAGGGATGGTGTGCAAATGAGAAATAGGCCACAAGGAATGACACGCAATCTGAAATAAAAGATAGTGAACCCCAAAGATCTCAGTAGTAGTGATTTGAGGATCAGAATCCCACTAGATAGAAGACCCAGTGATGTAAGACATGATGTCGTTTAGGGGAGAAGACTCATCATAAGGGTAGACAGGATGCTAAACCACAGGTACCCCAAGAGCTTCAGCCACTACCAAAGGACTAATGGTGTACTTTTTACCTCGTATCCAACTTTTAAGCAAAGTGTTGAAATCATAGATGTGCATAAAGAGGTTCAAGTAGAACTCTCTAATCAAGGTAGCTGGAGGGGGGTGTGAAAAATCTAACAAAGGTAACCAACCCCTACGCTCAAAGTTTCTCCTAATCTCGGGATCTAGCTCATCTAAAAGAACCTGTCTTTCAGCTCAAATGTTCCTCTTAAGATTAAGGGTTTCATAAGTCACTTGGTGTTTCTCACTCAAGAATCTCTCACTCTCAAAGGAAGGAGCAGAAGAAGAAGAGGATTGCTTGTTGGCTCTAGTTTTCCTAGGCATGATGCTAAGGAAAGAACAAACATACAGGAAAAAAAAAAAAGAGTAAACCAAGGGCAAACTGCAAGTTAGCACAAAACAAATATATAAATAACAATTTTATATGATGCATGAACAAAATCAACTCATGATGCATGCTCTAATGAAGTGAAAATAAGTTCAATGTAACTTTAAAATCACAAAATTGGCTTAAGCATAGAGTTTATATCAAAAACCCCAAAATTTTGAAAATCCACTTGTACAATTTTCAAGAAATTGACAAATTGATCATTACACAAGATAGATAGCACATTAAAATGATCAAATTAATCAATCCAACAAGCTAATTTCATCAAATTAAACTCAATTGAACTAAAACCCCAATTCGGGTAGTTTCAAGCCCTAGAATTTCAATCTTTCACAAAACCATCAAATTAATCAAATTGAATCACAAGAATCATGTTTATAACATCCCACAAGAAAAACCCAGTGATCAATTGTGAAAGAAAAAGCTTAAAACATCAAAAACCCCAAAAATCTTAGGTTCTCAATTTCCTTCTAAATGCATGAAAAATGAAAATAAATGAAAAAGAAAGGGTAAAAAGGTCTTACCGGCCTTAGATGACAAAAACCTGGCAAAAATTTTGAGGGAAAAAAACAAAAATCTTGCTTGGACCTTTAGACCGATCGAATAGAGAGAGAGAGTTTTGAACATTTGAAATAGGGAAAGAACACGTGAGAGAACTCAGATTTTTAAAAACTCTCCACACAACTTTCGATTGATTGAAAAACAGATTCAATCGATTAAAAGTTCTTCGATTGATCCAGTACCAATCGAGCATTGATCGAATCGGACAGGAGCTGACCAAAAATTTAATCGCAATTTCGACCGATCAAGAAACAGCTTCAATCGATCGAAATTCTAGAAAAAAAAAAATTTACGAAAAACAATGCATTTTTATGCATAAACTCCTTAAAGCATTGAAATCTATGAATAAAATGCATGAGTATGAGATAAAATGTTTTTTCAAAAACCCCTGATTTAAGCCCAAATTTCCCAAAAATTTAGAATTTCATTCAATTCACCTTCAAATCTCAAACTTCACAACACATTTTGCATTTAACTCAAGAAAGTTTTAATCTTGGATGGCCAAACCAAAATCACACACAGTAACATGTACAAAGTTTAGCAAAGAGTAACTTGTGTAGTGTGTGCAACTAGCAAAAGTTTAAGAAACATGTGAGGTGATGTGTGGATAGTAATCAAGCACAATTTCTACAAAATCCATCACATGAATTTAAAAGAGACTATCCCTCAAAGAGTTACATCATATAACTCTCACATCTCCTAGAATAAAAGTTTGCAATCATGTAAGTTTCTTGATTTACCTTATAATGTACACACCAATTTTGTTTGATCAGAAACTTATTAATAATTAGCCAGGATAATGTGCACACCAATTTTAATTGATAAAAATTATTCTAGTTCAATAATGTACACACCAATTTTTGCATTTAAACCGAGACTACACCTTATGTTCTTTTTGTGCATGTGCTACACTTTCTCAAACACAAAATCTAACGATATGCACTAAGGTGTTCATGATTAGCTAATAAATATTGGTGAGTGGGTTATTTATGCCTTTCTCAATAAGTTCAAGTTCGTCAATCAAAAACATATGATATCAAGATCAAGATCATGTGATCAATAACTATAAACATCTATCCACACAACATGCACTACAAAACTCAAACTAGTAAAGTGCAAGAAAATAAGCTCATCCAAGCTAAACAAGGTACATAAACATGTTATGTAAAGATAATATGACCAACCTTGATTTCAAATCCAAAAGAACAATACAAAACACATTTTGTTTCCCTTTTCCTTTCCCTTTTTTTTTGTTTTTTTAAATGAAAAAAACAAAAACAACCTAGAATGAAATATATGAATGTTATGCAATGCAAACCCTAGAAAGCAAAGAAAACAAAAACAAAAATACCAATAATAATGGTCACAAAGAGTATAACAATGAAGCACAAGGACCATGTCAGAAAGACTCACTTAGATTGAGCCTTTTGCATCCAAAGCTTTTTAGATGCACCTTGAGTATTGGAGTTCCTGTTCACATTAAAATGATTTCCAACTCCTAAATTGGAATAGAGGTTTAAAGACTTTACCAACTCACCAATAAGTACCATAGGATATTGTGCTTGAAGCACGGGTACTTTTGGTTTATTTGCTCGCTTAGCAGCTTGCAACTTGAACCAGTTTGGACGAATGTGCCCAAACTTTCCACAAAAATGACAAGCTCATGCAGGTCTATCATGCAACTTGCCCTTAGAAGGATTAGAAGTATTAGGTTTAGACTCATAAAAATCAACCCTAATCTTTTTAAGAGGTATGACTTCTACAGGTTTGACAACCTCACATATAGGAGGCTCAAAAGAAGGAACAAAGTTTGCGAAGTATGTTTCGAAAACAGAGATGCTTTCTACAAAACCTAACCCAGTTTTGTCTAAAGGAGACTTTTGAACACTCAATATTTGATCAAGTTTGGAACTAGTAGACCTATTAGTTTGTTCTCTAGCAACAGATAAATCATGTTCCAAATTCTTAACTTTATCAAGTAAAAGCATGTTCTCAGTCTTCACATTCTTCAATAGTTCATTAGCATCAAACAATTTCACAAGCAAATTTTGCTTTTCAAGCTCAAGAGATGCAATTTTCTTTAAGCCTAGATCAACATTCATAGCATCCTTTGCAGCAACTTTGCAAAATTTATTGTAGGCTTCTTGAAGATCTGCATCCTCGAAGAGTTCCCCATCAGAAGGGTTCTCCTCAACAGCAACACTTTCATCAACTACAGTATTAGCAGTGAAAGCAATGAAGTTTCCATCGTCGTCACACCCAGACTCATCATCAGAAACTTCATCATCACTAAGGGTTACAACCATAGCCTTACCTTTAGACCTCAAGTGTGTAGGACATTTAGATTTCATATGACCATACCCTTGACACCCAAAACATTGTTGTCCCATAGAATTATTAGAAGGTTGACCTACTTTTTCTTTAGGTTTTCAGTGTTATTAACCTTAGTGGGATCATTCCTCCTAAAATTTCTAAGTTCAGCAGTGTTTTCACCTCTTGCCCTTCTATTGTTATTCTTAAGATATGCAATCTCTGTAGCAGAGAGTTCATCATCATATCCACTCACATCAACATCATCAATAGACTTAAGAGTCATTGATTTGAATTTGCTAGTCTTAGGTAGGTCCAACTCATAGGACTGAAGAGATCCTACAAGTTCATCAATAGGGATGGAGTCCACATCCTTGCTCTCAGTGATGGCAGTCACTTTGGGTCTAAAGTCATCAGTCAAAGATCTAAGAATCTTCCTAACAATTTTAAGTTGATCATAGATTTCACCCAGATTATATGCAAAATTAACAATATCATTAAGTTTAGCATAGAATTCATCAAAAGATTCATCATTAGTCATCCTAATGCTTTCAAATCTAGTAGTTAATTGCTGCAACTTATTAATTTTAACTGCCTTTGTGCCTTCATGCACAGTTTGGAAGATATTCCAAGCAGTATGAGCAACCTCAACATTAGAGATCCTCTTAAATTCCTCCATAGAAATAGCATTAAAGATAGCATTAGCTACTTCTTTCTGAGAAGTTTGCCACTCACTCACAGGAGTAGTGGGCTTCTCCCATCCGTATTCAACGGAGTTCCAGACTCTTTCATCAATGAATTTCAAGAATACTTTCATCTTGACTTTCTAGTAAGTATAATTATTCCCATCAAAATGAGGAGGAATAACAAGAGAGTATCCGTGTTCCATGACAACAAGGGTTAAGGATTAGCTCAAAGATCAAAAGATCTTCAACAAAAGAGCTACCCACTCTGATACCACTTGTACGTTTTTAGACCCCTTAAAACAACTAGTTTAACCTAGTTATTTAGCCAAGTTATTAACTTAGATAAATTATGCAAATCTAGATTAACATAAAACAATCATATCATGCAAAGCAACAGAAAAATAAATAACACAATGATATGATAACGCAGAAAAACCAAACCGGTAAAAAACTTGGGGAGAATTTAACCTAGCTATCCTCAAGGTAAAACTGAATTCACTATGAAAGAATTGAAGTTTACACAATAGCGACTTAGACCACTAACATCATATTGCTACCTCGAGTAGAAAACTTACTACTACAATCACGTGACAACTCCGAGTCTACGGACTACTTCTTTCTTGGATTCCCAACAAGCACAAGCATTCCCGCTTGTATATCTTTAAGCTCTTAATGCAGCAACTGAATGATCATCAAGTTCTTGACATAATCTTGATCCTTAATAATCCTAAGTATGTGTGAAGGCAAACATCTCTAGATCTCATAGAAGATTCACACACACAGCATCAACAACCTCTAAAAACGTGGCTAGGGTTTTCCCTTTTATACCTAGGGCAAAACATAAAACCCTACACTTAAAACGGGCTTGGACTGAATTGGAAAATTCTGCAGAAAAATAATCTGCACGACTTTCGATCGGTCGAGTCTAATTCTCGATCGATCGAGCTAGGCAGAATTGCACAGTAAATTCTGCAACAACTTGATTCTAACTTTACATAAAAGACACATACTTTGAGCAGTCTAAACAAAACTAAAACGTTTTGATCATGGTTTGCCAACATTACAAATTAGTGTTCCAATACATTTAAACCTAAATCTCTTAGAACCTAACATGACCCAACCCGATATAAAAATGTTATGGCTTTTTTATTGGATTTTTCCTGAAGCTTAGTCCAAGAAGCAGAGGATTAAAAAAAAAAGCATTTTTTAGCCTATTGTGAATCTTGTGTGCAAGATTAAAATAAAAAATAAAAAATAAAAAACTATTGTTTCAAATTAGGGATTGGTGTATTGTTTTGAGAGAGAAAACTATAGTGTTGCATCTTGAATTTTTTTTCCTTGTGAATAGTAAAATTACTGCAACTTTATAGACATAAGTAAATTGCTAAATTACGTAAATATTATTTTATGTTATTACTTCTTTAGCGCATATTTTTTTCTCTATTTTGCATTTAACCAATTTGGGGATTTTCGTATATATTCCCTTCACAAAAAGGCCACAAGAACACGGATTTGTTTATGCTAAGTTAAAATAAACGGACCAGATAGGAAAGAACAAATGGTCTTTACTAAATAAATAATTAATTAATTTTTCTTGTTATGTATCTACATGGACATGATAAATCAACACTGATGGTATGAAGTAAGAACAGTTTACTTCTTTAAATTATATGACTAAAAAGGACCCCATAAATAGACTGTATTGATGTCTTCTTTTTTTTCATTAGATGTTCTTGGACCTTAGTAAAAAAGCAATGTTCGACGTTTTGATAATGTGGTAAATTGAAATTTACCGTTTGATGGTAGATTTTAGGCCTAAATGCCAAAATACACTTTTGATTGTGTGCAACTAAGGTATAATCTGAATTAAATTACCCTTTTGTTAATCCAATAGTTACAATAGATGATAAGGTACTAGTTGAACTGCTTGGTTCTTGATGACATCACCACTGCTTAGACCTATGAAGCAAGACAAGGTATCTAGCTATAAACAGAAAATTAGTAAAGAATTTTGAATAGTAAACCAAGGTTTTCATAGTATAATTATAGAAATATAATTATACAGAACGTGATTTCTTAAAATGTTTTTGTTTCAAATGCTATATGTCATATATATATATATAAACATTCATATAACATTTAATGTAATATACATATTTTACTAACTATGATTTATATTATATTATTCATTACTGAGGATTTTAGCTTAAAAAATACAAATTGATTCACCCAATGGGAACGTGCATGGATAATTTAAAAATTATAAGTAAGACAAAATAAATAAATAAAAAATCATTACATTTTAGCAAAATTTTACCATATTAGAATTAACAAATTCAACTAAAAGTTCTGCAATTCAATTAGTTCTTTTTGGTGTTCAAACACAGAAGTTCAAGTTTAGATATACATTCCCAACTATCAAATAAAAGAATCAGGAAATTTATGCAATTTTTTGAAATACATAATTATTCACATAATTTAAAAATTTCCATCCTGTCTCCGTGATTTAGAGAATATAGGTGACCTTTTTAGTAAAATCCTCAGCTCAAAGTCCACCCAAACAAAGCATTAATTTGCAAATGAATGCAGATGCAAACAAATCACTTTTTTCGTTCAAATGTCCCACCATGTCCCTGGACAACTTTTTTGGGGAAGGGTAAAATATGCTAACATAGACCTTGAGTAATTTTAATTTTTAATATATATATATATATATTTTTTTTTTTAGGAGAGGTAATTTTCATTTTGGGTATAGGTGAGTGAGTAGTAGAGAACACAGAAGACATAGGAAAGATCCTTTATATCAAAACGAAGTAAAACCCAAGAAAATGATTTATCTCACAAGACCCAAGATTGATAAAGGTTGAGAAGTAGCTTAGCTAGGGAGGCTTTCGGTTTAGGAAACTGAGAACCCACCTCCCTTTCTATCTCTCAGCCTCTCTTTCTGTCTCATTCTGGCCATAGAGCTTTCCCCAAAAGAAATTTTTTAGGCTCTGAAATCAGTAGTAAAGAGAGTTTCCCAACAACATACTCTGCACCATATTTTTATAGAAACTAGGCAGCAAACCCTATGCATTTTGACTCTCTCAAGTCTCACCCTCTCATTGACTATTGCCTATGCTTCAAACACCAAGGCTCTAAAACAAACAAAATCCAAAAAGCTTCTTCATAAAATAAATATTCCTCAGTCATTTCAGCACAACCCCACCATAAAAAAACACCACCCCCCCCCCCCCCCCCATCTTTGGTCTTATAAGAGTGTGAAAAGGAAGAGAGTAGAGAGTACTCCATGCCATGATTTGGGTTCTGAGAAAGAAGCGGATGGGTCTGAGAACAGAGTTGGCATGCTTGTCCTTGCTTCTGCTGATGCTACTACAGTTTGAGACTCCATGTTTTGCTGCTGGGATTGGAAGATTTACCAGATTCAAAGTTGGGTCTAGCTCTGAGCTCAATCCTGTTAAACCTCATGGTGGATTTAAAGGAAATGCAGACAAAGATAGTGAAGGAATTTTTGGTGCTGAAAAGAGAAAAGTCTACACGGGTCCAAATCCACTGCATAATAGATAAGTTTGTAGAGAAACCTAGTATGTTTTCTATATTTCAACCTATGAAATCTTTCTTGGCCTACTTTCCATTTTTGTCCTCTTTTTCTTTTCCTTTATTTTTCATTTTTTTTGGAAGCATTTTTTATGCTTGAAGCCTTTCAATATTTCAAGTAATCTTACAGATGTATATGAAAGTTTAGTTTTGAGATTTTGGTGAGGAAATATACTTATTTGTTAATAATAATATATTGGAAGAAGTACTTTTCATTATAAATATTTCATGAACATTAATGCCATTAATGGGGTTGTTGGTGTTAATGAATATTGTCCGGCTTTTGCTTTAGTTTGTTGGTGGTTTAATGTTACTCTCAGCAATTGCTCTTTTATAGGAAAGATCATGTTTTTCAATGAGCTTTTTTCTTTGTTCTTACTGAGATAAATATTGTTCTTACTGAGATAAATAGGTTTTCATTCTCTTCCAGATTAAGTAATGCATAGAGAGAAATTTGTTTGTAGCTGCGCATGTGCGTTATGATTTATGATATATGTCTGTGGGTTCACACACACACACACACACACATATATATATATATATATATATATATATATATATATATATTACATGTTTTTAAACAATATCATAAATATTTTTACACAATTTTTCACTCACACTTATTTTTAAAAAATACAAACAACAATACTAAAATAACATTACCAAACGCCACATAATATTCTTTGTATAAAAGATACATAATGTTTGCAAGAGAAAGTCGGTTTTTTAAATTTGTTTCTTTGAAAAAGTCTTTTTAATTTTTAAATACACATTAGAGAATTTAGTCAAAAAAAAATTATAGAGATTTGCTCCATGCACTACTATAGATGGCCCCACACACACACATAATATATATATATATATATTTCCTCGAAAGTTCTTTGGTATGTGTAATTCTCCTATTTCTCATGTACTAGGTAGAATCCTTTCAAATGGCCCCAAGTTTACCAAGTATATATCTAGGACCTATTAGCGTATATGCATCTCACTCTCTCTTTCTTCAATAATATAAGATGATTTGTGCCATAAATTTGCATATTTATTTACAGTTTTATATTTGAAAAATAATCATTAAGTGAGCTGAAGCTGAGTAACATTTGAACGGTCTACAGTGACCCAGTCATATTAATTTCTCTGTCTTGAATGATTACGAGGCGACCCCACTGTAAGTTTGATTTTGATTCTTTGCCAGCCATATGTCCACTATTATATAACAAGCCCTCTTCAAAGTAATAATCTTCATATTTTACACAATCATTTGTGGAAGTGAACCCTTTTGTAACATGTTTTGTTATGAACTATGGGCTTTTTGTTTTCTCCTTTTAATAGTAGATGATGTTTTGCGTAACAAAGTGAAAGCAGTTCGTTTCTTAGTTTTACTACAAGCTCTTACTGTAGATAGTATTTTTGTCATATATAATATATAAAAGAGTTTTGCTTCAAAGAAAGACTTCAAAATCGACACTGCAATGACAGGGTGGTTAAAAGTACACATGAAATTTTGTTTGTTGAGTTCTGTAAATTAAGGAAAAGTAGCCAGGAGCTTTTGAAGATTTTTCTATCATTTTAGAACTTTTGTCTGTGTTTGTTTCATTTCCCTGATTGTAAAAAGCTTGGAAAGTACATTTTATTTGGGGAATAGAAAGTTAGAAACTTTCAACTATTTTTTTCCCTCCTCTAATTTTTTTTCTAAACTATTTTTTTTTCTCATATGAGACAAATGAATAGAATCCATTTATTTTTTTGATAAGGCAAAATCGGAGATCACAAATTCTATAAGACCTTCATCCACTCCTTCTCTATCCATCATAAAATAAGGAATTCTATCTTGTTTTAAAATTCTCCAAATTAGTCCTAATATCTTTTAATCAAATTTATTAATTAAAACTCCTAAATTAGTCACTATGACTTGCATGCAAATAATTGGAAAAGAAAAGGTATGAAATCAAATGTTAAACATATATGCATGTACCAAGGAATTAATATAGTTTATCTAAAGATGGAAGAGGTTATTACCTCTCTTTATGTAAGTTAAATATTATGTCTCCAATTATTTTACCCACCAAAAAGTTGAATCACAATTTATCACACGCCACAAAGTCACAAACTACAAAGCAAAAGGTCGCTTTCCTATATGCATGACAAAAATGTCGCAGTTGGCATAGAGTAGAGTATACATAATTCATAAGAACACCCATTTCAAACGTTTTGATGAAATTCAATAAGGAATGGACCCATCTCACCTTACCTGCTTTTAATCTCCACAGACATGGCTTTGTGATAGCCTTCATCAACTGGTTGCTATGGTAGCTGCAGCGCCTACAATTAAAAGGAAACGTAGAAAGAACAAAAATCATATTGTTATGACTGATGAGAAGTTAAAAGGTGTAAGAAATTGACCATTCAAAACATGTGACTAGATCACTGGAAAAAAGAGGGTCCATATTCATACGGCATAAAATCATATATTAGATTATCCTTTCTTCATGTATACGGCATTAGATATGGAGGGATTTTGTTTTTATTTTACATTGTGTAATTTTTCACATTTCTTTTTGTATCTTAGGACCATTTATACAAATAACAAGGTGCCCAGGGAAAAAGACAATGGGTGCAAGGAAGAACTGACTTTATATGCATGGTAGGTGTGCGAGGTGCGTGGAGGAAAAAAATCAGCTTCACTTTTATAAGAATAATAATTATAGACACAACATTTTCTACCTTTTTTTTTTTTTACTTATTTTGTTGGCAAGTTTTTATCGATTATCACATTATTATGAGATTATTAACACTATTTCATTATTTATTCTTTAACAACTTTTTTTTTTTTGGAGAAAAATTTATCCTTAACAACTTGATACCTCAACAATTGCAAAAAGTATTATATATATAAGCTTCCTTCTTGTTTTCAAATTATAGAATATTTTAGGATTATAAAATGCTTTCCGGGAATTTAGCTAGCTTCATGACCCAAAAGGACGAAGAAAATATTTCCAAAATGAATTAATCAAAATTATCATTGCAAGTTGCAACAGGCAAACCTCTCTCTCTCTCTCTCTCTCTCTCTCTCTCTCTCTCTCTCTCTCTCTCTCTCTCTCTCTCTCTCTCTCTCTCTCTCTATATATATATATATATATATATATATATATTAAGAAGAGAAGTGAAAATTTTTATTACAATAATTGCGTATTTTAGTAGTTGTTACATATTATATAAGGTTTTTTTTTTTCTGAGAGAAATTATAAGGTACCTAGAAAGGTTATGTGGTGAACTTTAAAAGGAAATAACTTCTTACAAAATATATTGGATAGATTAAGAATATGTATGATGCAACCGTTACTAGTGTGAGAACAAGTAGAAACATCTCAAATAACAAGTGAGGTTCTTATCAAAATAGGTTTGCATTAAGGATATATCAACATTAAGTTTATATCTTTTTGCACTAGTAATGAATAAATTCACATGATCAATTCTAGATAAAGTCTAGTGGTGTATACTTTTTGCAAGTGATACAGTTTTTGTTGATGAAACTAAACATTGTTCAGTTCAAAAGGATTTGTAACACTTGTGAACAGGTGAAGAAAAATGATGGTTTTTTAAGCTACTTGAATAACTACAACTTGGAAAGTTCCACCAAGTGAAATTGATCTCGGTCGAGCAAAACAATAATTGAACCTCGAAAGTTCACGTATTTCTTGCTCGATTGAGAATATTAGACTTTGATTTTTCTAATTCCAATAGGAGAAGGTTGTGTTCTTTTGTTTTAACCTACCTATAGAATACAAGTGAATCATGATTAATTTTTTAAGCCAAGAAGGTTGACGCATCTTAAGAGCCTACCCTTGTTTTCAAAACCCAAAAATCTCCTTCTTGTTCTAGTTCTAGACTTCTAGTTCTTGGTCTTGCTCCCCCATGTTATACCTTTAACCAAGAACTTAAAAATATCCGTGTTTGTTGAAACCATAGAGTTCTTTGCCTTAAGTTGTATGATTTGTATCGATGCATGCATTGAGATTCTGGAATTTCGACTTGAAGCGGACATGTCATTCATGAAGTTTTCTACTAGGTCAAGTATAATCTAACTACTACAAAAGTTTTGAGACTTAGTATGTAAAATCCTTCTTTTATAGTGAATTTCTTTAGGATTGACCAAACTATATGAAAGTTTTTATTTATATAATTATTTGAAAGTACAAAAATTATTAATAATTTTTCATGCAAGCCAAATGATTTTTTTTTTAAATGGTTTTCTAGCTCAGTATCAAGGTCAAAATCAAACAAACAAAAAATATGACCAAAAAAAAATGAGTCAGTTTATTTAAAACATACTTTAAAAAAAATATTTTTTAAAATAAATTTTCTATAAAAAATAAAAAGATAGTTATCTTCTATATAAAAAAAAAAATTGATTAAAACAATAAGAGCTAGACCCATCTGCTTATAGAACATTATTAGAATCAACAGTTATAACCAAACCTACTGCAGCGAGGAGCTACTATGAAGACTTGATAGCTAATCACTTACAATTTGGAATTGGTACTATGAAGAGTTGATTGCTGAATGATTTCAGCATCTGCGGGTTCATGCCTTCACTGAATGCAAAAACAAGGAGTGTCAATAATCAGTACCGGTTTAGTACACTTAATAATTTGTCCGTCTGACTTGACTTCTGCAGTGGTTTTAATGAAAAATCATGTGCCAAGTTGGCAAGTTTTGGCATCAAAATTCAATTCATTTATGAGTTCATTTTATTTGTTGTTCTTTTGGGAACCAAAGACTGAAGATAGGACAGGACAGGAGCTCATATAAATTAATCTTAAGCACTTGAGCAGTCCTGAGGACCATGTCCACCATTAATAAGATCCAGAAACTACCAAACTGCAATACAGTGTAAAAGCTATTCCAAAGCACACAGCACCACCCAACAAAAGCTTACAAAAACTCAGATATTTGAAAACTCTTTTAATGCCTGTGGCGGAGGAAGGGGGTCATGCCCCCTGGGTTTTTCAAAATGGGTCTGGCTTGTATTTGGCCACTAGACCCGTTAGGATACGGACACGTGTCCAATTGAACACATGTCCACATTGCAATATGTTCAGTGGCACTGACCATTGAACACAAACTTCAATCTTCCAAAATAACCCCCTCTCCCATTATTTTATTTTTAAAAAATTAAATTAGTTCAATATATATAATAGCCCCTTCACTTTTAGAAATAAAATTATACATACACTAATTTAAAGGACTAATGTGTCAATATTTTTTCCTTCCAATATTCACTTTTTGCAATATATAACTCGTTTACTTTTCTTTTTTTTTTAGTTTAATAGTTTGAAGATGAGAGATTTAAACCTTTAAATATTTCCATTAAAAAAGTTAGAAAATGTCAACCAATTGAGCTATATGACTTTTAGCTAACTTATTTAAAATTAATTGAGTTGCACACAAATGTTTTCTAAAACTATTGTTATGCTCTAATGTGTGATATTTAATTTATCAAATAAAAAATCTTGATTTAAAATGTTTTAAGAATATTACTTATGATTAATAAAATTTAAAGATAATTATACATTACTTGATATAAAGATATTTTTCAATAATATAAATTTTTTTATACAAGAAAATAATATTTATATAATAAATCATGTTAAATACATGTTTTGAGTATAAATTATTCAAACATAAATATATGTATAAATGTGTGTTATTTTGTGAATCGAAGAATTTTAATAACCAATTAATATCTTAGTCTAATAATAAAAAACAATCATTAAAAGTGGTCGATAGGTTGAAACTCACTTTAAAAAAAAATTATTAATAATTTAGTATATTTAGTTTGGTCCCTTACAAAAATTTCATGGTTATGCCATGACTTAATGTCACCTAGCATTTAAAATGAGAATGATGAAGTAACCATCGATCACCAAATGGTCTAAGGGCCCAATCATAACTTGGCATTAACCAATAACCACCCCTTTCTCTTATTTTTCTTTTTCCACAAGTAGTAGAACCCATTACCAATTAATGATTATTCAGTGATCATACACGTCTTAATAGCATTCCATCCAGGGGTGTTCATCAGTCAGCATGGTTGGTGTAAGGACAATATTCACATTCCCAAACCACGACTGGGAGGAAATGGGCTTGAAAGGTCTTTCTTCACAATGAATTTGTAGAGGATGGGTTTGTAATCTAGACTTCAAGGATGGCTTAGACAATTACAAAAAGAACGGGCTTTGGGCCCAATGGAACAAAACAAAGAATCGTTTGTAAAGAGTAAGACTGAGAATTCCTCCTCGGACCGTTTTCGAGGATAGTTTATAATAGTATTTCTCAAGTTTGGATACAAATATTGATTATCATACACTTTTTCTTTCTTAAAAAGCCTCCCCCTTCTTCGTATGCCTTCCCCTCTATTTATATTCTTTTCCTTCTCTTCATCATCTTCCACTTTCTGGTTGCGATCCTCATTTTTGGATACTTGTCCCATCCATTCTTCCCTAAAGCCCGCTGGGATTAGGGACCAAATTCCAAGCTCTATGCTCAGGTCCCATCCTTCCATCTATACAGTCAGCGTATCAATTACAAAGCTTTTAATGTATGGACGGTGGTAGCAGCTTTACTTTAGACATTCCACCGCTCTTTCTTATTGTCCTCCACGTATACTGTGTATCCCCATAGTTGTAGGACTCTTTATAACCTAACTCGGGGACACTAAATTTCTCCTCCTATGTCCTCGGCTTAACATTTCGAGGACAAATATACTCCTCGGACGTTTTTTGGGACATTTAAATACTCCACGATCATTTTGATGTTTTCGGATTTGGGTTTCTAACCCAAAAAACTTCGTTGGGCCGTCCTTCATAAATTACTGGGCCCAATACCCCTACAGTTGGTTTTTAGGATCTTTCAATGCACTCACTCATCCTTAGTTTTTAGAAAAAATGGCTATTGAGAACAATATGAAATTTTAAAAAAAAAAATTAATGTGAATCAATTAATCAACAATATGAAAGAAATTGATATTTTGATATAAGAAAACCCGCAAATCAACAATAAATTTATTATATCTTGCTTATTTACTAACTGATAAGCGAACCAGAAAAAGAAACTCCTCATTCCACCTTGGTAATTTTGAATCGTTTTGGCTAATGTGGGCCGAAATTTAAATTTCAAGTAGAATGCAATCTGCCTTGATTTTCTTTTCTTTTCTTTTCTTTTCTTTTTTTTTCCTGATTTTTCTCGATTTCTCTACCTCTCTAGCTGACTTTTCTCTACTTTTTACCTACTCTCTCTCTCTCTCTCTCTCTCTCTCTCTCTCACACACACATCACTAATTAATCTCATCTCACTCTTTTTGTATTTTGTTTACTCTCTCCTCTCATTCTCACTCTAATCATTCTCTCTCTTTATTTTCTTTGTTATCTCTCTCTATCACACCACTATCTACTCCCCTCTCTCACGGTGAGAACAAACTCTAACATTGTCATCATTCTATTTTTGTGAAATATATGTAATAGTATATTTATTAATTGATTTAAGATATAGTATTGACTTGATAAATAAATATATACCCTCAAATGGAATATCATTTCCGTAATATTTTTTTTTCAATATATAAACCGAAACAGGCACCAAAACAGACTTAACAACTTTGATTAGACTACCTATCAAACAAAAACTTTGATTAGACTAAACCAACTTACATAAAATTATTTTATCAGATAATTATTCCAAAATTTATTACTTATTACACAAACTTATGCAAATTAATTAATTATTACATAAATAATTTGAGGCTTCATTTGGGTTTTTAAGCCAAATTACATCGACCTCACTTAAGGTTTCACATAATGGTACTTTCTCTAAACATTTCATGAAATGACACTTTCATCCCTCAAGGTTTTTATAAATGCAACAAATAAGTCAATCCCTACTCACATTGACACTCATCTAATGGAATATTCTATTAGAAAAGTAATGATGTGAGAGCTAATAGACTTATATGTTACATTTATAAAACCTCAAGGGTCGGAGTCTCATTTTTTGAAGTGTCATTCGTGAATCCTTAAGGGAGGTTGGTTTAATCTACCATTTTTCTTTATTATTACCTTAGAAAGTTAACAATAATATGTTCATTTTTCCCCCTTCCACTAAAACTCTAACAATCATGATTTCCCCCTTATTTTTTTCTTACCACCTTTTTCTTTATAGGCTTTGAACCTTAAATGACATTGATAAAACAGAAAGAAAACAAATATTTCCTTTTATTTTATTTTTTTATTGAATTTTGACATATAATAAATTAAGTTCTCCAACAATGCTCTAAATTATAATAATAATAATAATAAATCAACTAACAGGCCTAGTAATTATAGAAATAATGTAATTTTTTTTTTCATTTGTTTCTCAACAATGCTCTTAAAAGTTTTTTATCATTCATAATTTTGAAAACTTCATTAGTTTCAATGGAATTTTTTTATTCACTTTGTTAGACAACTTAGTAAATTATATTGCAAATGACAATTTTAAGAATTCATTATGAATATGATAATAGACGAATTTTATTTAATGAAATATTGTCATTGAGTTTTATTCTATAAATTTTGAAATATACCAAGTGTTTTTTTTTAATACATATCTAATATCAAACTGTACAACATTTATATAACCATTAGAATTTATAAGATGATAAGTTCTCTTCAACAGTTCTATATGTGTGTGTAGTGTGTCACTATTATAACTCACCCTCCCAAAGAAAAACTCGGAGGACCAACCCAACCTCAAGTGCATTTAAGGATGTTTTCAATGCTTCATTTTATTTGGAATCCATGTAAAGGCATCACCTACCTTTCTCCGACCATCAACTAATCATTTTTCACAGATATCTGTGTTCATTTTTTGAAGGATTATAGGGGGATTTGAAGTTATGAACAATTCAATAGGACAAGGACTTCCTTACAAAGTGATATATCTGATATTAAAAACGAGATGTTCCAAACTTTTGAGACAAAGAACAGAGGATCTGTGGGAATGACATTCTGACGAATATTTATGCTGATTGTAATGCTTATTTAGCTCAAACTTTTGGATTAGTAGAAGATTATTGACCCTTGCTTTTTACTTACTCCTTAAAAAAAAAAAATAGTACTTATAAAAGCCATAAATTAAGGAACCTCATAAAACAGTGAAAAGAAAATAATAATTAAAAATATATGGTAGTAACATTTGTCAATTTGACATGAAAAGAAGATAATAATTTTAAAAAAAACTATGATACACAAACCGAAATGCTCTATATAAAACAAACCTATCTACGGTTTTGGCCATGAAAATGACCTTAGTAGGAGAAAAACACCAATGCTCTTTATCGACAGGTATTGGGGCCCTTGTTTTTTGGTGTAGCGACGTGTCCATTGTTGGAGTATTAGCCTTGTTAGATTTGAGTTTGTTTTAGGAGTCGAGCTCAAAACTCAACAGTCAACACCAACTCAAAGAAGATCAATGGCTACTAATGCACTTTTACGGCTACATTAAAAACAAAACCCAAAATCTAAGGAAAAAGAAACGATAGAGGAGCTTTAATCATATCAATAATAAAATAAATAGCAAAAGTCCAACAGTAAATGAAAAAAGAATAGTAAATTTCCAATTACAAATCTTTTTTTTTTCTTTTCTATTTTTGGAAATAATGAGTTGAGTAGTGAAGTACTAGTGAAGCAATACATATCTAATAATAAAAGAAGGGTAATGGAACCCACCAAACAGTAGGCTAATGGTGAATTAGCATTTTTTTTTATGAACAAAAAGAGGGGGCGGGGGAGACCACTATGGCTCACCCCTCTAGGAGTGACCATAGAGGCACTCCCCATTAGAGAATGTTGGATTGAGTCATAACTACTGCAGTCTTAAGTGACCACAGACCTCACCCTAGCATCTCGAAAGAGCTTGTAATCAGGGGCTACTCAGCAGGGATACCCAAATTCCTCCCTAAGTACTTGCTCGGGCTCGAACTAGAGACCACAAATCTAATTCACAGATCCCAACCACCAGGCCACCCCTCTCGGGGGCAATAGTGAATTAACACGAGTTCAACAATTAAAACAATTTTCAAATTCGGAGGTAGAGAAAGAATAATTATCATGAATCCAACTATCAAAGTCTAAAAGGAAATTTATAAATTCAGTCATGAAATTCCAAGAAAATAATACAATACAAGTCCAGCGATAAGATATTTGTAAACTAGTACAAGTTTAGCAATAAAACTTTTGGTTCAAAGGGCAAACTTGAGTGTGATTGGCGAGAGAAAGTGTGACCAGCTGAGCACAAGAGTAAAAACACATTGAGGGTTTAGCCCTAACCCAAGACAAAAATCCACCAAGTAAAATTCAAAGGGCAAACTTCTATTGCTATCTACAATTAAAATTTATTGTCGTGACTATACACAGATTCAACCCAATTGAACTCCTCTTATTCTAGATTTTGCCAGCACAACAGCTATACCATTCTTCAAATTCACTTTTGTGTCTTCAGTATGTTTGTAAACTTGAGAGAGAAGGTACAAACCTTATGTATACATGAAAGGTTCTCTCTTCTCGTGTTTGGTTGACAACTGATGACCCATTAATATTTTACACTCTAGGAAGTAGGCTCGAATTCCAACTCATGGGTTGACATAATGGGCAAGTGTCAAGTATCATGATTCTCGATCAATTGAATAGCTATTGAGATTAATCTCAATTAATCGACTAGCTGTCGACAAAGGTGTGGTGTCAAGAATCCAGTAAATGCTTTTCTCTTATGACACTTGGGTCTTGAACTTGAATTAGACTTTAAAAACATAAAAGACTTAGAATTTTGTTCACGATTTGCCAGCTTAAACATTATAGACTAACACTTGAAGGGCTTTTAGTGAGGTAAAGTGAGGTAGAAAGAGATTGTGTGCGGAAGAAGATTTTTCTTAGGTGTTTTGTGCTGTGAACAAGAAGATGTCATGGATTTTCTGTTTGGGGACGATGGTTATGGTGCTTGGTTCTTGGTTGTTTCTTGATGTGTATTATGGGATGAGATAAGATAATGTTCTAGTGCTCCTCTTGGTCCCTTTAGCTTTAAATAACATTAGAGGGCCAAGGTTGAAAATATGAGAAATATCCAATATCCAACGTATGTGGATGGTTTTCCACTTTTTGTACTGGATTTTGACAACCCACTTGGACAATGGTTAAAAATAGTAATGTTGGTCATTTCTAAGTCATTTATTCATTAGTCTTTTTTCTTTTTTTCCTAAAGGCTGGAGCAAAGGTGTTTAGTCGCAATTTTGCAATAAATGTTGATCTAACTAGAGAGAATAGGGGAAAACTTGTACTTCTAATGAAGAGCAGTTGAGTGCTTGGACTTAGACCAATGAAAATCCTATTATGCACCAGTCCCTTCAGGAACCTAGAAAGCTAATGCACTGGCAAAGCAAAAGTGCCAGCGGATTGAGTAGCGTCTAGTTTACTCTGGTTTGTACGCTGATAGATTAACTTCTATTGAAAATTCTATCTAAATAATTCTGCTTGAATTAAATTAAATCCTCTAAATTTTAATTAGCAAATAAAATATATAAAAAAAAATAAACTTATTTTCGTTGATTTATTTCGTTAAAAAAAAAGTTATGAAAAAATATACTATCATGCTTATTAGAAGAAGTGAACTTTTAAAAAAATATGTACTAAGCTCAATCTCAAATGCAGCCCCCTTTTTTGCTTTTGCTTTTTCTTTTTTAATTTTTTGCTAAATCTCAAACACAGTGCATTGAGTCACACATTCCTCTCCCTTACTAGGCATTTGGCATTCGGTGCATAATTTCAAGCCAATTTTAATTAGCTCAATTGATTAACTCTTTTATTGTCGAAAAAGAGATCTAGACAAATCTACTCTACTCCCCCTTGCTCCCCGTCCCTCCCCCTCTATCCAAACAAGCTATATATACGTTCCAGAAGTGAAGAAAAAAAAGGTCACAAGTTCAATTAAACTTATGGTCATCGTAAATAGTTACACCAAATATCTAACAAAATTGAAAAATGGCTACAGAAGTCATTGGTGGTTGTATTTGCAACAATCTTGAGTAACAGCAATACTATATACTATTAATATCCCATAATCAAATATGGGTGGAGGGGTAAAGTTGTGAGTTCAAAGTCTCACTAAATGCATATGTAACTTATCATTAATAATAATATTAATAATCTAACCTACGAGTAGTAGACATCCATTAACTTAGCAAGTAACAACATGTGCATTATTGGTGCAACTGCAACAATTAATGAATTTATCTTAGAAAGTACAGTAAGGAACCGAAGTGCAAAACATGCTTATTACTTTCTTTCTTTTTTGAGAAGTTTAGAACATGTTTATTACAATCCCCAAGTAGGATGTGTACAGAAATAAAACTTGTTTACAAAATGGGGAGATGTAACATGATCTAGAGCTTAGTACCTCATAGCTTGGAGGCATGAGATGTGGCTTTACTCAAGGCAACCGCTGTTTTTGAACCAGATGGACGTCCCAAATGCTTAGAGATAAAATCCCCAGCCAACATGAGCTTCCCAAGATTCACATTGGTTTTCACACCAAGTCCATGTAGCATGTAAACAACATCCTCAGTTGCAACATTTCCAGATGCACCCTTGGCATAAGGGCAACCCCCAAGACCAGAAACTGATGAATCCACTGTACTGATCCCCATCTGTGAAATAATACAAATTTAACAAAATAACATTAAGTTTCACGAAATAATCACATTTCATTACATTTTGCAAGCATTTAGTAATAAGTTTGGAAATGTAGCCAACTGAAAATTGCAAGTTTATATTTTGTATAAACTTGTGCCGCAGCCAGGACAAACAACTTGTAGACTTGATAAATTTTTGGTCAACTAAACTAGGACATGTGAGGTTTGCTGGAGTCCAAAAACTAGGATAAGCTAAAACGGGCCTTTACTCAATTAATTTGTAGGATTTTGAGCACAAAAAAAAAAAAAACTGTAACCACATGCACATGTGCACACACATATGTATTCATTAATAAGAAAATATGTCAAGGGGAAAACACCCAAGTAAACAACTTGGAGACTTGATAAATTTTTGGTCAACCAAACTAGGATATGTGAGGTTGGCTGGAGTCCACAAACTAGGATAAGCTAAAAAGGGCCTTTACTCAATTAATTTGTAGGATTTTGAGCACAAAAAAAATAAAACTGTAACCACATGCACATGTGCACACACATATGTATTCATTAATAAGAAAATATGTCAAGGGGAAAACACCCAAGTACACAAGTAGTTCACAAGAAAGAACAACCTCTGACAAAACAAGATAACCACCTAAGAAGCACAGATAAGGCAAAAACCTCTCCATATCTACGCACACGAACACAGCTGCATGCGTGTCCCTGGACTGTCGCAACACATAGATCAAGCCTTTCCTACCCTCAACTATCAGCTCTATCTCTCTCTCTCCCTCTCTCTCTCTCTCTCTCTCTCTCTCTCTGCATTCCAGCCACAAAGATTAACCATCACTAAGCTAGATCAGCTTTGATCAGTGTGCTCAATTGCTCATCAGAGCACTCTTTCTCACTTGCTCCGCTGTGACTATGCTAAGCAGGTCAATTAAGAAGTACATCCACAAAGTCAAGCTCATGTTCCTCAAGCAGTAACGTGAGGACGAAGCCAGGAGAGAGACACTTCGCCTCACCAATTAGGAAAGGAAAAACTCAAGGCCAAGGTTGCCAAGGTCCAAGATTTTTGAAGCTACTAGTTTCTTTATTTATTATTATTTTTTACTTTTTAAGTGTTTATTTTATCTATTCGGTTAGGAACTCTCTCAGCCTAAACATATTATTCTATTGTAACATATTATCCTATTCTGTTTTATTTTCAATGTTATTAACAAATTATTATACCTGTATTGAAGACATCTTTTCTTTTAGTTTTGAAGTTAGTTAGAGTTTACTTGTATCCTAGCTTATTTTAACTTGTCTTTTCTTACATGGCATTGAAACTGATGGCATAATAATATAATCAGCACCCAAACAATTGATTCTTATCATATGCAGAAATGAAGATGCTATAAATGCTTACCTGTAGAGATACTAGAATATTTGACAGAGCTTGCCCGTAAGTGTCATGAAAGTGGACAGCAAGCCTATCAACAGGGACAACATCGATAACAGCTTCAAGCATTGGAATAACAGTACCTGGAAAGATAAAGATATACACAAGGTAAAATAAAAAAAAGTTAAGTGTACTAGATAAAAAAATAGTAACACATGCAAGTTAACAGTAAATCAAACATGATTAGCTCGTATTAGTGTATACTTCAGTTCAAAAAAATTTTAACAAGTAAAAATGATAATTTTAATACTACATAAGATGGCTTAAAAAATACAAAGTATACATTATGATTGAAATGAGAGAAAAACTGAAATCCGCAATAGATGAGGTATTACTAGGACTCAACAATAATCTAGGTAGTGAAAAGAATATTCAGTCGAACCATCAAGGTTTTCACATCCTCAAAAGTGCCATGATTCTTTTCTCTCCACAATACCCACAGAAGATGTAAGGGGACCAGGTTCCAAACAAAACAACTATTCTTTTTTTCAAACAATTCGTTCCAATTAGATAGAAGATCAACAGCACCCCTTGGTAGAACCCCTTAAAACCCAAGAATGGAAAAGAAACATGGGTCCATATAGCATATGCAACATCACATTGCAGCAGAATATGATCCACACTCTCGCCATTGCACCTACACATGCAATACCAATCTACTAAAACGATCCTTCTGTTAATGAGAGTACCATGTCAAATTTCCTCAATCTACCATCCATCTCTGAAGCATTGACACCAACACAACACAGGACATCACACAACATGACACGACATTCTTGAAAAACTAGGACACGATTGAGCAGCCATACGGCAATTAATTAATTAATCAATATTTATTTTAAGGTATATTTTAAAAAAACTAGGCATAAATTATGTTTATTTTAGGTTTTTCAAAATGAATAACAATAATCAATATGTTTGAAAACATATCTAAAATTAATAACACCATTTATATTACTATAGGTACTCATTTTACCTATAAATAATTCCATCTATAAATAAATAAAAATTTGCAAGTAAAAATTCTGCATAGTTAAATTATATTGTGCATTATATAATTTTTTTTTTTTTTTTTAAATCAGAATCATTTCATAAAAAACCAAATCTAGCCAAGATTCAGATTGAAGAAATGATAACAAACAAGTTCTGAAAATTTTAACAAGAAAGAAAAAAAAGGGATTGGGAGATTTATGAAGAATCAAAGAATAGAGAAAGTAAAATAGAAATGTAGGGGCTCAAAGTAACTTCCAACATCAAAATTCATCTGTTCATAGTATAGGAACGCACTCTTTATGATTTCTAGTGGAGGAAGTACTCACAAGCTTCTAGGTTGAAATGACACACAAGTTACTAGGTCACGTATCTCATTAGATACTAGATTGCATAAAAGAGCAGCTTTCAATCAATGTAGCAGCTGCCACAAAGAATACTTGATGAAGAAACACTAGCTGCTAAGCTACTTGTGAGTTACTTGCTTCCTAGACTTAGAATTAATTTTACTTTGTCCTTGTAGCTTAGTGGCATTGTGTCTGGCCTCTCTTATAAGGAGAACTAGGCTTCAAATCCCCCCTCCCCCAATTGTTGTAATAATTATTCAAAATAATAATAATTAAATTTACTTAACAATGCTCTCAGCTATAAATCTGATTCAAAAGGGCAGCCAGACAATGTAGACATCTAAGGATGTGGCGTTCTGCATTGGCTGGTCAGCCTTGTAGACCCCTAGATGGCTGCCATGAATTGGTGCCATCCATTGCAATGGAATTAGGGTCAAATGGTCAACCATCTCGCATATGTATGGAGTAGTGGGTTAGGTCTCATGTTCAAGTTCTATGGATGTGTGAGTTATTTACCAATCAAAGAAAGAAAAAAAGTTAAAACACAGATTTTCTGAGTTTCCTTCAGCCTAATGGGTCATATTATTTATCTCCATCTTATTCCTCAAAGCATGGAGGTGCAAAAAGGCCCAAAATTCAAGTTCATGATGAAATTCTCAAGTTTTTGATGTTTTCATTCTTTGTGATACCTCCCTTCATAGAAACCATTCAATTCTCAACAGTATGTGGTGTCTAAGAAATCCTTTCAAAGGAGGTGCTGCACCAGCTTGCAATTCAAGTTCATGGTTATGTTCTTAAGTTCTTAATGTCCTTTGCTCTCCCTTCCTCTTCCCCACATCATTGATTTTCAGATCTACTGTACACAACAGCCATAGCTGAACCCATTTCACATACGAGTACTTCAAAGGTGTAGGCTTAGGGTTCAATCAGTAACAAATAGTAATTTCTGGGCTAGGAGCTTTTTGTTTATCTATATAAATGTTGTTTAATGGTTTTCTTAGCCTTTCACAGGGGAAAAAATGCAAATCAGAAATACTAGTCTGAAACTAGAACCCTGATACGGGCAACAAAACAATATAAAATGATAAAATAGAATGCTGTTTTAAAGATTACCAGGGGTACCAACACCAATTGTATCGCCAAGGGAAATTTCAGAGCAACCCATGTCATAGAGCTCTTTAGCCACATATGCTACTTTAGCTGGAGGTACTACTCCTTCCACTGGACACCCCACAACACATGATATGTATCTAACAAGATAAGAAAGTATGAAATTTGTCACATTATTAGCAAAAAATTGGTTTTTAAATTCCTTGAGAGAGAGAGAGAGAGAGAAAGGAAACAAAAACCAGACAGCACATAATTCTAACATTAAAAAGTGATTTTGAAAGTTAATAATTAGTCCATATACAATGCTAGATCCAGTTAGTGAAATCAAACTGTAAAAAATGATGGAAATTACGGTTCTACTAACAAAAAACAAATAGATCTATTAACAGAACTTCTGCAGACATTTTTAAATCAGTAAGGACAGTCTCAGATAGATGGACATGCTCACACCTAAGCCACACTGCAATAGTTCTATTTTTTTTTTTTTTTGACAGTTGTTTAAATGTGTGAACTGTATGTCATTGGATGCAGTCACTTAAAAATTTTCACCTCCTATTGTAAATATTTCAGATCACCACTTTGCTGAAATTATGTGTTAGGCTCAAAAAAGGAAAGTGGTGAAGTGTTGTTTTTATTATTATTAGTAAGTTACACAACTGACCCTCCATCCATTATTATGGGAGAAGAAAGTACGTTGAGCTATAGCTCATTCACAAAGTGGCGAAGTGAGAACCATGAAAGCTCTTTAACCATGTTATGTGCAGTATTCATAATATAAACAAGATTTTTTGGCTGGTTGGCTTCTACTTGTTCTTGTTAATTTTGGATCTGAAGGCAAGTTGCCTGGAGACTTTACTGAGATTACTGGACCAATGATTTTGTACAAAGATCTGTAATTTGGGATGAGTATTCCCTTCTCTATTTTTCAATTAAATTATCATTATCTGTAAGAGAGAGAGAGAGAGAGAGATTTAGGATGAGTAAGTTGAGTTTGATGTCAAAATATTTTCACAATATGAGTTTGTGCGCAAGTGAGGAGCTCTAATAGTATTACTCTACAGACAACAGCAGCCTCAAAGATGATCTCTTCCATATGTGTATTTTTCCAAATTTTAAAGATATTTCTCTATGCAATCAACAAAGCCATTTGAATGGGAAACTTTTTCTGGGCCTCCAAGTCTGTATGAATTTGTGATATATTTCAATCATTCTTAAGTCCAAATCCATAAAATGCTGAAACACTTTTTAATTGAGTCACACCTAGTTGAACGTGATATCCAAACATTGAAAGATTAAGATCCAGGCCGAGTAATGATAAAGCTAACCGAAAGGAAATAATATAAAACTAAAAATAACACACACACACACACACACACACACACACATATATATATAATTATGTGCATTATACATTCAAAAGACTCAGACACTTTAGGCTCTCACCAGCCAGATCAAACATTCTCCATCCATTAAGTGCCAATAGCTTGCAATACTTTTACAGGAATCTAACCTCTTCTGATACTTCAATACTCGGGACATTTATGAGAGCCACTTCTTAGGGGTTTAAATCTCTTTAAAACAACAGCACAAATAAAGCCTTAGTCCCAAAAATTTTGGGGTCACCTATGGATCCTCGACAAATTAGTTAGGGTTGACCACACGTATTATTTTCATCTATTCTATTCTATTTGAAGTCATACCAAAAAAAAAAAAAAAAGTACAAAGAAACCAGGTGGGTTGGAAGAATATTTTTGCTTATTTCTCAGGTTTTAATTTTTTTCACTGACCTGATACTGGAACACTAAGGGTAGTAGGGCACCCAAAAAAAAACAAAAACAAAACTTTCTGAAGATATTAATTAACAAGAGTCAGAAAATATACCCACGAACAGGAATTGAGACCTTTCTAGCAGCAAGAGTGACGTCAGAGTACCGAGTGAGACTATCTTTGATGTTACAGTTAATATTTGACTTTGAGAAAGCCTCAGATGCTGAGGCAAAAATGGCTACTTCCTTGGCTCCAGCAGCAACAGCTGCTTCAAAACCCTAGAAGAAAGAAAAATATGGAATAATTTCCTCCATACATATTCTTGATTAATTTATAACTGAATGATTCTCTACCAAAGAAACCTTACTTTAAGATTAGGAGTTAATACTGGAAATCTTGCAGCTTCAACATTTCGAATTGCTTCCATTACATCCTTTGCATCTGCTAGCTAAGTCAGCAATAAAGTAGTTCAAAAAGGCAGCATTTTGGTCTGTATAGAAGGATTGCCCTCTTCAAACATTGAATGAAATTTATGAATGCATAAGTCCATACAGCAAATCTATATATACAATTACAGAAACCACAACTTTACATTCAATGAAGATGTTTAATTTAAAGATGCTTCTTTTTTTTTTTCTTTTTTTTGGGGCTAACAATTTTTTAAAGATGCTGTAAAGTATTCAAAGGAGATAACACTAAACAGATACAATCATGGTGAAATAAAGTATAGTAGAAGAAATAACAAAATGACTTTTGAACCAAAGAAAAAATTATTAACCCTACGATTTAAAGACATTTTTTTATTTTATTTCTACTAATGTGTCACACATTTGAAGACATATGTGAACTCAGCAGCATAAAATTTAAGCCAGTGATTGTAGTACCATGAAATTTAAGGAAGTGATTGTATTACCAGAAGCCAAGAAGTAAAAGATTATTAAAAAAAATGGTGGAGAGAGAGAGATTATATTATATCATCCTTAATAGTTTTCTTACTAGCCCCACTTAAGTAGGGCTTCATCTTTCACTATAACAAACTACTTGAACCCAAATCCTTTTTGCAGACCAGATGTCTCTTTAGGACCTTCATTAGCAACATTACAATCCCACTTAGTTGGTGCTACAGTCAGCCCTAGGGCCACACAACAAGATAAACTCAGTTGACCTTTTTTCGGTTATTAAATTTTTGCTACCCTAGATCATTCAGGATGCATCCCTCTTTTGTGTTTCCATTTGCACACAATTTTTTTATTTGTTCCCTCTCACAAAACTGGGCAAGTTAGGCATAGAGTCATAAAAAATAAATAACTCTTTCCAATAGGATATATCAAGAAAATGGCAGTAGCAGCTGCAACAAGAGCTGAATATACAACAATTCAAGGGCACATAACTAGATGGAAGTTAAGTTGTTACTCGTATGGTTAAATCATATAACAATAAGCCCAGTTCTGATATCAGCATTCAATGATTAGAAAACTCAGCTTTCAAGCATCATGATAGGCCTATATTAATAAGGCAATTCAATCATCGTTACCTGCACAGCCTCTCTCCCAACTAGAAATATCCAAGTCTGTCAATATGTGTAGGGACTACAAGGAATGCTAAAGTTTTGCAATTTACCACAGAGAAAGATGCTTTCTGGAGAAAGGCAGTGGAGTTTAAATATGGTAGTGAATGGGGTGGGTGGTGTTCAAAGAAGGGTAGGGGAGGATATGGTGCTTGTATGTGGAAGTATATTCAATTGGAGCGGATTCTCTTTTCCAGGTGTATTGAGAAAATTTCTCAAGTGGGAATGGAGCTAATGCTTGATTTTGAGTTGATTGGTGGTGTCAGAATGGTGCTCTGAAAGATGCCTTCCCTAAATTGTATCATATTGCTCAGGATACGGAGGCTGCTGTGGAGGACTATATGAATTGGAACAATATATCAATGCACTGGAATATCACCTTTGCAAGAGCTTTTCATGATTGGGAGATAAATATGTTGACTGCTTTTATAGAAACCATTTATTCAGCAAAAATTAGAAGGGATGTAAAAGACCAAATTTGTTGGAGACCTATAAATTTGAGGTGAAATCATTTTATTAGGTGTTTTATACTGGGGATGTACATTTTTTTCCCCAAAAAGAGCATTTGGAATGCAAAAGTTCATATTAAGGTAGCATTCTTTACATGGACCACTGCTTTGGGGCAAATTCCTACATTGGATAATTTACACCGTCTGGTGTCAAATGTGTAAGAAGAACAGGGAGTGGTGATCACTTATTGCTACACTATGAGAATGCTAGAGCGTTATGGTCTCCAGTGTTCTGCTTGTTCAGGGTGCAGTGGATAATGCTTCACAGAGTTCTTGATTTACTGGCATGCTGAAAAAGGAGTTTTGCTAAACATGGCAAGGTCGATATTTGGAATTCTGTACGTTTGTGTCTTATGTGGACTATTTGGAGGGAGCATAACAAAGTGCTTGAAGGTTTGCAAAGGACCACAACAAAGCTGAAGTTGATCCTTCTATGAGTTTTGTTCGACTTGATGGCAGTGTTACCATGCTATACTTACTCTACCTTGTTAGATTTTATTGATTGCTGTAACTTTTCTTGATGTTGTAGCCATCTAGGTAGAAACCTTGTGTAGTGGGTGGTATTATGTTTTCTTTAATAAATCTTCTTTACTTACACAAATAAATATATAAATAAAAATTTCAAACAAACCTCAAACATATCAAAATGCATAAGATGCCAAGCCTCAACAACAAAAACTATAAAGACTCATAAAATTTATATATATATAAACAAAAAAAAAAATTGTGTAAATGAGAAAAATTGAATTTGTAAGAGACTACAAAGAACAAAAAGGAAATAACCTTCTAACAGATTTTCCTAGAATAAGGAGACCAATCAATCTGTATTTAAGACAGCAGAGAGATGAAGGAACAATCAAAGAATATAAATCCTGAGCAAAGAAGTCCACAACAAGGCAGATTATCTCTTATAGACAACAAAATTCATGTTTACCTGTGGTACCCATTTTGGTGAAACAAAACTCGTGGCCTCAACAACAGGCAACCCTGAAGAAACAAGCATTTTTATCAACTCAACCTTTACAGCAGTGGGTACAATGTTGCTCTCATTTTGCAATCCATCTCTTGGACCAACCTCCACTATCTTCACAAATCCTGGAATACTTCTAAGAAACTGCGGTGTCATACATAGTATTAGAAAATAAAACCTCCATAACAACCATAATGAAATTTCAAAAATGAAATGTAGAAATAGACATATTATTACTACACGATATTCTAAAAACATCAAATCATGCCAAGATTAAAGGCTAGAGAAGTACAGTCTCAAGATAAACTTGGTAAAGTATCCTATTCATTGTTGAAGGACTTGAAAAAAGGATCCTACAATTAGAGAACATGTGAAACCTATTACTCCTGCCCTCCACAGCTCACAACAAAATCTCTAATTACAATACATAGAGATAACAAAGTCTATAAAAGATCCATCTACCTTATTTGAGAACTCCGCTGTGCAATAAGGACGATTTACCAAACACAAAGCACTACGAGCATTACCAAGTGCCTGATAATTCCCACCAACGCTTGCAAGCACCACATTCATCATATCTCTCCGATAGACATTGCTTGTTTGTTTTCTCTGTAAGAATGCCTCTCTTGTGCACTCATGACTATAAAAAATGAACTAGAATTCTTGGTTATTTTGTTAAGAATGAATTATCAAACAAAGTACAGCACTAGAGGAAAACCTCACAAGTGTATCAGCTCCAACCGTTGAGTGATTGGTAACACCAAGCGGTTCCTCCAAAATTTGCATGATTGGCACTATCCTATCAAGCAAGAATTTGCTATTCCGCGAAAACTTATCCAAACCCCTTGCTGCTAGCATTGCATCAACAGCCTAAAATGACTTTGTATGATTCTAGTTCCTCTGATTACATAAGGGAGAAACAGATGCTTTATCAATGATCATTAAAATCATAATGCAAGAACCTATGACTTATCATAGCTTGAAAAGGCTTCTGAGACCATAGTTTAGTGCAAATTTGATTTTCATTCTTGCCCAGTTGTCATTTATCTTTCAAGAAAATTTATGAACAATCTGAGCATATATTATTCAATGAATCAATAAAAAAAGCAAAGAAACATATATGACAAATCAGCAATAGAAGCATCAAAATTTTAAAACCCATATAAGAAAAGAAGTAATCAAACAAAATCATAATTTTGTAGAAACTAATAATAAAACTTTAACAAAGAAACATCTAATCAACAGGTTCAATAAAAAAAAGAAGCATTTCATCGAACACCTTGTCTGCATGGCTTAAAATTTATTCAAATTCAGAGTACAAGTTTTTACAAACAAGAATGGAAAAGGAAAGAGCTTACCTTGGGAGCCCAGAGGTTTCCAATGAGGAAAGCCCAAGTGGCAATGACAGCGGAGAATTACGGAGAAGATAGAGTTTGGAGAGGGTATTTTCGTAAAAGCAAGTGCGAGACTAAGGGCAAAAACAGAGAGAAAAAAAAAATTTGGACCATTTCTCGATTTATGCGTGTCATCCTTGCGCAGGGGCCATGCTAATCTTCTCTGTATCGTTCCAATTTTATCGGATGTCCCCGAAGGGACATTAGTCATTGGCAGTGTGTGGTATATAAATGCTATCCTTTTACTGTATCTTTGCGATGTGGGACTTTCGCACTGACCCCTTCAATAGTTAAAGTAGGTGCTATGCCCAGGCCCAAACTTACTGTCCCACCTTCTCATCCTTGTGGGCTTTCTTCGAACTTTGAAGACAAAGGTCCTGTTTGGTGTACTATTTTTTTTAAAAAAAAACATATTTTTAAATAATATTATATGTATTTTTACACATTTTTTTATCTACATGTATTTTTACATATCTTTTCAAACAACAAAACACATGTTTTTAAATACATGTATCAAACACCTTCAAAGTTAATAGACATAATTATTTATTTATTGTTTAATAATGAAACATATGATTTCATTTTTGAATTTAATACCAAAAAAAATAAAAAGAATATATAATATCATCTCTGTAAAATAGAGTAAATGAAAAAAATAGATGAATCAGAAATAAACCCAATTATTTTAAATTTATAATACATGCATGAAATAAATTAATATATTAAATACAAAAAAATAATCGAATTTAAATACAGTTTACCACCTTTGTTTATGTTAACTACGTCAAGCTCAAGAGCCCAAGATATGAAAGTAAAACGTAAGATATTTGGTATCATGCAGTGCCTAAGCACCCAAAGAAGTGCTGGAACCACTAGGGTATACCTCAAACCCCAAGGAAATTCTAAGAGTTTGACTTATATAATCTCTTTAGTTCTTATAAACTAGTAAAGATAATTTCAGATTAAAAGGGTGAGCCAAGCCTAATTCATAGACCAGTCGAACCTTTAAGCACCTTTTTAGACATTTTCAAATGCCATAAAGCATTCTTCTAGCATATACAAATGTATCATTAACTCTATGCCATTGCTAACCTATTGGCAGTCGTATTTCTGCAGAAACAGTAAACCGCAATTACTAATGTTTTCCCAATTTCTTTGCACCAACACCTCAAACCTGTGCCACATGCCCCCAACCCCTAATGGTGGGAGAATTGGGTGCATATATCATGGGGATACGTAATACCAGCTCCCCAATGGCAAAAGGGTTTTATTAAAACAAAAGGCCACAATACAATATTAAAGAACATGTATGCTAAAATTAACCATGATCTTTTCTACAACATTATAACAAACCAGATTGGCAGTTGAATCAGGGGAAATTTTTTTTCCTGGGTTTGCCTTATTGCATTGATTGGTGGGTAAACCAAATGCAAATTAAAATAGTCATGTCACACATAAGAAAATATGGTCATATAGAATCAATAAAATACATTTTTTCAGCATTCTTACATTTAATACTGTTCTCAATGTTAATGGAATTTTTTCATTTTTTTAATGAAATAATATGAGACCTGGCATAATGCATGAATAACACTGGCAAGATGGATGATAGAAGTATCACCACTCAAACCAAAATTGTTTCATCTCTGTTCAAAAAACAGAAAAGAAACAATAGTAGAACACTAATTTTTGGCAGGGAACAAATATAATTCAGTTGCAAATAGAGAATGATAAAAATGAACATACCCTTCTTTCCCAGTATGGAAGAAAGCACACGAAATCATAGACAGGTGTAATGGTTGAAACCAGAGCGACATTGAGTCCAGTAAATACCAAAAGGGCAGTCATAGGTCGGGTTCTATGCGGCATATTTGATTACTATCAAGAAATTAGCCCTGCAATCACCAGTTCACGATTGAGTTGCCTTCAAATTTACATTCCGAAAAATGATAACTAAAAAGCGCACACACACACACAAACAGGGGCAGGTATTTGATCCCTAAAACCTAACAATGAGCTATATTCTAAGCAAACGCAGTTTATTTCTCAGAAGAATAAAACCAAAAATCACATTCAAGACTACACAATCATTTCATCTAACAAAGAACCACCCCTTGCCCCAACTGGCAGCTTACCCAGAATTGCACTCAGCCACATAGTACCACCAATTTGACCCCTAAAACCTAGCAATGAGCTATATTATAAGCAAAACCCAGTTCATTTTTGAGAAGCATAAGACCAAATATCACATTTAGGACTCTCACAATCATTTCATCAAATAGCTGGTATGCTTGGGAAAAGAACCCACTCCATACACCAACCGGCAGCTTTGCAAGAATTGCATTCGGTCACATAGTATCATCAAGGCTCAAATTTGAGCACAAACACAAACCCAACCCGAAACCTTTCTTCAAACAAACAAATAGGAAAAAAAAAAACCTCAAAAGACTGCATGCAAATTTGTCTTTTAAAGTTTAAACCCACACCCCAGATTGGACTATTACCTTGTACGATGAATTTTGAAAAGAGAGAGAAAAAAATTTGGACCATTTCTCGATTTATGCGTGTCATCCTTGCGCAGGGGCCATGCTAATCTTCTCTGTATCGTTCCAATTTTATCGGATGTCCCCAAAGGGACAATTGATATTTGCTGCGTGTTTGTATATAAATGCTTTCATTTTACTATTTCTTTGCGATGTGGGACGCGCGCACAAAGTTAAAACAGGTGCTATGCCCAGGCCCAAACTTACTCATCCACCTTCTCATCCTTGTGGGCTTTCTTTAGAGACGAAGTTATCAAACACAATTTCTTATTTATTTTTTGTTTAATAATGAAACATATGATTTCTTTTTTCAATTCAATACCAAAAAAATAAAAATAATATATAATATCATCTCTGTAAAATAGAGTAAAAGAAAAAAAACAGATGAGTAACTTTAGAAGTATAATAGATGCATGACATATATGTAATATATTCAATATAAAAAACCTCGAATTTAAAGACAATTTACTACCTTTGTTCATGCTAACTATGCCAGGCTCGAGAACCAAATATATGAAATTAAAACGTAAAATATGGCGAGGCATCCCTCTTGCAAACAAGAGGAATATAAGATGAGCCACGAGATTAACATATGTATTAAAACTATTGGAATGGTGTCAAACTCTACAAATATGGTACCATGCAAATATATGATTAATTTCAAAAAAAAAAATATTGATTTTGTTGGGAAGTTTAGACCCCGATTGATAGAATTAACAAGTTTTAAACACAAGTTATTGATTAGATTTATTATGAATAAAACTTGTTAAAACAAACAAACATTAAAATCATACAGTAGAAAAAATAAATAAGACAAGATATGATGATCCAGGGAAATCAATAAAATAAACTAGTTTCACAAAAAAAAAAAAAAAACTTAAGGGGAAATCTTCCCGAAACTAACTCATTTGATGCATGGATCCCAGTTGATGAGTGAGTCATGTACTGGGATTCGTACAAAGGAATGAGTCACATACTGAAATTTGTGCAAAGGAGTTAGCCACGTATTGGGAAGGTTTTGTACAAAACTTTTGATGCACGGATCCTAGTACGTGACTAACTCATTTGCATGAATCCTAGTATGTGACTCACTCCTTTGCACAAATCTCGGTACATGACTCACTCACCAACTTGAGAAAGAAGAATGTTGGCTGCAAAGTTTTTCACTTCATCAATAATAAAGATCAAGAAGCACAAGGTTACAAAATTCTAAAGCGCAAAGACGCAGTAGCTTCTTTCAGAGAGAATAAGGCATTAGTCACTTTTTGCATGTGTTCTCCTTATATTTTCTTATGTGACGGTTTTTAAAATAAGCCTTATATATGTCTAGGATTGTGAAAAAAGAAACTCTACACAAATACATAAGCATGGATCAAAAATCAGATCTAAAAAACTGATTTTCGTAATTCTCAATAGATAGAATCTGTTGAGAAATGTCGAGACTCATTAAACCTCGATAGATAGGTATCTGCTGAGAGCTGTTGAGTTTTAATGAATCAACACTTCTTCTCTTGTTTTTTTGAATAGACTTGCATGACATTAATATTTGGACTTGAAACCTTATTTCTTGAAGTATTAAATACATCCTAGATCTACTCAATTACAAGTAAAGTGCGTTTTGTCAAATGATTAGCCAATACATGATGACATATGTTCCTAACATGAAACACATATGTTCTAACAGATTTAATTAAAAAAAAAACCTTTTTGTTAGAGACCTTACAAAAAAACAACTTAGAAGATAATAATCATAATATTCAACAACAACAACAACAATAATAATAATGAGTAGTTATTCTCATAAAATAGACTATCTTCTCTATTACACCCTACTCTCGTTACCCCTTAGCCTTTTCTCAGCAATACCCATTCCTAAATATTCCGAGCTTCCTCCAAAACAGAATTATATTTCAAGTGCTTTGAACATACGCCAATTGCATTATGCATCACTTATGAGTATAAACATGACCCATTGCCCTATATTCATGTGCAATTGCCTCCAACAATTGGCTATAAAAGTATTATGCAATTGTCCTAAGTGTCAAATCTTTTAAGTACCCCACCTATTTTATGAGAATAATTACTCTTTTATTATATAATATAATGTTTGAGCATTAGCATTGGGAGTGTAAAACTCCCTATAATACTATTTTACAATCACATATGCTCAAAATTGAGTTTTACCTTGTGGGTGTTGCTAAAATTTTTTAATAATTGTGAACAGTAAGTTTGTATATATAGGAATCATTGTAGCATGTACGTAAAAACTAAAAAAATATTATTTTATTTACTCTCTCTCTTCTGTTTCCCCTCTCTTTTGATACTTTCAAACTCTCTCTCTTCTATCTTCTATCTCCTCTCATTTTCGGACTCTCTCCCTTCTGTCTCCCTCTCATTTCTTTCTTTAGATCTCTCCCTCATTCCTAACGCTTTCTCAATCTCACGATTTTGGGTGGTAGTGGATTGGCGAGACAGTGGTGGGTGTGATTTGGGTTTGGGTAGCTAATATGGGTTTAGAATTGGGATGTTAGTATGGTGGTTGGTTGTTTGGTGTTTAAGTGGTGGGTGGTTAGTTTGATGGTGGGTGGTGGTTCGGTGGTGGGTGGCTAGTGTTTTGGGTTACTATGGAGAGAGAGAGATAGAGAGGAAGAGGAAAGATAAAGATGAATAGTTTTTTTTAAATATATTATTTGTTTTTATAGTTTATATTATTTTTGGGTTGTATGTAAAAATAAGAAATGAGATGTTTGGTGTATTGTGAAAGGAGTTGTTAAAGTAGATAAAATAGCAATTTAGAGTATAAAGTAGATATTTATTTACAATACCAAATGTGAATGTTCTGAACTCAATTGCTTTCTCTCATTTATTATTTTGAATATTAAAAATATTTATCTATTTAGCTGTTCATTTAAGCAATGAAATTAATATTTCTTCTAAAATTAATCATATATCTGCATGATACCAAATATCTTACGTTTTACTTTCATATCTTAGGCTCTTGAGCTTGACGTAGTTAACATAAACCAAGGTGGTAAACTGTATTTAAATTCGATTATTTTTTTTGTATTTAATATATTAATTTATTTCATGCATGTATTATAAATTTAAAATAATTGGGTTTATTTCTGATTCATCTATTTTTTCATTTACTCTATTTTACAGAGATGATATTATATATTCTTTTTATTTTTTTTGGTATTAAATTCAAAAATGAAATCATATGTTTCATTATTAAACAATAAATAAATAATTATGTCTAATAACTTTGAGGGTGTTTGATACATGCATTTAAAAACATGTATTTTATTATTTGAAAAAATATGTAAAAACAAATGTAGATAAAAAAATGCGTAAAAATATGTATAATATTATTTAAAAACATATATATATATATATATATATTTTTTTTTTAAATGGTGCGCCAAACAGGATCTTTGTCTTCAAAGTTCAAAGGAAGCCCACAAGGATGAGAAGGTGGGTCAGTAAGTTTGGGCCTGGGCATAGCACCTACTTTAACTATTGAAGGGGTCAGTGCGAAAGTCCCACATCGCAAAGATACAGTAAAATGATAGCATTTATATACCACACGCTGCAAGCGACTAGTGTCCCTCCGGGGACATCCGATAAAATTGGAACGATACAGAGAAGATTAGCATGGCCCCTGCGCAAGGATGACACGCATAAATCGAGAAATGGTCCAAATTTTTTTTTTCTCTCATTTTTTTGCCCTAGTCTCGCACTTCCTGTTACGAAAATACCCTCTCCAAACTCTCTTCTCCGTAATACTCCGCTGTCATTGCCACTTGGGCTTTCCTCATTGGAAACCTCTGGGCTCCCAAGGTAAGCTCTTTCCTTTTCCATTATTGTTTGTAAAAACTTGTACTCTGAATTTGTATAAATTTTAAGCCATGCACACAAGGTGTTCGATGAAATGCTTCTTTTTTTTATTGAACCTGTTGATTAGATGTTTCTTTGTTAAAGTTTTATTATTAGTTTCTACAAAATTATGATTTTGTTTGATTACTTCTTTTCTTATATGGGTTTTAAAATTTTGATGCTCCTATTGCTGATTTGTCATATATGTTTTTTTTATTTTATTTTATTGATTCATTGAATAATATATGCTCAGATTGTTCATAAATTTTCTTGAAAGATAAATGACGACTGGGCAAGAATGAAAATCAAATTTGGACTAAACTATGGTCTCAGAAGCCTTTTCAAGCTATGATAAGTCATAGGTTCTTGCATTATGATTTTAATGATCATTGATAAAGCATCTGTTTCTCCCTTATGTAATCAGAGGAACTAGAATCATACAAAGTCATTTTAGGCTGTTGATGCAATGCTAGCAGCAAGGGGTTTGGATAAGTTTTCGCGGAATAGCAAATTCTTGCTTGATAGGATAGTGCCAATCATGCAAATTTTGGAGGAACCGCTTGAAAGGTTTCGGGTTGGGTTTTTGTTTGTGCTCAAATTTGAGCCTTGATGATACTATGTGACCGAATGCAATTCTTGCAAAGCTGCCGGTTGGTGTATGGAGTGGGTTCTTTTCCCAAGCATACCAGCTATTTGATGAAATGATTGTGAGAGTCCTAAATGTGATATTTGGTCTTATGCTTCTCAAAAATGAACTGGGTTTTGCTTATAATATAGCTCATTGCTAGGTTTTAGGGGTCAAATTGGTGGTACTATGTGGCTGAGTGCAATTCTGGGTAAGCTGCCAGTTGGGACAAGGGGTGGTTCTTTGTTAGATGAAATGATTGTGTAGTCTTGAATGTGATTTTTGGTTTTATTCTTCTGAGAAATAAACTGCGTTTGCTTAGAATATAGCTCATTGTTAGGTTTTAGGGATCAAATACCTGCCCCTGTTTGTGTGTGTGTGTGCGCTTTTTAGTTATCATTTTTCGGAATGTAAATTTGAAGACAACTCAATCGTGAACTGGTGATTGCAGGGCTAATTTCTTGATAGTAATCAAATATGCCGCATAGAACCCGACCTATGACTGCCCTTTTGGTATTTACTGGACTCAATGTCGCTCTGGTTTCAACCATTACACCTGTCTATGATTTCGTGTGCTTTCTTCCATACTGGGAAAGAAGGGTATGTTCATTTTTATCATTCTCTATTTGCAACTGAATTATATTTGTTCCCTGCCAAAAATTAGTGTTCTACTATTGTTTCTTTTCTGTTTTTTGAACAGAGATGAAACAATTTTGGTTTGAGTGGTGATACTTCTATCATCCATCTTGCCAGTGTTATTCATGCATTATGCCAGGTCTCATCATTATTTCATTAAAAAAATGAAAAAATTCCATTAACATTGAGAACAGTATTAAATGTAAGAATGCTGAAAAAATGTTTTTTATTGATTCTATATGACCATATTTTCTTATGTGTGACATGACTATTTTAATTTGCATTTGGTTTACCCACCAATCACTGCAATAAGGCAAACCCAGGAAAAAAAAATTTTCCCTGATTCAACTGCCAATCTGGTTTGTTATAATGTTGTAGAAAAGATCATGGTTAATTTTAGCATACATGTTCTTTAATATTGTATTGTGGCCTTTTGTTTTAATAAAACCCTTTTGCCATTGGGGAGCTGGTATTACGTATCCCCATGATATATGCACCCAATTCTCCCACCATTAGGGGTTGGAGGCATGTGGCACAGGTTTGAGGTGTTGGTGCAAAGAAATTGGGAAAACATTAGTAATTGCGGTTTACTGTTTCTGCAGAAATACGACTGCCAATAGGTTAGCAATGGCATAGAGTTAATGATACATTTGTATATGCTAGAAGAAAGCTTTATGGCATTTGAAAATGTCTAAAAAGGTGCTTAAAGGTTCGACTGGTCTATGAATTAGGCTTGGCTCACCCTTTTAATCTGAAATTATCTTTACTAGTTTATAAGAACTAAAGAGATTATATAAGTCAAACTCTTAGAATTTCCTTGGGGTTTGAGGTATACCCTAGTGGTTCCAGCACTTCTTTGGGTGCTTAGGCACTGGGGTTCAAACCCCACAAGTCTTAGAAACGTATAACATAGAAAAGAAAATACAAGTATTTCGAACTCATTTGCCAAACTTTTATTAGGCCAAAATTATGTTGTTTGTTAACATGCACATTTTCCATAGAATCCAATAGTGAGCAATTTAATCGTAAAATGGAACTGAAATTTCAAAAGATTGTGTAGTTGAAGACCACTAAAAAGAAAAGAAAATCTTTGATGCAACATGTGTTGGTGGATGGTCAAAGAGGAATAGGAAAAAGATGAAATAAGAGGATATTCACCATTGGCCAATCAATATCCACTGAGTGTATGTGAAACTTCCCAATAAAGTATGACTTATTTGTTGATTGATTTTGCAACTCTTGAGAGCGAAAATGCTCATAATTTCTTTCAGTAAGAGGCTTAAGAGCAATAGAGTCCAAGATTTTTTGCTGGTACAAAAATGCCTAAAGATAACCTTTCTGATCTTTTGTAATTAGGGAATTTTAGAGCTGTAACAAGTGATAAAGCCTTTCCTTGTGTTTGAATTTCAATTGAATAGCAATAATAAGTCTACAATGTGCACTTAAACCATTCTCATTTCCATGTCCTATATTTAAGTTATCTTCAGCTGGCAGGTTAATATCAGAGTCCTCACCTTTCCTAATATGGTTTCATGCTATCATCTGTCTGCTAAAGGAAAATTGACTTGTTTTTTTTTTGCTAAAAAGGGCAATTTGACTTGAAAAGGGGGGCGGGGGGAGTATCAACACAGGGTTATTATTATGGTCTAAAGCTTTGGATAATTTTGGTAATTTCCGGAGTTCCTGCTTCAACTTGTGGCTATGATAAACACATGCAGTTGAAAGTTGAAAGCATGTAGTGGATTCCTTTATACAAACATAATGCTTTGTGTCTTTGACAAACTACATGTATCTCTACTGATACACACCAGCTAATACATAAGCTATAACACAAACAATAGGCCAGGTTTTGGTGGGTTTTGGTCAGCTTGAGTTTAAAAAGTTAGCCTAATTGGAAGTCGTCTACCTTTTATTTTCAAATATAACTTTTATATGACAATAATACTAAATATATTATTGAGAATATTAATTTGAATTTTGCTTAGTTGCCTTATCCTTGCATTTTAGAATATTAAAACGAGCTTTGCCAATACTTGATTCATTGATTTATGTAGTTGGTGATCCATCTTAAGAATTTTTTTTTTTCACATGTTACAGAGAGAACAACGGCGTCGAGAACAGGAAGTTTCTTTAGCAAAGGGGTTTGAATCAAAATAAAAGGATCTATGAGGTAAAGCGAAGGATAAGAAGACAATAGAAGCTTTATACGAGTACCTATTGATTTTCTCATTTATATTCTGTAGATTTTAGTAGACACCAAAGATTTGCAAGAAATTATGACTGATCTCTAGTAAATTATATTCTGTTTCATCTAGGCACTGCTATACTAGATTGCCACCCAATGTTTTTGTCTTTAAATGGGCTAAATATTTGTACCTAACTTTTGTTGGAAAAGCTATCTTCTGCACTGTAGCCTTTCTCTTTAAATGGGCTTTGCTCTACTGCAGCTCTGCATTGATTTGCGATCAATCATTCGGCTAATATCTCTAGACTCTAGTTCTTGGGCAGGGGCTGAAATTTTGGGTTTATGTCCTCCATTTTTAAAGGTTGGCTCATCATTATGTAAACATTGCAGTGGAGACAAATTTTTTCATTCTGCATTATTGGCCAACACTATGTAATAGACTTGAAACGTGTTTCAATCAGTACTTTTTAAGCCTCATACAAATAGTTTGAACATAGGGCTGAAACCAACTTTCTCATTAATATATCCAACAAAACCTTAGAATTTTGCGTGAGTTTGAATCATAGTTCATAAGTAACAGATGTGGCTTGTCTGCAGATCTGAGTGCTAATGACAGAAAGCCCGCGAATACTCTTTTGCATATATTAATTTGCTTCATAATTTTTTTTTTTTTTTTTTTTAATGGGTGCTTAAGAAAAAGTCACCTGGATCTGGGGGTGCAAATGCACAGGCAGATTCGATACCATGCAATTACCACTACTAAATGAGATGTAAAAACTAATAAGGTTAAAAGTTAAAAGTTAAAAAAGTTATAAAGGTTTAAAAAAATTTACCCTATCAATTTTTACATCACATAAGGTGGTAATTGCATTGTGCAAAATTGCAAATAACCCTAACTAATGCACTGGATCTCAATCCAACGCAAGCACTCTTGCGGAGAGAAAGTGAGGGCTCGTTTGGTTTAGCTGTTTTCATCACTCATATCTTAATTTTTATTATCCATTACTCAAAAATTGTGGGTCCCACCGGTGTAAAAATTGTTTGGCTTGATTCTCTTATTCAGTTCTCATTACTCAAAATAATGAGAATGAGTGATGAGAAATGAAGACACATTTTTGTTGTTCACAGATGTTTGAATTATGAGTTTAATGGCTATTTGGTAATAAAATACAACTAGTGGGGCCCAGGACAAAGACCTGTCGCAGCTTAATAGTCACGTCATGTGGGTTCTTTTATATCTTTCTTTCTTTTTCTTGTCTCTTTCTTCTTCATGCCTTTTTTTTTTTTTTTTTTCTCTCCAGCTTCTTTCAATTCTTTCTCTTTCTTTCTTTCTTTATCTTCTTCATGCCTATTTCTCCAGCTTCTTCTTATTTCTTTCTTTTTTTCTTCACCTATTTCTTTTCTCAACTTCGTATTGTTTCTTTCTTTATTTCTTCTTTCAAGATCTGTGGATTTTTTTTTGTGTGGGTTTGTCTGGTACTTTCTATGGGTTTCTTTGTTCTAGTATTTACAGGTTTTATTTGGACTGGTATGGTATTTTAATGGTGATTTCAAGTTTCTGATTTGATTTGTAGGTGTGAAGTTCAGACTTGAGATGTGGTTGTGAGGTTTGGATTTTTGAGATGTGGTTGTGGTGGTTTGAATTTGAGATGTGGTTATGGGTGTGGGTGTGGGGTTTAGATTTGTGGCGTGGCTGTGGTGGCCGTTTCTCTGTCTTCCTCTATGTGTTTGGGTTTATGTTTGTATGTTTAAGATAGTTTTAATTTGTTTCGGATTTGATTTTCAAATATGGTAGCTATTAGTTAGAGAAATTAAAGAGAAAGATGATAATTGCAGAGAGAAAAATGAATGAGGAATGGAGAGAGAAAATTTCGCAGGTGTGGACTTTTGTGGTACTGTTACCGCTCTGACTTGTGGGCCCCACAACTTTTGAGTTAAAGTAGTGAAAACCAAACCAAATATTTGAGCCAAACATGTTATTGAGCGAGTTAAGAAAAAATTAGAAAATGAGATGAGTTACAAGTTTGAGTTATAAGATTTGAGTTTTAAGAACTGAGTATTGAGTCATCAGCAAACCAAACAGGCTCAAGTGATTCAAAATTCAAATCATTGCTACAGAACCAATCTCGGTCTACTCACAACATTGCCAAGGGAATTAAATGATAGCAATAGATTTATTTTCAAACTCCAAACCTCATAATACTGCTGCAAGGTCTCTAGCACACAAGCAGTGCTCATGTATACGAATAAATTTACAGCAGATTTGTCCCTCTTTGATTAAGGTTTTAGACAGAACAGCTTACGTGGCAAACAATTTGAATCAATGTTGCTAAGCTTATTATCACATAACATTAAAATAATGGATATAAGTGAAAATGGCAGGCATCACAATGCACAGAACAGCTTGCAGCAAGAATATTAATACTTGTCTTGATAAGACAGTTATGTCTCATTGTCATTCAAAGGGAGGAGTAAATAGGGACACCCGCTAAGCTTTCACCGGCATCCACAACGAAAATGTTGCCCGAAACATATTCAGAAGATTCATGTAACAAGTATCGAACAAGTGATGTCAATGCTGGATCTGTGATGCCATATTCTCTTAGAGGGACAGTTTTCTCTGCCACCTTATGCAGCCATTCTTTTTCCATAAGACCCTGAGTAATCTCAGATTTGAAAAGCCCAGGTGATATAGAATTCACTCTAATTTTATATGCACCCAATTCCAAGGCCATGACCTGTCATAAGTAGAATCACCATTATATGGAGAAGTAACAAAAACAAAATTAACACACACACATTATGCAGCACTATTATATAAAAGCAGGAGGGGAAAAAAAAGTAAAAGCAGCAATAAAAGACAAACTAGTCTGATAAGAATACATTTCCTATGGGCAAAGACATAAAAGAGACTGGCTCCTATCTCTAAATAAGTTCAGGGTATTCCATAAATAATTAATTTAGTGATGTAATATTTCACTTTTATTTTATTTATATGAAATGTACCTGACCTTTTCTTGAATCAAGAGAAGTAAATTCTATTTGTTTACCTATTGCTGAATCAATTGAAGTAACCTTTTTTTTTTTTTCGGTTTAACATGAGGATTTTTTCCCCCTGTAGTCCATTCATCTATGAAGATACTGCGATTTTTCATCTTATAGTTACTATTTTGTTTCCAAACAATTACAAAACATGACAATGGTATCACCCCTATATTTTGGAAGAGTTGAATGGCAATCGACATTACCTTTGTCAAGGTGTTTAGGCCTGTCTTTGAAGCAGCATAGGCAGCAGCTCCAGGCAATTGCCCACGGTCGAGACCAGCAATAGAAGATATGTTTATGATTGATCCTCCCCGCTCTGCATCACGCATGCGTATGCCAACGTATTTTGACACCAACCAGGTTCCTGTTAAGTTTGTTTTGAAAACTTGATTCCATTCCTCCTCAGACAATTCTAATGGAGATTTCACAGTACCTAATGTACACAGCATAAGAGTTAGGCATCTAGGTACCTGAACATTTTGAAATGCTCATAGAAATAAAATAAATATGAAGAAGAAAATGTTAAAAATACACATAAAATTCCAGGAAGCACAACTGATTTCTTTTCCCTTTTTTTTTTTTTTTTAACATGGCAGGTTACATATACCCAACAAGTCTTAAATTTAAGACCTCATCCTCCACCTAACACCTTATGTCAGTTGAGCTAGAGCTCATTGGCAAGAAACACAACTGATCTTGTCAATACAAGAATGAAAAATCAAAAGATAATTGTGGATGATCCATAATCATCTAAGCACACTTGTCCATGTATAGGTATCATTCCTTTACTTACCTGTGCCCACAGTATACACAACATTTACATTTAGCATTCTCATCAAAAGTTTTAAATTTTTTAGCTTTTATCACCTCAAAATATTATTTTATCTACTTTACTACTTCACTTTAAAACACGTCTAAATCAAAAGTTCTATTTTTTTAGTATTTTATTTAAAATAATATAAACAATTCATTAAAATAATTAAAAAAAAAACACGAGAAATTATTGTGTATTTTCGAAGTACTATAAATGTGTACTTCTTCCTTTCACGTGAATAGTAGGTCCAACTAATTAAATTCATGATGAGATCCATCATTAACGTAAGAGAGAGAAGTCCGCATTTACAGTTCTCCGCCCGTACCTAATAATTTTCCAAAAAAACATCACCACAAACACTGTGACATCCATGACCCACCGCAAGAAAAAAAAAAAAAAAAAACCACACAACCTATCACCACCGGCCACGACACAACCCACCATCAAAACCACAACCCACCGCCACAGCCAAACCCACAGCCAATATCAACCACCACCACCACCACTACAACCACCAATCCACAAGACCCACCACCAAATCAAGTTCCACCACGTCACCGCCACCAATCCACAAAACTCACTCCTAAGTAATTGAAAAACTTAAGACACCTTTTGAACTTGGAAATTGTAATGTCAAATGATCACAGTTTCAGTTTAAAAATGAGATGTGCAAATGTATAACACCTTGTGTTGTGTGTAACAAGTATTGCCCAGTGTGCGGCTTCCATGATTTTTCAAAAATCTCTAACCTCTAAATCCAGCGTTGTTGACCAAGGCATGGATGTGGCCAAACACATCCCAAGCCTTCTGTATGGACTTGTCAATAGTGGGACCATCGGCGCACAAGTCCAGCTCCACAGCCACTGCTCGTGGGGAGCTTGAAGAAGAAGAAGAAGAAGAAGAGAGGTGATTGATTTGATGACAGAGTGATTGGAGTCTGTCCACCCGTCGAGCGGCAGCAATGATCCTGCAGCCAGCTTTAGCAAGATCGAGACAGAAGTCAAGACCAAGACCTGAGGAAGCCCCAGTTACCATCACCACTTTTCCCTCTAGCTCTCCCCATTCTTTCATCGCCATTTCTCTGTCTCGGGCTGCAATGCCAATGCCAATGCCTCAGATCTACTTTTATACTTTTATTTTCCCTCCCCCAGAGAAAACCCAATTAATGTACTGTGTTCAAATATGAAGTTGTTATCCGTTAGTCTTTGAGTCTTATAAATTATAATCTAACATTCTTTTTTTTAAATGTAAATCATTTTTCAAAAATATTTTCTTTATAAAATAATCTTGATTTTTATACACCATTGATAACAACTTTAAAACAACTTCAAAAACTTTCCCTCGAGAGGCGGTTTGGGACGTGTATTTAAACGTATATTTTTAATTTTTTAAAAAATATGAGTAAGTAAAAAAGTGTGTAAAAATTTATATAATGTTGTTTAAAAATTAAAAACACATATTTGAAAAATTATGTTATTTAGCTTAGTGTGAGTTTGAGATTGCTTAAAAAATTAGTTTCTTTTTTTTACTATTCAGTTTTTTTTTACTATTTATGAGTTGTACTTTTTAGTACTATTCATGAGCACACTGTACTATTTTAGTTACATTTTAGCTTTATTTACAGTACTTTCAACAAAAAGTTTTCAATTTCAGCTAAATAAGTTGTTCCTAAATAGATAATTAGTATGAGAAAATTTTAAGGTAAATTTGGTACAATGTTCGAAATTACATATTTACATTAAAAATATTAATTTTTTTTATACAAGATAGAATTTCTACTCTAACCTAATCTAAGTGTATATGTGTGTGAAGCTTCCTCCTAGAAACTTGAACCACAACCCTTACTCCCACACCCCACAAGCATTTATACTTATAGAATGACTAATAATAAAAATATTAATTATGATTATAGTCAAACTTATATACAATACCTTAACTATAGTTACTTAGGAGCTGTTTGGTAAGGTATTTTAAATAACAGTTTTTTATATTTAAATAATATTACACGTATTTTCATATATTTTTTCATCTACACATTTTTTTTAAATATAAATAACATTACTAAAATAACTTTATCAAACGACCCTTAAGTTCTTCTTTCATCATTTTGATATTGTCCAATTTAACAACCCATACAAACAGTGTTAAAACTATTTTTTTAAAAAACTTTTTTCTTCTTCCTTCTTTTTCTTGTACTGCAAACGAACCTACGGCTTCAGATCTTTTTCAGATGGTAGGATTTGTGCCCTCCACTGAAGGATAAATAGATATCGCATCAAAAACAAACAGAAAAGCCCAGCAAAAAAATAAAGAAAAAATGAAAAAAAAAAAAAAAAAAAAATAAATATTTTCTCTCTTTGGTGGCTTCTAGGACGCCCAAATCTCCAAAATCAAGGTCCAACACTACTTGCTTTTCAAACCCACAATAAATCTCTGCAAAATCTCCAAAATCAAGGACCACTTACACTTCTCCACTTGCATCATCTCCTTTTCAAACCTTACGTTCTCCTTTTCAACCCTTACTTTCTTGTTCCTACCCTTTATTCGCTGGCCCTCTTACTCTTTGTTGACTTCAATTTAGTTCAGATCACAGACAGACCCAGGTGGGGGTTAAACGGGCCCGGGCCCCCCTACTCATATACAACTTCGGCTCCCATCTCTCCAAAATCTAGGCCCCATCATCAAAATTTCATCAAATCATCCCAATGGAATCACAATAGTCAACAACCCGTAACAAGACAAACCTTCAAATAGAACAAAATTTCAGTCTAAACAAAAAAACATACATAATATAATCATACCACAAATTTAAAATAACAAAACAAAAATCACAAATTCTCAATTTTATCTATTTAAATTTCTCTCCCTCAATTTCACTTTCTAAATTCCTATTCTTCCTCTAACAACCGTCATTTTGTACCTGAATCCTTTATGCTTCTTCAGTTTTTCTTGCCTAGACTATCATACTATTATGGTTGATGTTGTCTGCTGTTTGAACAACAAAAATCCTCCTCTATTTTTTCCTTCTTCTTTGGCTTAGATTTCTCCACCAGTTTGCTGAAATCCTTCTCTATTATTTTCTTTCTTCTACTTCGATTTCTCCACCAACCCACTACCTATTTGTTTTCTCAAGAGGTTTTTTTTACTTTCTCTATATCTACTTTTAAGCTTTTGGTCAAAAATGTTAGACACACATTTGGTTTTTACTATTGTATTTTGTCCAAGAGTCCATCTACTCTACACGTGGGATTCACTTCTCCACATCTTTCTTTTCCTACCTTTTATCTATTTTGTTTTTCATATTAATGAGTCATGATAGAAATCAAAACGTGTATTGTGCAATATATTATTAAGTTAGATATACGAATTTATGGCTTAAAAATAGATTATATGAATTTTCATTTTTTAAAAGCTCTTAAATAAAAAAAAAGTGGGTTCTAATTTATAAACAAATTAAATATAATATATATATATAAAGTGATAACTCTAAAAGGTGCATTAGAATTGATTGGTACCCATATGTATCATTTTTTTCTTCTTCTTAACTAAACTTAAATGACCTTAGTATGAAATTGACCCTTTTGCTTCGGGCCCCCCTTAAGTTCAAATCCTGGGTGTGTCCCTGGTTCAGATTTAGGTTGAGAAGTTGGAGAGACCAAATGCAATGGGGTTTTACAGTTCTGCCTTCTACGTTCTCTCACGAGACAAAGGAATAAATGTAATTATTAGTTTATTGCAATGAACAAAATTTCATATTTACATTAAAATATTAATTTTTATTATGGCCAAACTTATGTAAGGGTCTATTTGAGATTTGCTTGTTTTGCTGAAACTGAAAACTTTTTGCTGAAAATACTATAGATAAAGGTCAAATTTAACTGAAATAGTACAACAGGACCCATGAATAGTATCAAAAAGTGCAATGAGGCTCATAAATAGTAGCAAAAATAAACTGAATAGTAAAATAAGCTGGCTTTTTAATTTTTGCCAAACACACACGTACAGTATCTTAACTATAGTTACTTAGAGGGTGTTTGGTTTGAGACTATCTCAAAACTCATCACTTATTCTTATTACTCATATCTCAAAACTCTATCTCAGGAAAAAACTCAAAATTGAAAATTTTTGTTTGGTTCATAACTCAAACCCATATATCTCATTTTTATTACTCAGCTTTTTCATTTTTTGGTGGAGCCCACAACTTGCACTTTCAAAACGGTCATGTGTCTCTCGCGCATGTGACCTTCTCTCTCCTTTCACCCAAAATTTGTCTTCCTTATCTCTCTCTAATGTGCGAGCGCACACACACACACCAAATGTTAGAAAAAAGTTCATCAGCTCTACTCTTTCGCCTCCATATCCACAAGACCCATCTCTAGTAAACTCCTAAAGAAATTTCTCAAAGCTCACTCTTGTCTTTGATTGCCCAGTTTCTACCGATGAGTTCCGTTCTTTTTTTGTTATACGGGCTATGGTGTGATGATTTCCTCCTCTTCCTTTGTTTCGAACTAACCCCAAAATCCAAAATTGGTCGACACTCATATCCAGCAAATCCCATTTTCCTTTCATCTTGCCCAATCATCGATAGTAGTCCTAGATTCCACGATTTTTTTTTTGGGTCCATTTTAGCACTAGGGCCTCTGTTGTGTCTGAGTTTCCCTTATTCCTCTACCCTGAAAGAACCCCAAAATCAAAAAATGGGTCATCCATCTTACATGTAATAGGTATATTATTTTCCCCACTTATCTATTTTTCGGATTTATTTCTTTCTTACTACTAAACTCTGTGTTCTAATATGTAATGTGCAGGACTGAGAATTGCTTAAAGCTTTTTGGGTTTATGAGCTGAGGTGAGGAATTTGGGTATTTAGTTTCTTTAACTTTAACATTAAAAGCGTGGAATAGTTTGGCTTGGTGTTCGCTGCCTGTGCTTGTTTAGAAACTTGGTCCTAGCAAACAATTTTGGTAGAAGTGTAGTTATGTATCTAGAGAGAAGAGAGGAAAACAGTGAGGGGGCTAGTGGTGTATGTAATGTGAAGTTGGAGGAATTTGGGTATTTGGTTTCTTTAACATTAACATTAAAAACATGGAATAGTTTGGCTTGGCGTTTGCTATTTGTGCTTGTTTAGAAACTTGGTCCTAGCAAACAATTTTGGTGGAAGTGTAATTATGGATGTAGAGAGAAGAAAGGAAAACATTGAAGGGCTGGTGGTGTATGTAATGTGAAGCTGGAGCAAAAGTAAAGAAGATGAAAAAGCTTTCAACGATACTGATATTTGATGTGACAAGTCACTGCAGTGGGGACCACATGGGTCTACTAATTTACAAAAATGCCAAACTCATATCCTATGTTGGAAAATTTAGACCTCAGTTAATAGAATTAACAAATTTTAAACCTAAGTTGTTAATTAGATTTATTATGAATAAAACTTGTTAAAACAAACAAACATCAATATCATGTCACAAATAATGCAGCGGAAAAGTAAATAAGACAAGATATGATGACCTAAGAAAACCAATGAAACCAATCAATTTCACAGTAAAAAACCTGGAGGGAAACCTTCCCGAAAAGCAATTCACTATAATAAAGAGAAGTTTCAGATCTAGTACAAAACCTTTGTCTCTAGACTCTACAATCCTCGTAGATGAACTTACAGTAGAAACCTTCTACCGTTTCAGAACCTCTAAACTCTTCAATATATGAACGCCATCCTTTGATACACAGATCCCAGTACGTGACTCACTCCTTTGTACGAATCTAGTACGTGACTTACTCACCAACTTGAAGAAGAAGAATGTTGACTGCAAAGTTCTTCACTTCATCAACAATGAAGATCAAAAAGCACTTGGTTACAAAACTCTAAGGCATAAAGACGCAGTAGCTTCTTTTTGAGAGACTAAGGCTTTGGTCACCTTTTGCATATATTCTCCTTGTATTCTCTTATGTGACGGCTTCTAAAATAAGCCTTATATATCTCGAGGGTTGTGAGAAAAGAAACCCTACACAAATACAAAAGTATGGACTGAAAATCAGGTCTGAAAATCTAAATTTTCGTAACTTCGATAGATAGTATCTGTCGAGCCTCATTAAACCTCGATAGATAGCAATCTGTCGAGCAGCTTTCGAGCTATTTGTCCACATGTGTCAAGCTATCTGTCCAGTTTTAGTGAACAACTTTTCTTCACTTGTTTCTTGGTCCAATCTTCATGGCTTTAATACTAGACTTGAACAACATGTTATTTGAAGTATAAAACACATCCTAGATCTACCCAAATACAAGTAAAGTGTGTTTTGTCAAAGGATTAGCTAATTACATAAAATATGTCCTTAACATCCTAAAAAATGAAAACACCTCTCCACCTGTTCTCAGTTTTCATTCTTACAACTCAAAATTTTGAGATATGAGTTATGAAAACAAAAACTGAAAACTCAACCAAACAAAATTTATCTCAGTGGGACCCATGGTTTTTGAGTTTTAAGTTATATAACTCAAAACTCGTCAAACCAAACACCCCTTTAAGTTCTTATTTTATAATTTTGGCGTCTGTCCAATTTAACAATCCATACAAACAGCATAAAACTAAATAATAAAAAAATAACTTTTTTTTTTCTTCCTTCTTTTTCTAGTATTGCAAGCAAACCCACGGCTTTAGATCTTTTTCAAATTGTAGGATTTGTGCCTTCCACTGAAGGATAAATAGATATTGTCATCAAAAGCAAACAACAAAGCCCCAAAAGAAAAAAGAAAAAGCGGAAAAAAAAAGAAGCGACTAAAAAATCTCATCTTCTCTCTCTCTCTCTCTCTCTCTCTCTCTCTCTCTCTCTCTCTCTCTCTCTCTCTCTCTCTCTCTCTCTCTCTCATGGCTTCTAGAAAGCCCAAATCTCCAAAATCAAGGACCACCACTATTTGATATGCAAAATTTCTTGAAACCCACATTTAAATCTCTGCAAAATCTCCAAAATCAAGGACCACTTTCACTTCTTCACTTGCATCTTCTCCTCTTCATCCCTTACCTTCTCCTTCTCAAACTTTACTTTTTTTGTTCTTATCCTTTACCCACTGGCCTTCATACCCTTTGTGGGCTTCAGTTTGGTTCAGATTGAGGGTGAGAAGTTAGAGAGATCAAATGCAATGGGGTTCTACCTTCTACGTTCTCTCACGAGACAGAGGAATAAAAGATTAAAAAAAAAAAACAAAAACAAACAGTAGTATTTTAACGCCTTTGTGGGTTGTTAAATTGGATAAATGTCAAAATTTTAAGAGGAGAACCTAAAGAACTATAGCTAAGGTACCGCACCTAAGTTTTGCTATTTTTATTATTGGGTATAAAAGATATTGTAATGGAATAATTCTTAGTTTATTACTAGACCTAAGTTTGGTTGTTACATATTAAAAGCTTGTAAAAGATGATGTATAAGAAAAATTTATGTTTTTGGAAATATATTAATAGCAAAACTTATTACAATCATTATAAAAATGAATAGTTATTCCTTAATTTAAAGAAGGATTGTTGAGAGAGAACATAGAGCCAGAATATATACTAGTATTTGGGGGACAAAACAAATTTTTTGATTAAAAAATGTGCGGTCGATAATTGACATTTTGTTGATTGAATCACGCAAATTGAAAAGGCTTTAAAATTTTGCTTTTTTTAAAATGCGGAATGGTGTTATTTGTAAATGAAATTCAACTAAAATCGAGCTACCAAATGATTTCCTTTTTTGCGTTTAGCTTGTAAAGCGCACTTCCTTTGCAAAAATGCCTATCCAAACGGGCTCTAAAGATACAACCAAATGACTAAATTACTATTACACATGAATAACTATTCCATTATATGAGCTATTACAGCATATCAAACATACTATAAGAGATAGTTTTCCTCTTAACCATTTTTTTTTTATGATACTACCAAATATAAGAAAATGCAAAAAACTATCTTCACATAAAGTTGTCCATTGAAACAATTAATTTTAAGCTAAAATATTATTTATCTCATTATTGAATTTTGCATGAATTTCGTTTTTCATCCTTATAATTTTAAAAGTTGGTTTTAAACTCCTAAATTATTGAAAATGTTACGCTTATCACTTTTTAATTTAAAAGGTTTATTTTTCATCCCTAAATTATCGTTAAAAAATCATTATTTTTGCCTTTATTTTTGTTTATAAGCTATTGAAAAAAATTTCTATAAAAAGCTTAGGAATGAAAAAATGAAATGTTTTTAAAATTAGAGATAAAAACCAAATTCAAAAAAAGTTTAGGAAGTGAAATAATATTTTTGCCATAATTTTAATTCATATCTCCATGTCCAATCAAAAATTTATTTTATGAGACATAACTCTCACAACATGTATAGGTCCCACATGTTATGAAGAAAGATCACATGAAATATCTTCTCTACCGAATCATCCTTAGAAGATGTCTCATTCGAAATGCTCAATTATAGACAAATACACTATACTTCATAATTAAAACTTTAAAAGTGGCCCATTGAAATTTGAAGAATTTTAACAGTGTTCTGTTTAATTATCTTTTTCCCTTCACTTTTTTATTTATAGGTCAAGTACCAATTACATTCGATCCTTCATTGGTATTATGTGATTATTGATGAATCTTCATTCAATATTATTGCAAGAAAAATTACAATTAAACGGTAGGATCGACCAGTTCAATTTTATTAAAAAGATAAAAGGTATTGAATCTCAATGTCCTTCTAAAAGACAATATGAATTTTTTAATTGAAAAGGTCTAAACTGAATTCCAAATAATCTAATCTTCCTACAAAGTAGAATATAAGAAATAGTTGATAGATGTTTTGAGGGATAAGTGATGAAAATGATTCAGCCTCATTGCTAGTGAAAAACACATCCAATTTTTCAGGATTTTCAAGATCCATATGAAATAGACCTATATAAATTTTGACTCAAATTAGGAATTATTATTGGAGAATATCTTTATAGTGGTATGGTTCCCTCGACTAGACCATGGTCATCTCCCATGCTGGGGATTGTTTTGAGGGAGCTCGAGCTTGGGCCTAAGGGCTCTCACCAATGATGAATGGGTCTAAGAAGCCGTGACCCAACTTGAACTCCAGGGAATGTGTTTTGGTTAAGGTCTAAAGTGGCAAATGGGTGGGTCATAAATGGATTCAACTGTTAAATATTGAGGAGATAGCTGGGTTATAGTGTCACTCTTAGGGTTCTTTTGGTTGGGAGGATAGAAAAGTGAGATGATAGAAAATAAAGAGTGAATAGAAGAGTGGAAGGATATAAATTATTTTATTTTCTCTCTTTTGTGTTTGGTTGGGAGGATGGAAAAATGGAGAGATTGAAAACTTTTTTGTTTGATAGAGAAGAAAAGCGAGAGTATAGATAATGTAATTTATATAAATTGGCTCATATGCCCTTATTAAAAAAATTATCTAATAAAAAAAATAACAATCACAATAAGTTTATTAAAACAAAGATCATGCAAAAAAAAAAAAAATCAACCAACCAAAAAAACCAATCAACCAAAAAAACCAATCATATCCAGTTAAAAAACAAAAATGCAAAACAACCTCACCAAAAAAAAAAAAAAATCATGCCCAATTAAAATAAAAACGAATCCGAGATAAAAGAAAAAACAAAAAAGAAAAGAAAATAGGTAGCAATACGGCAGTTAGAAACAATTAAACAAAGGCCATGCTTGAATGGGCATTTTTGTTCAAAAAGTTTTGCACAATTTTCTCTCTAATTTGGAAGATAGTGTTTTGGTGGGCCAAGAGAGAAAACTCAGCCCCACCAAAATTCCCACCCCCTTCTCCTTTCAACCAAACACCTCTTCCAATAATTTTCTCTCTTTTTTTTCCATCCTTCTTATTTCACCTCTAACCAAACACATTAAGTTTAAAATGCTAAGAAATTCCACAAACTTTTTTTACCAAATGATGTTTTTTGATCTTGTTTTTTTATTTTTTTTTTATTTATAAAGAAAACAGACATAAAAAGAGAGTAAAAATACATATTTATGCTCATGTTTAATATTTCTGGGAATCCTAAAACAGTATTACGGAACAAACGCCAAATAAGTGGGTAAAATGACTTTTATTATTATTATTACACTGGTAGGAAAAATGATTTTGAGCCAAACTACAAATGGATTTATTGCAAAGTCTGCAGTCACCCCCAAAATAATATATACGCTAGAGACTTCAACTCTATATAATATCACGTGCTTTTCTCGAGTTCAAGGCTGGATGATAAGCTCTGGGATCCAGTATACAATACTCCTCTTTCTACAGGGTCTATAAGAGGGGATTCCCAAGTTGAACCCACGACATTGCACCAAAATCCAACCAGTGGGGACTTTCGAGGAAAAGAAGAAGAAGAAGAAGAAGCTCCTTTTGCAAATACGGCCTTCACTTGAAGATGAAAACTGCCTCCGATTAGTTATGAAAGATGGAGAATTTGCTAAATCTCATTTGAGATTTCATAATTTTAATGCTATCGATCTAGCTACTGTGATTTTCAATATTATCATAAGCATGCATTTGATTTAAGACACTCATGATTAGACAATTCATGGACACCATGTGAATCCTTGCATTAAAAAAAAGAAAAAAAAAATTGTTACTATGAATCCTACGTTGTTTGGATTTTAAGGTTCTTTGTCTCTAAAACAAGCTTCGAAAGCTTGATAGGTAATGAACAGACGCAATACTTAGTTTCAATGCTAGTTAACTACTTCGATTACAATAAAAACCATTTTCCATTACAATTTGTAAGTGTAACTGAATAGCAGGAGACTTGTGAGGAGATGATGCAATTTGGCTAAATGAGCAAATTACAGATTCCTTCAAATCCTCTGACAAACAAATAATACATACGCTAAAACTGTCAACTAGATCTGGTACATTGTCCACGAAATGTCAACTCTTTCATATCTTGAGCTTTTCTTGAGTTCAAGGCTGGACAATAAGGTCTTTAATGGCCGTGTAACTCAAGGTTATTGCTTGTTCTTCAATACAAGTTTTGAATTCCCTAATTCCATTATTGTAACTATTGATTTTTTTTCTTAAATGATAAATTTAGGGACACAACTGTTGCCCCAACTTGTTGAAGTGAAATGTCATAAATGGTGGAAATAAAAATGATGTTAGTGTTGAGTCCGTCAACCTATGCAAAGCTGATTGTACACCACTAACAATTTGTCATGTTAGTAAATTGTGAAAAATGTCGTGGATAAAAGTTGTGTCCATAGAAAGTTGAAAAAAGAAGAAGAAGAAGCAAGTCTTGAGCTCTCGGCCAGTTAAGGGTTGGAATGTTGGATATGGATCAAAACATCAAAACAATAACTATTTCTGAAGGTATAAAAAAAGTATTTTGGTCTATGCAGAAATACAGGCAGGCACCCGCAACCCACACTCATTCGCACAAAGAAGTGATCAAGTGATTCAAATTATTGCTACAAAACCAATCTCAATCTCAGACTCTCAACACCCCAGGGAAATTAAATGGTAAGAACAGATTTATCTTCAAATTCTTAATTTCACAACACTGCTGCAGGAAAAAGGTTGCTGAATTTACAGCTGCTTTTTCCCTCTTTAACATCCATTTGCTTAGGATCCCTAAGATTGTTGCAGGTTTAAGGTTTTAGACAGAACAGCCTATATAGCAAACAAAACGACTAGAACAGAAAATTCTAGCTCTCATTGTGATCATAATTCATGATTGCCATAGATGGAAAATTGGCCTCATTGAAAATTGGCTTACACTAGGCAGCAATAAAATTCAGCTGCTAAGGGTCTTGTTTAAAGATGAAATCAGATTTCAATCCTCTTGAGCTTCTTGAAACTTGTACATCAACAAGAGAACTTTTCAAGGACAACGCAATTTTAGGACCAGTTTGAATCTATGTTGCTAAGCTTATGATCATTGTTAAATTCATAGACATAAGTAAAAATGACAGGCATCACAATGCACAGAACACTCAATAGTAGGATTAAAAAGGAACAAAATAATCCATAAGTTCCAGTCTTCCTGAAACTATGAATATTTCACATATACCTGCCAACCTGTTTAGTTGCAATCTTCAAAAGGCAATGAAGTAGTTATTGGAAATTCTATGAAGGATAAGAAACAAAATTTGCAGCAAGAATATTTACACTTGTCTTGATAAGACAGTTATATCTCGCTACACACAACATGGCTTTCAAAGGGAAGAGTAAATAGGAACACCTGGTATGGTTGCACCAGAATCAACAATGAAAATGTTGCCCGAAACATATTCAGAAGATTCATGTACCAAGTATCGAACAAGTGATGTCAATGCTGGATCTGTAGTGCCATATTCTCTTAAAGGGATAATTTTCTTTGTCACGTTATGCAGCCATTCTTTTTGCAAGAGACGCTGGGTAATCTCAGATTTGAAAATGCCAGGTGATATAGAATTCACTCTAATTTTATATACACCCAATTCCAATGCCATGACCTATCATAAGTAGAAATAACATTATATACAAGAAGAACAAAATCAACACACACACACACACATGCTGACATGCATACATATTATGCAGCACAATTATAAAAAAGCAAGAGGGACAAAAACAGCAAAAAAAGACCAATAGTATGATAAGGATACATTTAGCGTGCGTTTGGCTCTAGCTTAAAAAGCCAGTTTATTTTACTATATTACTTATTTTTGGTACCATTCATGGGCCCCACTGCACTTTTTTGATATTATTCATGAGTCTTACTATACTATTTCAGCTAACTTTTACCTTTATTTACCATACTTTCAGCTAAAAAATTTCAGTTTCAGCAAAATAAGCGAATCCCAAACAGACTCTTACTATGGGTAAAGACTTAAAAAGAGCCTGGCTCCTATCTATAAATAAGTTCAGGGCTGTTCCTTTAATATTTAATTTATGATGTGTTCATCACATAGTTATAGAAAAAGGTAGCATCCTAGTTTAAAAAGACAATCAAAGTGATAGCACAGTGGCCAAGGACGACGACTCATGAAGTACAGGCCATCAGACCAAAAGTTACTAAAATAAAAAGTAAGGAAAGAAAAAGAAACACACATATAGGCAAACAGTCAGCAAACATAATAAGCCTGTCCCAATTTCATAAAATGCAATATGATTCTGTTTGGGGATGGGATATATGTTTTGGTACTCAGTTTCAATGGGGGCCAACAAGAGAATATTTAGGACATGTACTTGAAAATGTCTGACCTGAAGTGAATCTCCGGTCTTCATTTGTGTGTCTATTCTTTAGGTGTTTCTCTTGGAATTTTCTTTTTCCTCTCAATTGGAAAAATATAAAATAAAATAAAAATCTTAAGGTGATGTAATATTTCATCTTTTATTTTAATTTTTTTTTATAGGAAATGTACTAAACCTTTTCTTGAATCAAAAGAAGTAAATTTTTTAATAAGTAATAGAGATTTATTGATATAAAAAAATAGACACCCAGGTATACAGGGAGTATATAGGGTGTACAGATCAAATACAAAAGAATCAAAAGAAGTAAATTCTATCTGTTTACCTATTGTTGAATCAATTGAAGTAAATATATTTTTGTTTAGCGTGAGTTTTTTTTTTTTTAATCTCTGCAGTGCATTTTTCTATGAAGATATTACGATTTTTCATCTTATAGAAATTATTTTGTTTTCAAACAATTACAAAACATGACAATGGTATTAACCCTAAATTTTGGAAGAGTTGCATGGCAATTGACGTTACCTTTGTCAAGGTGTTTAGGCCTGCCTTTGAAGCAGCATAGGCAGCAGAACCAGGCAATTGCCCACGGTCGAGACCAGCAACTGAAGATATGTTTATAATTGATCCTCCCCTCCCCGCATCACGCATGTGTATGCCAATGTATTTTGACACCAACCAGTTTCCTGTTAAGTTTGTTTTGATAACATGATTCCATTCCTCCTCAGACAATTCTAATGGAGAACTCACATTACCTAATGTACACCGCATAAGAGTTAGAAATATTTATCAACAATAACCTTCAACAATTTAGTAACAAAAACAGCCAGATACGCATCCTGGTACCTGAACATTTTTAAAAGCTCATAGAATTATAATAAAGATGAAGAAGCAAATGTTAAAAATAGAAACATAAAAATTCCAAGAAGCACACTCATTCTTTTTTAAAAAAATAAATAAATTGGCAAGTTACTCATATCCAATGGGTCTTAAACCTATGACCTCACCTTCCACCTAGCACTTAAAAGGAGTGAAGGTGTCAGTTGAGTTAGAACTGATCTTGTCAATACAAGAATGAAAACTCAAAAGATATATTTCTTAAATAATCAACCGTGGATGATCCACAGTCATCTAAGCACACTTGTCCATGTATGGATATCATCCTTTTACATACCTGTGTCCACAATATGTGTATGTGCAAAGTTTACATATATGAACAAGACAATGTAGTCAAGTGTGAAAATGATGTATAAAGTGTTTAAAGAATAGAATGTTAGAAGTAAAAAGTCACAGACCTATAAGATCTCAAAACTTGTAACTAGCATTTTGGGGCTACTTCCAAGGGATTCTACCCTATAATTATTACCTTGTGTGTGCACATCCCTTAGAGAATAGTCAAGTACTGGAAAAACTATGAGCACTCATGTTAGTGTGTGTGTGTCTATATATATATTCACAAATATGTTCACATGCGAGCTCACATGAGGGTGGGTTCCTAGGGAGACTCAAGAGTGGAGTCCATCTGTCACTTGAAAGGGTGGTGGATTTTGCTGGGCAGTCCTAATTATATTTCTTGTGCATAACAACTCGAGAATATCATCAAAGTTTCTATAATCTTAATCCTCTCAATAAAGGAGTCCAAAATTTGGACACGTAAAGATTAATTGGTTTATAAAAATCCACACAATCAATTGAAGTTGAATTATCATATTTATATCTCTAAGCACACCTTACTAAGTTACTCCCAAGGGCATTAAATTGCATCAATCCCGTCCACATAACCAATATGCAGAAATCAAGATAGAAAAATCCTTTAAGCAGGTAAGACATAAGTTGAATGATTATTCAGCTTTGTTCACAAAGGAAGATGCCTCTCCCAACTCGGCCCCTCCCCCAGCCAAATGGGAAGCTCCACCCTATCTTTGGATCAAGTTGAATGTTGATGCAGCACTCTCTAGTTCATCTTCTGCTTTAGCTGTAGTGGCTAGAGACAATACGGGGGACATCATCAAAATCTGGTCCAAAATCCATACCTTCAGCTCTCCAATTGTAGCCAAAGCTTCTGCCATTCTCTGGGCTGCCCAACTCGCACATGAAGAAGATTGGAACCACATCATCATCGAGGGAGATGCCGAAATTTGTTTTGATCCTCTTTCCTCAGAGAATGTCATCCCTGACTGGTCTATTGTTAACATCATTAGCAGTATTTTAAGCCTTAAGTCTAGTTTCTTAGGTTGTTTTTTAGTAGGGTTAAAAGGGATTGCAATATGGCTGCTCGTGCAGCTGCAAAGTTTTCCCTTAACACCGAAAAATCATTTTGCTTTAATAAAGACAATCTACCAGGAGCTCTCGCCTCCACCTGTTGGTAGATTTTCTTAGTTGTACTTTGTTTAATTTCTATGAACATTGCAGTTTATCAAAAATAAAAAATAACTAGAATTTACTCTATCTAGTGCCAACCAAATATGACAGGCAAACCGTTTGAAGCATAACAGTGGGAAACTGGAGAATCAAACACTTCACACTTATTTATTTATCACCCAATCAAACACTCACAAAACCAAATTAACCATATTAGGGCAAGAGAAATTAAAGGGATTGATTTCTTTTTTAGTTTTCTTCGTATCAGTACAAAACTACAAATTACCAAATCCAAACCTTAATTTTCCTTCAGTCAATTCTCAGGAAACACACAACAAACAGAATTAAAAATGAAATTTAACAAAGGGAAAATTACACAATTCTCCCTAAATTTTGATTGGTTTCAAATTACACCTAGATTTTAAAAAGTTCCAATTAAAACCATAGACCTTTTAAATTGTTTCAATTCGCCTTATTATTATTATTATTTTTAAATGCAAATTCACATCAATTCTAGTTAGAACTTATCTAGACACAAATTCTTCCATGTGAATCATATCAATAAGTGTATAGACACACCCAATTTCATAGCACGTTGAGGTGTCAATTGTCAAGTAATACTATTTTATTATGCACCCATCACAACTTGACACCTTAGCATGTTATAAAATTAGACGTGTCTTTAGAATATTGGAATCGCATATGACATTTTGATACTAAAAGTACTATTCAGTTTTCACAACAATACCTAGGTGACAAGTTGCAATAGATTTTGATTTGGCTTCATCATTGACATAACTTTTTTACTTATGATTAACAACCTGCCACCTAAATTTTATTGTGAAATTGTAGTTAAAATAAGATAAATTGTTGAGTTTATTACACTAAACTATCACATAAAGCAAGTATAGGTATAGCTTACTTACGTGAGTTTCAGTTAAATTAACTAGTAAAATCTTTAATTATCGAAAAAAATATCAGTTTCAATCCCCCTACACCTTAAAACAATTGTAGTTAAAATAACTAATAAGATTAATTGTTGAGTTTATTACACTAAACTATTACATAAAGCAAGTATAGGTATAGCTTACTTACGTGTGTTTCGATTAACTCTTGATTAACTCAACTAGTAAAGTATCTTATGGTCAAATAAGATATCGGGTTTAATCTCCCTGCACTTAAAACTAAATGGGGTCTTGGCCTAATGATTAATAAAATTATATAAATAAAAATAAGGGTCATGCTCATTTTTCCCTAAAATAATTTTAAAAATAGTTTCAAAGCCCTTAAGTCAGTCATTCGTCAACACTTCCCTATAAAATAAAATAAATAAAAAGAAGAAGAAGAAGCTAGTATTTAATTCCAAACCTCTAAGTCCGGCGTTGTTGACCAAGGCATGGATGTGGCCAAACACATCCCAAGCTTTCTTTATGGACTTCTCGATGGTGGGTCCATCAGCGGTCAAGTCGAGCTCCACAGCCACAGCTCGAGGGGAGCTAGAAGAAGAAGAAGAAGAAGAAGAAGAAGAAGAGTTGATTTGGTGACAGAGTGATTGGAGTCTGTCGACGCGTCGAGCGGCGGCAATGATCTTGCAGCCAGCTTTTGCAAGGTCGAGACAGAATTCAAGACCAAGGCCTGAGGAAGCCCCAGTTACCATCACCACTTTTCCCTCTAGCTCTCCCCATGACTCCATCGCTATTTCTCTGACTCTGTTTTGGATTTAAAAAAAAAAAACAAAAAAAAGTAGCTTTTAAAATATTTCAATATAGATGCAATGTATGAGAGGTATAGAGTAATCCTAGGAACAAAACTATTTCCACACACAATTGCGTGGCTGTCAACTCATGATTTGATCTCAGTGCTTTTAGGTGTGCTCTCCGAGTATAGAAGATTTAATCAAAAGTTGACCATTCTTTTTCTGTCTCCTTAAATTTTAGTACTGTTTAAAGGGAGTGTATAATTATATTTACTTATTTATTTATTTATTTACGTACTTTTTAAAAAATATTTTTCAACGAACTCTTTGTATTTACTCAATTCTACTTAAATTTTATTTATTTTAATATTTAAAACTTTTGGTGGTATTTTTTTTTAACAAGTCTTGTAGAGTAAGTTAGAGTGAGTTGTAAAACCATCTAATTTTAATGAAAAATGTTTACAACCAGTGGTGGCTGTAGGAATTTTTTTGAGGATGGTTATTAAGAAATTTAAATTATACAAAATATAATAAAAAGAGAATTTTATATATTGACGACAAAAAAAAAAACACACAGAGACATGCATAAAGTCTTACAATTTCTTTTTACGAATTTGTTTACTTTGAAATTGTTACATGATAGTCACATCATCAATGTTGCAAGTTATGTTTCTTTCAAAATTTTAGTTAAATAAAATTTTCTTGGACTTTCTTATTTATTGTAAGAACCTAGTATATTGTAAAAGAGACCAAAGTTTAAGGACAATATTTTTTTGCAAACTTAGTTGTAGCCTAAGATTACAAGTCTCACTAAACAAATTAAGATTGCTACATATTTTGAAAATTTAACCATTAAATTGCATGTTCTTGATATTCTTAAAACACAAGTCTAATTTTATGTCAATTAGATGTTATTTACTACTCGATCCATAAACTTTTTTTTATATATAATTTTAGATTACAAAAACTCAAAACTTAAACATTTGGTTGAAAACATAGTTATTGATCATGATCTTGTTAAAATTTTGCAAGTATGGAGGATATAAGAAAAAATGTAATTAAATGTTGAATTTGTTAAAACTCACATCCAATTTTAAAAAATTTTGAATGGAGATGTAGCCTAATCTACAACCCAATTTGTTGCCAAATTTTGTTTAAAGTTTAATTATAGTGAGCCTAAAAAATATTTAGGGTTGTCATAGATTTTTTTAAGGATAAAAAAATCATAAATTTTTTAAATTTATACATAATAATTATAATTTTTTCAGGGCCAGGGTGGTCCTGTGACCACCTAAACTCTTATGTGGAGCCACTAGTGTTTATAACATTTTCACAATAATTTTACAACAAATCTTATGTGGTAAGTTATTACTAGTTCTAATTTAAACTCACTACTAAAACTATTTTTTTTCTCAACAATAATAGCCAACACCATCTTATTGCTTAAGATTTATTGTGAAAATATTGTGGTAGCATTTCTCAATTTCAATTTTCTATTTCTTTATTTAATTTTCCCTTTTCTCTTCATTTTTTCCATCCATACGTTTCTTCTTTTGCTTTTCTTTTTCTCTTGTTTTTTCTCCACCACACATGTATCCCCACTTCTCTTTATCTTCATTTTTGCTTTTCATTTTCTACCTCTATCACTTGGACTAAAAACACAAAAATATGTCATTCATCTTCACATCACAAAGAGGGGAAATCACCACTATGCTCCCCCACGGGAGAGAGAAATAGTCTTTGTCCTCTGTCCTTTTCCAGATATTGTGGGTTAGAACTTTTTTATTTTTTAATTTGTTCTGTTTTCATTAGTTTTATGAGAATGATCATGTTCTGTGATTTGATTACTGATTATGTTTTGGTGTCTTTATAGCCGTTGAGGTTGAGATAAATGCTGAAATTTTAATTTACCGCACTAAATTTTTTATTTGGATTTATTCAAGTGTGAATTATTTTAAGTGAGAAAAATAGTTTGGAGTTGCTATAGTGCTCTCTTCTTCAAGAGAGCTGCTGTAGTCACTCTAAAAAAAAATTGAAAAAGTCTACATTTTAGAAAGGCTGTTGGAGCTGATATTTTGGGTTTGCTCTCAAAAAATGACATTGGCTAGTCCATTGGAGATGCTCTAAAGAATTGGATATGGTAATGGGTGTGTAACGTGTGTACCTAGCACTACTTTGATAGTCTCATGTATGGTGATGTGATACTCCATCATCTCACATTTATAGTGAACCTCAGTATGAATTTTATTAGTGGGATCTATTGTAAATGAGAGAAAAAAGAGTGCCACATCCAAGAAAGTCAATTTCGTACCAGAAGCCATTTTAGTTTAGCCAATGTAGTGAAATATTTCAATACTAGTTGATATTGGTGTTTAGTTTTGGAATTACTATTATAATTTTATATTAAAAAATCATATATTTTATAAGCCTAAATATTAGCTCATATATATATATATATATATATATATATATATTAGTTAAATAACATTTTTTTAAATCAATATTTTAACATTTTTAATTTTTTTTTACTGTACCAGCCGAAATGTCAAAATCAGCTAAAACACTCAAAATATGCCTAGTACAACATGGTATATTTTTTTGTACATTTTAGAGGATTATCGATACCAATTTAATGGCCAGTACAATATATTTCTCTAGTACGATTGATACGGTACGATATTGACTTCCTAGACCACATCACCGAATTTCGAGAGCACTTCATAATTATATTGTCTTTTTTTTCCCTTTTTATAAGATAATTATACTGTCTTTTTAATTGTTAAAAGTTTTTTCTCTCCCCCCAGCAAAACCCAAATATTAGATGAATTTATTATTAGTTTTAGAAGAAAACATTATTTATTAATTTAACACATATCCCATGCCAAATTGGAAAATTATTTTATAAAACCGTTTTATATCTGTCCCACAATGTATGTGGGTTTCATAGGACCGTCTCACGAGATATCGTTTAAGCCAAATCACCATTTCAAAGAGTCTCGTTACAAATGCTCTATGATAGACAAATACATTTTACTTAAAAAATTATCACTACAACCATGATGTTAAATATATCTCTCATTTATTCATTCTCATGGGCCACTCCACCCACCCTAATTCCATAGGGTAGCAAGAGCAATTCAATTAATGCTTTGTCCCTCCCCTTTTCTTCAATAAATAGGAACTTCAAGAAGCATTGTAAGATAGAGATAGCAACGGTGAAATAATGAGAGACGGAACAAAAGAGAGAGATATATGTATTCAATGTTACGGATAATATGATGCGGTGGAAGACCACTAGAAAAGAAATAATTCATATATAATCTTACTCTCATATTTCCATTTGCTTATCTTTATATTTCTTTATTTTATAACACATAATAGTTTTTTCCATTTAAGACCAACTAGTGGATGTTCCGCTGGATGCGCATGTTCATTATTAGTTATTTTATAATATCCATATGCGTTATAATGTTTGAAAAATTAATTTCAATTATGTATTATATGTCACTAAAATAATGAAGAAAAATATTGTAATAAAATATATCCATATATAAGTGTTATATATGGATTATATGTATTAGTAATTTTATAATAATTATATTTCTATATTTGGTTCTTGCATTTGACCTTTTCAATATAAAAATTCTTATTGTAGGGATAAAGGGTCCAGACATGGGTATTGAGCCGTGAGCCGTGTCAGAGGGCCTTAAGTAGTCTGAGGACAGGTAATAATGACGTGGGCATACAGAATAATGGCCCATGGAAGGAGTTTGGTCATGAGGAATTGGAAATATTGTCCGAGGAGAAGTACCTTCTCGGTCAAGCAGAGTAGAGGTCATACGTCTGACCTTTTGTCGAGAATAAGGCAACAAACGATCATCCTGGTAAGGATAAACATCAAGTGAGGATAAGACAAAAAGAGTTGAGAAATATCTGAGGAGAAAGCTGCTGCCACTGCATTGAATGCTCTGCATCTAACCCCCTGGCCGCATTAATGTGGAGGTGATGCCTGAACAGTGACCTCCAGCCTTACAGTTGCCCACAAAGATTTCAGGAAGGTGCTGATGGGACAAGTGTCAAAGTCGGCAATCTGATCTATACGTGGAGGGCTGAGATGAAGTAAGGAAGGGGAATATAAAGAAGGAAAATCCCATTACAAAAAAGAAATCAGATAATCTGTAGAAAATTTACTGTACTCTCAAGAATTGTAATTGTGGTTAACTTTAAGAGAAATATATAAGAACAACCTTCCTCGGACTTTGCCGAGGAGGATTTTCCTTGCTCAAACTGTTTGTTTCATGCTTTACAATAGCAACTAACTTACTGTGATCATTATGCACCTAACTCATTGAAAGTTCAATTTTAAGCTCATTCTCTACAAATTCATTAATTTGAGCTCTTTAGGCCATTGACCTTTCTTTTGGTCTTCAGGAACAAATGTGTCCTTACACTTATTATTTTCTTTTTAAAGAAAAAACATGAACTTTTGAGGGCTGAACATCTAAGATTTAAAGTTCATTATTTTTAATTTGCAAAACTTTAATATACATGTCAAGAGATTAAAAATATAAAAACAATTGAATAGAAAAATATAAAATTATACTATATCATATCTTAAGTTTAATTTTACATATATCTGAGTACCTCAATTACTTACTAAGATCAAACACTTTTCAAAAATATAAATAAACACATATAAAGGTTCTATGTCTTCCCTAAACATCCCTTTTGGAAACCCTGAATGTCGCTAAAGCATTGTAGCAAGTTTTGACAATTTTGGTGAGAGATTTATATGCACCTAAAACTAAAGTTAATTTCATACTCTTCTTCACACACACACACACACACACACACACACACACACACACACACACACACACTCTCTCTCTCTCTCTCTCTCTCTCTCTCTCTCTCTCTCTCTCTCTCTCTCTCTCTCTCTCTCTCTCTCTCTCTCTCTCTCTCTCTGAAGTGGGGTAAAAGTCTGAAAGACTAAATGAAATACTACTCATACAAAGTGTCACATGGCAGACCTTCATACTCTCCCACGTGAGGTCCCTTCTTTTATATATATAATACATATTGTTGATTCCGAAATCTTAACTAATCTTTAAAAATGGCCCATCGAAAATTTGAAGAATTTCAACAATCTTCAGTTAAATTATCTTTTTCCCTTTCACTTTTCATTTATATGTCAAAGTACCAATTACATTCAATCCTTCATTATGATTATGTGATTATTGATGAATCTTCATTCAACAATGTTGCAAGAAAATTCAAGATAAAATAGTAGGACTAGCCCAATTTTATTGAAGTGATAAAGAAATTGAATCACAATGTACTTTTAAATAACAATAAGATTTTAATATATAAAAAAGGCTTAAACTTAATCCCAAATAATCCAACCTTCCTCGAAAGTAGAATAAGAAATAGTTGATGCTTTATTGAAGGATAAGTGATGAAAATGATTCAGCCTCCTTAAGTGATGCTAGTAAAAAACATATCCAATTTTTCAAGATTTTCAAGATCTATGTGAAATAAATAAACCCATACAAAATTTGACTCAAATTGAGAATTACTATTGGAGAATATCCTTGAGGGGTATGATTCCCTCGACTAGACAATGGTCATCTCTTGAAAAGGAGGGGGGGGGGGGGGGGGGATTCGGAGGTTGTTTTCTAAGAGTTCTCACCAATGATGAACGGGACCAAGAAGCCATAACCCTGCCTGAAATCCATGGAAAGAGTATAAGCTCGGATCCCACACTTGGGCTCAGTTTGGGATTCTTTTTTTTCTTGAGAAGGCAGTTTGGGAAGTTGGGTTCAAACAACCAAACATAGGGCAACATAATAGCCACTGAGAGGGAGTTGAATTTTCCTTTTATATCCTGCATGTTCTCTAGGTTGGGGATCCATTGGAAAATTTATTAATAATTTTCCCTTTATAATTTTTTAAAAGTATTCCCCCCCCCCCCCCCCCCAAAAACCCAAATATTGTATGAATTTATTAATAATTTTAGGCTAAAATATTATTTTAATTTCGTTTTCATCCTTTACAGTTCATTTTTTATCTCTAAATTATTGAAAATATAACACTTATTAATTTTCAATTATAAAATTTATTATTTCATCTCTAAACTATTGTTGAAAAAAAATCTATTTTCGTCCTTATTGTTCCTAAATTATTGAAAAAATCTCTTAAAAAAGTTTTGTGACAATTTTTTTTTTTTTTAACTTTAGGGATGAATACAAAATTTATACAAAGTTTAGGGATAAAAAATAGTATATTAGCCATAATTTTAACTCATATCCAAATGTCAAATTGAAAAATTATTTTATAAAACTGTTTTATGAGACATCTCTATGAATCCTGCATATTATGAGAAAGAGGTCTCACTTTTCCTTCTTTGCAAATCACCGTTCAAAGATTTTCTCATTCCAAATGCTCCATAATGGACAGATATATTTTATTTAAAAACCAGCCATGTTAACCAAACCTTTAAAAGTTACCCACCGAGAATTTGAAGAATTTCAACAATCTTCTATTCATTTATCTTGTTTCCTTCACTTTTTCATTTACATGTCAAGAAACCATTAGGTTTGATCCTTCTATGGGATTATATATATGATTGTTAACGAATCTTGATTCAATATTGTTGCAAGAAAATTCAAAAGGAAATGGTAGGACCAATTCAAGATAAAAGAAACTGAATAGCAATGTCCTTTTAAAAAACAATATAAGTCTTTAATTGAAAATAAGTATTTCATAAATAAAGACGTTTTTTTTTATAAGCTCATAAATAAAGACATTGTTTGCACACCACAAAACATTTGCCAACACCTCCAAATCAAGCACATTTCCATAGCTCAGATTTCTCTAAAACTTTCAAGCCAGAAGTAACTTCAAACCATGAGAACAAAAATAGCAAATGCCAAATTTGGGTCCACTAAAAGAAATCCTTGCCATTTTTTGTTTAATAAATTTTTGTCGGAGAAACTTTTTATCTAATCTCAACTAAACCCATTTTCCATCACAATTTAGAGCATCTACACCAGTAGGTACAAAATATAAAATGTGCAAAAATTTGCACAATATAGTATCAAATAGACATGCATCAGTGCTCGTAAAACTTTGCATATATGCAAAATCACTACAATACCTGTGCATATATGTACGTTACCGTAGCTTTGTATATGATTTCTTTTTTCTCTTTCCTCTCCCTTGCCTTGTCAAACTCTCTCTCACCCTCTCTTCAATATCAAGAAGAAGAAAAAGAAGACAACCATAATCAACCCAAAATTAAACAATCCTGATTCAAACAACACCACCACAGCCAACCCATTACAACATCAATTTAATCCAAATACAATCAACCCAAAATTAATGAAAAGTCATCACAAACCCAACTTAAAATTAACTCAAAACAAAATAAACTCAAAATAAAACACCAAAAAACCCATTTGGCAAAATACAAATCAACCCAAAACCCAAGCCATTGCCACCATGGAATGCTTGCCGCCGCCATGTGAGAGAAAGTGTGAGAGAGAAATTTTTTTTTTCCAGATTTGAAGAGAGCACCGGTTTGATAGAGAGAGACGGTGGGAGAAAGAGAAATAATTTTTTTTTTAAGAAATGAAAAAGAATAAGAAGAAAGAAAGAACAGCGAAATAAAAAGAAAAAGAAGAAGAAGAAAGGAAAAAGAAGATGCCAAAGAAGGAAAAAACACAGAGGAAGAAAGCAAGAGAAGAAGGAAGGAAGAAGGAGAAAGAGAGAGAGAGTGTGCGTGTGTGTGTGTTCAGGTGGAGTGTGTGTGGGGTAAAGTGGTGGCCCCTAGGTAAGTGAAATAATAAGAAGAAAAAATGTGAGAAAGTTGTAGTGGTACACTCATGGTCGCTCCAGAAGCTTATAAACCATGAGTGGGAGGGAATTCTTGCCGATGTGGGACTGTGGTGTAAAGCCCCCAGAGGGTGAAGATCCGTATGCTCCCTCGTCGCTTGAGAAATAAACCGTGAGGGACTGGCTCCCCAAAGCGGATAATTCCGATTAATTGGGGAAGTATCCTCACATTAAAAGGGCCCTTTTAATGTGAGGTCACTTCCCCAATTAATCGGTTATTGTCCGCTTTGGGGAGCCAGTCCCTCACGGTTTTGTCCTCGTCCCCGAGTGCAGGTAGGATTTTCACCTCGACCAAGGGCTTGACACCAAGTCCCACATCGGTTAGAAGTCCCTCTCACTCATGGTTTATAAGCTTCTGGAGCAACCATGAGTGTACCACTACAAAAGTATTATTTAAATAAAAGATGGTGTATTATGAATAATCTAATGCCAGTGCTTTTGTAAATTGGTTGTGTAAAATATAAAAAGTAAACTTGTATTGTAAAATAGATGGAAAATTGTGCACCCACTAGTGCAGATGCTCTTATAGGTGTAATTAAAGAGCAGAAGACTTGTGAAGAGAGGATGCAATTTGGCTGAATGAGCAAATTACAAATTCCTTCAAATGCTTACCATGGTACTCTAACAAACAAAAATAATACATACACTAGAAATGTCAACTCTGCATGATATCTTGAGCTTTTCTCGAGTTCAAGGTTGGATGGTAAGGTCTTTACCTCTTGTCTAGGTAATGGTTGTATATGACCTATAAGTCAACAAATTTATTTTTCAGATAACTTGGCCTTTTAACAACAATCCACAACAAATTAGTTAGGGTTGACCATATGTATTTTTTTTGTCAATTCTATTTTATCTGAAGTCATATTTTTCATTACTTCTTTAGTTGACAACTTGACATTTTTTAAAAATTACTTCTACTAATGTTATTTTTGTCTTTATCTACCTTTTTTTATTCCCTCAACTTGGACGACTCGCTCTTCTTACTTTTGCATTGACACCCTCATTTGAACTTGTTCAAACCATCTCAAATGACTCTCTTTCAACCAACTGGCTTTGTATTGGGGATTTCAACCAAGTTTTGTCAAGGGATGAAAAATTTTCTTTTACACAAGGTAGTATTGCTAGTGCTAATATGTTCCAACAAGTGATTACAGATCCACAATTGTGCGATCTTGCTACTTTAGGGTAAAAGTTTACCTGGATGAATAATAGGGAGGAAAATGATTTTGTTATGGAAAGGCTAGACAGGGCTTTTGCCATTATTGAGTGGGTTAATTTGTACCCTTTATACTCCCTTAGAAACCTTCCCATTATCAGGTAAGATCATAACCCAATCATTTTGGATGTTGACTACCAAACCCCCTTTAAGAAAAGGCCTTTTTGATTTAAACACATGTGGACTACCCATTCAACTTGTAGAGACATGGTTCAACAGGCTTGAGATTTCAAATCCAAAGGTTCTAGAGCTGAACAACTGAGGAAAAAACTCTTAAGTGTTAGAAGAAAAGCTATGGAATGGAATAAAAATGTGTTTGAGAAAGTTGAGAGTGCAATAAAATTGAAACAAGCGCACCTACAACATATCCAGAACTCCATCACCTCTCTAGAGGATGTTAAGGAGGAAAGAGCTTTTAGAAAAGGAGTTAGAGGACCTTTTGAATAGGGAAGAATTGATGTGGGCTCAAAAATCTAGAACAAAATGGATTTTGCAAGGGGATAGAAACAAAAAATACTTTCAAACTATGGTAAGACAAAGAAAAGTCATAAGTAAAATCCTTCAAATTAAGGACAACCAAGGGAATATCATTGAAAATCTTGGGGAAATTGAGAACATCCTTACAGACCACTTCAAGAGATGTTTTGAGGGTAAGAATAAGTTAAGCTTTGATAGCATAGTTTAGGAGATCCAATCCTTACCTATTCCTATGCTATCTGATCACCAATGTAACCTCGTCAATAGACCCATTACAGCTTCAGAATTTGAAAAAACTATCTTTCAATTGGGGTCTCATAAAGCTCCTGGACCTGATGGCATTCATGCATTTTTCTTTCAAAAGTACTGGAGCACAGTTAAATCTGATGTCATCAATACCGTCCAGGCTTTCTTCCACGTACTCTGGGTCTCTTTTCAAACCTCTCAATCATACCTCCATAACCCTCATTCCAAAAAACCCCTTCCCTGATGAGGTCTCTCACTTTAGGCCTATTAATCTTTGTAATGTTATCTACAAAATCATATAAAAAATCCTAGTTAATAGGCTGAAACCTCTTATGGACACCATCAGAACTCCTTATCAGAATGCCTTCATCAAAGGGAGGAACATTTCTAATAACATCCTTATTGCACATGAGATTCTTGATGTTCTTAGGAAGAAGAAAAGGAGGAAATCAAGTTTTGGGGTTCTTAAGATTGACATGAGTAAAGCTTATGACAGGGTTGATTGGACATTCCTTAAAGCTGTTTAAACTATTATAAAGATTGAGGCAAAATGGATTAAGTGGATAATGGAGCATGTCACTTCTGTTAGCTATACTCTTTTAGTGAATGGGAATCTGACAGCTACCTTCAAACCCTCTTAGGGGTTAAGACAGATGGACCCTTTATCACTCTATCTTTTCCTTTTGTGTGCTAACATTCTCTCAGTTTCCTTGATACAAGCTTAAAATCAAAAACAATCCAAGGTGTGAGGGTTGGGAGATATGGTCTTTCCTTTTCCCACCTTTTGTTTGCTGATGATTCACTTCTTTTCTTTAAAAAGGATGACAAGTCTCTTAAAAACATTTAACTCATCTTGGAATGGTATTGCTCAATCTCAAGACATATAATAGGCCAAATCAGATCTTTATTGTTCACCAAACATGCCTACAGCTGATCAGGAATCCCTTGCTAGAGCCCTTTAGGTTAATTTGGTTCAAAACCCTACCAAATACCTTGGTATAAATTTCAAGCTTAGAGGGAATAGATGTGCTAATTTCCAATTCTTGGTTGAAAAACTTCAATCTAAACTTCAAGGGTGGAAAGCTAGGTTATTATTTCAAGCTGGTAGAACCACCCTTATATCTTCTATTCTCCAATCCCTGCCCCTTTATGTCTTCTCATGTTTCAATGTGCCTGACACCATGTGTAACAAAATGGACTTTATAATCAGGTCTTTTTTGGTGGGGGCATGAAAAAGGTGAGAGGAAATTTCACCTTTTAAATTGGGACAAAGTTTGTCAACCTAAAAGGTATGGAGGGCAGGGTTTAAAGAAGTTCAAAAACATGAATCAAGTAATGTTGGCCAAAAAATATTAGAGAATAAACCACAATCCCTAATCCCTCCCAGCTAAGACTTACAAAGCCAAATATTTTCCTAGGTGTTCTATTTAGCATTGCAGACCCAAGCCCCACCACTCTTAGTATTGGAAGAATATCATCAAACAGGAGAATCCAGCTTGGAGAGAAGGAAAATGGTGGATTGGAGATGGTTTCAATATCCCTCTTCACAACAAAAATTGGATTAACTATTTATCCTTAAACCTAGAAGACCCTAGGTTGCCTACTGGCACTATTGGGGACTTGATTGACCACAACACCTCTTCATGGAAAACTGATCTGGTTGGAGCAATATATCCTTACCCTCAAGCTAGAGATATTCTACAAACCCCTATCTCAAAAAACGATTCAATCTGAGACAAATTGGTTTGGAAACATTCAAATGATGGGGAATATCAAATTAGAATTGCCTATGAACTTCTCAGCAATAGATCTTTGAACATGCCTAGACATCCTCAACCAAACCAGGAAACTTGGAATAAGGTTTGGAAAGAAGGTCCCTTTGAAATTAAATAATTTTGTTTGGAAACTGTTGCATGACAGTTTGCCTACCTTTCTCAACTTAAATCACAGAGGGATTTCAATTCCTACCACATGCCCCTTTTGTAATGAAGCTTATGAATCTACTACCCACCTTTTCCTTCCTTGTCCTTTTGCTAACCCTTGCCGGCATGGCTCCACCCTTGCCATCCATTCATTAGATTTCAACAATATCACTCTTCAACAGTGGCTGAGTCTGATTCTTACCAAACATAACATTAAGGAACCAACTACTATGGACTATTTGCATTCCATTTTTACAACACTATGGACTATTTGGAATCATAGAAACAAAGTGGTTCATGAAGGAATAACTCCTAATCCTATGCAAGTAATTCTCACAGCCCAATCTTTGTCTTGCAGGTACAAGGAATCCTTCTCTGGACAGTTAAACTCCAACTTGCTCTTAAGAAGACCAACTATAGAAGCTTAATCAGCAGTAGGGCCATGGCAACTAATCATAAAAATTGTAGAGTACAAAAACAAAAAGATGAAAAGGAGTGCCTATGTATAAGAAGTTGTAACTTCCCAGGGAGTTGGTGTGTTTTTTGGTGTCAATAGCAACTTAGCTAGGATAGTAACTGGGGTTTTGCTTGAAGCTGTGGTGGAAGCTAGTCTCATTGCAACAAACCATGGTTTCCAGCAAGTTTTGTTCCTAAGTGATAGCAGAGGACTGATCAAAGCTTTCAATACCAGCAGGGCTCCAAATTGGCAAGATATTACTAGACTAGCCGATCGGAATTTTCTTGTGCAAAATGGTCATCTCTACAAAAATGATCTTAGTTCTCTTTTTGCTTTCAAATTTTGTTATACAGATAGCACCCCAGAACTCACATCAATAACAATAAATAAGCGAAAATTAAATAACAAGCACACACAAAAAACACAAGAATTTACGTGGTTCAACAAACTACCTACCTCCACGGCGATGACGAAGAAATTTCACTATAAAAATAGGGAGATACAATAGTGCACAAGAACGCTCTCAAGAAACCCAAATCCCAATACACCCTAACTCTCTCTCACCCACAAGACAAGAAAAAACTATTCTTCTTCTTTTGCGACTACTGCTAGGTTTTTAGGAATTGTCTAATTCTCTATTTAATGCCGCACATAACAACATATATATATATATATATATGTGTGTGTGTGTGTGTGTGTGTGTGTGTGTGCGTGTGCGTGTGCGTGTGCGTGTGCGTGTGCGTGTGCGTGTGCGTGTGTTATTAACCAAGTCGGCAAAGGAGCAATCCTTTTACAATTTGGATTTGGTCAACTAAGGTGACCAAATTTGGGCTTGGCGATTCAAGCCACACAGGCCTAATATCAACAAATCTCCACCTTGACTTGAATTGATCAAGCTACACGAGCAAACTCCTCCATTGCCTCCACCTTAGCCCTGAAGGGCTCACAAGCTGCAAACATTAGCCAAGTCCAAGTAGCCCTTGAACTTGTTTGTTGGAACTGGCTTTGTCAACATACTAGAGGATTCCCAAGTCTTATTATTCTGTAGTGACCCCATCTCTTCTACATCCCTATGAGACAATGGATCTCTATTGCTAGTTATAAGAGCAAAGCCAATCATGTCTTCAAGGCCATATCTCTGTGGTGTTTTGTGAACCTACTTCTCTCTACCTTTAGCAATTGAATAAGACTCTTCTTGTTACTGTTGTGGATCAATCTCAGCATCACCCTTATTACTGGGTGTACTATTCTCGTCAAATTCCACCTTAATAGTTAATTTCTCCTGTGGACTATCATCACATGTCTCTGCTTCATTCTATTTCAACATAAAGGCTTCATCAAATATGAAATTTTGCTAGTCACCGTTTTCTTTGAGATTGGATCCTAACACCTGTAGCCTTTAACACCTTTTTCAAAACCAAGAAATACACATTTTCTTAGAACGCTCTGTACATGCACATAAGCTGGACAACCATAGATTTTTAGACTCGAATAATCAACTGATCTACCTGACCAAACATCTTCTGGAATCTTGAAATCAATGGCTGATGATGGAGATCAATATATTAATAATGAAGCTTGCTGTGTTAACTGTCTTTGCCCAGAACACCTTAGCCACCTCTGCATTCAATCTCATGCATCTGGCTCTTTCTGCTAAGGTTCCGTTCATTCTCTCTGCAACTCCATTCTGCTGTGGAGTTCCTTTAACTGTGAAGTGACGAGTAATGCCTTCTATTTCACAAAATCTTATGAATTCTTTATCTCTATACTCTAGTCCATTACCTGTTCTAAGGAATTTTATTTTCTTGTCAGTCTTATTCTCAACCTGTGCTTTCCACTTTTTAAATATGCCAAACACATCAGACTTATACTTCATAAAATAAATCCATACCTTTCTTGAGTAGTCATCAATGAAATTGACGAAATACTGAGCACTACTATGAGAAGAAACTAATATTGGACCCTAAACATCTGAATGAATGTAGTCAAGAACACCAATACTTGTATGAGAGCCTGTCTTGAAATTGACTCTATGCTACTTCCCATACACACAATACTTGCAAAAGTCTAGCTTGCATGTCTTCATTCCCTTCAATAAATTTCTTTTGTACAACTCTAACATACCACGTTCACCAATATGGCCAAGTCGCATATGCCATAATTTGGGTCTTTAGTGCTGGACTCCACCGAAGGTGACTGCAACTCTTCCTACAACTATGTTCCCAATCAATCTGTAAAGCATGTTTGCTTTCTGTCCCTTCATCACCATCAAAGCACCTTTGGTAATCTTCACGATTCCACTCTTTGATGAGTATGAATAGCCCAAATCATCCAATACTCCTAAAGAAATTAAATTCTTTCTAAGATCTGGAACATGTCTGACATTACTAAGAACTCTCATAACTCCTTCAAACATCTTGATCTTTACAGTACCAATTCCGATAACCAGGCATGTAGCATCATTTCCCATTTGGACCGTACCACCATTGTAAGGCTTATACGTGTCAAACCAATATTTCTTTGGAGTCATATGATATGAGCAAGCTGAATCTAAAAGCCAAGATTCCAATAAAACATTGTTACCTGACAAAACTAAAAGTAAACCTGCACCAACTTCACTGTCATCTGATATTTCTTTAGCAACACTAGCTGATTCTATGGGCTTCTTTCCATTCTTCTTCTCCTTTAGATGATCTTTCAACTCTTTACACTGATTCTTGTAGTGCCCTTTCTTATGACAATAAAAACACTTTACATCTTTCTTTGCACGTGATTTAGACTGTGATCTATTCTCGTTGGAGTTCCATCCTCTTGACCTGTTTCTACCCCCATTGCTTGACTCATACTTTACAATAAGTCCATCACCCTGAGAACCATCACCATCTTACTTCATCTTTATGTGTGACAAGAGAGCACTAGTCACCTCCTCAAGTACTATAGTCTCTTTCTCGTACATCAACGTAGTCACTAGATGATCAAAAAAAGTAGGAAGCAACGCTAATAAGAGTAACGCTTTATCTTCATCCTCATAATTCACCCCAAAACTTGACAATTGGGTATTCAACATGTTAAACGTGTTAAGATGCTCAAACAAATCTGAACATTCCTTCATATGCAAACTATACAGTTGCTTCTTCACATACAATTTGTTTGTCAGATTCTTTCTCATATAAAGACCTTCTAGTTTTTCCCAAACCTCTTTTGCAGTCTTTGCTTCTAGGATGTTGTGAATGACCTCATCAACTAGGTTGAGACGAATAGTGCTAGCTGCTTTCTCATCCATCTCTACCCATTCTACATCCTTCATCGTTTCCGATTTCTTCTCCTTCCCAAGCAAGGCCTTATGAACTCCTTGTTGAATTAGGAGATCCTTCATCTGCCTTCGCCAAAGAGAAAAATTTCCCTTACCACAAAACCTCTCTACATCATACTTTGTGCTTGACATCTTTACTGTATTCAAAAGATTGAATCCTAACCTGGCTCTGATACCACTTGTTGTGCCGATAGCACCCCAGGACTCAAATCAATAACAGTAAATAAGCGAAAATTAAATAACAGGCACACATAAAGAACACAAGAATTTACGTGGTTCAGCAAACTGCTTACCTCCACTGCAATGACGGAGAAATTTTGCTATAAAAATAGAGAGATATAATAGTGTACAAGAACACTCTCAAGAAACCCAAATCCCAGTACACCCTAATTCTCTCTCACCCACAAGACAAGAAAACACTATTCTTCTTCTTATGCTACTGCTGCTAGGTTTTTAGGAATTGTCTAATTCTCTATTTAGTGCTGCACATAACAACATATGTGTGCGCGCGCACGTTATTAACCAAGTCAGAAAATGAGCAATCCTTTTACAATTTGGATTTGGTCAACTAAGGTGACCCAATTTGGGCTTGGCAATTCAAGCCACACGGGCCTAATATCAACAAATTCCTTATGTTTTGTAGCTAAAAAAAAGGCAACTTAGGTGCCTATAAACCAGTGCTGGTACAATCCAACCCTTTTGTGAACTCTTGTTTGTTTCCATCTCCCTTTTATTGGTATAAAAAAAAAAAAAAAAGGGAATTCAATGGTAGCCATAGAACCATTTTTCAAACTCCCAATTTCACATCTCACCCTAACAAACAAGTGGTGCTTGTGTGAAAGAGTAAATTTACAACCAGTTTTACCCTTTTATATCCATTTGCTTTGTCATAGAGTGGTTTTAAGACATTTTTTTATGCTACAACTCTAACGTGACAAATTATAAATGATTACTTATCACTTTCACATTAGCCTTTTTTTCTTTTCTCACCACTCATTACAATTGTGACAAACATAGTTGTGGTCCTAGATTTTATCTTTGGCATAAAATTGTTGCTGGAGACAGAACATCATATGTGGCAGACCAAACGACTATAATAGAAAATTCTACATTACGCTCGTTGTGATCATAATTCATAAGTGCCATAGAAGGATAATTGGCCTCTATGAAAATAGATGTTGCAGCCTCGTTGTATCAAAACAAAAATTAAGATGTTTCTCTGAAAGTCCAAATCAGATCACCAAGTTAAAATCATTGATAAAAGTAAAAAAAATGGCAGCCAGCACAGTGTACAGAACTCAATAGTAGCATTAAAAAGAAATTATAATACCATAAGTTCCAGAAACTATGAATCTCTCACATATAAACTATAAAGTAAACTGAGTTGGTAATTCACAATCTAAGCTAAGACCCAAGCATCCTTGTTAGAATAGTCAACGTATATATCATATTCAAATTGGTGGTTTTTCATCTCAGAAAAAGTAATTGGTTTGTTTTCGCATTATGTACACAGATATAATAGGTCAACCATATCCGTCAACCAGTTTAAATGTGATTTTTTAAAATTCAAAGGAAAAAAAAAGAGTAGTTCCTAGGAAATTCTGCAAATGTTAAGAAACAAGAGATAATAATGTAGCTAGAATATTATTGCTTGTACTGATTATTTCTAGTAGCTTATTTGCAATTTATGAGACAAAAAGCTAAAAGTTAACTTATTTCCAAAAATTAGATTATTTGAAATAAAGTTGAGACAAAAAATAGCATGGAATCCGCAAACATTAAATAATTTAAGCTAGCTTTTAAGACAGTCCTATGACTATCTCATTACATTACATGGCTTTCAAATGGAAGAATAAATAGGGACACCTGGTAAGGTGGCACCAGCATCAACAATGAACAGGTTGCCCGAAACATATTCAGAAGAGTCATGTATTAAGTATCGAATAAGTGATGTCAATGCCGGATCTGCGGTGCCAGTGTCTCTTAAAGGGATAGATTTCATTGTCACATTATGCAGCCACTGTTTTTGCATAAGACCCTCAGTAATTTCAGACTTGAAAAGGCCAGGTGATATAGAATTCACTCTAATTTTGAATGCACCCAATTCCACAGCCATGCCCTGTAATAAGTAGAACCAACATTATATGGAGAAATAATGACAAGAAGAACAAAATTAACAAACACACGCGCATATATATATATATGCAGCACTCTTATATAAAAGTAGGAGGGACAAACGTTGAAAAAAATAGAAGACAAATTAGTCTGATAATTGATAAGAATACATTTCCTATGGGCAAAGGCTTAAAGAAGACAGGCTCCTACTATCTCCAAATAAGTTCAGGGTAGCATAGTTATGATATGTACATCATATAGTCACAGAGAAGGTAGCATCCTACTCTAAAATGACAACCCAAGTGATAGCATAGTGGTCAGGGATGATGCCTCAAGAAGTAGATGTCATCAGTCCGAAAATACTCATATAAAAAATAAAAATAAAAGAAAAACAAACACACATCTAGGCAAACAGAGCAAACATTATACATCTGTCCCAACTTCACGAAAATGCAGTATGGTGGAGTTTGGAGATGGTAATTATATCTGTTTTGGCACTCAGTTCCAAAGGGGACTAATATGAGAAGCTTTAGAACTTGCAGTTGGAAGTGTCTACTCTCTAGGTGTCGCTCTTGGAATTTTTTTTTTTTTTTCTTCCTTTCAAATGGTAAAAAGGAAGCATGCTGATGAGTGCCTATCCGAAGCCCTCTGACCTTCCTCTTGAAAGAAATCTTTTTGGTGATATAATTTTTCCCCTTCTTTTTAATAAAAAAGGAAATGTACTTAAGTTGACCTTTTCTTGAATCAAAAGAAGTAAGCTCCATTCGTTTACCTATTGTTAAATTAATTGAAGTGAACTTTTTCTTTTGTTTAGTGTGAGGTTTTCTTTCCTCTGTAGTGCATTTTTCTATGAAGATACTATGATTTTTCATCTTATAGTAATTATTATGTTTCCAAACAATTACAAAAAATGACAGTGGTATTACACCTATAATTTGGAAGAGTTGCATGGCAAGTGACATTACCTTTGTCAAGGTGTTTACGCCTGCCTTTGAGGAAGCATAGGCGTGCCCTCCAGGCAATTGCCCGCGGTCAAGACCAGCAATTGAAGATATGTTTATGATTGATCCTCCCTGCTTCGCATCACGCATGTGTCTGCCGACATATTTTGACACCAACCAGGTTCCTGTTAAGTTTGTTTTGATAGCCTGATTCCATTCCTCCTCGGACAAATCTAATGGAGATTGCACAGTACCTAACATACATCGCATAAGAGTTAGAAATATCTATCAACAATAACCTTCAACAATTAACTACCAAAAAACACGCAGATAGGCATCCAGGTAACAGAACACTTTAAAAAGCTCATGAATTAAAAGACAAAGAAGCCCATGTTAACAATACAGTCAAAAAACTCCAAGAAGCATAACTGGTCTTGTGAATACAAGAATGAGAAGTGAAAACTCCCAAGATATAAGTCTTAAATAACCAACTGTGGGATGGTCCAAGTCATCCAAAGCAGATTTGTCCATGTATGGATATTATTGCTTTACAAACCTGTGTCTGCCCCAAATATACACAACGTTTACCTCTATGAGCAAGACAATGTAGTCAAATGTGAAAAGAAGGCGTTTAGAGAATAGGAAGCTAGAAGTAAAAGGGCTCAATTCTAGAGAGAAAAAGAATGATCAACAGTTGTGCCCTTACTAGTGACTATTGGATTAGATAATTACATTCACCATTTCCTAATAGCTTAAGTTTTTGAAAATGTTGGTATTTTATCATTGTATCAAAACAGGAGGTCTTGGGTTTAATCCATATTTCCCCCTTGGTTCTCATTTAAAATATTTCCATGTGTTGGGCCCTATTTATTAAGGATTGTTCAGGCCTACACGAGAAAGGAAGTGTTAGATTTAAATGAATAAATTTCGATTTCCAAATAGCTCAATTTTTTCTGGGACAATCGGGAATTTATTATTGACAAACAAGGGGCAACCTCTACTTTCATTTCAAACTAATAGAATAAGCCATCAGTACAAGAACACAGTCAGACGAAAACAGTCATTGGTCTGCAAACATACAAACAAAACACAAAATCTGCTTTCCTTGAGTACTGACAATGACACTCTACATTTACAAATATTTTTTTTTATGTAATTGGGAAACCATTGATAACTTCCAACTTCCAACACAAGCACAAACATCATCTCAATTGCCTTGAACAGCTCAGACTTCACTGGACCATTATAGATCCAGGCAATTTTTTGAAGCCAAAACAAGGTAAACTAGTAGCAGAAAAGGCAAACATGCACAAATTCACAGTTCCACCATTCAACCCTCAAACACCCCAATGCGATCAACAAACATTGTACACGAGGATAGGCTGGATAGCAAAAACTATTCTGCAATGTTGACTTTTGGCATCGTTGACTCACCAAAGAACTAAGTCACAGGTTAAGATTGACTTTTTTTATTTTATTTTACAGAGTCAAGCAACTTATAGTTTAAGAGGGGTTTTGTTTTGGAAAAAAATACTATTATTTATTATTAATTATTAAAAATAGAATCGTGGTAAAATTATTTAGGAGAATAGCCTTTCTTTAAACCTCCAACTTTTGCAAAACACAGTTTCAATCTAAAATTTGAAATTTTGAAAACTTATAAAAACACAATTTTCAATAAAAATGCTATTTTTATTAACAATAAAATCCATTAAAGAGCTATTTATTTATTAATTTTGGTTACTTTTTAATATAATAATACCTTTCAATGCAGGAAAATACTAATGAATGTTCTAAGGTTATTAGTTAATAATTTATTTAAAAAAAGTTTTTATAATAAAAGAAAAAAAAATTAATATTTTAATAATTTTTTTTATTTTACATAAATTTTTTTAAAAATAAATTATTAAGCCATACTCGTTAGTACGGCCTTCAATGTAACAGTACCGCTTGATTTTTTTGCTTGGCCAGTACAATCGAGGACACGTACCTACTTTAGTTTCTAAGATAAAACCCAAATATACAAAAAGTTTTGTAATCGGAAGAAAACAAAATAAAAGGAAAAGTGGGGTTTGAAGATAGTAAAGTAAAACCTCGAAATCCGGCATTGTTAATCAAGGCATGAATATGGCCAAACACATCCCAAGCCTTCTGAACAGACTTTTCGATGGTGGGTCCATCAGCAGTGAGGTCGAGCTCCACAGCCACGGCTCTTGGGTACTTTGTCGAAGCCGAAGCCGAAGCGGACGCAGACGCCGAAGTTGATAGCTGATTGAGTTCATGACAGAGTGATTGGAGTCGATCGACACGTCGAGCCGCAGCAAGAATCTTGCAGCCAGCTTTAGCCAAGTTGATACAGAAGTCTCGACCAATGCCTGATGAAGCTCCAGTTACCATCACCACTTTTCCCTCCAGCCCTTCCCATGACTCCAACAACTTAGCCATTTTTTTTTTCTGACTGTGTCTCTGTTTTGCTTTGCTTTGCTTTGCTCTAAATGGATTGAGTTTTGAAAGGATAAGGAGAGTTGCGTTTACCCTTTTAAGGGAAAGAAGCTGACAGAAAGATGGATGCAATGGGTGAGAGAGAGGGAGAAGAGGAACCTGCTAAGGTGGTGGTCGAGGACAGAATTAGTTAACTGCTATTATAAGTATTAACAGCTTTTGTTGGGTTTCATTTATTTTGAGCGAGTCTAGTCAGCCTACCAAACCAAAAAAAAGAAACTTAGTCCAGTCAGATTCAGTTTTTTCGGTTGTTATTTAGTTAAAATTGAAATTTTTTTACTAAAAATATAATAAATAAAGTTAAAATTAGTTAAAATAGTATAATGTAATCTATAAATAATAATAAAAACAAGCTAAATATTTTAAAAAACTGGATTTTAATCTAGTATCAAAGTTACACTTAGTTTGTAAAATTGTTCTTTTTCTCCACACACACAAAGAAAAAAAAAAAGTTAGGTATGGGTTCAATTTGGGGAAGTCCAACATTTTCGAAGAAAATATCCCTTATCTATTTTCTCCTTTTTTGAATTGACTAATATAGTTGATTATAAAAAAAAAAATCATAAAATTGACTAATCTAGTCAATAAAATTAAATAATTATGCAAAAATATCATAAAAAACGGTTTTTCATTATCTTTTTTTGTAATTCTCCGGTGAAGGAAGAGACTAGACAATAATTGTTATATGTGAAGATAAAAAACAATTTTAAAAAATTATGAAAAATTGATATTTTAATCAAATAGATTATTAAACATGGATGTTTTGAAAAATGGTTTGCTAAAATAGAAAATGTTAAGTTCTTATTGTAAAATAGACAATAATTTTTTTATTATAAGATGATGTAAATGCTCTTAATTACAGTAAGTTAATTAGATTTTTAGTTTTCAATTAAACTCAAATATATCATTTGATTGACCCATAAAGAATTGATGGTGTTTACTTTTTAAGATTAATTAAATTCAATATAATTATTGGATTGAATTTAATTGAGACACCTACTTTGGGTGTTCCATTTTACACTCTACAGTCCATTACATTTTTTTTTTTGCCCCTTATAGATTAACCAAAGTATAAACGAGAAAAAATTGGGATGAAGAATTTGTATTCACCCCATTATTAGAAGAGCGGGTCCTTCAATTTTTATTTGTAATAGGGAAAAGAGAGAAATGTGCTGTAAATTTTAGTATATATCCCTTCTTCTTCTTCTTTTCATACAATTTTTCAGGCCTTGATAAGTTGTAACAAAGCTATTAATGCATTTAAGGACACAATTTTATTTAAAATTTCTTAATATAGTTTGTTGTCATTGGCACATGATATAAGTAATGTCAATAATAAACTCATGCAAAAGTATATTAATTTTAACCAGACATTTTCTTTATGGTATCTTATGTCTTGGTTCAAGTCCTCCTCTTCCATTATCTACTTATAAAAAAAAATTATAATACCCACAAATTTTGCAAGCAATTATTTGACTATAATTATAAAAAGCAAATTCAGCACGAGATTCATATGGAATAAATTTATTAATGAATCAAATTACAAATTATTAAAAAATATTATAGAATGAGATTGATCAAGACTTCAAGGTTTATTTTCTAACTAAGACTAAATTTTAAGGTTTATTATGTACCTTTTTTTAATAAATTTTAAAAAAAAAAATTATTTTGGGTTGGTGAGTGATTATAGTATAAAAAGTGAGCCAGCAAATGTGAAACTCTATAAATAATTTAATGGGTGGGTTGTTGGGACTTGGGTGGGAACTGGTACTAGTATGAGAGGGAACTCTGTAAGCCAACAAGTGCAGGGCATGATTAGGGGGACCGTACTAAATGTGAAACTCTATAAATAATTTAATGGGTGGGTTGTTGGGACTTGGGTGGGAACTGGTACTAGTATGAAAGGGAACTCTGTAAGCCAACAAGTGCATAGCATGATTAGTGGGACCGTACTATTTTTGTCCGGTCCATTTGAACCTGGGTGGTGCATGGAACTTTCGCCTGGTCTAATTTTTGTTGTCAAAGCCGAGTCAGGTCTAATTTTTAAAAGTCGTAGAGTGCTGTGAAATGCTTAAAAAGGTTATTTTTGAACCCATCGCACCTACATCAATGATGTATCATTATTATAATTTTTAGCATTCAAGCTCCAGCAGACTGTTATCTTTGACACTATCGTAGCTTCAAAGTTATAAATAATAATAAGATTTTATATCATTTTTTCTCGTTTCCTTTAAAATAATATTAATATGGAAGATTTTGTTATCATGAGTGTAAAAAATTTTAATCATGCTCAAAACTATCAAAACTAGAAGGATATGGAAAGTTTTTTGTTTTTTGGTTTGTTTGTTTTTTTCCTTCACTTGTATAACAGTAACACCAAGAGTCTAATAATAGTAGGTGCCCACTTAATGGCAAAAAAAAAAAAAAAAGAAGGTATTATGTACCATTCGTTTCCTTGATTTATTTGATTTATTCTCTCTAAAAATTTGACATCTTTTTTAAAAGTTTTTTTTTCATGTGAAAATTCGAGTTGGCCCACAGCCTAATTAGCCTAACCTATTTTCAACTCATTTAAAATGACCAATTTTGAACCCAGCTTGTTTTGGCCCACAACACAATTGACCCGACTGTTCACTATGTCTACTATTCCCGTTATATCCATCACTATTACATGAACCATTATTTTCTCACTACATGAGTCCGTTTGGGAACAGTTTATTTAGCTAAAACTGAATTTTTTTTGCTGAAAGTACAGTAGATAAAACTAAAAGTTAGCTAAAATAGTACAGTGAGACTCATAAATAGTACCAAAAAGTGCAACGAGACCTATGAACAATACCAAAAAAAAACTAAATAAAAAAAAACTGTTTTTTTTTTAGCCAATACCAAACGCAACCTACTACTCGTCATGTAATATTGTTTTCTCTCTACTATTCATTATTTGTCACATTGTACATTATCTGCCGTATTGTATAGTCATAACAAATGAATGAAAGTGAATGATACAGGCAAAAACGTGATAGAAAGAAAAAAATGGAAGATAAAGGCTGACATGAGTTAGCATCTATTCTTTGCAAATCTTAATTTATGTTTAGTCAAGTAAAGGTACAGCTTTCTTTATTACTAGAAAGCCCAACATTTTTGAGAAAGCTAACATTTTTTTATAAATTTATTTGTATTAAGATTAGGTGTGTATTTTCTTCTCCTAAAAAAAAAAAAATAGGTGGGTGTACGGACCAAGAATATCGGCCCATTACCAAGTTCGTGGCCCATTCACTAGATGACCTTGATCTATTTCGACTCTAAACCGAACCTAGTTAAAGCCTAATTGAACATTTAAAAGGTGTACCCGGAATAATGTCTTAGGGGAATCTGCCCATCGAGTATTAAACAGCGTTTGGTGCAAGTTCCAAAGAGGTCATATCAACAGCAAGCGGTGGGTCCCATCAGGTCAAGAATATAATTCAAAGGGACCCATTAATGTGGGAAAAAAACCCTCTCATCATGACAACCCCACTAAGAGGAGGCTATGAATAGAGAAAGAGGGATAAGGATCAAGGGTTGAAAATTTTGGGGGGAGTGAAACATGGGAGCAGTGAGAAAAGACTTAACTCAAGAGAAAGGGAATCTTATTCGGATTATAGTGTAGAGGCTCAGCTATGCAACCATTGCCTCGATTGGGCCAATATCAAAGAAGTTTGGGGTCAAAGACAATAGTTTACCTCTTTCAACAACCTTTCAAGCCATTTCTTAGACCTTCCACTATGAGATAAGCCCAACTCAAAGTACAAGTAAATTGGGGGTCTAAACTCAAAGCCCAGGTTCGTAGGAAAAGACCACCACAATGGGTATTTGGTATTTACCGTTGACATTGTCTACTATTCCCATTATATCCATCACTATTACATGAATCATTATTTTCTTACTGAGAATAACTTATTTAGCTGAAACAATTTTTTTTATAAAAAAGTACGGTAGATAAAACTAAAAGTTAGCTAAAATAGTACAGTAAGACTCATGAATAGTACAAAAAAAATAAGCTAAATAGTAGTAAAAATAAGTTAAATAAAAAAAAACTGTATTTTTCAGCCAATGCCAAACACAACCTACTACTCATCGTGTTGCATTATTTTCTCTCTACTGCTTATTATTTGTCACATTGTACATTATCTGTCGCATTGTACAGTCATACCAAATGAATGAAAGTGAATGAGACAGGCAAAAACGTGATAGAAAGAAAAAGGTGGAAGCTTAAGGCTAACCTGTGTTAGCAACTTTTCTTTGTAAATCTTACCAAATGAAAGAAAGTGAATGATACAGGCAAAAACGTGATAGAAAGAAAAAGGTGGAAGCTTAAGGCTAACCTGTGTTAGCAACTTTTCTTTGCAAATCTTACCAAATGAATGAAAGTGAATGATACTGGCAAAAACGTGATAGAAAGAAAAAGGTGGAAGCTTAAGGCTAACCTGTGTTAGCAACTTTTCTTTGCAAATCTTAATTCATGTCTAGTCACGTACAGGGACAGCTTTCTTTATGACGAGAAAGCCCAACATTTTATGAGAAAGCTAACATTTTCTATAACTTTATTTGTATTAAGATTAGGTGAGTATTTTCTTCTCAAAAAAAAAGATTAGGTGGGTATTTGGTATCTACCTACTTTTTTTTTCTCACAAATTATTTTTACTTTATTAACTGTTTAACTTCTTCTAATATCTTTAATTCAATAGTTGTAACTGAAAATCATTTTTTACAACTCTTAATCTTAATCATTGATTACAATTGCAATGTACCTGATCTCTATCACATTTATTTTTTCCCATTATTAGCGTTTAGGTATAGTAAATTGACGTCTCCTCATGCGCAAAATGTTTGAAGGTATAGGAGGAAAAGGATTTAAACTGCGGGGTTAGCAGCATATTGTAATTATCTCTAAAAAAACTTAGGGTGACAATTTTTATCCATATGCATGAACCCGTTCATTACCCACCATATTTGGATAAGTCTTAACCCGACTCATTTGATTATTTAGGTTAAATGGGTAAAGAGTCATTTAGATATTTAATTAGATGAGTCTAAATGGATAAATCCACTAATAACAACTAAACCCATCTAAAATTTAAATTTAAATAAACTCACAAACACCCACTAAACACTTCTGAAATCAAACACACTTTACCACCTACTGTTTGACATTTCCTACATTTTCTCATCATCCAAACAGAATCCTAACAAACACAAAACCAAAAATAGCACACGATCACATTCTCGGCAACCAAACATACACTACAGAACACAGCCGATGACCTTGAAACCTCAGAATCGGGTTGCTTCCAATCACCGGATCCACCAACCACTCCTTCAAACTCGAGATCGCCGACTCCTTAAAAACACCCAATCAATCCACACCAAATTTTTAACAATCAAATTCACAATCTAAGCCATGAGATCTAAAATTGGGCAAAAAAAAGAGTGGAGATGAGAGGCTAATATTTGTTTGAATAGTTGGAACCTTGTTTTCAGGGGAAGAGAGATAGAGCTCGAGCAATTTGACGGCCTAAAGAGGAGTGGGAGCAGAAGCGTCGATCTCGTGAACGACGAGCTGGTAGCTACTGAGGGCGATGTAGGAGCGGTAGATGAGGGAGTCGCGCTCAACGGCGTCGTCTAGGGAGAGGTTTGGGACGTGGTGCCATGAGCAGTGGCGGCAAAGGAGTCGACGAACATGAGTGCCCAGTCAAGGTTGTCAATGCAAGCGAAGAGCCTGGAGAAAGGCACGGTGGCCGTAGGCGGCTCGATCTCCTCGGGTTCATCAATCTCGTCCTCCTGCTCGAGCTGCTACGTCGCCGTGTCCACACTCTGGTCAAGGTACGACAATGGCGAGCTCAAATCCCTTTCTTTTTTTTTCAGGCGAGCTCAAACGTCTTCATGTTTTCTTCTTTTTATTAAAAATGTATGCTTTGTTTGGATTCCAAGAAAGTTAGGAGAGAAAGGAAAGTTTAAATGAGTCAAATAAGTGTTTCAACACGTGTGCTAATGTGTTAGTGGAAATATTAAAATTAAATGGGTTAAATGGGTGAGTTTCTAATTAAATGGGTTAGGCGAATAATGGATAATTAATTTTTATATAAACGGGTCATAAATGGATAAACGGGTAATTACACAGCCAACCCATTAATGACCCAACCAGCCCATTTGCCACCCCTAAAAAAAAACTACAGTAAATTAATTAGGTTTTTTTATAATTGAATTTAAATAAATGGCTATGTGGGCCAAAAATATGCTACTTATGTTTTTGGGCTCACAATCTATTTGTTTCGTGAGCTTTAATTTTCCTACTATGAGTGATCCTTTGCTTTGAGACCCATGCAATCACTTAGGACCTTGTGAGCTCCTCCCCTTCTCTAAATTTCTCCCCCTCTTCTTATGATAAACTCTCTCTTCTCTTTGTGCTTCTCTTTCCAATTGCCAACCTCCTTTTCTTCCTCTATTCCCCTATTTATAGCCTCAGACAAGTGGGAGTGTCATGATTACCCCCACTTGCTAGTGTAATTGGGGGTCCAATTGTATCGTATTTAGGTGGGTTCTGGTAGGAAAGCGGTAATGGCATCGAAACTGATTCCCACCTCCAAAAGCCTACCCAGCAGCGATATCTTCGAGGGCTATCGGGCATAGGGCATCTCCAAGTGACGATACTGCCGACCAAGTTAAAGACGACCAGGGGGGAGGGGAATTTGCCTGGAAAATTCAAGCTAGCGAGGTCCCGTTTCTACTTTGGGCACATGTTGGGTTCCAGGGTGTTCGGATTGAGGCCGAAGGACCGAAGATGGGGGCAGGGTTAAATAACATGTTGTGAGGCTTTGGGCTTGGGGCCCTACCCCGTACAATAGCCCCCCTTGATTCTTCTCAGATCCTGGGCAAGAATCAAGGAAGGCATGTGCCTGGAATTCCTTGGGAAGCTTGAACGTCAATTACTGAACGGATGGGATGTTTATTTATGTGCCCTTGTAAAGTGTGTTGTGCCAGTCTGTCAAGCGTTAACAGTCATCATTGTCTGACGGTTCGTAAATCGAAACGGTGCAATAGACATAGGGCAATCACGTGCTATAAATTTTATTACATAATTTTTTTTTTAATCTAAAAACAATTAAATGTGACACCAATTATTATTTTAGATAAATTTATAAATTTTATAGAATAAACTTGATAATATTTAACTATAATTTCATAAAATTTTGGAATAAACTTCATAATATTTAACTATCAAGATTTAATGTTGAAGCTCTACAGCAGCTCAACAAAAGTTGTATCTATCAAGAATTATGAAATCAGAATTTTCAGATTTGATTACACGCATATCCTTAAGTATTTGTGTAGGGTTCCTTTTCTCAAAACCCTAGACATATATATATATATATATATAAGGATTATTTTAAGAGCTGTAAAAAAAAGTCTTTTAAAATCTATACACACATATTGTGACTAAAGACAAAAATTGCTCTAATTCATCTTTCTCTTTGTAGAAACTACTGTGTCTTTGCGCCAAGGGGTTTGTAACCAAGGAGCTTCTTGATCTTCATGTTGATAAACTGAAGAATTTTACAGCTAACATCTTCTTAAAGTTGGTGTGTTAGTCACGTACTGGAATCCGTGCATCATTGGTTAGTCACGTACTAGGATTCGTGCATTAAAAGGAGAGATTGTCGCTACAATACAAGTCCAATTGAGTATTGGAGTAAGGGTTCAACTGTAGGTTGATATTAGGTGATAGGCCAAAAACGTATTGACCCCTTGTGATGAATTAAGTTGATTAATTAGTCAAGTTATTAATTAATCAAATCAACATGCAAACGCGTGGTAGCACAAACAAATTACCAATAAACTAAAGTATGCAGCGGAAAATAAAATATACGGTGATTTGTTTACGAATGGGGAAAACCTACACGGCAAAAACCCCACCGGGTGATTTTAAGGTCACCACTCCCAAAACTCCACTATTATCACAACAAGTGATTACAAGTAAAGGAATCTCAAGTACCTTACCAACCTGCACTTGAACCCTTACCCCAATACCTAATTGGACTTATTCTGTAGTGATAGTTTCTCCTTTCGATGCATGGCTCCCAAGTACGTGACTAACCAATTTGCACGGATCCTAGTACGCAACTTCAATCACCAACTAGAGAAGATTGTTGGCTGCAAAGTTCTTCAATTCATCCACACGATGAAGATCAAGAAGATGCTCGGTTATAGAACCCTACGATGCAAAGACACAGCAACTTCTTCACAAGAAAGATGAACTAGGGCAAGAACTTTGTCTCAAGTTACAATTTGCATGAACAAGGATTTCTCAATGCTTGTGCAACTTGCCACACTTTGACGGCACTTAAAATAATCATTTTATATGTATAGGGTTAGAAGAAAAGAAGGTCCAAAGACACATCCACGGATTGGACTCAAAACAGAACTCAGAATTTGTTTTTCTTAAATCTCAACAGTTAAAGGTGTCGAGGTGCTGTCAAGCAGCTGTCGAGCCTCGGGGCTAGAACAGCTTCTTAAAGCTCGATAGATGCAGCTGTTAAGCCAGCTGTCGAGCTTTAATGAAGAGCACTTCTAAGCTTGTTTCTTGAGTAGACTTGCATGACTTCAAGACTTAATCTTGAAATCTTGTTTCTTGAAGCATTAACCTTATCCTAAATCTACCCAGTTACAAGTAAAGTGCGTTTTGACAAAGGATTAGCCAATTACATAAATACTGAATGACATATGTTCTAAACAAATGAAACACATATGTCCTAACAATCTCCCCCTTTGGCAATCCGTGACAAAACCACAACAAACAAATGAACATATGAGAGAAGTCATAAATCACTCAACTCATATACACTTGTCGAATACAATAAAATCTAACCTAATCACAAACTCTTGAAAAACTTTGCAAGAAGAGAGTTTATGACTAGTAGACTTTGACAACCTGTATTTATGAAACACTTTAAACAAAACTCATCAAGGCATCTTAGTGTGAAACAGAAATAATAGATTGCATACAAATAAAGAAACATGTGTATAAAGAGAGAAAAGAAATAACACATGTAAAGATAGGTGAAAGAAACATACAACATCACAAATATAACAAAAATTAGCACAATGTATGTAATGATGGTCACAAGACCTAGGTACAAGAAGAATATGTATCTAACTGGAGAAAAGAAAAAGATACAAGTAATCCTCACTACATCCCTCAACACTCAACACTCCCCTTATCAAAAAGATGTCCCTATACAAGCTCTCCCTTTAAGTATGACTACTCTCAAAACCCAAAACTACTCCCCATTTTTGTCACGAGTGACAAAGGGTAGAGTGTCAAGAAGACATCTCATCGGTAGAGCTTGCATCTCCATCATCATCATCCGAAGCATCATCGTCATCACCATCATCATCCCTAGACGCGAAAGCCACAGGAGGAAGGAGCTGCTGAACCTGTCTGTCACGACCTAAACTGCGCCTCATTACGTTTTACGGTAGCGGCATCTATGGCAACCATGACAGGAAAAGGGTCGGAGATAGGAAAAGGGATAGAAAAATGGGGTAAAATCCTCGTGATAGCGGAAGGAAAGATGAGCTTATCACGGGTAGTCGTATCCTTATACACATCTATGATAGAGAAGATGAAATGTGAAGGAAAGTCAATGGTAAGATCCTCAAGAAGAGACAATAGAAAACGAGCACGAGGCTCTGTGATAGAGTTGTAGTGAAGAGAGGATGTAAGACAAAAGTCATCACCATGTTTAAGAAATGAGGACCTTTAGCAAAAGGTCGACATGACGTAAACTGGTGCTCACCCCAATTAGAAGGGCGCTCACAAAAAGTAGAAATCATCTCGTCTTTGGACACAGTCCGTAGACGTTCACAACCGGAGTAGTCAAGATACGCAACCCTTAGTACCTAAAGCACATCGGATACCAACTCCGGTGTGATAACAATGCGCGTACCTCGAACGCGAGTGTGAAAGAGAGGTACTGAAGAATGAAATCCATGCATGTTGAAGTAAAACTCCTAGATCATCACGGAAGGACAAGTGACCGGGACGTCACACAGTGACTCCCATTCCCGTTTGTGAAAGACATCGGGAAGGTCGGTGTCGGCGAAGTCCGCTAGAACAACTTGGCGTTCCGAATGAACACCTCATTTAGAAAAATTCTTCGAGAAGTCCTGATGGGCTTTCTCATCACGGAACCGAACAGAAAGAGGAGTGGAATCAGAAGATGAAGAGGCCCTAGAATGAAGAGGGTTCTGGGTCGGAATAGACTTACGTTTTGGTGCTATAGACAATATTAACGCAAACAGAAAGAGAGGGGGAAGAAAGCAATACTCAGAAAAGTTCCAACACAATTCAAATATAACAAGTATATTGAATAGATAGAACGTATGCATGGGGAATGTATGAACATGTGACATGCAATATGAAAAACATCATGGGCTCAGCCCAATCCAATCTTACCAGCATACAAACATTTTGCACACATCTAAATGCATGAAAAGACAGTTAGAATGCTAATGTGATGCAATGCATGGAGTTTTTAAGATCAAAACTACAAAACCCATCCCCAAAATTTCAACACAAACTCATTAAATTTGAAAACCCCCAAAAGTTTTCAAAGACCCCAAAACCTAGGTTTTAAAAACATGAAATGCATAAAGAATGAGGGATAAGAAGTATCGAGAGGTGTCGAGACATCTGTCGAGGTAGGTGTCGAGAAATACAACTTCGATAGATCCAGCTATCGAGAAGGTGTCGAGGAATAAGGCAGGACATGAGAACAGATGCTCGATCGATCCACCAGGTGTCGAGAAGCTATCGAGAGGACAGGAGGTTGCTCAATCGATCCAGAAGGTGTTGAGAAGCTATCGAGATTGCGATAAGAAAAAGCTGAGAAGCTCGACAGACAGACAGGTATCGAGGAGGTGTCGAGCCAACTTTTCAAAATAGTTTTTCAAGAAGGGAAAAACATAGATATGAATACAATCAAACATGCAACTCAGCCAATGATCCAATCAACATATTAGACTCTCAAAATCATTTCTCAACAACAATCTTAAGCACATGGATCACAAAACACACACTAAACAAGTCTAACCGATTTTATATTTCAAAAACAAGTCAAGACAGTTTAGTGAGTATACATCAACACATGTAAACCTTGTGATGGCCAAATCATATTGTACCTGCACATGTATCAAAAGTAGCAAAGAATTTTGCGTGTTGTGTGTGAAAATATCGCAAGATTGCATAAGTGTCTCTATGTTATGACGATTTGAGATATAAGAAAATCACTTTAACTCATACACAATCATAACTATTTGATGGGGACTATCACCTTTGAGGTACATCCTATAACTCTCATATCTCCTAGAAAACACGCTTGCAATCATATTTAAAGCATTTTTTATCTTTTTGCTTTTATTTTCTTTGCATATTTTCTTTTTATTAAGCAAATCATGCATGTGTATATAAAAGAGAGAGAAGAAATACTCAATTATGTTAAACTTTTGACATTGCACTTTTGCTATGCCGAAGCATACATATTTCATTGACATTCCGCTTTTGCTATGCTGAGGCATACAAATGTCATATCATGATTGGTGGGTAACAGTGGTGAGATGGTTATTTATGCCTTTCTCTTAGGATTTTCTAGTCCTACCCGTCAAAAAGTGTGATACGAGTGTTAAGTTCAAGAGATCACTTAACCTTACTCATCATAAACAAAGAGCCACAAAACTCACTTGCTTAGTTGTGCATAGAGATGCTTATCTAAGCTACAAGAGATACAAAGTTTAAAAAACTCTGTTTCAATGGCCATTTTAAAGTTCACAAGAACCGATGTACACAAACACACACTGTTTTTGTATTTTTCAATTTTTCAAAATTTTTTTTTATTTTTATCTGAAAAACAAAATAAAACAAAACTGAAAACACTCAAACAAAAACATGTTAAACAAGGTAAAACAATGCATAAAACTAGACTGACTCAAAACATTAAAGCAAAACACACAAGTAATGCGGAAACAAAAACAAGAAGGGGAGAGAGAGAAGAAGTGAATAAATCACTTGGAACCATTTTCCTTCCATGCTTTGGAAGAACCTTTCCTTTCAGCAAACCCTTGAACCGGTGATAGGGGGAAGGATTGAAACCATTCAAGTTTGAAAGGAACATGAGGGCTTTGAGAAGATCTCCAAGAGGAGCAAGAGAGGTTTAAAGCTGATTCTGATTCCCAGATACTATCATGCCATTGCTCTGTTGAGTGGCTAACCACTTATAGCAATTTGGTCGAGTATGACCGGCAATACCACAATGATGACAAAGATGATGCTTGTTCTGTTTAGGCTTTTGAGAGTTAGCCTTCTTAGTCCTAGGGTTTTTAGTTTCCTTCTTCTCAAGCTTAGGGTGCTCCTAAGATGGACTTACCCTTGTCTAGGTTCCCACTTGATAATTTTGTTTTATCATCATTGTTCTCAATTTTAATATTATTAGCAAGAGGAACAAAAACAGTAGTACTAGCATAAGCAATATTAGAGGAAGAGAATTCATACCTCAATCCTGTTCGATCAGAAGCAAATTTCTGAATGTTGAGCACCTCATCCAGCTTCGCACTTGAGGCCCTTTCCAATTGAGCTCTAACTTGAAACAGCTTCGCTTCAAGCTTCTTGATCTTCTCAGCCAAGAAATTGTTCTCGAATCTCAGTGCCCCAATAGTTTGATTTACTTCATCAAACTTTGTGGAAAGTTCCTCACGGTTAAGTTCCACATCACTGAGCTTCTTGGTGGCTAGCCTATAGAGTTTCTTATGCTTCTCAGAGAGCTTGTATAGTTTTTCATAGGCTGTATGGATATCATCTTGATCATCCATCTTTTCAAACTTGGATTCCACCAATTCCTCTTCTTTATCCACATCTTTAACAATCCCTTCAGTAGGATTGACAGTGGCAGTAAAGACATTTAAAATTCTGTCATCCTCATTGTCGGAGTCATCCTCAAGCTCAGTGTCGCTCAAAGTAGCAGCAAGTGCCTTACTTTTCCCAATGCTCTTGAGATATGTGGGACACTCCTGTTTCATGTGACCGAAACCTTGACATCCGAAGCACTTAGGTCTTGCGGGATCAGTGTACTGACCGCCATCCCTAGCATCTTTCTTCCCTTTATCTTGGCTCTTGAATTGAGAAGAACAAGATTGCCTACGGTCCTTGTTGAAGCCTTTTCCATTGGCATTTTTCATGAATGATGAAGCAGTATCTCGTCGGTTTGCTGGGATTCGTCCAGATGGCTCCTGGAAGTACTCTGACGACCCTGCGGGAGCAAGAACTTACTCAAGTGGTCACCGGTGTGGTGCCTGCCATAACGCCTCCGATGATAAAGTCAGTACCAAAGAAGATAATAATCGAAATATTAATAAAAAATGATTCAGGTTGTGATGTTGTCTTTTTTTTGTACCTTGTATTGGTGTTGTGAGGGTTTTATATACCCTTGTGGATTATAGCCGTTGGAGTGTTAATGACTCCCTGATAACGTCTCTGGTGGAGTTATGGACTTTAATGCGTTCCCATCGGTTCGTCCAGCTGGTCTTGTAACGGTTGGAGCTTTATTGGCAGCATTGAATGGCATTAATTCTTTTTGATGACGCAGATACTGGTCATGTTCGTTCGTGAAGGCAGCTTTGTCTATACTTATCTTCGTCAGTCCCATCTTCGTCAATACCATCAGATGCCCCCCGGGCTTCATGGTCGTCAGTGACGATCGTGGAAGCCGAACAGTTTTTTTTTTGTTGCCCTTTGGGATTTCGTGCCGCATTGAATGCGTTATGGCGGCGTTACGTGGGTTGTGGCCACGTGGCTTGATGTGGTTGGAAAGGGATTGACCCTTGGGTTTCCCGCCGATTTTCGGTTTTCATCTCTATTTGGTTTTTAAACTCCTTTCTTTGTACTTTACTTTTCATTTTCTTTCAAACTTCAGTTCTTCTCCTCTAAGTACCCTCTTCGTATATTTCTTTGCTTCTTTTCGAGTTTGGTTGTTTGCTTGGCTGTTGGGCTTCTCGCTTCTTCGAGGTAAGCTTTTTCTTCCTCTCCCTTCTTCTTTTTTCCTTCTTCGCAAGTATCTGATTTTTGGTTTTTTTTTTTGTTTCTTGGTTCTTTCTATGTTTTTGTTTATTTCTCCCCTCTTTTTTGTGGGAATTTTAGTATTTCTCTTTTTAGACTGGGAGTTCATGGTCAGTAATTTAGAGGTTAGGGAAGCTTGTCCTTTAATTTCTTTTCTCTTTGCTCGCTTAGGGGGGTCTTTAGGCGCTTTTCCCAATTTGAGGGGTTTTGTTTTTTAGGGTAGCAGCTTAGGTGTTGTTTTAGGTGACTTGTTTCTATTGCTCCGAGAGTCGGTCGATTGGTTCGAAGGCTTGGTGAAGGAGTTGCAGTTGATGTCTGAGGTTAGGTCTAGTGACCTCGATACTGGGTTGTCGTTTAGCAACGACCCTATGGAGGGAGATACAGCCGTCTCGACTTTTAGAGAGGTTAGGGCCTTTCATGCCCTCGCGGAGCCGTGCGGGTTAGATTCTGACGCCGTCAGTCGGTTTAGGGATAGGTTTCAGTTTCCAGAGCGGGTCTGTGTTCGTCACCCCACTGACGACGATAGGGCTTGCCAGTTTTTCCCCGGTGAAGTGTGCCTCTATGAGGCCGCTTTCACTTGTGGACTTAGGCTTCCTGTCCACCCGTTTGTGATGGAGCTCCTAGCATATCTGGGGATTGCCCCTGGGCAGCTTATGCCCAATTCGTGGAGAATAGTGGTCAACTGTATGGAAATATGGTTGGCCACTAACGCGGATATGATTAAGGTAAACGAGCTCGTCTATCTATACCGTCTAAAAGAGTCCAAAGAGTACGGGTATTACGAGCTAGTACCTTGGGAGAGAAGAACCAGGATCGTCAAGGGTTTACCTTCGTCCTTCAGGTACTGGAAGTCCAGATTTGTGTTTGTGTCTGGGGACGATTTTGAGACTCCCTCTAGCCAGGACTGGGGTGTGATCCGCAGGTTGCTTCGTCGGTGGGGAACCCCGACCTTAGGTGCGTCAGTCTCCTTTCTCGCTTTTTTTTTTATTTTTTTTTTGAGGTTATTGTTACTAATTTCCTTCGTTCTTGTGCAGCTAAACGAAGACCAAAGTTGAAAAGTAGGTACAAGGAGCGCGTCGAGGCAGCCATCACGTATTCCCAGTCCATTGAAAACTGGGACGACTTGGTAGACCCGAGGACACTTGCTTTCTACAACCTCGGCCCCGATCCGTCTCCCTACGTCTTGCGGAGCCTTGATATCGAGGGAAAGAAGAGTAAGCTTCTAAGTTCGTCGGTCTAGACCCTGAGGCTGTACTTGTTTGATTTGCTCTTTCTCTTATAAAATCTTTCCCTTTCGCAGAGATGACGACGAAATTCAACAAGGGTATGTATGAGAAAATGAGGTCCAAGAAAGACGAACCCTTGTCGAACCTCAGGAAGAAGGTGGTTCGTGTGAAAGGCAAAGTCTCTTCCGTTACTCCGACGGCCACGATCACACCCGTGGTTTCGGGTGCCGAGACGACGAGGACGGCTTCTCCGGCCACCTCGGTGGAAGAAATCCCGACACCTGCTTCCAAGAGGCCTCGTACATCGGATAGAGGAAAGGAGGCCTCCGGCTCGTCCACTATTTGGGATGACGAGAGGTTGGCGACGGATCGGGCTCATAGGGTCGTGAATGCTGAGGACCTGAAGGTGCTCTCAGGTTCGACTCCAACTGAGTTGATGGGTCGTCACATCCATAAACTCGTCCAGGTAACCTGTTTGTTTCTCATGACGCATCTACATATATGCCCCCCCTTTCTTATTTATTCCTTTGCATGCCTTTTTTTTTTTTTTTAGGTGTTGGGGGAAGCCGTCCATTTTTCAGCGGAGTGTCAAGCTCAGGAAGCCAAGGTCGAGTCTTCGCTTTCTCGGATCAAAGTCCTGGAGATGGAGAACTCAAAACTGAAGAGGGACCTGATAGCCGCGATGGAGGACGTTCACCAATACAAGGACGAGGTCAAAAAGTTGGGTGACGATCTTAGGGTTGAGCAGCAGCTGGTTCTGGAAAAGGACGAGCAGCTCGTAGCCGCGAAGGAAAAAATTAAGGTCGTCGCCTCTAGGGCCATCGAGGGCTTCCAGCAGACCGAAGAGTACAACTCCGTGCTCTTCAACTGGTACTTTATGGGGTTCGAGCTCTTGAGGAGGTATTGCATCAAGCATCCTTCCGGGGTAGATTTGGAGGCGCTAGATATGGAGGAGGTCGACAAGGAGATCTCCGCTGACGAGGCCGCCCAAGCCGCCGCCGCCGAAGCTCCTGGGGACGTTTCTGATGCTCGCGTCACCGATGCCCCTGCCCTCAGTGCCCCAGCTGAAGACGATGCCGATCCGGATGTTTGAACCTGTTATTAAGAAGTTTCTTTCTCTTTTTTTTTTTTTTTGAGGTGCCTGACATGTTTTTCAGGCTCAATTTCCTGGACAACTAGAAATTTTCATGTGTATTTTTAGCCCAGTGTTTATGGGGTTTTTTTTTTTTTTTGAACAATGGCCTTTGGTTTTAGGCTTTTATAATATTGTATCTACTTGGACATGTTCTCCTGTATGTCAAATTTTTTTTTTTTGCATTCATCTTCAATGTATGTTCATCCGGTGGGAACGTCATTGCTTAAGCTTTCCTCTGTACTTAGGCGCATTTTTTTTTTTTTGCCTTCGTCAGTAATGTACATCCGTCGATGCGGAATCTTATTACTTAGGCATTTTTTTGATTTTGCCTTCGTCAGTAATATACGTCCGTCGATGCGGAATCTTATTACTTAGGCATTTTTTTTTCTGGGCCTCCGAGACTCGGTACCTGTACGAACACATTATTTGAACCATTATTTCATTAATTTTGACGAATTGGTACATTCTCGATTTACATCTGTGGGTGGTATTTCTTCAAGTGTTCTATGTTCCAAGGTCGTGGGAGTTTCTGTCCGTCTAGGGTCTCCAAGTGATAGCTACCTTGTCGGGAGTAGTGGACGACTTTGTAAGGTCCTTCCCATGTGGGACCGAGTTTCCCGTGGGCGGAGTTTCTAGTTGCAGTCGTCACCTTACGTAAGACGAGGTCGCCAATTTCTAGTCTCCTGAGCCTGACCCTTTTGTTATAGTATTCAGTCATCTTCTGCTGGTACTTCATCGTCATATTCGAGGCTTTGTCCCTTACCTCGTCTAAGCAATCCAGATTGATTCGAAGCTGGTCGTCGTTGTTCTCCTCGCGGAATACTTCTCGCCTGGTGCTGGCCATACCCACCTCGACTGGGATTACTGCTTCAGTGCCATAAGTGAGCCTGAAAGGCGTCTCACCCATGGGGGTTCTTGCTGTTGTCCTGTAGGCCCACAAGACATTAGGCAATTCTTCTGGCCACGCGCCCTTAGCTTCGTCTAGTCGTGCTTTGATGATTCTGAGCAGCGTTCGATTAGTTACTTCTGTTTGCCCGTTAGACTGTGGGTGCCCAGGTGACGAGAACTTATTCTTGATACCTAGCCGCGAGCAAAAGTCTCTAAATCCCTGGCTGTCGAACTGTCGGTCATTATCTGAAATGATCGTTTGCTGAATCCTGAACCTGCAAATTATATTTCTCCACACGAAGCTACGGGTTCTCGCCTCTGTGATCGTTGCTATCGCTTCTGCTTCAACCCATTTAGTGAAGTAGTCGATAGCGATGAGCAAGAATCGTACCTGTCCTTTTCCCAGGGGTAATGGGCCGACGATATCGATCCCCCATTGTGCGAATGGCCAGGGGGAGGTAATCGTTGTCATCTTTTCTGCTGGCAGCCTCTGGACGTTCCCGAACCTCTGGCACTTATCGCACCTCTTGACGAGCTCCATAGCGTCTGCCTGCATAGTTGGCCAGAAATATCCTGCTCTAATAACTTTGCTTACCAAGGATCTAGGCCCGGCGTGGTCTCCGCAAATCCCTTCGTGGATTTCGTGGAGGATGTACTTAGCTTCTTCCTTGTCGATACACTTCAAATAAGGCAAGGAGAACCCTCTTTTGTATAAGGTATCATTCAAAATTGTAAATCTGGCCACCCGTGCTTTAATCTTCCTGGCCTCCATTGAGTCATGAGGGAGAAGCCCGTCTTGAAGGTATGATACGATCGGTGCCATCCAACCACCTATGTTCTGGATGGGGAATACTGGAACTTCCTCGATGCTAGGGTATTTCTGAATCTCCATGAGAATCTCATTGTTCGTTGGTTCTTCTTCGGACGAGGACATTTTTGCGACCTCGTCCGCTGCAGCATTCTGGCTTCTTGGGATCCGGACGAAATCCAACTTGTCGAACCCACGAGCTAGATGTTTAATCAGCTTGAGGTATTTCTGCATCCTCTCTTCCTTCGCCTCATACTCTTCCCTGATCTGCCCTATTGCCAGTTTCGAGTCGCTCTGAATAAGCAGGTTCTTAATCCCGAGGGCTTTGCCAAGTCTCAGTCCCGTCAGTATGCCTTCGTACTCAGCCTCGTTGTTGGTTGCCGGGAATTTTAATTGGACTCCATATTGGAGTTTTTCTCCATCGGGGGTGTTTATAATGACCCCTACTCATCCCCTCTTTTGGGTTGACGATCCGTCAGTCTGAATCGTCCAACGTTCCACCTCATTTTTGTCTTCGTCATCGTCTGGAAGGGTGAACTCCGCTATGAAATCTGCCAGAGCTTGCGCCTTGATGGCCGTTCTGGGATGGTATTCGATGTCGAACTGGCTGAGTTCGATTGCCCATTGGACCATTCTCCCAGCTGCTTCAGGCTTGTTCATGGATTTCCTGATGGGTTGATCCGTCATTACAAGGATAGGGTGTGCTTCGAAGTATGGTCGTAGCTTTCGTGAAGCCACTATTAGGGCGAAAACAATCTTCTCAATCCTGGGATACTGGGCCTCTGCTCCTTGGAAGGCTTGGCTGACATAGTAAACTGGGAGCTGTTTCTTATCTTCCTCTCGAATTAAGGCCGCACTGACGGCCGTGGCTGATGCCGCCAGGTATAGAGAAAGGCTTTCCCCTGCTTTTGAAGGACTCAAGATGGGTGGGCTACCGAGGTAACGCTTCAGCTCTTGAAAAGCTGCCTCACATTAGTCAGTCCAGGCGAAGGCTTGCTTTAATGTTCTGAAAAATGGGAGACATTTATCCGTCGCTTTAGAGACGAACCTATTGAGTGCAGCTATCCTTCCTATGAGCTTTTGGACATCCTTGACGGTCTTGGGTGATGCCATGTTGAGTATTGCTTGCACCTTCTCTGGGTTTGCTTCTATTCCTCTCTGGGATACCACGAACCCTAAGAACTTTCCTGAAGCTACTCCAAACACACACTTACTAGGATTGAGCTTCATCTGGTACCTTCGGAGGGTGTTAAATGTCTCTCCCAGGTCGTCCAGGTGAGTCAACTTTTCTTTGCTCTTGACGAGCATATCGTCCACATATACCTCCATATTCCTCCCAATTTGCTTGCTGAACATCTTGTTTACCAGTCTTTGGTACGTTGCTCCTGCGTTCTTTAGTTCGAAGGGCATTACTTTATAGCAATAGAGTCCTTGACTTATGATGAAAACAGTTTTTTCCTGATCTTCCTCAGCCATCTTTATCTGGTTGTAACCTGAAAATGTATCCATGAATGTTAGTAATTTATATCCAGCCGTAGAGTCTACCAACTGATCTATCCTTGGCAGGGGAAAACTATCTTTCGGGCAGGCCTTGTTCAGGTCCGTGAAGTCTACACACATTCTCCACTTTCCATTTGCTTTCTTCACTACCACGACGTTGGCCAGCCATTTGGGATAGTAAACTTCTCGGATGAAGTCTGCCTGCAACAATCTGTTAACTTCTTCCTTGATTGCTTGGTTTCGTTCTGGGGCAAAGACCCGTCGTTTCTGCTGGACGGGTTTTTTCTCGGGATCTGTCTTCAACTCGTGCTGGATTACCTGGCATGGTATACCCGGCATATCTTCATGACTCCATGCAAATACGTCCAAATTTCCTTTAAGGAAACGGACGAGTTCATTCCTCATTTCGGGGCTTATGGTTGTACCTATCCTCGTCACCTTTGAGTTTTCCCCCTCAACGAGTTCCACTGTTTCCAGGGCTTCCATGTTGTCTTCTTTTTCTCTCTCGATCGTCCATGTGTGGTTTTCTCCTGCAGCCAACACTGCCTGGTAGCATTCTCTGGCCAAAACTTGGTCTCTTTTTACCTCACCGACTCCGTCTTTGGTTGGAAATTTTATCTTTAGGCAGTAGGTGGACGTTGCTGCCTTCCACCGGTTGAGCGTGGGTCTCCCAATGATCACATTGTATGAAGAGGGGCAGTCCATAACCAGGAAGTCCAGATGACGGGTCTGCTGCTTCGGGTAGGCGCCTATTGTGACTTTTAGTGTCACAATGCCCTTGAGGTATACCCTGTCACCGCTAAAGCTGACGAGGGGGGACTCAAACGGGCACAATCTACCAGGACCTAGTTTCAACTGTTGGAAGGCCGATAGGTACATGATGTCTGCAGAGCTACCGTTGTCGACGAGGATCCTTTTAGTGTTGAACCCTTCAATTGTGAGTGCTATCACCAGAGGGTCGTTATGGGGCTACCTGACTCCCCTTGCGTCCTTTTCGCTGAAAAATATATCTTGGTTCGTCCGTCTTTGTTTCAATAGGGGTTCCATATGGACAATGTTTACTTGTCTCTGGCATGCTTTCTTGAGGGACTTGTATGATCCTCCCATGATAGGTCCTCCTGCTATTGTGCTTATCTCCCCGATTACCTCTTGTGGTTGAGATTGGCGACTCTCGTTCTTGGACGAGGGCTCTTGTTGGCTCGTGTCGCCCTCCCTGAACCTGCTGGAGTCCGCCTTCTTTACGTACTTCTGAAGTTTTCCTTTCCGTATCAATTCTTCTATTTGTCCTTTCAGATTTCGGCAATCTTCTGTGTAATGGCCGTGATCCTTGTGGAATCGGAAGTATTTGCTTTTGTCCCGCACACTTGGTGACGAGTGCAAGGGCCTCGGCCATTTTAGGTGGTGTTGGTCCTAGATCTGTGTCAAAATTTTGTCAATAGGCATAATTAAGGGTGTGAATTTTACCGGTCGTGGAGCTTTCTCATCTTTTCGTCTGTCAATGTCACCTCCTCGGCGGCTTGGGCGCTCCCTCTTTTGTCCCCTGCGTTCGTCTTCCTTCCTTCCATCCCTCTTTGGCTTTTCCTCGTCTACGATGGCCGCCAGTGCGTCCTCAGCATTCATGTACTTTTGAGCTTTCAATAGCATCTCCACCATTGTCCGGGGCGGATTTTTTGCCAACGAGACGACGAACTCCCTGGACTTAAGCCCCGCTTTGAATGTTGTCAGCTGGACCTTATCGTTCGCGTCGTCCACCTCTAGGGTCTCTCGAGTGAAGCGTTTCACGTACGACCGCAAGGTCTCCCTTTCTCCTTACTTAATAGTGAGTAGGTGATCCGCTGGTCTCTTGGGGCGTTGTCCCCCGACAAAATGGCGTAGGAAAGCATTACTTAACTGCTCAAAGTTGTCGATGGACGAAGTGGGCAATCTCGTGAACCACTCTCGTCCAGCTCCTTTCAGCGTAGTGGGGAATGAATGACACATGATCTCATCAGGGGGCTGTTGAAGGCCTAAGGTCATCTTGAAGGTGTTAAGGTGATCTTGGGGATCTTTGAGCCCGTCAAAAGGCTCAAGCTGGGGTAGCCAAAATTTCGCTGGTACTGGTCGTTCTAGGACTACCATGGTAAAAAGGGAGTCTGTCGCTCTGACCATTTTATCCAAGCTTTGATCGGTCTTTTCTCTGATGGCGTTTCTTAATTCATCCATCTCCTTCCTCATCTCTTGGAGGATGTCAGAATGCTGCTCCTCTGGGGTTACCGTTCTCTGTCGGTCACTTCTTCCATGGCTATCCCCTTCGTCCTCTTGGACAGCTCTTGACCGGTTCTCTTCTTGCTGTAACCTCTGTCTCATCTCTTGATTCTGTCTGGTAAGTTCTTCGACGGTGGCAGCGAGATTTCGGACTTGCTGCACCAAGGCCGCTGAGTCCTGGTTGGATTCCATCTGGAGCTAGTAGGAACCACGTTCTTGTGGTATGAGAAAGTCGTTTCCCACAGACGGCGCCAAACTGATGAAGCAATATCTCGTCGGTTTGCTGGGATTCGTCCAGATGGCTCCTGGAAGTACTCTGACGACCCTGCGGGAGCAAGAACTTACTCGAGTGGTCACCGGTGTGGTACCTGCCACAACGCCTCCGATGATAAAGTCAGTACCAAAGAAGATAATAATCGAAATATCAATAAAAAATGATTCAGGTTGTGATGTTGTCTTTTTTTTGTACCTTGTATTGGTGTTGTGAGGGTTTTATATACCCTTGTGGATTATAGCCGTTGGAGTGTTAATGACTCCCTGATAACGTCTCTGGTGGAGTTATGGACTTTAATGCGTTCCCATCGGTTCGTCCAGCTGGTCTTGTAACGGTTGGAGCTTTATTGGCAGCATTGAATGGCATTAATTCTTTTTGATGACGCGGATACTGGTCATGTTCGTTCGTGAAGGCAGCTTCGTCTATACTTATCTTCGTCAGTCCCATCTTCGTCAGTACCATCAGAGAATTCCTTGAATTACCTGGTGATGTAGGACTTCATCTTAGAGTCTTCATCGTCTGATGACTCATCTGTCTCACTACTCTTGGCCTTTAGTGCCATGCTCTTGCCTTTTCCCGACTTGACAATTCTTGTCAACCCTAGCTCATAGGTTTGCAGATTACCAACCAGCTCAATCAGAGGAATCTTGCCAATATCCTTTGATTCCTTTATCACCGTGATCTTGGCATGGAATCTCTCGGGTAGAGATCTGAGCACATTTCTCACAATCTTGGGTTCAGGAATGGTTTCCCCAAGATTGAAGGCTGAGTTCACTATGTCCTTGAGCTTGGCATAGAACTCATCAAATGACTCGTCCTCCTCCATTTTAATTTCTTTGAAGCTTGTAGTGAGCCTCTGTAATTTCAAGTCTTTGACAGCCTTTGTTCCCTCATAGGTTGTCTGAAGGATAGTCCATGCTTCTTTTGCAATTTTCGTAGAGGATATCTTCTTGAACTCCTCATTAGTGACCGCACTAAATAAGGCATTCAATGCTCTGCTGTTGAAGTTTGCCTCCTTGATCTTAGCTTCATCCCAATCGGCCGGCGCTTCTTTAAGCTTGGTCCAGCCTATCTCCACAGTTTGCCACACCTTCTCATCTAGAGACTGCAAGAAAGCTCTCATGCGTAGTTTCCAGTATGCATAGTTAGTACCATCAAACAATGGAGGTATAATAAGAGACTGACCTCTATCCATGACAAACAAGGGTCAATGGATCACTTACGAAGATTAAACCCTAATCAGAGTGTGCCTGCTCTGATACCACTTGATAGGCCAAAAACGTATTGACCCCTTGTGATGAATTAAGTTAATTAATTAGTCAAGTTATTAATTAATCAAATAAACATGCAAACGCGTGGTAGCACAAACAAATCACCAATAAACTAAAGTATGCAGCGGAAAATAAAATACACGATGATTTGTTTATGAATGGGGAAAACCTACATGGCAAAAACTCCATTTGGTGATTTTAAGGTCACCACTCCCGAAACTCCACTATTATCACAAAAAGCGGTTACAAGTAAAAGAATCCTAAGTACCTTACCAACCTACAGTTGAACCCTTACCCTAATACCCAATTGAACTTGTTCTGTAGTAACAGTTTCTCCTTTCGATGCACGGCTTCCAAGTACGTGACTAACCAATTTGCGTGGATCCCAGTACGCGACTTCAATCACCAACTAGAGAAGATTGTTGGCTGCAAAGTTCTTCAATTCATCCACACGATGAAGATCAAGAAGATGCTTGGTTACAGAACCCTACGGTGCAAAGACACAGTAACTTCTTCACAAGAAAGATGAACTAGGGCAAGAACTTTGTCTCAAGTTACAATTTGCAAGAACAAGGATTTCTCAATGCTTGTGCAACTTGCCACACTTTGACGGCCCTTAAAATAATCATTTTATATGTATAGGGTTAGAAGAAAAGAAGGCTCAAAGACACATTCACGGATTGGAATCAAAACAGAACTCAAAATCTGTTTTTCTTAAATCTCGACAGCTAAAGGTGTCGAGGTGCTGTCGAGCAGCTGTCGAGCCTTGGGGCTAGAACAGCTTCTTAAAGCTCGATAGATGCAGCTGTCGAGCCAGCTGTCGAGCTTTAATAAAGAGCACTTCTAAGCTTGTTTCTTGAGTAGACTTGCATGGCTTCAACACTTGATCTTGAAACCTTGTTTCTTGAAGCATTAACCTTATCCTAAATCTACCCAATTACAAGTAATGTGCGTTTTGGCAAAGGATTAGCCAATTACATAAATATTGAATGACATATGTTCTAAACAAGTAAAACACATATGTCCTAATATTAGGTATTGGGATTCTTTTTACTTGTAACCGCTTATTTTGATAATAGTAGATTCTCGGGAGTGGTGACCTTAAATTCACCCGGTGGGGTTTTGCCTTGGAGGTTTTCCCCATTCATAAACAAATCACATGTCAAATTTATTTTTCGCTACATTTAGTTTAATTGATGATTTTTTTGTGCTACCACGCTATTACATGTTAAATTGACTTAATTAATTAACTTGGATAATTAATTAATAAATTTGCCAAATAATTCAATACATTTTTGGCCTATCAAGTGGTATCAGAGCGGACACACTTTGATTAGGTTTTAATCTTTGCTGTGTGATCCATTGACCCCCGTTGTCATGAAAACTCTTGATTATTTTGATTTGCATGATCTTGTGTTGAATGATGATGATGATATTCAAGATGCCTATTGCAAGCTTTATAATTTTTGTATGAAATCTCTTGAATGTTCTACAAAATTAAATGCTAATTTAAAAAGGTCAAACTTGAAAGAGATGAATTGATTGCAAAATTGGATGAAGGTAATAATTTGAATGAGAAATTTAAAAATCAAATTTCATTTCAGGGGGACAAAATTAAGAGTTTGGAAGAGCAACTAGTTGAATCTAAAATCGAAGTTGAAAAATTAATTAGTGTCAAACTTGTTGTTGAGCCTAATTCAAAAGAAAAAAGATTTTTATATTCCTCCATTTAAAAGGAATAATGAAGAGTTGAATGCTAATATTGCTAAGATAGACAAAGGTAAACAATCTGATGTTAACAATGAAGTTCCTAAACCTATGTCTAAAACTCCTCCTAGGTTGAATAAAAATTCTGAATTTGTCCCCACTTGTCATCATTGTCATATTGTTGGTAATTGTAGGCCAACTTGTCCTAAGTTGTCAACCTCTAAGGTTAGACCTCCTTCTAGGAAGCCGAGTAGCTCTAAAACTACTCATATTTGTCACCATTGTGGTGATTCTGGTCACACTCGCCTTAATTGTTTCAAGTTTTTTCCTCATGAGCGAGTATCCAATAGGTCTCATCCATTGTCTAAAGGCTCTATACCTATTCTTGGTGAGTTATTAAAAGTTTTAAGTTTTTTAACTCAATTTCAAAAGAATTCTAGGACACATGCCTTTTCATCTTCACGGCCATATGCTCGCGTTGTGTGGGTGAGAAAGGAGCCTAAGACTTAATTGTCTTTTTAGTTGTCCTCTGCTTTAATTCTTTCGATTTAAAGTATGACTCTTTTTGCTTGATTTGTTATCTACTTTTGGAATCATGCTTTCATGCATCTACATCTTTCTTTCATGCTTTCATGTTGCTTTTCTATTTTTGTTTGGTTTTTTAGTCTTTTTTTGTTTTTTTTTCAAAATAAAAAGAGAAAAAATAAAAAATACAAAAACAGTGTGTGTTTATGTATATTGGTACTTGTGTACTTTGAATGGCCATTGAAACAAAGTTTTCTAAATTTTCTACCTCTTGTAGTTTAAATGAGCACTTTATTGCAAAACTAAACAAGTAAATTTTGTGGCTCATGTTTGTGATGAGTACGATTAAGTAATCTCTTATACTTAATACTCATATCACTCTTTTTGACAGGAAGAAATAAAAAATCCTAAGAGAAAGACTTGAATAACCATCTCACCACTAAAACCCGCCAATTATGTATAATATTTGTGTTCTCCGGCATAGCAAAATTGTGATGTTTTTGGCTTACATAATTGGGTATTTCTTCTCTCTCTATATATACCCATGCATGCTATGCTCAAATAGAAAAATAAAAATATGCAAAGAAAAATAAAAGCAAAAAGAATCAAAATGCTTTTAAATATGGTTGCAAGTGTGTTTTTAGAAGATGCGGGAGTTATAGGATATATCTCAAAGGTGATAGTCCCCATCAAGCAGTTATGATTGTGTGTGAGTGTATTTGATTCTCCCATATCTCAAATCGTCAAAATATGAGAACTTGTGCAAACTTGTTATGTTTTCACACACAACAAGCAAATTCTTCATTACTTTTGATACATGTGCAGGTATAATGTGATTTGGCCATCACAAGGAATATATGTGTTAATATATGCTCACTAAACTGTCTTAACTTATTTTTGAAATATAAAATTGGTTAGACTTGTTTAGTGTGTGTGTGTGTGTGTGTGTGTGTGTGTGTGTGTGTGTGTTTGGACCTCTGAATACTTTGCATATATGTTGAGAGACATTTTGAGAGCCTATTATGTTAGTTGGATCTCTGTTTGAGTTGCTTGCTTGTTGCATTCATCTTCATGTGTTTTTCTTTTCTTCGAAAAACTTCTTTTTCTTCAAGCTCGACAGCTTCTCAACAGATCCTCGACAGATTCTCTTCTATCAAGCCCTTTTTTCTTCTTGTCTTGACAGATCTTAACGCAATCTTGATCCATAGAGGTTTATGTGTTTCTTCTCGATAGATGTTCGACAACTTCTCCGATCCATCAAGCAATCTTCTGTCTGGCTGATAGATCATCGACTGCTTCTCGATCCATCAAGATGTTTTTCAGTCGACAAATCCTTGACAGCACCTCGACAAATTCATTTCTATCGAGATTTAGTGCTCGACAGATACTTTGATGCATCGAGCTGCGTTTTCTTTATATAGGTTGATCGTGAATTAGATTTCATTTCTTACTTCTCTCTTTCAACAGAAAATATCTTTCTCTCCCTCCAAACACATTTTTCTCACTCAAATCCCTCTACCCATCTCATTTTCAGCCTATTCCAAGATTGAATCACTTGGTATATCTTCTTTATCTCTTTTTTTCATGCATTTAGACCTAGGTTTTTGGGGTTTTTCAAAACTTTTGGGGTTTTTGAGTTTTTCATGAAATTTTTGAGTTGGGTTTTGTGAAATTAATGTTATATGATAATGCATTGCATTCTCATTGCATTATAACCATGTTTCATGCATTTAAGATGTGTGTTTGATTAAATGTGGATTGTGTGCTAGAGGTTTGGATTGGGTATTGCCCATGACGCACTTAAATTTTGCACGTCGCATGTTTATGCATATTTCATGCATACATATCTATTCTTTCCTTTCTATTTTTGGTTTGTGATGTGTTTCCCTCTCTTTCTCTCTTTCGTTCTCTAATAGATAGACTGCGTCATGGCACCCAAACGCAAATCAACTCTGGTTTAGAACCCTCTTTGAGGTTCTGGGTCTTCTTCTTTTGATCTTCCCCCTCTTCATGTTGGGTTCTGTGATGAGGAGGCCCAATAGGACTTCTTGGAGAACTTTCAACGACGTGGCGTTCATTCGAAACGCCAATTTATTCTATTGGACTTTTCCGACACTCCTCTTCCCGCCGTCATTTGGACCTGAGCTTGAGCTTCTCTTTATGAAAGTTCGCTAAGGTGTTCCGTCGTGATTATACAGAAGTTTTACTCCAATATACACGACATTGATACCTCTGTGCCTTCGTTTTCTATGTTCATTCGAGGTACACGTATCGTAGTTACCCCAAATTTTATATCTGAGGTGCTACATATACCAAGGGTAGCACATCTTGACTACCCTAGTTATGAGCGTCTTAAGACTGTGTCCAGAGACGAACTTCTGTCTCATTTTTCTGAGACACCTTCCACATGGGGTGGTAAGCTAAACACCTCATGCTCAAGTTTTGCAAAAGGTCTGAGGTTACTTAACATGGTGATGACATTTATTCTTACTCCTTTGTCTCACTATAACTCTATCACAGAGCCTCGTGCTCGTTTTCTTTTATCTCTTCTTGAGAAGACTGTCATCATTGCTTCTCACTTTACTTCTTAATCAGTCCATCTCACTCACACTCTTCTCTTGTCTCCCGATACGACAATACACTCTAACATGTATAATAGTGTATGGCTTACTGTTATAGATTTTTTTTTTTTTTTTTTTTTTTGTATACATTTGTGATACTTTTGGATTACTGTCAATCTGTCATGATTTTTTTTTTGTCTAGTAATTTGTACTTGTAATACTTGTTTTGTGTTACAAGTTTTGGTGTTGTTTTAAAAGCTACTGAGTTACTGACTGTGTAGTCTATTGCTCTATGTCATACTGTCATGTCATGGTTAAGCAATAAGCATCATTTTCTTGCAAGGAAAAAAAAACAAAAACAAAGGTTTGGGCTAGCCCAAATTTGGCTAGCAAGCATTGATTAGGAAAAGTTGATCCAAAAAAAAAAATTGTCCAATAGTTTAAAATTTGGCCCAAAATAATGAAAAATCAATTTTAGACTAGGCCAATCTAGCCCAAAATTTTGAAAAATATATCAACCCAAAACCAACCAGTCATACCTTGTACACCGCATTGAATTGCAAATGTGACCACAAAATTGAGGTGTGGTACGGTAATGGTTTTTGCCAAACCGCACCAGAAAGTGTGATGCTAAAAATGACCCAAAGTTGCACCAAACCGTTAGTTTAACTAATAAAGTCTTTGATGGTCGAATAAGAGACCTAAGGTTCAATCCGGGCCTACACAAAAAACTTGTCTTGGTTTGATAATAAAGAGTTATCATCAGGAATGGACGTCATAGGTTGAAACTCTCTAAAAAAATGCACCCACTCTTTCCTAATGGGGGTAAATACAAATTCTTTATCCTATTTTTATTGTTTCACTTTTTGTACTATCAACTACCGTATGTCATGTCTATTTTTACTCTCTTTTTTTTGGGGGGATAATTTTTCATTTTAAACTTTGGTACCTTTATAAATGAAATATTGATAAGGAATATTTGAAGAAACTTATTAGTACAAATCTATAAGTTAGCACTGCTTGCTCACTCCTAAGTGCAGGAGATCGTAATAACACAATTCTTAGAGTACCAAGGTCAAACCACAAGGAGCAGGGTAAATTCAAAGACAATATAATTAAACAACTATTTGGGTGAAGAAAAAAAGTACTTTTGCTTGGTGATTGTTAAAAATAATAATAATAACTTATTTAAATCAATAACTCATCGGGGTGTTTCCCTATATCGATATGAGATTCTTTATGATCTAGGAAAATATATATTTCATAATTGATTGTTCTTATACAATTAAAAACTTATGATTCAGTTGAACTGAGTTAATTCAAGAATGCATGATAATCTCGATTAATAATGACATTAGAATAGTTTTCAGAAAAAACTCATTCACTTTAAAACGCGATTTCTAGTTGAAACTATTAAAAATTCATCTAAAAAATAAGAAAAATATGATTGAACTTATTGAAAGCATGGAAGAACTAATACATCAAAAGAAATTTAATTGAACAATAAAATATGTTATTGTCTAAAACCTTAGAAAGAATCACATTGAATATTTATACCGTATAGAGGAAACATAAGCCATAGCCCTAGCAGAGAGTTTAGGCTGCCATTAGAGGAAGGAAAATATAAGGTTTTCTCTACCAAATTAGTTCTACACAGCCTCCCTTCAAAACCCTAGTGTAAAAAGTGTCGAAAGAAAATAAAACTTTCACTATTTTAATTTTCATCTAGGTTTACAGCAGTAACTTGTGAGTTAATTTCTGCTTTCAAAAATTGATGATTTAGAAAAATTTAAAACTGAAAAGTTGTTGATATTTAAGTCATGGTTCCAACCCATTTAACCTTGTGTCAATTGGATTTGTGAGGAGAGAGATACGCCCAAAATACTGATTAGTCCTCAAATCTAATTTTTCCTTTTTAGATTCTACCTCTTTGATTTCTTTCCTTATTTGAAACTTCCAAACATGGTAGATGACTGTGAGGGTCCTTTTTTGACAAATGTCCAGGCCCAAAATAGAATCAAGGACCCTGGGCCTTTTAGTTATGGTGTTAAGGGATTGGGCTTTGCTCATTGCAGCTAAATGGGCTAATTACAAACCACGTGGTGCACCGAGCAAGAATCCTACATTACACACATACTAGCAAACAAGGAACATGTATGTATTGAACAACAAGAAACAATAAAGGAGCAATGTAATAAAGCAAAAACACAAAATAAATGATGGGGATCCTTAAAAATGATGTAAGATATCTCGTTGTCATTTCTTAATTTTGAATTATAACATGCTCACTAAGACGTGTTACAAGGTCCAAATGAACTCAAAAATTATAGATTAGATGGCTCTCTAAACCTCTAAGACTTGTAAAGTTTGAATCCCTTCGAATCCAAGTATGTTCTATAGGGGCTGTTTTAGGATACCGAGCAATATTTCTCTTTCTTTCACTACTTTTTTTTAGAGTTTTCTCAATGATTCTATTTTGATTCACTAGTGCTAAATGCCCCTTCACTGTTGACTGCTTCCCCCTTTTATAGTGTCATTCCAGGATTCCGAGATACCACTAGTTCCCTTCCTCTGCTCCCTTGGGTACTAGAGCTCATGTTGTGCCAGCAGCTTTGATGGCTGGTCCATTCCTTTGTTTCTCATATTTTTCTTCTTTTGGTACTTTTTCCCCAAAAGTTTCTTGCTGGCTTTCCATTCTGGAATGTCTTTAGAAAGATGACCTCCAATCTTTCTTCTTTCAAGACTTCTAATCCTTACCTTTTCAGATTCAACTTTTTGGCCTTTTTTTTCGTTTGTCAATTTCCCAAATGGGCTGATTCCATCCCTGCCAGGTTGAAAGTTTTTCCTAGCTACTTCCTTTCATGGTTCTTCTTCTTGGGTTCCCCGAGGTACCAGCCTCTTGTTCATGAATTGTTACTCTTCAAGCCTTCTAGTTACTTTCTACATCATTGGGTGGTTGAGAAGGACATTTTTGTTCTTCGCTCCTTGTATTTCTTGGTACTCTTTTTGAGCTGTCTCAATCTTATCTATGCTGCACGTTCCGAGGATCCCGAGCCCCTGGCAGTCTCCGGGTATCCCGACCCAGTTCTTACCATTGGACTCCCTTTTGATTTTCTGATCTTGGCAGGCTGTGCTTTTTCCTTTCTTCCCTTCATTTCATGGGCCCTAAGGCCTATGCCTTCATAGCTTTCAAACTTCAAATCCTTTTAATGGACTTAGACCTACCATCCCCTTTTTGTGGTAAGCTCAACCCTTTTATTTTTTATTTTCCATGGAGTGCACTCACTGTGCTATTTTGGCCTTGGTGTTATAACTTTTTTAGACCTCAACAATGACCCAAGGACTCCAGCTGCACCTCCTTAGACATTTAAGCATGGTCCTTTAGCTTCACTTTAATTCTAGTTTGGCCTCCATTCTCTCACAAATTTCTGTAAAGTCATCTTTCTCATATGATTTTCTGAAAGTAGAAAATTACACACAAGAATGACATCTTATTCAAGAAATTATGTAAAGATAAATAATAGGGACTAATGCAAATCGTGACTTAATTATACAAATTAAGCATAGTAATAAGGAAATAATGCCCACATAAATATATAACAAGTATTTATTTAAAGGCATTATCAAGCACCAAATGAAGCTATTTAAGGCCAAGTGAAACCAACTCCAAGTTATGACCATTAGGGGTGGAAAAATCTGACACGACCCGACACGACTAACCCGTTTATAAACAGGTCATGGGTTGAGGCTAAACGGGTTCAAGTCATATTCTGGTTGACACGACTAACCTGTTTAATAAACGAGTCGTATTCGTGTTCAACATGTGAACCCGTCTAACCCATTTGACCCGTTTAGCTTATAAAATTATTAAATATTTTGATATTATTGCTTAATTAATGGTTGTTTTTATATGTTTGTTACTATATTTATAGTTATAATTGTATTTAAATTTTAGATATATGGGAATTGATAAAAATTATATAGATTTGGTATGACCTATTAATCAAATAGATTATTAAATGGTTCAACCTTTATATGACTTGTTAATTAAACGAGTTAAACGTGTCAGGTCGAGTCAACTTATTTAATAAACAGATCGTGTTTGGGTTGAGGATTCCTGACATATTTACTAAACAAGTCGAGTTCAGGTCAACCTATATAGCTGAATACACATGGCTCGACATGACACAAACCCAACCCGTGAATACGAATTGCCACCCTTAATGACCATATCTTAGGTTAATCTATTAAGTGTTACAAATGCCAATTTTGAAGTGAAAATCTTGTAATTTAATGATATTATCTGAATTTTGTAATGTTGCTAGCCTTAAGAAAAATGCTACGTTCACAATATTTTCACAACAAATCTTAGCTGGTAGGTTATTACTAGTGGACAATATAGTAATTTTATTAATAAATTTAACTTAAAAACTTGTAACAACCTGCCATATGAAATCTGTTATGAATGTAGCACTTCTCCAAACCTTAATCATTCTAATAGATTTGCTAGTCATTCTACTAGAGTAAAAATCTACTATTGCTTCCTCAACTATAAATCATGTTCCTAAAGTTGTTAATGCCATGCCATAACTTGGGTCAAGAAATCGGCCCATTGGAAGATGCAAGCCCAAAGCCCTAAATTTATAGGCCTTTTTTGTATTTATCCTCTTCCAAGATTGGTTGCAATAGACTTTACCATGGAATAAAATCAGGCCAAAATGGCCCAATACCACAATTTTCAGAAATTTTTAGCAAAAAAACACTGTTTCGGAACTAAATAGGGAAATACCACTTTTATGGTATTCGAGTTTGCCAAACTCGAGTACCATTTGGAACTCGAGTTTAAGATACTCGAGTTCCTAGAAATTTTGCCACTGTGGCACTGTTGAGGTGGAAATTTGGCGAATAAAAAAATAATGTGGTACTCGAGCTTGGTATACTCGAGTACCATGCAACACAATACTCGAGTATAACATGCTCAAGTACCTTTTATAAATAAAAAGTCAATTATTTTATTTCTAAAGTACTCGAGCTCACCAAGCTCGAGTACCTTGTAACTTTTTTTTTTTTTTTTGGATTATCGACAATTAAACATAAACATAAAATGTTGTTTGTTTTATTTCTACAGTACTCGAGCTCACCAAGCTCGAGTACCTTGTAACTTTATTTTATTTTGTTTTGGGATTATCGACAAATAAACATAAACATAAAATGCTGTTTATTTTATTTCTACAGTACTCCAGCTTACTAAGCTCGAGTACCTTGTAACTTTTCTTTTCTTTTTTCTTTTTTTTTTGGATTATCGACAAATAAATATAAACATAAAAATAAGTAGCTTTTTTATGTATTTATATATTTAAATAGAAGCATTGTAAAATACAGAGATTTTAATTTCAAAATATGAATTTAATTTCTACATTAAGTAAAACTGTTCACTATTTTCTCATAAAAATTGTTCACTCTCTTTTTTGCGTAAATTATTTTCTGTTCACTATTTAAAAAATTGTTCGCTATTTTCTCATAAAACACCTAGTAAAATCATGTTTTCTAAATTTAAACTCCAAATCTGAATGCTTTTTCATGTTTGAATTTCACAATAATTGAATATATTTTTTTGCATTGATAAAATCTACTTCTACATTAATAAAATTTTCTCTCTGCACATCATGTTTACTGTATATTTGAATCTGCTTACTGCATTTATAAAAATTTTTTTTTTGCATTAAGTAAAACTGTTCACTGTTTTCTCATAAACATTGTTCACTGTTTTCTGCATAAACTATTTCTAGCATTTTAAATAAAATTATTTTCTGTTCAGCATTATTTAAAAAATTGTTCACTCACTTTTCTACGTAAATTATTTTTTGTTCACTATTTAAAAAATTGTTCGCTGTTTTCTCATAAAACACCTAGTGAAATCGTGTTTTCTAAATTTAAACGCCAAATCTGAATGCTTTTTCATGTTTGAATTTCACAATAATTGAATCTATTTTTCTGCATTGATAAAATCTGTTTCTACATTAATAAAATTTGCACTCTGCACATCATGTTTACTGTATATTCGAATCTGCTTACTGTATTCATAAAATCTGTTTTTTGCCTTAAGTAAAATTGTTCACTGTTTTCTCATAAAAAAATTTCACTGTTTTCTAAATAAACTATTTCTAGCATTTTGCTTAAAATTATTTTCTGTTCAGCATTATTTAAAAAATTGTTTACTATCCTTTCTGCGTAAATTATTTTTTGTTCACTATTTAAAAAACTGTTTGCTGTTTTCCCATAAAACACCTAGTGAAATCGTGTTTTCTAAATTAAAATGCCAAATCTGAATGCTTTTTCATGTTTGAATTTCACAATAATCGAATCTATTTTTCTGCATTTATAAATATGTTTCTACATTAATATAATTTTCTCTCTGCACATCAAGTTTACTGTATATTCAAATCTGCTTACTGCATTCATAAAATCTTTTTTTTTTTGCATTAAGTAAAACTGTTCACTATTTTCTCATAAAAATTGTTCACTGTTTTTGCATAAACTGTTTTTAGCTTTGGCGCGGTTATTGCTCTTAAATGGTTTTTGTGTTTTTTTAAATATGTAACCATATGAATAATGGACAAACTCCATGAATGAAAAATGAGTGATTCATATAAATCACCTAATGGTAAGTGCCTCAAATAATTTGAATTTGTAAAAAAGTCCGAATTAGTTGAATGTAGAAATTCGGGAAAAATCGATGGAAAATCAATGAACGTACCAAATCGTGAAGGTGTACATAAGATGTACAAATAGTCTAGACTTGTTAAGAAAGTACAAATCTACTTTTACAGGGATGCATAAAGTGTGGATGAAATGTTTTATAATGCATAAATTTATAAAAGATACTAGTGAAAATTCCATGCGTTGCATGGTTTTAATCTTAAATTTTCTTTATATATATTTTTGAGAAATTATAACTAAATGAGTTATTATTACATAATTTTAGAATTATTTTCTAGCTAAATGTCAAAAATGGGTTAAGTGTCAAAAAAGAAACCATTGGTGGGTAAGTTAAATTTGAGACAAATCATAGGTGGGTAAAGTGTAATTCCAAAAAAAAAAAAAAGAGAAAAAAAAAAGAGAGGGTTCAAAGGACTAAAAAACCACAATCTATTAGTTTTACTAAGGTGAGTTTGGTTCAGCTTTTTCAAACAGTTCTTTAAGCAGTATGTTTGGTAAAAACTATCAAAAAATGCTTTTTGACAAAGTTGAGTGTTTGGCTAATACTTATAAAAGTGGAGGTTTGAGTTGTAAATTACCAAAAAAGACAAGATATATATATATATATATATATATATATATATATATATATATATATATGTTTTAATTGCCTCTCTTAATGCAAGTTATGGACAAAATATTTTTTCAAAAATTTCACAATAAAGTCTGCATGACAAGCTGGCATTCAAATTAGTTTATAACCCAAAGTCATCCAAGAAGTAGCCGCACAGATTGGAGGACTTAATTATATGAAGATCACTATTTGGAGTACTCTTCCTACTTGGGACAGTAGTTATTATATGGAAGCTTGGCCAATACACATTTTGGCTGTTATTCATGATTGGGGTTGTATCCTTGAATACAACTGGTATACAGGAGATACTTATTTACCACTTGATGATCCGGATGCTCTAGCTCAAGATGGTCTAATTTCATGAGTAATAAGATTTATGAGATATAGAAAGAATTAGACAGAGGCTTCTACTTATATAGTTACACAAATAGGATAACCGTATATGGTCCAATGCCTTCAACAAGGAGGCTATTTGGGAAAAGAAAGATTGTTAAGGATCCTAGAATGATACAAATTGAAAGACAGACAGATAGATCACTATTCACCGACGACTAATCACTATTCACCAGCACGCGTGAATAGCTTTTAGAGAAATCAAGACAGTCTAAACAGATACAGACAGATGTTCAAAAGTTACTACTCTTTACTAGCATGGATAAAAAGAGATTTGATAGAGCATATGGATCATAAAACACCTAATGAACAGTGAATTATTTATGCAGAAAACATGATGTAGCACCAACTGTGGCATGAGTAGTTTTTTGAAAACACGTCACTAGCCCGCTGCTGTAGCACCAACTGTAGTCATACGAACCACATGTGCCAACAGACGCCACTGTTTCACACATGCTGCTTAACAGCTCGACACGATTTCACACACTGTTCAGCCATATCATCCACATTCATGAGAATACTTAAATATATGAATAATCGTACCCTGGTGCCAGGGACATAGCACTGTGTCAATTAAATATGATTCTCTGTTCAAGAACACTGCAACTATCGTCCACATTTTCAAATCTCATTGTGACATTGGGAACATTTAAAATCCTGTTCATGTAGTGTTTTTCCAGCCTGTATTGACATGACAAGCCCTAATAACTGAAATTATAATGCTTGGAATATGAAATGAGGTTATAAATGCACCACAATAATGATCTTATTTCTACCCCCAATAATTTCATAGATTGACTAAGCTATGAGTCGCAACACCTCAACATCAAATCGTACAATGCGAAACATGATTTATTGTACATTTGAAATGTTACACACATAACACTTATCACCCAAATTAGATTTATTGTACATTACTTGTTGAGCCCTGACCAGAAATACCCATGTGCTATTACTTCTAACCAATAGTCACAGATTATGGGAAGAGCGTTTCGAGTAGCATCCTTGAAAATGACCAAAGATAGTAAACAGTTCTACATGTGTTGTTCAACAGCTCGGTACTATTGAGCCCTGACCAGAAGTACCTATCCACACTCACATGAATACACAAATATGCAACCCTTTGTAATGCACCATTTTCAAGGATGCAGAGCATCCCTGGAAAGTTTTTGCATCAATTTAGGGGGTGAGCTGTCCACCATTGCTACACTGATGTTTGCAGTGCTACATGTGCTGCTCAATGATTTGGTACGTTCTTTGATTTTCCATTGAGTTTACACAATTTTGTTCATTCAACAATTTTGAAATTTTCATCAAATCAAGATGAACAGTACATTAGTAAACAGTTTTAAATTGAATTTTCACAATTTTGTACATTTGAGAACTTCAAATTTGGAAACAAATTTGGATGATCTATACATCTAATGTAATTAATTTTCCATTGAGTTTACTTAATTTGGTATGTTCTTCAATTTTCATTTGAATTTTGACAATTTTACACACTCAACGAATTCAAATTTTTCAACAAATTCGTATTATCTGTACATCTAATGTACACTATTTTTCCTTGAGCTTTCACGGTTTTGTACATTCAACGAATTCAAATTTTTAAACAAATTCATACGATCTGTACATCTAACGTACATACTTTTCCATTGAATTTTCATTATTTTGTACTTTCAATGAAGTCAAATTTCTCAACAAGTCTAGACTATCTGTACATCTTATATACACATTCACGATTTGGTACGTTCATTGATTTTCCATTGATTTTTCCCGAATTTCTACATTCAACTAATTCGAACTTTTTCACAAATTTGAATTATTTGAGGCACTTATCATTAGGTGATTTATACGAATCACTCAATTTTCTTTCATGGAGTTTGTCCATTATTCATATGGTTACATATTTTAAAAAAAAAAAAACACACACACAAAAACCATTTAAGTGCAATAACCGCGCCAATGCTAAAACAGTTTATGCAGAAAACAATGAACAATATGAGAAAACAATGAACAGTTTTACTTAATGCAAAAAAAAGATTTTATGAATGTAGTAAGCAGATTCGAATATACAGTAAATATGATGTGCAGAGAGAAAATTTTATTAATGTAGAAGTAGATTTTATCAATGCAGAAAAATAGATTCGATTATTGTGAAATTCAAACATGAAAAAGCATTCAGATTTGGCGTTTAAATTTAAAAAACACGATTTCACTAGGTGTTTTATGAGAAAACAGCAAACAATTTTTTAAATAGTGAACAAAAAATAATTTACGCAGAAAAGTGAGTGAACAATTTTTTAAATAATGCTGAACAGAAAATAATTTTACGCAGAATGCTAGAAATAGTTTATGCAGAAAACAAGAACAATTTTTATGAGAAAACAAGTGCAGTTTACTTAATGCAAAAATCAAATTTTATGAATGCAGTAAGCAGATTCGAATATACAGTAAACATGATGTGCAGAGAGAAAATTTTATTAATGTAGAAGTAGATTTTATCAATGCAGAAAAATAGATTCGATTATTGTGAAATTCAAACATGAAAAAGCATTCAGATTTGGCGTTTAAATTTAGAAAACACGATTTCACTAGGTGTTTTTGAGAAAGCAGCGAACAATGTTTTAAATAGTGAACAAAAAATAATTTACGCAGAAAAGTAAGTGAACAATTTTTTAAATAATGCTGAACAGAAAATAATTTTACGCAGAATGCTAGAAATAGTTTATGCAGAAAACAATGAACAATTTTTATGAGAAAACAGTGAACAGTTTTACTTAATGCAAAAATCAAATTTTATGAATGCAAAGAAGCGTATTCGAATATACAAGAAACATGATGTGCGTAGAGAAAATTTTATTAATGTAGAAGTAGATTTTATCAATGCAGAAAAATAGATTCGATTATTGTGAAATTCAAACATGAAAAATCATTCATATTTTGCGTTTAAATTTTCAAAACACGATTTCACTATGTGTTTTTTGAGAAATCAGCGAACAATTTTTTAAATAGTGAACAAAAAATAATTTACGCAGAAAAGTGAGTGAACAATTTTTTAAATAATGCTGAACATAAAATAATTTTACGCAGAATGCTAAAAATAGTTTATGCGTAAAACAAAGGAACAATTTTTATGAGAAAACGGTGAACGGAGTTTTACTTAATGCAAAAATCAAATTTTATGAATGCAGTAAGCAGATTCGAATATACAGTAAACATGATGTGCAGAGAGAAAATTTTATTAATGTAGAAGTAGATTTTATCAATGCAGAAAAATAGATTCAATTATTGTGAAATTCAAACATGAAAAAGCATTCAGATTTGGCGTTTAAATTTAAAAAACACGATTTTACTAGGTGTTTTATGAGAAAACAGCGAACAATTTTTTAAATAGTGAACAAAAAATAATTTACGCAAAAAAGAGAGTGAACAATTTTTATGAGAAAACAGTGAATAGTTTTACTTAATGTGCAAATTAAATTCCTATTTTGAAATTAAAATCTCTGTATTTTACAATACTTCTATTTAAATAAATAAATACCTAAAAAAACTACTTATTTTTATGTTTATGTTTATTTGTCGATAGTCCCAAAAAAAAGAAAAGAAAAGAAAAGTTACAAGGTACTCGAGCTTAGTGAGCTGAAGTACTGTAGAAATAAAATAAACAACATTTTATGTTTATGTTTATTTGTCGATAATCCCAAAACAAAATAAAATAAAGTTACAAGGTACTCGAGCTTGGTGAGCTCGAGTACTGTAGAAATAAAACACACAACATTTTATGTTTATGTTTAATTGTCGATAATAAAAAATAAAAAAATAAAAAAGTTACAAGGTACTCGAGCTTGCTGAGCTCGAGTACTGTAGAAATAAAATAAACAACATTTTATTTATAAAAGGTACTCGAGCATGTTATACTCGAGTATTGTGTTGCATGATACTCGAGTATACCAAGCTCGAGTATCACATTATTTTTTTTATTCGCCAAATTTCCACCTCAGCAGTGCCACGGTGGCAAAACTTCTAGGAACTCAAGTGTCTTAAACTCGAGTTCCAAATGGTACTCGAGTTTGGCAAACTCGAGTACCATAAAAGTGGTATTTCCCTATTTAGTTCTGAAACAGTGTTTTTTTGCTAAAAATTTCTGAAAATTGTGATATTGGGCCATTTTGGCCATAAAATCAAGGTATATAAAATATTAAATTGGTCCTTACTTGACAAAGTTAAATAGGAGTATTTTCTATGCAGCGATTGTGGTCTATAATTCTTTGTATTCATTTCAATTAATTATAGCGAATAGATCCTCCCCCTGTGAATGACGTGGAATAGGTTTTTTTTTTTTGTAATAATTTTTTATTAAAAAAAAATTCCTTTCCTTTTTTTTTTTTTTTTTTTGAGAACCTTGCCATTTTTTGTTTAATAAAAAGAATTTTGAAAAAAACTTTGTATCTAATCTCTATTAAAACCATTTTCCATCATAATTTAACAAATGTAACAGAAAACTAAACGAATCTATATATTACTAAAAGCTGAAGTGTAGTGTTTATTGCTGCTGCGCTCAAGTTGAGCCACGTCAGCATCCACGTCATTATTTTTTTCTTTTCATTTTCTTATAATTATTTTAATATTTTTTTATTTCATATTTATACTTTTCCAACCTTTCTCCCTCCCATACCTTTTCATCTCCCCACTACTTCTCTAATTTTTCTCCTACCCTCACCTTCTCATCTCCCCACTACCCTGTATGTTAATATCATTCTTCATCTTTCCCTTCATCTTCCTCTATTTTTGTCTCTTCTTATTCACACCCTCTTACTATAAATTTGTCACTATCTATTTCATTCTATGCATAGTTTTCCCTTACAAAAAAAAGGTTCTCTCTGTCTCTCTCTCTCACACACACACACTCAATTTTTTGGTGGATTTTTATTTTTTATTTTTCCTGCATCTTCGCTTTAGGTTGATAATTTTTTATATTCTTTAATCTACTTTAGGTTAATGCGATTCAGTTTTGTTTTTTTTAATTGTTGTTTTTTTTTCTCTCTCTCTTTGATTGTTAAATTTTATTCTATTGCGTTATAAATGATTAAATATAAAAATATAATATTATCTTACTACATAGCATGATTTGGATAATTTAATTTGATAGTTATTGTAATTTGATAGCATGATTTTTATAGTGCTCAATTTAGATGTTAAACTATGAGACTTAAATCATTTTTTGTTTATTTTTAATTCCTTTGTGGTGGACAAAGTACTCTTAGGGTCCGTTTGGCTACAACTGAAAACTGAAAACTGAAAATATTGTAGCAAAATAATTTTTAAATGTGTAAATAGTATTGCGGAACCCATTTTTAATAAAAAATTGCTGAAAAAGTGCGTGAACAGTACGCGCACAGTGCTTTTGTCTCCCCAGAAACGCGTGCAGAGGAAAAAAAAAAAAAAAAAAAGCTGAAACGTGAAACTCCTGAGACGTGGACGCAAAATGCCCAATCCAAACATCACCTTAATATTACTAAAAGCTGAAGCGTAGCATTTAATGCTATTGCGCTCACGTTGAGCCACGTCAGTGTCCACATCATTATTTTTTTCTCTCCATTTTCTTATAATTATTTTAATATTTTTTTATTTCATATTTGTACTTCTCCAACTTTTCTCCCTCCCATACCTTTTCATCTCCCCACTACTTCTCCAACTTTTCTCCTTCTCGCACCTTCCCATCTCCCCACTACCCTCTACATTAATATCATTCTTCGTCTTTCCCTTCATCTTCCTCTATTTTTGTCTCTTCTTATTCACACCTTCTTACTATAAATTTATCACTATCTATTTCATTCTATGCATAGTTTTCCTTTATAAAAAAAATGTTATCTCTCTCTCTCAATTTTTGGGTGGATTTTTATTTTTTATTTTTCTTGCATCTTCGCTTTAGGTTGATAATTTTTTATATTCTTTAATCTACTTTAGGTTAATGCGATTCAGTTTTTTTTTTTTTATTGTTGTTTTTTTTTCTCTCTCTCTTTGATTGTTAAATGTTATCCTATTGCGTTATAAAGGATTAAATATAAAAATACAATATTATCTTACTACATAGCATGATTTGGATAATTTAATTTGATAGTTATTGTAATTTGATAGCATGATTTTTATAGTGTTCAATTTAGAAGTTAAACTATGAGACTTTAATCATTTTTTTTATTTTTAATTCCTTTGTAGTGGAAAAAATACTCTTAATAATTGTATTAGAAGTACTCTATAATGCCATTTATTTAGAGAAAAGCAAAGGTTGGCTAAATAATAATTATTGGATGAGAGACAAATTTTATCTTTTGCAATTTTACTTTAATTATTATTATTTTTTTGGTAAACACTTTAATTATTATTATTATTATTATTATTATTATTATTATTATTATTATTATTATTATTATTATTATATAGAAATTTAATTCTTAGATTTTGCTAATAATTGTTTATTTGATAATATGTTTTGGAGGGCCGAAATTACAATTTCTACAAAGAAAATAACCTTAGTAGATTATAAATAACAAATTGTTTTCCTAATTGATCCAATTAATCATAGCTAAGTTTTATTAATTCTTTTAATTACTTTTCTCAGTGTTTTGGATTGTAGGCAGAAAAAATAAGTTTAAGAAAGTTTGTTTAAAACTAAAAGAATAATTTCCAAATTTTATATTCTTTTTAATGATTCACAAAATGTTATAAATAAATTTTATTAAAAAATAAATATTTTCGTTAACTTGCCTTTTGAATTTTTGAGAAAAATTGTGTTTTTTTTTCATTTTAGTAGGAAAAAAATTATTTAATTTATGATTTATGATTGTTCACAGTGGCGGAGTTAGGATTTTAGTCTAGAGGGGGCAAAATTAAAAGACGATATTAAAAGTGAAATTTATCTAAAAAACATTAATCAACAATAATAACAAAATAAATAAACGATTGTAAGCAAATATGAATATATTTCATATTATCAAAATAAATAAACAAAAACAATCAATTCATAGCTACTAAAAAATTTACAAACTGATGGAGTAGAAATATGATTAGTGTAGTGTTACTTGAAAAATATAATGAATAAATATTTGAAATTATTTTTAGTGATTGATAACATGCCAATTTGTAAGACATAAGTAGTAAAATTTGTAATATCTCTAGCATTATTCAAAGATAAAATGCTGTGAAAAGTATCATAAATAGTAAAAATTGTGTAAATAACGATATAAAATAAAAATAAAAAAAATAGTGAAATAGGTGGTTTGGTCACTTTCAAGTTTCAACAAGTAGAAGTTTTTTTTTTTTTTTTACTACTAATACAAAAAAAAAAAATTTAGGAGTCAGGGGGGCAGGTGCCCCCCCTCGCCCCCCTCTGGCTCCGCCAATGATTGTTCATATATTACATTTATGATTATTCTTATAATAGATAAAAATATAATTACAAAATACATTACTCTTTATTAAATTAGTTTAAATAGTATAAAAAAAATTAATAAAACTACCATAAAATAATTATCATGCGTAACGCGCAGGTTCGCAGCTAATATAACATAAAACTCTACACCACCCTTATGAAGATCGTAAATAAGTGCCATAGATGGAAAATTCAAAACCAAAAAAATAAGACAGTTCTATCCCGTTGCCTTACATGGCTTTAGAGGGAAGAGTAAATAGGGACACCTGGTAAGGTGGTACCAGCATCAACAATGAAAATGTTGCCCGAAACATATTCAGAAGAGTCGTGTACCAAGTATCGAACAAGTGATGTCAATGCCGGATCTGCGGTGCCATACTCTCTTAAAGGGACGGTTTTTCTGTCCACATTACGCAGCCAATCTTTATGAATAAGACCTTGAGTAATTTCAGATTTGAAAAGGCCAGGTGATATAGAATTCACTCTAATTTTGTATACACCCAATTCCAGGGCCATGACCTGTTATAAGTAGAACCATCAATATATGGAAAAATAGTGACAAGAAGAACAAAATCAACACAACACACAGCACACACACTTATATTATGCAGCACTCTTATATAAAAGTAAGGAGGCACAAAAGTTGAAATAAAAGACAAACTAGGCTTGAGTCTGATAATTGATAAGAATACATTTCCTATGGGCAAAGACTTAAAAGAGACTGGCTCTTAGCTCCAAACAAGTGCAGGGTATTCCATAAATAATAAGTTTTTGATGTGTTCATCATATAGTTACAGAAAAAAAAAAACACACACACACACATCTAGGCGAACAGTCAGCGAACATAATACACCTGTCCCAATTTCATGAAAATACAGTATGATGGTGTTCGGAGATGGTAATTATGTCTGTTTTGGCACCCAATTCCGAAGGGGATTAGTGTGAAAATCTTTAGGACTTTCAGTTAAAAATGCCTGAAATAATGGTAAAAAAGCAACATACATTTGTTTACCTATTGTTGAAATAATTGAAGTGAAACATTTCTTTTTCTATTACGATTTTTCATCTTAGAGTAATTATTTTGTTTCCAAACAATTACAAAACATGACAATGGTATTACCCTTATATTTTGGAAGAGTTGCACACTTGCATGGCAATCAATATTACCTTTGTCAAGGTGTTTAGGCCAGCCTTTGAAGAACCTTAGGCCGCACCTCCAGGCAATAGCCCACCGTCGAGACCAGAAATAGAAGATATGCTTACGATTGATCCTCCCTGCTCTGCATTGCGCATGTGTATGCAGATGTATTTTGACACCAACCAGGTTCCTGTTAAATTTGTTTTGAAAACCTGATTCCATTCCTCCTCAGACAATTCTAACGAAGATCTCACATTACCTAATGTACATCACATAAGAGTTAGAAACATCTATCAGCAATAACCTTCAACAATCAAACAACGAAACTGACAGGTTGACATCCAATGTTAACAATACACTCCAAGATGCACAACTGATCTTGTGAATACAAGAATGAAAAGTGAAAACTCAAAGATATTAGTCTTAAAAAATCAACTGTGGGATGACCCAACCAAGCCATCTAAATCACACTTTTCAATTTGACATCATTCCTGTGTGTCTGCCTTAAATATACACAACGTTCACCTTTATGAGCAAGACAATGAAGTCAAATGTGAAAATCATGTACATGGTGTTTAAAGAATAAGAAGCTAGGAGTAAAAGGGCTTTAAACTAGAAATAGAAGAGCAGACTGCGCCTTATTTAGAGAATAAAAAAAATGAGCAACAGCTTACTAGTGACTATTAGATTAGATGGCAAAATTCATAATTACTTAATAAATTAAGCTTTTGAGGCTGTTAGTTATTTATCATGGTATACAGGCTTGGGTTTAGTCCACGTTTCTGCCATATCTCTCATGTTTTTTAAATTTCTTGGGCCCCATTTAATAAGAGCAGTTTAACCTCCTGCTTGAGAGAGCGTTAGATTAAATTATTTAATAACTTAAGTATTTTGGACTATCGGTATTTACCGGTGACAAACATGGGGCAACCTCTACTTTCATTCCAAACCAACAGAATAAGCAGTCAATCCAAGAACACAATCGGACAAGCAGCCATTGAGAAAGTATTGATTACTTTCAACACAAGCATAAACATCATCTCTAATTGCCTTGAACAGCTCAGACTTCACTTAACCATTATAGATCTGGCAATTTTTTGAAGTCAAAACATGGAAAATAGTAACAGAAAAGGCAAGCTTGCACAGATTCACAGTTCTACCATTTAACCCTGAAACAACCCAATGAGATCAACAATCATTGTCTATGAAAGCTTTATTAGTGTAAAAACACTAATACTTGTTTAGACCCCCAATTTTAAATTATGGCTTAATTGTTTTTACTCTAATTTATCTAAGTGTAAAACAAGAGTAAATGATACGCAATATATAAACAGAAACAATACTCTAATGCATAAACAAGTACAATAAGTGATAAATGTAAAGCTTAAAGAATAGGGAAGAGAGTTGCAAATACAAGATAACACCGAGACGTGTTATTGAAGAAGAAACCAATGTACTCAGCGAATAACATCTTCGCAGCCCTTCAAACCGAAATCGATCCACTAGTAAATAAGTTGGAGTACACGAATATAAAAAATAAAAAATAAAAAAAAATAAAAAAAAAAAACCCTCCAAACATACCCAATGTACTTGAACTCTTCAAGCTCCAACTACCAACGGACTTTTCATAATTTTGTCTTCAATAGTTATCCGAATCCCGCAATTACGCCTGATTGCATCCGCCACTCAATGGCTTCTTCAATACTTCCCATAAGCACCAAAACTTCTCTCAATACTCAGAATAGGTGAGGTAAGTGTTTGGGTTAAGAACCTCTCAAGTATGTGTAGATGGAGAGGTAGGAGTAAATGGAAACTCTAGAGAAATGATGTAAAGGATTGTGAGTAAACAATCTCTTACTCTCAAGTGTTTGGCTAGGGTTTACTCTCTTAAAAGTTTCTTGTGAGTACTCCTTGTACCTCTTACATTTCGTGTGTAATGATGGTTTATACAGTGTTGGTAAAAGTATAAGAAAAGGCACACTCAAAAGTAATCAAGCAGAGAGTTACGCGGGTCACTTGCTAGTTGGCCTGAGTCACAAATGACTAGCGAAATCCTGCCTGTCAAAGACTCTTCAAATTCTAGCGTATGCTTCTCACGTGACCTATTTCACGGGTTAGCACTTGTGAGCCAGTCACGAGCTAGTCGCAAAATCCTTATCTTCACAGAATCTTCACCAAATTCTCACACACAACCCTTACATTAAATCCCACAAAAATAAAGGGTAATGATTGAACAAAATTACAATAGAATTTGACATGGAATAAAAACCAACATAAAACATAGTTGTAAATCTTTATAGCATATAAGGATTAAGGATAGCTAATACTACTCTGCAATGTTGACTTTTGGCCTCACTGACCACCAAAGAACTAGGATAAATAAGCAAAGATATTATATTTTAATGGATCAAGTTCCCAGGTGTTTAAAGTGCAGTAGTTAAGACTATGTTTTTTTTCTCCTTTTTTTTTTTAATTGCAGAGGTTAACAACAACAACAAAGCTTAGTCCCAATAATATCAGATGTAGGATATTAGTTTAAGAAATATTTTTACAGAATTTTTATGAGAAACAAAAAAAATAATTAACTTTTTAGATGACTTTTTATGTTTCCCATAAAATATTTCTCATAAGCAAAGTATTAAATATTTTCTAAAATAATTCATTAACAAATATCCTAAAAACATCTATTAACCACATATATATATATATATATAAAATGTGAGTTTTATTGCAATTGACTAGCTTTTTTTATTTGGTGACTCAAGCTCCATATAGTCAAAGGAGTATTTAATTATGAGTTATTTTAGAGCCACAATCTTAATCACATTTGTTTTTCACAACTATCCTACTAAATAATTATGATTAATTGACCGTCACTTTTAATTGAACCATCATTTTTTTTCTCCACTTATAATAGGCACACTTAATATCTGTGGCTAATGATGATAAAAACAGTGTGGTCCTAAAATTTATGTTTGATTATTTGCTTTTTTGAGCATCCCCATCCCGGCTTGCAAATGCCATATGTAAGGATAGGATAGGATTAAGGCATTAAAAGTGACCAACATCCGGTCTTGTAAAATTGTAAAAAAAATTGGCATTGTGCTACAGTACCATTGTAAATTTATGATGACACTGTAGCACTATTGTATAATTTTTAATATATTTTATTCCTTCTATAGTACCATATAAATTTATTCTTTTCTCTCTTTTTCTGTCATTTCTCTATGTCTTCCATCTCTTCTCTCTCCCTTGTTCTTGTTTTGCCCTCTCTACTCCTCAAACCAGAAACTCTATTTTCTCAAACCCAAAACCCCATGTGGTGGTGGTAGCAGTAGAGGTAGGCGTGGCATATAAGTTCCGTTGATGTGGCAGTGGCAGCGGCATGGGTCTGGGCTGGTGGTGTTGGGGTGGTCTGCCTATTTTCTCTATGGCTATCTCTCTGTAGTTTCCGCCGTGAGTGGGTTTCAATCATGGGTCAGTTTCGGTTGTGGGTTGGTGGATTTTAGTATTGGGTTTGCTGCCATGGGTAAGGGTTTGTTGATCGGCGTGGTGGAATGGCAAGGTGGAGATCAATGTGGTGGGTTTCAATATTGGTGAGATCGACGGTGGTGGGTTTCTGGGTTTCAGCGTTGTGGTTGTTGACGAGATCGACATTTTCTTTGTGTTTTTTTTTTCTCTTGGTGATTGTGGTGGTTGTTTCTTGTGAATGTGGTTGTTGTTGGTGGTTTTTGGAGGCTTCTTTGTATTTTTTTTCCTCTGTGGTGGCTTTTTCTTGTGGTTGTGGTTGTGGTTGCTGGTGGGTTTGGTGGTCGGAGTTGTGGGTTTGCCAAGATTGGTGATGGGTTTGGTGGAGATCAACGTGGGTGGTGATGGTGTGATGATGGTGTGGTGGTGGCGTGGTGGTGGTGACTGTGGTGGGTGGTCGAGAGAGAGAAACAGAGATTAGAGAGAGAAGTGAGAAATATTTTTATATTATTTTAATGTGTAGTATGGTAAAATAAAAGTTGGGATGCTTGGTGTATTGTAAAATGGTATTGTATAATTTAATGTAGGTTTTTGAGCTGATAAAATAGGATAGGATAGGATTTTGAGATGGAGATACTCTTAGTTGTTTACTTCACAATCTGTATGACTTGCTTGCATAGGCGAAGGTACGTGTAACATGTAACATGGCCCCCAAAACTTTGAAATCCCATGTATGATGGTTTATAAATTTAAACTGGGCCCTTACAATTACAGTGATCCCCCCCCCCCTAGAAAATTTTAATAGAGCCTCTACTGTTAGCTTTTATATTAGTTTCTACATCCACACACTTTTACTAAAACTCAATAAATGCCTACTTACACTGTGTCCTTTCCTTTTATTTTCTTATATGAATACAAAAGTATGCACTGTGTTCCTAGCTTCTTTGTTTGTTAAATTGTGAAAGTGCATTGTGCACTACTTGATGAACTTCAAGAGTTTTTTCTATTTTTTTGCCCAAAAAAGTAAATTTTTTTCTTATCAATAAAATTTTCTGTCATCACCATCATCTCGGATTTTTTTTTTTTTGTCTTTTACTTTTTGGACTTAGGTGTATAATACGTTGTGCTAACATTGATTTTGTTGGAAAATTTAGACCTCAGTTGATAGATTTCACAAGTTTCAAACCCAAGTTGTTAATTAGATTTATTATGTATAAAACTTGTTAAAACAAACAAACATCAATATCATGTGCAGCGAAAAAATAAATAAGACAAGATATGATGACCCAAAAAAACCAATGAAACAAACTAGTTTCACAGTAAAAAACTTGAGAGAAATCCTTCCCAAAAAGCAATTCACTGTAGTAAAGAGAAGTTTCAGATCTAGTACAAAATCTTTGTCTCTAGACTTTATAATTCCTGTAAATGAACTTACAGTAGACAATGGTGGCGCCACGTTCAGTCCAGGGTGTTCCTGGGAACACCCTGGCCTGAAAAAAAAAATTTATATATAATAATTTAAAAAAATTATTTATTTATCCTTAAAAAAAAGTAGGAACGCCTTCAAATAAAAAATAAAAAAATTATTTGTTCTACTTTCAAGCAACAAAAAAAAAAACCCAAAATTTTTTTGATCAGTAATGAAAATTATGCTAGGTAATGGAGGTGAGGAGACGTTGTGCTGGGTAGAGGCGGCTTGAGAGAGAAGCATGGAGGTGCTATTAGGGATGAACGATGCTTGTTGAAAGAAGCATGGTGGCGTCGTAAAACGATGCTTGAAGAGAACATTAAGAGAGAAGAAAAGCTGTGACTAAGAAATAAGAACGAAGAAAGAAAAGCGGAAAGTAGATCTCAAGAAAAATCTAGAAGAGACAGGATAGAGATAAGATGTAAAGCATGTGTGAAGGAGAGAAAAAAGGTTAAAGCAAAAATGACACATAAGTTAAAAAAAATACCTAACGGAGAAAACAAAGGAAAAGGGAAAAAGTTATTAAAAATAAAATAAAATTAAAGGGTGGGCCTTGGTTTATGGTTTGGGTTATGACATAGGTATAATTTAAGGTTTGGGTTTATCACTTGATTGGCCCACTCAACTTTTAATTACATTATACATATTAATTATACACATAACAAATTATAGAAGACAATTAATAAAAAAAATTAAACAACTAAATTATGTTAGGCTAAACAATAATGAAACAATACTTTATAGAAGACAAACAAATTAAATTACATTAGGCTAAACAACAATTAATAATTTTATAATTAATGAAACAACAATGTAACAAATTATAGTTTATAAAAGATAAACAAATTAATGAAACAACTAAACAATAATAATTAATAATTTTATTAATATTTCAAATGAACTTATAGTTTATTGTTTATTCTTTTATTAGAATTATGGACAAATATTTGATAAGAAAACCACGTAGAAGGTAATTGTAAACTTTATGTATTTTCGTGTTTTTTTATTGTTGTTGTTGTCAATATACAAAATTTTCTTTTTATTAGATTATGTAATTTATGCTTATTGAGGAACACCTTGAAAAAAAATTCTTGAAGTTACCACTGACAGCAGAAACCTTCCACCGCTTCAAAACCTTTGAACTCTTTAATATATGAACGCCACCCTTTTGCACGGATCCCAGTACATGACTAACCAATGATACACGGCTCCCAGTACGTGACTAACTCACCAACTTGAAGAAGATTGTTGGCTGCAAAGTTCTTTACTTCATTAAAAATGAAGATCAAGAAGCACTTGGTTACAAAACCCTAAGACGCAAAGACGTAGTAGCTTCTCTCAGAGAGAATAAGCACTCAGTCACTTTTTGCATATGTTTTCATTGTTTTCTCTTATGTGATGGCATTTAAAATAAACTTTATATATGTCTAGGGTTGTGAGAAAAAAAAACCTACACAAAAACATAAGCATGGACCGAAAATTAAATCTGAAAAACTAATTTTTGTAATTCTCAATAAATACAGCTGTCTAGCAGCTGTCGAGACCTCGATAGATAGTATATGTCGAGAGTTGTCGAGACTCATTAAACCTCGATAGATAGTATCTGTCAAGAGCTGTCGGGAATCTGTCCAGCTTTAATGAACAGCCCTTCTTCACTTGAACAACATATTTCTTGAAGTATTAAACACATATTAGATCTACCTAATTACAAGTAAAGTGCGTTTTATCAAAAAATTAGCCAATTACATAAAATATGTTCTTAACAGATTTATTTCTAGTAGAGAATTTAGGTTGTCATATGCTATAAAATTGATAATAGATGAATTTTATTGAATGAAACATTGATCAAATCATCTATAGAAGATTCAAGATTTTTTTTAAATGTTTTTTGGTGCATGATTATAGCAAATTAGATCATTTTTGTACAATGATTTGACTCTAGAAATTATTATCATAATTTGATTTTGTTTATCCTGTATCCAATATTCTTATAAAGTACCTTCTCAAAAAAAATATACTTATAAAGTATGACTAACATATAAATATATACCTCCTAAGTAATAAATCTTGGCTACGCTCGTGCTTGCTCGATTCCTACATGACAAAGTAGGATCGAACATATTCCTACGTACCTCGAATTCCGGCATTATTGACCAGGGCGTGGATATGGCCAAACACATCCCAAGCCTTCTGTACAGACCTCTCGATGGTGGGTCCATCAGCAGTGAGGTCGAGCTCCACAGCCACAGCTCTTGGGGAGCTTGAAGAAGAAGAAGAAGACCAGAGGTGATTGATTTGATGACAGAGTGATTGGAGTCGATCGACACGTCGAGCAGCGGCAATGATCTTGCAGCCAGCTTTAGCGAGGTCAAGACAGTAGCCAAGACCAAGGCCTGAGGAAGCTCCAGTTACCATCACCACTTTTCCCTCTAGCTCTCCCCATTCCTCCAACGCCAATGCAGCCATTTCTGTGACCCTGTTGGTTTCTCTAATTATCAGTTATCACCAAACTTCGCTGTTAAGTTTAGCTCTAGTTTTAATTCTGAATGGTTTGAGATTTTTAAAAGCATTAGGAGAATTTACTTTTTACCGTTTAAGAATGTAGAAAGATGCAATGAGTGAGAATTTTTTTTTTTTTTGATAAGCTGCAATTCATTAATCAAAAAACAGGAAACGAAACGGGGGCCTCTTCCTGACGAGCCAGTATATGGTGACCCGGCATATATGCCGGGTACAACATATAATTTTTGCTTCCTGACAAACATCGACTAGACAAAGCAGAAGATTGGCTGAAAAGGCAAGACGCAATGAGTGAGAATTGAAATAATGTAACTGGACAGCTTTTTGGGGCCAAAACCAAAACTTCAGGTAATAGGAAAATGCCGAGGAGAAAGAAAAAAAAACACAACTTTAAGGAAAGTGATATTAAAGGTAATATGCAGCCAATCACAATCTACTAAAAAATAATTGTAGTAAAAATTATGATAATTTATATGTTACTAGAATTAATCATGTTAGTGCACACACACCTGTCACAATTGTCATATGTTGCATATTGTGATAAATTGTGAAAGTAACAAGTAGTCATTCACGGTCTATCACTTAGAAAAATTATGGCAAAAATTGTGATGTTTTCTGTGATATTAGTTACTGACTTCTTAACACACACTTTTACACCTTTGTACTCACACTTTTACACAGTTGATACAACTCTCGTATGCAGCAAATTATGAAAGATTATAATCAATTGTCTATCCCTTAGACATGGCAAAACGGGCAATCCACAACCTGCCCATTTTTTTGCGGGCCAACCTGACTCGACTAACTTCTAACTTGACTTTTTTTTTTTAATTCCCAAAAAAAAATATTTAGACTACATGCCAAGGTACTAGGTGCATAAACATAAAGGTACAAAACACTGCACTCACACTATCTAGCCATTTAGTAGCCACCAGTGGCAGTGGCCACGCCTCCATTTATTTTTAAAAAATGGTTAATTAAAAGGAAAAAAATGCAAATAGAAAAAGCATCTACACTACTAAATGTCTAACACTAAGTTAAATACTAGGTAGTAGAGTTAAATACTATGACTAAATTACAAACACTATGTCTGAAAGCTCGGATTTATGTTAAAAACACAAGAGCTGTTTAGACCCCAAATTAATAAATTACGGCTAACTTATCTAAGTGCAGAAACAAGAGTAATTGAAGCGCAATCAACTACTACTACTCTAGTGCATAAACATGAACAACAAATAATAAAAGTAAAGCACAAGAGTAAAAGCAGAGAGATGCAAACACAAGATAACACGGCGATGTGTTATCAATGAGGAAATCAAATAACTCAACGAAAAACCACTCTGCCGCCCTCCAAGCAGTAAATCATCCACTAGACAATAAGGTGGGATACACGAATAGCAAGAAACCCTCTAAGCCTAATCTACCCAATGTACCTAAGCCCTCCAAGCTTGTACTCCAATAAAGCTTCTCGGAACTGTGTCTTGTCTTGCTTTCTAAATCCCGCAATACTCTCAATTGCATCCTCCAAGCCTCACCGGCTTCTTTTGGCAAATTTTCAAAGCTTCCCAAGCTCTAGAACACTCTCTTCGCTCTAAAAATGTGTGGGTTGTGTTTGGGTACAAATCTCCTCTCAAGGTATGATAATGGGAGAGGGAATGAGAAAAGGGTAGGATGATTTCTCACTAAGGATTAGTAGCTTTCTCTCTCTAAAAGATAGGTGTGTGTGTTGTTGAAAACCTATCTAGGGTTTGTTTTTCTCTGAATGACCTCTCATACTTTTGTGGGTAATAAGGGTATATATAGTATGGGTGAAGGGTAAGAAAGTCACACTTAAAAATTCTCCAAGCAGATAGTTTCGCGGATATCTCATGAGAAAGCCTTGCCCGCAAGGCACTCGCAAAATTCTCCAAGTTGGCATGACTCTTTAGCTTCCAGCATGTGCTTCTCACGTGACTCTTTCGCGAATTAGCTTCTAGCGAGACACTCGCAAAATCCACTAATTCTTCATTTTATGCTCGATTCTTTACCAACTTAATACTAAACCCAATGCAATAAAACCCCACAAAATACAAGGAATAAAATTAAAGCAAATACAATACTTTTTGTCGTAGAATAAAACCAACATAAAATATAGTTATAAATCACAACTTTACAAAGTCTAACCAGCACAAAACAAAACTAAAGTAAAAGAATAAGTCTAAAAGTCCATATTATTAGTGAATTTTGAACCTAAAGTGTGTAAATTTAAAATGTATACTTTTTGTGCTCCTTAGAATCTATCTCTCTTTCAAGTTGTAAATTTGTAATTATAAGTATTCTGACTAAGAGTTATTAATATGGAAGATTTTGTTATCGTAACTATAAAAAATTTTAGTTACACTCAAAACTATCATAATTGGAAGGATATGAAAAGTTTTATGTTTTTTAGTTTGTTTGTTTGTTTTTTTCCCTTCACAGGTATAATAGTAACACTGAGAGTATAATAATAGTAGGTGCCCACTCAATGAAAAGGAAAACAAAGGATATTATGTGCAATTTGTTTCCTGATTGATTTGATTTATTCTCTCTAAAAATTTGACATTTTTTTTTTTTATAAATTTAAAATTTTTTTTCGTGTGAAAATACGAATTGGCCTAACCCACCCGCAGCCTAATTAATCTGACCCATTTTCAACCTATTTAAAATGTCCAATTTTGAACTCAAATCATTCGCCATGTCTACTATTCCTGTTACATCCATCACTATTACATGAACCATTATTTTCTCACTACTACTCATCGTGTACCATTATTTTGTCTCTACTGCTCATTATCTGTCTCATTGTACATTATATGTCCCATTGTACACTCATAACAAATGAATGAAAGTGAATGATACAAGCAAAAACGTGGTAGAAAGAAAAAAGTAGAAGCTAAAGGCTGACATGAGTTAGCAATTTTTCTTTGCAAATCTTATTTTAAGTCTAGTCAAGTGTCATGAAATAGCAGCTTTTCTTTTCAAATCTTATTTTATGTATAGTCAAGTACAGGTACGCATTTCTTTCTTACGAGAAAGCCGAACATTTTTATGATAAAGCTAAGGGCTGTTTGTTTTTTTTTTTTTTTTCATCACTCATCACTCCTCGTTCAATTTTCGTCACTCGTCACTCATCATTTAAAATACCTCAACTCTCTACACCCCACTTGTTTGGACACTGCTTTTAATTCACATCACTCAAATAATTCAACCTTTTTGTGAGACCCATACCTAATCACCAAGCTAGACCTTTCTTATGCGGGATCCACTCTTCTTAAAACCACCAAACACAAAGCCAAAAATAAATTGAAAACAATGCCACCCAAAAAAAAAAATCTCTCGACCTTTTCTTCTTCTTCTTCTCTCTCTCAAACTCTCTCTCTCTTTGTGGTTCGTGGTCCAATACAACCACAACAACAACAACAACAACAACAGCAACATCCACAGCCACAGTAGCAAAAAGGAGAAAGGCGAAAAGGAAAAAAAAAATTAAGGGCTGTGTACCGCTGATCCCCGTTACCTAGCGTGCCGTCAAGCCACCGTCACCCAACTCGCCGCCGATCCTCGTGAAATCGAAGTGATTGTTCTCCCTTTTTTTTTCCCTTCATCTTTCTCTGGAACAGCTGCGGCAAGGGAGGTTGAGCTCGTGAAATCGTGAAGCAGCGGCGACTATGGAGTCTGACCCATGGTGAACATGTTTGTGGGTTTGTGTTTCTGTGTTAGTGTGTATGATCTAACTCATGTGTTTATGGGTTTGATTTTTTGGGTTTGAGAAATCGGTACCCATGTGTTTTTTTATTTTTTGATAAAGTATATTTAGTGTTTCTGTGAAGAAGAAAAGAAAGAAAAAGAATGAAGAAGAAGAAAAAAAAAATGGCCGTTGGAGTAAGTCTGTGAAGAAGAAAGAAAGAAAGAAGAAGAAAAAGGTGCGCCTGACGTGACTTGTCTCTGGTAGTGGGTTCCATAAATGTGTGTTTAATTACGAAAATGCCATTAGAAATAGAGTTTTGGAAACTAAAAATACCTAAAATGTGTTTTCAGTTTCCATAACTCATCACTTAAAAATCAGAGATTAAGTAATGAAAACAAAAACAAGAAACAAATCCAAACCAAGTTTTTTTTTTGTGGGACCCACATATTTTGAGTTATGGGTGATGGAAATAGAGTTATGAGTTATAGAAACAGCAAATCCAAATGCCCCTTAATATTTTTTATAACTTCATTTGTATTACGATTAGGTGGGTATTTTCTTCTTCAAAAAAATAAAATTTATTAGGTGGGTATTTAGTATTTACCTGCTGTTTTTTCTCACAAAGTCTTTTTACTTTCTTAACTATTTAACTTCTTTTAATATTTTTAATTTAATAGTTGACACTGAAAATTACTTTTTAGAATTCTTATTCTTAATCATTTGACTACAATTGCAATGCACCTTATCTATATCACCTTTATTTTTTCCCATTATTAGAGCATTCGCATTAGGAAATTCTATCATATCCTATTTTACCATCTCAAAAAGCCACTTTATCAATTATACAATATAATTTTACAATACATCCAACATCCCAAAATTCTTTTTTTTCCCATTTTATTTAAATTTTTTTTTTTTTTACTATTTCTCTTTTTCTCTTCCTTTTCCTCTCTCTCCCTCAACCTCTAGCACCGGTTCAACACACAGAGCCACACATACATACAGACCCATGATACACCAATCAACCTATCCAAACCCATCACCACACACACACACAAACACAAACCATCAAACCATCAACAGAGCCACACACACACAAACACAAACCATCAACAAAGCCACACACACACAAACCATCAAACCAATCGGAGAAAACAACGGCCACCACACCCACCACCTGAACCACGCCGCCAAAATAATCCACAACACCAAAGAAACCCACCACTGATCGGCCACGATCTCCACCACTAACCCACCATAAACCCACTAGATCTAAGAGAAAGGCTGAGAGTTTGGGGTTAGAAAGACCCATAAGACCCATCAAACCACGCAACGCCATGAGAGACCCATCATACCACGTCAGGTGAGACAGTGGTCAATGGTGGCCTGGGCTTAGGCGTCGCTAGGTGAGACACAACCTAGGCATGGTGTTGCTGGGCGATGGTGGCCAACAGTGGCCTAAGGGAGAGCAAAGGGAGAGGGAGAAATCTGAGAGAAAGAGACGTGGGAGACAGACCTGAGAGGGTGGGAGAGTCAAGGAGACAGAGTGGAGAGAGAAAAAGAGTAAAATAAATTTTATGGTTTTACAATAGTGCTACAGTGCAGTTCTACCTTTAAAATTGCACTGTAGCACTATTGCAAAAATTTTTGCAATAGTTGGCTTTTACAAGTCCAGATGGAGGAGGTTTTTTGTGCTTAAATGGTAAAATAGACTAACATATGGCATATGGCATGCCAGGTGTGAATGCTCTTATCCTTTAGGTACAGTAAATTGATTAGACTTTTTTATGATTAAATTTAAATATATGGATTTTACTTCTTGATAAAAAATTAATGCTATTTTCTTTTTTAAGGACAATTAAAATAATATAATTGTAAGTTTTAATCTTTTGGTAGGCCTTGTGTGTGGTATTGGGCTGAACTGGTTCCTGTCGTACTAGGCCCAAGGTGTTCTAGATCAGGGAGTTGAGATCGGCTTGTGCACAAACTATGCCTGGTTTAGCCTAGGTTTTGATTATATGCCTCCAGCAGGCAGAGCTGTTATGACAATTACGGCAAGTAAATACAATAAAGATAATAACAAAGATTCATCCACCACTTAGACAAAATAAGTAGTAGGTTATTAAAAGTAACACATGTTTTATGAGATGGCAATACAAATAAATACGACACAGGTGATAATAAGCTTATTGAATCACAAAGAAATATCAGTCTGCCATGTAGAGTTCTGTCGCAGGGTCTAAGTCAAGAAGAAAAAAATCATTTCCTCAATGCAAATAATCTCTCCAACGAAGAAATTAACTGCTTTAAGGGAACGGGCCCTAAATGACTTATGCCTAGATGAGCATCTCACTTTTAGCAGAGAGCGTGGTTTGAGAGGGACAAGAGGAAATCATCATATTCGGTGCTTGTCTGTTGTGCTATTGTCTCCTTTTTTGTTTTTCCTTTTCTCTCTGATTCTTTCTTTCTTTGCCCTTTCGTTTTTTTATCTCTTTCCATTTTTACTTAGTCGTTACGGTTCTCTCTTTTAGATTACTGTTGCTGTCCCCCTCCTGTGCATAGTAGGGGTTCCTTATATAATGCCTACCACGGCTGGCTTTTACCATTTTAGCCCTTAACCATTTTTTTCTAGTGTGAGTGTCCTTGCCAACCATTACTGATTGGTCAGTCGCCCAACCAGCGCCACTTACCAATACTAGCCACGCCACTCCACCTCACCAGACAAAGAAGACTATTTTGTTTGTTTTCTTGCTGTGGCATTCTTACCTGCCATGGTGTAAGTACTCTTTTTCTCCTTGTCCCTCATGGCATGCACCTAATGGTTCTAACTCAGTTTTGCTTCTTTTGAGCGGTATGTCATCCCAGCAGGACACTGCCTCCAAAAGAGCCTGAGCAGGAAACACAAAAATAGGTTTTTCCACTCCCCACCGCCAAACCATGCCCTCTTACCTCTGACTCATGACCCACCACTTCCTGTATTAGCTGGATACAAGCTGGTGGTGTCTGGGCCTTGTGCATGCCTTACTTCCATGTACGTCCAAATTTTTTCTACTGCTCATGCGTTTGTCGCGGTCTGAAGGTCCATCTGCCTATTCTGCCGTTTGTCCTTGACTTTTTACAGTGTGGGCTGCTTTCTTGATTTCTCATTCTTTATGATTTGCTAGGATTTGCCAAATTATGGGCTTCTCCTCCTTCGTGCCATTCTCCGTGTTTCATTCTTAGCCTTGCTATTACTTCCAGTCACATCATTCTGTCATGCCTGTCGTGATGTTATTTGATCCAGAATTGCTAGGCCTCTTTGGGCTTGTTGTTCATCTCTTTTCTAATGGCCCGATAAACTCATTGGGCCTTTTACTACATTACTTGCGGGCTCCCGCGTCCCGCTTACTTCCTCTTAGGCATCCTTGGCCCATTTACTTTCTTGGGGCATCCTTGGCTCTTTCTAATTCTGTGCTTCCCATGGGCTTTTACTAACTCCTTGGGCTTCCTTCGCTCAAATATTTTATACTTCATCCTTGGGGCTTATGGATTCTTCATTGCCTCTTACTTTCTTTACTTACATTGCTTTGGTGTTGTGGCAATCGTGGCCCATTCTTACTTTTCTACATCCATACAGCCCATGGGTTTGCTACTTTTCTCTTACTAGGGCATTTTAGGCCCATTTACTTCTTCAAGATCCATTTGTTTGCTTTATGGACCCATGATCCATTATTCCTACCGCTTGGGCTCAATAGCTTTTCTATCCAACTTTCTTCTGCCCACGTTGTTGGGCTTCTTCCTCCTGCTGGGCTTCCAAAAAATGAGCATCTACAAATTTAAATTTGGGAACATATTAAAAAATTGTACTTAAGTTTTATGTTTTTACCCAACCAAAAAATGAACCTTAAAAAAATTTGATGCTTAAATGAAACATACCCCAAATTTTTAGAAAATGAAATTTACCAAGGAAAAAAGAAAGAAAGAAAAAGGGGTTTGAGCATACTAATAATACAAGTCAGAGAAAGAGAGGAGAAGAAAGATGCATGGTAGAGCTTATATCAATTAACTAGTTTTGTTTGCTTTTTGTGTCTAATCAAATAATTGCTAACGGATTTTTTTATTGTTGTTGTTATTGTTGTTATTATTATTTCAATAAGCATACTAATAATACAAGTGAAAGAAAGAGAGGAGAAGAAAGATGCATGGTAGAGTTTATATCAATTAACTAGTTTTTTTTTGCTTTTTGTGTCTAGTCAAATAATTGCTAATGGATTTTTTTATTATTGTTGTTATTATTATTTCAATAAGCAGATAATGAGGGAGAGGGATTTATAGTCTTCAACTATAAATCTTGCTCCATACAATTTGTTAATGCTACAACTTTTGTGAAGAAATTAGCCCATTGGGATCTTATTAGAACATTCACATCAAGAATGTTAAAATGCTAAAAATGTTATTAATAACAATTAACACGCAAAAAACACACTATATCAAAAAAGTCATATGCTAAAATTTTTGACACCTAGCTATAGTGAGTTGCTACAAATAGCAACTCACTGTAGTTGAGTGTCAAAACCATTTTTTTTTAATTCCCACACATGCCATCTCTCTATATCATTCTCTCTCTTCTAGTTCTCCCTTCTAGTTCTCCCTCAACCCACACCTCATCAATCATCACAATGCCTCCTTTTTTTGTTAGTTCTCCCTCAACCCAAGCTCTTCTCTTCTCTATATAGCCGAACCCAAAAACCCAAGCTTGAAACCCATATGCTCTCCATTCTCGTCTCAAATTTAAAGCTTCAGAGCAGGTTGAGTCGGTCTTCTTGAGGCATCATTCTTGAGTCGGCGTGGTCAGTGTTCTTGGCTAGGGTTGAGACCAGAGAGGCAGGGCCGCTAAGGTAGTGGTCATCAGAGAGGCTAGGGTAGGTTTTGGCTGCAATTTTGTGGTGGGTTCAGATCAGGTTTTGGGTGGTAGCTTAGGGTTCAATTTTACAGTGGATGATGGCTTGGTGGTGGATTCTACTCTGGTTTTGGGCTTGTGATTTGATGGTTGGAGGTTGTGGGTGATGGTTATGGTGGTAGTGATTGTCGTGGCTGTGGCGGTGGTCGATAGTGGCTATGGCAGTGGGTGTGGGTGTGGGTTTGAGTTTGATTTGATTTTGGGTTTTGATTTGGTTTTGGGTTTTTTTTCGTTTGTGATTTTGGTGGTTAGGGTTTGAGGTTGTTGGTGGTGGTTGTGGCTGTGGCTGTGGCTGTGGCTGTGGTTGTGGCTGTGGCTATGGCTATGGGTGGTGGTGGCTAGTGGCAATGAGTGTTGACAGTGGCAGTGGATTTGCGGAGTAGTGGAAGAAATGAAATTGAGAATAAAAATAATAATAAAAAAATTATTTTAATGAAGTGGTAAAAAATATAAAACCTTTGATGTTGATTGCTAAATTTTAAATGTTAAATGCTAAAAAATAATAAAATGCTAAATGCTAAATTTTTTTGAGATTGAACGCTCTTATTAGATCATTCACATCAAGGATCTAAAAAAAAAAAATTAACATGTAGCATCTCAAAAACCTACTTTATCTATTTTAATATCTCACTTTACAATACACCTAACATCAAAGGTTCTATTTTATCATACAACACATTAAAATAATAAAATAAAATAATATATCTCACAAAAATATACAATACCAACATCTAGTTTTCATTTTTTTTTTTAAAAAAAAGCCACAACCAACACTACCTCAACCACAACAGCCACGCCTCAGCCAAGTTCAGCCACTGTCACACCCCCAACCACCACAATCACAACAAATTGCAACCCACCACATCCAAATATATATATATATATATATATATATATATAATCACCCAAAACCATCATTGCCGCCTCTCACAACCTGCAAATCAAAACCCCACCACCGAATCAATCAAGCCACACCTATCTCTCAACCACCCCGATCAACCCAGCCACCGAAATCAAAAACCACCAAAATCAAACCCCACCGATATTAAATCACAAAACCCATTGCAGCCCAGCCACCGTAGCCTAACAACACCCAGAAGGAGAAGAGCAGAGCATGGATTATTGGCAATATGGGTTTATGGGTTCGGTTAGAGGGAAAAGGATCTTCAATTTTTGGCGGTGTGGGTTGAGGGAAGGGATGCAGCGTGGGAGAAGGGAAGGGAGCTTATCGGCATGGATTGAGGGAAAACTAGAAAAAGGAAAGAAAAGAGAGACGCGACTTTGATGTAGCAGATATTTTGGTGTTTTGGTTGTAAAATTAGCATTTTTATCATTATAACATTCTTGACGAGAATGCTCTTACAAACCGAAGACCCAAGCCCAATGCCTTAAAATTATGGGGCTCTGTTAATGGGGACTTGGGCAACCTGACAGGGGAATCAATCAGCAATAGGAGAAAATACACCCCATTACGAGTGTATGTTTCTCTCCTCTCCCAGCAAGTAAGACCCACCAGCTGGGGGTCCCAGCGACTTGTGGGAGGGAGGAAGCATACACCCGTAACGTAACAGGGTATGCTTCCTCCTATAATAGAGGCATAGACAAGTAGACAAGATGGAATTGGCTGCCCAAATCACTTCTCTTTGTCTTTGTGATTTATTTATTATTTAAATATATATTAAAACAAAAAAAGAAACAAAAACGATACATACTCATAGTCTTATTAGAATGAGGATCTAGTTTGTCATAAGGAATTGAAATGGATGTATATAATGAATAATGGGCCACAGTCACAGCATAAAAAATAAATATATAATATTATCACAAAAATATAAAGGGAAATGGACTAGTTTATAAAAAAGAAAATAGTATAAAATGATGAGGGAACTAAAAATACTATTGAAATAATAAATGGAATTCAAAATTTTAGTTCTATTGGCTCCACACCTATAAAACTAGTAAAAAAATTGACATAAAGCAAAAAGATTTGATATTAAGTTTTTCTTAATGGATACCTTAGGATGCTTATTAACGCTACCCAAAAAAAAAAAAAAAATATATATATATATATATATATATATATATATAATAACAATATCAAGTCAGGACTTAATTACTATAAATTTAAAAAAGAAGAAGAAATTAGGCTCTCAAAATTTTTCCTATTCCATTTAAATAGTTTTTCTTAATTCTTTCTTTAATCTTTATTCATTTATTACTAATGAATATATTTTATAAATTTCAAACAACTATATGTTTTAAATCTCCAAATTTTTCAATGGCGTACTTTTTTTTTAACCAATTTCATGGAGCACTCATGACAATGGTATAGTAAGTTGTAGGGTCATATAATTTTAATGAGAAATGCTATGTCTGCGTATAACATTCTCACAAAAAATCTTAAGTAATAAGTTGTTATTGGTTGTAGAAATTACTTTTTTGCCTACTAGTAATAACCAGTAACAATCTTCCTCTTAAAATTTGTTGTAAAAGTGTTGTAAAAATATTATGAATATAGTATTTCTCAATTTTAATTTTTTTTATCTATATTTTATTTTTCGTTTTTCTCTTTATTTTTTTACCCCATATGTTTCATTTTCTAGAATCATCTCTATCTTCTTTTCTCTTTTCTTTTTTCTTTCTTTCTTTCTTTTTTCCCTCTTGTTTTCTTTCCTCCACACATGTATCCCCCCACCCAAGGACGAAGCCAAGGGGGCCAAAGGAGCCTCCCCATCCAACCCTCCCCCCCCCCCCCCCGGGTAAAAAACTTTTGGCCCACTCCCCTCAAAAAAATCATCAACCCAACTCAGTCTAACTAGGAGCCCAAAAACTTAATAAAAAAAAAAAAAAGTTGAAATTTATGAGCTTAATTCCAATAAATAAGGGTAAAATACTGTTTTGGTCTCTAGATTTTACCAAAAGTTTGTTTTTCATCCTTAAACTATAAAAAGTTAGTTTTTGTCCATAAACTATTGTAAAGTTTATTTTTTGTCCCTAAATTATTGAAAATGTTTTCCATTCTCAAACTTTATTAAAAGTTTGTTTTTCGTCCATAAACTATTGAAAGAAGTTATTTTTTATCCTTATTTTTATTTCTAAACTATTAAAATAACTCTTTATAAAATTGAAGGATGAAAAAAAACTTTTTAAAACTTCAGGACGAAAAACACACTTTAGTAAAGTTTAATGACCGAAATAGTATTTTACCCAATAAATATTTGTACAAACTATTAATGTGACAAATTCTTATGAATTATTATCTAGGTCTACTATTAATATTACTTTTTTACTTACTAATAACTACTGATCACATTAGTAATTTGTAAAAAAAATGTAAAATAATTTGGGGCTTTAGCATTTTTCATAAATAAAATAAAAAAGAGGGACGCAGAGAGATACAAGTTGAGAGAGACTGAGACTTGTTTATTTGTCTTTGTTCATAGTTTTTTTTTTTTTTTTTTGAAAAACATTGTTGTTAATACTAAATAAATGCTTATTGGGAATTTCTTGAATTTTTTTTTTCTATACTCTGGCTCCCCTTAACTAGAAACCTAGCTTCATCCCTATCCCTACTTTTCCCCTCTCTATATTCATTTTTGTTTTTTTTCCACCTCCAGTTCATTTCTCCCTCTTTTTTTCTCTCATCATCATCACTTGAGAAAAAAAGCCTAAAGAGAATCAACCCTTTAAATTGACGTTCACACACACTGCTTTGTCTGCTCCACCAGTGCACCACTGCTCGTCTACCTCCCGACTCCTAAGAACATGTGGCCCAATCACCCATATGGGTCAAATCGACATCCTGAGAGTGACCACAAGAGCATCGTCGTGGGGTTGGATGGTACCAACCTTATCCTCCTCGGAGAATCCCAAGACGGGCAAAGTCACCTTCAACCTCTTCGGCCTTCAACCTGCCTCCTCGGCCTGAGGATGAGAAACCGCCATCACCCTAGTGGGACCTGAGCCGGTCCTGCCAGGTGCAGCGAAGATAACGTTAATTGTTCCCAGTGCGGGCCGAGATGGATTGTTCCTCTGGTTGTTTGAGCCAGCGTGACTGCCCTGCCCAGTAGGTTGACACAAATGCTGCTTCAATTTTCCTTCACCGACAAGCTGCTCCAAATGGTTCCAAAGGGTCCGACAATTCTCGGTAGTGTAGCCCACGTCCTGATGGTAGTGACAAAAGAGGTTCTGATTCCTCTTCGCGGGGTCTTCTGCCATCTTGCTAGGCCACCTGAAAAATGGCTCCTTACGAACTTTCTCCAACAACTGGTGTACTGGTTCTCGGAACACAGTGTTCACTGCCTGAGGTGCAGCCGAGCCGGATTGACTATTGTAATCTCTCCTCGGCTTGCTATTGTGGTATCTGTCCGACCTGAAATCCCTTCTCTCCTGCGGGATAACCTTCTCCTTACCCTTTCCTTGCTGCTGGTCTTTCTCTACCCTTTTGTATTCATCAATATGGTCCATGAGGCGACGTACGCTACGGACGGGCTTTTTGGTCAAAGACTTTCTCAAGTCGTGATCAGTAGGAAGACCTACCTTAAAGGTATTGAGCACCACCTCATCAAAGTCACCATCTATTTCATTAAACAGTTCCCAGTACCGGTCGGAGTATGCTTTCAACGTCTCCCCTTCCCTCATGGTCATGGATAACAGCGAGTCCAATGGTCGAGGTACTCTGCTACACGTAATGAACCGCGAAGCGAATGTTCTAGTGAGCTCCCCAAACGAACCTATAGACCCCGATTTAAGGCCATTGAACCACCTCATAGTAACAGGTCCTAAGCTAGAGGGGAAAACTTTACACATCAGGGTCTCGTTATGAGAGTGCACCACCATCCTCTAGTTAAAGTGACTCACGTGCTCCACCGGATCAGTCCGGCCATTGTAGATGGTAAAGGTGGGTTGAGTAAACCTTCTGGGAAGCCTCCCCTTCTCAATCCTCTGTGAAAACGGAGATTTGGAGAGTTGGTGCAACGCCCGACTCATAGCATCGTTCCCTAAGCCCCTAGAAGGTAGCTTCTTGCGTCTGCGAGCTGGCTGGTCGTCCTCCTCTCCAGAGGACATTGCACTGGGGGGTGAGCATGACCTTGAGCTGTAGCTACCTCCCCGTACCTCCTCTAAGGAAGAATTAGATGAGGACGGTGAAGACCTGCATCTGGCACGGCGTAACTTTCTCTTCAAACGATTAATCTCCTTCTGCATGGCTTTAGCACCATCCTCATGGGTGGTGCTACCCCCACCATGAGTATAGCTAGACCCAGGGTATTCTGTATGGACACTTCCCTCACGATCCCTTCGACGCTCAAGACGCTCGAAAAAATCCTCCGGTTGTGATCCCTGTGACTCTGCATGGTGGGAACCCAGGCCTGTCATAATATCCCAACTCTTTCTAGACTAGATTTTCCACAGACGGCGCCAATTATAAGTGCACAATTACACCTGGACCTAAAGACAACTACGGGCTCAGGCTCAATAAGCCTTAGACAATAAAATTTGTAGAGCGTGGGCTTGAAACCTAGATTAGAAATGCTGAGACCTTGATAACAGGCTAAGAGTTACAAACACCTATAAATAACGAAAGATAATTGTAAATGGGCCTTCTCAGACGTAAGTCGAGGACTATCTCTGTATTATTTCTATTCTTTACTTAAAAGTTACAATTCTTAGTTTCTTTCTTTGTTGTCAATCCCCATTTGTTCTAGCCTTCACCCCCCTTAAATACTTCCTTTCCTGATACCTTTTGGACAATGACTAGAAGTTTCAGCCCTACTGTTCAGGGGTCACTTCCCCATCAATACGGCCAAGGAGGTAGGTGCAGAGCCTTTAATGCGGAGGTGGCAGCCTTTACCCTTGATATTTTCTTTAACACTGGTGCATCTAGAAGGTTCAGGGTGTCCCCCTTTAACCATTAGTCTTTCCAGAGTTATGCCTTGACCTTCATAATGAAGTCCTAAGTTCTCTTGGATCTGTCTGAGGAGAAACTCGCCCTCGGCAGTACCCTCAGATCTTCGGCGTATGGGCCAATTCGTAGAGTTTAATTCTGGAGCAGGTCGGCCCTCCATGCTACAGTCCAAAGGCCCATATGCCCATTTGGGTCCTTTTACTCCCCACAATAGCATAAAATCATGGATGAGTTAAAACAATTTAAAGAAGGAAATGTATTTTATAAATTCTTTGATTCACTTTTTTAGCGAAAAACCAATGGGTTCGGCTTACTTTTAGTATTTTTTTAACTGGAGGTGTCCTTTTATTTTAAATACATAATACCAAGTGGTAGTGAGTTTTAATCTCTACCTTTTATTTAGTTAATGAGTGATATGACAATTTTTCATTAAAACAAAAAGAGATTCCAGTTAAAAAAGTATTGGAAGTAAGCCAAACCCAAAATTCATAACAAAATAATTAACTGAAAGCATTTATTGGCTCATATTATTATATTTAAAATGATTTTATTTATTTTTACTAAAAATCTATCATTCATACATACATATATGAGAATTGTTAGGTCCTAAAGATTTAGGTGTAAATGTTTAGAATCATATTTTTATTGTGTTGGCAAACCGATAACAAAACATGTTTAGGCTAGGTGTTAGGCAATGCTTAAAAGTATTTGTTTCAAGATTCAAGCCCAACTAACTGTAGAAAAAGGAAGTGTGGTTTTGCCTTGCTTGACCAATTGAGAATTAGGCTCAATTGATCGAAATTCACAGGAACAAAATTCTGCAGAATTTTTAAACCAAGCTCAAGCCCGCAAAAACGTTTAGGGTTTCATTCCAAATTCTCCACATATAAAAAGGAAACTCTAGCTACGTTTTTCAGACTTTTGGAAGACTTGTGTATTACTCCTTATGAGATCTAAGAGGTTTTGTAACTTCACACAAGAATCTATCGGAGCCAGAACTACAATCAAGTATTGGTAGAACATAGTTGTTGCATCAAAATCATTACAGATGGTGATTTGAAACCTTTAAGTAAGATCTCAAAGTTACAAGCAATGGTGCTTGTGTTATTGTAAATCCATGAAAAAAATGAGTCCGTGGATTCAGAACTTGCATGTGGTCGTGTCAGTAAGTTACTACATGAGGTAGTAATAGATTTAGGATTAAATCTAATTGTAAAAACTTCGATTCTCTTATAGTGAATTCACTTTACCTTAGGGATAGTTAAGTCAAATCCTCCCCAAATTTTTACCTTGAAACGGTTCGTTTTATCGGTTTTCCTAGGTCATCATATCATGGTGTTATTTATTTTCCACTTTTATGCATGATATGATATATGCTTATTTAACCTCAATCTGAATAATTAATCAACTTGGTTAATTAATTAGATTAAATAATCTGATTTAAGGGGTCTAAACAAACAAACAACAATAAAAGTACATAATTCAAATTATAGAAAATTCTTATAATAGATAAATAATAAAATCATTGATGCTTAATATAAACAGCAAAAAAAAAACATTGCACTACAAGCATTAATTTTGATAACTTCATTGTTGTGTATAATGATACACATTTTGAAAACAAACAATTCTGCCCTTGATAAAAGTATTAAAGGTAAGTCAAGTTGGAATATTTTTGTACAAATATAATACACGAAATGTTTAATACAAGATTTATACGATTAATTGTAATAATAAAAGAAAACATATATCTTTAGAGAATTTTTGCTTCATACGGTGAACAGGTTCTTTTTTTTCTTTTCTTTTTTTTTTTGAAAGCGTAAACAGGTTCTTTTAAGAATATATACATACGTGCAGTATATTACATATATTTTACTAGCTATGTTGGTGAGTTATGAAACCTCCTTCATTCTTTTTTTCTCTATTTTTTCCCCTATATTTAAGAATACTTTACTCTAGCTATTTCAAAAATACTTAAATATGTATGAATATTTTTTGTTCATTTTTTACCAAATACAAAGATCGTGGATCAAAACTTAATGATCCATAGTTTACTTATTTTTCTAAGAGTCTTGTACTTTAATGGGCACCTTTTAGTGTTTCCAGCAAAGACATTCAGGATTCAACTTCTCCCACCTTCAACTATCATATTTTTTTATTAAAAAAATATTTAACGTATCCTACATGCATATTTAAGAAAAATAATAACTAAATATATAATAAATGTTTTTATCTAAGTTTGACCCTATTAATGTTCCTTTTTGAATTCATGTCTACCCTTGAAAAACCTTATAGCATTCTCGGCTAGTTATGTAAACAAATAAATATACAAAGGATCAAAAAAAAAAAAACAAGTAAATATATATATATATATAAACAATTTTAGACCATGCTAAATTTCTATTTCTATTTTAGATAACTGCTTTTACAACACATCCTACATCCCATTCTCATTTTGGATACATCATATTAAAATAATCATTTTCTTTCTCAACAAACCCAATCAACCAATTGCAAAACCCAATCATCTCACCAACCCAAACCCAGCAATATCACCACTCACAAACCCAGCACTATTGATCTCATTGTTCACCCAAACCCACCAACCACCGCAACTCAAACCCAACATTGTTGATTTGAAACCACAACCCACACCAATAGTCAACAACCTAGTGCCACGACCTATGCCGAGACCCACACTGCCTGATCCACAACCATGATATGATGAAAGTGCAAGAGAGAGAGGGAGGGAGGGAGTCTTGATTTTTTTGTTAAGAGGAGAAAGAATGAGTGAATAAAATATTAAGGAAATGTTTCACATAAGCTACAGTGATTGTGTATTTATATAAGCATTGTACCGTTGTGTATAATTTTATACAAAATAAATAATTGGATGAAGCTTTTTTTTTTTCCTTTTTATCTACAGTGTTATTTATATTGCATTTTTATATAACCAGATGAGAATGCTTTTATAAAGATAACGCGTGATAGAGTTTGTAAATCATTCATTTTTTTTTTTTGAAAACTAAATCATTCATTATTAATTTGTGTTTGGGGGTTTAGTTGGAAATGGTTCGAGCTGCAGGGTTAACCGTATGTTGTAATTATTTCTCAAATTTGTTTTTTTGTGCATTTTAGTTTTTTTTTTTTTTAAGTAGTTCGTTAACCTATTTATATACTTAGTTTTATTAATTATTGATATCATGATATAACAAATTTATTTTATGTTTATATTTTTTCAAATAATCATAAAAATTGACCGAGTTATTATAATAATATATCGAAAAGGAACAATTTTTAAAAATATGTTAAGATTTGCATATACTTTAGTTAGTAATGAGTTTAGGTAAGAAAATTTGGATTGGCTTCAAAAAAGTTGAAGTAGTTAAATGGGCATAAAGTGAAATGGATTGTAAGTAATTTCTTATGGGCTCAAAGTAGAATGGGTCATAATGGGCTTCAAATAAGTTGGAAGGAGTTAAATGGGCTTGAAGTAGTTTATACTTTGTCATAAATTTCGAACGTGTGAAACTAATTAGAATGACTTGTATCAGGTCACTTGATATTTTTGACTTAACTATTTTAATAGAAAGTAAGCCATATGGCAAAACCCCATTGTAGGATACACCGATACAAGGAGAAACTTAGTGCCAGCCACCACAGTTGACATGACCAAATTTTTTATTTTTTTAAAAAAATATTAAAATAATTAAGTACGAGAAATATATATATTTATTATTTAAATAATATACTTTTATACAGTTTCTTTGATGACCTAACAATAGATTCTTCAATATTTATTTAACCTTGTGGTTGCATTGGCCATGAACCACATGACTGAATCTCTTAAAAAAATTCACATGATTGAATTTAATTGTCATTTTTTAAGAAGGCAATACAGATTATGTTGTATTTGATTGGGGACCTAAACTTCAACACTTAAAATTTGTGCCTAAATTATATCGTTCATTATAATTGAAAGAAGTAATTACTTAAAGGAAAGAGACTTTAAAAGGTGAAGTATTTGACCCCCAAAAAAATCAATTTTAAAAATGCTAATTTAAAAATAATAATACTAAAAAAAGGAAAGGACAATTTGATGGGGGTGAAAAGGGAGGATTGAAAATGAAAGAAGGAAAAAAGAGAGAATTTTTTTTATTGTTTGATTGAAGTGAAGATGGAGATAAAACAAAATAGAGTGGATGGGCCGAGTATTTTTTTTCTTTTTTCGTTCCAACTTGTGAAGACAAGAGGGAAGAAAATGATATTGAAAAGAAAATACCAAATTACCCCTCTTTTCCATCATTTTATTTGTAATAATAAAGATATAATAAAGTCTTAGATTGATAAATAAGATATCTGAGATTCAATTCTGGTTTATACCAAAAATCGATTAATGTTTTGGTCTAATGATAAAGAGCTACATCTATCATTAGGAGCGAGCGCTATAGAATTAAACTCTTTAAAAAAATTATAAATATATTATAGTAATTTTGTTTTCTACTTTGTTGTTCTCTTTATAAACACTAATGTTAAAATAAAAAAATAAAAACTAATTTGCAAGTCTTGGAATTTCTAACATTCTGGTTCAAATCCCTCTACTTCCAACGCTCTAATATGAGAAATGTTATGTCAACAATATTTTCATGAATAATGCTAGAGATGCAAACTGTTTTGCAAAATTTTTTACAAATTATTAATGCGGTGAGTGATTATTGGTAAATGAAAAAGTGATGTTAATAGCAGGGTGGTCGATACCGTACCGGTACCGGCCGTACCGGCCGGTACGTACCGTACCGGTCAGTGCACCGGTACCGGTACACTTCTATTTTGTACCGGAAAAAATACCGGCCGTACCGGTCGCGTACCGGCCATACCGGCCAATTTCGGGCAATACCGGCCAATACCGGGCGTACCGGCCGGTATAGAAAAAAACTTTTTTTTTTTATTTTTAGTTTTGTAATTTTTGAATTTTTGTAAGGACATAATAATAACTTATTTACACTAACTTATTAGTATTATTTGTTTTTTTAGTATGCAATGAACAACTAAGCTTTCTATTTTTTATATTGTGTTTTTTTTTTCCTTTTAATTAATACTAAAGTTTAAAACTATGAATAATTTTTTCTGAATTGAGGTAATATTTTATGATAAACTTTTATATTTACTATAATATAAGTGAAATATTATATGCTTATAACCATGGTTCTAGAGATTTTAGTGAGTATAATATATATATATATATATATATATATATATAAAATAGCGGTAAACCCGAAACGGTACACCGGTATTGACCGGTATCCGAAATATATCGTACCGATGGCCAAACCGGTACAGCCTCCGGTACGGTATTGACTTCCTTGGTTAATAGTGGGCCTACATGAAAACCAATAAAAGATTGGTCACATCAACATTTTTTAAAAACGCTATAAAATAATTTGTATATGTAGCATTACTCTATTTTCATTACAAATCATAAGTAGCAGGTTCTTACAGATTGTTATGAATAGGTAAAAATAATAATTTTAATGGTAGATTCAAATTGAAACTAGTAACAACTTATCACCCAAAATTTATTTTTATAAATTTATTTTAAAAATATTGTGAATGTATCAATTACTCCCTCTATCCCAATTTGTTTGTCTTCTATTCCATTTTGGAATGTCCCAAAATATTGTCATATTTCTAAAAATAAAATTAATTAATTAATTTACTAATGTTCTTATTATGCCTCTATTTTATTTTCAAAACTATTTGAAAGGAAAACTAACAAATATTTTTAAAAAATCAATCTAATTGGGCCACCTTTTTAGTTGCCTCATTAAGAATAACTTTTTTTTAAAAGTTGATAAATTTATTTAAAGATAATTTTGTAAACTTATACGTTTTTATAAGATAAACAAGACAATAAATAATAGAGAAATGATATATCTACAACATTTTTACAACATTTTTACAACAAATCTTAAGTGGCAGGTTGTTACTGGTTGTTATTGTTGGGGCAAAAAAGTAATCTTAGTGTTAGGTTCAAATTTGAACCTATAATAACTAACCACCTATGATTTGTTGTAAAATTGTTATAAAAATGTTGTGGACGTAGCACATCTCTAAATAATATTCTCTTAAAAAGTTTGACTTTTCAAATAAGACAAACAAATTAGGACAGGAGGAGTATTATCAGATAAAATCCTCCTAACGTGTTTTTGTCCTCTCAATCTATCACCTTTTCTAATATCCAACCAAATAAAGCACAAAGGGATTAAATACAATAAGGATTTTGCTAATACACAATTATTCATCTATTTATGATAAAAAAATTTCAAAAATTAAAAAAAAGTATCAATACTTTTTCAAATCGGGTGCAATAAATATTACACTTGAAGCAATTATAATCAATAACTGAGATTTAAAGTTTAAAAAATAACTTTTAATCTCAATTAATAAATAAAATGTATTAAAAGAGAGTTAAAAAATTAAAACTAAAAATGTAAAAAAATTTATGAGAGAAAGTGGTAATTCCACCTGATCTCAGTTCAGATTTTGGTCATCAATGCAGCCTTTTACAGTGCAAGAAATCCTGGCAAACTGCGCGCTTTTATATATACACATGCCGTCTGCCAAATATTCCTGGACGTCACTTTGATGTAATTCTAACATTGCTTTGCTTGTCTTCCAATTCTGCATGCACTGTTTCCTGTGACTTTTGCCATTATCAAATCCTTTTCATTTCATTATATGCTTCTTTCTTTTTCTTAGATTTTATCCTCTTTTCCATCATCATAGGGTTCCGTGATTATATATATTACTCCAGAATTAAAGACTGCTCCAACATACAGATTGCTAAAGATATTGGGCAGCCTCAACGGGTCTCTAGCATTGGAATACGAGAATACACTCCGGCAAATACGTGGCGACTGGCTTGGGATATGAGCAAATGCATTCATGTGTTTAAACAGGAGAGTTTGGAGGATTCGAATTTTATATATATTTGTTGAAAATGGCCTGGTGTTAACAGATTGAAAGTTACACAAACATGAATATGTGATTGTTACGTGCAATGCGAGCTGGGGCTTCTATAGAAAACATTGGTGCCACAATTTTTGAGAAATTTCAAGGTTTAGGGATCCTTGGATTTCAATTATTAGCAACAATCCCAGCTAAAAAAACCAAACCAACAATAAACTTTGATCCCAAGATTTGAAGTTGAATCTATGTTTTGCTCTCCATTCCATCATTAACGTCTAGCATATTTGAAGTTGAATCTATAATTTACCTTTAAGCATTAGCGTTTATTTAAAAAATATCACATTTTACGATCTTAAAAATTACTTTATTTATTATACTATACAATTTCATAACACACCTAACATCTCAAACTCTATTTTTTTTGTCACTTTATTTAAATATTCTTTTTATACTAGTTCTCTCTCTTCCTCTTCCTCTAAGCAACCAAGCTCCAACAAAACCCATTAAAAAACCGCCACTCACATCCCATTTAACCCACTAAACACTGGCCAGCAACCACTTCCACTACCACCATGCCACCACCATGCCAACTTGCAAACCCATTAAAAAAACCACCAAACCAACCAAAAACAACAACCATCACAAGAACCACAAAAAAAAAACACGTGCACACACACAAACAAACCGGCAACGACCACCAGACGCCGGCCACAAAAAACCACACCACCACTGCACCACCATGACCCAAACCCACTATGCCCCACCCAACTACCACCCAGACTCACAACCCACCATGCATCCGCCACTAGATCCAACTCACACCCCTCAGCCAAGAGATCGGTGGAGAAACTTTGATCTTTGGCTTCGTTGGCATGGATGGAGGCCCAATCACTAGAGATGTGAGGAAAAAGAGAGTGAGAAAGAAAATAACTGCGACAAGAGACAGAGAAAGAGAGAGAAGAGAGAAGGAATAAAATGGATTAAAAGAACGAGATGACAAACAAAAAAAAAATATTTTTGGAATTGAACTACATTACCATCATAGATTTAAGATGATACTACAGCATAATTGTAAATTTTTTTACCATAACAATACTAAGTAATGCATCATTTTAGTAGTTTAATGCTAAAATTTAGCATACCATGCGTTTTACAACTCCAAATACTTGTGCTCTAACCTACATCTTTGTGATATATATATATATATATATATATATATATATATATAAAATATCCAATTGAATTCTTTCTGTGTTAAACAAAATAAATCAATAAAAATGAAATCATTTAAATGCACCCTGAACCAAAAAAAAGAAAAAAAGCTCTTCCCTCCATGTATATAAATTACTGGCACATGATAATAATGGAAAGCTTTGAATAGGACCACCCAATTATTTTATTTTTCTTGGGACCCCAAATAAAGACTTCATAATTTATAATCGTATATACTCATAAATGTAGGAGGAAGCATATTGGTAAATTAGGTCCAGAGATTGGGAGACAGTGAAAGGGAAAGGTTTTGTCTTTTTAGAGGAATTTACAGACAGCATAATAGACAAAGTAGTAGATTGCAAATAAAGCAACGTATCTAAGCAATAAAGGTCTGATTTTAATTAGCATCGAAAGCACAGCACCTAAGGCAAAATATCGGTGAGCACGTAATTGGTGAGGCATTTATATATTGAGAGGGGAGCGATGGCACAGCAATTGTTGTGGTGTCTCTCACTATATCACTGTCAACAGCGGCGCCGCCTGCGATTGGGTTGTAAAAACGACAGACAGTATTAAAGAGAGCTTTAAAAGTCATTGGACTCTCACTGTTTTGGTCAGATTGATTATATAGGAATTGAAATGACAACAAAGGCATGCATCACGCGACATTAGTCTCGTAAGATATGGTCCTGCTCTTCATCTCTGTCCACATATGGCGTTAATTTCTTTCTGGTTTTGTTTAATTTTTGTTTTTGCTATAAAAGTAATTAAAAAGATTAGTCATGGAATTAAGATGGGGGACTTGGATTAAGTGACAGAATTGCATCTAAATGATGACAAGTGTTCAATAATGGACACATGGCATCATTTGGATGAGTCTAATGTAATTAGATACAAGATCTAATATTTACCCCAAAATCGAGTATTAATTTAATAGTTCTAATTTAATGAAGGTATTCTCAAAAAAAATAAGAAATAAAAAAATAATGAAGGCAAAATATATTATTTGGGTTCCTATATTTTTTTTATTGTTAATTTAGTCCATACATTTTTGTAGCTTATAATTCAATTTATGTTACTTTTAATTTGCAATCAATCTGACCTCTATCATCAACTCTTAACTTTTCTTGCGCACTTTCTTGGCAACCAAATGCAAAACACATATCAAATTTACCAATCTCCAACTTCAGAAGACACATATATCAACTTAGCAACTAAAATAAACCCAAGTTTGGACCCAAAATGATAGTAAATTGAAAATATCAATGACCAAATTGAGTGCAAGTTGAAAATAACATAAACCAATTTGATAGCCACTAAAAAGTAGGGACCAAATTGACAATGACCCCAAAATGTATAAATCAAAACATTAACCTTTAATAAATTTATTTATTGATTTTTTGTTTACTACAACATTATTTTTTTATCCCTAACCTTTGCATGAAATTCATTTTTTGTCCCTAAACTTTGCATGGGGCTTTTTTCAATAATCTATGGATAAAAATAAAATTTTCCAATATTTTAAAGATTAAAAACTTGTGTGTAAGCGCGCGTGGGTGTGGGTTAAAGGAAAGAGAGTGGAACATTTTCAATAGTTAATGAAAGAAAAATGAACACTATAAAATTTAGGAATAAAAAAAAAATTATGCAAACTCCATGGACAAAAAAAATAATTTAGCTCTTTTTTTATCCAAAAAAATTTAATCACAAAATTAACAATTAGGCTCTCTATCTCCATTTTATTGGGAGGATGTAAAAGTGAGACGGTGGAAGGATATAAAATATTGGAAGGATGGAAAAGTTGGAAGATATAAAATATGTGTTCTTTATCATTTGTGGTTGGTAGAGAAGATGGAAAAGTAGAATGATGAATAATTAATTACTATTATACCCTTATCATTAAAAGCATAATGATGAAAAAGTGGGGGCAAACTTGACATTTTGCTTCTCTAAAGTTTTCTCCATTTTGGAGAGAGATTTGTGGGTCCAAAGAGAAAACTCGTACCCTACCCCAATTTCCTTCCATCCAATTTCTCCTTTAGTAAACAAAAGAAAATGATATTTTCTCTCATTTTTTCATTCCACTATTTTGCCTCCTCCCTAAAACACCTCTAACCAAACGCACTGTTAAGTATACATGGATGCATTAGTTTTTTATTTTAGAAAGTTTCAACCTATGGCGTCTGTGATACATTAGTTTTATATTAGATTTGTAGATTATTAACGTAGACTTGTTTTATATTTAAAGTGATATCTATGATATAGCACTTAGGCTGTATATATTTTGACCTAAAAGGGTTTTTGATGGAAAATGTTTTTAGTTGAAAACATAGTAATGTTTTGATGTTTAGTTGTGTTCCTAAAAGAAATTTTGAAAAATATTTTTTGGTATTTGTTTCATATTGAAAATAACTATTTAATGGAGTTTATATAATTTCTCAAGGATTTCTTGAAATAATATATTTTATTATGGGAAAGCTATAAATTTCCCACTACACTAAAATTCTCAATTTCTCTTTAAAAATAACTCCCACATATAGTGAATTTATGAGTGAAAGAAAAGTGACAAATGTTTTCCCTCCTCCCCTAAATAAATAAATAATATATAATCCCGAATAATTAAATTTATTTTTCATACTATTGATTTCCTATCAAATGTCCAAAGAAGAGAAAAATATATATATACTTTGATGATGTAAAGAGAATCAGTAGGCTGGATGCTCCGAGCTTCAATAGGCTAGTGATTATTTTGAAGGCTTGAAAAGAAGAACACACAATCAAAGGATGACCGGGGCGAACCGGCTAAGAACCCTCCGATGCCAAAGTTAGTTTTCTTTTCAATTCTAGAGTTCCAACTTTCAGGAGTTGTAAAAACTTACCTTCATTTGACGTGAACGAACGTTTATATAGTGTGGTCTTGGAGCAGTTACTTGTCTCATAACTTCTCCTATAAATGAGGAGGGCAGAGGATTCAAGGTTAATTTCCACAACTGTTATAGGAGTTAGAACATTTTATTTCCTATAACTGTCATGGAATTTAAGTCCTACAGAGGAAGTTATAACGATGAACCAGAACCTAACTCATGCCTCCAAATAGTGACATGTGGTTCGCTTTAGTTCTTGTACACTAATTTCTGTAATTATTCCCAAGTGTCAGAGCTCGTCCATGAGTCTTACTTATGGACGAGCCACATGCCTATGGACGACCATCCTGTCAGGGGAGGCCATTCTTGCATTCTTGCCCTGGATGACACCTATGGACGAGTCGGAGTTTGTTTTCCTTTTGGTTCACCATCATACTTCATTTCCACTCATTTCCATTATTTTTTTTCTCTGTCCATTTGATTTGGTGCCATTCAATTTTATTTATTTCCTTTATAAACTCTACGTGTGTATGGGTTGGGTTGTTTTGGGTTGAGGTTTTTTTTTTTTAACCCAGCTTACCATGGGTGGGTTGAAAAAAATGTCAACCCTATAGATTGTGTTGAATTGGGTTGATTTTGGCAAATTGGTGGGTTGCCACCCTTACTTGAAACTCCCCAAGACAGTGTTAGATGTTAGCATGCACAACATTATTAACCTAAAAAAAAATGTTAATAATTTTGATCAAAGAAAATAATTATTTAATTATCGTTTGGTTTGGCAGAGAAATCAACGGAATAAGTGCTGCACAGGCCCTGACCAGACCCATTAACGAACAGGCTTATTAACATAACAGGCCGAGTAATGGTGGCCATTTTTTTTCTAATAATACTTGTAGAAAATGGCCCATTATACTTGCAGTTTTTTTTTTTTTTTGGGGAGAAACCAAAAGAAAATGCAAGAAAATAATAACTTTTATTGGTGCTTAATTTTTTTTTTTTTTTTTTGGCTAAACGGATGATGTATAATATTTTCCTAGAAAAAGAGTTATGAGCCTTATGGAAAGTGATACATTCTACTAAATTAAGAATTTCTCACATTATCGAGGAGCTAATCACCATCCATCGTCTAAAAATTTAACATCATGATCACCCATTATTTAAAAACATTCTTATAATTTCACAATAACTTCATTATATATATTACATTTTTTTAGTAAACAATAATACTTATTAGAATACACACGAAAATAGTAATACTAATGTTTTAAATTGAGTTTATAATATATTACATAACTAGAGTACAATTACAAAAGAGCTTAACTAGGTTTATATTTCATTATTCTCATTGCATTTTATGACTGTGTAATACAACAAATAATTTCTAAAACATAAATGGTTAAGTAGTAATATAATAATCAAATTTCATAACATCTTTTCACGCAAGATTTTCACTTTTTTTTTCTTGGACAGAGGAATTCATTGACTTAATTAAAAGAGTATTAAATGTAGCTATTGGAAGACATCAAATAAACCTAGAAATTAACCTAATTAAGTAGTTTTATGGGAAGTAAGAAATAAACTCACTCCAATTGGCACATTGGTGATGTGGGGTTAGTGAATAGTTATACTAGTACTTTAAGGGTGAAAATAGCCAAATATCACGTTTTGGCAAAATTTGTAGCAAACTAGCATTGTTTCGAAAATATTTAGCAATCTACCACTTTTTTAGTATTCAAATTTCACAAAATTGAGTTCTAAATAGTACTTGAGTTCAGTGAACTCGAGTTCTTAAGGATTCGCCAGCGTGACACTGTTGACCTGAAATTTGTGCAATTAAAGAAAATAATGTGGTACTTGAGTTTGGTAAACTCGAGTTTCATGCAAAATAATACTCAGGCTTACTAGGCTCGAGTTCTTTGTAAATAAAATGGTATTTATTTTTCTTCTATGGTACTCGAGCTCACCAAGCTCGAGTTCCTTGTAATATGGAACTCGAGTTTGGCAGCTCGAGATCCTTATTATTATTATTATTATTTTCCGATAATCAACATATAAACATAAAAATAAGTAATTTTAAACATAAAAATAAGTAATTTTAAACATAAAAATAAGTAATTTTATTCATTTTTTATAAGTAATTTTCTTCATTTGAATGCACAAACATATGTTTTTATTTATTTAAATAGGCTTGAGTTCACGTTTACTGTATATCCAAATCTGACCATAACGCTTCCAAGAAGTTAGAAATTGATGAGTGTGTTAAATATAGAAATTTTAATTTCAAAATATTAATTTTTAGGCCACTCATACCCCTTGTTCATTCATTTTTAACACACTCATCAATTTCTAACTTCTTGGAAGCGTTATGGTCAAATTGGTTAAAATATTGAGGGTTATAATGAGAAATTAGAACAACATTTAAAGGAAAAATCTCACTCCATTTTTAGCCATGGGCATACTGAAAGAAGTTTAAACTACATATTGTTACTTTATCAATCTTGTTCTGAATTACCGTTTGGTCAAATGATTGCTAAGTATTGTAGAAAGAGTGGACCACTTGGATATAAAGAAGAACTTAAGTTTTACCACATCTAGATATGTAAGTTCTTGACTTGCAGTGTTTCTAAGAGGAATGTGAAACATTTTTTTATGTATATCTAAATGTTTGGTTGATGATGTGAAAGTTGCTTTGGCAACTTTTTTTCTTGGAGAGTTGTAGCACCCCATGTCTAGATATTGTTTACTATTTTCTCATAAAACACCTCCTGAAATTGTGTTTTCTAAATTTAAAAGCCAAATCTGTATGCTTTTTCATGCTTGAATTTCATAATAATTCAATCTGTTTTTCTGCATTAATAAAATCTGTTTCCACATTAATAAAATTTGCTCTATGCACATCATGTTTATTGTATATTCAAACTGTTTACTGCATGCATAAAATATGTTTTTTGCATTAATTAAAACTGTTCATTGTTTTCCCACAAAAATTGTTCACTGTTTTTTGCATAAACTATTTCTAGAATTTTGCATAAAATATTTTCTATGTAACATTATTTCAAAAAGTGTTCACTCTCTTTTCTGCATAAATTATGCTCTGTTCGCTATTTAAAAAATTGTTCACTGTTTTCTCATAAAACACCTCGTGAAATTGTGTTTTCTAAATTTAAAAGCCAAATTTGAATGCTTTTTTATATTTAAATTTCACAATAATCGAATCTATTTTTCTGCATTGATAAAATCTATTTCTACATTAATAAAATTTACTCTCTGCACATCATGGTTACTGTATATTCAAATCTGCTTACGACATTCATAAAATCTGTTTTTTGCATTAATTAAAACTATTCACTGTTTTATCATAAAAATTGTTCATTGTTTTTTGCATAAACCGTTTCATGAGAAAACAGATAACAATTTTTTAAATAGTAAACAGAGAATAATTTATGCAAAAAAGAGAGCGAATAATTTTTTAAATAATGTTGAATAGAAAATAATTTTATGCAACATCTTAGAAATAGTTTATGCAGAAAATAGTGAACAATTTTTATGAGAAAACAATGAACAGTTTAAATTAATGCAAAAAACAGATTTTATGAATGCAGTAAGCAGATTTGAATATACAGTAAACATGATGTGCAGAGAGAAAATTTTATTAATGTAGAAACAGATTTTATCAATGCAGAAAAACAAATTCGATTATTGTGAAATTTAAACATGAAAAATAATTCAGATTTGACTTTTAAATGTAGAAAACACGATTTCAATAGGTGTTTTATGAGAAAACAGTGAACAAATTTTTAAATAGTGAACAAAGAATAATTTATGCAGAAAATAGAGTAAACAATTTTTTAAATAATGCTGAACATAAAATAATTTTATGCAGAATGCTATAAATAGTTTATGCAAAAAATAGTGAATAATTTTTATGGGAAAACAATGAACAATTTTAATTAATGCAGAAAACAGATTTTATGAATGCAATAAGAAGATTTGAATATACAGTAAACATGATGTGCAAAGAGCAAATTTTATTAATGTAGAAACAGATTTATCAATGCAGAAAAACATGTTCGATTATTGTGAAATTCAAACATGAAAAAGCATACAGATTTTGCTTTTAAATTTAGAGAACACAATTTCAGGAGGTGTTTTGTGAGAAAACAGTGAAAAATATCTAAACATGGGGTGCTACAACTCGCCAAGAAAAAAAGTTGTCAAAGCGACTTTCACATCATCAGCCAAAAATTTAGATATACATAAAAAAAATGTTTTACATTCCTCTTAGAAACACTGCAAGTCAAGAATTTACATATCTAGATGTGATAAAACTTAAGTTTTTCTTTATATCCAAGTGGTCCACTCTTTCTACAATACTTATCAATCATTTGACCATACGGTAATTCGGAACAGGATTGATAAAGTAACAATATGTAGCTTAAATTTCTTTCGGTGTGCCCATGACTAAAAATGAAGTGGGGTTTTTCTTTTACATGTTGTTCTAATTTCTCATTGTAACCTCCAATATTTTAACATATTTGATCATATCGCTTCTGAGAAGTTAGAAATTGACGAGTGTGTTAAAAATGAATGAACAAGGGGTATGAGTGGCCCAAAAATTAATATTTTGAAATTAAAATTTCTATATTTTACAATGCTTCTATTTAAATAAATAAAAATATATGTTTGTGCATTTAATTGAAAAAAAAAACTACTTATTTTTATGTTTAAGTTTATTTGCTGATTATAAAAAAAAAATATTATAAGGAACTCGAGCTTATCAAACTATTAAATAGAAGCATTGTAGAATATAGAAATTTTAATTTCAAAATATTAATTTTTCGGCCACTCATAACTCTTATTCATTTATTTTTAACACACTCATCAGTTTCCAACTTCTTGGAAGCATTATGGTCAAATTTGAATATACAGTAAACGTGAACTCGAGCCTATTTAAATAAATAAAAACATATGTTTGTGCGTTCAAATGTAGAAAATTACTTATTTTAATGTTTATGTTTATATGTTCATTATCAATAATAATAATAAGGAACTCGAGCCTGCCAAACTTAAGTTCCATATTACAAGGAACTCGAGCTTGGTGAGCTCGAGTACCATAGAAGAAAAATAAAGGCCATTTTATTTACAAAGAACTCGAGCCTAGTAAGCTCGAGTATTGTGTTGCATGGAACTCGAGTTTACCAAGCTCAAGTACCACATTATTATTTTTAATTGCACAAATTTCAAGTCAGCAGTGCCACGCTAGCGACTCCCTAGGTACTCGAGTTCACTGAACTCGAGTATTATTTAGAACTCGATTTTGTGAAATTCGAGTACTAAAAAAGTGGTAAATTGCTAAATATTTCAGAAACAGTGCAAGTTTGCTACAAATTATACCAAAATATGGTATTTGGCTATTTTCACCGTACTTTAAGAATACAAAATTTTTGTCCCAAAATATAAAATTAATTTATATTATTTTTGAAAAAAAGGAAGGGCCACATTGAAGTTTAGGTGATTGTGCGGGCGCTATTAGCTAGTTTTTTGTAAGCTATATGGCAGACAACCTCAACCGAAGGGAATGAATGACTCCCATTCAAGGATTTTAGTGTGTTATATTCTCTACAGCTTTTGTCAAGAGTATGAATAAAGTGTCTCTCAAGCTTTTTTTTCTTTTTCTTTTTCTGTTTTGGGTTTAAGATCATCTATATATTAGAGGCCAGGCTAGATTAATTAGTCATTTTCCTAATCTCTACTTCCCATAAGACGATTGGGTGCTTTGTAATGATAAAAGGAAGGGGTTCACTTTGTTGTTGGGAAAACAATTTTTGTCTTCTCATGATTGAAGACAAGTGCACAATCAAAATGACATTGGTAATAATTTGAAAAAAAAAAGAGAGGTAAGGTTAACTAATGCTCTAAAGGCATGTATTATTAAATCATTTTAGGAAAGTTTTTATAGGAAAAGAAAAAAAACAATTAATATTTTGATAATTTTTCTATTTTTTATAAAATTGTGTCAAAATTTTCTTAAAATAATTTGTTCATAATGACCTTAAATGCACCAATTAACCGAACCTTAAAAAAAGAACAAAAATGTTTACATGTTGCATTGTTGCTCCCTTAGGAGATAATGTTGCATTTGTTTATTTTCACAAATTCTCGAATCTTTGTAATGTGGTCTAGGTAGAGTGTTTAATAACCAAAATCACTTTAGTCTATTTGTTTACAAAAAAGGAGAGAAGGAAAAAAACAAAGTAAAAGATTTTTTATGTTTTGAAGCTACTAAGATTAGATGATTAGCCATTAGTCAATTGTTTAAAGTAATGGTCATCTAGAAAAGCACCATACATGGTGTGGCTTTTTAATCTAGTTGGAAAGGAATTAGGTTCTTTTCAAGCTGAAACATGCAAAGTCGGCATTCTTTTCTCAACTCTTTTGCTGACTGACTTTATATTTGATAATGAAATACGCAATTCCGAACATTTTGATAAGTAGCATCCGGTGCTAGAAATGCACTCACACCTGAGCTGATCTTTCTTTAAAGAAAGTGGTTACTTTTTTCTTTTAGACTCCTTACCCAGAGAGAGAGAGAGAGAGAGAGAGAGAGAGAGAGAGAGAGAGAGAGAGAGAGAGAGAGAGAGAGAGAGAGGCAAAATCTTGATTTCAGTTGAAGTATGTCGAATTGAATTGAATAATTCTAGAGACACAACTAATCACATACTAAATTTCACAATTTGTTAACTTATGAAATTGTGAGTGATCAACACTTTCTGTTTATATAAATTCATCACTTTTAATTGACCGCTCACAGTTACACAAGTCAATAAGTTTAAAATTTGGTGTGAAAATGGTTGTGAATGGTGTTGTTGAGTTGAATTTGTCTTGGGGACAATCAGGATAGATATTTAGACAGACCATGCGGATTTAACAAAGGCCAAAAGAGAAGTTCCAATGATTGATCACCACGATGACCGAAAGACAATGATGCATGATAGTGGTGACAAATATTTTTTTGGTGCACTTTGACTTGTTTGCATAGGTTCACCAAGATCATGCAGCATATTCAACGTTTGTGGTCAATTTTAGGTAAAAACTTTAACTAAATTTACTTCTTAACTAATTAATGTTAGGTAGCAGTACTTTCAAAGCCCTAGCCATTTCTCCGAGTCTCATTTATGGCTTTGGTCCTTTGAAAAGTTAGCTCTTAGGTGAAAAATGATAGAGAAGCAAATCTATAAAGTGCAAACTTGCAGCACATATTTTATGATTATTGTTCTTTATCATTATATCAAAATATTAATTAATTAAGTTTTTTTTTTTGGTATGGGTGGCATTTGAATTCATGTCGCTTATTCGACGGCAAGAGTCTTTGAAAAAATTATTAATAATCACATTAAATTTCAAGGACAATATTAGTAAAATACCAATTATTTTTTTATATTGAATGTCAACAAATTGTCTTACCACATTGCCACATATATGTGTGTGTGGAAGGTATTGATAATGTTTGAAATCAATGTCGTCCCACTTAAATTTTGGAAAATCTACAAGAAAACATGACAAAAATTTCAAAGTTGACACTAGTATGGTGTCAGCCAATACTATTCTAATACCTAAGTTAGCAGTCATAAGATGATATTTCAAGATATCTAGTGATTAGGGGAGTTCTTCATACCTTGTCATGTTAAGACGATGATGTATATACAAAAGACATTTTCAAAATGCTCCATGATTCTAGCCACATCCCATGATTGGGTCATGGAGTACACCAAGGTGGAAATAGAGGCAACAACGTTTAGAGTCTATTAATTCCTGGACACAACATATTTTTGGCTGAAAGCACAATCCAAAAATTTCGAGATTTGGTCTTTCTTAATTAAGATGGATTGTCCACATTTCTTCTCCACATCATGGTTAGAGGATTGAGATCAAATGTAATATTTAAAGTATATGCAAAAACAATGGATAGTTAAAATTGAGAGCTGAAAAAAGTAACTTTCAATCTCAAGTTCTCAACCATTAAATACAAAAAGTTAAAAAATAGTTAAAAAGTTAAAGTTGAAAGTTAAGAATGGTAAAAATTTACTTGAGAAGGATTAGAATAATTACATCCTTTTAATATTGCATCGAATCTAAATCCGTGGTTAGACTGCTATATGGATGAGATGAGCTATATAGACGACCTTGATTTGACAAAACTGCTGCCCATCACTCCATCAGCAGGATGATATTTACCATTAGACAAAGATATGGAAGAATATTTCTTTTTGGTCGATCCCAAATCTCTAATGTCTTATATTTATGTTGGGGTTTTGGTTTTTTTATTCTTATTTTTTAGGTTTTGGTTGGGGTCATGGGCCATTTTAAAGGGCCACGCAGCTGAGGAAACACAAACCAAAATAGGCCCCGTCATAGCTAGAAATACAATGATTACATGAGAACGTGACACATGCCAATTGTTGCGCATGAAGTTGTGGGATTCGGAAATTTCAGATTCCCTTTTTTTTTTTTTGCAGCAATCATTCCCAGCATTTGAGGGTTTTTATGCTTCTTCTTTTGATCTGTTCTGCTGCTATTGTTTTTTTTCTTAATTTTGTTGTTCATGATTTGTTCTTTTCATGGTCCTTCTTCCTGTGGTGGCACAGTGGCAGAGACTATTGTCTCTTCCCATTGGACTCTTTCCAAACCTCTCCATCTTTTATCAGTGTATTCATATTTTTCTAACAAATGAAAAAAGAAAAAAAAAATTTATATGATAAGATTAGTATACTATTTATTTTGATACATCGCGCGTACATGTATTGAAAATTTGAAAGTTCAAGGCATGCAATTTTCTATTGTTGTTTCTAGCTTCAACATAATCTTGAACATTTTGGGGAGATTCATTCAATCTATTCCATCTATTCAAGGCTTAATTATCTGTTGTAATCACTCTTGTTATCGCTTTAGCAATAGCAATCAACAATCTTTTTTTTTTAATTTTTAATTTTTTATAAAACACAATCAACATTCTTTCTAGAGGTAATTACATAATTGAATTTCATCTATCAAAACTAAATTATTTTATTTTTATCTATAAATTACATTTTTTTTCCAAATTATTAAAAGTGCGAATTTATTCACGTTACTTAAATTGAAAATTTTTGCCACTCAGACCTAATTCAACCCAAACCTTTTAAAAAGTTTAAGACTCAATCCAACCAAGTGATTTACAAAAAATCAACAAAGTATTACTTATAAAGCATAATTTTTTTCCCAAATTAATATAAAGCCATTAACCTTAAATAAAAATATAGAAAAATAATTTCGGTGAAATTGTTCCTTGTACATGGATTAATACTGGTAAAAGAAAGGAGTAATAAGAACTATTTTCTTTTCCTCTTGAAATGTTAGCTTTAGTTATAAAGCCTTTTTTTTTTTTTTGGTCTAAGTGGTAAATGAGTAGATGAGGTTGGGGAAGTTGCACATGGGTACTTTTTAATAATAATAATAATAATAACTAGTCGTCAACTCGTGTTATGCACGTGAACCTATCTATTTGTAAGGTAGACTAAAATAATTTTATAAAATTTTAAATTGATTAAGAAACTACACCATTACAGGATTTGCTTTTGTATGACTTCAATTTGTATTACAATTTGAAGACATTGCTTGAACGTGCAATGACTTACAAAAAATTTGTCAGACAATTTCAGATACTGATAAAAGTAACTTAAAAATTCAGATATTAAAACTTCTGAAAAACCAAAAAATATTAAAGAATCTAATTATTCATAGCTTAGAAATTATTGAAACAAAACAAAATATATATGACTGAAAAATATAAGAAAAAGATTGTGGGACATTTAAAAGAATAATCTATGGTTATAAGTTTACACCCTATTATAAAATATCACGTTATTGAAGTAGAGAGATGATGATAATAATAATAATAATAATAATAATAATAATAATATCAACGTTTGAGTTTGAGTTTAAGTTGGACTTATTAGAGAGATAGAGTTTCACTCGTTAAATTTGGATTAAACAAAAATAATTTTGTTTAAAAAAAATGATGAGTTTGAGTTTAAGTTAGACTTGTTAGAGAGATAGTGTTTCACTCATTGTTAAGTTTGGACTAAACAAAAATAATTTTTATTTAAATAAAATGATAATTTTATTTAAATATTGTGCCGATGTGGCAAATTATGAGAGTTTAAGAGATTTCGGTTATATATATATATATATATATATATATATATATATACATATAGTAATAATAATAACAAGTTTAGTGCTCCTAAACAAGAACACGCAGAAAAAACAAGGAAAAGGTTTCTACGCAACTGGGGTTGTAGGGATTTTTATGCAATTCATTACGTGACAGTTTAAAAAACCATCTACTTGTACTTATAGTTACATGATATTTTTAATGAGTTATGTGACTTATTTAAATAATACATGTAGATGGCTTTTTTAACCAACACGTAGTGGGTTGCATAAAAATTCTTGGAATCCAGGTTGCATTAAAACCTTGCTAAAAGAAAATTTAGAAGCATACTCAATTTTAAAAACTGGTGATGAGTATAAAGAAAAGAAAATTTGAATTTGAATTTATCTCTTAAACATTAATCTACGCAATTATATTTCCAACTTCAAAATAAAAGTCTCATAGTACAACCCATCAAACTAGTAAATTAGTTCATATATATCTTTCTCGCCAATGGAACATCTTGGCTCTACTATTGATAGACTATCACTCAATACCAAAAAATAGATATTTCAATATTTTAAGGACAACCCATCAAACTAGTAAATTAGTTCATATTTTTCTCTCTAGCCAATGGAACATCTTGGCTCTACTATTGATAGTCTATCACTCAATACCAATAAATATATATATATATATATCAATATTTTAAGGACAAAATTTGGTTACAAATTTAGTTGCAACTTAATTAATTAGATGTGAATTTTGACAAATCTATCATTGGATTATATATTCTTCTTATATCCTTCATACTTGCAAAATTTATAGAAGATTAAAGATTAATAGCCATGTTATCAATTAATTGTTTAAATTATAAATTTTTGTAGTATAAAATTATGCATAAAAATATGTTTATGGATCATATAGTAAATAACATCCTATTAAATAAAATTTAACATGTGTGTTAAAATATGCTTTCTAGTAATTATATTTTCAAAATATATAGTCATCCTAATTTTTTAATAAAAGTTGTAGTCTTAACTATAATTAAGTTTGTAGTCAAATTTTGTCTTATTTTAAAGAAGTGACAATTTATTATAGAATCAAAGAAGATGACCATTAGTTTAAATTCTCTCTCCAATTACATGTGATACTAAAAGTTAAAGATTTCGCGTATTAGGTATACTTATGTCAAGTGCCATGCACTGCAACCAAAAAAGAAAAAAAAAATTGTGGCATATGGATCAGTGACATTGCATGTTCTCCTTCGTGAGAAGAATTATGGTTTGAATCATTTTTCTCCATTGTTGTAACTTTCAAATAATAAAAAAAATTGGCACACTTATTGAGGGAACCCAGGGGGTTGGTCTAATAGTTCAAAATTGACTCCCAAAGTGCTCTGGATAAAGTTTAAGAGTCGTGGCATAAGACAAACATATAATGGAGGAAAGAAAAATGATGGACACATGGAAAAACAATTCCCTCGATTTCTCTCCAATCCTCCCTGCCTTTTCCTTCTCTACTTTCATTTTCTTCCATTTTCACTCAAATCAAACATAGTGTAGTATGTTTATAACCTTGGATGAAATTGTAGTTTCTACCTCTTACTAAGGGGGTAGGTTCTTTTTGGCTTAATGACACTTTCACTTTCAAAGTTCCTCCCTTCTCTCTCCAAAGAATTTCACAGGCCATTTTATGGGAGAATTAGGTAGGTTGGGATGTATAAAATTATAAATTGCAAATGCCATTTTAAAAATAAAACAAAAATTGCTAGTCCCTAAAATACACAATGTGTTCATCAAAGGCCTCATCTGTGATTAGTTCAAGCTTCTTAAATACAAACTTATGGCTCGTGATTGACCCATGAACTTGCAAGAGTGTATTAGCAATAATCATGAAGATTGTACTAAGGATCAATGACACCTTGATCAAAGAACCAATGTGGACCAAAGAAGCAAGCATCAAGTGCCTAATGATGGTGCTAAGAGCCTAGTAACTCATGTGATTGACATTTCTTGGTGTTTCTAATAAAAATATCAAATGTTCAAATTCTCCCTCTTCCAATAATCAAATTATAAAATTAAATAAAAGAAAAAATATATAATGATATAATAACAATTATGCAAATCCTAATTAACCATAATGTAAGAAAGATATTAAAAGTTAGATACATTCACACTTAAAGGAGTTGGATACATTCACACTTAAGTGTATATTTCAAATTTGAATAATTTTTTTATTATTATATAAATAGATATATTGAGCTAGTTATTTAATGCCTTGAAAGCCATCTAAAAAAACCTTGTGTTAATTTATTACTTTTTCATTTTGTACCTCTTTCCAAAGGGGAGGTTCTTTTGGGCTAAATGACCCATCCTAGGTTCCTCCCTCTAGCTCCCATAGGGTCTTATGTGGAAATTATGAAGTATATAGCTCACTGAGTTGTGATATAAGGATATTAGAGCATCCACAGCAGTTGAACTATTTTTTTTTTATCTATTTGGCACTACAAAAAACTACTTTATCTATTTTACCTACTCATTTTATAAAACATTCAGCATCAGTGAATTTATTTTAGCTTTCAACACAATAAATTAATATATCTACTACAATAAAATAATACATCCCACTACAAAAAAAATACCACAAACCGATCAATGACACAATCCACAACCACTGCCAACCAAGCACAACCACCCAACAACAACTAGCAAGCCAAGAACAACCACCCACAACCACCGCCAAAAATCCAAATTAGCCAAAAACCCAAATTAGCCAAAAACCACCACCAAAAAAAAAAAATCAAATTCAAGCTAACTTGGCCAAATTGAAGTGATTTTGATATATTTTTTTATAGTAATAAAGTTTACTTTTAATAATGATTTCCTTCATTTTGCAACATTTTCTCACCAACCAAACACCTCAGTAAAAAAAATTAAAATGATTTCATTCATTCCAACAAATTTTCGTGGCAACCAAACGCCTTAACAAAATTACATTTCCGATTAGAAAAACAACAAAACAGAACAAAAAATCTACAAAATTCAAAAACAGAAAAAGTTGAATCTCAAAAATAGAAAAACATTCTAGTATGACCAATTCCATGAATTCACCAACAGTAACAACCTTTGTGCAAGCAAACACAAACTCCTTTAGAGACCTAGTCCATAAACTGACCGGCTTATTAGGTGACTCTAATAAACTCCTGGTCACCATCCCTTCAAAACATCCCTCCAAACCATTCACTCCCGGTGACCCCACCGGCCCTTGTCAGTCACCCTTCAAGCTCCACGAGCGAAGGCACATCCACACCATGAGAAAACTCGAAATCAAACTGAGCCTAACAAATCTCGCCAACTCACTGATTCAAGTTCGGTCACCCCACTTGGCTGCGACTCACCTTTCCTGCCGAGTTCCAGCACCAAGTCACCTTTGTCCGATGAGGACAAGGCCATAGCAGGAAAAGGGTTTTACTTGCACCCATTGTTGCTGTGTACGCTGAGAGGTACTGACTCGCTAGAGCTCTTGACTTTGTTTCCATTGAGTTCACTGAGATGGGTCTCGGCGATGAAGGAGAGAGAAAAAAATGAGAAGGAATAAGGAAGAAAGAAGAGCAGCCGAAGAGAGAGAAAAAGAAAGAAAATGCAAAATATTATTTTAATGAGAGAAGAGAGAGAGTTTAATAAAATATTATTATTTTTTTGCACAATAGCAAGTAACTAACAAATTTTAGGTATAGCACCATTGTTGTAGTATATATTTTAAGTATTAGTGGTGTTAAAAATAACAATATAGTTATTAAACACACTTTTTACCTGTGCTCTTAAGCGTGTGTGTGTATATATTGTAAAAGGGAAAAAAAAAATTGAAGGGATCCACTCCTAGTGCCAAAAATATTAATATGTTCCGACAGAGAGAAAAAGTAGAAATATTTTTCTTATCAATCTCATTCTCATGTGTCATAAGAACACTATATAAATTACAGAAAGTGGAGAGAATCTTGTGAAGCTCTCCTGGTTTCTCCCTTGCTTTCGCTTTTCCACTTCTCTCTCTTTTCTCTCTGATGCTGCTTGGTCTTTTCCCTCTCACTCACAGGCTCACTTTTACTTTCCCCTGAGATACTCTCTCCTCTCTCTCTCCCTCTCTCATTTTTCCAAATCCAAAAAAAGCTGAAAAGATATAGAAAAAGAAAACAAAAACCTTCAGAAAAGCCCTCAGCTTTTATTTCTTTGTCTGCCATTAAAATGCCATAAATATAACCCTTTGCTTCTCTTTCCCATCCCCACTTGCTACCCTCTTTCTCTTTCTCTAACCCTCGCCGGAAAATAACCTTCCAGTCATTTTCCGGCGGTCTCCTCTATTTACCATTACCGCTGTTATCCCCCTTATTTTCTTAGCTTCGTCTCTTTGAGTTTATAAGAAAATGGGTTAACTTTATGTGCTTATTTTCTTCTACATATTTTCCTCAACATCAATACTGGACTCTTTTTTAACTCCTAAAAGAACTAACTTTCCTAAGCTGGACTGGTTTTCCGGATAGAAAGCTCAAGAAAATCCCAGAGAAAATCCGGGAAAGTTATAGTTTTTCTTCCACTTTTTGCGAAACCCCATCTGGCTTCTCTTTGACCCCATTTTCTCATCTGGGTATCACTCAAAACCCTCCCAAAACCCCATCTGTCAAAAGAAAAAAAATGATTTCTCTCACAGACCTCTACCATGTCCTCACAGCGGTTGTGCCTCTCTATGTGGCTATGATCTTAGCTTACGGTTCTGTAAAATGGTGGAAAATCTTTAGCCCTGACCAATGTTCAGGCATCAACCGCTTTGTTGCCCTATTTGCAGTCCCTCTACTTTCCTTTCACTTCATCTCCGCCAACGACCCCTACGCCATGAACTTCAAGTTCATAGCCGCTGACACTCTTCAAAAAGTTATAGTCTTGGTGGTCCTAGCCATTTGGTCAAGGACCAGCTCAAGAGGCTCACTTGAATGGTCCATCACACTCTTCTCTCTCTCCTCTCTCCCCAACACACTTGTCATGGGCATACCTTTACTCAAAGGCATGTACGGTGATGCCTCAGGGACTCTCATGGTTCAAATAGTTGTCCTCCAATGTATCATTTGGTACACACTCATGCTTTTCTTGTTTGAGTACAGAGGAGCTAGGCTTTTAATTGTTGAGCAATTTCCAGACACTGCTGGCTCTATAATATCTTTCAGAGTTGATTCTGATATCATTTCTTTAGATGGGAAAGAACCACTTGAAACACAAGCTGAAGTTGGTGAAGATGGTAAGCTCCATGTCACTGTTAGAAAATCCGCTTCTTCTCGTTCAGAAATCTTCTCTCGCCGCTCTCATGGTCCAAATTCTGGTCTTTCACTCACTCCTCGACCTTCTAACTTAACAAATGCTGAGATTTACTCTCTCCAATCTTCAAGAAACCCAACTCCTAGAGGTTCTAGTTTCAACCATACTGATTTTTACTCCATGGTGAATGGTAAGAATGCTAGCAATGTGAGCCCAAGGCAATCCAATTTTGGAAACTTGGGTTTTGAAGAAGAGAGTGGAGTAAACGTGTTTGGAAACGCAGGGAGAGCTAATGGGGCTTATCCAGCTCCTCCTAGTGCTGGGATTTTCTCACCTGGAACTACAAAGAAGAAGGCTAATGGTGTTGGTAGTGGTGAGGGAGGAAAAGACCTTCACATGTTTGTATGGAGCTCAAGTGCTTCCCCTGTGTCAGAAGGCGGCATCCATGTTTTCAGAGGTGGAGAATATGGGAATGAGCTTGGTGCTGGAGTTGGTCACCAAAAAGGTTTGAAATATTTATTTTTGAAACTTTAGTAGTTGTATTTTGTTTTGGTGCATGTTGTGCTTGACATTGTGGACTATTAGGCATGATTTGGTTTTGTTTTTGAGTCACTCTTGGAATTTTGCTATTGTGTTGTTGAAAAAGGGGTGTGGATGAGTGTTTAACGTTATTTTAACTGTGAAGTGGGGTTTGTTACATTTTGTTTGTTACTCAACGTGTCTTATCGTTTTCCCATTCAACCTAGGATGGGATTTGGCTTGTTTTCCTTGCTTTTTTAGTTCAGATTCAAAACAGAATCCCCTGTTTTTTGGTTGGTCTTTGAAACAGTTGTCATCACTGGGAACATTTTTCTTTTTGTTTTTGTCATTTCCTCATGTTTCATATGATAGTAAACTAATTCTTGTGTTTGGTAGATTATGATGAGTTTGGTCGGGATGAGTTCAGCTTTGGGAACAGGCCGGTGACAAATGGTGTTGACAGGGAAGGTCCTGTGCTTTCCAAGCTTGGTTCAAGCTCAACAACTGAGCTTCATCCCAAGACTGGCGCTCATATTGAATCAAAGCCGACAAATATGCCGCCTGCTAGTGTTATGACCAGACTCATTTTGATTATGGTGTGGCGAAAGCTCATTAGGAATCCCAATACTTACTCCAGCTTGATTGGCCTCACTTGGTCTCTGGTTTCCTTCAGGTATGTGAAATTAAATCTGGCACTTGTTTTGAAGCAATTTCGAATTGTTAGCACGTGTGTTTTAATCAATTCCGTAATTTTACAGATGGAAAATTGAAATGCCAGCCATTGTAGCTGGTTCGATAGGCATTCTCTCAAGTGCTGGTCTCGGAATGGCCATGTTTAGTCTTGGTATGTTAACCCCTTCAGGATTTCTTAGCTTTCTACTTGTTAGATGGCAAATTTAAAGATTGAAAATGTTTATAGTGGTATATTAATTTAGATTATTTTACTTGCGTTTATAAGAACAAAAAGATTATTGTATTTGTACTCCCAAGTAATTTTAGGATTACTTTGTTCGCATCCCAAGTAAAATTGGATACAATGAACGTAGACTTGGTCACAACTTGATTTGTACTGATTTTAATCTTGTTTTTGTTCCTGTGGTGTTGCAGGTCTTTTCATGGCATTGCAGCCAAAAATTATTGCATGTGGGAACTCCATTGCTGCCTTTGCCATGGCTGTTCGATTCATCACTGGTCCTGCGGTCATGGCTGCAGCCTCATATGCTATTGGGCTAAGAGGAGTTCTGTTGCACATTGCTATTGTCCAGGTAAATGAGGTTCTTATACCAAATCAAGTTTGATTATCTACTTTTTCTGTTGTTGCACTCAATTTTAATTGTGATTTTCATGGGATAATGTAAAATCTGTCCTTAATTTTTCAGGCGGCTCTTCCCCAAGGGATTGTCCCCTTCGTTTTTGCTAAGGAATACAATGTTCATCCTGACATTCTCAGCACTGGGTTAGAGCACTGTTCTAATTCACATTTAATTTCTGATGAACTGCATTTATGTGATTTCAAATCTATATTGTATGTAATCATAAATAAATTATTGTGTATAATAATTCCATTGAGAATATCCGTATGTATATATTGACTAGCATGTGCACTCTGCAAGAATACTAGCACACACTCTCTCTCTCTCGTATTAATGATCAATTTTGGTGTCCATATTGGTGCAGGGTTATATTTGGGATGCTAATAGCTCTTCCTATTACACTAGTTTACTACATCTTGCTGGGACTTTGAAGCTGAGACACTGAAGCTACTAAGGAAATAGTTATGGTAGAATATGTTGTAACCCTTTTGAAAAGGATGGGGTGTTTTTTGTCATTCTCTAACAGATGAACAACATAGAATTTCATGACTTTAGAGAGGAAGGAAGAAAAAGTAGGGGAGCAAAAGGAAAGAAGAATGAGAAAATTGAAGCCATTGGGGAGTGCTCTAATTTTTTGTTGTCATTTTGCCTTTCGTGCTAAACCTTGTGCTTAGTTAGTGCCTTACAGGCTTTTGTTCTTTTGACGAGGAAAGTGAAGTGTATTGCAGTTGTAGTCTTGTAGATACGTCTACTTATTTACTGCCTTTTTAAGGTCGAAAAAAGATTTAAACTCAATTGGAATCTCTATGCAAAGAAAAGTCCGGCAAAAAACTAAAAAGTGCTTATCTTTTTTCTTGAGAGAAACGTGTGAAAGTGATCAATATCGAATATCAAAGTGTGCTTGCTGGTTTTTGTTTCTTCCATTTTTCAGCCTTTTAGGCTGAAGAGTGGGGTACAAGCTGTCTCTTGTATTCAAAATCTTTATTAAAACCAACAATTTTAGGTTTGGTAACTTGAAAAGATTGCAGGACTAGCTCTCTTTAGGGTCCTAGGATTTGGACATGGCTTGAATTTATCTTTGTGACAGCTTTGATGGGGGCTTGTTAGCGTAGTCTAAGTGGGTATAGACTTCTGGAAAGGCTAGGACTAGGGTGCTTCTTGGCTCTCTTTTTGGGGTCATGAGGACCTATTGCTGACACTGACTATCTCTCTCCCAAGCGACAAAGCTAGTCATCAATTCTTGTCTTCGGATGGGATCATAGGAACAAGCTGGCACTTGGCAGTTCAAACATTTGGACCCCCTTTGCATATGAATATGGATTATGGATCAAGTCTATAAGCATTGGTAATCTGATATGTACACAAAGCAAGTAAACTGCTAGCAAAAAATAGAATAGAAAAAATTTCTTCTGAAAACAGTCTTACGAGACATTTCTCTTATAATATATAGACTATGCATGTGAGTTTCACTTGTGAGAATGTCTCGTAAAATCGTCTTTATGAGATGCTTATTGTATTGCATATATGCCTAAAAAGAATTATTCACTAGGAAGATTGTAATGTCTTGCATCTAGTAGTACTTGTGGTGTATGGTTAAGGAAAAAGAAATTTCTTTGAATTTTGGGATATAAATAAAATACCCAATCGGATTCTCAAAAAAGAAAAGAAAAAAATAATTGCATTTGGATAGTTTTCACTTTTTAATCACTCTTTATGATTGCGAATTTATATGCTTTTGATACTTTTTGGGCTTTTTTATCTCGTAAAAGCTTTAGTGGATCCATGAGCATTGCATTTTTGTGTATAGCGTTACAGTGTGTGCGTGTGAGAGAGAGAGAGACAGAGAGAGAAACAAAGAGAGAGAGTAGTAGTACCTCAATTATCAATGATGCATTGATGCTCCGCTCGTTAAAATTTTCCCACTCTCTAGCTCTGAAATATATTTTTATTGAGAAATAATATGTCCACAATATTTTCACAATATTTTTACAATAAATTCTAAGTGGCAGGTTGTTACTGGTTGTTATTGTTGGGGTAAAAAAATAATCTTAGTGTTAGGTTCAAATTTGAATCAATAATAACTAACTATTGCATTTTTATGTGAGTGTTACAGTGTGTGCCTGTGAGAGAGAGAAAAAGAGAGAGATAGAGAGAGAGAGAGAGAGAGAGAGAGAGAGAGAGAGAGAGAGAGAGAGAGAGAGAGAGTAGTAGTAGTAGTAGTATCTCAATTATCAATGATGCATTGATGCTCCGCTCGTTAAAATTTCCCCACTCTCTAGCTCTGAAATATATTTTTATTGAGAAATAATATGTTCAGAACATTTTCACAATAAATCTTAAGTGGCAGGTTATTACTGGTTGTTATTGTTAGGGTAAAAAAATAATTTTAGTGTTAGGTTCAAATTTGAACCAATAACAACTAACTACCTCTGATTTGTTGTAAAAATATTGTGGACGTAACATCTTTCATTTTTATTTTACTCTTTTTTTTAGAAGATATTTTCATTTTGCTTTGTTGCTTTTTTTTTTCATTTTTTAATATCCACAAATATGATACCTTTTAAAAAGTTATTAGAAACAATGATGGTAACTTTATTTAAAATATCTATACATTTTCATTCCCTTTTTTAGTTTAAATTAAAATGATGCTAAAATTTATAGCAACTTTAATTTTTTTAAAAATAAATAAAGGTAATACATTAAATTTAAATGAGGTAGCTGCATCCATAATAATTTAACAATAAATTCTAGGTAACAGATGATTACTAGTTCTAAATTTGAACCTACTACTAACATCACTTTTGTATCTATTAATAATAGTTTGCTATAGAATATTTGTTGTAAAAATATTATATATTTGATAATATTAATCAATTTTTAAAATAAAGAGAAATATTATGATACGGTCTATGAAAGGGATAATAAGCGAGAGAAACAAAGCATGTGATTTTGTCCAAGAAAATTCAGAAAAATTAATTGCAGCCATCATGGATGTCTCCAAAGGGATGGAATTCCCATATGCATACTTGTACATTTAAATAACGTTTTAATAAATTATTATTTTTTCTAATTATAGTTTTTCCTTTTATTTTTCCCAATGAGGATAACAATTTTTATTTTTTGCTCCTAATGATGCGTCTGGATTTCATTGAGAACTTGATTAATCTCTACGACATGTGCTGTCTCTTAGTCTCGCGCATGCTAGACAATTACAGAAATAAAATCTTATTCAGTGGTCCCAAACCCTAATTTTCGGCTGTAAAAACTAGTAGAATGGTAGAAAATCACGGGTCAATGATGATAATGAAATAGTAAAACTTGTACGAAGATCCCATTTGACTATTTGAGTAATGTGAATATGTGATAGTAAATATGATTTGTACTGGTGGTAGATTTGTGCATAAATACCGTTTTACGGAAAATTATTATGTATTTTGTGAGTATATTCCCATGTTTTCTCATACAAGTGGATCCCACCGGTTTTACATTGCCTCTTTCAAATCTTGGCTCTTTTTGTAACTACTCTCAAACTTGTAGCCAAATAGATCTAAGGGGAAAAAAAATGTTTGGTAGAGGTGAAAAGGGAGAGAATGGAAAATGAGGAAAGAAAAATGGAGATGATGGAAAATGGAGGAAAGAAAATGAAGAGAAAAATGTGAATTCCCATTGGTTGGGATGGAAAGGGAGAAGAAATAATATTGGGTTGTTGAGTTTTCCACCTGGCTACATTGTTTTCTTCCAATTGTGGAAAAAATTGGGAGGGACATGCTATTGAAAAGAAAATTAAAAAAAATCACTTATTTACTTTTCTATCATTTCACATTTAATAATAAGGAAATTATATTTCTTTAAAAAAAAGGATATCATAGTAATCATTCTACCAAACACATATGGTGAAAAATTAAAACAAGGTTATATCCTCTCAGTTTTCTATCTTTGCAACATTAATTTTCAGCCACCCGGGGGGGGGGGGTGGTTGAAGCTTTTATAATTAAGTATAACGAGTTCCATCATCTTGCTTGCTAAAGCCCTTTTTTCTTGTGAATATTGGTTGATGATGAAGGCCTATCGTTGAATCAAAATTTTATCGTAAATAATGGCAATTAAATGATATTTTAATATAATCTTTAAATTGTAAAAAATTGTCGATATTTTGGATGCTTTATACTGATATTGTCTAAGGCTGTAATTGAACCGAGCTGCTTATAAACAACTTGAGTTTGGCTCAAGAAAATGCTTGTTTACCATTATTTAAGTTCTTTATGGTACCTCTTATCTCCCTATGTCAAAAGTTGATCTAGATTCTCTCTTTTGCTGTAATTTTTCTTTTGTTTCTAGGGATGTTAATTTCATTTATCACAGCTTGACACGATGGGCTACATTTTCCATTTCTTCTCTTTCTCCTTGGGTTTCTACCCTAGAAGATTGAGATGGGTTGGGTCTACTCGTTATTCTCTATATATCTATATAATTATCCTTATTCATAGAAGAGAAGGTTTGTTTATATATATATTCATTTTTTTAGCAAACAGGCCAAACTCAAGCCAAAATTTAGTCTCAACTATTGTATGAGTCGAATTATTTATAAATATAATATATATATATATATATATATATACTTGTCTAAAAATATATTGGTATAGACTTGGGATTGGATTATATAAAATTGTAAATAGGTTCATACAGTGGCGGCGCCACATATAGGTCAGGGTGGTCCCAGGACCACCCTGACCTGAATTCTTTTTTTTTTTTTGTATATATATATAATAAAAAAAATTGTTTATTTACCTTTAAAAAAAATTAGGAACACCCTAAAAAGAAATTAGGAACACTCTCAAAAAAATTAAATTTTGATAAATTATTTGTTACATTTTAGTTGGTACCAGTTTTTAGAAGAAAAAAGAAAAACTCGTAAACTGACAAACTCGTCAGCACAGCATGTCATTACTTGCGTCGAATGCCTAAAAAACAAATCCAGCTATTGCAAAGGTCGCCCTTTCTTCTTCTTCCTTTTCGTCTTCTTTGCTTCGTCTCAGACGTTCTGCTAGTCTACCTCTTCTTTCTTTTTTTACTCTAGTTTTTGTTTTGTCAAGTTTTTTCTTTAGTTTGTTTTTTAGACTTTTAGCTTGCTAATCCTATCCACGTGACAAAACTCAAAAAGCTAACAAAATATTTTGATTTCAAACTTATTTATTGAGTTTTAATATGATATACATATATACACTCTTATTGTACTATTTTTTGTTGTTGTTTTTCATTATTTAATTACATATTTATGTTTTAATATTCTAAAACAGTAATTGTTATGTAATAACTAAATGATTTGAGTGTCAAAAAAGAAAAAATAAATGATTTGTTTTATTTGAGGTTTACTTATTTAGATCAATAATATTATGTTGTATAAGAAAATATAAATATATATTATTTTTAATTCTTTTTAGAAACCCCGAAACACTTTGAAATGGTACGTTGAAATAGATCTGTATCGAAATATTCCATTTCACCAAACAAACCAAAACATGGTCCAAAACGGTATTCATAACATTGCTTTCAAGCCAAAAGAAAAAGCTAAAAAAAATTCGAACTTAAATCTAAAAAAGGAAAAATTGTAACAGAGAATCTGAAGAAAAAAAAATTGTAACAAAGCAAGTCCACCGAGGAACACCCTGATAAATAATCCTGGAGTCGCCACTGGGTTCATATGATATCAAATTATCATTTATAGTTTATTGATAATAAAACACTTTATTTGCAGTAAAAATTCATAGATTTGTGAATGGATAAAAAATCTAGTCATAATTTTGCTATATATATGTTAGTTAATCAAGTAGCTTGTTGTGAACAAGTTAATGCTTGTATGGCAAGGAAATATATGAACCAAGCTTGAATGTATTATCTTATTTGACGATGAGCTCGAATGTAGCTGGAGCTAGAAATTAAATTAAATGTATAAATCTGAACTTTTAATACTCGGTTTAACTTAGCTTTTTTACATCCCTAATGTTGTATCATTTATTAATTATCTTTAGCACAAAAAAAGAAAATTATTCATATAACTTTTTAATACTTGATTTAACTTTTCTCTTTAACCTTATGGTGTTTTCTTTTTACCTACCCCACCTCAATAAAAAGAAATTTCTTAAGGTATGCATTTTTTGGGTCCGAATTAGGTTTCGGGCTTTCAGTGCACTAAATTCAATTAGATGGTGACATGTGTCCAAAAATATATAACATATTACAATCCAACCAGGTCCAGTGTCCGGACCAAACCTTCACTTTTTTTTTGGGTGGTAAATAAATTTCTTAAAAGGTATGTAAACGAAAAAGTAAAAACTACTGTATACCTCATTGCACCCATGTTGCGTGATTCTTATTTTAGTAGAGCAGATTTTTATTCTTGGGTAAGTATGTTCCATCATTTCAACCCATCAAAAGCCGTATTTTCAGTTAAAGCATGCTAGATTTAAGGGACAGCAATAAAATACCCGAGAGAGAGAGAGAGAAGCATTTTTAGCCCTTTGAGTTCCACTCATGACCTGCAACTGCAAATGCAGTAGTATTATGATGGTGATTACTTAAAAGAGTGCTTTTTATGTGTGAGTGACACCAATCTATATCAAAGCAGACAAGAACCGCTGTTTTCCTTATTATTTTAAAGTGCTTTCTCTTTTATTCCATTTTTGTTTCAGAAGAAAAGTAATGCTAAACCATCAAAGGTAATGAGCTTGAATGATCATAGTGAATACAATGATGAAACCAGAGCTTATTTCTTTATTTGTCACTGTGATCTTTTAATGAATGTGTTGTTAGCACATGTGCCACTTCACCTCTCTTTTCCGAGGTTTCGTTTGGTTTTTGCCTTTTTTGAGTTTCAACATTCAATTGTTTATGGTTCCTTAGCAAAGTGAAAGTTGTACTTGGGAGGTGTTAGGAAGAACCAAACCACTACTCTCTTTTGTTATATGATTAATTATTAGTTATACAAAATGTTATTAGGATAGTTGTAAAGTTAGGTGAAAGTACTGGTTCGTCTTTCGTGGAGGCCATGAAGAGAATTTTTGAATGTGAAAAATTGGTTTCAGTGGCAGCAGAAGTATATGTTTTTACTTAAAATAAGAAAAGCTAACCCTAATCAAAAGCTAGCTAGCTAGGGTGATAATTTTATTAAATACTACTATAGGCTTATTTCAAGCATGCACTAGCACAACTTAATTACATTATTCAAGCTTTCCTTTATATGCACTATAAATATTTCTATAAATAAAATTGGAAACTGACATCTGTGGTACAATTTGTCAATTGTGAATTTCTTGTACAGATCGAGAATCAAATGGGCGGATACCATAAATAATAGTTGGCATTACTACGAATAGCCTTGTTACTTAGCAACCGAATAATAATCAAGTTCTAAAAACCTACCATTAATTATTCGAAAGTAGTTGATGAAAATGAATAAACTTATTTTTGGTTCGGTATGCTATCCACGCAACGATCCATGCATGATGTTGAAACACCCATTCATTCACTTCTTTTAATATGTTTGGTTGATGAATTCTTTGTTCTTTCCAGTAATTGATGAGTCTGCCTCATTCATTCATGGGGCATGAATCATTCTATTCTAAAAGCACCAATGAGTTTGAGTATGAACTTAAAAATCATTCTCAATTCCCCTATAAGCCCAAGTTTGTTCATAAAGAATCTAATCCGATAGTCTTTTATTTTACCAATTGAGCCAAGATTTTCTAAGTTGGGACGAACCTGAATTGTTCATTATTCAAGTATCATTTTCTTCTTTGGCACAACAAGTAGCAATATAGCCTAGCTAGCTACCACATGCATGTCCATTGTCCAGATTACCCGAAGTTCTTAGTTGCCAAATCTTAAAGTATACATAGTTTTTATAACATGTTTACAAAGGGACCTTTAATGAACTGGATGTGGACCGCAAAGAAATTCCATAATTGGTTAATAATGGCAAACACAATATAGGTGCATTCTTAGGAGAATCAAATATCAAAATGGTGAAGCTGTGCTGAAAGCTATAGCAACCATAAAGAAAGAGAGGAATGACTTGTAAAGGGTCCCATTTTCTTTAGTTGAGTTGTGCTCCTCAAATGAAGTTCAAAGGACGTGACAAGCAAAATTTAGTAGGATGATGAGTGAGAAGCGTGATATTTCATGAACATTTTTCACTTAAAATTTATATAATAATAAAAAATTGAAGTACAGTTTTTGCTCTTAAAGTTTAAGAGTGTTTTCATTAATTGTAGTCTTTTAAGTTTTAAAGTTTTCATTTTAAACCTTGAATGTTTGATTCTTTTTTTATATTGATCTTACCATCCATTTCAATTAGTAACTTGACTGTTAGATCACCCTTTATGATTAACTATTTCGTAAAATGCTAGATCAAAATTATTGTAGAATGCAAAATTTTCATTGTTATAGGCAAAACCTTTTGTCTTGTTAAATTAACAGATTTCTCAAACTTAAACTATTGGAATATGATAAATTTAATCATTTAAATAAGAGGTAAAGTGGAGGAGATATGAATCAAACTTAGGATTTCCTGCTTTAATATTATATTAAAGGCAAAAATGCAAAATTGACCTTTTAACTTTTAGCTTTTGTCATTTCAGTCCTTTAACTTTTAGTTTTGTCATTTCAGTTCTCTAATTTTCAGTTTTGTCATTTTAGTTCTCTAAATTTCAATTTTTGTCAATGTAGTATTCTGTTAGATTTCAGTTACTGCTACTGTTAAGTTTGACATTTAAAAAAAAAAAAATTGTAATTAAAAGAAAATAAAAAAAAGCTTGAACAAAAAACATGGAACTTCAAATGAGTTCAATCATGGAACAGAATAGAAGAAATACAAACGCGAAACAGAAAGAGAAAATCAAACCCAACGTTATCCTAAATCACATTATCCTCTTCTCTTCTATATCAGCGATCGAGTTCAACCAACTCTCGCCATGCCTTTCACTGTCAGTAGTACTCTTTGACCATCATGCCATTGGCACTGTAAAATGACGTCAGCAACTCCAACGCCCTTGTCGGCGTCAGTTTCAACCGCGATTGACTTTATCCAGCAATCGCTCTTTGAGCTCTGCCCTAGTGAGGACCACCAATCTAGGTTCTACTTCAACAACCCTCGGCGTTTCTGCTCCTTCGCAAGCCGTCTCTAGTTCATTCTCCAACAGCTCCTCATTCCTTTCGCCTGAGTCTCTCGCCACCGCCGCACTCACTACACTCAAAGGAATCGCTGCCGATCTTTCTGTAGCTGCTGATGTGGCTTTGCTTTACTCCAAACGCAGCAAGACCTTCGTCCTTGTCAATTGCCGATAGCTCTGCGATTCTCTCCAAGAGCGCACTTCAGCCATAGCCAATTGGCTTGCTTTGCTGGACTCCGGCCTCCCCGATCTCCGCAAAAAGATCGCCGATCTCTCTCGAGATATGAAGCAAACTCAATTCACTGTAATTTTCTCTCTCTTTCTCTAGCTCGCTCTAAATTTTTCTGCCATGGTTGTTGATTTTGATTTTGATTTTGGCAGGTAACGAAGAACGAGGAGAGAGTGCATTGTATGCTACAGAAAGAAGGGCAAGGAAGACGAACAAGCAAAGCAGTACAAAGCGCCATAATCATGGACTTAGCACGAGCTTTAGGGATTGAATTCGATAACTATTCCGAGTTATCGGAGCAAGTCAAGCTCTTCAAAGACAACCTTACGCGTTTCAATTCGATATTCGAGAGGAAGATTTTGGTGTCTCTTGAGAGACGAAAATGTTTTGTTAGTATTCTGTTTTCTTTTTCTCTTTTCTTTTTTTCCTAGCTTTTTTTTTCTTTTAATTACAATTTTTTTTATTTAAAAAAAGGGTTAAACTTAACGGTTGCAGTAAGTGAAACCTAACAGAATACTATATTGATAAAAATTGAAAGTTAGAGGATTGAAATGACAAAACTGAAAGTTAGAAGACTGAAATGACAACAGCTAAAAGTTAGAGGGACAGTTTTGCATTTTTGCCTATATTAAATTATTGATTATTCCAATGATTTAAGCTTTTGAAATATAGTAAATTTAATTATTTAACTACACAATTCTAAAATGTCTAAACTCCAAACACCCACTCCAAAAAAAAAAAAAAGAAAAAAAAAAGGAAAAAAAAGAAAAGAAAAGTAAAGAAAAGCAAAATAGAGAACTCACTAATATTAGGGCGAATGCTTCCCTTTTGTGGTTGTGGGATATATTTTTTTATTTTATTTTAATCTTTTACTTCCTGGTTGGTTGGGATGGCTTCATACTTTAAGGATAAGGGGCCTGGCCTTCTAAAAAGAGAGCCATATATAAAAATAGCACTGTCCACACATTCTATAAGTAGGCCAATTTCCAGCCCAAGTATTCGGCCCTATAAGCAGGCCTCTCCATGAAATTACGTTTGGAGTCCACACACACCCAAAAAAAAAGAAAAACTTTTTAAACTAATTTTGGAACGTTTCACACTAGTTTTTTTTTTCCCCATCTAGCCTTTTTACAATACTTCAACAAATAAATAATCAACTAATCCAAATCCACCTTTATTTGTTTTTATGTTTTTTTTTTTTGATAACCTTATTTGTTTTTATGTTGTTTGGGTTCTTATCCCCCACTATATGGTCAAATGTTAGAAAACATGTATTGTGACTTCATCGTGATTCTCAAAAAGATTAAAAAAAAATTTCACTTGACCGTGTTACACACAATTGAAATAACCATCTTATTGATTATAAAAAAAGAAAAAAAAGATAACCATCTTATATTATTTCTAACCCATTAGTCATGACACTATTGCTTACTTTTCTTTGAGAAACACTATGTCCATAACATTTTTACTATACTTTCACAACAAATTTTGATTGGTAGATTGTTATTGGTTGTTATGGGTGGGTAAAAAAGTAATTTAAGTTATGAATTCAAATTATAACCAATAACAACTTATCACCTATGATTTATTGTGAAAATGTTGTGAATATAAAACTTTTATTTTTCTTTAGAGTCTGTTTGATTGAAAGATGGAAAAATAGAATGATAGAAGATAAGGAAGGGATAGGAAAGTGGAAGGATATAAGAGATTTTAATTTGTCTTGTTTGTGTTAGAAGTATCAAGAGGTGTCAGTTAAGTTGTAAGACTTTTAACAAGGAAACTCACACTTTTTTGTAGAATAAAAACCTCAAACTTAAGGGGTAATTATTGAGTACTCTCGAAGTGTTATAAAAGCATACTCATCCCTCTCGCATAACTGTTAGTTTTACTAATTAAATTTATGATGGGACTCACAATTCATGTGAGAGAGAGGGAGTATGCATTTATAATACTCTCGGAGTATTCAATAATTTTCTCATACTTAGATCTAAAAGAAAAGAAGCAAGCATAAATGGAAGTAATTAATTGGTTTTATTTTTCATATAAATGGATGGTGAAGTCCAATACTTATGCATAAGCAGTTAAGCACTATGCATGAGTATTTTTTTTTTTGGAAAACAATTTTATGAAAACTAGGTTTTGTGGTGTGGTTGTGATCTCTTAATACAAATGAGCCTCGACATGACTTATATTGTACAAATGAGCCTCAACATGATTTATATTGTACATATGAGTTTGATAGGATCGAAATCTAGAAAACCATTAGTTTCATTTTTAAACAAGAATCAAACCATATTATCATTATTTTTAGTTTAAATAAGTAGATAGTAGGAGAAGGAGAGGTGATTTCGAACCACATATATGAAACACTACTAAAAATGTCATATATCATTACAATACCACCAAATCATTTGAACCATAATCATATCATCATTGTTTGAATACAATTATGAAAACAAATTCATTATATCAATTATTTATTACATTATAACCGATAAAATACTGGCTTATGTGAATTAATTTTGCTATTGATAACCCCCCACACCCCCCCCCCCCCCAAAAAAAAGAAAAAAAAAAAAGAGAGAAAAAGAAAAAAGAAAAGGATTAGGATTGCCTCTGTAGCTGATCCAGTACAAAGGCTTAAACCCTAGCCCAGAAATCCTATTGCTATAGCCCATAAAAGTATAAAATCGAACATGTCACTTTAGGCTTTTTAATACATTGTATTCCGATTTCAAAGCTGAAAAGCTTAAGGGTCTTGGACTGCTTTTGGCCCAAGATTCAGATATTGTATAACATTTGGGTATACAGATACAGTACCAGTGTCGCACGGAGACAGAGAGAGCGCAGTGTGACATGTTTCTTTTTTCTTTTTGCTAGCGCAGTGACATGTTTCGATTCAACCTAACAACTGGCGCAAATTAACCTTTTAAGAAATCTAGTGGTTGAATTACAAAATATTTTAAAATTTTTGTTATAAAAACATTGGAAAAAAAAAAAAGAGAACGAAAATCTAACTCGAAATTTTCAAGTTATACTAACATACACATTCATATGTGCTTTTAATCCATCAAAATCTTATACATGTAGCCCTTGTGCTCCCTCGGTGCTTACTTGTAGACACCGGAGTTTGTTTACGAAAAAAGATATATAAAATATTGGATGTAAGAGAATCAAAACGCCAAAGCTCTTTGTAAATTGGGTAACTTTGCTTGGAAACCCATGTAGTCCCATTTTGACATTTTTGTGCTTGGGATTTTTTAACTTATAGACAACAATGGCGATTTTTTTTTCCCACTTTGTTGCTTGTGAGTTAGGTCACATTGAATAGTAATAATGACAAAAGCGTACTGTTAATAAATATACAGTTGGACGGTCCAATCTCATTGATTTAAGCTTTTGAATTAAGTGATGTTCTTATATGTTAAAATTTTCCTTCAATCAGAGTTTGTCCAAGGCGGCGAATTACGAACTTCATGCAGATACAAATTCACCTCAGGCTTCCTTCCATGCTCTTCGAATATGGCTCAGAAGCGGCTGATGAAGACGTTAGGAATTCAAGAACGTGGACATTATATTGCTACAAATATTAGGAAGCTAGACAGTGATTAATTTGTTGTATGATTTCAATTTTTTTTTAAAAGAGAAATTCTTTATGGCTTGTTTCAATGGAGGGGAGAAGGAGGTGAAATTGAGGGAGTAGAGGGAATGGCAACGGGTCGGGTTCGGGCCGGGTTTTTGCATACCCAGACCCGACCTGCGGGCCAAGACCCGGAACCCGGACCCGGCCCGATTATTAATCGGGTTTTTTTCCGGGGCCCATACCCGCTCCGCCGGGCCCCACGGGCCCTGCGGGCCCCGTTTATCTTCTTGGGCCCAAATCTAGCCTAACAAAAAATTTTTTTTTTGAAGCCCATTAAATTTTTTCCCTAAATTCAAGCCATTTAACATGGCCCAAATGCCAAAATTTGGCATTTAGGCCACATTATAGGGCAACCAAATCAAACCAAATTATAAGTTAATCATAAATCAACAAATCACAACTAAGATTTTAAATCAACAAATCACTTAAAAAGCTACAAAATAAATCCCATAAGTCTAGAAAATTACAAAATGTCTTATCCTCCAACTAACAAATGAAAAAGACTAAGAAATTCTTACAAAATGTCTTATCCTCCATAACCGGGTTTTTATCTGGGGCGGGTTTCGGGTCGGGTTTCGGATTTTTTTTATAAAACCCGGACCCGACCCGAACCCGCTTCGAATTTTTTTTTAAAAACCCATACCCGACTCTATTCTTTATCGGGCCGGGTAAAATCCGGCCCATTAGGGTCGGGCCGGGCCGGGTATCCGCGGGCCGGATCTAAATTGCCATCCCTAAGTAGAGTAGAGTTGGCTAAAAAATAAGCTAATTTTGTGCTAAATTTACTCTACTCCCCCTCGCTCTCCCTCTCCCTCTCCCTCTCCCTCAATCCAAACGGACTATTAATTTTGTTGTGTTTTGATGGATTTTTGTTGGCCTATTGTGATGGGTTGTGGGTTTTTGTTGATGAATTGTGTTGTGGTGGCGAACTTATTTGCCAAAGTGGGAGTGATTAAAAAAAAAGGGGCTTAAATGAAATTATTATGACACATTTATAAAAACAATTTTTTTGCTATTTCACATTTCAACCCCCCCCCTTTGTTTAAAAGCGAACATTATTTTTCTGAGAAAACATTAAAAAAAAATGTTTTGGAATTTCATTTTAAAACTAGTTTTTAACCTTTTGAAAAACATATTTCAAGAGCGCAAACTAAACCTCCCCACGTGTTTAGCATTTTATTTTATTTTAAATAAATTTCACAATTGAAAGGTGGTAAATTATGATTAGTGTAATATCATTTATTTATATACATATGAGGCCACTACTGATATCAGTTTTATTTACACCAATCTTTTTTTTTTAGAGTTCCAACTTATGGTGTCTGCTCCTGATGATAGCTTATTATCATTAGACCAAGACACCAATCAATTTTTGGTGTAGACGAAGATTGAACCCCAAATCTCTTATACAACCATCAGAGACTTTACTAATTGCGCTAACTGAAACCCACTATTTACACCAATTTTTTTTTTTTTTGAGAAACCTATTTACACCAATCTTAATCTAGCATCACAGCAATATAATTTTTTTAGGCTCTAGACATATTGTTTTGGTTTTTCTCCTAACTTTTTTTTTTTAACCCTTAGACCTTCTCTTCTTCTCACTGATGGCCATTAGACAGTGGAAGATATAAAGGAAGAAGTTAGGGATGTCTTCTTTAACAACCATTTTTTGCTTTTAACTCTTTTATATTCGTTTGTTTAAAAATCTCCTCTCTCTCTCTCTCTCTCTCTCTCTCTCTCTCTAACACTAATCTGGCTATAATAGAATATCAAAGCATTTTTTTTTTCCTTTGGATTACTTATGGAACCAAATTTCATCTACAACCATAAGTCATGAAAAATTCTTTATGTTTGTGATGAGAGTGGCGACTTGGTATCAAGATCTCAATATACTTTTAATCATCTAACCTATTTATTAATCATAGTTATATAAATCACTAGTTGCTAATTTATAATCATATGATCTATTTAATAGTCACACGTGATTATTCCATAAACAATAAAAAATAAAAGATGTTGTAACTTGTAAGCTTAACATAGATTTGGAAACAAGCTCAGTTTAGCTCGCGCACAGCCTCTTTTCCTCTCCATCAACAGCATTCGTCAAACAACTCCAAATTTCCAACCCAATAAAATTGAAGCTCCTTCTCAAAAAAAAAAAAAAAAAAAAATTGAAGCTATAAATTTCAAGGAAGTCAATACCGTACCGGAGGCTGTACCGGTTTGGCTACCGGTACGATATATTTCGGATACCGGTCAATACCGGTGTACCGTTTCAGGTTTACCACTATTTTATATATTATATATATACACACCAAAATCTCTAGAACCATGTTTATAAGCATATAATATTTCACTTATATTATAGTAAATATAAAAGTTTATCATAAAATATTACCTCAATTCAGAACAAATTATTCATAGTTTTAGATTTTAGTATCAATTAAAAGAAAAAAAACAATATAAAAAATAGAAAGCTTAGTTGTTCATTGCATACTAAGAAAACAAATAATACTAATAAGTTAATGTAAATAAGTTACCATTATACCCTTACGAAAATTCAAAAATTACAAAACTAAAATTAAAAAAAAAGCTTTTTTTTTTGGTACCGGCCGGTACGCCTGGTACTGGCCGGTATTGTCCGAAATTGGCAGGTATGGTCAGTACGCGGCCGGTAAGGCCGGTATTTTTTTCGGTACAAAATAGAAGTATACCAATACCGGTACACTGGCCGGTATGGTATGTACAATCCGGTACAGCCGGTACTGGTACGGTATCGACTACCCTGATAAATTTAGCTCGCAATTAATGTTCTACTTTACGACGCAAAGCTACTATTTCTGAATGGTACTGAGAAAATTAATTATTGCACACCAAATAATTCATATATCTTTTTTATTTTTGGGAAATGCTAATGGATAATTCACGTATCAATATCAAAATGTTTAGTCAAAATGTTTAGTCAAAATGTTAGTTTAGTAAACAAGCTCACGGGAAAAGCGGAAGTTGCCTAGCTAGTTTAGATATGGCGAAGGTTGTACAATATAGTCTCCAATTAAGAAACTGCCGCTTTCAATGACTGATAAGTTGAAAAATGATTTAGAGTCGAGGTCTAAATTTATAAGATCCGTACAAAGTAGAAGGATTTATGGAAAATAAACGCATACTTTATGGCCTATACGCATTTAAAATGTGAAATCATTTATTGTGACAGTCTGTATTTTAAGACCTTTCGTACCTGTAAATTTAAGCACCTAAAATGTACAATGACTATGTAATTAGATCTTCTTGAATTCCTATCCTCAAAAAAAAAAAAAAAACTTTTTGAATTCTTTTTTTTTTTGAATATATTTATTTATTATTATTATTTTAAAATATAGAAATTTTACTATAACTTAATCTAAGTGTATATGTATGTGAAACTCATTCCTAGAGACTTGAACCTCGACCCTTACTCTCCACTTCCTACAAGCACTTATACTTGTAGAGTAACCGTCACACCAAAGATGTGCGGTGGTATCTTTTTGAATTCATAGATACTCTACAACGTAGAGTTCTTTAAATTTTAACAATTTTTTTTTATAAAATAATAAATGGTTGAAATAATGCCACATTATCAATCTACTAATACCATTCCAAGCTTTTTTTTTTTTCAAAAACACTCCATTAAAAAGATTTGTATGCATAACTCCAATGAACATGCTGTTATAAGCTAAGGAGATTAGAGATCCTAGATTTAATTAAATCAATTGTTCTAAAACGTTAATTAAGCCAACGAGACATTGGAAATTTAGTATTTGTTTGTTGTAAATTAAAATCATACCTTATTTTCAACGCCAATTTATGTACAGTTTTTTATCTCTTATTTTTCTTAGGTGTAACTATATTTTTAAAACAAAATAAACACACTCTTAATACTTTAATCTATTTCAATTAAAAAAAGATATTGTACTCAACAAGAAAATTTTAAAAATAAAAATAAAAGAATCCTTAATCCTACATATCCTATAGACATGATAGGCTGGACCTCAGACCTCTAATTTCATGAAGTGGAGAAATACTATGTTGATGAGTGAAATGTTACTAAATACAATTTCAATTTCATATTGATGGTGTGAACTCTAAATAAAATCATGTCCAAGTTTTTCTACTGCTATTTTACAACTTATCTTTATCTTTTTATTTTTAAAATAGAATTGAAATCCTACAATTATTTAAGTTTGAAAAACTATATAAAGTGAGGTTATTTCATGTTCTAGCTAATTCTCTACAAGAAGAAGGATGCTATTTATCCCACCTAATCTTATGAGAGTGACAATTAACAATAGAAAAAGGAAAAAAGTTAAGGTAGAAAGCAAAACTCGCAGGTAACTGCTTCTAGTTTATAAGTAAAGTTCTAACATGATACCTTATCTATCGGAAAAGGAGGTGTAATTGGATTTGTGATATAAAGGAAAATGTAAGAGGAATTTTAAGTTAATTTGCAATTTGTTTAAACTAAATTGGCTTTTGAATTATGATCTCATGTACTCCATCAGTACTACGAGATGCTATCTTGATCTGTCCGTGGCAAGTTGTTTAACAAGTTGCAAGCAGATAGAGAACAACAATAATTGCAATCAAATACGATAATAATAATGATAGGGACAGATTTTTAAAATCTTTATTTCATTAACATTACTTTTATTAATATCAATCATTAATTATGGGGAAAATTATAAAATTAGTGTGCCTCTAAACTATTTTTTCGGTGGTCGGTGGGTTAATATTTATAAAATTATTTTTTTAGATAGATAGTTTGAAAGGAGAAGTTTGCATTTGAACCATGTGTATGGAATGCCACAAAGAATACCATTGCAACTTAATTATTATTTAAAGCCCTTACTCTATATCTAGATAGAATGAATATGCAAAGTCATGAAGACATAATAATTTTTTAGATACATACCATACATTACATTAGTTTAGATCATCATATTACATGAGTTTATAATAGATTTATAACTCATCAAAAAAAAAAAATGATTTATAAAAAAAATGATTTAAATACACATTACACAAATATAAAGTATAATAATAACTGCCCCACATTTGACTCAATTTATTGAACGATTTAGACAACTTGTCATATAATATGTGAGTTGTTTATTTGGGTAGAATAATTCAGAGAGCGAGAAAATGAAATGAAAATATCAAGACACAACAAACAAACAAATCACAATCATGTATATATATATCGTGAGAAATCTCACCAACTTTATAATAGACAACATTATTAAATCAATGCAAAAAGGGCCCAAACGACCCAAAAATTCTCAGATAAAAACCCTAAAGACAAAACCCCACCGAAAGCTTCCAACACTTTCTCATTTCAAACACACACACACTCTCTCTCAGTCAAAAAGCACCATCATACCCAAAAACCAAACCATGCATCAGCCGGAAAACCATGATCTCTACCGCTTTCTCACCGGAAACGGTGTTTTCAACGTGGGTCCGTACGGTTTCCCAGAAGTGAACTCATGTGAGCTTGCTGGGATGCCAAGCTTTTGTAGTTCCAGCTCGTACTACCCTTTGGAAGTGTCAGGTTTAGCTGATACACCACCCCAAGATCGAGCACTTATGGCTTTGAAGAATCATAAGGAGGCCGAGAAGAGAAGGAGAGAGAGAATCAACTCTCATCTTGATAAGCTGAGGAGTCTTCTTCCTTGTAATTCTAAGGTAATTTGGCAATTTATGTGAGTCTGTGTTGTGTGTGCGTCTATGTTTTTCATTTTATTTTAGTGTGGGAATGATTTTTTTTAAAAAACTTTTCAAATTGAGCAACGAGGTTAAGATTAGGTTTCATTAACTTGTCCCATGTACTTGATTTTTTTCCAAATTAATTTTGGTGTACAGGTTTTGAAAACCATGAGCTTTTTGAAGGGTCACAATTTGGTGTTGTGCTACATTAGATTCTTGTGTTCTATGTGATTGGCACTTTTTTTACTGTTTGGCTACTAAGAAAAGTTGGAAAAAGAAAAAGAGATTAGGATATAGAATCATAGACTTTTCAGTGCTATTTTTGACCCAATAAAGGCAGAGTTAAAGATCTAGCTAGTTTCCACTCAAAGACTTCTCTAACCTTAGTCTAAGATCACTGTTTGTGTTAGTTGGCACGAGCTTAATTTCCATCTTCAACTACTTTTCTGTTTTTCCTATTTTGTTTGTTAGACTAGGGAAATAAACAGTGTATAACAAATTAAGGATTCAGAGTTACAAGTTTGTGTTGGTTTTTTCCCCCCCGGCAATCAAGCGGAGACTTGGGACTTTTCTGTAATAGAAACAAGAAAAAAAGAGAGTTTATTTAGATTCCGAAATCTTGGATTTATAAAATTCTTTGCAACTTTTGAATGTTCCAAACTGCAAATACAGAATCTGAAAAAGAAAAGGGATCGATATTCGAAAACCCTTTTCTAGCTTCTATGGTTGGCCATTGGTGGTTTAATTGGGAAAGTTTCCCAGCTTTTCAAAATTAGGGTTTCTGACCCTTTACTCACTTTTTATTTTTTTTGGGGTGTTTTTTTTCAGACAGACAAGGCTTCACTACTTGCAAAGGTTGTTCAACGTGTGAAAGAGCTAAAAGAACAAACCTCCGAAATCACAGAACTCGAAGCTTTACCTTCTGAAACCGACGAAATCACTGTACTCTCCGGCGACTATACAAGTGATGGAAGGTTAATATTCAAGGCTTCATTGTGTTGTGAAGACCGGACTGACCTAATGCCAGACCTAATTGAGATCCTGAAGTCTCTACATTTGAAAACTCTCAAAGCAGAAATGGCTACACTTGGTGGAAGAATCCGCAATGTTCTGATTGTCGCGGCTGATAAAGATCACAGCATTGAATCAGTACATTTCTTGCAAAATGCATTGAAATCTTTACTAGAACGTTCGAGTTCTAGTGATCGGTCCAAACGAAGACGCATATTAGACCGCAAAATAGTTATGTAAGAGACGTAATTGCTTGTTTACATTTTCAAATTTTTTGTCATTTTTTGCATTTCTTTATCTATTTAGCTTCCTTTATCAGCTGGTTTGTATGTGTGATGGGTTTGTTTGCTTTTAGCCAAGAAGAAAGAAATTTGAAAATTTATGTGTGTAAGTTTGTTGATTGGTTAGGGTTTAGGTTTAGAATCTAGCTAGTGCATGTGAAATCTTGCATGCAAGCAGGAAAAGTTGAAGAATCTGAGTCTGAAGTGATGAGAATTAATGAAGTATATGTACGTGAAATGTGTGACAATGAGGTCTGTAAAAGCATTGCTTTGTGAGTTTCCAAGCTCAAAATCAGTATATATATTATTTTTCTTCATATTCTGAGTAGTAGGTGTGTAATGTATGACCGAGTTTTTTTTTAATCCAAGCATACACTGATTCTAGAGAATGAATGATAGTGGTTGGGAATTCTTGTTGGGAACTTCGGTCTCAGATTTGAGTATTTAATGGGTGTCAATTTTTTATTGAGAGAGAGAGAGAGAGAGAGAGAGAGAGAGAGAGAGAGAAGGGGACAGAGAGAGTGCTTCCATTCCAGCATGGGGAAAACAAAATTCACTGAGAGAAAAGACATTCTCACAGGAATCAAGGGAGAGGATCTCTGCATTTCTGAGCTTTTTTAATTCTGGATATTTGAAGTTAAACCAGATGAAGTGAAAGTTAGTATTATAAAACCTCATCTCTTTGACACATTGAAGCATCTTTTTTTTTTTTTTTGGGGGTGAAATTTAAGCATCTCGTATTGAAATGGTCCGATAAGATGGCTTTCTGTAGATAAATTTAAATATTGGGGTCTGGCCTTATTTATTTCATTTTGCTCTTGGACAATTGGACCATGCTCGCTGTTTAGCCCCTTTTTAGCATTTCTTATACTTGCATGTGGACGCATGATTAGAATCAGAAATTGAATAACGAAACAGATATTGAAAAAAAAAATGAAAGCATGATTTTGTATTTAGGTTCTTTTGGCTCAGCAACTATGTATTGGTTTTGTAAGTGCACAATTGCACCTGGACCCAAAAACAGTTATGGGCTCAGGCCCAATGAGCCTTAAACAATGAAAATTTGTAGAGAGTGGGCTTGAAACCCAGGTTAGAAGTGAGTGAAGATTAAATGCCAAACTAAAGATTGCCAGTATTAGGAAACAGCAAAGAGTAATGTAAATAGGTCTCCTCGGACGTAAGCCAAGAGCTGTTCTTATATTATCTCTCTCTCTTTGTCTTTTTTTCTTTTTAGGTTACAAAAAGTTCCGTCCTCATTTCTGTTCTAGGTCTTTCCTTAAATACTCTTCTTCTTAATACTTTATACACGTGTTGCCCCCAACTCCTCCCTTAGTATAGATATTTCTTTTCTTAGTGCCTTTGAACAGTAACTAGAAGTTTCCCTTCCACTGTTTAAGTGTCACCTCCCCATTAATGCGGCCAGGGTGGTAGGTGCAGGGTCTTTAATGTGGAGGTAGCAGCCTTTGTCTTTGACATTTCTTCAACACTGGTGCTTCTGGGGCATTCAAGGGTTCACCCCTTTTAACCATTGGTCTTGACCGTGTCATTCCCTAACCTGTACCATGAAGTCCCGGGTTCTCTGGTGTCAGTCCGAGGGTAAGTTCACCCTCGGCTGGGTCCTCGGACCCTCGGCGCATGGGCCGACCCATAGTATTAACAACTTCCAAACCCAGGGTTAGGTCGGCCCTCCTTAACACGGCCCAAAAGGCCCATGTTCCCATCAGGATCTTTTTACCCCCCACAGGTTTCTTCTGAATTACATTTAAATATCACCCTATATTAAATCTTGTCCAATTTTCCCAAAACTCAAGGAACATCACCAAGAACTTTATTTATTTAAAGATAAAAAATTTGACAAAATTTGGAAGTTGTGGTTAGCTAGACATGCAATGACAATGGTAACAATCTACATACAGTCAGGAGGTTTTGGTTTACTTCCAAAAAGTTCTTTTGAAAATGCAGTCAGAGACTAGCTCATGGTACACTAAAGATTAAAGTTAGAACTTAGAACTCATGATAGGAGTGGTTTGGTGCGTGTAGAGCCTTTTCTGATTCGACAAAACTCTGGTCAACATGATGACAAGCAGATCATTAAATCCACCACAATACCCTATTAACAAAGAAAATCTGCCCCAACTAGCCTCCTATGTCGAAATATTGTATAGGGAATCTTTTGACCATTTCATTAATTCGGTTCGATCTTTACGCAACCAAAAACTACTCAATGAATCCAACTCAACATAAATCCAACTCATTGATTTGCAGGAAATATATTACCAATATAGCACAGTGATAAAATTATAATTAAATAATTAAATTCATAATTTTCTAACTGTTTTAAACCTTTAAGATAATCGGTAATTCAATTCATCACGTATATTTTTTGTTTGGGAACCAGCTTTTGCATGAACATGCAAGAAATGAGTATGATATTTGCCAATTGAACCCTATAATGTAGTAATTATTTTCCTTCAAACTCTTTATTTATTTACTATCTTTCTAAAATTTCAACTAATATTAAGTTTATATTTGGTATCAACTGGTTGTGCTACAAAGACTCTTGATAGATGATCATAGCATATAGTAACCAAATGGATAGAGTTTGGAATGTCATTCCTTATAGGATCATATAAATGCACAAGAGAAAGATACTTTTTATCACTAATTCATTGCCAAGTTGTACATCATGCGTTATGGGTTAAAGTCGATAAGAGGGGGAAGCAAAAGAAAAGTAGGGATGTACATTTAGATAAGGGGACAATGATGTTGATGAGGACCAGTTTCCATGACTGACTGGATAAGTGAACTAAACTTTTGGACTAGACTACAATGTCATTTCCAGCACTAGTGCCAGTCTCTCCTTCCCAGCCTTCTCTTTCTTTGTTTTTCAAAGTAGTAAAAACAAAATCCAATAGTTTATTTAATTGAAGGGAAATGTTAACAAGCACCGTACGGTGTTTGTTAAGATTTTCCCTTTTGAGTTTTACTTAGAAAAAATGAAATATGTTATCAAAAAAATTATTAAAAGCTATCAAAAACTGCCTAAAAATCTAAAAAACTGCTCAAATCTATGTTGTTAACGGGCATCTTGTTAACATAACCCTTAATTAAAAGGGCATGCATGGACAATTCGTTCAGGCCACACTGCATAACTTTTCAAAATACTCACATATGTGGCTTAGATATCAGTTCCCTTTACCCTGAATTTGCAGCTTCAAAGGGACATTTGAAACATTGGAGATAGACTTAAATAATGAACATAAAATAAAAGACAGAAACCTAAGTACTTGAGAAGAGTGCAAGGGTGGATATTTGGTTCAACTCTTGGTTGCTGCTAGCCTGCTATAGAAGTATCACTTTTGTCACCAAGGCATGTGTGTTCTGTACATACCGATCGTATACATTCCTACTACACCTTTTCTTCCCTCTGACAATAGGAAAAAGTAACCTTATCCCGTGCTCCGACCGTATGTATACCATCCCTAATAGCTAGGCATCATAGTTTAGAGATTTCATTTCTGAAAAAAATCTGTGTCCTGTGGTTACCATTTGTTTATGACACACGCATGACACGCGGTAAAATATGTATGAACTTTGTGTGGGAAGACACATGTGAGCATTAATATTAAGTATGTCCAGGTAACCGGAGGTTGTTAGAATATTTGTTAATTGATAATTTTAAGAAATTTTTTATACAAATTTTATAGAAAATCTAAAAATAAACTGTAAAAAATTAGTTACCATTTTTCTTTTTTTCATAAAAAAGTTTCTAAAAATATTTCTTAAATCAATACTTTTAAGACAATTGTTAAATTTTCCCAACTAAGTATAGAAAACTATCATGCACCTTTGGTGCGTGGTTGGTACGTGGGGGGACAAGGATCAGAGTTTAAGTTTTCAGAAAATAAACTGCAAAAAATTAGTTATCTTTTTTCTTTTTCGATAAAGGGTTTTTGAAAATATTTCTTAAATCAGTAATTTTAAGACACTCATTAAATTTTCCCAATTAAGTATAGAAAACTACTATGCACCCTTCGTGCGTAGGGGATAATGACCAGGGTTCAAGTTTTTAGAAAGAAACTTCACATATATATATAAAAGTTATACTGTATATTAAAAAAAGTATTGAAAACATTTTTATCTTTTTACAATTTTGTCACAGCTACTAAGATAAGTTGTTGTGCCCTTTGGTGCATAATAAAATAGGTAAAAATAATATTACTTCAATTAGAATAAATCATTTTAGCATTTGCGGAAGAAATTGTGACAAATTTTGTATATATTAATAGCATTGCTCTTAGTTATATATATATATATATATATATATATATATATATATATATATATATATATATATATACATTTTTGAGAATAAAAAATCTATATCTATATAATATATAAAAATGGAAGCATAGTAATTAATTCTACTACTTTCTCATCATGTCACATCACTTTCTCTCTCTTTTCTTATTGTTTTTCTTCTTATTAATTTCTCACCTTATAATTACACTTTCTCCAACATTTCTCTCTTACTTTTAGATTTTTATCTTCCCACAACTCTATATCTTAATGTTACAATTCCTTACTCCCTTCATCTCCATTTTATTTTGATTCTTCTTCTTCCTATTTTATTTGCTATAAAATTTTTCTATTATTTCTTCAATTCAATCCATATTTTGTCCATACAAAAAAGCGATCTCTCTCTCTCTCTCTCTCTCTCTCTCTCTGAGTTTTGGTTTGATTTAATTCTTTGATATTTTAAAAGTGAGAGTTTGAATTTATATCAAAAAACAATCTACATGGCTATATATTTGAATATGCCTATCAATTGTAAATTTGTGATGAGATTTAGTTATCATGGTAATCTTCTTAAGAGAATGAAAATTTTGAATAATAATTTGAAACTTAAAAAATTTTAGCTATACCAAAGAAATAAGGTAAACATAATGGACTATAAATTTTTTTTGAAGAATATAGATCACTTAAAAAAAGAATAATATCAATCAAACACACCCAAATTTCTCCAAAAAAAACACCCAAAATAATAAAATGATTTATTTGTAGAGATAGAGAAATGAAAATTACTTTTAAAATAGCTCAATTTTTAAGGAGAACAAATAATTTTCAATAAAATTTAGAAAATAAACTGTACATGATACCACATCATAAAATAATTATATATTCCCACACATTACGTGGATCTATGACAAAAAAATATTGACACTGGTGTGACATTGATCCCTTAGAAACTTAAAAGTTAAAAGTTTAGTTGAAATTTGTAAACGTTTTAAGAAAATCATGTTGAACTTTGGAGTGAGCTCCTTTCTTCTCTTTCAAGAAAGGACTTTGATACACTTTAAGCACAAAGGAAGAAGAAGCATGCATGTGGTCTTAGAGGACATGCAATTCCATAAGTCAATGAGTGGCCTCACATTAAAGAAAAAATTTAGGAAACGAACCTCTACTGCAAATTCCTTATTTCATTTCATATTTCACGCTCATTTGGTATAAAATTTTGTCACGCTGAATGTTTACTAGCATTATCATTTGGCTAAAAATCTTCAACAATGGTTTGCAACTAACAAGCAACCTCCACTGATGAAATTTCATAAAATCCACACGAAGCAAAACCAGTTTCACTTCCCCATAAAACACACAACTCAAAATTGCTAAAATTTAAAAGATACATTATCGATCTAATTATTTAAGAGCAACCCCTGGGGATTTTAAACACCCTTAGAATCCTCTATAAAAGTCAAGTATATGGGAACATGAACAGTGGCAGCTCCAGGATTGTTTCTCAGGGTGTTCCTTAGTGGGCTTGCTCTGTTACAATTTTTTTTTCTTCAGATTATCTGTTACAATTTTTTCTTTTTTAGATTTAAGTTCGAATTTTTTTTAGCTTTTTCTTTTTGCTTGAAAGCAATGTTATAAATACCGTTTTGGACCATGTTTCGGTTTGTTTAGTGAAACGGAATATTTCGGTACAGATCTATTTCGACGTACCATTTTGGGGTGTTTCGGGATTTCTAAAAAATATTAAAAATAATATATATTTATATTTTCTTATACAACATAAAATTATTGATCCAAATAAGTAGACCTCAAATAAAACAAATCGTTTAGTTTTTCTTTTTTGACACTCAAATCATTTAGTTATTACATAACAATTACTGTTTTAGAATATTAAAACATAAATATGTAATTAAATAATGAAAAAAAAAATAGTGTATATATGTATATCATATTGGGAAGAGGTAAGACTCAATAAATAAGTTTGAAATCAAAACATTTTGTTAGCTTTTTGAGTTTTGTCACGTAGGTGGGGTTAGCAAGCTAAAAGTCTAAAAAACAAACTAAAGAAAAAACTTGACAAAGCAAAAACTAGAGTAAAAAAAGAAAGAAGAAGTAGACTAGCAGAATGTCTGAGACGAAACAAAGAAGACGAAAAGGAAGAAGAAGAAAGGGCGACCCTTGCGATAGTTGGATTTGTTTTTTAGGCATTCGACGCAAGTAATGACATTATGTACTAACGAGTTTGTTAGTTTAAAAGTTTTTCTTTTTTTCTTCTAAAAATTGGTACCAGCCAAAATGTAACAAATAATCTACAAAAATTTAATTTAATTAACATAAAAAATTTTTGAGAGTGTTCCTAATTTTTTTTGAGAGTATTCCTAATTTTTTTTTAAAGGTAGATAAATAAATTTTTTTTATTATATATAAAAAAAAAAAAAAGAATTCAGGTCAGGGTGGTCCTGGGACCACCCTGACCTATATGTGGGGCCGCCACTGAACATGAATGAGGGAAATAACTAATTACTAAGAATTTTTATACCTTCAATTTCTTTTTTCTCCATTTAGAACAATTTGTTTATAAGTAGCAAGATTAGAGACTATACGTGAACATTTATAAATTTTTTTATATTATAAATTTCATACATGTTGAAGTAGTCAACTATAAGTGGAGGAGTCCGACACAACTAACACTCATGAAATTTAGCGTAAAAAAAAAAATTCATAGCATTATTCATAAATTTATAATGTATTTGCGTTAGAAACTCATTTCATCTCTGTGTCCTTATTTTTCAAAAATAAAAAAGAGTATCTTTTTATCAATAATGATAACTTGAGAGAGAGAGAGAGGAAGCGTGCGTAAAGGAAGCTGACAAAAGGTTGTAATCATGGGCAAGGACAAGAAGACAAAGAAAAGAGAACAGATCAGAGAGAGAGAGAAAGAGAGAGAGAGGTGTAGATAGTTGGGTTGGTGTAGTGTCTGTGTGTGTGTTGTGTGGCTATGGCGTGGAGGGTTTCTCTTTTATTCTTTTGTTTCGAGAGAGAGAGAGGAGACAAGTGCTTTGCGAATCGGGTGGTTGTGTCGGGGACGTGCTCTCAGTCTCTGTTACCTTTGCCCCCACTTTGCCCTTCTAGGCGTGTTGCTTTTTATACTAATTCTCAAGCATTTGTTAATGCTTATGCTAGCTTAGTCCTAACCTAACCCTATATATGCTGTCTCTCTCTCTCTCTTTGACCAATCATTACTTCCACTCTCCATCCTTTCTGCAGATTTTGCAGCCAGCACACAAAATAGCATCATCTTTTCATCTTGTGCATCGTACATTCACACATTCCTTTCAAATTTGTCTGTAGGTGTAAGTGTAAACACTCTTCCATAGACCACTACATAATTAAGAGTATCTCTTTTTATAGATTTTGTGTATTCTTTGGAAAAAGCGGCAACTTTATGTTCATATTGTTAGGATTTGAGCATATTAAATACATAAAAAATCTCATAGTCCGCTTAACGATGTACTCTTTTCTACACTTAAATTCACACCATACTTACGTGTTAATTTGAAATTATATTTCATCATGTTTCCTTGAGTCCAATATAGTTATATGAGCATTTTATGTGAGCTTATGCATTAACCATGAGTTGACACTTATAGATTTAGGTGTGAAAAACAATGTGTCCCTACCCGTGCATGTTACATTCACATTCCTTTAAAATTTGTCGGTAGGATTGTAGTTGCAAGTGTAACATTCTTCTGTAAACCACTGTGTAATTAGAAGTATTTTCTTTTATAGATGTTATGATCCTAGTGCCCCACATTGGTTAAGTGTAAACTTAACCATATGTTTATAAATTCTTAGACATCCTCTCTTTATAAGTCGGTTACACTTAACCATATGTTTATAAATTCTTGGACATCTTCTCTTTGTAAGTCAGTTTTCAAGAGTGAGTTCTACCCATGAGTTTGTAACATTTGGTATCAGAGCTAACTATCATCCCGATTAATCGAGTGTAGCTCATTGAGTATGTGATCAAATGAGTTGCGGCTTTGTGGTCGAATCCCGAAAGGGGCGACTTAGAGGCTGGATAAAAATTACTAATAATTGAGTGGAGCCACCAAAATGAGAAAGGACTACTAACGGGTCAGTGTCGCTAGAGTGATCCGTCGTGAACGTCAACTGTGGAGCGTGGTAGTATGTTATGATCTTAGTGTCCCACATTGGATAAGTGTAAACTTAACTATGTGTTTGTAAGCTCTTGGGTACCTTCTCCTTGTAAGCCGATTTTCAAGGGTGAATTCTATCCATGAGTTTGTAACAATAGGTTTTGCATTTTCTTTGAAAAAATTGTAGTTTTATGGTCATATTGTTATTATTTGAGCAAATTTAAAATTAAATATGTAAAGAATCTCACAGGCTTTGGCCATTAGAGTTTCAATTCTGGGAAATAGAACATTGACGGGAATAGGCTCTCTTACTTAAATTCGGGCATGTTTTTAATATCCGACAAGTATGCAAGTGACCAAGTGTTTGTAAAATTTGACTTTGAATTGATGCTTGAAGATGAAACAAAATTAAGATAAATTCAGCACGCGGAATTAATTGAATTAAGTTTTTCTATACCAAGTGTAAATCTCTGACTTCAAAACAAGATTTTAAATGCGGAAGAAAGGTGATAGAGGTAGAGCAACACACATTTGGCATGTTTTAGTAAATACAAGTGTAGGTGCAGACCAATCAAGCAAGCAAAAAAGGATGAGCTTTTTGAATAACCTACAACAAAAACAAGTCCATATGTCTTTGCTTTTCTCAGACTTTTAGCAAAGGAATTTGAATCCAATTCAAGCTTTAGCAGCCCAATTCGGTTCGACTAGTCTTATGTGATTAAACATAAAATCAAATATGAACTGGTATATTAGATTACGAATATAGTTAAGAATCCATACCCCATGTTAAAATCAAGGAGAAATAAAAACATGAAAAACAAAGTAGAGAAGTGGAAGCATAACAGAGAAAGAGATAAAAGGTTATATTGTTCAGCTTAACCGCTTACATTCATAGTGTAAACTGTAAAGTTCTAATTACTACATCTTTGATATATAAGTAATGTACATTATATAAAGAACCCTATTAAGATATATGTAAGAGCTACCAGATTTAGAGTTAGTGTTAACAAGTTTTACAATAAAAGAAAATTTATTAGAGTCAACACCTAAGATTGGTTGGTTGGAATTAGAATCCAATGATTGGAAAAAAAACAGTAATTTTATCTGGATTTTTTTTGGATAAGATTTTATGTGGATTTAATCAATAAGGAGGTTGCACAAATTTCTTCATATGGGTTTAACTATTACTTACCCTTAACCTCATAAGAGTCATGATAATATCAGTCTTTATATGGGTATATTGAATGAACCAATATGGCCCTTCTGAAAGTTTAGACTTAAGACATTGATTTAAACAAATCACATCAAATTAAACCTATATTCTTAGATTAGATTAGGCCACTTGATGCTAAAAGCATTAACGTTCATTTAGGCCCTAATTAAGTTGTGTATTGTATTTCCACTATTATGATACAACTCTGATCCCGAAACAACAATAATGGGTTATAAAATCGATCACTTCAATTCCAAATCCAAAAACCCATTAAAAGTTAATAACTCCAAATCCCTTTTGACAGGTATTGTCCTGTACTTTTATGAGGTATCATGAACTGGGCCAGTCCCCAAACATTCACACCATGGGTCTGAGCCCGCTCAGCCAAATATTTCATTCCTAATTGATCATAGAGGCCCAATCTAAGACAAGCAGGCGGGCCTCAGCACAGCCCATTTTGTTTTAAATTCTTTTCCAAGTATAGATATTTGATGGCCTATAAATAGGTCATAATAATGCAATAATATTTTTCAAATGACCACAGAGTTTCTAGATATAATAAATAAAATAAAGTGGTATTTGGCTTGTAACTCGATCAATAGTATTATTTGATCTTCTTTATAAGAAAATTTAGGGCTTAAATCTGTCTTTTTTCATGAAAAATTTGGTTGACATACCTGAAAAAATAGTATATAAAAAAGGAAAAAACTTAGGTACAGTACTTTAGGTGTTTTTCTTTAGGTTTTCCTCTTAAAATTTAGCCATGTAGCTATTTAATTAAAAAATATACTTCTATTCCATGAGAAAAAAATCCACATAGCAAAATTTTAAGAAGGGAATTTAAGGAACAGTACCTAAGTACTGTACCTAAGTCTTGCTCTAAAAAGATATAACTAAAAACTAGCCTAACTTGTTGAGTGAAGAAAGATGAATTATTCATTGTATTTCCCATATTTTTTTATACATCTTTGTTGTAATATATTTATTTACCGAGTGATGTTAGAGTCTTAGAGATACTATAATTTTACCATACCACTACATTAGTTTTACAGATGAGCAATATACACACAAAAATTGACAACATTTTTTTACAATAGTTGAGTTGGCAAGTTTGTACTAATTCTCATATAGTCATATGATATGGATCCACCATTTACATCATGTTATAGAGCCAAGATTTTAATTCATAGTTCCAAAGGGTTAACATAATGGGTTCATGCTCACATCTCATGAAGCAAATGTTACTAGTTCAAATTTCCTTTTCCCTCTTTGATACGAGAACTTATTTTGTTTTTTATATATATTTTATATAAAAAAATTAACTCTGAAAAAGTTAACTAATATAAGTAACAAAATATATGTAATTGTCATATGAAACATAATGTACATATAAACTATAATTGTGAATGAAGTAAATTTATTTTCTTTTTAAGCAAGGATTCCGATGTGATTCAAAAAAGATCATGAATTTGAAAAGGAAAAAAAAACATTTGGATTCAATTATACTTTTAAATAATTTTAACAAAATATGAAAGTAAAAATTCTTTCTAATAGTACAATTCTTGGATAGATTTAAATTCTATTTAATATGTGAACTTGAAATTATTTGGTACGGTGTAAGACATTACTTTCAATTCACAAGACAAGTGCATTTGTTGGAGCAAAATCTTTAAAGGATACATCCTTCATTTGTTGTTTAATTTTGCTTCAAGGAATTGAACCTATTGTTAGTCAAATCCATTGATGAAATACTTATATGTCAATTATGTACTATATAATAAAAAGTTGAATTATAGAAATCGTGATCATACCAAGTTGTCATTTTCTTTATGTAACAAGTGGTTACAATCTCTTTGCTCCGAATGACTATCCTTTATTAAAGGATTGAATAAATTAAATAATTCCTCTATAACTATGTGATTTTAAATTAAATCCTTAAAATTTAGAAAGTTTAAATTAAAATCAGAAGCTTTTTAAAGTAATTGTAAACGAAAATGAGTTTTTATTAACTAAATATAAAAACAATTCACATAAGTTGTGAGCTGTAACTAAAATCTTATAATGCAAAACAATAATAAAGCCAATGAAACTGGACCCAGTTATATTATATTAATTGTTCACTAATTTTTGGGTATTTCATGTGAGACTTTAATATTACCCAATTTTATAAATGTTTCTCTAGCTTTTCCAAACTTTAAGATCAATTAACATTTTATAAAGGCCAGCTTTTGGTAGAAATGGTGAGAAGTTAAGAAGCCTATCTAGATTCACAACTCATATAAGCTAAGATAGGTAAAGCAAAGAAGGGGATTGGCAAGGAAGAGAAATTCAGGTAAGTTAGGAACTTAGGATACCCTGAATTTGAAAGAGGTCCAATCTCTGGGCCACCCCAAATCATGTGGATGTTTTGCTGGAGGAGGACCATTTTAAAAGTCATTCGTACACTGCTTTAAGGCCCAAACAAAATCCCCAAGAATTTGGATTGGGTTTGATTTTGTATTGGCTTGGGCTTTAGGGTAAATATGTAATCAGTTAGTTTTTCACTCGTGAAATTGTCTAGGATTTACAATTGCACCACCGAATTTTGAACCAAGTATCGATTTGGTTTTCATACTTTTGTTAGGTTTTAATGAAAAATACTAATAAAATATATAATTTTTCACAAGCCAAATATTAAGGGGATTCAATTCATGGTGTTCAAATAGACACAAACGTCAAAGTTTAAGGTAAAATTTGTGGTAAACGTCAAGTTATTTCAAGTCCTGTAGGCTCAGTATTCCCAAACCAAAGTGCAGTGAGAGGCAATAGCAGGTAGATTACTAGAAGAAAGTACTATGTTTGCACATGAGACACTACCACTTTTTATTTATTTATATATTGGTAAATCCGGATAACATTAATAAATAAAATCAACAACAACAGAGGACTATGCCATATATAATGCAAACCCACATAGTTATAAAACAAAAGCAAACATAAGTTCACAGGTGGACTATCAAAATACATATCCTAATTTGAAACTGGACCTTTTTCTGGCCAATGCATTAACACACTTATTTGCTTCACAGAAACAGTGACCAATTTTCACGTAAGGAATTTGGCTGACGAGTGTCCTACAATCTAAAATAAGAAGAATACGATCTAAACTACTCCCTTACTCTTCAGTTATCCAATCAAACATTGGTTTAGTATCTATTTCAATTTCCACTACCCCGAGATTCAAATTTCCACACATTATCAACCCTTTCCTTAGAGCTCACAGCTTTGCATCAACACTAGTAGAGACCCCAATAGAATGAGCGAAGCCTTTTATCCAGGCCCCATTGTGGTCTCAAATAAGGTTCCTCCACTATCCAAACTCGGATTGCCCGAGGAGCACCCAACCATATTCAACTTAACCAAGCCAATTTTAGGTTTATTTCACCTGACCTTTATGACCTGCTTCCTTTTAACCAGTCTAGTTGGAGAGGCTCAGTACATAAACTTACTGGCCACAGCACAAACTTCCCTGTTTAGCTCTCGATTTAGAGGAGAGTTCCTAAACACCACTTTATTTCTACGAAGCCAAAGACTCCAAATGGCAAAAGAAAAGTACATATTCCAATGCATAGACAAATCAGTCCAGATAGAGATATTGTTACTGTTTTTTTTCCAGCCACATACAAAGGTCCAGTGAATAAAATTCATGCAAAAAGGAACAAGCTTGCTAGGGAGGGTATAACCTTCTATAAAGAGAGGGTAATAGAAATTATACATGTGCTAAGTTCTTTTGATTTTTGGGCCTTCGTTTTTACCCCTAGGGAGGGTAATAGGTTAGCCCACAAACTTCCTAGTAGGGGACCTTAATGGGTTTTTTTATTTCCTGACGAGGAGATAGTGAGGTCCCCTGTGGCCCATTTTTTGTGTAAATTTTTGTCCCTTTTGCTTCAATCATATACGTCTTCCCTTCGATAAAAGAAAAAGGACATTTCTTTTCAAACTAGACATGAGATTTTAAGACTTTTTATAAACAGTGAATCAGTCTAATGAATAATGCATATGTGCAATCCCGTACAGAAGTAAGATCAATGATGAGCCAAAAAGAAATTAAAAATAAATAAATAAATCCATTGAGGGGCCTTAAGCAAGGATGCGAAAAGCCAACTAGGATCATTATTTAATACGAGTCCTGAGAAACAAAGTTCTTGCCACCAAACTAAAAACAACTTCAATGTTTCTTCGTATTCTATTTACAAATAGAGACTTGTTTGTGAAAGCTATCTAGCTAAAATGCCATGCCCATCTTGACATAATTGTGAATAGCTCATCAAGAGTTTTGTTACTCAACTAAAGTGCTTTCAATAAAAAGATTTTCCTCTCATTGTAACTATCAAATTTATCCAACAAATATAAATAAATAAATAAAAGTCATAAAGGTTGGGTTTCGTTAATAAAGATACGTTTAAGCCAAGGGTAGTGTGAATGGGTCGGGTAGGGTGGGGATGGGATGGGTTGGATGATTTTTTCAACTTTTTTTTTTCGGGTTGAGAAATTCTCAATCCAATTCACCTCATCGTATGTGTAGAAATCAAGTCAATACACTTGAGTTGGGTTGAATAAGGAAATTGTGCATACATGTTTTATTCCTTGTAAAAAAAAAGGTTTTCATAAATCATATAAGTACTTATTTTTTCAAGAATTTAATATACATCAGTTACATTTAAAAATTTTCAAATTTATTGTAACGAATTCGTAAAATAACAAAATTAATCAAACTAAAATTAAAATAAGGGTAATTTGGTAGAAGCTGCAAATGAATTGACCAATTACTACTTTTTTGTTTATCGTCTAATAATCATCTAAGCCGATGAAGCACGTGTTAGAGTTCAATTTTATCCATATATTATGGATTGTGTCAATTTAGTAATTTTAATTCATGAAGTTTGAAAAAGGTTGAATAATACCTTCGTCCTCGTTTACAATGGAAGTTGACGGTCAACATTTTAATATACTTTCTTTTGAACTCTTTGGTCTATATTCAGCAACATTTAAACCAAAAAGAAAAAAAAAAATGTATGACCACAAATAATTTCACACTTATTTTTATAACTATTTTATGCTGTAAGTTGTGATTGATTATTCATTATTTTTACATAATTTTTTTTTCACCACTTACAATTAGTCACATCGAATAATTGTAAAAATTGATATAAAATTGGTTATGGTCCTAAAATTTTTCTATTAAAAAAAAATGTTAACTTTATTTTATTTTTTTGGGTAAATTGCAAAATATATCCCTGCAATTTGTGGTTATTTAGATTTTATACCCTAAAGTTTGAAAATTTTGATTTTACATCATGATGTTTGGTTCCATTAGAAAAAACACACTCTTAGTTAATTTTTTGTGCTGACATTTTTTTTTTTTTGGCCAAATCATCTCTTAAATAACACAGTTTTGTCCAAAAATCAAAACACAAAACTCAGCTATTTACACGACACTGTTTCACTCAAATAAAAACTATTCCCAAATCCCTACTCCACGAACCCCAACTTCTAGAGAAATTATATAGTCCTCGTGGTGAATCATGTCACTTGTCCACCATTCTACTAAAAAACCCCTACTTGTTTAAAATTGTTTAGTCAATAACCAGTTTCTGTTAATTTTTTTTTTCTGACTCAGCAATTTTAAATATGTGGGATTCTTTTAGTGGAATGGTAGTTAGTGGAATGGTAGACCATGTCACTTATCTACCATAAGGACCTTATAATTTCTCCAGTTTCTCATATAGCAGAACACATAGACCATCCAAGCAGATATGGCGCTTGACAGCTCTTTGAAGTTTCAAAGGAAGACCAGGGATCAGGTTTTTCTAAATAAATGTCTTCGTCTTCATCTAATCTCTTACATATGAAATCAAATATAAGACTTCTCATTGCTCTAGGGGCCTGTTTCTTGGAAAACCACGATTTATTGTTTCCTTTGTCTTTTCCTTTGTTTTCTTGATTTCACAACTGTTTAGTACAATTTATTTTTCAAAATTTTGAAAATAGAGTGAGAATTTTAAAAGCTGGTTAGACTTCAAAAAAAAAAAATCCAATTTCAAACCCCTAAAACAAACAGACCTTTCATCTCCTTGAGTGCCTTCTTCTCTTCTTCATATTTTTCAATTGATTTTGAAGCTCTCTAGTGCATGTACATCTATCCCACTTCTATAAATAGTAAGTTCAATTCACGATATCTTATAATATATATTTAGGCATTAATAAAAATATATATTCATAAGCATACAGACTGGGATGAGCTTGAATGGGTTTGTGGGATCTGCTATCAGAAGTTGGGGTTCTTAGGAATTTGAGAATAGTTTTTATTTGGGTGAAATGGTATGGTGTAAATAGTTGAGTTTTGTGTTTTGATTTTTGGGCAAAACTGCATGATTTAATGATTTGGCAAAAGATAAAAACATGTTAACATGATAATGTGTCACTTAACAGCCAAAACTAACTGAGGGTGTGTTTTTGCTAATGGAACTAAACTTCAAGGTGTAAAATTCAAATAATCCTAAATTTCAAGGGATTTTTTTTAGATGAAAACTTGTGAACTCTTTGGTTTCATATTAATAATAGTTCAAGCTAATTACGGACTATATCATTCAATTTGTAAAAGAAGTTGACAAAAATATGTGTAGTAAAGTGAGATCGTATATGGTTGTTATTGTTATTGTATTGTGCATATTTTATATGGTACATATTGATATTTTTTATTTTAACATTAATTATTCTTGATTTTATATATTTACGCTACTTTGGTTCACTATAATTTTTAATACAACAATTCTAATTAAATACTAAAAAATGTAGAAGTTAAGGTCTTTTGAATAAGGATATAGACCGTTAGGCTGAACTTTGTAATTGTCGTAACTTTCGCTCTTTCCTAATCTATAATTAGCGTCACGTATTCTTCTATTTTTCTTCCTTTTATTTTAACCGTTAGTATATGTTAGCGCACAAAAATATAGGTAAATATTCTCTATAGACAACCTTGTTAAGAAAAAATACTCTTTTTTATTGATAATTTAGAACATTATGTCATTAAAAATATTTTATGGATTGCATTAGGGATGGTAAAAATGTTTTGCCTTGTTTGACTTATCCTATGTGACTTTTCCCTACCCCAGAGAGGTGATAAGGTGAAGATGGGCTTTGCTTCTCTGGCCTTGCGCCTGAATGTATATACACACATTTTATTTATTATATAATTAAATTATTTATACATATAATTTAATCTTTTATACACATATCCTAATTATAGTTTTTTTTAATACATATTCTATTACTATCTTCAAAACACTTGTTTCTCCTTCTCTCTTATTTCTTTCATAGTCACCCTTCCCTTTTTGTTTTATCTTTATCTCATCACTTGCTCTGTGTGAGTTTTTCACTTTCTGAACAGGGGACATGGTTGGGACAAGGGCATCCATGATCCAACCCCACCCTGCTATGTTATTATCCCTAAGGTTTTAATTGGTCGAGAGGATAGTGACTGTTAGTGTTTTTCATCCCGTGTATTTGGTAGAGAGGATGAAAAAGTAGAATGATTGAAAATAAATATAAATTTCTTTTATTTGGTTGGGGAAAAAAATTAGAGGATGAAAAAAAGTAATTTATTTGAATTTACTACTATGCCCTTATTAACAAAAAAGTCACATATGTTTAGTAGAAAAAAAAAAATCAGAACCACATATATAAAGTACTTAAAAAAAAAAAAACCCACCAAATCACTCCTCTCCTCCAAGCAAAAAAAAAACCTTGGAAAAAAAAACCTAGTAGAATCAATTGAGTTCATTAATAAAAACCGCACACCACCATCAACTAGAGGTCCATCAAGCAAGCGAGAAAGGCGTTAATTTGTGAGGGAGTTTTGCTTTGTTCTGTAGAGAATTTCTCTTCATTTGGGCCAATGAGAAGGACATCAATAGCTTTGATAAGCCCTTATGTGGCCAACATGGCCCCATCACTGACAAATCTGGTCATCTCTACCATTAAGGCCAAGTGGCTTAAGGAAACCCCAATATCTCTCTCTAAGTAAGTTTTTTCCTTCACGAAAAATAGAAGTTTTGTTTGTAAATTGTGTTTGGTTATGAAGAAATAGTGGACAAAGAAGGAAACGTAAGTTAATTCAAAGGACAATGTAGTAATTGTCTTTTCTTAGCGGGATTGAAGTTTGTGGTCTTATTGAAAATTACCCCTATTTTCTTCCTCTCAATTTTTCATCCTCCCATTTAAATATCAATATAAAAATATCTCAATTGTAATCCCAATGCAGTCTATTACCTTTGATAAAATAAAAAAATAAAAAGGCTTTTTATTATTTATTTTTATACTACATGGTTATACCTAATCAAGTTTTCTAGAATTGATTACATTGGAGGGCACAGTTTTTAAACAATCCACTAGTTTACCCGTGTAATTCTATAATGAATATAAAACGTAGCTATTCTCAGTTTTTGTCTATTACTTTTTGTTGTTTGGGAAATCAAAGCAATTGTAATGAATTGATTCTAACTAAAAGAAACCTCATGTCTAATAGTGTCCAATGAACCTTGGGGGTTAGCATAACCAAAGTCGGTGGCCTTGGCCGGCACGTCTCACCTCATGGGCTCTAGACTCCACAATAGGACGGGATTCCGATGGTGTAGTTTGTCTTATTTGTGTTGGAGCTTTCTGCTTCTTAATTTGTTATGGTTCCCTTTGTTTTCTTTTGCCTGTTATAATCTTCAGAGTTCAGACCCCAAAAACCAAAAAAGTACTAGAAAAATAATACAGTTTATTTTTCTATAATAAAAAAAAGAAAAAGAAATATGTGTGTGGGGAATAAAAATTAAACAAGTGAACCACAAAGTTGCATTTTGGGGAGGACTGCTTGAGAATCTCAAATCCCTATGAAAGCCCAACAAAGCATAATCTTTTGAACAAGGAATTGTCAGAGAATCAACCACACCGATGCTTGACATGTGTCATTGATGATTGCTCTCACACACAAGAAGAAAAAGAAAAAGAGAAAAAAAAGAAAGAAGCATAAACTGCCATAGTTTTCTCAAGTGGTACAAGGGACCCTATTGTGACAAATCCAATGATCAAATAACCCCAAATGGCTGTCCCTTTCTCTCCTTCCTCTGGTCAGAGCAATTTTTAACGAAATGGAAACTGGGTTTTGGTGGGTCACCTAACAAAATCATAATGAAGATAAAGTGGGGGCCACCGAATTATGATTATGCACATAATAATAATGACATTTCTCAAGGCATAAACATAAAATTGTTCCTAAAAATAATGACATTTCTCAAGGCATTACAGTCCCCCCACCCCCCCCACTCTCCCAAAAATAATCACATTTTTTCATCCATCTTATTTAGACTTTGTGGTTGCCAATATATATATATATATGTGTGTGTGTATGTGGGCTACACATCGTGATTACCGCTTGAATTGCCATTGGATTCTCCTAATACTCAGATGGGTTTTAACCAACATTTGACCAAGTTGGATAATAGTCTATTCTTTTAGTCAAGAAATTCTTTGCAGTGGATTGGAAACATCTGTACCCCATGTTCTTCCATGTTCAAATGCAATTTTTAATTGCACCATCTCTCTCCCATTCTAAAACTCAAAAGAAAAAAAAGAAAAAAAAGAAAACCTCTCTCTCTCTCTCCCAATGTGTGTGTATAGTGGAAGAACATATATACAAACACTTTTATTAATTACTATTTCTATACCAGCTTTATTCTGTAGAAAAGAAGGGGTACCAAGGAGGGTATCAAGGAATAAGAATTTTTTTTTGTCTAGCACAAAGCTCCACTCTGCAATAAAGTAGCATCATTGGAGTCCTTGTTTACCTTTCCCTAAATTGAGGGTATCATATATATCTAGTGGCCCAAAAAAGAGCTTACCAAATCTAATTCATATTCTTGTGTATAAGAAACTTTCTTTATTTCAAGAACTTTGTCATTGCATAGTGATGGTGTCACAAAGGTTCACATTCTTTTTATATAAAAAAAAATCTTATTTTAGTGTATTTATCTCTAGGTGACGACCTTGTTTCCTCATAGGTGCTTTAAAAGAAGGATTGGACACCATTAAATAACAAGCATTTGCTTTTCCACTTCTTGGCTTGCTTAATAATGCACCGAAGGATTGGAAGGAAGCACTTGTGATGCTTCAATGACACCCTACAATATTGAATTCATTTATATATAAAAACTCCAAAGTAATTGGTGCATGACACATGTTAAGTGCATATATTTGTTTAAGTCCTGGTTTTCGGCTAAGAATCATACAAAGTCAACCTGCTTAAAAAAAAACCTAGCTGCTTGCATCATTAATTTAAGGATTTAGGATAACAAATTTTATAGCTGTACACAAACAATAAAGAGGGAAAATGAAAAGAAAAGAAAAGAAAAGGCAAGCACAAAAGAGGAGGGGTTCAATTGGTCGGGTTTGGACCAAATATTTTCTTCTGCTTCTTCTTTTTGGTCTTCAAACATAGTCAAACCAATAAATGGCAAAGGCCCATAGTGATGGTGGTCCTTAATTTGCAAGAACACACAAAACTTCAAAAGGTCATTCATAGGATAGGAGCCTAAAACCCAGCAAGAAGTTGTTGGTTAATCAGTTAAATTTCAACATAATCAATAAATGATGCAATGTTAGTACTAAATATTTCTTTCTACTTTCCCATCCTACATTATTTGGATGCTCTCTGATTAGTTGGTGAAGACCTGTAAAGTCAACTTCAATTTAATTAAGATAGAGACTGAATTGAGATAGAGTTAATGAGTTAGATATGGGAATTGGGATGTAATTGTAAATCTTTAAATTACTTTTTTGTCATCCAAAATAAAATGAGTACTGTAAGCTCAGACTACAACATGCCAAGTCTGGATTACATGCCCTTTCCTAATCATACCTAAACTCTTTAAGCATGTATCTACAACCACATTAGATTAGAGGGAACCTTATTCACTCAATTTATTTGAAATTTGGTAGTGAACTATTCATCCTCCTCACCAGACACTTATTAGCAAAAGAGAGAGAGAGAGAGAGAGAAGGTCACTACATTATTGTAGGTTGTATTAGCTTTAGATCTAAGGTAAGATGCTAAAGAATAAAAGGGTGCACCTTTTACTTTCCTTTAATTCAAAATAAGATGGAGCACCTCACATTTGTAGTACTCACTATCTTGCATTAATGCATCAAGTGCTCTCAAGCATACAAGTATTTGAGCTCCTAAAACTTAAAAAACAAAATTTCCACCTTGCAAGAAAATTTAAATGAAAGGTAAATACAATAGTTGTTGTGATTGGTAACTGATATGATGTTCAAACCAGAGCTACTATTTGCTTTTGAATAAGTTTATGTACACAACTTCCTTTTTCCCTTTTTCTTTTTATAACTCTCCAATAGGGCAAGTGTGTGAGTGATAAGAAGTTTCATGCAGAATTATTGTCTATTGCTCATAACTTGCCATGTTAAAAAGTTGTGAACAAAGTTACAAAGAAGTGTGTATTAGTAATAATTAGTGTGTAGCCTCGTACATATATACGGATACAATTAAAGACAATCACGATTATATGGTTCAAATTAAACATTTTTTTAGAAGATGTTCAAATTATACATGGTATTAGCTTACACTTTTTTAAAACCATACATTTCTAAAATATGAAATGATTTCTCATATTATATATATATATATATATATATATATATATATATATATGATTTAGAATTTAATTGGTTTTATACTTTTTAGTTTTTGCACCTAATAATTTACTTGTCACAAAAATTAAAAACTTAGATACATAGTAGAAGATTGGACTCCAATTAAAAAAAATCACAATAATATGGTTCAAATTGTACATTTTTTAGAAGATATTCAAATTATACATAGTATTAGCTTACACTTTTTTAAGACCATACAATTTTAAAATATGAAATGATTTCTCATTTTATAGATACATGATAGAAAATTAGACTCCAATTAAAATCCAATTTAGAATTTAATTGAATTTGAACTTTTAAATTTTTACATTCAATAATTCACTTAACACAAAATTTAAAATTACATAGAACATATGGCGTAAAATTGAGAACCCAAGTAAAATCTAATTGAATTTTCTACAAGCTCTCTCTCTCTCTCTCTCTCTCTCTCTCTCTCTCTCTCTCTCTCTCTCTCTCTCTCTCTCTCTCTCTCTCTCTCTCGAAATTGTTTGCCTTTTTTTCCTCACATAATGGGAATTCTGCCCTGGTGAGGTTTAAATTCACTGAGCTCGACGTGCTATTTGACCAAAAATTGTTAGAAAGCAAAACTATTTGTTTAAGTATATATGTTTACGTAAAAAATGAGTGTCATGTGTACAAGACATGCATGCATAAAATAAAAACCGACAAAAGAATGAGACATGTGGCATGATATTATAAGTTAAAAAAAAAATAAGGAAGTTTTTAAGGAATTTGTGCAGATGACAAAGAAGATAAGTTCAAACAGTTGGAAGGAATTCAAAAGCCCAGTGATAACAAGAGAAGCTTCACAACTTTGAGAGTAAATTAGAAGAAAGTAAACTGATCCAAAATCTCTGGACAAGACCTTCGAAATAATCAAGAAAACACAATTGGAAAGGATCCCAATCTCTCAATTATAAATCTACATCGATTATTTTATTTTTTTGACAGAATTATTTCCCAGATTTAAGATTAGGCATTTCGTACTACTAAATAGTGTGATTTAGTAGTTGTCCATTGTTATCCTTTTGAAGTCTGATTAATTAAGGGCACTCACGGATCCCCATTCTGCTATTAAATTCATTTTATTATTATTATTGTTATTATTATTTTTTTAAAGATATGATAAGATTGCAATCTATGAAGTTTATTCTATGATGATTTTTTTTATTATCAGGTTAAGACATCAGTCAATTTTTGGTATATGCAAGAATCTCAAATCTCTTATTAGACAACATAAGACTCTACTAATTAAGCTAATTGAAATCCGATTATTTAATAATTTTGCCCTATCATGTGAATGCAGTTGTATCAATGACTTTAATAAGGTGCCGATGTGGTTGGTTATGAACTTGGTTTGAGTATTTGACTTCGTTTCTAAAAGGAAAATGGATCAGTTAATATATCAATTGAGATGACTTTTTAAGATCGATGAAGATGATGCTAGTAATAATAAGTAAGGATGAAGCCATGGGGTCGAGGTGCCACCTTCCTACACTATACTTTTTTTTTTGTGTTATTTAACTTATATTTCTACATTTGTATGTGTTATATATATATAGCTTTTCTATATATTAGGTTTCATTGAGAAGAAGTGAGTTCCAGTTAGCTCAATTAGTAAAATCTCTGATAGTTGAATAAAAGATCTGAGATTCAATCCCTGTCTACACCAAAAAGTAGATACTATAGGTTGAATCTCTCTCTAAAAAATAAAAAGGGTTTCATTGAAAAGAAATATTTCCTATTATAACAACTTTATAAAGGTTCAAAAGTTATAAAAGAAAAATAAGAATAGAAAAATAAATGAAAAGTATATTTTCACAATGAGAAAATTACAATATAGCTTAACATAGAGAATAAATACACTATTATGGATGTAAGGACATGATTGGCACCACAACCCAAATAGTATAGACAATGGCCCAAAAAGTCCAAAACAATGAATTTGTTAGAGAGTGAGCTTGATATTGAACGTTCAGTGAATTAAATGATGGACTAATTACTATCAGAACAAGCAAGACAAGCAGTTTGGACAAAGAAGGATGCTCCTTGGGCAAGTCCAAGGAAGGTTTGTTCTTATATTTATATATATGTGTGTGTGTGTGTGTGTGTGTTTTTTTTTTTCTTGGACTTATATAAATGCTCAAGTTCTTCATTACACAGTGCTTTTCTCTTTTTTTTAATCTCTGATGCTTACTCCTGTCATAGGGTTCTTCCCTTTTATATCTCCTTCTCTTCTTTCATCCCAGCCTTCCACGTGTAGATAAGATTACTAATTCTCTTGATACTTGTCCCGTCAGCACCTTCCTAAAATCTCTGTAGGTAGCTGTAAGACTGAAAACTACTACTTAGGTATTACTTTCACATTAATGTGGTCAAGAGGTTAGATGCAGAATATGTAATGTGGTGGTAGTAGCTTTATGCCCAGATCTTTCTCATCTCTCTAGTGACTCAGCTTTCATTGAAATTTATCATCCCGAGCATGGTTGCCCACTGCCTAGGGCTTGATGGATGGTTGGACTTTAGGCCTCTAATCTACCGCCCGAGGAGGAGTAGCTCCTCAGACAACATCACTTGTTTACTATGACTTAACCTCTTTTTTGGCTTAATAACTTACCTACCTTCGTCAACACTTATCTGTTTTTGGGGTATCTGATGTCCTCGGGTGTGGCACATGGCCCAATATCCTTATATGAGCCCTTCACCCCCTACAATGGATATGCTATCTTTAATTTTTTTTATAATCAATATGATATCTTTTATGGGTTCTCTAATATTAAAATACCATTTCATATTCACGCAAGTAACATTTTATTGTATAGATTGATCTTAAGTATGATATATATATATATATATATATATATATATATATATATATATATATATCATGTGTGTGCATTGTGTTTGTCCATAATATGTATAAATCTACATATGCCCGTGTGTATATAAAGACTAAAGTTAAATCTTGACCCTGTTATTGATAGTAAGCTATGGAAAGCAAATGCCTAAGTAATGACTTAGGTTCTAAGTTATCAAGTATCAAGACTAAAATTCTAATTAAGATTAGGTGCCATCAAATATATAAAAAACTAAGTAATTTATGTCAAGTCTCAATGTAAGCAGAACATATTGGTGCCTAAGTAAACAGTAAATACCGAATGAGTCGGTGAAGGAGAACTAAAGACCTAAGAAGACTAACTACTTATGGGCATGAATACTTTACAAAGCCTTACGAACAAAGAGAAACTACTATGGGAATACAATAGAAGGGTAATCTTATGGTCCGTTGGATTGAAGGGGAGAGAGAGAGAGAGTAGAGAGAGAGAGAGAGAGAGAGAGAGAGAGAGAGAGAGAGAGAGAGAGATAGAGTGAATTTAGCTCAAAATTAATTTATTTTCAGCCAACTCTACAGTCTCTACTTTATTCACATCTACTCCCTCCCCTCTTTCTCTTCTCCATCCAAACGGTCCAGTGGAAAGTTGTGCCCTCTCTTTAGAATGAGTTCTATTTTATTCTTGAGGCTTTTGGATGATTATTGACAATTATTCCATTCATGTGTCTGCCTTTTATTTATGACACTTATCGTGCTTCCAAGCATTGCTTGTAACTTCCATAACTACCCTGATGCCACTTGAATCTATTCTAGGCACTGTTACAAAAATTGATAACTATTACAAAAACCACCACGTTTCTTTTCTCACATTTTCTTCGTACCTATTGTTTTCCCAAATGTTGTGTCCCTATTTTGCCACTTGTTGCACTGGTGGCAAGGCTCAATTATTTTTTATCCAACATCTATTATTTGATATTTGTGTTTATTTGTTTATCACGTATTATTTGATAAATGTCCTCTTGATTAAGGCATGATTGAATCCAATCAAAATATAATCTATAAACAGTATGCAAGAAGTAACTCGTATATTATATGATAATTGTATGATTGTAGACCTAAAAAAATGAATGTAGAAATTAACATAGTAGAGAGCTCGACTAAATGATTAATGCCAAGAGTTAATAGTTCGGTTGTTAAAAACAAAATTGCCTAGAAACACGTTTGAAAATGAGGTGTGAGTTTCAGTTAAATGAACTAATAAAGTTTTTTATCGTCAATTAAAAAATTTGGAGTTTAAATTTCGCTTACACTGATTATTGCTTTGACATGATAATAAAAATTAAAAAGTAATTATCATGAAACCGACCATCATATTTTAAAATTTATCCTATCAATAGAAAATAAAAGTTGGAAAATGATATTGTTGGCTTTTCTGCAAGCATAAGTAGACATTAGAATAATGTTTAACTTAATTAATGGTATAAATGATTTGTTCCGTAGAAAAGGAAAAAGATAACGGCACAATTGACATATAACAATTAACAAACTTGGTTTTGGCAAAAAAATAAATAAAAAATAGTTGAAATGTTCTGGCGGTATCTGTACAATAATCATATCACAGTGATGACAAATTTAAGATGAATCCAATGATCACTTAGTATTTTAAGCAGATATGAAAGAGGCTTACCAACTTTTACCTCGAGTCCCTGATGGATTATTGGCGTGTACGGTTTCCATTTGGTAATAAAGAAGCTTCTACTCTGAAAACTGCTCAATTAATGGTTGCTTTTTTTTTTTTTTTTTTTTTTTAATTTTTTTTTTAATGGTTGCCTTAAGAGCTAAGAGGGTGGTCCATTGTAATTACTGGCATGGATGCCAACCTGACCCAGACTCTATGATTTTTTTAAAAATTGCACACCTAATATCATATGGATAGAGATTGAAAGCATTGGACCGTCAAAATTATGCATCAAATTTCAACCATGGGTCATGAATTTGACAGGTCTAATGCACAAGTGTATTATACTCAAGCCAAGTCTATATCATATTTATACCAGCTAATAAGTCCAACCTCTTAAAACTACTTAATCTTAAATATTACCCATATGTGTAAATGATCTATAATTTTGAGTAACTACTACCTAATCTTAAATATTACCCATATGTGTAAATGGTCTATAATTTTGGGTAACTACTACACACTCTTTCAAACTACACACTCTTTCAAAACCATCCCATCTTCCACTCTCTTAACTTGAAGCAAATGCTATGTGCATGACACATATCATGCACTAGTTTTCACCTTTTCTCTTTTCTGATTTTTTGGTTAACACTAGCTTCTAGAGTGAAGTAAAGCTGCCACATGCATAGGTCACCTACCACAAAATGTTTGCCCATTTGTGAGTGATGCTCATACGTTTTGTGTTGAGCATTATGTGCTTACTGTATTTTTGGATAAACTCATTGTAATCAATGTGTTTTATTTATTGTGCAAAAATATCATTGTACACTAAAAAAAAAAAAATCATACTTTTAAATAGAAAATTTTGTTTTAAGATGAAAAAAGGTTCATCAATTGAATTATTAACCTCCTATTTATTAACCAATGTGTCCAAAACTGTAGTAATCAATCAAGGCTACTATTCAAGTAGCAATGATGAACATATAGATCCAATTGGTGAGAATGTGTTACCCCCTTGATTAAGAATAAAGGTATTCTTAATGCTTGTAAATGATACCTGACTCTTTATTTTGGAACATAAAGTAGCTGCACCTACTTTCGAGCACAAGCCCACAAAAATCAATTGCATTATACCCTACAAATTAAGGCTACATAGTACTCTCCATGTAGATTTCCACAAATTATGCAGTTTTTGATTTCTGAAAAAAAAAACCCTCCAAAATGAGTTTAAAAGCTCTAGTTAAAAGAAGGAAAAACTGCAATTATGTACTCTACTTGTTTCTGTTCAATTATTATTGGAGTAAAAGTACATCATATATACTATTTAACGTGTTTAAATATTCTAAGAAAAGACATTTGATCTAAAACCCAAAAAGAAGAATAAACAATTCAAAAAAAAAAAGAAAAAAAAGACAGAGCCTTTCAAAGCCTACAAAAGCAGGTCAAAGCTCAAATACACACCCAGAGACAATGTTAGCTCAATTTCTTAACTTGTTACAATGTTCACAAAATAATAGAAGTGAATGCAAGCAAATGCATCTATCTTTTCTTGGTTTTATAAGATCAATAAGGACAGGCTGGAAGGATCCAAACCCAACCCCACTTCCATAGTAGTTCCATTATTATTAGTGAAGAAGAGCAAGAACACACTCTAACCTCTAATTAAAAAGTTGATATTTTTGCAACACAAACAAAAAACAAGCAGCAAGAAAAAAAAAAAAAAAAAAAAAAATTTAATAAAGCTTACATAAAGCAGAAAAAGGGAGACTTGGGTTTCCTTCCTTTTCTTGCTGCCTCTGCTAAGCATCTTTTCCTTACTTTTTCCCCTACTCTCTCTTTCTCTCTCATATTCTTTCCCTCCTCTTGTAGAAGTTTTTTTTACTGGGTTTTCTTTGCTTTGCCTTGCTTTGCTTGTTTCTACCTTCATTTCCTTGCCTTTGCCTCTGCTTCAACCAGAATTTGCTTCTTGTTTTGGTGACTCTTCTTTGTGAGTTTTCCTCTCTGGCATTGTTTGTTTAATCACAAAAGTTAGTTTGCTTTCCTTGCTATTAGTTTTCCTCACCTGGGATTCTCTTTTTTCATCTTGAATTTCCTTGGAGTTTGATCTTCTGGGAGAATTCAGGTGCTGAAATCCTTTCTGGGTTTTTGCTGATCATACTCTTTAGCCTGCATAGTAAAATTCTCTTTTCAATTTCTACTTGTTAACTGTTACAAAATTTTGTTTTTTTACTTCACTGTTCATATCTTATACACAAAAGTTTGAACCTTTAGTTAATTTTCTTGGCAATTCTGCTACTCTATTATATTGGGTTTCTGATTCCATGGGACTCTGTCATGGAAAACCCATTTCAAATCCACAAAACAAATCCGAAAACTCGTCAATTCCGGGCGAGAACGATCTTGTCCCAAATTCCCAGACCCCAAAATCCTCCAACTTTCCCTTCTACAGCCCAAGTCCTCTGCCTAGTCTCTTCAAGAACTCACCTGCAGTCAATTCTAGTGTGAGTTCAACTCCTCTGCGCATTTTTAAGCGCCCATTCCCGCCTCCTTCGCCGGCTAAGCACATCCGGGCATTGCTGGCAAGGCGGCACGGCTCTGTTAAGCCTAATGAGGCCTCAATTCCTGAAGGAGATGAGTGTGAGATTGCCTTGGATAAGAACTTTGGGTACTCCAAGCAGTTTGTGGCTCATTATGAGCTTGGAGAAGAGGTGGGGCGTGGGCATTTCGGGTTTACTTGCTCTGCTAAGGCCAAGAAAGGGAGCTTGAAAGGTCAGGATGTGGCTGTCAAGGTTATACCAAAATCGAAGGTCTGGTTTGTTACTTTGATCTTCTATATTTTTCACTATGTTCATTTGTTTGAGCAGTTATGTTCAATGCAATGTCATTATTGAATTCCTCTAGTTCTTGGATTGCTTATGTTCTTACATGTATCTATAAGACAGACTTATCTATGGAAGAATTAATTGAGGCCCATGTGAAATTTATATCCTGTTGGGGCTGTTCATAGTTCTTACTTGATACAATAAATATGAGGGGTTCTTTTTGTTCTTCTGATAAAACTAAAGTGGAAGCATGTTGCTGATTGTAAAACATATCCTGAGACTGAATGCATTTTGATAGCGGTTTGATTTTGATGTGGCTTGTTATCTGTTGGGATTTTTGAGACTTGAAAGAGTATAGGGTGTGATATGAAGGATTATTGGATATATCATTTACTCCACTCAGTTGTGTGTTGCAGGTATTCTACTTTGCGTACGGCAGTGTGCTGTCATGTTAGGCAGGTCTCAAAAGCAGTGTCAAAATTTATACTACTCTTATGTTCATAATAGATTTTTCTCTTCTTCATAGTGATGAGATTGTTTATGTGTGTATGAATATGCTTAAAGTTAAAATATCCAGTATTGTGACAAATATGATGGGGGCTCAGTTCTCTCTGTTAGACAGTTGAAGATCCTTAGATATATGGTTTGTTTTGGCTAAGGTTGAGGAAAAGTTGTCTTTTATCATGATAAAGTCATGATTGTGATATTTCAACTTATTCTCATAAAGTACTAGGTAATTTTCTCTATGATTGTAATTTCACTTTTATAGTAGAAAAGTACATTTAAAGAACCCATATTCTTCCAAATCATTGGGCATAAATACATGTATGAAAATTGTTGATAATTATCCTTGTCCCCTTGGCAATGGATTGTTGTAACAATAGAATGACTGTTGCTTTCTTATTGAAAGGGGGGTTTTGTTTTTGCAGATGACCACAGCAATTGCTATAGAGGATGTACGAAGAGAAGTGAAGATATTAAGGGCACTATCAGGACATAAAAACCTTGTGCAATTCTATGATGCCTATGAAGATGACGAAAATGTTTATATAGTCATGGAGTAAGTGTAGAATGCTTTAATTTTTCTCAGGATATATCTTATTGTATTACAATACCTTGCTTGGTCTTTTTGCTAAGATAAAATAAAAAGATATATACGGTCTATAATTGCCAAAGCAGAACTTGAATGAGTTTTTTTTGGTAATGAGAATTAGATTGCAAATTGTACATATGGCAATCATACATAGTGTCACTTCTATGTAAAGAATTCACACTTCTAATGTGCTTCTGGTTGCCATATAAATTATTGGGATATTGATGCCAGTTTTACCATGTTGCTTGTAATATCAAATGGATTTGAAATGGCTCAGTCATCCATATAATCAGCTTACAGATGCTTTATATGAGAATAATGGACTGGTTGAATAGTCTGATACTTGAAAAAAGGTTAGGCCCTTGTGTTGTATGATATTCATCTGATATACCAGGATTTCTAGGGATGCTTATCAATGTGTTGTCCTCTTGCCTTTCATGTTATACATTTTCTCTGTTATTATTTATTCCCAAAACAGTGATAGGAGTTCAATATTTGTTTTTAAGTTTCTAAATTGTCTTGATGAAAGCTATATCCTTTAAAATTTTTAGCTCACCCTCTTTATATATGTTGCATTCTTCAGGTTATGCAATGGAGGTGAACTGTTAGATAGGATACTTTCAAGGTACTCTTATTCTCACTAAATATTTTCTTGCATACCATAAAGTGGGAAAAAGATACGCCATATCTGCCTGTTATATAGCATTTTGACTGGCTGAGTTTCCATTTTTGTTTTCTAGGGGTGGAAAATACTCAGAAGAAGATGCCAGAGTGGTTATGGTTCAGATTTTAAGTGTAGTTGCCTACTGTCACCTTCAAGGTGTGGTTCACCGTGATCTGAAGCCGGAGGTAATTGACTCAAAAAGATTGTAAGTTATTTAAACCGTTACATTAGGGAGAAAAAAGAAAACAAAAGATGTCCTCTTTTTTGGAGTTTTCTCAGCTACGGATGCTTTGAATTCCTTGTTTCGCACTTACCAAAAAAGGAAAATGTGTCACTTTTAGTCTTAAATGCGCGAACATGATGACACCCTGGTTTTACTACTAAACAATTTCTTCATTGGAAAGTTAACATTTGAATTTTTTTTTTTCTTTTTAATACTTTTGAGTTTTTACTTTATACAATATTAATTTAAACTGGTACAGTGTACTCTATGTGATTGTGGGTTTTCATTTAATGTCTCAACATAAGAGCCGAATATGTAGTGCTGTACTGCCTCTATTAGTGACTTGCCTTAAGCTAGTTCTTATATTGCACATTATCAATTTCCCACTACCAAGTAAGGGAGTCAGAAGAAGCCTTTTCTGACCACATTCATGAATCTTAGATACTGATTCTATGGTTGTTTATATTATAGCACCAGTCTGTCAACTATTTATCATTGGTCTTTTGAGATGAATATTTTCAGCATAATATATTTATATACTCAAATTATTCTATATCCTCTTTTCTGAATGCGTGTTTTTCTGCTGCAGAATTTTCTTTTTACTTCCAAGGATGAAAATTCCCCGCTCAAGGCCATTGATTTTGGACTCTCTGACTATGTAAAGCCAGGTCAGGACTACTACCTGAGATTTATCTCTCTGATTACTTTAAAAAAGCTGAGTTATGGTCTGATAATGAGAAGTTTCTGCAGATGAGAGGTTGAATGATATAGTAGGAAGTGCCTATTATGTGGCTCCTGAAGTTTTACATAGATCATATCAGACCGAAGCGGACATGTGGAGTATTGGTGTTATTGCTTATATTCTTTTATGTGGAAGCCGGCCTTTTTGGGCCCGGACAGAATCTGGCATCTTCCGAGCTGTCCTCAAGGCAGATCCAAGCTTTGATGAAGCCCCTTGGCCATCTTTGTCTCCTGATGCAATTGACTTTGTAAAGAGGCTTTTGAACAAGGATTATCGTAAGAGATTAACTGCTGCTCAGGCTCTAAGTAAGTCACTGATGCCATCTAATTTTCTATCATGATTTGTTTATCCACCATGGAATTATATAGGACTATTAGTAAGCGTCTGCAGGTGATGAAAATAGAATTACATGGGTGTGCAAACAACCTAAATGCGAGGGATGTGACAGTGTAAAACCATATCTTTTCTCCAATTAAGAATAAGATTCCCCTGGTTACCTTTGTCAAAAGGATTCTGTTTTTGCGGCTCCACTGGTGGACTTGAATTAACTACTAAGGCTGCGATAAATCTGGATTATATAGGGATGAAGACCAAATTTTATGCTTTTCTTTGTTTGCAATATGGTTTAACAATGGAGTTTGGATGAGCTGCTATCTATTGCTTTCTATTGGTAATGAAGTTAGCTATCATTACTGTGAATTTCTCCTAGTTTTTAAAATTTTGCAACCCTTCTTTCAGGAAAAATGCAAATCATGCGTAATTGTTTAAAGTCCTGGACTTCACCCCTGGTTTATAAAAATTAAAACCATATTGGAAACTTGTTTCGTGGTTTCCTCTTCAAGTTTGTCTCTGGTGAAGCAAGTTAATAATAAGGGACATGGGAGGCAATTACACTGAGACTGAGTGTACTTTTTCCACATGCCTCAGTTTTTGATGTCCAGCATGCTATGTTTCATATTCTTATTCCTTAGTGTTTGTTTAAAGTTCTATTGCTTACAGCAAAAATTTTTGCCCAGGTCATCCATGGCTGGCCAATCATCATGATGTCAAGATACCGATGGATATGATAGTGTACAAGCTTGTTAAAGCTTATATATGCTCATCTTCTCTACGCAAATCAGCATTAGGGGTATGTAATCGTACTTATCTTTTTCCCCCCTTTTCTTTTTACTTTTGCTTCATTTTATGTCTTGATTTTGACAGAAGACAATCTTTTCTGATCTAGCAATGTAGTGGTTTCTAATGTTAGTCCATGATTTATGCTTTGTACATTACTTTTTCTTTGGTCAAAACCTTCCCAGTCAACCCAACCAAATTGTAATAGGTCTAAGAAAGCAGACATTAAGTACTAGTGTGGTAGTAGAGCTGACCTAAAATGAACATAGCAGCCAGCAGCTTTATTGAAACTGTTGAAATTTTAAAAAATGAACATATTGGTTTCATGTCCATAATTTAATTGTCATGTGAGTTATCTGGATGACATAATAAGTCATATGACTAAAATATACTTGGATGGTCATTTGAATTGCCACATAATGAGTTGGAGGAAATTCTTCCAAAAACAACTTTGTCCAAAAGAAAAAAGAAGTCTGAGATATCTCTTAGATGTGGCAATGGATTGATCAATACAATTAGTACCTAATTAATTTGTTTTATTATCTTCCTTTTTTTTTGTTGCCTTTTGGCATTACCTATTTGTATCCAAGGTTTTGGCAGTAGGTCTGATTGTGCCCTGGTTCCAAAACTACCCAGTCAGAAGCTTTCAAATTAGTCTAGTAACCTTGGCTATAGTGCTGGTATATCAAGGCTGACCTAGATTGAGCCTACCAGCCTGCTTATCTTATAGGCTTGAAGCTTCCAAGATTATTCAAAATAGACAGTGTTGTAAAATACACGCAAAATAATAAAATAGCAAGCACCACAACACAAAAATTAATGTGGTTTAGCTAATTCCAAGCCTCATCTACAGGCATTTCAACCACACCTAAACTTTCACAAAAGCTCTCAAACATAGACTAACCCAAAACCCTAATGGACTCAAGGTGCTCTTGCACGAACACACTAGATGAAGCTTAGTTTCTAACTCTCTCTCTAGACAAAGCTTGTCTTTTAACTCTCTCACACTCAACAAACTTAACTAGCAAACCTTCTTACTTCTTTTCTTTTCAATGTGGGAACTACCACTTTTTAATGGAATTAGTGCACTTCATTATTTTTTAGTTGATGTGGGATTCCAAGAACAATAAGGAATTCTCTATACTTCTATCATTGGCTGGACTTAACGGATGGTCATTATAATTTGATTGGTTGGCCAAACCAATTTATTGTAAGGTTGGGCAGGATGAGCCTAAAATATACATCTGTTGTCCCAACCAATTAAATTAATGAGCAACATGCGCCCCTTCATCTGGAATTTGTGATTAAATTATATATTCATACATGGAGCCATGAATGGAGTTAATACTGTTTATATAATGTACTTGATATGAACATTGGATACGTTGGGAGTAGTAAATATGTGAAGTTTTGCCATCATGACAGGCTCTTGCAAAGACATTAACTGTAGCTCAGCTTGCTTATCTGCGGGAACAATTCACATTATTAGGTCCTAACAAAAATGGATTCATCTCTATGCAGAACTTTAAGACGGTCAGCTCTTTTCCTAATCTTATCTTTTCTTATTTTAATACTCTATGGAGCCATTATAAATATTGGTGGATTTAGCAGGGTATGATAAAGAACTCCACTGATGCAATGAAGGATTCACGGGCCCTAGATTATGCCAACATGGTAATGCTGTAAAAAAATCATAAGTTTGTTACTACTGATTTCCTTAATTTAATTAATGTATTTCCTAAAAAAATATGTAACGATAAGAGTGGTGGCTGATTGTCTACTAGTGTATGTTACAGATTAGTTCTATTCAGTACAGAAAAATGGATTTTGAAGAATTTTGTTCGGCTGCCATAAGTGTGCATCAGCTGGAAGGAATGGAGAGCTGGGAACAACATGCAAGGCGTGCATATGAGCTGTTTGAGAAGGCTGGGAACAGACCAATTATGATAGAGGAACTTGCTTCTGTATGCTCTCTTTCTCTCTCCTACATGTATTTCTAGTATGTATAGAACAATGTGTGTAGAGTTGCCATCTGGTCCCCACCACCAATCGCGACTTTCCCTTTTTATTTAGCCCAAATAGTTTTTTGGGGCTGAAATTTTTATTTTATTTTAATTATGACTGTTTCAAAGAGCACGAAAACAATTTTATTTTAGTTTAGTTTCATATAGAAGTCACTTGCATTTTAACTGTTGGTCAATTGTATTTTGTTCTAGATCTTATTACCTAATTAGGTTAATAGTATTTTACTATTTTTGTAATTCAATATATTGGGCTTGGCCCAAGTCAATTAGAGTTAGGGTTTATTGCTAGTAGTTTATATAAGCTTGCTATTTTACTCCAATGGGGACAAACTGACTTGATTAATGAAATTTGTATTGGAATTTTCCGATAGCTTGGTGGTGATTCCAAGCAAACCTAGCTGGAGAAGCCTATAATTTAGGTAGCTCTAGGTGGTGAAGTCTAGGGTTTGTCTTGTTATTTTTCTTGAACCCCTACACATATATGTTTTGCAAACCTTGTGTTGCTTCAATGACTTGACTTGATAACTACTTCAGTTTCTCATTCAAATGTTGTTCAACTCCTCACCAACTGATCCAAACTTAGTAAAACTAAGAAACATTTTTTCCTTCCAAAATCATCACACTAATACATTGTCTTCAATTTTTTTTTTCCAGGAACTTGGACTTAGCCCATCAGTACCTGTTCATGTGGTTCTCCAGGACTGGATAAGACACTCAGATGGCAAGCTTAGTTTCTTGGGGTTTGTTAGACTTCTCCACGGGGTCTCTTCCCGCTCATTTCAGAAGGCTTGAAATTGAACTGTGCTACACGTAATTTTTCCTATACTCACTTTTCTTGACCTGAAGTGTCTCAAGGTGACAAACTGCAAGCTTGAATTCTGAGAACTGCCCTAAATGAGCCAGTGATTTGCATTAGTCGAGTGGTGGGATGCTGCAAGCCATAAAAACTGTAGCTGCTGTTGCATTTGATGCTGGTGAAACCATGTGCAACATGTTTCTCATATAATTTTTTTTCCTTCCCACTTATATAAGGCCTCCTTTTTTTTTTTTTTAATGATTGGTGCTGTTGAAATTTAGAGAAATGTACAGATGAGGATAGATTTAAGAATGTATGTAGAATTAGCAGACTGCTTAATAACTGATGTGAGTTTTGTTGTCTTCAGGGTTTATCCCTCGAGTACCCAATGCACTTGATTTCCAAATAAGTTCTTCCTGTGATTTACTTGCAACTTTTAGTTTAACCATGTCATTCATCGTGGTGACAGCAGGGTGACCAGTTAATTGATATCAATTATGTACTAATAAGAAAGAAAATATTGCTTATTTTCCTTCGGTCTTTTAACTGTAAAACTGATGAAAAACAAAAGGAATTATTGTGGCATTAAAGTGTAGCTCGAATTGTTATATTTAAAGGAACTTGTCATTTGAAATCCTCCAATAGTTTGTGTTCACATTCTCTTGTTCTAAGTTCCTTATATTAGGGACAACTTTGGGAGGTAGTTTAGTGGTTGGAAGCCCTTATAACTCATCACACCTACAAAATCTAGAGTTATGGGTTCGTGTAGTAGCATGTACCATTAGTCATGAAAATAAGCAAGCCTAAATTCATTTATCCCTTAAAAGATGAAGATTTGGTTTCATGTATTGGCGTGTCAAATTTCGTGGGGGAGCTTTGTATCATTGCCTTTAAAGACTTTCACCTAGCTTAAATATAAAAATTACAAACCCCTTTTTTTCTTTTTTTTTTATAGATAAAATAGGAGATGATATATTATAGAAACCAAAAACAGATCAAGTTTAATTACATCATAAGAGGTGTATAGCCCTCAGGATTATCTACAACAAAAGGAGGACAAACATTACAGCATGTTGAACAAAAGCAAGGCTTTGAGTATATTCTCTTATTCTTTCTACTTGATTTGTTCCCCTCTTAGCCAAAAGATCTGCAACCCCATTAGCTTCACGGTAGATATGTTCCAGCTTAACGTCCCATTGTCTGCCTAGCGGGTCCCTGCTGCAATAAAAAACAACCATGGACATTCCAACAGAGGATTTGGATTGAGATTTGAGAAGTTAGTAGCTGAATAACAAGGGTAGAATCAGTTTCCAAGTAAATAAATCTAAAACCCAATTCCCAAGCCATGAGAAGACCATATCTAACTACCCAAAGTTGTGCAATGTTGTTGGATGTAATGCCCAAATTAATAGAAAAACCTTTTAACCACTTACCATTATGATCTCGAATGACACCACCAGCTCATGCTTTACCTGGGTTAGTCTTAGAACTATCATCCGTTTTTTAAACTGACGTAACAGAAAAATCCATAAATTCATGGAGAACAAGTATTTATGAAAAATCCATAAGTATAGAAAAATCCATAATTCATTAAAATGAAAGCAAGCTTACAGCAATCTTTAATTGCATAACAGAAGGCTATAACAAAACATTAAAGTTCACAAAGAATAGAAAATATCTCAAAGAACATCAATACATCACAAAGCTCTCTTAAATTCACAAAGAACAAACAAGCACCACCTAAAAGTACGACTCTCCTTTTTTATTTTTATTATTTATTTATTTATTTATTTTTTAATGATAATCGAATACGATTCTCCTTAAAATTTAAAACCAATGCCTACTTCCATCACATCAGAGAAGCTATTCAATTAATTGGAAACAGGTGACGAATTTGCAGACACATTCAACACGCCAAGCATAGGGGAAATGTTGCAACTTGCAAGCATTTTCTACCAAATTATATGCAACCATTTTCGTTGTAACAATTATAAGAGTTGGGTCAATAATGAGAGTAATATTGGGACAGTAGGACCGTAATTTTTTTTTTTAAAAACCAGTTTGTAAAGTTTTTGATTACAAAATACTAGTTAAATTAGCCTGAAATACAGAAAGAGCAAGCGGGGGAACAGACTCCATCCACACTCTTAGTCTAAAACTTGAATAGCATACCTAACTAAACTAGAGCAACTTTATTACCTTCACTCTTTGTATGAGATTAAAGTAATTTATTACATCCGGTAAAAGACTTAACATCCTCAATCAGTAAACCAATAGGAGACAAGGACTGCACTTCAGCGGATAAGGCTTGAAAGATCAACCATGAATCCCCTTCCAACACTACATTAGCAATCCCAATTTCTGCCGCAAATTCCAGCGCCCTGGTTGCTTCAAAAGCTTCAATTTCTGCTGCTTGATACACCCATGGCACCCGTTGAGAAAGAGATGCAATAGCCAAGGCACGTGAGTCCCGAATAACAAATCCAATCCCAGACTTATTCTCCGAATCAAATGTGGCACCATCGTAGTTGATTTTAAACGAATCAGTAGAGGGAGGCTTCCAGGATACATGAGAACGAGGTTGTGGTGGAATTGCAGCGGGCTGGACTGCACTAAATTCGTTGTTTCTGTACTTTTTCATTGGTGCAATTTGTGATACGTCGCAGTGGGGTTGATTGAGTCGAACTTAGTTTCGCTGTGTCCAGATCGACCAAGCCACCATGGAGAAGAGTTCTGGATTTTGGTGATGTTGAAGTATCCAGGACAACAGCTCTTTGAAGTCTAAAAAGCGATGATTTCGATGGAAGCCCCACAACTCCGATTCCTGGCTTCATCCAGCTTTGAGCACGACCACATTGCATGTAAGGGAGATTCGGCATGTTCTTGACAACGATCACAGGTGGAGCTTGTGATAATAGTTCGCCGCAACAGATTTTCTATAGTAGGCAGAGAGTTGCGGCATGCTCTCTATATGTGGTTCTTAATCTTGCTGGGAGTATGTAAGGACCACAATCCTTTCCACAGCTGAGTTTCTTGGGATGATGGTGTCCTCTGTGATACAAGCTCAATAGAGTTTGTCTTCTGCTTCAACACGAGATATGGGGATGCTCCTGATGATGTCGGCCTCTTGGGGAACAAAGAGTCCATCCAGCAAGTCATTGTTCTATTGTCTTGTCTCAGTATCCAACAGAACATCAACAGTGGCTGTGCTCATAGAAACAACAACCGGTGAGGAGATCATGGGTGGATGTTTAACAGGCAGCCACCTGTGACTCCATATTTGAATGGATTTTCCATTACCAACACGCCACCTTGCTCCCCTTAAAATAACATCATGACCATGTAGGATGCTTTTCCATGCGTAAGAGCCCGACCTTGATTCTGCTGCTTCCATAATGGTGCATTGAGGGAAAAATAGAGCTTTGAAAATTCTGTAGAATAAAGAATTTTTATCATTTAGGAGCCGCCATGCCTGTTTTGCCAAGAGTGAGTCATTGAGCATTGCCAAATCTCTAAAACTCATTCGTCCAACCATTTTTGATTTCGTCATCTCATCCCACTTGAGCCAATGGATTTTATGCCTATTGCCTCGTTCTCACCGCCAAAATTTTTTGATCAAAACTTCAATATCATTACACAAACCCAATGGGATTTTGAAACAACCCATAGCAAAAGAGGGGATAGCTTGAATGACAAATTTATTCAACACCTCACGTCCTGCTTGAGATAAAAGTCTTCCTTCCCACTCTTGCAATTTCTTCCACACTCTTTTCTTTATATAGTTGAAACTCGCTTTTTTCCTTTCCTTACCAAAGAGGGAAGGCCCAAATGCTTCTCATAATGTTGGATCTCCTGCACCCTAAGTAAATCTTTAATGAGTTCTTTTATATCATCTAGAGTGGATTTGCTGAAAAATAGTGCAGTTTTGCTTCTGTTTACTTGTTGGACCGATGCACTCTCATAGGAAGACAAGATGCTCAATATTTTATTGCATTCATCTGGATTGGCTCTACAAAAAAGGAGGCATATGCAAAAAATAAATGTGTTAGTTTTGACCCTTTTCTGCACAAGGAGAAACCCTTAATTTCCCCCTTTCTAGCTGCATTCTTGATGAGCCCATGTAGTCCTTCTGTGCATATAAGGAAAAGGAATGGAGATAAGGGATTGCCTTGTTTGATGCCGCTACTAGGATGAATTAGCCCCTTTAGTTAACCATTAACTATAATTGAATAAGTAACAGTTTTAACATAAATCATGATGAGGTCAATCCACCTCTCGTCAAACCCCATTTTTCGCATCAAAACTTTCATACCACTCCACCCTATCATATGCCTTGTTCATATCCAATTTGAGTGCCATAAATCCTGAATTTTCTGATTTGTGATTTTTCATGCAGTGCATGGTTTCGAAAGTGACTAAAATATTATTTGAAATTAGACGATCCTTGACAAAAGCTGATTGATGTTCAGTAATAATATCTGGAAGCACTTTTTTCAATTTGTTTGCAAGTACTTTAGAAAAAATTTTATACAATACATTGCATAAACTGATTGGCTGATACTCATGAGCATGTTTAGGATTTGGTGTTTTGGGGATGAGAGTGAGAAACGTATTGTTAATCGGTTCAGGGTGAATACCTATTTTTAACCACAAGAGGACAACCTGAGTAACATTAGAATCAACAATGTTCCAGAAGTGCTGGTAGAACAACGGTGGCATCTGTGGGCACAAGGGGGGAGTTGCCATTTAGTTTTTTTGCAATGGTTTAGGAACCATATATATATCGTCCTTTCAAGAAAGGACCTTTGATCTTACTACTAGAGTATGGGTTCGGATTTTAGTTACATTCTTGGGAAGTGTTAGGCACCCAAGATTGCCCAACCATAAGTTTAGCCTCCAATCGTTGTGCCTTATGTCTTAACCCTATTAAAAATTAATTCAACATTTGCATTCTAAACTCACACACACACTAGCATGCATCTAACATACAATCATGGTATTTTTCATTCCAAAACACACACTTATCATCCTAAAGCAAGAGAGAGCCAAACCACACATATCTAAGAACCTAAACATTCATTTAGCATTTGAGAACCCTATTATATCTAAAACAAGGTAGTAAGCATATCATGGAAATCACAAGATCATGTAAAGCATATAATTGGACATAACACAAACATTCAAACGACATAAATCATCAAATACATGTTCATACTTATGCATGGTTTACCTTCGCTTACCTTTCAGTAACACATCATCTATGACATCATGAATGGGCATGTGAATGCATGTTCATGGCATCAAAGCAAGAAACAAGCATGAAACCCTAATTTAAGCATGTTAAAGACAAAAAAGCATACAAGGCAGAGGCTTAAATATGTATAAACATGTGAAAAAGGCTTAAACAGAGTCTAAACATGTGAAACAGGCAAACCAAACAACATAAGGAATCTAGATTAGGGTTTCTGGGAAAGTACTTGCGTACGCAGCCATGCTTATGGCATGCATGTGTGGGACTTGTTTAAAACCCTAACCCAGAAACATGAAACATAAAAACAGAGCACAAACAAAAAAAACCCTAATTCTAACAACCTAGCATGCTCAGAACATAAACAAAACTATAAAACATATACTAAGAAAAAACAAGATTAAAACATAGAAAGAAAAATAGAAAATAAAAAAGCAAGAGTTAAAGCTTGATACCTCTAAAAGGAGTTCCCAAGCTTTGATTATGATCGTTCCCCTCAGTCAAATCTGTCACAGTTAATAAACACATGATTAGTGATTTTAAACTCAAAGGATTAAGGCCAAAAAATGTCCCAAAAGAATAAAATTGACTAAAGGGTATTTTGTGAAAAACTCCTTTTTAATTTACTATTTTCTAGTGAATCTTAGGTTTTTTCCATGAGATTTTTGTATTTTGAAAATGTACCACGTAAGGCTTTATATAGTAGAAAAAATGGGGTTTGGAATGGCTCCTAGATGATGTGAGATTCGTTCCAAACTTCAGCCATTATTGCAAAAAACTTGAATTTTCATACTTTTGAAACCCTAGCAACGTACGCAAGAATGTGCTTGCTTACGCATGCTTTGGCCCATGTACACAGGCCGCTGCTCACGTACGTGGCCAAGGGCCACTTTGGTAATTTATTTTCAAAAAATAGGATTTTTGCTCATTTAAAAGGTTATATTTTCTATTTTAACACTTCTCAAGTCAATTTGATATCTGATTGGACTCTAAACTAGCCTTGGGTCTTAAAGTTTAAGCATCATTAGGGAATGGGGACTCGAGTCGTAAGGAGTACAAAATGTGGTGTCTACAGCATCCCATCTGGTCCAGGGGCATTAAGGGGGGCCATGTCCTTAAGTGTTGTTTCCATTTCACACTCATGAAATTCAGCACATAAAACTTGATTCATCTCAATTGTAATACATGGTGAGACTTAAGAAAGGACCTTAATAGCAAGATTCGAATCTGATGTGGAAAACAAACCTTGATATTAGCTAGTCAGAACCGAAGCAATATCACTTGGATCAACTCACCATTGGTTTGTCTCATTTAGGATTCCCTAAATTGTATTTTTTAGGTGTCTTTTGGTGGCTCGACTATGAAAAATTTTTGTATTGTTGTCTCCTTTGCTAGCCCATAAAACCCATAATCTTTGGCTCCACATTTGTGCCTCCCTCTCCAAAAGAATACTAATTTCATCTTTCAACTCTTGAACATGATGATTACACTTCTTTGTGCCTGTATCTCAGCTTGAGAAAGGAGATGTTTTTTTCTTTTCTAGTTCTCTTCGTACATTGCCAAAGCATTTTCAATTCCACCAATCCAAATCTTTTCCACATTGTTCGATTTTTGTAAGGATTGTGTTACCCAAAATTCCACTTTCACTAGACTTCCAAGATGCCTCCACTGTTTCCCCACATCTCAAATTAGACAGCTACATATCACTAAAGAGGAATTTTTTTTTCTTTGTATGAGGAACCAAACCTAGGGGATTAATTAGAAGGGGAGAGTGATCTAAAGTATCACAGCAGAGATGATGAACACGAGTACTAGGGAATTTTAGGAAAAAAGAATTTGTTGCCAAACTGATGTCCAATCCCTCCCAAATAGACCGTCCATCTTGAAAGTGTTTGCTCCTAGTGAAGCGCTATCCAATGAACCCCAAATCCATAAATCCACACTCATAAATTACTTCCCTAAAATGTTGCTCCTGATTATGACTTCGCAGAGCTCCGCCTAACTTTTCACTTTACTAAGTAATTTCATTAAAATACCCCGCACAAATCCATGGGGGTATTTGAATGATGGATGAGAACCCGGAGATCATTGCAAGCTTCACAATGCTTTGCAGTTTTTGGTTCACCATAAAGCCCTGTAAAACGCCAAGCGGTCTCAGAATTTTTATTGATGTAGGAATCAATGTCATACTTTGAAGAGCCCTCCGTAGAAAGATTAACTGATGATTTCTAGAAAAGTACTGGGCCACCTCCTCTTCCATTACTCGGAACCACCCATCCATTCTCAAAATCTATGTCTTGTTGAATGCGATCAAGCCTTGCTTCATCTATTCATGTTTCGGCTATAAACACAACAGAGGGATCTTTTGCCCGTATGATTTCTACAAGCTCCTTCCCTTTACATAGGTTCCCAAGCCCATGAAAGTTCCAAATTGAACATCAGCCTCCACCAAATCCTAAGGTATAACTTCTCCATTATTCAAAACCTGTTGATGTTTGCACGGTAAATTAGAATGAGTTTTAATTTGTCCCAGGCATCTTTTTCCATTATAGTGAATAAAGTTTGTTTCTTGGGTGGCTTCTTTGCTTGCAAGTTTTGTTAGCCGAGTCCACTTTGGTAAGACACGCAGCTGAGGTGCATGTGGAGAAACCCTAGCTTCCTTCGAATATTTTGATTTCTCAATATGTTCGGTAATAACTGGCTTGGGATAATGATTTTGTACCATTAATGGGATATTAAATGTTTGAGGGGGACACAAGTTATCAAAGGTAGTTAATTCCTTATTAATCTCCCTTAATTGATCTTCAAAACAACCTAGAGAGGAAGTGTGTACGTTATCATCAGGATGGTTATTGTGCGCTGATAAAGGAGGAGCCATTCCATAGTCTTGAATATCATCCCGGATATCGCGTGCTTCTTTATTAGCCCCCCATAAAAGTAACGTCTTTCCTTATCTAGGAAGGAGGCTACGATTTTTGTTGTTCTATAACTATCACCGGTGGGTGGTGAGTTGGTTCATGGTCCATCGAAAACTGCTGCTCGACATTCCCAGACGTTGTGGATTTCGAAATTTGACTGCTTTTGGCTTTGTAAAAACCTGGAACGACGACCACATTTTTTCTGGTTGGCATAAAAGCTGGGGCATGCAAGTGAGAGCCGAATTGTTGCTGCTTTACCGAAAGGGAACCTTTACTCTTAATCCATACGTCATGGTCTTTGTCATCATAATCAAAGCATCCAAACCATAAGCAAATATTAGGTAGTTGTTTGTATTTGAAGTTAACCCATACTTGCTTGCCATTTTCAAGAGAAATTAAACAATGTCGAGAGAGAGAGGAACAAAGATAGCAATCATTACCCTGACTTGAATAAAATTTCTGCCCTCATTGACTGTAGTTTCTGAACTTCATAAAACATCACTGAGTATAGCACAAATCTTTTCTACTATTGCAACATTCATATAGCATATTTGGATATTGTGGACCTAAACCCAGAAAGCAGTTTTTTTGAAATTTAAATCCGTGAGAGGGGCTTGTATCATAGCATGACAATAAGATGATTATCAAAACTCCATGGCTCACTCATAAGTACTCAGTCCATATCTGCACTGTCTTCAAAGATGAAGATGACCTTGTGTTCCCTTTGATTTTGTACCTTAAGGCCGTTCCTCGTCCTCCACAAAGGGTTGAAAGTTTTGGCGATAGCATCAATATTCAAGGCTCGTTTTGTTGAAAATTTTGCTGTAGTGATGTAGTCTTGAGACTAGAGATCATCAGTGAGACAACATCCTAGGCCCTCTCTATCAGACAGAGTGAGGCAGTCCCAGTTCTTTGTTAAGTCATCCATGGACAAAAAAAAGAGAATCAAGAGAGAGGAAAGAGTGAAGAAGAGCACACTAATATTTCCCACTAACTCTGGAAAAAAAAAACCCCACTACCCAAGGACTAAACTTGTTATTCCAAGGAAGACAAAACACACATTTGCGAAGAAGGGAATCTAATTCTACTACCGAAGAGAAGACACAACTTTCTTTGTTAGCGGCAAAAGTTGTGGTTCTAGCATTTTCCTAATAATGACTGTGATTAACAATGTTGCGCAAAATAAGTATGTTTGTATCATTTAGGCCTTAAACTGTAAAGATTTTGTGTTCATTTATTAGCACGTTAAGTTATACTGGGAGGGCTCTTTTTTATTTTTTTATTTTTTCCAATTGCATACTTTTTTCACCCATTTTTTTTACTATGCTACCCTTCCTTTTTTTTTCCACCTTAAAATACTAAGAAATTCATGATAAAAGTAAGATTTTTAGAAGAGTCCGATATTAATGACAAGAGATAGAATAGGAAAAACTCCTATTGAGCCACACATGTGAAGGCAAGTTTCATATGGAGAAAAAAGTTAGGAAGTTGACAAATTAATGTAACATAGTAAGGCCCAAATTTCTAGACTTAATTTTTTGGATTAGGTGTTTTGATACCGTATTTTGTCCGGTCCCGTTTCACACGTCAAACAATGATAAAAATCCCAAAAAATTCAAAAAGGTGAAAATCATGATTTTTAAAGCAAAAAATGAGCAATAAATAAATGCAACATGATCGGATGGTGAATCAAAACATTGCAACAATTAATACCTTATGATAAGAATTAAGACCAAAAACTTTAATCGGAGATGGTCAAAAAGTTCACTATTTTTATCCAATTGATCGATCGGGCTAAACTTTGGACCATCTTGCAGGTCATATTTTTCCCTTCGAAATGAAATTCCACAGCCCATTATCAAAGGTAAAATGGATTAGATATCAATAAAACTCTGAAACCTTAATTAAATATTTCACCTTTTTCAGGTAAAAATTTCTGTTTTTAGACCGATTTTGTGCTAAAAACTGTACAAAATGAGCAACAATTGGAGAGAACCATCCAAACTAGATTGAAGTATGATATCTCAAATACCTCTCACAAAAAGGGCTAGATGATATTTGATATAGATTGGAAGAAATGAATTTTTCAAGAAAAAGTGTCGCAAAATTTCCTACACTGCATCACCTCTCTTCCAGAGAGATATCTTAGTGACCATAGCTCCAAAATCAATCAAGACCAGAGTTTATGGAAACTATACATTCAGAGCTTCCAAGGATATCAAGTTTGAAGAAATCAGATCTTGGAAAGGCCTCCAAATAGCAGCATGATAATCATATCAGAAATTAGGAAAAAGACAAGATAGCCAAAACTTGGAGAAAAAAATAGGAGGCTATGTGATGGTATTCCAAAACACCATCACATAGTCGCCTATGGACATGGCAAACGGTTGGGTCGGGTTCAGGTAGGATTAATTGGGTTGCGGGCTAAACGATCTAGGTTAAAATACGGGTCATTTTGAATGGGTTGAAAACGGGTTGGGCCAATCGGGTTGTGGGCGGTTAGCACAGATCCGTATTTTCACATGAAAAAAAACTTTTTAAAAAAAAATGTCAAATTTTTAGAAAGAATGAATCAAATCAATCAAAGAAACGAATTGTACATAATACCCTTTTTTTTTTGTTTTGTTTTGTTTTTTTCCAGTTAAGTGGGCACCTACTATTATTAAACTATTTGTGTTATTACTATACTTGTAAAGGGAAAAAAACAAAAAACTTTCCACATCTTTCCAATTCTGATAGTTTTGTGCATAACTAAAATTCTTTACGCTCATAATAACAAAATCTTCCATGTTAAAGCATCCCCATTAGCATGTGCATAATTGTGCAAAATGGAAAAAGTAACTACTTTTACACAACTTGAGCAAAAAAACACCCATATCAGTGGGTGTAAAATTGTGTATAAATACACAATTGCTATAGTAACTATGCAAATATGCACGATTACTGTAGCGTGTGGATATAATATCTTAATAATTTTTTCTCTCTCCTTTCCACCTGACTCTCACCTCCCTCTCTTTTTCTCATTTCATCAGACTCTCTTAGGCATAACTCTCTCTTTCTCTAATCTCATCAATCTTTCTTCCTCTAGCTTTTGCCGATCGCCACCGCTGCCGATCACCGCCACCGCTGCCACCGCCACCGCTCTCTCTTTCTTCCTTTGTTTCTCGTTGTTTTTGGGTTGAATGGGGTTGATCAGTGGGTTTTGGGTTGAATGGGGGTTGATTAGTGAGTTTCTCATTGTTTGATCGTGTTGCTCAAGGTGAGGCATCGATCTTGTTGCTCGGGGTTGCCGTGATAGTGATTGTGGGTGTGAGTTGGTGGTATCGGTGATTGTGGGTGTGGGTCAGTGGTTTGGTGATTGTGGATCTAGTTTTTTGGTTGATCTTTGGGTTTTTTTGTTTTTTGTTTTACTGGGTTTGTTTCTTGGCTTGTGTGGATTCCAGTGTCGATGAGAGAAAGAGAGATGGTGGCTTGTGTGGATTCCGGTGTGATGGTGGCTGATGATGGTGGCTGTGTGGGTTTTGTTGGGTCTGTGAGAGAGATGAGAGTGTTAAAGAAATGAATATTTTATTAGAATAAATGTGTACAATAGATAAACTGATGTAAGTGTTTTGTAAAAATGGGAGTGTAAAATAGAAAAAGTAGATTTTAAATGTGCAAAATGGAAAATTTTTTGCATATACTGATGGGAATGCTCTTAATAACTTATAGGCATAATGATTATAATTATAAATTTACAACTTGAGAGATGTTAGGACATATGTGATTCAATGTTAGGACATATGTGATTCAATGTTAGGAACATATGTCACTATTTTATGTAATTGGCTAATTTTTTGACAAAACGCACTTTACTTGTAATTGGGTAGATCTAGGATGTGTTTAATACTTCAAGAAACCTTGTTTCAAGTCCAAGTATTGAAGCCATGCAAGTTTGTCCAAGATTCAAGTGTGAAAAGTGTTGTTCATTAAAGCTCGACAGCTAGTATCTATTAAGGATTAAAAGAGATGTTTAAGCCCGAGGCTCAATAGCTGCTCGACAGCTAGGGTATCTGTCGAGGTTTATGAAACTCAGAATTTCTGGTCTATTTTTCACCAAATCCGTGATTGTATGTTTGGGTTTTTTTTTCTCACAACCCTAAACATATAAAAGGATAATTTTAAGGGCCGTCAAAGGTGGCACAGCCAAGACACAAGTTGCACAAGTGTTGAGCAAAGTTTGTTCATACAAATTGTGACTGGAGACAAAATTTGCCCTAGTTCATCTTTCTTGTAAAAAAGCTGCTGTGTTTGTGCACTGTAGGGTTTTGTAATCAAGGAGCTTCTCGATCTTCCTCGTGTGATGAACTGAAGAACTTTGCAACCAACAATCTTCTCTAGTTGGTGATTGAAGTTGTGTACTAGGATCCGCGCAATTAGTTAGTCAAGTACTGGGAGTCGTGTATTAAAAAGAGAGATTGTCACTATAGAACAAGTCTAATTGGGTATTGGGGTAAGGGTTTAACTGTAGGTTGGTATAGGTACTGAGAGTTTTTTACTTGTAACCGCTTGTTGTGATAATAGTGAATTCTTAGGAGTGGTGACCTTAAAATCACCCAGTGGGGTTTTTGCCTTGGAGGTTTTCCCCATTCGTACACAAATCACCGTATCAATTTATTTTTCGTTGCATACTTTTGTTAATTAGTGATTTGTTTGTGCTACCACGCGTTTTCATGTTAATTTGATTAATTAATAAACTTGGCTAATTCATCACAAGGAGTCAATACATTCTTGGCCTATCAAGAGAGAGATAGATTAGAAGCAGCACAAAAGGTATATATATGAAGTTTACATACTTCTTATTCAAAGTTCACTAATGATATGGACTTATGGACTTTTTCTTTTACTTTAGTTTTGTATTGTGCTAGTTAGACTTAGTGTTAGTAACTTAGTCTTAGTATTTAATTCTATTACTTAGTATTTAACTTAGTGTTAGACATTTAGTATCGTGGAAGTGTACTTGTAAATGATTTTTCCTTTTGTATTTTTTCCTCTACTACTTAGTATTTGACTTAGTGTTAGATGTTTAGTAGTGTAGACGTGTAGTTGTAAATGCTTTTGCCTTTTATGTTTATTTTCTCTTCTACTTAGTATTTAACTTTGTGTTAGACGTTTAGTAGTGTAGATGTGTAACTATAGATGCTTTTGCCTTTGTATTTATTTCTTTTTAATTAATTAATTTTTAATTAAAGGGGGGCATGAACACTGCCATTGGTGGCTACTAAATGGCTAAATAGTGTCCCTGTGCAGACTCTATGCATTTATGTCTATACACCTAGCACATTGGTATGTAGTCTAAATATTTTTTAGAAAAAAAAAGGTTTAAAAATAGGCCAGCGGGTTGGTCTGGTCAGGTCGAAGTGTCTTGCAAAAATATGTGCAGGCCGCGGGTTGGCTCATTTTCAATTCAAGATAAAATGGGCGGGTTTGGACTAAGTCAAAACGGGTGGGTTCGGTTCCGGTCAGCAAATTTTGGCCCATTCCAAGACACCATCACACCAGGCAGCTGTGTGATGGTGTCTTGGAACACCACCACATAGCCTCCTACTTTCCACTATAAATAATTCCTCCCATCTTGTAAAAAATATGAAAAAATTGGCCTAGAAACACTAGAAAAAGATTGGAAATAGACTAGAAACCTTAGAAAAATTTTAAAAATGTCTCTCTCTTTTCTTTAGGAAAATCCTCCCAAAATATTAAGCCTCTCTTTTCCTTCGAAAAAAAAAATCTTTTTGGGTAGGTGGGTAAGTTGTAAGGGAATAGGTTAGCTTCCATATAGCTATACCCATTCCCCATTTCTCTTTTCTTTGTAACATCATATATACGAAAATGCTATTTTTGTTCATTGTCTCTGTATATTCTTGCTTTTAAATTCCTAGTTCTATATTGATGTTGTTGTTTATATTTATCTATTTATTTCCTTGTTCATGTTTACTTATTTGTGTATATGTTGTTATATTACTGTTGTGGGTTTCCTAGATGGTAATATATTTACCTAGACATTATATGAGAAGTATCCATAGGGCAAAGAGATCTCACCACTTCTAGACATCTAGGAACATTGTTTATTGTTCCATTTATTTTGTTTTTCATTTGTTTACCTTGTTCATATATACTTGTTTATTTATTCCTTGTTCTTATATTTTGTTCATCCTCATCCCCTTTATTTATTGCACTCTTTATTATTTTCTCTATTGTTCTATATATATATATATATACACACATATATTGTGATATATCGTTCTCTCCTCTCTCATCATCCAAAAAATATTTTCTACCCAATTTTTCTAGTGGGCTCTAAACCTTGCTTCAAGCACAATATGGGTATGTTGCCTTAGAGATTGGTGATGGCTTGTACTCCCATTTTTTCTTTTGGTAAAGGACCCATAAGGCTTGGGCAAAATTAGAACTTATTTAGGAGAAATCCAAAAAAAAAAAAAATTCTAATTTTTCCAATGAACCTTTAAATTCCTAGTTATTTACTTTCCTTGTCATTTAAATTCCAAGTCATTTATTTTTCTTGTCCTTTAAATTCCAAGCAATTTATTTTTATGTCTTGTATTTACATTCCTCTACTTTTATGCACTTTGGTTTCTTCCCTTTTAATTTCTAGCACTTATTTATACTTATTACTCTTTATTCTTTCTCATATACATTGTTGCCATAAAATAATAGCTTGTGATGATGCTGAAAATCGTCAATAAGTCACATAGTTCTCACGAGCTCACGACAACACTTGCATAACACCAAGAAAGAAAAAGACCTCAAAAGAGTACCGGTATGGTACTGGCCTAATACCCTCTGAAGGTCAAGTTAGAGAGATTGTCACAACTCTAGAGTGCCAGAGCTGGGGTCAATTGTGCGTATCTGTTTTTCGTGGGTTACGACCTTTTTATAGTGATGAGGGACCAACCTTGGTTCCTTGGAGAAGAGGAATATTTCCTTGTAGAGAAGATCTTTATAAACGCACGTGATTTAAGAGACCTTTTCCATATAAGGGTTTTATTGACTAGGGTTAAGTATGGTTCACAAGTTATTATTATTTGAAATGTCCTTGGAAATCACGTAAGCCACGTGTGCTTGGTCCCGTCGACCTCAATGTCTGTCCAGGGGACTATCCGTCCGTTTCAGGCGATCCATCCTTCTAGGAACCTTCCGTAAACTGGAGGTGATCCGTCCTAACACACTGTCCGTCCACTGCTTATGAGACTCATTATCGCATGACTTGATCCGTTGTCCAATTGTAGGTTTTGCAAGTTTTGACCGTCCACTCCACTTTTACCCTTTTCAGTTGCCCCCTTACTCCATGGATCCGTGAGAAGTAAGCGACGGACCCATGGAGTGACGGTATGCCTCTATCCTTGAGAAGCGTGTGTTGATTGATAGACTAGTCTAGGGTCATTAATGTGGTAGGGACATGTGTCGAGTTTTTAATGGTTGTTTGTTCAAACCGAAGCGTCCCTTCATTTTTCGTGTTGTTCCCTCTATATATATGTTGCTAGTTCCTTTCATTTTCACATTTTGGAGAAATTATTGTTGACCAGAGTGCTTCCATTCACTCTTTTATGACCGTCGCCCTGTTGACTTTGGCCTACAGTGCTTCTCAGACTCCCGTCGTCCTTTTCATTCTGTCAATTTGTGAGTATTCTTTCCTTTACTCGAGTTTCCCTTTGTTTATTTCGTTCGTTTGTTCGTCGTCAATGTAGACTTAGAGTCTTAGGGCTTTTATCTGTCATTTGTAGGTTAGATGTCTAGTGAGGTGTCAAGTGGTCAATTGTTTGTCCGCAATGGAGCGGGCTACGATGAGGTATTTCCGTCAGGTCAAGCAGACCCCCGAACCTTCTGTAAGGAGAGGGAATCGTCAGCTAACTCACCTTCAAATGTGGAGGATGAGGTGCAGGATGAGGACAGGTCAGAATATGACTCAAATGATGACCTAGATGGCATAGACCCTCCCATCCAGTCCGTCATACGTCCTGATGGGTTCAGGGAATTCATCATGTGTCCCTTGTGGACGGTGAATGACTTTGTCTCTTCCATCAAGCCACCACACTTCAACACACTTAGGGAGAAGTACCAGATACCCAACAACATATCTATCCATCTACCTTTTAAGTCAGAGAAGTGCTATTATAAGGGTCTTGAAGACGATGGGATGTACGAGTAGATGCTGAAAGTTGGGCTTCGCTTTCCGTTGAATGCTTTTCACCGTCGTCTTCTCCAATATTTGGGTTTGTCCGTCTCCCAGATTTCTCCGAACGCCTAGATGGTTTTTCTAGGTGTAGAAATCTTGTACAGAGTGATGTCAAATGGGGTACGACGGTTGACAGTGGAAGAATTTTTCCATTGTTACCATCCTTCTGAGATTGCCCGATCCAGGGGGATGTATAGTTTTCTCCCATGGAGTTCGGTACTTAGGCTAGTGTGCGAGACCTTGGACTCTAACAGGAACTAGAAGGGTCATTACTTTTTTCTTTGTAGGGACAACTGGATGGGTCGTCCAGATGATCATAAGTGTATGCCTGTCGATACGACATGGGGTATAATGCCCCCGTTTGGTATGTGTCCGTCCTTATTAGATTTTATCCTTATATTTTTGATTGGTGGTTCTAATCTCTTTTTTTAGCTCGCGGCTGTCCACTGGTTACCACCAAGCAGTTCGGTTTTCTGGAGAAAATGTTTAAGACCACTAGGCTGTCAAAGAGGACTTGGATAAAGCTTTTCACCTTGGATAACCTTCATTGGTATTGTAACAGTCCAAAACCCACCATTGCTGCCTGTCGATATGACACAAGAATACGCAGACGTAAGTCCATTGCCTATTGCGTGCTTGATTTTAATTAACATTCTTACCCAGTCCCCTTTTTTGTAGAAATGGAAGAAGCTAGGAGAAGGGCGTTCATTAAGCAGCAGGATGATGCTAAGAAGAAGCAAGAAGGGAGTCTTTCCCCCAAGACGGGTTCAGCCCATCCGTCCATGGAAAGGCCCCCGCCGGAAAAACTTGTTCGTCACAGTAAGAAGCAAAAAGTGGTGACGAGTTTAGCTGTTGGTCAAGGATCCGACAGGTTTAAGTTGCCCCCTAAGCTTGGGTTAGGTAGGGGTAAGGGTCTGATGGTTAATCCAAACCCCGTCAAGGAGAAACCTCCCGTCTTGCTTCGGGAGGATTCCTAGTATACCCTCTAACAAATCACCTCCATCATCAAAGATGAAGACTACGAGGATCAAGGTAATCATGCTACTGAAGTGATGGGGGAGACGACACTGTTCAACCTTACCCAGGTTTGTATCCATCATCCATTTTTCCGTCGTGCTTTCATCAGCTTGTATTTATTATTTGTTTTTGGTGTAGAGGGTCTTGATGGTGAAGGGATTGATGGACCGTTGTCTTTCTCACAAGAAGACGTTGGAACGCGTCTGTTCGAGGGCAAGTGCAACGGAGGAAGAGCTGGCGGAGCTGAAGGCCTGAAGCTCCGTCATGAAGAGAAGCTGAAGCTATCCGAGCAGGTTCGTGGTGAATTGGAGAAGCAGGTAGAGTCGCTGAAAGAAGCCTTAGAGGAAAAAGATGATATCCTCCGTCATGCAAAAACTGATGCTATTAAAGAGTATTGGGATTCTAAGACCCTTCTAAGTGAGCTAGACACCTCTTTTGCTGACGACTTTGACGACTGCATCCGTCAAGTCAAGGCTTATTTTCCAGACTTGAACCTTTCACACATCACCATTGATCCTGAGGGTCAGACTCCAACTCACCCTGTTGACACTGAGGGGACAGACGAGCTTTTTGGTGAAGACCAAAGTGACGGCGAAGCCCAAAAGGTTGATGTGAAGGGGTCCATCAAAGGTGATACCCGTCAACCTTCAACTTAGGTACCTGATGGCAAGGAGAAAACCAATGTAGTCCCGGAGTAGTTTATGTCCTGTTTTTTGTTTTGTTTTGTTTTGTTTTTTTTTGTTTTGTTTTGTTTAAGTTTTAAAATGTATGGGAGGACAACATATTTAACTTGTTTCAACCGTTGTCTTTGGTTGGTTTATTTATTTATTTATTTATTTATTTTTATGTAGACATTCATCATATGTATAAGGTAGGCTCATTTGTTTTTCATATGAATTTGAGCAAATTTTGCCCTTCTTATACTGATCCGTCTATTCAAACTCACTCTTCATACAATTAACCATCCAATTTATGGATGACATATAAATTTCATCCTTCTCAGGATGGCCGTCCAAATTTATGGACTTAGTGAGTATATCTCTTCCTCTTAGGATGATATGTCCAACTTTGTGGACTTAATGAATATATCTCATCCTCTTAGGATGATCCGTCTAACTTTATTGACTTAGTGAAGGAATCTCTTGCTTTTTAGGATGATCCGTCCAACTTTATGGACTTGGTGAATAAACCACCCTTAGGAGGATCCGTCCAGTTTATGGACTTGTAAATGAATCTCACCCTTGTTAGGATGAACCGTCCAATTTATGGACTTCGTGAATAAACCACCATTCTTAGGATGATTCGTCCAGTTTATGGATTTGTAAGTGAATCTCACCCTTCTTAGGGTGAATCGTCTAGTTTATGGACTTCGTGAATAAACCACCCTTCTTAGGATGATCCGTCCAGTTTATGAATTTGTAAGTGAATCTCACCCTTCTTAGGATGAACCGTCCATATTATGGACTTTGTCGATGAATTTCATCCTCCCCGGGATAACCCGTCCACATTATGGACAGTGAGTAAATTTCATCCTTCATGGGATTATCCGTCCATTTCATGGACTTTGTAAATAAATCTCAGCGATAATCATTCAATATGTTATGAATAAACTCCTCTTATTATGATGGATAAGCAAGTAGAATATTGTTCACAAAAATAAGAAAATTTCCCTTTGGGCTCTAAAAGTACCGTAGAGAATAATAAAAACTAAAACTATCTGTTGAAAAAATAAATTGGAAATGAGGAGTGCCGGCATCCGCGCCTCTATCTACTGGTAGTATCTCTTCAGGTGTTCTGCATTCTAGGGATGTTGTGGCTTTTTTCCATCCATCGTCTCGAGATAGTATGTGCCCTTCCTATTCCACGACGTGATCCTGTATGGCCTTTCCTAGTTGGGACCTAGCTTCCCGTGTGACTAGTCTTTGATGGCGCCCGTTATCTTTCTCAAGACAAGGTCTCCTTTCTCGAAGTCCCTGTGTTTAACTCAAGAGTTATAGTGCCTAACCATCAGGTTTTGATTCTGCGCTAACCTCTGTTCAGCCGTCGCTCTAATTTCATCCACTAAATCACCTTGTCATTCTTTTGCATGTCGTGGTTTGCTACCCTATAACTGGTGAGATCTATCTCAGTTGGAATGACTGCTTCACTGCCATACGCAAGTCGAAATGGTGTCCCTCCTGTAGGTGTCCTCGCCGTCATCCTGTAAGCCTATAGTACACTGGGTAACTCTTCAAGCCAGATACCCTTTACCCCCTCGGGCCGAGTCTTGATGATTTTCAACAAGGTTCGGTTCGTGACCTCGACCTGGCTGTTAACTTGTGGGTGGGAAGGAGATGAATAATGGTTCTTGATCCCGAGTTGTGAACAGAAGTCCCTGAATGCGTCGTTATTGAATTGCTTTCTATTGTCTGAGACCAAGACCCTAGGAATTCCGTATCTGCAAACGATGTTTCTCCATACAAAACTGCGCACATTTTTCTATGTGATGTTGGCCAAGGCTTCGGTCTCTACCCATTTAGTAAAGTAGTCTATGCCAACCAGTAGAAATTTTAGCTGCTTGACCGCTGTAGGGAACAGGCCCATGATGTCAAGACCTCATTGAGCAAACGGCCATGGGGTTGTCATCGAAGAGAGTTCTTCCGTCGGTTGCCATATAGGGTTGTCGAACCTCTAACATTTGTCACACTTCCTGACGTATGTTTGGGCATTTTTCTGTATAGTGGGCTAGTAGTATCCGGCCTTAATCAGCTTATGGACTAAGGATCTTGACCCCGAGCAATTCCCTCATACTCCTTCGTGTACTTCCCTCATGACGTAGTCCGCTTCTTCAAGGACGAGGCACCTCAGATAGGGGCTGGAGAAACCTCTTTTGTATAAGACATTTTTAATCAATACAAATCGTGTAGCATATACCCTTAACTTCCTTGCAGCTCCCTTATCGCCAGGCAACAATCCATCCTTCATGTAGGAGATGATCGGTGTTGTCCAGTTTTCCTCGATTCCTATTTCCTGCACGTTGACTGAGTTTATTATGGGTGAGTTCTGAATGAAGAGGAGTACCTGGCTTGAGGAAGGCATGTTATTAGTTGATGCTGCCTTGGCAAGTCGGTCAGCCTGTTCGTTCTCTTCCCTTGGGATTTAAACGAACTCTATCTTCATGTTGCGCATCCTACCCTTTACATGTTCGAGGTATTTCTTCATTTGTTCTCCTCTGCACTCGTAACAACTAGTGATCTGAATAGTAACTACTTGGGAGTCGCAACGTATCATTGCATTTGTGGCTCCTGTTGCTTGTGCGAGATCTAGTCCCGTTGTTAGAGCTTTGTACTCAGCTTTGTTGTTTGTTATGGGGAAGTTGAGTCTGATCATGCACTGAACCTTGTCTCCTTCGGGGCTGAGGAGTACTATACCGGCTCCTCCCGCATGTTTAACCGCTGACCTGTTCGTATATATCACCCACTGGGGGTTTCCTTCTGCTTCCTGTTCATCTGGTCAGGTTAATTCGGCAATGACTAGACCTTTAGTGGCCATGCGTGGTCGATACTACATATAAAACTCACTTAGCTCGATCACCCATAAAGCCATTCGTCCAGTTGCCTCTGGACTGCTCATTGCTCTTCGCAACGATTTTTCCGTCAAGACGACTATAGTGTGGGCCTGAAAGTACGGTTTGAGCTTGTGCGTTGCAGTCACTAATGCGAAGGCGAGCTTTTCCATAGGTGGGTACCTTTCTTCTGCCCCTCGTAGTGCTTGGCTTGTAAAGTATACAGGCTTCTGGGTTCCATCCTCCTGTATGCTTTTTACCAGCATATCATTCATGTAAACCTCAACGTTCCTCCCAATCTGGTGTGCAAACATTCGGTTCATAAGCCTCTAATACATTGCGCTTGCATTCTTGAGGCCAAATGGCATCACCTTATAACAGAAGAGTCTCTGGCTTGTGACGAAAGAGGTCTTCTCTTGATCAGCTTCATCCAGCTTTATTTGGTTGTACCTCGAGAATGCGTCCATGAAGCTTAGCAATTGGTGTCTTGCCGTTTAATCTACCAAGATATCAATCCTCGGTAGCGGGTAGCTATCCTTAGGGCATGCTTTGTTCAAATCCGTGAAGTCATCGCACATCCTCCACTTTCCATTGGCCTTCTTCACCATTACTACGTTAGCCAGCCAGTAGGGTAGTACACTTCTCGTATGAACCTTGCTTCTTGCAACTTGTGTACTTCCTCAGCTATGGCCTTATCCCTTTCTTGGGCGAATACTCACTTTTTTTGTCGGACGGGAGGGAAAGAGGGTGAAATGTTTAGCTTGTGAACTATGACGGAGGGGTCAATCCCTGGCATGTCTTCATGGCTCCATGCAAAGACGTCCTGGTTATTTCTTATGAATGACTTCAAGGCCTGACGAACTGGTAGGCTAGCAAGAGTACCTATTTTTGCCATCCGTTCTAGCTTGGCGTCATTAAGATGTACCTCTTCAATCCCTTATATTGGTTCCACTGTCGCCCGCCTTTCCTCTATACACAGCTGGCAAATGGTCGTCCATTTCGAGCATGGCAATGTAGCACTCGCGTGCTACTATCTGATCACCACGTACTTCCCCCACCCCGTATTCGGTTGGAAACTTGACCATCAGGTGGTAGGTAGAAGTCACAGCCTTCCATGAATTGAGGGCAGGGCGGCCCAAAATAGCATTGTAAGCGGATGAGCAGTCTACTACCAGGAATGTAACATCCTTGGTTATTTGCTGGTGGTAATCGCCAACTGTAACGGATAAGGTGACCGTGCCTAGTAGGTATGCCTTTGTTCCTCCAAAGCCAACAAGTGGCGCATCAGTTGGGATCAGTTGTTCTCTCCCAATCCTTATTTGTTGAAACGCTAGGTAGTAAAGTATATCAGCAGAGCTACCGTTATCTATCAAGACCCTGTGAGTGTTGAAATCACCAATCCGTATGCTTACGACAAGTGCGTCGTCATGTGCAAGAATCCAATCACTGGGTCGTCCATGCACGCCATCCTTGAGACCAATCCTGTTAGTTGGACATTTTGGACTAGTCTGAGGTACATCTTGCACGCCCTTTTGGTTGAGCAGGGAGCTACTGTGCCCCCTACAATCATTCTTATGTCCCCGACGGGTGGCTTGGGGCGCTCGCTTTCCCTCCTGGGGCCTTGCTTTTGTTGCAGGTTTGTATTTTCTTTGCTTACGAACCTCTGTAACTTCCCCTACCTGATCAGGGCTTCTATCTGCTGCTTTAAGTTGTAACACTTAGAAGTATCATGACCATGGTCACGACGGAAGCGTCAGTATTTGTCCCCAGACCTCTTGTTGGGATCACCCTTCAACTTGCCAGGAAACGTTAGCGATCCTTTGTCCTTTATCTACATCGGTACCTGATCGATCAGAATATTTCAGGGGGTGAAATTGGTAAATCTTGCTGAAGGGATTTTGGAGCGTCTATCTTCTCGCCCATCGCCTATCTTTAAGATATTCCGTCCTTTATCCTGTTTCGCATCTTCCTATCTTTCTCTCTTTCTAGGCTTTTCTTCCCGCGCAAGTAACGCGTCCTCCATATTCATGTATTTGGTAACCCAGTAAAGCACGTCCGACATAGTTTTTGGATCGTTCTTGTATAGAGAAAACAAAAACTTACCCTTCCGTAGTTTGTTAGTGAATGCTGCCACGAGTATCTTGTCATTGGCCTCATCAATTGAGAGCGCTTCCTTGTTGAAACGAGTGATGTAAGATCTTAGCGTTTCATCCTCTCGTTGCCTAATGTTCATCAGGCATGCGGTTGACTTCTTGTACCTGTGTCCGCCGATAAAGTGCGAGGTGAACTGGGCACTTAACTCCATGAAAGTGCTGATGGAGTTTGGTGTCAACCTACTAAACCACACTCTTGCAGGACCCCTCAAGGTGGTGGGAAAGGCCCTCTACATAATTTCTTCCGCTACACCTTGCAGATGCATGGGGGTCTTGAATGTCTCTAGGTGGTCTAAGGGGTCTTTTGACCCGTCGTAGGGCTCTATCTGTGGCATACGAAACTTTGGAGGCAGAGGGAACGAAGTAACAAGTGCGATGAAAGGCGAATCCGTCCTGTGTACCAGATCGTCAAGATCGCTTGACACCCTGCCTTTGAGAGCGTGCATCATCAAGTCCATCTGCTCTCTCATCATCTGCATATCTGCGACCAGGTTTGGTGGGCAACATCCGTGGCTGTTGGCCTGCTCATAACATTACTGCCTTTCGGCCCTTCTCGATTCTGCCTGGTGTAATTGCGCTGGCGGTTGTTTCCTTCCTGGTCCTCTTCTTGGTCTCGAGGCTCAGAGTCCCTTTGGCGCAGTTGTTCCTCCAAGTCATGATTTTGCTTGGTAAGGCGTTCAACCGCCGCTGCCAGTGTCTAGATCTGTTTCTCAAGAACCGCGGGGCATGGTTTGTCTCCTTGGGCATTGTTGTTGGTTGCCATCGAACGGGTAAGCACCATGCAACCTTTTCATCCGGGAACAGTAGCTAGACTTATCTACTCGAGCTTTCTCTTAAAGTTCCACAGACGACGCCAACTGATGATGCCGAAAATCGTCAGTAGATCACACAATTCTCACAAGCTCATGACAACACCTGCACAACACCAAGAAAGAAAAAGACCTCAAAAGAGTACTGGTGTGGTTCCGGTCGAATACCCTCCGAAGGTTAACTTAGAAAGATTGTCACAACTCTAGAGTGTCAGAGCTGGGGTCAATTGTGCGTACTTGTTTTTTGTGGGTTACGGCCTTTTTATAGTGATGAGGGACCAACCTTGGTTCCTTGGAGAAGAGGAATATTTCCTTGTAGAGAAGATCTTCATAAACGCGTGTGATTTAAGGGACCCTTTCCATATAAGGGTTTTATAGACTAGGGTTAAGCGTGGTTCACAAGTTATTATTATTCGAAACGTCCTTGGAAATCACGTAAGCCACGTCATCACCACGTGTGCTTAGTCCCGTCGACCTCAATGTCCGTCCAGGGGACTATCCGTTCGTTTCAGGCGATCCATCCATCTAGGAACCTTCCGTAAACTAGAGGTGATCTGTCCTAACACACTGTCCGTTCACTACTTATGAGACTCGTCGTCGCATGACTTGACTCGTCGTCGCATGACTTGATCCATTGTCCAATTGTAGGTTTTGCAAGTTTTGACCGTCCACTCCACTTTTACCCTCTTCAACTTAGGTAAACAAATCTCTAAAGGTACTTTTTAAAAGAAAATAGTTTTCAAAAACTCTCTTCTTTTCAAAAATTTCTTTACTTCCTTTTCTTCTAAAACCTTGAAAAAAATGTATTTTTAAAATTTTCTTCTTGTTTTAAAAAAAATGATTTCCTTTTTCTTTCATTAAAATTCCCCTTTAAAAAAAGAAAAAGAAAGAAGAAGTCTTTTAAATGAGCAAAGTTTCTAAAGGGAATAATCTTTTCTTTAAAAACCATGGGATTTTGGGGATCCAAACCTTTTTTCTTTAAAAGTAAAACCCATGGATACTCCTTTTTTTGTTAAAAAACTTCTTTCTTCAAAGCTCTTTTTGTTCAAATTCATTTTCCTTACAAAAAATATTTCAACACAAGTTCTCTTTTTTACTACAAAAATCATGGGATTTTTAATTCAAGTCTTTCCTCCTTCTTAAAAAATAAAACCCATGAAACATTTCAAAAAAAAAAAAAAAATTCTTTTAACTCATTTTTTTGAATTAACAAAACCCATTTCTTAAAACTTTATCAAAAATCATGGATTCCTAAATTAAACCCCTTTCCTTAAAAATAAAAACTCATGAATCTTTTTTTCCAAAATCCCCTTTTCCTTTGTTTTCTCAAAATTGGCATTCTTGCAAAAAAAAAAAAAACATTTTCAAAACAAATTCCAAGTGCCATAGAATTTTCAAGCCCTCTCTTAAAAAAAAAAAAAAAAAAAAACTATTGCTACTTCTTTTCTCTAAATAAACTTTCCTCAAAAAAAATTTGAAAACTTGTTTTCATAAAGAAACTTCCCATCTCAAATTTTGCTTATTCAAAAGAAATATTTTTCTCTAAAAGAAAATTGAAAAAAGTTTTCAAAAACTTCTACATTTTTATAATAATAATAATAATCTTTCCCTCACCAAAAAATGTTTTTTCAAAACTTTCTTTTCTCAAAAAATTATTGCATTCAAAAGCAAAGAAAAGGAGCGTAATTCATAAGGGGTACAAATAAGGTGTCTATAGTCATATTAAGGCCTCAATTGGTGTATCATCAAGGAACTATCTTCCTAACAAGTGATGTTAGAACCTAGGATCATATACAACAAGATGGAAAGATTATAAAGGTCATTTTCGCATTTAAAATAGGGGCATGTGCATGTACTTAGAGCCCAGACAAATGAGCTTTGCACTTGACAAGCCCACACAACCCATACAAATGATCTTGAAAAAATTCCCAATAAAGTAGTGAGGTTTACATGGCCATGGGATGTGCAAAGTTCACATGGTTTAGCATGTAGGGTTGACATGTGATCCCTTGGATGGTGTAAGAGAGCCTGTGGATTGCATGCAGTGAAGTAAAGATAGTTAGTAGTACTTGTTCGTAGCCCAACGAAAAGGAAATCACTCACACAAAGGGGTAGATTTTTTTTTTATTTTTTGAGGAAGGTTGTAGATTTTTAAGTATACATGAGTGACAGTGGAATTCCTATATATAGAAAAATTAAAAGAGTTGAGAATTTCATATAACATTATTGGAACCAAACTCGTAAGATAAGCTTTTGGGCTAAGTGTGTCCCCTATATGTTAATTTAAGGCTTCATTTAGAGTCTCCCAAATTGTTATATACCTAACAATTCCCTCCACTCCTAGCCTTTAACATTCGATTTGAGGAATCTAAAAGAATTTCAATTAAAATTTTATGAACTATAAAGGAATAATTTTTTATTTTCATTTTTAACTAAAATCAAAACACTCTTAAAGAGAGAAAATAACATTTAAGAAATAAAAGAAAATTTTTAAGAAAGAGAATAAAATAAATTCGCATGAACTTAACATAATATTCAACAAATCTAATCTATCACCTTTAGAGCATATCCTTCTCTACTAGGAGTTGAACTAAAAACATGCATTTTTCTTTGACATGGATGAAATCTACTTTACCTTCATAGAATTTTCAAATTTTAATTTCCTTAGAATTTATCATGTGGTTGGGTTTATTTTTTATTTTCAAAATATAAATTTTTTTCTCTATTTTCAAATACTATTTATTAATTTATGCATTGCAGCATCATGAGGTGCGAATATTGATAATAAACATAAACAACATAACAATAAACATATAACAATAAACATCAACATAATATAAATACTAATAATGATGAAGTAAAGGCACATCTTAATTGTAGACTTCTGATTTTATGATGAAGTTTGGTTGCACCTCATTGGATGATACATCAATTGACTGAAAGCTTTTTTTTTTTTTTTTTTTTTCTTTTTTGAGAAACACACACACACAGGGCAATTGACTAAAAGATTCAGACTTCTTATTAGCTAGGGAAACAAGTCTTAATGCCTCTATTGCCATTGCTGCTCTTTTTACATTTTATTATAATAGACAAAACTAATGGAATTGTATTAAGATTAGTAGTTTGAAAGTAAAAATGGTCATTATGAAGATTACTTCAAAAGAAAAATTTTATTCAAGGACAGATTTAATATAAAATATTTTGGGAAATATTTTGTATTTTTTGGAACAAAAAAATTAAAACAAGATTTTGGTTGGTTAAATGATGGCGAGCTTTAGAGAGTGTTTCTATTAATTGACCAGTCGTTCATACGTTGATTGGATTATTCCTTTGCTCTGGCTTGGTTCTTACCTTCCTTTGTCTATCGGTGTAATTTTCAGTAATTGCCGTCATCTTCATTTAATTAAAAACAATTTCTATAAACCTTAAGTACAAATATGAAAGTCTGTTTTATTTAAATTTTAAACAGATAATTTTTTTTAGACTAAAACATTTAAAATTTTAATTTTACGTATTAGCTTATTTAATTATAGTTTAGGTTTTGTATGGATTTTTTTTTTTCCAGATTTCCTTTTAAACTATAAAAAAAATTTCTCCAATTTTTGTCGCTATCCTTTCACATTTCATCCCTAACCAAACTATCGAATACCCACCGTGGAAGAATTATCTTATTTACTAGAAGTCAAAGTAAAAGCAAGTTTTTTATTTCCATGAGGTGGAAGTCTTTTAAAATAATAATAATAATAATAATTGTATAGAGATGAAATTTACCCAATCTTTATAGAATTTTAAATATTGTTGCCAATTTTTTAGGTAGTTAGCTCTATTTTTCACTCTTATAATCTTTTAATTGCTCAATTGAAAAAAATTCTTGAAAATTTTCCTCTTCATTTAATATTTTTTGTTAGCCCATGCATTTGAATGGGGCATAATACATTTTTTTTTTTTGGATAAACAAATGGGGCATAATAGCAAGTATTGATAATAAGCATAAATACTATAGCAATAAACATAAACATTATAACAATAACAATTAACATTATAGTAACAATAATAATGTTAAAGTGAAGGCACATCTTGATTAAAGGCTTCGAATTTTACAATAACGTTCTACCGAACCTCACCAAATATACTCAAATACAATAATTGATTGAAATATCTTATCTTAGCCATTTTTCCAAAATATGTTTGTGAATTATTGCAACTTTAGTCTTCCACAAAAGTAGAATAATCCTAATAATCTTAAGTTTTCTTAGAACATGAGTTCATAATAAACATCGGATATTTTGGTTGCTTCTTTCTTAAACGCTTGTCTTGAAATAAATAGTGGATTTCTCTTTGGTTGTCTCTAAAGAAACTAGTATCCTCCCATGTGGGTGAAATAAGGTAGATATTAGCCCTTCCTCACGCAAAGAAACACCATTTGATACAACAAACAACACTATAAAAGAATTGTCTAATTTAGGGGTCGTTTAGTAATATTGTTTGCATCTTTTGAAAATACGTGTGGGTGAAAAAGTGTGTTGAAATACGTGTAATGTTATTTAAAAACTGAAAAATATTGCTTAAACTATGGTACCAAACGGCCCCTTAATATCTTCATTGTCAACCATTTTTTGAATGACTTAGAAATATATCATTCTCTTTATCCCATTTTCTTTTTACAACTACTTGAAGGAAGGAGCAATGTGCCTTTTTTTTTTTTAAATTTTCTAGTGCAATGCGTGTTACAGTTGCCTGTATATATGTACATACCTCTTTCCCCTCACTATTTTTCCTATCATTATTAATAAAGGCAACTGTTGCTTCTCCTTTCATTTGTGATTTTTCCCTTCCATATTCATTTCTTTAGAATTACACACCTTTTGCATTGTAGCCTCTTTTTTCTTTTTTTCTTTTTTTCTTTTTTGAGCAATTTATGCCTCTCAACATTACTTGCCTTCGATAATAGCGTGTCAAAATTTTGATATTCTACGAGTCTCATTAAAGTTGCTATCTTTGGCAAGAGATTAATTGAGCACATTTGTACAACAAATTGTTCAGTTAACTTGCTTAAACATTAAACATAAGTTTCCTCCATCTTGTAATGACATCGCTACACTTTCTTTTGTTTTTTTTGCTGGGAATTCTCTAAATCAATTATTAAGATCTTTTTCATTGAACTTATAAATTGAGCAAGAGAAGCCCATTGTTAATTATCCCACGTATGAAGTGAACCATGCTACAACAAAGTATACCAGGTAAATGTTGAGCCCTTAAGGTATTGGACAAGTTTTCTTATCTATAAGGACCAAAACTTTAGGCGCATCTAAGGTTTGATGGAATCTAATTACCTTGATCTGACACAAAATATTGAGAGTTTCACAAATTTGTTGTTAAACTCTAAATTTGACCAAGCTTTAACAATATAACTGAGTTTGATTAAGATTTTACGAAACATCTGGCTGCTTGATCATAGTAAATATGATCTTATGGTAAAGTACATGATACTACCTTCGATTTGACTATCAGTGGGCAAAGATCAGTCTTGAATTGAATGACATATCACCAAAATACAAATTATCTAATACTTAGGTGGTGACTGCAGGATGCGAGCCTGAATTATGCCTCATGCATGGTGCCAATCTTTACTGACGAGGGGTTGATCAAAGAAATGCCCATCCGTCGATATTAGGTCGTGTACCGGTATAGCTCTCATCACTACTTAGGTGAGCATTTTCTCTCTTTTCATGCATTTGGCTACTCTGTATTGTTGTTGAATCACTTTGTCTTCTATTCTTGCAACATACTTAAAAGGAGACAAAGGTTCTCATCTGGGTGGTTAAAAAATCTAAAGTTTGAGGTGACATGCTTAGCATTTATCGGGTGGAAGGGCCAGCTTATTTAGCACCACAAGTGTAAAGGGGATCCCAAAGAGCTAGGCATAGGCAGGGCCATTATACTTCCAATTTTCATGTTTCTTTTATATTGAAATATTTTTCTTTCCTTGTATTTATTTTCAGAATGCTTAGAACAAATTTTTGTGTGTGTGTGTGTGTGTGTGTGTGTGTGTGTGTGTGTGTGTTCTTTTTAGTGACATTTAGGGTTGTATTTCATAACATTTGGTTATCTTCATGGTAATTTAGATGAAAATGTTTATTTATTTATTTATTTATTTATGCTTTGCTTTGCAATTTGGTTAATATGCTCATTTACATACTATTTGTTGGACACACATCTAAAGCTGGGTGGCATGATCTCCACACTTTCCTTATGGTTATTTCTTTCTTTTGATGGGCTTGTGTTTGAGAATTTTAAAACACCTATTGAGAGAATTAAAAAACCAATAAATAATACAATAGCAGTGGTATCAAATGAAAATGATTTTGAACAATAAAAAAAAAAAAAAAAAAAAAACACAAGTAGCCAAAACAATTTATACATCAAAAGGTGAGTGACACTTTTTAAAAAATGGAGAAAATTGTTCTAAAACCCTGATTCTACCTCTTTCCTACGAACATTGTCATAAGCTTATGTACGCAAGGTCCTTAATTGTGCACAACCTTGAATTTGCATATGCAGTCTGGGTCAATAATGGCTAAAAAGACCTTTGATAACATTAAATAGACATCTCAGGCTCCTTAAAACCTTTAACTCATGTGGTAAGGTGTAGGAACACTCTAGAACACAGTCACGGAGCCTTTCTTAATAGTTAACATTGCATCTTGGGTGAAGAAGCTTTACTCTAAAGCCAAGGAAGAGCTTAACTCATTCGAACTGTCTTGCATTCCTCACTATTGCCAGGTGAAGCTTTCTGAACCTCTTTTACATGTTATTGCAGAGTTTTGGTTTCCCTCGAGACGTGTGTTTTGCTTCAACAATGTGGAGTTTTGTCCGGACCATGGAAGAGTTTGGACTTTGGAGATCATGAGGCTCCATAACTTTGGTCACGTTTTACTATCTTTGTCTTAACCTGACTTCATCAACACATTGACTAGTGTCAACGCCAAAATCTTAACAATGAAGTACCTCAATACACCTGTGGGGGCCCGAAATGTGGTTACTAGGCTTGAACTCAATTTGGGCTCACAATTTATTTACTTTGTGGGCTTTTGGATTTCCTACAATGGGTGGTCCTATATTTGGCAACTCAGATCCCCTTGTTCCCTAAGTTCTCAAAACTACTCTCCCTACTTTCCCAGAATGATCATCCTCTTTCTTCAGTATTTCCTCTCTAAAATTGCCAACCCTTGTATTGAATTTTCCTTGCAAATTTATAGCTAAAGTTAGTGGGAATGCTATGATTATTTTCTTGGTGGGTGGAAGGAGAGGTCCAATACTGTTTCCTTTAAGTGAATGCTTAATTGTGAGTGGGAGAAGGTGACAGTGGCATTGGAACTAATTCCACCGTTTGACGTGCTGCTCGGTAGCGGCATTCCCTAGGTAATAGAATAAAGGTCTAATACTATTACTCTTAAGTGGATGTTTAACGGTGAGTGGGAGAAAGTGACAGTGGCATTGGAACTAGCTCCACCGTTAAAGGAACTGCTCGGCAAAGATGCTCCCTGGGCGATGTTGTGTACTCTGAGTTCCACCTGCCCAGGGAATGTATCCATCGAAGGTGAGGAGACCACACTTTCGCCGTTCATGTCATAAACGTTTTCATCCTAAGGCCTCGGGTTTTAGATGATCATCAAAACTTGCCTAGAATGAGCCCGTAGGTCTGATCGGTGTTAGGTTCTACACATGGCATCATTAAAATGGGCTTTTATGAACAAATGGGTCTGAGGGAGGGTAACGCCTATACAACATCTATTGAGGTATTGTTCATTTTTAAGATTTTATGATGAATTGTTGAGGCAAATGGAGGATGAATCAGGATCTTCTAAAGTTTTTTAGGGTACTTTACTTAATAAACTTCTTTGAATCCAAATTGTCCTATAAAATAAAAGGCGAAGGTTATGCCACAACATCAATCTACTAACAAAAACATAAAATAAAAAAAATAAATAAATAAAAAAAATCATTTTCTGTAAAAAAAAAAAAAAAAAAAAAAACTCAAAACTCACAATAAAACCAAAAATTGCCTTCTCTACCCGGCCTCTCACTGCCCCTCTAGTGTCAAAATCCACGAAAAACCCAGGCGATTGAGATAGACCCATGGCTCGTGCCCCACGGTGAACTCCAATCAAACACTACTTCTTAACTCACAAAAGCAAAACCACCGCTTCCCCTTGGTGCAGTGGTCACTCCACAAATATAAATGCTTGTGGGGTGTGGGGGGCAAGGGCCGAGGTTCATGTCTCCAGGAGGGAGCCTTATACACATATACACTTAGATTAGGTTAGAGTAGAAATTCTATATTGTAAAAAAAAAAAAAAACCTCACAAAAGCAATACTATAATTAGATAATATGGATATTAGACTTTGTTGTCGTAACTGACTGCTTAACTTTTTCAATAATTTATCTGCCTTCACCCATGGTAACAAAATGCAAAACCAATTAATTAATCTTATTCATTATTGATTTAATTAATAACATAAAGCAAAACAAATTTATTAAAACTTTTTCAATGTTTTAGGCTTTTAGCTCTATGAAAACATAAAGCAAAACCAATTAATTAGACAGTATGACAAGACTTGCTACACCGAGTAAGACTTAGATACGATACTTAGGTGTTGTTCCTTAGGATTCTCTTTTTAAGATTCTGCCATGCGAAATTTTTCTTATGAGATTAAATTGTATTTTTTAATTAAGTAGTTACATGGCTAAATTTTAAGAGGAGAACCTAAGGAACAGTACCTAAGATAGTGTACTTAAGTTCTGTCCTTTAAGTATAAATTTGCTGAAACATTAAAATAACTACATTGACGTGAATGCTTTAACAACTCTAGATAACCTTGATGGTTTTGGTCAAATTTAAGCCAAATTAGCACCCCAAAACTCTAGTTGCCAATTGTAAGCAGACATGTAAACATGTGGGACCCCTAATGTAGTGGGCCTATATGTTGTCATGGATGACGATGAGGCAAGAAAAGAGAGCTTCATACATGAATATAGTATACACATAAATTAGGTTAAGTAGAATTTATATTTTTTTATTAAAAAAAAAGTCAAATTAGCACCCCAAAACTCTAGTTGCAAAATGTAAGCAAACATGTAAACATGCAAGACCCCTAACATAGTGGGCCTATATGCTGTCATGGATGACGATGAGGCAAGAAAAGAGCATTGCAGTCAATTTAATCAGTATCTAAAAGAGAGCTTCATACACGTATATAGTATACACATAAATTAGGTTGAAGTAGAATTTATATCTTTTATTAAAAAAAAAGTCAATTTAATTTAAATGGGTTTTGCTAATGAGCTAGTATCTCGCGTGCCTTGTGAGATAGGTCATGTAGGGCCCACCTGCCTATGAAAGGCAAGTCTCATGCGCTTGCTAATATATAGTCGTTCATATATATATATAACCGTAATTTTCGAAATTTTCACAATTTTCCACATCAGTACAATATTTAAATAAAATTATTTTTGATTAGTTTAAACTTAACAAATAATAAAACTCTATCTCTCTAACAAGTTCAACTTAAACTCAAACTCAAACATTGGTAATTTATCTCCAAATTTGTGAGATTAATCATGAACACTATAAAAATAAAGTAAACCTCAATTTTTTTTAAGCCGAGTAGAGGTATGAGCTCTTCTAAGATTGTTTTCTTCTCCGACCTCTAGTTTGTTAAAATAAAAATTTATGGTTTTTCATGTATTTTTTAAAAGTAATTTTCATACGTGAACTACCAAACTCTTTTTAGCTCTTTTTTATAAGATAAAAAAACTTGTAATAATTGAAATTATTATCTTGAATGACCTCATCTTTCTCTTATATTTCTCTATTGTTTAGTCACACACACACACACACATATATATATATATATATATATATATATATATATTTTGTTTTGCTTCAATAATTTCTAAACAGTGAATTATCTGATTCTTTAATATTTTTTGGTATTTCAAAAGTTTTAATATCTGAATTTTTGAGTTATTTTTTTTGCAAAAACTGTCTAATAAATTTTTTGTAATTATTACACGTTCAAACAATGACTTTTTCATCAAATTGTAATACAAATTAAAGTCATATTAGAGCAAATCAAGTAATGATGTAGTTTCTTAAATTTTTTATAAAATTATTTTAGTTTACCTCATAAATAGATAAGTTTCCGTGCATAACTGCAGCTAGTTTTCAAAATTTTTATTAAAAACTGAAAAAAATTATCTAAAAAAAGTTTTTTATTTTTTTAGAAATATCTAAAAAAAAGTTAATTACTTTTTCACTATCTTATAAAAAAATTTCCTAAAATATATTCCTAAACATAATTAAAACCCACTTCCGCAAAAAACACAGAACACTTGTTGTGCTTTTCAGTGTTCGCTTCATCCATCTTCGTCTTCTCTCTTTCTCTGCAAATCCAATGCCAATGGCATTTCACAGACCCACAAATCCCAAACCAAAACCCAGATCCCAAATCCTCTTTTTCACCCTCGCCATAGCCGCCATTGCCCTTTTGTACCTCTTCTCTACTCTGATGTCCACAAATGGTTTCTCATTTTCCTCCTCCTCTAAAACTTTGAATATCTTTTTCAATCCCAACGACCTTAACGGCCACGAAAGAATTCACAAAGGAAACGAGAAGTACTTGTACTGGGGTGACAGAATCGACTGCCCAGGGAAGCATTGTGACACCTGCGAAGGTCTGGGTCACCAGGAGTCCAGCCTCAGATGCGCCCTTGAGGAAGCCATGTTTCTTAAAAGGTGTGTGCTTTTGAGTGTTTTGGTTCTTGGGTTTGTCTTTGTTTTGTGTTTTATTGCTGGGTTTGGGGTTTTATGACCTGTTTGATTCCTGAGAAAATGTGGCAAAAGAGACTGTTAATGAGAAGTGTTCTTATGATGTGGGAAAACACACTTTTTGCTAGTATTTTCTTTTTAGTATATAAGTATGTTAGCTTTGCCGTGGTAAATTGTTCATCTTTAGGTAAATTAATAGTAAAAAGTGTGTGAGCCTTTGTAATTTGGATGAGTTCAATGTGTTTAGAATATAATTTGAACAGAGTCAATTTTGGTTAGGATAAATCTTAGTTACAGTTGCATAGGTTCTCCAATTTAATTCAACCATGTAGTTGCTTTGGCAAAGATAATATTGATTTTTTTTTTTCTTTGTATTGTTCAATACAACCATGTGATTGAATTCAATTCGGGAACCTAAGGTACTGCAACTAAAAAACTGTTCCTACGTTTTGCCTGGTTGGTTAGTTAAATCATGTAAATGAATCTACTTTAGCCATCCAAATTGAGTTTCGTATAGTTGCAGACTTTGTCTTAGCTGGTTTTACAAGATTTGATGTCATTATGGTTAATTAGGATGGAGTTTTTCTGGGAATTTCATTCTTGGAATTTGGTAGTGTTGAGTGTCCTGCAAATGGCTGCATATATTATCATAGTTGTTATTCTGATTTTAATAGTTTGTTGCAATTTTGTACATTCCTATGCTATGTAGTTCTCGTTGTACTGAGTTGTTTATCATGGAATTCATCACTAACTTGATATTTATGATGTGGGAATGTAGTAATTTTATGTAATGTTGCCCAATTGTTCACCTCGGTTTCTTGTTGCAGAACTTTTGTCATGCCTTCTAGGATGTGCATCAATCCTATACATAACAAGAAAGGAATCCTTCATCATTCCAATAACATAAGTTCGGAGGAAAGGTGAGTTCAATGAGACTTATTTTGTCTTTTGTTTTCAGAAGAAAATGCTTTGCTGTTATCAAAATGTTATCTTCCTTGCTGCCAAGAGCCTTGTAGCTTAGAGGCATTGTCTGGTCTTCTTTATGAGGAGGATCCTCCTGCCCCCGCTTTTTGTAACAAATGAATTATAAAAAGAATGTTATTGTCCCTGCTTTTTTTTTTTCTTTTTTTTTTTATCTGCTTTGAATTTGGAAGGTTCTGGAAAAGATGCCTTCTAGGTTTGGTTTTGTACATGCAGTTTGCCTTTACTTTCTATTAATGTATGTGGTAATTATCAATCAGAAAAGTAAATTGATCTACAATCTGAACTGGCTTCCTTTAATTTGGTAGGTGGGCAGCAAGCTCTTGTGCCATGGACTCTTTGTATGATATGGACCTCATATCTGATACTGTACCTGTAATTTTAGACAATTCAAAACTATGGTATCAAGTACTATCTACGAGTATGAAGCTAGGACCTAGGGGAGTTGCCCACGTCGAAGGAATTAATCGTGTTGAACTTAAAGAGGACATTCATTACTCAAATCTCTTGCTCATAAACCGAACTGCAAGCCTTCTTTCATGGTGAGTTGACCTTTTTCCCCCTTTGATGGAAATTTTTTTCCTTTTCTTCTCAAACATTGTCTGGGTATTAAATATCGAACTTGATTGGGTCTTCCTTGAACCTCCATACCTATGATTTAGTTCAGTCGATTTTGATCGAAAGAAACATTGAATCATCAACGATAGGGTTTCATGTCTTTCATGCAATCAAATATCAGTAATCAGTGAGGTTTTTGAAAAATTTTGTCATGTTCAGTTGGATTTCATATGTTATAATTATTATTATCTGTTAGAAAAGAATCCGGGATATGTTTCTGCTAAGTCTACCTGTTGTACATCATGTAGTACTTGCAAATCCCTGCAAATCAGTCATGATTTTAAATGTCTGTTGTTTTTGTCAAGGACTCGGCATTCTGATAATGATAGCTCTTCAGGTTTATGGAGTGCAAGGATCGAAACAACCGTAGTGCTATAATGTTGTCATATTCTTTTCTCCCTTCTATGGCATCAAAGGAATTAAGAGATGCAGCTGATAAGGTATGTATTATATGAAATCCTGTTGAAAATTTCACTCTGCATTCTTTTTCAAGGCTTGATTGGTATAATTTTCAAGATGTCAATTTCCTTTCTTGCTGTGGGGACCAAACAACATGAATATCTATACTCTCTACGTTTTGTTGATCATATATTGAATTAGACTGAATTAATTTCACAGTTTATAACTTAATGATATTTAAGCCAATTTAAGCTGTCTGTCACTTAATTAGCACTCAAACTTTCAATTTTTATATTATTTTGATTTTGATTGGTTCAACATATCAGTCTTGAAATGTGCTATGCATGCATTTATACTGCACATGCATTTATTATTAAGTTTTTTGCCAAGAGCCTTGTAGCTAAACTGGTTGGCACCTCCTAGTGTGTCCATGACATCTAGGGTTCAAATCCTCCTCTCCTATTGAAACTATCGAATTATCAAAAAATATGTATATGTGTAGGATGTTCTTGTAGGTATTATTTAATCATCAAACATGTCATTATTCAAGATAACTCTTGAGTAAAAGAAATGCCATAAGCTCCTGTAAACGTTGTAACTAGAAAATAATGCAATGAAAAGTGTAAAGAACCTCTTGGGGCCAATCAATAGTGATTATATTATGAATGACTTCTACTTTTAGGAGAAGATTGATGCATTACGATTTACGTGCTTGGGGAAAGCAAGAAAATAAGAAAAAAAAAGGAAAACCCTAGGCTTCACCACCCAAGGGTGCTAAGAATCACCGCCAAGTGAAACAATTCTAATCAGATTTTTTTTTTTCATTCAAAATGCAATGCCATCCAGTTTAATTGATGGGTATATTAAGGCCAATAATGAGTGGGAAACGCTTTATTATACCTGGTTAATCAGAATTAAGATCAATAATGAACTGAAAGGCTTTATTCTGGACCACAAAATGTCACTTCCCAAACCAAAAACACCTTTTCCACATCTATGAAAGGTGAAACATTAAGGTCCACTACAAATAATATAATTGAAGTCCATTTTTTATACAAGCTGTTGAGGATTGGAGGTCGTATTATCTCAAGGGCTTTGTAAAATCTTTTGAAGTTTTTGTTCTCTGAGTGTGCATTATGAATTGTACTAGTGAGCTCCAGCTCAATGGCACCTCCCCATTGTTGTAAGGTGGAGGTTGAGGTTGTGGGTTCAAAACCCCTGGGTGTGAAACTTACCGATAAAAGTATAAATTGTGTCAAAATTTTCAGTGCCTTGAAAATTGATATCCAACCCTACATCCAAAAAATCTTTTGCAGCATTTGAGTTATATGCTTATATTATTATCTAATCTAGTCAATGAAGAAGAAATGGTGGGTAAATTTTGCCTATCTCAAATATCTCGAGGCCTGAAATGTCCTCCAAGTTCAATTGAACTGTCAATTTAGTCTGACTTTTTTTTTATTTGGTCAGTTTGGCCCCTAAATTGTCAGACGGGTCAATATGATCCTTCCATCAGGGAGCAAATTGATAGCTTTCATAAACCATATATATAAAAAATACAATTTCATTGAAACAAAAAGGCATATACAGTACATGGGATGCATACAAGAATAAAGCCCATATTGTGCAAACTTTAAGGGACCAATTAGTACTTAAAGGACTCGTTGTAAGGCTACTGTAACTCAGTAAAATTGTAATTTGAGAATTTCAGGTTGATTTAACTGAATCAAATTTTAATTTTAGATCAAAGCAGGAGGTTGGTAATTAAGAGTTTGTTTTCCTGAAGAGACAGATATCAATGGAATGAAGACTGGCTAAAGTGGATATGTGATTCCAAATTGTTAGATATTATGTGTACCCTGTTTTGGTGGTGGTGGTATCAATACCTTGCTCAAATCTCCTAAAGAACTAGAATAAAAATACTGTTTCAGAGTAGTGGAAGGGATGGATAGGTCAAGGGTGAGTTGTAGCAGGGACGTACATTGAATTCTGTGTCAAGATATGAAATGTTTGTCAGGGAGTAAAAATCAATTTGAACATGTGCATCTTGAGAAAATTGGTGGTCTCAATAGATTTATGAAATATGGAACAGCTAATTGAGTCATTTTAGTATCTACTTCGAAGATTGATGGCTGTGTTCTGTATGTGTATTTACGATATTGAAGGATCTATTTTTCTTGGTTGTCTATCCAACTTTAAATAACTAAAAAACCAATTATTATTCATTGTCTATCCAATTATAAAATGCAGTATAAGTTTGAAAGCATGTTCAGCGTGTTCAATCTCTGTCAATATTCTGGTGCTTATTTCTTCCTACATTCCTGAAGTCATAAAATTAATTAAAGATGTTTACATGTAGCATGTGAAATGGGTACCAGGCTGCAAAACACAAGTGGTTTTGGCTCTCAAAAATCACCACTTCATGTCAAAGTGCCAAACATTAAGACATCCAGATCATCTTTCATAAAACCTCAATTGTGCAGGATGAGCACTGGGTAGTGGCCTATATTATAGCTATATGCAAACAATGCAATGGAAACTTTGTTGAAAGACCTTGGTATGAATTGCAGTCACCCTTTAAAAAGGCTCTTATGGTGATGAACCTCCTATCCTAGATATAGCTAGGACAAGGTAGTGTAGGTATCTAGATTATAATTCAGAATTGTTGTTGATTCTATTTTGTTAAGTTTGTATCATAGTCTTCCAAAAAAAAAAGAGTTTGTATCATATAGCATTAATACTACTTCTAGGAGATTTATTTTTTCATTTTTATATAAAAAAAATAATAATATAAATTAAGAGAGGTTTAGGACAGGAGTTTTGTTATTAAATAATTAATTATCAAACTAATTTAGGCTAATCAGTTTCTCCTTGCTCCAGTTGCTGCATTAATGCTTTTTCTAAAATACATTTATTTGCATATTTGGATCAAGCTCTGACCAAATTCATGTCCACAGATTAAGGCACTCCTTGGTGATTATGATGCCATCCATGTTCGTCGTGGTGATAAAATAAAAAACAGGAAGGACAGATTTGGAGTTGAAAGAAGCCTGCATCCCCATCTGGATAGGGATACACGTCCTGAGTTTATCTTACGTAGAATTAAAAAGTGGATCCCACCTGGACGTACTATTTTTATTGCTTCCAATGAGAGGACTCCTGGATTTTTTTCCCCACTCTCTGTCAGGTAAACACTGTAACCCCCATTCTGTCTCTCAAGCACATTAAGGTCTTGAAGAGTTTTCACTGCAGAGAATATGTTCTGTCCTAAACATAAATCCAATCATTGCTGCGCTATTATGTGATATCTTGATGGCAGTTTATCTCGGAGGATCTGGCAGAGTTGTGGCAGTGGAAATAAATCACAATATATGATAACTTTGTAGGTGGATAAGATTGACTAGGCTTTCATTACACAAATGTGATAACTCTTTCCTTTTTTGAGATGGAACACCTTTAAGCCTGCCCTGGTGTTCTAGAAACCATGTATTATGCACCTTTCATCATAATTTTGTCTTATACATTAAAATCACATATATTTTCTCCCTGTGAATTCGTGGTCCAACCTTAACTATATATCTGAGATTGGCCATGTAAAATCATGCTCAGTAATTCTTCTATTGACAGCATATATTCATAAGGTGCCACCTAATCCAGTTTGGAGGAATTCCTCAAAACTGGTTTGCATATAAACGTTGTCCTATATATTAAAAAAAAAAAATTAAAAACCTATCAATATATATATGTCAAGGAAAAAGTATGTTCTATTTTTATTTTTAACTGAATTTTGGGGTTTCAGATTCTTTTTTCTTTATTGTCATGGGGGAAAATAGTGAAGTTTGGGGGGGGGGGGGGGTTGTCAATTTTACGTTTTGTTATCCTGTACTATTAGTCTTTGTCTGAAGTTATTTGGCAGTACTTTTGGCTCAAAATCAGATGTCTTGAGTCTTCAAATTGTCATGTCAAGACCTTCTCACCTTGATTCCTGTTGATCCATGCCTGCAGTTACAAATTGGCATATTCATCAAACTATAGCCGAATCCTGGATCCTTTGATTAAGAACAACTACCAGTTGTTCATTGTTGAGAGGGTTATCATAATGGGAGCCAAAACATCCATCAAAACATTCAAGGAGGATGAAACTACACTCAGCCTCACTGATGACCCAAAGAAGAACACCAAATCGTGGCAAATACCTGTTTATACCATGGATGAAGAGGGAAGGTGACAAGGCTTGCATAAAGAGTTTTCTGATTTATCTACCACCAAGCTCATTATTTCCACTCATTCCCATACAACACAAGCACACTAGTTGCATGTCAGAAAGCTAACAGAGAAAAAACTACATTGGGACGAAATGAGAGGCTGACCACTTAAAATTGATGCTGTAAATTGTGATACAAGTTAAAGATAGGCTTGTATGTGTTCACGATAAATATGTATATCTTTACAGAACATGCTCATTTTTGTTCCTTTTTACATATTTCTGCACATGCAAGTGTTCACTAGCAATATATTAATTCATGCAATCTTTTCTCTCATTCTATGAGACCTTTTGCTCAGAATCAACACTCTTGCATTTAGCTGTCACTCAGTAGGCCGTCTCTAGAAGCCTGGTTCTTGCCATATAAATCATTGCAGTCCTCAAACTTTTCTTTGTATTTTCTGAGATATTGAAGTGGATAGATGGTGAACATTCCCATGTTCAAATGGTAGATTGACATTTGTATGTAGTCTTGGCCACCCTGATGCAACAAAGAAACCCACTGAGCAAGACCAAAAATGTTGGAGGCAGACCTCAAAATGCTGGAGTAGTAGCCAGCAATATTTATACACAATTGCTTTGACGTGAGATAAACCCTAATAACTTCTGACAAAAGCCAATTTTGGTTCAAATGTTGTCTATAACTTTCCTCATATTATTATTTATAATTTTGTTTTATTCTTGTTTTTGCTGAATTTTATAATTTTGTTTGTTGATCCACCTGACCATTGGCCTAAGAATACATAATATGGAATAGAAATAATTGTTGTAATCTCACGTTCTTTTTTTTTTCTTTTAATTTTGAGAAGGTAATCTCACGTTCTTGGGTAAACGTTTGTACTCTCGTCCAATTGAAAGCCAAGCCATGATCATTAGTTACCAGTTTGTGGTAGACCAAAGTAATATATGATCAAATTAGTCAAAAAGAGGTTTTAATAAGCTACACATGAGCAAATTAGACAAAAAGATAAAAGAAAAACCTCTAGGTAAACGTACACAAGCTAATCAATGCATACCGTAAGTATATATAAGTATAATTTTTTTTTCTCTAGAAACGAGAAAAAGAGAAAGAAAATTCTTTGTCACTGTACTAGAATGAGATATATGACTTTTTTTTCTTTTTTTTTTTAAATTATTAAGAAAGAAGATATATCATATTTGTGGAAAAATATGAAGAATAGTGTTACACTGGCCCCTACTAGTTGATCAATCATATGAAGAATAATAAAATGACATCATGGCATTCCATTTCATTAAATATGTACAAACTTTGTAGAGAATAGCGTTCTCCCTTAACAAAAGAATCGAAATCCGTTACCAAATTCAGAAAGGTCAACTAATCCATGCAGCCATATCATGCATTGTAGATTTTTCGAGAATTCGTTCTCAGTTTAAAAAAAAAACTTTTTTTTTTTTTTTTTTAGAGAATAAAAAATAGATTTCTTTAAGTGCTCGAATACAAATCTTTTGTACTTTTTTTTTTAAAAATCTATTTGTTTAACTTTCTTTATAAAATAATGAAAGTTAAAAATGGAAAAAAAAAAAAAATCAACATGAATTATGATTGTGAGAATATAAATTGGTACACAAAAAGTGGAACAAAAGATATATATTAAAAAAAACTCAACCATATCGCCTTTATAGCAACAATATCTGAGATATTTTATCTTATACATCTTTATAAATTACCACCAGTAAGTACTGCTGAATATATTCAAGATGTGCAAAGGTGATGTTGGTAAAGGTGCCAAAGGAGGAGGAAGTGATGGTGCCGGAGTAACTGGCGGTGGTAGCAACTCTTTTAATGGCTGTGGCAGTGGCAGTGGTACTAGCATAATGGTTACTCCAAGGATTGTAGAAGCATTAAGGGACTATCTTGAAAGTAAGTGAAATATATATATATATATATATATATATATATATATATATATATATTAGATTCTTTTGGTTTTATGTTTTAATATATGTCTCTCATGGTATTGAACCTTTTTCGTGCTAAGAAGAGATAGTTAAAGAACTGTACTAATTCGATGTATTTAAGGGTCTTTAGAGACTGCATGCTAGATAGTTATTATGGAAACCATTTGAGGTTATTATTGAGAGCTACATTCAGAAGGTCTCATAATGCAAGCGCTAATTTTTTCTTCATGGATTATAATTTTTTTTTTTTTTTGAGAAGCCAAACTCGTCGGCAATTTTATTAAATAACTGACAAATCAGAAGATACAAAGTGATAAACATCTGGTGGAACATCCTCCATCCAGACTAACACAGGAAAAGAAAACCTTGTTCTCTGAGCTAAAGCATAAGCCATTGAATAACCCTGCCTCCTTACATAAGAGAAAAACTTTTTTTTTTAATACAAAATAGAATTTCTACTCTAGCCTAATCTAAGTGTTTATGTGTGTGAAACTCCTTCCTGGAGACTTAAACTTCGATCCTTACCCCCCACACCCTATAAGCACTGATACTTATGAAGTGACTAAAGTACTAAGGGTGTACGGTGGTACATAAGAGAAAGACTTGATTTGTAACAAACTTGACATAGACGAAACGACTTTAATAACGTGTCCAACACTAGCTAAAGAAAAATCTTCACAAGCAAGGGCCATGATAATGACCTCCAAGTCACCTTCAAGCACCGATTGATTAAAACCCAGCTCAAGGATAAATTTGACTGCCCTCCGCACTGCTAAGGCCTCTAGGATTTCAACAGAAGCAGGTTTTCTTATTTTTTCTGAAAACGCTGCCATGACCTGTCCCGCTTGGTTCCTAACCGCCACCACCCCTATCCCGGCCTGATCAGATTCTGAAAGCATAGCCCCATCAAAATTCGTTTTCCACATCATAGCTGCTGTAGGTGGTTTCCACTTTCCACTTGACATCTCGGTGCCTTGGTACACTAGCGCCATGATTGTAATGTTTCTGAAAATCACTTAGGAGTGAGGCAGCTGATTCCATAACCTTCCCCAGCGGCAGACATTGCTCATTGCAACTCAATTTATTCCTCCGGCTCCAGATTAACCATGCGACAGTAGCAAAGATTTCCAATTCCTTTTTCTGCCTTCCAACTAATGCAACCAGGTCCGAGAATGTTGCCACCGTTGGAAAATCCTTCCTCAAACATCCAAACTTTGACTCCTAGACCGTATGGATATGTTGGCAAGACCATAGAGCATGCATCGTATTCTCATGCCCACTTCCGCACTGCTGACAGATTGAATCGTTCACTACCTTTCTCTTGAGTAGATTGGATGTTGTTGGCAGAGCTTCAGAGCACGCACGACAAAGGAAGATTTTTATTTTGTTGGGCACAGTCTTCCAGAAAAGCTTTTTCCAGTGTCCGATGCTGAAGCTTTGTCCATCATCTCCCTTTCACACAGCAGCTGATAACTCGTTTTTACAGAGAATGCACCGTCCCTGCTTCTTGGCCAGATCAAACAATTTGCTTCATGGATTATAATGTTGATGCAAATAATTAATTACTTAATTGCTTTTTTTTGTGATACAACAAAGTTTTTTAAATCCTAAAAAAATGTCGTTTGAGCTACAAAGCTAGCTATTATTGGTCGATACAATAAATTGAAGTTATAATTCAGACATGCTTTTGTTTCAATTTTTACATTTTTTTTTGCCATTCTTGAAAGTTACTTGACTCCTTTTGTTTCAATTAAAAATTATATGTGCTTCTCAAAAAAAAATTATATTTTATTTAGGAGTAATTACACTCCTCTCTATTGATATGTGGAGAAATAACACTCAATCCTAAATTTGAAAGAAAAAAACACTTTTCTCCCTTAACATTTAATTGACTAAATTAAAAATGTTGTGTATTAACCTGTCCTTTTGCTTAAGAGAAGGTTTCAAAAATTATCTTTTATTTAAAAATTTAAAAATCATTATTTTATATTTTTAAATAAAGTGTATTTTAAAATATTAAGTATGATTTTTTTTTCTTCTTTTAGTTATGCAAAGATTTGTTATTGCAAACGTTTTGGTGTTTGATAAATTTTGCATTTTTACTCTAAATTTATCCGTTATTTTTTTACTAACCATCGTGAAACTTTTGCAGAGAAATTCATATAGAAATTTAGAATATTTCATTGCAACTATAAACAGAAGACGAGGAATGTTAATTTCTTTAAATTTCAAGGGATTATTCCCACATATATATATACACACACATATATATACACCTTTCCTATAAAATCTTAAATACTATATATTCCAATCAATGTGATGCTTCTTTTTTTTTTTTTACTTCTTTAAATCATATGGTTCAATTTTTTAATTTTGAATTATAAGTTTTGCTTTGTTACATTTTATATTGCATGAGGTTTTAGTTTAATACATTTCCCTTGTTATCGAATGCAAAACAAGAATTTTATATGGTTTGGCCTAACGGCTTATGTTTATTGATGAACACCTTTGATGGCTATATGTTGTTTATGAAGTACAATTCAGTTTACAATAAACTTAATGTAGATTTTATATATTAGAGAACCCCATACTAATCTTATGCTAACACTAACCCAAGGTTAATTTGTTTATTTTAAAAGAACTTAAAAAAGAAGCTGAATCAGCTCGTTTGGTTATGCAAGCGAAGCTGGAATTAGAAAAGTCTACACAGCGGAAGAACTTGATACAGTCTGAGATTGATGGACTTCTTATAAAGATCAAACAGTCCGACCAAGACCATTTGAAGTCCGAAGAAGAAATTAAGCAACTTCAAGAACAGGCTAAGCAACATCTAGAAGAGGCTAGCAGGGGTGTGGAGGAGCTTGAGAGATACAGGAAATGCCTTTTGAAAGCCTTTGAAAACTTTGAATTTGAAAATTTGGCCTAATCTCTTTTTCTCTTTAATTTATTTAACTACTTATTTCACCTTCTTTTCTTACTGTTCAAAATAAAATTTTTGCTATGACCATGTCTTTTATGTAATTTTTAACTTCATTTATGTTTTTGACTTGTGTGTTAACACACTGAGTATTGAATAATTTCTTGCATCAAATGCCAAATTCGTTCAAATAGAGTTCCCCATAACAAAAATTTATTGGAAAAACTTGAACCAAAGATGACCCACAATTCCACATATCAAAATAGTAGCGATATATATTACACTCTCAGAATCACTAGCATATATTCAAAGATAGTAGCTAAATGTGACATAACTGATCAAAAAACTTTCCATGAAAACAAAAGAAAGAGATCTATGGAGAGTGACTACAACTCTTCCCTAATTCTCTCTCCACATATTCGGGTCACATCAGTAAAATTCGTACTTCTATGTCTGTCTTCTCCACTAACCCCATGCAGGCATTCATGCATTGCCAATTTTATGCTTATTGTCTCAGTGTGTGATGAGTATGACTTAGTAGTGCTTTATGGATTATGTGATTGAATAAATTAAACCATTAATCCTATTTGCTTTTTTAAATAGGGTCGTCTGACAAGTAACTAAAGGAAACCAACGGATGGGAGAAATCCACAGTGGCAAGAAAACAAAGGAATCCAACAAAGCAATCCCCCATCATCCAAAATGTGAAGCAAAGTGTGGATTGACTGTCAGAAATAATTAAAAAGTAAAAAAAAAAAAAATTAATGACATTGGAGATCAAAAACATATCAAAGACCAAATGATAAAATTTATGACTAAAGAAATTAACAAGCCATCGGGTACTTGCTTTAAAGGTTATGCAGGCAATGCCTGATCCTATTTGGATTGGCAAACCATCACCATTGACAAACGAGCTAGAGGCACTGGTGAGTGGTGTTACTAAACAAGATTGCATTGGCTCAATCTGATGAAGAGTCAGAAACATCTGAGGCCATTTCAGAAACACTCTGATTTCTTGTTGATTTGTTTGATCAGTGTACCAAGGAAAACCCAGCAGATGGTCATACTGCTTTCGGTACAAGCAATGTTAAAAGTTCAAGAGTTTAGGAATGTCAACAGCTTTAGTAGTGTGGGATTTTGTATTATTCCTGTTGTGATCAAATATATAGGTCTGCCCAAAAATCCTGTGTAATCTAATTTTTGTCTAATCTTTATTGATTTTTTTTTTCTGGGGTTGACTGTAGATGGTCTTAGCCTTTCTACAAGGCCAAATGTGAGAATGACTCCACACTAGCTGTCCTGTAATAATGGTTCCATTCCCTTGGAAATTCTTCCTCCTGCAAAGAATATTTCATCCTCACCATTGTATATTCAACTTATTAGGTTAATTTTCTATGCCACTTCACGTGTTTGTGTTTGAGGGTTTCAGGTTGAATTTTTTCCCTTCATGCCACAAAGATAAGAAAGGCAGTTAATGCCCTTTTAAGGGCACAGGTCAAAGCAGATTAATCAGTTTTCAGAGACATTTTTTTTAGTACAAATCGGTTGCCTCTGGCTGTTTGCCTGTTTACATTGATGGTTACCCTTACATAAATGGACTTCAAATCACTTTAATTTAATGCTGCTATGCTATTTATTTCAGCATATATAAATGATGAAGATTCTCTTTCTATCTTGTGGAATCTTATATTGGTAACTTTCAAGTTATTTGTTAATTCAGGTTATAACCCAACAAATCCTCAAGTCATTTTAGTGTCATGTAATTACACCTTTTTTTTTGGAACAGAATTTAAATTCGGTTAGGTATTCTATAATTAGCTTCCAAGATGATAACCCCCTTCTATTTATTACTAATTACTTTACTGATCCACAATATAATGGCAGACATCAACAGATACCCAATTGCCAATTTATTATTGAACTTTTACTGGCCTACAAATCTTTATCCCATGCCTGTCGAGCTATTTCAATCAGTGCAGTAGATTCATTTCCTTTGACAGATACAACAAAAATAACATACTCTTGAGTTGCATTACATATCTTTTTCATTCAGCATTTGAAATGAGATCTAGAGTAAATGCCTCAATCTATGATTTACGGCAACAAAATAAAAGATCAGTTGTGAGGCATAGCTGATGCAGGACAATCAAGAGGAAAATAAAAGAACATGAAAATTAAAAGATAACCCTAAGAATTAGCACCTAAGAGTTTCCTGGAATCAGCACCAAGAAACTTAGGCATAGGCACCTAAGGTGTTAGGAATCAGCACACAACAATTTGGAAAATTTCCAACCTGAAATTTCATTAATCAATCGTCTTCCTTAAATACAACCATCTGGAACCCTTTTATAGAGCTTTTACAAATAAAAGATAATCCTATCTAAAAATTAATCCCTATCTAAAAGATAATCTAATCTCCTATGAGACAAAGAAGATTTGAAAATAATTTTGGTTGTGCTCCCTCATCAGTAGCCAAATAGCGCTGCAAGCTTCAAGGGCATGTAGCCATGTACCAGTCCAAGGCAAAAAGAAGCAAATACTATTTGGTGTAAGGCATATTGAGAAAAATACTTTGGATAAAAATGAACTTCAGCTACATTTTCCTCAGGTGATCCTTGATTTCAATACTCAATCTTTTCAATCTGATGGCAATTCTTTCCACTGCCCAACATAATCTTGACTGTATTTCAATGTTACATGAAAAAAAGATACAGTTTGCATAATATAACAGTAATTAGAACATTGCAGATTTTGCATTGTATTCTATCATCAATATTTCATACATTAAAAGCAAGATTTTCTCCTAATTGTTGCATTGCTTTCATGAAGTTGCCTGAACAGATATGTTCTTCTATCACACTTCTATGTTCTTCAATTAATTATTAATATTGTACACACAAACACCAAAGTAGTAAGAATCATATTACAAGGACGCTTTAAATCTAAAAGTTTTCATCTTGTGCATGCAACGACATGGATATGAGCTATGACCAGTCATGCTGTTAAACATGGAGAGAAATCTCTTCTAAAAAACAGAAAAGGAATGGATTTTAGTTTGCTAAAATTTTATTTTGATCCATTTATCTTAGAAGGGTTGTCAAGTTCTGAGTACCATTGTAAAGTTTTGAATATACATGTTTACTGAAGATATGAAGAAATTAGAACAGGTGAGACACTTGATAATGTCATTCTCAAGTTTTTAGGTCTAAATTCTAGACATACACTGCACCTGACAAATACACTTGAATTGAGAAATAAATTATTTTCAAGAAAATTTTTAAATTTTGAATTAAATCGCTTCATCCTATGGTAAAAGAATATTTGGAGTCTAGTACTTGAGGTAAGCAGCATGTTGGGTGCTAGCATGTTTCAAAATAGTAGGATAATTTATGTCCATTTTTTTTTTCAGGAAAGAAACTTGAAACTGCAAGGTAAAAGAGAATTTCGAGTCTTGGAAAATAATACATCTGATAATTAACTTTCCATCAAAAAAAAAATTGTACTGGTTTGTATGGAGATTATTGATGAGAAGGTTTAAAAGCTCATCCTTCTCTGGAATAGTTGAGTTGCCTAAATGGAGGAGTGAGAATTGTCTATCCAAAGTAGATGATAAAACCAACAATTATTGATTGTCTGTCCAATTAAAAAATGCTGCATAAAGTCAAAGTCATATGTCCAGATCCTGGTTCCTATTAGTTCCCTCGTCCTCAAAGTCATCAAATTTATCAAATAGAACATGAAATGAGTCTCATGCTGCAAAGCTCTTTCCCAAGTAATTGAAATCATCGTACTTCATCCCAAGATTAACATGAATTATGATTAATCAACAGAGTCAGTATTATTTTGTAACCCATCGGTAAGCATTTTTCAGAAGGGAGATCAAAACCAATCATGCTCCTTGTAAAAATGTACAGTAAGCTATCCTTCTATCTTTGTTACAGCTAAATATAAAGAAGAATAAAAGGAAGTGTGTTTATCAAGAATATAAGGAAGTAAATTTCAAAATTTAGTTGAACAAAATGTATTCTTGAAATTGTAGCCAGGCTCTCTTGGCTGAAATTTAGAAATTCTATTTAAAAAAAAAAAAACCCCTCTCAAGTTTGAATAATACAAAATGTCCTCTCTAATGAAATCCCGTCAGCCAAACTCACCTGACCAACAGAGACAAAAAAAAAAAAAATCCTTTCAACAATACTATAAAATCTCCTCCTTAATGAAAACCATATTAGCCAAAATCATTTGATGAACAAAGAGGGACAATGATGAGTTTTCCTTTGCAAGGCAATCCTATTGATAGCAGCAAGATTCTTCACCTCTCTGCAATTCTCAAACTCTTTTCTTGCCTTCTTCATCAAGTTACCCTTCTTCAAGTTCAAGTTAGTGATCTCATTGCATCCCCTCTCTTTTGTGATGGGTTTCACCACTTCGCAAACCTTGAGTTGCCTACTCAGTTTCCTCTCATTCTCTTTCTTGTAAAGTTGCCTAATCCGATCACTCACTTTGTTCTCAAACTCCGCAGTTTCCTTCATTATTGCTTCATATAATGTCACCTTCCTTTCCCTCATCCTTTGAACCACAACATTAGCACTTGAAACCCCAAATTCTCTTTCATAGAATTTCTTACACAACTTATCAGTCACAACGCTCACATCTCTTCCTAGGGATTTGGAACGCTTCTCCACATACATCAACTAATCAACATTGCAGTGTGGCAAAACCTTAGGAGGGGTTTGGTAATGTAGAACTGGTAATGTTGTTCTACGTTGTTTGTATTTTTTAGAAATACTTATAGATTAAAAAGTGGGTAGAAATATGTGTAATGTTGTTTAAAAACTAAAAATTGTTGCTCAAAATTACGTACCAAACAGCCCCTTAATAATTGAAACCTCTTATGCGAAAAATACCTCCAGACGGAGCTTGTCACCCACAAGCCCAGCTTGTCATCTTCTCAATCTCAACCTCAAGTAACGCTAACACAGAACCAGACCCATCTTCAGTTTCATTGCTCACCATGTTTCTCATAGCCAAAATTTGATTCTCAACCATATTTGATTAGTTTCTGATCAAAGAAGATTAGAAACTTTCACCACAAGATTACTGCTCTATCTGTAAAAAGCAGTCTTTTAAGTCGGTCTCACATATATACCCAGCTATACACCGACTCTCATTCTAACCGTCAAAAATGGATTAATGGGCCGGAAAATAATTCAAAATTTAAATTAAAGCCCAATTCAACTAGTTTTTATTTCTTTTGTTGAAAAAACTGAAAATATCTAGTGGCCAAAAATTAAAAGGCTCCAGTTCTTGAAAGTGTCAAAGAAATTTGTTTTTTTGTTATTGGTTTGCTATTTTAATTCCGGTTTGCTTCTTATAAGTAAATGTTAAATTGAAATTTATTTCCATAAGCGTGTGAAAAACAACATAATTTAAGATTTGTTTTTGAATAAATTGAACATTTGAAGCAATCAAATTATACTGAATCAAAATTTTCTCCATTTACTTCTTTTTTTCTAAATTTCAAAGGGAAAAGTTAATGGATTGGTTTAGGAATACGTAGCAGTAATATTTTTAACCAGTTAAAGAAAAAGAAAAGGGTTTGGTTGTCACTTGTCACATAACAAAGACGTGCTTCCAATACTCTTTGCTATTTTTTTTTTTTTTTTTTGGAGAATAATACTCTGCTATTTAAGTGTTGTTTTTCAGTGGTATTTTATTATATTGTTTCGCATCCCAATTTTTTAAGAATTAACATGTCATGTTTAGTCTTGTCTGTGTTAGTATCGGTGTTTGTGTCCATACTTTATTAGTATCGATGTCTGTGTCCATACTTTATTGGTGAAGATCATGCTTATATTTACATTTTTCAAAGATCAATTATGTTAATGCGGTGGGGTTGGTCAAGTGGTTGGGCACTTGGTCTCAAAATGATTGTCTTAAATTTGATTAGGAGCTCTCTAGTTTAAGTTCAGGCACTAGCACTTTGAAAAAACTCTTTGGGCCAGCGATTTATCCCGTTATGGGCCCACCCGTCGCGAACAGTAATTAATCTCTGGTTGAAAGTTTTGAGGAAACACGGTGAGAAACAAAAAAAAAAAAAAAAAAGATCAATTATGTTGTAAAGTTCATATTGTCAAACTTCAATCTCCAGAAAAAGCTTTACAAATATCTTTATTTAAGCTCCGTTTGGGTAGTGAGCGTTTGAGTCTGCGTTTAGAGCAGTAGAGTTTTTTGGCTTTTTTCTTTTTTTTTTTTTAGTCCACCTGTTGCACTGTTCATGGGACATGAATAGTACAATCAGACCAATGAACAATAAATTCATTAATGAACAGTAACCAAAATATATTTCTTTTATTGTTTTTAGTTTTCAGCAAAATAAGCAGTATTCGAACGCACACTTAGTGCTAAGCCTCATCTCCCAATATAGGTTCACATCAAAGAAGACATAAGGAATCCGGTCACCTTCCAAAATTGCATACCTATGCAATTTGCCAAGAAAACCACATTTTTGTCCTTACATTTTCATGCGATTCCCACTTTGGTCCCTAAATTTTATGTCCACCGCTTTTAGTCCCTATTCTGAAAAATTCGTCTCATTTTTGTCCCTGCTGTTACATCAAAGACGAAAAATGCACACGTGGTAAACTGAGTGCACTGTTGGCACACTAAAAGTTGACATGACCATTAAGATAATAATAATAAATGTAATTTGGCATTAAAAAATATCACGTCAGCATCTAAATTAAAAAAATTAATTTATTAATTTTAACTAATTAAAAACAGTATTAAAAACCAAAAATCACATGAATTGAGATCTAAGTGTGTCTTGAACAAGAACAACAAGAACACAAACCCAGATATAAGAATAAAGAAAGAAAAAAACACCCAAATACACACTTTCTTTCCTTCACTCAAACTCACTCAAAAAAACAACACCAAAATCTCAAATGTAACAACACCAACAACACCTCTCTCTCTCTCTCTCTCTCTTCTCTCAAAAATGTCATCCCAACAACAGCAACATCAAGAAGCCAAGAACCCAAATCCAATCCAAAAGCCACAAAGCAAAACACAAGATCTCCCTCCATATCAACCCACCTAGCAATGGTGGAGCTGAAGCAAAAAATCTTGACTTCTCTCTCAAAACTCTCTGATCGCCTGTCGCAACGCCATTGACTCGCTCTCCAACCTTTACCCAAGGCTTTGAGGCTGCTCCTCCTGCCGCCACTACAACGGCCGCATCGGAAAGAGCTGGCCAAGAATCAAGCAAGGCACCAATCATTACAGGAGAAGGAGAAGGAGCATCGTCGCCGTTCATCGCCACCACCGCCAGAGTCTTCCACGCAAAATTCAACTTCGACTTGGTACCACTCGCTTCCTGATCATTCTCCGCCATCACCATCCCTCCTCTGATTGAACCCAGAACAAAAAAAAAAAAAAAAAATGCCACCTAAACTTCTCTCACTCGCAGCTGCTAGAGAGAGAGTGAGTGAAAACAAACCCAGATTTTGGGTGTGGCCTGTTATGGGTCTTTGATGATTTTGTGAAAAGGGGGCTTTGGGATTTATGAATTTTTATTTGAGCTAAATTTTTTGGGTTTGTTTTGTGTTTGTTTCCTAAGAAAATATAGGTTTATAGGTTTGTTGGAGATTTGTTTATTTACTGGGTTTATGAGTTTGATTTGCTGGAAAATTTGGTGTTGTATGGCTGATTAGTTATTCAATTATGGACTTTGTGAAAATCATGTGGGTTTGTGATCTTGTTTCTTGGTTTGTGTTCTTGTTGTTCTTATTCAAGACACACTTAGATCTCAATTCATGTGATTTTTGGTTTTTAATTCTGTTTTTATTTTTTTTATTTAGTTAAAATTAGTAAATTAATTTTTTTTTAATTTAGATGCTGACGTGGCATTTCTTAATGCCAAATAACATTTTTTTATTATTATTTTAATGGTCACATCAGCTTTTAGTGTGCTAACAGTGCACTCAATTTGTCACGTGTGCATTTTCCGTCTCTGATGTAATGACAGAGGCAAAAATGAAACGCGTTTTTTAGGATAGGACTAAAAGCGATGGAAATAAAAGTTAAAAATCAAAGTAAAAATCGCATGAAAATATAAGGACGAAAATGTGATTTTTACCGATATATTAATTAATTGATGTCTTGTACGTGCCTTACCAAACAAAAGTACTCCAATCAAATGGGAGCTAAGTGCACCTTCTAGGCATACCAGTCTCACCTGTCTGAATACAACATTTGGCTAGGTACATAGCATCATTAACATGGGACTAGTATCCTCTTTACACATTTTTTTTTGTTTGTTGGACATCAACACGTGCAAATGGATCCCACATTCCCACTGCTACACTCTTTAACAGCAGTGGGCTCTAAGTCTTAAGGATCGGATGCCCTAGAATATCATTCTTCCAAACCATAACTGGTCTTGTACGGCTCAAATGCCCTTCAAACATTTGTTGTCCTTAAAATAAATAATAATCTTTAGCTGATTTTTTTTATTATTTAGCTTTTAGTACATTATTGGTAGATGAAACACGATTGCCATGATGCTTTTCTTAACTAAGTAATCTTCAAAGATCATTAAGAATATCATAAAGAGGTTACGGATAAGTTAATTTAGGCCCAAACGATCTTCATTAGGATACTTAGGAACTTAGGTAGGATACAAGGAAGAAAAAGTTTGCATGGAAAGATATGTAATATTTCCCTATTCTTTCCTGAGTTTAAAAGCCATAGCACTTTTATAATATTTCACCATTTCTAAAAAAAAATTATTTCCTGTGAATCCTATGCATAGGATGGTAAAAAATTTTTGTTTTGGAAATTAGGGTTTGGTATGTTGTTTTGAGAGAAAAAAAATGTACCATTGCTTCTTGTATTTTTTCCTGTGAATATTGAATTCACTATAACTCTGTGGACGTAGGCAAATTGCCAAACCACATAAAAATACTATCTTATGTGATTTTTTTTTTTTTTTTGCAACATATTTTTCTCCTATTTTGCATCTCTATGGCGGTGGTAGGTTTTGAATTTTTGTGGGTGTTTGGTGGTGGTGGGTTTCTCTTGGTATTATTTGAGTTTTTATGTGGCTGTGTTGTGTGATGGGTTGTTGATTTGGGCTTCATTTAAGTTGCTGGGTTGCTTCAAGAGGAGCGACTTAGTGAGAGAGATGGAGAGGAAAGGAAGAGAGAAAAAGTAGGAGAGGAAGAAAGGGAAATTGGATTTAAAAAAATGAATAGTGCTGATTTAGATGTAAAAAATAAGAACTGAAATATTTGGTTAGTAGTAAAATGGAATTATAAAATAGATTAAGTAGTTTTTTAGTGTGTAAAATAGGTATTTTTTAGACACCCAAATGTGAATGCTCTAATAAGGGTTGTATAAGTACAGCCTTTACTATAGCAAATATGTAAAAAACTTTATATGTGCATGGGTCCTAAAAAACTTTATATGTGTAAAAAACTTTATATGTACAGCCAATGCTAACTCTCTTATAAAAACTCAGATGTGAATACTCTAAATATAAAACCCATAAAATCACTTAAAGCCATCTTATAGGAAACAAAAATGTTATTTCAGTTATTTTAATTCTACATAGCAAACAAATGAAGGCGTATGTTGCAAGCATGTTTAAGGCAAACGTTTTGGAAAAGAGGGCAATGATATGGAAATGTCCTTATGTTTTCGACAGAGGGAACAATTCAAGAAAAATGCACCAAGAAAAGAGAGGATTTCCTTTTCTATGCATGGGTCCTAATATATTCGCATTCGAGAAAATTAATAAAATTCAACAAGTAATGGGGTGAAAATGGGTAAATGCTTAATTTCTTAAACTAATTAGGGAAATGTCCCTCTTTTGAAACTCGATTTTCTTAAAATTGAGTTAAAAAAGAAAAAACAATTCTGGAGCTTTATAGCGACGTTTTAAGGAGCCTATAATGACGTTTTAAGGACCTATAGTGGCGTTTTGTAACTCGAGCTCCATGAACTCGAGTTCCATGCAAGTTTTTTTTTTTTTTTTTTGTACATATAATTTTTTTTTTTTTTACATATAACTCGAGTTCATGGAGCTCGAGTTACAAAACGCTACTATCGGTCTTTAAAAACGTCACTATAAGCTTCTTAAAATATTGTTATAGGGCTTAACTCGATTTTCAGAAAATCGAGTTTCAAAAAATGGATATTTTCCTAATTAGTTTGGAAAATGGGGCATAATGCTGTTTTTTTGCACGAAAATGGCATTTATCCATTTTGGCCCAAGTAATGGTGCATTAGTGCATTCAAAGGGAAATTTCCGTTTATTAAAATATAAAGGAGTGATCATTAGATTCATTAATTACTTTCTAGTGATCTCTATAATGTACCACTTCATCAGCATCAAATAAGCAGCATAATTTTTACTACACTATAAAGTTAAAACAAATTTTATATCATGCAAAATAAAAAAAAAGTAACATTGTCTTAAGTTTGGAAAATTGGAAAAATCACAACTACTCAACATTATCTCTAAAAGGTGAGGCTAACTTAAGCACTAAAGAAACTTAAGCTGACATCACACCGATCCCACCTAAATTTTTAGATATGTTTTTGAATGTGTGTAGGCATTGTATTGAAGATTGTCTAAACCATGCGATTAAATTAGCTGAAAAACCTTTAAAAATTTCAATTCCAAAAAATTGAACTGCATGTCCCAAAAGATTTCCCACAAGATCTCCAAAATATATATATATATATAAATATTTTAAATCTTAATCCAAAAAATTGAAGAGTCCCGAAATGCCTCCCACAAGATCTCCAAAATAGAGCCATCAATTAATAAGATGAATTATTTAACTTTACGTGTGTGCCTTTTCAACTTGAGAACTAGAGACCCATCATCAATTATGAAGAAAGAACATGTCTTGGACAACGATTTTGCACACGCCCAAGAACGATAGGAAAAAGAGGGCTATGAAAGTTACCAAAAGAGTGGCAGTATTGACACACGGCATATTACCACAGTACTGCCATGCAGATTCGGTGGCTTGACGTTAGAGATGGCCATACCCATTGGGTAATGGATATCCAACCCTACCCGATCCAAATATTTCGGGTAATACCCGGTCCTTGATGGGTAGAGCTTAACGGGTAGGGTATAGATATTACCCGAATTATTCGGGTAGGGTATGGATAATATCCATACCCGACCCGTATTTAAAAAAAAAAATAAAAAAATCCTAAATCTCTCTCTCTCATAGTTAACAACAAAATGCAAAAGATAACACTAACTAGTAATCACTAACTAGTAATCACCCAATGAAGTGTACATGAAATATATACCTGTGCAGCTGTCGTATCTGCATTCCTCCAGGTGCCAGCAAGCGTAAACCCATCTGTAGAAGAACATTTTGCATTGCGAAGTCACTAGTTACACAGGCCACACTGGACTCAGACAACGATCTCAGCATCCAGCTTTGCTCACTACTACCATCATCAGCATAGGATGCATCAACACTTTCATCCATCGACCTGGCTTGACATCTCCACATGATCCAATCCTTCATTAACCATATCAACCTCATCTTCATCATCTACCTCAGCTTCATTGCTCTCAATCGTTACCTCTTTCTTCTTTGGCAAAAAAACCGTATGGATATTCTGTTTTTAATTTCTTGGTTGTGTGATTTGAAATCAATTTGTTGGATGTATCAATGTGTTACAGAGTATTACTTATTGTGTCAAGCTTTACTTCTATAGCCTCATGGTATTTAAGATAAGGAGACCTGCTGTTTATGCTAATTTTTTTTTAATAATTTTTTATTGATTAGTTTTTTCTTTTTTAAGATAAAGCTATTGGTTAGTTTTTAAGTTAAAATGATTCGGGTAAGTTTCGGGTATGGATATTATTATTAAAAAAAAAGATTTCGGGTTTCGGGTAGGGTATGGATATCCATGGATAATCATTCGGGTAAGATTCGGGTATGGATATTAATGGATATTGATATTCGGGTATCCATGGGTAACATTTTCGGGTAGGGTATGGATCGGGTATACCCATACCCTACCCATGGCCATCCCTACTTGACGTGACTTGGATATCCATGTCCATATGTGTATGTGTCAACCAACGGCAGTGGAAATGGACAAGATAATTATTTGGGGGCTTTTATTAGTGCCGCACGGCACATGATAGGTTAAACAATGCGACAGATTCTATTATCACTCATTTTCACTGCAAATATCTATGAGAAAATGAAGACTTCCACGGCACGTGATGGGCACAATCAATCCTCTTCCCAATCAAACAGTATTTTTTTGGATATATATTTACTATTTCATTTCATGCTGTAAATTTTAGTTTCTACTTGAAAAGAAAGTAAAAAAAAAAGAGTCAAATTCAAAAAAATCTTCATATTATTATATCCAAAAAGAGTCACATTACAACTATATTATTATAGCAATGCCACTACCATCTTCATTGCTCATCACCATCCCTTCTTTATAATCACCGCACAGGACCATATGTCATTGATGCTACCATTAGCGCAATGTAGCCATTGCCATCACAACCGCACACACTGCCATTATCATCTCTTTAATACCACTTTCATTGCTTTCTTTGTTGCTGCCATCACACTGTCATTGCTAGCAATAATAATCTACTGTTATTAGGGCAGTAAACGAGCCAATCGAGCCAAGAATCAAAAAGTTCAGACTTGTTTTTTATATAGTTTTATTTTGAACAGAAGCTGAGCTTTAACTCATCACCAAACAAAATTACATGTTCAAACTTGATTTATTTACTTGTCGAGTAAGCTTGAGCTTATTAACAAACTGCTTGATTAACTTATTCTTTTTTTATTTATAGTAAAAATATGACTAAAGTATTTTACCCCTTTACAAATCTATAAATTTTTACTACAAATATATTTTTTATGTTTTGAATAAACTGCAAATGCTAATTTTATGTCATATGAACTAATTTACAAACTTATATAACTCAATTTCAAGCTTATATAAATATAATTTTAAACAATTATACATATAAATATGTAGTATTATATATAGTTGATTCTAGCCTTCGTGTTCACAAATTTGTTCACAAATGCATTATTATATTTAAACTTGGCTTGTTTAATAATCAAGCCTAAAGTTGGCCCTAAGTTTGACTCGTTTACTAAACAAAAAAATATAAACAAGTTGTTCCTTTAATCGAACTCGAACTGTTTATAAACAACTTAATTCATATATAGCCCTAATTGCTATAGCCTTCACAATCTTTATAGCAAGGCCTAGAGGAATTGCCATTATCATCGTATGACATTGCTTCCATCACCTTAATTTACTATCACCATTGTAATTATGCTGCCATTAATAGTATTACCACCACCATTGTGAAGCCTTTGCATCAAAGGCCCCACTACTAATTTTGCCATTAACTATATTGCCATTGTTGTCATCTTTGTAATCGATAGTATGTAACACCATGAAAACACACCACCGTTAGTATTGTTACAACAAGGGCAAGTTAGTATTATTATTACAACAAGGGCAAGGCCTCCATCCAATGGAATGGAGCACTAAACATAGTTAATTTTTGACATATATTGTGTCTGTGTTGCATCTAGTATTCCAATGCATTAGACATGAGAGCCACACTTTTTTTTTTATTTTTTATACCAATAAAGGGAGACTACAAAAGAGCTGGATTCAGCCAGTAATGTTTAACAGGCACCTGTATTGCCTTTTTAGCTATATTACATAAGGACTTAAGCAGCAAATGGGGAACTAAGATCATATGACAAAGGAGATCATTTTGTAAAAGAAAATTTAGATCAACAAGTCTTAAGTGAGTCTGCCAATCCAAAGCCTTCTTGGTGTTGAAGGTCTTCATCATACCTTTGCTATCAGTTAGGAATAAGACACTATGAAACCCATGATATTTAGCAGTAAGACAGGCATCCACCACAGCTTCTAGCAAAATCCCAGATGCTGTTCTAGTTAGACTACTATTCACAACAAAAAACGCACAATCTCCCTGGATGTTGACGGCTTCAAAAACAAAAGCACTCCTATCCCTTTCTTATCTCTGAACCCAATGATTTTGATAATTAATTGCCAGGGTCCTACAACGGATTGGATAGGAGTTGTTGATTTTCTTGGGGGCAAGTGTGAGTTGTATTGTTCAGAGAATGCATCCTTGTACCTACAAGATAGAGATTGTACCATGAGAATTACTTGCATAGGATTAGGAGAAATACCCTCATGAACAACTTTGTTCTTGTGATTCCAAATAGCCCACAAGTTTGTGAATAATGTTTGTAGATAGTTCATAACAGTAGGGTCTTTGCTGTTGTGAGTATTGATAACCCCAGTTAGCCATTGCTGAACTGAAATGTTGCTGAAGTCAGAAGAGTGGATGGCCAAAGTGGTACCATGCCAACAGGCCCTAGAGAAAGGGCAAAGAATAAATAAATGAGTGCTGGTCTCCTCATGTTCATTACAAAAAGGGCAATTAGACTCAACTGAGATTCCTCTTTGCTTTAGATTGTAAAAATTAGGTAAACTGTCAAGTAGTAATTTCCACACAAAGGTGTTTATTTTCAAAGGGGTTTTCACTTTCCAAAGTTTGGACCAAACCACCTAGTTGAGATGATTGTGATTAGCAGGCTGCATGTGTTCTGAATTAAGAATCTCATAGGCCTTTTTAACTTTATACTCTCCATCAGTAGAGTGCTTCCAAACCAATTTGTCCTAGACAGCATTTGTTTTAGAAATGGGAAGTTGAAAGATTTGTCTAGCCAGAGGGGGGGGGTAAAGGGCTCTAACCAGGTCAAAATTCCAAGAGGCAGATGTGTGGTTAATTAAGTCTCCTATAGTGCCAATAGGGAGTCTATGGTCCTGCAGGTTAAGTGAAGGCCATTAAACCCAATCTTTATGATTGAGAGGGATGTTGTATCCATCACCAATCCACCATCTTCCTTCCCTCAAAGTTGGGCAATCCTGTTTAATGATGTTATTCCAATACCCTGAATAGTGAGGTTTAGGGTAACATGCCTGGATTAGACCTCTAGGAAAGTATTTTGCTTTGTAAGTCCTGGCTAGAAGGGACCAGAGGTTTTGGTGTATTTTCCAAAATTGCTTGGTGAGCATAGCTTGATTCATGGATTTAAAAGTTTTCAGACCAAGCCTCCCTAACCTTTTAGGTTGATAGATTCTATCCCACTTGATGAGGTGTAGTTTCCTTTCCCCAGTTTCATGCGCCCACCAAAAAGCTCTTGTAACAACATCCATCTTATTACAAATGGTATCAAGTACTCTGAAACAGGAAAATGCATAGAGGGGAAGAGATTGGAGAGTTCTACCAACTTGTAATAAAAGCCTAGCCTTCCAACCTTGAAGTCTAGATTGAAGCTTATCAACCAGAAATTGGAAGTTAGCACATCTATTACCCCTCATCTTAAAGTTCATGCCAAGGTATTTAGTGGGATTCTATACCAAGTTAACATGAAGGGTTGTAGCAAGTGTTTCTTGGTTCACAGCAGCCATATTTGGAGAGCAATATAAATCAAATTTTTCCAAATTAATTTTCTGACCAGAGATAGAGCAATACCAGTAAATAGCAAGCAATTTGGTAACTGACTTGTTATCCATTTTGAAAAAAAGAAGAAAGTCATCTACAAAAAGGTGTGTAAAGGAGAGACCATTCCTACCAACCTTCACACCTTGTAATTAATTCTGACTTTCAGCTTGTAGCAAGGCAACAGAAAGGATATTTGCACAAAACAAGAATAAATAGGGAGAAAGAGGATCCCTCTGCCTTAATCTTTGGGAAGGTTTAAAAGAAGATGTCAAATTCTCATTAATAAGCAAAGTATAGCTCACAGAAGTCACACATTCCATTATCGAGTGAATCCATCTATCCTCAAACTTCATAACAGTTAGTACAGCCTTTAGAAAAGTCCAGTTAACCCTATCATAGGCTTTACTCATATCTATTTTTAGAACTCCGAAGCCAGCTTGCCTTCCTTTTTTCTTCCTAATAACATCAAGAATCTCATGAGCTAAAAGGATGTTGTCAGTATTGTTTCTGCCTCAGATGAATGCATTTTGATAAGGTGTTATTAGGCTGTCCATGAGAGGTTTAAGCCTATTCACTAAGATTTTGGAAATGACTTTGTAAATAACATTACAAAGACTAATGGGTCTAAAGTGAGACACATCATCAGGGAAAGGGACCTTAGGGACAAGAGTGATGAAGGTATGGTTAAGAGGTTTAAAAAGAGAACCTTAGTGGAAGAAAGCTTGAACAGTGTTAATGACATTCCACTTTACAATGTTCCAAAATTCTTGAAAGAAAAAAGCAAGAAGACCATCAAGTCCAGGTGCTTTATGAGAGCCAAATTGAAAAACAATGTTTTCAATTTCAGTAGATGTAATGGGAGCATTAAGAAGGCTTCTATGCTGATCAAAAAGAGAGGGGATAAGTAAGGACTGTAGGTCTTGAACAATATCCAAAAGATTGGCTAGAGTATTGTTGTCAAAACAATTTTTGAAATGCCCAACCAGAATACTTTCAATTTCCATCAGATTATCTGTGGTATTTCCAGCAGGATCTTTTATCTATAAAATCCTGTTTTTGGCTCTTCTTTGCTTGACAACAGTCTGAAAATGTTTGGTGTTCCTGTCTCTTTGTAATATCCACTTAGCTCTAGCCTTTTGTGCCCACATCAGTTCTCCCTTATTCATCAGATCTTCCAGTTCACATCTAAGTTGACTCTCCTTCCTAACATCCTCAATAGAACCTAAGGAATCTTGAAGTTGCTGCAATTAAGCCTGTTTAAGCTTAATATCCCTCTCTACCTTCCCAAACACAAATTTGTTCCATTGAACTGCAGTTTTCTTAACATTTAAGATTTTACACCTTAACTGAGCAGCTCTAGATCCTGTTGAATTGGCAGACCACGCTTGTTGAATCATACTCTTACAATTGGGGTGAGTGGTCCTCATAAATTCAAATGAAGGATTTGGGTCTGAAGGGGGTTTGGAGTTCAAAGTCCAAAAGGATTGGTCCATGATCTGATCTAATTATTGGAAGGTTTCTAAGAAAGTAAAGAAGGTACCTATTTACCCACTCCACAATAGCAAAAACCCTCTCAAGTCTCTCTATAACAAACTCATTCTCCTCTCTGTTGTTCATCCAAGTGTATTTCTGCCCTGTAGTCGCCAGATCACATAATTGGAGATTGGATATGACTTGTTGAAAGAGCTTTGCACCCAAAATACTGCCTTGTGAAAAAGAAAACTTTTCCTTATTGCTTAAGACCTGGTTGAAGTCCCCTATACAAAGCTAGCTAGGATGGGCAGAAGCTTTGAGGGAGGAAAGTTGTTGCCAAACCTCCTCCCTTCTAGCATGTTTAGGGTGACCATAAACAAAAGTAATAGAAATAGGGACGCCCTTATTATCCAAAAGGTCAATGTGAATCAAATGGTTAGATACAAAATTAATCCCAAGATTAGGTCTATGCATCCAAGCTAACACCAAACCCCCACTATAACCCACTCTAGGAACTTCCCATCCATCTAAGAAACCACATATAGTCCATACATCTTTAACTTTGCCTTCTACTAATTTAGTTTCCATAAGAAACATCAAATCAGGTTTGAACTTATGGGCTTTTTGTCGGCATTGTAGAATTGCAGAGGGTTTGCCCAAACCTCTACAATTCCAGCTTAGGATCCTCATGGCTGCCGAGGAAGCTGATTAGGGTTAGCTTCCCAACACTCTTTTGGATAGATTGGAGCTTCCACATTAGCATGACAAACAGAATCAATAGTATCAAATGAAGATTCAACGAAGACAACATTGGTACCTTACTTTAAGAAAAATCCACAGAGAAGTTTTTGGCGGATGTCCCTCCCTAGCCGCCCAAATTCAGTCCTGAATCTCTTCTTTGTAGACACTTGACTGCTACCCAAGACTTCCCTACACTGCAAAATAAGACTTTGACCTGGATCAGAAGCAACTGAAGCAGGAGAGTTGGCCTAGGCCAAGGTTTGTATTATCAATATTAAGAAAGTTACTTAGGCCAGTATCCAAGCTAACTATATGACTATGGGTAGTCTCCACTTGTGGTTCAACATCAACTAAGTATTGGGTCCAAGACTCATCCTGGCCCAAGACTTGAGTCCCTCTAATCCAAGGCCCAGCACTGGAGTTACTGACTTTAAACCTAAATCTATTTCTATCCACTCTTTGGACTAAATTGTCAATAAAAGGATCAGGAATCTCAGGTATTTGTCCCCTACTCCATGCATCCCTACGTACCTAATTAGGGCAGTCTTCATTGAGCCACACATTTACTACAACGCCATTTTTTACATTTTTTTTCTCTTTCAATTTGATAGTTACAACAAGGGTAGGAGATTTGAACCCTTATTGTCTTTGTTAAAAATATCAAAAGTGTTAGTTGAGTTACAAGGCTATTGGCTTGTTACATTCGTTGTTTTTATTTTATTTTATAAATTGTTATATTCATTGTTATGGTTATTATTATAAGACCATTCATATCCATCTTTGTAAAGTTTAACCAAATTTTACAATTAAAAAAATCACTCTTTCTATTTTAACTATCTATTGTTTTAATACTCCTTACCAAATGAGTCAAACCGGTTTGACCAATGGAACGATATATTTTGGTACCGGTTAATACCGGTGTACCGTTTCGGGTTTACTACTATTTTTTATATTTATAAATATATATTGTAATAAAAATAAAAGCTTACCATAAAACATTACTTCAGTTCTAAACAAATTATTCATGGTTTTAGACTTTAGACTTTTACATACTAAGAAAATAAATAATACTAATAAGTTAATGCAAATAAATTACCATTCTGCTCTTACAAAAATTCAAAAATTACAAAACTAAAATTAAAAAAAAAAAAAAAAACTTATTTCTGTACCGATTGATACGCCCAGTATCGGCTGAAACGCTCAAAATTGGATGGTATTTAAAGCGGTACAAAACGTTGACGTTTCGGTACCGGTGCATGGGGTAGGATTCTACTCAACGTGCCCAATAATTTCCCCTATATCTTACTCTTTATTTTTCAAGGCATCCTATTAAAATATTCTAATAATTCTATTTTTCCCCTCCAAACTTTCCCAACAATTTAAATTTTATAGTATAATGGTTGCAGACAAATGTTAGTGACTCAATGACACGCATGCACAACAAGATTAGCCACTGCCTGCCTCGGAGTAGTGACCCCCATGGCCAAATCGACCACTGTGGGACTCCACAAAGCAACCTTGATAACGCCATTGACACAACCCCAACAGCACCCCACACAAAGATCCCATTATGGTGCCCCAGATCAGCCACTTCTCGACAGACGCTAGTGACTTCCCACAACCAGAGTGTGAGAGAAAGGTTTATTCAGTGACTTCCCACAACAAAATTGGCCATAACGCTTTCATTAATTTTGAGAGAGAGAGAGAGAGACCTTTGTCTAACTAAGAGCATTCATATCAGCTCATGCAAAAATTCCTGTCTATTTTAGTATAAGAACCTACCTTTTTTATTTTACGTACTCACTTTTCAAAATACCATACATCAGATTATCTATTTTACACTATATTTTATTATAATATCAATTTTCTTAATTTTTTTTTAAATAAATATCTTTTGTTACACACAACAACTACCATTCAATCTCTTCATTCATCTTTGAGATATGTAAAAAAAAAAACAATTAAACACAAAATAAATAGTGTTTGTGTAAATTTATACAGTTACTATAACAAACTTGTAAATTTACATGATTATACATAGATTGATATAAGTCATTTTTGTGCAAAACTATGTAAAATGGATGTAAATGCTCTATACATGGTTTTTTTTTTTTTTGGGCACAATTTTGAACAGTAATGCAAAGCTGGGTGGGTTGTACAAAGTCTTTTATTTCTATTATGGTGTTTGCCAATTTGGCTAAAAACTTTTTTTTTTTTTTTGGCTGAGATTGGCTAAAAACAAATTACAAAAACTGCTAATTCGCTTATGTATTAACTATAATGACATCTCTATATATTCTAATATCAGATTCACCAAATCTTATTTTCTGATCTTCTATTTATTTATTCAAATCAAATTTATGCTTATCTTTTCAAGGCTATCTTTACTTACTATTCCTATAAAAGAAAATTGAAAAGACATTATTGTATAAAAGGAAATGACAAATCAACACCAGATTTTATTTCTTCCATGCCACCCTCACTTACTTACAAAATAGACTTACAATAAGACTTAATATGTGAAAAAAGATGGTATCAAGTGGTGGCAGAGCTAGGAAATTTTCTCACGGAGTGTATTTTTGTGTAATTTTTAGATTTATTATCAAATGTAAAAGAGATTAATTAAAATTTTCAAAAGTTGGGGGCTATGCTACTATGGCCCCCCTTGGCCCCTCTAGCTTCGCCTATATATCAAAGTAACTAAAATTGGCATTGAGATAAGATGCCCCTTCAACTATTTTTGCTCATTTAAAAAGCTATTTTGTTTTTATCTTCTTCTTTTTTCTCTCTATATATATATAGAAAGGTAAGACTTTTCTAGGGTAATTTATTTTTTTATTTACATAATTAATAGTTACAAAAAAGGTGAGAGATTTGAATTCTAGATATCATAGAAATACCAAAAAATCGTTAACCAATTAAACTACCCAAGGTAATTTCAACAATAAAAATTATGTTAACTTGGTGTCATGCATTGTTTTTGGAGGTTGACAAAGAAGATAAATTTAAAAAAAGAAAAGAAAAAAAAAAAAGAACGCTTTAATTTGGTTTCAGTGTTTCAACATATTGGATCTGATACAATTTAAACACATGTGTAAAATTAATCATGTGTCTACATCACATCTAGTGGAGCATTAGACTGAAGTTTTGCCCAAAGAAAAACTCAACTATAAAGCAAAATAAATAGACTATAATATGTTAGACTGTGATGTGATAGAATGTGACTGATTAACTATTATTTACACATAAATCTTTTTTTTTTTTTTTTACCGGTGGTACTTTATAACCTTACAATTGTAGTAAGTAGTTACGGAAATTTGTGTGATCTTAGACTTTTCCAATAAATAAATAGAGCTCTAAAATAGTAAGAGTTTGTAAAGGAGCTGGTATTTTGTGTGCCGCATGGAGCGGCCCTCTCACAATCGTGTGCGTCGGTAAGAATAATTTCCGTTTGTAAGATCTCATGTTTTTCTTTTTCAACGGGCCCATAGCCCACAACTGTCTGCGTCTCAAATCACCGTCCCAATCAAAACTAAAACACACATATCAAACCCAGATACAAATAACAACCAATCAAAATCGTCCAGCGTGGAACATTCGAGCCACTCAACTGGTATCTTTAACCAACCCCAATGAGTCAATCATTCTCAGTTTATATGTCAAGGGCCCTGATCTTTCCACGTCATCACGCGACCCCACACACTAACTGAAAGAATCCCTCACATAATTTTACTTTGACACGTCGACAGCAGCCATACTCGCACGTGCCAACTCCCTCAGCTCGCACGTGACAGGCAATCTATATAAGCACTCTACTATTAAACACCAAATAATAGGCACAGAGAGAGAGAGAGAGAGAGAGAGAGAGAGAAAGAAAGAGAAAGATTCGCCGGAATATTCCGAGATTTCAGGTTTGAATTTTTTCCCAAAAAAAAAAAAAATTCAATGGAAAATGAAATTATTAATTTTTACTTTGATTTTCGCTTTGTATTCCAAAGAATCTTTGAAAAAAAATTTTATTTCGAATTTTAATTCTTTGCTTTCCAAACATTTTCTCAGTAACCAAACAGGTACAAAGAGATTGATTTGATTTTCTTTTGTACTTGCTTATTACCATTTCTGATTAGATTTTGAATATGTACTAACAATTGGACAAACTGCAATATCAGCATGTAATGCATTTCTTTTTTCCAATTGTAATTTTCTCTGTAACCAAACAGAACATAACCATTTTCTGAGAAAAGTTCAGATTCTAGCTAGCTGAGCCATGTATTTCTATGTGATCAGCTAAGATATCATAACAAAGTGTAAAATTCACTAAATTTTGAACTTTTTTTTTTGTGTGTGTAGGCAAAAAGTGTTCTTCTAGGGTTTGCGCAGAATCGATTGTGTTTGTGTGCGTGATTTTTTGTGTTGTGATGCCGTACCGTGTTCGCGAGAATCTATTCATCGGCAACATCAGTGACGCGGCGGAGATTCTCCAAAACGGTAGCACCGAGATCACGCATATTCTCTCGGTCCTCAGCTCGGTTTCGATATCGTTTTTCTCCGAATGGCGCAGCAGTGTAGTTATTCCGGCTAAGGAAATCAAGAAGGTTTATGCTGGTGGAGGAGGTGGTGGTGGTGATGGTTGTTCAGGTTCCGTGGAGGAGGATTCAATTGCTGATGGAGGGGCCAAGAGTTCCTTGTCGCCGGATAAGATTTTGTACTCGTTGGAATACGCGGGCAAGGATTTGAAGCTCGTGAGGATGGCCGTGCCGATTAGAGATATGGAGAGTGAGGACTTGTTGGATTATTTAGATGTTTGTTTTGACTTCATTGATCGGAATCGAAAAGAGGGGTCTGTTTTGGTACATTGCTTCGCAGGCGTGTCAAGAAGGTATACTTTGTTTATATCTTTTCTTGTTATTGGGTTTACAGGTTTTAGGTAAAGTTGTTAACTTTTTATGTGGAAACGAAGTTGCTCTTAAACCCTGTTCTGTAATATGAGTGCTTAATGTGTGTTTCTTGTAGTGTGCTTGACTGCTTGATACCTGTATCTGTATTTGTGTACTGGGATTTTAGTGGGGTCTAAGATTAGGACATAAGATAGGAGTAGTTGGTGGTCTTAGGGATCAAACTGGGATTTGCAGTATTCCACAAAACGGGAGAGTTGTGATCATAAAATACTTAGCATCAAATCAAGATAAGAGAGAAAAACTGATGGAAAGTCTGAGCATAAAAGAGAAAAATAAGAAAAGTATAAAAAATTGACTAATAAATGCTACAAAAGCTAATTATGTATTCATACATGAATGTATAAAGCTTTGAAAAACTCCAAGTTGCAATAAATTAAAGAGAAATTTAGGTAACGGAAGTTCTCGAAAATTGTTTTGAGACAAGGCTAAATGAAATTACTAATGCTGGAATGCCGTTTATTTTATAGTCATGAAAATGATTATTTAACGCATTTGTGCCTTTTCACGAGTACATAGTTTTTAAGGCCTCATGATATCCTTAGTTTAAAACCATTTGCTAGCATCTTTGAGCCGTCCCATGGTACTCCTCCTTGTAATAACCTGGTGCGTAAAAAAAAAAAGTACACAGTTTATAAAATTATATGAACATTATAACAAGCAACATTATAAATTAGCAGAGGGAATATACTCAAATTTTACTTGATGATGTAATTCTACACCATTCTTCAACATTGTAGCTTGGTGATATGATTCTCTGACTAGTTAAGATTGTTAAAGAGCCTTTAACTTATCAAAGAAGGAAAAAATTTGTGAGATTCACTTAAAATTTAAAATAAATAAATAAATTTCCAGTAAATGTACGGCTATATGACTTGTCTTTCAAGTTCAACAATAAGATGGTTGAGTTGCATTCAAATACCAGTTTATGGGTCATATGATGAAAAGTTTGAATGAGTACCTGATTTTCAAGGCACAGAATTGAAGTTTTACTTATTAATTAAAAAATGGTAAAATACTATTTTGGTCCTTAAACTTTACCAAAGTTTTCTTTTCATCCCTAAACTATAAGAAATTTGTTTTTTGTCCCTAAAATATTGAAAATGTTTTCTTTTTTGTCCTTAAATTATACCAAAAGTTTGTTTTTAATCCTTAAATTATTGTAAAAGTTCCTTTTTCACCCCCATCTCTAAGCTATTAAAAAAAAAGTCTTTACAAAGTTTAAGGATGAAAATAGAACTTTTTAAAGTTTAGGGACTAAAAACAAACTTTTAGTAAAGTTTAAGGACCAAAATAGTATTTTACCCATTAAAAAATGGTTTACTTGCTACTATATTTTATTTCTTGCTTCTTCTTATAATCCTCAGTGCATTCGAGGGAAGTGTTTGTTATATTCTCAGCCTAGTATAAAATGTCAGATTTTTTTTTGTTAGTATAAAATGACAGAAATTGTCCAGAAGAGACCTACATTGAATAATAGGTTTTCTGGTTTACTGAATTGTCGAGTCTTGGGGGTTTACACTCTTCTTTGCATGTTTGCAGTGCAGCTATCATTACAGCATATCTGATGAGAACTGAACATTTATCTCAAGAAGGTGTGAACAAATCCATTGTTTATTTGAAGTTTTGTCGGTCCACAAATTGGTATATGCCTTTGGCTTCTAGTTTTATTTACAATGCTTTTGTTGGCCTTCTTGTCTAATGAGATTGAAAATATTATGCTTTTGATGGCCCCTTTTTTTTTCATACACATCCCTGCAGAGGCTCTGGAATCCTTAAAGCAAAGCTGTGAATTTGTTTGCCCCAATGATGGTTTTATAGAGCAGGTTATGCTATAAAATGCTTTATTGCCTGGTGATTTTAAGGGGTAATTTCCAATATATCTAGCCTCACAGAAATATATTATTTCCTTCTTCTTATGGCAGTTAAAGATGTTTGAAGAAATGGGCTTCAAGGTTGACCGTGCAAGCCCCATATACAAGCGCTTTCGACTGAAAGTATTAGGTACATATTTGCTCCCCCCCCCACCCCCCCCCCCCTTCTTTTCTTTTCTTTTCTTTTTTTTTTCTCCTTTTGTCAAGCTTTATATGCTTAAAGGCATTTTTTACCGTTGCCCTTGCCCCTGTAGCTTAGTAGTACTTCTCCTTGTAAAGGAGGTCTGAGATTTGACCCACCGTAGGTGTGGTTTTCTGAGCCTTGTAGGATGATGCATTAAAAAGCTACATAAAATCAGGGGTAGTTATTTTTCTCTAATTTTCAGGTAAGTTAAACGTTCACCCTAGTGGGTCTTGAACCCACATCTTCACTCTCAAGCACCTTTCATACAGATGGAAGAGGTGCCATTTAAGCTAGAGCTCATTGGCTTTCTGGTTTAAGGTCTACTGCTTTATAAATATTCTTTTTTTTTTTACAAGAACTTGATAAATATTATTGAGAATGAAAAATAAAGGTTTATTACCTGATAATGATGCATCCAAATTTTGTCATATAAAAGTTATTTGTGTCTGGTTGGCTTTAGAAAATCATGGAAGTTCCATTCATCTCGGGACATAGGCAACAGAGACAGAAGGCTATAATTCTATAAGTAGATTCTGAAATGATGTTGTTGCCAATTACAGATACCACTATATGGCTGGGTATACGTTGGTGTGCAGTGTCATGAGTCTCTTGTAATCATACAGTTATGATTGAGTGATATTAAGGAGCAATGCTATCCGACAAGTCCTATGGTTTTATGCATTAAGCATTGTGAGGCCATTGTATAAAAGTTTTATCTTTTAAACAGCCCATGAGACATGAACATTGCATTTTTGGGATACATCAATTAGTTCAAAAGCCATATTGCTTAGATTTACAACTGATGCGACATGAGCAAAGCATTTTGGGAGGAGACTGGAAATGCGTGGAATTCTTTTATGTATACTCCTCTTCAGAGGGGTGGATGTTGCATTCTTTTTCATAGGTAAATTTTAAAGTGCAAATCTCTTTACTATTTACATGTAACTGATACCTGGTTGCACATGGGTAACCTTTGAGAACCTGTTTGCCCCAAATCATGTGAACCCTAACATTAGTTCTATCCCTTGTTCTCTTTTTTTATTCTTTAATGAAATTATTTACTGATAAAAATAATTAAAAAATGTAGTTCCATCCCTAGTCATATAGACAGAAATAAGCCTCCAATAGTTTCATTCATTTGCAAATGCTGAATTCGAAAGGTAAGATAAGATAATCATTTCCTTTGTTGTTACTTATGCCCTTCACCTATAAAATGGCAAATCTGTTCATCCTCCCAATTGAACAACTTTATTATGTTTTAGTTTGTTCATAGCATATTTACCATTTTTTCACAGGGTATTCAAATCTAGATCTATTTCATCTCGACTCCGGGGCATTCTATTAGCTGCCAATTTCCTGCCCTGAATTTGATATTTTTCTTATATTTGTACTAGAAATACCACTTAGTCCTCTGAAAATATCAGGGTCTAGAATTAAAGCTTGAGTGGTCTATAGAGCAACAAAAGACCCTAATTCTCTTGCTGTTGATGAAGAATTCTTTTGGTGCAACATGGTCCATTTTTGAAATTGTGTCTAACAACTTGGATGTAGATTTTTGCCTTTAAGATTCTTTCAGTAGTGAGCATAATTGTAAGTTTAAGTTAATTTAATCTAGGTATTGTACTTTTGGATTTTTCTATTGTTATTGCTCTTTTTATTTGTTGAGATTGAGACTGAATGATAAGGTTTTCTTCTGTTTTCAAATGTTAATCGTTGAAAGGTCCTCTCTCCCATGGTTTCAGGTGAATCTTATAACCGTGGGGAGAAGATAGAAAGTTCTAAATTTGGGGCAGATCCTGGTTTGGCTACAGAAGTTTCCTCAGAAGTGGAAGTAGCTTCAAATTTAGGAAATAATCGTACTCCTGCATACCGCTGCAAGAAATGCCGAAGAGTTGTTGCACTGCAGGAGAACGTTGTAGATCACATTCCGGGTGAGGGTGAGACATCCTTTGAGTGGCGCAAGCGGAAAAGTGGCAACCCATATAACAAGTCTGAAGAGTCTGAGTGTTCATCCATTTTTGTTGAGCCTCTACAATGGATGACGGCAGGTAAATTATTATTTCAAACTTTCTGATTCTTGGACTATAAAATGATTGTTTCTTGGAGGTTATTAACTCATACAAATCAGATAAGCAACTAATGTACGGTAAAATTACATTTAGCATTTGAAATTTCTCCTCTAGAGACTGGGTTATAGAATAACATTTTGTAAGCAGATCATTTACTCCTGGTAAAATTTTGGGTCTAAAAGTAAATTAAAGGAAAAAAAAAAAAGGTCCCCTCACGAGTTCTGTACAAGGGATCCAAGGTCACTTTTGTTCAAACCAGTTTGTTTGACTAACCAAACTTGGCAAAATAAGCATTATTATCATTGATGGCATCTTAGGGTTTCACGTAATCTATTATGTACATAGACATGTTTAAAATAATTAAACTTTTGATAGTTATTTCTTGTCATCCAGTTAAAGAAGGTGCAATGGAGGGCAAGTTGTCCTGTGCTCACTGTGAAGCTCGCTTGGGTTTCTTCAATTGGTCAGGCATCCAATGCAGTTGTGGGAGCTGGATCACCCCAGCCTTTCAGATCCATAAAAGCCGAGTGGACATCAGCACTGTCTAAAATTTGTCAACAAAAACATTTGTCGAGAAAAGTTTCTTACCAATCCTGCAACAGTAGAAGTGCGCAGTATCTTTCCAGTAATAAATTTAGAAACTCAGATACAGCTAAAACAAGGTACATAGTTTCCAAGTCAACCTGAAACTATAGAAGAAAGAGAGGCCTCCTAAAGCCTTTTTTTGGATTTGCTGCAGTAGGAGATCGAAGCTTTGAGTAGAATGCTGTCTTGCATGTCTGGTATACGTTATGATTTTGATATGATTGGGGTTTGACCAACATGCAGACTAGTTTTCTTTATTGTTTGAATATCATGTTGTTATTGAGGTTCATATTTTAGGCAATTTTTTTGGCATGGAGATGTGGAAGACATTCAAGGGTAAAACTATGTTAATGGGGAAGCTCTGCTATCCAATATTTCTAAAGAATGATTGTCAATTTCTTGGGAGATTCCTTTGTTTTTCATCACGTTATCTTCCTTTGTTATAGCTACCTAATGTATATAAGTGAATGAAAAATTTGGTGATCTTTTCTTGTCTTGAAACGCACCTTCTCCCACCCCCTCCCCCTCTTTCAAGAGCGATACATATACTAAACACACAGTAAGTATAAAAGGAGTATTTAGATACTCAGCTATCAATTATCAGATAATTTATTTTGGAGAGAGAGAGAGAGAGAGAGAGAGAGAGATGCCCAATGAAGAGCTTTTCATGAATTTAAAAGATAAGATGAGCACATCTAGAATCAAATCTATGCCTAAGTACCAACCCTTGGATACAATTCAATTAAATTGATTAATTAATAATTCATTTCTATGGAAAAAAAAAAAAAGCAAAAAAAAAAACTTAAGAGAATGATTTGAATTTCAGTTTTTGGTTTAAATGGTTTGAATAAAGCATGAAAAATATGAGGTTTTTTTCTTTTTTCTTTTTTATTTTTTTCCCCCTGTTAATTGAAATTTAGATCTGATTTGCTTAAAGGCACAATGCAATCCAAGGCTAAAGATGATCCTAGCGGCGGAGGTGAAGGGTAGTATTTTTTAGAAAGTATTGACAATTTTTTTTTGGTTGAGAATAAACGGCAGAATTTTATTCAAAGAAACTATTGATAATTGTGACACAATCAAATACAAATAAACTCAATTTCCTTCAAAATTCAACTAATTTTGGAAGGAATTGTACTTTGTATGGAGTTCGTTCATTTAGGTTCAATAGAAATGAGATTCTCAACCCAAAAAAAAAAAAAATGTTAGCTAACTGCTTTCTTTTCCAAAATTATGTTACGTACTATTCATTATCCAGAGCGAAGACGTGCATCCATCACATTTAATAAGGCAGCTAATTTAAGAGATTTTGTTCCCTTTTAGCTGCTTCAGTCTCTTCTCCTTTCTCTATATATATGAGCATAAACCCTCGTTGTAACATACACTAAGAAATAGAGATAGAAACGGAAAAAAAATTGAGAAACAGATAACAAAGAAAGATATATGTATTCAGTGTTAGAAACGTAATGGATGACCACTAGAGAAGAAATAATTCAGATATAATCTTACTCTCATATTCCCTTTTCTTGTCTTTATGTTTCCTCTATTTTACAACAGATTATGTATTTTCCAGATTGTTCCTTTGAAGCAAAACTAGTCCAAATCAAAAAAGGTCACACATGGCTAAATATATTGGCAGCATGCTATATTATTGAGGAAAGCTCATGGTGGCGTATAGGAGATGGATGATGTGCGAATATGGATTGAAAAATGGCTCTAACCTTCCACACTTATAGGCCAGTATTGCCTCGGAAGATTTTGATGAAGGATGGTTTAGTTTTTGGGTTGATTGATGAAAGTTTAAGATAGTGGAAAACAAGACTTGTGGATGCGATTCTTGCCTCATGAAGATAAAACGATATAGAGAATTCCTCTAACAATCTTATCTAGGTAAGAAATACAACTGGCATATTAATTGGGTTTTGAGAGGACAACGTAACGAGCCAGTTGTAGCATATGATCTGAATTTTGCAAGCACCAAATAAAATTATGAACTTTTTATGTCAAGTGAAAAAAGTCTAAAGACTTAATTGTATCGAATTATACGTCACAATGAACCTAACTATGTTATATATAGAGATTTGGACATATTAGGGCGAAGTCAAAAATATTTGTTTGGGAGGGCCAATTTGTGTTGCTAATTTATTAGTCTATACAAACTTTCATATACATACACAAACACATACATCTATACACATACACAAAAATTAGTATATTTCATAATGAATCCTTAAAATTAAATGTTTCATAGAATTAAATTAATCTTACACCATCTTCCATAGTAAAATCCTTACAATTTTCATTTTCAATATAAGTTACCAAATTGTCTACAATTGTGAGTAAAAAAATTTCAATTAAATTAATGTAGTGTTCAGAGACATGAATGATCCAAAATTTTAAGAAATACGAGAACACATTTTACCATATAAAATGAATTTGAGAAACAATACTTTCTCTATAACTACCAGACAAATTGGACAATTTTTTTAAGAACATTATTGGACCAACTCAAATAATTGGGGGTGCCAAGTCCCATTTTTTAGGGCTAATTATTTCAATATTAAATATTTCTATATAGTAAAAAGAAAATTTCAAAAAATTTGGGGGGCCATGGCCCCCTACCCTAACTTGTAGCTCCGCCCCTGGAACATATATTAATGAGGAAGTTGGGAATGTGGTAATTGAGAGTTGGAGAAGGTATATCTTGTACCCACTGCATGCAACAAGTCTCTCACAACATGTGAGTCTCACTAGCATGTGGGGCCCACATGTGAGATAGCTCACTGTATACAACAGAAGAGAGGTATGGGTTGTGTGGGAGCTGGGAAAATGGTAGTTGAGAAAATACATTAATAGAGAAAGATATATTATCGTTAGCACTCTACCTCAAATTTGAAGGTAGAAGCGTAATGATGTCTTAGTTTGGACTTTGGAATAACCTTAGGTTGTGAAGAACCCTTGAATAAAGTCTTGAAAGAAAAAAAAAAGACCATGGAAGTGACCAAATTGATCGGATTTCATGGAGATGTTGACGTCAGAAGAATGCATGAAGAAAGTTGGGAAGGTGGGAAGGTGGTAGTTAGGAGTTGGGAAAATACATTAATGAGGAAAGATATATAATTACCTTCAACATCGAGCATGCAAAGTTTAGAAGAAGGTGGCTACGGAATATGGATAATTTGTGTGTTCTACGCCAAAATGATGTTGTGCTCTGGCATTGCCCTAGCCAAATATGGATAGCTAGCTAGAAGTAGAAGCCTTTTGGAGCACCCGGCCACACCAGATGCATTTCAAAAAGCTAGTTTGGGATGTGGCAAGGAGTTGGAAAATGCTCTTTTTCATGGCTCGTAAAATTTGGGGAAAGAATCCATTCCAATTGAATCATTCAATTAGCTAGATATTTAACACGTGACATTTAAAAAGAGATTCAATTGGAATAGATCTTTTCCGAAAATTTGAAACTTACAGATTTGGAAACTAGTGGGTGAAATTTATAGTAGAGACAGTATAAGAATGTGTGGAAGATTTCTGGCCAACGGTGAAGAGCCCACAATAGGTGCAGTATACTAGACCAAATATATGGATCATGGAACCTCCCTCCTCAAGGGTGGTACAAAATTAATTTATCAGAAGTTTGACTTGGAAGAGAAGCAATTCAAGACATGCACATGTTCTACAATATGATGCAAAAAACAAAGTATAGTACGGCATCCTTCCAAAGGTCAAAAAGCTAGGTTACTCGCCCCAAGAGGGGTGGCCCAGTTGGTGTGAGATCCCGCGTGCATGCATGAGATCTCTCATTCGAGACATGGCGGGTACCATGTGAGGGGTGGGTTCCTAGCATGCATTACGCCTCATCCGCTGGCTCTCTTGAGGTGCTAGAGTGAGGTATGTGGCATCTCGGTCACAGTAACTATGGCTTAATCCAACATTCCCTAGCGAGAGGTACCCCTATTAGGTTACGCCCTAGGGGGTAAGCCACATATGGTCGCCCCCGCTCCCCCCCCCCCCCCCCCCATCCCCCCTTTTTATTCAGCAAATAAAAAAAAGAAGCTAGGTTACTCTGCACGGTACAATTTCAAAGTTCCAAAACCCTCTTGCTCCTATCTCATTCATCCAGCACCCCTATGGATGTGCATTTTCAATTATCAACCTGCCAGCCAACTCTAAGCAATATGCACGCTGATGTTTGCCTCCGGTTATTGTGGGAAAAAAATTCACCACCTTTTGCCAATAGGAGTTAGCATCTTCTCCAACATGAAGGGGGTAGATGGGGAGAGAGAGGATTTTGCTTTGGAACTATACAAACACAGTTGTAGTACTATAATACTGTCCCAAATTGTTAGATTTATTTAGAAAATCCAACTTTCTAAAGGAACATTATTTAATGCATTATCTATTAGTTAAAAAGGTAAAGATTTTCAAAACTATCATCATCGATTCAAACTATAGAAAAAGAATGGCATTGACTTTTTAAGTAAAGTAAATGGAAAAATATGAATTTTATTTATTAATTTTAGAAAAATGACTTCATTTCGGGATATCTCAAAATGTAATGGAGGATCAATAATTCGGGACGGAGAGAGTAGAACACGATCCTTTCATAGAGAGAGAGAGAGAGTTAATTAGAGTAGAAACCATCTGTTTTTGAGTGTTTTCACTAGAACATTATGGAGACAAGTATTGAAATTGTGTTCTTGCACTATGAGATTAAGGGAAGAAGGTTTCAAATGAAGCTATGTAAGATCGCTTAGGCTACTACTATGTACCATATATGGCTGCAACGAAAAACAAGATTCATACTGGCAATGTCAACAGCATTTTTCGAGCTATTAAAAATGATGTTAGGAGGAGGGTCGGTTTTTGTTAAAACAAGAAGAAATTACACATGCATTTAACCCAGAGTTGCGTTCTGAAGCAACATAGCAAACCAATCCAAAAGCTTGTTGGCAATGAGCATGCTATACTCATATACTCAGTTTTAGGGTTCTCTCTGAACAATCTAAATTTAATTTTCAGATTTTGTTTTTCAAATAATCCAGAACAAAAGATAAATAGATTCACAATAACTTAAATCACAGCATCACAAACATAAATATTCTAGAAATTAGTTTGTATGTGCTTACAAACCAGAATATATACCAAATTGTATTTGGCCACCAAATAAGTCTAAACACCACTTCTACCCATTTCTTTCAACTAAACAGAGGGTATTAGAGAAAACAAAATCAACTAAAGTCTGTCATTACACGTAACAAAAATAGGTCGAGAATAAAAACGAGGTTTGTCCTTACCAAATGTCAGGGGCAGGATTTTTCTGATTTCCATGTTAAACAGTCCCACATCGTGGCCTCCATATGCCTTCGTAAAGAACTTTCGCCAAACCCAATGGTCATCGGTAAAGTAGATGCAATCACTTATGCTAGGGAGAATGCTTGTAGGAAAGCGCCTGGAGAAGGAGTTGCTGTCACCAACAAAAAAAGTATGACCTTCCAAGTGTGTCACTTCCTCCCAAGCTGATGCATTGAAGTTGAACTTGTAGACAAAGAAAGATGTAGTCTCAAACATCCTCTCTGAAGGAATAAGAAACCCGTTACGAAAAACTCCATAAAGATTTCCCAATGACTCCACCAAATATATTTTTAGGTGTGCCCCTACATCTTGTGGATGATCAGCAATAACTTGGACCATAGGAGCAACAGGTTCAAAGCGAACCAACTTGCCATTGTCACAAAGTGCATATATTTGACCATTAATATGTGCAACATCCTTGAATTTCAAATTCTCTGGATTGGGAACAACAACCCACTTACCTCTTCTTCTTCTGTTCAAAGCAACTCTAGTAAAAGCCAAACTATTCATAGGGCCAAAAATTGCGATGACAAGGAATGTTGACTCATAGGAAGGGTCCTTTAGAAGAATGAATTTGTGTACAAGGCAAAACCACTCTTCTCTAGGAGCCTGTCTTCGAATTGTGCACAGTGGTAGAAGATTAATTCGCTTTCCTTTTATACGGTGCACAAGTTGGGTTACATAACGAGGGCCCAAGGTTACAACCCAGCCATGTTGAGATCCCCAAATACGTTTTCCGTGGACTTCAGATAGTTGTAAACGATGACGACTGTTGTCATAGAGGCTAAATAAAGTTCGCATGTCAGTTAATAGTGGCTCGGAAAGCATCAGCAGAGGAAGAGTTCCTCTACTAGTGCTCGAAAGAGTAAGTTGCCAACTTTTGCTAACCCCTTTAGCCGCTATTTTATCTTTGTAAGTAGGCAATCGATTTTCAATTTCACGAACAATATCTGGGGGAAGATTGGACAGGTCTATCCCGGCTAGCATTCGATTTACATTTTCACGAACAATATATTGGGGGAGATGGGACAGGACCGACAGGTCTATCCCGGCTTGATAACAATAAATAGAACCGTCATATAAATACCAGTGACCCTCTTTTATTCTATTCTTTTTTATAAAATCAACAGGGTGCAGCTTGTGTCCAGTGCAATGGCCAGTGCCATTGGACTCGTTGAGATGCAGACACGTGGCCCGTGGCCACGTACCGAAGACTTGGCATATATCTCTGTCCAAAAGGGTCTAGCGGCCACTGGCCACGGGATAGAAACCGGACCCAAATCAATAATGCCAGAACTAATTCTTTTTTCTTTTCTTTTTTTGACTGAGCCAGAACATATTCTTTTTTTTTTTTTTTGACTGAGCCAGAACTAATTCTTTGAGGTTTCTCAAAAAAAATAAAATAAAATAAAATAAAAAAAGAAAACAAAAAGAAAAAGAAAAGATAAGAACTAATTATTTGAGGTATGCCAAGAACACCCCCAATGGTCAAGCTCCTGGTGCTACCCTCAGCCGAGTATTTGAATTTAATGAAACCATAAATAGATATCAATACTGAAGAAAGAATGCAGCAGATTACAGCGCAAGCAATGGCCTTACCATCCTGGAGGAGGGTCCTAAGAAAGTCAAGTGAAGCAGTTACTGACCTCATTGGATGAGTCACTACTGTCACTCTGTGTTTGACGATGAAAGCAACAAAACAAAACCGATCACTATCACTACCTCCAAGTGCCGATATTATGATAGATCAACAAGAAATTCAAACCGATCTGGAGCTAAGCCTTAGCCTGCTGTATTAATTGCTGCATGTGTCTGTTAATGGATGAGCAGAGTGGAACCTAATGGGCAATTACAACGAGATGGTTTTTGGTAAAGTGTTTTAGGCTTGGGTTTTCATCTTAAAATAGCAGAAAACCATGTAATGTCATTGGCTGCCCACTACCCACTATTTGCGTCATTTAACCAATCAGGACTCAGCGGGTGAATGGCAAACTGGGCCCACCTTATGTTATAGTATTACTTTGGAAAAATGATTTGTGTAAAAGACCTATATACCATTTTTTGATGAATAAAATTTATAAATATATATATATATATATATATAAATGATATATTCATTATAAATTCAAAACAGATTCAACTAATAACTAATTTATGTTTCTCAAAAAAAAAAAAAATGACTAATTTAATCATCACATAAATAGTAAAATTTTAACAAGCTAAGTAAATAAATTGAATAAACATATGCTTATAAGTTATAACATGCAGGTTCAAATTGACTAAACTCAAAAGTGATAATACATGACATATAACTCAAAATAATAATTTTCTTTTCATCACCTTGCCTTATCAACTTCATCTAAGTCAATTTTATCATCATATTTATCATCTTACAAATTTATTTCTTCATTGAAATTTTCTTCATCATCATCAATATTTACTATATTTTCTTGTTCTTATGTTTTAATAATTTAAAAAAAAAAATTCTTCTTGGCATTTTATTAGCTTCTTAGAATTATAACAATAATGACAAAATAAAAATAATTACATTATCATTTAATACCCTACTCATAGTTTACAAAAGAAAAAATTGCAAATATGAAAGTGAAGTGTCCAGTGTATAAATTTTGTATGTGAGAGAGAGAGAGAGAGAGAGAGAGAGAGAGAACCCTATGGACAAAATTATTTAATACTTCAAGAGTACCATAAATGCGTACTCATCCCTCTTACATAAATTATGAGTCCCACCATAAATTTAAGAGAAATGATATGTCCACAACATTTTTACAACATTTTTACAACAAATCCTAAGTGGCAGGATGTTACTGGTTGTTATTGTTGGGGCAAAAAAGTAATCTTAGTGTTAGGTTCAAATTTGAACCAATAACAACTAACCATCTATGATTTGTTGTAAAAATGTTGTGGACGTAGCACCTCTCTAAATTTAATTAGTAAAATTCACAATTACGTGAAAGAAAGAAATATACATTTATGGTACTCTGACAGTATTCTATAATTACCCCCTATGAACATGTTATTTTATTCGGCTCAATTAAATAACCTAATAATTTTGTATTAAACACAAGTCTAACAACTTGTTGAATTCAAATAAAAACACAAATTTTAACCAAAACAAAATCAAAATCAAAATAAAAAACCTATTTCAAAACGACATTTATGTATCATAAGATACATACAATTTTATGTTACAATACAATGTATACAATACTCACCACTAAACAATGTTGTGCTCTAGCTTTGTCCATAGCCAAATATGGATAACTAGCTAGAAGTAGGAGCCTCATGGATTACCCACATCAGACATATTACAAAAGGATAGTTTGGGAAGTGTCAAGGAGTTGGAAAATGCTCTTTGCCATGGCTCGGAAAATTTGGGGGAAAATATTCCTTCCAATTGAATCTTTCAATTCCCTCATATTTTTAGCTAAATCTGCAACACGTGACATTTATTTTAATTTTTAAATACCACATGTCTTACATTTAAATAAAAATATTGGAGGAATTTAAGAGATTGAATTGGAATATATCTTTTTCCAAAAATTTGAAACTTACAGATTTGGAAACTAGTGGGATGAAACTTAAAGCTGAGACAGTAGAAGAATGTATGGAAGAACTCTGGCTAGAGGAGAAGAGCCCACAATAGGTCCAGTATACTAGACCAAATACATGGATCATGGAACCTGCCTCCTCAAGGGTGGCACGAAATTTATTTATCTGAAGTTTGATTTGGAAGAGAAGCAAGTTAGAGGCATAGGAGATCTTATTACATAGATATGGGATGTGCAGCATCAGAGAAACTTTCTGTAAACAAATGAGAGGAACTAACATTAAGAGGAATTCATTTACCATTTATTCTCAAAAAATTGAAGGAATTCATTTCCAACTTAACTGTATTCTTTTTGTACTTCTAACCATGGTGAATTATGGGCTTCACATGGGACCTTAGACGTGTAGCTTCGATAAGTGAATGGTTTAAACTTTTCCATTTCTAAAAGCTTAGGGGCAATTCATAAAGAATATGGTCACTCAAATTACACATCATTTTTCTGCTTAGTTGATGACAAGAATTTGTGCTCTGGCCGCATGCCAGTATTACCGTGCTACACTTCGCAACAAATTTCAGGAAATGCACCTGTTTCTACAATATGATGCAAAAACCGAAATATAGTAAGGCATCCTTCCAAAAAGCCAAAAAGGTTACTCTACACAGTACAGTTTCAAAGTTCCAAAACCCTCTTGTTTTCCTGTCTCATTACCCCTATGGGTGCATTTTCGATTATCAACCTGACAGCCAACTCTAAGCAATATGCACGCTGATGTCTGCCTGTGGTTATGGCGGAAAAAAATTCACCATCTTTTGCTCACAAGTAACGACCAAAACCTTTTCTCTTACCATGTCTCATAGATTGCACGCAGTTTCATAGCAATCCTATCCATTTTCTGACGTTGTTCCTGCTGCCCCCTTGGTATGTTTAGAGAGTCAAAACGTAGTTTTAGATTATTTTTCAAACCACACCTTTTCTCACTTCATTATATTTCTCTTTTCCCAACTTCTCCCACGCGAAGGGGGTAAATCAGGGTAGAGAGGATTTTTCCTTGAAACTATGCAAACACAGCTGTAGAATTATAATATAACAATTTCCTTTCATGGAGAGAGAGAGAGAGAGAGAGAGAGAGTTAAGGGACCCTATCAAAGGTAAGCAGAGCTAAATATGGCTCATACATATCTTTTCTATTAAACAGGATATGCATGTCCTCAATATGGAGTGAACAATTTTACATGCTCCTAATTCTGTCCTCAATGTATAATACTCAACTTAAACTGATAGCTACAACCAAAATGAAAGGGCAACAAAAAAAAAATTAACAAAGAAAAAAGAAAACAGGAAGATGAAGAGAGAAACCTTAAGAATGATATTCCAAATGCCTTGACTGGATTTCTCTTAAACATATCAATCCTGTCACCAGATTGGGCAAATTTGTTTGGCCAGCATGTCTGCATTGGATAAGATTGTGTGTTTGATTTCGAAACAATCTAGGTTTCCTTTGACAGAACAATTTCTCTAAAATTAGTGTGACTGCGCTTCAAGAAGAATGTTTGTAGCCACATTGATGTCATTTCTAGCATGCACAAGAGCCTGTCGGGCTGAGTTCCTATCAAAGCCCATGGAAACAAGTGTAGCTATGGAGTCCTCGGGTGGCTCTATTGCAGATGGCATGGAAGAAGGATAGTTTCTCTGAAACCAAAAGAGGAAATAAGTTATTCTCTATCAACCAATGATGCTAAAAAAGAATAGTAGTAATGGAAGAACCTTCACAACTGTAGCATATATTTTTATAAATCAATTTTAAGAGAAATCAGACGAGTATGACCAAAATATTGTCACAGATTCCATCACGCAGGGTGTGTCACCTTACCAAGGTAGAAAAACATCTTAAAAAGTTTAGACATAGTCCACCAAGAGCTTAGATGACCAGGGGCTCCCTACCTGACCTTTTCTCAGCTATGTTGTTTAGGATTTTTTATTATACACGAGTAGGGTGTCCATGGGCCCGCCAGGTTGGGCATTGAGGCTTGAACCTAGGACGGGCCCTTAGTAAATTCGGGCCAGAAAAGATTGGCTCAGCCTGGCCCTATGGGACCAAACTTGAAGCTCAAGCCCTTGAGATTTCTGGGCTGGTCCATGGCACCATCCATTGGCTAACAAGTTGATTATGCCATTATGGTTCAAATTGATATTTGCTCATCAAAAGCTTTCACAGAGAATGAGGTTCAGTTAAAGTCCCAATGGCTGTAAGCAGGGCTTCACGGAAGTCTAAAATACTCCATTTCATCTAAGAATTTTTTTTTTTTGATAGGTAACTTTTCATCTAAGAAAATAAATCATTAAAGATAATGATAAGGAATAATAAGTTCTTTCCTGAAAGAACTATGATTCAAACATACAAGGTGCTGAGATCCTTGTCAATGTATTACATCAACTTTGGTAGCCCTTCTAACAATTCAGACTTCAGAACAAAAAAAGTGTCAAAACAATTCAGACTTCAGGACAGAAAACTTAGTATTTCACTGCGAACTTAAAACCAACATTGAATCAGTTTTAATCCCATGTCACGTCCATTCCCTTATAGTTTAGACATAATGTATGAAAGCAAACTGACAGGCAGAAAAATCTATCTTTCTGATTATATAAACGCTTGATGAATGCATCCATAACAAAGAAAAAAAATTTAATGCCTCTAAATGGATTAAGACAATATGGCCTTTAAACCAATTTTAGAGTACGGACCCCTAAGAGCAAAAACTTGTGCAGTCAATAATTGGTAGTTAGGATGTTAAAAAGCTCCAACTCAAATGGCAACTACTTCCCCCGTAAGAGCAAGGTAGTGGATGAGATCATGGGTCTAAGACCCACTTGATTTGTGTAGTTAGCAATTAAAAAATTTGCTTAGCAAAAAACAAACAAAAAAGAGGATGTTAAACACTTTTTTGCAATCAACATATTAGATAAGCAAAAATTGCCATAGCATGCTAGTTACATCCAAACTCCTTAAAAAATAATAATAATAATAATATTTTTTTTAAAGGCAATGGAAGAATTGAATAAAAGCATTAAGAAAAACACTTGCCTCCACTTGGCGACCTGCATAGGATGGTACATTTCCTACAATATTCCTAGTTGGTGCTGAAGGTGGACTCCCTGTGGTTGGCCAAGATAGCCGCGAAAAAATTGAAGTAACAAACTCCGGGAACTGTAAAAGACATGGAGACATTTGACTTTAATTAATTTCTACCTGAGCTGTAGCAATTGCAACCTATGTGAATAAGATATGTAATTTAAGCAATTCTTTAGTTAAAGATGAAAGAAACAGATTCAGAAGTCGGGGAAAAAGATTTTACTCATATAGCACTATTTGTAAGTGCAATGTATCTGCATATGTAGGAAAAAGTTCCATCTAAGATGTTTGTATAATTTCACTCTTATAATTCACTCTCATAATTCACTCTCTAGAGAGCAACTAATATACCTCACACAAAGTTCACAGCTGCAAGGAAGCACTTATGAAATGTTTGAACAGAATACCTAGTTATCAGCTAAACATGTTGAATATTATTATAGCAGAAAGGAACAAAAGAAAAAAACATCTTTCATTTTCGAATGTAACATTGATAAATAACCTTTGCCTTGCGAATACGAAAGACATTCAAACGATACAAGGAACCAGCTAGGATCCCACATATCCCTGGCAGGAGAGATCTTTTCCACGACGATAAAAGAAGCTACAAGACAGAAACTAAAATTAGAATTAGTGGCTAAAGATAAGGAGGCCAAATTTGTTAAAAGAATTTCACATGGTCTAGCTTGCACCATAAACCGTATTATATAAACCATAGTCACTTTTTACCTGAAGACCAGCCAGATAGATGAAAGACTTGTCAGAGAAGCGAACACCAAATACACGAAACCATGTCGAAACTGGAATATCAAGGAAAAATGGTACAAATGACGCAAATATAAGACCATAAGGTCCAGAAGTGACCAGGTTCACAGCAGGATCTGCATACAAAAAAAAAATAGTGGTTATTTTAGCACCATTACTGTAACTGCAGAATGCATGACATACTGAGCAGAATTTTGGGGGAAAAGAAAGAAAATACTGGAAACAATGATTTGAATTAGGGTATATAATAAGCAAACAAAGTTAAGCTCAATATTTTTTCCTTGAATCCCATATACAAATGTGAGTAAACTCTAGCAACCACAACTTATACCACATCTATATTTGGGAATTTATTAAATAATGGAAAAAGTAGCTGAGTTATTCTTTTGCTGCGTTTGTGGGAGTTCATAAAAGAAGGAAAGGAAGTACATGTACACTTTTACTACTATGTCCGTTATATTTTATTTTTGTTTTAAAGAAATAAGAATAAAAATGTAATTTCTCCTCAACCGATAAGAGGAATGGGTCATTCTGCCCACTTTCGGGATTAATGCATATAGGGGAACAGATGGAATGGAGATTTCCCTCCTAACCATTCCATTACTTCCCACAGAACTCCTAAAGATGAGAATATATTGAATATCCCTTAAAAATCCATTTCAGTCCAATCATTTCCCCATCCCACACAAGTGAACTATCAAAAGCATAAATATTGTACATGATTACCAGCCCAACAAACACAATGCAGGTTATCATGCTTCCATTGGCACCACAATGACCATGAGTGTATTGCTAAACCCATAATCATTGAACCACCTTCAATTCAGACTTGTCCTACAAAGCACTAGAAACTTGAAAATTTTAGTACTTACTTATTTAGTCCATATTTTTTTTTTATAAGTACTAATTTAGTCCTTCATATACCTATTTATAAATCAAAGCTGCCCATGCCTCCATAAAATCATTATTGTGCTAACATCATGGCCATTTTACCACTTAAATTTTATGCAGTGATCAGCATCCTTGGGAATCTACATACCTCTCCATATTAGCACTCTGTTCTTCGAGTTAAAACAAAGATAGGTTCCTAAACTTATGTTAAATTATTCAGTTGAGCTTCAACATACAAGTACAATCATAAGAATTTTTTTTTTAAGTACAATCATAAGAATTGTCTGCCCTCTCCATCCCATAAGAGCAACATCTTCACACAAGTACAGCATTCATATAATCAATTCTCACGAATTCTCTATATGGCACCTATCATCATACTCAAGCAACTTCTGGTAATAATTCTGGCCAAGGTGAAACAAGCTGGCTGCTAAGACAGATGGGAAAGTGACGTGTAGTTAATTCTACACCTCTAGTTGCAGGAACCTTATTCTAGAGGTTCCCAAGGAAAAAAATTCCATTCTAATTGTTGGAACCATGCTGCTGCTTGAGAAGAAATACTTAAAAGGAATGGCCTTCTCATGGTTTCTAGACTAGAGATTCAACAGCTATCTATTCAGAGAACAAACAAATACTTCTGTCTACGACTTGGTGAAAGTTCTCACCAACAACAACTTAGAGAAGAGGGGTATGATGCTAGCAAATTTTTTTGATAAGCTTATGATGCTGGCAGATATGTGTGTTACATGCAAGAACAGCAAGGAGACCGTGAATCTCTTGCTGCTTCATTGTCCAGTGGCAATAGAATTATGAAACTTTGTTTTTCTAGTATTTGGAGAGAATTGATAATGCCTAAGACAGTGAAAGATCTGCTTCAAGGTTGGTGACATTGTCCATAACTTTCTGAAATGAAGTATGGAATGTAGTTCCTGTTTGCTTTAAGTGGCATATTTGAAGGGAGAGGAATAGGCAGACATTTGAAGATTAAGGAGCATCTATAAAGGGGATTAAATCTAACTTCTCAGGATCATTATTATATTGGTTCTCACTGGATCTCAGTAAACCACCTATGCTACTTGATTTTATAGATTCTTTTTTTTTTTTTTATGATAAGTAAAAAACTTCATTGAAAGAAAATTTATAAAGCACACAGGACATGTACTAAGGGGAACTTGATTTTATAGATTCTCTTTTCATGTAATTTTAATAGGAGTCTTCAGGTATACAGCCTGAATAAATCTTAAATTCCTCGTGTACATTTGTTTCTTCTTAATAAATGTCGTTATTACCTACAAAACAACAAACAAAAAAACAAAAACAAAACAGATTTTTTGACTCTCTTCCTTCAAGAAAGTGTTTCTCCACCTTTTACTTATTTATTCAAACTCATGTAGTGAGAAAACGCCTTTATTACCATGGTACAACAGAATTTTCTCTGCCTTCTATCCCTGTAATTAAATAAACTTTTAATAAAAAGTCCCAACAAGAGGGACAACTGTAGTATGTGCAGGACTTGGATCCTCTCCATTTTGCTTTAAAATAAACGGGAAACATTTCATGTTTAAGATATAATTTGATAAATCTAAATGTGTATAAAGTGCCTATCTTATAAATCTCATTCCACAAAACGAGGGACAATAATTTATGGTAAGTAATGTTAAATGACACAACATCATGTACTAACTATAGATTTTTGAAATTTAAATCTTTACTGTTGAACGGCATCTATCTATGTCACAAAAAAAAAATGCAATAACTACTTACTAAAATCCAAGAACTCCACAAACTCTAGTAATTAGAAAATAAACTTACTAGTGGCATCCATCCAAACATTAAGATTGAAGAAATAGGAGCTTTTAACTCCAAAAAATTATTTTTAACAAACCCTCACAAGTCTAGGTATTTCACTCTCTCCACACACACCACATAAGACATGGATGAATTGCCTTCACTGCACTTCTCTTCAACAACGCCAAGTACCTTGCTTTGAAGGATTTATCTTGCCTTGCCATGAGGTGAAGCATTATTTACGCTTTGCAGTTGATATATATTTTCTATGAGATGAAAAAGAGCTCTAGTTCAAATGACACCTCCTCCCATAAGTTAAAGTGGAGGGAAATGTTGTACATTCAAAACACACTAGATCTGTTGTAAGCTTACCAATCAAGTATATATATTTTCTATGAGATTATGTACTAATTATTTGATAAAAAATAAAAATAAAAATAAAGCCAGTCTCTTTTTAAAATAAAATAAATCCAAGCCACATGGTAAATGTAGGAGAGTAAGCAGGATAACAAAGGTAACTAAGAACCAAAAGGCAGGATAATTATAAAAAGAGATGACTAGAAGATATAAATAAAAAATAAGTAAATAAATAAAAAACACAAAGAGATTAATGAAAAGAAGAAATTTAAGAAAAATAATAAAAAAACATAATCTAGAAGTATAGAACAACAAGTACCTTTAAGAAGTGCTAGAGCAACGACCTCAAAGAGTAATGAAGCTATTACAGAGAACAAGATAAAGACCTGTATAGTGGGGCAGACATATTTTAGAAACAAAAAGGCTAAAAGTTATTTGCATACCAAAGTATAGAAGATTAATCTTTGTAATTTATTTATCTTCTTTTTCCTTCTCTGTTTCCACTGTTTGACAATTGAAAAATGGAAGGATTAACACATAATAAGTATACATGAATGAATATGACTTTAATAAGAAATGCCAGACATAAAAGAATATATAAACACAGTTAATCAAATTAAAGAAACTTTCATTTAAATTTGTTACCATTTACCAGAGTTAAGTTTCTTAGATTATAAAAACACAGACCTGTAAAACTTAAAAGGAGAAGCACAGAGTATCCAATAAATGTTACCCCTGTGATGTTAAGTTCATGATTATCTGTTGCATGTTCCAAACCCATGGAGGAAAGCCCAAGTGATGTAAATGGGAGCATTATAAAGTAAGGATTTTTGTCGAATTCAAACCCAAGTTTTTTAGAGGAAAACAAACTAAAAACTTCTTTAGGATGCTGAAAACGCATTCTTGTAGGAACTAACAGGTCAAAAAAAAAAAATATTGACAATGCAGAATAGTAGTCACATAATCTTATATTTATAGAAAACCAAATCCTAAAACCCTAGAAACAATCAATAATGACCCTTGATTTAGACTAATCCTCGTATATGGTAAAAATATATAATACAACTCAGTTTCTTAAACAATCTAAAATAGACAAGGCTGAGATAGTAGTGCTAAAGCTTTCTCCATAGTATTTGTGAACAATATCAGTAAACAAAGATTTTTTTTTTTTTCCCCAGATCTTGTCCTGCAGGAGTTCTTCCCAGGATTGGATAAAATAATCCTTGCATTTTTCTTCGACTTTCCAGGGTCTACTAGAATCCCAAATAATACATTCCAGCCTTTTGCTCTATGATGCCTCATACAAAAGAACAATTTGCTCCTTTGCCCATATGCATTTGTAATAATCTTATATATTGCTGAAAAATCAACATATTTCTCTTTATTTGAATATATAGGTTGTGTGCAAAGAAAATTTAGTAAAACTAGGATTAAATTTTTACCATGTCTGGAACAACATTACTTTTGCCTTACAATTTTTTAAATTAATTCCCAAGCTATAATGCCTTCCCAAACTTGATCACACATCACTTCTTCATTCTCAGGAAAGTGAAAGTTCTCACGATTCAAATCTATGACAATAGAAGAATTATTAAAGGACACACCTTTCCAGGTGAAAGAATCAATCGTCACAAAATTGGTCACTCAAGAATTTCATCAAACACTTGATTTTCATCACATTCTTGGATAGTTTCTTGACTATAACAGTGTAATATTTTACCTCCATTATATCATCATCATCATCATCATCATGAGAGTAGATATCGTAGCTCGGTGGAGAACCCCTATTCAACTTGTTCATCTTCCAATTCATCTCTTGCTGCATGTTCTACAAATCCAACATAATGCAAGGAGTTTTCTTTCTCTAAATCTTAATTTTCATTTCTCTAAGGGCAACAAATACGCAAGGAGTTTTATTTTTCTAAATTTTAAATTTCATTCCCAAGGCCACCTTCAGTATGTCCAAAGACTCATTTTTAACTTCCAAAATCTCCATAAGAGCTTCCAATTCATCAAGCCACAACATCAACCCACTGCAGTTGGAGTTTGATCTCTTTCAACTTTTATTATCTACTTTGCCACAAAGTGATGGATCTTCTTCTCTCTAATACCAACTAATGCAGTCAAAAGCACAATAAGACACAAATTTACTTCAATAGCCATCGGAATCTAAGGCCTTGTTTGGATTTTGGTGAACTGAGTTAACAAAACTGAGTTTTTTGAGATATGGGTTAACAAATTCAGAAACTGCCCAAGCTTGTTTTCAAGTTATGGGTTATGTTAACTCAGTGGCAAAAGTGTAATTACGGTGCACTGGTGGCCCCCAATGGCAGTGTATTGTCACATCTACTTCTTATTACCGTTGGCTGTTTTTCCTTTCTTTGTCTTTGTTTCTTTTCTTTTTCATTTTCAGACCTCCTCCTCTGCTTCAGTTCTTCTTCTTCTTTTTTTCCTTTACTCTTCCATAAACTTCTTTCTTCCTCCTCTCACTTCTCTTCCTCTCAAAAATCTGCTGCATCCGAAGCATTTGGCTAGCCGAAGAGAGCCCATCCAGCTGAGGAAGTTGCTGACTGAAGAGAGGCTTGATCGAAGGGAGGCCTGATCTGTGGCCGGCGGGGCTCTCTCCCTCAAAACTCTGTGATTTCTTTTTCTTCGTTATTTTTTCTCCCTATTAAAAAAGGCTGAAGCTTGAAAGCTTTGGTTTTTTTGGCTTATGGGTTTGAAATGAGATCAAGATTAGATCAAAGAAGATCTTGATGGTCAAGGATTTTTTCGAATTTTTGTATTGAATTTTCTTAAAAAATTTATTTTGGCTATTCGTCACTTTGTTGAGCCTTGTTGAAGTTTAAGTGGCTTTTGCTTGAACAAAAGGTGCTCAGCATAATAACATTGAGCCAACTGATTTGCCAAACTAACACAATTGTCCCCTGCTGCTGGATTGGTATCCCTTTCATAGTTCATATGGTATACACCCAATAGGTCCAATACTTGAAACAATCTTCCTAGCACCCAAATTGTAAAGCCTCTGTTAACGAAATCAATAACAAAGAAGTGTGAATTGGGTTTTGTGGGAAGGGAAAGAAAATGAAAGAGTAGGGACAATGGGTGGGCTCCACCATTTTGTGATGTGGTGGGTACCACCATGTCAGCTTTAAGTAGAGTTTTCCAAAAAAAAAACCCAAGAGGAATTGGCACTCCAAACAGACAATAGAATGATTTAGTGAAAATTGAGTAAAAGATATGAGCTAAAAGTTCCTAGTCATGGGTGATGGATAATGAGTGATGGGTTATGAGATATGAGTCACTGGCTAACCAAACAGGGCCTAAGTTTCTGAGAAGGTAGGGTGTTTAAGTAACCAAACTACCAAAGCCTAGAGTTCTAGAAGGAACTAACAAGCACAAAGCAATTTTATTTACAATAAAGAATAGTTGTGTTGCGGTATCTTAATCTTGTATTATAAGAAGGCCAAACCCTTTTTTTTATAATTATAACCAAACCCCATACAACAACAATGAAGCCTTTCCCCCAATATTTTTTACATTTAGGCATGATTGTATTGAGCCACATAATGCAGTTATACTGCCCAACAGAATGTGAATAATTATAATTTGCTGAGGCCCAACCAAATTGAGCAGGTACAGGGAAAAATAATCAGGTAAGAATGGTGAGCTTCGTAAAGATGCTTTGAAAAAAAAAATTCCCTTGCCTACATCCTTAGAAATTTGCATCATAGCGGAAATTCAATACGTGTGATATAATTTCTGCAAAAGACATATATAATAATAATACATAAGTATTAAATTTGAGCTCATAAGTTTAAGCTAGATGTTTACTCACTGAGTACTTATTGGAACCTATCTGCCTCTCAAAGACCCTGAAATAGTATAGCAGGTAGAGTCCAAACAACAATTCTGGTGTAGATGAAAAGGCAAAAACTGATGCAATTAACTTCCAAATGCGAAGCTTCCCAAAAATATCCTGCCATTAAGATAAAATGATTTACACAAATGCTTACTCATAGTAAAGTTGAGTTCAGGGCACCTTTCAAGAGGAGGAGAAAAAAAAATGTAATCATATCTGACTTTAAGGTTACTAACATTCACATACAGTACTCCATTACAAGTGCATATTTAATGTGGCTCACTAGAAAGACAGTCAGCACATGAAATATAATGTTTAGGGAGTTACTACATGGGAAGATATTTTACGCGAAAGCTTTGGAAATGCCTCTTCAAATATTGTATATATCTTTTTGTTTATTCATGTATCTATCTATCTGTCTGTCTGTCTATCTATCTCTTACATAAAAAACTTTTCACTACACACATACTCTTTCTTGAGTTTGTAATTTATGAATAAATATGACTCTTTTACATGCCCAGAAATTCACTAATGTCATGCTGTTTCAGAAACTTTTCCAGTTCTTGTGACAAGGCAGCTATAAGAAAATGCATGCATCGGACATCATGCATACATGTCTAACTATGCCAGTATAGACATATGTATGTAGTACAGATATTCCTGTATATATAATTTGACTTATAAACCACCAAGCAGCAGTGATTTTTATTTACCAACCATGAAGTACAATAGTCATCCTTTTGAAGAAAAAGAAAGCATTTATCTTATCATTGAACAAGCTCCATCAAATTTGAAGCCATTAAATTACAAATTCCATCAGGGCAAGGAAAAATGAACAATAAGAAAGTCAAACATATGGAACTTGGGCCTATACCACAAGGGCTATAATAATTACTACATTACTAGCATTTGAAAACTACCAAATGAACACTGCCTAATCTGACTCCAATCAAAAAATTATCATATTGTCTGAGATCTTCATTAATCTATAATATGATAAGCTGCGTAGTAAGGGCATATTATAAGAAGGGTTCCAGCCACATCAACAGTAAGAAATCTGCCAACTCCTATATAGATGAAACATCAAAAGCCAATCATGTGACACTTTTCTGAATGCACTAAAACTTCTATTGTATCAAATAATGAAATTTATTTATGAGTTAACCGAGGGAACAGTAATATAATTCATGTACATGGGAAGTGTACAAAGGTCCTAGAAGTAAATTTAAAATTTAATGAACATGAAAATCTAAAAAAGAATATAGCACCTAGAGTTCATCTAATCATAGAGCAATTTCTAAACATAGAGTTAAATGATATAACATTGAAAACTGAACTATTTATTTCTCCCTAAATAGCTCACGAGCTAAGGCAAACCAGCATTCCAAATCCTACATTATGATGGCTAAGCCTTCCTTTCCAAAATGAAAGCAGCTCAACAACCGTCTTAGGCATACATGTACATGAAGTGCCTTCTTTCAATAAAATGCTTCATTACTTATCAAAAAACAGAACCACCATAGGCATCATCTGTTCAGCCCCAAAAGGATAACACTAGTAACACACATCTCCCATCATCATTCATCACTGTACACTATAGCAAGAGACGATCATCTATCCGCCACACTAGTTTTGCACATACAACACAGATTTTCTGTTGATGAGGATTTCTACAATTAATATTATAACAAAGTGACAATCCCCAAAAAAATGCTATGTGGGACCATTGCACTCTAGAAACTCTTCCTATGAAACACTACACTAGTATACATCACTAGACCCTCTCAGAGCGTCAAAAAAATAGAAAACCAAAAAATTCCCATTACGAATTAACCTCTAACATGTTTTATCCTCTCCTCCACTTGAAGAAGATTGCACAAAAGATCAAGTAAAGAAGCAACAGGCTCTAATTCTTATCTTGGATTGCTTACAAAAATTTGGGATTCCAACGTTAAGCCTCATGACATACCAAAATACAAAGTTACAAAAGCTTTCATTATCCCCAAGAGGAACAAATAAAGAAACAAATTCGTCGAATCAAACTCTCCATGTCTGCACCTTTTCTTAAGTACCAAGTTTCACATGCACCTGATAGGGTCTTCAACCCATTACCTCACCCTTCACCTTACAAGAGCACGAGGTGCCATTGGAGCTAGAACACATTGGCCTCTCCACATTCAAACAACTCCAACCCTCCCAATGCCTTCGCACAAACTTGACCCATGGGAGCCTTTCACCACACATACACACCATCCCTACTAATAACAGCCTATATTGCATCAATGATAATGAGGTAAATCGGTCTTTCCTTGGAATTCGGCCCTGCTATAACTAATACACTAAAGATCAGAAACAACAGGCCACTGAAGAGCATCACGAGCATAATATCATTACAAAAAAGGGAAACAATAACTCAGAATTAGAGTTGTAATCCCCATCCAAGAATCTAAAAACAAAGAAGCCACTTTTCAATCAGGGAAAAAAACTGGTCTCAAATTAAGCCATCTCTACTCAGACTCACAAAATCCTTATCCCAACCAGAAACGCAATAGTGCATCACTAAAACCTCAAATGATAGAAATGAAAAAACTGGACTTCAAAACTCAACAACAACACAAACCCCATCTCCAATCACATGCTAAAAGCAACAGTACATCAGTTAAAGTGGTTTCTAATGATGATTTTAAAAAAAAGTAACTATAACCCGCATCAGAAACAAGTTCAAAACACGATTGGCCATGCATTTAGAACCATAACAGTAAGTCAACCTCAATTTAGCTATTTCTACAGAAAAGTACAAACCCCATTTACAATCTCACCTGAAAAGCAATAGTACATATGCTAAAAATCGTTTCTGTTTTATGATAATGAAAGATAAAAACGGCCCACATTATAAAACATCAAAATTAAGATTAAAAACTACAACTTTAAGAACCAAATATCATCATTTCTCATACAAAAACAAAGGATACACAATCTATAATCCCCAATTCAAACTACTACTAGAAAAACAAAAGAAAAAAGAAAATAAACCCACTTACAATTACATCTGAAAAGGCTATAAATTGATCGAAAATTACATGAACACTAAAAATTAAATCACAAACAAAAGATATAAAAAAAAAAAAAAAGAGTACCAAATATGATAAACCGAGTTTAGCAGAACGGCCTTGGATCCCAAAGAAGACGGTGAAGAGGGCAGAGGCAATAATGAAGGCTCTTGTAACAGGAGCATTGTCTGCAACAACCCAAAAGAGAAAACCCATAAATGTTTTGAAAATTGGAGAGGAATAGGGAAAAGGGTATTGCTTGTAATGTAATATTAATGGGAAAAGAAAGAGAGAGTGAGAGAAAAAAATTTGTATTGTTTTGTACGCACTGAAACCAGATGGACCACCGTTCATCTTCTTCTTCTTCTTCTTTCGTCTCAATGATCACCGCAAGAAAGAGAGAGATAGAGAGAGAAAAAGAAGAAGCTAGAGACGAGTCAGACGACTTCCTTTACAACCAGTTTTTTTTGGGCTTCGATTTCTTTTCTGTTTATTTGGAAATGGAACTCTCTCTCTCTCTCTCTCTCTCTCTCTCTTTACTTTTCTAACTTTTCTTTCTTTTTTTCTTTTTGAAAATTTTTTTCTTTAATTTCAAGGAGGTTGTTTATATATATATATATATATATGCAATAAATTATGGTAGGAAAGGGCAACCCTGACTTTTCTGGAAACTTATTAACACTGTTTTGAGTGTTTTTATCGATTCCAAACTCATTAACAATTATCGAGGGCCATGAAAATTCTAAAAATGGTGCAGTATTTTAGGTTTTTTTGTTTTTAGAAGATATTAGGTTTTTATTTTTAATTCAAATACTTGGTTGTTTTAAATTTGATTATTTTCAATTAAAAAATAATATTTTTTGTATTTTTATGGGGCATGACAACTAATTGTTTTAATTCAATTGGAAAATTTATTGTTCTACATGACCAGACCTAAGGTAATATCTAGGTTTTATCCTTTCACAATGCCTTATGTGATAAGTTGTTAATGATAAATGATAAAGTATTTGTAGTAGGATAAGAACCAATAAAATCTTACAACTCATATGTTATGAATATTGTTTTGTTGTTTCTCAAAAAAAAAATTTTGTTTAAATTGTAGCACTACTATTTTGAGTGATGCTAGGAAAAGTGGAAAACTACAAATTTTACTACATGGATCTTACCCTTACAAACTAATATGTCATTAATTACAAAAAGTAATTCAAACACTTGTTGTTATCTTATTGAAATTACACCGATCATAACATTTATTACATCATTTTGGTGAAAAGAAAATCTATCAAGCCTAGATCTTGAAACATCCTCTCTAGAGTTATACAAAGTTAAAGTAACTCCTTCCAATGGTAAATCTATCAATGTAAGATATATGAAATAAAATATGAGAACTGATGTATAACAAAAGTAAAATACTTTGTACCAAGGCACTCTAATGGAAACCTTATCACATTGAAATCACCTCCCACACACCAAGACATATTCCAACTTCTTCTTAGCCTAGTTAACTCCTCCCATAGCCAATTTTTAATTTTTTATATAATTATGAGGTTCAACTAGTAACCCATTGGTTAAACTAGTGACCCATTGGTTAAATTAGTGGCCTAATAACCCAACTCGAAAATTGGGTTATTAACTGAACCAAAGCGCTCTAATGGAAACCTTACCACATTAAAATCAGCCCCCCCACCCCTTGGGCCGCCGCCTTCGCCACCGCTGCTACACACCAAGGCACATTCCAACAACTTCTTGGCCTAGTTAAATCCTCCCACAAACTTCTATCTCCATCAAAATTGAGCTCATACACCCCAATTAATGCCCATTCAAAGTGATCTCCCACATTTTTTTTTTTTTAATTTACATGAGACTGAAAAAATTCCATTGCTTCCTCCACTTTATCTATTGTCCATCTATGATCTATCTCACGTCACTAAAACAAACCCCCCCTCCCAATCCAGGAACTAGCATTCCCACAAATTCCACATCACTCCTCTTGTTATTGAATAAATTTTTGTTCCATCATTCCATGTAAGCAAAGAATATTGAACTTCCAATTCCTAATCCAGTGCGTTTTGTCATTATCATGTCGCCCCACAACATTCCAGGAAATATATAAATATATATATATATATATATATATATAAATATATATATATATATATATATATAGTCAAAATTGAAAGAAAATTCAATAAGAACTCAAATTGGAGTTTAATTTTATGTCATGTAGCTCATTGAATTTACTTAATTTTGGCACAACTATTTACCACATTACAAAAATCGAGGAGTTTAATTTAATTTTCTTAATTTTGTGTGCTTAATGAGTTATTAGGTAATAAAAGTAAAATCATAGAATCAAAATTAATAAACTTTTAAAAAATTACCATCATTGATTTATTTTTCTTATATTATTATTATTATTATTGTAAGGACGCAATTTGTACTTGAGTCCAAATTTTCTGTCCCACTTTTCCTACTCCACTCTATACTCCACCAATAAAAACTTGTCACGTGTCCACCTAATTAATTAAATACTACTATTAATTAATAACGGTAGTATTAATAAGTCAATAATGATAGTATTTAATTAATTAGGTGGACACATGGCAAGTTTTTATTGGTGGAGTATAGAGTGGAGCAGGAAAAGTGGGACAGAAGATTTAGACTCTTTGTACCTAGGCCCAAAAGAGGAAGGGAATAGGCCCAAAAAACTCAATACAATGAATTTGTAGAGAGTAGGTTTGAAATTTAGATTCTAATGAGTTTGTATATCAATTGCAACGGGCCAAGATAACCATAGAATAAAAATGGAGCAACTTTATATAAGGAAAATCGTCATCGGACTCAATCCGAGGAGGCTGGTTCTTCTCTTTATATCTCACTTAATGACATATTACAAATATTGTTCTTTAGTTTACAGTGTTTTTCTCTCATTCTTCTCCGATCCCCTTATCTTGAGGGTTTTCTCCGCCTTTTATAATATCATTCCTCCTCTTTCTACCCTTCACGTATGAATTAAATTGTTGGTTTGAATACTTGTCCCATCAGCACCTTCTTGAAGTTTTTGGAAGTAGCTATAAGGCTGAACACTGCTGCTCAGATATCACTTCCTCATTAATGCAGCCAAAACATTAGTTGCAGAGCATTCAATGCGGTGATAACAGCTTTCTCTTAGATGTTTCATAATCTTCCTTGTCCTATGCTCTCACGATGTATATCCTTACCTACAAAATCTCTTGGAACGTTGCTTTTAGGTGGCAGACCACACCTTCTGGCCTTTGCTTCGTTCAGCCAAGGAGACATCTCTCCTCAGACCTCTCCTCAAACCATTGTAACTTGACTTCTTTCTTTATTCATCAAAGCTGACATTCCTAACAACGCTTACCCCTTCCTCGGATAATTAAGCGTCCTCGAACCGGGCCCCCGACCCAATATACACATGGATATAAATATTGCTGGGCCTAACACCCCTACAATTATTATTATTATTATTATTAGAGGTTGGACAAATTAAACTTAAGAATTTTATGGATAATAATTTAAATATATTTTTTATATGTTTAAAATAAATTTAAATATATTTTATCAATAGTTATTTTATATTTCCAAATGTACAAACATTATAAATATTATATCTACACTATATATAATTAAATTTAATAATTTTATGGATAATAATTTACATATATTTTTTATTTGTTTCAAATAAATTTAAATATATTTTATCAATAGTTATTTTATATTTCCAAATGTACAAACATTATAAATATTATATCTATACTATATATAAGAGGATTCCCCTCTTTCAACTGGATTTTTCTATGGTTCAAAAATATTCTCATTAATGAAAAGTAACTTCATTTAGAAATAGGGTCATAAATGTCAAAAAACAAATTTCATTTTGAATTTAAAAATTTAGGATTTTTTCTCTTTACGTTCAAAAAAAAAATTACAGTTATGGCTTATCTCTAAAGTTTATCCTTTTTATTTGTTTGAAAAATAAAAATATATATTTCTAAATTATAATAGATGTAAATTATTAACTTTTACCCAAAAAAATAGAAGAGTTTCTAGGCACGCGTGTGTGCTTAGCATCAGGAATTGTAAAAATATGTCATTTTAGCATACCAAAAAATAATTTTATTATTTTAGAATACCATTTTACAATTTACCCTGCATTAGATCCTCTATTATTCAATTTAATACGTTAAAATAATATATACAACAATAATAACACATTAAAATCATATTAACAAAAATCTCAGCCCAATGCAAGGCCACCATCCAACGACCAAACCAATAAAACAATCACCACATCCTCCAACAAATTAAAAAGCCAAAAACCTACAAATAAAAGGAAAACCCACATCCTCCAACAAAAGAAAGATTAAAAGGGAGAGAGGAGTGTTGTGGGTCGCCGGTCGCCGTCGTGGGTTGCCTTCTTAACAACCACCAATCGGCCCAAAACCCTAACCCAACCGACCCATTGACTTCCTCAACCAACCAACCCAAAACCCCAACCCATTGACTACCGAACTCAACAAACCACTAGCTCAAAACTCATAACGTCGCCGCAACCAACCTCTACCCACAACCAACAATGCCACCAACCCAAAACCTCGACCCACAATGCCGCTGTAATTAACCTCGACCCACAACCTAAAAAACACATTTGATGCCGACCACAACGTTGCCGCTCGAAAAGAGTGAAGAAAGAAATTTATTTGAGTTTGATTTGAGGTGCAAAAAGAGAGAGTTGTTTGATGTTGAGGGTGAGGGATGGGCTACAAATGTGATCTGAAGAAGAGTAAGGTAGAGAGGGAGAGAGCGAGAGAGACAACACGTGGAGGTAAGATAAATAAAGTTGAATAAAAAAGTTATAGCACATCTATCTGTACCATTATATTATTGGAACGATACTGTAGCAAATGCCAAATTGATTTGATATTTGGCACATCTCATTAAAGTTAGTTTTTGGTGTTTGGTGTGCCAAATGCTAAAAATACAGCATTTGGCACACCTGATGTCAATGCTCTTACAAGATAGAGTTTGGCATCTTTCTTGCTATTCTAAAAACTATTAGGAACCTTCAAAACTTATTGTCAACATCTTAGGGTCACCTCTAAGGGATCCCTCCCTGTAATGCCATGTATAGGACGAGGGACTACATACACCTGGGGGAATAGTTAAATACTCGAAGAGAGCTGAATACCCTTATTTGTTTTTTTTTTTTTTTAACATTAAGAAAAAACATGATTTCCTTATATTCTTTGTTATAATGAGATAATCCATTATATTTATGAAAACTTTGTAGAAAGTACAAACTAAAGTTGGGAAGCTTGTACCATACCGAGTAGTACAATAAGTATTTATCATGATCCAATACAACACTTTATAGACACCCTATTTTACAACCCACAATCAACCTCAATTTATGGCAAAATTATATTTTCACATCTCAAGGGTGAAATCATAATTTTGACCATTAGATTTCTAAAATTTCCATGTAAAACAAATATTGAAGTTTTAAAGATGAAAGTGATGTGTCAAGAGTTCCAGTTGGACCACTGGATCAAAATTTGAGGCTAAATCAAGTTTTAACCTTTGATATGATTAGGTTTTTTTTTTTTTTTTAGATATAGTTTTTAACCTATGGCTTTAGGTCCTAATGATTGTTTTTTATCATCAAACTAAGACAGCAATTGGTTTTTGGTATAGGTAGGGATCGAATCTTAAATCTCTTATTCAACAATAAGAAATTTTACCAGTTGAGCTAATTGAAACTCACTATAATTAGAATTGGAAACATGTGATTATGGTAAATGGATTTATTTTGGTCTTCTAAAGGATTAATTGTAATTAATGAGGTGTCATAATAAAATTGGTCTAGACTTAGGACAAGGGTATTCAATTGCACAAGGGATTATCTGATAGTAATAAATAGATAATCTTAATTTTAAATTGGAATTAGCTTGGGTCCAATGCATAGGCACTAGATTAATTAATGAGGTGTTATAATAAAATTGGTCTAGACTTAGGACAAGGGTGTTCAATTGCACACAAGGGATTATGTGATAGTAATAAACAGATGATCTTAATTTTAAATTGGAATCAGCTTGGTCCAATGCATAGGCACTAGATCTAGTTTATATATATATATATATATATATATATAGACACACACACACACACACTAGTGTGTAGTCTCATGCATATGCATGGATATGATTAAAAATAATCACAATTATATATATTTTTTAGAAGAGATTCAAATTATACATAGTATTAGCTTACACTTCTTTAAAACTATACATTTCTAAAAAAAATATGTAATGATTTCTGTAAGGACACAATTCAAATTCTCAAACTATAACTGGAAGGAAATGGGCTTGAAAGGCCTTTTTTTACAATAAATTTGTAGAGGATGGATTTGTAATCTAGATTTCAAGGATGGTTTAGATAATAAGGAAAAGAACGGGCTTTGGGCCCAATGGCACAAAATAAAGAGTTGTTTGCAAGAGTAAGACTGAAAATTCCTCCTCGGACGAAATCCGAGGATAGTTTATAATAGTATTTCCTAAAGTTTGGATACAATTCTTGATTATCATATACTATTGGTCCTTTTTCTTACTGAAAAAGCCTCCCCCCTCTTCGTATGTCTTCCCCTTTATTTATACTTCTTTTTCTTCTCTTCATCATCTTCCACCTCATGGTTGCAATCATGATTTCGGATACTTGTCCCATCAATTCTTCCCTAAAGTCCGCTGGGGTTAGGGACCAAGTTCCAAACTCCATGCTCAGGTTCCATCCTTCCATCTATGCAGTCAACGTATCAATTTACAGAGCTTTTAATGTATGGGCGGTGATAACAGCTTTACCTTAGATATTCTACCGCTCTTTCTATTGTCCTCCACGTGTACTGTGTATTCTCGTAGTCGTAGGATTCTTTATAACATAACCCGGGGACACTAAACCTCTCTTCCTATGTCCTCGGCTTAACAATCCGAGGACACATCTTCTCCTCGGACGTAATTGGTCATTTGTTTATCATATCTTTACTTGGCATTTCTTTATGAGATACATTCAGATACTCCAAGATCTTTTTGATGTCTTCGGATTTGGGTTTCTAGCCCAAAAGACTTCGTTGGGCCATCCTTGGTAAATTACTGGGCCCAATGCCCCTACAATTTCTTATTATTATTATATATAATTTAAAATTTAATTGAATTTAGACTCTTCGATTTTTTCACCCAATAATTCACTTGCTACAAAAATTTAAAAAATAAATGAACATATGGCAGAAAATTGGACTTCAATTGAAATCCAATTTAGAATTTAATTGGAATTGGACTTTTCGATTTTTACACTCAACAATTCATGTGGCATGAAATTATAAATTAAATGGGACACATGATGCAAAATTGAGAATCCTATTAAAATCTAATTCGATTTTCTCTAAGCATTGACTGTTTATATATACTAGCTTGTAACTTTATGTATATGCATAGACATATTTAAAAGATATACATAGTATAATTCTTACATATATAATTTAAATATTATTGATAGTCATTCTTATATATATTTTTAACTCTATAAAAAGTCCTGTAATAATATTATTAGGTAGAAAATATAAATCGTCCATTTTTTAAAATTTTTTATGTTTATTAATTATAGATTCTTTGGTTTTTGTACACAATAACTCACTTACATAGATATTTATGATGTGTTCTCACATTTAACTCAAAAATTAAGAAATAAAACTCTCTTTAAAAATAAATAATTTAGAACACATGGTGCAAAACTGGACTTCAATTATAAAATTTAATTAGATTTTCTCTAAATTTTACTTATTAATATATATATATATATATATATATATATATATAAATTAGTGTGCAACCCCGTGCACATACACGGTACATTAAAAAAAATCATGATTATATATATATATATATATATATATATATATATATATATATATATATAAATTGTTTGTTTATTGATTATGAATTAAAAAACAAATTGAAATTAACATTACTAATAATACACGTAAAAATAGAATTAGTCATGACAAGACAACATTTCCTAAGGGACCAATCCCTTCACCAAAATAACTTGGAAAAGAGTTTGACAAAGACCATCTTGCTAAGATGTGTAGCTTTGTTAGTGTTCATACACATCCAATTAAACTCTAGCCGGTCAAATCTTGCATATACCAATCTGATAACAATAAAATTAACAGTTCTTTAGTGCACTAATTTGGATCTATTGGTCACTACCTCAACTCAAATTTTGGAATTGCCCTCAATTACCACATTCTAAAACTACTTTTGACCTGCTAATTCCACTGCCCACAAAAAAGCTTTGGCTTCCACTTGAATAGGGACCTTAATATTCACTTTTTTTGAGAAGGCGAATAAGCTACACTATAAGCCACATTCCATGGGTGCATGTAGGAGCTATGCTTCATACATGATTCTAATATCAAGTTTAGCATGACATAAAATGACCAGCCACATTCCATGGGTGCATGTAGGAGCTATGCTTCATACATGATTCTGATATCAAGTTTAGCATGACATAAAATGACCATGAATGACATCATTTGGGAGAAAACGTTTTGTCTTAAAAAATTTAAAACTCAGAGCTTGCCTTGAACTATGGACAATGGCAATGCCTCAAGAGTCAAGGTTATGCTATGTACATTTGATTTGTAAAACTTAACATGCACCCACTATTATCCTCTGGCTCACAAATCAAACTTTAAAGTATCTTCTCTCTCAACCATGGCATTCACCCACTATTATATTATGCTATATGATTCTCATATGAAATATTTCCAGATTCATTCATATGTGAATCTTCCAAACCAAAATTCGCTCACGTATTAAGACAAATAAATAGCTTTCATTGAGTGCTTTGATTTGTTCCACTATATTTTCTGCTATATGATACCATTGTTTCTAGCAATGCTTAGCTTCATTAAAAGTCACACATAACTAAGTATATACTTTGAAGAGCATTACAAACTATGAAAAAAAACCCTATTATAGAAGCTCATAAACTAAACAAATTTCTCTAAAAATGGGCTGAATTTATAATTTTCCTTTTTTTTTTTTGGTTTGTTTGTTTTTGGATATGATCTTTTCAAAGATAAGTAACAACACTCATATGGAATGCTATATTTTAGCTATTGATGAATATTTACCGCTTTTGAGTGCCATCCCCCATATTGGATCTAAGTAAATACTATCTCTCTATATTTACCTATTGAGAAACTAAATATATTTTAAATTTTTAATCGATAAATCTCATCTTCCTAACTTTATAAAAAACTTGTATTAAAGTTTGGTCATTGTTACTAATTGTATAACTAAATTCAACTATATATTTTTTCATTATAGATCTTATCTCATGCAATATGAAAAGTTTCAAGAAATACCACTTTCAACTTAGTGTCTCCAAAAAATAAGTCATGTACATTGGACTTGGAAGAAAAAGAACTATTGGTCTTGCCCAATCATACCCTTATATTCTTACCACAAATAATTGGATTACTAGCTTTGTTTATTGTTGAGATGCAACCCAAAACAAAAAAGGCATATGAGAACAACAAAATTAATAATAAATAAAATCTCCAAATAGCATTATAATGAAGTATAGTTTCCAAAAGCCATATTTTTAAAATTCGTATGGTTGCTTATTTTAATCCTCATACAGGATTTAAGTTTCATTTATACATTTGAATGTTGATATTGTTAAATTCAATGGTTAGTTATGAGAAAAAAAATATGTGAGAAAAGGAATTGGCAATGTTTCATAAGTCAATGAATATGAATAGAAAATGGGCTGCAGGTTTACTTACAAATCTATTTGTTGTGCATTGGGGGGTTGCCGGTGTGTTGTTAAGAGTTGTTTGCCAATAGTAGCAAGTGGTTAAGGGTTGAGATTAGTGGCGGAGCTAGGATTTCAATTCAGGGTGGGCAAGATTAGAAGTCAATATTTTTTTTAAAAAAATCTATATTAACAAAAAAAAAAAAAAGCAATAACAACTATAAGTGTCATACAAAAACTAATTAAACATAAACTATATTTAGACATTCAAGTTAATACTATAAAATCAATTGCATAAATAAATTAATTTGAAAAATATTAAAAGTATAACAATTTACTTGCAAAGTTGTATACACGTCTCACTATCTTTTCTTGATTGTTTTTGAAACTATAGGTAAAATTCGACTTTCTATTTATTTTTCAAAATAATTAAAATTTTTGTTCATAACATAAACCCACAATTTAAAACTGAAATGTCAAGAAATTGAGGACAAAAAAAAATTGTGTGTAAAATATAGGACTATCAATTGAAATGTCATAAGAAAGACAATAAAATGCATGATCATTATTATTATTATTATTATTATTATTATTATTATTATTATTATTATTATTATGCTAAGCTTAAGTGATTGATAATTAAAAGCTAACAGCTGACAAATCAAAGCTCTCAGTGTGAGTTATTGTGCCTAAGGGAAATTCTTTCATTTATTTTTGTTGTGTCAGGAAACTTTTTCCCTGTTTTTTGTTTTTTCCCCTTACACGGTGTCATTGACTTATTGGGCATTAGGTAAGCTTGTCATTTCCCCTTTATTTCAGCAGGGCTAGGAAGTTTTTTTTCCTGATTTGTGTTTAATTTCTGCATCAAGGAGGGTAAAGCATTTAAAAAAATTCTTAATAGTAGTACATATGTAATATTTAGGAGTCAAGGGGGGCACTTGCTCCCTCTCGCCCCCTGGCTCCGCCTCTGGTTGAGATTATATATAGAGAAACATGAGAGAGAGAGAGTCTACATAGAAGTGTCCAAGTGAAATGTTCCTGTTTAGGTTATTTTTGTGGTCTTCTTGGTTTTTGTATTTGGTGTTAATGTATTATTTATTTTGGCACAAATTTTTTTAAAATTTAGCTAGCACACATGACACAAAATTGAGAATCCAATTAACTCACTTGACCAAAAAAAAAAAAAAAAAAGACGCATGGCGCAAAATTGAGAATTCAATTGAAATTTAATTGGATTTTCCCCCAATTTCACCTATTATTATATATATATATATATATATAAACTAATGTATAACCCATGCATATGCACGGTACAATTAAAAAAAAAAAAGGCAAAAATCCAAAACTGATCTTTTAACTTTCAGCATTTTTCGTTTTAGTCTTCTAACTTTCAGTTTTGTCATTTTAATCCTCTAACTTTTAATTGTTGTCAATTCGGTATTCTTTTAACCATCTATTAAGTGTTTCCGTTAAATGAGCAAAACTGTTACTAAAAAAAAAAAAAACAAAGTTGAAGAAAGGAAAACTTTATCTTTTTGCGTAGAACAGAGCAAAGAGAACATGGAGAAAGGAAAAGAACCCATGTGCTTGATCGATTTTTGGATGCAAGTGATTGTGAAGAAGTTAATAGCCTTATTTGAATCCGGAGAAACCGCGGCGACGCCACTGCCAAACACCAGCGACATTGAAATCGGAAGCTACCCCTTTGACTTTCTCTTTGCCGCTCAGGACACTTCCACTTCATTGCTCCTCTGGGTTGTGACTCTCCTCGACTTGCATCCGGAGGTTTTGGTGAAAGAGTGTGAAGAAGTCAGCTCGATATGGCTGCTGGAGTCCGATTCTTTGATAACCAGCGACCAGATAGCGCAAATGAAGTACACGCACGCTGTTAACTTCTTCACAGTCTCTTGCATCCAGAAATCGATCAAGCACATGGGTTCTTTTCCTTTCTTCATGTTCTCTTTGCTTTGTTCTATCTAGACAGATAGAGTTTTCCTTTCTTCAACTTTGTTTTTTTTTAATAACAGTATTTTTTTTTAATTACGAAAATTTAAAAAAAGAAAAAGAAAGAGCCATAACGAGTCGTTTTGCTCATTTAACGAAGACACTTAACAGATAGTTAACAAAATACCAAATTGGCAACAATTGAAAATTATAGGACTGAAATGATAAAACTGAAAGTTAGAGGACTGAAATGAAAAAGACTGAAAATTAGAGGGTTAGTTTTAAATTTTTACCTTAAAAAAAATTATAATTACACATATATATGGATTCAAATTATACTCTATCTTTCTTTTATATTATTTTACTTTCTTTTGAATATATACATGAGTTTACTCTTTCTTTTTTTGTTTATTGAGTTTTTGATGATTTACTTATATTAGACTTTTCGTCTTTTGCACTTCATTAACTCATCTAGAACAAAAATTAAGAGAACTTAAATAGGACATGTGACACAAAATTAGTCAACAATTAGAATTCAATTTAAAACCTAATTGAATTTTCTCTTAACTTTACCTATTAATCTATATATATATATATATATATATATATATATATATATATATATATATATATATATATATCAATCCTCATGGCCCTTAGAGATGCTCGACATATTAGGTTCGATGACAGTCTCCTAGGAACCATAGAAACCAGTCTTAGTGACGGACCCATCCATTTTAACTGTTTTCCAGATTTCACTATCTATCTTCATGACAAAACAGTTATCAAAGCCCTCACACTCAATATCAAGACCCATGGAACCCTTATGACACAGGGAACTAGTCAGATCGCCTTGATATATAGAGTTTACTACAAGTGCATGAGAACGAACATGAATGTCGGAGCACTTGATCGGAGGCAAAAAGGTGAGACAACCCTCATCCGGACCACCGACCCTAGCGCCAAAGTTAAGGTTCCCGTAACCCTCAAATGGTCTGAAATTACTTTCCCAGCCAATTGGATGTTAGAAAATGAGAATCATGCTCTACAGATCCAAAACCCAGCCCAGAATCCAGATCTAGAATTTGTCCAACAACTAGCCGATGGCACGGTTAGGTTAAGTTTCGACAGATCTAGGCTTAGCACTCCTCTAGACTATGAGTGTAGGCAACCTTTGGACACATCCCGGTTTAGATCTCCAATCGATCTACAGCAACCCCATAGGCGATCACCTATCTACCTTAGAGATAGATCTGCATCCCAGTGTAGCTCAACCAGACCTTTAGGATCACCTTTTCCTAGGTCCAGAAGAGATTTAGGTGTTCAGCTTCAGGGAGTTAGAACCAATTCCCAACTCACCACACCTTGCTACACAGCCAAACAGGATTCGATTGTCAATGAGGAAGACGATCATGAGCAATCCCCCCATCCCCATCCGGAACCCGATATGGAACGGCCTCCCGAACAGCAAGAGGAATCTCCGAATATCTTAGTGTTAAACAGAGAATTCTTTCCTGACCTAGAATAATTAGGAAATGAGTTTAGTTCTGAGGAAAACAGGACTAAAAGAGAAGCCTACAAAGCCAATTATACCAGAGATCAAAAAGAAAAAGTATTTGAAGCATGGACGGCATTCATGAGGGAAATATCCCGTAATGTCCCCTTTTTCTTATACTTCGAAAGGTATTTTGGCCAACACAAGCAGTTTTGTGTCCTTACCCGAGCCTGGACCATAGAAGGACCCAATGCAACCAAAGAAATTGTAAGGTCTAGTCATCCACCCCTAGAAGCCATAACCTTCAACCATCGAAGGACAGAGATAATAGCCTCTCCTTTCAAAGCCACCATAGATAGACATCAGCCTGTTGACAAGGTTATTGAGCAAAACAACTATACCAACCAGTGTCTAAATGTCATAGGAAAACAGCTTGACAGAATTGAAGATAGGATCGAAAACAAAGTTATCCTCCAACCAGGAAGCTCTAGTAAGCCGATCCAAACCTTAGAAAAACCTTTAGTCAAGTTACCCACAACCAGACACACCGGCCTTAGTTATCCTAAGGATAAGACAGCCTTAGAGATAGTGGCCCAGAAGCTAGAAGAACTAGTAAAGAAGGAACCAGCCACCCCTTCATCAATGAATGTTCTGGACATCCAATCAGACTCTAGCAGTTCTAGCCAAGCCTCTGATCAGGAGTTTGATCAATTAGAAAACCAGTTTCAGGATTTAGAGGTAAAACGGCTTTACCATCCTGATCCATCCAGCTCAACCAAGAATTGGTACCCTAGACCATCACCCCCTGACCTCCGGTATGAGGAAAGGAATGTTAGTGGCCAATTCTCAGTATCATCCGGTAGACTCTATGAATGGAACATAGATGGTTTATCAGAACAAGAAATCCCAAACAAAATCCAGCATATGACTATGGTAGCCAACAACTACCTGGACGAAGGCCGTCCCCATAGAGAAGTCATAGAAATGATGGCATTAGGATTCACAGGTAAACTCCAGCAATGGTGGAACAATTGTCTTACTGAAGTGTCTAAAGAAGACATTAAGTATGCAATTCAGAAGGATGAGGAAGGAAACCCCATCATCAATGAAATTGAACAAGGGATTCCTGATGGTGTCAACACCCTCATTTATACCATCATGAAACACTTCATAGGTAAACCCAGCAACATCACAGCTAGGATTTATGAGCAGCTGAGTAACCTTAGGTGTAAAACCCTAGGAGATTACAAGTGGTATGAAGATGTATTTACCACTAGGGTCATGCACAGAAGAGATTGTAACTCTCCATTTTGGAAGGAGAAGTTCATTAATGGTTTACCAACCCTCTTCGGCCCAGAAGGTTAAGGAAACCCTCTGCAGTCCCTTAGGTGTCATAGATTATGATAACCTAACCTATGGAGACATCTCTAGCACCATTCGAAGTGAAGGAATGAAGATGTGCAGAGATCTCAAAATCCAAAGCCACATCAACAAGGACAAAGCCAAGTACGAAATAGGACATTTCTGTACACAGTATGGCTTACCCTCTGTCAAACCTTCCAAGAGGAAATCTAAGCACAAAGGAAAGGAATCCTTTGAGAAATCCTATAGAAAGAAAGCAACCAAGTACTATAGAAAACAGAAGTACAAGACTGATGATTTCTATAAGAAAGGAAAATCCAAGGAACCCATTCCACAAGCATCAGGCATATGCTACAACTGTGGAAAGAAAGGTCATTTCAAGAATGAGTGTAGAGCTAAAGCCAAATCCCTTATTAATGCCCTCATTAATGACCAACCCAGAAAAGATGAGATCTTCAAGTTACTAGAACTTGACCGCTCTGACAGCGAGTCTTTTAGCAGTGCTAGTGACAGTGAGCTTAGGCAAATATACAGGTCATCCTCTGATTCCTCTAGTACCAGTACCTCTAGTGGCCCGGATGAACCCACGCCATGCAAAGATGGTTGTTGCAGAAACAAAACCATCAATGTGTTGAACAAGCAAGAAGAACTTCTTTTAGACCTCATAGAGGCTATAGAAGACCCTATTATCAAAGCCCAGAAGCTTACCCTTTTCCATCAGACCTTAGTTAAGGAAACCAGCAAGCCTGCCCTTAAAATCCAGCAACCTAAGGTAGACTTAGAACAAATTTACAACAGGTTTACCCAGTCCAAGAAGGAAGTTACGGTCAACGACCTTCAGAAAGAAACTAAGGAAACCAAATCAGAAGTCAAAATCCTAAAGCAAAATTTAACCATCCTTAGGGTCGATTATGATCTCCTTAATCGTAGAATCCAACTCTTGGAAAAAACTTCTCATCAAAGCAATGAGGAAAGTCCCTCAGATGAAGAAGTTGATCAAACAGTTAACCCTACAGCTGATTTTATCCAAGAACCTAGCAAAGAATTGTTCGTAGACACTATCAGTAGGATTAACTTCCATAAATGGCATTCCAAAGTCAGGATTGTCATCAGCAAAGATTTTGAATTTGAGGTCATAGCTTTAATTGATTCAGGAGCTGATCTTAACTGCATTCAAGAAGGTATCATTCCCTCCAAATACTTCAAAAAATCTAGGGAAAGATTGACATCCGCAAATGGCGGGAGAATGCAAATTGATTTCAATATCCCACAAGCTGAGGTTTGCCAAGGCGGCATATCCTTTATGACAAAATTTGTCCTTGTCAAGAACATGACAGATAGAGTCATCCTAGGAAACCCTTTCTTGTGTTTATTATATCCTTTCATCACTGATACTGAAGGAATCACAGCCCATCCTTTTGGTCAGTCTGTCAAATTTGAGTTCATAAGAAGCCCTGAACCTTGGGAAGTTTGCTCCCTCCAGAAAGCTTCTATATCAAAAACTCTCAATACCTTGACCATTCTTCCATCCAGTAATCAAGCCCAGCAACTTGATTCAGCCAAAACAATTGATTATCCCTTTGACTCTAATCAATTGACATCATGCATTCATCATAAAAATATTGGCATCTCTGCATCCACCAATTTTAAAAGCAAAAGGGTTTTTAGCAATTATTTGAAAATCTCAAATGGTCCAAACCTTTCTTCGCAGGAAAAAGAGAAAGCAATATTTAATACCACTAGTAAGTGGGAGATGACTTCTTCAGCAGAGAAGAAGGACAAGGGGAAAGTACCCGCAAGGGACTATCCTCAAGACAAAAGACTACCAGCGGGACAGTCTTTTGTAAAGCATGAAGGCGCTTCCTCTACCAGCCATAGAGAAGCAACATCCCTTCAGGAATCTGTCCCTCCAACAGTGACATATTCCAGTGGCAATATGGCTATTGTTTTACAGGAAGTCTTATCCAGAAAATACCACTTCAAAAATGGAGCCTATACAAATTTGCCAGCCTCTATTAAATTCATCCTTGATAACCTTCAAATGGCCTTTACCCAAAACAGCAATAGACTTTTCCAAAAAACCCTCAAAGCAATGGAAATCCACCTAGTAAACCTTGAGGCGGGAAATCTATCATTCCCTGGTCAACTCTTTAGCGAAGAGGATATCCATTCCATGGATAAAAAGACTATTATGGGCACTGATTATGCTAGACTCAGTCTTAAGACTCAGTCTATCTTAAGAAGTGCTGTTGCCAACTTGCTTCCTGAGATACAAACCAGTATTTTAGGATCCAAGGCAATGTTTGAATCTTCTAACGAATGGTTTAAACATTTCAAAGTGTTGATCACCACTCCTTATCCATATGCAAATTTAGGAGATACAGGTGACAACCCAATACAAAATGAATGGGAAAAGCATTTCGGGAATAGTCTCAGAGTCTATGAGCAACATTCTCCTTTTCCAGGACTCCTCATAAACTTTGAAGTTGAACCTGACAAGGACCCCAGCTGGCTATCAAAAATATTCGAATATGGTTTCATAAAAATGATCAAACTATCAAGCCATGACCAGATCAGCCAGTTTCCCCAAATCATCCAACAGGTTGTGAAGAAAATCAAAAGTCCTTTTGTTTCTATCAGATGCTGGAGCACAATCCCACAATGGGAAAGAAACAACTGGATGACAGTCCAACCATCCACTCATCTAGTCCTCATTAATGGCCATACCCATCAAGGGCCCTGGTATGAAGGAGATTCTCACTTATCTTATAGTTATCCCTACACTCTTGCAGAATGCTGGAGAGGACATTCCACCAATGAAATCCTTGATAAAGTGCAAGATTTATGGGAAGACTACCATCATGTTGGTAATACAGGAAGAATCACTGTTTTCACCAACAAACCCTATTCTGCTGCTATTCCAAATCTCCAAAGGGTTGATTACATGAATCTCAACCGGTTCATCACTAAGGAACCAGTTTATGAGCCATTGATGTATTGTGGACTTTGCAACCATTATGCCAGTTATCACGAGCACAATTTTGATGAAGATTCCCCATGGGATCCTTACGATGGATATCCATCAGATGCTCCTGATACTGACTAAAGCATCCTGACTCAAGCAACTCAGGATAAGATTCCAGTACGGTTACTATTTCAAACAGTGAAAAGGCAAAAGGACAAATCACTATAGCATGAATAGTAAAAGTTTAGTGAAAGTTTTACTGTTCACAGACAATCATTCCGAAGTACTATTGCTTTCGGTGGAAACAGCTTTCACCTCAGTAAAAGCAATTTACTCTCCGTAATTTCAGCAATAATCCAGCAGCATCCAATGCTCCCTCCAGCCTATTTAAGGGAAGCAAGACTTCAGTCTTCAGCAGGTCCAATTTTAGGAGAAACTTCAGCAACTCCAAAATTCCCTCCTCTTCCAGCCAAGAGTTCAGCTTTGCCTCCTCTTTACAACCCTTAGCATTGTAAACAGATGGCACTATTTTATATTTGTAATATCATGGCCTCAGTCGGCCTTTATGTTTATTTTCCGCACATGGCCCCAACCGGCCTTAGCCTGTAACTTACCCCCTTATGGTATCAGAGCCAAGTTTGGCCCGGTCGGATTGTAAGTTACTTTTTATTGTTTAATCAAGTTGGTCGGCACTGCCGCCATAGTTATCCAGCTTATTTTTGGCATTATAATTATTTTGAATTATTTTCATGGATATATCTCCCATACCCCATATTTTGTTTTACATCTATTTCTTGATAACTCTTCCGTTCCCTTTTATTTATTTCTTCGTCTGCTATTATTTCATCATTTTCTATTACATCTGCAAATGGTAGGCTGAGCCTCCTTCTAATCACTTTATTCGTTATTCTGTGATTATTTGTTCAGATTAACCTTTGCTTCCCTGTTATCTCTATTCTTCCTATTGCTGTGTTTAGCCCTTAAGATTGTTGCAGATTTATATACCCGTGAGATATGTTACCAAAGTACGTGGTGTTCTCTCGTTCTTTAAAGAGGCCGAAAATCTTCCTAGGTTTGGTTTGGTCAGCCCGTTGAAGCCGAGAGAAGGCGTGTTAGGGTGGTCCCCATTTTGGAGGAGAGTCGGCGGAAAGGAGTTCACGGATCGGTGTCTATCCCATAGTTGTATACTTTTGCTTCTTATATAAAGGTTAGATCCGAAGTTTGAAGATAAAAGGTGACTAGGTTGTGATTGTTGATTTAAACTTGTAACCCCAGAATCATGAATAAGTTGTTTAGAAGTTTCTCTTCCACCAAAGTAGATGTTCTCAACCCACATCCATTCCCGATATCCCGGCGGACGTAGGAGCAATTAATTCGGAGTCTTATGAGCTATCCGATCTAGATCTAGACATAGGAGATTGGAATATCCCTAAAGTTTCCACCGACCAATTCTATAAGTCTTCATGGTCTTTGAAAACGGCTTTCGAACGGACTACCATGTCAAGACCATAGAACAAGTCTATGGAATCAACAAGGAGTACGAAACGTGCTACTTGTTATCACCCTCGGCTATCCAAAGACATAAAGATAATGGACATAACTTCCTACACATAGGATTAGTCCAAGTTGGAGTGAAACCACTCACCGGACGAGGTTTGAACGGCTCAATCCTCATGGCCCTTAGAGATGCTCGACATATTAGGTTCGATGACAGCCTCCTAGGAACCATAGAAACCAGTCTTAGTGACGGACCCATCCATTTTAACCGTTTTCCGCATTTCACTATCTATCTTCATGACAAAACAGTTTATCAAAGCCCTCACACTCAATATCAAGACCCATGGAACCCTTATGACACAGGGAACTAGTCAGATCGCCTTGATATATAGAGTTTACTACAAGTGCATGAGAACGAACATGAATGTCGGAGCACTTGATCGGAGGCAAAAAGGTGAGACAACCCTCATCCAGACCACTGACCCTAGCGCCAAAGTTAAGGTTCCCAGAACCCTCAAATGGTCTGAAATTACTTTCCCAGCCAATTGGATGTTAGAAAATGAGAATCATGCTCTACAGATCCAAAACCCAGCCCAGAATCCAGATCTAGAATTTGTCCAACAACTAGCCGATGGCACGGTTAGGTTAAGTTTCGACAGATCTAGGCTTAGCACTCCTCTAGACTATGAGTGTAGGCAACCTTTGGACACATCCCGGTTTAGATCTCCAATCGATCTACAGCAACCCCATAGGCAGTCACCTATCTACCTTAGAGATAGATCTGCATCCCAGTGTAGCTCAACCAGACCTTTAGGATCACCTTTTCCTAGGTCTAGAAGAGATTTAGGTGTTCAGCTTCAGGGAGTTAGAACCAATTCCCAGCTCACCACACCTTGCTACACAGCCAAACAGGATTCGATTGTCAATGAGGAAGACGATCATGAGCAATCCCCCCCATCCCCATCTGGAACTGATATGGAACAGCCTCCAGATCAGCAAGAAGAATCTCTGAATATCTTAGTGTTAAACAGAGAATTCGTTCCTGACCTAGAAGAGTTAGGAAAGGAGTTTAGTTCTGAGGAAAACAGGACTAAAAGAGAAGCTTACAAAGCCAATTATACCAGAGATCAAAAAGAAAAAGTATTTGATTCATGGACGGCATTCATGAGGGAAATATCCCGTAATGTCCCCTTTTTCATATACTTCGAAAGGTATTTTGGCCGGCACAAGCAGTTTTGTGTCCTCACCAAAGCCTGGACCATAGAAGGACCTAACCCAGCTAAAGATGTGGTTAGCAATCCAACTCTTAAGCAGCCTTTAGTCAAGTCTCCTGCAACCAATTTCAGTCATCCTAAGGATAAGTCAGCCTTAGAGATTGTCAGCCAGAAATTGGATGAGCTTGTGAAGAGGGAACCAGCCACCCCTTCATCAATTAAAGTTCTAGATATCCAATCAGCCTCTAGCAGTTCTAGCCAAACCTCTGACCAGGAGTTAGAACAATTAGAGAACCAGTTTCAGGATTTGGAGGTAAAACGGCTTTACCATCCCGATCCAACCAGCTCAACCAAGAATTGGTACCCCAGACCATCACCCCCTGACCTCCGGTATGAGGAAAGGAATGTGAGTAGCCAATTCTCAGTATCGTCTGGTAGACTCTATGAATGGAACATAGACGGTTTATCAGAACAGGAAATCCTAAACAAAATCCAGCATATGACTATGGTAGCCAACAACTACCTGGACGAAGGCCGTCCCCATAGAGAAGTCATAGAAATGATGGCATTAGGATTCACAGGTAAACTCCAGCAATGGTGGAACAATTGTCTTACTGAAGTGTCTAAAGAAGACATTAAGTATGCAATTCAGAAGGATGAGGAAGGAAACCCCATCATCAATGAAATTGAACAAGGGATTCCTGATGGTGTCAACACCCTCATTTATACCATCATGAAACACTTCATAGGTAAACCCAGCAACATCACAGCTAGGATTTATGAGCAGCTGAGTAACCTTAGGTGTAAAACCCTAGGAGATTACAAGTGGTATGAAGATGTATTTACCACTAGGGTCATGCACAGAAGAGATTGTAACTCTCCATTTTGGAAGGAGAAGTTCATTAATGGTTTACCAACCCTCTTCAGCCAGAAGGTTAAGGAAACCCTCTGCAGTCCCTTAGGTGTCATAGATTATGATAACCTAACCTATGGAGACATCTCTAGCACCATTCGAAGTGAAGGAATGAAGATGTGCAGAGATCTCAAAATCCAAAGCCACATCAACAAGGACAAAGCCAAGTACGAAATAGGACATTTCTGTACACAGTATGGCTTGCCCTCAGTCAAACCTTCCAAGAGGAAATCCAAGCACAAAGGAAAGGAATCCTTTGAGAAATCCTATAGGAAGAAAGCAACCAAGTATTATAGAAAACAGAAGTTCAAGACTGATGATTTCTATAAGAAAGGTAAATCCAAGGAACCTACTCCACAAGCATCTGGCAAATGCTACAACTGTGGAAAGAAAGGTCATTTCAGGAATGAGTGTAGAGCTAAGGCCAAATCCCTTATCAATACCCTCATTAGTGACCAACCCAGCAAAGCCAAGATCTTCAGGTTACTAGAACTTGACCGCTCAGACAGCGAGTCATTCAGCAGCGCTAGTGACAGTGAGCTTAGGCAAATATACAGGTCATCCTCAGATTCCTCTAGTACCAGTACCTCTAGTGGCCCGGATGAACCCACACCTTGCAAAGATGGTTGTTGCAGGAACAAAACCATCAGCGTTCTCAACAAGCAAGAAGAACTTCTTTTAGACCTCATAGAGGCTATAGAAGACCCTATCATCAAAGCTCAGAAGCTTACCCTTCTCCATCAGACCTTAGTTAAGGAAACTAGCAAACCTGCACTAAGGATTCAGCAACCCAAAGTAGATTTAGAGCAAATCTACAATAGGTTTACCCAGTCTAAGAAGGAAGTTACAGTTAACGACCTTCAGAAAGAAATTAAGGAAACCAAATCAGAAATTAGAACCCTGAAGCAAGAATTAACCATTCTTAGGGTCGATTTTGATCTCCTTAATCGAAGAATCCAACTTTTGGAAAGCACTTCTCATCACAAGCAATGGGGAAGGAACCTCGATGATGAAGTTGATCAAACAGTTAACCCTACAGCTGATCTTATCCAAGAACCCAGCAAAGATTTGTTCTTAAAGACTATCAGTAGGATTAACTTCCACAAATGGCATTCCAAGGTCAGGATTGTCATTAGCAAAGAATTTGAATTTGAGGTCATAGCCTTAATGGATTCAGGTGCTGATCTTAATTGCATTCAAGAAGGAATTATTCCCTCCAAATACTTTAAAAGGTCTAAGGAGAGATTAACATCCGCAAGCGGCGGAAGAATGCAAATTGATTTCAATATCCCACAAGCTGAGGTTTGCCAAGGCGGCATATCCTTTATGACGAAGTTTGTTCTTGTAAAAAACATGACAGATAGAGTCATCTTAGGAAACCCTTTCTTGTGTTTATTGTATCCTTTCACCACAGATACCGAAGGTATCACAGCCCATCCTTTTGGCCAATCAGTCAAATTTGAGTTTATAAGAAGCCCAGCACCTTGGGAAGTTTACTCCCTCCAGAAAGCTTCTATATCAAAAACTCTCAGTACTATCACCATCCTTCCATCCAGTAATCAAGCCCAGCAACTTGATTCAGCAAAAACAATTGATCATCCTTGTGACTCAAATCAATTGTCATCATGCATTCGTAATAAAAATATTTGCATCTCTGCATCCATCAGTTTTGAAAGCAAAAAGGTTTTTATCAATTATTTGAAAAAATCAAATAATCCAAACCTTTCTTGGCAGGAAATAGAGAAAGCAATATTTAATACCACTAGTAAGTGGAAGATGACTTCTTCAGCAGAGAAGAAGGGCAAGGGGAAAGTACCCGCAAGGGACTATCCTCAAGACAAAAGACTACCAGCGGGACAGTCTTTTGTAAAGCATGAAGGCGCTTCCTCTACCAGCCATAGAGGAACAACATCCCTTCAGGAATCTGTCCCCTCAACGATGGCATATTCCAGTAGCAATATGGCTATTGTGTTACAAAAAATCTCAGCTAGTCAACTCTCTGGCAAAGAGGATGTCCGTTCAAAGGATAAAATGACTATTATGGGTACTGATTATGCTAAGTTCAGTCTTAAGACTAGGACGACCCTAAGAAGTGCCACTGCCAACTTGCCTTCAGATTTACAATCTCGTATTCTGAAAAGCAAGGACATGTTCGAAAGTCTGAATCTTTGGTATGAACATTTCAAAATGCTGGTCACAACCACCATTCCTAATCCGGATGATTCAGATGATATCGACAATATCCTAGTACAAGCAGCATGGGAAGAATACTTTGGAAACAGCTCCAGAGTATATGAAAACAAGCATCCCTTTCCGGGATTAGAAGTCAACTATGAAGATGAAACAGATGAAGACGAGAGAAATCCTACTTGGCTCTCACAGATATTTGAATACGGTTTCATCAGGCTTATAAAGGTAACCAGTCATAGCCAAATCAGTCAACTACCTCAGATCATCCAAGATGCTGTCAAGAGAGATAACAGCCCAGTTACTTCCATCAGGTGTTGGAGTACATTACCAAAATGGGACAAAGGGAATTGTATGGAAGTACATCCCTCAAAGCATCTTGTCCTCATTAATGGTTTTACTTATCAGGACCCCTGGTTTGAAGGGTACACATATGTGTCATACAGATACCCTGAGAACCTAGCAGAACGGTGGAGGAACTACTTCAACGATCAAATACTAGAAATCAGCCAGGATCTATGGAAAGATTACCAGCTTATAGGTTCTACAGATAGGATCTATGTTTTTGGAAAACATCCATATGACTCTGCCATCAGAAACCTCAAGAAGCTTGGTCCAGATAATCCCAGAGAATTCCTGTACAAGGAAAGCGGACCTCTCCTCTACTGTGGTCTTTGCAATCACTATGCCATATGTCACGAGCACAATTGTGATGATTCCCCATGGGATCCTTATGATGAATATCCATCAGTTGCTCCTGACTCTGACTAAAGCATCCTGACCCAGCAAATCAGGATAAGATAGCAATCCGGTTACTATTCGGGAATCAGACACGGCCAATCGATATGAACAAGACCCGCATTATCAACAGGACCACACCCAACAGATTCCCGACAGTTACTATTTCAACGGTGACCTAATCGGGGAAAAGAAAGGGGACAAGTCACCGTAGCAATCATTCAGAGATATTATTGCTTTCGGTGGAAACAGCTTTCACCTCAGTAAAAGCAATTTACTCTCCGTAATTTCAGCAATCATCCAGCAGCATCCAATGCTCCCTACAGCCTATATAAGGGAAGCAAGACTCCAGTCTTCAGAGGTCCAATTTTAGGAGAAACTTCAGCAACTCCAAAATTCCCTCCTCTTCCAGCCAAGAGTTCAGCTTTGCCTCCTCTTTACAACCCTTAGCATTGTAAACAGATGGCACTATTTTATATTTGTAATATCATGGCCTCAGTCGGCCTTTATGTTTATTTTCCGCACATGGCCCCAACCGGCCTTAGCCTGTAACTTACCCCCTTATGGTTGGCTGGAAGAGGAGGGAATTTTGGAGTTGCTGAAGTTTCTCCTAAAATTCGACCTCCTGAAGACTGAAGTCTTGCTTCCCTTAAATAGGCTGGAGGGAGCATTGGATGCTGCTGGATGATTGCTGAAAATCCGGAAGGTAAATTGCTTTTACTGAGGTCAAAGAAACTACCACCGAAAGCAACAGTATCTGTAGATGATTGTGTCTGTGAACAGTAAAACTTTAACTGTTCATGCTAAAGTGATTTGTCCCCTTGCTTTTTATATTCGGTCACCGTTGAAATAGTAACCTGTCGGGAATCTGGGTGCGGGTATTGTTCATGATGCGGGTACTGTTCATATCAGTGGCTGGTGCTGATTTTGAATAGTAACCGAACTGGGTTTTTATCCTGAGTTGCTTTGTCAGGATATTCTCTAATCGCTGTCCAAGTTATACCCGCTGTAAGGGTCTTGGGAATCTTGGAATGGATCCAGTGGATCGTGGTTGACTGATCCTTCAGAAGCAGTGGGAGAGACCTGTTCTTCTGATTCTAGCTGTTGTGAGTGAGCTATTAGCTGCTGGGCTAATTCTTTCAACTCTTTGCTAGATTTTCCGGATATCTGGACGCAGTCTAGGCTAGGGCGAGATCTTGTCCTGTGGGCAATGGGTTTCTGTACTGGGGGAGGATAATCCTTATAAACCTGATTGATGATTGGATTGATCCTGAGGCTGTCCCACCATTTGACTGAAAATTCTCGGTCCAAGAGGTTGCTGTTAATTGTATATTTCCACATGTTGATCCAGTGGACTTTGTACCTCTGGGAGAAAATTAAGATTACTGGAAACTGGGATCTGTGCTTAGAGGAGCTGCACCTTGAGTCAAAATACCTCAAAGCATCTTGTAGTGGTTCTGGGAAGATCTGGGGGATGGATCCAAACATCTCCCACCATTTAAGGAACCAGGAGGGGGTCTGGCTACCAAAATCTTTGCTGAACATTAAGAACCATGAATGGTTGAATTTTTGGTTCTGGAAGAAGAGTACTTTTTCAAAAGCATCCATGTAGTCATAATAACTGTAATGGAGTATTGAGCCTGATGGAGATCTGTAGTTTTTGAGGATCCTTAACAAAGAAGGATGCTGTCCCCATTCTTTACTACTGATGAAACCGGTGATGATGAACTTGTGATAGAGGACTTTTGGGGGGTCCCCTTTGCTGTAGATGTTTTCTATTTGAGCGTACTTTTCCCCGGTGAGGATGCTCTTATAGAACTGGATATTTTTCTCTCGGATGTTTGGGTAAGAAATGCCGCTTGGTGGAAAAACTTCCATGGCTAGTGCTAAGGCTTCTGTTATATGAGCCAGGTGGGGTTCAATATAAGAGATATGCCGGGGTAAAGGTCTTTTTGACATAAGAGGACTGTCCTTCTCTTTGGGTTGGATAGGAAGAAGGCCTCGAGTTTGGATATGGCTGAAATGTTCTTCTATCCGATAAGGGTTGGTTGCTTTGGGTCTTGGGGAGGCTAAGGCCGAGTCGTAGCCGGTCCGGCCATATGGTGGCCTTTCATAATTTGGTTTTGGAATTGATGAAACCAAATAACGATTGGCAATACTTGATGGTGATGCAGGGGTATCTTGTTTGGGGTTTTTTGCTTGTGAAATTGGGACAATTTGGCTGGGGGTGATAGGTACAACTTTTTGTGAGCTCGTGTTTGGCTAGTACTAACAAGGTTTTGCCGTTTGGACAATTTAGGGGGTTGGGGTTGTTGTGGTTTTTTCCCGGACATCTTGGCCGTGACTCGCAAAAATTCACGGGTTAGGAAATCGGTGATACCGTTTTGGCTTCCTTCAATGAATTCTATATCAAAGTCAAAGATTGAAAGGATGGCTTGCCATCGTGCAAAAATCTGTTTTGATGCAATGTTTTGAACATCTTTTTCTAAAACGTGTTTTGCAGATTTACAGTCAATCCTGATTAAAAACTTTTGATTTAAAAGATCACTTTGAAATTTTGAAATGCATAGTACTATGGATAGTATTTCTTTTTTAATAGTACTATAATTGATCTGAGTGGGAGTCCAAATTCCTGAATGGAAACAAACTATCTGTTCAGGGGTATTGGGATTAATACGCTGGAGGAGGATACCACCATAACCTATGTTTGAGGCATCAGTCTGGACAATCTTGAATGAGTTGTCAGAAGGAATTCCTAAACAAGGAAGGGTTCTGACATATTGTTTGATATGCTGGACCACTATGGTATGAGCTGGAGTCCAAGGGGAAGGATTGGCTCGAAGTCTATCAAAAAGGAGTTTGCATTGTTGCCTGAGGTTTTGATAGAAGTCTGAAATGTAATTGAGAGAGCCTAGAAATCTCTGGAGCTGGGTTTTATCTAGGATTTCATCTGGAAACTTATCAGCAAACTGGATAGCTCTGTCTATAGGCTTGATAACACCATGATGAATATCAAAACCTAAAAACCGGACTTTAGTTTGGAAAAGCTTGATCTTGGGGGCTGAAATGACAAGACCATTGAGCTTGATGGTATGGAGGAATGCTCTTAAGTGCTTCTGGTGTTGTTCTAAAGATTCTGAAAAAATGAGTATATCGTCAATGTACACAATGGCATGGCTGGAGAATGGATAAAAAATCTCATTCATGATATTTTGGAACTCAGAAGGTGCATTTTTTAGACCAAAGGGCATCACATTCCATTCATAATGACCAAAGGGTGTGGTAAAGGCTGTTTTATACCTATCAGGCTCTCTGATTTGTATTTGCCAAAATCCACTCTTCATATCAAACTTGTCAAGACAACCGCTTTGCTAAGCCTCGTTAACTAAGTCCTTTTTGTTGGGAATTGGGTACCTTACCCATTCTAAGACTTTGTTGAGGGGCTTGTAGTTGATAACTAACCTAGGGACACCTCTTTCTATCTCAAAGATTTTTCCGTACGTAAAAGGCCGGACAAGACCATGGTGATCTAGATTTCCCGATGATTCCTTTCTTAAGGAGGTCCTCTATTTCAGCTCTACAAGTATTCATGAGTTCTTGATTCATCTGGATAGGTCGAGCTTTGGTAGGGATATCTTTTTCATTGAAATCTTTGACATATGGGAGAGCTACCTCGTGTCTCTTTCTATGCCAAAAAGCCGTGGGTAGATCGAGCGTACTTCCCGCTTAAGTTTTTCCTCAAACTTTCGATCTCTTCTTGGAGGGTTTTGCAAGTTAGTTGGTCCTCAACTTTCTTGTATCTTATTTCCTCCCCGAAGGTACTTGAGATGTATGGACTTGGCACAAATCAAGTTTAACGTTTTGGAGACCGCATTGGCTTGGATGGTGCTAATATTTCTAGGCACAGTCCACCGATAAACCTAAACTTGATGGTTTGGCCAAAGGGTTGGGTAGTGATTCCTTTACTATCCACCGTGAAAGGGTAAAGGATGCAAAGGAAAGGATTTCCTAAAATGACCTTGTCCGTCATATTTTTGACAAGAACAAACGTGGTTTTGAAACACATGTTATCTTGGCAAACATGGGCTTTAGGAAGTTTGAATTCAATCTCGCATTTTTCCGCCACTTGCGGATGTCAATCGTTCCCTAGATTTTTTGAAATACTTGGAGGGAATGATTCCTTCTTGAATGCAATTGAGATCGACTCGAATCAATTAAGGCTATGACTTCGAATTCAAAATCTTTGCTAATGACAATCCCGACTTTGGAATGCCATTTATGGAAGTTAATCCTTGTGGTAGTATCTAAGAATGGTTCTTTGCCGGGTTCTAGGATAAGATCACCCGTAGGGTTAACGGTTTGGTCATCTTCAATATCGTAGGATCCTCCTTGTTGCTTTGATAAGAAGTATTTCTCAAAGGTTGGATTTTCCGGAAGGCTCCAAGGTTTTGCTTTAGGGTTCTAATTTCCCTCATGGTTTCCTTGGTTTCATTTTGAAGGTCGTTGATATTAACTTCCTTCTTGGGTTGGGCAAACCTATTGTAGATTTGTTTTAAATCTACCTTGGGTTGTTGGTTACTAGGTTCAGTTTACTTGGTTCCCGTACCGAAGGCCGTTGGGTTTGGCTAGGCTCCCGAGGCTTGGTAATGGGGTCACCTATATTTAGGTGAGAGGTTCTGGAGCTACAATCTCTTTTGAAATGGTCACGCTTGCCACAACCATGACATTTTCCGTGCTTATTCTTCTTAGTTTCCCCGTAAGCTTTGGAAATAGGTCGATGAGCTCTACTAGCACGTCTTTCGTGTCTTTTTAATCTCGGTGCGTTTCCATTTGGCTTCTAGGGTTTCATCATCGTTGTCGAGGAGGAACTGCTAGAAGATGTATGGATTTTTAGCATCTTAAGTTGATTAGTACATTTTGGTGAAGAAACGGCTGGTTTCTTTGCTAGCTCTTCAAGTTTCGGGCAACTATTTCTAAGGCCGATTTGTCCTTAGGATAACCGAAATTGGTTGCAGGAGACTTGACTAAAGGCTGCTTAAGAGTTGGATTGCTAACCACATCTTTAGCCGGGTTAGGTCCTTCTATGGTCCAGGCTTTGGTGAGGACACAAAACCGCTTGTGTTGGCCAAAATACCTTTCGAAGTATAAGAAAAAGGGGACATTACGGGATATTTCCCTCATGAATGCCGTCCATGCTTCAAATACTTTTTCTTTTTGATCTCGGTATAATTGGCTTTGTAGGCTTCTCTTTTAGTCCCGTTTTCCTCGAACTAAACTCCTTTCCTAATTCTTCTAGGTCGTGAACGAATTCTCGTTTAACACTAAGATATTCGTAGATTCCTCTTGCCGATCCGGAGGCCGTTCCATATCAGTTCCGGATGGGGATGGGGGGATTGCTCATGATCGTCTTCCTCATTGACAATCGAATCCTGTTTGGCCGTGTAGCAAGGTGTGGTGAGTTGGGAATTGGTTCTAACTCCCCGAAGCCGAACACCTAAATCTCTTCTAGACCTAGGAAAAGGTGATCCTAAAGGTCCGGTTGAGCTACACTGGGATGCGCATCTATCTCTAAGGTAGATAGGTGATCGCCTATGGGGTTGCCGTAGATCGATTGGAGATCTAAACCGGGATGTGTCCAAAGGTTGCCTACACTCATAGTCTAGAGGAGTGCTAAGCCTAGATCCGTCGAAACTTAACCTAACCGTGCCATCGGCTAGTTGTTGGACAAATTCTAGATCCGGATTCGGGCCGGGTTTTGGATCCGTAGAGCATGATTCTCATTTTCTAACATCCAATTGGCTGGGAAAGTAATTTCGTACCATTTGAGGGTTCGGGAACCTTAACTTTGGCGCTAGGGTCGGTGGTCCGGATGAGGGTTGTCTCACCTTTTTGCCTCCGATCAAGTGCTCCGACATTCATGTTCGTTCTCATGCACTTGTAGTAAACTCTATATATCAAGGCGATCCGACTAGTTCCCCGTGTCATAAGGGTTCCATGGGTCTTGATATTGAGTGTGAGGGCTTTGATAACCGTTTTGTCATGAAGATAGATAGTGAAATCTGGAAAACAGTTAAAATGGATGGGTCCGTCACTAAGACTCGGTTTCTATGGTTCCTAGGAGACTCGTCATCGAACCTAATATGTCGAGCATCTCTAAGGGCCATGAGGATTGAGCTGTTCAAACCTCGTCTGGTGAGTGGTTTCACTCCAACTTGGACTAATCCTATGTGTAGGAAGTTATGTCCATTATCTTTATGTCTTTGGATAGCTGAGGGTGATAACAAGTAGCACGTTTCGTACTCCTTGTTGATTCCATAGACTTGTTCTATGGTCTTGACATGGTAGTCTGTTCTGAAAGCTGTTTTCAAAGACCATGAAGACTTATAGAATTGGCTGGTGGAAACTTTAGGGATATTCCAATCTCCTATGTCTAGATCTAGATCGGATAGCTCATAAGACTCCGAATTAATTGCTCCTACGTCTGCTGGGATATCAGGAATGGATGTGGGTTGAGAACATCTACTGCTGGTGGAAGAGAAACTTCTAAACAACTTATTCATGATTCTCGGGGTTACAAGTTTAAATCAACAATCACAACCTAGTCACCTTTTATCTTCAAACTTCGGATCTAACCTTTATATAAGAAGCAAAAGTATACAACTATGGGATAGACACCCGATCCGTGAACTCCTTTCCGCCGGACTCTCCTCCAAAATGGGGACCACCCTAACACGCCTTCTCTCGGCTTCAACGGGCTGACCAAACCAAACCTAGGAAGATTTTCGGCCTCTTTAAAGAACGAGAGAACACCACGTACTTTGGTAACATATCTCACGGGTATATAAATCTGCAACAATCTTAAGGGCTAAACACAGCAATAGGAAGAATAGAGATAACAGGGAAGCAAAGGTTAATCTGAACAAATAATCACAGAATAACGAATAAAGTGATTAGAAGGAGGCTCAGCCTACCATTTGCAGATGTAATAGAAAATGATGAAATAATAGCAGACGAAGAAATAAATAAAAGGGAACGGAAGAGTTATCAAGAAATAGATGTAAAACAAAATATGGGGTATGGGAGATATATCCATGAAAATAATTCAAAATAATTATAATGCCAAAAATAAGCTGGATAACTATGGCGGCAGTGCCGACCAACTTGATTAAACAATAAAAAGTAACTTACAATCCGACCGGGCCAAACTTGGCTTTGATACCATAGAAGACCCTATCATCAAAGCTCAGAAGCTTACCCTTCTCCATCAGACCTTAGTTAAGGAAACTAGCAAACCTGCACTAAGGATTCAGCAACCCAAAGTAGATTTAGAGCAAATCTACAATAGGTTTACCCAGTCTAAGAAGGAAGTTACAGTTAACGACCTTCAGAAAGAAATTAAGGAAACCAAATCAGAAATTAGAACCCTGAAGCAAGAATTAACCATTCTTAGGGTCGATTTTGATCTCCTTAATCGAAGAATCCAACTTTTGGAAAGCACTTCTCATCACAGCAATGGGGAAGGAACCTCAGATGAAGAAGTTGATCAAACAGTTAACCCTACAGCTGATCTTATCCAAGAACCCAGCAAAGATTTGTTCTTAAAGACTATCAGTAGGATTAACTTCCACAAATGGCATTCCAAGGTCAGGATTGTCATTAGCAAAGAATTTGAATTTGAGGTCATAGCCTTAATGGATTCAGGTGCTGATCTTAATTGCATTCAAGAAGGAATTATTCCCTCCAAATACTTTAAAAGGTCTAAGGAGAGATTAACATCCGCAAGCGGCGGAAGAATGCAAATTGATTTCAATATCCCACAAGCTGAGGTTTGCCAAGGCGGCATATCCTTTATGACGAAGTTTGTTCTTGTAAAAAACATGACAGATAGAGTCATCTTAGGAAACCCTTTCTTGTGTTTATTGTATCCCTTCACCACGGTATACCGAAGGTATCACAGCCCATCCTTTTGGCCAATCACCAAATTTGAGTTTATAAGAAGCCCAAGCACCTTGGGAAGTTTACTCCCTCCAGAAAGCTTCTATATCAAAAACTCTCAGTACTATCACCATCCTTCCATCCAGTAATCAAGCCCAGCAACTTGATTCAGCAAAAACAATTGATCATCCTTGTGACTCAAATCAATTGTCATCATGCATTCGTAATAAAAATATTTGCATCTCTGCATCCATCAGTTTTGAAAGCAAAAAGGTTTTTATCAATTATTTGAAAAAATCAAATAATCCAAACCTTTCTTGGCAGGAAATAGAGAAAGCAATATTTAATACCACTAGTAAGTGGAAGATGACTTCTTCAGCAGAGAAGAAGGGCAAGGGGAAAGTACCCGCAAGGGACTATCCTCAAGACAAAAGACTACCAGCGGGACAGTCTTTTGTAAAGCATGAAGGCGCTTCCTCTACCAGCCATAGAGGAACAACATCCCTTCAGGAATCTGTCCCCTCAACGATGGCATATTCCGGTAGCAATATGGCTATTGTGTTACAAAAATCTCAGCTAGTCAACTCTCTGGCAAAGAGGATGTCCGTTCAAAGGATAAAATGACTATTATGGGTACTGATTATGCTAAGTTCAGTCTTAAGACTAGGACGACCCTAAGAAGTGCCACTGCCAACTTGCCTTCAGATTTACAATCTCGTATTCTGAAAAGCAAGGACATGTTCGAAAGTCTGAATCTTTGGTATGAACATTTCAAAATGCTGGTCACAACCACCATTCCTAATGATTCAGATGATATCGACAATATCCTAGTACAAGCAGCATGGGAAGAATACTTTGGAAACAGCTCCAGAGTATATGAAAACAAGCATCCCTTTCCGGGATTAGAAGTCAACTATGAAGATGAAACAGATGAAGACGAGAGAAATCCTACTTGGCTCTCACAGATATTTGAATACGGTTTCATCAGGCTTATAAAGGTAACCAGTCATAGCAAAATCAGTCAACTACCTCAGATCATCCAAGATGCTGTCAAGAGAGATAACAGCCCAGTTACTTCCATCAGGTGTTGGAGTACATTACCAAAATGGGACAAAGGGAATTGTATGGAAGTACATCCCTCAAAGCATCTTGTCCTCATTAATGGTTCTACTTATCAGGACCCCTGGTTTGAAGGGTACACATATGTGTCATACAGATACCCTGAGAACCTAGCAGAACGGTGGAGGAACTACTTCAACGATCAAATACTAGAAATCAGCCAGGATCTATGGAAAGATTACCAGCTTATAGGTTCTACGGATAGGATCTATGTTTTTGGAAAACATCCATATGACTCTGCCATCGAAACCTCGAAGCTTGGTCCGGATAATCCCGTAGAATTCTGTACAAGGAAAGCGGACCTCTCCTCTACTGTGGTCTTTGCAATCACTATGCCATATGTCACGAGCACAATTGTGATGATTCCCCATGGGATCCTTATGATGAATATCCATCAGTTGCTCCTGACTCTGACTAAAGCATCCTGACCCAGCAAATCAGGATAAGATAGCAATCCGGTTACTATTCAGAATCAGCACCAGCCACTGATATGAACAGTACCCGCATTATCAACAGTACCAGCACCCAACAGATTCCCCGACAGGTTACTATTTCAACAGTGACCTAATCAGGAAAAGAAAGGGGACAAGTCACTGTAGCAATCATCAAGAGATACTATTGCTTTCGGTGGAAATAGCTTTCACCTCAGTAAAAGCAAATTACTCTCCGTAATTTCAGCAATCTCCAGCAGCATCCAATGCTCCCTCCAGCCTATTTAAGGGAAGCAAGACTTCAGTCTTCGGCAGGTCGAATTTTAGGAGAAACTTCAGCAACTCCAAAATTCCCTCCTCTTCCAGCCAAGAGTTCAGCTTTGCCTCCTCTTTACAACCCTTAGCATTGTAAACAGATGGCACTATTTTATATTTGTAATATCATGGCCTCAGTCGGCCTTTATGTTTATTTTCCGCACATGGCCCCAACCGGCCTTATTTATGTTTATTTTCCGCACATGGCCCCAATCGGCCTTAGCCTGTAACTTACCCCCTTATGGTATCAGAGCCAAGTTTGGCCCGGTCGGATTGTAAGTTACTTTTTATTGTTTAATCAAGTTGGTCGGCACTGCCGCCATAGTTATCCAGCTTATTTTTGGCATTATAATTATTTTGAATTATTTTCATGGATATATCTCCCATACCCCATATTTTGTTTTACATCTATTTCTTGATAACTCTTCCGTTCCCTTTTATTTATTTCTTCGTCTGCTATTATTTCATCATTTTCTATTACATCTGCAAATGGTAGGCTGAGCCTCCTTCTAATCACTTTATTCGTTATTCTGTGATTATTTGTTCGCATTAACCTTTGCTTCCCCGTTATCTCTATTCTTCCTATTCTTTGTGTTTAGCCCTTAAGATTGTTGCGGATTTATATACCCGTGAGATATGTTACCAAAGTCCGTGGTGTTCTCTCGTTCTTTAAAGAGGCCGAAAATCTTCCTAGGTTTGGTTTGGTCGGCCCGTTGAAGCCGAGAGAAGGCGTGTTAGGGTGGTCCCCATTTTGGAGGAGAGTCCGGCGGAAAGGAGTTCACGCATCGTGTGTCTATCCCATAGTTGTATACTTTTGCTTCTTATATAAAGGTTAGATCCGAAGTTTGAAGATAAAAGGTGACTAGGTTGTGATTGTTGATTTAAACTTGTAACCCCGAGAATCATGAATAAGTTGTTTAGAAGTTTCTCTTCCACCAGCGGTAGATGTTCTCAACCCACATCCATTCCCGATATCCCGGCGGACGTAGGAGCAATTAATTCGGAGTCTTATGAGCTATCCGATCTAGATCTAGACATAGGAGATTGGAATATCCCTAAAGTTTCCACCAGCCAATTCTATAAGTCTTCATGGTCTTTGAAAACGGCTTTCGGAACGGACTACCATGTCAAGACCATAGAACAAGTCTATGGAATCAACAAGGAGTACGAAACGTGCTACTTGTTATCACCCTCGCCTATCCAAAGACATAAAGATAATGGACATAACTTCCTACACATAGGATTAGTCCAAGTTGGAGTGAAACCACTCACCGACGAGGTTTGAACAGCTCAATCCTCATGGCCCTTAGAGATGCTCGACATATTAGGTTCGATGACAGTCTCCTAGGAACCATAGAAACCAGTCTTAGTGACGGACCCATCCATTTTAACTGTTTTCCAGATTTCACTATCTATCTTCATGACAAAACAGTTATCAAAGCCCTCACACTCAATATCAAGACCCATGGAACCCTTATGACACAGGGAACTAGTCAGATCGCCTTGATATATAGAGTTTACTACAAGTGCATGAGAACGAACATGAATGTCGGAGCACTTGATCGGAGGCAAAAAGGTGAGACAACCCTCATCCAGACCACTGACCCTAGCGCCAAAGTTAAGGTTCCCGTAACCCTCAAATGGTCCGAAATTACTTTCCCAGCCAATTGGATGTTAGAAAATGAGAATCATGCTCTACGGATCCAAAACCCGGCCCGAGAATCCGGATCTAGAATTTGTCCAACAACTAGCCGATGGCACGGTTAGGTTAAGTTTCGACAGATCTAGGCTTAGCACTCCTCTAGACTATGAGTGTAGGCAACCTTTGGACACATCCCGGTTTAGATCTCCAATCGATCTACATCAACCCCATAGGCAGTCACCTATCTACCTTAGAGATAGATCTGCATCCCAGTGTAGCTCAACCGTACCTTTAGGATCACCTTTTCCTAGGTCTAGAAGAGATTTAGGTGTTCGGCTTCGGGGAGTTAGAACCAATTCCCAACTCACCACACCTTGCTACACGGCCAAACAGGATTCGATTGTCAATGAGGAAGACGATCATGAGCAATCCCCCCATCCCCATCCGGAACCGATATGGAACGGCCTCCGTAACGGCAAGAGGAATCTACGAATATCTTAGTGTTAAACGGAGAATTCGTTCTGACCTAGAAGAATTAGGAAAGGAGTTTAGTTCGAGGAAAACAGACTAAAAGAGAAGCCTACAAAGCCAATTATACCGAGAGATCAAAAAGAAAAAGTATTTGAAGCATGGACGGCATTCATGAGGGAAATATCCCGTAATGTCCCCTTTTTCTTATACTTCGAAAGGTATTTTGGCCAACACAAGCGCTTTGTGTCCTTACCCGAGCCCTGGACCATAGAAGGACCCAATGCAACCAAAGAAATTGTAAGGTCTAGTCATCCACCCCTAGAAGCCATAACCTTCAACCATCGAAGGACGAGAGATAATAGCCTCTCCTTTCAAAGCCACCATAGATAGACATCGGCTTTGTTGACAAGGTTATTGAGCAAAACAACTATACCAACCGGTGTCTAAATGTCATAGGAAAACGGCTTGACGAGAATTGAAGATAGGATCGAAAACAAAGTTATCCTCCAACCAGAAGCTCTAGTAAGCCGATCCAAACCTTAGAAAAACCTTTAGTCAAGTTACCCACAACCCGGACACACCGGCCTTAGTTATCCTAAGGATAAGACAGCCTTAGAGATAGTGGCCCGAAGCTAGAAGAACTAGTAAAGAAGGAACCAGCCACCCCTTCATCAATGAATGTTCTGGACATCCAATCGGACTCTAGCAGTTCTAGCCAAGCCTCTCGATCGGGAGTTTGATCAATTAGAAAACCGGTTTCGGGATTTAGAGGTAAAACGGCTTTACCATCCCGATCCAACCAGCTCAACCAAGAATTGGTACCCTAGACCATCACCCCGACCTCCGGTATGAGGAAAGGAATGTTAGTGGCCAATTCTCGGTATCATCCGTAGACTCTATGAATGGAACATAGATGGTTTATCGAACAAGAAATCCTAAACAAAATCCAAGATATGACTATGGTAGCCAACAACTACCCGGACGAAGGCCGTCCCCATAGAGAAGTCATAGAAATGATGGCATTAGGATTCACGGGTAAACTCCGGCAATGGTGGAACAATTGTCTTCGAAGTGTCTAAAGAAGACATTAAGTATGCAATTCAGAAGGATGAGGAAGGAAACCCCATCATCAATGAAATTGAACAAGGGATTCCTGATGGTGTCAACACCCTCATTTATACCATCATGAAACACTTCATAGGTAAACCCAGCAACATCACAGCTAGGATTTATGAGCAAATTGAGTAACCTTAGGTGTAAAACCCTAGGAGATTACAAGTGGTATGAAGATGTATTTACCACTAGGGTCATGCACAGAAGAGATTGTAACTCTCCATTTTGGAAGGAGAAGTTCATTAATGGTTTACCAACCCTCTTCAGCCAGAAGGTTAAGGAAACCCTCTGCAGTCCCTTAGGTGTCATAGATTATGATAACCTAACCTATGGAGACATCTCTAGCACCATTCGAAGTGAAGGAATGAAGATGTGCAGAGATCTCAAAATCCAAAGCCACATCAACAAGGACAAAGCCAAGTACGAAATAGGACATTTCTGTACACAGTATGGCTTACCCTCTGTCAAACCTTCCAAGAGGAAATCTAAGCACAAAGGAAAGGAATCCTTTGAGAAATCCTATAGAAAGAAAGCAACCAAGTACTATAGAAAACAGAAGTACAAGACTGATGATTTCTATAAGAAAGGAAAATCCAAGGAACCCATTCCACAAGCATCAGGCAGATGCTACAACTGTGGAAAGAAAGGTCATTTCAAGAATGAGTGTAGAGCTAAAGCCAAATCCCTTATTAATGCCCTCATTAATGACCAACACCGAAATGATGAGATCTTCAAGTTAGTAGAACTTGACCGCTCCGACAATGAGTCTTTTAGCAGTGCTAGTGACGGTGAGCTTAGGCAAATATACGAGTCATCCTCTCGATTCCTCTAGTACCGGTACCTCTAGTGGCCCGGATGAACCCACGCCATGCAAAGATGGTTGTTGCGAAACAAAACCATCAATGTGTTGAACAAGCAAGAAGAACTTCTTTTAGACCTCATAGAGGCTATAGAAGACCCTATTATCAAAGCCCAGAAGCTTACCCTTTTCCATCAGACCTTAGTTAAGGAAACCAGCAAGCCTGCCCTTAAAATCCAGCAACCTAAGGTAGACTTAGAGCAAATTTACAACAGGTTTACCCGGTCCAAGAAGGAAGTTACGGTCAACGACCTTCGGAAAGAAACTAAGGAAACCAAATCGAAGTCAAAATCCTAAAGCAAAATTTAACCATCCTTAGGGTCGATTATGATCTCCTTAATCGTAGAATCCAACTCTTGGAAAAAACTTCTCATCAAAGCAATGAGGAAAGTCCCTCAGATGAAGAAGTTGATCAAACAGTTAACCCTACAGCTGATTTTATCCAAGAACCTAGCAAAGAATTGTTCGTAGACACTATCAGTAGGATTAACTTCCATAAATGGCATTCCAAAGTCAGGATTGTCATCAGCAAAGATTTTGAATTTGAGGTCATAGCTTTAATTGATTCAGGAGCTGATCTTAACTGCATTCAAGAAGGTATCATTCCCTCCAAATACTTCAAAAAATCTAGGGAAAGATTGACATCCGCAAATGGCGGGAGAATGCAAATTGATTTCAATATCCCACAAGCTGAGGTTTGCCAAGGCGGCATATCCTTTATGACAAAATTTGTCCTTGTCAAGAACATGACAGATAGAGTCATCCTAGGAAACCCTTTCTTGTGTTTATTATATCCTTTCATCACTGATACTGAAGGAATCACAGCCCATCCTTTTGGTCAGTCTGTCAAATTTGAGTTCATAAGAAGCCCTGAACCTTGGGAAGTTTGCTCCCTCCAGAAAGCTTCTATATCAAAAACTCTCAATACCTTGACCATTCTTCCATCCAGTAATCAAGCCCAGCAACTTGATTCAGCCAAAACAATTGATTATCCCTTTGACTCTAATCAATTGACATCATGCATTCATCATAAAAATATTGGCATCTCTCGCATCCACCAATTTTAAAAGCAAAAGGGTTTTTAGCAATTATTTGAAAATCTCAAATGGTCCAAACCTTTCTTCGCGGGGAAAAATAGAAATCAATATTTAATACCACTAGTAAGTGGGAGATGACTTCTTCAAGAGAAGAAGGACAAGGGGAAAGTACCCGCAAGGGACTATCCTCAAGACAAAAGACTACCGGCGGGACGGTCTTTTGTAAAGCATGAAGGCGCTTCCTCTACCAGCCATAGAGAAGCAACATCCCTTCAGAATCTGTCCCTCCAACGGTGACATATTCCGGTGGCAATATGGCTATTGTTTTACAGAAGTCTTATCCAGAAAATACCACTTCAAAAATGGAGCCTATACAAATTTGCCGGCCTCTATTAAATTCATCCTTGATAACCTTCAAATGGCCTTTACCCAAAACGGCAATAGACTTTTCCAAAAAACCCTCAAAGCAATGGAAATCCACCTAGTAAACCTTGAGGCGGGAAATCTATCATTCCCTGGTCAACTCTTTAGCGAAGAGGATATCCATTCCATGGATAAAAAGACTATTATGGGCACCGATTATGCTAGACTCGGTCTTAAGACTCGATCTATCTTAAGAAGTGCCGTTGCCAACTTGCTTCCCGAGATACAAACCAGTATTTTAGGATCCAAGGCAATGTTTGAATCTTCTAACGAATGGTTTAAACATTTCAAAGTGTTGATCACCACTCCTTATCCATATGCAAATTTAGGAGATACAGTGACAACCCAATACAAAATGAATGGGAAAAGCATTTCGGGAATAGTCTCGCAGTCTATGAGCAACATTCTCCTTTTCCAGACTCCTCATAAACTTTGAAGTTGAACCCGACAAGGACCCCAAACTGGCTATCAAAAATATTCGAATATGGTTTCATAAAAATGATCAAACTATCAAGCCATGACCAGATCAGCCAGTTTCCCCAAATCATCCAACAGGTTGTGAAGAAAATCAAAAGTCCTTTTGTTTCTATCAGATGCTGGAGCACAATCCCACAATGGGAAAGAAACAACTGGATGACAGTCCAACCATCCACTCATCTAGTCCTCATTAATGGCCATACCCATCAAGGGCCCTGGTATGAAGGAGATTCTCACTTATCTTATAGTTATCCCTACACTCTTGCAGAATGCTGGAGAGGACATTCCACCAATGAAATCCTTGATAAAGTGCAAGATTTATGGGAAGACTACCATCATGTTGGTAATACAGGAAGAATCACTGTTTTCACCAACAAACCCTATTCTGCTGCTATTCCAAATCTCCAAAGGGTTGATTACATGAATCTCAACCGGTTCATCACTAAGGAACCAGTTTATGAGCCATTGATGTATTGTGGACTTTGCAACCATTATGCCAGTTATCACGAGCACAATTTTGATGAAGATTCCCCATGGGATCCTTACGATGGATATCCATCAGATGCTCCTGATACTGACTAAAGCATCCTGACTCAAGCAACTCAGGATAAGATTCCAGTACGGTTACTATTTCAAACAGTGAAAAGGCAAAAGGACAAATCACTATAGCATGAATAGTAAAAGTTTAGTGAAAGTTTTACTGTTCACAGACAATCATTCCGAAGTACTATTGCTTTCGGTGGAAACAGCTTTCACCTCGCAAAAGCAATTTACTCTCCGTAATTTCAGCAATAATCCGGCGGCATCCAATGCTCCCTCCGGCCTATTTAAGGGAAGCAAGACTTCGGTCTTCACAGGTCCAATTTTAGGAGAAACTTCAAAGAACTCCAAAATTCCCTCCTCTTCCAAGCCAAGAGTTCGGCTTTGCCTCCTCTTTACAACCCTTAGCATTGTAAACAGATGGCACTATTTTATATTTGTAATATCATGGCCTCAGTCGGCCTTTATGTTTATTTTCCGCACATGGCCCCAACCGGCCTTAGCCTGTAACTTACCCCCTTATGGTATCAGAGCCAAGTTTGGCCCGGTCGGATTGTAAGTTACTTTTTATTGTTTAATCAAGTTGGTCGGCACTGCCGCCATAGTTATCCAGCTTATTTTTGGCATTATAATTATTTTGAATTATTTTCATGGATATATCTCCCATACCCCATATTTTGTTTTACATCTATTTCTTGATAACTCTTCCGTTCCCTTTTATTTATTTCTTCGTCTGCTATTATTTCATCATTTTCTATTACATCTGCAAATGGTAGGCTGAGCCTCCTTCTAATCACTTTATTCGTTATTCTGTGATTATTTGTTCAGATTAACCTTTGCTTCCCTGTTATCTCTATTCTTCCTATTGCTGTGTTTAGCCCTTAAGATTGTTGCAGATTTATATACCCGTGAGATATGTTACCAAAGTCTGTGGTGTTCTCTGTTCTTTAAAGAGGCCGAAAATCTTCCTAGGTTTGGTTTGGTCAGCCCGTTGAAGCCGAGAGAAGGCGTGTTAGGGTGGTCCCCATTTTGGAGGAGAGTCCGGCGGAAAGGAGTTCACAGATCAGGTGTCTATCCCATAGTTGTATACTTTTGCTTCTTATATAAAGGTTAGATCCGAAGTTTGAAGATAAAAGGTGACTAGGTTGTGATTGTTGATTTAAACTTGTAACCCCGTAATCATGAATAAGTTGTTTAGAAGTTTCTCTTCCACCAAGTAGATGTTCTCAACCCACATCCATTCCCGATATCCCGAACGGACGTAGGAGCAATTAATCCGGAGACTAATGAGCTATCCGAACTAGATCTAGACATAGGAGATTGGAATATCCCTAAAGTTTCCACCAGCCAATTCTATAAGTCTTCATGGTCTTTGAAAACGGCTTTCGGAACGTACTACCATGTCAAGACCATAGAACAAGTCTATGGAATCAACAAGGAGTACGAAACGTGCTACTTGTTATCACCCTCGCCTATCCAAAGACATAAAGATAATGGACATAACTTCCTACACATAGGATTAGTCCAAGTTGGAGTGAAACCACTCACCAGACGAGGTTTGAACAGCTCAATCCTCATGGCCCTTAGAGATGCTCGACATATTAGGTTCGATGACAGTCTCCTAGGAACCATAGAAACCGCCTTAGTGACGGACCCATCCATTTTAACCGTTTTCCGCATTTCACTATCTATCTTCATGACAAAACAGTTATCAAAGCCCTCACACTCAATATCAAGACCCATGGAACCCTTATGACACAGGGAACTAGTCAGATCGCCTTGATATATAGAGTTTACTACAAGTGCATGAGAACGAACATGAATGTCGGAGCACTTGATCGGAGGCAAAAAGGTGAGACAACCCTCATCCGGACCACCGACCCTAGCGCCAAAGTTAAGGTTCCCGAGAACCCTCAAATGGTCCGAAATTACTTTCCCGGCCAATTGGATGTTAGAAAATGAGAATCATGCTCTACGGATCCAAAACCCGGCCCGAGAATCCGGATCTAGAATTTGTCCAACAACTAGCCGATGGCACGGTTAGGTTAAGTTTCGACGGATCTAGGCTTAGCACTCCTCTAGACTATGAGTGTAGGCAACCTTTGGACACATCCCGGTTTAGATCTCCAATCGATCTACATCAACCCCATAGGCAATCACCTATCTACCTTAGAGATAGATCTGCATCCCGGTGTAGCTCAACCGGACCTTTAGGATCACCTTTTCCTAGGTCTAGAAGAGATTTAGGTGTTCGGCTTCGGGAGTTAGAACCAATTCCCAACTCACCACACCTTGCTACACAGCCAAACAGATTCGATTGTCAATGAGGAAGACGATCATGAGCAATCCCCCCATCCCCATCCGGAACCGATATGGAACGGCCTCCGAACAGCAAGAGGAATCTCTGAATATCTTAGTGTTAAACAGAGAATTCGTTCCTGACCTAGAAGAATTAGGAAAGGAGTTTAGTTCTGAGGAAAACAGGACTAAAAGAGAAGCCTACAAAGCCAATTATACCAGAGATCAAAAAGAAAAAGTATTTGAAGCATGGACGGCATTCATGAGGGAAATATCCCGTAATGTCCCCTTTTTCTTATACTTCGAAAGGTATTTTGGCCAACACAAGCAGTTTTGTGTCCTTACCCGAGCCTGGACCATAGAAGGACCCAATGCAACCAAAGAAATTGTAAGGTCTAGTCATCCACCCCTAGAAGCCATAACCTTCAACCATCGAAGGACAGAGATAATAGCCTCTCCTTTCAAAGCCACCATAGATAGACATCAGCCTGTTGACAAGGTTATTGAGCAAAACAACTATACCAACCAGTGTCTAAATGTCATAGGAAAACAGCTTGACAGAATTGAAGATAGGATCGAAAACAAAGTTATCCTCCAACCAGGAAGCTCTAGTAAGCCGATCCAAACCTTAGAAAAGCCTTTAGTCAAGTTACCCACAACTGCACACACCAACCTTAGTTATCCTAAGGATAAGACGGCCTTAGAGATAGTGGCCCGAAGCTAGAAGAACTAGTAAAGAAGGAACCAGCCACCCCTTCATCAATGAATGTTCTGGACATCCAATCGGACTCTAGCAGTTCTAGCCAAGCCTCTCGATCGGGAGTTTGATCAATTAGAAAACCAGTTTCAGGATTTAGAGGTAAAACGGCTTTACCATCCTGATCCAACCAGCTCAACCAAGAATTGGTACCCTAGACCATCACCCCCTGACCTCCGGTATGAGGAAAGGAATGTTAGTGGCCAATTCTCAGTATCATCCGGTAGACTCTATGAATGGAACATAGACGGTTTATCAGAACAGGAAATCCTAAACAAAATCCAGCATATGACTATGGTAGCCAACAACTACCTGGACGAAGGCCGTCCCCATAGAGAAGTCATAGAAATGATGGCATTAGGATTCACAGGTAAACTCCAGCAATGGTGGAACAATTGTCTTACTGAAGTGTCTAAAGAAGACATTAAGTATGCAATTCAGAAGGATGAGGAAGGAAACCCCATCATCAATGAAATTGAACAAGGGATTCCTGATGGTGTCAACACCCTCATTTATACCATCATGAAACACTTCATAGGTAAACCCAGCAACATCACAGCTAGGATTTATGAGCTGAGTAACCTTAGGTGTAAAACCCTAGGAGATTACAAGTGGTATGAAGATGTATTTACCACTAGGGTCATGCACAAGAGATTGTAACTCTCCATTTTGGAAGGAGAAGTTCATTAATGGTTTACCAACCCTCTTCGACCGAAGGTTAAGGAAACCCTCTGCAGTCCCTTAGGTGTCATAGATTATGATAACCTAACCTATGGAGACATCTCTAGCACCATTCGAAGTGAAGGAATGAAGATGTGCAGAGATCTCAAAATCCAAAGCCACATCAACAAGGACAAAGCCAAGTACGAAATAGGACATTTCTGTACACAGTATGGCTTGCCCTCAGTCAAACCTTCCAAGAGGAAATCCAAGCACAAAGGAAAGGAATCCTTTGAGAAATCCTATAGGAAGAAAGCAACCAAGTATTATAGAAAACAGAAGTTCAAGACTGATGATTTCTATAAGAAAGGTAAATCCAAGGAACCTACTCCACAAGCATCCGGCAAATGCTACAACCGTGGAAAGAAAGGTCATTTCAGGAATGAGTGTAGAGCTAAGGCCAAATCCCTTATCAATACCCTCATTAGTGACCAACCCAAGAAAGCCAAGATCTTCAGGTTACTAGAACTTGACCGCTCAGACAGCGAGTCATTCAGCAGCGCTAGTGACAGTAAGCTTAGGCAAATATACAGGTCATCCTCAGATTCCTCTAGTACCAGTACCTCTAGTGGCCCGGATGAACCCACACCTTGCAAAGATGGTTGTTGCAGGAACAAAACCATCGGCGTTCTCAACAAGCAAGAAGAACTTCTTTTAGACCTCATAGAGGCTATAGAAGACCCTATCATCAAAGCTCGAAGCTTACCCTTCTCCATCGACCTTAGTTAAGGAAACTAGCAAACCCGCACTAAGGATTCAAGAACCCAAAGTAGATTTAGAGCAAATCTACAATAGGTTTACCCGATCTAAGAAGGAAGTTACGGTTAACGACCTTCGTAAAGAAATTAAGGAAACCAAATCAAAAATTAGAACCCGAAGCAAGAATTAACCATTCTTAGGGTCGATTTTGATCTCCTTAATCGAAGAATCCAACTTTTGGAAAGCACTTCTCATCACAAAGCAATGGGGAAGGAACCTCGGATGAAGAAGTTGATCAAACGAGTTAACCCTACAGCTGATCTTATCCAAGAACCCGGCAAAGATTTGTTCTTAAAGACTATCGGTAGGATTAACTTCCACAAATGGCATTCCAAGGTCGGGATTGTCATTAGCAAAGAATTTGAATTTGAGGTCATAGCCTTAATGGATTCGAGTGCCGATCTTAATTGCATTCAAGAAGGAATTATTCCCTCCAAATACTTTAAAAGGTCTAAGGAGAGATTAACATCCGCAAGCGGCGGAAGAATGCAAATTGATTTCAATATCCCACAAGCCGAGGTTTGCCAAGGCGGCATATCCTTTATGACGAAGTTTGTTCTTGTAAAAAACATGACGGATAGAGTCATCTTAGGAAACCCTTTCTTGTGTTTATTGTATCCTTTCACCACGTATACCGAAGGTATCACAGCCCATCCTTTTGGCCAATCACCAAATTTGAGTTTATAAGAAGCCCGGCACCTTGGGAAGTTTACTCCCTCCAGAAAGCTTCTATATCAAAAACTCTCGCACTATCACCATCCTTCCATCCAAGAATCAAGCCCAAGAACTTGATTCAGCAAAAACAATTGATCATCCTTGTGACTCAAATCAATTGTCATCATGCATTCGTAATAAAAATATTTGCATCTCTCGCATCCATCGGTTTTGAAAGCAAAAAGGTTTTTATCAATTATTTGAAAAAATCAAATAATCCAAACCTTTCTTGGCAGGAAATAGAGAAACCAATATTTAATACCACTAGTAAGTGGAAGATGACTTCTTCAGCAGAGAAGAAGGGCAAGGGGAAAGTACCCGCAAGGGACTATCCTCAAGACAAAAGACTACCAGCGGGACGGTCTTTTGTAAAGCATGAAGGCGCTTCCTCTACCGGCCATAGAGGAACAACATCCCTTCAGAATCTGTCCCCTCAACGATGGCATATTCCAGTAGCAATATGGCTATTGTGTTACAAAAAATCTCAGCTAGTCAACTCTCTGGCAAAGAGGATGTCCGTTCAAAGGATAAAATGACTATTATGGGTACTGATTATGCTAAGTTCAGTCTTAAGACTAGGACGACCCTAAGAAGTGCCACTGCCAACTTGCCTTCAGATTTACAATCTCGTATTCTGAAAAGCAAGGACATGTTCGAAAGTCTGAATCTTTGGTATGAACATTTCAAAATGCTGGTCACAACCACCATTCCTAATGATTCAGATGATATCGACAATATCCTAGTACAAGCAGCATGGGAAGAATACTTTGGAAACAGCTCCAGAGTATATGAAAACAAGCATCCCTTTCCGGGATTAGAAGTCAACTATGAAGATGAAACAGATGAAGACGAGAGAAATCCTACTTGGCTCTCACAGATATTTGACTACGGTTTCATCAGGCTTATAAAGGTAACCAGTCATAGCAAAATCAGTCAACTACCTCGTATCATCCAAGATGCTGTCAAGAGAGATAACAGCCCAGTTACTTCCATCAGGTGTTGGAGTACATTACCAAAATGGGACAAAGGGAATTGTATGGAAGTACATCCCTCAAAGCATCTTGTCCTCATTAATGGTTCTACTTATCAGGACCCCTGGTTTGAAGGGTACACATATGTGTCATACGTATACCCCGAGAACCTAGCGAACGGTGGAGGAACTACTTCAACGATCAAATACTAGAAATCAGCCAGATCTATGGAAAGATTACCACTTATAGGTTCTACGTATAGGATCTATGTTTTTGGAAAACATCCATATGACTCTGCCATCGAAACCTCAAGAAGCTTGGTCCGGATAATCCCGCAGAATTCCCGTACAAGGAAAGCGGACCTCTCCTCTACCGTGGTCTTTGCAATCACTATGCCATATGTCACGAGCACAATTGTGATGATTCCCCATGGGATCCTTATGATGAATATCCATCGCCTGCTCCCGACTCGACTAAAGCATCCCGACCCAAAGAATCGGGATAAGATAGCAATCCGGTTACTATTCGGAATCGGCACCTACCATCGATATGAACAAGCACCCGTATTATCAACAATACCGGCACCCAACAGATTCCCCGACAGTTACTATTTCAACGGTGACCTAATCAGGAAAAGAAAGGGGACAAGTCACTGTAGCAATCATCAAGAGATACTATTGCTTTCGGTGGAAATAGCTTTCACCTCAGTAAAAGCAAATTACTCTCCGTAATTTCAGCAATCTCCAGCAGCATCCAATGCTCCCTCCAGCCTATTTAAGGGAAGCAAGACTTCAGTCTTCGGCAGGTCGAATTTTAGGAGAAACTTCAAAGAACTCCAAAATTCCCTCCTCTTCCAGCCAAGAGTTCAGCTTTGCCTCCTCTTTACAACCCTTAGCATTGTAAACAGATGGCACTATTTTATATTTGTAATATCATGGCCTCAGTCGGCCTTTATGTTTATTTTCCGCACATGGCCCCAACCGGCCTTAGCCTGTAACTTACCCCCTTATGGTATCAGAGCCAAGTTTGGCCCGGTCGGATTGTAAGTTACTGTTTATTGTTTAATCAAGTTGGTCGGCACTGCCGCCATAGTTATCCAAAGCCTTATTTTTGGCATTATAATTATTTTGAATTATTTTCATGGATATATCTCCCATACCCCATATTTTGTTTTACATCTATTTCTTGATAACTCTTCCGTTCCCTTTTATTTATTTCTTCGTCTGCTATTATTTCATCATTTTCTATTACATCTGCAAATGGTAGGCTGAGCCTCCTTCTAATCACTTTATTCGTTATTCTGTGATTATTTGTTCGCATTAACCTTTGCTTCCCCGTTATCTCTATTCTTCCTATTGCCGTGTTTAGCCCTTAAGATTGTTGCGTATTTATATACCCGTGAGATATGTTACCAAAGTCTGTGGTGTTCTCTGTTCTTTAAAGAGGCCGAAAATCTTCCTAGGTTTGGTTTGGTCAGCCCGTTGAAGCCGAGAGAAGGCGTGTTAGGGTGGTCCCCATTTTGGAGGAGAGTCCGGCGGAAAGGAGTTCACGGATCGTGTGTCTATCCCATAGTTGTATACTTTTGCTTCTTATATAAAGGTTAGATCCGAAGTTTGAAGATAAAAGGTGACTAGGTTGTGATTGTTGATTTAAACTTGTAACCCCAGAATCATGAATAAGTTGTTTAGAAGTTTCTCTTCCACCAGCAGTAGATGTTCTCAACCCACATCCATTCCTGATATCCCAGCAGACGTAGGAGCAATTAATTCGGAGTCTTATGAGCTATCCGATCTAGATCTCGACATAGGAGATTGGAATATCCCTAAAGTTTCCACTCAGCCAATTCTATAAGTCTTCATGGTCTTTGAAAACAGCTTTCGAACGTACTACCATGTCAAGACCATAGAACAAGTCTATGGAATCAACAAGGAGTACGAAACGTGCTACTTGTTATCACCCTCGCCTATCCAAAGACATAATGATAATGGACTTAACTTCCTACACATAGGATTAGTCCAAGTTGGAGTGAAACCACTCACCGTACGAGGTTTGAACAGCTCAATCCTCATGGCCCTTAGAGATGCTCGACATATTAGGTTCGATGACAAGCCTCCTAGGAACCATAGAAACCAAGCCTTAGTGACGGACCCATCCATTTTAACTGTTTTCCGCATTTCACTATCTATCTTCATGACAAAACAGCTTATCAAAGCCCTCACACTCAATATCAAGACCCATGGAACCCTTATGACACAGGGAACTAGTCGATCGCCTTGATATATAGAGTTTACTACAAGTGCATGAGAACGAACATGAATGTCGGAGCACTTGATCGGAGGCAAAAAGGTGAGACAACCCTCATCCGTACCACCGACCCTAGCGCCAAAGTTAAGGTTCCCGTAACCCTCAAATGGTCCGAAATTACTTTCCCCAGCCAATTGGATGTTAGAAAATGAGAATCATGCTCTACGTATCCAAAACCCGGCCCGAATCCGCATCTAGAATTTGTCCAACAACTAGCCGATGGCACGGTTAGGTTAAGTTTCGACAGATCTAGGCTTAGCACTCCTCTAGACTATGAGTGTAGGCAACCTTTGGACACATCCCGGTTTAGATCTCCAATCGATCTACATCAGCCCCATAGGCAGCCACCTATCTACCTTAGAGATAGATCTGCATCCCAAGATAGCTCAACCGTACCTTTAGGATCACCTTTTCCTAGGTCTAGAAGAGATTTAGGTGTTCGGCTTCGTGGAGTTAGAACCAATTCCCAACTCACCACACCTTGCTACACAAACAAACAGATTCGATTGTAAATGAGGAAGACTATCATGAGCAATCCACCCCATCCCCATCTGGAACTAATATGGAACAGCCTCCAGATCAGCAAGAGGAATCTCTGAATATCTTTGTGTTAAACAGAGAATTCGTTCCTGACCTAGAAGAATTAGGAAAGGAGTTTAGTTCGAGGAAAACAGACTAAAAGAGAAGCCTACAAAGCCAATTATACCGTAGATCAAAAAGAAAAAGTATTTGAAGCATGGACGGCATTCATGAGGGAAATATCCAGTAATGTCCCCTTTTACTTATACTTCGAAAGGTATTTTGGCCAACACAAGCAGGTTTGTGTCAGCACCAAAGAATGGAAAATAGAAGGACATAACACAGATAAAGAGGTGGTTAGCAATCCAACTCTTAAGCAGCCTTTAGTCAAGTCTCCCGCAACCAATTTCAGCTTATCCTAAGGACAAATCGGCCTTAGAAATAGTTGCCCATAAACTTGAAGAGCTAGCAAAGAAACCAGCCGTTTCTTCACCAAAATGTACTAATCAACTTAAGATGCTAAAAATCCATACATCTTCTAGCAGTTCCTCCTCTGACACTGATGATGAAACCCTAGAAGCCAAATGGAAACGCCCGAGATTAAAAAGACCCGAAAGACGTGCTAGTAGAGCTCATCGACCTATTTCCAAAGCTTACAGGGAAACTAAGAAGAATAAGCCTGGAAAATGTCATGGTTGTGGCAAGCGTGACCATTTCAAAAGAGATTGTAGCTCCGTAACCTCTCACCTAAATATAGGTGACCCCATTACCAAGCCTCAGAGCCTAGCCAAACCCAACAGCCTTCGGTACAGAACCAAGTAAACCCGGACCCAGTAACCAACAACCCAAGGTAGATTTAAAACAAATCTACAATAGGTTTGCCCAGCCCAAGAAGGAAGTTAATATCAACGACCTTCAAAATGAAACCAAGGAAACCATGAGGGAAATTAGAACCCTAAAGCAAAACCTTGGAGCCTTCCGTAAAATCCAACCTTTGAGAAATACTTCTTATCAAAGCAACAAGGAGGATCCCTCCGATATTGAAGATGACCAAACCGTTAACCCTACAGTGATCTTATCCTAGAACCCAAGAAAGAACCATTCTTAGATACTACCACTAGGATTAACTTCCATAAATGGCAGTCCAAAGTCAGGATTGTCATTAGCAAAGATTTTGAATTCGAAGTCATAGCCTTAATTGATTCAGGTGCTGATCTCAATTGCATTCAAGAAGGAATCATTCCCTCCAAGTATTTCAAAAAATCTAGGGAACGATTGACATCTGCAAGTGGCGGAAAAATGCATTGAATTCAAACTTCCTAAAGCCCATGTTTGCCAAGATAACATGTGTTTCAAAACCACGTTTGTTCTTGTCAAAAATATGACAGACAAGGTCATTTTATGAACTCCTTTCCTTTGCATACTTGACCCTTTCACCTGTGATATTTAAGTAATCACTACCCAACCCTTTGGCCAAAACCTCAATTTTAGGTTTATCAGTGGACCTGTGCCTAGAAATATTAGCACCATCCAAGCCAATGCAAGCCTCCAAAACGTTAAACCCGATTTGTGCCAAGTCCATACATCTCAAGTACCTTCAGAGGAAATAAGATACAAGAAAGTTGAGGACCAACTAACTTGCAAAACCCTCCAAGAAGAGATCAGAAAGTTTGAGGAAAAACTTAAGCGGGAAGTCCGCTCGATCTACCCACAGCCTTTTTGGCATAGAAAGAGACACGAGGTAGCTCTCCCATATGTCAAAGATTTCAATGAAAAAGATATCCCTACCAAAGCTCGACCTATCCAGATGAATCAAGAACTCATGAATACTTGTAGAGCTGAAATAGAGGACCTCCTTAAGAAAGGAATCATCGTGAAATCTAGATCACCATGGTCTTGTCCAAACCTTTTACGTACGTAAAAATGCCGAGATAGAAAGAGGTGTCCCTAGGTTAGTTATCAACTACAAGCCCCTCAACAAAGTCTTAGAATGGGTAAGGTACCCAATTCCCAACAAAAAGGACTTAGTTAACAGTGCTTAGCAAAGCGATTGTCTTCAAGAAGTTTGATATGAAGAGTGGATTTTGGCAAATACAAATCGAGAGCCCGATAGGTATAAAACAGCCTTTACCACACCCTTTGGTCATTATGAATGGAATGTGATGCCCTTTGGTCTAAAAATGCACCTTCTGAGTTCCAAAATATCATGAATGAGATTTTTTATCCATTCTCCAGCCATGCCATTGTGTACATTGACGATATACTCATTTTTTCAGAATCTTTAGAACAACACCAGAAGCACTTAAGAGCATTCCTCCATACCATCAAGCTCAATGGTCTTGTCATTTCAGCCCCCAAGATCAAGCTTTTCCAAACTAAAGTCCGGTTTTTAGGTTTTGATATTCATCATGGTGTTATCAAGCCTATAGACAGAGCTATCCAGTTTGCTGATAAGTTTCCAGATGAAATCCTAGATAAAACCCAGCTCCAGAGATTTCTAGGCTCTCTCAATTACATTTCAGACTTCTATCAAAACCTCAGGCAACAATGCAAACTCCTTTTTGATAGACTTCGAGCCAATCCTTCCCCTTGGACTCCAGCTCATACCATAGTGGTCCAGCATATCAAACAATATGTCAGAACCCTTCCTTGTTTAGGAATTCCTTCTGACAACTCATTCAAGATTGTCCAGACTGATGCCTCAAACATAGGTTATGGTGGTATCCTCCTCCAAGTATTAATCCCAATACCCCCGAATGTATAGTTTGTTTCCATTCAGAATTTGGACTCCCACTCGTATCAATTATAGTACTATTAAAAAAGAAATACTATCCATAGTACTATGCATTTCAAAATTTCAAAGTGATCTTTTAAATCAAAAGTTTTTAATCAGGATTGATTGTAAATTCCGCAAAACACGTTTTAGAAAAAGATGTTCAAAACATTGCATCAAAACAGATTTTTGCACGATGGCAAGCCATCCTTTCAATCTTTGACTTTGATATAGAATTCATTGAAGGAAGCCAAAACAGTATCCCCGATTTCCTAACCCGTGAATTTTTGCGAGTCACGGCCAAGATGTCCGGAAAAAACCACAACAACCCCAACCCCCTAAATTGTCCAAACAAAGAAACCTTGTTAGTACTAGCCAAACACAGAGCTCACAAAAAGTTGTACCTATCACCCCCAGCCAAATTGTCCCAATTTCACAAGCAAAAAACCCCAAACAAGATACCCCCGCATCACCATCAAGTATTGCCAATCGTTATTTGGTTTCATCAATCCCAAAACCAAATTATGAAAGGCCACCATATGGCCGTACCGCCTACTTCGGCCTTAGCCTCCCCAGACCCAAAGCAACCAACCCTTATCGATAGAAGAACATTTCAGCCATATCCAAACTCGCAGGCCTTCTTCCTATCCAACCCAAAGAGAAGGACAGTCCTCTTATGTCAAAAAGACCTTTACCCAAGCATATCTCTTATATTGAACCCCACCTGGCTCATATAACGTATCCCTTAGCCCTAGCCATGGAAGTTTTGCCACCAAACCGGCATTTCTTACCCAAACATCCAGAGAAAAATATCCAGTTCTATAAGAGCATCCTCACCCAGAAAAGTCTGCTCAAATAGAAAACATCTACAGCAAAGGGGACCCCCCAAGAGTACTCTATCTCAAGTTCATCATCACCGGTTTCATCGCAGTAAAGAATGGGGACAAGATCCTTCTTTGTTAAGGATCCTCAAAAACTACGTATCTCCATCGTGCTCAATACTCCATTACAGTTATTATGACTACATGGATGCTTTTGAAAAAGTACTCTTCTTCCAGAACCAAAAATTCAACCATTCATGGTTCTTAATGTTCAGCAAAGATTTTGGTAGCCAGACCCCCTCCTGGTTCCTTAAATGGTGGGAGATGTTTGGATCCATCCCCCAGATCTTCCCAGAACCACTACAAGATGCTTTGAGGTATTTTGACTCAAGGTGCAGCTCCTCTAAGCACAGATCCCAGTTTCCAGTAATCTTAATTTTCTCCCAGAGGTACAAAGTCCACTGGATCAACATGTGGAAATATACAATTAACAGCAACCTCTTGGACCGAGAATTTTCAGTCAAATGGTGGGACAGCCTCAGGATCAATCCAATCATCAATCAGGTTTATAAGGATTATCCTCCCCCAGTACAGAAACCCATTGCCCACAGGACAAGATCTCAGTCTAGCCTAGACTCTGTCCAGATATCTGGAAAATCTAGCAAAGAGTTGAAAGAATTAGCCCAGCAGCTAATAGCTCACTCACAACAGCTAGAATCAGAAGAACAGGTCTCTCCCACTGCTTCTGAAGGATCAGTCAACCACGATCCACTGGATCCATTCCAAGATTCCCAAGACCCTTACAGCGGGTATAACTTGGACAGCGATTAGAGAATATCCTGACAAAGCAACTCAGGAGAAAAACCCAGTTCGGTTACTATTCAAAATCAGCACCAGCCACTGATATGAACAGTACCCGCATCATGAACAATACCCGCACCCAGCAGATTCCCCGACAGGTTACTATTTCAACAGTGACCGAATCTAAAAAGCAAGGGGACAAATCACTGTAGCATGAACAGTGAAAGTTTTACTGTTCACAGACACAATCATCAAGAGATACTATTGCTTTCGGTGGAAATAGCTTTCACCTCAGTAAAAGCAAATTACTCTCCGTAATTTCAGCAATCTCCAGCAGCATCCAATGCTCCCTCCAGCCTATTTAAGGGAAGCAAGACTTCAGTCTTCAGCAGGTCGAATTTTAGGAGAAACTTCAGCAACTCCAAAATTCCCTCCTCTTCCAGCCAAGAGTTCAGCTTTGCCTCCTCTTTACAACCCTTAGCATTGTAAACAGATGGCACTATTTTATATTTGTAATATCATGGCCTCAGTCGGCCTTTATGTTTATTTTCCGCACATGGCCCCAACCGGCCTTAGCCTGTAACTTACCCCCTTATGGTGTCCTATTTCGTACTTGGCTTTGTCCTTGTTGATGTGGCTTTGGATTTTGAGATCTCTGCACATCTTCATTCCTTCACTTCGAATGGTGCTAGAGATGTCTCCATAGGTTAGGTTATCATAATCTATGACACCTAAGGGACTGCAGAGGGTTTCCTTAACCTTCTGGCTGAAGAGGGTTGGTAAACCATTAATGAACTTCTCCTTCCAAAATGGAGAGTTACAATCTCTTCTGTGCATGACCCTAGCCAAGTTTGGCCCGGTCGGATTGTAAGTTACTTTTTATTGTTTAATCAAGTTGGTCGGCACTGCCGCCATAGTTATCCAGCTTATTTTTGGCATTATAATTATTTTGAATTATTTTCATGGATATATCTCCCATACCCCATATTTTGTTTTACATCTATTTCTTGATAACTCTTCCGTTCCCTTTTATTTATTTCTTCGTCTGCTATTATTTCATCATTTTCTATTACATCTGCAAATGGTAGGCTGAGCCTCCTTCTAATCACTTTATTCGTTATTCTGTGATTATTTGTTCAGATTAACCTTTGCTTCCCTGTTATCTCTATTCTTCCTATTGCTGTGTTTAGCCCTTAAGATTGTTGCAGATTTATATACCCGTGAGATATGTTACCAAAGTCTCGTGGTGTTCTCTCGTTCTTTAAAGAGGCCGAAAATCTTCCTAGGTTTGGTTTGGTCAGCCCGTTGAAGCCGAGAGAAGGCGTGTTAGGGTGGTCCCCATTTTGGAGGAGAGTCCGGCGGAAAGGAGTTCACGTATCGTGTGTCTATCCCATAGTTGTATACTTTTGCTTCTTATATAAAGGTTAGATCCAGAAGTTTGAAGATAAAAGGTGACTAGGTTGTGATTGTTGATTTAAACTTGTAACCCCAGGAATCATGAATAAGTTGTTTAGAAGTTTCTCTTCCACCGGCGGTAGATGTTCTCAACCCACATCCATTCCCGATATCCCGGCGGACGTAGGAGCAATTAATTCGGAGTCTTATGAGCTATCCGATCTAGATCTAGACATAGGAGATTGGAATATCCCTAAAGTTTCCACCGGCCAATTCTATAAGTCTTCATGGTCTTTGAAAACGGCTTTCGTAACGTACTACCATGTCAAGACCATAGAACAAGTCTATGGAATCAACAAGGAGTACGAAACGTGCTACTTGTTATCACCCTCGGCTATCCAAAGACATAAAGATAATGGACATAACTTCCTACACATAGGATTAGTCCAAGTTGGAGTGAAACCACTCACCGGACGAGGTTTGAACGGCTCAATCCTCATGGCCCTTAGAGATGCTCGACATATTAGGTTCGATGACGGCCTCCTAGGAACCATAGAAACCGGTCTTAGTGACGGACCCATCCATTTTAACCGTTTTCCGCATTTCACTATCTATCTTCATGACAAAACAGCTTATCAAAGCCCTCACACTCAATATCAAGACCCATGGAACCCTTATGACACAGGGAACTAGTCGATCGCCTTGATATATAGAGTTTACTACAAGTGCATGAGAACGAACATGAATGTCGGAGCACTTGATCGGAGGCAAAAAGGTGAGACAACCCTCATCCGGACCACCGACCCTAGCGCCAAAGTTAAGGTTCCCGTAACCCTCAAATGGTCCGAAATTACTTTCCCGGCCAATTGGATGTTAGAAAATGAAAATCATGCTCTACAGATCCAAAACCCAGCCCAGAATCCAGATCTAGAATTTGTCCAACAACTAGCCGATGGCACGGTTAGGTTAAGTTTCGACAGATCTAGGCTTAGCACTCCTCTAGACTATGAGTGTAGGCAACCTTTGGACACATCCCGGTTTAGATCTCCAATCGATCTACATCAACCCCATAGGCAGTCACCTATCTACCTTAGAGATAGATCTGCATCCCAGTGTAGCCCAACCGTACCTTTAGGATCACCTTTTCCTAGGTCTAGAAGAGATTTAGGTGTTCAGCTTCAGGGAGTTAGAACCAATTCCCAACTCACCACACCTTGCTACACAGCCAAACAGGATTCGATTGTCAATGAGGAAGACGATCATGAGCAATCCCCCCCATCCCCATCTGGAACTGATATGGAACAGCCTCCAGATCAGCAAGAAGAATCTCTGAATATCTTAGTGTTAAACAGAATTCGTTCCTGACCTAGAAGAGTTAGGAAAGGAGTTTAGTTCTGAGGAAAACAGGACTAAAAGGGAAGCCTACAAAGCCAATTATACCAGAGATCAAAAAGAAAAAGTATTTGAAGCATGGACGGCATTCATGAGGGAAATATCCCGTAATGTCCCCTTTTTCATATACTTCGAAAGGTATTTTGGCCGGCACAAGCAGTTTTGTGTCCTCACCAAAGCCTGGACCATAGAAGGACCTAACCCAGCTAAAGATGTGGTTAGCAATCCAACTCTTAAGCAGCCTTTAGTCAAGTCTCCTGCAAACAATTTCAGTCATCCTAAGGATAAGTCAGCCTTAGAGATTGTCAGCCAGAAATTGGATGAGCTTGTGAAGAGGGAACCAGCCACCCCTTCATCAATTAAAGTTCTAGATATCCAATCAGCCTCTAGCAGTTCTAGCCAAACCTCTGACCAGGAGTTAGAACAATTAGAGAACCAGTTTCAGGATTTGGAGGTAAAACGGCTTTACCATCCCGATCCAACCAGCTCAACCAAGAATTGGTACCCCAGACCATCACCCCCTGACCTCCGGTATGAGGAAAGGAATGTGAGTAGCCAATTCTCAGTATCGTCTGGTAGACTCTATGAATGGAACATAGACGGTTTATCAGAACAGGAAATCCTAAACAAAATCCAGCATATGACTATGGTAGCCAACAACTACCTGGACGAAGGCCGTCCCCATAGAGAAGTCATAGAAATGATGGCATTAGGATTCACAGGTAAACTCCAGCAATGGTGGAACAATTGTCTTACTGAAGTGTCTAAAGAAGACATTAAGTATGCAATTCAGAAGGATGAGGAAGGAAACCCCATCATCAATGAAATTGAACAAGGGATTCCTGATGGTGTCAACACCCTCATTTATACCATCATGAAACACTTCATAGGTAAACCCAGCAACATCACAGCTAGGATTTATGAGCAGCTGAGTAACCTTAGGTGTAAAACCCTAGGAGATTACAAGTGGTATGAAGATGTATTTACCACTAGGGTCATGCACAGAAGAGATTGTAACTCTCCATTTTGGAAGGAGAAGTTCATTAATGGTTTACCAACCCTCTTCAGCCAGAAGGTTAAGGAAACCCTCTGCAGTCCCTTAGGTGTCATAGATTATGATAACCTAACCTATGGAGACATCTCTAGCACCATTCGAAGTGAAGGAATGAAGATGTGCAGAGATCTCAAAATCCAAAGCCACATCAACAAGGACAAAGCCAAGTACGAAATAGGACATTTCTGTACACAGTATGGCTTGCCCTCAGTCAAACCTTCCAAGAGGAAATCCAAGCACAAAGGAAAGGAATCCTTTGAGAAATCCTATAGGAAGAAAGCAACCAAGTATTATAGAAAACAGAAGTTCAAGACTGATGATTTCTATAAGAAAGGAAAATCCAAGGAACCCATTCCACAAGCATCTGGCAAATGCTACAACTGTGGAAAGAAAGGTCATTTCAGGAATGAGTGTAGAGCTAAGGCCAAATCCCTTATCAATACCCTCATTAGTGACCAACCCAGCAAAGCCAAGATCTTCAGGTTACTAGAACTTGACCGCTCAGACAGCGAGTCATTCAGCAGCGCTAGTGACAGTGAGCTTAGGCAAATATACAGGTCATCCTCAGATTCCTCTAGTACCAGTACTTCTAGTGGCCAGGATGAACCCACACCTTGCAAAGATGGTTGTTGCAGGAACAAAACCATCAGCGTTCTCAACAAGCAAGAAGAACTTCTTTTAGACCTCATAGAGGCTATAGAAGACCCTATCATCAAAGCTCAGAAGCTTACCCTTTTCCATCAGGCCTTAGTTAAGGAAACTAGCAAACCTGCACTAAGGATCCAGCAACCCAAGGTAGATTTAGAGCAAATCTACAATAGGTTTACCCAGTCTAAGAAGGAAGTTACAGTCAACGACCTTCAGAAAGAAATTAAGGAAACCAAATCAGAAGTTAGAACCCTGAAGCAAGAATTAACCATTCTTAGGGTCGATTTTGATCTCCTTAATCGAAGAATCCAACTTTTGGAAAGCACTTCTCATCACAAAGAATGGGGAAGGAACCTCGTATGAAGAAGTTGATCAAACGGTTAACCCTACAGCTCGATCTTATCCAAGAACCCAGCAAAGATTTGTTCTTAAAGACTATCGGCAGGATTAACTTCCACAAATGGCATTCCAAGGTCGGGATTGTCATTAGCAAAGAATTTGAATTTGAGGTCATAGCCTTAATGGATTCAAGTGCCGATCTTAATTGCATTCAAGAAGGAATTATTCCCTCCAAATACTTTAAAAGGTCTAAGGAGAGATTAACATCCGCAAGCGGCGGAAGAATGCAAATTGATTTCAATATCCCACAAGCTGAGGTTTGCCAAGGCGGCATATCCTTTATGACGAAGTTTGTTCTTATAAAAAACATGACAGATAGAGTCATCTTAGGAAACCCTTTCTTGTGTTTATTGTATCCTTTCACCACAGATACCGAAGGTATCACAGCCCATCCTTTTGGCCAATCACCAAATTTGAGTTTATAAGAAGCCCAAAGACCTTGGGAAGTTTACTCCCTCCAGAAAGCTTCTATATCAAAAACTCTCGCACTATCACCATCCTTCCATCCAAGAATCAAGCCCAAGCAACTTGATTCAGCAAAAACAATTGATCATCCTTGTGACTCAATTCAATTGTCATCATGCATTCGTAATAAAAATATTTGCATCTCTCGCATCCATCGCTTTTGAAAGCAAAAAGGTTTTTATCAATTATTTGAAAAAATCAAATAATCCAAACCTTTCTTGGCAGGAAATAGAGAAACCAATATTTAATACCACTAGTAAGTGGAAGATGACTTCTTCAGCAGAGAAGAAGGGCAAGGGGAAAGTACCCGCAAGGGACTATCCTCAAGACAAAAGACTACCAGCGGGACAGTCTTTTGTAAAGCATGAAGGCGCTTCCTCTACCAGCCATAGAGGAACAACATCCCTTCAGGAATCTGTCCCTCAACGATGGCATATTCCAGTAGCAATATGGCTATTGTGTTACAAAAATCTCGGCTAGTCAACTCTCTGCAAAGAGGATGTCCGTTCAAAGGATAAAATGACTATTATGGGTACCGATTATGCTAAGTTCGGTCTTAAGACTAGGACGACCCTAAGAAGTGCCACGCCAACTTGCCTTCGCATTTACAATCTCGTATTCTGAAAAGCAAGGTCATGTTCGAAAGTCTGAATCTTTGGTATGAACATTTCAAAATGCTGGTCACAACTACTATTCCTAATCCAGATGATTCAGATGATATCGACAATATCCTAGTACAAGCAGCATGGGAAGAATACTTTGGGAACAGCTCCAGAGTATATGAAAACAAGCATCCCTTTCCAGGGTTAGAGGTCAACTATGAAGATGAAACAGATGAAGACGAGAGAGATCCTACTTGGCTCTCACAGATGTTTGAATACGGTTTCATCAGACTTATAAAGGTAACCAAATCATAGCCAAATCAGTCAACTACCTCGTATCATCCAAGATGCCGTCAAGAGAGATAATGTTCCCGATTACTTCCATCGTGTGTTGGAGTACATTACCAAAATGGGACAAAGGGAATTGTATGGAAGTACATCCCTCAAAGCATCTTGTCCTCATTAATGGTTTTACTTATCAGACCCCTGGTTTGAAGGGTACACATATGTGTCATACGTATACCCCGAGAACCTAGCAGAACGATGGAGGAACTACTTCAACGATCAAATACTAGAAATCAGCCAGGATCTATGGAAAGATTACCATTTTATGGGTTCTACAGATAGGATCTATATTTTTGGAAAACGTCCATATGACTCTGCCATCAGAAATCTCAAGAAACTTGATAACCCTAGAGAAATCCTGTACAAGGAAAGTGGACCTCTCCTCTACTGTGGTCTATGCAATCACTATGCCATTGGTCACGAGCACAGTTGTGATGACTCCCCATGGGATCCTTATGACGAATACCCATCAGTTGCTCCTGACTCTGACTAAAGCATCCTGACAAAGCAACTCAGGATAAGATCACAATCCCGGTTACTATTCAGATTCAGCACTAGCCACTGATTTGAACAGTACCCGCATTATCAACAAGTACCAAGACCTCCAACGTATTCCCCGACAGTTACTATTTCAACGGACCTAATCAGAAAAGAAAGGGGACAAGTCACCGTAGCAATCATCAAGAGATACTATTGCTTTCGGTGGAAATAGCTTTCACCTCGCAAAAGCAAATTACTCTCCGTAATTTCAGCAATCTCCAAGCGGCATCCAATGCTCCCTCCAGCCTATTTAAGGGAAGCAAGACTTCGCCTTCTGCAGTCGAATTTTAGGAGAAACTTCAGCAACTCCAAAATTCCCTCCTCTTCCAGCCAAGAGTTCAGCTTTGCCTCCTCTTTACAACCCTTAGCATTGTAAACGGATGGCACTATTTTATATTTGTAATATCATGGCCTCGCCGGCCTTTATGTTTATTTTCCGCACATGGCCCCAACCGGCCTTAGCCTCGTAACTTACCCCCTTATGGTATCGTAGCCAAGTTTGGCCCGGTCGGATTGTAAGTTACTTTTTATTGTTTAATCAAGTTGGTCGGCACCGCCGCCATAGTTATCCAAATTTTATTTTTGGCATTATAATTATTTTGAATTATTTTCATGGATATATCTCCCATACCCCATATTTTGTTTTACATCTATTTCTTGATAACTCTTCCGTTCCCTTTTATTTATTTCTTCGTCTGCTATTATTTCATCATTTTCTATTACATCTGCAAATGGTAGGTCGAGCCTCCTTCTAATCACTTTATTCGTTATTCTGTGATTATTTGTTCAGATTAACCTTTGCTTCCCTGTTATCTCTATTCTTCCTATTGCTGTGTTTAGCCCTTAAGATTGTTGCAGATTTATATACCCGTGAGATATGTTACCAAAGTCTGTGGTGTTCTCTGTTCTTTAAAGAGGCCGAAAATCTTCCTAGGTTTGGTTTGGTCAGCCCGTTGAAGCCGAGAGAAGGCGTGTTAGGGTGGTCCCCATTTTGGAGGAGAGTCCGCGGAAAGGAGTTCACAGATCGTGTGTCTATCCCATAGTTGTATACTTTTGCTTCTTATATAAAGGTTAGATCCAGAAGTTTGAAGATAAAAGGTGACTAGGTTGTGATTGTTGATTTAAACTTGTAACCCCAGAATCATGAATAAGTTGTTTAGAAGTTTCTCTTCCACCAGCAGTAGATGTTCTCAACCCACATCCATTCCTGATATCCCAGCAGACGTAGGAGCAATTAATTCGGAGTCTTATGAGCTATCCGATCTAGATCTAGACATAGGAGATTGGAATATCCCTAAAGTTTCCACCAGCCAATTCTATAAGTCTTCATGGTCTTTGAAAACAGCTTTCAGAACAGACTACCATGTCAAGACCATAGAACAAGTCTATGGAATCAACAAGGAGTACGAAACGTGCTACTTGTTATCACCCTCAGCTATCCAAAGACATAAAGATAATGGACATAACTTCCTACACATAGGATTAGTCCAAGTTGGAGTGAAACCACTCACCAGACGAGGTTTGAACAGCTCAATCCTCATGGCCCTTAGAGATGCTCGACATATTAGGTTCGATGACAGTCTCCTAGGAACCATAGAAACCAGTCTTAGTGACGGACCCATCCATTTTAACTGTTTTCCAGATTTCACTATCTATCTTCATGACAAAACAGTTATCAAAGCCCTCACACTCAATATCAAGACCCATGGAACCCTTATGACACAGGGAACTAGTCAGATCGCCTTGATATATAGAGTTTACTACAAGTGCATGAGAACGAACATGAATGTCGGAGCACTTGATCGGAGGCAAAAAGGTGAGACAACCCTCATCCAGACCACTGACCCTAGCGCCAAAGTTAAGGTTCCCAGAACCCTCAAATGGTCTGAAATTACTTTCCCAGCCAATTGGATGTTAGAAAATGAGAATCATGCTCTACAGATCCAAAACCCAGCCCAGAATCCAGATCTAGAATTTGTCCAACAACTAGCCGATGGCACGGTTAGGTTAAGTTTCGACAGATCTAGGCTTAGCACTCCTCTAGACTATGAGTGTAGGCAACCTTTGGACACATCCCGGTTTAGATCTCCAATCGATCTACATCAACCCCATAGGCAGTCACCTATCTACCTTAGAGATAGATCTGCATCCCAGTGTAGCTCAACCGTACCTTTAGGATCACCTTTTCCTAGGTCTAGAAGAGATTTAGGTGTTCGGCTTCGTGGAGTTAGAACCAATTCCCAACTCACCACACCTTGCTACACGGCCAAACAGGATTCGATTGTCAATGAGGAAGACGATCATGAGCAATCCCCCCATCCCCATCCGGAACCGATATGGAACAGCCTCCCGGATCGGCAAGAAGAATCTCTCGAATATCTTAGTGTTAAACAGAGAATTCGTTCCGACCTAGAAGAGTTAGGAAAGGAGTTTAGTTCGAGGAAAACAGGACTAAAAGGGAAGCCTACAAAGCCAATTATACCGTAGATCAAAAAGAAAAAGTATTTGAAGCATGGACGGCATTCATGAGGGAAATATCCCGTAATGTCCCCTTTTTCATATACTTCGAAAGGTATTTTGGCCGGCACAAGCAGCTTTGTGTCCTCACCAAAGCCCGGACCATAGAAGGACCTAACCCGGCTAAAGATGTGGTTAGCAATCCAACTCTTAAGCAGCCTTTAGTCAAGTCTCCTGCAACCAATTTCGGTCATCCTAAGGATAAGTCGGCCTTAGAGATTGTCACGTAAATTGGATGAGCTTGTGAAGAGGGAACCAGCCACCCCTTCATCAATTAAAGTTCTAGATATCCAATCAGCCTCTAGCGCTCTAGCCAAACCTCGACCAGGAGTTAGAACAATTAGAGAACCAAGTTTCAGGATTTGGAGGTAAAACGGCTTTACCATCCCGATCCAACCAGCTCAACCAAGAATTGGTACCCCAGCACCATCACCCCGACCTCCGGTATGAGGAAAGGAATGTGAGTAGCCAATTCTCGCATCGTCTCGGTAGACTCTATGAATGGAACATAGATGGTTTATCAGAACAGGAAATCCTAAACAAAATCCAGCATATGACTATGGTAGCCAACAACTACCTGGACGAAGGCCGTCCCCATAGAGAAGTCATAGAAATGATGGCATTAGGATTTACAGGAAAACTCCAGCAATGGTGGAACAATTGTCTTACTGAAGTGTCTAAAGAAGACATTAAGTATGCAATTCAGAAGGATGAGGAAGGAAACCCCATCATCAATGAAATTGAACAAGGGATTCCTGATGGTGTCAACACCCTCATTTATACCATCATGAAACACTTCATAGGTAAACCCAGCAACATCACAAACTAGGATTTATGAAAGTGAGTAACCTTAGGTGTAAAACCCTAGGAGATTACAAGTGGTATGAAGATGTATTTACCACTAGGGTCATGCACAGAAGAGATTGTAACTCTCCATTTTGGAAGGAGAAGTTCATTAATGGTTTACCAACCCTCTTCAGCCAGAAGGTTAAGGAAACCCTCTGCAGTCCCTTAGGTGTCATAGATTATGATAACCTAACCTATGGAGACATCTCTAGCACCATTCGAAGTGAAGGAATGAAGATGTGCAGAGATCTCAAAATCCAAAGCCACATCAACAAGGACAAAGCCAAGTACGAAATAGGACATTTCTGTACACAGTATGGCTTGCCCTCAGTCAAACCTTCCAAGAAGAAATCCAAGCACAAAGGAAAGGAATCCTTTGAGAAATCCTATAGGAAGAAAGCAACCAAGTATTATAGAAAACAGAAGTTCAAGACTGATGATTTCTATAAGAAAGGAAAATCCAAGGAACCCATTCCACAAGCATCTGGCAAATGCTACAACTGTGGAAAGAAAGGTCATTTCAGGAATGAGTGTAGAGCTAAGGCCAAATCCCTTATCAATACCCTCATTAGTGACCAACCCAGCAAAGCCAAGATCTTCGTGTTACTTGAACTTGACCGCTCGTACGGCGAGTCATTCGGCGCTAGTGATGACAGTTAGCTTAGGCAAATATACATGTCATCCTCAGATTCCTCTAGGACCAATACTTCTAGTGGCCCGGATGAACCCACACCTTGCAAAGATGGTTGTTGCAGGAACAAAACCATCAGCGTTCTTAACAAGCAAGAAGAACTTCTTTTAGACCTCATAGAGGCTATAGAAGACCCTATTATCAAAGCCCAGAAGCTTACCCTTTTCCATCAGACCTTAGTTAGGGAAACCAGCAAACTCCGCACTAAGGATTCAAAGAACCCAAAGTAGATTTAGAGCAAATCTACAATAGGTTTACCCAAGCCTAAGAAGGAAGTTACAGTTAACGACCTTCAGAAAGAAATTAAGGAAACCAAATCAAAAATTAGAACCCTAAAGCAAGAACTAACCATTCTTAGGGTCGATTATGATCTCCTTAATAGAAGAATCCAATTTTTGGAAAGTACTTCTCATCACAGCAATGAGGAAGATCCCTCAGATGATGAAGTTGATCAAACAGTTAACCCTACAGCTGACCTTATCCAAGAACCCAGCAAAGATTTGTTCTTAGAGACTATCAGTAGGATTAACTTCCACAAATGGCATTCCAAGGTCAGGATTGTCATTAGCAAAGAATTTGAATTTGAGGTCATAGCCTTAATGGATTCAGGTGCTGATCTTAATTGCATTCAAGAAGGAATTATTCCCTCCAAATACTTTAAAAGGTCTAAGGAGAGATTAACATCCGCAAGCGGCGGAAGAATGCAAATTGATTTCAATATCCCACAAGCTGAGGTTTGCCAAGGCGGCATATCCTTTATGACGAAGTTTGTTCTTATAAAAAACATGACAGATAGAGTCATCTTAGGAAACCCTTTCTTGTGTTTATTGTATCCTTTCACCACAGATACCGAAGGTATCACAGCCCATCCTTTTGGCCAATCAGTCAAATTTGAGTTTATAAGAAGCCCAGCACCTTGGGAAGTTTACTCCCTCCAGAAAGCTTCTATATCAAAAACTCTCAGTACTATCACCATCCTTCCATCCAGTAATCAAGCCCAGCAACTTGATTCAGCAAAAACAATTGATCATCCTTGTGACTCAAATCAATTGTCATCATGCATTCGTAATAAAAATATTTGCATCTCTCGCATCCATCAGTTTTGAAAGCAAAAAGGTTTTTATCAATTATTTGAAAAAATCAAATAATCCAAACCTTTCTTGGCAGAAATAGAGAAACCAATATTTAATACCACTAGTAAGTGGAAGATGACTTCTTCAGCAGAGAAGAAGGGCAAGGGGAAAGGACCCGCAAGGGACTAACCACAAGAAAAAATACTACCAATGGGACGAGTCTTTTGTAAAGCATGAAGGCGCTTCCTCTACCAGCCATAGAGGAACAACATCCCTTCAGGAATCTGTCCCCTCAACGATGGCATATTCCAGTAGCAATATGGCTATTGTGTTACAAAAAATCTCAGCTAGTCAACTCTCTGGCAAAGAGGATGTCCGTTCAAAGGATAAAATGACTATTATGGGTACTGATTATGCTAAGTTCAGTCTTAAGACTAGGACGACCCTAAGAAGTGCCACTGCCAACTTGCCTTCAGATTTACAATCTCGTATTCTGAAAAGCAAGGACATGTTCGAAAGTCTGAATCTTTGGTATGAACATTTCAAAATGCTGGTCACAACCACCATTCCTAATCCGGATGATTCAGATGATATCGACAATATCCTAGTACAAGCAGCATGGGAAGAATACTTTGGAAACAGCTCCAGAGTATATGAAAACAAGCATCCCTTTCCGGGATTAGAAGTCAACTATGAAGATGAAACAGATGAAGACGAGAGAAATCCTACTTGGCTCTCACAGATATTTGAATACGGTTTCATCAGGCTTATAAAGGTAACCAAATATAGCCAAATCAGTCAACTACCTCAGATCATCCAAGATGCTGTCAAGAGAGATAACAGCCCAGTTACTTCCATCAGGTGTTGGAGTACATTACCAAAATGGGACAAAGGGAATTGTATGGAAGTACATCCCTCAAAGCATCTTGTCCTCATTAATGGTTTTACTTATCAGGACCCCTGGTTTGAAGGGTACACATATGTGTCATACAGATACCCTGAGAACCTAGCAGAACGATGGAGGAACTACTTCAACGATCAAATACTAGAAATCAGCCAGGATCTATGGAAAGATTACCAGCTTATAGGTTCTACAGATAGGATCTATGTTTTTGGAAAACATCCATATGACTCTGCCATCAGAAACCTCAAGAAGCTTGGTCCAGATAATCCCAGAGAATTCCTGTACAAGGAAAGCGGACCTCTCCTCTACTGTGGTCTTTGCAATCACTATGCCATATGTCACGAGCACAATTGTGATGATTCCCCATGGGATCCTTATGATGAATATCCATCAGTTGCTCCTGACTCTGACTAAAGCATCCTGACCCAGCAAATCAGGATAAGATAGCAATCCGGTTACTATTCAGAATCAGCACCAGCCACTGATATGAACAGTACCCGCATTATCAACAGTACCAGCACCCAACAGATTCCCCGACAGGTTACTATTTCAACAGTGACCTAATCAGGAAAAGAAAGGGGACAAGTCACTGTAGCAATCATCAAGAGATACTATTGCTTTCGGTGGAAATAGCTTTCACCTCAGTAAAAGCAAATTACTCTCCGTAATTTCAGCAATCTCCAGCAGCATCCAATGCTCCCTCCAGCCTATTTAAGGGAAGCAAGACTTCAGTCTTCGGCAGGTCGAATTTTAGGAGAAACTTCAGCAACTCCAAAATTCCCTCCTCTTCCAGCCAAGAGTTCAGCTTTGCCTCCTCTTTACAACCCTTAGCATTGTAAACAGATGGCACTATTTTATATTTGTAATATCATGGCCTCAGTCGGCCTTTATGTTTATTTTCCGCACATGGCCCCAACCGGCCTTAGCCTGTAACTTACCCCCTTATGGTATCAGAGCCAAGTTTGGCCCGGTCGGATTGTAAGTTACTTTTTATTGTTTAATCAAGTTGGTCGGCACTGCCGCCATAGTTATCCAGCTTATTTTTGGCATTATAATTATTTTGAATTATTTTCATGGATATATCTCCCATACCCCATATTTTGTTTTACATCTATTTCTTGATAACTCTTCCGTTCCCTTTTATTTATTTCTTCGTCTGCTATTATTTCATCATTTTCTATTACATCTGCAAATGGTAGGCTGAGCCTCCTTCTAATCACTTTATTCGTTATTCTGTGATTATTTGTTCAGATTAACCTTTGCTTCCCTGTTATCTCTATTCTTCCTATTGCTGTGTTTAGCCCTTAAGATTGTTGCAGATTTATATACCCGTGAGATATGTTACCAAAGTCTGTGGTGTTCTCTGTTCTTTAAAGAGGCCGAAAATCTTCCTAGGTTTGGTTTGGTCAGCCCGTTGAAGCCGAGAGAAGGCGTGTTAGGGTGGTCCCCATTTTGGAGGAGAGTCCGGCGGAAAGGAGTTCACAGATCAGGTGTCTATCCCATAGTTGTATACTTTTGCTTCTTATATAAAGGTTAGATCCAGAAGTTTGAAGATAAAAGGTGACTAGGTTGTGATTGTTGATTTAAACTTGTAACCCCAGAATCATGAATAAGTTGTTTAGAAGTTTCTCTTCCACCAGCAGTAGATGTTCTCAACCCACATCCATTCCTGATATCCCAGCAGACGTAGGAGCAATTAATTCGGAGTCTTATGAGCTATCCGATCTAGATCTAGACATAGGAGATTGGAATATCCCTAAAGTTTCCACCAGCCAATTCTATAAGTCTTCATGGTCTTTGAAAACAGCTTTCAGAACAGACTACCATGTCAAGACCATAGAACAAGTCTATGGAATCAACAAGGAGTACGAAACGTGCTACTTGTTATCACCCTCAGCTATCCAAAGACATAAAGATAATGGACATAACTTCCTACACATAGGATTAGTCCAAGTTGGAGTGAAACCACTCACCAGACGAGGTTTGAACAGCTCAATCCTCATGGCCCTTAGAGATGCTCGACATATTAGGTTCGATGACAGTCTCCTAGGAACCATAGAAACCAGTCTTAGTGACGGACCCATCCATTTTAACTGTTTTCCAGATTTCACTATCTATCTTCATGACAAAACAGTTATCAAAGCCCTCACACTCAATATCAAGACCCATGGAACCCTTATGACACAGGGAACTAGTCAGATCGCCTTGATATATAGAGTTTACTACAAGTGCATGAGAACGAACATGAATGTCGGAGCACTTGATCGGAGGCAAAAAGGTGAGACAACCCTCATCCAGACCACTGACCCTAGCGCCAAAGTTAAGGTTCCCAGAACCCTCAAATGGTCTGAAATTACTTTCCCAGCCAATTGGATGTTAGAAAATGAGAATCATGCTCTACAGATCCAAAACCCAGCCCAGAATCCAGATCTAGAATTTGTCCAACAACTAGCCGATGGCACGGTTAGGTTAAGTTTCGACAGATCTAGGCTTAGCACTCCTCTAGACTATGAGTGTAGGCAACCTTTGGACACATCCCGGTTTAGATCTCCAATCGATCTACATCAACCCCATAGGCAGTCACCTATCTACCTTAGAGATAGATCTGCATCCCAGTGTAGCTCAACCAGACCTTTAGGATCACCTTTTCCTAGGTCTAGAAGAGATTTAGGTGTTCAGCTTCAGGGAGTTAGAACCAATTCCCAACTCACCACACCTTGCTACACAGCCAAACAGGATTCGATTGTCAATGAGGAAGACGATCATGAGCAATCCCCCCCATCCCCATCTGGAACTGATATGGAACAGCCTCCAGATCAGCAAGAAGAATCTCTGAATATCTTAGTGTTAAACAGAGAATTCGTTCCTGACCTAGAAGAGTTAGGAAAGGAGTTTAGTTCTGAGGAAAACAGGACTAAAAGGGAAGCCTACAAAGCCAATTATACCAGAGATCAAAAAGAAAAAGTATTTGAAGCATGGACGGCATTCATGAGGGAAATATCCCGTAATGTCCCCTTTTTCATATACTTCGAAAGGTATTTTGGCCGGCACAAGCAGTTTTGTGTCCTCACCAAAGCCTGGACCATAGAAGGACCTAACCCAGCTAAAGATGTGGTTAGCAATCCAACTCTTAAGCAGCCTTTAGTCAAGTCTCCTGCAACCAATTTCAGTCATCCTAAGGATAAGTCAGCCTTAGAGATTGTCAGCCAGAAATTGGATGAGCTTGTGAAGAGGGAACCAGCCACCCCTTCATCAATTAAAGTTCTAGATATCCAATCAGCCTCTAGCAGTTCTAGCCAAACCTCTGACCAGGAGTTAGAACAATTAGAGAACCAGTTTCAGGATTTGGAGGTAAAACGGCTTTACCATCCCGATCCAACCAGCTCAACCAAGAATTGGTACCCCAGACCATCACCCCCTGACCTCCGGTATGAGGAAAGGAATGTGAGTAGCCAATTCTCAGTATCGTCTGGTAGACTCTATGAATGGAACATAGACGGTTTATCAGAACAGGAAATCCTAAACAAAATCCAGCATATGACTATGGTAGCCAACAACTACCTGGACGAAGGCCGTCCCCATAGAGAAGTCATAGAAATGATGGCATTAGGATTCACAGGTAAACTCCAGCAATGGTGGAACAATTGTCTTACTGAAGTGTCTAAAGAAGACATTAAGTATGCAATTCAGAAGGATGAGGAAGGAAACCCCATCATCAATGAAATTGAACAAGGGATTCCTGATGGTGTCAACACCCTCATTTATACCATCATGAAACACTTCATAGGTAAACCCAGCAACATCACAGCTAGGATTTATGAGCAGCTGAGTAACCTTAGGTGTAAAACCCTAGGAGATTACAAGTGGTATGAAGATGTATTTACCACTAGGGTCATGCACAGAAGAGATTGTAACTCTCCATTTTGGAAGGAGAAGTTCATTAATGGTTTACCAACCCTCTTCAGCCAGAAGGTTAAGGAAACCCTCTGCAGTCCCTTAGGTGTCATAGATTATGATAACCTAACCTATGGAGACATCTCTAGCACCATTCGAAGTGAAGGAATGAAGATGTGCAGAGATCTCAAAATCCAAAGCCACATCAACAAGGACAAAGCCAAGTACGAAATAGGACATTTCTGTACACAGTATGGCTTGCCCTCAGTCAAACCTTCCAAGAAGAAATCCAAGCACAAAGGAAAGGAATCCTTTGAGAAATCCTATAGGAAGAAAGCAACCAAGTATTATAGAAAACAGAAGTTCAAGACTGATGATTTCTATAAGAAAGGTAAATCCAAGGAACCTACTCCACAAGCATCTGGCAAATGCTACAACTGTGGAAAGAAAGGTCATTTCAGGAATGAGTGTAGAGCTAAGGCCAAATCCCTTATCAATACCCTCATTAGTGACCAACCCAGCAAAGCCAAGATCTTCAGGTTACTTGAACTTGACCGCTCAGACAGCGAGTCATTCAGCAGCGCTAGTGACAGTGAGCTTAGGCAAATATACAGGTCATCCTCAGATTCCTCTAGTACCAGTACCTCTAGTGGCCCGGATGAACCCACACCTTGCAAAGATGGTTGTTGCAGGAACAAAACCATCAGCGTTCTCAACAAGCAAGAAGAACTTCTTTTAGACCTCATAGAGGCTATAGAAGACCCTATCATCAAAGCTCAGAAGCTTACCCTTCTCCATCAGACCTTAGTTAAGGAAACTAGCAAACCTGCACTAAGGATTCAGCAACCCAAAGTAGATTTAGAGCAAATCTACAATAGGTTTACCCAGTCTAAGAAGGAAGTTACAGTTAACGACCTTCAGAAAGAAATTAAGGAAACCAAATCAAAAATTAGAACCCTGAAGCAAGAATTAACCATTCTTAGGGTCGATTTTGATCTCCTTAATCGAAGAATCCAACTTTTGGAAAGCACTTCTCATCACAGCAATGGGGAAGGAACCTCAGATGAAGAAGTTGATCAAACAGTTAACCCTACAGCTGATCTTATCCAAGAACCCAGCAAAGATTTGTTCTTAAAGACTATCAGTAGGATTAACTTCCACAAATGGCATTCCAAGGTCAGGATTGTCATTAGCAAAGAATTTGAATTTGAGGTCATAGCCTTAATGGATTCAGGTGCTGATCTTAATTGCATTCAAGAAGGAATTATTCCCTCCAAATACTTTAAAAGGTCTAAGGAGAGATTAACATCCGCAAGCGGCGGAAGAATGCAAATTGATTTCAATATCCCACAAGCTGAGGTTTGCCAAGGCGGCATATCCTTTATGACGAAGTTTGTTCTTATAAAAAACATGACAGATAGAGTCATCTTAGGAAACCCTTTCTTGTGTTTATTGTATCCTTTCACCACAGATACCGAAGGTATCACAGCCCATCCTTTTGGCCAATCAGTCAAATTTGAGTTTATAAGAAGCCCAGCACCTTGGGAAGTTTACTCCCTCCAGAAAGCTTCTATATCAAAAACTCTCAGTACTATCACCATCCTTCCATCCAGTAATCAAGCCCAGCAACTTGATTCAGCAAAAACAATTGATCATCCTTGTGACTCAAATCAATTGTCATCATGCATTCGTAATAAAAATATTTGCATCTCTGCATCCATCAGTTTTGAAAGCAAAAAGGTTTTTATCAATTATTTGAAAAAATCAAATAATCCAAACCTTTCTTGGCAGGAAATAGAGAAACCAATATTTAATACCACTAGTAAGTGGAAGATGACTTCTTCAGCAGAGAAGAAGGGCAAGGGGAAAGTACCCGCAAGGGACTATCCTCAAGACAAAAGACTACCAGCGGGACAGTCTTTTGTAAAGCATGAAGGCGCTTCCTCTACCAGCCATAGAGGAACAACATCCCTTCAGGAATCTGTCCCCTCAACGATGGCATATTCCAGTAGCAATATGGCTATTGTGTTACAAAAAATCTCAGCTAGTCAACTCTCTGGCAAAGAGGATGTCCGTTCAAAGGATAAAATGACTATTATGGGTACTGATTATGCTAAGTTCAGTCTTAAGACTAGGACGACCCTAAGAAGTGCCACTGCCAACTTGCCTTCAGATTTACAATCTCGTATTCTGAAAAGCAAGGACATGTTCGAAAGTCTGAATCTTTGGTATGAACATTTCAAAATGCTGGTCACAACCACCATTCCTAATCCGGATGATTCAGATGATATCGACAATATCCTAGTACAAGCAGCATGGGAAGAATACTTTGGAAACAGCTCCAGAGTATATGAAAACAAGCATCCCTTTCCGGGATTAGAAGTCAACTATGAAGATGAAACAGATGAAGACGAGAGAAATCCTACTTGGCTCTCACAGATATTTGAATACGGTTTCATCAGGCTTATAAAGGTAACCAGTCATAGCCAAATCAGTCAACTACCTCAGATCATCCAAGATGCTGTCAAGAGAGATAACAGCCCAGTTACTTCCATCAGGTGTTGGAGTACATTACCAAAATGGGACAAAGGGAATTGTATGGAAGTACATCCCTCAAAGCATCTTGTCCTCATTAATGGTTTTACTTATCAGGACCCCTGGTTTGAAGGGTACACATATGTGTCATACAGATACCCTGAGAACCTAGCAGAACGATGGAGGAACTACTTCAACGATCAAATACTAGAAATCAGCCAGGATCTATGGAAAGATTACCAGCTTATAGGTTCTACAGATAGGATCTATGTTTTTGGAAAACATCCATATGACTCTGCCATTAGAAACCTCAAGAAGCTTGGTCCAGATAATCCCAGAGAATTCCTGTACAAGGAAAGCGGACCTCTCCTCTACTGTGGTCTTTGCAATCACTATGCCATATGTCACGAGCACAATTGTGATGATTCCCCATGGGATCCTTATGATGAATATCCATCAGTTGCTCCTGACTCTGACTAAAGCATCCTGACCCAGCAAATCAGGATAAGATAGCAATCCGGTTACTATTCAGAATCAGCACCAGCCACTGATATGAACAGTACCCGCATTATCAACAGTACCAGCACCCAACAGATTCCCCGACAGGTTACTATTTCAACAGTGACCTAATCAGGAAAAGAAAGGGGACAAGTCACTGTAGCAATCATCAAGAGATACTATTGCTTTCGGTGGAAATAGCTTTCACCTCAGTAAAAGCAAATTACTCTCCGTAATTTCAGCAATCTCCAGCAGCATCCAATGCTCCCTCCAGCCTATTTAAGGGAAGCAAGACTTCAGTCTTCGGCAGGTCGAATTTTAGGAGAAACTTCAGCAACTCCAAAATTCCCTCCTCTTCCAGCCAAGAGTTCAGCTTTGCCTCCTCTTTACAACCCTTAGCATTGTAAACAGATGGCACTATTTTATATTTGTAATATCATGGCCTCAGTCGGCCTTTATGTTTATTTTCCGCACATGGCCCCAACCGGCCTTAGCCTGTAACTTACCCCCTTATGTGGCCCCAACCGGCCTTGGCCTGTAACTTATCAAAACCTCAGGCAACAATGCAAACTCCTTTTTGATAGACTTCGAGCCAATCCTTCCCCTTGGACTCCAGCTCATACCATAGTGGTCCAGCATATCAAACAATATGTCAGAACCCTTCCTTGTTTAGGAATTCCTTCTGACAACTCATTCAAGATTGTCCAGACTGATGCCTCAAACATAGGTTATGGTGGTATCCTCCTCCAGCGTATTAATCCCAATACCCCTGAACAGATAGTTTGTTTCCATTCAGGAATTTGGACTCCCACTCAGATCAATTATAGTACTATTAAAAAAGAAATACTATCCATAGTACTATGCATTTCAAAATTTCAAAGTGATCTTTTAAATCAAAAGTTTTTAATCAGGATTGATTGTAAATCTGCAAAACACGTTTTAGAAAAAGATGTTCAAAACATTGCATCAAAAAACGTATTTTTGCACGATGGCAAGCCATCCTTTCAATCTTTGACTTTGATATAGAATTCATTGAAGGAAGCCAAAACAGTATCCCTGATTTCCTAACCCGTGAATTTTTGCAGAGTCACAGCCAAGATGTCCGGGAAAAAACCACAACAACCCCAACCCCCTAAATTGTCCAAACAGCAAAACCTTGTTAGTACTAGCCAAACACAGAGCTCACAAAAAGTTGTACCTATCACCCCCAGCCAAATTGTCCCAATTTCACAAGCAAAAAACCCCAAACAAGATACCCCTGCATCACCATCAAGTATTGCCAATCGTTATTTGGTTTCATCAATCCCAAAACCAAATTATGAAAGGCCACCATATGGCCAGACCAGCTACAGCTCAGCCTTAGCCTCCCCAGCACCCAAAGCAACCAACCCTTATCAGATAGAAGAACATTTCAGCCATATCCAAACTCAGAGGCCTTCTTCCTATCCAACCCAAAGAGAAGGACAGTCCTCTTATGTCAAAAAGACCTTTACCCAGCATATCTCTTATATTGAACCCCACCTGGCTCATATAACAGATCCCTTAGCCCTAGCCATGGAAGTTTTGCCACCAAACTGGCATTTCTTACCCAAACATCCAGAGAAAAATATCCAGTTCTATAAGAGCATCCTCACCCAGGAAAAGTCTGCTCAAATAGAAAACATCTACAGCAAAGGGGACCCCCCAATAGTCCTCTATCACAAGTTCATCATCACCGGTTTCATCAGTAGTAAAGAATGGGGACAGCATCCTTCTTTGTTAAGGATCCTCAAAAACTACAGATCTCCATCAGGCTCAATACTCCATTACAGTTATTATGACTACATGGATGCTTTTGAAAAAGTACTCTTCTTCCAGAACCAAAAATTCAACCATTCATGGTTCTTAATGTTCAGCAAAGATTTTGGTAGCCAGACCCCCTCCTGGTTCCTTAAATGGTGGGAGATGTTTGGATCCATCCCCCAGATCTTCCCAGAACCACTACAAGATGCTTTGAGGTATTTTGACTCAAGGTGCAGCTCCTCTAAGCACAGATCCCAGTTTCCAGTAATCTTAATTTTCTCCCAGAGGTACAAAGTCCACTGGATCAACATGTGGAAATATACAATTAACAGCAACCTCTTGGACCGAGAATTTTCAGTCAAATGGTGGGACAGCCTCAGGATCAATCCAATCATCAATCAGGTTTATAAGGATTATCCTCCCCCAGTACAGAAACCCATTGCCCACAGGACAAGATCTCAGTCTAGCCTAGACTCTGTCCAGATATCTGGAAAATCTAGCAAAGAGTTGAAAGAATTAGCCCAGCAGCTAATAGCTCACTCACAACAGCTAGAATCAGAAGAACAGGTCTCTCCCACTGCTTCTGAAGGATCAGTCAACCACGATCCACTGGATCCATTCCAAGATTCCCAAGACCCTTACAGCGGGTATAACTTGGACAGCGATTAGAGAATATCCTGACAAAGCAACTCAGGATAAAAACCCAGTTCGGTTACTATTCAAAATCAGCACCAGCCACTGATATGAACAGTACCCGCATCATGAACAATACCCGCACCCAGCAGATTCCCCGACAGGTTACTATTTCAACAGTGACCGAATCTAAAAAGCAAGGGGACAAATCACTGTAGCATGAACAGTGAAAGTTTTACTGTTCACAGACACAATCATCAAAAGATACTGTTGCTTTCGGTGGAATTAACTTTCACCTCAGTAAAAGCAATTTACCTTCCGGATTTTCAGCAATCATCCAGCAGCATCCAATGCTCCCTCCAGCCTATTTAAGGGAAGCAAGACTTCAGTCTTCAGCAGGTCGAATTTTAGGAGAAACTTCAGCAACTCCAAAATTCCCTCCTCTTCCAGCCAAGAGTTCAGCTTTGCCTCCTCTTTACAACCCTTAGCATTGTAAACAGATGGCACTATTTTATATTTGTAATATCATGGCCTCAGTCGGCCTTTATGTTTATTTTCCGCACATGGCCCCAACCGGCCTTAGCCTGTAACTTACCCCCTTATGGTATCAGAGCCAAGTTTGGCCCGGTCGGATTGTAAGTTACTTTTTATTGTTTAATCAAGTTGGTCGGCACTGCCGCCATAGTTATCCAGCTTATTTTTGGCATTATAATTATTTTGAATTATTTTCATGGATATATCTCCCATACCCCATATTTTGTTTTACATCTATTTCTTGATAACTCTTCCGTTCCCTTTTATTTATTTCTTCGTCTGCTATTATTTCATCATTTTCTATTACATCTGCAAATGGTAGGCTGAGCCTCCTTCTAATCACTTTATTCGTTATTCTGTGATTATTTGTTCAGATTAACCTTTGCTTCCCTGTTATCTCTATTCTTCCTATTGCTTGTGTTTAGCCCTTAAGATTGTTGCGCATTTATATACCCGTGAGATATGTTACCAAAGTCCGTGGTGTTCTCTCGTTCTTTAAAGAGGCCGAAAATCTTCCTAGGTTTGGTTTGGTCAGCCCGTTGAAGCCGAGAGAAGGCGTGTTAGGGTGGTCCCCATTTTGGAGGAGAGTCGGCGGAAAGGAGTTCACGGATCGTGTGTCTATCCCATAGTTGTATACTTTTGCTTCTTATATAAAGGTTAGATCCGAAGTTTGAAGATAAAAGGTGACTAGGTTGTGATTGTTGATTTAAACTTGTAACCCCAGAATCATGAATAAGTTGTTTAGAAGTTTCTCTTCCACCAGCAGTAGATGTTCTCAACCCACATCCATTCCTGATATCCCAGCAGACGTAGGAGCAATTAATTCGGAGTCTTATGAGCTATCCGATCTAGATCTAGACATAGGAGATTGGAATATCCCTAAAGTTTCCACCAGCCAATTCTATAAGTCTTCATGGTCTTTGAAAACAGCTTTCAGAACAGACTACCATGTCAAGACCATAGAACAAGTCTATGGAATCAACAAGGAGTACGAAACGTGCTACTTGTTATCACCCTCAGCTATCCAAAGACATAAAGATAATGGACATAACTTCCTACACATAGGATTAGTCCAAGTTGGAGTGAAACCACTCACCAGACGAGGTTTGAACAGCTCAATCCTCATGGCCCTTAGAGATGCTCGACATATTAGGTTCGATGACAGTCTCCTAGGAACCATAGAAACCGCCTTAGTGACGGACCCATCCATTTTAACTGTTTTCCAGATTTCACTATCTATCTTCATGACAAAACAGTTATCAAAGCCCTCACACTCAATATCAAGACCCATGGAACCCTTATGACACAGGGAACTAGTCAGATCGCCTTGATATATAGAGTTTACTACAAGTGCATGAGAACGAACATGAATGTCGGAGCACTTGATCGGAGGCAAAAAGGTGAGACAACCCTCATCCAGACCACTGACCCTAGCGCCAAAGTTAAGGTTCCCAGAACCCTCAAATGGTCTGAAATTACTTTCCCAGCCAATTGGATGTTAGAAAATGAGAATCATGCTCTACAGATCCAAAACCCAGCCCAGAATCCAGATCTAGAATTTGTCCAACAACTAGCCGATGGCACGGTTAGGTTAAGTTTCGACAGATCTAGGCTTAGCACTCCTCTAGACTATGAGTGTAGGCAACCTTTGGACACATCCCGGTTTAGATCTCCAATCGATCTACATCAGCCCCATAGGCAGCCACCTATCTACCTTAGAGATAGATCTGCATCCCAGTATAGCTCAACCAGACCTTTAGGATCACCTTTTCCTAGGTCTAGAAGAGATTTAGGTGTTCAGCTTCAGGGAGTTAGAACCAATTCCCAACTCACCACACCTTGCTACACAGCCAAACAGGATTCGATTGTCAATGAGGAAGACGATCATGAGCAATCCCCCCCATCCCCATCTGGAACTAATATGGAACAGCCTCCAGATCAGCAAGAGGAATCTCTGAATATCTTAGTGTTAAACAGAGAATTCGTTCCTGACCTAGAAGAATTAGGAAAGGAGTTTAGTTCTGAGGAAAACAGGACTAAAAGAGAAGCCTACAAAGCCAATTATACCAGAGATCAAAAAGAAAAAGTATTTGAAGCATGGACGGCATTCATGAGGGAAATATCCCGTAATGTCCCCTTTTTCTTATACTTCGAAAGGTATTTTGGCCAACACAAGCAGTTTTGTGTCCTCACCAAAGCCTGGACCATAGAAGGACCTAACCCAGCTAAAGATGTGGTTAGCAATCCAACTCTTAAGCAGCCTTTAGTCAAGTCTCCTGCAACCAATTTCAGTTATCCTAAGGACAAATCAGCCTTAGAAATAGTTGCCCAGAAACTTGAAGAGCTAGCAAAGAAACCAGCCGTTTCTTCACCAAAATGTACTAATCAACTTAAGATGCTAAAAATCCATACATCTTCTAGCAGTTCCTCCTCTGACACTGATGATGAAACCCTAGAAGCCAAATGGAAACGCCTGAGATTAAAAAGACCTGAAAGACGTGCTAGTAGAGCTCATCGACCTATTTCCAAAGCTTACAGGGAAACTAAGAAGAATAAGCCTGGAAAATGTCATGGTTGTGGCAAGCGTGACCATTTCAAAAGAGATTGTAGCTCCAGAACCTCTCACCTAAATATAGGTGACCCCATTACCAAGCCTCAGGAGCCTAGCCAAACCCAACAGCCTTCGGTACAGGAACCAAGTAAACCTGAACCTAGTAACCAACAACCCAAGGTAGATTTAAAACAAATCTACAATAGGTTTGCCCAGCCCAAGAAGGAAGTTAATATCAACGACCTTCAAAATGAAACCAAGGAAACCATGAGGGAAATTAGAACCCTAAAGCAAAACCTTGGAGCCTTCCAGAAAATCCAACCTTTGAGAAATACTTCTTATCAAAGCAACAAGGAGGATCCCTCTGATATTGAAGATGACCAAACTGTTAACCCTACAGGTGATCTTATCCTAGAACCCAGCAAAGAACCATTCTTAGATACTACCACAAGGATTAACTTCCATAAATGGCATTCCAAAGTCAGGATTGTCATTAGCAAAGATTTTGAATTCGAAGTCATAGCCTTAATTGATTCAGGTGCTGATCTCAATTGCATTCAAGAAGGAATCATTCCCTCCAAGTATTTCAAAAAATCTAGGGAACGATTGACATCTGCAAGTGGCGGAAAAATGCAGATTGAATTCAAACTTCCTAAAGCCCATGTTTGCCAAGATAACATGTGTTTCAAAACCACGTTTGTTCTTGTCAAAAATATGACAGACAAGGTCATTTTAGGAAATCCTTTCCTTTGCATCCTTTACCCTTTCACAGTGGATAGTAAAGGAATCACTACCCAACCCTTTGGCCAAACCATCAAGTTTAGGTTTATCAGTGGACCTGTGCCTAGAAATATTAGCACCATCCAAGCCAATGCAGTCTCCAAAACGTTAAACCTGATTTGTGCCAAGTCCATACATCTCAAGTACCTTCAGGAGGAAATAAGATACAAGAAAGTTGAGGACCAACTAACTTGCAAAACCCTCCAAGAAGAGATCAGAAAGTTTGAGGAAAAACTTAAGCAGGAAGTCTGCTCTGATCTACCCACAGCTTTTTGGCATAGAAAGAGACACGAGGTAGCTCTCCCATATGTCAAAGATTTCAATGAAAAAGATATCCCTACCAAAGCTCGACCTATCCAGATGAATCAAGAACTCATGAATACTTGTAGAGCTGAAATAGAGGACCTCCTTAAGAAAGGAATCATCAGGAAATCTAGATCACCATGGTCTTGTCCAGCCTTTTACGTACAGAAAAATGCTGAGATAGAAAGAGGTGTCCCTAGGTTAGTTATCAACTACAAGCCCCTCAACAAAGTCTTAGAATGGGTAAGGTACCCAATTCCCAACAAAAAGGACTTAGTTAACAGGCTTAGCAAAGCAGTTGTCTTCAGCAAGTTTGATATGAAGAGTGGATTTTGGCAAATACAAATCAGAGAGCCTGATAGGTATAAAACAGCCTTTACCACACCCTTTGGTCATTATGAATGGAATGTGATGCCCTTTGGTCTAAAAAATGCACCTTCTGAGTTCCAAAATATCATGAATGAGATTTTTTATCCATTCTCCAGCCATGCCATTGTGTACATTGACGATATACTCATTTTTTCAGAATCTTTAGAACAACACCAGAAGCACTTAAGAGCATTCCTCCATACCATCAAGCTCAATGGTCTTGTCATTTCAGCCCCCAAGATCAAGCTTTTCCAAACTAAAGTCCGGTTTTTAGGTTTTGATATTCATCATGGTGTTATCAAGCCTATAGACAGAGCTATCCAGTATATATATATATATATATATATATATATATATTAATAGACAAAATTGAGAGAAAATTTAACTAGATTTCAAATTGAAATTCAATTAAAGTCTAATTTTACATCATGTGTCTCATCTAATCTAAGTTTTTAAATTTTTATGCCAAGTAAGCTAATTTAGTGTAAAAATTGGATTTCAATTAAAGTTTAATTTTACGTCACATGTCCCATCTAATCTAAAAATTTTAAATTTTTGTACCAAGTGAATTAATTCACTGTAGAAAACGAGGAATCCAATATAAATAAACCCAGGTAATATATATATATATATATTTAAAACCAAAGCTTAGAGAAAATTTGATTAGAATCAAAATTAGATTTTGCTTTTGTTAGCTTTTTATACAAATTATATATATATATATATATTTAAAACCAAAGCTTAGAGAAAATTTAATTAAAATCAAAATTAGATTTTGCTTTTGTTAGCTTTTCATACAAATTAAATTGTTTAGATTTTTGCTGTTATTTTTTTTTTAACTAATGAGTATATTTTTATATTGTTTTTATTTAGATATTTTCTATGTGAAGATCTTGAACGTAACAATCTGTAATTAAACTAAACAATTCCATGCACTTATCTTCATTCAATTTAAGAGATAATATTGAACCAATTTATTCTTTTATTTTGTGTTATATTTAGTAAAATTTCACAAACAGTAATAGTAAATTGATATTGTATATGTAGTGTCCAATAATGATTTTTAAAATTACATGTATAACAGCAGTGTAATGAGAAATTTGGCGTGACCAATATCATTAAAATTGCAAGAAAAAATCATTTTAATTTCTCCGAATGTCCTTCTCGAACTAATGTACTATATGTTTAATGATTCAAACTAACATCAATAATATCATTATAATTCATAATTCTTATCCGTAAGCACGGGTTTATATTGGTAATATTATAATATAAACTTGCTAAAATTTTAAACTGCATTAATTAGGCTTATTTGTAAAAAAAAAAAAAAAAAAAAAATCTCATGGGGGAGACAAGCTGGTGATTATAATATTCATTGATGCAACACTGGCCATTTCTCCTACTGACACTCTTTGGCTGTAGTTGCACCATTCTCAAAATTCTTTCCAAGTACTCAACAATTTTTTCTCACTACCAATTTCTTATGTTTGTTTTTTGCACTTTCTTCCAGCATCTGTTGTTACCCTTTTTTTTTCCTTGCCTTTGCTCTATGGCTAAGAACAAACCCGTAGCCTCCTCCTCGTGACTCTCCAAAGAAGTACCAACAGATTTTGTGTGAAGGCTTTAATCTTTTTGGTTACCCAATTCGACAACTTATTAGGTTCCAACCTGATTCTGTTGATAACCAGTATAGTGTATAATGGCCCAAACTTTCATTTCTTCAAGATTTTTCATTCGAATTTGCCCATTCATTTAGCTCTGATATGATATCTATAGAGAAGAACAATGAGATGAGCATTTGAATGACCTCACAAACTGACCTCATGCCTGTTTTGGCGTCAATGCTATTCTTCCACTTTGATCATACAGTAAAGGGTACAAGTTTGGGTACACTCTGTATTTTTCAGCTTCTATTACTACCCATTAGACATTGATATTTGTTTGTGCTATCTTGAGTATGGAAATCCCACTCCTAAGCTACCATTTTCCTTTCACTGTCAAGGACAAGAAATCTATGTTTCCTGGGTATTGTTTTTCATTTAGTAGGAGAAAATGGATAAACCCTTTTGATAGGATTAGGTGTTGTTCACTGGAAGTACAAGGGGTGCAGCGGCCATGGCTGAAGCCGAAACCGTCGAAAATTGATGTTGGGGAGAGGAAAGAGACGGTTTTGGAAGAACCCCAGATGAGAAAACATCCCAGTTCTGGGATTTGTAGTCAGATAGAGAAGTTGGTTTTAAATAAGAGGTATAGGGAGGCACTTGAGTTATTTGAGATTTTGGAGTTTGAGGGTGGTTTTGAATTGAAATCTAGCACATATGATGCACTGATTAGCGCTTGCATAGGTTTGAAGTCGATTAGAGGGGTGAAAAGGGTGTTTAGTTATATGAGTAGTAATGGGTTTGAGTTGGATTTGTATATGAGGAACAGGGTGCTGCTTATGCATGTCAAATGTGGGATGATGATTGATGCGCGTAGGTTGTTTGTTGAAATGCCGGAGAAGAATTTGGTCTCCTGGAATATGATAATTGGGGGGCTTGTGGATTCTGGTGATTATGCCGAGGTGTTCCGGCTGTTTTTTATTATGTGGGAGGAGTCTTTAGATGGTGGGTCGCGCACATTTGCCATGATGATTCGGGCATCTGCTGGGTTGGGACACATTTTTGTGGGAAGACAGCTTCACACTTGTACTTTAAAGATGGGTGTTGCTGACAATATATTTGTGACTTGTGCTCTAATTGACATGTATAGTAAGTGTGGGAGCATTGAAGATGCTCAATGTGTATTTGATGAGATGCCGGAGAAGACAACAGTTGGGTGGAATTCCATTATTGCAGGTTATGCACTTCATGGTTATAGTGAAGAAGCTGTCAGTAAGTTCTATGAGATGCGTGATTCTGGTGTTGAAATGGACCATTTCACATTTTCAATGGTTTTAAGAATATGTACGAGGTTGGCTTCTTTAGAGCATGCTAGGCAAGCTCATGCTAGTTTAGTTCGTCATGGTTTTGGATTAGATATAGTAGCGAACACAGCACTTGTAGATTTCTATAGCAAATGGGGGAGAATGGAAGATGCCCGTCATGTCTTTGACAAGATGCCACAAAAGAATGTTATATCATGGAATGCCTTAATTGCTGGATATGGTAATCATGGTCATGGAGAAGAAGCTATTGAGATGTTTGAGCAGATGCTTCAGGAAAAAATGATACCCGACCATGTCACCTTTCTTGCAGTTTTATCTGCTTGTAGTTATTCAGGTTTATCAGAACGTGGGTGGGCGTACTTTAAATCAATGAGTAGGGATCACAAGATTAAAGTCCGTGCAATGCATTATGCATGTATGATTGAATTATTATGTAAAGACGGTCTTTTAGATGAAGCCTTTGCACTGATAAAAACTGCTCCATTTAAGCCTACAGCTAACATGTGGGCTGCCCTGCTGACAGCTTGTCGTGTCCATGAGAATTTAGAGATTGGAAAATTGGCTGCTGAGAAGCTTTATGGAATGGAGCCTGAAAAGCTTAGTAATTATTTTGTGCTTTTAAATATATACAACAGCTCTGGCGAGTTGAAGGAAGCCGCTGCTGTTGTTCAGACCTTAAGAAGAAAGGGTATGAGAATGCTTCCGGCATGCAGTTGGATTGAAGTTAAAAAGCAGCCGTATTTTTTCCATTCTGGAGATAAAAGCCATGCCCAAACGAAAGGGATATACCAGAAATTGGACAGCTTGATGCTAGAGATTTCAAAACATGGTTATGTTCCTGAGAGAAAATATTTGCTTCCCGATGTTGATGTTCAGGAAGAGCGGGTTATATTGTACCACAGTGAGAAACTGGCAACAGCTTTTGGGCTGATCAACACTCCAGGTTGGACACCACTGCAAATTGTGCAGAGCCATCGGATTTGTGGTGACTGCCATAGTGCAATTAAGTTAATAGCCATGGTTACTGGACGTGAAATTGTTGTGAGGGACGCCAGTAGATTCCACCATTTTAGAGATGCCAGTTGTTCATGTGGGGATTATTGGTGATTACTAAATATGTTTGCATCAAAGGGATAAAACAAACAAATATTTTATTAACCAAAAAACACTATATCAGTCACACTTATTGGTGTTTTTATGTAGACAGTATAAGCACAGGTAAAGTCAATTTAGAACTGAGAGAGGTAAGAAATCTTCAATGCACGCCTGCAACAATACATTAAACCACCACACAATTGGAACTAAAATAAGAAACAAACGTCTCAGGAGCCTAAATTACAAATTTACTGAAGTTTTTGCAAATAGAACTTTGGCTTCTATTCTTGTGTCTAAAAGTTACAACTACAATGTGTAGTTTACACTATTGTATCTGGCTCAGCCACCTTCACATTGGTGTATACTTTCTGACAAGTTCCATTTCTTGGCTGCTCTCCCTCAATGCATATTCCTGCTACAACTCAAGCCCTCAACCTATCCATCCACTTCCCTCCTAAGAAGCACTGTTCTAGCTCTTTGGGAGATTTGAACCTGGCATTGGTACCACCACTACCACTAACAAATGCAGGTTCACATAATAACTAACAACTTAGAATCATGTATCCAGTTAGAGTACAAAGCTTTGATCCTCTTGGCAGAGATTGAAGCTTGAAGTTGAAAACTGCAAAAAGTTTGTACTCATGACTCTTACATCTTCTTGGCTGGTTGATGAGGACTTTAATAGATTATCTTCTTGTATGGATTATTCTGGAGCTCTATTTCACTATATCTGAGGTCCCCTAAGCCTGGACTTCGTATTTTATGGTTTAGTATTACTAGTATGGTTAAAGGCCTCTGGGATGTGAATAATGGATAGTTTGATACAGCTTCTCATCACATATTCAAAATCAGAAGGCCTGAATTCCTTCAACTTGATATATAGCTGAATTTAACCAATGCTATCAAGTAGCATCCAAACCTTTTTTTTGTCCAAGATCAATGATTAGATTAATTGGATTGACACTAATCAACCAGGATTCATTAGTTTGAGTTTGAGCTAGGACTGTCCAGAGTATAAACTTCATAAAATGTTGGATTTATTGCTGTGGTGAATATTCTATCTAGGCCTCTGGCAAACTATCAATGGGAACCATAGGAAAATGGTGAGGAATGCATAGAAGCAAGAAACTGCGGCAGAAAAAAGAATATAAACAAAAAAAAAACATGTAGTTTCTAGTTGAAATTACGAGTCATTCAATAATCACAAGAAAATGACTCAATATAACCGACAGTCAGCAGAATGAACATTTGGACCACTCAATAAATGCAGATTAAGATCTTTGCTCCTTAAAATGCTCTTGACCACTGCTCCCCTTTGGTGCGGTGGTCACTGTACAAGTATAAATACTTGTGAGGTGTGGAGAGTAAGGGCCGGGTTCAAGTCTCTAGGAGGAAATTTTACACACATATACACTTAGATTAGGCTAGAGTAGAAATTCTATATTATATAAAAAAAATTAAAAAAAATAAAAAAAGGGCCTTGAATGAAAATTCAGACATCATTTATTTCATTTCTGTGCAGATTATTCACAGCAGATGAAAAGGTACCATTATCTCACAAAAACCACTGAAATTTCAAAATCTTTACAATAGATGCACCTATGTTCTATCATCTATCACCTATATATCTAAACAGAAAAGGAAATGATTTCCCTGAAGATATGTCAAACACAAAGTACAAAACTAGCCAGGTTGGAAGATGCATATCATGGTATATATAGTATGCTTTTTTTTTTTTTCTTTTTTTTTTGTCCATCTGTTCAAGGCCTCACTATGCCGAACAAAAATAATTAAGCTTAATCTTCATCTTCGTAGAATGATTTCTATGACTATGAGCTCTTCTCATTCACAGCTCCACTGAGAGAGAGAGAGAGAGGAAAAAAGAAAAAAGAAGAAGAGGGGCCTATTTACAAAAGCACTCATGATACTAATCCAAGATTTGGGTTGGCCAAAGGCGTTTCCACCTTGCAATCTCCTCATCTTCGTAAATCTTCCTAATTCCACCATAGAAGCCATCTACTTCATTGCCTTCCTCCCGGTGGCCCTTCCTGCTTATCACCATTCTTCTCCATTTTGAGTCAGGAGAATACTGGTTGAACTCCAATATCACTGAATCTGTCAGCAATAGCTCACGGTGAGAAACTTACATTAAGTTGTCAACAGAAAAGAAAGAAATGGATCCTAATCATGCTTCTACTCCATGCTTGAAGGATAGCAACATATTAGAATAAGAAAATTTCAGAAGAAAGTTCATCATACATGCTGATATAAGTGGATTGGCAACTTCATTAAGTACTTAAGGGAAATAAATTCAATGAAGCACACACCCCAGAGGTGCCTAAAGATAGCTATTAAGAACGGATCATGCAAGTGCCAAAGTGTGGTGGAATTTTATATTCATGAATCAAGTCAAAATGAGAACCTGAAGGAAATACAAAGATTCAGTTGGACTCAAAAGAAGTATATGTAAACAGATAATTTGCCTTTTCAGGAAATTACAATCACTTGAGAACTCAAATTAGGTTGAGGGTTTGGAGATTTAGTAAGAATATGATTATAAACTACAACAACATCGACATCAACAGTAATAATAGGTGTACTCCAGACAAAAAAGGATGTACACTCTACTGTGCTGATTATCATATTGTTCTGTAGATATCTGCATCAGACACTTGTATTCGTGCTTGTGACCTTAACTATATGATATCATAATTTAGTTTCTAATACTATGCCAGAAGGAAGAAACACAGAAGGAAGTTTTTAAATTTCAACTCATCTAAATCCCCTTTATCCTATTCTCCATTATTAAATCCCACCATATTAAATAATGATGTATTGAACCCCAACACCCTGGCCCATTCTTCTAGTTGCAGCAAATAAAGCCACATATGGGAAAAAAAATAACAAACAAATATGGCTATATAGTTTTATAACATACTTGTGTACATGTTTGAAGTTATACCAGCATCATATAACATGTCCTTGACTCAAAAAGCATTACATCTTAAGTGCAAAAGTGAACTATTTTTAATCTCCAATATGTGAACGCAGGGCTCATGATTAACAGGAAAAGTGCCATACATACAAAAACTGAGAGAGATCTTGTCACTGCTACCATAGATGTTTTTTACTTTAATAACAAAAATAAACCCCACATAAATTGAATAGAAATCCTCTGTCCCACATTATGCTCCATTAATTGCAATATACAATGTGTCTCATTTTTGTTTTCTATTTTCTATTTTGGTTATTTTATAAGGAAAGAAAAAAAAAAAAAAAAAAAAAGAGGAGAAAATAATACGTGGCAACTTGGGATTGGTGGAACATAAAATGAAACACCAAAAATGGGATTAAAGATTTCTAATACACATATACCCTCTGTAACACAAACACAAACACAAACACAAACACAAAAAAAAAAAAAAAAAAACCTTGACAACAACTACAGAATCTAAGATGATCTTCTCACCACTATGATGGCAGTGGCAGTGATTGTTATTCCTGTCACATGCTTCCAAGTGACCAATGATTCCATACCACCAACCTGCAATACATTCAGAAGAAATTACATTGTTATCTAAAAGTAATGGAATAGAACATGACCAATTTTGTGGCAACATTATTACCTCTGTTAGAGAAAAGTCTAATAGACACTGAACATTAACAATTCTGTTAAATTAAAGGCAAAGATCTTACAGATGCATGCTGATTCAGAAACATACCATAGGGGAATTCTCTGGCTTTTCTCCACTGGATCTCAATGTGATCACCAGGCTTTAAGTCATCTAAACAATCAGAGACATGAAGAACATCTGGAGGAGTTTCAACCGGTGGTGCTCTTAGCCTCTCCCATTGTATATTATCCTCTGTTGTACGCCTGCCATGAGGCAAGTATCTGCAATAAAACATCCATTTTGAGTTCAAGGGTACCGCAATACAGATGAGATTAGCATATATAAATTCAATGTTGAGATTGATTACTTCCACTTACAAGGTGAAAAATCTGTTTCAAATTTTTAGCAACACAAAATTTATACAAGGAAAGATTGCCATCGGCTATAACTTAAAAATGCTGAAATTTTTTATAATTTTAGAGATTGATCTAGTGTCAACATGGTCCAAATTTATTATGCAGAAGCCAACAATTCAGAATTTATATAATTGGCATATCTACTTGTTTCCTGAGCCTATGAAGACACACACAAAAGTGAACCGATAAAAGTTCATGGACTCATTTTTTAAGGCCTCTCTTCCTTTACCTTGCCTGAAAGGTGTCAGTCTTCGAGTCATAGCTAAGTTCAGCATCATAACATGACAGCATAAAACCAACATTACCATTCTGCAACAAAAACAAAATATAAAGGACTCATTATATTCTTCAATATTCAAAGGAGCAATCATATTACTGCTGACCAAAATGAACATATAGAATACAAAATAGCACTCCAAAAATTAAAAAGGACCCATTAAAAGAACAAGCAGAGTCATTGGAATTAGTTAGATGCAGCACTCACCTCACGATTATAGACTTGAGATGGAAACCATAACTTGCCACTTTCAAGGGATTGATACCAAGCCTTGATTGAATCAACCGGTAAAGACCTCCTTGACTTGCTGCTGCTTTCTAAATTTGGTCTAAACCACGAAGAAGGCCAATCCCCCAAAAGGGAGTTAAATAACCCTTTTCTCTTGCTTTGATCCAAAAGGGTTGGTCTTTTTCTTGAGACTACATGCATTTTCCATTCTCTATAAGTAGCATCACTAATCACTCTATCCCACCTGTGCTCCTTGTGTTTCTTCCATAAATGATCACTCCTACATCTATCCCTCAAAGAACTACACACTGCTGCCATACTACATAACCCGGCTGGCGAAAGCCGTTCAAGAATGCAGTCCAAGGCCAAGTCAGGCAAATCCAACAGAGAAACATCATCTTTCTCCTCTACATTCTCTACTTTTGAGCTATGTCCCATGTTCTTCGATGGAGTGAATAATACAGGTACTTGAAAGAAACTAATAGCAGGTCTACTTTTCTTGAACCAAGACACAAGAAAAGTTGATAATTCACCCCAGAACCAAGGTGACAACAATTTCATCTCAGTCTCCCATGAAGGGAGTGGCTTGTGAGTGAAAGACTTGGAAAGGAAGATGAAGGAGAAGGATACACAAGAGATTAGGAAGTAAAGCATTGGACCAAGTTAAATTATCAAATGGGGTCTATAAGGCAAGGTTTGGCATCAAATGAAAAAGAAGATGGAAAGATGGAACCAATTGCAAATGAAGCAATGGTGAATGCAACCATATAAATGAGCAAAGTGGCAAAGTGTAATAACAATTTTATACTATATTTTTATTTTTAATCCTTTTGAGGATGACAAGGAAAGATCCACCAATAAGAGTAAAGTGTGTTAGTTTGGCAGAAATGGACGGAGTTGTCAGAGTGTTGGCCCTTATTTAATACGTTTTAAATGAGGGACATCAGTAGACACCGTAACCGACAAGGTGTGGTCGTTATAACACCACAACACCACCATATTGAACAAGGAACAAGCATCGAGGCTGCTTCTTGAACGCATTGGCATCTGGCATCCACATACACTGAATTCCCATGAAAGAGAACCAATTTGTGCGGCCAGTGGGGGGCAGCTGTCAATTCAGATTGATAAATATAGTTTTTTTAAGAATAATATCTATGGCACAGTTTTCTGTTAGATTTAGGTGATGAGACAATTAGAACCCCACATGTCTAAATCTATGAGTTTAGCCAAAATTTATGGAAATGTAATAGAATACAGATATGGTTAGGTGGTCATGGACCAACTAATTAAACCCTCTATAAGACTTGTCAAACTCCAGAATTTTAGATGGTTAAGGAATTTTGAACTTGGAATTTTTATTTTCTTATTGAAAATGATTTTTTTTTTTTTTAAACAAAGTTTGAAGTAGAAGCTGCGTGATTTACGAAGATGGGGATGAAGTTGAAGTGGGTCCTATAAGGTCTTCCAAATCTTTATCTTAACTCTCTCAAAAAGAAAAGGACTGTTATCTGATTGTGGGGTTTGAGGTAAAAGCAATTTAAGTGTTGGGGTACACTTTGCGTGGGCGTCACAAGACCAATACAGCAATACAGCCCATCTGATCCTTTGCCTAACTTCCACCAAACTTTTTAACTTTGTTTTGATGAGTAAAGCTCCAACAGTAACATACCACAGCCACAGAAATTGCTGGACAAATCATGCCCTATTAAAGAATGAGAATGCGACATTTTATATGACTTTTTAAAAAATCAATTTAACACCATTGGTCATGGCCAGACTGTGCCTTGTTGGACATAGATAGTTCCCATGTACTTCAAATCTTCGATGTTGTTTTTCTCTTCACTATGCTATGAGCATAATACACCCTCTTTATTTACAATTACTACTAATTCATTTTCTTAAATAACATTTCAAGGACTGAGCTCACAAAGTATATAAGCTTGCTATGTATCATGCATATGTAGAGTAATGTCTTGTGCAAGGGGTATAGTAGAATGTGGCAATTTCATTTAGGGTCCAACGAAATTTTAGTACATCTATAATTTAGGCTCCATTTGTTTCAAATAAAATGTTTTTCGTGTTTTTCTATTTTTGTGTGACTAAAAAGTCGGTTAACGAAGAATGTTTTATATAATCAAGAAAGGAATATATATCAAAATGTTGCAGTTTGATCATTTTTTGAAAAGTTAAAACAAAAAAGTCTTGACTTTGTTGTCACTATCCTCATTCTTTTCAACTTCTCTAAACCGTCGCTACAACCAATTATTGATCACTAATTGCCACTCATCCCGCCTGCTTCCCGACCACTATTGCCCGCCTATCATTAGCCATCACATTCACCGGCCACTTGGCTTGCGAGTTGCCATTGAATGTTGGCCACCATTACTAACACCACCCTCATTGTCATCATCTTCATTCTTGTATTTCAACTATAGTAGGGAATTTTTGGTATATCCAAAAGTTAGAAAGTTACATATTTTAAAAAATCACAATGAAACAGTTAAAACTACTTATTTCTCCGAAATCATTATTATCTATTAAAAATATCGTAAAACACTTTGCGCCGAAATAAGCATAACCTTACAAGAAGCTAGAATCTACTACTATGTGTCGGTCATAGTTTCCTAACAAATGTTGGAAATCATGATGAACGAAGACAAACCGAAAAGGACAAACACACAATTAGACATCACAAAGGGGTGGTAACACTAACACGTACTAATAATACAAATGACACAACCCATAATTTCATCATGGCCCGACATGAGATGTCTTGTACCTCGGGATCTTGATGATGTACTTAATTTTCACACCTAATTCCAATTTTTTTTTTTTTTTTCATTTTTACTTTAAAGATTTACTTATGCTGAACAACCCTACTTGGTATTAACCCACCATGAATATATTCATGAGTTAAATTAGATACAGTAGCTTTCTCAATTGAATTCAAATACTAAATTTTATAGACTAATAAAACATAAATAATGTTATCTGTTGCAAAGATAAATAGATTTAATTAGATCTAATTAAATCTATTTATCTTTGCAACAGATAACATTATTTATGTTTTATTAGTCTATAAAATAGGTAGATATGAGGGAGGGGGTGATGGCCTTCAAACCATAACTGATGCCATCACCATGGGTTCTAAACATCAAGATATAACATTGATTTCCCTATCTCCAATTTTTGTACATAGGTTTGACTTTTCTCTTTAAGATGAGTTTATAGATTGATTAATAAATAATATTCGATTAGTATGAAATTTGATATGCATATTAAAGATATATAAAACATTTAATTAAACAGTGATATTTAAAAAAATAAATTTATTAGATAGTAAGATATTGCATAAAGTTATGTTTGGGTAACTTTAAATAGCATCCATATATATGTTACAAGAATTGAAATTCTTCTAGAGAAGTGAAAGGTACCACAAATTAAATATTACTTCAAGAAGGGAAAGAGGTATGACTAATTCGTGGGGTGGCCATGAGTTGCCAACCATTGGTAATTTTGCCTTTCGCAGTCACTTATTAAGTTTCCATTATGCCAATGATCTATCAACAACTTTTCCTTAATCAAAAAGATCAACAAAAAAAAAAAAGATCAATAAAAGGTGGAATTCCTACTTTTCAGAGAAGTTTAAATTCTTTCTTTTCTGCACGCATTAATTTTAACCGTAGATTGGAGGCATTAAATTTTGGACCCCTCTCGGTGCGACTTTACCCTGTGCATCCAACTATTAACAATAAATAATGTATGGGCTGAATATGCTAGGTGTTGCTAATTTTGTAACTTTAATGGAGAAAAATTCTAACATGATTGAGCCCTTGTTGGCTCAAAATGTATTGAATTGCTCTTATTTTTAATGAAAATTACGTATTTTATATATAAAAAAAAATAATGTGGGTTCCAGTTAGCATAATTAGTAAAATCTTTGATAATTAAATAAGAGATTTGGGGTTCAATCTCCGCCTACACCAAAAAGTAATTGATATTTTAGCTTGAAAATAAAAAGCAATTATCAGGAGTGGACAAGTGTATTCATAAAAATTAAAATTAAAAAAAAAAAGTCTTAGCAGACAAAAAAAATCAACAATGAAGAGATGAGCTCAATTCTCTTCATAAGTTCACTATTTGCATCAAGGTTATTTTCTTTATTAATTTGAGTTTAACTTTTCAGTATTAATTTTCTTCTTTTATTTTTTTCAACCATTAATTATCTTGTCAATAGAAACATTATTACTATTTAGGCTGTATGATCCATGGTAAAGCATGTTTTTAAAAGCTAATTATGAAAATTTTTTAGCAAAAAGTTAACTAATGATATATAGAAAATAAAATACTAGGTAGAGGTAATTCGAATGAACTTTTGGGGACCAATTCTTCCTCGCCCACTTTAATAGAATTTTAGGATCAAAATTGTATCAAAAGCAACAACCTTTTAAATCTTTTTATTTTGGAAAGGAACCTTATAAAATATTTGTTTAGAAGTTAATAGTTATTCCAAAAACATTTATTATTTCTGATGATGTAAGGAAAATCAGTAAACTGAATGCTCCGGGCTTCAAAGGGTTAGCGATCGTTTGGAAGGCCTGAAAAGGAAAACACACGATCAAAGGTGACCAGGGTGGACCGGCCAAGAACTCTTCGATGCTAAAATTAGTTTTTCCTCTTAAATTCTAGAATTCCAACTTTTTAGGAGTTGTCTCAAATATACTTTCATTTGATGTTAATGAGTGTTTATATAGTGTGCTTTTGAAGCAGTTACTTGTCTCATAACTTCCCCTATATTTGAGGAGATTAGAGGGTTCAAGGTTAACTTCCACAACCACTATAAGAGTTAGAATACGTTATTTTTATCTTCTATAACTGTCGTTGGAAGTTATGCACTGAGGACGAAGTTATAGCGATAAACTAGGATTTAACTCATGCCTTGAAGTAATAACACGTGGTTCAATTTAGCTCTTGTAGATTAATCTCTGGAATTTTTCCCAAGTGCCGGGGGTCGTCCAGGAGTTTTCCTCATGGACGACCCATACGTCCATGGACGACCGTCCTGATAGGCACGGCCATTCTCATCTTCTTGATATGGACGACTCTTATGGACGAATTGGAGTTCAAGTTTCAGCTCACCATCAGTTGCCCCCTTGTCCAAGGGTCGTCCGGAGCACTGTAAAATTTACTATTGTCCTTTAGACGTGTTTTTATATTAGTTGTTTAATGTTGTGCCACGTGTCATGACCTCATTGGTGATTAGTCGCGTCGATTTATCTTTTCAAGGAATATGCCACGTATTGCTCTCCTGTTGGTTGCGTTGTTTCAAATGCCAAATTTTTCTACCTGTAAATAGTGGAATTCCTCTCATACCCTTCACATTTCTTGAATTTTCTCTCTTGACATTCGTCGTCTAGTGCTGCATCTAGAAGTGTTTTTGTGTTTTTAGTCCTTCTTGGTCTAGAGCCAAGTACTCTCTTTCATCCTCGTTCTTAGGTTTTCCTTCAAATTTCAAGATGTTTGAGGTTGTCCTTTCTTCGTCTAGTAATAGCGTTGATAAAGCTATAGACGAGCACCATGACACTAGTTTCAGTGGTTCTAGTAGTGTTAGCCACAATGGAAGTGATAATAGTAGTGGGGGGAACACTACAGACGAGGAATACACGTCTGGTGTTCCTGGGATTCCCTTAGAGGATTTTCAGGAGCAACTTAGGACGAGAGCAGCGTCTGGGTCTGGGGCTGGTATCTCGAATGCTCCATCGTCCACTCCTTCAGACGAGGTTGAGACGGTATATATCTGTGTTGTAGGAATCCACTCTAAGACTAATGAAAAGAGATTAGCATCCCTTAGGAGTTGGTACCAAATTCCAGATGACCTGAATCCTAGGTTAGCTATTCATGGGGAATGGTGTTGTTAGCCCCATTTTGGCGTAGGTGTTTATGAGACTTATCTTCTAGGGGGTCTTAGGTTGCCCCTCAATGCCTTTGCTAGGGAATTACTCACTAGGTTAGGTTTAGGGATATGTCAGTCTAACCTTAACGCGTGGAGGCTAGTTGTCTTTATGCAAATTTTGTGGAGGGAGGTGTTTGAAGGGGATCGTCCTCTTACTATGGACGAATTCCTCTATTGCTACGAGCCCTCTAAAATTAACCAATCCCATGGCTTTTACCAATTCACTGCCAGAGGGAATAATTGTAGACTAATAAAATCACTTGTCACATCAGATAGGAATTGGAAGACGGAATTTTTCTTCATCTCTAATTTTTGGGCTAGACACCTTGTTGAGGTTGACAGAGATCCATTTGCCCTATATACTAGAGAGTTAGGGAACCTTCGTCCTGAAGGTATGCCTATCATCATTATTTTATCATTTTTATTATATATTTTATTTTATAATTGTCTAACCTTTTTTTTTTTTCTCTTTTTTTCGCAGGTGTTAAACGACCATCCTTAAGCAAGTTCTACCTTGAATGCATACATAAGGCTCGTCTACACGCTGACTGGGGTTTCCACTCTCTAGTTACCCTTCAACGTCTTGCCACCTGAGGACTTGGTCTTGAGCCATCCTTAGAAGCTTTAGCTCATGAGCTCACTGTCCATACGGAATTTAGCAATTTATGACCCACAGTCGAGTCCACCAGCTGGTCAATGTGTGGCAATGGTTAGCTATCCTTGGGGCAAGCCTTGTTCAGATCAGTGAAGTCCACACACATCCTCCATTTGCTATTAGCCTTCTTGACCATTACCACATTAGCCAACCAGTCCGGGTAATAAACTTCCTGGATAAATTTTGTCGTCGTTAACTTTTGGACTTCCTCTTTAATGACATTGTCTCGTTCAGGGGCAAAAATTCTTTTCTTCTAACGTATGAGTTTGGAAGAAGGATTTACGTTTAGACAATAGGTAATGACGCTTGGGTCAATACCTGACATATTCTCACGACTCTAGGCGAACACATCAATACTCTTCTTTAAAAATTGACAAGGTCTTGCTTTGTCTTCTTTTCCATGCTTGCTTCAATTCTTATACACTTTTCAGGGTTGCACTCGTCCAAAGGAACGTCTTCCAGCACTTCTGTGGGCTCTGCAATAACCCTTCTCTCGTCTATGCTCATTGTCTACATGTGCTCGTCCATAGCCAACATGGGTAGATAGCATTCTCTGGCGGTTAATTGGTCTCCTTGCATTTTACCTACTCCATACTCTGTTGGGAACTTAACAGAAAAATGGTAGGTAGATGTTACCACCTTCCAACTGTTTAAAGTCGATCTTCCAATGATAGCGTTGTATGACGATGAACAGTCAACAACAAAGAAGTTTACTTCTTTAGTTATTTGTTGCGGATATGCTCCTACCACCATAGGTAACGTAATGGTACCTATGGGTTGCACTTTCATCCCTCCAAATCCTACCAAGGGTAAGTTTACTAGACGAAGTTGATCTCGTCCAAGCCTTATTTGTTGGTAGGCAGGGTAATATAATATGTCTGTCAAACTTTCATTGTCTACCAACACCTTTTTAGTCGTATAATCAGCAATGATCAAGATGATGATGATCATCGTCATGTGGGTGGTGAACCCTTTCAGCATCTTCGTTCGTGAACGTAATGGTTTGCTTGTCCAATCCTTTCGTCCTTGGAGATCCTTTAGAAAGTTGGACGTTTTGCACCACCTTCGGGTACGTTTTCCTTGACTTGGAAGACTGCCCTGTCGAGGTTCTTCCGATAATAACTCTTATTTCTCCAAGTGGGGTTTGTGACGACTTTTCTACCTTTCCCTTCAACTTCTTGTCCTTATGGTCTCGTCCAAGGAAATTTCTCAGTTTTCCTTGCCTGATGAGATTCTCTATCTGTTACTTCAAATCAAAACACTCGTCCGTGTCATGCCCATGGTCTTTATGGAAAAGGCAATACTTGTTCCTATTGCGCTTGTTGGGATTTCCTTTCATTTTTTCTGGCCACTTTAAGAATGGGTCATCCTTGATTTGCACAAGCACTTGTTCAAGTGGCATGTTTAAGGGTGTATATTGTTGATTCCTTGTTAAAGAACTTACCTTCTTGTCATCTCTATCTTTCTTCTCTCTTGCCCGGGCCTTCTTTGGATGAGGACCCTAGCTCAGGATGGCGTGGGAGATCTGCTTCCATACGCTCGGCTCTCTTCCTTTTCTTGGTTATGATTGCATCCTCTACATTCATGAAGTTCTAAGTTGAATAGACGAGTTCAGCCATAGTTTGAGGCTTTTGTTCATAAAGCTTATGGATAAATAGATCGGAATTAACTCCATTATGGAAAGCTACCAATAACAACTTGTTGTCCATCTCGTCTACCATTAGGGCTTCCTTGTTGAAATGAGTAATGAAGGACCACAAGCTTTCATTTTTCCCTTACTCTATGGTTAACAGACTGAACAAGGAACGCTTATGCCTTTGTCTTCCAATAAAATTGTTAAAAAACAACTTACTCAATTCTTCAAAAGAACTCACAGTATTTGGAGATATCTTGCTAAACCACACTCATCCCGACCCTTTGAGAGTGGTAGGAAAGGCTCTACACATAATTTCGTTTGAAACTCCTTGAAGGTGCATCATAGTCTTAAAGGTGGCGATATGATCGAAAGGGTCATACGTTCCATCATATGAATCCAAGGAAGGCATTTTGAACTTAGGAGGTAATGGGTGAATGTTAATAGAAGCCATGAAAGGGGAGTCTGTTCGATGAACTAAATCAACTACGAGATTCGCCCTTCTCATGTTCTCCCTCGTCTCGTCTAGCCTTCCTTATTTGGTTCATCTCCCTCTCCAAGTGTGGCACCCTTCGTGAAGCGGTACCTCTTGATTGGTTCTTAAGCTCAGCATTTTCTCCTCTATTTTCTTGACTTTGGGCTTGCCCTTCCACGTGTCTTTCATGGTGTTGCCTCCTTAAACTAATCTCCCTAGTCAACTCTTGGTTTTGACGAGTTAGTTCTGCCATAGCAGCTGCCATGGACTGTATGTGTTGGATGGAAGGCGATTGCATGACAAGTGCTGACTGACGATCACGGTGGGGGTTACTGGAAGCACCTCTACTCTCCTAGTGGCCTGATCTAGTGGCCCTTGATCTTGTCCAAACCATGCAGCCTTTCGTCGGAGAAAAATAAATTGCAAAACACAATGAATTGTTTCCCACAGACGATGCCAACTGATGATGCAAGAAAAATCAGTATGCTGAATGTTTCGGGTTTCAAAGGGCTAACAATCGTTTGGAAGGCTGGAAAAGGAAAACACACGAAAGATGACCTGGGTGGACTGGCCAAGAACCCTTTGATGCTAAAGTTAGTTTTTTCTCTTAAATTCTAGAATTCCAACTTTTTAGGAGTTGTCTCAAACTTACTTTCATTTGATGTCAAGAGTGTTTATATAGTGTGCTCTTAAAGCATTTACTTGTCTCATAACTTCCCCTATATTTGAGGAGGTCAGAGGGTTCAATGTTAACGTCCACAACCGCTATATGAGTTAGAATACGTTATCTTTATCTTCTATAATTTTCGTTGGAAGTTATGCACTGAGAAGGAAGTTATGGTGATGAACCAGGATTTAACTCATGCCTTGAAGTAATAACATGTGGTTCAATTTAGCTCTTGTAAATTAATTTCTAGAATTTTTCCCAAGTGTCGGGGGTCGTCCAGGAGTTTTCCTCATGGACGACCCATACATCCATGGACAATCATCCTAATAGGCATGGCCATTCTCATCTTCTTGATATGGACGACTCTTATGGACTAATTGGAGTTCAAGTTTCAGCTCACCATCAATTTATTTAAACGCTTTTAACTTTGTAGCATTACTTTGATTCTTTTAGTTTCTTCTAGTAGGGAGAACACCCCTTCCCCACTTATTATTAAAAATATATATTAATTTTCTAAGTAATTGAAAAAGTTACAAATAGTTTTAGAGGAAATTAGGGATGTTTTAAGGAGGAAAGAGAATGGAGAATGGAGGGGGAAAAAAAAAAAAAGAGGGGACATTCACGTTTTCCTTTGTTTAATATAAAAAAGTGGAAGGAAGGTTGGCATGTTTTTCACTCAATCTCACAATTTTTGTCTTGCAAAAAAAAAAAAAAAACACTCATATTTTTTAACCTCATTGTTATCAATTTTCACCATATCTTAAATATACCATAGGTTCAAATATATTCTTAAATATGATAAGGTAAAGAGCGGATGTTATACATATATGTTCATATTTTATTACATCAATCAAAAAAATTGAAACTAAAATCATATTATCACCTTATATTGCTTAAAAATATACCATTGCAATACTATTTTAAGTGAGATTTTTTTTAAATAAATAAATACAATTGCATTACATAATAAATTACAGCAAGCTTATAAATGCATTCAGAGTGTACTTTTTAAATTTTATTTACTTACTAGTAATATTCTCATGCGATACAAAACTTAATCAATAATCATATATAAACTATAAAAAAAATCAATACTATAATCAAATTGAATTATAAAACAGATTGTGAAAATAAGAACAAAATTTATTTATGTTGAATGACAAATGCATCCTATCAAAAAAAAAAAAAATGACAAATGCACATCGTATAAGTCTAAATTATTATAAGAAACCAAAGTTTTATAATATATTATAAAAGAATTTAAAATAAACGGTGGAACTTATTAATTTTAATTATTTGAAAATTTTGATAATTAAGGTTTAAGCAAAGTAGTAAATTTATATTTTTAAATGGCAATAAATTTTCACTTAAAATAAAATATGTTAATATTTTAATGTGTTTTGAATGAGTCCCATGACAAAATTATTTTATACAACTTGGATCATTTACACTGAGCTAAATCAAGGTTTTGAAACCCGGACCATTCATTGAACCGTAAAAGAGAGAGGTTCAAGGTTTTTGAGGTTGAATCAAAGTTGAACCGGGATCGAACCATGATGATGTCATAATTAATTTAATAATTAATTAAAGCCTAAATATAGATATTAAATTGATAAAACTAGCAAAATTGACTAATATATCTATATATGTGAGGGAAATTTAATGATTTTCAAGCATATACTTAATAATTAAATAAGAAAGTTAATAAAATAAAATAATAACCATGAAAACATTAAAATTTATGATTAATTTTTGAAGTAAAGTTGAATATATTCCTTGTGAGAGATGGATAATTTAATTAAGTATTATAAAATTGTGTTAAATTGTTTTTATAAAAAAAAAATTGCTAAGGGGTTGGACCTCACGGTTCTTGATACCGGTTCGTGCGGTCCAACCCCGGTTTTAGGGGTTCACGGAATTAACTAAAAATACGGTTCTTTATGCTTAAAAAATGGATTTTTATCCCGATTCCCGGTTTTCACGGTCGGACCTCCCGGTTCGGTCCGATTTTGAAAACAGTGAGCTAGATAGTGTAAGCGCGATGTGTGTAACCTAACTCTTAAAATTAAAACAAAAAATTATGCTAAATTATTAAATTAAATAATGAAATTTCTTTTTAAATTTCTAAAAACTCATAGGGGTATAATTTTAGTCAAACTAGTATTTTTTTTTTAACTTTGATAATATTTTTTCACTTAGAGTAAATATTTAGCTAAATTTAATATACTTATAGTAGAGCGTCGAATGACATAAGAATAAAAAATTTATAAATAACATAAATAAATAAGAAAGTTGTATGCTTGGTGCAATTGTAATGTGTAGAAAATATAACTTTTATTATATAATATATAACATGATATGATTTGGAAGTGAATTTATATTATATATAATTTTATAGTGTACGTTAATTTTGGTTACAATAATCAAATGAATGATTATTATATAATTTCAGAAACTCTTGTGTATTACAAATCTCATATAGTTTTACATGGAATAATTTTTATGTTTAAATATGTTTCAGTTACAACTGATTTAAGTTTATATTATTTTTAGTTAATAGAGTTACATGGAGAGAGAGAGAGAGAATAATAAGAATTTTTTTTTTCTATTCAAGTATTTAATTAAGGGTTATCACTTGAGACAAGGAGAATAACCAATTTTTTATTTTATTTTATAGAGTTTCATAACCTATGACGTCCGCTTTTATGATATATAACTCTTTATCAACATACTAAGAGACCAATCTATTTTTGGTGTAAGCAATGATTGAACTTCAAATTTCTTGTTTATAGAAAGAAAATGAACACTTGGTGTAACCACGACTTTTAGTACCCAATTTTTATTATACAGTATATAATTTTATACTTCTTTTTATTGTAATAAAACTTTAAATACTTAATATTTTCAAAAGAAAAAATTGTGGGTTAATCTCATATTGGAAAATGAGTGAGTTAAAGAGGTTTAAATCATGTGTTATGTATCTAAGAGTTAGATCATTTTAGATATATACTACTGTTAGTTTCTTTAAGATTTTTTCTCCTCTCCCCATGTGTGTGTTAAAATACTTAGTATTCTTAAAAAAAAAAAATTTGAATACTATAAAAAGGTAATGAAAAAACATTGCTTCCCATGTAATAAGGATATAGTAGTAAATTGATACATGTTTTATTTTAAAAAAATTATTTGCTTATTATTCTTCTCAACAAGGTTAGGAAAATCACACTGTTTTCTTCTGGGATTTTTTTGTCCCTTCATTGTACAAACATGCCTCCTCAATCTTTCATTTTACTTTCTTGGTCGATTCACTTCTCCTTCATTCTTATCAAAGAGAACCTCATACAATTTCCAAAAAGTTTCAATGCTAGAGAATGCTACCTGCATATTCACTAGGTATATTAAAAATTAAGAACATATATGCCACCGATGTCAAACACAGAAATCTTATGTGACAACACATGCCAAGTTTGTCAAACGCACAAATCTATATGTGACTACACATGCCGAGAGAGAGAGAGAGAGAGAGAGAGAGAGAGAGAGAGAGAGAGAGAGAGAGAGAGAGAGAGAGAGAGAGAGAGAGAGAATAATAAGATTTTTTTTTCCTAATAAGATTTTTTTTTTCCTATTCAAGTATTTAACAAAGGCTTATCACTTTTTTTCCTATTCAAGTATTTAACAAAGGCTTATCACTTGAGACAAGGAGAATAACCACTTTTTATTTTATTTTATAGAGTTTCACAACCTATGACATCTGCTTTTAATGATATATAGCTTTTTATCAACACACTAAGATACTAATCGGTTTTTAGTGTACGCAATGATTGAACTCTAGATCTTTTATTTATAAAAAGAAAATGAACACTTGATATAACTACGACTTTTAATGTCCAATTTTTATCATATAGTATATAATTTTATACTTCTTTTTATTGTAATTAAACTTGAAATACTTAATATTTTCATAAGAAAAAATAGTGGGTTAATCTCACATTAGAAAATGAGTGAGTTAAAGAGGTTTAAAGTTTGTGCTGTGTATGCAAGAGTTAGACCATTTTGAATATACACTACTGTCAGTTTCTTTAATTAAAATCTTCTCTCTTTTTCCCGTGTGTGTGTGTTAAAATACTTAGTATTCTTTAAAAAAAAAACTTTGAATACTATAAAAAGGTAATGAAAAAACATCGCTTCCCATGTAATAAGGATATAATAGTAAATTGATACATGTTTAAAATAAAAAAAAAAATTTATTTGCTTATTATTCTTCTCAACAGGGTTAGGAAAATCACACTGTTTTCTTCTGGGATTTTTTTTATCCCTTCATTGTACAAACATGCCTCCTCAATCTTTCATTTCACTTTCTTGGTCGATTCACTTCCCTTCATTCTTATCAAAGAGAACCTCATACAATTTCCAAAAAGTTTCAATGCTAGAGAATGCTACCTGCATATTCACTAGGTATATTAAAATTAAGAACATATATGCCACCGATGTCAAACACAGAAATCTTATGTGACAGCACATGCCAAGTTTGTCAAACGCACAAATCTATATGTGACTACACATGCCCAGAGAGAGAGAGAGAGAGAGAGAGAGAGAGAGAGAGAGAGAGAGAGAGAGAGAGAGAGAGAGAGAGAGAGAGAGAGAGAGAGAGAGAGAGAGAGAGAGAGAGAGAGAGAGAGAGAGAGAGAGAGAGAGAATTTTTTTTTCTATTCAAGTATTTAATAAAGGCTTATCACTTGAGACAAGGAGAATAACCACTTTTTTATTTTATTGTATAAAGTTTCACAATCTATGGAGTCCGCTCCTAATGATATATAACTCTTTATCAACGCACTAAGACACTAATCGATTTTTGGTGTACGCAAGGATTGAACTCCAGATCTCTTATTTATAGAAAGAAAATGAATACTTGGTGTATCCACGACTTTTAATACCCAATTTTTATTATACAATATATAATTTTATACTTCTTTTTATCGTAATAAAACTTTAAATACTTAATATTTTTAAAAGAAAAATTAGTAGGTTAATCTCATATTAAAAAATGAGTGTGAGTTAAACAGGTTTAAAGCTTGTGCTGTGTATCCAAGAGTTAGATCACTTTGGATATGCACTACTGTCAGTTTTTTTAAAATCTTCTCCTCTCTCTCCGTGTATATGTTAAAATACTTAGTATTCTAAAAATAAAAATAAAAAAATTTTGAATACTATAAAAAGGTAATGAAAAAACATTGCTTCCCATGTAATAAGGATATAGTAGTAAATTGATACAAGTTTTTTTTTTTTTTTTAATTTTATTTGCTTCTTATTCTTCTTAACAAGGTTAGGAAAATCACACTGTTTTCTTCTGGGATTTTTTTATCCCTTCATTGTACAAACATGCCTTCTCAATCTTTCATTTCACTTTCTTGGTCGATTCACTTCTTCATTCTTATCAAAGAGAACCTCATACAATTTCCAATAGGTTTCAATGTTAGAGAATGTTACCTGCATATTCACTAGGTATATTAAAAATTAAAAACATATATGCCACCGATGTCAGACACAGAAATCTTACGTGACAACACATGCCAAGTTTGTCAAACGCACAAATCTATATGTGACTACACATGCCAAGTTTGTCAAACAAACAAATCTATATGTGACCACACATATACCAAGTTCCAAGTGCCTTATAAAAAGCACTTATGATGTGTCCTTTAGCTCGCTACTCACGCTTGTACGATGTGAGTGCATAAATTTCAAGGCAAGACAATGAACCTGCTTATTGGGTTACACATGAAGGACTGACTTAAACATTTAGGGTCCATGATTAACACAACACTCCTCTTTTTTGGTTTTTCAATTGAAGTATGGTAAGTGTATACCACTTTACCTACCAAGAAAGTGTAATGATTTTTCCTTTTCGTTTTGGATTACTTTCTAAAAGTTATCTTAATGACACACTCCTTGGTAATAAAATAACATAACATCACTACCTTAACTAATAAATACTACCTGCTCTAGTAGATGCTTTAAATTAATTGATAGTTCATACTCTCTCTCTCTCTCTCTTTCTCTCTCTTTATATATGTACATATGTGGGTTAAATTCAGATTGTATTTAGTGTAATTTTTCATTAAGGGAGTACTTTTACAAATCAACCTATGGAATTTTATATCAGAGGCCTCTAGGATATTGTATTGAATTCCCTCTCAGTGCTGGTTAAAAAGTTCGATTATTCGAAATCTGTCAGATTGTTTGTGCCCTAACCAAAAAAAAAGGTTTGTCCTATTGGATTTTCATAAGGATGAAGAATTTATAGATGAGGACCACAAAATATTTTCTATGTTGATGGGTGTTTGTTGAATAATATATTTGAACGGTCATGGGCTGAGAGAGAATCATTGCGTAAGAGACTGCCGTCATGGTGTTTTGGATTCAATGTTTAGTATGTAGGAGATATTGATAAAATTGAGAAAATCAAAAGAAGAATAAAGATAGAAAAGTCAGGTAAGAATAACAACAACAACCAAAAAAAAAAAAAAGAAAGAAGAAGAAGAAGAAGAAGAAGAAGAAGAAGAAAAGGTTTGTGTGGTTTTTGGATGAAAGCAACAAAATTTATAAAACATAATATGAAGATTTTAGGAGAAAAACAAGGTGGGAAGAGTTGTATAATTATATTAACTTGGAAACAAATAATAATGTATGATAATTACAATACTAGCGACAGCAACAACAATGATGATAGAAATGGGATGTGGTGCATTATTGTGGCACAAAGTGTGAGACTTGTGATTCTAAGCAAAGTGAAAAAGACTGTTGGAGGCACTTTAGATCATGAAGAATAAAAATCAAAAGATGCAATTCATATGATTTTATATATTCAGGGAAAAAAATTTGATATTTTTTTATATGAGATTTTATTCTTTTCTTTTTAAAAACAAAATTGACTAAGCTATATATAAATTTTGATTCAAAGGTTAGTAGCAATACTCAAATATTCTTGAAGAGTAGGAGATCATTTGCATAGTAATAATGCATAATAATAACAATAATATGCCCAACATGTGGTTGAGGATTTAGTATGGCTTGAGGAGGAACCTACTTTAATAAGGAAGGCAATGTTTAAAGATAGGTCAAGTTACAACAATTAAGTTTCATTGCGGTTGTATCAATTGTTTAAGGCAATGTCACTACCCTTTTATATCATCACTATAAGTAAAATATTGTATAACCTTGTTACGAAATCAAGTTAGGTTACATACATCTCTAATGCAAAGCAGAAATAGTTGTAGTCCAAACCCACTTTTTTTTCTTTTAATATATTTCTTTGAGAGATAATTACAACATTCTGCTATCTCGCAGCTCAAATTCTTTTCCCTCTAAACTCCCAAGCACTTTATACATAAAGAGGTATCAATTCAGCTACAAAGCTCTTGCAAACTTTTCAATTACCAAGGTTCTAATTTCTCGTAGGCACATATATGGGTAGCTGAGCTAATGACAAATTGATTTGTAGTTTAATTTATCATTTTGGATCATTAGCCTCTGGCGTGGGAAGCATGCACTATTTTTTTAAGTTCCTAATCCATGAAAGGAAGACATCTTTTCCATTGTTAATTAAAAAAATTCCTTGTCAGATAAAACACCAAATATGAATTTTATAATGTTCAAAGTTTGTAAGATGAATTAGAAGGTGGTGGGGGACCGTTTTAATGGAATCGTCAACAAAGAAGTCATTTGATGCTCCAAATCATAGATTCACTTGTATGGTTTGTAAAAGAACAAACTCATCAAGTAGACCACCATTATCTCATATAAGAAACCCACCATTATTTAGGCTCAATATGGGTGTGTGTGATGTCGATGTAACTACATGGAATCCACAAAGGATGAAAGAGAAATTAAAAATAAAGCAAAGGGTGTCCAAAATGGACGGTTTCTTGTAAAGACATTAAAGTGGAGCTTTAGAATCAATCAATGAGGTCTTAAGTAGCCACACAATCAAATGTATAGTAGGTATAGATTAATAATTAGAGCTATGAGGTTCTTGGTTTTGGGATTATGTGAGATTGTGGCTATTAAGCTTTTAGGGTTCACTTATTGTATTAAGATTCCATTTATGTGGATGTTGGGGGCATGGTTCAATTCCCGAATATCCTCTCAATTTTCCTTCTCTTCCCTCTAATCTTTTCAGTCTTAAAATTATTTGGTCCTACTGAAATGAAATGATCAATATTTTCTAACCAGAAAAAAAAAAAAATTTAGATAGAGTAGTATTTTAAATATGTTGTGTTCATTCCATAAAAATTACTCTTTATCATTAAGTTAGGGCACTAATTGATTTTTAACCTGGGTGAGAATTTAAATCTCAGATTTCTTATATTATTTGGTCCTACATCACTAAAATGCTCAATCTTTTCTATCTTAATTAAATTATTTGGTCCTACTTCATTGTAATGTTCAATGTTTAATAACCAAAAAAAGTTGGTGCTACATTCACTCTGAACAGTGAGGTGTGTGTAGATGGGCAAGGAAAAGAAACAAACTTCAAAGAGAAAAAGATAAGCTATAAATAAAAGATTTTTTAGCCTTTTTCTATTTCATATTCTTATAAAGTAGCCCACAATTTATCATCTTTTTGCATGAAGTGTAATGACTTTTTTATAGTTTGGATTAAAGATTATTTAGAGTGGTTGCCTGGTTGGACTTGTACGGATTTGTACTTAATTCTTGAAGAGGATAGTGTTGATTGTGTGATACATTTTTCAATATTAATGAAAATTTATTGTTTGAAAAAAAAAAAAAAAAAAACTCTACAAGGAACTAAATAGAAAATAAAGGATAATTTCCATTTTTTAATATATGTTAATCACCAAGTTGAGAATAACACCAAACTTAGGGCTAGATTCACTATAAATTAAAGCATAATAATAGTACTTTGTTAATATCACCTATTTCTACAAGGAGAATGACATACTAACCCCTCAAAAATGCATGTATAGGTTGTTAAGCATATAGTTTATACAAGCATTGCCAAAAAACACTAGCAAAATATATTTTATGGGCGAGTGTGATGCAACTAATGTTCTCTTTCAATGAAATGTTCTGGTACTTGTGTGAGCAAACTAATGGAATGTTGATGTAGCAAAAAGTGCGTATATAACTATCTTCCAAATCTCTAGGCACTTGAGATTGTGCTCAAGTAAGGACCCCCTAACTATTCTCAAGTCTCAACTAGACCACCACCTCTGAAAGACCTACCACTATTGGAGCAAGGGATGGGCTTGCATGTCAATTTGTCAACATAAATATATGGGGTCTACCAAAGAAAGAAACAGACATAAACAAAGCAAATAGTTAAATGCTAGTATGGTAGGGGACTAGCTTGAAACAATGAACAAGGCATTGGTTTCAAGTGGGGTCTTAGGCCTTAACAATCTAGCTTGGCAATAAGTGTGGTTATAGTTGGATCAAAATTAGTGGGGTTACAAAACAAGCCAATCCCCCCAATTCACTTTACTTGCAGTCCTTTTCTTTCTCTTTTATTGTGTGGAAAATTATTTGCACTAGCTAGCAGAATCCAAATCAAGAATTCAGTTGGATAATGGGAAAATGCTTGAGAACAGAAGCTACTTTCTATAGCAAGATAATCATTCTTTGTCTGATTGTTTGCCAGAGATTCTTCTTTATGTTTTAAAATTTTATATATGTGACAGACAGAAGAATCCCAACCTAGATAACTCATGCTCAGATTAATTAGAATAGTTAATTTTTTTAGGGAAATAATGACAAGAACCTATTGATTGAAAGCACTAATGCACCAAATGAAAGATACTACAGCACATACAACAAGAATAACAGATTCTTAGACCTAAAATTTTTGGGATCAACTATGGATCCTAACATATTAATTAAGGTTGGTTATGTGCATTCTTTGTCTCCATTCTACTTTATTTAAAGTCATATTCTTTGTTACTCTGACATGCCCATTTTTATTACTTCTACTGATGTGATTTTTGGTATTTTTGTACCTTTTTTAATTCCCTCAACTTGGATAAACTCCCTCTTTTTTGCTAATGCATTAGTCGCTTTACTCTACACATGACAGAACAATCTTAAGCTACATGACATAGAAAATCTTTCATGAGAAAAACTAAATTCTACTAACTAAAAAACTGGAATTAATCCATAGAATATAATGAAATTTGTAGAAAATAAATAAATAGATGAATATTGAATTTTCATTTTATAACATACTATGTCCATAGGGATTGATTTAAAGACTCCCAAAAACTTTATTTTCAGATTATAATATTCCTTCTTAATCTTCACAAATTTACAATACCACATAGGAATTTGTCATGATTAGTAAAACCCTAAATATAATTAGAATTAACGAAATAAAATTATACACTTATTTTAGGTTGATGATAACATGACATTCTAGGTTGATCGAGTAATGGATCGACCCATATTTTTTTACATGCAAATAATAATAATAATAATACCATGATTATATTGTTTTGTATTTTTTCTTAAAAAGAAAAAAGAAAAAAAAAGACATGAATTCCTAAGTTACACAATCCAAAGTTCACTGTCACCATAAAAGAACAATGATAATGAATAATATAGTCGACCATAAAATATTTTTAGGTATGGTATATCATCATCATAAATATATATATATATATATATATATTTTTATACAAGATAGAATTTCTACTCTAGTCTAATATAAGTGTATATGTGTGTGAAACTCCCTCCTAGAAATTTGAACTCCAGCCCTTGCTCCCAACACCCTACAGACATTTATATTTGTGGAGAGACCACCGCACCAAGGGTGCGCGGTGGTTCATCGTCATAAATATTAAATATGCATGTGAAACAACTAAAGATGAATATACTATACCGTCTCATCTTAATATGATAATGTGGGGTGAAAAAAAAATCACCTTAAAAATAGGTTAGGTCGACTCATTTTTTAGTGCAAGTTGAGTCAGGTATTTTCTTTAGGTTTGGATCGAGTTATAGAGTCTAGGTCCAATTTTGCCAAGTTTATAATTTAGGGGTGTGCAAAAAGCCCATCAACCCGCCAAACCCGACCCGACCCAACCCAACCCAACCCACCGGGTTAGGTCGGTTTTTAGGGCTTGGTGGGTTGGGTTGGGTTATAAATTTTTTTTTTTTTTTGTAGCGGGTCGGGTTGGGTTTGGGTCATAAAATTATAAACCCGCCAACCCGACCCAACCCACCCATATTTTAATATATATTTAAAATATATTATATATTTAATGAATATTTTTTTTAAAGTTAAAACCCAGCTGTAGAGCACTTCATCAATTCCTACAAACAAATATAATATAAAATCGTATTACTTTCTTTAATATATATTTAAATATATTATATAATTAATAAAAAAAATATGGATTCAATTTAATAATAATTAAAAAAAATGTCCAACTCATGGGTTCAACCTGACCCATGTGGGTTGGGTTGGACATATGTAATGGGTTGAGTTGGGTCGAATTTTTTTTGACCCACCATGGTGGGTTGGGTCAAAAAATTCCCTCAACCCAACCCAACCCGATCCATGCACACCCCTAGTTTATATATTATCATGAATTTTCCTGTATATCTTTAGATAAGGGTCTAGTTTGTACTTCAACCTTTATATCAAGCACCCCCACCTTGTCTAGCCCTGCACTTGTGAATCTAGTTTAATTTTTCTTTGGCCTATTTATATTTTATAATCGTTTGTGACCGTCTTAAAGTCTTGGTACTTTGCCTACTTTGCAAGTTAAATTAGTTTTTTTTTTAACGATAATTACAATATGCTACTAACTCACAGCTCAAATCATTTCCCTCCAATCTCTTAAGCACTTTATGCATGGAGATGTGCCAATTCAACTACAAGGCCTTTGGCTTGCAAGCTAATTAGTTAATTCATCAAAATTTAAGCAAGTAAGTGGTTTACATAACACATCATTAGAAAGTTTTCCCATCACATTCGACTTCTATGGCTTCTTGTCTCTCAAGAGTGTGTTTGCTCTCTTCCATTAAATTCTATTTGCCACTATTTGAGTACTAAGGAAAGGCTTTATAGAAAATTGTTCTTGAATCCATGTCTGGAAGTGCATCCAACATGAAAATCAATACTATAGTCTAATCTTAAAAGATTATTTGGTCAAAGAACCGTTTTACACCAAGTTTTACTTTAGATAATTAGATGGCATGAGTAATTTCATAGCATAATGAAATTGTTCCTAAACTTTGACTCAAGTTTTTGTTCTTGATTTTAATTTTCGGGATCAAGACTTATTTCTATGCAAAATTTTTGTAAATTCTCGAAAATTATTTCCAATATGTTATTTGCATCGAAAAAATTTGCCCAAAGTTGGCAATGTCATTTTTCTTCCTTCTCTATTGTTGATCACATCAACCTTCTTAATTTTCTTCCCTTGGCTTTTGATTGGAACTTTTTCTAGATCCCAAACATAAGTACATATAAATTCCTTTGTATTCTTGGCATGTTCTTTATATTTGCTATTTTCTATTTTACCTAAGTTAACAAAAATATCCTCTGCAAGGGTGGAGATGCCAATGGCCTGCCACTGGCTTGGCAATGGCATGTTCTATAAAATGGAGAACCCTAATGTCAGCATATGCATTGGTGGTGCCTAAGATAAAATTATTGATTGGGGGCATACTTTACTCACTTTTGAAGGCACTTTCTTGTTTGGTTTTGAATAAATAAAGGAAATCTAATTACTCTTAAGCTGTTAAGCATTTAAACTCTCACATTATCTCATATTTGTAATAATGTGATCTTCTTTATATGAGTGATCCCATTCTTATATGAGGAAAACGAGCATGTTACCCTCTTCTGATTTGCTCTCTAAATCTTTGTACTATGTCCGCTTTCTTTATCAGCAGTGGGTGTATCATGTATAGGTGCTGGCAAATCCATTTCAGGATATTTTCCAAGGATTCGTAATTCCACAGTTCCCATCTTCGGATATTAGAGAGCATATTGGCTTCCCTGGATCAAATACTGGGCATTTGGTTTGGAGAATCCACATTATTCCCAGCATCTAATTATCCTTATGTTTGTTTAGAAATGTAATACCTAACAATTTGGATGCTTAGAAATGTAATTATCCTTATGTTTGTTTGATTAAGAATCTAATAAGATTATAAATGAATATTTTTCAAGTTATTCCCACATTCATTCAAGATATCTCAACTATAAATATTTTGGACAATCAATTTATTTATGATTTTCCAAATCAACAAAATGCATAATGGGTCTCAAAAAATATTCAAATTACGCTTGGCCAGAATTTATCTAACCCCAGAACAAACAGAAGAATTATGGAACAAAATGCTTTTGTTTTTTAACTATTTAGCCAAATGTCTTTATTTTTTAATTTGTGTAAAACTCAATATCCTTAAAATCGAGTTCTATATATATTGTTAAATATGTATATTTTTAAGTGAAACTTGATATTAGTAGTGTCAACTTCCACTTAAATTTTCAAAAAACTTTAAGTGACAAAATATGCATAGAACTCGACATTGTTAATGTCAAGTTCTATTTGTAACTCGATTTTGTTAAAATCAAGTTTAAAAAATAAGAGCATTTGATAAAAGCAAGATTTAGATACAGTACTTAGATGTTATTCTTTAAATTCTCCTTTTAAGATTCTGCCATGTGAATTTTTTTCTTATAGAATGGAAGTGTATTTTTTAGTTAAATAGCCACATGACTGATTTTTAAAAGAAGAACCTAAGAAACAGCACGAAAGGTACTATATATAAGTTTTGTCCTATTGCTAAATAGTTTGAAAATATGAGCATTTTGCTGCATAGTTTGTAAATTAGAGGCAAATGCCTATTTTTCCTACCAGCTTCAGTGAGCAACTTTATCTCATCAAGGGTCGGGAAAAAAAGAAATGAATCCATATAATACTTAATGGCAAATTAGTAAATTACATACTTCTATAATTTTAGAGCGATTTCAAATTAAATAATTCAAATGAAACACTAGTTTTCAAAATTGTTTCACTTCGTTTCATTAGTGTTAATCATTAACTAAAAGTAACAAGATAAATAAATAAATCAAGTAAACTACACATGATACTTATTGGCTACATAAAAAACACGGGTCACATGGACACCGGATGGTAAGTTAACGATAATTAATATTTACATAAAAACAAAACACTAATTATCACATGTTCATTTAAACAGATTTGTCTGTAATGATTCATGCAAAAAATCAAACAAATTTGTCTATTTTGAATGATCATTTAGCCATCTTATAGTCTGTTTTTATGCCAAAATACCATATGCGATTTACATTTCGGGAATTTGTGTCTGGTCAGGTTCTTACGTATAATTTATGCTTACATTTTGTTTATTTCATTAATAATGACTCATTGAAGGGGCAAATTGAACTAAATTTTTAAATTTTACCTAAAGAACATTATAAAATTTACCTAATACTTATAGAGCCCCCAAACCAAACTTTCGAGCTTGAAGGTTTAAACAGCCTGCAGGGCTGAGAATGAGGCGGAGAATGAATCTCACATGCATCAAGGTTGTAAAAGTGTCATATGACACTAACCTTTTGCTAATATCTGAAATATCCCAACAATAAAGCATATCCGCACAAACATGCCACAAGTTTAAAATCACAAGAAGCATTACTCTTCCACAAGAGTATAACAAAATATTGCAAAGCACTGTATGAGTGCAGAAGAATCCATAGTAAATGCTTAAAGACCTAATCCCACAGTACGGCCATCCCTTCGTCGGAGTCCAGCAGTATATTGCTTCTCTAAATCCAGCTGAAGTTCTTTCTGCTTCTCGGCTCGGAGGACTTCGTTTCCTTCTTGGTCGTCGGGTTTCTGCTCCACCTTCACCTCGCCTTTCACACCCTACAAGTGGCCATAGGCACCAAGGCATCCTCAGACTCTAAAAAATGTGTTAGTAGGCGAACAAATTGAAATGGAATGAGTGAGCCATTCAGGACCAAGCAACGAAAGGTTCTATGTGATGTTGACAATGCCGACTAAAAAGGCAAAGAAACAATTAGAAGCAATGGAGACTTACCATGAGTTTGTTGAATTTTTCTTGTCGTTCACGATCAGAAAACAATGCTGTATCCCAACGGTGACCAGACTGTAGAAAACGAATATTTTAAAAGAAAAGGGGCATTAAAATTGTGAAAGAAACCCCAGGCGATAGTAACTAAAGTAGCAGTTCATTAGTGGGCCTCAGACTATCCAATTTGTCATTAAGCAGTAATACTAGAAACATAAAATGAAGCACAGTGGGCAATACTAGAACTGTCATTATAGTAGGGGCCATATAAAACCTACAACATTGCTACTACAACAACTTTATGTAAAGAAAAAAAATTTATTAAAATAGTCTAAAAGTATTTAAAAACAGAAATCCTCAATGATCTTCCATGTAAAAAACTTAGATGAGACCAAACATTAATTTGGTATCAATGCCATCCCCATGCAACCTAAACTTCCTTATATGGTGCTCAGGGCATGAGTATCACAATGGTAAAATCATGTGTTAACCAAATGAAATGGTAACAAATCATCAGAAATACCTCTTCTGCAGGTGTGGTCTTTTTGCTCCCCCACAGAAGCTTCTTCTTTTGGTCTGCAGTCATGGAACTTCCAACTCCAACTCCAACAAGATTCCTGTTAACTGTGTCATGCCAAAAAGCTTCCAAATGACTATGATGTCCAGGAGGTTCATGTTTATTAGTTATAATAATCTAGAATTCAGCTGGATTATTGTCCAAAGTCTAATTATTTGGCTAATATGTTTTTTTTTTTTTTTGATAGATTGTTATTTGGCTAATATGTTTGCAGTAACCGGTAGCAGATTAAACACAGAAATTGCTAAAAGTACCATAATCACAAGAGAAAGCAAGCAGTTTCAGCTTGAAACTGACTAAAGTAATTCTTGTCATTCAGAAAACAGATATTTAAAATAAAAAATAAAAAAAAAAGAACATAGCTAAGGCAAATTTTACAATAATCCTCTTTTTTTTTTTTTATATAGATAATAAAAGTTTTATTGATAACAAAAATGCAACGTGTTTACGATTGTAAACACACGGCAAAGAAAGAATACAAACAAATAAAATAGTAGATCTAACAGAAATAAGGAAATCAGACAAGAAAATACAATGCGTGAGGCCCCAAATACGAGACCACTCAAACAAAGTCCTAGCCAGCAATGTCTTCAACAGTTCAATAGGTTTGTCAATGTCCTCAAAAGTTCAGGCATTGTGTTCCTTCCATACTAACCACATAAGACACGCCGGTACCGTATTCCAAACATTTGAAGCATAATTCCCCAACCAATTTTACAATAATCCTCATTTAATTAGTAAATGCACTTGAACGTCTAAGCTGTGTTCCGAAGTGGGGATTATACCAGATGTCTAAAAACATCCTTTAATTTACACTGACTGCAACCTTTGCTTAAACTTAGTGAGCATTTTAATAAATTAAAAAATCCAAATGGTCACAAGTAGGATACAACATTTAATACAGTTTGGAGAATCTCCTCTAATCCCTTACAGCGATAAGATGTATTTAAACAAGTCACATGACTACCAAATAGGTCATGTGATTAAAATTACACATAGATAATCATTTAAATCGCCACAAAATGGATTGAAGGAAATTCTATCCTTTGCAAGAGAATATAATTAGCGACAACATAACAGCATCCTATTGATCACAAGAGATTGGAGGAAATTGAAAATGACGGGGAGATAAGAAAAAATTTATAATAAAAAAAAGCACAAAAAGAAGTTTGAGAACTGTCATAATATCATATACATATTGTCCCAAGGAGCCAATTACATACCTAATTCAGCAGCTTTCATTGCAGCAACTTTTGCAGCATTTAGATCACTAGCAGCATCAGAATCATTAGCCTGGCCTTGTCCTGGAGTCACTTTGGCATCCTCAGCTACAGATGAGAACTTTGAAACTGGTTTAACTGTAATGGGATCATATAGTATTAAGCTATTAGGAAACAGTAGAGGAAAATATTAATACAATAAAACAGGGAATGTAAAGAAAGGTACCATCTTTCCTATAGTCAGTGTCCTTGTCCAAACCATACGGTTTTGACTTTTTGGCTGGAGATTCATGATTATCACTCACAGAATCAAATTTATCATCAACAAGCTCCCCCGGTTCTCTAATGTACTCGTCCTTATCCCTGTTAGTTTCTCGGTCATTATATTTTTTCTTGTCCTCTTTGGAAAGTTTTTGACCATCCAGCTCCATTGGGTCACTCTTATAAGCATCTTTCAGGCGATGCTTACCACCGTCTCCTCCAGAACTTGTGCCATTTCGGTGCCCACGGGTCTCTTCATAGGAAAGTCGGTCACCTCTACGATAATCCCGCTTCTCATCTCGACCACCTCTGTCCCTTGTATATCTATCCCTCTCCAACTCTTCAGAAGGCACGTGTCTCCTACCAGATCCAGCTCTATCAGATGATGAATCCTTAGATTTCTGGTATTCTATTGATGAGACTTCTCTATCTTTATCCTTGCTTCTATGCCCATCATAATCATCTCGGGAATATCTGTCCACATGTCTCGAATAATCTCTTGACCTACTGTGCTCACTTTCTTTTCCTGTAAGCTCAGAATGAGCACCACCCCTTGACTCTCGACCAGAACGGGAGGATAACCTCTTATAGTTTCTATCTTCTTCATCTGTATGCTTGTCATGTACGTAATCATCGTGCCTAGAGTAACCATGGGAGCCCCTGGATGACTGTCGATCAGAGTGCCTATAAGAATCATTACTTCTACCGTAATGACTTCTGCTAGAATCCCTATAGAATTCCCTTTCATCATCCCTCCTTCTTGGTCGATATTCAGAGACTCTTACAGGGTCGTCCCTTGACATGTTTGGGCTAGAGCCCTGGTCCTGCTTAGGAATTTCTGCAAAAACACAAAGGTGAATATAAGCAATCAGGAAACTGATGAACCAGACAGCCTGTAAACTTTTCCAAGTTCCAATAAAATGAAAGAGAAAGACAGTACACAACGGAATAATTCTTATTCACACTTCTGTCTATAGCTTATAACAATAATAGGACTATAAGAGTGTAATCCCGCAGAGATTTTCTTCAATCCCCAGGTCTATAACACCATTCCACATCCCAGCAACTAGGTTATTTTATTGGGCTCCAATTTTCTTGAATGAAAAACATAAGTAACATGGATAGTATCTTCAAATAACTTAAATTCTGAGTTATGTAAAAAAAACCAACAAAAATAAAACATGAGTTGAGCATAACTCATGAATATACAACATTAATTTTCTTCTAGGTTTGAACTCCATCGCTCTTCCTCTACTTCCTTCTCAATTGTGTTAATGACTTCACTTCCTATTGTTAGGATGAATGACAATACAGAAAGGAAAAGAAGTTTAAAAGATGAAAACTAGTACAATTGTATGATTATATTGGGCTAGTTTTCATCTTTAAAACTTAGTTTGAAAAATGAAAACTAAAATTTTAGATTAAGTACATGTTTAGATACCACTTATTTTGCTGAAAACTGAAAATAATAAAAAAATATTTTGATTACTGTTCATTAATGAATTTACTGTGCATTTGCCCGATGCACTGTTCATGAGACATGAACAGTGCACCAGGTGCTAGACTTAAAAAAATAAAAAAGCCCAAAAACGCAGACGTGGACGCAGCTTACCCAAACGGAGCTTAAAATTGAAAAACATGTAAAATTTAGTTTCCATCCTTTCATCTACATTAACTTTCTTCTTGGTTTGAACTTCATTGCTCTTCCTATGCAAATGTTTCGACAACATTGCATCTCATTTTGCAAAATTTTATCTTCTACTATGAAAATAAGTTGCTAACATGAAGTTTTTCCAATTTATTTGCAAACGGTAGTAAAAATGGTATTGCACATCTATAAACCAAAAGCATTATCATGGACATAATGAGAAGAAACTACAATCACCCCCTATTGACAACACAATAGGCACACTATGGGTTTTGAATGCACCACCTCATCCACTTATCAAAAAAAGCATCAAGCACACAAAGCGTTAACACATGCATTATTGAAATAAAGAACATTTTTCAAATATAGTGTAAAATAACCTTTAATAAAAGGATTCATAACATACAATAAGAAAGAGACTTATTTTTAGTAGGTAATTGTGGGGGACAGAACCCCAATATAAGACCACAAACAACAAATGTGAGCCTAGGTGCTCACTTGGCTAAAAAGAGTCAATAAATTAAAAACAGTAATATGGTTTGCCCATTAGCTTAGATGGGTAGCGCAATTGCACAAAGTTTGTAAATTCAAACTTACATAAATTATTTCGATTTTTTAAATTATTTAAATAATGAATTTGAAATTATCAATAAATAATACGATAATCATTTAGTGATATAAATTTTAAACATAATATTTTATATATTTCTCTTGTACTTTATAAACATACATAACTAGGATAGCAGAGACCAAAAAACACAAGAATTGTAAATTAACCTTGATTGTGTCTTTTGATATGAAACAAACAACTGTTTGTGGTACATCACTTAAAAATAATATTTGTATAATAAATTAATAATTCATCTCATTTCATTCAGGATTGAGTGGTTAATTTTTGACTCATTATATAGCAAAAAACAAAAAGTATCTAGGTAGAATCACTCTTATAAAGAGCACTTTGTCTAGCTCTAGGAAGCACCTGCACAGATACAAGCACAGGTATGGGTATGGATAAGGTACGGCAACATGGCAATTTTTGAAAAAGTAGGATACGGGTATGGCAGGGATACGAATATTAACTAATTAATTAATTATATATTCAAAAAAAGAAATAAGTTGCAGATGATATTTACTTGGAAATAGGAATGGAGAAATGCACACAAAACAAAGAAAGTAAAAGAAATAGGCCAAAATGCAAAACTCACTCCCTAATTTCAGTTTCACCACTTATTATTTATTTCTTTTTTTTCTTTTTTTTTAAATAATTAAAAAAAAAACCAGAATTTAAAATTTGAAATAATCCAGAACACACAAGAATAGAAACCCTACATCCCCGCCACTAGCCTAACCCGATATTTGTGAGGAGAAAGAGAGATTGGGAGGGAGAGCGAGAGATTGAGAGGGAGAAAGAGATCAAGAGGGAGAGACATATTGAGAGGGGGAGGAAGAGGAGATCGGCATGAGAAGGAGAAGAAGGAGAAGAAGAAGAAGAAGTGGAAGAGATCAAGACCATCAGGTTAGGATTTTTATCTTCTTCTTTTTTCCCCCTCCTTGCTGTGTCCGATTATTAAAATAAAATAATTAAAAAAAAAAAAAAAAACGAGAACATGCGTGCAGCCATGTCTCAGGTGTACATCATTTCCCGTATGCATACGACACAGGCACGGCAGGCAAATTGCCATGTCCGTGCTTTCCAGGTAAATTTTATTTCTTTTTCCAGTTCCAATCAGTGTCGCCAACCAATTTGAGAAACTACAACATGTGAGGCTTAGAAGATGAAGTCAAATGTCATTTGGTTAATTGGAAGGCAGTGTGTCAAACCCTTCATTTAATAAAGTCCTGCATTACCGATCAAAAGAAAAAAAAAGTATCTAGGAATGCTTTATATTTCTTCAAAAAGCACTAGAAAAGTGCTAACAGTGGTTTGCTTTGGCCAAATGAAGCGGTTAGACCTTGGGGCCCTGAATTTTGAGCTTTAAGCATGCCTAAGCGCACTTTTAACAACACTGTCTTTCCTCTTACAAAGAAAGAAGGTGATATTTGATGTAGAGCTCATTAGCAAAATGCCATAAATCACATAATTATATTATACAGTATAAAAAACCAAGACAGAATGTAAACCTTATCAAGCGATTTTTGCTGTGAATCAACATGCAAAGACCATTGTAAGGCTTGAAAATGAAAGATCAAATTTTATTTAAAAATTCAAAAAAAGAAAAAGAAAAACTAACCATCAGGTGAAGATGACCCACTAACTGGAGAATGGCGCCGATACTTCCTGTTTGTTGCATCTGTAGATGGCTTCCGAAATGCTGCTTTTGCATCAGCATTATCTGGGGGCAGGGACTGCAAGTCTGCATCCATGATGACTGGCAAACGGGAACAGCACCAATTTCACAAGACTAAGCATACAAAAGAACAACGCAAAGGTTAATAATTTAGGATTAAGACATTTTGGAGGCATCCATGACATTTTAAAAATAATAACACCAATTAATTGTTAATTAATAAATTCCAAAGATTTAAATAAAAAGAATGAGATATGTACGTGTAAAAAAAAAAATTTAATCATCATAAAGGTACACTACACTATTCACTACATGATTACAGTGCTTAAAAATCAAACCTCAATGACTCAGAATTTTTTTCAAAAAAAAAAAGAAGCTCCAAACTAGGTGAAAAAAGAAACTTGAACAGTGCCCAATTCACATTCCCATCCCTACATTTAGTTGCCAAGGAACAATGGAAGCAAAAAATAAATAATAAAAAATAAATAATGCACATACACAGAGATACTGCATAGTGTATTGATTTCTCATAAATGAGATATTACAAAATTCACACACACAGCTACAACTAATGAGCCTCATAAATGGGATTTTTTGCTTTTTTTTTTTTTCTGGTTTTGAAAATAAAAAAGAAATGAAATAATAAAATAGTAAACCCTAAATTTCAGAGGTTTTGATAATTTCGCTAAAATTCGAGCATCTAAAACAAAAAACCCACCCGTTTGGTTGCCGAGAAATTTCACAAACACAACAGAAAACAAACCAAAAGACTAAAAATAAAAATTGTTTCTTTCCTACATATTCTCAACAGCCAAACAGACCAAATCGAGCAGCGAATCTAGGGTTTCGAGAATGAAGCGTGAAATTGAAGTGAAACAATTTTGTTTTTTTAAACTAAGGAAACAAAAAAAATGGGAAGAGAAATGAAGGACTGGTACGTACCTAGGTGGAATTGGAATTGGAATTGAATTGAATTGAAGATTCGCTCTCTGTGAAAGTAATTGAAAAAGTGTTTGAATAGAGGGATTTTTTGGGTTTAGGGTTGGTGTGGTGGACTGAGGCTGAGGCTGAGGCTGAGGCTGAGGCTGAGACTGAGTCGAGGCTTAAAGGCTAAGCCAACAGGCAAATGGGAAAGCAAGGGAAAGAAAAGCCTGGAGCTGATTGGAGGAGGTCGATAACACACTGCACTCTCTACGTGTCAAACATTTTTGTTGTGGTTTAGGGGCACTTTGGTAAAGTGTTTTGAGCTATATTTTTTAGTGTTTAAACAATATTACATGAATTTTCACACATAATTTATTTATATGTATTTTTAAAAAATACAAATAACGTTACTAGAACAATATTATTAAACGGCCCCTTAGTTTCACTTAACATCACTAAGAATACACTTTTTTAATATATATATATATATATATATATACACACACAAATAAAATGATACATGTCATATTTTTATTAGTGGTTGGATGGATTCATGTAAAGTTGTGATTTACAACTATATTTTATGTTGGTTTTATTCCATGATAAAAAGTGTTGTAATTGTTTTAATTTTGTTTCTTGTATTTTGTGAAATTTTATTGTATTGGGTTTAATATTAAGTTGGTAAAGAATCAAGTATAAAATGAAGAATCAATGGATTTCGCGAGTGTCTCGCTAGAAGTTAACCCGCGAAAGAGCCACGCGAGAAGCACATGCTGGAAGCTAAAGAGTCTTGCTAGCCTAGAGGATTTTGCGAGTGTCTCGCGAGTAAAGCCTTCTCGCGACCCGTAAAACTCTCTGCTTGGAGGATTTTTAAATGTGGCTTTCTTACCCTTCACCCATACTATATATACCCTTACCCACAAATATAAAGGAGATCATTCAGAAAGAAAAACCCTAGATAGGTTTTCAACAACATACACACACACCCATTCTTTTAGAAAGAGAGCTACTCATCCTTAGTAAGAAATTATTGTAGTTTATTCTCCTTCTCTCTCCCATTGTCATACCTTGAGAGGAGATTTATACCCAAATACAACTCACACTTCTTCAGAGTGTAGAAAGTGTTTTGGAGCTTGGGGAGTTTTAGGAATTTGCCAAAAAAAGCCGGTGAGGCTTGGCGGATGCAATCGAGCGTATTGCGAGATCCGAAAAGTTAGACAAGACACGGTTTCGAAAAACCTTGTTAGAGTAGGAGCTTGGAGGGCTTAGGTGCATTGGGTAAATTAAGCTTGGAGGGTCTCTTGCTATTTGTGTATCCCAAATTATTGTCTAGTGGATTAATTTACCGCTTGGAGGGTGACAGAGAGGTTTTTCGCCGAGTTCTTCGGTTTCCTCTTTGATAACACATTGGCGTGTTATCTTGTATTTGCATCTTTCTTCCCTTACTCTTGCGGTTTACTTTTATTGTTTGTTGTTCATATTTATGCACTAGAGTAGTTATTAGTTCATTGCGCTTCATTTACTCTTGTTCCGCTCTTAGATAAATTAGAGTAAAATCAACTGAGCCGTAATTTTTTTTTGGGTCTAAACAAGCTCTTGTGTATTCACACAAATCCGAGCTTTCAAGTCAAATCTCCTTTTATTAAAAAAAAAGTTAGTTTCCATTAAAAAAAAAATTGCAGTTAGTCCTAACTTCTAAGTGATAAAGTCTTTTGTTCTTGAATAAAAAATTTAGGGTCCGATCTCATCAAGAACCAATTGATGTCTTGGACTTGATGATAAATAATTATCTTCTAAAAAATACACACACACACACACACACACATATATATATATATATTGCACCTTTTTAAGTTAGTGTTTTTCCACCCAAAAAAAAAAAAAACTTACACTTTTGTTTAGGAGTTCATAGTGGAATGAAATGAAATTGAACGAGTAAATCATAAACAAATGGAATAGAATGAAATGTTTTTAAGTAATGGAAATGAATAAAAAATAAAATAATAAATGAATGAAATGGAATTTCGTAATCTTGTTTCACCATGTTGCCTTTAAATATTAAAAAAAAAAAGAGTTTGATTCCAAATCCAATCACCAAGAATATACTTTTTTAATACACACACACATAAAATGATACATGTCATCTTTTTATTAGTGGTTCGATGGAGTCAAATCTTCTTTTATTAAAAAAAAATAGTTATATTTTCCATCAATTTAAAAAAAAAAAAAAGTTGTAGTTAGTTCTAACTTCTAAGTGATAAAGTCTTTTGTTCTTAAATAAAAAATTTAGGGTTTGATCTCATCAAGAACCAATTGATGTTTTGGACTTGACGATAAATAATTATCTTCTCAAAAAAAGAATAAAATATTGTGCCTTTAAGTTAGAGTTTTTCCACCCCAAAAAAAAAACTTACACTTTTTTTAGGAGTTCACAGAGAAATGAAATGAAATTGAATGAGTAAATCATAAACAAATGGAATAGAATGAAATGTTTCTAAGTAATGGAAATGAATAGAAAATAAAATAATAAATGAATGAAATGGAATTTCGTAATCTTGTTTGGATATTTTTTAAATAAAGAAATTGAAAAAAATGGAAGGTAAATAATCTTATTTGAGAGTAACATAAAAAGAAATGAATTGAATCATTTTATGATAATATTACTATTATACTCATATTTTAAAATAAAATGCTAAATATATAGGAGTATTTTAATTTTAGAAGTTTAGTGAAATTTTTTCTCCATTAAACCTCCAAAACAAGAAAATAAAAGGAATATTCTAAAATAATGCATTTCATTCCATTCATTTTTCTCCTCCAAAACGAAGTGTTAATATTATACTTCAGTTAAAATATTCAGGGTTCAAATCCTTCTTTTTTTATTATAATTATTGAATTATCAAGAAAAAAAGTTTATGTTGTTTTCATTTTGGTCTGGTGAGTTTTTTCTTTTTTATGTTAGTCCCTCTCATTTGGGCCTTTTCTTTTTTTTTGGTGCTAAATATTACCCTTTTTGCAAATTATAATACTGTAAAGCTCCTATAGCATGTTATTTACGCTCTATTTGTTTCAAAGTTATTTATGTTTTGTTTGTATGTAAATTATGTGATGGACTGTACTAGTGAATTGGATTTCATTACTTCGTCAATACTTTTGACCATCATTATGCATGTCCGGTTACCAAATCAAAACAAAATCATCACAACACAAAGAAAATAATGTCACACAACCAGCCCCCCCTCCCAAAAGAAAAAAGCCAGATCTGAAACATAAATAATAAACTAGTATTTAGTAATAATTTCAACACATAAATATCATAATGGCACACATAACTAAAACCCAAAAAAAAAAGATATGAAAATCATAAACCTACCAATAACAACCTACTATTCAAGTCTCAAGATTTGTTGTGAAAGTGTTGTGAACATAATATTTCTCCCAAGGACGGAGCTATGTAAATGGGTGGGGGCCCAAAATTTTGAAATTTTCCTATATATATATATATATATATATATAATTATTTTAATGTTTTCAAAATTTACCCTTCAAAAATAAGAGTTGGTCCCCCTAAATATTTAAGAATTTCACTATGAAAATGGTACAAATGAATTTTATTTTATGAAAAATCACCATCAAACATAATTTTGTTTGAAAAATACTAGGCTTTTTTTTGTGTGCGTGTATATATAATTTATCAAATAAAAAATGTATGTATATAATAAAAAAGTTTGTTTGTATATATGTGTGTAGAGATTGTCTTGATAAATATATTAGTGCTGCAACTTGGCCCCTCAAATAAAAATTTATGGTTCCGCTTGATTTTCATGTGGAAATAGTCTATGTATCTCGTTTTATTGTCTAACACTCATTGCAATGCTTATCCATTATGTATTTGAATTTTGATGTGATAAAATAAAGTTGATTAAATTCATTAAAAAAAATAGAGTTGATTAAGGATGAGGGCAGCCTTGTAATTTTGGGTGGGGCCCAAAATTTTGAAATTTTCCTATATATATATATATAATTATTTTAATGTTTTCAAAATTTATTCTTCAAAAATAAGAGTTGGTCCCCCTAAATATTTGAATTAGTCCAATGATACTTTAAAAAAAAAAAAAATTAGTCTCATAGTCATAGAGACATAACTTTATTTTTTTGCAATTTTTTATTATTGTAAAATGTGCTCTTATATACGTTAAATATTTGATAAAGTTTGATACCAAATATGTTTGAATCTATCTTTTTCAATCCGTTATATGACGATTAATAAGTCATTGACTCATTAAAAAGACTGTCACTAAAACTACACATAAAATGTCTTTTTAGTTGTCACGTAATGGGTTAGTGCAAGATAACTTCAAATGTGTTTGAAGCTTAACATATTCCTCCAAGTTTTGGATCATTTATGTTTTTAAAAAATTTATTAGTTTAATTGAGAGATTTTTTTACTTACTTTAGTATAAAATTTGATAATTTGAATTGAAAATGAAACTTTTTAATAATTTCACTATGAAAATGGTAAAAATGAATTTTATTTTATGAAAAATCACAATCAAACATAATTTTGTATGAAAATACTAAGCTTTTTTTTTTTTTTGGGTGTGTGTATATTTATAATTTATCAAATAAAAAAGTGTATGTATATTGTAAGAGCACGAAATCTGGATTACCCAAGCCCACTTAGAATAGTGAGATTGATGTTCCCAAACCAGGCCCAAATTAATAAATATTTATAAAGAGAGTGGGATAAACAAGTTTTGGCTCTGCCCGAGGACACAGATCGAGTAGGAGGACTCAGAAATCTAAAGATTTAAACGTATAGATGGATCTTTACAAACTTGTCCGAGGACAATGTTCTTGGTTATTACGTACACTGTTCACTCTCTTTCTCTCAGTTACTGTTCTAGCTCTGACCTCTTTTCTTGATTCTTTTTGGATCCCTTTTATCTGAGAGTCCCTTTCCTATATATACTCCAAGGCCTCTTGCATCCTAACCCTCCTTCTCCAATCCTCCTAAATCCTCTTAGGACACTTGTCCCATTAGACTTCTGGTAAAGGTGGTGGAAGGAATTGCTGAGCTGTGAATTTACTGTTCAGGTCAATTCCTCATTAATGCAGCTGATAAAATTGTTGTCAGCCATTTAATGTAGAGGAGTAGACAAAATCTTATAAGAAAGTTCCCACAAATATCTTGTTTATCCCATAAGGTGTCCACCTTCACCTTTTATATCCCCCAAGGACGCTCTGTCACTTCCCACTCTCTCCTTGGACCACCTCACTCCTCGGGTCATGAATGCTCCTTCATGAAGAACAACTGGAGGCTACAGCGGTTCTTCCAATTTTCGGTCCTCGGGCCTCCACATATATATTAAAAAAGCGAGTATGTATATGTATGTGTGGAGATTGTCTTGATAAATATATTAATGCTGCAACTTGGCCCCTTAAATATAAATTTCTAGTTCCGCTTGATTTCTCCACATTTTTACGTGGAAATAGCCTATGTATCTCGTTTTATTGTCTAACACTCGTTGCAATGCTTATCCATTATGTATTTGAATTTTGAAGTGATAAAATAAAGTTGATTAAATTCATGAAATAAAATAGAGTTGATTAAGGATGAGGACAGCCTTGTAAAGAAGAGATAATACAATTTAAACAAACTAATGATGATAGGACCCTCATAAATCCCACATGCAATCCACCAAGAAAATTCCACATATATAAATCCAAAGGTAATGCTTCCCAATATTATACAACTATTAAACATCCAATATGACATGATCGTCAAATACCAATCATCATCAAATTATGTAAAATTTTCACTTCACACATTATGTATATATATTAACGGTATTTTAATTTTACCTTTGCATGAATTTATTGTAATAATAAGTTTTTTTTTTTTTTTTTGACAAATCATGTTACTATTACTTTTTTTATGTATATTTGTAGATGTAAATAATAAAAATCTTGGTATTCTTAATGTTTAATATCTAAGCTTATTTGCCAAGAGTTTTATAACTTAATTAATTAGCAACTTTGGTGTTTCTTGCAAGACATCCAATGTTCAAATCTTCTCACTCTATTATAACTATAGAATTATATATGTATTTTTTAAATATCTAAGTTTATTAAGATATTGGAGGTAAACAAAATTAAACATAATTTTTAAAATTAGAAGCAAACAATTGCAAGAACCAAATAATAGGAGACTTTACTAGTGAAAGGAATCTAAATGAGTTGCATGAGTAGGATTATATTCAATGTTGCAATTCAAAAGAGTGCTCAATATATATTAAGCAGAATATTATATATTTATTAATATTTCTTTATATTCAATATTACAAAAATAAAGTGAGAAAAAAATTGTTATGAAAAAAAGAATGTAGTTGATGATGTGGAGCAATAGTAACTTTGCAAAATTAAATAATGCTTTTTTATTATATATATAGTCCAATTTTAGCGAGCGCCTGCCGCCTGGTTTTCCAAGGGGAGCACAAGATGGGAATCCAATATCAGGATTGGCCTGCTTAAATTCCAAGGAAGCATGCAGCCTGAGAAATTGAAGGGATGTTTGATTGTTATGAAGTTCAAGACTCCAAGAATGTGAAGATGGTGTCAATCAAGATTAGGCCTTCAAGTCCAGAGGTTAGAAGAGGCAAACGAAAGTTCCAATGTAGGCACGCCTGCATCATACTTCCCTTTAAGGCTTTGTTTGGTTCAATTGAAAATATTTGGCAAAAATACCATTTTCGTCCATACATGTTGACCTTATTCCCGTTTTGGTCCCTACTTTTTTATTTTACCGTTTTTAGTCCCTAAATGAAAAAAAGTTCCATTTTGATCCTACCGGTACTCACTTAACGGAAATATCCTATGCGGTAAACAGAGTGCACTATTTGTGTACGTGCAAGTTAGATTTGAGCTTATATATGTAAGTGAAATAAGTTATCTAACAGTACATCTACATAAGAAAACTCGAAAAGATGCAAGTTTTGACATGACACTCGAACAAGAGATAAAGAAAGTGATGGTAGGACATGAAAAGGAAGCACATCTAAACAAGAAGAAGAAACTGATTACTAAAATAACACAGGATGTACATGAAAAACCCTGAAAAATGGATAAAAAACCACGGTTTGAGCAAGAACCTCACATTCTTGCTCTACTCAGCTTGTATTATATGTGAAAGAGATTAGTTTACAATGAGGTTGTATTTATTTCTTACCAACTCTCCACTTTCATCTCAAAATATCTACTTGGGTTCTTGCTCTAGTAGCACAGCTGCATGTTACTCTTATACTCTGAGGAATATGGATAAATACAAGGATACATCAGGAGTATTGTGATTGGTACACGTGTCTCTGAGGTGACTCATTGTGCATTCAACCATTAAGGGATGTCATCATAGCCTTTGATCTTGAAAAGTCACTATATCCCTTTTTGGTGAATGTTTGAGTACCGTGTCAGGTGTAAATCTCACTTCCTTCCCAAGGCAGTCATGCCTTTAGCACAAACCAAGACAAAATCTCTTAGCCAACACTTTCTCTCCCTTTCCTCACAGCTGCTCCACGTGTCGAGTCCAGATTTAGCCACTTATGCATTCTCCCATGCCTTGGTGGTGTTATGTACAGTTCGCATATTAAATACTGACGTGACTAATAAAAAACAATAAAAATGCCACATCAACCTCCCATTTAAAAAATAAGCAAATTAATTTGTCAATTTTAACAAAATAACAAAAGAAAAAAGAAAAAACAGGATTAAAATCCAAAAAATACATGAATTTAGATATGTGTTCATCTTCAACAAGAACTCTAAAGAACACAAACCTAGATTTAAACATAAGAACATGTGCATAGATTTTCTAGCATTTTCTTGCCCTTTCTTGTCAACCAAACACAAAAATATAAACACAAACCGATTTCCAACAAGAACACAGATACAAACACAAACCCAGCAATAAATCTTTCTCGTCAACCAAACACAAAAACAACAAACACAAACCCAAACATCAACAAGAATACAAACACAAACCTAAATCTAGCCCCACTCACCACCAGAACTAGCCGATCACCAAGCCTTTCTCTGTTCACAACCACCAACAACCCTCAATTAAACCGATCTCTAGTAAATCCAAAATATTCAAAATACACACAAGAAAAACAAACAAAAAAACACATCAATCATCAAATCTTAAAGCCCAAAAATTTCAAAACCAAACCAGAAAATTCAACCCAGCAACAACCTAATTCGCTTACCTCCAGATCAAAATGAAGAGCTGTGTGTGTGAAGGACTCTGCGGGGAGAGCGAAATTGAAGAGTTGGCCACCACCACCACTATCAAAGAGCGGCAACAACGTGGTGGAGCCTCCTTGCTCCGTCGGGAAAATGCTAGCTACCACCACCACTATCTCTCTTTATGGCCTGTTTGGATGGAGGGGGGAAGGATGGAGAGTGGAGGGGAGTAGAGTAGAGTTGGCTAAAATAAGCTAATTTTGCGCTAAATCTACTCTACTCTACTCTACTCCCCTTCTCTCTCCCTCAATCCAAATGGACCATTAATTAAGATCAAGACGAAAAAGTTGTGTGTACTGTGTGTGTGTTCGTGGGTATGGGTTGGTTTCAAAAGAATTTATGGGTGTCTAAGCGAGTTTTGAGTGCTTGCTATGGGAATGGGTTTACAAAGGAGATTTGGTTTTTAGCTTAAGGTTGAAGATGAAAGGATGTATGAGAATTTTATGAGACTCTTTCACGACTCAAGAAAAAGCGCTAGCCACATCTGCGCTATACCTCAAAAGGACTAGTCACAAATGAGGCTCTTTGCAGCTGTTAATAAAGCCTAGTTCAACCCAGTAAATACCCGATGTGGGACTTATCACACACCTAAACACATCACACAATTAATCAAATTGGGGCATCACAATCTCCCCCACTTAAATTCCTAACGTCCTCGTTAGGGCCCACTTTGTGGGGTAGTGTCTCCGAGCCCACACGGGGTTATCGGGCCGGCTCTGATACCATATGTAACGACCCAAGGAAAAGCGCTAGCCACATCTGCGCTATACCTCAAAAGGACTAGTCACAGTTGAGACTCTAGAGAGTTTTTGGGTGCAAAACCCTAGATCTACAAAAAAGGCACAAGATACACTCTAATCTCTCTGCAATCACAATTACCCATTATCTTTTTTTTTGGGTAATTGTGATTGTAGAGAGATTAGAGTGTATCTTGTGCCTCTTTTGTAGATTTAGGGTTTTGCACTCAAAAGCTCTCTAGAGTCTCAACTGTGACTAGTCCTTTTGAGGTATAGCGCAGATGTGGCTAGCACTTTTCCTTGGGTCGTTGCTAAAAAAGTTTGAATTTTCAAAGAGAAGCAACAAAGTGAAAGAGTTTTTTTCTTTATTTAATTTTGCGCTTAAAGATTGGCAAATTTAAATTTTGTGATGTTGTGTTTAAATATTGGTAAATTTAATTTTTGTGGGTTTGTATTCTTGCCATTGAATTTTCTAGGTTTCTATTTTATTGTATTCATGTTTAAGATCAAAATTAATGTGTATTTTGGTTCTAATTCTGTCATGTAATTATCTTTTATTTTCTTAAAATGGATAAATTAATTTTTTTTAGAATCAAAGGTATACATGGATGCTGATGTATCTTTTTTAATTATTATTTTATGTTGACATGGAATTTTTTAATGCCAAGTAATTTTTTATAATATTATTATATTGGCTACATTAGCATTTCGTTTGCCACATAAGATATTTATGTTGAGTTAGTAACAGTAGGGACCAAAATGGATTTTTTTTTTTTTTTTCTAAAAGTGGTAAAATAGAAAAGTAGGGACCAAAACGAAAATATGGTCAAAATGTAAGGATGAAAATGGTATTTCTGCCAAAACATTTTATAACCTTACTACTATTTAGGGGTGTCAATGTTCGACTCAACCCGCGAACACGACACGAACTCGACACGGGTTTTTTTCAAGTTAGGGTTGGGCCTTAATGGGTTTGGGTCATAAACAGGTCGACCCAAAAGCGACACGATAAGAAGCGTGTTATAAGCAGATCAACCTGCGTAACCCGCAATAGACACGTTTGACACGCCAATTTATTTGTGTCAATCCGAAATGACCCACTTAATACAACCCGTTTAACTCGTATAACAAATAAATATTCATCTTATTTTAGATTTATCAAATACCTTTTATATCCAACATATATTTTAAATTTAAAAAGAAAAGTGAGTAATTACAAAAATTTACAAGGGATATAATTGAAAATTGAAACTTTATAAACCTTAAATCTCTAAACCCTACAAACCCTAAATTTCTAAACCTTCTTATAAATATCTTCTTTTATTTTTTTTTAATTTCAGTCGTACTACTCTTCTTATGCTCAATTCTCAAACTCAAAGTGTCAACTCTCAAACTGGTTATTTCTCTCTCTCTGACTCTCTCTCTCTCTCTCTCATGTGTTTATTTTTTCTGCATAATGCTTTTGTACAATAAACTTTGAACCCATGTGCCTTGTGTTTTTCTTGATTGCATGATATGGCCCACTTGTTTTTGTTGAACTATGTTATTTTATTTTTGTTAAACTATATTATTTTGAATTTAGGTTTGGGTGTATTCACTTCTTTCGGAGTGTAAAGAACTTATTTCTAGATGAATGTTATATTTTTGTTGAATTATATTATTTCTAGATGGATGTTATATTTAATATTATGTAGGTTGAAATGGGTTGTGTTACATTCGTTTCAACCCAACACGACTCGTTTATTAAGCGTGTCAAATGGGTTGGGTCAGGTCAACCCGCCTTATTAACAAGTCGGGTTAGGGTTGAAGGATCATGACACGATTATTAAATGGGTCAGGTTAAGGTTGAGCTATTTAGTCGAATACCTCTACCTTGACACGACATGAACCCGACACCCTAACCCGAATTGACACCCCTACTACTATTTGGGTGGTCTAAAAAACCAGGTCAACTTAAAACCATTTTTCCTTTAATTGTAAAATAGGAACAATTTTGGTGTAAAATGAACACTTCTATTTTCTTCTATTTCAATTTCAGTCTTAGAACCAAATAGATAAGAAATAAGAGAGATTAGAGTGTAAAGAGGAGCCACTAGAAAATAGATTGGGTCATCGTGACCCAATTGAGCAACCCCCTGAGCTAATTGGACTAGTGTGAGTGACCCACCCCTAAGCCCATCAGACTAGCGTGAGCGACCTACCCCTAGATCTCTTTGATATTGTCACCGCCACCATTAGATCAAACCACCATGTCCATGCTGCCACCACCAAGCCACTACTGTCGCCGCCAACAACCACCCATGAACCAATCTCTCTCTCTCTCTCTCAATCAAATTTTGATTCTCTATTTTTTTTTTCTTTGGATTTTTATATTGAAAATTTTCTGTTATGAATTCTGGAAAAATATGACAAATTAATAGAAAATGTGTTTTCTAATGCATTTTCAAGAACTGAACCAAATACCTAAAAATAATTTTTAGAGCATTTTTCAGAGTGCAACCAAATGCCTACAAATATTTTCTTTTCTAAATAATTTTTTATCTCGAAAATATTTTATGGCCGGAAAGCATTTTATATCAAACCAAACACAGCTTAAAGGAAAACTTGTCCTTTAAGTTTTAGCATGGTGCGCTTGAATTTTGACTTGAATATCCTCCATGACTGTTGGCATTGAACTCAACTTCTCCTTCATCGGCTGGAAAAATAATTTGTAGAATATCTTTGCGAGGCTTCTCATTATTGATAGTCTATGTCCAAATGCCCATCCAAGAGGATTATAGGAAGCATGCATTTGGATGTAACATGATGTGGGATGCCTTTGGAAAATTAGAGCAACGTTGCTGTCCACAAACCAATGAAGCTCATATGGTATGGAAATTTCTTCCGTTGCATCTTAGGGATAATTCCCATAGAAACCATATTTGCATAACTTCCTCTATCCATCATAGGATTGTTATTGATTGTGTCAGTAAAAAAGAAAACTTAGGTACTGGACCAATCTTTCTTGGTTTCATTTTTTCAGCTCAAAAATATTTGGCGTAAATGCACTTTTAGTCCCTATATTTTTTTTTTTCATTTTGGTCCCTACATTTTATTTTTACTACTTTAAGTCCCTAAACCAATTAGCGTGTCTCATTTTAGTCTTTTCTGTCAGTTAACTAGCGAAAAAGACTGACGTGGTTGACAGAGTGCATTGCTGGCACATTAAACGCTGACTTGGCCATTAAAAAAATATTAAAAAAATTTAACTGGCATTTAGAATATGCTACTTCAGCATTTTAATTTTTAAAAAAACCACATCAAATAAAAATAATAAAAAAATTCAAACCGAAAATAGTTAAATTAATTTTTTTTTCTTTATTTTTGGGAAGAGCACGAAGATCAAAACATATGTTCTTCATTTTCTTCCCCAACAATAGAAAGTGCTTTTTCTTCTTCTTTAGCCAGTGATTGGAAATTGAAAGCTTTGGCAAGATAGGATGGGTGGGTGGGGTCAGATTTGGGTTTGTGTTTGGTTGCTTTGTTTGGATTTGAGTTTTCTGGGTTTGCTGAAAATGGATTGCTGGGTTTGTGTTTGTATTCTTGCTGATGTTTAGGTTTGTGTTTATTGTTTTTGTGTTTGGTTGACAAGAAATGGCAAGAAAATGCTAGAAAATCTGGGCTTTGTTCACAACCACCAACAACCCACAATTAAAACGATCTCCAGCAAACCCAAAAGATCCAGAATACCTACAAGAAAAACAAACCAAAAAACTCATCAATCATCAGATCTCAAAGGCCAAAACTTCCAAAACCAAATCTGAAAATTCAACCCAGCAACAAACTGATTCTCTTAACTAGCAACAACCCAATTCAACCAATCTCCAGCAAACCCAAAAGATCCAGAATACCTACAAGAAAAACAAACCAAAAAGCTCCTCAATCATCAGATCTTAAAGGCCAAAAAATCCAAAACCAAATATGAAAATTCAACCCAGCAACAAACTGATTCTCTTAACTAGCAACATCCCAATTTGCTTACCTCTAGATCGAAACAAAAAGTTGTGTGAGTGAAGGACTTAGCGGAGAGGAAATCAAAGAGGACTCGGCGTGGTCGACATCGTGAAGCCTCATTGCTCCGTCACAAAAACGTTGGCCACCACCACCACTATATCTCTCTCTAATTTCTCAAATCATCATGAAGAGTCGTGTGCGTTTATGGGTATGGGTTGGTTTCATGTTGGGGAAGAAAATGAAGAACACATGTTCTGATCTTTGTGCTCTTCCCAAAAATAAAGAAAAAAAAAATTAATTTAACTATTTTCGGTTTGAAGTTTTTATATTATTTTTATTTGGTGTGTTTTTTTTTTAAAAATTAAAATGCTGAAGTGGCATATTTTAAATGCCAATTAAATTTTTTTAATGGCCACGTCAGTTTTTAATGTGCCAGCAGTGCACTCCGTCAGCCACGTCAACCTTTTCCGCTAGTTGGCTAACGGAAATGACTAAAATGAGACTGATAATTGGTTTAGGGACTAAAAGTAGTAAAAATAAAATATAGGGACTAAAATGAAAAAAAAAAAAGTCAAAATATAGAGACTAAAAGTATATTTATGCCAAAATATTTTTAGTAAGTGCTAGACCTTCTACGTCTTCACCCAAATGTGATGAATATATCTTGAATGTTTGAGACCAAAACTAAAAGTATGCAAATATTATTGGAGATGGCCCAATGGACTTGATAAAATAAACCTAAATTGACTAACCCATACATATATAATTGAGTCATCATGGGTTGGTTTGGATCGATTATATAAAGATTTGGGTCCACTGCAATATTTAGGACTATTGCATCATGTCGGATCTCAATCCGTTATTTAACCATGCAGATTAGTTTGGGTCAATGGTTTTTCTGGCCGATGAGGTTAGCTTGGATTAAAATATATTCAAAACCAAAGCAAACAACCTATGCACAATTGATGTTTGAAGCACACACTTTTCCGCCATACAGTAACTTGAAATAGTAAAATTAACCGATAGATTACAACAAGTCTTCCTAAATAAAGCGAACTTCATTACTAGATGTTCAGATCAGTGATTTCTCCTGTCAAAAACATGTCCAAGGGCTGCATGCCTATCAAACTGGCAAACATACAAAGCAACTCTCTCTCCCTTTCTATCTCCCTCTCCTGACTAAATGGTTAAGTATTTCTTAATAAAGCAGGGTGCCACTCAAACTCACCCTTACTGAAAAAGGTTACAAGGTAGAAGTTGCATATCTCCAGCCAAGCACAACTTCGACAAACTCCTCCAAGTTCATCACATTGACATGACCGCCATCTCTAACTGCAACCAGCACAGATGTTGCAACCCCAGAAACAATGCCTGCAGTGTAACTTGGCAAATATGAGTTGTTCTTAACTCACCAGACATACTATCAATTTTTGGAGAGAGTAGAAAAAAAAAAGGGGCGAGATTGCAAATCTAATACGAAAACCATTTTCCACCCTGGATAAAAAGAAGAGGAAGGGGCAGAAAGAGATATTGATATTTTGAAGCATTATTGAAGAATGAACCATTTTTGGTGCAGCATTACCAATTAAACATTGCACTCAATTGGTTTGTGACAAAAATCAGCATGGATGCATAACTATGAGCCCTTACATATAGAATCTTCCAAAAATGTACAAGTATCTTATGATAACCAGACTATAAAAATAAAAATAAAATGATCCACGAGTTTTGATTGTTCTAACTCGTATTATGAAAAAATAAAATGGGATCATTCGATACTGGGTTCAAATTGTATATTAGGATAGCAAATAAACAGAAAATAAATTAAAATTTGAATGCTCAATATTTGGACTCCTCCAAGCATGAGAAATTCTCTATCATGTTGTTGACATGGATATCATGGTAGCCATTCCAAATAGTAGAGTTAAGCAATTGAATTTGATCTTAAATAAAATGTTCATATCAATCATTATGGATTCTAGTTAGCTCAACTGGCAAAATCTCTTATCATTGAATAAGAGATTTGGGGTTCGAACCCCGCCTACACCAAAAATCATTTGGCATGTTAGCCTAATAATAAAAGCAATCATTATGGAGTGGATGCCATAGATTGATATTTTATCTTATCTATAAATAAATATATAAGCAAAAAAATGTTCATATCAGATGCTTGTAATGTGGACAATTTCTGAGAGAGGTGAATAGTAGGAATTTTGATAGTATTTAGCAAATTTGGCATTTGCTATTCCTCTTTTTTGAGTGTATTGATTACTCATTTTTTTTAGATCTTTTGAATTTGAGATTGTAATTCTTTCGAAGTAGCTAGAAAACACTCCTGAGGTATTTAAAATTTGCTTCCCCATTTATTTAAGTTGCTTTATTATTAAAATAAAGTTACATATGCACCCAAATATATCTTGAACCCACTTTCATCCCATAATTATAAGAGGAAGTGCCATTTGAACCAGTGCTTATTGGTCCAAAAAAGGTACATATTAGATGCTTGTAATCATCCAATCATATATATATATATATATATATATATATATATATATATATATATATATTTCAAGCAGCATAAGAGGTTGCCTTGTCGTCCTACATGGTAGGCAAGAAATCTAGCCAACATATCAAAGATTTAAGAAGGATGCATGTAACCACCAAACCTGTTAGCTCTGGTGGTACCAGTACCTCTGCCTATCGAAACAGTGCAAGTTTGAGCCTCGGGTTATTGTCCCCTTAAAATATATTTTGTTGATATAAAAAAGAAAAGAAAAAAGAAGCCGGAATGCATGTTAGTTAAATAAAAGGTCATTTGTGAGATTCAAGCCAAAAGCAATTGGATGGATATGCATATGATGTAATACAGAGAACATACTCTAAGAATATGCAAATGGAATGCAAGTTGATTCTTACCATTATCAACTACACCCGGTATCACATTGATGTTCTTCTCAAGCTCAGCTGGGTTCTGTATCCCATTCGGGAAGCTGATGAGGTAGCAAGAACTCGAGTTAACAACATTAGTCAGTATTCTTAAACCACAACAACCTTAAACATATTGAAGCAAGTTGGTTTCTGGGCCAATTCTGGGAAGCAGGAATCAATCACACAAGGGTTTGCTAAAGCATAAAAGATGAAAATAAAGAAACGAACAAACAAACCAAGGATGAGCTGATCTTTCAACTAGAGCATCAATTAATATTTGATTTAGATCAAGTATCTAATGTTCAATAAGAAAACAATTGCCTCTTTTGCTATATCACCTCCAGAAGACAATGGCAAATTAGCATCCTTGTAGTCAGGAATGCAATTCAATTCCTTGTTCAGGCCAATTTATCAGGTGGTAAAGGAGTGTGGTGGTCCAAGAAACAGCCAACTGCTGCATGGTAAAGCAGGCTTTAGACAATATGTAGTTGCAGCCTTCCAAATCTAGGCCTCAAAACTAATTCCGCATTTAATAAAGGCAGAAACTGAAAGGATGGATTCCAGGTAAGGGTACCACATGACACTAAAATGTATATTTAAGATATCCAACCGTCCTTTCTCTTCCATCCTCCCAAGAACAAACTCAACTTAACTCAAAAAGCTTAATCCCACTCAACTTGGGGTCAGATTTATAAATATTTCTTGCCATCCAGCTCTATGTAGAAAAATTCCCGGTAAAAATATTCCTTAGGCTTTTGCCATCTAGAACATGTAAGACCAGAACTATTATAGTTCTATTCCAAATTCCACATTAAACTGTCCTGACTTAGCCTACTAGCCTCACAACTAATAGTTGATATAAATTGTTTTCAGTTATCAAATTTTCTGAATAAAAAAAATTTGTAATAAGTCATGCGAACAGGCAAGTCTACTTTTTAAATTTCTTCTATTTGAAAAACTTCTGATTCACATTTGTAAAGTATTAGCCTGTGAAAATACCAAGCTTACAATTTTCAAAACAAGAGCTTTTCTAAAATTTGTGACTTAAAAATTAAAAAAGAAAAGAATAGAAATACAGATGTCCACTTTAAAAGCATATATACATTAGTTTGCAGCCAAGACAACAAAATCAAAAGGGGAATTTAACTAGTACAGTTCTAAAACACAACACATGATCAAAACTATCACACCAGTCCAAAAATAGACTAAGACTTTGAGGATCCTTGTTCATAAAGTTCTGTACCAAAGCTTCATTTGGGGAAAACAAAGAGAGAAATAGTAATAAGAATATACCTCACATCTATAATCATATTCCCAAGATCTGTGATAACTGGACCATCCTTCCTTAGGGCAGATCGAATTTCAGGAACTGTAACATTCACAGGAAATGCAGTAAGTAAGGGCCCGTTTGTTACCATTGTTTAAACAACAGTTTCTAGTGTTTAAACAACATTACACATATTTTCACACTTTTTCACCCACACGTATTTCCAAAAAATACAAACAACGTTACTAGAAATATCTTACCAAACGGGCCATAAATGAAATAACTCCCTCTTCCCCCCACCCCAACCAAAAAATATTCTAAATATGTATCTACAAATAAATAATAATAGAGTCATCCAGTCTCGAATAAAAAGCATGAAAATGCCCTCTGGGAACTGACAAAAGGAAATTAGAACAGACAATCCTGTCATTACAACTTCCCAATGTAATTAAATAGGGTACAAATAAACAACCCTAAAGGAAGAAGAAAAAAAAAAAAAACCCTCAAAGAAAAGTCCAATGCAATTGTATGATTTATAAACAGATAATACAGAGATGCATCATTTAATTTGTATTTGGAATGGCACAGTGAAAACTAACCTCCTCCAAGAGCAATGAGCCGCCTTGAAACAGGTGATGTGGCCAGTGGGAGAACTTCAACCTAAAACACATCTTGTCAACTTTTTGGACATGTTGCATGGGATCAATATCAACAATCAATTTGAAATCCTATTAAATTATTCCAAATCTTCTTAAGATGAGTGTGAATGAAAATCATAACATCATCATTCTCTACAGCAAAGTCTCTCAAATGGTACCAACTAAATTAGGGTCCTTACCCAGACATCAAGCCATAAATAAATAAATAAAGGTTCTTCTATAGGACTGAGTTCTCCTGCTCAATATTTTCTATTATTAATCAATGCAAATGAGAAAAATATATGACTAAACATGTCTATGATTAACAATATCAACTATGAAGAACTCAAAGTACAGAAACAAAATAACTGATTAAGCACAAAGGGAAGTTACTAACCGCGACTGGAAACTTGCTACCAAGCCGATGAACAACCTTTGTGTGTTCAGCTAATATTATGCACACATTTGCCATGGAATAAACAACCTGATTTAGGAAAAGAAAAATTATCAGAATAAAAAATAAGTTGGATCAATATTGTAACTTTAATCTGGATGCCAGGTACTCAAGTGGAGATCCATAACTTTTGTTACCCCCCCCCCCCCCCCCTCCAATTCAATTGTAGGTTTAAACATGTGTGTGTGTGTGTGTGTTATTTTCACTTCTAGAGCTTCCTTTGTGTGCATAGGGATAACTCCTATTTGAAGAAATGATGAGGGAGGGTCACTTAAGATGCTGTGGTGATATGCAATGAAGAACAATTAATGCATTGGTGCAAAGGTGATATAATGAAGATAATAACTGGACTGCTGCAGTCACGAAGTCAAGAAATTAAGATAACCCACATGAGACGAGCTTATTATGAAGATAATAATTTCTTAAATAAACTTTATGCAACAATAATAAGGACAAAGTTTAGTTACAAAACTGGTTGTAACTGATTGTAGCCTACATTTCTCAATAAAATAAACATTACTGCATATTTTGAAAATTTAACCGTTGAATTGCATATTCTTTACGCTTTTAATACACAGGTCAATTTTTGTGTCAATCGGATATTATTTACTATATGATCTATAAACTTATATATTATGCATAATTTTAAACTACAAAAATTTGCAATTTAAACAATTTATTGATGACATAAAATATCTTTAATTTTCTAGAAATTTTGCAAGCATAAAAGATATGAAAGCTATAAGAAGAAGATGTAATTCAACGGTGGATTTTTTAAAATGAGCCTCAAATAAAAAGATATTGAGTAAGGTTGTAGCCTTAAGCTACAAACTTAAGCTACAACCAGTCCTGTAGCTAAACTTTGTTCTAACAATAATTAGGCCTTTATGTAAGTCAGTATCAAACACTATCTGAAACCAAGGTTCAAACATCAAATTGAAACCAATAAAATACCAAAGAAGCCAAGAATTTAAAAGAACTAAGCAGAAAACTATGAACTGCTAGCAGCTGGCGCATGCAATATAACTGCTAAGACTTGATTTAGACACAGCTGTGTCACAGGAAGTGATGAAAAAACTTTTACTAATTCCTGAATTATTAGACTATTGCCATTAATAACAGGAATCCCGTTGTCTAGCAGAGACAAAACACCCATTTTCCCAATGAATTATATCATTAAGACAATTCAGTGGTAAATAACAATTAGTTTAAATTTCACTCACCTTCTGAACAGTATGAGCAGCTTCCCCTCCCTGGCAAACAAAAAATAGCAGTAAATCTAATTAGACATCAGAATATTAAAATACAAAAACCAAAAAGAACCAACACACCCAAAAAAAAATGCCATGAGGAATCTTAAACCTTTAACAGGTTTTTATTGAAGTCCACTTCATCTACCCCGTCAAACACAATGTCAATGTTATCAACATCATTCAAATCAACCTGAATTGGCAGCAAAAACACTATGGAGATGAAAACATATGTCAGAAATATAGTAAATTAAATATCTCATCTAGAAAGGTTACCCAAAATATTAAGAATACCCGATAAAACTTACCGTTCTCAAACCAAACTGTTTGGCTAGAAGTCGTGAATGGTAGTTTGCTCCAACTGCAACAATGTCCTTCAACTGGAAGAACATTTGAAATGGCTAATCAAAACCCATTGACAAGAATACAAATACCAAATTTTGTAACGTGGATGAGCCAGTAATTACAATTACAATTTGCTTTGATCATAAGAATACTTCAACAAACCAGACCTACACTTCATAGTTCATGATCAAAAGTGGAAAATGGACATTTACTTCTGTGTGTTTTATAGTGCAACCTACCCCTTTCTAGGGAATTATTAAATGACCATTAAAAATAAAGATTTCATATGAAGCATGAATTTAAACAAAATCCTCACTTATATCTTTGTGTTATAATGCTTCAAATCTGTGCATTAGTGATGTTACGAGTCTCTAAATATTCAATTGTAAGGAAAAAGAGAATCACAGTCTGTATCCTCTTATGTGTAAAGATGGTAAAAGGTTTGCAAATGAGCTTTAGCTCAAATGGCACATCCTCCCCCTTCTAAGAGCAAGGTGGAGGGTAAAGTTGTGAGTTCAAGACCCACTAGATGTGCGTGTTACTAATGGGTATGGTTTTTTTTTTTAATTTTTATTGTTTATATGTAAACTACTATTACAAATGAGGAAATAGATCAAGAAAATAATTAGCCTACTCCTAAATAATTACAATCTCAAATTCATAAGATCTATAATGTAAAAACTCTAGAAAAGAATTTGACAGGGATGCTACTCAAAACAGTAAACCCCTCATACAGGGATCTCAATAAGTACATGTACAGGCCATTCAATACCATATAAAATTCCAAAGAGAGTAAACACAAAAGACCACATGTTATTGCCAAGCAACAAACTCTCCATCACTCTTGCAAGTGCAATACTAGTCAACAGTCATAAATTAGGTAGAGTTTTCAAAGATTATCGACAGTCAAAATTTTGTCAAATGTTGGTACCCAAGCAAAGAATGAAACCATATGGGGTGCCTTTACACTCCATATTCTCCTCCAGGGCAAGTGAGTTCTTATAGAATCCTCTAAGACCCAGTAGAAGGACCAAACCTTGAACTTTCCATTTTAGCTAATCTCCATGGATGTTAATCTTCAAGATGGTCTTAAACATACTTATAAAAAAAAAGAAAAAAAAAAAAATACTTATCAACAAAAAAATGGCCTTAGGAATACTAATCATTGAAGAAATTATCCACTGCTTCCAACTGAGGGTTCAGGATATGTCCAGCACCCAATTAAGAAGCCATAGAAGCACCTTCATCCATGGCCACTCAAGGAACAAATCCCTAAGAAAAACTTCAGCACACCAAAATAACAGCATAAAATACGTAAAAGAGAGGATAAAGTGCTGTTATTAAGAGCACTCTTTTTTCACTGATAAGAAAAAAGAGTGCTCTTAATAAAAGTGATCTTCCCCCCATTTTGCAAGATACAATCTCTTCCAGCTGGCAAGCCTATTCTCCATCTTTCGACAATCAAATTCCAAAACGCTCACACCTAATGGGAGATTCCAGTGGTAAGCCTAAATATATTACAGGAAGTTAACCCAACTTGCAACCCAAAATTGTTGCCTAGTCCGTAGCTTTGTTCACCCCACTGGTACAAGCTCACTTTTATTTCAAATTGATACAACTTTAAAAAGAAGGATACATCTAAGGAAACCAGGATGCTAATCATTTTCCTTACAAAACAATATTATATCATCCACAAAGAGAAGGTGCAAGATTTTTCCATGCTCACATATTTCACCCTTCAACTTGAAATCCAAGCAATTGAAGCACCTTCAACAACTCTATGCAACGTCCTACTCACGATCTCCATAATTAAGATAAACAATAATGGAGATAAAGGATTCCTTGTCTCAATCCTCTAGAAATACCAAAGAAACCGGTAGGGCTACAAACAACCATTGATCATGATTGAGAATTGAGTAGTGGATACACAAAAACGTATCCAATCCAGCCATTTCACCGCAAAACTGTATTTCTCAAAACAAGAACAGCAAGCAATCCCAATTCATGATCATAATCCGTCTTGACATCTAGCTTATAAAAACCACTGGGCTTCCACTTCGCAGTCTACTGTCCAAGCACTGAATCAAGGATCTGCCTAGTTGGTCTTGAACACACAACATCATCCTCCGCCCTGTTCTGTATGGGGAGGAAGTGTCATTTGAGTTGCATCTAATTGGTAAGTAGAATGAAAATAGTATGAAATCCTATTTAATTTCTAAGAGGGAGAACAAGATCTAAGGAATCTAACTCACATGAAAACCGTAGTCAATTCTTTTGCAGTACAAGTGGTAGTTAATACAGAAAGAAGGAAAAACTATCATAAATTCATTAGAACCACACCTTTCCTTCACCAATTAGTTTTCCAAGCTCTTCAATGACGAGAGATGTGCCTCCTGTCCCCAGTCCAATCACCATTCCAGATTTCACAAGTTCCACAGCCCTCTTAGCAAGGGCAAGCTTAAAAACATCTTGTGCTGCAAGAGTATTATTGAAAAATTATATGAAGTCCATTCAAATATGTAGAAAAAGAAAGGGTAAGAGATGTGGAAAGTAAACTAGACTGCACTACATAAACATATAAAAAGTTTGAGCTAGTTCCTCCAATATGCTAGACTACAATCCACAAGAGAAAAGAATGTACAAAAATAACAGGAAAGATTAATTGCTTAATCAGTCCATGAAGTAACACACCATGCCATTGTTGACATACAAATCAGTGATAGATGTCCTTGTCCCATAAACTCATTCACAAGCAATTACAAACAGACTTACATAAGTACCTACAAAATATGAATATAGGAGCAATGCATGAATTCATGGGCCTAAAGGACTCACGGCACATAGAATCTGATGTCCAGATTTCAAGGCTAGATTATAAGGTGCTCTTTTTTTCCCACATGCAACAAACATAGGGTGGTGCATAACCTGCTCATACATTAACCCCCATACTTATATGTGTCACAGCCATTAATATTTTCTACTGGAAATGAAAGCAAAATCCAATACTTCAAAGACCACCAAATGAAGCTCTGCATTTCCACTATAAAACTAAAATTTGAAAAAAAAAAATGCTAATATGGATCTTTGAACTTACAGTTTTGGGAGTTTTCAAGGGCTGAATTTCTTCTCTTTAGATGATTGAGCGTGCTTTCAGATGTAGGATGGCCAGTATTTGGAAATAGGTGATGCTTCTCACCATTTGCTAACTGTTTAGTAACATTGACTCCTTCCACTGCAGAATAAACTATTTTTAAGAATTTTTGTTGTTACAAAGCCATATGAATGAGCAGATGACTCTGAAAGTTTATGATTCAGTTCAAACTGACCACTCATAATGACCTATGCTTAACATAGGCAGTTGCACAAAATCACAAATGATAATTCTCACCTGATGGTAAAATTTCACAGCTTGCAGCTACACCAACAAGAGAAGGATAATCTTGGTGCACTATTGCTTCCGCTGGATCTTTTGCTTTACTTCTCCTTTGTGCCCGAGGACCCCCACTTTTTTTGCATCTATTACTATGAAACATCCCTGGACTCAGTTCATGATTATGTTCAAGAATGACATGACACAGATGGAACTTCCCATCAGAGCCAAGTGCAACATTAACTTTGGCTTTGCAATTTGTTTTAGGAGACTGTCTCAATGAAAACTTTTTCTTTGCCGTGCTTTCCCGCTTTCCAGCTCTTGCACATGCAAGAGTAAAGTAATTTAACTTGCCATCATCCCTACACCTTGAACTTCTTCGGTATATACCAAAGCCTTCACGCTGAGCAAACTTGCTATAGTAATTACGAACCTCTTCCGGAGAGGCAAAAACCATCCCGGCCACGGGTGTTTCTACTTCTTCATTCCCTAACCCTCCTACATTGTGTTCCTCTACTTTGTCACCGTCAACTCTCTCCTTATCACAAGAAGACCCTTGATTATCATTCTCCAATGTCACGTTTACCATAGAATCACCTTCCATCTCCTAATAAAATAACCCCAAAAAAAATGTGGCCTCAAACTTGATTAACTGAATAAAACAGATTAGAAACGGCACAAAATGCTACAATTGAGGCTTATAGCAATCTAGAAAGTTGCCAAACAGGGATCTTTAACCAACCAAACAGTATCAAATAATCCAAGTTATTCAGCCCCACAATGATCTCAATAAGTTCCTAGTAAATCCCACCAAAATTCAAGAAAGAATCACTGAGAGTTTATTTACTTCAAATCCCAATTCAAAAATTTCCAGAGATTTAATGGCTGAATGTTACATCCCAATTCTAATACAAGGGCCCTTTAAACATTGATCAGAAAAATTACCCAACGCCAAAAAAAAAAAAAAAAAGACTCATAACAGAGCAGATAACCCATAAGCCAAAAAACTTCATGTACACTCCAAGAAACAGATTTTTTGTGAGGACCCATTTGGTTCCTCAGAAAATTAAGGCAAGGAAAACAAAACCCAGAAGTTAAATTCAATATTTTTCCACGATTTGGAGCCTATTAAGCCTCATTTGATTTAGTTGTGCTAAATTTTTCACTTTCCTAAAACTAAAAAATAAATAAATAAAAAGAAGTAGAATTCTAAGTGATTTTGAGAATTATTAAAAGTGTGCATATTCTGGACAGACAAAGAGAGCATAGAAAAAACAGTCACAATACAAGTAATGAGAGTCTTACGAATAGAGAGAGTCTGGGACTGAACTGGGGCTTCGCCAGAGAACACAGTGTTGGGTTGGTGGGATGAACAACACCACATACCCAAGAAGTGCAGCCAACACAAAAAACGCACCAACTCCCTTTGAAAATCAAACGACCGGTCACCTAAACACTTTGATTTTCAACTGTAGAAAACACTTATGGCATGTACAATGAATTTTTTTTAATTATTATTTATTTATAACCATGAAATCTGTATTTATTATTTATTTTTATGTGAATAAGAGGGCGTTTGGATGCGGATTTCAGCGTTTCCAACCTCCTTTTTTTTTTTTTTTTTTTCCGTTTCTGCTGCAGAGAACAAAAGTCATTGTGCGCACACAGTGGTGTACTGTTCATCACCATTTCAGTCAATTTTTTTATTAAAGATGAGACAAATGTCACTATTTACGCATTTAAAAATTATTTTATTAAAGTATTTTTTAGTTTCAATTGCATTCAAACGGACCCTAAGTATAAGGTAGTTTGGCTGTAATTTTATAATAGGATAGAGTTATTTTCTTTCTTCTCTTTTTTGACAGATTTGACAATTATTACTTAGGTATACTTATTTCTCATCTAAATTTGTAATATAATACTAGCCTTAGTACACGCGCTTCACATGTAAGATAAGTAGGTAAAATCTATGTTTTTTATTATATATATAATTTTTTGAGAATCTAATTTATAAGTAGATAAATAAATTTGAAAATCAATAGGAATGAACCTATTTTTTAGACAATGTTTTAGTAGAAGTTGGGGTTGTATTTTTTCTGTATTGTCCTTTAGTTTTGTCTCTACTTAAATATAGGAATGTAAAGGTATTTTAGAACAAAAAAAATATGGATTGTCCTTTAGTTTTTTTTTTAATATATATTTAGATTTGTTTTTAGATAAACGTGAGGTGTTTAACTTATTTTTCTATTTAAAAAAAAACAATAAACGTATAGTTGTTTTAAATAAGTGAGTTAGTGGAAGAATGTTCTTATTTTGTACGCAATGTTTTAGTACAAGTTAGACATGTATTTTTACCCATTGTTATTAATACCGTTGCGGACCCCGTTTCGGTTTGTCTAGTGGAATGGAATATTTCGGTACCGGCCGATTTCGGCGTACCGTTTTAAGGTGTTTCGGGTTCCTAAAAATTAAATTATATATATTATTGTAAAACATAAAATTGTCAATTCTAATAAATAAATAACTAAATTTCAAATAATACAAATCATTTAGTCTTAACTCTTAAGTCTTAAACATCAATATAACATCTATTTAACATCACACAATAAAAAGATTTAGAAGACAATAACTAAATATCAAATAATACAAAACATTTAGTCTTAACTCTTATGTCTTAAACTTCAATACAACATCAAATAATAAGAAGACTTATAACAAGTCATTACTCATTACATAAGCCCATAATAATTAATAACTAATAAGCCAATAAAATTTATAACATAATATTAGCCATCAAATAATAAAATTTTTTTTTTTTTTTTCCATAGGCCAAATCAAGTACCGGCCGGAATTCACATCTCGGCCGGAATTGGCCGGAATGGCCGAAATGGACCGGAATGGCCCGAAATTTGGCCCGAGGTGGAACGTTAAGTATCTCGGTACCGGTTTGCATACCGGAACGAAAAATTCCGGCCGTTCCGGCCGGAACGGAACGGAATCAATAACAATGTTTTTACCAAACTATCATTTAGTTTTGTCTCTACTTAAACCTACGAGTGTAGGGGTATTTTGGAATAAAAAAAATTCGGTCCAAACAGGGAAGCCCCTTAAATAATAGTACTAGAGTAGTCTCTGAACACGCGCTCACATGCGTGCTCAGAGACTCTTCTATTTTTTGGTAAGGGTTAATAATTTGCATCCATTATAAATTAAATTACTGTATTTTTCAATCACAAAAATATCTAGGCGTGTGATAATTTTAATATTTGGTACAAACGCTTATCACACCCCTAGGTTTTTTTGTGATTAAAAAATGTAGTAATCTCAATTTATAGATGAAAATTATTAACATTCACCAAAAAATAGAAGAGCCACTCACACTCGTGGTCAAAGGCTAGTTAATATTTATATATTTTAAACTACTAATATGACCAAAAGTGTCATGAGAGTCACTCCAAAAAATGAACACTGATATAGCATTGAAAACATATGTTCGTATGTAGATTTACGGAACAAATTCTTACTAAGAAAAACTAAAATTTATGGAAAAAATGTTTCACCTTACTACCGAAAAAAATAGGAGTGTTACATCTACAACATTTTCACAACAAATCATAGGTGACACTTAGGATTTGTTGTAAAAATATTGTAAACATAGCATTTTTGGGAAAAAAAAAATATGTACAGCATGACTCATAACTCCAGTCATAACTTCTTTGTGGTTGAGATTTCCGTGATAGACATAGACATAGAACAATTGAAAGACTTAACACCTGCCAATATAAACAATCGATTAGCAGAAACAAACATATGACATAATCATTAATATGTAGTTTACTATAATTCCAATGACACTCTTTTATTAAAAAAAGAAAAAAAAATCATTTGAAGATAACTTTTTATTCACCTTTACATGAGATTGTAACTTTATGTGCCATTTTTTATTGGCATGTACCCAAGGCTAGAAACTAAATTTGTTAGAGGAATATCTTAGCACGAATAAATTAGATCAGTTAATTTCTGAGAATCAGAATAGCTTTGTGGGTGGGAGACAAATCCTTGACTCGGTTCTTATTGCAAATGAGTGTGTGGATAGCCGAGGGAAGAGTAGGGTTCCTAGAGTCATTTCTAAACTCGATATGGAGAAAGCCTACGATCATGTGAATTGGGAGGCTTTGCTGTATTTGTTGAATAGGATGGGCTTTGGAGTGAAGTGATGCAAGTGGATCCGTACTTGTATATCCACTATTCATTTTTCTGTTTTGATTAATGAGTCTCCAGCTGATTTCTTTGGTAAGTCAAGGGGTTTAAGACAAGGAGATCCGCTATCTCCATTGCCGTTTTTTATCATGATGGAGGTGTTTAGTAAGATGTTGAGAAGAGTGGAGGGAGCTGGTTTGATCCGTGGTTTTAATCTTAAGGGTAGAAGGGATGGAGGGGAACGTGTTTCTCATCTATTATTTGCAGACGATACTATCATTTTTTGTGATGCAAATGTGGAGCAAATTCTTCATATTCGGTTGTTGTTGCTTAGTTTTCAGGCAGTAATAGTTTTGAAGGTCAATGTGCATAAGAGTGAAATGGTTCCAATAGGGGAAGGTTGTTGATGTGCATGCTTTGGTTGATATCTTGGGCTACAGAGTTGGAACTTTGCCTATGTCGTATCTTGGCATGCCGTTGGGGGCTTCTCATAACTCCCCTTCAATTTGGAATCCAATCTTGGAAAGAATTGAGCGGAAATTAGTTGGGTGGAAGAAGTTATACCTGTCTAAGGGGGGTTGATTGATGTTACTCAAGAGTATGCTATCTAGTCTTCCGACTTACTTTCTTTCGTTATTCACAATTCCTACTCATGTGGCTTATAAAATTGAAAAGTTGCAAAGGGATTTCTTATGGGGTGATAGCAAGATTCATTTAGTAGGATGGAATAAAGTTTGTGCGTCTATAGCCAAAGGTGGCTTGGGGATAGGGAAACTTACTATCTTTAATAAGGCATTATTGGGGAAATGGTTGTGGCGGTTTGGGAAGGAAGAGGGTAGGTTATGGAGGAGGGTGGTAGCTTCAAAATATGGGGAAGAATGGGGGGGATGGACCTCAAAGCTGGGTAGGGGAGTTCATGGGTGTGGTGTGTGGAGAAGTATTCTCGCATGGGATGGGAGGATCTTAGCAAAAATTGTCAATTTGTTGTTGGGTTGGGGAATAGAGTGAGGTTTTGGCAGGATGGGTGGTATGGGGATCAACCTTTTCAATTGGCATTTCTAAGGCTGTATGGTATTGCCATTGATAAGGAGGCTTCTGTTGAAGCTTCTTTGCCTAGGCAGGGGGCGGAGGAGAGAAGATTTTGGAATGTTCGTTTTAGTAGATTTTTTAATGATTGGGAGATGGATGAAGGACTGCAGTTTCTTTGTTTAATGGGTACCATTAACCCTCCTATGGAGGTTGGAGGCCGGATGAGATGGAAATTTAAGCCTAATGGGGCTTTTAACATCCGGTCGTATTATAACAAATTAAGGGATTCTCCATCAATTGTCTTTCCTTGGAAAGCTATTTGGAGAGTAAAGGCCCCTAGGCGAGTTTCTTTTTTTGTTTGGTGTGTAGTTTGGAATAAGATCCTAACGGGAGATAATATGAGATTGAGGAGATTGGATTTTGTGGATTGGTGCATTATGTGTTGTCATTGTGGAGAGACGGTAGACCACTTACTTCTTCATTGTGAGATGGCTTATCAGTTATGGAGCTTTGTTTTTATAGCTTTTGGCTTGTCTTGAGTTATTTCTAGATTGATACCAAACTTGCTTTTAGGTTGGTGGAATTGGCTGGAGAAGCATTTGTCTCAGATCTGGAACTTAGTCCCGTTGTGCATCATTTGGTGTATTTGGAAGGAACGAAATCAAAGGACTTTTGAGGATTTAGATAGCTTCAGTGATCAGTTGCTTGCTTCTTTTAGTGGAACTCTTTTTGACTGGTCTCGGGTGTGGGGACTCACGTCTAGTGATTCCCTCCCTTCTTTTCTTTGCTCCCTTTTTCTCTTATAATTTATTTGTTGTTTGGTTTTCTCTTCTGTTTCTTTGTTCTCTTCTTCTTGTATTTTCTGGGTTTGCTCTATGTTTTTCATGCATAGAGTAACATTTCGTATATATATCATTCTTACTTATATAAATAAAAAAAAACAGTATCATAATTTCTGGCATTTTTCATTAAGAGTGGGTCATTTCTATTCAATTTGAAAAGGCTACATGGAAAAGAACCAATAACACATCAACATAAAAACAAATACATAATAGTTAAATCAAGTTCTACATTACTAACCTTTGTATGCTTTTCTTCGTCAATTCTTGTTGCATGTTTTCAAAGTTTTAGTTTTCATTTATAAATGTAGTTGAATTGATGAAAGTAACTTAGGAAAAATCCAAACAATGGGAAATGTGCAATTCGGGGGATCTTAGGAACTGCTCACCATCATCGTGGGCTCTGGTTGAAAAGGCAAGAGTTGAAGAAAATTCTTTAAAATTGTTTGATGGAAGGATAGATTGGTGAGTTACCAGCCGTATAATTCATTCTAATTTTTCTCTAGAGTAATGGAGTAACATGTGCAAGGTGAAAACTAAATCTAAAGTAGGAGTGGAATGAGATTATTTGGAATTGAAAAATGAGTAGAAGAGCAGGTAAAAGTGGGGGAGATAGAGATATAAAAGTAGTAACTGATCCCAAGAGATTTTGATTTAGTGGGAAGTTAGTGGGATGGACGGATGGTTGTGTATGGTGTGTGAAGAGTGGGAGTAAGTTATTCAAGGAGCAAATAATTTGTAAAATGTTTTTTTTTTTTTTTTAATTTTGCTAAAATTTAGGAGTTTTTGAATTATTAATTTTACATGTCTAACCCTATTATTTAAGTTTTACAAACTAGTCAATTTGAGGGTATTTTAGGTATCGAAATTGAGAAATCCAAACAGGGAAAACCCCTTAAATAATAGTATAGATAGATAACAGTAATTGTTTTTTAATGTACCTTATAACTTTAAAAATTAATATTTTTTATATTAAATTAAATTAAATATATCAATAATATAACCAGTATTGAATAATAAAATAGACATAAAATTAAAGAGCAAAATCATTATAAGTTACATGATACATATAAATTGTGCAAGTCCAAGTTTTAATTAAAAAAATTATAATATATTATAAAATAATTTAAAATCAATAATGAAACACCTTTTAAGTTTTAAATATATTGAATATTTTTTTATAATTGAAGTAGTATTTTAAAATTTTGATAATTTAGTTTCACTCAAAATAAATTATGTTAGAAATCTAGCTTAATTAAAATTTACAGCCTTTAAGTTTTCCTTTTCAATTTTTTTCCTAAAGTATCATTTTCTCTTTTCAATTTTATCCCATAACTTTCATTTGTCAGTTTGGCCCTTCCATATAGTACTTTTATATAATATAAAACATATAGAAACTTATTAATTTAAAAAAAAATTATTGAAAAAAATTATATAAAATATAATATAAAAATTCAAGATAATTAAAAATAAAAAATAATTTCTATTTTTTAAATAAAAAAAATAAATAATGAACCTTTTAAGTGCATACTTCTTTTTATTAAAAATGGCTGAAAATATATATGAGAAAAGTTAATGGATGTCTTAAGGGCATTGATTTAGAAAATATTTTTCTAAATTTGTTATGGGAAAAATTTTAAATTTAAATTTTAACAATTTTTTATATTTCTCATAAAAGTAGTATCAAATTTTTTCTAAAATAGTTAGTTAACAAATGCTCCAATGACACTTATATATATATATATATATATATATATATATATATATATATATATATATATATATATATGTATGTATGTATAACATTTCTACTTTTTTTTTAATACAAGATATAACTATACTCTAACTTAATCTAAGTGTATATGTGTGTGAAGCTCCCTCCTGAAGACTTGAACCCCGGCCCTTGCCCCTCACAAGCACTTATACTTGTGGATTGACCATCACACCAAGGGCGTGCGGTGGTAACATTTCTACTTAATATGAAACAAATTGAACAGAGTCATAAAATCACATTGAAGTATAATAAATTTGAATTGAATCTTTTATATTTTACGCTATTTCTTTTAGAATTATATTTTATTAAGTTTAGATGCATGAATTTGATGTAAAATATAATTGACATGAATTAGAGTATAACTGAAAGGACACTTTGCATAAAATTGCAGTGTATTTAAAATCTAAAAACAATTGGCATTAATTATATGGCAATTGGAAGGAAACTTGGCATAAAATTATAGGCCAATTAGAAAGACACTTTTTTTTTTGTTTTTTTTTTTTGAGAATCAATTAGAAAGACATTTAATATGAAATTGAAGTGTAATTAGACTCTAACTAGTCGCTCACTTGTGTGTTGCGCACGAAGAAGTTTTATATAAAGGTGACATATTTAAAACAACTTTTGTCGTACAAAAATTATAAACAATGCTATCTTTCTAAAAAATTCAATAGATAAGTTGGGGAAAATTTAAATTATTTATAACATTTTTGTGATTAAACAATCTATAAATAACCAGTTACAATTTTTTTAAAAATAATTATGAATATTAGAAATTAAAATTTTCACAAATCTATCTCAATTTTTATGTTTCTTAAAAAAAATCACAACTCTTAGATATTGTGTCAAGGTCTTATAGTTTCAGTCCGAAGGAATTTTGTGTTTAGATAGATCTCAAGGGAAAATATGATTTTGGATTTTACATTTTGGGGTTACTGTCAATTTGGTCCCTACATTTTGATAGCAACCAATCGTCAATTTAGTCCATGTTATTTTTAACTTGTAATCAATTTTTGTTAGTGAATTGACAGTAGGGACCAAATTATCTATATTTTGAAAATAATAGGGATTGAAAACAATAACCCCAAAAGGTAGAAACCAAAATAGTATTTTCACCAAAATCTTAGTTACAACTTATAGGAATGTGTAAATTTCAAGGCTTCATTTTTTACAACATAAAATGTTGTCTATCAAATATTACTTGTCTTCTAGTGTTTGTTTGCATGCTTTAAAATACTCTAGAAAACATTTTCTAACGTTGAAGCTTTTACGAAAAATCACAAACTTCCCTATATTTTTGTCTTGACATAATAGTAATGTTAAGTTCATAATATTGTCACAACAATTGACAAATCTTAGGTAAAAAATTGTTAGTGAGTAAAAAAATGATGTTAGTGATATGCTTAGATTAGAACCAATTACATTTAGGTACTTAGGATTTGTTGTAAAAATGTTGACGTAACATTATTTGTTGATATAAATAAAACAACTTTAATTTGCCTCTTTAAACTATTAATAAAAAATATCGCACACTCTTGGTGTGATGGTCACTCCACAAAAATAAGTGTCTGTGAGGTGTTGGGGGTAAGGGCCGGAGTTCAACTCTTTAAAAAGGAGTTTCACACACACACACATACTTAAATTAGGCTAAACTAAAATTTCTATATTGTATATATATATATATATATATATATAAATAAAAAACAACTAAAACCAACCTAAATATTTAATTTTTTTAGGCAACACATTCAAGTTCCAACAACATATTAAATATTAGGCATAACACATTTGTGGGGGTCAGAACACAAAAGCTAGAGGGCACTATTGGTGTTGTTGATCTACACAACTAATTTATGAGAAATGTAAGACATAAATCCACAATGGGAGAATTAAACAGACAATTCAATAGAGAAGAAATTGAATCAAAACTTGTTATGGGCGAATATCGTTTTCCCCAAGGGGATACAAGGATAAAGGAAGTACAATACTACTCAGAGCTTTCCTCAGTCTCTCTCTCTTCTAGCTTTTCTCTCAAAATTTTTGAATCCCCTTCCTATTGATCTCCTCCTCCTTTTATATCCCTCCTCTCCTCCAATTGTCCTGTTCTCTAGCCAGATTTTTGAGGTGGAACCTGTCCTATCAACACCCATTCCTGCCATTTTGTGATAATGAGGGCAGGTTTTAGGATTGTCCTCCTTATTATGGCCAGTCAATTAGTAATAAATGCGGTTGTCGTTAAGTGAGGAGAGTATTAAATGCAAAGGTGACTGAAGAGTTGGGCTTTGTGTTTTTTCAGATGCATTCTCGTGGTAACTTGACGACGAGAATCATGCATTCCCACGGTAACCTGACGAAGCAAAGCCATTTTTGTAACAAAGGAGGCATCCCTCAGTAATATCTTGCCTCGACTTGAACTCAGTCCCCGAGGGATTTTTGGACGCAGTTCGCAGCGTACCTCCTTCGGACCACGGGCCCCGCCAAATCCCCTCAAGTCTCCATGTAAACACCTTACCATGGAAGGGACTCCCTAACTTTTAGTCCTCGGTCTAAGGCCTTCGTGGTGAGCTCAGGCACACTCCCCCACAACATTAAAGTTCCTAGTAACACATTCAATACCCATAACCCATTCAAGTTCTAAAAATCTACATAATCATGATTCTAAGGTCAAAATACATATTTTCCTTTTAAAAAAAGTTCAAAATACATAACTACATATTAATTAGACATGACATGGTTCCATCCATGATCCATGTTCAAAATGCATGATTATACAACCATTCAAGTTCAATTTTATGACATGGTTATGTGTAGTTAACTTGCCCCACCCTTCCTTAAAAGTCACCATGAATTTTAAGTGAAATTTGTGGTGTCTTTGTATTAGAATCATTTTCTCTCTTCCTTGTGTGTGTATTTGTTTCTCAAAAAAAAAAAAAAAAATCGAGGTTCATGTTTGTAATAAATGCGCATTAGTTATTACTTTCAATGCCCATTATCTTTGTTGGGGGAAAAAATGCCCAACAAAAGTTTTCAAAGCTTATCATTTCTAGCCAAAAGAAGAAGAAGAAGAAAAAAAAAACATTATAGTCTTTTCATCATAAACAAAATAAGCTAATATAACTCATAAAAATAACGCATGATAAGTTTCATACCACTACTTTATCGTAGTATGTTTTTCTATCACAAGCATTCATCTACATATTAACATCCCATCTAAAATCATTTTTCTCCCGAATATATTGAATGGTATTCGATATGCTCTTAACATAACATAACAAAACATAATTGTCCTTACAAAAACACATAGAATTAAATTTATATTACATTATCAACCATATTAAAAATAAATAAATTAAACACACAAATTTACTCATTTTCTCTAGTTATATAATTATCTCACAGTGTGTGACATATCCTTTTGACGTTCCATTCTTTAATTTCTTCTTGACGTTTCTGTTATGCTTGTTGGACATGCATTATCTTGCTAGGGGAAAATTCTTAAGAATTACTCCTAAGAATTATCTTGCTAGGTACATCTTCCATAAATGAGTCATTAGAATCAATCCTGATAATATGATTGTGAACGAGATAACATACCAAATATTCTTATGTTTCGAATGACCCAAATGGTTTTGCATCAATACATAAAAAAGAGTTTCAAGAATCCAAAGTCCAAACCCTTTCTCAATATAGTAGATCACAATGAAGATTAACAAAGGTTAGATAATTCACATGCATTTTCAACTGAGTCACCACTAAATCTCTTTCAAATAGTATCAGACACTTAGATAAGGAGACACATTCCATTTTTATTACCATATTCAACAAATTGTTTTTACAAAAATCACTAATAGTAAAAATTAATCTTACACCCAAAAGGATTAAAAAAGAAAAATTGTTCTATTCCTATAATCCCTGTGGGGACTTTAGATGCGTAGGTAGTATTTTCATGGAAGGGAGAGAAATTAGAGATTACTGTGAGATGCATTAAAAAGTGAATGGGTAAATAGAAAAGGTCGGTTTTATTAAAATTTAGTTAAAAATATGAATGAGTCCGTTTGGATATAGTTTATTTTGCTGAAAACTGAAAACACTATAGTAAAATAATTTTTAAATGTGTGCATAGTACTGTGGACCCATTTTTAATTTTTTTTTTCTGAATAAAGTAGTTGCGGGTATTATGAACAGTGCATGAAACATGCATAAACAGTACATAAACATGTGTGAATAGTAAAAAACACTGACAGACGTGATTAAGCGCTTCTCAATTAAGAAAAAAAAAAAAACCTGTAAATGCTGACGGCAAAATGCAGCCACTGTCCAAACGTTGCTGAAGTTCAGCCGTTGATTAAGCGGGGAAAAAGGTCAGCACGTACAACTATACACGTTTTCATGGCTTCTCATTTTTTGTCTGTTTTCTTTTTAAATATTCTTTGGTTTAATGGTCAAAATAATATTAGGAGGAAGAACCCTACTTGTTTTTCCACCCTGATAATATGACTGCTCTTGTATCTGTTGGCTTCCATCCCCACACACACAGACCAGCTGTCTCCAGATTGGTCTGAATATCATATCATAAGATTGCATAGTTTCGTAGGGTTCTAAACAGACTTTCTTTCTTGGCTTTGTCTGTTTCTTCAGTGTCTTTTTTCTTTCTTTGGTTTCAATTATCAAAATACTCTTACAGATGAAAACCCTACTTACTTTCCTGAATTTCTTGTAGATCTCTTTCAAAACTCAGAGTTTCACTCGAAAAAATTCGGTGTTTGGAGGTAAGGGTTTTCCCTTAGCTAGCTCAGCTAGCCATTTTGTTCGGCTTGATGATGTTTTGATGCTTTTCAATTTTCATCAGTCATAGAGAGTAACACATTCCATTAATCCATCATGAGGTCAGTCAGTTCTTTGCTCGACATCTTTAAAATCTGTGTCTATTTTCTAGTGGCTATCTTCATCACTCTCATTCGTGGTTATGTCATTTCTTCTTCAAGTTTTCGCTTTACTTTGTTTGTATCCTTGTTGATCCTTACATTTCTATCCCCTGCTCATCATGCTGAAAAAGACAAGTCTTTGATTGAGTTTTTCTTCACCATTTTAACTAGCGCATCATCTTTTGTCATTAGCGAATCCCCATTAATTGTGATTCTTATCCTGACTGATCCATCAGTTATATCTACAATTCAACCTCGGTTGCAAAGATTTATAGCTAATCGTCATTCTTTTTCTTCTCCTTCCAACAATATTGATCGGCCCCATCTCCCCCTAGATCTTGTTCAAGAAATTGTAAATCAAATAACTACTTTCAAAAATTTTATAGCGGCTAAAGGGGTTAGCCGAGATTGGCGATCTGCTGGTTTGAGCATTAGTAGAAGACCTCAGCCTCCTCTTCCTGGGTTGATGCTTTCCGAACCACTATTAACTGACATGCGAACTTTATTTAGCCTCTATGACAGCAATCATCATCAATTACAACTATCTGAAGTCCGCGGAAGACGTTGTTGGGGATCTCAACATGGCTGGGTTGTGACCTTGGGCCCTCGTTATGTAACCCAACTTGTGCACCTTATAAAAGGAAAGCAAATTAATCTTCCACCACTGGACGCAATTCGAAGACTGGCTCCTAGAGAAGAGTGGTTTTGCCTTGTACACAAGTTCATTCTTCTAAAGGACCCTTCCAATGAGTCAACATTCCTCGTCATCGCAATTTTTGGCCCTATGAATAGTTTGGCTTTTACTAGAGTGAGACTAGGAGCTGCATTGAACAGAAGAGGAGAAGGTGAGTGGGTTGTTGTTGCCAATCCAGAGAATTTGAAATTCAAGGATGTTGTACATTTTAATGGTCAAATATATGCACTCTGTGACAATGGCAAGCTGGTTTGCTTTAAACCTGTTACTCCTTTTGCAAATATGGTCCAAGTTATTGCTGATCATCCACAAGATCTAGGGGCACACCGAAAAATATATTTGGTGGAGTCATTGGGAAATCTTTATGCTGTTTTTCGTAACGGATTTCTTATTCCTTCAGAGAGGACGCATGAGACTACATCTTTTTTTGTCTACAAGTTCAACTTCAATGCATCAGCTTGGGAGGAAGTGACACGCTTGGAAGGTCAAGCTTTTTTTGTTGGTGATGGCAACTCCTTCTCTTGGCGCTTTCCTACTATCCCTAGCAGAGGTGATTGCATTTACTTTACTGATGACCATTGGGACTGGCGAAAGTTCCCTAGAGTGGCATATGGAGGCCATGATGTGGGACTGTTTGACATGGAAATCAGGGATATCCTACCCCTGACATTTGGTATAGACAAACCTCGTTTTTATTCTCGACCAATTTTTGTTACGCGCAATGACAAACTTTAGTTGACTTTGTTTTCTCTGATACCATTTGCTTAGTTGAAAGAAGTGTGTAGAAGTGGTGTTTAGACTTCTTTGGTGGCCATATACAATTTGGTATTCTGGTTTGTAAGCAGCATACAAACTAATTTCTAGAATATATATGCTTCTGATGCTGTGATTTAAGTTACTGTGAATCTATTTATCTTTTGTTCTGGATTTGATATACAAAATCTGAAAATTCAGTTTAGATTGTTCAGAGAGAGCTTCAAAAAAGAGTAAATGAGTATAGCATGCTCATTGCCAACAAGCTTTTGGATTGGTTTGCTATGTTGTTTCAGAATGCAACTCTGGACTAAAGCGTATGCATTTTCTTCTTCTTTATAACAAAAACCAATCCTCCTCCTCCTTACATCATCTCTAATGGCTTCTATCTTACTGATGAATGCCTTCTATCTTGACATTGCTATTATGAATCCTTGTGTTTCTTTGCAGCCATATATAGTAGATTGTAGCAGCCCAAGCAATCTCACATAGCTTCATTTGAAAATTCTTCCCCTGATCTCCTAGTGAAAGAACACAATTTGAAACTTTTTGCCATAATGTTCTAGTGAAAAACACTAAAAAACAAATGGTTTCTACTCTTAATTTGGCTTCTGCAGAAAGCACACAATTCTCCCTTTCTATCCCTATTTTGCAACTCTACTTGAAATCATTAAAATTTCAGAATTTGGACTTCCCTACGATAACCAAAAGGCCAAGGTATTGGACTATTTGCGAGGAGGCTTTGGGCTCCCACTAGACTAATCTCCATCTTCTCTTATTCCTTTGTGTGTACTAAAGAATATGGTAGTCTTATCTCTATTAACTTTCTGCCCCAATGCTTGCTTGTAGGTACCAAGACTGTAACACAACTGATACATCAAAGTTCAATTTTTAACACACCATTAGATTGTCTGGAGAGAACCCTAAAAACTGAGTAAATAATATAGCATGCTAATTGCCAACAAGCATTTGGATTGGTTTGCTTTTGCTTCAAAATGCAACTCAAAGCAAAGGAGATGCAATTTCTTATCGTTTTTAACAAAAGCCAACCCTCCTCCTAACATAATCTCTTATGGCTTCAAAAAGCCTAACATATATTTTGTAGGTATATATGGTAGATTGAAGCAGCCCATAGCTTCATTTGAAACCTTCTTCCCTTAATCTTCTAGTGAAAAACACAATTTCAAAACTTCTTGTCTTAACGTCCTAGTGAAAAAACAGTAAAAAAACAAATGTTTCTATACTTAGTTTGGCTTCTGCAGAAACCACACAAGAACTCTCCCGTAAGTTAGCAAGTTTTTATCGAGTAGAGAGTCTGTTATTAACAATTTAACATAATAAAACTTAGTGATGAATGAATGCCAGGAGTAGCATCAGGGAACCAAATCAATTTTCACCATTCATGATTCATCCTAAGGTTTTGTAACTTTTGTTGTACAACTCTCATTCCAAGTTGAACTACAAGTGTACTGACCTGTTTTAGCTTCAGGGAGTCCAATGCATAAAACCTTCCTCCTCAGGTTTACTTGATATTTTAAATTTTCCTGTTTCAGTCACCATAAATTTATTTTTCTTGCTTTCTGGATTTGAATTACAAAATATGAAAACTAAGTTTAGATGAAACTGGTAACAAGGTTGCCCCCAAAACTGAGTAAATAAGTTGACTACTAAATATTTTTTTATATATATAAATAAACAAACCAGAATATCAAAAATCTTTCCTCCAAGCAGAAATAACAACAGGAGGAAGACAAGGTACAGAAAATACGTACAAAGAGCTATATATATATATATATATATATATATATATATATATATATATATATATATATATATATATATATTTTACGGCCCATTTACAAAGAAACTGAGCTATTAGAAATTACAACTTACAGCCCATTTACAATGACATTCATTGCGTTAATGCAAAAATGTTGAATCTCTCTCCACTTGGATTCTTTGAAGTTTCTCTTAGCTCTTTGCCTCTTGCCTCAGTCAACAGTACTACTTGATTATATTGAAAACGGAAGCACAGAATTGAAAAGCAGCTAAAGACTAGAGACTGAAATGGAAAACAGAGAGTAAAGAAAAGGAAACAGAGCAAGAGAAAATGAAGTAGAACTAAGAGTTTTTGAGAGCAATTTTACGGACTGATTCCCATTGAAAGAACAAAAACAATTATCCTTTTATAGAGAATATTTGTAATTTGCTACTGTGCACTAGCAGTTGGAGAGGTTACTGGTTGGACTATCACACAATTATATATCTCACGAGTTGCATCTTTCATAATTGATTCATTAGAATCAATCCTTATAATGCGATTGTGAATGCCACATCCACGTGTGTTTCAAACGACCAAAATAGTTCTGTATCCGGCACATAAAAAGAACTCTTCAAGAATCCAAACCACCCGCCACCCCTCACTCAATAGTAGTTCACAAGGAAGAGTGATGAAAGTTAGATAATTTATGTGCATTTTCAAGAGAACCCCCACTAAACTCTTTCAAACAGCATCAAACACTTCAATAAGGAGACAACATTCAATTTCTATTACCATAATCATAAAATAATATTTACCTACAAATTTTTTTTACAAAAATTACAAATAGTAAAACTAATCTCACACCTAAAATAAATAAATAAATAAAACCTTGATCCATTGCTAGTTTGAGGTGAAAGGTGCAAATACCTCATAGTTGAGGATAGATTTGTGTAATGGATTAACCTTAATTTTATATCTATATAATATATAGATACATCATAGTTTAAAGCTTGGGTCACAAAAATTATACCTAATGCTCCCCAAGAATTAAGTTTTTTTTTTTTTTGTTAATATCATACAAATTTAACCTTTGACATTTACTCTATAATAATTGTTTTTTTTATTAAGTCAAGATACCAATTGACTTTTTAAGTAAAAGGGATTTGAAGTGCAAATCACTTATTTGACTATAAAAGATTTTACCTAAGAATTAAGAGTTGGCCTAAATTCCAAAAAATAAAATGGTTTGCTAGACCAAATTTAGTCCCTTAAAAAAAATTATCTATATCAAATCTCCAAAATTTGCTTGTCACTAAATGCTTAAAACAAAGAAGATCAAAAGAATAACCACCTCCATTTTATAAGTGTTGAGGCTGATGATTGCTGCCATCTCATCCAAATTTGACCACCAACCATTGACCTCAAGGTCCTCAGTGCAGGGGACAACTGGACGATGGGGAAACCCACCCCCTCCCCCCTTAAAAAAATCTGAATTTTTTTAAATAGTAATTTGAATGTAATTTCTTATCTTAATGTAGTTATTAAGGAAAAAAAAAATCTTATATGCAACATTATAATTATCAACTGGTATATTATTACAACGTCAAAAGGAAAAAAAAAAAAAAAAATCTACAATGATATTTACTTTAAAAAATTTTCCCATAAACCCACCATTTAATAGTTGGAAATGGATTCTCAAAAAAAAAAAAAAAAAAAAAATGGAAATGAAGTTAATCTAAGATGGACTGAAAAAACATTGATGATTTTAAATTAACTTAAAAATAAAAACGGCATACAGTCTCTTTAAAAAAAAAATCAAGGTGTAGATACAATATTTTAAAAGTTCCATATATATATATATATATATATATATATATATATATATATATATATATATATATATTATGATACTTTAAAGTCAATTTATTTGTTCGCTTTGCTTTAATTAAGAACTGAAATGACTTGTTTGAATATTTTATATTAGGTTATTTTTTAACTTTATATGCCACATTGATTATTTTTATTTTTATCTTTTACTGTTTCAAATATATATTTATTTTCATCTTAGAGTATGAAGTACCATAAGTACAATAAACAATGCTTATACTAAGTATCAACTCCTTTCTATAATATAAAATAAAATACCAACCCTAACACTAAGTACAAAAAAAAAATTACAAAAAAACAATTATAATTTATCTTCACATTATTTTTTTCCTATGTCAATCAAATATTTCATGTAATTAATTAAGTACTTCTTACTGATATTAATTAGTTCGGTTTTCAACATTTTATTTGAATCATGCACCATATATGGACTAAAATCCAGACTCTACCACCTCTGCATGTGCATGGGCCATTAGTCCATTATTCTATCCCTCCACCTTCACAATTTCTCTATTTTTTAAATTAATTTATAATTGCCTAGTTGTGTCTGAGACTACGTGAAAAATATTAGAGTTACTACGGATTTAATTACAAAACTTTTGCAAATTGATGTCTATCTTCACATGGAAGATACCATGTCGTCTTCCTTGAAATGTAAAATATTTTATGAGAGAAATTTAAAACAACAAAAGAAATTGAAATATACCTCATGTCATTGTTGCTCAGGTTATATGTAGAAATAAAAAGAATAAATAAAAGAGAGTTATATTTATTTTTCTTTTATAAATTCAATAGTTACGATTAATGTGGATGGGGATATGAATCCTTGACATCTCCATTGGAAACAGTATGTTGTGCAAATTAAATTACAAGAGTACTCTTGACAAAGAAAGTTCTATTTTTTAAGAATAAAGAAATTATAAGATAAATATAAAAAAAAATATGAAAAATAAATCTATACCATATATAATAATAGAAGTATCGAATTTAATTTTCCAAACCTCTTATTGCGCCATATATCATCTACGATATTTTCTAGCAAGTATTCCTTTTTTTTGTTTTTTGTTTTTTCTTTTCCTTGTCAAATTCATTCTCTAATGCCTTATTCAAATGTCTGCATCATGTTTCTTATATTCTACCGTTACATTTTGCTTAACCTTCCTCTCCTTACCCTCACTCTTCTTCCTTCATAATTTCTCACTCTAACCTTTTTTTTTTTTGCAATCCTTATTGTTTTCTATATAAATTTCTTAATTCTCCGTTTGCACCTCCCCATCTATTACATGTTTTGCCAACAACCAAAAAAAAAATAAAATGCTTATAGTCTCCCTATTTCTTTTATTTTGCTGCCACTTTTGGTGAATTGTATAAATATTTTTTCAATAACGGTAGTTTTTATTAATATTTTGTCGCAACAAATTTGCATGTTAGGATATCGTGTTATCAAAGTATTATAATGTTGTATTATGTTAATCAATTCAATTTTGTTTTGGAATTGTGTATTTAATTGTATTTGACAGATATTTATTAGTGTATCCGTTTGTGTACAATTTTTTTTTTTTTTGATAAACCCTTTTTGTGTACAGTAATAGATGATTGTAATATTATTTTTCATGAATCCTATACATCACTCAGTTTTACCAGGGGTAGCAACAAAAAATTGCCCAAATAAATACAAATCAGCCTAAAGGCCCAAACAATGTACAACACAAATCAGCCAATTTTTATTTTTATTTTATATATTTTTATTATTATTTTTAAATAAAATAAAATGATATCCCTCCCCACCGAGAGATGCTACGTCCACAACATTTTTACAACAAATCACAGATGATTAGTTGTTATTGGTTCAAATTTGAACCTAACACGAAAATTACTTTTTTGCCCTAATAATAACAATCAGTAACAACCTGCCACTTAAGATTTGTTGTAAAAATGTTGTGAAAATGTTGTGGACATATCATTTCTCCTCCCCAAATTCACACCAATTTGAAGCAAATATCACATTTCCGCTAACCCATATTATTTAGGGGGTCAATTAATCAAAATGCCTCAAACAAGTGATTAAAAACAAAATTAAACACAAACTCTTGGCACCCCTCATCAGCTTCTCTGCAAGCTGCAGCAAACTATGGAGAATGGTGGCCAACATGTTGGGCAGGAGTATCTGGGCTTGGTGGTTTACCTGAATTTGGTATGCGATAGTGAGGATTACAATGGGAAGAATATGAAATGAGCTACACACAGTGGACAACAGGTGTAGAGTATCTGCGTTATTAAGTGAAAGTGGTAATGGTAGTTACGGGAAACTTGTATTTAAAATTCATTACAATATAGAGTGGTCTTTTCATTGTGAGATATAAGGTTAATTGGTGAGGTATTTCATGTGGAGTGAGGTGTCTTCACTCTCCACTTGTACTCTTTTTTATTTATTTTATTATTTATAAGAAATTCTACAAGTTTACAATATTTTCACAATAATTTTACAATAAAATTTAAGTAGCAATTTGTTATTGGTTGATGATGCCGAAAATCGTTAGTAAGCTACACGATCCTTGTACGCTCTTAGGCAAGACATGCATAACAAAGAAGAATAAGAAGACCTTACATGACTGGTGTGGTACCGGTCAAATACCCTCCAAAGGTTAAGTTAGAGAACTTTCAAAACTCTAGAGTGTCAGAGTTGGGGTAAATTATGCATACCTTGATTTCTGAAAATTTTAGGTTTTTATAGTAATGTAGAACCGACTTTGGTTTCTTGATGAGGAAGATATTTCCTTGTAGGAAAGATCCTCGTTAATACACGTATTTTACGGGATCTTTCCATATAGAGACTTGGTTGACTATGGTTAATCGTGGAACACAAAACATTTTCATTTGAAGTTCCTTGAAGACCAATTAAACCATGTGGGTGCCACGTGGCTTTACCACCGTTCACTTTGTATCCCTCTGCTTTCCCGTCCGTCCGCCATAGAGAGTCCGTCCACCTTCAACATGTTACATTGTTTTGCTTCCTTCCCTTTAATCGTCCACTACCTAGTACCGTCGCTCTTAAGTCTTTTTTCTTCCAAAAAATTTTATTTTCCTTTTTAAAGTTTTTCAAGAGAGAGATTTTCTCATAGAAGAAGAGAGATTTTTTTCATATAATTTCTTCCATGACATTTTTATACTATATAAAATATATAGAAATTTAAAATTTAAAAATGAAATTAAATAATATTTTAAAATATAATAAATTATTTATATCATTAAAATGAATATAAATTAAATAATAATTTATTGAATTTTTTTTATGATAATAACTCTATGCTTGATTAATTTATACTTTCACAATTCTTATATAGATACCAGAGTTTTATAGTTTCAATCCACGTTCAAAATACACAATCATGCTAAGTTCAAGTTGTTAATACACAAGCATTGGTGACTACTTCCAATTTTCATCATCTTTGTTGAAAAATTCTGCAATCAAAGTTTTCAAAACTTAGCATTCCCAGCCAGAAAAGCCATCATAACCTTTTCATATACACCAAGTTGCCAAAGACATTTGCAGGCACGGCTTTATCAAAACCTTCCATTTTCATCACCTCTTCATAAAATTGATCCACATCAATTGGCCCTTGATTATTGAAACCTTCTTCAGCTATTCTGGTAGATCACTAAAAAGGCTTTCAATACTGTAAGCTGCACAATTTCTCTTACTATGGAACCTTCATTGACATGTACCTGCCTTGGAAGATTCTACATATTTCTCTTATAACACCGACTCTAAATCATAATCAATATGATTAGAGTCAAATGGAGTCTCTTATAGAATGTCAACAAAACACTTTGCAAAACGGCTAGTTTTACTGCCAATACCTATAGCCATCTGCTTATACATCTCAATCTCTTTGTTTAAAAATTACTTATTATTAGGATGAGCATGCTTAAAGAAAATACACAATTTCAATAAATATAACAAGCTATTACAGCTCATAAATAAGTAATGATAAGTTCCATACCATCACTATGTACAAGAAAGAAGAAAATTTATAAACATAAGAAGGGAATCACTAGATGCAAGTGTTCAACCTCAAGACCAATCAAACAAAGTGACTACAAATGAAGTAAGGAGCTGATCCCCTGAGCCCTCCAAAAGCAAACATAGGTTATGGTTCTAAACCTTTCTTTGAGGTTGTTGACTTCTATTAATACGTGTAAAGCTGTTTTGATCTATTTGATAGCTAAAATGAGGAAAATTCACTACACGTCACAAAAACTTTACAAGTTAATCAACGTTGATTTCATCTATTTTCTTAAAGTTCTTCTTATCCAAATTTGGCAGAACCCCTGAGCTGTACAGAAACAAAAGAAGACAGATCAAATGAAAATAAGAAACCAAAGTACCAATTGGATGCATTTTGTCAAATACCTAGCAGATATAGTTATTTGTTCTTACTGACGATCTTTTTTGGGAAAAAAATGGAAAACTTGAAGCATGGCAGAGATGTAGTGGCATAATTATATGTTTGCATTGCTAGAAGCATATATGCATAGCAATGTAATTATTTATAGTTTCAATATAAAAAAAAGATAGTGCAAATAGACCCGGACCTCTAAAATCGACCAAAAATAGCAAGAATGAGTTCTTCACAAAATGCAATGACAAAGAAAAAATTATCTAAACCCAAATACCAAATTTGATTAAAAACGCCAAACATGAAAGACAAACTAAGCAACTAAGGAAAACCATATAAAGAGTTAGTAAGAGCAATTAAACGCCAAACATGAAACCACGCGCAGGCCTGATTCCTACAAATTCCCCAATTGATCCCTGAATACACCCAACAATACAAACAAAAGAGCAATGATTAACATCAAGATTGAAAGCAAATTCTTTAAGAAAAAAAAAATGAAGAAGAGATTAAAAGCTAACCTTGAAAAAATAACAAAATGAAAAAGAAAAAAAAAAGTAGGTGAAGTATCACTTTACATTAATTAGATTCATCGTATGTACTTAAAATGACAGATTAGATGAAATTACTAAACATAACCAATGGAGACTTACATTTCAAGTATTGAATATGAAAAATGCAATTACATGCACCCCAAAAAACAAAAAAGAAGAGGAAGCAAACAGCTTTGTCAAGAACTGTCAGAAACAGAAAGAGAAGAGGAAGCAAACATGCAACCCATTCGGTTATATAAGAATTGTCAGAAAACAAATCAAAATTTTAAAAAGAAAATCTGACTCTTCACTATCCCATCTCAGAACACACAACCCAAAAGATCTAAGAACTCCAAAATTCAGATTTTTGATATTTTTCTTCAACCTTTTTTAGTAAGCAAACAGCTTTCCTGTTAATTACACAAACTTCATTTGGTCACATAACAAAATGTCCACACACAAACAAAAAAAAAAAAACTCCAAATCTCAATTCTCACTCTTTACAATCAGAAGTTTTCAAAGCAAAGAAAGGAGCAAGGATATGGCTTGTGAAATCTTACCTACAGAAAACCTTGGTCTGCTTTAAGAACAGCTTCTACATCTGCAATGTATATAAATGGTGAATTTGGAAGCATAACAAACAAGCCTTGGAATCAAAATATGCATAAGGTGGAGGGGGAGAGAGAGATGATATCTGATAGAACCTATTCTGCCACAGTTAGTGTTTGTCTAGATTGATAGAATCTGATCCATGATAATTTGTATAAAGTAACACTTCAGTTTGTACAAGCTCTTTTTCAGTTAATCTGCCTAACTTCATGTAATATTAGCAATTTCATTTTTCAGAGCTAGGCTTGAATAAGAATTGGGATTACAAAATCAATATTCTCTTTGCAAAGGAAAAGGCAAATAAATCAGGGATGAAACATCTAAATATAATAATTTTGATGGTGTTGTAGTCTCTCACATGCAGATATGCTTCAGCAAGATTTCCCATTTAAAAAATAATAAAAATAATAATAAAAGTCATATTATGACGTAAGAAATCATATATATAAGATTAGATCAACAATTAAACTTAAATTTTTTTTAAACTAAGCTTAAAATAAAAGAAAACATTTAACAACCACCCAAAAGCCTTGTAGCTGAATAGATACCTCCCCATGTACAAAGTACTTGGGGACAACGCGGTAAAATGTGTGTTTGTCTCTTTCCCTCTTGCCGACTCCCTCGGTAAGCAAAGATTTTTCTTGGAAAAAATTACCAATTTACCATGTTGATGGTGTCCTATATTTTTTTACTTGCTTTTTTTTTTTTTTTTTTTTTTTAGCATGAGGTAAACTCTATATATATATATATATACTTCTTTTTTTTCTTTTTTTTTTGAGGAGCAAGCCACAGAAACTGGTTTTATTCAATTGAGCCTGTTAAATCGGATTGAAGTACATCATAAAATTGTGGAGGAATATCCTCCATCCAAACTAAAAAATTTGGAATGCCATTGGCATATCTAGCCAGACTATGAGCTACAAAGTTACATTCTCTCTTAACATGAGAGTAAAGTAATTCATCAAAGCGTTGAGCCAACTGTTTTGCATCCTCTAAACTATATATTTGGTTTTTAACCTTTACGCTGAATGTCAATTTGGTCCTTAACTTTTCAAATGTGTCAATTTAGTCCCTAAGCTTTTGATTGCGTCAAAATGATTCTTACTGTTAAGTGATAGATAGAAAATACTAACATGGTTAATAGTCAAATTAAAATATTAGTTTTACGTCACATAAGACTGTCACTTGGACCGCCATGTCAGTCTAACATAAATAAATAAAAACTAGCTTCATTACAAGCGCTTTGCACATGAGATGAAGATTTTTTTTTTTTTTAAATAGTCCTATTTTTTGTAGCAAAAAAAAACATGTATTTTTATTTTATATATATAATTTTTATTTTGAAATTTTAATTTATATATAAGTGGATAAAGCAATTTGAAAATCAACAGGAAAGTAACCCTATTTTTTAGGCAATATTTTAGTAGGAGTTAAAGTTGTTTTTTTATCAAATTGTCATTTAGTTTTGTCTCTACTTAAATATAGGGATGTAAAGGCATTTTAGAACCATGAAAATGAGAAATCCAAACAGAAAAAACCCTTATATAGTAGTATAGATATCAGGGCTTAGAAAACTTATATTATTTTGGTTATTACTTTTTTCTAATTTTTTCTTCGTCTATTACTCTGTTAGGTGATCCTCTCCAACCCAAATCATCTATACCTTAGATCAACCGGTAATTTTCTCAACCCTGCTTTGGCAATTTTCTCAAAAGTTGACTCATCCACCCCTTAATAGAATAGAAACAACGCCTTCTTATCTTTCTTCCTCTTATCCTTAAGCTAATTCTTTTGCTCTGCGTTGTAGGTGGCTTCTTGCACACTTGTGGGTTCTACATACCCATTAGTGACGAGCTCCCATAGCTCTTATAATCAAAACAACGCTTTCATTTGAATCTACCAACTCTCATAATTTTCTTTCGTCGATTTAGAAATTTGTGGTTGCACCATATTAGTTGACATCTTCACTAATAGTTTAGACAAAAACTCTAGGCTCTAATAGTATAGTTCTTCAAACTCACAAACAAAGATAATAGACTATTGCCTTGAGATCTCACAACAATTTTTTCTCTTTACATCATACATCTATCCCATTTTATAGGGCGAAGTTACAAAAGCTGTCATTATTGTCATGACTCTTTGTTTCTTAAGAGAAAATTCTAAAATGTGGAAGAGTCAAAGACACAAACCTTATGAAATGACAATAGATACAAACAATTATAAAAAAAATAAAAGGCACAAACTGTTATGAAATATAGAAAGACACCTTTTGGTTTACCACTTCCAATTAAAACTACTCTCTCTCATGAGTTATGACTAATTACTTGGATGGTGGAATCCACTGATCTCCTTGAATGAAATTTACAACGGAATATGTGTCAATGTGTTGGGCAGGAAGTTGGTTACTCCAAGTTACCCTTTGGGACGGAGTAAAACCCGGTCCAGAATTCCCAAATTCCCCATAATAAAGCGTTTTCAAAGCAAAATCACCACTCCATGGCAGCCAGCCTAGTGGTGAAATAAGAGCTTCTAAGTTGCACTGTATGAAAACTGTCCTGGAGTACTCCTTCCACGGCCTTCCCAAGAAATTCTTGTGTACTTTGGGATTGCTATAGTACAATTTCATATATTCCTCGGTGCCATTAATCAAACAATTTTGAAAAACAAAACCTGTTGATTCGGCAGGATCTAGTCTGCCATGTGCAGTAACGGTATTAGTCTCGCCTTTTTCTGGGTCAACTTGGCGAGGAGCGAGTAAGATGTGGCAGTCTTGGAAAAAAGACGCTGAGCCTCCAAAAATAAAATCCACATTTCCTTGAATGCGGCATGATTTGTAGAATTGGCGGAGAGACTGAGCATAAAGGGTATCCTGATTGCCTAGGAATTCACAGTTTTCAATGACAGATAAATCACTGCTTGATCTGAAGGCTACTGCTTGGTGGGCAATAGGACCGGCTGTGTTCTGGATTGTGAGACCACTAGCCATGAATCCATCGCCAAGAACAGCTGCCCCAGCCAGCCCCAAATAAAACATTAGAACAGATAGCAAAGTGTACTGTAAAACCCAAATTCAAAGACTCAGTAAAACATTACCTACCAACTGTAGCACTGGTAGAGGTAGTAATCCCAGGCTGCCCCACATTCAAAGACCCGGTAATGACCGTTTTACCCATTCCATCTCCTAAAAACACCACATTCCTCTTCTCCAAAGGAACTTTCACCGTCTCCTCATACACCCCTTCCTTTATTCTTATCACAAACCTCTTTCCACCGCCATTCTCCGGCGCTGCGTTCACCGCCTCCTGCACCGTCTTATAAGACCCACTACTTCCGTCCTTACTCACCGTCACGTCCGCCTCCAAGCCCGCCGGGACCCCACCTTTAAATCCACCACCACCACCGGACTTCTTCACCGCCTCCCAAAACCCGTCACGCTCGGTCCTCGGCGGAGCCCACGAAGTGGTGTCGTTTCCGAAATTGTCGTACGAAAACAACAGGCTCAGCGCGTTGCTTGTCAAGTTTGTTAACGACTCCAAAAACGACATCGTCTCGTTCGTCAACCTCGTGTCGTTTGCTCTGCTGAGAGCTGACCAGCAGCCGTATTGGCTAAGAAGAGAAGCGCCCATCCAAATTCTAGCGTTTTTAAGGTTGCCACGTGGGAGGGCGTCGTTGGTGGTAATAGAGATACGGTACTGTGAAATGTGGAGATATTCGAGACAGTTGGTCGCGGCGAGTGTGCGGTTTTGATTACCTGCGGAGGAGGCTAGGATGGACTTCACCATTGATTGAGCTTTACGGAGATTGTGAGAGGAGACAGAGATTGATGAGTAGAGGAACTGGAGAGGAGTTGGGTTTGGAGGGAGATGTTTGGATTTGGATAAGGAGCTCACGCATTGGTCAGGGAAGCGAGTGGCTTTACAGACTTGTTGGATCGAAGTAGTGGTGGGTGTGGTGTTGGAGGAAGAATGGTCATTGGGGTGGTGAGAGGCGGAGGAGAGAGAGAGGAGGGACATGAAGAAGAAGAAGAAGAAGAGACTAGTGGACATGGTCATGGTCATGATGGGTGATTTGGAGAGAGAACTCACTCTTCACAAAATGTGGGCTTGGGCAGAAAGTTTATTTTCTCCTCATTTTCCATCTCTTTAATCCCCACATACTCACGCGCACACACACACGGGTATGTAACTGTTTTTTTTTTTTTTTCTTTATTTTCTGTTTTTAAAAATAATTTTTTATTTTTTAGATTAAAAAATTTGTTTGGTAACTTAAAATGGATAAAAAATAAAAATTATTTTCAAAACTTAATTTGTGAAAGAAATTAAAAACATACAAAATGCTATTTTTAATTTCTATTTTGCAAAAGTCAATAAAAACACACATTTAAATTAATGAATTTGTCTCATTTAATGAGTTAGTATTATAGTTCAAATCCTAATAATAATATATTTTAGTATTTTCTTAAATTTTTTTTTTTAATTTCAACTAACCAAACATGTTTCTGATTTTAAAAATACAAGAAAACAGTTTTTTCTTTATATTCCTAAAAACAAGTTTTTGAAAATATAAAACAAAAACTGTTACCAAACATAACCTAAGTTTTTCTTTGATTTTTTGTGTTTATGTTTATGTTCAAGATACTTTTATATAAATTAATGTGTTTTTTTTTGTTTAATTATGTTTCTTTTGGAGCTAAAATTGAATAATTAATTTTTTAATGCCAAATAATATTTTTATTTTATTTTATTTTAATGGTCATGCCAGTATCAAATGTGTTAGCTATGCATTTCATGTGCCACATAAATAATTTTGTTAGTGAGATAATGGTAAGACTAAATTAAAAACAATTTTCTAATTGTAATGATTAGAATAGAAGCTCAAAAAATGTAAAAATTAAAATAAAAAATAACCCAAAATGTTGGGAAAAAGTATTTGTACTTTTTATCGAAAGGAAAAAAGAAAGAGAAAAAGAAAGAATACTTTGTAATCACAAAAGGTGCACACAAATGGTGAATTAATTTGATACGTCATTATCAACTGTGATTTAATTTGATTATCCCACGGGCCCACACTAATTGGTGATTTCCTCCTCCAAAGCCGAAGGGCCCACACACATGTTTTGTCGTGTGATTTCCAGATTTCCTCTTCTAAGAGCATTTGCATTAGACCAAGCAAAATTGTACATTTATTTTAGTTTAAAAACTTATTTTTTCTAGTTTACGCAGCTATTTTTTAAAATCACCGGTGTCTATTCTAAAAATTTGTTTCTACATAATATTCTTTTTTTTATTAGTTCTTTCAACCTTCTCTCTCCCCCTCTGTTTGAAAATGTTCGAAACAAAACATTTGTTTCAAGTAAACTTTCATCAGTTACCAAAAAAAAAAAGAGAGAGACATCTTTGTTGTCACAGTAAATGGCGGGGTTTGAAAATTTTCGAGGGCAATTTTGTCTAAGATAGTTGTCAATTTTTAATTGGAATAAAAAACAAAAACATGATACTGAGTTATTTATTTATTTATTTTTGATAAAAATGATGCTGAGTTATTATTAATCCTAAATAACATAATTATTCCTAAAATAATATATACTTTCTCTTGCTCGGTGACCTTGCTAAAAAAACAGTAGTTGATTATGTGACATAATAAATGATATCATTATTTTTCTAATATTTTTTAAATAAGAAATGATACGTACATAATATTTTTCTAATACTTTTATAACAAATTCTGAATGGTATATTTCAAAAAAAAAAAATTTGAATGGTAGAAGTAGGGATGTCAATTCAGGCTTGCGTGTTGAGGTACGAGTATTCGATTAAATGATTCAACCAAAACCTGACTCATTTAATAATCTTGTCATGACTCTTCAACTCTTACCCGACCTATTAATAAAACGGGTTGACGCGACCCGCCCTGACCCACTTGACACGCTTAATAAACGGGTCATGTTGGGTTGATACAAATGTGATACAACTTATTTCAATCTGCTTAAAATTAAATATAACATCCATATAGAAATAAGTTCTTTACATTTTGAAAGTAATATTTACACTTCAAGTTTTCAACCCATATTAAAAATAATATAGTTTAACAAAAATATAACATCCATATGTGGGTTCAAGTTAGCTCAATTGGTAAAGTCTTTGATAATTGAATAAAAAATTTGGGGTTCAATCATATCTATACCAAAAACTGATAAGTGTCTTGGTCTAATGATTAAGAGTTATCATTAGGAGTGGACGCCGCAGGTTGAAACTTTCTCAAAAAAAAAAATCCATATAGAAATTATTTCTTTACACTCCAAAATAAGTGCATACATTTTAACCCAAATTCAAAATAACATAATTTCACAAAAATATAATATCCATAGAACTCGCTAAATGTTAAGAATCAATATTGAAAGAGTTTTAACTTACACACACACACACACACACACACACACACATATATATATATATATATATTAAAAGAGTTGGTGCATATCGTAGTCTGATTATGACTAGGGTTTATAATGTTTCAATTTACAATTATATCACTTATAAGTTTTTGTAACTCTTGTAAGTTTTTGTAACTACTCACTTAAAAAAAAAAATTTTTAAATATAGGTTAGATATAAAAAGTATTTGACAAATCTAAAATAAAATGAATATTTATTTGTTATACAAGTTAAACAAGTTGTGTTAAATGGATCATTTTTTATTGACACAAATAAATTGGAGTGTCAAATGTATCTATTGCGGATCATGCAGGTTGACTCGCTTATGACATGTTTTTTATTGAGTCACTTTTGAGTCAATCCGTTTGTGATCCAAACTCGCTAAGTCCTAACCCTAACACACAAAAACTTGTGTCATGTTCGTGAATAGGGTCAAACATTAACACTCCTAATGGTAGGTTGTAATTAATATTATAAGTGGGAAAAAAAGTAATTTAAATTATAGATTCAAATTAAAACCAATAAAAAATTATCACTTATCATTTGTTGTGAAAATATTATAAAAATATTGTTTACACATAGTTTTCTTTTAATAAAAATATTGTTAGTTTATAAATATCTTCTAGTAAAATTTGTAGTAATTTTAGTTTGCAACCTAGGTATTTGTAGTATCCTTAACATTATTAATCTTATATATGTATTGATATTATGTCAGCATAGGGGATCCTTTTTCAATTTGTTTTTGGACAAACTAGTTTGACCAACTTGATCATTGTGACAATTTAAGTTGGAAAATGCTAAAACAACTTCATAATGCTTATAAATTGATGAGATAATGAATATAATTGATGACACCTCAATATTAGTATTTTTTTTAGGTAATTTTGACCTATGACTCTACTCCTAATAATTGCTTTTTATTATCAGATCAAGACATTAATTGGTTTTTGAGGTGGGCGATGATTAAACTCCAAATCTCTTATTTGATGATAAGAAACTTTACTAATTACACTAACTGAAACCCATTAATATTAGTAAATGAATGTGTTGATTACATTTTTATACCTGATAACATAAATTTGTAAGGTTATTTTTTGTTTTTTTTAACCTCAATTCTCGTAATAAAGAAGAACAAATTATGCCACTTAGTTATAAGACTCTTAAGATCAATTTATAATATTTATATAATGAAGTTTGTGGTATCCCAATTCAAGCCACGCATTAAGGAGGAAATGAAGTGGCTCACAAGTTGGGCCATGGCCTCTTTAAGTCTATAGCTTTGGATAATCTATGTCCTAAAAAGGGTGCATGCGTGTGTGTGATGTGGCCATTTAGAAAAAAGAAAAAGATTTTAATTATTATTTTGGTTCCTACTTCCTAAAGTTTGCCTTATGTGTCAAAATGGTTCATAATAGTTCAAATGTATTAGTTTAATTAGTTCCTAGTCTTTTATAACTATTTTGACACAATACCAAGAGGTTATAGACTAAACTAACATATTTGAAATATTAAAGATCATTTTGATACATATGACAAACTTTAGGAACTAAAATGATGATTTGAATATTTTTAAAAAAACATTGTTCCGTAAAGTACCCTTCAATTTGTTCAATGTTACCAAGATATTTGAAAACGTTGCACAAAAAAAAGATAATTAAAAATGAATAATAAAAAAATCCCCATATTGTGGGGGTTATGATATACTATATTTTCTATTATAATCTTTGTGCCTCTATCTAAAATAATAACATTAATGAGAGGTGTTACATTCGCAACATTTTCATAATATTTTCACAACAAATCATAGGTGGTCAATGGTTATTGATTCAAATTTGAACCTACCACTGAAATTACTTTTTTTTCCCGAACAATAACAACCAATAATAACTTGAGATTTAAGATTTATTACGAAAATATTGTGAATATTACATTTCTCTATCAGTAATTAATGGGGGCAAATCTTAAAAAAAAAAAAAAACTATGCCAGTGAATTTTTTTTTTTTTTTAATTCCCCTGAAACCTTAGGAATGAAGAAAAAATCTAGAGCACGATTCTTCTGAATTGTGATTGGCTAGATAATGTATATAGAATAGACAGTGGCAAACATGTAAGTCCGTGAGCATTTAGGATCCGTCCGTTTGAGTGGAAAATAGGGAGGATGGAAAATAAAGGAAAGAAAATAGGGTGGAAAATACTGTTTTCCACTGTTCATTTGGGAAAGGAAAATAGGAAGGAGAGAAAACCAGGGAGAAAGTTTTCTCTCTGGGCTCACATTTTTTTCCTTCCAAATTGGAAGGAAAATCTAGAGAGAAAAATGTTATGGTAGCACTTTTACAAAAATACTCTCTTCCCACCTATTTTTTTTTAACGTTCTCTTCTCTCTCTCTCTCTCTCTCATCGTGACTTGAAATGTTTTCTTCTCCTTTTTTTTTTTCAACGTGACTTGATCTTCAACGTTTTTTTTTTCAACGTGATCTAATCTAATTTTTACATTATAATAATAAAAATATAAATATAAATTTATATATATGATGGGATAAATTTTATATTATGTAATGAGTACAAATAAATCTATTTGTTACATATTATGTAACAATGACATAATAGTCAATTTATATAAATTACATTTTCTATCCTTCCATTTTTCTCTCCAACTGAACAAAAGAGTTTTCCACCCTCCCACTTTTTCACCACTCCAACTGAACACACAAGAGGGAAAACTAAATATTTTCTATCCTCCCACTTTTCCACTCCCCCAACCGAACGGTAGTATCAGGATATATATATATACCAGTTTCTATTTTACAACATAAAAAAATACTTTATCTATTTTATCACTTATTTTACAACTCATTTAATGTCTTAGTTTTTATTTTTACATACGGCTAATTAAAATAATATAAACTACAATATTTAATAATATAAACAATTAAAAGGAGAGAGAGAAGTGGGAGAGAAGAGGAGATATTTTTAAATAAAACTATATTATTATTTATTTTTTACATCCTAAGCTACAGTAAAAAAAAATACATACCCACCTTGGATGTGTATGTTTTTTTCGCTTGTTGGTTGCTAAAATAGCAACTATGAAGTTTTTACACCCCGATACTAGTGCTCTAATATAACCATCTTTTTAACGTATTTAGTAAAGTATTCATGTTTCGGAATTTGAATTTTCTGTTATAGTGGTTGATGTGGCTTTTTTGAGTAAAAAATGCCATGTTAAACTCGGTATTATTAATGTTATGTTCTATTCAATTTTTTAAAAGTGAATCTTGATATTGTTTTTATTGAGTTCTTTACAAAACTTTAAAAAAAGAAGAAAAAAGAACTCGATATTAAACTAAAACACTAGACACTTTAGAATCTAATCTCTCTCTCTCTCTCTCTCTCTCTTAAATGAGAAGAATAATTTTCATTTTACCATAAAAATAATAAAACTTCAAATACAGGTCATGGGATACTTGATAGAGAACCACTTGCTCATCAATTTAACTACAAGTATGCAATTTTTAGGGTTTTAGACCTTAATTGACACAAAATTAATCAACTTTTTAACCATTTTACAATGAAATAAATGGAGTGCATGTCATCTATTAATTACCTGGCAATCAAACTTAACCTCTCCTCCATTTTATTTTTTAGGGTAAAATATTATTTTGGTATTTAGATTTTACTAAAAGTTTGTTCTTTGTCCCTAAATTTTAAAAATATATTTTTTCATCTTTAAATTTTATAAAAAAAATTTTCAATAATTTAAAGAAAAAATAGAGCCGAAAAAAGAACTTTTTTTTAATAGTTTAGGGATGATTTTTTTATATATAGTTTGAGGACATAAATAAAATAATTTGCAATAATTTAAAAATAAAATAAAAACTTTTACAAATTTAGGAACAAAAAAATCAAACTTCCTAAAATTTAAAGATGAAAAATAAACATTTGGTAAAATTTAAAAACCAAAATAATATTTTATTTTGTTTTTAATCTACAACATATGAGAAATGGGATGGGCTAAAAATAATCACAAGGTATTATCAAATCGGATTTGCTCTTTTTAATACAAGTCTAGGTCTAGATTCATTGATTCTAGAAGAAAGAAACAAAAAAAAAGTAGACTACACACAAAAGCAAAACCCTAGAAATAAAAAAGATGATGAAACATATTTCTCACAGCATATGGAACTATACGTCTGGAGTTCACATGTGATGTGAGAGAAAAGTCCTCACGATCATCTCATCTGATTAGATATTTTTTCCAACAGTGGACCCATCAGTATATCGGCCACTGAAATTCTTTTCTTCTCCGTTCTCATTTTGTCTTGTCTGTTTTCTCCGTGTCTTTCCTTAGCTATGCATCACTTGCCTCTATATCAATATCTACTTCATTCTCAGCCTAAAAGAACCCCAGAAAGCAAAATATACAACCAACCAATAAAACCAAAATCAAAGGCAAGCAAGATAGTAAGATAGAGCAAGGAAGCAGCAAGTGAGAGTGGAGAGCCAAAAACAAAGCAGAAAGCAAGTATTAAGACAGTAGCGCGTGGAGTCAAATACAACAGGACAATAAAGTGTTGACAATAATAAGACAATAGTGTTAACAATAGTGTTACCAAGTACCAACCATAAAAAAAGTCCAATGAAGAAGGCTAATCTTCCTTTATTAATTTCATTCTATATATCCTTCTTAATATTTGACAGAATATACCTTTCTTAATAAAGGAATAATCCTTGCATATACTACAGTGTAAAGGGTCCAACTTTGTGGAAGATCCCTTACTGTTGTGGGTATCAGCCAAGCTAATCTAACACTTTAGTATGCAAGTACTCCAGCAATCCCCAAACATAATAAAAAAAGAGTAAAACATTTCTTAATTTGTTCAGACCACTTCAAAAGCTTCACAGTCCTAGCTAGCAGCCCCTTCTTCTTCTTCCATTTCTGTCTGATAGAATAGATAGTATCCTGTACGATTCGATTTCAAGCTTCAACTTTATAATCAGTTAGTTTCTTCTCCTAGCTAGCTCCATGGAAAGGTCGGTTAGTACTACTACAATCCTCAACGTCTTTAAGGTTTTTGTGTTTTTTCAAGTAGCTCTCTTCTTCACTCTCACTCGTGGTTATGTCATTTCTACTTCAAGTTTTCGATTAACTCTGTTTGTAACTGTGTTGGTCCTCACATTTCTGTCCCCTGCTCATGCTGAAAAAGACTTGTCCTCGTTTGAGTTTTTTTTAACGATCTTAACTAGCACTTCATCTTTTGTCATTAGTGAATCTCCAGTAATTGTGATTCTTATCCTGACTGATTCATCACTTATATCTAACATCCAACAACGGTTTGAAAGATTTCTAGTTAATCGTTCTTCTTCTTCTTCCACTTCTCTTGTGACCTCCAACAATACCAGAAGATATGCAGAATGTTTTTGGTTGAATATTGGGTTAGTCTCCAATGTCCTGTCCGAACTCCCCCCAGATGTCATTTATGAAATTGTAAATCGACTACATACCTTCAGAGATTTTATAGCGGCTGCAGGGGTTTCCCGAACATGGCGATCTGTTTGTTTGAGCATCGGTAGAAGGCCTCAGCTTCCTTGGCTGATGCTTTCCGAAACACTTTCCACAGACATGCGACATTTCTTCAGTCTCTGCGACAACAATCGTTATCAATTACAATTATCTGAAGTCCAAGGAAAACGCTGTTGGGGATCTCCACATGGTTGGGTTGTAACCTTGGGTCCTGATTATGAAACCCACCTTCTGCACCTTATTAAAGGAGTACAAATTGCTCTTCCACCATTAAACACAATTCGAAGACTGGCTGCTACAGAAGAGTGGTTTCACCTTGTACACAAATTCATTCTTTTAAAGGACCCTTCCCATAAGTTGTCGTTCCTTGTCATTGCAATTTTCGGCCCCGTGAATCGCTTAGCTTTTGCTAGGGTGGCTTTCGACAGAGGAGAAGGAGCGGCTTTGAATAGAAGAGGACAAGATGAGTGGGCTATTGTTACCAATCCTGACAATTTGATATTCAATGATGTTGCATGTTTTAATGATAAAATATATGCATTTTGTGACAACGGCAAGCTGGTGTGCCTTGAAATTGATGCTCTTCCGGAAGCTAAGGTACAAGTTATTGCGCCCGGACCAAGCGAAGAAGAAATAGACACGCTCCTAAAACTATATTTGGTGGAGACATCGGAGAATCTTTTTGGGATTTTTCGTTATGGATTACGTAATCCTCTGGAGTTGAGGCACGGGACTACATCTTTTTCGGTTTACAAGTTCGACTTTAGAGCATCGGCTTGGAAGAGAGTGATAGACTTGGAAGATCTTGCTGTTTTTGTTGGTGATGGCAATTCCTGGTGCATTCCTACAAGCACTATCCTTTGCAGAAGTAATTGCATCTATATCACAGATGACAATTGGGAGTGGCAAAGGTACCCAGGAGTGGCATATGGAGGCCATGATGTGGGAGTGTTTAACATGGCACAGACTGAGAGGGTTATCCAACGCCTTCCATTCGGTAAGAACAACCCTCTTTTTTATTCTCGACCAATTTGGGTTACACCTACTTTGCGTTGAGATGAGCTTTATGTCCGTTAGTTTATTAGCTTATCTACTTATGTACAACTTTTCAAGCCTTCTTTTCTTCTAGGTACCATTGTACTTTGATTTCTCTACTACCATTGTACTGAAACAAAATCTGAAAATGCAGTTTGTATGATATTGATCAGTAAATTATTCAAAGAGAACCGTAAAAGAGTAGCAAATTAGTGTAGCTTGCTAATTGCTAACAAGCTGTTGGATTAATTTGCTTTCTTGCTTGAACATGAAACTCTGGACTAAAGCATATGTAATATATGGTAGATTTGCTCTTCTTTTTAACAAATCCAACCATCCTTCTAACATCTTCTCTAGTGGCTTGAAAATGCGTTCTATCTTGATAGTGCCACCACGAATCCTTTGTCATTCTTTGCAGTCATATATGGTAGATTGTAGCAGCCCAAGCAATCTTACATAGATTCATTTGGAACCTTCTTCCCTGAATCTCCTAGTGAAAGAACACAATTTGAAAACTTGTTGCCATTATGTCCTACTGAAAACACTTAAGGATATGGTTTCTACTCTTAATTCGGCTTCTGCAGAAAACGCATGTCTCCCTCTTATCCCTAGTTAGCAACTCTGTATAGAGTGGATAGTCTATCATTAACAGGCAACATACTGATAAATGAATGCTAGGAATATCATCAGGCAACCAAACCATTTTGCGCCATTTATCTTAGGGTTTTCTGGTAAAAATCTCATTCCAAGTTGAACTACAAGTGTACTGACCTGTCTCAGAAGGAATCCAATTCATAACACCTTCCACCCCATGGTTTACCCGATTTTTAGAATTTTGTTGTTTCAGTTACTGTAAATCTCTTTATCTCATGATCTGGATTTGAATTAATTGACTACTTGGGTTTCTTTTTTGGATACATATAAAGAGATAAATCAGAATATTATTTAACTGAATCAGAAGAACAAAAAATCTTTCCTCCAAGCAGAAATAACAGCAGAAGGAAGAAAAGCTGAGGAAAACACAAAAGCTGTAAATTTTACAGCCCATTTACAATGACAGTGAGCTATTAGAAATTACAACTTACAAAAGACCTTGCTAATTCCTTTGCGTCCGCCTCCAGAACTGCAATTTCTGAATGCAAAATTCTTAAATCTCCCTCCACTTGAATGCTTTGAAGTTTCCCTTCCTTAGCTATTTGCCTATTTCCTCAACCACCGTGACTACTTGTTTTTAGTCCATATAATATATGAATTAGTGAACCATGTTAATTGCCAACAAGCTTTTGGATGGAGCCTGCTGTAGCTTATCAGGCATTCCATTTATGGTGATGGCACCAGACCACAGGTTTGATCCCTTAGGTATTATGATTGTAAGCAGGAGACAATCTTAAGCTAATTTCTAGAATATTTATTCTTGTGATGCTGTGAATTTAAGTTACTGTGAACTTATTCAACTTTAGTTATGGATTTGAAATGCAAAATCCGAAAATTCAATTTAGATGATATTGGAAATTAGATTGTTCAAAGAAAGTAGATTGTATAGCATGGTAATTGCCAACAAGCTTTTTGATCGATTTGCTCTCTTGCTTCAAAATGTAACTTTTGATTAAAAGAGATGCAATTTCTTTTCCTTTTTAACAAAAACAACCCTCCTTCTAACATCAACTTTAATGGGTCAAAATGCCTCCTATCTTGAAATTGCCAGTACGAATCCTTGTGCTTCTTTGCAGCCATATGTGGTGGATTGTAGCAGCCCAAGAAATCTTACATAGCTTCATTCTTAATCTTCTTCCCTTGATCTCCTAGTGAAAGAACACAATTTCAAAACTTGTTGCCAAAATCCTAGTGAAAAAATAACACAAAAACAGATGGTTTCTACTCTTGATTTGGCTTCTGCAGAAAACACACGTCTCCCTGATATTCCCAGTTAGCACCTCTGTATCTAGAGGAGAGTCTATAATTAACAGGCAACATATTGATGAATGCATATGCTAGAAATGTCATCAGGCAACCTTACCATTTTGCACCTTTCATCCAAGTTGTACAAATCTTATTCCAAGTTGAACTACAAGTGCACTGACGTGTCTTAGAAGGAATCCAATTTATAACACCATCTTCCCCAAGTTTACCTGATATTGTGAATTTTGTTGTTGAAGTTACTGTGAATGTATTTATCTTGTGTTCTGGATTTAAATTACAAATTATGAAAACTAAGGTTAGGCGGAACTGGTAATAAGGTTGCCCCCACAAGTGAGTATATTAGAAACTGTTAAATGACAGATTGTGTTAATTAGGCTGTAACCAATTGTAGCTAGCCGACGGCTTATACGAGTCAAATCCAGGCCTATAAATAGCACACCCTCTTTTTATGTAAGTCACTCTAATTGTAATAGAATCTATGTTAGTCATTACTCTGTTAGTCTTTTTTCTATTACATTTTTGTCCTCCTCTTCATACTTCATATTGTGAATTTTGTTGTTTCAGTTACTGTGAATCTATTTTTCTTGTGTTCTGGGTTTGAATTAAAAAATGTGCAAACCGACTTTAGATGAAAGTGGTAACAAGGTTGCCCCCACAAAGTGAGTAAATTAGTTGATTACTTGTTTTATATAAATAAATAAATAAACCAGAGTATTATTTAGCAGAACCAAAAGAACAGAAAAAATCGTTTTGCCAAGAAGGGAAATTCAGCAGGAGGAATAAAAGCTAAGGAAAACACAAAAGCTAGTCATTTTACAGCCCATTTACAAAGATAGTGGGCTGTTAGAAAAAGCAGAAGGAAGACAAGCCTAGCAAAATACAAAAGATATGTAACTTGCAGCCCATTTATGAAGACTGAGATATTAGTCAAATTACAACTTCCAAAAGGCCATGACCTCAGTTTAATCATCCTGGATCCCAAGGGTACATTCTCCTGAGCATATAAATACCTATTTTAAGCGAATTTGACGGTGATGAAATCAGGCAAAAGAAAAAGGTTCTATTACTGTTATGAGAAATGATATATCCACAACATTTTTACAACATTTTTACAACAAATCTTAAGTGGCAGGTTGTTACTGGTTGTTATTGTTGGGGCAAAAAAGTAATCTTAGTGTTAGATTCAAATTTGAACCTATAACAACTAACCACTTATGATTTGTTGTAAAATTGTTGTAAAAATGTTGTGGACGTAGCACATCTCGTCTGTTATAATCGGGTTTAATTGGAAATGTTGTACTTAAGTCACGATGATTATTGAATTTCAAAAATTAACCTGCATTTTCTTTTGATGCCAATTGAAGTATGATCAGGTCAACTGAACGTTTTCGTTTTTTAGAAATTTATTCAATGATAAAAAATTTCGGAGTCGTATTTGAAGGGAAATCAAAGAAGCCAAATTAAAAAACAAAATTGTTGCTATTGATGAATGGTGACTACATAATTGATCAAGTGCCTATTACTTGGCAAATTTCTTCCTCCCCCATTAGCTTTCACAGTTCGCACACAGCAGACCTGGCTCCAGATTGGTGTGAATTTCAATTCCATTAATGAGGCCAATTGGTGCTTTACTTGACCTTCTTGTCATTTCTTCAAGTTTAAGTACGCATTTGGCAAGGTCGTTGCTCCGTATAATGCACTTCCCTGTCCAGGCGGCAAAGACTTGTCCTTGCCTTAATTCTTCCACAATGATATCCTTGATAGTGATTAGTTTTAGTTTTATGAGTAGTGTTCCATCACTCATGTCTATTATCCAACCTCTTATGGAAAGGTCTATAGTTATAACCGTTCTTCTATATTTGTTATCGTACAAATTATACCTAGCTCCCCAAGAATTAAGTGTTTTCCTTTTGCTAGATACCAAAAAATTTCAACTTATGACGTTCACTTTATAATAATTGTTTTTTCTCATCAAGTTAAGACACCAATTGGCTTTTTATGTAAATGGGGTTTGAAACAAATCTTTTATTTGACGATAAAATTTTGACCTAGGAATTAAGAGTTGCCCAAATTAATTCCAAAAAATAAAATGGTTTGCTACACCAAATTTATAGTCTCTTAATTATTATTATTATTTTTTCTATACAAATCCCCAAAGCTTTCTTGGGTTAAAGAAAACAGTCACCAAAAGCTTAAAACAAAGAAGATCAAAGAATAACCACCTCCAAAATTGACCACCAAAAAGAGCAAAGGCGGAGCCAGCAGGGACGACTGGACAAGGGAGCACCCCAACCCTTTCCCCCTTAAAAAATTAAGATTTAAAAAAAAAATAGTAATTTGAATGTATTCTCTTATCTTAATGTAGTTATTAAGGAAAAAAAAAATCTTATATGCAACCTTAATTAGAATTATCAAATGGTATATATTATTACAACGTCAAAAAAGAAAAAAAAAAAAAACTTCTACAATGATATTTACTTAACATTTTTTCCCAATAAACCCACCATTTAATAGTTGGAAATGAAAGCTAAGATGCAATGAATAAAAATTGATGATTTTTAATTAACTTAAAAATAAAAAACGTCATACGGTCTCTTTAAAACAGAAACCAAGGTGTACATATATAGAACATTTTAAAAATTCCAAATATATTATCATACTTTTAAGTTTTTTTTTTTTGCTTTGCTTTAACTAAGAAATGAAATGATTTGTTTGAATATTTTATATTTAGGCTAATCTATTAACTTCATAAGCCACATATTGATTATTTTCATTTATATCTTTTAGTGTTTCAAATATATATTTATTTTCATCTTAGAGTATGAAGTACCGTAAGTATAATAACAATGGTTATACTAAGTATCATTGTATCAACTCCTTTATATAATAAAAACAAAATACCAAATCTAACACCAAGTACAAAAAATATATATATATATAATTTATATTCACATTATTTTTTTTCCATGTCAATCAAATATTTCGTGTAATTAATTAAGTACTTCTTACTAATATTAATTAGTTTGGCTTTCAACATTTTATTTTAATCATGCACCATATGGACTAAAATCCAGACTCTACCACCTCTGCATGTGCATGGGCCATTAATCCTTCACAATTTCTCTATTTTTTGAAATTAATTTATATTTGCCTAGTTGTGTCTGAGATTGGAACCCAAACTTTCAGAGTGCTGATATAGCAAAGACGCTTGAAAAAAATTATGTTTATTCAAATTTTCGGTCATCTGGTAATTATGCTTATTCAAAAAAATTTGGCATGCTAATTCATGTACGTAATTACATGTTTTATTTTTTGTGATTCAACTCCCTTTTATTTATTTACCTGAGATAGATTTCTACAATGAATTAGCATACAGGAGCTAGGGAGCTTAGTTGTAAGTTTGTTATGCTCTGAATTAGGATATATGAACCAGAGGCTTGTACATTGATTAATTAATGAGAATTTTGTTTAGCAAACAAATATTACATAATTTAAATGAAATATACCCACGAAAAAAAATAAATTTTGCAGTTGATTGATCGATCAAGGAAAAAAAAACACTGTTCACACATTATGTTTCGGATTTAAGGAAGTTCCATCGTTTGTTAAAAACCTAGTTGATTCTGATGTTTGTTCCTAAATTAGTGAAATAAAAATGACTCTTTCTTCTCAAAAAAATAAAAAAGAAAAGAAAGAAAGGGTTTTGTACAATGCTAAGGGTACAACTGTACATGTTCTTGGATGATTTTCACGGTTCTTATTTCTTTGTCTGTTTCTGAGTGTCTTTTTTATCTTTGGGTACAATTGTTAGTTTCTTAGGCGACTAAACATACTTTTTTGGCTTTGTTTTTTGTTTCTTTGGTTGAATTATCAAAATAGTATTACAGATGAAAACCCTACTTACTTTCCCAAAATGATCTCATTGTGACCACTCTTCTATCTGTTAGCTAAGCTTCCACACACAGCAGACCTGAATTTCTTGGAGCTAAGGGTTTGTCAGCAAGCCATGTTGTTGGGCTTGTTTTGATGCTTTCAATTCCATTTTCATCAGTCATAGAGCTACACATTCATTTCCATCATGAGGTCAGCCAGTTCTTTACTCGACATCTTTAAAATCTGTGTCTGTTTTCAAGTGGCTCTCTTCATCACTCTCATTCGCGGTTATGTAATTTCTTCTTCAAGTTTTCGCTTAACTCTGTTTGTAACATTGTTGATCCTTACATTTCTGTCCCCAGCTCATGCTGAAAAAGATATGTCATCGTTTGAGTTTTTCTTAACAATCTTAACTAGCGCATCATCTTTTGTCATTAGTGAATCACCATTAATTTTGGTTCTTATCCTCACTGATCCATCACTTATATCTACCATCCAACCTCGGTTGCAAAGATTTCTAGCTAATCGTTCTTCTATTTCTTCCACTTCTCTTGTGAGGCCCATCTTTGTGTTAGAATCCAATGAACCGCAGGCCCCCAGCTGGTCCGAAATTCCCACAGATATGATCTGTGAAATTGGAAATCGACTTCCTACTTTCACAGATTTTAAAGCGATTTCAGCGGTTTGTAGCCGTTGGCGTTCTGCTTGTTTGGAAACTACAAGGTGGTCCTTGTTTCCATGGCTGATGCTTTCCGATTCAATAGATACTGACCTGCCATGTTTCTTTAATCTCTGCGACTATAGACGCTACCACTTTTACGGAAAACGTCTATTGTTTCGCGGAAAACGTTGTTGGGGATCTCAACATGGTTGGGTTGTAACCTTGGGTCCTGATTATGTATCCCAGCTTGTGCACCTTATGAAAGGAAAACAAATTAATCTTCCACCACTAGACAAAAATCGAAGACTGGCTGGTATTGATCTGGAGTGGTTTCACCTTGTACACAAATTTATTCTTTTCAAGGACCCTTCCCATGAGTTATCAAATTTCCTTGTCATTGCAATTTTTGGCTCCATGAATCGCTTGGCTTTTTCTAGAGTGGGAGAAGGAGCAGCTTTGAACAGAAGAGGACAAGGAGAGTGGGCTATTGTTACCAATTCAAACAATTTGAGATTCAAAGATGTTGCTCGTTTTAAAGATCAAATATATGGACTTTGTGATAATGGCATGCTGGTGCACTTTGAACTTGATGCTCCTTTGTCAGCTGAGGTACAAGTTATTGCTTCCCCTCCAAGCAAAGAAGATGTAGGCACACCCCAAAAACTATATTTGATGGAGACATTGAAAAATCTTTACGGGGTTTTTCGTTACGAAATTTATATTCCTTCAAAGATTAGGCATGAGACTATATATTTTTTGGTCTATAAATTTGACTTCGGTGCCAAGGCTTGGGAGGAAGTGAGAGGCTTGGAAGATCAAGTTTTTTTTGTTGGTGATGGCAATTCCTGGTGCATTCCTACAAGCACTATCAATAGCAGAAGTAATTGCATATACTTCACAGATGACAATTGGGATTCGCAAAGGTACCCAGGAGTGGCATATGGAGGCCATGACGTGGGAGTATTTGACATGGCAACTGGGGTTATTCAACCCCTTCCATTCGGTAATGACAACCGTCTCTTTTATTCTCGACCAGGTTGGGTTACACCTCGTTTATATACGTAGATTTCTTTGTTTCCTCTAAAACCGTATGCTTATTAATTGAAGAGGTAGTAGTGGTTTTGAATATTCAGAGCCTGGCTTCTTTGATGGCCAAATACAACTTGGTAATCTAGTTTGTAAACAGGACGCAATCTTAAATTAATTTTAAGAATATTTACAGTAGTGATTCTGTGAATTTAAGTTAATATCATCTATTGTCCTAAAAAGAAAAAAGAGTTACTATCATCTATTTATCTTGTGTTTTGGATTTGAAATACAAAATCTGAAAATTCAGTTTAGATGATATCAGTATGTAGATTGTTCAGAGAGCCCTTAAACTGCGTAAATTGGTATAACATGCTAATTGCCAGCAAACTTTTGGATTGGTTTGCTATCATGCTTCAGAATGCAACTCTGGACTAAAGCATATGCGATTTCTTCTTCTTTCTAACAAAAACCAACCCCTAACATCATCTTTTAAATTGCCTTCTGTCTTGACATTGCCACTATGAATCCTTGTGTTTCTTTGCAGCTAAGGGTTTGCCAGCAAGCGATGTTGTTCGGCTTGTTTGATGCTTTCAATCTTCATCAGTCATAGTCTGATAGAGTAACACATTCAATTACATCTCGATGAGGCTGATCAGTTCTTTACTCGATGGCTTTAAAGTCTGTGTCTGTTTACAAGTGGCCATCTTCATCACTCTCATTCGCGGTTATGTAATTTCTTCTTCGAGTTTTCGCTTAACTCTGTTTGTAACATTGTTGATCCTTAAATTTCTGTCCCCTGCTCGTGCTGAAAAAGACATGTTTGAGTTTTTCTTAACGATCTTAACTCTTAACTAGCGCATCGTCTTTTGTCATAAGTGAATCACCATTAATTGTGATTCTTATTTTAACTGATCCATCACTTATATATCTACCATCCAACCTTGGTTGCAAAGATTTCTAGCTAATCGTTCTTCTTCTTCTTCTCTTGTGAACTCCAACATTGGGTTAGAATCCAATGAACCACAGGCTCCCATCTGGTCTGAACTCCCCACAGATATGATCCCTGAAATTGGAAATTGAACACCTAATTTCATAGATGTTAAAGCGATTCTAACGTTTTGCAACCCTTGCCGTTCTGCTTGTTTACTTGATATTGTGAGTTTTGTTGTTTTAGATACTAAGTTTAGATGATTCTAATTCTAGTAACATAATTGCCCCCAAAACTGAGTAAATTAGTTGACTCCTAGTCCTAGATATCTTTTATATAAATGAACAAGCTAGAATATTATTTAGCCGAATCAAAAGAACAAAAATCTTTCATCACAGTAAAGCAGAAAGTCAAGAGAGAAGACAGTGGAGGCAAATACAAGAGGACAATAGCAGCAAGAAAGCCGAACACAGGGGAAGTAACTCTTTCGTCACAACAAGCATATAATCTAACCTTTACATGATACACTTGTACATACACAGCAACTTTACTATACATGGTTACGAATCTCACACACACCATTACACAAATATTTGGACCTATACATTTACATCAGTTTTTTTTTTTTTGGAAATATTTTGTATGAGATTTATTGCAAATAAATGATGGTACCCCGTACCAAACAGGCTAAAGCCCAATGAAGAAAGGTAAATTTTCTTTATTTAGGCTTCCTTTCTTCAATATAAAAAGGTAAATAAATAATCTTTGCAATTGCATATATAATTATATATTGAATGAAAGAGTCCAACTTTTTGTTTCTAAAAAAAAGGAAAGAATTCGAGTTCAACTTTGTGGAAGATCCCTGTGTTGTGTGTGGGTCACCATATTTGAATGCTCTAATCCATACCAACCAATGATCCGAAATTCTATGGCATACGATGTAGTTAGTAGTAGCCAAGCCAATCAAAACACTATCACTACAGCATGCAAAATATATAATATGTTTTGTAGCCTGTGACAAACAACCACGTGCTTCGAGTTGGTTGGGCATTCACATTAGTTTTTCTTCAAAAGATACAGCCTTTAAATTGAGACATATAATAAAAGACAAAAAAGAAAAAGAAAAGTAGGTTCTTAATATATATAAAATGCTGACATAAATGCTCATGTCAACCTATGTGTCGTTCTTCTAATCAAAAAGATTATTATAAGCCTTTTCTTTTTAAACAAAGCGACAGAAAAAAAGTCTATACCAACTGTAATTCTTTCTCCTTCAGCTTCAAGCACTTAAATCTGTTTCTACAGAGACAAGCCATGCAGCTTTTTTTTTTTCTTTTTTTTTTTTCCTTTCTTTCTATTTCTGATCAAACTGTGTCAGAACTCAAAAACGTTTTAAAGGTTTCCACTTTTATATCTGTTACATGCAGCTCGCCTAGCTCCATGACGAGGTCAGCCAGTGCTTTACCTTACGTCTTTAAAGTTTGTGCCTATTTTCAAATTGCTTTTTTCATCACTCTCATGGGTGGTTATGTCAATTCTACTTCAATTTTTCGATTAGCTCTGTTTGTAACGGTGCTTGTTCTTACATTTCTGTCCCCATCTCATGCTGAAAAAGACTTGCTTTGTTTGAGTTTTTCTTAACGATTTTAACTAGCACATCATCTTTTGTCATTAGTGAATCGCCAGAGATTGCGATTCTCATCCTGACTGATCCATCACTTATATCTGATATCAAAGCTCGGTTCGAAAGATTTCTAGTTAATCGTTCTTCTTCTTCCACTTCTCTTGTGAACTCCAACATTATTGGGTTAGAATCCAATGGACCTCAGGCTCCCATCTAGTCTGAACTTCCCGCGCGCGCGCGCGCACATATATATATATATATTATCGATCGAGTTCTTTACAACAATTTTTAAAAAAGAACTCAATATTAAACTAAAACACTAGACACTTTAGAATCTCTCTCTCTCTCTCTCTCAAAAGAGAAGAATAATTTTCATTTTACCATAAAATAAATAAAATTTCAAATATAGGTCATGGGACACTTGATAGAGAACCACATTCTCATCAATTTAACTACAAGTACGCAATTGTTAGGGTTTTAGACCTTAGAGTTGTCACAAAATTAATCAACTTTTAACCATTTTATAATGAAATAAACGGAATGCATATAATCTAGTAATTACTTGGCAATCAGACTTAACCTCTCTCCCATTTTATTTTTAAGGGTAAAATATTATTTTGGTTCTTAGTTTTACTAAAAGTTTGTTCTAAAAAGTTTTTTCAATAATTTAAAGACAAAAATAGAGATGAAAAAAAAATTAAAAGTTTAGGGATGAGAAATATCTTCTTCATAGGTTAAGAACAGAAATAAACCATTTGCAATAATTTAAAAACAGAAATGAAACTTTTAAAAGTTTAGGGACAAAAAAAAAAACTTCTTAAAATTTAATGATGAAAAATAAACATTAGGTAAAATTTAGGAGCCAAAATAGTATTTTATATTTATTTTTAATCTACAACATATGAGAAATGGGATTGGCTAATATAACCACTAGATATTATCAAATTGGATTTGCTCTTTTTTAATATAGGTCTAGGTCTAGATTCAAGAAGAAAGAAAAAAATATTTCTCACAGCATATGGAATTATACGTGTGAGGTTCACATGTGATGTGAGAGAGAAGTCATCATGAGTCACGAGCAGGGGCGGAGGGAGGGGGGGTCCAGCGGGGGTAAGTCCCCCCTAACTTCCAAAAATTTCTATAGTAATAGTATAATATTAGCATATTGTACACCACAAGAGGACAAATAACTTTTCTCTTTTTTTTTTCTTTTTTTCAATTCACACCGCAGCTTCTCTTAGAGCATCAATATTTGTGGTGCCAAAAATTTCACAATTTGGTACCACAAAAAACTATTTTATCTATTTTACCACTGTGGGTACTTAGGATTTTCACCTCGGACCAAGGGCTGGCCTTGTAATCTCGTAGGCTTGACACCTTGTGTCATCGGAAAACTTCCCCACTTTTGGCCTTATAAGCTTTGACACTACTCCTTCGCTTCAAAACTTATAAGGCAGAAAATGAGGGAAGTTCTCTTCGATGTGGGACACAAAGGTGTCAAGCCTACGAGATTACAAGGCCAGCCCTTGGTCTGAGGTGAAAATCCTAAGTACCCACAACCACATCACTTTACAAATCACTCAATATCAATGATTTTATTTTAGCATTCAATATAATAAAATAATATAACTTTTAATAAAATATTATATTTTTTTTTTTACCATCTTAGCTATAGTGTACAGACATCTTTATCTATGCACTGTAGCTCAACAGCCAATTTTTTTGGCTTTTTCTCCACCATTGCAGCAAGTTTTTTAGTATTGATGGTGCTAAAAATAGTAATATGACTTTTTAGTTTGTTAGTACTGCCAATGCTAATGCTCTCACATAAATAGACCTACACTCCAACAACTCTTATATTAAAATAATGGTAGAAATGAAAAATGATGTTTTGTATCCATTGTTTTAAATGTTAGTGACCTTAGCATTGATATTACAAGTTGCAGCAGGTACTTTTGAAAAAAAGTTTTCAATAATAAACATAACTAAAAATTGATTACACAATCAAATGGAAGATCAATGGATAAAGGATTGCTTAGTCACATATATTGATAAAGATATATTCAAAACTATTGAGTGTGAAGAAATCATGTAGCGGTTTCAAAATATGAAAAATCGTCAAGAGTAATTGAGTAAATTAAACTAGGTGTGAAAAAATAAATTAAAGTTTGCATTTTATGTTAGATTGTGTATGAGAATTTTATTAACATATAGTTGGTTATCTACTTTGTTATTAATATGGATTAATATTTTTCAGATTAATTTTTTCTTTCAATTTTGTGTTTTAATCTTGCCCCCTAACTCAAATTCCTAGCTCCACCACTGGTCACGAGTCACGACCATCCTAGATATTTTTTCCAACAGTGGAACCCATCCGGTTATCACCCTTTGAAATTCCTATTTTCTCAATTTTAATTTCACTATATGTCTGTTTGTTTTCTTTCTATCTTTCCTTACCCATGCGTCACTTGCCTCTCCATCAATATCTTTTTCATTCTCAGCCTAACGCTGTGTTTGGTTGCAAGTAGGGAAAAGAAAAGAAAAGAAAAGAAAAGAGAATAAGAAAAGAAGGGAAAAAAGAAAATGTTTATAACAAGGAGGGGAGGTGAAAAGAAAAGAATAGAATATGTTGAACTTTTTTTTGTTTGGGTTGCAAATAAAAGAGAACTGAAAAGAAAAATGTTTTCTTTTTTACATTTATGTCCTAATGAAATGGAGAAAGTAATAAAAATCCATGGGCACAAAAGTAAAGAGCTTAAAAAAGTCAATATTTGCACAAAATGTTTGGTTTCCCTCCCTCTTTGCTTCTTTCTCTTCTATCCTACCATCCAAACAATGGAAAAGACTCACTTTCTCTTCTCTCCTTTCCTCTTTCTCTCAATCCAAACAATGTAAAAGAACAAAGGAAAACTCCCAAAGCAAACCTAGAAACCCCAGAAAAGAAAAATATACGACCAAACAATGAAACCAAAATAGAAGGCAAGCAAGATAGTCAGATAGAGCAAGGAACCAGTAGTGAGAGTGGAGAACCAAAGACAAAGCAGAAAGCAATAAATAACACAATAGTGGAGTCAAATACAATAGGACAATTAATTTGTTGACAACAGTAAGAAAATAATGGTACCATAAATAAAGCCCAATAAAGAAGGCTAATCTTCCTTCATTAATTTTATTCTATACCTTTCTTCATATCTTTTTTTTGAGGGAATATACCTTTCTTAATAAAGAAATAGTCTATTATCTCAAAAAAAACCATAATAAAGAAATAATCTTTGCATATACTTAGTATAAAAGGGTCCAACTTTGTGGAAGATCGTGGGTAGTCAGCCAAGCTAATATAAACACTTTTCCCTTTTTGATGATTTATTTTATTTTATTTTATTTTTTTGAGAGGGATGATTTATTTTGTTGTTGTTGTTGTTGATGATGATGAAATGCAAGAACTTTTTTATGTTTTTTCAATAATAAAATCCAAACACTCTTGGCATATTATATGATACTATGAGAGGGTTTGGATCCACGTTCACGTCTGCGTTTCTCTTCATTGCGCGTTTTCAGCTCTTTTTTTTTTTTTTTTTTTTTTTCAGCCGCTGTTGTTGACCAATTCTCCTCATGAACAGTGCATCCGTGTACTGTTCATGGACCCACAAATTTCACTTTTCAGCAACTTTTTCATTAAAAATGGGTCCCACAGCACTATTTACACATTTAAAAATTATTTTGCTACAGTGTTTTCAGTTTTCAGTTTTCAGTTTTCAGCAATAAGTTCTATCCAAACGGACCCTATATAACAAAGGTTGTAGCCAGGGTCCCGCGACCATGTGCTGCTTTGAAAAGTAAATAATACAAAGTAAAATTATTAAATTACAAAAACAAAAACAAAAAAGCAAAAACAAGTACTCCACCAATCCCCAAACATAATATAAAAGGAGTAAAACATTTCTTAATTTGTTCATGACCACCCCATCTGATTAGATACTTTTTTCTAACAGTGGACCCCATCAGTCCATCAGCCACTAAAATTCCTTTCTTCTCGGTTCTCACTTTGTCTTGTCTGTTTTCTCCATGTCTTTCCTTAGCTATGCATCACTTGCCTCTCCATCAATACCTTCTTCGTTCTCAGCCTAAAAGAACCAAGAAAAATTCCCAAAGCAAACCTAGAAACCCCAGAAAAGCAAAATATACGACCAACCAATAAAACCAAAATCAAAGGCAAGTAAGATAGTCAGATAGAGCAAGGAACCAGCAGTGAGAGTGGAGAGCCAAAGACAAAGCAGAAAGAAAGTATTAAGACAGTAGCGCACGGAGTCAAATACAACAGGACAATAATTTGTTGACAATAATAAGAAAATAGTGCTACCAAGTACCAACCATAAATAAAGTCCAATCAAGAAGGCTAATCTTCCTTTATTAATTTTATTCCATGCCCTTCTTAATATTTGAGAGAATATACCTTTCTAAATAAAGGAATAATCTTTTCATATACTGCGGTGTAAGAGTATCTCCAATAGTTTCTTTAAAGTCAATTTTAGAGAAAAAACACCACAAAAATTCACTCCTACAGCTTCTCCATTTCCATTTTTTAGATTAGAGATAGAATTGCTACAATGCTTCTTTACAAGTAGAGAACACTGTAGTTTTTACTATTCATACTTCAAATGTTTTTTTTTTTTTCCTATTATAACAATCAGGTATTAAATAAAAAATGTTGAAAAATGTGTAGTTGTTAAAAAAAAATCTTAATAAACTCACTTGCAAGATATGCATTGTCCAACACTAATACAAACACTAAAAAAAACACATGGTACAAGACAAAAGCAACAATTGTGGCCTTAATCAACAATTAATATATCACATATATTAATAACGGCACATGGGTTCAAAGTTTATAGAACAAAAATATTATGCAGAAAAAATTATTACAAAATTTTGAAACACCAAAAAAACGATTTTCTTTAATTCTAAAACTCACTAAACACATGAGAGAGAGAGCAATAACCCGTTTAAGACTTTAAATTTGAAAATTGAGCGTAAATTTATAAGATAGTAAAGTGAGTAGTACAGCTGCAATAAAAAAATAAAATTAGATATTTATAAGAAGGTTTAGAGATTTAGAGTTGGTAGGGTTTAGAGATCTAAGATTTATAAAGTTTCAATTTTCAATTATATTCCTTATAAGTTTTTGTAATTACTCACTTTTTCTTTTTAAAAATATATATTAGATATAAAATATATTTGAAAATTTTAAAATAAAATAAATATTTATTTATTATACGAGATAAATAGTTATATTAAATAAGTTATTTCAAATTGACACAAATAAATTAATATGTCAAACTTATTTATTACAGATTATACAAATTGACTCACTTGTAACATATTTCTTATAGTGTCACTTCCAACTGCATGTTACCCAAATTTGTTAAAACTCAATCCTAACCCGTAAAATTCCATGTCGGGATTCCCACGTTGGGTCGAACTTTGACCCCACCTACCGAACACTCGCTACTTCTTTCTCTGAGAGTCTGAACAGAGTAACACATTCCCTTCTCCTTCTTCTTCTTCTTCTTCTTCGTGTCCTTATCTCTATCTCTGCCTCTCATTCTTCTCCTTCTTCTTCTTTTTTTTGAGAATCTTTTTCCTTCCTCTTCTTCTTTTACAATTTGGGTTTTGTACTTTTATTAGAGATGATGATTTTGGGTTGGGTTTGATTAAGGGCAGTGATTTTGGGTGGAGAAAGCAAAATTTCGGTTTGGGTTTTTCTTTCCTCTTCTTCAGCATCTTCTTCGTTCTTTCTTCTTCTTCGTTTTCAATTTCGGTTTGATTATGTATATGAATTTGTATATGGGTTTGATGAATTTGGATCTAGATTTCAAAAGATTTTGTGGTGTGTCCGTGATGATTTTGAGTTGGGTTTCCCGGTGAGTTTTGATTGATTTTGAGTTGGGTTTTCAGTGGGTTTGTTTTGATTTTAAGTTGGGTTTTCTAATTACTTTTCCGTTGATTTTGGGTTTGTTCAGACCACTTCAAAAGCTTCACAGTCCTAGCTAGCAGCCCCTTCTTCTTCTTCTTCTTCTTCCATTCCCGATAGAATAGATAGTATCGTGTCCGATTCCATTTCAAGCTTCAACTTTATAATCAGTTAGTTTCCTCTCCTTAGCTAGCTCCATGGCGAGGTCGGTTAGTACTACTACAATCCTCAACATCTTTAAGGTTTTTGTGTATGTTCAAGTAGCTCTCTTCATCACTCTCATTCGTGGTTATGTCATTTCTACTTCAAGTTTTCGATTAACTCTGTTTGTAACTGTGTTGGTCCTCACATTTCTGTCCCCTGCTCATGCTGAAAAAGACTTGTCCCTGTTTGAGTTTTTTTTAACGATCTTAACTAGCACTTCATCTTTTGTCATTAGTGAATCTCCAGTAATTGTGATTCTTATCCTGACTGATTCGTCACTTATATCTAACATCAAACCATGGTTGGAAAGATTTCTAGTTAATCCTTCTTCTCTTGGAACCTTCAACAATATTGGGTTAGAATCCAATGGATCGCAGGCTCTCATCTTGCCAGAAATCCCCACAGATATGATTGGTGAAATTGGAAATCGAATACGTAATTCCAAAGATATTAAAGCCTGTTTAACGTTTTGTAACCCCTGTAGTTCTGCTTGTTTCGAAACTACATCCTGGTCTCTGTTTCCATGGCTGATGCTTTCCAACAAACTAGATTCTGATCTGCAACGTTTCTTTAATCTCTGCAACAACAGATATCTCTGGTTAGAACTACCTACAAGTGACCAAAAACGTTGTTGGGGATCTCCACATGGTTTGGTTGTAACCTTGGGTCCTGATTATCAAGCCTACCTTGTGCACGTTAGGAAAGAAGACCAAATTGCTCTTCCACCACTAAACCCAATTCGAGCACTGGCTCAATTAGAAGAGTGGTTTTGCCTTGTACACAAATTCATTATTTTAAAGGACCCTTCCCATGAGTTGTTGTTCCTTGTCTTTGCAATTTTCGGCCCCGTGAATCGCTTAGCTTTTGCTAGAGTGACTTTCAATGGAGGAGGAGATGGAGCGGCTTTAAATAGAAGTGGGCAAGGTCAGTGGGCTATTGTTACCAATCCCGACAATTTGAAATTCAATGATGTTGCATGTTTTAATGATAAAATATATGCACTTTGTGACAACGGCAAGCTGGTGTGCCTTGAACTTGATACTCTTCCGGAAGCTAAGGTACAAGTTATTGCGCCCCAACCAAGCGAGGAAGAAATGGGCACGCCCCAAAAACTGTATTTGATGAAGTCACAACAAAACCTTATTGCGGTTTTTCGTTACAGAGTTCATAATCCTAAGGAGATGAGGCAGGAGACTAAAAAATTTTTGGTCTACAATTTCAACTTTAGTGCATCGAATTGGGAGGTGACAGACTTGAAAGATTGTACTGCTTTTGTTGGTGATGGAAATTCCTGGTGCATTCCTACAAGCACTATCCCTAGCAGAAATAATTGCATCTACTTCACAGATGACAATTGGGAGTTGCAAAGGTACCCAGGAGTAGCATATGGAGGCCGTGATGTGGGAGTGTTTAATATAGCACGGAAGGATATCCAACAACTTCCATTCCGTAAGGACAACCCTCTTTATTATTCTCGACCAAATTGGGTTACACCTAGCTACTATGCGTTTAGATGAGCTTTTTGTCTGTTAGTTTATTAGTTTGTCTGCTTATGTACAAATTTTCAAGCCTTCTTTTCTTCTAGGTACCATTGTGCTTTGATTTCTCTAATACCATTGGCTTAATTGAGGAGTCCACAACTTTTTATGGTGGCCAAATACAATTGGGCATTCTGGTTTGTAAGCAAGACACAATCTTAAACTAATTTTTAGAATGTTAATGGTTGTGATGCTGTGAATTTAAGCTACTATGACTCTATTTATCTTATGTTCTGGATTTGAAAAAAAAATCTGTAAATGCAGTTTAGATGATAGGTCAGTAAATTGTTCAGAGAGAACCATAAAACTGGGTAAATTAGTACAGGATGCTAATTGCCAACAAGCTGTTGGATTGATTTGCTTTCTTGCTTGAACATGAAACTCTGGACTAAAGCAGATACAATTTGCTCTTCCTTTTAACAAAAACCAGCCCTCCTCCTAACATCTTCTATAATGGCTTGAAAATGCCTTCTATCTTGTAGGTGCCACCATGAATCCTAGTCTTTCTTTGCAGCCATATATGGTAGATTGTAGCAGCCCAAGCAATCTTAAATAGATTCATTTGGAACCTTATTCCTTTAATCTCCTAGTGAAACAACACCATTTCAAAACTTGTTGCCATAATGCCCTAGTGAAAACACTTAAAAGCAGATGGTTTCAAGTCTTAATTTGGCTTCTGCAGAAAACACACAAGTCTCCCTCTTATCCCCAGTTAGCAATTCTGTATAGAGCAATATACTATATATGAATGCTAGGAATATCGTCTGGCAACCAAAACATTTCGCACCATTCATCCTTGGGTTTTCTGTTACAAATCTCATTCCATGTTGAACTACAAGTGTACTGACCTGTCTCAGAATGAATCCCTCCCCAGATTTACTTGATATTGTGAATTTTGTTGTTTCAGTTTACTGCAAATCTGTTTATCTTGTGTTCTGGATTTGAATTAATTGACTACTTGAGTTTCTTTTTTGGATACATATAAGAGATAAATCAGAATATTATTTAACTGAATCAAAAGAACAAAAAAATTTTCCTCCAAGCAGAAATAACAGCAGAAGGATGACAAGCAAAGGAAATCGCAAAAGCTGTAAATTTTACTGCCCATTTACAACCACAGTGAGCTATTAGAAATTACAACTTATGAAAGACCTTGCTAACTCCTTGGCATCTGCTGCCAGGACTGCAATTTCTCAGGATACAGTATCCCTAATAGCATAGATTGCATCACTGAAAATCCTTGTGTTTCTTTGCAGCCATATTTGGTGGATTGTAGCAGCCCAAGGAATCTTACACAGGTTTATTTGAAACCTCCTTCCCTTGATCTCCTAGTGAAAGAACTCAATTTTGAAACTTGTTGCCATAATCCAAGTGAAAAAAAATAACTCAAAAACAGATGGTTTTCACTCTTAATTTGGCTTCTGCAAAAAATAACTCAAAAACAGATGGTTTCCACTCTTAATTTTATCATTGATTATTAACATTATATGCACATTACTATTTCAAATTTTATATATAGTATGGAATATGGATGTAATTAATTTGACAGTGCCTAATGTTTCTCTTTGTTTCTTGATTGTATCAAGAATCATAAAATAAAATTTTAAAAAAAGGATGTAATTTATATATACATTGTCTAATTTTATGAATGGCCCTCCCAATAATGAATTCTTGACTCTACCATTGATCCTTGATGTTTACATTGGAAATAACATGATGTATAACTATATAAATTGAATTACAAGACTCTTGATAAAGAGAGATCTTATATTTTTGTAAAATAAAATAAAGACAAGGAAATATGAAGAATAAATCTATACCACATATAATATGGAGGCATTACATCAACTTTTCCAAACCTTTTGTTATGCTACATCATCAATCATATTTTCAAGAAATTTCCCTTTTTTTTTTTCTTGTCAAAATCATTCTCTATTGCCTTATTCAATTCTCTCCATGCCCAGGCCCTGTTATATTTTTCCCTTACATTTTGTTTAACCTTCCACTTCTCACTTTCACTTCTTATTACTCCATTTGTACCACTCCATCCTTCTCATATTTTGACTTAAAAAAAGGTTTATACTCTCTCTTATTTTTTTTTTCCTTTTTCTTTTTCACTTTTGGTGGATTTTTTAAAATTACATTTACTATTTTTTCATATATGATTTTTTTTTTTTGTTAATGTTCTCAAAATTGTGGCATCAAATTTGCATATGTTATGATATAGTGTTATCAAAATATTATAAATTTTATTACGTTAATCAATTCAGTTTGCTGTATTGGACAGATCTTTGTTGGTGTATGCGTTTTGTGAATATCAGATAATTGTACCATTATATTTTTTGGAATCACGTGCGTCACTCTATTTTACGACTAAGAATTTTATAACACTTAATTCCTAAAGTAGTCATCCACGCAATAAATATATCCAATGATGTCTCAAACTAACTATTAGACCAGGAAACTTTGCTACGAAGGTAAAATTGGTCATTGGTCGGATGAGTCAAACGTTGGCACCCTTGCCACCCATGATCATAGCTTTGCATAGTTTTTTAATTCTTGGGACTCATTTTCGGCGTGTTTTTCTATTTCTTGGCTTCAATTGTCAAAAGGTTGCTTTCCCAAACTCATCTCTTTCTGACAGCTTTAGTACCTGTTGCTGTTAGCCTCCAGCTGTGTCTGAAATTCTTGTAAAAACTCGACGTTGACTCAAAATATATAGGCGTTTGGAGCTTGCGATATTTATTATAGGCTAATGTTTTGATTGCTTTCAATTTTCATCAGTCATAGAGTTGAGTAGCACTGACACATCCAATTCCCATCAATCATGAGGTTAGACGGTGCCCTCTGCACTAGTTTCATGGCAATTTGGTTGATCTTTTCATTTCTAGACCCATACTTTCCTACAAAGGGCCATCTCCATATGTTTTTGAGAATTGATCTCCTACTACTATATGGATGTGTGCCTATCAAAAAAATTCGTACAGAAAGATATCTAACTATTCGTTATTTAAGACATTACTGTTTTAGCTCCATCACTCTGTCTCTCAGTCCCCCTTATGGGATTTCTTCAAACCTCACCTTTATTATTGTTGGCCTAATTTCGTTGGTCTTCACAGTTCCGACCTCACTCGTTTCCTTGGCTGAGCTTTCCGTTTTGATGTTGATAACTGGGTCTGCCATTTTATTACTTGAATTATTACCTCTATATATGGAAAAATCTCTAGGTTATCGTATTTTACGAAGTTACTATTATATTTTCTCCTTCTCCATTACTCTCAGTCACCGTTACAAGCTTTCTTTAAGTTTCAGAAGCATTCCTTTCGTAATTTTGTTGATCTTTGGAGTTCGGATCCCAGACGTTTCCTTGGCTAGGCGTTCTACAGTCATACTGTCTAATGTGTATTTTATTTTCCTTTTTGATTCATTTTCCACATGTATCAGAAGATATACAGGTTGGTTAGCGTTGCATATTGAGTTAGACTCCAATGACTGGTCCGAACTCCCTCCAGAAGTCGTTCACGAAATTGTAAATCGACTACTTACTTTCAAAGATTTTATAGCGGCTGCAGGGGTTTCCCGAACATGGCGTTCTGTTTGTTTGAGCATCAGTAGAAGGCCTCAGCTTCCTTGGCTGATGCTTTCCGAAACACTTTCCACAGACATGCGACATTTCTTCAGTCTCTGCGACAACAATCGTTATCAATTACAATTATCTGAAGTCCAAGGAAAACGCTGTTGGGGATCTCCACATGGTTGGGTTGTAACCTTGGGTCCTGATTATGAAACCCACCTTCTGCACCTTATTAAAGGAGTACAAATTGCTCTTCCCCCACTAAACACAATTCGAAGACTGGCTGCTACAGAAGAGTGGTTTCACCTTGTACATAAATTCATTCTTTTAAAGGACCCTTCCCATGAGTTGTCGTTCCTTGTCATTGCAATTTTCGGCCCCGCGAATCGCTTAGCTTTTGCTAGAGTGGCTTTCAATAGAGGAGGAGATGGAGCGGCTTTAAATAGAAGAGGACAAGGTCAGTGGGCTATTGTTACCAATCCAGACAATTTGAAATTCAATGATGTTGCATGTTTTAATGATCAAATATATGGACTTTGTGACAACGGCAAGCTGGTGTGCCTCGAACTTGATGCTCCTTTGGCAGCTGAGGTACAAGTTATTGCGCCCCAACCAAGCGAAGAAGAAGTAGGCATGCCCCAAAAACTGTATTTGATGAAGTCATCAGAAAATCTTTTCGCGGTTTTTCATTATGGATTTCATATTCCTTCGGAGATGAGGCACGAGACTATACATTTTTTGGTCTACAAGTTCAACTTTGGTGCATTGGCTTGGGAGGAAGTGACAGACTTGGAAGATCTTGCTGTTTTTGTTGGTGATGGCAATTCCTGGTGCATTCATACAAGCGCTATCCTTTGCAGAAGTAATTGCATCTACTTCACAGATGACAATTGGGAGTGGCAAATGTACCCAGGAGTGGCATATGGAGGCCGTGATGTTGGAGTTTTTAGCATGGCACAGAGGGTAATCCAACGCCTTCCATTCGGTAAGGACAACCCTCGTTTTTATTCTCGACCAATTTGGGTTACACCTACCATGCGTTTGGATGAGCTTTATGTCCATTAGTTTATTAGTTTATCTACTTATGTACAACTTTTCAAGCCTTCTTGTCTTCTAGGTGCCATTGTACTTTGATTTCTCTAATACCATTGGCTTAATTGAAGAGTCCCTGACTTCTATGGTGGCCAAATACAATTTTGCATTCTGGTTTGTAAGCAAGACAATCTTAAACTAATTTCTAGAATGTTAATGGTTGTGATGCTGTGACTTTAAGCAACTGTGACTCTATTTATCTTATGTTCTGGATTTGAAACAAAATCTGAAAATGCAGTTTAGATGATATTGATCAGTAAATTATTCAAAGAGAACCGTTGAAGAGTAGCAAATTAGTGTAGCTTGCTAATTGCCAACAAGCTGTTGGATTGATTTGCTTTTTTGCTTGAACATGAAACTCTGGACTAAAGCAGATGTAGCTTGCTCTTCTTTTTAACAAAAACCAACCATCCTTCTAACATCTTCTCTAATGGCTACAAAATGCCTTCTATCTTGATAGTGCCACCGCGAATCCTTGTCATTCTTTGCAGTCATATATGGTAGATTGTAGCAGCCCAAGCAATCTTACATAGATTCATTTGGAATCTTCTTCCCTTAATCTCCATGTGAAAGAACACAATTTGAAAACTTGTTGCCATTATGTCCTACTGAAAACACCTAAAAGCATATGGTTTCTACTCTTAATTTGCCTTCTGCAGAAAACACACGTATCCCTCTTATCCATAGTTAGCAACTTTGTATAGAGTGGATAGTCTATCATTAACAGGCAACTTACTAATAAATGAATGCTAGGAATATCATCAGGCAACCAAACCATTTTTTTACCAAAACTGACAGCTTTTTTTGTTTTTGTTTTTGTTTCGTATATAATATATAAAGAGAGAGATAGGCTTAAAAGGCCAGTTTCTGATTTAAATTAACTGACTACTTGGGTTTCTTTTTTGGATACATTTAAATAGATAAATCAGAATATTATTTAACTGAATCAGAAGAACAAAAAATCTTTCCTCCAAGAAAAAATAACAGCAGAAGGAAGACAAGCTAATAAAAAAAAAAGCTGTAAATTTTACAGCCCATTTACAACGACAGTGAGCTATTAGAAATTACAACTTACAAAAGACCTTGCTAACTCCTTTGCATCCGCCTCCAGGACTGCAATTTCTCAATGCAAAATTTTTAAATCTCCCTCCACTTGAATGCTTTGAAGTTTCTCTAATTCTCTTCCTTAGCTATCTGCCTATTTCCTCAACCACCGTGACTACTTGTTTTTAGTCCATATAATATATAAATTAGTGAACCATGTTAATTGCCTATAAGCTTTTGGATGGAGCCTGCTGTAGCTTAGCAGGCATTCCATTTATAGTGACGGTACCAGACCACAGGTTTGATCCCCCTAGGTTGTGTGGAAAAAAAAACAAAAAAAACTTTGTACAAAAAGAGAAAAGAAGAAGAAGAAGAAGAAGAAGAAGAAGAGTACATTCCACGCAACAATATATTTAAAATCTTAAATTATATCTATACGGAAATGCTAGAGTTACTATGGATATTTTTAGTTTTACAAAAAATTTGTAGACAAAAAAAAAAAAGAGTACTTTTAGCTTTGTAAATAAAGGAATTATAAGAAAAAAGAAACATTTAGATTAGATAATATATACTAAAACGTAAAATTTCAAGCGGGTCATCCATACATACAGTACACATAAACCGGAGGATATATATTTCACACTTGATGATGATGAAAAATCCACCAGTTGTCACGTGGTCCTCACTTTACTCGAAACAACACCTGCACAACAACAAACAAGACCAAACAAAGAGCACCGGTGTGGTGCCGGCCAAAAACCCTCCGAAGGTCAAGTTAGAGTTTCTTTTCTTCTTCACAACCCTAAAGTGTTAGAGGTGAAGTGAATTATGCGTACCGTGGTTTATGAGGATTTTGGGGTATATATAGTAGTGTGGAGCCGAAATAAGCGCCTTGGTGAGGAAGTACTTTCCTTCTAGGAGAGTAATTTGTGGATTTTACATATCTCCTAGAGCCCTTTTCTTTATAGGAATCTTCTCGACTAGGGTCAAACGTGTAGTGCAAGAACTTTCCTTATACACGCATTCGTGGAGGACAAAATAGGTTATGGATGAAGACTTACTTACCCTCTTTAGCTTTTCCTTCTGTCAGCCTTTCCTTCCTAAGGTTGTCAGCTTACACATCTGTCTCTGGAAAGGTCGTCAGCTTAGAACCTTCAGCTTTGACTCCATCAGCTTTCCTCCTTCAGCCTTGATCTCATTAGTTTTCTCCCTTCAGTCCAACGCCGTCAGACATGAGGCAGGGCCACGGATGTCGAAAGGGGGATAGGTCGGTGGCCAGAGCTGATGGGTTTGTTACTCCCGTTAGCCTTCTTAAGGTGTTAATAACTTGTAAAATCACCCTCATCAACACTAAATATTTAGTGTGAAATATAGCTTATAGGGGAAACTTAACTATGAAGGTAATTGGAAATTGGCACCCAATGACATGCATCAACTTTCCACCCAATAGGACATTGCTTAGTTTCTTAATTCTTGGGGTCTAAACAGACTTTTTTGGCTTACCCTGTTTGGTTCAGTTGTCAAAATTACTGAAGACCGCGGTTGAGAGAGATTCAAAGAGCGATTGTGTGAGAATGTTGATTTAGACAAAAACTCTTGGTAGACACTCAGTTGATATAGACCGTATTATGGAAATTCTGATTTTTTTTTTCTTCCAAGGACATGTTTGCAGCCACCTCAAGCTCAAACTCTACTTATATTTAAATCCTATTTCAACCCAAATTATAAGAGAAGGAAGACAGCCATAGAAAATAGAGAAAAACATAGAGAGAGAGAGAGCTATTCCTTATAATGTATGCACTTAGGACACACAATATCCCATTGACACAATATCTCATCGACGGAATATCACATCTGAAAAACCGTACACACATTGTCAAATATAAAATATGCTAGTTTTTATATAAAAGAAAAAAGAAAGGAAAGTAAGAAAGATTTTCAAGAAAATTGCTACATATAGTATTAAATTATTAATTATTGTATCAAACAATCTCTTGGAGAAGATTATCCTGATCTTATTGAACATTTAAGCTAATTTCTTCAAAGGATAGAAGTTAAAAATTCAGCATTGTTAGTGACTCAATGAGCACAAACGTAAGAACCACACAACAAGATTTCAAATTTAGAAAATTCCAATTCATTTCCTAACTCCTAAGTAAACTTGCATGTGTTCCTAATAAATACTCAGACTAAGAGTCTTGTAATTCAACTGGTTAACACACCTTGTTATTTTTAAGACATTTAGAGTTCAACTCTTTTCTCTCTTATTGTAATTATCAACTTATCAAGAATATATAATGCCCAATATTAATATGACCTGCTTCTATCTTAAGAAATTTAAAGATGAAAGTTATATTCAATGGCTAAATATAGATACAATAAGAAAATTTGAAGTTACATACCTTTGGGTCTTCCGTTAACAGGAAAGGAAAAGATAAAGGGTACAATAAAGTGACAAAGACACGAGAATTTAGTAATTTTAGGCATAATTAGCTTCTGTTGTGCTTATTGGAGTTGCAAAAAAAAAAAGAGTATATTTAACATAATTTGCTTTATTCTTTTTAGATTTTTTTTTTATAGAGGGTTTCAACCTATAGTGTCCATTCTTGATGATTGTTCTTTATAATCAACCAAGATATAAATTAGTTTTTGGTGTAGTCAAGATCGAATCTCAGATCTTTTATTCAAAAATAAGACACTTTTAATTTTTTTTTTTGTTGAGAAACAAGAGACTTTAAGTTGAGTTAATTGAAACTCACATCACTTACTTTATTTTAGGTGTAGGAAATGTCAATGTTTGTATATGAACGAGCCATTACCAGTTAGGATATTTCAAAGGTTACAAGTTAATTAATTATTGTATTCCAAAGGTTTAATTAAATTTGAGCTTATAAGACAATTACGAAAAACATTTTGTCAAACTTATGAGCTACATAATTGACAATAAATGACTATGAAATGTTTTTTCCCTTTAGCTTTTAAATTTTAAATTAAAAAAAAATGATCTACATTAAACTGTCTTCTCCATAATGTGAATTCTATCGTAATTTTAAGCTAAACGTAAACAATAATTTCCAAAGGAAATTGGATTAAAATAGAGTAATGATAGCATGAAAATACGAATTGCATTTTCATTGCTACTTTTTTTTTTTTGAACCTTTAAATTTTTTAAGAAGTAGACATAAACTAAGGTGTAAACCAAGATTTAAAATGTGATATTTATTACCAAGCTTAGTAACGTGAGCTTGTAACTAAGTGTAGCATTGAAATTGGCTTTGGTCTCTTGGTTTGGAGTTAAATTTATGGTGTCCTTTGATCCTTGTAAAAACAGAAAATCACAGAAAACTTGGAGAGAACTTTGAGAGAAAAGAAACTTGCATTCTCTAATCAAGAAAATCTGTTACAGAATTAGTTACCAAATAATTAGCTAACAACTACTTATATACATGAAAACAGGGACTCAAAATAACGCGCCTAAACCTGATAACTAACTCTCAAACCTTCTCCCAATAATACAATGACATCTGGCAGGATAAGCAACTAACTCTCCACTAAGTCAAACGGTGCGTTTAATCCCTTTCCTTTCTTTTGCTTCTTTGTCGTTTACATTTAAAACTTTTATCACTGTTGTCGTTCTGCTCCTTGACTTCTTGCCGTTTGACTTCTTGTCGTTCTGCTCCTTGACTTCTTTCAGTTTCAACAATCCTTGGGTTAATGGACCACAATAATGGACGAAAAATATGACATTTATTTATTGAAAAAAGTTTCTTATTTTAATGATTAATAGTGCGAAAGATGTTGCCTGCCTACTATTGTTTACCATAAAATTTATCCTGGGTGAAAGTTGATATACTAAAATAGGTAAATTATAATTTTGGTCTCTAATGTTATTCTCATTTCATTTTTTTTAGAATTTTTCATGTTCTAAAATTGGAGAACAAAGCAATTTTTTGGGGGTTGAATTTTTCTAATTCAATAAATGAAATTTTGGGCTTTTTTTTGTAAATACTTTTGTTCAATTTGGGAAAAAAAATTGCTTGAATTTGTTCATTTTCTTCTTTGTCCCAAATCCCAATGATATATTTTTAAAGCTCAAAAAATGCTGCAAGAATTTCAGTTTTAAATTCGGTTTAGTCACGGACACCTGGTTATCCATGTGGCAGTACAACTGGCATAAAAAATAAAATTTTAATATCATTGTTAACCTCATCAAAAATTTTCATCTACCACTTAATGACATGGACCATTTTGACACAATATGAAAATATTAGAGGCTAAACTGACATATTTAAAATGTTATCGATGAATTGACAATATTAGAGACCAAAATTATAATTTTCCCTTCCTAAAACTATCAGACCTTAATTATTTTTTTTCCCTAGAAATTAAGAACATTAAGAGAACCAATGGCTGCTAAAAGTCATGTCGAAGATCTTGTGTTAGCGGATATGTCATATGATGTGTAATTTGCTATTAGAGTTGGTCAGGAAGATTATACTAGTTATAGGGTAATTGCTAAAGGTCTTGTAACTGAATTGGCACGCACAAAGTGTTTGGGGTCTAAGGAGAAAGAATTCGAACTACGAAACTAGAAGTATATTGTAATTATCTCAAAAAAAAAAAAAAAAACTATAAGGCAATTCTTTGAATATCACAACAGCGCTGGGCTCAGGAAAGGAGGATTGGTCTTCAATTGGCCACTTTATACTCTATATATGCTCATATGGTATGCCTAAATGAAAATTCTACTTTGTAAAATCAATTTTACGTGTACATTTTACTTTTCTTTTTGTTATTTATATGAAAAAGTGATAAAGAGATATTTTTAGCTCAATTGGTTAGTAAAGTATAGTGTTTCGGAGCTATCTAGACTCCAGAGTTTAACGAAATATCAAAAAACAAAAAAAAAAAAACTATAAGGGTAAACCACGCTTTACTTTATGTATTAGTGAAAGCAAAATTTTATTACTTTTATTACTTATGTGAAAAGTGCTCGATCTATTAGATGATTTTTTTCAAACGTTATATGTTTCTAAATAAAAATCTAAATGAAAATGCTTATTTTCCATTTGTTTTGATGGGTACATATTAGCCTAAAGATTGAGAAAATTTAATTTCTAACTACTTTTGGTACAAATTATTTCATCTTTTTGTAAAAATAAAATGAACTTTCATTAATAAAAATAGAGACTTGAAAAAATTAACAGAAACATATTTAATGGGCCCGTTTAGTTTAAAACACAAGCAAGGTGCATTAAACGTACCATAATTCAATTGACTTATTTATATTCTTTTCTTCAATCTTAAAGACATCTAAATTTAGTTTTCAAAAAAAAAAAAAAAAAAGACATCTAAATTTACTAATAATTTTCCCTTACTTTCTTCTATAGCATTTGCAAAAGTTCAATTTATTATTATTATTATTATTATTATTATTTAAATTCTTCTGCTTTTTAGCCTTTGGATATTGTGAATTAATTTGTGATTAAAAGACAGTAAGGCCGCGTGACGAAAAGACAATGAGGTGGCTGAATGAGAGGAAGATTAATAGACTAAAAATGTGAGTAAGCAAGATTCATTAATCATACAAAAATGCAATTGACTTATTCATATTCTTTCTTGCAATCTTAAAGACATCTAAATTTGTCAATAATTTTCCCTCCTTTTCTTCTGTTGCAGATTGCAGTTTCTTTATGCAATAGGGCTTTAAAAATTGGATCTAAGGAGAGCTTTCTCTAGTTTGTAAAAAATTGTAGCAGAAAGTCTCCTTTTCCTAATTAATGCACCACTCTCCGTTTATAGAGGAGGGAGCCTTGAGTAACCTATGGACCTTGAAAATTCATATCCAGATAATAATTGAAATGTTTGAGTTCCAAAAAAATTCTCAAAAATATTTAAAATAAAATAAATTCTATTCAAACTTGGTCAAGGTAAGAGATTGAATGCAAAGGATTAACCAGATTTTGATCTTTAGAATTACTAATTTAAATATTTAGTTGTAGATTAAAATAAAAATTTTATTTTATAATTAAAAATTCCATAATTATCTTGTAGAATTACCAAGGGCATGCAAGGACATAACATAAGTCTTTACTTTTATTGTTTCCATCCAATGACCAATAAAATTAAAACATTTTAATTCCACGCATTGTGGCTATTTTTTTTTTTTTTTTTTGAAGGCCGGATTTCCTCCATTCAAAAATTAAGTTTTTTTTTTTTTTTTTTTTCACAAAATTGGTCAAGATCTCCTAATTCCTAATTCTTACTATGACACATTATCTTCCCTTGACACAAATGAGACCAAATATGATAAAGTAACCCTTAAGTTAATTTTAGAATTGTTAATATAAAATGACAATATATTTTACCTCCGGATGACTAAAATGATTGTTTTACCCTTAAAACCACTTGAGAAAATTGAAATTTTCACTTTGTAAAGTGAGATGTTTACAGTCTACACATTTCAACAGTTGTTAAAAGAGTTGAAAACTTTTTGTATCACTAGATTTATTTTTAAAAAATAATAACTAGAATATATACTTTTAACTCTTAAAATTTGAGGTTGTTTAAATTTGGTTTCTTAAGTTTGATATTTTCATTTTCTTTCACCAAATTTGATTCTACTTTTTCAAAATAGTCCTATTCATGCTCATAACTAATTTGTTCACAAACAAAGGGAAGGTAAAAAAAAAAAAGCACCATGATGTTGGTACATACATAATTAAACACCAATTCAATCACGAAGATTAATAAAATTACCATTTGAGAAAAAAAAATCAAGTCTTAGTAGACCAAAATAAAAAATCTCAAACTTAAAAGAACCAAAATGGAAAAAAAAAAAAAAAAAAAAAAAAAACCCTCAATTTTTAAGGCTAATAATTTTGTTAAAAAAAAAAAAATACCAGGCATGGGAAGTAAATGCCATTTCAACAAAAACTTGGGGTACTTCTGAAAAAGAAACAATCGTATAAAATCCTAGTCCAAAAGCGAAATTACCAAATGCCACTGAGGGTTTTTAGGGTTTAAGAGTGTGCCTTCCCTTTTATCACACTCGCTCTCTCTGATTCCGACTTCCAGGGTTTTTGATTTCCTCACAAATACGTCTCATTTCACAATGTGGGCTCTTCGTCGTGCTTCTATTCCACTCAGGTAAACCCTTTTTCTCTGTGTGTTTTTTTTTGATGTGTTATGGGATTTACTATCTATTTGGTTATTGAGAAAATGAGGGAACTGGAGGAAAAATTGAATGTTGAAATGGGTTTTGGTTTTTGGTGTTTTTGTGACGAAAAGTTTGCATTTTTGGGGTTTGTTAGTATCTGATCCCTCGGTTTGATTACTGGGAAAGCTGAGGGAAATGAAAGGGAAATTGGATGTTAGGAATTAATGGGCTTCTTTGGCTGGTTGGTTATTTTATCACAGTGGAAATGTGTACTTATTTAGATTTTAGTATCTGATCCCACTTGTTTGGTTACTGAGAAAGAGCAGGAAAAAGATGGATAGTAGGATGTTGGGGGTTTTTTTTTTTTTTTTTCATGCTTTCTGTTTTTTCTCAAGTTGTTTATAAAATATATATATAAAAAAAAAAAGATTTAGTGTAAAACATACTTACTTCGGTTTTTTATTGGCTAATCCCCTATGGTTTGGTTGTTTGTGAGAGTGTAAAAGAATGAAAGATAGTGGAATTTTGGGTTTAATGGTTCATTCGGTTTCTCTGGATATTCTAATTTTCCCCATTTTCATTATGATTTGATTTTTAAAGTTTCAAGTCTTTTTTAAAAAAAAATAAATTCTTGTGTCCTCTTTTTACAAATCACTAACCAAATTCTTGTCATGGTTTTTTTTTTTCTTTTTAAAAAGATACTAGGTAAGTTCTGCCACCAACTTTGATGCCACATCATTGATATTCGTTTTATGCTTAATCAAATGCGTTTTGTCTAAATTGTGGTTATCAAAACATGTTTTTCCCTTTGACAAAACCAACCTGGTTTTAGTTTTAAGGGAATTTCTGTAACCTCTGCCTGCTTAAGTTTCTCTTTTGTGGTATCTTGTACTTGATTCAAACTGGCCAATGATCTCTAGCTAAAATGGCATTTCCTCTCTCCATAAAGAATGAAGTGGAGAGGTAAGGTTGTGCTGCTTGTGCATTCATGATCCACTGAGTGCGTGTGTAACTTTCCACTTAAAAAAAAATATTTTTTTTTTGTACCTTTATAAGTTTTTCATCTTACATGATTCAAGGATTAACTTTCTTCTATTCAATCAATATGTGGTAAAAGGGAAGACATCTTTTCAAAATTCTATAACTTGGATGTTTCTCATTTCATGGTTTCATTTTATTGTGATAATTAGCCCATACTTTTGGTGAACATGTCAATTACCATTTTTCTGCACTAAAAAAATTCAGTATCTTCTCCATGTGAATATTAGATACCTTCCCTTCTCTTATTTCTTTGACATTTATGGTTCTAAACTTGGAGGATTATTAGAGCCGGCTTTTAGTGACTTCTGACATTGAAAAGTGGTAGAGAAGGGATTGCTATCATATTAATGTATGACGAGCAACAGCTGTAAAATTGCCATTCTTTCTTTAATACTCAGTTACTGCAGCTTCCACCCTTTACGTTTTCTTCTGTTGTAAAGAATATTTTATTTAATCCAAGCCCTCTAACTGTTTGCTGGATTCTTATAAAATTTTCCATATCTCTCTTCTATATATCATGACACCTCTCTGTTAGTTATTAATTTATCTAATGTTTTCTCCTGGAAAATCATATGAAGTGACATCCTTCAAAGTTGAGTAGAATCTTATATTATTTAAATTTTCCTTGTCGTGGTTGTCTAATATGATAGTTTATTTTTGTTTTCAGGAGCCAAGGATTCAGTATAAGAACTTCTCGCGCATGCTGTGCTAAATTAGAAATACCAAGTTCCTGCATAGAGGAAGACAAGGCTGGTGTCCTTGAGTCTCCTCAAGAGGCATACGATAGATGGCTGTATTTGAAGAGGTTTTACCATACAGAGCATGCTTCTTCAAAATTTTCTGTGGGTAGATGTAGTTTTTCTTCACAAGCTGGTGCAAAAAGCAGTGGTGAAGAAGATGACTTGGAAGATGGGTTTTCTGAACTTGAGACAACTTCTGGTGTTCAGGCAAATCAAGACAGTAATGGAGCAGATGAAAGTGATGACGAATTAATTTCTGGACCAGAACTTTCTGATGAGGATGTTGAAGAGCCTTCTCAGAATGAGCTAGAGTTATCAGACATTGAGACTGACCCTATTGAGAAAAAATCATCTAGAAGGGCTCAATCAGAACTGTTCAAAGCCATAATGGCTGCTCCAGGTTTGTCTATACATACCGCTCTTGATAAGTGGCTTGAAGAAGGACATGATTTGAGCCGGGCAGAAATCTCATTGGCCATGCTTAACCTTCGTAAACGTCGGATGTACGGGCGGGCATTGCAGGTAAGTTAATATGATCTTTTCCTTACCTAAAAACTTTTATTAGAAATAGCTTGCAGGGAAAAAAATTTCACCTTGTTCTCATATCGCATATTTTTGGGCTTCAATAGTCAATTTACTTATTCCTAGGTGGCTATCTGCATAAATTTGGTATCTAGCTAGTAGTTGTTTGTGCATGCGATGATGTGCATATCGTAAACATGTATTTCTCTGTGTTCATTTAGCTGAAATCATCCAATAGACAGTTATACCGAAGTTGGATATCCCATATTGTTGAGAACTGAGTATATGGACTAGTTAAATGGAAATCTTCATTGGAATCCAAGCTTTAATAGGATGGTGCAAGATTGGGAACTGAAATCTTTGGTTTGTTTTCTATATAACTTATACTCTGCCAAGGTTTGTTGAGGGGGTGAGGAGCAAATGATTTGAACCTTCTAGAAGTCATGATATTCATTTAAATCTTATTATAAGGCTTTCAGATTGGAGGTAGGGTGTTTTTTTTTACCCTACTTCCCTTGGAGGAGTATTTAGAAAGATAAAGTACCACCTAGACTGGCATTTCTTATTTGGACAGCTGTGTCATGGAAGATTTTAACAATGAATCATCTGTGGGAGCATCAAAACAGTAGTGGCATATTGTTGCATGCGTGAATGAATCAGGGATCAAGAGATCATCTACTCCTAATGTGAAATAGCTAGAGAAATGTGTTCAATGGATGTTTGGCCTGTTTGGGGATTCATACATTATGGTAAATGGTGGTTGATTTATTGGTATGTTTGAAGGGGCATTAAAAACAATCATATTGGAAAAATTTGGAAGATACTTCCCTTGAGTATCATGCGGTGTATTTGCATTTGCACTTTTTTATTTATTTTGATAGATACTATGGATTCAGCATAGTGCATCTGCTCCATGATGATTTCTCTTTATCATTTGACTAAGACAACAATTAGTTTTTGGTATAGGCAAGATTTGAACCCTAGATTTATTATTAACAACAAGAGACTTTACCGGTTGAGTTAATTGGCCTACAAGTGGTGCTTCTATGAAATGCAAGCGGGTGTATGGTGTGTTCCTAGCACAAATCTTGTAGACTATGACGGTGTTGAAGTTGTGTGCGAGTGTGCTGTTCATTTGGACCACATGGTTCAATACATGTATGGTAGAACAAGCCACCTGTTAAGTAAAGAGGTATGGATTGCGTTTGAAGATTGATATTTTTTTCCAAGGAAGCTGGCTCTTATGAACAATATTTTCATTTAAAGGCTTTGGGTGGGGTTTCTTCATATAGCTCTATCATGATATCTGAATCTGTTGAGTTTGGTTGTATTTCTCCCTGAGTACACACCCGGTGTACTTGGAAGCTGCTTTTTAAAAATTAAAAATTAAAAAAAAAAAAATCTTTCGTTACTTATAAAAAAAATGATATCTGACTCTGTTAGGTTGGTTGGTTCTTGTATATGTTATTTGTTATGCTGTTGCATGCAGCTTGTTCCTGTATATTGATTTTAGAAATCTTCTTTCGTGCCCAATTAATCCAATGACTTAAGTGTGAGCAGATTTACTTCTAGAAAAAATGATTTAAAGGATTTGGGGGGGATGGAGTTCCTTAGGGTGGAACCTTGTTAAATGTGAGTGCCTACTGGTTTTTACTCAATGTTGACCTCTGTTATTACTATTGTTTCAAGTGGGTGGTAACAGATTCTGTTCAATTAAACAGAGATGCATAGTTAGTTAGTTACTACATTGCAGCTTTGGTCATCATCAAAATGGTTATATATGGTCCATCGTTCTTCATGGCTTAATGTGGTGTCTTTGGAGGGAGAGAAATAGTCGTTGTTTTGAAGATATTGAGAGATCTATTCTGGACCTCAAGCTTTTCTTTTTTAGAACTTTATTGGATTGGTTGTTTGCTTTGCAAAACCAATCATCCCCTTCTTTTATTGATTTCCTAGATTCTTGCAATTTTTGTATTTGATTTGCTGTCCCCTTGTTCACTCCCTGTGTACTTGGGTGCTTCCTTTTTGGTATCAATATATCTTATTACTTATCGAAAAAAAAAAAGTTACTACATTGCACTTTGCTTCTCTGTGTATTGCTGTGATGAACTGAATCTGGGATATTTCTCACCAACAAGGGTGGAGATGCCACTAAAACAAAGGCCCTTGGCACTTCGATTGTTGATAGGGAAAGTCATCCACCAATACTAGTGGTTGATGCTACCATCTTTGGATTGTTGAGTGCTAGAGTTATTGTTTAGAGTCCATTTTTTATGGATGTGCAAAAGGAAGATTTGGTTTTGAAGTCATATATTTGAGTTCTAAAATTTATTAAATAAAGCAATTTTCATCTCTTTTTATGCTACATCGGTTTTGCAGCTCTCAGAGTGGCTGGAGGCAAAAAAGCAGCTTGACTTTGTTGAGAGAGATTATGCTTCTCGCCTTGATTTGATTTCTAAGGTACGGGGTCTCCAGAGGGCAGAGAGCTACATTGAGAAGATTCCAAAATCTTTTAGAGGGGAAGTAATCTACCGAACCTTGCTGGCAAACTGTGTTGCTGACAACAACATTAAGAAAGCAGAGGTTGTGTTCAACAAAATGAAGGACCTAGATTTTCCAATTACATCATTTTCTTGCAACCAGTTGCTCCTACTTTACAAGAGACTTGACAAGAAGAAAATAGCTGATGTATTATTATTAATGGAGAAAGAAAGTGTCAAGCCCACTCTGTTCACATATAAGATCTTAATAGACACCAAAGGCCAATCAAATGACATAACTGGTATGGACCAAATTGTTGAAACAATGAAGGCTGAAGGCATTGAACCAGACATCAATACACTAGCCATCATAGCTAGGCATTATGCCTCAGGTGGGCTTACAGAAAAAGCTGAAGCAGTTTTGAAGGAGATGGAAGGGGATAACTTAAAAGATCGTTTTGCTTGCCGACTCTTGCTTCCTCTTTATGCACAGCTGGGAAAGGCTGATGATGTGAGAAGAGTTTGGAAGATCTGTGAGTCAAATCCCTGGCTTGAGGAGTGCATGGCTGCTATTGAAGCTTGGGGAAGGTTGAAGAAGATTGAAGAAGCAGAGGCAGTTTTTGATATAATGTCAAAAATGGGGAAGAAGCTTTCTTCTAAGCATTATTCTGTGCTTCTGAAGGTGTATGCAAGCCAAAAGATGCTGACCAAGGGCAAGGATCTTATTAAGCGTATGGGGGAGAGTGGGTGCAGGATTGGCCCATTGACTTGGGATGCGCTTGTAAAGCTCTATGTGGAGGCAGGGGAGGTGGAAAAGGCCGATTCCATCTTGCACAAGGCAACTCAGCAGAACCAGATGAGGCCAATGTTCAGTTCTTTCATGGCTATAATGGAACAGTATGCAAAGAGGGGTGATATTCATAATTCAGAAAAAATGTTTCATAGGATGAGACAGTCTGGATACGTGGCTAGACTCCGGCAGTTCCAGACACTAATCCAGGCCTATATAAATGCAAAGGCACCAGCTTATGGGATCAGGGAGAGGATGAAGGCAGATAATATATTCCCAAACAAAACTTTGGCAGCCCAGTTGGCTCAGGTTGATGCATTTAGGAGGACAGCCATGTCAGATTTACTTGATTGAGGAACTTCACTTGTTCGTTTTAGGAATTATTTGCTTTTTCAGTTTCAACTTTCATTATGGATTTATTATGGTTTTGCCTCTTATACTGCTATTCATGTTAGGAGCTTTCCTCACGTTGAGCTCAAGGGACCTATGTAATATAACTGTGTCCAATCAATGTAGTTTTCTTCAGTTGCTCCTTTGTTACATTTAAAGGTTAGAGCCCTTATAGCAAATAGTAACCCCTTGAGGGACGCTGAGACACTATTTCACCATTACACCCCTAGTTCATGGATGATACTATGATAACCAGTTTGCAATCCTGGGAACATGGTTGTAAATCCTGTCAAATGCTCCCCATGCTAAATTAAGATGTTCTATTGATTTCCAAATTTTAGTTTTGAGGGCATGCTTGTTGATCTGAAGGCTGTTATCTTACTTGAACATGTTATCCTTTTAACGGCTGCTGCTTGCTTCATGATACTGAAGAGTTTGTTCTTTTATGGCCAATTTGGGTAGAGAGGGAGGGAAGGAGAAGTAGAAGTAGAAGTAGAAGTAGAAGTAGAGTTAGTTGAAAATTAGCGTAATTTAAGTGCATTTGCAAAAAAGACAAAAAAAACACCAAGTAAATATCAAGCCACACCACAGTATCAGCACATTTCATATATAGCCAGCAATAACAATAACAGAAGCAAATGGTTACATTTGGTCTCATAAATGTTTTATTATTATTATTACCGATGAATAATTCGTGTATTGCACAGTATAATTAAAAATAATCACAATTACACATATTTATACCTAGTGTAAGAATTAAATATTTTGCATAGTATTTACTCACCTAGATAAAAAATTTCAAAAATAAAAATAAAAAATTTAGATAGGACACGTGACGCAAAATTAAAAAACAATTGGAATCCAATTTAAAATCTAATTAGATTTTCTCTCAATTTCAACTTTAATTATATATATAGATTTTATTATTTTAGAAAAATTACAAATTTTATTCATAAAATAAATTGTTAGTATACATTAGGGATAAAATCCTCCAACAAAATAGGTTAACATTTGAAACACCCTGTTACAATTACTAGATTTACATATAGAAGAAATTTGGATAGAACAAGTATGAAGTGTCTATCAAATCCAATAAGGCCTCGTCCTTATCCTCACAAAAAGGGTTTTAAAAAATAGGGGAAGTTTGGACCAAGATAACATTGTAAAAATGTATCGATTAAAAAAGTTTATGGGACTAGTTGTGATATGATCCAACCATATGGAGCTATATTGTTTGTTCATTTAATGCAAAATTAGTTAATTTGAATGGAAATGTAATTGTTTCATTATTTTAAACTTTTTTGAGAGTCAATTATAACAAAAAAAAATTAATTAAATTATGATAGGATCAAATGAAATGATGAAAAATGTAATTTATCATAATTTTTTTTTTTAAAAATTGATAGTTACAACATGGGATGAGAGATTGGAATTTTGGAAATCTCTATAGAAAGGGGGATAATTTTCATTATAAACTCCATAATTTAATGGTGATAACAAATCAAACCCTCATCATTTCAAAAAATAACAAATTAAATCAGTGTCTTTAACAAATTAAAGCATCAACCTATATTATAGTTCAAACATAATTGATTAGTGTTTAACTTGTTGCTTTTTGTAACCTTGTGATTTAATTTATTATTTTTTAAAATTGAAACTATATATTTTAATTTTTTTATGAGTTTAATTTCTTACTTTAATTATAATATTTAATTTATTACGCCTAAAATTACAAGTTGAAAATGTAAATTTTCTATAAAAAAATTTATGTATGGACAAATAAAGTATGCATAATTTTGGCAGATCGGCAGATCCCACCAATCAAGATTTGTCAGAATGAGCAAAAGACGTGCACTTTTTCCACTTCTGCCCAAAATTTCGAACGTGCATGATTACACAATGAACTTTGCCCAAAACAAGGCTACGTGCATTCATAAAGAGAAGTTTGGAGCAAATACATTGACTAAGCTCAAGAGACAAACATGGACGAGCATTCTATTGATTTTTACTCAATAAAAAAAAAAAAAAAGATTCAATAAGCGAACACATGTATGAACAAAATGAATGATGCCAGTTATAACGGCTAGATGAACTGAAAAAATGAACCAAGAAGCACATGCAGGTCAGATACATCATTGGGAAAAGTAGTATTCCAAAATGGAGTGAGTGTTAAGTGCAAACTGTCCATAATACAATTTTGGGTAGGTTACAAAATTGAATCATAACACTTGCTGTCAAGAAAGTGATAGTAAGCCATTACTTAGCGTAGCAGCCTCATTTTGAAGCAACAGTTTGCCTTAGTTTAAGGACCATATTAGAGACAAACTTAATTTGGAATCAAATTTGTAGGACAGCATTGTCATTATTGTAAAAAATTTGAAATTTTTTAAAAATAAATGAGGAAGTAGGATTCATTTTCTTACATGAACCTAAAGACTAAAATGTTATCCCATGTTATCATTTCATTTATAAATGTACTTTACTAGCTCAAAAAAAAAATCACTTCACAAAATAAAGAATTATATCTCATTATCATCAATGAATTATATATAAAGTTTAAAACTTTGGAATAAAGGAATTTAAATCCTAAATATCTCTATTAAAAATAAAAAATATGGCAACCAGTTAAATTACAAAGCTCACATTTTTATTAATAAAAATTACATCTTATTTTGAACACAAGTTTAGAATACCCAAATTCTAACAAATAATAAAGAAGGACAAAGGGAGAAACAGATATAATACTTTAAAAGAAAAAAGAAAAAGAAAAAGAAAAAGAGGTGTTATAATAAGAGTGATGCAATGGATGAAACCTATAAAGTTTTTGAAATAGGAATCGTCAAGATTAGCATACCAAAAGTCAGCCAAAACTCATTAATTTTATTGAATATTTTCATATAATGACCATATAGTCAACAACCTGAACGGTCCAACTAAAATTTTGTTTCTTTCCCAATCCTGTCCCTCTATTTGAGTATTGGCCTCTTTATAGAAATCCAAAAACGGCAGCCAATTGGGACCATTCAAGCCCTCACCGGTCTAACAAGTCACTCTAGTAATGTTCTAATTTAGCCGCACAAATTTTGCTAAATTCTGACTTGGTCATCATTATAATTTGGATAGATTCAAAACCTATATAGACGTTTCTAGTATATTAGATGAAACAGTTTCTTATTTACAATTTTAATTTAGCCACCAAAAGTAGATAAAAACTGAAGTTAGTTTTCAATCCCAAAGAAAGCAAAGAACCTCTCAAATATTTTTTGACAAAAGTTCACAAGGGAAATATCAATCCAAAAATTACAAACGTCAACAACAAAAAAGAGTGTAAAAAAAACCATAAGACTTTTCTCCATCTTGAACTTTGAAAAGCGGCCAGAAAAGTTGATAGGAATCTTGAAAATATTTTACATTGTATTAAAGTTTTGCTTTTGGAATCTATAAATAGGATTGGATGGACCATCTCTCTCTTTATTCCCAGCATGTCAAACCTCAAAATCACCAAAAAGCACCACAAACATCTTAATAACCCTTTCCCATCAACTCAAACTTCCCACCCTTTCATTCAAGGAACTCTGTTTTTCAATTCCCAAAGAGTGCCTTCACACAAAAAATTCTCAATTGGGAAGGATTTCCAGCTTCTTTGGTGCTCAAACAATGGTGGCTATCTCTCCATTTCACATCAATCAAATCCATCTAAACTCATATGGTCTACCATTCCAGGCCAAGCCTTTGTGTCTGCTGCATTGGCTGAAACAGAGGTGGAAGAAAGCAGAGGATCCTTTGTTGTGAAAGATGGAGATGTTCATTTGGTTTGTAATCACCAAACCATTGAGGAAATAAGGGTAATCAATGAGTTGGATCATTCATTAGAGGCAATAAATCAAGATTCTCAATATGGGTTTGAGCAGAAAAATGATTTGAATAGTTCCCAATACCCTATTTTGCTAATATCTGGTTGGATTTTCAGCATGAAAAAAAAGAAAAAGCTGTTTCAAAAAGATGGCATTTCTGCAGATATACAATTTGAGACAAAGGAGACTTCTACTTCTGCAAGGTATTGGCTCCTGTTTGATCAGAAAACCAGTAATCAGATTGGTTTCCAAGTGATGCTTGGGGAACCAAGCTTTAAGCAAAGCCACAAAACCTCCCCAACACCTACAGGAAGATACCGAGGCTTTAGGCGGAGGCTGGGGCAGTTAAGGAAAAGGAAGCTTGGTTTCTTTCGGTACCTTTCAAGGCCAAGAGGGTATGTGACAGTTTCCTCAGCAGAGGAGGAAATACAAGAGATGAAAGTTGCAGAGTCCACGAAATTCAACAGGGTCTGCTTGACCTATTCAAGTGAAGCTAAAGAGAGATTTTATGGTTTTGGGGAGCAATTCTCACACATGGATTTCAAAGGCATAAGGGTGCCTATTTTTGTTCAGGAGCAAGGCATAGGAAGAGGAGATCAACCTATAACTTTTGCAGCTAACTTGGTTAGCTACAGGTAAATGAAAAAGAATATAGCTCTTACACCACCTAATGCTCTTTAATGACTAGTATTGTAAATTTGAAGTTGAATCATTCTTTTCCTCATTACAGAGCTGGGGGTGATTGGAGTACAACGTATGCTCCTTCTCCATTCTATATGACATCGAAGATGCGATCTCTTTATCTTGAAGGTTATGAATATTCAGTATTCGATTTGACCAGACATGATAGAGTTCAGATTCAGGTACTTTCTGATAACTATTGGATCTTTCAGCCATAATGACAATTTATAAGTATATAATTGTTTCAGATAAGTAATTCAGATACTAATAAGGAGAATGTTGTAAAAGATTTTAAAAGGGAATCTTGCTCGCTGAAGCAACTAGATTATTAGCAGAAATTGAACTTTGGATTGGAAGAAGCAATGCATTTTTTTTTTTTTGGTTTCCAGCAATGCATGTTGTTAAAGAAGATGAATACTTTTCATGATGTTATAGAAGAACTATTTGGATTAATAATTGGTAATGAATTTCATATTCTTATATAATACCCAAAAAAGAAAGAAAGGATAAGCTCACATGGTGTGAATAGCAATCAACTAGGGGGACTTTCGCAAAAACATAAATAAGAATTTAAAAGGGAAAAGCCCATAATTCCTTTTTATAAATAATGGGCTCATTCGAGATCTTAAGAGCTCGTTTGGTACATGTATTTAAATACGTCTTCAGTTTTAAAACAATATTACAGGCATTTTTACATATTTTTTCACCCACATGTATTTCAAAAAATACAAAAACGTTACCAAACGACCCCTCAACATGCAGTTTCCTATTTTCTGTATGCTGGAGCTTGCAGATACATGGGACCTCAGTTCAAGGACGGATATTGCATGGGAACTCACCTTCTGAGCTCGTTGAACATTTTACAGAAACCATTGGGAGGCCTCCCGTGCTTCCTGAGTGGATAATATCTGGTGCTGTGGTTGGAATGCAAGGAGGCACAGACACCGTACGCGATACTTGGGATAAGCTAAGGACTTATAAAGTTCCCGTTTCAGCATTTTGGTTGCAGGTAATGCATGACATACTTAAACCTGTCAAAACTGTATAGTTTTTATTTTGTTTCAACAATTATTCTACAAATCTTGACACCCGTGTCAATGATGACCACTTCAGAACTTTTGAAACTTCTGAAGTATGACTTTTTTCCATCCATAGACAATTTTCATTATTTTCAAAAAGATTTGAAATTACAACATGCGGTTCTAGTTACATGCCTCTATGTGCATTCATTTATATTGTGTAGTGATTGTTGAACAGGATTGGGTGGGCCAAAGGGAGACATTGATTGGATCACAATTGTGGTGGAATTGGGAAGTGGATACAAAAAGGTACGGCGGATGGCAACAATTAGTTCAAGATCTAAACTCTCAGCATATCAAAGTGATGACATACTGCAATCCTTGTCTAGCTCCAGTAAACATCTTGTCCCTGACTTATGCTCTCCATTATAAATTCTAGTAGAATTCCTGCAACTACTAACCTGCCATTAATAACAGTGCACTGCATCCTTGTAAGAACTAAGAAGGCTAATACCATTTAAAAGGCCAATATGATTTTTTTATATATCATTAATCATATTTTTATCTTGTAAGTGAAACAATGGCAATACCCCATGTACAAAATGTTGTGTTGCAACTTGTGATAGTTCGAGAGGTTATCACTTTAAGATTAGTTTTCACTTGCTTTGACAGGCTCATGAGAAGCCAAACAGAAGGAGAAACCTCTTTGAGGAGGCAATAAAGTTGGACATCTTAGTGAAAGACAGGCATGGACAACCATACATGGTTCCTAATACAGCTTTTGATGTTGGAATGTTGGATTTGACACACCCAAATACTGCTAGTTGGTTCAAACAGATTTTACAAGAAATGGTGGATGATGGAGTCAGAGGATGGATGGCTGATTTTGGTGAAGGCCTGCCTGTGGATGCCACTCTCTATTCAGGTTTTAAATCTTAACTTATAATTGAAAGTCAACATGAGGGTCAGAGTAACCTTCCTAACTCGTGGGTCTCTTGTGATGCCAAAGTGAGATAACAAATTAATGAAGTAGAATCCTCTTTGCAGGTTCAATGTAAACCCCATTTTCATGACTTTTTTTTCATCTCTTTTAGGTGGGGGTGTCTAGGTTTTGTTAATGTGTTTCTCAAATCCAGAGGTACTTTTTAGAAACACTCCAAAATAGACATTCTTCCACAACTGATTTTTCCGCAAGAAATGTCGTAGGAATTAGTATAACATATTTCCCAATACCAACAATATGTCATGTTCTGTCATAAGGGTTGACTGTAAGCATCACCATAATTATTCATCACTTCTTCACGTCTCCCATACCTATGCCTTTTTGTACACGAACTTGACAAAGTAATATACTACCTCTAGTGATGTAACAATCATCATATTATTGTGTGAGATTTTCAAGGCAAGCCAACTCAGTAGGCTTTTCCAGTCTTTTTTTATTAATATTTTTAGGGTCCAGTTAAGGCACACATTAAGCCATCTATTTATGGTAAAATTTTCTCAAGAATTGAAAAAGCTGTCAATACTTTTTCAATTCCCGAGAAATTTTTGTCCAAAAATGAATACTTATTGTGTGCCCTAAGGGCACACATTAGCAAAATCCAACCATCATATTTCCTAAGCTGCCAGCCTTCTGGGCCCCCAAAAGAACAAAAATTTAAAGAACAAAAGAATAAGAAACTATAAAGAATGAAACATATGAATAAGAAAAGACACAAGTATCCCAAGCCAGAAGGAAACTATATAGGTCTATTGGTACCCATGGTTTAAGTGATAATAGCCACATAATCTTTGTATTATTCCTCACTTGATTATTCTTTATGAATTCAGATATACTACTAATCAGGATACTTGCCATTTTAGGTGAAGATCCTATATCTGCACATAATAGATACCCTGAACTATGGGCCCAAATAAACAGAGAGTTTGTGGAAGAATGGAAAAGTAAATGTGTGGGCAAGGTGAAAGAAGACCCAGAAGAGGCCTTAGTTTTCTTCATGAGAGCTGGTTTCAGAAATAGTCCTAAATGGGGGATGCTATTTTGGGAAGGAGACCAAATGGTAAGTTGGCAGGCTAATGATGGGATAAAGAGTGCGGTCACTGGCCTCCTTAGCAGTGGACTTTCAGGGTATGCTTTTAACCACAGTGATATTGGAGGCTACTGTGCAGTAAACTTACCTTTTATAAACTATACAAGAAGTGAAGAGTTGCTTTTGCGTTGGATGGAGCTAAATGCTTTCACCACTGTCTTCCGGACCCATGAAGTAAGTTAAAAAACCTACCATGAGAAAAAATAACATGCATTATTATTGTTATTATCAACATCATTAGAATCTCTTTCCAGCATAAAAAAGATCATAAAGAAAAAGAGAAAAGGGAAAAAAGGACAAAAATAATGTTGGTTGTGTCAATGATGAAAATTTAGCCAGGCATTTACATCTAAAGGAGGACTAAATTCATTCAACCTTAAAAAATAGTCCTTTCAAATTTTCATTTGCTAACCAACACGTTATGATTCCTTCACCTGAAGACCATAAGATGTATGAGCTCATTAGAAACTGAATTTACCTGTCTTTTCCATGCAGGGGAACAAGCCATCCAGCAATAGCCAATTCTACTCAAACCACCAAACTTTATCACAATTTGCTCGCCTTGCTAAAGTGTACAAAGCATGGAAGTTTTACAGAATTCAACTTGTAAAGGTATTCCTAGAACTCTGGATACTAATTTATTTTCAAACTTGGTGAAGTGAGCGATGGGGCCCCCCCCCCCCCCCCCCTCCCAACTTTCTCCCCCTTCTCTCATTGTAAATTTATTTGAAAACAGGAAGCTGCTCAAAAAGGCCTCCCAGTTTGCCGCCACCTATTTCTCCACTACCCAGAAGATGAATATGTGCATCACTTAAGTTACCAGCAGTTCTTGCTTGGCACTGAGATCCTAGTGGTGCCTGTCCTAGACAAAGGAAAGAAGAATGTTAAGGCCTATTTTCCAGTGGGAGAAAGTTCCAATTGGCAACATATCTGGACAGGGAAGCTATTTACAGAACAAGGTTGTGAAGCTTGGGTAGAAGCTCCAATTGGTTATCCAGCTGTATTTGTAAAGGCTGGTTCCATTATTGGAGAAACCTTTGTAAAAAACCTTAGAGATTTAGAGATTCTTTAAGATATCAGTCCTCAAAGAGGACAGTTTAATGATTTTTGAATTTTTTAATCAATCAATTATTTCATCAATTACAGCAAATAAAAAGAATATTACCATATAAGAGGAAGGTTTGCAACCAACCTTTCCAAATATAATTCCCAAGAAGCAAAACAGTCGTGTGTCTGGTAGACTGATTCCTGGATCCAAGTAAGACAAATCTTGTTGGCATGATCTCCTTTTGCCAAGTGCGAGACTGTATTCCTAAATTGATCACATTTTGGACAAAAGTTATCCAAAGTATATAGTTTTGAAGCAAAATTAAGCCATTGTAATCTCAATTAAGGTCAGAAGTCTCAAAACCATACCTTTTGACACTATTCAATTCAAAATCTCAGCCTGAGCTAGTTTTAGGTCTTTATGGATGTGCATTCCTTCATAGTCCATTCTTACATCTTAACAACATCAAATTTCATATCTGTTCCATTTCATACTGGGCGTATCTTTCCTGAGGTCGTGGTTCTTGAATAGTGAGTATGCGTAAATTACTTTAAAAATGATAATGAGCAACAACAAATTTTCAGTTCTAGATTTCAATACTCAACATCAAGCATTACATTCTTTTGATACAATATGAAAGCCGCTCTTTTGTAAACCTTTTAATCTACAGACCCAGAGGTGAGCTTGAAATCATAACACCCTTCTCCTGGGTTTAGATTTAGTGGACAATTTCATGTCATTCAGTAGAAACAATAGGAATTTGGGCTAAAGATACCCCTCCTCTTCTACTACCCAACCACTGGTAGCACTTGGTTAATTTTCAACGGTTTCAAACTCTATAATGATCCAAAACTCTTTTCTAAAAAAAAGGAGGAAGAAGTGATTTCCAAGATTTCATTTTCTACAGAATCAAACTGGTCTTTCATTACTCATCAAAATAAGCAATATAAATCAAAGAGGATGGCCATAAACCCAAATATCAAATAGTATCATTCCTATTTTCAAACACTTCATCAAACTACCTTTTTGCATCAACAAGTCAATTTAACTTGATCCCAACTCAGACACATTGCTAACTAAGGAATGCACACTGATTCAACACTAGAAAAACAGCAAGAAACTAACGCAATATTTTCAACCATATAATTCAACATAGTTGAAATTTATTTCAGCAAAATCATAGAGTAAAATTCTAAACAAACAGTTGGATGATCCAGACCAGAAAAAAACAATAAAGCAAAGCAAAATTAAACAAAATAAAAAAGAAAAGACAGAACTTTATGTCTGGGCATCCAAAATTTAGACCCAAGAATTCATATACACATACAGAATCAATGCATTTGACAATTTACACTAGGAAGCTTCAGATACCCACTAGAGAAAAAAAAAATGGAAACAAAGAAAAAGGTAGTTCTGAGGGGTTTAGTATATAAGCTTACATCTTGAAGTATGCTTGGTGATCACTCTGGAGTTTAACTCATAAAAGAAGCTTTTGCTTGTGGATATATTGACAGTTTGATGGTATTAGTTACCTAGTATTGTTTTCAGGTTTCTAAGCTTCATATGTATATTTTTCTAATACCCAAAAATAGAAACAAGGCGTTATATAGTTTAGGAATGTTCCAATGTATATTCTTTCTCTCTCCTAGATGATTCGGATATTTTAGTGGGATATCCTATTTGTCATGCTAACTAATCCTATTTGTACATGACTTTTTTTTTTTTTTGGTGAGAAGAATATCACATAACTTTATGTAACAGTAATATTAATGTTTCTCTAGTAAAGATTGGTAATGGTTTCTGTCCTCGAATAAAGAAGGTTGGGATTGAACCCTATTAGTACCCATAAAAAATAAATAAAAAGTGTTTTTTTATTATTATCTAATAATTGTGGATGAGGAGAATTGAAGCCTTTGAAAATAGAAGGAGGTGTCAACCAAAGACTTCTAGGAAAACTAAAGGGTGTTCTAACACAACTATGAGCAACAATTATCATGAATATAGTGTTTGTGTGTGGACTTTGAATATGACTATTAACGCAACAACGAATTGATCATGTGTAATGTGAGTTCTATTAGTGTTTTGCGGTTGCCAATTTATTATTAGACACATTCGTTTGTAAATTGTAATATATGTAGTACAAATTCATAATTATAGTTTTTTAGATGTTGTACATTAAGTTATCTAATTAAATTTAATATCATAGTTATATTAACCAATGGAATAAACCTAGTGCTATCCTTTTTAAGGACAATTAAATTTAACTATGTGATTTATTAGTCAATACAACCATATAGTTAAATTAAATTAGAAAATCTAAGGTAAAAACTTTTTTTTTTTAGGAAGGTACAACATTTGAATAAATCTATAAGTTTTATCATTTTTTTAACTATTATACAACACCCAAAGAGCAAATAAGATATGAACCAAATCCTAATTTATAAGTATAAATGTAACAACTTATGCCGTGTGGAACAATGGATTTTGCTCCATATATCCCTTTTGAGAAATTTTAATAATTACAAATTTTATCATAAAATTATTGTAAATTTATCATTCATGTGGTTATATGCTATATGTACTCATAGATTGTGCATTGCACGCACTAAATTCCTACATTACGGATAATATCACACTCTGCTATTTCATTATTGGTCCGAATAAGAGATACTCACCTCATATTTTTCTGACTTAACATGCGGCAGAGCACAATAAAAAAAAATTAAAATTAAAAAGTGTAAAATTTATATAATTTTGCACAAAAACGACCCACATTAATTCGTATATAATTATGTAAATTTATAAATTTGTTACAGTAACCTTATAATTCATTTTATATTTAGTTTTTTTTTCTTTACATATCCCAAGAATGGAGGAAGAAATTAGATAGTGGTTTTTATGGGCAAAAAAGAGAAACAATTACAAAATTCAAGAAAATTTGATATTTTAATGAAATGTGGTGTAAAATAGATAATTTGATTTGTGATGTTTTAAAAAATGAGTATGTAAAATTTAAAAATAAGTTTTTATGCTAAAATAGACCGTTTTTCACTAGCTGATCTGAATGCTCAACAGCCTCAACCTCCTATTGAAGTTATTAGGTCACGTGGGGCATTGCCAATGAAACAACCGTAATTGCTGAGGTTTGATGCAAAATGTCAGTGTAGTAATGACTGCTATCGAACATATTATCAAACATTATCATCTTGTAACTTTCTGTTCCAAAAATTCCTACTACACAGCCACCCCTGAGGTCATTTTGTTACAAATCAATTAGAACGAAATCAAAAAGAAACGGATAATACGCATTAGGGTACATTACATATTGGCAATAGGGCTGTCAATTTTAATTTTTCTATTTAGTCCCTCAAGATTCTATTCAAACGTTAGGATTGACATTGGCAAAATTGAAATTTTAGAAATCAAATCAACAATAGCCCTTGGCAAGCTTAAAAGGGAAACATTATATATTGTGGAAGTGTGTAAAAAACCAAAAATTAACTGTAACTTGTAAATCAAAATCCTTCAAGAAAGCCCATGAATTTAAGCTCATCATGGTGTAAAACTCCCAATTGCCTACACTGGATGTGATCTAGAAAACTATTGTGTGGGTCAAAAAGCTTCAATTTTTTAGTAGGATGGCATGCTAAATAGAGAAAGAGTCACACAACTTTATATTAAACTAAAACAAAATCTATTTTGCCACAAAAATATGTAAAAGACAATACATTAGCCATGAGAATATTTCATAAATTTTATATAGTATCTGGAGAACAGCCAAAAGTATTAGCAAGTAGGGTGAAGCAGTGCACATACACCAACTGCACACTCTAGATGATCAAGGGTGGATTGAAAACTTTGGTAACATTGGAGCTCATATTCTCATGTTAAATAATACAACTTCAAAGAAAAACCATGACATGGTAACAACACTACAACAGTACTTGTATACTACGGTAAAATCTGCACCTATCTACTATCCTAAATTTTCCTATCACACCCAAAAAGAATACAATTCCATGCATTTTAACCCAAGGCTCAGGAAAATGGGATGCCTTTGTACATGGCGTCAATCACAATGAATAAGAAGATGCAGCAATGAAGCTCCTGCACTACCACTATATAACTCTTAAACAAGTTCTCACTTTTCACTTGTCTGTCTTGTGGGTTGTATACATAATGCTTGTACACTTAAGGCACCCTTAAATATCTAACTGGTTAAGGTTAATCATGCTTGCAGAATTCTGTATGAGCTCCTTCCGAAAATCCACCTAAGATTGAACAAGAACCATTAGCTTCTGCAGAAATATCACAAGACAGAATTCTGGAATATTACAAATAATGACAATTGCCAGGAAACAGTAATATTACTCCATCATCTGGCATTGCAGTTGAGAAACTTAACATAAGACCTAGAAAGTATAAGGTGATACAAAATCGAAAGTCATGTAATTTTGTCAAAAATAACATTATAATTTGTGCATAAGATGACAGAATTCAATTCCTTCGGTTTTTTTTTATAATTGAGAGAAAGAGAATCATACAATCCCCAAACTACAAAAGGTGAAAACACCATCTCAACTTAATTTATTAAAATAATAAAAATTGTAAGCAGCTAGCCAATTAGCCAAGAGCTCACTTTATCATAAGACAACTAAAACGCCCCTATATCATGAATCATGATCTACTTACCCGGGAACCCATAAGGGAGGAAAAGACAACATTTGCTTCAGCGGCATCTTCAACCACTAATTGCTTTAGCAACCTTTGCTCTGGATCCATTGTTGTTTCCCACAATTGTGTAGGCATCATCTCTCCTAGGCCTGCATTGCATGCATATAGATATTATGGTATATATAACTCAAACCAACTAGAAACCTGATTTTTTTTTATTTGTAAGTTATGCACCCATGGGTCTTGCACCCATGGGTCTTGCACCCACGACCTTACCCTCTATCCCATTAATAAAGGAGGATGAAGTGCCATTTGAGGTATAGCTCATTGCTACCATGAATTAAATAGTTAGCTCTGACTCCCACTAATAGAACAAACTATGGAAAGCCAACAAGTACAGACTTAAGAATAACGTTTGTCATCACTTAAATTCCCCGCAGCACAGGGCATGACAAAAAAGAGGGCTTGCAAACTCATAAATATGTCACACATTGGATTTACCACGGCAGATTGCAGAGATATCAGAGCATAATCATTACACAATTCATAGAGTATTCATGAAAGCAACATTGATTTAGTGTCTGCCCACTGTAATTTACATCTAGAAGTTGACAGAGTATACTGATTGTGGGGATTGAAAGCGATTGGAGATGTAGTGCTACATAGAGGCAGATTTTTTATAGGATTCCAACAGAAACTATCTTCAACACAAGAAGTTTTATGCTTCATTGATAACACATATAATAAATACAAATTTTAATAAGCAACAAACTATGCATCTTTGCCATTGACAAAAAGTGGCTCCCTTACATTGTATCGTAAAATAACAGCTTTCCAAAATCACAATCATGTATTACACGACACCAGCGTCACCAACACACATTTTATAAAGCACAGTTCCCTTTCAAGAAAATGGAGCATGAGTTACATTTGAGAACCTACTCTTGATGCTGAGATAGACAAAGAGGTACTTAATGTCGTGATCCAAAAGCATCTACAGTGAATGGGTGAGCACACATACTGAAGTGAAGCCATGTGGACGTAACCAAAAATTAAATTCTAGTATTTGTATAAATGATGGTCAATTAAAAAAGCACTTTATTAGGTTAAGTCAAATAGAGGTTGTGTCTTGATGTCATGACAAGTGCCTTCCACCAAAAGCAACAGGTCGTGAGTTTGAGTTTGAGTTTGGAATCAACCTCTCCAAGGGAAAAAAATAAAATAATTGGGGTTAGGCTACCTACCAGTCACCTATCCTAGCCCCGCAAAACTGAGAGCTTTGTGCACTAAGTATGACCTTTTTATAATTAAATTACATCAAATTTGTGCACATGTCAAGTTCAAAGGTAATAAGTAATAGCAAATCATAAACCACACATGCACACACACATACTCTCTCAACCCTAATTTGTTAGTTCAGTATCCATTTTTGGCTGTCCCAAAATTCTTGGTCAGTTTTAAAAGTCAGTGGTCTTTAATTTATTGACTTCCCAATATCCCATGCCCTTTATTTTATCCAAGTTTAAATTCTTGAAAGTTTATAAGAGCAATTTTGAAAACTTATGTATCTTTCTTTAAGAGACAAAGCATTAAATGACGTTCCCTTAAAAAGTTGAATTTTGTATACCAGACAAACAAAATGGAGCATAAAGAGTACGTATGTGTGTTCCTGAGTGTGTGAGAATAAGACCTCCCAATGCATTCATCACAACAAAATATGGTTTTTATCTTACCTTTAAACCTCTGAATGTTGTATGATGCATTTGAAGGGAAAGAACTCTGAAGCTTTCTAAGTTCAGCATCATCATAGCAGTAATATGCTTGCTTTCCCCTTTCAACCTGCTCATTTCAGAATAATAAAACAGCAACTTAACTTCATTATTCAAAATAGATGCCCCCTGGTTACATTATAGCCAAAGGCAAACCTTGTAAAGTGGTGGAACACCAACGTATATGCAACCTTCATCAAATAGGGCTCTCTGCAAGCAATAAATACTGCATCAAGTTCCTATTTTAGATTGAATTCATTCAGCATTTGGAGTAGGGTTTTTTTCCCTTTGTTTACATAGAATGAATTTGCAGACAATTAGTTCCATTTTCTACCTGATATCTAAAGAAAAATGTCAGCAACAATGTCCGGATGTGAGCACCATCTACATCAGCATCTGTTAAGATGATAATCTTGTGATATCGTAGAGCCTCCTTTTTAAAGTCCTCCCCCTGAAACGGAAAAAAGAAATTATACACACACACACACACACACACACACACATATATACACAATGAATGGCTAAGCAATTAACATTTTTTTTAACACTGTTCAGCTGATCCTTAAGGAGAGTTTTTGAATTCTCTTCTTTTCCGGATTTTGGTTTGTAGAGGACAGAATATAAGAAAGTGAGGAATATATTGACATATTTTCCTCTCAAGCCCAACAAAATTTTCTCTTCAGAATAGAGAGACCTAGAGAAAGAAAGATACTAAAATCTCCTCTTTATTTTCTCTGCATTTTCTTTTCTCTGTGTATTTCTCTTCATTTAGTCCACTTGATTTTCTATAATGACATGTGAACTAAACAAAGTACTAATGAAAAGATGTAAGAACAAAGAAAAGAAAATAAAGATATAACCTTTACTCCAAGTCCAAGACCAAGAATGAGATTTTGAATCTCTTCATTTTTGTACATAGCTGCCTCATCCTTTCTTTCAATGTTCAATATCTTACCCCTCAGAGGGAGAATAGCCTGCACCAACATTTTTGTGTTATTATCAGAAAATTATTATTAAGATGCCAGTCAAACACTTTCTTTTATATATATAAAAGATTTTGTTGCCAAAAAACCTATCTCATGAACAATTTTAAAAGTATGAGATAGCCATGCAAACACTTTCTATTCCCCACCATTGGGAAAAGGGTGATGATATGAAAAAAAGTGGCAGTTTAGAGGTGCCGTAGATGGTACAGGTGCGAACTGGCAACGCAATTGTAGAGCAGCTGAATTGGTAGGAATAAGTTGTGTTGGCAGTAATACTGAGGAGGAATGGAAATGCTTGCTTTCCAGGAAATTAAAGTTTGCTTCCACTATAACCATTTCCTTTCAGCTTCTTAGCATTAAAAGAGATTAAAATGGCAATCTGTAGGAACTTTTCTTTTCTTAATTTTTACTTGAATACAAGTGTTCTATAGTGACAAACTGACAACACAGAAATTAACTGAACTTAATTGTGACATTATTATTTGTCTTTCCTAGGAAAAGAATATGAACTCTTTTTTGATAAGTAGGAAAAGAATATGAACTTTCCTAGCAATTGCTCTTGACAAGCTTGCACAATTTCTAGTAGATTGAGAGATATCAATATTGCCAAACTACCAACTGGGAGAAGCTAAACTTTACCTGAAAGCGCCTATCACGACCTTGTTTTGCACTTCCGCCAGCTGAATCTCCTTCAACTATAAAGATCTCTGCAAGAGTACAATAACCAATATCAAATTTTAAATGCTCAAACTAATCATGTGAAAATGTTCCTTATGTTCTTAACAAATATTGAGGCCAAAAGAGACTAGAGAAATCCAAGTTTAGGAATTGGCTATCAACTTTTAATTCAACTATTACAGCCACCACTCTCATAAATAAATACATCCAATTGGTTTTATCAAACCAAGGCAATAAATAAAAATTTCTCCATTTCTCTGAATTAGATGATGGAGTTCAAGCATCCTAGCAACAGCACAAATAACTGCTTGAGTCATTTCTGCTATCAAAGGAGCGATCCAATTATAAATAATAAAAAATGGTACCATTCTTGAATACCAAGTAGCAATCAAAATGAACTCAATGGTAAGAGTTGACCACTAGACTATGATAATAATAGATAACAATCGAAATCTTAATCTTATAAATAGACTTAGTAAAGTTCAATACAATAGTTAGATGCGTCATGAATTTTACACATATTGTAATGTAATATACAACTTACATATAAATCTCAAAATCATTGTGAAAAGCTTTGTAGGATCTTGAACTTATAAACTCATTATTGAATCTAAGGTTAGGAAATATGGTACAAACTTGTTACAGAAGATTTCTTAAACTATAATGCCCTGGATGTGGAGCTTCTCTACCATGGGATACATGGTGAAATTTCAAACCTAAGATTTTTTTTTTTTAATAAGTAAATTTTATTGAATAAAAAAAAAAAAAAAAAAAAAAAAAAAAAAAAAAAACAAACAAACAAACAAACAAACAAACAAAAGAAGAGGTGCCTCCAAGTACACAGCTTGTGTACTAGAGGTGCATCATAATTCAGTTAAAAATACAACAATCAAGAAAATCCAGCAAATTAGAGAAAGAATGACCACTTAAGGAGCCATTGAATCAAACACAGATACACTGATTCAATTTTTTCTGTTCATGGAGAAGTAAAATGGCTGTGAGATAAGGTGCATACAAGTTTACTTGTACTAGTAAAATCGAACAATAAATATGCATTTATGCATATACAGTATACCACAAATGTTAGTATCGGACACTACGTATCCCATACAATTCGAATCAGTAAAACATGTTGAATTGTATTTTTGTAATGGGGAGGCTCATGTATCCAATGATTCGCGTCTTGGATGGGGGGATAATCAAAATTGTAATGAATCAATGTATGGGTTTGTATTGTTCTGTACCTGAACTGGTGCTGAATCTTTGAGAAAGAAGGCAAGGTGCCAGGGAGGTTGTAAACAATCTGTCAAACTGAGTGATACAGAATCCATTTGAAAAGTAGTAGCACAATTACTTGTTACTGGCCTAAAGCACTGGGGTGGCTTATGGGACAGTCACACACAGAGAGAGAGAGAGAGAGCCAGAAAGGTTGGTCTTGAAAGGGCTCTGTTTAAAGGAGGCAATGGTGAGGTTTGAGGTTTCTGTGTCTTCTTCATTGCAGAAAAAGAGGATGAGAAAGAAAGGGAAGAGGAGCTCCAGTTCGGGGTAATAAGTGGCTGCCTTTATAAATGACACATTTGATGCTGAGGACCATGTGTTGTGATGAGCTTTATAGGAGGATGATGCATTGCAAATTTATCACTAGATATGAAGTATGATCTGTGTTGTTATGTATGTTGGTTCACGTGGGGCTCCCTTTTCCTTTGTTCCATTTCAATCATATAGTTTTCCCATTAAAATATTAGGAACTATATAATTATTGAAACAATATGTTCAGAAAAAGAATTATCAAAATAAGTCATGCTATCATCTTTAAGTAAAATTAATTTGAATACGTATATTTTTATGTCTTATGTAATGATATGTAAATATTATTGCACAAATGACTACAATTATTTCCCAACATATATGTAAAGAACTCTAATTTTTTTTTATAAAAATTTTAAAAAGTATTGATGTATCTTATGATTCACATACAATATGACAACATTGACAAGAAATACCAAAAAAATATGACATTGATCACAAAACAATTTGCGTTTTGACAACTATGGTAGATACAATTTACTAATACATTAAAGTTTTCCAGCATGCAAATGCATCAAAATTTGAAACCTAACATTAACTTATAAAAGATTAAGTAGGAACATCAATTCTTTTTCTTTATTATTAAGAAATATATAATAAAAATAAAAAGGCAAAATGCAGCTTTCTATAGAGATAGAGAGAGCAAGAAAAAAGACATAACAAACCAATGTGTTTGCACAACTGTATGGAAGAAAATAAAATGGAATAAATGTAGATATTTTTGATAAGTTCAATTTCTAAGAAGAAATTAAAAAGCAGGAAAAAAAGAAATAATGATGGAGGTACAAACACAGTTTTCTGATAAGAACAAACAGCAGAATATGAAGGAAAAAAAAACACGCTGTAAAAAAATTCTACAGAAGCAAATATATAATTAGCATGTAAATAGTCAACAAGTAAGGGAAAAGAAAGCCCGAATAGATGGAGCAAAGAGGAATCATGAAACATTGTGGATATGAAGTTCAGATCAGAATATTCAGAAGTAAATAAAGACATCACGTCATAGGAATTTATCAAGTAATAAACTTCTCATTAGAATACACATCTACATAATGTTGCTGAAATTAAAAACAAGAGAGAGCTCTCACAAGAAAAAAAAACAAAACATACCTGACTCTTCAGGATTTGTGGATGAGCAATCAGCTAGTTTTCCAGGAAGAGATGATGATCTCAGTACACTCTTTTGTCTCACCAATTCCCTTGCCCTCTTTGCTGCCAGAGCTGCCTAAAAAGGGAAACAATAGATAAGAGGGAAAGGTCTGAATTTTAAGATATGTCGATGGTGGACATACTAAGCAAGAGTGTTTTGATTAGTAAAATCGCTACTGAATCAAAGTAGTGTTTTGAGCCACAACAAGATACCTTGAGAGCATTTAAAGACTTGGAAAGGACTAAATCAAGAATATCAGGATGTAACTCCAAGTATTCAGTAAGATATTCTTGAACAGATTGATCAACCACTTTTCGTACCTCCGGATTTCCCAACCTAGTCTTTTGGCAACAGACAGAAAAACCAATACAATAAGATAACAGCAATTATGGAAAAATAAAGGAATGATGCAAACATCAAGGTGTCCAAAGCAACCATGTGAGCAAAAGAAATCAGTTCTCAATTTCGAATATTATAAAATAGGCAATACCTTTGTTTGTCCTTCAAACTCTGGATTTGGAACCTTGACTGAGACAACACATGTTAATCCCTCCCTTACATGTTCACCACTTAAAGTAATGTCCTTATCCTGGAATAATACAGATGAAACTTCACAATACAGATGAGCTACTTTCATTTTACTTTCTACTCATGTTTAATGTATGGCTCACAAGAATCAATGGAAGGCAGTAAATCTTCAAATCACATATTCCTGAGACTTGCCTAGGAGGCATTCACTTTTTTTTTTTTTATATAGGTAATGAAAAAAGTTTATTAAGAAAAAAAATAGACAACCCGAGTTCATTGGGGATGTACTATGGGGACATTCACTTCTTAAATAATACAAGCAGAACAGCCTGTTTCTATAGGTAACTACATCTCACACCCGTACAGCAGAACTTTGGTAACTTGTTCTCTGGTGAAAAACTCAACCATTTTTTGTTTTTCTGTTCCTTTACACACCATGAAGAGAAACTAAAGACATTTAGAAGATGGAAGGCAGGACAAAAACCTTTAGTAGCTCATAATGGAAACATATAATGCGGTCCTTCAAGCATACAGCTAGACATGCAGACGCATCTGATTTACCCTAGTACTTATTTTCACAATAAGATGCGTCTAAAGCCATGGTAAAATTGTCTGACCTGACATTTGTAGCAGAAATAATAGTTACCCAACTCCTCAATGGGTCCATTTTAGATGGGGCCATACTCATTTCATTCCCCCCCCCCCCCAAAAAAAAAGGCTGTGATAGCTAAGTTTCATACTCATCTGAAACCAACCCCCTTCCCCTTACAGTCCATCCAAAAAAGAAATGAAAGAATCATTTCCTTGGAACCAGTAGGAGTTGGATGAAGAAGGGAATATCCACCAAAAATATACATGAGTTATTTGTGATCTTTTTAATTTTAGATCATAATTTATTGTCTTTCAGTTTTTTTTTTTTTTTCTTGTTGCCTTTTGTGCTTCAGATTGATTTTATTACTAATCAAAGACCTCTCCCACCCTAAAATCCCAGGAAAAAAAAAGTAACAGAGTTTGTTGGTATGGTTGGAGAAACCCCTTGAAAAATGGAAGAAAAAATGCACCTTGATAGATTTTGACTTCTTTCCAAGGCTATTCAGAGTTCTTGTTAAAGCAGCCTTTGTACCATCTATATGGGTGCCGCCATCAACCGTACGTATGCTGTTAGCATATCCCAGCATTGTATCTGAATATGCATCAGAACACCTAGTAGAGAATAAATGAATTAATAATCAAATCATTAAATACAAGAAATGATCATCAACAATTTGAATAATGTTATCCCAATAATTTGAGAACTGATGTCCTTGACATATAATACATCCCCTAATTTTGACAACACCATGTTAATCCCAACTCACAGAGTGATGCAAGCACCAATAGGAAAGGTACAGATCCATCACTTTATAAAGGATAAAAAATTATTTTAACAACACCCCTATTCCCACCAAAAAATGAAAGTTGAAAGAAATTGTATCTTTTCTCTTTGTATTCCATATAAGATGAAGAAGGAAAATTTAAACATGCGCAGGAACAGGGGATTAAATGATTTACCATTGGAGAGCTACATCAATTAAAATGCCCTCTTTTTCTTTTCTGAAACCCACGACGTCATGAAGCGGTTTCTAAATCAAAGAATCGTCAGTCTACCAACTTCAAAAAAAGATGCAAATGCCAAGAAGCCCATAGATGGTCAAATATCACAAGAATCATAAAATATAAAATAAAATACCAGATCATCCTATTCATCACAGGGTTTGTGACCTAGTGGTATCCAGCTGTCTCATTAAGAATGAGCTAGGTTCAATTTCTTAGACCCACTAGCAGAGTAACATTACATTATGGAATATGGATATAGAATGTTCATGCAAATGCAAATATGAATGCACACTAAGATAAATCATATTTAAATTATGCCAAGTATAGAAATTAGAATTTAGTAGTGTCAACTCAAATCTGGAATTGCTGGTATTCTTACACTATCCACTTCACTCATTTGAAAGCCTCCATGCATTACTAGTCATATAAAAAGATACACAACACGCTGCTATACATGATATAAATACTTACAAAGGAACATGTACGTGTGCGTGTGTGTGTATAAAGAGGTTCATAACAGATCTCAAACCGATATGAATCCTACATCCAAGTGGAACGGAACAACTACAGATGCACTACAAAAATAGTGAAGATGGTTAAAGGTCAAGCATACCTTATCAGCATTTAGCCATGTCACATATTCAATCAATCCCCCAGCGTAGAAGTACTCATTATACTGGTCCTTGTCCGGATCACTATCCTCTTTTTTCAGAGCAATAGTAAGCTGCAAAGGTCAAGTCACAGGCGATACAAAGAATCAGAGAAATTTCATATTGCCACCAGCATGCCACATGAAGAACATAACTTTCCATCAATAATTATTAAAAATCCATGAGTTAACGTATGTGAGGAAACATCAATTCACCTAATCAAAAGCTATGATTCTACCTTAGGATTGAGAAAAGCTAGCTCCCTAATTCGTCCAGCTATTGTGTTGTAGTCAAACTGAATAGCAGTAGTGAAAACTGCATGCCCAGAATCAAACAAAGCATATACATTAATCACTGTGACTCTCAATATATAAAGTGGTATAATTCATAATCCAAAAACCATAAAATGTATATGAGGCTTGGAGGGTCACAGAAGACCTTCTTTGTCAGGCCAAAATCTGATTTGTGTTCCTTGATGATCTTTCAATTCAGGGGGAAGAATTTGACTTAATAAAGTTGTCACAGGGTTCCCGCGAGCATATTTTTGCTCATATTCCATTCCATCACGCCAAATGGTAACTTCTAGTGCCTGTGAAGTAAGACATCACAATTGAGTCTTCCATACAATGATAGCCAGCGCTGGAAACCTCAAATATAGACAAAGCAAGACATAACAAGTGACAAAAACTCAATTAAAGAAAAGCTAATCTATATCAAGGTGTTATAATGTGATTTCCCATCTGCCTCCATAGTGCGAAGCAAGAACTGCAAACCCCAAACATAGACAATGCAACACATAACAAGTGAAGAAAAATCAATTACAGGAAAATCCTCAAATGTTCATTATTACCATGATGATATGTCAAGATGTTATAATATGATTGCCATCTAACTCCCTTTTAGTTTAAACCTTTTATTCCTGATGCTTTACATATGCATTACGAAGTAAAATTCATACATTACATTAAAGTAAAAACCAATCCTTATGTAAAATAATAATAATAAAAAATAAAAACCCATAAAGGTTATTTTCCTGAGTAAAGTTAAACCACCTTAATGGAAATGCAATAATTAGTATAGAACCCACCCACCTCCCCCCCCCCCCCAAAAAAAAACCCCCCCGGGGGGGGGGGGGGGAATTTTATAATACATATAAAAGATATTTCACAACTTGATCCATAGCCATAAAGGAATTAACAGTCCTCAAAAAATCTTATAAGTAGACACAAATGTAGATACTTTATGATCATAGGAGAAAAGTAGCAAAAAGAAGTGATTAGAGAGACAATGCAGACCTCAGACAAGGCATTAACAACAGACAAACCCACACCATGCAAACCGCCTGACACAGAATATCCACTACTGGAGCCACCAAATTTACCACCAGCGTGTAATACCTGCAAATTTTGACAAGTATGAATATTTATCAATATAAGCAGTATTGTTATAAATAATAATTTATGGAAAAAATGAGAAAAACAGGAGAAGCAAATTCATTGGTACACAGGATGTGTACAAGGAAAGCAAATGTCTACCCAAAATTACATAAATCTACAAAATCTAAAACAGAGGGTATGTCAAGACTGATCAAAGCAATCCTCCATTCAAACAAGGATAGAAGAAAAATGCGCTTCAACTCAATGATAGAACACTCCTCCCCTTCAAAAATTCTGTTGTTCCATTCTTGCCATATGTTCCACATAATAAACTACAGATAACTTCTTAAACAGATGCCAACCTATGTTGCCCAACACCTCTAAACATACAAGCAAGCAACTCAATCACTTGTTTAGGCATAACCCAGGAAATACCAAACAAGCTAAATACAAAGGAACATAACTCAGAGGCAAAAGGACAATAAATGAGCAGGTTGTCCACCAATTCCCAATCATTTTTAAACAAAATACCTGTTAACAACTCAAACATTTCTCTTCCTCAAATTATCCAAAGTTAGAATCCTCCCCTTCGCCACTGTCCAAGTGAAAAAAGCTACCTTAGCAGGAGCTTTCGCCTTCCAAATACTTTTCCAAGGGAAGGGGATATTACTTCTATCAGATAAAATTGAATAGAATGACCACACTTCAAAAGAACCACTCCAGGCAGTTACCCATAAAACTTTATCTTTCCTCATTCCCATCCACCTTAGAAGAATAAAGAAGAGCAAAGTAAGATTCCAAACTTGCCAGTTCCCAATCTTGTATCGGTCTAACAAAAAGCACATCCCAGTGCGCAATCCCATTAAGCCAACACAAATACTCCACCACAAACACATCCTTATTTATTGCTATGCGATACAACATTAGAAAAGTTTCCTTGAGAGATAATTCTCCACACCATAAATTGTCCTAAAAACATATTCAAAGACCCCTTCCCACCTCAAATTTGATATTTTGAGAAAACCTTTCCCAACTACCTCTTATGTACTTCCATAAAGAAACCCCATAGGGTTCATTTGTAGCTCCAGAACACCAACCACCCCCCATCACTGCCATATTTGTTAGCTATTACAGTTCTCCACATAGCATTTGTCTCCATAGCAAAATGCCAAAACCATTTTCCCAATAAAGCAGTGTTAAAATGAGTGAAACTTCTAATCCCCAAACCACCCGATTGTATTGGCTGACGTAGACTTCCAGTTAACCAGGTGCATTTAAATTTCATCACCCAAACCAAATACTTTTTTTTGGACAAGCCACATATCAAAACACTATAATTCAAAGTTCACTTATACGCATTGAATTTATCCATCTCCTTAAAAGTCTGACATAGTAGGTTAGTTTTCAGAATTGTAGATGCAAAGAGAACCTTTTAATTTACCAAGCATCTCTTGTTGGCCAGAAAATCACCTTTTTTTGTGCATAGTAAAAATAATGCCAATTAACATATGATTTAGTGCAAGTGGTGGAAATAGAGTGCTCCATGGACAATGAGGAATTTGGATTTTACAATTTGCTTGACCAATCACCCAAACATAGTTTGAGAAGCTAGATGATACCATGGAAAGGTATACCAACAATAAGCACATCAAACTATATATTCAGGAATACAGGGAACCATAAATCTTCATTTATTTTAAGTGGTAGACAAATGATGATTCTAACCTAAAAAAAAAGCTCTAATGAAAATTGTCAATATATGCAATAATACCGTCAACACAGTCTCCAGGGAAGATTTCTTGGTAGCTGGGTGCAAGTCAGTAGGAATCTGCATTGTACAAGTCAAATAAGAAAACAAGTGAACATAGTAACAAAACATATTAAAATCTAGCATAAATAGGTCATATTTCTTAAGCATATTATTGGAAAGCCTAAATTAATATAAAAATATATCATATTCCCCTGCTCCCCCTGTAAATCTATTCCTGGTTTAGGACTACTGGTTCTTAACATTCCAGAGTGAACAATATGATAGTTCTTACTTCTTGGTGCTTTAGTGTACTCCACACTGTACAATTTCTGCAGGCATCAAGATGCGTATAAATGCATAAAACATACCATTGTTTATAAAAGCATGTCATGACAAAATGTGCCAACCTTAATAACTTTTTTTTCATGAAAATTTCTTTAACCCAAAATGCTCTGAATTTTGTACAGCATCATAACAAATCAAGGAGCAAATTCAGCAATGTGCAGCAGGAGATGTGTAGACTCTTGACATAAGCATAGCCCAAAAATCTTAAAAGCAAATGCTCAAACTGATATTGGTCAAAGTTATGTCCAAGTAGAAAACAAGCCCAACAAACACAATGCACATAAAATACTACAGCCTGATAAATATATCCAGACTGAAATAACTGAAGATAAACCATACCCCACGACCATTGTCAGTAATGCTCACAGAACCGTCAGCATGCAAGACAACATCTATTTTAGAAGCAAATCCAGCCTGAGCCTCATCCACAGCATTATCCAATATTTCATAAACCTAAACGAGCACAACAAATGAACAAGAAAACTTTTATCTTCTTTTTTTTAGGGGCTCTGATGAAGTCAGCAAAATGATAGTACTAATTCTACAAAAACCAAAGTGAGGAAGATTATACCAAATGGTGCAAACCACGAGGTCCCGTGCTTCCAATATACATTCCTGGCCTTTTCCTAACAGGGTCTAAGCCTTGCAGTACCTATTTCATCAAGACAACCAGTATAAGCCCAAACCCAGAACTTTCTCAACCTGAAAAGTTAAACCCCCCTCAAAGCTGATATTCAAATAAAACCATTTCCAACAATAAGAAGCACCTTCCAATACAATCAATGTCAGATACAGTAACAGCATAATTCACAATAACAATTTATACATTACTGATATAAGTGTACAATGTTTAGTATACACTAAAACTACACCTGAATTTGATCAGAACCATAAGCTTTTGAACTGGCACTTCCTTGTAGAGCCTCGGTGGTGCTCGTTGACATGAAAGCTCTCGGAGACACCGCATTTTGAGTAGAAAGATTCGAAACCCTTTTCAATGGAGAATTCACCTTGACACTACAAAAAATACAGAATTGTCATCAAAACAAAACAAACACTATCTAAAACCCCCCAAAAACCCCCCATTTGGCTTCAACTCTACTTTACTGACGAAAAAAAAAATCTTTTTTTCAGAAACAGAAAGAACAGAAAACATTAAAACTCCGTTTGGTTGCTAAGAAAATGTCCTCGTAACACTCAGGCGAAAAGAACCCCCCAAAAAAAAAAAAGCAAAATTATGTTTTTAACTCAAACTGAGACTAAGTTCTTCACTCCTCCTTAAAAACCCACTTAAAAAATTCAAAACTTTATCACATTCAAGAAAGTTTTCTCTCATTTTCCTTTGTTTTCCAGGGAACCAAACAGAAACTAAGCAAAAAGAGAGAGAGAAAAAAGACAGAGAGAAGTATACCTGGATGGCTTGAAGATGAGAGAAGGACGAGAGAAAGAGAGAGGATATACAGAAGAAGAATGGAGAGAAGAGGAAGCCAGGAAGCGAGAGGCCATGAAACGAAGTGAGAGGAGATAAGAGGAAGATGAAGGCCTAAGAAGAAGCGCCATGACAATCTCAGTTTCCTTTTCTTTTGGTTTTTAACATCAAATGTTAATAAATGGAGGGCTTTTTTCTTTTCTTTTTTGAGTGCTTTGCAGAATTTTGACAAACATAACTTAAAACCCTATTGGGCCTTTCTTAGAACTTACATTTTGAAATTTAAACCCCTGTATAGGCCCAGGATTTTATTATTGTTATTATTATTATTTTATAATTCAATGACTGGGAAAAGTGGATTGAAATTATAGATGTTTTTATTGGAAAGAGAGATGCCAACCGACTGAACTATAAGAATTTTTTTTTTCTTTTTTAAGAGTTGCTAACATTTTTTATAGGGGGCATCTAATTTGGATCAACTTGATGTAATCAATTTTTTTCAATTTTGAAGACCAAAATTTTCGGTCACTGTAAAAGTCACATATCAAAAATGCAAACCAAGTTTCGAAGCCCATTTTTAGATATAATAACAAAATTTTGAATTTTAATCTGCTTATCCATGTGAAGGCCCAATAGGCTATATATCATACATGAGTATCTAGTTTGGATAGTCTAATATTTGGGATATTGAGCTTTTACTCTTATTTTACAAAAATAACAGCAATATGTCTATGTTTTGAAACTCAATTTTAGCAATGTCAAGTTTTATACATATTTTGCTACTTAATTTTTTTTTTTTTAAATTAAGTGAAATTCAATTTTAGCAAAGTCGAGTTTCAATTAAAAATTTACATATAACTCGATTTTGAGGTTATCAAGTTTTATACCTAACTCAATTTCGTAAAAATCGAGTTTCAAAAGCAGAAACACAAACCTAAATAGTTTCAAAACGGAGACATATTGCTGTTATTTTTGCAAAATAATGACAAAATCCCAATATCCCTTCTAATATAATCATTCTTTACTTTAAATTTATGTTTAGTTAACAAAATAAAAGTATTAATGCTATAGTCTACAGATAACTTCTTTCACAAAAACCAAAACAAAAACAAAAACAAAAAAAATCACAATTGCAAAGTTGATTGACTATGAATGAATTTTTTTTTATTTTTTATGGTGGTCAACTATGAGCGATGAAGAAATAATTATGGATCATTAAATGTCAGTTGTGTTATGTGACCACTACTCACAATCGACCAATTCAACAATTTTTAAATTTATTATGAAAAAAATTGTCGGTAGCATTACTAAAATAAAGAGATTACTTCAAAACCACCAGAACCAAAAATTTGGGCCACTATGAAAGTAGCATATCGAAATCTCATATGAAAATCTAAAACACTACAAGACCTTCACTCATCTCCTACTTAAGTAGCTGGAATATTAAACATGTGAAAAAAGGAACTGTGGGGAGTAAAAGGGCCCAAGCGGGCATTTGGGCCTTTGGACTCTAGCAAGGAGGGCCGATCTGTTCTTGAGCTAAGAATTTGTTAGCACTGCGAATCGGCCCATACGCCGAGGGTCCGAGGACACATTCGAGTGTGAGTTTATCCTCGGACAGACACAAGAGAACTCGGAGATTCACTACGAAGGTCAAAGCAGAATTCTGGAAAGACTGTTGGTTAAAAGAGGGAAACCCTGAACCTTCTAGATACACCGGTGTTAGAAAAATATCAAGAACAAAGGCTGCCACCTCCACATTAAAGACTCTGCACCTACCTTCCTGGCCGCATTAATGGAGAAGTGACCCCTGAACAGTAGAACTGAAACTTCTAGTCACTATTCAAAGGCACTAAAAGAAAAAATATCTAAAGGAGAGGGGGTTTGAGCAACACGTGGATAAATCATCAGGAAAGGAAGTATTTAAGGGGGTGAAGGCCAAAGAAAAGGGGGATCAGTCAGTAACCAAGAAAGAAATTAAGAATTGTAATCTTTAAGAAAGAAAGAGAAATAATACAGAAGTAGTCCTCGGCTCACGTTCGAGGAGGTCCATCTGCAATTACCATTCATTATTTACAAGTGTTTGCACCCCATAGCCTGTTATCAAGTTCTCAGTACGTCTAATCTAGATTTTAAGCCCACACTCTACAAATTTTATTGTTTAAGGCTCATTGGGCCTGAGCCCATAATAATCTTTGGGTCCAGGTGCAATTGTGCACTTACAGGAACTACAACAGAGTAGCACACGACCTTGCTCAATTTGCAAGGCAAAATGAGATTTCACAGGTTTGGAAGGGGGTCTCTCCTCCTATAGTGCAGCAACTTGTACAAACGGATTGTATGTAACTCTCCTGTTTGAGCTTTTATCCTCTACTTTGTTGTACTTCAATTTCTCTAGCTAATGAATTCAGATCTTCTTATCCAAAAAAAAAAAAAAAAAACTGGAATGGTCCCATGGATGAGCAAAAATGAAAGAAAAACAAAACACCTTCTATTAAATTCATAATATATTGTTATTAAATCGTTTAAATAAAAGTGGGAGATAAAATTATCAAAATTTTCCTATCTCCCACATAATTCCTCAAGATTAAAAATGTTTTTTTTATTTAAGAAAAATAATGAGTTTAGATGAAAAATTAACATTTCTCTTTTTCATTCACTTACTCTCTTATCGGCTTTCACTTTATTTATTATTTATTATTTTAGTTAAATTAAACAAAAACAAAAATTTATCCATCCCTTTTCTATTTTCTCTCTCTTTTTTCCCCCTTTTTTCAATCCTCTCACTTTTCCATCATAGATTTTTATCCTTACACTTTTCTACCCTACCAGAAGCAATTAAAAACATGGAAACGATGAAGCTCACATCCCAATTTGAAATGTCAAGGTGGTTGTTAATTGTCAATCACATGAAATCATGAACGTAACCAGTAAATAGTCTTGGAAAAATTATTAGGTACTCCCGGAATACCGGAATACCATAAATGCATTTTCTCCCATCTCACATTAATAGTGGATCCCACCATGAATTTAATTAGTGAGACCCACTATTTATGTGAGAAGAAAAAGTACACATTTATAATACTCCGAGAGTACACAATAATTTCTCATAATCTTGGGACAGAGACAAAGCAAAACTTGGATGCACGCAATGGCCATGAAAGCAATAAAATCAAGAACATGGCGTTTATCCATATCAATCCAAACGAACAACAACCCGGAAATTTAACATTTGAATGGAAATAGTCAAGTTAGCATGGCAGTAGTTTCTTGTAAAGGCATATTTTTAACTTAAGGCAAAGCAAGACCATCCAAGTTTTTACCATTTTTCAAACAACCCACCAATTATTTGCCAAAATTTTTAAAAGCACAATATCCCGAAAACTGTACTAATAAGTGATAAGATCTTCCATACCTATATACAGTTGTACATAGTGATGTTAATGTTATAGTAGTTTCAACTTTCAAGGTTCCTTCACTTTGAAGGAGGTAGTTTTATCTTAAGGGATTTCATGGCGCCCTTAACTTGATGATATATCTTTGGTAATAACATTAGTACACAAGTATACGCCAAATATACATGACAGGATGATTTCCTGGAAAACCTAGAGTCAGTTCTTTACAAATCGACTACCTGGCTGAGACAGTTTAAATATATGAACTGGGAAGACAAAACCATATACTTATATAGACCGGAGAGAGGATAAATTAAAGAGATGCCTTTGTCTGGTCAATTACATAGGACCTGCAGCAATTTCATTTGCCTATGGGTTCCGTGCATTCCTGAAATATGAAGCAAAAATTATTACTGGTTAAGAGAAATGGCTGTATTTTTATATACTGAAAATGCTTGGATGTTGAACAAAATTGTAATAATCTCCATGATACAAAAGTAGCCTTGCTAAAATTATTGACCATAAACCTTTACCACAACCATGGATGTGTGACAAAGATGCAATGTAACCACGTCCCTAAAGCAGGAGCAGGAGACATGGAAAGAAGATATAGCCGTATAGAGCTAATATAACATATGATAAATTTTTTTTTTTCTAATTAATCACATTACGTGTGCATTTGACTCTAGCTTAAAAAGCCAGCTTCCTTTACTATTCAGCTTATTTTTGCTATTATTCATGAGTTCTGCTATCCTATTTCAACTAACTTTTATCTTTATTTACAGTACTTTCAGTAAAAAGTTTTTAATTTCAACAAAATAAGCGGATCCCAAACAGCCCCTACATAAATTAACATCTACAAGACACATTTCCTATTCCTTGCCATGCTGTAAAGAATATCAGTGATACCATAAAAGTTGCTTAAATTCATGATACCATAAAAGTTGTCTCTTTATGATTCAAATCAAATGATCTACAAAAGTAAAAACTATTGTCCAAAGGATCATCCCTCTTACTAGCTATAGATAAAATAAAATATAAATAAAAAGGGAGGAAGGGGGGGGGGGGGGTTTGGAAGAAGACTCCAACAGTATGGAGCACCAAAATGGCGATCACACATTTCACATTGCCCATATTTGTATTTTATTTCATTTGTAGATTTTGAAGTGTCTTGCTGTGTGTGTGAAATATTCATCTTCATTGGATCTTTTGGTAGTAGAAACGTGTGCTCGCCTGTACTAAGTGCTTTATTTAAAGTTACTATACGTAATATATTTTGTTTATAAGCAATATATTAATAAAGCATAGAAAGGGGCACAACCCCATCACATGAGATCCACAAGAGAAACACCTAGAAAGAAAATGTAGCCTCTGATATTTAGAAGATCAATAAAGTCACTACAGATTTACTTTTACACAAAGTAAAGAACTTTACCTTGCAGAAGTCAAATGTGAACTATTTACAGCCCCCCTAGGAGTACTTATACGCCGCATCCTCTGATCATGATCCTTGCTGACACGTATAGCAGCAACTTCCTTTTCCTTAGCAGCAACTTCTCTTCGCATCTTTTTAGCTTCAACTTCCATTGCTTTGTTCAATGTATCAACCTTTTTTGCCAACATCTGCTTAATTTCACATTAGAAGAAAGAGATTAGATTAAGAGCATAAATGGGGATTAGAACAGGCTGCAAAATCAGATCAGTATGCAGTCCAACCTCAATTGCATCATCCTTGTCCTTGAGTGTCTGATCTCTCTCATTGCAAGCTTTTCTCAGAGATACAACCTCTTTTTGTAGCATATCATACAGCATTCCAGAAACATAGTCTTCATGTTCTGGTTTGGTGTTTCCAATTGGAGTTCCATTTGCACTCTCCATGTGAGTAACATTTGTTTCACTAATTAGGTTATGATCACAGGTATTGGTGGGCACATTATCTTTCCCACTTGCATCTGGTATCAGCTTACCTCTATCCAGTGATCTGCTACCACCATCAAATGATCTAGTCGAGATATTACCATGCTTTAATAATGTGCTAGCACTGTTTGATCTGAGAAGCCCATATTGTGAATTTGAAGTTCTCTTTGATAGATACCCATTGGAGGATGACTTTGAGAAATTCTCTGCTCCACCAAGAGACTGACGCCTTGAAGATCCGTTGCTTATGGTTCTCCCTTCTGAGGCAATGCGAGAGTTACCATTAGACATTTTAAGCCTTTCCTCCAAAACCTTGAATCGCAATTGGTATTTTTCCTAAGAAATCAAGTAATAAATGAACAATCAAGAAATGAATATTCAGCAAGTAACAAAAGCAGGGAATGAAGTTAATAGATTAGCTTACACACTTTAAGCTGCGCTTCTGCCTTTGCGGTGCGCTCAGCTACTGCCAGTTTATCACGAAGCTGTTGCATTTCTCCCTAAAAATACATGTAAAACTATATTTAGTCTTCACAATACCTTATAATTTATTGTACTTCAAAACAGCAATATTCAGCTTTCCATAGCAACTATGTACTTTGAAACACTATACTCCATTTTGTGTTTTATACAAGCAAAATTTATGACTATGTTTCACATGGTCTAACTATATGTCACCCAGTCCTATTCTGATATCAACCTGTTTAACATCCTGGTTTCTATTATATAGTTGGCAATAAAAATCAAAATTAAAAATAACAGACAAGGATATATTGTTGTATGCCTCTTTCTTCCATGCATCATGAAAGAATCCTAGCTCACTTACAGTTATTAGATGATAAACCCAGCACACTACAAGAAGACTAGGTTTTGATGTTAGTTCAAACACTTCCTATTTTATCAATAAACATATAATTTGAGTACAAACTAACAGCAGAACCAAGTGTTTCAAGAATATCCGTAGCAGAAACATCCATTAGAGAGTGACTTCCAGCAATAATACTTGCTCAGTATTCAGGGTATTCTTTGAAGAAATGAACTTTGAAGAACATGATAAAGAGGCATTGAATGGGTAACATGCCTGAAAAAATTTTCTTTCCTCAAGCCATTGCTTAACAGGCATCACTTTGTCATTGGCATCTTTCCACTCATTTGCAACTACAGTGGCAACACGATTTGCAGTAACCTTCGCACGAGCTACTTCCCGTTCTAAAGTTTTTCTCTCCTCCTATTCAAGCTTGAAGATTAGAAGCAATTTGGAGCATTTCTAACACATTCAAAACGACTACCAGTTGTTTTGTAGAACTGAAAATTCCAAAGGTAACAGTCATTACATTCATCTCTTGCACTTTTCGTTGATAATCACGCACAGCATTAGCAGCAGCACCACCAGCCAAAACAGCCTCCTCAAGCTCACGAACAGTTTGGGTTAGCTTTTCAACCTCTGCAACCTTCTGCCGATGCATTTTGTCCATGATTTTGTTCTCCTCCTGATTAGTGAACAAGACATTTCAAACCAAACTATGTCACTCATTGATACCTCTAAGCACATGCCTTCATTTGCATAGACATCATGGAGGAGAAAATTTTGAATGAGAGGAAAACCTGGCATATTTCAATTTGCTTCATTAGCTCCTGGTTTTTGTTTTGCAGATCATCAACCAAGGATGCTTTAGCCAAAGCAATCTGAACAGTTCTCTCAGCCTCAAGAAGAGCAGCCTCTTTGGATTTAGTAAGCCGATCAAGTGCTCTATTGTCATCCTGCAACTTTGCTACCTAAATACCAAAACATCATGCAGAGGTAGAAAGTTTACTGCATTACTCTTTGAGGTTGATCTATATGAATGGGTGACACTTAACAGTTCTAAATACAACAGTATGACCACAAACAACAAAAAGAAGTCACAAAATTTCAAGGTTAAAATATAAATAATACCTCCAGCCTGGCCAGTTTAAGCTCTGCCTCCAGCGGTGTAATAATGGCCTCAATGGGAGGCATTTCATCATCCTTCTGTGCGGCATGGACCCTTCGAAGTGTAGCTTCAGCTGCAAATTGTGCAGCCAAAGCAGCTTTTTTCTCATCATTTATCTTCTTGATCTCAAGGTTCTGAAGATAATAACATTCTCGTGGTTGTGAGAATAAAAATGACTTCCTATTTTGGTTATAAAAAATAATTACTCCAATTAAGCAACAATGAAAAATAGTACCTTGCTCTCCAAGAGAGCTTCAGTCACTTTAAGTTTTTCATCCACTTTATTTAGCTCATCTGTCAGCTGAAATCATAACCCAGAGAGAATAATCAGAATCCTCTCTATATTAGCAGAATTGAACATCATCCAATACATTGCTTTCTCTGTTGACTATCAATAATCTTTCGATAGTGATAAAAAAAATGTTAAAATATTTTAACATTGTTCATATAGAGACAACAAGATTTGTATATTAATGACAATTGAAATTTTCCAATTACTCTGGTCATATAAAGGCCAGCTAGTCCATTTTGTAAAGGCCTTTTTTCTTTTAGTTTTTTAGCTTATTTGCTTTGGTAAGCTTTAAAAAGCCTCATTTTTGCTAGGTACAACTATGCTTTAACAAATTTCAGCAAATAAGCAAATAAACTTTCAGCAAAAAGTTATATCCAAATGCACCCTAAAATTCATGCCAGAAGTAAGAAAAGTTTTAGTTCTACATTTCTCTATTTTTCTATGAAGATGACTTGACTTTCTATTATGCTTCTTCTTTCTAGAGTTTTTTTTTTTTTTTTTTTGGGGGGGGGGGGGGGGGTGGTGGGAGGGTGGGGAACCTTGAACACTACTTTTGGGACAAAGAGCATTAATATGGCTACAATACAAAGCCCATGGATCAAATGGGCAAAAAAAATTAGGATGTTTATTTTTAAGGAAATTTTAATGAGGATTCGAAGTCACATAATGGAGATATCAAAATATAATTGATGTCCACATGGATCAACTAGAGGATGTGACAAGGTCATACCAAAAACCCTGAAATATTAAACCTTAACAATAATCCTTCTACAATGTGAAAATTGAACTATAATGTGCATGTAATTATGATGTTTTACCATAAATAAATAGAAAAAACCCATCACAAAATATTTATTGGTGTTAATATCTTAAATTTATCATATATGATATAACATCAACTAAAAAAATACATTAACCCCGTTATAAGAATATAAAATAATAATAATAGTAGTAACTAAAGTGGACAGAATTGAAGCATCAAACAATTATAACCTCATCTTTTTTGCAAGGAAATATCAATTTACAGGCATTTCCATTTTAGGCACTTAGATCTTATTATATGTGATAACATGTAATACATATAAACATTGATAAGACAGTCTTATTATATTTCCATTGCACTGAAATTATGTATATTAAAACAATGTTGAGATAACAATCTGGCCTTCATTGTCATTATATTTGTGTTATTATTAAAGCTGTATGATTAAAGAAAGAATATAAACACACTCTTTCTTCTCATATGCATCTTCAGGTCGATATTAGTTCAAAAATTCAGTTCATATTACTATAGTAGCACCTCTTCAACTGCCTTCTCTTTAAGGCGCTCTGAATTCTTCAGAGACTTGATTTCTGCAAGCGCATCACCCAATTCCCGATCTTTATCTGTAAATGCAGTCAAATCCTACAGTTTATTCAATAATACGCTCAATATTATATAGAACTACAAGCATGAATATTAACTCCAACGTCAACCAACCATTGTTCTTAGTTAACATGTACATCCAAGCTCCAAATAACCCATGAATGCTCTTTAATAGGTAGAAAGCGAGGTTGAAATTTGAAAGGAAATAGTTCGCTTAACCCCTTAGATATGGAATAGTTCTTACACTTTGTTGATAAGTGAAGGAAAAAATGTCCTTTTTTTCATTTAAGCTGCGTTCATTATACAAGAATTTAGAATGAGAATTGAATTCCCAAGAATTTGTGAAGATTGGGTTGTTTAGTTGACAAAACTCTCAAGAACTACAATTCCCATAAAAAGTGAGAATTCCAACTCTCACCTTTCAGGTAGGAAATTTCAACTCATATACCTTACATTTGTGACAATTTAACTTTACACTTTTTTCCCTTTTCTATAACTAACTAAATAAAGTTAAGTTTTAACAAAAAACCGAGTTCATTTTTCACCCAAATAAGAACGTTATCATCGTTCAAGGGCATTTGGGTCATTTAAAAAAATCCATAACAGTCACATTAAAGTTACCAAATGAGTAGGTATAAGTATAACATTATTTTAAACAATTAATATATATATATATTGTAAAATTAAAGTATTTTATAAAATACAATACAAACTCAAATTATAAGCATATTTAGCAACATAAACATCAACCCTTATTAATAAAAATTCTTGTGAGTTTAAACTGTCAAGAATTTATAACTGAACTGGCTCTTAAACAGTATTTCACCGTTGAATATAACTGGCATAACTATAAAACATCAATTGAGTTATCTTCGAAAAATAAAATAAAAGTTTGGGTAGCCAAATCATGTCATTCCAATAATCTCTGGTTAACAACATTTCTTTTAACCACAATTCCATATTTTTGTGAAAACACACGCACACACAAAAAAAATCATCTGTATGTTAACTTTAATTAATTTTTTCAGAACAATTTAACGCATTTATCAATAAAAATCACAAATGCATTTTTTTAAAAAAACTTAATCGTGCCAATAATAACGAATAAAAATGAAAATTATAAACAAATATTACACAATTCGGGAAAAAAAATTTCTCTAATTTTGGACAGAATATTACTTAAAAAGAAAAATGTTCGTTTCACTATTTCAATGGAAATCATTTCCTTTAGTAAATCAGAGGAAAGCTCCAATTTCATAAAGCTATTTTTTTTAAAAACTAAAAAAAAAAAAAAATCAATTTTCCACCATTAATTAAGCTCGAGAACAATACTCCTAATGTACACATTCTAAAATTTTCTCGAGAAAACACTTTCTCAGGCAAAAAAAAAAAAAAACACAGAGAGAGAGAGAGAGAATGCGAACCTCGGAGATCATTCTCTAGGCGGTTGAGTTCAACGCGGACGGGATCGGAGCCGTGCAAGAGAGTGATGATCTCATCGACGTCGGAGCCGGCTCTGGTTATGACTCCTCCTCCTCCTCCGCCGCCACCGCCGCCGGCTAAGGCGGCATTACTAGGCTTCCTGGTCCGAGCCTTCAACGAAGCCGATGACGTCAGCCTCGGAGACGGCTCGGCTTCACCATTGCTGCTGACGTGGACGATCGACGACATCAGAGATCCAGTGCTCCCGTGATCATTCAACAGCTCCTTGAAAGAAAGAAAGAAATGGAGAAAGAGAGAGAGAGAGAGAGAGAGAGAGAGATTGGGGGGATTTGGTATTTGTCTGTTTGTTTTTGGAGTATAAATAGGGGTTGGATTAAGAGGGGGGTTTAGGCGGGTTTAAATTTGCTACAGTGAGAGAGTGAGAGTGAGAGTAAGAGAGTGAGAGTTTGATTAGATAGTCATAAATTGGATTAGGATTATTTATTTACTTTTTAGTTAGAAAGCTGTTTTGAACGTGATGTGAGAGAAGTTTTATACTCTGTTTCGCCTCTCTACCTTTGCTATATGCACCCGCACTTCTTTTCCATTTAATTCTCATATGCTCTATATAATTAATTTTGTTAAAAGAGTATCATTTCATGGTAATGTAATTCTAGTAACGTTATTTATGTGTTGTGAAAATATATATGAGTAAAAAAATATTGTAGAAATACGTGTTATGTTGTTTAAACAACAAAAATTGTTATTCAAACAACGTTACCAAACAGCATGTTAGATAAATAGCTTCATTTGGAACTTAAGTTTTTAAAATTCTAGTTTCTATCCGTTTGGTATCAGTATTTAAATATTTTTGTTCAGTTTTTAGTATTGTAGAAATACATGTTTGAGTGTTATAAAAATACGTGTCAAAAGTGTTATTGTTATTTAAATACTGAAAATTGTTGTTAGACAACAGTGTCGAATTCGAGTTTCAATGCGAAGAACTCAGCTTTCTTAAGCTTTAGTTTCTTCATTAAAAAAAAATTTTAAAAAAAAGGAACTTAAAAGCATCTCAACTTAAGTTTTTTCTACATGAAACTTGAAAATCAAATGAACAAGAAATTAGGTGACAATGAATTATCTCATACATCAAACATATGCATATATAACTTTTGTGATGATATTATTAGAAGAAATGTTATGTCCATAACACTTTCACAACAAATTATATGTGGCAGGTTGTTATTGGTAAGTAAAAAAATAATTTTAGCGGTAAGTTTAAATTTGAACCAATAACAACGTACTATTTATAATTTGTTGTGAAAATATTATGAATTTAGTACTTTTCTATAATTAGTTAAAGTGGTCGATTATGAGTAATGGATAATAACTTGTTCATCAACCTATCACTTTTTTTTTTTGGCGTAAATGCACTTTTAGTCCCTACATTTTGACCCGATTTCTATTTTGATCCCTACATTTTATTTTTACCACTTTTAGTCCCTAAACCAATTAACGCGTTCTATTTTGGTCCTTACCGTCATCCAACTAACAAAAAATGCTAACGTGGCAAACGGAGTGCATTGTTTGCACAGTAAATGCTGACGTGTCTATTAAAATAATATTAAAAAAATGCTACTTTGACATCCACGTCAGCGTCCATTCAGCATCTAATTTTAAAAATTAAATTTATCAGTCTAAAAATATAAAAAAAATTATTAAAAAATAATTAAAAACAAAAAAAATGATGGATTTAGATCTGTTTTGTTAGGGCTAAAACGAACGCAAGAGAAGCATTCTCTGAGGGAAACGAACGCACGAGACCCAGTCCTGGTGTTCCAGAGCTTGATCGTGCGGTCACGGGAAGCCGAGACGATCTGACAGTTGTTGATTGAGAAAGCGACGGAGGGGACGTCTTTGGTGTGGCCGACGAAGCAGCGGGCGGAGACGCTGGCCTGGAGGTCCCAAAGGTGGAGCTCGCCGTCCCGGGAGCCAGAGATAGCGAACTGGCCTTCGAAGGAGAGAACCACGTCCTCGACGAAGTGGGAGTGGCCCGTCCTTGGTGAGGTTCCAGAGGCTGATGGATTTGTCGCGCGAGGCAGTGACGATGATGTTGCTGTTGTCGATGCACATAGTGGGTGATCGATTTCTCTCATCTCCGATGAAATTTGCTCCCACAAGTGCTTGTCTTTCTCATCTCACTCTCTCTTTATTTGGGTTGAGTTTGCTGTATTTCTTTTGGATTTTTGATAAATTTGAAAAGGGATAACATGGGTTTGTGAAAGGAAATTTTTTAGATTTGGGTGGCGGTGGTCAGCTGGGCTCACAGGTGGTGGGTAGATCTGGATTTTTTGGCCATTGGTGGGTTTGAAGGTGGTGGATCGGCGAAGGATGTTCTTGGTCTATTGTTGTGTTTGGTTGAGTTTTGATGTTTGGAGTTTGATTGGTTGGGTCCGATAGAGATGTTTTAGTGTTTTGGTTGAGATGTGTTTTAATATTTTTGTGATTGTTGGGTTTTGGTCTCATTTGAAGATTGCTGAGTGTTTTGCATGTTTGGTTGCTAAGAAAATGTAAGAATAGAAACAAAAATATTGATTTTTATAATTTTTTGGGCAACAAGTTATTTGAGGAAGAAGATGAACCATTCTGGGAAGAGATAAAGAACATGAACCATTCTGGGCTTGATTTTTTGTTTTTAATTTAGTTAAAATTAAGAAATTTTTTTTAATTTAAATTCTGACGTGGCAATTTTTTAATGCCAAAATACATTTTTTTAATTATTATTTTACTGTGCCGTCAGCCACGTTAGCATTTTCTGTTAGTTAGTTGACGGTAAGGACTAAAATAGAACGCGTTAATTGGTTTAGGGACTAAAAGTGGTAAAAATAAAATGTAGGGACCAAAATAGAAATCGGGTCAAAATGTAGGGACTAAAAGTGCATTTACGCCTTTTTTTTTTTTTTGAAAACAACACTGCAATTTTATTCAAACAGAAGCTGAATCGGCTTCAATTACAGAAAAAAGATGTGGAGGAACATCCTCCATCCACCATCAACAGATCACTTTTTTCACCTATAGTCAACCATTTTGATAATCAATAGATATTTAATTGTGTCCCTATACTTATTAATAATCAACCGATGGTTTAAAACAAAATATATTGATAACTTGATATTTGATTCATCAAAGTTTTAGCTTCTTTACATTAATATTTTTATTTTTGTCTTAAGTTTGTGCTACTTGACAATGGGATTGTTTGAACAAGTTAATAAATTAAAAGAGTGCAACTTGATATCGTGTTAGCAAAAGAGCATTTAAGGTTCAATTTTTTCACTCTCATTTATCAAATTATAAAAATAAAAAATAAAATTATTATAAAGGAAATGCAAATTACAATGATTTTTTTTTATTGAGACATACATTGGCTCTTTTTTCTTTCTTTCCATAATGTGATAAACACATAAATAAATAAATAATGCCAATCATACAAGGTTCGGCCTTTTGTAATATAACATCAATTATGCCTCTCCTTTTATTATTAACCGTAAAGTGAGTAGATAGACCTACATTTAGTACTTAAGAGACTATCTAAAGGTCAATGGTTTAATGGCCTCATGGCATTCTTCTCTCTCTTTATAGGTTGCATTTTCAATTGATGTTAAAGACAATGAGCAAAACCCAGCCAAAGATTTACAATGATTGATGGAGTCATGTGATGAAAGTTTCAATAAGCTTTAAATGATATGTTTGTCTTTTCAACCAAAAACAGAAGATTGAAAAACAGAAATCATGGTACATAAATGTTGATTTCTAGTATCTCGTAAAAGACTTTGGCTTTTACCTGAAAATGAATATGAATTTTAATTCATACGACAAATATCAAATTGTCACAAAGTTCCTATCAGATGGTCTTGCCGTTTTGGTAACATTCAGGACCAAGGCAGAGAGGGACCCAGTTTCGGTTAGATCTACTCTGCTGAACCCCATGTCAATGCCCTCCGGGCCCCATCCTCTCTCTGTTTTCACATAAACCAACGGTCACATACCCATTTGCTTTAATACCAACGGTCAAAATTATGGAAAACCCACCTAACAGCAATCAAATTTTACCGTTACACAATAATCTAATACTACAATGCATTAATACAACATGCATTTTACGGCTCTGATGCAATCAATCATGACCACACTACCGAAGTGGCGGACCACATTACAAGAATCTTATCATTTTGGCCCCCTTTAGCCGATAATATACATGGATATTTAAGAAAGTTTAAAAATAAGCATAACTTTTATTTAAATAAAAGAATAATGTTAGAAATATAAATTATTTTACAAAAAATATTACAAATTATTAATATGGTGAGTGGTTATTGGTAAATAAAAAAGTGATATTAATGGTAGATCTAAATGAAAATTAATAAGAGGTTGGTCACATCAACATTTTGTAAAATATTGTAAAATAGAATACAATCCATTTACTCAAAAAAAAAAAATACAATCCAAAATCTTTTTTTTTTCTTTTCAATTCTTTCATTTTCCCACTACTGCTGCAATTTTATGTTTACAGAATTTTTACTTTTATTTGCTTTCTTTTGATTTGCTTTCTGTGTGACTAAACTAGACAATAAAGAGTGAAGGACAAACTTGAAACTTCTGTAAGGCCCTCATTATGTACAGTATTCCTATGTTACTTTACTTTTCATTTGCTTTCTTTTGATTTCTTTACTTTACTTTTCATTTGCTTTCTTTTTTTTATTTTCCTTATAATATATTATTTGTTATTATAATAATCAATATATTATATACCATATGGCATTATAATTTATTAAAGTATAGAAGATTGAATTTATTCAATCATTTTGTTGGTTTTATTCTGTGCCAAATTTGCTTGTATTTCACCATTTAGAAACCTTGTATTTAAGTGAGAATCATGTAAGGGTAGTGTGTGTGAGAGTGTGAAGAAAAGCTAAAGAGTGTATACTCGAAGAAAAGCCTCGTGATTGGATCTCGCGACTGACAAGTCGCCAAAGGTGGCACACGTGTGAAGCATGCAGGGGGAGCTGAAGGGTCACGTTAGCTGTTGCACTACAGGACAAAACCTCCATCTGGTCAGGCAGTTAGCTCGCGACTCAAACTCGCGACTCATTCCAGTCGCGAGCTCAAGTTACTAGAATGCCCTATTTGGCCGTAACTAACTCTTCATATTCCATACACACCCTACTATAAATACCCTTATACCCACGAAATGTAAAGAGTTTCCAGAGAGAATTTTAAGAGAGAAACCCTAGAGAAAAATAAGATTGACTCATCCATAATCTTCCTCCTTTGATTCTCCAAATTCATCTACTCTCACCCTCTCCATTGCTACATCCTTGAAAGGGACATTAGCTAAATTCTTATCTCACCATACCCATATCTGTGAGGGGTATTTTGGTACTTGAAAGCAGTTCAGAAGGGACCAATTCATTTTGGTTGATGCAATGAGCTTATTGCGGGATCTGGTAAGCTAAAGAAGACAATGTTCAACGTAACCCTATTGGAGCAAGAAGCTTGGAGGGCTTAGGTGCACTGGGTAGATTAGGCTTGGAGGGTCTTCTGCTATTCATGTATCCCAACTTTATTCTCTAGTAGATTATTAACCGCTTGGAAGGCAGCGGAAAGGTTTTTCATCGAAGACTTCTGTTTCTTCTTCGATAACACATCGTTGTGTTGTCTTTGTGTTCGCATCTCTCTTCCCTCAATCTTTACCTTTTGATTACTGCTGTGGTTGTGATTAATTTCGGTTTAGATTGTTTTACCAATTCTGTTTTAGCTTATTTTCATATTTTGCACATACATTATTTGATGATAACTTTGTGTTGGTAATTTGTAATTTGAGGGGTCAAAACGTTCATAGGTGTTTTACACACTAATTGAACATTCAATGTTCTTGATTAGTTTGATTAAAATATACTATATTTACATGTATTTAGCACTTCAAAAAAAAAAAAACTTATATTTCGCTATTGTTTATTGCATATATCGAGTTATGAAGTATTGTACATTACTATTTTAGATTTCATACATACACAAATTTTTATAGATGGCCCCCTTAAAAATAAATTCTTGGCTCTGCCACTTGAGACAGTTCAAAGAACCGGTAAAAGAAAAGGTTCAAGATTTTTCAGGTCGAATCACTATAATATTATAATTACTTTAATAATTCATTAAAACTCAAATATAGATCTTATATTTATAAAATGAGTAAAATTGACTAATATATCTGTGGGGAGTAAAAAGACTCTGATGGGGATGTGGGCCTTTGGGCCATGCTAAGGAAGGCCGACCTGCTCTTGAGTTTAGAACTTGTTAGTACTACGGGTCGGCCCATACGCCAAGGATCCGAGGATCCAGCCGAGGGTGAATTTCCCTTCGGACGGACACCGGAGAACCCGGGACTTCATGGTAAAGGTTAGGGAATGACACGGTCAAGACCAATGGTTAAAAGGGGTGAACCCTTGAATGTCCTAGAAGCACCGATGTTAGAGAAATACCAAAGATAAAGGCTGCCACCTCCACATTAAAGACCCTGCACCTACCACCCTGGCCGCATTAATGGGGAAGTGACACCTGAACAGTGGAAGGGAAACTTCTGGTTACTATTCAAAGGCACTGAGAAAAGAAATATCTAGGCTAAGGGGGAGTTGGGGCAACACGTGTACAAAGTATCAAAAAGATGAGTATTTAAGAAGCAACCTAGAACAGGAAGAGGGGGCTCCCTTTTTTGTAATCTAAAAGAAAAAGAAAAAAGAGAAAGAGATAATATAAGAACAGCTCTCGGCTTACGTCCGAGCAGGTTGATTTACAATATTCCTTGTTGTTTTCAAGTGTTTGCAATCTTTGGTTTGTCATTTAATCCTCAGACACTTCTAACCTGGGTTTCAAGCCCACACTCTACAAATTCATATTGTTTAAGGCTCATTGGGCCTGAGCCCGTAACTGTTCTTAGGGCCAGGTGCAATTGTGCACTTACAATATCTATATGTATTGGGAGAAATTTAAGGATTTTTAAGCATATTTTACAAATTAAATATGAAAGTTAAAAAAAACATGAAAAAAAGTTATGATTAATTTTGAAGTATAAAAGTTAAATATTTTTTAAGAATTATAATTATATATATATATATATATACACACACATATATATTCATTTTTAGAGATGGATAATCATGATTATTTGCTATAATATAAAATAAAAGCAGTAATGAAAGTTAGTAGGATGGAGTGACATCTCTTACTCTTTACGGTGCTCTTGCATGTCCAGTTTTTTGATGAAGCTCATATCCATCCCATTTATAGCAGAGGAAGTCATTGTGTGAAACTTTTAGCAAATGAAGAAAATTCTCCTTTGTGATAATTTTGTGATGTATTCATATCTTCCTTCTTTTATTTTGTACTAGTTTTTAGCTAACATTTGGGATGTTACGTAGTTCACCTACGAATATAACAATTCTCGCATCTAATTTTACAACTTGTTGATTTGTACGATTATAAGCGATAAATGTAAAATGGTGGATCACACGAGACATAAAATGTTGACCACTCACAATCACACAAGTTAACAAGTTGTGAAATTAAATATATAATTTGACTGAGTTTATAAAACTAATCATGTTATGTAACATAGACCTTGTACTATTTAAGCTCTAATAAAAATTTCCATTTTCACCTAAAAAAAACAAAGGAAACTTTTCCAAAATAAAGGTACATGATCTAGCCACGTCACGAGGCAACTGGATGAGTAATGGTGTGGTGGCGTAGCAGGGGAACAGGGAGATGCGGAGAGAGAAAGCAAGACTGAAGAGACAAGGGCACATGCGCGTGGGAAAGCACATGACAAAGCGTGAATCTAAGCATATGCTGGGTCCCAAATCTTTGTATGATGTATATACTGTATTATTTTCTCTTCTTCATTTTTTTTTTCAAAATTTGATTATTGTAAGTAAGCTCGATCAATCATTGTCATCAATACACTTGTTTTCCCAAATCCCAAACGTGCCACCACACGAGCGTGCATGATTGGAATCTCAAAATCAAAATATTGTCGTTCATTATGTTATTGTTAAGGTCATGGATTTGCAACACATGGCACTAGTTCGGATATGGCAATAATCTAACAAGAATAATTTCATGTTCACTTCTTATAAAGTTCTACCACCACCACAACTTGTGGCTAGTTTGGATTGTTTTCTAAATTATATTTGGAGTTTTTGTTTGTTACATTTTTTTTTTCTCTTCAAGTACCCCAGTTTAGTTTGAACTTTTTTTTTTTTTCCTTCTTTCTCCTTTTAAGGATGTTTTTGTGTTTACTTTGTAAGTTTATGTTGTAGGCATACCAAAAGTAGCAAATATTAGGCACATTTGCAAAAAAAAAAGGTAAATATTATAGAAATTTTGTAAATGTGTACAAAATTTGCCAATTTTATGTGTTTACAATATAAATTTATATTGTAAGTACAATAAATACATAAAAATATTGTGATGTATGTGTCAATTCTTTATGGGTCAAATCTATATATAAAAAGAGTGAATAAGAAAAGCTATGGTAGCTTCGTTGCAGTAATTTTAGTTTATTCAATTTTCTTTGTATCGCTGTAGTAGATTTGCTAAATTAGTTTTAGTTTGTCCAATTCGCATTATTTCACATTATAATAAATATTAACACAACAAATTGGTACAATATTTTCACAATTGTTGAAGTGTTGATTCTTTATAGCCAATGTAAAATAATAAAATATTATACTGGAACCAACCACAATTAAAAATAAAGGTATTATGAAAAAAACTACCGCTCCCCCTTGGTGCGGTGGTCACTCTACAAGTATAAATGCTTGTAGAGTGTGGGGGCCAAGGGTCGGGGTTCAAGTCTCTAGGAGGGAGTTTCACACACATATACACTTAGATTAGGCTAGAGTAGAAATTCTATCTTGTATTAAAAAAAAAAAAAAGGTATTATGAAAAAAAAAGTGCTACATCCATAATATTTTTCACGATACTTTCCATAACAAATTTTAGATAGCAAATTGTTATTGGTTTACCAATGAAACTATTTTTTTGCCCACTAATGACAACCTGTAATAACCTACTTCTCATGGTTTGATGTGAAAATGTGGTAGACATAACATTTTTTTTTTGTGAAAATGTTAAGACATCTTGTTATCGTCACAATATTTTCAAAATTGCTGAGCTATCAATTCTTTATAAGTTAAAATAAAATATAACAAAATTATAAAGATATTACGAAAATGTTGTGCCATTTTGTTGTGTTTTTAGAAATTTTTTGTTGGTTTAATTAGCTTTGTTGAGCCAAAATTCACTGTTTCAATACAATTTTCTTGGGTTGACTTTTTTTGTGTGTGTACCATTTTAAGTAAATACACATAATTTTACACACAAAAACTTACGATAAAAACACTTTTCACACTTTATGTTTGAGGTAATTTACAATTCATCTTTAAACTTTAAAATCAAACAATTTTTTCCTTAATATTTTAGAAAAGAGTAAATATGTCATATTATTATTCTCTTAGTTAAATCCTAATGAAAACTTACGATTCTTAAAATATTTTATTATGTAATGTCTAAAATACTTCCACTAAATTTTAACATCTTAAATTTTTTTTTTCATATATTTTGAGTTTTAGATGGTAGTTGTGAGGACCAAAAACTCATAAAATCAACTTCCAAACGTTACTGCTGCTTTATTCATTTAAGAGTCCTCATACAATACATTTGGTAGAGAGGGTTCAACAACAAAAAGCCCCTATTCGTAGTCTCTTGATTCCTATTTATACTATTCTCTGTTTTCATCGTAGCCTTACACCTTGCAATCTGCGGTCCTTTTCCCGTGACACTTTTCCGTCGGCAATGGAACAAGATTCCACTTTGCATCCCGCACTGTTCAGGTCATGTCCACATTAATGCGACGGATAGAGGTGATGCTTGTTAATTAATGCGGCCAGAATGGTTGTTGCCAAGCATTTAATGCAACCTTCCAAATCAGCCTAATACATCCAGATATTTGTAACATGTCCCTTATGTAGTTATCGTCCACGCCACCTCATCTTCGGGCACACCCGGAGAGACCTCATCTTTCATTCTAAATGTTGGCCTTTCTTTCTTCGGGTCCTCGGGTTCTTAGGTCCTCAGGTCCTCACAACAGCCCCTTTAATACTTGAGTTATTAATCATGTATTAATAACTAAGTTTTAACTTCCTATACACGCTTCTTATCCTTTTTATGCTTTCACACGTACAGATGTCTCTTCACTGCCCCATGATCCGCATCTGGCGCCTCGTATCCCACGATGAGGCATTTATGGCGCCTGACGCTTCTTTTCCCGCGCACGTTCTACGGTTGGATGAGAAATGTACGGTTCAGATTTTGCTCTTAATTATGAGCGGGAAAGTTACCGCTCTTATTCTTTTACCCCATTACTTCTACTTCCCCCACCCTTATAAAAGCAACTTCTTACGCTAGATAAAGCTCATTTTGCCATTTCGAAGGATTGAAAGAAAAGTGAGCTCCCGAGGACCATCCTTAAGCGATCTTCAGAGGTGTGTTCGTTTTCCTTTCATTTTTTCTCTTCTTGCTTGCTTTTCTCCTCTTGCAGCGGGGGTTAATGGGTAGATACGCTAAGTTAGTGAATACAGATGAGGCGAAGGCCGCTTTTAAGGACCGATATCAGATCCCCAATGACGTAGATATTACGTATTGTGAGGAAGAAGATATTCCACTGGTGTCTCGGCCACCTGAATCCATTTTGATTCCGATGATTGCATTTATTGAGGGGGGTATGGAGATTCCTATGGGTAGAGTAACTAGGGATTTTCTAATAAATTATAGGCTTACCCCTTCGCAATGCTCTCCAAATGTCCTTAGAATTTTAGGATGCGCGGATGCCCTCGAAATGGCAGGAACCAACTTGACCTGCGGGATGTAAATTGGGTATATAACCGCCAAAAAGGGGACGGAGACTAAATACTATATGAAGTGTAGAATCCCTTCGTAGGATGATTTCTGTTTACCGATTCGAGCAAAGGGATGGATGAAGATTATCTCGTCATCTCGCGCGATTGGCATGACGGATTGCATTGCCTACCCGAGAAGGGGTACCGGGTAGGGTTCCCGAGGACTAACCTAGCACTTAGGAATAACCATATTCTTTTACGTGCTTTACACCACACCACGTATTTGTTTTAATGCCTTCATTTATTATTGCGGACGATTACCATACGCCCCGAATGCATAGTGAACCGTGCTTGATTTGAACGGGATTCTTCGATCGGAGATATTCGTACATAGGGACGGACGACTCGAAACAGCCCACCTCATCCTCGGATACACCCCCTACTAAACATTTCCAAAGCCCGAAGAACGTGATAAGAGCAAGAGATTTAAGGCTAGCTCGAATTGACGTTGCCGCCCGGGATTCTTATTAGCCGTACCTCCCCTGCGGGGAATTCGGGACGCGCGACTCCCTGCCCCACTTGCCGCCCAGTGATCTATCCTCCTTTGGAGCAAGGCGCTAATCCTGTCGTTGAGGTAAGAGCTGCCACGCCCGAGCTCCCTTCTCTCCGAGGTGACGGAGAAAGACTTTGAGGTGTTCTGCGCCAGGACGCTCCCTCAGGTTCCCGGACCATTCAGCGATCAAATGGGTTTCCAAGAAAAAGAGCCCGACTGTGGCCTACTACGGGCACATGCGGGCGGCTCTTCGCCGGCGGTGTCGGTTCCTCCTCGTCCGTTACTGTTGTTACACGAGGCACCCCACTCGGAGTTGACGAGATAAAAACGCAAAAGGGGTCGAGTAGCAAACATGTTATAGACATCGAAGAAGGGGAAAACCTTGACCCCTGCGGTAAAGATACCGGGGCTGCAAAGGCCCTTTCCAAGAAAGTTGCTCGACCGGTTCTTCGAAAGACCCCGGTGGTGAATCTACAAGGAAAGCATCAACTGGCGGCTGACTTCACTCTCGGCTCGGGCGGCTGTTTTGGATGACGCCAATGCGGGATCCGAAGAAGGGAAGCTCGAGCTTGGTGGCCGAGTGTCGAAGAGAAGGCTTTATGCCTTCCCGAAGACAGCGAGTTGCGGTCCTTCCGCGAGGGAGGTTTTCTTGTCTTTGAAGCGAGGACTTAGCCAAGGTACTTTCGAAGTTTTTATGCATTCTAAGTATGAGTTTAATTACTTATTATGACTAACCTTATTAACTCAAATATATCATAGGCGGTCCGAGGCTTCATTCATGCCTGAAGGTGGGTAGATCATTCACTAGATCTTGCCGAAAAGTGATCAAAATGCCGAAGCGGCAACGAAGGCCTGTAAGCTTGGTTGAACTTAAAAGAGACCACTCGCTCGCCTGTCGAGATAGAAAAAGCTCACAAGAATCTTTGAGTCGGCCTGCAAAGCTATGAGTCGCAAGCAAATCTTGCTCTTGAGGCCCGAAACGGGCTCGACGAGGCTTGCCCTCAGTTGTTGTCGAGCTCAAACAAACGAAAGAAGCTGGCGGCCAAGAAGGAGCAAGAGCGGTTTGTTGCGAGCAAGCGGCGTATGATGCTTGGGATGAAAAAAGCTTCGGCGGCTTAGCGCCCAACTTAGAGGAGTTGCCGGAAAGCGTTCGCTCGGAGGTATGGGGCCGCGCTTTGGACGCTGCGGAGTGGATGCGACGCGGTACTCCGTATTCCGAAACAGCATTTATTATCCCCTGCGTTACGCTTAGCCCTGCTCTCCGGCGCCAACAAATGATCTGTAGTGCCTACCCACCTTCTTGCTCCTTCGATGCCCCGATCACAAAGGACCCTTCTCCCCAGCTCGGCCGAGTGGACGAAGTACTCGAGGTGAATTGGCTGAAGAGCCAAAAAGAAGAAAAGAAAAAGACCCGGAGAAAGAAAAGACAAGCAATCTGTTGCTTAGTCCTTTCGTAGTTTTTGCCTTATTTTTTGCTTTATTGTTTTTTTTTTTTTTATTTTTTTTTTTCGGATGTAAGGGGCCATATGATTGCCCCGGTTTTGTATGCAACATTTCTTTGAGAAATGAATACCTTAGCTCTTTTCTTCTGTTTTATATACACGTCACACTACAATATGCTGCCATTTATTTGTCATTTTGTATGTGTCCAGATAAAAGCTTACATGAACTAACAATCATCATTCCACTACGAAGTAGTTCATTATACTTGTGATTTTAAGAAACACAAAAAGTTTGACCTGGGCACCATAATTTCACCACTTGCCTTCTTTGACGTTTGAAACGGAAAGTTTGAGGTTCAATATGCTATTGAACAACAAGGCTCAATGATTTGTTTTATGTTAGTGCTTTACATATTTGAGATTTCTTTAGCCGTGAACTTGTTGGACTTACAATTCCTGTGTGATGGTTTGCAAGTGATTAATTTTTCTTAGACTTGTAGCCCGAGGAGCCGAACAAGCACTAAGGTCATTTTAACACTTAGGTTTTTGCCAGTGACTAATTTCTCTTAGACTTGTGGCCCGAGGAGCCGAGCAAGCACTAAGGTCAGTTTAACACTTAGGTTTTTGCAAGTGATTAATTTCTCTTAGACTTGTAGCCCGAGGAGCCGAACAAGCACTAAGGTCATTTTAACACTTAGGTTTTTGCCAGTGACTAATTTCTCTTAGACTTGTGGCCCGAGGAGCCGAGCAAGCACTAAGGTCAGTTTAACACTTAGGTTTTCGCAAGTGATTAATTTCTCTTAGACTTGTGGCCCGAGGGGCCGAACAAGCACTAAGGTCAGTTTAACACTTATGCTTTTGCAAGTGATTAATTTCTCTTAGACTTGTGGCCCGAGGAGCCGAACAAGCACTAAGGTCAGTTTAACACTTATGCTTTTGCAAGTGATTAATTTCTCTTAGACTTGTGGCCCGAGGAGCCGAACAAGCACTAAGGTCAGTTTAACACTTATGCTTTTGCAAGTGATTAATTTCTCTTAGACTTGTGGCCCGAGGAGTCGAACAAGCACTAAGGTCAGTTTAACACTTATGCTTTTGCCGATACAGAATTGAAACGAACAGAAGCCTCACACAAAAGGAGATTCTTTTCTTAATAATAATATCATCGTAAGTTATTTACATTCCAAGGGCGAGGAATCACCCCTCCATCCAGATCCTCTAAACGATAAGCCCCTACACCTGCCATTGAGGTAATTCTATATGGCCCTTCCCAGTTAGGACCCAATTTTCCCCAGGCGGGATTCTTTGCTACCCCCACTACCTTTCTTAGTACCAAATCTCCTGGTACCAAGGGCCTGGTCCTAACTCCCTTGTCATGTGTCTGCTTGAGCTTCTGCTGATAGTTGCCCATCTTCACATTGGCTATTTCTCTACTTTCCTCAATAGTATTCAAACAATCATTCATCAGATCATGATTGCTCGCTTCGTCATACTGGTCGGACTTCAGGGTGGGAAAACCTGACTCTAATGGTATTATAGCTTCCATTCCATACGTCATTGAAAAGGGGTCTACATTTGATCTTCGGGGTGTAGTCGATAAGCCCATAATACATGAGGTAATTCTTCTACCGCTCCTTTAGCGTCATCAATCGTTTCTTCAAACCTGCCAAGATGACTTTATTTGTTGCTTCGGCTTTGTCCATTTCCTTGGGGATAATACGGTGTGGAATATCCATTTCTTATTCCCATTTTGCGCGTGATACGCGGAAAACCTTGCTATCAAATTGAAGACCATTATCGAGATATCAAGGTGTGTGGGACCCGAAGCGAGTTATGATATTTTTCCGAGATGAATCTTTTTGCATCACATCCCTAATGTTGGCTAATGGCTCGGCCTCCACCCATTTCGTGAAGTAATCCGTGCCGACGATGAGCCATCTCCTATTACCCGTTGCCGAAACGGCCCGACGATATCTAAACCCCACTTAGCAAAGGGCCATGAAATTTGGACAACGGATTTAAGTTACCTCTGGTTGATGTACATTGGGCGCAAACCTTTGACATTGATCACACTTCTTGGCATACTCTTGAGAGGTTCTCTGCATGCTTGGCCACCAATACCCTTGGGTCATGGCTCTATGAGCTAATGATCTTCCTCCAGTGTGGCTCCCACACACACCCTCATGCAATTCTTCCAACAGAGGTTCCACGGCTTCAGGATGTACGCAAAGGAGGTACGGACCTGCATAGGAACGCCTATAAAGTTTTTGCTCCTCCGATAGCCAGTAACGGGGTGCGCTTCTTCGTATCTTCTCGGCCATTTTTCCATCCTCAGGTAGTATTCCGTGCTGTAAGAAAGCTATAATTGGGTCCATCCAGCTTTGGCCTACATGAATGCTGTGAACCCGTACTGCCGGGATGCTTGTCAAGCTAGAGGACAACAAATCCTCCACCATAACCATACGCGGTAACTTCGATCCCAGCGAAGTGGCTAACATTGCTAATGAATCAGCATGAGAATTATGTCCCCTTGGGACTTGCTGTATCTTGAAACTATCAAACAAACCCAACACCCCCTGGACTCGTTTCCATTAGCTTTTCATCCGCTCATCTTTTGCCTCAAAATCTCCATTAACTTGCCCGACCACCAATCTGGAATCACAGAACACCCTCACTACTTTCCCTCCCAAATGCCTAACCATCTGGGTGCCCACTAAGAGAGCCTCGTACTCGGCCTCATTATTAGTTGCTGGGAATCCCAACCTCAATGACTTTTCAATGACTAGTTTCTCGGGGGATATCAACACAACTCCTACCCCGGCTCCCTTTCGATTTGATGCCCCATCCGTGTAGACTTCCCATGGAGTGATATTTTCCATTCCAATGGACATTATTGTCATCACGGCATCTTCGGGGTGAGCCTGACCGTCCGTGAACTCGGCCACGAAGTCGGCAAGGATTTGCCCTTTGATAGCTGTCCGGGGCATATACTTGATATCATAAGCTCCCAGCTTGGTTCCCCACTTTGCTACACGACCCGTATAATCCGACTTCCGCGTGAGAGCTTGTAGAGGCAGGCGGGTGAGTATTACCACGGTGTGAGCTTGGAAGTAATGAGGCAATTTCCTTGTTGCGTGCGCACGGCTAGAAGCGCTTTTTCCGGCGGTAGGTATCGTTGTTCAACTTCTTGCAAGGACTTGCTGACATAGTATATTGGTTTTTGGACCTGTCATCACTTTCCGTATTAAGACAAGACTTACGGAGTGATTTTGTAACTTCTAGATAAGCATATAGCACTTCTTCCTTCTCGGGCGTCGATAATATCGGCGGTCTAGATAGGTATTGCTTTAAATCCTCAAAAGCCAAATTGCACTCGTTAGACCACGTGGAAATCTTTCCACCTGTGCAAAAGGCGATAAAATGGGCGGACTTTTGCCCGTGGACCGTGAAATGAACACATTCAAGGCTGCGATCATGCCGGCTAACCTGCACCTCTTTCGGGTTCCGAGGGGATGCAATCCTAAGACGACCTTAATTTGGTCGGGATTAACTTCAATGCCCCGATGAGTAATCATGTACCCCAAAAATTTTCCCGAGCCCACTCCGAAAGAACACTTTGATGCGTTCAAGCGTAACTTATATTTTCTTAACACCGAAGGTCTCCTGCAAATCTGTCGAATGGTCTTGTCCTCTTACTTTTGATTACCATATCATCGATATAAGCTTCCATGTTACGTCCCAACCGCATCAAACATTCGAGTCACCATTCGTTGATAAGTGGACCCCGCATTCTTTAGACCAAGGGCATTACTCGGTAATGGTAGTTACCATTCGGGGCACGAAAAGCCGTCTTCTCTGATCATTCGGTGACAACGGGATTTGATGATACCCTTGGAACGCATCCAAGAAGCTCGTTCGGGGGTGCCCAGTTGCATCCACCAATTGGTCAATTCTAGGAATAGGGAAAGGATCCTTGGGACATGCCTTATTCGGATACGCGAAGTCAATACGGACTCTCCACTTCCCATTCTTTTTTTTACTACGAGGTATTGACCGGCCATTCGGGATAGAAGATCTCCTTGATCGCACCGGCTTGCTTTAGCTTACCAACCTCCTCTTTGCCTCGGCGTGCTCTTGAGATGCTCGCGAGGAGGCTGTCTAGGCGTCGCATGAGGGTTAATATTCAAATGGTGGAGAGATAACTTGGATTAATTCTGATACATCATAAGTCGTCCATGCAAAAACATCAATATTATCTCGCAAGAATTGAATCAACTCTTCTCTTTCCTTTGTCGGCGGCTTGGATCCGACTTGAAAATACTTCTCTTTATCTTCCCCCAATAATTACCTTGGTTAGCTTCTCGGCGAGATCCTTCATCCTCAACTAAGCCGACTTCCCAGAGCAGCCTCTCCTTTAATTGCTATGATGTCTCGGGAACTTCCCTTCCAACGAACCTCGGCTTTGTGCGAATAGTGGCGGACATTAGACATTGCCTAGCCACCGTCGATTGCCATGTAACACTCCCACGCTTCCCCCAGGTAGGGTACTTCACCATCACGTGTAAAGTTGACGAAAGCTGCCTCCATTGCATGCAACCACGGTCTAGCCAAAATGGCCGTGTATGGAGAATATGCCATAACAACTATGAAGTTTACCTGTGCTTCCGGAACCCTCACACACGGGCAGCTAATCATTCCTCGTGGGATCACCTGGTTTCCATCAAAACCGACCAAGGGATGGTCGTATTTTTCCAAGTCCTCCTCTTTCAACTTTAACCCATTGAATAGGTCCGGATACATAATCTCGGCACCACTTCCATCGTCCACCAAGACTCGTTTCACATCATATCCCAGAGCACGAACCTGACGACCAATGCATCATCGTGGGGTTGAAACGTTCCTTCTTTATCCTTATCAGAAAAACCCAAAGTAAGCGACTCCGAGGATCTGATTCATTTATTTTTTTGATGATTCTCTTCCACGTCTCATTCCCACACTTGTTTTGAACGGTCATGACCCGAGAAGGTTTCCCAAAGTCTCCTCTCGGTTGGGTCGAGATGACGTTAATAGTGCCTAAAGATGGTTGAGGGGTCGACCCCAAAATTTCCGAGTACCAAGTTGTTCCGATTCCGTTCGGCTTTGCCAATAAATGATTGATCTTCCGTCACTAATCAATTGATTTAAATGATCACGCAACGTCCGGCACTTCTCCGTGGTATGTCCCTTATCCTGGTGGTAATGGCAGTGGAGGTTTTGGTTCCTCATGGATGCATCTCCACTCATTTTGTTTGGTGGCCTAAAATATGGCTCATGCCAAATTTTCTCCAGTATGTGATGTACAGGTTCCTTAAATAGTGAGTTAACTAGAGGAGACTCGGCGATCCTCGGATGGCTTGTAAAGTCTCGCTTGGGCCGAATACCTTGAAACCCCCCTACCCGAAGATCCTTCCTCTCTAGATACCCTTTCATTTTGCCTTTGCTTTGCATCTGATCCTCTTTTACGCGCTTATATTTATCTATCCGGTCCATAAGCTGACGCATGTCTGTCGCGGCCTTCATTGTCAAAGACTTCCTTAAGCCATACTCCGTGGGAAGACCCACCTTGAAAGTTCTCACAGCTACACTCTCCACATCCCCATCAATTTCATTATACGTTTCCCAGTATCGGTCAGAATAGGTTTTGAGTGTTTCACCTTCCCTCATAGACATAAACAATAGAGCATCCAAAGGTTTTGGAATCCTTGTACAAGTTATGAACCTTGCTCCAAATGCCCTAGTCAATTCCTCGAAAAGACCTCGGGGAACTTTACGCAAAGCATCAAACCACCTCGTAGCCACGGGCCCCCAATCGGCGGGAAAAACTCTACACATCAATGCCTCATTATTCGAATAAACGGCCATCTTCTGACTAAAATGACTAACATGCTCTACAGGGTCAGTCCTTCCGTTATACACAGTAAAGATGGGTTGGGAAAACCTACGAGGCAGCTTGGCCCTGTTTATCCTTGCCACAAAAGGGGATTTGGCAATTTGTCTCAGGGCTTTACCCATTGCATCACTCCCGTCCTCGCGATATATTCCCTCAGTATCGGGCATCCTCGTCACTTTCAGCTGCTTTGCCCTAACGCCCGAAGACACACTAGCACGGGTCATACTTCGAGTAGGCTCAATCATTGGGGGATGACTTCCTCCTGGGTTTGCTTCCGAACTATCACTGGAAGAGCTAGCATTACCCTTACGTCTCCGCTTCTTACTATCCACGCGCTTGCGTAAGTACGCTATCTCAGATTGCATCTGTCGCAATACATCGTCGCGAGACATGTGCCCCTCAGTTAACGATCGTTGCTCATCCCTCTGACCGCCATCATATTCCTTCACCACCCCCGAAGTATGTCCTTTCCCCTTGTCACGCTGGAGACTTACAGCTACGTCTCTGCGTCGTGAACTTACTGATTCTTCCCCTTCTAAATACACCCCCGCCATACACTTCTAAATGGAATATGCTATGCTGTTGTTGTTCCCACAGACGGCGCCAATTGTGAGGACCAAAAACTCATAAAATCAACTTCCAAACGTTACTGCTGCTTTATTCATTTAAGAGTTCTCATACAATACATTTGGTAGAGAGGGTTCAACAACAAAAAGCCCCTATTCGTAGTCTCGTGATTCCTATTTATACTATTCTCTGTTTTCATCGTAGCCTTACACCTTGCAATCTGCGGTCCTTTTCCTGTGACACTTGTCTGTCGGCAATGGAACAAGATTCCACTTTGCATCCCGCATTGTCATCGTATCCACGTTAATGCGACGGATAGAGGTGATGCTTGTTAATTAATGCGGCGGGAATGGTTGTTGCCAAGCATTTAATGCAACCTTCAAATCGGCTGCAATACATCCAGATATTTGTAACATGTCTCTTATGTAGTTATCGTCCACGCCACCTCATCTTCGGGCACACCCGGAGAGACCTCATCTTTCATTTTAAATGTTGGCCTTTCTTTCTTCGGGTCCTCGGGTTCTTAGGTCCTCGGGTCCTCACAGTAGTAATTATGAGAAAGTTGGAATGATGATATAAGATATTTTATTTTGTTATTTAAAGAACATTGATTTTCTAGGTTTAAATTTTTGAAACTTATAATTTATCTAATGAAAAATTTGATGACACGTGCCTTTTTGTTATCTTTATTTATTTGTTTATTTTTTAATTTTTTTAACAAAAATTAGTTGTTTATTGTTGGAAGATGATGATATTCGTTATCATTCTTAGAAGTTTTTAATCAGTGGATATATTGCCTTTAGTACATAGGTATTAAAAAACTATTATAAAGAATAGATATTTATATACTAAATAGCTACCCTAACTTTATGGTTGATTAAAATTCTTATATGAATGAGATTAATTTTTTATGGCATAATTATCAAAATTCTTAAAATTTATGTCTCTTTTGATTAATGTAAATTTCTATATACTTTAAAAATAAAATATAACAAAATTATAAAAATATTACGAAAATGTTGTGCCATTCTGTTGTGTTTTTAGAAATTTTTTGTTGGCTTAATTAGCTTTGTTGAGCCAAAATTCACTGTTTCAATACAATTTTCTTGGGTTGACTTTTTTTTTTTTTGTGTGTACCATTTTAAGTAAATACACATAATTTTACACACAAAAACTTACGATAAAAACACTTTTCACACTTTATGTTTGAGGTAATTTACAATTCATCTTTAAACTTTAAAATCAAACAATTTTTTCCTTAATATTTTAGAAAAGAGTAAATATGTCATATTATTATTCTCTTAGTTAAATCCTAATGAAAACTTACGATTCTTAAAATATTTTATTATGTAATGTCTAAAATACTTCCACTAAATTTTAACATCTCAATTTTTTTTTTCCATGTATTTTGTGTTTTAGATAGTAGTAACTATTAGAAAGTTGGAATGATGATATAAGGTATTTTATTTTGTTATTTAAAGAACATTGATTTTCTAGGTTTAAATTTTCGAAACTTATAATTTATCTAATGAAAAATTTGATGACACGTGCCTTTTTGTTATCTTTATTTATTTGTTTATTTTTTAATTTTCTTAACAAAACTCAGTTGTTTATTGTTGGAAGATGATGATATTCGTTATCATTCTTAGAAGTTTTTAATCAGTGGATATATTGCCTTTAGTACATAGGTACTAAAAAACTATTATAAAGAATAGATATTTATGTACTAAATAGCTACCCTAACTTTGTAGTTGATTAAAATTATTATATGAATGAGATTAATTTTTTATGACATAATTATCAAAATTCTTAAAATTAATGTCTCTTTTGATTAATGTAAATTTCTATATACTTTAAAAATAGAATGATTTATATTTTTGTTTTGTGATATAAATAAAATTTAGACCTTAATCACTACTTTTTTTTTTTCCAGCAAGCACGTGCTTTGCCCATGCTGCCCTAACTAGTAGTGGTGTAATAGGTATATAAAGGACTCAAGATATAACATAATTGCACTACTTGTTGGTTGTTAACTCAAGTGGTAAGCTTTCAAGTTTTTCTCTCAAGCTCTCAGTTAATCATTTTTTTTAGCTTTCAGTTTCTTTTCTCTACTTTCCAATTTTAACATATCAGTATAAAATTGTGTACTAGGTTGTGATTTCAAGAGCTTGTATAAATACTAGTAGGGGAAAAAAAAACCTGCATAACACTAGAAATTTACGCATCTATAATTTTGTTATATTTTGACCTTGTACATAATTAGGTTGAAATTTTGCATTAATCATCGAGCCAATGTTGTGCCTCTATTGTCATTTTCTGTGATTTTTCAACTTTCAAATCTACTTTAAATTTCAATAAGCAGAAGTTAGTTATATATTCTTGAACCAAAAAAAAAAAAAATTGAACAATTAGCAAATCTAGAGGGTGCAGTGGAAATAAGGAAGTTCACCGATTAGGATATTCTCAATAAGTAGAAGCTAGTTATATTATATACCCAGGGATAAGAAGTCAAAAAAGCAATTAGAATATTCTCAATTCTGAATAGTTCACTCTCACTTGATGACTGAACTCAATCTGATATATAAGAAGCCATATCATATATGGGTAATGTTAAAGTGCATAGTTTGGACAATTGTTAATAAATTATATTATAAAAGTTTTAACATTACTTTTATGAGGAATATAAAAAATTGTCATAAAAATTAATTATTTTATCATTTTCTCATAAAATATTTGTAAAAATAGTTCCTAACGGTATTTTAATTTTGTGTCAAGTATCCTTTTTATTACACTTTAATTTCATGCCACATATCTTTCTAAAATTTTCATTATACCCTAATTTCATGTCATTTTCATTTATTTACATGCAAATTTATGTATTTAAATATAAAAAATATTTTATTTGAATTTACTATCTCCACAATACTATTAACGTGTAAAACCTATTATTTATTAGATTGAAACATAAAACAAGTATTATAAGCTAGGTTTTTTAAATTAAAGTCACAATTGAACACAACGCCTTTTTGTAAGTCACAAATCAAAATTCTAACGGGGCAAAGAATAAATATAAAAGCAACTCGTACAGGCATCTGTGGGATGATTATCTACAATTTTAATCATGGGGATACTCAGTAAGATTTTTGTCGCTTGGAGTTGGATGTTAAGGATAAAACATAGGTGAAAAGAATAACAATCATTTAATATACTAGAATATGATGTGATTGAAATGAGGCCACACACATATAAAAGGTGATGGGGCATTATTATAAAGAGTAACATTATAAACACAACTTTTTTCTTAATAAATTTCATAAGTGATAAATTATCAACGGTGAGTAAATGGGTCTATAAATATCAACTATGTCTATTACTCATAGTTGACCACTAAATATTTGTGAAATTTGATGCGAAAAAAGTTATGCAAGCAGCATTTGCTTTATTGTAATTTAAGCAAACTTTCGACGGTGGGTAAACTTGCCGTGTATTACTTTCTCTTATTTTGGAGGAAAGTTTTAATCAATTAGAAAGTGCCACACACTTTTTTTTTTTTTTGAAGGCAAAAGTGCCACACACTTGAAGTAGGAGTGCATCTTCGTAAATCGCAAAAAGTTTAAACAAAAATTATCCAATACTTTCGGAGCAATGTTTGTCATCTCATATAAATGGCAATAATAGTTAAATGAAGGGCTTAAGATCGAATCTCATCTATAACAAAAATGAAACTAAATATCTTAACCTAATGATAAAGAATGGTACCTCCCCTTCTTCACTATCTACCTATTAAAAAAAAAGGATCATATAAGAGCGAATACTATAAATTAAAATACATATCATATCTATTGAATATTACACGTACAAAACCACCAATGATAGTAAATAATAATCTTTATAGGTGTAGCCCATACAAATCCTATTTTATCTATAATGTGGGCTTAGAGCATCTCCAATAGATGCTCTATCTCTACTTTTTCTCAAAAAAAGCTCACTATTCACGCTCCAACAGCATCTCTAAACACAAAACTTTTCCAATTTTTTTTTGTGGAGTTGCTATAGTAGTTCTCTTAATCTAGAGAACACTGTAGCAACTCCAAATCAATTTTTCTACTTAAAAAATTATACCAGCTACTATTATATCTATTCTTTCTCTCCTCTCCGGATTTTTTTTTTCTCTTATTCTCTCCGTTTCTCACATAATCCATACACAAAACACAAAACAAAATCCAATTCTTACAATAAAGTTGAATCAGAACAAGCAAATATGAAAGAAAGAAAAAAAAAGAAAAAGTCGAACTGACCCAGCTTGGTGGTGGGGAGGAGGACGAGTGGCGGTGGGGCGATGGACGTGGTAGTGTTGCATGGTGAACGCTGATCTCCACCGGCTTTGTCCTTTTGGTGACCTCGATCTCCACCGGCGGAGGAGCATCAGTCTCTCTCTCTCTCTCTCTCTCTCTCTCTCTCTCTCTCTCTCTCATGTGAAGTAAACGTGGTTGTTGGAATGTTCTTGAGGTGAAAAAGAAAATAAAAAAAGGGGGGATAGAGATAGGAGCGAACATTGGACACTTGTGTGGCGGAGAAAAACAAGAAAAAGAAAAAAGAAAAAAAAATGAAACGTGTATGGATGAAAATGAAATGAAAGAAAGAAAAATAATATAAAAAATAAAAAATCCTAATTGAAAAATACTACCACAATATTTTCATAATATTTTTACAATAAATTTTAAGTAGCAGATTGTTATTAGTTAATATTAGCGAGTAAAAAAATAATTTCAGTGGTGGGTTTAAATTAGAACTAGTAACAACTTTCCACATTAATTTAGTTGTGAAAGTATTGTGTAAAATGTTGTGAACATAACACTTCTCATTGAAAAATATAGTTGTTAAAAAAAGAATAAATGATGATTAAAAAAAGAATAAACAATGAATGAAAAAATAATATTTAAATGAGATAGAGAATGGGATAGAGAATCTGTTAGAAAGTGTATTTGAAAAAGTGAGTAGGTAAAAGCTAAACGTCACTATTCAATCTCCATACAGTAAAAAAATTTGAAAAATCTACTAAAAATGCTCTTAGCGATAATGCACATTCTTCTACTCTAATTAACTCGTGTGCCATGGTGGACGAGAGTCCATGCTTAATTTAGCACGTGAGTGAACAAGAGGCATCATATATACATACACACACACACATATACTAGCCTCATCACATCATTTTTTTTTTAAAGTTTAATATAATTTTTCAATTTGAATTTATCTATTGTTAGTGAGATACATAGGAAGGAAATTTTAAGAAACTAAAATTTAGAATTTGAAAATGAGTAAATCATTGGGTTTAGTGCGTGCTAGTTTTTAGGAAAAAAATGCATCAAATGTGCATGAGATATATTTAAATAGAGAGTGTGCTAATTTTTAAGAAAAAGAGTTTCTCTCGTATTTTTTTTTTTTGAATTACAATTTTGACCATATTTTTTATTTTTTAAGAATAAGGATTATCTAATTAAATTGAGGATATTTTTGACATTTTTTAAAACCATAAATAACTTTCTGAATCCTCTTTATATATATATATATATATATATAATGCATTTTTTCTTCATATGTCTCTTTAATCACTTGTAGATTCTCAATTGAGAACATTAAACGAATTCTTTTAATATAATTTCCATACCCTTAGAACTTTTGCCATGTTGTTGGGAAATTAATGTTTTGAAATAGTTAAATTGCAAAAGAAATAGAACAATATCTTTGACTATCTACCAAACATATATATATATATATATATATGTATATGTGTGTGTGTGAAAAACACTATTTTGGTCCCTATATTTTGGTAACAGTTAATTTAATCTCTATTATTTTTAATTTACAATCAATTTAATTCCTACCGTTAACTCGCTAATGAAAAATTCCTACGTGGTTAACAAGTTTTTAGTTGGCACACTTATTATTTATGTGGCTACTAAAATAATAATAAAAATTTTATTTGACATTTAAAAAAATGTCACATCATATTTAAATGGATGAAACAAAAAGCAATTTTATTTATGTGGCACACTTTTTAAAAGAATAGTTTTTCGGCAGTCCAATTCTTAATCAAGTTAATTCTTTTTTCTTTCTCTCTCTAGTTTAATTTCTCAAAATTTTTCATTTAAAATTGAAATTGTTCTCCACCATTGTATGTGTACAGAAGTACATATTCAAAATTGTTGAAGGGGTGGACTTTGGACTCCTTTGATCTTTATCCATTAAATCTTAATCTGATTGAAGAGAAAACAAGTAAGAAAACGAAATTGCTAAAAAAAAAAAAGTAAGAAAAGGAAAAAAAAAAAAAAAATTTGCTGCATTTGCACATGTTTCACAAAATTATCAGTCATTACTCATTACACAAATTCAAACACACCCACCTGTAGAGCCAAAAACTAAAACAAAAGCCAGAAATCTTAAAAACTCAAACAAAAATCAGAGCCAAAAAGCTTTGTACCTAAAAACAAAACCTCTCCACTTGCAATCTCAAACTAAAACACTTTACAAAACCCAGATCTCACCACCATCTGACTCTTGGATCTATGGCAGTGAAACAAAGACGATGTCTACGGCACTGGTTTCACACCCTACTCACATATTCAATTCATAGTGATTTGTGTAACAACTTGATTGAGTTTTAGGACAGCTTTATTTCTTTTGATTTTTTAGACTACTATGAGATTAATGAACCAATTAAATTAGACTAAAAAACCTACAAGAAAACAAACAGAAAGAAAATGCATATATAATGTACTTTCAGGAGCAAAAATTATCATCTGCAACCACTTTCTCACTACTTTTAAGCATTTAAGAGCTCGTCAAAACTTTCAACTTTGGTAAAAGGGATACAAATTGCAGAACGAAAAGAAAAAGAAAAAAGAAACCTTCTATTAAATTCATAATAAATTGTTATTAAATCGTTTTTAACAAAAGTGGGAGATAAAATTATCAAAATTTTCCTATTTCTCACATAATTCCTCAAGATTAAAAATGTTCTTTTTTTAATTTAAGGAAAATGATGAGTTTAGATGAAAAGTAAACATTGATCTATTATTTTTATTTTTTAGTTTTATTCTAAAAAATATATTATCTATCCCTTTAAAAAAATATATTATTTAAGAAAAATGATGAGTTAATTTTCTATTTTTATAAAAAAATATTTAATTCTATAACTTTTCCATCATAGATTTTTATCCTTACACCTTTTCACCCTACCAAAGCGATCAAAATCGTGGAAATGATGAAGCTCACATCCCAAATTGAAATGTCAAGGTAGTTGTCAATTGTCAATCACATGAAATCATGATCATAACAAGTAAATGTTCCTGGTACAGAAGCAAAGCAGAAATTGGCAGCAACAATGGCCATGAAAGCATTAAAATCAAGAACATGGTGTTTATCAGTATTAATCCAAACGATAAACCACCCAGAAATTCAACATTTGAATGGAGGTAGTCAGTTGGCGGTAGTTTCTTGTAAAGGCATATTTTTACCTAAGGCAAAGCAAGACCATCCAAGTTTTTACCATTTTTCAAACGACCCATCAATTATTTGCCAAAATTTTTAAAAGCACAATATCCCGAAAACTGTACTGATAAATAATAAGATCTTCCATACCTATATACAGTTGTACATAGTGATTTTATAGTAGTTTCAAGGTTCCTTTACTTTGAAGGAGGTAGTTTTATCTTAAGGGGTTTTATGGCGCCCTTAACTTGATGATATACCTTTGGTAATAACATTAGTACACAAGTGTACAGCAAATATACATGACAGGATGATTTCCTGGAAAACCTAGAGTCAGTTCTTTACAAATCGACTACCTGGCTGAGACAGTTTAAATATATGAAGAGGGAAGACAAAAAACCAAGACAAAACCAAATACTTATATTGACCTGAGAGAGGATAAATTAAAGAGATGCCTTTGTCTGGTCAATTACATCGGACCTGCAGCAATTTCAGTTTCCTATGGGTTCCGTGCATTCCTGAAATATTACGTAAAATTATTACTAGATAAGAGAAATGGCTGTATTTTTATATACTGCAAATGCTTGGATGTTGTACAAATTTGTAATAATCTCCATGAATCATGATACAAAAGTAGCCTGGCTAAAACTATCGACCATAAACCTCTACCACAGCCACGGATGTGTGACAAAGATGCAATGTAACCGCATCCCTAAAGCAGGTGCAGGAGACATGGAAAGAAGATATAGCCATATAGAGCTCATATAACATATGATAAACATTTTTTATAATTACTCACATTAAATAGATTAATGTCTACAAGACAGATTTCCTATTCCTTGCCATGCTGAAAGGAGTGATACCATAAAAGTTGCTTAAAGTCATGATACCGTAAAAGTTCTCTCTTTATGATTCAAATCAAAGGATCTACAAAAGAAAAAACTATTGTCCAAAGGATCATTCCTCTTACTAGGTATAGATAATATAAAAATAAATAAAAAAGGGAGGAAGGGGGGGGGGGTTTGAAGAAGACTCCGACAGTATGGAGCACCAAAATGGCGTTCACACATTTCACATTGCCCATATTTGTATTTTACTTCATTTGTAGATTTTGAAGTGTCTTACTGTAATTCTGGTTAAAACTAAAAAAGAAAAAGGAGATGCTGTGTGTGTGAAATATTCATCTTCATTGGATATTTTGGTAGTAGACTCGTGCCCTCGCCCGTACTAAAGTGCTTTATTTAAAGTTACTATACGTAATATATTTTGTTTATAAGCAATATATTAATAAAGCATAAAAAGGGGCACAACCCTATCACACGAGATCCACGAGAGAAGCACCTAGAAGGAACATTTAGCCTCTAATATTTAGAAGATCAATAAAGTCACTGCAGATTTACACAAGGTAAAGAACTTTACCTTGCAGAAGTCAAATGAGAACTATTTACAGCCCCCTAGGAGGGGTAATTCTTATATGCTCTAGGAGCAATGCTCCCTCCTCTCACATGAGGGGTGGGTCCCATGGTGGGACCCACGCGTGGGGCCCACCCCTCATGTGAGAGGAAGGAGCATTGCTCCCGAAGCACCTAAGTCTTTCCCCCCTAGGAGTACTTATACGCCACATCCTCTGATCATGCTCCTTGCTGACATGTATAGCAGCAACTTCCTTTTCCTTAGCAGCAACTTCTCCTCGCATCTTTTTAGCCTCAACTTCCATTGCTTTGTTCAGTGTATCAAGCTTCTTTGCCAACATCTGCTTAATTTCGCATTAGAAGAAACAGATTAGATTAGGAGCATAAATGGGGGTTAGAACAGGCTGCAAAATCGAATCAGTATGCAGTCCAACCTCAATTGCATCATCCTTGTCTTGAGTGTCTGATCTCTCTCATTGCAAGCTTTTCTCAGAGACACAACCTCTTTCTGTAGCATATCATACAGCATTCCAGAAACAAAATCTTCGTGTTCTGGTTTGGTGTTTCCAATTGGAGTTCCATTTGCACTCTCCATGAAAGTACCATTTGTTTCGCTAATTAGGTTCTGATCACAGGTATTGGTGGGCACATTATCTTTCCCACTTGCATCTGGTATCAGCTTATCTCTATCCAGTGATCTACTACCACCATCAAATGATCTCGTTGAGATATTATTATGCTTTAATAATGTGCTAGCACTGTTTGATCTGAGAAGCCCATACTGTGAATTTGAAGTTCTCTTTGATAGATACCCATTGGAGGATGACTTTGAGAAATTCTCTGCTCCACCAAGGGACTGACGACTTGAAGATCCATTGCTTATGGTTCTCCCTTCTGAGGCAATGCGAGAGTTACCATTAGATGTTTTAAGCCTTTCCTCCAAAACCTTGAATCGCATTTGGTATTTTTCCTAAGAAATCAAGTAATAAATGAACAATCAAGAAATGAATATTCAGCAAGTAACAAAAGCAGGGAATGAAGTTAATAGATTAGCTTACACACTTTAAGCTGTGCTTCTGCCTTTGTGGTGCGCTCAGCTACTGCCAGTTTATCACAAAGCTGTTGCATTTCTCCCTAAAAATATATGTAAAACTATATATAGTCTTCACAATACCTTATTATTTATTGTACTTCAAAACAACAACATTCAGCTTTCCATAGCAACTATGTATTTTGAAACACTATACTCCATATTGGTCTAACCATGTCACCCAGTCTTATTCTGATAACAGCCTGTTTAACATCCTGGTTTCTATTTTATAGTTGGCACTACAAATCAAAATTAAACATAAAAGACAAGGATAGACTGTAGTATGCCTCTTTCTTCCATGCATCATGAAACAATCCTAGCTCACTTACAGTTATTAGATGATAAACCCAGCACACTACAAGAAGACTAAGTTTTGATGCTAGTTCAAACACTTCCTATTCCAGGATTATTTGTTCAATCAATCAATGTATAAATAAACATATTAATTGAGTTCAAACTAACAGCAGAACCAAGTGTTTCAAGAATATCCGTAGCAGAAACATCCATTAGAGAGTGACTTCCAGCAATTATACTTGCTCAGTATTCAGGGTATTCTTTGAAGAAATGAACTTTGAAGAACATGATAAAGAGGCATTGAATGGGTAACATGCCTGAAAAAATTTTCTTTCCTCAAGCCATTGCTTGACAGGCATCACTTTGTCATTGGCATCTTTCCACTCATTTGCAACTACAGTGGCAACACGATTTGCAGTAAACTTCGCACGAGCTACTTCCCGTTCTAAAGTTTTTCTCTCCTGCTATTCAAGCTTGAAGATTAGAAGCAATTTGGAGGATTTCTAACACATTCAAAACGACTACCAGTTGTTTTGTAGAACTGAAAATTCCAAAGGTAACAGTCATTACATTCATCTCTTGCACCTTTCTTTGATAATCACGCACAGCATTGGCAGCAGCACCACCAGCCAAAACAGCCTCCTCAAGCTCACAAACAGTTTGGGTTAGCTATTCAACCTCTGCAACCTTCTGCCAATGCATTTTGTCCAGAATTTTGTTCTCCTCCTGATTAGTGAACAAGATATTTCAAACCAAACTATGTCAGTTCTTTACAAAAGTTTAATTCAAAATAACAAAAGTTTATGATTGGCTGTTCAACTTTAAAGGATGAGAAACATGACCAAAATTGGAACAAAAATCCAGGATCAAACTACAAAATAACAGTCATTTAAACTTCATGACAATTTTTACCATAATATCTTATGCTGTGGATACTGTTTGGGCTCCAAGCCTCTTCCTCGCCTCTTCAGTGATGGTTAGCTTAATACCCTTACCTTTGGGAAGGGATACCCAGGGTTTTGTCCCCTTGCCAATAGTGAACACATTGCCCAAACGAGTTGCGAATTCATGCCCAGTGGCATCCTGAGTATGGACAGTCTCAAAAGTCCCCTTATGCTTCTCCCTGTTCTTGATGTCTCCAACTCGTCCTCTGTTCCTTCCCCCTGTCACCATGACTACATTCCCAACATCAAACTTGATGAACTCAGTGATCTTTTGGCTCTCCAGGTCCAGCTTGATTGTGTCTTTTGCCTTGATTAAAGGTCCAGGTAGCAGATGGTTCGTCCATCAAAGGTGTTCAGGTATGGGATACCTTTTTGCCCAAACTGCACAGAGAAAACTTTGCATAGCTTAAACTGCAAAAGCACAATTAAAATGTCATAATGGTACGGTTAAAGGATTTATGACCAAAAAAATAGGAAACAATAATTATTCCACAGTAATAATGTGTTATAACAATCTATCTGTTCTATGACTTTGGACTACAAACTATACATAGCCACAAGTCACTATAAAATTGTTTACCATGTGTTTGCAAACCTTACAAGCTACAAGCACAAAAACACTACAAAAGCAAAAAAAAAGCAAGGGTTCGGAGGTTAAATACATAATAATTCCCTACAATTTGGCACCACAACTGAGAATATGATTCGGTTTCTACTAATTTCACCAGGCATATACAATGATATGATATTTCTTCACATAAAAGCATACGAGGCATGACACTTCCATACGTTGATAACTCCTTAAAATAAATCATTCTTAATTAGAATAGGCTAAATTTACTCGCTCTAATGACTTTTTTTTTTTTTGATAAGTTACTCTAATGACTTAAATCATATCATTCCTATAGAAAGATAGCAGAAAATATACTTGAGAGGATTGAACAGAATTACCTTTGCCTCTTCATCTCTGATTGAGTGGAGACAGAATTGACCCTTGGTGTCACAGAGGAGATAGAAGATTTCATTTGTTTTGGGGATTCAAACAACGTTTGTCAGAAAAAAGTAAATACCGAACCAATAAGAACAATGGAATATGTATTACGACTAATATTACTTAACTACTAAAATGGAAGGAAGTGAACCTTACTGCCTCAAACCACTAAATGTTGTAATTCTGGTAAAAGAGAATTGCTAATTGCCATGAACTATTTTTTCGTGTCGCAGTAGCAACATTTTTTATGTGTGAGGTTATCCATTATATCCATCCAAATCATATCATTTTGCTTAGCATTTCCTTTTACCATCTATTAAATGGTAACTTTGCCTAACCGTGACTTGCAAAACTAGCAAGGATATTGATTCAATATCCTTTTTATCATCAGTAAATTCAATATCCACTTTTGTGAGAACTTAAATGAAAATAATACGCATAATAAGAATATAAGCAAACAAACACAAATCAGAATATTAGAGCAATAATTCACGTAAGAAGAGTTGATGCCATACCCATGAAAACTGCAGGATAGGTTTTATCTATCCTGACCTTTCCATCAACAAGGATTGGTATGTGAGAGCATACTTCAACCTGTTTACAAGATAAGGATCAATGGTAGGCACTCCCTCGATTTGTGAGGTCCAAATGAAAACTTAACTAATTTAGATAAGAATGACTCCCATATAAGCTAATTGCCAACTTGATCTCAATCAAAACAGCTTGAAAGATGCTCGTGCATCAGAAAAGAACCACTCTCAACACATAAAAGGGCCAATGCAAAGCCTTTAGATCCCAATATTCTTTAGGGACATCAAGCTGTACAAGTCCATCAAAAAGAGTTCGGAAACTTTAGTAATCTTCAATTCAATAAATTGTGGATTGAAGAATACCTTATCATAAGAATGTCTTGCCATATGATCTTTATAATGGTCTCGAACATTCCTAAGATAATGCAATAGATCTACTAGCTGAACTCCACAAGTGTTGAAATTGTACATGCTCCCAAGGGGAAATTAATAGGAATGTTATTTCTACAACCCGATACAGTAATGTTTTCAAGTTCATTTTGCATATGTTTATACACATAAGAAGTTCGACTAGCATTCACATAATACATCCAAACATGTTCAGGGTAACTAAACCTTGACTTCCAATACCACAAAGATGGGTGGTTAACATTAAGTTTCCAATCATGGGAACTCAAATCTAGTCAAGAAGGTTGTGAAAATTTATGTCCTTTTGAAACAACATAAATCCCTATAGAGGTTGCATAATGATGATTAAATGCTTTCATGATAAGCCTATTAGTATTGGAGTGAGGTGGTGTAGAGAGTAGGTGTGAGAAACATTCATTTGGTTTTTCTAAATTTTTTTGGTACAAATGAATTCTTGCCGATCTAAAGCCTATTTAGTGAAAGTACCACAAGATTTACCATTCCAAACAAAAGTAATGATATGTTGAGAAATAATTTTTTTGGCCTCAATGCTTCTAACAGTGATCAAATGGTGCAAATTTCAAGTTCAAAGATTTTTGTACTAAAGTATACTTTCTAACTTTAGGTCAACTTAAGAAAACTGGTAAGGAGACAACAATTTGGGTTCAGAATTATATGGAGGAATTTCAAAGAGCAAATTGTGATGGTTATTGATTTACATTTATTATGAATGTGATCGAATTAATGTTCCTTGTTAGGTTGTTACTGTTAATAGACAATATTAAATAGGGGAATGGGTTTAATATTCTTAAAAAGTTATTCATTTATGCTTTCAAATGGATTGGGTATTGATTTTTTATGTTGTAGTTTATGATTAACTATGAGTTCTTGAATTTTTAAAAATGATTTGAGCTTGTTTAGTATTAATGCTTGGTAATTGAAAGTTTGGTTTGATCTTAAATGAGGTAGCAGTGACCATTGGGGAAGGGAAAAAAACAGAATATGGAGAAAATGGGACAATCAGAACCAACTCCCAAGATTAGACTTAAATGTAGTCATCTTTATCATTTGAATCAGGGGCTTGTGATAATGGATGAAACTATAATTTGCAATCTAATGTGCATAGCCACAATAATCATGTTATTTCCAGACATAAATCTGAATGACTATTCTCAATTATAATAAATACGAGATGACAGTAAATAGTGGTTGGAGAAGAGAACAAAGAAAAAGAAAAAGGAAAATAATGAAAATGATGAATATGGAAAATGGAAGGTATATCGCCCAGAGGAGGAGGCAAGACAAATTATACAAGGCATATTCCATGCAGTTTGTGAGCTTCACTCTCATCATTCTTCTCATGGATTTTTGTACCATCCTGAAAATTTTGCAATCCAAGATAAAGACTTAGTGATTGGAGGTGATCACAAGAAGACTCCCACATAAAGAATACTCTTTTTGTAATTACCTCCAATTATTAAATCTTTATCTTAGATTACAAAATTTTCCGGATGGTACAAAAATCCATGAGAAGAACCATGAGCGTGAAGCTCACAAACCACATGGAGTATGCCTTGTATAATTTGTCTAGCCTCCTCTGGGCAAATTACCTTTCATTTCCTATATTCATCATCCCAATTATCTTCCTTTTTCTTTTTTCTCTTCTCCAACCATTGTTTAAGCATAATCTCGTATATATTATGATTGAGAACAGAATGCCATTTTGGATTTATGTTTGAAAATAACATGATTGCTATGACTGTGCACATTCGACTGCAAATTACAGTTCTATCCATTATCACAAGCCCTTGATTCAAATGATGCATAAGGATGACTACATTTAAGTCTAATTTTGGGAGTTGATTCTGATTATCCCACTTTCTCCATTTTTCTGTTTATTTTCCTTCCCCAATAGTCACTGCTACCTCATCAAAGATCAAACCAAACTTTCAATCACCAAGTATTAATACTAAACAAGTTTAGATAACTTTTAGAAATTCAAGTTCTTAACATAAACTGATAGTTAATCATGAACTACAGCATAAAAAATCAATACCCAATCCATTTGAGAGCAGAAAGAAATAACTTTTTAAGAATATTCAAGATATTCCCCTATTTAATTTTGAGTTTCCACGATTGGAAACTTATTGTTAACCACCCATCTTTGTGGCATTGGAAGTCAAGATTTAGTTACCCTTACCACGTTTGGATATATTATGTGAATACTAGTCGAACTTCTTATGTGTATAAACATATAAAAATGAACTTGAAAACATTACTGTATCGAGTTGGAAAAATAACATTCCAATTAATTCCCCTTGGGAACATGTACAATTTCAACACTTATGGAGACCAAGCAATAGATCTATTGCATGTATTATCTTAGGAATGTTCAAGACCATTGTAAAGATTATATGGCAAGACATTCTTATGATAAGTTATTCTTCAATTCACAATTTATTGAACTGAAGATTACTGAAGTTTCCGAACTCTTTTTGGTGGATTTGTATAGCTTAATGTCCCTGATGAATATTGAGATCTAAAAGCTTTGCATTGATCTTTTTGTGTTGAGATGGGTTCTTTTCTGATGCAGGAGCATCTTTCAAGCTGTTTTGATTAAAATCAAGCAGGCAGTTAGCTTATGTGAGAGCCATTCTTATCTAAATTAGTTAAGTTTTCTTCTGGACCTCATAAACTGAGGTTAGCTTATGTGAGATCAAGCTAGTAAGTTGCTTCTATGTAATTTTTAACTTGAAGCTCATCTACACAAGTGTTTTTTTTTTTTTGAGTGGGTAATCTTTTTGAAAAATTGTAAAACACATAGAGCGAGACCAGTAGGACAATCAGCAAGAAAATAGTTCTTGAACTTAATTTATAACAATAATTTTTAGGGATGAGATAAGAGTCAGTTACAAAATTCTAATGGATAGTGACAGCAAAATCGTTCTTATTATGCTATAAGAACATTCTGCAGCCATTTTTTGTCTCAACTTGTAGCCTAAGGGATGTGCGCGGTTCGGTCGGTTTGATTTTTTCCAAATTTACCATTGAGCCGATATGAATTGATTTTCTCTTAATTGGAACTGATGCACATCGCCTGGGGTCGGTCATCCAACTTATAGCGGTGCATTTTTTTGCAGTTGATTTAATCGGTTTGGTTGGTTTGAAATATTAAAAAAACTATTTTTTTTTTAATTTAAAAATTGGGCTTTCCAGCCTAATATCAATAGGCAACCTGTTCAAGATTTCAAGCAAAATGTAATGCAAATAAAATACATTACAGGCAGAACCTAAACAACTAAAATCAGAATGTAATGCAAATAAAATTGATATCGATTTCCATGTAAAAAAAAAAAAAAACGACTACCACACGCAGGGCTGGCCCAAGATTGTTTGAGGCTAAGGCAAGAATTTTATAGGGGCCTCTTTACATCTAAATATCACTTAAATAATATTTATTTATTTTTATTTAATTTCAAATCCATTATTAATTCTTACTTATTAACATGACTAATTCATCCAAAGTGAGCTAATGATAAATTACTATATAGGTTTTACAAATTGGCATATCACCAATAAAATAAAAGTTATTCAAATATTCATTTTATTATATTATTTAAGTAACACCGATCATATTCCTGTCACATCAGTTTGTAAATTTTTTTCCCTAAAATTTGTATTGGCTTTAGCATTTTTCATACACTTTTTTTTTTTTTTTTGTGCGGAAAAAATGCTAAACTTATTACAAATTTTACTACAAAAAGCTTACAAACTAATGTGACAATGAGGTGGCACTTCAACAAAATAATAAATGAGTATTGAATTACTTCATTGGTGAATCATCAATTTGTAAGGCCTATGTAATAAAAATTGTAATATACTAGCATAACTCTAATACTTAAGGCCTTCTTAAGATTGGGATAAAATATACACCTAACTCACACTTTTTCTTTAATTAAAAAAAAACTTACCGCCCAATATTTGGGGGCCTTAGGCCATGCCCTAAACCTAGGGCTGGCCTCGACCACACAGTAGCTCCACTAAGCAGCTCAAAATCCACAAGTCAAAAAATATAAAAATAAAAATACTGAAAAAATACAAAGCAATATTTTGAATCATTAGTGATTATTGTTTATTGAACAGAGATTACCTTTTTCACGGTGAATGATTAAAGAGTGAGAACTCTATCTCCCTCAAAATCAAATTGCTGAAAAAAAAGTGGCAGTAGGCTCAGTACTCGTGGACTTAGTGAATAGATAGAGAAGAAATGGATTAATGACTAATGACTATGAAACTTACTGGCAATTTTTCGGCCGACTGGCAAGGGGTGACCTGTGCAGTAGCTTCGGCTGGAGAGTCAACACTGCAAGAAAGAGAGTTCTGAGTTAGAGCACTAGCATCCGGGATGCCAAAAAAATTCTATTTTAAACCCTAAAAACCAAGGTTTTAAAAACGGTACGGTAAAAGAACCCAAAAATGAGCTAATTACCAGTTTTCTGGTCGGATTGGAGTCCGACCGATAGTCGAACCAGTGACATCATAAATAATTTAATTATTATTTATTTAAATTATATAAATAATTAATGATTTTTTAATATACTAAAACTAACAAAACAATAGTAATAAATTTGTTTCCTTTAAAAAAAAAATACAAGTATATAACATCTTTTTAAAGAATTTAAAATAATAACATTACAAAACAATCATCCTCAACATAATAAACTTTCAACAAAATCAAATAAATAAGTTCATTAGTCATTGCATTTACATCCAAATGGCAAATAGCAAATAAGTTCATTAGTCACAACATTCACAAACAATAGCATAATACTCTGTAAACCACATTTCACAAACAATAATGCGCTGTAAATCAAATCCACAACATACACAAAATCACAAATAAACTAAAATGCTATTGTAAACTAATAAATCACAAATAAACTAAAATGCTATTGTAAACTAATAATTGAAAGGAGAATTAACAATAGAAGTTACCACTTACCAGTGAAGTCACGGAAGGAGAACCTGAGATGAAGCCGAGAACATGAACTGAGAATCTGAGATGAAGCCGAGAGAAATGAAAAAAAAAAAAAAAACCAGAACCGAGAAAATCAAAATCAAAATCAAAGAACATTACCCAATTAGAAAACCCAAAACCCAGACGCTGAAAAGCAGAGATCAGAGCTCAGAGGGCGAGGGCGAGACCGAGAAGAAAAAAAAAAAAAACCCCAACCGAACTTCAGACGTCGTGAGGGTGAGAAGGGAAAAAAAATTTGACAGGCAGAGAGGTGCGAGCCGCTGTGCGTGTGGCAGAGAGAGGTGTGTGCAGAAAACAGAGCGAGGCAGAAAGAGCTTGAGTTGAGTTGAGTTGAGAGCTTGAGGTGAGTGAGAGAGTCACAGAGTGAGGCAGTGAGTTTGAGAAGAGGTGTGTTCGTGAGATGAGAGACTGAGGACTTTAGGGTTAGTTTTTGGACTTTAGGGTTAATTTTTAGGACCAAAACGACATAGGTTTAGGTTGGGAAAAGTCAAAAACCCCCCCAACTGGTCAAAAAACGCAGAGGAGAGAGAAAGAAAAGAATTTTTTTTTACATCTGATGAACAGTGATTTCTGAGTTTGGTGTCTAAAATAGCAGCTGGGATTTTTACACCCCTCTTTCCCGCATCAGTCCTTGTAAAATAGAAAATGAGACTAGTTTTACCCACTATACCAAAAAAAAAAAAAAACTTCCACATCGGTGTTGGTAAACCTTTGCAAATTTTCATATTTGTTACAATAAACTTGTAATTTTATATAATAATTCTTTATTATTTTTTTTCTCTCTTTTGTCAAACTACTTTCTCTTCCTTTATGTCTACAACAACTCAGTAGCTTTCCTAACATTTATGCAAAATAATAAGAAGGAAGAAGAAAATAACCACCCAACCACCAACACAAATTATGTACATAGTTGATAATCCACCACAAATTTACCCAAAATCAACAGAAAATTAACCAAAAATCAACAAAAAAACAATTAGAAAACCCAACTCAAAATCAAGACAAACCCACTAAAAACCAACTCAAAATCAATCAAAACTTACCGGGAAACTCCACCCAAAAACAGTCCAAACACACTGAAAAACCCATCCTAAACCATACTGCTCAATTTCGTAACCCTAATGCAAAACTGCGATGTTTCATTAGGCTGCATTTGTTTTAGTGTAAAATATTTTCCGAGTGGAAAATAATTTTCAAGTGAAAATATTTTCGGAAAAGGAAAATATTTTCCAGTGTTTGGTTGCATTTTAAAAAATACTTTAAAAAATATTTTTTGGTGTTTGGTTGTGTTCTTGAAAATACTATAGAAAACACATTTTTTACTTGTTGCTCACATTTTCTCAGCTTCCAAACAAATATATAATATAATTTCTCAATAGATAAACACAAAACAAACAAAACCCAACAAAAAAATTCATCAAATCCGGTCAAATTAAGAGAAGAAGGAAGAGAGACTGGTGCGATTGGGTTTGATCTTGCGATGGTGGGGACTGGGTTTGATCTCACGGTGGAGGCGACCGGGTTCGATCTCGCGGAGTGGTGGGTTCGTCAGAGTGGTGGGTTTGACGAATGGGTTCGTCGGAATGGGTTTGAGAAATGAGTTTTCTAGGTTTCAAGGATGGGTGTGGTGGGATGCAACCAAATTAGGTTGAGTTTGAACAAGAAAAAATGGAGGGGACGGCAAAGCTGGAGGGGAGTTTAGACGAGGCCTTGTGGTTTGGGCATTGCTTGACGAAGATGGAGGGGACTTCCGGCGAGGGTGGGTTTGAATAGATGGGTCGTAGGTGTGTGGATCGGAGATGTGTGGGTCGAAGGTGTGAATCGGCTGTTGTAGAGGCGCTCGTCGGATTGTGGGTGGAGCTTGGACTGGCGTGAGGGAGAGGGTTGAGCTTGGATTGGCGTGAGGGAGAGTGTAAGAACCCGAGAGAGTGCGTGAGAGGCGGAAATAAATTGAAGGTAAAATAGAAACAGAAATGGTTTTACGGGTGAGAAGGGGTATTTTACGGTTAAAGTGTAAGTGATTTTCAGTTGCTGCCAAACATACGCAAATGTATAAAATATTTTCTGAAACTGATTTACCAGTGAAACAAACACAGCCTTAAGTTATAGGGGTATAATAATAATTTAATATATATTAAATATTATACATATATGGTTTCGGTTTTCGGAATTGCTATCTGATTACATCACCGCACTGGCATCGGAAAGATGCCCGGCTTCGGCTCCTGCTGTCAGCCCCAGGTGTGGTGTGGTTTCTCGGCTCCCTTGCTCACCTATTGTAGTTCTCAACGAAGTATCCGTGAATCGTAGCAATGGGAATCTTAGAACTGATGGTTATTGATATAAGATATTAGACATCTTCACATCAATATTTAATTTATTGGTGACAAATGATTCTTTTTTAATTTTTTTTTATACCAATAGAGAAATCAGAAACATTACAAAAAAGCTGGATGAGTCCAACTGTGATGTCCTGGGATATTGGTTGCTAGGATAGCAATGTCATAAACCGAACCTAGAATGGTTCTACTAACAAAAAGTGCTCTACAGTTAAGACCCTGCTGTTGTAAAGCAATGATATCTGCAAGCATAGTTCTATCCTGCGATCTAGAGGAACATTTTAGACTACAAGACTGGACTAATTTTCTGCTACTGCACAAAAACAAAATTCTGCAAAATCCCAGTCCCTTAGCTTTTACTGCTACTTCTACGAGTGCTTCCTGAGTTGCTTCATTAATAGCAGTTTCTGCTGCACAAGTTACTCCACCCGAGAATATGTTCAGACCTTGAAGGTTGATAGCTTCATAAGCAAAGGCAATTCTTCTAATTCTTCTCTTTCTAGCTCCAAATATCTTGATGATCAGCTCCCAAGGTCCTTCAATACCCGGTTAGTTGAATGAGGTTGCACTGACCTTCTCTGTTCACTATCTGTCATTGTATAGGCTTCTTGAAACCTTCAAGACAAACTTTGGGCAGTTAAGATAACTTCAATAGGTTTAGGAGTCTTACCTTCATGAGTAACAAGATTCCTATGATTCCAAATAGTCCATAGATAGGTGAAGATAGTCTGTATATCTCTCATCATAATCATATCCTGCTCCAAACTCTTAAAGTTTATCAATATATTACTAATCCAAATCTGCACAGATGAGTCTCTTAGATTAGAGGTGTGTAAGCCCAGTGTAGATCTATGCCAGCAGGCTCTAGCAAAGGTACAATGGAGGAAAAGGTGAGAAGAGGACTCCTCCTCTTCCTTACACATGGGACGTGCTGATAGTATGAATACCTCTTATAACAAAGGCTCTTATTAGTACTTATCAAAAAAAAAAACAAAGGCTCTTATTAGTAACTAAATCTAAATTGATGTCCTTTATTTTTGTAAGTGTCAATGAAGAGATGATTTGATGTCCTTTATTCTTATATTCATTACTCTTGTATAATCTAATTATAATATTAAACAATAACAGGTTTTTTTTTTTTTTTGTGGTAATTATTAAACAGTAATAGTTGACTACACAGTGGGAATACATATATATATATATATTTTCAAATCTGTCCCCTTCCAAGAGTTGGATGCAAGACTGCCTCTAATAAAACTGGGTTAAGTAGCACAAAATTGGCACTTAGTATTTCTAGGTGTAGATATTATAGAAACATTAATTTCAATGAATATGATGAGCTTTGGAGTATCACAGGTGGACCTTTTATTGGGGATGTTATCACATAGCCCATTGTGATGATTCTCTGATGTTCCCCCTCTTTTAAACCTTTCTTTCATGAACCTAAACATGAGCAGGCCAATTTTTTAGAACCCATCTCCTCTTCCTTGTGTGTATGCGCACTTTCATGTTATGCACAAAACATATACTTTTCACGTCATCATCACGGCATTAATTGTTGATGAAAAAACTCAGGATCATCATATGGATTAAACTAATGTTCAGAGTCAAAGCTTAACACATTTAATCATTACATATCTTAATTCATCATGTTTCTTTACATCATTTTAAAATCTCATTCAAGAAAATGCTTAAACATTAATAGGTAATATCATCAAAATTCAGCATATTGCGCAAAATTTATAATTAAACTAAAACATAAATTAAAGTAGGTTTAGATGCTTACATGCATGCACCTTCTTTTTTGTGAATGGATTGATAGCGGATTATCTCTGAAAATTTAGAATAGATTGCTGCCCTTCTTCTCCCGGATCAATCCACATATCTACCGCTTGCTTTGATGAAAATATTATGCGCATTGATGCTCTTGTTGTTGGTTGGACGTAAACAACTCAACACCTTTGGGCTTTGTGGATGGAAAATTCTTGGAATTTCTTCAAAACTTCATCATCAAGAGGTTTGTTGATACTATGTTTTGTCCGGCTCTGAATGATTTCATGGTTTTAATTATTAAACCCTATATTTTTGTTGATTTTTATCAATTTCTATGCGGTTGACTAATTCTAGTTGAGCTTTAGTAGAAATCCAACCATGTGATTGGATTAATTTTGGTGCTATGTTTAAGACCATGAAATTCCTTGTAATTTGCTTGGTCATAGGCAAAAATCAGACTTGGTTTGAATGAGAAATCACTAATTGAATGAAATTACTCACGTTGCATTTTAATTGTGGAAAAAGTACGTAATTTTCTATTAAATACGTGCTAAAATTTTAGTGTGATTTATATGAAAAATTGGGGAGAAGGCTTTTGCCCTTTTTTTTTAAAAAAATATCTAGCAAAGTGCCCCATATCTGAAATTATTTAGGGAAATGTCATTGTTTTGAAACTTGATTTTTGGACAATCGAGTTATAGCAAATTAAAAATTAATATTATTATTATTATTTTTTTTCTGGAACTCAAGTTCATGAAACAACTCAAGTTCCATGTAAAGTACTCGAGTTCATACAACTCGAGTTCCTTGAAAAAATTCAAGTGGAACTTGAGTTCCATGAATTCGAGTACTTTACCTGGAACTCGAGTTCCAAAATTTTTTTTTCTAAGTTCACGTTCGCTATAACTCGATGTTTCAAAAATCGAGTTATACATTTAAAACTCGATTTTTAGACAATCGAATTTCAAAACAAAGACATTTTCCTAATTAATTTCAGACATAGGGCATTTTACTAGATATTTTAAAAAGAAAGGGCAAAAGCCCATTTTCTCCTGGAAAATTGGTACTAAATAGACCATAGAGGTCTCTGTTACATTTTTAGTGTGATTTATATGAAAAATTGGTACTAAATAGACCATAGAACATAATCTTCATGTTCTGGTTTGGTGTTTCCAATTGGAGTTCCATTTGCACTCTCCATGTGAGTACCATTTGTTTCGCTAATTAGGTTCTGATCAAAGGTATTGGTGGGCACATTATCTTTCCCACTTGCATCTGGTATCAGCTTATCTCTATCCAGTGATCTACTACCACCATCAAATGAACTCGTTGAGATATTACCATGCTTTAATAATGTGCTAGCACCGTTTGATCTGAGAAGCCCATACTGTGAATTTGAAGTTCTCTTTGATAGATACCCATTGGAGGATGCCTTTGAGAAATTCTCTGCTCCACCAAGAGACTGACGCCTTGAAGATCCATTGCTTATGTTCTCCCTTCTAAGGCAATGCGAGAGTTACCATTAGATGTTTTAACTTTTAAGCCTTTCCTCCAAAACCTTGAATTGCTTTTGGTATTTTTCCTAAGAAATCAAGTAATAAATGAACAATCAAGAAATGAATATTCAGCCAGTAACAAAAGAAGCGAGTGAGGTTAATAGATTAGCTTACACACTTTAAGCTGCGCTTCTGCCTTTGTGGTGCGCTCAGCTACTGCCAGTTTATCACGAAGCTGTTGCATTTCTCCCTAAAAATTTATGTAAATCTATATTTAGTCTTCGCAATACCTTATAATTTATTGTACTTCAAAACAACATTATTCAGCTTTCCATAGCAACTATGTATTTTGAAACACTATACTCCATATTGGTCTAACTATGTCACCCAGTCTTATTCTGATAACACCCTGGTTTCTATTTTATAGTTGGCAATAAAAATCAAAATTAAACATAACAGACAAGGATAGACTGTAGTATGCCTCTTTCTTCCATGCATCATGAAACAATCCTAGCTCACTTACAGTTATTAGATGATAAACCCAGCACACTACAAGAAGACTATGTTTTGATGTTAGTTCAAACACTTCCTATTCCAGAATTATTTGATCAATCAATGAATGTATAAATAAACACATTAATTGAGTACAAACTAACAGCAGAACCAACTGTTTCAAGAATATCTGTAGCAGAAACATCCATTAGAGCGTGGCTTCCAGCAATAATACTTGCTCAGTATTCAGGGTATCCTTTGAAAAAAATGAACTTTGAAGAACATGATAAAGAGGCATTGAATGGGAAACATGCCTGAAAAAATTTTCTTTCCTCAAGCCATTGCTTAACAGGCATCACTTTGTCATTGGCATCTTTCCACTCATTTGCAACTACAGTGGCAACACGATTTACAGTAACCTTCGCACGAGCTACTTCCCATTCTAAAGTTTTTTTCTCCTCCTATTAAAGCTTGAAGGTTAGAAGCAATTTGGAGCATTTCTAACACATTCAAAACGACTACCAGTTGTTTTGTAGAACTGAAAACAGTCATTACATTCATCTCTTGCACTTTTCTTTGATAATCACGCACAGCATTAGCAGCAGCACCACCAGCCAAAACAGCCTCCTCAAGCTCACGAACAATTTGGGTTAGCTTTTCAACCTCTGCAACCTTCTGCCGATGCATTTTGTCCAGGATTTTGTTCTCCTCCTGATTAGTGAACAAGACATTTCAAACCAAACTATGTCAGTTCTTTACAAAAGTTTAATTCAAAATCTAATTCAAAATAACAGAAGTTTAAGATTGGCTGTTCAACTTTAAAGTATGAGAAGCATGACAAAAAAAAATAAAAAAAATCCAGGATCAAACTACAAAATAACAGTCATTTAATCTTCATGACAATTTTTACCACAATACTTATGCTGTGGATACTGTTTGGGCTCCAAGCCTCTTCCTGGCCTCTTCAATGATGGTTAGCTTAATACCCTTACCCTTGGAAAGGGATACCAATGGTTTTGTCCCCTTGCCAATAGTGAACACATTGCCCAAACGAGTTGCGAATTCATGCCCAGTGGCATCCTGAATATGGACCGTCTCAAAAGTCCCCTTACGGTCATACACATGTAAAAGTACCTTAGACTATGCATATACAAATATATGTTTCAGTGTAATATCAGAGTCTGATGATTGTTTAGTCCTTCAATGTCATTAAGTTATTGATACTTTCAGTTGCAAGATGTGTACATATGGAAGTACTGGGCTTTGTGCCTCTTGATTTCTGGTGGAGTTTGCTCTTCCACCCACTAAAAGTGATGCAGAGCCCTGATTTTAGTTTTTTTGTTTGTTGCCATAGCATTGCCAAGATCTTCCAAAGCTAGCTTTAAGCTTCAGTAGTTTCACTCAGCAAGGAAATGCTAACAGCACTGGCTGCACAAATTGTAAGGAGACATGCAATAATGAAACAAACGACATTGCATATACAGCAATACATAACCAAAACAACATGCCTGTCAATGGAAGCCTTAGTTAACTGATAGGGACTAGTGTAATGATAATAGAGATCATAGTGTTGTAACAGAATCTGTTTCTATTTCTGATATGGTGACGTGAGCAACGGTATTGGCTTTGACCGTCTCAACCAGCCTTATATATTGCATATCTGTTTCTGGTCAATGTAAGCTGAGTATTATCAATTCCAATTATTCTTTCCCTCAACCTTTCTTCTCTGCTAGATTAGTCTCTATTGTTCTAGAACTTCTTCATGGAATCAGAGCCATCAATGGCATCACAGCCTTCATCTCAGTCAGCACCACACCTCCCTTGAATTTCATACCTTCAACTTCATTACCTATACCTCCATTAACATCTTTTCCATCCAACATCATGCAAATCAAACACCTCTGTTTTTACTCTCAAACATGGCTAATCTCATGTCAGTGAAGCTTGATCAATCAAACCATATAGTTTGGAAACATCATATCACTTCACTTCTCAATACCTACCCTTTGATTCAGCATCTGGATGAATCAATTCCAATACCTGATCAATTTCTTTTCGGCAGCAATGGAGAAATTACTTCACGGATCAATTCTGAATTTGAATCATGGCAGATTTGTGATCAAGCTTTGGTCACTTTGATCAACTCTACTCTCTCACCAGCAGTAGTTTCTGTAGTTGTGGGAGTTGAATCTGCCATTGATGTGTGAAAGGCCTGAGAGAAGAGGTTTACTTCCTTTTCTTGATCTAATATTCTAAATTTGAAGATTGAACTTCACAGTATCAAGGAGAATGATTGAGTGAATGTGTTCTTACACAATGTCAAAGAAGCAAGGGATAAGCTTTGAGCAGTTGGAGTAAATGTGGACTATGAAGAATTACTTCACATTGTACTTAAGGGATTACCTAGAGAGTATCATCCTCTATGTTCAGCAATTCGAACCAGAACTGAACAACTTTCTTTTGATGAGTTACATGCACTGCTTCATGTTGAAGAGAAGCAGCTTCAAGATTCTATACAATCTAACAAGAACAGTGCCATTACTATGGCAATGTTTACCTCTGGTGGTCAAAAGTCCCAAAATTCATCTCAAGCACAGTTCTATGTGAACAATAGCTTTAATCAACAAGGCAGAGGTAGATCTAATCAGTCCTCACAAAATCCTTTTCATCGAGGCAGTAATTCACAGTATCAAAATTAATTCACTAGATCTGAAGGGAGACCAACATGTTAGATATGTGGTAAATCTGGTCATGTAGCACTGGATTGCTATCACCACATGGATTTTTCACATCAGGGAAGGCATCCACCTGCTAAACTAGCTGCAATGGCTACTGGATCTCACTATACTCAGTCCAATGATCCTTGGGTTTCTGTACAGGTGCAACTGATCACCTCACTGCCAATATTGGGAATCTTTCTATGCAACAACCTTACAAAGGAAATGATCATGTCACTGTTAGCAATGGTCAAGCACTACCTATCAACAATATAGGTAATGGCATTCTCAAAACTCCACTCTTTAATTTCAATCTTCGTAATATTCTACATGTCCCTAGGATAGCTTTCGATCTCCTCTCAATCCATAAATTGTGCAAAGACAACAATTGTAGGTGTAGATTTGATTCTGACCATTTTTGTATTCAGTATTTACATTCGGGGAGGGTTCTTTACAAGGGCCTGAGTGAGAATGGGTTATACCCCATTTATCCTAACAAGACCTGTGACAACATTTCCAATGCTCAAAGTCTATCTCATAAGTCTTGTGTCTGCTCTGCTTTTTCTGCACAATCTATCACCAACAAATGGCTACTTTGGCATCAAATATTAGGCCATCCTTGTTCTAAAACTTTATAACTTGTATTTCCTGATTTGATTCCTAACTCTGTTCATGCTAGTCTAGAAAATAAAGTTTTATGTGAACACTGTTTGAAAGGGAAATGCATCCTTTCCTCATTTTGTAACTAAATCTGCTAAACATTTTGATCTAGTTCACACCGATGTTGGGGTCCTGCACCCATTACTGCTATCAATGAATTTCTTTTTATTTGCTCTTTGCGGATGATTACAGCAGGTTTACTTGGCTATTTTTGTTAAAACATAAGTCTGAAGTTCTTCCCACTTTTGTTTACTAAGTCTCTTATTGAAACTCAATTTTCCACAGCACTAAAGGTTCTCAAGTCTGATTGTGGTGGGTAGTACATCTCCAGGGCTTTTACTCAATTTTGTTCTTCCCATGGTATTTCCCATCATTTCAGTTGTCCCAATACACCACAAGAAAATGGTGTTGTGGAAAGAAAACACAGACACAGAGTAGAGTCTGCATTGAGCATGTTGTCACAGGACAATCTACCTCTCGCTCATTGGTCTTATGCAGTAAGCTGATTAACAGGCTACCCTCCTTGGTGTTAAATTTTGACTCACTTTGCGAAGCCCTTTTTCATTTCAAACCTGACCTTTCTCAACTTAGAACTTTTGGGTGCACATGCTATCCTCTACTTAGACCTTACAACAAACTTAAACTTCAGTTCAGAACTACTCCTTGCCTATTTTAGGCTATCCTTCTGACACAAAAGGTTACATCTGTTTTGATCCGAGTCCACTGAAAAAATTTACCTATCTAGACATGTTCTATGTGATGAAGTTCATTTCACTCCACCTACCACTTCAGCTACTCCTCCCTCTTTCTCTACTTAATCATGGATTTCTCCTATCCTTTACAGGCATTTATGTTGTTCTACTCTTTATAACTCTCCTTCTCCCTATAATGCTCTCCCATCACTTCCCACTTCTACCACATCAGAATCTGTCTCTCCTACTTCTGCAGAATCAGCTTCTGATCTGCAAAATCAGTTTCACTTTTCTCCTATTCCTACACCAAATGTTCTTCCAGTCATTACTTCTCTTGTTCCTCTTCCTAATCTTCACCCTATGCAAACTAGATCTAAGAGTGGAATTACCAAACCTAATCAACAGTGGTGCTATAAAACTATTGTTGACAATAATATTACAGAACCTCCTTCCGTTGTTATTGCTAGTAAGTTTCCCAACCGGTGTAAGGCAATGGATGAAGAATTTCAGGGACTCCAATAACAACATACTTGGACTTCAGTGCCTCCACTATCTAACAAGAATATTGTTGGTTCCAAATGGGTCTTTAAGATCAAAAGACACAGTGATGGCACAATCACCAGGTATAAGGCTCGTCTTGCGTTCAACTCCTCTTCAGATCCCTCTTTGTTCCTCTACTTCCATAACACTACAATAATCTATCTTCTCCTTTATGTTGATGACATTGTCATCACAGGCAATTCCCCATTCTCTATTGCCTCTCTCATCACTTCTCTTAGTCTTGAATTTGAACTCAAAGACCTTGGTACCCTTATTTCTTGGGTCTTCAATTAGCTCTCACATCCTCTAGCCTTTCCATTACACTGACCAAATATGCTACAGATCTTCTACAAAGGATATTCAAGCGCAATTTATCTCTACAAAGGATCAACTTGGTGACATATTAGCTAAGCGTCTTCTTCTCAGTTTATTGTTATTCGTTCCAAACTCACGCTGATACCTCCCCCTATGTTTGAGGGGGATGCAAAGAGATATGCAGTAATGAACAAATGACGTTGCAAATACAGCACTACAATAACCAAAATGACATGCATATCAATGGAAGCCTAAGTTAACTGATTGGGACCTATAAAAAAGAAAAATAGAGGTCATAGTGTTGTAATAGAATCTGTTTCTATTTCTGATATGGTGACGTGAGCAATGGTTATTGGCTTTGACCGTCTCATCCAGCCCCATATATTGTATCTCTCTTTCTAATCAATGCAAGCATAGTATTCCATTCGGATTCATCAAATTAGGGTGGGACCTAGTTGGATGGATCCTATAACATCATTCCTTAAAAATGATATCTTGCCCGAAAAGAAGTCTGAAGCAGATAAAGTACGCAGGAAAGCACCTCGGTTCTGGTTGTCCGAGGATCAGAAGTTGTACAAACACTTATTTTCAGGACCGTATTTGCTGTGTATACACTTGGAAACAACGGAATTACTTTTAGAAGAGTTCCATGAAGGGATTTGCAGAAGTCATAGAGGATGAAGGACTCTGTCTCATAGAGCTCTTACACAAGAGTATTGGTGGCCCAATATGCAGAGGGAGGCACAGGATTATGCAAAAAAGTGTGACCAATGTCAGAGATTTGCTTCCAACATCCATCAACCAGGGAGTGTCCTTAATCCTTTGTCTAGTCCTTGGCCTTTTGCTCAATGGAGCTTGGACATTGTAGGACCTTTCCCAAAGGCAGTAGGGAATAGGAGGTGTTTGCTTGTTGAAACAGATTATTTCACTAAATGGGTTGAAGCTGAGCCATTGTCAAACATTAGGGATGTGGATGCGAAGAAATTTGTCTGGAAAAACATTGTTACTAGGAGCTTGGACATTGTAGAACCTTTCCCAAAGGCAGTAGGGAATAGGAAGTGTTTGCCTGTTGAAACAGATTATTTCACTAAATGGGTTGAAGCTGAGCCATTGTCAAACATTAGGGATGTGGATGCGAAGAAGTTTGTTTGGAAAAACATTGTTACTAGGTTTGAAATCCCTTATACTCTCATTTCAGATAACAGCCTACAATTTGATAGTAAGGCCTTCAAAAGATATTGTTGTGATCTCTCAGAAACCATGGGACGTGGTACTTTATGTGATTGTAGTTCCTTTACTTGCTGAAAAATTATGTTTTTCAAGCTCGTACTTGAGGGGAATTTAAATCTCTAGGAGGGAGTTTCACACATATACATTTAGATTAAACTAGAGTAAAATTTCTATCTTGTATAAAAAAAAATAGGGTAAATTTCAGAAACCTCCCCTAAGATTTGGACTAATACCAATAAAGTCCACAACATTTAAAAAGTGACCATTTTGGTCCTTATTGCCAAACGGTTTGTAACACCGTTAACTTTTTTTTTTTTGTTCATTCTTCTGGTTCTTTCCTCTCTCCAGAATCATCTTTCTCTCTCTCTCTCTCTCTCTCTTCTCCTCTGAGTCCATGACCAAACCGAGCAACCCAGCCACCTGACCCGACCCACCACCATTTCAGATTAAACATCCTCCGCTCAAATTCGGCGATGATCAGCCCTCCTTCGCTCAACTCCGGTGACGATTTTTCTCAGATCTACTTAGATCCGATTATTTTGGTTCAGATTCGAAGATATTTTCAAAAACTCACTTAGATCCAGCGATGTTTAAGCTTAGACTGGTAATGTTTCACTCTCCTACGTTCAGATTCGGTGACGTCCGGCGACGTTTCAATCTCTTCTACTCAAATCCGGCACCATGGTGGTGTGTTTGCAATTTCTCCTCTCTTCCTCTTTGCGGTGGCGCCGTGGTTGTGGGTTTTGTAGTGGATCAGTTTTGGTTTGGATTGGTGATAGAGGATTTGGTTTTTTGTGTGTGTGTGTTGGATTTTTGTGGGTTTTGGTTTGTGTTTTTGGTTCTGAGTTTGTTTTGGGGTGGTCGGTATTGCTAATGGGTTTGTGGGTTTTGTTGGTGGTCGGTGGTTTTGGGTTTGTGGGTTTTGTTGATGGCTTTGCTGGTGGTTGGTGGTCACTGGCTTTTTGTGGGTTTTGCTGGGTCGAGTCACTGGCTTTGTGGGTTCTGTTCTTCAATTTTTTCTTCTTCTCTGAATTAGAGAAAGGAAAGAGAGAAGACTCAGGAGAGGGGTGAAAGAGAGGACAGAGGGTATGTAACGGTGTTACAAACTGTTTAGCAATATGGACCAAAATGGTCACTTTTTAATTGTTGTGGACTTTATTGGTATTAGTCCAAACCTTGGGAGGTTTCTGAAATTTACCCAAAAAAATAAAAAGAGGCTATATATGTTCAAAGCATAATTGAACTTTCAAAACATAAATTTCAGCCTCATAAAATCATTTGAAACTTAGCATTGAATAATTACTTATGACTAAATTACCCCATTTCAACACGCTATTATATCCAAATTAAGAAATGAACTTCCAACATTTAAATGAGTAATAATTTTATTTATTTATTATTATTAATAACGAAATGAAAAATGTAAATATAAATTTCTTTGATTTTATCTCTTATACTTTCGATTCTAAGCAACATAAGTTTAAAACCCAAAAGCAGAGCATATTAGAATTTCTCTTTTCTAATGAATTTAACAGATATAAATAAGAGAAGGGCATTAGAAAAAGAAACCAATAAAAGTTTATAGCAACAGAAATTCGGAGCCGACTCATTGAAAGAAGCCGATGACGTCGGCATGGGCGGCTCGGCATTCCTTATTGCTGCTAAGCAGATGACATCACTTTAGAGTTCGGGAGTTGCCGTGTTCCGTGAGCCCTTCAAATTCAGAAACAGAGACTCATAATTTTTTTTTTTTTTGTTGAGAAGGAGAGAATCTCATACTGTGAGAGAGAGAAATATTTAGGGTGACGAAAAAAAAAAAAAAAAAAAAGTAAAAGTAAAAGTAAAAGTAAGCTATTTGTTTGGACGGTGATGAATTTTTATTTTTCTTTTTTAAGAGATTTTTTTAAGAGCTCTTTATCTTCACCGTAACACTAATTTAATCAGTTTTTGGGAATGAAAATAAAGTAATTTTTTTTTTACAGTTATTTATGTCTTTCAAATTTTTTTAAAATAATTTATTAATAACTTTCGCACGTTAACAAGATCCTATAAAATAAAAGGTCAATTAACTAAGGTAATTGGTAGGGTTAATTATAGGTTATTTACGTTTAGTTTAGTCGAAATATAAGTTATTTACCCGTAGTTTGAAATTTGGTACTCTACCTACTTGAGGTGAGCCAAGTTAGGATTCTGTTATCTACTTCTATTAAAAATTAGATTAAATATATATTTTTATTCTCTTTTATGTCTCTCATCTCAGAACATAAAAAACATAAAGAATTAAAAAAAATAAGATAAAAAAATAAGAGTTTTTATAAAAATTACGAACAAATATTACCACCACTATAGAAGTTTCCATCAAGAACTTTACCTTGTATGTTTCTTTCATAAACTGGCAAATAGTAGAGCTCATTGGTCGATTCCCCCCCATGATTCAATTAGCATCAAATCCTTGTTACGATTAGTAACTACAGTCTGAGGATCTTCAATCAACTTCACCATCTCATCAAGAACTCTCTCAACTGCTACCTCCGAGAAAGCCTTCTTACAATTCTTAACACATGTTTCAAGAAACACTAAAGCCAAGTACTGAATCCTAGGACTCTTCAACATGACCTTCTAATTCCACGGATCAATTAATCTTTTCAGCATTGATCATATCACAAATATCAAGATTATTGGCCCAATTAGCCTCATCAAGGTTATCCGAGGTGGCATCTTCAAAGATCTTATCAGTCTGGTTTGGGCCTTAGAAAAGCTCCTTCATATTGAAGTTCATTGAACTCCTGCCTATAGTCATCTTTCGGCCCACCTCACCTCCAATCTGGAGGCGTTCACCAAAGGCACTAACTTTATCCATCAAATTGTCACTAATACATGATCCTTGATTCCAACATTAATTTCTTCTCCTTTGGGTACCGCTGTTGGGTCATCCCCAATCTCACGGCCTTCCTGTTTATAGCATGATAAATTTGGGTTAGCACTTCTATGAAGGCAAACCCAAAAAATACATTTTTTATTATTTTTATATATGTATACACACACACACACGAGAAACTTCTATGGTGGTAATGTTTCTTTTTAGTTTTTAAAAAACCTTACTTTTTTATCTTTTTTTATCTTTTTCATTTTTATTTTTATTTTATGTTTTAAGACGAGAGAGACATAAAAGAAAGCAAAAATACATATTTAGTCTCATTTTTAACAGAGATAAGTAACAGAACTCTAACTGAGCTAACCTCAGGTGAGTAAAGTGTCAAATTTTAAATCACGAGTAGGTAACTTAAATTTCGGCCAAACCACAGGTAGGTAAGTTGTAATTAACCTAATTGTTTTTTTTTTAAATTTTTTTTATTTTTTTTATAACGATTAACCCTAATTGTTAAAAAACAATTTTACTAAAATTTTGACACCACTTTTATAGCAGGGACGGACCCAGGTGGGCGCCCGGGCCCCTCGGGTCCAATTTTTTTTTTTTAGTTATAATATTTTTCATAATAAGTCTAACTAGCTTTCCTAAACAACAACTGTCCAACCAAAAAACTTAAATAAAAAAAATATATATTCACAATGGTAATTGTATTTTAGCAAAAAAAACTATTTTACCACAAAAGAACTAGAAAATCATGTGTTATTGGAGAAGTTAAAGCTAAATTTTTTACAATTACAGTAAACTGGTATAAATACCAGTTGACCGTAACAAGTTTTTAAAAATAAATACAATATTTTATTAAGATTATATCTCTTCTTTTAATTAAAAACTCAAAAAAAAAAACTCAAATTCTCCCGCATCCTTTATTATTTTAATGAATTGTTTATGTTATTTTACATGAAGTTATAAAAAAATAGAACATTTGATATTGGGTGTATTGTAAAATGAAGTAGTAAAATAGATAAACTAGTTTTTTGAGATGCTAAAAGCTAAAATTTTTAGCATCACCAATGTGAATGCTCTAACTTCAACAAAAAAAAAAAAGAAAAGAAATCCTAGCCAGCTTAGTATTAAAAAAAGACATTGTTTTGTTTTGTTTGTCTTTGTTGGTAAATGATTGAATCTTACTGTACTTAGAAATAACGATTTTAAGTATCTATAATTTTTTGATACTATATGGATGCCTATTTTGAGTTTTTTTTTTCTTCTATATATTTTGGCTATTGCTTGCTTAAAATCCTAGTTTTGTCCCTATTTTATAGGAAATATAAAAGTCGGTCAAAAAAAAAAAAAAATCATAAATGGCGATAAACGTCCAAAAAAAATTTGAATGCTAAAATAGGAGACTGAAAAGCCGCATTAAGCCTTTGACACTTGAACTAAAAAAAGGCCATAAGTGATGAGCCAGCAGATCAATCAGTTGGACTCTAGTGATTTGTAATCAAAGGTCTGTGCGTGCGAGCTTGCATGGGATTAGGGAAAGGAAGATAGGAGGAGAACTATTTATAGGGAGCTTGACCAAAGTTATATTGCATAATTTTAGATGTTCATTCTTGGATTTTAAAATTTATGCGACGCATTACAAATGATCTTTATAGTTTCAGTTGTGGTTTGAGAGGCACTCAAAATCCTCCACCAAATCCGGAAAGGAATAAAAAAATAGTGGATAAATTACGGAGTAAGTCTTATACTTTATACCATATTTTAATTTGGTTTTAAACATTTTAATTATATTAATTTGGTTCTTAATTTTTTCAGTGCGGGTCAATTTAGTCCCTGCTATTATCACTTGGATGAAAAAAAGTTGATATGTCAAACAAAACATTAAAAATTATTTTTCATACCATATCATCTGCACTGTGGTGCCACATTTTTTTTTTTCCTTTTTAAAAGAAAAACCCAAATTAATTCCTTTTGCCTACCAAAATCTGAAATCTCATTTCCATCTCTTTTCCCTCTCTCAACCTCTCTCTTGTCAGTCACCACCAACCAAACCCATCTCAAACTATGTGGGTATTTGTTAATAAATGTTTGCCTATGTTGACATTTAAGTCTTGTCAAAGGCATAATGTGGAAACTAGCTTTGCAGTAGGTGCATCAGCTGCTGCACTAGTGCAGCTCAAGCTACAACATAGTGCAGCAAGTGGTGCATTAAGGCATCACTAGTGTGCATCAGATCAAGCAAGACACTCTGATGATATCACAGCAAGTGTCAAAGCAACAAATATGAAGATTGAAGAGTTGGATGATTGTTTGGTAGCTGGATCCAGTACTTCACAGTTGAAGAAAATCAAGAAGTGTACAGATACATCTAAACGACAAAACATGTAGTATATTTAGTATTGGTTTTGTAATGGTCTGTAAGCTACTTGTAGTTTTGTATATAACTAATAGATAGGTTAGTGGCTCACGTGTGTTTGTTAGTTAAGTTTGTTAGTTGTGTTCACATGTGCAAAGTTTTGGTAAGTTAGTTACAGACTCTGTTTTGAGTCTTTGAGCATATATATGTATAGATCACTTCATTCAATAACAAATTCTTCATTTCAATCACAAATTTAGTTTTTCATATGGTATCGGAGCAAAAGTTTTCTCTAGATGCTTCTAAATTCTACGGTTTTCTCAGATCAATTTTAGGAATTTTCTCATCCACCATTATCGTCTTCTTCGAGTTTTTCTCAAGCTTTTATCATCCACTTTGAGCTTTTCTCATTCACCATTGTTGTGTTCTCCAATTTTTCATGGTAGAAACAGTAGCAGCTAATGCTTCCACCACAGAGGCTTCATCTTCTTCACAAGATTCATATAATCTTAGTGATCCTCTGCTCTTGCATCTTGGAGAAAATCCAGGAGCAATTCTCACTTCTCAACCTCTAATTGGGGGAGAAAACTATCTTGCTTGGGCAAGATTAGTGAGAAAATCTCTGATGGCCAAGAACAAGCTAGGATTTATTGATGGATCTTTAACCATCTCTTCACCATTTGTGAATTCTCCAACAGCTGCTCAGGCATGGGTTCGTGCTGACAATATGGTTGGCACATGGATCATCAATTCTGTCTCACCAAAGCTCCAAGCTAGCATCATCTACAAAGATACTGCTTTAGAGATTTGGACTGATCTTCGAGACATTTTCAGTCAAGGAAATGGAATCAAAGTTTTCAATATCCAAAAACAGATTGCTAAGATTTATCAGGGAGATCAATCACTGACTGATCACTTCACTCAGCTCAAGGTTTTGTGGGATCAATTGCAGAATTTGAGCCCATTTCCTTGGTGTACTTGTGGTCAGTGTGTGTGTGGGATTCATCAAAGATTGAAGAATCTTCAAGCCAAGGAGTCCACCATGAAATTCCTCATGAGACTGAATGATGCCTTTTTTCAAGTGAGAACTCAGATCTTGTTGATGGATCCCTTGCTTTCTGTCAAGAAGGCTCACTCCTTATTCATCCAAGAAGAAATGCAGAGGTTTGTGACTAACCCTGTGAAAGTTGAATCAACTGTTTTGGCTACCAAAAGTTCAAGCAATAATTTCAAAGGCAAAGAGAGACCCGTGGGCACTCACTGTGGCAAAATGGGTCATATTGTAGACAAGTGCTATAAGCTACATGGCTTCCCACCAAGATTCAAGTTCAAGAACAACAAAAATGCCGCTGCTCATTAGGTTTCCTCTAATTTTGAGTTGGTTCAAGGCAATCAGTCCAATGGAGTTCCTGATTTTGCCTCAAATTTGCCTACTTCTCAAGCTCCTGTTTTCACACATGATCAGTATTAGCAGCTCCTAACTTTGATATGTTCTTGTTCCACTTCACAGCCCACATCAGGTCAGGCATCTCCTGTAGCCAATGCAGTAACTTCCACATCTAATATTGTTGCAGGTAATTTTACTAATCTCAAGCACTCAATCTTCTTAGCTAAGATCATAAATAAGAGAGCTTATAATTCTAATACATGGGTTATTGATACTAGTGCTAGTGATCATATAGTGTGCTCTATGAAATTGATGACTTCCTATACTGAAATTTCACATACCATGGTTGAATTGCCTAATGGGGAGGCTGCTGTTGTCACACATATTGGAACCATACACCTTTCCTCTCACATTACCCTTACTAATGTGCATTGTGTACCTTTTTTCACCTTTAACCTTCTTTCTATCAGTGCCTTGACTAAAAGTCAACCCATGTGTCTTGTTTTTTTGTATAAATTTTGCTTTATACGGGACCTTACATGTTGGAGCACGATTGGAATGGGCCAAATGCATGATGATTTGTATCTGTTACGAGGTTCCAACTTGGATCAAGCTACTAATTCTCTTGCTGATTTCCTTTCCAAGCAGTCTTTCAAGTCTTTTTCTGCTGCTTATTCATCTAATCTTTCCACCAATTTGTTTTCCCTTTGGCATTCAAGGCTCGGACATCCCTCTGACATGAAGGTTCAGTCCTTAAGCCATGTGTTTCCTTTCCTTAAGAATTGTTGTAATAAGACTTGTATTGTTTGTCCTTTGGCAAAACAGAAAAGGATTCCATTTCCTTTCAATAATAATAAATGTTCTAATCCTTTTGATCTTGTTCATATGGATGTTTGGGGACCCTTTTCTGTTTTAGCTTCTGATGGTTACAAATACTTCCTTACCATTGTTGATGATGCTTCTAGAACATTTATTATTATTGAAAGGAAATGGAATCCTTTTCTGTTTTAACTTCTGATGGTTACAAATACTTCCTTACCATTGTTGATGATGCTTCTAGAGCCACTTGGATTTTCTTATTAAAAGCTAAATATGATGTTAGACCACTGATTGTTCTTTTTATAACATGATCCTCACTCAATTTGGCACCAAAATTAAAGCTATTAGATTTGACAATGCCTTAGAATTTAGCATTCCAGATTTTTATAATTCCAATGGAATTATTCATCAATTAAGTTGTGTTTATACTCCACAACAAAATTCAGTTGTGGAGAGGAAACACCAACATATTTTTGCTACTGCTAGGGAATTGTAACTTCAATCTAATGTTCCTTTGTCATTTTGGGGTGATTGTGTTCTCATTGCAGCCTACTTAATTAATAGGCTTCCTTCTCCAATTCTTGGTCATAAAACACCTTTTGAGGTTTTGTTCAACAAGCCACCTTCCTATAATCATCTTAGAACCTTTGGTTGCTTATGTTTTGCTATTAATCTTACTCCACATAAGCATAAGTTTACCCCTAGAGCTAGAAAATGTGTTTTCCTAGGCGACCATTTTAATATCAAAGGATATAAGCTTCTAGATCTTGATTCTCATACTATTTTCCTTTCTAGGGATGTTGTTTTTCATGAATCTACTTTTCATTTCTCTTCTCCTCTTTCTCAGTCTCTTGACCTCATTCCTTTGCCTGTTTTCTCTTCTAGTACTACTCCAGTTCTGTCTTTTCTGACTTTACTTCTTCCACTCCTTCCCATTCTTCCTTGCCTATCTCTGTTGACACCATTGTCCAAATTCATCATGATTTTGATGAGGACATTCAAGATTTTCCTAATGCATTTGTTCAGTCTGGTCAGCCAACTGTTGTTGACACATCTAATCAACCACCTGTTTTTTTTAGGAGGTCTACTAGACCTACCAAACCTCCCTCTTATCTTGCATCTTACCATTGTAATTAGATTTCATCTGCTCCCATTCCAGTTTCCTCCATTTCAGGTAAAGGTACCTCACACCCCCTTCCTTTTTATATCTCTTATGCTAACCTTTCCCTTTCCTATAAGTCCTTTTGTTGTGCTATTTCATCCATTCCAAAACCCATTTTTTATCACCAAGCAGTAGGTAATCCCAAGTGGTAGGATGCTATGGATGCTGAATTAATGCATTGGAAGCTAACAATACATGGACCATCACTTCATTGCCATCTGGTAAGAAACCTATTGGATGTAAGTGGGTGTATAGAGTCAAATACAAGTTAGATGGTTAAGTGGAGAGGTATAAAGCCAGACTTGTTGCTAAGGGCTTTACCTAAAAGGAAGGACTTGATTACATTGATTATTTCTCACCCGTTGCTAAAATGGTCTCTCTGAAGTGTGTGCTTGCTGTTACCGCTGTGAAAGGCTGGTTTCTCAGCCAACTTGATGTGAATAATGCATTTCTCCATGGAGACTTGCATGGGGAGGTGTATATGTCCTTTCCACCAGGTTTTCACAGCAAGGGGGAGCCATGCAGTAAGGGGGAGTAGTCACAACTGGTATGTAAGCTTAACAAATCTCTATATGGTCTTAAACAAGCATCTAGAATGTGGTTCTCCACGTTTTTCACTGCCTTGATTGAGTTTGGTTTTGTTTAGTCTAAGGCAGACTACTCCTTATTCACTAGATAACAAGGTGAATCATTCATTGTGTTGTTAGTGTATGTTGATGATGTATTAATTGCAAGTAATGATCATAAAGGTGTTGAGGATTTTAAGGCTTTGTTAGATCAGAAGTTCAAGTTGAAGGATTTGGGAGAGTTAAGGTACTTTCTTGGTTTGGAAGTTGCTAGAACATATAAGGGCATTTCCTTGTGCCAAAGGAAATATGCTTTTGAGATATTAGAAGACGCTGGTTTGCTAGGATGTAAGCCTCCTAAGGTTCCTATGGATCAGACTTTGAAGCTTAGTAAATTTGATGGTGAGTTGCTCAATGATCCAAGTCAATACAAGAGGCTGGTAGGAAGACTCTTGTATTTAACCATTACCAGGCCTGATATTACCTTTGCAGTCCACAAACTCAGTCAGTTCATGGCAAGGCCACGAAAACCTCATTATGCAGCTGCTCTCAAAGTCTTACACTATCTCAAGAATGAACTAGGAAGAGGTGTTTTCTTTTCTGCTAGCTCAGAACTTCATGTGAAAGGCTTTAGTGATGCAGATTGGGCTTCCTGTCTAGACACAAGAAGATCTGTAATAGGCTACTGCATCTTTCTTGGAGATTCCTTAATTTCTTGGAAATCAAAGAAGCAAGCTACTGTGTCAAGATCTTCAGCTGAGGCAGAGTACATGGCAATGGCTGTGTCCACTTGTGAGATTGTATGGATTCTCTATTTGCTAAAGGATTTAAAAGTTAAGCATGATAATGAAGCACTTTTATTCTGTGATAGTCAATTTGCTTTGCATATAGGATCCAATCCAGTTTTTCATGAAAAAAAAAAGCATATAGAGATTGATTGTCACATTGTGAGGGATAAAGTGTTGGCCAAAGTAATAAAATTGAATCATGTAAGAACACATTGCCAATTAGCAGACTTATTGACCAAAGCTTTAAGTTTTAAGCAATTTTCTGAATTGGTTTCCAAGATGGGACTGATTAACATTTACTCTCCCTCAGTCCATCTTGATGGGGAGTGTCAAAGGCGTAATGTGGAAACTAGCTCTACAGTAGGTGCATCAGCTGCTGCACTAGTGCAGCTCAAGCTGCAACACAGTGCAGCATGTAGTGCAACAGGGCAGCACCAGTGTGCATCAGATCAAGCAAGACACTCTGATGATATCACAACAAGTGTCAAAGCAACATATATGAAGATTGAAGAGTTGGATGATTGTTTGGTAGCTGGATCCAGTAGTTCGCAGTTGAAGAAAATCAAGAAGTGTACAGGTACATCTAAACGACAAAATACACATGTAGTATAGTTAGTATTGGTTTTGTAATGGTTTGTAAGCTACTTGTAGTTTTGTATATAACTAATAGATATGTTAGTGGCTCACGTGTGCTTGTTAGTTAAGTTTGTTAGTTGTGTTCACATGTGCAAAGTTTTGGTAAGTTAGTTACAAACTCTGTTTTGAGTCTTTGAGTATATATATGTACAGATCACTTCATTCAATAACAAATTCTTCATTTCAATCACAAATTTAGTTTTTCATAAGTCCAATAGTGTTTTTGCACCTGGACATGAGTTGCAGTTGCACCTGGACATGAGTTGTAGTGAAACGAAGGGACCATGTTTTCAGTTTGACATAAGTTGGTGGAGATCAAGTATGGTTTTGAGTTTTTTGAGGTGGGTTATTAGTTTGTTTGGCTTTGGGTCTTTGATTCTGTCCTCAAAGCAAGTTCTAGGGAGATTATTGGCTTTTTGATCCTCTTTTGAGTGAATGGGCCAAATGAGCATTTTTGTGGGTCTGTGAAAGGATGAGAAGAATGCATGGACTGCAATATTTTGAGTTTGAGTCTACATAATACCCTCATGATATTTGATTAAGAGAGAAATAGAAAAAGAAAAGAGAGTTCGTTTCTTTGTGTTGAAATGAAGGTGCGACCAAGGCTTAATGCTTGATGAGACTGAAAGAGGGAAAAGAGATGGAGATGAGTTAGGGGTTAGGGATGTTGGTTGTGAGGTGTCTCAATTTAATTTAGGTTTTTATTTTTAATGGTTTTAGTGGTATAATTGGTAGATAATGTGGCATGAAAAATAATTTTTCTTATGACAGATCAACTTTTTCCATTTAAAGGAGAACGGTGAGACTAAATTGAAATATGATGTATAATAGAGACTAATTTTGTAGTTTAAACAAAAATAGTTTTTAGAATGGCTAAATATTTTTAATTAGTAAATGACTACTCTTTATAAAATGATATTTTAAATTGCAGCTAAATTATGACTGTCACTTTTTATATATATAAAAAAATTCTATACTTCTTAACATTTTTTTTTTCATTTTAATGTGATCTAAATTGTTTACTGAAACTTCAGTCTAATTATTATTTTTTTCTTAAAAAAGAAAACAAAACTATTATTGTTTTTTGAGAGAAAAAAAACTATTTTAAGCCGAAGTTTTCAAAAAAAAAAAAAAGTTTTACCAGCCCAATTTCATTTCTGTTAGCATTATTAATCGATTTGTTGAGTACATGACTTAAATATCTTATCAACATGTTTCTCAAAAAAAAAAAAAATTGTTATCAACATTTAAATTTTTTTGCATACCAGTTTTACGGTTCCAACCCACCTTTAACACTTTTCTTTTTCCCTTTTGTAAAGCATTCACCACTATATACTATATAGGCTCAATTCAAGATTTTTTTTTTGCCTTAAATTTGTAATAATTTCGTTAGTGGTCATGTTTCGAAAACAATCCGGAAAAATAGCATTTCAAGTCTCTTACACTCGAGTTCACTGTAACAACTCAAGCCTTAAAGACTCGAGTTCTATGTGCTGGCAAAGTTGAGGTGGATTTAAAATACACATGGAACTCGAGTTTTAGACACTCAAGTTCCATTATTCATAATATCTCGGCATTGGAGCAAAAACCCAAACCCACGGATTCATAATATCTTGGCATCAGAGCAAAAACCCAAACCCAAAAATCACGATCTCAGCACCAAAGTGGCTCCCTTACCTTGGGTTTGTTGATCTCAGCACTGGGGCAGCTTGGCTTTGATGTTTCTCTTTGGTATTGTTGCTTGGTCTTGTTGTTTTCTGGGTTGAGTTTGGGGTTTTGAGAGTTAGAGAGATTGATTAAATGAGAGACTTTGTAGTGGTGGTGTTGGAGAAGGAGAGCCATGGAGATTTGGCCATGGTGGTCTGAAGAGAACAAGAAGAATGAAGGGGAAAAAGAGAAGAGGAAGAAATGGAACTCAAGTGTCTAAAACTCGAGTTCCACATGGATTTTAAATCCACCCTAACTCTGCCAGCACATAGAACTCTAGTATTTTAGGCTTGAGTTGCTACAGTGAACTCGAGTCTAAGAGACTCGAGATGCTACTTTTCTGGGTTATTTTGGAAACGTGACCACTAACGAAATTGTGTGGCAAAATCATGCTAATATGCGAATATCCCCCTCAATTCAACTGTAATCCTAAACTCCAAGTTAGTTATCTCTTTAAACCTTTTATTCCTTTACCAGGTTTATCGGTCTTTTGCTTTTTTATTTATTTTCTCTGTTCCCAAAAATCAGCTTAACAAAATGATAGTTAAAAAATGTATATAGCCCTATTGCAGAAAGTGCATCTGGACTTCGCTGACATACCCTTGAGATAGATGTTCAAGGAAAGTAAGGATTCCTCATTCCTGTTAATAAATAAACCATCAATTATTCGTTGTTGAAATGGCTAAGCAAGAATTAGATGCCTGATAATAGATAGATCATCACGTAAGGCATTTACACTCTATATAATAACATCCACTTGCTCGTTCTCTATCACCCTTTCGATTTTCTTCTTCAATTAAGAATAAAATTCTTCTGCGAATTATTGGCTACAATCTCTCTACTGCAGACTGCGAAATTCGTCTGTGTTGCACTTCTTTGCTTTAGATCGCAGGCAGAGGTAAGTCCCAGAAACTTTTCCTTTCTTTTGGTGTTTCTTCAACATCTTTCCTCCCCAAGTTACTTCTACATTTTTCTATGGTAATGCTTCTTTGATTTGCACATTGGCTTCAGTTATTTTCGCTTGTTTTGTTTTTGTTTTTCAGTTATTGGTTGTCCACTTATAGTTTCTACATCTCATGTGGACATTCACCAAAAGAACATTGAATAGAAAACATGGAAAAATATAAAAACATCAAAAGCTATAAAAAAAAGAAAGAACAAGAAGGTTGCGAATGTGAGTGCAAGCATAGACCTATTCTGAATATTTGAGTTTTTTTTTTTTTGTTGATAACATGATGCATACATACGACACAGTTTTTTTTGTAGATTAGTATATAGTATAAATTAGTTTGTGGCAAAGCAGGTTGATACAATTTACACAATTAGTAAAAATATCAATTTCATGTTGACCTCCTTAATCCGTAATCGTAGCTAAGGATAATCATTGTTGGAAAAGAATACAATTTGGAAGAGTTCGACTATGTTGGGTTAAAAAATATTCATAACTAAGGATAAAAATGATACTTGCAATCATATGTGAATCGTACGTATCATGAATTGATTTTTGGTTTTTCCGTATTATGTATTGTAAGATACACAAAAACTTAATAAAATTTATACAAAAAATTATAGATATACATATATAAAAGAGCAAGACTTAGGTATAGTATTTAGTTGTAGTTCTTTAGGTTCCCTTTTTAGGATTCTGCTGTGTGAATTTTTTCTCGTGGGATGAAAGTGTTTTTTTTAGTTAAATAGTCACATGGCTGAATCTTAAAAGGGGAACCTAAGAAACAACACCTAAGGCACTGTATCTAAATTTTATCCTATATAAAAGGTATATTCATTATAAATTCATAACACATTCAACTAATGACTAATTTAATATCTACAAAGCTAACTAAATAAATCAAATTAACACGAGTTTATAATTTACATATTCAAATAGATTAAACTCATAATATGGTAATACATGACAAATAACCCAAAATAATAATTTTTTGTCATCATATTCATTATCTTGTCTCATCAACTCCATCTAAGTTAGTGTTATAATCATGTTCATCATTTTGCAAATTTATTAATTCATTGAAAATTACTTTATTATCATCAACATTTAGTATCTTTTCTTATTCTTTTATTTTAATAATTTTTCTTAAAATATTTCATCATGTCATTATAGCTTCTTAGATTTTAACAATAATGACAAAAATAAAAATAAATATATTGTCAATTAATACCTTATTCATAGTATAGAAAATAAATTTGCAAATATAAAAGTGAAGTGTAATGTCTAGTCCAAATTTTGTAAAAGAAAGATAGAAAAAAAACTTATGGATATGTTTTTTTTATTGGGCTAGATTAAGTAACATAATAATTTTATGTTAAAAACAAGTCTAATAACTTGGTTTAAAGCACATGTCTATATATCGTGTGATACATATGATTTTATGGGATAATACGATTCATATAATATGCATCACTACATCATACGATTCATAAGTACTTATGATACGAAACTTTTTGTACATGATAAGTAACGTAGCGTATCATATGATATTGACAAATATGCTTGCAATGGATTTTTTTTTTCCAACTAATTATTGTCCTACATTATTGGCAGAAAAAATCATATAGGAAAAACTATTTTGAAGAATTATACATTCAGCCATTAAGAGAAATTATGTAACACAGGGTTGGAAGAAAAACTTTAGGTGTTGGAATAAGATCTTATTCTTTCTCAAAAAAAAGAAAAAGATGAGAATAAGATCAAACCCTTTTTATAGAAGTTAAAATATGAAGGTTGAAGATTTATTAGTTTGCTGACATGGTCCTCCAAGTGCACTGAAGAATTTCTCCCAATGTAGGGGCTGGTAATAAATTACACCAGAAAAATTAACAAAGATAAAAGAAAAAAGAAAAAGAAAAAAAAAGCCAGGACTTAGAATTAGGGGAGGTGGCTCTACTACTTGCTGTGTGCGGCAGCTCTAGCTTTTGACTCTTCTAATGAACCACTAAGAATCTTTGTTTAAAACTTTTTAAAGGGTCATGTTGTTTGTTTTGAGTAAAATAGGTTGATTGGACTCAATTTGTTTTAGTTTTATTATTGGTAATTTTTGTTGTTGGGCTAATTTTTTTGAGCTTGTATATTTTATTTTAGATTTAATCTATTAATTTTTTATGGACTTGAAATGGTGGAAAATGCTAAAACTACAAATTTTACGAATTACTAATGTGGTGAGTGGTTATTGGTAAGTAAAAAGTAATGCAAGTGATCAAACCAATAAAAATTTGCTACCTCGATAATTTGAAAAAATGTTATTGTAGAAAAGTTTGTGGTTATAGTATTACTCTTAAAAGAATTGATGATATTGTTAAGAGAGGGCAAAATGTAATTTTATTAAACAAAATTGCTAAAATTAGTACAACTTCGTCCGTGTATGTGTGTGTATATATATATTCACATCTCTGGAATTTTTTTTTAAAATCTTTGTATACCTGTTGTTTAAGTTATGAGATTTGCCTTGAAATATTCTTTCAAATCTATTGTCTATTTGTTTCTTTCCAATTTGTGTTTTCTACTTGTTTGCTTTTAACTTCCTACATTGTTGCTGCTTGTTACAATCTATGATACATGGATACACTGTTTTTGCTCACATATCCGTATCTGATATGTATCATACTTGTATCATACCAGATACCTCTAAGCTACATACCCATTTTTTTTTTTTGGGGGTGCCAATACATCTAGGATACACTTGTAATACGACTTGGATACCGTTATAACCTAACCCCAAAAGTGAGAGATAGCCCAAACTTGTAAAATTTTTTATTTATATGTTTTATATATTGGGTTCAATGTTGAACACTTATCTAGTTATCTTTTATTTACTTTTTTTTTTTTTAATCTTTGTTTGTATTCTAAACATCATTTAATGGATATTAATTCATTTGATTATCTATTATTGCTTTAAGATTGATATATGATTAAGAATAAAAAAAAAGTTTAACAATATATACAAAATATAAATAAAACATATTTAACAAGTAATTAATACATTAATCCCCAACATATTGTACCTTAAGGGTTTCAAGAAATGTTGTATCCTCCTACCCGTATCACACCCATCAGCCATACCCGTATCTTTACCATGCATCTTAGGTTAATTACAATGCATTGCCTTTACTCTTTTTTTTTTTTGGTGGTGTGTGAGATAGAGAGTGGACCACTTTACTTGATCCAACCCCTTCTCTACACGTATCACCATATGATTATTACTTTTTAAAAAAAAAAAATTTAAAATTCAAGTAAAATGTGTGGCTGCCTTAAATTAGTGAGATTCAATGTTTATTTCCTTTTTCATTTTTTTAAAATAACTAGTCACAGACTTGTGCGATGCGAGAAAAAAATATGAAACACAATGCAATAAAAAAAGTTATCTCTTATTTTATAGTGTGAAAACTATTAGACCAAGTTGTAACCATATATACTTTGTTAATTACCATACAAATACATGTGAATCAACTCTTATAGGTATATTTTTCTCCTAAACATAGATCAACATTTCGTTCTTTCTCATAATCAATAAATCATATATCATAAAGTGAAAATATAAAATAAAATAAAATTCAAAAAACAATTTTCATCATATGAACATTTGAATAAATCCCGCAATATATAACTATTCAAATTCATAAACCATATGCTTACTTAGATTATATAGTAAAATAAGACCAACCTATCCATCATAACATTGCAGTATCGTCTAGATATAATTATATAAAAGTCATGTTTTGTTGATCTTGTCTATTAATCCAAAAGTAACATCTATATAACTAATAAGATCTTTAGAGAGTAACATATGATGGAGAATTCTTACTTTGAATAACGGATTATAGATATATAAATCTTAACACAGACGTCTATTAGAAGATAGAATCTATAACTTTAATACAAAAATTTGGCAAAATGATTATATAGTATACTACCTTCAGCTTAGTGATATCAAGATAATTTTTTATAAGGAGTGTATACATTCAACCAAGAGGAATTAATCAAAGAACTTTTAATAACTATCAACGATATTAGTTTGCTCTTTGTTTTTCAAGGTTTCTCTTCAGAATGAAGGTGACATTGACAAATTTAAACTATGACAATTATAGAGTAGTTATACAAAACTTTTATTGAAAACTTTGTACAAATAAATTCATTTTCCTGTTCCATATGTTGTACTTACTTATGGAATTTAAAAGTTCACTCTCTATTAAGGCTTGCATTACAAATACCAATGACTTCATCATAAAAATCAACCCTATTGAGAAGTTTATGTGGTGTAATGCTAAATTTGTCAAAAGTGGGGGCACCTTAGGCATTGTTTTTGTTGTTATCACAACATAAGCTTAATCTGGTTCTATGTAACAGAATTTGTGCAATTTCAAAATCACAAAGAGACTAAAAGGGGGGGAAAAAAAACAAAAGATTAATTAAAAAATGTTATATGAATTAAGCATTGCATATATGAAAGAGTTAAGCAAATAATGGGACATAAAACATTATTCAAACTAACACAAACACTAACTTTTCTATTTTTTTCATAGGTAGATAGTGGTGGAGGGGGGATGGTGGGGTTTGAACCACAAATATGGGACACCACAAAGAATTTATTTACCTCTAGGCTATCATTTGCACCCCTAAAAATTAACCTAGAAGGCTAGACAAAAGAATAATTGGAATTTTAAAAAAGAATTAATCACAAGTTCCTCAAGTATCTATACAGAAGAACATTAATATCATAGTGATGTTCTAGAGTAAATTATATTTTGCCTTATTCTTTTGTCTAGCCTTGCATATATGAAAGAGTTAAGCAAATAATGGGACATAAAACATTATTCAAACTAACACAAACACTAACTTTTCTATTTTTTTCATAGGTAGATAGTGGTGGAGGGGGGATGGTGGGGTTTGAACCACAAATATGGGACACCACAAAGAATTTATTTACCTCTAGGCTATCATTTGCACCCCTAAAAATTAACCTAGAAGCTAGACAAAAGAATAATTGGAATTTTAAAAAAGAATTAATCACAAGTTCCTCAAGTATCTATACAGAAGAACATTAATATCATAGTGATGTTCTAGAGTAAATTATATTTTGCCTTATTCTTTTGTCTAGCCTTGCATATATGAAAGAGTTAAGCAAATAATGGGACATAAAACATTATTCAAACTAACACAAACACTAACTTTTCTATTTTTTTCATAGGTAGATGGTGGTGGAGGGGGGATGGTGGGGTTTGAACCACAAATATGGGACACCACAAAGAATTTATTTACCTCTAGGCTATCATTTGCACCCCTAAAAATTAACCTAGAAGGCTAGACAAAAGAATAATTGGAATTTTAAAAAAGAATTAATCACAAGTTCCTCAAGTATCTATACAGAAGAACATTAATATCATAGTGATGTTCTAGAGTAAATTATATTTTGCCTTATTCTTTTTTTGATATTTTGCTTAAAAGATGATCAACTAAGCAAAGTAAAAACTTATCAAAAAAACTCAAATAAACTAAAATTGTGTTGCCAATTCTAAGTCAATTAAGAGTAACAAAAGTCAATATCATTAAAAAATTTGGGAAGGAAAACAACAAAATCACTTTACATAGACTAAATGTAAGAATACCAAAAAGAAAGGGGAAAAAAAGTTCATTTCTATTTGTGCGTTTTGTTCACCTCAATGGTCATCCTATTGTTGACTTAACTTTGAAAATCTCTGACAAAAACAATCGATGTCTTCTCAAAATGGTGAAAACTAAAGCTTGATTGAAAAATATGGAGAACAAATAGTGTTGAACTAATTTTGTTGTTGTAAATGATGAGGTGATCGTATCTAGAATGTACATTGATAGATATATTGTAAAGCTTAAATAAAAAATGATTGATGTTTGAGTGAGAGAGAAATACGTTTGTGAAAAACTGAAAATTTGGAAGAGTAAACATTGTAACTGTAGATAAACGAAGAGACACAAAACTCATCTTTGGGCTGTAGATTTTGCTTGAAACTTTAATTGTATCTACTAAAAAGATAATAAACTATTCAATTTTAATAATTACTTGAAATTAGAAAGAAGAAAATGAAAAGTTGACATCAATTTGGGTGGCTGAATAGTCAAACATTTGTATCTGAATAGTCAAACATTTTGCATTGTCAAATGCATTTTATAGAAATTTAAGATTCTTTTAACAAATTCCAAATAATTAGATGAAAAGGTAAGTATATTTTTGAAAAGAAATTAACATGAGCAGTTTCCAAAAATAATCATTTGGTTCTTATTTACTTACAATTATTATGAATTGTAAAGAAAATTATCAAATTTCAACAATTATTGAGAAATTAACTGTTGAAATTTGCCATATGTCAATCCACATATGACACATAGCACCTTAGCACCTTATCATCCAAACATAGTTCACTTACAAAGGACAATGACTAACATAGGACAATGTTAAAGGTGAAAATTCAATTAATAAGACTATATATTGCATAGAAATTATTACCAACCATAATCACACAAAAGAATGTAACAAAAAAAGAAACGTAGAGGTGAAAAATATATATTATCAAATTTATAGAAATTTGTATGAATCAAAGCAATGATTATTACACATTTATAGAGCTGGAATATGTCCCAACTCCACCACATTCTAAGTCCTCAAACAACAAACAAAGTCTATTGAACACGTTTACTTCAATTTCACTTCTTAAAAGAAAAAAAAAAAAATCCTAATATCATTTTCTATACAAGTTACGTATCAAATGTTTCTCAAAAAAAAAAAAAAAAAAAAAAAGAGTTATGTATAAAACTTTTGAGTTCTAAAAAAATCTAACAATTTATAAATTGATTATCACTATGTGAATGTTAAAAGAATCAAGTCAATTTAATGTTACAAAAATATCTCCCACAAAATATATTGATATTTTTTCATTCCAAACAACTATAAAAACAATTTAATCTTTATTAGGCATGGGAACCATGAATTTAGTTACTTGGAGACACATTGTAAGAAAAAATTCCAAAAGGAATTATTTTAATCCAAGTAACCCATAATTACAATCCCATTACATAAAATAATTCCAAACCCTAATAGATTACCTTATGAATAAAATATGATCAGAATTATGAGAATCCATTAACACAAAGAGACCAAACAATCAAAATAACAATCTAGATATTTTTTATTTGGTGATTGTAATAAAATATTGAATTGTGAGAATAGACTAAGAAAGAGAGAGAATAGAAGCTTACTAAGTAGAGCTTCAAATTCATTAAGATATGAGTCTTTAGAGGGAGAAAATTCTGCCATTGAAGAAATGCCAAGTGACTATATTTGGCTTTCATAGGCAAAATATGCCAAGCAGATAAGTTTTATGATGAAAAAAATTGACATTTATATTTTATTCACAATAATTTTTGTATAAAGTAGTTCAAACTTTTATGCCTTCCTAGAAAGATTGGAACTCCAAGCTACTCTAAAAGTCACTTTTATTCTCCTTCAATATCCCTTAAAAATTAAAAAAAAAAAAAACAAACAAAAAATGATGACAACATAATTGAGTTTTTGTTTAGTATGAAATCTATTTGTTGTAAGGGCCAACCTTAAGGGCAGAAAATAAAAAGGCATCAAAAGATTGTATGTATGTATGTGTATATATATATATATATATATATATATATATATATATATATATATATATATATAAGTTAGATAGATAAATACAAACATGATAGGCATAAGAAAACTGTAATGAGAGAGAGAGATACCTTGAAAATAATAAAGGCACGCATTTTTACAGACCAAAACTCGTATATGTAAAGAAAATAAGTCAAAATACATAGCCAAGAGAAGAGTTCATGAATATTGCTAAACACATTGATAGGGGTGCCAGTGCCAATGGTTGGTAAAAAAAACAATTTGTATTTGTGACTAAATGAAAAAACACAGAATTATTATTATTATTGTTTTAAAAAAAAAGAGTTACATTGATTGGTTGGCTACCTTCTAGAAATATAACATCATGCACATTGTGAGCAAATTAGCATTTAGTCTTAACGTTAAACAAAAAATACTAACCATTCAAAAAGTCATCAAAAGTTGCGATACAAATATAGTGATAATTCAACATTGTGAAACACACCTAAACAAAAATCAAGAGTGATATGTAAAAGAAATCGAGAACCCAAAATTTCAATAAAGAATCGATAAATTCCTCTGGGATTGTAAGCAATAATCAATAGTGGAATTGAATTCTTGATAGTTTGCATACCTTTGTCTTGCATATTCATTGGGCATTGGCTAAGTACAGAAATTTGGGGGGGGGGGGGGGGGAATAAAGTGGAGAGAACTTACATGCAGAATATATAAGATTTGGATTAGCTATTGAAAGTGGAGGGGTGATTTGGATAGAAGACTCTTAACTCTGTATTTACGTTACAAGAAACCGTTTTGCTTCCAAATTCCAATTTTGGATGGAAGGATGTAAATAGTCGTAACTAAAGATAATAACTCATGTTGTATGGATAACAATTGAGATGATTTAGTATATGTAGTAGATTAGTAGCAGATGAATAGTCATCTTTTTTTTTTTTTTGAGAAGGAGATGAATAGTCATCTTAATAGAGTGCATCAACATGTTTGCCCATGATCTATATTTAATTTTTTTAATAAAAAAAAGAGAGAAATCATAAAGTAAAAAAGGATTTTTTTTAAAAAAAAGTATAAGGTGGCTCAACTAGAGCGTAGTAACATTAAATGTTACGCTTAAGTTTTTAGTAATATATAGAATATAGATATAGATAAGAAAACCAATTGTTTAGTTGATACATGTATATAATATACCATTGTCCGTTTGTTAACAAAAGAAAAAGTTTTGTGAAAAAGAAAGTATTGAATAAATATAATTAAATACTACTAAATAAATTTATAATCAAAATTTGATTTAAATAAAATATAATTTCATTATAATTTTCTAGTATTTGGTTTTTTATTAGTGTTATTTCTTTTAGTTGCACTATTTTATTATATTGTTTAATCCAATATTCTAATTTGTTGCCTGATGAAATAAATATGTTTTATTATTTTTATTTATGCAATTCAGGATCAAGTAGAGTTAAAATATATAAAAATGTTAGATTCTTTTTCAAATGCATGTATAAACAAAAATTTAATGTGTGATTTTATATCTAAAAAAGCGAGAAGAATAGATTTTAAGTAAAAAAAATATTTTTTTTTTAAAAATATTTTAAAATATAAAAAGCCTCTTTTTAATCTTCCTCTTAAGCCCCAAGATCTATAGAGCCACCCCTGATAATATGGGAACATAAATTATTTTCAACCCTATGCAATGATAGATGGCTTAGGGTAATTCAGCTTAGATTTCATTAAAAAAAAAAAAGAAGAAGTAAAAAAGTAAAAACTCCCAAAACACAGAGTAGGGAGGGTCCATATTAGGGTAGCCTCCCAGTTACACTCAAACTAGAAGTTTACAAAGAAAGAAACCACTACAACAAAACAAAACGAGCCAAACCAGCACAACAGTGCAACAATACACCAACAACAACATCTTCCCATCTTTACTCAAACTAAGGGATACTAGGAGACTAAGCAATAAATTGGTGCATAAGCACACTGACTGCACAGTAGCACTGACTGTCTAGATTAATCCCCCAATTACAGCAAATGGTAGTTTTTAATACAGATTTCTCAAATTTTGTTTCAAACCCCAGCCTGGCTTTGACATCCTTAATGATGTTTCTCATAATCTGCTCCAGTCTAAATTCTACCTTCATGGACTATAGCATTCCTTTGAAGCCAAATGTGGTATATAGTCCTCATCTGGTCTTCATCTTCTATTACTCCATGTATAGAAACACCACACAGCAGCATGATCTCACACTCAAGGTCGCCTAAACATGAATTAAATTTACTTTCATAACAAGTTACAACCAAAACACCATGCTATTCACGGACACTCTTTATCACATTGAAATCTCCAGCCAAAATCCATGGAAAACCCTTCACTTGACTGCAAAACTGATCCAACTTATCCCACAAAATTGATCCCTCAATGCCCTCAGTAGCCCCATAAATAAAGGAAGAGTGGCAGTTTTATCCTTGAAAAATATTTTGCAGTGAATAGCTTGAGAAATTACTTGACAAATTTGAACAGAAAAAATGTCCTCTACCTAGATTTTACCTAGGTCATGTTGAGAGACAGAATAACATAATTTCCATCCAGGTAAAATGGAATTCATAATCTCTAGTTTTCTCCTCCCTTACTCTTGTTTCAACCAAGCACACTAGGTTAAGATCCATTTCCCTTGCTTTCTTTTCGACTTCTGCTTCAAGGGGCAATTCAAACCCCTGATATTCCAAATTAACCACTTCATGAGCAATTGATGAGAAAGGAAGGAGACAAAGCCCTCCTAACTGATGGCTTACTAGTATCACAGCCAACTTTCTTAAATTACTTCTTAAACAGTAAGGGTGGAGAAGCTCTTTTTGGTGGGGAAGTTACGACTCCTCCTACTGCCAGCCTTGCTACTTTTTAGTTTGGCAGAATTAAATACAACAAATCTATTACTTGGAAGAAGAGGATTTGGAGTTAACTTAGGACTAGAAGCATTCACCTGGGCTTTCTTTCACCTAAATTAATCAGTCTTCACTTCATCTGCAACCTTCTTGGCCTTCATAGGCACCCATCTTCTGAGTCATCCTTCTTGGCCTTCATAGGCACCAATCTTCTGAGTCATCCTTCTTGGATCAACTGTTTCAATATTTCCACAGTTGGCAGCAGAATGTCCAAAGAAATTACATTTTTGGCATTTCACAGGGATCCATGGATATTCAATCCCAACAAGAAATGGATTTCCATCACCCATTCCTACTTCAATCCCACCCGGAAATTCAGCCTTTAGATCAACCTCAACAAAGACCCTAGCAAACCCAACTTTTCTAATGCTCTTTTCTTAATCATAATCTGTTTGTGAAGGTTATAATCTGCACCCAGCTTTTCTAATAGTAATTCTAAATGCTCATAGCACCAACTTACTCATCACAAGTTTTGAATTAGTCTTGATCAAAGCACATTCCCCAAAAAAAAAAAAAATAGTGATAATTGCAGAGCCAAAACTATCTAATCAGTAGGTCCACTTAAGTGAGATCATCACTATGAACTCAGTTTTGAATAACTGCATGTTAAAAAATTATCTTTATTTACAGAGAATCCAAACGAACAAAGAAGAGAAATGGAAATTGCTAGTCTAATTCTAGAAATCTTTGGAAAATTCTTGGTGGCACCCCTTAGAAAACAGTTTTGGCTTCTGATTCACCACAAAAGCAACTTGGAGAATCTCAAAGAAAAATATCGGATGCTGTGTGCTGAGAGGGCTGAGGTGCAATTAAAGGTTGACAGAGCCAGATGGAATGGAGAGGTAATCTCACCTTTGGTTGAGTTGTGGGTACAAGATGCGGATAAGATCATTGAAGGTCTGCCGAGATTCATAGAAGAAGCAAATGGGATAGCCGAGAATGGGTGGTGTCCAAATCTGAAGTCCCGTTATTCCATGAGTAGGAAAGCAAAGAAGATGACCCAGGCCATTGTTAAGCTTCCACAGAAGGAATTTGATAGTGTATCCCATTCTGCAGCTCCACAGGGATTAGAATCATCATCCATAGAAGGTTTTGAGGGTTTTCAATCAAGAATAAAATTGACAATAAGAGTTTTAGAGGCTCTAAGGGATGACAAGATCAACATGATTGCAATATGCGGTATGGGGGGGATAGGAAAAACAACAATGGCCAAAGAGGTAGCGAAAAGAGCAAAAGATAAGTTATTTGATGAAGTTGTAATGGCAGTGGTGTCCCAGAATCAAGACTTGAGAAAGATTCAAGGTCAAATTGCAGAGATGCTAGGTTTGAAACTTGTTGAAGAGAATTTACTTGTAAGAAAAGAAAGATTAAAAAAAAGATTAATGGATAACAAGAGAATCCTTGTGATATTGGATGATGTTTGGGATGTACTTGATCTAGAGGCAGTAGGAATTCCTTATGGAGGACAGCACAATAGATGCAAAATCTTGTTGACATCACGAAGTGAAGAAGCCTGCATTCAAATGAAAACTCAGTTGATTTATCCCATCAAAGTCTTAACTGAAGAAGAAGCATGGAGTCATTTGAGAGATAAGGCAGGTAATTGTATTGATACTCCCAATCTACGTCCAATAGCAAAGGAGGTTGCGAAAGAATGTGGAGGTCTACCTGTTTCTATAACAACTGTTGGAAAAGCCCTAGAAAACAAAAGCAAGGTAGAGTGGAAAGCTGCTCTTCAGCAGCTTAAAAAGTCTACCCCGAAAAATATTTCTGGTCTAGATTCAAAGGTCTATTCCAGCATGGAGCTCAGCTACAATTGGTTAAGAAGTGATGAAGCTAAGTCATGCTTTTTGCTATGCTGTTTATTTCCAGAAGATCATGATATTCCCATTGAATATTTGGTCAGATATGGTGTGGGACGAAGGTTGTTTGAAAGGATTGATAATGTGGCAGAAGCGAGAAATAAAGTTCATGCAATCGTTGAAGATCTTAAAAGATCGTTTCCACTGTTGGATAGTGAGAAGGGAGAATGTGTCAAAATGCATGATGTTGTAAGGGATTTTGCCATATCAAAGGCAGATGAACTTGGTTTTCTGGTAGAAAGTGATAATAAAATGGAAGAATGGCCAGAGAAAGATAAATATTACCATTATAAAGCAATTTCCCTAATGTCGCGAGAAATGAAAAATCATCCTGAAGACATAGAGTGTCCGAAACTTGAGCTTCTGCAGCTATCATGTAGCAAACTTACTACACAGATGTTCCCAGCCAGTCTTTTTAAAGGGATGAAGGAACTGAAGGTATTGTCTATGCAAGGTATGTCCTTTCTGTCACTACCACAATCAATCCAGGTTCTTGAGAACCTTCGGACACTGCATTTGGATTATTGTAAGTTCGAAGATGTATCTGCAATTGGAGCACTTAAGAAACTAGAAATGCTTAGCTTTTTTGGTTCTAGAATCAGGGAGTTGCCGAGAGAAACCAAAAACCTAAGTCATTTAAAGTTGCTAGATCTGTCAAAATGCTTTGATCTTCAACGAATTCCACCTGGTCTCCTATCGAGTTTATCTCGACTAGAAGAGTTGTATATGGGAGAAGTCCTTATGGAATGGGAACCTACTGAAGGCAACAGAGAGGGAAAGGGATCCAATGCAAGCCTTGCTGAACTAATGTCTTTCTCCCATCATTTAATGGCTTTAGAAATTTGTATACCAAACCCCAAGTCATTCCCAAAAGACTTTCTCTTCAAAAATCAAATGCCAAGATTTCATATTTTTACTGGTAATCTGATAAGTGGTGGGTTTTATAGGCCCCCACTTACTGATCAATTCAAATATCAGTCACATGATTATTTGTTTGAAAACAGTTTGGTACTTTGGGGAGTTGACATGCTTGAGATTCCAGAGAGTTCGATGCTTCATCAACTCTTACAGAAATCTGAAATTTTAGAATTGCGGGAAGTAAAAAATTTAAAAAATATTCTGTATGAGTTAGACCAAAAGGGTTTTCAATGCTTGAATGTTCTAAGAGTTCGTCATAGTAAGGATGTAGAATATGTAATTGATACCACATCAAATCAGACTCCACAATCTGCGTTCCCTATCCTGGAGTCACTGGAACTGTCTCATTTGGTTGAATTAAAAGAAATATGTCATGGGCTATCAAAACGCAGCAGTTTAAAAAATGTCAGATCAGACTCACAGCTTGCTTTTTTTGGCAACCTCAAATCTCTTTGGCTATCAAAATGCAGCCGTTTGAAAAATGTCTTTTCATTGTCCATAGCGAGAGGTTTGGTTAAACTCCAAAAGTTAGAAATAGAACAGTGTGATTACATGGAAGAAATTTTCCTCAAGGAAGGAGAAGAAGATGAAATGGCATTTGATAGGATCAAGTTTCCACAATTAACATCAATACGCATATCCTGTCTACCAAAACTCATTGGTTTTTGTACAGCTGGGGATCCTGCAGTTAACATTTCTCATAAATTGTTGCCATCCAAGACAATCCTGTGGTTATTGAATTTGGAAAATCTAAAATTAAATGAGGCTGATTCACTAAGAGTGATATTTGATCTTAAAGGAGTCGACCATGACTACCGAAGAATGGCAGTACTTGCCCAATTGAAAACTTTAGGCTTATGGAGTTTATCTAAGTTGACAGAAGTGTGGAACAGTGTTCCACGAGGTGTTCAGGGTTTTCAAAACCTAACATCTATTATAGTAAATAGATGTCACTGTCTAAGTTACTTATTCCCATCTTCTGTTGCAAAACTACTTGTGGAACTTCAAAGCATTACGGTGGATAAGTGTGTTGCAATTGAAAACATTGCTCAAAGAGATGGAGAGGAAGAGGAAGCAGATATCACTGTGTTCCATAAAGTTACTTCCTTCGACTTAATAGGACTGCCAAGTCTAGTGAGTCTTTCTACTGGAGCTTATTCTTTTGCATGGTTATCCATGAAGAAGATCGATATGAAAAGTTGTCCCAAATTGAAAACATTTGGTTCAGAAATTTGGAGCCCAAGAAAGCAGAAGAAAACCAATGGGGATCGAAGCACCACCAAAAAATCCCAAGGAAGCTCCTCAGTGAACAAAGAGGTATGTATCTGACTAAATAATAGTAATTTCTTTCCCTTAACATTAAAAGTTCTAGATTTAAGCACATATCCCAATGGTGCAATGCTGTTCTATTTGTTCATCTGCTCTATTCTTCATGTACCTAATATTGATTGCTTTTCTTAATTTTTCTATTCTTTATGCACCTAAAATTGATTGCTTTTTATTTGTGTATCCACTCTGTTTATACCATCCGTAGATGGATATATTCCTGCTTTGCTGTCAAGCCCATGGCTCCAAATAATTTTGATAGATCTAAAAGAAATGATTATTTTGATTATAATACTTCTTTTAACAGTTCTTCTTTATTTGTAGCGTACTTTGACTAAGCTGAAGGATCCAAGAGCTAGTGATATCGACAATCCCTCAAAGATACAGTCACTTTTTCCATCACATATAATTGGGTGCTTAAAGAGTCTAGAATCAATTGTATTAGAGGATTGTCAGTTGCTGGAAGTTATATTTCAACTTGAAGAACTAAATTTTGAGGAAAGTGAAGTAGCATCAGTTCTTGATCAGTTAAGAGAATTGAATCTATATAATTTACCAAAACTGATGCACATATGGAAGAAGGGTCCAGAAAGGATCGAAAAAGGTTTTGGAAACTTGAGATTGTTAGTAGTATGGGGATGTAACAGTCTGTCATATTTGTTCTCACCATCCATAGCAAAATTGCTTGTGATGTTAGAGGAAATACAAGTTACTAAATGTAAAAAAATTGAAGAAATCCTTATAAGAGCTATAGAAGAAGAAAAAAAAGAAAAAAATTTGTTCCACAAAGTGAACTCAATCTTGCTCAGGGACTTACCAAATCTGAAGTGTTTTTGCAATGAAGCCAATGCTTTTGAGTGGCCATCCCTAAAGAAAATGATTGTAATTAGATGTCCCAATTTAAGGATGTTTGTTCCGTCCAATCTAGAGACACCTGAGCTGGAAGGAGTATATGAAGACATTGAATTCAGAACAAGTCAGTGGAAGGGAGACCTTAATGCCACCATAGAGCACATATTCAAAGGAAAGGTATGGCACATTCTCACTGCAATTATCTCACTAATGGAAGAATTTAACACTTGTGTGTAACCATAGAAGTATATAATATGCCAATATTTCTGTTTAATTAATTAGCAGAAATTACACAACAGTTTAATTAAAATGAAAAAGGAAAGAAAGGAAAAACACAATTTTCGAATACCAAAAAAATGTTTTGAAAAACAGTAATTTCTTCACTTACGACCAATTATAGCATCACCAATAGTAAGCACATAGTTACTTTCATTTTTCTAGTTGCAAATATTATGATTACTTAAATCACATAAATACTTCTATTCATACAGGGAAAACAGGTAGATCAAGAGACGTAGCAACAAGTGTAAACCGAAACCACTAAATCTGAGAAGGATATGTGATGCTGGGCAAGGCATACAGGAGGTGAGCGTGTTACCTTTTTTTATATATCAATTTAGTATATTTGGTCAGAATCCAAAAATGCATAAAAATGAAAAACGCATACAATTTTTTTTTTTTTTTTTTTTTTTCATATATATATTTTTGAAAGACGCAGATCATTAAATAGAAAATCATGTAGTGTCCGGTACACTTTTTTCCTCTCAAGAAAGAAGATGCTAATTAGAACTACAACCTGTATTATGGGGGCTGAATAATAAAGAGGTTATATTAGATATATTATTCAATTGCTTCTGTACAACTTAGCCCCAAAAAAGCTATGAAGCACGGGTGCGGGTGCGGGTGCGGGTACGGGTACGGGTGCGGGTGCGGGTACGGGTACGGGTGCGGGACTCGGCAATTTTTGAAAAAGGTGGGTGCGGGTGCGGCAGGACTCAGCAATTAAAAAATTATTAAAAATATTTTTATTTATATTTTCTATATATTTTTACTATTAAAATATTCTTAAAAAACATATTACTAATTTACTATGCCTTGATTCACAAAACAAAGAAAGAAAAAAAGCAAGAAACACAAAACACAACACAAAACCAAAAAGAAAACACAAAAGAAGCAACAAATATTCAAAATAAAATTAAGGAAGGATAGATTTAGGGTTTTTGGATCTCATTTAGAGCCAATTTCGGCTGTTGCAACATGATTTTCGGCCTGTTTCGGGCATGTTTCGGCCGTTTCGGTCGCCGGCCGATACGGCCGAAACAGCCGAAACAGATCGATTCTGGCCGAATTGGCCCGAATCTGCTCGAATCGGCGCCGCGTCGGCGTGATTCAAGCCGCGTCGGCGCGAGTCGGCTGGAAAAAAAACGAAAACACGTGGCCGACGCGGCTTGACGAGGCACCGACGCGCGAGCAGCGGTGTCCCTCGCACGTTGCCGCGTCGCGCCGCGTCGGACGTGGGTGCGGCACCTCCGGTGCCGCGTCCGTGCTTCCTAGAAAAAAAGTTGCTATAGAGTTGCCAATTAAACAATTTTTTTTTTCCCTTGCAAGAGAATGTGGTAATACATATATTACCTCAACAGTACATTGATTTCACTCATAAAACTGCAATCAATCAGGTCCTTTTGTTAATCCAAGCATGCTGGGAACATTATTAATTGACCGTGCATGGCATTCAGGTACTTGTCTGTGTTTTTCTACGCTTAATCAATCATTTCATTTTGTGAAAACTATCTAATTAGTACGTCCACTTTAACGAAATCATCACTTCTAACTCGGTTTTATAAAACTGGAAGTTTATAATAAACTTAATCTTTCCTTGCAGAGAATTGGAAAGAAGAAAGGAAAGAAATGGATAGTGTTATTTCAATTGTATCAAAAATTGGAGAATACTTGGTGGTGCCAATTAGACAACAGCTTGGTTGTAGGAATTCCTTACGGAGGCCCAATTATATACATGTGGAATTGATGGAAACCACAAAATGTCTCCAAGATATTGAATATACATTTTCTTGTTAATGAGGAATACTCATCTCTGCATTTTCATTTTCTCTATTTGGCTTTAACTTTTTCTTTATCATACTTCACTTTTTATTCTTTGACATTTATTATCACTAGTCGCAGACTCACGTGATGTGTGAAAATAAACAACTATTTTGTAACATGATATAATGTATGATTTATTCTTTAAAGTTAGTGAAGCTTTTATTTCTAAAATTATTATCATCTCGTCATCTTTACAAATATATCATTTTATTATTTTGAGTTTTTTTTTTTGAAAAACTTAGATGCATTTGATTAATATTATTCCATTATTGTTTTTGAGATAAAAGATAGAAATATATATTTTTTTTTCAAGTGATCTATATTATTCAAACTTTTGTATAGTGTGTTATGTATGGTTCTTTTTTTTACAACTAAAATTTTTAAGTTCCAAATTCACATTCTCTTAAGAAGATTATCATGATAATCAAACCTTATCACCAATTTATTATTGATATTACTTAAATAATTTATATAGAGACAATCAAATATATAATCATTTTACTTCTAAAATAACTAAAAATTAACTCAAACAAAAACTATAAGAGGGATAGAGGGTACATGTGATAAATAACTCAAAAAACACACCACCAAAGTATATTATCTAAAAGTAGAGACAAAAAAAAAAAAAAATCATCATCTAAAATAGAGTTGCAAGAAAGAATTAATATAAGAGAGAGAGAGAGAGAGAGAGAGAGAGAGAGAGAGAGAGAGAGAACCATCACCTTTTTTGGAAAAGAAAATGAGACAAATAACAAAATTATATAAAAGAAGATGAGTAGAAGAATATTCAAAAGAAAATGTATAGTTGTAAATACCAAATTATCTAAGTCATGCTATATAATAGAATAACATTAAATCATTCTGTAATTTCATAGGATAATATGTAACAAACAAACAAAAAAATTTAAAAGATAAAAAAATTTAAATATAACCAAATCATATCAACCTTAAGTAGAATTAAACATAAAAATTCATCAATTTGAAGAATTAAACATCCACAAAATCATATCAACCTTAAAAAAATTTAAATATAACCAAATCATATCAACCTTAAGTAGAATTAAACATAAAAATTCATCAATTTGAAGAATTAAACATCCACAAAAAAAGAATATATATATATATAGAGAGAGAGAGAGAGAGAGAGAGAGTATTCACCTTTTTTGTGTGAGCAAAATATGGATTGAATAGAAGAGAAAATAACAAAATTTTATAGTAAAAAAAATGGGGAAAAGAAGAGCCAAAATAAAAGGAAGATGAAGAAATGGAGAAATTGTAAGGTTAAGATATAGAGTAGTAGAGAGATAAAAAGGAAAAAGTAAGTAAATGTTTTTTTATATATATATATATATATTTTTTTACAAGATAGAATTCTACTCTAGCCTAATTTAAGTATATATGTGTGTGAAACTCCTTCTCAGAGCTTTGAACCTTGGCTCTTACCCCCCACACCTCACACCCCACAAGTATTTATACTTATGGAGTGACCATCGTACCAAGGGTGTGCGGTGGTAAAAGTAAGTAAATGTTAGAGAAGGTAGAATTGTAAAGTGGCAAATTAATGAGGAAAAAAATAATTAAAAAGGAGATAAAATATTGAAATTAGGTTAATGATGTGACACTGATATGGCTCAACAAGAGCGCAACAACATCAAACACTATGCTTCAGTTTTTAGATATATATAGAATATAGACATAGATGCCTGTGTGTATTTTTTTATGGGTATCTATTACTATTACCTTGTAAGTTTTAATTACACAAATGTCAGATTGAACACAGTAAAGGCTACATATGCTCAATTTGTCAATGACTCAACCAACTAGGAGGCTTTTCTTATTTTTTTTATCTAGTAAATTTCGCCTTTTAACCCCAAGCAATAGGATGGTTTCTGTTACCCTCTCTAATCTTCAAAATTTAGTAATCATCTTCTAAAGTTACACTCTAGATTGCAAATAGCTTCATAATATTCAAAAATTGACATATATGATGTTTTAAATATGTGGTTGTTGAGAGAAATGTACACATTTTAGTTAGGATAAAGTTTGGCTATAACTCCATTACATATCTTATTATTTGATATGAATTTCAAAAAATCCACCATTAGAATATATTTTCTTCTTATATTCTTCATATTTGCAAAATTTCTAGATGATCAAAGATCAATAGACATGTTACCTCAAATGTTTATATTTATAGTTTTTGTAGTATAAAATCATATGTAAATAAATAAGTTTATGGATCAAATAGTAAATAACATCCGATTAACACGAAATTTGACATTCATGTTAAGAAAATAAAGAACATGTAATCTAACGATTAGATTTTCAAAATATGTAGTCATGTTATTATTATTATTATTTTTTTAGAGTTTTGAGTATTGACAACAACTAAGTTTGTATCTAAATTTTGTCATTTTATTCAAGTTAATACATTTTAAATTATTACAAGTCACGTAATACTAAGTGTTAGAAAAGGATTAATTGTTCAAATTTCCCTTCCTCCATTGTACAATTGATATATAAAAGAAAAATGTTAAAAAAGTCAAATTTTGAACCAATTTTTAACAAGTAGGATTTATTTATTTTTTTGGTTTCCAAGATAATTATTAGGAGTTATATGTAGTAAGTTCATAGTTTTGGATGGTCATTGTTTGGATTTTAAAATATAGGCTATGCATTACAAATAACCTAATAGATTAGGAACACATGACCTGCTGACTTCCTCTCTTTTATCTTAATCTGTGCTTTGAGAGACACTCAAAATCCTCCGCCCCCAACCCAAAAAAATAAAAAAGGTCCAGAGTGGCTAAATTAATACAGTAATTGGACTATGAACTATAAATAATATCTTAAACTTGTGGCCTAATTTAGACTGTCATTTTTTTTTTTTGGGGTGACAGATAGAATAGAATTTCACTTTATGACATCTGGTCTATTATGATTGTTTTTTGTCATAAGGTGAAAAAACCAATTGGTTAACTGATTTTTAATTCATTCTTAAAAAAAAAAAAAACTGATTTTTGAATCTGTATTATTAACTGATATTTTTCTTTTTAATATAATCTAAAGTTTTTTACTGGAACTTTAGTCGTTTTTTCTAAAGAAAAATATTCTACGTTTTACCAACCTAATTTAATTTCTGTTAGCAATGGTTAATCGATCTGTTGTAGTACTTTTTGTGCATACAATCCAACCAACCTTTATTACTCTTCTTTTTGTCTTTTGTAAAGCATTCACCACTATTATTAGAGAATGGACAATATAGCCTCAATTCAACAGTAATCCTTCAGCACTATTGTTGTTCCTTTTGTTATCTATTTTTCCTTTTATTCTTTTTCTATGTTTATTTGTGTTTAAAATATAAATTACACTCTCAAAGTTTAATAAAAATTTATTTCGTGCCTTTAACATCATTTTTATTCAATTAGGTCTTTTAACTACCAATTTTTTTAATTAAGACCTCCTATTTGTCTTCGTAAGTAATGCTCTGCTAAGCACCCCAAAATGACTCTGTTTCAATTTTTAGCTTATTTTCTGAATATTTAATACCCAAATTATTTTTTTCTCAAAAAAAAAAAAAACCCAGAAATTTTTTATTAATATTATTTGAAAAAATATAGTGAATAAAAAATGGAAAGCATTGCTGAGACTTCAAACAAAACTAAATAAAACCAGGGAAAAAAAACAAAAAAAGAACAAACACCCATTAAACCCAATTGAAAATGAAAGGCAAATAATCCATAAAAGCCGCCCATATACGTATACAAAACCAGAACTAATAAAGCAATTGAAGGTAAAGAAAATGTGCATGAGTTTTCATAAATTAAAAAAAAAGAAAAAAAAATGTGCATGAGTTATAAAGACAAAAGGAAGCGAACCCATCAGCCATTTTGAAAGCACAATTGAAGAAATTGAGAAATGGAAAAAGAAGAAAAGTAGGAAATAAAGAATTACGTAGAGGAAGCAAATCTTGAGAAATATGAGGTTGTCCTTGAAAAGTTGAAAGTGGCAAAGCAATTGGAGAGCTTTCTTGATCGACTTGTAATTGGATCAACCACAGCTAAAATCTCCTCTTTTTTTTTTTTTTTTTTTTTTTTTTTTCATGTTTTCAGTGCAATGGTGAAAGAAATTTGCAACATGGTTGTTAAATTTGAACAAGTTTTTTCTATGATCTACATCACTATCATTGTCTCTCTCTCTTGCTCAATCGAGTTAGGGATTGTTGATTTTGGGGCCAAAATGGCCAAATACCACTGTTTACCAAAATATATATATCAATCTACCACTGTTTTGAAAATATGTAGAGATCTATCACATTTTGAAACTCAAGTTTGTGAAATTCGAGTTTGCTGTGTAACTCAAGTTCCGTAAACTCGAGTTCTTTGAAAAAATAGCCTTCAAATTTGCTGAAATTTTTTTGATGGAACTCGAGTAACATCTAAATTTTTCCATGGAACTCTTGTATCAAGTAAAACTTGAATTCCCCAAACTCGAGTATCCAAAAAGTAGGAGATCTTTATATATATTCGAAACAGTGGTAGATTGATATATATTTCGGTAAATAATGCTATTGTGCCATTTTGGCCGTTGATTTTGGTACAAAGACAATGACATTTAGGGGTGTATTTGTGTATCTGATTTTTTTTAAGTCAATGTCTCTTCAATTTTTTTAATAATAATAAGAAATAATTTCTGGTAATTAAATATTCAGAAAATTAGCCAAATTTTGAAACAATATCATTTTTGGGTGCTTAACGAAATATTACTTTAACCCATGACGGAGCTAAAAATTTGTGTTTGAGGAGGTTGAATAAAAAATAAAATAATTATTATTCTTTTCAATATATGTTATGGAGTTCAATTAATGATGTCGAAATGCATTGGTTAAGGTTAAGTTTAAGCACTTTATAAATTATATAGAAAACAAATGCATTTCAAAGTCAAGAAACCTAATTTAGTGTTAACCTACTCTGATACCAATTGTTAGTATTTTAGACCCTGGTTGATTGATGCTAATCAAATTAATCCAATTCAATTAGTTAATTGGTTATGATCTTGGATTTAGATTTGATTAATGACAATACATAAACCATATTGCAATATAAACAAGAAAATATGAAGGACATGGCAAGATAGTTATGAAGGCAAAACCTTCATAGGAAAAATCCTCTGGAGGCTTAACATTTACCCTCAACTAAAGAATCTACTAATGAAAGGTGTACAATATTGAATTACCCAATCCTAAATTGCTACTTCTAGTAGAACTTATTGTCCTTACCCCATGAAACTTTCACGCGCTTGAACTCTTCCACAAGGGATCTCTTCACACGAACACATCAATATGTAACTTTAACTACCAACTTGAAGGTTCTCCTAGTAGCAGCTTGCTTGTGTTGTTGGTTGTAGTACCTTCCAAACATTCACCAATTTTTAAATTTTCAATTTGCTGGGTGATGGAGACACTTGCTTAGTATAGAACTGTAGGCGTACATCAATGCAGCCAGGGGTGTGCATAGGTTCAATTGAAGGGTATTTTTAATCCAACCAACCATGGTCGAGTTGAAAAAAAAATCTAACTTAACCGAACCCACCATAGGTGTCTAACTCAACCTACTTGAATCAGGTTAGACCCATAGAGCAAACAACTTTTATTTCAATTGAGCATTAGAACAACACCAACACCAATAAGAGCAAATCTATAACCTAATAAACCTGAGCAGTGCACAAAACCAACACAAACTATTTCATTTGTGCTTTAAAATTCAAACCAATACAAATATTCTAACCAAATAGTTTTATTTGTTGTGTTTGCCATATTAAAATCCTAAGTAATAGCACCACCATACACAAATTATCAAACCAAATGACATTTCATTTAATTAGTAAGATATCAAATAGATAAATATCAACTCAGTTGATAAACAAAAGAGTAAATAATAAAATTATGTAATATATTTGAAAAATATATGTTAAATATAGGTGTGTTGGGTTGGGTTAGACGGATTTGTGAATTTGCTGATCCACACCCAACCCGATCCCCCGTAAAAATAAAAAAAATAATAATAAAAATTGAAAATCCAACACGACCCAACAACCCCTAAAAACTAACTCAATTCAGCAGATTGGGTTGGAAAGGGTCGGTTTTGGCAGATTGACGGGTTGGTTGCACACCCCTAAATGCAACAATCTCTCCTCTCTCTTTTGTTTAGCTTGACTTAGGTAAAATTTTATTTTAGGTCATGTATGGCATGCTTCCCAACGTGGCAAGGCCTTAAGTCATATTGTGCCTAAATCTAGAATTCATTAATCTAAGGCTCGATCAGTCAAGTGGTGTCTGGGCTTGCAATGAAGCTTTAGTGAAGCTTGATCGGTTGAATGTAGTCAAGCGTAAAGTCTAGCTAGCAGTTACAACAACTATCTTAAGTAATTAATGATGCAATTCTACAGTCTTCGTCTAGATCTTCAAACCAAAATTACAAACTGAATCTTCAACAGGTACAATTGGATAATGTTTTGAACATGGTTTACCAATACATACAATACATAGCCATAACAAAAGTGAATCTAGACTTTCTTCCATACCCTTGAGATTGATGTTCAAGGAAAGGTACGGATGTTTATTAATAAATAATCACCATTGATTCATTGTCAAAATGGCCAAGCAAGAATTGAATACCTTTACATTCTCATTTTCTTTCTTTAAGGCATTTACACTCTTATAATAACATCCACTTCCTTGTTTTCCATCACCCTTTCAATTCTTAATTACATCTAAAATCGATCTCGGTGCTCTACAAGTGTTGGCCAACAATTCTCTGCTGCAACCTGCAAATATTTCTGGGGCACACTTCTATGCTTTGTTTAGGAGGCAAAGGTAAGTAAACTTTTCTGTCCTTTTGGTGTTTCTTAAACATCTTTCCACGCCTGATTAATCCTAAATTTTTCTATGACCATGCCTCTTTGATTTGCACATTGTTTCACAATTCTGTTTCTTTTCTATTTATTTTATTTTGTTATCTAGTTATTGGTTGTCGATGGGTATTTCTACATCTCATATGGGCATTCACAATAAGAAAATAAAATATTGTTAAAAAAAAAAACAGAAAACATCATAGAATAGAAAACAGTGAAAATACACTCTCTTAAGAAATTTTAGCAATTATCCATCCCTCAAAATTTATCATGGGTTTTGATTGGAGTTTGTGGTATTTCGTATTCCTTTGTGTTCAATGGTGAAGCTAGTAATTTTTCCTAGAAGGGCCAACCTTGGGAAGTCCCACTACCCAACCATGTTGGGTTACTAGTGAGAAAACGTACTAACCATGAAGAAAACTTCTCAAACCAACTAGAACAAAATCTACCCTTTGAGATACCCTTGAACGAATTCATCAAATTAATTAATAGAATATCCCCCATAAATTACTCTTACCTTAAATTGTAATTGTTGGTTATATAGCATCTGAAAGAAAAAAAAGGTAAACTCTAGAGTTTATTCCCTCAAATAAAACCCAACAATTGAAGTAAATTTGTCTAAATTATTATTATCAAATATTAGTATATCACTAATAAACAAGTCTATAAGAATGGCTTAAATTTATTGCTCAAACAAATACTTTCAATTAAACAAAAATTAATGAAACACTATTATTAAGTTTAAATAGAAAACAATTTGCTAGTATGGGTGGTTGGTGGGTTTATGTAGTGGGTTTGTGGAATGGGTGGTGGATTTTTGGTGGGTGGCTGGGATTTGTGGTGGTTATGGTATGGGTGGTGGGTTTGTGGTGTGGGTGGTGGGTGGTGATGAATAAAAAAAGCAAAATAGATGATGATTAAAAAACAAATTTAAATCTTAGTCTTTGCTCCCCCCAAAAAAAAAGAAAAGAAAAAAGAGAATATTTAAATGAACTAGTAAAAAAAAAAAAACATTTGATTTGAGTGTATTATAAAGTGGAGCGTTAAACAACTTAAGGTGAATGCCCACAATCCAACTTTTTTTATAATAAGCTATTGGTCCACTTCTATAATACTGGACCTTATATATATATATATATATATATATATATATATATATATAATTTTTGAATCCCACTACACACTACAATACTACATGTACTGATCTTTCTTATCTAATTGAACTACACATATCAATTAACTTTATTTCTTGAGAATATATTGTATTTTCTTGAGAAATGAGAATAGAAGACATTGGAACTTGAATATAATGCAATACACACACACACGTAGAGAGAGAGCCAAAGATAGATAAATACCAGGGAGGGGGCTAAGTTTTGAAAACATTAAAATAATTATATAAGGAAATTTTCAAAATTTGGGAGGGGTCATACATAGCTCCACCCCTGATCAGAACTGTCAGCCCTAACAAATGATAAATTGAAAGGAGATGCATCGTCCTTCTTCCAACAACAACTTCCTAAGTAAAATTTGTGGAAATCATAATATGAATCAGTCACTAGAGTGTATATACTATTTTAGATTAAGAAAAAAAAAAAAGGAGTGATTAGATTGTAAATTTGTAACCATGCCAGCAAAAGAGTAAAAAAGAAAACTTGAATGTATAGAAGTGAATTTTAACAAATAAATATATTGAGATTGAAATAGAATGTTTAATGCCAACGAGGGCTTGGCTCAGCTGGTAAGGCTTGCATACTTCGTTTAACCCATCTAGGTTCGAGTCTCAATGGCAACAGGAGTCTGTTCGTGGGCATCCACATGGGTTGGCCTATGGGCTTTAATCTTAGTGCCCTGCCCGAGGGTTGGGGTAACCTAGCTAACCCTTATTTTCTTACAAAAAAAAAGAAAAAAGAAATATAATGTTTAATTACCTATTTAATTACAAAAGCACATGCTTGGAACATGTGAGAAAGGATCAAAAGAAAAAGATCTGTGTATCAACATAGCAACACCCAACATCACATAAAACATAATTATTAACTAAACATTTGCTTAGGATAAGCGCCACTTGGTGTATCCACTTGGTGCAATCACAGCTTTAGCTTTTGTGACAATTTGGTGCAGTCACTTGGTGCAACCATGGCTTCTAGTTTCAACTTTTATTATATAGTAAGTATATGATATGAAATGATATGATATAATATAATTTGCATTTCAAATTAGGCTCTGACCAGAGAATTTTAAGAATATACATATAAATCCTAAAAGCTTGAAATTGAGTTTGGTTTTTTGTTTTTCTTAGAATCAAAACAGAAAATCATCAACGTGGATTTGTCAAGTTCGATGACAAATCTGGTATTTTTTTTTTTTTTTTATCTCTAGTTTAGATTTTGGGTGGTCAAATTTGTGCCAATCTAGAGGTTTGTGCTTGGGTTTGGTGGGTTGTGAGATCTAAGAGATTTTTTTCATTTTGAAACGAAACAAACACCGAAAATAAAACACCCCTAAACATCAAAAAAGAAAATGTTACAATTGAAAACATTTTACAATGAAACAAACAGAATCTAAATCCCATCATGTATATTGTTAAATGTATTATATATATATGGTTACTTAACTCTCAAATTATGAGAGTGAGAAGTGAGAACAATTTTATTTACTAAAATCTATACCAAACATTCTATCAAACACCTTAAGCTCATCTTATAATCTTATCAATAGGTTGACATTAAGTAGATCACTACTAACTTGGTTTGAATAAATGAAAGATATAATTTAAAACTTCGTCTTTTGTTACAGAGAATCCAAAATAATAAAGCAAACAAATGAAGATTATTTCACATATCATCGACACCGGAGGAAACTTGGTGGTGCCAATCAAAAAATATCTTGGCTACCTAAGTCGCTACAATAGCAACATCGAGAATCTCAGAGATCAATTTCAGAAGCTGGGTGACAAGAGAGATGGGGTTCAATTAAAAATTGGTGAAGCAAAACAGAACAAAGAGGCGATTGCACCTGAGGTTGAGAGCTGGATAGAAAAGGTTGACAACATCAGTCAAGGTCTGCAAATATTCCTTGAACAAGATGTCAAAGAAAATACAATGGGATTGTGTCCCAATCTGAATACACGTTGTTCCTTGAGTAGGAAAGCTAAGAAGAAGGCTTTGGAAATTGATGGGGTTTTAAGGGATGGACAATTCACTAAAGTGTCCTATCCTCCACCTCCTCCTCCTCCACCACAGGTCATAGAAACTTCATCCAAGAAAGGTTTTAAGGTTTTTGAATCAAGAATACCTATCATGAAAGAAGTTTTGACTGCTTTCAGAGATGACAAGATTAGCATGATTGGCATATGCGGAATGGAGGGGATTGGAAAGACGACAATGGCAAAAGAGGTAGCAAAAAGAGCAAAAGATGATAACCTATTTGATGAAGTTGTGATGGCAGTAGTGTCCCATAAAAAAGACTTGAGCAAGATTCAAGGTCAAATTGCAGATATGCTAGGTCTAGAACTTGAAAGAGAGAGTGTACTTAGAAGAGCAGAGCAGATATATTCAAGACTAATGGTTAGTAGTAAGAGTGTCCTTGTAATATTTGATGATGTTTGGGAAGAAGTTAATCCAAAGGATGTAGGAATTCCTTATGAAGGTGAACTCAATAGTTGCAAAATCTTGTTGACATCAAGAAGCGAAGAAGTCTGCAATCTAATGAAATCTCAGAAGATTGTTAAAATTGAAGTCTTAACTGAAGAAGAAGCTTGGAATTTTTTCAAAGAGATGGTAGGTAATTGTGTTGATACTCCTGATCTACATCCAATAGCAGAAGAGGTTGCAAAGGAATGTAAAGGCATACCTATTGCTATCGTTACTGTTGGAAGAGCTCTAGAAAACAACAGAAAGAACAAGTGGGTTGCTGCACTTCAACATCTTAAAAATCCTATCTCAAAAAATATTCCTAGTCTGGATTCAAATGTCCATTCCAGCATAGAGCTTAGTTACACTTTGCTAGAAAGTGATGAAGCCAAGTCATGCTTTTTGCTATGTTGTTTATTTCCAGAAGATTATGATATTCCCATTGAATATTTAGTCAGATATGGAGTGGGACAAAGGTTGTTTGCAAAGATTGATACTATGGCAGAAGCAAGAAATAGAGTTCATGTAATGGTTAAGGATCTTAAAAGATCAAATCTGTTGTTGGATAGCAATGAAGAAGAATGTGTGAAAATGCATGATGTTGTACGTGATGTTGGGAAATCAATTGCTAATGAACATATCTTTTTGGAAGAATGGACAGAGAAAGATACATATGAGAATTATGCTGCAATTTCTCTTGTATCTCGAGAATTGAAAAACCATCCTGATGACTTGGAGTGTCCGAAACTTGAGCTTTTGCAGTTATCATGCGGCAAATACACCACTAGACAAACGCTCCCAACCAATCTATTTAAAGGGATGATGGGATTAAAGGTTTTGGCTTTGCAAGGTATGTCCTTTCCATCACTACCACAATCCATACAGGTCCTTCAGAACCTTCGGACAATGCTTCTGGAATATTGTGAGATAGAAGATGTGTCAGCAATTGGATCACTTGGGAAACTTGAAATGCTTAGCTTTCTTGGTTCTAAAATCAAGGAGTTGCCCGAAGAAATAGGAAATCTTAGTCATTTAAAGTTATTAGATCTGTCAAAATGCTCTACTCTTCAGCAAGTTCCACCTGGTCTACTATCAAATTTAACTCAACTAGAAGAATTGTACATGGGAAAAGTCTTTGTGAATTGGGAACCTACGGATGGCAAAGGAGAGGGAGCCAACGCAAGCCTTGCTGAACTAACATCTTTCTCCCACTCTTTGATGGCTTTACAAATTCATATACCAAACATCAAGTTATTGCCAAAAGACTTACACTTCAAAAATCAAATGATTAAATTTCGGATATGTGCATGTGACAAGCCAATGAATTGGAGATATGACCACTTATCTACTTTCTGGGACACAACTCAGTATATATTTAAAAACAGTTTGGTACTTGGAAGATTTGCTGCAAGTGAAATTGCAGAGAGTCGGATGCTTTGTCACCTGTTACAGAAATCTGAAATTATAATTTTGAAAGAGATAAAAGATTTCAAAAACATTCTGTACGAGTTAGACAAAGAGGGTTTTCCATGCTTGTTGGTTCTAAGCATTTCAGATAGTGAAGGTGTAGAGTACGTAATTGATGCCACATCTCATCAGACTTCTCGTGTTGCCTTCCCTATCCTGCAGTCATTGGAACTGATGGAATTGCATAATTTAAAAGAGATATATCATGGCCAATTCCCAGAGAAATCCTTTAGTGGTGCACACTCACAGCTTGCTTGTTTTTGCAACCTAAGATCTCTTCGACTATTGGAATGCAACCATTTGAAAAATGTCTTTTCGTTGTCCATAGCAAGAGGTTTGGTTCAACTCCAACAGTTACACATAGTTTCATGTGGTGACATGAAAGAAATTTTTTGTAAGGAAGGAGAAGATGGGAAGGCACTTGATAGGATAATGTTTCCAGAATTAAGATATATAGACCTATCCTATGTACCAAGACTCATTGGTTTTTGTACAGTTGAGGGTCCCGTTGATCTTGTCCAACCATCCTTGAATCATGAGGTATGATTCACTCTTGGTAAATATTATTAGTATTTTTATAAATCATTCCTTTCAAAAGCTCATTTGTCAAATTGATTTATCAATTTTTTAACTTTCCATGCTTTGGTCTGGATTTGATGCTTCTTACATAAAAACTTGAAAAGTTGAAAATTGTTGACGATAATTTAATGGATTTATTAGGTGGAAGGATTGACACTGATGAATTGGCCACTATAAGAAGTGAAAAGATGACAAACATTGAGCAAATTACTAGATCCTTTCCTGAATCAACACCCCCCATCTCTCATAAATTCTTTTCATCCAAGACCATCTTGTGGCAACCCAATTTACAAAAACTTGAGGTATTTGATCTTGAAGGACTAGAAGTGATATTTGATCTTGAAGGACAAGAGGTCGACCATTATGGCCAAAGAATAGTAGTAGTACTTGCTCAATTGAAAACTTTAACACTACAGAATTTATCTAAGTTGATGTATGTGTGGAAGAATGTTCCACAAGGAATTCAGGGCTTTCAAAACCTAACATCAATTGAAATAAATGCATGTTACAATCTAAGATATTTTTTCCCACATACTGTTGCAAAACTACTTGTGGAACTTCAAACCATTAAGATACGGTGGTGTGACATGATCGAAAACATTGTTCAAAGAGATGGAGAAGAAGAGGCAGAGGATATCATCTTGTTCCCTAAACTTACTTCCTTCCATTTAGGTTTTCTGCCAAATCTCACGAGTTTTTGTATCGAACCTTATTCTTTTGAATGGTCATCCATGAATCAGATCTATCTGTCTCATTGTCCCAAATTGAAAACATGTGGTTCGGAAATTCGAAGCACAAGAAAGCTAAAGAAAATTATAGGGGAATTGGATTTGATACCCCAAGAGCCAAGCCTTGAGCGTGCTCCGCTTGGCAAGAATTATGGTCTAATGGTTGTGTCTGAACAAGGCACCTCCAAGAAATCTGAAGAAAGCTCATCTGTGAATAAAGAGGTATGTATCTCACAAATTACAATCCACACCCCACCCCCCCCCCCTCTTTTTTTTAACTTTTAAAGAAAACAACACAATGAAAGTTCTAGATTAATGCACCTGTATTATGAAGCATGGTTAAAACCTTAAGTCAATCAACAGGGAAACATCAACATTTATTGCTTTTCTATTTGTATATACCACCTTCTTTTGTAGATGGATATATTATGTTTTGCTGTCAAGCCCGTGGATATAAATATAATGATTATTTAGTTCTTTAAAAGCAATTGATTATTTGTAGGGTAATTTGACTAAGGTGAAGGATCCAAGAGATAATGACATCGACAACCCCTCTGAGATGTGGTGTACTTTTCCATCCCATTTGATTGAGTGCTTAAAGAATCTAAAAACGATTGAATTGAGTAGCTGTGATTCACTGGAAGTTATATTTCAACTTGAGGAGCTAAATTTTGAGGAAAGTCATGTGCAATCAGTACTTGATCAGTTAAGAAAATTGAATCTGTTTAATTTACCAAATCTGATGCACATATGGAAGAAGGGTCCAGAAAGAATTATGGGCTTCAAAAACCTGAGATTGTTAGAAGTAAGTGGATGTAAAAGTCTGACATACTTGTTCTCACCATCCATAGCAAAATTGCTTGTGATGTTAGAGGAAATAAGAGTTACTAGCTGTGAAAAAATTGAAGCAATCCTTCAAAGAGCAAGAGAAGAAAAGGAAGAAAAGGAAGTTTTGTTCCACAAAGTGAACTCAATCTTGCTAAGGGACTTACCAAATCTAAAGTGTTTTTGCCCTGAAACTAATGCTTTTGAGTGGCCATCATTGAAGGAAATAACGGTAATTGGATGTCCTACTTTAAGCATGTTTATTCCATCTAATCTAAAGACACCTAGGCTGGAGGGAGTATATGATGAAGTTCAAGTTTCATCTTCACCATGGGATGAAAAAAAACTAAGAAATTGTCAATGGAAGGGAGACCTCAATGCTACCATACAACACATGTTTAAAGGAAAGGTATGGCTCATTCACACCACATCATCTCTCTAATTTGACAGTTCTACTCCTTCATGTAGAATATCACAATATAGAATTTGCAAATAGTTCAATTTTATTAAATACCAAAAATTAGACCACAGTTTTATTGAAAAGAAAAAAGAAAAAAAAAAAAGAAAAAAAAACAATTTGCATATACCAAGAAAATGTTTTGACGGAGTATTTTTTATTTCACTTACAATCAATTATTGAAGCATCAATAGTAATCACATAGCTACTGTCATTTTTCAATTGCAAATATAATGATTACTTAAATCACATATATATTTTTTATTCGTACAGGAAAAAAAAAGGGATCACGAGACACAACAATAAGAGCAAACTGTGACCATTGAGATTGAGGAGGATATGTGATGCTGGGCAAGTCATACTGTTGGTGAGCATATAACCTTTTCCGATATGAGTTAAGTATTTGGTCAGTGTCCAAAAATGCATAAAAATGAACACACACACACAAACATATATACATATATATATATATATATATATATATAAGGCACAATATGTGAAACAGTTCTAGCCAACAAAAGACCCAAGAAATATTTTTGTGAGCAGCAGATCATTAATAAAAACATCATGTAGAGTTTGGTAGAATTAGATGTTACTCATTGTTAAGAAAGATTTTTTTATTTCCCAAAGAAAGAAAGATGCTATTTAGAAATACCTGTACTATGTAGGGTCACTGATGAAGATATATATATATATATATATATATATATATATATATATATATATATATATACACACTATTCAATTGCTCACCTAGTACAGAATATCAAATCCTAATGGAAGAGCAGTGATTTTCAAAGCCTAGGTATGTGGCTTTCATTCGATCTACTACAATATCATATACTAATAGGGAGATTTCCTACCCAAAGTATCCATATTTCACTGCATTAGTGGTGCTGTGGTGAACAACCAATAAGACAGAAATAAGTATCACAACAAACACTATACGAGCCATCTAAGAAATGTGAGCTTGTTTAAGGGAGTATGCAAGCAGGTTGCTAATCATGCTCAATCAAAACTTATTCCATTGCCCATATGGTTATACTTATTACCAACTAAATCTATTTTTGGTCCCTAACACATTTGCAAAAAGAAACCACACAAATAGAATGCAACTTGACTCTAGGTATCAAATTATTAGACAATTTGGAACCAATTTATTTATGATAAATAGCTGATATTCATAAAAAATATATCTAATAAACAATGAGTCCAATACATCTTGTTCAGAAAAAAGACATATTTTTCTAATTTTAAGACAATTACTTGTGGACTAATAGTTTTTATTCGCATGTCTAGGAAGGAGTTTTGGCCGTGCTCAAGCCTTTATATCCCCATCTAGAAGTATTTTAATGATAGTTTCATAAAATCTGGAAAACCATATTTGGCAAATTGTTGATAGTTTGCTAAGATCTTGGCTTCACAAAAACTTTGTTGTTCTGTCCACCCTGATTATTTCGCTCTAATTTTACATTTATTATAAGAACAAAAACATCACATTCTAGAAATTATATTGAAATCTTTAAAAGATGATACTAATTAAACTCGTTAAATTATAGGTTTCCTTTTTCCTCATTATATATGGAAGTATAAAAGTGATGAAAGTAGTCCATTTAACTCATATATAGAAGCATGTAGCCAAGAGCCTTATAACTTAATTGACACCTCTCCATACACAAAGTGCTTGGGGGTGTAAGGGGGGAAAGGGTTCAAGGTGTGGGGTTAGCATTGTATTCTAACTCTCTAAAAAAAATTTAAAAAAAAAAAACAAAAAAACTCATTGTACATTTAAAGTCTCACTTGCAGTTATATGATAACAGGCGGTGTCAACTACATGCTTTTCAGCTTCAAGTTGGTAGGAGACTATGATGTTGGTGTATATATATGTAGAAGAAGCATTGTCACAAAGCATATGAGAAACACATCTAAAGCTTATGTTCATTCCACATAAGGCCTTATAATGTTTTCTTTATTATGGTATAATTAGCTGGATCTATCTTATGCTATCTGTATATGTATTTAGGGAACATTGATATGTGTGAAAATATTCTTATTTGTTTTTGTCTATGTTCAACATTTATTCCATAGGACCCCAAAACTGAATGTGTTTGTGAGTTCCATATGTGAATGTCATACAATTATCTCCATGTTTAAATGCTCAAGTAAAGAGGTACACTCATGTTCATACTAGTTTGTCTTCTTGATATTTTTACGTTTATTTAGTTTCTTTGAAATAGAATCAAGTTATATTTCATGCAGATATTTTAGAATGTCACACCACCTGATAATATTCAATAGGATCAATCCTTTGCCAAACGATTATTCAACATCAACATTCCGTTCTCTTCCCTTTTTAGGTTATGCCTTGTTCATATTTCCATTTCCTGAACTTGTTCGCTCTTGTTACTTTCTCATCTTTTAGGCTCCTGTTTCTTTCTTTTTTGGGTTATGCCTTGCATAAATCAAGCCTGTTTATGTATTTTTCAACAAAAAAAAAAAAAAAACCCTTAAAGATTCATTATACATACTATCACTTGCCTTACCAAATTGCAATCCAAGCAACTCAGAAACCATGGATGATATTTTTTTACAATTACAATTCTAATTCCTATACATCCTAAAATTATGACTTCAGGGGAAGCTTAAGAAAAGTTGAACTAGGAAAATCATGCAGGAGGTCAAAATGAATCCTAAAGGAGATATTTTTTAGCATAGGGGGAAAACATAAAATGGGTTTGGTACACAATAATCTTCCTACAATACCAGGCTATAAGGCCATAGGATTTTGTGCACATGGATATTGGGTTAAGTGCATAGTTGTGAGGAAAACCACCAGCCAATTTATATCTATAAGCTTATTTGCAACATACAATATGGACATTTTATCAAGCTATATGGCAAAGAAATGAGAGATTGGAAAAAAATACTTTCTATTCAAGACTTTAGTAGGGAATACTCGTTATGTACTTATACAAGTTAAAGAAAAAGAAAAATGGATGAAAAGAAACAAAACATTGTATAACAGTATAAGTGCCTAATAAGTGGTAACTGCAAGAGCCGCACCAAGATTAGTCTAATTTTGTCAAAGACTGAGCTTTGGCTACATCAGGCTTCATTGCTTTTCTGGGTTCCAATCCTATTACTTGGGCTGCTAAAAAGCAACCCACTGTTTCTAGAAGTTCCACCGAGGCCGAATACCGGGCCTTAGCTTCTACTGCAGCTGAACTCTCTTGGTTGAGAATTTTGTTGCAAGAGTTACACATTTATCTTCTTAATCCTCCCTTATGATGGTGTGACAACTTATCTGCATTGGCCTTGGCATCTAATCCAGTTTTCCACTCTCGCACAAAACATATAGAGGTGGATTACCTTTTTGTGCGAGAGTGTGTCATTCAAAAGGATATTCAAGCGCAATTTATCTCTACAAAGGATCAACTTGGTGACATTTTCACTAAATGTCTTCTTCTCGATTTATTGTTATTTGTTCGAAACTCACGCTGATACCTCCCCCTAAGTTTGAGAGGGATGTAAAGGGATATGCAGTAATGAAAAAAATGACATTGCAAATAAGGCAACACATGCATATCAATGGAAGCCTAAGTTAACTGATAGGGACACATGAAATGATAATAGAGGTCATAGTGTTGTAACAGAATCTGTTTCTATTTCTGTTATGGTGACGTGAGCAATGGTTATTGGCTTTGACCGTCTCACCCAGCCCTATATAGATATTGTATCTCTCTTTCTAATCAATGCAAGCATAGTATTATCAATTCCAATCATTCGTTCCCTTAACCTTTCCTTTTCTACTAGATTAGTCTCTATTGTTCTAGAACTTCTTCAAAAATCACCATACTAATTAACTAAGAATTAACAACTCTACTTAAAAAATTAAAATCCCTCTATCTGACATACAAACGCATATTTTTCGATAACCATCGAAGGTTTCGCATCTCCCCCCTTCTATACAGTGCAATAATCAACAATTGCAATGTACAACATCCAAAAATTAGAAAGAACTGAAGTATTCAAATGGCATGTAGATACGAAAAGAAAAAATAGTAATGAAGAAACGAACAAGACTAGAGGCATGAAAAATATACCGAGCCAAGAACGTAGCAGCCTTCGATGAAACCAATGAAAACTATGCAGAAAAAGAAGTAAAATGGGGCGGCTGGTGCACTGCTCGACATCACATTAGAGTTCGGGTGTTGCCGTGCTCATACGATAGTTCCTTGAACCCTTTCGAATAGTATTGTACTGGTAAAGTCAGCTATTTGGACGGTGATGAAATGAAAGGAATTTTTTTTTTTTTTTTTTAAGAAACAAAAGGAGTGTGTTTGTTTGTGAAAAATAAAATATAAATATAAAATGGGCTAATTCTTTTTCTATTTGGTTGAATTTACCTAATGGAGGGGCTAGCCAAATACTCTAGGATGTAAATTTTTTATTTGAATTATTGCAATATGATTTGTTCTTTAAACAAAGAAAAGAAAAAGGAAAAAAGATTCTCAATGGTCCATCACACTATCATTTCCCTACACAGTACAACTACAATATTTATTATTAAAAAAATTTACATAAAAATAGTTAGGAAAATTGAGGTTTTGAAAAAAAGACATAAAACTTAAAATACTATAAACCATAAGAATGTGTAGTATAATTTGAATATTTCACGCTATTAGTTCTATGATGAATTTGATAAAATTGAAAATGTTATTTTGCTTTGGGTTCATTACATCTTTGTTGGGCAATTTAGACCTTGGCAGTGTCAATTAACCAATTATTAAGCAAAGTGACTTAATTAGTCCAATCATGCTTATGGCATTGGTTAATGTAAACAAACACAATATTACGTAAAACAAATTCACTATATAAAATTGAAGCTTTACAAAATAGAATAACCATATTCTAATTTGATACCACCAATAGCAGTTACTGACATTATCCAATGAAGCTCCGAATCTATAAACTCTTCTTATAAGAACTCCATTGCACATGACCTTCTCGCTCATGACTTCAAGTACCCACTTGAAGCTTTCTTCCTATTGGTTGAAAGTATCTAAATGCAACAATGTCAATCAATCACCAGATCTTCAGTATTCTTCAAACTTGATCTCTAGATAATGCTTTGAGGGAGCTTGGGATTATCTAACCCAAGATGCACATTTGCTCAAAAAAAAAAAAAAAAACCCAAGATGCACAATGCATAGATCTCCAAAAAGACTCTAATCATGTTTTCTAGGTTTTCTTTTATAGCTTGGCTTTGGAGGCACGGAACTTTAGATAAACGATGGTTGATTGAGATTGATTAAGATTTTGACAAATCTCAATAGGTCAAGCTATGGTGTTGATTGATCGACATAAGTGAATCTTGACTAATTAACTAGGAATCAGAATTTATTAAGTAGGAACTTGGCTTGTTTTAAGTGTGTTGCATTTTGGGTTTTGTTAATTTTAAATTGATTATTCTTAGTAGTATTTTCCTTTGATTTTGCATGGGACATTGGCAATTTCCTTAGTATTTTCCTTTTCGTTTAAGAACAAGGGTTGAATTCTCCATTGATGCTCATTAATTTGACTATTTAATTTCAATTTCAATTCTTGTTACTATTATTTTCTGGGTAGTTAGCTTGTGGGCCTCTAGAACAAGGCTGTGTGCTTTTTGTGTTATCCTGGGATTGCAAACATGTTCTTTGCGTTTTTAATTTGTTTGTCAATTTGATTTTGTATGTGCAATATATATCTTCAACTTCCTAATATATTTGAAATTGTTTTCTTATCAAGGATGTTATCGGTGACCAGTACAGACTATGAAGACGCGAAGTGAGAGAGAGAAAAATACGTTCTAATTTTTAAGCCTAAAATTGAGCTAGCAGTTACAACCACTTTCTTAAGCAATTTTTGATGCAATTCTATAGTCTTCATATTGATCTTCAAACTAAACTTCAAATTGAATCATCAAGAAGTACAATTGGACAATGTTTTGAACAAGGTTTGCCAATACATACAATACATAACCCTAACAAAAGTGAATCTGGGCTTGCTTTCCCTTGAGATTGATGTTTAAGGAAAGGTACAGATGCTTATTAATAAATAAATCACCATTGATTCATTGTCAAAATGGCCAAGCAAGAATTGGATACCTTTACTTTTTCATTTTCTTTCTTAAGGCATTTACACTCCTATAAAAAAACATCCACTTGCTCGTTCTCCATCATCCTTTCAATTCTTCCTTAATTACACTTAAAATCGATCATCGATCAAAGTGCTCTGCAAGTCTCTCTGCTGCAACCTGTGATTTTCTGTGGTACACTTCTTTGCTTTGTATAGGAGGCAGAGGTAAGTAACAGAAACATTTCCATCCATGGCCTTTTGGTGTTTTCTGAATATCTTTCCACACCTAGTTACTCCTAAATTTTTCTATGGCAATGCTTCTTTGATTTGCACATTGTTTACAATTCTGTTACTTTACTATTTATTTTTTTTCGTTGTTTACTTATTGGTTGTCAACTTGTAGTTCTACATATGGGCATTCACAAAACAAAACATAGAATATTGTTTCTTTTTAAAAAAAACAAAAGGAACATAGTTTATAAAAACGGAGAAAATACGCTCTCTTTAGCAATTTAAGACAATTACTCATTTCTTAAAAGTTACCATAACTTGTGAGTGGAGTTTATAATATGTTTTTGTGTTAGAACCTCATACATTATCTCTTGTGTGTGTATGTGTGTGTGTTTGTTTCTAAAATAAAATTAAAAAAATAGTGAAAATATATAAATATAATAAGCTATATAAAACGAAAGGCAAAATTCAAAAAGTCCCTTGGGATTAGGGTCTGAGACTCTATGCTATCAATCTTGTATTATTTCGTTAGCTATTGAAAATGGTCATATTTTATACAAATGTTATTTTAAAATAAAATTTATACTGAAGTAGTCATGTACATAACGTGTGATAATTTATTATTAGTTACAGTTAACAGAACTAAGATAAAGGCGTTGATTTGGACAATTCTTAAATCTTATAGATCAATAATACAAAAAGTGCAACTAACCTTGACCATATGGTGTCTCATTTCATTTTGGCCCCAAAAAAATGTGAAAACAATGTAAGTGCAAGAATAAAACAATTTAATTGTTTGATCTCTTGTGGGTATAGATGGCAATGGATAACATGATCCATGAACATAAAACAATTATTTACAAATTAGTGTTCAGTATAAATGAGTTCACGTCAAAGCGAGTTCAATTAGTTTACACAACTAATAAATAGGTCAATTTCGTGTTGACCTCCTTAACCTATAATCATCCCAAAATGATCTAGTTCCTTATTCATGTTAAGAAAAGGCTAATCCATTTTGATACAAATGCGATTAACCCAATAAATTTGTCCATAAACTTAAATTTATATATATATATATATATATAGAGAGAGAGAGAGAGAGAGAGAGAGAGAGTTGAGTTTTTAAATGGTTATATTAGTAATTATCCATTGAAATCCTAAAGCCCTTGCCTTTTTAAGAAAAAAAAAAAAGATTTTGTTTTTCTAAATTTTGATGGAGTTTCATTGGGTTCAAATAAGAACTTTTAGATTGTATACTATAAATCAACCTTAATACGACCCGCCAACATGAATTGTCACCAAAATTGCTCATAAAGGATTAAGTGTTACACCCAACATTCCTATTCACAAATTAATATTGATAGGAATTCTAAATACATGGTCATTTGGATGATAACGATTGATCGCTAACTGTTTGAAATTTATACCAAGTTTAGTAGGTTAGGGTGTAAGAAAAATCAAACATAGCATTTATGCAATGGAATAAATAAAACATCACTCCAACCAATGTTGTCAAAGTATTTTGAAGAGAAAGACAACAGCTTGAAGAAAAGATTTTGGGGAACATGTCACTGTCAGACATTCCTTGTTTTTTTTTTGTCTTTCTTCCTCTGTGAAGTGTGAACACACTAATTGATAAACTCATTTACTGCTCATTTATACTCGCTATTATGGTTAATGACAAAAGTATTATACGAGTTAAAGAAGAAAAGAAATAGTTGCATAAAGAATAAAATTGTCTATCAAAATTCTTACCTAAGTATATATGTAAGTTTTTTTTTTTTCTTGAGAAGGAAGTATGTATGTTGGTAAATGATTCTACAAACCTTTGCATAAAGAATAAAATTGTCTATCAAAATTCTTACCCAAGTATGCACGTTTTTTTTTTTTTTTTTTTTTTGAGAAAGAAGTATGTAAGTTGGTAAACGATTCAACAAACCTTTATCTCTCTAATATTTCCTTGAGTAAAATGAAATTCATAAATTGAGTTGTATAACGAGTTCCATTATTGAGCTTTCAAAAGTAACAAAACCAACCCTTAAGATTCAATATATATCAGATCTTCTATATAATAATAATAATAATAATAATAATGAGCTTTCAAAATGTGACAAATTTATAAAAACGGGTAGAATTTTAATTGGAGCAACGTTTAAAGTTTTTGAAACTTTAGCAACAGAATTCTAGTTGGACCAAATCAATATATATATATATATATATATATATATATATATATATATATATATATATATAAGCAAAGACCTCATGCGGGAGAGCATGAGGCTCTGTCAAGTGGCGCATTGTATGAATTTTTTTTCATTTAGGCTTCCACCTCATCCAAGTTTAGCATTTATGTTAGATGCATTTATTTCAATGTATTAATATAATTCAAGGAATTTGTATACATTTATAACTTTAAATACTTTGGATAGATATGAATGGATCTAAAAAGTCATGGAAAAAATTCGAATTAAGAAAAGTTTTCAATTTTATGCATAAGCTAACTTCAATGCAAAATTGCAAAAGTTAGATTCAACGAATTTGGTAATATAATTATTTGTCTTCACATTTGCCCTAATATAAATCTCCATTTTCTTTGGACTTAAAAATTAAACTTCCATAATTTCTCTCACAATATTTTTGGTTCCCTTTCTTAAAAGTATGTTAATTTCCAAAATATTATGTTCGTCTTATATATTTTGTTTATTTTATGTATACATTTTTACTCATGTAGCATTCTAATGTTTAGGCTGATTTTTTCATATTACGTGTCAATTGAGATTTTTGGTTTTACATATGATGCATATACTTAGTAAGGATTTGTAGTATTTTTGGTACTTTGATTGCTTTTTGTTCAATTAAAATTTGAAAGTTAAATTGTGCTATTATTGCATTACTATGACATTATTTTTTCTATTATTGTATCATGAAAATTCTAGTAGTTTTTTATAGCTATTGATTAAGATACCCTTTTATCGATTTTCACTCTATTATAATTACGATCTTTGAAAATCGAACTTTTCTTCAATTAAAATGTTAATGTGCCTTAATTTTATCTCTCATATCAATTTTGAAATCAATGAAAAGCTACTTTCATTGACATAAAAATTGTAGGTGTTGATATAGAGACTTTAGTGGCATAAGAAATGTAGAAATTAACACTATAGAATCTTTATATAAAGCATAAATCATATAAGAAAGATACCTAGGAATCAACAGTTTGTGGTGATAATGTGAACTGTGATCTGACGATATTTATTGGTTGCATGAATTGGAGGAATTTTTTCCCCCAATGTATTTAGTTTGAATTTAGTTTTACTACAAAACTTCAAATATTAACTATGACTAATAATAATAGTATTCATGAATGAGTCATACATAACTTCTTAGAAAATTTATCAAAATGCATCGCATGAGATATCAGCTAGTTTATTAATAAAATATTGTCCATTTGGAGCAACCACAATGTATGGGATATAATTTTTATTATATGGTGTATAATATGATATAATTTGGATACGAATTTATATAATATATAATTTTATTCTAAATAGTTTGGTGACAATAAATAAACGACTAATTATTATGTAATTTCACAACTCTTATCTATAAGAACAAAACTTAGGTACAATACCTTAGGTGCTATTCTTTAGGTTCTCCACTTAAGATTGAGCCATGTGGTTACTTAACTAAAAAATACACTTCCATCCTATGAGGAAAAATTCACATACGAAGAAAAATCCACATGGCAGAATTTTAAAAGGGGGACCTAAGGAAAAAACACTTTAGTACCATATGTAAGTCATGCACTGTCTATAATATATCAAAGGTATTATAATTTCATATTGGACAATTTTTGTGTTTAGATAGGTTTAGTTACAATTTGTGCAATTTTTTGTTTTTTAATTAATAGTAAGTTAGTAAAAAATTGAGACACTAATTGAAATGATTTAAAAATTATATGATTTTAATTAAAAATTAAAAAAAAAAGGATTTAATTTGAAATCACCTGAGATTTTATAGGAATTATATAAATCTACTCAATCATTTATTTCATGTCAACTTTACTTTACTTTTCTCCTCTCTACTCTCGTTTAATCTAAACAAGCCTTTAATAGCAGGTAATGGATTGAATAGATTATATATACATATATATATATATATATATATTTTTTTTTTTTTTTTGAGATAAAAGATAAATATTTTATTGAAGAAAAGTACGTATAACAAAAGTACCACTGGGAACAACACACCCCATAGAGCAGGAAATAAATCCAACAGGTTGGACAATAACAACAGAACAAAACAATGACTAAAACATCACCAGAGACAGAAAAATAAAACAAATCAACCAACTCGATGAGAGCTAGTTTCTATTCTGTGAAGCACATAGTCTCCGATACTCTTCTAAAAAACCAATAGCCCCATCTAGGATGATTTTTGGATGCTGCTGGATTCTTTCAAAGTAGAATTTATTCCTTGCGTTCCATATTGCCCAAGACACCATTGCCCATCGTTCTAACTTCAGCTGTGGGAGCTTCTCAACCAGCAATTGGAATAAATGGAAGAACTCACGAGCCTCATTTGAGCACTTCTGAAGCAATTGGAATATATGTTTTTCTCTAATGTTTAGAACTCTTGATTCTAAAAGAATAGAAAATCGATCACCCAAATATAAATGAAAGTCAAAATTTAAAACTCCGTATTTTCTTACAGAGAATCCAAAAGAATAAAGCCAAGAAATGAAGATTATTTCACTTATCGTTGACATTGGAGGACACTTGGTGGCGCCAATCAGAAAACTTTTTTGCAATCTAAGTTGCTACAATAGCCACATCAAGAATCTCAAAGATCAATTTCAGAAGCTGGGTGACAAGAGAGCTGGGGTGCAATTAGAAATTGATGCAGCAAAACAGAACAGAGAGGTAATTGTATCTGAGGTTGAGAGCTGGGTAGAAACGGTAGACAACATCAGTGAAGGTCTGCAGAGATTCCTTGAAGAAGATGTCAAAGCAAACGCGATGTGCTTGAATGGATGGTGTCCCAATTTGAAGTCACGTTATTTCTTGAGTAGGCAAGCTAAGAAGAAGACTTTGGAAATTGATGGGCTATTAAGGGATGGACAATTTGATAAAGTGTCCTATCCTCCTCCTCCACCATCGGGAATAGCAACTTCTTCCAAGGAAGGTTTTAAGGTTTTTGAATCAAGAATACCAGTTATGAAAGAACTTTTGACTGCTTTAAGGGATGACAAGATCAACATGATTGCTATATGCGGGATGGAGGGGATTGGAAAGACAACAATGGCCAAAGAGGTAGCAAAAAGAGCCAAAGATGATAACTTATTTAATGAAATTGTGATGGTAGCAGTGTCCCGCAAAAAAGACTTGAGCAAGATTGAAGATCAAATTGCTATGATGCTACGTAGGGAAATTCCCTTGAAGAATGTCCTTGTAATATTAGACAATGTTTTGGAAGGACTTAATCTAAAGGATGTAGGAATTCCTTATAGAGTTGAACTCAATAGTTGCAAAATCTTGTTAACATCAAGAAGCGAAGAAGTCTGCAATCAAATGAAATCTCATAAGATTGTTAGAATTGAAGCCTTAACTGAAGAAGAAGCATGGAGCTTTTTTAAAGAGATGGCAGGTAATTGTATAGATACTCCCACTCTACATCCAATAGCAAAAAAGGTTGCGAAGGAATGTAAAGGCATACCTATTGCCATAGTTACTGTTGGAAGAGCTCTAGAAAACAAGAGAAAGAATGAGTGGGTTGCTGCACTTCAACAGCTTAGAAAGTCTATCTCAAAAAATAATTCAGGTTTGGATTCAACTCTCTATTCCAGCATAGAGCTCAGTTACAATTTTCTAGCAAGTGATGAAGCCAAGTCATGCCTTTTGCTATGCTGTTTATTTCCAGAAGATTATGATATTCCCATTGAATATTTAGTCAGATTTGGAGTGGGACAAAGGTTATTTGCAAAGATTGATAAGGTGGCAGAAGCAAGAAATAGAGTCCATGCAATGGTTGACAATCTTAGAAGATCATCTCTTTTGTTGGATAGCGATGAAGAAGAATGTGTGAAAATGCATGATGTTGTACGGGGTGTTGCCATATCAATTGCTAATGGACATGTTTGTTGGGAAGAATGGACAGAGAAAGATACATATGAACATTATGTTGCGATTTCGATTGTATCTCAAGAATTGAAAAATCATCCTGATGGCTTGGAGTGTCCGAAACTTGAGCTTCTACAACTATCATGTGTCAAAGACGCTACTAGACAAACGCTCCCAACCAATCTATTTAAAGGGATGATGGGATTAAAGGTATTGGCTATGCAAGGTATGTCTTTTCCATCACTACCACAATCCATACAGGTCCTTCAGAACCTTCAGACATTGCTTCTGGAGTATTGTGAGATAAAAGATGTGTCAGCAATTGGAGCACTTGGGAAACTAGAAATGCTTAGCTTTTTTGGTTCTGGAATCATGGAGTTGCCCAGAGAAATAGGAAATCTGAGTCATTTAAAGTTGTTAGATCTGTCAGAATGCTTTGCTCTTCAACACATTCCACCTGGTCTACTATCAAGTTTATCTAGACTAGAAGAGTTGCACATGGGAAATGTCTCTGTCATGAATTGGGAACCAACGGAAGGCAATAGAGAGGGAGCCAACGCAAGCCTCGCTGAACTAAGGTCTTTCTCCAATTCTTTGATGGCTTTACGTCTTCAAATTCCAAACATCAAGTTATTGCCAAAAGATTTGCACTTCAAAAATCAAATGATAAAATTTCAGATATATGCAAGTGAAGAGTTATTTAAACCCTGGCATCGTAGCAACTATTCTAATTTTTGGAACACAACTCCGTATATATTTAAAAACAGTTTGGCACTTGAAGGATTTGTTGCAGGTGATATTGCAGAGAGTCGGATACCTCGCCTACTGTTACAGAAATCTGAAATTATATTGTTGAGAGGAATAAAAGATTTCGAAAACATTCTCTACAAGTTAGACGAAGAGGGTTTTTCATGCTTGGAGGTTCTAAGCATTGTAGACGGTGAAGATGTAGAATACTTAATTGATGCCACATCATATCAGACTCCTCGTGTTGCCTTCCCTATCTTGGAGTCATTGGAACTCATCGAATTTCCTAATTTAAAAGAGATATATCATAGCCACATCCCACAAAGATACTTTAGTGGTACACACTCACAGCTTGCTTGTTTTGGCAAACTAAGATCAATTACGCTCTTCTCTTGCAAATGTTTGAAAAATGTCTTTTCATTGTCCATAGCGAGAGGTTTGGTTCAACTCCAAGAGTTAGAAATAAAATACTGTGAAGACATGGAAGAAATATTTCACAAGGAAGGAGAAGATGAGAAGACACTTATTGATAAGATCATGTTTCCACAATTAACATCTATAAATATGTACCATCTACCAAGACTCATTGGCTTTTGTACAGGTGTGGGTCCTGTTGAGCTTGTCCAACCATCGTTGTTGAATCAGGAGGTAAAATTCTTTTCCTTGCTCTTTAAAATATTAATTTTATAAATCCTTCCTTTCAAAAGCTCATTGTTTTATGCTTTTCACATTGATTTATCAATTTTTTAATGTTCAAAAGGTTTTCCTGGATTTGATGCTTCTTACATAAATAGTTGAAAATTGTTGATGGTATAACAATAATAAGTTAATGGATTCATCAGGTTAGAAGGATAGACACTCTTGGAAGTGACAAGATGACAAACATTCAACAAACTGCTGGGTCCTTTCCTGACTCAACACCCATCTCTCATAAATTCTTTTCATCCAAGACCATTTTGTGGCAACCTAATTTAAAAGAACTTTCATTTGTGGATATAAATGAACGTTTTGAAAGACTAGAAGTGGTATTTGATCTTGAAGGACAGAAGGACGACAATGACCATCAGAGAATCGCAGTACTTGCTGAATTGAAAACTTTAACAGTACATCATTTATGTAATTTGAGGTATGTGTGGAAGAATGTCCCACAAGGAATTCAGGGCTTTCAAAACCTAACATCAATTGATGTATATGGATGTCATAAACTAAGATATTTATTCCCACCTACTGTTGCAAAACTACTTGTGGAACTTCAAAGCATTGACATATGGGAGTGTGACATGATCGAAAACATTGTTCAAAGAGATGGAGAAGAAGAGGCAGAGGGTATCATCTTGTTCCCTAAACTTACTTCCTTCAATTTACTGCTCTTGCCAAATCTCATGAGTTTCAGTATCGAACCTTATTCTTTTGAATGGTCATCCATCGAGAAGATCGATCTGTATAAGTGTCCAAAATTCAAAACATATGGTAAGCTGCAGAAAATTAACCGGGAATTGGATTCAATACCCCAAGACCAAGAGCCATGCCTTGAAGGTGTACCCCGTGGCAGGAATGATAGTCCAATGGTTGCGTCAGACCAAGGCACCACCAAGAAATTCCAAGGAAGCTCATCTGTTAACAAAGAGGTACGTATCTCACAAATAACAATCCCTGCCACCTTTTCTTTTAATAATAAGAAAACAACACAGTGAAATTTCTAGATTTATGCACCTGTGCCAATGGAGCATGGTCATAACCTTATGTCCGTCAACAGAGTGATAAGATAAATAGACGTCAACATTTTATTGCTTTTCTATTTGTTCATCCACTCTGTTTATACCATCTTCTTTTGTAGATGGATATATAGATGTTTTTTTTTTTGCTGTCGGGCCCATGGATCCAAATAATTTTGATGGATATTAACGAAATGATTATTTAGTCCTTTAAAAGTAATTGATTATCTTTGTTTGTAGGGTATTTTGACTAAGGATCCAAGAGCTAATAATATCGACAACAACTCCAAGACACGGCCTTTTTTTCCATCCCATTTGATTGTGTGCTTAAAGAATCTAAAAACGATGAAATTAAGCGAGTATGATTCGCTGGAAGTTATATTTCAACTTGAGGAACTAAAAGTTGAGGAAAGTCACATGGCACCAGTACTTGATCAGTTAAGGGAATTGGAATTAAGTGATTTACCAAAACTAATGCACATATGGAAGAAGGGCCCAGAAAGGATCATGGGCTTTGGGAACTTGAGATTGTTAGATGTATCGAGATGTAACAGTCTGACATATTTGTTCTCGCCATCCATAGCAAGATTGCTTGTGATGTTAGAGAAAATAAGAGTTCTTGACTGTGAAAAAATTGAAGAAATCCTTGCAAGAGCAGAAGAAGAAGAGGAAGAAAAGGAAAGACACATGGCACCAGTACTTGATCAGTTAAGGGAATTGGTTCTAATGGATTTACCAAAACTGGAGCACATATGGAAGAAGGGTCCGGAAAGGATCTTGGGCTTTGGAAACCTGAGATTGTTAGAAGTATGGGAATGTAACAGTTTGACATATTTGTTCTCACCATCGATAGCAAAACTGCTCGTGATGTTAGAGAAAATTGAAGTTAGGAACTGTGAGAAAATTGAAGAAATCCTTGCAAGAGCAGGAGAAGAAGAAAAAGAAAAGGACGTTTTGTTCGACAAAGTGAACTCAATCGTGCTTCATAATTTACCAAATCTGAAGTGTTTTTGCTCTGAAACTAATGCTTTAGAGTGGCCATCGCTGGAGGAAATAACGGTGAAGGAATGTCCTAGTTTAAGCACGTTTATTCCATCTAATCTAAACACACCTAAGCTAGAGGGAGTATACGATGCACTTTCATGGGAAGACATAAGAACGTGTCATTGGAAGGGAGACCTGAATGCCACCATAGAGCACATCTTCAAAGGAAAGGTATGTCACATTCACACCACAAATATCCCACTAATAGGAGAATTTTAACACTTTTGTATAAACCATCACTGTATATAATTTGCAAATATTTTTAGCTTTAATTAATTAGTGGAATTAGAACCTAGTTTTATTAAAATGAAAAAATAAATATTGTGACACAATTGCATGCACCAAGAAAATATTTTGACAAACAATAATCTTTTCACTTACAATCAATTACAGTAGCAGCAATAGCAATCACATAGCACTGTCATTTTTCCATTGAAAATATTATGGTTACTTAAATCACACATAATTTTTATATAGGAAAAGCTGGTGGATCGTTAGACACATTAACAAGAGCAAATTGAGATTAGTGAGACGGATGTGTGATGCTGGGTAAGACATACAAGTGGTGAGCACATTACCTTTTCTTATATTAGTTTAGTATTTGGTCAGTATCCAAAAATGCATAAACATCATAAATAAATTAAATAAAATTGAATGATCATTAATTACAAGTTTCTAGTTCTATAAAATCTAGAAAATCATATTTGGTAAAGCATAATATTATTCTATCCATCCCGATCATTTTGCTATAATTTAATCTTTATATTGTGGGTTTCAGTTAGCTCAACTAGTAAAGTCTCTGATGGTTGTATAAGAGATCTGTGGTTCAATCCCCGCCTACACCAAAAACTGATTGGTGTCTTGGTTTGATGATAAGGAGCTATCATCAGGAACGGACGCCATAGGTTAAAACTCTCTTTAAAAAAAAAAAAATCTTTATATTATAAGAACAAAAACATCATATTCTAGTAATTAAGTTGAAATCTTTAAAATATGATACTAATCAAATTCATTAAACAATAAGTGTCCTTGTTCCTCATCATATATAGATGTCAGAAAGCAATGAAAGTAATCCCATTTAACTCACTGTAAATCTAATGCCTCGCTTGTATATGGTAACAGGTGGTATCAATTACATGCTTTTCAGCCTCAAGTTGCTAAAGAGGATATGATGCTGGCATATACATGTAAAGGGAAGCATTGTCATAAAGCTTACGAGAAACACATCTAAAGCTTATGCTCATTCCAAACAGGGCCCTATATTGTTTCTTTTAGTGGTGAAGCTAGCTGGATCTATCTTATGCTATTTTTTGCGTGTGTGTATTCCAAGAAGACCATAGTGTGATTATATTCTTGTTTTCATGTATGTTCAATCTTTTATCCATAAGACTCCAAAATTGAAAAAAATGAGTGTGTTTATGAGCCCTATATGTGAATGCCATGCATTTACCTCCATATTTGAATGCTAAGTATATATACTCATGTTCATACTAATTTATCTACTTGATAATCTTGTAGTTATTAAGTTTCTTTAAACTAGAACCAAGTTAATGTACGTTTCTTTGCACAAGAAAGCAGTAATTCATTTTGATGAAACCCAACAATAGCCAAACTTCCCTAGCACATGATATATTTCCGCATACAAAATTGACTTTCCACTAACACCAAACGATATAGCCAGCCTACGGAATTCTCATAGCCAATGAAATTGTGCATAAAAACATATTACATGTTGAATATGAATTAAAGAAAATACAAACACCAAAAATGAATTCTTTCACCAATATATAATCTAATTTTGGTATACAAACTGATTACTGTAACCTACATTACAAATACTATCCTATTGTCCTTCCTGGTTCTATTAAACATCTAACATAATCAGATTATTAGAACTATAGTTTAAACATAAGAAATGAGAATAAACGACATAGGTAAACATATGTGACACTAGAAGTGCATATGGAGACCAAATCAACAACACAAGAAATGAGAATAAATGACCTAGGTAAACACATGTGACACTAGAAGTGCAGATGGAGACCAAATCAACAACAAAGAGATTTGCAACTTTCAATTTCATCATCAATATGACCAATACATGACAACCCAATCCCCAAAGGAATTTGGGGTTTAAGATCGACAGCAATCCACTGAATGGTGAATCATGACTGATCCAGTACGAACTCAATGCTTAGCGATCCTTTGATAGGATGGGTTAAGTCAGTCTTCAAAAGAACTTCATCAAGACAATTTGCGTGCTTCTCATTTCCGCGACACAAGCCAGAGGAGACTAAGGGCTCGAAGACGAAAAATAGTCATTTATTGCAAGAAGCGCAAGAGCTAATTGCCAGGTTATCAATATACGGTGCATTTGTTGTAGTGTTTTTTTATGCACATTGTAAGCCTGGTAATTGCAAGAAAAGAAAAGAAAAAAGTGTCATAAAACGGCCTCATCAACAGTTACAAGAAGACCAAGTTATGTACAAGTTGCATCAAAACTAGCACCAAGCCTTTTAAATGCATGATTTATTTCACCTAGAAAGAGGACCAAGTTATCACAGACTCTTTTCTAAAAAAACAAATAAATACATAATGGGAACTTAATGAAAAGTAACCAGACTCTGTTTTTTGCAGACCCACCCCACCCCCCCATAAAAATTCCAAGCAAGATTAAATGCATAATGCTTTGAAGAACATATATGAATACAACAATCACATGTAGGATTTGGCTTATTCCTCGTGTTCCAAATACCTGAAAACACACCAAAGTGCATTTAATCTTAATGCTATGGGAACACAAATTGGCTAATTATGGACAAAGAATATGAATTAAAATTTTATAATTGCACTAGGGCTATTCCTCAAAACAATTACACCTATAGATTTCCTACTATTTTACTGACAAGATCAAAGTAGCTAAAGAATTTTAAAGCAATCCCAAGAAACAATATTCTACCATGTATAAGGATTATCCTAGCACTGCAAATCTAGCCTGTTTCAAAATTGAGTTTCATTTCATCATCATTCCTTCCTAGCAATGAGTGCTTGAACGATAGTGGGAAAACAAATAAGTGGGATCAAACCAGAATAGAAAATTACCTAGCGAAGGAATCCCTCAAGTGTTCCAAGCTTTCCTATGTAGTTTGCTACATTCCCAGATGATCCTAACTGGCCAGGGGAGCCATTGGCCAATGTCTCAGCCAGGGTTTGTTGCAATGAATCCATGCCTAGTAACAGAGCATCTCAGTTAAAGGCTCCAATTGATTCACAAGAAGTTGCACCATTTGGCAATTCAGTAAAAATTAAAAAAATGTTACAAAATCACTTTTAAAAATAAAGAGTAAAGAAGTGCTGCCAATATAGAAACAAGGTATTAAAGATTTTAATTTTTTACACATAAAGTGCCCAGTTTTTTTGTCACAACATGTAAAATACATCCGTTCCAAAAATGAGTGATGAATAAGAAAGCACAATGTAGAAATCAGAAGGGCTAATCAGAACTTCCTTTACGGTTAAGAAAACCAAAACTTCCATTACTCAAAACGTAAGAAAGAAGATAATATAGTCCTTACATTCATGTACATAAACTCCAATGTAGGAATCAAGGAAAAACAAAAAACGGTGGGGCAAAAGAGGAGGGCGGGGGGGTTCATTTTATACAGACATCCTTCGTTAAATATGTATGTGTGTGTGGTGCATCTTCCCCTACTAATGCCATACATGTGTTAGAAAAATGGTTAAGTAACTAAATTCATCATTGCTTAATAGTTTAAACTTCTGGAACAAGTGGTAGTATGTCATACTATCAAAACAGGTGGCCTTGAGTTCAAGCTTTTGTTTTCTTGATTACAAAAGCCACAATTTTAACAAGGCTAAATTCTAATCATGCCACAATTAAATAAATTGATAATGTAGGGAATTTTTTGTAAAACCTACGGCCAACTGACCCTGCCTAGCAAAACTAGTTGCTAGGTAATCTAGGGGAATTCACCCATGACAAACTAAGAAAAAAAAATCACAATAAAGGCCAAATTCAAAAAATAAGAAAGTGGTTCGAAATTCAAAAATAAAATCAGAAATAATAAATTCTGAATAAATTTTGGTGCTCCTTGCATCAAAAGACACAAAATGACATTGAGATACATGTTAAGAAAATTTCCATGTGACATAATTGGTTTTCCAACTTAGGCATTTGGAGCGTACCCCAGTTAGGTCAAACAATATATAAGTGAATCTACATGTCAAGGTGTTTCAAATAGGCAAGCCAGCAGCCAGTTTTGAGATTTAAAAAAAAAAAAAAGTAAAGCTGCAATGCAGGTTAGAGTTCATCTCATGTAGTTTAGCAAAGAAACCTGAATGAGCTACAGAAACACCTTGGCATGATTTAAACCCTTTAAGGTGTCCATATCAAATTGTATGTTCAGCTTGCCTGCGGTTTATCGTGCCACGCAACTATGAATTTAAAATAATTTGATCATAACCTCAGTAACTTGCATATTTAAGCTACAACCATGTGGTTACATTATTATTTAAGACCTTAACACAAGATACTAAGAAATATGATTCTAAAGTTTTTAGAGATATTAATTGAGGATAACATTGTCAAACCTGCTGGCGGGCTCACTGGAGCTCTTGTTCTAGTTGATTTAGCTTTAGGCGGCTACTCTCAAGTTGTTGCACATATGCCTAAAAAATGAAGTAAAAACAACTTGTTGCATCTTATCCACAAACTATTATAAGATGGAGCAGCTTGTATCCAGCATATGCAGCAATTATATATTGAAAGCACAGCAAAATAACAATGACAACAATGTTCATGAGGAGAAAAGAACTAAAGACACAGAACGGCCTATTTTTCCTTAATCAGCTTTTTCTGGCTGCTTCACGATTTTGAGTAAGCTGGTGTAACATCCATGAAATTTTGATTTGAAAGTTTTTGAATGTATATTATTTAAACCATATGGATCTGAAATTATCTGAATATACATTGTTTAAATCATATTACCTTTTGATCCCCTGATTTCTCCTTTGATTTATCACTGGAATCAGAAGCCGCAACAGCAGTCAATTGAACCCTTTCATGCTACACAAAGACAAGGAAAGCACAAACTTAAAGTCAATGGTAAAGAGCAGCCAAACTTTCCAATGAAACAGAAAGTTCTTACATGCCATATTACTTTCACATGGCAACACCAAAAGCAAAGATATAGATAGTTCTCATTACAGAATTATCGTATGGATCTAATGAAAGGGCGTATTACTTTTTAGCATCAAATTACTACTACATACGAGGTATTTATAGATGACATAATCTCTAGAAAGCTGAATAAGATGCATGCATAAACAATGCGAGAGACATCACCCTTTGATTCTTGTCAGAGTTATGGTTCTCACGCGCTTCCGTGAACCTTTCAAATTCAGAAACAAAAGAGAGAAAAGGGGGGGGGGGGTGGGAGAGGGGGAATAAAGGTGGGGTTGGCCCATATAGGAAAGGCCCATTAAAGCTTATGCTACAAGAATGGATTTGTGTATTCATTGAGTTGGGATAAGTTCTAGATAATAAACATGAGCCCACAAACTACAAAAGCCACAATGGGCCTTGGCTTGATTTGATTAAGTAAAACCTTATCTAGTAAAGGAATAGTTGAGGTTTAAATAGATTTCCTACTACAAAGGGTTTGAAGCCTATCTATCTATGGGAAAGAGCTTCTTTTTTTTTTTTTTTTTTTTTTTGTTAATACAAAATAAAAATTTTAGTATATATGTGTGTGAAGCTCCCTTCTAGAAACTTAAATCCCGACTCTTATCCCTCACCACAAGAACTTTATATTTGTGGAGTGATCATCACATCAAAAGTACATATTGGTATATGAAAGAGTTAAATCCTTCAAAAAAAGTGATGAATTAGTAAATTACGGATAAAAATCATGTACGACTTTTGTATTTCACTTTATTCTCTACAAATTACTATTTTCTAAACACAAAAATTTGTACAAATTATTTTTATTCATAAATCACTTGTTTGGTTTTTACCATTTGTACAAAATGGTACTTCCTAGTGTTTCTAGGACATCCAAGCTTCAAACCTCCTCTCCCCAAAATTTCTATCTATTTTAGTATAAGAACCTACTTTTTATATTTTATATACTAAATTTTGAAAACACTCAACATCATATTATCTAATTTACATTATATTTCATTAAAAATATCAATTTTTAAGATACACTTTTTCTACTCATCAAGAAATTTCTCTCTACCTTTAGCTTTGAGGCATCTCCTTTCCATTCTTTGATATTACCGTATTTACTGCAAATACTCGAATAAATGACTAACCATAAGAATCTTAAACATTAAGTATTCTCAATTTGTCAATGGCTAAAGGAGACTATTTAGGAATTGTGTGTGCACTTTATTTTTGTAATTAAATTGTCACCCTAAATTTTTAAGTGTACATATATAAAAGAATTGTTACAACAAGTGTGAACCATGGATTTGAATTCTCCTTGTAAAAAAGACACATTAAATATCATTGAGCCACAAATTTCACAATAATATAATTTCATTTTTTTGTTGGCAGTATTCATTAGGTGCTGAACAATCCACTTTTATTTCCCTCTTGTTTTTCTCTCCAGCCCAAATGATTCTTTTTACATTTTACTCTCGTAACATTTGAGATAGTACTGACTATTGAGTTACACAAGCATAACAGCATCACAAAACACATGCATAATGTGAAAAAAGCAGTGAAACCCTCAATGTCATAGACTTTTCCTTTGATCTTATAGCAATATTGCATTATTTTTAGGGCAATCAATAATGTAATGTACGTTCACTAAATGCCACCACAAATCACGACATCTTCACTAACTTTATTTGAAACCCTAAATCATTTTTTTTTTATGGAAAATCAATCATTTCAAATGTTAATCTTGTACTAACTTTTTACTCTCTTTTTTATATATATATATATTTAAAAAATTCCTAAATTAAATGGGGTTATAATAAATTGGATCCAAATCTCCTGTTGGGCTGTTCCACTTTATTTTGTTTTTGTTTTTTGTTTTTGTTTTTGTTTTTGTTTTGTTTTGTTTTTTTGTTTTTTGTGTGTGTGGAGTAAGTAAGAAAACGAAAGAAGTAAATGAAGGCCTTATAGTGGCATTTCAGAATTTAATATCAAGATTACTCCATTAATTCATTTAGGTCATTACGGCCTTTTTATTCTTGCCAAACTAGAAACAAATGAAACATGTCCACACGTGAATATTCCATATTTAGTAGTGGATCTGGATCATAGCACTATATTTATCATTCGGATAAGTCTAACTAGAGATCATAGCACTATATTCCATAATTAGAGATGCATAAAACGTAGGCCTATAGCCTCCCCTTGAACTTTTAAGACACCAATTTGAAACTGTAATAAGGCCCATTTTCTTTAGATTGTCAAAAGTTAGAATCTTCGCTTTCACAGTGAACCAAATAAAACAAACCAACATGAGAGGGACACTATCATGCCACACCGCTTGCTAGGGAAATTATTGATCCTCCCAACTCCTCAAAATTTTGTAATAAATACTCAATTATAAATTTGTAAATCCTCTAAATCTGAAGGAAGTCCAAAAATACGACTACGAGGGCGAATCTAACTATTTTTCTGGCAAAATACAATTCCTTCGATCGGGAAGGAGTAATTCTTAGAAGAAACTCTACGAATAATTGAGAAGACACATTCTGAAAAGAAACCACTCTTCAAAAGAAAAATAATAAATAATAAAAATCTATTACCATTAGCATTAGAATTTAGGAGCAGGCCATAACAATGAATTTAGGAGCAATTAGTGTTAAATGCAAGTTTTTCATCCTTTATTGTTTGAGTTTTGTTTTGTTTTCTCCTTTATATAGTTTGAATAATCAAATCCCAATTGATTGTGGTTGTAATGATCCCACTTCAATAAATAAAAAATAAAAAAAACACACACACACACACACACACACACAGGAGATCATTCTAGGTTAAATTTGATCGAGTTGAATTTATCGAGCTACTGGGTTAAATTCATACCATCAATTATAGATAGACATATTGCTCTGAGCTTGACTTGTACCATTTGGCGATGAAATCACCTACATTCAGGGCAACAATGTTACGATATGATCAATTGCTCTATAAAAAAATGCCATGTTAATTAATAAAAATTACAAGTCAGCAAATGGAGAAAACCTCCTCTTCACTTTGTTGAGTGTTAATCTTTTCACTATGGGCAATATTCCGCCCACATATGATACAAATGGATTGGGATCAGGTGCAATACTTATGGTGCAATTTTTTTGAATGGCTGAGATTGATAGTTACAAAAAACAATTTTCAATTTCAACCATTAATTAAAAAAGTTAAGAAAAAAAGTGTAGAGAAGTAAAAAGTAAAAAGTAAATTTTTTTTTTTTTTTTTGTGAGAGATGGTAGGGATCTTACTCCAATACAAATTATAGTGCATAAAACGACAATGACCAGAGAATATCTCTTTCGGCCAACACTGCAATTAAAGTCGTTGTATATCTTACTACAATGACTTCACCAACAGGACCCATATCCTAAAATTAATCCTCAGATGCAAATGAGAGAGAGTATCATAGTTTCAACCTAATGGTCTGTTTGGAAGTTTAAAAAAGGAGAGAGGGTAGAGTAAAAGAAAGGAAAGTAATTCAATTATCTTGTTTGGGGGGGTTTCAATTACCTCTAACCCCTCATTTTTAATTCCCCTAAATTGGAGAGATTTGGAGGAAGACTAGAGTAGATAAATTATTGACCAAATGAATTCTCCAATTTACCCTTTCTAAATTAGCAAAATTACAAACTGATTATATAAATAATTCTTGTTTGTTTCCTAAGAAAATTTAAGGTGAAAGAAAAAAAATTGAACCCAAATGGTTTAACACTACAAATTACAAATCTTCCCAGTGCTTTCTTACAAACCAAACACAATTTCTACTAAATTTAGTATCTCTACAGTTTCTATCCAATATTTTCTTAGCAACCAAACATAAAAGAGAAACCCAACCGGACTGTGCTACCCAGTAATCACTGGGATCAAGTTCAAAGCCACGGTCAAGCAAGAACGAAACGACGTCGGTGAGTCCATTGTAGGCTGCGACGTGGAGATCCGTGCGGCCGTCACTGTCCTTGAAGTTGACGTTGACGCCGGAATCCAATAGCTCTCGGATCTCGTCCAGGTCGCCTTCATTCGCCAAGTACATCAGCCTCACTTCTGGATTGATTGGTCTCTCCATGTCATCGGTCGGAGCCATCCTGGTTTGCTCTAGAAAGCTCGTAGAGCTCCAGATTTACTCCACCTTAATCAAACCAGCTGATCTCTCTCTCATCTCCACCTTTTTGGTTGCTCATAAAATTTTGAATTCTAATTTTACTTTTTGGATGTCATATGGTAGACTAAAGTGAAGCTAGCTTTTTGTTTGGTTGGAGAGAAATAGGAGGAAGCTATAGAAATTGATGAAGGATATTTATTTTTATTATAATTTTTTTGTGGTAAAAAAATTATTTTATAATAATTAACTATAGTTTTATACTTTTATTAGTGATATTTAATACAATGAGAATGTTGATTAAATAATTATTTAATCATAGACTAATGTTGCAAGTCCATTTTCAAATAGGGGTAAATTTGTCTATTTAAACCATTTCTTCTCCTTTCTATTCTAAATTTTAAAACATCCAAATAAGAAGAAGTGTTAATTACTCCATTTCTCCTAACTAATTTTAAAAACATCCAAACAAGGTGGAGGATAACCATTCCCCTCTACTCTACTCTCCACTATTCTCTTCCTCTCTACTCTCCTCTCTATCTCTCTAAACTTCCAAACAGGCCATAAGGCAATGGCGATGACAACTGACAAGTCGTCGGTGTTCAATAATGAAATAGCCTAGTTCTAAACGACATGCCGTGTTAGACTATCTGTTGTTGACTACTTGTTTTCTATTGAAGAATTGACAGACTTGTAGATTAGAGTTATTAGTTAGCAATGATTTTTTTTTTTTTTTTTAATCTCAAAAAATGAAGAATCACTAAAACTGAATATATATATATATATATATATATATATATATATATATACCATCAAACACAAAAAGTGGTAAATTATGAATAAAAATCATGTTTTTATCAATCACAATTTGTCGAACATCAAAAATGAGACAGATGATCTCTATTGGTAAATTACACGTTTGGCTATGCTACAAACTAGAAACTGACTCATCCAGTGCATGACTAAATTGACCAACAAAACACAAATAATGTTATGTTTTTTAAGGACCATTAAATTTAATACAACTATATATTTGAATATAATTGCAAAACTTATTAATGTACAACTTTTAATTTGATTGGGTGTGTTAACTATAAATTATAAAGGAACTTTTAGCAATAATAGTCAATATGGATCTAATGAAATTATATTCTCTCCCATGAACACAACTTTTCCTTATTGTTACGGTTCACTTCTTCAATTCATCAAGATATTTTTCTCTAACTTTACCTTAGCCACATTTCACTTTTTATTCTTGAGGTTAACATATGTGGTTATATACTACAAACACAAATGATAGACTGGCTATTTGAGTCTTGAAAGTCTACGTATTCACAATTTTTTAGTGACAACTGAAGGAGATTGTTATGGAATTGGGTCTGAATTTTTTTTTATTGCGCATTTTTTCATCCGAAAGTATATGTATAAAAATTGTCACAATATTTAGTGTGAGAGGGATTTGAATTCTTCTTATAAAGAAGACCAACTAATACCACTAAGCTACAAATTTCACACTAAATTCACTTTATGTTGGCTTTATTCAGTTGTGCTAACCAATCCAATCCGCCTTTATTCCTCTTGTTTATCTCTCCAGTCCTACCACAAACACAAAAATTCACAACTTTTTTCACACCTTATTCACGTAGGCTCACCGCAACACAAAAACACATGTACAAGGTGAAAAAAACAGTGAAACTCTCAGCCTTGGTAGACTTTTTTTCTTTTTATCTTTTGGCAATCTTCCATTATTGTCATGGCAATAATAATGTAGGTCCGCTCAATCCAGCTGTGTGGCATCACAAGGAGAGTCACGACACCACCACTAATGTCATCTGCTTTTCCATTAGTCCTCTTGCAGACCAATCAAATCCACCTCATTCTTTTCTCTTTTGGCAAGTATTCACCAAAACTGCATTATTGATTTGATAGGGCAATGAATGAAATGACACCAGCACTATTGTTATGCGCTGAGCTTTTTCCTTTTTCTTTTACGTATATCTCTCTTCTTTTTTCGGTTTCCTTTCCAAAAGGTTGACTGATTATAATGAAATGGTTTCTTTCCACATGCTGCTGTTGGATAAGGAAACATCAATGGCGAAAGGAAGAATAACATCCCTTCCTCCCTACACTCACTTCATAACATTACCTGCTTCTTGTCTTTTCTATCTGCCTTATGATTCTTCTTTGATTATAGACATGAGCCCACCAACTGCAAAATTTTTGTGTTCACAATTTTCGGAACTCAAAAATTTGTACAAATGATTTTTATTCATAAATTACAAGTTTAGCTACCACATGCTAAAAAATTAATTACTAAGAATTTTGTAACTCAATTAATTAGTACTTTTTAGTGTTTCCAGAACATCCAAGGTTCAAACCACCTCTCCCCAAAATTCTTGTCTATTTTATTATAAGAACATATTTTTTATATTTTACATACTAAATTTTGAAAACACTCAACATCAGATTATCTTTTTTACTCTACGATAGGGTATGATAAAATATAACTCCAACATCGTCCAATAGAGGTCGTTCAGGATAAGATTAGGAAAGCAAAGGTTGTAAGAACCTCGTCCATAAAAAGCTCATCCATGCAGGAAGATGCTTGGACGAGCTTTGCATGGTCAAATTTGACAAAACTGCACTGTCTCGTCCAAGGAAGCAATCAACCTCATCCTGAAGAAGGTCGTCCATAGAGGAACGACCTTCCTTGGAAGCGAGGTACGCTCGACAAGAGGACCCCTAGACGAGTCCTTAACACTTCGAAAAATTCCTGAGTGTGTACTACAACTTCTTATCACACACATAACTTCCAGTGACCGTTATGTGAGAAAAATGTAACTCCTAAACAGTTATGGAAGTTATCCCTAAACCCTCACACCTCCTCAAATCCAGGGGAGGTTACAAGTTTAATAACTGTTTCTAGGACACTATATAAACGCTCATTCAGACCAAACAAATGTACGTTTTTAGATTTCCTAAAAAGTTGGAATTCCAAAATTATAGAGAGAAAACTAACTTTGCAATCGAAGGGTTCTTGGCCGGCAACCCTAGTCACCTTTGATCATTGTTCTTTCTTTTTCAAGACAGCAAGTATGCCTTTCAAATCTGAAGCATCTAGCCTACTGATTTTCTTCGCATTATCAGTTGACGCCGTCTGTGTCACGACCCAAATCCATGAAACATAAATTTAGATACATGACTAACTTGCTAACCTTACCTAGCTCAATAAAAATAATTTATTTAAACATAGTTTAATAAACTCCAAATAAACAATGCTACTGATAAATCTCTTACAATGACTAAAATCTACAATTTATAATAATCTTCAAAATATTGTGAAGTCTAAGTGGAAACAAAATAACTAATAATCTTTTCAAAACTCCACAAACTGGAAATAATCTCCACTATATAAAACGTGAATTACAAAACAAGCGTAACTAAAATTCTATGAGTCTTCAAGTAATATTGAAGTCGCCTACAACTTCCACGCTCTATCTTGTACCTTACAAAGCGATCCAAGGGTTTTATATTCCCAACTACACTTTAATCTGAAAATAGTAATTGATGGGGTGAGCCACACATCTAGTAAGTAATTATACAAAATATACAATGGAATAAAGTCAAGCAGGGCACAAGTTTGATTTCATAATTTCACTCAAAATATCCAATATAGTTTTCAAAACATGTAAAGAATCACTTAATACACATATAATCAAATCTTAAAGTGTTTCGAAAACACATACAAATAAGTGATCAGAGCACAGTGTCACATATACACATCACATATTCTCACATACAATCCTGTGAGCAGATTTACACATATATCTGATCAATTCTAAAAACACTCATTTTGAGTCACATATCACAAAAAAATAAAGTTTATACAACATATAATAATTTTCTCAATATTAATAATTGTTCCAACAATAAAGGCATATTGAATATCACAATATCAAATTGAAACATAAATCAAAAGATGCTTGACTTTCTTAGGGAACGAATAGGAACTGAAGAGTTTATATAAATATTTTTACAATTCTTGACTAAGTTTGAAAACCCAATTTGCTAAAAGAAACGTCTTAAATACCGTTTGAAAAACAAAAATATGACTTCGAAATCACTTGGTTTGAAACAGTTTAAAGAACAAAAATCTTTTTAGAAAACTTACTTTGAAACTCAATTATTTTCAGAAAATAGTTTAGTTTAAAAATCATCTTTTAAATGGGATTTGGACATTCAAAACGTTATTTAAAATTTCAATTTCTCTTAAAACATTATTTAAAAGCTAATTAAAATTTCTCTTTTTATAGTGTAAAAATGCTTTTTGATAAACTTTTAAAACTTAAGCAAAAAAACAAATATAACTTTTGAAAACCTTTAACTCCTAAGAACCTAAAGAACAAAACTTGTGCATATTATGCATAATTACTTACTGCACTTGAATCACTCTGAAAGTCCAGCTAAAACACCCTCCAAATAGTCTCAAAATACTCTTAAATAGGACCTATAATCAATCATGAAAATTACTCAATATCTTCCACAAAATATAAAGCTTATAGAACTATACAAATGGACTCACTAGGATTATACTTTGCTGAACTAATAACACTTTTAACACTAAATTAAAGTTTCTCTAACCAATATTATTCCCTTGGATTAATCAAAACTCATATTGTCATGAGGAAGGTAGTAGCCAAAAATATCATTGACCTAGGATTTAATATAAAACCCCAAAAAGTTAATTCATCCTAACATATATAATGACAAAAAAAACGTGGCAAAACTAAAAGGACCCTTTATATTCAAATCCAATAGAAGACCCGATGGTAATATTTACCTGTTCTACGGACCCACAGAGAACAACGTGAGAACCATACTCCCACAAAAGCCAATTTCAACTTTAATATATAACCTTTATGGGTTGATAGCATAGTCTCAATGAAGGGTGGGCAATATATCTCCCAATGGCAATGAAAACAATGGCCTCATCTTTGGCTTGTTATATATATATATATAATTCTAAAATGAGCCACGAAATTTAAAAAAAAAAAAAAAAAAATCCATGATTTGGCTTAAGTCTTCTGTCAGATTTGTACATATATATATATATATATATATATATATATATATATATATATATATATATATATATCCTAATGAACAATCTAACATCTAACATGGATGCATAGCGGCAAATCTAACCATAAAATATAAGTAGAATTTAGGACCAAAATCAAACTTCCGAATAATCTAACATCACAACTGATTTCAAGATAACCTTATAAACTTTTATTTCTTTGTTTCTAATGGTGAGAAATCATACCTTGAACAATCTGATTGTCTCTTCAATTAACTCCAAGGAAAAATACACCTTCTAGCCTCCTTAGTAATGAAACATATCTTATCAAAACCCTAATTATCTTTTCCTCTACCTTATATACAACACATCAAAGATGTGGGCTTAGTGGGGTAGTGGGCTGTAGTTTAAAACCCACTTAAACTTATCTCTTTAGTCTCCAAGAGGCCCATAAACATTTTCCTCTTTTATTTAATTATTTAATTATTTAAACCACCGCACTAAATTGTATGCATTAAAACTTTAATCTTCTCACCTATTTTGTAACACCACAAAATTATCTACTCCCATCTTACTATGCACACACATAAAGTACCTCAACTCTATATTAATAATGACGATGACGGTGATGATCATAAAATCAAATCGGGGTATTACAGTCTGTGGGAAGAAAGAGTGTTCTTTTCGCTCTATCATTTTTTTTCAGTGATTCGCCTTTCCCAGACAAAAGGCTGAATGGTTCGAACAAGATCGAGAGCTACCGGCCCAAGCCTCTAGGAGAGTAGGGATGCTTCTAGTAATTCCCACCGTGACCGTCAGTCAGCGGCTGTCATGCGACTGCCTTTCGTTCAACATATACAGTCCATGGCTGCCGCTATGGCAGAATTAACCCGTTAGAATCAAGACTCGAATAGGGAGATCAATTTCAGGAGGCATCACCATGAAGTGCACGCGGAAGGACGAGCCCAGAGTTAGGAGGGTAGAGGAGAAAACGTTGAGTCCGAGAATCAGTCAAAGGGTACTGCTTCAAGAAGAGTGCCACACTTGGAAAGGGAGATGGACCAAATGAGAAAAGTTATGGATGAAATGAAGGAGAATATGAGATGGGCGAATCCCGTGGATAACTTAGTTCACCGAACAGACCTCTTTCACAGCTTCCATCAATAGTCATCCCCTACCCCCAAAATTCAAAATGTCTCCCTTGAATTCATATAATGGAAATCGAGACTCATGTGATCACATCGCTACATTCAAGACCACCATGCACCTTCAAGGGGTTCTAGATGAGATTATGTGCAGAGCATTCCCTACCACACTTAAGGGACCAGCGCAGGTGTGGTTCAGCAAAATACCCCCAAACTCTATGGGCTCATTTGAGGAGTTGAGTAAGTTGTTCATCAATAATTTTATTGGAGGGCAACACCACAAGCGTTCCTCTTCTAATTTACTAACTATAGAGTAAGGGGAAATGAAAGTTTACGGTCCTTCATTACCCGGTTTGACGGTAGACGAAATGGACGACAAGTTGTTATTGGCCGCCTTCCATAATGGGGTCAACTTTGACTTGTTCATCCATAGGCTCTACGAGCAAGAGCCACAGACTATGGCCAAGCTCGTCCATTCGGCCCAGAATTTCATGAATGCTGAGGACGTGATCATAGCCAAGAAGAGGAAAAGGGCAAAGCATTCAGAAGCAGGTCACCCACGTCATCCCGATTAAGGTCCTCATCCTAAGAAGGCTCGAGCAGAAGAGAAAAGGGATAGAGATAGTAAGAAAGCGAGTTCTTCAGTGAGAAACCAACAATACACTCCTTTGAATACGCCACTAGAGCAAGTGCTTATGCAAATCAAGGACAATACGTCCTTGAAGTGGCCAGAGAAAATAAAAGGAGATCCTAACAAGCACAATAGGAACAAGTATTACTGTTTTCACAGAGACCATGGGCACGACATGGACGAGTGTTTTAATTTAAAACCGCAGATAGAGAATCTTATAAGACAAGGGAAGGTGGAAGAGTCATATGACCCCCACTTGGAGAAATAAGAGTTATTATAGGAGGAACCTCGGCAGCTCAGTCATCCAAATCAAGGAAAACATACCTGAAGGTGGTGCAAAACGTCCAGCTGTTTGGACAATCTCCCAAGACGAGGGAAGCTAATAAGCAAGCCATCACATTCACGGACGAGGATGCTGAAAGAGTTCACCGCCCCTACGACGACGCAATTGTTATTACCCTGCTCATTGCTGATTATACGACCAGGAGGTTGTTGGTAGACAATGGCAGCTCGGCGGACATTCTGTATTACCCCGCCTTCCAACAAATAAGGCTAGGACGAGATCAACTTCGACCAGTGAATTCACCATTGGTAGGATTTGGAGGAATGAAGGTGCAGCTTGTGGGCACCATTACATTACTGGTGGTGGTTGAAGCGTATCCGCAGTATATAGCCAAAGAGGTAAACTTCCTTATTGTTGATTGTTCATCATCATATAATGCTATTATTGGAAGGCCAACTTTGAATAGTTGGAAGGCGGTAACCTCTACCTACCAAGTGTCTATCAAATTTCCGACCGAGTATGGAGTGTGCCAAGTACAAGGAGATTAGTTAGCCGCCAGAGAGTGCTACTTAGCCATGTTGGCGATGGACGAGCACGTACAGACAATGAGCATAGATGAGAGAAGGACTGCAGCGGAACCCACTGAGGTGTTAGAAGATGTCCATTTGAACGAGATCAGACCCGAGAAGTTCACTAGAATTGGGGCGAGCATGGAAGAAGAGGCAAAGCATACTTTGGTGCAGTTTTTGAAGAAAAGCCTTGATGTCTTTGTATGGAGTCATGAGGACATGCCGGGTACTAATCCAAGTGTCATTACTCATCGTCTGAACATATGCCCCTACTCCAAACCAGTGCGTCAGAAGAAGAGGGTTTTTGCTCCTAAATGAGACAATGTCATCAAAGAAAAAGTCCAGAAGTTGATTACCGCAGAGTTCATCCGAGAAGTTTATTATCCGGACTGGTTGGCGAATGTAGTCATGGCAAAGAAGGCTAATGGCAAGTGGCGGATGTGCGTGGACTTCACTGACTTAAACAAGGCTTGCCCCAAGGACAGTTATCCATTGCCACGCATTGACCAGCTGGTGGACTCGACGGCAGGCCACAGATTGCTAAGCTTCATGGACGCCTTCTCAAGCTACAACCAAATAAAGATGGACAAGGCAGATCAAGAGAAGACTTCATTCATTACCAGCCAAGGTTTATTTTGCTACAAGGTAATGCCTTTTGGTTTAAAGAATGTGGGGGCGACTTACCAAAGATTGGTTAACCACATGTTCCGTCCTCAAATTGGGCGAAATATGGAGGTTCATGTAGATGATATGCTAGTAAAAAGTTTGGACAATGAGAAGCATCTGGACGACCTTCGAGAAACTTTTGACACGCTTCGGTAGTATAATATGAAATTAAATCCAAGCAAGTGTGCTTTTGGAGTCTCGTCAGGGAAGTTTTTGGGATTCATGGTTTCACATAGAGGAATTGAGGCGAATCCAGACAAAATCTAGGCGATACTAAATATGGAACTACTGAAGAACATCAAAGAAGTCTAGTCTCTTACCGGACGAGTTGCCACCCTTAACAAGTTTGTTTCGAAAGCTACTAAAAAGTGTTTTTCATTCTTTAAAGTCCTCAGGAAGGCATTTGAGTGAACGGACGAGTGTCAGAAAGCCTCCTAAGACCTGAAGGATTACCTCATGATAGCACCGTTGTTGAGCCCATCTATACCTGGAGAGGAATTGTACTTGTATTTGGCAGTGTCCCCGCACGTTATGAGCTCGACATTGGTTAGAGAAGAAGGACGGGTTCAGAAACCGGTTTACTATACGAGCTGAGCACTAAGAGGAGCGGAAGGACGATATCCGATGATGGAGAAGCTAGCCTTTGCTTTGATCATGATTTCTAGAAAGTTGAGACATTATTTTCAAGCTCATGTAATCAATGTCCTAACGGATCATCCCTTAAAGAAGGCAATGAGCAAGTTCGAAGTTGTAGGACGACTAATCCGATGGGCAGTGGAACTTAGTGATTTTGATGTCAGATACCAACCAAGGAGCGCAATAAAGGCACAGGCGTTGGCGAATTTCATTGCGGAGTTCACCCCTAGCCAGGATGAGTTAGACAAAGACGTAAGAGTCGAAAGGTGGGTTATCAATGTAGAAGGGTCATCCACACTATACGCGGGAGGGATTGGAGTCATACTAAAATCCCTAGAGGGTGACAAGTTGGAGTACGCAACCCGTTTACAGTATCAAACCACCAACAACGAAGCGGAGTATGAAACTCTATTCAAAGAGCTAGAATTGGCTAAGTCCTTAGAGGCAGAATCAATAATAGTCAAAGGAGATTCTCAGTTAGTCATCAACTAAGTGAATGGAATGTGTGATGCTAAAGAAGATCAGATGAAGAAATACCTCAACAAAGTGAAGCGACTTGTCCAAAAGTTTAAAGAAGTGAGTTTTGTTCAACTCCCGAGTGAGGAAAACATGGAAGCAGATGCCTTGGCAAGAGCATCTTCGATAGGAGAAGTTATGGATGAATATGACAGAATCCAATACATGCCAAGCATAGACCTTCTAGATGTATAACAAATAGGAGGAGGAGAAAATTGGATGAGTCCAATAGTAATCTATCTTAAGGATGGAAGGCTTCCAGAAGACAAGGACGAGGCTAGGAAGTTGAGGGTCAGGGCTGCCATGTACATTCTCATAAATGAAATGCTATACAAGCAAGGCTTTTCTCAGCCCTACTTTAGGTTCCTGGCTCCGGACGAATCAAACTATGTGTTGAGGGAGGTCCATGAATAAGCATGTGAGAATCACTCAGAATCAAGATCGCTAATTCATAAGGTCATTCGTGCAGGTTATTACTGGCCTACAATTCAAGCATATGCTAAGGCTTATGTCAAGGTGTGTGACCAGTGTCAGCGCTATAGCAACGTCCCTAGACAGTCATCGGAGTACCAGACCCCAATGATGGCCCCATGACCCTTTGCATAGTAGGGACTGGATATCCTAGGTCCTTTCCCCCTATGAACCATACAAATGAAATTTTTGGTAGTAGGGACTTTTGTGAACAGTTTGGAATCAAGAATCACTATTCCTCGTCCTTCCACCCACAGGTGAACGGACAAGCAGAAGTAGCAATATGATCCCTGCTAAAAATCATCAAAACTCGGCTCGAGAGGGCAAAGGAGATATGGCTAGATAAGTTGCTAGGTGTTCTTTGGGCCTATAGGACGACTATGAGGACACCAACAGTAAAAACCCCCCTTCAAGCTAGCCTATGGAAGTGAAGCAGTCATACTTGCCGAAGTTCATATGGCTAATCATCGAGTGATAAAATACCAGGACAAAGATAATGAAGAGCAAATCCGTCTTAACCTCGATCTCATTGACGAGGTAAGGATGGACGCAGAGCAAAAGGACAGCAAGATATGAAAATCTTATGGCTAGGTAGCACGATGCTATAGTAAAGCCCAAGTGCTTGGGGACCTCGTTCTCAAAAGAGTCTCCTTGGCAACCAGGAATCCAGCTCATGGAAAATTAGGACCTAATTGGGAAGGACCCTATAGGGTAATCAACTGCAAGAGGCAAGAGTCATACTACTTGGAAGCTTTTGACGAACGAAAGTTAGAGCATCCCTGGAACGTGGAGCACCTGAGGAGGTATTATCAGTAATAAGCTTGGACAAAATTCTCCAAGGACAAGGTTGCAGCTATGAACAAAGTTACAGCTATAATCTATGTGTTTACTAATATTTACAGTTGTGTTCTTACTACTACTATGGTGTGTTTTAAAAATAAAAAGTGCACTAGTTTTTATACTTTTGCACCGTCTATAGACACGTTAGTGAAAGATGAGGTTACGTATGTAAAAGCATTTTCCTAAGTATTTTCCTAAGGCACTAGCTTCTAAGCAGGTGCCATATTTTTAAACAATGTTTATATAATAATATGGTTTGAATTTCCAATGTATTTCATGCATAAATCTAATTTCCATAATAGTACCTACAAGGGGGCAAAAGCCTAAGACGAATGAAAATCTCTGTACGCAGGGGTGTAACATTCATAAGCATTCCTCAAAATGAGGATAAAACAAAGAAAAATAAGCTAAGGCATACTCGTCTGAAAAATAGACGGACGAGAAAAGGGCATACAACGAAGCATTAGAGTCCATGGACGAGCATCTAGCCTAGACGCTCCAGTCTTCTAGGACGAGTCAAGCATTAGAAACGTCTTGACGAAAAACGAATGCCAATTGCCTAGCCTATGGACGAGGAAAAGAACTGGCGAGACCATCACTGCCACTCTAAGGACGAATTATACTTGCAAAAATTGTTGAATGACAAATGAGTCGTCCATATGCAAACACATCGTCCATAGAGAAAGCGCATGGACAAACCTCTAACATCGTCCATAGAAAAAGTGTATGGACGACCCTTTAATACTTGTAAAAGCCAGTAGCATAAGTGGTATATATATGTATATATATATATATTAAAAAAAAAAACTCGTCCATGCAACAATATGTTCAATAATTAGACAAATAATGTAAATAAACATTCATAAGTCAAAACTTTAAAGGGTAGACGACCATCGTCCAAAAACCTTTATAAAGAAAAACCCTAAAAGACAATTGTTTATAAACTCGTCCCAATTTCCTAGACAAGCAAATTGTACTTAAATAAATTTCAAACGGTCCCAGACTATGGACCTTACAGAAAAGTGGGGGGGGGGGGGGAGAAAGGAACTAAGATAGACTTTTTCTGATACAAATTTTATAAGGGTCATCTCCAGCCTTAGGCTCGTCCCGGGCGGGCTACGTGGTGGCATCATCCTCAATGTTAACGTCCTCTGAACTTGTCTGGAGGAGGAAGCTTGAAGCAGCCCCACCAAGGTTAAGTTTAATAAGATTGAAGTCAATCTCAGGGAATTTCTCCACTACGTCCATCTTGAACTCTTCAAACCCAGCTGCATAGTTGGTGTCTAGTAGATCGGTGGATTGTTTGGATGCCTTAAACTCTGCAACTGCATCTCCCTTAGTCTTTTCAAGAAGGGCGCTTAACTTGTCGTTCTTCTTCTAGAGGAGATCAAGACGAGCGTCCTTCTCTTTGACACCAGTCTTTAACTCCTCAACGTTATTTTTCAGCTTCTTTGCAACTTCCTTGGCCTTGGCAGCCACCTTAGCCCACCTCTTAGACTCGTCCTTCCCCTTTTAAACCGTCTTCTCGAATAGAATCCTCGTCTTGTCTAATTGAGTTGTCTGCCTAGACGTGGTGATAAACTTAGACATTGCTTGCATAAATTAAAATTTCATTACAATATATATATATATATATATATATATATATATATATATATATATATATATATATATATATATATATATATACACATGAGTATAGCTGACAAGATGAGACATACATATATGAAAAAGGCATACCTTAAAAAGGTCATGAACGCCAGAGCGCTCATAATCCTTTAAAGACATGTCATAGCATGCTGTCATGTCCTTGTTTGTCATGACTTTCTCAAAACGTTCACAAGCAAGGTCCTCATTTCCAAGAAGGTTGTGAGGCACCTGTTGGGAAGGTTAAGACGAGGCAGGCTCAGTGATCGTGGACAAGATTTTCATAGACAAAGGATCCTTGGACTCTGAATCAACATCCAAAATCTGGACGGAGTGCCCTTGGGGGAGGAGGAAAGGATTGAGTTGGTCATCCTGAGTTTGGGCGTCCCGAGGCTTGGACGACCTATGCTTAGCCTTTTAGGTTATGCCTTGTTCATATTTCCCTTTCCCGAACTTGTTCGCTCTTGTTACTTTCTCATCTTTTAGGCTCCTGTTTCTTTCTTTTTTGGGTTATGCCTTGCATAAATCAAGCCTGTTTATGTATTTTCAACAAAAAAAGAAACCCTTAAAGATTCATTATACATACTATCACTTGCCTACCAAATTGCAATCCAAGCAACTCAAAAACCATGGATGATATTTTTTTACAATTACAATTCTAATTCCTATACATCCTAAAATTATGACTTCAGGGGAAGCTTAAGAAAAGTTGAACTAGGAAAATTATGCAGGAGGTCAAAATGAATCCTAAAGGAGATATTTTTTAGCATAGGGGGAAAACATAAAATGGGTTTGGTACACAATAATCTTCCTACAATACCAGGCTATAAGGCCATAGGATTTTGTGCACATGGATATTGGGTTAAGTGCATAGTTGTGAGGAAAACCACCAGCCAATTTATATCTATAAGCTTATTTGCAACATACAATATGGACATTTTATCAAGCTATATGGCAAAGAAATGAGAGATTGGAAAAAAATACTTTCTATTCAAGACTTTAGTAGGGAATACTCGTTATGTACTTATACGAGTTAAAGAAAAATAAAAATGGATGAAAAGAAACAAAACATTGTATAACATTATAAGTGCCTAATAAGTGGTAACTGAAAGAGCCACACCAAGATTAGTCTAATTTTGTCAAAGACTGAGCTTTGGCTACATCAGGCTTCATTGCTTTCCTAGGTTCCAATCCTATTACTTGGGCTGCTAAAAAGCAACCCACTATTTCTAGAAGTTCCACCGAGGCCTTGGCATCTAATCCAATTTTCCACTCTTGCACAAAACATATAGAGGTGGATTACCTTTTTGTGCGAGAGTGTGTCATTCAAAAGGATATTCAAGCGCAATTTATCTCTACAAAGGATCAACTTGGTGACATTTTCACTAAATGTCTTCTTCTCGATTTATTGTTATTCGTTCGAAACTCACGCTGATACCTCCCCCTAAGTTTGAGAGGGATGTAAAGGGATATGCAGTAATGAAACAAATGACATTGCAAATACAGCAACACATGCATATCAATGGAAGCCTAAGTTAACTGATAGGGACACATGAAATGATAATAGAGGTCATAGTATTGTAACAGAATCTGTTTCTATTTCTGATATGGTGACGTGAGCAATGGTTATTGGCTTTGACCTTCTCACCCAGCCCTATATATATATATATATATTGTATCTCTCTTTCTAATCAATGCAAGCATAGTATTATCAATTCCAATCATTCTTTCCCTCAACCTTTCTTTTCTACTAGATTAGTCTCTATTGTTCTAGAACTTCTTCAAAAATCACCATACTAATTAACTAAGAAGATTTCCTTCAGGTATGAACTCTAGAACTTCAAAATTTGGAAGATTCTTTTGTCAAGTTTCTCTATTTCTAAATTCTAATCTACAACTTATCTCTGCACTCCCAATCCTCTTCCCCAAATGAAAATTATTCTCCATCTGGATTCTAGAAATCACAATCTAACTGGAGGAGCCAAACTAACACCAATGTAACAGAAAAAAAAAACAAAAACTAACAAACAAACACCATCTATTTCAAAATCTCAGATCCAAACCTGTCTATCTCAAACACACATTTTTCAATCCCTCAACACTCTGTCTCTTAAATACATGTGCTTCGATTTTCACTAACGAAAAATATGTGTAAACAATAAACTCGGAAAATTTATATATGAAAATAAAGCCAGTGGAAAAAGAATTAACAACTCTACTTAAAAACTTAAAAAATTAAAATCCTAGGGCAAAAAAACCCCTCTATCTGACATACAAACACATATTATATGCAGTGCAATAATCAACAACTGCAAAGTACAACATCCAAAAATTAGAAAGAACTGAAGTATTCATATGGTATGTAGATACGAAACCTTCGATGAAACCAATAAAAACTATGCAGAAAAAGAAGTAAATGGACATCACATTAGACTTCGGGTGTTGCCGTGCTCATACAATAGTTCCTTGAACCCTTTCGAAATAAAAATATAAAATGGGCTAATTCTTTTTTTTTTTTTGAGATGAAAGGAATTTTTTTTTTTTTTGAGAAACAAAATAAAAATATAAAATGGGCTAATTCTTTTTCTATTTGGTTGAATTTACCTAATGGAGGGGCTAGCCAAATACTCTAGGATGTAAATTTTTTATTTGAATTATTGCAATATGATTTGTTCTTTAAAAAAAGAAAAGAAAAAGGAAAAAAGATTCTCGATGGTCCATCACACTATCATTTCCCTACACAGTACAACTACAATATTTATTATTAAAAAAATTTACCTGAAAATAATTGGGAAAATTGAGGTTTTACATCCCAGGAAAAATGACATAAAACTCAAAATACTATAAACCTTAAGAATGTGTTTCCCCTCAAAAAAAAAAAAAAAAAAAAAAAAAACCTTAAGAATGTGTATTTTAATTTGAATATTTCACGCTACAAGTTCTATGATGAAATTGATAAAATTGAAAATGTTATTTTGCTTTGGGTTCATTACATCTTTGTTGGGCAATTTAGACCTTGTTAATGTCAATTAACCAATTATTAAGCCAAGTGACTTAATTAGTCCAATCATGCTTATGGCATTGGTTAATGTAAACAAACACAATATTGCATAAAACAAATTCACTATATAAAATTAAAGTTTTACAAAATAGATTAATCATATTCTAATCTGATACCACCTATAATACTTCCTGACATTATCCAATGAAACTCCAAATCTGTAAACTCTTCTACATAAGAACTTTGTTGCACATGAACTTCTCGCTCATGACTTCAAGTACCCACTTGAAGCTTTTTTCAACTTGATTGTCAATTTGATTTTGTATGTGCAATAATTATCTTCAACTTCCTAATATATTTGAAATTGTTTTCTTATCAAGGATGTTATCGGTGACCAATACAAACTACGAAGACGCCGAAGTGAGAGAGAGAAAAATACGTTCTAACTTTTAAGCCTAAAATTGAGCTAGCAGTTACAACAACTTTCTTAAGCAATTTTTGATGCAATTCGATAGTCTTCATATTGATCTTCAAACTAAACTTCAAATTGAATCATCAAGAAGTACAATTCGACAATGTTTTGAACACGGTTTGCCAATACGTACAATACATAACCCTAACAAAAGTGAATCTAGACTTGCTTTCCCTTGAGATTGATGTTTAAGGAAAGGTACAGATGCTTATTAATAAATAAATCACCATTGATTCATTGTCAAAATGGCCAAGCAACAATTGGATACCTTTACCTTTTGATTTTCTTTCTTAAGGCATTTACACTCTTATAAAAAAAACATCCACTTGCTCGTTCTCCATCATGCTTTCAATTCTTCCTTAATTACACTTAAAATCGATCATCGATCAAAGTGCTCTGCAAGTCTCTCTGCTGCAACCTGTGATTTTCTGTGGTACACTTCTTTGCTTTGTATAGGAGGCAGAGGTAAGTAACAAAAACATTTCCATCTCTTTGGTGTTTTTTGAATATCTTTCCACGCCTGGTTACTCCTAAATTTTTCTATGGCAATGCTTCTTTGATTTGCACATTGTTTTACAATTCTGTTACTTTTCTATTTATTTTATTATGTTGTTTAGTTATTGGTTGTCAACTTGTAGTTCTACATCTCATATGGGCATTCACAAAACAGAACATAGAATATTGTTTTTTTTTATAAAAAAAAAAACAAAAAGAACATAGTTTATAAAAACGGAGAAAATACGCTCTCTTTAGTAAGATAGTGAAAATAAAAAAATTAAATATAAATATAAATATAATAAAATAAAATAAAATAAAACGAAGGGCAAAATTCAAAAAGTCCCTTGGGGTTAGGGTCTTAGACTCTATGCTATCAATCTTGTATTATTTCGTTAGCTATTGAAAATGGTCATATGTTATACAAGGGTTATTTTAAAATAAATTTTATAGTGAAGTAGTCATGTACATACCGTGTGATAATTTTTTATTAGTTACAGTTAACAGAACTAAGATAAAGGCATTAATTTGGACAATTCTTAAATCTCATAGATCAATAATACAAAAAGTGCAACTAACCTTGACCATACCGTGTCTCATTTCATTTTGGCCCAAAAAATAGGTGAAAACAATGTAAATGCAAGAATAAAACAATTTTATTATTTGATCTCTTGTGGGTATGGGTGGCAATAAATAACATGATCCATGAACATAAAACAATTATTTACAAATTAGTGTTCAGTATAAATGAGTTCACGTCAAAGTGAGTTCAATTAGTTTACATAACTAATAAATAGGTCAATTTCGTGTTGACCTCCTTAACCCATAATCATCCCAAAATGATCTAGTTCATTATTCGTGTCAAGACAAGGTTAATCCATTTTGATAAAAAAGCATATATTCATCTATTAGTTGCAAACCAATTTAATCCGCCTTTCTTCCTCTAGTTTATCTCTCCTGTCTTACCACAAGCACCAAAAAATAACAACTTTTTCACACCTTACATAGACTCACCGTATAAGATAAGATTTAAAAAAAAAAAAAAAAAAAAAAGGTGAAACTCTCAGGGTCTGTTTGAGATCCGTTTATTTTGTTAAAATTTGTAACTTTTTGAAGAAAGTACCATAGATAAAGGTAAAAGTTAGTTAAAATGGTACAGTATGACTCATGAATAGTATAAAAAAGTGTAGTGAAACCATGAATAGTAACAAAAAGTGTAGTGAGACCATGAATAATAACAAAAATAAGCTGAATAATAAAATAAGTTGACAAAAATAATCTTTACTAAACGGATACTGAAGTGTCGGTAGACTTTTTTTTTTTCTTTAATCTTTTGGCAATCTTCCATTATTGTTATGGCAATAATAATGTAGGTCCGCTCAATCCAGCTGTGTGGCATCACAAGGAGAGTCACGACACCACCACTATGTCATCTGCTTTTACTTTAGTCCTGTTGCAGACCAATCAAACCCACCTCTTGCTTTTCTCTTTTGGCAAGTATTCACCAAAACTGCATTATTGATAGGGCAATGAATGAAATGACACCATCACTATTGTTATGCGCTGAGCTTTTTCCTTTTTCTTTTACGTATATCTTTTTTCTTTTTTTTGGTTTTCTTTTCCAAAAGGTTGACTGAATAGTAAAATAAGTTGACAAAAATAATTTTTACTAAATAGATACTGAAGTGTCGGTAAACTTTTTTTTTTTTTCTTCTTTTATCTTTTATCTTTTGGCAATCTTCCATTATTGTTATGGCAATAATAATGTAGGTCCGCTCAATCCAACTGTGTGGCATCACAAGGAGAGTCACGACATGCACCACCACTAATGTCATCTGCTTTTACTTTAGTCCTGTTGCAGACCAATCAAACCCACCTCTTGCTTTTCTCTTTTGACTAGTATTCACCAAAACTGCATTATTGATAGGGCAATGAATGAAATGACACCATCACTATTGTTATGCGCTGAGCTTTTTCCTTTTTCTTTTACGTATATCTTTTTTCTTTTTTTTTTTGGTTTTCTTTTCCAAAAGGTTGACTGATTATAATGAAATGGTTTCTTTCCACATGCTGCTGTTGGATAAGGAACCACATCAATGGCGAAAAGAAGAATAACATCCCTTCCTTTCCCACACTCATTTAATAACATTACTTGCTTCTTGTCTTTTCTATCTTCCTTGTGATTCTTCTTTGATTATACTTGCTGTGGCGCTTCTCCTCTGTTTGCTAACCTCTCTCTGCTACTTCATCCTACTGCTGAATTTCTAAATAATACACTTCTTTTCTTTTTATACAAGGCAAAGGTATGTCCTAAAAAACTTTTCCTTTTTAAAAAAAAAAAATATATTTCTTGAACATCTTTTGACCTCAAGTTGAAGTTGCTGCTATATTTTTCGATCATGATGTTTCTGTCTGTTTGTTTTTTGTTGTTACAGTAAAAAATACAGGGTGAGTACAGAAGTGTAATGTAACAAAGTAGTGGGTATTAAAAAAAAATGCAAATGTGAGAGAGGAAACAAAACGCAGGAAGGAATGCAGGCCTAATCAGTAATCACTCGGGGACCGAATGAGACACAGAAAGGAAGATGCCACCATATATTTGCATATCCCGCAGCTTAACAGAGGATCCTTTTGTACGTTTTCTTGATACGGCTGGTAATGCTTCTTTAATTTGCACATTAATTTCACAATCCTTTTACTTTTCTATTTTTTCTTTTTTAGTTAAGTAGTTGTGGACTTGAAGTTCTAAATCTTAAACAAGAAGCTTTATTTACAAAAATACACGCATAAGAAGAAAATAGAAAAATACAACAATAAAATTAAAAAATAAAATAAAATAAAATAAAAGAAGAAGAAGACTAGAGAAGGGTGAGAATGTAAGTGCAAGCATAAGACAATTTGAAAATTCGATACCTTGTGGATGTTGAAGATTTGGCCAAAATGTGTTGTGAAGGCTCTAAAAAAACAATAAAATAAATAAAATAAAAACTTTCCTATTGATAAAATTAATATTGATGGTGAAAAACCCAAATAGACGTAATTTATGGATTAACGGTTTAAACCCTAAATCGGATTCCTTCCAAATTTTAATTGATTGAACAATTAAGATTTAAGACCAATTCATTAATTATGCGATTTCATTAGCACTTGTTATCATATTCTTTTTTGAGATAAAGGATAGAAACTTTATTGATATATAAAAAGGTATATAAAGTGTATAAACCCCTGAGCACAGCTACCCAGCGAACAAAACGCAGCCAAATAAACTGCAAAACATACATCACTATAAAATGAGAAATGATATGTCTACAATATTTTTATAATATTTTCACAATAAATCATAGGTGATAGATTATTACTAGTTGTTATTGTTAAGACAAAAAAATAATCTCAATGGTAGATACATATTTGAACCAATAACAATTAATTATTTATAATTTGTTGTGAAAATGTTGTGGACATAACACTTATTCATTAGACTGAAAAAAAGAAAAAGAAAAAAAAGAGACAATGTATATATGTATGAAGCAATCACAATAATGGCACCAAAGGCAGTTAGGGAAGACAATGTAGGAAAGACGTGCCAGTTGCCAAATTTAATTTCAAGGAAGAAAGTTTATTGACAGTTATTAATGGGAGTTACAGGGAACGAGAAAAGTGGGGGGGGGGGAGTTTTTCTTTCCTACTCTTTTAAAAAAAATGATAAAAGAAAAAAAAAAGAAAAAAAAAAAGAGAGAAGAAGGAGAAGTTAACTGCCACGTCCCGTATGAAGAGGAAGAGAGTTACAACGTGCGAAGAAGACCAGGGTGCTCCAAGGTCGAGGAAGTCAGGACTCTAAAAGAATAAAGAGGGAAACCCCACGGGAACTCAAACTCCACATTACTCACGTGTGGGCTGCAAGCAACCCACGAGCTCGGGGGGCTAAATGTTGAGGTCTAAAATGTATATAGAAAGCATGGTAAAAGGCCAAAGGAGGTGGTACATTAGGCCAATCCATGAGAAATAAAAAAATTGGAAAGGAAGAGAAAGATTGGGGCTACAAAGGAAAGAGGGATGATGGACCTATGGCCCAAAAGGGAGCAAGGAGCCCATAGGAAAAACAGAAAGGGGAAAGAAAATAATTCAGCTTGCCAAGACCAGAGAAAGAAAAGGAGTTGGGGAAGGACACCGGGGGGATTGCCTGGGACCTTTGGATGTACAGCATGGCTAAAGGAGGATTAAGACAGTTCAGAAGGTCCTAAAAACAAGAAACAAATGAGCCTTCTTCTCAAAGCGACCATTAATACAACGCAAGGCCTGAAGATCTAGAAAGCAACGGCTTAAGGGTAGGAAGTCGATGTCTCGGGAACCCTAAATAAGAAACCCACGAAAGGAAATGGCTAGGGAAACCTTCGGTTTTCCTAGAAGAAAACTTCACTTACTGGGAAAATGACAAAAAGAAGGGGCAACTAAAAGGGGTTGAGCTTGAAAAGAGAAGACAGACAAAAAGGGGACTTGGAAGGTAAAAGTGTCTCAGAGTAGAAAGTCAGCAAGACACTTTCAAAGAAAAAAACATCAAAAAAAGGAAGTTATGGAAAATAAGGAATGGAGCAGTCGTCAGAAGAGCTGAGATGAACAAGGGGCTCTAGTACCTAAGGGCCAAAGGGGAAGAATCAATGGTACCTCGAAACCCTAATGTGACACTATAAAAGGGGGGAGCAGCCAACGTTAAGGGGCATTCAGCAATAAGAAAATCATATAGAATCATTGAGAGGAAACTCTGTAAAACTCAAGGAAAATAGGGGAATATCTCCCGGTATCCTAGAAACAGCCACTACAGTACATACTTGGATTCAAAAGAATTCAAACTTTGCAAGTTTTAGAGGCTTAAATAGTCATCTAAGTCTGTAATTTTTGAGCTCATTTGGACCTTGCATTATGTCTTAGTGATTGCATTTGTAATCCATAACTAAGAAAAATTAATGGATTAGTCCCTAATGACTTGAAGATCCCGAACAATTACTCTGCATTTTATTGTTACAATCTTGTCTTCCTTTGCTGTTTTCTTGTTGCTCAATACATATTCTCGCTTGTTAGTGTGTACGTATTGCAGGAGTCTTGCCCTACGCACCACTTGGTTTTGTAAATAGCCCATTTAGCTGCAGTGAGCCAAGCCCAGTCCTTTCAAACTACAACAAGAGGGCTCGGTGTCCTTGCTTAAACTTGGGTCTGGACACCGTAAAAAAAAAAAAAATTGACTCTCAAACCGACAAGGTTGTCATTAACACTCATTTTCGACAACAAAACTCTGTTGTAAGTACTTGATAATTACTGTCGTAAATTCAACTTCATAGGAGGAAGTTGGATGGCCAAATACCTTTTGCGACGAACTAAGGTTGTTGTTAATGCATAGTTTTGATGACTAAATGCTGTTGTAATTAATTACTTCATTTGTCATTGACAAAGCAACTTTATACAAGGAAGTCGGACGACCAAATAATTTCTACAACAAACTTAGGTCATTGTTAATACCTTTTTTTGACGAATAAAAGCTGTCATACTTGGTTTATCGTCGACAATGCAACTTCATACAAGGAAGTCAAATGACTAAATACTTTTTGCGACGAACTAAGGTTGTTGTCAATACTTTTTTTTTTTTTTTTTTTACGAATAAAAGTTGTCGTAATTACTTGGTTTGTCGTTGAAAATAACATCTGTGATGAACTATACTCGTCCTTAATGTAGTTTTCCCATCGTAAAGTACTTGGCTTGTCATCAACAATACATTATCAATGTAACCATTTACCTTTTTCAATGAACTTTGACCGTTATTGAAAACTATTTACCACGTCATTAATACATTATTTGCAACAAAATAACTCTGTTAATAATAAAAGAGAGATCATTTCTAATATTTTAATTGTGAGGAAACATAAATCTCTCAAAAGTTTCTCCATTCAAATAACAAGCAAAAATCCATAATTGTCCAAAACTAATAAGTGCATATTGCAATCAAAACAAAATTAAAGGTCAACAAAATAGCATCAAATGTTCATTAATACATGAAAGCTATAATATCTTTCACCAAACTTGAAAATATAAATATTGGAAGAAAAATCATCATCTGAGTGATTATCCTCCTTTTGAGAGTCATTCCTCCTCAGAGTCATCTTCTATGTTTTCGTCCACATTTTGATCTCCTCCTCTACAATTGGTTTACAATATTTTGATTAAACTAAATAAGGCTACAAAAATATTATTACTTTGCAAATTATATTTACAATATATAATAAAGATATAACTAAAACTTACTAATTTAACAACATCAACAACAATCCCCACGATGAATGACAATAGTATTATCAACATCAAAGAATACTGAATCCTTACTAACAAGAACATTGAAGTTCTTCTGTGAATGAGAACCTCAAAGAATACATTTGCCACCAATAATCACATTAATAGTAACATTAATAACATTTTTATAACAAACTCTACAAATCATGTACTTTGCATGGATAGGTAAAGAGATACTAATTTCAATCATATATTTTTAATCTAAATTTAGTGATCCAAATAATTGAAACCTATAATGAGAAGCTTTACAAATTATTTCAACAACCTCAGGAAGATAGCAGAAAATTTTAATATTGATTATACTAATATATATTTGTGTGTGTGTGTATGTGTGTGTGTGTATATATATATATATATTATTTCAACAACTCCATTTGTAAACCATAGATTTGTAATTGATCTAATGGTTAAAAAAATAGTATTAAATATTAATTGACTTACACCTCATTCACTTAATTAATAGCAATTTTGCTTCTCTCTCCTTATTTATTATTTAAAACCTTTTACATATATTCCTTTTTTTGCCAATGACTTTACAAATATATTTACAATACGTTTTTTTTTTTGAGTTTGTACTACTTTTTTTTTCTTGCCAGTCATACTCCTATAGTCTTATCAATTGTGAATATATATCCTGTCTCCATAAAAATAAATAAATGGCTAAGTGTTGTTTAATGAGGTTTTAAATAAATGGAGGAAACAAAGAAGAAGAAGTAATTACAACAAATGAAGAATGAAGTACATAGTTCCTTTTGATTAAAAGTAGTTTGCTTAAAATCTACAACTCTGTGGGAAAAGGCACTACTACAACACTTATGTACTTAGATTACCAATGAAGAGTTGCATCAAACTATATCACTATGTTACTTGGGATCCTCGTCCTTTGTCTAAGTCCTTATGAACATGATTACTGATAATTTTTGGTCTCGTGTCAAAAAGTTGAACAAGTTTTAAAGAGTTCAAAAACCATTATTACAAAGAACAAATTTAAAGGAAGAATAAGATTGTAATTATGAGGTAATAGAACAATATATCACTGAACTGGAAGTGTTAGTTAGCTAGGATTGGCCTTGAATGAAGAGAGATAATTCAGCATTGAACTACTTTATTGCCTAAAATGAGCAAAAACATGAAAGCTTTCTCTACTGTATTAAGTGTCTTAAGATATTGAATTTTATGGTCTTCAATCAAGATTTCCCAAATAAGATATTCCTATTTGCTTTGCATCCTGTGGAGGTTGAGGAAACCTCAAAATATGATTATCAATGGCACGGTACCACAGAATAATCAAGTCCCACATTTTTTTGGATTTGTTCTTGTTTAATTTTGTGTTGATGTGGATCCAATGCTAATTTTTTGGGGTTTTAAATTTTCTGGGTTTGTCTTCTTGTTCAAATGTTTAATGTGTTCGTGTTTAATATAATGTGCATTTGATTTTTCTGTGTTTGATTTCTGGGTTTGTATGATTTTTTTGGGTTTGTGCTCGTGTGTTCTTGATGGGTTTGTGTATGATTTTCTAGATTTGACTTCTCTATTTTTTCTCATTCTCAATGTTTTGAGTTTGTGTTTGGTTCTGGGCTTGTGTTCTTATGTTCTTGCATTGATGTTTAATGTGTTCTTGTTCAGGATGAATTATATCTAAATTGATGAATTTATTGTTTTTAATTCTATTTTTTTAAAAATTTAGTTAAAATTGATAAATTATTTAAAAAAGAAAATTAGATGCTGACATGGCATTTATATATTTTTTTTATTCGCTCCGTCAGCCACGTTAGCCTTTTTTGCTAATTGGCTGACGAAAAGGACTAAAATGAGACGCGCTAATTGGTTTAGGGACTAAAAGTAGTAAAAATAAAATGTAGGAACTAAAATGAAAAAACGCCAAAATATAGGAACTAAAAGTGCATTTATGCCTTTATTATTTGACATTTATGACTTTATTTCTAAATGAAGTCACCCTTCATTAATGAGAGTATTTTTAAACCACATAAAAGTTCAGTTGAAAGGGAGGAATCCTCTTATATATAGTATAGATGTACAAAAAAAATCTATATAAGAATAAGAACAGTGAGATTGTAATTGCAAGTTTCAAATAATTTAAATATGGTGAAAATACCGTTTTGGTCATGATATTTTGAGATCACTATCAATTTAATCCATGTTATTTTCAACTTACAGTTAATTTCGGTTAGTGTGTTAATAATAGGGACCAAATTACTGCAAATTAAAAATAATAAGGACCAAATTAATTGCTACAAAAATGTAGGGATCAAATTGACAATAACCCCCAAAATGTAGGGACCAATAAATTATTTTGTCTTTAAATACTCAATCTCTTGTGGCCGTACGGATTGCAATGGATAACTCAACCCAAAATTGCGACACAATTTTTTCGAGATTAATGTTTAGTATAAATGAATTCATATCAAATTATGGTCAACCCAGTTTAATGCAGGTAACAAATAGGTCAAATTTTTCTTAATCTCTTTTACTCATAATCAACCAAAAATTATCTGGCTCATTATATATTTCAAGATGAGTTAACCCAATTTAACAAATCAATTTAACCCATATAATAATGCATCTCATTTTTATCCAACATAAGTTTGAATTTTTAATGGTTATACAATTAATTCTTCATTTGAAACCCTAGAATTACTAATCTTATTTTAATTTTTTTAAACACCAAAATAAAGCTAAAGCTATCATGTTCATTGTATTATTCTTAGATTTTTTATTTCTATATCTCGATTGAGTTTGGTTTGATTGAAATCAAAACTTTTAGATTGTATTCTCTTTGTATTTTAATTGATGTTATCGTGGAATAAATTTTTTTGGAATTTATTTGTTTATAATTGTTAATACTATCTATCCACATGGATCATAGATCATCCACATGGATATCTATCCATGGACTATCTGATAAGTGGATTTAAATTTGAGTTTAAATTTAAATTGATTTGGATATGAGTTGTCAAGATCAGTAGTGGAGTGATATACGATGGGTTAAGTGATTATAAGACCACTTATCTTGATAGTGGATTTATTCTTATTTGTATTTAAATAATCCTACAAAAATTAAGGAAAAAGAAAAGGGACCAACTAAGAAATTGTGAGAAGAAAAATGAACGTATAATTCCTAAGTGTTCTCTCAAGCATGCCATTTCTTTCTAGGAACACCATCAAGAGTACTTTGGAGCTTGGAGCGTGGGAATCTCGGAAGAGACTCGGAAGAGACTTTGGTAGCCTCTCCAATGACAAGAAAGTAATCCAAAAACAATAAAGGTCGTGTGGAGGAGAGTTTGTAAAGCAAGGAGGACAACAATTTGGGAATTGATTAATCAGTTCTAAAAAGGTATGTGAATATATGTCCCATTTAATATATTCAACATTGATATCAAAGCTATGCATGCTTGTTTTCCCTTTTGGATTAAAAATTCCATGACCTTTGTTTCATTTTAAAAAATCCAATATGCATGAATATTTAGAGGCATGCTATGGCATGAAAATGAATGATTCAATCATATGAAAATGTTTCTAATGATGATGATAGCATGCTTGTAAAATATGGTAGCGAGTTATGGCATGTGGAGAGAGAAATCCAAAACCTAGTTTTGAAAGTTGGTAAAAAACCCCCAAATTGCAAGCCAATTTTGAATCGCTAAAACTCATTTTCCGTTAAAGTTTGTATACAAGGATTGATAATATATTTCATAAGCTTCAAAACAATAGTTTACAAGTTAATTTGGACTTCAAATGAGTAAGTTATGGTCTTTTAAAAATTAGGGTCAAATTAAATGATATTAGGAAAAATTATGGTCGAAGGTTGAAGATGATGAACAGTGTTCATCAAATCCCACTCTTGAAAGTGGAGTGTGGGATCTACTCTAGTGGCTTGGTGCCAAGGAAAGTAAATGGATTGAGCCATGGCGGAGAAATGACCACTTTTATGGTGGTCTAGCTAGTAAGAATGACTTATAATAGTGTTTTTGTACTAATTCACTTATCAGTATGACAAATGCCAGTTGTACTAGTTGGTTTGGTGCAATATTGACTCCCTTTCATCTAATACTCCCTCTATATTAATAAATGGGTCAAATTTGTCATGTCTATGTCAATCCAAGACAACATATTTATTAAGTATGTTATTTGGGTTGGGTTGTTTTGTGTCAACTAGCTTAATAAATGGGTCATGTTAGTGTTAAGTGGTTTTGAGACATGATTATTAAAATAAATCATGTTTGGGTTGACCCATATAGTTGAATATCCCTCACTAGACATGACATGAACACAACCCAAATAATACGAATTTCCATCAAAATTGCACATAATTTTCTATGAAGGCTTTAGTGTTACACCTAATACTCCTATTCACATATTAATATTTTACTTCTCTTTTTTGAATGAGATTTACATAAAAATATATATTAGTTGAAGGGGAATTTACAACGAAATTCCCAGATCTATGAGATGTAAAAAATAGAGAAAAATATACATCAAAGAAAACAATCACACAAGACAATATTTACATGGTTCGGCAATTTGCCTACGTCCACGGAGTTGCAGAGATTTCACTATTCTCGTAGAAAAAATACAAGATTCGGTAATACAGGTTTCTCTTTCTAAAACAATCTCAAACTCTAATCTTCAAAATAATAGTTTTTCTATTCTGCGCATAGGGCCTATTGGCCCAAGCCTCCACTCCATGGACTAAGTCTCAAAAAATCTCCCATTAAAAACCGTATAATATTATTTCGAGTCAGGTCATAATCTGGTTCAAACACAACTAGATTCCACAAAACTCAACATTAGTATGATATAAATGAACAAAAAAAAAGATAAAGAAAATCATAAAAAGGAAGAAAATAAAAATAAAAATTTATTTTATGATGGATAGGGGGGATTTAATTATTACACTCCCCTTCTTACTTCCACACATCTACCTTCCTTTTTAAGTCGTGTGTCCAATTTAGGTATCTTTCATAATAATAATAATGATAATAAGACTAAAATCCATACTACACTGTATAAGTTTAGGTCAATTTTCATTTTCTATCTTTAATTTATTTTATCAATTATCTTTAAAATTACAACCGCGTATCTTTGGTGCGGTGATCACTTCACAAGTATAAGTGTTTGTGGGGTGTAGGAAGCAAGGGTCAGGGTTCAAGTATTCAGAAGTGAGCTTCACACACATATACACTTAGATTAGGTAAGAGTAGAATTTATATTTTGTATCAAAAAATTATCTTTAAAGTTTACATTCATTGTAATTTGGTCCTTCTGTTTAAGAGCCTATATTTAACCATTAAAATGTATATCTTTAATATACATAACCATAATTACCAGTATTGTACTATACAACGTGCGTATCGTATGAATCATATTGTATCAGAAAATCGAATATATCGTACGATACATAAAAAAATGCTTTAAAATTAGTTTTTTTTGTTAATATTTATACTTTTATTTGAATCTAACAAGTTGTTAAACTTGTTTTTAACACAAAATTATTAGGTTACTTAATTTAGCCTAATAAAATAACATGTCCATAAGTTTTTATTTTTATTTTTTATTTTATCTTTCTCCTACAAAATTTGAACTATACACTGACACTTCACTTTTATATTTACAAATTACTTTTTATACACTTTGAATAAGGTATTATTTGATAATATAATTATTTTTTATTTTTGTCATTATTGTTGTAAGTCTAAGAAAGTTGATTGCCAAGAAGAATTTTTTTTTAATTATTAAAATAAAAGAACAAGAAGAAATAGTAAATGTTGAAAATGTTGAAGAAAATTTTATGAAGAAATAAGTTTGCAAAATGATGAAATTGATGATACTATTGACTTAGATGGAGTTAATTAAGAAATATGATGAAAATAAATTATTATTTTGGGTCATTTAATCAATTTGAATGTGTATGCTATAAACACATGCTAGTTTGATTTATTTAATTAGCTTGTTAAATATTATTACATAAGTGATGAATAAATATTAGTCATTAGTTGAATATATTAAAAAATTATAATAAATATACACTTTATATATGAATATTTATAATTTTTTATAAATTTTACCAAGTATTTATGCATCCTATGATATAGAATACAATACGATACAGAAAAATAAAAAATCGATTTACAATACGATTCACATTTTAACAAATATATATAAAACTACAAAAATTTATTTTAAGTTAAAAAAAAAAATCATCAACTAATGAGCACACATTGTCAAGATCACCGTGAACCACCAAGGCCAATATAGCAACTACACAAAAACACTCAAAATCAACTACCCAACTCCTATTCAACCACTAGGAACAAAATTAGCAACGTAGGGTAGGGAACGTTCAATTTGCATTACTTTAAGGAACCAGAATTTGGAAAAATGACTAAGATTTCATATGTGAACAAAAAAATCTTGCAAAAATTAAGGAGAAGAACCTGCACCTAACTGTTGTTGCAAAAAATACCTTTTTTTTGGCCTGAAATTTTAAATATTCTACCGTTGGATTAAACTTCTTCGTTCTTCTTAACATTTACCAAATTCATATTTATCATATAAGATTTACCATTTAATTCATAAACTCATGTTTTGTGTATAGTTTTTAAATACAAAAAACTTGAAATTTAAACATTCTCTAATGAAATAGTTACCAAATTTTTTATCATCTGAAATCTTGTAAGCATGGAAGGTAAAAAGAGTAAATGTAATTTAATAATAAATTTGTCAAAATATACACCTTAAAAATTTACTAAGTAGTGTAACATTATCAAAAGTTACACCAAATTTAATTTTAACCCTACCATCTATAAATGGTATACATGGTCGAGAGTATGTTTTTTTTTTTTTGGGCCATATTTTTTAGCAAAAGCCATACCAATAAATTTAAGAGAAATGATATGTTCACAACATTTTTACAACATTTTTACAACAAATCTTAAGTGGCAGGTTGTTACTGGTTGTTATTGTTGGGGCAAAAAAGTAATCTTAGTGTTAAGTTCAAATTTGAACCAATAATAACTAACCACCTATGATTTGTTGTGAAAATGTTGTAAAAATGTTGTGGACGTAGCACCTCTCTGAGAAATTAAAGGCACTTTAATTATAATGAATGCATATCATATTTGTAATCCTTGAGTATTTATTGCAACAAATATTTAAGTAATCCAACAAGTATAAATGCTTGTAAGATGTTGAGGGTAAGGGCCAATGTTTAAGTCTTTAGGAGAGAGTTTCACACATATATACACTTAGGTTAGATTAGAGTAGAATTTCTATCTTATATAAAATAAAATAAAAAATAAAAACATGTGCTAACCATAAAAAATAAAATCTAATCTCTCTCTAATTATAAAAAGTAATCTAATCAATGTACTTGTACCTAACAAAAAAAAATCTAATAAAAGTTCTTGAACTAGAAACGGGACTACCAAACTAGTTTAAAAAGTAATCTAATCAAATTAGTTTAATAAGTACTCCTTGTGGTAACTGGTAATTAAGTCATAAGTGTGACAACTGGATACTCGTGGGTGTTGAAGAATAAGTCAAAATCGATCAGTTTGTGAAGCAACTTTTCTAATTGAATTATTTTTTTCCTCTTTTTGAGAAACATTCTAATAGAAATTATAAATGCACATTGGATTAAAGGACATCATTCTCAAAAGTGGGGTAATAACTAATAACTGCTGCGCTAAAACTTTCTAATACGTTATAGGTTCACTTCAGTTAGATCATCACCATGCGCTTGGCTTTTCTTTTTTTCTTTTTTTTTTGGTTTCTTAGGTTTTTTGAAAGGACACTACTAATTTCATTTTAACTTTTAAGTATATTAGCTTATAATCCATGCATATGCATGTAATACATTTACAAATAAGCATATAAAATTTTACCAACTACTATTTGCATAATAATAATATTAAAAAAAGAATGTGACTTTTTCTTAGAAAAGTGTTACATTTATAACATTTTCACAATATTTTTACAACAAATCTCAGGTGATAGATTCTTACTAGTTTTAATATGATGTCATCACTTAAATTATTTTTTTGTCCACACATAACAACCAATAACAACTTACCACTTAGGATTTGTTATGAAAGTACTGTGAAAATGTCGTAGATATAACATTTTTTTAAGGTTTATTAATTTTTTTTTGAGATAATAAGGTTTATTAAATTGATTTTATGGTTTACTCACTTAATAACTCATTTAGAAAAAACAAAATTACAGAAATTAAATTGGACTCCTTAATTTTTGTAGTATAGTAATTAGTTGCACCAAAATTAAGAAAATTGGATGGGACACATGGCTTAAAATTAGGCTCCAATTTAAAATATAATTACTTTTTTTTTCTCAATTTTCACTTTATATATATATATATATATATGTATATATATATACTAGTCACTAACCTGTGCAATGCATGTGAATAGCTGTTAGATGAGTATCAAAAGGAAAAAAAAAAAAAAAACCATTATTTTTGAGTTGTAGAAAGTAAAAATGCATGAAATTATATATGTAAAAATATTAGATTTTTAAAAAATAGCACAAAGTTTTATTAGTTAGGCAAAAAAAAAAAAATGTTATTTTATTTATTAGTTCTTTGTGGGCATGAATAAGAGAAAGAAGGCAAATTCCCAAAAAGTGGGCTCGGCAGGATACCAACAAATCTCAGGTGGTAGATTCTTACTAGTTTTAATATGAATTCATCACTTAAATTACTTTTTTGTCCACACATAACAACCAATAACAACTTAACACTTAGGATTTGTTATGAAAGTATTGTGAAAATGTCAAAGATATAACATTTTTTTTAAGGTTTATTAATTTTTTTTGAGATAATAAGGTTTATTAAATTGATTTTATGGTTTACTTACTTAATAACTCATATAGAAAAAACAAAATTACAGAAATTAAATTGGACTCCTTAATTTTTGTAGTATAGTAATTAGTTGCACCAAAATTAAGAAAATTGGATGGGACACATGGCTTAAAATTAGGCTCCAATTTAAAATATAATTATATTTTTTTCTCAATTTTCATTATATATATATATATATATATATATATATATACACTAGTCGCTAACCTGTGTAATGTATGGGAATAGCTGTTGGATGAGTATCAGAAGGAAAAAAAAAACCATTATTTTTGAGTTGTAGTAAGTAAATATGCATGAAATTATATATATATAGCACAAAGTTTTATTAGTTAGGCATAAAAAAATAATGTTATTTTATTTATTAATTCTTTGTGGGCATGAATAAGAGAAAGAAGGCAAATTCCCAAAAAGTGGGCTCGGCAGGATACCAACTATAGGTTCCCCCCCCCCCCTACCAAATCACACCCTCTACACCTTGTCGACCGTGAGCCCTACTCCCTTACATGGCTTGGATGTAGAAGGGGCAAAGCCTAGACATTACCTTACTCACCTGCCTTGCTATTTTTGTCTTTTCTTTGATTTTGGTTTCTTACTCCCTCATGCATTGTCTGTTGTTGCTGCTTTTGTTTTCTTTCCTCATGTCTCTTTGCTAGGGATATGTTTGGCTTCTCTTGCTCGTATCTTTTTATACAAAAGGACATGGGCCTTTATGGGTCAAATACTCTTTATTCGATCAAAAGGGTCTTTGACCCAATTTGCCCCAATCTGCTGAAGTCTTTCTGCGGAAGAAATGTGTTGAGTTTTTCATCTTTAACTCTTTTTCTATCCGTAGAAGTACCCAAGGAAGTCTTGAATTTTATCCATTCTTCTATTCCTTTTTACCCAGAAAGGCTTGGAACTAGTGGAATTTGGTGGGTGTGACACTTTGGCTAATGTGTCCATGTGTCTTAATTTAATTGCCCATGGAGTGTGAGTGTAATTACCAAATTGCCTTCCCTTAATGTCATTATGTACATTGAGCTTAATTCTCTACTCCTTAAGGCTCAAATTCATTGGGTCTTGGGATTTACTTCTTGACCCAAGATGTTTGCAATTTTGGGCATCAACACTCTTTAATAAAAAAAAAATCTGTGATATTCTTTTCTTTTACTGTTCTACGTACATGCTGTTCAGGTTTCTTTCAGAAAGATATGTATCGTGCATGCATCTATAATCTTTAATAATATCGTATATAAAGTTGATGACTTTACCCCCATCAGTTTATACACTGGAGGATTGTATAGAAAAACTAACAACTTTTGATTTTTTAAAGGATTGATGTATTTATTATTGTGGATAGAATTATACGTTAATAAAACTTACATAAACTAATAAACGTGGTTTAGAATATCCAAAATCTTATACCCATACACACGTTTTGAAATTCATACTTTTGAAAAAACTGACTTTAAAAAAATCTGAAGAAAAGTTGTTTTTTTCTTAATTTATTTTTGAATTTTATTACACTTTTTATACTATCTTTTTTTAATACGTAACAGTGGCGACTCCAGGAATTTTGTTCAAGGTGTTCCTATTCCACTTTGAAAAAATTTTGGGTCATTTCGATCTATTTCGGGTGTTTCAGGACATTTCGGTAAATACTGGCCTCAATTCAAAATTTGGCAAGCATGAAGTTTGTACTTAAAAAAAAATTCTTAAAACCAAAACAAATTTGCACTCTGCACACCGAAAAACTTCAAAAGAAAAAAAATAAAAAAAAGGAAAAAAAAAAGAAAAGAAATTAATGAACAAAGGTATCGGTACAATAAACTATAAGTTCATTTGAAATATTAATCAAATTATTAATTATTGTTGTTTAGTTGTTTCATAAATTTGTTTATCTTTTATAAACTATAATTTGTTGTATTGTTGCTTCATTAATTATTAAATTATAAAATTATTAATTTTTGTTTAGCTTAACATAATTTAATTTGTTTGTCTTTTATAATGTATTAGTTAATTAAATTATTAATTATTGGTGTTTAGTTGCTTCATTCATTTTTTTTACTAACTATTAGGAGTCTAGCACACACTCCACTGTGCGTAAACACACACCTTATGTGTGCACACACCCCTGCCTCTGCATGCCTTTTAGTTCAAAATTTGTTTAGCATAAAAATTTTGAGAGTGTTCCTAATATTGCTTGAGGGTGTTTTTTTTTTATTTTTTTTTAAGGGTAAACAAATAAAAAAAATTAAATTATTATATATAATAAAAAAAAAATTCAAGCCAGGGTGTTCCTAGGAACACCCTGGCTACTGAGTGGCGCACTGATACGTAATAATAAGGAGGAGAGGGAGGAGGAGTTTGAACCAAAGGTATATAGTACCATAAATAATGTCATTACCATTACATTGTTTTTTAAAAAAAATACTTAATTGGTAAAATTAGACATCATGGAAAAAATGGATTATACTTATGGTATTTGAGCTTCATCACACACGCCACAGCATGCTTAATGGTGTATTTTTTTTTTTTTTTTTAATGTCAAAAATTTGTGTTCATACAAATTTGAGGTTATACATTTGCCTAGTGAGATTTTTGTGTTTGCCAATTACAGCTTTGAGTAGAATGAGACTTAAACCCAAGAAATGAACGCTGAAATAGCATTGAAGTCATTTTTTGGGGCAATGTCTCATCCCACTCTTGTTTATTTCAGTAATTAGTAAACACATAAAGTTAATTGGAAAACTTGAAAAAAAAATCCTATGAGCACGAGTACGCTTTGATACCAATGAATCAAAAACAATATAAAAACTCTAGAAAAATAAAACAATTTATATTCACCCTCCTATCTATTTTGGTGATTGGCAAATGCTTAAACCTAATGAATTGGGATGAGTGAAAATTTAACATTAAAAAAAAAAAAAAAAGTAAAGCCTGCGTAGGGATGAAGCTAGTATTTTATAGGAATCATATGTAAGAAGGAACATAATTTGATAATTGTGTATTATGCAGGTGTGTGATGAGTCTCACATTAAGTATATTCTAGGTTAATCTCTATTGTAAAATTAATCTTTTTGGGTTTAACGTATTTTTCTGCTTAATATATAACAATTGACAATTCCAATGGTTCTACACCCAACTTTTTTGTTCACAAAATTCTAAATGCACGTAGCGCCAACTTACTTATCACATGTTTATTGGATTAAAGAACACCATTCTAAAAACATCGGTGGTAATTGCAGCACTAAAACTATCTAATCAGTAGGTCCACTTCAGTGCGACCATCACTTCTAACTTGGTTTTGAATAAATGAAAGTTATAACACTTAAAATTTTGTCTTTTTGGTTTTGAATAAATGAAAGTTAAAACTTCATGAGGAAGAAACCAAAACATGTGTCACTTGAATGTAAAAGCATGGTTATGGAATGCTCCACAAAACCTTTAGATGTACACCAAGAGTAGCTCCAAAAGTCTTTTGCACATGTATTAGAGTTTGCTTAAATACCTCTGGAATTTGTTTGCATGAAACCTAATCTTGATGGGCAGAATGAACTTCAGCACTTGGGCAACAGTCTTAACAACATTTATAGACCCTAAATCTTAGTTGATGGCAAGGCTACACATTCTTATGAACATATTCCATTGCAAACTTAGCCTTTCAACCAATTGTTGGCTTAGATGGAATTTTAGTTCCTGAAATGGATGATATATACGATCAATTTGTATAACCTTTACGTAATTGTGTCTTTGCTTTTTTCTTGCTTTGATTTGGCTTTTCCGAATCTTCTCTGAGCGATCAATGCTCTTAAAACATTTTTCATTGGTACATGTTTGTTCTCAATTCTGTTTTGGTGTTGTTATAAATTTTCTAATCTACATTATTGCTTCTACAACAACTATCCTAGATTGGCAATTTGATTGTAAATGATTTTTATAAACACATAAACAATTTGATTTTAACCGATAGTAAAAAAAAGTCCTCTAAGCACAAGTACACTCTGAAACTAACGGATCAAAAACAAAATAAAACTGTCGAAAAATGACACAATTAATATTCGGTATTCACATTCCTATCTATTTCGGTGATTGGCAAATGCTTAAACTTAAATTGGGATGAATGAAAATTTTTTACATTAAAAAAAAAAAAAAAATAGTAAAGCCTGCGTAGGGACGAGACTAGTATTTTATAAACCAAATACCCAAAGTGTTGCAAATCGCAGCTTTTGAACTAGACATTGATGATATCCACAACGGACCCACAGCTGGCTCAAGTTTTGTTTTAAAAAGTGATTAAAATATCATAGAAGGATGGCAAGGTGATCTGATGCCAAAGAGATTTTATAGAAAGAATACGCTACAAGGAACATAAGGGGGTTTTAGAAAATGGTTCCCATAGTGATGCCCCCAATTAATTGTGTATTATGTGGGTGTGTGATGAGTTTCATATTAAGCATATACTGGGTTGATCTCAATTTTAAACTAAACTTTTTTTTTTTTGGGTATAATGTATTTTTCTGCTTTATATAAAGCAATTGACAATTCCAATGGTTCTACACCCAACTTTTTGGTTCACAAAATTCTAAATGCACGTAGCACCAACTTTCTTATCACAAGTTTATTGGATCAAAGAACACCATTCTAAAAACTTCAGTGATAATTGCAGCGCTAAAACTATCTAATCAGTAGGTCCACTTCAGTGCGACCATCACTTCTGACTTGGTTTTGAATAAATGAAAGTTATAATACTTAAAATTTTGTCTTTTTGGTTTTGCATAAATGAAAGTTAAAACTTTAAATTTCTTCTTTTCTTACAGAGAATCCAAAAGAATATAGCAAAGAAATGGATGTTGTTTCAGTTATAGCAACCATTGGAGGATACTTTGTGGGCCCAATCAAAAAACATTGTGGCTATCTATTTCACTACAATAGCAACATCAAGGATCTCAAAGGAAAAATTCAGAAGTTGTGTGACAAAAGAGAAGGGGTGCAATTAGAAATTGGCGCAGCAAATAGGAACGGACAGGTAATAGCACCTGAGGTTGGGACGTGGATTGAAAAGGTACGAAACATCCTTGATGAAGATGTTGAAGCGAATAAGATCAGCTTGGATGGATGGTGTCCACGTTATTACTTGAGTAGGAATGCTAAGAAGAAGACTCTGGAAATTGATGGGCTTCTAAGTGAGGCAGCCCCATTTGCTCCTAGAGTGTCCTATCCTCCTCTGCTGGGAATAGGATCTTCATCCATAGAAGGTATTATGGATTTTGAGTCAAGAAAAAAAATGAGGAAAGAAGTTTGGGAGGCATTAAGAACTGACAAGGTCAATATGATTGCCATATGTGGTATGGGAGGGATCGGGAAAACAACAATGGCAAAAGAGGTAGCAAAAAGAGCAAAAGATGATAAGTTATTTGATGAAGTTGTGATGGTGGTGGTGTCCCAGAATCAAGACTTGAGAAATATTCAAGTTCACATTGCTGAGATGCTAGGTCTGCAACTCGTTGAAGAGAATCCACTTGTGAGAGCAGAACGATTAAATAATAGACTTTCAATGGATAGTAAGAGTGTTCTTGTAATATTGGATGATGTGTGGGATGCACTTGATTTAGAGGCTGTTGGAATTCCTAATGGAGGTCAACACAATATATGCAAAATCTTGTTGACATCACGAAGTGAAGAAGCCTGCACTCTGATGAAAACTCAGAAGATTTTTCCAATCAACGTCTTATCTGAAGAAGAAGCACGGAATCTTTTCAAGGAGATAGCCGGTAATTGTATCGATACTCCCGGTCTACATCCAATAGCAAAAGAGGTTGCAAAGGAATGTGGAGGTCTACCTATTGCTATTGTAACTGTTGGAAGAGCCCTAGAAAACAAAAGTGAATTTGAGTGGAGTGCTGCACTTCAACAGCTTAAAAATGCTATCCCAAAAAATATTTCTGGTCTTGATTCAAAGGTGTATTCCAGCATAGAGCTTAGTTATAGTTACTTAAAAAGTGATGAAGCCAAGTCATGCTTTTTGTTATGTTGTTTATTTCCGGAAGATTATGATATTCTCATTGAATTTTTAGTCAGGTATGGGGTGGGACAAAGGTTGTTTGCAAAGATTGACACTGTGGCAGAAGCAAGAAATAGAGTCCATGCAATATTTAAGAATCTCAAAAGATCATTTCTACTATTGGATAGTGAGGAAGGAGAAATATGTGTGAAAATGCATGATGTTGTACGGGATGTTGCAATATCAATTGCAGAAAATCAAGGTTTTCTAGTACGAATTAATGAAACAATGGAAGAATGGCCAGAAAAAGATTCATGCGAGTGTTCTACTGCAATTTCGCTTGTATCCAAAGAATTGAAAAGGCATCCCGATGGCTTGGAGTGTCCTAAACTTGAGCTATTGCAGCTACTATCTGTCAGTGACACTTTGCAGATGCTCCCACCCAATCTATTTAAAGGGATGAAAGGTTTAAAGGTTTTGTTTCTATTTGGTATGTCCTTTCCATCATTACCACAATCAATCAATGTCCTTCAAAACCTTCGGACCCTGCAATTTTTGAATTGTGAGATAACAGATGCGTCAGCAATTGGAGAACTTAGGAAACTAGAAATTCTTTGCTTTTTGGATTCTAAAATCAAGGAGCTGCCAGGAGAAATGAGAAATCTTAGTTATCTAAAGTTTTTAGAATTGACAGAATGCAATGATCTCGAGCGAATTCCACCTAATCTCCTATCGAGTTTATTTCACCTAGAAGAGTTGTGCATGTTTGGAGTTCACCGTGTGGATTGGGAACCTATGGAAGGCAACAAAGAGGAAGAGGGAGCAAACGCAAGCCTTACTGAACTCATGTCTTTGTCCTATCTGGTGGCTTTAAAAATCCAAATACCAAATATTAAGGTCTTGCCAAAAGACTTGGCCTTCAAAAATGAAACGATAAAGTTTCAAATATTTTCAGGTGATAATAAGGAAATTGATGAGCATAATTTCACGGGATATTATGATTATTTAATTAAAAATAGTTTGGGACTTGCAAGTTGTGACGTAAGTGATATTGCGGAGCGTCGGATGCTTCTTCAACTTTTAAAGAAATCTGAAATTTTAAAATTGAAAGAAATAAAAAATTTAAAAAACATTGTGTATGAGTTAGACAAAGAGGGTTTTCAATGCTTGAAGGTTCTAGAAGTTTGTGATAGTGATGATGTAGAATATGTAATGGATGCCACATCAAATCAGAATCCTCGTGTTGCCTTCCCTACCTTGGAGTCATTGGAACTGGTGGGTTTGCCTCATTTAAAAGAGATATATCATAGCCAATTCCTAGAGAGATCCTTTAGCCGTGTTTGTTTTGGCAACCTCAAATCTCTTCGACTAAGGACTCTACCAAGACTCATTGGCTTTTGTACAGGCGTGGGTCCCGTTGAGCTTGTCCAACCATCCTTGAATCGAGAGGTATGTATGATGCTCTCTCTCTCTGTAAAATATTACTATTATTTAATAAATTGTTGTATAGTTAACTTAAACCATTTAAAAGCTCATTGTTTTATGTTTATCAAATTGATTTATCAATTTTTTTAACATTTCGTTCTGGCCTGGATTTGATGCTAATAAAACTGAAAAAGTTGAACGCTAATGCTAATAATAATTTGATGGATTCATCAGGTTGGAAGGATCGGCACTGATGAAGTGACCAATCTTGAAAAGCACAAGATGACAGACATTCAACAACATACTGGCCCCTTTCTTGAATTAACACCCATTATCTATTATAAACTCTTCTCATCCAACACCATCTTGTGGGCACCGAATTTAGAAAATCTTGAATTGGGGGGAGCTGATTCACTAGAAGTGGTATTTGATCTTGAAGGACCGAAGGCCAACACAGATCACCAGAGAATTGCAGTACTTGCTCAGTTGAAAACTTTGAAGCTAAGAAATTTATCTGAGTTGAGATACGTGTGGAAGAATGTTCCACTAGGAATTCAAGGCTTTCAAAAACTAACATCCATTGAAGTAAGTTACTGTCATCGTCTAAGATATTTATTCCCAACTTCTATTGCAAAACTGCTTGTGCAACTTCAAAGCATTGTGATATATGACTGTGACGCAATCGAAAACATTGTTCAAAGAGATGGAGAAGAAGAGGCAACGGATAACATCCTATTCCCTAGAGTTAGTTCCTTGAGACTACGAAACCTGCCAAATATGATGAGTTTCTGTATCGAAGCTTATTCTTTTGAATGGTCATCCATTAAGGAGATTGATTTGGAAGATTGTCCCAAATTGAAAACAATTGGTTCAGAAATTCAGAGCAAAAGAAAGTCAAAGAAAATCAATGGGGAATTGGATTCAAGACCCAATGAGCATGAACTTAGGTCCCCTGGTTTTCTTCGGCGATGCCTTGAGTGTGTACCACGTCGCAAAAATTATGGTCTGATGGCTGTGTCAGACCAAGGCACCACCAATAAATCCCAAAGAAGCTACTCTGTGAACAAAGAGGTACGTACAAGTTCTAGATTCATGCACTTATCCCGGTGGACTAAGGTCACCGACTGTCATATAGATATCCAATCAATCAATTGTTGGCCATAACCTTAATGCATTCAACGCAGTTAGATAAAAAAAAAAAAGACATTGATTGCTTTTCTATTTAGTTATCCACTGATCTGTTTATACTTTATACCATCTTTTTCTCTTAAAAAAAAATACAAATGATAATTGAAAAGAAATTATTATTTTACTTGTTTATCAGTACTTGATTTTTTGTAGGATACTTTGAGTAAACCGACGGATCCAAAAGTTAGTGATAGCGACAACCCCTCAGAGATATGGTCTCTTTTTCCATCTCATATAATTGAGTGCCTAAAGAATCTAGAATCGATTGTATTGGTTGCTCTCCCTTCACCGGAAGTTTTATTTCAACTTGAGGAACTGAATGTTGAGGAAAGTCACATGGCACCAGTACTTGATCAGTTAAGGAAATTGTATCTAGATGATTTACCAAAACTGATGCACATATGGAAGAAGGGTCCGGAAAGGATATTGGGCTTTGGGAACTTGAGATCGTTAGATGTATGGAGCTGTGACAGTCTGACATATTTGTTCTCACCATCCATAGCAAAATTCCTTGTGATGTTAGAGAAAATTGAAGTTCATCACTGTGAGAAAATTGAAGAAATCCTTGCAAGAGCAGGAGAAGAAGAAAAAGAAAAGGACGTTTTGTTCGACAAAGTGAACTCAATCGTGCTTAATAATTTACCAAATCTGAAGTGTTTTTGTTCTGAAACTAATGCTTTAGTGTGGCCGTCGCTGGAGGATATAACGGTGAAGGAATGTCCTAGTTTAAGCACGTTTATTCCATCTAATCTAAACACACCTAAGCTAGAGGGAGTATACGATGCACTTTCATGGCAAGGAGAAAGAACGTGTCATTGGAAGGGAGACCTGAATGCCACCATAGAGTACATCTTCAAAGGAGAGGTATGGCACACTCTCACCACAAATATCTCACTATTGGGTGAATTTTAACAAAAGAGTATAAACCATCGCACCATATAATTTGCTAATACTTAAAGCTTTTATTAATTAGTAGAAAAATTAGACCCTAGTTTTATTAAAAAGAAAAAATAAAGAAAGAAAGAAAGGCAAAACACAATTTACATATACAAAAAATAAATGTCTTGAAGAACAATAACATTTTCACTTAGGATCAAATATAGTAGTAAAAATCATTTTTTCCAATAGCAAATAGTATGATTACTTAAATCACAAATATATTTTATTCTTACAGGAAAAGCAGGCGAATCATGAGACACAACAAGAGGAGCAAATTGAGACTACTGAGAAAAATATGTGATGCTGAGCAAGACATACAATAGGTGAGCGAGCACATTACATTTTCTTATATCAGTTTAGTATTTAGTCAGTATCCAAAAATGCATAAAAATTAAAAACAGATATATATATATATATATATATATATATATATATATATATATATATATATATATATATATATATATATATATATAAAAGGCACACCATTTGAAGCACTTGTTGAGAACTATTTTCGTGGTCAACAATCATCTACAGTTTGGTAGAATTAGAAATCCCACATTGTTTTGAAAGATCACTTTTCCTTTTCTTTTATTTAAGAAAGAAAGATGCTAATTAGAAGTAGAACTAGTTGTATTATGTAGGCTTAATGATAAAGTGATTCTATATATGATTCAATTGCAATGATTTTCAAAATCTAGGTATGTGGCTTTCTTTTGATCTACTAGAATATCATATACTAATACCGTGATTTCCTAACCAATGTTTTCATAAATCAATGCATTGGTGGTGTTGTGGTGCACATTAAAAAAGACTCAAATAAGAATCACAACGAACACTATATAAGTTGTCTGCAAGCAAGCTTCTGACCATCCATTCATTTAAAAATTATTCAATTGCCCTTATGTTTATACTTATTACCAACTAAATCTCTTAACCATTCTCAGCACACTTGGAAAAAAAAAAAAAGACACAATCACAATGCAACTTGACTTTAATTATCAAGTTATTGGACAATTGAAACCAATCTATTTACCATACTCAGTTGGCATTCAAAAAAAGTATTTAATGAACAATGAGTCCAATGCATCTTGTTCAATATAAAGACATATATATTGTTAATTATTAGACAATTACTTGTGCACTAACTTCTTGTGAGCTAATAGTTTTCATTCTCATGTTTTGGCTTCTCTGAGACCTTTATATCCCCTTTTTAGAGTATTTTAATGATACTGCTATAAAATATAAAAATTCATATTTGGTATAACATAATATTTTTAATTTTGCTCTAATTTTATACTTATATTATAAGAACAAAACATCACATTCTAGAAAAGTTAAAATCTTTAAAAGAGTATACTAATCAAAATCATTATAGTTTAAGCTTCCATTTTCCTCATCATACGTAGAAGTATAAAAGTGATGAAAATAGTCTCATTTAACTCACCATAAATCTAATTTCTCAATTACATTTATATAACAGGTTATATCAACTACATGATGTTCAACCTCAAGTTAATTAGTAAGAGAATATAACACAGGGATATATGAAGAAGGAAGCAGTTTCACAAAACTTATGAGAAGCACATCTAAAGCTATGCTCATTCCCAACAGGGCCTTATATTGTTTTCTTTTTGTGCCTTTTATTGTTTTCTTTTTGTTATATAACTAGCCGGATCTATCTTATGCTATTTGTATATGTATTCTGAGATCACCATTGTGTGATAATACTCGTTGTTTTTGTCTATGTTCAATCTTTTATCCATAAGACTCCAGATTTGAAAAACTTATGTGTTTATTAGCTCTACGTATGCTCAAGTAAATACACTCATATTCATATTAGTTTATCTTCTTGATAATGTGATAGTTAATAAGTTTCTTTGAACTAAAAACAAGTTATATTTAATAGGATCAATATTTTACATTCCTCTCTTTTCTTTTTTCTGTTATGCCCAAGGATGGAGCCACTGTTGGACTAGGGGGGCAAGAGCCCCCCCTAATTTTTTTTTCTTTTTAAATATTATTATATGTGTGCACAAATTTTAGCTATTTTATTTTATAAAATTACATTTTACTCCCCTTAAACAATATCATTGATTCTTTTAAGAGTAATGCTATACTCACAAACTTTTTTACGAATTGTTTTGGTAGCAGATTCTTATTAGTTTGCATATAAGTCCATTACTTACATCATTTGTACCAACTAATAACCACTTATTATCTCAGCGATTCATAAAAAGTTTTTAACTCTAGCATTTTCCACATTTTAGTGACCATAAAAAAAATTATATATTTAAAATCTAAAACAAAATATACAAGCAAAAAAAAAAACTCAATAACAAAAATTACTAATAGTAAAACTAAAAACAATTAAGTCCAATTAACTAATTTTTTCCAAAATAAATAACCATACCCTTTAAAAAATTCTAAACAAGAATAATTTAGTTCTTACATACCAAAAAAAAAAAAAAAGCTCAGCTGTTAAGTTGTAGTAGAATATATGCCTAAAAGTATGGGCATGGAAATATATGCCTCCATGCCCAGACTTTTAGGCTCTCTTTTTTGTTTTCTTTTTGACACTGAAAATAATATTATTGAGGATTTACATACAAGTCCTTTTTTCTTCTCTAACTAATTTAAGCCAGAATAAAAAACCAACAAAATGTGGTTGTAAGTTGTAACATAAGCATTAAGTCAATTTGATGAAACCCAACTATAGCCAAACTTCCCAACACATTTCAGCATACAAAAATGACTTTCCGCTAAAACCAAACTATACAACCAACCTACGAAATTATCATTGCCAATGAAATTGTGCACAACAACATATTTACATGTGGAATATGAATAAAAAAAATCCAAACATAAAAAAAAAATAAAGGAACTCCTTCACCAATATATAATCTGATTCTTGTCTACAAATCGATTACTGTAACCTACATTACAAACACTATCCTATTTTCCTTCCTGGTTCTATTAAACAGCTAACATAATCAGATTATTGGATCTATATTTTAAACATAAGAAATGAGAATAAACGACCTAGGTAAACATATGTGACATTAGAAGCGCAGATGGAGACAATATCAACAACAAAGAGATCTGCAACTTTCAATTTGATGATCAATGTGACTGCTGCATGACAACCCAATCCCAAATGAATTTAGGGTTAAAGATCAACAGCAAATCCACTGAATGGTGAATCATATGACTGATCCTTTATGAACTCTATGCTTAATGATCATTTGATAGGATGGGTGAGTCAGTCTTCAAAAGAACTTCATCAGGACAATTTTCTGCTTCTCATTCCCACGGCCACGCAAGCCAGAGGGAACTGAGGGCTCAAAGACGAGTGAAATAATCATTTATTGCAAGAAGCGCACGAGCTGATTGCCTGTTTGTCAATATACAGTGCATTTGTTGCAGTGTTTGTTGATGCAAATTATCAGCCTGGTAATTTTCAAAAAAGGCAAAGAAGCCAAAGTTATGTACAAGTTGCATCAAAACTAGCACTAAGCCTTTTAAATGTTTGATTTGCTTCACCTAGCAAGAGGACAGATTTTGCAGAATTTAAAAATAACAATAATAATAATAATAGGAAGTTAATGAAAAGTAATCAGACTCTTTTCTTTTTTGCAGACTCCCCCCACCCTCCATAAAAATTCCCATGCAAGATTAAATGCAAAATGCTTGGAAGAACATATACAAATACAACATTTACATGAAGGATTTGGTTTAGTCCTCAATCCTCATGTTCCAAATACCTGAAAATACACCAAAGTATTCAATCATTCAGAAAAGTGCAGATCTGGGAGCACTAATCCTAATGCTATGGAAACACAAACTGGCTAATTATGGACAAGGAACATAAATTAAAATTTTATAATTGTGCAAGGCCTACATTCCTCAAAACAATTAGACTTACAGATTTCCAACTATTTTACTGAAAATATCAAAGTAGCTAAAGCATTTTAAAGCAATGCCAAGAAGCAATTTTCTACCATATGTAAGGATCATCCTACCACTTCAAATCTAGCTTGTTTTAAGATTGAGTTTCATTTCATCATCTTTCCTTCCTAGCAATGAGTGCATGAACCATATTGCGAAAAAAATAAGTTGGATCAAACCATAATAGAAAATTACCTGGCGAAGGAAACCCTCAAGTGTTCCAAGCTTTCCCATGCAAGGGCGGCGTTATGTTAGAGCCAGAGGGTTCAAATGAACCCCCTAATTTGTCATTTTTTTTTTTTAATTTATATATATATATATATATATATATATATATATATATAATTTTTTAACTTTTGTTTTGAGCCTATAAAATAAAAATTTGAACACCCTCGACGTTATGTTAGAGTCAAGGGGTTCATTTGAAGCCCCTGACTTGTCAATTTTTTTTTAATTATATATATATATATATATATATATATATATATATATATATATATAAATTTTTTTAACTTTTGTTTTGACCCTATAAAATAAAAATTTGAATACCTTGACCCTAAATTTTATTTAAAGCCAAATAAAATAAATTTGAATATGATCATTTTAATGTTACTTTCACAATATTTTCACAATAAATGTTATATGACAAGTTTTTATTTGGACTCATAATTAACATAACTTTTTAACTACCATTAACAACTTGCCACCTAGATTTTGTTAAAAAAAATTTGTGAACGTATTGTGTATTGAATATTATTTTTTTTAAAAAAAGTTTCATTTTTGCTTCTTTGTTAAAAATATATATTTATATTTTCTGCAAGACTCTAGCTTACTTTATTGTTGATAGCAAAATGAAGCTATTTTTTCATGAACTTTTTTCTCCATAAGCAAAAAATTACACAATTGTTACAACCTATATATCTCTATCTACATTGGTGATTCTTTCCCATTCTCTTTATCTCTTTTTCTTTCTTATGTATTTTTTTTTTTTTAGTTTTTCTCTTTATTTGATCAAATTGTTTGATAAATACTCTATAGATTTTCAAGTCTAAGAAGTTTTTTAGTGCTTGCTCAAATTCCAAGAGAGCGATCACATGTATGATTAAAAAGCCATACATGATTATAAAAAATAAATAAAAATAAAAAGCCATACACTTCAAAAGTAAAAACTTATATTAGTTACTATTTTTTTTCTTTGTTTCACATTACTCCTAGTTCTACTCTTAGGTGTGTTAGTATTATTCTTTATCATATATTTTTATTTAATTGATAATACATATAAATATAATAAGTAATTATTAATTTGACAAAAATGTATGGTTAATTATTTAATTATATTTGTTGTATTACTAATCTTTAAACTATTAATAACTTTTTTATATTATTATACAATATAGTTGTATTATATACTGAATTGCATTTAGAATACTATTTTAGATTATTGTATATAATATGGAAGTTGTATGTATAAGAAGAAAATTCATTTTATTTTTTATTTACTCCCATGACAAATTTCTTGCTCTATCATTGTTGAACCCCCTAGAAAAAAATCCTGGAGTTGTCACTGTTCCCATGGCCATGGCCATTTGACCCATATAGTTTGCCACATTCCCAGATGATCCTGATGGGCCAAGTGAGCCATTGGCCAATGTCTCAGCCAGGGATTGTTGCAATGCCTCCATGCCCTGTGACAGAGCATCTTCAGCCTGCTGGGACGACTGTTGCAAGTTGTAGATGCCTACCAATTGTTGCTCAGTTAAAGGCTCTAATTGATTGACAAGAAGCTGCACCATTGGCAATTCAGTCAAAAAAAAGTTACAAAATGAATTTTAAAAAATAAAGTAAAAATAAGTGCTGCCAAGATAGAAACACGGTGTTAAATATTTTAATTTTGACACGTTACAACAGAATGTCCCAAAAGTGCTTTTTTTTTTTGGTCACATCATCTACAATGCATCCTTTCCGAAAATGCATGATGAAGATGAAAGACAATGTTGAAGTCAGAATGGCAAAATGATAAGAAAATCAGAAGAATTACTAGAAACATAAGAAAGTAGATAATATGGTCCTTACTTCCATGTTGAATATCTTGAACATGCAAATATACACACCCATGTAGGTTTCCATGTCGCCAAGTTAACACAATCAAGGAAAAACAAAATGGGTGGGGCAAAACAAAAAAAATAGGGTATCTGTAGACAGATGACGTCAGCTAGGGGGGTCAGCTTCCTCATCACAATAGTTCTGTGAACCAGAGACACAGAAACAGAGAGAGCAATGTTTGATTTGCTTGTCAATAAATAAGAGTATAAAAAAGGCCCATTAAAGCCTATGCCACTTGAATTGAAGCCCATTAGGCCGCAAATCACGCTGTTAGACTAATGAGTAGTTATTGAGGTGCATACTCTTAATATAAAAGCTTGGGACACTTTTTGAGATCCGGTATTAAGTTACATGCGCTTATAGCATCTCCAGTAGATTCTTCAAATTTTTGTGCTGTTTAAAGAATAAATAGTAACATTTAGCTATTACCTACTCCTTTTTTCCAATACATTTTCTAACAGATTATTTATCACATTCTCTATCTCATTTAAATATTATTTCTTCATTCATTCTTTATTCGTTTTTTAACAACTACACATCTTCCAACATTTTTTTTATTCAATATCTGATTATTATAATAGAAAAAAACATTTGAAGAATGAATAGTAGCCCATCAGATTTGATGAGCTACTGTTCATGAGCAAAAAAAAATTCAAGTATAGAGAAGCTGTTAGAGGCTAGTTTTATGGTTTCATTCTCTATTATAGGCAATATTTTGCCTTTACATATACCATTGGAGATGCTCTTATTGAGATCCAGTATTCCATTTAGAATATAAAAGCTTGGGACACTTTTTTAATTTTACAACAATTTTATATGCTCTTATTTCACATGTTTTTTAATATAATTCTTTGTTTTAATGTAATCTAAGTATAGGTGTTGTGACCCATTCGGTTTTATGATTTAGAATAAAAATTACCTTCATAGGTTCATTACAGTACTTTTTTTTATATTTTAAGAATAATCAAAAAAAGATATTTTTTTAATGAGGTTGATGCTTGACTTTTCAATAAATGTAAAGTTTCAAGTTTTATAATGAGTAAATTATTCTTTTTAGTTTAAAAAAAAACTTTCTCAAATCCTATTTTTCTACCCTACAATCCAAAAACATCGAAAGACATATCTAAAAATTTAATAAAACTTAACAAATATTAATTGGACTGATTTAGAAAACAATTTGTTATTAATAATCTATTGAGATTATTTTCTTTAATTGTAGAAATTGCAAATTCATCCACCCAAAAAAATTATCAAATAAATCATTATTAGCAAAATCTCAAAATTAAGTTTATATATGTATATATATATATATATATATATATATATATATATATATATATATATATATAGATATAGATATATATGCATCGTTATAAAATAATAATAATGAAAAAATACAATTGCAAAAACTAAAAGTTAAAATATATCACTCATGGGATAAAATGAATAAAATATGTATTTGGGCCTTGGGCTTGATTTGGTGGAGTAAGCTTGTCCAAGTAGAGCCTTTGAGACCCGCAAGCCAGTTCATGCTACAAGGGTTGGAGGAGCTGTCCGAGGAGGAGTATCTCCTCGGATGGGTCAAGTAAAGGTCATAAGACATGCCAAGGTGTTTGGAGAGAGAATTCCGAAAAATCTGTTGGGTAAAGGCGTGATCCACACAGTTATTGGAAGGAAGAACGTATGAGAAATATCATAAGAGAAAAGGCTGCTACCACCGAATTAAAGATCCTGCACCTACCTCCCTGACCGCATTAATGGAGAAATGACCTCTGAACAGTAATGTTTAGCCTTCCAGCTAGTGTTTGAAGATTTCAAGAAGGTGCTGGATGGGACAAGTATCTAATTGGAAGATCTGTGTTACACGTGGAAGAAGAAAGGAAGAATAAGATGGATATAAGAGAACAAGAGAGGAATAAGAAAAAGGGGGGATCACAGAAGAAGAAGAAGAAGAATGAGGAGAGAGAAAGGACTAAATATTTGAACTGTAATTGTAATATTGTTTTTAAAGAAAGAAAGGCAATACAAGTGATTCTCAGCTTACGTCCGAGGAGAGTTTCTTTGCTATTCTCATCTATTGAATACACGGATAACGGCAATCTAGCCTGTTTTTCTCTTTATCCAATATCTATAACCTAGGTTTTAAGCTCACACTCTACAAATTTTATTGTATAAGGTTCTTTGGGCCTGAGTCCATCTAGTGACTGAACCGGGTACAAATTGTGTACTTAGAAGCGCAGATGGAGACAATATCAACAACAAAGAGATCTGCAACTTTCAATTTGATGATCAATGTGACTGCTGCATGACAACCCAATCCCAAATGAATTTAGGGTTAAAGATCGACAGCAAATTCACTGAATTGTGAATCATATGACTGATCCATTATGAACTCTATGCTTAATGATCATTTGATAGTATGGGTTGAGTTAGTCTTCAAAAGAACTTCATCAGACTATTTTGTGCTTCTCATTCCCGTGGCCACGCAAGCCAGAGGGAACTGAGGGCTCGAAGACGAGAGAAATAGTCATTTATTGCAGGAAGCGCACGAGCCGATTGCCTGTTTGTCAATATACGGTGCATTTGTTACCGTGTTTGTTGATGCAAATTATCAGCCTGGTAATTTTCAAAAAAGGCAAAGAAGCCAAAGTTATGTACAAGTTGCATCAAAACTAGCACTAAGCCTTTTAAATGTTTGATTTGCTTCACCTAGCAAGAGGACAGATTTTGCAGAATTTAAAAATAACAATAATAATAATAATAATAATAGGTAGTTAATGAAAAGTAATCAGACTCTTTTCTTTTTTGCAGACTCCCCCCACCCTCCATAAAAATTCCGAAGCAAGATTAAATGCATAATGCTTTGAAGAACATATACAAATACAACATTTACATGAAGGATTTGCTTTAGTCCTCATGTTCCAAATACCTGAAAACATACCAAAGTATTCAATCATTCAGAAAACTGCAGATCTGGGAACACTAATCCTAATGCTATGGAAACAGAAACTGGCTAATAATGGACAAGGAACATAAATTACAATTTTATAATTGTGCGGGGCCTACATTCCTCAAAACAATTAGACTTACAGATTTCCTACTATTTTACTGAAAATATCAAAGTAGCTAAAGCATTTTAAAGCAATGCCAAGAAGCAATTTTCTACCATATGTAAGGATTATCCTACCACTTCAAATCTAGCTTGTTTTAAGATTGAGTTTCATTTCATCATCTTTCCTTCCTGGCAACGAGTGCATGAACCATACTGGGAAAAAAATAAGTGGGACCAAACCATAATAGAAAACAACCTGGCGAAGGAAACCCTCAAGTGTTCCAAGCTTTCCCATGGGCATGGCCATTTGACCCATATAGTTTGCCACATTCCCAGATGATCCTGATGGGCCAGGTGAGCCATTGGCCAATGTCTCAGCCAGGGATTGTTGCAATGCCTCCATGCCTTGTGACAGAGCATCTTCAGCCTACTGGGATGACTGTTGCAAGTTGTAGATGCCTACCAATTGTTGCTCAGTTAAAGGCTCCAATTGATTCACAAGAAGCTGCACCATTGGAAATTCAGTCAAAAAAAGTTACAAAATGAATTTTAAAAAATAAAGTAAAAATAAGTGCTGCCAAGATAGAAACAAGGTGTTAAATATTTTAATTTTGACACGATATAACAGAATGTCCCAAAAGTGGTTTTTTTTGTCACATCATCTACAATACATCCTTTACAAAAATGCATGATGAAGAAGAAAGACAATGTTGAAATCAGAACGGCAAAATGATAAGAAAATCATAAGAATTACTAGAAACATAAGAAAGTAGATAATATAGTCCTTACGTTCATGTTGAATATCTTGGACATGCACATATTCACCCATGTAGGTTTTCATGTCGCCAAGTTAACACAATGAAGGAAAAACAAAATGGGTGGAGCAAAACAAAACAAAAAAAAGGGGGGGGGGGGGGGGGGGGGAGAGAGAGATATCGGTAGACATCCTTCATTAAATATGTATGTGTGTGTCTAGTGCATCTTCCCTTATGAATGCCATATGTGTTAGAAAAATGATCAAGTGACTAGATTCATCATTTACTTAGTTTAAAACTTTTGGGATAAGTGGTAGTGTGTCATACTATAAGAGCAAGAGGTCCTAAGTTTTAACCTTATTTTCACTCTACCTCCCATTTAAAAGTCTCACATATAGGTGCTAGTTATTAAGTGAAAACATGTGAGATGGAGTGTTACAATAATAATTTAAGTAATTAAATTCATTATCCTAAAAAAAAAAATAATAATAGAAATTTCTAGAGTTACAAAGCGCTCTCAAAGCTTCAAGCTGAATTTCCATTTGCACACAATATTTACACTGTTTGTTCACAACAGGATGATAAGGGTTTATTTATCTATTATTTCACTACCTTCATTTGCACGTCTCCATCCTGGCTTTAACATAATACTTATATTACTTGCAGGTGTTCTTTGTGGATTGTCTTTTACTTTTTATGAATTCAACTAAAATGTATACTTTTTATTTTTTCTTTTCTTATTTCTGCAACAGTATGGACATATCATTAAGCTAGTCGGTAACTCATGCAATGCACAAAAAAGTAACATAATATATATATATATATATATATATTTTTTTTAATCAAAATATGAAATTTGATAAATATGATATTTTTTTTTAATATGGAAATATATATCTCAACATTAGGCATTTATTATCATAGTGTTTATATATAGAACTATATATTCTAACATTTATAGAAAATATAATATGCCAAGATTTTAGTGGAGAGTTTAAATATATAATTAATTCAATTAAAAATATATACATGAGAATTATGACATGTAAAATTGTGAGACCTCAAAAGTTTATATGGAAAAATATAAAAGGTCAACAAAAAGTAAAGCGTCTTTAGTTTTTTATAATACATTATAGATTATAAATTCTTAAGCTATCGTAGGATAAAACACTAAAGAAAATTGCAATAAAGAAACAAAGAAAAGGTATAAAACCTAGGAGTTGGCACCTAGAGTACGCAACATATTTGATTCTTCAATAGACTGAATTAAACCTGCTACACCTGATTCAAATATGTCACCCCTGCTATTTACAATGTGTTACTCTTGCTCCACAAATTTTGAAGCAATAGTTGTTGGAGCTTGAACTTCTCTTTCAACACGGACAAGTCTTTAAAAGCATTTGCTAGATTTGCTAAGGTTAGCTCTATGGCAAACTGTCCAAGAGTAGGACCAGTAGGTAGGCTTAAGGCCAGAGGCTGCAAGGCCAATCATTTTGTGCTACTCATTGTTTGTTCCCTTACCTTAGACTGTCTCTCAAACTAGAAAAATCGTCCTGATGAGATTGTGATAGATATTTCTTCCAATAGTACTGAGCTAGATATTCCTCTTCGATTTTTTTTTTCTTCATTTCTTTACACTCAATAATGGCAGGCTTGTACAATATAATTAAGACGAAGGTTCTCACTATTTTTTTATTAATACATAGCTCTACCGATGAGTTTCATCTTGGCAAACCTTATCTAATAAACCTTATTGTTTAAAGAATTGGTCTATCTCATGTAACCATATGTTGAAAATCCATGGGTCTTGATAACCACCAAACGTAGGTGCCTCTAATATCAACATGATTCAGTAGAATAAAATTTCAACAAATAATTGAAACAAGAACTTAAGACTTCATGAACTATGCTACAGGCTCGCTCATAGTTTTAAAAACCAGAAACCGGAACCAAAAACAGTTCTTTGACCGTACTGAATTTTAAGACCATGGACTCGCTATTGCGGTGCATGGCTTGCACTCCACAAGTTACTGGCTTTGTATTGTCTAAATACCCAGGAAGAGCCCACTGTTTAACTTCGTGGGTCAGACCACATGTCGATTGGGCCTATACTCCAAAATTAACCATACGGTTTCGGGGCTTCAAAAACCCTCTTTTTGGTTTTTTCTCTTCTTTTACTGACAACTAATGGAAGCTTGCAAATGTATAAGATTGATCAGTAGTTGTCCCAATAGATTGGTGTGAGGCTCAATTCTCAGACCAAGCACTAGTCAGGACTCTGTCTAATGACATTGTGCAAGGGGGAAGGCTTCCGACAGGTCGCAACTACTCAGCCTGGCTAGCAGTCACGATAGCACATCCTAGCCTTCACGTTTCCAACAAGCTTTTGTCAGAAATGCTTGGCTCAAAGACTAAAGGAGGGACAGTAACATAAGATTTCTGATTGAACCACTGGTGTGAGTAGGCTTTCGCAAAACTTGACATTGTTGATTATGTGGACAAACAGCCAATCGAATATGTAGCAGCATTCCTGTTTTATCTTCAAAGGGCCAATGAAGGTCATGGGTGGCAAATTAGGCGATGGGTTCTCAACAAACTGTCGGTGTGTTAGGCTTTGATTTTTTTTTTTCTTGGATTCCATTTCCGGTTGACGAGTTGGTTGTTTTAGCTATGGCAATAGAGGTTGGACGTGGCTATCAACAGTGTGGGTAATTTAGGGTTTTTTTTTTTTTTTTTTTTTTTTTTTTTTTTTTCACGCTAAGTGATGGTGGTGGGGTTTGAACTTGCACTAGAATTTTTGGTTGAGGGGTGGTTTACTTCAGTATACACAGATCAAAGTTTCCTTTGATACCAAAATAAACCCAGGACAAAACCAAAAGAAAATTGCAACAAAGAATTAAAAAAAAAAAAAAAAAAAGAACAAGTAAAAGGTGTTTATTTCTGTGTCTTCATATACTCACTACGATACGGGAATCGAGTCAAAACTCAAAATGCACCATTAATGAATTTTCAATAGCGGATATATTTGAATCCTTATCAGATTGAAACGACTAGCATTATAAATTTTATGTCAATTATCCTTTTAATTACACTTTAATTTCATGTCACACATCTTTTTAAATTTTTCATTATGCCCTAATTTTGTGTCATTTATATTTACATGCAAATTTATGTATTTTATGTATCCACAATACTATTAACGTGTACAACCTATTGTTTATTAGATTGAAACATAAAACAAGTATTATAAGCTAGATTTTTTAAAATTAAAGTCACAAATGAACACAATGACTTTTTGTAAGTCACAAATCAAAATTCTAACGGGACAAAGAATAATAATAAAAGCAACTCGTACAGGCATCTGTGGGATGATTATCTACAATTTTAATCAAGGGGATACTCAGTAAGATTTTTGTCGCTTGTAGTTGGATGATAAAGGATAAAACATAGGTGAAAAGAATAACAATCATTTAATATACTAGAATATGATATGGTTGAAATGAGGCCACAGACACTTAAAAGGTGATGGGGCATTATCATAAAGAGTAACATTACAAACACCACTTTTTTCTCAATAAATTTCATAATTGATAAATTATTGACGGTGAGTAAAGGGGTCTATAAATATCAACTATGTCTATTGCTCATAGTTGACCAACTAAATATTTGTGAAATTTGGTGCGAAAAAAGTTATGCAAGCAGCATTTGTGTTATTGTAATTCAAGCAAATATAAACTTGCCGTGTATTACTTTCTCTTATTTTAGAGGAAAATTTTAATCAATTAGAAAGTGCATCACACTTGAAGTACAAGTGCATCTCCATAAACCACAAAAAGTAAAAAAAAAAAAAAAAACTATTCAATACTTTTCGGAGCAGTGTTTCTCATCTCATATCAGTGGCGGAGCCAGAGGGGGGCAAGGGGGGGCACCTGCCCCCTGAATCCACCTCAAATTTCCTTCTATATGCAATTGTAATCTTAAGAGACTGACAATCTGATATAGGAAAAAGAAAGGAAAAAATGACTCTCAATTGGTTGAAACTTAGTGATTCTGACACAAGAAAAAGAAAGTAAAAATAAAAAATAAAAAAGTTTTCTCAAACATCAAATCATATCCCCTTTTCACCTATTTTATTGTTCATGTAAGCTTTTGTCTTGTCCCACGTTTTACACCTATTTCACAAATTTTTTCTTTTTTAATTTCTATCATTATTTTCACTATTAATAAGTATTTTATTGTTAAATGATACTAGAGATATTACAAATTTTACTGTTTATATCTTACAAATTGGCGTATCACCAATCACAAAAAATAATCACAAACATATATTCGTTATATTGTTTAAATAACAATAATCACATTTTTACCACGAGTTTGTAAACTTTTTGTTATAGATTTTATAGTAACTATGAATTTGTTATTTTTGTTTATTTATTTTAATGATATGAAATATATTTATTTTCTTATAATTTTTTTATTGATTTTGTTATTATTATCGATCAATATTTTTTAGATTTATTTCACTTTAAATGTTGTCTTTTAATTTTGCCCCTTCTAAACTAAAATCCTGGCTCCGCCACTGTCTTATATAAATGGCAATAATAGTTAAATGAAGGACTTAAGATCGAATCTCATCTATAACAAAAATGAAAAATATCTTAATCTAATGATAAAGAATGTCACCTCCCCTTCTTCAGTATCTACCTATTAAAAAAAAAAATCATATAAGAGCGAATACTATAAAGTAAAATACCTATCATATCTATTGAATATTACACACACAAAACCACTAATGATAGTAAATAATAATCTTTATAGGGGTAGCCCATACAGATCCTATTTTATCTATAAAACTAAAATTTTAAGAAACTGAAATTTAAGACGTAAAAATGAGTAAACTATTGGGTTTAGTGTGTGCTAGTCTTTAAGAAAAAATGCATCAAATGTGCGTGAGATATATTTAAATAGAAAGTGTGCTAATTTTTAGGAAAAATAGTTTCTCTTGTATTTTTTTGAAATTTTTTTGAATTACAATTGTAACCCTATTTTTTGTTTATTTTAAAATAAGGATTATCTAATTAGATTGATGATATTTTTGACATTTTTTGAAACTATAATTAACTTTTTAAATCCTTTATATATATATATATATATATATATATATATATATATATAGTGCATTTTTTTTATTTATATGTCTCTTTAATCAATTGTAGAGTCTCGATTGATAACATCAAATGGATTCTTTTAATATAATTTCCCTTCCCTTAGAACTTTTGCCATGTTGTTGGGAAATTAATGTTTTGAAATAGTTAAATTGCAATAGAAATAGAACAATATTTTTGACTATCTTTCAAACATATATATATATATATATATATATATTTTCCTATTTTTGGCGAAAACGCTATTTTGGTCTCTACATTTTGGTATCAATAAATTTAATCTCTGTTATTTTTAACTTACAATCAATTTGGTTCCTATTGTTAACTCACTAACGAAAAATATTTACATGGCTAACAAATTTTTAGTTGACACACTTATAGCTTATGTGGCTACTAAAATAATAATAATAATTTTGTTTGACATTTAAAAAAATGTCACATCATATTTAAATGGATGAAACAAAAAACAATTTAATTTCTCAATTTTTTTAAAAGAATATTTTTCAGTTGTCCAATTCTTAATCAAGTTAATTCGTTTTTTTCCCTCTCTAATTTAATTTCTCAAAAATTTTCGTTTAAAATTGAAATTGTTCTCCACCATTGTATGTGTACAAAGTACCGATTCAAAATTGTTGAAGGGGTGGACTTTGGACTCCTTGATTTTTATCCATTAAATCTTAATCTCATTGAAGAGCAAACAATTAAGAAAAGGAAAACAAACAAACAAACATTTGCTACATTTGCACCTGTTTCACAAAATTATCAGTCATTACACAAATTCAAACACGCCCATCTGTAGAGCCAAAAACTAAAACAAAAGCCAAAAATCTTAAAAACTCAAACAAAAATCAGAGCCAAAATGCTTTGTACCTAAAAACAAAACCTCTCCACTTGCAATCTCAAACTCAAACACATTACAAAACCCAGAAATCCAAAACACTGCCAACGTTGTTGAAGAGGTTCACCACCATCTCCTGATCTCACTTTCTCTCTCATTTGACTCTCGCATCTAAATTGGTGAAACGAAGACGGTGCAATATTGCACCGGTTTCACACCCTACTCACATATTCAATTCATAGTGATGTGTAACAACTTGATTGAGTTTTAGGACAGCTTTATTTCTTTTGATTTTTTAGACTATTATGTGATTAATGAACCAATTAAATTAGACTAGAAAACCTATAAGAAAACAAACAGATAGAAAATGCTTATAAAACGTACTTTCAGGAGCAAAAACTATCATCTGCAACCACTTTCTCACTACTTTTAAGCATTTATGAACCCGTCAAAACTTTCAACTTTGGTAAAAGGGATACAAATTGCAGAACCAAGAAAAAATTTTCCACCCATTTCCCTCAAGCCATTGCTTGACAGGCATCACTTTGTCATTAGCATCTTTCCACTCATTTGCAACTACAGTGGCAACACGATTTGCAGTAACCTTCACACGAGCTACTTCCCGTTCTAAAGTTTTTCTCTCCTCCTATTCAAGCTTGAAGATTAGAAGCAATTTGGAGGATTTCTAACACATTCAAAACGACTACCAGTTGTTTTGTAGAACTGAAAATTCCAAAGGTAACAGTCATTACATTCATCTCTTGCACTTTTCTTTGATAATCACACAGCATTGGCAGCACCACCACCAGGCAAAACAGCCTCCTCAAGCTCACGAACAGTTTGGGTTAGCTATTCAACCTCTGCAACCTTCTGCCAATGCATTTTGTCCAGGATTTTGTTCTCCTCCTGATTAGTGAACAAGACATTTCAAACCAAACTATGTCAATTCTTTACAAAAGTTTAATTCAAAATAACAAAAGTTTATGATCGGCTGTTCAACTTTAAAGTATGAGAAACATGACAAAAATTGGAACAAAAATCCAGGATCAAACTATAAAATAACAGTCATTTAGGGGGTGTTTAGGAAAGTAGTTTAAGTTATGTTATTTGAGTGTTTTTGATATACGTGTGAGTGAAAAAGTGTGTGAAAATGTATGTAATGTTGTTTAAAATGTGTAGTTGTGTATTTAAACACACTTGCCAAACACCCCTTAAACTTCGTGACAATTTTTACCATGATATCTTATGCTGTGGATACTGTTTGGGCTCCAAGCCTCTTCCTGGCCTCTTCAATGATGGTTAGCTTAATACCCTTACATTTGGGAAGGGATACCAATGGTTTTGTCCCCTTTCCAATAGTGAACACATTGCCCAAACGAGTTGCGAATTCATGCCCAGTGGCATCCTGAGTATGGACAGTCTCAAAAGTCCCCCCTACGCTTCTCCCTGTTCTTGATGTCCCCAACTCGTCCTCTGTTCCTTCCACCTGTCACCATGACTACATTCCCAACATCGAACTTGATGAACTCAGTGATCTTTTAGCTCTCCAGGTCCAGCTTGATTGTGTCTTTGGCATTGATTAAAGGGTCCAGGTGGCGGATGGTTCGTCCATCAAAGGTGTTCAGGTATGGGATATCTTTTTGCCCAAACTGCACAGAGAAAACTTCGCATAGCTTAAACTGCAAAAGCACAATTAAAATGTCATAATGGTACGATTAAAGGATTTATGACCAAAAAAATAGGAAACAATAATTATTCCACAGTAATAATGTGTTATAACAATCTATTTGTTCTATGACTTTGGACTACAAACTATACATAGCCACAAGTCACTATAAAATTGTTTACCATGTGTTTGCAAACCTTACAAGTTACAAGCACAAAAACACTACAAAAGCAAAAAAAAAAAAAAAAGAGCAAGGGTTCGGAGGTTAAAATACATGATAATTCCCTACAATTTGGCACCACAACTGAGAATATGATTCGGTTTCTACTAATTTCACCTGGCATATACAATGATATGATATTTCTTCACATAAAAGCATACGAGGCATGACACTTCCATACGTTGACAACTCCTTAAATTAAATCATTCTTAATTAGAATAGACTAAATTTACTCACTCTAGTGACTTAAATCATATCATTCCTATAGAAAGATAGCGGAAAATATACTTGAGAAGATTGAACAAAATTACCTTTGCCTCTTCATCTCTGATTGAGTGGAGACAGAATTGACCCTTGGTGTCACAGAGGAGATAGAAGATTTCATTCGTTTTGGGGATTGATACAACGTTTGTCAGAAAAAAAAGTAAATACTAAACCAATAAGAACAATGGAATATACATTACGTAAGAAGAGTTGATGCCATACCCATGGAACCTGCAAGATAGGTTTTATCTATCCTGACCTTTCCATCAACGAGGATCGGTATGTGAGAGCATACTTCAACCTATTCGCAAGATAAGGATCAATGGTAGCCACTCCCTCAATCTGTGAGGTCCAAAGGAAAACTTAACTAATTTAGATAAGAATGACTCCCACATAAGCTAATTGCCAACTTGATCTCAATCAAAACAGCTTGAAAGATGCTCGAGCATCAGAAAAGAACCCCTCTCAACACATAAAAGGGTCAATGCAAAGCCTTTAGATCCAAATATTCTTCAGGGACATCAAGCTGTACAAGTCCATCAAAAAGAGTTCGGAAACTTCGGTAACCTTCAATTCAACAAATTGTGAATTGAAGAATACCTTATCATAAGAATGTCTTGCCATATGATCTTTATAATTGTCTCAAACATTCCTAAGATAATGCAATAGATCCACCGCCCGATCTCCAAAAGTATTGAAATTGTACACGCTCCCAAGAGGAAATTAATAGGAATGTTATATCTCCAACCCGATACAGTAATGTTTTCAAATCCATTTTTTATATGTTTATACATATAAGAAGTTCAACTAGCATTCACATAATACATCCAAACATGTTCAGGGTAACTAAATCTTGACTTCCAATGCCACAAAGATGGGTGGTTAACATTGAGTTTCCAATCATGGGAACTCAAATCATCCAGTCAAGAAGGTTGTGAAGATTTATGTCCTTTTGAAACAACATAAATCCCTATAGAGGTTGCATAATGATGATTAAATGCTTTCATGATAAGCCTATTGGAGTGAGGTGGTATAGAGAGTAAGTGTGAGAAATATTCATTTGGCTTTTCTAATTTTTGGTACAAATGAATTCTTGCCGATCTAAAGCCTGTTTAGTGAAAGTACCACAAGATTTACCATTCCAAACAAAAGTAATGATATGTTGAGAAATAATTTTTTTGGCCACAATGATTCTAACAGTGATCAAATGGTGCAAATTTCAAGCTCAAAGATTTTCATACTTTAGTACTTTCTAACTTTAGGTCAACTTAAGAAAACTGGCAAGGAGACAGCAATTTGGGTTCAAAATTATATGGAGGAATTTCAAAGAGCAAATTATGGTGGTTATTGATTTACATTTTATTATGAATGTGATCGAATTAAAGTTCCTTGTTAGGCTGTTACTGTTAGTAGACAATATTAAATAGGGGAACGACTTTAATATTCTTAAAAAGTTATTCTCTCTCAAATTGGGTATTGATTTTTTATGTTGTAGTTTATGATTAACTATGAGTTTATGTTAGCAACTTGAATTTTTAAAAATGATTTGAGCTTGTTTAAGGGTCGTCAATGGGCCGGGTCGGGCCGGCCCAACCCATTATTACTTGGCCCATGGGCACAATGGGTTTGGCATAATGGAATATTACCTAGTTAATGGGTCGGGTCGGACTGGGCCGAAAGAGAAAACCTCAGTCCATGACCTTGCCCATGGGCAATGCCCATTTTGTCTTTAGTGAGCTGGGCTATCGGGTTGGGCCTAATGGGTTACCCATAGACTTGTGTTAATATATTATTTTATTATTTTTATAAGGAAAGAATCAATTTTTTATAAGAGAATAATCAATCTATTTTTTTAAAGGAAATAATTAAAGAATTTAATACTTATTTACAAATTGTTTTATAGTCAAATCTATTTAATTATTTGTTTTGTTGATGGAAACCTATTTAATTTTTTTATTAAGGCTTTAAATAGTTTTATTTTTATTTTTATCTTTAATAAAAGAAATGTCAAATGGTTAATTCAAATTTGTTACTAGAAAAATATATATTTAGTAAACTAAGTTTAACACAATTACTTGAGTATCTTAGTGGTTGAAGGAGTTCTCTTAAGAAATTCCTCTATAATATCTCAAGATCAATCCTTCATACACTTTCTATATGTTTTTGTTATGAATTATGAGTTATTGGGCTGGGCCAACGGGTTAGGCCAACAGGTTGGGCTACTGGGCATAAAAACTAGCCCACCAAGTACCCATGGGCATAAAAACTAGCCCACGGCCTGACCCACTGAGCTAGTAGCCTACCCATGAGCCTCAAGAACAACGGGCCGGGCCGCCCATTAGCCAAGTGGGCGATCGGGTTTCTAGGTCGGGCTATGGGTCGTGGGCTATTTGATGACCCTTAAGCTTGTTTAGTATTAATGCTTGATAGTTTGGTTTGATTTTTGATGAGGTAGCAGCGACCATTGGGGAAGGGAAAGAAACAAAATATGGAGAAAGTGGGACAATCAGAACCAACTCCTAAGATTAGACTCAAATGTAGTCATCTTTATCATTTGAATCAGGGGCTTGTGATAATTGATGAAAATATAATTTGCAATATAATGTACACAGCCACAACAATCATGTTATTTCCAAACATAAATCCGAATGACTGTTCTCAATTATAATAAATACGAGATGACAGTGAAATAGTGGTTAGAGAAGAGAACAAAGAAAAAGAAAAAGGAAAATAATTGAGATGATGAATATGGAAAATGGAAGGTATATCGCCCAAAGGAGGAGGCAAGACAAATTATACAGGACGTACTCCATGTGGTTTGTGAGCTTCACTCACCCTGAAAATTTTACAATCCAAGATAAAGACTTAGTGATTAGAGCTGATCACAAGAAAGCTCCCACATAAGGAAGAGTACTCTTTTTGTGATCACCTCCAATTATTAAATCTTTATCTTGGATTACAAAATTTTCAGGATGGTACAAAAATCCATGAGAAGAACTATGAGCGGGAAGCTCACAAACCACATGGAGTATGCCTGTATAATTTGTCTATCCTCCTCCTTTGGGTGATATACCTTTTATTTCCTATATTCATCATCCCAGTTATCTTCCTTTTTCTTTTTTCTCTTCTCCAACCATTGTTTCAGCGTAATCTCGTATATATTCTGATTGAGAACAGAATGTCATTTGGATTTATATTTGAAAATAACATGATTGCTATGACTGTGAACGTTAGACTGCAAATTATAGTTCCATCCATTATCACAAGCCCCTGATTCAAACAGTGCATAAGGATTACTACATTTAAGTCTAATATTGGGAGTTGATTTTGATTGTCCCACTTTCTCCATTTTTCTATTTATTTCCTTCCCCAATGGTCACTGTTATCTCATCAAAGATCAAACCAAACTTTCAATCACCAAGTATTAATACTAAACAAGTTTAGTTTAGAAATTCAAGTTCCTAACATAAACTCATAATTAATTATGAACTACAGCATAAAAAAATAAATACCCAATCCATTTGAGAGCAGAAAGAAATAACTTTTTAAGAAAATTCAAGCTATTTCCTTATTTAATTTTGAGTTTCCACGATTGGAAACTTATAATTAAGATTTAGTTACCCTTAACATGTTTGGATGTATTATGTGAATGCTAGTCGAACTTCTTATGTGTATACACATAAGAAATGAACTTGAAAACATTACTGTATTAGGTTGGAGAAATAACATTCCTATTAATTCTCCCTTGAAAACATGTACAATTTCAACACTTATGGAGACCGGGCAGTAGTACTATTGCATACATTATCTTAGAAATGTTAGAGACTATTGTAAAGATTATATGGCAAGATATTCTTACGATAAGGTATTCTTCAATCCACAATTTGTTGAACTGAAAATTACTGAAGTTTCCGAACTCTTTTTGGTTGATTTGTACAGCTTAATGTCCCTAAAGAATACTGAGATCTAAAGGCTTTTCATTGGTCATTTTATGTGTTGAGAGAGATTCTTTTCTAATGCAAGAGCATCTTTCAAGCTGTTTTAATTAAAATCAAGCAGACAATTAGCTTATGTGGGAGCCATTCTTATCTAAATTAATTAAGTCTTCTTCTAGACCCCATAAACTGAGGTTAGCTTATGTGAGATCAAGCTAGTAAGTTGCTTCTATGTAATTTTTAACCTAAAGCTCATCTACACAAGTGTTTTTTTTTTTTTTTTGAGTGGGTAATCTTTTTGAAAAATTGTAAAACACATAGAGCAAGACCAGTAGGCCAATCAGCAAGAAAATAGTTCATGAACTTAATTTGTAACATTAATTTTTAGGGATGAGATAAGAGTCGGTTACAAAATTCTAATGGATAGTGATAGCAAAATCATTCTTATTATGCTATAAGAACATTTTGCAGCTATTTTTTTGTCTCAACTTGTAGCGAAAGGGATGTGCGCGGTTCGGTCGGTTTGATTTTTTCCAAATTTACCATTGAACCGATAGGAATCGATTTTCTCATAATTGGAACCGATGCACACTGCCTAGGGTCGGTTTTCAAACCTATAGCAGTGCGGTTTTTTGCAGTTGATTTAATCGGTTTGGTTGGCTTGAAATATTAAAAAAACTGTTTTTTTATAATAAAAAAAAAATTAATTGGGCTTTCAAGCCTAATATCAATACACAACCTATTCAAGATTTCAAACAAAATGTAATGCAAATAAAATACATTATAGGCAGAACCTAAACAACTAAAATCAGAATGTAATGCAAATAAAATTGATATCGATTTCCATGTTAAAAAAAAAAAAAAAAAGTTTTTTGACCAAGAAATGCTTTACAAAGAATTTATACTACATCACATAAACAGAAGCCCATGTATAATAGGTAATACGACGGTACCACACACCCGGGCTGGCCCAAGACAAGATTGTTTGAGGCCAAGGCCAAAATTTTATAGAGGCCTTTTAATATCTAAATATCACTTAAATAATATTTATTTATTTTTATTTAATTTCAAATTCATTATTAATTCTTACTTATTAATATGACCAATTCACCCACAATGGCTAATGATAATTACTATATAAGTTTTACAAATTGGCATATCACCAAAAAAAGAAAAGTTATTTAAAAATTTATTTTATTGTATTATTTAAGTAACACCGATCATATTCCTGTCACATCAGTTTGTAAATTTTTTTCCTAAAATTTGTATTGGCTTTAGCATTTTTCCTACACAATTTTTTTTTTTTTTTTTTTTTTTTGTGGAGAAAATGCTAAACTTATTACAAATTTTACTACAAAAAGCTCACAAACTAATGTGACAATGAGGGGCACTTCAACATAATAATAAATGAGTATTGATTATTTCATTAGTAAAGTATCAATTTGTAGGACCTATATTATAAAACTTGTAATATATTAGCATAACTCTAATATTTATGGCATTGGGATAAAATAATCACCTAACTCACAATTTTTCTTTAATTAAAAAAAAAAACTTACCACCCAATATTTGGGGGGCCTTAGGCCATGACCTAAATGGCCTAGGCCTAGGGCCGACCCTGACCTGACCTGACCGCACACAAAGTAGCTCCACTAAGTAGCTCAAAATCCACAAGTCAAAAAATATCAAAATAAAAATACTGAAAAAATACAAAGCAATATTTTGAAATATTAGTGATTATTGTTTATTGATCAGACATTACCTCTTTCTCGGTGAATGATCGAAGAGTGAGAACTCTCTCAGTCTCCCTCAAAATCAAATTGCTGAAAAAAAAGTGCCAGTAGACTCAGTACTCGTGGACTTAGTGAATAGATAGGGAAGAAATGGATTAATGACTAATGACTATGAAACTCACTGGCCATTTTCCGGTGGACTGGCAGGCGGTGAGCTATGCAGTAGCTTCGGCTGGAGAGTCAAGACTGCAAGAAAGAGAGTTTTGAGTTAGAGCACTAGCATTCGGAATGCCAAAAAAGTTCTATTTTAAAGACTAAAAACTTACTTTCTCTCTTTTATCATTTTATTTTACCACTCACCCAACTTCTCAGTTTCTATTTTCATATACAACTCATTAAAATAATATGAAAAAAAAACTACTCTTTCTCTCTCTTCCCTCTCCGTCTCTGCTTGTGTCCACAGCAACCAAAAACACCATCAAACCAGCCACCCCCACCACTGAACCACCATCACCATCGAACCAACACCCACAACCGAAGCTACAGCCACCAACGAAGCAAATCCAGATCACAAACCCAGATCATCCAGCTAAACCCAAACCCAGATCACAAACCTAAATCCCGGCCACCATCTATTTCTCCCTTCCACACAGCCACCGCAGCCACCGTACCACCCCAAAAACCAGCAGAATCACCCACAAAAAACAGACCTAAAACGCAGCGGAAACCCCAAAACCCAACATAAGTCCACGCACCTCCACCACACATACTGAGCCGCCACCGCTGCCACCATATGACCCACATGGCCACACCTCCACCACACACCACCAAAGCCACCCATTCAAACCCAAACCCACCGCCACTTCCATAACACCGAGATTCATACCCACCACCACTGCCATACCCACCAGCCATACCCACCGCCATAATCACCAGCCACCACCATCATCAAATAGCAAATACCCACACCAAACACCCATAAACATAGCAAATATCCATTTCATTTCTCTGTTTCTTCTTCTCTTTCTCTATTCCTCATCTCTTTCTCCTTTTCTTCCTCTTCGTTCTCTCATCTCTGATACAGAGCAAGCAAGACCCAAACCCAGAACAATTCATTTCTCCATCTCTAATACACTAGCACCAAACCGAGAAAAACACAGCAACCCCAGACCCAAACGCAGAAAACACAGCAACTGAGACCCAGAAAACAAAACCAAAACCCACTAGCACCGGCAACAGAAACCCACGAATCGAGCACGGATACCGCCCCAACCAATACCCACAATCGAACACCTTACAAATCAAAAATTCGGCAACCCAAAAGACAAAAATAGAAACCAAATAGAAACCCACAGCAACCCAAGACAAAAATAGAAACCCAGCACCACGTCAAAACAAGCACCACAACCACGACCCACGGCCCACGGCCAGACTGACGGCGACACCCACGATCCACGATCCACGACCCATGAATCCATGACCCCAAGAATCAGAGCACAGATTGGAGCACGATCCCACGAATCGGAGCACAACTGGATAGATCTCCACGCCGACCTCCACAGAGCACAATCGGAGCCAAAACTGATCTCCACGCCGATGCCCAACACTCCGATCTCTATGAAGCAAAATCTGAGCAAAAACCAATCTAATGGAGGCAAAGAATAGAGAGAAGAAAGCGATCTAAGGGAACACACGAGGCACGACCTAGAAGAAACTGATCCAGAGAAGTGTGAGAGAGAATGCTCAGAGAGAGAAACCGATCCCACGGGGCACACGTGAAGAGAGAACAGAAGTGGGAGAGAGGAGAGAGAAACTAGAGATTGAGAAATAAAAATAGAGCCGTTGGAATAAAATAATGGTATTTATGTGTAACTTCTTGCTACAGTGAGGCATGTTTTTATTGTTTGATTAGTTAAAATAAGAATTTTTTTAAAAATAATTATAAAAACCAAACTATATTATTAGTTAGTCAAGGTTTTAAACAAATTTGGTATCTAACAAATTGAGTCCAAAGGACTCAATTTTGGAATGCTAAATCGAATACACTAAACTTGATTTCAACAACGTTTATAGCTGATGTGGACATATGGTCCACGTCGGCATAGAACTCGAGTCATGTGGACTCGAGTTCTGTTAAATAGAAATCGAGTCCTACAGTCTCAATTCCGTTTTGTTTCAAAAGTAAATCTTTTGTTTCAGCAATCGATTTTTCCTTTCCCTTTTTTACTTATGTCGTTCCACTCCCCACTTTCAAGCCCTAAAAACCCATGAACTAATCAAATCCAAAACAAATCAAACCCACTCTCCAACGTGTTCTTCTCCTCCACTGGGGCAGCGGCGAGAAACCACATGTCCGATCTGATTTCCATCGCCTGAAGTTTTCGCCACCTGGGTTTGGTTAGAATCAGCACCTGGGTTACTGGGTACGTGTTCTTCTCCTCCACTGGAGCGGCGGTGAGAAACCACACGTCCGATTCAATTTCCATCACCTGAATCGGCGCCTGAGTTGCTGGGTTTTGCATCGTTGCTTCTTTCTTCTTCGTTGTTTGAGAACTCGAGTCCTGTGGACTCGAGTTCTATGCCGGCGTGGACCAAATGTCCACATCAGCTACAAACGTTGTTGAAATCGAGTTCGGTGCACTAAATTTAGCATTCCAAAATCGAGTCCAAAGGACTCGATTTGTTAGATACCAAATTTGTTTCAAACCTTAGCTAACTAATAATATAGTTTAGTTTTTATAGTTATTTTAAAAAAATCCTTAAAATAGCATTATACTGATTATACTATTATACCATGTTTAGAACTTCCACATTAGTGGATGTAAAATTTTGCAAAATACAAAAAAGTAACCAATTTTACACATTTTACTCCAAAAATCTTCCACATCAGTTCTTCTAAAACTGTACATATTTACACATTTGCTACAGTAACTGTGCATATAAACATGGTTACTGTAGCTGTGTATCCTATTATTTTATTAATTTCTCATTTCGCTCCCTTTTTTCTCTCTCTTCTCCGTCTACAAAACCAACTCAGACTTCTTTTCTCCTTCATCATCTTCTTCTTCCTCTAATACACACAAACAAACTCACACAGACAAACTAATACAAAGACGCACAAAAACACACGGACCGTTTGATGCTTGTGGATTGGTGCAGCAACAGAGATCGAAGCTTGCTGGAGGCAGAGATCCGTTAAAACAAAACCCAAAAAATCAACCCAAAATCCACAGAAAATCAACTCAAAATTAAACCATTAACTAAATACCAATAACCCAGACCCAAAATCAAAATCAAAATCAAATACAAACCCAATGGTGGCAAAGACTTAAGGGATCTAAGAATTAAGGAGAGAGATAAGAGATTTGAGATATAGAGACTTTAATGAGGTTCTGCTCTCAAAGGAAGAGAAGAGGGGTGGAGATCTCTCTTTCATTTCCTTTGAATTTTTTTTTTTCTAGAGGAAGATGGTTTGGTAGAGTTACAAGAAAAAACGAGGCTAAGAGATCGAGGAGGTAGCAGAAAGAAAGATCGCGATCGTGATCGGGACCGCAACAGAGACCAAGAGTGTGATCGAGATAGAGATCGGTTGAGTCGGAGCAAGAGGAGGCGAGGAGATAGGTTATTGCACAGTAACAATAAAGATGATGGCGGTGACAAGAGAGAGGCTGAGACTTTAAGGAATGAGAGCGAGAGGTAGAGACTTTGTGGGTTAGGGAAAATAGAGAGGCGGAGAGTTTGAGGGTTAGGGGAAAGTTGAATAAAAAATATTATTTATATAAAATAGAGTGTATAATAGATAAACTGATGTGGGTGTTTTGTAAAAATGAGTGTGTAAAATAGAAAAGTGTGTTTTTTCTTGTAAAATAGACTAAAATTATACACCATCTGATGTGGTTGTTCTTATTGTATGTTGAGGGTTCTTTTTACGTTTCTTGGACCTTAGACACGCGTCTTAATGTTATCGGACAATGCTTAGTTTAAGCTTTTTTTAAGAAGGAAGTTGGGCCTGGCGCTCTGCGGAATGGGCTCCAAAGTACCATTCTATCGCTGCCAGCTTGTGCGCAAACTTTGAGTCCAAAGTCTAAGGGAAGACGTTGCAAAGTGGGCTTATCCTCTATTTCTGCTGTAGAATGAGCTTTTCTCTAGTTTTTGCCACAGGTTTGACTTTTCTTCTATGCAGCAAAACTTTCTGCTGTGCAGTAAAATCGTCTACTGTGCAGTAAAACTTTTTGTTGTGCAATAAAACCGTCTATTGTGTAGTAAAGCTGTCTGTTGTGCATTAAAGCCTTCTGCCGTGCAGTAAAACCTTTTGCAATGTGAATGATTACTCTTCATTTTTTACCGCAGAAATAATTTTCTACTTCCTGCACATAAACAAATCTAAAACGCAAAAAAAAAAAAATCAATAAAGCAAATGTTAGCTTACATGGGTTAGCATATTCTCAAATATATACATACACATATTCGTAAATATACTTATACGTATTCACATATACATCTATAAAATATATTTTGCAGAACATGAGAAACAAGATATATGTATATATACTTATGGCAGGATAATGATTAGTTTGTGTCAAAAGTGAAACACGTAATAACAAAGAAATAAGAAAGTTTTAGCAGAAAATGAGGTTTAGCTAGTATAATAGCTAACACGGTAAATACAATAAAAATGTGCTACAGCAGAATAACTAGTACAACAAGTAAAAATACCACAGCAAGACAACTGATGCAACAAACGTGATAAAAATGTGCTACAGCAGAATGACTAAATACAACAGATATAAGTTATAATGAGAGAAATCAAATATATTTGCAATCGAAATCAAGTATTGAATCTTCCCATAGAATAAGTAAACCAAGAAGGAATCCAAACCCCAACTTAAACAACCTTGTCATAGGCTTCTGCTATCAAAGTGGTGCATTTTGGAGAATAAGCCTAAATGGCTATTAGTTATTACTTTTGGAGACTTCAAAGAGTGGGTTTACTAAGAGGGAGGGAAAAGATGATCTATTGATTCATGCCCCTATTCCTGCCGTGTTTTCTCTCTTCTTTTTTTACGACTTTTTTTCTTTCTCTCCGATCTTTTTTTTTCTCTTAATTTCTAACGACTATCTTGCCGTGGGTTGCTTTTCTTATTTGGGTCTTTTCCCTTAGGTGTTTCCTGCTCTCTTACCATGGGTTCCCCCCTTAGGTGCTTTCCTATGGGGTCTCCCCCCTTAGGTGCTTCCCAATTATGTTTCCCCCCTTTTTCATCCATGGTTACCTCCTCCTTTTATAATGAGTTAATTTAATTCCATTTCTCCATTTTACACTTAGGGCTTCACCAACTGTTTTTAATTTGTTGTGGGCATTCCTTTAGGACTATCCACCAACCCATTGGTTGCCCTAACCACTGTCATTGCTTAGTACATATTTGCTGCACCACTACTCATTTCACGACAAAATTCCTTTTTGTTTGTTCTTGCTGTATACCTCTACCTCTAGGTTCAAATGGATAAGGATTTACAAAATATGTTGTTTTAACAAATTCATTTTTTCTCTCCATTTCCTTTTGATTTTGTCTTTTTCAGATTGAGCAAAAGTACTTTGGTAATACTTCTGTTTATCACGGTTTGCTTTAGAAAAGAATTCATTACTTAAAGCAACAATATCAATTTGAAAAACAGGGATTTCAAAATCCATATCCATCAGATTAATCACTCGTAATTGATTTTCAAAATCAAGGTTTTCAATAGGTGAAAAATCAGATCCAGAAGGAGCATCAGATTTAGCATCTTCTTCTTCTTTGTTAATATCAGAAGGAAACTCAGGTTTTGTTGAATAATAAGTATTGCTAACTTGGGAATTGTTGCTAGCAACTCCTTTTAGCTTCAAATCAAGTTTATCAAAATTCTTTTCCAAAAATTTATCAACATCAGAATTTCTTTTAACAAAACTTTCAAATCCAGCAAATGACTTTCTTCCTTCATTAATTCTTAAAGGTTTTTTATTAGGAAAACATTTGGTATCATCAAAAAATATTTTAACAATTCCATCAGTGTATTGTGCAATTTTAGTAAGATCAAGTTCATCAAAAACAGGTTTAACAGGTGGTGCTACTTGTTCCTAAGTCCATTATCTGGGAAGAGTAATATCTTGTCATTGAATCATTTTAGGGACTTGGATCTTAGCATCAGGGGTGGAACATTAAATCAACATAGTTTTTCCAGCAGGATCACGTCCTCTAGACCGAGGAGTTAGCTGGGAATCAAGCAATCTATAAAAAATTTGGTAAATAAGAGTAAAAGGTCTACTACCATCATTCATATCATAACCAGAAGTCAATATATTTAAAGTTAAAGCTTTAATAATATTAGGATCATCTAAAGCAAGAGCAAGATCAGGATAACAATCAAAGTAAATAGGATCATCATACAAAGAAGCAGTAATCATGCCAAGAATGCTATCATTAAATTTCTTAAATCTAGCCTCACGTAAACACATAAGAACAAAAGCATCAATTCCTTTTCTTGTTAAAGGTTTAACAGCAACTTGAACCAAACCAATGTGCAAATATTTAAGATTTTTCTTGGACAAAAACTCATTAATATTTTTCTTGGAAATTAAACAAATTTTTCATGATTTTTAGAAATAGAAAAGGTCTGTTCAACAGTTCTAGCTCTATATTCAGAGAAAATACTTTTTTCAGTCCAATTTAGATCATAAACAGTTTTAGTAGAAATCTTAGGGATATTCCATTTTCTAAAATCTGGATACTCACTTTCTCCAACAGTGAGGTCTTCTTCATTCACAATATCAGGAGGACAACCAGTCCTAGAGCTAACAGAGGAGTCGGATATCCACATCCTATCAATATTTATCTTAGTTATAACACTCAATTATCATGTTTTTCTCACAACCGTTGCATTTCGTAACACATACCGTTCATCAACCCTATTCCTCTCACGCCTTCATGCTCTCCTTACTTCACGGGCCTTATTGTTCAGATCTGGGACTTTTTATAATGGCGGTGGCGCCAACGATGGTAAGATCGACACAACAACGAAATATCACAAGTTTAGGCAGACATGGACAGAATATGAAAGACACAACAATACTATTGGCCAAGGATAGAATGACTCTGATACTATAACATTTGGTTTATCATGATGGTTTTGAGAGTTAACAAGGCAACTAAAAAGTTGGTCGGTAAAGGCCCCATTGTCAGTAGTAGGGCCAACAATTTGGGTAGTAAGGTTAACAAGGTGAATTTCAAGCACTCTCATGGTTTTGTTGAATAGTTTATGGTGGTTTGAAGAGTGGGAAGCTTGAAGGTTATCAAGAATGAATTTAATGGAATTTGGTAATTTACTATAGACTCCATTATGGAATTGTAATTCTCTGTTCAATACTTCTTGTAAGGTTAATATGATATCACCACTGGAATATGTCACCTTTGCCGGGACAAATTCCTGAAGGGATGTTGCTTCATTGGATTTTACTCCAGAAGACGCGCCTTCATGCATTACAAAAGGTGGTCCTGTTGGAAGCCTTTCGTCTTGAGGAAAGTCCTGAATAGGTGCTTTCCTCTTGTTCCTCTTCTCTGCCAAAGAAGTCATAATATTCCACTTACTAGTGGTAGTATTAATATTTACTTTCTCCTGCCAAGTAAGGAAGAAAGTGTTAAGCCAGCTGACCATAGTTAACAATTCAATGATAGAATGTTTTTTGGAAAAATGAGAGTAAATATTTTTAGTAAAGTTCTTTTGAAAATTATATTTCAAAAACCATAGTGTAATAATATGACTTAGTTGTGCAAAAAGACAGTCTTTAGAATGAGAGGAGCAAAAAGCATTTAAGGTGGGAATGTCAGGATAATATAGGGATATGATATGAGTAGTAGGCCAAAATAGGGTATGACTTTGGGGTTCAATAAAAGTTCTTATTAATGGATATATTCACCAAGGTCAATGGTATGAAGGAAATGCTCATGTTTCACATAAGCATCCCTATGCTCTTGCTGAATGTTGGAGAAGTTATTTCAATAATCGAATTCTTGATGTCTCTGAAGAATTATGGAAAGACTACCATTTCTTTGGTTGTACAGATAGAATCTCTGTTTTCTTTAATAAACTTTATATTTCGGTGAACTAAGGGAAGTCCTAGAGGGAGTTCTAAAGGAAATTCTAGAAGAGAATTCTGATTAACAATAAGGGACAACCCCCTTATATAAGTGAATAAAGCAGTGAATAATGACTTTTTACTATTCATTTCAGCACCCGTGAGGAGCATTAGTAGCGCCATTTGTGGAAGGAATCATGTCACCGAAAGAGGTTTGGTTGGTAGTGCCAAAAGTGGTCAACAAAGGAATCATTGCCATAATGAAAAGCAGCAGTAAATATTTTTATCCTTGAGTGAATATCAATAGCCATTGTGCAGGCCAGGCAAATATGGGGATTATCAAGCTCCTAGATTAACTAGGTAGAAGCAGCATCAGATGGATACATATACACACTTGTGGCAGGATAATGAGTCAAAAGCAAAACACACAATAACAAATAATGAAGAAAGTTTCAGTAGGAAAGGTTTAAATAGTATAATAGCTAACACGGTAAATATAATAAAAAGTTACTACAACAGAATAACTAGTACAACAAGTAAAGATACCACAGCAGGACAACTGATGTGGCAAACGTGATAAAAACGTGCTACAGCAGGATGACTAAATACGGCAGATATAAGTTATAATGAGAGAAATCAAATATATTTACAATCGAAACCAAGTATTGAATCTTCCCATAGAATAAGTAAACCAAGAATGAACCTAAACCCCAACTTGAACAACCTTCTCATAGGCTCCTGTCATCAAAGTTGTGCATTTTGGAGAATATGCCTAAATGACTACTAGCTATTACTTTTTGGAGACTTCAAAGAGTGGGTTTGCTAAGAGGGAGGGAAAAGATGGTCTATTGATGCATGCCTACTATTCCTGCCGTGTTTTCTCTCTTCTTTTTACCACTTTCTTTCTCTCTGTTCTATTTTTTTTTTACTCTTAGTTTTCTTACTACTCTCTTGCCGTGGGTTGTTTTTCTCACTTGGGTCTTTTCCCTTAAGTGCTTCCTCTATTGGGTCTCCTCCCATTCCAGTCTCCTTTTTCATCCATGACTACCTCTTCCTTTTATAGTGAGCAAATTCAATGGAATTTCTCCCTTTTACCCCTAGGGCTTCACCAATTATTTTTGGTTCGTTATGAACATCCATTCAAGACTACCCACTGACCCATTGGTTGCCCCGACCACTGCCATTGCTTAGTTTATTTGCTGCACCATTACTCATTTCACGACAAAATTCTCTTTTGTTTGTTCTTACTATATACCTCTATCTCTAGGTTCAAATGGGTAAGGATTAGGCAATCTCACTACCTAACTCTATGGCATGCATCAAATGGTCCCAACCATCTATTACTTCTTTTGGGTAAGATACCATCCCATAAGGTATATTTCCAAAAGAAGTCATGGCAGGAAACCAACTATAGACCCTCTTTTCCCCCCACTACTAAACCACATCCTCTGAATTTCCTTGACCGCGCCTCCCTTGTATTGACTGGGTACAGGTTGGTGGTGCTCCGACCCTTCTATGCTTGCTCCATTGTCCTTTGTTTTTGTCTTCTTTCGTTCCCACGTCGTTTCTGTCATAGCAGATTTATTCTGTTTCATTCTGCTGCGTGTTTTTTGTCTTATTTCTTCATGCGTTTCTTGCTGCATTTGTCATTTCTTTTGGTTTGACTTATCTTTCCTTCACATGATTCCTACTGCTGATATTTCTTGTTTTCCTTATTTCTTTTCATCGTGCTTTTTCATATTAGCTTCCACGCCTATCTTTTTATACAGAAGGATTTGGGCATTTGTGGGCCAAATAATGTTAACTGGATCAAAAGGGTCTTGGGCCCAATTTATCTTCATCTGCCGAAACTATTCTGCCGAAGAACTGTATTCCGTAGCAGATTTGTATTCTGTGGCAGATTTGTATTGCTGCAGATCACTTTCCCTTGCATTTCTTCCTTTGGACCTATCTTACTCTTTGGTCTTCTTGGTGGGCCTTTGGGCCTTGCTTTTCATCTTGCAACTTATTGGACTTTCTTACTCATAGGCTTTGGGGTATGGATTTGCAAAAATGGGCATCAACATTCAGCCCCCTGAGCATATGGATTACTCCTACAATTCGTATGCGAAAACTCATGCAGTTTTGTTTCGCGGGTTGTTTCACAACTCACATGTGAATGCTTCTCTTCTTTTCTTTGTGGGCCTGTTGCTTCAATCTTTACTCTCCTTAGGCCAATCGTTCTCTTTCTTTCTACAAATTTATAATCCTCCAAGAGTAGCCAAAAAGTTGTTGTTCATGAGGGTGGTGGTTTTGTTGTTGTCACCCCAAAGCGAGTTTGCTAAAAACTTTGCCTCTTTTTAGCTCAATTGAATCTGCTGATTGCCTACATGTTATTATTTGACTTGTGCCTGTTGGGCCTGCTGCATGCTTTCCTTCTGCTACACTCCTATAGTCCAGTACTATCATTGGGCTTGCACTCATGCTATTTTGGGCTTCCCTGACCCATTTCATCGCTTTCGGGCTCCTTTGGCCCATTTTATTTTTTTAGGCATCCTCGACCCGTTTCATCGCTTTCGGGCTCCTTTGTCCCATTTTATTCTTTTGAGCATCCTCAGCCCGTTTCATCACTTTTGGGCTCTTTCGTCCCATTCAGGCTCCTTTGTCCCATTTACTTCCTTTTAGGCATCCTTTGCCCATTTACTTTCTTGGGGTATCCTTGGCCCTTTCTAATTCTATGCTTCCCATAAGCTTTTACTAACTCCTTGGGCTTCCCTGGCCCAATTACTTTATACTTCATTCTTGGGGCTTATGGACTCTCCATTGCCCCTTACTTTCTTTACTTACATTACTTCGGGCCTGCTATAACAGTTGTGGCTCATTCTCACTTTTCTACATCCATACTGCCTATGGGTTTGCTACTTCTCTCTTTCCGGGCCTTTTTAGGCCCATTTGCTTGCTCAAGATCCATTTGTTTACTTTATGGACCTATGATCCATTATTCCTGCAGCTTAGGTTTAATGGCTTTTCTATCCAATTCTCTTCTGTCCACGTTGTTGGGCTTCTTCTTCCTGCTATTGGGCCTCCTTGCCAAAGTAGGCATCGACACTACCCTCATTTTAAGGGATTGTCAATGATGATGATGTGTGCACCCTTCTCTTCTTCATCATTCCTTTGCTTGTTTCTTGGTTTGCTTCTTGGAAATTCCTTGTGATCTTGGACTTCTACAATGGTACTCATTTCTTTGATTTTGTAGGGATAAATTCTCATTTTTAGCTTCCGTAGAATATGTAATACATGCACTTATTTTTCTGTGTTAATGCACCCCTTACTCTGCTTCTGCTAGAGTAGCATCTATACTATAGGAAATGAAGGTTGTAGCAGATTTTGTGGCAGAAGAATTGGGCTTGACTGCTTCAGCTAACTTACTTTCCCCACATATCACCTCGTCATTCTTCCATAAGTGTAGTTGCTTCCGAAGAATGGTCAAAAGACATAGATGTTGCGGAATCCTTCCTTGTTGGGTTCTTCTTCATTATGATGTTCTACATTTCTATAGAATGCTCAAAATTGGCTCTTTGGATTCTTTGACTTTTCTTTTTTGCCAAATTCTCGAATAGCACTTTTGCAAAGCAAGGATCCTCCTTATGGTCTTTATTTTTCTTTTCTTTTAGCCACCTAAGGTTGCTTCACTTCGGGCTTCATTCATTCTCTAAAAATAGAGAAAGTGTTGTCTTCTACTACCTTCGCATCTAAGCCAACAACTGAAAAGAGATTCATCAAAATAGCTTTGCCACTTCACTTTCTTCAAGTAGAGTTCTTTCACAAGAGGAAAGCTTCCTCTAAGTGTGTAGATCAAAGGGTGGCTTTGCTCCCTTTTCTTGTGCCTTCTTCTTCTCTTTGCATTCACGTATCTTCATTTCTTTTACTTAAAACAAAGCGTAGAGCTAGCATTGCAAGCCCTCATCATAGTAGAGTACTCTTTCATTTGCTGATAATGTATTCTTTGCCAGGATGAAGTTTTTGCGGAGAAGGATGTTGGGCCTTTGCTGTTTGCATTGCAGGCTGTTTTTTATTTTGCCATAAATTCTGATTCTACTGCAAAATTGATCTTTCCACAGACGTAACTGAGTCTGCCACTCATTTTAAGGCGCCTACAAGTGGTGCCACTACAGATATTTTTCCAAGGAAATGAGAATGCTTTCATGAGAAATCTTCACCGTCTAAACATTTTCTTTGTCATTCTGCCACAGCAACTATTGATTCCTCCGTGTTTGCTTTTTTTTCTTCTTTAACATATTCTTCTTGTCATTCTGCCACAGCCGCTGTTGGTGAGGATATCACTCCTTTTTTTAATGAAAAGGCATAGATGTTGTTGTGAACTAAATCTCTTAACTTTGTTATAGTCTTCTGCAGATCTTATTTCCCCCAATTCTTCTTTCTCATGTTGCTAAGCTTGGCAGTGTCATTGAATGCGTTGCTCGAGAGATGCTTGGACTTTATCATTGATTTCCACCTTTTGATCCTGCTGTGAGATCCTTTGTCATTTAGCTTTTCTGCAGAGCACTCTTAAAGCCTTAAAGTCTCACGAAAGCACCACAGCCTTGTCTTCTTCATGATACAAAACCACTCTCACTCCTCCTGACTAGGTGGTAGAAGACCCATTAAACTTCATCACCCATTGCTTTTTGACTTCTTCTGCCATAGCTACTTCTCTTGGGACTTCGTCATCCAGTGAGAATTCTTCTTGTCCCGGGAATTGTGCCAGCAAATTTGCTATAGTTTGGCTCTTTACTGCCTTGGGCGTTCCCGCTTTCAAGTCGTATTGTGACAATTTTAACAACCACTGAGATATTCTGTAGGAAGGAATTGGCTGCCGCAACAAAGCTTTGATTGCATGAGACCCAGTCATCAGCCACACTTTGTAGGCCAAGAAATAATGGCGTAGTCTTTGCGAGGCATATACTATGGCCAGGCATGCCCTTTCTGCCTTTGGGTAACGAGTTTTTGTATCCTTTAAGGCACGACTGATGTAGTAAACCGGCTGCTCTATACCATCTCTGTCTTCTTGGGCAATCAATGCACCTATGGCATACGAGTTAGTGACTAGGTAGAGTAACAATGGCTTTTTACGGATTGGAGCTTGCATAATAGGAAGGTTCATTATGATCTGCTGCAGCCTTTTGAAGGCTACCTGCTGTGCTTCTTTCCACTCAAAGCTTTACCCCTTCTATCTCAGTGTAGAGTACCTTGGCAGGCTAGGCCACTGGCTTGGCGTTGGGACCACATTCAATGTATGCACTACTAGCCCAGGATCCAATCCTAGCATTTCACTGTAATCTCATGCAAAGACATCTTTGAATTCTTTCAGCAACAGTATGAATTCTGATTTTCCTTTTTTGACAATCTTGAGCTAATTGAGATGGGTCTTGGTTCTTATGGGTCCGACCCAGGTTAATTTCCTCTAATTTTTCTTCTACCACAACCTGTATATCCTTTTCTGCCACAACTTCTTTGTTTTTCACTTCATTACTCTCCTCCTTCGAGCTTTCTTAAACCATGCAACACACCAAGCTTTTGTAGAAGATAAATGATGTTGCTGCTTCATCATAGGCTAGAATGTTACTTGACCATGGTAAGTTGCAACAAATTGCATAGGTGTTGCACTATGTCATATCATGAAGTTTGAAGTTGCTGCAGATCAAGTGGCGGATTAATGTATACTTGTTGAAATGCCACCATTAATGCTTATTTCGTAGTGGGTAATGTTGCTGCTACATATTGATACTCTAAGCGCTTTGCGGAAGCCTTTCCGAATTGGCTGCAGAATGAGCTTTAGCCCCCAGCATTTGAGACAACTAGATGAGCTTGATATCACCTTCTCTTGGTGTTGATGCTCCATCATATGGTTCGTGCATTCTGATAGGCTAAAAACGAATTGACCCCTTGTGATGGATTAAGTTGATTAATTAGCCAAGTTATTAATTAATCAAGTTAACATTCAAAGCGCGTGGTAGCACAAACAAATCACCAATTAAACTAAGTATGCAGCGGAAATAAAATGACACGGTGATTTGTTTATGAATGGGAAAAACCTACACGACAAAAACCCCATTGGGTGATTTTAAGGTCACCACTTCCGAAACTCCACTATTATCGCAACAAGCGGTTACAAGTAAAGGAATCCCAAGTACCTTACCAACCTACAGTTGAACCCTTACCCCAATACCCAATTGGACTTGTTCTGTAGTGACAGTTTCTCCTTTCAATGCACGGCTCCCAAGTACGTGACTAACCAATTGTGCGGATCCTAGTACGCGACTTCAATCACCAACTAGAGAAGATTGTTGGCTGCAAAGTTCTTCAATTCATCCACATGATGAAGATCAAGAAGATGCTTGATTACAAAACCCTACGGTGCAAAGACATAACAACTTCTTCACAAGAGAGATGAACTAGGGCAAGAACTTCATCTCAAGTCACAATTTGCATGAACAAGGATTTCTCAATACTTGTGCAACTTGCCACACTTTGACGGCCCTTAAAATAATCCTTTTATATGTCTAGGGTTAGGAGAAAAGAAGACCCAAAGACACATCCACGGATTAGAATTAAAACATAACTCAGAATCTGTTTTTCTTAAATCTTGACAGATAGAGGTATCGAGATGCTGTTGAGCAGCTGTCGAGCCACGGGGCTGGAACAGCTCTTTAAATCTTGACACATGCTAGCTATCGAGCTAGCTATTGAGCTTTAATGAACTTGCACTATTCAGCTTGTTTGTTGGACAGACTTGATGACTTCAACACTTGATCTTGAAGTATAAAACTCATCCTAATTCTACCAAATTACAAGTAAAGTACGTTTTGTCAAACGATTAGCCAATTACATAAATAATGAATGACATATGTTCTAAGCAAGTAAAACACATATGTCCTAACAATCTCCCCCTTTGGCAATCCGTTACAAAACCACAACTAACAAATGAACATATGAGAGAAGTCATAAATCACTCAACTCATATTCACTTGTTGAATACAATAAAGTCTATCCTAACACAAACTCTTGAAAAACTTTGCAAGAAGAGAGTTTATGATAAGTAGACTTTGACAACCTGTATTTTTGAAACACTTTAAACAAAACTCATCACAGCATCTTAGTGTGAAACAAAAATAATAGATTGCATACAAATAAAGAAATATGTGTATAAAGAGAGAAAAGAAACAACACATGTAAAGAAAGGTGAAAGAAACATACATCATCACATATATAACAAAGATGAGCACAATGTATGTAATAATGGTCACAAGACCTAGGTACAAGAAGAATATGTATCTAAAATGGAGAAAAGAAAAAGATACAAGTAATCCTCAATACATCCCTCAACACTCAACACTCCCCCAATAAAAAATGTCCCTATATAAGCTTTCCCCTTAAGTATGACTACTCTCATAACCCAAAACTACTCCCCTTTTTTTGTCACGAGTGACAAAGGGTAGAGTGTCAAGTAGACATCTCATCGATAGAGCTAGCATCTCTATCATTATCATCCGAAGCATCATCGGCATCACCATCATCATCCCTAGACGTGGAAGCCACAAGAGGTGGTGGAGGAGAAACCTCGAGAGCAAAACCACCTATGGTCGCCTGTCTCCTAGCAATGCGACCAACATGAACATTCACCTAATACAACTTTGTAGAAAGCGTATCCAGGCGAGCATCCATGCGCTGAAACTATGCCATGATGTCTCCTAGTGACACATCACTCGTAGAAGAGGAAGGAGCGGATGAAGCATGAGCAGATCTGGATGGAGCGGAACGGGAGGAAAGAGATGCTGAACCTGTCTGTCGTGACCTAAGTTGTGCCTCACTATGTTTTACGGTAGCGACATCTATGGCAACCATGACATGAAAAGGGTCGGAGACAAGAAAAGAAATGGAAAAATGACGTAAAATCCTCGTGATAGCGGAAGGAAAGATAAGCTTATCACAGGTAGCCGTATCCTTATACACATCTATGATAGAAAAGATGAAATGTGAAGGAAAGTCAATGGTAAGATCCTCAATAAGAGACAACAGAAAATGAGCACGAGGCTCTGTGATAGAGTTGAAGTGAGAGAAAGGATGTAAGACAAAAGTCATCACCATGTTTAAGAAACGAGGACCTTTAGCAAAAGGTCGACATGACATAAACTGGTGCTCACCCCAATCAGAAGGGCGCTCACAGAAAGTGGTGATCATCTCATCTTTGGACACAGTCCGCAGACGCTCACAACTAGGGTAGTCAGGATGCGCAACCCTTGGAACATGGAGCACATCGGATACCAACTCCGGTGTGACGACTATGCGCATACCTCGAACGTGAGTGAGAAAGAGAGGTACTAAATAATCGAATACATGCATGTTGGAGTAAAACTCCTGGATCAGCACGGAAGGACAAGTGACCGGGACGTCACACAGTGACTCCCATTCCCGTTTGTGAAAGACATCGGGAAGGTCAGTGTCGGCAAAGTCTGCCAAAACAACTTGGCATTCCGAATGAACACCTCGTTTAGAGAAGTTCTCCGAGAAGTCTTGATGGGCTTTCTCATCACGGAACCGAACAGAAAGAGGACTGGAATCAGAAGATGAAGAGGCCCTAAAACGAAGAGGGTTCTGGGTCAAAATAGAATTAAGTTTTGGCACTAAAGACACTACTAACGCAAACAGAAAGAGAAGGAGGGAGAAAGAAACACTCAGAAAAGCTCCAACACAATTCAAATATAACAAGTATATTGAAAAGATAGAACGTATGCACGAGGAATGCATGAACATGTGACATGCAATATGAAAAACATCATGGACTTAGCCCAATCCAATCCTACCAGCACACAAACATTTTACACAAATCTAAATGCATGAGAAGACAGTTAGAATGCTAATGTGATGCAATGCATGGAGTTTTTAAGATCAAATATACAAAATCCATTCCAAAAATTTCAACAAAAACTCATCAATTTTGAAAAACCCCAAAATTTTTCAAAGACCCTAAAACCTAGGTTTCAAAAACATGAAATGCATGTAGAATGAGGGATAAGCTTACCAAGTGAAGAAAAACTTGAAGAAGCTTGAGGAAACCTTGAGAAAAGGATTTGGAGTAAGAGAGAGAGGTTGGGAAGGTGAAAAGAGATCGAGAGAAATGAGAAACGGATCGCACAGAACCTTTAAATAGAAAATCAGTAAATCCCGATAGATACAGGTATCGAGAGGTGTTGAGACATCTGTCGAGGTAGGTGTCGAGGAATACAATGTCGATAGATCCAGCTATCAAGAAGGTGTCGAGGAATAAGGCAGGACACGAGAACAGATGCTCGATCGATCCACCAGGTGTCGAGAAGCTATCAAGAGGACAGGAGGTTTCTCGATCGATCCAGAAGGTGTCGAGAAGCTATCGAGATTGCAATAAGAAAAAGCTTAGAAGCTCGACAGACAGCCAGGTATCGAGGAGGTGTCGAGCCAACTTTTCAAAACAGTTTTTCGAGAAGAGAAAAACACAAACATGAATGCAATCACGCATGCAACTCAACCAATGATTCAATCAACATATTAGACTCTCAAAAACATCTCTTAACAACAATCTAAAGCCCATGGATCTTCAAAAAAAACACACTCACACACTAAACAAGTCTAACCGATTTTATATTTCAAAAACAAGTCAAGACAGTTTAGTGAGTATACATCAACACGTGTAAACCTTGTGATGGCCAAATCACATTGTACCTGCACATGTATCAAAAGTAGCAAAGAATATTGCGTGTTGTGTGTGAAAACATCGCAAGATTGCATAAGTGTCTCTATGTTATGACAATTTGAGATAAAAGAAAATCACTTTAACCCACAAACAATCATAACTGTTTGATGGAGACTATCACCTTTGAGGTACATCTTATAACTCCCACATCTCCTAGAAAACACGCTTGCAATCATATTTAAAGCATTTTTGATCTTTTTGCTTTTATTTTCTTTGCATATTTTCTTTTTATTAAGCAAATCATGCATGGATATATGAAAGAGAGAAAAGAAATACCCAGTTATGTTAAGCTTTTGACATTGCACTTTTGCTATGCCGAAGCATACAGATGTCATTGACATTCCACTTTTGCTATGCCAAAGCATACAAATGTCATATCATGATTGGCAGGTAACAGTGGTGAGATGGTTATTTATGTCTTTCTCTTAGGATTTTCTAGTCCTACCCGTCAAAAAGAGTGATACGACTGTTAAGTACAAGAGATCACTTAACCTTACTCATCACAAACAAAGAGCCACAAAGCTCACTTGCTTAGTTGTGCATATAGATGTTCATCTAAGCTACAAGAGATACAAAGTTTAGAAAACTCTGTTTCAAAAGCCATTTTAAGGTTCACAAGAACCGATGTACACATACACACACTGTTTTTGTATTTTTCTGATTTATTTTTTGAAAAAAATAACTAAACAACCAAACAAAAACATGTTAAACAAGGTAAAACAATGCATAGAACTAGACTGAATAAACCCATTAAAGCAAAATACACAAGTAATGCAAAAACAAAAACAAGAAGGGGAGAGAGAGAAGAAGTGAATAAATCACTTGGAACCATTTTCCTTCCACACCTTGGAAGAACCTTTCCTCTTAACAAACCCTTGAACCGGTGATAAGGGGGAAGGATTGAAAGCGTTCAAGTTCGAAAGGAACATGAGGGTTTTGAGAAGATCTCCAAGAGGAGCAAGAGAGGTTTGAAGTTGATTCTGGTTCCCAGATGCTATCATGCCATTGCTCTGTTGAGTGGATAACCACTTATAGCAATTTGGTCGAGTATGACCGACAATACCACAATGATGACAAAGATGCTGTTTCTTCTGTTTAGGCTTTTGAGAGTTAGCCTTCTTAGTCTTAGAGTTTTTAGTTTCCTTCTTCTCAAGCTTAGGTGGTGCTCCTAAGATGGATTTACCCTTGTCTAGGTTCTCACTTGCTAATTCAGTTTTAACATCATTGTTCTCAATTTTAAAGTTTTAGCAGGAGGAACAAAAACAGTATTACTAGCAGAAGCAATATTAGAAGAAGAGAATTCATACCCTAATCCAGTTCGATTCGAAGCAGATTTCTGAATGCTGAGCATCTCATCTAGCTTTGCACTTGATGTCCTCTCTAGTTGAGCTCTAACTTGAAACAGCTCCGCTTCAAGCTTCTTGGTCTTCTCAGCCAAGAAATTGTTCTCGAATCTCAGTGCCCCAATAGTCTGATTAGCTTCATCAAACTTAGTGGAAATCTCTTCACGGTCAAGTTCTACATCACTGAGTTTCTTGGTGGCTAGCCTATAGAGTTTCTCATGCTTCTCAGAAAGCTTGTACAGTTTCTCATAGGCTGTATGGATATCATCTTGATCATCCATCTTTTCAAACTTAGATTCTAGCAATTCCTCTTCTTCATCCACATCTTTAACAATCCCTTCAGTAGGATTGACAGTGGCAATGAAGGCATTCACAATTTCGTCATCCTCATTGTCGGAATCATCCTCAGGCTCAGTGTTGCTCAAAGTAGCAGCTAGTGCCTTGCTCTTCCCAATTCTCTTGAGATATGTAGGACATTCCTGTTTCATATGACCAAAGCCTTGACATCCGAAGCACTTAGGTCCTGCGGGAACAGTTTTCTGACCGCCAACCCTAGCATCCTTCTTTCCTTTATCTTGGCTCTTGAACTGAGAAGAACTAGATTGCCTACGGTCCTTGTCGAATCCTTTTCCATTGGCATTTTTTATGAATTTCTTGAATTGCCTTGTGATGTAGGACTTCATCTTAGAGTCTTCATCGTCTGATGACTCATCTGTCTCACTGCTTTTCGCCTTCAGTGCCATGCTCTTGCCTTTACCTGACTTGTTAATTATTGTCAACCCTAACTCATTAATTCTTGTCAACCCTAACTCGTAGGTTTGCAGATTACCAACCTGCTCAGTCAGAGGAATCTTGTCAATATCCTTTGATTCCTCTATCGCCGTGATCTTGGCATGGAATCTCTTGGGTAGAGATCTGAGCACTTTTCTCACAATCTTGGGTTTAGAAATGGTTTCCCCAAGATTGAAGGCTAAGTTTACTATGTCCTTGAGCTTGGCATAGAACTCATCGAGCGACTCATCCTCCTTCATCTTAATTTCTTCGAAGCTAGTAGTGAACCTTTGTAGTTTCGAGTCTTTGACAGCCTTTGTTCCCTCATAGGTTGTCTGAAGGATAGTCCATGCTTCTTTTGCAGTTTCTGTGGAGGATATCTTTTTGAATTCCTTATCAGTAACCGCACTGAATAAGGCATTCAATGCTCTACTGTTAAAGTTTGCTGCCTTGATCTTGGCTTCATCTCAATCGGCCGGAGCTTCTTTAGGCTTGATCCAGCCTATCTCCACAGCTTGCCACACCTTCTCATCTAGAGACTGCAAGAAAACTCTCATGCGTACTTTCTAGTATGCATAGTTAGTACCATTAAACAATGGAGGTATAATAACAGACTAACCTCTATCCATGACAAACAGGGATCAATGGATCACACATAAAGATTAAACCCTAATTAGAGTGTGCCCACTTTGATACCACTTGATAGGCAAAAAACGAATTGACCCCTTGTGATGGATTAAGTTGATCAATTAGCCAAGCTATTAATTAATCAAGTTAACATGCAAAGCGCGTGGTAGCACAAACAAATCACCAATTAAACTAAGTATGTAGCGAAAATAAAATGACACGATGATTTGTTTACAAATGGGGAAAACCTACACGACAAAAGCCCCACCGGGTGATTTTAAGGTCACCATTCTCAAAACTCCACTATTATCACAACAAGCGGTTACAAGTAAAGGAATCCCAAGTACCTTACCAACCTACAGTTGAACTCTTACCCCAATACCCAATTGGACTTGTTCTGTAGTGACAGTTTCTCCTTTCAATGCACGGCTCCCAAGTACTTGACTAAACAATTGCGCGGATCCCAGTACACGACTTCAATCACCAACTAGAGAAGATTGTTGGCTGCAAAATTCTTCAATTAATCCACATGATAAAGATCAAGAAGATGCTTGGTTACAAAACCCTACGGTGCAAAGACACAACAACTTCTTCACAAGAGAGATGAACTAGGGCAAGAACTTCGTCTCAAGTCACAATTTGCATGAACAAAGATTTCTCAATGCTTGTGCAACTTGCCACACTTTGACGGCCCTTAAAATAATCCTTTTATATGTCTAGGGTTAGGAGAAAAGAAAGCCCAAAGACACATCCACGGATTAGAATTAAAACAGAACTCAGAATCTTTTTTTTTAAATCTCGATAGATAGAGGTATCGAGATGCTGTCGAGCAGCTGTCGAGCCACGGGGCTGGAACAACTCTTTAAACCTCAACACATGCTAGTTGTCGAGCTTTAATGAACTTGCACTATTTAGCTTGTTTCTTAGACAGACTTGATGACTTCAACACTTGATCTTGAAACACAGTTTCTTGAAGTATAAAACTCATCCTAATACTACCAAATTACAAGTAAAGTGCGTTTTGTCAAAGGATTAGCCAATTACATAAATAATGAATGACATATGTTCTAAACAAGTGAAACACATATGTCCTAACATATTCTTTGGTAAAAAAATTAGATGCCATGGATCTACAAGTTGTCATATTGTAGAAATTCTTCGTTGCTAGAGAATTTGGGAAAGAGTTACTTCCCAAGCATGCTTTGGCTTCGTTCCACTGCAAGCACAATTACTTCCCATGTATTTTCTACTACATATGATTATGGCTATAGCTTTTCAGTAGATTCTTTCCAAAGACTTGTGATCATGACTCCTTTGCGAGTTTAATTGAGTGTAGCCCCCTATTATGGGCTTTTGCTAAGAACTCACAACCATGGTTCATTTGCTGGCTTCTAGCCAAGAATTCATGTCCACGACCCTTTAACTAAGACCCATATTCCTTCTTCGTTTGCTTTGAGTATGGGCATATTTAGATGGAGCTTGCTATGTCTCTTGCTTCATGGTTGACTAGTAATAGCCGAGAGCAAAGGCTTCTAATGTAGAATTTTTCCATGACGTGCTAACATCTTCCTAGGACAGCATGCTTCTTTATTCCTGTGGCAGAATGCCCTTGTAGCAGAACGCCTTCAATAAAAACCTCATAATAATTTTCTGCAGCACTAAGATAAGCAACTCTATTCACGGCAGAATGTCTATGAGCAATTTTTTCTACTATTTCCCTCTTGTACACAAGCTAAAAGAAGGATCTTTTAGTTTGTCACTGTTGCAAAGTTCTTCTAGGATAAGACATAGGCATCAATGAGCTTCATGACTTGAAGAGTGCTGGTGGAGTTGCATAGTTGTAGTACAAGTGATCTGATACATTCTTTCTTAAAAATATCATAAAGATCATGATTATTAATGCCACGCTAGGCATAAATCCTCTGAGGTGCTTCAAAGAAAACTTCTAAACTCTTCAAGGTTGTTGAATCGGTTTGCTAGACCCGATAATGGACAAAGAGCAATTTCCAAGCAGCTTGTAGATTTGGGCTTCTTTATGGAGAGTACGCAATAACTGAGTGGTTGGCTTCATTCCAAGGTTTGGATTTAATTTGGACACTTCACCACCTTGTCACATGCCTTCAATGTATTCTTTGGTTGAAAGCAGATGTTTTGATATCCCCGAATCGATTACTTCTTCCTCCTCCCTTCATTAATACTGATATATTTGCTGATGTAGTAGCAAAAGATTGACTCAAAAAAAGTGAATATGAAGGCTTTGTATGCACCTCTCTTGCTTTGAGAACAAGTCTCAAATTTGTGAAATAAGATCTAAACTTGAATTTCTTGTTGTAGCAGAATCGTCTATTACACTTTTATACATCTTCACACTATCGGTGTTCCCATGAATTCTTTATGGGGAAATGGTTACTTTTGTTGTAGAAGAAAAATCACGTTGGATTTGTGATTGCATTTAGAAAGTTCAAGAATTAGATGCTGAATTTTGTGGTAGGATATTCTGCGAAAAGACTTGCTGGATATCAATAAAAAAAAAATTCTGCTACAAAACATTCTGCTAAGATATTTGCGCTTTGGCTTCTAAAACTTTCTGCCACAAAATATTCTACATATAAGTATTCTGCATTTTTGAAATTCAGTAGATTCTGCTGTGAACAGTCTGCCGGAGGATCTGCACTTTGTCTTCTAAAATTTCCCGCTATGAAATATTTTGCCAATGAACATTCTGCATTTTTGGGATTATGCTACGAAATATTTTTCCAATAAACATTCTGGCTTCTGAAATTTTCTGCTACAAAATATTTTACGGACGAACATTCTGCACTTCTGAAATTCAGCAGATTCTACTATGAACAGTCTGTCGAAGGATCTGTACTTTCTGCTATGAAATTTCTACGGAGGGACATTCTGCACTTCTGAAAAAGTCTGCTAGAGGAAACATTTTGCTCTTCTGAAATTTAGCAAATTCTGCTGTAAACAGTCTATCGAAGGATCTGTACTTTTTGCTACGAAATTTCTGCGGAGGGACATTTTGCACTTCTGGAATTCAATAGATTCTGCTGTGAGCAGTCTGCCAAAGGATCTATACTTTCTGCTATGAAATTTCTGCGGAGGGACATTCTGCACTTCTAGAATTCAACAGATTTTGCTGTGAGCAGTCTGCCGAAGGATCTATACTTTCTGCTACGAAATTTCTGTGGCAAGACATTTTGCACTTATGGAAAATTCTGCTGAAGGATACTTCACAGAGGAAAAAAAAGTATTCGCCACAGTGTAGTAATGATGAAGGTTTTCCTTTGGCTGCTATAGCTTCATTTTTTTTTTCTATCTTTTGGTTCTTAAGGGGAAGTAGAGCTAGAATCACTAGCATAAAAAAAAAAATGATTGAAACCTTGTAAGGGAATGAAGGGATTTTTCTCTTCTAAATGCTGGACTCGAAGGTGGGGATGGAGGGAGTTTAGAAGTTTCAAGTGTTTCTTTAAAAGACATGAGAGCAAAAAATGATAAGTGGCCTTTTAGGAAAGTTGCATGTTTGAATAAGTGTCTTGCCACATGTCTTACATGCATGACAAGCGAAACAAGTGGCATTCAAAAGATAGGACCAAGTATTGTAAAGGTCTTCTATTATAGAGTTCTCCGGACATTTCTGTTGTAGTGATATTTTGCTACCACGTTTTGAGGCAATGCCATTGAACCTCCTGCTACAATATTCTACCATAGCATTTTGCTCATGATACTGCTCTATTTTAACGTTGTTGTGTTCTTCTACAGATTTCTGCTACAGTACTATCCTGCTGTAACGTTGTTGCAATATTCTGCCATAGAATTCTACTACAGTACTGTCCTGCAATAACGTTGCTGCAATATTCTGCCATAGAATTTTCGCAACACCGCTTTGTTGTAATGTTGTCGTGATACTCCACCATAGAATTCCACTATGGTACTATTGTGATGTTTTGGAAACTTTCCTAAGGATATAGCTTGGACGGTTTAAGAACATCCACGTCTTGCTTTGGTATGGACTCGGAAACATGTTCGCGGGAGAGAAATATCTCATTCTCCCCATCTTGATCCCAACTCCCCAATGGAGTCGCCAACAATGTCGAGGGTTCTTTTTATGTTTCTTGTACCTAAGACACGCATTTTGATGTTATTAGACAATGCTTGGTCTAGAATTTTTTCTAAGAAGGAAGTTGGGCCTAGCACTCCGCGGAATGGGCTCCAAAGTACCATTCTGCCCCTGGCAGTTTGTACGCAAACGTTGAGTCCAAGTCCAAGGGAAGACGCTGCAAAGTGGGCTTATTCTTTGTTTCTGCCACAGAAGAAACTTTTCTCCAATTTCTACCGCAGGTCTGACTTTTCTACTATGCAGTAAAACTGTATGCCGTGTAGTAAAACCATCTGCTATAAAGTCTTCTGCTTTGCAATAAAGCTGTTTGCTGGGCATTAAAGCTGTCTGCTATAAAACCTTCTGCTATGCATTAAAGTCGTCTGCTGTGCAATAAAGCCTTCTGCTGTGCATTAAAGTCGTCTACTGTAAAGTCTTCTGCTGTGCAATAAAGCTATCTGTTATGCATTAAAGCCGTCTGCTGTAAAGCCTTCTGCTGTGCAATAAAGCTATCTGTTATGCATTAAAGCCGTCTGCTGTAAAGCCTTCTGCTGTGCAATAAAGCTATCTACTATGAATGACTACTCTTCATTTTCTGCAGAAATACTTTTCTACTTCTTGCACATAAACAAACCTAAACCCCAAAGAAAATACCAATCAAGCAAGTGTTAGCTTACATGGGTTAGCATATTCTCAAATATATACATACATATATTCATAAATATACTTATACGTATACACATATACATCTATAAAATATATTCTGCAGAACATAAAAAACAAGTTATATATATATATATATATATATATATATATATATATATATATATATATATATATATATATATATATATATATATACTTATGGCGGGATAATGAGTTAAAAGCAAAACATGAAATAACAAATAAAGAAGAAAGCTTCGGCAGGAAAGGTTTAGACAATATAATAGCTAACACAGTAAATATAATAAAAAATTACTACAACAGAATAATTAATACAACAAGTAAAGATACCACAGCAGGACAACTAATGCGGCAAACGTGATAAAAACATGCTATAGCAGGATGACTAAATACGGCAGATATAAGTTATAATGAGAGAAATCAAATATATTTGCAATCGAAACTAAGTATTGAATCTTCCCATAGAATAAGTAAACCAAGAATGAACCCAAACCCCAACTTGAACAACCTTGTTATAGGCTCCTGCCATCAAAGTTGTGCATTTTGGAGAATAGGCCTAAATGGCTACTAGCTATTACTTTTTGGAGACTTCAAAGAGTGGGTTTGCTAAGAGGGAGGGAAAAGATGGTCTATTGATGCATGCCCACTATTCCTGCCGTGTTTTTTCTCTTCTTTTTACCACTTTCTTTCTTTCTCTCCATTTTTTTTTTTTTACTTTTAGTTTTCTTACTACTCTCTTGCCGTGGGTTATTTTTCTCACTTGGGTCTTTTCCCTTAAGTGCTTCCTCTATTGGGTCTACCCCCATTCTGGTCCCCCTTTCATCCATGACTACCTCTTTCTTTTACAGTGAGCAAATTCAATGGGATTTCTCCCTTTTACCCCTAGGGCTTCACCAATTGTTTTTGGTTCGTTGTGGGCATCCATTCAAGATTACCCACTGACCCATTAGTTGCCCCGACCACTGCCATTGCTCAATTTGTTTGCTGCACCATTACTCATTTCACGACGAAATTCCCTTTTGTTTGTTCTTGTTGTATACCTCTATCTCTAGGTTCAAATGAGTAAGGATTGGGCTACCTCACTACTTAGCTCTATGACATGCATCAAATGGTCTCAACCATCTATTACTTCTTTTGGGTAAGATACCATCCAAGTAAGGTATATTTCCAAAAGAAGTCATGGCAAGAAACCAACTATAGACCCCATTTTCCTCCCACCACCAAACCACACCCTCTAATTCCCCTTGATCGTGGGCCCACCTTCCTTGTATTGGCTGGGTACAGGTTAGTGGTGCTCCGGCCCTTCTATGCTTGCTCTACTGTCCTTTGTTTTTGTCTTCTTTCGTTCCCACGTCGTTTCTATCATAGCAGATTAGTTCTGTTTCGTTCCGCTGCTTGTTTTTTGTCTTATTTCTTCATGCGTTTCCTGCTGCATTTATCATTTCCTTTGGTTTGACTTTGCTTTCCTTCACGTGATTCCTAATGCTGACACTTCTTGCTATTCCTTGTTTCTTTTCATCGTGCTTCTTCATATTAGCTTTCACGCCTATCTTTTTTATACATAAGGATTTGGGCCTTTGTGGGCCACATAATGTTAACTGGATCAGAAAGGTCTTAGGCCCAATTTATCTTCATCTGCTGAAACCATTCTGCCGAAGAACTGTATTCTGCAGCAGATTTGTATTGCTGCAGATCACTTTCCCTTGCATTTCTTCCTTTAGACCTCTCTTGCTCTTTGGTCTTCTTGGTGGGCCTTTGGGCCTTACTTTTCATCTTGCAACTTATTGGACTTTCTTCCTCATAGGCTTTTGGGTATGGATTTGCAAAAATGGGCATCAACACATGCATGCGCCATCTTTTTTGCAAATGGTTGTATAGCAGATTATCTCTGAAAATTTAGAATAGATTGCTGCCCTTCTTCTCCCGGATTAATCCACATATCTACCACTTGCTTTGATGAAAATAATATGCGCATTGATGCTCTTGTTGTTGATTGAATGTAAACAACTCAACAACTTTGGGCTTTGTGGATGGAAAATTCTTGGAATGTCTTCAAAACTTCATCATCAAGAGGTTTGTTAATACTATGTTTTGCCTGGCTCTGAATGATTTCATGGTTTTAATTATTAAAACCCTATATTTTTGTTGATTTTTATCAATTTCTACGTGGTTGACTAATTCTAGTTGAGCTTTAGTAGAAATCCAATCATGTGATTGGATTAATTTTGGTGCTATGTTTAAGACCTTGAAATTCCTTGTAATTTTCTTGGTCATAGGCAAAAATCAGACTTGGTTTGAGTGAGATATCACTAATTGAATGAAATTACTCAAATTGCATTTTAATTGTGGAAAACGTACGTAATTTTCTATTAAACACGTGCTAAAATTTTAGTGTGATTTATATGAAAATTGGGGAGAAAATGGGCTTTTGCCTTTTTTTTTTTTTTTTTTTTAATATCCAACAAAATGCCCCATATTTAAAACTATTTAAGAAAATACCCCTGTTTTAAAACTCGATTTTTAGACAATCGAGTTATAGCGAATTTTTTTTTTTTTTTTTTTTTTTTTTTTTCTGGAACTCAAGTTCATGGAACAACTCGAGTTCCATGTGAAGTACTCGAGTTCCTTGAAAAAATTTAAGTGGAACTCGAGTTCCATGAATTCGAGTACTTTACATGGAACTCGAGTTCCAATTTTTTTTTTTTCTAAGTCCATGTTTGCTATAATTCGATGTTCCAAAAATCGAATTTCAAAACAAGAGCATTTCTCTAACTAGTTTCAGACATAGGGCATTTTGCTGGATATTTTTAAAAGAAAGGGCAAAAGCCCACTTTCTCTTGAAAAATTGGTACTAAATAGACCATAGAGGTCTCCGTTACATTTTTAGTGTGATTTATATGAAAAATTGGTACTAAATAGACCATAGAACATAATCTACATGTTCTGGTTTGGTGTTTCCAATTGGAGTTCCATTTGCACTCTCCATGCGAGTACCATTTGTTTCGCTAATTAGGTTCTGATCAAAGGTATTGGTGGGCACATTATCTTTCCCACTTGCATCTGGTATCAGCTTATCTCTATCCAGTGATCTACTACCACCATCAAATGATCTCGTTGAGATATTACCATGCTTCAATAATGTGCTAGCACTGTTTGATCTGAGAAGCACAGACTGTGAATTTGAAGTTCCCTTTGATAGATACCCATTGGAGGATGACTTTGAGAAATTCTCTGCTCCACCAAGAGACTGACGCCTTGAAGATCCATTGCTTATGGTTCTCCTTCTAAGGCAATGCGAGAGTTACCATTAGATGTTTTAACTTTTAAGCCTTTCCTCCAAAACCTTGAATTGCTTTTGGTATTTTTCCTAAGAAATCAAGTAATAAATGAACAATCAAGAAATGAATATTCAGCAAGTAACAAAAGAAGGGAGTGAAGTTAATAGATTAGCTTACACACTTTAAGCTGCGCTTCTGCCTTTGTGGTGCGCTCAGCTACTGCCAGTTTATCACGAAGCTGTTGCATTTCTCCCTAAAAATATATGTAAAACTATATTTTGTCATCACAATACCTTATAATTTATTGTACTTCAAAACAACAATATTTAGCTTTCCATAGCAACTATGTATTTTGAAACACTATACTCCATATTGGTCTATGTCACCCAGTCTTATTCTGATAACACCCTGGTTTCTATTTTATAGTTGGCAATAAAAATCAAAATTTAACATAAAAGACAAGGATAGACTGTAGTATGCCTCTTTCTTCCATGCATCATGAAACAATCCTAGCTCACTTACAGTTATTTGATGATAAACCCAGCACACTACAAGAAGACTATGTTTTGATGCTAGTTCAAACACTTCCTATTCCAGAATTATTTGATCCGTCAATGAATGTATAAATAAACACATTAATTGAGTACAAACTAATAGCTGAACCAACTGTTTCAAGAATATCTGTAGTAGAAACATCTATTAGAGCGTGACTTCCAGCAATAATACTTGCTCAGTATTCAAGGTATTCTTTGAAGAAATGAACTTTGAAGAACATGATAAAGAGGCATTGAACGGGTAACATGCCTGAAAAAATTTTCTTTCCTCAAGCCATTGCTTAACAAGCATCACTTTGTCATTGGCATCTTTCCACTCATTTGCAACTACAGTGGCAACACGATTTACAGTAACCTTCGCGCGAGCTACTTCCCATTCTAAAGTTTTTTTCTCCTCCTATTAAAGCTTGAAGGTTAGAAGCAATTTGGAGCATTTCTAACACATTCAAAACGACTACCAGTTGTTTTGTAGAACTGAAAACAGTCATTACATTCATCTCTTGCACTTTTCTTTGATAATCACGCACAGCATTAGTAGCAGCACCACCAGCCAAAACAGCCTCCTCAAGCTCACGAACAGTTTGGGCTAGCTTTTCAACCTCTGCAACCTTTTGCGATGCATTTTGTCCAGGATTTTGTTCTCCTCCTGATTAGTGAACAAGACATTTCAAACCAAACTATGTCAGTTCTTTACAAAAGTTTAATTCAAAATCAAATTCAAAATAACAAAAGTTTAAGATCGGCTGTTCAACTTTAAAGTATGAGAAACATGACAAAAAACAAAAATCCAGGATCAAACTACAAAATAACAGTCATTTAATCTTCATGACAATTTTTACCACAATATCTTATGCTGTGGAACCTGTTTGGGCTCCAAGCCTCTTCCTGGCCTCTTCAATGATGGTTAGCTTAATACCCTTACCCTTGGAAAGGGATACCCATGGTTTTGTCCCCTTGCCAATAGTGAACACATTGCCCAAACGAGTTGCGACTTCATGCCCAGTGGCATCCTGAATATGGACAGTCTCATTGGTCTTATGCAGTAAGCTGATTAACAGGCTACCCTCATTGTTAAATTTTGACTCACTTTGGGAAGCCCTTTTTCATTTCAAACCTGACCTTTCTCAACTTAGAACTTTTGGGTGCACATGCTATCCTCAACTTAGACCTTACAACAAACTTAAACTTCAGTTCAGAACTACTCCTTGCCTATTTTAGGCTATCCTTCTGACACAAAAGGTTACATCTGTTTTGATCCAAATCCACTGACAAAATTTACCTATCTAGACATGTTCTATTTGATGAAGTTCATTTCACTCCACCTACCACTTCAGCTACTCCTCCCTCTTTCTCTACTTAATCATGGATTTATCCTATCCTTTACAGGCATTTATGTTGTTCTACTCCTTATAACTCTCCTTTTCCCGATAATGCTCCCTCATCACTTCCCACTTCTACCACATCAGAATCTGTCTCTCCTACTTCTGCAGAATCAGCTTCTGATCTGCAAAATCAGTTTCACTCTTCTCCTATTCCTGCACCAAATGTTCTTCCACTCACTACATCTCTTGTTCCTCTTCGTAATCTTCACCCTATGCAAACTAGATCTAAGAGTGGCATTACCAAACCTAATCAAAAGTGGTGCAATAAAACCATTGTTGACAATAATATTAATATTACAGAACCTTCTTCCTTTGGCATTGCTAGTAAGTTTCCCAACTGCTGTAAGGCAATGGATGAAGAATTTCATGCACTCCAATAACGACATACTTGGACTTCAGTGCCTCCACCATCTAACAAGAACATTGTTGGTTCCAAATGGGTCTTTAAGATCTAAATACACAGTGATGGCACAATCACCAGGTAATAAAGCTTGTCTTGGGTTCAAGTCCTCTGCAGATCCCTCTTTGTTCCTCTACTTCAACAACGCTACAATAATCAATCTTCTCCTTTATGTGCATACCATTGTCATCACAGGCAATTCCCCATCCTCTATTGCCTCTCTCATCACTTCTCTTAGTCTTGAATTTGAACTCAAAGACCTTGGTACCCTTTGTTATTTCTTGGGTCTTCAATTAGCTCACACATCCTCTAGCCTTTCCATTACACTGACCAAATATGCTACAGATCTTCTACAAAGGATATTCAAGCGCAATTTATCTCTACAAAGGATCAACTTGGTGACATATTAACTAAACGACTTCTTCTCAGTTTATTGTTATTCGTTCCAAACTCATGCTGATACCTCACCCTATGTTTGAGGGGGATGCAAAGAGATATGTAGTAATGAACAAATGACATTGCAAATACAGCACTACAATAACCAAAATGACATGCATATCAATGGAAGCCTAAGTTAACTGATAGGGACCTATAAAAAAGAAAAATAGAGGTCATAGTGTTGTAACATAATCTATTTCTATTTCTGATATGGTGACGTGAGCAATGGTTATTGGCTTTGACCGTCTCATCCAGCCCTATATATTGTATCTCTCTTTCTAATCCATGCATGCATAGTATAATCAATTCCAATCATTCTTTCCCTCAACCTTTCTTTTTCTGCTAGATTAGTCTCTATTGTTCTAGAACTTTTCAAAAATCACCATACTAATTAACTAAGAAGATTTCCTTCAGGTATGAACTCTAGAACTTCAAAATTTGGAAGATTCTTTTGTCAAGCTTCTCTATTTCTAAATCCTAATCTACAACTTATCTCTGCACTTCCAATCCTCCATCAGGATTCTAGAAATCACAATCTAACTGGAGGAGCCAAACTAACACCAATGTAACAGAAACAAACAAAAACAAACAAACAAACACCATATATTCCAAAATATCAGATCCAAACCTGTCTATCTCAAACACACATTTTTCAAATCCTCAACACTCTGTCTCTTAAATACATGTGCTTCAATTTTCACTAATGAAAAATGTGTAAACAATAAACTCGGAAAATTTATATCTGAAAATAAGGCCAGTGGAAAAAGAATTAACAACTCTACTTAAAAAATTTAAATCCTAGGGCAAAAAAACCCCTCTATCTGACATACAAACACATATTTTTCGATAAAGTGCAATAATCAACAATTACTCTAGACTCTTCAATTGCAATGTACAACATCCAAAAATTAGTAAACAATTTCAACCCAACAACTAAATTTATTTTTTAGACAAAATGTTGTTTCAGAAAGAAGGAAATTACAGGATTGAGAGTGACCTTGGCAAACATCTTCTGCCCAAGATTGCTGGCAACCCCACCCCACCTTAGATGCTGATCTGTTTACTCGACTCTGGGTATCTCTGTTGCACAAATCATGTGTTTCCAAAATTCTATGAAGAAGAGAGATGTTGGGATTCAAAATGATCGCAATCATCCCAGGTTTTATGGGTTGATAAAGACAAGTCAAGCATTGTTAAGTCCCAAGAAACAACAGAAGCATTCATGTGGTATGTAGATATGAAAAGAAAAAATAGTAATGAGGAAACGAACAAGAGGCATGAAAAATATACCGAGCCAAGAACATAGCAGCCTATGATGAAACCTCCATTTGGGAAGGGGGTATTAACTTCATAGTGCTCCGAATGAAGGAAATTTGCCTTGGAAAATCTAGTGCCATTTTTTTGGTATGTCTCCCTGACGGCTTGAAAAATTACAGTGCTAATGAAACGTTTTTTGTCATTTCCTCTAACAAAACCATAGCCAAAATTCGGATCTGGATGCGGAGGCAAGCCAGTCCTTACATAACAAAAGTACAGCTTTCCCAAGTGAAGCAGGCTTGCGGAGTATTGCACTTGCGGAGGGACATTACAAATAGCATCCATACCCATCTCCTCTGAGACTTCATGAAGGCAGTGATGCTTAAAGAATTGTTGAAGCTCCTTATCTTCTGCTTCCTCTTCTTCTTCCTCCTCCTCCTTTTCTTCTTCTTCTTCTTCTTCTTCTAATGGGACTAATGCAGCTACATTTTCGTAGTGACATCCATAAAGCCTACGCCCTACAAACTGAGTGTCGCCGGAGAAATTACCAAGATAGTCAGGGATGCTTGTGTTTGCCCATTTATGTGAGTCAAGATCAAAACAATATAGGCGCTCTGTTTCATGCGGCTGCAAGGCTGTAATGAGAGCCTTTCTTCCCACGACAACATGCCCCACCCATATAGTGTTCACATCCCTTATTGGAGGATTTGGCAGGATGATCCAGTTATCAACTTTAGGATCAAACATCTCAAAGTAAGCAAAGTTTTCATCCGAGTCCCAGCGGCTGCTTCCAATCACGTAAATCTTCTCATCGGTCACAAAGGCCAGGGGGCTGGCCTTCCCACTGTTCATCGCAGTACCGGTTTTCAGTTCACGGTAGTTGTGGTCATTGGCTAGCTCAAAACAATAGACGTCTTTTGGAAAAAGATCCCGGACAGCGAGCTCCTTCTTTTACATCTTCATCAATGTATGGGTAATCGATATCCAAATTTTTGCCACCCAAAAAATACAACATGGAGCCCAATTGAACACAACACAATTCATTTGCGTATTTGCCAGTTTTAAGTTGGAGGATAGGGGAAAGCGGCCTTGGATTCCTTATTTTATCGTCTTGTACCGCTTTCGATGGTGGAGGATGGAGAGGTATGTGTATGTCAATCTCATACAAGGTATAAACTATATCCGTGCAAGAATAAAATGCAGAGTTTGTACCTTTCTGATGGCCCCGGCAGTAGATCAGATTCAGATGGCAGTGACGCGGCTTCCTTCGATAAATCCATATTCATCATCTCGGCTTCCATCGCGGTTTCTTCCTCTTCCAATACTTTATATTTCTTTATTTCCGAATCGGCTTCTTCCTAATCACCGCCCGCGCACTTCCAAAAAAAATCACCGCCCCCGATTTAAAATTTTTTTGATCTGTATTATAAAATGGACTTTTTAAAGGCAACCCCATCAGTTACCGGCGACCCAAGCCCACCACGCTCACAAGCCCACCACCACGCAAAATACCCAAACCCATAAATCCAAAGACAACAGTCATAGATTTCACTAACCCACCTCCAAAACGGCGATGTCATACTGCCTCCATCACACGACAACTTCAAAGACTAATGTCAGGTTAGCCTGCTTGATTTTATCAACATGGGTATTTCTCTCAGTAAAATCACTGGTGACTGTTGCAACCTGCTGAATAAATGAACTAAGAACTCTTGAAAGACCCACTTGAACAACTTGCACAGAAAGTTGAAGTAACCAAGTCATTGTGAGAAAGTGTTGGTGGGAGGAACTAACCATGTCGACCTTAATTAGTCTGTGTTTAGTTACTAGTGGGATCTACTTGTGTAAGAGGTGAATTTGAATATAGTTACTAGTGAAATCTGGGTTTTTTGTGTTTGGATTTATGGTTTTGGGTTTCTTGGTTGGGTGGAGGGTTTGTGAGCATGAATTGGTTGTGGAGAGTGGTGGTGGGTTTGGGCCGCCGGTGACCATTGGGGTTGCCAATGGGGATTTCACAGTTGATGCTTGGGTTTTCAATTGAGGTTGGGATTTTTTTTTTTTTTTTTAATCCCATACTGGGGATTTCAGATTTCTATTAGGTTGTGTTAATTGGAGTGAGGGATATTTTCGTCATTCTAAAAAATTGTTTCCATGTGTGCAAATCATTGAGAGCCATGTCTCTATTTATTTATTTTTTTTTTTAAATAAAATGATTTAGTTCAAGCCAATACCACGTCAGCATTCCATTAATCCACTTAGGAGGTAAACTAACGGATATAGATAGAAGGATGAAAAGTAGTACATTTTGCAAAGTTTAGAGATGAAAAACAAACTTTTGAAAGTTTAGGGATGAAAATCGAACTTTTGTGATACCTTTTATTTATTTATTTTTTGACATTTATGATCCTATTTTTAAATGAAGTTACCTTTCATTAATGAATGTATTTTTGAACTACATAAAAGTCTAATTGAAAGAGGGGAATCCTCTTTTATATCTATAATACTGTTTAAGGGGCTTCCCCTAGACTGGATTTTTTTTGTTTCAAAATACCTTGCCCTCCTAGGTTCAAGTAGAGACAAAATTAAAAGATAGTCCGGTAAAAATACATATCTAATTTGCACTAAAATATTGCCTACAAAATAAGAACACTCTCCTATTAATTCACTTTTTTTTTTTTACTAATCCACTTCTTCAAAACAATACGATTATTATTATTTTTTAATAGAAAAATAGATTATGAATTATCACATCAATTAAATTGGTTTAACTATATAAAAATTAAAAAAATCCAATCCGTCCACTTCTTTTTTCCTTTTAATTCTCAAAAAAAAAAAAAAAAAAAACACCCCAAGAAACATTCGAATCCCACTTCAAAATTCAAGTACACTCCACTAACCAATGGTTTCACTCCATATTCTAGACTTAAAACCACATGATTTTGCCTTTTACAATTCTTAAATCTGTTTTTTGTGGTTCTACGGAATTTCACTACTAGGTGGAGGGATACTTTACTTATTTCTCCAATTTCATTTTTTTTTTCTTTTTCTTTTGGGTATTTATGTTTCTAACGACAATTGTTTTTTTGGATAAATAATATCAGTTAATTATTGATGTATAGCGTCTTGATTGATGTGATTCTCAATCATTTTTTTATTTAATTATTTTACTTAGTCTTGGGTAATCGGGTTAGCTGAATTTTTCTGCCCATGAACTAATACATTTTTTCAGGTCTTAGTACTTGGGGGGTGAGGCAATGGTTGCACTTGAAGATGTTATGGTTCTTGGAGAGTTTGTGGCTGGACCTTTTAGAATTTGGTGAAAATTGTGAAAGAGTCAAACATGAAACAGTTACAGATCTCAAGGAAAAATGAGAAAAACCACGTAAAGGAATTGGATAACTATTTATTGGAGAGTGATCATTGAGAGTGAGTTTGATTTCATTACCCATTATCTTGCACTTTAGATAAACATCATCAAAAATAACTTTCATGTTTTTTTTTTATCAACTTTTTTTTTTGTATGTGTATGATTGTATCTCAAGGTGAGGAACACGAAAAGAAGGCTATCTTAGCCCTTTATTAGTTGGATAAAATGTTGTAATTTAATTTTTCATCCAACCAATCAGGACAAAAAAAGAATAGAAAGAGGATTATTATTATTTTTCTTTCTTTCTTATATCTATAATTCTAAAGATTTGGCTGGTAATAAAGTCAGGGGCAGCTCTACATTGAGTTCAGGGTGGTCACAGGACCACCTTGACTTGGAAAAAAAAATACAAATATTATTTATAAATATTAAAAATTTATGATTTTTTTTATCCAAAAAAAACTTTGTGACCACCCTAAATTTTTTTTTAGGCCCAATATAATTAAATTCTAGACAAAATTTGGCAACAAGCATGGTTGTAGATTAAGGCTACAACTCTATTCAATATTTTTTTTTATTGAGCGTGAATTTTAACAAATGCACCATTTAATTACATTTTCTTCTTAAATCCTTCATACTTGCAACATTTCAAGAAGATAAAAGATCAATAATTATGTTGTCAATCAAATATTTAAATTTCAAGTTTTTGTAATATAAAATTATACATAAAAAATAATTTTATTGATCCAATAGCAAATAACATCCGATTAGCATGAAATTTTAACGTGTTTTAAGAATATATAGAACATGCAATTCATCGATTAAATTTTCAAAATATGTAACAATATTAATTCATTTAGTGAGAGTGACTACAACAAAGGTTGTAGCCAAATTTTATTTTTAACTTTGGTCCCCTTAACAATATATTAGGTCCTTACAAATAATAATAAAAGTCCAAGAAAAAATTTATTTAACTAAACTTTTGAAGAGATGTAACTTACAACATTGATAATGAGACTATCATGTAATGATTTTAAAATAAAAAGATTTGTAGAAGGAAATTGTAAGATTTTATGTATTTGCGCGTGTGTGTGTTTGTCAATGCATGAAATTCTCTTTTTATTAGAATTTGCATAATTTAAGTTTATTAAGGACTACCCTAAAAAAAATTCCTGGAGCCACCACTGAATAAAGTAAAATACATAATCGAAGAAGGTATTTTTGTTTTTTCAAATACCATTAAACCGAAGGATAGTGACTCCAAAAAAAAAAAAGATAAGTGCTTTTAAATAATTTTTTTTTATTCTATCTTTTATCTCAATATATATATATATATATTTTAAAGTATGGTTTTCTACACCAAAAAAAAAAAAAAAAACCTTACGATGGTGCTTATTTATATCCTGAGCTTTTGATTTCATAAATTTTATCATCGGTAAATATTAGATTTCAAATTCAAAAATCTATTCAAGCAAAATCATACTAGCCTCTGAACTTCTATTTTTAAGGGAAAAAGTTAATAATTTGCATCCATTATAATTTAGATTGCTACATTTTTTAATCACAAAATACCTAAAGGTGTGATGAGTATTATGGGTTTGTGGGTGAAATAATTTTTTCATCACATCTCTAATGTGGCGTTTGATACGGGGTAATATTTTAGGATTCTCAGATATGTTTAAAGATTTCCATGTTTGATTGCAGATCACACTAGAAAATCAAATGCTAGGAGAATTTGGATTCCCCCTTTAACCCCCTTTCTGTAGGAATGTGGAATTCCTTTAAAAACATGTGGGTATCCAGATTCCCAAACTTAAAGAAAATTGTTTTTTTTTTATTTATAAATTGATAATTTTAACCCTTTTTCCTTATCATTTAAGCAATTGAAATAAAATATAAAACAAATCATCAATATCTTTACCTTTGTCTTTATGTCTTCTAGCAAAAATAACATTATCTCTTTCCGCCAAAACAACATAAACAAGATAAATAACTTTGTTGATATATATTTCTTTTCTTCTTTTAGACTATAACTTTAATGAATTTGTCATGCTTTATAGTTTATATTTTGTTTTTCATTATTTATTTAAAGGAAGTTTATTATTTTTTTTTAAAAGACTTATATTGGATTTACAAATATAAGGATAGAATGAGAAAAATAAATAATTCAGTTAAGATTCCTAGGAATAAACCAAACATTATAATTTCACATTCCTAGGAATTTTATTAGATTCTCAATTAAATCAAATATAAGAATAGTTACATTCCTAGGCATTCGGATTGCAAGGCATCACATTCCTAGGAATTTGGATGCTAGGAGTAATGTCCCCCATACCAAACGTCACCTAAGTATTTTGTGATTGAAAAATGTAGTAATCTCAAATTATAACGGATACAAACTATGAACTTTTTCTCAAAAAAAATATAAGAGTCTCTGAACACATGTGTGAACGCGTGTTCAGAGGCTAGTATATATAATATAGATATAGATATAATATTCAAAACAAATTTTTTCCTAAGATAGATTTCTTTCTTAACTTAAAATAATTAGTAAAAATTCTTTGCCAACCATAATCATTTATTGGATTTTTCCTAATGCAAACCTATTTAAAATCAAAGTGTCCTCTTTAGTTATGTTTTCCTCCATTAAACCTTGATTCTAAATTTAAATCCCATAACAAATTAGGAATTTTGCAACATACAAGTCAAATATAAAATCATTAATTAATGAGAAAATCAAGCAATTTAAATATATTCTAAGAATTTATACTTATCAATAGGGATGTAATTGTGTGTGCTAATTCTTTTTTTTTGCTTTCACAATTTTTTTTTTTTTTTTTTTTTTGTGGAAATTTTCATAGTGCAAATTTGTCATTTAAAAAGTCAAGTTTCCTTTTGAGTCATGTCTTCACGTGTGACATATCTAATTTAGTCAAATTCTCATGTAATTAAGTTTCATTTTGAATTATGGACATTGTTTATGGAGCACAAAATAACAAGTACTCAATTGTAGATTAATCTCAATTGGTTGTATGATACATGCATATCTGTTGGAGACAACAGTGGGATTTGGCTCTCTCTCTCTCTCTCTCTCTCTCTCTCTATATATATATATATATATATATATATATAAAGGCTAATAAAAAAAATCCTATTCTATTTAATTCATTTTATTTAAAGAAAATTTAATTATTACCATAAATGTCTAATTTATTTTGACTATTCCTAAAAATTAATTATAGAAAGTATCCAATATAAAAATAGCTTATTCTATTAAATTCAAATTTAACTCTTACATAAATGTTTAATTTATTTTGACTATTCCTAAAAATCAATTATAAAAAGTATCCAATTTAAAAAATAGTCTATTCTATTTAATTCATTTTATTTAATGAAAATTTAACTATTACCATAAACATCTAATTTATTTTAATTATTCCTAAAAATCAATTACAGAAAGTATCCTAAGATTACTCTTTGTTTTGTTCTTTGTTGATTTTTTTTTTTCAATAACAAGGACGAAGTTTTTTTTTTTTTTTTTTTTTAACCCTAGACCAACTCGAAATCTGACCCGACCATAAGCCAAAATTTTCTGGTTGGGTCGGGTTCCTCCTTGGAAATGTCGAGTCGAGTTGTAGGTTGCTGAGAAACCAACCTGACCTGACAAAAGCTCAACCTTAGATATTTCTCTAATATCAAAGCCCTCTTCGCCCTCTGTTGCATCATTGCAACATGCAATTGTGAAGGCAATGACTCGGCACTCTGCAATTTCTTAACCATCACCCCCAATTTCGAATTAGCCCTCTGCATCATCGCCTCATGCGATTTTGAAGGTGGTGATTGGGAGCCTTTATCTTTCTTTATTTCCAAATCCATCATCGTGCCTTGTTTTAATGGTAAGTCTTTTTGGTCCCCTAAGTGGGTGGGTAGGTTGGCTTGAAAATTTCTCTATTTCCGAATCCATCATCACCACTGGTAATTTCTCATGATGAGGGATGACTTAGTTCGGAATTGAGGGGATGTTCCAATATATTTCAGCCTGTTAATCACCACACTTAAAAACAATAAAAGAGCTTCCCTCTTTTTCAACGTGGTATAAAACATTTTGACTAACTTCTAATCTTCAATAATAACTTTCACCATCTTTACATTTAGTTTCCCAATTTTATTCATTTTAATATTAAAATGCTACAACATTTTCCCACTCATATAAATATTAAATTTTAGTTAAAGAGAGATTACCCAACAAATACAAGTCAATATGCATCATGAAGGTATACTCTGCATTGAACCTTTATTTAGTAAAACAATAAACTCAACTCCCGAGTTGCAGTGGTCTTCGACTTGAATTATGACTACTTTTAGAAATTTAAGCGTCACTGCTTTCACATAACAACTTAGGGGTTGACATAAGCTTTAATAACTACTACTTTACAGTCGTGTGCTAATCCTAGTTTCCAAGAGTGTATTCGAGATTAAGTCTAAATCTTATGAGGAGCAACCCACCCCTACACTTACATAGGTGAAGTTTGTCAAGAGTGCTCCTATAATTCGGACACCCCACTCATACGAGCTACAAATTTCATTAAAATTTTTTTACTTAAGTTTCTCAACATTATAGGATAAATGCATTAACACCATAGGTATGAGCAATCACAAAATTATTTACAAATAAATAATTAAAAGAAATAAATAGTATATTTCTTAAGACCATCATATGATACGTTTTTCTCATTGAACCTAATTCTCAGGATCTCTAGTCCTTAGAGTGGGTATCCTCATACATGGCTCATAAATCTATGGACTTTAGTCTCATCCCCCTTGATGTATTCTAGACCTTTTCTTTTCCAAGGCTTTAGTAAATGGACATGCAAGATTATCATTAGATTTAATAAATTAAATAAACTCTAACACTTGTAACATCCAAGCTTATGGGTTCTCTTCCATGTTGGGAAAAGGGAGTCTCGAGAACCCCTCTTTTGAGTGAACCTATCCCACTTGGGAACAAGTTTGAGATCCATTGAAGAAAAAATCTTCATGTTTCAACTGAGGTTGGTTGTGCACGAGGTTATTCCTCCACGAGCCTTCCACAAAATCTACGTATCATAATATTCATAAATCTAAGGAAAAATTACAGTAAACCCACCTTTGGCTTGACCCGTTTGCACTTTGACTGCCCGTAGTTTAAAACTTAACACTTTGCCCACCTATGTTTAGTCTCCGTTACCCATTTTCGTTAAAATCAAGGGTAAAACTGTATTTTCTCTTCCCTTTATGTCTCTCTCGTCCAAAAACAAAAATAACATAGAAAACACAAACAAATAAGATTAAAGAGGGGATTTTGCAGAGAAACAAGTTGTGTGTCATAAACAAGATCATTTTGACAGGCCAACTCATTTACTTCATTATTTCTCTTTGTCAAACTCTCATTCTCTCTCTCTCTCTCTCTCTCTCTCTCTCTCTCTCTCTCTCTCTCTCTCTCTCTCTCTCTCTCTCTCTCTCTCTCTCAAGCTTTTGATATGATTTACTTCATCAAAACAAGATCAAACTGACGGGCCAACTCATTTCTCTCTCTCAAACTCTTGTCGTCTCTCTCTCTCTCTCTCTCTCAAGCTTTTGATATGATTAGTAAATTGAAAGAGGGAGTTGTATATTTGTGTGTTACTGTACTATAGGACTTGTGGCTAAGGACATGTTCCATTGGCAAGCCACCATCATAGGACCTGCTAATTGTCCTTTATGCTGGAGGTGTATTTCTAGTTTCTATTCATTTTCCTCCTAATTATCCATTCAAGCCTCCAAAGGTAGGTTTGTTTTTTGTTTTGTTTTGTTTTTTTTTTAATTCCTCCTTGTTTATTACATTTAATGGTCCTCTTTGTACAGTACTATGTTCAATTGCTTGCAATATACGAAATTTATGGTCCAAAAGTTATATTCCAAAATTTAGCTTAGAACCGGATCCACCAGGTTTTTTTGTGCAATGCCTTCATTGTATGCCACGTGGCAAAAATTATAGTCCAAAAGTTATGTCAAATCGTGGCACCACCAACAAATCCCCAAAAAACTCATCAATGAATAAAGAGGTACGCATCTAATGAGTTACCCTAATTGATCCAATTAACGCGTCCAATGGAGTGATAAGATAAACAATAACACTTAGGGGTTGTTTGGATTTTCAGTTTCCATCACTCATAACTCAAAACTGGTGGGTCTCACGGCTGAGTAATGTGTTTGGATTTGTTTCCAGTTTTTGTTTCCATCACTCAATTCTTTGATTTTTGAGTGATGATTTATGGAAATTGAAAACACATTTTAAGTGTTTTCAAGTTATAGAAACAGAGTTATGATAACATTTTTGTAATTACACACACATCTGAGGGACTCACGGTCAGGCAATGGTCACGTCCAGGCGCTACTTTTGACAAACACCAACGGCTCCTTCAATGAACACAACTTGATTAGTTTCACACCACAACTCCAAAACTCAAAACTCCATCCAACCTCATACCTCCTCACGCATACATTTACTGTATAAATGTGTGTGTGTGTGTGTGTTTTTTTTTTTTTTTTTTTTTTGTGTTTCTTCTTTGGAATGTTTTTTATTATGGATCATGAGTAGAACATATCAAGTCAGACCCACTTCAATTTAATCAACATGAACTGGAAATTTAAGATCAAAATCCATAAACAAGGCTTAAGGAAATCCAAAATCCAAAATTCATACAAATCACTACAGAAAGAAAGAAAAAGGAAATGAGTGACAGATCAACCATAATCATAGATCTGCGCCACCGCGGCACGTTAGAGGAGATCTTGTGGCGCTAGGTGACGATGCCCACGACGTAGGCGGCGCTGAGTGACGGTGGAGATCGGCGCCACAGGTCCAGACCTTTATTTCCGCCATTGGGTTTGTGGAGGGGTTTAGGAGAATAACAGGGGAAAAACGAAGGGGAGAGGCAGAGAAAGATGAGAGTTAGGGGAAAAAAAAAAAAGTCTTATGACATTGGGTCAGTGTGTGGGTTCCAGTTTTTTTAGCTTTTTTGGTTGCAAACATAATTGAGCGATGGGTGTCAAATGTGTGGGGTATAGGAAATTGAGGTATTTTAAGTGATGAGTAACGAAAATTGAGTGAGGAGTGATGAGTGATGTTTTTTTTAAAACCAAACAGCCCCTTATTGATTTCAATTTGGTCATCCAATTTTTTTATACCATCTTCCTTTGTAGATGGATCCAAAAAAGTTTTATGGATCTAAAAGAAATTATTATTTTGATTATTTTACTTCTTTAACAATTTTTTTTTCTCTTTCAAACAAACGGTAGCTTCTTTAACAGTACTTGATTATTTGTAGGGTACTTTGAATACACTGAAGGATCCAAGACTTTGTGATGACAAGCCCTCAAAGATATGGTCTCATTTTCCATCTCATATGATTGAGAGCCTAAAGAATCTAGAATCGATTGACTTTTATGGATGCCATTCCTTGGAAGTTATTTGAACTTGAGGAAAGTCACGTGGCATTAGTTGATAAAATAAGGAAACTGGAACTATATCAGTTAGATAAACTGATGCACATATGGAAGAAGGGTCCAAAAAAGATCATGGGCTTTGGAAACTTGAGATCCTTAAAAGTTAAGGAATGTAACAATTTGACAAATTTGTTCTCACCATCCATAGCGAAATTGCATGTGATGTTATGGGATATAGAAGTTTTTAACTGTGGAAAAATTGAAGAAATCCTTGCAAGTGCAGGAGAAGAAGAGGATGAAAAGGATGTTTTGTTGTCCCAAGTGTTCTCAATCTTGCTCGAGGACTTGCCAAATCTCAAGTGGCTTTGCCCTGAAGCTAATGCTTTTGAGTGGCCATCGCTGCAAATAATAAAGGTAACTAGATGTCCTACTTTAAGGACATTTGTTCCGACTAATCTAATGACACCTCAGTTGGAAGAGGTAATCGAAGGCAATGGCTATAGAACACATTGGAAGGGAGACCTGAATGCCACCATAGAGCACATATTGAAAAAAATATTATTGATGAAGAGAGTAAAACAGAGGGAATTACATACAAGTCCTTTTTCTTATCTTACTAATTAAATCCAGAATAACAAACCACCAAAATGTGGTTGTAATTAATGCAATTTAGCCTTAGAGACCTACATTCACAACAATTGACCCCACCTGTCAAAGCCAATTACCAGATAACCCAGGGGCATTCACCCCTGACAAACTAAGGGGGAGGGGGAAGGGGGGGGGGATCTATTTCAAAATCGCAATAAAGACCAAATTCAAAAAATAAAAAAGTAGTTAAAAATTCAAAAATGAAATCTGAAATAATAAATTCTGAATTAATTTTGGTTCTTCTTGCATCCAATCTATCTATATCGTAAACTATCAGATCGGGTATTACTTAGATGTGAAACTTGCAAACCATCAAAGGACAAACGCAACGATATCAAGATAGATGTTTAGGGAATTTCCCTGTGACAGAATTAGTTATCCAACTTTGAGCCTTTGGAGCGTACCCCAATTAGGTCTAATGAGATATAAGTGAATCTACATGTCAAGTTGATTTCAAGTAGGCAAGCCAGCAAACTATTTAAGATTTAAAAAATAAAAAATAAAATAAAGCTGCATGCAGGTTTTAGTTCGTCTCTTGTAGTTTAGCAAAGAAACCTGAATGAGCTAGAAAAACACCTTGGCTTGTTTATAACCATTTGGGAAATATGCCCATACACCTCCTGAACTTTAGAGGAGTGGTCATTACACCCCTAAACTTTTATTTTGGCTAATTTATTCCTTCAACTTTACACATCTGCCAAATCACTACCTTTGTTAATTTTCTGTCAAAATTCTAACAGAAAATGCACATAAGACACACGTGAAACAAAGGAAAGAACTATTTTTTGAGTGAGGGAGACATAGTCGATCAGAATTACCATCTCGTCGTTCAACCACAATATGGATCCACACCAGACACACCCAAAAAAAAGTCTCAAATCTTTAAAACAACTTTGTTTCAATTTTAAGAAGGTTCTAATGGATCTGGATATGAGAGATTGCGCTGGTAAAGCTCCATAGGAATTTCCTAGAAACCTAAACAACCGGAGGTTTTTTGTTTTATAGTTTTTAATTGAAAACAAAAATTCTGGGTTTTGAAGAATTCGGTGTTGTTGGGATTTAGAATTAGATGTGGGTTTTACCGTTTTGGTTAGTTTTCTTTATTGGGTTGGTAAAGATTGTTAATATAGATGGTGGACTTGGCTATTGGGGTTGTTGATTACTGCTCCCAAAGAATTCGTCCAGAGAATGCTTGAAGGGTAAAAGAATTGAAAGTCCAACATTCCATGCTTGTAAACCACGCTTCATTGTAGGAAAACAGGGTCTCGAAGGCATCATGGGAAATATTTAGAATAAAAATATCAGTAAAATGGTGGCTATTGAACAGGAGATCCATATTTGCAGCTGGACGGTGCAGTGGGACCATAAACGGCAGGACAAAAACTTCCAACCCCGGAGGTAGGGACGCCACTGTGGTGTTCTAATCACTGATCTCTCTCTTCTTCTCATCTTTTTGATTATGGTATTTTAAGCATCACGTGTGTCTCGTGTATTTTCTGTTAAAATTTTGACAGCAAATTAACAGATGCAGTGATTTGGCACATGTGTAAAATTGAAGGAGTAAATTGGCCAAAATAAAAGTTTAAGGGGTGTAATGACCACTACTCTAAAGTTCAAGGGGTGTGTGGACATTTTTCCCTAACCATTTATGGGTTACGATAAGAAACCCAATTGAGGTGTCCACATCAAATTGTATGTTGAGCTTGCCTGCAGAACTAAGAATTTAAGCTAATTTTATCATAAAACTCAGTAACTAGCACATTTAAGCTACAACCATGTGGTTGCATTTTTAAGGACCTTAACACAAAATACTAAGAATATGATTCTAAAGTTTTTACAGACACTAATTCCGTAATCAATTTTCCAAATCCAGGCTCACAATCCATAAAGATTCTAAAGGAAAAAAAAGAAGTTGAAATACCATTTCTGCTCCTTGAATGGGATTGGTCTCCTGAGCTTGAAATGAATATGCTCTAGAAGAAAAAATATTTTTAGAAACATAAGAACAATGTCCTGATCATTCACGTTGGAATGGCAAAAGGATAATAGTACTGCACTTAATAGAGGATAAAATTGTCAAACCTGCTGGCAGGCTCGCTAAAGCTCTTGCTCTAGTTTAGTTACCTTTAGGTGGCTACTCTCAAGTAGTTGTTGCACATATTCCTGAAAAATGAAGAAAAAACAAGTTGTTGCATCTTATCCACAAACTATTACACGATGGAGCAGCTTGCATTCCAGCATATGCAACAATTATAAATTGAAAGCACAGCAACACAGCAATGTTCACGAGGAGAAAATAACTGAAGACACAAAAGGGCCTACTTTTTTCCTTAATCGGCTTTTTCTGGCAGCTTCATGATTTTGAGCAAGCCGGTGTAACGTCCACAAAATTTTGATCTGAAATTTTTTGAATATATATAATTTAAATCATATTGATATGAAATTATCTGAATATACATTGTTTAAATCATATATTTCACCTATTGATCTCCTGATTTATCTTTTGATTTATCACTGGAATCAGAAGCCACAACAGCAGCCAATTGACCCCTTTCATGCTACACAAGGGCAATGAAAGCACAAACTTAAAGTCAATGCCAAAGAGCTGCCAAGCTTTCCAATGAAACAGAAAGTTATTACATGCAATATTACTTTCAGATGGCAACACCAAAAGCAAAGATAGTTCTCATTAAGGAATTATCATATGGATCTAATGAAAGGGCGTACTACTTTTTAGCATCAAATTACTACATAGTAGCATCACTACAAGGTATTTATAGAGGACATCATCTCTAGAAAGCTGAATCTGATGAATAAATAATGCAAGAGACATCACCCTTTGATTCTTGTCATCTGTGTTATCTGTTGAGGTATCAGTTCTGGGGCTCGCTTCTGCCATCATGGACTCTCCCCAGTTCTCATGATGGCCACCAGATGTGGAAGCCAGATTCGGTTGTGGTTTGTTTTGTAGTGATAACATCTAAGACCCAACGATAGCAGCAGATATATTTATATCTTAAGATGCAAGTGACTAAATTTCACAATGCAGGAGAAAGGAGAAAAGACGCACAAGTTCTTAGTATTAATTTTATTGAACGTGAACCAATAACTGGTTATATAGTTGACCTAAAGCCAATAAAATTATCAAACAGGGAGAGAAAGACGGTTAAGCAGCATGTGACATTCAACAAGAGAAATATTATATAAATCATGTTATTGTATATTAATATTTCAAAACCAGCCTTGTGATGCATAATAAAAACTATTACATAATCCAAGCCACTCAGAAACCATGGGACGTGGTACTTTATGTGATTGTAATTCCTTTACTTACTGAAAAATTATGTTTTTCAAGCTCGTACTTAAGGGAAATTTAAATCTCTAGGAGGGAGTTTCACACATATACACTTAGATTAAACTAGAGTAAAATTTTTATCTTGTATAAAAAAAATAGGGTAAATTTTAGAAACCTTCCCTGAGATTTGGACTAATACCAATAAAGTCCACAACATTTTAAAAGGGACCATTTTGGTCCTTATTGCCAAACGGTTTGTAACACCGTTAACTTTTTTTTTTCTTCATTCTTCTGGTTCTTTCCTCTCTCCAGAATCACCTCCAGAATCACCTCTCTCTCTCTCTCTCTCTCTCTCTCTCTCTCTCTCTCTCTCTCTCTTCCTCTGAGTCCATGACCAAACCGAGCAACCTAGCCACCCGACCTGACCCACCACCACTTCAGATTAAACATCCTCCGCTCAAATTCGGCGATGATCAGCCCTCCTTCGCTCAGCTCCGGCGACGATTTTTCTAAGATCTACTTAGATCCGATGATTTTGGCTCAGATTCGAAGATATTTTCAAAAACCCACTTAGATCCAACGATGTTTAAGCTTAGACCGGTAATGTTTCACTCTCCTACGTTCAGATTCGGCGACGTCCGGCGACGTTTCAATCTCCTTTACTCAAATCTAGCGCTGTGGTGGTGTGTTTGCAATTTCTCTTCTCTCTTCCTCTTTGCGGTGGCGCTGTGGTTGTGGGTTTTGTAGTGGATCGGTTTTGGTTTGGATTGGTGATAGAGGATTTGGTTTTTTGTGTGTGTGTTGGATTTTTGTGGGTTTTGGTTTGTGTTTTTGGTTCTGGGTTTGTTTTGGGGTGGTCGGTATTGCTGATGGGTTTGTGGGTTTTGTTGGTGGTCGGTGGTTCTGGGTTTGTGGGTTTTGTTGATGGCTTTGCTGGTGGTCGGTGGTTGGTGGTCACTGGCTTTTTGTGGGTTTTGCTGGGTCGGGTCACTGGCTTTGTGGGTTCTGTTCTTCAATTTTTTCTTTTTCTCTGAATTAGAGAAAGAGAAGAGAGAAGACTCAGGAGAGGGGTGAGAGAGAGGACAGAGGGTATGTAACGGTGTTACAAACCGTTTAGCAATAAGGACCAAAATGGTCACTTTTTAATTGTTGTGGACTTTATTGGTATTAGTTCAAACTTCAGGGGAGGTTTCTGAAATTTACCCAAAAAAATAAAAAGAGGCTATATAGGTTCAAAGCATGATTGAACTTTCAAAACATAAATTTCAGTCTCATAAAATCATTTGAAACTTAGCATTGAATAATTACTTATGACTAAATTACCCCATTTTCAACACGCTATTATATCCAAATTAAGAAATGAACTTCCAACATTTAAATGAGTAATAAATTTATTTATTTATTATTATTAATAACGAAATGAAAAATGTAAATATAAATTTCTTTGATTTTATCTCTTATACTTTCGATTCTAAGCAACATAAGTTTAAAACCCAAAAGCAGAGCATATTAGAATTTCTCTTTTCTAATGAATTTAACAGATATAAATAAGAGAAGGGCATTAGAAAAAGAAACCAATAAAAGTTTACAGCAACAGAAATTCGGAGCCGGCTCATTGAAAGAAGCCGATGACGTCGGCATGGGCGGCTCGGCATTCCTTATTGCTGCTAAGCAGATGACATCACTTTAGAGTTCGGGTGTTGCCGTGTTCCGTGAGCCCTTCAAATTCAGAAACAGAGACTCATAAATTTTTTTTTTTTTTTGAGAAGGAGAGAATCTCATACTGTGAGAGAGAGAAATATTTAGGGTGACGAAAATTAAAAAGCAAAAAAAAAGTAAAAGTAAAAGCAAGCTATTTGTTTGGACGGTGATGAATTTTTATTTTTATTTTTTAAGAGATTGTTTTAAGAGCCTTTTATCTTCACCGTAACACTAATTTAATTAGTTTATGGGAATGAAAATAAAGTAATTTTTTTTTTTTTTTTACAGTTATTTATGTCTTTCAAATTTTTTTAAAATAATTTATTAACAACTTTGGCACGGTAACAAGATCCTATAAAATAGAAGGTCAATTAACTAAGGTAATTGGTAGAATTAATTACAGGTTATTCACATTTAGTTTAGTCGAAATTTAAGTTTTCTACCCGTGGTTTGAAATTTGACACTTTACCCACTTGAAGTTAGCTCAGTTAGGATTCTGTTATCTACTTCTATTAAAAATTGAGTTAAATATGTATTTTTGTCATCTTTTATGTCCCTCCCCTTAGAACATAAAAAACATAAAAGAATTAAAGAAAATAAGGTCAAAAAATAAGAATTTTTATAAAAATTACGAACAAACATTGCCATCACCTTCTATCAAGAACTTTACCTTGTATGTTTCTTTCATAAACAGGCAAATAGTAGAGCTCATTGGTCGATTCCCCCCATGATTCAATTAGCATCAAAGCCTTGTCACGATTATTAACTACAGTCTGAGGATCTTCAATCAACTTCACCATCTCATCAAGAACTCTCTCAACTGCTACCTCCGAGAAAGCGTTCTTACAATTCTTAACACATGTTTCAAGAAACACTAAAGCCAAGTACTGAATCCTAGGCCTCTTCAACATGACCTTTTAATTCCCGGATCAATTAATCTTTTCAGCATTGATCATGTCACAAATATCAAGATTATTGGCCCAATTAGCCTCATCAAGGTTATCCGAGGTGGCATCTTCAAAGATCTTATCAGTCTGGTTTGGGCCTTGGAAAAGCTCCTTCATATTGAAGTTCATTGAACTTATGCCTATAGTCATCTTTCGGCCCACCTCACCTCCAATCTAGAGGCGTTCACCAAAGGCACTAACTTTATCCATCAAATTGTCACTAATACATCATCCTTGATTCCAACATTAATTTCTTCTCCTTTGGGTACCGCTGTTGGGTCATCCCCAATCTCATGGCCTTCCTGTTTATAGCATGATAAATTTGGGTTAGCACTTCTATGAAGGCAAACCCAAAAAATACCTTTTTTATTTTTTATTTATATATATATATATATATATATATATATATATATATATATATATATATATATATACTAAAGAGAAACTTCTATGGTGGTAATGTTTCTTTTTAGTTTTTAAAATACCTTACTTTTTTATCTTTTTCATTTTTATTTTTATTTTATGTTTTAAGACGAGAGAGACATAAAAGAAAGCAAAAATACATATTTAGTCTCATTTTTAACAGAGATGAGTAACAGAACCCTAACTGAGCTAACCTCAGGTGGGTAAAGTGTCAAATTTTAAATCATTGGTAGGTAATTTAAATTTCGGCCAAACCACAGGTAGGTAAGTTGTAATTAACCATAATTGTTTTTTTATAATGATTAACCCTAATTGTTAAAAAACAATTTTACTAAAATTTTGACACCACTTTTATAATATTTTTCATTTTTATAGTTAGGCCCCCTCCCAAAACCTTAGGCCCCCTTTCTCCATAATAAGTCTGACTAGCTTACCTAAACAACAACTGCCTAACCAAAAAACTTAAATAAAAAAAAAATATTCACATTGGTAATTGTATTTTAGCAAAAAAAAAAAACTATTTTACCAAAAAAGAACCAGAAAATCATGTGTTATTGGAGAAGTTAAAGCTAAATTTTTTACAATTACAGTAAACTGGTGTAAATACTAGTTGACCATAGCAAGTTGTTAAAAATAAACACAATATTTTATTAAGATTATATCTCTTCTTTTAATTAAAAAACTCAAAAAAAAAAAACTCAAATTCTCCCGCATCCTTTATTATTTTAATGAATTGCTTATATTATTTTAAATGAAGTTATAAAAAAAATAGAACATTTGATATTGAGTGTATTATAAAATGAAGTAGTAAAATAGATAAACTAGTTTTTTGAGATGCTAAAAGCTAAAATTTTTAGCATCATCAATGTGAATGCTCTAACTTCAACAAAAAAAAAGAAAAAAGAAATCCTAGCTAGCTTAGTATTAAAAAAAGACATTGTTTTGTTTTGTTTTGTTTGTCTTTGTTGGTAAATGATTGCATCTTAATGTACTTAGAAATAGCGATTTTGAGTATTTATAATTTTTTGATACTATATGGATGTCTATTTTGAGTTTTTTTTTTTCTATATATTTTGGCTACTGCTTGCTTAAAATCCTAGGTTTGTCCCTATTTTATAGGAAATTTAAAATTCGGTTAAAAAAAAAATCATAAATGGCGATAAACATCCAAAAAAAAATTTGAATGCTGAAATAGAAGATTGAAAAGCCGCATTAAGCCTTTGACACTTGAACTAAAAAAAGGCCATGAGTGATGAGCCATCAGATCAATCAGTTGGACTCTAAAAAAAGGTCTGTGCGTGCGAGCTTGCATGAGATTAGGGAAAGGAAGATAGGAGGAGAACTATTTAGAGGGAGCTTGACTAAAGTTATTTTGCATAATTTTAGATGTTCATTCTTGGATTTTAAAATTTATGCGACGCATTACAAATGATCTTTATAGTTTAAGTTGTGGTTTGAGAGGCACTCAAAATCCTCCACCAAATCCGGAAAGGAATAAAAAAATAGTGGATAAATTACGGAGTAAGTCTTATACTTTATACCATATTTTAATTTGGTTTTAAACATTTTAATTATATTAATTTGGTTCTTAATTTTTTCAGTGCGAGTCAATTTAATCCCTGCTATTATCACTTGGATGAAAAAAGTTGATATGTCAAACAAAACATTAAAAATTATTTTTCATACCATATCATCTGCACTGTAGTGCCACATTTTTTTTCCTTTTTAAAAGAAAAACCCAAATTAAATCCTTTTGCCTACCAAAATCTGAAAATCTCATCTCCATCTCTTTTCCCTCTCTCAACCTCTCTCTTATTAGTCACCACCAACCAAACCCATCTCAAACTATGTGGGTATTTGTTAATAAATGTTTGCCTATGTTGACATTTAAGTCCTGTCAAAGGCATAATGTGGAAACTAGCTCTGCAGTAGGTGCATCAGCTGCTGCACTAGTGCAGCTCAAGCTACAACATTGTGCAGCAGGTAGTGCATCGGGGCATCACCAGTGTGCATCAGATCAAGCAAGACACTCTGATGATATCACAGCAAGTGTCAAAGCAACAAATATGAAGATTGAAGAGTTGGATGATTGTTTGGTAGCTGGATCCAATAGTTCACAGTTGAAGAGAATCAAGAAGTGTACAGATACATCTAAACGACAAAACATGTAGTATAGTTAGTATTGGTTTTGTAATGGTTTGTAAGCTACTTGTAGTTTTTTATATAACTAATAGATAGGTTAGTGGCTCATGTGTGTTTGTTAGTTAAGTTTGTTAGTTGTGTTCACACGTGCAAAGTTTTGGTAAGTTAGTTACAGACTCTGTTTTGAGTCTTTGAGTATATATATGTACAGATCACTTCATTCAATAACAAATTCTTCATTTCAATCACAAATTTAGTTTTTCATATGGTATCGGAGCAAAAGTTTTCTCTAGATGCTTCTAAATTCTAGGATTTTCTCAGATCAGTTTTAGGAATTTTCTCATCCACCATTATTGTCTTCTTCAAGTTTTTCTCAAGCTTTTCTCATCCACTTTGAGCTTTTCTCATTCACCATTGTTGTGTTCTCCAATTTTTCATGGCAGAAACAGTAGCAGCTAATGCTTCCTCCACAGAGGCTTCATCTTCTTCACAAGATTCATATAATCTTAGTGATCCTCTGCTCTTGCATCCTGGAGAAAATCCATGAGCAATTATCACTTCTCAACCTCTAATTGGGGGAGAAAACTATCCTGCTTGGGCAAGATCAGTGAGAAAATCTCTGATTGCCAAGAACAAGCTAGGGTTTGTTGATGGATCTTTAACCATCTCTTCACCATTGGTGAATTCTCCAACAGCTGCTCAGGCATGAGTTCGTGCTGACAATATGGTTGGCACATGGATCATCAATTCTGTCTCACCAAAGCTCCAAGCTAGCATTATCTACAAAGATACTGCTTTAGAGATTTGGACTGATCTTTAAGACACTTTCAGTCAAGGAAATGGAATCAAAGTTTTCAATATCCAAAAACAGATTGCTGAGATTCATTAGGGAGATCAATCACTCACTGATTACTTCACTCAGCTCAAGGTTTTGTGGGATCAATTGCAGAATTTGAGTCCATTTCCTCAGTGTACTTGTGGTCAGTGTGTGTGTGGGATTAATCAAAGATTGAAGAATCTTCAAGCCAAGAAGTCCACCATGAAGTTCCTCATGGGAGTGAATGATGCCCTTTCTCAAGTGAAAACTCAGATCTTGTTGATGGATCCTTTGCCTTCTGTCAAGAAGGCTCACTCCTTATTCATCCAAGAAGAAATGCAGAGGTTTGTGACTAACCGTGTGAGAGTTGAATCAACTGTTTTGGCTACCAAAAGTTCAAGCAATAATTTCAAAGGTAAAGAGAGACCCGTGGGCACTCACTGTGGCAAAATGGGTCATATTGTAGACAAGTGCTATAAGCTACATGGCTTCCCACCAGGATTCAAGTTCAAGAACAACAAAAATGCCACTGCTCATCAGGTTTCCTCTAATTTTGAGTTGGTTCAAGGCAATCAGTCCAATGGAGTTCCTGATTTTGCCTCAAATTTGCCTACTTCTTAAGCTCCTGTTTTCACACATGATCAGTATCAGCAGCTCCTAACTTTGATAGGTTCTTGTTCCATTTCCCAGCCCACATCAGGTCAAGCATCTCCTGTAGCCAATGTAGTGACTTCCACATCTAATATTGTTGCAGGTAATTTTACTAATCTCAAGCACTCAGTCTTTTGAGCTAAGAGCATAAATAAGAGAGCTTATAATTCTAATACATGGGTTATTGATCTGGTGCTAGTGATCATATAGTGTGCTCTATGAAATTGATGACTTCCTATACTGAAATTTCACATACCATGGTTGAATTGCCTAATGGGGAGGCTGCTGTTGCCACACATATTGGAATCATACACCTTTCCTCTCACATTACCCTTACCAATGTGCTTTGTGTACCTTTTTTCACCTTTAACCTTCTTTGTGTCAGTGCCTTGACTAAAACTCAACCCATGTGTCTTGTTTTTCTGTATAAATTTTGCTTTATACAGGACCTTACATGTTGGAGCACGATTGGAATGGGCCAAATGCATGATGGTTTGTATCTGTTACAAGGTTCTAGCTTGGATCAAGCTACTAATTCTCTTGCTGATTTCCTTTCCAAGCAGTCTTTCAAGTCTTTTTCTGCTGCTTGTTCATCTAATCTTTCCACCAATCTGTTTTCCCTTTGGCATTCAAGGCTTGGACATCCCTCTGATGTGAAGGTTCAATCCTTAAGCCATGTGTTTCCTTTCCCTAAGAATTGTTGTAATAAGACTTGTATTGTTTGTCCTTTGGCAAAACAGAAAAGGATACCATTTCCTTTCAATAATAATAAATGTTCTAATCCTTTTGATCTTGTTCATATGGATGTTTGGGGACCCTTTTCTGTTTTTACTTCTAATGGTTACAAATACTTCCTTACCATTGTTGATGATGCTTCTAGAGCCACTTGGATTTTCTTATTAAAAGCTAAATCTGATGTTAGACCATTGATTGTTCTTTTTATAAGATGATCCTCACTCAATTTGGCACCAAAATTAAAGCTATTAGATTTGACAATGCCTTAGAATTTAGCATTCCAGATTTTTATAATTCCAATGGAATTATTCATCAATTAAGTTGTGTTTATACTTCACAACAAAATTCAGTTGTGGAGAGGAAACACCAACATATTCTTGCTACTGCTAGGGAATTGCAACTTCAATCTAATGTTCCTTTGTCATTTTGGGGTGATTGTGTTCTCATTGCAGCCTACTTAATTAATAGGCTTCCTTCTCCAATTCTTGGTCATAAAACACCTTTTGAGGTTTTGTTCAACAAGCCACCTTCTTATAATCATCTTAGAACCTTTGGTTGCTTCTGTTTTGCTACCAATCTTACTCCACATAAGCATAAGTTTACCCCTAGAGCTAGAAAATGTGTTTTCCTAGGCGACCCTTTTAATATCAAAGGATATAAGCTTCTAGATCTTGATTCTCATACTATTTTCCTTTCTAGGGATGTTGTTTTTCATGAATCTACTTTTCCTTTCTCTTCTCCTCTTTCTCAATCTCTTGACCTCATTCCTTTGCCTGTTTTCTCTTCTAGTACTACTCCAGTTTTGTCTTTTCTGACTTTACTTCTTCCACTCCTTCCCATTCTTCTCTACCTATCTCTGTTGACACCATTGTCCAAATTCATCATGATTTTGATGAGAACATTCAAAATTTTCCTGATGCATCTGTTCAGTCTGGTCAGCCAACTGTTGCTGACACATCTAATCAACCACCTATTTTTCTTAGGAGGTCTACTAGACCTACCAAACCTCCCTCTTATCTTGCATCTTACCATTGTAATCAGATTTCATCTGCTCCCATTCCAGTTTCCTCCATTTCAGGTAAAGGTACCTCACACCCCCTTCCTTCTTATATCTCTTATGCTAACCTTTCCCCTTCCTATAAGTCCTTTTGTTGTGCTATTTCATCCATTCTAGAACCCATTTTTTATCACCAAGCAGTAGGTAATCCTAAGTGGCAAGATGCTATGGATGCTGAATTAATGCATTGGAAGCTAACAATACATGGACCATCACTTCATTGCCATTAGGTAAGAAACCTATTGGATGTAAGTGGGTGTATAGAGTCAAATACAAGTCAGATGGTTAAGTGGAGAGGTATAAAGTCAGACTTGTTGCTAAGGGCTTTACCTAAAAGGAAGGACTTGATTATATTGATACTTTCTCACCTGTTGCTAAAATGGTCTCTGTGAAGTGTGTGCTTGTTGTTGCTGCTGTGAAAGGCTGGTTTATCAGCCAACTTGATGTGAATAATGCATTTCTCCATGGAGACTTGCATGAGGAGGTGTATATGTCCCTTCCACCAGGTTTTTACAGCAAGGGGGAGCCATGTAGTAAGGGGGAGCCATGCAGTAAGGGGGAGCAGTCACAGCTGGTATGTAAGCTTAACAAATCTCTATATGGTCTTAAACAAGCATCTAGAATGTGGTTCTCCACATTTTCCACTGCCTTGATTGAGTTTGGTTTTGTTCAATCTAAGGCAGACTACTCCTTATTCACTAGATAACAAGGTGAATCATTCATTGTGTTGTTAGTGTATGTTGATGATATAATAATTGCAAGTAATGATCATAAAGGTGTTGAGGATTTTAAGGCTTTGTTAGATCAGAAGTTCAAGTTAAAGGATTTGGGAGAGTTAAGGTACTTTCTTGGTTTGGAAGTTGCTAGAACATATAAGGGCATTTCCTTGTGCCAAAGGAAATATGCTTTGGAGATATTAGAAGATGCTGGTTTGCTAGGATGTAAGCCTCCTAAGGTTCCTATGGATCAGACTTTGAAGCTTAGTAAATTTGATGGTGAGTTGCTCAATGATCCAAGTCAATACAGGAGGCTGGTAGGAAGACTCTTGTATTTAACCATTACCAGGCCTGATATTACCTTTGCAGTCCACAAACTCAGTCAGTTCATGGCAAGGCCATGAAAACCTCATTATGCAACTGCTTTCAAAGTCTTACATTATCTCAAGAATGAACTAGGAAGAGGTGTTTTCTTTTCTGCTAGCTCAGAACTTCATGTGAAAGGCTTTAGTGATGCAGATTGGGCTTCCTGTCTAGACACAAGAAGATCTGTAATAGACTATTGCATCTTTCTTGGAGATTCCTTAATTTCTTGGAAATCAAAGAAGCAAGCTACTGTGTCAAGATCTTCAGCTGAGGCAGAGTACAGGGCAATGGTTGTGTCCACTTGTGAGATTGTATGGATTCTCTATTTTCTAAAGGATTTACAAGTTAAGCATGATAAAGAAGCACTTTTATTCTATGACAGTCAATCTGATTTGCATATAGGATCCAATCCAATTTTTCATGAAAAAAAAAAGCATATAGAGATTGATTGTCACATTGTGAGAGATAAAGTGTTGGCCAAAGTAATAAAATTGAATCATGTAAGAACACATTGCCAATTAGCAAACTTATTGACCAAAGCTTTGGGTTTTAAGCAATTTTCTGAATTGGTTTCCAAGATGGGACTGATTAACATTTACTCTCCCTCAGTCCATCTTGATGGAGAGTGTCAAAGGCATAATGTGGAAACTAGCTCTACAGTAGGTGCATCAGCTGCTGCACTAGTGCAGCTCAAGCTGCAACACAGTGCAACAGGTAGTGCATCGGGGCAGCACTAGTGTGCATCAGATCAAGCAAGACACTTTGATGATATCACAGTAAGTGTCAAAGCAACAGATATGAAGATTGAAGAGTTGGATGATTGTTTGGTAATTGGATCTAGTAGTTCGCAGTTGAAGAAAATCAAGAAGTGTACAGATACATCTAAACGACAAAATACACATGTATTATAGTTAGTATTGGTTTTGTAATGGTTTGTAAGCTACTTGTAGTTTTGTATATAACTAATAGATAGGTTAGTGGCTCACGTGTGCTTGTTAGTTAAGTTTGTTAGTTGTGTTCACATGTGCAAAGTTTTGGTAAGTTAGTTACAGACTCTGTTTTGAGTCTTTGAGTATATATATGTACATATCACTTCATTCAATAACAAATTCTTCATTTCAATCACAAATTTAGTTTTTCATAAGTCCAACAGTGTTTTTGCACCTGGACATGAGTTGTAGTGAAACAAAGGGACCACGTTTTCAGTTTGACATAAGTTGGTGGAGATTAAGTATGGTTTTAAGTTTTTTGAGGTGGGTTATTAGTTTGTTTGGCTTTGGGTCTCTGATTTTGTCCTCAAAGCAAGTTCTAGGAAGATTACTGGCTTTTTGATCCTCTTTTGAGTGAATGAGTTGAATGGCCAAATGAGCATTTTTGTGGGTCTGTGAAAGGATGAGAAGAATGCATGGACTGCAATATTGTGAGTTTGAATCTACATAATACCCTCATGATATTTGATTAAGAGAGAAAAAGAAAAAGAAAAGAGAGTTCGTTTCTTTGTGTTGAAATGAAGGTGCGACCAAGGCTTAATGCTTAATGAGACTGAAAGAGGGAAAAGAGATGGAGATGAGTTAGGGGTTAGTGATGTTGGTTGTGACGTGTCTCAATTTAATTTAGGTTTTTATTTTTAATAGTTTTAGTGGTATAATTGGCAGATAATGTGGAGTGAAAAATAATTTTTCTTATGACAAATCAACTTTTTCCATTTAAAGGAGAACGGTAGAGACTAAATTGAAATATGGTGTATAATAGAGACTACTTTTGTAATTTAAACAAAAATAGTTCTTAGAATGGCTAAATATTTTTAATTAGTAAATAACTACTCTTTATAAAATGATATTTTAAATTGCAGCTAAATTACGACTGTCACTTTTTATATATATAAAAAAATTCTATACTTCTTAACATTCTTTTTTTTTTTTTTTTCATTTTAATGTGATCTAAATTTTTTACTGAAACTTTAGTCTAATTAATTTTTTTTTCTTAAAAAAGAAAACAAAACTATTTTTTTTTTTTTGAGAAAATAAAAACTATTTTAAGCCCAAGTTTTCAAAAAAAGAAAAAGAAAAAGTTTTACCAGCCCAATTTCATTTCTGTTAGCATGATTAATCGATCTGTTGGAGTACATGACTTAAATATCTTATCAACATGTTTCTCAAAAAAAAAAAAAAATTCTTATCAACATTTAAATTTTTTTGCATACCAGTTTTGCGGTTCCAACCCACCTTTAACACTTTTCTTTTTCCCTTTTGTAAAGCATTCACCACTATATACTATATAGGCTCAATTCAAGATTTTTTTTTTTTTTTTGCCTTAAATTTGTAATAATTTCGTTAGTGGTCATGTTTCGAAAACAATCCGGAAAAATAGCATTTCAAGTCTCTTACACTCGAGTTCACTATAACAACTCAAGCCTTAAAAGACTTGAGTTTTATGTGCTGGCAAAGTTGAGGCGGATTTAAAATCCACATGGAACTCGAGTTTTAGACACTCAAGTTCTGTTATTCTATCTTGGCACCGGAGCAAAATCCCAAACCCACGGATTCATAATATCTTGGCATTAGAGCAAAAACCCAAACCCAAAAATCACGATCTCAGCACCAAAGTGGCTCCCTTAGCTTGGGTTTATTGATCTCGGCAACTTGGGTTTGATGTTTCTCTTTGGTATTGTTGCTTGGTCTTGTTGTTTTCTGGGTTGAGTTTGGGGTTTTGAGAGTTAGAGAGATTGATTAAATGAGAGACTAATGCCTGAGGTAGTGGTGGTGTTGGAGAAGGAGAGCCATGGAGATTTGGCCATAGTGGTCTGAAGAGAACATGAAGAATGAAGGGAAAAAAGAGAAAAGGAAGAAATGGAACTCAAGTGTCTAAAACTCGAGTTCCACATGGATTTTAAATCTACCCTAACTCTGCCAGCACATAGAACTCTAGTATTTTAGGCTCGAGTTGCTACAGTGAACTCGAGTCTAAGAGACTCGAGATGCTACTTTTCTGGGTTATTTTGGAAACGTGACCACTAACGAAATTGTGTGGTAAAATCATGCTAATGTGCAAATATCCCCCTCAATTCAACTGTAATCCTAAACTCCAAGTTAGTTATCTCTTTTTAATCCTTTTATTCCTTTTCCAGGTTTATCGGGCTTTTGATTTTTTTATTTATTTTCTCTGTTCCCAAAAATCAGCTTAACAAAATGATAGTTAAAAAATGTATATAGCCCTATTGCGGAAAGTGCATCTGGACTTCGCTGACATACCCTTGAGATAGATGTTCAAGGAAAGTAAGGATTCCTCATTCCTGTTAATAAATAAACCATCAATTATTCGTTGTTGAAATGGCTAAGCAAGAATTAGATGCCTGATAATAAATAGATCATCACGTAAGGCATTTACACTCTATATAATAACATCCACTTGCTCGTTCTCTATCACCCTTTCGATTTTCTTCCTCAATTAAGAATAAAATTCTTCTGCGAATTATTGGCTACAATCTCTCTACTGCAGACTGCGAAATTTGTCTGTGTTACACTTCTTTGCTTTAGATCGCAGGCAGAGGTAAGTCCCAGAAACTTTTCCTTTCTTTTGGTGTTTCTTCAACATCTTTCCTCCCCAAGTTACTTCTACATTTTTCTATGGTAATGCTTCTTTGATTTGCACATTGGCTTCAGTTATTTTCGCTTGTTTTGTTTTTGTTTTTCAGTTATTGGTTGTCCACTTATAGTTTCTACATCTCATGTGGACATTCACCAAAAGAACATTGAATAGAAAACATGGAAAAATATAAAAACATCAAAAGCTATAAAAAAAAAGAAGAACAAGAAGGTTGCGAATGGGAGTGCAAGCATAGACATATTCTGAATATTTGAGTTTTGTTTTTTTTTTTGATAATATGATGCATTATGCATACATACGACACAATTTTTTTGTAGATTAGTATATAGTATAAATTAGTTTGTGGCAAAGCAGGTTGATACAATTTACACAATTAGTAAAAATGTCAATTTCATGTTGACCTCCTTAATCCGTAATCATAGCTAAGGATAATCATTGTTGGAAAAGAATACAATTTGGAAGAGTTCGACTAGGTTGGGTTAAAAAATATTCATAACTAAGGATAAAAATGATACTTGCAATCATATGTGAATCGTACGTATCATGAATTGATTTTTGGTTTTTCCGTATTATGTATTGTAAGACACACAAAAACTTAATAAAATTTATACAAAAAATTATAGATATACATATATAAAAGAGTAAGACTTAGGTATAGTATTTAGTTGCTGTTCTTTAGGTTCCATTTTTAAGATTCTGCTGTGTGGATTTTTTCTCATGGGATGAAAGTGTTTTTTTTAGTTAAGTAGTCACATGGCTGAATCTTAAAAGGAGAACCTAAGAAACAATACCTAATGCACTGTATCTAAATTTTATCCTATATAAAAGGTATATTCATAATAAATTCGTAACACATTCAACTAATGACTAATTTAATATCTACAAAGCTAACTAAATAAATCAAATTAACATGAATTTATAATTTACATATTCAAATTAATTAAACTCATAATATGATAATACATGAAAAATAACCCAAAATAATAATTTTTTGCCATCATATTTATTATCTTGTCTAATCAACTCCATCTAAGTTAGTGTTATAATCATGTTCATCATTTTGCAAATTTATTAATTCATTGAAAATTACTTTATTATCATCAACGTTTACTATCTTTTCTTATTCTTTTATTTTAATAATTTTTCTTAAAATATTTCATCATGTCATTATAGCTTCTTAGATTTTAACAATAATGACAAAAATAAAAATAAATATATTGTCAATTAATACCTTATTCATAGTATAGAAAATAAATTTGCAAATATAAAAGTGAAGTGTAACTGTCTAGTCCAAATTTTGTAAAAGAAAGATAGAAAAAAAACTTATGGATATGTTTTTTTTATTGGGCTAAATTAAGTAACATAATAATTTTGTGTTAAAAACAAGTCTAATAACTTGTTTTAAGGCACATGTCTACATATCGTGTGATACATATGATTTTATGGGATAATACGATTCATATAATATGCATCACTACATCATACGATTCATAAGTACTTATGATACGAAACTTTTTGTACACGATAAGTAACGTAGTGTATCATATGATATTGACAAATATGCTTGTAATGGATTTTTTTTCCAACTAATTATTGTCCTACATTATTGGCAGAAAAAATCATATAGGAAAAACTATTTTGAAGTATATACATTTAGCCATTAAGAGAAATTATGTAACACAGGGTTGGAAGAAAAACTTTAGGTGTTGGAATAAGATCTTATTCTTTCTCAAAAAAAAGAAAAAAAAAAAAGAAGAAAAAGAAGAGAATAAGATCAAACCCTTTTTACAGAAGTTAAAATATGAAGGTTGAAGATTTATTAGTTTGCTGACATGGTCCTCCAAGTGCACTGAAGAATTTCTCCCAATGTAGGGGCTGGTAATAAATTACACCAGAAAAATTAACAAAGATAAAAGAAAAAAAAAACAGCCAAGACTTAGAATTAGGGGAGGTGGCTCTACTATTTGCTGTGTGCGGTAGCTCTAGCTTTTGACTCTTCTAATTAACCACTAAGAATTTTTGTTTAAAACTTTTTAAAGGGTCATGTTGTTTGTTTTGGGTAAAATAGGTTGATTGGACTTAATTTGTTTTAGTTTTATTATTGGTAATTTTTGTTGTTGGGCTAATTTTTTTGAGCTTGTATATTTTATTTTAGATTTAATCTATTAATTTTTTATGGACTTGAAATGGTGGAAAATGCTAAAACTACAAATTTTTTACAAATTGCTAATGTAGTGAGTGGTTATTGGTAAGTAAAAAGTGATGCAAGTGATCAAACCAATAAGAATTTGCTACCTCAATAATTTGAAAAAATGTTATTGTAGAAAAGTTTGTGGTTATAGTATTACTCTTAAAAGAATTGATGACATTGTTAAGGGAGGGCAAAATGTAATTTTATCAAACAAAATTGCTAAAATTAGTACAACTTCGTCCGTGTGTGTGTGTGTATATATATATATTCACATCTCTGGAATTTTTTTTATTTTAATCTTTGTATTTGGTTGTTTAAGTTATGAGATTTGCCTTGAAATATTCTTTCAAATCTATTTGTCTATTTGTTTCTTTCCAATTTGTTTTTTCTACTTGTTTGCTTTTAACTTCCTACATTGTTGTTGTTTGTTACAATCTATGAAACATGGATACTCTATTTTTGCTCACATATCCGTATCTGATATGTATCATACTTGTATCATACCAGATATCTCTAAGCTACATACCCATTTTTTTTGGGGTGCCAATACTTGGATACCGTTATAACCTAACCCCAAAAGTGAGAGATAGCGCAAACTTGTAAAATTTTTTATTTATATGTTTTATATATTGGGTTCAATGTTGAACACTTATCTAGTTATCTTTTATTTACTTTTTTATTTATTGTCTTAGTTTGTATTCTAAATATCATTTAATGGATATTAATTCATTTTATTATCTATTATTGCTTTTAGATTGATATATGATTAAGAATAAAAAAAAAGTTTAACAATATATACAAAATATAAATAAAACATATTTAACAAGTAATTAATACATTAATCCCCAACATATTGTACCTTAAGGTTTTCAAGAAATGTTGTATCCTCCTACCCATATCACACCCATCAGCCATACCGGTATCTTTACCGTGCATCTTAGGTTAATTACAATGCATTGCCTTTACTCTTTTTTCTTTTTTTTTTGGTGGTGTGTGAGATAGAGAGTGGACCACTTTACTTGATCCAACCCCTTCTCTACACGTATCACCATATGATTATTACTTTTTTTTTAAAAAAAATTTCAAAATTCAAGTAAAAATGTGTGGCTGCCTTAAATTAGTGAGATTCAATGTTTATTTCCTTTTTCATTTTTTAAAAATAACTAGTCACAGACTTGTGCGATGCGAGAAAAAAATATGAAACACAATGCAATAAAAAAAGTTATCTCTTATTTTATAGTGTGAAAACTATTAGACCAAGTTGTAACCATATATACTTTGTTAATTACCATACAAATACATGTGAATCAACTCTTATAGGTATATTTTTCTCCTAAACATAGATCAACATTTCGTTCTTTCTCATAATCAATAAATCATATATCATAAAGTGAAAATATAAAATAAAATAAAATTCAAAAAACAATTTTCATCATATGAACATTTGAATAAATCCCGCAATATATAACTATTCAAATTCATAAACCATATGCTTACTTAGATTATATAGTAAAATAAGACCAACCTATCCATCATAACATTGTAGTATCGTCTAGATATAATTATATAAAAGTCATGTTTTGTTGATCTTGTCTCATTAATCCAAAAGTAACATCTATATAACTAATAAGATCTTTAGAGAGTAACATATGATGGAGAATTCTTAGTTTGAATAACCGATTATAGATATATAAATCATAACCTAGACGTCTATTAGAAGATAGAATCTATAACTTTAATACAAAAATTTGGCAAAATGATTATATAGTATACTACCTTCAGCTTAGTAATATCAAGATAATTTTTTATAAGGAGTTTACACATTCAATCAAGAGGAATTAATCAAAGAACTTTTAATAACTATCAACTATGTTAGTTTGCTATTTGTTTTTCATGGTTTCTCTTCAGAATGAAGGTGACATTGACAAATTTAAACTATGACAATTATAGAGTAGTTATACAAAACTATTATTGAAAACTTTGTACAAATAAATTCATTTTCCTGTTCCATATGTTGTACTTACTTATGGAATTTAAAAGTTCACTCTCCATTAAGGCTTGCATTACAAATACCAATGACTTCATCGTAGAAATCAACCCTATTGAGAAGTTTATGTGGTGTAATGCTTAATTTGTCAAAAGTGGGGCACCTTAGGCATTGTTTTTGTTGTTACCACAACATAAGCTTAATTTGGTTCTATGTAACAGAATTTGTGCAATTTCAAAATCACAAAGAGACTAAAAGGGGGGGGGGGGGAAACAAAAAATTAATTCAAAAATGTTATATGAATTAAGCATTGCATATATGAAAGATTTAAGCAAATAATGGGACATAAAACGTTATTCAAACTAACCCAAACACTAACTTTTCTATTATTTTCATAGGTAGATAGTGGTGGAGGGGGGATGGTGGGGTTTGAACCACAAATATGGGACACCACAAAGAATTTATTGACCTCTAGGCTATCATTTGCACCCCTAAAAATTAACCTAGAAGGCTAGACAAAAGAATAATTGGAATTTCAAAAAAGAATTAATCACAAGTTCCTCAAGTATCTATACAGAAGAACATTAATATCATAGTGATGCTCTAGAGTAAATTATATTTTGTCTTATTCTTTTTTTGATATTTTGCTTAAAAGATGATCAACTAAGCAAAGTAAAAACTTATAAAAAAAACTCAAATTAACTAAAATTGTGTTGCCAATTCTAAGTCAATTAAGAGTAACAAAAGTCAATATCATTAAAAAATTTGGGAAGGAAAACAACAAAATCACTTTACATAGACTAAATGTAAGAATACCAAAAAGAAAGGGAAAAAAAAGTTCATTTCTATTTGTACGTTTTGTTCACCTCAATGGTCATCCTATTGTTGACTTAACTTTGAAAATCTTTGACAAAAACAATCGATGTCTTCTCAAAATGGTGAAAACTAAAGCTTGATTGAAAAATATGGAGAACAAATAGTATTGAACTAATTTTGTTGTTGTAAATGATGAGGTGATCATATCTAGAATGTACATTGATAGATATATTGTAAAGCTTAAATAAAAAATGATTGATGTTTGAGTGAGAGAGAAATACGGTTGTGAAAAACTGAAAATTTGGAAGAGGAAACATTGTAACTGTAGATAAACGAAGAGACACAAAACTCATCTTTGGGCTGTAGATTTTGCTTGAAATTTTAATTGTATCTACTTAAAAGATAATAAACAATTCAATTTTAATAATTACTTGAAATTAGAAAGAAGAAAATGAAAAGTTGAAATCAATTTGGGTGGCTGAATAGTCAAACATTTGTATCTAATACATAGTAACGTTTGTAATTTGAATATCTTTTATCCATATCTTTTCAAAGAACACAATCCTTAAAAATTCAATCTAAAATTAAGAAATGCAAGTCTTGAAACTTAAATATATTTTAATCCTTCATTAGTTAAAGATTTTATCTTGGTGAATTTTTGCATTGTCAAATGCAATTTATAGAAATTTAAGATTCTTTTAACAAATTCCAAATAATTAGATGAAAAGGTAAGTATATTTTTGAAAAGAAATTAACATGAGTAGTTTCCAAAAATAATCATTTGGTTCTTATTTACTTACAATTATTATGAATTGTAAAGAAAATTTTCAAATTTCAACAATTATTGAGAAATTAACTGTTGAAATTTGCCATATGTCAATCCACATATGACACATAGCATCTTAGCACCTTATCATCCAAACATAGCTCACTTACAAAGGATAATGACTAACATAGGACAATGTTAAAGTGAAAATTCAATTAATAAGACTATATATTGCATAGAAATTATTACCAACCATAATCACACAAACGAATGTAACAAAAAAAGAAACGTAGAGGTGAAAAATATATATTATCAAATTTATAGAAATTTGTATGAATCAAAGCAATGATTATTACACATTTATAGAGTTGGAATATGTCCCAACTCCACCACATTCTAAGTCCTCAAACAACAAACAAAGTCTATTGAACACGTTTACTTCAATTTCACTTCTTAAAAGAAAAAAAAAATCCAAATATCATTTTCTATACAACAAGTTACTTATAAAATGTTTCTCAAAAAAAAGAAAAAAAGAGTTATGTATAAAAATTTTGAGTTCTAAAAAAATCTAACAATTTATAAATTGATTATCACTATGTGAATGTTAAAAGAATCAAGTCAATTTAATGTTACAAAAATATCTCCCACAAAATATATTGATATTTTTTCATTCCAAACAACTATAAAAACAATTTAATCTTTATTACGCATGGGAACCACGAATCAAGTTACTTGGAGACACATTGTAAGAAAAAATTCCAAAAGGAATTATTTTAATCCAAGTAACCCATAATTACAATCCCATTACATAAAATAATTCCAAACCCTAATAGATTACCTTATGAATAAAATATGATCAGAATTATGAGAATCCATTAACACAAAGAGACCAAACAATCAAAATAACAATCTAGATATTTTTTATTTGGTGATTGTAATAAAATATTGAATTGTGAGAATAGACTAAGAAAGAGAGAGAATAGAAGCTTACTAAGTAGAGCTTCAAATTCGTTAAGATATGAGTCTTTAGAGGGAGAAAATTCTGCCATTGAAGAAATGCCAAGTGATTATATTTGGCTTTCATAGGCAAAATATGCCAAGCAGATAAGTTTTATGATGAAAAAAATTGACATTTATATTTTATACACAATAATTTTTGTATAAAGTAGTTCAAACTTTTATGCCTTCCTAGAAAGATTGGAACTCCAAGCTACTCTAAAAGTCACTTTTATTCTCCTTCAATATCCCTTAAAAATTAAAAAAAACAAACAAAAATGATGACAACGTAATTGAGTTTTTGTTTAGTATGAAATCTATTTGTTGTAAGGGCCAACCTTAAGGGCAGAAAAAAAAAAAAGGCATCAAAAGATTGTATGTATGTATGTATATATATATATATAAGTTAGATAGATAAATACAAACATGATACACAAAAGAAAAATGTAATGAGAGAGAGAGATACCTTGAAAATAATAAAGGCACGCATTTTTACAGACCAAAACTCGTATATGTAAAGAAAATAAGTCAAAATACATAGCCAAGAGAAGAGTTCATGAATATTGCTAAACACATTGATAGGGGTGCCAGTGCCAATGGTTGGTAAAAAAAACAATTTGTATTTGTGACTAAATGAAAAAACATAGAATAATTATTATTATTGTTTTAAAAAAAAAGAGTTACATTGATTGGTTGGCTACCTTCTAGAAATATAACATCATGTACATTGTGAGCAAATTAGCATTTAGTCTTAACGTTAAACAAAAAATACCAACCATTCAAAAAGTCATCAAAAGTTGCGATACAAATATAGTGATAATTCAACATTGTGAAACACACCTAAACAAAAATCAAGAGTGATATGTAAAAGAAATTGAGTACCCAAAATTTCAATAAAGAATCGATAAATTCCTCTGGGATTGTAAGCAATAATCAATAGTGGAATTGAAGTCTTGATAGTTTGCATACCTTTGTCTTGCATATTCACTGGGCATTGGCTAAGTACAGAAATTTTGGGGGGGGGGGGGGATAAAGTGGAGAGAACTTACAGGCAGAATATATAAGATTTGGATTAGCTATTGAAAGTGGAGGGGTGATTTGGATAGAAGACTCTAACTCTGTATTTACGTTACAAGAAACTGTTTTGCTTCCAAATTCCAATTTTGGATGGAAGGATGTAAATAGTTGTAACTAAAGATAATAACTCATGTTGTATGGATAACAATTGAGATGATTTAGTATATGTAGTAGATTAGTAGCAGATGAATAGTCATCTTTTTTTTTTGGAGAAGGAGATGAATAGTCATCTTAATAGAGTGCATCAACATGTTTGCCCATGATCTATATTTAATTTTTTTAATAAATAATAGAGAGAAATCATAAAGGAAAAAAGGATTTATAAAAAAAGTATAAGGTGGCTCAACTAGAGCATAGTAACATTAAATGCTACGCTTCAGCTTTTAGTAATATATAGAATATAGATATAGATAAGAAAACCAATTGTTTAGTTGATACATGTATATAATATACCATTGTCCATTTGTTAACAAAAGAAAGAGTTTTATGAAAAAGAAAGTATCGAATAAATATAATTAAATACTACTAAATAAATTTATAATCAAAATTGACTTAAATAAAATATAATTTCATTATAATTTTCTAGTATTTGGTTTTTTATTAGTGTTATTGCTTTTAGTTGCACTATTTTATTATATTGTTTAATCCAATATTCTAATTTGTTGCGTGATGAAATAAATATGTTTTATTATTTTTATTTATGCAATTCAGGATCAAGCAGAGTTAAAATATATAAAAATGTTAGATTCTTTTTCAAATGCATGTATAAACAAAAATTTAATGTGTGATTTTATGTCTAAAAAAGCGAGAATAATAGATTTTAAGTAAAAAAAATGTTTTTTTTTTTTAAATATTTTAAAATATAAAAAGCCTCATTTTAATCTTCCTCTTAAGCCCCAAGATCTATAGAGCCACCCCTGATAATATGGGCACATAAATTATTTTCAACCCTATGCAATGATAGATGGCTTAGGGTTATTCAGCTTAGATTTCATTAAAAAAAAAAAAAAAAAGTAAAAAAGTAAAAACTCCCAAAACACAGAGTAGGGAGGGTCCATATTAGGGGAGCCTCCCAGTTACACTCAAACTAGAAGTTTACAAAGAAAGAAACCACTACAACAAAACAAAACGAGCCAAACCAGCACAACAGTGCAACAATACACCAACAACAACATCTTCCCATCTTTACTCAAACTAAGGGATACTAGGAGACTAAGCAATAAATTGGTGCATAAGCACACTGACTGCACAGTAGCACTGACTGTCTAGATCAATCCCCCAATTACAGCAAATGGTAGTTTTTAATACAGATTTCTCAAATTTTGTTTCAAACCCCAGCCTGGCTTTGACATCCTTAATGATGTTTCTCATAATCTGCTCCAGTCCAAATTCTACCTTCATGGACTATAGCATTCCTTTGAAGCCAAATGTGGTATATAGTCCTCATCTGGTCTTCATCTTCTGTTACTCCATGTATAGAAACACCACACAGCAGCATGATCTCACACTCAAGGTCGCCTAAACATGAATTAAATTTACTTTCATAACAAGTAACAACCAAAACACCATGCTATTCATGGACACTCTTTATCACATTGAAATCTCCAGCCAAAATCCATGGAAAACCCTTCACTTGACTGCAAAACTGATCCAACTTATCCCACAAAATTGATCTCTCAATGCCCTCAGTAGCCCCATAAATAAAGGAAGAGTGGCAGTTTTATCCTTGAAAAATATTTTGCAGTGAATAGCTTGAGAAATTACTTGACAAATTTGAACAGAAAAAATGTCCTCTACCTAGATTTTACCTAGGCCATGTTGAGAGACAGAATAACATAATTTCCATCCAGGTAAAATGGAATTCATAATCTCTAGTTTTCTCCTCCCTTACTCTTGTTTCAACCAAGCACACTAGGTTAAGATCCATTTCCCTTGCTTTCTTTTCGACTTCTGATTCAAGGGGCAATTCAAACCCCTGATATTCCAAATTAACCACTTCATGAGCAATTGATGAGAAAGGAAGGAGACAAAGCCCTCCTAACTGATGGCTTACTAGTATCACAGCCAACTTTCTTAAATTACTTCTTAAACAGTAAGGGTGGAGAAGCTCTTTTTGGTGGGGAAGTTACGACTCCTCCTACTGCCAGCCTTGCTACTTTTTAGTTTGGCAGAATTAAATACAACAAATCTATTACTTGGAAGAAGAGGATTTGGAGTTAACTTAGGACTAGAAGCATTCACCTGGGCTTTCTTTCACCTAAATTAATCAGTCTTTACTTCATCTGCAACCTTCTTGGCCTTCATAGGCACCCATCTTCTGAGTCATCCTTCTTGGCCTTCATAGGCACCAATCTTCTGAGTCATCCTTCTTGGATCAACTGTTTCAATATTTCCACAGTTGGCGGCAGAATGTCCAAAGAAATTACATTTTTGGCATTTCACAGGGATCCATGGATATTCAATCTCAACAAGAAATGGATTTCCATCACCCATTCCTACTTCAATCCCACCTGGAAATTCAGCCTTTAGATCAACCTCAACAAAGAGCCTAGCAAACCCAACTTTTCTAATGATCTTTTCTTAATCATAACATGTTTGTGAAGGTTATAATCTGCACCCAGCTTTTCTAATAGTAATTCTAAATCATAGCACCAACTTACTTATCACAAGTTTTGAATTAGTCTTGATCAAAGCACATTCCCCCAAAAAAAAAAATAGTGATAATTGCAGTGCCAAAACTATCTAATCAGTAGGTCCACTTAAGTGAGATCATCACTATGAACTCAGTTTTGAATAACTGCATGTTAAAAAATTATCTTTATTTACAGAGAATCCAAACGAGCAAAGAAGAGAAATGGAAATTGCTAGTCCAATTCTAGAAATCTTTGGAAAATTCTTGGTGGCACCCCTTAGAAAACAGTTTTGGCTTCTGATTCACCACAAAAACAACTTGGAGAATCTCAAAGAAAAATATCGGATGCTGTGTGCTGAGAGGGCCGAGGTGCAATTAAAGGTTGACAGAGCCAGACGGAATGGAGAGGTAATCTCACCTTTGGTTGAGTTGTGGGTACAAGATGCGGATAAGATCATTGAAGGTCTGCCGAGATTCATAGAAGAAGCAAATAGGATAGCCGAGAATGGGTGGTGTCCAAATCTGAAGTCCCGTTATTCCATGAGTAGGAAAGCAAAGAAGATGACCCAGGCCATTGTTAAGCTTCCACAGAAGGAATTTGATAGTGTATCCCATTCTGCAGCTCCACAGGGATTAGAATCATCATCCATAGAAGGTTTTGAGGGTTTTCAATCAAGAATAAAATTGACAATAAGAGTTTTAGAGGCTCTAAGGGATGACAAGATCAACATGATTGCAATATGCGGTATGGGGGGGATAGGAAAAACAACAATGGCCAAAGAGGTAGCGAAAAGAGCAAAAGATAAGTTATTTGATGAAGTTGTAATGGCAGTGGTGTCCCAGAATCAAGACTTGAGAAAGATTCAAGGTCAAATTGCAGAGATGCTAGGTTTGAAACTTGTTGAAGAGAATTTACTTGTAAGAAAAGAAAGATTAAAAAAAAGATTAATGGATAACAAGAGAATCCTTGTGATATTGGATGATGTTTGGGATGTACTTGATCTAGAGGCAGTAGGAATTCCTTATGGAGGACAGCACAATAGATGCAAAATCTTGTTGACATCACGAAGTGAAGAAGCCTGCATTCAAATGAAAACTCAGTTGATTTATCCCATCAAAGTCTTAACTGAAGAAGAAGCATGGAGTCTTTTGAGAGATAATGCAGGTAATTGTATTGATACTCCCAATCTACGTCCAATAGCAAAGGAGGTTGCGAAAGAATGTGGAGGTCTACCTGTTTCTATAACAACTGTTGGAAGAGCGCTAGAAAACAAAAGCAAGGTAGAGTGGAAAGCTGCTCTTCAGCAGCTTAAAAAGTCTACCCCGAAAAATATTTCTGGTCTAGATTCAAAGGTCTATTCCAGAATGGAGCTCAGCTACGATTGGTTAAGAAGTGATGAAGCTAAGTCATGCCTTTTGCTATGCTGTTTATTTCCAGAAGATCATGATATTCCCATTGAATATTTGGTCAGATATGGTGTGGGACGAAGGTTGTTTGAAAGGATTGATAATGTGGCAGAAGCGAGAAATAAAGTTCATGCAATCGTTGAAGATCTTAAAAGATCGTTTCTACTGTTGGATAGTGAGAAGGGAGAATGTGTCAAAATGCATGATGTTGTAAGAGATTTTGCCATATCAAAGGCAGATGAACTTGGTTTTCTGGTAGAAAGTGATAATAAAATGGAAGAATGGCCAGAGAAAGATAAATATTACCATTATAAAGCAATTTCCCTAATGTCTCGAGAAATGAAAAATCATCCTGAAGACATAGAGTGTCCGAAACTTGAGCTTCTGCAGCTATCATGTAGCAAACTTACTACACAGATGTTCCCAGCCAATCTTTTTAAAGGGATGAAGGAACTGAAGGTATTGTCTATGCAAGGTATGTCCTTTCTGTCACTACCACAATCAATCCAGGTTCTTGAGAACCTTCGGACACTGCATTTGGATTATTGTAAGTTTGAAGATGTATCTGCAATTGGAGCACTTAAGAAACTAGAAATGCTTAGCTTTTTTGGTTCTAGAATCAGGGAGTTGCCGAGAGAAACCAAAAATCTAAGTCATTTAAAGTTGCTAGATCTGTCAAAATGCTTTGATCTTCAACGAATTCCACCTGGTCTCCTATCGAGTTTATCTCGACTAGAAGAGTTGTATATGGGAGAAGTCCTTATGGAATGGGAACCTACTGAAGGCAACAGAGAGGGAAAGGGATCCAATGCAAGCCTTGCTGAACTAATGTCTTTCTCTCATCATTTAATGGCTTTAGAAATTTGTATACCAAACCCCAAGTCATTCCCAAAAGACTTTCTCTTCAAAAATCAAATGCCAAGATTTCATATATTTACTGGTAATCTGATAAGTGGTGGGTTTTATAGGCCCCCACTTACTGATCAATTCAAATATCAGTCACATAATTATTTGTTTGAAAACAGTTTGGTACTTTGGGGAGTTGACATGCTTGAGATTCCAGAGAGTTCGATGCTTCATCAACTCTTACAGAAATCTGAAATTTTAGAATTGCGGGAAGTAAAAAATTTAAAAAATATTCTGTATGAGTTAGACCAAAAGGGTTTTCAATGCTTGAATGTTCTAAGAGTTCGTCATAGTAAGGATGTAGAATATGTTATTGATACCACATCAAATCAGACTCCACAATCTGCGTTCCCTATCCTGGAGTCACTGGAACTGTCTCATTTGGTTGAATTAAAAGAAATATGTCATGGGCTATCAAAACGCAGCAGTTTAAAAAATGTCAGATCAGACTCACAGCTTGCTTTTTTTGGCAACCTCAAATCTCTTTGGCTATCAAAATGCAGCCGTTTGAAAAATGTCTTTTCATTGTCCATAGCGAGAGGTTTGGTTAAACTCCAAAAGTTAGAAATAGAACGGTGTGATTACATGGAAGAAATTTTCCTCAAGGAAGGAGAAGAAGATGAAATGGCATTTGATAGGATCAAGTTTCCACAATTAACATCAATACGCATATCCTGTCTACCAAAACTCATTGGTTTTTGTACAGCTGGGGATCCTGCAGTTAACATTTCTCATAAATTGTTGCCATCCAAGACAATCCTGTGGTTACTGAATTTGGAAAATCTAAAATTAAATGAGGCTGATTCACTAAGAGTGATATTTGATCTTGAAGGAGTCGACCATGACTACCGAAGAATGGCAGTACTTGCTCAATTGAAAACTTTAGGCTTATGGAGTTTATCTAAGTTGACAGAAGTGTGGAACAGTGTTCCACGAGGTGTTCAGGGTTTTCAAAACCTAACATCTATTATAGTAAATAGATGTCACTGTCTAAGTTACTTATTCCCATCTTCTGTTGCAAAACTACTTGTGGAACTTCAAAGCATTACGGTGGATAAGTGTGTTGCAATTGAAAACATTGTTCAAAGAGATGGAGAGGAAGAGGAAGCAGATATCACTGTGTTCCATAAAGTTACTTCCTTCGACTTAATAGGACTGCCAAGTCTAGTGAGTCTTTCTACTGGAGCTTATTCTTTTGCATGGTTATCCATGAAGAAGATCGATATGAAAAGTTGTCCCAAATTGAAAACATTTGGTTCAGAAATTTGGAGCCCAAGAAAGCAGAAGAAAACCAATGGGGATCGAAGCACCACCAAAAAATCCCAAGGAAGCTCCTCAGTGAACAAAGAGGTATGTATCTGACTAAATAATAGTAATTTCTTTCCCTTAACATTAAAAGTTCTAGATTTAAGCACATATCCCAATGGTGCAATGCTGTTCTATTTGTTCATCTGCTCTATTCTTGATGTACCTAATATTGATTGCTTTTCTTAATTTTTCTATTCTTTATGCACCTAAAATTGATTGCTGTTTAATTTGTGTATCCACTCTGTTTATACCATCCGTAGATGGATATATTCATGCTTTGCTGTCAAGCCCATGGCTCCAAATAATTTTGATAGATCTAAAAGAAATGATTATTTTGATTATAATACTTCTTTTAACAGTACTTCTTTATTTGTAGCGTACTTTGACTAAGCTGAAGGATCCAAGAGCTAGTGATATCGACAATCCCTCAAAGATACATTCACTTTTTCCATCACATATAATTGGGTGCTTAAAGAATCTAGAATCAATTGTATTAGAGGATTGTCAGTTGCTGGAAGTTATATTTCAACTTGAAGAACTAAATTTCGAGGAAAGTGAAGTAGCATCAGTTCTTGATCAGTTAAGAGAATTGAGTCTATATAATTTACCAAAACTGATGCACATATGGAAGAAGGGTCCAGAAAGGATCGAAAAAGGTTTTGGAAACTTGAGATTGTTAGTAGTATGGGGATGTAACAGTCTGTCATATTTGTTCTCACCATCCATAGCAAAATTGCTTGTGATGTTAGAGGAAATACAAGTTACTAAATGTAAAAAAATTGAAGAAATCCTTATAAGAGCTATAGAAGAAGAAAAAAAAGAAAAAAATTTGTTCCACAAAGTGAACTCAATCTTGCTCAGGGACTTACCAAATCTGAAGTGTTTTTGCAATGAAGCCAATGCTTTTGAGTGGCCATCCCTAAAGAAAATGATTGTAATTAGATGTCCCAATTTAAGGATGTTTGTTCCGTCCAATCTAGAGACACCTGAGCTGGAAGGAGTATATGAAGACATTGAATTCAAAACAAGTCAGTGGAAGGGAGACCTTAATGCCACCATAAAGCACATATTCAAAGGAAAGGTATGGCACATTCTCACTGCAATTATCTCACTAATGGAAGAATTTAACACTTTTGTGTAACCATAGAAGTATATAATATGCCAATATTTCTGTTTAATTAATTAGCAGAAATTACACAACAGTTTAATTAAAATGAAGAAGGAAAGAAAGGAAAAACACAATTTTCGAATACCAAAAAAATGTTTTGAAAAACGGTAATTTCTTCACTTACGACCAGTTATAGCATCACCAATAGTAAGCACATAGTTACTTTCATGTTTCTAGTTGCAAATATTATGATTACTTAAATCACATAAATACTTCAATTCATACAGGGAAAACAGGTAGATCAAGAGACGTAGCAACAAGTGTAAACCGAAACCACTAAATCTGAGAAGGATATGTGATGCTGGGCAAGGCATACAGGAGGTGAGCATGTTACCTTTTTTTATATATCAATTTAGTATATTTGGTCAGAATCCAAAAATGCATAAAAATGAAAAACGCATACAATTTTTTTTTTTTTTTTTTTTCATATATATATTTTTGAAAGACGCAGATCATTAAATAGAAAATCATGTAGAGTCCGTTTGGATAGAACTTATTTTGCTGAAACTGAAAACTGAAAACTGAAAATACTGTAGTAAAATAATTTTTAAATGTGTGAATAGTACCGTGGGATCCATTTTTAATGAAAAAGTTGTTAAAAAGTGAAATTTGTGGGACTCATAAACAGTGCATTTGTGCACTGTTCATGGCTGAATAGTCAAACCTTGCGGCTGGGTTTGAAAAAAAAAAAAAAAAAAAAAAGGAAGCAAAACGCAAACGCAGCCATAAAAGCTGTATCCAAACGGGCAAGTAGTGTCCGGTACACTTTTTTCCTCTCAAGAAAGAAGATGCTAATTAGAACTACAACCTGTATTATGGGGGCTGAATAATAAAGAGGTTATATTAGATATATTATTCAATTGCTTCTGTACAACTTAGCCCCAAAAAAGTTGCTATAGAGTTGCCAATTAAACAATTTTTTTTTTCCCTTGCAAGAGAATGTGGTAATACATATATTACCTCAACAGTACATTGATTTCACTCATAAAACTGCAATCAATCAGGTCCTTTTGTTAATCCAAGCATGCTGGGAACATTATTAATTGACCGTGGCATTCAGGTACTTGTCTGTGTTTTTCTACGCTTAATCAATCATTTCATTTTGTGAAAACTATCTAATTAGTGCGTCCACTTTAACGAAATCATCACTTCTAACTCGGTTTATAAAACTGGAAGTTTATAATAAACTTAATCTTTCCTTGCAGAGAATTGGAAAGAAGAAAGGAAAGAAATGGAAAGTGTTATTTCAATTGTATCAAAAATTGGAGAATACTTGTGGTGCCAATTAGACAACAGCTTGGTTGTAGGAATTCCTTACGGAGGCCAAATCATATACATGTGGAATTGATGGAAACCACAAAATGTCTCCAAGATATTGAATATACATTTTCTTGTTAATGAGGAATACTCATCTCTGCATTTTCATTTTCTCTATTTGGCTTTAACTTTTTCTTTATCATACTTCACTTTTTATTCTTTGACATTTATTACCACTAGTCGCAAACTCACGTGATGTGTGAAAATATACAACTATTTTGTAACATGATATAATGTATGATTTATTCTTTAAAGTTAGTGAAGCTTTTATTTCTAAAATTATTATCATCTCTTCATCTTTACAAATATATCATTTTATTATTTTGAGTTTTTTTTTTTTTGAAAAACTTAGATGCATTTGATTAATATTATTCCATTATTGTTTTTGAGATAAAAGATAGAAATACTATTTTTTTTTTTCAAGTGATCTATATTATTCAAACTTTTGTATAGTGTGTTATGTATGGTTCTTTTTTTGTACAACTAAAATTTTTAAGTTCCAAATTCACATTCTCTTAAGAAGATTATCATGATAACCAAACCTTGTCACCAATTTATGATTGATATTACTTAAATAATTTATATAGAGACATTCAAATACATAATCATTTCACTTCTAAAATAACTAAAAATTACCTCAAACAAAAACTATAAGAGGGATAGAGGGTACATGTGATAAATAACTCAAAAAACACACCATCAAAGTATATTATCTAAAAGTAGAGACAAAAAAAAAAAAAAAAAAATTCATCATCTAAAATAGAGTTGCAAGAAAGAATTAATATAACAGAGAGAGAGAGAGAGAGAGAGAGAGAGAGAGAGAGAGAGAGAGAGAGAGAGAGAGAGAGAACCATCACCTTTTTTGGAAGAGAAAATGAGACAAATAACAAAATTATATAAAAGAAGATGAGTAGAAGAATATTCAAAAGAAAATGTATAGTTGTAAATACCAAATTATCTAAGTCATGCTATATAATAGAATAACATTAAATCATTCTGTAATTTCATAGGATAATATGTAACAAACAAACAAAAAAATTAAAAAGATAAAAAAACTTAAATATAACCAAATCATATCAACCTAAAGTAGAGTTAAAAATAAAAATTCATCAATTTGAAGAATTAAACATCCACAAAAAAAAGAATATATATACATATATATATATATATATAGAGAGAGAGAGAGAGAGAGAGAGAGAGAGAGAGAGTATTCACCTTTTTTGTGTGAGCAAAATATGGATTGAATAGAAGAGAAAATAACAAAATTTTATAGTAAAAAAAATGGGGAAAAGAAGAGTCAAAATAAAAGGAAGATGAAGAAATGGAGAAATTGTAAGGTTAAGGTATAGAGTAATAGAGAGATAAAAAGGAAAAAGTAAGTAAATGTTTTTTTTTTTTACAAGATAGAATTCTACTCTAGCCTAATTTAAGTATATATGTGTGTGAAACTCCTTCTCAGAGCTTTGAACCTTAGCCCTTACCCCCCCACACCCCACAAGTACTTATACTTATGGAGTGACCATCGTACCAAGGGTGTGCGGTGGTAAAAGTAAATAAATGTTAGAGAATGTAGAATTGTAAAGTGGCAAATTAATGAGGAAAAAAATAATTAAAAAGGAGATAAAATATTGAAATTAGGTTAATGATGTGACACTGATATGGCTCAACAAGAGCGCAACAACATCAAATACTATGCTTCAGCTTTTAGATATATATAGAATATAGACATAGATGCCTGTGTGTATTTTTTTATGGGTATCTATTACTATTACCTTGTAAGTTTTAATTACACAAATGTCAGATTGAACACAGTAAAGGCTACATATGCTCAATTTGTCAATGACTCAACCAACTAGGAGGCTTTTCTAAATTTTTTTTTTCCTAGTAAATTTCGCCTTTTAACCCCAAGCAATAGGATGGTTTCTGTTACCCTCTCTAATCTTCAAAATTTAGTAATCATCTTCTAAAGTTACACTCTAGATTGCAAATAGCTTCATAATATTCAAAAATTGACATATATGATGTTTTAAATATGTGGTTGTTGAGAGAAATGTACACATTTTAGTTAGGATAAAGTTTGGCTATAACTCCATTACATATCTTATTATTTGATATGAATTTCAAAAAATCCACCATTAGAATATATTTTCTTCTTATATTCTTCATATTTGCAAAATTTCTAGATGATCAAAGATCAATAGACATGTTACCTCAAATGTTTATATTTCAAGTTTTTGTAGTATAAAATCATGTGTAAATAAATAAGTTTATGGATCAAATAGTAAATAACATCCGATTAACACGAAATTTGACATTCATGTTAAGAAAATAAAGAACATGTAATCTAACGATTAGATTTTCAAAATATGTAGTCATGTTATTATTATTATTATTTTTTTAGAGTTTTGAGTATTGACAACAACTAAATTTGCATCTAAATTTTGTCATTTTATTCAAGTTAATACATTTTAAATTATTACAAGTCACATGATACTAAGTGTTAGAAAATGATTCATTGTTCAAATTTCCCTTCCTCCATTGTACAATTGATATATAAAAAAAAAATGTTAAAAAAGTCAAATTTTGAACCAATTTTTAACAAGCCAAGATAATTATTAGGAGTTATATGTAGTAAGTGCATAGTTTTGGATGGTCATTGTTTGGATTTTAAAATATAGGCTATGCATTACAAATAACCTAATAGATTAGGAACACATGACCTGCTGACTTCCTCTCTTTTATCTTAATCTGTGCTTTGAGAGACACTCAAAATCCTCCGCCCCCAACCCAAAAAAATAAAAAAGGTCCAGAGTGGCTAAATTAATACAGTAATTGGACTATGAACTATAAATAATATCTTAAACTTGTGGCCTAATTTAGACTGTCATTTTTTTTTTTGGGGTGACAGATAGAATAGAATTTCACTTTATGACATCTGGTCTATTATGATTGTTTTTTGTCATAAGGTGAAAAAACCAATTGGTTAACTGATTTTCAATTCATTCTTAAAAAAAAAAAAAACTGATTTTTGAATCTGTATTATTAACTGATATTTTTCTTTTTAATATAATCTAAATTTTTTACTGGAACTTTAGTCGTTTTTTCTAAAGAAAAATATTCTACGTTTTACCAACCTAATTTAATTTCTGTTAGCAATGGTTAATCGATCTGTTGTAGTACTTTTTGTGCATACAATCCAACTAACCTTTATTACTCTTCTTTTTGTCTTTTGTAAAGCATTCACCACTATTATTAGAGAATGGACAATATAGCCTCAATTCGACAGTAATCCTTCAGCACTATTGTTGTTCCTTTTGTTATCTATTTTTCCTTTTATTCTTTTTCTATGTTTATTTGTGTTTAAAATATAAATTACACTCTCAAAGTTTAATAAAAATTTATTTCGTGCCTTTAACATCATTTTTATTCAATTAGGTCTTTTAACTACCAATTTTTTTAATTAAGACCTCCTATTTGTCTTCGTAAGTAATGCTCTGCTAAGCACCCCAAAATGACTCTGTTTCAATTTTTAGCTTATTTTCTGAATATTTAATACCCAAATTATTTTTTTCTCAAAAAAAAAAAAACCCAGAAATTTTTTATTAATATTATTTGAAAAAATATAGTGAATAAAAAATGGAAAGCATTGCTAAGACTTCAAACAAAACTAAATAAAACCAGGGAAAAAAAACAAAAAAAGAACAAACACCCATTAAACCCAATTGAAAATGAAAGGCAAATAATCCATAAAAGCCGCCCATATACGTATACAAAACCAGAACTAATAAAGCAATTGAAGGTAAAGAAAATGTGCATGAGTTTTCATAAATTAAAAAAAAAAGAAAAAAAAAAAGTGCATGAGTTATAAAGACAAAAGGAAGCGAACCCATCAGCCATTTTGAAAGCACAATTGAAGAAACTGAGAAATGGAAAAAGACGAAAAGTAGGAAATAAAGAATTACGTAGAGGAAGCAAATCTTGAGAAATATGAGGTTGTCCTTGAAAAGTTGAAAGTGGCAAAGCAATTGGAGAGCTTTCTTGATCGACTTGTAATTGGATCAACCACAGCTAAAATCTCCTCTTCTTCTTTTTTAATGTTTTCAGTGCAATGGTGAAAGAAATTTGCAACATGGTTGTTAAATTTGAACAAGTTTTTTCTATGATCTACATCACTATCATTGTCTCTCTCTCCCTTGCTCAATCGAGTTAGGAATTGTTGATTTTGGGGCCAAAATGGCCAAATACCACTGTTTACCAAAATATATATCAATCTACCACTGTTTTGGAAATATGTAGAGATCTATCACATTTTTGAAACTCAAGTTTGTGAAATTCGAGTTTGCTGTATAACTCAAGTTCCGTAAACTCGAGTTCTTTGAAAAAATAGCCTTCAAATTTGCTGAAATTTTTTTGATGAAACTCGAGTACCATCTAAATTTTTCCATGGAACTCTTGTATCAAGTAAAACTCGAATTCCCCAAACTCGAGTATCCAAAAAGTAGGAGATCTTTATATATATTCGAAACAGTGGTAGATTGATATATATTTCGGTAAATAGTGCTATTGTGCCATTTTGGCCGTTGATTTTGGTACAAAGACAATGACATTTAGGGGGTGTATTTGTGTATCTGATTTTTTTTTAAGTCAATGTCTCTTCAATTTTTTTAATAATAATAAGAAATAATTTATGGTAATTAAATATTCAGAAAATTAGCCAAATTTTGAAACAATATCATTTTTGGGTGCTTAACGAAATATTACTTTAACCCATGACGGAGCTAAAAATTTGTGTTTGAGGAGGTTGAATAAAAAATAAAATAATTATTATTCTTTTCAATATATGTTATGGGGTTCAATTAATGATGTCGAAATGCATTGGTTAAGGTTAAGTTTAAGCACTTTATAAATTATATAGAAAACAAATGCATTTCAAAGTCAAGAAACCTAATTTAGTGTTAACCTACTCTGATACCAATTGTTAGTATTTTAGACCCTGGTTGATTGATGCTAATCAAATTAATCCAATTCAATTAGTTAATTGGTTATGATCTTGGATTTAGATTTGATTAATGACAATACATAAACCATATTGCAATATAAACAAGAAAATATGAAGGACATGGCAAGATAGTTATGAAGGCAAAACCTTAATAGGAAAAATCCTCTGGAGGCTTAACATTTACCCTCAACTAAAGAATCTACTAATGAAATCGAGGTGTACAATATTGAATTACCCAATCCTAAATTGCTACTTCTAGTAGAACTTATTGTCCTTACCCCATGAAACTTTCACGCGTTTGAACTCTTCCACAAGGGATCTCTTCACACGAACACATCAATATGTAACTTTAACTACCAACTTGAAGGTTCTCCTAGTAGCAGCTTGCTTGTGTTGTTGGTTGTAGTACCTTCCAAACATTCACCAATTTTTAAATTTTCAATTTGCTGGGTGATGGAGACACTTGCTTAGTATAGAACTGTAGGCGTACATCAATGCAGCCAGGGGTGTGCATAGGTTCAATTGAAGGTATTTTTAATCCAACCAACCATGGTCGAGTTGAAAAAAAAATCTAACTTAACCGAACCCACCATAGGTGTCTAACTCAACCTACTTGAATCAGGTTAGACCCATAGATCAGACAACTTTTATTTCAATTGAGCATTAGAACAACACCAACACCAATAAGAGCAAATCTATAACTTAATAAACCTGAGCAGTGCACAAAACCAACACAAACTATTTCATTTGTGCTTTAAAATTCAAACCAATACAAATATTCTAACCAAATAGTTTTATTTGTTGTGTTTGCCATATGAAAATCCTAAGTAATAGCACCACCATACACAAATTATCAAACCAAATGACATTTCATTTAATTAGTAAGATATCAAATAGATAAATATCAACTCAGTTGATAAACAAAAGAGTAAATAATAAAATTATGTAATATATTTGAAAAATATATGTTAAATATAGGTGTGTTGGGTTGAGTTAGGCGGATTTGTGAATTTGCTGATCCACACCCAACCCGATCCCCCGTAAAAATAAAAAAATAATAATAAAAATTGAAAATCCAACACAACCCAACAACCCCTAAAAACTAACTCAATTCAGCAGATTGGGTTGGAAAGGGTCGGTTTGGCAGATTGACGGGTTGGTTGCACACCCCTAAATGCAACAATCTCTCCTCTCTCTTTTGTTTAGCTTGACTTAGGTAAAATTTTATTTTAGGTCATGTATGGCATGCTTCCCAACGTGGCAAGGCCTTAAGTCATATTGTGCCTAAATCTAGAATTCATTAATCTAAGGCTCGATCAGTCAAGTGGTGTCTGGGCTTGCAATGAAGCTTTAGTGAAGCTTGATCGGTTGAATGTAGTCAAGCCTGAAGTCTAGCTAGCAGTTACAACAACTATCTTAAGTAATTAATGATGCAATTCTACAGTCTTCGTCTAGATCTTCAAACCAAAATTACAAACTGAATCTTCAACAGGTACAATTGGATAATGTTTTGAACATGGTTTACCAATACATACAATACATAGACATAACAAAAGTGAATCTAGACTTTCTTCCATACCCTTGAGATTGATGTTCAAGGAAAGGTACGGATGTTTATTAATAAATAATCACCATTGATTCATTGTCAAAATGGCCAAGCAAGAATTGAATACCTTTACATTCTCATTTTCTTTCTTTAAGGCTTTTACACTCTTATAATAACATCCACTTCCTTGTTTTCCATCACCCTTTCAATTCTTAATTACACCTAAAATCGATCTCGGTGCTCTACAAGTGTTGGCCAACAATTCTCTGCTGCAACCTGCAAATATTTCTGGGGCACACTTCTATGCTTTGTTTAGGAGGCAAAGGTAAGTAAACTTTTCTGTCCTTTTGGTGTTTCTTAAACATCTTTCCACGCCTGATTAATCCTAAATTTTTCTATGACCATGCCTCTTTGATTTGCACATTGTTTCACAATTCTGTTTCTTTTCCATTTATTTTATTTTGTTATCTAGTTATTGGTTGTCGATGGGTATTTCTACATCTCATATGGGCATTCACAAAAAGAAAATAAAATATTGTTAAAAAAAAAACAGAAAACATCATAGAATAGAAACAGTGAAAATACACTCTCTTAAGAAATTTTAGCAATTATCCATCCCTCAAAATTTATCATGGGTTTTGATTGGAGTTTGTGGTATTTCGTATTCCTTTGTGTTCAATGGTGAAGCTAGTAATTTTTCCTAGAAGGGCAAACCTTGGGAAGTCCCACTACCCAACCATGTTGGGTTACTAGTGAGAAAACGTACTAACCATGAACAAAACTTCTCAAACCAACTAGAACAAAATCTACCCTTTGAGATACCCTTGAACGAATTCATCAAATTAATTAATAGGATATCCCCCATAAATTACTCTTACCTTAAATTGTAATTGTTAGTTATATAGCATCTAAAAAAAAAAGGTAAACCCTAGAGTTTATTCCCTCAAATAAAATCCAACAATTGAAGTAAACTAGTAAGTTTCCCGTGCGATGCACGGATACTATTGTAATATTTTATGTAAATTTGTTTTAAAAAAATATTAGACATATATTATAGCATATTTATTCTAAAACTTTGTTAGTAATGAGTTCATCATAAAAGTAATAATTATAAATTGCTCACACACACACACATATATATATATATATAATATAATTATTTTGTTCAAGTAATGAGCAATAATTAAAACAACTTGGAGTAATATTTTATAATAAAAGTTGATAAAAGCATATTAATTCATTATATATTATTGATTTTTATTATATGATGTAATAAAAAGCTTCATTACGAAATCTTTTTTTTTTCTTCAATCTTTGTTATTAAGGTAAGGTAATGCTTGTTATCATCATCAGTTTCTCTATCTTCAATGTTTGAAGTTTAGTCCGTCCATATTTGTTTAATTTTTGAGCTTCCATCATTTTTTTTTTCCTTTTGTTGCATCATTTGTGTTAATCACTAATGAATTGGCATCGAGAGATTATTAATTGGATCTTACAAAATTTGGACTTTGTTGCTAAGATTTTTCATAGTATTTCCATTTATATTAAATTTCAATGATGTTACAGTTTTTTGTAAATATTTTTATTTTTTATTTTTGTTAATTTTGGAATAGTGCAACAAAAAGAATTAATATAGCATATTGAATTGTGTTTTTTTTTTCTTCCATACCTTTTTATCATTTGAAGGTGCATAAAAAATCTTAGCAACTATGTAATTTTCAAAATCATCATTTAGATTGAATTTATTCAAATGAAGTAGAGAAATCAATTTTTTCCTAATTTTTTTTTTCAAATCACGTGCAATTCGTTCTCCAATATCAATATTTTTACAATAATTTAAATAAGTTGTACCTCAATTTATTTTTCAACAAAATATCTTGTAGATTCAATTAGGATTTTCTCGGCATTTCAATCAAATATTACAAAATTTGTTTTGATAGTTGCATCAAAAACTTCAATTTGAATTATTTATCTGAAGTAATTTGCAATTGTATATATATAGTAGTTATAGTGAGATAAATATATTATAAATATCTAGAGAGTATGTAGTTAATGTGAGTGCCTCTAACTTTGGGATAGAAAGATTTATTTTTGTTTCACATTTTGCATACCAAAATGATTTTACTTGTGATTTGACATTCCTTTCACAAAGTACGCATAAAATGTAATACCAACCTATTGTTGTATCAATATCACTTATTATTGCAATACCCTAGCAGTTCACATCTTGCAATGAACTTTGAAATTAATATGTATTATATTTTTAATGTAAATAATATGGTGTATGATTATTTTTTATTTCCGTAAATGATGAGTATAAATTGAAATGATTAAGAAACCTGTTTCGTAGGATCTCATTCAATGCATTCTATCTTTACTATTGTCTTTATAATATTTAAAGATAAATCATTCTATGAAAATTTTTTTGCATGTATTTTTTGTATTTCTTGTATATGATCACGTTTTTTACCATTCCTATTATTGAATTTTTTTAAAAGAAAATATTAAGTTAATGGCATTTTGTGAGATAGTATATGATATTTATTAGACTTTTTTGTTATTATAAATTTTAGAAATTTGCACTTATTAATTATTTTAGCAACCTTAGGGATCTCAAGATTTATATATATTTTTGTCGCACTGGTCGATGACAGAGATTTGTCTGCATAAATTGCATAGAACATTATTAATAGACAAAAGCATATTGAATTGAAATTAGGGAAAAATGAAGACATGATTTCATGAGGATGAGATTTTCTAGAAGTATCACTTATACGTGAGGGAGGAAGAAGAGAGTTTGTAAGAGGGTAAGAGTTGTTGCTTTGATTTACACGTGAGAAAGGTCAAACTTGGGTCATAATATGTAAGGTAAGAATTGGCTTGAGTTTTTTATAAGATTTGGTCTACTTTTAAAAGGTAGTTTATTTTATAGTGAATTAATTTTGGTCTAATGGGTTTAATTGTCAAGAACAGCCCATATTTTATATAATAGTAAAAAGAAGTTACTATGATCTATTGGGTAACAGTAAAAAAAACTTAATAAAAAGAGGTAAAAAAATGCTAAATTTATATAACAGTAAAAATAAATTACTATGATCTATTGGGTAATGGTTAAAAAAACTTAATGAAAAAAGGTAAAAAATGTTAAATGCAATATTAGAGTGCCACGTGGCAGGACTGTAAAAAGAAGTTACTATGATCTATTGAGTAATAGTAAAAAAAACTTAATAAAAAGAGGTAAAAAAATGCTAAATTTATATAATAGTAAAAATAAGTTACTATGATCTGTTAGGTAAAACTTAATAAAAAGAGGTAAAAAAATGCTAAATTTATATAATAGTAAAAATAAGTTACTATGATCTGTTAGGTAACAATTAAAAAAACTTAATGAAAAAAGGTAAAAAAGGTTAAATGTAATATTAGAGTGCCATGTGGCAGGACCTCATGCACTCTCACATGAGGTCTCTGCTTTTATATATATATTGATTTGTCTAAATTATTATTATCAAATATTAGTATATCACTAATAAACAAGTCTATAAGAATGGCTTAAATTTATTGCTCAAACAAATACTTTCAATTAAACAAAAATTAATGAAACACTATTATTAAGTTTAAATAGAAAACAATTTGCTAGTATGGGTGGTTGGTGGGTTTATGTAGTGGGTTTGTGGAATGGGTGGTGGATTTTTGGTGGGTGGCTGGGATTTGTGGTGGTTGTGGTATGGGTGGTGGGTTTGTGGTGTGGGTGGTGGGTGGTGATGAATAAAAAAAGCAAAATAGATGATGAATAAAAAACAAATTTAAATCTTAGTCTTTGCTCCCAAAAAAAAAGAAAAATAGAAGAGAATATTTAAATGAACTAGTAAAAAAAAATAAAACATTTGATTTGAGTGTATTATAAAGTGGAGCGTTAAATAACTTAAGGTGAATGCCCACAATCCAACTTTTTTTATAATAAGCTATTGGTCCACTTCTATAATACTGGACCTTTTATATATATATATATATATATATATATATATATATATATATATATATATATATATATATATATATATATATTATTATTTTTGAATCCCACTACACACTACAATACTACATGTACTGATCTTTCTTATCTAATTGAACCACACATATCAATTAACTTTATTTCTTGAGAATATATTGTATTTTCTTGAGAAATGAGAATAGAAGACATTGAAACTTGAATATAATGCCATACACACACACACACACACACACACACACACACACACGTAGGGAGAGAGCCAAAGATAGATAAATACCAGGGAGGGGGCTAAGTTTTGAAAACATTAAAATAATTATATAAGGAAATTTTCAAAATTTGGGAGGGGTCATACATAGCTCCACCCCTGATCAGAACTGTCAGCCCTAACAAATGATAAATTGAAAGGAGATGCATCGTCCTTCTTCCAACAACAACTTCCTAAGTAAAATTTGTGGAAATCATAATAGGAATCAGTCACTAGAGTGTATATACTATTTTAGATTAAGAAGAAAAAGGAGTGATTAGATTGTAAATTTGTAACCATGCCAGCAAAAGAGTAAAAAAGAAAACTTGAATGTATAGAAGTGAATTTTAACAAATAAATATATTGAGATTGAAATAGAATGTTTAATGCCAACGAGGGCTTGGCTCAGCTGGTAAGGCTTGGATACTTCGTTTAACCCATCTAGGTTCGAGTCTCAATGGCAGCAGGACTCTGTTCGTGGGCATCCACACGGGTTGGCCTATGGGCTTTAATCTTAGTGCCCTGCCCGAGGGCTGGGATAACCTAGCTAACCCTTATTTTCTTACAAAAAAGAAAAAGAAAAAAGAAATATAATGTTTAATTACCTGTTTAATTAAAAAAGCACATGCTTGGAACATGTGAGAAAGGATCAAAAGAAAAAGATCTGTTTATCAACATAGGAACACCCAACATCACATAAAACATAATTATTAACTAAACATTTGCTTAGGATCAGCGCCACTTGGTGTATCCACCTGGTGCAATCACGGCTTTAGCTTTTGTGACAATTTGGTGCAGTCACTTGGTGCAACCATAGCTTCTAATTTCAACTTTTATTATATAGTAAGTATATGATATGAAATGATATGATATAATATAATTTGCATTTCAAATTAGGCTCTGACCAGAGAATTTTAAGAATATACATATAAATCCTAAAAGCTTGAAATTGAGTTTGGTTTTTTGTTTTTCTTAGAATCAAAACAGAAAATCATCAACGTGGATTTTACGTGCTCCCCTTCTCAGTTTGTCAAGTTTGACGACAAATCTGGTATTTTTTTTTTATCTCTAGTTTAGATTTTGGGTGGTCAAATTTGTGCCAATCTAGAGGTTTGTGCTTGGGTTTGGTGGTTTGTGAGATCTAGGAGATTTTTTTCATTTTGAAATGAAACAAACACCGAAAATAAAACACCCCTAAACATCAAAAAAGAAAATGTTACAATTGAAAACATTTTACAATGAAACAAACAGAATCTAAATCCCATCATGTATATTGTTAAATGTATTATAAATAATAGGTTACTTAACTCTCAAATTATGAGAGTGAGAAGTGAGAACAATTTTATTTACTAAAATCTATACCAAACATTCTATCAAACACCTTAAGCTCATCTTATAATCTTATCAATAGGTTGACATTAAGTAGATCACTACTCACTTGGTTTGAATAAATGAAAGATATAATTTAAAACTTTGTCTTTTGTTACAGAGAATCCAAAATAATAAAGCAAACAAATGAAGATTATTTCACATATCATCGACACCGGAGGAAACTTGGTGGTGCCAATCAAAAAATATTTTGGCTATCTAAGTCGCTATAATAGCAACATCGAGAATCTCAGAGATCAATTTCAAAGGCTGGGTGACAAGAGAGATGGGGTTCAATTAAAAATTGGTGAAGCAAAACAGAACAAAGAGGCGATTGCACCTGAGGTTGAGAGCTGGATAGAAAAGGTTGACAACATCAGTCAAGGTCTGCAAATATTCCTTGAACAAGATGTCAAAGAAAATACAATGGGATTGTGTCCCAATCTGAATACACGTTGTTCCTTGAGTAGGAAAGCTAAGAAGAAGACTTTGGAAATTGATGGGGTTTTAAGGGATGGACAATTCACTAAAGTGTCCTATCCTCCACCTCCTCCTCCTCCACCACAGGTCATAGAAACTTCATCCAAGAAAGGTTTTAAGGTTTTTGAATCAAGAATACCTATCATGAAAGAAGTTTTGACTGCTTTTAGAGATGACAAGATTAGCATGATTGGCATATGCGGAATGGAGGGGATTGGAAAGACAACAATGGCAAAAGAGGTAGCAAAAAGAGCAAAAGATGATAACCTATTTGATGAAGTTGTGATGGCAGTAGTGTCCCATAAAAAAGACTTGAGCAAGATTCAAGGACAAATTGCAGATATGCTAGGTCTAGAACTTGAAAGAGAGAGTGTACTTAGAAGAGCAGAGCAGATATATTCAAGACTAATGGTTTGTAGTAAGAGTGTCCTTGTAATATTTGATGATGTTTGGGAAGAAGTTAATCCAAAGGATGTAGGAATTCCTTATGAAGGTGAACTCAATAGTTGCAAAATCTTGTTGACATCAAGAAGCGAAGAAGTCTGCAATCAAATGAAATCTCATAAGATTGTTAAAATTGAAGTCTTAACTGAAGAAGAAGCTTGGAATTTTTTCAAAGAGATGGTAGGTAATTGTGTTGATACTCCTGATCTACATCCAATAGCAGAAGAGGTTGCAAAGGAATGTAAAGGCATACCTATTGCTATCGTTACTGTTGGAAGAGCTCTAGAAAACAACAGAAAGAACAAGTGGGTTGCTGCACTTCAACATCTTAAAAATCCTATCTCAAAAAATATTCCTAGTCTGGATTCAAATGTCCATTCCAGCATACAACTTAGTTACACTTTGCTAGAAAGTGATGAAGCCAAGTCATGCTTTTTGCTATGTTGTTTATTTCCAGAAGATTATGATATTCCCATTGAATATTTAGTCAGATATGGAGTGGGACAAAGGTTGTTTGCAAAGATTGATACTATGGCAGAAGCAAGAAATAGAGTTCATGTAATGGTTAAGGATCTTAAAAGATCAAATCTGTTGTTGGATAGCAATGAAGAAGAATGTGTGAAAATGCATGATGTTGTACGTGATGTTGGGAAATCAATTGCTAATGAACATATCTTTTTGGAAGAATGGACAGAGAAAGATACATATGAGAGTTATGCTGCAATTTCCCTTGTATCTCGAGAATTGAAAAACCATCCTGATGACTTGGAGTGTCCGAAACTTGAGCTTTTGCAGTTATCATGCGGCAAATACACCACTAGACAAACGCTCCCAACCAATCTATTTAAAGGGATGATGGGATTAAAGGTTTTGGCTTTGCAAGGTATGTCCTTTCCATCACTACCACAATCCATACAGGTCCTTCAGAACCTTCGGACAATGCTTCTGGAATATTGTGAGATAGAAGATGTGTCAGCAATTGGATCACTTGGGAAACTTGAAATGCTTAGCTTTCTTGGTTCTAAAATCAAGGAGTTGCCCGAAGAAATAGGAAATCTTAGTCATTTAAAGTTATTAGATCTGTCAAAATGCTCTACTCTTCAGCAAGTTCCACCTGGTCTACTATCAAATTTAACTCAACTAGAAGAATTGTACATGGGAAAAGTCTTTGTGAATTGGGAACCTACGGATGGCAAAGGAGAGGGAGCCAACGCAAGCCTTGCTGAACTAACATCTTTCTCCCACTCTTTGATGGCTTTACAAATTCATATACCAAACATCAAGTTATTGCCAAAAGACTTACACTTCAAAAATCAAATGATTAAATTTCGCATATGTGCATGTGACAAGCCAATGAATTGGAGATATGACCACTTATCTACTTTCTGGGACACAACTCAGTATATATTTAAAAACAGTTTGGTACTTGGAAGATTTGCTGCAAGTGAAATTGCAGAGAGTCGGATGCTTTGTCACCTGTTACGTAAATCTGAAATTATAATTTTGAAAGAGATAAAAGATTTCAAAAACATTCTGTACGAGTTAGACAAAGAGGGTTTTCCATGCTTGTTGGTTCTAAGCATTTCAGATAGTGAAGGTGTAGAGTACGTAATTGATGCCACATCTCATCAGACTTCTCGTGTTGCCTTCCCTATCCTGCAGTCATTGGAACTGATGGAATTGCATAATTTAAAAGAGATATATCATGGCCAATTCCCAGAGAAATCCTTTAGTGGTGCACACTCACAGCTTGCTTGTTTTCGCAACCTAAGATCTCTTCGACTATTGGAATGCAACCATTTGAAAAATGTCTTTTCGTTGTCCATAGCAAGAGGTTTGGTTCAACTCCAACAGTTACACATAGTTTCATGTGGTGACATGAAAGAAATTTTTTGTAAGGAAGGAGAAGATGGGAAGGCACTTGATAGGATAATGTTTCCAAAATTAAGATATATAGACCTATCCTATGTACCAAGACTCATTGGTTTTTGTACAGTTGAGGGTCCCGTTGATCTTGTCCAACCATCCTTGAATCATGAGGTATGATTCACTCTTGGTAAATATTATTAGTATTTTTATAAATCATTCCTTTCAAAAGCTCATTTGTCAAATTGATTTATCAATTTTTTAACTTTCCATGCTTTGGTCTGGATTTGATGCTTCTTACATAAAAACTTGAAAAGTTGAAAATTGTTGACGATAATTTAATGGATTTATCAGGTTGGAAGGATTGACACTGATGAATTGGCCACTATAAGAAGTGAAAAGATGACAAACATTGAGCAAATTACTAGATCCTTTCCTGAATCAACACCCCCCATCTCTCATAAATTCTTTTCATCCAAGACCATCTTGTGGCAACCCAATTTACAAAAACTTGAGGTATTTGATCTTGAAGGACTAGAAGTGATATTTGATCTTGAAGGACAAGAGGTCGACCATGATGGCCAAAGAATAGTAGTAGTACTTGCTCAATTGAAAACTTTAACACTACAGAATTTATCTAAGTTGATGTTTGTGTGGAAGAATGTTCCACAAGGAATTCAGGGCTTTCAAAACCTAACATCAATTGAAATAAATGCATGTTACAATCTAAGATATTTTTTCCCACATACTGTTGCAAAACTACTTGTGGAACTTCAAAGCATTAAGATACGGTGGTGTGACATGATCGAAAACATTGTTCAAAGAGATGGAGAAGAAGAGGCAGAGGATATCATCTTGTTCCCTAAACTTACTTCCTTCCATTTAGGTTTTCTGCCAAATCTCATGAGTTTTTGTATCGAACCTTATTCTTTTGAATGGTCATCCATGAATCAGATCTATCTGTCTCATTGTCCCAAATTGAAAACATGTGGTTCGGAAATTCGAAGCACAAGAAAGCTAAAGAAAATTATAGGGGAATTGGATTTGATACCCCAAGAGCCAAGCCTTGAGTGTGCTCCGCTTGGCAAGAATTATGGTCTAATGGTTGTGTCTGAACAAGGCACCTCCAAGAAATCTGAAGAATGCTCATCTGTGAATAAAGAGGTATGTATCTCACAAATTACAATCCACACTCCACCCCCCCCAACCCCCCCCCCCCCCATTTTTTAACTTTTAAAGAAAACAACACAATGAAAGTTCTAGATTAATGCACCTGTATTATGAAGCATGGTTAAAACCTTAAGTCAATCAACAGGGTGATAAAATAAATAAACATCAACATTTATTGCTTTTCTATTTGTATATACCACCTTCTTTTGTAGATGGATATATTATGTTTTGCTGTCAAGCCCGTGGATATAAATATAATGATTATTTAGTTCTTTAAAAGCAATTGATTATTTGTAGGGTAATTTGACTAAGGTGAAGGATCCAAGAGATAATGACATCGACAACCCCTCTGAGATGTGGTGTACTTTTCCATCCCATTTGATTGAGTGCTTAAAGAATCTAAAAACGATTGAATTGAGTAGCTGTGATTCACTGGAAGTTATATTTCAACTTGAGGAGCTAAATTTTGAGGAACGTCATGTGCAATCAGTACTTGATCAGTTAAGAAAATTGAATCTGTTTAATTTACCAAATCTGATGCACATATGGAAGAAGGGTCCAGAAATAATTATGGGCTTCAAAAACCTGAGATTGTTAGAAGTAAGTGGATGTAAAAGTCTGACATACTTGTTCTCACCATCCATAGCAAAATTGCTTGTGATGTTAGAGGAAATAAGAGTTACTAGCTGTGAAAAAATTGAAGAAATCCTTCAAAGAGCAAGAGAAGAAAAGGAAGAAAAGGAAGTTTTGTTCCACAAAGTGAACTCAATCTTGCTAAGGGACTTACCAAATCTAAAGTGTTTTTGCCCTGAAACTAATGCTTTTGAGTGGCCATCATTGAAGGAAATAACGGTAATTGGATGTCCTACTTTAAGCATGTTTATTCCATCTAATCTAAAGACACCTAGGCTGGAGGGAGTATATGATGAAGTTCAAGTTTCATCTTCACCATGGGATGAAAAAAAACTAAGAAATTGTCAATGGAAGGGAGACCTCAATGCTACCATACAACACATGTTTAAAGGAAAGGTATGGCTCATTCACACCACATCATCTCTCTAATTTGACAGTTCTACTCCTTCATGTAGAATATCACAATATAGAATTTGCAAATAGTTCAATTTTATTAAATACCAAAAATTAGACCACAGTTTTATTGAAAAGAAAAAAGAAAAAAGAAAAAAACAATTTGCATATACCAAGAAAATGTTTTGACGGAGTATTTTTTTTTTTTTTCACTTACAATCAATTATTGAAGCATCAATAGTAATCACATAGCTACTGTCATTTTTCAATTGCAAATATAATGATTACTTAAATCAAATATATTTTTTATTCGTACAGGAAAAAAAAAGGGATCACGAGACACAACAATAAGAGCAAACTGTGACCATTGAGATTGAGGAGGATATGTGATGCTGGGCAAGTCATACTGTTGGTGAGCATATAACCTTTTCCGATATGAGTTAAGTATTTGGTCAGTGTCCAAAAATGCATAAAAATGAACACACACACACAAACATATATATATATATATATATATATATATATATGGCACAATATGTGAAACAGTTCTAGCCAACAAAAGACCCAAGAAATATTTTTGTGAGCAGCAGATTATTAATAAAGAAATCATGTAGAGTTTGGTAGAATTAGGTGTTACTCATTGTTAAAAAAGATTTTTTTATTTCCCAAAGAAAGAAAGATGCTATTTAGAAATACCTGTACTATGTAGGGTCACTGATGAAGATATATATATATATATATACACACACACTATTCAATTGCTCACCTAGTACAGAATATCACATCCTAATGGAAGAGCAGTGATTTTCAAAGCCTAGGTATGTGGCTTTCATTCGATCTACTACAATATCATCTACTAATAGGGAGATTTCCTACCCAAAGTATCCATATTTCACTGCATTAGTGGTGCTGTGGTGAACAACCAATAAGACAGAAATAAGTATCACAACAAACACTATACGAGCCATCTAAGAAATGTGAGCTTGTTTAAGGGAGTATGCAAGCAGGTTGCTAATCATGCTCAATCAAAACTTATTCCATTGCCCATATGGTTATACTTATTACCAACTAAATCTATTTTTGGTCCCTAACACATTTGCAAAAAGAAACCACACAAATAGAATGCAACTTGACTCTAGTTATCAAATTATTAGACAATTTGGAACCAATTTATTTACAATAAATAGCTGATATTCATAAAAAATATATCTAATAAACAATGAGTCCAATACATCTTGTTCAGAAAAAAGACATATTTTTCTAATTTTAAGACAATTACTTGTGGACTAATAGTTTTTATTCGCATGTCTAGGAAGGAGTTTTGGCCGTGCTCAAGCCTTTATATCCCCATCTAGAAGTATTTTAATGATAGTTTCATAAAATCTGGAAAACCATATTTGGCAAATTATTGATAGTTTGCTAAGATCTTGGCTTCACAAAAACTTTGTTGTTCTGTCCACCCTGATTATTTCGCTCTAATTTTACATTTATTATAAGAACAAAAACATCACATTCTAGAAATTATATTGAAATCTTTAAAAGATGATACTAATTAAACTTGTTAAATTATAGGTTTCCTTTTTCCTCATTATAGATGGAAGTATAAAAGTGATGAAAGTAGTCCATTTAACTCATATATAGAAGCATGTAGCCAAGAGCCTTATAACTTAATTGATACATCTCCATACACAAAGTGCTTGGGGGTGTAAGGGGGGAAAGGGTTCAAGGTGTGGGGTTAGCATTGTATTCTAACTATCTCTAAAAAAAATTAATAAAAAAAACAAAAAAACTCATTGTACATTTAAAGTCTCACTTGCAGTTATATGATAACAGGCGGTGTCGACTACGTGCTTTTCAGCTTCAAGTTGGTAGGAGACTATGATGTTGGTGTATATATATGTAGAAGAAGCATTGTCACAAAGCATATGAGAAACACATCTAAAGCTTATGTTCATTCCACACAAGGCCTTATAATGTTTTCTTTATTATGGTATAATTAGCTGGATCTATCTTATGCTATCTGTATATGTATTTAGGGAACATTGATATGTGTGAAAATATTCTTATTTGTTTTTGTCTATGTTCAACATTTATTCCATAGGACCCCAAAACTGAATGTGTTTGTGAGTTCCATATGTGAATGTCATACAATTATCTCCATGTTTAAATGCTCAAGTAAAGAGGTACACTCATGTTCATACTAGTTTGTCTTCTTGATATTTTTACGTTTATTTAGTCTCTTTGAAATAGAATCAAGTTATATTTCATGCAGATATTTTAGAATGTCACACCACCTGATAATATTCAATAGGATCAATCCTTTGCCAAACGATTATTCAACATCAACATTCCGTTCTCTTCCCTTTTTAGGTTATGCCCTGTTCATATTTCCATTTCCTGAACTTGTTCGCTCTTGTTACTTTCTCATCTTTTAGGCTCCTGTTTCTTTCTTTTTTGGGTTATGCCTTGCATAAATCAAGCCTGTTTATGTATTTTTCAACAAAAAAAAAAAACCCTTAAAGATTCATTATACATACTATCACTTGCCTTACCAAATTGCAATCCAAGCAACTCAGAAACCATGGATGATATTTTTTTACAATTACAATTCTAATTCCTATACATCCTAAAATTATGACTTCAGGGGAAGCTTAAGAAAAGTTGAACTAGGAAAATTATGCAGGAGGTCAAAATGAATCCTAAAGGAGATATTTTTTAGCATAGGGGGAAAACATAAAATGGGTTTGGTACACAATAATCTTCCTACAATACCAGGCTATAAGGCCATAGGATTTTATGCACATGGATATTGGGTTAAGTGCATAGTTGTGAGGAAAACCACCAGCCAATTTATATCTATAAGCTTATTTGCAACATACAATATGGACATTTTATCAAGCTATATGGCAAAGAAATGAGAGATTGGAAAAAAATACTTTCTATTCAAGACTTTAGTAGGGAATACTCGTTATGTACTATACGAGTTAAAGAAAAAGAAAAATGGATGAAAAGAAACAAAACATTGTATAACAGTATAAGTGCCTAATAAGTGGTAACTGAAAGAGCCGCACCAAGATTAGTCTAATTTTGTCAAAGACTGAGCTTTGGCTACATCAGGCTTCATTGCTTTTCTAGGTTCCAATCCTATTACTTGGGCTGCTAAAAAGCAACCCACTACTTCTAGAAGTTCCACCGAGGCCAAATACAGGGCCTTAGCTTCTACTGCAGCTGAACTCTCTTGGTTGAGAATTTTGATGTAAGAGTTACACATTTATCTTCTGAAGCCTCCCTTATTATGGTGTGACAACTTATCTGCATTGGCCTTGGCATCTAATCCAGTTTTCCACTCTCGCACAAAACATATAGAGGTGGATTACCTTTTTGTGCGAGAGTGTGTCATTCAAAAGGATATTCAAGCGCAATTTATCTCTACAAAGGATCAACTTGGTGACATTTTCACTAAATGTCTTCTTCTCGATTTATTGTTATTCGTTCGAAACTCACGCTGATACCTCCCCCTAAGTTTGAGAGGGATGTAAAGGGATATGCAGTAATAAAACAAATGACATTGCAAATACGGCAACACATGCATATCAATGGAAGCCTAAGTTAACTGATAGGGACACATGAAATGATAATAGAGGTCATAGTGTTGTAACAGAATCTGTTTCTATTTCTGTTATGGTGACGTGAGCAATGGTTATTGGCTTTGACCGTCTCACCCAGCCCTATATAGATATTGTATCTCTCTTTCTAATCAATGCAAGCATAGTATTATCAATTCCAATCATTCTTTCCCTCAACCTTTCTTTTCTACTAGATTAGTCTCTATTGTTCTAGAACTTCTTCAAAAATCACCATACTAATTAACTAAGAAGATTTCCTTCAGGTATGAACTCTAGAACTTCAAAATTTGGAAGATTCTTTTGTCAAGTTTCTCTATTTCTAAATCCTAATCTACAACTTATCTCTGCACTCCCAATCCTCTTCCCCAAATGAAAATTATTCTCCATCTGGATTCTAGAAATCACAATCTAACTGGAGGAGCCAAACTAACACCAATGTAACAGAAAAAAAAACAAAAACTAACAAACAAACACCATCTATTTCAAAATCTCAGATCCAAACCTGTCTATCTCAAACACACATTTTTCAATCCCTCAACACTCTGTCTCTTAAATACATGTGCTTCGATTTTCACTAACGAAAAATATGTGTAAACAATAAACTCGGAAAATTTATATATGAAAATAAAGCCAGTGGAAAAAGAATTAACAACTCTACTTAAAAACTTAAAAAATTAAAATCCTAGGGCAAAAAAACCCCTCTATCTGACATACAAACACATATTATATGCAGTGCAATAATCAACAACTGCAAAGTACAACATCCAAAAATTAGAAAGAACTGAAGTATTTATATGGTATGTAGATACGAAACCTTCGATGAAACCAATAAAAACTATGCAGAAAAAGAAGTAAATGGACATCACATTAGACTTCGGGTGTTGCCGTGCTCATACAATAGTTCCTTGAACCCTTTCGAATGGTATTAAGTATTGTACTGGTAAAGTAAGCTATTTGGACGGTGATGAAATGAAAGGAATTTTTTTTTTTTTTTTGAGAAACAAAATAAAAATATAAAATGGGCTAGTTCTTTTTCTATTTGGTTGAATTTACCTAATGGAGGGGCTAGCCAAATACTCTAGGATGTAAATTTTTTATTTGAATTATTGCAATATGATTTGTTCTTTAAAAAAAGAAAAGAAAAAGGAAAAAAGATTCTCGATGGTCCATCACACTATCATTTCCCTACACAGTACAACTACAATATTTATTATTAAAAAAATTTACCTGAAAATAATTGGGAAAATTGAGGTTTTACATCCCAGGAAAAAAGACATAAAACTTAAAATACTATAAACCTTAAGAATGTGTTTCCCCTCAAAAAAAAAAAAAAAAAAAAAAACCCTTAAGAATGTGTATTTTAATTTGAATATTTCACGCTATTAGTTCTATGATGAAATTGATAAAATTGAAAATGTTATTTTGCTTTGGGTTCATTACATCTTTGTTGGGCAATTTAGACCTTGTTAACGTCAATTAACCAATTATTAAGCCAAGTGATTTAATTAGTCCAATCATGCTTATGGCATTGGTTAATGTAAACAAACACAATATTGCATAAAACAAATTCACTATATAAAATTAAAGTTTTACAAAATAGATTAATCATATTCTAATCTGATACCACCTATAATACTTACTGACATTATCCAATGAAGCTCCAAATCTGTAAACTCTTCTATATAAGAACTTTGTTGCACATGAACTTCTTGCTCATGACTTCAAGTACCCACTTGAAGCTTTTTTCAACTTGATTGTCAATTTGATTTTGTATGTGCAATATTTATCTTCAACTTCCTAATATATTTGAAATTGTTTTCTTATCAAGGATGTTATCGGTGACCAATACAAACTACGAAGACGCCGAAGTGAGAGAGAGAAAAATACGTTCTAATTTTTACGCCTAAAATTGAGCTAGCAGTTACAACAACTTTCTTAAGCAATTTTTGATGCAATTCTATAGTCTTCATATTGATCTTCAAACTAAACTTCAAATTGAATCATCAAGAAGTACAATTCGACAACGTTTTGAACACAGTTTGCCAATACGTACAATACATAACCCTAACAAAAGTGAATCTAGACTTGCTTTCCCTTGAGATTGATGTTTAAGGAAAGGTACAGATGCTTATTAATAAATAAATCACCATTGATTCATTGTCAAAATGGTCAAGCAAGAATTGGATACCTTTACCTTTTCATTTTTTTTCTTAAGGCATTTACACTCTTATAAAAAAAAAAACATACACTTGCTCGTTCTCCATCATCCTTTCAATTCTTCCTTAATTACACTTAAAATCGATCATCGATCAAAGTGCTCTGCAAGTCTCTCTACTGCAACCTGTGATTTTCTGTGGTACACTTCTTTGCTTTGTATAGGAGGCAGAGGTAAGTAACAAAAACATTTCCATCTCTTTGGTGTTTTTTGAATATCTTTCCACGCCTGGTTACTCCGAAATTTTTCTATGGCAATGCTTCTTTGATTTGCACATTGTTTTACAATTCTGTTACTTTTCTATTTATTTTATTATGTTGTTTAGTTATTGGTTGTCAACTTGTAGTTCTACATCTCATATGGGCATTAACAAAACAGAACATAGAATATTGGTTTTTTTTTTTAAAAAAAACAAAAAGAACATAGTTTATAAAAACGGAGAAAATACGCTCTCTTTGGTAAGATAGTGAAAATAAAAAAATATAAATATAATAAAATGAAATAAAACGAAGGGCAAAATTCAAAAAGTCCCTTGGGGTTAGGGTCTGAGACTCTATGCTATCAATCTTGTATTATTTCGTTAGCTGTTGAAAATGGTCATATGTTATACAAGGGTTCACTACAAAAAAAAGGTTTTATAGCCGCGTTTTTAAAACGTGGCTATAGGTCAGAAAAACGTGACTATAGGTCGATTTGGTCTATAGCCACATTTTTTTAGGCCGCGTTTTTACTCGCCTAAAATGCGTAACTATAGCCTAGAGGGGTCTATGGCCACGTTTTTATAGCCGTGGCTATAGGCTGGGACCAATGGCCACGTTTTTATAGCCGTGGCTATAGGACATACTCTAGCCACAGTTTGAAAACCGCAGCTATAGGGGCAATCTATAGCCGCATTTAAAACGTGGCTATAGGTCAAATGTTGATTGTCTGGAAGAAAGATTAGCCGCGTTTTTAAAAACGCGGCTTTAGCCCATTACTATGGCCCCATTTTAAAGACGCAGCTATAGCCTTGTTTTTTTTTGGCTCTCTCTTTGGCCATGAATCTTCAACCCCATTCTTTTCCAGTATGAAAGACACATAAGTCACATAATTTATAAAATGAAATTGATTTAAGCAAAGTCACATAGGATTGTGAACTATATCATTGTCTCCATTGACTTAAAATTATCTAACATATATTCTAAGTCTATAACTTAATAAATTTTGTGTAATCCAACCTAGCCAAAGAAAAAGCACAAACACAGATTAAATACCAATTCAGAATGCATATATGGATAATACACTGATACACAGCCACCACACCAATTCTTTACTGTAAAGACTCAAACTAAGATTGCACAAGGTTCAAAATCTAGGCAAATATGGGTTAAAATTACAATTTGATAAGCACCCAAATAACTTTTAATGGAGAAGAGACTAGTAGAACTATTAAGTACAAGAATGGTCACAGAGACATGAAAGGGTGACCAACAAAGTAAGAGCACCTGACCAATTAAGATGTCCAAGAAACCCATTAACCAAAGTAGGAAAAGCAAGTGAAAGGGAGGAATAATAAGAAACCAATGAAATTGGAGGACTTGGAAAGAATGTTTCTACAAGGAGTTATTCTTTCCGATCATCCAATTCCGAAGAATTTCCATAACCCACTCTCCCTTTCACTCTTGCTCCATTATTCTGACCCTCTCCTCTTATCCACAAAAGAAGCAACTATAGTACTTATCCACAAACTACATGAAAGAAAGATGATCAACAAAAAGCAGCCCCCCCCCCCCCTAACACACACGCCCAAAAAATAAAGGACCTAAACCTTGCAGATCTTCAACTAGGCAAGCCAAGACTAATAAAATTTTACCGTCAATTATGAAAAGAAATACACCTAAGATATTCAAGGCTGAGGAAGTGCACTCTTCACATTTCTACATATCAACCACAATATGGAATAAAAAAATTAACAACTTATTTTTTATAAGTAAAAATTCAATAACTCTTGCATTGCATGACCCTAATGCTAGAAAGACAAAAGTTGTTAACTTTCATGATTGTTAAAAGGACACAACACACGCACGCAGACAAAGAGTTGCAAAGAAATTGTTTACTAACCTATTTCAAAATAGTAGTCGCTTTTGTCATATCCATGAGGGTCAAATACATCTTTACTAAAGCAAGACCCTATTTGATCAATATCTTGATACATCACTACATGCACCAGGAAGTCAGGGTTCCTGTAATCCTTCCTATATGGCGTACCTCTGCATTGAAGCTTTTTCCACCTTTCTTGTAATCAAGAAACTTATTTACTTTCCTCTGCAATTACATGAGAGAAAAGAAAAGGATAATAAGAGTGAATAAAATGTCTTATATCTGATAGCAATAGCAGCATGCTTGTAATTTTAGTACTTTATTAATCCAAAATTAGCTTAGAACAGAATTTTTAATTAGGTATTAAGCACAAATGCCTAAGGGGCCTAGATGGATGAGAAACTAATTGAGATGGGTTCAATTATAGCTTAACTTATTGAAGATCGGTTCAAACTTAAAAGTGAGTACTGAGGCTGTAAACCCTTTAGATGATGATATTGCAGAAACTGACACTATAAGCACAGATCAAACGGGATGCAGAGGTCTTGATTTTTGCTTAAATATATTAAGGTTCTCTCAGCCAATCCTCAATCAACATTCTAATGTAAAAAAAATCTCACAATCAAAGCAATAAGCCAATACCCATTGGTGAATTTCATTTGAAGGTGTCAAATTCAAAAGTTCACCTATTTTCTAGGCAGCACATGGCCCTGTTTCAGCTCTAGTGACCATATAGGACCTTTTTTTTGTAGTGAACTTATATAAATAAGTGAAGGAGCTGAGAGCTATTTGGATTGTTGGACTGTGGGCAGTTAACCTATTCATCAGATCATCCTATCAATTACTTCATCTTTAAAATAAAAAATAAAAAAGGAGAAGTTTCATTGTGAGGCTAAATTTTATTCAAGTTTGAGATAATAAAAAGTCTTTCCAACCTCAAACCCTCTAAATAATTTACACACTGAACTGGCCAACCCTATTAAATTTTAGAAATCTATCACAAAACATTCCATTTATATTTGAAAAATCTAAATCCATACCAAACCTCTCATTTATCTTACTATAAGTTGGGTCAAATTTGTCAAATGGGTCAAATTGGAGGTAGTGGTATAAAATCCTAGGGTTTTTATTATTATTATTATTATTATATATATATATATATATATATATATATATTTCTTGAGAGTAAAAGAGAGGAACACTTACTTTGTTGCATAATATTTATAATCAAAACAATTTAATAATTTAAATGCATCAACGCATTTGAGTACCTAAGGTGATCTAAACCCTTCCCAAACCATAACATGTAAAAAGTTGAATCAAAATCCACCATAAACCCATTAAAAAAATTCAAACCTTTACTATTCCTTCTCATCTGTAAAAAAACTCAAAACTTAATCCAATATTATCACCGCTAAAAATGTAGGAGCCCAAAATGCAATTAGCACTAAGGCACAATAAATCATCATTCACATCAATAATGCTAAAAATGCTAAAAAGCCAATTTAACAACCAACACACAAAAATACCTACTACATCAAAACCTAAAAAATAGCTCAAACCTAAAAAAATATTAATAAAATTTTACCTTTTTTTGTGTGTTGAGAATCGAATAATATGAACAATCTAAACGAGTGGCCCGGTCCCAAGGGAAAAACTTTCCTCTTTTCTAATTTTCTTTGGACACCCTCGATGGAGACAGATTCGAAATTTGGGAGATTTAGAGCAGAAGGGAAATATGACCCACTAAAATGCTTGGGACAGCATCAAGTAAGTCAAGGCTTGGTTGACACCATGGTCGTGATTATGCAGCCTCATGGGGGAATTTAGTCATAGCTCTAACTTAATTTGACTAGTCTAATATAAGTCATAATTCCAGTTAAAGAATATAATAGATACGTTGTAGCCTACACTATTCTATATAATCTTCTATTATTTGGAGACCTATCCAAACTCAACTGATTTTTTTTGGCCTAACATTGACAGCTTAACTTTATAAAATGTAAAACTTTATATCATAATCTTCTAATTTATCAGTTTCAGCTCCTCTTTTTAGCCACAATTAGTATCTTTAATATAAATAAGGCGTCATCGACTTGAACTTTGACATCATTAATCTAATTTTCTTATTAACTTGATAGTGATTTGACTTTGATTTAAGCAAGTAATTTGTTTTAATTATATTCGTAGGGACCCACAATAATGCATGCTCCTAACCTGGCCACTAACTTCACAGAATATATGATTACATGTGATATAGATGCTAAAATAAATAAATTCTCCCAAAAAGAGAACCCATAAGAACTTGGTATCACTCAGTGGCCACTACTTATTACTAGAATTCTACTTATCAAAAAAAAACTTATTACTAGAATTCTGTCTAAGCCATCTTCAAATCTGTAGAATTCCAAATCTATTCTTCTAAAGAGCAACAATGATTATTAGTAGAAGTATTATTTGCAACTCAACTAGAAGATCAACCAAATAGAAGTAATTTATCTTCCTCAAACAACATGATAGATTGTTGACTAATGACTATGGATTAATGAAATTAAACATAATACACCACCCATTATATAAGGAAGTACTTACATCTGTGCCACTCTTTTGGAAAGGGAAACTGCATCCCTGACATAGCAGGAAAAACTACACAATGAAAAAAACCAAAAGAAGTTTCGATTAGTGGCATCCCAAGCTTAGAACTCAAAACCAAAATCAAAATGTCATAACCTTCGAATTAATACCAGAAATTTTTGGTGTAAGCACCCCATCCCCAATTACCATACAAGTCCCAATCAAAGCTAGAACAAGCAATAACCTTTGCAACACTCTGTACTTCTCCAATGTCAACTTCAATCTCCACCCAATATTCCTCTTATTGGACTCAATTACAAACAACCTTTATGTTTTTTTCAAGTAGTTCAATTACATACAACTAATGGACAATTAGACAATGTACAAAAAAATCTATGCAACAAATAAGTTAAATAGGCAGCAAAATTAAACTTGCCTTTAATTTTTTTCATATGCTTTCTTGCACTATTGTAAACTCAAGGTGGTCCTTGGGACTGCAAAATCAATACAAGAATAAGCTACTTAATACAAGTTGGATGTTAGCTAGTCACACGCAATTGAAATTACATCCATCATTGACAATGATATAAACATCCCTTCAAATGAACAACCAATAAGTTTAAAGTAATTAAATATTCACCTGGAAAGCAAGTCCAGCTCTACTTGAAGATTTAGAGTTGTTGATCTACCTCTACCACGGGTTCCAGCCAAAGCCTCACTATTAATGCTAAGACATTTTCTGTGAAATAGTTGCTTTGGCTATTCACAAATTTGATATAAGTTAAACTAAAATAAAAGAGGGAGAGGGGGAGGGAGCTTAATACTGAGTATAATTTAATGAACTTTTGATGTAGGACTGGCAAAGACAAAATTAGTTTAATTTCATTGGTTCATTGGATTTTTTCATGGTAATATATATGTGCATTATTATACTCCAATGGAGACAAGTTTATAATGAGTAACATTTCTATTGGAATTATTTCAATGCCTTCGTGCTGATTCCTAGATTTCTGCCCCCACTTGGTGCTAACTCCAAACAACCCTAGGTGTTGATTTCTAGATTTATTTTTATTTTTCAGTTCTAATTGATTCACTGCATCAATGTTTTTGCATTAGATCACTCACTGTTCTGCATCAGTTTTGGTATCAAATCCGCTTCAACTCCAATAGAAATGGTATATCAGCAAGAGCCTCTTCAACAAGATTGTCGCCTTCTTTAGGCTTTTTCTTTTCTTTTGAAGTATCAATATCAAAACCCCTTGGACTGATCTTCCTTGACAGGATTTGGGCACGAACATAATCCTGGCAGTCTAAGCACAAACGTACCTGCAACTTGTTTTTTTGAAACAAGTTACATGCAGTTAGCATCAGTTTTATAACACTTACCGCTCAAAAAAACCTTTCAGTAATGAACAAGTGCTGAGAATAATAAAAACAACACAAAAAGAGGCACATACTCCAACCATTGATTGATTTATTGAATAAGAATTAAACATTTAAGAAAGCTATCACCAAATGGGACAACCCAAACTTACAGCAACTAAATTAAAAATCTGGACATTTCAAAAAGGAACCCTCTTTGTCCACACGTGATAGCGCAACTCATATTTGGTAACTCTAGACAAACAAGTAACAGCCATACAATTAATTGGCCATAAAAGACATCTCTGATTTCTCTCTTAATTATATAAAGTTCAACAATAGATAAGATCAAAAAGCCAGCTTCCTGCAAGTTTCCATAGATGATTAGATGTGGAACAATGGAATAGATAGTGCAGAGAATTCAAATATATGCCAAAAGCCACAACATAATCTTAAACTAGGAGAAAACAACTTAAAGTACAATGTACTATTACAAACACACAAAGCACAAATATGAAATATGGAAATACAAGACAAAACAGTTAAGTAGTTCATGCAGCTGGGATCTAATTAATCTGCAATACCTATTCACTAAATAATTACAAAAAGAGAAAGGCTGGCATGACCTCCTAAAGGATGAAAAAAAAAAGGTTAAATTGGAAAAAGAACAAGAAAACTACCCAATAAAAAAAAATGTATCTGAACTGTAAAAATTTAAATTTGGACCAATAGGGCGGCTTTCCCAGTTCTCCAAGATTAAGGTTTTGCAGGGTTAACTTCAACATGACCCGTTCAAATTCCTGGAAATGTAGTTGATGACTTATAAGGGAAAGTAATTCGCCAAGGTAGAAGAGACAAAATATTGGGACAGCAAAAGGCAGTTAGAGGATTAGTGAACTAGTAGTAGCAACTTAGTTTGCAGTACTATTGTATAATTTAGACCTCATTACAAGACTCATTAGCACTTTGACCTCATCAAGAGACTCTTTATCACTGCAGAACTCCTCCAAATTCCGATAATTTTAATTCACACACATTAAAAGTAAAATATATCATATATTACTGATAAAACTAAAACAAGCACATATGATTCAGTACCTGCTTTAAGGTAACATCAAACGAATCAACCAATAAACAATAGTTGGATTAGCCAAAACACAAGTGCCCACAAGATAGGAACCGAATCAAGATATACTTACACGGGACACCTTTTCTTCAGAGATGAGCCGCAACCCTTTCTGGTTCAAGAAAAAATTTCCATCATGAAATGTGCCACTTGCAGTCCTGAAAATTTACATTATTCAATCAAGAAATTGTTTTCCTTAAACTTGCTATTTAGTGTATCCAGGAAAAAAATAAAATAAAATAAATCCTATTGTTTTTTCAATTCTTTTAAATCCCAACTTGAAATTAAAAAAAAAATCCAATAAGAACAATTATAGTGAAAAGGGTTAATAAGTTTCTTTGCTCCCAAATATGAAATTAAAAATTTACACTTTACCCCACAATCAGTGAGCGATGATCAAATTAATAAGCTAAAGACACAAACTTCCAAATTCTTAGCTGTCTTCTTTTAATACATTTTATCGGTAAGCAAACAGAGCAGAAGCATAGAGAATCAAAGAAGCAAAGAAAGAAAGTGAAAAGAATGATAAGCAATTACAAAGATCGATAGTTTAGAAGTAAGAAAGACGGATTAGAAAAAAGAAAAAGATGGAATTGAAAAAAGAGGAATAGGGAATCGTACAAGAAGGAAGTGATTGGCACAAATATTAGATATGGATAGTACAATCAATACCCAACCACTACTCCTTAAACATATCCCAATTGACAAACTTAACTAACCCATTTGCATAAGTAACTGAAGAATCAGTGATCAATCATCAAAATACAGAAAAATTAAAAAAAAATGAAACATACCTGGGTACCCGAGACTGAGATTGGAAATCCCTTTTGGAGGTTGAATCCTCCTTCTGAAGCTGGGAACTGAAGGAGTAAAGAACCCAGATGCATTGGCCATTCATGGAAAATAAATAAAAATTAAACATCAATAAGAACAAAAAATAAAAGAGATTTACAGAGAGAGACGTGGAAACCCTAAACCTAAAATCCAAACCCTAAACCCAAAATTGATAAGAACAAAAAATAAAAATTAAACATCGATAAGAACAAAAAATAAAAGAGATTTACAGAGAGAGACATGGAAACCCTAAACCTAAAATTGAAACCCTAAACCCAAAATCAAAACCCTAAAATAAAAATGGAAACCCTAAAATAAAAATCAAAACAATCAATTTAAAAAACTTACTGTTAGTCAGTGTCTTGAGTGAGATTGAAAGTTGGAGAGAGAGAGGGATAGACCCAAGGAAGTGCCTGTGATGGAGGACTGGGCTTTGTCGGCACCAGTGTGTAGGATCGGTGGTGGAGATTGTTGGGAGTCGCTTAGGTACGTTTGAAGGGCTTTAGACAGGGAGTTCTTATTTTTTTGGCAAAAATTACTTTGTGCCATAGGGTTTTTTTTTTCTTATTTATAGTCGGTGGTGTAGCCCCGTTTACATAAACGCAGCTTCAGGGGTGCTTGAAGCTGCGTTTATATAAACGCAGCTTCAGGGGTGACTATGGCCGCGTTTTTCAATAAACGCGGCTTTAGGATAGACCTATAGCCGTATTTTTTGAACGCGGCTTCAAAACATATTTAAATAAATAAATAAAAACATTTCAGATGGGTCTAAAGCCGCATTTTAAAAACGCGGCCAAAGCCCAACCCAAAAAAACGCAGCTAGAACACCAATAAACGCGGCCACAGACTTGATCTTGGGCTGCGTTTAACGCACGCGGTTGAGGGTCTGGCGCTGTAGCTGCGTTTCACTGAAACGTGGCTCAAGCAAGGTCTTAGGCCGCATTTTTGCAAACGCGGCTAAAAAAAACACTGCCTAAGACCCGCGTGTTTTGTAGTGGTTATTTTAAAATAAATTTTATAGTGAAGTAGTCATGTACATACCGTGTGATAATTTTTTATTAGTTACAGTTAACAGAACTAAGATAAAGGCATTAATTTGGACAATTCTTAAATCTCATAGATCAATAATACAAAAAGTGCAACTAACCTTGACCATACCGTGTCTCATTTCATTTTGGCCCAAAAAATAGGTGAAAACAATGTAAATGCAAGAATAAAACAATTTTATTATTTGATCTCTTGTGGGTATGGGTGGCAATAAATGACATGATCCATGAATATAAAACAATTATTTACAAATTAGTGTTCAGTATAAATGAGTTCACGTCAAAGTGAGTTCAATTAGTTTACATAACTAATAAATAGGTCAATTTTGTGCTGACCTCCTTAACCCATAATCATCCCAAAATGATCTAGTTCATTATTCGTGTCAAGACAAGGTTAATCCATTTTGATAAAAATGCATATATTCATCTATTAGTTGCAAACCAATTTAATCCGCCTTTCTTCCTCTAGTTTATCTCTCCAGTCTTACCCCAAGCACCAAAAAATAACAACTTTTTCACACCTTATTCACATAGACTTACCGTATAAGGTAAAAAAAAAAAATGTGAAACTCTCAAGGTCTATTTGAGATCCGTTTATTTTGCTAAAATTTAAAACTTTTTGAAGAAAGTACCATTGATAAAGGTAAAAGTTAGTTAAAATAGTACAGTAGGACTCATGAATAGTATCAAAAAGTGTAGTAGAACTATGAATAGTAACAAAAAGTGTAGTGGGATCATGAATAATAACAAAATTAAGTTGAATAGTAAAATAAGTTAACAAAAATAATTTTTGCTAAACGGATACTGAAGTGTCGGTAGACTTTTTTTTACTTTTTTTTTTACTTTTATCTTGTGGCAATCTTCCATTATTGTTATGGCAATAATAATGTAGGTCCGCTCAATCCAGCTGTGTGGCATCACAAGGAGAGTCACGACACCACCACTAATGTCATCTGCTTTTACTTTAGTCCTGTTGCAGACCAATCAAACCCACCACTTGCTTTTCTCTTTTGGCAAGTATTCACCAAAACTGCATTATTGATAGGGCAATGAATGAAATGACACCATCACTATTGTTATGCTCTCAGCTTTTTCCTTTTCTTTTATGTATATCTTTTTTCTTTGTTTTGGTTTTTTTTCCAAAAATTGACTGAACAGTAAAATAAGTTGACAAAAATAATCTTTACTAAACGGATACTGAAGTGCCGAAAGACTTTATTTTTATTTTTATTTTTTCTTTTATCTTTTGGCAATCTTCCATTATTGTTATGGCAATAATAATGTAGGTCCGCTCAATCCAGCTGTGTGGCATCACAAGGAGAGTCACGACACCACCACTAATGTCATCTGCTTTTACTTTAGTCCTGTTGCAGACCAATCAAACCCACCTCTTACTTTTCTCTTTTGGCAAGTATTCACCAAAACTGCATTATTGATAGGGCAATGAATGAAATGACACCATCACTATTGTTATGCGCTGAGCTTTTTCCTTTTTCTTTTACGTATATCTTTTTTCTTTTTTTGGTTTTCTTTTCCAAAAGGTTGACTGATTATAATGAAATGGTTTCTTTCCACATGCTGCTGTTGGATAAGGAACCACATCAATGGCGAAAAGAAGAATAACATCCCTTCCTTTCCCACACTCATTTAATAACATTACTTGCTTCTTGTCTTTTCTATCTTCCTTGTGATTCTTCTTTGATTATACTTGCTGTGGCGCTTCTCTTCTGTTTGCTAACCTCTCTCTGCTACTTCATCCTACTGCTGAATTTCTAAATAATACACTTCTTTTCTTTTTATACAAGACTAAGGTATGTCCTAAAAAACTTTTCCTTTTTTTAAAAAAAATATACATTTCTTGAACATCTTTTGACCTCAAGTTGAAGTTGCTGCTATATTTTTCGATCATGATGTTTCTGTCTGTTTGTTTTTTGTTGTTACAGTAAAAAATACAGGGTGAGTACAGAAGTGTAATATAACAAAGTAGTGGGTATTAAAAAAAATGCAAATGTGAGAGAGGAAACAAAACGCAGGAAGGAATGCAGGCCTAATCAGTAATCACTCGGGGACCAAATGAGACACCGAAAGGAAGATGCCACCATATATTTGCATATCCCGCAACTTAACAGAGGATCCTTTTGTACGTTTCATTGATACGGCTGGTAATGCTTCTTTAATTTGCACATTAATTTCACAATCCTTTTACTTTTCTATTTTTTCTGTTTTAGTTAAGTAGTTGTGGACTTGAAGTTCTAAATCTTAAACAAGAAGCTTTATTTACAAAAATACACGCACAAGAAGAAAATAGAAAAATACAAAAATAAAATAAAATAAAAGAAGAAGAAGACTAGAGAAGGGTGAGAATGTAAGTGCAAGCATAAGACAATTTGAAAATTCGATACCTGTGGATGTTGAAGATTTGGCCAAAATGTGTTGTGAAGGCTCTAAAAAAATAATAAAATAAATAAAATAAAAACTTTCCTATTGATAAAATTAATATTGATGGTGAAAAACCCAAATAGACGTAATTTATGGATTAACGGTTTAAACCCTAAATCGGATTCCTTCCAAATTTTAATTGATTGAACAATTAAGATTTAAGACCAATTCATTAATTATGCGATTTCATTAGCACTTGTTATCATATTCTTTTTTGAGATAAAGGATAGAAACTTTATTGATATATAAAAAGGTATATAAAGTGTATAAACCCCTGAGCACAGCTACCCAGCGAACAAAACGCAGCCAAATAACTGCAAAACATACATCACTATAAAATGAGAAATGATATGTCCACAATATTTTCACAATAAATCATAGGTGGTAGATTATTACTAGTTGTTATTGTTAGGGTAAAAAAATAATTTCAATGGTAGATACAAATTTGAACTAATAACAACTAACTATTCATAATTTGTTGTGAAATGTTGTGGACATAACACTTATTCATTAGACTAAAAAGAAAAAAGACAATGTATATATGTATGAAGCAATTGCAATAATGGCACCAAAGGCAGTTAGGGAAGACAATGTATGGAAAGACGCGCCAGTTGCCAAATTTAATTTCAAGGAAGAAAGTTTATTGGCAGTTATTAATGGGAGTTACAGGAAATGAGAAAAGTGGGGGGGGGGGGGAGTTTTTCTTTCCCACTCTTTTAAAAAAAATAATAAAAGAAAAAAAAAGAGAGAAGAAGGAGAAGTTAACTGCCACATCCCGTATGAAGAGGAAGAGAGTTACAACGTGCGAAGAAGACAAGGGTACTCCAAGGTCGAGGAAGTCGGGACTCTGAAAGAACAAAGAGGGAAACCCCACGGGAACTCAAACTCCACATTACTCACGCGTGGACTACAAGCAACTCACAAACTCGGGGGGCTAAATGTTGAGGTCTAAAATGTATACAGAAAGCATGGTAAAAGGCCAAAGGAGGTGGTACATTCGGCCAATCCGTGAGAAATAAAAAAATTGGAAAGGAAGAGAAAGATTGGGGCTACAAAGGAAAAAGGGATGATGGACCTAAGGCCCAAAAGGGAGCAAGAAGCCCCTAGGAAAAACAGAAAGGGGAAAGAAAAGAATTCAGCCTGCCAAGACCAGAGAAAGAAAATGAGTTGGGGAAGGACACCGGGGGGATTGCCTGAGACCTTTGGATGTACAGCATGGCTAAAGGAGGATTAAGACAGTTCAGAAGGTCCCAAAAACAAGAAACAGATGGGCCTTCTTCTCGAAGCGACCATTAATACAACGCAAGGCCTGAAGATCTGGAAAGCAACGGCTCAAGGGTAGGAAGTCGGTGTCTTGGGAACCCTAAATAAGAAACCCACAAAAGGAAATGGTTAGGGAAACCTTCGGTTTTCCTAGAAGAAGACTTCACTTACTGGGAGAATGACAAAAGGAAGGGGCAGCTAAAAGGGGTTGAGCCTGAAAAGAGAAGACAGACAAAAAGGGGACTTGGAAGGCAAAAGTGTCTCAGAGTAGAAAGTCAGCAAGACACTTTCAAAGAAAAAAACATCAAAAGAAGGAAGTTATGGAAAATAAGGAATGTAGCAGTCGTCAGAAGAGCTCAGATGAACAGGGGGCTCTAGTACCCAGGGGGCCAAGGGGGAAGAATCAATGGTACCTCGAAACCCTAATGTGACACTATAAAAGGGGGGAGCAGCCAACGTTAAGGGGCATTCAGCAGTAAGAAAATCATGTAGAATCATTGAGAGAAAACTCTGTAAAACTCAAGGAAAACAGGGGAATATCTCCTGGTATCCTAGAAACAGCCATTACAATACATACTTGGATTCAAAAGAATTCAAACTTTGCAAGTCTTAGAGGCTTAAATAGTCATCTAAGTCTGTAATTTTTTAGCTCATTTGGACCTTGTATCATGTCTTAGTGATCGCATTTGTAATCTATAACTAAGAAAAATTAATGGATTAGTCCCTAATGATTTGAAGATCCCGAACAATTACTCTGCGTTTTGGCCATCAATAATCACAACAACCTTAGTTTGTCGCAAAAGGTATTTGGCCATCCAAAGAATGAGAACCCCAAATAATACATTTGCCACCAATAATCACATTAATAGTAACATTAATAACATTTTCATAACAAACTCTACAAATCATGTACTTTGCATGGATAGGTAAAGAGATACTAATTTCAATCATATATTTTTAATCTAAATTTAGTGATCCAAATAATTGAAATCTATAATTAGAAGCTTTACAAATTATTTCAACAACCTCAGGAAGATAGCAGAAAAATTTAATGTTGATTATACTAATATATATCTGTGTGTGTGTCTATATATATATATATATTATTTTAACAACTCCATTTGTAAACCGTAGATTTGTAATTGATCTAATGGTTAAAAAAATATTATTAAATACTAATTGACTTACACCTCATTCACTTAATTAATAGCAATTTTGCTTCTCTCTCCTTATTTATTATTTAAAACTTTTTACATATATTCCTTTTTTTGCCAATGACTTTACAAATATATTTACAATACATTTTTTTTTTTGAGTTCGTACTACTTTTTTTTTTCTTGCCAGTCATTCTCCTATAGTCTTATCAATTGTGAATACATATCCTGTCTCCTTAAAAAAAAAAAAAAAGGCTAAGTGTTGTTTAATGAGGTTTTAAATAAATGGAGGAAACAAAGAAGAAGAAGTAATTACAACAAATGAAGAATGAAGTACATAGTTCCTTTTGATTAAAAATAGTTTGCTTAAAATCTACAACTCTGTGGAAAAAGGCACTACTACAACACTTATGTACTTAGATTACCAATGAAGAGTTGCATCAAACTATATCACTATGTTACTTGGGATCCTCGTCCTTTGTCTAAGTCCTTATGAACATGATTACTGATAATTTTTGGTCTCGTGTCAAAAGGTTGAACAAGTTTTAAAGAGTTCAAAAACCATTATTACAGAGAACAAATTTAAAGGAAGAATAAGATTGTAATTATGGGGTAATAGAACAATATATCACTGAACTGGAAGTGTTAGTTAGCTAGGATTGGCCTTGAATGAAGAGAGATAATTCAGCATTGAACTACTTTATTGCCTAAAATGAGCAAAAACATGAAAGCTTTCTCTACTGTATTAAGTGTCTTAAGATATTAAATTTTATGGTCTTCAATCAGGATTTCCCAAATAAGATTTTCCTATTTGCTTTGCATCCCGTGGAGGTTGAGGAAACCTCAAAATATGATTATCAATGGCAGGGTACCACAGAATAATCAAGTCCCACATTTTTTTGGATTTGTTCTTGTTTAATTTTGTGTTGATGTGGATCCAATGCTAATTTTTTGGGTTTTAAATTTTCTGGGTTTGTCTTCTTGTTCAAACGTTTAATGTGTTCGTGTTTAATATGATGTGCATTTGATTTTTCTGTGTTTGATTTCTGGGTTTGTATGATTTTTTTGGATTTGTGCTCTTGTGTGTTCTTGATGGGTTTGTGTATGATTTTATGGATTTGACTTCTCTATTTTTTTCTCATTCTCAGTATTTTGAGTTTGTGTTTGGTTCTGGGCTTGTGTTCTTATGTTCTTGCATTGATGTTTAATGTGTTCTTGTTCAGGATTAATTATATCTAAATTGATGAATTTATTTTTTATAATTCTGTTTTTTTTTTAATTTAGTTAAAATTGATAAATCATTTAAAAAAGAAAATTAGATGCTAACATGGCATTTATATATTATTTTTTTATTCGCTCCATCAGCCACGTTAGCCTTTTTCGCTAATTGGCTGACGAAAAGGACTAAAATGAGACGCGCTAATTGGTTTAGAGACTAAAAGTAGTAAAAATAAAATATAGGGACTAAAATGAAAAAACGCCAAAATATAGGGACTAAAAGTGCATTTATGCCTTTATTATTTGACATTTATGACTCTATTTCTAAATGAAGTCACCCTTCATTAATGAGAGTATTTTTAAACCGCATAAAAGTCCAGTTGAAAGGGAGGAATCCTCTTATATATAGTATAGATGTACAAAAAAATCTATATAAGAATAAGAACAGTGAGATTGTAAGTGCAAGTTTCAAATAATTTAAATATGGTGAAAATACCGTTTTGGTCATGATATTTTAAGATCACTATCAATTTAATCCATGTTATTTTCAACTTACAGTCAATTTCGGTTAGTGTGTTAATAATAGGGACCAAATTACTGCAAATTAAAAATAATAAGGACCAAATTAATTGCTACAAAAATGTAGGGATCAAATTGACAATAACCCCCAAAATGTAGGGACCAATAAATTATTTTGTCTTTAAATACTCAATCTTTGGTGGCCGTACGGATTGCAATGGATAACTCAACCCAAAATTGCAACACAATTTTTTCGAGATTAATGTTTAGTATAAACGAATTCATATCAAATTATGGTCAACCCAGTTTAATGCAGGTAACAAATAGGTCAAATTTTTCTTAATCTCTTTTACTCATAATCAACCAAAAATTATCTGGCTCATTATTTATTTCAAGATGAGTTAACCCAATTTAACAAATCAATTTAACCCATATAATAATGCATCTCATTTTTATCCAACATAAGTTTGAATTTTTAATGGTTATACAATTAATTCTTCATTTGAAACCCTAGAATTACTAATCTTATTTTAATTTTTTTAAACACCAAAATAAAGCTAAAGCTATCATGTTCATTGTATTATTCTTAGATTTTTTATTTCTATATCTCGATTAAGTTTGGTTTGATTGAAATCAAAACTTTTAGATTGTATTCTCTTTGTATTTTAATTGATGTTATCGTGGAATAAATTTTTTTGGAATTTATTTGTTTATAATTGTTAATACTATCTATCCACATGGATCATAGATCATCCACATGGGTATCTATCCATGGACTATCTGATAAGTGGATTTAAATTTGAGTTTAAATTTAAATTGATCTGGATATGAGTTGTCAAGATCAGTAGTGGAGTGATATACGATGGGTTAAGTGATTATAAGACCACTTATCTTGATAGTGGGTTTATTCTTATTTGTATTTAAATAATCCTACAAAAATTAAGGAAAAAAAAAGGGACCAACTAAGAAATTGTGAGAAGAAAAATGAACATATAATTCCTAAGTGTTCTCTCAAGCATGCCATTTCTTTCTAGGAACACCATCAAGAGTACTTTGGAGCTTGGAACATGGGAATCTCGGAAGAGACTTGGAAGAGACTTTGGTAGCCTCTCCAATGACAAGAAAGTAATCCAAAAACAATAGAGGTCGTGTGGAGGAGAGTTTGTAAAGCAAGGAGGACAACAATTTGGGAATTGATTAATCAGTTCTAAAAAGGTATGTGAATATATGTCCCATTTAATATATTCAACATTGATATCAAAGCTATGCATGCTCGTTTTCCCTTTTGGATTAAAAATTCCATGACCTTTGTTTCATTTTAAAAAATCCAATATGCATGAATATTAAGAGGCATGTTATGGCATGAAAATGAATGATTCAATCATATGAAATTGTTTCTAATGATGATGATAGCATGCTTGTAAAATATGGTAGCGAGTTATGGCATGTGGAGAGAGAAATCCAAAACCTAGTTTTGAAAGTTGGTAAAAAACCCCCAAATTGTAGGCCAATTTTGAATCGCTAAAACTCATTTTCCTTTAAAGTTTGTATACAAGGATTGATAATATATTTCATAAGCTTCAAAACAATAGTTTACAAGTTAATTTGGACTTCAAATGAGTAAGTTATGGTCTTTTAAAAATTAGGGTCAAATTAAATGATATTAGGAAAAATTATGGTTGAAGGTTGAAGATGATGAACAGTGTTCATCAAATCCCACTCTTGAAAGTGGAGTGTGGGATCTACTCTAGTGGCTTGGTGCCAAGGAAAGTAAATGGCTTGAGCCATGGCGGAGAAATGACCACTTTTATGGTGGTCTAGCTAGTAAGAATGACTTATAAGAGTGTTTTGTACTAATTCACTTATCAGTATGACAAATACCAGTTGTACTAGTTGGTTTGGTGTAGAATTGACTCCCTTTCATCTAATACTCCCTCTATATTAATAAATGGGTCAAATTTGTCATGTCTATGTCAATCCAAGACAACATATTTATTAAGTATGTTATGTGGGTTGGGTTGTTTTGTGTCAACTAGCTTAATAAATGGGTCATGTTAGTGTTAAGTGGTTTTGAGACATGATTATTAAAATAAATCATGTTTGGGTTGGCCCATATATGAATATCTCTCACTAGACATGACATGAACACAACCCAAATAATACGAATTTCCATCAAAATTGCACATAATTTTCTATGAAGGCTTTAGTGTTACACCTAATACTCCTATTCACATATTAATATTTTACTTCTCTTTTTTGAATGAGATTTACATAAAAATATATATTAGTTGAAGGGGAATTTACAACGAAATTCCCAGATCTATGAGATGTAAAAAATAGAGAAAAATATACGTCAAAGAAAACAATCACACAAGACAATATTTACGTGGTTCGGCAATTTGCCTACGTCCACGGAGTTGCAGAGATTTCACTATTCTCATGGAAAAAATACAAGATTCGGCAGTACAGGTTTCTCTTTCTAAAACAATCTCAAACTCTAATCTCCAAAATAACAGTTTTTCTATTCTGCGCACAGGGCCTATTGGCCCAAGCCTCCACTCCATGGACTAAGTCTCAAAAAATCTCTCATTAAAAACCATATAATATTATTTCGAGTCAGGTCATAATCTGGTTCAAACACAACTAAATTCCACAAAACTCAACATTAGTATGATATAAATGAACAAAAAAAAGATAAAGAAAATCATAAAAAGGAAGAAAATAAAAATAAAATTTTATTTTATGATGGATAGGGGGGATTTAATTATTACTCTCCCCTTCTTACTTCCACACATCTACCTTCCTTTTTTAGTCGTGTGTCCAATTTAGGTATCTTTCATAATAGTAATAATAAGACTAAAATCCATACTACATTGTATAAGTTTGGGTCAATTTTCATTTTCTATCTTTAATTTATTTTATCAATTATCTTTAAAATTACCATCTCGTATCCTTGGTGCGGTGATCACTTCACAAGTATAAGTGTTTGCGGGGTGTAGGGAGCAAGGGCCAGGGTTCAAGTATCCAGAAGGGAGCTTCACACACATATACACTTAGATTAGATTAGAGTAGAATTTATATTTTGTTTCAAAAAATTATCTTTAAAGTTTACATTCATTGTAATTTGGTCCTTCTGTTTAAGAGCCTATATTTTGAACCATTAAAATGTATATCTTTAATATATATAACCATAATTGTTAGTATTGTACTATACAGCGTGCGTATCGTATGAATCATATCGTATTATAAAATCGGATATATCGTACGATACATAAAAAAATGCTTTAAAATGAGTATTTTTTTTTTAATATTTATACTTTTATTCAAATCTAACAAGTTGTTAAACTTGTTTTTAACACAAAATTATTAGGTTACTTAATTTAGCCTAATAAAATAACATGTCCATAAGTTTTTTTTTTTTTTTTTTAATCTTTCTCCTACAAAATTTGAACTACACACTGGCACTTCACTTTATATTTACAAATTACTTTTATACACTTTGAATAAGGCATTATTTGATAATATAATTATTTTTTTATTTTTGTCATTATTGTTGTAAGTCTAAGAAAGTTGATTGCCAAGAAGAATATTTTTTTTTTAATTATTAAAATAAAAGAACAAGAAGAAATAGTAAATGTTGAAGAAAATTTTATGAAGAAATAAGTTTGTAAAATGATGAAATTGATGATACTATTGACTTAGATGGAGTAAATTAAGAAATATGATGAAAATAAATTATTATTTTGGGTTGTTTAATTAATTTGAATGTGTATGTTATAAACACATGCTAGTTTGATTTATTTAGTTAGCTTGATAAATATTATTACATAGGTGATGAATAAATATTAGTCATTAGTTGAATATATTAAAAAATTATAATAAATATACACTTTATATATGAATATTTATAATTTTTTATAAATTTTACCAAGTATTTATGCATCTTATGATATACAATACAATACAATACAGAAAAATAAAAAATCGATTTACAATACGATTCACATTTTAACAAATATATATAAAACTACAAAAATTTATTTTAAGTTAAAAAAAAAATCATTAACTAATGAGCACACATTGTCAAGATCACCGTGAACGACCAAGGCCAATATAGCAACTACACAAAAACCCTCAAAATCAACTACCCAACTCCTATTCAACCACTAGGAACAAAATTAGCAACGTAGGGTAGGGAACGTTCAATTTGCATTACTTTAAGGAACCAGAATTTGGAAAAATGACTAAGATTTCATATGTGAACAAAAAAATCTTGCAAAAATTAAGGAGAAGAACCTGAACCTAACTGTTGTTGCAAAAAATACTTTTTTTTGGACTGAAATTTTAAATATTCTACCGTTGGATTAAACTTATTCGTTCTTCTTAACATTTACCAAATTCATATTTATCATATAAGATTTACCATTTAATTCATAAACTCATGTTTTGTGTATAGTTTTTAAATACAAAAAACTTGAAATTTAAACATTCTCTAATGAAATAGTTACCAAATTTTTTATCATTTGAAATCTTGTATGCATGGAAGGTAAAAAGAGCAAATGTAATTTAATAATAAATTTGTCAAAATATACACCTTAAAAATTTACTAAGTAGTGTAACATTATCAAAAGTTACACCAAATTTAATGTTAACCCTACCATCTATAAATGGTATACATGGTCGAGAGTATGTCTTTTTTTTGGGTCATATTTTTTAGCAAAAGCCATACCAATAAATTTAAATCTGAGAAATTAAAGGCACTTTAATTATAATGAATGCATATCATATTTGTAATTCTTGAGTATTTATTGTAACAAATATTTAAGTAATCCAACAAGTATAAATACTTGTAAGATGTTGAGGGTAAGGGCCAAGGTTTAAAACTCCAGGAGAGAGTTTTACACATATACACATTTAGGTTAGATTAGAGTAAAATTTCTATCTTATATAAAATAAAATAAAAAATAAAAACATGTGCTAACCATAAAAAATAAAATCTAATCTCTCTCTAATTATAAAAAGTAATCTAATGGACTCTAATAAAAAGAAAAAGAAAGTAATCTAATCAATGCACTTGTACCTAACAAAAAAAAAATCTAATAAAAGTTCTTGAACTAGAAACGGGACTACCAAACTAGTTTAAAAAGTAATCTAATCAAATTAGTTTAATAAGTACTCCTTGTGGTAACTGGTAATTAAGTCATAAGTGTGACAACTGGATACTCGTGGGTGTTGAAGAATAAGTCAAAATCGATCAGTTTGTGAAGCAACTTTTCTAATTGAATTATTTTTTTCCTCTTTTTGAGAAACATTCTAATACAAATTATAAATGCACATTGGATTAAAGGACATCATTCTCAAAAGTGGGGTAATAACTAATAACTGCTGCGCTAAAACTTTCTAATACGTTATAGGTTCACTTCAGTTAGATCATCACCATGCGCTTGGCTTTTCTTTTTCTTTTCTTTTTTTGGTTTCTTAGGTTTTTTGAAAGGACACTACTAATTTCATTTTAACTTTTAAGTATATTAGCTTATAATCCGTGCATATGCATGTAATACATTTACAAATAAGCATATAAAATTTTACCAACTACTATTTGCATAATAATAATATTAAAAAATGAATGTGACTTTTTCTTAGAAAAGTATTACATTTATAACATTTTCACAATATTTTTACAACAAATCTCAGGTGGTAGATTCTTACTAGTTTTAATATGAATTCATCACTTAAATCACTTTTTTGTCCACACATAACAACCAATAACAACTTACCATTTAGGATTTGTTATAAAAGTACTGTGAAAATGTCGTAGATGTGGGGAGTAAAGGACCCAAGCAGGCATTTGGGCCTTTGGGCTCTAGTAAGATGGGCCGATCTGTTCTTGAGCTAAGGATTTGTTAGTACTGTGAATCGGCCCATACGCCGAGGGTCCGAAGACATGTCCGAGGGAAAGTTTCTCCTCGGACAGACCCAAGAGAACTCGGAGTTTTCACTATGAAGGTCAAGGCAGAACTTTGGAAAGACTGTTGGTTAAGAGGGGGAAACCCTGAACCTTCTAGATACACCGGTGTTAGAAAAATATCAAGAGCAAAGGCTGCCACCTCCACATTAAAGACTCTGCACCTACCTCCCTGGCCGCATTGATGGGGAAGTGACCCATGAACAGTAGAACTGAAACTTCTGGTCACTATTCAAAGGCACTGAGAGAAGAAATATCTAGGGGAGAGGGGGTTTGAGCAACACGTGAATAAAGCATCAGAAAAAGAAGTATTTAAGGGAGGTGAAGGCCAAAGAAAAAGGGGCCCAGTCTGTAACTAAGAAAGAGATTAAGAATTGTAATCTTTAAGGAAGAAAGAGAAATAATATAGCAGTAGTCCTCGGCCTACATCCGAGGAGATCCATTGGCAATTATCATTCATTATTTACAAGTGTTTGCACACCAAAGCCTGTTATCAAGTTCTCAGTACCTTTAATCTAGATTTTGAGCCCACGCTCTACAAATTTTATTGTTTAAGACTCATTGGGCCTGAGCCCATAATTTTCTTTGGGTCCAGGTGCAATTGTGCACTTACAATTGGCGCCGTCTGTGGGGATCTAGTCTGAAAAGGGGCTGGGATACTATGGCAAGCCTAGGTTCTCACCATGCAGAGTCTCAAGGATCACAACCGGAGGATCTTTTCGAGCATCTTGAGCTTCAAAGGGATCGTGAGGGAAGTGTCCATACAGAATACCCTAGGGCTAGCCATACTCATGGCGGGGGTAGCACCACCCACGAGCATGGTGTTAAAGCCATGCAGAAGGAGATTAATCGTTTGAAAAGAAAGCTGCACCGCGCCAGACGTAAGTCCTCACCGTCCTCATCTAATCCTTCTTCAGCGGAGGTCCGGGGAGGTAGTTACAGCTCGAGGTCATGCTCACCCCCCAGCGCAATGTCCTCTTGTGAGGAGGACGACCCGCCAGCTCGCAGACGCAAGAAACTTCCTTCCAGGGGCTTGGAGAACGATGCTATGAGTCGGGCGTTGCACCAACTCTCCAAATCTCCATTCTCACGGAGGATTGAGAAGGAGAGGCTCCCCAGGAGATTCACCCAGCCTACCTTTACCATCTACAATGGCCAGACTGATCCGGTGGAGCACGTGAGTCACTTTAACCAGAGGATAGCAGTGCACTCTCATAACGAGACCCTGATGTGTAAAGTTTCCCCCTCTAGCTTGGGACCTGTTGCTATGAGGTGGTTCAACGGCCTTAAATCGGGGTCTGTAGGTTCGTTCGGGGAGCTTACTAGAGCATTCGCTTCGCGGTTTATCACGTGTAGCAGAGTGCCTTGGCCATTGGACTCGCTGTTATCCATGACCATGAGGGAAGGGGAGACGTTGAAAGCATATTCCGACCAGTACTGGGAGATGTTTAACGAGATAGATGGTGATTTTGATGAGGTGGCGCTCAATACCTTTAAGGTAGGTCTTCCTACTGATCACGATTTGAGGAAGTCCTTGACCAAAAAGCCCGTCCGTAGTGTACGTCGCCTTATGGATCGTATTGATGAATACAAAAAAGTAGAGGAAGACCAGCAGCAAGGAAAGGGTAAGGAGAAGGTTATCCCGCAGGAGAGAAGGGATTTCAGGTCGGACAGATACCACAACAACAAGCTGAGGAGAGACTACATTGGGCAGTCCGGCTTGGCAGTACCTCAGGCCGTGAACACTGTGTTCCGAGAACCAGTACACCAATTATTGGAGAAAGTTCGTAAGGAGCCCTTCTTCAGATGGCCTAGTAAGATGGCAGGAGACCCCGCGAAGAGGAATCAGAACCTCTTTTGTCAGTACCATCAGGACGTGGGCCACACTACCGAGAACTGTCGGACCCTTTGGAACCACTTGGAGCAGCTTGTCAGTGAAGAAAAACTAAAGCAGCACATGTGTCAACCTAATAGGCAGGGCAGTCAATCTGGCTCAAACAATCAGAAGAATAATCCATCTCGGCCGGCATTGGGAACAATTAACGTTATCTTTGCTACACCTGGCAGGACCGGCTCAGGTCCCACTAGGGTGATGGCGGTTTCCCATTCTCAGCCCGAAAAGGCAGGCTCCAGGCCGAAGAGGTTGAAGGTGAATTTACCCGTCTTGGGATTTTCAGAGGAGGATAAGGTTGGTACCATTCAACCCCATGACGATGCTCTTGTGGTCACTCTCAGGATAGGGAATTATGATGTGAAGAGGGTGTTGATTGATCAGGGCAGCGGTGCAGATATCATGTACCCTGATTTATTTAAGGGGCTAAGGTTAAAGCTGGAAGATCTTACTCCTTATGATTCGCCACTTATAAGCTTTGAAGGAAAAGCCGTTGTGCCGAAGGGACAGATTCGTTTGCCCGTTCAATCTGGCTCAGAAACGGTTGAGGTGGATTTCATTGTGGTTGACGCGTACTCCCCATATACTGCTATCCTCGCCAGGCCATGGCTGCACGCTCTGGGAGCAGTCTCCTCTACCTTACATGTTAAGGTCAAGTTCCCCTCGGGGGAATATGTTGAAGAGATCCTCGGCAGTCAATCGGTGGCCAGACAATGCATATCGGCTGCAGTGCTGCACCAGACAGAGGCCGAGTCTTCGGCTTTGATCACCAAAGACTTATAGCAATTAACAGCTCCGGATGCGCCCGATGCGGTGACAGGAGAGGAGGCTCTTTGTGAGGATCTAGAAAAGTTTTTGATAGCCGAGGACCCTGAGAGGTTCTTCCAAGTTGGTGTACGCTTGCCACACCAGGAGAAGATGGATCTTTTGGAGTTTCTGAAAAACAACATTGACGTTTTTGCATGGGACCCCTATGAGGCTCCAGGCGTGGACCCAAGCTTCATTTGTCATCATTTGAATGTCAACCCCGCCATTGTTCCGAGGAGGCAGCCACCTCGGCGTTCTTCTAAGGAACATTCCGAGGCTGTCAAGGAGGAAGTGCTCAAACTCAAAAGGGCTGGGGCTATCAAAGAAGTTTTCTACCCCGAATGGTTGGCGCATACGGTTGTGGTCAAAAAGAAGAATGAAACGTGGAGAGTATGTGTGGACTTCACGGATTTGAATAAGGCCTGCCCCAAGGATTCGTTCCCAATGCCGCGTATTGATCAGCTTGTGGACGCCACTGTCGGACATCCTTGTATGAGTTTTTTGGATGCCTTCCAGGGTTACCATCAGATTCCATTGGCATTGGAGGATCAAGAGAAGACTGCTTTCATTACTCCAACAGGGAACTACTACTATAAGGTCATGCCGTTTGGGTTGAAGAATGCTGGGGCTACCTACCAAAGAATGATGACCAGGATGTTCGAACAGCAACTAGGGAAGACCATTGAGGTATATGTGGATGATATGGTGGTGAAGAGTAAAACAATACCTTCACACGTCAAAGATCTGGCCGACACCTTCCAGGTGCTAAGAAAGTACAAGTTGTGCCTTAACGCCTCAAAGTGCTCTTTTGGCGTGGGATCTGGAAAGTTCTTGGGATATATGATTACTCATAGAGGCATAGAGGTAAACCCAGCGCAGGTCAAGGCTATTCAGAATTTGCAGCCACCTCGGAACCCAAAAGAAATCCAGAAATTGACCGGAATGATTGCCGCACTGAGCAGATTTATCTCTCGGTCAGCTGACCGGTGCCGTCCTTTCTTCCAGTTGTTGAATAAATGGAAGGGGTTTCAATGGACCGAAGACTGCGTGTTAGCCTTCCAACAGCTTAAGCAATATCTTTCTCGGCCACCCATTTTGTCTTGCCCCGAGGCGGACGAGGTCTTGTTTGCTTATCTGGTAGTGGCCGTCTACGCGGTCAGCCTGGTCCTTATAAGGGATGAAAGCAGGGTGCAAAGACCGATCTACTACGTTAGTAAGTCTTTGAATGAGGCCGAGGTGCGCTATCTACTCTTGGAGAAAGCACTTCTGGCCATAGTTCATGCCACGCGCAAGCTTCCTCATTATTTCCAGTCTCATACTGTGGTAGTTCTGACCCAATTGCCTCTCAAAGCGGTGTTACGCAGCGCCGATTACTCTGGCAGGGTGGCAAAATGGGAAACCATTTTGGGAGCCTTTGACGTTAAATACAGGCCTCGCACCTCCGTGAAGGGCCAGGTCCTTGCTGACTTGGTGGCAGAGTTTACCGAACCATTGCTAGAAGAAACTTTGAAAGAAGCACACATGGATGGAAAATCAGTTGGTGTGATCACAGCCGCAGCACCTCCGACTTGAAAAATGTATGTGGATGGGGCAGCTAATCAGAGAGGGTCTGGTGTCGGACTTGTCCTGATATCCCCTGAGGGAATTGTCTTCGAAAAATCTCTAAGGCTGTCATTCTCGGCTACTAATAATGAAGCCGAGTACGAAGCAGTCTTAGTGGGCATGAACATGGTACACAGGATGGGTGGAAATGAAGTCCATGCATTCTCGGACTCTCAGTTAGTGGTCGGCCAGGTCACGGGGACCATGGAGGCTAGGGACCCAAGAATGCAGGAATATTTGGCCCAGTTCAAGCGTCAGCAAGCTAAATTCGATTCCTTTGTCTTGTCTCACATCTCTAGGAGTGGAAACACCCATGCAGATTCTTTGGCCACGTTAGCAACATCTTTGGCCCAGGGTTTGCCCAGGATTATCCTTGTGGAGGATTTGCTAGAGCCAACTCTTATCGTTGTCAACGCAGCTCGCATCCATCTGATAAGGCCTGGACCTAGTTGGATTGACCCGGTCATATCTTTCCTTAAGAACGACATCCTTCCTGAAGACAAGTCTAAAGCAGATAAGATACGTCGAAAGGTGCCACGTTTCTGGTTGTCCGAGGATCAGAAACTGTATAAACGATCCTTCTCGGGACCGTACTTGTTATGTGTACACCCAGAATCAACGGAAGCGCTTTTGGAAGAACTGCATGAAGGGATTTGTGGAAGCCACACTGGGGGAAGATCCTTAGCCCATAGAGCTCTGACTCAGGGTTATTGGTGGCCCAATATGCAAAGGAAGGCTCAGGACTATGCCAGAAAGTGCGACCAATGCCAGAGGTTCGCCCCTAATATTCATCAACCTGGAGGGGTTCTAAATCCTCTCTCCAGTCCCTAGCCTTTTGCACAATAGGGATTGGACATTGTAGGGCCGTTTCCGAGGGCTGCAGGAAACAAAAGATGGCTTCTCGTGGGGACAGACTACTTCACTAAATGGGTTGAGGCCGAGCCCTTAGCAAATATCAGGGACGTTGATTTCAAGAAGTTTGTTTGGAAAAACATTGTCACTAGATTCGGAATACCACATATGCTTATTTCAGACAACGGCGTTCAATTCAACAGCAAGGCTTTTAGAAAATATTGTGGTGATATGGGCATCATAAATAGGTATTCCACCCCAGCTTATCCTCAGGGAAATGGGCAAGCCGAGGCCGTCAACAAGGTCATAGTCAGTGGGCTCAAGAAAAGGTTGGACGATGCGAAAGGCAGATGGGTAGAAGAACTACCACACGTCCTGTGGACGTATCGGACTACACCGCGCAGGTCCACTGGAGAAACGCCCTTCTCTATGACTTATGGAGCCGAGACGGTGATACCCCTAGAATCTGGTTTTCCCACCCTAAAGACAAGTTCTTTTAGCCCGGAGAATAACGATGGCCTCCTAGAGAAAGGCCTGTATTTGGTTGAGGAACGACGCGAAGCAGCTATGGTCCAAATGGCTTATTATCAACAGAAGCTTAAGCGGGGATATGATGCCCACGTGAAGCTAAGGCCACTTGCACCTGGGGATCTTGTACTAAGAAAAGTTGTGGGCACCGCTAAGAACCCGGCTTGGGGTAAGCTAGGACCAAACTGGGAAGGTTCCTATCGCATTGTTTCAGTAGCTGGCAAAGGGTCGTATCGTCTAGCTGATCTAGATGAAAGAATTGTACAATGCCCCTGGAATGTAAATAACCTTCGAATGTATTACTATTAATAAAATGTGCTTTTCTTAGTTAACAATTTAGAGTTATAAATATCTCAGGGGCTTACAGTTACTATTCTTAAGTGTCAAACAGAAACTTGGTTAAGTATGGTCCTCGGACCACAAACCTTGTTGAAATTGATATCTTGTCATTTGTTAAATAGAACCTTAGTTATGCCGGGTCCTCGGACCTCCTACTTTGGGGAAATTAACATTTGAAGTTACTATTCTTAAGTGTCAAATAGAAACTTGGTTAAGTATGGTCCTCGGACCACAAACCTTGTGGAAATTGATATCTTGTCATTTGTTAAACAGAACCTTAGTTATGCCGGGTCCTCGGACCTCCTACTTTGGGAAAATTAACATTTGAAGTTACTATTCTTAAGTGTCAAACAGAAACTTGGTTAAGTATGGTCCTCGAACCACAAACCTTGTGGAAATTGATATCTTGTCATTTGTTAAACAGAACCTTAGTTATGTCGGGTCCTCGGACCTCCTACTTTGGGGAAATTAATATTTGAAGTTACTATTCTTAAGTGTCAAACAGAAACTTGGTTAAATATGGTCCTCGGACTACAAACCTTGTGGAAATTGATATCTTGTCATTTGTTAAACAGAACCTTAGTTATGATGGGTCCTCGGACCTCCTACTTTGGGAAAATTAACATTTGAAGTTACTATTTTTAAGTGTCAAACAGAAACTTGGTTAAGTATGGTCCTTGGACCACAAACCTTGTGGAAATTGATATCTTGACATTTGTTAAACAGAACCTTAGTTATGCCGAGTCCTCGGACCTCCTACTTTGGGGAAATTAACATTTGAAGTTACTATTCTTAAATGTCAAACAGAAACTTGGTTAAGTATGGTTCTCGAACCACAAACCTTGTGAAAATTGATATCTTCTCATTTGTTAAACAGCACCTTAGTCATTGTTCTTACTCTTATCACACGCTTTGTGGAAATCAATATCTTACCGTTCATTAACTTAGATCTTAAGTTCTATATCTTCAAGTGTTAAACAAATTTTTGTAAGGAATGGCCCTCGGACCTTACATCCTACTGAAAGTAATACCTCAAATTACAAAAGTTTATCCATCATATTAGTTTTTTTAACTAAGGCATTGTTTAATATCCAAACTAAGTTAATCTCTGTCAGGTTCTTAAATATTCTACTTTGCAAAGCAAATATGCGCATGGCTGTTTGGAGGTTATAATTGTGCAACTCCTAGAGTTAGATTTATTTATTCTGTTCTTCCTTTAACTATGTATTAGTGAGAATTTTCATGACAAGCACAAAAAGAATAAAGTAAAACAAATACAACATGAGTGAAAGTTGAATAAAATTGTTCTTCATTAATTATATATATCATCAAAAAAAAAAAGGGAGTACATGAAAGTCCTATGCTAGGCCCTAAGCTTGGGGAGGGGGGTCTTGGAGGGAGCTGCTGCCAGCCTCAGTGCTCTTCAGTTCCAGCTCAAAGGTAGACAAAACTTGCTTCCCTTTGTCTATTGAAGGAACGAGGGGCTCCACGTTCTGAATTTGCTCCTTCTCGGCACCACCGTGCTCGTCCTTCTCTTTATGGGAACCTTCAGGTTCTGTAGGATCAGGAGCGAGTTCTTGCACCACAGGAGGAAGGGCAGGGGAGGAAACAACAGGAGGGTCTTCTATCTTCTGTATGTCTAGAGGAAGCCAAATGTTCTCAGGCTTCCTCAGCTCGGAAGCTTGAGGAACCCCTGCTACATTCATGGCCTCTCTCCAGACCTGTTGACAGTACTTTCGGCACAAGGCCGCAAAGGCTTCTGTCAACAGTTCTTACGTTGCATTTACTCCCTCCTGATAGCTGGCCTTCTTCGCGGCCTCTAGTGCGTGCTTGTGGGCGCGAGCCTCCTCCTTCGCCCGCGTAAGCTCCTTCTCCAAATCAGAACGTGCCCGTTGGGCTTGAGAGAGCTCCTCGTCCTTTTGGCGAAGAAGTTTACGTTGTGCCTCCACTTGGTTTTCCATCGTCTTTAAGCTGGCCTCTGCACCATCCTTCTCTCTTTTTAAATCTGCCAGCTGCGATGTGATCCTCTCATTCTCTGCTAGGACCTGGCCTAGGGACCTTTCTGCCTCTTGCTGTAGCTCTTGCTCCATCTCAGCGCGCTTCTGAGAATCCTCTACGAACTTCTCGGCCGCGAAAACTTCTTGGATGGCCTGCAAAAAAAATGTCAGGAGGTTAAATATGGTAAAGTGTTTACAAATGAATTTAGAGTACAAGTGTGAGGTGGAACTTACCAGAGCTAAATCCCTTTTTAATGAAAGGAACAGCTGAGGCTGGCCCATCTTCTCCAAGGTTTCCATGTCCTTGGGCAGCAGAAGAGGGCACTCCAATGTCTCGGCTAAGTGGTAGGCGTGGCCTTGTTGGATTGCCCTAATACTGGAGTGGCAGGAGATTGGTGCGCCATCCAGTCTTAAGTCAGGAGACCAGGTAGCCGGTGCTCGGCGCACTTCGGCCATGTCTCTAATCTCCCTACTCTCGACTGAGCGAGAGCGCCCTTTGCCCTTGTACAGCTTCTGCTGCTGGGCCGGCGCTGGCTGCTGTTTTAATTTCTTTTGCTTCTCACCACCAGCCCCCTCAACCTCCACTTTCCTCTTCTTCTTTGGATCTTCGGCCGGAGGCTTGGGGTCGGTTGGAGGAGGAGGTGATGGCAACGCTGGGGGAACTTGAGACCCCCTCGTCCCTTTTTTAGCCACTCTTGCCCCTCTTGCGGTCATAAGGCCCTTAAGCTCGTCCATGTCTTCCTCAAAGGAGCTGTCTTCTGGACGTGCTATCACTAGGCCCGTGATCCTAGAGGTCTCGGCTGGCTCTTCTTCCTCGTCGGAAAGAACAATGAACGGGTTTCCACGAGGTCGTTGGGTGTCTTCAAATTGGAACTTATCTATCTCCTCGTCCAACGTGTTCGATGAAGACACTTGCTCCTCTGGGACAACTGTTGCCTGAAAGTGCGTGGCTAGGGGGATTGCTGCAATGGTCTGTGTGTACAGTATTGTGTGGAGGTCGTCAGGAAGGTCGTGGTCAGCTAAGAAGTGCAGTTTGGCCATGTGAATCCTTCTTCCCCTCCGGTCACCCGCAACGATGGCGTTCTCAATCTCCTGGAAGTCTGAGGAGATAGGGTCGTACCCTAATATCAAATGTGCCGCTCTCAGTTGTAAGTCCGCGCTCACTAACGCCTCTGAGCGAAGCACTCGGTTCAAATCTGCAACGTTGCAATGACTCAAGCGGGGGCGCACGGGTTGTTTATCTGCAAAGAAAGACACTAAGGACAGGCGAACATGATCAGACTTTTAAGACATTTGGTAAATTAAAGTCAAATAGTTTATAAATGCAAATGACATTCTAAGATGCTTATATGGATTTATAGGGTGGGAAGTTAGATCCTAAGTCGCACCTAGATCCCCCCACTCAACTGGGCAGTAGGGGCCGTCGTGCCAATTGCCTGAGGCGATGAGGTAGTCGTCATTCATGCCTTTATTGGACTTGGGCAGACAAGAGATTAACCTAACTACGCTAGAGCGGGATTTGATGTAATAACCTACGTTGGTAAGTTTATGGCACTCGTACATAAAAACGACGTCGTGCCAAGTAAGGTTCAGACCCATCTGCTCGTTTAGAGCGTCGACGCTTCCTAGGACTCTAAAGACGTTGGGAGCGCACTGGTCGGGGCACAACTGTTGGTTGCGGAGGTATTCCCTGGTCACGCTTTTCATAGGGAGGGTCATCCCACCTTCTATGAAGGCAATCATGGGAATGATAACCTCTCCCGTTTTCCTAGACCCAGCCACGGCTTCCACCGGGCAATATCTTAAACCTACGTCGCTGGGAATGTGATACTTAGCTCTGAAACCTTCCATCCCAGCGGCGGTGTCAACTAGACACTTAAATTTTTCCATTGGAAAAGAATGAAAGATCAAATTTTTAGAGGAAGAACGGTTAAAAGGGGAGCCGAGGACAGGATTCGAGGAGAATGGGTTAAGGAAAAAGAATAAGAACTTACAAATTTGAAGTTGTGCGAATTTTCACGGATTTCTACAGACAAAAGGTGATTACTGATGTTTTGATGGGATTAGCCTCTCAAGAAATAAATGAAGGCGCAGGTTCCCAAAGCATCACAACGTGCGGGAAGCAGCCTCGAAATTGCATTCGTCCCGCCCAAATTTTCAGGGGGTTACAAGGGCCGTTGGATGCTCATCTCACCGTTGAACGTGGGAGACAAGGTGTAACTTACGGTAATAAAGGCGCACGTTTGTGAAAATAAAACCGCTAAGTGGCATCCTCTGGAACACGAAACGGTCTCCACACGCGCAGTTATTTACAAAACGTGTGGGGTAAGTTCTCGTTGGATCAAAACCCTATTTTTCTCCTCGGATGCTGAAAAATAGAATTTTGAGGGGCTATTGTGGGGAGTAAAGGACCCAAGTAGGCATTTGGGCCTTTGGGCTCTAGTAAGATAGGTCGATCTGTTCTTGAGCTAAGGATTTGTTAGTACTGTGAATCGGCCCATACGCCGAGGGTCCGAAGACATGTTCGATGGAAAGTTTCTCCTCGGATAGACCCAAGAGAACTCGGAGTTTTCACTATGAAGGTCAAGGCAGAACTTTGGAAAGACTGTTGGTTAAGAGGGGGAAACCCTGAACCTTCTAGATACACCGGTGTTAGAAAAATATCAAGAGCAAAGGCTGCCACCTCCACATTAAAGATTCTGCACCTACCTCCCTGGCCGCATTGATGGGGAAGTGACCCCTGAACAGTAGAACTGAAACTTCTGGTCACTATTCAAAGGCACTGAGAGAAGAAATATCTAGGGGAGAGGGGGTTTGAGCAACACGTGGATAAAGCATCAGGAAAAGAAGTATTTAAGGGGGGTGAAGGCCAAAGAAAAAGGGGCCCAGTCTGTAACTAGGAAAGAGATTAAGAATTGTAATCTTTAAGAAATAAAGAGAAATAATATAGCAGTAGTCCTCGGCTCACGTCCGAGGAGGTCCATCGGCAATTATCATTCATTATTTACAAGTGTTTGCACACCAAAGCCTGTTATCAAATTCTCAGTACCTTTAATCTAGATTTCAAGCCCACGCTCTACAAATTTTATTGTTTAAGGCTCATTGGGCCTGAACCCATAATTTTCTTTGGGTCCAAGTGCAATTGTGCACTTACAGTAGATATAACATTTTTTTAAGGTTTATTTTTTTTTTTTTTTTGAGATAATAAGGTTTATTAAATTGATTTTATGGTTTACTCACTTAATAACTCATTTAGAAAAAACAAAATTACAGAAATTAAATTGGACTCCTTAATTTTTGTACTATAGTAATTAGTTGCACCAAAATTAAGAAAATTGGATGGGACACATGGCTTAAAATTAGGCTCCAATTTAAAATATAATTATATTTTTTTTCTCAATTTTCACTTTATATATATATATATATACTAGTTACTAACTTGTGCAATGCATGTGAATAGCTGTTAGATGAGTATCAGAAGGGAAAAAAAAAACCATTATTTTTGAGTTGTAGAAAGTAAAAATGCATGAAATTATATATATATATATATATATATATATATATATAAATATTAGATTTTTAAAAAATAGCACAAAGTTTTATTAGTCAGGCAAAAAAAAAAATGTTATTTTATTTATTAGTTCTTTGTGGGCATGAATAAGAGAAAGAAGGCAAATTCCCAAAAAGTAGGCTCGGCAGGATACCAACAAATCTCAGGTGGTAGATTCTTACTAGTTTTAATATGAATTCATCACTTAAATTACTTTTTTGTCCACACATAACAACCAATAACAACTTAACACTTAGGATTTGTTATGAAAGTATTGTGAAAATGACGTAGATATAACATTTTTTTTAAGGTTTATTAATTATTTTTGAGATAATAAGGTTTATTAAATTGATTTTATGGTTTACTCACTTAATAACTCATATAGAAAAAACAAAATTACAGAAATTATATTGGACTCCTTAATTTTTTTAGTATAGTAATTAGTTGCACCAAAATTAAGAAAATTGGATGGGACACATGGCTTAAAATTAGGCTCCAATTTAAAATATAATTATATTTTTTTTCTCAATTTTCATTTTATATATATATATATATATATATATATATATATATATATATATATACACTAGTCGCTAACCTGTGCAATGTATGAGAATAGTTGTTGGATGAGTATCAGAAGGAAAAAAGAAAACCATTATTTTTGAGTTGTAGTAAGTAAAAATGCATGAAATTATATATATATATATATATATATATATTAGATTTTTAAAAAATAGCACAAAGTTTTATTAGGCAGAAAAAAATAATGTTATTTTATTTATTAATTCTTTGTGGGCTTGAATAAGAGAAAGAAGGCAAATTCCCAAAAAGTGGGCTCGGCAAGATACCAACTATAGGTTCCCCCCACCCTCCTCCCACCAAATCACACCCTCTGCACCTCGTCGACCGTGAGCCCTACTCCCTTACATGGCTAGGATGTAGAAGGGGCAAAGCCTAGACATTACCTTACTCACCTGCCTTGCTATTTTTGTCTTTTCTTTGATTTTGGTTTCTTACTCCCTCATGCATTATCTGTTGTTGCTGCTTTTGTTTTCTTTCCTCATGTCTCTTTGCTAGGGATATGTTTGGCTTCTCTTGCTCGTATCTTTTTATACAAAAGGACATGGGCCTTTATGGGTCAAATACTCTTTATTCGATCAAAAGGGTCTTTGACCCAATTTGCCCCAATCTGCTGAAGTCTTTCTGCGGAAGAAATGTGTTGAGTTTTTCATCTTTAACTCTTTTTCTATCCGTAGAAGTACCCAAGGAGTCTTGACTTTTCTCCATTCTTCTATTCCTTTTATACAGAAAGGCTTGGAACTATTGGAATTTGGTGGGCGTGACACTTTGGCTCATGTGTCTTGATTTAATTGCCCATGGGGTGTGAGTGTAATTACCAAATTGCCTTCCCTTAATGTCATTATGTACGTTGAGCTCAATTCTCTACTCCCTTAGGCCCGAATTCATTGGGTCTTGGGATTTACCTCTTGACCCAAGATATTTGCAATTTTGGGCATCAACACTCTTAATAAAAAAAAATCCGTGATATTCTTTTCTTTTACTATTCTACGTACTTGCTGTTCAGGTTTCTTTCAGAAAGATATGTATTGTGCATGCATCTATAGTCTTTAATAATATCGTATATAAAGGTGACGACTTTACCCGATCAGTTTATACACTAGAGGATTGTATAGAAAAACTAACAGCTTTTGTTTTTTAAAAGGATTGATGTATTTATTAATGTGGATAGAATTATACGTTAATAAAACTTACATAAACTGATAAATGTGGTTTAGAATATCCAAAATCTTATACCCATACACTCGTTTTGAAATTCATACTTTGAAAAAACTCTTTAAAAAAATCTGAAGAGAAGTTGTTTTTTTCTTAATTTTTTTTTGAATTTTATTATACTTTTATACTTTTTTTAATACATAATAATAGGAAGGAGAGGAAGGACGGGTTTGAACCAAAGACATATAGTACCATAAATAATGTCATTACCATTACATTAAAAAAAAAAATACTTAATTGGTAAAATTAGACACCATTGAAAAAATGGATTGTACTTATGGTATTCAAGCTTCATCACACAAGCCACAGCATTAGACACACTTATGGTATTAGACACGTTTTTTTTTTTTTTAAATGTCACAAATTTATGTTCATACAAGTTCGAGGTTATGCATTTGTCTAGTGAGATTGTTGTGTTTGCCAATTACAGCTTTGAGTACGATGAGACCTAAATTCAAGAAATGAACACTAAAATAGCATTGAGTCATTTTTTAGGACAATGTCTCATCCCACTCTTGTTTATTTCAGTAATTAGTAAACACATAAAGTTCACTGGAAAACTTGAAAAAAAATCCTATGAGCACAAGTACGCTTTGATACCAATGAATTAAAAACAAAATAAGACTCTAGAAAAAATAAAACAATTTATATTCACACTCCTATCTATTTTGGTGATTGGCAAGTGCTTAAACCTGATGAATTGGGATGAGTGAAAATTTTTGACATTTAAAAAAAAAAAAAAAAAAAAAAGAGCCTGCGTAGGGATGAAGCTAGTATTTTATAAACTAAATACCCAAGTGTTGCAAATCGTAGCCTTTGAACTAGACATTGATGATGTCCACAGCGGACCCATAGCTGGCTCATAGAAGGATAGCAAGGCGGAGATTTTATAGAAATCATATGTAACAAGGAACATAATTTGATAATTGTGTATTATGTGGGTGTGTGGTGAGTTTCACATTAAGTATATTCTGGATTGATCTCAATTGTAAAATTAATCTTCTTGGGTTTAACATATTTTTCTGCTTAATATAAAACAATTGACAATTCCAATGGTTCTACATCAAACTTTTTTGTTCACAAAATTCTAAATGCACGTAGCACCAACTTACTTATCACATGTTTATTGGATTAAAGAACACCATTCTAAAAACATCGGCGGTAATTGCAGCACTAAAACTATCTAATCAGTAGGTCCACTTCAGTGCGACCATCACTTCTAACTTGGTTTTGAATAAATGAAAGTTATAATACTTAAAATTTTGTCTTTTTTGGTTTTGAATAAATGAAAGTTAAATCTTTAAATTTCTTCTTTTCTTGCAGAGAATCCAGAAGAATAAAGCAAAGAAATGGATGTTGTTTCAGTTATGGTAACCATAGGAGGACACTTTGTGGACCCAATCAAAAAACATTGTGGCTATCTGTTTCACTACAATAGCAACATCAAGAATCTTGAAGATCGAATTGGGAAACTTCATGCCAACATAGATGGGGTGCAATTAAAAATTGACGCAGCAGAAAGGAACGGACAAGTAATCTTACCTATGGTTAAGAGGTGGGTAGAAAAGGTACGCAACATCCTTAATGAAGATGCCGAAGCAAATAAGAAGGGCTTAGATGGATGGTGTCCACGTTATTCCTTGAGTAGGAAAGCTAAGAAGAAGACTCTGGAAATTGATGAACTACTAAATGATGGACAATTTAGTGAAGTGTCCTCTCCTCCTCCTCCGCTGGGAATAGGATATTTACCCATAGAAAGTATTATGGATTTTGAGTCAAGAACACAAATGAAGAAAGAAGTTTTAGAGGCACTAAGAGCTGACAAGATCAATATGATTGCCATATGCGGTATGGGGGGGATAGGAAAAACAACAATGGCAAAAGAGGTAGCGAAAAGAGCAAAAGATGATAAGTTATTTGATGAAGTCGGGATGGCAGTGGTGTCCCAGACTCTAGACTTGAGCAAGATTCAAGGTCAAATTGCTGAGATGCTAGGACTGAAATTTGATGAAAAGTATCCACTTGCAAGAGCAGAACGATTAAAAAAAAGACTAATGGATAGTAAGAGTGTTCTTGTAATATTAGATGATGTTTGGGATGCATTTGATTTAGAGGCTGTTGGAATTCCTTATAGAGGTCAGCACAATGGATGCAAAATCTTGTTGACATCACGAAGTGAAGAAGCCTGCACTCAGATGAAAACTCAGAAGATTTTTCCAATCAAAGTCTTATCTGAAGAAGAAGCATGGAATCTTTTCAAGGAGATGGCTGGTAATTGTATCGATACTCCTAGTCTACATCCAATAGCAAAAGAGGTTGCAAAGGAATGTGGAGGTCTACCTGTTGCTATTGTAACTGTTGGAAGAGCCCTAGAAAACAAAAGTGAATGTGAGTGGAGTGCTGCACTTCAATTGCTTAAAAATGCAATCCCAAAATGGATTCCCAGTCTGGATCAAAAGGCCTATTCTGGCATAGAGTTCAGTTACAAGTACTTAAAAAATGATGAAGCCAAGTCATGCTTTTTGCTATGCTGTTTATTTCCAGAAGATTATGATATTCCCATTGAAGATTTAGTCAGGTATGGGGTGGGACAAAGGTTGTTTGCAAAGATTGATACTGTGGCAGATGCAAGAAATAGAGTCCATGCAATAGCTAAGAATCTCAAAAGATCATTTCTACTATTGGATAGTGAGGAAGGAGAACAATTTGTGAAAATGCATGATGTTGTACGTGATGTTGCAATTTCAATTGCAGAAAATCATGGTTTTCTGGTACGATGTAATGAAAAAATGGAAGAATGGCCAGAGAAAGATTCATGCGAGTGTTCTAGTGCAATTTCGCTTGCATCCACAAAATTTAAAAGGCATCCTGATGGCTTGGAGTGTCCTAAACTTGAGCTTTTGCAGCTACACTTCGGAAAATTGAAGATTCTCGCTTGCTACACTTCGCCCCCACTCCCACCCAATCTATTTAAAGGGATGAAGGGTTTAAAGGTTTTGTCTCTGGTTGGTTTGTCCTTGCCATCACTACCACAATCAATCAATGTCCTTCAAAACCTTCGGACCCTGCAATTTGATCAGTGTGAGATAACAGATGTGTCAGCAATTGGAGAACTTAGGAAACTAGAAATTCTTAGCTTTACTAAATCTGGAATCAAGGAGCTGCCAGGAGAAATGAGAAATCTTAGTTGTCTAAAGTTGTTAGAATTGACAAAATGCTATGCTCTTGAGCGAATTCCTCCTGATCTCCTATCGAGTTTATCTCACCTAGAAGAATTGTACATGTTCGGAGTAGATGTGAAGTGGAAACCTATGGAAGAGGAAAAAAAGGACGAGGAAGAGGAAGAAGAGAAAAAGGGAGCAAACGCAAGCCTTACTGAACTCATGTCTTTGTCCTATTTGGTGGCTTTAAAAATTCAAATACCAAATATTAAGGTCTTGCCAAAAGACTTGCCCTTCAAAAATGAAACGATAAAATTACAGATATCTCTGGGATTTAAAGATTATTTTTTTGGTCATGAGAAACAAATGCACAATGATTACTTAATCAAAAATGGTTTGGAACTAGCAAGATGTGACGTAACTGATATTGCGGAGAATCGGATACTTCTTCAACTTTTCAAGAAATCTGAAATTTTAAACTTGGGAGGAATAAAATATTTAAAAAACATTGTGTATGAGTTAGACAAAGAGGGTTTTCAATGCTTGAAGGTTCTAGAAGTTTATGGAAGTGATGATTTAGAATGTGTAATGGACGCCACATCAGATCAGAATCCTTGTGTTGCCTTCCCTACCCTGGAGTCATTGGAACTGGTGAATTTGCCTAATTTAAAAGAGATATATCATAGCCAATTCCTAGAGAGATCCTTTAGCCGTGTTTGTTTTGGCAACCTCAAATCTCTTCGACTAAGGAATCTACCAAGACTCATTGGCTTTTGCACAGGCGTGGGTCCCGTTGAGCTTGTCCAACCGTCCTTGAATCAAGAGGTATGTATGATGCTCTCTCTCTCTCTCTGTAAAATATTACTATTATTTAATAAATTGTTGTATAGTTAACTTAAACCATTTAAAAGCTCGTTGTTTTATGTTTATCAAATTGATTTATCAATTTTTTTAACATTTCGTTCTGGCCTGGATTTGATGCTAATAAAACTGAAAAAGTTGAACGCTAATGCTAATAATAATTTGATGGATTCATCAGGTTAGAAGGATCGGCACTGATGAAGTGACCAATGTTGAAAAGCACAAGATGACAGACATTCAACAACATAAACTCTTCTCATCCAACACCATCTTGTGGGCACCGAATTTAGAAAATCTTGAATTGGGGAGAGCTGATTCACTAGAAGTGGTATTTGATCTTGAAGGACCGAAGGCCAACACAGATCACCAGAGAATTGCAGTGCTTGCTCAGTTGAAAACTTTAGAGCTAAAAAATTTATCTCAGCTGAGATACGTGTGGAAGAATGTTCCACTAGGAATTCAAGGCTTTCAAAAACTAACATCCATTAAAGTAAGTAAGTGTTATCCTCTAAGATATTTATTCCCAACTTCTATTGCAAAACTGCTTGTGCAACTTCAAAGCATTGAGATAAATGAATGTTACGCAATCGAAAACATTGTTCAAAGAGATGGAGAAGAAGAGGCAACGGATAACATCCTATTCCCTAGAGTTAGTTCCTTGAGACTACGAGACCTGCCAAATATGATGAGTTTCTGTATCGAAGCTTATTCTTCTGAATGGTCATCCATTAAGGAGATTTATTTGGTAGATTGTGGCAAATTGAAAACAATTGGTTCAGAAATTCAGAGCAAAAGAAAGTCAATGGGGAATTGGATTCAAGACCCAATGAGCATGAACTTTGGTCCCCTGGTTTCCTTCGGCGATGCCTTGAGTGTGTACCACGTCGCAAAAATTATGGTCTGATGGCTGTGTCAGACCAAGGCACCACCAATAAATCCCAAAGAAGCTACTCTGTGAAGAAAGAGGTACGTACAAGTTCTAAATTCATGCACTTATCCCGGTGGACTAAGGTCACCGACTGTCATATAGATATCCAATCAATCAATTGTTGGCCATAACCTTAATGCATTCAACGCAGTTAGATAAAAAAAAGACATTGATTGCTTTTCTAATTTAGTTATCCCCTGATCTGTTTATACTTTATACCATCTTTTTCTCTATAAAAAAAAATACAATTAATAATTGAAAAGAAATTATTATTTTACTTGTTTATCAGTACTTGATTTTTTGTAGGATACTTTGAGTAAGCCGACGGATCCAAAAGTTAGTGATAGCGAGAATGCCTCAGAGATATGGTCTCTTTTTCCATCTCATATAATTGAGTGCCTAAAGAATCTAGAATCGATTGCATTGGCTGGTCTCCGTTCACTGGAAGTGATATTTCAACTTGAGGAACTAAATGTTGAGGAAAGTCACATGGCCCCAGTACTTGATCAGTTATGGGAATTGAATCTAAGTGGTTTATCAAAATTGATGCACATATGGAAGAAGGGTCCGGAAAGGATCTTGGGCTTTGGGAACTTGAGATCGTTAGCTGTATGGCGCTGTGACAGTCTGACATATTTGTTCTCACCATCCATAGCAAAATTGCTTGTGATGTTAGAGGAAATTAAAGTTGGTGACTCTGAGAAAATTGAAGAAATCCTTGCAAAAGCAGGAGAAGAAGAGGAAAAAAAGGACGTTTTGTTCTACAAAGTGAACTCAATCTCGCTTCATAACTTACAAAATCTGAAGTGTTTTTGCTCTGAAACTAATGCTTTAGAGTGGCCGTCTCTGGAGGAAATAATGGTGACGGAATGTCCTAGTTTAAGCACGTTTATTCCATCTAATCTAAACACACCTAAGCTAGAGGGAGTATACGATAAACCTTCATGGAAAAAAGAAAGAACGTGTTATTGGAAGGGAGACCTGAATGCCACCATAGAGCACATCTTCAAAGGAAAGGTATGGCACATTCTCACCACAAATATCTCACTAATGGGTGAATTTTAACTCTTTGTATAAACCATCGCACCATATAATCTGCAAATACTTTAAGCTTTTATTAATTAGTAGAAAAATTAGACCCCAGTTTTATTAAAAAGAAAAAATAAAGATAGAAAGAAAGGCAAAACACAATTTACATATACAAAAAATGAATGTCTTGAAGAACAATAACATTTTCACTTACGATCAAATATAGTAGTAAAAATCATTTTTTCCAATAGCAAATAGTATGATTACTTAAATCACAAATATATTTTATTCTTACAGGAAAAGCAGGCGAATCATGAGACACAACAAGAGAAGCAAATTGAGACTATTGAGAAAAATATGTGATGCTGAGCAAGACATACAATAGGTGAGCGAGCACATTACATTTTCCTATATCAGTTTAGTATTTAGTCAGTATCCAAAAATGCATAAAAATTAAAAACAGATATATATATATATATATATATATATATATATATATATATAAGGCACACCATTTGAAGCACTTGTTAAGAACTATTTTCGTGGTCAACAATCATCTACAGTTTGGTAGAATTAGAAATCCCACGTTGTTTTGAAAGATCACTCTTCCTTTTCTTTTATTTAAGAAAGAAAGATGCTAATTAGAAGTAGAACTAGTTGTATTATGTAGGCTTAATGATAAAGTGATTCTATATATGATTCAATTGCAATGATTTTCAAAATCTAGGTATGTGGCTTTCTTTTGATCTACTAGAATATCATATACTAATACCGTGATTTCCTAACCAATGTTTTCATAACTCAATGCATTGGTGGGGTTGTGGTGCACATAAAAAATGACTCAAATAAGAATCAAAACGAACACTATATAAGTTGTCTGCGAGCAAGCTTCTGACCATCCATTCAATCAAAAATTATTCAATTGCCCTTATGTTTATACTTATTACCAACTAAATCTCTTAACCATTCTCAGCACACTTGGAAAAAAAAAAAAAAAGGCACAATCACAATGCAACTTGACTTTAATTATCAAGTTATTGGACAATTGAAACCAATCTATTTACCATACTCAGTTGGCATTCAAAAAAAGTATTTAATGAACAATGAGTCCAATGCATCTTGTTCAATATAAAGACATATATATTGTTAATTATTAGACAATTACTTGTGCACTAACTTCTTGTGAGCTAATAGTTTTCATTCTCATGTTTTGGCTTCTCTGAGACCTTTATATCCCCTTTTTAGAGTATTTGAATGATACTGCTATAAAATATAAAAATTCATATTTGGTATAACATAATATTTTTAATTTTGCTCTAATTTTATACTTATATTATAAGAACAAAACATCACATTCTAGAAAAGTTAAAATCTTTAAAAGAGTATACTAATCAAAATCATTATAGTTTAAGCTTCCATTTTCCTCATCATATGTAGAAGTATAAAAGTGATGAAAATAGTCTCATTTAACTCACCATAAATCTAATTTCTCAATTACATTTATATAACAGGTTATATCAACTACATGATGTTCAACCTCAAGTTAGTAAGAGAATATAACACTGGGATATATGAAGAAGGAAGCAGTTTCACAAAACTTATGAGAAGCACATCTAAAGCTATGCTCATTCCCAACAGGGCCTTATATTGTTTTCTTTTTGTGCCTTTTATTGTTTTCTTTTTGTTATATAACTAGCCGGATCTATCTTATGCTATTTGTATATGTATTCTGAGATCAATTGTGTGATAATACTCGTTGTTTTTGTCTATGTTCAATCTTTTATCCATAAGACTCCAGATTTGAAAAACTTCTGTGTTTATTAGCTCTACGTATGCTCAAGTAAATACACTCATATTCATATTAGTTTATCTTCTTGATAATGTGATAGTTACTAAGTTTCTTTGAACTAAAAACAAGTTCTATTTAATAGGATCAATATTTTACATCCCTCTTTTCTTTTTTCTGATATGCCCAAGGACGGAGCCACTGTTGGACTAGGGGGCAACAGCCCCCCCTAATTTTTTTTCTTTATAAATATTATTGTATGTGTGCACAAATTTTAGCAATTTTATTTTATAAAATTACATTTTACTCCCCTTAACAATACCATTGATTCTTTTAAGAGTAATGCTATACTCACAAACTTTTTTACGAACTGTTTTGGTTGCAGATTCTTATTGGTTTGCATATAAGCCCACTACTTACATCATTTGTACCAACTAATAACCACTTATTATCTCAGCGATTCATAAAAAGTTTTTAACTCTAGCATTTTCCACATTTTAGTGACCATAAAAAAAATTATATATTAAAAATCTAAAACAAAATATACAAGCCAAAATATTATTTTTTTGATTTTAAAAACTGGACTATTGACCAATTAGATGTTAACCTGGTCCATTTTAAAATCATGGGGAAAACTCCGTTGCTCATCACTTATTTGAAGAGCTACGAATGAAGACCTGCTACAAGTTCCTTGTTCCTTGTCACAACAATACCAATTAAACCCCAAAGCTGTGGTTTTTGCCCCCACTGTTCTGTTTTCATGTATCTTCTTGTCTATTTTGATTCCAATTTTTCATGTATTAATTAACCTAATTTCGTTCTTTACACAACTTTTATATATATATATATATATATATATATATATATATATATATATATATATATATATATATTGTGCTTCCAAAATGGTTCACAAAATATTTTGGTAATTCCCTACCCTAGTTCTAAATCCCTAATGCCTTATAGTTATATAATGATTTCATATTGAGTTACGTATAATAGTCTTATGTTCTACCTTGCATTATACCGAAATGGTGAATCCAAAAGAACTATTATTTTTTGAATTTGCTATTTAATTTGAATAAAAATGCTGTTTGCATTGTTGATTTTTCAACTTAGATTAAAGTCCTTCCTTTCTTGAGCAATTTCTTCTCCAAGCTGTAATCTTTGCTTTCTCATTTATGAAGTTGTTTGTTTTTTTATTTAAAAAAAAAATTGAATAAAAAAAGAGTAGAAAATATTATTTTGACCCTTAAATTTTATAAAATGTTCTATTTTAAGTCATCCTTTCCTTGTCTAGTGGTTTACATCCTACTGTGGCTTAACGATTAAATATTATTTAAATATTATTTCTTCATTCATTCTTTATTCTTTTTTTAACAACTACACATCTTCCAACATTTTTTTTTATTCAATATCAGATTATTATAATAGAAAAAAACATTTGAAGAATGAATAGTAGCCCATCAGATTTGATGAGCTACTGTTCATGAGCAAAAAAAAAAATTCAAGTATAGAGAAGCTGTTGAAGGCTAGTTTTATGGTCTCATTCTCTATTATACACAATATTTTGCATTTACATATACCATTGGACATGCTCTTATTGAGATTCGGTATTCCATTTAGAATATAAAAGCTTGGGACACTTTTTTAATTTTACAACACTTTTATATGCTCTTATTTCACATGTTTTTTAATATAATTCTTTGTTTTAATGTAATCTAAGTATAGGTGTTGTGACCCATTCGGTTTTGTGATTTAGAATAAAAATTACCTTCATAGGTTCATTACAGTACTTTTTTTATATTTTAAGAATAATAAAAAAAAAAATTTTTTTTTAATGAGGTTGATGCTTGACTTTTCAATAAATGTAAAGTTTCAAGTCTTATAATGAGTAAATTGTTCTTTTTAGTTTTAAAAAAAAAATTTCTCAAATCCTATTTTTCTACCCTACAATCCAAAAACATCGAAAGACATATCTAAAAATTTAATAAAACTTAACAAATATTAATTGGACTGATTTAGAAAACAATTTGTTATTAATAATCTATTGAGATTATTTTCTTTAATTGCAGAAATTGCAAATTCATCCACCCAAAAAAATTATCAAATAAATCATTATTAGCAAAATCTCATAATTAAGTTTCTATATGTATATATATATATGCATCGTTATAAAATAATAATAATGAAAAAATACAATTGCAAAAACTAAAAGTTAAAATATATCACTTGTGGGGGTAAAATGAATAAAATATGTATTTGGGCCTTGGGCCTAATTTGGTGGAGTAAGCCTGTCCAAGTAGAGCCTTTGAGGCCCGCAAGCCAGTTCATGCTACAAGGGTTGAAGGAACTGTCCGAGGAGGAGTACCTCCTCGGATGGGTCAAGTAAAGGTCATAAGACATGCCAAGGTGTTTAGAGAGAGAATTCCAGAAGATCTGTTGGGTAAAGGCGTGATCCACACAATTATTGGAAGGAAGAATGTATGAGAAATATCATAGGAGAAAAGGCTGTTACCACCGCATTAAAGACGCTGCACCTACCTCCCTAACCGTATTAATGGAGAAATTACCTATGAACAGTAATGTTCAGCCTTCCAGCTAGTGTTTGAAGATTTCAAAAAGGTGTTGAATGGGACAAGTATCTAATTGGAAGATCTGTGTTACACGTGGAAGAAGAAAGCAAGAATAAGATGGATATAAGAGAACAAGAGAGGAATAAGAAAAAGGGGGGATCACAGAAGAAGAAGAAGAAGAAGAAGAAGAAGAAGAAGAATGAGGAGAGAGAAAGGACTGAATATTTGAACTGTAATTGTAATATTGTTCTTAAAGAAAGAAAGGCAATACAAGTAGTCATCGGCTTACGTCCGAGGAGAGTTTCTTTGCTATTCTCATCTATTGAATATGCGGATAACGGCAATCTAGCCCGTTTTTTCTCTTTATCTAATATCCATAACCTAGGTTTCAAGCCCACACTCTACAAATTTTATTGTATAAGGCTCTTTGGGCCTGAGTCCATCTAGTGGCTGGACCGGGGGCATATTGTGCACTTACATCACTCATACAATTATTTTTGTTTAACTGACATTTATTTTTTTTCTACATTAGTGGCACTATTGAGTACTTCTAATACAACTATTAAGAGTACTTTCTCTACAAAACTACAAATTTGTCCACCTAAAAGAATTAAAAAATAAACAAAACTTAGTAATGTCTCATAGTTTATCATCTAAATGGATAACTAAAAAAAATCAAATTCTAATATGTAAAACAACTAATTATTAACCCAAATCAAATCAAACCAATGGTATAAAAAAAAAATAAAATAAAAAAAGAACTTCTGATCAAGAATTAGAATACCAAAACATCTAAATATGCATAAAGGTCGATACAAATTTATGGAAAAAATAAACAAATGTGACGTGAAAATTAAATCAATAATAGCAAAAAGAATCGTTAGTGGAAAAAAAAGTGGTTGAAACATTAAGAAAATTCACTAAAAGATAAACATAATTGGAGAGAGAGAGAGAGAGAGATAACCATTTTTTTTTTTGGTGTGGATAACTTGGAAGGAACATGGGAGGAGGTGGATATAAAGTAATAAGAAATTTATATGAAATTTAAGATGGAAGATGAAGGGTGAAAGTAGATGAAAGATTGAACAAAGTGAAACGGTAGAATTTAAGAAAATATAAATGAGAAAATTTATAAAGCGAATCAAAAAATATTTAAGAAGACAATGATTGGAGGAGATGAAATATTGAACTAAGAAAACAATAATTAAAGAAGATGAAAAGTTGAACGAAGTAAAAATTGCTAAAAAAATAAATAAATAAATAACAAAAATAAGAAAGGATGCCCAAGATGTGGTGCAAAACTACACAGGATGAATTTGTAAAGACAAAGTTATATGTAAAGTTAACTATCCAAGATGAATATGTAAAGTCAATAATCTATTTATAAGTTTTTTGAAAAAAGAATTAAGAATATAAAATAAATATTAAAAAGAATGATTATGTGGTTAATAATGTGGTGGATGAGGTGGCACAATATGAGCTTAGCAACAATAAATATTATACTTTACCTTTTATATATATATATATATATATATATATATATATATACACACTTTAGCAACAATATTCTAAATTATATGAGCTTAGCAACAATAAATATTATACTTTACCTTTTATATATATATATATATATATATACACACTTTAGCAACAATATTCTAAATTATTTGTGGAACTATATTTGTCTAAAAAGTGTTGTGTTGTGACCCTACTATATATGATTATATATGAAAAGTGCATCATGTTTAATATTTTCATATAGGGAAATGCATGAATATTTGGCATGGAAAAGACAAGCATCCTTGAATTCCTTTGATAATGGATTTCATAGATTTATGGTATTATTTGAATATACTAGCTTTATCTTAACTTGTATTATTTGGGAAATTTATGCAAAATATTTTTGACAAGAAATGGTGTTAAGGACTTTGAGAATATTGTTGATATTTGGTTATTGAAATATTTTATGAAACTACTTGAAAGTAAATTGCGTATTTTGAATGCATTTAACTTGTGAGCTTTTGATGTGGGTTTGCCCTTGTGCTATGATATTAGTGATTACCCCGTCTTTGTGATGTATGATTATCCCGTCTTTGTGATGACAAGCCAGGTTGGAGGCTCCCACTTTGCATGACACGAGTAAATCCTTGAGTGTGTGGGTGAGGCTGTTGTCCATAGAGCCAAAAGACTACATGCAAAAGGGGTACTGTGTGATGCATCATTCCCTGCTACCCATGGAGGGAAAAGGTAAATCCTTGAGTGTTTGGATTCTAACCTGTCTGTGGCAGTATGACTTGGTGACATTTCCATCTTTGTAGCACCTTGTCATGTGACCTTAGGTGAGGTTTTTGGTTTTGAAATAATATTGGATGTTTTTCTAGCTCACAGTGAATAATATGCATTTTCATATTTATTTTGGGAAGCTTGGTGCTACATTATTTCTTTCACTCTTGTCATATTGTTAATGAAATTGATTTTGCAGAAATTAAATGAAAATTCTCAAATTATAGCATGTTTTGTAAAATGCTCCTTATCATGAAACTTGTATTTCCCCTATCCCATTAATTATGCTACTTAGAGCACTTGTAGCAGTGGAGCTAAATAGCTATATAGCTATTTTAGCTCCACCAAAACACCAAAAAGAAGCATGCAGCAGTGGAGCTAAATCTATATTTTTTTAGCTCATTGCTACAATGCACATCTATAGATAGATGTGCACTGTTCATGAGAGCTAAAAAAAATAATTTTTTATTTTGTGTTCACATTACCTTTTTATTGTGGTGTTTTTATTGTAGTGAGATGTATTATTTTATTGTGGTAGATATATTATTTTATTATGATATTTATATTATTTTGTTGTGTTGAAAGTTAAAATAGATCCACTGCTGCAGCATGTGTGTAGGTAAAATAGATAAAGTAACTTTTGGTAGAGCTAAATTGCTAAATTTTTAGCTCCACTGCTCTAGGTTTTAGCTCATCTCACCCTCTATTTTAACACTCCACTTTATATACAGCCGACATGAAAAGTTTTAATTTAACATTCAATACATTAAAATAATATAAACAATACAATAAAATAATATATCCAATACAATAAATAACAATCACAACCATCAACACATTAAAATACTATTTTTCCAACACCACACATTAAATTTTTAAATAAATAAAAAATTAGCAGCTCACTATAGCTGATACTCAAATCTTTTTATATTTCCCTTCTTTGCTGTAGAACACATTTTAAGGTTATTAGTTGCTAAATTGACTTTTTAGTCAATTTAGCAACCTTATTTCAGATGCTCTAACACTTTTTTTCATATCAATTAGCTATAACTATACCTCAAGTATGGGGCTTATTTTATTTGGTGGTGATTAGAGTGTTATGTTAAATTGGAAGACTTTTGCTGTAAATGGTTGGTGCCTCAATCTTGCTATGTTCAATGAGGTCGTAATTAATTCTATTGAAGGTTGGACACTTGAGGTTTGTTAGCCTTAAGCGTGGTAGGCCTAGATTCAATGTAGAGGTTGCTTATTCTTGATAAGATTGTGGCCTTGTGTAATCCATTTGGAGTTTTGTAATATATTCATGTATTATAGAGGCACATGATTTTTAGTTATTGTTTGTAAATGTGTTATAGAGTTCTGACTTGTAATGTGGAGATTTCAATATGGTTATATATTATTATCATGTGGAAAAAAAAAAAAATCTCTTGCAGTTTCTCTCTTGATGGTTCTTTTCTCAAACTTTGGACCCTTTTTGGTTCAGGGCGTACCAGCTGCATCAAAACTAGCACTAAGCCCTTTAAATGTTTGATTTGCTTCACCTAGCAAGAGGAAAATTTTATTCATACTAGAAAACAAGTGGATAATGAGACACAGCAACAAGAGAAAATTGAGACCAAGAGAAAATTATGTGATGCTAGGGCCTGGGCAAGACATACAGTAGGTGAGTATATTACATTTTCTTATATATATTAGTTCAAGTATTTGGTTGGTATCCGAAAAATGCGTAAAAATGAAAAACATATAATTATATATATATATATATATATATATATATATATATATATATATATATATATCACATTATTTGAGACGCTAGTTAAGAAATGTTTTCGTAAGCGGCATATCATTAAAGAGAATCATGTAGAGAAACTTTGGTAGAATTAGAAATCACACATTTTATAGAATAACATTTTTTTTAAAAGAAAGAAAGATGCTAATTAGAACTAGTTGTATTATGCAGGGCTTAATGATAAAGTGATTCTATATATGATTCAATTGCTTCCCTAGTACAGAAAGTCAAATCATACTAGAAGAGTAATGATTTCCAATATAGCTCATTGTAAATCTAATGACTCACTTGCATTTGTATGATATCAGGTGGTGTCAACTATATACTTTTCAACCTCAAGTTAGTAAGAGAATATGAGAAACACATCTAAAGCTTATGTTTATTCTGAACACCATTGTATATGTATCTATCTTATGCTATATTATATGTGAATTCCAATTTCCAAGAGCACCATTGTGTGATAATATTTTTTTCGTTTTTTCTATGTTCAATCTTTTATCGAAAAATTACAAAATTGAAAAAATCGAATGTGTTTATAAGCTCTATGTGTGAACGTGATATCTTTGTCTCCTTATTTGAATGCTAAGTGAATACACTCGTGTTCATGCTAGTTTATCTTCTTTATAATCTTGTTACTTGTAGTTATTAAGTTTCATCGAAAAGAAACAAATTATATTTGGTGCAAATTGATCCTTTAGAATATCACACCACCTGATCATATTTAATAGGATCAATATTTAAATTTTACATTCCCTTCTTTCTTTTTTGGTTACGCCACCTAGACTTTTAGGCTTTTCTCTTCTTCTTTTTGGGATAAATTGGAAAAATTTTATTGATGAAGAGAGCTATACAGAGTAAAACAGAAGGATTTACATAAAATTCCTTTTTCTTCTTCTACCAATTTAATCCAGAATAGCAAACCAACAGACTGTGGTTGTAACATAAGCTATAGTAGATTTCTTTGTCCAGGAAAGCTTTAAATCATTTTGATGAAACCCAATAATAGCCAAATTCCCAGCACATGAAATATTTCAGCGTACAAAATTGACTTTGCACTAAAACCGAACAATACAGCCAACCTACGAAATTATCATAGCCAAGGAAATTGTGCATAGAAACATATTTACATGTCGAATATGAATGAAAGAAAAATCCAACACCAAAAAAGGAACTCTTTCACCAATATAAAATCTGATTTTGGTATACAAATTGATTTCTGTAAGTTTGTAACCAACATTACAAATACTATCCTATTTTCATTCCTAGTTCTATTAAACATCTAACATGATCAGATTATTGGCACTATAGTTTAAACATAAGAAATGAGAATAAAAGATCCAGGTCAACATATGTGACACTGTAGATTGAGACCACATCCATAACGAAGAGAATTGCAACTTTCATTTTGATCATGAATGTGACTAATGCACAACAGCCTAGTCCCAAAACAAATTTAGGAAAAAAAACGGCAGCCGTCCACTGATCCTTTACAAACTTAATGCTTAGTGATCATCTGATTAGATCAGTGGAGTCAAATTTCAAAATAACTTCATCAAGACGATTTTTGTGCTTCTCATTCCCATGGTGGGGAAGGGTAGAGGGAGCTGAGGGCTCAAAGACGAGAAATAGTCATTTATTGCAAGAAGTTAACGAGCTAATTGCCTGATTTTCAATATAAAGTGCATTTGTTGTAGTGTTTGTTGACGCAAATTATCAACCTAGTAATTGTAACATCTACAGTTACAAGAAAACCAAGTTATGAACAAGCTGCATCAAAACTAACACAAAGCGTTTTAAATTCTTGATTTGCTCCACCTAGCTTTTCAATAATTTGGGCAGTGGTAAATTGGTGATTTTTTGTCTACAACAAAATTACCTTTAGTAAACTATATCCAATAATCGTAACTATAACAATGAAAAGATAGAAGACTTAAAGAGAACTAGAATCAGATTCAATGATGAGACTTAAGTAGTGTACTTGGCTACAATTCAATCACTTCTAAACCCTACACTTAACCATAATAGGAACCATTGCACAAAAGTTGTTCTCAAAAAATGGTTTTATTGAAATGATAATACCATTATCACCCACCCAAAGGTAGTGCCTTATTCTTCAAACACGGTTCCTGTTTTGAGAAAAACAAAGAGGGGGGATTGAATTTCATTTAATCTTCTTTCCTTCCTAGCAATGAGTGCATGAACCATACTGGGAAAACCAAAAAGTGGGATCAAACCAGAAAATAAAATTACCGGGTGAAGGAATCCCTCAAGTGTTCCAAGCTTTCCCATGGCTGTGGCCATTTGACCCATAGTTTGCCACATATCCAGATGATCCTGATGGGCAAGGTGAGCCATTGACCAATGTATCAGCCAGGGATTGCTGCAATGCCCACATGCTTTTTGTCAGAGCATCTTCAGCCTTCTGGGATGACTGCTGCAAGTTGTAGATGCCTACCGATTGTTGCTCAGTTAAAGGCTCAAATTGATTCACAAGAAGCTGCACCATTGGCATTTCAGTTAAAAACATTATAAAATGATTTGAAATATAGGGGAAAAAAAAATCCTGCCATGATAAAAACAAGGTATGAAGATTTTGACTTTTGACACATGTTAAAACAAAATGTATGATGAAGTTTTCTTTTTCTTTTTCTCCTTTCTGTCACAACATCTACAATACATCCTCTCCCAAAATGTATGATGAAGAAGAAAGACACTATCAAAATCATAATGGTTAAATGTTAAGAAAACTAGAACTTCCATTACTAGAGATAACTTTTTTAGAATCTTCTGTACAAATCTTCACTGTTCTACTACCCATAAATCACCATCACCATGATAATCAAAATCAAATTCACTACCTTATCCCCCTCAAAATAAAACCCAAAAATCTTAAACCCCTTCACAAAACCAAACTAACCAGGAACTCCAAAATCAGAGACCGCAGTACAGGTATCTTCTCAAGCTAAGTCAAACTACCACTTTCTTCATCACCTCCTATTCCATACCACAAGAGCAAGGATGCAACATTTACCAAAAAAAAATACAAGCTAAAACTAAAACCCAGATCCAAAAAACGAACCAAACAACGGAATCTACCTATGAACCTTAAAATTCACAAAAACAACATAGTTGTCCGTACACCCCACAAACTAAAACCACAATGAAAGACCCTCTAAACCCACAAACTTTTGAGACCCCACAATCGGAGTAGATAGGAGAAAGGAGAAAAGAAATTCAAGAGCTCAGTATTAATTCAATGGCCAGGAGTAGGACCTGGCTACTTGAATTCATGTGGTTATATAAATCGTTCATGTTATTGTATATTTCACAAAGTATTACAAGAATGCATCACCAAATGAGAATCAAAGCAACTGGGAAAGCAAGGAATGATATATTTTCCCGCAATTGTAATTCCTATGATTACTTCGGAGCCGGCTTGGGCTTCTTGAGAGTTCCCGTGCTCCCATGCTCATACAACAATTCCGTGAACCCTTCAAATTCAGAAACAAAGAAACACAGGCTCAATATATTGCTAGGGCAGTGAACAATATATTGCTCAATATTCAAGTAATTCCTCACCACTATTGTTGTTCGTTTCTAATCTCTTTTTTCCTCTTATTCGTTTTTCAGGTTTTTTTTTTTTTTTTCGTTTCCTCAAAAGGATAGTGGAACAATTTCTCAGTATCTATTCTAGAAAGCGAATCAGTGCTTGCTTCCATACCGTTGAGATTGATGTTCAAGAAAGGTAGGGATGCCTGTTAAAGATAAATTATCATTGATTCTTTGTCAAAATGGCCAATCAAGAATTGGATACCTTTCCTTTCTGATGCTTAAGTTAAAGGCATTTACACTGCATATAATAACACCCAATTGCTTGTTCTCCATCACCCTTTTGATTCATACTTAATTACACTTAAAATCGGATCACAGTGCTCTGCGATTGTTGGCTACAATCTCTCTGTTGTAACCTGCTAAATTTCTTTGTTATACACTTCTTTGCTTTGTATAGGAGGTGTAGGTAAGTACTAGAGACTTTTCCTTCTGGTGTTACTCCTAAATTTTACCAAGGTAATGCTTCTTTGATTTGCACATTGGTTTCACAATTCGATTACTTTTCTATTTATTTTATTTTTGTTATTATTTTGTTCTTTAGTTAGTATTTTCTATTAGTTATTAGTTTACAGAAAGAACATGGAGAGAGAGAGAGACATTTTTCCAAAAAAAAAGCTATATAAAATTAAGAAGTGTGAGAATGTAAGTACAAGGTCAAAAAAAAAAAAAAAAATATATATATATATATATATATATATATATATATATATATATATATATATATATATATTCAACCTCTTGCGGGTAACGATGACAATGGATAACTCCACCCACAAATGCAACACAATTTTTGTAGATTAATGTTTAGTATAGATGAATTTATATCAAAGCAGGGTTAACCCAGTTTAATATGATTAATAAATAGGTCAATTTCATGTTGACTTCTTTAACTTGTAATCAAACCCAAAATTACCAGGCTCATAATTTGTGTCAAGACGAGTGACCCATATAAATGCATGACATTTTTGTCCATCATAAGTATGAATTTACTAGTTATACTGTTAATCCTTCATTAAACCCTTGAGTTCCTCATCTTTTTTTTAATTGCAAAATAAAGGAAAAACTATCACGTTCATTGTATTTTGGAACTTATTTGTTTCTACTTGTTAATACTTAGCCCAGATTTGACCCAACCCATAACACATGGCCCATGGATCATCCACATGGGTTATTTATCCATAGGCTATCTAATAAGTAAATTTAAATTTGAGTTTAAATTTAAATTGGTCTAAGTGGAGTAATATATGATGGATTGAGTGATTATAAGACCACTCATCTTGATAGTATGTTTATTCAATTTGTATTTAAATTCTATTACAACAATTAAAGAGGGAAAAAAAAGGGACCAACAAAGAAATTATGAGAACAAAAACAAACATACAATTCCTAAGTAATCTCTCAAGCAAACCATTTCTTTCTAGGGACACCATCAAGAGTACCTTGGAACTTGGAGTGTGAGAATCTCAGAAGAAACTTTGGTAGCCTCTCCAATGACATAAAGGTGCTCCAAGAACTGTAGAGATCGTGTGGAGGAGTTTGTAAAGCAAGGAAGAGAAAGATCTGGGAAGTGAGTAATCGGTACTATTAAGGTATGTAAAATTTATGGCCCAGCTAATATCTTCAATATTGATATTAAAGCTATGGATGCTCGTTTTCCCTTTTGGATTAATGAACCCAAGATCTTTGTTGCTTTTAAAAAATCCAACATGCATGAATTTTTAGAGGCATGTTATGGCACGAAATTGAATGATTAAATCATATGAATATGTTTCTAATGATGATAATAGCATGCTTTTTAAAATATGGTAGTGAGTTATGGCATGTAAAGAGAAATACAAAACCTAGTTTTGAAAATTGGTAAAAATAATAATAATAAAAAAACCAAAAAATTGCATACCAATTTTGTCTAACTACAACTCATTTTCTGTCAATTATTTTCATGAATTGATAGTATATTTTACAAGCTTCAAACTGATTTAATTTGGACTTAAAATGAGTAAGTTATGGTCTTTTAAAGATTAGTGTCAAATTAGGGTTGAAGATGATGAAAAGTGTACATCAAATCCCACTCTTAACTTGAGGTGTAAATGTTCAACCCAACCCGCAAACACGACACAAACTTGACAGGTATTTTTTGGGTTAAGGTTGGGCCTTAGTGGGTTTAGGTCATAAACAAGTCAATCCAAAAGCGACACGATAAGAAACATGTCATAAGCAGATCTACCCGCAATAAACACGTTTGACACGCCAATTTATTTGTATCAACCCAAAATAACCCATTTAACACAACTCGTTTAACTTGTATAACAAATAAATATTCATTTTATTTTAGATTTTTCAAATACCTTTTATATACAACCTTAGATTTTAAATTTAAAAAGAAAATTGAGTATTTACAAAAAATTACAAGGGATATAATTGGAAATTGAAACTTTACAAACCCTAGATCTCTAAACCCTGCAAACCCTAAATCTCTAAACCTTCTTATAATTGGTTTGCACTAGAGATTGGTTGTATGGAGAGAAAGGTAATCTTATTTGTTTCATTAGTTATTATTACTCTTACATTATTATTATTTAGTTCTTGTAACACTGTTGAAGCATGATCATATTTTGTAACTACTAATACTTTTTTTTTTTTTTTGGCATAGAACTTGCACAAATAAAATTGGATGAACTTGTGGGAGATGTTATGAATTTGGACATTAACAAAGAATCTATGGATGATAATTGTAGTTATAGTCATGATTAGTCTATTGTTTGCTCCAACTCTTTCAATATTAATACTTAGCATTTGGTGAGTTATGAGAATATTATATTTTTGTTGAACTATGTTATTTTGAATTTGGATTGAAGTGTATGCACTCTTTTTGGAGTGTAAATAACTTATTTCTAGATAGATGTTATATTTTTGTTGAACTATATTATTTTTTAAATGTGAGTTGAAGACTTGTAGTGTATGCACTACTTTTGAAATGTAAAAAAAAAAATATTTCTAGATGGATATTATATTTAATATTATGTAGGTTGAAATGGGTTGTATTACATTCGTATCAACCCAACACGACCCGTTTATTAAGCGTGCCAAGTGGGCTGGGTCACGTCAACTCGCCTTATTAATAAGTTGGGTTACGGTTGAAGGATCATGACACGATTATTAAATGGGTCGGATTAGGGTTGAGTCAGTTAGTCGAATACTCCTACCTCAACATGACACGAACCCGACATGCTAACCCGAATTGACACCCTTACTCAAGGGCAAAGCATGGGATCCACTCTAGTGGCTTAGGGCATATTTTGCCAGATAGCATAATTTTTGGAAATAGGAAAAAAGCATCAAGTCAAACTTATTTAGTTATGTAACATTTTTTTGGAACTCAAATGTAAAAAAATTTTGGAACTCAAGTTTGACATTATGGCAATCTGATCAAACATAATGTTTGGAACTTGAGTTTCACTTGGAACTCAAGTTTGACAAACTCGAGTCCAAAAAAGTGCTACATAACTAAATAAGTTTGGTCATGTGCTATTTAGCAAATATTTCCTAAAAGTATGTTATTTAGCAAATATTTCCAATGGCTTAGTGCCAAGGAAAGTATATTGCTTGAACCATGGCAAAGAAAAGACCACTTTTGTTGTGGTCTAGCAACTCAAAATACTACTTTATCTATTTTAACACTTCATTTTATAATACACCCAACATCAAAGGTTTTATTTTAACATTCAACACATTAAAATAAGATAAACAACACAATAAAATAATATATCCAACACAATAAACAACAACCACAACCATTAGCACATTAAAATACTTTTTTTAACACCCCACATTAAAAAATTAGTTTTTGTTTTGAGTTTAAGCTACAATGAGCTGCTATCTCTTGTTGCTCACTGTAGCTCAAACTCAATTTTTTTTTTTTTTTTTAAAGTTTGCCTTCTTTGCTGTGGAATACATTTTTAGGGTATTGGTTGCTAAATTGACTAAAAGTCAATTTAGCAACCTTGTTAGGATGCTCTAAAGGTGTTTTGTACCGCCTATCAGTATGACAAATTCTAACCATACCAATTAGTTTGGTACAATATTGACTCCCCTAAATCTAACATTCCCTGTATATTAATAAATGGGTCAAATTGGTTATGTCTGTGTCAATCCAAGATAACATGTTTGTTAAGCATGATATGTGGTTTGGGAAGAATCGTATTGTGTCAACCAGCTTAATAAATGAGTTGTGTTAGTGTTGATACAAGATTATTAAAATAAATCATGTTTGGGTTGACCCATGTAGTTGAATACTCTTCACTCGACACTACATGAACACAACCCAAATAACACGAATTGCCATCAAGATTTCACATAATTTTCTATGAAGGCTTTTGTGGAACACGGTTACACTCGTGATAGGCCAAAAACGAATTGACCTATTGTGATGAATTAACCAATTAATTAGCCAGGTGAATGAATTAGGTTCAATTACATGTAATGAGTATGGTAGCACAAACAAATCACCAAATAACTAAATATGCAGCAAAAAATGAATTGACACGGTAATTTGTTTACGAATAGGGAAAACCTCCGAGGCCAAAACCCCACCAGGTGATTTTAAGGTCACCACTCCCGAGAATTCACTATTATCAAAACAAACGGTTATAAGTAAAGAAATCACAATACCTTATACCAACCTACAGTTGAACCCTTACCCCAATACCCAATTGGACTTGTTCTGTAATGACAATCTCTCCTTGTATTGCATGGCTCCCAGTACGTGACTAACCAATAGATGTGTGGATCCCAATACGCGACTTGATCACCAACTTGAGAAGGACGTTGGCTGCAAAGTTCTTCTGTTCATCACATAATGAATATCATGAAGTTGCTTGGTCACAAAACCCTACAATGTACAAACACAGCAGCTTCTTCAAGATGAGCTAGGGCAAACTAGATTTCCAGTCACACTTTTCTTCACGCTTGTGCAATTGTGCTCTTGTGCAACTGTGCAATATTTTACGGCCCTTAAAATAATCCTTATATATGTTTAGGGTTGTGAGAAAAGAAAGCTCAAACACATACTCACGGATTGGATGAAAATCAGAACTGAAAATATGTTTTTCATAAATCTCGACAGATACCCTATCTGTCAAGCAGCTGTCGAGCCTCGGCTAAAACAGCTCTTTTAAACCTCGATAGATATTAGCTGTCGAGATTTAATGAACAGCACTTTTTCATTTTATTCTTGGACTGACTTGCATGGCTTTAACACTTGAACTTGAAACTTTGTTTCTTGAAGCATTAAACACATCCTAAATCTACCCAAATACAAGTAAAATGTGTTTTATCAAAGAATTAGTCAATTACATAAAATGTTAACATATGTTCCTAACATGATCCACATATATCCTAACAACCCAAAACTCCTATTCATATATCAATATTGATAGGAATTTCAAATACAATGCCATTTGGATGATAACCATCAATCTCAAATACAAGTAAAGTGTGTTTTATCAAAGAATTAGTCAATTACATAAAATGTTAACATATGTTCCTAACATGATTCACATATGTCCTAACAACCCAAAACTCCTATTCATATATCAATATTGATAGGAATTTCAAATACAATGCCATTTGGATGATAACCATCAATCCCTAACACATTTAAAAAATAATAATAATTGCAGCGCTAAAACTCTCTAATCAATAGGTCCACTTCAGTGCAACCATCACTTCTGAATTGGTTTTGAATAAATGAAAGTTATAATACTTAAAATTTCGTCTTTTTGGTTTTGAATAAATGAAAGTTAAAACTTTAAATTCCTTCTTTTCTTACAGAGAATCCAGAAGAATAAAGCAAAGAAATGGATGCTGTTTCAATTATAGTAACCATTGGAGGATACTTTGTGGACCCAATCAAAAGACAATGTGGCTATCTGATTCACTACAATAGCAACATCAAGGATCTCGAAATTAAAATTCAGAAGTTGCGTGACAAAAGAGATGGGGTGCAATTAGAAATTGGCGCAGCAAAAAGGAACGGACAGGTAATAGCACCTGAGGTTGAGACGTGGATTGAAAAGGTACGCAACATCATTGATGAAGATGTTGAAGTGAATAAGATGAGCTTGGATGGATGGTGTCCATGTTATTCCTTGAGTAGGAAAGCTAAGAAGAAGACTCTGGAAATTGATGGGCTTCTAAGTGATGCAGCCCCATTTGTTACTAAAGTGTCCTATCCTCCTCCTCCGTTGGGAATAGGATCTTCATCCATAGAAGGAATTGTGGATTTTGAGTCAAGAACAAATATAAGGAAAGAAGTATTTGAGGCACTAAGAGCTGATAAGATTAATATGATTGCCATATGCGGTATGGGGGGGATAGGAAAAACAACAATGGCAAAAGAGGTAGCGAAAAGAGCAAAAGATGATAAGCTATTTGATGAAGTTGTGATGGCAGTTGTGTCCCAGAAGAGAGACTTGAGCAAGATTCAAGGTCAAATTGCAGATATGCTAGGTCTAGAACTTAAAAGGGAGAGTGAAGGTGGAAGAGCAGAGCAGCTATATTCAAGACTAAAGGATATTAAGAGTGTTCTTGTAATATTAGATGATGTTTGGGATGCACTTGATTTAGATCTTGTAGGAATTCCTTATGGAGGTCAACACAATAGATGCAAAATCTTGTTGACATCACGAAGTGAAGAAGCCTGCACTCAAATGAAAGCTCAAAAGATTTTTCCAATCAAATTCTTACCTGATGAAGAAGCATGGAATCTTTTCAAGGGTATGGCAGGTAATTGTATCAATACTCCCAGTCTACATCCAATAGCAAAAGAGGTTGCAAAGGAATGTGGAGGTCTACCTGTTGCTATTGTAACTGTTGGAAGAGCCCTAGAAAACAAAAGTGAATTTGAGTGGAGTGCTGCACTTCAACAACTTAAAAATGCTATCCCAAAAAATATTTCTGGTCTTGATTCAAAGGTGTATTCCAGCATAGAGCTTAGTTATAGTTACTTAAAAAGTGATGAAGCTAAGTCATGCTTTTTGCTATGCTGTTTATTTGCAGAAGATAGTAATATTCCCATTGAATTTTTAGTCAGGTATGGGGTGGGACAAAGGTTGTTTGCAAAGATTGATACTGTGGCAGATGCAAGAAATAGAGTACATGCAATAGTTAAGAATCTCAAAAGATCATTTCTACTGTTAGATAGTGAGGAAGGAGAAGAACATGTCAAAATGCATGATGTTGTACGGGATGTTGCAATATCAATTGCAGAAAATAAAGGTTTTCTGGTTCGATGTAATGAAACAATGGAAGAATGGCCAGAAAAAGATTCATGCGAGTGTTCTACTGCAATTTCGCTTGTATCCAAAGAATTGAAAAGGTATCCCGGTGTCTTGGAGTGTCCTAAACTTGAGCTTTTGCAGCTATCATGTGACAAAGACACTTTGCAGATGCTCCCACCCAATCTATTTACAGGGATGAATGGTTTAAAGGTTTTGTCTCTGATAAATATGTCATTTCCATCACTACCACAACCAATCAATGTCCTTCAAAACCTTCGGACCTTGCAATTTGTTAGTTGTGAGATAACAGATGTGTCAGCAATTGGAGAACTTAGGAAACTAGAAATTCTTAGCTTTATTGGATCTAAAATTGAGGAGCTGCCAGGAGAAATGAGAAATCTTAGTTATCTAAAGTTGTTAGAATTGACAGAATGCAATGATCTTGAGCGAATTCCACCTGATCTCCTATCGAGTTTATCTCACCTAGAAGAGTTGTACATGTTCGGAGTAGATGTGAAGTGGAAACCTATGGAAGAGGAAAAAAAGGATGAGGAAGAGGAAGAAGAGAAAAAGGGAGCAAACGCAAGCCTTACTGAACTCATGTCTTTGTCCTATTTGGTGGCTTTAAAAATTCAAATACCAAATATTAAGGTCTTGCCAAAAGACTTGCCCTTCAAAAATGAAACGATAAAATTTCAGATATTTGTAGGTAATAATGTGAAAATTGATGAGCATAATTTCACGGAATATTATGATTATTTAATTAAAAATAGTTTGGGACTTGCAAGTTGTGACGTAAGTGATATTGCGGAGAGTCGGATGCTTCTTCAACTTTTAAAGAAATCTGAAATTTTAAAGTTGAAAGAAATAAAAGATTTAAAAAACATTGTGTATGAGTTAGACAAAGAGGGTTTTCAATGCTTGAAGGTTCTAGAAGTTGGTGGAAGTGATGATGTAGAATATGTAATGGATGCCACATCAGATCAGAATCCTCGTGCTGCCTTCCCTATCCTGGAGTCACTGAAAGTTTTTCGACTAAATAATTTAAAAGAGATATATCATAGCCAATTCCCAAAGAGATCCTTTAACAGTGCTTGTTTTGGCAACCTCAAATCTCTCTGTCTAGAAAAGTGCCGACATTTGAAAAATGTATTTTCATTGTCCATAGCGAGAGGTTTGGTTCAACTCCAAAAGTTAGAAATAGATGACTGTGATGACATGGAAGAATGTTTTCACAATGAAGGAGAAGATGAGAAGGCACTAAATGATAAGATCATGTTTCCGCAATTAACGTCTATAGAGCTGGACTCTCTACCAAGACTCATTGGCTTTTGTACAAGCATGGGTCCCGTTGAGCTTGTCCAACCATCCTTGAATCGAGAGGTATAGTTAACTTAAACCATTCAAAAGCTTGTTGTTTTATGTTTATCAATTTTTTAACATTTCGTTCTGGTCTGGATTTGATGCTAATAAAACTGAAAAAGTTGAATGCTAAAGCTAATAATAATTTGATGGATTCATTAGGTCGAAAGGATCAGCACTGATGAAGTGACCAATCTTGAAAAGCATAAGATGACAGACATTCAACAACATACTGGCTCTTTTCCAGAATCAACACCCATTATCTCTCATAAACTCTTCTTATCCAACACCATCCTGTGGCCACCGAATTTAAAATATCTTGAAGTGTGGAAAGCTGATTCACTAGAAGTGGTATTTGATCTTAAAGGACTAAACATCAACGATAACCACCAGAGGATCATTGTACTTGGTCAATTGAAAACTTTAGAGGTAAAATATTTATCTAAGTTGACATACGTGTGGAAGAATGTTCCGCTAGGAATTCAAGGCTTTCAAAATCTAACATCCATTGAAGTAAGTAACTGTCATCGTCTAAGATATTTATTCCCAACTTCTATTGCAAAATTGCTTGTGGAACTTCAAAGCATTGAGATAGAAGAATGTGACGCAATCGAAAACATTGTTCAAAGAGATGGAGAAGAAGAGGCAACAGATATCATCCTGTTCCCTAGAGTTAGTTCCTTGAAACTACAAGAGCTGCCAAATATGATGAGTCTCTGTATCAAAACTTATTCTTTTGAATGGTCATCCATTAAGGAGATTTATTTGTATCGTTGTCCCAAATTGAAAACAATTGGTTCAGAAATTCAGAGCCCAAGAAAGTCAAAGAAAATCAATAGGGAACTGTATTCAAGACCTAATGAGCATGAACTTGGGTCCCCTGGTTTTCTCTGGCGATGCCTTGAGTGTATACCACGTCCCAAAAATTATGGTCTGATGGCTATGTCAGACCAAGGCACCACCAATAAATCCCAAAGAAGCTACTCTGTGAAGAAAGAGGTACGTACAAGTTCTAGATTTATGCACCTATCCCGGTGGACTATGGTCACCAACTGTCATATAGATATCCAATCAATCAATTGTTGGTCATAACCTTAATGCATACAACACAGTTAGTTAAAAAAAGACATTGATTGTTTTTCTATCTAGAATTTTACTAATGTGTGCCCTAAGGGCACACAATGTTTCCAAAAATAGATAGCTTAAAATGTTTCTAAAAAATGTTTTTCAATTTTCCATAAAATTTTCCAAAAATAGATGGCTTAACATGTGCTCTAAGGGCACACATTAACCAGACCCTTCTATCTATTAGTCATCCACTGATCTGTTTATGCTTTATACCATCTTTTTCTATAAAAAATACAAATAATAATTGAAAAGAAATTATTATTTTACTTGTTTATCAGTACTTGATTTTTGGTAGGGTACTTTGAGTAGGCCAAAGGATCCAAAAGTTAGTGATAGCAACAACCCCTCAAAGATATGGTCTTTTTTTCCATCTCATATAATTGAGTGCCTAAAGAATCTAGAATCGATTGAATTGATTAATCTCCCTTCACCGGAAGTTTTATTTCAACTTGAGGAACTAAATGTTGAGGAAAGTCACATGGCACCAATACTTGATCAGTTAAGTGAATTGATTCTATATGGGTTAGATAATCTGATGCACATATGGAAGAAGGGTCCGGAAAGGATCTTGGGCTTTGGGAACTTGAGATTGTTAGAAGTATGTAAATGTGACAGTCTGACATATTTATTCCCACCATCCATAGCAAAATTGCTTGTGGTGTTAGAGGAAATACGAGTTGTTAACTGTATAAAAATTGAAGAAATCCTTGCAAGAACGGGAGAAGAAGAGGAAGAAAAGGACGTTTTGTTCTACAAAGTGAACTCAATCTTGCTTCATTCTTTACCAAATCTGAAGTGTTTTTGCCCTGAAACTAATGCTTTAGAGTGGCCATCGCTAAAGGAAATAAGGGTAATTGAATGTCCTAGTTTAAGCACATTTATTCCATCTAATCTAAACACACCTAAGCTGGAGGGAGTATCAGTATACAATAGTTATTTCAATGAAAAAGAAACGTGTCATTGGAAGGGAGACCTGAATGCCACGATAGAAAACATCTTCAAAGGAAAGGTATGGCAAATTCTCACCACAAATATCTCACTAATAGGTGAATTTTGACACTTTTGTATAAACCATCGCACTATATAATTTGCAAATTCTTTAAGCTTTTATTACTTAGTATAAAAATTAGACCCACAACTTACATATACGAAGAAAAAAAATGTCTTTGACAAACAATAATATTTTCACTTATGATTAAATATAGTAGCAACAAACATTTTTCCAATAGCAAATATTATGATTACTTAAGTCATATATTTTATTCATACAGAAAAAGCAGGCGAATCATGAGACACAGCAAGAAGAGCAAATAGAGACTATTGAGAACGATATGTGATGCTAGGCAAGACATACAGTAGGTGAGCACATTATATTTTCTTATATCAATTTAGTATTTAGTCAGTATCCAAAAATGCATAAAAATTAAAAACATATACAGCCCCTTTATATATATACATAAGGCACACCATTTGAAACACATGTGAAGAACTATTTTCGTGGTCAACAATCATCTACAGTTTGGTAGAATTAGAAATCACACATTGTCTATAAAGATCACTTTTTCTTTTCTTTTATTTAAGAAAGAAAGATGCTAATTAGTAGAACTAGTTGTATTATGTAGGCTTAATGATAAAGTGATTCTATAAATGATTCAATTGCAATGATTTTCAAAATCTAGGTATGTGGCTTTCTTTTGATCTACTACAATATCATATACTAATGCCGTGATTTCCAAACTGATAAAGTTATGGTTTTTCACATAATATTTATATTGGCTCTATTCCATAACAAAAAGTATTGTAATTGCATTAATTTATTTCCTTGTATTTTGTGAAATTTATTTATAATGGGTTTAGTACTATGTTGGTGAAGATTGCTCAAGAAAATTGATCTCATGACTGGCTCGGGACTGCAGCACCCGTGAAAGGCCATGTGAGGAGCACATGAGGAAGTTCAACAATCGGTGTGTTTTGCAAGTCACTCGCGACTTGGCCAACCTGAGAGATACACTAACCAACTGGATTTTAAGTGTGGCATTTTCTCTTCTTTACTCTACTATATATACCATCATTACCCACAATATTATAAAGAGGCTAATTAGAGGGGGGGAAAAACCCTAGATACACCCACCTTGTTAGAGAGAGCTACTCATCCTTAAGAGATAAATCATAATAATCTCTTCTCCTTCCATCTCCCATTATTATACCTTAAGGAAATTTGTACCCAAACACAACTCACACTTATTCATAGTGTAGAGAGTGATTTAGAGCTTGGGAAGTATTGAGGATTTGCCAAAATAAGCTGTTGAAGCATGGTGGATGCAATTGGGCAATATTGTGGGATCCAGGAAGCTAGTGAAGACAAGACTCCAAGAAGTCTGTTGGTAGCTGAAGCTTGGAGAGCTCAAGTACTTTGGATAGATTAGGCTTGGAGGGTCTTTTCGGTATCCTTATACTCCAACTTATTCACCAATGGATCATTTCAACTTGGAAGGTCACCGAGAGGTTTTTCGCCGAGTACTTCGATTTCCTCTTTGATAACACATTGCAATATTATCTTGTATTTGCATCTCTTTTCCCTTACCCTTTAAGCTTTATTATTGTTGTTACTTGCTTGTACTTATAGCTTAGAGAGTAGTTTCGATTATTGCGTACCATTTACTCTTGTTCCGCACTTAGATAAGTTAGAGTAAAAGCAATTAAGCCATCTTTTTAAAATTAGGGATCTAAACAAGATAGTGTTTTACACTATTGAACTTTCAGTAACCAATGTTTTCATAACTCAATGCATTGGTGGTGTTGTGGTGCACACTGACTAAGACTCAAATAAGAATCACAACGAACACTATATGAGTTGTCTGCAAGCAAGCTTCTGACCATCCACTCAATCAAAAATTATTCAATTGCCCTTATGTTTATACTTATTACCAACTAAATCTCTTAACCATCCTCAGCACACTCGCAAAGAAAAAAAAGACACAATCACAATGCACCTTGACTCTAATTATCGAGTTATTGGACAATTGAAATTAATCTATTTACCATACTAAGTTGGCATTCAAAAAAATTGTTTAATGAACAATGAGTCCAATGCATCTTGTTCAAAATAAAGACACATATATCGTTAATTATTAGACAATTACTTGTGCACTAACTTCTTGTGAGCTAATAGTTTTCATTCTCATGTTTTTGGCTTCTCTGAGACCTTTGTATCTCATTTTCAGAGTATTTTAATGATAGTTCAATAAAATATAAAAAATCATATTTGGTATAACATAATATTGTTAATTTTGCTCTAATTTTATACTTATATTATAAGAACAAAACATCACATACTAGAAATTAAGTTAAAATCTTTAAAAGAGTATACTGATCAGAATCATTATAGTTTAAGCTTCCCTTTTTCTTATCATATACAAGTATAAAAGTGATGAAAATAGTCTCATTTAACTCACTATAAATCTAATTTCTCAATTACATTTATATAATAACAAGTTATATCAACTACATAATGTTCAACCTCAAGTTAGTAAGAGAATATGACGCTGGGATATATGAAGAAGGAAGCAGTTTCACATAACTTTTGAGAAGCATATCTAAAGCTATGCTCATTCCCAACAGGGCCTTATATTGTTTTCTTTTTGTTATATCTTATGCTATTTGTATATGTATTCTAAGAGAACCATTGTGTGATAATACTCTTGTTTTTGTCTATGTTCAATCCTTTATCCACTAGACTCCAAATTTGAAAAACTTCAGCGTTTACTAGCTCTATGCATGCTCAAGTAAATACACTCATATTCATACTAGTTTATCTTCTTGATAATGTGATAGTTACTAAGTTTCTTTGAACTAGAAACAAGTTATATTTAATAGGATCAATATTTTACATTCCTCTCTTTTCTTTTTTCTGTTATGCCCTTCATATATTTCCATGCCCATACTTTTAGGCTCTCTTTTATTTTTTTATTTTTTTTGACACACTGAAATTAATATTATTGAGGATTTACATACAAGTCCTTTTTTGTTCTCTAACTAATTTAAGCCAGAATAAAAAACCAACAGAATGTGGTTGTAAGTTGTAACATAAGTCACTGTACATTTCTTTATACAGGAAAGCAATAAATCAATTTGATGAAACCCAACTATAGCCAAACTTCCCCAGCACATTTCAGCATACAAAATTGACTTTCCACTAAAACCAAACGATACAACCAACCTACGAAATTATCATTGCCAATGAAATTGTGCACAGCAACATATTTACATGTTGAATATGAATAAAGAAAATCCAAACACCAAAAAAAAAATATAACTCCAATATATAATCTGATTCTGGTATACAAATCGATTACTGTAACCTACATTACAAATACTATCCTATTTTCCTTCCTGGTTCTATTAAACAGCTAACATAATCAGATTATTGGATCTATAGTTTAAACATAAGAAATGAGAATAAACGACCTAGGTAAACATATGTGACACTAGAAGTGCAGATGGACACGATATCAACAACAAAGAGATCTGCAACTTTCAATTTGATGATCAATGTGACTAATGCATGACAACCCAATCCCAAATGAATTTAGGGTTAAAGATCGACAGCAAATCCACTGAATGGTGAATCATATGACTGATCCTTTATGAACTCTATGCTTAATGATCATTTGATAGGATGGGTTGAGTCAGTCTTCAAAAGAACTTCATCAGGACAATTTTGTGCTTCTCATTCCCGTGGCCGCGCAAGCCAGAGGGAACTGAGGGCTCGAAGACGAGAGAAATAGTCATGTATTGCAAGAAGTGCACGAGCGGATTGCCTGGTTGTCAATATACGGTGCATTTGTTGCAGTGTTTGTTGACGCAAATTATCAGCCTGGTAATTTTCAAAAAAGGGAAAGAAGCCAAAGTTATGTACAAATTGCATCAAAACTAGCACTAAGCCTTTTAAATGGTTGATTTGCTTCACCTAGCAGGAGGACAGATTTTGCAGAATTTAATAATAATAATAAGGAAGTTAATGAAAAGTAATCAGACTCTTTTCTTTTTTGCAGACTCCCCCCACCCTCCATAAAAATTCCCATGCAAGATTAAATGCAAAATGCTTGGAAGAACATATACAAATACAACATTTACATGAAGGATTTGGTTTAGTCCTCATGTTCCAAATACCTGAAAATATACCAAAGTATTAAATCATTCAGAAAAGTGCAGATCTGGGAACACTAATCCTAATGCTATGGAAATACAAACTGGCTAATTATGGACAAGGAACATAAATTAAATTTTATAATTGTGCGAGGCCTACATTCCTCAAAACAATTAGACTTACAGATTTCCTACTATTTTACTGAAAATATCAAAGTAGCTAAAGCATTTTAAAGCAATGCCAAGAAGCAATTTTCTACCATATGTAAGGATTATCCTACCACTTCAAATCTAGCTTGTTTTAAGATTGAGTTTCATTTCGCCATCTTTCCTTCCTAGCAATGAGTGAATAAAAAATACTGGGAAAAAATAAGCGGGATCAAACCATAATAGAAAATTACCTGGCGAAGGAAACCCTCAAGTGTTCCAAGCTTTCCCATGGCCATGGCCATTTGACCCATATAGTTTGCCACATTCCCAGATGATCCTGACGGGCCAGGTGAGCCATTGGCCAATGTCTCAGCCAGGGATTGTTGCAATGCTTCCATGCCTTGTGACAGAGCATCTTCAGCCTGCTGGGATGATTGTTGCAAGTTGTAGATGCCTACCAATTGTTGCTCAGTTAAAGGCTCCAATTGATTCACAAGAAGCTGCACCATTGGGAATTCAGTCAAAAAAAGTTACAAAATGAATTTTTTAAAATAAAGAAAAAATAAGCGCTGCCAAGATAAAAACAAGGTGTTATATATTTTAATTTTGACACGTTAAAACAGAATGTCCCAAAAGTGCTTTTTTTTTTTTTTTGGGTCACATCATCTACAATACATCCTTTCCGAAAATGCATGATGAAGAAGAAAGACAATGTTGAAATCAGAACGGCAAAATGATAAGAAAATCAGAAGGATTACTAGAAACATAAGAAAGTAGATAATATAGTCCTTACTTCCATGTTGAATATCTTGGACATGCACATATACACCCATGTAGGTTTTCATGTCACCAACTTAACAAAATCAAGGAAAAACAAATTGGGTGGAGCAAAACAAAAAAAGAAAAAGGGGGGGTGGGGGGGTGTTGGAGGTGGGATATCTGTAGACAAACTTCATTATATATGTATGTGCGTGTCTAGTGCATCTTCCCCTATGAATGCCATATATGTTAGAAAAATGATTAAGTGACTAGATTCATCATTTACTTGGTTTAAACTTTTGGGATAAGTGGTAGTGTGCCATACTATAAGAGCAAGAGGTCCTAAGTTTGAACCTTGTTTTCACTCTACCTCCCATTTAAAAGTTAAAAAACCCACATATAGGCCCTAGTTATTAAGTGAAAATATGGACCCACATGTGAGATTGAGTGTTACAATAATAATTTAAGTAATTAAATTCATCATTTCCTAACAGCTTAAGGTTTTTTAGATAAGTGGAAGTTTATCAATATTTATGGTGAAGAAATGTCAAGTAGATGTCTCATACACAATTAGAGATTAGATCATTCAACTCTAGATTGAATATTGTTAGATTCTAGCAATTAATTGCTCAGTAATAGTGCACCATCACAAATTAGGTCCCAATATGCTCCTCCCACCATGCTCCTTCCAATAGCCAGGCTTGTAGGCAAAAACAGAGAATTTAAAATTGTAAAGCAATTCTATCAGCCTTCTACACTCCAAGTTCAAATTATTACTCCATCCATCTCAAATTGTTGGTCTTGTTTTCCAATTTGGGATGTCCCAAAAAATTTTCATGTTTCAAAGCCATTAATTTACCAAGTTTCCTATTATGCCCCTACCAAGCACAAGCACTTTAAACAAGATTTTTTTTTTTTTTTTGAGAACTTTGTTTAAGGGTAAATTTGGAAATTTCTATCTTTTTAATTACGAGACAAGATAATAAATAATGTCGTCCAAAAAAGTTGGATTTTCTAAACACGACCAACAATTTGGGACAGAAGTAGTATTTTTTTTTTTTTCAATTTCTTTTAACCTATTAGAAAAACAAAATATAGCATTGAGCCTTTGATGCTATGTTAGAAAGAGTAGAGACCTAACTCTTATATCATGTTAGAATAAAAAAACAAATTAGGTTAAGAAGAAAGAATGTAAGGAATTAACGCAATTCAACCTTAGAGACCTACATCCACAGCAAAAAGGCCCAAAATGACTACATAATTATTACTGAGCTCTATGGTTTTTTATAAGAGGTAAGTACTTTCAAATCTATGGTCTTTGCTCATGATTATTGCCCTTTATCTTCATGTTTTTTGGTGTAAACGGGGTTCAAACTCCAAATCTCTTATTCGATGCTAAAATGCTTTTTTTACTTAAGATAACTAGAACTCACTATTACTGAGCTTTGTGTTACAATGAACCCATTTAATAATATATATAGTAGGCTACATTTAGGACTAGCCCTAGGGTTACAATGAACTTGGACAAGGATTAGGATTACAAGTAGGATCAAGATTCCTAGTACAATGAACTCGGACTAGGATTATACAATGAACCTTGACAAGAATAATATATTGGGCTTTAACTTTTATATCTTTATTGTCTCACTTCAAACTCAATGTGAAAGCTTCAAGACAACTTGTTTGGAAGTTTCGAGACAAAATGAGTTTGGAAGGAAGGTGTGATACGTATTGAGAGAGCAGGTTTCTGGGATAGTATCCAAAATTAAACAATAAAAGAGACCTTTAGTATCCTATTAGAAAGCGCTACATGACTTTAACCATATGCTTCCAATAGAAAAATAGAAATTTCTTACCTATAAAAAAAAAATAGAAATTTCTGGAGTTACAAAGCACTCTCAAAGCTTCAAGCTGAATTTTCATTTGCACACAATAGTTACACTGTTTGTTCACAACAGGAGGATAAGGGTTTATTTATCTATTATTTCACTACCTTCATTTGCACGTCTCCATCCTGGCTTTAACATAACATTTTTATTACTTGCAGGTGTACTTTGCAGATTGTCTTTTACGTTTAATGAATTCAACTAAAATGTATACTTTTTATTTTTCTTTTCTTATTTCTGCAACAGTATGGACATATCATTAAACTAGTCAGTAACTCATGCAATGCACAAAAAAGTAACATAATATATATTTTTTTTTAATCTAAATATGAAATTTGATAATTATGATAGTTTTTTTTTTTTTATGGAAATACATATCTCAATATTAGGCATTTATTATCAGTGTTTATATAGATCTATATATTCTATCATTTATAGAAAATATAATATGCCAAGATTTTAGTGGAGAGTCTAAATATATAATTAATTCAATTAAAAATATATACATGAGAGAATTATGACGTGTAAAATTGTAAGACCTCAAAAGTTTATATGGAAAAATATAAAAGATCAACAAAAAGTAAAACATCATTAGTTTTTTATAATATATTATAGATTATAGATTCTTAAGCTATCGTAGGATAAAACACTAAAGAAAATTGCAATAAAGAAAGAAAAGGTTGGCACCTAGGGTAACCAACAAATTTGATTCTTCAATAGACTGAATTAAACCTGCTACACACTATTCAAATATGTCACCCCTGCTATTTACAATGTGTTACTCTTGCTCCACAAATTTTGAAGCACTAGTTTGGCGCTTGAACTTCTCTTTCAATACGGACAATTCTTTAAAAGCATTTGCTAGATTTGCTAAGGTCAGCTCTATGGCAAACTGTCCTAGAGTAGTTAGGCTTAAGACCAGAGGCTGTGCGACCAATCATATTGTGCTACTCATTGTTTGTTCCCTTACCGTAGACTCTCTCAAACTAGAAAAATCATCCTGATGAGATTGTGATAGATATTTCTTCCAATAGTATTGAGCTAGATATTCCTCTTTGATTTTTTTTCTTCATTTCTTTCCACTCAATAATGGCAGGCTTGTACAATATAAGACAAAGGTTCTCACTATTTTTTTATTAATACAAGCTCTACCGATGAGTTTCATCTTGGCAAACCTTATCTAATAAACCTTCTTGTTTAAAGAATTGGCCTATCTCATGTAACCAAATGTTGAAAACCCATGGGTCTTGATAACCACCAAACATAGGTGCCTCTAATATCACCATGATTCAGTAGAATAAAATTTCAATAAATAATTGAAACAAGAACTTAGACTTCATGAACTACGCTACAGACTCACTCATAGTTTTAAAAACCAGAAACCGGGACCAAAAACAGTTCTTTGACCGTACTGGTTTTTAAGACCATGGACTCGCTATTGCAGTGCATGGCTTGCACTTCACAAGTTACTGGCTTTGTATTGTCTAAATACCCAGGAAGAGCCCACTGTATAATTTCGTGGGTCAGACCACATGTCAATTGGACCTATACTCCAATAATCAAACCATATGGCTTCGGCCTTTCAAAAGCCCTCTTTTTTCTCTTCTTTTACTGACAATTAAAGGAAGCTTGCAAATCAATAAGATTGGTCAGTAGTCCCAATAGATTGGTGTGAGGCTCTCAATTCTCAGACCAAGCACTAGTCAGGACTCTGTCTAATGACATTGTGCAAGGGGGAAGGCTTCCGACAGGTCACAACTACTCAGCCTGGCTAGCAGTCACGATAGCACATCCTAGCCTTGACTTTTCCAACAAGCTTTTCTCAGAAATGCTTGGCTCAAAGACTAAAGGAGGGACCGCATCATAAAATTTCCAATTGAACCACTGGTGTGAGTAGGCTTTCGCAAAACTTGACATTGTTGATTATGCGGACAAACAGCCAATCGAATATGTAGCAGCATTCCTGTTTTATCTTTGTTATGAGTATAAAACTAGGGGCAAGAGAGTAAAGTGTATGTAGACCTATATATATCAAATGTTATACGTTAGGGTTATATCAAGTCAAAATGGACCATTAATGAATTTTCAATAGCGGATATATCTGAATCCTTATCAGACTGAAACGACTACCATTATTGATATCAAAACAATAGCGATTCATACAAGAAAAATCTTCTCATTGATAATTGGGCCAAAAAATGTTTGGAGTTGAGACCAAGCAAGATAGAAAACCTACGAGTCAACACCTTTTTTTTTTTGATAAGTAAGAATGATATATATACAAAGGTTACTCTATGCCTGAAAAACACAAAGCAACCCAGAAATACAAGAAAAAGAAAACAAAGAGAAACAAGAGAGAAAACCAAACAACAAAGAAATTACAAAAGGAGAAGGGAACAAAGAAAAGAAGGGAGGGAATCACTAGACGTGAGTCCCCACGCCCGAGACCAATCAAAAAGAGTTCCACAAAAAGAAGCAAGCAACTGATCCCTAGAGCTATCCAAATTCTCAAAAGTCCTCCGGTTCCGCTCCTTCCAAATACACCAAAGGATGCACAACGAGACTAAATTCCAGATCTGAGACGAATGCTTCCCCAGCCAATTCCACCATCCAAAAAGCAAGTCTGGAACCGAACTAGGCATAACCCAAGCCAAGCCAAAAGTTATAAAACCAAAGCTCCATAACCGATAGGCCACCTCACAATGAAGAAAAAGGTGATCTACCGTCTCTCCACAATGACGGCACATAATGCACCAATCCACAAAAACCACTCTCCTCAATCTCAGATTGTCTCCCGTTAGGATCTTATTCCAAGCTACACACTAAACAAAAAAAGAAACTCGCCTAGGGGCCTTAACTCTCCAAACCTACGAGTCAACACCTAAGGTTGATTGGAGGAAACACTAGATCATTTAAAAGAATTCCCAAGGAAATTTTACTAGTAAAGCCAAACTGTAAACTTTGGAGTACAATAGTGTGATTATATAGACTACTATAACTTAACTAAATCCAATTGACTTACAGAAACCCAATTATCGAATTACAAAATATGACTTCAACTCTAAGAAATTAAACAAAATACTAATCCGCTAATTAAATAAGAAGAACTAATATAAGAGCCAACTTACCAATAAAAAACAATTGAATTCTAAAAGTAAATAAAACTAAGTTAAAACATAAAATCCCACATCATGAGCTCACACATATATGCTTTATATTCTTATGTACAAACTAATGATCTTCCAATTCATATTTGCCCGCAGTTCAGAACATCAAGTTTTATACTTATATAGTTCTTATTTCTACCAAAAATGACTTAAATTCTCAAGCTGAGAAACAAATGGTCTTTGGACCAATATGGCATCTCTTGACCCTTAAACAAGTGGGGGAGCAATATCAGTTTCAATCCCATGAAGGAATGTCAGTCCTATTGTGTGTTTGTGTGGAGCTTAGAAACCATTTGTGCTATCCAAATAATACATACAGCATTACATCAATCGCGCACACAAACAATGCTCAGTTATTTTTAAGATAACATAGTTGTGTCAAACATATTCTTCTCCTACTTTATCACAAAATCAACTAAAACAGATGAGGACATAGAAATTATGAAAAGGAAACTGACCTTGAGGAGTTCAGATGACCGGAAGCCACCAATCCACATAAAACACCGCTCCGCTGGAGTCTTCCACATTCCTGATAATATGTGGAAAACATCAGCCTTTGCTGCAATTCCTTTCAGCCTGAAAATGTCATCAAAGTGTGCTGTAACATTGTCAACTATAGTGCGAAGCTCTGTGTCACCAGCATGCGAGTTGACTGCAGCCCTGAGCTCACTTATATGCCTGTTATGCTCCTCAAGCCACCGTGCATACTCTACATCAAATGCCAAGGCACCTATAGAAACATGCAATCAAGAAGACAAATTTTAACCATAAAAGATCTGCTTCATGGAACTATAATCTGAGCTTCTTTTTTTTTTTAATAATTACTGCACCATAAAGTTCTTAGTCAGAAAAGCCAATGCAAACAAATAATTAACAAAATAAAATTCCATAACCACCACCCAACCCTAGATACTGTTTATGTGCACCTTAGTGAAAGCCAGAAAATGCTGAAGGATACTTGCCTTCAGGCACAAACTTGTCAGTACATACCTCCTCATTGGAATTTATGCATATGGAAAGAGCCAATAACAGTTTGTAGGTGGGCCTGTTCAAGTTGGGTCCAAGAACACAACCCATCTTACATACCTTTTTTTAGGGACCATCTTATATACTAGATTTTGATATCTAACCACAATTTAAAATTTTACATCGAAGTTAAGAATTACACAAAACATGTAACATAACCATTATTATTAATAAAGAGAAACGAGAATTATATTCCAAGACATTTGACTCAAATCACAAAATGCATTTATTATAAAAAGAGAGAAATTTGGGACTCTATTCTTATCACACATAAATGTGTATATAGTAGACTAACATCTAGTATTCCAAAATATTATGTAAATTGGACCTTGGAGAAGCATACAACCATGTCAAGTTAGAAAATTCTTATACATGTTGGAATGATGTGGTTTTTGGGCCCAAGGGAGAAGGTGGATCTACTTTAGCATTAATTATTAGATTCTCTATTCATGTTGATGGTAGTCCTAGTGGATTCTTTGCCAGTTTACGGAGCCAACATCAAGGAGATCCTTTTATGTGTGATTTTAATGGATGCCTCCCTTAAAATTTGAGGTTAATTACATTTTACCACTTCACATTTGATTCATTTTCATATTGGCCTATAAAGTTTCAAAATTTTCAGTTTGACCCTCCACATTTAATGTAGTTTTCTATTTTCACCTTGGCAATTGATGAAAATGAAAATTTTGAAACATAAAAAATGAAAACAGCCCCCAACTTTAAGAGCCAAGAGTGTGTACTTTAGTCTTATATTAATGGGTTATTGGCATCATGGGGAGGGGTGGTGATGCAGGAAACACAAGGAGATTTTTATTTTAATTTAGTCTTATTTATCTTTGAAAGTCAAAATATATTTTTATGTTTTAGGTCCTAGAAGTTTATTAGGCTATTAGTATTTGGAAGCAATGTTATTTTTGTAATACAGCAATTTCGCCAATTAGAATTAGGGTTTAGTTTTGCCTATATAAGCAAACTATTGTACTCCTCTTGGAGATAGTTATATTTCAATGGATTAAAAGAAATGGCCCTTTGGTCTTTTTGGTTTGGTGTTGACTCCAGTTCCACCCTAGATGTTGACTCCTAGTGGTTTTTCTGCTTGGTGCTAACTTCAAGCTAGGCCTAGGTGCCGACTCCTAGGCCATACCCCTTTATTTTTATGTTATTTAATTTTGTTCTGATTGTCCGGTAACAGGGCTTCAGTCCACTTGCAGCAGTACCGTAGGTACATAAAGTGTAAGAGCCAAACTTCAGGGTGCTCCATTTATCTCTAGGACATGACACTATAAGCGCAAGAGCCAAACTTCGGCCCCATGTAGAACCTTTTTTTTATGAATCAGCCCCATATAGACCTAAACCAAAAACCTACATCAAAAAATAATAAAAACAAAAAATGGATAATAAAAAGACACCTATGCTACCATTAGATCAAAGACAATGAGCAAATAGAGATGGCCATGATTTGGAAAGCATTTAGCATTACTTACCCCCAAAAACTAAGTATCTAGCATTAAAAGTTCATAATTTAAAGCCCGAAGCCCAAAACAAAACTAGAAATTGATAAAACAACTAATTTAGAGAATTAATTGGAATATTCTCTAAAAAACTGACCTATACATAACACAAAATGTTTTTCCATGATTCAATGATCATAAAGGATTCATAAGATCAATTCAAGTTTAATTAACTAATTATAAAAACTTTAACAACTAAAGCTTTCTCTATTTTGTACCTTCATTTGAGGGAGAAATAGTCACTAAATATGCCAGAAAAAGAGTTCAGATTCAAAGAGACTGCAGTTGAGCAACCCATGAAGGTCATGAAAGAAAGATGATGTAGGACGAGATCGAAAAATAGAGATCAAGGGAAAAAGATAATGAAAAAAGGAAAAAACCTACGCTTCACCATCTAGAATCTGCCTAAAAACCCTAGGCATCACCACCTAACAAAGAGAAAACATTCTCTAATCATAATAATTCTTTTCAGATTGTACCGCTTTCACAATTACAAAAGCCACAATTTTAATAGGGCTAGATTCTAATCATGCCACAATTAAAACCCATAATATCCTCAATAACAAAAAAGATCAAATTCAATATATATACTCAATAACGTAGGGAACTATTGGTAAAACCTACAGGCAACTGACCCCACCTGCCAAAACCAGTTACCAAGCAACCTAGGGGCATTCACCCCTGACTAGTTAAAGGGAAAAAAAACTAGTTCAAAATCACAATAAAGACCAAATTCAAAATCCAAATTCAAAAACACCTTGGCATGTTTAAAACCCTTGATGGGTTAAGATAAGCAATCCACTTGAGGTGTCCACATCAAATTGTACATTGAGCTTGCCTGCGCAACTAAGAATTTAAGCGAATTTTATCATAAAACTCAGTAACTCACATATTTCAGCTACAACCACGTGGTTACAATTTTAAGGACCTTAACGCGCAAAATAATAAGAATATGATTCTAAATTTTTTAGAGACATTAATTCTGTGATCAATTTTCCAAATCAAGGCACACAATCCATAAAGAATCAAAAGGAAAAAGAAGTTTAAATACCATTTCCGCTCATTGAATGGGATTGGTCTCCTGAGCTTGAAATGAATATGCCCTTGAAGAAAAAATATTATTAGAAACATAAGAACAATGTCCCAAGCCATCACATTAAAATGTCAAAAGGATAAGAGGAGTACTGCACTTAATTGAGGATAACATTGTCAAACCTGCTGACGGGCTCGCTGGAGCTCTTGCTCTAGTTGAGTTAGCTTTAGGCGGCTACTCTCAAGTTGTTGCACATATGCCTAAAAATTTAAGTAAAAACAAGTTGTTGCATCTTATACACAAACTATTATAAATTGAAGCAGCTTGCATTCCAGCATATTCAGCAATTATAATTAAAAGCACAGCAACATAACAATGACAACAATGTTCATGAAGAGAAAACAACGGAAGACACATAAGGGCCTACTTTTTTCCTTAATCGGCTTTTTCTGGCAGCTTCACGATTTTGAGCAAGCCGGCGTAAAGTCTGCAAAATTTTGATTTGAAATTTTCTGAATATATATTGTTTAAATCATATTGATCTGAAATTATCTGAATATACATCATTTAAATCATATTACCTTTTGATCCCCTGGTTTCTCTTTTGATTTGTCACTGGAATCAGAAGCCGCAACAACAGCCAATTGACCCCTTTCATGCTGCACAAAGACAAGGAAGGCACAAACTTAAAGTCACTGCCAAAGAGCAGCCAAGCTTTTTAATGAAAAAGAAAGTTCTTACATGCAATTTTCCTATCATTTCAAAAGCAAAGATAGTTCTCATTAAAGAATTATTACCATATGGATCTAATGAAATGGCATATTACATTTTAGCATCAATTTACCACATAGCAGCATTACTACAAGGTATTTATAGATGACATGATCTACAGAAAGCTGAATAAGATGAATAAACAATGAAAGAGACATCACCCTTTGATTCTTGTCGTCCGTGTCATCTGTTGAGGTATCAGTCCTGGGGCTTGCTTCTGCCATCGTGGACTCCCCCCAGTTCTCACGATGGCCACCAGATGTAGAAACTAGATTTGATTGTGATTCTTTTTGTAGTGATAAAGTCTGAGACCCCACAATAGCAGCAGATAGATTTATATCTGAAGATGCAAGTGACTAAATTCCACAATGCAGGAGAAAGGAGAATAGAAAAACAAGTGCTTAGTATTAATTTTATCGAACATGAAGCAAGTAACTGTTACGGAAATTGAAATAATTACCTTATTTAAAGTGGCAAATTGAACTTCTGTACCTAGTGTCTGGCTACTTGACTTCATCTGGTTATATAGGGGATCTAAAAGGCAATAAAATTATCAAATAGGGAGAGAAGATGGTTAAGAAGCACGTAACATTCAACATGAGAGATATGCATCCTAATTTTATATAAATCATGTTAGTATATTTCACAAACAACCCTTAAGATTCATAATACAAACTATTACATGCATGACCAAATTGCAATCCAAGCAACTCAAAAACCATGGATCGGTATTTTCTGTGATTGTAATTCCTGTACTTCCTGAAATTATGCCTTTACAAGCTCATACTTCCGGGGAAGTCTAAGAAAAGATGAATAAGAAAGATTTATGCAGAAGGTCAAAATGAATCCTAAAGGCAATATTTCTGAGCATAGGTCAAAATAATTATAAATGAATTGATCCACAATAATCATCCTACAACAACAGGATATAAGGTCATAGCAATTTGTGAACATGGTTATTGGGTTAAGTACATAGATATGAGGAAAAGCATCAGGCAATTTATATCTATAAGCTTATTTACAACAGACAATATAGACATTTTAGGGCAATACATGAGTTTCTCATGCTACATGGAAAAGAAGGAGAGATTGGAAACAATGCTTTCTGCTAAAGACTTTAGCTAGGCATATTTGTTATGCACTTATTCAAGTTAAAGCAAAAAATAAGGATGAAAAGAAAAGAAACATTGTATGATTGGTAATTGAAAGAACCACAACAAGATTAATCTAATTTGGTCAAAGATTGAATTTTAGTCACGTACTTCTACTTAGCTCAACAGCATCCTCTATGCGAAATCCAAGTGATTGCTCAAAAGTTCCGAATTCTGAAATTCGAGAAGAACCAATGGCGTTTCCTTCTGTGCCACTGAAAGCCACAAGATCATCAAACCACCCATAATAACAAAGAAAAAAAAATAAGAACCATAAAAAGTAATATAATCCATATTCCCTAGCCAGGTACTAAAAGCTAAAAGTATGCTAAGAATGCAACAAATCCATCCACAAAGATACACATCCATTTAAAGCCTCTATATGTTCAAAGCATAATTATGAGACTGATAATTTTCAGTCTCATAAAATCAACACAGTACAGACAATTTCTATTGAATGATTACTAATGACTCAATTCATCAATCTTGATATGCTAATCCTTATCAACCAAATATTTGATCACATTTTCAATATCGTATTATACCCAAATTAAGAAATGAACTTCCAAATTTTAAACTCATACTAATTTGTAGAAGACACATTGTGAAAAGGAAATAATCTGGAAAGGAATATGTACACCTACATGAATAGTGAGACGACACCTTAGCACTAGGATGATCTGATAAAACACCTAAACTATGATAGTTGATTGAAATAGTTGTGTTCGTAGTCTAGGGAAATAATCAAATTTAGTCAATTTTACTCTATTTTTTCCCTGTTGACATATAATCGCACAACCATTGATTTAAATCCCCACACTTTTCCCCACATTTTTTATTAATTTGAAATAAAACATATTCCTACACTATCAGAAAACGTTCCCACAAGTCAATTAAGGCATCATTAGAAATAATAACAGTAAAACAGAACTTCATAATATTATATTTTATTCTGTTTCTCATCATCAGAAAAAAAAAAAAAAAAGAGGAACAAGAGGGAACTCATCACAACAAGACCAAATAGCAGAATGGCATTAATGGAGCATTGTCACCTCATATCCCATTTAATAAGGCAATCAAAAATCGTATTCTAAATTTCTTTTTCTTCTCCTATACTTCCTCAGCAACATAATTTCTAAATCTCAGCAGCAAACAAGAATTTCTCTAATTAATCAACCAAAGTTACATTATAGTAGCAAAATCCATTTCATCACCAGTATTAAAACAAAGCTTGTAAACTATCCCAGAAACTTGTATAAAAAAAAATAAAAAAAACAAGAACTAAGATGAGGCATTAAAAACCAATTAAACTTTACGGCCAATGAAATTTAACAGTAAAATTCAAATCAGACGTGTACTAACAAAGAGAAACAGAAGGAAATTTACAGGGAATTAGAAGTGGGTATAGCAGGAACGAAGCTCGGCATCCCGGTCACAACTTTATTAGCATCTTCTGTTCCAATCTTCACTGTTCTACTACCCATGAATCACCATCACCATGATCATCAAATTCACCACCTTATCCCCCCTCAAAACAAAACCCAAAAATCTTAAAACCCCTTTACAAAATCAAACTAACCAGGAACTCCAAAATCACAGACTACAGTACAAGTAGCTTCTCAAGCCAAGTCAAACTACCACTTCATCACCTTCTATTCCATAACATAAGAGCAAAGATGCAACTTTTACCAAACAAACACAAGCTAAAACTCAAACCCAAATCCAAAATCGAACCAACCAACCAACAGAATCAACCCACAAACCTTAAAATTCACAAACTAAAAGTACAACAAAAGACCCTCTAAACCTTAACAACCCCTTCCAGCACCAAATTCACCAAAACCACCACAAACTGCATAGAAAAAACAAAAACTTGAAGCAAAACTAACACTAACCCAACACATAAACCAAAAGACCCAGTGCTTGAAACACTGATTTATCACTATTTGAGCAACACCCAGAAGCTGAAAATGAGAGAGGAGCCCAAAAGAAAACTGAAAACCCTAACCAGTGAGCCTTTCTTGCAGATAAATACTACTCTAATAACTTACTTTGACTTTTTGATCGTATACTCAAGAATACAGTATTTTATACAACAACTTCTCTCTCTCTCTCTCTCTCTCTCTCTTATATTTCAAACAGACCCACCTTGAATTTTGAGCTTTTTTTTTTTTAGTTTTTTTTTTCTTTTTTTTTGTAAGAGAGAGAATGGAACTATAGAACTTATAGAAGAAGAAGCGTGACGTTCAGACCATTCCAATCTAACTTCATCTGTCCTTTTCTCTTTCTACTTTTTCCCATTTTTCAAAGCCACCCGTTTTTTTTTTGTATTTGTATATACTTTTCTACTCTCATTGTGGTTTCTTTCTGTTTTTTCTTCTTTTACTGCTTTGTAAAAATGTATGTACCTTTCTTTTGCGTCCGATACTTTGGTGCATATCAGAACTTTCCCTCTCAAGTTTGTCATAATGTCATTGAGTACCCCTCTTTCACTTCCCTGTGACTGGTCTCCTTTTGCAAAGCTTTTATCTCCCAATCATCTTTTTCAGTGTTAGAATTGTAAATGTCTTTATGGGCCCACGAATATTAACCAAATAATATTAAACTTACAAATTGTTTTACAATTTTTTTATAAATTGATAATATATCAATATCCACGTTAGATATTTTAATACTAATTACACAATTTCAGTTAATTTATTATATCCATTCAAGTTTTAGAAGATTGTAATTGTCTTTAGAATTTTGGAAACATTATGGCCCCATAAGTATACAACGAGTAATGTTAGAACTATAAATTATTTTACAATTTTTTTACAAATTAGTCATATGGTAATGTGGTGCCCACATCAAAATAGATAATTCCCTTTTTCGTAGACCTATGAATTATGAGCCATGCAATAGAAAGAAATTCTTTTGATTTTTTATAATCATTTTTTAGGCAACTTTAATTTATGGTTTTAAAACAATAATAAACTAACAAACACCCGAAAGTATAATACCTCAATGGCACCGAAACAAGCTAGTCTTTGAGAAATACTCCATAACTCCATCCAAATCTAGATCAAGAAATCAATAAAGCCTCTAATTTCCACTGTGTTGTTTGGCTCTCTGGTCACCTCCACCCCATGATTGGATAAAGATTAATTTTGATTTTTCCTTCATAGATCAAGCAAGTATCTTTCATCTTTGCGGTCAATAAGGGCTCCCAAGGCTCAATCCTATCCATTACCACTAAAAAAAGTCTTCTTATCCCCCTCTACTTAAGCTATCCTTCTTGCCATCTCTGCTATCGCCTATAAGGGAGGTCAGGTTCCCATGTTTAAGGAGACACCAAAGTAGTGACCGAGGCTCTTAACAATCCTTCTATGCCCTTAGGTTGGGATTTTCAAGTTATCATCACCGATACTCTTTCTAATGTTTTTATATGAAGATGTAATTTTCTCTTTTTGTCTCGCATCCATAGTAGAAACTAAATTAAAATAATTTTTCATATAATTTAAAGTATGGCCATAAAATGGGTGGGAAGAAAAAGAGGATGAGAATTTTATATTCCTCCAAACATGCAAAGAAAATTAAAGGGAAAATTAATGAGATTTAAAATACATGGATAAGTAAACTGTGGGGGGGCAAAAAGATCCTGATGGGAACGTGGGCCTTGTGGGCCGTGTTAAGGAAGGCCGACCTGATCCTGGGTTTAGAAATTGTTAGTACTATGGGTCGGCCCATGCGCCGAGGATCCGAAGATCCAGCCGAGGGTGGCCTTATCCTCGGATAAATGTTGAAGAACTCGGGATTTCATGGTAAAGGTTGGGGAATGACACGGTCAAGACCAATGGTTAAAAAGGGGTGAACCCTAGAACGCCCCAGAAGCACCGGTGTTGAAGAAAAGTCAAAGATAAAGGCTGCTACCTCCACATTAAAGACCCTGCATCTACCACCTTGGCCGCATTTATGGGGAAGTGACACCTGAACAGTGGAAGAGAAACTTCTGGTCACTATTCAAAGGCACTGAGAAAAAAAATATCTAGTTTAAGGGGGAGGTGAGGCAACACGTGTACAGAGCATTCAAAAGAGTAGTATTTAAAGAGCAATTTAAGACAGAAAAGGGGACAGAACTTTTGGTAACCTAAAAAGAAAAAAGACAAAGAGAGAGATATAATATAAGAATGCAGCTCTCGGCTTACGTCCGAGGAAGCCTATTTACAATATTCCTTGTTGTTTCCAAGTATTGGCAGTCTTTGGTTTGTCATTTAAGTCCCATCCATTTCTAATCTAGGTTTCAAGCCCACACTCTACAAATCGTATTGTTTAAGGCTCATTGGGCCTGAGCCCATAACTGTTCTTGGGTCCAGGTGCAATTGTGCACTTACATAAACAACCAATTTTGTCTTAATTAATTATTTTAATTTCATATATAAGGGTGTAATTATACTTTTTTTTTTCTTCTTTCATGACACAAGGGAAAGCAATATTTTTATTTTCAATTATGCATTTTTCTATCAGTTTTATCAAAAACTTATAATAGAAATTGACCTTATTTTTTTATGTAAGTAAAAAAGGTGAGTGCATTAAGAGTTTTGCCACTCAATTGGAAATGTGAGTGTGATCAATTGTGACTATCCTATATAGGAGTGATAAAAAAACTCATCTACTTACTAAGAAATCAACATCTTAAGTACTTTTTTATTTTATTAATATAACAGATAGAAAATAGTCATATTGTGTGCACATGATCACTTTACTATAAAAAAAATATTTATAAAATAATACGTGCACAATATATAATCATTTTTTTAATATCTTAAGTACCTAGATGAAAATTGATCCCTCATTTAATTTTAATTTTCTTCTTCCCTTCTTGATAGATCCCTCATGTAATTGAATCGTGGTATGATCTCAATCATATCTAGAACCCCCAATATAATTGCCCCTTAATCTGAACAAATATCATATCATCATCATGTCCTATACTCATTGACTAGGTATATTTTCCTTCTTTTTCACTCTCTACTATGGGTATGTTTGGATAGAACTTATTGCTAAAAACTGAAAACTGAAAATACTGTATAAAAATAATTTTTTAATGTGTAAAAATTACTGTTCATTTCAAAAAGTACTGTTCATTGGCCTAAAATTACTGTTCATGGCCAATAAACAGTGACAGATGCACGTGGAAAAAAAAAAAAAAAAAAAGTTGAACATGGACGCACGTTTTGCTATCCAAACGCCCTCTATATGTATACCAAATTAATCTTTTTAAACCATCATACATTTTCTATTTTTCTCTTTATCCGTATACTAGAAATAGAGTTTCATTTCTACGTCCCCACTAGCAGTGCAATAACATGGCAATTATTCCAAAGACTCTATTTTATTGACCCTTGTAAATAAAGTCATTCAAAGGCACAAACTAGTCAAACCTCTCTGGGTTTGGGGGTAGGTGAGGACAGGGGGCAAACTGCAATTTCAATGAAATTACCACTCATTTTTTATATTCTAAAAATCCTTAAGGGCCATACTTGATAGTTTCAAACTTTCTCTTTTTTCTCACATAAAAAATTAATAAAATATCTTTGCAAATGGATCGGTTACGGACAGTGAATCACAGTGACACAACAGAAAAACCGGGCCCTTCAAAAAATAAGCCCTTCGAGTCTTCAAATTTACAATATGACCACTACGCCGTGATCCTTTGTCTCATTAAGAACGATGGTAGTTCTGTGATTTTGAACAACCTGAGGGTTCTTACAGTGGCATGGGAACACGTGAGGTTAGTTATGTAAAATTATATCGTCGTTGAACCAATAGCAGTCTTTCATATTGCCGCGCCGCCCGCAAAGAAGCTTACAGAACTTCTTTTAATGAATTAAATGACTATTATGCCCTTAGGAGTAAAAGTCAAAATTGATAACTTTGGATCAAAGATATGCCCCCCCCCCCCCCCCCCCACATTTCATATTTGATATTTACTACCAGCTCCCTACACGTGATGCTTGTTGAAATTTACAATAGAAAATAGTTTTTATATATATATATATATATATATATATATATATATATATATATATATATATTAAGGGGTGGGTTGGTTAACATGATCCATCAATGATCAAAAAAAGAAAAAAAAATGATTCATTAATGAATGGTATGCATCCAATTTTTTTTTTTTTATTAAATCTTTTTGTCTTCACTAAGAATTTTAAGATTGACTTAATTTAAAACCAAAAAAAATAAATCTATTATTAATATTTTTATGATTTAATTGTTACAATAAATTGAGAAAATGGATTTGAATCCTTTTTTTTTTACTTTTAATGACAATGTCATTAAATTACAAAACTTATAATAAAATATATTAGTCTTGTGAACTAATAATATAAGGCAATTAACATCAGATAAACAAAATTAATATGATTATATTTTAATAAAGAATGTTAAGCCAATTGAGTAAGTATTAGGAGTTCTTTTTATTTTCTAGAGAGAGAGAGAGAGAGAGAGAGAGAGAGAGAGAGAGAGAGAGAGAGAGAGAGAGAGAGCAGTTGTTTTGAAATTGTTGTTCCTAAGAACAATAATTAATAAATAAATTGAATTTCATTACATTCAACATATCATATAAATTATTGAAATTCTCATAAATTATAATTTACCTAAAATTAGAGAATAATAGAGAGATGTTACCTTGATGATGTTTTAATGTAATCTCTTAACGTAAGAATAATTTACTGTCAATTCGTGAACTTTTTTAGATGGTAGAGTTGAGGAGTAGACCATGTCACTGTTTTGAGATAATACATACCGTACATAGGTTTTCCAGTGAGATAAACCCTCCACAGTTTGTAGGATATAAATCTCTCGTATAGTACTTTCTCATTACCCAAGAATAGTGTAGTAGGGATATATATATATATATATATATCTTTTTATGACCCTTCCTTTCACCACACATATATATTAGAAGTGGGAAAATTCATCAGAAGCATTGTGGTGAAAATTGATTTAATCACATTAACAATATTTTGCCAATGATTAGAACAAAATTGAATACTAATCAAAGCTTAGCAATTAATAATTAGTTTAATATATCATCAGTTACTAACGTTCAACGACAAATTTTCAACAAAAAGCTAAATAAACTATTCCTAAACAGACACTTTATGTGTTAACTTATGATTAATATATAAGTTGACAACACATGCTCAAATGCTGGCAATAAACTCACATGAAAATGTTGAAATCCTATTATAAATTGACACATAAAAATAAAAAAAAATTAAAAAAAAAAAAAGAAAAAGAAAGAAAAGTGAGATTGGAAATGGTAATAGATATGTAGGCGGACTGCTACTTTTAGGTAGGGTGAGTTTTGAAAAAATGAAAAAAACAAAGAGGAAGAGTGAGGATTCTCTCCGGTCATAAAAGTGTTTGAATGGTTAAGGATCAATCATGAAAAGACATGTGAACAAATTATTTATTGAGGCACATCTTTTTTTATGGTCAATTCTCAATGATTTTCGTTGTATGATTGAAGGGTTTCATTGCTTATGACCAACTTTAGCCTATTAATTATGAATGTTAGTTTTAACTTAAAAAAAGGCCAAGCTTATTATGGCTAATTAGAGAAAATTTTGTCTGACTGAAAAGATTAGGTATGAACATATCGAGCTGTTGTGATCATCTTGAATAAATTTATATATGGTAACTATATTAAGTTTTTTTTTTTATGAACTAAAGGTAACTATATAAGCATATCAAAAAAAAAAAAAAAGGTAACTATATAAGCATAATTTATATTATACCTTTGTCACATCACACTCAACATAAAATTTCCAATAACAAAGCAGGTGGCACTCATCTTTCTTGGTAGGAACTATTGTTTAGAGGCCTTGTGTTAAAAAAAATTCTCCCTGTCTCTCTTTGAACAGGTCATGGAGCCCAATTACTTGTCCCATGTGATAGATGGAGTCCTCTTTTCCTTTATTTATTTAAGTCTTCCCAATTGGTAATTATATTTGGATTCGAGTGCGATTTTGTTTCTTAAATTATATGTTAGAATGTGAATTCATCAATAAAATATCGAATGTTTGAATTCAGCACTTGAAGCTAAACACAACTCAATTTAATTCTTATTTTTTATTGACATAATTATTCTACTGAATAATTGCTACACTTTTCATGCATTGAGGTCTTTATAATATATTGACATAACATATGATATCATATCATATATTAGTGTTTCAAAATTGAAAAATATATAAATCTAATATTTTAAAAAATAATAGATAAATTGAAAACATTATTGTTAATAACATATCGTGCCACGTGTTTGAATATATTATTTTTTTATAAAATTAATATGTAATATAATGTGGTTTTCAGTTAACTCAATTGGTAAAATCTCTTATCATGAAATAAGAGATCTTGGGTTCGATCTCATGCTTGTACCAAAAATCAATTAATGTCTTACTCTAATAATAAAGAGCACTATAGATTAATAATCATTTCTAAAAAGAAAAATGTTAACTAATGAAGCATTTTTTTGTTGTTGAGAGAAATCTAATGTAGCATGCTAATTGCTAACATTAAAAAATATGTATATAGAAAGTGTTTTTGCATAAGTAATTGTTGTCCAAGTAATAAATTCAGAGCAAGTTAAGAATTATATCAGAGAGTTTTCTTTATAAAAAATAAAAATATTTAGTTCTTTCGGTCAATGTCCAATGCTTAAGTGCAACTACGTTCCCCAAAAAATAAAAATAAAAGTGCAAGTACTTTTTTTTAAATTTTTTATTTTAGTTCTTGAGTTGTGTGACTTGTGTCCAATGCCTATAGCAAGTACTTGAGTCGTGTTCAATACAGGGGATATGTACATCGTGTTCAATACAGGGGATATGTACATCGTGTTCACCTTCCTCTCCTGGTTGTTATCAACGAAGCTCACGTCTAATTTCTCACACTGTTCAATCTTTGGATAGGTCATATATAGTAGTATCAAGGCACTAAATACAGAAGAGATGCGAATTTCATTGTTCTTTCTTCTGATTAAGCACTGTATAGTCTGTATTAGAATTTAGTATATATAAAATATGTGAAGGAATAAAACTCATTCTGGTTGGGTGTAAAAATTAGCATTATTGGGTCTTTATATAGCCACTAAACCTTCATTGATATAATATATATATTGATCAAAATTAAGGAGTCCACATATAAGTTAGAAGAAAGCCATTTCGAATTGAAGTGTGGTGGCCCCTTGGCTTCACAAGTGCATGAATTTCAACATCTAAATGATACTCAGCTTTGGACTTTTTTTTTAAATATATTTTTTATATATAAATTCATTTTCTTTATTTGTGAGAAAAATGTTAGGTGACCTATTTGGTCATTCAGCTATGCACCTAAGTTTAATTTGGTCCATGAACTATCAATTGACTCAATTTAGTCCCTCAACTTTTAAAATATGGTTAATTTAAGGAAGGAGATTCGCTACAACCTTATTTGCAACAACTGCTACATACAACTATCCATAATAAGGTGACAGTCAAAGAAACTCCATCCTTCTTCTCCCACTGGAAATGAAGAACACCACAATTGTTGGACATCCTCTAATTTCAATCAATGCTCCCTTTCAGTTGGGTTTGATTCCCTTGTAAGGTTCTTCCCAATTTGGTTATAATTTTTCATTTTTTGAGTCCTTGGTGGCTCAGCTAACTTTCCTTAGAATGAGAAGTTCCACTTGGAACTTTTTTGCAATGAGTTAGGTCTTATGGTATCTGACTAGGTACTCTCTGCTGGTAGGCAACTACATGAAGGGATGACTTTCTATGGGTGAACAAGTAGTCTCTATGCTAATGCTAGTGCGAAGCTACCATATCATTGTTTTCTTTTGAGGTACCACATCAGCACCTTGTTCATCTCCTAAATTGTTGTATTTTTTTTTTTTGGCTTAGATATTTGTATTGTTATGTTTTAAGAATTTTAGAACTTGGTTTTTGATGTTTTATAAGTTTTTATTTAAGCCCAAAGTGCATAATACAAAATAAAAGATGAATAAAAAAAAACCATGGGATTTGGGTTAGAAAAACTGACCCCCATCTTATCAATTTGTATAATTGATTCTTGAGATTTAAGAATTGTCTTAATTGACCCCTTTATCATAATTTCGTTAAATATAACTACTAGAAAATGGTCATGTCATGTACACATGACTACTTTACTATATAAATCATATTTTTAAAATAATATGTGCACAATATGATCATTTTTATAATATTAATTATAATTAACAGAATTGAGGTAGAGGGATTGATTTAGACAATTTTTTTTTTGGAGTAATTTTTAGACAATTATTAAACCTTAGAGTTAATAATATAAAAATGATAATACAAGAGATTATTAGTTTGCAACTAACACAAACCCAGGGCGTATTTTTGCATTTTGTCTATAATTTTTTTCTGAAGAATTTTGCTCTTAATTTAATATAGGTTATGGTTAATCAAATTTTGTTTTATATATATATTAAGTGGGGTCATTAACGCGTGACAATTGGTAAATGGTTTAGTCGTCTAAAAGTTGGTTTCTTCAAAAGGATAGTTGGACCCAGAATTTGTGCACAACCAGACAATGTATTGTGGCTACTTTTGCACTTTAATTCTTTTCCAAATCAAATCTCAAGAAAGCGACAAAAACAATGGGTGGTTAAATATGGAAATAATCAAATCAAATGAATCAAACAATGAAAGGAGAACACGTGCTGGGACTGGAGTGGTAAGAAGAATTAGAGAGTATGCTTATGTTGGCCACACACACACACACACACACATATATATATATATATATATATATATATATATATATATATATATATATATGTTCAGGTGTCTAATTATTGGGAAAAATTCTATATAACTGTGAATAATTTCAGCAAGCACATCAGAAGCACAATCACACAATAACACAAAGATTTACGTGAAAACCCTTTCTCCTTGAAGGCAAAAAATCACGGGACAAATTTCGAATAATTTCATTATATTAAATAGAAATTACAACACTTAAAAATACAACTTGAGTAAAAAAAATTCTCTTTTTCTTTTTACTCACTGCTCTCTTTCTCACGGTGTATTTCTCACCATTTTCTCTTAGGCTGCGTTTGTTTCGACAGTAAATAGTTTCCGGGTGTAAAATGATTTCAGCTGAAAACATTTTCGGGAAAAGAAAATATTTTTAGGTGTTTGGTAACATTTGAAAAAATACTTTGAAATTTTTTTTCAAGTGTTTGGTTGTCATCTTGAAAATATTATAGAAAATGCATTTTGTATTTGTTACTCACATTTTCTCACATTTTCTTAGCTTCCAATCAATATATAAAAATCTTTTCTCAGATAAACACAGAACAATCAAAGCCAAAAAAAAAATCATCAACTTTGGGAGAGAAGAAGGAAGAGAGAGAGAGGAGAGATCCTTCGATCGCGCGGCGGAGGCTTCGATCGCGCGATCGTCGCGCGGCGGAGGCTTCGATCGCGCGATCGACGGCGGCGGAGGCTTCGATCGCGCGGTGGACGGCGAAGGCTTCGATCGCGCGGTGGACGGCGAAGGCGAGATCGCGCGGTGGACGGCGAAGGCGAGATCGCGCGGTGGAGGCTTCGATCTCTGCTTGATCGCGCGGTGGGGATCGATCTTTGCTTGATCGTGCGGCGTTGGATCGATCTTTGCTTGATCGGCGGTGCGAGGCACGGCTCGGACGGCGAGATTGCGCGGCGTTTGGGCTGGCCGGAGTTTGGCTGAGGTGAGCTTGGAGATGAGTTTTGGACTGTGTGAGGAGTGTGCTGAGCTCTCTCTCTTCAGGTGTGATTTCCGGAAATCGTTTGAAGGTAAAATCAAAGTGGAAACGATTTTCCGTTAGAAATGGCTGATTTTCCGGTCAAACTGGAAACGATTTTCCGTTGACCGAATTTTCCGTGGCTGCCAAACAGAAGGAAACGCGTAAAATGATTTCCTGAAACTGTTTTCAGTCCAAACAAACGCAGCCTTACTCTCTATTTCTTTCCTCTCTTTTGCTTGCTCTCACTCACACAGTTCTTCAAGACTGCAGTCCTCAGTCTCACTTGCTGGGACTTCTCTCTTTTCTCTGCACCTTCAAATGGCCGAATGGCCTTTCTTATATTTCTTCATCTTTTCCTCTTTTCTTCCTTCCACACTCTTCACATTACATCACCATAAATGCAAGCCTACTTACTTTGACTTTGCTTTAACCAAAATCTTTCTTCAGCTCTATTCCCTTGACTTTGCTTCAACCAAAAACTTTCTTCAGCTTCCTTCCCTTAGGCCGAATAGCATCAACCCCTTCCTTTTCTTCTTTTTCTCCTTAGTATGTCCAACACGCCTTGCATCAGCTTTGCATTAAACCAAAAGCAGATTTTGTGGGGCTTGAGAAGAAACTCATAAATGAGCTTTGACAAGAGTGGCAAGAGTGGGCTGGCCATATTAGGTGCCATGCACCCAACACTAATATGGTGAATTAAAGGTTCAGTTTGTAGAAAACTAGGTTGGTGTAATGAATATCAAGTATATATGGTAAATGAAAGTTTTTTTTGAAAGGAAATAAGACTAACTAAAGGAATTAGGGTAGAGGGTTGTTGTTATAGTAGCATTCAATAATTCTTGTTCTTCTATTTAGTTCTACATATATCTCTATGGCATTTATATATAGAGGATCTATGAAAGGTTGCTTGTTTTGCTTAACCTCTTTGCTTCAATGGAGTGTATGCCACAACCATGCTTTTTGACATTTAATGGTGTCAAACCACACCAGGTAACTATAGAGAAGAATATCTTGAGATGGTTCCAAGATATTGGTCGGAAATTTTGAATTTAGAAGGTCGTGAATTTCATGAGTTATTGAGAACTATTAGACCAATACTTATGAGTTGTGCTTGAGTGAGCCATTGTACTACACCTAAATTTGTCAAGCCATTACTTACAAGGGCTTTCCAATTCCAACGTGGATTGGAACCATGTTTTTTTGGGTTGTATAGTAAAGGATTTATTAGTTCTATTATAGTCATAGTCAGTTGAGCACTTGAGCTGAAACTTAGCATGTAATCAAATTGATAATGGGTCCAAGAATTTGAGAGGCTTTGAGCCATCGCTCTTTAGTCTAAATAGTCCATACAGCTTGTGGCCCATGTCCCAAAGTCCTTCACAATGCTCCCTTCATTCGTGGATTGTGGCCCATTGTGTTCCTATAGCAGGGAGCAAAATGACTTCATGTCTCTGGTTAACGTTAACAATATTTTCACGCCAGATTTTAAGTGACAAATTATTATTGCTAGTTATTGTTAGATAAAAAAAATAGTTTTAATAATCGGTTCAAATTAGAATCAATACCAACTTATCACCTTGAATTTTATTGTAAAAATATTATGAATATAACACTTTTCAATCACAATTCTTACGTGTCAAATGAAAGTTACTAAACCCAAAATATGAGCTTGATTAAATATTAGTGCCAACAATATTTGACTGTACTTTTTAGTCCATAAGTAAAAGGTGACTACTTTTCATGATTTTTAAAGATAGACTATTCTACAAGTGAAATAGCATTATTTGGAAGTTTGATGACATTTTCTCCTGGGAAAAAAAAACGAAAGATGTTTAATTAGTTGGTGCTTGCTTATTAAAAATCCTCACAAAAAAGAATAAAAAAAACATTTCTAAGAAATATTTTTCGCCCACCGTATTTATATTCACTAGGCTCAATACATCCATCATTAATGGCTCGATGGGATAGAGAAATTTGGAAGAAAAGGAAAAGAAAAGAGGGAGAGAGGAGTGGGGACAAATCGATCGATTGGATTTGGATGTAGAACAAAAAGGGAGGGTGAGCAGCCCACTTTAACAGTCCACCCAAAATTGGGCCAGCTCTCACTCTTAGGATGGGTCGATTTTATTTCTAGCTGGGTTTTTTTTGGAGATTGGGCTTAACAAATGAAGGCCTATCCTAGCTTGACCCGTTTAATTATTTGTATTTCACCTAGAATTAATGACTGTGTTGAAAAAAGAGAGACAAAATTGGGATGATATCCCTCCATTTAAATCCTCTAATTTCCTTCAAGTTTTAGTAAGTTTTTTTAATGTCAATTTTTAGTACATTTTATTATAATTAATTGTTTGTCACAAAATTTATTTGATTAATTAATGATGGTTCTGATTTGTCCAATTTGAGTAACTCTAACAATTTCATGTCCTAAATTTTTTAAAGGTCATGAGCTAATTACGACCGTTTGCAATTGCATTCCTAAGATTTTTCTTTTTAAAATGGTGGCTAAAAAAAAGAAAAGAAAAAGAAGAAAGGGTAAAATTTTAAAAGCTTGTTACGTGGAATACTTGATTAAGAAATGGTGCATGAACTAGTAAAGTTCAACTCTAATTGAGATTTGTATTTTGAAATGGTGAAGCAATATATCTTCAAAGTCTGCTAATTTTTTTTTCTCTCTATCTATAATGAATCCCAGTTCTTGTACAAGTTTGTTCTCTATATCTTGGTCTTCTTAGTTGAGGACAGTCCGAAATGATTTTCTTTGAAGTTAATTATAAGTTATAATGAGCGTTGGATCCAATTATGAATCGAGATAATTTGTTGCTTGCCATGTATATGTATAATAAATTGCATGCAAATGCAATGGAACATGTATATGCTTTGACATATAACATAATCGATCGAATCATTAAGAAAAAAGCAATTTTTGACTAAGAAAGTTTTAAGGTTTCGGATTGTTTCGTCCGTCAATATCCTAGGTTGCTGTGCTGTTATATGTCTTGTCTGATTTCAATTTTCATATGTACACTTTGACTGCAATTACTATTCCTCTACAGGTGCTATAGCTGTGATTTTCAATAATAGTGCAATGCAAACCAAACCATTTTCTCATTATTCTTGACATATATATTTCATATGCTACAAGCTAATCTTATTCCCTCTAGATTTGTATATGTGAGTGCGATTAGAAATGGCATTGATTTTACGCACGTTTGCTGACAAAATAGATCATTGGTTTACCCCCATCAAACAAGCATATCCTCCTGGTTTTCTTAATCATGGTCTGTTGATTACAAGAAACCCACTAGCATGATTATCTTGACCAATGGTGATACTGTCTTGGAGGCTAAATGGATGTTGAGTAGACATCAAACTTATTCATTGTCATATTTGCTTTTCTAATTTGATTATTATTATTATTATTATTATTATTATTATTATTATTATTATTATTATTTTGGAAATCATAATTTTGCCAGGGCTCTTACCCTGCAAACCATAGCTGCTAGAGAAATTAATCGAATGCTGCTAGGAGGGGGTAACTACAGAATTTTGGACCATTGGGGCTGTAATAACTAGCTAGTAATTGCATAGTGAAATCTCATATATATATAGGACCATTTAGAAGACCATGCAGTTGAATAAGGTGATATGAATTAACTAATAGCCAAACTCTCTTTTTATTTATTTTTTTTTCTTTTCTGTCTAGGTGAATTGTTTACAGAAAGTAGTGATTGTTGGGTATATGTGTGTGAGTAAAATCCTACATTGAATAATAATAAAAATAGTGAGCTGTTAATATAAAATAATTCAGCCAAACTCAAAGGCTTATTCCTTTTAGATTAAATAGTGTTCTTGTATGTTATATTAATTACTTAATTAAAAACTCCCCAAATTGTTATCTCCCCAATAAATGGGTATCAAAGCTCATGGTGGCAGTGTGTCCGTGTGTGGCAAGGTAGGCTCCATGGAGGTTATGAATTGCTAGAACGCAATAACAATTCTTCTCTCTCATATTGACTTACATTTGTCTCTTTAATTTCATTATTCTATGTTAAGAATAGTTTATGTAAGCAAATTTTCACATGCCATTGTACGTATTATTATTATTATTATTATTATTATGCCATGGTATTAATTTATTTACACAGTCAACCATAACAAATCTATATATATAGGACCAACCCAATAAATAATTGAAACTAAGGCTTGATTGTTGTTCGTCATTGTGTTTTATTTTATTTATTTATTGATACATTACTTAGCCCTGTGAACAAAAGCAATGTACATTCCCTTCTCTAGGCTTCAAATTTTTTAATTAGACTTTTTTTTCCCAATGATAGTCTTTGTAGTATATGATTCCTGTACAATTTAACCTAATTTTCATCCCTAAGGCATCATATATTTTTCATGATACTCTTACGATTTACAATGATAATATAAGTATGTGAACTCTCATAGCCACACTATTATGGCCTCTCCCGCCAAAGAAAGGACAAGGATACGGTTTTCCGATATCCCTCTTGGAATTCCAAAAGATAGTATGTGATAGTGTGATACAATAATGGTTTGCACTTTTCACGATTAAAAATGTACAAAATTTTCTTGTAAGAAATAAAAACAGTTACAGTTCTATGGTTATATGAAACATAGGCAAGAAATTATATATGCTTTTAAATTCTATTTGAGATTTTTAGAACAATGCTGATCAAGTAGAAGAATGGTATCCGTATAAATGAATTACATGCATGTTCTTTGTGTAAACCGGATGATATAGCAACCACATTAGTTTTTACCTCAATCCAAAACTTAGCTATTTACCAATCTGTAAGTCCAGATTTAATTACACTTTTCATAATTGCTAACGTGGCAAATTATGATTTATACCTAATAAAAATAATATCAATGGTTTTTACTTATTTTGTCGAAATTAAAATTTTTTTTTATTAAAAATACTGTAAATAAAGATAAAAATTATTTAAAATAGTACAATAAAATTCATAAATAATACCAAAAAGTACAACAAAATTCATGAATAATACCAAAAAATACAGTAAAACTCATGAATAATATTGTCTTTAGCATTTTTATTTACAAATTAATATACAATTTTCCCACATATGCATAACAATTTGCCATCAAGGATATTACAGCATAGTGACGGAGAAATGATGTATGAAAATATCTATATATATATATATATATATCTTTTTTTTTCTTTTGAGAAACTAATGTATGAAGATATTTATTGCTATTCGTACCATACTCCTAAATTGCACATAGTTTGTGAACATAATTTATCTTCGTTTTTTAATGAAGTTTCCTTTTTACCCAAAAAAAAAAAAAATTATCTTCGTTTTTCTTGTCAAATCACAGTTGTCAAATCAGTATTTACTTTTTCAATTTTTTTTTTTTTTTTTGATATAACAACAAAACAAGCTTGAAAATGCAGTACACACAAATAGCTAGCATCATTTAATGCGAAGTAGATAATGTAAAGTGCCCATATTTTGTAATTTTGCTGGAGTCTTTCAAAATTTATGGAGCTACTTTTCCCAGGGTACATATGGACCATGCTAATAGTGGAACACAGTGCAAACAGTAGGGAAACATATCGCACTGGATCTGGAAGAAAGGAAACCTTCTTTGCCTTCTTAAAGGAATGGTGAAAAGTGAAAAGATTATTTGAGCAGGAAAGGAAAAGGAAAAGGAAAAGGAAAAATTAGGCTATTTTACAAGTATGGCCCGCATAACGGATGCATAAAATTGTTAACGTTGAATTCTGTAAAGCAATTGATTGACTTTTTGTTAAGATTGAGCCATATTCAATTTAGAGCATATTTATTTAGTTATTAATTTTTATTATTTCTCAATGCATCTGAACCCAAAGGTAGATTCTTAATAGTACAATGACTCCGTTAGCAAAAACCTTACTAGGATTCAATAATTTGTACAATCTTTTTTAGGTCTGACAAACAATTTAATTTTGTCACCAAAGATTGTATAGTATAGAAATTGCTATTATTTGTGAACATAGTTTTGTCGATTCTTGATTGTGAAATTAATTGTACGTACTCTGTACAATTTTTTTTTTCAAATTAATGATAGAGATGATGAGATTGAATGTGAAATAGATAATGTGATTAAATGACAAGTGCAGAATTGTTTATTTTTGTAATTTAATTTTGGTGGCGGCTCCCAAAATTAATTTAGTCACTTTCACTCACTGTACGTTTAGCTAGCTAATAGAGTGTGGACCATTGTACTAGTGGCAGGGAGAGTAGTAGGGCAACTTTTATTGCACTGACCAGCAAGGAAAAACTTGTTTGGCTCATACAGGAATGGTGACAGGATTGCAAACCCCACATAATGCAATTTTGGGTGTTGCTTTCTATTTGTTGGATATATATGTTTTTTTCTCTGGAAATTCTTTAGGGCAAGGCTTTTTAAACAAAACGTACGTCCACACTATAGGTATATTCCTGTAGCTTTATGTGTGTCCCATATGTCTATTTGTAGTTGTAAACATGCACTAACACAAGCTTGGAAAATTTCAAGTATAGGGGTCCAATACATAAAGAGCTTAGTTAGCTATAATGCAATTTTTGGATATAGTGGCTATTCTTCTGCAGAATATAACTCATTTATACAACCCCACTTGCATTTAAGGCTTTAAGTTGGGTGTATATCATTATCATATGAATGGTAGGATTACAATCCTTGTAGTAAAATGGAAAAAAAAAAAAAAAACACTTTTCGTTTTCACTCATTATATTTGCATTACATGGATGATGAATGATTGTCGTCAGAGATAGATAATGTTGCTGTGTAGTACTGGTGGATTCACATATATAGACCGGGTAAAATGGCTCTCTGAAAAGTTTTAGAAGTTCTTTAAATACACACACACATATATATCAAACTATCATTGCTTTTAAAATGTATAGAATTTAAAATAAAAAAAAATTTATTGGCCAGCTTTCTTTTTTTTTGAAAAAAAAGGAAATAAAAAGAAAGCCAATAATTTGTCATTCTTATAATTGATGCAACAAAGATGTAATATTTTTTTTCTCAAAAATAAAGATAGCAAAGACACAAAATATCATTAAAAGCTTTCCATTTTCCCTTCATATATTCTTTAAAATATTCCATCTATATAAAAAATCAACCTGTGTTTTGACTTAATAATAAAAGATAATAATCATGGAATTGTCCATATGGACACCATATATAGTTTCAAATTTATCATATATATATATATATAAAGAGTAGAGGACTCTAGTCCATATACATATATAGGTTTAATTCTTCTTTTATTTGTTTGAACCAGCCACTAAATACATGTGAGATTTCAAAAATTAATTAGGTGTGTGCTTTTCATAGTTGATCAACATTTTGTTCAAGGTTGTAATTGTATATATACAAATTAAAGGTGTTGAGTCTGAAATTTTTTTAAAAATAAAAAAGGGGGCTTTTCTTTTCCCTCCTAAATTATCACCACAATTACTATTGAAAATTCTTTTTAAAAAAAAAACATTATACTTTTAAAATATATTATATCCTAATTAAGTGAAATTCTATTGAGAGCCTTCATTAATTCGGTGTGTGCTTTTCATAGTTGATCAACATTTTGTTCAAGGTTGTAATTGTATATATACAAAGGTGTTGAGTATGAGAATTTTTTTAAAATAAAAAAGGGGGCATTTCTTTTCCCTCCTAAATTATCACCACAATTACTATTGAAAATTCTTTTTTAAAAAATACATTATACTTTAAAGATATGTTATATCCTAATTAAGTGAAATTCTGTTGAGAGCCTTCATTTCGTTCTGTTGTTAACTTTAACGGAATTTCACATTGAAATACCAATTTGTCCTCATATGTTTATTTTGTAAAAAATGGTAAATTGATTTTTTAATACAAGTTAATAGCAAAAATAGGAATGCAAAAACATAGGGCCCGTTTAGGTAAAAGACCATATAAAAATACGTGTACCAAATCTAGCCATAATTTCCCAAAAAAGAAAAAAAAAGAAAAGAAGTTGTTGAAGATTGACTGTTTGAATAAAAACCAAGTGATGTATAAGACTATTATATATATGACAATGAGGCCCCGCCTCCCGCCTCAACTTTTTCTTGGTACGTACTATTAATTGCTTCCATTAAAGGGAGGCTCAAACATCTTTTCAGTGTAGCAGTCAGTGGCTTTGCTTTGCTGTTTCGCCTGAGCCACTGATCAGCTAGCTAGAGCGATCATCGAACAGCTCACGAGAACAGAGTACATGTTGCATTTGGTTTTGGGGTCATGTGGTGAATGGCTAAGTTACGTTACGTATAACCAAAGGATTGTGTAGCTGCCCTTGTAAGGATTAATGTACGCAGGGGCCGGCTCAAACAAATTGAATTAAGTATGATAAAAAGACAAACAAATCGGCGGTTTATGAACCAGTACTTATGGTGGACCTGTTTTGGGTCCAAGTTGTTCCATTTAATGACCAACGTGTGCAGTGGATAATAGACTTGACACTGGGTTGGATCAAGTGAGTTCCGATTTGACTCGGTGGGGTATATATATATGGATCAAGCCGGATAAAAGATAACTTTTTTATTTTTTATTTTATTTATTTTTTATATAGAAATAATTACAATGTAATGTTTAATTTGTGACTTGAATATTTTCCTTTAAACTTTTAAACACTTTGTATATGAAAAAATGACAATTCAAATAACTAAATACATTAAAATGGGTTGTCATTCCTATGACCCTTATCTAGTCTTTGAAGGACCGGATTAACATGGAATAATCTGAATTTTTTTATACTTAGTGTCTGTTTAGTATCTGCTTATTTTATAGAAATTGAAAAATTTTAAGGTAAAAGTTAACTGAAATAGTACAGTGAGACCTATAAATAGTACCAAAAAATACATTGGGGTCCATAAATAGTAACCAAAATAAGTTGAATATTAAAATAAGTTAGTAAAAATAATTCATACCAAACGGATACTTAAAAAAAAAGTAAATTGCACGAAATCTCTCTAAACTTGTATGTCGTTGCATTAAGAATTTTTTTTTTTTTTTTTTTTACAATTTAGTATGAGCTAATTTTGGTATTGTGCCAAATAAACTCTTCAATTAGTTGTTTTGACAATTTAATGGAAGAATGCAAAGACTGTCTAAAAAAAATTAAACTTGATTATTTACTTTCCATCATTCTAAATTTTCTTGCAAAATAAACACAAATTTATTAAATATTTTTTCACCTTTGAATACAATATTAAATAAATAAAAAATCAATATGCCTTCATTGAACAGAACCAGACCAATACAACATTATTTTACACTTCAGCCATAAAGGTAAGGCTAACAAGGTGAAAATGGCCAAATACCACCATTTTGCAAAATTTGTAGTGAACTAGCACTGTTTCGAAAATATTTAGCAATGTACCACTTTTTTAGTACTCGAGTTTCACAAAATCGAGTTCTAAATAGTACTCGAGTTCAGTGAACTTAAGTTCCTAGAGAGTCGCCAGTGTGTCATTGCTGACTTGGAATTTGTGCAACTTAAAAAAAAATGTAATACTCGAGTTTGGTAAACTCGAGTTCCATGCAACACAATACTTGAGCATACCAGACTTGAGTTCTTGTAAATAAAATGCTCTTTATTTTTTTTCTTCGGTACTCGAGTTTACCAAGCTCAAGTTCCGTGTAATATGGAACTCGAGTTTGGTAAGCTCGAGTTAACTTCTTTTTTTTTTTTGTGGATAATCGACAATAAACATAGACATAAAAATAAGTAGTTTATTTATGTTTTTATTTATTTAAATAGAGGCATTGTAAAATATAGAGATTTTAATTTCAAAATATGAATTTTTAGGCCACTTATACCCCTTGTTCATTCATTTTTAACACACTCATCAATTTCTTACTTCTCGGAAGTGTTATAGTCAAATTGGTTAAAATATTGGGGTTACAATGAGAAATTAGAACAACATGTAAAAGAAAAATCTTACTCCATTGTTAGCCATGGGCACACTGAAAGAAATTTAAGCCACATATTTTTACTTTATCAATCATGTTTGGAATTACTGTATAATCAAATGATTGATAAGTATTGCAGAAAGAGTGGACCACTCGGATATAAAGAAGAACTTAAACTTTACCACATATGGATATGTAAGTTCTTGATTTGCAGTGTTTCTAAGAGGAATGTGATACATTTTTTTTTTATGTATATCTAAATGTTTGGCTAATGATGTGAAAGTCGCTTTGACAACTTTTTTCTTGGCGAGTTGTAGCACACCATGTTTAGATATTATTCACAGTTTTCTCATAAAACACCTCCTGAAATTGTGTTCTCTAAATTTGAAAGCCAAATCTGTATGCTTTTTTATGTTTAAATTTCACAATAATCAAATCTATTTTTCTGGATTGATAAAATCTGTTTCTACATTAACAAAATTTGCTCTCTGCACATTATGTTTACAATATTTTCAAATCTGCTTACTGCATTCATAAAATCTGTTTCTACATTAATAAAATTTGCTCTCTGCACATCATGTTTACTGCATATTCGAATCTGCTTACTGCATTCATAAAATTTGTTTTCTGCATTAATTAAAACTGTTCATTGTTTTCTCATAAAAATTGTTCACTATTTTCTGCATAAACTATTTCTAGGATTTTGCATAAAATTATTTTATGTTCATCATTATTTAAAAAATTGTTCTCTCTTTTCTACATAAATTATTCTCTGTTCACTATTTAAAAAATTGTTCACTGTTTTCTCATAAAACACCCCATGAAATGGCGTTTTCTAAATTTAAAAGCCAAATATGAATGCTTTTTCATGTTTGAATTTCACAATAATCGAATTTATTTTTCTGCATTGATAAATCTGTTTCTACATTAATAAAATTTGCTCTCTGCATATCATGTTTACTATATATTCAAATCTGCTTACTGCATTTATAAAATCTGTTTTTTGCATTAATTAAAACTATTCACTGTTTTCTCATAAAAAGTGTTCACTGTTTTCTGCATAAACTGTTTTTAGCATTGGCGCAGTTATTGCACTTAAATGGTTTTTGTTTTTTGTTAAATATGTAACCATATGAATAATGGACAAACTCCATGAAAGAAAAATGAATGATTCATATAAGTCACCTAATGGTAAATGCCTTGAATAAATCCAAAGAGTAACTAATAATCCTACTATACAAACAAAAGTAGTTATTATGCCTGGACGAATCATAGGGTCCTAAGGTTGTATGTAAAGATGTTTGTTGTATGTAAACATGCAGTGAATAGTGAATAATTTATGCTAAAAAAACAGTGAACAATTTTTTAAATAATGCTAAACAGAAAATAATTTTATGCGGAATGCTAAAAATAGTTTATGCAAAAAACAGTGAACAATTTTTATGAGAAAACAGTGATCAGTTTTAGTTAATGCTAAAAATAGATTTTATGAATGCAGTAAGAAGATTTGAATATACAGTAAACATGATGTGCATAGAGTAAATTTTATTAATGTAGAAACAGATTTTATCAATGCCGAAAAATAGATTCGATTATTGTGAAATTCAAACATGAAAAAGTATTCAGATTTGGCTTTTAAATTTAGAAAACACGATTTCATTAAGTGTTTTATGAGAAAACAGTGAACAATTTATGTAGTGAACAGAGAATAATTTATGCAGAAAAGAGAGTGAAATTTTTTTTAAATAATGTTGAACAGAAAATAATTTTATGCAGAATGCTAGAAATAGTTTATACAGAAAACAGTAAACAATTTTTATGAGAAAACAATGAAAAATTTTAATTAATGTAGAAAACATATTTTATGAATGCAATAAGCAGATTTGAATATACAGTAAACATGATGTGCAGAGAGCAAATTTTATTAATGTAAAAACATATTTTATCAATGCAGAAAAACAAATTAGATTATTGTGAAATTTAAACATGAAAAAGTATATGGATTGGACTTTTAAATTTAGATAACACAATTTCAGGAGGTGTTTTATGAGAAAATAGTGAACAATATGGGGTGCTACAACTCGCCAAGAAAAAAAGTTGCCAAAGCGACTTTCACATCATCAGCCAAACATTTAGATATACATAAAAAAATGTTTCACATTCCTCTTAGAAATACTGCAAGTCAAGAACTTATATATCCAGATGTGGTAAAGCTTAAGTTCTTCTTTATATCCAAGTGGTCTACTCTTTCTGCAATACTTATCAATCATTTGACCATACGGTAATTCAGAACAGGATTGATAAAGTAGCAATACGTAGCTTAAACTTCTTTCGGTGTGCCCATGGCAAAAAATGGAGTGAGATTTTTCTTTTACATGTTGTTCTAATTTCTCATTGTAACCCCCAATATTTTAACCAATTTGACCATAACGCTTCCAAGAAGTTATAAATTAATGAGTGTGTTAAAAAAGAATGAACAACGGGTATGAGTGGCCTAAAAATTCATATTTTGAAATTAAAATCTCTATATTTTACAATACTTCTATTTAAATAAATAAAAACATAAAAAACTATTTATTTTTATGTTTGTGTTTATTTGTTGATTATCCAAAAAAAGAAAAGTATAAGGAACTCGAGGTTACCAAACTCGAGTTCCATATTATGAGGAACTCAAGCTTAGTGAGCTCGATTACTGTAAAAAAAAAAAGAACATTTTATTTACAAAGAACTCGAGCCTGGTATGCTTGAGTATTGTGTTGCACGGAACTCGAGTTTATCAAGCTCGAGTACCGCATTTTTTTTTTAATTGCACAAATTCCAGGTCAGCAGTGCCACGCTAGCGACTCCCTAGGAACTCGAGTTCATTGAACTCAAGTACTATTTAAAACTCGATTTTGTGAAACTTGAGTACTCGAGTTCACTGAATTCGAGTACTATTTAGAACTTGATTTTGTGAAACTCGAGTACTAAAAAAGTGGTACATTGCTAAATATTTTTGAAACAATGCTAGTTTGCTACAAATTTTGCAAAATGGTGGTATTTGGCCATTTTCACCAAGCTAACAAACATACAAAACAAAGGGAATAAAGTCTATGCCCTACACTCCCAACTAAGTTCTCTGCAAAACATGGGTATTAATTCCCCAATTACAATACCCAAAAGTCATGAAAATATAAATATTTCCCCTAGAAATGAGAAAACCATACCATAAAAAACCTACATCTATGTTAAACCCTTCCTAGTACACGACTAACAACAAGTAATGTAATGTTGGGATAAAATGGGGGGAGGGGGGGGGGGGTGGGGGAATTTTTAAGTTGGAATTAATAAATGAAATTTTTATTTTTGGGATTTTATGTAATGAAGATCAATTATAATTTATGTTCATTTTTATGTATACAATTTATTTATATAAAAAAAAAAAATTTGTTACTATATTAATGCTAATGAAGTGACAATACAATTTTTTTTTTTGGTTTGGAGAATCAACTATACAATTTGGTTGAACATGACAAAAACGCATTCTACAATAAAATTTTCAATATGATACCAAACGCAATTAAAAAAAAAAAAGAAGAAGTCACGTCATAATACATTCTATTCTATAAAATGCATGCATTTTCCAAGTAGTTGCTCCAAACGTTGCCTTAGTAGGCTAATTTCCCTTTTGCAAGCTCCTTAACAGGTGAGACTTTGGAGTGCTTCTTGTAGTTCCATTTTCTTGGAGTACTCCTTGTTGCACTTCCATTTTTTATGCCACCCACATACTGAAACTACAATAGCTTAACCAATCATAGCATGATATGAAGTTGACTTTGATATGCGTATATATGTCTGTTTAGAACAAAGTTTCTCTCAAAATTACTTTGGAGAGAAACTCTTTAAACTTCTCTTATATCTTTTTATTGAGTATGAATTATGAAAATCTATTCATTCAATCGCATGTTCTTACTATATCCTCCTGTTGAAATTAATAAAGACAAAGTCTGAATTTGAAAAGAAGAAGGTTGAAGAAGAAGGCTAAAAACAACTGCGTATTGATTAAACTAAACGCATCGTTTCATTTAAGAGCATACGCACCAAATGCACTGTTTTATTTAAGTGAATGACTTCATCAAAACTTAATAAAACGGTGCGCTTCACTTTGCTCAAGTGCCAGTCGAGTTTGGGCACGAAAAATCAGTTTGTTAGCCTTAACAGAATTCTTAATTTCCAGGGACTTAGTTCCAGATATTTTTGGGGTTTAGTTACAGATATTTTGGGTGGTTAACTAAAGCAACTAGGTAGATTCTTGTTGTATAAATAACTCTATGAGCACGAGTGTATCATTATGTAGAAAATATTGAAATTGAATACAAGTCTTCCATTCATTCTCTCTCTCTCTCTCTCTCTCTCTCTCTCTCTCTCTCTCTCTCTCTCTCTCTCTCTCTCTCTCTCTCTCATTTTCTATCTTTCTCTTACTTTCTTGCTCTTTCCTTCATTTTCTCAGGCTTTTCTTTCTCTATGATTCATATTTCTTTATTGGTTCAATTGGTGATAGTCTTCAGAACTCAGTTTACTAGTTTCTGAGTTTTTCATCATGGTATTAGAGTACACTACTGCTGCTGCTACTCAATCTTCAACTATGGCTGCCTTAAGCTCAACAATGGCATCGTCTTCATCCACTTCCTCAATGTCATCAAGTCTGGTAAATCAGCCTCTTCTACTTCTCTCTAATATGTCCAATATGATGATAGTAAAACTGGATAATACAAACTATATTATATAGAAACATCAAATTTTCATGGTTCTTGAAACCTATTCCTTGTATGAGTTGCTTGAAGAGCCTTAACTTGTTCCTGAGAAGTTTCTCAAGGATTGATCTGTATCATACACTACAATTGTGAATCGAGATTTCTTGATTTGGAAATCAAAAGAAAAGGCCTTACTTACCTTTATAAGTTCAACTTTGTCTCCATCTGTGCTTGCACTCATTGTTGGTTGTGCAACTGCCATAGAAGTCTAGAAGGTACTGGAAAATTGATTTTCTTCAGTCTCAAGGTCTCATATCATGAACCTTAAGAGTGAGCTTCATAATTTGAAGAAAGGAAGTGAGTCTGTGGATGTATATTTATAGAAAATTAAAGTTGTAAGAGACAAACTATTGGCTGTTGGAGTTGGAGTTAGATGATGAGGAATTGCTCCATATTGCAATTAAGGGACTTCCAAAAGAATTCAATGCATTCAGATCAGCAATCAGGACCAGGAGTACCCAGCTTGGTTTTGATGAGCTTTCAACCTTGTTAAATGCAGAAGAGGAATCCCTTAATAATGGTTTAGAGGTTAAAGACTCTATCTTTGTTATGGCTACATCAGCTAATCAGAAGTCAAATGGCAATGGTTATAATCAAAACCAAAATAGAGGTAGAGGTCGAGGGAACTTTAATAATAAAGGAGGAAGACGTGGCAGAGGCTCAAATGATCAGTTCTCTCACTTTAATCCTTTCAACAATTTCCAACAAGGTCAATCCAGTTCAGGTGGTCCTAGATCAGATAGGCCTATATGCCAAATCTGTGGAAAGCTTGGTCATTTGGTTGTAGATTGTTATCACAGGATGGATTATGCCTATCAAGGCAAGCATCCACCTGCAAAGCTTGCAGCAATGGTCACAACCTCAAATGCTTGCTTCAATCAGGATCAACCCTAGCTTGTTGATAGTGGAGCAACTGATCATGTCACAGCTAGTCTTATTCAGCTCAACTTCCTTAAGCCATACACCACTCAGGATCACCTTACTTTTGGTAATGGACAAAATTTACCTATCACTCATATTGGTACTGTTCTTATTCCATCTTCTTTCTCTGATATTCAACTTAATAATGTTCTTAGAGTACCCTCAATTGCTTCCAATCTTGCTTCTTTTTATAAATTTTGTCATGACAATCACTATTGGTGCTATTTTGATGAAAATATTATTTCCATCCAGGCCTTGGACATAGGGAAAATTCTCTACTAGGGCAATAGTGAAGGTGCAGTTTATCCCATCTATCCTCATCATGCTTCTCAGCCTCTCACATTACATAGAATCTGTTAAGTTCTAAGACTTTTAGGTTTAAATGTATTAGAACTCTAATTTATAATGTTGACAAACCATGATCAAAACGCTTTTAGTCTTGTTTAGATTGCTCAAAGTATGTGTCTTATATGTAAAGTTGGAATCGAGTTGCTGCAGAATTTACTGTGCAATTATGTCTGACTCGATTGATCGAAACTCGTGCACATTGTTTTTTTGCAGAATTTTTCAACTCAGCCCAAGCCTAGTAAGGATTAGGGTTTCTGATCTACTTTTCCCACTATATAAAGGAAACTCTAAGCACATTTTTAATGGCTTCCTAGAGAGAGAAGAGAGTGTCTCTTTTTGTATCTAGGGTTTGTACCCAAAAGCTCTTTAAAGTCTTTTTGTTTATGCTGTATGTGTGAATCTCTTGTTAGATCTAGAGGCGTTTGCCTTCACATATACTTAGGGTTATTAAGAATCAAGATTATGTCAAGAACTTGATGATCATTCAGTTGCTGCATTAAGAGCTTAAAGATATACAAGCGAGAGTGCTTGTGCTTGTTGAGAATCCAAGAAAAAGTAGTCCGTGGATTCGGAGCTGTCACGTGGTCGTAATAGTAAGTTTCCTATTCGATGTAGCAATAGGATGTTAGTGGTCTATGTCGCTATTGTGTAAATTTCAATTCTTTCATAGTGGATTCAGTTTTACCTTGAAAATAGCTAGGTTAAATCCTCCCCAGGTTTTTTACCGGTTTGGTTTTCCTGGGTCATCATATTATTGTGTTCTTTATATTTCCGCTACTTTGCATGATATGATATATTTGTGTTAACCTAGATTTGCATAATTTACCTAAGTTATTCACTTGGTTAATTAATTAGGTTAAACAATTTAGTTTTACAGGGGTCTAAAAACGTATAGAATCTATGATAAAGTTTCTAGGCATTCTGATTTCAATAAGACACTCTGGCATATGAGACTTGGTCATCCTAATGATTAAGCCCTCAATTGTTTGTTTCCAAATGTCAAGTCTGTAAAGAATAATGTCAATCTTGGTGACTCTAACTTGTACTTATTGCTTATATGGTAAAATGCACAATATTTCTTTTCCACACTCTCAATTTAAAGATTCTGCTCCTTTTAAACTTGTGCATTCTGACTTGTGGGGCCCTACTCCTACTCTATCTGTTAATGGTTTTAAGTATTACATCTTATTTGTTAATCACTACTCTAGGTTTAGTTGGATTTATCTGCTAAGGTCCAAATTTGAAGCTTTTGATAAGTTTGTTTAGTTCAATGCTATGGTTACCACTCAATTTTCTTTGAAAATTAAAACTTTTAGATCTGATGGAGGGGGTGAATTTACTTTCAATGAATTCAAATCTTATTTGGCTAAGCATGGTGTTTCTCATCAGATTTCTTACCCTCATACCCTTCAACAAAATGGAGTTGTTGAGAGGAAACACAGACATATCATAGAAATTGTTATTGCTCTTCTGTCTCAGTCTTCTTTGGATTACTCCTTTCGGTCATTTGTAACTCAGATTGTTGTTACCTTAATTAATTTGCTTCCTACTTCTATGATTTATTGGAAATCTCCTTGGTTTACCCTTTACTCTTCCTTCCCTGACCTTACTCATCTTAAAACCTTTGGGTGTGCCTGTTATCCAAATCTGAGACCTTACACAGCTTATAAACTTGAACCTAGGATTAGGGAGTGTATCTTCATTGGCTATCCTTATTAATCTAAGGGTTACCTTTGTCTTGATCCTCACACAAACCGTGTTTACACTCCTAGACATGTGGTTTTTGATGAATCCAAGTTCCCTTCTGCATTACTTGTTCAATTTGTGTCCACCAATACTTATACTCCCACTGTTCCTACTTGGTTGTCCAATCAATTGTACCTCCACTCTACCAATCAGTCATCATTACTAGGTCCATATCCATCTCACTCCCCTAGTCTATCACATTCCAATTCTGGCACATCTTGATCTGCTACAGATTCCCTCTTACTTGATACCACTCCTACTCCTCTCCCTTCTCCATCCACTACTACACATTCTTCATTACCTTTCACTAGCCTTGGCTCTGTCCCTTTTACTATTTCCACCCTCACTGATTTTGTTTCCCTACCTTTCTCTCACAATGACTCACCTCCACTTGTCCCTTTACCTCTCCCTACCTTTAATTCCCATCCTATGCAAACTAGGTCCAAGAGTGGCATTACCAAACCTAATCCCAAACTTTGCTATAAGGCTACCATTGATTATACCTATATAGAACCACCTTCTTATAAAATTGCTTTTAAGTATCCCAGGTGATGTAAGGCAATGGCTGCTGAGTTTCAGGCTCTTCAGAGACAGCAGATCCGGTCTCTTGTTCTTGCTCCTCCACATGTTAACTTGGTAGGCTGCAAATGGGTGTTCAAGCTTAAATTGAATAGTAATGGTTCCATCTCTAGGTACAAGGCCAAACTTGTAGCTAAAGGACTTCATCAACATGTTGGTGTGGACTTTCATGAAACCTTCAGTCTTGTGGTTAAGCCTGCAATTGTGAGATTGGTTTTGGCTATTGCTGTGAGTTGTAGGTGGGAGTTGAGATAGTTGGATGTGTCTAATGCGTTTCTTAATGGCTTTCTCAAAGAAGAAGTATATATGCATCAACTACCTGGATATATGGATCCTGTTCATCTAGATTATGTATGCAAGCTTCACAAATCTCTCTATGGTCTCAAACAAGAACCAAGGGCTTGGTTTGAACGATTTGCCTTTCACTTGCTTCATCTAGGCTTCATTGCCTCCATGGCTGACAGCTCTTTGTTTGTGTTTTGCTCAGCTCACATCATTATCTATCTCCTTTTATATGTGGATGACATCATTGTTACTGGGAATGATTCCACCCAAATTCATAATTTGATTACAGTTCTTGGTCAAGTATTTGAACTCAAGGATTTGGGGCCTCTTAACTATTTCTTGGGCATACAAATTACTAAATCCACTCATGGTCTCACTCTGACACAGACTAAGTATGCTTCTGATGTGCTTCATAGGTTTTATATGGAGAATTCCAAGCTAACCAAGACTCCCTCATGTCCTTTAACTCATTTAGTTCCTCATGATGGTGTTCTTCTTTCTGATCCCACTTAGTACAGGAGCATGGTTGGTGCTTTTCAATATCTGACATTTACTCATCCTGATATTGTCTTCAGTGTCCATCAATTGTGTCAATTCATAAGTCACCCTACCATTACTCACTTTGAAGCTGCTAAGAGGGTCCTTCGTTATATCAAAGGCATTCTCCATTTCGGGCTTTCTTTTACCCCAAGGCTTTTGACCCTTTATGCGTTCTCAGACTCAGATTAGGCTGGGGATCTTACAAATAGAAGGTCTACTACTGGGTTGCTTGTGTTTCTTGGGCCCAATCTCATTTCCTGGTTTGCTAAGAAACAGAGCACTGTGTCTTGTTCTTCCATAGAGGCAGAGTATTGTGCCTTAGCAACTACCGTGTCTGAATTGGCTTGGCTTTGTACTTTGTTCAAGGAACTTAGCATTTTTCTCACTCACATTCCTGTCATTTGGTGTGATAATGTCTCAGCTATAGCTCTTTCTGCTAATCTAGTTTTTCATTCTCGCGCCAAGCATCTAGAGGTTGATTACCACTTCACTCGTGAGAAAGTTCTTCAGAAGCAATTACAGATTGGTTTTGTTTCAGGTCATGACAATTTTGCAGACATCTTTACTAAGTGCCTTCCTGCTCCTTCGTTTCTTCTTCATCGCTCCAAACTTTTGGTTGATTCTTCCCCCATTAGTTTGAGGGGGGATGTTAAAGTAAGGAAGACGAAGTTTGAATCTCAAAAGAAGAAGGCTAAAAATGACTGCGTATTGATTAAACTAAACACATCGTTTCATTTAAGAGCATACGCACCAAACGCACTGTTTTATTTAAGTGAATGACTTCATCAAAACTTAATAAAACAGTGCGCTTCACTTTGCTCCAGTGCCAGTTGAGTTTGGGCGTGAAAAATCAGTTAGTTAGCCTTAACAGAATTCCTAATTTCCAAGGACTTAGTTCTAGATATTTTGGGGTTTAGTTACAGATATTTTGGGTGGTTAACTTAAGCAATTAGGCAGATTCTTGTTGTATAAATAACTCTATAAGCATGAGTGTATCATTATGTAGAAAATATTGAAATTGAATACAAGTCTTCCATTCATTCTCTCTCTCTCTCTCTCTCTCTCTCTCTCTCTCTCTCTTACTTTCTGCTTTTTCCTTCATTTTCTCAGGCTTTTCTTTCTCTGTGATTCATATTCCTTTGTTGGTTCAATTGGTGATAGTCTTCAAAACTCAGTTTACTAGTTTCTGAGTTTTTCATCACCTCCATGTTTGAAAAATTTTAAGAAGATTAAAAATTAACTGCTATATTATTAATCAAATGTTTATATTTTAAGTTTTTGTAGTCTAACATTATGCATAGAAAATAAGTTTATTGATCAAATATTAAATAATATCTAATTTGAACGAAATTTGACATGCAAATTAAGAATGAAAAGAACATGCAATCCAACGGTTAGATTTTTAAAATTTTACATGCAATAAAAAGATATATGAGAAGTTTGGAAAGTTTCTCTCCAAACTAGAAACCTTGTTTGTTTATATATCATCATTTCTAGGAATTGAAATGTAGTAAAATAATTTTTTTTTTTGGGAGCAAAATAACACAATTAAGAAACTAACATCTCGAGTCTCTTAGACTTGAGTTTACTATAGCAACTCGAGCCTAAGAGACTTGAGTTCCATGTGCTGGCACACTGATGTGGAATTTTTAATCCACATGGAACTCGAGTCTATGAGACTCAAGTTCAATAAGAGAAAATCAAAACAAAAAATGTGGTTCTCTCACTCTTCTTCTTATTCTTCATCTACTCTGAACCTCTTCTCCTCTTCTTGTTCTTCTCTTCTCCGTGGGTCTCGAGTTCCTTCAATGCCCAGATGCACACACAAATACTTGCCCAGATTGAACAAGGAACAAGGAAAAACAAGAAGAAGAAAAAACGCTAGTGAAAAGACCTGAAAAATCAATGCCACTATGGGCAATGAAGCTAGTTCCTCTCCTCCACCAAATTACCAAGATTGTTTCAAGTATTTGTTTTGGGTTTTGTGTTTGGTTTTGTTCTTGGGTTTTTGGAGCTAGAAGCGGGAGAAAATGGCTTAGAATTCGAACAACAATGATTATTGTGATGGATTCTGTGAAAGAAATTCCAATGAGAAACTCCGACAAGAGCTTGGATTCTTAGCTATTGCTGACTATGTTGGTGGGATGGCTTTCTTTTGGTTTTCTTTTTTGGTAGAGACTCAAGTTTCATGTGGATTTTTTTTCCACCTCAGGGACCTCGAGTCTTTGAGACTCAAGTTCCTTCACTGAACTCGAGTCTTAAAAACTCGAAATGCTAGTTTCCTAAATAGTTTTTGAAACATGCTAACTAACAAAATTGATAGCAAAATGGTGTTAAATTGCAAAAAATCCTGTAGTAAAATATAGTGCATTTGGTAAATAAATGTGGCCCATGGTATCAAAAAATATATATATATATATATATATATATATATAAATTTTAATCTGGCCCTTAATATTAAATAAATGCTCTAGATTTCACTACTTCAACAAGAAACTAATAATACCAATATAAAAAATCGCATGGTTTTCTACATATTAAGAGAAAAAAAGAGGGGCTATTAAATTAGGTTGAGGAGGACTTGAGTTTTGGTCCTATTTAGCGCAATTGGGAAACCTAACTTAGAATCCCTTTTTTATTTACTTCTTAAGTTTTCAACCTGATTTAACTAAATTGTAGTAATTCATGTCTTAAAAGAATTCTTCTATTTGACTAATATACTCATTGTACAAGACACATACTTTAAGTGTAAAAAATCCATGAGTGAGGAAAGCTTAAAAGTCAAATTTGAGGAAAATAATAATAATGACCTTTTAGTCGACACCACGAAGAATCCCATGAGGATACCCAAGGTTTGACCCCCTCCCCCCTTAATGTAGCAGAACAAGATGAAGAAATTAAAGTATTGTTGATGCAGTTGATTGCACAAACAAACGTTGACGATAAATACTTGCATGAAGGAAAGGGAAGATACAAGTGGATCGTCAATTTAGTTGGTCCAGTGATTTTTCATTGCTTAAGTCAATAAAGGTATAGTTTTTTTTTTTTTTTTTTTTTTAAAAAAAAAAAAAATGTAATTCACAAGAAACAACTAATTATTTTGTGCATACCATAACTCAAGAAACCAATTTCTTAATATTTTACAGTGATTATGATTCAAATTGGACAGTGATTTTCGGGGAATAGAGCTTTAAAGAATAGTCACTTAGAGACGGTATTAGTGGGTCTCACATGTCAATGAGACATAAATTTCATACGGCGAGCACATACAAAAATTATGCTAGCTACTTGAGTTTAGAGGTGTGCATGATTCAAGTTGGATCGAGTTAAAGGATTTTTTCAACCCAACCCATGCAACCCAATCCACATGGATTGGGTTGGACCCATGAGTTGGTCAGATTTGTTTTTTAATTACTTTATTAATATTAGATTGAGAATTAGAACAATGTTGCTACAAATAAGAGAAATTTATAACCAAATAATCCTAACACCAAACCAACACAAACTATATGAAAAGAGCTTAGGGGTTTGAGTTATACGTAAGAAGAGAGGTAAAAAGGTAAATAATAAAATTGCATAATATATTTTGAAATATATTTTTTATAATAAAAATATATATTAAATATATGTGAGTTTGGTTGAGTTAGACGGATTTGTGAATCTTATAACCCCTACCTAACCCAACCCAATATAAAAACAAATTTCACAACCCAACTCAACCCGCCAACTCCTAAAAATCAACCCAACTTGACAGATTGAATTGAATCGAATTGATTTTGACGGGTTGGCTGAACCACCCTACTTGGATTGTTAGATATATAGGTTAACTCAAACTCATCCCTCCTTGCTTGACCTCATTTACCCTTAAAGCTGAGCAAAGAAATTTGGTTGGGCTTGTCATGCCATATTATCATGTTGTCTATCAAGGATAAACTTGACATAATCATACCATTTAAAGCATCTCCTTATAATATTGACTTGACTTGTAAAATTATTGAAAATCTTAAGGTGAGAGAGACTGAATATAAGGAAAAAACAATCATGAAAAACTCAAAATTCTAAAAGAAAAAAGGATAAAGACAAGATTTCAAACTTTCTTCCTTTTCCCCCCTATAGTGAAAAAATCATGAAGTAGTGTTTTTATATATATATATATATATATATATTTAATTATTTGTTAAAGTGGTAAAATCAACACTATTTATCTCAGATAAACGGTTTAATATTTAAAAATTAAACATTATAATTTAAATATTGATCTCGAAAAGTTTAGAAGATTCTCGAATCAAAGGACCCTAGCATTGCATTTCAAGTCATGACTATCATTGTAGCAATATGCTACACTATATTCTTTTTCTAAGTGTCTGTTACGTATTAATCTTTTCACATTCACAGAAAGTCAAAACACGTGCGAGTGGTGACCGCACGTCACTTTATAGAGTTTATTTCAAGTGTAATACTCACATAGTAATATACAATCAGAATGCATATCTAATATATACTCATTAGTCATCATGAGTTATGAGCTTGTAAATCATTTGGCGTGAAATATGCGCGTGACGAGTTCTTAGTTTAATTGACATTTTTTAATATTTTCAATAAAAATATTTAGGATTTGTATTTCATCTTCCTTATTGGTAGGGATGACAATTTTTCTCCACCCCGCTTGATTTGCCCCTCCCCGCTTCATTCCGTGTGGGTTTTTCCGTCCCGCAAAAGTGATAGTGCGGGGATGGGGCGAGATTTTAGACCCGCACCACGGGGCGGGATGAGGATGGGTTTACACTTTTTAGACCCACCCCGCATTAATAAGAATTAAGTTGTAATTTTTTCATACTCTAAAATTTTACTATTTAAACAAAAATATCATCAGCTTTTTTTATTCTACCTAACATGGTTCTAACTCTCTTTTCTCTCAAGTAAAGTTGGAAATAAGGTACCAATTTTAACTATTTTTTTTTCTTTTCATTCATGATTCATATGTCTTTTTCAACTTACTTTTCATCATTAATATAATGTGAGATTTTTGTATCATACTATGAAATTTTTGTTGTGACATTGTCTTGTTAAACATTTAGATAATATTATTTAGTTTTTGCTAAAAATTAGTTTGATTTGATAGGATAAATTTATTTATAATTTCAAGTATATTTTTAATACTGAAACATGTCATTTTATTTGAAAAAATGGTAATAGTTATAGGGAAAATTAATAAGAAATAAAGTTTTACGGAGTAGGACGGGGCTTCTCAGGTCTTTGCGGGCCTTAAGGGGCGGGGATGGGACAAAAAATTTTCTCCGTCATGCGAGGCGGGGTGGGGATGGGGCAAGAAAAATCTCTACGAGGCGGGGGCGAAGATCCCATCCTTCAACCCCGCCCCGCCCCGCCCCGCCCCGTTGCCATTCCTACTTATTGTAACTATTCAAAAGAGACAAAATTGAGTTATACAACTTTCAATGAATGACTAAATAGTCAATTAAAACTATGACTAATCCTAAGGTTAATATTTTCTATTTAATAATATAGGAACACAAAAAATTTCAAAATCCTTTTTATAATCATTAATGCAATAATTGTTATTAGAGCAATATTTTTTTTTTTTGGTTGATAATTTGAATATTGGGGGTGGGGGTCTCAAGAATTCTCTGTTAAAACATTAAGATGTGTTAGTTAAATTACAAAACTCTTGTGGGTTCTAGTTAACTCAATTATTAAAGTCTTTGATGGTTGAATAAGAGACCTAGGGTTCAATCCCTACCTACACCAAAAACTGATTGGTATCTTGGTTTGATGATAAAAAGCTATTATCAGGAGTAGGCATCATAGGTTGAAACTCTTAAAAAAAAAAAAAAACTACAGGACTCTTAACATATTAGAGTAATATTATTCAACATTGACGCTTTTTGTTTATTAATTAATAGCAATCACAATATGTCATTTTAATAGTTGTGGAATATATTGTAATTTTTTTTGGATATATTTTGAGCTATTGTTTTATTTATTTATTATTTATTTATTATTATTACTTGTTTTGAAAGAAAATAAAAAAGAATTAAAAGCTTTCTCATTTAATAATCATTTTTTGATGTATTTAATAGAAATGTTTAGAGTTAATTAAAATCTTTTATCTTTTACTATCGAATTAACAACAAATAAAAGACAGTTTTTTTTTTTTTTTTGGAGAGAAACAAAGAAAAGAATGTCTATAAAATATTTCCGACATTTAAGATAAACCAAGGCTATCAAAACCATGGAAATTTTGTACCAAGTCATGGAAACATCTTGGTAGTTGCTAAAGACCGGAAATACGTGGCCTGAATATAGACCTCAAGATTTATGCCTAATACAATTAATGTGACGTATGGCGTCTGCCGATCCCAACCTCCAAAACTAATTCCTGTCTTTGAAAACAAGAATAGAGACATATCTAATCTCTTATCGAATCTAGAAAAAGCTGATACCCATAGAGTTGTTTAAAAAAGAAAAAAAATCATTAACGGAAAAAGTTCTTGAGATTTCTTACTTTTGACAAATGGATTAGAGGTATGAGATTTCATGCAAGTGAGAGTTTTTTTTTTAATTTTTTTTTAGAGTTTAGTGACATTTCTATGTGGAAGAATTTGGATTCAAACTTGGAGGCAAGATCCCACCAACTTCTTGTAAGGAAAACAAAAAGGATTAAACACTCTTCAAAAACAAAAGTTAGAAGAAAATTTTAATTTATACTTTCATTTATCGTATTAAAAAAAAATGAAGTTAGGCCATAGAGATAAGCTTATAATTAATAACTATAAGAGCCAAGTCTTTCTATAATGACTTGAGAATAATTCTTGACAATTTGTTATTAGTTGTTATTAGTGGGTAAAAAAATTAATTTAAGTGATGGGTTTAAATTAGAATTAGTAACAACTTATTACATAAAATTTATTGTAAAAATATTATGGACATAATATTTCTCAAAAAAAATATTACAACAATTTACTAAGAAGTAAATGGTTAATGTCTTGTAAGAGATTTTTTACTATCACAACAAAATTTCACAACAAATTTAAACTTCAACTTCTAATAAATCAAAATAAAATAAGATTAAGTTTCAATCCACAACTCAAAATAAGATTGGTGTAAATATATTGTGAGATTTCATGGTGCCCAAAGACTTTTGTCTTCTAGTAATTTTAGTCCACAAACTTAAACAGCATTTTCTTTTCTATAAATAAAAAAAAATAAAAAAAGATACCTTGGTTCTAGATGGGCAATTTTAATCAGACCTAACGGTCTAGTGCTCTTTTTGTATTAGACCCAAGCTAAGTTTATTCGAAATTAAATACATGTGAGAATAACTTCTTAATAAAGAAATTTTTTTCCAAATAAATAGTTTTAATTATTAACGGGTGTTTGGAAGAGGAGTTTGAATTTTGTTATTTGAGTGTTTTTAATATACATATAAGTAAAAAATTGTGTAAAAAAATATGTAATGTTATTTAAAATATGTAAAAATGTGTTACAATTAGCTTGTCAAACCCTTAAGCTTCCTTAAAATATTTTTAAAAAACAAAGTCATTGTAGAATTTGGCATTGCAAAATAGAAAGATGAGGCTAATCCTTTCCCACGTGTATAGAAAGAAGAAATAATATATAGCATTGAATTTGGGTTGGTGTTGCAACTAGTAATCTCTGACAAAATGCAGCTTATTATGGTGGAGTTGATGAGTATAGGAGTACTCTCTCTCTCTCTCTCTCTCTCTCTGTCTATGAGATAGAGCCAACTAGCTAGGACCAGTGTCGAAGCCGCCGAGTACAGACAAGCCCAGCTCATCAGCCCCGGTTCTTACTTCTTACCATAAAGTATCTTGACGTCATCATACCACCTTGTCATGACGTCACGACATCTAACCGGGCTTTCGGCGATGGGCACGTGGATGGATTATTGATGCAAAGGTAATATTAGAGATCAGCTCTGCCCCCACCTCTTCCACTCTCCCCCTTTTCCGCGTGCATTACACGACCATAAAAAATTGCTTACTAATTAAAAAAAAAAAAATTGGAGTCTTTTGAGTAAATATTGCAAAAAATTGAGTTTTTTGTTATTATAGGCACTGTTCCAAGTTATTTAAGGAAATGAGGAGAGAGTGAATTTCGGCAACATTGTTGCCGAAATTCTAACAAAAGTATGAGAGCAAAAAAGAAAAAGTGAGAGAGAAATTTTGAAATTTCAGCAACACTATTACCGAAATTCTTTCTGCCCAGCCCCTGCCTGAGTGACTGTGTGCCCAATGCCTAAAGTGTGTGCCCAAAGCAAAAAAAAAAATTGTTTTGTGATAATCCCATTGCCGAAAATGGAGGGAAAAAGTAAAAAAAAAAAAAAAAAAAATTTTGGCAATGGTATTGCCGAAATAGGGGGAATATTTTTTTTTTTTTTTAAATTTCTCTTTTCCCCTAAGCAATACCATTGTCAATTTTTTTTTAAATTTCGGCAATACCTTTGCCAATTTTTTTTTCTTTTTCCCCCATATTTCGGCAATATCATTGCACAATTTTTTTTTAGAGATGCTATGTCCACAACATTTTTACAATATTTTCACAACAAATCATAGGTGGTTAGTTGTTATTGGTTCAAATTTGAACTTAACACGAAGATTACTTTTTTGCCCCAATAATAACAACCAGTAACAACCTATCACCTATGATTTGTTGTAAAAATGTTGTGGACATATTTTTTTTTTCTTTTTCCTCTTATTTCGGCAATACCATTGCCAAATTTATTATTATTTTTTTAAAAGTTTTTCCCTCCATTTTCGGTAATGGGATTGCCACAAAACTTTTTTTTTTTTTTGCTTCGGGCACGCGCTTTGGGCATTGGGCACGCACTCACTCACTCACTGAGGCAAGGGCTGGGGCAGAAGGAATTTCGGTAACAGTGTTGCTGAAATTCCAAAATTTCTCTCTCTTCCTTTTCCTTTTTCTCTCTCATACTTTTGTTAGAATTTCAGCAACACTGTTGCCAAAATTCACTCTCTCTCCTCATTCCCTAAATAACTTAGATCAGTGCCTATAACAACAAAAAACTCCATTTTTTGCAATATTTACCCAAAAGACTCAAAAAATTGCTTACTAATTAAAAAAAATTGCATTAAACATATTGTATTGCATGTGGCTGCTCGCTAAATAGTAAGATCTGTGCTTAATGATCACGTAAGATCGTGTTTAAGTAGTTATGGACTTATGAACTAGACTTAGTATTGGATAGATTAATAAAAAGTTTTGTATCTCAGTGATATTTTGTGCTCTTCTTCGTAAGAAGAATTAGAGGTTTAAATTTTCTTTTAGTCATTATCATAATTATTAAATTGTATAAAAAAAAATTATAAGAGGGATTAAGAATCGGAACTTTAAGGGTAATGATAGTAATTCTAGTTAAGTTCTAGTTAAAGATGTCCATAACCTTTCATCTATTTGAAAATATATCATAGGTTCTATGGTGGGACCTATGATATATCATAGTTTTTAGGCAATGGCTCAACCTTCCACTTGCGAACAATTACAACCTCATTAAGGTTTAGGCTCTTCAAGCATTGATTAGTAAATGGCTAAGAACTACTATGGTCATGCTCCAAGCCTCCAATAAGTGGTTGATTGCCCTCTTATATTTATTTGAAAAAATCTTATAAAATGCCTAGAATTTAGAACATGTTTTATATTCAGTCTCATGTTTTTAATATTAAAAATTAAAGTACCAAATTCCTGAAACTATTTTAATTTGAAACACCTATTCATCTCTATTATTCATTTTCATTATTATTAACTATAACAAAGTAGTGAATAATAATAATAATAATAAATTGATAAATTTATATGTTACAACTGAGTATAATAAACTTTGATTTTTAGGCCATCACTTTCTCATTCCACCATTTTTACTCAGGTTCTTTCAGATTGAGTTATATGAACAACTTCCAGATAAAACACAAAGTTGAATCAATAGTATCTTATACTTCTTTACTCCATTATTATCCAAGATAACAAAAATAAGTGACACGGATGGACAACCTTTAAATTAAAATGGTTTCATAAATTTTTTACTTTAACTTACAATTTGAAAAAGGGTATAAACTTTGTCCTTTTATGTAATTTTTTATTTCTATTTCTAATTATTTAAAAAGGCATAATCTAATGTTAAGGTAAACGTAAGAAACACGCGCCATGGTGGCGTATGGGAATAGGAAATCTACGCCATAACTTTCTTGTTAGTTTCCATTTGCTGTATCAAAGCTTAGCTAAAACTATCAATTGTTTTTACCTTCATTTCCTCTTTATCTTCTTTTCTCACCATTTCTTTTTTTCTTTCCAAGACTTCTTTTGCAGCCTCAAACACCATCCATCTTTTGCTCTCTCACCCAATAATCTACTCTACTTTCATGCAAAACATGTTATCTTTTTGAGCTCCTCAAAAAACCCCCCTCTTTTTTTTTTTATATCTCCAACTACCAAACATGGAAAACAACCTACTAACAAGTGTGCACCAAAGAAAACCAACCAAGAAAGCCAAGCAACCCAAGAAAAACAACAACAACAACCCCATCAAAGTTGTGTACATATCCAACCCTATGAAGGTCAAGACCAGTGCTTCACAATTCAGGGCCTTGGTTCAAGAACTCACTGGCCAAAATTCTGAATTGCCCGACCCCACAAAGTTTTCAAACAAATATGAACATGTCGGTGGCCACCAGCATCAAACGGCTCCCGATCCCATGATTAATGATGACAGTAAGATGGATGGTGGTGATGATGATGATGATGATCATTCACAACAAGAGGAGGTGCCTGCAGTGGATCCCAGTACTAGTCAAGAACAGCCCGAGAGTTCAAGCTCTCAGTTTGAGCCGTACGATGATGTTTTCACTCCCCAGATGATTGAAAATTTGTCTGGTTTGTTGCCCAATACTGTATTCTATATATGATTCTCCTCAAAACTCGATGTGCTTAGAAGGCTGGACACAGTACTGTAAAAATTGAGTAAGCTCTCTCAAGCTAAAGGCCTAAGGCCTAGAATCACTGTACGTTACATATCTATTGTATTTGTAATTTTCTATGTTTTGTTTTTTGTTTCTTAATTATTGAATTATATTAGTATTTTGAGACCCTTTAGGCTTTATCCCATAAATTTCATATTACTGCTGGGTCCAGTCTTGAACTTCTTCTTCTCTGAAAGGGAGGATCTAAAGGACTAGAACTATCCTATCCGTACGGTACGGTTATTGACATATATGATATTATTGTATGTAATTTGAACGTGTTATTTTGTTTCTTTTTGTATCAACTTTGTTTTATTAAATTCTAGGGTTGTAATTGTAAGTTTGTAATTAAGGATGTGCTTAATTTGAATAACTTTGATTTTGCACTTTTGATTGTGGTTAAGTAAGTGCTAAATTTGGGTTGGGGTTGAATTTGATAAGCAAGAAAAAGATGTGGAAAAAGTGTAGGAGGCAATATGGGTCCCAGCTTATTTACACTTGTTAGGTCAAGTACACATCATGGAGTGATGGGTGCAGTTTTTGTTGATGAAAAACCTAGTCATGAATCCAAACGCCATTTCTCTTCGAAGTTGATGGCAAAGAGCCATACTGTATGGTATGAAAATGTTCATGTTGACCAGTTGTCCGTGTGGAAAATGTGATTTGGAAAGTAAAGCAAAATTAGTGGTTCAAAATGATTCTCTCTTTTCCCAAGAGCAAGATTTTATAAAAAGGACGAACTTATTAACTGGAGGGTGACTTTAAGCATACCTTTATAATGGAATGGTAACACTTTTTTCTCTAGTAATTAAGAAGTGTGCAAGGTTATTCAATGAAATATAATGGAACCATTACTGAAATAGATCATGACAATCATAAAAAGAAAAAAATACATGAAAAACCAAAACTATTTGTTCATATAATAACTAATATTGTACATGTGTCTGGGATTTGGGTTGGTGTGTGTGTTTTCTTTTGGGTGGGGTGGTGTCCGCTAATTAATGTGTACTAAATGATTTTGTAAATGAAATGCAGATTTTTGGTGCCTAAATGCTTGTTTATTATTTGCTCAAATGTGACAATGCTAAATGGTGATTAAAAAGAAATACATGTTTTTAGTGCCCCTATGATACTAATGGAACTCATGTATGTAACTTAAGCTTCCCGTGAGTTAGTGCTATGGCTTTCCAGCTTGCAGTATATGTAGGAGATAAGAGGCTTTTGTATTTATAAGGTTTTGTCTTTTGTATTCTTTCTAGGGTTCATTTTCCAAGCTTTTGGCTTATTATGATGATATTATTGATTATCGGAAAAAAATTAGAGGGATGTCTTTCTCAGCCTTGTAGTCCCATGCATGATTTGAAAAGATGCTTTCCTTTATAGAAAGGATATGCATATTACAAAGGCCACCGGCTGCTAGTGGGCACGTGTATGTCTATATATATGCAATTCCATTTTTATATTTTAGTGATCACTCTATATAGGTGAGAATTATATTCAAAATTTGGATTTATTAGTTACTTCTCTGAAGAATAGGTACAAACATGGTCACCTTGAACTTATGATTGCTACATTGAATTTCTACATAAGAGTGGATTTATTATAAGAAGGTACTAGAGATGGTATCTTCTAAATGGAGGAGTTAGGCAATTCTCTTGAAAAGTTAATTACTAATTACTCAAATATATATATATATATATATATATATATATATATATATATATATATATATATTCAGATTTACAGTGCATATGCTGTGTGAGGTAAGGAAGAGAGAGAGGTAAATCAATTTTTCTACTATTCAAGTTCCTGAGAGAGAGATAGAAAGCTTCAGAACCCCTCTAGATGGATAGATAGAACCATTTATAACATAGGATAACAGGTTTAAGTAATTCCTTAAAATTCTTTAAAAAGAAAAAAAGATTTTCGTTCTCTTAGTGACCTAGCTAGTATTCATCCTCCGTTTGGCTCTAATTAGCTTTATAATATGATATATGGCAGATATATTAGAGTAGTTTTAGAGCTTCCTCGAAGCTCTCTCTTTGTCCATATGCATGCATGCATGCGTTTGCACCAGAGAAGATTGTCCATATGAGTCCACCATTTCATTCTCTTGACTTCATTGGTGGTTCCCCCGTAGAAAATAAGGTTAGAATGCAAGTCAAGTCTGCTGAGTTTGTATCTTACCACTACAAATACTTCCAGAGATTCAAGAAACCCTTGTGCTAGTGAAAGTAACAATATTCATTCTTGACAACTATTGTGCCAATAGTGACAGGTCCTTATACCAAAAAAAAAAAATAGTGACAGGTCCTCCAACAAATTGACCTTAGTTTTTATTTTATTTTATTGGAAACAATATTAGAGCTGAGGGTACTAGAATATTTGGGTTGGAGTTGAATATTTAACCACAATAAATCCTATTTTTTGTAAAGTGTGTAGCTATGAAAATCTTAGCAGATCAATGCATGGCTACCTCGTTGAATTCAACCAGTTGCCATTCATTGCATTCTTAATTAGTTTATTCTCATAATTGCTTATATAGCCTATTTTAACGTAGCAATCCACACGAGAAAAAACTATTCATGCCTGTGTGCTATGGCCTAGGATTCCTATGAGAAAAAACTATTCATGCCTGTGTGCTATAGCCTAGGAGCAGGGACGGGGCCAGGTGTTTGGGGGGGGGTTGTTTGGGGGCAAAGTATAAAGCAAGAAAAGGCACAAAAAATAATTTCCCAATAAATTTTAAAACAATCATTAATCGAAAATGAATTCAATATTCTTTTAAATTCTGAAAATAAATTATGATTGATTATATAGTAAACATAAATTTCCTTTTTAGTGTACAAAATCAAATAGCTTTTGATTTATTTATTTATTAAACTTAGTTTTGACAATATTTAAGACTAAATTTGCTCATCTTGTAGTTATAATTAGAAATTATATTCACTTTATAAACAAGTTAATAGAGTGTTTATCTTTTAATACTTAACGGCTGTTTGGCACCAATAATAAAAAGAAAAAAAAGTACTTCTAATCTACTACCGTCCCATCAAAATTTTGAAGGAGAAAAGAAAAAAAGAAAGAAACACGTGCGGACACCTTTACGCACATATGCAAGATTAAGAAACTAACTTAGAATAAAAATAAATAAACAATTTTACTTTAAGACCCTTAGTCTATTATTTCTTAATTTGTCCTTAATTTTCTACCTATTAATCTTTTTTTGCTTACCAAAGAATTTTAGTAGGAAAAAAAAAAGCGAAAAAATATCACAACAAGACCTTCAAACTGCAAGGTCTGTGACGTCTGTCTCATGCGGCCGGTAATAAGCAAGCTGGCAAGATGCATAAGTGAAAGTTCCTACCTTATAGCTAATTGTTTGCTTTATTGCTATGATTGTTACTTCACTAGAATCAATACACATGACTAAGAGAGTAAGAGTCATGCCTGAAGGGCAGTTGGCCGCCCACGTGAGTAGGGGAAATAATATTGTAACAATACTATTGTCGTTGTATGATCATTTTCATTTTCATTACTTAACGGCCTGTTTGGATTGAGGGAGGAGAGAGAGTAGAGGGAAGTAGAAAAAAATTGGCTAAAAATAGAATAATTTTAAGTCAATTTTACTTTACTTTACTCTACTTCCTTTCCTCTCCTTCAATTTAAACGGATCATAAAGAGAGAGGGAGGGGCGGAGCTCATTGGGCTAAGGGGGTTATGTTCCTCTGGCCATAACATGGCTCCGTCCCTGCCTAGAGGGCAAGTTAAGTTATGACTAGGGCGTTTAGTAAATGCTTATGTACTCCAATTCTTCTTAGTATATATTTGATGTGTGACTCAATAAACGCCCACACAATACACATTTATTTAATCTAAACCATATGATTTTGGGTCTCTTTATAGACACACCTTTATACATTTTCATGAACATTTGTGCTCTCTTTTTAAGGGTTAGGAACTAAGCTAGGAAAGTTTGAGTAAGACTATTTAGAGTATTCACATCAATCTGTGTATAATAGAAAAATATGTAAAATTTACACAATTTTATCTAAAAATGACCTACGTCAGTTCATGTATAATTGTGAATGACAATTAATGTGAGTGAAGAAAGTGAAATAATTAAAAAAAAATAAAAAATATATATTTTAATAAAATGTAATGTAAATAGTACGGATAAGTAGCATATGTATGCTGATTGACCTCTCACAGTAGACTTCTGGTATCTCAAATTTTGAATTCTTCTTAATTTCTCTTTTTCCCTGATCTTTTTGTGTGGCAATCAATGATTGAGTAAAGCCATTATCATGGGCTTTTTCATTAGCTCTGCCAATAAATAAACAGAAGATTCAGAGGTAAAATCAGACATGCGTCCTTGCATCCATAAAATAAAGAAAAATTATTGTATAATTCTGGATTATATTTCCTCAGAGGGTGGGTCCAATGGTGAATGGAACTCACCCTCAGTAAGAGGGGGAGTATATTTGGACTATGCAGTAAGAACATCATAACAATTGGTAAAAGTCAGGAAAGAAATTTTCAAATTCACTTTTACTCCCAGCCAAATTTGACAAAATTTCAATATTAGAGCATCCACAGTGGAGCTAAAATTTTAGCAATTTAGCTCTACAAAAAGTTACTTTATCTATTTTACCTATACATTTTACAAAACATGATGCAGCAGTGGATCTATTTTAACTTTCAACATACTAAAATAATATAAACATTACAATAAAATAATATTTCTATTACACTAAAATAATACACTCACAAAACAAAAAAACACCACAAGTCGGTGAAGATCGGCGAAGAGCAGGTCGGCGAAGAACAGGTCGACGAAGACCGGCGACGAACAGGCGAAGAACAGGTCGATGAAGATCGGCGAAGAACAGGTCGGTGAAGACCGGCGACGAACAGGCGAAGAACAGGTCGGCGAAGATCGGCGCAGAACAAGTCGGCGAAGATCGGCGACGAACAGGCGAAGAATAGGTCGGCGAAGATCGGCGAAGAACAAGTTGGCGAAGACCGGCGAAGAACAGGTCGGCGAGGACCGGCGAAGAACAGGTCGGCGAGGACCGGCGAAGAACAGATCGGCGAAGAACAGGCCGGCAAAGCAGAGAGTAGATGAGGGAGAGAAAAAAAAAAAAAAAAGAGAGACAGAAGGAAAAACGAAGAAGGAAGAGAAGCCGGAGAGAGTGAGAAAAAGAAAGAAAGAGAAAACATTTTTTAAATGAAAGAGAGAGAGAGAGAGAGAGAAATTTAATAAAATAATTTTTTTTTTTAAACTTTGAGCTACAGTGCACATCTAAAGATAGATGTGCACTGTAGCTGGAAGCAAAAAATTTTTTGCTATAACTCCACTACTGTATCATCAGTTTTAGTGGTTGAGAAGCTAAAATATAGCAATATAGCAATATACAACCACTGCTGTGAATGCTCTTAAATGGTAGTCAAATGACAGCACAACTTTGACTAAAAAACTATATATATATATATATATATATATATATATATATATAAAATATAATATCTTAGTTGATTAATTAATTTTCTTCCCCCAATATTTGAAGCCTCATCATTAGTCAAACAATGAGAGTACCATCCTTGATGAAGACAGGATTTAAAAACGCAGAATGATCGAGCTGAAACATTTAATGGTTGAAATGTTTATTATGCTTTATGAGTTTAATTTACTAAAAGATTTTTATTTTTATTTTTTATAAAGAATATATAATTTACCAAAAATTTGAGAGAGCTCATGGGAGCTCATTACAAGGAGAGCCCATTGCCGTTATCCTTTAGCTATATTGGAAAAAATTGGTGTTCTCTTTCAACTTTTCTTTTGTTGTTAAATTACTTTTCTGCAATCTGATTTTCATATGAAATGTAAGTCCACAACGAACATAATCTAGTGAATGCAACAAAATAATTAGTTTAAAATAGCATGTTGTATTGATCGCTCTTCCAATCAACGAATTGAATTTTAACTCTAATGGATTGGGCGGTAGAGTTTTTTTGTTTTGTTTTGTTTTTTTTGAGGGAATAATGGGCGGTAGAGTTAAATGATTAAAAGTCATTTAAAAAAAAAATTAGATGCAAGAAAAATGATTAATTTAATTATTGTATATCTATATATTATCTAAAAGCTGAGATCTAACATTTATTGTTACGTTTTTATTGAGCTACATTAATGACGATATTTTCTTTTTATCTTTTTTCCCCTGTTAGTCCACGGGTAAATATTGGGTACCTCCGGAGTACCATAAATACGTACTCCGTCCTCTCACATAACTGTGGGCCTCATTAATTAAATTTATGGTGAGATTCACAATTCATGTGAGATAGGGAGTACGCATTTATAGTACTTCCGGAGTATTTAATAATTTTTCTTAGTCCACACCCACCATTAGAGTATTCATTAGAGTATTCGTTAGAGTATTCATATCAGCTCGTGCAAAAATTTATGTCTATTTTAGCTTAAGAACCTACTTTTTATATTTTACACATTCACTTTTCAAAACAACTCATGTTAGATTATTTATATTACACTACATTTTACTCAAATATCAAATTTTCTTAATTTTTTTAATTGTTCATATTTTTTTTATATACAATAACCACTACCTACTTTCTTCTTTCATCATTGGGATATGTAAAAAAAGAATAAAATAATTAAATGAAAAAAAAAAGTCAGTATAAATTTAAACGGATACTGTAACAAACTTGCAAACTTGTAAATTTACACAATTATACACTTATTGACGTGGGTCATTTTAACTATGTAAATTTTACATATTTTTCTATTATTAGTTTACAATGACAAAAACCTGTAAACTAGCAATAAACATACTGATCACCTGGTCAGCTTAAGTGTTTATTTGCCATCGGGACTCTAATGTAAGTTGTATTATTAAATTATCAATTGTCTCAAAAACTTAAGTTATTAGGGAATATTGAATTTAATTATTTAACTATAGTTATAACCATGGGCAGAACCATAAATTTATGTTTAAAGGCTGAGCTATGTTACTGTTATAAACTCTAATAAGTATATAAAAGTTATCTAGTTTGATATTAAATATTTACACAAACAAAAGAAATAATATCTTTTATCAAAGGTATACTCGATAATGATATTTCATAGAGTAAATTTCAGCTATTATCATGCATATAATTTCATTTTCAATATAAACAATCAAATTGTCATGCAAAGTGATAACAAAATCACAATGGAATCAATTAAGTCTTCAAAACCACAAATAATCTAAAACTTTAGCAAATATAAGAATTAATTTTACAATAAAAATGAAAACAAGAAAACAAAAATAAATTGTCTCTATAACCACTAAGCTTATTAATTTTTTTAAAGAAGATCATGGGATATATTTTGAGGGCTCTATAACTGTACTACTAAGTCTATTACTTTATTTTTTTAAAGATCATAGGATATTTTTTGAGGGGCCAGGTCCTATTTTTCTAAGCCAATTCTTCCAAATGTTATATATATATATATATATTGTGGGGCCATGGTCCCCCAAAAGATACAAGTGGTTCCACCCGATCTAACACCTCCCCTTATATGTGAATGAGAGATTTTTAACATTTCAAATAGGAGGTAGAGTAAAGCTTGCTTTGATACTATATTAAATTACCGATTTTTTTTCAAACATTTAAGCTATTAGGAAATTGTGAATTTCATTATTTAACCATAATTTTAACATGTACTACTATCATAAGATGAAATATTATTATCATCATTATACGTGACAACTTTTATGATATTACCATATCAAGAAGACATACTTGCCTATTAATAAAAATCCAAATATATTCAGAAGCCACAACCAGCTAAAAAGGGATAAAATTGGAAGAAAAAAAAAAATTCATTTAGGAGTTTTCAAACATTTTTTGTAATGAAGCAAGAGTCATGGGAATTTTCAAGATTAATTTGCCCAATCTAAATCTCTATTACTTCAAATAAAGCCTAAGGGTACATTTGATACATTGAATATAGATTACATTAGAAATAGTAATCTTTATTACTAGAAATAGAAAACATTGTAATGAAATAACTATTACTATTCATAAGTTTGGTTGTTACATATGAAAAGCTTGTAAATGATGATGTATAAAGAAACTTTATATTTTTAGAAATATATTAATTTTAAAACCTATTATATGTACTAAGGAATAGCTATTACATCCATTTTAAAGAGGAATAGCTATTCTTCAATTTAAAGAATAGTTATTCCAATGTAATAACTAATATATGTCAAGTCTCCTGGGATATGAACCAACAACTCATCAAGGAATTTTCAAGGGAGGAAGTTGTGATTGCTGTTCAACAAATGCAACCCACCAAGTCCCTTGGACCAGACTGCATATCAGCCATCTTTTACCAAAAATATTGGAATATTGTAGGAAATAATGTTACCAACATTGTCCTTAATGTTCTAAATTCCAATATGTCCATGGCTGAGATTAATAGAACCAATATTACTCTTGTGCCGAAGGTAAAGCAACCCTCCAAAATGACTGAATTTAGACCAATCAGTCTTAGCAATGTGGCCTACAAGCTCATTGCAAAAGTCTTAGCAAATCAGCTTAAAGTTGTCCTGCCTTGTATTATATCTGAAAATCAAAGCACTTTTCTCTTTGAAAGACTTATTACAGACAATGTACTGGTTACCTTTGAAATCATGCATTACCTGAAAAACAAGAGAGATGGAAAAGACAATTTTATGTTTATAAAACTTGACATGAGTAAAGCTTTCGATAGGGTTGAGTGGGGTTTTGTTGAAGCTGTCATGGAAAAATTAGGCTTCCATGAAAAATGGATCAGCCTTGTCATGCATTGTATCACTACTGTCTCCTATTCTGTGATCATTAATGGTGTTGCTCATGGTTGTATTGTGCCCACAAGAGGATTGTGCCAGGGTGACCCTTTGTCCCCTTATCTCTTTATTATGTGTGCAGAAGGTCTTTCAGCGCTCATTAATGAAGCTGCCAAAAACCAAGCTCTCCATGGTAATCTTAATATGCCGAGGATGCCCAAGGGTAACTCATTTGTTGTTTGTTGATGACAGCCTCTTCTTCTGCCAAGCCAATGGGCAAGATTGTAGGAAACTTATTGAAATCCTTGACTTGTATGAAGCGCCATCTGGACAGATGATCAATACAGACATATGTTTAGTTTTTTTTAGCCAAAACACTTCTCAAGCCACAAAGGATGAGGTTCTACACATTCTTAGCCCAATGCAAGATACTACGCACACAAAGTACCTTGGTCTTCCCTCTTTTATTGGGAAATCCAAAACCCAAATCTTTGATGAAATCAAGGAAAGGGTTGGAAAAAAGCTCTCGGGTTGGAAAGAAAAATCCTCTTTATGGGAGGAAAAGAAATCTTGATTAAAGTTGTAGCCCCGACAATTTCCACATATTCCATGAGTTATTTCCAACTTCCAAAAGGCCTTTGTGAGGAACTAAGAGCATGACTAGAAGGTTTTGGTGGGGCCAGAAGTAGCAGGAAACAAAAATTGCTTGGATTTGGTGGAGAAAATTATGTCAACCAAAGCTCAAAGGAGGTATGGGATTCGGAAACTTCCAAGCTTTTAATCTAGCCATGCTAGCTAAGCAAGGATGGAGACTCCTCACCAACCAAAACTCCTTAATGGCAAAAATCTTCAAGGCAAAATACTTCCCCAATGGAGATGTTCTCAAAGCCAACCTTGGCAGCAACCCCTACAATGCCTGGAGAAGTATTTATAATAGCTTGGAGGTAATTCGAAGAGGCATAAGATGGAGAGTGGGAAATGGCAAAATGATCCACATTTGGGATGACAAGTGGCTGCCTACTCCAACCACCTACAAGGTAATTTCCCATCCAAAGGACTTTGATGACTATCCTATGGTTTCTTCCCTCATTAATGATGGTACTAAAAGTTGGAAAGTTAATCTAGTCAGAGAACTTTTCTTACCTTTTGAGGCTGAGACTATCCTAAGAATCCCTTTGAGCTATTCCCTTCCTGATGACAAAATTATTTGGGTGGGAAACAAAAGGGGAGAGTATTCTGTTAAAAGTGCTTATCACATTGCAGTTAACATTGTATGCACAAGTTGGTGGAGAAAGTTCCTCGAATGATGTGAGAGCTCCCCTTTAGAGAAAATTTTGGCACCTAAACCTCTCTGCTAAAATTAGAATCTTTGCATAGAGAGCTTGCATGAATGCCCTTCCAACTATGCAAAATCTTCAATCTAGAGGAATTGCTTTGGAGGAGATTTGCCCTCTTTGCAATCATAATAGTGAAAGCACCTCTAATGCCTTAATTCATTGTGATCTTGTTGCCAAGGTTTGGAGTAACTGGACTGAGTGCCTCATAAAGCTTCAGGATACTATTTTTGACATCTCTGATATTGCCCTTGAATTGCTCAACATTGGTACTGATCAGGACCTTGAAGTTTTGTTCTCTACAGCCTGGTTTATTTGGTATAATAGAAACCAAGTCATTCATGAGGCAATTTTTAGGCCTGCTCTTCAAATTTGGGAGTTGGCACAGAGGTTGTCTCAGGACTTTATTAATGCTAACTCCAACTGCCCTCAGCGAGTCTATCCAGGCCAACTAGGATGGACAACTCCTCTTTGTGGCTTCTATAAGGTAAATGTTGATGGTGCAACCTCTTATGACCACAGACCCTCAAGTATTGGTGTGATCATAAGAATCTCTAAGGGATTAGTTATTGTTGCCATAAGTAAAACTCTCCTTGTGCAGTACTCTGTGGAAGAAGTTGAAGGAATTGCTTTGGAAAATGGGGTACTTCTAGCCCAGGAAATGAACCTCACGGACATCATAATTGAATCAGATGTGCTTTCTGTTGTCCAATCCATCCAAAAGAAAGAGACAAATGGCTTTATTGGTCACATCCTTTAGGGGACTCTTTCAACTCTCTCTACCTTTCGTGGAAAATTCAGCACTTGAAAAGGGAGTCCAACAGGGCTGCTCATGAGCTTGCTCAACTAGCTAGAGCTAATGGGGTAACTTAGATTTGGAAAGGGATTGATCCTCCTTGTATTCAGTTTCTGCTCAGGCAGGAATGCCTTTAATTGTCTTTTTCCCTTGTACATCTCTCCCTGTTGTACTAAAATTTCTTTGTGAATGAAACTCAGTTTCCTCATAAAAAAAAAAAAAAAACTAATATATGTAACAAAGATGCAACCAAATGGCCGAATTGTTATTATACATGAATAACTATTCCATTACAGGAGCTAATACAGCATACTAAACGTAGCCTAAGTCATTCCAACATCAAGTTAAATAAGAACATGTCATCACAAATACTAATTATACTTGAACTTTTAAGGATGGTTTTTTTTCCCCCAATACTCATTTTATGATATGATTGCATAGTTATTTACATTAGCAACTGATGGTCCAAATGTATCATCTAATCCAGTGGCATTTCATTTTCACTACTACACAAATTGAGACACCTTTGGGATTTCAAAAGTGCTGGTCATCCATCCACTCAAAGACTTCCCACTACTGTACATTGAAGACAATTATCAATATCTAAATCACCTTGATACAACTACTTGCTCACTCCCAAATGCAGCAGATCGTAGCAATATAATTCTCGGAGTACCGAGGTCGAACCACGAGGAGTAGGGTAAATTCAAAGACAATATAATTAAACAAAAATTTAGGTGAAGAAGAAAAGTACTTTGCTAGGTGATTGTTAACAAGAATAATAATAAAAACTGATTTAGCTCAATAATGTAAATACTAGGGCATCAGAGTGTTTTTCTATATCGATATGAGATTTTTTGTGATCTAAGAAAATATCTATTTCATTATTGATTATTCTTATACAATTAAAAACTTATGATTCGGTTGAATTGAGACAATTCAAGAACTCATGATAACCTCGATTAATAATGTGGTTAGAAAAGTTTTTCAGAAAAACCCATTCACTTTAAAATCTGATTTCTATTTGAAACTATTAGAAATTCATCTAAACAATAAGAAAAACACGATTGAACTTATTGAAAGTATGGAAGAACTAATACATCAAAAGAAATCTAATTGAACAATCAAATATATCGTTGATAAAACCCTAGAAAAAATCACATTGAATATTCATACCGTATAGAAGAATAACCCCTAGCCCTAGCAAGAGTTTAGGCTGCCATTAGAGAAAGGAAAAAACAAGGTTTTCTCTGCCCAAAATTTGTTCTACACAGCCTCCCTTCAAAACCCTAATGTCTAAGTGTTCAAAGAAAATAAAACTTTTACTATTTTAATTTCCGTCTAGGTTTACAGCGGTAACTTGTGAGTTAATTTCGGCTTTCAAAACTTCAGAATTTCGAAAAACTCAAAACTGGAAAGTTGTAGATATTTAAGTCACGGTTTCAACCCATCTAGCTTTGTGTCAATTGGATTTTTGAGGAGAGAGATACGCCCAAAATACTGATTGGTGCTCAGATCAGATTTTCCCTTTTCAGATTCTGCCTCTTTGATTTCTTTCCTTATTTGAAGTTTCCAATTATGGTAGGTGATATGAGCACTCCAGCTGCACCTCCTTAGACATTTAAGCATGGTCCTTTAGCTCCACTTAATTCTAGTTTGGCCTCGATCCTCTCACAAATTCCTGTAAACTCATCTTTCTCACATGATTTCCTGAAAGTAGAAAATTACACACAATGAATGACATCTTATTCAAGAAATTATGTAAAGATAAATAATAGGGACCAATGCAAATCATGACTTAATTTATACAAATTAAGCATAATAATAAGGAGATAACGCCCACATAAATATATAACAAGTATACATTTTAAGGCATTATCAACAACCCATAACATTTTTTTTTAAATTTAATAAATAATTTTCTAGGATGGGACTATCTAAGAGCTCTAATATCCTCACAAAAACTGCCATTGTCATCCATCCACACACATAATATTAACCACAAAGTAGATATCATGTGATTCATTTAGAGTATGTTTGGTTGGAGATGAAATAGGGAGAATGAAAAAAAAAATTGAGAGAAAAGTGGAGAGAATATTTTAGTGGGTGTTTGGTTTGAAGGAGGAGAGGAAAATAATTCGGTGGGACCCAGATATTTTCCACCCGAGCCCACCAAAACAAGATCACTCCAAATCGGAAAAAAAAAAAAAAAACTGGGAAGAAAACTAAGAATGAACCAAAAATTTCCATTTTGTCCTTCCTTACCAACACTTGCTTCATATGCTTATTTTTTCTCTCATCAGATCAAAATCTTCTTCTTCTTTATTCATTCTTTGACTGAGCTTTTCTCTTTCATCGCCTTTGCCTCTTTTTTTTTATTCTTCTTCTCTCTCTTTGCCTTTCGTTCTCCGCCAGTTTCTAGCTAAGAACAAAAGAGTGCTAGTCATTGCATCTTTTTTTTATACAAGATAGAAATTTTACTATTACTTTACCTAAGTATATATGTGTGCAAAGCTCTTTCTTAGAGACTTGAACCTCGACCCTTGCCCCCCATTGAATCCAAATTTTGATGTGTCCGGATATATATTAATTGAAGATGAAGATGTGTTTTGGTTTTTTTATACGTGGTTGTGGTTTAATTGGAGCCAATCACTACTTTTTTTTAAAATAATTTTTTGTTGAGAAACGTCAGCCACTATTCTTCTCTTCTATTTAACCTTCTTTGCAATATATTTTACTCTGTCATCACAGTTTATTGACATTTTTTACGATTACAAAGTTAAGTGTCCATACAATTTTTTTTAATAAAAATAATGTGTTTCTTTTTGTTTTATTAATAGGGATATAATTGTAAATCTATACCAAATTTATTTTTCACCCTCACATTTTTCTTCTCAACCAAATAAATAAGTTTTCATCTCCTATAAAAATAAAAATAAAAAGTTTTCATCTCTCCACTTTTCCTTTCTCCTAACCAAATACAAATGAGAGAAAACTAAATCTCTTCTATCCTCTCACCTTTCTATCATTCCATATTTTCTGTTCTTCCACTTTTCTACCCCTCCAACCAAATGGACCCTTAAGCACAAACTCATCTATACGAAATCGTTCCCTCACATCAATTAGGTGACAGGAAGTGAAGAGTCTAATCCTGCCTTCCTCAAAATTTGTACTTTTAGTAAGCAAATTTGGGCGTAATGCTGAAAGCAATAATGGCTGTGCATATATATTATGCCAGTTATTGATGCAGATGACCAAAAATAGTAATAACCATCGTAGTTATACATGGTTTCAAAGCCTCCTTCAATTGGGTTAGGTGTTATGGTTCCTTGCACAAACCTTGCAGATTTTTTTATTTCATAAGTTGCAAACTACCCAATCTAATTATCTCACCGAAGTCATAGGGTTGATCCTTTGTTTTTTTAAATTCATTTGCAAGCCTATCATAACATAAAAGGTTTTTGCATATGGCTACTCATCATGTATTCAAAATCATCCATATAAAAACTATGATGGGTATGATCTAATTCTGTTCTTAGAGGGGGAAAAAAAAAGGTATGATTTTCTTTTCTTTTTTCATCTGCACTTTAGGCTACAGTCATGTTTGACATTATGTATTTGAACTAATCAATTAGCTTGGAGTTTAGACGCATAAAAAATGTCATTCTTCATTGGAACTGTATGAACAGTTCACCTATAACTCTTTGAGTATTCCAATAACCCAAAAATAAATGCAGACCAGTGAGGAACCAAGATACTGAAAGTCCAAAGACAGGTCATGCCCTACTTCCTCACAAAAGAGAGAGAGAACGTACTAGATCACCAGCTGAATTAAACAGTGACCAAGTCATATAAAGTTTGGATAACTGCAATACATGAAACATGAAAGGAAAGTATGCAGCTTTCGTAGGTGATTAGACAACCTGATGGCATGAGATAAGTTAATTTTGTATGACTGATTTACACCTCCCTCCCCCTCCCCCTCTCCAACAAAAAGAAGACTACGCAGCATACATAGTTGCAGCACAATGAGTACTATGGTATAAATTTAGTACCATGCAGTTGGTTCATAATAGATTTAGGTTACTTTGCTTCTCTGCTAGAAAAACAACACATGCTTGGAAGAAAAACTAATAAATGGAACTCCATCATATGGATTCCCTTCTGATATACTTTCTGGAAGTACTCTGCATTTGAACTTGCTTCCAAAACTCATTCTATTGACTACTGTTAGAAGAACATGAGGCTAAGGGACTTTTGCACAAACATGACAGCTCTTTTTTACTTCTGTCTATGGGTAATGTGAGATACTTTACAGGTAGCAGAATGTTCATATAGATAACTATATTCAGACTCAAAGAATGTGAGATACTTTAGGCTGACTTTGACATACTACTACAGACCACACTCAAAGATTTATAAGGCTAGAAAATGGACACATGATTGCCTACATTACTAAGATGAAACTAAGAAGGTTGATACAATACAAGTGTGATGCCCCTTTTGCCACACATTTATAGACAAATTAATTTATATATAAAAGCATAGACATGGGAGAGTTCATGATTTATATATATAAAAAAAAAAAAAAGTTTCCTTGAGAAGGCTACAAATATGCAATGAAGCTTCAAACTAAGCTTTAATATCTCAAAATAGATATGTTTCTTTACTCTAATTTAGGTTACTTTTTCTTTGTAATATATGTACAACATTCTTCAAAACCGTTTTACGTAAAATATTACAAAATTATCCGTGTATTGCATGAGCAACTTACTAGTTTACATAATTGGAGAACTCAGATGAGTCAGATTTATATAGTTATTTCACTATCCTTCTGCAATAATGCAATCTACAAATAGGAGCGTCATTGAGAAGGTACAAATATGAGTAAAAACTAAAACACAAGTAATAATCAACAAGCCGGACAAAAAATCTTAAGGATAAAGAAGAGACCCTGAAATATTTGACCTAGGGCATTGGAAGACCAACAAATAATACCTTCATTTGTTTTTTACCTATTTTATGAGACAGATTGAATCTGCTTTTGCCAATTCCTAGTCTTCAGACAGGTTGTCTCATCATCCGGGACATATAGGTCAAATTAGACGTAGACATGGCCCTTGGAAATCAATTGTGTAAATTAATTATAAGTCACCCACAATCATTCATTCACTTCGAACCTGATTCTAAGTTTCTAACTAAAGTAAGGCGTAAGCACACAACCACAAAATACACGACCACCTTACTTGAAAATATGAAAACAATCTCCTCCATGATTTGGTAACGATAAATCTGCTCTAACTTATACACCATTCTACCGGTTCCTCAAAATAAAGAAAAAAAAAAAAACACTTACATCACCATCAAATTCAATTAGTAAACACAGTATTAAATGGTTAAACAACTCAAGCTTTGAATGTCCCTGTTTTCCAGTGGCAAATAAGTAATTCATGATGTCCACCTCTTAATTCTAATAAACCAGGCAAAACTCCAAAATAAAAACAACAATGAACAGATTGGAAACTAGAGACGTCCATATGTAAGATGCTTTCATATCATAAAAACAGTAACTTTGTTTCAAAATCAAAGAAGACTAAATTAAAATGAACAAAAAAAAAAAAAATACAAGTTACTGTACTATTCTATCAAATAATGATTGGACTTAAAGTTGGCAGGAGTTCTGTCCTAGGGGTGTTTGTAAAAAAAAAAAAAAAGGACAATCAGAGAAGTCAGCAGCATACATTCCCATCCGCGAACCAAGCAGAAGATCTACACGAGACAGTGGCTGCTGACTAATATCAGAAAGACCAGAGATTGTGTCATCAATAAGATGGAGTCCATCATCAAATCCAGACCCATCCTCTTGGTTCCTTCTTGTGAATCCAAGAATTGGAATTGTGAATGATCATCAAGGGGAGCTAATCTTGGATTTTCATCAAACGGGTATTGATCATCAAAGGCAGCAAGCAAAGTCTTGGATTTTCATCAAATGGGACTTGATCATCAAGGCAGAAAACCTTGGATTTTCATGAAATAATTTTCCAATATGTATAAGAGTAACTAATAATTTTTCGATTTGTACTCATTCTGTGCAGATTAGATTTGAATACTTGACTTCGGCTATGCAAAATGTTTTAACCCAATTTTTTGGGTTATGTAAACTTGGCTTCCAAGTTGGCAATAAGAGATGAATGAGAGAGAGTCAAGAGACACCTGGGCTATGTTGTCTAGTGGTGTGGCACTGATGTTGATACAATGATGATGTTGCCTATGGTTGATGTGGCAAAACGTCGTTGAGACACATGGCTAGATCAAATTTGCTGCACTAGGATTAGCTGGAAGTGTAGTGAAGGGGAGATTGTCAGATTCATGGAATCAATTTCAAGAATGATGAATATCTGTGAGATTGAGCAATGAGGAAAGGAGTGTATTCAAGATTGCTGCGGTGGAGAAAGAGAGACTATTCTATGCTCACTGTTTGGAGGAATATTGACTTGCTCAATATCCCCATTAGTATCTTGCACAATTCTCAAACCAAACATTTGGAGTTGAACACAACAGAGACTGCCTAGAATTTGCTTACCCCTTCTCAGAAAAACAACATAGCCATTACGCGACATTGTCCATGTTTTGTCAATTAGCATGCCGACTTCCATCCTAACAATTCAACATCTTTCAATTTCCCTTATCCTCCCCCCAAAAAATAAATAAAACAAAATAAAATAAATGAACAAAGTTTATTGAACAAAGACGACAAACAATATCATTCTCAGAAAAAGAAACAATATCATTCTCAGAAAAAGAAAAGAAAAAAAGAAGCTATTCCAGATGCTATTCACTTTGCCACAAACACACCAGTAATGCATCAACATGGTTACCATCCTTCGAACTCAACTCTTCCTTCAATCTTCAAGTATTAGAAGCCAGCCATTCAAGTCCTAAAGTATAGAAACTAGCCATTCAAATCTTCAAGTTTTCATCAGAGTCTTCATTAGCCACCATTAGAACCTCTTTTCACAGACCATTTTCCCTTAGTTCAATTCACATTCAAGTCTTCAAATACTGAAACCAAGTTGAAATTATATAAAGTTACCAATTGAGCTCCTTACTTACTAATGTTAATCATCACTTTGACAAATATTCATTACTGGAATCCAAAAAAGTTAAAAAGCTACAAATTTAAAGAAAGCTATCAAAAAATTCTCAAATAAAAAAGAGGTTCAACCAAATCACAAGCCCTACAAGAACCAGAAAATCTTTCATTTCCAATTGAAATTATATACTCCATTGAAGTCAAAATTACCAAAAAATCTCCAAGAACACTTAAAGATTTAGCACTTAGTTGAAACCCAATAAAACTTTCTTTTATAGAGCGACAAAATTGAACTCCAGAATACAAACAAGAATAGAAACCAAACAAAGCAAGAAACTAAAAGTTATCTGCACCTTATCATTATTCATGAATTAAACAAGAGCAGCACAAAGAATAAAAGCTCGTTAACGTATTTCCAATGCCATCAATCAGAGACAATTTGAGAGCAAATGAAATGAGGATAAAGATCCATTTCTTCACATTGCCAAACGTTCAAAATAAACAATTAATGCAGCAGGAAAAAGAAGGGGTAATAGGATAAAACTCATCAAAATATTGAAAGTTATCAAGAATGTTAATTAGAGGATAAAGAAGCTGTACCATTTCCACGTAGCTGTACATGGTGATGATGAACTTTCTGTTTGCAGCTGTAGTACTTGGTGAGCAAGTCTGCAAATAAAAGCAAATAACAGATTCATAATGACATAATTTCAGAACAAAAGCCATAACTGACATTGAGAGGGAGAGAGAGAGAGAGAAATTTTCCATGGGCTTTCTTGAAATGTTTGAGAAGAGTCCAGATGCTTGTCAAATTGAAATATAGAGTAGAAGAGGTTTTGGAGATAGATTGAAATATGAAAATGTTCTACAAACCCAGAAAATTTAGCCCACAAAAATCAAATTTTCTAAAATTAACCTGAGATTATACTACAGGAATGGTGAATTGAAGCACCCCATCAACCCATCTGGGTATCAGAGTGAGAAAGATCGGGTATCAGATGCAAAGAGTGAGAAAATAGTGGAAGCAGTGGTAGAGAACATCAGGCATTAGCAACACATGACACCAACGGCGGTGCAGCACTGCACTCTCTGCTCAGAAACTTGAAGAAGAAGCTGACTGGGGGATTACATTGGAAATTTTGCATTTTTCAGTGAGATTCCTACAGGTTGGGAATAAGAAAACCACCAGAGATGGTAATTTAAGATTACCGCATGAAATTCCTAGGAATATTCTCCAATTCCCTGAACCAAAAGGCCCCTAAGAAACATTATATTACATCATCCACTTCCTGCAAGAAGAAAGAAATAAGAACTGTTAAATGACAACAATATAAATATAATAGAATTGATAACAAGTAAATCATATAAAATTAAATCGCTTATACGTTGTACTTAAGTTTTTCCAAAAATATATACAATTGCACAACTTTCGACTAGATTTTTTTTTTATCCATCCTGTTTTTACCTACAAGGCTACAACTTTCCTAAAGCACATTCTTGCACCTATCTCAGGCCAATCAGACTTGTTATACGACAAGTACCCCAGTCAAAAACATAAGCTTTATATAAAATAAAAAAATAAAACCCAAGTGCCCAACTCTTGCACAATTCTCATACTGTCTTAAAATGCTGCCTTTAATTGTCGTTTAGCAACAATATTTCATTGCATGACTCGTTACTATAAGGGTCTAATTTGAATAAACAAAGTTCAGCGTCTAGACGATGAAACAAAGGGATTTTCATGATGGAAACTTGATTAACAGGAGCACCAAAAAGGGTTTGCAGACTACATTCACAAATTAACAACACTGTTAGCCTTTTAAGTACTTATAATCCAAAATGATGCCATGCAAGCTTCACTTCTTCTCACATTAAAAAGCGATAGGAAACAAATGGTTTTCTCCTTTTTTTTTCCCCTTAAATAAAAAACATCCAGACCTTCCTCACCTGAGAACCATCCTTCAATTATTTAACTCAAACTAGGTAGAACTTAAGGAGCCTCTTCCAACATTATAACTGAAGCACTAGAACACAAAACCTTCAAATAGAAGAAAATGAATGTATCATAAAAACCACAGGAATTGACGAAATTTAACCTTTTCCTATAATTTGGAAAATATTAAGAAAAAATATACTGATGCAAATACCTTTGGTGAGGTACTTCTACCATCTCCATTAACCTAGTGTTTAAAAGATATATCCTGGCGAAAGCTTAACCCTCCTTACAGTCTTATCCTTCAATAGCTGCAAATCCATTTGCGACAAGATAAATGCAATGAAAAAGATAAATCAATACAATTACAATTGCTAACCATAAATATAATATTTATAAGAGCATGCTTTACATTTTAAAACTCATGCATCTCAGCTTGTAGCACATATTTTCATAAAATTTCTAAGCAACCCAAAAAAAAAAAAAACTTGCAAGGAACAAAGACTAATTCAATAAAGTTGATAACCAAAATTATAGTACTAAATTAGAGGTTTTAGGGTTGAGAAATAGTCTTCCATTAGAGAGAACAAATACAGTAGCTAGTTTTATACAATTTATATCTCAACCGATGCAGTTTAAGCTTTCATAGTTTGGTATTAACTAAGTTAAATAAGCAAAGTGATCAATGTTTAAAATATAAACCATCAGAAAATCCTGAACTGACAACACATCATAAGAAAAAACCCAGAAGACCAAATAATTAAATACGATTGAGTAGGCAGAATAGAAACTATAGATAACAATATTACCTTCAAGATACCTGCCAAGAGCTTTGTAGCTCAGTGGCATAGCCTGCTCTCCATTATTCCAGTGTTTGAATCCCCCCTCCTCTACTCTTGTAACTATTGAATTATAAAAAAACAACCTTCACGATGCCTGACAAAAATACAGATGAATCTCTGATCTATGGAGAAAAGAACCTGTACCATCAAATGAATCTCAACCCACTGAAGCAGCCACATCAGAAAGGTCCTCAGAGCCAGATGTGCCCACAAACAGATCATTTTCCAAATATCCTTTTAACAATAAGCTCCCAACATCTACTTTCAGAACTTGGACATGTTCATCAGATAAAGGCACACAGATTGCATTAGCTGGTATCAACCTGAGATCTCTCATCTCAATTAAGAGATTAACAGCTGAATTAGAATTGTGGGGTCTACAAAGGAACTCACATAACCTAAAGTAATTATTACAACTGAGTTCTATCCTTGCATCAATCATCTCTTGAAGCAACTCTATCACCATTTTAAGATCTCTTTCTCTACAAAAAATATAGAGCATTACATTATATGTATGTGCATTGGGAGTTATATTGACCTCCTTCATATGGTTATACAGGGTGCAAGCCTCTCCAAATCTACCACTCTTAAGAAGTCCACGGATAGCAACTGTGTATGATACAGCATCAAGTGGATGCTTCTCTACAACTGCTTTCCTAAATAATCTAATGGCTTTATAAAATTTACCAGCCTTTATAAGCTCATCTGTAATTACAGTGTGGATGTAAGCATCCTGACCAGGATAATTCATGATGATCCCATAGTACACATTAACTGCTTCATCAACTCTTCTCGCTCCACATAGTCCACTAAGTAATCCAACAAAACTATACTTATCTGGCGTTAAACCTCTATCAAGCATATCACTATATAACTCCACAGCAAGACTTGGAAACCCCGCGTTACAAAAATAAATTAGCAGTGCATTACAAACCACCAAGTCTGCTTCTATGACCAGTCCATGGACTAATTTGGGTAAGAGAGAAAACCTCTTAGACAAACATATGGTAGACAACAAAGAACAAAATGTATAAGAATCAGGTGCCATTTTTTGAGTTTCTAAATTTACAAAAACATCAACCGCATCATCATACCTTCCAACCTTGGAGAAACAGTCTATTAATACATTACAAAGAACCAAGTCAGGGGCATAACCTTTGGATTTCATGATATTTAAAACATGGAATGCATCACCAATCATTTTTGATTCCATAAGCCCCTTTATTAAAGTAGTATATGTTACAACATTTGGAGAACAACCAGTCTTACCCATCTTCTCCAACAGACTACACGCAATATCAATTCTACGCAGCCGGCAAAACCCATCAACGAGTATACTCCATGCATTCACAGATAATGGAATGCCCAAAATAATCATTCGACCCAACACTTGATATGCCTCCACTAACATACCCAACTTGCAAAAATAATTCAAAATCATCTCAAATGTCTCAACATTCGGGTAATACCCCATTCCCAACATCATTGTAAAAATCTTCCGAACACAAACCAAATCATTCAACTTACGAAAATTACACAATGCAATATTAAATGTCAAAAAATTAGGCAACTGGGTCTCCTTAAAAACCTTAATGGCTACATCAACACGCCCAATCTTGAACAATACATCCATAATTACATTACGCGCAAACGTGTTAGGCTCAAAACCAAAGCAACCCATTTCCTCAAAAGCCTCAAAAACCATGTCATACATTCCTCCACGCCAATAAATCCTCAACAAAAGCAAAAAAGTTTGTGCCTTTGGAACACACCCAATACTCTCTAACCCCCAAACAACCCCTCCAACCGTCTCATACCGTTGCATAAGGCGGTTAACCACACCAACCATGTGGTCAAACGCAGTGGTATTATGGAAATAATTGGGTTGCTTAGCACACCATAGAAAGAAGCTCAATGCAATCAAATCAGAAGTGCAGTTCAGTAAGGTGGAATGTACAATCTGGTGAGTGAGAGTGATAAACAGCTTGTTATTTTTCTCGGGAAAATGTCGATGATTTTCATGGAATTTTTTATGCTGGCTAGTTGGGTTAGTTACACATACCGTTGCTGGCGAGGAGAGAAAACGAAGTGGCAGAACTGGTGCAATGAAGAAGAGGCGATTTGGGGTTGACTGTAAGAAACTCCATCTATAATACCTCCATAACATTTCCAGGAAAATTTTTATTTTCCCAGAAACCAAACGAAGCGAGTAGAGAAGACGAGCATGGTGGGCGGCTAGAGCTACCTCCGGTGTGATAAGTGGCCTAACCCAAGTAACCCATTTATCTTTATATATTGAGGGGCCAATAATTAATATATGAAAAGTGCATATCTATAATTGCAAAAATGAACACTAGCGATAGAATTAATAATTTGTAAAAGTTAATAATTTGAATTAATTATAATCTGAGGTTACTACTGTGAGGATCCGAGGACTCAAGAACCCGAAGACCCGAGGAAAGGAAGACCGATATACATTAAATAAGTTGAAGCAAAGGAGTAAGGGAAATTACCTGGGGATACCCGAAGATGATGTGGCATGGGCACTGCTGACGTAAGGGTTACAAATATCCGAAGGTGGCAGGCTAATTTAGAGGGTTGCATTAAATGCCCGGCAACAACCATTCTGGCCGCATTAATTGGAGGATACCAATTCAATCCGTTGCATTAATGTGGATATGACCTGAACAGTGCTGAACGTGAAGTTAGAGCTCTGTTTCATTACCGACAAACAGGTGTCAGAGGGAAAAGCATAGTAGATTGTGAAGTGTAAGGTCACGATGAAAGGGGCAAATGATATAAATAAGAATCAGGACACTACAGAAAGGGACTTTTGTTGTTGAACCATCTCTACCAAATGTATTGTAAAAGGATCTTGAGTAAATAAAGCAGGAAATTGTTATATATATTTTTGGTCCTTACAACTACATTTTTTAATCACAAAAAAATCTAGGGGTTTAATGCAAATTATTAACTTTTATAAAAAAAAAAAATAGAAGAGCAAATTATTAACCTTCACAAAAAATTATTATTATTATTTTTATTTTTTTATTGCTAATATAGTAATAATTTTTTGGACAGAACCTGATGCAGGAAATTTGAATGGTTCTTCTAGGACTGTTTGGTTAGAGTATTCTGAGATGGAAGAAAAGAGGAAGAAATAAGAGAATTTTAAATGGCGTCCTTGTTTGATTGGGGGCTGATTTTGGTGAAGTTCGGGTATTTTATTTCTAGGACCACTATTTGTAAGTGTTTTTGTTTTCTCTTCAAATTGGAAAAAAAAGAAGAGCTTAAATGAGAATTTACCGGTGTGTCTCTCTCTTCAAATTGGAAAAAAAGAAGAGTAGTTTCATCTACTAACACTAATATTTGGGTGAAAGAGCTACCCAATGACTTGGATAATGTATTCCAATAAGATTTGATTCAGTAATAAAGATTTTCTTACCTTTCTCTCAAAAAGAAAAAAGAAAAAAAAGAATACGAGAATAAATTTATACAAATATCATTTTCTACTTTTTAATTTTTCTTTTCAATCAAGCAAAAAGTTTTTATCATTCAAATTTTCTATCCCGACCAAACATAAATGAGAAAAAACTAAATATTTTCTATCCCAACCAAACGAAATTAGGCATTTTAGGCATTTTGGTTATTTACCCAATTTTCTAACAATTGGACAGGGAAGCTTGTTTAAAGAAAGAGAAGCATTTATATGATTTTTCAAATGAAATCCAGACACATTTTAAAAAAATTTAGATATATATATTATGACATTTCTAAATAAAAAATACTTCTACTTTGGTATATTTTCTCATGATTAACTTATTATGTTAATTCATTAATGAAAATGTATTATTTTGATTATTATTTTTTAAATCTTTTTATTTTGTGTAACATTAGCATACACTAGCCTCATCACATGCACTTCGCGCATGCGATGAGGCTTTTTTTTTAGTGGTCCTATTTTGTAGAAAAAAAATGTATTTAATTATTTTATATATATATAATTTTTATTTTAAAAATCTAATTTATAAGTGAATAAATCAATTTAAAAATAAAGAATAGAGTGGTCATATTTTTTAGACAATATTTTAGTGGGAGTTAGAGTTGCATATCTACCGGATTATCTTTTAGTTTTGTCTTTACTTAAACATAGGACTGTAGGGGCATTTTTGAACTAAAAAATGAGGAATCCAAATAGGGGAAACTTCTTAAATAGTAGTATAGATACCCATAGTAACTATAACAATGATTGTATACTGAATAACCCAATCTTGAACATTAAATTTATGTTGATTACCTATATAACAAAGAAAGATATATTCAAAACTATTAACCAAAAAAAAAAATCAATCAATCAATAGTTTCTAAAATATGAAAAACCATCAAGGGAAATTTGAGAACACTCAATTCTAGATGCGAAAAAAATAAATATATTACAGTTTACATTTATTCATCATCACTTTTTGATGCTGATTTTGACAATGGACCTCTCTAGTAAAACTGTAAAAGTACTAGAGTCCAGCCTCAAAATTTAGAGTATCAGCAAGCAGGAAGCCAGAAATTTGAAACCATTATAACTTTAGAATGCTATACTTCGCCATTGCCTCAAAAATGGGCCTATTAACTGCCTATACCTAACTTTGAAGGAGAAAAAGCACCAAAATCAACTTCACAAAGGTGCTCTCTTTGTCAATTCTGAACTGGGGTTGAATCAGGAAAAATTAGAGGATTCTCTTCTTTTGAATTGCATAATATTTGATCAGCATGCCACTTTGAGAAACCTTCAAGTGACTCTTGCATCCATGGATACTGGCAACACTCCTTTGCTTTAGGGACTGTTAGCCAACTTCTCTGACGAGTGTTCTGTTCTGGCCAAGACTCAAGTTCCTCAGTCACAAGCAAGGCAAACATGGCAGCTTTGCACAAACCATCTGGACAAAATATATCTTGCAGGGTTTTGCTCTTAAAAATGTAGTCCCCAAGAAAATGCTGGGGAAAAAAGACAGCCTTTATTCTACATACAAATGGAACTGCTGGACAAAATATGTCATTTCCAACTAAAACACACAATTATCTTTTGTTTCCCGAAATGGCATTAAGGGATATAAAGCAATATGTTTTGCAGGAATATTAGAAACTCCCTATTTTCTTTAATAGTAGAGTGGTTAAACAAAGAAAGAAGCACTTCATTAATTTCAAAATTTCCTTTTAACAATAGCAAAAGCAAGAAAAAAGCAGCCAAGAAACCAATAAGGTCATGCTATATTTATACAAATATTGAAATCTTTTTTTTTTTTAATAAAATTTTTGTTAGGGAATAGAAAAAAAAGAAAAAAGAAAACCCTCCCTCTTAAAAGTAAATTTACTATTCTATAACAATATATGTATGTACACAAAAGTACCCACAAACATGATTGAATATCAACTAAATGCCTCCAACAACCACAATCATTCTGAAACTCCAACGTAAACTTCTTCCCATAAGCCATGTCTTCAATTTACGGCTCCATTGCCCTTGTTATGGGTGGCAAAGAAGAAAGGTAAAAATCTATTTAATGATAATCCAGGTCAATGGATTAAAAAAAAAAAGGATTTTTTTTAACAAAAATTTACAGATGGATTTGAGAGAAAAGGACACTTCAGCAAAGAAAAGGAGAAATAAGAAAGAGATTCAAAGATGGAGGAGAGAAGAAGGTGAGAGGCAATCCCAATAAAAGATTAGACTAGAGGTTTATGCAAGGACCAAATATTTAAGGTAATGGATCCACCCGTAAACAGGGATTCCACCTCACCTTCCATTGGGCAACATGAGGACTAACTGAATACACAACCAAGATATAGGGAGGGGGCTATCACAATGTAGTTGTGGCATGTGACTCCAATGTATTTCATGATCAGATATGCTTCCACAATGAATTTAAACTAACTCTTGCATTTTGGCTCCCTTATTGTGCACCCAAAGCTCACAATTGCATGCAGCACTACTAATTCTTTTCCATGTAGGCTTTGATGCCTTGAAGTATTTTTCGTTCTTTTCAATGCAAAAAAAATTCTTCCTTGATGTCCTTGCACATAAAGTGACGCTCTTGTCTTTGATTGATTGATCAGACAATAATTTCAAGCTGGTAAGCTAATATTTTTGTTGCATTTGAGAATTTGCAGGTGTATTACTGGGGAACAACTCAATGTTTCAAAGATTGTAGTGCAGTTGGTGTTTGTTAAATCTAGGAAGTCAGACTGGAATGTGACCACTGACCATAGCTTAAAACACTTGTACTTCAGGACTTACATTTTATTTGATAGATATAAGAGATTGAGAGTCTATGTGCGCACTTGTACACTTAAAATATTTTTTGAGGAATCGCACTATTAATTGTGGTGGTAAGATATTAACTTAAATCTTGGAGAGGAATCACAGTATGTAAGAAAGAGATTTAATGCGATTGACATCTAAAGGCTGCACTTTATCTATCTCCAGATTGACACATGAATACTAAAGCCACAGTCTAAGCATGGGTGTCATGCTGGGAATGGCCATTGTCATACAGGTAATGGCCCTTTTCATAAAAGAGACCTTTGATTGAATTTTACATACACCAAGCAATAGCGGGTTTCAAGAGGTTATAGAGGGACACCAGCTGATGAATAACCAATAGGCTAATGGGCCTCCAATGGACCAGAAAAATTAGGGAAAGAAGTAAGGTCAATATATCTTTTCATACACATGAATTGCTTAGAATTGCAATCGAATGTTAGCAAGATACATTGCAAATCAAAATTGTTTTTTTAGGGCACATTTGATAGACTGTAATAGATACTGTAATGTAATAGCTATTCCTGTAGTTTAGCTATTCAATAGTTTGGTTATGTTTTTATTACAATGAATATTCATTCCTTATGAATAGCTATTCTTTAAAATGAGGAATAACTATTCCTCCCTAAAAGGGTTGTAATAGTTATTCCTTAGTAGATGTAATAATTTTTAACATTAATATATTTCCAAATAAATAAACTTTCTATATCCACCTAACAATTATGAAAATAAAAAATTGTCAAAAAATAACTCATCTCTATAAAATTTAAAATATATTATTTTCTAGGAAATATAATTGTATGAATGGGATATTTCCTAAAATAGATCATAAATTTTATTCTAATGTAACAACTCCCAACCAAACTAATGAATAGGTTTAGTTATTCCATTACAACACATTTTATTCCAAGTAATAAAGATTACCATTCATGTTGTAATCCACATTCAGTGTACCAAACGCACCCTTAGTTTTCCATAAAAGGTTATGTGTGACTTTTACTAACAGGTGGTAGATGTCTTCCATGAATACATATCCCATGCCTATGTCATCTATTGAAGAAAAAGAACAGGATATTCTAACTCTTTGTACTTCCACATAATCCTTAGGGTACTGATGGGAAAGTTTCCAAAGTGCTTAATGGATATCTAGTCTAAAATTCCTACATGAATATGTTAATCTATGAAAGGAAATGGGGATTTCTTAATCGAATACATGTGTCAACTCATTCACACTCACTAACACGTGTGCACAAACAAACACAGTTCCACAGATACACACAATCAACTTAATAAATTACAAACTCTTTCAGCCTCCTAAAATAGCAACTTTCTCAAACCATTGAAAAATGATAATACGATTAAGACTTGAAAAATAGCATACATAGAGCAAAAGATAACAAAGTCATTTCTCCATACCACTAAATTGCCTCGAACTCCAGCCTCTTCTAAAGCTTCACGTTTTGCTGCCTCCTCAACCGTCTCATCATTTTCCCAGCCACCCTATGACCAAACAAATTGCAACAGCAAAAGCACAAATAGTACTTTATTATTTCTAATTCCTTTAGGGAGACAATGAAATATAAATACTAACTCAGTCTGTAACAAATCAATGATTATCACTCTGTTATCAACATTTCACTGTATGTTATGCGTGCAATTAAGACTATTATATAATAAAATTTACAATATAAATTTAAAAAAAAACTGTGGAACTTGGTGACCATTCAGACATAAAAAACTCTATGGAATTCAGTTTTGGCTCTAACAGTAAGGGAGAAAGACAGATGATTTTTGCCCAAGGATAGGCAAACAGAATTTTGTAGGAGGTGAGAAGTGCTTAGGATGTGGATGTAGGGAAAGCCAAGATGACTTGTATCTTCATTCCTTCTCTTGCTGTTGCAGTCAGGGGAAACAGAAGGTGGGGGGGTTGGCAATGTTATTTCAAGCAAAAGTGGGATAGAATATGAATAGAAGGGGGATGTTGAAATGTTAAAGACGTTATCTTTCATAGAGCTCTGAATGATTAGGAGGCAAAGGCAGTTTAAACATTGTTTGATGAGTATATCATGGTCTCTGTTGTGGAAGAAGACCTGTACTAAAAGTGAAACTTTGAAGCCTTGGCAGACAATTACAATATGAATTTTTCAACAAAACAAGATCCAGGTTCAATGGCTCTTCCAGGCTGACGGCTTATTGCACAAATTTATCATAAAAGCTTACCTTATAAGTAGAAATTGGAAATCTCTAATAAAAGTTGCAAGTGAAAGGAAGGGGAAGAAAATATAAACAATTGTTCAAGGTCTTTGGAACATCTTAATGTACCACTTTTGGTGCTTTTGTGCTTCTAGAAGTGGATACTAATTACTGGTTTCTTGCTAGATTGGTGAGATCCAATAAGTTCACTTCAAAGTCTTGGAATGTGGTCTGCTGTGTAATTTCTGATACTTTTCTAGAAGGCAAAATGTTAACATTCTCAAAATCACCTAAATACTTGTTTCAAGAGGAACTACTATTAAGGCTCACATTCTTGGGTGCTAGTATTGAAAAAGCCTGTAAAGTTTCTCATTGGGATTCTTGGGAGCCATCTGTTCAGGATGAGGCACTTTTAGGGGTAGAAGGGCTTTGCATTTTAGGCCATTTAATCTTTTTTGGTATACATCTTACCAAACTGGATTCAATTCATCATGATAAGATTTATGCTTTCAACAAGAGAGAGAGAAAGATTTCTTAAACACCATTGATTTCTATGTGTTTCACAAATTGAATGACTAGCTTAAACAGTTGCTTTTGGCAACCAAAAATTAGTTACAATTTTTTAGTGTATCCATTCCAAATTATATTCAACATTCCTTTCTAGAATTTAATGGTTTACAACAAAAGTTATACTTGCTCTAAAACTATTTGAAGCCAACCCCAGCATGATCGCCAAAGTCATGCCATAACAACATCAACAAAACCTTAGTCCCAGAATTTTGGGGTTGGCTATCTCCAAACTCATGCCATTAACAGTTAATTTACCCGTTGTCCATGCATTTGTGATGTGCACTGCAGTAGACTTTTACAAGGACTTAACCACCATACTCATCAATCAACCTAAAGAAATAAGTTGCCTAACACCTTCCCACTCTCCGATCTAGTTTCCATTTCCTGCATCTATCAACAAGTCATTTCTTATAATGAATATCATGGCACATCCTAATCTTCCCCACCAAAAAAAGAAAGCATCGACATCAAAAAAAAAGTTTCGAAACATTCCGTTTGCTGTCAAAAGGCAAACATATTACATACAGAAGTGTGTCTTAAATCCTTAGTATTTATATACATTCAAGCTAATTGAAAAGTGAAGACTTTCATGGACAACAAATACGAATAAAATCGTTATATGCAAGTATTCAATAATACACAGCTTTACAAGACAACAAAAGAAAACATAACACAATCGGAGAAGACAACAAAAGACAAGTGACAACGGCCAAAACTAATCAATCACAATAAAAAGCCTTATATTCTCTTCTTCTTCTTTTTTTCCTTTCCTAATTTAAAATTTTAATATAACAAAGATTCTGATTCTCAAACATAAAACTATATTCATAAAAAAGAAGAAGAGAGAGACCAAAATGTAAAAAAAAAAAAATATATATAAACCTTAGGGAAGAGAAGACCACGTCCACTAGTTGAATTGATCATGAGTAGCTCCACAACATCATTATCCAACGTTCCATCACTATTTTTACTAATCTTAAAAGGTATACACCTGCCATATTATATATATAATACATAACCAAATTTGCAAAAGAAAATTTTAGCAACCATATATAGCCAATATTATTTTTGAAAGACAGAAGTAAAAAACAGCAAAAACATGAAGCAATATATATATACCCAGCAACAAGCCGGCAGCCGTCCTTGTAACGTTGCAGATGGCGACCAGTACGAGCCACCAATTCTGACATTCTTCTACTTCCCGCCTGCTGGCCTTCTCTGTTCTTTCCTTCAACTTTTAAAGAAAAAATAGTAAGAAAAATTTAATATCACTACTTTTACTTTTTATATATGGCAAATTAACACCCGCCACGAAATGACAAATAAATAATACATGTGACCGACTTTAATTAATTAAACTATTGAGAAATCATAGTCTGACTGACTCCAAAATTTTGTGAGAGTTTTTGTTGCATCAAACCAGCTTATTAGCTTTCAAAAAATCCAAAAACCAAAATTTGTTTTTTTTTTTTGAAAGAAAATATGTAGGAATGGGATGGAAATAAATATGCATGCAAAGCACGGGAGGCAACTGGCCAAGAGAGACGGTGATAGGTCAATAGTGGGGTCCACGAAGCTTTAGGTTGGTTCTAGGCTTTTCTCTGTTTTTTTTTTTTTATTTTTTTATAAATTTAAATTTAAATTTTTTAGATAATAACCCATTTAAGTACTGATTCTCTATTTAAATTTAAATTTAAATTTCTTATTATTATTTTAAAAATGATAAACTGAAAATTTTTAGTAGACTTTTTTAGAAAAGAAACAAGGATCATGATTAGGTACAAATTTTTTTTCCCTGGTCATGTTTAATGCATTGCTGTATTTTACTTTTTTTTTTTTTTTTTTAATTAGATAGAAATTATACTCTAATTTAATTTAAGTATATTTATATGTTAATCAAACCAAACGTGAGCATACTTACATTACATTTTCAAGCATCCAAGTTTAGAGATATTACATTTTTAGAAATCTAAATATGAGAATATATCTTTACTGAGAATATCATTGCTCATTTTTTTATCTAACATTTTGGGATTCAGATCCTCTAGATTTCTTAGGGTACTCTATTAAATAGATTTTGTTTTAAAAATTTTAACCATTATTTAATGATTTAATAATCTAGATTTTGTCATGTTAGCATTCCGCTAATAATAATAATCTTAATTGTTTTGTTTGCAACATTATTTTATTATTTTAAAAGTATTATTAGTGGAATGCTAACATGACATAATCTAGACTCTTAAATTATAAAAGAGTGGTTATGATTTAAAGAAATTTATTGGTAGAGTACCTTAGTAAATCTAGAAGATTTGAATCCAACATTTTGCTAGAATTTATTTATTTATTTATTTGGTTAAAATATAGGATTTTAAAATATCATACATGAGCAAATAATTTTTTAAAAAAAAAAAGAGATGTTGGCAATGTTGAAAATTTATAATGAAAAAAGTCTCATACACTATTCTACCTTATTCGTTGGACATTTTGCATGCTGTGTCATTTGTTACACAATGATACAAATCCCACTTTCCAATTAGAAGACTATGACTATAGTATATGTCATGTTTGAAAATGATTATATGTCTATATATATATATATATATATATATATATATATATAGAGGTGGCTTTATTTATTCAAAATCCGCAATAATGGCCATAAATAGACTTCAACTTGGTCCAGTTTTTGCGGTTGCATATATGATACCAAATAATATATATATATATATATATATATATATATATATATATATATATATATATATATATAAATAAAGAGAGGTGCTATGTCCACAACATTTTTACAACATTTTCACAACAAATTATAGGTGGTTAGTTGTTATTGGTTTAAATTTGAATCTAACACTAAGATTACTTTTTTGCCCCAACAATAATAACCAGTAACAACCTGCCACTTAGGATTTGTTGTAAAAATGTTGTAAAAATGTTGTGGACATATCATTTCTCATAAATAAAAGGAGAATATCATGCCTTGCACTTTCATTAGAATTTTTTTTTTTTTTGGTTGAGAAAGTTCATTAGAAATTTGTTAATAGTGCCAAAAACCTCTGTGGAATGAATTGAATTCCCTCCATTTGAAACAAAATCAAAATTTTTTTTTTAATTCTAATAAATATTATATAAATTTAAAGATGTAATTATAAGGCGAGCTTGAGTTTAAAGCCTATATGGTGAAGAAGAATTAAGTTTGGGGATAATAATAATAAAATGAAAAATTATATAAAAAGACCCAAAGTTTAAACCCTAATTCAGGTCATAGTTTTTTGTTTTAAAATATATTTTTTTCTATAATAAAGTCATTTTTTCTATATTAAAGTCCATGGGCGGCTCTAGGTACAGCCTAGGGGGTTCAAATGAACCTCCTGAGCTGGGCCAAAAAATAATTTTATATATTTTTTATTTGAACCCCCCTAAAATAAAATTTTGAACACCTTGGATTTAATTTTTTTAAACCCAGCTGAAATAAACTTGAATATGATCATCTTGACAATATCTTGGTCTTCTTAACACAAAAAAAACTCATACCAAATCAATTTGATCTAAAATATTGGGGGGGAGGGAGTGAAAATAGTAATCCTAACAACAAAAGTATAAATTTGTTCATCTTAAATCTTAAAAAAAAAAAAAACCAATTTAGATCTTAACAAATTTGAAATAAACTAATACATAAAATTTTATTGTATTTAGATCTCGCTTGGAGTTCATTTTATAGCAAGAATTAATATGTTTATTGTATTTTAAAACAATAGATGATTTCCAAGATTTAATCTTAGCAACAATAATTAGTATCTTCATTGTATTAATAAACAATATGCAATGAACTTATATCCTAAAAATATATCCTAGAGCCGCCTAAACAATATGCAATAAACAATATGCATCTTCTTACTAACCCCCTAAAAATATATCCTACAGCTGCCACTGTTAAAGTCTCATACTTATTAAACAATTTCAGTTTGAATCTAATATCCATTTCCTCGTTGTTCTATGCAATAACTAAGTAGAGAAAATGGCGAAACTTTTGATAAAACTTAAGCAATTAGTTTTGATTTTCTAGCCATCACTTCCTTATACTAAACAAAACTTTCACTCTCTAAGAGGAGTTTTCTCTCTCTGCGCTCTTTATTCAATAGCTACTAAATTTATTTATGAACAAGCTCTGAGTAAAACACAGAAGTTAATCAATAATTTCCCACTTTTCTCTACTTCATTAATACCCAAATAAACAAAAATGAACAAAAACTTCAAATATGTATAAATGATTGCATAAATTCTGGATTTTAATTGACAAAATTAAAAACCTAGGATTTAATTCGAAAAGGTTCCGTATGAGCAACAACAAACCAGTGTCTACTCCAGTGAAATTGAATGAAAAACTACACTCAAATGATGTTGCAGAGAAATATTACATAAATTCAGAACATTTTTATGTAATTTTTCCTAATAATAATGGTAATAAGTTGCCTACTTTGTCTTGAAAGTGGAATGCAAAGTTGTTCCACCATGTTCCAACACTCACCTTGGTTGAATCTTCGTTCATGTTCATTGATTTGGAAAACACCAAAATCTTGATTTCTAGAGGCCTTTTTGACACACTAGCAATTCCACTCACATTTAGTGCTTTATTATTTTTAATATTTTGGATGAGTTGTTTGGGGCTCTCTTGAACTAGGGTAATGCCTTTGGCTTAAGGCTAAACTGAAAGGCCAACTCTGAAGTGTACTTTTACCAGGGAATGATGAATGCCACTTCTATTCTAACCAGAAAACATTCTTAGATTTATTGCCCCTTAACATGTCATTCTCTGATTCGTCAAAATTAAAGAGCTTTACTTTATAAGAGGATTTGGTTGCAGGGTAGGACATGATATACGATATGAATTGAGAATGAAGACAAAAGGGTATCTGAAATGCCATCTATAATTAGATGCTACAAACTCTATGAGGAATGGCTTTATTGCTTAAAATAACCTAGCGTACAGATTTAGAATTGCTTTTCAGTTAAAAAGGTCCATGCTCTCTTACAACACTAGGTCAAAAGACTCAAAACACTAGCTTTTAGTAAATTAGATACACACCAAGACTTGTGTGCACACAAACACAAAGTATTAGAGAGTAAAAACAAAAAGGGATTGCCTCTACGCACCCTTGATACGATGGTCATTTTACAAATATAAGTGCTTGTGAGGTGTAAGAGTCAAGGGCCAAGATGCAAGTTTCTATGATGGAGCTTTATATACATATACACTTAGATTATGCTAAAGTAGAATTTCTATTTTGTATTAAAAACACAAAAAGGGATTGCAGTAAGCGAAGGACATAATTACCATCATTACAGAAATTACATCTAGAGTGACTGCTGATCTTCTTCAATGTTACAAATGATAACATCAATGTATTCAGTACAAAAATTACCATAAAAAATGTGTTTAATACAAGTCCTTAAAGGCTACATTTAAAGATATAATGAGTTTCAGCATTCAAAAGGTCTAATTGCTGGCTATAATCTGAGACTTGAATATTTGGTGTGATGCAAAGAGAATGCACGTACCACAGGGATGGGTATTTACCAGAATTATTGACATGTTGAACCATTTGAATATTTCAGTAACTGTTCACAATGTCTGACACTGAAGAATATGTTCCAACAGCTGCACAAATGACACCCAATACAGCTATTGTGGTACTTGAAACAATCTGATTATGTAGGTGAAGAGAAATAGTGTCAAGAAAGGAAGGAAACCAATATACACATGAAAAGAAAAAAAGAAAGAAGAGGACATGATAGTAAGTAAAGATAAACATGCAAACATAAAAGGCACTGGCTTTTCTGGAAGAGTGCAAGCAAATAGGGGGAAAAAAAGAATATTGAAACGTGTTTTGTATATGGATCCCTAATAAGTCTCCTATGTGGTCTTACTGTAAGAACCAGTCTTGCATGGGAAAAATATAAACCAGGAATAACTGTCTCAAAAAATTTTGTTTTAAGAAACCAAGAGGGACTTGAAGGACCAGTTTGATAGCTTCTTTGATAAATCTCAGGATTCAGGTCTTACTTATTGCCATTACATTTATTCAGCCTTAAGATCCTCCTAAAACAAATTATTTTCCTCTGATTTGAAAGGCACTTTGCAGGGGGATAATCAATGAATTTAAATTTACATTTGCTATTGAGTCAGTATTCACTGTCCTAACCACTTTCATTGTTGAAGTAAAACTCACCATCTTATTAAATTAGTTTATTCTAGGTCCACCTAATGGCCTTCTTTTCTTTTATTTTTTATTTTTATTTTTCCCATCATTAGATTTCCCCATGCCATAAAGGAGATATTTTCATGTATCATTTTGGGTTCCACTGTTTACAGCTAGTAATGGGCATATTTTTAAATTTTAAGGAATTAGTCCTATCAGCAGTAAACAGAGCCCACAACCATAGTCTTCATATCAGCCGTTATCTAAAGTGACATGGTATTGTGTAGCACCAAATTGCTGTCAGATTCTTCCCCCATATGTATAGAATAATTTTCTTCCAAGATGATTTTGAATAAAGAATATATATATATATATATATATATATAGAGAGAGAGAGAGAGAGAGAGAGAGAGAGAGAGAGGGTGAAACTCTGCTTACCTGTGTCCTTGTAGCTCTATGCCCCTTGATTTTTAAAAAACATAGAGCTGGCACTATTATTGACTGGATCAAAGACACATCCATCCATTAAAACATATTATGTCATGTTGGTTGGCATAACTCAGCATTTCAGAAACAATGCAGGCTATACACCACAAACCAAGTGAAATTGTGTTTTGCAAATGCGGAAACATTTATATCAAACTACAATGGCTTATGAAAATTAATGATCTTTTGCGTCATGTTGCCCTCCAGAATCTTTGTTTAATAAAGTCAAACAAAATTCCTTTTCTTTAAGTAAAATTTTCTTTACAAGAGTTTTGTGAAGAATCATCATTAAAATATTTAGAATTATGGTTGTCAAAATCCCGAACTAGATCCTACGATCCTACGATTTTATGATCTCACCCACCCAAAATGATTCGGATCTTTCAAGAATCTTTTCGATCGTTCAGGATCGGTAGGGTCGTACGATTCTGATGATCCCAAATGACCTTGGTTTGTTGTAATTTTCTTTAACTTGATAGAAGACTCAGTTGAACCTAAATGAAAAATAAAATTTCAATAGACTAAAATTTTCTACTCTAATGTAGAGAGAGTGTCAGTTGGATCCAAATAAAAAATATCCCTATAGAGTGTCACATTTTGAGGTTTTTAGCCTCTTTAAATGTTGCTTACAAATGGATGTAGTGATGTATGGTAATTATATCAATGACTGTATAATTTATGTGATTATTTAAAATACCAATGTATATTTTTTGTTTTTTTTTCTCAAATAATGTAGGATCTCACGATCCACGGTCCACGATCCACGATCCGATCCTACGTAGGATCCCGATTTTGACAACTTTGTTTAGAATGATATAAAAAACTGATTGTATGGAATTCTTAAATGAAATTGATGTGGACTACAACTATGCATATATTGAATGAAGTGAAAGCTTACCACAAGTATACTGAAGAGAGAACCAATTAAAGCCATAACAAGACCTGCAACCATTAAAAAAAGAAGAAGAGACTATTAAGTAATTGAGTTCACTTGATAGCCCAGGAAGTTGTTGAAGCTGGAAAAGAATGAATCAGATGTTGCAGCTATTTCCACCAAATCCTTACAGGTTACACCTATAAAACGTTTCTAAATTGAAAGCTAGAAAAATTAATTACAAGAAACATATTTAGATGCATGATTATTTATGTTTTGTATATAAATTAGTCAGCAGGATAAAAACTGAAAATTGCAATGTCTCCAAAGTGGCATTAGCTAAAAAATGACCTAGTAAGAATCAACCCCTAGCTGATCTAATTTAGAATTTAAATTAAATCCAACCTTGATCCTAATCCATTTATAAAAATGCCAATCCAATTGCATCAGGGTCAGCGAAGGACAAGTTACTTGACACCACATTGGAAGTACATGTAATATAGAACTACTTATATTTAATTAAAAGGATTCTTGCAGGACTGCAGCACATACTTCATAGCTTGTGCAGTGATTAAGCAATTCATTACATATTGCAAGGTCCTCTAGGCTTGGTTCAAACAAAATGCTTCATAGCTTTGGGCAAGAGGCTCAATCCGACTTGAATTGCCAACCCTTTAAACCCCAGAACATTTAGAAAACTACAATTATTATCACATAAGAATAATTATCAATAATTCACAGGAATATCATTAGCATCAAGCAATCTTGTACCTTCTATTCCACTGTGAAGTGTAATTGACTCTAGAATGTAATGTAGTTATCATGTACGTTGTCAAAATGCAAAACACTTAGCTGACCACTCATTCGTTTCATCAAAAGTAGTACAGATATACAACCTTCATCTATTTGTTTTGATTTCTTATGAAATCAGATAACATGATTTCCCTCAGATTGCATAATTCGTGATCAAGTTAATTGCTGACTAGGTTATATTCCAACTGTACAATCAAATAACTTAAGAAGACCATGTGCTTTTATGTCGAACAAAAGTATATTATATTTAATTGCAGGATATGGTAGACGAGTTTTATGTCCAGAACCAAATCAGTTCGCTGATAATATTTTGATAACTTTTACTGTCTAACTAATAATATAAAATGAAACTAAGAACTGAAGTATTTGCCTTAAGTCAGATTATTTACCAAAAAAAGGAAGAAGAAAAGCCACACAAACTGAAGAAGCGACAAGTGCTGTTCTTAAAAGAACATAACACCAGAGACTATTTGAAACTCCAACCGGCAGCAGCTCCTCTATACTCCTTGCCAAAGGGTTCATCAATAGTGCATATTTGTTCAATGTTAAGAAAACAAAAATAATAAAAAGAATGCAGATAATGATTTAAAAAATGTAGCCTAATTTGATATCAATAAATAAGTAATATTTGTAAAAAGGATATTTAGTGCACGGATTAATAACCTGCAGAAAGCAGGAAAGCCAAGCTTAGATTCCACGTAAATGTTCATGACCCAAGTTCAAACACAAACATTGCATTTCCATGACAATCTCATACTTACTGTTGTCCAAATTGCAACTTTGGAAACAAAAGCGTCTGGTGGCATATTCAAAGTTATCTGGGACAACGTATGTTGACCATAAATGAGATACCCCATCACTGCAACACCCCCGTATATCAAGACACACAAAAGAAAACTGCACAAAAAGATGAAGTCAAGTCATGTGAGAATAGAAGATAAGTACAATGTGAGCCCAATCTAAACAACAAAGTTGTTTACCATATTATCAGTGCCTTGCTAAATTTTGTCTTGTCAGCCATTGAGTGGTAGATATTTGGAAACACAGAATGCCCAGAAAAGCAAAATCCATATGCACCAATGACAAATGGAATGCCACTCCAGTTCACTACTTGAGCAGTTTGAGGGAACTCAATTCCATCTGTTGTACCAAGGAAAAGTACACATAGGGCTATCAAAACTGTTGCAAGGACCCCACCAGCTGCAAAATAGATGACAAGATTTCAGATATCTGTGCAATTTCAAGAACCAATGGAGGCCTGCCAGAACATGTTTGCAATACCTGAAAGGTATGAGATCACGCGGAGATCCCTCAACCAAACGGTTGGCAGAACAATCAGGGCAGTTAGAATTCCAAACAAGTGCATGGAGTCCAGATGAACACCAGCCCAATCCAATGATGTTCCAGGGAATAGCTTGGTGAGATTATCTCCTTCCAGAATAATAAATTCTACACAATAGGACTGAAAATATGGAAAATAAGTGGATTAACTTGACCAAGATTGAAGGGAATATAATCCAAGGATTCAGAATCATGTGTCACTTACATATAATTCACCATACAAAATGATCTGCACCAGGATAACAAAAAATCAATAAGATCAGAGATATTGGACACAAAACAAATCAAGAAGATGAGTAAAATAATTCATTTTCATCTCCCAAGATTAACACTTCAAAAAAGTTCATAAGAGAATAGGGCTAAACAATAGAATTCAAAATAAATTAATTGTAGACAAATTATCATGTCTGTATATACACAATGAACTAACCAAACATGAGATTAAATTGAATCCATCCATTTATACTAATCGATGTTAATTCAAGAGTTAAGATGTTCCAAATAAATTCTTAACCTGTAAAGGAGGAAAATATAGAGAAGCAACAGTTTGGTATCAACAACTATAAAGAACTAGCCTGATCAATTTAAAAACAAGATATCATGCTTCCATTTGAAGTTACAAGCAACTCACAGCTATGAAAAGACGTCCATATCTTCCAAAAGCAGCTTCTCCTAAATCTGGGTAGGTTATGATGCCTTCTTTGCTCTCAAAGCAGTATCTCAGGAGGGAGGCAGTGTAATAACATACAACTGCAAAAAAAACTAGGACTAACAAACTTGCCCAGCCACCTTCTTTCACCGTGTAAGGTGTAGAAAGAAGCCCAACTCCAGCCAGCACATTAATTCCTGCCTCAAAAAAAGTGACATTATAAAACTATTCCAAAGACGGTCAGAAGATAATAAGTTCAAATTATAAAACATACACAGATGTCAAAAACTTCATTCATAATAATTTCAGTAAGTTATGTCATTACTTGAAGTTGAATCTCTGCTTCCTGGTATCTAGTAAGGATAAATGAGAACATAATAGATAAAAAACTATTAAACTTTATATTATTCATCAATCATTCTCTTCCGATGATGAGTATTGGTTATTTGATACCTTTTCACATATATCAGGAATTGCTCCACCAGTACTAGAACGTATGATGTATCAAAAAGAGGCTCAGATCAGATATCTAATTAATAGTAACAAAAACACTAGAATATCATAGCTTACCATTGAAGACAGTCTGAGTAACGCTGCAACCATGAGCAATGGGTAACTCCCCAGTAACCTGCTTATGAAATGAGGCTTTCTCTGACAATGATGATTGTGCCCTTGAGATCCTATCCAAGTCTTGCTTCTGATAACTTCTTTCATAATCAGACAATAAAGGAGACTTTCCATCAAGGTCTAAATTACTTTTAGAATGACTGTCAAATCCAAAAGACGTAACACTTGGACCAAGACCAAGAAATCCAAAACTTGGTGATGCTGCGATGGTATAAGAATCAGTAGTCTCTCTGCAAGAAAATGACCAAAAGACGAAAAAAAAACATTGAGCACTTGAGTGTATCCAATCTATAAAACATGACTTAAAATACACATTGCCTCACTAGTAATTTGTTTTTTATGTATGTACTTTACAACATCGTACTTGATAATTTGTTCAGATGAACTCAAAGTACATACACATGCTTTGGGTGTCTTATCAATTTAACCACCAAACTGTAGGACATATTGATGTGGCAATTGGAAAAGCTATCTAAGTTACTTATTCTTCTTTTCATGTGTGTGAAAAAAATCATTTTCAATTCTATAATTCTAGAATTTGCATCACATTGCTTAGTTCATGTGTGCAAAACATTCGTTTCCAGCTTTTCATAGAACATAGAAACTGACTGAAAAAGTATCTCAAGAACGTAATTTCCAATAAGTTCATATTGGCCAGCACCTTGTTTTGCAAAGACTAGATCCTTTTCAAATATCACATGCCAGCAGATGGAGTCATCATAGGTACTCAAAATATTCTTTCTAGATAGGTGGATAGATAGGGCTACTAGTTGCTTGATCAGGACCCTAGCTTTATAGCAAGCCAAAAACCATGACGAATTCCCCTTCCCTTTCTATCCACAATATTAGAAGCAAAGGACTTCCCTACACCCAAAATTATATGTAATATAATGCTTGGTATGTATTATGTATCATATGAGCATGATAAATATTTGTACTTCCTATGTGTCATCAAACGCAGCCTAAAATATCCAAGAGCACTCTAACCAATAACCATGATAACCATTTGTTGCCACATAGGTTACTGAACTTAACATATAATTGGTGGAATGTGATTTCCTAAACCCATCCTCCATTTTAAGAGTGTTGAAAATTAACACATAAGCAGGCTATGGACAGTAATACATATATATATACATATATATATATATATATATATATATTTCACAATATTCACCAAGCTATTCAATATTGACATCTTAAATCTCATCATGTTCACCAATATCCTTGTTAGGGTAAATTATGGTCCCTCTAACATAGGCAAATTGACTTAACAGAAACATCATCCCCTAAACCACAAAGCTTTGATGCAGTCTAGTTATATGACCTTGTAAATGGGCAAGCTCCTCCTTCCACACACTTCCAAGGGGTAGCAATGACACTTTTGCCATTCTAAAAGTTCACATAAGACAACCTGGACACATGTTTGGATTGAAGACTGAAGAGTATGAAATGAAACTCCATATATTTCAAACTAAATCTGAATAAAATATACAAAATTATTTGATACCATAAACTATTGATTTTAGATTATATTGTAAATTCGGTTCAGCACTATGAAATGAAAACTCGTAAATTGAAATGAAAACTCCATGTTATTAATGCTTAAAATAACATGTAGGCTAAGGTTGAAATGAAAACTCATAAGTTGAACAGGATTACTGGCTAAAACCAAAACGCAAGCCTACTAATTAGACAATCTAAGCTTAGTTGAAATCCCCTAGTTCCAAAAAAGCATAAAGTGCGGACATTACCTAATTCTTGATAAATGTTTTGGAGTTTAAATGTTAGTGACCATAGAACATGTCTGACATACTGGCTTATTTTCATGCATGTCACGCAGAAAAGCTAGAAGGTACCACATATACACGTGACCTTATTAATGACTTATCTGCCAAACTATTAGTCCCCACTGTCTGTAACTACCTAGGCAGTCCTCGCATTATTTGTTCATTAACATTGATTTGAAAGAGTTTTGTGGGCTAGTTCTTTGTGCAACAAAAACTTTTTATTCAGAAGGGAAAAAAAAAAGTAACACTCAAAAAAAAAAACAAAACAGAAACAGTAAACTACACAAACTCTCTTTGGTTCAATAGAAATTATTATCCAATATTGTCTAATGTCCAAATAAAAGCCCTAAATAATTCTCAAAAAAAAAAAAAAAAAGTACATACAAGATGTTTTTCATTCCAAGTGAAAGAGAGAGAGAGAGAGAGAGAGAGAGTCAATTTTCAGTTAAAATTCTATTTTAGTCAACAGAATTTTAAATGACGTTACACTGAATATATAAAAACAAAATTAAGTTTTTTGAAATTGGTATCTTCTTGACTGTTTCAAATTATTAATTTTTATGCAAAACCAAACGGAGAAGATTGTGGAAAACACTTACCTATAACTCTGTGGCCATTGCTGAGAAATGAAAGAATTAGAAGGAGAACCCTGTAAACCTCCTTCAACATTTTCAATATCACTGCTGCTAATATTACTACCAGCACCAGCATCACCAGCATCACCATAACTCTTGTTCAATTCAAAAACATCATCACCACTCTCGTCCAACAAAAACTGTTCAGCTTCTCTCTCCTTATCCTTTTCTGCAGCCATTTTGCACTATCCACTGGGATGATTTCTCTCCAGCTACACACAAAACCAAGCAACTTAAAAAGGCTGTCCTTTTTGTCTTTTGGGAAATTTATAGTATTGAGAGACATATAGTCGCGAAGGATCCAGAGTGTACTTGGAAGCGGTCCAAAATATAGGAACAGACAAAGCCTTTTCTGAGTGAGTTTGGGTTCACGGTTCACCGCAACGGGTTTTTTTTTTTTTTTTTTTAATAGTTCTGGTCGTATTTAAACCACCTCAAATTTTGCCCCAGCTATTTTATGTGTCAAATTATTGATTGTTTGTTATTTTCATGTAGATCAATTACTGTTTTTTCACCGCTTATAACCTACCATGTCAACCGTTGTGATATAAGTTATTATGCAATTTTACGTGTTCTAACAATTTTTCCACATTTTAGACAAGTACTATTTGGAACAATTCACTTTATGAACAAAACGCGAGTTGTGAAAAATTTTGTCCTCTCTTTACCAGGTTGTTTTTTTTAAAAATAGCTTAAAGTTTCAAAATTAGTATATCTAATTATAGTGTATTAGACTATTAGTAGCTTATTTTATAATTTTAAAAAAGCCCTTTCATTTATATTAGTATTTTTTTTAGAATAAACACCATAATTGCTATTAAGTGGGGATGGCCAACTCTGCCAAAATTCAATAGAAATGTGTGGAGGAATATCCCCCATTCACACTATGAACTCGCTAACATGTCTAGCAATATTATATGCGACACTATTACCATGCCTCCTGGTATGGCTAGACTCCACTATTGCAAACTGGCTTACAAGTAGTTTGACATCCTCAATCAAATTAGAGCATCCCCATCCGAAAATGCCATCCTATCCTATTTTACCATCTCAAAAAGTTATGTTTTCAATTATATTATACCATTTTACAATACACGTAACATCCCAACCATTATTTTCTTATTCTACTCATTAAAATAATATATCTACACAAAAAAATATATTTTTTACTTTTTAAATATTTTTTTCCCAATTTTCTCCTCCACACGTGTATACATCTTCCAGACTTTTCTTTACTTTTCACCTTCTTCCAGACTCCTCCACACGCGTATGTAAAGGCAATGAAATATATTCCTTTACTTTTCACCTTATTCCAGACTCCTCCAATCCTTTATCTTTCATCTTCATTTTTGTTTTCACCTTCTTCCAGACTCCTCCATTTCTTTTCTTTCTTTTTTTCTTTCTTTGTGCTTCTTTTTGGTTCTCACTCACTCTCAGTTCCTCATCAACAACTTGTCACCGCTAATATCAGTGGGTCTCACAAGCTCATAAGCTCCCTCAACCTCTAGCACCACGCCTCCACCATGCCCACCCCTACCCACTACCCACTGTCCACCAAAATCCCACAGGAACAAAAACCCATATTAAAAAAAAAACCTAGATCAACCCCGATAAAAAACCTAGACAGTTGTTGAGCAAAACCTCGACCAAACCCACATCGCACCGCCACCACTAGATCAACATCGCCACCGCCGCCGCTAGATCAACGTTTCCTCCATCATTGATCAACCCATCATTGGCGAGAATCACAGTTATTGGGCTTTGTGGAGTCTAGTTATGTTTGATTCGATTGACAACCCAACCTGATCCGACCTGACCCGAATAATGTCGTGTGGTTTTTAAAAGGAGATTTTTTGAGGCTTAGTCCATGGCCCAAGTTGTACTTTGTATTTTTCCCTGATAATAGTGAAATATTTGCAACTCCGTGGACGTAGGCAAATTGCCGAACTACGTACATACTGTCTTGTGCGTGTAATTATTTTTCTTTGACATGCGTTTTCTCTATTTTTTGTTTCTCACAGGTTGGGAATTTCGTGGTAATTCCCTACAACAGCGTCACAACAGGGAAAAAAAAAAACTAGAACTCCAAAACCTAGGACACAAAACATGACCCGGATCACAACCCACAGGAAAAAAATGAACCACTGTGATGTGGTTTTGCCTTTGAATCAAGTTTTGCTATTTCAAAACTAAGTTGGGTTGCCGTTGTGTGGTGGCTATGGGTTTTAGGTCTGAAGAGAGAAGGAAGAGAGCAGAGAAATAACGAGAGAGAGACAGAGAGAGAGAATTGGAATTGTTTAATAAAAAGTAGGAGAGAGAGAGAATTAAATATTAATATTTAAGTTTACCATTTAGCTACAGTACCATTATACATTTACGATGGTATTGTAGCAGTATAACAAAAAAAATTGGATTTTTACAAGTTTGCACTTTCGGATGCTGAGCTCCTTTGGGCTAAATGCCAAATTTTCCTTATATTTGGTATTTTGCAGGCCCAATACGAATGCTCTTACCAAACTCAGAGTATATCGCAGGCCCAGTACGAATGCTCTTACCAAACTTAGACAGCGACGGAGCATTGCTCTTTGGGCTGAATGCCAAATTTTCCTTACATTTGGTATTTCGTAGGCCCAGTACGAATGCTCTTACCAAACTCAGACAGTGACGGAACATTGCTCTTAATACCTTCAATTGTCATCTCCGAATCTCCCTCTAATAAAGGTTTTTTTTTTCGAGAGCCCGTTAATAAAGGTATTTTTATATATAGCTCAAAATGACAGTTTTAATACGATTAAAACGTCAATGTTTTGTCCACGTTAGTAAAAAAGTTATTTTAACATTTTACTCTATTCCTATTATTTTTATTGATTTATTTTTACTTTCAGTTTCCTTTATTTGATTGTCTTAGGAAACACACACATGCTGACATACATACAAAATGATCAAAAAATGCTTCACCTCGTTGAGTCTCATGCTCTCCTCTCAAATATTAACAAACAGAAATTCACGACCATTTTCTTGGCATTCAAACCGAAACCCAACAAGAAACTAAGAAATCCAATAATAAACTCACTTAGAAATCGACTTAAAACTACCAGTAAACATTAATCTCCAACCATCGCAAGCATCCACAACCTTAAAATAGTCTCATTCACCACATGTTCGTTCATTTTCTCATTTACCATATTCTAAGATTAGGGTGACAATTCGTATTAGTAGGGTCATGTTCGTGTCACATCGATATATGGGTATTCGAATAAATGGTTTAACCCTAAACCCGACTTATTTAATAATCATGTCAAACCCCCTCAACTCTATCACAACCCTTTAATTAAGTGGGTTGACATGACACAACTCATTTCAAACCGTTTAATACACAATCTAACAAAAATAAAGTAAAAAAAAAAAAAATTTGGGTAAAAGCTTCAAGGATTTTAGAGTTTCAACTAAGAATTTATCAATATAACCATTAAAAGTCTTTTAATTACTAAATTTTATTTAGAATTCAAATTTATTTTAGAGTAAAATGACATTAATTTTTGTGAGGACCCGAGGACCTAAGAACCCGAGGACCCGAAGAAAGAAAGGCCAACATTTAGAATGAAAGATGAGGTCTCTCCGGGTGTGCCCGAAGATGAGGTGGCGTGGACGATAACTACATAAGGGACATGTTACAAATATCTGGATGTATTAGGCTGATTTGGAAGGTTGCATTAAATGCTTGGCAACAACCATTCTGGCCGCATTAATTAGCGAGCATCACCTCTATCCGTCGCATTAATGTGGACATGACCTGAACAGTGCGGGATGCAAAGTGGAATCTTGTTCCATTGCCGACGGACAAGTGTCACGGGAAAAGGACCGCAGATTGCAAGGTGTAAGGCTACGATGAAAACAGAGAATAGTATAAATAGGAATCAAGAGACTACGAATAAGGGTTTTTTGTTGTTGAACCCTCTCTACCAAATGTATTGTATGAGGACTCTTAAATGAATAAAGCAGCAGTAACGTTTGGAAGTTGATTTTATGAGTTTTTCGTCCTCACAATTTTTATTAAGCAAATTAACATGAAATTAACCTATTTATTAACCGTGTTAAAGTGTGTTGACCAATTTTTTGCTCTAATCTACAAAAATACCGTGTCATATTCATATCGTGTTAAATATTGACACCCCAAACAACCATACACAGAAAATTATACAGTCCACATCACTGCGAAAACTTCGGACCGTGAAAAGCACTTTTTAACTACAAGGCCATAATCATAAATAGATCACCCATAAATCCCCACTAAGCCCCAACGCAAACCCATGGCCTAAATCAAACCCAAACTGATCTGCTACCTAAAGCTTCCAATAGTGACCACGCAGTAGCGACTCTAAGAATTCTTTTTAAGGGGTCATTAGCAAATTTAAATTAAATAAAATTTAATAGAAAAAAATACTTGAATATATCGAGTAAAAAAAATGCAAATATATGAAATTTTACAACTTTTACGATTTTTCATATTTTAAAATCATTACATGATAGTTCATTATCAATTTTTATTATCTATTGTCAATGTGGCTACGTGTGGCCTTTTTATTTTGTTAAGTTTATATAACACTTATTTATTTTTATGCACTTGTCATTATTTTTATAAGAATATTTTACACTAAAATGACAAAATGCAACTCACTGACACTATATTATTTATTAACTCACACATTCATAACATTTATCTACAGTATTTTCAGTAATAATTTTTCAGTTTCAGCAAAATAAGTGCTATCCAAACACATCCTAAGTGTCTAACCTTAACCAATCAAATATTTGAACAATTGCTAATTTTACTATTCTTTTCTTCAATTACGTACTAACATAAATAATATACTAAGTGTCTAATTGTTGTTTAGTTTTAGGTTGTACTGATCTGTGATTAGAGTGTGTAAGATTTCAGCCAATGTATGTAAAAATATTTTTAAGTGTAAAATAAACTAATAAAAAATAATTATATATATATATGTATTGTTTTTTTTTAAGCCACCCTTGAACAAGTGTTGCCGCCCCTGCCACCACGCCTCTCTGCCTTCAACCACACGCCACCGAAACACCAAACTTTATAGCAATTTCACCCAAGTCCTTACTGTGGCCTTATACCTGTGGCTAAGGTGGTTGAAACCACCATTTTCCAAATCAACCTTTAGCCTTAGACCTGCTTATGAGCGACCAAAGAGATTATAATAATAGCTTAATTTTGTATATTTATATCTTTATTAGAAAGTATTATTATATTTATTTTGAGTTAATACATGAATTTTATATTAGGTTTTGGAATAATATTGAATAACTAATTTTATGCTTAAATGAATTTTAATATGTAAATATGTTTATTTATTTATTTATAGGAGAATGAAATTAAATGAACGAGTTTGTGTAAAGAAAAAAACTAATGGACTTTATTTGTACGGGGCCATATTGAAGTTAAATAAGGTCAACCCAATTAAATTTGAATCCAATTGGAGTAAGAAATCAGATGAAATTTGCACAAAAGTCCAATTTAGATCAAGATTCTAACATACACATCTGTTAGTATTTTGGGCATAACTTTAAGCTCAAATATCCAATTGAGATTGTAAAGTTGTAATTTACAACTATTTTGTGTTGATTTAATTTTGTGCCAATTTTTATTGTAATTTCTTCAATCATTTCCTTGTATTTATGTGGGTTTTTAATTGTAAGGGATGAGTGTGAGAGAGTATGAAGACTCAAGCTTAAAACGATGAAGAAGTGGATTTCGAGAGTGCCTCGCGACAAGCTATCCCGCAAAAGAGCCACGTGTAGAGCACATGACTAGAATGCAAAGAGTCATGCTAGCCTGGAGTTTTCATGAGTATCTCGGGGTAAGGCCTTCCCGCGAAATACTCGTGAAACATTCTGTTTTGCTAATTTGTCATGTTTTGTTTTACCAAGTCTTTATTCACACTATATACACCCTCATTACCTACATATTGTATGGAGTGCTTTTCAGAGAGAAAAACCCTAAAAAATACACTTGAGAGTTAGATATTGTTATACCCACAATTATCTACACATTTCCTTGTGGTTTTCTTCTACTCCTACCTCTCCATCTCTAAATCCATGACAGGTTGATAGCTCAAACACTTACCACACCCAATCTGAGTGTCAAGTGAGATTTTGGTGCTGTTGGGAAATATTGAAAGGAGCCATTCATTGGCGGATGCAATCGGGCTGAATTGCGGGATCCGGGAAAGTTAGAAAAGACAAGGTTCCGAGAAGCCAATTGGTAGTAGGAGTTTAGAGGGTTCAAGTACATTGGGTAGACCAGGCTTGGAGGGTTTTTGTTATTCGTGTACTCCAACTTATTTTCTAGTGGATTGATTTACAGCTTGGAGGGTGGCAAAGAGGTTTTTCGCCGAATTCTTTGGTTTTCTCTTCGATAATACATCGCGATGTTATCTTGTGTTTACATCTCTCTTCCCTACTCTTTAAGCTTATCTTTTATTGTTGATATTGTATGAATATGGCTTAGGATAGTTGTATCGGTTGTTTGCGATCATTTACTCCTATTCCGCACTTAATTTAAGTAAGAGTAAAAGCAATCTAGCCATAATTTTTATTTGGGGGTTTGAACAAGCTCTTGAGTTTTCACACAAATCTGAGCTTTAAGAGATGCTTCAAGTTGGGTTGGAAAGATACATTAAAGGGCAACAACTTTGTAGTTTACCAAAAGTCCGAATTTTGAATTTAAAAGGGCAAAAATGTCGGTTAAGTGAGGCTTGAAACCCTAAAATTTTCTCCAAATGGGAATTCAACTTGTAATAGGATTACTTGGCCTATTTAAAGGCTCTTCAAGGCAAAATTCAGAAGGGAGATGCCCTAGAAAGAAAATTAGGTTTTCTTAAATTTTCTTTAGAATTTTTAGAGTTTTATTTGGTGTAATAGCTTGCTAGAAGCCTTGCTAAGGCAATGGTTGAAACCAAATGGTTTATTGGTATGTTCTTAACAATTATTTTATGGTTTTAATGCTTATTTTCTTGTGTTTTTGATTGATTTAATTATCTATAAAAGTTTAGTTCTATATAATTTTTGATTTAGCATAGACTCTAGGTACGTCAAATGCTTAATATTCCTTGCGAATTAATTCACTAATTTGTTTTGCTTAAAATCAATTAATTTTATAAAACTGCACTAGAAAATTACTTCTTGAATTCTTATTTCTAAATAATCCGATTAAGATAATCTACTATATGAATTTTAGTTGAGTTATTAAATAAATATTGTTAATACTACCAATAGATGTGTGTGTGTGGATCCCTAAACTTTTTTTTTTTTTTTTGAGAAGGTGGATCCCTAAACTTTAGTGGCTTAATATATTGTTATTTTCTCTCAAACCTAAATTTTATTACCAAGCCATCAAAATTTCTCTTCAATATAATTTTACTATTTTAGTTTTATTATGTGGTTTGTAATCAATTCTTTTTTCCCCGTGAATTCGACCTCGGACTCTCCAAGTTATTACTTCGCGACAATCTAGCACTTGGGAGCAGTATTTAAGTCGCAAACTGTTTTCGGTACCGTTGCTGGGTAATAGGCGTAATGGAAGAAGCATTCCACTTTTTTTTAGGGAGGTTTTGATATTGAATTTCTTCACATATTTTGGTACTATATCTCCAACTTTTTTTTTCTTTTTTAAGTAGTTTAATTTTCTTTAATGGTGTATTATATATATTTTTCTTCGTTTTATTGTTTTAGGTGTTAATTTTATTTTTCTTTCTTGTTTTTAACTATTGCATATGTGTTTAGTGTCGCAATAGTGATAATTTCTTGGTTGGGAATTAGGATTGAGTCTAATAATTTGTTTGGCAATTAATATGATTATCACATATTCTTACACACTGGATATCATGGCAAACTTAGAGAGTAATCATGGTGCTGTGAATAATCTAAATTATGAAGACTTCCATGATCACCAACCCATTAGAACTCTCAAGGAATATTTGCAACCTACTAGGACTAGTGCACTATCATGCATCATTTTTCCAACTAATGCAAATAATTTTAATTTTAAACCCTGTATGATTCTATTACTTCCTAAATTTCATGGCTTAGACTTTGAAAATCCTTACCTACACACTTAAAGTAATTTGAGGAGGTATGTGCTACCATCCATGTAATGAAGAGGTCATTAGGATGAAGCTTTTTCCTTTTTCTCTTAAAAACAGGGCAAAAATTTGTCTTAATTCTTTGAGACCTATGTCAATTGGTACTTGGCAAGAGATGCAAATTGAGTTTTATTTATTTATTTATTTATTTTAAATTTTTCTAAACCAATTCAATGTCTAATGCACTTAAAATACAAATCATGGATTTTTCACAAAAAGATAACGAGACATTTTATCAATGTTGGGAAAGATTTGCTTAATGCTTGTCCACATCATGGCTATAAAGCTTAGCATATAATTAGTTTTTATTTATTTATGAAATTTTAACTCCAAAAATGCGTCAGTTTGTATAGATGATGTGCAATGGAGAGATTTTGAATAAAGATCCTAATGAGGCTTTCGATTATTTTGATCTCTTAGCTGAGAATGCCTAATCTTGGGATGCCATTGATACCCCAAACAGGTCTAGACCATCTACCAACCCTTTTGGGGGTGGTAAGTACCAACTTAGGAAAGATGATGACCTTAGTGTTAGGGTGGCTAGTCTAACTAAGAAACTTGAAACCATGGAATTAAGAAAGGTCAATGGAGTCATTAATTTTCCTAAGATTGATGAGGTTTGTGGAATTTGTGAGACCATGGAACAACCTACAAACTACAATTCTAGCTTTTAAAGAGGTGTTACGTGATCAAGCAAATGCTACAAACATGGTGAAAAAATCATACCTTTCACCCTATTCAGAGACTTATAATTTAGGGTGGAGAAATCACCAAAATTTTAGTTGGAGGAATGATAATGTGGTTACACCTTCTGCACATGGTTCTTCTAATTTTGTCCCCTACAATCCCCCTCCAAAAAAGAGTCTTGAAGACACTTTGCAACAATTCATGCAAACTCAAATGAATAGTATTTTCAATTTTTTTTCCACTTCAAAGAGTAGTTACAGACTTAACATGGCTCACTTTATTCTCTGAGGAACTACAATCATCAACACAAAATTGACCATGGGGGTTTAGTTGTGGTTATGCTAGAAACTTACCATTTTCAGTTGTGCTCAAGGATGCGGTCAATTTAGTGAGACTACTCCTAATGTTATTTATGACTTATGAGTTATGATTGTTAATGGTGGATTGAGTTTGCATGAATTGTTGCAAAGTGTCTTCAAAATCGTTCTTTGGAGGGGAATTGTAGGAAACAAAATTAGAAGAACCATGTGTAGGAGGTGCAACCACATTATCATTCCTCCAACTAAAATTTGGGTGATTCCTCAAACTTAAATTATAAGTTTTTGAATAGGGTGAAGGGTATGATTTTTTCACCATGTTCGTGGCATCTGCTTGATCATGCAACACCTCTTTAAAAGCTAAAGTTGTAGGAAATTCATTTGTAGCGTGTTTGATGATCTCACAAATTCTACAAACCTTATCAATTTTAGGTACCGTAGTGACTCTATTGACCTTTCTTAATTTCATGGCTTTAAGTTTCTTAATTAGACTAGCCACCCTAGTACTAAGGTCATCATCTTCCCTAAGTTGGTACTTACCACCCCCAAAAGGGTTGGTAGATGGTCTAGACCTATTTGAGGTATCAATGGTATCTCAAGATTGGACATTCTCATCTAAGAGATCAAAATAGTCGAAAGCCTCGTTAGAATCTTTATTAAAAAACTCTCAATCGCATATCATCTCTACAATTTGGCGCATTCTTGGAGTTAAAATTTCATAGAAAAAAACTAATTATACGCCAAGTTGTATAGCCATGACGTGGACAAGCACTAAGCAAATCTTTCCTAACATTGATAAAAAAATCTCATTATTTTTTTGTGAAAAATTCATGATTTGTCTTTTTGATACAAGATAGAATTCTACTCTAGCCTAATCTAAGTGTATATATGTGTGAAGCTCCCTCCTAGAGACTTGAACCCCGGTCCTTACCCCCCACACTCCATAAACATTAGACAGTGGATTGGTATTTAAGTGCATTCAAAAGACAACACATCACATCTATTGAGTTTAAAAGATGCAAATTGAGTTTTTTTTTTAAAAAAAAATACCAATCCACTATCTAATGCACTTAAAAGACAACACACAACACATCTATTGATAGACTTAACAATATTTATTTTATAATTCAACTAAAATTCATACAAAGGATGATCTTAATAGGATAATTTATCAATAAGAATTCAAAAATTAATTTTCTTAGGTAGTTTCATGAAATAGATTGATTTTAAGCAAAACAAACTAATGAATTAATTTGTAGGGAATGCTAAGTAGTTAATGTGCCCAAAGTTTACGCTAAATCAAAGAATTATACAGAACTAAACACTTTTCTAGATAAGTAAATCAATAAAAAAAACACAAGAACATAAGCTTTAAACCACAAAATAATTGTTAATAACATACTAAAAAACAATTAGGTTTCATCCATTGCCTTAGCAAGGCTTCTAGCAAGCCATTACACCAAAGAAAACTCAAAAATTGTAAAAAAAACTTTAAGAAAACCTAATTTTCGTTCTAGGATAGCTACTTTCACCCTAAAGAGCATTTAAATATGTCAAGTAATCAATAACGGAGCTAGAAATATTTCTTTGGAGAGCCAAGTTAAATTAATATAAAAAAGTATTAAATAATTTATAAGGCTTGTGGAAATTTATAATTGATTCTAAACTACTTTTTTTAATAATTTCTATATGTGCAATTAGACAAAACCAAACAATTGAGGTGTAAATTTGTCTCAATAAAATAATTATACATGCTACTTGATCAAATATAATTATACAATATAATAAACAAGCAAATACAAATAGCTTATTCAGGAGAATAAAAAAAATACTCAAACCATTGTAATCAAATATAAACATCAAATAAACCATAACAAGCCAGCCACAAATATCAAATTTAAAAATAAAATAAAAGTTGTAGACTATAAAAAGATGCTAGCTGTTAACCACTCATGTATACTTTACATATAATAAACACAATATACCACAAATATCAACTACGTGTCTTCTATGACAATAAGAGAATAAACAGTATTAGCCTCTCACCATGCGGGTGAATAAACAGTATTAGGTGAGCGCGTGCTCAGAGATTTTTCTATTTTTTTTAGTAAAAATTAATAATTTGCATTTATTATAAATTGGAATTACTATATTTTTCAATCACAAAAATATTTAGGAGTGTGATGAGTTTTATGCATGGAGAAAGGCTAATAATTTTAGGTAAAAAACTCATTTTCGTCCCTACATTTTCACACGATTCTCACTTTGGCCCATATCTTTTTTTCCCCCCCGCTTTTAGCCCCTATTTAGAAAAATGCCTTTCATTTTAGTCCTTTCCGTTAGTGCCCTAACGGCAAAGTCTTATGTGGCAGACGAAACTATTAAAATAATAAAAAAAAATTTATTTTAACATTAAAAAATGCCATGTCAACATCTAAACTTAAAAAAAAAACATTAATTTATTAGTATTAACTAGATAAAAAAATTAAAAACAGAAATAAAAAGCAAAAATCAAATTAATTGAGATCTAAGTGTATCTTGAATAAGAACAATAAGAACACAAACCCAGATCTAAGAACACAAAATTAAAATTCAAAAATCACAAACCCAGAAAATAAGAACAAAAAATTAAACTATAGATCCACATAAGAACACATGCCCAGATTTTCTAGTATTTTCTTACCATTTCTTGTCAACCAAACACAAACACAAACACAAACTGATCCAGAAAGAACAAAAACATAAACACAAACCTAGCAACAAATCTTCTTTGTCAACCAAACACAAAAGCAACAAACACAAACCCAGTTAGAAGCAAACAACCAACCCCACTGGCCACCACCAAATATCACCACCAATCATAGGCGAAACCTATTGCCACAGCCAAAGCCTAACCCTTCAACCACCCAACCCATTTGCACCACCAACCTATTGGCATTTTTTAATGCTAAAATAAAAAATTTTATTATTATTTTAATAGTTCCGTCTGCCACGTAGGATTTTGCTGTTAGGACACTGACGGAAATGACTAAAATGAAAGGCGTTTTTCTAAATAGGGACTAAAAGCGGAGAAAAAAAAAGATAAGGACTAAAGTGGGAATTGCGTGAAAATGTAGAGACAAAAATGAGTTTTTCGCCATAATTTTAATATTTGGTACAAACGCATAACACTTATCACACTCCTAAGTATTTTTTGTTAGGATATGTGCCATTTAAATTTTATTGTATGATGCTATGTATGACATTATGTATGACTTAATGTTGTGATTAATAAAATTGTTTTATTATTATCTAAAATAATTGTAACATGAATATTTGGACATTATCATATAGTCCAAGAGATGCATAGTATGTGATCTAGTCACAGAAGATATAGATCACAAGTTCTTTGTAAACTTAGAATTTTAGTTTGTAGTCGATGATGAAATTTGGCATTTCATCTGCGAAGACTATAACATATCAATTAAGATGATTTGTCTTGATCATGGAAGTGGAGACCTCTAGTTGATATGTTGATATGTTTTAAGAGTTAAGATATATTGAATTGGACCGCTTGTGAGATTTATTATTCTCCTAATGACTGTCAAATGAATAATAAATCTCACGATTTCTATTTACATGAACTCTAAATCTTGAGAGAATAATGGACCTGATCATGAAGTGTAAGTTACTTTGATATATTAGGAGTGAGATCTTAAGTCACTATCAAAATCTCAATATGTTGGGCAGCTACCTTTAGTGTTGATGGAACATATATTCTTAAGATGGAATTCATAATATTTTAACAGAGATATAAAATATTCTCTTGAGATAAGTTTAATGAATTTGGTTATTCAAAGTGTTAGGCCTAACCACTTTAGTAAGGAGGTACGAAAATATATATTTATGAAATTGGATTTCATCAATATATGATGAATAACTTAAAGGATTAAACCAGGTACTTAAGGATTAAGATGTAGAAATTTTCAAAGTGGTAATCAACATTCATGACTTTGTATTGCTACGAATATTTAATGAAGGGGTTGTATGTATAATAAAGTTTTGGGATATAATTTGTTAATAAGGCCTATAGTGCAATTATATTTATATAGTGGTATTAAATATAATTAATAGTACCATTGGACTTGTCAAGAGTTGACAGAAAAGCCTAAGGGCTATTGGAGGTAGAGTCTTATTTATTCCATTTTGGCCTCACTCCAAACCACACACTAAAGCCCAATTGTAATGGCCCAAAAGACTCGCCCAATTAGATAATTAGTTAAATAAAAGAGAAGAAACATACAAATTTTCCTAAGTGTTGAACAAGGAATGAAATGATATGTATGTGAGTGTAAGCCACTCTCTTATTTTCCTTTGGAAACTAATTGAGAGACCACATTTCTTGGGCGTAAAGTGGAATTGAAGTGAAGATTAAAAGTGTTCTCAAGTACTTCTGATCTTTGGTTTTGAATTTCATTGCACCAAGGTACGCTCTCTTGTTCTTGAATTCTGAAATTTACATAGTACATGTTATCAATTGCGAATGAAGTAGATTCGTTAATTTTTCGCTGCGTATGTTTTGTATGAGATACAAACATGTGTTTTTCTAGTATTTTTGTGATTGAAAAATGTAGTAATTCCACATTATAATGGATGCAAATTATTAATCTTTACCCAAAAAAATAGAAGAGCCTCACGCACATACTCAGATGCTAGTATCACTCTTAACTATATCAATAATTGACAAACACATAACACCCCTTGACAAACGCAAAAAACCCAAATTTAAATGAATCAAATTTTTTAACATAAAACTCATATTTGAATTTTGAACAAAATAACAGGATGTAAGAAAACGTGGGAGTGTTTTTTTTTTTTTAATACAATGTAAAAAACGTGTGGTTAGTAGAAAAAAGAAAAAAATATATATCATTCCCACTCATTAAAAAAGACTCATTAATTAGAGAAAATATTAAAAACTCATCAAAGAACAAATGAAGAAAATAAAAGATTAAAAAAGAAAGGAAAAGATAAGATAATGATATCAAAGAATAATGATAAGAAAGTAAGGAAGTCAAATATAAACCAAATTCTACCATAATATTGTAATCAAATAAAAACAAACGTATACCTATACAAACAAAATATATTTGAAGTAGAGTTTGAAAAAGTGTGATCCTATTATGTAGGCACTGTTTTATGTGGGAGTTAAAAGATTTTTTTTTTTTTCTTTCAGACTCTAAATCACGTTAAAAGAATAAGTTTCCCCCCCCTAAATTCTTAGTCAGCATTCAACTATTTTTTTTAAAAAAAATATCAATTCGAGTTTTGGAAAAGTAATTTGAGTTCAAATAGAACTCATACTTGAATTTTGAACAAAACAACAAGAATTAAAGAAAACATGAGTGGTTTTTTTTTAAATATATTTTAGAAAACATGAGTGGTTTTTTTTTTAATATATTTTAGATACAATGTAAAAGTTAATAATTTGCATCTATTAGAATTTGATATTACTATATTTTCCAATCACAAAAATACCTAGGGGTGTGATAGAAAAATTATTTCATCCAAAACGTATAACACTCATCACACCCCTAGTAGATCATATAAATCATGTGTTCTGGACTTTTTGGTTTGTCTGGCTATAGAGACCAAGATTATTAAAAAAAATAATTTTATTAAGACATATGTGAATCATGTTAGGAACATATGTCAATATAGAATTGGCTAATCCTTTGACAAAACGCACTTTACTTGTAATGGAGTAGTTCTAGGATGTGTTTAATACTTCAAGAAATAAGATTTCAAGTTCAAGTGTTAAAGCCATGCAGATCTGTCCAAGAATCAAGTAAAGAAGTGTTGGATTTTAAAGCTCAACAGCTAGCTCGACAGATAAAATCTATCGAGATTTAAAAGGCAGTTTTAGCTTGATACTCGACAGCTGCTTGATAGATAAATTATCTATCGAGATTTATGAAAATAAGATTTTTAGTGTTGATTTCATTTTAATCCGTGAGTACATGTTTAAGTTTTCTTTTCTCACAACCCTAAACATATATAAAGATTATTTTAAGGGCCATTAAAGGTTACACAGTTGTGCGAGTGTGAAGCAAAGTATTGTTCATGCAAATTGTGATCGGAGACAGGATTTGCCTTAGTTCATCTTTCTCTTGAAGAAGCTATTGCATTTGTATGCCGTTGGGTTTTGTGACCAAGAAACTTCGTGATCTTCATCGTGTTGATGAACTGAAGAACTTTGTAGCCAACATCTTTCTCAAGTTGGTGATTAAGTCGCGTACTGAGATCTGCGCATCTATTGGTTAGTTACCAATGTTCAACTGTAGGTTGGTATAAGGTACTGAGATTCCTTTACGTGTAACCGCTTGTTTTGATAATAGTGGATTCTCGGGAGTGACCTTAAAATCACCCGTTGGGGTTTCGCCTTGGTGGTGTTCCTCATTCGTAAACAAATCACCCGTGTCAAATTTAATTTCCGCTGCATTTAGTTATTTGGTGATTTGTTTGTGCTACCACGCGTTTTGCATGTTAATTGGATTAATTAATTAACTTAGCTAATTAATCAATTAATTTATTATAAGGGGTCAATATATTCTTGGCCTATCAAAATTGATGCATTCTCTAGAATCTCTTCCACTACACGAGTGAAGGAAGTACTTCTGAAACAAACATTTTCTTAGTAGAGAAGTATCTCAACCTCATCATTTGACTTTCTCCAACCATTCATTTGTTCCTCCACAATCCCACTAGACTTCCTCAACCCGAGGAGTTTGTTTAAGGAACCTTTATTTCACCTATGGTAAACAACACTTTATGCACACTTCTATCTATGTCTCTGCAAATCCAAAAAGAGATGATAATAAAAGATCTTATTTATTATTTTATAAGAAGAATATTAAAAGCAAGGCAAAGAACAAATTATAACTTTAAATGTGACAAAGGCACATAACCTATAATGCAATGAAGTGGAAAAAGTTAATAGAAGGCATTGAATTAATTGCAATAGTAGATGAGGATTGTGGATGAGTATTTCATGCCTAGGATGAGGAGGGAAAATAATGAAAATATTATAATCAATGGATAAGGAAGAGAAATTGAATAGGTGAGGTAGCAATAGTTTGCAAGTTTTGTAGTTTCTTGAAAGTAATGGTAGTGGGTAGTTTCTAAAGTTGCAAAAGACGTGAAGAGTGGAGTTATTCAAAGTAGTTTTTGGGTATGAAATACTATTTTGTTGGCAATGTTTTAGTGCAAGTTAGGCATGTATTTTTACCTGACTATCCTTTAGTTTTGTCTCTACTTAAACCTAGAAGTGTTGAGGGTATTTTGTAACAAAAAAAAATCTGGTCCAAATAGGGAAGTCCCTTAAATAATAGTATAGATAGATAAAACATAGCATCAGAGAGAGATACAACTGCGGCACTTTAGTGGAGTACAACCAGTGAGTTGAGGTGGCAAAACATGACTTGTGGAGGCTAAGTTTTGTGTGTGTGTGTGTGTGTGTGTTAGATTTTTTTTTTTTTTTTCTTTTTTTGGACGAGTCCTTACTCCTGAATTACATAAAAGAGGAATCCTAATTTCGAAGGGATTATTTTTCTTTATATTGCGGATTTGAGATTTTGGTGCTTGGATTTGTAAAGATTATGGGTCAAATTGTATTTTATTGGGTTGTTTCAATTAAAATTTTTATTTATTATTTTTATGGATATTTTCTTATCTCAGAATCTGGGGGCTAGTAAGTTTTTTTTTTTAATTTCCCTAACAATTATAATTTTTTCCCATTTTATTAGTAATTATAAATGGAAAATTTGAAAATTTAACCCCTTGGCCCCTCCCTGCAAGTACTCCTATTACAAGTTGGATTCATGTTTGGAGAAAATCCTAAGTTTTCAAGCTTCATTTAACTAACATTTTTACCTCATTTAGTCGTAATTCAGACTTTTGGTAAACTACAAAATTGTAGCCTTTAAGTTATCTTTCCAACCCAACTTGAATCATCTCAATTGAATATCGAAGTTGAAAGTTATGCCCAAAATGCTATTGGGAGGGCAAACTGGAATCCTAATAAGAATTCGACTTTGATTCGGTGCAAATTTCCTTTGATTCTATAATCCAATTGGACTCAAATTTAATTGAGTTGAATTTATGTCACTTCATTATGACCCTTGTATAAATAAAGTCCATTGACCTTTTTTTTTGTACAAATTCACTCAATTAATTTCATTCCTTTGTAAAAAAGACATTCACGCATTTAAATTCATTTAAGCAAAAAATTAATTATATAATATTATTCCAAACCTTAATATAAAATGCATTAATTAACTCAAAATAATTATGATAATGCTTTCTAATAATGATATAAATATGCAAAATTAAGCTATTATTAGGTTTTGACTATCGAAATCAATAAAAGGAAGATGTTTCTTCATCAATGCCCAATTATTGACTTCATTCATTCTCAAAGGTCAACTTACGAATTGAAATGAACAACATGTAAACAAAATCAAATATAAAATGTCAAAATAAAAATAATCCCTAACTTTAAAGGTTAAAAGTGTAATTTAGCTTAAAAATTACTTCTCCACTCAACAAACAATTACATATGAGAAATGATATGTCCACAACATTTTTACAATATTTTTACAACAAATCCTAGGTGGCAGAATGTTACTGGTTGTTATTGTTGGGGCAAAAAAGTAATCTTAGTGTTAGGTTCAAATTTGAACCAATAACAACTAACCACCTATTATTTGTTGTAAAAATGTTGTGGACGTAGCACCTCTCATTACATATATATATATATATATATATATATATATATATATATATATATATCATGAAAAATAATATTTTAAGCAAAAAAAATATAGTACCACAAATAAATTCATAATTTTTGTTACCAACCTTTTCATGTGACTGACTTTGAGTAGCAAAAAGAAAAAGAAAAAAAAGTAGGGTAATGTGAAAATCACAAGTGGTCGCTAGTCATATATAAAAATTGTGGCAAAAATTGTTTATAAGTTTGTAGTAGTACTTCAAAAACATTGTCCTAAGAAGATTGCTTTACATCTTTTAATATGTCTGAACTTTGAAGCGAACCCCCCATAAAAAAAAAAAAAAAAAGCGAACCAGGAGGGACTACATCGCAAGCACACTTTGTCTCTTTGTCAATTAAGGTACCTCCAGGCGCTATGCTCCGCAAAAGTACCATCCTCCACGAGGGTGTGTGACATCCAGATTCTACAGACGTCCAAATTAATTATATAAACAAAAAGTATGACTTTGACTCTAATTACCCCTTCCCCCTCCCCTAACTCTGAACTTACAAAGGTGGTGATAATTACACATTATATGTAAGAGATACGCAAACATAATTGAAATCATATTTTTGAAACATGATTTTAATTATAATTATGAAATGTTTCAATTAGAGTGTGTATGGCAAAATATAACTTAGCATGTACAAAAATATTAGTGACTCATAAATGTGACATAGCTTTCCCATGCCATGCTTAACATTAAAAAAAAAAAAAAATGGCATGGTTTGGCACCCTCACACTTTTGACATGATTTATAAAATGGGAAAATTATTTATAGTTGTTGTTGTTGTTGGTGGTGGTTCAGCTATGAAAAGTAGCTAACAAAATTAATAATTCTTTTTTTTCCTTATAAAAAGTTTACAAAAATACTTACTAAATCAATACTCTTAGAGTATTTGTTAAATGAGAAATGATATGTCCACAACATTTTTACAACAAATCCTAAGTGGCAGGATGTTACTGGTTGTTATTGTTGGGGCAAAAAAGTAATCTTAGTATTAAGTTCAAATTTGAACCAATAACAACTAACCACCTATGATTTGTTGTAAAAATGTTGTAAATATTCCCTATTCTCTTATTAGGAAGTGGTGTAGATGATGGCAAGTACTTTTTACAAGGGTTTGGATCCTTTCCTTTTCCAAGTGTCCATTTAAGGGCCACGATTTAAAGTGGAGAAAATCTAGAGTCTAGATTGTGCTAACTCATTTAAAAACTTATAATTCTAGTTTTGATTAGAGAACTGATAACTCTAAATTAGTTTAACCACAATTAAATTTAACTATAGTTAAAATTTAAATGAGTTGACACAATCTAGATCCTAAAATAAATTCACTTAGTATCATGGCCTTTGAAATAGAGAGGAGAGGATCCTTATCCCTTTCATGGTTTTACCAAAAACTATCAAGTTGTGGTTTTTGTACGTAAATCACTCTCAAAAAAAAAAAAAAAAAAGAATAATATTGTTTGCCATCACTTCTCCAGAACTCTACAAAATTTTGTACCCCTTTTACCTGTGCAGCGTATATTATTTTAATGAGAAATGATATGTCCATAATATTTGCACAACAAATCATAAGTAGTAGGTTGTTATTGGTAGTAATGGGTGAATAAAAAAGTAATTTAATTTGTGGATTCAAATTAAAACTAATAATAGAATAACAACTACAATTTGTTGTGAAAATATTGTGAAAATGTCTTGGACGTAGCACCTCTTGATACCAACATTGCTTAAGAATAAACCGAAGCTCCATGAACCAAAGCTTTTTATGTTACCCAGCGCCAGCGGCCAGTGGAGAATCTAAGAAGTTTTCATTTCAGGGGACAAGATCGATGAGTATAAATAATTTCTCATAGTGGACTTTGTAAAATACATCTAGATTATGGAGTTATCATGGAAATTTATAAATTATGGGGTATCTCTAAGTCTAACTTTACCTAGATTCTTCTCTATGGTTTCTTAATTTGATAATGCTTTTTAAACTTTTATAATAATTGATTTTGTTATTATATCCCATATATATGGTATATCAGGTGTGAGAGTGAGAAGATATAAAAATGTAATTCTTTATAACTTATCATGACATCTAAAATGAACAATAATCTTCTATTTCATTCTAATTAAGTATTTTATATTATAATTTTTTAAGTTACTAACTCTAATATGCCATGATCAGTGATTTTTAGGTCAAATGACATTTCAAGATATTTCTAACTGAGAGTATATTCCATTGTCTGGTTTTTTTTCCATTGCTCTATAAAGAAAAACATTTGTGTTAGTGGAGTAGGATACAAATTTTCTGTACTACTTTTTATGTTCCCTAAGAGAATCAATATCCAAGTTTGCATTTGAACAAAAGAGAAGGATTGTGGTTGATCAACAGCCAATGAAGAATCTTAGTAACGTTCAAAATTTCAAAAAATAAAAGAGAGAAAGATAGAAAAATTCTATAGTTTTTTAGGACTCCTCTTCCTTTCAAAATGGATACTTGATGAAACACGCTAACAATATTTTTTATTTAGTTAAAAAAAAAAGAGAAAAAACCCATAAGCCAAAGCATTTCCTCAAATAACAGTAACTTGCAAGTAGTTCCTTCCTTGAGCATAAAATTAAATAGTTTATCCAAATTCTTTCCTCTCTTTATTCTGACAAGACTTCATCGTGACTTTGCTTCTTGCCTATGAAATGGGAAATACTCTTCTCACTGGCCAAGTCTTGTTGTTCCTTGGATCACATAAAACATATAAATTTCCTTTGGTGTCTGTGTAATTAGCCACCCTATCCCTATTGTGACACTGATACCCCTTCAAAGGAAAGCAGAAATATGGGTGGAGCTTTGCAGAAATTAGCTGCTGGTATAACCCCTAGCTCTATGTCTTTTATATAAAAAGTGGTGTGCAGAATTATGTTACATATTGCCTATTCCATTTATAAAAAAAAAATTCTTTTGAAATATGATAAAGCTGATGTTTTGCTGGTAAATATATGGAAAATGTGCATACATATATGTCAACGTATTTAAAAAGTCCATTGTTGAATTGAATGTTATTTTAAGATTGTCCATCATGATGGGATCATGGAAAATGTATACATAAACGTTATGAAATGTTATTATTCAATGTGTATAAAAAGTTTGTTGTCGGTTATCCAGTTGAATTTAGTAAATGTTATGATCATCAAGGTGCAATTGAATTGCCCCAACATAGTCAGCATAATCCACAGTAATTGGAGCAGAAGACAGTAGGAGCTAACATGATTTCATAAAATTCTAGATGTTTAATCTCTCATCAACAACAAGAGCAAATCATTTCCGATACTTAGAGAAAAGAATGGCTCGTTCAAATGCCAAGTAATAAGCACAACTTTGTGAATGAAATCTCACAAATTGTCCAAATTGGAAAAATTATCTCATGTAGAAGACCAGCCTTGCATTTTTCTGCACAACATTTTTATGCATAGATTGTGGATTACTAACACCATTTACTTGTTTTGTTATATTTATAGATTTTCAAATTGACCCTTGTTATTGATATGACCAGAAGGGCTTCTTATTTTTTACTTTCTCATGCAGGAAGTGAGGTAAAGGCTAAAGAAATCAATGAAATTATAGAAAAATGCTATGACGCACATTTTACAGGCACCGCGGAGCAGATGAGCTATGTTAAATTCTTTCGAGCAGTTTGCGAAACTGTCGAGTAATTATCTACCTCTTTTCCATATTAGAATTCATTAGCATTGATAAAATTTGCTTATTCTATTCAAATTTTGACAGAGATATCAACAAAAAGCTCGGTAACACACAATTTCGTGTACCGAAGGACACAACACTCAACTTGGCCTACAATGTAAGAATTGACTCCTTCAGGCACCTTCTACCTTTTAAATTGATATATGTTCACTAATTTGATAATTTGCCCTCCTCTCCAGCCCCCCTAACAGGCAAGTGGATGAACTGTGTGTGACCCTTAGTTATTGATCCTCTTTAGTTTCTTTGCATGTGGCATTAATTACATGTATGTTTCTAGGACATCCAAATATGGTAGGTGCAACGGTAGTTATTAAATTTGATGAGCAGTCCTTCAGGCCCAAGATTTGCACAAACAAAACAAATAATTATCAAACTAATCTTCTACAAGTCGTTTGGAAAATCAAACTGATATTTGGTCCAATATTATGGATTGTATTTGATACACAAAACTCTTATTTTTACGAGTTTGGGATGGGTGATTGGTAAACAACCTTATCCCAATTTTTGGCTTAGTTTTATGGGTATTATCCATTTATGATTAACCTTCTTATAACAGAAATAATCAAAATAATAGTTTTTTGATTAGAAATCAATAAAATAAAGAGTTTGATTAACAAGTGCTTTTAGGGCATTTGTTAAAGGACCATTTAAAGAAAGTTTTAATATTACTTTTATGGAAATATATAAAATTGTCAAAAAAGTTAATTTCTTTTTTTCTCTTATAAAAAGTTTCTAAAAATATTTCTTGAACCAATGTTCTTAGGACATTCGTAAACTTTTCCCTAATATAAAATAGAAGTAAAATGGGTTGGTTTAGTTTCTTGGAAATGATCCCTTTTGCAAATTGTTGTCAACCCAAACACATTCAAGATCAATGGATTTTAACGCATTAAAATGAGCTACAATTCACAAAAACGTTTGAATAAACAGAGGTTGGAGCTGCCAAGTGATCATTGTCTTTATCATCGTATAAGTTAAAAACTAAGTCCCACTTGAGAAAAATGGTAGCCCATGCTTATGTACTGTACAATAAAGCTTTCTATACCTTATGTTAATCATTGATTTCTACGAAATTAAATGCTGATAGATGGTTAATATCATTTGCAGAAACATTTCAAAAACAAAGGAAAACCATTGGACAAGGATGAGTTTCAAGATATGCTCAAAGAAGTGATTTTTGATACAGGAGTTACTGGCATTGGTGGAGCAAAGGATTTAATCCTTTACATCTTTGGTGTCCCAATAACTGCATTTTTTATCAAGCAAAGCGTAATGCCACGTGTAATTCCTAATGAAGTTTTCATCCCAAGCATCACTTCAGCCACAGTCTTCTTTCTTGCCAAACTCAACAAGATATGAAAAATATGCAATTGTATTGGTTAAAAAAACACAGGTTTTACTAAGGACCATTGAATGGAAATTATAATGTTGTATGATCTTCTAATACTTGTTGTTTATTATATGGAGTCGACACCAGGCATATATGCTCTTGTACATGGCTCAATTATTAATAGCTTTCCGTGTGTAAACTAAAGTATATGACACAAAACTATGCTCAATGTGATACGAAAATTGTACAGATTTGATTGTATTAGATTGTTTGAGTGAGTGTTGTGTGGGCATGAGCTCAGGGGCGGTTGATGCATTTGGGGGCCTTAAGGCAAAAACTAACATTGAGGCCTTTTATATATATAACTTAAAAAAATTAAATATTATTTAAATTCTATTATCTTGTTTTATATACAAAATTATTACTAATTAACATAAACCATGTAAATTTTTTTTTAGAAGTCTATAGATTCAAAATATTTGACAAAACTTTTCACATCTATTGATGTGGTAGATTAATAGTGGTAAGTAAAAGAATGATATTAATGGTGGATCTAAATGAGAACAAGTAAAAATTAGTCAACTCAACTATTGTGAAAAATGTTGTAAACTTTTTTTTTTTTGTATTGCTCTCTTTTTTATTTTTTGAGAAGTGCTATATTCAATTATTCACAACAAATCCTAATTGTTAAATTGTTACTGATTCTAATTTGAACCTACTACTAGAATTATATTTTTGCCATCAATAACAGCTTGTAACAACTTGCAACTTATGATTTTTTGTAAAAATATTATGAAAAATGTTGTGGATGCATTTTTCTCTATTTTTTTCTTGTCTTTCATTTGATAAAAAAATTATTTTATTCGTTAGCTAATATTTGGACTTAATTAATAAATAAAAAAACCCTATTGGTTAAAATTTGGGAGCTTTTTTTATACTTAAGGCCTTAGGCGATTGCATCTACTGTAGGACCGTCACTGAGTGAACTGAGTCTATTGGGTGTTTACTAGGTGGATTTTTTTGTTTATAAGAAAGTTCACATAAGAAAGTTCTATTCTTATTTTAGTATAGCTTAGATCTAGTGTCGAATTGGACTTGTCATAATGGTGACACACTATTCCCTTTTAAAGTGATAATTATTCATCAATTATAACATCAATTGACTAAATTTTATATAAATATATAAATTTATACAGTATGTAAGGTTGTACACGTTGCGGTGCGGCTGGTTTTTGGGGCTTTTTTGCGTCACACCTACAGGGGCAATTTCCCCTCGTCCCTAATTGCACCTCATCTGTGGAGGAGAAGTAACCGGTTTACACGAGGTGCGGTGCAAGACACCAGTTCAATGCGGTTAGTTCAGTTAATTCCACATTCTCCCAGGAACTAAACACAATGCAATTAACGACCCCAAACCACGTCATGATCATTTAAAAATCCAAATATTCCAAAAACAAAAAAAGAACCAAAGAAAACAAAAAATTAAATACAAACAGATTCACAATATTTCTCTCAAACTTACCCCCATTTAAAATCACAAAAAACCCAACAAAAAAAAAAACTAAACTAAACCCATAAAAGATCAAACAAAACCATTAAAAATAAAATACATAAACAAACCTGGTAGGAGCATATGAAGTCAAAAGTATTACTAGAAATTCCTGAGAATGTTGTGACAAAAAGGAGAGTGGAGATGGTGAAACTTCAAGAAATGTGGCATCGAGCTATAGATTGTGGTGGTACCAAGCAACAAAGGTTGAGAAGAGAGATAGAGAGAAGAGGCAATTGGGAGGGAGACTAACAAGAGAGAGAAAGAGAAGGGTGGGTAACATAAATAAACATAGGAATTAAAATCAAGCCAACTAAAACGGCGTCGTTTTATTTATTTATTTTTAAAAAAATTTGAATTTTATTGTAAAAAAACATCTTTTGGAACTGATATAAAACTAATATCAAGTACTAAAACGACGCCGTTTTTATATTTAAAAAAGAAATTAAAAAAAAAACCTAATATTTTTCTTCTACCTTGCATCTTTTGCTTTCATGCCTTGTCTGAGTTTTCTTCTCTCTTCTGAAACATAAAATTATATATACTAATATATGATATATGTCAAATTATAGTGTGTGTGTATATATATATATACCGGTGCGGTGTGATTTTTCGTCGGAGTGCAAGATAGCCACTGCTTGTCACATCGGCAGTCTTCAGTTTGCCTAGATCGCCGCCAACCACTGCGCTGGACACCTACGGTGGGTCTTTGAAGCGATCGGATCAGTTCGGCGCCTGCTGGTTTCATCGACGCTGGTTGAATCCTGAACAGGCCCAACAGTATGTTACCATCGTGATGGGTCCAATGCGTAATTATTACTTTAAATAGACAACCAAAAGAAAATGATATGAAAGAAGAAAAAAAAATCAAACAAAAGAGAAAGGAAAATATATGTGTGTGTGTGTTGGTAAAAAAATATTATACTTTCTGATAGAGAAAAGTAACCAACACCATATGATACGATTATTAATTCAACTTTTGAACTTATTAATTTGATGTTATTTTTTGATAGATAAATTTTTAGCATTTTTATTTTTAATGAGATATCATTCCTCCATGAATGATGGTATAGGGCTCAATAGAAAATGAGAAAGTCTATAAACACAACTTTTGTCACAGTTTTGATGTGATTGACTACAAGCAATAAAAAAAAAATTGTGAGTTCATGTGAAAGTGATAGTTCACAAATTACAGTTGATCATTACATCATTAAGTTGTGAAAAAGTGTGCAATAGTAGAAGAAATGATAGAAAAATTATATTATCCATGCATAATATACTATTAGGCTTATTCTCATTTATAATATTGCATTTGCTTTCATAAAGGTTGGAACCTCTTGAATGTTAGAGTTTGAAAATTTTTACACATTTTCCTTTCGAAAAAATGAACTCATAAAATTTTAGTGGGCCAAACCATGAATATAACCTTTTAATTATTTTTTAATGAAAAAAAGAAGAGCATTTTCAAGATTTTAGGGGGCCAGTCCGTCGGCCATAAATAACATGCCTCTGTCCTTTGCTGACAAGAATGCTAACTAAACCTTCTTTACCCACAAAACTTCACAATATATTGTCCAAACTTCGATTACCAACCTTTGTCTGCTCATCAGTTTGAGGGTGACAAATTGAGTTAAATTGAAGATTAGTTTCCAGCTTTTGCCAAAAGTACTGCACCAAAAAATGACTCATGAACTTGGTGGCAAAAAAGTTCTTAGTAAAAACTTTACAACTACAGTGTTAACACTCAGCTCTCTACCACAACTCATAATGGCTATGAGGAAGTTGAAATATTCTATTGAAAACTGAAACATTCCACATGATTTCGGCTTGGGTTCGGAAAATGGGCTAAGTTGGACTTACTGATAGTCCTAAAGACTAGCTTCAGAGGAACAAAGAGACAGCCCTGCCCAGTTGAAATCTCTTTTCTTTTCGCATATGCACTTTAAAGTTCAGGCCCATTATCTTTTTCTACAAGTCCCAGGACAAATTCTTGAAGTATTTTACAGATTGCGAATTTGCGTTTTAGCTCTTGGATACAAAAACATTTTTGCACATATGTTACCTTTGTTGCATTTGAGATTTTTAAACGAAAATATATTATATGTACATTAAGAAGAATAATCATGAGGGACAGTCTTGGCAATCAGGGGTTTCTCATTTCTTTGTCTTTTAATGTGAATGTTTTCATTATGCTCTCCTTTTGTGAGTGTGTTCATAGGTGGTATCAAATAGGAATAACAATGATTAAATTTGGGTTGGGATTGGAAAAGTCTGTCCAAATTCAAAATAAGAATTTTTTGAACTTATAAACCAAACCAACGAAAACCCAACTCAATTTTCCTGTTTCCAACTTCCAAGATTTCTCTTCTCACTCAATAACCGTTACCTTTATTGGGTTAAATCTCAAAGATTTTCCATCTCAAAGGTAGAGAAGTAATGCAAAGCAAACTTTTGAGCTTCTCATTTTTCATATACGAAAGAAGTGTTTTTTTTTTTTACAACAAACCATATTTGTATTAGAAAAATGTTAAAACTATTGCCAATCACTCATGCATACAAACAAACGTGATTATGATTGCTGCCACTTCAATGATATAATAAATAAATGCCAATTTTTCTTTTATGATTATTAACATATTAATTTTTAAGACTTATGTAATTGTAATATCTTTAGTATTAATCATTAGATTTAGCAAACTTAGAATGATATAAGTGAGTTTTTTAATGGGTTTAATTTAAGTATAATTTTAAGTTTCTCAATTGAATTTAATCACATGATTGCATTGACCAATATAAGTAAAACAATGTTATCTTTTCTATGTTCAATGCAATCAAATGATTGAGCAATCAATCGGAGAATCTAAAGTAAAACATATAAGAAACTATATCTAAGTTTTGGCGGTTGTTAAAGTTCGGTTGGTCTCTTTATCTATCCAAAATTAGGAATCAAGTTCCCTAAATTTTTGCAAGGGAACACCTAAGAACAGTAAATAACAACCTTGCTTTTCGCCCTTTATCTCCAAAAGTTACGGCTTGTAGAGGTTGTAGGAGACGAACGAGTCTCTCTCTTTTTGGATCACAAAACCAAAAAAGCACACTAGAGATAATCATGCTTCTCTGGCCAATTAAGGAATGAAAGTTAATTTCTTGGTTTTTCTTAGTCAAACTTCTTCACAAGAAAATTTTAAAGAAAGGTATAAGAAAGCATATGAATCCTAGTTTTGAACAAAGTTCAATCAAACACAAACTAAATGTTTTGCAGGCCCTATTGTTCACTTTCTCACCAGTGACAAGTGTCCACATCTAGTCAGTTCATTGTATACAAACTATGTACACATGCTGTCAGAATAGCATAACGACAAACCAATTGAGAAAACAAAAACAAAAACAAAAAATAATTTAACGACCAAAAATTTACACCACCATGACCGTTTGTTCTGGTTCAGAAAGAGAAAGGCACTCTTTGGTTCAATCGCTCTTTTCGCTTTCTTAACAAAAACTAAGAAAACAAAGAAACATATAGAAAGAGAGAGAGAATGAACATTGAAATATTCAAAATTCTGTGACCCTTAACTATTCATGCATTGGTAATTAACCAATGCTATTTTGATTCATTTTTTTCATCAGGGTCTTCGTGATTTCTCTCAAACAAGTACATAGTATGGATATCCAATCCCATTTCATGTCTCTATTGTAAAACTTGAGTATGCATATGTGAAAAGAGAGAGAGAGAGAGAGAGAGAGTACTAAAAGGAAAAGTTCAAAAGCATTGCAGAATGAACAAAGAGAGTGGTGTTTTAAAGGCATGGGAGGCCACAATTCGAAAAACACAGGCTGCAAAGAAACGTGCAAACAATTTCTTAGGAACCATGTCTGTGGCCCATGTAGATGACGATGAAGATGACAGCAATGATGACAAAGACAGCAATGGAAGACACAGTGGGGAAATATACCATGCTGAGAGGGTTCTCCCCAATGGTGATTACTATACAGGCCAATGGTGTGATAACTTTCCTCATGAACATGGCAAGTACTTATGGACCGATGGGTGCATGTACGTGGGAGAGTGGCATAGAGGCAAAACTATGGGGAAAGGTAGGTTTAGTTGGCCTTCCGGGGCTACATATGAGGGCGAGTTCAAGAGCGGTTATATGGATGGGATGGGCACGTATACGGGGAGTAATGGAGATACTTATAAAGGACAATGGATCATGAATTTGAAACATGGGAATGGCGTGAAGAATTTTGCCAATGGGGATTGGTATGAAGGCGAATGGCGGCGAGGATTGCAAGAAGGTCAAGGGAGGTATCAATGGAAGAACGGGAACCATTATGTTGGAGAATGGAAGAATGGAGAGATATGTGGTAAAGGTACATTTGTTTGGACTAATGGGAACAGGTTTGAAGGGTATTGGGAAGATGGATTGCCTAAAGGACATGGAAGTTTCAAATGGGTTGATGGGAGTTTTTATGTTGGGAATTGGAGTAAGGATCCAAGTGAACAAAATGGGACTTATTATCAACCAGGGTCATCCCCAGAAGCCAATCTTGAATGGGATCCTCAAGATGTGTATAATGTTGAATTGTGTGATTGTAAGATTTGTCCAGGAGAGAAAGTCTCAATTTTGCCATCACAGAAGAAGCTTGCGGTTTGGAGGTCAACAAAGTCAGGGGATGGTGCTAAGCCTAGGAGAGTGTCTGTTGATGGGAGAGTAAGTGTTGGGATAGAGAGGCCAATGGATAGAATGCGTATATGGGATGGTGATGAATCTAGTGATATTGTTAGTAGGACACCAACTGAGGGGAGAGATTCTGAGGATGATACGTTGGGTCTACATAACGATGATGTAATTCCAAGGGGCGTACCTAAGATACCATTGAAAGTACCAAGGAAAGCTAAGAGACAAGGAGAGACAATATGCAAAGGGCACAAGAATTATGAGCTCATGCTCAATTTGCAGTTGGGAATCAGGTATTTTTACTGATATAGTATATTATTAGGCTTCTGTCACCTTCTCTTTATTATTATTTTTTTTTGGTGATCTGCTTTGTTCCAAACATATAATCTATGTCTTGCTATCACCGCTATATTGTTTTATTGCTTTTATCTAAAGTTGTTTTTTTCTCAGTTTGTTGGCCTTGTCAAGATGCGTATAGGATTTTATTTAGTTGGATTAAAAAATTCACAATTTCCTTTTTAAGGTGTGGCAATCACTTCTATTCTATATGTAATTTTTTTCTTCAGTTTTTCTATATGTAATTGGTTCTGTTTGTTTGCTAAACAAAAACTTTAATCTATTAAATTGAATTCGGAGGCTGGACATATTTCCAAAGTCCAAACTCCACTCTAGTGAGTAAAATGCAACTTATCTGATTTATTTCATTATTCAAATTTTGTTTCTAGTGCTCAGTTTTCTCAGCAATCAAAGGACAAAAAATAAAACTAGAATTGGCTACATCACTTTAACAGCTGTCACCCAACAATCCTTCCATTCGTACAGGGTCACCATGTTTGTTTCTGAATACCTCCCATGTTCTATTCTTGTGAACCATCTAATGACTCCATTTTCTTACCTTTTAAAGTTGCAGTTAACAGTCTTCTATTTCCAATTCAATTAAATACTAGTAGTAAGTTAACCAGTAAGATTGTGCAATTTGATGAACAAGTTATAATTCATCTTTAAAGGAGTTTTGTTAAATGATGGCGCATTACAAGAGAAAAAGTGGGTCTAATAATAGAAGAAATACAACTTTCTGACCATTCAAGCTTTGGCCTTTTTGTCAGGCTTACTGTAAGTTTTCTTTAACAATCAAAAAAGGAAGTTTTGTCAACTCTTATCATTTGAGATTCATGTTCAGGCTATTCTTTTTGGCTACATCACATTCTAGAATATCTAATAAGGATTATGATTCTGCTTGCTGCAATGATTTTTGCATGTTTTCTTACAAAAGTGATTCTAAAGACATGAAAACTATGATATGTAGCACATAGTCTCCAAAATTGAAGCAATGTATCTTTCATTTTCCTTTTCATTCACCAGTTTAAAGGTAAATGTATACATATGATTGCTTTGTGTTTTATCACTCATTATCAGTATGTGGACTGATTGGACAGGCATTCTGTTGGAAGACCTGCTCCAGCTGCATCCCTTGATTTGAAGTCTTCAGCTTTTGATCCAAAGGAAAAGGTATGGACAAAATTTCCTCCAGAAGGATCCAAGTACACTCCACCACATCAGTCCTGTGAATTTAAATGGAAGGATTACTGCCCATTAGTCTTCAGGTGAATCCTCGAAGTATAATATCTTGTTTCTGTTTCTTGTTTTCTTTTGCACTTGAGCAGCTAATACTTCATTACCATTGTCACACTGTGCAATAGAGCCTTCCAACCTGGAACATAGGTTATTGACTACTAAGTCTACTATTGCATGTCATCGGAATGTGGGAGCAAGACTCTTATTAAATGATAAAATAAGTCACTATTTAAGCTAACATGTTAAACCAAAGTTTTTAGTATCATCTTGTCATCCTCATCTTTTAACTATTTTTCTTTTCTTGTCTTCAGGACTCTAAGGAAGTTGTTCAATGTGGACCCAGCTGATTACATGATTTCAATCTGTGGGAATGATGCTCTCCGGGAACTCTCCTCTCCTGGTAAAAGTGGAAGCTTCTTTTACCTGACCAATGATGACCGCTACATGATAAAGACTATAAAAAAGGCAGAAGTAAAAGTGAGTTTCACATAGTTTTGCCCTTTCTATTTTTTGTTTGAAATTATTTCTAAATATAATTCAGCAATTGGTTTCATGGTGTAGGTGCTATTAAGGATGCTTTCAGCCTATTATAACCATTTTCGAGCCTTCGAAAACACTCTAGTAACCAAATTTTATGGTCTGCATTGTGTAAAGCTAACTGGAACTATCCAGAAGAAGGTAGATGTCCTATAGTTCCATAGAAAAATAACATGTGCAAAAAACAAATTGTATGAAAAAGATCAGGTCATCATTTCTTACCATTATCATACTATCAGTTTTAAATTTCTAATAGCTGCATTAATTAGCATGTCTTTATGGTTCACATATCTAGAAGAAAAGTGTTATCTAATCTATCACTTTTATATGCTCATATGTAATGTGGTTGAAAATATAGGTACGCTTCATCATAATGGGGAATCTCTTTCGTTCTGACTATACCATCCACAGACGCTTTGACTTGAAGGGATCTTCCCTTGGCCGCACAACAGATAAGCCGGAGACAGAGATTGATGAAACCACCATCCTTAAAGACCTTGATTTGAACTTTTTATTCAGACTACAGAAGTCATGGTTTCAAGAGTTTTGCAGGTGAAACATAGTTCATGCCTTTCTAAATGCTTCATTTAATTGCTAGCATGCTACAAATGCAACCCCAAGAGTTTTGCCACCAAATGGAGCATTGCTTTCCTTTCCATTTTCCTTTCTTGGCCTTCCTAAATGTACATTTGCTCTTACAGGCAAATTGATAGGGACTGTGAGTTTCTCGAGCAGGAGAGAATTATGGACTATAGTCTTTTGGTGGGTCTTCACTTCAGAGAAATATCAACTGCTGGTGACTTAATTCCTTCTGGAACTCAGAGTCCTACTGGTCAATTTTCACTCTTTCACAAGATTACTTTGAATTGATATTAATCTCATATTTATGCTTTTTACTTATAACAATGGACTGTTTTTCTTCTTGCAGGTGACTCTGAGGGTGATGGAGTTCCTCGTCTTTCAAGAGCAGACATGGATCAACTTCTTTTAGACCCATCCAGGTAAATTGTATATATTAAATCATTAAAAAGTGATCAATCAATATGTGTCTCAATGTATATTTGTGAGTTGATTTCAATAAGAAAACTTGGAGAATTTTAGATCTATAACAGATAGTAAGAGGAGTAAAAAAAAAAAACCAACAACATTCTTCCTGGGAAGAGAAACACCTCATGAAGAACAAGAATTAGAGAAAGACTAATCATCAGGGAGGATGAAATGGCCTTGATGCTCCTCGAAAGTAAATTTTTCCTAATAATCAGTGGGTAACTAATGCAACTAAGGAAACTTTTTCGCCAATCATTTTTTACTCAATGACTACATAGAGTCACCCCTAGAATTCGAGTATCATTACAGAACCCCTTTGCCTTTTTACTCAATGACCACAAAGTTCCAACCTAGTTGGTTGGGGAAAGGAAAGATGCTAAAAATTGGCTTCCTTACATAATCAGGTTGACCTGGATTATACAATGATCAGCCGTTAAGGTTGAGCTTACATATAAAATGATGTTGTATTATGAAACAGAATTAGAGGTGAAAAATTATGGAAATTATCTCATACAACAGTAATGTAGTTAACAATGACCACTACTTATATATCAACAATGATGATTTGGTTACGAGTAGTGAACATGATAATAGCACTATATCATTATTACTCAAAGTAATGAAAGAATTTGTTTTGACATAGTTGAATATTGGCTATTGCAGGTGGGCTAGTATTAAATTAGGCTTGAACATGCCAGCACGGGTGGAAAAGACTATAAGAAGAAATGATTGTGAATTTCAGCTCATAGGAGAACCAACAGGGGAGTATTATGATGTTGTAATGTTTTTTGGAATAATTGACATACTTCAAGACTACGACATCAGCAAGAAGCTTGAGCATGTATACAAGTCCATCCAATATGACCCGACCTCTATATCAGCTGTTGATCCAAGACAATATTCAAAGCGCTTCCGGGATTTCATATTTAACATATTTACAGACGACACTTGAAAGACTTTAAGCAAGTAGCTTTTGCATTTCAGTTCATCATTGCCCAAGAAGTCTGCATTCGCCAGAACTGCCTCCGGATGCTAGTAGCATCCTGTCCCGGCTAGAGTCCCACTGTGGCTATAAATTTCACCATTTGGAAGACTAACTGTAGCTTTCGGGGCTAAGCTCCACATCATATTGATTGGTCCTGTTGTCCATTGTATTCTTTCCTTTGCTTTATATACATCTTAGATATATACAGAATGTGTTAGCATATTATAGAAAATGCTGTAAGCAGAACCAGAGGTGTGTCCAATTGTAAAACTGTATCAAAATATATTGTTTTGATCAATTTTTTTTTAGTTTCAAGAGATATAGAGATGTACGATTTGTGGCATTTGTTTTAAAATGAAATGTATATAGGAAAATTGTATTTATTAATTATTTTTCTAATAATATTCCTCTCTTGCTCTCTCTTCTTCCCCCCCCCCCCCCCTTGCTCGCTCTCTCTCTCTCTCTCTCTCTCTCTCTCTCTCTGCTTTAGTGAATTAGTGTCTTGTTTTGCTATGCCTGAGAAGGTAGGAGGGGTCATACAAGACAAAATCTATGTCAAATCCAATGATAAGTTCTACTCTGTCACAATGACATGACAACAAAGAAAAGGTAAAATAATGATTGCGAAAAAAGACATGTTCAGCCATCTTGGAATGGAAATACTCACAATTAGAATTTACAAAATTGTAATAAGACCTAATGGTATTGGGTAAAAGTGGGATAAGATCCCCTCCTATTGAATCCTCCAATTCCATTTAATTTTGATTTAAATGTAAAACATGTGGCATTTAAAAATTGAATAAGTGTCACATGTTCGACATCCAACTAAAAATTAGAGGGAATTGGAAGATTTAATTCAATTGGTCATTTTTAGAAATTTAAAGGGGGGATTTTTTTAAAAAAATTTATTTAAGGTTACACCTATTATCAAGACTAGATAAATTCCCAAGCGATGCATGGATACTTTGCAAATTTATTTGAAATATTTTTTTATGTTTTTTAAGACCTATTTATAATACTCATTTTGTTGTATAAAATTTATGTTTTATCATAATATTTTTGAATGCTCTGAAACTCAATTTTCTTAATTCATAATTTATATAAATATTGAGTGAAATTGCTCTACTAATCTGAATTTTTGAGGTTGGAACAATCAAGATTTTTGGACATTTTTAGGAGAATAACATATTATATTATATGTAGACTTTAATTTTTAAATTGATTAAATGATTTTAAAATTTGAATTCAAAATATAAAATACTTTCATATCCTAAAATTTCAAAAATTCAAGCAACCTCTCAAACACTTCCTCAACTACTCAATTTTCACAACCAAATACCAACCCACAAATTTGAAACACCCATTTCATTATGTTAAAGAAAAAAAAAATCATAATATAGAGAATGTGATAAAATAAAGAAAAATGGTTAAAAACATTTCCATTTATAAAGATTTAAGAACAAAGTTTCTCTTCAAACTAGTTTGGAGAGAAACTCTTCAAACTTCTTATATATTTCATTTTTGAGTGTGAATTTTGAGAATCTAACCGTTGAATTTCATGTTCCTTATGTTCTTAACATACGTATCAAATTTCGTTCAAATTGGATATTATTTACTATTTGATCAATTAACTTATTTTTTACATACAACTTTAAATCACAAAAACTTGAAATTATAACATTTATTTGATGACATAGTAATTGATCTTTGATCTTCTTGAAATTTTGTAAGCATTAAGAATGTAATAAGAACATATAATCTAACGATTAGATTTTCAAAATTCACACTCAATATAAAAATATATGATGAGTTTGTAGGGCTTCTCTCCAAACTAGTTTGGAGAGAAACTTTGTTCAAGATTTAATTTCCTTTCGTTAGGCTTCCACATAAAATAAAATATAAAATAAAAACTAACACAAAAGACACTATAAAGTCATCATTGACTTTCACTTTATCATCATAGCTCACATTGATATCGCACTAAATAACAGTAAAAACTACAAAGAAACCTAAAAATTATGAGTTCTAAAACATAATAAAAACAACTAATCTCGTTAATATATAATCAATTAGAATGTTTCTTTCTATTTCTATTTAGTTCTAAAACAAAATACAACTATGAATTTCCCACACCAATGACCAAACACCTAAAGATCCGAAGCCAATCACATTCTTTACACAACCCACAACATCTGACCTCAACATCAAAACAATAAGTTGTTGTCTTCACTCAATAAAAAAAACAGGTCATCTTCCTTGGTTATAGTAAACTCATACGGGTTAAAATTAGATAAGATGACGAAGTTGGAGCTAAGTAGTTGTCATTGAAAGGTTGAAAATATATAACATCATTCTTAGTTGGGATGTAATTCAAATGAGATGGCACGAAGGGTTGTGAGCATGTATATATAAAAAAGTAGAAGTGCAAGATATTTTTAGCTTAAAACATTGAACTAAAGAGAACAAAGAGTCTTACAAAGTATCATTATTCTTTAATAAGAAAAGTCTTGCAGCATTGAACTAAAGGAACCAAAAGTCCTTTTTTTTTGTTTGTTCTTATCTTGTGGCTTTATATATTATTTCAATTATCTTTTTTTTAAAAGCACCACATAGTAGAATATCATACTCTCTTGCATGAAGTCTATGTTTATATATATATATATATATATATATATTAATTGAGTGATTGATTAGATTGCATTAATATATATATATATATATATATATATATATATATATATATTAATGCAATATATATATTAATTGACTGATTGATTAGATTGCATTAATTATTAATGCATGAGAATCTAATTTTCTTTGGCTCACAATTTAGGATAGAAAACAAATTGAAAAAAGAAAAAGTAAGAAATAAATTTTTTTTTTTAAAGATAATATTATTTTGTATTGCTTTGTCATAAACAAAAAATTGAGAGAAAATAATTAGTATTTTTTTCCCTTACATCTTTCACTTCAAATTTCACCTACATTTAATGGAAAATTTTACCATCTCTAAAAGGAAGATTATGACATATATACCTTTAAATTTCTTTTATGTCCCTCTTGACAATTCAATTACCACAAACAAAGGATGAGAAATTAAAAGCTCTCTAATCTTCTCTTTCTTTCAACCAAACATGATGTTGGGGAATTTATTTGGTGTGTATTTTACTTATATACTAATTGGATGTGACCCAAAAATAGGAAAGAATATTTTTATTTTTTTAGAGAGAAAAATAGGAAATTATATATATATATATATATAAAAGGCCTAAAACAGTGCATAACGAACGCTTTTTAGTCTAGTCTAGTCTATATACTTGATTCCTGTTGTTTACAAACTAGCATTTATATGCTTCAAGATAGGATTGTTCAATAACTGACAAGGTTGGTGCGATGCAAAATGCTCACCAAAAGCCGATCATGCCAACTAATGAGATTGTTGATTGGTTTCATTTCTAAACTCATTGGTCCTCCTAAAACTACAACATTGGTGATTGTTGTCTCAAAATCAGATATTCTCTATGCTTTTAGAAGTGAGACGAAACGATCTCCTCAACTAAATATGATCACTCTAGTTATACATAACTATAGTAGAGTAGTTTATGATCCTTAATTTTCAATTTTTATTAGTCTCAAATCAATGTCCTTAAAAAGCCCCATCTAAATCATGAAGCTACAAGTAGTATTTTATGCCAACTATCCACTGAAAAACCTATCATCAATGCACTTGGTTGTTTCCGCTTCGTTGTCCATACTGAACTCGATTACTCTTAACTGAACAGAATGTTAAATTATTAATTTGATCTAAAATTAGAAGTACTATAAAATGGCACACCCAACAAACAAAACTCCTACTTTTATGATGTTTCACCATCTGAGAGAGGTGATTGATAGGTAATGTTACTCATATATAGGCAATCTTACCTCTCTCTCTCTCTCTCTCTCTCTCTCTCTCTCTTATATATATATATATATATATATATCTCTCTCTATATATATATATATATATTCTTTTTTCAAGGCACTAATTCCCAAAACTCAAACTAGCGATGTCTTGCTTTTAATGGAAAACACTTGCTGTCAAACTAAAGCCTCACCATATCTATATAATATTTAAAAGCTGAAGCGTAGCATTCCGGTCCACTTCATTCCATATAGTTCACTTTGGTTCACTTTCTGTCCATTCTATCCACTTCGGTTCATTTTGGTCCACTTGGTCCATTTCGATCCACTTTGGTTCATTCCACTTTAATGCACTTATTCAAGAATGGGAAAATACATGTTTCGGTTGAGAATACCTATTTTAGATATGAATTTATTAAAATATTTAGATCTCGAACTTGTGATTATAAAATTAAGGGAAACTCATGAGCTTTTCTTTGTTCTTTTTTCTTTTCTTTATTTATTGTTTCCCTTGTAATAGTCTCTTGATATTGGTAATCACTTCAACATGTGTTTGGGAATCTAACGAGCTGTTTGGTAACGTTGTTCTAGTAACGTTGTTTATATTCTTTGGAAATACGTTTGAGTAAAAAAGTGTAAAAATATATGTAATGTTATTTAAAAACTGAAAACATATGTTTAAACACATGTACCAAACGGGCCTTAATTGTTTTGAAAAAAATTTAAAACGATCAATGAAACTCCGAGAGTAACAAGAATTAGAGCATTAGTATTGAGTGTGCTAAAATCTATGACACCCAAAATGCTATTGCACACCAAACAGCAAAGAAAAAAAAGCTCCATCTAGTGTGTCATTTCTAAAAACATACAAATGTGCTACAATGATCTACTACTAGTAGCAATGACTGTAGCCCTCAGCTATATTTTTTTATCCCTCTCTCTCTCTTATAAATCGGCAAAGGTGTTGAGATTTGTTGGTTTTGCAAAAGTTTGGTGTTTTTCTAGTAGGAATGCTATAGGTTTTTGTGCTGGATGTGTGTTCATTGGTTATAGTGGTGATGGTTATTGCAGTGGTTGTGGGTTGGGTGTTGGTTTTTGTGGTGGTTGCGGGTTGGGTGTGTGTTGCTCATGGTTTTGGAGTCAATGTATGAGGCTCCGATCTCTTAGAAGTCATTCGAGTTTAGGCTAGGGAGGAAATGCTCACACAATGCTGAGTTACTGACAAAGGAGGAATTTTGCAGGGCATTTGTGGTATGGTACTTAACGGGTAATTTGAGCACAATTTTGGATGGGATGAAAGTGGAGACGGTGATAAATGAGGGAAGTGAGGGATAAGAGAGTGATAGATTTGGTGAAGTCGACATTGAAACATTGGGAGTTACATTAAAATAAGATATAAGATGCAAGGCGAATTGTGAAATGATTTGTTAAAAGTAGCATTTTTTTTACCACATAGAATGCTAATACTCTTATGAAAACTAAAGATTAGCTAAGGAACAGGAATACCAACAGCCGAACAAAAACCTTCCAAAAGAAAATAGTTGCAACATCAAAAACCATGTCAAGCATACACAATGAAAAATGCCAGCAGTAAGACAGAATGACAGTAACCATAATGGTTAAAAACACCAAATGCGTTTCTATTTGCATAGAATACTTATTTATCACCTAAAATCCCAATACACCAACATAATACCAAGACCCTTTTTTCTACAAACCTTAAATTTGATAGCTTGAAGCTTTTTAGCAGTTCAAGCAATAGTTGCAATATCAAAATCAATGTCAAGCATACACAAAGAAACATGACGGCAGACAGACAGAATGAAAATAACCATAATGGTTCAAAACACCAGAGGCGTCTCTACTTGCATAGAATACTTATTTATCACCTAACATCCCAAATCCACCAACATAATACCAAGACCCTATCACCACAAACCTTAAATTTACTAGCTGGAAACTTTTAAGCAGCTCATGCAAACTGCCTATTTAACTTTTACAGATCAATTGCCTGCTACAGGAACTATGGCATTGACTAGTAGCACACCCTTCTGAAACAACTCTTCCTTGGGCAGTACGTAGAATAGCTACTTTCTTTCAACTCAACTCCAGACGTTTGCCCAACCCCATGGAAATGCAAGGTAGATGTTATACAACCAACCCATCCAACCAGGAAAGCATTTATTTTCAGTAAATTTCCCATTTCCCAACGTACTCTCCTTTACTCACCATCAGCCCGTCTGGAGAGCTCAACATAAGCTGTATAAAAATACAAGAAAACATATTCAGGGCAATGAATAAGTGCAATAATAAAGTAAGCAACTACAACTCTCCAGTCCCATGTATAACATGTGCCAGTCGTCTCATGGCACAAACCCACAGATTGCATCATAATTGCTCAGGTTGCCACCGGCATTGCAGATAAACTAACTAAAATTCTACTGTTCAGTAAATTTACATATATTTTAAGGAAGTTACCCAAACTTGCACCTAAAGTAGTTTCACTTGTCACAAAACCTACATCCATACAGGATGTGCATGTTAATCACATTACTAACCTCAGAAACAAGTACAACATACATATTGGTAACCAACATCATTTATGTGAGCGTGTGTGTAATGCACCAGCAAGTGGCAAAAAAATCACATAATGGTGTAGGCAAAAATGATGAATGATACATGAGAGAGAGAGAGAGACCTGTTTAAAGAGCAGGCACCTGCAACACTCCAAGATCATCCATGCTCTCCAACTAAAACTTAATACCATTGGCAGGACTGCAAAGAACTGAGGCTGAACTTGGTTGTGCCAGTCCTCAGGATTGTTCACCATAACAGATTCTTCATAACCTCAACGTAGAAAACATATCAGAAAATTTCAATGTGGAAAAAATCACATGAATATAATCATGAAAAACTATAACTTCATCGCAAGAAGATGCTCAAGAAGATCAATTAGAAAATTCAGAAGCAAAAAACACTACTGATTACAAACTTACCACACATAATGATCTCACACAAAGAACTGATCATCCCAGAGAGATTGTCCTTGATACTGCTTCGGCGGTGGAATGGAATCCTGATTCATTTTAATAGTCTTCTGCTGGTGCAGTCCCTGGTATGCTTTCAGAGGATCAGGAGCCTGGTATTCCTGCCAGTTCATCTGGTTTTCCACTTGGACTTGAGATGATGGGACTCGTTTTCCAGGAAATGGAAAACTTATCATCCCCATATTGCCCTTACTTGCTTGGTGATATGATTGTGGTGTATGATTTATGGAATTGTCAAACCTGGTGCAATTAGCTGACGATGGCATCTGATATCCATCTAGCCATCTATAATCATCCAACTGTGAGGTCTCATCCTTCAAAGTAGTGTCAGACAAGGACTCATCCTCGAGTTTTGGAGCAACAGGCTTAAATCCAGGTGGAGGACCAAAGTGTCTTAGTGGCCGACTCACTGGATTCTTTCTTAAACTTGCTGCCAAGGTTGATGATGGATTCAGAGAGAGACTATCAAAGCCGGCTCCAGTAGACATAATTGAATCAAACTTAGACGGTATCCCAGCATCAAAACCCTGAGCAAACTCATTGCCAGAACTTGTATTAACAGAGTGAGGAAAAGGAAGTGACAGTGCTGCATGCTGCAAAACTCCAAAATGTTCTCGAAAACCTGGTTTCACAACCCCATTCTCTGTTCTGTTCAAATTGTTCATCCCATTAGCCAGACGAGCTTGCTGTTCAAGCAGCCACTTTGAAGTACTTGGCTGGAAAGATTGCACATGCTGGGGCAGAATGGTAGCAAGAGATGTGGGAGGACCTAACTGTGCATTGAGAGCATTTGGGCCTAAATTTGAATCTAATGCATTCCCTGATACTCTACCTTCAAGTGGAGCTGAAACAGAAACATCACAACTTCCCATATCACCCTGGGAATCATTACCACCAGGGACAAGAGCATCATAAGAAGACAACTCTGGATCAATGAAATTAGCATGCTTATAAGCCACAAATGGTTGAAAAACAATAACCTCGTCCTCTTCTTCTCCTTCTGTATATAATTGTGCCTTTGGTGGAAAAACTCCCACATTCATTTTCTTCTCCCGTGGTTCTTGCTCCGAGCCATTTGATGCAGGCATTTCCAAAGAACTAGGAAGCCCAAAATCATCGGATATTTGAGGCTCAGCGCCTATAGCAAAGTTCTTCAACCTTGGATCAAAATACATATATTCTTGCCCAACCCGAACTACACTAACAAGAGACTTGCCAGCTGCTATAATCCTCTGAAAACGAGCTTTTTTCTCCTTGTCACTACCATCACTTCCAACTTGCTTCCGTGAAAAATCAAGAATCATTTGTGCAGGAACAAGAGGGAGAAACCCTCTCAATTCATAGTCTTCCCACAATGCAAACAGATTAGCAATTTCCCCTTCATCATACCTACTCATATTGAAAAAACATGTTTCATCTTTGTCCTCATTAATGGACATGAATCCACTTGACAAGAGCTTGTTCAAGAATGATATGCAATTATTCCAAAAAGATGACCTAGCAGTAGCTTCTTTTTCCTCAACTTCACTGCGAGCTGCAATTTCTGGATGACAAGCTAGCCACTCCAAAAATATCAGCACTCCAGGAAGTAAATAGCTTTCTGTTGGATCATGCAACTGCATGCATCTCTGAAGTATGTGTCCCATGAATTCAAAGGTAGCAGTATATGCATTCTGAAGAAGAACAGAACGTTGTAACATTTCAGCATACGATTGATTCTCACTTTCCCTATTGACATTGTAAACTGTGAAGATGAGAATGCTTATAAGCCTAACAATCATAAGTCCATTCTCTGCAGCACTTGAACCAAAATTGTAAACATCTTCTTGCCCAGAAGAAAGAAGCTCAAGAAAATCACTAATAACCACAGAGAAAACATCTACAAATGTTTCCAAGCTGGAAAATAAGAGAAAATATATATATCAAAAAGGAATTATTTCATGATTCCATCTAAAATGAAACAAAGGGTGAGAATTAATACCTTGTGCGAGTAAAGAGTACACCATTAAGTCGGACAAACCGAATGCTGAAAGCTTTAAATGTATCAGGTATACTGGATTGAATTTCCTTAACAAAACTTGCATCTGTTTTATCATCTTTCAATGGGCGCACAGCTCCACCTTTTCCTCTTCCTTTCCCAGGCGTTCTCACATGTGCAGCCTTGATTGTGGAAGCTTTGCCATCTCCAAGCAGCTGGGAAAAACTCTGTCGATTCTAAGGGAGAGAAAAAGAGGTATTACACTTTTTTTTTTTTTGATAAGTAAAAAAGAGGTATTACACAATTTGCCACCCATACTATCTAAATCCATATCTTTTCCCCCATTTTTTAAGGAGCCACAAAATGACTTCTAGGGAAATATCAGTATGTATAATCAGAATAGGCTTTGTATTACCAAAAGAATACAATTAACACATCTTCTAATGTATGAAAGAAAACCTCATTTCAGGCCAAGAAATAATACCTTCTCAAATGCAATAATCAAATTATCTCTTGCAGTTGAAAAGGGGTTATCAACTGCCAGACTCCGAAAATAGCGATAGATTGACAACAATTCATCCCCGGAATAGGAAGCCAATATTGAAAGCTGAAATAAGCAGAAATGAGCGCATACCAACATGATAAGGCAATCAATTATGAAAATATATGACAGGTGAAGTTATGTCATAACAAAAATGGATTGGAAACAAAAACCTGATGATGAGGGTTGCCACTTGAAGGCCAGAGTGAAGAAGCTTGCAAATAGTAACTTGATGCGGCTGCAAAATCTCTACTTTTGGAATCAGCTTCCCCATATAAACCTTTATAACGCGATAGGTCACCCAGATAAATCAGACAACGATGACAAGAAATCAAGCCTTTCTTCATCTCAGCAGATTTATTTCCACCTTTAGACTTAACCATCTTATTCTCTTGATCATCTGGAAAAGAACTCAGGGGTAAACCATACTTTGCTCTGATTTTCAACATCAGATCATGATAAAATCCAGTTGCTTCAGAAAGAAAGGTTTTAAACTGAGAGCGTATTTTTGTGATTCGATCAGGTCTTAAAGAAGATTTCGCACCCTGGGAAGTGGCTGAAACATTTGCAGTCACAGCAGCATTAAGATGTGCACGGAGCTCCTCAATTCTCCTGTAATGCAATTGCCATAGAGCATACTCTATATCATGTTGTTCACAGAAAGCATGATCTTCAAGAATAATTGCTTCATAGTTCTCCCGCATCTGTTGCCAGGCAGTGGGATCTGAGGGAACTCTCGCTTGGGCCAATCTCCTACGCTTATTCTCCAACTCAAGATTCTACAGGACAACAAATATGTCAATAAAAAAGATATTCATAATTCCTAACACTCCCCCTTCCCCCCACCAAAAAAAAAGTACATGACGAACTCCAAAAATTTTGTAGTACAAAAGAATAAAAATAAATCAAGAGATTGGGGGGGGGGGGGGGGGACGGAAAAAATGAAGTAAAAGATACAGACTAAGACCAAACATATATTCACAAATGACATATAAACACAATCACAAAATTTGAGAACACATGGCGCAAAAATTAAAGAATTTTGAAAATATATAACATTATATTTGCAATAAAGTAATGACATGCCTTGTTGTAAAGACGTTGAACGCGGTCCCTCGATGAAACCAAAGAATTATCCATTAGAACCGTCATCTTCCATCAAACATGTGTCACAAAATTTGACTATGAAAAATCCAACTTCAGTAGCAATATACAACATCTAACCTGCAAAGAAATTACAAGGAATAATACGGTTCAATCCTTACGCATAATCAATCATATTCAACAAGAACTGGTGTATGGAATACCACACACATTAGCTTCAGACATTAAATTTTTCAATAGGCAAGAATGATTTTATTAAACAAAGAGTACTTCATTACAATGGACACAAAGTAGACTAAAGAATTACAAAAAAAAAAGAAAAAAAAAAGAAGGAATTATGTATAAAAGGACAAAGACCCTAAAAACAACAGAATAGAATCTCTATGCATAAAACCCTCTACACGAGACCAATCAAACAAAGAGCCTTCAAAGGTGGCTAGTAGCTAATCCCCCATACTCTCCACATCCTCTGATGTATCCTACTGCGTTCCCACCATATGATCCAAAACTCCACATCAAATATAACAGAACCAAGTCAAAGAAGACCAAACAATATTTTGTAACTAACCTTCTACTTAAATCAAGAAAACACCAATATCTGGAATATCAATTGATAAAGAATCACAACAAAAGATATGCCCACATATTTTTTTCTCCACTCTGGAGCTCTTCATGAGAACCATTTATAATATAATTGAAGCACTAATCAAACTGTAAATTTGGTCAGCGGTATCAAAAGCAAGAAACAGCCAAAGGTTCAAAAAGAAAATGCGTAATCAAAGCTCAAAGTAACAAGATTTTTCATAAAACCATAAAAACATACAAAAAACTACAAAATAGTTTTAGACAAAACGAAGGTTATCCATATATTAAAATTCTAACACAATTGCAAGACACCACCCAACTTTCTCTTTTTAGCTTACCAACCAAAAAAAAGACCACCAAGTCCATTACTTATCAATGCCTCAAAGCTTTATCGCAATTAGTTAGAAAACCAATAAAACCAGTTCATAAACATTCTATTTTTTCCAGGCCCAAAACACTGCAGTTATAATTCATAAGTTTCCCCTGACAAACTCAAACTAAATTCTTTCAGCCATCACCATGATACTCTTTAAGCTTTACAGTCACCTCACGCAATTACTTCCCAAGTATGCACCGGTGTCCATACTTTTACTTTGATAAAGACTTTCTCCTTTCCAATCTTAAAGGCATCCTTAGAACACAAGCAGATTTCTTTCCTCTTATATGCCTCTCATCTAATGAATAATGACATCGTTTCTTCACAAAGCTCATCTAAAGAATAATGACATCTTTTCTTCACAAAACAACAAAATAGCCCTAATTCCCTAATACCAAAAATCCCCAAAAACTCCCCACTTACCGTGGGTCAAACCTTTTCTTATTTATTTATGCATAATATAAATTTTATTAATAAAAAAGAACACAGTAAAGAAAAATATGCTATGAGAGCAATAACGTCAGCCTGTTTACCTAGGTACTGATGGCCTTGTAGGTTGATGTTACTTCTCTTCCTTGTCATTAATATAAAAGAACCCAAAAAATGCACATCTCCTCTGCCCATATTAACTAAAAAATTTCTACTACTGATTATGGCTGCTTGAAAAATTCCAAAAATTACACAGTGAGGTCACAACATCCAAACAGGAGGAGAACAAAAGCAGGGATGCATAACTAAAATCTCCTTGTGCTATTTTAGATCTTAGGGTCCTTGGGTTGCGTTCACCTATTAACAGAAAAAGAAAAATGCAAAAAATACAATCTCCAAGTAGAAAGCAAAAAGTGGCTGTCCATGAACAACTACAAAGGGCCCACTGTAAACAACCTCCATTCTCTTCAATGTGGGGAAAAACCATACAATATGCATCAAATTCTTAACAACAACAGTCTGAATCTTTATTGAAGAGCCCTTGGTGATTGAAAAAAAAAAAAAAACCTTGCATCTGATAAATAAATAAATAAATTCTCTTATTGGCTACTACATTCATCGCACCCTATACCAATGACTATGAGCAACATCATCTTCCATAGAATATGCATCAAATTCATATGAACAACCGTCCAAAACTCCGAATCTTCAATGAGGAACCATTGATTGAACAGTAAATACCTTGATATCTAAAAATTCTCTTATTAACTACATCATTCATCGCACCCTAACCCTTACAAGCAACATTATCATCAATCTCCTCGGCTTATAAGAAAACAACTTGTTTAGCATAATTCCTATTAAAGAACCCGATATTTACATGATTTGAACAATAAATATCTTGATATCTAAAAATTCTCTTATTCCCTACATCTTTCATCGCGGACCCTAAACCCTACGCACAACATTATCATCAACCTCAGCTTATGACTCTTGTTTAGCATAATTCCTATAAAAAAAACCCGATAACTACATTATTGATCAAAACAGCAAACCCAATAACTCCGATTAATATTTAAACAGCATCAACTAAAGAAGTATAAACAATTAACCATACGTAGATCTCATTCTCACACCCTACATTCTTGAATTGATGAATTCCGAGCATAAATTACGTAAATATCGATACAGAAAGAAAATTAATATTGTGAAAAGCAGAATTTCGAAACCCTAATTCAAATAATCCAACCAAATAAATTGGAGAGAATCGCTTTTATAAACCAAACAATTACCACAAAGAATGTAATTATTAAACGGTTTAATCAGAGATTAAGAAAAAATAACAAAGAAATTAGATAAAGATTTTTAGAGTTGAAAAGTTTAACCTCAGATCTACGAAGAAAACGTCGTCGTCGTGGTGCGATTGTGAGGCTCGAGAATAGAGAATCGCAGAGGAATGTAATCTCTCTAGGGCTCAATCATTTTGATTTGGTGCGTTTGTGGAAGATTTTGAATTTTCTTTCTTTCTTTCTTCGCTTCCTTTTTCGTTTCTGATGTTTTTGTTTTTTTGGTTTGGTGATTGAAGACTTTGAAGTTAATGGGTCTTTTTCCGGGTTGGGACTTGGATTTGGAGTCTAGAGGCGGTGGAGATTTTTTTTTTACTTATTCATTAGTATATTTTTAGATTAAATTCTAATTTACACTATCTAATTTTTTATTACTTTTCAAGCAATCCTTTAATTTAAGTCAATTTTTCTTAATTTAAGTCCGTTAACTTTAATTCGTGCTCGATGTAGTTGTCTTCCATCCAATCAACATAGTTATGTTTATGATTTATCAAAACAATTTCATCATTACTTTATCCAAAAATAAAAAATACAATTTCATTATTATGTTATTCTTGTGATTTTAAATATAAAATTAAACTGGTTTCAAAATATATATATAATTAAATTAGGAAATATATTATTAATAAAAAAATTGTTTTATTATATGAAAAGGTTTTAAAAATAAAAAAAAAACCAATTTTATTCCTCTTTCTTTCCAACCATTGTAGCAACCTAGCCACCATCAACACCTATATCTTGGTTGCAACCTGACCGTTATTATCATGGCAAGGGGCAAAATGGGTAAGTAGTCTTAATTTTAAAGCCATATACCAAAATATCATTCTTTTCAAACTATTTAATAAAATGCCCATATTTTTTTGAAATTTGATTTTAACTAAATCGAGTTATAGGTAGAATTTTTTTTTTTTTTCTAAAAAAAATTTAAGTGGAACTTGACAATATTAATGTCGAGTTTTACTTTAAAATGTACATAGCAAATCAAGTTCCAAAACATGAGTATTTTACTAAATAGTTTGAAAATATGAGTATTTTGCTACATAATTTTAAAATTAAGGGTATTTACCCATTTTGCCCGGCCAAATCGGCCAAATACCACCTTTTTTTAAAAAAATAATTAGCCAAAAAACATTGTTTCGAAAATAAATGGGGATCTACCACTTTTTCCAGTACTCGAACTCACCAAACTCGAGTACCAGATTTTCTAGTTCCACCGTGACATGCTAGCATGGCATCTCGGATTAAAAAAATGCACTTAGTACTCGAGTTTACTGGACTCGAGTACTATATGTGGTACCTGAGTCCAATAAACTCGGGTACCAATCTGGGTTGGCCCCAATCTGTTCAACGTATCATGTCCATGATACTCGAGTATCATGGGCTCGGGTACTGTTAACACAATACCCGAGTCCACTAAACTCGGGTACCAATTGTGTAATGTTAGTTGATACTCAAGTTTCATGAACTCGGATACTGTGTTAACAGTACCCGAGTCCATGAAACTCGAGTATGAATCTGTGTTGGCTCGAATTTGTTGAGTCATCATGCCGATTAATACTCGAGTTTCATGGACTCTTGAGTATCAATCTGTGTTGGCCCCAAATTTCGGAGTATTTTAATCATGCGTATAAAAATTTTAACGTCCATTTGCATGAAGTTCTCGCTTATTACACACTCTTAAAATCCATTTGATTTTTAGTGAACATTTTTTAGTGCTCTTTATTTTAGGAAAGAGTTAATGAGGTGCTGCCATCTCCAGGCTCCCAAGTTTGTATGGGAAGACATCACATAATGGAGAGTGGAGAAGTGTAGGGGAAAATCTCTCCAAGCTGTGGTGTGTAAGCTAGCTTTAGGAGCAATCTACGATATTTGGCATCGGAGAAATGTAATTATCATTGGAAAGGGCATTTTGAAATATGAAGGCTCTTTCTCAAACAGAGTCGTTGCAATACTTGGAGTTTCAGCTTGAAGATTTTGCAGTGCATTTCTTAAATGGGATTTGTTTAGATTTTGGTTGCTAGTAGGGTGGTTTTACAAAGGCTACCTCTTCCTTATGTGCGTTTTTTGTCCTTTACTGTGACATGCAATACGTTTTCCATCACCAACATCTACAAATAATATTGAATAAATTCCATGTAATTATGCACACTTGGACAAACCATAGACACATAATGATTATGTAGAAACTTGAAAAGGATCCTATTTTCCATGACATTTTCATAAGTAATCTTGTAATTCTGAAGAATGGAACATAACTAGTTGATTTAATGATGATGAATCTACAAAAGTTTGTTCAATGTGCTGAATAGATACAATTATTGCAGCCACAATACGTTGTAGGACACAAGGCTTACTACCTTTAAAAACTGTCTTCTCAAAGTGCACGCCAGAAACATGGCCTCTTCTTTCATCCGACTCTAGAAACCTATTTGGCTTCCAGAAGAAAACAAAGTGGAGTTCACGTTGACCGGAACTTGGATGGGAAGGTCCTGTGGTGGTTGCCTTAGAGAGCAACTCATAAACCCTCCTTTGAATTCGATTGTTCTTTATCTCTTCCTTTGCCAAATGGCAGCATCACAAGATATATATATATAAACAACAGAAAGGACCAAGTATTAAAAATAAAATGAAAAATAAATAAATAAATAAGAGTCGCTAAAACAAGGGCATTTAATATTGTCAATGGTAGTAAAAAGGACCTTAACATCACTAACAATTGCTATTGTTGTCACGCTATAATTTATTTACTCTTTTTGTAACAAATATACCCTATTCAATTTTGTGAATAGCACAAATAAATTACTGGAAGTAGAGATATACCTCATCTTTTGGGGTTTTAAGAAGATTAGCCTCCTGTAAATGAATACAAAGATCTTTAATACCTGCAATAAGATGCCAATTATTCTATTAGCTTCACATTTTAAAGATGCCGATTATTCTATTAGCTTCAAATTGCAAATAATCATAAGCAATTGTTACTCGTCGCATGATGAAGTCATATAATTTTTAGATGCAACAAAAGGCTGAACTGAATTTACACACTGCACAAACAGTTATACTAAATTGAACATGGTAAAATTTTAATCAAATTATTATTCAAGTGGGGGAGGGGAGATTTTGAACCCTAGTTATCCTTATAAAGGAAACTAGGCAATGCCACTGAGGGGAGATTTTGGAATGTCATCCTTTTTAGCCCAAATTCAAGAGTGATTCTATTGGTCTATATAGACTGTCTTTGATAAAAGGACGGTAAAGAATGGCATTCAAAGTACTACTTTCAGAAACTGAATGAAGAAAAGATGCCTAAAAGATTCTATAAATGAGAAGGAGACCAAACATTCTATTGAGTTGTGATCCCTAAGATTTTACTGTATAGAACTCAGACAAACTCCTACGATGTTGCAACAACGAGAATGAAACCAAATGATTACAGTAATGCAAATTCAAATTGACGAAGAAGACTGACTCGCAAAAGAACCAAATAGGGGAAGAATAAAAGGTGTATTAATTAAACAATAGTGTACATTCAGAAGTCCATATTCCAACCTGGAGGGCCATAACACCTGTTGTAAACTGAGTCATTGGATGAGCTGTAACAGGTAGAGCATCAATGGCCTTGTATACAAAATCTGCAACCAGAAATGATAAGCCCAAAAGGTTGTCATAAAACTAAAAATTATTCTTTCTAATCATACACTTAAAAAACAAAAAGAAAAGAAAATCGAATACATTCAATTAAAAGTTAACAAATAAGAATATGGTAGTTTGATTGTGATGGAGATAAACAATAATACAAATACACTCTACTATATAAAATCTCATCCAGACCACTTGCAATTGACTTATTAAGCAACGAGAATGGAACACATTATTGAACTATCGGTATTAATTCAGTTATAAACATTTGCTTTTTTATGTAGATATAATTAGAAAGTCCACTACAGAACCTGGGACAATTGCACGACTTCTCAACTCCTTGGATAATGCATCTACTTGCTCTTTGCCTGGTACCTGAGGTACAAAGGATGTTTTAAGTATACGAAAACCTCTAAAAAGACAAAGGCAAAAGAAGGTTTCAAGGCATAGGCAATGAGTATTGTGTCCAAACTTGCAATTTAAGAATCTGAAGTCATTTGGCTTGAGACCACACATATAAGGTGAGCAAATACAAGAAAAGGTTTCAGATTAAGCCTTAGTTCAAGTTATATGTAACTTCATCTATTTTCTTATTTTGATTACATTTTAAAAATATCCTACAGTGGCTTTTTGTCTCAAATAAGTACTTTGCACAAATTCCTAAGTAAAACATTTGGAACAAGAAGCTCAAAAGTTTGGGAACAAATTTTGAAAAATCAGGAACTTTGGTCACCTTTTGATAAGACAATTTTGAATTAAAAAGTTTGGGAAATTTTTTTTTATGTGGTAAGATAAATAATCTAAAATTCAAACCAAAATTTCTCTTAAGTAAGCCATTTTAGATAAAAGATGCATGTACTTATCGAGTAGTCAAAAAATGTTTGTACTCTGTATGTTTAAGAATTAGAAGGATGTCAGGGTTCAAACTTAGCATATCTAGTCCGTGAGACCATCACTAGTCGGGGCCTCATTCCGCTTAGGGCATGTTCTTCAGTTATGCCCCTCTTGGTCACACAACCCGCATTGCACCTTCCTCCCCCCCTCCTTCCATGGTGTGGTTCTAGGCCGTTTCCCGCCCTCGTCCATCTCATTCCTAATTCATGTTGAGATAGGGCGACCTTTCTCTCGGATCAATCAGGGGTTAGGGAGGACCCTTCGAGTTTCTTTAGGATCCGGCCATGATAATCTATCTTTCAACGTAGGGAAAACGAGAGCATAGCTCCAGAACAGTGTGTCCACGCTATAGCATAGGTCAATGTACTACTCTGCATCATGTCGATATCTAATACAAACTGCAATGACATGTGAACATGGTATCTTATACAATTTCCATTTCTGACATGTGCAAGTTCTTTGCAGTAGATTAACTCCATGTGTGTGATCCCTATGTCCAGCAGTCCTTGGATTATGCGGTGTATCTACTTGATATGATTGTTGTTGCACACTTAATCTCGTCACCCTGTAATGCTCTACCTTCTCTTTATTTCTCATGAAGATATCCAAGGCATATTTACACCATTTTTTTCCTAAATTCAACTGCTCTATGCTCTTATTCCGACGATCATCAAAATAAGCATTCAATTTGAACCATATGTACTTCACCATTGTTGTAATGGGCATGCTACGAGCACCCTTTATAACACCATTGAAGCACTCGGAGACATTTGTAGTCATCGCCCCATAACGGTAACCCTTGTCAAAAGTTAGAGCCCATTTCTCTTTGGGCACATCCTTCAGATATTGGTGCGCATCTTAGTTCACATTCTTAATTAAATCAAATGTGGCATTGAACTTTCGCTCCTGGGTAGCACTTGCTGTCTTTCATACTAGATTCTTTAAAGTTTCATTGTTCCATCTAGTGTTGACGTTACTGCATAGATGACGAAGGCAGTAACGATGTTCTGTCATGGGAGGCTGCAAAAAGTCTCAATTATTGTCTCTGAAGATAGCTTGTATCCCAAGGTGTCTGTTAGATATGACACACAGGTGTCTCCGGTCAGTAACATACCTTCTTATACAAGCCAAGAACCAACCCCAAGTCTTTGTGCTCTCGCTCTTGACAACGGCAAAGGCTAGTGGATAAAATTTATTATTAGCATCTGTCGCCATTGCAATCATTAATTTCCCTTTATATTTTCCATAGAGGTGGGTTGCATCAATGCTAATTACAGGCCTACAGTTCTTGAACCCAATAATGCATGGACGAAATGCCCAAAATACGGACTTGAATATACAGGTTCGTGGTTCATAATTATCGTCCACTACTAACTTATACTTTGTACCGGACTTGCATCCTTAAGTCCTGCCAAAAAACGTGGCAACTATGCATAAGACTCCTTAAAATCCCCGTATATAGCTGCAACGGCCTTTTGTTTGGCATCCCAAACCTTGTATGTGAACCATAATGATTACGTTAGAAATAAATACAAGTTAAATAATTATAGTTGAAGAAAACAATCAAGACTTGTAAGGCTTTAAGATGAAGATAATATTTCTTTCTCTTTATTCCTTTTTCTTTTTCTTTTTCTTTTTTTTTTTCAATTTCATTTTTCATAACATCAGGTATTCATGGGTTTTGGGAAAAAATATCATGCTTATACTTCCATGAAGACTAATGTCTCTACATTGTATTGAAAAAAGAATGCAAGTTAAAGAATACCTTATAGTGAGATACTTCGTATTTTAAGTTTGCCAAAGCAACGTGGCGTAAGTTCTTTATCTTATACGCGGGGTCTTCTCGTATATAGCGCTCAAGTACGTATGCTAGGAACACTGAATCAATCATCAAACCATCATGAGCATTTTGAATTTTGTCGCACATGTGGGGGCCCTTGCATTTTGCGATCTTCCAGACATTGTCTCCCTTGCAACAGATCGCACGGACTAACCATGGATAGGAATCATCCTTACAACTCATTATAAGCCTCTTTGAGTCTGAATGCTTAGTTTTGAACCCAAAATTCTCTCGCAGTGCGCACCAAGTCAACGCATGTCACACCGCGAATTTAGTCGCGAATACCATTCCTTTCATTGGCTGCTCCCCAGGCATCCAACTTGATACTTCAGCTTGCATAACCGATGATGGATCAAAAATATTATCCCAAGTGTTTTTGGTGAACCATTCTGGGGTAGGATCGGGACTAGGGCATGTGTCTCTATTCTCTTCTACAACCACATCCTCGATATGATCAACATCCTCATGTTCACCCATGGTATCTAGGAGCTTCTCGAAGTCATCCCTAGTAACATCAATATGGGTTGCATCATCACCAAGTCTGTGATCATCTTCATTTTTGGATGTGCCCCCATGCAGCTCATCATGAGATAAATTAAGTCTTTCATGCACTTCCTGGGGCCCTTACTCCTCCTCAATGTGTGAAGCATGGGGAAATGTTTGCCACGGTTCACTACCATACCCATCTCTTGTGCTTTTTGCACACCCTTGATAAGACTGTAATGGTATTGAGTCAATGTGCTCATCTACAGTTCCATCCAAAACAGTATGTTGTGAACCCTCTCTAGCCTTTACTATGGTGGGCTCAACAGTGACATAGAGATCCAAACCAACAAATCCTTTCACCACCATTTGCTCAACAATTTCCCACATCATCTTCACTTGGGCGGCACTCAATAACTGTAGTGAATTGTAGAAAACATGGGTGACTAGAACCTGCTGAGGTGCTCGATACACAATGGAAATGTTATGCCTAGAGTGATCTAACCTCATCACCTTCAATATTCTTCGTTGCAATTTCATAAGGCTATCCCGCGCTTCACCCTAACACAATTTTGCTTTTGGTTCGAGCCTTAGTATGACAACCCATGCAAGTCATGATAATACATCTCTCCATCGTAGTATACATAGAAAAAGTGAAAATCCATCACCGACCTGTTATTAATAATATAAAAGTTGTCATAATGTATAACCACTTACATAAATTTGGCGTATGATAAAAACAATTTATATTCAAACTCAATCATAGACATATATTACATTGAATAATTGAATTTATAAAAACAATTAATAGTATATCGAGTTATGCGTTCTAGTTAACTCAATTTATAAAATTTCTCTCATAAAAAAAATTATAAAAAATTATTAGTGTTTTGACATAATTAAGAACCATAATCAAACGAATAATTCAAATACAATCATATTTACATTTTTTAAAAAAAAAGTTAGGTTAAAACAACATTTTGTTATGAGTTATTATTAGCATATAACTAAGGCAATGGACTACCACACAAACTGACATCATGTTCATGTCCAACAACCGTTGGAGGTCCTGCAATATGACTGTAGCAAAATAGACTATGCATTAATCTTAAGGATCCGGTTTACTAGTGTTGGTGTGTATTGGCTATGGTTAAGTTTTTTTTTATACATATATAGTTTGCTCTCCTTATTCTTTTTTTGTTTATCTTTTATACTATTTCAGACTTGTAGTTAGTATATAACATATAAAAAGTATGTGTAAAAAAATTCGCAAAAAAAAAAAAAAAAAACAGTAAAGTTCTTTTAAAATTGATAAAAATATATAATATAATATAGTAAAACACTAAAGTGTGTAAATCGTTATTTGATTCGATCTATTTTTAATGCATTTAATTTCAAGCATTTTTTTGAGAGGAACATTTATTAATTTCAAGCATTGATAAAAATAATAAAATAAAAAAGTAATTTTTTAGCCATTAATTATACTTAATGTATTATAGTTTAACTTTCAATTATAATTCCTTAGGCAAGTTAAAAACTAATGATATTTTAGAAAATAACACTATATTTTTGGATTTTAATGTTGAGTTATTAAGCAATTTAAAATATGAATATAATACTTATAAAAAAGGAATATAATATATATAAATCTTGTTTTTCATTTGGCCTGCCAAAGGCAAATTCCAAGTTTGGCCACTACTTATGTTTCTTAATGACTAGTTGCTATTACAATCATGTTACTCCTTATCATTAAGGACAGAAAGTTGTGTGCAAGTTGTTGATTCTGATGTTGTGTTCCAATGTAATTGTAACTGCATGACATTTCTCTTTCGTGCAACAAAGCCCTCCTAGTTTCTTCCAAGTTTTCTTGTAAGTTTTTTCAGTTTCCCAAATATGTCTAATATGTCACCTTAGCTTCTATACATAATAAAAAAAAATCTTAATATGCATGCTCTCTATTTGCTATCATATGGTCAACCTTAATTATTACCATTTCCCATTATTATTATTATTATTATAGATACGTTACGGTTTAAAATCTATATGCCTTATTCCATGAGTTTATTCTTTACTATTTGGCCAAGACTTTTATTATAGACATGGTTAAGTAAGATTAAAATAAAGTATATAGAATGTAAGTTTATTAAAAGTAGAAACCTAGCTGACTCGTCACATGCGAACGATTCTATTTAATATGTCGTACATCTATAATTGACTAGAAAAATTTGAAATTAATGTTTGTTTTTGTTGGGAATCTGATTGGGTTCAAAATTTATGGTGTCTTACACAGTAATTGCATGCCTTTTACTAAGTTTTTATATTTTGGTGTAGATAAAATCCAAACGTAAAAAATTTCTTATTTGAGTATAAAATACTATATTAGTTGAGTTAATTAAAACACCAATTGAAACTATTTCTAACATATAAAAATTGTGAATATAAAAATACATTATTGCTCCCTACATATGGCAGATTAAATTTTAATAAAAAGTATGCAGCTGATGCAACATAAAAAGAAATCTATTTTATTAACTAAGTGACATTATAGTCCTATTTGGTATGTCAAAATGAATACAAGTTACAATAGAGCATTTTGTAGAAATTTTAGATTACTTTTGAATTTTATGTTCATGAAGACAAGCTCTAAAACTTAAATTCAAATGTGTAAATATTAGCAGTTGTACATAGTTAATATTGAAAAACTAGGGAGTACAAAAGCACCTCATGCATAAAAATCTCATACGAAGCACATACAAACACAATCTAAAACTAAGCACTTAACTATTACCTCTATGTTCTGGTCACAGCAAGGTTAACCCAAAGGATAAATGGACAGCACGTTGGTCTTGGATGGAGAGCTAACATTGAGACTCAAGGTCTTGCAGATGGTGACCCAACTACCAATAGCTTCTACGTCCACGTAGCGTTCTGCCTCGTCGCATGGAGTTGGAAAGATAGGTACACAAGTAGAGTTCAGAAGATCCTTACTAAAAATAGTAAAAAGCTGATGGGGTGTGTTTTGTGAAGAGGTACTCGAGTTCCATGAACTTGAGTACCATTCATTATGCATTAATTGTAGTGGTTGCCACCAGAAAAGTCGGTGTCTACAATAAGTATGGAACTTATTAATCGAGTTTAAAGGACTCGAGTACTGTGTTAGAAGTACCTGAGTCCAATAAGCTCGAGTATGGCTTGGGTACAATAGTAAATCATACAGATTAGTACTCGAGTTTATAGGACTCGAGTACTGTGTTATGGTACCCGAGTTCATTAAACTCAAGTACTAATTTGTTTTTTTAGTTTCATCCAGGGTACTCTCGAGGTTTTTTTTTTTTTTTTTAGTACTTTTGAGTTTATAGAGGTTTTTTTTGTTTTTTAGTACTCTCAAGTTTATAGAAGTATAACGGGAGGGCAATCACTCATTGTTAAAACTAACATTCTTAAGACCAAATTGTTGGGAGCAAAAGGGAGGGAGGGAGGGAGGGAGGGAGTTTCCGTTCCTAGTTCTCTAGTAGCATTACGATGGGACTTGTTGGTGATTGCTTTCACATGGTAAGTAGTGATTAGTGGATTGCTCTCACATGGTACACCCATGATTAGTGGAACATAGAGTGGTACATAAAGGTGATACAAAGGATTTGCATTCATTTTTGAGCCTCCCTATCCTTTAAAACAAAAAAAATAAAAATAAAAAGATCTTAATTAAACCAAGCTTGTGATTCAAGTGCAGCACATCCCATGCCTCCATTAGTGAACCTCTCCCTTCTATCGTTGCCTATTTAAGTTAGGACTTTAACGACACTTCTAGTTTCTCGTTCGACCCTTCTCTCTATGGGTTAGGCAGGCATATCATCACAGAGGCCCACTAAACCACATACGTATGACATCTATAGGGTCCTAAAACAAGAGTTACAAGACCCCCAAGTAGGACTCCCTATGTGTCTTCGAGTACAATTTCTGACATAAAAAAAGTTTCAAGTTCAATTTCCATATGTCTTCGAGTCTCACCAAATAATAATATCTGGGAAATTCTCTAATTTATCAATGGTCTAGATTGCAGAGATCATCACAATTTAGGGGGAAGAAAATGTCGGGGTACACTTCAATGTGTACTAACCCAAGATATCTTACTGGGGTTGTTACAAAATAGGGGGAAAAAATTATAATCAAGATCACAGAATACGATTTTAATTTACATGTGTATAAGATGTATAGGTTTGATTTTTTTTTAAAAATAATCATTGAAAGGCTAAGAGTATACACCAGTTAAAATTATAGTTGCAAGTTGATCTTCTCAGATCATTTGAAGATATCAGAGTAAACCCGATCACCCCCCAAGTCTTCCCCTGTAGCTCCAGCAGCCACCCTTAAAATGTCCTTAATCAAAGCAAAATTTCCCATTATATCAACATGAGCTCCACTTTGGGTGCCCCTGCCCTCTAGCAGATTGGCTGGAGGAGAATGATCATACTCCCTAACGTATGTTTGCCTTCTTGAAGGATTAAATCTTGTTTTCCCACGCCATCCTTTTGCGTACATGAAGCCTGCACTTAAAACAGGCACAGTCTCATCACCATCCACATGATAGACTCCATCTTTCAGACAACCATCTTCATCTTCACTATCAGCCGAAGTATCAATCTGAAATGGAATGTTGCATTCAGCAGTGGGGGATAAATTGTAAACATAAGATCTTTCAGAGATGATTCCACAATCAAATAAGGGTTTTTAAGAATTCCACAATCAAATTACCCTAAAAAAATGATAAAAGATGCTATCTTGAGCTACCATATAAAAGTATTTTTTTTCAAACACAATGTCACACTACACCATTCACTTTCACATAACCCCAAAAAACTCACAAACTCACACGCACAACCAAACCATAAATTTAGTACAAAAAGCTGACCTAACACTTCCTCTCCATGCAAGTTCTAGGAGGTGGGTGAGGTTATGCAATCAAAGCCTATTGTTTGCAAGATGACTCTAACTAATGAAAGTGCAAATGTATAGATATAAAATTAACACAGAAATATAAAAATAAGAACCTTGGTGACAATGCACTTACAATGGACAATGCACTTAAATAAATATAATCACATACCAGCTTAAATGAATATGAGAGAGACTCCACTGATGTGTATGCTAGATAAAGAAGAGCGCTTTTATAAAAGTCAGCAAATTGTTGACGAAATTTGTAGTATTGAGATGAAACCCAGTAATAGTTAGCATAGACAGTTGGATCAATATCCGTCATGCTGTCAAGGGTATTCTTTCCATCTTCTAGAAGCTTCTTGCACTCTTTTTGGTCACTTTGCTCTAGTTTAAATATGGCTATTTGCAACTTAATGTAAAGGATTGGTTCTTCAATTCGCTGCTCTCTACTTGCTTGAAGTTTCTCAATCACTCCTTCTAGATAATTGATAGCAGCTTTTTTCTCTGAATATTGCCTAGAAACTATGACAGCAAAATGTGCAAGCTTGAGAAGATTGACACCATACAACATTTTATAAACAAATCTAAACATAAAAGAGAGAGAAGAAAAACTTACAAGTGCATTTTGTTTGGGAGATGAACGACAGCAAATAACAAATGCACAGCCAAGCGCAAGTTCTAGAAACATGTCCTTGACATCATCCTCTAAAGCACAAAAGAGTGACTTCCCATCAATGATCAAAGCTAATGCTTCTGAGTTTTCACTTGATGTGGTAAGCAATTTTTCCCCTCATTGATTTGGCGGAGGACACTTGCCTTAAAAGCCTAGGAAGCAAGATTCAGTCAACCTTATAAGTCACAACTTATAGCCCAAGAGGATGTAAAAAGTCCACCAAAAAATAAAAACCAAACAAACAAAATCTAGTAATTTGGCTGATGATCTCTGATATAGAGCATGCAAGAAAGAAGTATCATCTTTTTCTTTTTTGGTGCTAGAATGGTAACCAAGTCTAAGCTAGTTAATTCCTGAGAATCAGTAAGAAAATAACTCAATGTCTTATAATCACTCCTCAAACTTCAAATTTAATAAGATTTTAGTTTGTTTCTTCCATGTTTATCAAATATCAAAAGGAAATTGATGAAGAACATACTTGGTATATTCAGAATCTATGAGAACACTCAAGTAGGTCATGTAAGTTCAGAATCTATGAGAACATACCTGGTATATTGGAGGGTACATTAGATTCATGCAAACAGGACACTCAAGTAGGTCTTGCACATCATTATTTGAGGGCCTTCCCAGATGTCCACCTAACCTAGGGTCAGCTTTTCTATAAGTTGAACTTCCTAACTCAGTACTAGAAGTTGCCTGATCCGAATCCATAGGTGTAGTGAAAGACTATAGCCAATAGTTTAAATCTCAGAAATCTACACAATGTTCAGATCCACATGTTATTCTAGTGCCTTACTATAGCCAATAGTTTTTAATGTAAAAGAAGACATCAATCTGAAGAAAGATTTAAACATACCATTTGCTTGTAATTCTTCAAGAGAGAAACAACTCCTAATTGATTCTGGAAGAGACTTCAACTTGTTATTTGATACATTTAAGAGCAATAACTGCATCATCAACAATTCATATTAGATCCTGGAATTTATAAGACATGCTAAATGTGTCATTATTAATATTAAATACTCAAGAAAGCATGTAAAGTTAACTTCTAATCATGATTCTGATCAGTGGGCACCCCAATGTGACTCCTATCAAAGTTATTCTACAATTAAAGAAACCCAAACCACAGAGGCAGTGAAATAGCCAAATAGCATTCAGTTTCATTAGATAAAATTACTCACATTACGCAGGCTCCCAATAGTCTTAGGCAAGCATGTTAACAAATTTCCAGAGATGGATAATCGCTCAAGCCTCACGAGCTGTCCCACTAGAGACAAGAAACATAATCTGGTTAGATGCTAGTGAAAAAGTCTCATGCAAGTTACAATTATTCCATGACAATTGTAGATAAAGCCAAGGAAGGCAAACAAACTATATCGAATTTATAAATTAGTATTATCTTACTTATTTAGAGAAGAGAATTACTTTCATCAGGCAAGGAGGTAATTTGATTTCCATCAAGTTTCGTAAGTTTTAGAGACTAAAGTTTCCCCAAGTTTGTAGGTAGTTGCTGGACAAGATTTTCAGCTAAGATTTGAAAAGATGGGGCAACTTTAAGCTCAAGCTTTTCCAATATCATATTATGATGATCACTCATGACAATAAAATCAAAAAACACCATGTGCATATAATCATGTCATAATAAATATTAAAAGAAAAGAAAGATAAGACTTAGCAATAAAGTCACTAGAACAGCTCTCAGAGATAAGTTGGTAAATAAGATATCCATCTGTTTTACAAGACTAAAAGATGTAACAAGAGAGAATAATGGATTGTTTCAATGAACCTCTTACAATTGATTCCCAAGAATTACTCTTCTTAGGTATGTCTCTCTCTAAGACTCTAATTCTCTCCACCACAGTGAGATAAAGCAGAACTAGTACAATTATTATTCCTTATAAATATTTGTATCGACCTATTCTAAGCTAATAAACAAACTAAAAATCAAATAAGTTCAAATCCATTATCCATTCTACCTCCAAAACGCCACTTGGTTAGCAACCAATGCATCATCCAACATTAGTGTATCTCAATGTAATTCATTAACAAATATAAAAAATGGTTCTATTGCCAATCAATGCTTTGTTTTGTTTGATAGGTAGTAAGTGTAGTTATATTGATCAAAAGTATTATAAACATTAAGTTCATGATGATGAATACAAAGGAAAAAGGCTAGTCTAAGAGAAACAAGGAACTCTATGCTGGATGAACAATCCAAGAAACCCTAACACTGAGACCAATCATAAAGAGTGTGCTGACATATTCCAAATATCTGATCTATGCACATATCTAATCTATGCAAACAATCCACGTCATACAACCCGGAACCATATTCCAAATATTTGATCTATACTTTCCAAGCCAATCAATGCTTAGTGAAACTGGGTAGATCAATCCAACTTATCTCTTAAAAATGCAGTAGGCAATATGCAACTTTAAAGCTTACACAAATTTATGAATCTATTAATAGGTGATCTCTCAAGTATCCAAACTCTCTCAATACCAGATATGTTATTAAGATAGAATATATTTCCTTACTTTCTCTATAAAAAAAAAATCCCATTTTTACAACTATGTTCATTCTTGTAGTTTAAGCTGGTATATTACATTGACTTAACAAGTCGCTGTTAGCCATTTTGAAACTTTGTCAATTCAAACAAATAATAGATTATCCTGTAATCTTTGATTCAAAACTAGAAGCACTGTTTCCATTAGAAATTGAAAAGCTCCCTTAAAATCAAGCAGTTAAGGTTTTATCACTTATTTAAATGACAAGTGCATTTATAACCTATTTCATGGAAAGGGATTATAGTTCACATACACAACTGAATTTAAAGATTCTTACCAGGCGCTGCATGTTAATTAATTTGCTTATATCCATAGGTATGTCAACTGCAAAAAAGAAAAAAAGAAAAAAGAAAAATAGGAACTTGAGTAGGAGACAGGTGTTAACTGTTAACAGCACGAAGACATACTTAAAAAAGAAAAAATGCTGTCCTATTCTCTCCCAAACGCATTTTCAACCTTCCATATTCTTGGTCACTTACCCCCATCTTCTGCTACTCTGCTGTTGAACTGACTGAAACAACAACAATAACAATAACAACAACAACAACAAGAGAAGTCTTAGAGGGAACAAAAAATTAAAAAATTAAAAATTAAAAAAAGTTTAGACACATAATTTTTCGTAACCACAATCCACCATTGAGATAATAATGTAACAATATGGCTCACAGATTATGAAATAGAAGATTCAAGCAAATCATAAACAATATTCAAGGTTGGATTCTAAAACCTTTGACTGGTCTCACCTTTTGGTTCCACCAATGCGAATTGACCATCGAAAATCATTCCCGTTTTCTTCTCCTCACTGGTTCCTTGACTGTTCTCACCTTGCCTGAAAAGAACACAAGCAAATACTAATATTCAAATCATTTAAGCATAAAGAGATGCATATGTAATCAGTATAAGAGGGGGAGTACCATGTCCAGTCCCACAGTCAGGAGGATGTGTCCGTGTTCGTTGCGGCCTTCGCGGCCAATCCTCAATGTGTGAAGCCCCTGGTGGGGGGTGGGTATCTCTGTCTGGATGGCACCAAGGATAAGTAGGCCCCGATCCTCACTGTGTGAAGCCTCTGGTGAGGGGGTGGGACACACAGGTGTCTGGATGGCACCAGGGGTGGGTAGCCCAGGGGTGGGCATGAATCTCATCTCATTTCTACCACATACATCTGCGGGGATAGTGCCGGTAGTCGATGGGGGAGAGGATGTAGGTAGGCAGGTATCATCGCGAACCATGGATGAGGACCGACATGTCTCACCATGGGCAAACGAATGGGATGGACCCGCATCATCATGTGCCATGGAGCCCATGTCATAACTAGTGTCCAAACACATCTCATCTGATGTCTGACTTGCCTCCTCCATAGTGTGGTCATGCACGGGTGTGTGATGCCCACCAGATGTGTGACGGCGACCAGTTATATCACGGCGACCAGTTGTGTGACGGCGACCAGTTATGGGACGCCTATTAGATGTATGACGCTAATTAGATTGACGACCTCCATGCCCTTAACGTCCACCTGCTTGCACACCACGCCCTACAGCCGGTTCACTTGTGTTACCCATAGTGCGTGCATCGTCCAAGGTCAACTAACTAATCTCTTTAACAGATTGCAAGGCATTAATACAGTTGGTGTAGATCTCAGACCCTGGTTCAAACTTCGCCATAATCCTCAACTATGATTCAACCTGTCACAAGTATATAAGAGTAGTGTTAGGATTTGGAACTAAACTATGCGAAGCGAGGTACATTTATAACAGAACAGTCTTGGTAAACTTACCAAAGTGTCCCAGTATGAGGTCTCTTTTGTAATATGCCGAACAGTGATGGGATGATACCATACCATATACTCATCATTGTAGCTCATTACCCCATGAAAAGGCGGTGCTTCGGCAATTGTGAGTGCGCAGCCCATCTAGCAATATGAGTGGCATGTTCTTGAACCCTATTTTTTTTGTGCTTGCCCTGATGTATTATCTTGTGAAGTTCAATTGAAGTATCGACATTGTCCGGTACACCTTGCTTCATCCCAAAATGTCAGAGAATACGTTCGAGGTGATGGCCTTCAACCACCCAAAAATGTATGAGCGGCACGATGGACCTCCATATGTGTTGGCCCACCGTACAATATGCGGGCAGGGAACCCAAATAATCTGTATATGGCTCCCAAACAATCTACAATGATCCAACAAATACAAACAACCATATTAACAATATAATTAGAAAAAAATGTGTAATAAATGTGACCAATACATGCCAAAGCGGTTCCCACTTGTAAGGCACGATACCTGATTTGGCCGTAGCGAAGCAAACGACACACGATAGTTGCGTAGGACGTGCATTAGATGGTCAGTTGTTATCTTAGCCCCTTTCCATCTACCAAACAACACAGACATAACCTTAATATTAGTTACTTACATAATTCCCATGCAAAAAAAATTAATGCGAAAATGTAAAATGATAACTATCTAAGATCCTACATACTTAATAGCAAGTAGACCTGGGGGCAGTGTCTAGTGTGGATGCCTCATCACAGGACATATGTGTGGAAATCTCACCCACGCCCATAATTGCACTAACAACAGTGCACCGCCAATTTGCTTGGCTGTCTTCTCTGATGCATTACAGAAGTGTCTATATAGCTAACTTAGTGCTGCGCTACCCCAACTATAATTCTTTCCGTTGCTAATTGGATTGAAAAATTGTAGATACATGATTGAAAGTCGTTCGCCAGACTTGTCCATAAACAACATACTACCCAACATTTGGAGTATGTAATACCGAGCATACTAATGCACACGCACCTCAGTGGCGTCAGCAAGGAGAGGGTTGCTAAACTGCTCCTCGAACCATTTGGCTTTTATCCTCGGCCCTTCCAACACTGCAGTGTTCTTTTTTGTACCGACTAGTTTTTTCGGTGGACGGGGGGTACCTAGCAATTCCATGCACAAGTCACGCCAATGGAGCATATGGGTAAATCCCACCACTAGCAAGCCATGTACAGGTACCCCCCATTATGACCTCTATGTCTTGTAGTGTGATGGTCATCTCACCGTGGGGCAAGTGGAATGAGTGCGTCTCTGGCCGCCATCTCTCCACTAAGGCCGTGATCAGTGCATGGTCAAGGTCCATATATGGGACCCAAAGTAGCCCATCTAACCCCGCATCTGTGATATAAGTGGCAATCCGTGGATCTAACCTACCATCCAACAGACCTTTATCTCAGTGACGACAAGTCAGTACACCTGGCACTTCTTGTAAACAAAGCAGCTTAATATTAATAATAGCATTCACTAACCATGTAATAATTACACTTCAAACATAAATGCCCAAAATCTTTCTACTACATATATTGATTACGATTTTGGACAAAAGTGCATACCTCGCTTGCCAAAGTAGCATTCCAAAGCAAACTTAGACGATGCATAGGTTGCCTCGTCAAGACAGTCCCTATAGAGGGTCCCGCTCGATGTGGGTCTATATCTGGCATAAATTAAAGGTGATTAATGGCCCATTAGCATATTCATCAAATACCCATAAGCATTCAGTTTAATACATACACATATATACACACACACACAAAGAAAGGAGATACATTTTATGGCCTCATTCCTAAGCCACTTGCATTAGATATTAAAATGAATGAATACAAATATTTTTTTTTTCTCAAGTTCAACAAGTCTACACACAGCTACCAATTTAACAAATAAAGAAACATAATTCAACACCCCCTTCACAACCCCTCCACCACCATTAAAATCAGCCCTACCAGTTTGGTTCAACAAGGATCTCATCAACCACACTTATACCAAAACTCTAATAAGGAAACTGTTCAAAGTATTTTGTTTTCCCAAATCTCTAAAGCAACCAAACAAAGCATTACAAAGCCAAACTAGCATTACAAAGCCAAAAGCATTACAAAACCATAAATAGGAAAAAATAGTAGAGAATCTGAGATGCGTTAGAGCAACCTCTTACAATTTTTCTTCAACCACACAACAATCACCTATGACCTATCAAGTAATCCAGCCACATCTTTCATGGTCAAACTTAAGAAAATGTAAAAATCTAAGACTATACTCAAAAACATAAAAACCCACCTAATAAAAACATAATTTTTAAAACCCATATAAAGTTTGCAACTGAAAATTTTGTAATCTTAAACAGAAGTGTAATTTAAAGACTCATGGAAGTGTAAACCAGAAAGAAACATTAAGCAATTTTTTAAAACATATTATTATAATCTAAACCAACCAAGCAATTTCTAATTCGAAAACATATCACAAAAAAAATGTAAAAGATAAGAAATCAATTAGAAAAGGGATTAAAGCTTCTCACATTAAACAGTCAGACCTTACCTACATAACCAGGTTTTTTTAGCTTTTCTTTATTTATTTGTTTTTATTTAAACAAGACATCAATCCAGTTGTCTCCCGCATAAAAATTACAAGAAATTTTTTAAAATAATATCAGATGCAATGTAAGGCTCAAAAAAATTTCCAGTGCCCCTGATTAAAAATCCTTTCATTTGCTTCAAAAAAGGCCAAAGATGAACTGCTGATCAGGCCCTTCAGTGTATGACTAGCGGGCTTGTAGAGGAACTGAAAGTACAAAAAAAGAACAAGCTTCACAAACACAAATTGCATGCTCAAAATTGTGTTCAGATAATCTTTTTTTGATTATTAGGTAGTTGGGGGAGGGGGAATTTGGATTTGAACCTTGGATGTTTGCATTTGAAACACCAAGAGGTGCCAACCAATTGAGCTACAAGGATCTTCGCATGTGTTCAAATATTCAGAGCTGACAAATATTTATCTTGTGCAACCCATGGTGCACAAAACTAGTTCTTTTTTCTTATTATTATTTTTTTAAAAGTAAAACTAGTTCAAATATTGTTAGATTGTTGACTGCATATCCAGGACAGTAGCAAATGAAATGCAAATATAAACTAACTGCAAATAGAACCCACACAATCAATCACCCTGAAAGCTAGCATGATGTTCTAAAATCATCCAGCTTTAATATAAATATTTAGAAGAGCATATAGACCATATCAATATTTGTTCCTGTTATTTCGGTTGTTGCTTTGCTAATAACAATAGGAGTTAAAACTTAAAATCAAGAGTTTTTTAGTTATTCAAACACAACTTTTCCTATCAAATATTAAAAAATTCTTCCGGTCATTTCAAGTCCAACCACAAAAGCTAAAAACCTATGCATGTCATTTACAAGATATTCAATTTAAATCACGGTTTGTGGAATTTACATTTGTAAAACACCAGCCATCATCAAGGATGTTAGATTACATGATTAAATTCACAATTTCCTAACTTAAACCTTTTGGGAAATTTTGTAATCTTAAACAGAAGTGTAATTTAAAAACTCATGGAAAGAAAAAAAATTACCGAAATGTTAATCTTTGAGTACGAGGTCGCCGATGAGAGGAGAGTTCTTGTTTTTCGCCGCCGATGAGATGCGCTTATCTCCAGTGGAGTGAGTGCGAGGTCGTCGGCTAGAGGAGAGATTTCTGCCGCCGATGAAATGGGCTTGTCTCTGGTGGAGTAAGGGTTTGGGGTTTGTACGTTCGGGTGTGAAGAGTGAGAGTGTGTTTAGGTATGTGAGTGATGAGTGAGAAATGAGAGATAAAATTTGAACTTTCGGTGGTTTTAGTGAGCAATACTCGAGTTTTATGGACTCAGGTACTGTGTTAACAGTACCCAAGTCCATGAAACTCGAGTATCATGAGCATGATACACTGAACAGATCGTGGCCAACCCAGATTGGTACCCAAGTTTACTGGACTCGGGTACCACACACAGTACTCGAGTCCAATAAACTCGAGTACTAGGTGCATTTTTTTAATCTGAGATGTCATGTTGGCATGCCACGGTGGAATTAGAAAATCTGGTGCTTGAGTTTGGTGAGTTCGAGTACTTGAAAAAGTGGTAGATCACCAATCATTTCCGAAACAGTGTTTTTTGGCTAAAATTTTTGAAAAAATGTGGTATTTGGCCGATTTGGCCCATTTTTCCCTATGAAAAGCCTTCATTCAAATCATGGCCCCACTCCTAATTGGTCCACTCTGGCTCCTCAAGTTCTCAAAAAAAAACTCCCTCAATAACGCCTTCATAGTACCTCAAAACTCTTGTAACTTCTCCTCCGAGAACTTGGATTGTAAATCACAATATTTCTTGTTACCTTTAATTATTTGGATTGTGAGAAAATGAAGAGGAAGATGAATGAACCATGGTTTTAAAAACTGAAAAGGTCAAAGAACTAAAAATGAGTCCAATTCCCAATTTTATTGGTTCAATCAGAAGTTTTCACGGTTGAGTATCATTAATTGTCCCAATTTTTACCAAATTGGTTCTGTGTCCAGATTCCGGTTGAACCAGTTTGACTTGTCAGTCCAGTTTTAAAAAACAAGGAATGAACTGAGTTATATTTTGGATTGCTTGTTACTTTGCCTATAAAATTGTAGTCCATATTTTGTTTAGTGGGTGTTAAATTTTATATTTGGTTGGATATGAGCATATAAATATTGTATTTGGATAGAAACTTTTATTGTTGAATTAGTAAACAATTTATAGAAATTTTTGTTGATTTTGTATATGGGTTTTAATGAATTAATAAATAAAAATTTCAAATTCTTATGAAAAATTTTGTGTTTGAAATTTGATGTTTTTGTGGGTCTTTATACTTCGTGGGAAAGTTTATATATTTTGTAGAAAATCTATACATTATATGGGAAAGTTTGTACACTTTGAAATAAATCCAATCCCAATATCTTACTTTCTAATGGTAATGCATCGTGGGCATATATATATATATATATATCACCTACTAATACACGACCTAATGTCTGAATAAAAATTCTTTCGGGTATTATTCCATTTTGAGGACTCACAAAATACCTCACATGGTACCACAATCTATTCTACTTACAACAATGACAAGTCTATGTGTTAGATATCCAACATCTTATGTTCATATAGCAATATCTAGAACTCCTTTGCAAGCACTATATTAAATCTGCACATTTTGTGGGAAAGTCTATATTTTCTATGTGAAAGTTTGAACATTTTGTGGGAAAGTCTACATTTCATGGGAAAGACTATAAATTATGTTAGGACATATATGATTGGCTATTAAGAACATATGTCAATATTTATATAATTGGCTAATTCTTTGACAAAACATACTTTATTTGTATTTGGATAAATCTAGGATGGGTCTAATACTTCAAGAAATAAGAGTTCAAGTCTAGTATTGAAGCCATGCAAATTTGTCCAAGAAACAAGTGAAGAAGTGTTGATTCATTAAAGTTCAATAGCTGCTCGACAGATAGCTATATATCGAGGTTTAATGAGACTCGACAGATACTATCTATTGAGGTATCTATCAAGCTTTACGAAATTCAGATTTCCAGATTTGATTTTCGGCCCATGATGACATGTATATGTAGGGTTTCTTTTCTTTCAACCCTAGACATATATAAGGCTTATTTTAAAGGCCGTCACATAAAAGAATACAAAGAGAACATATGCAAAAGGTGACCAAAGCCTTATTGTCTCAAAAAGAAGTTACTGCATCTTTGCGCCTTAGGATTTTGTAATCAAGTGCTTCTTGATCTTCATTGTTGATGAAGTGAAGAACTTTGCAATTAACATTCTTCTTTCTCAAGTTGGTGAGTGAGTCACGTACTGGGATTTATGCAAAGAAGTGAGTCACGTACTAGGATGAGTGCATCAAAAGAGTGGCGTTCATATATTGAAAAGTTCAGAGGTTCTGAAATAGTAGAAGGTTTCTGCTATAAGTTCATCTATGGAGATTGTAGAGCCTAGGGACAAAGATTTTGTATTAGATTTGAAACTTCTTTTTACTATAGTGGATTGCATTTCGGAAAGGTTTCCCCCTAGGTTTTTTTACTGTGAAACTAGTTTGTTTCATTGGTTTTTCTGGGTCATCATATATTGTTTTATTTACTTTTCTACTACATATGATTTTGATATGATATTGATGTTTGTTTGTTTTAACAAGTTTTATATATAATAAATCTAATTAACAATTTGGGTGTAAAACTTGTTAATTCTATCAACCGGGGTCTAAATTTCTCAACAAGTGGTATTAAAGCAGGTACACTCTGATTGGATTAATTTTCTGAGTGTGATCCTTGACCTCCGTTCTCATGGATCGTGGACAATCTCTTTTGATTCCTCATTTATTTGATGGCACTGATTATGCGTACTGGAAAGTTCATATAAAAGTTTTTTTGCAGGCTCGAGGTGAACAAGTATGGCAAGCTGTTGAAGTTGATTGGATTAAGCCAAAGAAATCGTTGGTGCATTGGGATGATGCAATAATCATAGCGACAAATTGAATGCTTTGTTTTGTGGGGTGACCAATGAGAAGTTCAAAAAAATATCATCTACGAATGTTGCCAAGGAAGCATGGACCATTCTTGAGACCACCTATGAAGGTACCAAGACAGTAAAGACTGTGAAACTTCAAAGACTTACTAGTAGTTTTGAAGAAATAAGGATGGAGGAAAGATAAAAAATTTGATGAGTTATATGTTAAACTCAAGGATATTCTGAATTTCGCCTTCAATCTTGGAGAATTTATAACAGAATCCAAAATTGTTAGAAAAATCCTTAGGTCCCTACTTGAAAGATTCCATGCTACGATTACTGTCATTAAAGAAGTGAAGGACATAGATCAACTTCCTTTGACTGAGCTTGTAGGGAACCTTCAAACCTATGAGATGAGATTAGGTTCAATGGAAAAAAGTGGAAAGAGTAAAAACTTGGCTCTTAAGGGTATAGAGGAAGAGATTGAAGATGATGATGAGGACGAGGATAAGGATCTAACCTTCATAACTGATGAGATTATCAAGCTTCTCCAATTTAGAAAAAATGATAAGGGCAAACATTCTAGGAATCTAAATTCTCTAGGAAGGGTAAGAATGAGAAACCCCTCATCCAATGCTATGAGTGCAAAGGTTTTGGTTATATGAGGATAGAGTGCCCAAAACACCTTATGAAGGAAAAGACCAAAAAGTCAAAAGATAAAGGGTTGATTGCTATTATGAATGACTCTTTTGATAAGTATGTGGATGAATGTAGTCACGTTATGGCCTTTGCTACCTCAACCGATAAGGTAATTGTGGAGAGTGCTAGTGACAGTGAAGATTCTTCTAATGAAGAAGTACCCAAGAAGTTAACCCTTTAGGAAGCCTATGATAAGCTGTGCACAGAATTCATAAAATCTGAAAAGACTTCTCATATTTGTAGAAAAGAGTTTAATGAGGTAAAAACTGAAAAAATTGATCTATTAGTCAAACTAGATGAGACTACAAGATTAGTTGAGACTCTTGTTGTAGAGAACACCTCATTAGAAGAGAATGTCAAGAATCTTGAAGCTGAACTTAGTCAAGCTAGAACTCAAATAGAGAGGATGTCCAATGCAAAGCTTGATGAGATATTGAGTGCTCAAAAGCTTAGTTCTGATAAGACTGGTTTAGGATATGCTGTTTCCTTCGGCCTCTCCTCTTCCACGGCTTCTGGATTAAGGACTGTCATTGTGCCTTAATCTGAGAAAGGTAATAAATGTATGAAATTCAAAACTGATTTGGCTAATTCTAAATCCTTTATTAGACCTCATATTTGTCACCATTGTGGTGTTTCTGGACACATTTGTCCTAATTGTTTTAAGTTGTATCCTCAAAAGCAAGTGTCTAAGAAGTCACGGGTTTCCTTTCAATGACTTACACATTTGTTTGGAGAGTTATTAAAAATTTTGAGCTTTTTAACTCAATTTCAGGAGAATTTTAATTTTTTCATGTCCTTTAGTAGACATACTAGGACACGTGTCTTTTCATCTTCACGGTCAAAGACTTGTGCTATGTGTGTGAGAAAGGTGTCTAAGACTTAATTGTTTTTTTTGTTTGTCCTCTGCTTTAATTCTTTCTATCTATAGTATGACTTTCTTTGTTTGATTTCTTATTTATTTTTGAAATCATGCTTTCATGCATTTGCACATTTTTATCATGCCTTCATGTATATGCATCTTTCCTTTATGTTTTCATGTTGTTTGTCTATTTTTGTTTGGTTGTTTTGTTTTTATTTTGTTTTATTTTCAAAATAAAAATAAAAAATGAAAAAAATTTGAAAAATACAAAAACAGTGTGTGTTTATGTACATTGGTACTTGTGTACCTTGAATGGCCATTGAAACAAAATTTTCTAAATTTTGTATCTCTTGTACCTTAAATGAGCATCTCTATGCACAACTAAGCAAGTGGGCTTTGTGGCTCTTTATTTGTGATGAGGAAGGTTAAGTAATCTCTTGTACTTGACACTTGTATCATTCTTTTTGAAGGGAAGGATTAGAAAATCCTAAGAAAAAAACATAAATAACCATCTTACCACTGTTGCCTGCCAATTATGAAATTACATTTGTATGTTTCGGCATAGCAAAAGTGTAATGTCAAAAAGCTTAACATAATAGGGTATTTCTTTCCTCTCTTTTATATGCTCATGCATGGTTTGCTTAAAAGAAAAATATGCAAAGAAAACTAAAAGCAAAAAGATTAAAATACTTTATATATGATTGCAAGCGTGTATTCTAGGAGATGTTAGAGTTATAGGATATACCTCGAAGGTGATAGTCCCCATCAAATAGTTATGATCGTGTGTGAGTTAAATTGATTTACTCATATCTCAAATCGTCATAATATAGAGATTCTTATGCAATCTTGTGATATTTTTTACACATAACACACAATATTCTTTGCTACTTTTGATACATGTGCAGATATAATGTGATTTGACCATCACAATGTTTACATGCGTTAATATATGCTCACTAAACTATCTTAACTTGTTTTTGGAATATAAAATTGGTTAGACTTGTTTAGTGTGTGTGTGTGTGTGTTTTAGATTTAAATGCATGACGAGAGCTGTTTTTGAGAGGTTAAAATGTTGCTTGGATCTTTGGTTGAGTTGCATGTTTGATTGCATTCATATCGGTGTTTTTCTCCTCTTTGAAAAATGGTTTTTAAACAATCTTGACAGCTCCTCGATACCTAAGCTATCTATTGAGCTCTTCAGTCTTTTCTTATCGCAATCTTAATAGCTTCTCGACAGCTTCTCGACAGCTTCTCGATCCATCGAGAAATTTTCTGTCTGCTCGATAGCTTCTCAATAGCTATTTGATTAATTAAGGTTAACTCGATAGCTGCTCGACACCTTTCGATCGATCGAGATTTTCTTGCATGCATTGTTTTTCACATGTTTTGCATCTTTCTTTTATCTTGTCATCCATAGCATCTTGTTTCATTACATTCATGCATTTTTATGGAATTTTTTGTGCCCCTTGATCATCTTTATGTTTCTCGGGTGAAACTTTCTAGTTTTTTGTACTCTTTGTCAATCATGACAAAAAGAGGGAAAATATGTGATTTCTTTTTAAGATTCTACATGTTACGAGGAGAAATACATGCCCTTGTAAAGGAGAGATATGTTTCATCTTGTTAGGGGGAGTGCTTACTTCCTTCTTCTTGTACACCAATCTTGTGACCATTTTTACATACATTGTGCTTATCTTTGATATATATATATATATATGATGTATGTTTTCTTCACTTACCTCTACATGTATTGTTTCTTTTCTATCTTTATACATATGTTTCTTATTCTTTGTATGCAATCTTTTATTTTTATTTCATACAAAAATGCCTTGATGAGTTTTGTTTAATTATTTCATAAATATAGGTTGTCAAAGTCTTTCTTGTCATAAACTCTCTTTTTGCAAAATTTTTCAAGAGTTTGTGTTAGGATAGATTTTATTGTACTTAACAAGTGAGTATGAGTTGAGTGATTTATGACTTCTCTCATATGTTCATTTGTTTGTTGTGGTTTCTTCACAAATTTCCAAAAAGGGAGATTGTTAGGACATATGTGATTGGATGTTAGGAACATGTGTCAATATTTATGTAATTGGTTAATCCTTTGACAAAACGCACTTTACTTGTATTTGGGTAGATCTAGGATGGATTTAGTACTTTAAGGAATAAGAGTTTAAGTCTAGTATTGAAGTCATACAAATCTGTCCAAGAAACAAGTGAAGAAGTACTGATTCATTAAAACTTGATAGTTGCTCAATAGATAGCTATCTATCGAGGTTTAATGAGACTTAACAGATAGCTATCATCGAGGTTTAATGAGGCTCGACAAATATTATCTATCGAGGTATCTATCGAGGTATTTATCGAGTTTTATGAAATTCAGATTTTCAGATCTGATTTTCGGCCTATGCTGACATGTATGTGTAGGGTTTCTTTTCTCACAACCCTATATATATATATATATATATATATATATATATATATATATATATATATATATAAGGCTTATTTTAAAAGCCGTCGCATAAGAGAATACAAGGAGAATATATGCAAAAGGTGACTGAAAACTTATTCTCTAAAAAAGAAGTTACTGCGTCTTTGCGCCTTAGAGTTTTGTAACCAAGTGCTTCTTGATCTTCATTGTTGATGAAGTGAAAAACTTTGCAGCCAACATTCTTCTTCCTCAAGTTGGTGAATGAGTCACGTACTGGGATTTATGCAAATGAGTGAGTCATGCACTAGGATCCGTGCATCAAAAGGGTGGTGTTCATATATTAAAGAGTTCAGAGATTCTGAAGTGGTAGAAGATTTCTGCTGTAAGTTCATCTACAGGGATTATAAAGTCTAGGGACAAAGGTTTTGTAAAATCTGAAACTTCTCTTAACTATAGTGAATTGCTTTTCGGAAAAGTTTCCCCCCAAATTTTTTATTGTGAAACTAGTTTGTTTAATTGGTTTTTCTAAGTCATTATATCTTGTCTTATTTACTTTTCTGTTGCATATGATTTTGACATGATATTGATGTTTGTTTGTTTTACCAAGTTTTATATATAATAAATCTAATTAACAACTTGGGTTAAAAACTTATTAATTCTATCAACCGAGGTCTAAATTTCCCAACAAATTATATGTTAAAGTCTGTACATTTCACGGGAAAGTCTGTATATTCTAAAGGAATGTCTATATATTGTGTGGAAAAATATGTATGTCCTGGAAAAGTTGGTACATTTTGTGGGATTGTTTATATATTTTGCAAGAAAGCGTGTATATTATGTGGAAAAATTTGCGTTTTTCATAGGAAAATATGTATATATTTATGAGAAAATATTTACATTTTACAGGAAAATTTGCATATTTTGTGAGAAAGTAAGTACATTTAGTGGTAAAGTATATATATTTCAGAGGAAAATTTGTAAATCTTATGGAAAATTCTGCATATTTTAAGGGAGGTCTATACATTCAACGTAATTAAAGTATGTACATTTTGTGGGAAATGTGAACGCCCCCTTCCCTCAGAAATTTTTTTTTGGAGTTTGGTGGTGTCACACATTAGGTGCTTTGGTGACGTGACTCTTATGTGTATATGTATATTTGATGAGGTGTGTGTGTGTGTGTGTGTGTGTGTCTCTTGTTTATTTTTATTTTAAGGAGTCATCAACCAACTATTGGCTTTGTATTAGGTGTGATTAGTCACCTATTTGTGCAGACACCTTGTAGATACTACATTTTGTACCCGTTAATAAATTTTGGTCCTTGTCTCTAATGATAAGCTTGACATATGTCAACCAAGGATAATAAAAGAGTTTACAATAGCAGTATCTACACAAATTTTGGTCCCTGTCCTCAATAATAAATTGCTTTGAAATTGATACTAAAAAATGAAATTTGCTCATTGTTTTGACCATAACTTTTTATCCACAAAGACGTTTTAAGTGAGGTTTGTTCATTGGAAAGTAGACATCTTAGGCTTCAATTTGAACATAAATTTTGCCTAAGTTGGACTTATATTGAGTAAGTTATGACCATTTGAAGTTGGGCCAACTAAGCAATCCGATTTTCTGGGTTTTAAAACTTCATTTTAAAAGCCCAAAACATCATACTTTGATGTGGGCCGGCCCCTAAACCCTTGGGAACATCCAAATACCATTAAAAAGCCCCGAAAACCCTAATTTTAACTTATAAATATCCATCTTGTGTCTTCAATAAAAATCCTAGCTAGAGATAGTTAATGTTTGTCCTTCATCTTCTCTAGAACTCTGTTTTCCCTTTTCAAAACCCTGAGAACAACCCCTTAGCAGGTTTTTTACAAATTAAAAAAAACTCTCTTTAGTTAGACCTAAGGCAGAAACTAATGTTCTAATTTGAGTTCTCAAAAACTTTGTTCGTGAGTTATGATTCCTAAAAACTATTGTTTTCTTTAATTCTTTTATTCTATCAATCTAATCTTTGTGTTGTAGGCACTAAGGGGCCAATTAAACAAACTCCAAACTCATAATCTTAAGCAAAGTGAGTGTTCTTTCCATGAACTTTTTCTTTGTTTAATAGGATTCACATGAGTTTCTTAATGTAGCTTCTCTAATTGATTTATTTGATTTGTTTGTTGATTTTAATTCTTTTAATATGTGCCAATATGATTTTAGGTTGTTTATAATCTATTTTGGTTGTTCTTATTTTATTATTTTAGTTTTATATAAAGTTTAACACATTTATTTATATTTTGTTAGTTTAGTATATTTATTTGTTTTGTATCATGTTTATTTGTTTATGTTGATGTTTTGTGTTATTTTTTTTCATGTTAGTTTGGTTTTGGGTTTCTAACATGCTTATTTGATCTCACATGCTATATCTTTGTTTGATTAAATCTAAAAAAAAATGTGATTTTTTCGTTTATGTGCTAAAGGATGTGTACACATCATCGAGTATGCGTGCGCATGGTTCAACCATGCGTACGCATAGTTGAGTATGCATACGCACCCCGAATTCAGATTATGGCAAAAATCTTGTCTTTTTTTATTTAATCATTTTTCACTTTTTCTTTGATTTCGTTTAACTCTGTTTATGTTAATATATTGAATTTAATTATTTCCCATGTTTGTTTGAGTCTTTTTACCATGTTTAGTTTATTTGATATTTTTTCATTGTATGTTTTATTTAATTGTTAGCTTTTCCTTTTTTAATATATTTGTTTGATTGTGTTTTATTTGTTTCCTTTTATATTGTGATGTGATCTTTAATATGTTATGTGTTATTTTATTTAAGTGCATGATCTATATTTAGGTTAAGGATTAGGGCTCTTTTAATAACTTCTTTATTTAAAAATGGCCTAGCAACACATACTGGAGGCCAGCTTACAAGCCAGGCAATCATGGGTGCCTAACACCTTCCCAAACCGTACCCAAACTTCAAACCCATAATTTGGTATGTAGACTTATGCATGTAAGTGATTGGCCCAAAAAGTCCAATATGGTTCCTAAACTTAATTTAGGTGGCAATTCGATTTTTCGCCCGTCGCCACGATCCACTCCTAAAGGCCAAGACGTATTCCCTTGCACCCACAGAGGTAACTCCACTAGGGATATAGATGAATTTTAACTCTAACGTGTTGTTAGGCCATACATAAAGATTTTATTAATTGAGCCTAATCCTTTTTTTTTTTCACACACTTGTACCCATGTAACCTTGGTTGGTGACGAGTGGGAAAGTGGAGGCTCCATTTGGGCCAAGACTTTTTGAAATTCATCCCACCAACTCATAATCTGTGCCATTGCCTATGATGGGCTTTAAGTATGTTAATGGTTTGCAACCAATCCATTACGATCCATTTAGGCTCAAGGTTGGAATCATGGCCCACCTAATTGTGAGTGACCTACTGATCTATCCCCTTAGCTTTAAGGAGCTTAACCACATGTAGATGAGCTTAAAACCTAACCATGTAGGGTTACCCAATTGAGTGTGCATGTGTGTGCTTTGTTTGAATTGTTTGTTGGGATAGTAAAATAGGTCAATCTCTTAAAAAAATATCCTTTAAGTTTTCAAAAAAAAAAAAAGTAAAGTTTTCAAGTTCTTTTTTTAAAATAAGTTTTTTCAAGAAAAAAAAAAAGTTTGAAGTTCTCAAAAAAAAATCAAATAAATTTTCAAAAAAAAAAAGTTTGAGTTTTTAGTTAGGTTTTTTCTATAAATTCCAAAAAGAATTTTTTTTTTTTTTTTAAAGAGTGAGTCTCTTTTTAAATAATTTTTTTAGAAGGAGTTTCTTTCAGAATAAACATTTTTCAAAAAATTGTGAGTTTTTAGTGAGGTTTCCTTTTAACAAATTCCAAAAAAAAAATTAAGTGATTTTTCTGTTAATAAAATTTTTTCTTCTTAAAAAAAGTCAAATTGAGTTTTCAAGAAAGAGTTTCTTTCAAAATAAAAATTTACAAAAAAAATCTTTTGAGTTCTTCTTTAGTAGTAAAATTTTTGAAAGGTTGGCCCATTCTAATAACCCATTTCTGTTTGATGTTTTGAGTCTTACCTTTGTTGTGTCTTATGCTTAGGCCCATCCGTGTCTTATTTTGTCTTGGGCTTTAAGCCCATCTTTGTCTTGTCTCGGGCCTTAGGCGCATCATTGTTTTTTCTGTGGGCATTAAGCCCATTCTTGTGTCGTCTTGGGCCTTAGGCATATCCTTTATCTTGTCTTGGGCTTAGGCCCATCCTTGTCTTGTCTTTGTCGTGTCTTGGGCTTAGGCCCATCTGTGTTTTGTCATTATCTTGTCTTGGGCCTTAAGCCCATCCTCGTTTTGTCTAGGGGCATTAAGCCCACCCTCAGTTTTGTTTAGGTGTAGACACTCAATTTTGCACCCATAATTTAATATTAGATGATGATCAAATGACTATTTCAAATACCCAAAAATCATAATTGCATTACATGCATCAATTCATTTATTGTATATCATAAAAATGATCTTGAGATTTTAACGGTTATGATGGTATGCCCGATTCCCAAATCGGACCGTCGGATTGAAAGACATCACAAGATCGAATGTTCACAGTATGCATGCATTGTATGGAGGTGAAACTGATCACGCATGATTAATTGAAATTAACTTTGATTGGTTAATGATTAAAATTAAGTAAATGAATTTTTGTGATTGGTTAAGTATTTTTCTTGAAGTGAGATTTGTTGCATAGGATTAAAACAAATAAGCTGATAATATTCAAAGACTGTAGATAATTAGGTTTTTGGAATAATTATATTCAAAATAATTATTTTAAAAATCATAATTATCACTTTGGAATAAGGTTTATCATGAAAATAACTCTAAAATTCATCCAAATACAGTTTTAGAGTTGGGAAACACTTCAAAAACGTGTTAATTAAGTAGCAAATTTCAGATTCACGTTCCAAGGCACTTTTGGCATAGTAAAACTCAAAATTAGGGCTAGGCTATTTCTAGCAAAGTTTCAATTGTCAAAATTTTAGCTTAATCCGAATTTTTAGTAAAAATATATGATCAAAATACTGAAACTTGTTCTAATTTGAAAAATCAGCTTACTTTTATCCAAACTTTTTTAAAGGTTTTTCTCCATAGTTTTTTTGCTTATTTTTTAAGCTGATTGGACTTAATTCTAAAGCAAACCTAGCTTATTTTCTAAGCAATTAACACCTCCATAAATAGGGTAGGCCTTTCAACATTGAGGACCCCTTTTCTGACCCTTCTTTTTTTTTACTTCTCTCTCCCCTTACGTTAAAGAAGTTCTAAAATCCCTGCTTTAGGAGCTTCTTTTTTTGTTAGGAGGCTTTACTTAAATCCTTAAAAAAAAAAAAACTCTTTGAAGAACTCTTTCCTTGAGGATTAAGTTCATGCAGGTATAACTCTTTGTTTCCTTAACTTGCTTTCATATATGTTTTAGTTTCCATGGACATGATTTTTTCTTTTGTGTTTAAATAATCATGTTTCTCATATGTTATCACATGTTTTCTTTTGCTTTCAAAAGTTTTCACATGATTAATTGATGAACATGTCTAGATCTAGGGTTGAATTTTGCCTTAGAATTTTAGATCTACAATTTTTCTTTGTGTTTTTAAAATTAAAAAAAAAACTAAAATCAAATTTGCAAGTTTTCTTCATTTTTTTTAATTAAGAGTCAGATTTGTATTTTTTTTTTCTCTTTGTTTCCTTTTCAAAGTAAAATCAGATTTGAATTTTATTAGTAAAGTTTGATCTAAATTTTATTAATAAAATCTGATTTGCATTTTTCCTTATAAAAATTTGCCCTGTTTTAATACTAAAAAACTAGATCTACATTTTTCCAAATAAAAATCTGCCATGTTCTTAATAAAAAAAAAAATCTGATCTGCATTTTTTCCAAATAAAAATTTGGTCTGTTTAAAAAAAAAAAAAAAATCTGATCAGCATTTTTTTCAAATAAAAATCTGGTCTTTTTTTTAAAAAAAAAAAAATCTGATCTACATTTTTTCAAAATAAAAAATCTGATTGCTTTTTTAATCAAAATCAGATCTGCATCTTTCAATAAAGAAATTTGTGTTTTCAAAATAAAAATCTGTTTTTTTCCACATTAAAAAATCCCAATCAAATCTGAATTTTTATTTAAAATCCATTCTTTTTTTCTTTTATGAAAACTCAAAATTAAAATTTTCATTAACTATTCTCATCAAATTTTTTCACACAAAATAAAATGGCAAATCTAAGATTCTTGAATAAAAGTTTAAGCCTAGATCTAAGATTCATTAGATGCGTGTGTAGTCATAGTAGTTGGCTCAGAATGCCTTTGTCACCTACCTTTATTTCAAGCATAACATTTCATACTTTGAATATGGGTATTTAATAGTCATTAAGAATCTAAAAGACCAGATTTTATCTGAGTAGGGTGGGTGCCTAATACCTTTTATCCTGTAGCCTAGCCCCCATACCTTAGAATTTTAGGTTAGTAGAACTAGTGCTTTATTTTATTTTTTGGTAGATTGTATCTAGGACCAAAACTTTATATTTTTACATAGATTGTACCTAGGACCAAAGTTTTGTAAAAATACACTACCAAGTACTGTATATGTAAGATTACATAGTAATCAAGTCCACGAAACTCAAGTTCATGACACACAGTACTCGAGTTTAAGAAGCTCGATGACCAAGTGGTATTTTTTAACGTCCAAAATCCAACTCAACCAATGCCATGGTGGCGGGCTCACACGAAACTGAAGTCCAGTGAATTTGAGTAGCATTTGATACTTAAGTTTAAGTACCAAAAAGGAGTATATTACTAAATATTTTTGAAACAGTACTAGATTGCCACAAATTTTACGAAAACATACATTTGGCTAATTTTGACCTTTACACCTAGCTATAGTTAGCTAGCTTGTTGGTTGAAGAGTGAAGAGAGAAGTGAAGACCTCTGATCTGGTTCTCTCTTTCTCTGATGAGATGATGACAACAACTTCCATACTCTTGTCCCACCTCCGTCGCTCTCGTCCTTACTACTCCCTTCTCCCCACTCTCTTCACAGCGCATCTATCAAACACAAACCCAAACCCTCTCTCCCCACCTCCCCACACGCGCTTCACTCCCCGCGTGAACCCACTCCTCTTCCATTCCCGCGCTTTCTCCACTCCACTTGGCGGCGGAGGCGGAGATGTTCCCCTTCAAGAAGATTCGATTCTTCCTGTTCGTCACCTGATTTCGTTGCTCGATGTCTCCCACGACCTCACTGGATTGCCTTGGTAATCTTTCTCTTTCCCCATATATTTAATTTTGTTTAATTTAATTGTTCGAAAATACCTGCAAACTTCATTTCGTTATTTCTTCTCTCTCTGTTTGTTTCCCTAGAATATGTTCTCTCTCTCTCTCTCTCTCTCTCTCTCTCTGTTTGTTTCCCTAGAATATGTTGGAAAACGGTGGATTTGTAAACTTATCTTTTATGTTTTATGTTCCACTAATTTCTCTATCTTTTATGCATTCGATTTTGAAAGTATGGAGAATATACAAAAATAATGTAATGTAATCCAATGGTGGATTTGTCATCCAATTAAAAATCCAATTAAAAATTATTGAGTGGTGTAACTTTGTTTAAAATTCATTGTCAGTTGCTCTTAAACTAAAATAGAAAAAGAAGAAGAAGATTGTTTTTGGGTATTTAATGGCTTAAGGTTGAAGAGTTACTTTGTCGATGATTTTATAGTTGAGAGTATTTATTTCAATTTTGATACTCAAGGAACCAAAATAACACCAAAAAGTATTTTAGCTTATTGTATTTTATTTTATATTTTAGATATAAGTAAATAAATCTGAGTACTTGCTATTATTTGAATTGTGTGTTTCGATTAGCTTCTTGTTGAAATTGGCAAAGTGTTGAAAATGTGAGGCTTTTAAAAAGCTGTACACACACTAATAAGCTTTAACCAACTGCTAATCCAAAGCCATGAACTTTTTTATTAGCTTATTTGGCTTATTTTGGTAGGTGCAACTATTTAAAGCTCCACTTTTGCCTAAGTACAACTTTACTTTTACACCTATCTATTTTTTATGCAAAATAAGCTAATCCAAACACAAAGTAATTATAAAGTGAGCTTTTTGATAATCTATTATGCGTCAAGGAGCTAGGTAATTTTTTTTTCCTTTTGTGTTTTACTAATTATTTACATATATTCACTATTTTAGTTTATGAATTTATTATGACCTTGTAGGTGGATAGTTATTGCTTCCTCTACTTTGGCACTGAGAGTTGTACTGTTCCCAATACTGATTTTGCAACTTAATAAGTTGAGAAGGATTGGAGAGTTATTTCCTAAATGTGAGTTTTTGATTACTATGTCTTTGTAGCTTTTTGTTGCATTCATTCTTCTAAGTTGTTTCTATCATTTTCTTTTTAATTACTTTTTTGGTTCACTCTATAATGTCATTTGAACTCCTATTCATGTTGATTTTTCTGGCGTATTGATGAAAATGGAAAAGAGGTACAATAATCTATTAGAAAAAAAGTTGGTGGATAGCACAATTACACACTGACTAGTTTAATTACAAATTGAGATTCAAAGAATCTAAGATTTCATTTAATCATATAAAGAGCACATTATTTTGGATAGGATATAATGGTTAATAGATGTGTCAGACCTGAATTAGTCTGTTGAGACTCCAGAGCTGACGGCAAAAGTTTTAGAACCAAGGCTTGGTTATTGTTGAACTTAATTTTATGTAACTTGTTTCAAAGGCACGGATAAATCACCCAGTGATCTTTTGCAGTCTGTGTTCTACTTATCAATGAAAGTCAGGAACATGAGAAGTGTAGTAGGAGTTGATAGATCTAGCTTTTAGCCTCATACAGCCAACTTCCAAAGCTGAAAACTGTGTTATGACGTGTTGTTTGAGTACTTTTGTTTAATTTGCCTTTGACTTAGCTCAAATTTGATTGCCACTTATAAAATTCATATGCATTATTGATTCAGTATGGTCTATGGAGCATGTATTTCTTGTCACAAAAACAAAACCCCAATGAGCATTGTCAGTTGGCGTTGGAGTCTTTTTTATTGCTTTGAACTTCTTTTCATTTTATTTTATTTTTTGATAAGGAAAATAACTATATTAAAAATGTGACAAAGAGGTGCAACCTAATACAAATCGACAAGAATACTTCATTGTGGGGTTACTGTTATAAGAACAAACAGTTTGTATGGAAGGCAATAAGCTCTAGCTTAACTGGAACCTCCTCCCCTTAAAAGTGCTAGGTGGAAAAGTGACAAAGAGGTGCAACCTAATACAAAGTGAAAAGAGTACTTCATCGTGGGGATACTGTTGTGAGAAAAAACAGTTTGTATGGAAGACAATAAGCTCTAGCTTAACTGGTACCTCCTCCACTTGCAAGTGCTGGGTGGAATGTGAGGTCATGGGTTTGGGACCCACTAGGTGTATGTGTAACTTACCAATGAGAAAAAAACAAGTTTGTATGGAAGCAGTGGGCATGTGAAGCCTGCCTGTTCCTGTAGTTGCAATGTAGTCTGCTATATTAGTCATATACATGCCAAAATTGGATTCTATGATTATTCTACAGGAATGGTGATAATAGTTTGTTAAGATAGCCCCAAGATATTACTTTAAGAAAGGTTGCCAAATGAAAGTTACGTGAGAAGAATAATGCTGTCTTTACTTTGGTTAGGGTTTTTTATTTTTTGGTCAATACCTATGTTTCAAGTATTGTGGGTCTTTCAATATCCTTAATATCTTGTTTGACCTTTTTGTTGTTATTATTATTATTTTTAATATACCAATAAAAAATATATTTTTAAGATGTTTTTTTTTGTTGTTGTTTTGTTTTATCCATTATTTTTCCATTAACTCATGTTGTCTCTTGCCATATTTCTCCACATGTATCCAACAAAAGGAAAGCAGAGAGAAGGGAATGAGCTCAAAAGTTCTTGTGCAATTTTATTTTTTCATTTTTCATGCTAGAGATTATTAATTTCAATTATTCCTTGCCATAATATTTTGTTCCAAGCCGTTATTATTTATAGTAGCAAGGCATTATTTTTCTAATTGATAAACCTTGACTGGTGGACATTATCATTATCAGCACTCTACCTTTTAATTTTATTAACATCTATTATGAGGAGGATCTGTTTTATATCATTTTTTTGGTTCTCTTACCATGGAATCCTCTTCCCTTTCAGTGTTGTTCATCTATTTAACTTACAATTAATTTTTGTTTGACTCTCATATGCATTTCTCAAAGTGCCTCCTCCATTGCCACCACCTCTGTCAGGAAAGAGTTATATTGATCAAATTTTACTCTTCCGAAAGGAAAGAAGAGCAATTGGATGCCCCTCATTTTTATGGTTCCTTGCATACTTTTCTATCCAGGTGATACATCTGCCTTAATTGTTGGAATAGTTTTGTCTATTATATAAACTGCATTTTTCCCCCTTCTCCTTGTAATTACAGATAGCTTGATTGTCTTTGAGTTAATATTCAAGCCTTTTAATAACGAATTAACTGCTGCAAGAAAACTGTGGGTGATCTTGGTTCTTTTGTATTTGTATTGAGCCAATCCCAGTTTGTGTTTACTTACTGCGTATAAATAAAATGAAAGCACCAAAAGTGGGGAGTCCATGAATGATTGATGTGGTGAGGAGACAGATTAAATAAAATTTGTATTCCTACAGAATTATGAAAACCATATTAGCCTGAATATGTAGCTACATAGATGAAGTTTCTGTAATAATTGATCTTGCTTGTATTTAAAATTATCTGCAGGTACCATGCTTTTTCTTGTGGATGACTAGTATTAGAAGAATGTCGCTGGATCATCATCCTGGGTTTGATTGTGTAAGGCACTGACATATGAGATTAGATAAATTTAAAAAATTATGTTTCAAATATATTAGTTTCATTTTATTGTAAGTATTGATATCATGATCTACAACTTTCATATATTCATAGCTGAAGACCTTGTATTTTATTCAACTGAGAGTAAAAAGAAACTATCTTATTAAGCTGCTACCTTTCTTGAAAACTTTCCATTAATTATATTTCTCCTTTATCCTTGAAAACGACCATCAGGATATGTTTTACGCACATGACACTCCAATGGGTAAAAGCAATTACAAATGATGGATGGAGAAAAGGCTAGAATAGATCAAATTAAAAATTGACCTGACATGAATTTAGATTGGTCCATTATTTCTGTAAAGAACTTGTATGCAAGGTGCAATAAACATTCTTAAGAAGCTTCAACTAGAATTTTCCTTATTATTCACACTCATGCTTCTTTGTCCTTGAAAACCAGTCAGGATGCCTTTTGGTACATGGCGTTCCACTTGGGCATGGTTTTTCACTAAAATTTTCTGAAGTCAGGCATGCTTCTTTTGATGATATATTAGATTGTGTTTATTGCAAAAAACTGAAAAGATTATATAGCATTGTAGAAGAATTCTAGAAAACAACTTCATATAAGTTTGGCACATTTATCTGGGATGTTGTCACTTGTCATGGTATACAATTTTATAACTATAAGAGTGTATTTGTTTGGAAGTGAAATAGGGTGTGGATGGAAAATTTTGGAGAGAAAATAGGAAGGAAAACTTTTTAGAGTGTGTTTGGTTAGGTGGGGAAGAAGGAAAATAAATGGTAGGACCCAGGTGTTTTCTTCTTGGGCCCACCAAAAAAAATTCTCCTCAAAATGGAGAGAAAACTGAGTGGGGATAAATTTTTTCTTAATTGACAAAAATGCCCATGTACACATTCTTCAAGTTGCCTTTATTTTTTTTTCTTTTCCACTGGGCATTACATTGCACTTTGTTTTGTTCTTTTTTTTTTTTTTTTTTTTTTGTTTTGTTTTTTTTTTTTGTTTTTTTTTTTTCTGGGCTGTTGCCTTTTTTTTTTTGGCAGTAACATTGCTTGGGATATTATTTTTATTTTTTAATAAATTTGGATGATTGCTCTTTTTTTGTGTGTGGTTATTTGTCACTTTTTTGTTGTATTTAAGCATCATTATTTAAGAAGGGTATATGAGTAGATTTATACAAACTCATTTTTTCTATTCTTCCACTTTTCCATTCTCAACCAAACAAAAAGGAAAGAAAATAAAATCTTTTCTATCCTCCCACTTTTCTATCATCCCACCATTTTCTATCCTCCTACTTTTTCACCCCTCAAACCAAATGGACCCTAAGGCTATGTAGCACATATAAGAATTATATAATTTTTTATTTATTTCTTGAGTATCTTAGGACTTGCTCCTGTGATGGTAAAATTACCAAAGCTCCTAATCTCAAGTTGCATCTTAAATGCGGTTATAGATGAAACTCATACAGCATCTTTTGTTTTTCCTCATAAATATAATTTACATTACTGGAAATCTAGAGTGCATTGGAAATTTATTTCTTGCTACATGTAATGCTCATCTTTGTATTCTGGAAAATTTATAGTGCTGTAGAGAATGTTTGACCATGTTGCAGTTTTGAATTGTTGATATTTATTATGACTTTTAACTTTACTGGAAATAAATCTCTCACATTCATTACAGGGTGGTGCTTTATGGTTCCAAAATTTGACTGATTTCTCACACGGTGTTTCGGGCCCCATCTTTCCTTTGTTGATTGCTGGCTTGCACTATATTAATGTCCAGGTATTTGGCTCTCTAGTTGGTGTGCACTAGTCATCATAACATGCAGTTATACCCCACTTTTCTTAGTGATCATGTGGTTGAATCTCCAAGGACAGCCTTTTATTGCAAAGAGATGTCATTCTTATTGACTCAGCTCAGTTGGTGCTTCTAGACTGAATCATGCTTTTTTCTTGTTACATGACTTTGTTCTAGTTTTTTTGTGTAGTAATAATCTTCCTAAAGAAAAAACAAATGCCCGTTATGTTCCAAGTTTTATGTGCTTTCCAAAATGGAAAATACTATGTATAAAGGTTCAAGACACTGTAGTCTTATTGATGCCACAAGTAATTCCAGGCACCATCCTGGTTTAGCATTGGTGTATTGGTTCAGTGAGTCATATTTTTGGTTCCCTCACAAATCTATCCCTACATGGCCATGTGGGTGTATGTGCTTGCGCTTTTTACAACTTGAGTATAGTTTTGGTTATACTTTTCAATGTATATGTACCTTTCTTCCTTTTGTCTGAACTAGCAATCAGTAGCAATTTGTATAAGTAAAACTTTATTTAGCAGCAAAACTTTGTTGTCCTAAAGGGCTAATATGGGCTAGCACATGTAAATGTAAGTCATAACTTTGCCCCTGGGTAAGTTTATTGTAGTTGTCTGTCAATGCTTGGAAATCTGATCATATTTCATAGTTTCTTGTTCTTCAAAGTATCACCTTTACACACACGTACACACACACACATATGTAGTTTTTTAGGGAAGTCTTGTGACACGTTTCTCTTATTTGTTCTTTAATATAGCATGTGACAGAATGAAACTCTTCTTGGTCATTGACTTACATATTACTAATTGTATGTTGATTTAGATGTAATTATCAGTGGTCTTAAAAGCACACCTGAGGCATGCTTCAAATCTCAAAGCTCGAAGCTCCAGGTCTAAGCACTTTGCTTGGCTAAAGTGAAGTTCATGTACTGAGGGGCATTGGTGCTTTTGAAGAAGCACAAAGTATGCCAACCCGCACTTTTTAAGTTTTTTTTGCTAAAAACTCAATATTGAAGAAAATGACATGGACCATTGATTTATTATACAAACACTTTTCTTAGGGTACTTTATTACACACCAAAAAAAAAAAAAAAATTTACATATCAAAAGGCCCACAAACAAGGATATTTACTATTTTTGTGTGTTTTAGTCTTATCCTTCTGGATATATTTTGAACTGTACTCTTCATTTTGATCATAATTATCATAGTTATGTATTTTTTATTAAATAAAAAAGTTATGTTTAAACTTAGTGTGCATTTGGGATGAGCTGAATTTTTCAGCTTATCTCCACTTTCAGCATATTTTTGCTACTATTCATGAGTCCTATTATACTTTTTGATATTATTTATGGATTCTATTGTACTATTCAACTTATTTTTTAACATTTTTTCTACACTTTCACTAAAAAGTTTTCAACTTCAGTTAAATAAGTTGTTCCAAATGGACACTTTATGTGACTAGATTTTTATCCTATTACTAATTGGTAATTATTTTAAATTTTTTATTTATATAAAAAATTAAATTAAATTGAAATAACTCATGTTAAATTTAACTTGCATACTTTGTGCAATTGCACTATATATTTGATCTAATAGATATTACTAATTTTAGTTTGTGTAATCTTTTGAAAAAAATGTACGTTTTACTTCAATCAAGTATGTGCTTTTGTTGCAACATAGACTTGTGGAGGGCTGTCCCACATTGTGTGTTATGGTGTATTGGGAAGGAATGAAACTGACGAACTTTTGAGGACTTAGATAGATCTGATGACCAGTTGCTTGCTTTCTTTACTTGTTCACATTTTGAATGGTCTAGGGCTTGGAGACTCACATCTTGTGAATCTCTCCCTTTGTTCCTTAGCTCTTTTTTTCTTTTTTATTAGTTCCTTTTATCCGTTTTTTCATTTCTCTCTTTTTTGTAATCTTTGATATGCTTTGTGCTTATTTACATAAAGCAGTTTTTTGAATATACATCTTTCTTTCTTATCAAAAAAAGAAAAGAAAAAGAACACTAAATGCTTTAAGGGAATGGAACGGTCGATTCTTGAAATTAAATCTCTCCTTCTCCACTATGTTTGATTGGTGTTGTTTTTTCTTCTTTTTCTTGTTCTAATCTTTTTGTTATGCTTGATCATTGTAATTTACGATCTTGATGTACTCCTTTCCATGTACACTCTTGGTGTACCTGGGTGATTGGGTCTTGATTAATGATAATTTGTTATTTATCAAGAAAAAGAAAAAAAGTATGTGCTTTTTTTTCTTTGCTTATAAATTCTTGGAGGCCTATGCAGTAAACTGTATTTGACAGTTTTACCAACATTTAGGGACGAACCCGGCAGGCACGGCCCCCCAGGCCCAAAGAAAAAAAAAAAAAATTTGGGCTCCCCTGGCCCATAGAAAAAAAAGAAAATTTTTTTTGGGCCCCTTGCCCAAAGAATTTTTTTTATAGGTTATATATATATATATATATATATATATTGATAAGTAATAAGAATAGTTTATTAATTATGAAGAAAGAGCGAATAAAGCAAGTACAAGGTCTTTAAGATGGTGAACACAAGAGAAAACAACAAACAACAACAAAGATAGAAAAGCAGTGTAGGGGATAATACTAAGGAAAGAAAGAAATTCAATGATGGAAGAACAAGTTGAAGAATCCCAACACCTAAACCAATCAAACAGAGTACTTTGGCATGGAGCTTGTACTTGAACAATTGATTTCTCTTTAGCCGTAAAAGAGCGCTGATTTCTTTCCATCCAAACAACCACATCAAACAACCAGGAACCATATTCCAAATGTTCGAAGTAAATTTTCCCAGCCAAAAACTCCAACAAGACACCTAACTCTCCACAAAACCTGGCATGACCCATTAGATCCCAAATACTTGTAACATTTGTACCCACAACGAGTGAGTTACAGGACAGTGTAGGAGAAGATGATCTACAGATTCCTCATTATAGTAGTACATACAACACCGATTCGCCAAAGAGAGACATCAGAGTATCAGATTTTTCAAGGTAAGTATCTGACCATGAGTTGCTGTCCACATGAAGAAAGCCACCCTTTTAGGAACTTTAACCTTCCAAATACCCTTCCAAGGGAAACTAGGGATAGAACCACCATAAATCTTATTGTAATAGGATCGAATATCAAACTTGCCATTCCCATTAAGACACCAATGAGAATTGTCACACCCAACACCCCTAGGAATTCGAGCTTGAATGAAATTGAGGAAAGATATAATTCCCTCTTATGAAATTCCCTATAAAATCTCAAATTCCAAAATCTATCATTTACACCCTCCTGATGACACAATACATCAGGATTGCAAGCTTCCTTGTCATTTGAACACGAATAAAACTGAGGGTAGAGCATTTTAAGTGAGATATCCCCAACCCACCTATCATGCCGAAAAAGAATACAAGAGCCATCACCCACCACTAGGGCAAAGTGTTTGGAGAATCTCTCTACCTTCATTAATACCATGCCAAAGATCACAATTGTGGGCCTTTCTACATACTTCAATATTCCACCCCCCGTGACCCTCTCCATATTTAGTGGCGACAACCCTCCGCCAAAGATGGGTTCCTTCTTGTCCAAATCTCCATAACCACTTTCCTAATAGGGATTGATTGAAATGCACTGACTTCCTAATCCCCAAACCACCCATCTCTCTCTTCCTCAAAATTAGACCCCCCTCCATTTTAGTTAGCCTAGCCCAACTAGTAACTACTCAACTAAAAAACTTGACAAAAACAAAACTTCAAAATAAAAAATAAAAAATCTCAGTTAGTCTAGTATTAGAGTACTAGCATTAGGTGTTCTAAATGCTAAATATTTAGTATTTAGAGCACCAAATACAAAAAACTCTAATGTATGAGACATTAAATGCTATGTTAAAGTAGCAAAAGTAATTTTTGGTTTGTGAAAAAAAATATATATATATTTTGCAATAGCTGAAGAAACAATATTATTTTGTGTTTTTTTGTCGTTGTTGGTAGATAGTTGCTTCTTAATGTATTAAGAAACAATGATTTTGTGTGTTTATTTTGATTGATAGTTTGTTAATACTATATAGATACCTATTTGTTTTTTTTTTTCTTATACTTTGGCCCCCCCTAGCTTGAAATCTTAGGTCCGCCCCTGCCAACACTGGTAATTGCCATGAAAAAAAAAAAAAAAAATTGCTTGCTACCTTGTTTATGTTCCTCATTATATTTGTGGTATAAAGTTTCCAAACATCTTAGCCCACCCAAGGACATTTAAGTTCTAATTGTTGTTGCTTGTATGCTTATTGATTACCCTGGCCAGCAGTTCAACCATTGACACTTCAAACCTTACATGTTTTACTTTACTTGAATTTATAGACTTATGTAACTTTAGACGATTTTGTAGCATCCCTTGTACATTGCATGTGTACACGGGGCACGTTCTTTTTCTGCATTTTTTTGGGACCTGAGACCAATCAAACATAGTTCTAATCAATAAGGATCCTACTTACACTTTGAGCTCTAAGTATCTATAAAAGTGCAACTATTACGTTCCCTCTATAAGATCCACTTCAAACATAAGAATCAAGGTTCCAAATATCTGAAGTGGTCTTCCCAAACCACTTTGATAATCCAATCAAAAAATTAGAAACCATTTTTGGTAGCACTTAATGAATCCCAACGGATCTAAAACTACGCTCCACATAACTTGAGCAACATCACAATGGACCAGTAAATGATCCATTGTTTTCTCACTATAACGGCACATGAAACACCAACCAAATAAAGAGAAAGCTCTCTTGAGAACATTACAATAGGTCAGAATCCTCCCCCAAGCCGCTTTCCAAACAAAAAAAGAGACCTTTTTAGGGGCCTTGATGTGCCAAATATTCTTCCATGGGAAGGATATAGCGTTGGCACCTCAAAGGACCTCATAATATGATGCATTTTTAATAAAATTCTTTAATTACCTATCCCAAAAAAAATGTTCGATGTCTACAAATTTATAAATTGTGGATAACCTGATGTACCAATGCCACTCAAGGATGTTTCTTATTTCAATAGTTGGTGTCAGGATAATCTTCTCATATCCCCTAAAAATGTGTTAAATTTCTTGTGACATCATATATGCTTGTACCAAATTTTGATATGTGAATCTTGTTAATATAAAAAAAATATAAGCTGACTTCTGCTTAATGGATTCACCAGATTTCTTTTGGGACATCTTCAGTTCGAAATGTGACTGGTCCACTTGACTTATTAGCAAAAGTAAGTAGAAAAATTATGTACGGATTCCATTGATATTACTATCTTATTGCACTTGAATATATTGGTTTTCTAGAAATTATATTTTTGATAATTGGTTTAAGGACAAAGTTTGGTTACAAAATTGGTTGTAGCCTAAGACTACAACTTTCTTTAAAAGAATTAACATTGCTACATATTTTAAAAATCTAATTAATGGATTGCATATTCTTTATGCTCTTAACACATGTCAAACTTTATGTCAATCAGATATTATTTACTATATGATCCAAACTTATTTTTTATCCATAATTTTAGACTATAAAAACTTGCAATATAAACAATTGATTGATGACATAACTATTGATCTTTAATCTTCTGAAAATTTTGCAAGCATGGAGGATGTAAGAAGGAAATGTAATCCAATGGCGAGTTTGTCAAAATTCACACCTAAAAAAATATATTGAATAAAGTTGTAACCTTAAGCTACAACTAATTTTGTAGCCAAACTTTGTCCTTGGTTTAATTGAATCTTGAAGGAGTCTATTTTTTCTAGTTTTAATGTCATATAACTAATTGGAATTCTCTTTCTTCTTGCAGTTCTACAAATTCTACTTGGATTTTTTAACGCTGCCTCTATTTTTTATTGGTTACTGCATTCCTCAGGTAAAACTAGGTTATACTTACAACCTCTGCAAAGTTACGCGTGCTAAATTGGATAACATAAGTATTGTCTTAGCTTCCTTCATGGAAGTTTCTTAATTGTCTGCGATTGATAGTGAAATCCATTTTTCTTTGTTCCCAATTATCTTCCTTTTTGGCTGTATGATATTCAAACAATGAATAGAGCATAAAATAAAGGAAGATAAAATACTAGGCACTCACACCTAGGTTATCCTAAGCAATCACACTTAGGTGGAAGACAATCACACCCTCAAACCTTTAAAACAAGCTGCTAGAATTTTATTAAAATTAATCTGACTATGAATATTATTTGACTACAATAAATCCTTTACACAGACTATTGTTAAATCCTTTCTTAGAAGGACTAGGACTTCTAAATAAGCTAGTCCTTGAAAGACTAGACTAGGATTACTAATAACAAAGAAAAAAAACACATAAGAAACAAATAGGAAAAGGACTCAAAACGCAAAACAGATGGGCTCAGGTACAGTCAAGGATAGCCCATTCCAGAAATATGGAATCTAGTAAAACTTAATTAAAACTGATCCCTTATTAAATAAACAAAATCAACAATAAAATAAGACTCAATTCAACTTTAGACTAACTATGAAAGGTTCCAAGAGAGCTCTCCATCATCTGAAACATCCCAAATTAATGCTTGAGCACCAGAACCAGCTTTCCCTCATCTATTGTAAGTCTCTGAAAGGGCTGCCAATTACCATCCCAGTCATCCTATGACCTAACCCTCCACCTGATTTTTATGGGAGAAGGAAGAGTCATTTTAGTTGGAGGTCATTGCCGGGTAAACTTAGATCAACTTAAAACCGACTAGTTACTATTTTTATGCAAAGGAAAAGTAACCGCTCACTTGAGCTTTCCGTCTATCATAGGGTTTCAATTATTTCATTAGTAGTGGTGGGTTTGACTATATGCTAGGCTGGAGATTGGGGTGGGGAATAGAGTGAAATTTTGGCATAATTGTTGGTGTGAGGATCAACCTCTTCAAATAATATATCCAGTTTTGTATAGACTAGGTGTTAATAAAGAGGCTTCTGTTGCTTTATCCTTGACTAGGCCGAGGGAAGGGGAAAGGAGGACTTGGGTTGTGACGTTCATCTGGGATGTAAATGATTGGGAGGTGAGTTCTATGGATGATTTTTTACTTTTTTTTTTGGCTAATATTGTCCCTTTAAATGAAGATGATGATCGATTGAGGTGGACTTTGAAGAACAATGGGAATTTTGACATTCGCTTGTATTTTAATGTTCTATGAGACTCTTCCTCTATCACTTTTCCTTGGAAAGGTATTTGGGGAGTGAAGGCTCCTAGACGAGTTTCTTTTTTTGTTTGGACTGTGGCTTGGAATAAGATGCTCACTGGGGTTAATATGAAGGATAAGGGGTTTGATTTTGTTGATTGGCGCTGCATGTGTCGACATTGTGGGGAGACTGTGGACCATTTGTTGATAAATTGTGAGAAGGCTCAACAGAAGGCTCAACAGTTATGGTGTATCGTCCTTCGATCTTTTGGAGTTTCTTGGGTCTTACCAAGAACAGTGTTCGATCTTATGTTTGAATGGAGGAATTGGTTGGGGAAACACTTGTCAAACATTTGGAATTTAGTACCTTTGTGTTTATTGTGGTGCATTTGGAGAGAACGTAATTGCCACATGTTTGAGGATGTGGACAGTCTTGATGATCAGTTGCTTGCTTCTTTTAGTTGTTATTGGTTTGATTGTTCTCGGACTTGGGGACTTACTTCTTGTGACTCCATCCTGTTGTTCATTAGCTCTCTTCTTTTCTGTAATTCGTTTTCTGTTTCTTGTTTTTTCTTTCCTCTTTGTGTACTTTTTTTTTTGTTGATAAGTAACGATAAAAATATATTAGAGAAGAACACAGCCTCGTACATAGGAAATGTACTAAAGAGGCAAAAAACATCAAGAAACCAAATTACAATGATCAAGCAAAATAGGAAGGGAAAGACAAGAAAAAGATGGTAAAACTAAACACCATTCCAGAAGAGTAAAAAAGAAAAAAGACTTAATCTCAAGAATGGACCGATCGCGACCCTCAAAACTTCTAGAATTTCGTTCCCGCCAGATACACCACATCAAACAGTGCGGCACCATCCTCCAAATCACTATATTGTGGTGATGCCTGAAATTGCAAGCCCAACAATCCAATAGATCCACTACCCTTTGCGGCATCACCCAACAAATACCAAACAAGCAAAAGACCATACTCCACATCTCAAAAGCTATAGGACAGTGAAGGAGGAGATGATCAACAGATTCCCCACACCTTTTACACATATAACACCACTCAAGGACAACAAAGTGCCTTTCCGAAGATTATCAATAGTAAGAATCTTGCTTAGAGCAGCAGTCCAAGAAAAAAAAGCAACCCGAGGGGAAACTTTCGATTGCCATATCATTTTCCAAGGGAAGGGAGTGGCAGTGGGGGGAGGGGAAAGGGAGTGATAATACCCACTCACCACAAAACCACGGCTGCTGGCTAGCTTCCAACAAAGCTTGTCAGAACCTACACCCCGCACCTTTGTGGAATAGATTAAAGCCATACACGAATCCAAAGAGTGTGACTCTTGATCATTCACAAAACGGCGAAATTGTAGGTTCCAAAAAATACTCCCATTTGCATAGCACATAACCTCAGAGACTGAAGCATCCCTTGTCCTACTAATATTGTATAAATCTGGAAACGCCTCCTTAAGAGGACTATCCCCACACCACACATCAACCCAAAACTATCTACTACTTTGTGCTTTTCATGCATATTGTAGTTTTTTTTAATATAATTTTTCTTGCCTATCAAAAAAAAAGAACTATAAGCTACAATGCACTTTGAAGTCCATGTCGTCTTGTCAAAAATTTTGTAGGTTGACCTGCTTTAAAAGGTATGAAGTGTGTGGTATCAATTAAATTGGCATGGTTTGGAACCATATTGTGACTATGGAGCATTAAAATGTGTTCTATGGTATATATCTTGTGAGTCATATAACGAATTTTATGGGGTGATAATCGATGTTATTTGAGGCATTTTGCATAGCTGTCATTTGAAAAGTATGCTGTCCTGTAGCATGAAGTGGTTTCCATGGCACGCTTTAATTTCCTACTTAAAAAAAATATGTCAAGGAACAATGGCAATTAAGTTGCTGTACATCCTTATTTAGGGCTAAAAGCTATTCTTGTTTGGGCCACCTACTGTGGATTGGTTAAAGCTCCCCTGTTGTATTCTTGTTTCTTTCTTATTGCTACCACTTTATCTAATGGCAAAATTCCTTGCTCCTATTCCTCTTCCCCTTATTTTGTTCAAAATACAAATTTATAACTCTATATTGGTTTTGCAGGGGAGTCTAGTCTATTGGGTTACCAATAGTTCATTAAATGTCATTCAGGTGAGTCACTGTACTGTCTTTCTATGAATACAAAAGAGTTTGTTGCATTGCATTCTTGAAATTCGATTAAGATGTTATTTAAATTTGTGGTTGGATACTTGGTTTTTCCTTTACTGTTCTTTTCTGTCAGTTCTCTTTGTAAGGGTTATATAACTAAAACAAGATCCATCAAGTGTGTGTGACTCTCTAGCGTACTAATCATTTGTTTTTTTGAAAGGAGATATATGTAAGAAAGTACAACTCACACTGTCATTATTTTTTTCCAAAGCTGTCCTGTTCAAATAGAAAATGACTAATGTAGGAAAGAACCATATGCGAAAGAAAGATTATAAATGTTTTTCATTTTTTGATTGTAGAAAATTTTTATGTGATTAGAAAAAGGACAATCAATATGCTTATTATGTGAATTATATAAAATTCTTTTGTACCATATTGCACTCTCTTGGAATTTTTAAATGACGGCTTGCTTATTTATATAGACCCCCCCCTCTCCCCTCAACTCGCATTTATCAAAAAGAAGAACAAGAAAGGGGTAAAACCTATTTGGTCCCTGAGCTTTACATTGTAAGTGAATTTGGTCATTGATCTTTCAAATGTATCAGTTTAGTCTCTAATCTTTTGGTAGTGTGTCAAAATGGTCCTTGCTGTGAAGTGATGGATGGAAAATGCTGATGTGGCTAACGGCCAAAAGAAAATATTATTTTCATACTACATAGTCTGTCACATGTTTTGCCACATTGACAATTAAAACACTCCATTTACACGTTAGATATTCGGTTGAAAAATTCAATATATAATTTCTTAAAAGTTAAAACTCCAAATAGCTACCCAATCATTTTATTATCTTTATTTAATTGCAGAGAAGACTTGGAAAAAAAGGGAGCATATTTGAATGGGCATCATAATGTATTCCATGATTAAGAGTGATCCTAGTTGCATAGAAAAAAAAGCGTCAACATGCATCGTGCATTGTGTGTAGCCATAAGAGATTTAGATTTGAAATCCTGTTGAAATTGAAAAATGGGAGATTCAGATAAGATTTGAAAATAACACAATTAGAACTGAAAAAATTAAGGGAAAAAAAAACCTCTATATGCCGCCCTACACTGTGATTCTGTAAGAAGGAGAATGTGGAAGAGTTCAGCTTGCTTCAGGGGCAGAGGCCGTTGTCGGGCATGGAAGATTCAAGAGATGTGGAGGCTTGGACAGGATATGAAACGGCGTGGATTTGGGTGGGTGGTCTTCACTGGACTGGCAGAGATTCTATAGGCATGAGAGAGATGGTCTATCAAATGGGTTTTTCTTTTTGACTACAGTTTTGGTGCTTTTTTTGATGGAGCACATTTGGAGTTTTAACTTCTAAGAAATTATATATTGAAATTTTCAACCTAATATCTGATTATATATTGAATTTTTCAACCTAATATCTGGTGTAAATGGAGTGTTTTAATAGCTGATGTGGCAATACATGTGGCAGTCTATGTAGCATGGAAATAATATTTTATTTTGGCCATTAGTCGCGTCAACATTTTCTATCCTTCACTTATCGGTAGGGACCATTATTTTGACACAATACCAAAAGGTTAGGGTCTAAATTGACATGTTTGAAAGGTTTTTTTTGTTGATAAGTAATAAGAATGGTATTAATCATGAAGAAAAAACGAGTAAAGCAAATACAGGGTGTTCATGATGGTGAACAAAAAAAAAAAAAAGCAACAAACAACAACAAAGATTAAAAAAAGAAAAAGCAACTTAAGGGACAATTCTAAGGGAAGAAATAGACTCAATGATGGAAGAACAATTTGAAGAACCCTAGCACCTAGACCAATCAAAATGAGTACTCTGACATAGAGCTTTTAACTGAACAAGTGACTTCTCTTTAGCCTCAAAAGAGCGCCGATTTCTTTCCATCCAAATAACTCACATCAAACGGCCAGGAACCATATTCCATATTTCCAAAGTAAATTTCCCTAGCCAATAACTCCAACAAACACCAAACTCTCCACAGAACCTAACATGACCCATTGGATCTTGAATACCTGTAACATTTGCACCCACAACGAGTGAGCTATAAGACAGTGTAGGAGAAGATCCACAGATTTCTCATTATAGTAGCACATACAACAGTGATTCACTAAAGAGAGACCTCAGAGCACCAGATTATCCAAGGTAAGTATCCGATCATAAGCTGCTGTCCACATGAAGAAAGTCACATTTTTAGGAACCTTAACTTTCCAAATACCCTTCCAAGGGAAAGTAGGGATAGAAGCACCCTGGATCTTATTGTAATAGGACCGAATATCAAACTTACAATTCCTATTAAGACACCAATGGGAAGTATTACACCAAACACCCCTAGGAATCCGAGAATGAATGAAATCAAGGAAAGAGAAGGGGGCTTCTAATTCCCTCTTGTGAAAGTTCCTATAAAATTTTAAATTCTAAAATCTATCATTTCCACCCTCCTGATGGCACAATACATCAGAAATGCAAGCTTCCTTGTCATTTGAACACGCATATGATAGAGCATTTTAAGAGAGATATCCCCAACCCACCTATAATGCCAAAAAAGAATACGAGAGCCATCACCCACTACTAGAGCCAAATGTTTGGAGAATCTCTCCCAACCGTCATTAATACCACACCAAAGACCACACTCGTGGGTCTTTCTGCATACTTTAGTATTCTACCCCCCTTGACCCTCTCCATATTTAATGGCAACAACCCTCCGCCAGAGATGGCAACAACCCTCCGCCAGAGATGGGTTCTTGTCCAAACCTTCATAACCATTTTCCTAATAGGGCTTGATTGAAATGCACTAACTTCCTAATCCCCAATCCACCCATCTCTAAAGATAAACACACTTTCTCTCAAGCCACCAAAGAATATTTGAAACACTCCTTTGAAGACCCCCATAAAAAAAATTCTCTAAACACATTCCAACCTATCAGCCATAGCTACAGGGATGGTAAACAAGGATAGATAGTATTTAGGAAGGCTAGAAATGGTACTCTTCAAAAGAGCAAGTCTACCACCCTTAGATAAATACAGTCACTTCCAACCTAAAAGTTACTTCTCTATTTCCTCCAAAATAGGATTCCAAATGGATGTTGTCTTATACATAGTACCCAACGACATTTCCAAATATTTCATAGGTAGGCTACCCACCCTACAATGGAGAATGTTAGCCAAAACACCCATATTACCAACCTCCCCAACTAGGGCTATCTCACTCTTCCTCACATTTACTTTCAAGCTAGTAAAAGCTTGAAAACAAGACAAATCTAGCCTAATGGACGACAACTGTTCTTTAGAAGCATCACTGAACAAAATGGTATCAATTGCAAACAACAAATGTGATATGCGTACCCTAATAGGGTTAACTGGTCCCACATGAAAACCACGAAGTAGACCACTCTCCTCAGTTTTCTTCAGAATCCGAGTTAAAACTTCCATAATCAAAAGGAAAAGAAGGGAGACAATGGATCACCTTGTCTCAAACCACGAGAACTTCCAAAAAACCTGCTGGGATTCATTCACAAGAACAGAGAAACGAACAGTTGTTATGAAAGCCTTTATCCACCCCCTCCACTTCAACCCAAAACCCATCCTATTCAACAAATAGAATAAGGCATCCCAATTTACATGATCATGAGCTTTTTCTATGTCCAACTTACAAACTACACCTGGTGAATGACACTTCAATCTGCTGTCTAGGCACTTATTTGCAATAAGCATGGAGTCCTAAATTTGTCTCCCACCAACAAAGGAATTTTGAGACTCCGAGATCAAACTGTCTAACACCACCCTCAACCTATTCACTAACACCTTAAATAGCAACTTGTACACATTGCCTGCCAAGCTGATAGGCCAAAAATCCTTAATATTTATAGCATAATTTTTCTTGGGAATTAAAGAGAGAAAAGAAGCATTTAGAGACCGTTCAAACACAGAAGACCTGTGAAAGTACTTCAATACAGCATAACATCAACCTCCACAACCCTCCAACATTTGTGAAAAAAAGCCAAAAAAAGCCGTGGTGAAACCATTTGGACCAGGGGCTTTATTCCCCTCCATCTCCATTAAAACTTGGGTAACTTCTTCTTTCGAGAACTCCCTCTCAAGGGACAACCTTTCATCCTCCCCAATACAAGCAAAATCCAATCCATCCAGAGTTGGACGCTACATATCTATGTATAAAGATCCTAATAGAATTGGACCACCTGAGAACAAACAACAGATTCATCCTCATATAAAATGCCATCTACCTCTATGCTTCTAATGTGATTAGCTCTTCTATGAGAATTCGCTAATCTATGAAAGAAGCGTGTGTTGTTATCTCCCTCCTTCACATACAGAGCACAGGACTTTTGTCTCCCAAAAGTCTTCCAAAGTAGCTAAAACTTCAATATCACCTTTAACCTGTGTTCGACGAGATTGTTTTTGATTCAAAAGGCCCAGTAGTTCTTCCTTAGCATCCAAACCCAATAATTCAGTCAACAACCTCTTCTTCCTAAAAGCCAAATCTCCAAGTTCCCTCTTTATTCCACTTCTTTAGGTCTTCTTTAAGAGCCTTTAATTTTTGAGCTAGAACAAAACTTGGAGAGCCCACAAAGCAATACCCATTCCACCATTGTTGAACTTTCTCAACAAAACCCTCAACTTTTAGCCACATATTCTCAAACTTAAAAGCACAGTGCCCCCTTCTAACACCACTAGCTTCCACCAAAAGCGGACAATGATCGGAAATAACACGAGGAAGCACCCTTTGGGACACATTTTCAAAATGATCCACTTAATCCATAAATACCAAAGTCCTGTCAATATGGGACATAGACTTCGGCTTAGAATCCCTACACCAGGTGAAAGAAGCCCCATATAATGGTAAATCCACTAGGTAATTATTCTCTATAAAATCCAAAAAAACAAACATGGCTGGGCTGAAAGACTCACAACCAAGCCTCTCACAAGGATATTTAATGATGTTGAGGTCTCCAAATAATAACCAAGCCGTGGTCCACCAAACATGCACCTTGGATAAGTCCTCCCACAAAGCAGCCCTATGTTGGTCTACATTTTGACCATAAATACCAGTACAGACCCATTTAAAACCATCCAATACTCCCTTAAGAAGTACACTGATTGAGAACTGACCAACAAAAACTTCAATTTTCTCAACCACCTGCTTATCCCAAGGCAGCAGAACCCCCCCGGATGTTTGAACCGCATCCAGGACAGCCCAATCGATGAAGGGACTACCCCATAAGCTTCGCACAACAGCAGAATTTAACGAAGAAATTTTAGTTTCCTAGAGACCCCATAAACTTTATTACACCACCATTCCTTAAGGAGATTCTTACAAACCTCCCTCTTCCGAGGATTATTCAATTGCCCTACTATTCCAAGAAAAGAGTCTTAAAGTCATTTATAACTACCAATAGCCTCCAAACCATTCAACGAACCTCTATTATGAGAGGAGGACCCATCATAATTTACGGTGGATACTAGACCTCAAAGTTCTCTACACCTTTCTGACTAGATTTAATAGGTCTCCGAATACACTCATCATTTACAACCTCAAGACATTCTTGTTCCAGTAAATGAAATAAAGCCACACACTGAGCTTCATGTCTTACAATAGGAAAGGCCACCATTTTGCAAAAACTATTCATCATTGTAGACACTCATTTCGACTGATCCACCTTGGTCGCCTCAAACTCACCCTCTTCATCAACCATAGTCAACACCTTATCCTTGATTGCCCTAGGATCCCACCGAGACAGCGGTACATACTCCAAAGGACAATGCTTCTTCTCCCCACTAATAGAAGCATTGGTGTCAACCCTACTTTGTTCCCATGGAAGAAACAGAAGCTTTGACTCACCATGTTGCAACCCATCTACAAACTCAGCATCCGACAACATCATACTTGTTTGGGAAGCACCCCCCTCTTTGACACTCTCAGGATGGGCCTCTGTAAATACTTCCTCCTCCTCCTCCTTGTTCTCGGACCAAGGATCCACCTCCCTATCCAAGTTAGACAAGGGCTAAAAACAATTCGAAGCTTCCCACTGAGAATGATGAAGAGCTTGTTGATAATCGCTAGTCAAAGTCATGACTTCTAGCGTCAACATCACCAAGTTTGACCCTAAACCCACAACTTCAAGAAGCCCAGGTTGTCGCGGCTCCATCGTGATTCTCGAATTGTCCCCAAAATGCCTTTCGACTTCCCTATCGGGATGAGAAACCACCGAGATGGAGGCAAGAAGCTCCGTGACTTAACTGGGAAGAGGATTTGTACTAAGAATTGGCAATTTAATGCCCATCGGAGCCATAAATACCACCAATGCCGCCGCCACCACCAGTAACCTTAAACTCTCGCTCAACCCACTCATACTCTGATCACTGTGCAAACTCTCGCCCAACCCACTCGAATAGGAAAACTTATTCTCCTCCAAATGGGCCTTTCCTTTTAGGTTAGCCACTTGGCTTTGTCTAGCCAAGACAGTGTTTTTAAAACCTCAAGCCCACCTTTATTGGGCTTGTGAGAAACTTTTGCTTCCATCTAGGATACAACACGTTTTCTCTCATTTGATTCAAACACTCTCAATGCCAAGTTGGCAGAAGTCAACTTAAAAGTAAACTCACGTGTGAGTCTGCCATTTACATTAGAAACAATAGTGGTAGAATCACTTAGTAACGTTATGCCACAAAATAACTCCAAAATTTGAAAATTCCTTGTCTTCTGCTGGTTACCATAATTGATCATTTTCTTCCCATTTTGTCCACCGCCAGCTATCGGACCACCACCAACACCAACGGAAGTCATCCCTTCCAACAATACAGTATTCTCACTTGATAAGAACCTGTCTAATTCTTTTGAAAACAAACACCACCCAGAACGATTTGAGCTAGCTGGTATCATAACACAACCACGACGAGCTCTACCATAATAAACAACTATATCCACAAAAAGACCAGCCTTATTCGATCTAGCCTTATTTGATCTTCCCCAGAATTTGAAAAACTTATTGTTTTCTCTATAACGTTTACACAAATAATCCTTTCCTGGAACCCAATCTCAAATATCAGCGAAACAAGAGAGAATCCATTCCAATCCTTTACACCCCACCCAAACGGAACTTTTGATATTCTGGTGACTCTCATGAATAGCATAAGAATCAGCCTGCCCACCATCAAAACAGAAAGAAAAAATTTAGTATCTATGCGAAAATAACCTTTACTGCCCCATCTGCCCCCAGGAAAAGATTTAGAAGTTGTGTTATGGGGAGGCAATTTGATAGGATTAAATGGTGTGGGTGACATAGTAGTGGTTGATCTAGGCACTAACGCTGGTTGTAAAGGCAGGTTAGATGGGGGTGGGATAGTTGGTGAAGAAGGTGGACAAAAAAGGTGATATGGAAAAAAGCCAAAAGGTGATGGAAATTGTGTTGGGAAGAGACCAGGAAATTGAGGTGGTGGCTGGTTGAAAGAGGGTGGTAGAAAGGGGATCAGAGGTGGGAATGGTGGTGACTGTGAGGTAGGGTGAGCAAGGAAGGGGGAGGGGGGGGGGGGGGCAGCATGGAGCTCATCACGTTAAAATACACGTTTGAAAGGTTAGAAGACCAAATTGACAATTAGCCTAAAAGTTAGGGAACAAATAGGTAATTTACACGAAAAAAAAAAACTTTAAAAAGTAAGTAAATAAATAAAAAGAGAAGTGACAGTGTTACTTGTACCCTTGAAGAGTCTCTTGTCTCAGAGAAACTTGGGCCAAGATCTAGGAGGCACAAACGTGGCAAAATGGGCTGTGGGGTTTTTGAGATTATGGTGGTGAGGCTTGGGGCAGAGATTTATTTTGAATGAGGACAATCAGATGAACCTTTGCATTACGGTGGGAATGGTAGACTTGTGCCTGCGGCCAGCTTCTTTCATTATTCTTTAGTGGCCAGCTTTAAATTTTATGCAACTTGTTTCTTATTTTATTGTGTTTGCAGCTTTTTAGTTTATGCCAATATAAAAAGAAAAATTAGTATTACACTGTATACATTATTAATTGTATAAGTATCATAAATTCACATATGGTGTCTCTTAATATTTCATTAAGGATAATATTAAAAAAATCAATGGATTAAATTTTGTTTCTTCCATGTTCCAAACAACACAACGGGTTTCATTTAATTTATATTTCAGTTTGCTCAAAAACAATAGAATTCAATTTATGGACCATTTCAACTGAATTTCACTAAAAGAATCAATTGAATTCTACCCATGATTTGATTTGAATAAGACTCTTTATATTAATTTACTGATCTTTGATGCATTGTTCTTGGATAGATTATTAATTGGTAAATATTTGTCAAGTTTTCCGAGTTATTCTGAGATTAATCATTCCTTAAGTGCTTGTTGTAGGGCTAATAGCCAAATACTATCGTTAAATTACTGATTGTCTCAAAAACATAAGCAATTAAGAAATAGTGAATTTAATTATTTAATCTAACAATCCCCCTCACTTGTGGATCTAAAATTTTCTTAATAAGTGGGGCCCAACACGTGGGAGTTTTTATATTTTAAATGGGAGATGGTAGAGTAAAGCTAGGATTGAACTCATGATCTCCTATTCTTATACCATGATAAATTACCGATTGTCCAAAAAGCTTAAGTTATTAGGAAATGGTGAATTTAATTATTTAATCTAACAACTATGATTCATTATATAATGTTTTGAGGTCATTAATCTGTAGACAAGTTGTATCAAATAATTTTTCAAGACAGCTGACATGCAATCAACTGTGCAGCAATTGTGTCTCAAACATCCTGTTGTTCGTGTAAAGTTGGGTTTGCCTGACAAGGCTGCTCCAACTATAGCAGCAAATTCGGGGGAAGATTTTCCTGCTCAACTAACAATTAGTGATTCTCCCACAAAGAAGCGGGAAATTTCTGTACAGAACTTATCCCCTAAAGAACTTCTGGCTGTGAGTGGCTATGAGCACAAACCTTGGTAAATTATATTAATATTAACGTGAAAGATGTTACAATTTTTTTCAATGTTCATGGGTGCTGTTGTTGACAGCTCTCTGTCAAACTTTTATCAAATGGGAAAAAAGAAAGAGCAGTTCCTTTGCTGCGGTAACTAACCCTTCTCTTTGGTTTTCTTCTTTTCCCTTTTTTAAGATTTATGTTTTGATGCTAGGGGTAGCTATGTCCCTTGTTGTTGAATTGCGTTAGTAACTTTTGATTACAGGCTGGCACTTGAGAAGGATCCTGATTACTTAAGAGCTTTGCTTGTTATGGGGCAAACATTATTGCAGAATGGACAGCTTGCAGAGGCTACCGAATACTTTGAGCGTGCTATCTCCAAGGTCTTATATTGTTTTTGTTTGTTATGCTCCTTTTTACTTTCAAGGTTTGTTTATCCTTGGTGAAATGCTTGGTTCATATCTGCAATCTGAGATGATCATCAAGAGGTCAGAATGTCATATAGAAGCCATATATATTTTGCTTTACCCAAAAAGGATACGTTTGGGAATAACTGAGGAGTCCCTGTTGCTTGCATTTTTATTCTTTTTTGTTATACTTTTAATTTGTGTATGAATATGCATTCTTCACTTAATAAATCAGAGACTTTATTTTTACTCCTTATCAGCTCTTCCTTGCTGGAAATCCAACAGACGTCGAGAATACTGATCTTATAATTCTTTCATCTCAGTGGGCCGGTGTTGCTTGTATACGCCAGGTGAAGCTCAGTAAATTCTCTTTCATTTTACTTGTAAACAGCGTATAAATTGCAAGGAATATTGAGGTACATTGTTAAGGAACATGCTAATACAACAGTGTAACTTGTTTTTTTTGGTCTTCATGCTTTTTGTTTTTTGTTTACGGAAAATTTTAGGTATAGTTTTTTAGGCGCTATACCTTGGGTTTTTCCAATTAAATTTCAACACATGGTTGTGATCATTTTGATTGTGCCTTGGGAAAGATAACATTATCAATAAAGTTAAGGTCACAACAAAAATTCACAATTTCACATCTCCATATTCGGGCCATAAAAAATGTTTATAAATTGTAAATTGTAAATTGTTGTGGGTCCAGGTGTGAGGTGGTAGGCAACTTAGGTGGTGTTGACATGTTGTGAAGTTGTTGTCACCTTGGCTTTATTGTAATACTATTTGTATTGCATTGGACAATTCAACCATGTGTTTGAATGGAGAAACTAAAGTATAGCACCTAAATAGCTGTACCTAAGTTTTCTCCTTTGGTTTAATGCTATCAGCCAACTAGTTCTTATAAATTTCATAGTTGGGTCCGTATGCTTATGGACCGATTGCTTTTATCCCTTTTTCATCTGATTTCCACTTTTTTTTTTTTAACTTGGCAGGGGAAGTGGGCTGAAGGGATCATACACCTGGAAAGGGTTGCAAGCTTGAAAGAGCCAGATGATCAAAAGAGCAAAGCTCATTATTTTGACGGTTTGGTATTGCTGGCAAGGTATGAGTTAGAGCAGTTACTCAATTAGTTCATATAGTTCCCATTTCTTTATCACGATTGGTTTCAACATTGAAATGTTGAACCTGAGAATTTGCTTTACAGTGCATTATATAACGAAGGTCGAAAAACTGAAGCCGCAAATTATCTGCGTTATGCTGCTGCTTATAATCCTGCATACAAAGAATACTTGGAACAGTGTGAAAATGACGAGGACGTTTTTGTTAGTGATCTTGTCAGCAGTAGGAGAGGAGATTACTGATTTCAAGTTTTGTACAAGTCAAAGCAAATTTTGTTGATCTGATATCCACTTGATTCTCTTGAAATTGTATATTAGAATAAAAGTAAGCTTTGGTTGATATCTACTTTGATGTTTATTTTTTGGCCAAAATACCATTTTGTTTCCTATATTTAGGGGCTACATTCATTTGTCTTTACATTAGCAGTAAATTTGGTCTTTGTTATTTTTAACTTATAGTCAATTTGATCATTGTCATTGACTTACTAATGGAAAATAGTATACATGGCAAACTTTGAGCACTGTTGGCACACTTTATGCTTATGTTGTCACAAAAATAATTAAAAAAAATAATTAGCATTAGAAAATGCCACGTCAACTTAAAAAAAAAAAAAACCGCTTCTCTCTCTCTCTCTCTCTCCATTGTTCACCCTTTGTTCTTCTTCTTCTTCTTCTTTACACTGAATGAGGTTTTGTTAAAACCATTGAGAGCTCACATGTAGGAAGAAAGTGGAAACATGAATGTTGCCTGCAATAATGGAAATTATTTGGGATTGAACTTTTCAAGTCTAAGAACCAAAGGAACCAATAAAAGATTAGGTTTTGGGTTTAATGCAAAATCAACTACGAAAGCTTTGAAATCTAATACGAATTTCTAGTGGGGAATAGGCAAAAGAAAGAATTAAAAAAAAAGGTATTGTCTTTTGTTGTGCCTTTCACTGCAATTTTTTTAAGAGAAAATACTTTTTTTTTTTAATTAAAGGATTAATTAGTGATTTAATAGTAGATGCTAACAATGTGGTTTCCAACATCCATGAGAAAAAAACAAGCTTATGAGAATGCGCTTACGCGTGTGCTCAGAGCCTCTTTTATTTTTTTGGAAAAAAGTTAATAATTTGCATTTATTATAATTTAGAATTATTACATTTTTTAATTACAAAAATATCTAGGAGTATGATGAGTGATTGAGTATTGTGCGTGGAGAAAGAATAATAATTTTAATATTTGGTACAAACGTATAACACTCATTATACTTTTAGGTATTTTTGTGATTGAAAAATGTAATAATCCAAAATTATAATCTATGCAAATTATTAACTTTTTTTCAAAAAAAAAAAAAAAAAAAGAAAAAGGAGTGCCTCTGTGCTCTAAGTCTAGTACTCTAATTTCTTGCACTGAGGTTCATCAGTGCGTGGAGAAGCTTATGTAATGAACTTTACAAAGCTCTTTATCAGAATTCTTCCTGTTCCTGCAGTTGATTGGTTGGCAATGTCAGAATCCGATGTCAAGAAAGTGGCCTTAAAGCTGAATTACGTTACAAAAACAACGCTTTTCTAGGGTGTAGGGGGAATCAACGGTCTATTAAAGGGAAGGTTTTTGAGTCGTCTTCAATGAAGACTCTATGAGATTGATGGTCAATGGGATAGGTACATTCATTTTAGTATCTTTCCAAAAGCTCTCTCTCTCTCTCTCTCTCTCTCTCTCTTCTTCTTCTTCTTCTTCTTCTTCTTCTTCTTCTTTTTTCACATTGTCATAAACAAATTAGTTGCTGTTAGCAACCTTAATATGGAATGCCTTTCTCTTCTCTAATGTTTTTTTGGTTGGAAATGAAAGATCTTTGTCAACTTGATTTGCAGGTTCACAGTTACTCTGTCTTTGATGGGAAAGTTATTCATATTTATTTCTAATTTTATATTCATCAACAAATTTCTTATAGAATTGATATGATTTCTCTTCTAATGCTAACAAGCAGCTTTTGATTGCACGGGGCCTAGTCTTTGATATCATTATATATGTTTGATATTTTAACGGCACCTATGTTACTTAATAATAAAACATTACTTGTCTTATTTCCTAATGCTAAACTGTGAGGATGAAGGACATTAATACTGGAAAATTTACAGTGATATACAATGCAAAACAAGTCAGGGCTGAGAGCTCCTATCGTCAAGGATCCTAGGGTAATTCACCTGTAATCTTCACTATATCTCTTTCCCCTTGTTTCTTAATTTTGTTTTTAAGTTCATATTTTACAGTAAGAGTAGAGTTTCTCTGTCTATGTCCCTGACTTAGAGTTGAGTTTCTGTTTTACAATAGGAAATATGGCCAAGTGAATCAGCTCTTGTGTGGAGTGAGGTGAGCCAAGGCATCATGAGCAAAAACTAGGAGAAAGCAAAAGAAGCAAAGAAAGCTGTTAAGGAAAAACAGGGGGAGCTGTTGAGAGAGAGAGTCAAGAGGGGGACTTTGAGTTCGTAAGCACTTTACTGTTTCTCATACCAATTCAAAAGTGGGTCACACCAGCACCCATATTTGTGCCTCTTTGATTGTATAGATCATAGTAAATCAGTTTCCTGCAAACTATTCTAAGGATTATGAAATTGTCAAATTTGTTTGTAGCTGGACCAGCCCAACTGTAAACAACTAAATGTCACCTATGTTTATACGTTTAGATTAGGAAGTTCCTACTTATTAGTGGGCACATAAATCCACCAAATACTATTGCTGTGTGTTGAAATTCCTGAGAAAGCATTTTATTTTCCTTAGTTGATTTTCCCTGCCATCACTGTGAAGTGTGACTACACAGATCTTATTAAGCTATGATCAATTTAGTTGAAGTGCTGCTAGTAAATTCTTTGCAGTTATCAGAATCAGGCCTGTTGTAATTCAAATACATTAACTCACTCATTCAAAATTATATATATACACACCAGCCATTTCTATCATTAGAAAACTACGAACAACAAGCCACACCAGGAATGGTAAATATTGATAATGAAATAAGCACTGCTAACATTATAGCCTGGGTTTGGACAAACACCTATATAGCTGCAACTGCAATACAATAAGACCTTTGCTAACATTATAAAACATTTAAAGACAACCCAGGTGAGAGATCCATTAGAAGAAAGATATCTCCCCCAAGTAATGTTATTCCTGTTACTCTTCTGTGAATGACTTTAAGTCGGTGAAAATCTCGTATGCCTTAAAAAATGTCAAATATGAGCTAAGCACTCAAAAAAATGAAATTGAAGATTCCCAAAAATATTCCATTACATGGGAATAGAATAGAGCACAACTTACCTCGAAGGCTAGCTTTTTCATTGCTTATCCAGCTAAATCACATACATACTAACACAATATGATGTTCTTAGTGATTCTATTCTTTTAACCTTAATATTTTTGTTTTTTGTACAAGAGCACAACCTACCTCAAATTCAAGCTATTTCACTGTCTCAGAATGCATTTCTTGCAAATCTGATTCGCTTCTACGATTGAATGACCTCTCTCTAATCGTGTCCAAAATAGGCTTCCACGATCGCGCTCTAGCAGACCTTGGTGCACCATATGCCACCACAGGCTTTTCTGCCTCCATAAACCGGTTAGGACTTGTAGCTGGGTCATTTGAACTATGTTGTTGGCTCGACAAAGGACTAGTTTTTGCTACTGTGGTTAGCTTCCTCACTATAGAGGCCAAGTCCATAGGAGAAACATCAGCTTGTAATGTTGAGAATGGTAGCAAGAAATAGATTTTGCCTAGTTCAAGTTGAGTATCAGGCTTTAGTGGTTTGGAGCCATTGGTTAGAAGCTGAGCTGGGGTGCATACAAAGTGCTTTGGGGACTTAGCTGTGACTTCATTAACAGAAACAGGATGTACAAAGTCCTCCACATAACCATTAAAGTGAACAACTCTTATGCTCTTGAATGGTTGTGAAGATCTGCAAGAAAAACAAGCACCCATCTTTCTATATTAGCTAGATATCAAAAGTCGGAGAGGTATATCTGACTATCTATGCAGGAATATAGAATTGGCTATCAGTATTGGCTTATATATATAAGAAACACAATGACTGTCTATTCTTTTCCTTGACTTACAAACTTGTTCTGTTGACTGTTGCTGGCAAGTACTATAGATTTTATAGAAAAACCCTTGGGGCCATGGTCCATGGAAATTATGAGTCCAACTTTGTAGTGACAACTATTACAGCCAGGTGGCTCGGATTAACAAGAAAACAATGATTTTGTAGAGTTTCGTTTCTTTTTTTTCTTAATTTTTGACCAAATTATTAGAATATCAAGCCGTGTGAAAAGGGTTCAGTTCCCCCCCCCCCCCCCCACCCTCTCCAAAACTGAATTTCGCAATCAAACCGTATGGAATGGGTCGTCACCCTTCACTTCATCAGTCCCTTTCACAATGAAATTTCAGACATAATTTTTGGTCCAAGGTTATTGTTAGGATAGCAAAGCCATCTAACAATAAGCCTACCGATACAAACACAACCTTTTTTTTTATTATTATTTTTTTATTTTTACAATTGTTAACCTAGTTTATTGTGATTATTGTATTAGTATGTGTGATAGATCCATATGAAAGTATCACAACAAATTCCCATCAATAGTTTAAAAAAAAAAAAAATGTTATGCACCAATATAGTAGCTAATTAGCTTCCACGTAATAAAGTATAGAAAGTTTACTCGAAACTTCACACTTAACATACTCCAAAAAAAAAAAAAAAAGTCCCACATAATTATTATTTTAGTAAATTAAAAAAAAAAATTGACTAGTATTTCAATAATTTGTTGTTACCTTTATAAGTGAACTGACTTGGCTTTGAACCAGTCAATCAATAAATCTATATACACTTTTCTGTTTCAAGATTCAAAGACCTAGCATTTGATTTTGAAAACATAAATTTCTTTGTGAATAATTATGTCCTTTTGAAAATGTCGTGGGCGTGGGGCTTGGAACATATATAGTGGGTTGCTTCTAATTTACGTATGAAGTGATAATAATGGCAAGAGCTTGACCCGGTAGACTTTTGGACTTAGAAGGAATAACATCCAAAATGTGCTTTCACCTCTAGTATGACGTGCATTATGTGATGTTCCCAAACTCCTACTTTGATTCCTTTGTCTAACTTATATTTTTGCTACGAATATTCAATGTCACATTGATATGAATCACCATTTTTACTAATAAGTATCATTGGCTTAGAGTTATTAGTAGACCTGTCAAATCAAAATTGGAACTTCAACTTCACGTTTACCCTAAAAACGTGTTGACTAGTCCAACTTGAATTATCTGATATTAAAATCCCCCCTCTATCTATCTCTCTCATTGGTGTTGCAGCGTGCATGGTCATCATAATAACGAGGTAACGATTCAATTTTTGTTTTTATGGACCGGTTTTTCAAAATGGCCCACTTTACTGCTTGTAAGATGACCTCAATGCAATTAGTGTCACTCAGCTTTACTTTAGAAAGGACTATTGCCTCCCTGGCTTGCCACAATCAATTCTTTTAGATTGCGATGTGTGTTTTCTTTGTCATTTTGGCATTGCTTATGGTGTTTGGCTAACACCACACTTAATTTTAGTAGTGCCTATCATCCTCAAACTGATGGTCAAACAGTAGTGGTAAACCGTTTTTTGGGCAATTTACTTCAAAGCTTAGTGAGTGATCATCTTAAATCATGGGATCAGCACTTGTACTAGGCAACATTTGCTTACAACTGTTTTGTTAATCGTAGCATTTTATTCAGCCCCTTTGTTATTACTTATGGCTACAACCCACATGCACCACTTGATTTGGCTCCTATCCTTGACTTGAAGCAAGTCAATATGAAAGCTGAGGATTTAATCACATAAATTCAAGAAATTCATATGGCTACTGCTAAGCACTTATAAGAGACTTCTACTAAGTACAAACAAGTTGCTGACAAGAAATGTCGAGTAGTAGAATTTGAGATTGGTGATTTTGTTTGGGCAGTTTTGACCAAAGATCGCCTTCTTGTGGGAGAGTACAACAAACTAGTTGCTAGAAAGATTGGTCCTTTGGAAATCTTGAGAAAATTAACTCTAATGCCTATTGGTTGAAATTCCAAGTCATATGCGTACATCTGACTCTTCAATGTTAAGCATCTTGTACAGTATCGGGGAGAGAATTCTAATCCAAACTCCAAACTCGAGGACAAGTTTCTTCCAACCTAGGGAGGATGATGCAAATCACGTTATGAAGAACAAAGATTTTTTTTTTTTTATTGTTTTCCATTTCCTATTTGAATTAGGATTTATTTACTCTATTACATTGAATTAAAATCCTTTTCCTAGTTGAATTGAGATTTTAATTTTTTTTTTCTTTTCTTAGTTAAATTGTTTTTCCTTTATCAAGTACAATTAGGTTTATTATTTCTTTTCCTAAAAGGAGTATGATAACTTCTTGTAGCCTAATATTATGCGTTGGTTTAATAAACCTACTTCTATAGGGTGTTGGTTTAATATTATGCATTTATTAATAAAAGTTTGCTAGAGAGATTTTCTCTATTACTTTGCCTGCTAGCCTAGTTTTCTTGTAGAACTTAGGTTTCGTGGAAGAGTTGTAGTAATTGTGTATTATAGATTTTGCTTCTACACGCCTATGTTGCATCAATTATTTTCAATTGACATTTAATGTATTTATCAATCAAAAGAAAAATCTTCATTTAAAAAAAAATACACACATTTCAGATGCAACTTGATCTATGGATTTAACAACCACAAAGTGACAAAGATAAGTTTAAATAGAGCGTGACCACACCCGACAAGAGGGGATGGAGTTTGGTTGCCTCATGTATGTACCCAAATGATGTTATTTTTATATAATTACAAATTACCATTATAATTCTTCTTAGTTTTGTATTTTTATTTTATTTTAATGCATCATTAGATACATTGAGATTTTGTTTTATTGTTTTGTTAAATAATTTGTGGTTTGTATAAGTATTTTATATTTAGATTTTATTATTGAGTATTATTCCTTGGTAAAGGTATTTTTGCTTTGTGTATATTGGTACATTGAAATTTATGTTATTGTAGTGTTAAAATTTTTAGTGTAAAATCCTCAGGGAATTTCGTAAATATTCCTTCCAAACTGAGAAGGTTCAAAACAATTGTGATTTATTGTTGTTGTTGTAGATTAATTTGTGAAACCAAGCCTAGATATTAAATACAGGAGACTTGTAACTTGTAATAGAAGGAAAAAAAAGAAGAAAAAAGAAGATTTGTAGGGTAGTACCTCATGTGAGAATTAGTTTGGGCGGTTGGACTTGGGAGCACTGGAGTAAATATTGATGTTTGCTTGTACGCAAGGCAGCTCCAAGCACATAAAGCGTATATGTAAGGCTTACTGCAAAAAAAGATGAAAAACTAAATACAGTAAAATGGCAAACGTTCCTTCTTTTTTCTTTTTTTTTTCTTCCCTGTCATGGGATGACATTTTGAGCCGCAAAGTTGAGTATTACAACCTCATTAAAGACCAAATAATTTATGTAAATTATATATTGAAGTGGTCATTTTGTAATCATGTGTTAGGACAGAAAGCTGTAAAGGCAAAAACTATCACACTTGAAAGAGGTGTTGAATTCAAACCCATGGAAGAATGGACATTTGATTAGAGGATTACAATAATCTTTGGATGGATAAATTATTATAATCACTAACCAATAGAAGGACAAAATGAAAAAAAAAAAAAAATTCCATACTGTCACACCATAGTGCTCTTGCTTGTGAAGTATGACAGCTATGTATTATGACTGTAAAATATAAATAAATCAATAAACAAAATGGTAGATGCGTACAACCCTTAAACTATCCCAATTTTATGGAAGTTGAAGCCTTGAAGCATGTTTCTTTCTGCTCAAATGTGTACTTCCCATCCTTGGAAGCCAATTAATAGGACATCATAGGTTGCTTGAATCAAAAATCGCATGTGAATCATGACACATGAGGAATTATAAAGCTGAAACTTTGTGAGAGATTAAATGAAGAACCAAAAACCATTTAGAAATTCAAAGACAAACATCTTATTGGTTTTCACTCAAATTGCCTGCAAAAATGGAGAATGGAAACAAGAGGCTAGCTGTTTTGGTTGGTTGCAATTACCCCAACACCCCACATGAGTTAAATGGATGCATAAATGATGTTTTGGCCATGAGAGACGTGCTTGTTAAACGGTTTGGGTTCGATCACAGCCATATTGAGCTCTTGACTGATGCACCTGGTTCATTAATCATGCCCACTGGTGCTAACATTAAGAAGGCACTTGATCAGATGCTTAAGAAGGCTGAACCTGGTGATGTCCTATTCTTTCAGTATAGCGGACATGGAACAAGGATTCCATCAGCCAAACCTGGGCATCCCTTTAGGCAGGATGAAGCAATTGTGCCTTGTGATTTCAATCTAATCACTGGTATGTACCATCATGATCCCTTGTCTTTCTTTTTGTATATTATCCACAGTACTAAATTTCCAGGCTTGTTTGCTGATAAAGCTTTTGGCACTTTCAATTAGTACACTTGGACATGATGCAATAAAAGATTTTCTCATAAAACATTACTCAACATTTGTTAGCAATGCTTTTGCAATTCTTTTGAACCTCTTATTATCGCAAGAAAGTTTTCTCATTGTCAATCTGTCATACTAAACTTAATAGAAATTAATGCCACTAAATATGTAGATGTGGACTTCCGGCAATTAGTGAATCTCCTGCCAAAGGGAGCAAGCTTCACAATTCTCTCAGACTCATGCCACAGCGGAGGCCTAATTGACAAAGAGAAAGAGCAAATTGGACCATCTTCTGTCACCAATGACGGCACATTGCAGCAATCATGTAGTCCCAAGACCATTCCCTTTGAATCAATTCTACAACATCTAACATCACAGACAAGCATAAACACATCTGATATTGGCACTCATTTGTTAGAATTATTTGGAGCCGATGCAAGCCATAAGTTTCATTTACATCCACATGAGCTGGACTTGTCTGAATCATTGAAGACAGACGAAGGAGTTCTTCTTAGTGGGTGCCAAGCCAATGAGACTTCTGCAGACATGAACCCAATGATGACCGGAGGAAAGGCATATGGAGCATTCAGTAATGCTGTCCAGATGGTATTGAAGGATCATTTAGGTTCACTCAGCAACAAAGAAGTTGTGCTGCTAGCTAGGAAGTCTTTAGAGGCAGGAGGCTTTGCTCAACACCCTTGCCTCTACTGCAGTGATGGAAATGCTGATGCTCCTTTCTTATGGCAACCGCAGGGCTCAGGTTTATGAGGCATTGAGTGGTTTGTGCATGCTTGGTTTGATATATGGTTACTAACATATTATTTCTATTGAAATTTAATAAAAAGGCAATAATTAAAGTGGTACCTAATAAGGGGCTTGGGAAAAAGAAATTACTTGTACAATCACTTTCTTTACATTAGAATTAATGGTACTCTTAACAAGAGCCTTGAAGCTCAACTGGATTGGCACCTCTTGGCGCTTTCAATAGAGACATCCCCAAGTTTCAAATTCCCCACCCCAACTATGTAATATATATACCAAAAAAACAAAAACAAAAATTAATGTTACTCTTCAAGTTCAAGAACAATTGGAGTAAAAAGGAATTTCTAGTAGCAGTCAATCATTTATTCCAGCTCAATTCATACCAAAGCACAATTATAAAGCAACAGCCATCTTAAATTACAGATTTTCCCTAAAGTATAAACTAAGAAATGTAGAATTTAATTATTTAATATGATTGTATAAAAACCTATCAACATAAAGGCCTTGTCTTGCCACTGGCCTCACTGTCCACTTCTATCATCTACAGAAAAGGGTAGGCCCCGACATGTGGGCACCTAAAAATTGTCCTAGATCCTAGTTATTTGACTTGTTTTCATATATAACCAAAATCAGAACAACACTAAAGTTCATATGACTTATACCAAGAAACTCGAACACTTGGCTGCACGTCATTCAAGAGGCACAAAACAATTCATTTTCCCATATTCGAGGGCCACAAATATGAGATTGCCTTCAAAATGGTGATTTAGTTTATAAATGGGTTGTGTCTTCACTAATATATACTAGAAATTAGCAACCCATTGAAGATGATTCTTTATTTAGGGTGAAGGAAAGGCTGAGCATCAAATAATTAAGGTTTAATCTGTGCACGCAGCAGAAGTTTTCATGTTTCCCAATCATCACCACGATCTCCACATGCTCCAAGTGCTTGTTAATACGTGAGAACCATAAGAACGAGCACCCAGACACACACATAGCAAGACCCTGGGTTTCTCAGTTGTTAAGAATAAGCACACACAGAATTTGAGCAAAGAATAATGGTACATACTATGAACTGTATATGCTCAATATAATTTTCTGTACCTTGAAACATAGTAAGGCCTGATTATATTTATTTAGGCCATAGAACAGGAAAATCGTTGATTGAGACTAAAACTAAGGACACAATAATGGTCCTTAGTTCTAGCTCAATAGCCGTTACATACATCCCTCCTCAAACTCGATCGAGGTGGTGGAGAGGAAGCTATCTTGAGTTTGGAGACCATCCTGCCTTGTTGGAGGTGCCATCAAATTTAGTGATAACTAGTCGTGCAATTGTGCATTGCGCGTGATAATTTTTTTTTATGATAGTGATATTATTATTAAGGGCAAATTACAACTTACCCACCTGTGGTTTGGTTGAAATTTAAGTTGCCTACCTATGGTTTAAAATTTGACACTTTACCTACTTGAGATTTGACCAAAATTTAAGTTGCCTACCTGTGGTTTGAAATTCCATGATGAAAGTGTTTCGATGGATAGTTTTTTATCTTATTTAATCTTGTATTTTTATGTTTATTGTGTTTTTAGAGAAGAGAGACATAAAAGTGGAGCAAAATTACATATTTAGCTCTGTTTTAACAAATATGGGTTATAGAAATCAAACTAAGCTAACCTCAGGTGGGTAAAGTGTTAAATTTCAAACCACAGGTAAGCAATTTAAATTTCGACCAAACCACAAGTGGGTAAATTGTAATTTTCTCTATTATTAATATTTTTCTATGTATTACTACTAAAGCTGCATTATATATATATATATGTGACCAATATATTGCAGGATTCATGTTGATTGGAGGTTTTGGTCATGGAATTAATTTTGTATTATTAGAGATTAGTATTTGGAATAGAATGAGGAAATTTTATTGTAGATTTTTTTTTGAAACATAATTTGTATTATACTCGGTTGGCTAATTTGTACATTCCCAAGTCAATTGAGCACATTTTGATTGTTACATGTAATTCTTCGTTTCCATAAGGTAAGGGCATTCATGATCCCAATGACCCACTCCATTTTTCTTGCATGCTTGGTTATTTGGGATGCAAAATGTGTTTGTTCCAAAAGTTGTATGTTGAAGGATCGTCGATAATTTAGCAGCAATAGTTTTCCATCTAGTTGATTTAGAATTGATAACAGTAGTTGTATTCCCTCATCTTTTGGTTCACATAATTGCCAATCCATATTTGCATTTTTGTCTCCTTCTATGTTGGCTTGAAGAAGGATTTCTTTTCCCGCTTTGGTTTGATCTTGTATAAAATATTTGTGAACTCCAATCCAAAATAGTGCTTGTTTGTTTCTAGCCCTAAAGCATTGATGAATGAGTTTTTCTTCATCCTTTCAAAGGAATAAAGGATTTTAGAGCAATCTAGTTAGATTAATGTGGTGAAGATCTTTTTTTTTTGTTAGCCGATTGAATTGCATGCAGCTATTTTTTTAAAACATAAACAGTCATATAATAAGGATGACACATGAACATTGTTATCATCACAATTGCAATATTGGATCCATGAAGTCAAAGTTTTTCTTTTTCAAAAATATAAAAATGACTCTAGAACTGTGCATGACATCATTGCATAAAGTTAATCAAAAGAGAAAGTATAGGACTACAATATTTTGTGCTACAATTTTGGATGTGGTAGATTGTGATTAATAGAGAAAAAGTGAAGAGTCCATGTGAAAGTAACAAACATTAGTTGTGAATTTAAATATATGTATCTCATTTTGATGTTACCTAAAAATTTTGGTGATTGTCTTCCAACATTAGAAAATATTTCGAGCAATAATTTTGTAGGTAATTCATGTTGTATGCTCAATTTTTGTGATTGTGTAAAGAGTATTTTTGAGAAATTTTTGGTTTGTATTTTTGAAGTTGTTTAGGATTGTAATTTATAGTATTTTGCTTGCTTTATGGATGAGTGAACCGTTTCAATTATTTTATTCATAATTTTCATTGTTTAGTTATAAATATCTAAATTAAAGCATAAGAATGCATAAATGCAAATTTAAAACCATCCATGATGAAAATGTATAGACAATTTTTTGCATTTCTAGATTTTGCATGAATTATTTTTTAATTTTCTAGTTATAAATATCTAAATTAAGTAGATGAACTTTTTCAAATTTTTTTTTTTAAATAGATGTGATGATGTATGAAAATCAGTAGGCTGAAATGCCTCAGACTATAATAATGGCAATAAGTCTTGAAAAGAAAGGAAGAAACGTCAAAGGTGATTGGTGTAACCCGGCCAAGGACCTTTTGACGGTTAAGTCAGTTTTCTCTCTAGGATACAAAGATAGAAAATAGTGAATGGGTAGAACTTACCTTGAGTGGATGGGATTCACTCCTTTTGTAGAGAGTTAGAAGTGAGTCTACTTGTTTGGATGCACAACCATCGTGGGTGATGTTGGTGGTTAATAAAGAAAATGAGATATGTGGAGCAAAGTACGTCGAATTCCTTCCACATATCAAGCAACGTGTCGTATTCTGTTTATGTGAAACCAATGGAGGATTTTCCATAAAAAAATTCACAAAGTATAATTTGGTCATCCATGTATTTAGTCGTCTGTAGATAAATTTGTCCATGGAGAACTTCCTTCACTCAATCACATGTTTATCAATGGACAAGTGTTTGCGCATGTTCTCATTCTCGAATGACTTGATCTAGGCATGGTTAAACTCTAGATGACGACCAAGGATGAGTGACACTTAGTTGATCCCCATTAGTTGCCCCCTTATCCTTGTGTTGTCTATCATTATTGCTTTAACACTCTTTCTCTTTCTTTTTCTTTTTTTGAATTTCAAAATTTTGAATTTTTGAATTCTACCTTTGATGATGACATGTGGCATGATCTTGAGGTCCATCCATCATGTCATTTCATTCTTCAAGGAAAGCACCATGTGGCTTCTTTTGTGGTCGCGTCATTTCCTATGACCAGCTTTGTTGCCTATAAATAGTAGAATTTCTCTCCTACCCTCTCACATTTCTCATATTTTCTTCTTTGACATTTGTCGTCTAGCACCTCATCTAGAAGGCCTCTTTCGTCTTTAGGCCTTCTTCGTTTAGAGCCAGGTATTCTCTCAATCTCATCTTTAGGTTTTCCTTCAATTTTTCACAATGTCTAAAATCGTAGTATCTTCGTCTAGTAATAGTGATGATAGAGAAATAGACGAGTATCACAATAGTTCTAGTGGAGGCTCTAGTGATAGTGGTAGTAGTAGAGGTAGCAGTAGTAGTGGAGGGAATACAACAGATGAGCAATACAGGTCCAGAGTTCCCAGGGTCCCATTGGAGGTCCTCCAAGAGGAGTTAAGGACGAGGGTGGATTCTAGGTCATATGCTGGCACGTCTGCAAATGCCCCATCGTCTTCTTCTTTAGGTGAAGAGGAGACCGTGTTTAGTTGTGCAGTTGGGGTCCCCTCTAAAACCAATGAGAAAAGACTTACTTCAATTAGGAGTTGATACCAAATCCCAAAAGACCTTAATCCTGAATTGGCCATTTGTGGTGAATGGTGTTGTGAACCTCGTTTTGGGGTAGGTATTTATGAGGCCTACCTCAGGATCGCGCCACGTGTCAAGATGAATATGTAAAATCCTCTCACACATTATTCTTACAACCAAAGAAGGTGCCATTTCACTCATTGTTTTACTACATGATTGATGGTCTTGGTATGTGGCTTAAGAGATCCTTCCTTCCCCTTCTAATTTATTTTAGAGACCGTAGCAAGATTTCTTTTTATATAATAAGTGCCTAATGTTTTGTCTAATAATAAAGAGTCCTCCTAGAAACACAAAAATTCTCAATAATTTCACAAAATTATTAAATTACTTTATTACCTCACTTACACATAGGTCATTAAACAAAATTAAAGTCATATTTGTTATGGGTCCATGCAATAGCAAAGCAAAATAAATTTATAATCAGGAAATGATGAGGGTAGGAAATAAATTAACTTGTGTCCGTTACTTGCATTAATGGTAAAATAACAGTTGTGGAGCAACCAAATAGCAAGTTGATTCATTTTCTTGATTGTAGTTTCATTTCCCAATCTATTGGAAAAATATAAGTTTTAAAATAGCTAAGGGATGCTCTTATCAAGACATTTCAACAACTTCCAAATTTGTGCCTCTGAAAGCTCATCCAAGTTTTTCTCTGTCAAATTTTGTTACTCATCTGTCAAGTTTTTCTCTGTTCAAGAAGCATAGCATTAAAACACGCAAAAAGTATGTGTGCCAGCAAAGGAAAATGTGTGAATTTTATTTATTGATTTTTTTATGTTTCAACATCTGACAAATATTAATGTTGAAACCAAAAGGGAAAATCCAAAGTACATTAGAATCAACAAAGCAATGAATTGGTAGAATTGTTACAATTTTTTCCCATTAGTTTCATTTCTCAATCTATCAAAAATATATCTCAATCTTCAAAAAAGTAATGCATGCATTTATCAAGACATTTCTACAGCTTCCAAATCTGAGCATCTGAAAGCTCTGTCAAGTTTTTCTTTGTCAAAATTTGGTTATTCATTTCCTCTACTGTCTTGACCCAAAAGAATGAAAGTGTCAAAGAGATAAGTGTAGAAAGAATGTGTAAGCATATCAAACTAATCCTCTTACTCCATCTTGGTCTCCCAAATTAATTGTAAGTTAACAACTGCCAAAAATAAGACATTATAAGATGTAATTTTTACAAGTTAACATTAATGACCAAAATATTACTAAATATTAGAAGAGGCGGGTACAAACCTTGCAAAAGGAATTCTTCCAAATTTGCGCCTCTGAAAGCTCCGTCAAGTTTGCTGAGTTCCATACATATGGAAAATGATGCAAAAGATTTGACTCCAGATATTTATGGCTGTTTAAATGAACTATATTCATGAATACATCTCTAAAGTGGACTCACTTAAAGTCAAGTTTAAGGTATGTAATCGACTTCCTTCAAAGACAATATACTAATTTAGGGAAAGTAACCTATCATAGAAACCACACTCACGTAGTTCCCCAAAATGCAAATATCTTGATGTATTAAACCGTGCTTTGTAACAAAACTTGTATTTAGCAAGCTTTTCAATGCAGACAACAAAAAAAAATATCCAATAGGAAAAAAAGAAACTTGAACATTTCAAGCAAAGAGTAGTATGGCAAACAGTACATTTTTCATCAACATACATGCTTAAATATTAACAATCTCCATTTAATACATAAAAGGTGACAAATTTAATATATAGATTCGATATAGCTACATGATTGTTACAATGTCATATGAATCTATTGATTTATATGACATTGTAATTTTCTTCAGCTTTTGTCAGTATTGAACCAAAAGACAGAGCAATTCATTAAAAACCCCAGCAATCAAAACAGTCATCCACATCACAGCAAGGCAATTCATTCACTGAACAATGTCGTATTTCTTTTGTTTAATTCTTTTGAATACATAAACTAAAGAAACAATCCATCTTGTGGGACACTATGGAAGGTGACGATGTGCCTCTTGCATCACAGCTTGTGGCATGAAAGTTGACCCACAATGTTTCGTATGAAAGTTGATAAGTATAAACGTTGTGTTGGAACTTGTTCTTCAGGTTTTTCACTATTGAATCTTTTAGAAATAAGATAATGTCTTTTACATTATATTTTGGTAGTAAAACTGAACAGCCTACACAATTCATATAATTCAAAACCGAGCAGCAATTCATTACGAATAATCTATTGGTGGTTTTGCTACCAAATCATTGCTATGGAAGGGGATGATGTGCCTCCTGCATCATAGCTTGTGGCGAGATACAATGTTTTGGATGAAAGTTGACCTAGGCTTGGTATTAAGTTATTAACATGTTGGTCATGGTTGCAAATTCAGAATTTGAGTTGGGTCATGACATGTTTTTGTAATAATCAGTGCTAATGATATTTACATGGTATATATGGAGTCTTTTTAATATTTTAGTTTTCACTTTAACAATGTAGAAATTTAGTCATGAATGATTGAGTGTTTATATGTTACACATTTCTGCAAATCTTTTCAACACATCGCATAGATTAGCGATTACTACAAATAATAATCGTTCAATCACTTTAATTTTAAATTTGGGTTTGGTTAAGATTAAAATCCAACTTATATATGAATACTTCTCAAATTATTTCTTTATGGGACGTACAATTTTACTCTTATATAGCCTTTTTAAATAAATAAACAAATAAAAACAATCTCAAACAAATGCAAAGTCATTGAAAATTAATATTTCATCACTAAATCAGGGGAAAAAAAAAAAACAAAAACATGGTATACAAAAAAAATTAGGCAAGAGCTTATTTAAATTACACAGTTGTTTTAATCTGCAGAAAACCAAACATTTTTTCGCTCAGACAAATCACAAATAACAACTAAAGTGACATAGGAATTTATTCAAATTACAAAAGAGCCATAATAGAAAGAAACTAATGGTTACATTCTTTGAAAGATGACAGGTATAAACGCTGTGTTGGGAATTTTTAGTATTGAATCTATTAGAAATAAGACAATCCGAATAGCCTACACAATTCATATAAATCAAAAGATAATCAATTGGCGGTATTTCTGTAGTGAAGGTGGGGAGATTTTCACGGTTTCAAATTGCATCAGATTCCTTCCCTTCATGGTTGTAGACTCTCTAGGTATAGCAGAAGTAAAACAATGTGAAACCGAATAGCAGAAGTTCAAACCGTATGGTTGTCCTTCAAACCATCAAAACAGAGCTCCCATTAAGAACCACAGCAATCAAAACAATCATCCACGCCACAACATGAAAGAGTTAGTAACAAAATGTACAACTCAGAGCTCCAATTAAAAGCCCTAGCAATCAAAATTTCAGCATAACAATCATCCACACCACAACAAGAAAGAGGTAGTAACAAAATGTAAAAAGGGAAACAAAAAACATCAAGCAAAAGAATGGAGCACAAAAAGAACTGGGATTTAGAGATACCTTAACCGAATGATCCAAGTTCTGTCAGTATTTATATACTGTGAGGAGAGGAAAACAGAAAGGAAGGAAGACTAATAGGCGGCTGTTACTATGAAACCGTATAGCAGGAAGGTGGGGAGATTCTCACTGTTTCAAATGGTATCAAATTCCTTCCCTTCATGGTTTCAAACTTTCTGGTTTTCGTTAGGTTAAAACGATGTGAAACCGTATAGCAGAAGTGAAACAATGTGAAACCGTATAGCAAAGTTCGATTTCTCCATCGCGACACCGGCTGAGCTGGATAAAATGTCCACGTAGATTACAAACTCGAGTGCATTGGAGTCATTTTAAGAACTCAAGTCTAATAGACTCGATTTGTGTTCAGCCGTCCACGTGTCCCAAACACTCAAACTCCAAGATCACTCACACCGAAACACCCTTAAACAGCTCGCAGATCACACTCAAACTCCCAAAATTCGAAATCACTCAAAATCTCACTCATCTCTCACTCTCAAACATCACAAAATCACAGAATCTCAGAATTCAAACATCACAAAATCACAGAATCTCAAAATCTCCCTCATCTCTCACTCTCAAACCACAGACGCTCAAACCCACTCAAGCACGAGACTCTCCCTCAGTCTGTCATTCTCCTCTCAACTCATCGGCGGCTTGACCTCATCGGTGGCTCGGTCTGTCGTCGTTGGCTCCGGTCGTCATCGGTCTCTGACCCACCATCTCTGCGAGCCCAGCACCTCTCTCACTCTCAGGTAATTGATTCATCCTTGGTTTTTTTTTTTTTTTTTTGTTTAAAGGGTTTTGTACATATAGCTTATTTGAACTGATTGATTGGTGTAACCAAATCTTAATTTCAAAGTTTTAGGTTTAAAGCAAGCATAAAATTGCATTGTTGGTACTTGGTAATAGTACCAGAGAAGGGGTCTAAAGGAGCCATTGTAGTGTGAACTTTAGGTATAATATTTTTAGGATTTTAGTTTCCATGGGGACCAATAAATCGAGTCTCCTTTACTCGAGTTACTGAATTTAGCTTTCTTACATTTTGTTAGTTAACCGGAGGAATTTAATTTTATTGCTGAAATTGTCATTCTTCATTACGTGTAATAAAGTTGCTCTATGGATTTTTTTAGTTTTTTTTTTTAATTTTGAAAATTTAGGTGAAATTATTTTTGGAAATTGAGGTTAGAATCTTGCTAGCCTTTATTAAAAATGTTGCCATTTTTGGCGCTTGACTACCGTGGAGAGTTGAATTTAATGCTTAGGTTTGTTTGGATATATTTTTTGTATTTTTTTTTTTGATAAGTAAAATGAGGCAGTGCAAAAGTATTCCTTTATAATTATTTATTAGTATTATTTTTGCCAATGAGAGTTTCGGAGTAATTCTAGGACCGCATTCTTTTGTAAAATTGTATTAATTTGATGCGAACTGGTAATAAAACAAAGTAATATTCACTGATTGAAAGCATTGGTTATATGGTTGGGACTTTGGGATTAAACTGATTTCAGTAAATTTTTCATAGCATAAATTTATATAATTTGTATTGGCCTGAAAATGTTGCCAAATGTGGGTCTTGAGTACTGTGAAGAATTGAATTTAATGCTTAGTTTTGTCTGCACAGAAGTCTTTTGTACATGTTATTAATTTAGCCCGGAATGGTTATAAAACACAGATATATTCTTAATATGGTTTGGGGGGTTAAACTGAACTTAATACACTTTTCGCAGAATAAAATTATATCATTTGTCTTGGTCTGAAGCAGGATTGATAAGCTGAGAACTATGGGTGTAGCTCATTGACCTAAAACCCATTTGATTGAGAATTCAATGTTGAATTTATCAATGGCAGGACTATCTGGCAAATCCTGCAACAACTGACCTGGCTTACAGTGTGATTCTAGACCATACAATTGCAGAGAGGGAGCGCAGGTATGTTGTAGCGATTTCGTTATTATTGTGTATTTGATTATACTCATTCCAACTACACGGTTTGTTTAGTATTCTACAGTCTTTAAGGGCTTCCTTAATGTGAATGTTAGTCAATACAAAAAGTTATTAACTTATTGGTCATGATGATGAGGTACAGCTGTACCGTGGTCAGTGGTGCCATCTTTATATGGATTCAGTTGTTTTTTTGCTGTAGACAACAGCATGCAACTGAATATACCTGGAATTGAAATTGAGAATCATATGATGATAAATGGCTTGATATAAGAAAATGAGTCTGATCATCTTGTTTCTTGCTATATAGCTTGTTGATATAGTAACAGATTTTTATCAAATGGTTCAGGGTATTCAACATGAATGGCATGGTATCCTGGTCTGGTGCCATATTTATATGATTGAGATGTTTCTAACACATAGTACCTTAGTTAACTTAGTGTAATTGGAATTGAATTAGAAAGCATTGTGATGTCTTCTAGTAGAAAGATTCTCAGAAATACTGGCTTACACATGTTTCTAAAAGATTTTGTAATATTAAAGTAGATATGAGCTGAATATGTTACATCTTTTTACAGAAATGGACACAAATATACATACATTAATGGCAGCCTTGAACTTACATTAAGGAGCTGTCCTGCATCAAACCTTAGTGTTTTACTTTTAGTATTGCAGACATAACATTTGAGTTTGACAGGATCATACATGCTGGAAGGCTCACTAGCATGATAAGAAATGGGCGAGTGAAAAAAGGCATCAAACCTTAGGGCTTTCTTGCAAGAAAAAAATAGTAAGAACATACAGCCAAAAAAAAGGGTGGAAGATTGCTAGGGTTGAAAGAGTGGCTTTAGAGCTCCATTTTTTTATTTATTTATATATATTTATGTATGTGTTCTTTTTGTGTTTTGGGGGAGGGGGGGGGGGGTGTTGAGGGGCTTTACAACTTAGAAAGCAGAGAAATCTCTAGCTCAAATGGCACTTGCACACCCCATGAGAATGGGGTGGATAGTGAAGTTGTGATTTCATGACCATGTACGTGCAATTTTCCAATAACAAATAGAGAAATATGGAACGGTTGTTGTTTGAGTTGAGAAATCAGTGGTGAAGCAGAGCACTTTTTGAGAAGCAGAAAATTAGAATAACAGAAGATGCAAAAGGGAAGGAAGATAACCTGCCTAACAAACCCAAACACTTAAAACTCTGTCAATAAAAGGTGGATAATTGTTGAAAAATATACAGAATTTTATGGATTTCAACTCTTAAATTCTTCCTTATCTTAATAGAATTAGAAGGTTCAATTTATAGACTACTTAATCACCACATACACAGTTGCTTAATACTAAAGAAAAAAAAAACTTAAATACTTTTTATTGACTCTTAGATACTCGGTTATCAAGATACCTATAAATAAATTACAAGTAGGACACTGTGCGCGAATTCCTGGAAATTGCAATTCTGCCTCTGCACACCAAAACTGACTTATAACTCTCAATTTTTATTTTTTCTCAAATAAGAAACTGCTTTGACTATAACCTCATAGTGTCATGATCTTCAAAACTTTAAAACTTGTCTACATCTAATGTCACCTGTGGACTGCACACATAAACGGTAAATTCCTAAATTGAAAGTTTGGCACAAAACCAAAGCAAAAAGCACCGTTTCCCATTCTCTTTATGGTGCATATTTCACTTTATTGAGTCCCAGTATTATTGCACTTTATTATATGTACTGGGTTTAACTAGGATTGAAGCTTCAGATGCCCCCCATCTATCCCAAACTGAGGGTAGGAGCATTGCTTGCCTTTATTAGAGCTATATTGTAAAATGAAAAATATAGTATATTGGCTTTACGAAAGTGAACACTCATTCTACAACAGACAGAAGGGCTGAGACATCCACTTTTAGCTGGATGAGTATGAATTATCTTGTGCATGTGCATGCTCACCCTAGAAAATTTATGTCTATGCAGCGTTTTTGGTATATATATTATAGTTATGTTTTTTTCCATGTGCAAAACTTGCTATTTGTGTCTTTTTCTATTTCTTGCGTTTGCTTTGAGCAAAGTATATTGGGTAATGTTTGTTACTACATTGACTCTTCTGAACTATATGAATTTTTTTCTTTTTCTGCACCAGCCTAGCTGTAGTTGCAAGGTGTGTGGCACTTTTGAAACGGTACCTTTTGAGGTATGTTCTTTATTTAATCTGGTTTTCAATTATAGCCAATACTTGGTGCAACAGTGCGTGGACCATCCTTGTTGTTCTGGCAATGCTATTTTGTTAAAGTCATCTTTTCTTTTTTGGTGAATTGTTAAGTTGCCTTTCAAATTTGCTTCTCAAGACTCTCAACAGAAAATTGTAACAAGAACCTGAATTATGGGCTGGGCTTGTTAACTGAGCATGGATAAGAAATTAGGCCAACAAATTGGACTGAACTGCTCCTTTCTTCTTCTCGTTCCTCTTCTTACTTTTTTTTTAAAAAAATTATTAAATTGGGTCGGGCCTTGGCCTTAATGAGTCTCTTTGGACCCGCATGACTTAACCGGCAAAATCTCAGTCTTAGGTACTGAGAGTCAACCCGTCAAAACTGCAAATGCACGGGAGAGACGGCAGTCTGGCAAAGTTTTGCAAACAACTTCGCGGCAAGCCTCTGCCCAAACGGCAATTTAGTTATTGTATGGTTAGTTACAAAGAAGTGAATGGATTTAGTTCTTGACAGCTTGTTCCTGCATAAGAATTTCAAATTTTCATGAAAATAGTTCCATATTTGCAAGGAATTTGCACATAAATTAAATTCATAATTATGTGAAACCAGATGTACTTGAATTTGAACATGCAGAGTGTGTGAGTGAGGTCGTTCTTTTATGCTCTAGTGAAAGATTAATTAATTAATTTTTTTTTTAATTTCAAAATTAATTACAATATAGCTATTTGGTTGGAAATTGTTAACTCAATATTTTACTTCGTCTTTCATAATTTCACATTGAGTAGACAATATGTATATAGATTTGTTGTTTTTAAGTGAGAGCTACATGGGTTGGGCTAGGCTTGACAAGTTAGAGGGTGAGGGAGATTCCAGGTGTGGGATGTTGAGAATGCAAATAATGTCCATGACCAAGTTTCATTCATGCAAATGCTCCCAAAACCAATTGCATCAAAGAGATATCAAGACAATTTTGTTCTGATGGGTCCCTTTCTGTAGGCAGAATAGGAACATTGATCATTAAGTCCATGATCCAGTGAGTGACAGTTTTTTGCCTACTGCTGTTTGGTTTCATTCCTTGTGATCTCAATCTTATGTTCATGTCCTAAAGTTTATGGGTCCCTGATGGCTTGTTTATGGGTACATGATTTTCCTGAGTTTTGTTTTTTGTTCTCATTGAGTCCACATATATATATGCCTTCCCCTTTACCTAGGTGAATGAATTATATTGCATAATGGAAGTCACATGAAAAATCTAGTTATGGTTAACTTATCATATGAATCATTAAGTCCATTTTGAGGCATGGGTTACCTTCTACTGAACATGGTAGCAACCTTTTTATTTTAATTTTCTTCCTCCCTTCTTCATTTGGTTTTAATATTAGATCATTTAAAATAGAGATTTGAAGGTCTATAAGAATCCAATGGTTAAATCATTAAACTACACAAAAATTTTGAACTCTAGTGCATCATTATTGTAAACGAAACAAATGCCCGGAAGTATGAGTTTATGTTTTAGATTTTTGATGTTTGAAGTAGAGTGGCAAAATTAGCTTTAGACTCCAATTGTTAATTAAATTTCAAGGAGCGATGAAAAAAACTTAGATGAAGTCCCATGCTTCGTGTTACCGTTTTGGTAGTTGCTACAGTGAAATCGAGTCTAAGAAACTCAAAATGTTAGTTTGCTGATTAGTTTGAAAACGATGTTAACTAACGTATATGTTTGAAAATGGGTGTCTTATGCCAATTTTCTCCTTTTGGTTCTGTTTTTGTTTTAGGGAAATCGAGTGTTAAAGAGTCGAGTTCACGTGGAACTCAAGTTTCTGAGTTTCGAGTTGCTACAGTGAAATCGAGTTTAAAAATCTTGAGATGTTAGTTTGCTAATTAGTTTGAAAACAATATTAACTAACATATATGTTTGAAAATTATCTTTATATGCCAATTTTCTCCTTGCAATGTCACCCGAACTTACCTAGTAGTTTTAAGTTGATGTCTTCTATTTAGCTAGTTTTTCTATTCACTTGATTCTATCTTATTGACATAAATATTATCTCTTATGGAGCTTGTGTGCATAGTGGTATTTGGAGAATTGTGCAATGAATTAGGCTATACATTGAGATCCTTGCCAATTTATCTTGAACATGGGCTTATATTACTCTTGACTCCCTAAAATTTGTGTAGTATGGCTGCCATTACTAAGGTCGATGATGAGTTCGGTCCTGGTCCCAGGGTTCCTTCGGTGTTAAGGTTTCTAACAGAACATCGATCATCCGCTGTTTGGGAAGGCCAGGTAAAATTAAAATCGACGACCTGCTGAATTTCTATATTCTTTTCTTATCCTTTTACATTATGTTGATTTTTTTTTTCATTTCTAAAATCCTAAGTTTGTCAATGGTATCACTAGCTTTGAATGCATAGTAATGTTCTTGCAAAATGGTCTCTAAATAATTATCTACCTCTTATCATTTTCGTTTTAGGCTATACTCCTGATTTTGTTGATGTAATTCTTCTTGAGCATAATCTTAATCTTGATATATAGCTTTTGTATTTTTGGTTTTTGTATAAAAAAAATAAGGAGACTACAAACGCTTCGTTAAATAAGTTGTCATAAACTCATGGAAATTCCAATTGAAGAACTTATAGTCTATTTTCCCAACAATAGCTACAATCATTTATACAAAGGTAATGGCATATTACATCTCATCACCATGGTTCTATCATATGCAGGATCTGGGGGTATTGAAATGTCGTGGTCGTAATGAGGAGTTTCGAAAACGAAGCCCGATGGTGGATGATCACGTCCTCGACATTGTCAAGAGAATTGGATTAGAGGGACTGTATAGGACCCCATTTAGAGAGCTTGATCATAATTTGATAACGGCCTTTGTTGAGCGATGGCGGCCTGAAAACCACACCTTCCACCTTCCACATGGTGAGATGACGATCACATTACAAGACGTGGAGGTTTTGTTGGGGATTCCAATCGATGGTGAGGCAATTGTTGGAACTTGTGCCTTGAGGTGGGCTATTGAATGTCAGCAAATGCTTGGAATTGTTACTAATTCAGTGGTGCTTAAAGGACAGAGGATCCAAATCAAGAAGCTACTTGAAAAAATTGACCAAGGGTTGCCCGATGGTGCAGAAGAGGTTGCTGTGTATCAGTATGCACGGTGTTATATTCGAGCACTCCTAGGGGACACAATTTTCGCTGACAAGTCTGGCGATAGGGTGCATACGATGTGGTTGCAGATGTTGAGGGACCTTCACAATCCACCTCGGTACAGTTGGGGGAGCGCTTGCCTTGCATGGTTGTACAGAGAGTTATGCAGGGCAACCGACAAAAAAGCTAGTCAGATTGGTGGGGCCTTAATACTCGTTCAATATTGGGCATGGTCCAGATTCCCTTTTTTGTGCCCAAGGATGGACCTCCCACCAGATGGTGCATATGACCCACCATTGCCATCTTCGCCATTGTCTATTAAGTAAGTCTCTTCCTTAGCCGATTCTCTCTATTTTTTTTGGATCCATCATTTTAAACGATATGACACATTGAACTTAGCATTATTCAACTACTTAAGTTTTTGAACTTAGCATTACAAAATAATTGAACTTAGCATTATTCAAGTATTATTCTACAACTAAAGATGCATATGTAGTGTAGTAGTAGTATTTCAAGGAAAAACTCGATAAAATGTGGATTTTTTAAGCTTTCATCAGCATACATATCCTTTTTCTTTTTTATTACATTGCATAATTGGTAGATATTGATTTCCTCTTTCTTCATTGTAGGTTGGTTTGGGTCGTGAGCACGAAGAATAGCCCCGCCGAAATCTGTTTGGTTCGGTACCGTCAGCTTCTAGATTCTATGTATCCCAACCAGGTATCCAAATTGTGTTTCTTGTAATGTTATCTTAGTGTATACTGTTATAACTGTAAAATATGTCAATTCAAAATAATGGAACATTGCATAATGTGCTGCGCTTTTTTTTTTTACTACAACAGGTGGTGTGGCAACCATATGAAGCTGAATTAGGCCACCTGCCTGCGTTCTGTGTAGCAGGACGGGACATGTGGACGGTGAGGGTGCCGCTTGTATGTTTCTGGCTAGTAAAGAAACATACACCGGATCGTGTTCTTCGTCAGTTTGGGATGGTGCAAGAAATTCCTGAAGATGTTGATACTGACGATGCCCTTCATAAGATAGACCTGAGGGGGAAGATTGAAGTGGATTGGAGGGTCAGACATTTTAGCCACATCCAAGTATGGAATACGAGAGCACAGAAACTATGTCATGGAGCACGACTAGAGGGTGCTATGTCGAGTGTTCATCCATATTTTGGCTGGTATGGTAAAGTCACATGGAGGTTTGTCGACCACACTAGCGCCTCACTTCTTATTACGGTAATCGCTTTGACCTTTCTTTCCAAATTTTGTTGCGTATTACCATTTTTGCGTTAGATGTACTAATTGTATTACACAAATTACAGGTCGCCATGCACAAGTAGATGTTGATGCGTTATGTAGTAGACAGTCCTGAGCACAAGCTGATTACAGCTATGCTGAAGGAAGTGGATCGCCTTCACCGTCTAGCTGCCCATCTTCCCTTGGAAGATGCCGGTACAGCAAATTCAGAACTGCCAGAACATAATGGACGACCAAGCACAAGCTCAACTCCTGCCAGCCATAGCCATGGCCAGTGTGCTGCACCCCATCAACGGCAAAATCAACCCCCTCCACCCCCACGTGCTTCTCCTACCCCAGAGTTCCCTCCACCCCCACATGCATCACCTGCCCTAGAGTTCCCTCCACCCCCACATGCATCTCCTTCCCCAGAGATCCCTCCTCGTACTACTCCTGCATTTCCTGACCTACAGATCCCTGTACCCACTGCACGTGCATCTTTTCACCCTGAGATCCCTTCACCCACGCTATGTACATTTTCTGACCCCGCTCATCTATCCCTTACTCCACCATCCTTTGATCTCGGCATTGATTTCAATGACGCCCCTCCTGTCATGCACACTCAATCTCCCTCATACAGCATTGGTCATATACATCATGTACCACCCCATAGTGACTCCATGTCATTCATGCCCACTCCTGGACTGCATACAGCTCCTACGACTATGAGCCTCACTCACATTTCGTTCGCTACACCATCCTCCCCCGCCGTTGTAGTATCTTCAGTTGTTGGGAGTCAAGCAAATCAGCCAGCTGTGCATGTCGAGAATGAGCAAGTAGTTGGGTTACACTCACCCCCACAAGGTCGGCCTAAACGCACAAGAAAAGCACCTCCTTGTGGGACAGGTGGTCACAAAGCAGGACACAAGGCTGGCCTCACGGTATGATTGGTCATTCACTAGCTTTGAATACTTTCGTGACTGCTATTATGGTTGGTATTAAAATTCATTTGATCCTTTGTTTCTTTGTAACTTCGTCTTTGCAGCAACGCAAGGAGCCTGACCAAGGAGATGCGGTACCCCCTCCCCCACATACCAGACATTATACAAGACAGCATAAGCATCAAGTGCCATAGGGTCAGCACCCCATCTGCCTACAAATGGTGTTCAATTCAGCATGTATATAATCTGTTTGCAAGTAAGGCTTAATTCTTAATTATTATTTGTGTGTGTGTTAGTAATGTGATTCATTAAAATTGGAGTTTATAGTAAACTTATGGACTTATGGTGTCTGGTGTTATTGTGTCAGGAAGTGGACAAGTATTATGATCTATCAGAGATTTTGGTGAAAGCGGGATATGTTGGGTCCTACAAGGTTATTTTTTAATTTTGAGCCAACTTTGTCCATGAATTTAGTATTTTCAGATTCATGTAAATGTACTTGACCTTCATACAGTTCCTTTTGTGTGCCTTTTGAAAATCTTGCTTGGTATATTGCATACTAAAATTTTGCTAAAACCAACTGGTTTCAAACTTTTCTTCTTAAAATTTTTTTAAATCATTTTCTATCTTCCAAAAATTTAAGAAGAATTTGACTCATCTTGAAAGCTAATGTTATCAACTTGCTGATTTGAGGTATGCTTGACTAAAAATGGACCCAACATATGGTGGTCTTTCAATTGATAACTGGGAACTTATTTATTTGGGATTCGCAACCTGAGAAAATGGAACTGTGTGTGTGTCAAGTCACTGTATTCATGTACAGACTATAAGGCAAAGTTCACGGCCAATGCAGGTTTTCATGAGCATTGTAGAGTGCAAATGAATATTTTCTTTATTTGATAGATAGCGTGACTATTCATGTTGATTTATGAATGAAAATCTAGTTGGAAATTCTTAACAAATTGTTAACTGAACCACCAAAATTTTTCAATTTTATTTATGGTTTTATGTGCTGAGATTTGGTTGCAATTTTTATATACATATCTTTACATTGGTGCATGATTTTAATCATAATTGTGGTTCAGTGCAGGAGAATTTGTTGACGATCCTGTTTTTAATGTGTCCAATGATTTGCTCAATGAAATGTCATTGCATGATGTAAGATTGGATCCAAACTCAATACATTGGCATGCACAGCAAACGAATTTGGAGTACCTATTGATGTTGGATGTGGATAGTTTGGTTTAGAGCTATAGGAAGATAGCCTCTTTTGGAGTACCTAAAATGTCTTTTGCCTCTTTTGCTTTTGCTATCACATTTGTTTTGTGTTGTTTTGTTTTGGGTTGTTCCAAAACAGGCAAGTGTGGCTTGAGAGAAGCTGAAACTTCCTTTTTTTGGGGCTTTGGGATAGTATAGTGACAGCATTTGACCGTTTGAGTAGAACCCAGAAAGGAAAGCTAAAACTGAATCCTTGCATATTTGGGAGATTTTGGACAATGGGGTTGATTTAAATGGATTTGGGAGCCTGGGAATGAGATTTTGAGGTTCTTTTAAGAAGAGGTCTGGGGTTTGAGTTTTGATCTTTTTTTTTTGAGGAGGGCCTTGTGGAGCAAGTGATTTCAGAAGTGGTTCTGTGAACAGGTAAGCATTGAGAAACTTTTCTGTGCATAGAGCCTTTGTGTTTTTTGTTTTTGTTTTTTCTTTGAGTGTTTATATATTCATTTATTCTCTATTTGTTTGCTTAGAGAACTGGGAAAATCTTTAAAAGATAATGGAACTTTGTAATTGTTAAGTGTTTTCCAGAATTCATAACTTTTAAACCTGTAGGTTTGTTGTCGGTGTGGTTGTTTTAGGATAGGTTTGGGGAAGATTTTGGTTTTCTTAGCCCCCAAACGGTGAAAGTTTGTCTTTCTGGGTTGTATGGTTCTTTTTTCTTCTTCTTTTGTGTGTGTATGGATGATTGGGTTGTTTGGTTATTGGTTTGTGTGAAATGATATATGAATGTGCTTGTTGAATGTGATGGTTTTTCAGAAAGCAACATCTTTATCTGTCTGATTTTGATTTTGTCTTTCTTTGGTTGAAATCCGGATTAGTTATAGGCATTTGTATTGAGTAGGAGACAGGCTTGTGTTGTTTGTTCATGAGAATCTTGAATGGTGAAAATTGGGTGGAAGATTTGGTCTTTGGTGACATAATGCAAAAGTAGAGTTTTTGGTTTTATGGAATTGCATTTTTCTTATGTTTTTACTGTGTAATTTGCAGGCAACTTGGTATCAGAAAAAATGGCAACTGATCTTAACACAGGACTGTCCAAAAAGACATTTGTTTTTGGTTTGAAAGTGTGAGTGTTAATGGGGATCACTGTCGGGTTGTTTATTGTAGTAATCCTTGTGTTGCTATCATTTTGTCTTACTTCCCGAAAGAAATCTAAAAGGGGTAATGACATGCTTCCCCTTAGCCAAATTCCAGCTGTTTCAGAGGAAATCAAAGAGATTAAGGTTGATCAAGCTTCAGCAAACCATTATTTTCCCCAAGATGGTGCTTTTCTTACCCTCAGTGATAAGTTCCCTGACAAAGAGTTGGAGAAGGTTTTGATCCATTCAAAGAATGGAGATAATGGGAGTCAATCAGGTTCATTTAATAATGTTGAGCAAGAAGCTGCTGGTTCTCAGTCAGGAGAAGAGGGAGGTGCGGGAACAATTTCTGTGCACAGGCCTTCTTCTCACCCCATAACTGCTCCTTCACCTTTGTCTGGTCTGCCTGAGTTCTCTCACCTTGGTTGGGGTCACTGGTTTACACTAAGGGACCTAGATCGTGCAACAAATCGGTTTTCAAAGGAAAATATTATCGGTGAGGGTGGGTATGGAACTGTCTTTCGAGGTCAGTTGATTAATGGGTCTCCTGTGGCTGTTAAGAAGCTCTTCAACAATCTGTAAGTTATTTCAATGCTTGTTTCGCTTACATTTTTTTTCCTTTGTGGACTTTCTGTAGGTTATAATTTTCTTTCTATAATTGTATCAATTATCTTATAGAGGACAAGCCGAGAAGGAATTTAGAGTGGAAGTTGAGGCTATTGGTCATGTTCGGCATAAGAACTTAGTTCGTCTTTTGGGGTATTGCGTTGAAGGAACAGAAAGGTATCATATCCATTTATATTCCATCTTTGTATTTTTTGGCACTAGTCAATTATATTTTAATTTCATGACTGTGTTGAAATAAATTTATACAAATGAACTGTAAAATGAAAATTTTCTTATCCCTCAGTGTTTCACTAATCTATTGAGCATTGATTAATACTCTTCATATAAAAATAATAAAATTGTGTCAAGAATTCACTAGGATATTTTTTACTAGAAAACAAAAGAAACTGTAATCTTTGCAACTGAATGAGTTGACTAATTTTTGCATGCATCTTTGCAATTGAATATATTCCATTGTCAGGTTGTTGGTATATGAGTATGTCAACAATGGCAATTTGGAGCAGTGGCTTCATGGAGCTATGCGTCAACATGGATTTCTTACTTGGGAGGCTCGGATGAAAATTCTCCTTGGCACTGCTAAGGCGTAAGTCCAGCCATACCTTAATTTGATTATTTAGCCTTCTCTTGAGTTTGTTTCCTTTAGACTCATGATTACATGTTGCAGGCTGGTCCAGAGAAGGCACTGCAACATGTCTACCTTAGCCTGCAACAGGTACCTTCATCAGGTAATACCTTCATATGGCCCCGACAGTTGTACCTTCATCAGGTCTACCTTATGTAGGTGGATTTCCTGCATGGTCATTACCAAGAATGCCATATGTATCTAGCCCACGTTGGCAGGATCTGCAGTCTTACCCATCTGTTCCTTTTTCCCCTTCTCAAGGCATCGTATCTGCACAAGGGTGGAACACTTATAACAGTTACACGGTCAGTACTAATCTCTTAAATTGAGCAAATCGATTTTTTTTTTTCTGGTTCTAAAAAACCCTTGCATTGTTAAAGTTTAAATTGTTCAGTATGCAATAAAGGATCCTGGTTGTATTGGAATTGGCCATTTTTATCATCATTTTTAACCTTTGCATATAGTTCTTCAAGTGATTTTGGAACGATAGTACTGTCATTTTAGCTTACTGCCCTTTTAGAGCAGTGCTGCAAGGATAGTTTCAAATCATCAGCAAGCATAATTGACACCAGTGCAAGGCATGTCTGGCTTTCCACTATGGGGAATGCCTCAGTTCAAATCTTGGGGGTGTCATCCATTTGACCCTTCACCTAGCAATCCACCCCCCCCCCCCCCCCCCTAACCAAAAATAAAAAGTATCCATTTTCCTACTATACAAGTACTAGACTTTATGTTCTAAGTTTCTGAGAAGTTGGTATCTAAGAAATGGGACGCAAATAGATTTACTGGAATTTCTTTCTCCTTTCTCACACTAATAAATTTTGTACAGCTTACTTCTCATCATTTTTAGGGATGCCCTTTTTATTATTGCTAATAAGAATTCACTAAGTACAAACTGCTGACCATTTGTCACAGGCACATTTGTTGTATTGCAGAGCTTTCTTTTCTATATTATCCTGGTTTTGCACTTATTTTCCTTTGGGCAATTTCTGTGCAAGCAAGTAATCAATTGGTTGGTTTTTTGGTTTCTACATATCAGGCTGGCTATAAAATTGTATCATGATCAGTATGTGTTCATTTGTACTTTTTTTATTTTTTATGCTTTTGGTAATCAAAAGTATTGCTGTGATACATTATGATATAATTGGTTGTTTTTGTGTTCTATATATGGCTTCAGGACGATCTACTACCAAAGTTTATGACATCCACTGGCTCCTATGAGGATCTTTTCAGGAAGGAGATATCAAAATATGATCGCATTAGTGAAGATATTGCCCACAATATTGAGGCACAAGAACAACTGTTGCTGCAAATCCAGGTTTAATTCTTTGTTTTATTGCATTTTTTTTTCTTTGAATATCAGCTTTGTTTTTTCTTTTACTGAATGTGATGTTTTGCCAAATAGAATTGGTTTTGACTGGAGAATATGTAATGAACCAAATTTGATATCTTTATCCATATAATTGTTAGTCTGTAATATCTTCTCAGTTAAAAAAAGGAGAGATTTTAAGAGGCATTTCATGATCCTCAAATTATTGTTTGACATTTCTTTCAGGCTCAGAATGATGATTTTTCAGCCATCTTTAATCTTGAAGATTATAAAGGTTGGTTGTTTTTTTTTTTGGATTATAATATTTATTTTTCTTTTATCTGTTTGTCATATAGATTTTTTAAGCATTCATTCAATTTTCTGGCATTGATGTATCATTAATGTGTAACAAATCTACATTCTTGCTGTACTTTTTAGAGTCTAATGAATGGCTCAAAGTTTTTCATTTACACCATGTTGCTCTGGCATGTCAGCTTTTGTTGGCTTCTGCAGTTTACTGAGGATGTCACTTATCGAAAAATTTACTGAGATGCCATATTGGATTCAAAGTGATAACCTCATCAGAACATGGAATCCCAGTTGACTTGACCATAACTTAGTAGTTCAGATCACCTGAAAACTGTGACCTGTACCATCTCTATGAAATAGTTTAGGTCCACCTATCTCTCAACTATTTTAGATGAACTTGTAATATGCCACTAGGATTCTGACCTTGTTCTTTCTGTACCTATCTCTATCAATATACCTGAACCTGGGCTTTCTTGTTTTGGGGGGGTCTGTGTTTGTGCTTGTCCATTATGTAATAATCTATCATATTCATGTTTCTCTGAAGTTCAGATTCTACTAGTCAAAGGACATCACTTAATCAGATTCTATTATCATACATTTCCTCTAATGGTCCTGCTTTTTTCAAATGCTAATATTATTTCAGCGATGCTTACAGGCTGCATTTTACAACTCAAAAATAGTTTTTTTTTTTTATTAATATAAAAAAAGGTTATGTGTTGATCTTTTCCCTTCTATTTTTTCCAGCATCTCGTGAGAAATGTTACAAGCAGATTCAAGCTGCCATAGCAAAGTTCCGAGAGATTAAGGAGAACATCAATGAGGGACTGAAATTTTATGTTACTCTACAGGTTAGAATTGTTTGGTTAGACTGTGTGGTGCAAGTATTTATTTAATAAAGTTATTGTTCAACTATACGCTTGCTCCTCTTTGTAGCTGTGGGTGAGATTTAATATTATTGATGTGCATAGATCTCTCCTTGTGAGCATGTGTACGTGATTTTTTCATTATTGAATTTGTGAACTATGTTAGAAGCGACTGGTTATTTTGTCTGCACCATAAATTTTAGTTTTTTAGTTTTTTTTTTTTTGGGAGATGTGTATGTACTTCTTGGGTGGCATATTTGTATTGGTAATCATGGTAATGCATTTGGTGTGGAGTGAGAGGGAGGAATTCCTTCCACTTTTAAATTGGTGTGGAGATTCCAGTTATGGAGTTGAAATGTTCTTTTTTGAGAGTCAGAGTGTTGTATGAGTAGTTCTTTACTCTTGGAACTAGGGATGAGCATTCCATTATAGATTATATAGACTATTTCTTTTAGAGCATTATTTTTGGTTGGACTCTCTTCCTAATTCTTTAGGAATGTTTGTAACTTGTATATACATCATGTGTTTGCAAGATTTTCTTTTTTCAATAGAATTAACATAAAAAAGAGTGGATAAATGAGCTGTCTTTTTTCAACAGGATGCAATCACAAATGTAAAGCAGCAATGCAGCGATTTTGTCATGACCAGAAACATCCAGTGCCGGGAAATGACTGAAGATGTGCAAAGACAAATGGCAGGCCTCAATTTCCAGGATAATAAAAATGCAGGTGCTTACAACAACTACCCTTCAGTAGGACATCAGAATCAAAGATCCAATGTTTCTGGCAAGCAGATCCTCGGCCACAAGCACCTTACTATTAGCCACCAGAGCAGCCTACAATGCCTGGGTATGGTCCCCCACCTCCCGCTTATAGCTCGCCACAAGTGCCTTCTCCTTACCATGTTCCACCTACTTCTGTTCCATATCCACATCCTCAGGGCCAACAGCAGCAGTCACATGCAAGCCATGAGTATGGCCAACCTGCTTATCCGGGGTGGCGAGATCCATACTACAATACCCATGCACAACAATTTGAATCTCATCCTCGGCCTCCTTACACCATCCCAGCTCCATACCCTCCTCCTCACCAAAGTGGCTACTATAAGCAACAATAGTGTAGCTGTGTATCATCTATCCATTTTGGCTATATAATTTGATTGCTTTTGATATGTAATCTGTCACTTTGTTCCATCCTTGGTTAAATGGATTGGATTTAGCTAGATCTTATTTATGGTCGTATAGCCTCTTGATAATCCGTATGCTGGTTTCTGAAATGCTTTGTATGTGAATTGCATAGCTTGTAGTTGGATTTTTCTGTGTATAGCTTTTAAATTATGTTGAGATTTACCGCAATGATACTAATTTGATAAATAAAAATCATCTATTTTACTTTTTGTGTTCCATTTATGCTTCTATCAAAAGTAAAATTATTAGTACTATGATTTTGTGAGGTTGACACGTAGGGCTTGACAGGAAACCACAAAAAAAAAAAAAAAAACTTAAAAAAACCTATAAATCGAGTTCCCAAACAAAAAAAACTTTAAAAAACCTATAAATCGAGTTCATTGAACTTGATTTATGTGGCCTTATAAATCGAGTTCATTGAACTCAATTTATGTTGCTATAAATCGAGTACTATGGACTCGAGTTCTACATTGAGTACTCGACTCCCAGAGTTTCCAGGCAAAGAGTTGGGACAAACTCGATCCCTATTAAGTCGATTTTTACGTTTTTTTTTTTTCCTTCTTACTTTTTTTCGTATCCTTTTTTTGCTTGGATTTTTTTTTTCCATTTTTTTTCTTGCTGTTTTTTTCCTTTCTTTTTGCTTACCTTTTTTTTCCTTTCTTTTGCTTACTTTTTTTTCTTACCTTTTTTTTTTTCCTTTCTTTTGCTTACTTTTTTTTCTTACCTTTTTTTTTTTTCCTTTCTTTTTGCTTACTTTTTTTTTCCTTTCTTTTGCTTACTTTTTTTTTCTTACCTTTTATATTCTTACTTTTTTTTTCCTATCTTTTGCTTACTTTTTTTTCTTACCTTTTTTTTTTTCCTTTTTTTTTCTTACCTTTTTTTTCTTACCTTTTTTTTTGCTTACTTTTTTTTTCCTTTTTTTTGCTTACTATTTTTTTTTCCTTTTTTTTCTTACTTTTTTTTTCCTTTTTTTTTCTTCCTTTATTTTTCTTACTTTTTTTTCCCTGTAGTGCAGAAACACGATATTTTGCTCTCTCTATTCAGTATGTTAACTAAAGTATAAACAAAACTTTTAGAAAACCACCTTATTGGTTATTTTCCTTCCTCACAAGTAATGCCACCATCAACTTAACAAGACCAAAAACTATAAAAAAATAAGTGAACAATGTCATGCAGAGTAAAAATAAGATAAGACTTGACGAAAATAAGGTCGTAAAAGAATCCAAAGCTATATAGATGAAGAAGAAAATGGGTACATTGGATACAGAATACTTCGATTACAAGTGCATTCAGTGCTAAAAGAAAATAATAATTGTGCCGATACAACCCAGTAGTAAGTTCAAATACACAATAAAGAGAACCACAATTTACATCTACAATGGCATTCCAAAATCGAGTATCTGCATACCTGAGAAAAATTGAAATATTGTCGTTAGATACCAATAGCCAAAACAACGGTACTAATCTACGTAACTTGGATAATTGATACAATCATGACATTTTATATAAAAGCATCACTTACCTAGGTTGGGTCAGTATTGCTTGTCGAAGCCCCACGGGAAAGCGGAGATCTTCTACGGTTATGCCCATGTTGATGACACAGTCCACAGCTCTGCTTTTATTGAATCTGCCTTAAGTCAGAATCTGGCCTTCGGCTTCCCAATTTTCGCCGGATCCCATCCATCTCATTCCGTATCCTAGACTTCATAGGTCGACCTTTGGTCCGCAACAGGTCTGGGTCAGGCACCCACTTTGGACCTTCCACATCCCTCTATAATGACTCTGACTTTGGCACCACAAATTGGTGTGAGTAGGTGCGAATGGCGTTGTCCAAACTATAACATGGGTCAATATATGCACTTGCATCTTGCCCCAAGTACTGAAGAACTGTAATCGCATGTAAACAAGGGATCTTTCGATTTTGCCACTTTCCACAACCACATGTTCTGGCCAATATGTTTATTTCATGACTATGTTGTCCCCCTCCAGAGCTATGGATGTTGTACGCAGTCGTTACTTGATATACACCATGGACATTATTAAACGGCCTTACTTGGTGTGTTTTATATTTTTTCAGATTTGCATCAAAGATTTCTAAGGCATATTTACTCCACACCTTGCCCTCAAGAGATCATGAGTAATTTTTTTGTGTCGTTCATGGAAATACGCGAAAAGTTTGCTCCTAGTGAATTCAACCAGTGCAGCAATGGGCAGGCCACGAGCACCTTTGAGTACTCCATTGAAGCACTCTGAGACATTGGTTGTCATAGCCCCATAACGGTATCCACCATCACGTAGCTGGGTCCACTTCTCTATATCCTCTTTCATTAGATATGTGTATGGCATGATGGATGGGTTAGGTTCACTTACCTGTTGTCCAGTGGCTGATTTCTTCCTAAGGGCCTCGATCTCGGCTTCCTTGATAGGTTGCATGTACAACTCAAATTTAGCTTCCTGAGTAGCATACCCCGCTTTCAAGGCCAATGACTTTAAAGTGGCGTCCTGAAAATGCGTGTTGAAGTTGCAAGCAACATGTCGAAGGCAATATCTGTGGTATACTCGTACTCGTCCATGATCATCTCCAGGCCAGTTTGCAATTGCGTTTCGAATACCCTTATGTCGATCAGAAATTATGCATATGTCCTTATTTGCTATCACATCCCCCAGTGCAAACCTGACGCAATCTAAAAACCATCTCCAACTAGGCCCTGACTCTTTGTCCACAACAGCAAATGCGAGAGGCAAAACCTTGTTGTTGGCATCGGTGGCCATTGCAATCATCAACACCCTTCGATATTTACCATACAAATGGGTCCCATCAATACTGATTACTGGCTTACAATGTCTGAATCATTCAATGCAAGGAGCGAAAGCCCAAAATACATATCGCAATATTGTAACACCTTCCTCCCTCGGTTCAGTGAGATACCAGTACCGGGTGCCAGCTTCTTGATCCAAGTATGCCAACAACAACTTTTTCAGCCTTTCATAAGACTCTTCCCAATCGCCGAATATCTTTGCAATAGCCCTTTGTTTCACATCCCATATCTTATAGTAAGAAAGCTTATGTTCATAATACTTCCCTTTGATGTAATCTCTAAGGTGTTAAATTGTTGCCGTGTGATTTTCTCGCAACGTTGGAACAAATTCTGCTGCAAGAAAATTACAATCCATCATTCTACCATCAAGAGCCATGCCAAGGGTCATACAACTGTGAGGACCCCCATAAGATGTGACCATCCATGTTCCCTGTTTAGGCTTCATGACTGCTCCAACGTACCACTTGCATGACCCATCCATGCATTTCACATACAATCTACTTTTGGTCAACCTACTAGTCAGAAAGTTTCTGTTATGCTTTGCGGCATAAATTGTTAATGCACGTTTCACCGCTTCTTTATTTGCAAAAATCAACCCCGTATAAAAATTCATGTCCGCATTCCAAGAAGAAGCAAATGCTTGCTCACCAACTTCAGGATCAACCATATTTTCCCAAGTATTTTCATAAAATGATAAGGCGGGAGGTTCATAAACGGGGGTTGCATTTGTAACATGCTGAACTCTAACAGTAGGGTTTGCATCATCTTCATCACATTCATCCATATCATCAACATTAGGATTGGGAGTAATTTCATGGTCATCAACACCCCTATCAAAGTCACCTCGCTCAATCCTCTCTTCGTACTCATCTCTATCGTCAAGATCTTCCCCAACACAGTGTTCGTCTTCATCTTCAACTACTGGAACTGTAGAGGATTCACCTCGATGTATACAAAATTGATCTTCATATCTATTGCCAGGTTCGCTCTCAACTGTTCTTGGTGTCTCTTGAAAAGGGGGTGTATAGCCTCCCAACGTAGTGCATTGATCATCTAGGACTGCAAACTGTAGAGATGTAGTTGTTTGTACAATATCCTCTACGCCGACTTCTGCACACGACTCCAAACTGACGTACAACTTAAAATTTGCTACTTGTTCCCATTGACACATCTTGTGAAACATGAACTTCACATGTTTGTCTTCTGTTATCGCCATATATCTGTAATTAATGCATTGATTGAGGACTTCATGTGGAGAACGGAAAGTAATATGTATGTCATGCAAAGCAGGGTTCAATTGCAGCTTTTCCATAATTTTTATCTTTAAATCACTCAAGGTCTTTAACTTATGGCGTATCATCATATAACAGCACTGGATACCCGGACCTTGAAATGGAAATCCGTCATAAGGGTTGGCATTGCTAAGGGATCCATCGTAGTATATATTTATATAGATCATTATCAACCTATAGATCATCAAGTGCAATTGTGTTAGTGACAAATTTATTACTCTTAATCAACATCAATCACAAAACTTTGGGTATGACATGCCAACAATACTAACCTCAACCAAATTTGCATATACTCACATCCAAATCATTCTAGAGGCATGACTTTCAAAACCCATTCAAATAAGATATGATGAACAAAAATATTATAGCAACTAGTTACCCATTGAAATCTTTGTTACAAATCTGAAACAACTATATCTTGAAATAATTTATACTAAAAAGACTGTAATGGGTGTCTTAGGTATCAAACTCATAATCCATTTCATACCAATGACAAAAACCTAAAAGTACTAAATATTCCTAACAATTGATCACAATATTTAGTACTAAATATTCCCAATATTAATTTTTAAAAAAAACCTAGCATAATCACAATATTTGGTACTAAATATTTCCCCAATACTAAATATTCCCAATAATTAATCACAATATTAATTTTTTAAAAAAACCTAGAAAATAATTTAATCACAATATTTACACTAACAAAAAATAAGCAAATATTCCCAATATGTTGTAATAACATAATTAATCACAATATTTGGTACTAAAAATTCCCAATTTACAATCACAATATTAATTTCCTAAAAAAAACTTAGCAAATAATTTAATCACAATATTTACACTAACAAAAAAAAAATATTTCCAAATATGTTGTAATAACATTAATCACAATATTTAGTACTAAGTATTTCCAATAATTAATCATAATAATAATTAAAAAAAACTAACAAATAATCACAATATACTAACAAACTACCCACAATATACTAACAAATAAATTAATCACAATATTCACACTAACAAACAAAAAAACAAAAATTTTCCTAATATGTTCTAATTGTTTCTTAAAAAAATAACCTAGCAAATAACCACTATATTTAACTAACAAAAAATATTACCAATATTGTAAAAAACATTACCTGAGAGTTGATGAAAGTTGAGTGTGATTGTTGTGTGAGTGATGAAGTAAGTTGTGTGAGTGATGAGGGTTGTGTGAGTGGTGCTGCTGTGAGAGCAGAAGAGAAATGAGAGCATAAGAGAGGGTGTGAGCTGGGTAGGGGGGGAAAAAGGTCCCAGTTGGGACCCACATGACATGTGGATGGGTTGGGGACCATTCCCAGAAATCGAGTTCAGGAGACTCGATTTTTAGAAGCAAATAAATCGAGTCTCCTTTACTCGAGTTACGTCCACATGCCCGAAAACCATGGGGACCAAAAATCGAGTCCAGTAGACTCAATTTACTTTAAAGTGCTCATGTGCACCCGTGACCATATGTGGAAATTGGAAATCGAGTTCATTGAACTTGATTTGTATGACCAAAAATCAAGTTCATTGAACTCGATTTGTGTGACCAAAAATCGAGTTCATTGAACTCGATTTTTGTGCCTACGTGGACTTCTTGTCCAGCTCAGCCAGTGCCGCGATGGAGAAATCGAGAACAATGCACTTGATTTATAAGCCCAAAATCGAGTCCATTGGACTTGATTTGTTAGAAACCAAATTTGTTTCAAACCTTTGCTTACTAATGATATAGTTTGAATTTTTTAGTTACTTCTGAAAAAACGCCCCTGTTTTTCCTTTAAGTTGAAAAGGCTTTGGGTTTGCGCTTTAGGGTGGAATTAAGTGGATAAAAAGTGGGCTGGAGACAACGCTAGGATTTATTATATAAATTTATTATTATTTTGAAATTTATAGATTTATTATGATTTTGAAATTTTTAAAAATCTATTTTAAAATTGAAGGAAAAAAAAGGGTGGGAATGACATGGCCGTTGACGTGGTACAACCTGAGCGCAGCAACATTTAACGCTACGTTTCAGCTTTTAGTAATATATAGATATAGATATAGATGAACCAGAATATGGAATTGCTTAATTTCAAATTTTTTGTAAGGGAACTTTGCTACTCCTTAAGTGTAATACATTAAGTTTGTCAATTAAATTCATACATATAAATGTATTTGTTGAAATCATAGTGTCAAATCGTTAAACTATGAACAAATTAAGTGTCTTATAAGTATTTTTTTCATAAGTGTTTGAAATCCAACATATATGTGTGTGTATATATATATATATATATATATATATATAAGGTCAAAAGTCCTTTTGTTTCTATCAGATGCTGGAACACAATCCCACAATGGGAAAGCAACAACTGGATGACAGTCCAACCATCCACTCATCTTGTCCTCATTAATGGACATACCCATCAAGGGCCCTGGTATAAAGGAGATTCCCACTTATCATATAGTTATCCATACACTCTTGCAGACTGTTGGAAAAAGCATTCCACCAATAAAATCCTTGATACTGTGCAAGATTTATGGAAAGACTACCATCATGTTGGTAACACATTTCTGTTTTCACCAACAAACCTTACTCCGCTACTATTCGAGATCTCCACAGGGTTGGTTACATTAATCACAGTCAGTTGATCACAAAAGAACCAGATTATGAGCCATTAATATATTGTGGATTATGCAACCATTATGCCATGTATCACGAGCATAATTGTGACGATGATTCCCAATGGGATCCCTACGAAGGATATCCATCAGATGCTCCTGATACTGATTAAAGCATCCTGACCCAGCAACTCTGGATAAAATTCCAACCCGGTTACTATTCAAAATCAGTACCAGCAACTGACATGAACAGTACCAGCACTTAACAGATTCCCCAACAGAATACTATTCATCCAACAGCAACAGATGAACAGTACTCCAAAAAAGCAAGGGGACAAATCACTATTCATGAACAGTAAAAGTTACTGTTCATAGAGACAATTATTCAGAATCATTGTTGCTTTCGGTAGAAAGAATTTTCACCTCAGTAAAAGCAATTCACCTTCCGTGATTCCAGCAATCTTCAAGACAGCCAACACTCGCTCTGATACCAAAAGGGGGTAAGTTACAAGCTAAGGTCGGCTGAGGCCAAGTGCGGAAAATATAGATAAAGGCCAGTTGAGGCCATGGGGTTACAATTGTGGAAACCAGCTAGGGTGTTACAAAAGTAAAGAGGATCCATCTGATTACAATGCTAAGGGTTGTAAAGCTAATTTAACCTCTGAGGTATTCTGGAACTCTTCCTAGAATTGGACCTGTGAGGGAGGAAATTTGCTACAATTAGACCTGTTTCAGAATGGAGTCTTGGCTGCCTTATATAGACTGGAGGGAGCCTTGGATGCCATCTGAAGATTGCTGGAATCACGGAAGGTGAATTGCTTTTACTAAGGTGAAAACTCTTTCCACCGAAAGCAACAATGATTCTAGATGATTATGTCTGTGAATAGCAACTTTTACTGTTCATGAATAGTGACTTGTCCCCTTGCTTTTTTGGAGTACTGTTCATCTGTCGCTATTGGATGAATAGTAGTCTGTCGGGGGATCTGCTGAGTGCTGGTATTGTTTATGATTCGGGTACTGTTCATATCAGTGGCTGGTGCTGACTTTGAATAATAACCGGATTAGAACCTTATCCTGAGTTGCTTGATCAGGATGTTTTAATCACTATCTAGATTATATCCACTATATGGATCTTGGAAATCTTGAAGGGGATCAATTGGATTATGATTAACTGATGCTACTGAAGTAGTAGGAGAAACCTGTTCTTTTGATTCTAGTTGCTATGAGCGGGCCATTAGCTGCTGGGCTAATTCTTTTAACTCTTTGCTAGATCAAGATCTTGTTCTGTGAGCAATGGGTTGCTGGATTGGAGGAGGATAGTCCTTATAGACTTGGTTGATGATTTGTTCAATCCTTAGACCGTCCCACCATTTTACTGAGAATTCTCTATCCAAGAGATTGGTATTAATCTTATAATCCCACTTGCTAATCTAGCGGATTCTGAATCTTTGGGAAAAAGGTAGAATTACTGGAAATTGGGAGCGATGGGTTGAAGTCTTATACCTTGAATCAAAGTATCTCAGGGCATCCTGTAAAGGTTTCGGAAAAATCTAAGGGATTGATCCAAACATTTCCCACCATTTGAGAAACCAAGAGGGAAGCTGACCAAAGAAGTCTCTGCTAAACATTAAGAACCAGGAATGGTTGTAATTCTGATTCTAAATGAAGAGAACTTTTTCAAAGGCTTCAATATAGTCATAATAATTATAATAGAGTGTTGAGCCCGAGGGAGACTTGTAGTTCTTGAGGATCCTTGATTCCGAAGGATGTTGTCCCCAATCTTGGCAATTGACGAAGCCTATGATGATAAATTTGTGATAAAGGACTACTGAGGGGTCCCTGCTGTTGAAGATGTTTTCTATTTGAACAGACTTTTCCTAGCTGAGGATACTCTTATAGAACTTGATATTTTTCTCTGGATGCTTTGGTAAGAAATGCCATCCTTGTGGCAGAACTTCCATGGCTATGGCAAGAGGATCTGTTATATGAACTAGGTGGGGCTCAATATAAGAGATATGATGGAGGAAAGATTTCTTAACATAAGAAGAATTTCCTTTTTTGGTTGGGTAAGAAGGCTTTTGGGTTTGGATAGGGCCAAAAGGGTCTTCTACAAGATAAGGGTTAGGTGCTTTTGGTGCTGGGGTGGCTAAAGCTGAACTATAACCGGGCTGACCATAAGATGGCCTTTCATAATTTGGTTTTGGAATTGTTGAAACCAAATAACGATTAGCAATGGCTGAGGGTGAGGCTAGAGCATGCTAGCTAGGATTTTTTGCCTGGCAAGGGGAAAATGGTACAATCTGGCTAGGGGTAATTGGTACAAGTTTGGCAGGGTTTTGTGCCTGACTGGTACCACCAGGGGTTTGCTGTTTAGGCAATTTTGGGGGTTGGAGTTGTACGGGTTTCTTCCCAGACATCTTGACTGTGACTCTGCAAAAATTCATGGGTTAGGAAATCAGAGATGTTGTTTTGGTTTCCTTCAATGAATTCTATATCAAAGTCAAAAACTGAAAGGATGGCTTGCCATCGTGCGAAAATCTGTTTTGATGCAATGTTTTGAACATCTTTTTCTAAAACATGTTTTGCTAATTTACAATCAATCCTGATCAAAAACTTTTGATTCAAAAGATCACTTTGAAAGTTTGAAATGCATAGTACTATAGATAGGCTTAGGAAATAGAACAACTAGAAAACCAGTTTTAGAATTTACAGGTAAAACGACTTTACCATCCCAACATAAATCCAACCAACTCAACCAAGAATTGGTACCCTAGACCAACACCCCTTGACCTCCAATATGAGGAACGGAATGTTAGTAACCAATTCTCAGTATCATCTGGTAGACTCTATGAATGGAACATGGATGGTTTATCAAAACAAGAAATCCTAAACAAGATCCAGCATATGACTATGGTAGCCAACAACTACCTGGACGAAGGCTGTCCTCACAAGGAAGTCATAGAAATGATGGTTTTAGGATTCACAGGAAAACTCTTGCAATGGTGGAACAACTGCCTAACAGAAATGTCTAAAGAAGACATCAAGCATGCAGTTCAGAAAGATGAGGAAGGAACCCCCATCTTCAACAATGTTGACCAAGGAATTCCTGATGGAGTCAATACCCTGATCTATACGATCATGAAACGCCTCATAGGAAAACCCAACAATCTCACATCTAGGATTTACAAGCAGCTGAGTAACCTTAGATGTAAAACCCTAAGAGACTACCGGTGGTATGAAGATATCTTTACTACCCGAGTCATGCACAGGATTGATTGTAACTCTCTATTTTGGAAGGAAAAGTTCATCGATGGATTACCAGCACTCTTTGGCCAGAAAGTCAACCAGCCTCAACGTGGTTGAGGCCATGTGCGGTATTAGTGTAAAGTCCATATATATATATATATATATATATATATATATATATATATATATATTTATGCTCAAGATTTCTTAAGAAAAACTACAAATTTAGTTTTCTCGTTACATCCTCCATTGATACATAGTCAATAGAACGAGTATCCCAATTCATGCCACAAGTCAATAGATCAAAAATCTTGTTGACAGAAAGATCTAGCCAATTCAACCAATCAAGCTTCTAGAGTTTCATGCCTCCAAAGTTAAGCTATAAAAGAAAACCTAGGCACTTATGACTACCTAGCCCATGGGCCAATCTTCATTGTTATGTTCCATAGCCTTAGTCTATCTAAGAGTCCCCTAATGGGCCTATCCTAAGCATGCAACATAAGATTAAAGAATCACACCAACACAAACCCTAGCCATTACATTCATCAATCAGATACATGCGTGCCATCACATACATTAGATTCATATATTCATCATGCACAATGGCAATCATCATGCATCATACGTCATACTCAACATCACGTTGATCATGTTCATGTCATTCATCATGTTGACCATGTTCATGTCATTCATCATATGTATGCATGTTCATGTTATCAACGGGCACTTATAACCTTGCAACATATTCTCAACACAACATGTTCTTATGCATATTCATGTGAAGATCTAGTCTGAATACAAACGCTAATCAAGCTTTTAATTAACTTTGTGGAGCCCTAAACATGTTACTATAGGCATACATAACCCTAATCATATTCCTAAAAATTGAATATAGAGTTCTGGGCTCGGTGAGCCTACTTACGCATGACTGAGGTTGCATATGCAGTTGTAGACATCCCATTTCACAACCCTAATTTAACTTTAGGGGTAAATTGGTCATTTCATGTTTCAAAGGGTAAAACTGTAATTTGAACATTTAAAATGTCAATTTCTTTTCACAAAATAAATATTGAGAGTTTAACAATAAAAAAAATGTTACGGGCCTTAATCAAACCACCAAATCAAAATATATTGTCAAAACAATTTTCAAATTGTCATGATGCACCCACACAATCAAGCCACAATCACATTTGATTTTAAGCACTTTATTTTGGTTGGTTCCAATAAGAATTAATTAAAATTAATAAGTTTTTTTAAAATCTGGTTGGATTGCATTTTAAAATTTCATAAAGATACATGCACCATACAACATGTAATAAATTTGACAAATTTAAGATAAAATTTGAAATCTAAATTTGGTTGTAATAATCTAACTTCTGGCACTAAATTCTATTAAATCTTCTCATTAGAACAACCCAAAAAAAGAGTTGGAAGTTTCACACAGAAAAGATACGTTGAAAGAGTAAAAAAATTTCCCTAATAAATGTTAAAGAACATCACAGTTTCCATTAGCACTTTGAATTGCATTTTTGACCTAGTAAATGTTAGAATTTGGCCTTCTTTATTTTTGGAAAAAGTTGTAGAGAATCGAATTTTATTTCAAATAACACAAATTTTCAGTCAATCGAAATTTTAAGCAGAAAGTTATGGCCAAAATACCAACTAGTGTTCTGATTTGAAATCTAAAATTTCAAGTTTTGGCTCTTGATTTTCCCTCCAATTTAAACTCTATTTTAAATTAGAATTTGATCCAGTCCATAACCAGCAGTTTTACCATCTTCTAGAGTCTTCCAATCCCTCTATAAATAGAAGTTGCTTTTGTAGTAGGATATGCAAGTAATACTTCTAGTTCACCTCTAAGATATTAGAATCAGTTTCTTTAAAGTTCTAGAGAGGTTAGGAACTTCTAATCATTTGTTCTGATTATTTTCCAAAGTGATAATGTAGGCCTTATATACCTTCTTGCATCACTCTTCTACAACTTTAAAGGAATTTTTTCGTTGTTTGGGATATTATATGCAAGTAATTATTCTTGTTATTTCATCTCTAGTTTTTGTATATATATGTGTGTGTGTGTGTGTGTGTGATGCTTGTTTGCTTATAATGCTCTTGTAGATATGAAATTCTATGATTAATACCATGCTTTAAAATAAATAAATAAACTAAGAAAGAATACATGCTTTTGTAAACTAGTCTAGTTAAAATCTTGTTATGATAATTAGGATCTAACTAAGAAAGAATACATGCTTCTTCAATTGAAATCTTATATAAGTTCTTGATTCTCAAATAATATTTGATTGAGAATATTTTCACCATCTCAAAAATTTGGCTAACACCCTAAGGTCTTCAGGTACTAAGGCATTGCAGACCCCATATCATTGTTAGGCAACTAAAGGAGCCTAACGCCTCCTTGGCTTAGTCATGCACTTAAAGGAGCGTAAGCTTAGTCAGGCAAAAAAGGATCATCTAGTCTCATGTTTATCATCAAGCTTAATGGCATCGTCAGGCACCCAAAGAAGCATCAAGCCTCCCATGCCTTTGGTGCTACCAATGATGGCTCTCAGATGCCTACGAATCTGGTACCTCATGTGGCTGACAAACTAATCCCATGATTGAAGACCATTTATATTTAGCTCCACGCCATTTGCGTGTCCTCCACTCTAGTATCCCATGCCTCTAGTGATACCAATGATGGCTATCAGATGCCTACTCGTCTGGTACCTCATGTGATCGACAAACCAATCCCCTGACCAAAGACCCTTCATACTTAGCTCCATGTGGTTTGCATGTCCTCCACTCGAGTTTCCCATGCCTTTGGTGATACCAATGATGGCTATCAAATGCCTACTCGTCTAGTACCTCATGTGGCTGACAAACCAATCCCCTGACCGAAAAACCTTCATACTTAGCTCAACTGTTTACGTGTCCTCCACTCCAGTATCTTCGTATGGCAAGAACTTGCATGTCACTCCCAAAGATCCTTCTACATATTTGTATTCTCCAAACATTGGAAGTTAAGCCTGAATATCTCGAAGCAGTAACTCCATATTCTCCCTATAAGAGAAGAGCCTATATTCACAGGATCTTGGTCAGTTCTATATCCAATATAAGCACCAAACCTCCTCTTCTCCAAGCTACGTTGAATTTCCTAGTTCTTATATTTTGAGTTATTGGAGACCATTCAGTCACTAACTTAACCTTCGAAGGGTCTTTGGCCGTCACCCCATCGGTGTTCTTAATAGGTTCTTTACCTTTCATTCTACAGGTACCCCACTGGTGCTCTCTGCAGGTTCTTTACCTTTCATTCTTCAGGTACCTCACTAGTGATCTTTGCAGGTTCTTCACCTTTCATTCTTTAAGTACCTCCAATCATTTCGTGTGTGGACGATTGATTTAGTATATCATCAATATCATTCCAAATTTGTTTGTTCTTGGAATTTATGCACCTACATAATAGGTTTTGACCTTTTGGTGATGCCAGATCCGTAAAAATGGTTAAAACTGGAGAAAAGTTTGTTTTTCTTTGTTCATGAAATCATAAAATTGTTGATTAAGATTGATACTTATATCTGTTTTCAAATAAATCAATTCTCAAAACCAATTTGATGTCTTAAAAAATCCATTTCTTGTTATTTTCATAATAGATTTCTACATTGAAATAATTTTCTGCATTAAGCCAAAGTGGCCAAAATGGCCAAATACCATTGTTTTTGAAAATATTTTGCAACCTATCACTGTTTCTAAAATATGTAGGGATCTACCATTAATTGGGAATTCAAGTTTGGGAAACTCAAGTTTTCCATGGTACTCGAGTACCATGAAAAAATTTTGAAAATTTTTTATGTAACTCAAGTTCCATAAAAAATAACATGGTAAATTTGAAGGCTATTTTTTCAAAGAATTCAAGTTTCTGGAACTTGAGTTACACGGCAAACTTGAGTTTCAAAAAGGTAGTAAATTACTAAATATTTCGTAAACAATGATAGGTCCATACATATTTTCCCAAACAGTGATATTTAAACATTTTAGCCAAGCCAAAGTTCCTACACTGTTTCAAAAATATAACTTTTGCACTGTTTTAGAACACAATTCCTGCACTATTTCAAAAAGACGGTTTCTGCATTGTTTTTAAATTAAGCTTCTGAATTGTTTTAGAATAAGTTTATGTGTTGTTTAGCAAAAATAGCCACATGGCATCTTTTCGCAAACTATATTGTAATCTACAACTATTTTGGAAATATGCAGGGAATAATCACTTTTTGGGTACTCGAGTTTGGTAAAATCGAGTTTTCCATGGTACTCTAATTTATGAAACTCGAGTACCATGGAAAAATTTTCAAAAAGAGTATATTTTTTCAAAGAACTCGAGTTTTTGGAACTCGAATTTCAAAAAAGTGGTAAATCCCTACATATTTTCAAAACAGTGGTAAATTGCTAATTTTTTTTCTAAATAGTAGTAGTGGGCCATTTTTGCCTTAATTTTTATGTAACTTTGTTTAAACTTGGCAACTGGACGAGATCATACCGTGATTGTTTGAGATCTCATAATTGCTGTTGCATAAATTATTGAATTTGCCAAACATGTTTCGTCTTCCGGTGCAGTTATAGAGTCGAATTATAATTATTGTTGCATAAATTATTGAATTTGTACATGTTTTTTCTTTCAACGTATTTATAGAGTCAATTACCGCTACCAACGTTGAATTTATTTTGTTACATTTGTAAGCCAAAACACCATTTTGGTCCCTACATTTTGGGATCATGGTCAATTTGGTCCCTACATTTTAGTAGCAATCAATTTAGTCCATGTTATTTTCAATTTGCAATCAATTTGATCCCTGCCGTTAACTCACTAACAGAAAATGTCTTCGTGGCAAATAGGGGCATAGCCAGGAATTTTTACATGGGGGGCTGATTCGAAGTATTAATATAAAAAATATAAATCATAAGTTTATTGAATATGAAATTTCTGAATCGCTAACATATTTTTTCTTAAAGAATGCATCAATTGTTTTTCATTTGCTCATAATTCTTTTAGCTTTTAGAATATGACTCAAAAATTAACCTGAAAAGAACTTTAAAAAATAAAATTTTAATTAGAAATTTTTACTTAGTTATAATATGGATGTTATTCATACTCAAGAAAAAACAAAATTTCCACTATAACTTAAACAGTCAACCCATCATCATTCCTACTATTAAAATTTTCCTGTATTTTAATTTCTTTTAATTAAGAATAACCCCTCAAACAAAAGCAAAAATTATACTAACAAAAACAAAAATTAAACACATAAGTACACAACATAAACCAAACAATTTAACAATAGTCAACACCCAATGCCACATGATATCTAACTAATCAAAAATAGGTAATAAATCAAAAAAAAAATTACCTTTGAAACTTTATGTTCACTCCGCCCCTGTTTATCTTCCCTTCAAGACACATCAGTCATCACAAACAACCTCCTCATGCCCATGCCTTCAACCATATATTTCTTTAAAAATCTATCAAAAATTAAAGAGCATGTGAATATTTAAGGGTAGATAGTTGAGAAAAAAAAAAACACTAAAAAGAGATGAAGAGGAAACTAAAAACTCACCCTCTGCTATGCCCCTGCTCTGAATGATTTATTTTAAGAAAGCAAGAAGAAAGAAAAGAATGGTCAGCTATTTTTTTGGGATTGTGAGGACTGAGTTTGAGAAGAAGGTTGAGTTGAGAGAGGGTTTTGTTTTGTTTAGGGGCTGCTGGAACCAGTGGAGTGGGCAGTGGCGTCTGGGTTTGGCATGTACACAAACAAGAAAAGAGTAAGGAGAAAAAAAAAGAAAGGGTTAGGAAGTTTCTGATTTTGAGTTGGAGAATAGTGATGTTTTGTTAGGTAGTGTTTGGGTATTTAAATATATGTGGGCTGTGGGCCATATTTTGTTTTATTAGAGGATAAAAAGGCCTTGAAACTTGGAGATGGTGCCTGAAGTCAGTGGAGTGAATTGAAGTATAAAAGTATTGATAAGAAATGGGAGGGGGGGCCAGAATTACATGATTGGAGGGGCCCAAGTAAAATTTCTTCATAAGCTATTGGACTTTTTTTTTTTTGCAGGGGCCACGGCCCCCCCAAGGGGCAACGTGGCTCTGCCCCTAGTGGCAAATGATGTGCATAGTTGGCACAATTAAAGCTCACGTGACTTATAAAATAATAAATAATTTTAATTGAAATTAAAAAAAAATTCCCCTATAAAAAGAATGCCATGTCAGCGTCAGAATTTATAAAAAAGAAAAAAAAATTAATTTCTAAAATTTTAAAGGAAAAAAAACTTAATTTTTCTTTTCTTGTCTTTTCTCTTCGTTCTTGTAGTTTCTTGACAAACAAACACAGCAAAACTGATTTTTTTTTTTTTTTTTTATTTCCCTCTCACAAAAATCACACCCCAAAAAATTCCATCAAACCCAACAATGCTCATTCTCACATGGTGATCCCTTTACACTTATATAAACAAATTCACAAACACATTGAACATTGTCAGAATTTTCTTCCATACATAATTGTTCACCTATTCATAATCACAACAACACACATCCTTTTCGATTACTTTGCTTTACCAGCAACCAAAAGTAATATCAACAAACTAAAACCATCACAGATAAGTCTCAATTATTTTCTTAATACACTTTCATTTTCTTAGCAACCAAACTGAAAAAGAATATATAATAAATATCATAGAGACATTTCAACAAACATATGAGCTTCAGTGCAGTAAAACTCAGGCAAAGTGAAAATAAGAATAAAATGAAATGAAACTATAATATAAAGCCAGTAAGAAGTAGCAGATGAATTTTTGTTTTTCCCTCTACGTTTTCCTCTTTGTTTTTCTCGAGAACCAAACAGAAAACAAAAGGAAATATTACAGATCGGAACTTTACTACCCACTCCAACAACTAGGGGTGTCCACGGGAACCTGAAAACCCATCCACCCACCCAAACCGCCCGGGCCGACCCGAAAACTGGCCTACCCGACGCTGGTGACGAGCGGAGAGGAGTCTTTGCCACCAAAAACTAACTGAGGCGGGTCAGATGGTGGGTTTTCTTCCTCAAAATCCGATATACCCAATCCGACCAACGAAACCCATGAAAGAATGCCGGAGTTCCTAGATCCGTTTAGAATCATCGACATTCCAATGAAGGTTTGGTAATTTTTGGTTAGATCTGGTGAAGATCTAGATTTCCTTGCTTAGATCCAGCGGTGAGATGAAGAACCCGCTCATATTTGCGCTGCTTTTGCTTCGATTTTTCTTAGATCTGGCGATGAGAAGACATTTTCACTCGAATTGGAGCTTGATGCAATGGTTTTTGCTCCGATATTTGCCTAGATCCAGTGATTTTCGCTCAAATATGAGCTTGAAGTTGTGGTTTTTCTCTGATTTTTGCTTAGATCCGTGATTTTTGCTCAAATCTAAGCTTGATGTTGAGGTTTTTCTTTGATTTTTGCTTAGATCCAATGAAGATCTGGTGATTCTAACTCAAACTAAGGCCAACTGACTCGACCGTTGTCCACCGGAGACCAATCCGACTCGACCCGAGGTCGGCGGCGGTTGGTGGCAGGTCGTTCAGCCTTTCCACCTGATGTAAGTGGGTCGGTTGTGGGTTGGGCATAAACCTGACCCGAACCGACCCGTGGACACCCAGACCAACAACCCACCCTTGGTAATGTTCTCCACCGCACAATCATAAGCAGGAACCCTAACCCAGATCGACCGTTATCTCCCTCCTCCATCTACCAATAAAACCATCAAGGGTTATACCGGTTACTGATTCAAGGGTTGAAGAAAGCTATTGCCATGTTGTTGCCATCTATTGGACATGGTTATGCCTTCCGTGAACCATTGCCATGTCATCACCATCCATTGAGGACTCTCTCCCCCTCTTCAAGGACAACCCAGATTTGGGATTTGTGTTGTTGACATGATAGATTGATTAGAAATAGATCCACTCCAAGGACCCCGAAAGAAAAACCCAGCCACCGACTGCATCCAATCTCCACCACACCTCTCTCATCCAATTTCATGCCCACAGTTTGAGATGTACTTTATCTTGAATCTTCTGCGTGATTTTTTTCCTATGTTTTTAGTTTTTACATGTTTGGTTGCCCAAAAAAGATTTTTGGAAGTTTTTTTTTTTTTTGCTGATTTGGATTTTTTTAATATTTAAAATGCTGATTTGTCATTTTTAATATTATTTTATAAGCCACGTCAACTTTAATTGTGCCAACTATACACATCATTTGCCACGAAGACATTTTCCATTAGTGAGTTAACGGTAGAGATCAAATTGATTGCAAATTGAAAATAACAGGAACCAAATTGACTGTAACCTTAAAATATAAGAACCAAAATGGTGTTTTTGTCTGAATTGTACTACTAGACTCCCAGTCTATTTCAATGCAAGTATTGAACAATTTAATGTTCCATTAACGAGTGTATCAACAAAAATAAAAAGTTCTATAAATGAGATAATGACACAGTGAGAATAATCCAAAAAGAGATAATGAAAAAAAAAAAATGGTATTTTGAATTTGTACAAGGAAGCACCAGACTTAACAGAATTAAGAAACAACATTAGGACTTGATTTGTGAACAATCCAGGTCATACATTGATGTTATGGAAGCCTGAAGAAAGCACACATGATACTTTCTTTGATAGACAAAAACTAACCACAAGGTGATAAACTAGAATCCACCAGAGAAAAGTTTGAGAAAAACTCTGCAATTTTATTGATAATAATCTGAAAACTAAATTGCCTTTAAAGGCTACAATGCGCTTAAATAGTAAAAAGAAACCTAGGGTAGCTAGAAACTCTAAGGCGGCTATGAAAGCATATAAAACCCTAATTTGACTAAACAACGTTAAAAACACCTAAAACAAGGAGATAAATAACCTAAACCTAAAATAACTAAAATTACATAAAAATACTAAAATTAAATATTTACAAAAATTAGTTATTAAACCGTGTCCTACATCAGATCCCTCCTCTTAAAATAAACTCGTCATAGAGTTCATCTTTAAAATCTGAAATCTTCTGTTCCAAATAAAAAAACTACTTCGAATTCTTGAGCTCCTTGATCTTCTTTCCATACTTGCAACTCATCAATGAGATAAACAAATCAACTTGAATTTTTTTTTTCCTTGGTCTTCATGTAATTGTAGAGATTTACCAAATAAGAACTAACAATTGAATCAAATCTATCAACCCCAATCAAATCAATAAACTTTGGTGTATCGCTAACCACAAAAATAAAAAGATCTTGATATTGACAATCACCTGATTCAATTTTGTCAAACTCCTTGACAATTTCCTCTTCAATTGTCTCTGCTATCTCGACTTCAAGATATTTCTCTATAATAGGGTCTTCATCAATCTCTTCCACAATTTTTATTTCAAGCTTTTAATCTATAATAAGGCTTTCATTAATTTCCTCAGAAATCTCTATATTTTCTTATTTGACTTCTACATATTCTTCAAAAAAAGTATTCTCTTCAACATGCAATTCCTCCTTTATTGGTGGAATATATGGCTCTTCAAAATAATTCAAATATGAACTTCTTGGCCAATAATAATCTTGTATTGTATACGAAAAGATTTCTTCACAATCCAAAGGATAAAAATTTGATAACAAGCATCTTTTTCATTCTTGGCCATGAACGAATTTTGTCATTACCTTGTCAGATTCTATCAGATTGTACTCGTTCCCACCAACATAAGTCATACTTACTAAGTTTATACAAAGCAAGTTCAACTTTTCCCTCATAACAAATATTCTCATAGTCAAATTGATGATACATAGAAATCAGTAAACTAAAATACTTTAGGCTATGGTAATGGCTATGAATCCTGAAAAGAAAGAAGGAACTATCAAAGGTGATCGATGTGACCCGGCCAAGGACCCTTCGACATTTAAGTTAGTTTACTCTCTAGGACACAAGGATAGAAAATAGTGAATGGTTAGAACTCACCTTGGATGAATAGGATTTACCCCTTTTATAGAGAGTTAGACGTGGGTCTACCTGCTTGGATCCATCACCATCGTGGGTGACGTTGGTGGTTGATAAAAAAAAGGGTTGTATGAGGCGCAGTTCATGAAATTCCTTCCACATATCAAGCAACGTGTCGTATTTTGTTTATGTGAATTTAAAGGAGGACTTTCCACAAAACTCACCAAGTATATTTTGTTCATCCATGTACATGTCGTTTGTAGATACACTTGTCTATGGAGAGCTCCCTTCACTATATGACTCGACCGTCCATGGACAAGTGTCTTTATATGTTCTCGTACTTGGACGATCTGATATAGGTGTGGCTTTCTTTGGACGATCAACACAAGGACAAGTAATACTTGTGTTGATCTCCATCAATTGCCCCCTTGTCCTTGTGTTGTCTGTCATTTTTTTTTTTTAATTTTTGAATTTTACCTTTAATCATTGACACGTGTCGCAATCCTAAAGTCTATTAGTTATGTCGTTTCGTCCTTTAAGAAAAGTGCCATATGGCTTCTTCTGGTTGGTCATGTCATTTCCTATGACCAGCTTTGTTGCCTATAAATAGTAGAATTCCTCTCTTACCCTTTCACATTTCCAATATTTTCTTCTTTGACATTTGTCATCCAGCACCTCGTCTAGAAGTCTTCCTGCGTCCTTAGGCATTCTTCATTTAGATTCAAGTATCTTCTCCATCTCGTCTTTTGGTTTTCCTTTAGTTTTTTCAAGATGTCTGAAATCACAGTATCTTCGTCTAGCAATAATGATAATAGGGAGATAGACGAGTATTATGATAGCACTTATGATAGTGGCTCTAGTAGTAGTAATAGTAGCAGAAGTAATGGTAGCAATAGTAGTGGAGGGAATACTACGAACGAGCAATATATGTTCGGAGTTCATGGGGTTCCTCTAGAAGTCCTTTAAGAGGAGCTAAGGACCAGGATGGCTTCGAGGTCACATGCTGGTACGTCCACCAACACTCCTTCGTCCACCACCCCAGATGAAGTAGAAACTATTTATAGCTGTGTTGTAGGTGTCCCTTCTAAGATTGATGAGAGAAGACTTACTTCCCTTAGAAGTTGGTACCAAATTCTAAAAGAGCTTAACTCTAGATTAGCCGTTCGTGGCGAGTGGTGTTGTGACCCTTGTTTTGGGGTAGGTATTTATAAGGCCTATCTTTTGGGGGGCTTAAGTTGCCTCTCAATACTTTTACTAGAGAGATACTTTCTAGGTTAGGTTTAGGAACTTGTCAGCTTAACCCCAATGCATGGAGGCTCATCGTCTTTATGCAGATTATATGGAGAGAAGTGTTCGAGGGGGATCATCATCTTACTATGGACGAGCTCCTCTATTGTTATAAACCATCTGAAATTAGCCAATCCCTGGGCTTTTACCAATTCTCGACCAGGGGTGCAGATTGTAGATTAATAAGGTCCCTCCTCGCATCTGATAGGAACTGAATGACGAAGTTCTTCTTCTTCTCTAGTTTTTGGGCTGGGAACCCTGTTGAGGTACACAGGGATACATTTCCTCCCTATAGTAGCGAGATAGGAAACCTTAGTCCAGAAGGTATGCTTCTTCCTACTCATCATCTTATATTTTTCGTTGTACTCGTATAACCCCTCTTCTCTTTTTTATTTATTTATTTTAAATAGCTGTAAGACGACCTTCTCTAAGCAGGTTCTATCTTAAGCATGTTCATTAAGCTCGGCTATTTGCTAGCAGGAGCTTTCATTCTTTAGTTACTCTACAACATCTTGCCACCTAGGGACTTGGACCTGAACCGTCTGCTGAAGCCTTAGCTCACAAACTTACTACATGTAGACGTGAGCTTTTTTAATTGAAAATTTTGTTCTTACTTGTTTTACCCAAGCTCTAACATCCTTTTTCTTTGCAAGGATAGAAACTATGAAAGAATGAGGAAGACCTTGTCCAAGACGATTGACTTAGAAAATCTTCCAAGTCATCAAGGTCACAACAAGGCAAAGCATGGGTCGTCTAAACCTAGAGTCGTCAAGCCTGGTTTTGTTGTCCCTCCTGCTGCTCAACAGTCATCTATTCAAATACATGACTTGGACACTCCATCCCTACTGGAGCTACTCCATCCAAGTCTACTGTAACCACTTCGTCCTAGCCTTCCAGAAGAGCTCCTAAAAATTTTCTTGAAAATGAGCATCTTGCTTGGGAAAGGTTCCAACAGGCTGTGATTGACTAGGACATTATTGTATGTTATAACATGTCCTTAAAAGAATTTGAACACTCTGCAGTTCATGATCTCTTCAAGGTACATTTTTATGTATTTGTTATTATTTCTTCTTGTATCATATCTTACATTTCTCGCCTAATCATCTTTTTCAATCAATTGTATATATAGGCTATGTCAAAGTTCATGGCAACGTCCAAGCAGGCTACTGAGATGGACCATGAAAGAATTAGGCTGGAAGCAAGGGTTCGTGAAGTGCTTAGGCTATGGCTAAGGCTATGGACGAGGTGAAGGAGCTGAAGAACCTCGTCGAAGAGCTTAAGGAGGATGTTGTTGTAAAAGACACTTGTCTTGATAACCTACAAAAGAGGAATGACGAGCTTCACATCCTTCTTGAGAAGGCCTAGGGAGATGCCATGAAGGATTGTAGGGTGTCCAGCGAGTTCACTGATCTTTTGGATAAAAACTACGCTGCTGGTTTTGAGGACTTTCGCATAGACGCTGCTGAACATTTCCCTGAGGTTGACTTCAGCTCTATTAAGCTTAACATCGATGTTGCAAGCTCTCTTCTCCAGATGAGTTCTGAAGATGTCAATATTGAAGACGATGATACAACCTAGCCTGCTCATGACGACCCTACCTCTAGAGAAAATCCCCCTTAGTAGTTTATGAAAAAATTTCAAACTTTTATCTGTTTTGTTGTAATTTTTATGTGATCTGTTGTTTTGGATCATTTGAATTTGTTTAAGTACATTTGGCTTGTTCTTGCTTTTAGACGAGTCTTGATACAATTGCCTTTTTAGGCTTAACTTAAGGGTTTTTGGATGATAGTCGTCTACCCTTTTATTTATAAATTTGTTGATTTCCAAGTATTTTTTGTCTATATTTCTCGTCTTTAGACTTTGGAATTTAACTTGGTTATGTTATCCATAATTTGGACTGATTGGACGTGTCATCCATGAATGCTTTTCTTTCATCTTTGATCCTTTTTGGATGAGTTTCATTGGGAAATTTGTTCTTTCCCTTTATAATTGCCTTTTATGACAATTTGCTCCCTTTTTATTAATGATAGCTTGTGACGAGATATCTCTACATCTAGAGATTTTAATCGTTTACCATTTCATTTGGATTTTATAGAATCATAAACACTTAAATTAGGAAATTCAAGCTGCATTATACACAACATCTGTATATAACATCATCTGTGGATGTACAACATATGTACATAACATCGTCCGTGGACGTTAAGGAACATAGTACATAGCATCGTCCAAATAGCTCGTCCATCTAGTACTTAGTCATTTTTTAGGGAATTCAAATTACTTTATGTACAAAGGGACTTTGTCCATGACATCGTCCATAGCACACGCCAGTAGCTAGTGCTTTTTAGGGAATTCAAATACTTAAAAACATAACATACTATTCTTAAAACATAACTACTAAAACATAATATAAACAAATTACTGATAATCATAAACAATCCTTAATCTCGTTCATGCTGACCTTCCTGACGAGTCACTTTCACTGGTAGTATGTCCTCAAATGCTCCACGTTCCATGGGTGCTCAACCTTCCGTCCATCTAAGGCCTCTAATAGTATGAACCTCGCCTTTTGGAATTGAAAACCCTACACAGTTCTTCCCAATTAGGTCCCAGCTTTCCATGAGAGGGGTCCTTAGTGGCTAAGGATACCCTTTTTAGGACAAGGTATCCAATATTGAAATGTCTCGGCTTCACCAACGCATCATGGTACTTAGTCATCAGATTCTTGTAATGTGCCACCCTTTGCTCTACGTCCATCCTTACCTCGTCAATGAGATTGAGGCTTAGACAGAGTGATTTTTTATTCTCCTTCTCTTTATAATGGGCCACCCTGTAGCTAGTTAATCCAACTTCCGCTGGTATCATTGTATCACTTCCATATGCTAGCTTAAAGGAAGTTTCTCCAATGTGAGCCCTCAATGTTGTCCTACATGCCCAAAGGACGCTAGGTAATTCATCTGGCCATATCTCTTTTGCCCCCTCAAATCGAGTCTTGATGATCTTCAGCAAGGATCAGTTTGTAACTTCAGCTTGTCCATTGGCTTTTGGGTGGGCGAGTGAGGAGTAGGAATTCTTGATTCCTAACTGCTTACAAAATTCTCTAAAATGGGTGTTGTCAAATTGTCATCCATTGTCTGAGATGAGTACCCCAGGGATCCCAAAACGGCAGATAATGTTCTTCCAGACGAAACTTTTGACATTTCAACTGAGTGATTTTTGTCAAGGGCTCTGCTTCCACCCATTTGGTGAAATAATCAATCCCTACTACTAAGAACTTCATTTGCCTTGTCCCCATGGGAAAGTGATAACGCCTTAAAACATATACTTGTTATATATTTATATGGGCGTTATCTCCTTATTACTATGCTCAATTTGTATAATTAAGCCATGATTTGCATTAGTCTCTATTATTTATCTTTCCATAATTTCTTGAATAAGATATCACTCATTATGTGTAATTTTCTACTTTCAATAAATCATGTGAAAAAGATTAGTTTACTATAATTTGTGAGAGAATGGAGGCCAAACTAGAATTAAAGTAGAGCTAAAGGACCATGATTAAAGGTCTAAGGAGGTGCAGCTAGAGTGCTTGGGTCATCTACCATGTTTGGAAGCTTCAAATAAGGAAAGAAATCAAAGAGGTAGAATCTGAAAAGGAAAAATCAGATTTGAGCACTGATCAATATTTTGGGTGTATCTCTCTCCCCAAAAATCCAATTGACTTAAAGCTAAATGAGTTAGAACCGTGACTTAAATATATACAACTTTTCAGTTTTGAATTTTTCAAAATTCTCAATTTTTGAAGGCTGAAATTAACTCACAATTTCCTGCTGTTAACCTGGACGAAAATTAAAATAGTAAAAGTTTTTATTTTCTTTGGACACTTGGACGTTAGGGTTTTGAAGGGTGGCTGTGTAGAACGAATTTGGCAGAGAAAAACTTGTATTTTCCTTTCTCTAATGGCAGCCTAAACTCTTCGCTAGGGCTAGGGGTTATGTTTCTTCTATACTATATGAATATTCCATGTAATTCTTTCTAGGATTTTATCAACAACATATTTGATTGTTCAATTAGATTTCTTTTGATATTTTAGTTCTTTCATACTTTCAATAAGTTCAATCATGTTTTTCTTATTGTTTAGATGAATTTCTAATAGTTTCAAATAGAATTCAGCTTTTAAAGTAAATGGGTTTTTTTGAAAACTTTTCTAACCGCATTATTAACCTAGGTTATCATGCGTTGTTGAATTGTCTCAGTTCAACCAAATCATAAGTATTTAATTGTATAAAAATAATCAATTATGAAATATATAATTTCTTAGATCACAAAGAATTTCATATCGATATAGGGAAACACCCCAATGCCCTACAATTTACATTATTGAATTAAATCAGTTATCATTGTTATTCTTGTTTACAATTACCAGGAAAAAATTATTCATCTTCACCAAAAGTTTTTTTTTTTACATTGTCTTTGAATTTACTCCGCTCCTTGTGGTTCGACCTCAGTACTCTAAGAATTATATTGCAACAATCTCCTGCACTTGGGAGTGAGCAAGCAAAAAGGGACTAAGGATGTCAAGTCCCCACTAGGTTAAAGGCCAAAAGCCACCATTGGGGTAAGATATTCTAATGGTCGTCTAGGGATGTTGCTTTAGCATTGACATTTATCACATGCTTTGACATAAGCCTTGGCATCTACTTGCATGGTCGACTAGTAATACCTTGCATGGACTATCTTATGGATTAGTGATCTAGCCCCCGAATGGTTTCCACAGGCTCCTTCATGGACGTCCCTCAAGATGTAATGGGACTCGTCTGGAGTCAGACACCTCCAGTAAGGCTATGAAAAGCCCCTTTTATACAACACCTCGTCCATGAGGACAAACTTTGCAGCTCCTATCCTAAGCTTCCTTGCTTCTTCTATGTCTTCAAGGAGTACTTCGTCTTTGAGATAAGATAGAATTGGGGTGGTCCAGTCGGCAACTCCACCTATCTGATTCACTTCCTAAACATCTATGCTTGGAACATATTGGACTTTAACTCATTCACCGACCGTCTTATCCGAGGATGGCGTCTTGGCTAAGACGTCAACTTCTGTATTCTCTTCCCCTGGTATTATCTGAAGTTAGGTTGTTGTAAAGCCTTTGATACATTGCTAAATTTTTTCCAAGTATCTTTTCATTCATTCTTCTCTAGATTCACATGTCTATTTACTTGACTTATCACCAACTAGGAATCCCCCTAGACGCGGATTGATTCTGCCCCAAGTGATTTGGCCAATTCCAAACCCTGGAGTAAGGCTTCGTACTCAGCTTCATTATTGGTTGATTGGAATTTTTTATCTCCTTCTGGTGATTGTAAAATGATCTTAATTCCTCCTGCATGCTGTGTGGACGATCCATCAACATGGACAACCCATTGCTTTGCCCCTGGTCTCCATCTTACTGATTATTGGCAGGAGTAAATTTAGCAATGAAGTCTACAAGGACTTGTGCTTTTATTGCTTATCTTGGCTTATACCGCACATCGAACTCACTAAGTTTCACTACCCATTGGATTAATTTTCTGGTGATTTCCAACTTATTCATAGTTTTCTTTAACGGGTGATCTATCAGGACATTGATTACATGAGCTTGAAAATAAGCTCTAAGCTTTCTTGCTGCTATCACTAGTGAAAATGATAACTTTTACATTGGTGGATACCGTCCTTCAGCTCCTCTCAATGCTTTGCTAGTGTAGTAGACGGGATTCTGTAATTTCCCCCTTCCCTAATCAAGGCTGAGCTTACTGTATGGGGAGACACTGCTAGGTAGAGATACAACTCCTCTCTTGGTTTGGACGGGCTCAGCAGCAAAGTTGAAGTGAGATAAGTCTTCAAGTCTTCAAAGGCTCGTTGACACTCGTCCATCCACTCGAATGCCTTCCTTAATATTCTGAAAAATGATAAACACTTGTTAGTGGCTTTTGAAACAAACCTATTAAGGGTTGTCACTTGTCTAGTGAGGCTTTGGATGTCTTTAATATTCTTTAGAGGCTCCATGTTTAGGATTGCTCTAATCTTATAAGGGTTTGCCTCAATCCCTCTTTGTGAAACCATAAAACCAAGGAATTTCCCTGATGCAACTCCAAAAGCACATTTGCTTGGGCTCAGCTTCATCTTATATCACCTAAGTGTATCAAAGGTCTCTTGAAGATCGTCTAGATGCTATATCTCCTTCGCACTCTTCACCAACATATCATCCACATATACTTCAACGTTTTGCCCAATCTATGGACGACTAATCTCTGGTAGGTGGCTCCTGTAGTTTCAACTCGAACGACATAACTTTATAACAAAACAAACCTTGGCTTATGATGAAGGATGTTTTCTCCTAGTCCGCTTCGTCCATCTTGATCTGGTTATACCCTGAGAATGCATCCATAAAACTCAACAGTTGATGTCCAGCTGCTAAATCTACCAACTGATCAATGCGTGGAAAAGATAACTATCTTTGGGCCATGCCTTGTTTAAATCTATGAAATCTATCCTTCATTTGCCATTAGCCTTTTTTACCATCACCATATTAGCTAGCCAGTCTGGGTAGTAAACTTCGTGAATGAATTCCGCAGTGATTAACTTATGAACTTCTTCTTTGATGGCATTGTTTCGTTCTAGGGCAAACACTCTCTTCTTCTGATGAACAGGCTTGTAAGACAAAGATACTTTTAGACGATGGGTAATCACACTCGGATCAATCCCAGGCATGTCTTCATGGCAACAAGCGAAAACATCTGTGCTTCATCTAAGGAATTTAACAAGATCCTATTTCGTCTTTTCCTCCATACTTGTCCCAATTCTGGTAAACTTCTCTAGGTTGGACTCGTCTAGTGGCACATCTTCTAATACCTCAATCGATTCAGCTAATATTCTCCTTTCTTCAATGTTCATCATCTATATTTGCTCGTCCATGGCAAGCATTGCTAAGTAACACTCTCTAGCAGCTAGCTGATCTTCTTGCACTTCTCTGATGCCATACTCTGTTGGAAACTTGATAGACAAGTGGTACATGGACGTTGCGGCCTTCCAACTGTTCAGGGTTGGCTGTCCAATGATAGCATTGTATGAGGATGAACAATCCACAACAAGTAAATTTACTTCTTTATTGATTTGTCATGGGTAAGAGCCAACCACAACTGGTAAGGAGATAGTACCTAATGGTAGAACCTTCATTCCTCCAAACCCGATCAATGGCACATTCATTGGACTAAGTAACTCCTTGTTGATCCTCATTTTTTGAAAGGCTGGACAATAAAGGATGTCTGCTAAGCTCCTATTGTCGATTAACACCCTTTCAAGTTGTATAATTTGCATTCATCAAAGTGATGACGATCGCATCATCATAAGGATGGTGCAATTGTTTAGCATCTTCATTCATGAAAACAATGGTTGTCTCGTCTTCTTTGATCGTCCTTGGTGGTCATCCAAACAATTGAACATTTTGGACTACCCGCAGGTAGGTCTTCTTAGCTTTGGATGAGCTTCCTGTTGACATGCCCCTTACAATAATCTTTATTTCTCCAAACGGTGGACATACCGGTTCCTCTGCTTTGCCCTTCATTGGTTGTCTCTCATCCAAGGAATTTTTTCAATTTTCCTTGTTTGATAAGAACTTCAATTTGTTACTTCAAGTCATAACACTCATCTATATCATGCCCATGGTCACGATGAAAGCGACAATACTTGCTTTTAGTCCTCTTGCTAGGATCTCCCTTCATTCTTTCTGGCCACTTCAAGGATGGATCATCCTTTATCTGCATCAACATCTGATCGAGAAAAGTGTTTAGAAGAGTGTATTTGGAGTATCGTCCTAAGGACGACCCTACCTTCTTGCTGTCCCAGTCTCTTTTCTCCCCCACTTTGGCTTTCTTTGGATGAGGACCTTGCTCTAGGTGGTGTACATAACTATTCTCTAGTCCTTCACTTTCTTTTTCTTCTTAGCAATAATGGCATCCTTTGCATTCATGAAGCTTTGGGCTAAGTGTATGAACTCAGCCATCGTCTGTGGCTCCTTATCATATAGCTTATGAATGAACAAGTCCGAACTAACTCTATTGTAGAAAGCTGCCAAGGGAATCTTGTCGTCCATCTCATCCACTAGTAAGGCTTCTTTGTTGAAACGGCTAATAAATGAGTGTAGACTCTCGTTCTCTCCTTGCTCTATGCTCAACAAATTGGACGAGGAATGTTTCCACCTTTGTCCACCTATAAAGTTGTTAACAAACAACTTACTTAACTCCTGGAATGAAGTTATAGTGTTTCGCAGTAACTTTCCGAACCACACTCCAGCCAATCCTTTCAAGGTTGTAGAAAAGGCTCTGCATATAATTTCAACTTGAACACCTTGAAGATGCATGGTTGTTTTGAATGTGGAAATGTGATCATAAGGGTCACGCATCCCATCATATGAATTCAAGGTGGGCATTTTGAACTTGGAAGGCAAGGGATGGCTGGTGATGGATGCAGTAAGGGGGGAATCTATCCTATGGACAACGTCATCCACATGGTTCACTCTTCTCATGGAATCCTTCATTTCTTCCATAGCTCTCTTTATATGGTCCTTCTCTCTCTCCAAATGTGGTACCCTATGAGTGACGGCACCTTTGGATTGGTCCCCTTCAGCATTGTTCTCAACACCTTTATATCCTGAATTTTGGCCTCGTTCTCCACCATGTTGTTGATGTTGCCTGTTAACTTCTCTAGTTAACTCTTAGTTCTGTTGTGTTAGTTCTGTCATCACCGCTACCATGGATTGTAACTGTTGTTGGACTGTCATAGGGGTTGGTGGTGCGCAATTTAGGTGACTGAAGACGTTTCTACTCTCCTGGTATCCTGGACTAGTAGCCATTAACCTAGTCCAAACCATACAGCCTTTTTGTCTTGGAAATCAAAAAAATTGATAGAAAACCTTTTCTCTTCCCCACAGACAACGCCAACTGATGATGCATGAAAATCAGCAATCTAAAATACTCCGAACTATGGTAATGGCTGTGAATCCTGAAAAGAAAGAAAGAACTGTCAAAGGTGACCAGTGTGACCCTACCAAGGACCCTCCGACGGTTAAGTCAATTTTCTCTTTAGGAGACAAGGATTGAAAATAGTGAATGGTTAGAACTCACCTTGGATGAATAAGATTTACCCCTTTTATAGAGAGTTAGACGTGGGTCTACTTGCTTGGATCCATCACCATCATGGGTGATGTTGGTGGTTGACAAAGAAAATGGGCTATATGGGGCATAGTTCGTGGAATTCCTTCCATGTATCAAGCAACGTGTCGTATTTTGTTTATGTGAATCTAATAGAGGATTTTCCACAAAACTCACCAAGTATATTTTGTTCGTCCATGTACATGTCGTCTGTAGATACACTCGTCTATGGAGAGCTCCCCTCACTATATGACTTGGTCGTCCATGGACGAGTGTCTTTATATGTTCTCATTCTTGGACGAGTTGATATAAGTGTGGCTTTCTTTGGACGATGACACCAGGACAAGTAATACTTGTGTTGATCTCCATCACAAATAAATCCTCGATATCAATTAACATGTCAAGAAGATCTTCTTTAAAAAATAATCATTAAAACTTGCAATTCTCTTATAAAGCTTATATAAGATTTGCTTACCAATAGGTTGCCTATGAGTTACGTCTCTGCTGCAATTATCCCTATTGTTTCCATTCTTCAACGGCGTCATCCTAGCATAAATATTTGTGAGTGATTGTTGTACGTCACATAATACTCTCTAAGTTATTCGTCATTGTTGTGGTGGTGGGTTCCGTCTCATCGGTTAGCAATCAGACCAGAGTAAGTCAAGGCTCTAATACCAACTGATGTCGTGAAAGCCTGAAGAAAGTATACACGATGCTCTCTTTGATGAACAGAAACTAAATTGTTAGTTTCTAGATAGTAAACCTCGAGTGCACGAGAGGTTCCCTAAATTTACAACGAGATAAACTAGAATCCACCAAAGAAAAGCTTAAGAAAACTCTGTAATTTTTTTTAATAATAGTCTACAACTGAATTGGCCTTGGAAGTTACAATGCATTTAAATAGTAAAAAAAAACCCTGGGGTGACTTTTAATGTGGTTTATTTGGGTATGTAGTTGTATTTCTTTTCTTGTTATTTTTTTTTTGGTAAATATATTTTCTTGGTTGTACTCATGTTGTGGTTTATTTCTGTTTCATCACATTATTAATTCTATATGTTGGGAAATTTTTCTAGCTTTGTCAGGAAATACGCCAAACAGGCATTTTGAAATATAAATAAGATAATTAATTCATCATCAAATAACATTTACTTTGTAGAGACTGATAAATAATATTTTTTTTTAGAAGGACTGATAAATAACTAGGTACACATAAAATGCCCTCTACCTTGCCGCAATATAACTTGACTTCCAAACTTCTCATTTAAGTATTGTAGACTAATTTATCTTGAGAGTCACAAACTATTTTACAATATTTTTGCAAATATTTGACGTGGTCATCTTCTTATTGGCTTTCATCGAAGCCCATCATTAACATTATTTTTTCATTAACCAATAACTACCCACCACGTCAACAATTTGCAAAATTTTATGTAAAAAAGTTTATATCTCAAGCATTATTCATTTATTTTATATTTGAAGTTAGTTAAATAATATATTTTATTTTTCCTCTTAAAAAATTAACTAGCCTCATCACATGCGCTTTCTTTTTTTCTTGTTTAGAGGTCGTAGCAAAAAAAAAAATTGTGTTTTTTTATTTTATATATATAATTTTTATTTTGATAATTTAATTTATAAGTGGATAAAGCAATTTGAAAAACAACAAGAGAGTAACCCTATTTTTTAGGCAATATTTTAGTGGGAGTTAGGGTTGTATTTTTACTGGATTGTCCTTTAGTTTTGTCTTTACTTAAACATAGGGATGTAGGGGTATTTTAGAACCAAAAAAATCCGGTCCAAACAAGGGGAAGCCTCTTAAAAAATAGTATAGATAATATACCTAACTATTGAAAAATTCCAAATTTTTAGGGGCATCACATGGTATTGTCCAAATTTTTAGTGAAAAGTGTAGATGTTTAGCTCATATAATCTTAGTTTAGTACAACCCTAATTTTGTCGTTTTTGGACATAAATCAAGAAATTTTTCATGAGTTCATCAAAATTATTTTATTTTTCTCATTTTATATTAGGACTTCAGAATGATATATCATGAATCAAAAACATGTGTAATGCATGAAAAAGTTAAATCATTATTGATAAATAAAGAGTCAATTAGAGAAGTTATAGAAAAGACCATATGCAATTCAATTAAAATATTTTTAGAAAAAATCAAATCAAATCTAATTAAAAATTATTTACTTGTTAAGTTACTTTAAGTTCTAATTTGTTTAAACTAACAAATTTGGCACCACTTGTAATTATAAAACCAAATTTAATAACATATACTATAATCCTAGCATGTAAAAGTGTGAGTTTTCAATTTATGTGACAAAATTAGAATAAGTCAATAAAAACTCAAAAGCCTTTCATAATGTAATATACTAGTAAGTATTTCAAAGGAGGTTATTTGGAGCATGCCAGCATACACGTGAACATGCCATGGCCTTGGTGTGCATAATGGGCTGCCACGGGCATGCCACCATGCCGAAAGGATGTTATTTGGGCATGATGGGACCTACAATGCAAAGAAAATTTTAGTTGACGTTAATTGTGGATGAGTGGTGTCTATTACACACATTTTAGTATATACATAGGGTCCGTTTGGATAGAGCTTATTGCTGAAAACTGAAAACTGAAAACACTGTAGCAAAATAATTTTTAAATGTGTGAATAGTACCGTGAGACCCATTTTTAATAAAAAAATCTGTAAAGTGAAGTTTGTGGGTCCCATGAACAGTACACGGGACCCACAAATGTGCTGAAAGTCAACAAAATGCGGCTACTGTTTATGCACAGTAACATGAACAGTAGCCTTGTCCCCTGTGAAACGCGTGCAGCAGAAGGAAAAAAAAAAAAAAAAAAAACGCTGAACGCAGACGCCCCTTTTTTCATCCGTATCCAAACTCAGCCATAGTACACAATTCATAATCTACAAGTAAATTGTGACTTAAAATCATGATTTGAAGTTACGATTTACTTATAAATTGTGACTTGTGTGTATTATGTGTATATTATAGTGTGCGCTAGTAATTATCCGCGATTATAGGCTTAAAGTTAACTGATAACAATTATACCAAGCATCAAGGGATGAAAAAAAACAAAAACGCTATTCCATGGAAAACTAGAGTACAATATTTTCATCAATGCCTTGTATTATAACCTTAATTTGTGGGGTCTCTGCAAAAGAAGTCTTCATTGCATACATAAGCAACCTTTGTTCTTCTCTACCATTGGTACTCTTACATTTTTTGGTGCTGTTTATTTCACATTGTTTATTGTCCATGTGAAATAAACACCACCAAAAAATCGTGACTGTTCAAAAAATATTTATTTGATGTCAAGTCACGATTTTAACGCAAAAAGTGTGTGCAATATGTCGGAGTAGTATTTACCCTAGGAATTGCACAGATCCTAATCCCCCCCTCCCACTCCTCGAGAAAAAAAAAACAGATCAAGCGCATTACTCGTACATAAACATCAGGGGAAATCATACTGCTTTCAAAGACGAGCAGTTTGAGTAGCACGAAACTTCATGTATCCATGTTTCCCTGGTTTGCCTTTGGCCATTTCATTCCCTACCTTCAACTTTCCAATGAGCTTGCGCAGAGAGGCCATAGAGTGTCCTTCTTACTGCCCAAAGGAGCACAAGCAAAGCTACAACATCTTAACCATTATCCAAACCTTATCAACTTCTATCCTCTTCTCGTTCCCCATGTAGATGGACTACCCCTTGGTGCCGAGACTGCCTCGGATGTTCCTTTTCCACTTCATATGCACCTTGCTATTGCTTTTGATCGAACCCAAAACCAAGTTGAAACCATTCTTACCACTCTCAAACCTCACTTAATCTTCTTTGATTTCAGTCATTGGATGCCAGTTTTGGCACACCAACTTGGCAGCAAGGCCATACACTATTCGATGGTAAGCGCCGCCACACTTGCGTTACGTATGGTCCCTGCTAAGAAGATTGCAAAGCATATGACTAATGAAGAGCTAATCCAACCGCCTCCTGGCTATCCTTCTTTGTTAGTGCTACTAAAACACAAGGAATTCGAAATTGCAACAGTAAAAATACTTGCCGAAGATCATAACGGAACTGGGGTTCCCAGTTGGTACTCTCGAATTACCTCTAGCTTGAAAGGGGGTGATGCAATTGCCTTAAGGACATATCATGAGGTTGAGGGGCCTTATTGTGACTATCTAAGGCAGCAGTACGTTAAGCTTGTGTTGCTAACAGGACCTGTCCTGCCAGAAACACCGGCCACAAAGCTAGACGAAAAATGGACTAACTGGTTATGCAATTTTGAGCAAGGTACTGTGGTGTATTGTGCATTTGGGAGTCAAAATATACTACAGAAGGACCAGTTTCAAGAGCTGCTTTTGGGGTTTGAGTTATGTGGGCAACCATTTTTGGTGGCTCTAAGTACTCCAGATGGATGCGCAACAATTGAAGAAGCTTTGCCAGAGGGGTTTGAAGAGAGAGTTAAAGGGAGAGGGTGGGTGTATGGGGGTTGGGTGCCACAAACATTGATATTGGAGCACCCATCTGTTGGTTGTTCTGTGACCCATTGTGGTTATGGGTCCATGTGGGAGTCTCTTCTTAGTGATTGCCAAATAGTATGTGTTCCATACCTTGGTGATCAAATTTTGAATGCCAGATTGATGGTGGAAGAACTCAAGGTTGCAGTGGAGGTGGAGAGAAAAGATAATGGTTGGATTTCAAAGGAGAGTTTGAGTGAGGCCATTATCTCTGTGATGGACAAAGACACTGGTGAAGTAGCTGGGATGGTGAAACATAATCATGCCAAGTTGAAAGAGGTAATTACTCGCGAAGGCATGCAAGAGAGATATTTGGACACTTTCATTCAAAGCCTACAAGGTCTTTTGGATTGATTGACTGTATGAACTCGACTAAATCTTAATTCCTTGCCCTAAGAAGATGTTATGTCCACTCACGGGTTGCTAGTTGCTGCTGGAGTCCTACTGCACCTATGGCAAGTCCTGCATCAGAAGTGGATTATCTAGCTATATTTTATTCATAACTTTATGTATTTCTATTATTTGTTTTATTTTATATGTTGCTGTGCCTGTCATTTGTTTGAGTCCTTGATGTTGATAATTGATTAATGTGTGAGATAACATTTGATTATCCTTATCAGTTAGGAACTGTTTTTGGGAGGTCTGGTATTTCATCCAACTAAAACCATATTCCCCTGCTTTTCACACAGAGCTATGGCATTCACCATAGCTCCAAATAGACGAAAAATAGAAGTTAAATAATACATAAATACTTAAATTTATGTAATTCAAAGTTCATTAATAATGTCATAACTATAAAGGTCAGATGGTTTGCCATTGCATGCCAAAAAATAAAATGATGTAGTTTTGGCTTTTGGAAATTTTCATACATTTTTTTTTACAATTTATTAAAGCATCCATAACTTTAGTGACATTCTCAATGCGGTTTAGCAGCCACTATTTTACATTTGTTTCCTCTTCCTCCAGTTGCACTTATGGGAAAATCCACTTACAAACTCATTATTACACACTCCATTTGAAATCATGTTTTGAAAACCCAATTTCAGTTAAAATTGTAAAACGCGGAAATATTGTTTTAAAACACAACTTCAGGCCACATGACAATATGTGTACATTGAGTGTGCTATAATCATTACTGCATACTTATTTAGCTTGATAGAGAATGGAAAAGTGGAATTTGGGGTTACTATAGCTTCATTTCTAAATAATTTGTTAGCTTTATTTGAAAATTACTCAAAACAAATTATATGTGTTAGATTTAATTTGGTTAAACTTGGCAATGGAAAATGGGCTTTAAATATATTAATTTATTAACAGAGTCCATGTAGGTTTTGCAATGCCTAACAACTTATGGTGCTTATGTGCTGCCTCTTGCCTCTTTAATTAATTGCTAATTGTACGTACCTTATTAGGTGAGAATGGATCATCTTTCCACTTCACGCCTACTGTGAGACTAATGAAGTAACAGAAGATTTGGTAAAAAAGGGAAGTATACAACATATGGCGAGTTGTGAGTGTAGGAAAAAAAGAAAAGTATACAACAAAACATAAATTTTGTGTATAATTCATGCCTGAGTTTTGTGCTTGATAAGTACCTATGAGTAGGTTCCATATAGACATGCTTAGAGAATGCCCCGTTTCTTTATATGTGAACATATAACTGTCTTTTATTTTTTTATTTTTTATTTTTGATAAATCATGTAACTATCTTAAATTAAAATAATACCCCTTTTGTTTAAATATATATATATATATATATGAGATATACTAACAATTATTATATCAAATCCAAGTTATATGGCATCTGTAACTTTCGAAATTACAAGCCATATTATGCAATCTTGCAAAAGAACCATATGCACAGATTAACAATGACAAGGCTATCATTGAACTTTGAAAATTAATCAATCATTGATACACGTGCAATCAAAATCATCAAATTCATGGACTCTCGTTGAAAGAACTTTTTTTTTTTTTACACACTTGTTAATCTATCGATCTATACTATATATAATCGGATTCCCCTTTTATGTGATTCAAAAGTACTCTCATTAATGAAGAATAAGTTCATTTAGAAATAAGATTATAAATGCCAAATAAAAAATTTTATTTTGAATTCAAAAAGATAATTCCCAAAAATTTAGAATTATTTTCCCCTTACATTCAAAAAAGAAATTACAATTACTGTTTATCTCTAAAATTTATCATTTTTATTTGTTTGAAAAATAAATTATATATATTTAAATTATAATAAATATAAATTATTAATTTTTACCAAAAAAAAATAAAGAGCCTATAAGCACATGCATGCTCATAGGCTAGTAGAACATTAATTGTTCAATACTTGCACTAAAACAGGCTGGGTAGTACAATTTAACAAAATAAATTTAAAGTTGGCAGCAATAATCGATTCTATAATTACGCCGAAAGACAAAACATGTGCAAATTCAATAATTTATGCAACAGTAATTATAATTCGACTCTGTATCTACACTGAAAGACGAAACATGTTTGGCAAATTCAATAATTTATGCAATAGTAATTATGAGATCAACAATCATGGTACGATCTCTCGTTCCAGTTGTTAAAATTAAACAAAGTTACATAAAAATTAACGTTGATAGTTGACACACACAACTAAACAAAGTAAACCAAACACGAGATTCCTTTCACAATAATCACAAATATAAATTAATTGAGAATTAATTTACATTTTTTTAGAAGATTTAACTAATTTACTTTTTTGATTATATAAACAAGAATAATATACTAATCTAATCATAATCATAAACAATAGTATAATGATGAACAGCACATAGAAAAAGGATTATAATTCCCATACACAACAAACAAAAATGTCTCTTTCTCTTTGGCTTTATGTAAAATATGAAAATGTGAGAACTGAAAAAAAAGTGTAGGAGCCACAAATTCACTGCTCACAACTTGCCATGGGAACAAGTTATGCCAAAGTTGTATATTTTGTTGTGGTACTGGAATTTATCGCAAAATATAGTTTTATGAAGAAAATATAAAGTAACATTTTGGAAAAACACCACGTTTATTATAAGGGACTTTTTATTTATAATTTTATATTTTGCCTTATGAACAGACACATTAATTGGGACGGCCCACATAGACATTAATAATAATAATAATAATTTATATAATATTGGGACGGCCCACATAGACCCACACTCATCAAGAAATAAATATACATGCACACATTTTAAAATTAAAATTTCAACCTATTTGGGACTCAGATTCTATCAATTCAAATCATCTTCTATTTGGTACTTTAAAAGTCAATTTCTCATTCACTTTTTAAATGGTTTTGGGTAAGTAACCACATAACATTAGTATCCAACAAAACACTTGTTAAAACCAAATTTTCCAACACTTATAACATCTCAACATAGTAAGAAAATAAATCAAAATTTATGTCTAATTTTCAATTATCTTTCCCAAACATGGCTTGAGCTTGCAACTAGTATTTGTTATTTTAAGTTGTTAGCGACACACCTTACGTGGGAGTCCCAGCACAATATAAGAGAATAATAAAAAGTGAAATTGACATTTTACATTTTATGGATGGAAAAAACCGGTACACTCTTGATCTTTTGTTAATGTCACACTATTCCTACCAATTTTTTGTCAGCACCATCGAATTATAATATTGTCTCTTTGTACCCATCATGCTTAAAGCACTAGCATCGGGTGTGCTAAATGCTAAATTTTTAGCATTTAGTACACCAAATACTAAAAAATATATTGCATGAGGTGTTCTAAAAGGTTTTATATATATAACAAAGTTTCTCTCCAAACTATCTCTCCAAACTTTATATTGAGTGTGAATTTTGAAAATCTAACCGTTAGATTGCATGTTCTTATTACATTCTTAATGATTACAAAATTTCAAGAAGATCAAATATCAATTCCTATGTCATCAAATAAATGTTATAATTTCAAGTTTTTGTGATCTAAAATTGTATATAAAAAAATAAGTTAATTGATCAAATAGTAAATAACATCTAATTTGAACTAAATTTGATACGTATGTTAAGAAAATAAGAAACATGAAATTCAACGGTTAGATTCTCAAAATTCACACCCAAAAAAGAAATATATGAGAAGTTTGAAGAGTTTCTTTCCAAACTAGTTTGGAGAGAAACTTTGTTCATATATATATATATATATATATATATATATATATTTCCAAAGTTCTAAAAAAATATTTATTGTTTTTTTATTCTCCCTCAAATATTTTATTATTTCACTCTTTTCTCTCTCTTCCCACTCCTTAGTCCTCTCTGTTTGCGCTCTCTCTCTCTCTCATCTCTCTCCTCTCTCTCTCTTATCTATCACTATCTCTTCTCTCTCCTCTCTACCTCCCTCACCAATCAAGCTACCACCATCCCCGCCGGATTGAAGCCGCCATCACCACCTTAGTTTAAAGCCACCATCTCCACCTCTGCTTAAAGCCCATCTAATCCTCGGTCTGAACCCATCTCAACCACAACCTAAAGCTACCATCATCGTTGGTCCGAAGCCCATCTCTCATAGTATGAAGCCGGTTTGAGCCACTTTGATCTAAAGCCCATCTCTCATGGTATGATGCCGATATAGAGCTTGTGGCTATGGGTTGTTGCGGTGGTAGCTATGAGTTTGTGGCTATGGGTTGTTGCCATGGTGGCTGTGGATTTGGAGTGGTAATGGTTGTGGGGTTGTGGGTATTTGGCTAGATTTGATTTAGTTTGTTTTGAGTTGTGTTTTAGGTTATGGAGAATGCGTTGGTGGTTGGTGGTTATGGCGATGGTTGTTGGGTGATTGGGCTGAGTTAGTAGTTAATTAGTATACATTAAGAAGATTCGAAAAGTTAGTTATTATTATTTTTATTGTCAAAGATACCCCTAATTTAATTAATCTATTCTTATTCCTTAAAAAGAGAAATAAGGTTAAAATGAAAAATCAACTAAAATTTTCACACTACCTTCCCACTTCCCAGCCCCACTACCCCACATTTCTAACCAAAAATAAGAAAGAAAGGCTACCTACCCATGGTTCCTATATATATATACACACACACACACACACTCACACCACATAAAATTAAAAATACACTAGCTTCTGAGCAACTACTCACATCACATAAATTTTTTTCATCACAAGCGCTTAAGACTCATCATACTCTTACGTTTTTATTTTGTGATTGAAAAATATATTAATCCTAAATTATAATTTATGCAAATTATTAACTTGAACCCAAAAAAATAGAAGAGCCTTTAGGCATGCGCATGAGCACGTGCTCGAAGGCTAATATTATTTTAATGTGTTGTATATATTATTTTAATGTATAAAATCGAAAAATAGAAGATGTGATGTAGTATATATTGTAAAATAGTGTGTTAAAATAATAAAGTAGTTTTTTGATATTTTGAAATGGCAAATTTTTGCAATGGCAAATGCTAGTGCTCTTACAAAACATCATGTTCATAAGGGATTAATAATTATCTTATATATAAAATATTTAAATTTCAAATATTTTGCACTTAAATTATATACAATATGTGTTCATGATCGAATAATAAATAATATCTTAAGGCCTGTTCGCTAAGATTATTGATTTTTTTTTTTTTTTACTATAAAATGGTGGGTCCAATATCTGAATCTATTGTTTGGATGCTATTTTCTAAATACATTTGTCAAAAAATTATATCCTATTTTCCATATCCAAAACAAGATTTTTAAAATGGTCGAAAGGATGTTTTCAAGATAAAAATATTTTCAATGGCATAATTGTAGATAAATTGAAAACAATGGACTCCCCAGATTTATCCAAACTCTTCTATCTTTTAGATTAAGGAGCTTATCTTTATCACACAAAAATTCTCATACTTCAAATTTGAAACTTATCATTATAAAAAAATTTTAAAAAAAAGGCACATAAGCCCTATTCCCTTATCATTATATATATATATATAAAGTAATTTACAAATTCTACACGTCACTTTTTATAAATTTTTATTAAAAAAACTCAAAAATAGAAATGGTGTCCCAAGCATCATTTTTTTTTTTAGTATTTTGAATTTTTTTTTTCTTAAAAGTGAGAGCCAAAAACTATAATGTAAAAATTATTATCAGAAAACTAGTTTCAATTTCATTTTTTTGAAAATCATTTTCATACTGTTTTAAAATCAAAAACAAAAACCCTCCCTCCAAACAAGTTCTTATTAACTAGAAATTTGGCATGTATGTAATCCAATCATAGGATTTTCAAAATTTTAATTTAAAAAGAAAAAACTATTAAATAATATAGTTGTTAAGTTCAGCCAATGACTGAAGAAGTTTAAAATAATTACATATTTTTACCTTATGGCCTGTTTGGATGGAAGGGGGAAGGAGGGGGAGTGAAGGGGAGTAGAGTAGTGTTGGCTAAAAATAAACTAATTTTGTGCTAAATCTACTCTACTCTACTCTACTCCCCCTCCCTTTCCCTCAATCCAAACAGACCATTAATCTTCCATTCCGCTTATGCATACCATTCTAATTTATTGAAATGGACAGTTGATTTTCCAAAATTATAACTCTACTTCTCCCTTTGCTTTATGTTTTGGTGTTGTATGATAGAATTTAGCATTGAAAAATCAATTTACCTCTCTCTCTCTCTCTCTCTCTCTCTCTCTCCATTTATTGACTTTTGAGATTGGAGAAATGGGGTAAATTGTCTTTCAATATTTAATTTGGTAAAAATTAACACCAAAATAAATGATAACAAGTAAATTGTAGAAACTTTTTTTTTTTTTGAAGGGGGGGGGGGGGTGTGGGGGGTTCAATTGCAATAATTTAAGAGGTTAAACTTAAAAATAATTGGAGTGAAAGATTAAGGTGGAAAAATGTAATTTTCCATTAGGCTATGTTTAGTTGGAGGTGAAATTCGGAAGATAAAAAAGAAATGAGAGAAAATTGATGGAGGAAGTGTTTGGTTGGGAGGGGGAGGGAAAGAGGGTGGGAGAGAGAATTTTGGTGGGGCCCAAGTGCCTCGAGCCTACCAAAATCTAATCTCTCCAATTTAGAGAGATTTTAGGAGATAAAATGGGGGAAGAGAGGAGCTTTAAGAAAACACCAAAATGACCCCTTCCCCACCACTTTGTACTATGCAAGTGTTTCAACTTTCATGTTTGTTTTGTATTTGGTTCCTATTCTTTACACTATATTTCAATTTGGTCAATATATTTTCAATTGTGTTAATTTGGTTTCTAACTTTTCAATGTTATGTCAATTTAGTTCATGTTGTTATCTCTTTGATAAAAATTGCTAACATGGCTAACGGCCAAAATAAAAATAAAAAAATAGTTTTTGTTGATGTGGCAATAAACTAATTTTTTATTTTGACTGTTTGCTATGTGAGAAATTTTCATCCAAAAAATAATGGCAAGAAGTAAATTGACAAAATATTAAAAGATTAGGGATCAAATTGACACAATTGAAAGAATGCAATTTGCCATTTAACATGATTTTTGAAACATTTTCATTAGTAAGCACATTTTTTAAACTATTTTGTAAACTAGTGTCTCGAGTTCTAATCCAGGCATGGAACAATTTGTTCACGTGGAACTCAAGTTTCTTAAACTCAAGATCTATAGAAGTAGATCTGAAAAAGGAGAAGTCATTGAGACTCGAGTTTGGTGACAAACTCAAGCATTTAAGACTCGAGTTCTAGTACTAGTGTAATTTGTCCACATGATAGGTTCTTGTAACTAATTCAGTAGCTTGCTTATGTAACTATAAATAAGCAAAAATGCCCTCATTATAATAAGTTGAATTTGAATCCAAGAAATCTCTACTTATAAGGTATTATTCCAATAGTGTCTCTTGAAGAACTAGTTCATTCTTTCTTTTCTCTAAGCAACAGCTTTCTAAAGTAGCTTTCCTTTTCACCATTTTCCTCCATCATAATTTGGTATCAGAGTTTAAGATTCATTTGAGAATTCAAGTCCTTCCTAGTCCTTTCTATACTATAGAATAAGTCAAGATTCAATCATTGCACTCATTTTCTTATTCTCTACTAGTGAGCTTAAGGATTTGTGTAGATGACACCAGTAGTATACAATAGAAGGAACAAAAAAGCTTCCGCAACACGTGAACCTAAGGTGCAGGTTCATCCCAGGAAGCTGCAACCAAACCAAGAAAAAAAACCCCAGGTGACATTGGTGCAGACTGCGAAGCTACTAAGGGGGCAGATCGCTACCTTGACTGGGGAAGTAAGGAGAAGTCAGCTTCATCATAACATAAGTGATTTTGAATAATCTGAAAATGCTGATGCAGATAGTAACAGCAACTTCAACAACCCATTAGACCAACCTGTGAAAAGAAATCAACGAGTGCCTGTGCAAGAACCAAGGCCAGGTCTTGTGCATTTGCAGGTTCCTCAAAGAGAAACCAAAATGTGAGCCAAACATCATAGTTGACCTTCCAAAATACAAAGGGAGCCTGAATACTGAAGAATTTTTGTACTAGTTGAATCAAATTGAGAGGATGTATGAATACTATGAAGTCCAAGATTCTAAAAAGGTGAAGTTAGTCTCCATAAAGCTAAGAGGGTGAGCTTCAGCCTGGTGGAACAACTCCAAGTTCAAAGAATTAGGGAGGGTAAAGGAAAGATCCAAGAATGGTTCAAAATGAAGCGAAAATTGCAAAAACAATTTCTAACGTTTTACTATATGCAAGCTATCAACAAAAACGATTCTTGGCAGACCAAGATTGATAAGGGAAATGCAGCAACTAGTTTTTTTTTTTTTTTTTTAATGTGGCATCTGATTCATCAAAGGCAGCCAATACATGCAAAGAAGAAGGTATAGCTTTATTCCTTGATAAGAAGAAGAATAAGTGAGTGATAGCATATTGCCGATTGAAGACAATTAAGAGGAAAGAGGAAGTGAAGTTAGAGTTTCAAAAGGGTGCTTAGGGTTCTTATCAATCAATAGCTTTCATCCATGACTAACTAATAACTACCATTAGTGAAAAGTCCACTACCAATAACATGTACAAATATAATTAGCATATAGGCAAAAGAATGCTAATTCTAGTAAGTCTGTCAGATTGTGCACTATGCATCATTCTAGAACTCCTACAAAATACTAAACAAAACAAAATAAACACATGTTAATAACAATAAAATATTTATAATTATCAAAAACGAATAATAATAACAAATATATTTACATAATACTAACTATTAACTATCTCCAAACAAAGAGCAGCACATCACTCATCCAACAAAACGGTGCTTAGATCCTCCTCCATAGGAAGTAGGCAAGTTGATGCAATTTCTACTATCTCATTCAAAACAAAATGATACTTAAGCATTGAGCAAATAAACAAACAGTTGATGCATACAATAAACAAAATGAACATTTTTTTTCTTACCGGTGTCAATCTCAAAACCCTCCATATCCTCCAAATTATGTTAAGTTCTTGACTATTCAAGAACTTAGGGAGATAAGGGTAGTTACTTCGAGGGAACTGACCTCCAGAATTAAGAACACAAGAAGATGAAGTTATGAAAGAAGATGAGAGAGAGAGATAAGGGAAAAGAGCAAATAGCTGAGTAGTTTCTTTGTTTAGTTCTTCAATTGTGTACTTAAAACTTATATACCCGAGCCTCTCTCTATTTCTCTTCAATTAACAACTAACCAAAACACTAACTAACTTCTCATGCCAGCTCACTTATATGCCAGCTCATCACTAACTACTTGCACCGACTAACAATTACAAGTAAAATATCACTAACTAAAATATCTATGACTAAAATATATAGTCAACACAATACAAACCAGCCAATTAAAATATCCATGACTAATACAAATCAATCCAGATTAGACTATGGCACTGGGATTCCTAACAACTACTCCTCCCCATCAAAACATCTTGCCCACAAGATGTGGAAATTGCCGCTGAAGGGACAAAAGATCCTCCCATGTAGCATCTTCAGGGGAACAGCCTTGTATCTTCTTGTGTTCTTAATTCTGGAGGTCAGTTCCCTCGAAGTAACTACCCTTATCTCCCTAAGTTCTTGAATAGTCAAGAACTTAACAATTGGTATCAGAGCTTGCTTTCCCACGACCATGACTGAAACTAAGTCCTCTGCTTACATCAACGAATCGTTATCCCTTCTCAAAACTACCACAGACCACCATGGTCACTCATTGCAAGAAATCAACAAGCAATTGAATGCCAACACGCAACAATTGAATGCCAACAAGCAGCAATTAGATGTCAACACTCAACAATTGAATGCCATTAGTTTGGCTCTACAAAAGTTGACTGAAGCTGAAGAACAAAGACAGCAACAGGTCATGTCTCCAAAATCTTCATCTCATTCCCCAAATTCTCCAAATGCCCATGTTGTCCCTCTACCTATCTCGCAGCTGTCAAAGGTTATTAGGTTGGATTTCCCTAGATTCAAGGGTGATGATCCTGCTTCGTGGATATACAAAGCAAACCAGTATTTCAGTTTTTATCACACTTCATTCAGTGAAAGGTTGTTAATGGCTTCTTTCCATATGGACAATGATGCACTGGTGTGGTTTCAAGATAGTGATGACAATGGAATATTTGGGACACCCTTTCCAAATAACGTCACTGTGCTAATGATTTCGTTAGTTGGCCGGATTTGGAGAGTATATGGGAAACTAACATCTCGAGTTTCAGAAACTCGAGATTTAATTAAAAAATCGAGTTTTTAAAACTCGAGATATGGTGTTTTGTTACTTCCATTACGTGGCCAAATTTTCCATTACGTGGACAAATTTTCCACCTGGAGGAATTGAGCCACGTAGAAATCGAGTTTATAAGACTCGAAATCTGCACAATATTCTCCCTCTTTCCCTTTCAAATGCAAACACTCTCACTCTCTCAAAAATCCTGAAACACTTTCTCAATCTCTCAACTCTCAGTGTCTCAAACGCTCTCTCTCAATCTCTCAACTCTCAGTCTCTCAAACGCTCTCTCTCAATCTCTCAAACACCGAAACCAGTCACCCTCACCCTCTAACGCGCGCCTCTTTCAGAACCCTCTCTCTCTCGCTTCTCGCCCGCCGCCACACCGACTGCCGGTCCGCCATAACACCGCCGGTAAGCCTCTCTCTCTTCTCTAATTCCATGGGTGCTTACACCTTTTGGTCCTGTTACTCTGTTTTGGTGTAATTTGTTTGAACATGGCTTTTTCTGAAATGGGTTCTTCTAGATTAATTCACAGAGGCATGCATTTAGGAATTTAATTTTGTTTTTACTGATATAGCAACATTTAGACATCAAAAATTGGTCTTCTCCTTTCTTTAAAGGAATTGTTGTAGCATTGATCGCCGGTTGTGTAACAATATTAGCCCGACCTTGTGACAAAATGCTTCAGTATTATGGTTTTTAAATTTGGGTAACGCGAGTTCTTATTTTTTGTTTGAATGTTTATCATAGCTTGTGTTATCTTAATAGCGCATGGCATGTTACTATACTTCCCATCTTGTTAAATTGATTAATCCAGCAAAGCATGAGGAAGCTAATCTGTTGGGCATTGATCAAATTATGTACTTCACAAAAATTGCAAGATATGTTTGATTCATATTAAAGCATGAAGTAGGAAGCAAGATAATTTATGGACAATGAAATTCGTCAAACATAAAGGCTGTTTGCGTATTAGGTCTAGTTGTGATAAACTATTATATTGTAAAAGGAACTTCTCTCTCGGAAAATAATTGATAATTATAACAAAGGCAGTAGATGGGCAGTGTATTCGGGGTTTAGAGTGGCTGGAAGGACAGTCAAGTTGCCGATGATTTCAAGTCTTTTATTTGCGGATGATACTTTGGTATTTTGTGGGAATGATATGGAATAACTTTGCCATTTGAAATGTGTTTTGTCGTGTTTTGAAAGCATATCTGGTTGCAAGATATCTGCTTCCGCCTATGAAATGCTTGGGGTTGTTGTTGGGGGCTAGTTACAACTCCAAAGCGATATGGAAACAGAAGTGAGAAGGATGGAAGAAGCTTTACTTGTCAGAAGGAGATAGAATCACCTTAATAAAGAGTACGCTCTCAATTTTGCCCGCATATTTCCTATCCCTGTTAGCATTGCTAGTTGCTTAGAGAAATTACTAAGAGTTTTTTTGTTAGGTGGATAGGAGATGATGTTAAGTTTCACTTGGTAAATTGGAAGATAGTTTGTGAGCCAATTCAATGTGGGAGTTGCATTAGAAGTTTTGGATGTCCTAATAGTGCTTTGTTTGGGAAGTGGCTTTGACATTATGCCATGGAAAAAGACACATTATTGAGAACTTTGATAGATAAAAAAAATTTGGGTTTGAGGGAGGCAGTGTGTTTTGGGGTAACCAATGAACCCTATGGTGTGTCCCTTTGGAAACATATTTGCAATGGTTGGGACAGATTTTCTAAACTAATCAAGTTTGAAATGAGCAATTTTTATTATTATTATTTTGGCATGATCCATGGTGTCGTGAGGGGATGTGTAAGGAGACCTTGAGCAATTTTGAATAGCCCGAGATGAGGAGGCTTCGTGGTAGGCCGTATGGACTAGTGGAGCTATTCATTGGGACAATATGTTCACTAGAGCTGTCCATGATTGGGAGTTGTCATTTTTACATGTGGACAGCTGCTAGTGGAAACATTCATACCATGGATAACTTGCTAAAGAGAAATATTTGTATTGTAGAGTGGTGTTGCATGTTTAATAGTGTAACAACAATGGGGAGTTTATAGCCCATTTACTTCTTCACCGTGATTATGTGCAAAGCCTATGGTTATTGGTGTTTTAATTGTATGGACTCCAGTGGGTTATGCCTAAGAGGGTAGTGGATTTGTTGGGTTGTTGGAAAGGCGGTTGTGGCGTACATCATTTTGCACGACTTGGGGAAATTCTATGATGCCTCATGTGGACTATTTGGAGAGAATGAAACCAACATACCTTTGAAGGGATTAAGAGTTTGCTGAGTTAAAACTGATTTTCTAATGCTTCATGTATGATTGGATGGCTGCTTTGATTGGAAACTCCTTTTCTACCGAAGGAATTTCTGGATTTATGTAATTTTCGATGATACTTTTAGCGTCCCTAGCACACTCCCTGTCTACATGGGGTGTATACTGTTTTTAATAATTCAATTAAATTCTTCAATTACCTATAAAAAACCGATAATACCCGTGTTGTGTCAATGCAGAAGGGGAATGTCCCTTTTTTAGGGGACTTCTCTCATATGAAACTCAATTATTTTTTCCCCTTCAAATAAGTCCAGATAAGATTCAAAGTTGTCATGGAAGAAATTTGTCTTTTTTTTTTGGGAGAGTTTTAAGTTCATTACTACTCGACCAAAAGGGGAAAAAATCATTACCGGTTTCAAATTGTTTTGTTTTGTTTTTGGAGTGAGACTACTTTCGCAGTATGTAGTGTGGCCGATGTAACGTTGACTTGATGAGCAATACTTGGAAGGTTTGGTAATGGCATTGCCAATGTTGTTGTTGTTGGAGTTGGAGGCTTTGGAGGTGTAGGTGATTGAATTTGAGGATGATGTTCGAAAGCTTCTAATTGATCAAAAAATCGATAGGTTTTTCCATCGGGTTTCCCTGCGACCTTCTTTGGTTCTTTTGTGGTACATGTACACGTTCTCGAATTTCTCCTTGCATTTCTTGGCGCTTCGATTATAACCAAGTTATTTAGAAAATGAAACAAAATAAAAATCCATGAAAAATATTTATTAGAAAATAAAAAAACTCAGTTTCGTTTCTATCACACATTAATTTTAACAAGAAAACAAAGTAGCATTGCCACATAAAATAGACAAGAAGAGTTATGACATAATGAAAACAAGATGCTATAGAAGAGAAGGATGAAACAAAACATATAGGAGGAGTTAAGAATTGGTAGATAACTAAGCACTGTTGTCTCCGATGGAAATTATAGAGCTCAAGCTGGGAGAATTATTCTAGATTTAATTTTCCTAGTACTTTTCGAGAACTAAACTGAACAAGAGTGAACAAAGTGAGATAAGAAAACCAACTGATGTTTATAGACTGAATATAAATTCGATATCCTTTTTGGAATATTGGAAAAGGGGAAAATGCTTGAAAAGAAAACAAACCCGAATTCCATATGCCTAGAATGAACCTTTGAACTCAACCTACATGTTATATGAGAGAGAGGAAATGCGATTAGGTCCAAAGACCCCGGGCAATTTTCCATAAAATTTCAAGAATAGAGTCTTGGCCTTGTGAAAACATAATCAAGCAGCCAAAACCGCAACCCAAATCCTACAATCACAATTTTTTCTCTAAACATACTACTATCATAGGGTGCGAACCAAGTCTAAGTGTTCAAGTTGAACCAGAATTCTGTCAAATGCAACCCAACCATTGACCTTCAGCCTAATACTACACACGGCTTAAAGAGCATCAATCTCCCTTACACTAATGAACACCGGAACAGATTTAGGCACTACAATGACATCAAACCCCAAAGAACACCAGCATGATAAGCAAATCGAAAGAATGCATCTTCCGGTTCAAAAAATACAAACACCAACTTAGAGGGTGCAATTTGCATTTTAGCCTTTATTTTAAGTTTGTGCTAAATTCAAGTCAGTTGACAAGTCTGATCTCACTTTTGACTAGTTGGTATTATTGAGTTAGTTGTCTCTACAGAATCTTTTTTTTTTGTTTGATAGGTCTCTAGAGAATCTTGAAAGTAGTAGGTATTTGTTAGGAGAATATAGAACTATAAAAACCAGGTCTACGGCTAATGTAAGGCGGTCTATTGCCGATTAAGAATACTATATCCCATTTAGGGCTCATGTCATTTCAACCTGTTTTGTCTTCTCATAACTGCTTTAGATTGGTTCCAAGCAACCCTTGGCTGCATTCATGGTTATATAGAAGCTCAAGAATCGAGCCTAGGAAAATTGGAGTTCGGTTACTATATTTCCTAGTTTCGGTAGGAAGAGTAAGAGCCTCCATTTTTTAGCTACATGCCCAAAATCTACAGGTGGAATGCAATCTAATGTGTTTAAATTGTTAGTTTTAGACTTGTTATGTACATACATACATATACACGTGTGTGTGTGCGTGCATACTTCAACTTTAACAGCCTTTTTAAGAAATGAAATAATTATGTATTTTAACAATTTCACTAGGCTTAATATAATTGTTTGTGGGCATTAGAGTTATTTATGAAGACTTAATTCTGTGGAATATTGTTGCACTCTTTGCAGTATGGAGCCTCGGGATCGATGAGGAGCCGTAGATTGTGCGCCCTGGTCCAGAAGATCCTTCATTGTTGACGCGACAACGAAATCATCGATCAGAGGACATTTGGAATGGCGAGGTGAAATATCTAGTTTTAACAACTGCTTTAATTTTTACGTCGTCTTTGACTTTTAGCAAGTTCTTTGAAAGTTGTATATCTAATTCTAACGACCGCTATAATTTTTATCCATTTTACAGGACTCGGGCTCACTTACATGCCGTGGTCGCGCTAAGGAGATGGCAAAGATAACGATGCAAGATAATCGGGTGATTGATATTATCAAGTTAGTGGGGTTAGAAGGATTGTTTAGGGTCCCTTCCAGAGAGATAGATCATTGCCTAATATCGGCCCTAGTTGAGCGATGGCGGCCGGAGACTCATACGTTCCATCTTCCACATGGTGAGATGTCAATCACCCTAGAAGATGTGGAGGTCATTTTCGGACTTCCTATAGACGGTGAGGTCTTGGTTGGGCCGACTACTGTGGTGGATGGGAATTGGAGGCAACTGTGCGTGGAGTTGCTTGGTTTTGGCGTTCCGGAGAATGACAACAAAACTTTGGTGGGGCAAAGAATTCTCATTAGCCGCCTTGTTGAGCGCATTGCGAGCCACCGCCTCATGATGCAACGGAGGAGCAAGTACATCGGTATGCCCGGTGCTATATTTTAGCACTACTAGGGGATAAGATTTTCATGGATAAGTCGGGAGATAGGGTGCATCCGATGTTCTTGGAGTTCCTACGGAACCTTCATGATCCGCCAAAGTATAGTTGGGGTAGTGGTTGCCGGGCATCGTTGTATAGAGAGTTGTGCCGGGCAAGTGATAAAGAGGCATCGCAGATTGGTGGGGCGTTGCAATTGGTCCAGTATTGGGCATGGGCGAGGTTGCCATTCTTGTGCCCGAGGATAGAGCCTCCACCTGGATGCGATTATGGCCCATGGCCAAAAGCTCCACTTGCATTTAAGTAAGTATTCTCCGATACTTAGTGTGTGTTATGCAATTTACTATTCTTAGTAACTAAGTGGTAATATCTTATGTTATTCGATCGTAACTGTAGGTGGGTGCGGGTGCCAAGCCCGAAGAGTAGGCCATCCGGCACGGCGTTGATCCATTATCGTGAGCAATTAGCTAGAATGCAGCCGGACCAGGTAATAATATACAAAATTTCTGTGGAAGTTATGTTAATTTTCCTTAAGAATATGTTGAAATCATTGCTTTAACATATCTTCTATTTTAATTTTTGTTTTTCCCTTTATCTATGTATTCTCCTTTGTTTCACATTTTAAGATGCTATGATAATTGTATTTTGTTTCTACCGTAGATTATATGGCAGCCATATGAGGCGTACTTCGGCCACCTTCCGACTTCTGCGTCGCGAGGAGGGATACGTGGACGGCAAGGGTGCCACCGGTGTGTTTTTGCATAGTAGAGACACACCACCCGGATCGTGTCCTTCGACGGTTTGGGTTGGCGCAAGAGCGGCCCGACCATGTTGTGTACGATGATAGACTGCATAGAATAGACTTACGTGGGAAGGTGGAAAAGAATTGGAGGGAGGAGCATGGACCGTATATCCTTACATGGGATACGAGACAACAACGAGTTTGCCATGCACCTCCTCGCATTGGTGAGATGCCTCGCAATCATGATTATTACCGCCGGTACCGTTCGGTCACTCGAAAGTATGTCGACCGCAACAGCGCTAAATTAGATATAATGGTAATGTGTTAAATTAGATTTTATTGCCTACGTTGTTTTTTCTTCGGTACATGTAGGAACGTAGAATCAATTGATTTCTTTTTTCGGCAAATCTGGTTTGATCCGACCGACCTCCAATTAAAAAGACTTTCTATTACATATAGTATTCTAATAACACTTTTTGTTTTTAGTTGAGTATTTGAGTAGATCAAATCTGATTGTACTGGTTCTTTCTCCGTTTTAGATTGAAAGACATTTAGCACTGTTGGAGATGCTTCCTGTAGGCAGCCGAGCACACAACCATGTCCGACGTGTCCTAAATAATGTGGCCGGGCTTGGTGGTGGTCTTGCAGCAAATGGGCGAGGCAAACAATGGGCATGAGGCTGAGTCAACGGCTACTGCAACCCCAAGCACAAACCCAGCACCCCGAAGTACATCGACCCGTGGTCAAGGTGCTCTGCAAGCCCAAGCACAAGTGCGGCTAGGGGCCGTGGTCGGCCTGCTACAGCAAGCCCAAGCACAAGTGCAGGTAGGGGCCGTGGTCGGCGTGCAACAACCCCTCGGGTTGTAACTAGTCCCGAGGTACCTGCACCCATCCCACACGCATCTCCTCCACCTGAGGTTCCTCCACCCATCCCAGATGCATCTCCTCAACTCGAGGTCCCTTCACCCACCCCTCCTTCGCAGCCTAGTTTTGATCTTGGTTTTGATTTTCATATGACCCCTCCTACGCACCCTGAGACACCCTCATACCCACCCACCAGCTCCAATGCACCCACTTTGCCCATGACAATGATCCCCACTCCTAGCTATACAGAGCATCATTACCCACCTACCTTATCCTCATCCGACCCTTTAGGGCCTCCAGTTGGGATTGACACTGATGTACCGACGAGCATCCCCCTCGGCCCTCACCCCCACGAGGTAGACCACAACGTACTAGAAGAGCACCCACTTGTGGGACTGGTGGACACAAAATAGGACACAAAGGCGGCTCTATGGTATGATAACATTACCAACAATGTAATGATATATCTTGTGGTTCACTTTATTCTTATCATTACACCGAATATTGATTGTATGCATCTAATGTCTTTGCAGCACGATGATGAGCCTAAGGATGATGCCCCACAGCCTCCTCCCCCCGCGCCAAAACATTACATAAGGGTTAAAAAACGCAAAATTGGTGAATCTTGAAAAAGAAGCAATACTTGAAATGTGGTAAATAATTTTATTAGAAATTATTGGAATTTTAAGGTGGGCAATATTTTGCAATAACATTATGCATGTACTTGTGTTCTATTGAGAACTTGTTACTAAACTATGTGTTGGTCTTGTGTGATGGGACTCTTACGTAATCTAGGAAAAAAAATTTATGGCGAATGTGTGTTACCATTGAAAGATTACTGCATCAAAAACGAAGGTTCTTATGTTATTATAATTGATTTTATTATTATTATTGGTCTTGGAACTCGGGTGGTGCCTCGCTTCTACACTTGTTCACCCAATTGCTTATTCTTGCTGCAGGTTTTGGTGATGACGGCTCAAATTCTGTTGAACATTCCGAGACACGGTATAATCAAAATAGAAGCAATTAATCTCCTTATTCTGGATGAGTGTCATCATGCCGTGAAGAAACATCCATATTCTTTAGTGATGTCGAGTTCTATCATACAACGCAAAAGGAGAAGAGGCCATCTGTTTTTGGAATGACTAGGTAAGCAATTTTACTAAAATGCACTCGCTTCTTCTTTGCCGCTGTTTTTGCTTCAATGTTCGACTCCATCTCTAAACTATAAAACTGGGTTTCTTTTTTAACATTAATATATACACATACAATAAAAAATAATTGACATTTGTTGGTATGGACTATGGAATGTTTTTTTGCTTAAAACTCCTCTATTATTTTCATATATGTTCCACAAAACAATTATAGAGATCCTATATCAATTCTTCCGTGATTGGACCCTCGATATATGTATTGTGTACGTCTTTGGCTTGATTTTATTTTCTATCTGTCTAAAAATGGAGATGCCCTTTTGTCCGTTTGGCATTGCTCTAGAAAGTAAAGCTTTAACTGTAGAGCTGTTTTAGTAAAGATGGAGCTTTACTGGAAAAGCTCTTTAGTGTCTTGAGTGTTTGGGAAATTACTACATTTACACGTGTTTTAAAGTCCTGGATTTACAAAGTGAATTGTAGAGTTTTTTAATTCTAAGTTAACCATGAATTTATGTGGACTGTTATCCAGGTTGGCCCTTGTTAGTGGGTTGAAATGGGTGGATGAAGTAATAGCCAATGCTCCTTATGAGATTTGTGTGCAACCTTACTAGGTAACCAAACTTGCTTGTTTTGGAGAGACTGATTTATGGACCTGAATGGCTGAACCCAATGTCTGTTGCTTTGGGTAGAAGGCGTCTGCCATCACACTAAAGCCCAACCTTTGGTGTCATGCATTCTTGTTATTGTTTTTTTTTTTTTAAAGGTTTTTAATAGTCATCATTATCAAAAAATAATTCTTTTTATGTGTCTTATGCATACAACCATATTCCGTCACATGTCCGAACACATATTTAATTAATGCGAATGTCACTTATGTTTAAGTTTATGGGGCTGGTTCTGTTTGGTTCAAGGTTTTTGACTTTTGTCGAAAGTGACCTTGTATTTGTTTCCACTGGAACACTGGTCATGGTCGATTGTCATACTCAGACAATTTTTTACTCTTATTTAGGGGTTGGTTTACTTGACCTGTGTGCATCCTCATTAACCAGAATTTTTTTTTCGTCGCTTTTGTTGCTTTCCTCTATCATTTCTGCAATATAAGGTTGATTTGCTGAAGAACAAGTTTGGTTTCAACGAGGCCTTCAACTACAAAGAAGAGCCTGACTTACATGCAGCTTTAAAAAGGTTAGTAGTATAGTAGTAATTTATGCTGTAATGAATATATGTAACTATCACATGAGACTTGACTAAGAATCTATGGTTTCTAGTTTCTACCGAAGTAAGTCGTTATTAACCATTATCTCAATATTGAAGACATTGCCTTATATATGATATTCAAATTCAAGAAACATGGTTTACCCGAGGGATTTGTTTGATTTTCATTGTCATACAAGGCAGCCCATTTACAACAGGTACTTTTCAAATCTGTAAGATGGGTTTGATTACACTTATTGTTGGTACACGAATAACAATTTTGTGCTTATTCTATTTAAAGAAAGTTTAAAAAAATGACAATGAGCTATTACTCAATTGGCACTTCGTTCTCCCTTAATAATGAGATTCACAGTGAGGTTGTAAGTTCTAAACCCACTAAGTATGTGTGCAACTTACTAATAAAAAAAGGAAAAAAAAATAGAAAAAAAAAGCTTCAAACATAATGAGAGGAGTGTAATTGTAAGGAAACAACATTTTTGACAACAGTTGACATGACTTGTTGCAATTTGAGTAACATCACTTTAATCTAAGTCCAATGCTTACCCAACTTTTCTCTCAATTGCTAATATGGCCTATTGTGATTAGAGCAACATCACTTTTACATGGGTGATGGGTTCACCATTAAAATCACTTTTATCATACACCAATCACAATAAATCATATCAGCATTTGCGAAAAATGTTTTTTTTTTTTCCTTATTGTTTTAAGTTTTAATCTATGTGCTTGGGGAACCAGGAGTGACTGATCATTGATTGGCATTCATGGTGCTCAAATCTAGAGGGTTGAGGTGTTTTTCTTGCAGTACTTTCCAGAAGGCATTGATATTTATTTTGAGAACGTTGGGGGAAAGATGCTTGATGCGGTGCTACTCAACATGAGGGCCCATGGCCGCATTGCCGCATGTGGGATGATTTCGCAAGATAACCTTGAGCACCCCGAAGGTGTGCACAATTTAATGACCGTGATTTGGAAACGGGTCCGGATAGAAGGATTCGTGTGTGATGAATACCGCCACCTCTTTCCAAAGTTCCCGGAGTTGGTTCTCGCCTTACATCAAAGAAGGGAAGATTACGTATGTGGAAGATGTAGCCGAAGGTCTGGAGAGTGCCCCGGCAGACCGATAGGGCTCTTCACCGGCCGCAATGTTGGAAAGCAGGTAGTGGTAGTTGCTCGTGAATGAATGACCTTGTATGCAACTTCATAGTCCAAAAACTCTAGGTCTTGGAGGATTATTTACCGCAAATGTTACTTCTATTGGGTTTTGTTGGTAACAACAATTTTACTTCCTTAGTGAAGTGTTATATTGTTGGAGTCAAAGAAATTCATAATCTTTTTACACAAACTCATTTAGTTGGAAATACTAAATTTATTATCTCACCTTGACGTATCTGCTTGATATCTGGAGTAACACTTAATGCAAATGGAGTAAAGTTTCCTTCGGATCCCAATTCCAATATGAACCCCATGTGTGTATCAATGTATACCATGAAGTTTTGTAATCACTAATAAAAAATAGCTTATTTAACGTTTTTACTATGTACGTAGGTCTGGTTTAACTGCTTATGGCGTTCCTTTATGAGGTATGCTCTCCTAAGAAAGGAGAGCATGTCTTCATTTAAGCAGCTTCTGGGTATTTGGTCAGCTTGTTCCACGGTTGCATAACTAGTAACAATCTTTTCTTTAAGTGTACAAAGAACTAGTGCAGCATAGCTATCTTTACTAAGACTCATTTAAAATTAATCTTTATAAAATAAAATTTTATTAATACTTACGTTGTTATATACATTTACCCGCCATTTAATAAATTTAGATTTTGAATAAGGCCTCTCAACCTAACCTTGTTGTCTCCAATTACATATGTAAGTACACAAAAATGGATCTTCCTGACCAAAATGGAACAAAGTGGATCGAATGGACCAAATTAGGCCAAATCAGACCAAATTAGACCAAATCGACCAAATCGTACCAAACAATGACACCAACTTATCCAAATCAGACCAAATTAGACCAAATCAGACCAAATTAGACCAAATTAGACCAAATTAGACCAAATCAGACCAAATCAGACCAAATAATTAGACCAAATTATCCAAATCAGACCAAATCAGACCAAATAATTAGACCAAATCAATGTTCCTATCCCAGACCAAATCAGACCAAGTAAGACCAAATTAGACCAAATAAGACCAAATCAGACCAAATAAGACCAAATCAGACCAAATCAGACCAAGTAAGACCAAATTAGACCAAAATAGACCAAATCAGACCAAATTAGACCAAATGGACCGATTTTATTTTCCATTACTCGTAACCAAAAAAACTCGAGTTTTAGAGACTCGAGTTCCACTGGGCAAATTTTTTTTCCCCAACTGCTCTGTTTCAGGCAGAGAGGCAGAGAGGCATGCCCTGTTTGAACAAAATTTTGCCCCAGTGGAACTCGAGTTTCTAAAACTCGATTTTCACTGGGCAAATATTTTTCCCTAGCATCATGCTCTGTTTCAGGCAGAGAGGCAGAGAGCCATGCCCTGTTTCACAAAATTTTGCCCAGTGGAACTCGAGTTTCTAAAACTCGATTTTCACTGGGCAAATATTTTTCCCCAAAGATCATGCTCGTTTCAGCGAGAGGCAGAGAGCCATGCCCTGTTTCAAAAAATTTTGCCCAGTGGAACTCGAGTTTCTAAAACTCGATTTTTACTGGGCAAAATTTTTTCCCAAGGAACTCGAGTGTCTAAAACTCGATTTTTACTGGGCAAATTTTTTTTTTCCCAGCAGAAAATGCTCTGTTTCAGGCATTGTTTTACAATGTAAATGCACTCAAATCACAACAAAAGTCATTCTCAATATATCACCATTCTAAACATGTCCAACCACACTTAATTTGCAATTCTAACCATACTACTCAAATCACAATCTTCATAGAGGTACATTGGATAGAGAATTACAAGTACATTCAACAACAATCAAAAAGTTCACATAGAGCCAATACAACGTCGTCCATGGAAGGATGCCTGAAAAACGTAGAGTATTTACGTTAGGAGACAAGATAGTAAACATCGAATGAACAACAATTATTTAACCGATGCATAAATTTTTGCCAACCTACCTAGTGTGGAACATGGCCGCTTGTGGAAGCACCGCGGGACTGCGGACATTTTCTGCGGTTATGCCCGGAAGCATGACACAGTCCACATGTCTGCTTCGGTTGACTCTCTATCAAATCTGCGTCCTCCCTCCGCCATCCCGGTTCTTGATCCTTATTCCTCACTCCATCCATCTCATTTCTTATTCGTGACTTCACCGGTCGACCTTTGGCCCGCAACAATGCCGGATTAGGCAACCACTTTGGCCCCATGGGATCCCTCCATAATGACTGTGACTTAGGAACCACAAATCCATGCTCATAAGTGCTAAGGGCATGGTTCAAACCATAACATGGGTGAATATACGTGGTCGAATCAATATGTAAATAGTCACATACTCTAATTGCATGTGAACACGGGATCCCTATATTTTGCCATTTCCCACAACTGCATGTTTTTTCCCATAACCGAACTTCGTAACTGTGGTTTCCCCCTCCTGCGCTAGACACGTTGAGTTGGGTAACTACTTGAAATATCAGCTCTTCATTGCTAAATGGCTTGAGATAGTGTTTCTCGCATTTACGCTTATTTCCATCCCACGTGGATAAGGCATATTCACTCCATTTCTTACCCTCTGACAACTCATAATGGTATTCTTTGCGCCGGTCGTGGAAATATTGAACAAGTTTGCTCCAAGTGAACTCAACCAACGCGGCAATAGGAAGGCCCCGTGCACTTTCAGCACACCATTGAAACACTCTGATATATTGGTTGTCATTGCTCCAAAACGTCTCCCACCATCGTATGACCGGGTCCACATGTCCACATCCTCGCTCATTAGGTATGTGTATGGAAGATAATCTTGATTCTTTTCCTTACCATCCCTCCCCGTCACCTTCTTCTTCTTCCTAATGGCCTCAATTTCCACCGCTTAATGGAGTCCATTATGGTCGCAAATTGAACGACCTGACTAGCATATCCCGCTTTCCCCGCCGCGGACTTGAGAGTCGAGTTCTGAAAATGGGTGTTGAAGTTGCGAGCACCATGTCGACGACAATAGCTCGGAAAGACCTTTGCTTTTCCATCATCCCTTTTAGGCCAGTTTGCAATGGCGTTTTTGATACCGAGATGTCGGTCGAAATTATGCAAATGCCGTCGTCGAGGTATCGAGGTGGCCAATCGTTTCTCCGAGGCATCGTAAAAACCACCTCCAACCGGACCCCGACTCACAATCCACAACAGCAAAGGCGAGAGGGAATACCTTGTTGTTAGCATCGGTTGCCATTGCGACCAACAACTTTCCCCGATATTTACCATACGGATGGGTCCCATCAATGCGATAACCGGCTTGCGGTATTTGAATCCCGATATGCATGGACCGAAAGACCAAAACACATAATGCAACAATACGGTGTGATCTTCATCGGTGGGTGTGACACGATAGCAAACCGGGTAGTCGGGTCCCGATCAATATACGCCATTAGCAACTTTTGCAGCCTTTGGTAAGATTCTTCCCAATCTCCAAACATAAGCGCAATCGCCTTTTGTTTCGCATCCCATACCTTGTAGTAAGAAGGCTTATGGCCATTATATTTCGCCTCTATCGGAGATCCGAGATGCTTAATTTGAGTGGTGTGATCCTCGAAGTAACTTGTTATGGATTTCGCCGCAATAAAATTACAACTCATCATTCTACCATCATTTCGCACCCCGGTCGGTAAACACGTGTGAGGACCCACATACACGGTGACCATCCATAGATTTTGGAGCTCGGGCTTCATAACCGCGTAGACATACCACTTGCACGACTCATGCACGCATTTCGCACAAAAATTTTTCCTCGTCGACCTAGTGATCTTAAAGTTTTTGTTTTCCTTGAGGGCACAAATTGTTAATACGCGCTTCACCTCCACTTTACTCGCAAAAGTCAACCCTTTGCACAAATTCATCCCCTCTCTCCAAGTAGACACAAATGGCATCTCAATATGCGAAGGATCAACCATATTTTCCCAAGTATTTGCGAGAGAATGACAACGCAGGAGGTGCGTAGGCGGGGATTGTGTTTGTAATGTTTTGGACACTAATAACATTGTCTGCATCAGGTTCACCGCCGTCCAATGTCTCATCGTCATCAATGTCCCTCTCAAAGTCCCCAAAGTCCCGAAAGTCCCCTCTCTCAATCATGTCTTCATAGTCATCTTTATCGGCAAAATCTTCACCGTTAATGGCAAGATTCTCATCAACATAGTCGTCATCATCATCATCATCATCATCATCATCATCGTCATCATCATTGTTAACGACAGTAGTCTCATCAACATAGTCGTCGTCGTCATCATCATCGTCATCATCATTGTTAACGGCAGTAGTCTCATCAACATAGTCGTCGTCGTCATCATCATCATCATCTCCATCGGCATGAACATCATCATCCTCTACATGTGTAGAATACTCATATTGAGCATCCGGAAGCGCAACTTGTAAGCTTCTAGTTGTTTGTTGGATATCCTCTTGCCATCCTACACGCGGCTCTAACTGTATGTACAACTCAATATTACTTACTTCAGCTATACTCTCCAACTTGTCAAACATGATCTTCACATGTTTGTCTTTTTCTATCAGCATATACTTGTAATTAATCCGGTGCTTCATGATTTCATTTGGCATACGATAAGTAATTTGCATGTTGTACGCATCAGGATTCTTACCCAACTCTTCCATGACAAGTATCTTCAATTCATCAAGGGTTTTCAACCTACGATCAACTTCGGCATAATAGGTTTTCATACCCGGCCCCTCAAATGGCAATCCCTTGTTGGCATTGGGATTCTTAAGCGGACCACCATGGTATATGATTATAAGAATATCGTGCATTGTGAACCTGTTCAAGTCAAGTCCTATGTTAGTTAAATCACATAGTCGTAAAGTGAGGGAAAAAAGTAATGCAATCTTACCAATGAACATATTCAAGCTAGGTTATAGAGTGCCCATTAATATCTAAAGGCCAAGACGTAAACCTTCTAATCCTAGTGGATGGAGAGACGGAATTATCTATTACTCCATTGTGTGGTGACCTATAATGCCTAAAAGGTGAAAGAACTAGGTGGGTAGAGGAGCATGATTACATACCCATTCACTACATTCATTCACTACCCATTTCATACCCAAACCAATGATAAATAAAGTCAAAAAAACTTGAAAGATCATGATAAAAATAAAAGCCTAGAAATGATAAATAAAATTTTGATAATTACATACACATTCCCATTCATTACATTCATTCACTACCCATTTCATACCCAAACCAATGATAAATAAAGTCAAAGAAATTTGTAAAATCATGATAAAAATAAAAACCTAGAAATGATGAATAAAATTTTGATAATTACATACTCATTCCCATTCATTACATTCATTCACTACCCATTTCATACCCAAACTAATGATAAATAAAGTCAAAGAAATTTGTAAGATCATGATCAAAATAAAATGATGAATAAAATTTTGATAACAAAAACTATACAAATAAATACTCAAAAAATTAACACTAACAAAACAAAGTTCTATAATTCACAATATTGATAAATTAACTAAGTTATGTTAACTATCTACAAAATAAATGGTAAAACTCTTTAACCCACACCCATAGACAACATACCCAACTATAATGACAATCAAATTATGCAAACCCTTACCTTAGATATGAATTTGCTGAGAGGGAAGAGTAGTGAGAGTGGAGAATGTGGTTTTGTGAGAGTGAGTGGTGTGAGAGAGTTATGGGTGAGTGAGTTAGTGAGGGTGAGTGAGTGAGAGAGTTAGTGAGGCTGAGATTTTAGGTTTTCTCTGTGTGTTGAGCAGTGAGAGTGGAGAATGTGAGAGAGTTAAATGCCACGGGCTGAGTTTTAAATAAACATGCCCAGAGGAAATCGAGTCTATAAGACTCGAGTTACTGCATAAAACTCGAGTCTCTAAGACTCGAGTTATATGCGTATAAACTACATAATTTATAATACGATATATAGTTAAACTCGAGTTTATAAAACTCGAGTTTAGGTAGACTTAAAACTCGAGTTTATAAAACTCGAGATCCAGGTGGCATTTTTCCACCTCAGCAAGCCCAAAGCGAGCATAAAGCGAGTTTTTGAAACTCGATTTATTATGTAAATCTCGAGTTTCAAAAACTCGAGTTGCTATTTTCCTACATAGTTTCAAACTATGCCTAACTTACTATATTCATGCATCCACATGCCTAATCTGCACATTCCCCCGAATATTTGCAACCTGGGAAGGCTTCGTGGAAGCTCTGTTGACAAGGTTTGGAAATAGTGCCTATTAGGATTCCATGGAGTCATTAACAAGGTTGAAGCAAACTGCCAGTGTTATTGCATACAAGGGCCATTTTGAAGCATTATCAAACAGGATTAAAGGGCTGTCCGAGAGCCACAAATTAAGCTGTTTCCTTAGTGGCCTTAAGGATGAGGTAAGATTGCCAGTAAAGATGCTCCATCCCAAGAATCTCAATGACGCATTTGGGTTAGCAAAAATCCAAGAAGAGTACCTTCTCAGTTGCCGTAGAGGTCAGAGACTTTCTCTTGATTATGCTAAGCCCTCAATTTTTGGTCCAAAGCCTGAGGTGAAGGTGGATTCCAAATGGAAGTTACCCTTGTAGCGACTGTCACCTACTCAGATGGAAGAAAGAAGAAGGAAGGGATTGTGTTTCAATTGTGATGATAAATTTCAGTTTGGACATCAATGTAAGTCTACTAAGCTTTTCTTATTAGAGGGTCTTTATCCTTTCCAAGATGCTGGTTCTAATGTTCAATTAGTAGAACTGGATGAGTCTGAAGTCACTTTATTGCATTTAGATGAGGATAAACTTGTTGACAATAGGTCTGACCTAAAGGAATGGATGCTGAGATTACATTGTATGCTTTGTTAGGAAGTCCCTCACCTGGTACTATGAGAATTAAGGGAAAGATTAATGGACATTGGTTGATTATTTTGATTGACACATGAAGTACACACAATTTTATAGATGTTGCTATGGTTTCTGTCTTGAAATTGTCCTTAGATCCTTCTATGACCTTTGAAGTAAAGGTAGCTAATGGGGATTCTATTAGAACACAGGGTGTTTGTTCTAATGTCAAGGTTAATACGCAAGGTCGAGTTTTTTATGTGGATTTGAATGCCTTGGCTTTGGGTGATTGTGAATTGGTCTAAGGCACTCAGTGGCTTAGGACCCTTGGTCTTATTCAATGGGATTTTCTATAAATGTCCATGCTGTTTCATTATCTCAATTCTTCTGTAAAGCTAGTTGGTTTACACCCCACTGGTTTGACCATACAAAAGAGTACTGAGTTTTTCAGGCCAACTGTGAAGAAAGGACTCATGTTAAAGATTGTTTCCCCAGTTGTTACTTACCCTTCTACTCCACAATGTGTTCCTGGTATTGACGATTTATTGGCTGAATTTGTTGCTGTATTTGAGACACCTACTGGCCTGCCTCCCTACAGAGGACATGAGCACCAGATTCTCCTAAAAGAAGGCATAGAACCTGTATGTCAGAAACCTTACAGATATCCTCATTTCCAGAATAATGAGATTGAAAAGATTGTCACTGATCTATTGGAGGTTGGGTTCATTAGACACAGCCAAAGTCCTTTTTCTTCCCCAGTGTTGTTGGTGAGGAAAGCTGATGGATCTTGGCACATGTGTATAGACTTAGAGCTCTGAATCAGGCCATAGTTAAAGATAAGTTTCCAATCCCTGTTGTTGATGAATTACTTGATGAATTAGCTGGCTCTAGCATTTTTTTAAAGCTGGATTTGAGGTCGGGTTACCACCAAATCCATATGAAAGATGAAGACATTCCTAAGATTGCCTTTAGAACACACGAGGGGCATTGTAAATTCCTTTTTATGCCATTGGCTTGACCAATGCCCCCTTTACATTCCAAGCTTTGATGAATGTTGTTTTTAGACCTTACTTGAGGAAGTTTGTTTAGGTATTTTTTTATGACATCTTGGTTTTTAGCAATAGTTTGGAATTACATATTAAACATCTTAGGCTTATCCTTAATCTACTGTTGCAACATCTGTTGTATGCAAAAAGGAGCAAATGTGTTTTTGGCATTCCTGAAGTAGAGTATCTTGGACATGTGATCTCTGGTCATGGGGTAAGTGCAAATCCTAAGAAAATTTCAGCTATGCAAGCTTGGCCCTTTCCAAAATTTGTGAAAGCATTGCGTGGATTTCTTGGTCTCACTGGTTATTATAGGAAATTTATCCAACATTATGGTCAGATAGCTGCCCCCTTAACGGCGTTGCTAAAGAAACAAGCTTTTGTGTGGTTTTCTCAGGCTGAGGATGCTTTTCAGAGGCTTAAGGTTGCTGTGTGTCAACCACCTATTTTGGTTTTACCAAATTTTACTAAACCCTTTACTATAGAGTGTGATGCTTCTGGGGTTGGTTTGGGTGCTGTTCTGATGCAAGAGCAAAGACCAGTTGCATTCCACAATCAGATATTGAAGGGTAAGACTCTACATTTGTTAACTTATGAAAAAGAGCTTTTAGCCTTGGTCACTGCAATGCACAAGTGGAGACCCTACCTGTTGGGTAGGCCTTTTATCATCAAGACTGATCAGCAGAGCTTGAAGTATATTTTAGAGCAACGGATTGCTACTCCAGCCCAACAAAAATGGTTGGCCAAGTTGCTAGGTTATCTATTTGTTGTTAAATATAAGAAGGGTTGTGAAAATAAAGTGGCTAATGCTCTCTCTAGGAAAATGGATGCTGATCTGGGTGATTCAGTGGATCAAATTCCTTCTTCAGCCTCTCTATGCTTAATTTCCTTCCCTTGCCCTTCTTGGATTGAAGAGTTGAAAGCTTGTAATGCATCTTCTATAGAAGCTCAAAAGATTCTTTAGGATTTGCAGTCTGATGCAAGTTGTCCTAGGTCCTTCTCCTTGCACAATGGTCTCATTCTATTTAAAGGTAGGGTGTTTCTGTGGCCTACTTGTGCTCTAAAGGCCAGGGTTCTTCATTTGGTGTATGATAGTCCCTTGGGAGGGCATGCTGGTTTTTTGAAGTCCTACCATAGATGGAAACAGGATTTTTTCTGGCAAGGTATAAAGGCTGATCTGAAGATTCATATTAAAGAATGTGGTGTATGCCAACAGATGAAACATGAAACTTGCAGCCCTGCTGGACTGTTACAGCCTTTACCTATTCCAGATAAACCTTGGTCTACAGTGAGTATGGATTTTGTTAATGGGATGCCTAAATCTCAACATATGGATGTTATTATGGTAGTTGTTGGGGGAAATTACACTTTACCATCTTAAACTATACACCAGATTATATTTTGCACCGTAAACTATTCAAATGCACGCTTTGCACCCTAAACTATGAACCTTGTTACACTTTGCACCCTGACATTAGTTTTACTGTTAAGTTAGACAGAAATTAACAATACATGACTTGCACATGATTTTTGCTTAAGTGACACAATGTTTAAAGACCAAAACACCCTTTTCACTATCAATTAAAAACATTTTTTTTAGACCATTATCTCTCTCGTGTGCAGACACAACTCTCTCCCAAGGTTTTTTCTTCTTATTGGACTGCACCTTTGAATGGCTTTTTCCAAAGTTGGCACCACCACACATTGACTGTTATCACCACCACCATATGTTGTTGCACCCGTTGAAGTTCTTACAGCAGTAGAACTTGCAGCACTAGCTTGGAGTTCTTACGCCTTCTGCCCAAGAATTTCTAGCAATTCTTGCACCTCCAACCTAAGAATTTCAACAGTTCTCGCACCTCTAGCCCAAGAATTTGGGGACCAATTGAAGACAAAACATTCAATACAACAATTGAAACAAAAAATGCTATTTTATACAATATTCCACAAAAAATCATTGTTTCTCTTGTAAAAACAAAAACCCAGTCATAATTAACAATTCCAAAAAGCTGCAAAACAGTAAAGCTCTACCTATTAGTCCTAACCCACCTTTCATCAATAATATGCCCAACCGGACCCATCAAAAATCACAACCATTATTAATAACATCATACATCAACCATTACCCAAGACACACTTGCAAAGAGTGAGACCTAAGAGAGCACTTGTTCTTGCCCAAAAGACACGGAGACTAAGTTGGGGATAAAAATTGTTGGATCTTTTTGGGTTTCAATTTGGAATTTACAGTTTCTTTTGTGAAAAGTGAGAGAGTGAGAGAGTGATTGAAGAAGCTACAGTTTAGGGCTTTCATCGAGGTGGTGGAGAGCAGTGGTGTCGCGATGGCGGAGCCGAAGATATCTTTGATTGGGGGATTTAGGATAACAGACTTACATTTGGGGAAAGTGAGAGAGCTAACTATGACTGTTCGACACATGCGAGAGAGATAAAGAGCGAGAGAGATAAAGAGTTGGGAAAAAAAACTTTTGTTTTTAATTGTTTTTGAAAATGGTATTTTGGTCTTTCGACAATGTGCCACCTATGTAAAAATTATGTGCAAGTCATGTGTTGTTAAAACTAACATTGGGGTGCAAAGTGTAACGAGGGTCATAGTTTAGGATGCAAAGTGTGCATTCGAATAGTTTAGGGTGCAAAGTGTAATTTAATGTATAGTTTAGGGTGGTAAAGTGTAATTTTCCCGTAGTTGTTGATAGGTTTACCAAATATGTGCATTTCATTGCACTCTCCCATCCTTATTCTGCTTCAAAGGTGGCTCAACACATTCTGAAACTCCATGGCATGCCTACTTCTTTAGTCTCTGACAAAGATCCAGTGTTCACTGCTAAGTTTTGGGCTGAGTTGATGAAGCTTCAGGGTGTCCAATTAGGTGTCTTCTGCGTATCACCTTCAAACTGATGGCCAAACAGAGGTTGTCAACAGAAGTTTGGAACATTACCTCAGGTGTTGACAGACCTTCTGAGTGGTGTGATTGGTTGTATTTGGCTGAGTTCTGGTTCAATACCAATTACCACACTGCTACTAAGCTTACTCCATTTGAGGCCCTCTATGGCACTGCTCCTCCTAAGCTACTGGACTATGTTCCAGGCACCACTCGGGTAGTTGCTATTGATACAGTGCTCAGGTCTAGAGAGCAAATTATGTCCTTACTCAAGCATAACTTGGTGGTTGCTCAAGCTAGGATGAAGCAACAGGCTAACTTGCATAGGACTGAGAGGACTTTTCAGGTTGGTGATTGGGTGTACTTAAGGCTTCAGCCTTACAAACAATAATTTGTGGCTTATAGAGCTTCTCACAAGCTGTCACCCAAATTCTTTGGTCCTTTCCAAATTATTCAAAGGATTGGGGCAATTGCTTATAAATTGGATCTTCCCTCTGGTTCCCACATTCATCTTGTTTTCCATGTTTCCTATTTAAAGCCTAAGTTGGGTCACAGGACTGTCCCTCTTACTCTTTTGCCTTCTGTTAATTCCCATGGAATTCTCGCCCATGAGCCTATGGCTATTCTGCAGACCAGGTCTATTCAGCTACGTAAGAGGACAATTTCTCAACTATTGGTCCAGTGGTAAGGCTATTCCCCGGAAGATGCTACATGGGAGGATCTTTTGTCCCTTCAGCGACAATTTCCACATCTTGTGGGCAAGATGTTTTGATGGGGAGGAGTAGTTGTTAGGAATCCCAGTGCCATAGTCTAATCTGGATTGATTTGTATTAGTCATGGATATTTTAATTGGTTGGTTTGTATTGTGTTGACTATATATTTTAGTCATAGATATTTTAGTTAGTGATATTTTACTTGTAATTGTTAGTCGGTGCAAGTAGTTAGTGATGAGCTGGCATATAAGTGAGCTGGCATGAGAAGTTAGTTAGTGTTTTGGTTAGTTAGTTGTTAATTGAAGAGAAATAGAGAGAGGCTCGGGTATATAAGTTGTAAGTACACAATTGAAGAACTAAACAAAGAAACTACTCAGCTATTTGCTCTTTTCCCTTATCTCTCTCTCTCATCTTCTTTCATAACTTCATCTTCTTGTGTTCTTAATTCTGGAGGTCAGTTCCCTCGAATTAACTACCCTTATCTCCCTAAGTTCTTGAATAGTCAAGAACTTAACACATTATCTATACACTCCCGAAGCTTTATTAGTCTTTTTTTCTTCTCATCCTTCAACCAATTTTGGGTACAAATAAGCGCTTCAACTGTGCTAGGAGATAGAGATCTACGGAATGAATCCAAAACACACCCCCCATACTAAAAACAGACTCTGATGCAACAATAGAGACAAGAATAGCCAACACATCATGGGCAATTTGGGAAAGAACTTGATATCTAGAAGAATTCACCTTCCTTTGCATCAAAATGTCTAAACCTTCCATGTTAGGATCCTTAGAAGATTTCCACAGATACCTATCCAATTCAGATTTGCATTCCACACTATCTTCATCCACCAAGTGTTGCTTAAATTTAGTATTATACCTTTTAAAGCGATCAAAAGCATTACCAACACTTGGATCGAAGTCCCTACACAATGAAGCGCTACTACCATTACTAACAACACTGGACGCTCCATTTTGACCCACTCTCTCCATATACAACCTTTTCGACGCATCTCGAACCCTAGAGCTTATCACATCCTCCTTGTCCTTCCCATACCATTCCCTAAACCAAAACTTGACATACTTCAATTTATACCTTGAGTCAAAAAACAACATCAACAAAAAGCACCAAATTGATATTATCAATACTTCCCCAATGCTTCTCATTTTTTTTTTCATGTCTCTCGCCATACTCCTCAAAAGAGAATCCCCATCAACACTCACAACTGTTGCAATTGATCTCCAATACTAATTAGCTCATGGAAGTATGTATTGAAGGTGATAAACAAGGACCCAGAAAATCTAAGTGTCGCCTCATAAAATATGCCAAGAAACGCCACAAAGGTCTTGACATTTTCCCAATCAAGATAGCGAGGACCAATGGGCTTTTTTCCCGTTTCCATTCGCTTAAAAAAAAAATAAAGTTTGTAACGTCCGTCCTCCTCTTTCAACCTATCAAATGCTCTCACAAATTTCAAAGCACAGTCTAACATGAGATAAGTCAAATTCCACCTTGTTGGTACATCAAGGGATAACAAAAATTTTGCTTTAATTTTCTCCTTATCAACACATTCTTGAAACTTCTCAAACCCTCCAGGAGAGGCTTTCACATATCACATCGCATTCCAAACCTTAACAATTGATTCATAAATGGACTTCAACCCACTTTGCACTATTGAATTCAAGATACGCATACAACAACGCATATGCATAAACTCACCACCCAATATGCTATTATTTCTTTCTTTTGTTTTCTTCTTCACATAATCAATTGTCACATCATTAGAACTAGCATTGTAACAATCTATAACCCACTTCAACAAACATTATTCAACCACCCTACCTATGGTGTCCCTATCCCCTTTGTGATTTACCAAGATTTTCTTTTGGTAAATCCAATCACTATCAATGAAGTGTGCGGTGATTACCACGTAGTTCAAGTTTTATATAGCGGTCCAAGTATTCATTGTCACACAAACCCATTGTCCAACAAAATCCCTTCTTAAAATATCCACCTCACTAAATAAATTTTCATACAACCCCTAGCAATAGTAGTGCAATGGGAAATAGCAAACCTAGATTCAACTATTTCCATAAATTCTTGAAAGTCTTGATGCTCCACAAATTTAAAAGGTAATTCATCAACGATGATCATCCTTGCCAATGCCATCTTTATCCTCTCTTCACTATAGTTCGCAACCACTAGCACATTTGAACCACTTTCCCCTTCCTTCTTAACTTGCAAAGACAAAAATATTTTGTTTATCATCATGGGAAAAAGGTCACTTCTTACAAACATCCATGTGGTGCACATTCCTGAAGTACCATATGTCTTGTCATGGCAATTATATTGATTTTTACAATAATAGATTGTGACTTTGGTTTCTCGGGATCACCATCGAGCAACTTAGTGAAGTACTTCCATGCTATAAATGGGTCTTTACCACCCTGTTTAGGTGGCAATGGGGAAAGTGATGCACGGAGTCCAATAGGTACTACAAGTTTAGGTAGGCTAGCACTACCAGGAGGAAGGGGGTCCCCAGGTCCCAGGTGCATCAAATCCAGGTGGAGCATCGACATCCATCTAATAAAAAAAATTCCAACTAAAAAAACAAAGTTTGCACAACAATGTCGAATAATAATTTTTCTAGTAAAAACAGTGTCAAATAACTTAACCTCAATCAATAAATATCACAACTAGATCCAACAATAGCAATAATTACTAAACGAGGTCCAACAAGGCAACAAGAATAGTCATTAGTCATCACTTAACAATTCATATTGTCACTAAAAACAATAACAGTAGTCAATCAGTTTCTTCTCAAGATCAAATTTATTTTTTCACAATCTACTAACCAATGTAAGTATGTAACATCCTATATTCCGTAATTAAATAAAATAAACTTTTTTAAAAAAATCAATAGCAAAATGAAACAGTAAAAGAAACATTGATATAAAAAATTTATATTAATTTCCTGTAAAATTTTCCAATACATATAAAGATAATAACATAAATTAAAAACGAATTCATTATATTATTCTCAATATAAATATAACATAAAAGCTAATTATATATATCTTAAAGCAGTGGTTACTACATATTAAAAAAAAAAATTCTGAATAGTGAATGATTAGAGATTACCTCTCAGAGAAAGATTGGAAAAGAGTGAGAAATCTCTCAGTCAAAATCACCCTAAAAAATTAAAATGCAAGAAAAAAAAAACTACTACTTTTCAAAGAGAGAGAGAGAGATTAGTGTTCAGTGATCACCTCTCAGTGAAATTGAAGAAGAGTGAGAACTCTTAGCTCAATCTATCTAAAAAAAAAAAAATCTGGGGAAAAAAAAGTTAAAAGACTACTAGACTCTAGACTCACTGTTCGGACTTTGGAGAGAGAGTAAAGGGAGTTACCGATGGTAGCTGTGGTGACTAGTGAGGCAGAGTGCCAGTAGTTCCAAGAGCGGTGAGCTGAGAGAGAGACTGAGGTCTGACCATCTAAGAGAGTTTGGGTTTTTGGAGAGAAAAGAACAAATTTATACTCCACAAAACTTGGCCCAAAACGACGTCATTTTGGGTTTTGTGTTTTTTTTTTTTTAAACCTCTAAATGAAACAACACATTTCTTTTTGAAAAATAAAAACCCAACCTTTTATTCCTCATCGGTTCGGTTTGAGTGTTCATCGGTGAAGGATTGCAGGCTCTAGCGTCATCACCGCACCGACATCGGAACAAGCTTCGCCCTCTTCTTGCCGGCATCAGCTTAGTCGGTCAGCACCAATGTATGTGCATCACTTGCTTCCCTATCATGCACTAGATCAACCTACAACTAGCCACACTTGAGGCAAGTGTGTATTCAGGTTTGGGTGCGAGTGTGGTGCGATAACTCGGCAATTTTTGAAAAAGTAAGGTGCTAGTGCGGTGGGATATGTTTATTAAAAAATTATTAAAAATATTTTTATTTTTATTTTCTATATATTGCTAAGCATACTTTTTCATATAATTGTAAACATATACCAATTTAAGAGTAATAGTAGATGATACAGTGTATTTTGACAAAATTTGAGATGAATTTAGGGATTAGGCAGCAGATATGTATATATATATATATATATGTATATATATATATATATATAATTTTTTAAATAATCAAATAAAATAAGATTTTTATTTTAAAAAAGAAAAACAGTTACCATGGTTCTTTAGTAAAAGACTCACATATTAGGGAATTCTAAACAATCCAACTAATTACTTTTTAGTTTTTCCATGCACCAACGTGAAACGCACCCACATCCTGACATCCCCACCTACTCATTTTGTTTACTTAAATTTTTAACCTTTGTCTTTCTTTACTTTCTAGTTTCTTCCAGCCTTTCTTTCTAACATCTTTACCGTGGCTCTATCTACTTCCCTTCTTCTTCATCTTCCTTTCACAAGTAAAATCGTCCACTTCATCTTGCCCGTTTTTTTTTTATCCACTTTCGTTCACACTTTGAAAGGGGCAGAATAATTTTGAGACGAGACTATCATCATCAACGCAACTTTTTTTGTTATACGGATTTTGGCCTGTTTCAGCCAATACCGGCTGAATCGGTGCAAATCGGCCCATTTCGGCACAAATCAACGTGAATCCAAAAAAAAAAACTTGCCACGAGCTATAAACAAGCCGAGTTTTGTTGAGTAGTGCATGTTCAAACTTGACTTGCCAATAAAAGTTAAAAGCTCAAGCTTGACTCAAGCTTATGACAAGCCTAAAATAATTTTTGAGCTTAAGCTTGTAGAAAAGTCATAAAGCTTGGGCTTAGCTTGGCTTGGCATAATTAATTAGTCAAGCCAAGCTCAAGCTCAAGCTTAAACTTAATATCAAGCTCAAACTGGAGCTTAGGTCAAGCTTTCGGGTTTGAGGTTTAAGAAAATTACTTTATTAAATGCTTAAATCTCCAAAATCAATTACAAAATAGTATATTCATTCTATCATGCTTCTTGTCACACTTATGATTAACCACTATTCAAATTTAAATTTTACACAATTAAATCCATTCATTCATCCTTCCTTATCTACAGTTCAAACAATTGTTTAAAATACAATTTTTACATTTACATTAGATAGTGAAGAATTAGAAAAATACTTGCTTGTACTTTTATGAATGACAAAAAATTAACATGTTTTATAACTTTACATTAAATGGTTGATGGAAAAAGATTATATGTGGCTCACTTAAATTTTTTTTTTATTGGAACTAAAGTCCAAAGTCTTGGTGCCTAGTTAGTTTAGACTTTAGAGGGAAGGAAAAAAAACAAGGTAATGGGTAGTGCTCTTATGTATGTAATGAATAAAAAGATCAAGGTAATGGTGCCAAGTCATTATTAAGACATATGTAATGAATTTATTTAGCAAACACATATAAACTTAAATGAGTCTATGCTTGAATTGTTTTGTATCAAGCTTTATAACTCACAAACTTGTTCATGAACAAATATTTTTGCTTGGCCTCAGCTTGTTTATTAAACAAGCCTAAAACTAAGACTCAAACTTGGCTTATTTATAAACAAACAAATATGAACGGACTTTTTATCTAACCAAACCTGAGTTTTTCATAAACGGCTTGGGTCACTTACAGCCTTACTTGCCACAGGCACGCGATTAGTAGCCTCGACCACTGCACGACGTGTCCATGCGTGTTGGTTCAGGTCCGCACCTGTGCTTCTTAGGTTCCAAAGAGGGATAGTCCGGATGCAGTTCATTTTAAAAATTAGCTGTTTACTGGTGCTTATGTTGTGTGATAAGTAGTTTCTTTTACTTGTAACAGAAAGTTAGTTGATAAGATTGTTAGTGATAAGTGCAATAGCCAATTAGTTAGTTAGAGAAGTTTGTTAGGCTTTGGCCAATCACGTGGTAGGTTCTTGTAACTAACTCAACAACTTGCTTATGTAACTATAAATAAGCAACGCTACCCTCATTGTAACTAGTTGAATTTGAATCTAAGAAATCTCTACCTATGAGATATTATTTCAAGAGTGTGTCTCTTGAAAACCTAGTTCATTCTTTCTTTTCTCTAAGCAACTTAGTTTTCTAAAGTAGCATTCCTTTTCACCATTTTCCTCAATCAAAGAAGATTGCAAATGATATGACTAGTGAAGAGCTAATCCAACCACCTCCTGGCTATCCTTCTTTCTCAGTGCTACTATAACACGAGGAGTTTCAAATTGCAACAGTAAAAATACTTGCAGAAGGGAAGCACTCGTCAAGTATATAGCTGCCCTCATTGTAACTAGTTAAATTTGAATCCAAGAAATCTCTACCTATGAGGTATTATTCCAAGAGTGTATCTCTTGAAAAGCTAGTTTATTCTTTTTTTTCTCTAAGCAAATTAGTTTTCTAAAGTAGCTTTCCTTTTCACCATTTTCCTCCATCAAAGAAGATTGCAAAGGATATGACTAATGAAGAGCTAATCCATCCACCTCCTGGCTATCCTTTTTCTCAGTGCTACTAAAACACAAGGAGTTTCAAATTGCAACAGTAAAAATTTAATTACTAAAAATGAATGCATTGCATCACTGCTAAAATTATAGCTGCTATCTCACCTGCAAAGAATCAAATCTTGAAGAAATGATTGAAACCTCCTACAATCTTGGGCGCATATTCATCCAGTACGTTTGCTGTGTCACTCTTCAAAACTGTACAGATGGGACTAATCTCGAGCACAGACCAAAAAGGTTATAAACACCACTGCCAGCCCACTGGCAAAAGATATTGAATTCATCAATTCAGACGAGAGGAATTTCATTAAATCTATCCATAATAAAATCAAATTCCATCATTTTCTTCATAAAAAATACTCAAAAGTTATCAGAGATAAATGATCTTACCGGGAATGAAGAGATTCCAAAGTGAAGTCTGCTACAAAGGGCCTGTTTGATTCAGTATGGGTTTGTACTCATTTTCATTTTTCGTACTCATTTCCTCTTCTCAAATCTTGTAAATATTTTTTGTTCTCAACTCATTTTCTATTTGACACCAATTTCGGTCTAGTGTTTGTTTCGCTCAATTCTTCTATTTACTGACAAAATCAATGGTGACCCTATCTCCTGCTAGAAACCTTTCATCTACTTCATCAAACCCAGCCGCAACTCCAGATCATCATAATCAACCAAAAACCAACCACAGCTCCAAAAATTACCATTTCATACCACCTCCCTCAATATGAAAAAAATATATATTTAAAAAAAAAAAAAACCTACGACTTGCATTGCTTACTTGAATGTAACACAAGAATATTAGCACAAGCATGTAGCAAACTAACTTTTGGGAATAAACCAGGACAATTGGTAATGTGTTGAGCAAGACGTTAAGCAGCAGGTGAACTAGGTGAGGTCACAATGTCAATAGAATAAAAGTAGCCAATTAATCAGCTGCAGATGTGCACTACAATGACATTTTGAGTTGACTATTAAAAGGATACACATCTCATAATAGTCTTATGATAAAATCATAATGCTTCTAGGGTAATTATTAATGTAACAATCATAGTTATTTTGATGAGTAAGTTTTGGACCAAGGGGAGAAGGAATGGAAGATTAAAACTAGTGAACAGGTGTGGTCCCAATGATACCTTCAGGGTTTTATTTAATAATCATTATTATAGGTAACAGAAAATTCTTTCTTGCAAGATAGAAGGATCATGAGCATATTAAAAATAGAAGAAAAAGTCACAAGAGAATCTAAAGAAATTAAAAAGAGAGAACCCTATACAAACTTGTATCGAGATATTCAAATTAAACCTTTAAGGCATGCTTCAAGAGATCCAACAATACACAAAAATGTGCTTGTATCTAAATTTAAAATAAAAAGCCAAATGACAGTTGAAAAGGATCTCCAAGAAAGCAAGGTAGGCTTGAGCCAACTGCAAAAAAGCAAAGAAAACGGACAAGAAAATATTATATTTGCGTTAAACATGAATGATAACAACATTGTAAAATGGCTACTGAATATACTGTACATGATGAGAACTTTCACCAAGTGCATGCAAAATCTGCTGTCAAGAGTTTTAACCTAAAATAATCCTTATAATTGGGCAATTAAAATAATTCTTTCAGTCATCCAACTGGGGATGAAGATAACATAAAATAGAAAGCACACATACTAAAGCATCATTACTAAATGCTCTGTAGTCATGACTCATAAATGCACCGTGCATTCAGTAAGATGAGATCAGGCAAGTTTCTTTGAGAGCCCTTAAGGACGGGTTGCTCTTAGGTCACTCTCAGAAATTTTCTTTTTTGATAACTGATAAGTCACTCAACAAATTTTAGGCCCTATACAGCCTCCATTTGTCAGGCCATATATCAAATGATCATAATCGGTTCAATTATAAGCTAAAAGCAACCCCCTTCACCTATAAATAGCTGCACGACAAGTTAAATTAGGATCTTTTCTTCAGTCATTTAGTATTTTGAGGGGTCTAAGAGAATGTATTATATCTTGAATCATACTCTGAAGGAGAACAAGTCCATGGAATCATTAATGCATCTCTTTGAGTACCTTATGACTGACTTTCAGAACTGCTTCATGTTCTCATTGAGCTACTTCATTCTCTGCCTCATTACTCCTTATCATGCCCCTTCCCAAAACAAAGCTTCTTCCCCACAACAATCGTTAGCACTAAGAATTCTGTTGGGCATCTTTTCTTTCCTTCCCGACATATGGAATCTTTCTAAGAACCCTTTGGAGTTGCTTACCAACATGAAAAGAGAGACAAGGAAACAGAACCAGTGTAATGGAGGTGCATATAAATTCTGTAAAAGTAGAACAATCAAGAAGATCCAACAAACTAGAGAAGGAATGACCACCCATACTAGCCATCCAATCTTACAAAGTGCGCTGAAAAATCAACTTCACTGCCACCATAGGTTGTTCAATGCCTTTGAATGTCCAGCAATTCCTTTCCTTCCAAATGAACCATGTGGTAGAAAGATGGAAAAGTAGAAAATGCACTTTTGCAAAAAAAAAACTTGTCATGTGTCAGCAAAATTAAAAAGATTCAAAAATTGGGCAAGAGATACAATATATGAATTCTGTGGCTTTTCTTAGCTTATTAACCGGTTTGACTAAAAGTGCTCTAATATATGATCAGCTTTGTAGATAGGTAGGAGATACAGTGACTAGGAATGACATATATTAAATATTTTTTATTTTCTTGTTTTTCCAATTTACAATCTAGTCAAGCAAAGCAGTAGCACATGCTCATTTATAACTCCTCTTCCTAAAGGGGGGACGGTAAAGAAGACATGGATAATGATGCCACCTGCCTTGGAATTACAGACCCATTTACAACAAGGTTATTAATTAGAAATAAATTATTCGCGGAAAAACTTTAATATCTTAAATAAAGGGGTTTTAACATTGTGATCCAAGTAAATTTTCAGCAGATCTAACCCAATTGTAGACAGCGTTATAAATAATATTACATGCTCTATGATGTTTTACTGTGTAGTAATCGTATATTTCGTTATGTTTTTCAGACATCTTATTGCTGCTTTTTTATATTTAGTTGGCATCTAGTGAATTTCTTTTTGGCATATGACCAATATTATTAAATATCTATAAAGAGAGTAAACCTTGTGATTTAGGGGGGTCAAAGCATCTCTAAGTTCCAAGTTTGATTTTAAAACTGATGCAACATAATATAGAGAAAAACAAAACAGTAATTGATTGGTCCATGTACAAGAGATCCACCTTTTCATGTAATTGAAACTATACTGGTAATTTAACATTGAAAAAATGAAGTCAAAACAAATATAATCCACTTTGCACGAATTCATTGGTGCAAGTCATTAAATGGGACAAAACTTCAATTGTGTAGCGTCATTTATAAAAAAAAACAATCGCCGTATAGAGGCTAGCTGAAACAAGCACTCCAAAGCTTGATATTAAACATTAGGGAGAATCTAAGAGTTAGTAAGGAAAAAATAATCAACTCACATGTTGAGCAGAAAAGTTACAATTCAACCTCAAATAAAGAATTTTCACCAAACAAATTGATGAAACCAATGAAAAAAGGGATCAGCTAACAATTTGACATTTCATATGTTGAAAACTAGTATGAAAGATCGTAGTAACATATAATATAAAGGCTATAACTTATAATACAACAAAAATTACACTGAATTTTAAATGAGTAATGTTTCATCCCAAAACTAACAGAAGATTAAATCTTAACAAAATTATTTTGACTAAAAAATATACATAGTCAGCTATGGTCCCAAAAAAAATAATAATAATAATCAATAATTTAAAAACAAATGTCAATTTGATCACTCCACAAGAATTACGAAGACGAGCCAACTTTAGGTTACACTACACAAAATAATAAAGATGTGCTTATATGAACAGATCTATTTACAAAGCTTTTAGAGGATATGTTATGATAAAAACATAAGAGTAAATTCAAACACAATAATATAGTTGAAGAGCTGGAGGGAAACTATGCTTTTATAATTTGACACCAAAAAACCAGCCCAAAAAATTGTAATTTTTATGTTGAAAAAACTTGTATGGAATTCCTATGACAGTCTTATTTAATAAAGGGATAAAATGATATAACAAGGACAGAAACTCTTCATCATGTGATATGGCGGATAGTGAATAAACTCGTTAGTGACTACAGCAAAAAGAGGACACTTGGACAGATGTTTAGCAACATGAGAAAATCATGAATTGCATACACAATTAGAAATGTGAGGTGTTCACCTATGGCATTCAGATCTGGATGGTTTTACTGTAGCATTCTTTCAAGCTTGTTGGAGCATAATGAAAAATGACATAATGGAAGTCTCAAAGAGCAATGTGAGTGTGATGCGGTTCATTTTTAAAGCTTGTTGTTACTAGCTTATATTGTATAATAAGTAGTTTCTTTTTACTTTTAATAGCCTTTATCACTTGTAACAGAAAGTTAGTTAAATGATAGGTTGTTAGCAATAAGTGCAATAGTCTATTAGTTAGTTAGAGAAGTTAGTTAGGCTTTGGCCAATCACACGACAGCCACATGGTGGGTTCTTAGAACTAACTCATCAGCTTGATTATGTAACTATAAATAAGCAAGGTTGCTCTCATTGTAACTAGCTGAATTTGAATCTAAGAAATCTCTACCTATAAGGTATTATTCCAAGAGTGTGTCTTTTGATAAGCTAGTTCATTCCATCTTTTCTCTAAGCAACTTACCTTCCTAAAACATCTTTCCTTTTCACCATTTTTCCTCCATCAGAGTGAGCCCCCTCAACAGGAGATACCAGAGGAGAACGCAGAAGACTCGAGGTGAGTTCCCTATGGCCAATTGGAGCCAACCAGTGAGGAGTTTGCAGCAATGTCGATAGGAAGAGATCCAGCAGTAGTAGCGGTGGAGCCTCACGTTGCAGGACCCACCTAGAATTCATGCCCGGTGGCTGCCTCAGAAGAAGCAACACATCTAGCCCACGGTTCCTAGTGTCGGCACTCCTAGCTTTAGCAGTGGCTGGATGCATCCCTTGATGGTTGGAGGTTAGTTCAAGGGCAAGGGGTCAAAGGGCAGATGGCTTGATGGGGATGAAGATGTGGCTAATGGAGTAACTTTAGAGGAGGAAGTTTATAAAAATAAAAAACCGTTGAGGAGTAAGTGTTAGAAGTTACCCCTTTGAACACCTTCTTTACAATCAATGTCTTTGCTTCTCCTACTTCTATACAGTAAACTAATCAACATTTACTCAAACATTTCAAAAATGTTTATGGGAAAAAAGTGAGGAGAGAGAAAGAGAGGAGTACTGACTACCGAGTGGAGGAGAATCGAAATCGATGATCCCTGAGAACTGGGGAATACCATCATCGTCTGCAAGAGACACAATATTCAATAATCAGGGTAAATTTTGAATAATTTATTAGAGAGAGAGAGAGAGAGAGAGAAAGAAAGAGAGAGATGAAGGAGTGAGTATCGAAAGAGCGCTTGGAGGAGCAGAGAGGCCTACGAGAAGACAGTAATGGCGATCGATGAGGCTCAATGGTATCTTCCTGTGCCCTTCCTGTCCGCCATTTTTGAAGCAGAGAAGAGAAGGAAGGAATATAAAAGCAAATTATGTGTCTTTTGAAAATGTACTTTCTGACGAGTGTTACTTATACTAGATAGAAATATTAGTTAAGGATATAAGGATAGTAAGCATGTTAAAAGCAGAACAATAAGTCACAAGAAAATCCATAGAAGTTAAAAAGAGAGAACACTATACAAACCTGGGTCGAGATATTCTCAATTAGACCTTTAAGACCTGCTTCAAGAGACCCAACAGTCTAAATAAATGCGCTTGTATCAAATTTAAAATAAAAGCCATATGGCAGTTGAAATGGATCTCCAAGAATGCAAAGTAGGCTTGAGCCAGCTGGAAAAAAACAAAGAGAAAGGAAAAGAAAAGATTAGATCTGCGTGAAACATGAACAATAAGAACATTATAAAATGGCTACTGAATATTCTGTACATGATGCGAACTTTGACCAAGTGCAAGCAGAATTTGTTGTCAAGAGTTTTAACCTTAAACAATCGGACAATTCAAATAATTCTTTCACTTATCCGACTAAGGAAGAAGATAACATAAGCTAGAAAGCACACATACTAAAGCATCATTACTAAATGATCTATATTCATGACTCATAAATGCACCATTCATTCAGTAAAATGAGATCAGGCATGTTACTCTGAGTAGCCCTTAGGACATCCTGCTCTTAGGGTCACTCTCAGTAAATTTCTTGTTTGATAAGCCACTCAGAAAATTTCAGGCCCTATACAGCCTCCATTGGTCAGGCCATGCGTCAAATGATCATAATTTGTTCAATTATAAGCTAAAAGCAACCCCCTTCACCTACAAATAGCTGCACAGCAAGTTTAATTAGGATCTTTTCTTCAATCACTCAGTATTTTGAGGGGTCTAAGAGAATGTTCCAGTTCTTGAATCATACTCTGAAGGAGAACAAGTCCATGGAATAATTAATGCATCTCTTTGAGTACCTTATGACTAACGCCTATACTTATAAAGTCTTTCAGAACATCTTCACGTTCTCATTGACCTACTTCATTCTCTACATCATTACTCCGTATCATGCCCCTTCCCAAAACCCATGTTCTTCCCCACAACAATCGTTAGCACTAAGAATTCAATTGGGCATCTTTTCTTCCCTTCCCTACTTATTTTCTGGTCACTATAATCTTCCTATGCTATGGGTTTCCATGCCCTCTATCCTATCAACTAAAATTTGGAATGGGTTAATCATCTTCCATTCAAAATTATACATTGTTCAGGGCCCTGTGTGTAGGTTGGTTCAAGTAAGTTTAGTATGAATTTGTAATTAAAAAAGATTAACAATGAAATATCTCAGTGATGCAGGGAGATCATACATTGAATGGAAGTGACCAGTAGGAATAGTTCTCTTAAAAACACAAACACATCATTGAAATCTGAAAGGAACAATATAACTCAAAGCTAAAGTATATACCTTTCAAATTTTCAAATAGATCATCCAAAGGAATAGACAATATCATTCGGAGAGCAACATCTAGAGCATCAACAAGAGATCTATCACCATAAAGTTCAAACACACCAAAGTTCACATAGTTCCCAGCAAGTGCTGCCAAACAGAAATGAACCACATATAAATATGCATACTGCACAGAAATGTTTCTTGAGTCACTTTTCAATATTCTCCTGTGTCTCTTGTTGCTTGGATGCAAGACATCCTTAGATTCCTCTTCTAACATTTTGTCATGTGAATTTTTTCTCATTGGATCGAAGTGTATTTTTTAGTTAAGTAGCCACATAGCCGAACCTTAAGAGAAAAACCTAAAGAATAGCACCTAAGATATTGTAATTAAGTTTTTTTCCTACAAAGAAATACGAGATGATATCAACTTTGGTTGTCAGGAAACCAGTTCAAGCAGAGCATTCAAGTATATAGCAACTTTCAAAAACATGCTTCTCCTGGTCTACAAGACCTAGAGACACAAGAAATAATCCCCATACCTCTAGTAAGAATGGTCAAACAAATCCATACTCCTTTGTATTTGAAAGTGTACTTATCTGCTGCATTGCAAAGGGGCAAAATACTTGATACAAAGGCTACAATCAGTTTGCTGATTTCTTGAAAAAGCAGTATGACATTAGGAGATTATGAATCAAAAGCCACTCTCAGATTATTCAGCACCAACTCGGCAATAAATTTCTACAATGGAGTTGTGACCTATACCATGGTTTTCTGTCAAAAATTCCTTTGAACAAATGGAGAATTCAATTTCATCTAATTTAAGATGCACTTAATGAGATGACTAGGTCAGTTTATACACCCCTATAACTATCCAAGTAAAACTATCCTTAATCTTGAATAAACAAGACATAGAATCAGCTGCATTTCCTCCTTCATGCTTTACACCCTCCATGACAAAAGCACCCTATCAAAAGTTCAATAGTATAAATACATCCAGCCCAAAAAACAGAGTTCCCCATAAGCTCTGGAGTCAGGATGAACAATTGGTTAATGGACTACACCTTAGCCTCCTATATAGGATAATGCCCAGAAAAAGTGCTTACTATCTTATATTTTGGTCACAACCAGTCCAAAGCCCGGAAAATGAGGATCATAGTAGGTTGACGGTCAACATAAAATGTAGTCACTTTATTAGGAATGGATCCTAACCTGTTTTAAGCAAACCATATTAACATTCCCGCTATGCAAAAAATAACATAAAAAAAAAATTAAAAATTTTAAATCCCAGTAGGCCATTAGTCAGGATCATGAAGACCATGAACATTACTCAAAAAGATCTTAAGACTCATATGAGCTCCAATCCCCTCTGCTAACTTCACTTCCCTCAACTTCCCTTTCCTAACTAATAATATACAGCCATTATGTTTCTTAACCTCTTAACAAGTTGATGTAAAACGTGACCTCCTGCTCCCCATTTGCCAACCTCCTTGTTTCTTCATCCAAGACCATTGGCTCCAACCACATAGCATCATTTTAAAGCCCCTAAAATGACACTATAATTACTGAAGCTCATTAATATGCTTCAAAACCCAATGTAAAACAGCAATTTTCAAGAATAGTATTTGGCTATGTAATTCAATTCCAACATACAAAATGTAGGTAGTCCCCATCTAACAGATTGAAAAATCCCTTAATGATGTAGTTTGGAAGTTAGAAAGTCTGCTTGCTAATTGTCTCCCCTTCACAGTCCTCCAACAACTTCAACGACATAGAAAGGATTGGGAGGGAGTTGCCCTCAAAAACATAAGCTACCTAACCATATCCCTCACTTTAAGTAACATGTAAACCCTAAATATTAACCGCATTATCGGTAACTCTATAAGTCCACATTGTGGCAACATCTCCATTGAAATCCTCCTTCAGCAACTAAAGGGCTCATTTCTTATGACTTACTACCCAGCACTTCCTTTGTTTTTGTTGCATAAGACATTCTGACCATCAACTTCCTTTGACGGTTGCAAATCAGCTCCAACTTCATTTTTACCTCTAGCAACAAAGAATGCAGACTGTCATGAATATGTATAAGGAGGGAGAAATTTAAAATTTTGGAATTACTCACTTCTAAATAAGATGTATTTGTGCAAGTGACCTTTAGGTCAAATAGCATTTTCTAGTATTTTACAAAGACAATTAGGGTTCGAACCTCCCCTCCCCACTTATTATGTATCCAAAAAAATTAATGTGTGTGTGGGTTTGGGTAAATTAATTAAACCTATAAACATTTCCCAAAGCACAATGTTGTATTAAAGAACTAAAGCCCCTTTTAACTGCCAAAGCCAAAGCTTCACTGTAACCCAAGTTGGGTAACCCAACTCTGGCGACGACGTCATTCATATCCTCCTAGGCTTCAGGGACCACACTCAAACACAGACCAAGATATTTATACCCTCTCTAACGTCAACCTCACGATGACTAAATTGTGACTGTCCCTACACCTCTGATCACTACCAACAGTGTGAACAAACCCCCAAAACTGGCACCACTTCTGCCAACTGGGCCAAAAGGGCACTGAAGTTTTAGGAGCATCATTCCAGTTCTTTTATAGGTAAGAAACACATACACACCAAATAGTCTTAATCCACAATCATTTTTCCTCTTACAACTAACACTGTTGTAATTTTTTTTATTTTACAACTAACATTGTTCCACAGATTTTCATTCAAGAAAGGTTGAAAGAAAGAATTAGGTTCTACAACCACCCTTTAAACTGAAAATGTTACAACAATGCTGGGTATAGAATTGTCTCAGGGAAAAATTTAAGAAAAGAAAGTAGGTCAATTGTAGAGACCAGATATAAACATCATGATTTTCTGACAAATATCATCCAATAGACATAATAATAAGCCCCACCATAGTATAGGTTGTCCATTAAGCAAATTTATAATAACTCAAACAACATTGTACATATAGCTACACATTTAGGACATCTATATACTTATATTTTATCTTCAAAAGAGAGTTTTGCAACAAAATGAAGAAAGATATGCAGTGCCATAAGTTCTTTTTCATGATTACACTTTTCTCATTCCTCCTCCAAACAATTTTCAAAAAATAACACAAATATGTCCATGAAATACAATGTATAGAATAAAAAAATGTTCTTGTCCTACAAGAGAACAAACTCATGATGTGAAGAACCCAAGGCATAGATTTTCAAATTTCATTCAGCTGGGTAGTTAAAATGGCTATTATAAACACAAGCATCTTATAGTTATAAATTATTTTGAGATTAAGCAAATTACCAATCAAAAGGAAGCAATTAAGCCAAACAGATGACATAAGGCACAACTGAATCAGTTGAATGCATATATTGCGTAAGCACAAAGTCAAAGTCACCAGATAATTCACTTTAAAGCAGCCAAGCAGACAACAAAATGCCTGATAATTATCATGATCAGCAAGCCCTGCCTCCAAACCAAAAAGGAACAAATTTCAGTGGGGATGAAATGAACCATAAATTAATATAATCAATACACTATTATATTAGCAAATAGACGGGCAATAAATGTTAAATATTTAAGCAAGTTTTAAAATGACCCAGAACAGCCAAAGTTTTAAAGTAATCAACGCATTACAATAAATTAAATGAATTATCCCAACACCCCCCAACAGTGCATGTTATAAATCGTTATACTTATAGCTGACATCATGATTTGGATCACAATGTGCAAAAACTTTGACAATGACAATTTTCATGATGATTAGTAATGAGAGTTATAGAAAACAAATAATTTTTCTTTAAATTTTTATGGGTGAGCTTTACCCAGCCTCCTATTGCTTTGCTGGATAAAAAGTCCAGAAATATATTTTTGAAAAAGATCACAGGCTCAATAGTCTTGACACACGTTTATGAAGCTTTAAGTAAATTCATCACATATTTTCCATTGGCCAATAAAATAAGGAAAATAACCAACGAATTTATTCTTAAGAAAGAAATTGCCAGGGAAACAAAACATATCCAAAAAGAAACAACAATCAAAACATCATGGTTATTGTTGGAACAGTTTGTTAATCGTTATACTTATAGCTGACATCATGATTTGGATCACAATGTGCAAAAACTTTGACAATGACAATTTTCATGATGATTAGTAATGAGAGTTATAGAAAACAAATAATTTTTCTTTAAATTTTTATGGGTGAGCTTTACCCAGCCTCCTATTGCTTTGCTGGATAAAAAGTCCAGAAATATATTTTTGGAAAAAGATCACAGGCTCAATAGTCTTGACACACGTTTATGAAGCTTTAAGTAAATTCATCACATATTTTCCATTGGCCAATAAAATAAGGAAAATAACCAACGAATTTATTCTTAAGAAAGAAATTGCCAGGGAAACAAAACATATCCAAAAAGAAACAACAATCAAAACATCATGGTTATTGTTGGAACAGTTTGTTTGCAAGTACAGTAAGAATGACTTCTCTAATGAAATCAACAAGTATCTCCTCAAAAGTGGCAAGCCTACATCCCCCTCCCCCTACTTCCCTTTCCATCCCTTCCCTCGTGAGTTTACATGTTAGTTTTAAATCATCACATTTAACTAAGTCTAAACTGAATAATTTTTATGCTAACTACTTTTTTTTTTAATTATATATGGAACTTTCTAAGAAAGAACCCTTTGAATTGCCTGCTAAAATGAAAAGAAAGCCAAGGAATCAGAACCAGTGTCACGGAGGTGCATCTAAACTATGTAAAAGTAGAACAATCAAGAAGATCCAACAAACTACAGAAGGAATGACCATCCATATTAGCCATCCAATAGTACAAAGTGCGCAGAAAAATCAACTTCACTACCACTATAGGTTGTTCAATGCTTTCGAATGTCCTTCCTTTCCTTCCAAATGCACTTTCGTAAAAAAACCAACTTGTCATACGTCACCAACTTGATCCATAGGCTATGATAGGTTTGCTGACTACTCAAAAAAGCAGTATACCATTAGGAGATGATGAATCAAAAGCCAGTCTCTCAGATTTATTCAGCACCAACTCAGCAATAATTTGCAACAATGGAGTTGTGATCTATACCACGGTTTTCTGTCAAAAATTCCATTGAACAAATAAAGGTGAGTTCAATTCCTCCTAATTTAAGCTGCACTGGATGAGATGACTTGGTCAGCTCATAGGAAGTTGATTGCATTGAAGTCACCATTAGATGAACAATGTCATGAATTTAGGGAAAATTGACAAACACAACAGTATAGTACAAGGCTAGCTATTTATTTCAAACACAATCAGAACAAGCAAACGACTTCAGCAGATACCCACAACTTAAAAACAGATTTTGCATCCAAAACATGCCTAAAATATCTAAGCAAGCACAAAATTAAATCTCACTAACCAAGCACAAAATGAACTCAAATTCATTATTAAGATCTCCAGTTTCCAGAAAAAGATAAAATCAATATCTTTTCATGCAGATCAGTATGTACAAGAGGATCAAAAGGGTAAATTGCAAACCTCTGGAGTATCAGTCCAATATGCAATGGCTTTCAAAAGAAGTGGCAGACGAGCCGGATACAGCCAATCAAATTTAGAAAGAGCGAGGAAAAAAGGAACATACTCAGCCTCAAAATTAGAAAGTAACAAATTAAAAATTTAAAGCCATTGACAAGAAGATGCCAGAAATCAAACATTACCAACCTCTTTCTCGCCATTGCTCTTCCTCTTAGACCCCACATCAAAACAATCAATGCATATTTTACAGCGTCTAAGTGGAATGATGCATCAGATGCTGATTCCAAACTAACAAAACCTCAGGTGGCATAAACACCAGAACAAAAATTAATATTATTCAAGAGAAAGAAGCCAATCAGATGCATATCAACATACTACCATAAGCTTGAAGAGTTAAGCTATTCATTTAAATATAACATGAGTAAATAAGACAACAGTGATTCAAGCACAAGTTGATAACAAAATTAATGCACATGCAGACTTAAGCGAACACAACCAGAATTTACAATCGGTTCTGGTATGAGCAATATTTTATAAGTTATGAAGGCAGTTTGGTCATATTGCCTTTAATGCCTAATATATAAATAATAGATGGGTATTAGGGTTAATCAATTTATAATCCTTTTTTTAAGACAAGGGACCCCATCAAGGTATGGGCCAATAGGACCACCCCTGAGGAGCAAACCCTAGATGCCCACATAACCCCATTGAGCAAGCATCGAGTAAATCGTAAAATGCCTAAGCTAGAAGTCAAACCAGAGACTTCTGGGTTTACTATTAGTCCAGGCACTCTCCCATACCGCTGAGGCACCCCAGGTGGGGGCAATTCATAATCTTGAGCCAATTATTGGTTTCCATGGTATCAAAGCCTAATGGAAATAATAAACCCACCACCCCGAATCATATCTGACCATCACCAACAACTCATAAACAACAATTGACCATTGCCAAACACCCACATACCATACCCGACCACTGGTCAATCTAAATCAAACACAATTGAGCACAATCAACCACCACCTGGTTCATCATCATAGTTGTCCTTGTCTTCTACAGACACACTCAAGCCCAATATTAAGAGCCCATACCTCCAATTTCTTTTGACTTCATTACATACATACCACAACTTTCATACCGCAATTCATGCAAGAAAAGATGGTGTTAAAGTCAAATTCATCAGCAAATTTTGAGAAATTTGAAGGGTTGTTTAGTTTAACCAATAATGAAATGTAAAACTTTTCAAAAGTATTCCTGATACAGGTTTTTTGAACCTGAAATCTGCAAAGGTCAAGTTGGAGTTCAACATTATCAAGTGGATCCTCAAAGAGTGCATCAGAAAATTCAGACTGTGGCAGATAAATGAAACAAAAGTAACGTAAAAAATTTAATTACTGAAAATAAAAGCATTGCATCACAGCTAAAATTATAGTTGCTATCTCACCTGCAAAGAATCAAATCTTGAAGAAATGATTGAAACCTTCTATAATCTTGGGTGCATATTCATCCAGTAGGTTTGCTGTGTCAGTCTTCAAAAACCGTACAGATGTGACTAATCTTGAGCACAGCCCAAAAAGGTAGTAAACACCGCTGCCAGCCCACTGGCAAAAGATATTGAATTCATCAATTCAGACAAGAGGAATTTCATTAAATCTGTCCATTATAAAATCAAAATCCATCATTTTCTTCATAAGAAATACTCAAAAGTTATTGGGGATAAATGATCTTACCAGGAATGAAGAGATTCCAAAGTGAAGTCAGCTACTAAGGGCCTGTTTGGTTCCCTATGGGTTTGTATTCATTTTCGATTTTCATTTTCTGTACTCTTTTTCTCCACTCAAGTCTTGTGCACATTTCTTGTTTTCAACTCATTTTCTGTTTGACACCAATTTCAGTCTAGTGTTTGTTTTGCTCAAATTCCTCTTTTTACTGACAAAATCAATGGTCATCCTATCTCCCGCTAGAAACCTTTCATCTCCTTCATCAAACCCAACCACAACTCCAGATCATCACAATCCACCGAAACCCAACCACAACTCCAAAAATTACCATTTCATACCATTCTCCCCCAATATGAAAGTAAATAAATAAATAATTTAAACCTACGAGTGGCAATGCTTACTTAATGTAACACAAGAATACTAGCACAAGTATGTAGCAAACTTACTTCTTGGAATAAACCAGGACAATTGGTAATGTGTTGAGCAAGACACGGAGCAGCAGGTGAACTGGGTGAGGTCACAATGTCAATAAAATAAAAAGTACCCAATTTATCAGCTGCAGATGTGTACTACAATGACATTTTGAGAGTTGATTATTAGGACACGCATCTCATAATAGTCATATGATAAAATCATTATGGTCTTACACAATCTCCCAGAGCTTGGTTTGGTAAATTCAATGAAGTAGTGTTAAAGTTTGGATTGCGACGTTGCCACTCTGAGCACTCTGTGTTTTCTCATACCTCTGATAGAGGAAAGATTTTGTTGATAGTATATGTTGATAATATTATAATAACTGGAGATGACAAGCAAGGTATTAATGATTTGAAAAGATACCTTCAAAACTATTTTCGAACTAAGGATCTGGGTAAACTTCGTTATTGCTTGGGTACTAAGGTAGCACAATCTAAAAAAGGCATTAATTTATCACAAAGGAAGTATGTGTTGGATGTTTTGGAAAAAATTGGCTTGTTAGGATCTAAAACAAAAGAGACTCCTATGGATCCTAATGTCAAATTGTGTGAAGATCAAAGGGACTTGTTATCTAATCCTAAAAGATATCATCATCTAGTTGGTAAACTGAATTATCTCACAATTACTCGCCTAGATATATCATTTGCAACTAGTGTTTTGAGCCAGTTTATGAAAGATCCTCGCCTTCCACAGTGGGAGGCAGTTATTTGCATTGTGAGATATCTTAAAGCACATCCAGGCTGTGGTCTTTTGTATAAAGCTAATGGTCACCTATAGGTAGAAGCCTACACTGATGCTGATTGGGCTGGATCACCGTCGGATAGAAAACCACTACAGGGTATTGCACTTTTCTGGGAGGAAATCTGATTACTTGGAGAAGTAAGAAACAAACTGTTGCTGCCAGGTCAAGTGTAGAGGCTGAGTATAGAGTCATGGCACACACATTATGTGAGCTTATGTGAATTAAGCATTTGCTTAAGGAATTAAGATTTGTTATGAAGCTGCCTATGACTATGCATTCTGATAATCAAGCAGCAATTTACATTGCCTCCAATCCTATGTTCCATGAGCGAACCAAGCATATTGAAATTGATTATCATATTACTTGGGAGAAAGTAGAAGATGGTGTAATTGCTACTCTGTATGTTTCTACAAGAGTCTAGATTGCTAATATGTTTACTAAAGTTTTATGTAAGACTCGTTTGGGTTTATTATGTAACAAGCTAGGATTGTATGATATATACTCTCCAGCTTAAGGGGGAGTGTTATCAATAATAGGGGCAAAACAGTAATATCATGTACTTTATATATAAATAATATTTTATGTGTTAGGGTTGACTTATCAAACCCTAGACACCTTCACTGTAAAAAACTATACCATCATTTTTAAGTTGGTGCAATGAAGTTAGAGATATCTGGACATCTTGAAAACGTGACTGATCCTTAGCTATCTGCTAGGTTGATAACAAGAGTGTATAACCCTCAATACGATATAATGATAGAAAAAGATACATATAGTCAACCATGATTTAGTTGGGATTAAGACTTGATCAAGATGAGTTGAACTGAAATTCCAATAAAATGACATCTGTCAAGTGGTATAAGCCAAATCTAAGGACTACAAGCAAGAAAGCAACCAAAGCTCTTATTCATTATTATTTTCAGTACTATTACGAACATCCTTGTCAAAGTAAATCCCAGCTATCACCATAACACATTCATTTTACAAACTGGCTACAATGGAAAATAGAAGACATTAAGTGTGTGTGTGTTTGATAAAAATTAAAAAACTAGCTTATTTTACTATTCAGCTTATTTTTGCTAATATTCATGGGCCCCACTGCACTTTTTGGTACTATTCATGGATCTCACGGTACTATTTCAGCTAACTTTTATCATTATCTACAGTATTTTTAACAAAAAAATTTTAATTTCAGTAAAATAAGCAAATCCCAAACAGACCCTAAGTGCCCAATTCTAGAAGAAATATTATCAAATAACAAAAGATAGGTTCTTTAATATAATTTTATTACTTATCATAAAAGCGCAATAGGCAATTGTCCAACACTTGAATTTGGGTTCGAATACGCCTTTTAGCCCAAGTCAACCAAAGTAGTTTAGGCCAAAAAACAACGTTATTGCCAATAATCTAGATAATTGGTATCAACCTAGAAGACAAAAAAAACCAATGCATACAATTATTTATGACAATGATGATGAAGACAAAATATTACCATAATAATGTAACCAAAATGTTATTATATAAAAAGTCATATTCTAACAACCTAACACAACGAGAAAAGAAATATGCCACAGGAGAATTTCATGGTATATATTTCCTAGAAGCAATCATTAAAATAAGATGGGCAAAAAAAAACAAAACAAAACAAACAAACAAAAAAGTCATCACCTGGCACAAAAATTCATCGCCTCTTTAATCACCTCTTCAAAGCTATCATCATCAAGCCACCCAAACTTCATAACACGACACAGTAGTTGAATTAGAGATCCGACCACAAAAGGCGCCAACTCAGGATCCTCTACAGGATAAAAGCCAGTTCTAGAAAATTACTCCACAAGATATACATATGCATAAATATCCACAAGCAAACAAGAATATTACAAATATCAAGACAAAGCTGCACAAAAAAACCAATGAATCTCAAACCAACTATAGATGTTTAACCAATTAATCCAGATTGCCCACATGTATTCTTCTTTACTATTCCATCTATGAGATAAGACTATCACATTCACAACAATAATCGACAACACAGTAGATAAATCCAACCATGTAGTTTATTGATTAATGGAACCACACGTTTGAATTCAATCGAATACCTAGGTACTATGCTCACAAATGTGTATTGTGCCCTAAGTGAGAATCATATAACATGTAAAAGAATATGTAATTCTAGCCTATAGAAATCATAAAGTATCAACATTACACAATTGATTTAACAGAATTAGCAAATACAATGAGTGCAATAAAAAATTTTGTGAAAATTAAACCAAATACAATCAAAGTACCAAGATAGAATTATCAGTTTGGGATTCAAATTCGCTAATCGGAACGGCGCTTTCTTACTTGAAAAACGCACAAGCTCTGTATTGAAAATTAAAAAGGAAGCGTTCTGAGAGAGAGAGAGAGAGAGAGAGTATAAATAAACAATGAAGCAGATAGCAAGCTTGTAAGTTTTACGATTACCACCACAAACCACAGAATATATGCTGAAGATGCCCTTATGTTTGACCCCTCTACGTTTTTTTTCTCAAATAAACCCTCACTATTTATTATCATTATGTCGATGAAATAAAAATAAATATATAAAAATTTATATAATTTTATTAAATACATTTTCAAAATGAAATTTATTAAAATATTAAAAATTAGTAAAAAGGATAAACATATCAAAATAAAATAAATTGCTAACTTCTTGTTCTTATGACGCGCATTCAATCTTTAATGGATTTTTTAACGTGCAAACAAAAAAATAAATTAACATTTTTTCTAACTATTTTTTTGTATTCATTATTTAAAAAGATAAAAAAGGAAACACTCAAAAATAAAATTTGAATTATACATAAATCTATTGGTCATATAATTTTACAAAGTAAAAAAGAAAATAAATGTTATTTTGAGGGCATGCTATTTGTTAGTGACTGGAAACTCACACCGTAGATAACATCTAGTTTGGTCAAATTTGGGAGCAAGAGAGGTAAATCAAAATAAAAATTTACTCATGCATATTGCAAAAGATACCATCCGGTCCAAATTATCATGCATATTGCAAAAGATAGAAAAACATAAAGTTATGAGGCTGCAGAAGTCATAAGCACAAATAGGATGATGAACAACAGTAAAATGGAGAACACAACAGTAAAAGACCCAACCAGAAGCCTAGTATGTAGGTTAAGTTCCTCATTGACAGCCAATGCAATGTGTTTTGAATTTGTTACTGTCTCCTCCAATCTTTCAAACTCTTCTTTTGGTTCTGCTTCGAATGATAGTATGTAACACAGATTATAGATGTACATACTCTAATCCAAGAAGCATAAAAAGTAACATGCATCCAAGTAAGAATCACATACCTTTTATAATTTTCTGCTGAAAGCCAACAAGACCATGCTTGTCCAAAGCCAATTGTTCTATTCATTATGTCATCCTGTTTTAAATTAGGCCCAAGCAAGCAATCTCTATTGTTGATGCTGGACATATTAAAAGTTGCAGCCATCTGGTTGACTTTAAAACTCAAACGTTTTACCATGTCTTGTCGTAGATTCATCTCATTTCCAGTTCTGACCAACTCCTTTCAATAGATTTACATTGCTCAAAGAAACCTGCTTCCTCAATTAAAAGATCACATACATATCTATGCTTGCAAATGAATACACAAACATACACACGTACAGGTATTAAAGAAATTTATTAAAATATTAAAAGTTTAGTAAAAAGGTTATACATATCAAAATAAAATAAACAGCTAACTTTGTGTTCATGAAGCTTATTCAATCTTTAAAGGGTTTTGTTGCGTGCAAACAAAAAAGAAAATTTTATATTTTCTCTAACTTTTTTTTTTTGCATCCTTTTTTATAAAAGGAAAAAAAAAACACTCAAAAACAAAATTTAAATTATAGATAAATCTACAAGTCATATAATTCTAGAAAATAAAGTAAACACTTACCAAAAAATATAACTAGGTACGGATTTAGATTAGTTATCTGTTGGTGAATGGAGACTCACACCATATATAACATCTGGTTTGGTAAAATTTCAGAGCAAGAGAGGTAAATTCAAAATAAAAAATTAGTCATGCTTTGTACAATTTCTAATATTAGTATCCAAGACAAATGTCAATGAGTCATGACAAACGAAGAGATCTACCATTCCAGGAACTTCAAATTCATATTCAGTTATTTAGTTTAAGAAGTCTACAGAACCTATTTTCTCAAATTATTCTAATACCAAAAAAATAGATGTTGGTTTTTTAACATGGTTACCCCCTACACTCAAGTTCTGGAGGTCAAGTGTTAAAAATTTGGATGCTTTGGCACAAAACAAAGTGAAAGCTGCCATGCACAGGGATTCAAGGTCGATAAGAGTGCAACAATAGTAATGGTGCAACCTGTAGTTGGGTATCCATTGAGTCCAACTTATCCTGCATACTGCAAGAGATGGAATAACATAAAGTTATGAGGTTGCAGAAGTCATAACTACAAGTAGGATGGTGAACATCAGGAAAAAGGAAAACAAATGGAGACCATATCAGTAAAAGACCCAACCAGAAGCCTAGTATAAAGGTTATGTTTCTCACTGACTGCCAATGCAATGTGTTTTGTACTTGTTACTGTCTCCTCCAATTTTTCAAGATCTTCATCTTGTTCTGCTTTGAAAGATAGTATGCAACTCAGATTACAAATGTATATACTCTAATCCAAGTACCATAAAAAATAACATGTATCCAAGTAAGAATCACATACCATTCATAATTTGCCACCGAAAGCCAACAAGACCATGGTTGTTCAAGCCATTTGTTCTGTTCATGATGTCAAACTGCTTTATATTTAGGCCCAAGCAAGCTACCTCTATTGTTGAAGCTGAACATGTTAAGAGTAGCAGCCATCTGGTTGACTTTGGAACTCAAATTTTTTAACGGGTCCTAAAATCGATTCATCTCTTTCCGGTTCTGTTCATCAGCAGAGGCAAGCTTTAATGAGGATGTCAGGATAATGGTTAGGGTTTTAATGAGGTTGTCAAGATAATGGCTAAGTGATTGAATTCACACCTTCCTAACAACTTAAACTATTGGAAAAAATCAATATTCAACTTAATATCAAAGAAAATGGTCCTAAATTCAAATTCTCTCCACTCAACCTCCCATTTGAAAATTTTCAAAATCCCACAGGTGGGACCTCAAGACGTTGGGCCCACACATTGGGGAGGGGGGGGAAGTGTAAGGATAATGGTTAAGTGATTCTTTTCTATCAATTTAAGTTTTTAAGAGAATCAGTAATTAATCAAAGGACAAGATGAAAACAGTAAAAGAACAATTTGAATCTCATAGAAAAGTAGGTAATTGTTGCTTTATAAAAATTACTTAACTACAATTACATGTTGCACCTATTTGGCTATCATATGATTATAAATTAAAACCAAAAATCCTACGCCACTCAATCTCTAATAAATTTTCAAGACTTTAAATACTTTGGTGATGTCACACTTTAATACCTGATACCAGAAAATATGAATTTTGATGCAATGATGGAGAAACACCACATAACAACCAACGGCAGGAATGCATCATGTAGACAACAACAGCATGTATGCAAGGACATTCGACACAAGCAAGAGATGTCCTGCAGTCCATCAAGAGCTTGGAATTAAAAATTTTGAATACACTTACCAAAGCAAGAAAATAACAAATTCTTTCTCCCTTTCTAAGTATTGGTCATATGCCAATACTTAGAAAAACAAAGTATTTAAAACTGACGCAACATAATATAGAGAAAAACAAAACAGTAATTAATTGGTCCAGAGACAAGAGATCTTCACCGTATCATGTAATTGAATCAATAAAGGTTATTTCACTTTAAAAATCAATTGTCTTAAGTTTTCCAAGTTGCAAAGTTGATTATAAAAATAAAATTAAAAAGAGTTCATAAAATTTACATCACAATTGCATGATAATAATGTTGAAAAACGAAGTCAACATAAGTACAATCCAGTTTACCAACTCCATTTTGCAGGATTTCTTTGGTGCCTGTCATTAAATGAAACAGAAACTTCAATCATGTAGCGTCATTTACAAAAAATGACCACCTTATAGAGGAGCCTGGAATTAAACATTAGGGAACTACTAAGAGTTAGTAAGGAAAAAAAATCAACTCACATTTCGAGCAGAAAAGTTACTTTGCAGTATTCTTTGGTCTGTAATTCAACCTCAAAGAAAGAATTTTCACCGAATGAACAGCTCAAACAAATGAAAAATAGGATCTGCTAACAGTTTAACATTTCACACTTTAAAAGCATAGAAGCAAAAACAAAGTAATGTTTTATCCAAAAGTACCACTAAAAGAGAAAAGTAACTATATGCCAGAAAATCTAAGCACATTCCACTAGATGAAATACAAATAGATAACTCCCCTTATATAGTCTTCATCCACTTTCATTTTATTTTTTTTCTTCAATATCTAAATTTATCAAAGTTGTAAACTTTTTTCTTAACAGTAAATGTTCATTTCATTTGTGACGAGATACAAGATATTAAACTAAGTTAAAATCTCCACATCAATAGCCAAACACTCCAGAATGAAAACTAATCTCACCAGCAGATTCTATAACCATCTAAACAGTCTCTTTACACAGAAAAATCTCATACAAGCATCTACTCCTGCTAATAAAAAATGCCTCTGCTAAAAATATATTATCAAGAAACAAATTCAACGCAGAGAAAAAATATCCCAAACAATCCATTAATCCAGACTGCCGCATAAACTATTTATGTAGCAAATATAACAACACATATAATCTCTAATTAATAATCAAAATAGGTATTAACTTCTCACACAAAAAACCAATGAATCGTAAACGAACTATAGATCTTTAACTGACCAATCAAGATTGACCACATTTATTCTTCTTCACCATTCTATCCTATATAGTTGGGTTTCGACAGTAATGTCGATTTTCATTAAATCGACAATACGGTCAATAAACCCAACCATATGGTTTCACAAAATCCCCTAATTATTCCCAAAGTGAGAATCATATAATGAAATTGACATAGAAAAGTGTATTAACTTTTTTTATCATCACTATCATTATCTCAAGTAGAAACTTTAAATAGACTACAAGGACGACCTTCGATCTTAGCCTTCGCCGACTTCTCTTTCTCTACGAACCCACTAAATAAAAATCAAAATCAACCACATAATAAAACAACAAAAACACTTTCATTCATACAAAAATTTATACATACACATGGTGTACAAGATATAAAAGGGGAAAATAAATAAATACCGAGCAGAGAATCAGAATCATTGGGAATATTATCGTCGTCTTTGTTGACTATCGATGGTTTTGCTTCTCCAACATCTATACAGTAAACTAATCAACATTTACTCCAAAACATTTCAAAAATATTTATGGGAAAAAAATGAGGAGAGAGAAAGAGAGGAGTACCGACTACCGAGCGGAGGAGAATCAAATTCCATAATCCCTAAGAATTGGGGAATACCATCATCTTCTGCGAGAGACACAATATTTAATTTTCAGGGTAGAATTTGAATAGTTTACTAGAGAGAGAGAGAGAGAGAGAGAGTGAGACAGAGATGACAGAGCGAGTACCAAAAGAGTGCTTGGAGCGGAGAGGCCTTTGAGAAGACGGTAATGTTGATCATTGAGGCTTGGAAGTATCTTCTTGTGCCCTTCCTGTCCGCCATTTTTGAAGCAGAGAAGAGAAGGAAGGAATATAAAAGCAAATTATGTGTGTCTTTTGAAAATGTACTTTCTGATGAGTGTTACTTATACTAGATAGAAATATCAGTTAAGGATATAAGGATAGTGAGCATTTTAAAAGCAGAACAAGAAGTCACAAGAGAATCTGTAGAAGTTAAAATGAGAGAACAACATACAAACCTGTGTCGAGATATTCTCAATTAGACCTTTAAAGCATGCTTAAAAAGATCCAACAGGACAAATAAATGCGCTTGTATCAAAATTTAAAATAAAAGCCATATGGCTGTAGAAATGGATCTCCAAGAATGCAAAGTAGGCTTGAGCCAGCTGGAAAGAAACAAAGAGAAAGGACAAGAAAAGATTAGATCTGCATGAAACATGAATAATAAGAACGTTCTAAAATGGCTACTGAATATTCTGTACATGATGTGAACTTTGACCAAATGCGTGCAAAATTTGTTGTCAAGAGTTTTAACCTTAAACAATCCTTATAATCGGGCAATTCAAATAATTCTTTCACTTATCCAGCTGAGGAAGAAGATAACATAAGATAGAAAAGCACACATACTAAAGCATCATTACTAAATGATCTATATTCATGACTCATAAATGCACCATTCATTCAGTAAGACGGAATCAGGTATGTTACTTAGTCCTTAAGGACGTCTTGCTCTTAGAGTCACTCAGCAAATTTCTTTATTGATAACTCACTCAGAAAACTTCAGGCCCTATACAGCCTCCATTGGTCAGGCCATGCTTCAAATGATCATAATTTGTTCAATTATAAGCTAAAAGCAACCCCCTTCGCCTATAAATGGCTGCACAGCAAGTTTAATTAGGATCTTTTCCTCAGTAATTCAGTATATTGAGGGCTCTAAGAGAATGTACCAGATCTTGAATCATACTCTGAAGCAGAACAAGTCCATGGAATCATTAATGCATCTCTTTGAGTACCTTATGACTGACACCAATACTTATAAAGTCTTTCAGAACTTCTTCACATTCTCATTGAGCTACTTCATTCTCTGCAATCATTACTCCTTATCATGCCCCTTCCCAAAACCCATGTTCTTCCCCACAACAATCGTTAGCACTAAGAATTCAATTGGTCTTTTCTTTCCTTCCCTACTTATTTTCTGGTCACTAAAATCTTCCGATTTCATGGGTTTCCATGCCCTCTATCCTATCAACTAAAAAGTCTAAAATTTGGAACGGGTTAATCTGCTTCCATTCAAAATTATACTTTGTTCAGGGCCCTGTGTGCAGGTTGGTTCAAGTAAGTTTAGCATCAATTTGTAATTAAAAAAGATGAACAATGAAACATCTCAGTGATGCAGGGAGATCATCTATTGCAAAGGGGCAAAATCCTTGATACATAGGCTACAATCAGTTTGCTGACTTCTTGAAAAAGCAGTATGACATTAGGAGATTATGAATCAAAAGCCACTCTCAGATTATTCAGCACCAACTCGGCAATAAATTTCAACAATGGAGTTGTGACCTATACCATGGTTTTCTGTCAAAAATTCCTTTGAACAAATGAAGGAGAATTCAATTTCATCTAATTTAAGATGCACTTGATGAGATGACTAGGTCAGTTTATACACCCCTGTAAATATCCAAATAAAACTATCCTTAATCTTGAACAAACAAGAAATAGAATCAGCTTCATTTCCTCCTTCATGCTTTACACCCTTCATGACAAAAGCACCCTACCAAAAGTTCAATAGTATGAAATACATCCAGCCCAAAAAACAGAGTTCCCCATAAGCTCTGGAGTCGGGATGAATAATTGGTTAATGGACTACACCTTAGCCTCCTATATAGGTCAATGGCCAGAAAAAGTGATTATTGTCTTATATTTTGGTCACAACCAGTCCAAAGCCCGGAAAATGAGGATCATAGTAGGTTGACAGTCAACGTAAGATGTAGTCATCTTATTATGAATGGATCCTAACCTCTTTTAAGCAAACCATATTAACTTTCCCGCTACGCAAAAATAACGGGGGAATGTGCAGATTAGGCATGTGGATGCATGAATATAGTAAGTTAGGCATAGTTTGAAACTATGTAGGAAAATAGCAACTCGAGTTTTTGAAACTCGAGATTTACATAATAAATCGAGTTTCAAAAACTCGCTTTATGCTCGCTTTGGGCTTGCTGAGGTGGAAAAATGCCACCTGGATCTCGAGTTTTATAAACTCGAGTTTTAAGTCTACCTAAACTCGAGTTTTATAAACTCGAGTTTAATTATATATCTTATTATAAATGATGTAGTATTAAGAACGGCCTTGTCAAAGCACATAATGTACATATGCCAACCAAAAAAGCATAATCTACATATTGAGGATGGTCATAGTCATCAAAACCAAAGATGGAAACAAGGGCATCATAGACATTGAAACATTAAGACAGTGAAATAAATTAGAATGAAAAAAGCTATGAACAGTAACTATCATGTCAATCTAACTTGCCAGGCAAATGGCAAGCTATCCATAGAGTCTCTATAAACTACAGCATTATTATGGCATGATTTAAGGATGTATCAATTAACCCACTCACATGCCAGTACAAAATTTAAATGTTCAATTCTATTTCACATTAACTACTATGATCCCGCCAATGAGCTCTAGCTCAATTGGCACCTCCTTCCCTTGTAAGTGCTAGGTGGAGGGTTCAAGACCCTCGTAACTTAACAAAAAAAAAAAAAAGACTCCTGATCCCAAAATATCTTTTTGCTTATATGAAGTCCATAAGTAGAGAAAAAAAAAATCTTATTAAAAGTCCTGTAAGACACGGCTTATACATATAACTAAATCTCCATCAATACCTTTTCAGATTTCAGTATCCTTGTGCAATAGATATAATCATTATGTCCATTACCAAATGATTTATTGTGTTTTCAAATCGTCTTATAATTGTGTTTAGTCAAATATGCTCAACTTCTCCTTATTAATGATTAAGGCGGGAAAATTAGGCCTTGAAGTGGAAGATTCCAGGTAATGCATTTCTACGCCCCATTTTGCATATTGCAAATGGTCGTATGTCAACCTAAAGATAAAAGAATATATTATGAACTCAGAATGTAGCAAACAATTAAGAAAAAATTTTCCTTTTCTTTTTTACTAGAAAAATGACTCAAAACAGTCAGTACCATTCATTCACACTAGAAAGCATATCAATATAGCTTTCAAAATTTTAACTACACACAAACTGATAGTTAAAATTAATGAAACCATCTGGACCAACTTCATAGATACACCCAATTAGTTTCAAAGCTTGTAAGAGACAATTTCACAAACAGCTTCCATGCAATAAAAATCAACATTTGAACTAACTTAAAACAGACACCTACTACCAAACCCATACAAATTCTTGCATTTTATGTCCAAATAAAGCAGTAACACAGATGACAACCCATAAGCATAGAAGAAGACTAGCAAATGGAACCAACAAGAACTAAAGGAGAGGGGAAAAAGAATGTTACTTGCTGCAAGAAGTTGAAGTTGGGTTGCTGGCTGGCAACGATGGTTTTGGATAGGTGGATACCATGAAATGGAGAGAAGGGAGAGAGGCTTACCGGCGGTGTTACGGCGGACCGGCGGTCGGTGTAGCAGCGGTCGGTGTAGCAGCGGTCGGTGTAGCAGCAGCTGAGAAGCGAGAGAGAGAGGGTTCTGAAAGAGGAGAAAGAGCGTTTCAAAGTGACAGATTGAGAGAGAGCGTTTGAGAGACTGAGAGTTGAGAGATTGAGAGTACTGAGAGTTGAGAGACTGAGAGTTGAGAGATTGAGAGTACTGAGAGTACTGAGAGTTGAGAGACTGAGAGTTGAGAGATTGAGAGTACTGAGAGTTGAGAGTGTTTCAGTTACGCGTTTGAAAGGTAAAGTGGGGGAAAATTGTGTGGATTTCGAGTCTTATAAACTCGATTTCTACGTGGCTAAATTCCGACAAACCCAATAACTCGAGTTTTACAATCTCGATTTTTAATACATATTTCGAGTCTTATAAACTCGATTTCTACGTGGCTAAATTCCTCCAGGTGGAAACTTTGTCCACGTAATCGAAGAACAAACACGACAACTCGAGTTTTAAAAACTCGAGTTTTAATAAATCTCGAGTTTCTAAAACTCGAGTTGTTAGTTTCCCACATACTTTCCAAACCCAGCCAACTAACGAAATCATTTGCACAGTAACGTTATTTGGAAAGGATGTTCTATATTTCCTAGAAGCAATCGTTAAAATAAGAAGGGGGAAAAAAACAAAATCAAATAAAACAAAAGAAACAAACAAAAAAAGTAAAGAAAAAAAAAAGTCATCATCTGGCATTAAAAGTTGATCGCCTCTTTAATCACCTCTTTGAATCTATCATCATCAAGCCACCCAAACTTCGTAACACGACAAAGTAGTTTAATTAGGGATCCAACCACAAAAGGCTCCAACTCAGGTCCCTCTACAGGATAGAAGCCAGTCCTAGAAATTTCCTCCACAAGATATACAAATGCATAAATATCCACAAGCAAACAAGAATATTACAAATATCAAGACAAAACTGCACAAAAAAACCAATGAATCTCAAACCAACTATAGATGTTTAACCAATTAATCCAGATTGCCCACATATATTCTTCTTCACTATTCTATCTATGAGATAAGACTACCACATTCACAACAAAAATCGACAACACAGTCATTAAATCCAACCACGTAGTTTATTGATTAATAGAACCACACGATTCGAATTCACTAATCAGAAAGACGGTTTCTAAGTTGTAAAATGCACAGGCTCTGTATTCAAAATTAAAAAGGAAGAGTTCTGAGAGAGAGAGAGAGAGAGAGAGAGAGAGAGAGTATAAATAAATAATGAAGCAAATAGCAAGTTTGTAAGTTTTACAGTTACCCCCACAAACCACAGAATCTATGCTGAAGATGCCCTTTAAGATTAACCCCTATACTCTCTTTTTTTCTTGAATAAGCCCTCAGTATTTATTTTCATCATCTCAGTAAAATATAAATAAATATATAAAAATTTTATATAATTTTATTAAGTTTATTTACAGAATGAAATTTATTAAAATATTAAAAGTTTAGTAAAAAGGATAAACATATAAAATTAAAAAATAAAATAAACAAATTCCTAACTTCTTGTCCTTATGATGCGTATTCAATCTTTAATGGATTTTTTAACGTGCGAACAAAAAAATAAAATAACATTTCTTCCCACTATTATTTTGTATTCTTTTTCTAAAAAGATAAAACAAAATATAAAAAAAAGGAAACACTCAAAAGTAAATTTTCAATTATCATAAATCTATTAGTTATATAATTTTACAAAGTAAGAAAATAAAATAAATTTTTTTTGAGGGCATGCTATTTGTTAGCGACTAGAAACTCACACCATAGATAACATCTGGTTTGGTCAAATTTTAGAGCGAGACAGGTAAATCAAAATAAAAATTTACTCATGTTTTATACAAATTCTAATATTAGTATCCAAGACAAAGGACAACGAGTCTTGTTTTTCAATTTTGTTTAAGAAGTCTACACAACCTATTTTCTCAGATTATTTTAATACCAAAAAATTGATGCTAGTACTTTAACATTGTTACGCCCTATGCTCAATTTCTGGAGGTCAAAGCATTAAAAAGTTGGATGCTTTGGCACAAAGCAAAGTAAACACGGCCATGCACAGGGACTCAAGGTTGATAAGAGTGCAACAATAGTAACGGTGAAACCTCTAGGTGGGAATCCGGTGAGTCCACATGTTGGTCCAAGTTATCATAAATATTGTAAAAGAAAGAAGAACATAAAGTTATGAGGCTGCAGAAGTCATAAGCACAAATAGGATGGTGAACATCAGGAAAAGGAAAAAAATAGAGAACACATCAGTAAAAGACCCAACCAAAAGCCTAGTATGTAGGTTAAGTTCCTCATTGACAGCCAATGCAATGTGTTTTAAATTTGTTACTGTCTCCTCCAAATTTTCAAAATCTTCTTCTGTTTCTGCTTCGAATGATAGTATGTAACACAGAATGCAAATGTAGATACTCTAATCCAAGAAGCATAAAAGTTTCAAGTAAGAACCACACACCTTTTATAATTTGCCGGTGAAAACCAACAAGACCATGCATGTCAAAACCAATTGTTCTATTCATTATGTCACCCTGCTTTAAATTAGGCCCAAGCAAGCAATCTCTATTGTTGAAGCTGGACATATTAAAAGTTGCAACCATCTAGTTGACTTTGGAACGCAAATGTTTTAGCATGTCTTGTCGCAGATTCATCTCTTTTCCAGTTCTCTTCATCAGCAGAGGCAAGCTTTAATGAGGTTGTCAGGATAACGGTTAGTTAAGTGAATCTTTTCTATCAATATAAGCTTTTGAGAGAATCGGTAATTAATCAAAGTCAAGGTGAAAACAGAAAAAGAACAATTTGAATCTCATAGAAAAGAAGGTAACTGTTGCCTTACAAAAATTACTTACCTACAATTACATGTTGGACTCATTTAAATATTGTATGAATATAAATTAAAATTAAAATCCTAAACCATTAAATTTTCAATAAATTTTCAACACTTTATATACTTTGGTGAACTCAAACTTTCAAACCTGATACCAGAAAACATGAATTTTGATATGACACTGGAGGAACACCGCATAAACCAACCACTGCAGGAACGCATCATGTAGACAACAACAGCACGTATGCAAGGACTTATGACAAGAGTAAGAGATGCACTGCAGTCCATCAAGAGCTTGGAATTAAAACTTTTAAAATACACTTACCAAAGCAAGAACATAATGAAGTCTTTCTCCATTTCTAAGAAAAAATCGTAAGTTTACCGTCAAAAGAGAGCCTGCACATTGAGATATTATCAGCAACAGAATTAACGTGAGGTTTTATGGTAATAGTAAGTAGATTGTTGGGCGCGGGGGGGGGACGGAGGTCATTGCAGAAAGAATGGAGGGAGTAATATAGTGATCACAGTAGTATGAGCAGTGGTGTGAATGGAGAAGGCAAGCAATAGTTGGTCATAGTGGTTCAATGCGTAACTCCCTTTTGCTACACAAATGTGGTTATCAGAGCAAAGATTCTAATAATGAGCAAGACAGTATAATTGGTAATATTTCTGAGACAGCATCTAACAGTTATTTTCTGCTTTCCATGGTATTTTCTGAATTTCCCTCACAGCAGAAAATAACAAGTAATTTGCGTTTAAATAGATGAAATCAACATCTGGAAATTTGGACAAGAGAAACTATTAAACATGCATCCCAAGGTAACAAACATACTTCAATCAATTAGTTGTGTACAAGCGCCACAGGCTCAAGTTTGAAAATAGCATGACCTCATATGGTGATAGGTACCAGTTATATCTATCACACAGAAATGGAATGAACGTAGTTCTACGAGGAAACTAGGCCTCCTAGATTAGAATTGTAGAGAAAGAGAGAGAGAGAGAGAGAGAGAGAGAGAACAACAAGGAAGAAGACAATCTGCTTAACATTTTCATTGATACCCTTTACATTCCTTTACAGCTGTTTATATACAATCACTCAGTACAATCTGACATTCCGTTATTCCCTAACTAACTCAAACTGCCCTTGGTGGTGTACAACAGCTAACTAACTGCTTACATCCGCTTCATCAGCACCTCCTCTGACAAACCCAACTAAAAGATGATAACTAAACCAACTAACTGATGATTTTAACTACTGCTATACTGTTGCAACACTTATCATATAGCGTCAATTTCCTCAATGACCAATAATGGCCAGTTTGGAATGAGAACATGCGTCTCAAGCAAACAAACATACTTGAATCAACCTCTAGAAATTGCACCAATTTCCGGCCAACTCTACTCCACTCGCCCAAAATCCAAACTAGCCCTAACAGAACAGCAACTAGTGTATTAGTGTTCAACTATACATTAAACAGAATCCTTTTAAAACTGAGGAACCCTTACAACTTGCACCTACATTTCACGTCTTATGCTCTGTTTTTTTAACCTTAAAGATTAGCTAATGTATGTTTCCATTAGAAACATGGAAGTACATGAAACAATTTCTTTTGTGATGTGACTCAAGACACGTTACAGCTTATTCTCCTATAATGATACAAATTCCACTAGAAAACTTACATTGGCTGCATATTAGAAAGCATTGACAGAAGTAACTCCAGAGTCTCAAGTTTGGTCCATAATATTGTCATCTTTCCCCAAGCAGTTGACAAATGACGCCATGTTTCTGGTCCAGATGAAGACAGTGAACTACTTCCAGCAATCATACCTTTGATATCCTCAGCTAATTTTGACACTTCATTGAATCCTCGCATCCATGAATCAGAAGCAGATGTCATTGCAGTTGAACCAAAAAAGCATTGTCAGGTAATTGAGAATTTAATCATTTAGCTCTACCCAAAAGCATAAATTGTTAGGTAATTATGAACTTAATCATTTAACTATTACTCTAACAATCCTCCCACGTGTATGTAGGGGATTTAAACTTTTTAAATTTTTTAAATGAGGTAGAGTGGGGAATTACCATAATAAATTACCACTTGTCCTAACAACATAAGCTACTAGGAAATGAAATGGTTAGATTATTTATTTAACCATTATTCTAACAGCATGAATGTGGTCATCTAAAAAAAATTCTCTAAGGAAACAGAAATTATTAGCACCTTTGGTAGGAGGGACACTATAAATAAATTTTTATTAAAAGGGCAGTTGAGTTGGAGGAGAGCAAATAAAACACAATAACAAGGATGGAAGAGAGCTGGAGGGAAACTATTCTTTTAAAATTTGAATTTAAAAAACCAGCCTAAAAATTGCTATCATTATGCTGATAAAACTGGTCTGGAATTCCAAAGGAAAGCACTACTTAATAAAGGTATAAAATGACAAAATAACAAGGGCAGAAATTCTTCATCATACTATATGGCAGATAGTGAATAAAAACGTTAGCGGGTACAGAAAATAGAGGACACTAGGACAAAATGTTAGCAACATGAGAAAAGCATCAGTAGAAGTATACACAATTAGAAATGAGAGGCATTCACCTATGACATTCAGATCTGGATGGTTTTACTATAGCATTATTTCAATGCTGTTCGAGCATGGTGAAAAATGACATTATGGAGAGAAGAACAAGAAATGATAAAAATGCCCCAGTACTAATCTCATCTGAACTATCATCAACCAATGTCCCCATAATATCAAAAGATAAAAATTCAAGGATAGTGAAAGAGACAGTACCTAACACTTGCTACCATTTTTTTTTTTTTTTTTTGAGATTGGGGGGGGGGGGGTGATCAATAAAAAAAATCTGATATTCAATCAAAAAAAAAATTTTAAAGAAAAAAAAAATACGAATATAACTTACTAATATAAAAATCAGTGTATTACCATCACTTTAAGTTGGTGCATTGAAGTTAGAGATATCTGGAAAACCTGAAAAAGTGACTGATCATTGATAGAAATAGCTATCTTATGTTGATGCATAGAAGGCAATCCAGAATTGGGCTGACAATTGATGAACCAAGATGCAAGATGACATATTTGTAATCAAAACATTGACCAAGAATCATTATCTATTATGGAAAAAAGAAGAAGATTTTAACTAAAAGAATTTATACTAAAATCTGATCAGCAATTAAACCCATGACCCAAACTAAAGAGAAAACAAGCTGCTCGTTCAAACAGAAAGATAACAAGAAGATACGTTCACAGTCAAATGGAACTCTGCCTGTGTGATATTCTTAGTGTCCTAATCTTTATACACAGCTGGTACCAAGTCCAAAGAAAAGTGGTTGGTGCAGTAAATTGATAGCTAGAATAAAACTAGTCAAAATGCATGAATGAGAATGTGAGAGAGTAATTTAACTCAAGAGAGTATATCCTTCACCGCGATATAATGATAGGAAAAGATATATATAGTCAACCATATATAGTTAGGATTAATACTTGGTCAAGTTGAGTTGAACTGAAACTGTAATAAAATGACTTCTATCAAATGGTATAAGGGGAACATCAAGACTATAACCAAGTAAGCAACCAAAATTCATCTTCATTATTATTTTCAGTAACATTAAGAACTACCTTGTCAAAGTAAAGCCCAGCTATCACCTCAACACATTCATTTGACAAACTGGCTACAACTGAAAATAGAGGACATTAAGTGCCCAATTCTAGAAGAAAAATTATCACATAACAGAAGATAGGACACAGTTAGTTCTTTGGAAATTCAAGCAATCCAACACTCTCAATCAGTCAAGAACAGCAAACCAGATGAAAAGACAAGGACCCAATGAATATCAGATAAGGTGCAGATTGGATTTTGGACGACGAATCGGCCAAAGGAGGATCTGACCAACTCCTTTCAATAGATTTACATTGCTCAAAGCAATCTGCTTCCTCAATTAAAAGATCACATACATATCTATGCTTGCAAACGAATACACATACATACACACATAAAGGTATCGAATAAATTTATTAAAATATTAAAAGTTTAGTAAAAAGGTTAAACATATCAAAATAAAATAAACTGCTAACTTCTTGTTCATATGACGCTTATTCAATCTTTAATGGGTTTTATCGTGCAAACAAAAAAAATTAATAATTTCTCCAACTTTTTTTTTTGTATCCTTTTTTATGAAAGGAAAAAAAAAACACTCAAAAACAAAATTTATCTACCAGTCATATAATTCTACAAAATATAAAATAAAGTTAAATCACTTAAAAAAAAAAAAAAAAACTAACTAACTACTAAGTCTGGATTTAGATTAGTTATTTGTTAGCAAGTGGAGACTCACACCATAGATAACATCTAGTTTGGTAAAATTTTAGAGCAAGAGAGGTAAATTCAAAATAAAAATTTATTCCTGTTTTATACAATTTCTAATATTAGTATCCAAGACAAAGGTCAATGAGTCGTGACAAACAAAGAGATCTACCATTGGAACTTCAAATTCATGTTCAGTTATTTAGTTTAAAAAGTCTACAGAACCTATTTTCTCAAATTATTTTAATACCAAAACAATTGACGTTGGTTTTTTAACATGGTTATGCCCAACGCTCAATTTCTGGAGGTCAAAGTATTAAAAAGTTGAATGATTGCCGCAAAACAAAGTGAAAGCGGCCATGCACAGGGAATCAAGGTTGATAAGAGTATAACAATATTAATGGCGTAACCTGTAGGTGGGAATCCGTTGAGTCCACATGCTGGTCCAAGTTATCCTGCATATTGCAAAAAATGCAAATTCATAAAGTTATGAGGCTGCAGAAGTCATAACCACAAATAGGATGGTGAACAACTGAACATCAGGAAAAAGAAAAAACAATGGAGACCAAATCAGTAAAAGACCAAACCAGAAGCCTAGTATGTAGGCTAAGTTTCTCACTGACAGCCAATGAACTGTGCTTTGCACTTGTTACTGTCTCCTTCAATTTTTCAAGATCTTCATCTTGTTTTGCTTTGAATGATAGTATGTAGCTCAGATTACAAATGTATATACTCTATTCCAAGTAGCATAAAAAGTAACATGCATCCAAGTAAGAATCACATACCTTTCATAATTTGCCACTGAAAGCCAACAAGACCATAATTGTTCAAGCAATTTGTTCTTTTCATGATGTCACCTTGCTTTATATTAGGCCCAAGCAAGCTCTCTCTACTGTTGAAGCTCGACATGTTAAGAGTAGCAGCCATCTGGTTGACTTTGGAACTCAAAACAACACATACTGTTTATGTAATGTTTTCTAATTTGTCCCTCCCTTTTATATTACTAATAACAAGTAGCAACCAGTCAACTCGGGCTTTGGTCGAAGTAGAAAAACAATTATATAATCACCAAATGTCAAGTCCAAATCCAAATCTAGTTAGTCTATAACCAAGAAGTTTATATATGACCTGGTAGTACATTATTGTAAAAGTTTGGTCCTAACTACTCCAAAAAGGAAAATAGAAGTAACACTCCACGTATTTTACAATGCTAATGAAACCTCAAATCTTTTGAGTCAGACTGGCTACCATATATGAGATAACTATTTAATATAAACTTTGCAACTCCTAAGCTCCCAATACAAAGATGTCATGTTAATCTTTATAAAAACATGTAAAAGAATGGAAAAAATGGATATAAAATGCGACAATTTCACACCATAAATATTGCATTTTCAAGTTGTACTGAAAATATATGAACACTAAAAAAAAAAAAGTCAACTTGGTTTAAAGACATACCTGACGGTGTAACCCACCCACTGTCTATCAAATTTATCAAATGCCAAACACGAGCTCAAAATCCTACCAAACACAACATGATAAGTATTGGGAGTCACAGAAAACAAATAATTTTTCTTTAAATTTTTATGGGTGAGCTTTCCCAAGGCCCCTATTGCTTAGTTGGATAAAAATTCCAAAAATATATTTTTGGGAAAAGATTATGGGCTCAATAGTCTTGACTTATGTTTATGAAGCTTAAAGTAAATTCATCACATATTTTCCATTAGCTACAAAAAGGAAAATAACCAAGGAATTATTCTTAAGTAAGAAATTTCCACCAAATAAATAGCAAGGAAACAAAACATATCCAAAAAGAATCAACAATCAAAACATCAGGGTTATTGTTGGAATGGTATGTTTGCAAGCATACAATAATAATGACTTCTCTAATGAAATCAACAAGTATCTCCTCCCAAGCAAAAAGCCTACATTCCTCTTCCCCTACTTCCCTTCCCATCCGCTCCCTTTCAAGCTTAATTGTTAGTTTTCAATCATCACATTTAACTATCATTGTCTTCGTTGACTATCGATGGCCTTGCTTCTCCTACTTCTATACAGTAAACTAATCAACATTTACTCTAAAACACTTCAAAAATATTTATGGGGAAAAAAGTGAGGAGAGAAAGAGAGGAATTCCGACTACCAAGTGGAGGAGAATCAAAATTAGTAATCCCTGAGAATTGGGGAATACCATCATCATCTGCTAGAGACACAATATTCAATAATCAGGGTAAATTTTGAATAATTCCTTGGAGATAGAGAGAGAGAGATGAAGGAGTAAGTATCAAAAGAGTGCTTGGATAAGCGGAGAGGCCTTGGAGAAGACGGTAATGGCTATCGTTGAGGCTCAGTGGTGTCTTCCTGTGCCCTCTATCCGGCCTTTTTTAAGCAGAGAAGAGAAGAAATGAATATAAAACCAAATTTAGAGTGTCGATTGAAAATGGACTTTCTGACTGAAGTGTTACTTTTATACTAGTTTTTTTCTAAAACTTTTGGCTGCTGAAGTGTTACTTTTTTCTAAAAATTTATTCATGCTTTATACAATTTTTAATATTAGTATCCAAGACAAATGTCAATGAGTCATGACAGACGAAGAGATCTACCATTCCAGGAACTTCAAATTCATGTTCAGTTATTTAGTTTAAGAAGTTTACAGAACCTATTTTCTCAAATTATTTTAATACCAAAAAAGTTTATGTTGATTTTTTAACATGGATATGCCCCACGCTCAATTTCTGGAGGTCAAAGTATTAAAATGATGGATGCATTGTCACAAAACAAAGTGAATGCTGCCATGCACATGGATTCAAGGATGACAAGAGTGCAACAATAGTAATGGAGTAACCTGTAGGTGGGAATCCATTAAGTCCATATGTTGGTCCAAGTTATCCTGCATATTGCAAAAGATGGAAAAACGTAAAGTTATAAGGCTGCAGAAGTCATAACCACAAATAGGATGGTGAACATCAAGAAAAAGAAAAAAAAAATGGAGAACACATCAGTAAAAGACCCAACCAGAAGCCTAGTATGTAGGGTAAGTCTCTCACTGACTGCCAATGAAATGTGTTTTGTACTTGTTACTGTCTGCGCCAATTTTTCAAGATCTTCATTTTGTTCTACTTTGAATGATAGTATGTAACTCAGAGCACAAATGTATATACTCTAATCCAAGTAGCATAACAAGTAACATGCATCCAACTAAGAATCACATACCTTTCATAATTTGCCACTCAAAGCCAACTAGACCATGATTGTTCAAGCCATTTGTTCTGCTTATGATGTCACCCTACCTTATATTAGGCCAAAGCAAGCTATCTCTATTGTTGAAGCAGGACAAGTTAAGAGTAGAAGCAATCTGGTTGACTTTGGAACTCAAATTTTTTAACCTGTGCTGACGTCGATTCATCTCTTTCCAGTTCTGTTCATCAGCAGAGGCAAGCTTTAATGAGGATGTCAGGATAATGGTTAGGGCTTTAATGAGGTTGTCAAGATAATGATTAATTGATTAAATTCACTCCTTCCTAACAACTTAAAGTTTTGGGAAAACCAGTAATTAATCTTAATATCAAAGCAAATGGTCCTAAATTCAAATGCTATCTCCACTCAACCTCCCATTTTAAAATTTTAAAATCTCAAATGTTGGACCTCAAGACTTTGGGCCCACACATGGGGGGTAGTGTCAGGATAATGGTTAAGTGATTTTTTTCTGTCAATCTAAGTCTTTGGGCTAATCAGTAATTAATCAAAGGACAAGGTGAAAACAATAAAAGAACAATTTAAATCTCATAGAAAAGAAGATAACTGTTACTTTATAAAAATTACTTACCTACAATTAGATGTTGCACCGATTTGGCAATCATATGAATATAAATTAAAACAAAAAATCCTAAACCACTCTATCTCCAGTAAATTTTCAACACTTTAAATACTTTGGTGAACACAGACCTTAAAACCTGATACCAGAAAATATGAATTTTGATGCGAAGCTGGGAAAACACCACATAACAACCAACCACTGCAGGAATGCATCATGTAGACAACAACAGCATGTATGCAAGGACATAAGCCAAGAGCAAGAGATGTCCTGCAGTCCATCAAGAGCTTGGAATTAAAACTTTTAAATACACTTACCAAAGCAAGAAAATAACAAATTCTCTCCCTTACTCAGTATTGGTCATATGCAAAATAATATAGAGAAAAAAAAACAGTAATTAATTGGTCCAGATACAAGAGATCTTCACCTTATCATGTAATTGAATCAATAAAGGCTATTGCACTTAAAAAATCAATTGTCTTAAGTTTACCAAGTTGCAAAGTTGGTTATAAAAATAAAATCAAAAAACAGTTCAGTAAATTTACAGCACAATTGCATTCACAAATAAAGTAGAAAAAACAAAGTCAACACAAGTATAATCCAGTTTACCAACTCCACTTTGCAGGATTTCTTTCATGCCTGTCATTAAATGAGACAAAAACTTCAATCGTGTAGCGTCACTTATAAAAAATGATCACCTTAGATCACCTTATAGAGGAGCCTGAAATCAAACATTAGGGAACTGCTAAGAGTTGTTAGCAAGGAAAAAAAATTCAACTCACATTTTGTGCAAAAATATTACTTTGCAGGATTTCTTTGGTGACTATAATTCAACCTCAAAGAAAGAATTTTCACCAAATGAACTGCTGAAACAAATGGAAAAAGGGATCTGCTAACAGTTTAACATTTCACACTTTGGAAACCAGTATGAAAGATCGTAGTAACATATAATATAAAAACTATAACTTAAAACACAACAAAAAATAACATTGAAATTTAAATAAGTTAAGTATGGTTGTTCAAGCCATTTGTTCTATTCATGATGTCACCTTGCTTTATATTGGGCCCAAGCAAGCTATCTCTATTGTTGAAGCTGGACACGTTAAGAGTAGCGGCCATCTAGTCGACTTTGGAACTCAAAACAACACATACTATTTATGTAATTTTTTCTAATTTGTCCCTCCCTTTTATATTACTAAAAACAAGTAGCAACCAGTCAACTTGGGCTATGGTCTAAGTAGAAAAACAATTATGTAATCGCCAAATGTCAAGTCCAAATCCAAATCTAGTTAGTCTATAACCAAGAAGTTTATATATGACCTGGTAGTACATTATTGTAAAAGTTTGGTCCTAACTACTCCAAAAAGGAAAACAGAAGTAACATTCCATATATTTTACAATGCTAATGAAACCTCAAATCTTTTGAGTCAAACTGGCTACCATATATAAGATAACTATTTAATATAAACTTGCAATCCTAAGCTCCTAATACAAAGATGTCAAGTTAATCTTTATAAAAACATGTGTAAGAGGGGGACAAAGGATATATAATGCGACAATTTCACACCATAAATACTGCATTTTCAAGTGGTACTGAAAATATATGAACACTAAAAAAAAATAGTCAACTTGGTTCAATAACATACCTGACTATGTAAGCCACCCACTGTCTGTCACACTTATCAAATGCCAAACACGAGCTGAAAGTTCTGCCAAACACAACATGATAAGTAGTAAGAGTTATAGAAAGCAAATAAATGGGTGAGCTTTCCCAAGGCCCCTATTGCTTAGCTGGATAAAAATTGCAGAAATATGTTTTTGGGAAAAGATCATTGGCTCAATAGTCTTGACTTATGTTTATGAAGCTTTAAGTAAATTCATCAAATATTTTCCGTTAGATACAAAAAGGAAAATAAGCAAGGAATTTATTCTGAAGTAAGATATTTCCACCAAATAAATAGCAAGGAAACAAAACATCTTGAAAAAGAATCAACAATCAAAACATCAGGGTTATTGTTGGAATGGTTTGTTTGCAAGCATACAGTAAGAATGACTTCTCTAATGAAATCAATAAGTATCTCCACACATTTTCCTACATCCCCCTTCCCCTACTTCCCTTGCCATCCCCTCCCTTTTAGGCTTAATTGTTGGTTTTAAATCATCACAATTAACAAAAGCTAAACTATATAATTTTAATGCTAACTAGTTTTAATTAAATAACATATGGAATCTTTCCAAGGAAGACCCCTTTGGACTTGCCCATCAACATGATAAGAAAGACAAGGAAACAGCACCAGGGTACCAGAGGTGCATCTAAACTATTTAAAAGTAGAACAATCAAGAAGATCCAAAAACTAAATAACGAATGACCACCAATAGTAGCCATCCAATCGCACAAAGTGTGCAGAAAAATTAACTTCATTTCCACCACAGGTCATTCAATGTCTTTGAATGTCCGGTAATTCCTTTCCTTCCAAATGAATCATGTGACAAAAGATGGAAAAGTTGGAAATGCACTTTTGTCAAAAACCCAACTTTTCATGTGTCAGCAAAATTAAAAGGACTCAAAAATTGTGACAAGCCATTAGTATGATTAAAAACATTGCAATTTTTCCTTGTGTATATGTGTGTGTGTGTATATATAAGTTGGAGTTCTGTGGCGTTTCTTTTAATATTAACCAGTTTGATTAAACTCAATATAAGATCTGCTTTGTAGATAGGCAGGAGATACAATGACTAGGAATGACAAATATTAAACATTTTTTATTTGCTTGCTTCTCCAATTTTCATCCTAATCAAGCAAGAACTAGCACATACTCAGTTACAACCCATCTTCCGCAAGGGGAGACAGTCAGAAGAGAAGCATAATAATGTCCACCAGCATTGCTGCCCATAATCATTTTGCTAAGTAAAAACTTACCATAGCCTGGGATACATGAAAGAAAAGAATAAAAAATACCAAAATCTCAACCAACATATTATTAAATGTGACAAAAATTTCAATCGAGTAGCGTCATTTATAAAAAATGATCACCTTATAGAGGAGCCTGGAATTAAACATTAGGGAACTGCTAAGAGTTGTTAGCAAGGGAAAAAAAAATCAACTCACATTTTGTGCAGAAATGTTACTTTGCAAGATTTCTTTGGTGACTGTAATTCAACCTCAAAGAAAGAATTTTCACCGAATGAACCGCTGAAACAAATGAAAAAAGGGATCTGCAAACAGTTTAACATTTCACACTTTGGAAACCAATATGAAAGATCGTAGTAAAATATAATATACAGAATATAACTTATAATACCACAAAAAATAACACTAAAATTTAAATAAGTTAAGTTTGATCCCAAAACTAACAAAAGATTAAATCATAACTAAATTATTTTCACTAAAAAATACAAATAGTCAGATATGGTCCCACAACAAAACAAAACAAATTAATCATTAACTTAAAAACAATTGTCAATTTGATCACTACACAAGAAATAAGAACACAGGGACCGAATTAGGTTACACTACACAAAATAATAAAGATGTGCTTATGATAAAATATTTATGAAGCTTTTAAAGGATATCTTATGATAAAAAGATAAGAGCAAATTAAAACACAATAACATAGATGGAGGAGAGCTGGAGGGAAACTATTCTTTTAAAATTTGACTACAAAAACCAGCCCAAAAATTGCAATCATTATGCTGATAAAACTTGTATCAAATTCCTATGGAAAATCTTCCTCCATAAGGGGATAAAATGACAAACAAACAAGGGCAGAAATTCTTCATCATACAACAGATAGTGAATAAAAACGTTAGTGAGTACATAAAAAAGAGGACACTTGGACAGATTGTTAGCAACATGAGAAAAGCATGAATAGAAATATACACAACTAGAAATGAGAGGTGTTCACCAATGGCATTCAGATCTGGATGGTTTTACTATAGCATTCTTTCAAGCTGTTGGAGCGTAGTGAAAAAATGACATTATGGAAAGAGCAACAAGAAATAATTGCAGAGCTGGAGGCACAGGAGAATAATTGAAACTCAGTCCCAAAAATGCAAAATTTGGTAATTTAGTAGAACCCTGATAATTTCATTTTAGTCCATATTTTTGGGGTCAAAATGTAGCAATTAAACATTATGGAAAGAGCAACAAGAAATAATTGCAGAGGTGGAGGCACAGGAGAATAATTGAAACATAGTCCCAAAAATGCAAAATTTGGTAACGTAGTAGAACCCTGATAATTTCATTTTAATCCATATTTTGGGGGGTCAAAAAGTAACAATTAAATGCTCATCATCCATGAACACCTCATTCAAGCATACCACTATGTGATAGTAAATGGGATTTAAAATGTCAAAAAATTAGTCCCAATGAATTGACAACAACAAAAGTTTAATTACATATCAACAAAAGTATTATAAAGAGAGTAAAACTAGATACAGCAATAGGAAACAGCATAAAGAACATATCTCTCCAGGACACCTTTAAAAAAATATTAAGAAAAAGGTTATCTTACAAAAGGGATATAATAAATATGAACCTCTTTCGAAAAATGGCTTTAAGTGATTGCATAATAATCCAAAAATATTTGAAGTGTTGAGGGATCCTGAATAACTGGCCCCCAAGAAATTGGAATATGCACTACGCAAGCCAACAATAGTTTTCACTAAAAAGTACCAAAATAGAAAAACCATAAAAGGCTAATGAGTTATATCAGATCATTTGCCTCAAAAAAAGTTAAATGCACCAGTACTAATCTCATCTGAACTTTCATCAAACAATGTCCCCATAAAATCAAATGATAAAAATTCAAGGATAGTGAAAGAGACAGTTCCTGCAGCTTGCTTCCAACTTTTTTTTTCAAAGGGGGGAACAGGGGGTGGTCAACAAAAAATAAATTGATATTACAATCAGATAAAACTTTTTAGAAAAAAATACAAAGATAGCAATTTAATATAAAAATCATTGTATTACCATAACTTTTAAGTTGGTGGAGATATCTGGAAAACCTGAAAAAGTGACTGATCCTTAAGCGAAATAGCTATCTTACGTTGAAGCATAGAAGGCCATTCAGAATTGGGCTGACAATTGATGAACCAAGATGACATATTTGTAATCAAAACATTGACCAAGAATCATTATCTATGATGGAAAAAAGAAGAAAATTTTAAATAAAAGAATTTATACTAAAACCTGATCAGCAACTAAACCCGTGACCCTAATTATACAAAAATCTATGATTCTACAAAATATAAAATAAAGTTATATACTTAAAAACAAAACATAACTAACTACTAAGCATGGCTTTAGATTAGTTATATGTTAGTGAGTGGAGACCCACACCATAGATAACATGTGGTTTGGTAAAATTTTAGAGCAAGAGGGGTAATATCAAAATAAAAATTTATTCATGCCTTATACAATTTCTAATATTAGTATCCAAGACAAATGTCAATGAGTCGTGACAAATGAAGAGATCTACCATTCCAGGAACTTCAAATTAAAAAACAGATTCAGAAAATTTACAGCACAATTTCATTCACAAATAAAGTAGACCAAACAAAGTCAACACAAGTATAATCCAATTTACCAACTCCACCTTGCAGGATTTCTTTCGTTCCTGTCATTAAATGAGACAAAAACTTCAATCGTGTAGCGTCATTTATTAAAAAAAAATGATCATCTTATAGAGGAGCCTAGAATTAAACATTAGGGAGCTGCTAAGATTTAGTAAGGAAAAAAAAAAAAACATCAACTCACATTTTGAGCAGAAAAGTTAATTTGCAGGGTTTTTTTGGTGACTGTAATTCAACCTCAAAGAAAGAATTTTCACCAAATGAACTGCTGAAACAAATGAAAAATGGGATCTGCTAACAGTTTAACATTTCACACTTTAAAAGCAAAGAAGCAAAAACAAAGTAATGTATTATCTAAAAGTACCACTAAAAGAGAATAGTAACCATATGCCAGAAAATCTAAGCACATTCCACCAGATGAAATCCAAATAGATAACTCCCCTTATATAATCCCATCCACTTTCGTTTTTTTTTTTTTTCTTCATTGTCTAAATTTATCAAACTTGAAAACTTTTTTCTTAACAGTAAATGTTCATTTCATTTGTGACAAGATACGAGACATTAAACTAAGTTAAAATCTTCACATCAATAGCCAAACACTCCAGGATGAAAACTAATCACCAGCAGATTCTATAAGCATCTAAACAGTCTCTTTACATGGAAAAATCTCATACAAGCATCTACTCCTGCTAATAAAAAAAAAACCTCTGCTAAAAATATATTATCAAGAAACAAATTCAATGCAGAGAAAAAAAATTCTAAACAATCCATTAATCCAGTCTGTGGCATAAACTATTTATGTAGCAAATATATTAACACATATAATCTCTAATTAAAATTCAAAATAGGTATTAACTTCTGCACACAAAAAAACAATGAATCTTAAACCAACTATAGATCCTTAACCGACCAATCGAGATTGACCACATTTATTCTTCTTCACCATTCTATCCTACATAGTTGGGTTAATCGACAGTAATGTTGATTTTCATTAAATCGACAATACGGTCGATAAAACCAACCATATAGTTTCACAAAATCCCCTAATTTTGCCCTAAGTGAGAATCATATAATGAAATTGACATAAAAAAGTGTATAAAAATCAAAATCAACCACATAGTAAAACAACAAAAACACTTTCATTCATAAGGAAATTTATACATACACATGGCGTGCAAGATATAAAAGGGGAAAATAAATAAATACCGAGCAAAGAATCAGAATCATCGGGAATATTATCATCGTCTTCGTTGACTATTCGATGGCTTTGATTCTCCTACTTCTATACAGTAAACTAATCAACATTTACTCTAAAACATTTCAAAAACACTTATGGGGAAAAAAAGCTAGGAGAGAGAAAGAGAGGAGTACCGACTACCGAGTGGAGGAGAATCGAAATCGGTGATCCCTGAGAATTGGAAAATACTAGAAAGAGAGAGAGTGAGAGTGAGAGAGAGAGAGATGAAGGAGTGAGTATCGAAAGAGTGCTTGGAGGAGCGGAGAGGCCTGGGAGAAGACGGTAATGGCGATCGTTGAGGCTCAGTGGTGTCTTCCTGTGCCCTTTCTGTCCGCCATTTTTGAAGCAGAGAAAGAGAAGGAAGGAATATAAAAGTAAATTCTGTGTCTTTTGAAAGTGAAACTGTACTCTCTGACTGAAGTGTCACTTTTATACTAGTTTTTTTCTAAAATAGAATTTGCTGCTGAGTATACTTGTACCTTTCTGTTGCTGCTGAGTACGCTTGTCGCTTGAAAAAATTCGAAAAATAAAAATAGCGGGAAAAAAAAATTTTAAAAAGCTTTATATAAAAGTTAAGGCATATTTTACAAGTGTATTTAACTATGTTTTTAGTTTTTAAATAATATTACTCATACTTTTATATATTTTTTTACCTACATATATTTTTAAAAAAATTAAAAAGTATTCTTTCTCTATACTTCACCAAAAAACCAAAAACGAAAAGATAACATCTGCTTAAAGAGCTTGCTACGTGCTGGAAGAAAATCACCCATCTGCTATTGAGGCCTTGTACTTTGATAGTTGCAATTCTATGAACGAATGATTTTGGTTTTGCCTTCAAAAAAACAAAAATAAAAAGAATTTATTATATTTTTCAATCACAAAAATATTTACAAGTGTGATGATATTTATATAAAAAAAAAACTTATATCACTTACATACGTATAAACTTCATCACACTCATAAGTATTTTTGTAATTGAAAAATATAACAACTTCAAATAATGATGAATGAAAACTATTAATCCTTAAAATAAAAGTAAATAAATACAAGAACCACTAAACACATGCTATTTTTTTTGTTTTTTGGTGAAGTATAGAATCATTCAAAATAATTTGTGTATCCAAATTCTTATTTACACATCCTTCCTCAATTAGTTATAAATTTTTTTAAAAGATAATTATGATTTATTTATGATAGTTATCAACTTATTTTTAATCCTAAAATTCAATCACTTACTACACATTTATAACAAAAGTTAAAAAGAGTTTAAATTCGAGATTTAGTAAGATTTAGCAACTACCTTTAAAATAAATAAAAATTGCATGTGACATTTTTGATGTGGTATTAAATTAGTAATTATCAAAAAAAAGTAAATTGATGTGGTAGTAAATTAGTAATTATCAAAAAATAGTAAATTGAATCCCAGGTAAAATTACACAATGATAAATATAGTTTCTTTTACAAAACATATTTTATTTTTACTTTTAAAGAAATACTAATATACCTAACAACTCAAAAATTCCAAATTTTTTGGATTTCAAATATATATATAAAAAAAAAAGTAATAATTTTAGGGGCGTCACATAGTGCTGTCCAAAATCTTAATAGAAAGTGTGGATGCTTAGCTCATATATTCTCAATGTTTGTACAACCCTAATTTTGTCATTGTTGGACATAAAACAAGTATTTTTTTCATAAGTTTGAAAAAATTATTTTATTTCTCATTTTTTTTTATCTTGATGACTTCTGGATGATGTAATAAATCATAAAATTGTGTAATGCATGGAAAAGTTAAATCATTATTGATTAATAAAGAGTCACTCAGAAAATTTATAGAAAAGAACATATGTAATTCAATTAGAATATTTTTTTTTTAGAGAAAACCAAATCTAATCTAATTAAAAGTTGTTTACCGGTTAAGTTACTTTAAGTTATGGTACTGGTCATTTTAAAACCAATTTTAATAACATATACCATAATCTTGACATGTAAAAGTGTGTGTTTTCGATTTATGTGGAAAAATTAATTAGAATAAGTCAATAAAAAATCAAAAACTTTTGTATTGTATTATATTAGAAAGTATCCCTACAATGTAAAGAAAATTTAACAAGATATATATTTTTTAATATAAATTTAATAATCAAGGTAATTATTAAAATTTATTTATTATGATTAGTGATGTGCATGGGTTAAAGTTGAAGAGTTTTTTCCAACACAACATGATCTCATTGAGATGATAAATTAATTCTCAAGCCAATTCAACCAACATGGGTTGGGTTGGGTTAGGTAAATGAGCTGTGCTTACATGTTTCATGCGTTGTCAAAAATTGAGTTTTCATCAAGTATTCAATTATATTTCAATAAATTATAACAATTCATATAATATGCTTTAATTATATTCAAAAAATTCAAATTCATCCAAACTTACTCTCAAAATACCAAAATCAAACGAACTAAAAAACACTAAAATAAGGGTAATCTAGTAAAGTTATATACATGGTGGGTTAGGCTGGTTTGGCTCATATGAGTTGAAAAAACCATCAACTCGAGGCAAGGTTCAACATAAAATTTCAACCTAAAAAATTCCACCATCAACTAACACCTTCATCCCAAAAGCTAACCATTCAAAACTCACAAGCCACCCACTAGCCCTCCATCAAATGAAGGCCCCAAACTAACAACTGAAACCCATCCCCTATCTACTGGGTATAAACCCATCCCAAAAGCACTGCTTGGTGTTTGGAGTTTACTTAAAGTCTAGTGCCACAATGTTGTATGACGAATCTACTAGGTAATGATATTTTATTTGGTTGCGGGTTTGGTTTGGGTTGATTCACGGGTTTGATTTTGTTAAGAGTGGGGAAATGGAAAGAGAGAAAATGGATATGGAAAAGAAAGATTAGTTACTTCAAGGGTAACCACCTCCTTAGTAAGGGAAGAACTTAAAGAAATGAAGAAGAGGAACTTAGAGAGAAATAGGAAGAGCAAGTTGGTTAATTCTCTGGATAATTCCTCATTCAACATCACAAATCTCCTCTTATACAATTCAATCCCATTTCCCGTCAAAACTGCCCAATCAATACAACTAAGTACAACAACTACTAACTGACTAACAGAATTCAACTAATTAACTAAATACAAGTCAACATTGCCACTACTCAATTAACAATGCTAATCATACAATGTTTTTCAAATAGCTAGTTTCCTAACATTACTCCCCCCCCCCCCCCCCCCACATTAGAACATCTTGCCCACAAGATGAGGAAACTAATGCTGAAGAAGAAATAGATCCTCCCAAGTAGCATCTTCAAGTGAACCTCTTTGCCATTGTATAAGAAACTGAGTAATAGTTCTCCTCCTAAGCTGATGAGACTTGGTTTGAAGCACAACCACTAGTTCAAGAGTGAGAATGCCTTAAGTGAGACACATGGAATAAAGGGTGAATGGCAGACTCAGTTAGGAGATCCAACCTATAAGCTACCTCACCAATCCTCTCCGAGATCTTGTAAGGACCAAAAAACCGAGGGGAAAGCTTGTAAGAACCTCTATATGCAGTAGATTGTTGTTTATAAGGTTGCAACCTAAGGTAAACCCAATCTCTAACATTAAAAACCTTCTCAGTCCTGTGTAGGTCACTTTGCTGCTTCATCCTAGTTTGAGCAATCGACAAATTTTGCTTAAGCAAGGTAAGAATCTATTGTCGAGAATGCAGAATAGAGTCCACTGCAGCCACCTGAGTGGTACCAAGGACATAGTCAACTAGTCGAGGAGGACTAAAAGTATACAGTGCTTCATATGGAGTCATCTTGGTGGTAGTATGTTACTAAATGTTGAACCAATACTCAGCTAAATACAACCACTCAGCTCGTTCAGTAGGCCTATCATTAGAGAAGGACCTCAAGTAATGCTCTAAGCTTTTGTTCACCTTGGAGTTTGAATAACTCAGCCTAAAATTTAATAGTAAACACTGGTTCTCTATCAAACACAATGGAAGTAGCCATGCTATGTAACTTAAGGACATGTTGACAAATAAAGCACTTTAGTAGCGGAATAAGGATGAGACAACCGCATGAAATGAACATATTTGGTTAACTTTTCCATTACTACCATAGTCACATCCATTCTCTGTGACTTAGGTAAGCCCACCACAAAATCCATGCTTACTGCTGACTAAGGCTTATCAGGCATGGGTAAAGGCTATAGCAATCCTACAGGATGACAAGTCTCATGTTCTATTTGTTGACAAACCCCAAACTCCTTTATATGATTCTTCAAATCTGCCCCATACCAACCCAATAAAAGTCATTTTTTAATCTATGAAAAGACTTAAGAAATCCTGAATGACCTCCCAATGGACTGTCATGAACCTGCTGAAGGACTTTAGGCTTCAAACCACAAGAAGGACTCAGATATACCCTACTCTTATACAAAATCAACCCATTATGCAAAGAAAAGAAATTGGGGCCATTAAAACCATCCTAGATCAGATTGATAACTAGCTTTGAGTTCATCAATCTAAGTAGGACAAGGAAAAGAGATCAAACATAATGAAGAAGACGTGACTGGTTTGTCAATGAATTGGTCGACAGAAGTAGATTTTGATATTTTTGACAAAGAATTAGCAATTCTATTCCCACGCCCTTGCTTATATTCTACCACAAAAAAGTAACCCAATAACTTAGTTAACCACTTTTGTTGAGCAGGTATAGCAATTCTCTGCTCTAAAATGTACTTTAAACTTTATTGATTAATCTTGATGATGAAAGGTCTTCCCAAAAGATAAGGCCTCCATTTATGCACAGTAGTGACCAAAGCAACCAACTCCTTCTTATAAGTTGACAATTGTAAAGCTTTCCCTTTGGGCAATTAACTATGAAAAGCAATAGACATTTGATTCTACATCAAGACAACCCCTAAACCCAAGCCTGAAGCATCACATTCAATAGTAAAAGGGTGATTAAGGTCAGGTAATGCCAACATAAGAGGTTGGCTAACTGCAACCTTAAGTTGTTGGAAGGCAACTTCAGCCTAATCAGACAAAACAAAAAAGTTTTTTCTTTAAGAGTGCAGTGAGTGGAGCAACTATCTGGCCTAAATGTTGAATAAACTTTCTATAGTAACCTGTTGAGCCTAAGAATCCCTTTAAAGCTTTGATTGATGTAGGAGAAAGCCATGATAGCATGGCAGTAACCTTCCTTGGATTAGTACTCACACCTTAACCAAAAATGATGTGACCAAGGTATTCCACCTGTGGCCAAATACACACTTACTTCTCTTAGTATATAATTGATGGTTCAACAGCAGCCCCAACATAGATGTAGCTCCAAGGTTGGATTGAAGATAAGTATATCATCGAAGAAAACCAACACAAACTTCCTCAAATAAGCTCTGAATACATCATTCATTAAGGACTAAAAGGTTGATAGAGTATTGGTCAACCCAAATGGCATAACCAATAACTTATAGTGTCCATCATGTGTCCTGAAAGCAAACTTATGGATATCCTCCTCTCTCATACGAATCTGGTGATAACCAAACCTTAAATCCAACTTAGAAAAGATTGTAGAACCAACTAGCTCATCCAATAACTCATCAACCATCAATATAGAAAACTTATCCTTGATTGTAGCCTGATTCAAAGCCCTATAGTCAATGCACATCCTCCAAGAGCCATTAGCTTTCCAGCTTTGAATCAAGCTACAATCAAGGATAATTTCTTATACCGGTGGTTGATGAGTTACTAGATGAGCTAGTTGGTTCTACAATCTTTTCTAAGTTGGACTTAAGATTTGGTTATCACCAAATTCGTTTGAGAGAGGAGGATATCCATAAGACTGCTTTCAGGACACATGATGGACACTATAAGTTCTTGGTTATGCCATTTGAGTTGACCAATGCTCTATCAACCTTTCAGTCCTTAATGAATAATGTATTCATAACCAACTTCTAACAACTCAGTTATTATCTTCTCAATCTCAATTTTTGGAAATGAGGATACCTATAAGGCCTTTGACAAATATGGGTAGTACATTCTACAAGGAGGTAAACTAGTAGGTGTGGCAAATACTAAGGCAAATTTAGTCAAAAGCTACTCAATTGGAGGGTCACAAGGCTGAGGAAAGGTAGTAATAGACCCTAAGGACATAATATGCAACAGAATGTCCTTCCTTATAGGTTCTTTTAAAGAATTGCTTCCCTTCTTGTAGAGTGAGATCAGTAGGTTGCAATCCTACTAATTTTACTATGGTCTCAAATTGCTGGCACTTCATTGACATGGCCATAAAATCCCATTGAATTACACCAAGGGTTCTAAGCCATTGAGTGCCTAAAACCAACTCACAGTCTCTTAAGGGCAAAACAGTCAAATCTACTGCAAAAACATGCTCTTGCATAGTAACTCTAACATTTGCACATTCACCTTGAGCTTGAATTGTAGCACCATTAGCCACTTTTACTTCAAATGTTAAAGTAGAATCCAATGATAGTTGTAAAACAGACAACATTGCAGCATCCAAGGAGTTGTGGGCAATACCAGTGTCAATTAGAATAGTAATCCAATGACCATTAATTTTACCCCTTACCCTCATGGTACCAAGTGAAGGACTACCCAACAAGGCATACAAAGTGATTTCAGCTACACCCTTTTCACCCATTCTAGACTCAATTTCAAAAATTTCATGTTGAGGAAAAATAAGTCCAATTTCATCTAGTTCTATTGGTTGGACATTAGAACTAGGACTATGGAAAGGATATAAACCTTCTAACAAGAAAAGTTTAGCAGACTTACATTGATGACCAGGTTAGAACTTGTCATCACAATTAAAGCATAGACCCTTTCTTCTTCTTTCCTCCATCTGAGCAGGGGGCAGCCTTTGCAAAGGAAACTTAAGCCTTAAATCCAACTTGATTTCAGGTTTTGGGCCCAAGATTGAAGGTTTGGAATACTCAAAAGAAGAGGACCTCTAATTCTTTTAATTGCTAATAAAAAATTCCTCTTGGATTTTGGCTAATCGAAAGCATCATTAAGATTCTTTGTATTAAGCACCTTCACAGGGAACTAAATCTCATCTCTCAGCCTACTGAGAAAACAACTCAGTTTATGAACATCAGACAAACCCTTGAGTCTGTTGGATAAGACTTCAAATTGCCCCTGGTTAATGCTTCCAATGGGATCTTCATAAGCAGATGTACGAGGTGTTACTCTTCCACAAGCCCATTGATCATAAAAGCCTATCGTAATGGTGCCACGTGTAATACCTTGCACTCGTTGGGCCCATAAACTCAGCCCAGGCAAGCTTTGACGCCCATCAAAAGCCCGAAACCACGAAACAAAAACATTTATGACATGAACGGCAAAGGTGAGACCCTACCTGGTCGAGGAATGCAATTTCCCAGGAAGATAAGTCTCGGTATACTCGGCATCACCTAGGGAGTGTCACTGCTGGGCAGTCCTTTTAACGGTGGAACCAATTCCAATGCCACTCTCACCACCTCCTACTCTCAATTAACACCTACTTAAGAGTAACATCATTGGACCTCTCTTCCCACTCACCATGAAAACAATCATAACTCTTCCACTAGTCTTGGGCTATAAATAAGAGATGAGAATTCGAGAGAAGAGGTTAGAAATTTGGGAATAGATACTGATAAAAGAGGATGACCATTCTGGGAGAAAGAGGGAGAGTAATTCTGAGTGCGAAGAAAACAAGGGTACTTGTGTTGCCGAGCATAGGATCACCCATAGTAGGAAATTCAAAGCCCACAATATAAATAGATTGTGAGCTCAGATAAAAGTTGGACCCAACAACTATTTTTGGGTACGCACAATTGGCGCCATCTGTGGGAATCTCCTACGTAGCTGTGGTTTTATCGAGACACGCACAGGAAAATGTTTGGGGTCAACTAGGAAGTTATGCTGAAAGTGGCTCTAGAGGGTTCATATGGTGAGAAAGAAGGCAGAAAATGCATGAAGATAGGCAGCATGAGGAAGCAAAATAGTCTGAGCTCGGAGAGGGATCGTTTCAAACACTCCGAACAGTATCCGACGCCTAAGGGCGCAATCGCATCGACAGAAGGGACCAGGAGCTTGAGTGGAGGGATCAGGCAGAAGAGCTCTGATACCAATTGTTAAGAGTGTGGAAATTCTAGAATGGAAAGAGAGAAAATGGATTTGAAAAAGAAAGATTAGTTACTTCGAGGGTAACTGTCACGACCCAAATTCATGGAACATGAATTTAGATGTATGACTAACTTGCTGAACTTATATAACTCAATAGACATAAAATAATCCCAAAATAAAATTAAAATTCCAAAGAAACAATACTCTTAAAAACCTCTTACAAAAAAAAAAAAAAAATCTAAACTCCACAACTTGGAAATAATCTCCACTATATAAAACATGAATTACAAAATAAAGGTAACTAAAATTCTAAGTCTTCAAGAAATACTGAAGTTGCCTACAACTTCCATGCTCTACCTCGCACCTTACAAAGCAATCCAAATATTCTATATTCCAAACTACACTTTAATCTGAAAATAGTAATTGATGGGGTGAGCCACACATCTAATAAGTAATTATACAGAATATACAATAAAATAAAGTCAAGCAAAGCACAAGTATTTTAATTTTTCACAAACTCATTCAATTATATCAAAAATAATTATTCCAAAACGTATAATGAATCATTTAATACATATGTAATCACATCTCACAATCATTAGGAAACACATGCATAAAATTGATCAAAGCACAGTGTCACATATACACATCACATATTCTCACATATAATCCTGTGAGTGAATATCAACATCTAACCCCTACTGGTGAAGGATTAACACATATTCTCACACATAATTTTGTGAGCGGATTTACACATATATCTGATCAATTAAAAAAAACACTTAATTTGAGTCACATATCACAAAAAAAAATATATACAAAATAGAATAATTTTCTTAATATTAACAATTATTCCAGATATAGAGACATATCGAATATCACAATATTAAATTGAAACAGAATCAACGGATGCTTGACTCTCTTAGGGAATGAATAAGAACTGAAGAGTTTATATAAATATTTTTACGATTCTTGAGTAAGTTTGAAAACCCAATTTGCTAAAAGAAACGCCTCGAATACCATTTGAAAAATAAGAATATAACTTTGAAATCACTTGGTTTTAAATAAACTTAAAGAACAAGAATCTTTTTAGAAAACTTATATTAAAACTTAATTATTTTCTAAAAAGAGTTTAGATTAGAAATTATCTTTTAAATGAGATTCAGACATTAAAAACTTTATTTAAAATTCAAAGTTTCTTTTTAAAACATTATTTAAAAGTCGAAATTTCTCTTTCAATGATGTAAAAATGCTTTCAATAAACTTTAGAAAACGTAAGCTTAAAAATATAACTTTTGAAAACCTTTGACATCTAAGAACCTAAATGACAAAACTTGTGCATATTATGCATAATTACTTACAGCAATTGAATCACTTTGAAAGTCCAGCTGAAACACCTTCCAAATAGTCTCAAAATACTCTTAAATAGGACCTATAATCAATCATGAAAATTACTTAATATCCTCCACAAAATATAAATCTTATTGACTTATACAAATTGACTCACTAAAATTATACTTTGTTGAACTAAGTGATAACACTAATGTAAAGCATCTCTACCCAAGAATATGTTTCATTGAATTTATCAAAACTCAAAGCCAGCAGCCAATACTTTAGGATTTAATAAATGTCCTAAACAAAAGTAAAACCTTAAACATGAATTAGGCTCTATAACCGTAACTTTGTTCTAAAATTCACACTATGGGTAAACCTAGGATTTAATATGACTTGTTCATGGACTTAATATCATTAACCCTAATATATTCCATATCTAAGCATTTTGAGATGCAATTAGAATTGAATAGAAGAAACAAGTCTGTCATTATCCTTTTAAAGAATTGTAGACGTGTTGATTTCTAATAATTCATTGTGTTAGGGAATAGTCAAAGTCTAGGCAAGGACAACCAACTACCAAGGCCATTAATCATCCATCAGAGAACTTGGACTTTGACAAAATGAGATCTCATGTGTGAGCAAATTCTCCAGCAAATCATGTGTGGGGTCGGTTGCAATTTCTCCAGCTAATCATAATTAACCTTACGGCATAGATCAACAGCCCAAAAGTTCCTATAGACCTTAAAGCCCTTATAGTCCTATGAAACGATGCAGCCTTATTCATGCTTTAAATAATTTCAACTTTTCTTTTAGACTCCAAACAGTGGCATCCTAGGATTCAAGAATAATTGAAATAGTGTAAAAATCGTAATCTTAGAAATTACCAATTCCACAATCTACACATCACTAAATTTTTCCATGATAAAATTTTAACTCCTTAATTTTTTTGTTTTTAATGGTGAAAAATCATACTTTGAACAATCTGATTGCCTCTTCACTTGTATGTGCTTTAAACTCCAAGGAAAAACCTTTTAGCCTATTTGATAAAACCCTTTCTATAAAAACCCTTACTATCTCTTCCTCTACCTTGTAGTTCGTATTAAAGATGTGGGCTTAGTGGGGTAACGGGCTCCAGTTACTAATAAAAAGAATACCTATGGCTTATCAATTATATTTAAAATAAAATTTAATAATAACCTCAAATAAAAGTATGTGGGGTATTGCAATAACCACCTCCTTAACAAGGGAATAACTTAAAGAAAGGAAGAAGAGGAACCTAGAGAGAAATAGGAAGAGTAGGTTGGTTAATTCTTTGGATAATTCCTCACTCAAGATCACAAATATTCTTTTATACAATTCAATCCCATTTCCCGCCAAAATTACCCAATCAATGCAACTAACTAACTGAGTGCAACAACTATTAATTGACTAACAGAATTCAACTAACTGAATACAACTCATCACAGCCACTACTTAATTAACAATTCTAATCATACAATGTTAATCAAATAGCTAGTATCCTATTAGGTTTGGATGTGTATTTGAGTGAGCCTTTGTTTGTTTGCTGAGAAACACATGAGAAAAACTAAACGGAAGTCTGATTGATGAGATGTCAACGGTCGTTGCCACAGACACCGAAGCTCCTCACAAAGTTGCTAAAGATCGGTTTGTAGTTTATAATTTGTGAGAACGTTTAGATTTGGTTAAACTCTCCAACTACAAATTCTAGGTTTGGGGAGGAATAATAATGAATGGTGTTGAGCCAAAAAATATTTGCTAAAGTAAATGATGAGGTAAAAATTTTGTTTGATTAGTAACCGCAGATTCTGGGTTTTGGGGGAAGAACAATGTGTAAAAGTTAAATGAAATTATCTTTGGTTAAAGAAATTGTAAGAAAAATAAAAGAAAAAACAAAGAAAGGAAAAAATTGGTGAAGAAATTAAAAAAAAAAAAAACACTGACTGAGTTTTTTTTTTTGTGCCTTGTATGCGCTAATGTGGCTACTAAAATTCTGACACATCAACATTTTATTTAATATTTTTAATATTAGAATTGCCAATAATGCAATCTATTTGCCACGTAGGCATTTTTTGTTAGTGAATTAATGATAGAGACCAAATTAATTACAAATTAAAAATAATTGGGACCAAATTGACCACTATCAAAATGTAAAAAACCAAATTGACTGTAATCCTAAAATGTAGGGACCAAAATGGTGTTTTCACCTTTAATTAATTACTATAAAATATAAATTTATTATGGGCAAAATTTGCTAAATAGTACCATTTTAGAAAAAAAATAAATTAGCGAATAGCATGCGGCTAAAGCTAATTAGTTAAGTAAACTGTTTTTGGAACTCAAGTTTGTTAAACTTGAGTTTAGGCTGAAACTCGATTTTGACATACTTGAATTCAAAAAACAGTCTACTTAACTAATTAATTTCGTTTTTGTGTTACTTTCTTAATTTTTTTTTTATAAAAAGTTAAAAACATGCTATTTGGCAAATTTGTTCATTTATTATATAATAGGAGTGAATATGTATTTATTGTACTCTAGAGTATTCTGTAATTACTATTGTCAACTTCTTGGTGTTAACATTAATAAAAATACTGAAAAGAGAATATTAAAAATATACTCAAATGTTAGGAATTAAAATCAAATTTAAAGGCCAAAATCAAAATTATTGAAATTTAGGTGGTAAAGATATTTTATTATGGAAAAATTATGAATTCAAAATCTATGGTGTAATCAATAACCAATCAATAATCAAACAACTTACAGCTCTATATAGTTCCAAAAGAAAACGTGACAAATCTAATCACATAAAGATTCCAAGTTTTTTTTCTTCTTATGCCCGCGTATTCATGTCAGTCAATTTTTGTTCAGGCAGAATTGAGATCTGGTGCAATAACCTAGATGCAATTCCTATGACTGGTTGAGATTGATTGTTGCAAAAAACAACTTTCAATCTCAACCATTGATTCAAAAAAGTTAAGAAAAAAATTTTAAAAAGTAAAAAGTTAAAGTTAAAAAGGTGAAAAGTAAAAAAAAGATTTATGAATGATTTGGGTGAATTGCACCATGTGCAATGCCTAGGTATTGTACCGAATACTAATCCATTCAGGCAAATCATCTCAGTCGAGACTTCCCTCACGTCGCTGATCACAACCAAAAGATACTGGTCTTTTTGTTGCATAACATAAGATACAAAATCGGATGATTCGGATAAATTGCAAACCAACAATTGCCAGTTTGTAGCACAAACCACTCGCGTTATTTCTCAAATGGAGACAAAAGTTGGAGGAGAGATGATGTACTATAAAGTAGAGAGCGGTGGCTTTAGAATTTTATTTGACAAATGATATGTTTATAGTATTTTTACAACAAATCTTAAGTAGTAGGTTATTATTGGTTGTTATGAGCGGACAAAAAACTAATTTAAGTAGTGAATTCAAATTTGAAACAATAACAACTTAACAAATGTGATTTGTTGTGAAAATGTTATGGATGTAGTATTTCTCATTTTATTTAGGGTGGTTACTAAGAAATTTAAATTACCACAATATTTTTCTTAGTATCATTTTAAGGAAAAATAAAATTAGAAATTATTTTTATTGAATAGGTTGAATGAGTTACAAATTTTATCTTTTTGTTTTATAATAAGTTTTTTGTTGAATAATGTTTTCACTTGTTATTGTTTGGTCTTGTATTGTTTTTGTTTGGTTTTATGTTTGTTGTTATTTGGGCTAATATTTATTGTTGTTATTTAAGCTTAAAAAAAGGGATTAAGAATTATGTTTAGGGCAGAATTAATTTTGAAGTAATGCTACGTCCACAACATTTTTACAATAAATTTTATACAAAAAACTTTATTGGTAGGTAAAAAAATAATATTAGTATTTGGCCCAAATTATTATCAATAGCAGTTTACCGCATTAGGTTTGTTGTGAAATTATTGTAAAAATGTTATGAATGTAGTAGTATTACTTTTGTTATTGTTGAACCTAAATTTTTGTAATTCAGGGTGTTCAAAATTCGTATTAGAGTAATCACAATAGGTTAGTTTAGTATATAATATTTTTTTGGCAAGTGTATATATACATTTTTTTGCAAGTCAGGGTGGTCATGTGACCACCCTGGCTTGCTTGTAGAGTCGTAAAGCCGTCGCTGAAAGTAGAATCTTTGTTAAAATAATACTTACAATAATTGTATCCATGTAAAAATCACAATTTTTGTTATAATTGTCCATGTGTCAATTATGAGTAGTAAAAAGAAAAAGTGATAGATCTGTATTAAAGTGATAAATAGTCATTTACATAAGATTGCAGTAACAGTTGTGACTATTTATATGGTAGTAAAATTACTTATATACTCATGTACAAAGAGTTTGACAAGGTTATTTTTATTATTATTAGATACCATGAAATTTCATGGTGTCCTTTTTATAATATATATATATATATATATTTTTTTTTTGATATAAAGGAGTGATAACTTAGTTTTTTATTATACTATTGCACTCTATTAGTCTATTACATTCTATATCAATGAAGACCTTCAAAATCACACACACATTTTATGATGAGGGTTATTATTATTATTATTATTATTATTATTATTATTTGTTTTTGATAGGTTAAGAATGTATTGACCTCTTGTGATAAATTAACTAATTAATTAGATAAGTTAATTCAATTAACATGCAATACGCGTGGTAGTACAAATAAATCACCAAAAAAGTTAAATGCAGCGGAAAATAAAGTTGACACGGTGATTTGTTTACGAATGGAGAAAACTTTCAAGATAAAAACCCCATAAGGTGATTTTAAGGTCACATTTCTCGAGAATCCATTATTATCGCAACAAGCGGTTACAAGTAAATGAATCTTAGTACCTTATACCAATCTACAGTTGAACCCTTACCCGAATACACAATTGGACTTGTTCTATAGTGACAATCTCTCATTTTCAGTGCACGGCTCCTAGTACATAACTAAACAATCGATGCATGGATCCAAGTACGTGGCTAACCACCAACTTGAGAAGGATGTTAGCTGCAGAGTTCTTCAGTTTATCAACACGATGAAGATCATGAAACTCTTTGGTTACAAAACCCTATGACGTACAAATGCAACAGCTTCTTCAAGAGAAAGATGAATTAGGGCATATTGTCTCCGGTCACAATATGCTTGCAACAACAAGTACAATAACCTTATGACGGCCCTTACAATAATCCTTATATATATTTAGAGTTGTGAGAAAAAAAAAGTTTAAACACATACACTTGGATATGCGTGAAATTATATTTAAAAAATTGATTTTCGTAAATCTCGATAGATATTATCTGTCGAGCAGCTGTTAAGTATCGGACTAAAATTGCCTTTTAAACCTCGATAGATGCAATCTGTCGAGCTAGTTGTCGAGCTTTAAAATACAACACTTCTTCACTTGTTTCTTGAACAGATTTGCACAGCTTTAATTCTTGACTTTAACAATATGTTTCTTGAAGATTTAAACCATCCTAAATTTACCTAATTACAAGTAAAGTGCGTTTTGTCAAAAGATTAGCCAATTCTAAATGACATATGTTCTTAATATGATTCACATATGTCCTAACAGTTTTTTTAGATGCAATGAAATTTCATGGTGTTCTTTTTATAATATACATGCGCGTGTGTGTGTATATATATACACACTTTATTTTTTATTTTTTATTTTATATAAAGAAGTATTATCTCAATTTTTGATAAGACTATTTTATTCTATATCAATAAAATACCCTTAAAATCTCATAGATGCTGTATTATGATTATTCTTTTTTAACATTATGATAATATATTAATTAATTTTTTGTGTAAATAAAATTCGAACCTTATATTTTTTATTAAAAAAAAAATTTACTATTTAAGTTAACTGAATTTGAGGCGCTGATTTTGTAGTTAGTGCTGCATTTAACAGTGGACTGCTATGCATGTGATAACGAATCGATGTAGGGTCTTCCCTTGAGCAAAATATCATGTGCATACATAGTCACCCAATCTGGCGGTTGTCATATCAAAGAAAGAGTTGATTTGGTGGCCTTTATTTTTAGCCACATACTTAGAATAAATAAAACCAAGAGATCACATTGTTATTATTATTATTTATTATTTTTTTAGAGAGTTTCAATCTATGATGTCCGCTCTTGATAATAGCTCTTTATTATTATATCAAAACACTAATCAGTTTTTGGTGTAGGTGGAGATTGAATCCCAGATCTCTTATTCAACTATCAGAGACTTTATCAGTTGAGTTAACTGAGATTCACTTAAAATATTACATTATTGGTAATGGGATTGGCATGCAAAAAATTATGTGACTTTTATAATTGTTGCGACTGGTTCAGATGTAGGTTGTGGAAAATAAAAAAAATGCACCACACTAAAATAACATTTTACGTTCAACCCTTCCTAGCTAAAGATGAACTATAGTGTTTAGTTTAATGAGTTGAAAATCTAATGCTGACTCATATACCTTTTGTTTTTGAGAGAAAAAAAAAAAGTATATAAGTCAGCATTAGACTTATATACATAATTTTCAAAAAAGAAAAAAGAATATAGGAATTAGGAATTAATTTAATTAAGTTAGGTTAGACTAAATTTTCTCAAGTGGGAACCCGTAGCATAATTTCATGGACCTAACCATTCATCATTCACTTTATTTTATGGAACTAACATTTTTTACTTAAACCAAAAAATAGAGGACTTTTTTTTGTTGCTAATAAAAAAAAAAAGTAGAGGATTAACCCTAAAATATACATACCATTTTCATATTTCATTTTGTAATATATCATGATGATGGTGATGATTACAACACAAAAAATTAGTGTTCAAATGTCGACAGAAGTTTTGAAATACTTGCAAAGGCAAAATTCCACATAGTTTGGTGTTGACATTGGTGTATTGTTAGACACAAGTCACACAACTATTCCAATACTTAAGTTAGTACTCACAGTTGTTTAAAATACTTATATACGCGGTGTTTAATGAATTTTTACATACCTTCAAAGGTAATATCTAGTATTTATATAGGACTTATAGTTGTTATGCTATGATCATCACTATATCTTTGAAAAAAAAAAAAAAAACTTTTGGGCCCACCCTGTGGGATTATATGTTTGTCAAAGGTATACTCTGTAAGACCGATATATAAGATGTGGTCTCATATCTTTGGGTCCACCCTATAGGATCCACGTGTTTATCAAAGGTACACTATAAAGCGGACATACAAGATATCATCTCATATCTTTGAGTGGTAGAGCATGTTTAGACATAAGTTTAGAGGGGAGGACATCACAAATATCATGCGCGCACACACACATATAATTTTGTTGTATGGGTAGAAGATATCACAAATATCACATGCGTGCGCGTGCGCGTGCTCATATATATATATATATATATATATATATATATATATATAATTTTGTTGTATGGTTATGAACCTTCTATAAAAGTTGTATGTTCATTGATTTTAAAATTTCGCTATTTGTTGAATTTTGTAAGGATGATATTGGGTTGTGCCATATATTTTCGTATTTAAATTTTAAAACTAACACAAACATAACTATAGAAAAGTAAAACCGGGTTATTGTTTGGTTTAGACAGCGTGCCTGCAAATCAAAGCATTTTTCTAAAGTATTGATTGATTCAAAATTCGAGCACATCAGTTCTGTAATTTAATAATACTTTCAAAGATATCAAATAAAATTAAGTAAGCCAAGGAAACAAAGATTATATTTGGCATTTTGACAAATGACAATTATCTTATCAAATTAAAGCCATCAAAATTGACCAAAATACCTGACCGTAAAAAACTAATCAAAACTCATCAATCAAAGACACGTTTGATGACACCTTTGCGCAATTTATAGAAAAAAACAAACAAAAATCAATAATAGTAAAATCCCTTTAGTAAAGCTTTTTGTTATATACTACCTAACTGGGAGTGACCTTCTAAAATTTTTAAGTAACTCCACTACCTTAGAATTCTTAAAATCTTATCAAATTAATTTTGAAACAAGTAGATTAGATTTTAGAATTACCACTTCATTAACATTAAAATAAATATTAATTATCAATATTTTGATATTTACTTAAATTATTAACGAAGTGGTAAAATTTACTGGGTTCATTTTGAATTTTAGAATATAAGGAAACCAACTTAGGTCTACCGGTATTTTTTTTTTTTGAAAGATAGTTTTAATTTATGACGTTCATTTCTGATGATAGTTCTTTATCATCAGACCAAGACATCAATCAGTTTTTGGTGTATGTGGAGATTGAACCCCAGATTTCTTATACAACTATCAGAGACTTTATCAATTGAGCTAACTAAAACCTATTATTACTATTGTGTATTAACCCTATTGGGATGTGGACAAATACTGGACCAGATGATGATAAAGTGCCGACAAAATTGGAGAAAAAAAAGAAATCCTATTTCAACTTATTGCGAAAAGATTGAGTTCAATACTCAGTTACATTGGATCTATTATAACGGTGATACATGTTTATTTTTAATCATATATCTTGATTTGACAATAAAAAATAAATTGAAACGTTCTCAACAAAATAAACATGTGTCATCGCTTTAATACTCTCTGTGGACTGGACCCGAGATAAACTCTTTTTAACTTTTAGATTACAATACAGACAGGTTCTTGATGCAGCAAATCAAATCAAATCAAAGGAAAAACAAAAGGGCAGTGCAGAGCATAAAGGTGGACCGCGGAACATGTGGCCAGAGCTGAGGACCTGAATTTGAAATGGAAAGTGTAAACATCAAAGAAAGAAAGAGAGAGAGAGAGAGAGAGAGAGAGAGAAAATAAAAATAAAATATAAGAACGAAGAGAAACGAAAAAAGAGTAGTGGCAGTGGGGATAGTAGTAGCAAGAAGTAAACGCCAGAAGTTTGTTTGTGTTTGTGTTTGTGTTTGTGATTGTGAGGATGTGAAGCTGGTTGGTTCTAAACCTCCCTATCTCTCATTCTCTGCCCTTTTATCTTCACCCTCATCCCCACATTTCTCTTCACATACAAACAGTCACTCTCTCTCTCTCTAAAAAAACTCAGTCTCTCTCTCTCTCTCTCTCTCTCTCTATGGCTTTACAGTCAGTCTCTCCCATTCCTCACCTGCTCCACTCTTCTTCTTCTTCACCAAAGCCTTCGATTCTCGCTTCCTCCAACAATGGCCGCTACTTCATTGATTTCGTCGGTTTACATTGCAAATCCAAGCGAACCAGGCGGAAATTCACTGCGACTTCTCGAACCTTCTCGCGCTTTGTTTCTTCGTCGAAGGTCAAAGCGGTTCTCGATCTTGCACGTAACAATAGCGCCTCGGAGGAATCAGATTCTCGCTCTGATTTGAGACCGAAGGTGCGCTTTTTCTTTCTTCTTTTTTTGCTTGGATTATTGTTTTTCTGAGTAATCTTCCATGAAAGTGATTGAATTGGAAGACTTGTTTGGGTTTCACTTCCAGAAAATGCGTTTTTTGTTTTTACTTCTTGGAAGCGAAGCCAAACGCGCCCTTAAGAATTTTGTTACTTAATAATTTTTTTTTCTATTTTGTAATCATTCTTTTGTGTTTTGTTTTGTTCCCCTACTCTCTTGAGATAAACTAGGATACTGTTTGGTTCGCGTTTTGGATTTTCTCTTCTTGTTTTTAGGAGTTAAATTCGATTGTATTTGACATATACAACTCGGTTCAATTCAACTAAGCCTTAATTATTGCCCAAAAAAAAAAAAAAAAATCGGAGTTTGCCACGTACTCGTGCAATAACAACAAAATTACTTTTTTCGTTTTTTGTTTTGTTTTTAAATATTCTAACCAAGCAGGACTTCAGGATTTTGGGAGTACTTTGTTGCTTTTAAAAGCAAGAAGGAATTGCTAATTATAGTCTCTGCAATTTTAGCCATGAAAAGATAGGTTAGGTGGTTATTAAATAGCAATCAAACAGTGCCTTGGGTCTTTAGAATTAGAAGTACTTTCAATGTGTTTTGAGACCCAAAAAGTTGACTGAATTTATCTAGGTACCTGTAGGACTTAATTATTACAAGGACTTGATAGTTAAAGCAATATGCAGTAAAAACTCCGACTTTGCAAGTTCGTGGCGAGTCATGATCTAGGCTTTGTAAAGTTTGATGCAAGTCGGACTACAACGATAAAAAAATGGTGTTTTTTCAGTGGGAACATAGATTATAAGCACATTATCTTGTAAAGGGTATGAACATGTTAATTGAATTTGTTAGTTGTGGTTGCTCACTGCTGACGAGAGCAGAGTTATTTTTAACAAGGATTGATGGTCAAAGCAATATGTAGTAAAAATTCTTACTTTGCAAGTTCTTGGTGAGTCATGATTTAGGCTTTGAGTTAAGTTTGATGCAAATTGAACCACTACAATAAAACAATGGTGTTTTTCAATGGGAACACAGATAATAAGCACTTTATCTTTTAAAGGTATAAGTATGTTATTTGAATTTGTTAGTGGTGGTTGCATGCTGCTGAAAAGAATAGAGTTATTTATAATTAGATACTAATACTTATCATGTATGCTATCTATAACTAGATGCACTGAAATGGTGCTGCACTTGTTTTGAATAATACAACAAACTCCACTTTTGTTCTTATATATCATCATTTACTGTGCTGCTTGATTTTTTTTTTTTTTTTTGGAAGTGGGAACAATGGTTCTATCAAATTTTCAAACAACAAGTACAAAGCTTCACTTATTTTCTCTTGAGGTTTGCATTTTAATTGTTAATGATGTTTGTAAAAGCATTCATATTACTTGTGAAAAGAATCTAACATTCAAGATAATGTTTATATTGTTTATCCAATTTGCCAACCTATTTATTTTCTCTTTTTCCTATCCTGGTTGACGTCGTGAATCGCATAGACCAACTCCAACCGAATTTTCTTTGGAGTGGTATGGGAGATGATTCAAAATTTCACTTGGTGAATTGGTCTAAGGTATGTTCTCCTCTTCAGTATGAGGGATTGGCGATTAGGAGTTTGAGATGCTTTAATGAAGCTTTGTTGGGAAAATGGTTGTGGAGATTTGGAACTAAGAGAGATGCATTTTGGAGAAGGATGATAGGGGGTTAAATGCGGAAGTGAAGGGGGAGGTTGGTATTTTAATTCCATTCCAGGTCCTTATGTAGCGAGTTTATGGAAGACTGTTTGAGGTGGTTTGCCTACTTTCTCTTGCTATATTTAGTTTGCGATTGGGGATGGGTCTAGAGTGAAATTTTGGCATGGTGTTTGGTGTGGGGATAGCCCTTTGAGTTTGCATTTTCCAGAGTTAATCAGAATAAGTAGTAGCAAGGAGGTTTATGTGGTTGATTTCATGAAGTTTCCCAATGGGGTTCTTTATTGGGATATGAAATTCTTGCGAGCAGTTTAGGATTGAGAATTGGAGTCTTTGTCTAATTTTACGGATGTTATACATGGAGTTTCTTTGAGGGATACTAGTTAGGATAAGATGTGTTGGATATCTGTTATGAGAAGGAGTTTTGAGGTTAGCAACTACTATCGGGTTTTGACTGGTGTCTGTGATCAATGTTTCCCTTATAGGAGCATTTGGAAGCCAAAGGTCACTTCTAGAGTTGTGTTCTTTTTTTGGAATGCAGCTTTGGGGAATATTTTAATGATTAATAATTTATGTAAGAGGAAAGTTTGGATTTATACTTGGATTGGTGTTATATCTTTTATTACCTTGTTTGGTATTCACTGGGTAATGCTAAAGACTGCAGTTGAGCTTCTAGCATGTTGGCAAGGGAAGTTTGGACATCATCGTAATGGTATTATTTGGAAGGTTGTTTCTCATTGCTTGATATGGTGCATTTGGTGGGGGGGGGGGGATAATTGGAGCTTAGAGGACTCTAAAAGGACAGTGGCAGACCTGAAATTTTTTCTTCTTTAAAACATTATCGGAATGAATGTTAGTCGTAGAAAGTCATTATATTTTTTCGGCTTATGCTTTGATGGTAGCTTGTAATTTGTGTGCTTGATTGTATTGGTCCTTAGCTGTATACATCATGTATACTTGGGTGACTCTTTTTCATAATTTGAATAAAATTCCCATTTCTTATAAAAAAAATGTTTATATTGTTAATGATGAATGCGGATGAAGTGTATTTATAATTAGCAAAAGTCTGATAAATTATTACAAAGAATCAAATATTTCACATGTGGAGGGTTAGAGTTCAAGAATCTGCCTCTCCAAAAAACAAATTGGGAGTTGGGTTGCCTACCAATCACCTCTCTTGGACCTTGTAGAAGTTTGGGAGCTTTGTGCACTAGATATGATCTTTAATCAAATATTTTAGATGACTAATAGCCTTAATACAATTTTTGGAGCACTGCCTGGTTATAAGTTTAAATTCCCCTGTCACTTGTAAGCAAAAAAAAGAAGGGGGAAAAATAGTCACCAATAATTCCTTTGATAGATTTTGTTGATAATGAGTCATGTTTAGTGTCAAACCAATGGTGTTTGTATTTTTGCATCCTTACTAATGAGCTTTAGCTCAAATGACACCTTATCTTCTCGATGGAATGGGATGGAGGGTAAGGTTGTCCAAAACCAATTAGTGTATGTGTAACTAACAATAAAAAATGAAAAAAAAATGTTTGCATCTCTGCATCTTGGTCCATGTGATGTAAGAGGCTTGCTCTGTATGCATGTGCGTGGCCATAACTGTACCTTGGTTCCTGTGAACCCTGGATTATGAATCTTTGATGGTAGTGAACATGATTCAAATTATATCTTTGTCTATTTTGCAGAGCAGCCACTCTAAGGTTGCGTATGACATTGGCTTAAAAAGTTAGCTTATTTTACTATTTAGCTTATTTTTGCTATTATTCATGGGCCCACTGCACTTTTTGGTATTGTTCATGGGTCTCATTGTACTATTTCAGCTAACTTTTTTATTTATTTATTTTTTTATCTATAGTATTTTCAGCAAAAAGTTTTTAGTTTCAGCTAAATAAGCTGTTCCCAAACGGAAACTAAATAGTAAGCTTTTGGACCAACACTAGTAGGTTTTTTCCTCTCTCAAAAACATCTCTTTAAGTGGATTTGCTGTTTGCACATGGTACATATATTCTTGTTGACTTGTTGACATTGGTATGCAAATTTTTTGTCTGTGTCATTAAACTTTTCACTGGAGATTGTTTTCTCTTTTGCATTTCTGATTTTGTTCATATGTTTTTTGGAAGGAGCAAGGCTGGCTCAATTCTTTTTTCTTGGATTTTTTGTTCTCTTCGTAATCCTATTCTCAATATTGAATCTAGCGATTGGCCAGTCTAGGATTCATAGTTGTAATATGACAACTAAATAGTAAGCTTTTGGACCAACACTAGTAGGTTTTTTCCTCTCTCAAAAACATCTCTTTATGTGGATTTGCTGTTTGCACATGGTACATATATTCTTGTTGACTTGTTGACATTGGTATGCAAATTTTTTGTCTGTGTCATTAAACTTTTCTCTGGAGATTGTTTTCTCTTTTGCATTTCTGATTTTGTTCATATGTTTTTTGGAAGGAGCAAGGCTGGCTCAATTTTTTTTTTTTGGATTTTTTGTTCTCTTCGTAATCCTATTCTCAATATTGAATCTAGCGATTGGCCAGTCTAGGATTCATAGTTGTAATATGACACCGGCAATGATATTTTCCAACATGTTATGTCTTATGTATGTGTTTTTCTTCATGTAAGTGTGCTACCTCTAGATATTTTAAAGATTTTTTTTTGATAGGTAATCAGAAAACTTTTATAAATGATAGAAAAAAAGATTTTTTTAAAGATACTTTCAGTTATTTCAAGAGAAGGATTTCTGACTGCATACAGAGTGTGGATCTATTGTTTAAAACTTTAGCCTGATTGGATGTTATTAATTATTAATAGATTGAAAGTTGTATGGGACAATTCAACTCCAGTCAGCTTCAAATTTGTACCTGGCCATTGAGAAGTATAATATTATATTCAGAATGAGATCTTCCAAAAAGTCTGCCAGATTAGACCTGTTGATGCCCCTAGTTCAGATTTCCAAACCATGTTACCAAGTTTACTATTTTATCTTGGGCCAAGTTATTAATTTCACCCCAAGAGCCTGATTTTTTTAGCTGGTCATAAGTAGATATCTGTATTGTTAAACTTTGGGTGGAGGCCATGAGTTTTACATGCATCCTTCTTTAGATGGTAAAACTAAATAAGATGATTTTAAGCCATTGAGTTTCTCATGTTTTCCCCCCTTCTAAGTCATATTATTCATTTTCTCTTTTCAGTTTTCCTTTTCTAATGCTGTAGTAATGGTACCAATGCTTTGAAAGCAATTCCGTACTGGCCAGAATGCTGATATATTTCGTACTGTTTCATAAACCAGTACATCTAACCCCTATAATTTGTCTTGCCTTAAATATTGACCTTTACCGGACTGTTCCGGAAGTTCCAGCAAATCTTGGGAGGAAAACCAAAAACGTGTGTTTTGGTCCTGAGTGACCTTTTTTGGTTGTTCAGTGCTCACTTTGTTGCTGGTTACCACAATGTCAAATGCTTGCGTTTCTGGAAGAGAAAATTCAGAGTTGAGAGGCATTCTTGAAACTGGTTGAATTGGAGAGAGAGAGAGATAGAGGAGATGAGAAAATGATAAAGGACTAGAAGAGCATTAGGAAGAGAGAAGAAAAGAGACAAAATAAATTATAGGGTTGGTATTTTGGAATCTTTGGATTTATTTAGAGATAACACTTAAGAGAGAAACGAAGATAGGGTAAGAGAGATAAGAAAGAGAAAAAAGTGGTTTGCTTAGGCACAGTCAGAAAATAAATAAGGAAAAGAAGAAGAGTTAAGAGAGAGAGGCAGAGTGAAGAAAGAGAATTAAAAAGGATTGGGAATGTTAGAGAGAAAAGCAGTGAGAGATAAAGAGAAATTTAAAAAATAACATCAACGAAGATAACTTTGTTGGCTTTTGTGTGTGGGCTTTGTTTTTGGATTGTCATGGATTTGTGAGTTTGGGTTGGGCAAGCTTATGAGTTTAATGGGATTTTTAGAGTTATATATATATATATGTATATGTATGTATGTATGTGTATGTATCCGAAACAGTACACTAGAATTGTTTAGTACCAAAATATTCAATTCCAAACCAATAGGCAAAACCAGAAAAGTCATTGGAACAGAATTTTAAACTTTGAATGGTATAATGAGACAAGTATTCTAGAATTGCATTTTTATTTCTTAAAGTGTTTGAAGACCTCATAATCAATGAAGACGCAATATTCTTGATATGCTAGAGGATTCATTGCCTATATAAAAAAAAAAACTAGAGGATCTATATACAATGTTGTTTTTATATCTGTCAATTGTTTGGATCCAACTTCTTGTTGGCATTGTACTGTGCTTGATATGATATTAATTTGATGTTGTAAAATAAACTGCTCCATGTGGTACTGTCTATATGATCCAGTTTTCATGCTCAGCAGGTTGCAAACTTGGATGATATATTATCAGAGAGAGGAGCTTGTGGGGTTGGATTCATTGCCAATTTGGAAAATAAAGAATCACATGGGATAATTCAGGATGCTCTTACAGCTCTTGGCTGTATGGAACATCGTGGGGGATGTGGAGCAGATAATGACTCTGGTGATGGTTCAGGTGTGATGACTTCAATTCCTTGGGATTTATTTAACAGCTGGGCAAATGAGCAAGGGATTGCTTCCTTTGATAAATTGCATACTGCCGTTGGAATGATTTTCCTTCCCAAAGATGATGACCTATTGAAAGAAGCCAAAAGAGGTGATTTTTAATTAGTTTTTATCATTCTTATTACTTAATTCTTTTTGTTTTCTCAAGTATCTCATCATGAATGATTGTTTGATGGCTCTTCTTGCTTTTATATATGTTAAGCATGGATTTTCACTTATTTGTTATAAATACAAATTAGTCCAGTTGTCTATTAGTTTAATTGATGAGAATTATGTACTTCTTAGTCAATAATTTTTGGTTCTTTTGGCATGCCATGAAAGCTTAGGAATGTGGACAGAGGTTCTTTTTTACTTGAAATTAGAAGAGTGAGAGTTTTGAAGATTATATTCTGAAACTCATGAGTGACCCATTTTTGGTTTATGGCATGGTAATAGGATCTAATAGCCTCTTCAGGTTTTAAAAGTTTTTGATGCTTTATTTGACTCATATATTATTACATCATCATTTTCAAGTTGTATTCTAATATAGAAATCTTTAAGATGGTAATGTTGAGGAAAATATTTACAGATAACTAAAATCAAGAACTCAGAACCTTTCAGGATTATTTGGGGTTCAAATTATGTCTTAGGCTGTGTTTGTTTCAGTGTAAAATATTTTCTGAGTGGAAAATAATTTCAGATGAAAATATTTTCGGGAAAGGAAAATATTTTCTAGTGTTTGGTTGTATTTTAAAAAATACTTTAAAAAATATTTTTTGGTGTTTGGTTGTGTTCTTGAAAATACTATAGAAAACACATTGCTCAAATTTTCTCATATTTTCTCAGCTTCCAAACAAATATATAATATCATTTTTCAATATATAAACACAAAACAAACCAAACCCAACAAAAAAATTCATCAAATCCTGTCAAATTGAGAGAAGAAGGAAGAGAGACCGGTGCGATTGGGTTCGATCTCGCGGCGGAGGGGGCTGGGTTTGATCACGCGGCGGAGGCAACTGGGTTCGATCTCGTGGAGTGGTGGGTTTGACGAATGGGTCGATCGGAGTGGGTTTGATGAATGGGTTTTCTGGGTTTGAGGGATGGGTGTGGTGGGGTTTGAGAAATGGGTTTGCAGAATGGGTTCGTCGGAGTTGTGGGTTCGTCGGAGTGGTGGGTTCTTCGGGGTGGGTTTTCTGGGTTTCAGGGATGGGTATTGCTCGACGAAGATGGAGGGGACTTCCGGCGAGGGTGGGTTTGAACAGATGGGTCGATCGGAGGTGTGTGGGTCGCTTGGTGTGTGGCTCGGACTGGCGTGAGGGAGACGGTTGAGCTCGGACTGGCGGTGGAGCTCGACTGGCGTGAGGGAGAGAGCGAGAACCCGAGAGTGCGTGAGAGGCGGAAATGAGAGACGGAAATGAATTGAAGGTAAAATAGAAATGGAAATTGTTTTCAGTCTGGGAAGGGCTATTTTACAGTCAATGGGAAGTGATTTTCCATTTGACCAAGATTTCAGTTGTTGCCAAACACACGCAAACGCGTAAAACATTTTCTGAAACTTATTTTCTGTCGATCCAAACGCAGCCTTAATTGTAAGTTATTATGTCAGGCATCAGGGTTGGCTTATTCCTTGTAATCTGCATAGCCCTTCTGAATATTTAAGTTCAGAAGACACAAGCAGTGTCTTTAGTTTCCATAAGCCATTTTTCTAGTAGAACTAATGTATATCATAGGCAGTGGCTCAAGATTATATATTTGAAGCAGTTCTAGAACTCCTTCGCAAGCCTTATGTATTGATTTTTTTTTTATTTTTTTTATTTTTTTTTTACGTTTTGTTGGTTAACTATTGGCTTCTTATTTCTTCTCATATATGCACAAACCTATATTTTTCTGATCGGTAACTTGCGCACAAACCTGGTTGGTCTGAGTCTTGCGCCCCACGATCTTACCCTCCAGCGTGCCACCTTTTTAATAGCTATAAGCAATCCACCTATATAAGTAAAGGAGAAAAATTATACCAAAGCTGGGGATGATAATATGATCTGAAAGAATGGTATCTCTAATGTGCTACTTGGTGCAAATAATTGATAAGCTTGCACATGCTGTGGTGTGTTTTGGTTGCGATAATAAACCTAGCTTGGTATTCAGTGAGTTTGGCTGTCTCTGTGTGATAGTTGCTTTCAATTTCATGAATCCTACCAAGACATGGCAGGCTACCTAAAAAGGATTAAAAAAAGAGAGAAGAAAAAGAAAGGGTTGCAGTCCTTTTAGATTCTTGTGTTCCTTTTGTTTCTTTTTGTTGGATGCTAAATATTTCTTGATGCCCACTGATATAGAATTAAATATTATTGAATGTTTCTTTCAGTATCATCAATTCCTCAATTTGCATGAAATATTCACTACTTTGTCTGGAAAATGTTCAATTTTGTATGTGTAATCTGTTAAATGATGATTAATTTCAATTGCTTCTGTAGTTATTGTAAATACTTTTCGACAAGAGGGTCTTGAGGTGCTTGGATGGAGGCCTGTTCCTGTGAATGCTTCTATAGTTGGTTACTATGCCAGAGAAACCATGCCCAACATACAGCAGGTATTTGTTAAAGCTGTCAAAGAAGAGACTGTCGAAGACATTGAAAGAGAACTGTACATCTGCCGAAAATTGATTGAAAGAGCAGCAAGCTCAGAAACTTGGGGAAGCGAGCTTTATTTCTGTTCTTTATCCAATCAGACAATAGTGTACAAGGGAATGCTTCGCTCTGAAGCTCTTGGGTTATTTTATTCTGACCTTCAAAGTGATCTTTATAAATCTCCTTTTGCCATTTATCATCGAAGGTACAGCACAAATACTAGTCCCAGATGGCCTCTTGCACAACCAATGAGATTTCTTGGACATAATGGAGAAATCAATACCATTCAGGTTACAGTTTCCTTAGCTCTGGTTGTTATCTGTTCTACTATGCTGTAAAATGCAAATATAAGTTAGACTGAATTCAGCTAAAATAAAAAGAGACTTTAAGTTTCTTTATTTTGACAGTGATTTTTGTGCAGGGTAACTTAAACTGGATGCAATCTCGAGAAAGCTCATTGAAGTCATCTGTATGGCGTGGGCGTGAAAATGAAATTCGTCCATTTGGTAACCCAAAGGCATCAGACTCTGCAAATCTTGATAGTGCAGCAGAAGTACGATCTATCACTTATGTCATTGTTTTATTAATATATGTCATTGGAGCCCTTGTTGGCAGTGACTATTTAGAATTAAATTATTGAACAGAAATAAATGTCAAAAATTGAATGTTCTTTCAGAAGATATATACTCTTAGTGGAATTTATCTCTAAAATCTTTTAAGTTTGTAAGTTATAATGACAAACTGCCAACTTTGCAACTAAGCATACATATTAAACATTTTATCTATTCATAATGTTCATTAGTCACAAATTATAGTATATGTATTTTAACAAAATGCTTTCAATATAATATTAATTTCAAATTTGAAAGATCCATTTGATTTTATGCTGATATGCGACCGCCTGATTGGTGCCTGCAAGGGCATGTTTTTAATGACTATTCATGTTGAGTTATTTTTTAACTTTCATGGTTGGTGTGAATCCTTGATATGACCATGTTTTTCATGATTGTCTGGTATCTCCATAAACTGCTGGAAATTTTCTCCATATCTGTTGTACTTTTTCTTTGAAACATTAGCTTTTATGGCTTAAGGGCAACCTATTTATCTATTAGCATTTGTTATTTATAAACTCACCTGATTTGAGTATATGATTTGGTGTTTTGACATTCTTGTATTTCTATGTTAAGTTTCACTAGTTTCTTAATCTTGACCTGATACTAGTTCATCTTTTTTATGCTTTGTTCAGTTATTAATAAGGAGTGGCCGTACTGCTGAGGAAGCTCTAATGATTCTTGTCCCAGAGGCATACAAGAATCATCCAACTCTTATGATCAAATATCCCGAGGTATATTTATGTTGATGCTTCCGGTAAGGTGTCAACGTATTTGAAAAAATTAGGAAAAAAAATCTCTTTGTAGTGGATTATCTATTTTTCTTCAACTTTTTTACTTTAATGCATTGTCATGACTACCACCAGTCATTACGGTGGTTGTTAAGTTTGTTCAGTTTATTTCCCCAAACTAAATTAACTGACCAAATACCAAAATTGCATCTTCTATCAACATGATGGTCCTTTCCAATATCCTTTATTTTGGGCCTTATTTTCTCCAACATCCTTGGCCACTATATCTTTCCTCAGTACTCAATCTTCACACCCTTTTTTGTCTTGTCATATTTATTCCAGCATCTTGAATTCATCCATTTGGATCTAGTCTTCAAGATTTTTGGACAAATGTCTTATGTAATTGTCTTCATTACGGGGAACTTTATGTAATTTGAACGTATATCACTTGTTGACAACTATCACTTTGTCTTTTCTACTTAGGTGGCTGACTTTTATGACTACTACAAGGGTCAGATGGAGGCTTGGGATGGGCCTGCTTTACTTTTATTCAGGTAACGCTTCCAAAGGAATTTTAAAAGAATCAGCAGTTCTCTTGCCACTGACATTGATTTTCAAAACCATGATTTATAAAATAGGAATCTTGAAATGGGCCTTAGTCTGTGCAAAGTGCCTTGGATGGGTACCGACCCTTGTGTTATTTTCCATCACAACTACCTAGTGCATTAGAAGGACTATTTTACTTTTCTTTAATGGAAAGAAAAAGTCTTGGCACTGACTTCTAGATTAACTAATGGTTGAAGTGTTGCCAAGTCTACTTTGATGGGCCAAGATGAGAGAGTTAGGGCATTGGACATTGGCTAATGTGATGCAGGTTGGGGATGCACCAATACAATCAAGATATGAATTGTTTCTTGAGTGATAAGGACTTTTCTTTTGGAGGAAATAAGATATGTATAGACCATTTTTGCTGTAATAGGAACACAAATCTAGAATTAGGCTTATTGTTTAATTGTGTAGAGATTGTATAAATCCAACTGTATGTAGGAAGGCGATTTCTCCTAACTGGTCACTTCCAACAAGCAATGTGAATCATATTGCTTTACTTAGAATTCCTAGTCAACACGATTTTTGTACTTTGGAAAACTGAAGAATGTAAAAATCCAAATGAATGTAGGAGGGTGATTTCTTGGGCACTACTAGATATGGCATCTTTACTACTGCCAGAACCTATACTGACAGATGATCATCTTAATGAACCAAAAAAAAAAAAGTGGAACTAAAAAGTAAGAAGTTTACTAACATTGGGGATGGTAAATCTTTTAGCGGGCCAATGACAAATATAGCAGCATCTTTATTGCCAGATGATATACTGCTATATCTCTGCTGCCACCTTGGATACAGAATGCTGGAAGTTTAGCTGGAAGATCTCTTTAGTGCTCAGCATCATAATCACCTGATTATTTTGGACTACTAGTTTCTTTTGGAAAATTTTAGTTTCACATGTCACATTAATGTGCTACAGAAAACTTTTTCTGAGGAGAAAGATTAGTTTTTTTTGCATTGCTTCAGTTTTGCTATAGTGGTCGAGTGATTAAATTTCCCATTTTCTATTAGCTTAGCTTTTGTGACAAATGGTATTTTATTATAATATCAGAGTAGTGGTCTTGAGTTTGAACCTTATCTCTGTGTACTTCTCATTTAAAGTTAACAAATCCAGGTGTTGGGCCCCACATATGGAGGGTGAATCTGGGCTCACACGCGAGGATGAGTGTTAGGTAATGTCTAAGTGATTATATTCACCATTTCCAATTAGCTTAAGCTTTTGGGACAAGTGGTAGTTATTAAGTTCAATTTATGTGGCAGAAAGCCGATGTGAAATCAAGAATAGAAGTTTGTGATGAATGCCTTTGTTTTACGGTATTAGCATAGCATTACACATATTTTTGGGGCTCGGTGATTATTATTTTTTGATGTCCTAAATTTTCTTTAGAAGCCTGTGGAGGATATATTGCCCCGTTGACAGTTCTATCAATTACTCTTCTTTTTCTTTGACAATCTTATTTCTTTTTTGCAAACTTGTTATTCTTCTTTCTGATTGTTGCTATTCTAATTCTTATGACATAGTGATGGAAAAACAGTGGGGGCATGTCTTGATCGGAATGGACTTCGCCCTGCTAGGTATTGGCGGACATCAGACAATGTTGTCTATGTTGCATCTGAGGTGTGTTTTGCATTTTTTCTTTGATTTGATTTTTTTAATATACATAAATTGATAATTTTTCATAAGAACTATGATGTTTAGATTTTATTTGTGGGGACGGGTGATTGCTTTAAAGGATGGGGTAAATGGAGGAGGTTGGACAACGAAGCCAGTGTGAAGAACTTATGGGTGTAGCTTATGGAAGAATCTTAAAACAAAGTGGGATAAATTTGTTAGCCTTGTTTGTTTGAGCTGGGGAGTGGAGAATATGTGGTATTTGGCATCATAGGTGGTGTGGGGGATCAACCTTTGAAGGAGTTGTATTCAATTTTCTACTCTTTGGTAGCTAACCGGGATGCTTTCTTACCTTCTTACTTGTAATGCAGTAGGGGGAGACATTGGGATGTTGATTCATAACATAGTTTAATGATAGGAATTGGACTGCTTCCATGCACGGATTATTGTATTCAAATACGCCAAGGAGTGCTGGCCCTGACAGAATGAGATGGAGTTTCAGAGGTTTTAGGGTGTTTGATGTGCGGTCTTCCTGTGGTGTGCTATGAGCCCCAAGGGAGATCTTTTTCCCATGGAGAGGAATTTAGTGTGCCAAAGCCCCAAGAGGGGTAGTGTTCATTGTCTGAACAACAACTTGGGGGAAGATTTCGACTAATGATAATCTTAGAAAATGAGGAATCATTTATTGGTTGTGTAGGTGTAGCCAGGAGTTGGTGGATCATTTGTTGGTTCATTGTGATTTTGCTGATGCATTGTGGGACTATGTTTTTTTGTCCCTTTGGAGCTAATTGGGTGATGCCGCGTGGAGTATTTGATTTACTGGTTGGTTGGGGGAAATGGTTTGGTAAATGTTCGTTTGCTGTGTGGAATATAGTTTCTTTGTGTTTGATATGGCTTTGAAGATGTGAAAGTTATGGAAGTGCAGTTCAGATTTTTGTTTCTTAGATTACTCTGTGAATGGTCAATTGTCCTGGGTCTTGGTGACAATGGTACTATCACTGAGTTCGCCAATTCAATATCTTTTACTTGTAATGTTTTGGATACAATTTCTTAGACTACCTTGTATTTTGTATTGTTTATGGGGTAGTTTTTGTGGAGTAAAATTATTTACTGGTTAGAGTTTAAATTTGCCTCATCTATGGATGATAGGGATTGGGGGTCTTGGCCCTTAAAAAAAACTGTGAAATCCGGGCCTATTGGTTATAACTCAAAGTTTCTTTATGATTGATGTATAACCATAAAAGGTGGATGGTTGGAGCATAAGTCTGTCTCATATTTTGATCCAGGGGATCAGCCTCTAGTTTGGCTTTTAGAATTCCTTGGCTTTCTTGAAACCAATTTACTCAGATTTGGATCTCTTTGCTGGATCATCTGTCATGTCAGGCTGCACTCAAGGAAATCTCTTATAAATTAACAGTTCAGTCTAACTACAATCCATCTTGCCCATTGTTGCTTTTACTTCTAACAAGAATTTGTGTCAATTTCTCAAAAAAATAAAAAAAAGTATATTGAGGACATTAATAGGTTCCATGAATGTACTTAAGATATTAAGCATTCCTTTTTGTTCTTATTTAGGTTGGTGTCCTACCTATGGATGAGTCAAAAGTTACAATGAAAGGCCGTCTAGGTCCAGGGATGATGATAGCTGTTGATTTAACCAGCGGACAGGTTTGTACACCATTGTATTTTGGTTTTGCTTGGTGCCATTCCATGATTGTTGGTATTGGATTTATTTGTGATTGCTATCTATTAAGTTCAGGATTGAAGCTAGTGAGTAAATTACTGAATGATCAAATTTGTAGAACTTTTAATTTTTGATTGCTGTTGTAAGACAATTACTTATAAAAACATTCCTGATGATTCTTTTTTTGGTTTGTTTAAACTTATTAGAATTACGTTTTATGGGATTTTTATTTTTTTTAAAAGAATTTTTGGAGGGTTTCCTTCACAGGTCACATTATTCAGTAGTAAAAGTCAGCATTGTCATTGTTGTTTCTTGCATGGCATTTCAGTTTATTATTCAGTAGTGTTATGCCTGTGCAATGCATGGCTTAATCAGGAATCTTATGTAAACTAAAAAACTATATTTCAATAATATAAATAAAAGTGAGGTTAGTTTTCTTCATTTCTTTTCTATTTATTCCAAATTGTTGACCAATTTTCCTAAAGGGTACACCATATTTCGATGATTTGTGCCTTAATGACATTATACTGATTGCAGGTTTATGAGAATACGGAGGTAAAAAAGCGAGTAGCCTTGTCAAGTCCATTTGGAAAGTGGATCAAGGAAAACTTGCGATCCTTGAAGCCTGTGAACTTCCTATCAGGAACAGTTATGGAAAATGATGCAATATTGAGACACCAACAGTAAGTGTTCTACTTCATGAACTGTTTGGAGATGACCCTGAGCACTGTGATGTGAGAGATGTTGTGAATGTTTCTTAATTTTTGTTTTTTTGGCTAACATTGGTATTCAAAGCTCTATGAGAGTCGGACCATTCCCCTAGGTGTGTGTAGTCTCCTTGTCCCACAAACACCAAGTAATTACAAGGGGAAATCCCTTGGGGGTGGTCCTAAGATGCTGTCTAGGAGTTTGGAACTTTGAGTTTCTTTCTTAATCCTATTAGACACATATACTCTGTTAATAATATATCTGCAATCGTGTAAATGTATGATTCCTGATTGATGTGTCTCAAATGATAATTCATTTTGGTTCCAGTTATATCTATGGTGTTGTGATTATAAATGCGATCCATTCTTTGGTATGAAGGCAATCTTCCTTGTTACTGAAATTTGGAAGTCAAATAAATTAATTGGAAACAAATTAGTTTAAAGGAATTGGGCGTGTGCATTTTTGTTGTACCAATGGTGATGTGATTATAAATGCAATCCATTCTTCTTTGCAAGGAAGGAAATCTTCCTGGTTAACGAAAATTTTTGAAGCCAAATAAATGTTGGTTAAAAGAATTGGGTTCGTGCAAAAAGTAGTAACTTTGCAATAGAATTTCATGGCCTTCAGCTTTCTTGAACACAAATTTTTGTGAAGGTTCAGAGGTGATTTGGAATCATGTTGCACACTAAGTGCAATGATTTCTGCTTGGAAATTATCTCCTGTAGAGATAGCAGTAAAGTATTGGTCAAACCTTGGGGCCATTGCAAGTGCTCTCTGCCCAAGTGATGTGTTCTAGGTTTTAGTATGGAAATTAGCATCTTCAAAATTGGGGTAAGACTATTGATTAGCCTGGGATTATGGTGAAGTTTGTTAAATAATGTACCCACTATTTTTAAAGTGGTGGTGGCGGTACAAATAGGAGAAAATGCTTGCTAACTTCTTCTTCTTTTTTTTTTTTTTCTGGAACTCTATTTCTGTGGTGTTATTGATGATGCGTATGCATGTGTGTTTGTGTACTAATAATACTTTAGTATATGGATTAATCTGCAATGTGGATGAAGTTCCTTAGAGATAAAATCCTCAATCTTTAATAATGGCTGTGATACAAAAGTAGGTGAATCGCATTTCTTTTGCCCTTATTTTTGGGAAGCCAATGAATTGTAGGTATTATGCAGTGATATTTGTGTTCACACTCGTCTTTGTGCTGTTCTGGTATGTTCATTTTCTGTTTATGGTGCAATGTAATAAAGTGGTTGATGGGAATCACATTCAGAATACTGGATAGATTGCATTTCCTTGTTAAGTATCATACTCATACTATATATTGAGACTGATTGCGTTACTTTGTTAATTGATCCTGGTATGACTACCTCAAGTTTTTTATCAGACAAATTAATAGTTATCATCAGTAATTTGGTGATGGCCAAGAAGTTAGTTTGAATACATTCTTGCAATAGTCTCCATTTTAAATGTTGTTCATTGTTTTGTATTTGATGGGACCAGAGCATTTGGCTACTCAAGCGAAGATGTGCAATTGGTTATTGAAACTATGGCTTCACAAGGGAAGGAGCCTACATTTTGCATGGGAGATGATATTCCACTGGCAATACTGTCTCAGAAGCCACACATGCTTTATGATTATTTTAAGCAGCGGTTTGCACAGGTATGCTATAATTTACTTAACGTTGGTTTGCGCAGGTTATTGTGTGAAACTGGGAGATTTGGCCAGCCTCATGTCTCCTGGTCTGGGACCTTTTTTGCTCCACTAGCCTTGATTGGCTGATGGAGGATTTGGACTTGCAGTTTTCAGGTCATGGGCTCCAAATACGAACCACTGATTTACAAAGTTTCATATAAAACTTACTCCAGACATTGTTTCATGCTTGCCTCCCCTCAAGCATATGAGCAAATAATTTGTATATAAAGCTTGACCTGTTTTAGTGTATTATGCCCTGGAATGGTCATGCATCCCAGTGTTTGAATGTTTTGGGATGGGCTTTGCATGTTTACGTTGTGCCTTGCTATCAACAACTGGGTAACTTTGCATTGGATGTGGTGAGATTGTCTAAGATAGATGTAGTTCTGCAGTGTGGCCACTTGTTGATCAATCTTGTCTCAAAACCAAATATCCTTCTCCATCTCACACCCACCCACTCTGCTGTTGGCCCTACAATATCTCTTGAGGGACCTCTTGTCCAGAACTGTGCCCATCGAGATGACATAGTCAAGTGCATTTCACATTTCTCCTCTAGAGCGTTATCTATTCGATGGGAAAATCTAGACTGGTGTTGTTAAAATTTTCAGTTTCTCTTATGAACTTTTTCCCTGGTGAAGCTGCAAGTTGCTGATGTATATTTTTTTACATCAATCTGCAGGCTTCATAAGAAGTGTTCTTACGGACATGAGCATAATATATATTAAATTATATTTTGAAAACCATTCTAAATATTATGGTGTTTCTTTGCTATCATTTTAAGGATTTTAGCTTATAATTGGCTTTTTGATGAATTCTTGATGTTAATTTTATATTTGAACTGGTTTTTCATTCGTGTTATCTGCAGGTTACAAATCCAGCTATTGACCCTCTTAGAGAAGGACTAGTCATGTCTCTTGAAATCAATATTGGGAAGCGAAGAAATATTTTAGAGGTTGGACCTGAAAATGCTTCACAGGTTTGTTAGGATCTCTCTTTCTGCCATATTTAATGGTGTTTTTAACGATTATTTTGAATTGAGTTTTAGGTAAAATGATAATGTAATGCTTTCAGTCTTCAAATTTTGAACTGCACTTTATTAATTTTTTGCCATGGAGCAGGTTATTTTGTCCAGTCCCGTACTGAATGAAGGGGAGCTTGAGTCCTTGCTAAATGATCCCTCTTTGAAACCCCAAGTTTTGCCAACATTTTTTGATATTCGTAAAGGAGTTGATGGTTCCTTGGAAAAGACACTGAATAAGCTTTGTGAAGCTGCTGATGAAGCTGTTCGAAATGGTTCCCAACTGCTTGTTCTGTCGGACCGTTCTGATGTGCTGGTAAAAAACTTTCACCCTACCTCTGTATTCATCCTGAAGTTATCTTTGTTTTTATATCTCAATCCTTTTTTTAGCTCACTGAGAGTTTATATCTACTGTGATCATGAGTTAAAACTTAAAGTTAATAAGTTTAAAAAAAATTATATTTAGTTAAATGACCATTGAACAGAAACTTTTCTAGTTCACTTCTAGCATTATTCCTGATCATATCGATGTTTGAACTTCCTGATTATTATTCGCTGTCCAGCATTTTTCTTGATAAAGTTTTATGGCTTTATAAAATATTGTATGTTATGAAAACGATTGCCATTTATCCTACATGTAGTGGCTCATGTTCTTGTGTGTATGCATGATTTTTTATGTAAACACACACACACACACACATATATGTGCGCATGTGTGGTACTTTAACATACTCCTCATTAAAGCTTGTGAGGAAACTTTTTTGTAGACTGGTTTTCTTATTTTGGAGCAATGCGTTGTTTCTTTTTCTTCCAGGAAGCAACTCGTCCGGCAGTTCCAATACTTCTGGCTGTTGGTGCGGTTCATCAGCATCTTATTCAGAATGGATTGCGAATGTCAGCTTCTATTGTTGCAGACACTGCGCAATGCTTCAGCACTCATCAGTTTGCCTGTTTGGTTGGATTTGGTGCAAGGTCATTTTTCCCTTGTGAAAATTTTTACATAATGAATTTCTTTTTATTTGTTGAAAAAAATTAACAAATATTGTTTCTCGTTAATATTTTCTTAAAGCATTAATTTGTTTGGTCTGATACCAGTTACTCTAAAATGTTCTCAGATAAATTCACTTTCTGTGTGTTAGTTGCATTATCTTAGACAATTTCATAGATCCTTTATAGTTGACACCTATGAAAAAAATAGATCGTTTATAGCTGATCCCACTGTGGGATGCAAAAAATTAATAAGCAATATATATTATAATTTAATTATTGCAATTTTTTTTAAAGTGCTGTAACTTTTTTTTTTTTACTTACAAATGGGGAGGGGGATTTGAACCCATAATCTCTCCATGGAGAGGAGCATACAATGCTACTGAGCCATGAGGCTCTTGGCATTTGTACGGCATACATAAAATAGAACAAAGTGTATATCTGTAAATGTAGGAACAGTTTTTTATTACTTATAAAAAAAATGTAGGAATAGTTTCTTGAAAGTAAAGCTATAAGTTGCAGGGACAAGATTACCTTCTGGAAATGTCTCAGTAGCTGATTAAATCCCTCTAACTGTGTAGAATATTGTAAAAATGCTTTAAATGTATATTAACTCCTGTTCCTGTTTTACATGCATGTTCGGTTGTGTTAATGCTTGTCAAGAATTCCCAGAGTTCATTCATTAAAAACTTGACCAAACTGTCTTATGAAAAGATCTTAGAGGGTTCTACATCCCTCTGAATCAGAATCCTCTTCTTCATCTTGATTCCATTATTTAGGCTTGTTGATACTTCTATTTTTTATCTTGAAAATGCTTAACACTACATCTCTTGAATAATTTTTTCAGTGCCATATGTCCATACTTGGCACTAGAAACATGCCGACAGTGGCGTCTGAGTAATAAAACCGTAAATTTGATGAGGAATGGAAAGATGCCTACTGTAACAATTGAGCAGGCTCAAAAGAACTTTTGCAAGGTCAGTACATCAATATTAGAAGGAATATTTTTGGGATGTAAATATTTTGCTGTAATTTTCTAATGCAATTCATGTAATATTGTTCCCATTGCGTGTGTTGGCCCAATTCAATTCAGGCACTTGTGTCAAGTGCGTTAAAACTTGCCAATGGTCTTGTAGCCAAGTGGCACCTGGGTTCCTTTGTAACTACTTGTACTGGGGTTCTATCCCCCACACTTACCAAGCAAAAAAATAGGGACTAGCGTAGAAATATTTAGTTAATTATTGTGAATTGTTTATTGGATTGGTTCTTATGCTGTTTTTATAATTGTTTTCTTATTTATTTTCATTGCTTATTTGATATTAAAGGAAATTTTTTTACATATTTGCCTAGATTTGTTAAGGGGAACTAGGTAGATCATTTTTATGTTCATTAAAAACAATTTAGTATAGCTGAAAGGCAATGCAATATGCAAACGAAACAAATTATTATGCTTTTATGTTTTAATGGTCACTCTTAAACTTACGTTTGGTATTGGAACATGGCATTCAGCTATTGCATTAATGCAAACGAAACAAATTATTATGCTTTTCTGTTTTAATGGTCACTCTTAAACTTACGTTTGGTATTGGAACATGGCATTCAGCTATTGCATTAATGCAAACGAAACAAATTATTATGCTTTTCTGTTTTAATGGTCACTCTTAAACTTACGTTTGGTATTAGAACATGGCATTCAGCTATTGCATTAATAATTAGTGCATTGCAAGGAAAATTTTTTATTTGAGGTATTGCTTGAAAATTGGTTTCCTTATTATTATTTTTTTGATAAATAACGAAATTGTATTAATAAAAAATCCAGGTACACCAGGGTTGTACATAGATAATAGTACATCAAAATCTAAAATTACAATGATCAAGCATTTCTAAAAAAATCGGTTTCCTTATGATGAAAGTTTAGATATAAATCATTAATTAGTTTAGAAATAGTGTAAAGAACATGGCAAGCTTTCCTTAAAAGGGAGGTATTTTCAAGGTATTCAAAGGCAAAAGGCTTCCCTAACTAAAGGCCTTTTATCACCTGAGGCATGAGGCAACAAAATGGGACTAGCTGAATTAAAGCGAAGCACCAAGTAGTAAATATATTTAATACATATAGAATTTACAAATCAATCAGATGGTTCTATTTCTCAATTTTTTTGACTTGCTCTTTTGGAACCTTCCTTTGGAACCAAGGTCGAAAAGATTGAGAAAAATTGGTCATTCACAACCATTGATAAAGGATTCATCAAAAAGTTAAGGATTAGTAATCCTTTTAAGAAATTTAATGGATTTGACATTATACACATGCCGGGAAGGTAATCAAAAAAGGAAAGAAGATGAGTTCCCTTTTCTTTTATAACTTAGGAGCAATGTGAGATGATAGTCTCATTCACGGTTTTGAATGAGAGAAAAAAGTGAGGAATTGTGGTGTGTGTGTGTGTGTTTGATGTGCTCCATTACCATAAGCTATTGTCTGGTCCTCCCACTGATGTGTTTCCTTGGGAGTGCATTTGGTGTGCAAAGGTGCCTAAACATGTTCTTTCTTTTTATGGACAATAGCTAGGGGTAGGATACTCACTATTGATAATGTAGTTAAGAAAGGTCAATTCGTGGTTAATAGGTGTTGTTTATGTTGTTGTGATGGGGAATCTGTGAATCATCTTCTGCTCCACTATAAGGTTTCTTATGCTTTATGGAGTGCAGTTTTTGAGGCGTTTAGGATTTAGCGGGTAATGCCAAGAACGATTAGCTCTGTTCTTTTTGCTTGGAGAAGTTGGTTTGGAAAGCACCTGTCAACTATATGGAATATGGTCTCGACTTGTTTAATGTGGTTAGTTTGGCAAGAGCGTAATATTCGCACCTTTGAAGACAATGAGAGACCCTTAGACCTCTTAAAATCTCTTCTCTTCGGCACTTTGTTTTAGTGGGCTTGTATTTGGGGTTTTATGCATTGTGTTTCAATTTCTAAATTCTTACAATTTGTTAGCTTTATTTCTTGAACTTGTATTTGTTTCTTGTTCAGAGTTTTCACTATCTTGAATACGATGTTCAATTTTTTCTATAAAAGTCTTATTAACTATCAAAAAAAAAAAGAAAAAAAAAAAAAGAGAGAGTGAGGAATCCTCTTTTCAACTCGTCTCTCCCACTCCAAAATCATATGTATCTAATGTATTGAAATGTTACAATCAATTGTTTTTGACATGTGTTGCGTGAAGAGATTAGGTCTAGCATTTAATTCCAAAATAGACTTAATATGGTTTAGGCTCTATTAATTATGTTAGAAATAGGTGTTACAACAAGCATCTATAAATTAATTAATGTTTTACACAAAGCTTTTGTAAATAATTAACCTAACAATAAGTTTACAACAAGATTCTATAAATTAAAAATAACATAGGTTTACAAGCTCCTGAAAAAAAAAGAACCAAAAAAAGAAGAAGAAAGACTTAGGCTTTCACCTTAGTGCCTTTTTCATGGTTCAAGGTGATTGCCTTGCTTGCCTACGATCTAAAGGTGATTGCATCATTAAATTTGCCTGGCATGCCTTTGACTACCGTGCGTGTTTCAAAAGAGGATCTATGAGTTTTTGGATGTACGAGGTTACCAAAGCAATCACACAATGTTGTGTGATTATGTTGGAAACTCATTTTATATATATTATATTGCAGATATTATACTACAATATATAATTTTATAACTTTAACCTCAAAATATATGGACTGGGAAGAGATATAGGAACATGAAGTTACATGTTTGCATGTGCCATGCATGCACGCACTCACGAACAGTTGTAGGTTAAAGAACAGAAGTGCAATGTAACAAAGACTGTATGTCTGGTATCTTTAGCTTGGATTTTTATGGAAAGTGTATTCATTATCTCCCTGTTTTACTTTTCTATAAAATTTCTGGGCATTGGGTCGTCTGATGATTCATTTTAGTGAGTTCTACCTTAAGAATTATCCACTTCTGGTTTATCTGTGGTTTCAATAGAAAAAAATGTTGCTCTATTCCATTGCTTTACTATTTTATACTGATTGTTTCTAATTATTTCAGGCTGTTAAATCCGGTCTTCTCAAAATTCTTTCCAAAATGGGAATCTCATTGCTTTCAAGGTATTAACTCTTCTTTCATTTTTTTTATTATATATATATATTTTGTTTTTGTTTTTGTTTTTTGTAGTCAGTTATATCAGTTCTGCCACAATTATTATTTGATTTACATGGTCCACATTGTTTGTTTTTTGTTTTAAAAAAGGTCAGTTTACAGGTGTGCTTTTTAAGTCCATAATATATGTAGTCATGTTGGCAACTCCACTTACTAGTTTCTGGTCTTATAGTTATTGTGGTGCACAGATATTTGAGATTTATGGATTAGGGAAGGAGATTGTTGATCTTTCATTTTGTGGAAGTGTCTCAAAAATTGGTGGATTAACTTTTGATGAGGTAAGGAAAACTTATATGAAGCCCTTGGTCTTGTGATTGAATATATTTTCCTTTATATTGGCTTTAGGTAAAGGAATTCATATTTTACAGAAAATCTAAAATGATGGGGTTTATCGTTCCATTATTTAAACTCCCACCAAATATTAATATCATTGTTTGGATATCATATAGAAAAGGAAATAACATTCATCAGCTCTAGGAAATTCTTGTTGGTTTGGCATATGCCTATTCCGTATAGCTTATTTTTGGTGGCTTTATTTTTTTTTTGATAGGTAAGAAAAATTATATTCAAGAAAACTGCTAGATGCAAAATAGCATCAGCATATTTGAATAACAAAAAGGAAGGAAAAGCAAAAACATAAAAAACATAAATTACAAAGAAAGAGAGCTAAGGAAAAGAGGAAGAGAGTCACTAGATGTGGGTCTCCAAGCCCTAGCCCAATAAAAAAGGGAACCAGAAAAGAGAGCAAGCATTTGGTCCTCGGATCTATCCAAATCCTCAAACGTCCGTTGATTGCGTTCCTCCCAAATATACCACATCAAACACAATGGAACTAAGTTCCAGATGTAAGAAGAATGCTTCCCCAACCAATTTCACTAACTAAAAAGAAAATCTGACACCGTACATGAGGGAACCCAAGAAATCCCAAAAATCCTAAGCATGCACATTATTTACCTCCCTTATAGGCACCATTTCGCTTTTAGCTACGTTCACCTTCAAGCCAGTCACAGCTTGAAAACAAAGCAGCAACAGTCGAACATGAAGGACTTGCTTCACCTCTGCATCACAAAACAAGATAGTATCATCCGCAAATAGCAGATGTGAAACACATTCCCCTCTTCCCCTCCTACCATCCGCCCTAAAGCCACTAAGTAAACCTACCCCCTCCATTCTCTTCACCATCCTACTAAACACCTCCATCATAACTAAAAATAGTAGGGGAGACAATGGATCCCCTTGTCTCAAACCTCTAGAGCTACTGAAGTAGCCAGCTGGGGACCCATTGACCAACACAGAAAACTGCACTGTAGAGATACAGGTTCGAATCCAGCTACACCATTTCTCCCCAAAGCCCATTTTCTTCAATGACTTCAAAAGTGCCTAACAATTCACATTGTCATAAGCTTTCTCAATATCTAACTTACAAATCACCTCCGGAATCTTACTCTTCGTTCTGCTATCAACACACTCATTGGCAATAAGAATTGAATCGAGGATTTGCCTACCTCCCACAAAACTATTCTGAGATTCAGATATCAGTTGATCTAACACCACTTTTAATCTATTTGCCAGGACCTTGGCCAAGATTTTATATAGACTCCCCACCAAACTGATAGGTCTGAAATCACGAATGTTGGAGGCATCATTCTTCTTAGGAATCAAAGCTATAAAGGTAGTATTAAGAGATTTCTCAAACTTACAGTGTTGATAGAACTCTTTAAAGACTGCTAAAACATCTCTTTCTACTACTCTCCAGCAGTGATGAAAAAAGGCCATAGAAAAGCCATTTGGACCTGGAGCTTTATCCCCTTCCATATCTTTGACCACTGATAGAATCTCATCATTCTCAAAACTCCTCTCCAACCAGCCCCTTTCCACCTCCCCTATTTGATCAAAATCCAGTCCTTCCACAAAAGGTCTCCACTCCTCAGACTCCTGATATAGGGTTTTATAAAATTGAACTACCTGAGCAGCCACTTCCACTCCATCCTCATAAATCACCCCATCCACTTCTAAGATCCTCAGATGGTTATACCTTCTATGAGAATTGGCCATCTTGTGGAAGAACTTCGTATTATTATCTCCCTCCTTAATGCATAGCATCCTTGATTTTTGTCTCCATGAAATCTCCTCTAGGGAAAGAAGATGCTTTACTTGCGATCTCACTTCAACCTTCTCATTTCTCTCCATCTCAGTGAGTGCAAGAACCCCTTCCTTAGCGTCTAGTAACTCTAGAGCCCCCAATAATTCTTTCTTCTTGCGCCCAACATTGCCAAACTCTTGGCGATTCCACTGAATAATGTCTTCTTTCAAAACTTTCAATTTTTTAGCAAACACATAACTAGGAGTACCTGAAAAAGAATGGCGATTCCACCATGAATCTACTCTATCAACAAACCCGTCCGATTTCAGCCACATATTCTCAAACCGGAAGGGGCTTTTCCCCCTCATCATACCCCCTGCCTTCAAAAGAATTGGGAAATGATTTGAAATAGGTCGTGGTAGAATACACTGGATCACATTCGAAAAGTGTTGCTCCCAATCCTGTGACACTAGAGCCCTATTGATCCTAGACATGGATGGCTGTTCAGTACCACTAGACCATGTAAAACTCCCTCCCTCCAATGGCAAATCTATCAAGTTTAAATCTTCAATAAATTCAGAAAACTTTTCCATAGCTGGAGTAAGCCTAGACCCGCCCCTCCGTTCACTAGGAAAACGAACAACGTTAAAATCCCCAAAACAACACCACGGAACATTCTAATAATGCTGAATACCAACCAACTCATCTCACAAATCACCCCTCAAATTATTATCGTTCGGGCCATACACCCCTGAGCATGCCCAAATAAAACCGTCCTCCACACCTTTCCACTGAATTGACACAAAAAACGAGCCCACCAAAACCTCCAATTTTTCTAAAACCCTCCTATACCACATAATCAAGACCCCACCAGTCGTCTGATCAGCTAGGAAGCACGGGTGCGGCGTTTGGGCGGCTGCACCCGCGTCCGACGCGGGGACGCACAGGCGACACCGCTGCCTGCGCGTCCGTGCCGCGTCTGCCTTTAAAAAAATATTTTTTTCGGCGCAATACGCGCCGATTCGTGCCGACACGGCGCCGATTTGCGCGAAATCGGGCCGATTCGGCCGGAATTGGTCCGTATCAGGTGCAACCACCGATACCGGCGCGAATCGGCCGATGCAGCTGAAATTCAAAAAAAAAAAAAAAGGTGCGAAACGCAGTTTAGCTTGGCCCAAAAAAAAAAGCGCCATCAGACTGAAAATAAGAAGAAGAAATTACTAAGGTGAAGATAAGTGCGAAGGAGATGAAGAAAAGTTGAAACTTGAAAATGAAGCATTGCCGCCATCGGATTGCAAAAATCAGAATCACGTGAAGCAAAGGGAAACAACAGTGTGTTTGTTCATGGGCTTTGTTGGCTTTGTTGCTTGTCATGGGCTTTGGCTTTGTTGCTTGTTCATGGGCTTTGGCTTTGTTGCTTATTGCTTGTTCATGGGCTTTGCTTTTGTTCGTTATTCATGGACATTTTGCTTTTAACGTGCCACAGTAAAAATATTTTAATAGTAAAAAGTACTACTAACAGGCCATAGTTTTCTCCAAAAAAAAAAGAAAAAAAACCATAGTAATTTTTAAGAATATTTTAATAGTAAAAATATATAGAAAATATAAATAAAAATATTTTTAATAATTTTTTAATCGCTGCACCCCATCGCACCTGCACCTGCACCCGCACCCGAATCCGAAAACGCACCCGTGCTTCATAGCTGATCAGCATCTAGATCCACCCAATCCACATACAAACAGCCCCAAATGCTACAAACAAGCTGTCTATCTATGCCTGCAAGCTTTGTTTCTTGCAAGCATACAACATCACATTGCCGCTCCCGTAACAAGTTTCTCACTACCAGACGTTTCTGGGAGTCATTCAAACCTCTAGCATTCCATGAAACCATTTTCAGCTTCATAAATACTTTTATGGCCCCGCAATTGTCACTACCACACCTCCGACACACTATCTCCCGTTATAGTTAACCGTTGAGATCAAATTCCTCAACTCTCTTTTCCCTTTACCCATGGAGGGTGCTGCTTTTTGGAAAGCAGCAGCTTTCTTCTGCTACTGGTTAATGACATCCATCTCCCTTTCTAGTCTTTAAAGATAAGCAATACACAACTTTTCATGACGATTAACAGAAAGCCTAATCACTCTACTAAAACCTGGGATTCTGTTCTTCCCCCATTTAGAGACATCTAGCGTACCACCAATATCTAACACCTCAGAAAAGTTGTCCATTTCCATTGACAAAGCCATCCCCGGAGGGATAACAGTCAACAATGGATTACAATCTGCCAAACTCTCCTCCTCACCCAAAACAGTTAGGCCACAATCTGACTTCGGTTCCACCAACGCTAAATTGGGCTGGCCAATCTCACCCATATCTAACAGCCTGGTGCCCTTGTTGTCTGCCCCTTGAAACAATAGCACACTACACTCACTTCTAGCTTTATCCACTCTATTGACACCAAAATCCACAAAACCCGCAGCCGAGAGTCTCTTAAGGATATCTGCCAAGAAAATACCCTTCGAGACTCGCGAAATTACCATTTCGGTCTTGCCCAGAACCATTGTGAAGTCATCAGAGTTGAACCCATCATGAGAGGTACCATATAAATCCGTCTTAGCCCCCTTGTGACCGTACGAGTTAAACCCAGCAGAGGAAAAGCTCTTATACTCCATCGGAGCCACCTCCAGACCGTCGGAGCTGGTTCCAAACTCCAGCCCATCCACTACGGTGTTGTCGGAGCTTATCCTGTCATGACAACTGTTAAAACCCACCATCGGCCTCCCCTTGAGACCATCAGAGTTGAACCCAGCCTCAATCCCAGCCACCGTGAGGTTATCGGAGCTTACCGTGTTAATACCCACAATTGGCCTCACCTTGAGACCATCGGAGTTGAACCCAGCCTCAATCCCAGCCACCGTGAGACTATCGGAGCTTACTGTGTTAATACCCACCATCGGCCTCACCTTGAGATCATTAGAGTTGAACCCAGCCTCAATCCCAGCCACTGTGAGGCTGTCGGAGCTGATTCCATCAGACCCGCTGCAACTTACAAGCCTCAATGTCTCGGGCTTTTCTGAAGAAGATATAAAAGGTATCACTGAGTGGGCCAGGGGTGTTGGGCTAGTCAAAGAAGAGGGTACACCCATTTCATGAATACTTGGGCCCAAGAAGCACACTTCATTTGACTGAAAGGAGCCTAAAGCAGTTTGGGCCAACATGGGACACCAACTTTGACCCTGTGACCCACTGGAAGGACCCACGACCAAATTCCTCGGACTCCTTATGCCCCCTTTAGAATACCTCCAACCTCCTTTATTAGGAATCCCTACAACACACCTATATTGGGCTGAGCCTATCATAGGGGTTTGTTGCACCCGTGACCCACTAGGAGGACCCTCCACATGCTCCTTCTAGCTCCTTATGACCCATTTAGAAGTCCTCAAACCACCTTTATAAGAATTCCATGTTACACGCCTTTTACCTTCCTCATTCACCTCTATGGTCAAGCCTTCTCCTGTCCAGTGAGAATTCCCCAGTTCAAATTCTTTTCCATAAACAGAACCATTCACCTTTGATTTGAAATTCAACTGAAAGCTCCTTTTAATTCCAACCTGATTTGTCTCTCCCAAATTAAATTCCTCATCACTGTGCCGAGGACCCACATCTCTTCCTCCTAGAGTCATCGGACCTAGTATGCTCACCGGCGTTTTGCTCAACCTCCTCTGTTCAAAGACTGGGTTCTGCTTCTCCCCCCTATTATCCCCTAGTTGCATTTTCCTTTTATCGTGGGCGCTTAACAGATGATTTCTGCCCTTGACCTGCACTTGATGCCCACGCACCGTATCGGCAAAAGTTTTAAATGGTTGTATCCCTGATTTATCCTTAAGGAGGTGAGCTACAAATTTCAACTGACCAGAACCACCATTCACATAGTTTTCGGGTTCCAACATCTTCCTTAACTCTAACCCAAAAACCCTCCATCCATTCTTAGCTCTGCCTTCTGGAATAATAATGGACCTCCTAGACCCTCCAGCTTTAAGTTCAGTCAATAGAAGGAACAAGCCAAAAGAATTTGGAGCTCCGTTGGAGGGTGTAAGCTACATCACCTTCCCTAAATGTATAAAAATACTTCAGACTAACCCTAACAACAATCTGTTCTGTACTCTTCAACAGCCATTGTGCAGCATTCTTACCCATGAAGACCGACTTCATGAAGTACCTACTCTGCTCAAAAATCCTAACAGAAAAAAACCGTCCCCCTTCCTCTACCACCAGTTGAAAAAATTTGGATTCAATACAAAAACAGCGGGAACCACCCATAATAGAACGATCGAAAGAAGAAAGCCGCAAATTATCTGGCTAATTTGAGGTAGCCGGGCCTCAGACCAAACTATAGAGATGTAATTCTTGCTTGACAGTTACTGGTAGTTTATCTTCTTCATCAATTACTGCCATGTTGGAAGCAATTATAGATTATAGAAAAAAATTATGTCTGATGTGGATGTTGTGGAGGGAACTTAACTGGCTTAGTAGTAACACTAAAGCAGTTCTGGGTTATTCAAGAATGCTATGTTTTCATGCTTAGATTGGATGTGGGCATGGAAAGGAGGTGGTGAGTGAGTAAGAGAGCAAAGCTGGCGGAATTTGTTAAAAATGTCTATATAGGTGGAATTTTATAAATAGAAATTTGAGCCCTTAAATCCAGTCTAAAATTCTCTGTTGAAATTTAAAATTTCTTCCTCCTAACACACCCACACTAGAAACTTTCTATGACAAGTTTAAATTCTGTCAAATGCCTAAGAGCTGTTTATTAATTCTGAACCCAAGCACATTGTTAGGATATGCCCATTTTATAGGAATTTGGGATGAAGATTGTTAATTTTTGGCTATTTGTTTGAGAAAATTCTTGAGAATTACAACTTCCATGAACCTCTTGATTCCTATAAAACGTGAGAGTCCTAACCCCCCACTTTTTAGGTAGGAAACGTCAAGTGAATTCTAGTTGTGAGAATAACCAATGTAACACTTAAATTCAACTTTTCAGGTGTTTTGTTATATAAAAATATCATCCGTAGTGGTCAAATTATTAATTCTAAGCTACAATATGAGTGTGTATAAGTTTTTTTTTTTTTTTTGAAGCAATTAGAATTTTAAATTTTAAATATAGTGTTGTCTAAAATATGTTTTAAAATTCAATTTCTAAGCATTTTTAACAGCAGAATGTGTAATTATTCTGGAAACTAACTCTTAAATGATTTTTACAACACTCGTTAAAGATCTTGAAAGGGTGTTCTCTTCAGGAATAACATAGGAATATGTAATTTGTGTGAAATGCATTTAATCCACTGTAAAGAGTCCTCAGCTGTATCTTGAAAATCTCGATGACCAACACTAATGCGATAGTGCTGGCAGATGGTAACTTCTCGGGAAGGACTTAGAGGCATGTAAATTGTTAATTTCAATTACATTGACTTTGCATTTGAGAAATGACTGCACTGAGAACCACATATCCAGGAGGACTCAAATTCTCTTCATTACATGAGAACAGGGAAACGAGATTGTTGAATTGCCATGTCTTATTATAATTGCTTTCAGTTTGTAGGTAGCATATTACTTTGACAAAGTTGTAACATCCAATTCCTGGAGTTTACAAGTTTTATGGATATGGTTACGTTTTGTTGTGACCTATAAAGTTTATCTGTTGTTTCTTCTCAATTGTAACAGTGTAGAGTACAATTTAGTTGTAAGAGTAGTACTAATTTAATAATTGGGTATATCATTTGCTCTGCATAGAAGATTAAAGGATCCAGAATGACTAAATCCTAAATGCAGCTGAGCTCAGTTTTTGATGAGAACTTATGTGAGGAGGATAAACAAATTATGAGCTTCTAACTTTAACTTTGGGACCAAGAAATCTAACAAATTATTAGCCTTTGGTGGCTTACACTATGTTCATACAGTCTTCCCAAACTTTAATCTCTTTTTTCCCCCTGGTATAATAATGGTGCATCTTACTGTTGATGTCTATGTCAATTGATTATGTTTTCTGAAAATACTCCTTTTTTGCAGCTGGCTAGGGAGACTTTATCTTTTTGGGTGAAGGCATTCTCTGAGGATACAGCTAAGAGACTAGAAAATTTTGGGTTTATACAATTCAGAGCAGGAGGTATCATATGTTTTTACTTTTATTTTGGTTGGGGTGGAGACATTTTCATGCAATGCAAGGACTGGCTATATAATTTATACAATTGGATCCTTTATTGAAAATTTTAGGAAATTATTGCAGCTAGAAGTGAATTAATATGTTGCTTTTAATTGTAATCCATACAAACTATTCCACTTTTAGTTAGAATGATGCAATTGCACGTCTATATCTTTGAAAGCTGACAGCATGGGTTGTATTTGTTCATTATGCTTTTGCCTTACCTAAGAATGTCTTGGAAGTCTAATTGTTCTACTTTATTTTCTTTTAATTTTTTTTAAGGGGAGTATCATGGAAACAACCCTGAGATGTCAAAATTACTCCATAAAGCTGTTCGCCAAAAGAGTGAAAGTGCATTTTCAGTTTATCAGCAACATTTGGCTAACCGACCTGTTAATGTGAGTGCCGAAGTCATTTATTATTTTTCATCCTTTTCTGATATTTTACTAAAATTATTGAAAATCAACATTCTGTTATCATATGAAGTTGACCTTAATCTCTTTTTTTGACTGTAGGTTCTTCGTGATCTTCTTGAGTTCAAAAGCGATCGTGCTCCAATTCCTGTGGGAAAGGTTGAGCCTGCTGTATCTATTGTGCTACGGTTTTGCACTGGTGGGATGTCACTTGGAGCTATTTCAAGAGAAACCCATGAAGCCATTGCTGTTGCTATGAATAGATTAGGTGGAAAATCTAATTCCGGAGAAGGTGGTGAGGTAGTTTTCCCACTATTATAAGTTGATCATACACTAGTGACTTCAAGTATATCACTTTCGGTCCTCTTTAGTTTCATTCAGCCAAGCTGAAACATGATTTGAAAATTATAATTGTAATATACTCTGTACGTTTTTGCATCCAGGATCCCATTCGCTGGAGACCACTTACTGATGTTATTGATGGGTACTCACCGACGCTTCCTCATCTCAAAGGTCTTCAAAATGGGGATACAGCTACAAGTGCTATCAAACAGGTCACTGCATTGAACTTTTTCTTTAAAATGACTTCATAGATTAACATGGTTTCTGCAATCTGACTATATAATTCAATTGTTAGCACTGTAGTCTACTATTTGCATAATTTTCCTTAATGGGAAGGTCATGATCTTTTCATCATATTCATGAGGCTATTCTTTCTTGAATTGATTAGAAGTAGCTTCCTACTATGTATTTAAATATAATCAATGCTTTACAAAACTTTGCTGTGTCATATTCAGGTTGCTTCAGGACGTTTTGGTGTCACTCCAACGTTCTTAGCCAATGCTGATCAATTAGAAATCAAAATCGCACAAGGTGCAAAGCCTGGTGAAGGTGGTCAATTGCCTGGGAAAAAAGTTAGTGCATATATTGCAAGGCTAAGAAATTCTAAACCTGGGGTTCCACTTATTTCTCCGCCTCCTCACCACGACATCTATTCCATAGAAGATCTTGCCCAATTGATCTTTGACCTTCATCAGGTGATTATCTGCAGCATATCGAATCTTTATATTTTCCTAGTAAGACAGAGGTACTAAACACTAATAGAAATGATAACTAATTTTTACTGATTGAATAGATCAATCCTAAGGCTAAGGTGTCGGTAAAGCTAGTGGCAGAAGCAGGAATAGGCACTGTTGCTTCTGGGGTTGCAAAGGGTAATGCTGATGTTATACAGGTAGATTATCCATTATCATATTTATGTTTTGAGCAATGAAATTATCTTAAATGTCTGTGGTATCATTTCTCCATTCTTTGCCCTATTTTCAAAATATCATAATCTCAATAATTTGTGTACCTGTAAAAATATGAATCTTTATAGATCATTTTTTGGGGAATATAATGTTATATATTTTGCATCTTAGATGATATCTGGTGCTCCATTGCATTTTAAAATAATGTTCTTGATCTAATTATTTGTGGATTGCCAAGGGTCACTAGTAGCTATACATTGTGTCTGCAGCCCTTAAAACTCTTTCAGTGCACCATAAGCATTTTGATATTTTACTGATTACTCTTAATTTGCTTGGCAGATATCAGGGCATGATGGTGGAACTGGAGCCAGCCCCATAAGTTCCATCAAGCATGCTGGTGGTCCCTGGGAACTTGGACTTACAGAGACACACCAGGTTTTTATTTGACATATATGAGCTAAATAGTGGAAGTTGCTTGTTTTGATTCTCTTTCGACAGACCGTATGTACTATTTGATTTATGATGATTTTTTGCAGACACTCATTGAAAATGGTTTAAGGGAAAGGGTCATTCTCAGAGTGGATGGTGGCTTTAAAAGTGGAGTTGATGTCCTAACAGCTGCAGCTATGGGTGCTGATGAGTATGGGTTTGGTTCTGTCGCAATGATTGCTACTGGTTGTGTGATGGCCCGAATTTGCCACACAAATAATTGTCCTGTTGGCGTTGCCAGTCAGGTAATAAGGCTGATTTGTTAGTTTATGTTTTTATTTCTTGTGCTCTTTTCCAGCAAATGTGGGAGTACTGTTCTTTTCCCCACTACTTAAAATTCATTTTACTTCAGAGAGAAGAACTGCGTGCTCGGTTCCCGGGTGTGCCTGGTGATCTTGTCAACTTCTTTTTATATGTTGCTGAGGAGGTAATCCGTTTGCTTCTTTCTTTTTTTTCTTTTTTTTTTCCTGATGGGATTTGTCTTCCAATTTTATGGTCCTTGATTTGATCTGTTCTTTACTTTGAATTGTCTCCTAACTGTTTTGACCATACTTTGGGTAAAGCCCTTTGAGGTCCATTTTCTTATAGGTTAATCAATGATTTATTTATTTTGGCCAGGTAAGAGGCATGTTGGCACAACTGGGATATGAGAAGTTGGATGATATTATTGGTAGGACAGATTTATTAAGACCACGAGATATCTCTCTAATGAAAACCCAACATCTTGATCTCAGTTACATTCTATCAGTACGTATTTATTTAATTTCTTATATTCTTATCATGTGTAATTCCTTTAATACATACCTATTTTATTTCTTATATTTGAATGCCTTCTCTTTTATTTCCAGAATGTTGGGTTACCAAAATGGAGTAGTACTGAAATCAGGAATCAAGATGTTCATACTAATGGTCCTGTTCTGGATGATGTTTTACTAGCGGATCCAGAGGTAAGGACTATTGATAATTCGTGGCAGTTGCTACAAAATGCAGTTAGCATTGACATTGATATTAATGCTTCTTAGGTTTTAGGTTGAATTTTATTGACTAGTGTTAGAGAATTAGAGAGAGAATATAAAGTGGGTATGTACAAGGTGCTGTATAAGTGGTACTGCCGTGTGGCTAAAATCTCTTTTGTTCACGTCCTAATCTCTTTTGCTGTCAATCTTAACTAGCCTCTGTATTATCATGATGTAAAGAATGCATTTCTAGATGGTCATTTGCTCAAGGAAGTATAGCTACCAATTGGGTTTGTTGCTCATGTGAAGTGTTGGGGCCATGTCTGCAAGTTGAAGAAAGTATTACAAGGTCTCAAGCGGTTACTAAAAGCATGGTTTTAGGAAAATTTTCTCATGAAATTGGTATCCATCGTTGTCAGACATATTATTCAGTATTCCACTTACACAATGATATTGTTTATGAGTATGATTTAATATTTACTAGAAATGGCTATGAAGACATTACTAGATTGAAACTATCTTTACCACACACTACTTTCACACTAACGATCTTGGCATACTTCAATATTTCTTGGAAATTGAAGTTGCAAGGTGTAGGTAAGGCATCGATTTAAGAGATTGGATTGTTGGGTTTTTGTCTTGTTGACACTCCTATGGATTCTATTGGAATCATAGTTAAATAATTAAATTCACTATTTCTTAAAAGCTTAAGCTTTTAGGATGATTGGTAATTTATTATGGTATCAGAGCAGGTGGTTATAAGTTCTAACCCTACATCCACTCTACCTGAAGTTAAAAATTCCATGTGCTGGGTCCCATTCACTAAGTGGAGTTTGGGCACACATGTTTGGAGGAGTGCTAAAATCATGGTTAAATGTTTAAATTCACCATATCCTAAGTCCTAATAGCCTTTGCTTTTGGGACTATTGTTGATTCATCATATTCAAATCAGAAACTCATAAAGTCATAAAAATATAGAGATAAAGGAGGCCTTTTTTTAGATCCTAACCAATAATGTCGATTGGTTAGGAAGCTCAACTATGTCACTATCATGAGTCCAGATACCTCATATGTTGTTAGTGTGGTGAGCCGGTTCCTAGAAGCCCTAAGACTCTCACATTGGGATGCTTATATTTGGACTGTTAGATATCTGAAAAGGGCCCCAAGTTGTCATATTGTTTAAAAAGAATGGTCAATCTCAAGGTGGCAGGTTTCATTGATGCAGATTGGGTAGGATGGTCCATCAGAGGGTATTGTTCATTTTTATAATGAAATCTTGTAACATGGAAAAGTAAAAAGAAAACTATAGTTGCTCAGTTGAGTGTAGAAGTATAATACCAGCAAATGGCACATACTACTTGAGTTGACTTGGAAGCCAGTTTGACATCATTTGTTGAAGTTGATGGCTGATTCTTATTTTATGTTCATTATTTTATTATTATTATTTTGGTGGGGGGGGGGGTGTTGTGTAGAAGAGCTTGGTGGATGTAATTCTAAGGACATGAGATAAAAATGTCATATTGGTCAATGCTACTTTATCCGCAAGCATTTATTCTGTGCATTGCTACCTATACCCACTATATAATAAGATATCATGTATGTTTGTGCAGATATCAGATGCAATTGATAATGAAAAGGTGATCCAGAAGAATGTAAATATTTACAATGTTGATCGTGCTGCTTGTGGACGCATAGCAGGGGTAATTGCAAAGAAGTATGGTGACACTGGTTTTGCTGGGCAGTTGAACATAACGTAAGCTCTGGGTTTGACATAGCAATTGTTAACAAGTGAAAGGATCTATATCGTGATGTTTCTTTCATTCTAATGCGGGCTAATCAGTATTTTTCATTATATTCAGATTCATAGGGAGTGCTGGGCAGTCATTTGCATGCTTTTTGACACCTGGAATGAATATTCGGCTAATAGGAGAGTCCAATGACTATGTGGGAAAGGTTTGTCGACCAAATCTTTGCATGCTTGAGAAGTTGAAGATTTTACTTGAACCTTGATAGAGTAACTTGATTGAGTTATTATATTAAAAGATGACTAGTTCAAGAATTTTGCAATGTTATGGTTTAATTGAGTTTTGGGTTAACTAGGCTGTGTAGACTCGGGTAGATAATTCTTTAATTGACTAGGTGCATTATATGTTCATTAAATTGTGTTTTGCCAAATCTGTTTTGTTCTTACCCGTCTTTTTTCTTGAAAGGTTTGCTTATAATGAAACTAAGAGTATCAAGTTGAACTATTTGAACTTGGGCTGTTTTTCTATAATAAATCCAATTGGCCATATCAAGGACTTGGTATTTCATATGTATTCCTACTGTCAATTTCTGATGCGGGAATATAAATGTTTCAAGGGTATTGCTGGAGGTGAGTTGGTTGTAGTTCCTGTTGATAACACTGGGTTCTGCCCTGAGGATGCGACTATTGTTGGGAATACTTGCCTGTATGGGGCAACAGGTGGTCAAGTCTTTGTCAGAGGAAAAGCTGGGGAACGATTTGCTGTTAGAAACTCACTTGCTGAAGCAGTGGTTGAGGGCACTGGAGACCATTGTTGTGAGTACATGACAGGTGGTTGTGTGGTCGTACTTGGAAAGTGAGTGATGCCTCATAACATTTTTTACCCTTATGGTGAAGAAAATTGAAGAGAATGGAATTTGAACCACTTCTATCTTTTACTTGTGACAGAGTGGGTAGAAATGTAGCTGCTGGAATGACTGGTGGTTTGGCATACATTCTTGATGAGGACAACACTCTCCTCCCCAAGGTATGTGCTTTTTCATTGCAGAACTTCGTAAGGAACTTTATGCAGCTGGAAACATGTCAACTTTCCCTTTTTTTTCCTAAAATTTTTTTCCCTTCTGCTGCTAATTGTTCACTATCACCTTACTTCATTATCTATGTGCTAGGTCAGTTGTTCAGTGTTGTGACTATTTAGAATTGGCCCCAAGGGAAAACAAAATGGTCTGTTGACAGTTGTATTTGAACCTTGTTAAATATATTGGGTTTATGTTGATGTAATGGCCTAAGAGGCCCAGTTATGTTGTAAGCCCATGTAGGGCTAACCCTAGCTTCTAGTCTATATATATATATACCCTGTTAAGGTTTCATTGTAATCATTGACTTGAGCATACAGTAAAGATGTAGCTGCTAGGGCTTTATCCTGTGGATGTAAGCCGTTAGGCCAAACAACGTAATCCTTCGTGTTCTTCTCTCTTTCTTGCTTCAGCTTCTCTATATTATTTTATTCTCGTCTTTAAGAATTCAAATAAAAAAGTTTATAATTAAGAATGAGATTTGGAGTCACAAAAAATTTGTTCCTATCTATTCCCTTTCCTGCTGCTTCAACTGGCCTTCCCTGTAGCAGCATTGTATTCTTGTAACTTAGGGTACATTTGGTATACTGAATGAGGATTACGACAGGAATTGTAATTTTTATTACTAGTAATAAAGTGTGTTGTAATGTAATAACTAAACTTATTCATTAGTTTGGTTGTGAGTTATAACATTAGAATGAAACTTAACATTTATATTAGGAAATATCTTACTCATAATTACATCTTCTTAAAAATTGTTATTTTTAAATTTAAAAGAAATAAATGTTATTTTTTTATGATTTTTTAGTTTTATAATTGTTAGATGTATATGGAAAGTTTGCTTATTTGGAAATATATTAAGTTTTGAAATTATTGCACTTACTAAGGAATAGCTAATACAACATTTTAAAGAGGAATAGTTATTCTTCATTTTGAAGAATAATTATTCATAAGGAATGACTACTTTTTGTAATAAAAACATAACCAAACTAAAGAATAACTAAACCATAGGAATAACTATTATATTACAGCGTCTATCACAGTTTATCAAACATGCCCTTAATTGTTTAATGTATTTTTAAAGTGAATCTGACGTTATAATTAATTTATGGTATATAAAAAGTTTGTTTGCTTTACGTTGCCTGGAGAAGTTGTAGATGCATTGCATGGCATATGTTAATGCCGGAAAATGAAATAGATGCATTACATGACATTATTATTAATATGATAACTATTTTTTTTCCTAATTACATGGGATGCATATAAATGGAGATTAATTTATTATTTTAATTCTTCTCTGTTTTCTCCTTGGTGTTTATATTTGTTTTTCATTATCTATCAAGAAAATATGATTATACTATGAGCTTGTGTGAGGATGGACAGGAACACCTCATTTGACTGTCTTTGGTACTGTCATAGAATCACTAGACAATCAGTGACTAATTAAATCCCTTATCTCTTGGTCAATTTAACCAAGGGGCTGATGCATACATGTTATTTCTATAAATTTCCCCTGTTTTTGTACTCAAACCATTAGCATTGTTTTACTGTCGTTTCATGGGAGCTAGTGCATATCATTTTCTCAACTGATGCTCTTTGGGTTTCCTTCTGTATACTAATTATCTAATCATGTCAACTTCGAAATCATATCTTGTAAAATGTTGACAGGTAAATAAAGAAATTGTCAAGATCCAAAGAGTGACTGCGACTGTGGGGCAGATGCAGCTGAAGAACCTTATTGAAGCCCATGTTGTAAGTGCACATAATGACCTGCATAAGCATGCGTGCACCCTCATGACATGCCACAAAAGCACACCTTAAACAGAAAAAGTTCGAATATTTTCCTACCTTTAGCATTATGCCTAAGCTGATGCTGGATTATGTCTATATATAACTAGCAGGTCAAACTTTACTATTCAAACTTTTTTTAAAAAAAATTTTAATTTTAATTTTTTTTATTATCAATTTTTGGTGAAGGAAAAAACTGGGAGCAGCAAAGGTTCTGCTATTCTGAAGGAGTGGGACACATATCTGCCGCTGTTTTGGCAGCTGGTTCCACCTAGTGAAGAAGACACCCCAGAAGCTTGTGCAGATTATGAGGAAACAGGTGCTGGGCAGGTCACTTTGCAATCTGCTTAGGATTATGATTCAAAAGTACACTCAGACCGGCACTGAAATCATATAAACTGCTTCCCAATCTGTACAGTCATATACAAGGGAGATGGATTATTAAGTTAAATACTACTGCTACTTAACAAGGATTTGAATGCTTTAGTGCCGAGGGTGGAAAAAAAAAAGTTTTAATCAAAGATTAGCAGTGCATTGCCTGAAGTTGGAGACCCTTATCGGTACATTGAAAATCATACACATTTGATCACATAAAATTTGTATAGTGTTTGTGTCAGACACTGTAAATTCAAGCTCAGATTTTTCCAATCTTTCAAAGCAGTGTCATGGCCTGCTATTGCTAGTCATTCCTCTTTAACTTAATTAAATTCTGGTTGAGCTTTCTTCAGATTTTTATTTTTTGGTAGCATGTAAAAAGTTTCATTCAAAAGAGCATCATAGTATAGAAATGTCTAATCTTGCTTCTTACTATACCGACCATGCACATGTTGTAGTTACATAATCTAATTTATTGTTTAGGACTCAAATAGTTTGATAAATGAAATTAATAAAAACGATTCTTGTTTGTGGATGAATTGCTTTTTGATACATCAATAGTTAGGGATGGAGAGATTTGAATCCTAAATATTTTCATTAGAAATACCAAGAGATATTAATCAAGTTGAATTACAAGACTTCTTGAATTTGTGGATGAACTGTTGGTCATTGTTAAGGCTCTCAAGCACCGTACAACTGTGAAGCAGTAAAACAATAGCATACATCAAAAAATTATTTGTTATCAGTTTTTGGGTTGAAATAAAAAAATGTTACGACTGTTTTCCAGTTCAGCTTTTCATTTGACAAGTACTTATCCTTCCTATCTTATCTGGTAATGAATTTTCTTTTAAATCAGATGCCCCGAGGATCACAATTTCAGAATTGGTGCCTTATCATTATCCATATCCAAAAACCAATACGGGTCCCATCACATTCTGTCATCTTTCCAAAATGTAGACAGAATGAGTGGCCGGTAAGAAAATCTCATGTTTGGGAGCATGGCAATATAGTTCCCATCGAAGGAATTTGCTAGGGAGCAGACTTCGCATTCTCATCTTTGGCTTGAAATTCACACGCAGAAAAATAAATTTGTTTAATGATTTTAATTAGACGGTAAAATCTATTCCAATGAAAATAACATAAATGATTATCCTGCCTTTATTAAGAATTTAAGTCTTAACCCTATTTTGTGGGCCTGCAGTCCAAGAGACCTTTTCAATGGACAAGAAAGTAAAAATGGTTTCTGTTGAACTTGTCTAAATCTTAGGCTTGGATTTCTACACTTTCTTAATAGGGCTAAACATATAAATTGGTAAAAAGGGTAACGCTTCCTAGTGTTTAATGGTCAGAAAAAAAAGTATTAAGGTCAGAAAAAAAAAAAGTATTAAGAACATTATAAGGTTAATCTTTCTGTTCCTATCTGGACCGCGCATCATCTAGATGGACGGCTAAGAGTGGCGGTTGTACTTGTTTTAACTGAACTAATTGTGCATTTGGACAAGTCAAAAGTTTGATTATTCACATAATTCTTCATCCTTTGTACTTCTAAGAAATAGTCTTGAACCTTCAAAACACATGCATTTTACCTAAACATTTATCGTCATTTCAATTATGAACGGTTCCATTGTTCAATCCATGTTTGGTACATCCACACCCACTATTATCCCAGTTTTCCAACCTGCTAATCGACTTGAATATGATGACGTACGTAATTTATACACGTGAGGATTAATTTAGGTAGTAAATTAATCCAAAGACAGCTAGGGAAATTTTAAAAAATAAATAAAATAAAAATAAACTTGGAAGTGATTTTAAATTAAACCATATATTTTTAAAAAGGTGATTCTCAAACCATAAACATGTTACATATGAAGTCATTAACGTAAAAGACAAACCAAATAATGTCATGTGACTTCAAATGAAATGATATTTATATATTGTTGATGTTGTTACAATCACACATCTTTTCGTTCATGCATTTTTTATTAATGATATTCCTATTAATGGGTATAACTTGATTTGAAATGATTACTTTTTTGAAAGTGTTAGGTTTATTTTGAAAGTCTTGAAAGTGAAGGATTTATTTCCAAATCAGTCAAATTATGTGTAAACTGTTACTATTTAACTAAGTTATAATTATTACCAAGGGAGAATGTGAAATTTAGGAGGAAAGGAGAATAATTATTCTTCACAAAGAAGCACCCAATCACAAATTCCAATATCAATAATGTAAAAACTCTTTCTAGAAGAATGTGTAAATGCAGTGAAGGTCGAATGGGAGATGCACCATACAATGAAAAGGCCCTTTTGTCAACTACTATAAAGCATAACTAGGAAGGATGGATTCCCCTATTGTCCACAAGATTAGGAGACCAGTTTAAATTGCTTCTCAGTAGGTCCAAATGAGCTACCCCACCAAGCAGTTTCATGGTCCAAGCTAATGCAATGCACTTAGTCACTGGCAACAATTAGACATATCAATTGGACTCTTCTGAAATTGGAGTCCACTCTCTTTTAGCAGAGGTGACAGTAAAACTAACCTTAATACGGAGAGACTATATGCTTCAAATAATTTTTATTTTTTTGTATCATACTGTTCTCCACATGCTAGACAGGTGTGTATACAAATGCTGGTATTTCAATCTTGGTTTGGCTACATTTAAAAATTGCAACTTTTTCTAAGTTGCTAAAAAAAGAAAATGGCATTTTAACTTTCAATCTCAACTACCATTCTCTTTTGTGTTTCTTTCTCCTTGTGCACATAAATCTCAAGTTCCATTTCCACCAGTGGAGAAGTTGAGAGGTGAGAGAGACTGAGGGATTGACTTGGTCAAGTTTGGGCTGACTTGATTGAGCCCTGCGATGGTAGTGAGAGTGAGATGGTGTGGATACGATGGAGAGAGATAAAGCTCAAAGAGGGCGTAACCAATGACTTCATAAGGATGGAGAGAGAGGTTATTACGATGGAGAGAGATAGAATTAATGAAATTATTATTATTACTTTTTGAGCAAAATGGATTCGGTTAATGTGTGCCCTAAAGGCACACATTAAGCTATCCATTTTTGAAAATATTTTCTCGAAAATTAAAAAAGCTGTCAATACCTTTTCAATTCTCGAGAAAATGTATCCAAAAATAATTAATTATTGTGTGCCCGTAGGGCACACATTAGCAAAATTCTTTGTATAATAACCAAAACAAAATATTTTAATTGTTTCGATTTCAAATGGAACAAGTGGAAGTTTTTTTTTAAAATTTTTAAATTATTTTTTTTAGGAAAGGAACTAGTTGAAGTTAATAATTTTATTTTGTTGTGGTTAATTTAAATGTGATTTAAATTAATATGCTAACATGTTTATTTTGGTCAAATGCACGGGTAAACAGTAATCTACTTCTAAAAAAAAAAAAAGATCCTTGTCAAAGTGGATCTTAAGTGAAAAAAAGAAAAGAAAACTCAAACCTCCATTTCATTCCTTTATTCATTTGGGAACACTACTTTTCACAACCAGAAGGTTTTCTAAAGTCGCTCCTTTGGTTAGACTTATTTTACACTTTATTTTATTTATTTGATGAGTTAACCTTTTAAATCTTCACTTATATAAATAAGGTTTTATTATTATTTTATAATTTAATAATTGTCAACTAATAGAACTATAATACTCTTGATTTATATCAATAAGTATATACCAATAAAAACAAGCTCTACCAAAAGCAGCCTCTATCTCATTATAAAGGGACAAAGAAGCCTCTATATCTATATACACACAACCAAATGATTTGAACTTTTTGACCAGAAATCAACTGCATTTCCAAAATGCTCACATTTAGCCATTACTTTTTTACTTTCTCTACCACCATCAATGGTCCTGCCTAACTTATAGGCGGGCAGATCCATTTTGGATAATGTCTTAAAGAAAAAGGCAAGGAAATTAAAACTGAAAAAGCCAAATGCACATGAAACTGGTTGGTCATATGTAAAATAAGCGGATGCCCCAACGCAACAAAAAATACAAAAAATAATGTAATCAAAATATCTTGATGAGTGGGTTTTTAAAAAAGCCTTTTGGTTGTTGAGTTTGAGATTTGAATTCAAACCGTGTTAAAATAAAATGAAAAAAAATTTGATTAGTATTTTACTTTAATAGGAAAGATCAATCATCATAAAGTAGATTCTATAAATTAAGATTAAAATTATATATATAAATAAAAGCCTGACTATTAAATAGTAATTGTATGAATGTGTAAGGGCTAGAACCTACAAGCTCTACTAGAGCCAAACCGCTGGCTTATTAGGCTATTAGCTGTACAAACAGCCATGAAAACCGCCGAAAGCTAGTAGTGGACTATTTGTTTTGATCCAGATTCATCTGTATCTATCGCCCATGGTTATTTCTTATTATTATTACTCATTACTTACCCCTCTTTCCTTTATACCATCTTGAAAAGTAAAAACATGCCCAGAAAAAGCCAAATTTTTTATTACCATAACTTATTCAACACATTTTGTCACAACTCCTTTATATTACAGCCTGTAAGTGGGAAAAAAAAAAAAAAAGTCCATATACAAATAATACTTCCTCAGTCTCAGTTTATCACTTAAAAGAATGGGAATAAAGTGTGTTTTGTCACAACTTTTTTAAATGACAGCCTGTAACTACCCAAAAATAAAATAAAATAATGAATTTATATAAAAATAATATTTCTCTATATTACAGTTTGTTTGTCCTTTATTCTATTTTGAGATATTTTAAAATATTGTTCTGTTTTTAAAAATAAAAGTCATTAATTTACTAATATTTCTATTATACTCATATTTTATTTTCAAAACCCTTATTTTTTGACAAATTTATTTAAGAGTAATTTTAGAAACTTATACATTTTTATAAAACAGACAAAACAATAAATGATATTCTTTTACAAAATTTAACTTTTTAAACAAGATAAATAAATTGAAAAGAAATTAGTAGTTCGTGAGCCACAGCCTGTCACTTAAAATAATTGTAATAAAGTGTGAAATACGATGTAATGATCCTACAAATATTGAAAAAAAAAAGCTACAGTTTCAGTGACAACCATTTTATGACCAAGACCATGACTGACTGACACGTGTAACCATAGCTCATGTCGGCTTAAAGAAACAAATACAAACCAAAATTTCCCATATATAAAGGGCTGCTTCCTCGTTCTCTCCGTCATTTGACTTCATTTCTTCTCTCACTGTAGTTGTTTTTTTTTTTTTGATGGGAACTGTAGTATTTGTATCTGTCTTTCTTATTTTATTTTTATTTTTCATTTCCCCCTTGTTTATTGAAATTTTCAACATAATCACCCCTAGATTCGCGGTTTAATTCTGTATTGTGAAGCTACCTGACGAGTACTATTAAAAAGAATAAAAAGTGTGACTTTTACATAGGACTACTAGTTTTTTTTTTTTGAGAAAACATGGGACTACAGAGTACAGACTACTAGTTAATTACTCACGTCATGCCAATAGTCTCTGTGATAAATGGCATTTCTTGGTTCTTACCTATCTCTCCCAAAAGGATATCTACCAAAGGCAACAGGTCAAGATTCTACCCTACAAAAGGACCTTTTTTTTTTTCCTGCTTAGTAACCCAACAAAAGGATTATTTATCATCCACTGCACTGGGTTGAAAGATAACTTCTATTGCGCACAAAAGGGAAAAATCATGACTTAAATACACTTTTGATCCTTAAAATTAGGGTTATTTTGAGTTTTAAAATTTTATTTTATTTTAACCATTTGTGTTAGTTTTATACATTATCTATACTACTATTTAAGGGGTTTCTCCTGTTTGGATTCCTATTTTTTTAGTTCAAAAATGCCCTTACAATTCTATGTTTAAATAGAGACAAAACTAAAAGACAATCCGGTAAAAACTCATTTTTTTAGTTCAAAGATGCCCCTACAGTCTTATGTTTAAGTAGAGACAAAACTAAAGGGCAATCCGGTAAAAATGCAATTCCAACTCCCACTAAAATATTGCCTAAAAAATAGGACCACTCTCCTATTAATTTTTAAATTGATTTATTCACTTATAAATTATATTTTTAAAATAAAAATCATATATATATAATAATTAAATACAATTTTTTTTTACAAAATAGGACCACTAAAAAAGAAAAGTCTCATCGCACGCGAAGCGCGTGTGATGAGACTAGTTAAACATTAAGAACATTTGACAGTTAGATTCCTAACAAAAATAGAAGACAGGATGATGAATATGAAGACAAAATCAAACATGAAAGGCCTAAATTGAAACTTAATAAGAGATTGAAAACAAAATTTCAAGATTCAAAAATCATAGTATATTGTTAATTGAGGAATATTCCTCAATTGATCACCAAGATACACAAAATGACAGGATTAATTAATTAATTAAGGTTCATCACCACCAGGTCCAGGTCGGTAGGTCAGGAATTGAAGAGACTATTAAAATGGGATTCATTATGAATGTGTTTGGATTCAAGGCTGCGTTTTGCGTTTTGCGTTTCAAGTTTTTTTTTTTTTTCCAAGCCGCATATGTTGACCAGTCTTCTGTGAACAGTGCATCCGTGCACTGTTCATGGACCCACAAATTTCACTTTTCAACCACTTTTTCATTAAAAATGAGTCCCGCGGTACTATTTACACATTTTAAAATTATTTTGCTACAGTGTTTTCAGTTTTCAGTTTTCAGCAATAAGTTCTATCCAAACGGACCCTATATCTGGTGGGTGATTCTAAATTGTAATTTTAAATAAAAAGTAGATTGTATAATGCAAGTTCCAGTGGTTTAAATGGTACAGTACTGTCACCGCAGGCCTCTTCCTGGGTATAGCTGTGTAGCCTTGCACGTCACTCTAAGCTAAAAAAATGGTGGATCCTACTCCCATACCCCGAGAAATTATAAGTTCCAATTGATGAACAAGTGAGGTTTTCCAAAAACTATTTTGTTTAAAATCATTTTATTAAAATATTTATATTTGTTTAAAATTGGTGAGTTAAAATTTTTTTTTATACAGAAATTGATTACTGAATCAACAATTTTGAAGAAGCAATTTTGAAGAAGTGAGAATCTTCTGACTCAGCAATTTCCGCAAAAAAAATTACTTTGTCTTCACTCCATTTTCATGATCACAATAACCATACATAGTAAATAAGTATACTGATTTTGTTTCTCTGCCATCTACTATTTCACTTATCAATATTTCTTTTTATGTTAAAGTGTAAACATTCATGCATCAACAGTAAATATGTGTGCGAAATATTAAATGTGAATTAATGAGAGTGAAAAAATATTTTTCCATAACAATTATAATTATCTCTTCTAAATTAAAAGAAATAAAAATTACTATAAGTCAATTCAAAAGAAAAAAAAAAAACTACCGACTTTAAGAAAGCTGAATATTTCAAAAAGTAAAAAAAGAAAAAAAGAAAAAAAGAAAAAAAGAATAGTGCTAAGTTCCCATACATTTCTAGGAGCAATGGATCCAGAAAGAAAGACAAAAAAGTTGCAGAATGAGAGAGAATGTTACAAAGTTGTTCCCATCTTTCATGCATCCAAGCAGTTGTTTGGAATCAAATAGAAGGGTCAACAATATCTGGCACCTGAGAAGGAGTTAAAGCCAAGACAAAAAGAAGAGACATAATCAAAACCGGCACAAACAAAAGCATCAGCGGCGGTGGAGGCAGCGGTGGCAACACCAGTGGTAGAACCAGAAGCGAAATAGTCAGAACAACCATGACAGTGAGGAATCTCACGCTGAAGTTATTGCTGAACATATATTATGTATGAGTATATCAATCTTGGCCCAAAACCCAATAATAATATATGACCATAAAAACAATCATGCATCGTAGAAATCGTCCTCTTCCATTGGCTCAATAGCATGGCAAGCAAAAAATATAAACAAAAATAGGAAAAGAATAAAGCTTTTGCTTGTTTGTTCTAAGCTAAGGCTAGAAAATTTAGAGAAGTGGGTAATGGGAGGGGTGTATAGGCCTAGCAAGCTATAGGTGGGTGAGAATTGAATATGAATGAAAAATTTAGAGACTTTGAAAATGACTATTGGGTTTGTTGGTACAGAGGGTAGAGAATCAATCTGAGAAGGAATGAAAGGAAGAAAGGTAGAGAGAAAGAGAAGACCAGTTGTGGCGGCAGTGGGGGTTACGAGTCATCGTCAATAAACGCTGGCTCTTACCCTTTTCTTTCTTTCTCATCTACTAGTAATATACGTCCTTGTTCAACCAACCACAGCGTACACGTATCTTTTGGGTAATGGAGCTATGAATAGTGGTGTTTAATGCCCTACCAGTTAATGCCTTTTGAAGTAATTGTTTAGAAAAATCAAAATGCTACTCTGAGCAGTCTACCATAAGCTTTAATTACTATACAATTTCCCACAATTTACTACACATTTTTCTACCATTATTATTATATATAGCAAACTGTGACTAATGTTTGTCACTTTTATTTGGAACACAATTTTTTTTTTCCCTACAACTTACAATCAGCTGTAATATATGTGTGTGTTTCTCAAAAAATAAAATAAAATTGTAATATATTATAATTATGGCAAATAGTGTGAGAAAAGTAATTGTCTTATATGATAGATTGTAGTTGATTGTCTATTATTTTTACATAAATTTTATATATTTTTTTCTCTATAATACTCAATAAGCCAGATATGATAGTTATTGAAAATAGTGTGAGAAATGTAATTTTTGGGAGTCTTATTCTATTTCTATCTCTCTCTCTCTTGAAAATTTCAAAAATGTTGGGTTTTGTTCAAATTTTAGTCTTTTGTTTTGAAAGAATTTAGGGGGTGTTTGGTAGAGTAGTTTGAGATGAGATTTTTGTATTTTTTTTTAAATTTTTTGAAAAATGTGTGGATGGAAAAGTGTGTAATGTTGTTTAAAATGTGAAAATGTGAGTTTGAGAGTGAAGTCCAAACAGGCCGTTTGGAACTTTTAGGTTTGATGCTTCATTTCAAACAATTGTCATTATTCAAGTTCTTAGTTTTTTAAGTTTAAATGGTTCATGATAAATATGCGAGAATTGTAATGTGGATGACAAATTGGATCTCATCATCATGAACTAATTTTTTTTCCATAGATCTTTGTATAACAAAAAATTGCTTGGCACACTTGCTTTGACAATTTCATCTGACTTAAACGTCAAACACAATTAATTTCCTCTAACTTTTTTTTAGAATCAATTAATTTCCTCCAGATTTTTTTTAGAATCAATTAATTTCCTCTAACTCAAATGTTAAACACATTTTTTTTACTATAACAGATAAAGAAATCAAACGGTTGGTTGATCATTTTATGACGAATTTTATTATATTCAAATTCGGGCAATCTAGTAGTCAAAGAAACTTATCAAATAATAATAATATCAAAACCACTTTTTTATTTATTATTTTTTTTTATTGACAAGTCAAAACCACTATTTAGGAATTAGGATGTTGGCAATTTTTTAAACGTATCGGTTTAATGTTATATAGATGTAGAGGTCGACATTAGTAATTTCCAAATCTTGAAATATGATATCTTGAAATTAAAAAGAAAATAAGGGAGTTAAAAAGTCACTTTTTTCTGTTACTTTTGGGAGACGCAAATCACATTATTGGCACAGTTCTGACTTCTAATACTATAAACTAAGACAAAATAAAACCTGTTAATACCTAGTTTCGTCTAAAATCAGATCAAAACCAGTTTTAATTAATATGCAGGTTATTTTTTTTATTTATAATTTGATAGTTTAGAGAAGGAGGATTTAAATACTTCCTTATAGTTCATGTAAGGACCAAAAACTTATAAAATCAGCGTAAAAACGTTAATGCTGCTTTATTCACTTAAGAGTCCTCATACAATACATTTGGTAGAGAGGGTTCAACAACAACAAAACCAAAAGCCCCCAAACCGTAGTGTCCTGACTCTTACTTATATCATTTGTTCCTTTCATCGTGGCCCTACACCTCACAATATACTTTGCTTGTCCCTCTGACATCTGTCTGTCGGCAATGGTGCAAAGCTCTAACTTCGCGTTCAGCACTGTTCAGGTCATATCCTCATTAATGCAACGGATTGAATTGGTATCCTTCAATTAATGCGGCCAGCATGGTTGTTGCCGGGCATTTAATGCAACCCTCTAAATTAGCCTGCCACCTTCGGATATTTGTAACTCTTATGTCAGCGGTGCCCAGGCCACATCATCTTCGGGCATCTCCAGGTAACTTCCCTTACTCCTTTATTTTATTTTGCTTAACGCATGTCGGCCATCCTTTCCTCGGGTCTTCGGGTTCTTGGGTCCTCGGAACCTCACAACAGCCCCTTTAACACTTGAGTTATTAACGATCAGTTAATGACCAAGTTTTAACCTCTTACACACGTTTCTTACATTCCCCTCACTTTCACACGTACAGCCGTCTTTTCACTGCCCCATGACCCGCGTCTGGCGCCTCGTATCCCACGATGGAGCATTTATGGAGTCTGGCGTTTCCTTTTCCGCGCACGTTCTACGGTTGGATGGGTAATGCACGGTTCAGATCCCGCTTTCGATTATGAGCGGGAAAGTTACCGCCCTTATTTCTTTTACCCCCCCCCTATAAAAGCAAACCCTTTGGCTGGATGTGCTCATTTTGGCATTCTGAAGGATTGAAAGAAGAGTGAGCTCCCGAGGACCATCTTTAAACGATCTCCAGAGGTGTGTTCATTTCCTTTCGTTTCTCTCTATTTTGCTTGCTTTTCCCTTCTTGCCGCGGGGTTTAATGGGTAGGTACGCTAAGCTAGTAAACACGGATGAGGCAAAGGCTGCCTTTAAAAACCAATATAGGATCCCTGATGACGTAAACATAGCGTATTGTGAGGAAGAAGAGATTCCACTCGCACCCCGCCCCCCTGAGTCCGTCTTGATTCCCATGATTGCGTTTATCGAGGGGGGCATGGAGATTCCTATGGGTAGAGTAACCAGGGATTTTTTAATAAACTATAGACTCACCCCCTCACAATGTTCCCCAAACGTCCTTAGAATTTTAGGATGCGTAGACGCGCTTAACCGAAAGATGGGGACCAATTTGACATGGCAAGATGTAAATTGGGTGTACAACTGCCAAAAAGGGGATAGAACTAAATATTACATGAAATGTAGATTCCCTTCCGTTAGGTTGATCTCTTGCTTACCCGACTCGAGTAAAGGGATGGACGAAGATTACCTTGTCGTCTCGGGCAACTGGCATGACGGCTTACACTGCCCTACCCGAGAAGGGACGCCAGGTAGTGTTCCCGAGGACTGACCTGGTACTTAGGAATGACCAAAATTTTCATGTGTTCTTCTTTGTTCAACTTATTCATTCTAACCATTTCATTCATTACTGTAGACGATTTTCATACTGCTCCAAATTTATCTGCTGTAAACCGAGTTGATCTAAACCGAATTCTTCGTTCAGAGATATTTGTGCACCGGGACGGACAACTCCGAGCAGCCCACATTATCCTCGGGTACACACCATCCACTAAACGTTTCCAAAGCCCGAAGAACGTAATCAGAGCAAGAGATCTACGTTTAGCTCGGATTGACGTTGCGGCCCCTGGATTCCTACTGCTCGCACCTCCTCCTGCAGGAACTCAAGACGCACAGCTTCCAGCTCCTCTTGCGGCTCAATTACTTTATCCCCCCTTGGACCAGGCTACTAATCCTGTAGCCGAGGAAAGAGTTGATACGCCCGAGCCAAATCCTCCCGAGGTGACCGAGAAGGATTTTGAGGTATTCTACCGTCCAGACGCTCCTTCAAGCTCCAATCCATCAACCAGCGAAATGGGTTTTCAAGAGAAGGAGCCCGACTTGCTGGCCTTGCTGCAGGCGCACGCAGGCGACTCTTCACCGGCAGTCCCGGTCCCACCCCGTCCGATCACTCCAGCTACTACCCGTACATCTTCCTCGGAGACGATGGATAAGAAACGGAAAAGGGGCCAAAGTAGCAAGCATGTGATAGAAATCGAGGAAGGGGAGAATCTCGACCCTTCCGTTAAAGATACCAGGGCTGCCAAAGCCCTTTCCAAGAAAGTTGTTCCTACTGGTTCGTCTAAGGACCCCAGTAGTGAGCCTACAAAGAAGGCGTCAGCCTGGCGACCCAACTTCACTCTCAGTTCGAGCAGCCCTGTCATGGATGACGCGAACCTGAGGGACCCAAAGAAGGGAAGCTCGAGCCTGGTGGCTGAGTGTCTAGAGAAGGCTCTGTGCCTTCCCGAGGATATGGCAGAGTTACGATCCTTCCGTAAAAGGGAGGTTTTCTTGTCTTTGAAGCAGGACTTGGCCAAGGTATTTTTTAAGCCTTTGCACAGTTTATACATAAGTTTAACTCTTTATTATGGCTAACTCTTTTGTTTGTACTTGAATACATCATAGGCGGTCCAAGCTTCATTTATGGCTGAGGAATGGGTAGATCATTCACTGGATCTTGCCCGCAAAGCTGATCAGAATGCCGAGGCGGCAGTGAGGGCACAAAAAGAAGCTGAGTTGAATTTGAAGGAGACCCTCACTCACCTGTCCGAGGTAGAAAAGGCTCACAAGAATGCTGAGTCAGCCCTGAAAAGCTACGAATCTCAAGCAAACCTTGCTCTTGAGGCTCAAAAACAAGCCCAAAGTAGGCTCGCTCTAACTGTTGTTGAGCTTAAGCAAACGCAAGAGAAATTGGCCGCCAAGGAGCAGGAGCAGGCTGTAGCGGAACAAGCTGCGTACGATGCAGGAATAAAAAAGGCTTCGGATAGCCTGACTGCCCAACTCAAAGGGGTTGCTAGGGCGTTCTGCTTGGAGGTATGGGGTCAAGCCTTGGACGCTGCTGGGGTAGCTGCCGATGCTGAACTTCGAGCCTCAGACAATGTTTACTACCCCACAGCACTTCGGATTGCTCCTGCTCCCCCTATGCCACCAAGTGAACCAGCTGAGCCTATTCCTGTTCCTGATCCGTCTGATGCTGCAGCTTCAAAGGGCCCTTCTCCCACAGTACAGCCCGTGGAAGAAACAATCATGGGTGATGTGGCCGAAGAGCCAAAAAAGAAAAAGAAAGACAAAGAACCAGAGAAGAGGAAGGACAAGCAACCTGTCGCTTAGTCAATCTATCATGGTTGTCTCCTTCTTTTGTTGTTGTTTTTTTTTTTTTTGTACGCATGTAAGGGGCTACATGATTGCCCCAATTTTGTAATGAGTACTTATTAAGGAATTAACATTTGGCTCTTCTCTTTTTGTTTCACATATGAGTCTTACTACAATGTGCTACCATCCGACTGTCACTTTATACGAATTCATAAGCTTACCTTAAAAATCATAATACTACTTTAAATTGTTCATCATACTTGTGATTTGAAGAAACACAAAAAAACTTAACCTGGACACCATAATTCCACTACTTAATCTTTTTTGACGTTTGAAAGAACAGGCATGATAATGAGCATGATAATGAGCAACGAGGCTTAATGATTCGTTTGTGCTAACGCTTTAGATGCTTGAGATCCTTTAGCCCAAAAAAGAACAAAAAATCAGTTTAGCACTTATGTTCTCGCAAGCGTTTAATTCTTCTTAGACTTGTAGTCCGAGGAGCCGAACAAGCGTTAAGGTCAATTTAACACTTGTGTTTTTTTGTTTTTTTTGTGTTTTTTGTTTGTTTTTTTTTTTTGCAAGTGATTAATTTCTCTTAGACTTGTGGCCCGAGGAGCCGAACAAGAACTAAGGTCAGTTTAACACTTATGCTTTTTGCATGTGATTAATTTCTCTTAGACTTGTGGCCCGAGGAGCCGAACAAGAACTAAGGTCAGTTTAACACTTATGCTTTTTGCAAGTGATTAATTTCTCTTAGACTTGTGGCCCGAGGAGCCGAACAAGAACTAAGGTCAGTTTAACACTTATGCTTTTTGCAAGTGATTAATTTCTCTTAGACTTGTGGCCCGAGGAGCCGAACAAGAACTAAGGTCAGTTTAACACTTATGCTTTTTGCCGGTACGGAATTGAAACAAACAGAAGCCTCATATAAAAGGAGATTCTTTTCTTAATAATAATATCGTCGTAAGTTATTTACATTCCAAGGGCGAGGAATCACCCTCCCATCCAGATCCTCTAAACGATAAGCCCCTACACCTGCCACTGAGGTAATTCTATATGGCCCCTCCCAGTTAGGACCCAACTTTCCCCAGACAGGATTCTTTGCTACCCCCACTACCTTTCTTAGTACCAAATCTCCTGGTACCAAGGGCCTGGTCTTAACTCCCTTGTCATATGTCTGCTTGAGCTTCTGCTGATAGTTGCCCATCTTCACATTGGCTATTTCTCTACTTTCCTCAATAGTATTCAAACAATCATTCATCAGATCATGATTGCTCGCTTCGTCATACTGGTCGGACTTCAGGGTGGGAAAACCTGACTCTAATGGTATTATAGCTTCCATTCCATACGTCATTGAAAAGGGAGTCTCACCTGTTGATCTTCGAGGTGTAGTGCGATAAGCCCATAATACATGAGGTAATTCTTCTACCCAGCCTCCTTTAGCGTCATCCAATCGTTTCTTCAAACCTGCCAAGATGACTTTATTTGTTGCTTCGGCCTGTCCATTTCCTTGGGGATAGTACGGTGTGGAATATCCGTTTCTTATTCCCATTTCCGCGCAGTACCGCCGGAAAACCTTGCTATCAAATTGAAGACCATTATCAGATATCAAGGTGTGTGGGACCCCGAAGCGAGTTATGATATTTTTCCAGATGAATCTTTTTGCATCCACATCCCTAATGTTGGCTAATGGTTCGGCTTCCACCCATTTCGTGAAATAATCCGTGCCGACGATGAGCCATCTCCTATTACCCGTTGCCCGAGGAAATGGCCCGACGATATCTAAACCCCATTTAGCAAAGGGCCATGGGCTGGACAACGGATTTAAGTTACCTCCTGGTTGATGTACATTGGGCGCAAACCTTTGACACTGATCACACTTCTTGGCATACTCTTGAGAGGCTCTCTGCATGCTTGGCCACCAATACCCTTGGGTCATGGCCCTATGAGCTAATGATCTTCCTCAAGTGTGGCTCCCACACACACCCTCATGCAATTCTTCCAGCAAAGGTTCCACGGCTTCAGGATGTACGCAAAGGAGGTACGGACCTGCATAGGAACGCCTATAGAGTTTTTGCTCCTCCGATAGCCAGTAACGGGGTGCGCTTCTTCGTATCGTCTCGGCCATTTTTCCATCTTCAGGTAGTATTCCGTGCTGTAAGAAGGCTATGATTGGGTCCATCCAGCTTGGGCCTACATGAATGCTGTGAACCCGTACTGCCGGGATGCTGGTCAAGCTAGAGGACAACAAATCCTCCACCATAACCATACGTGGTAACTTCGATCCCAGTGAAGTGGCTAACATTGCTAATGAATCAGCATGAGAATTATGTCCCCTTGGGACTTGCTGTACCTTGAAACTGTCAAACAAACCCAACACCCCTTGGACTCGTTTCAGATAGCTTTTCATCCGCTCATCTTTTGCCTCAAACTCTCCATTAACCTGCCCGACCACCAATCGGGAATCACAGAACACCCTCACTACTTTTCCTCCCAAATGTTTAACCATCAGGGAGCCCACTAAGAGAGCCTCGTACTCGGCCTCATTATTAGTTGCTGGGAATCCCAACCTCAATGACTTTTCAATGACTAGTTTTTCGGGGGATATTAACACAACTCCAACCCCGGCTCCCTTTCGATTTGATGCCCCATCAGTGTAGACTTCCCATGGAGTGACGTTTTCCGTTCCAATGGACATTATTGTCATTACGACATCTTCGGGGTGAGCCTGACCGTCCGTGAACTCGGCCACGAAGTCGGCAAGGATTTGCCCTTTGATAGCTGTCCGGGGCATATACTTGATATCATAAGCTCCCAGCTTGGTTCCCCACTTTGCTACACGACTCGTATAATCCGACTTCCGCGTGATAGCTTGTAGAGGCAACTGAGTGAGTATTACCACGGTGTGAGCTTGGAAGTAATGAGGCAATTTCCTTGTTGCGTGCACCACGGCTAGAAGCGCTTTTTCCAGCAGTAGGTATCGCTGTTCAACTTCTTGCAAGGACTTGCTGACATAGTATATTGGTTTCTGGACCCCGTCGTCATTCCGTATTAAGACAAGACTTACGGAGTGATTTGTGACGGCTAGATAAGCATAAAGCACTTCTTCCTTCTCGGGCGTCGATAGTATCGGCGGTCTAGATAAGTATTGCTTTAAATCCTCAAAAGCCAAATTGCATTCGCTAGACCACTGGAAATCTTTCCACCTGTGCAAAAGGCGATAAAATGGGCGGCACCTGTTTGCGGATCGCGAAATGAACCTGTTCAAGGCTGCAATCATGCCAGCTAACCTCTGCACCTCTTTAGGGTTCCGAGGGGGATGCAATCCTAAGACAGCCTTAATTTGGTCAGAATTAACTTCAATGCCCCGATGAGTAATCATGTACCCCAAAAATTTTCCCGAGCCCACTCCGAAAGAACACTTTGATGCATTCAAGCGTAACTTATACTTTCTTAACACCGGAAGGTCTCCTGCAAATCTGCCAAATGGTCTTCTGTCTTCTTACTTTTGATTACCATATCATCGATATAAGCTTCCATGTTACGTCCCAGCTGCGCATCGAACATTCTGGTCACCATTCGTTGATAAGTGGACCCTGCATTCTTTAGACCAAAGGGCATTACTCGGTAATGGTAGTTACCATTCGGGGCACGAAAAGCTGTCTTCTCCTGATCATTCAGTGACAACGGGATTTGATGATACCCTTGGAACGCATCCAAGAAGCTCATTCGGGGGTGCCCCACAGTTGCATCCACCAATTGGTCAATTCTAGGAATAGGGAAAGGATCCTTGGGACATGCCCTATTCAGATCTGTAAAGTCAATACAGACTCTCCATTTTCCATTCTTTTTTTTTACTACGACAGTATTGGCCAGCCATTCAGGATAGAAGATCTCCTTGATCGCACCGGCTTGCTTTAGCTTACCAACCTCCTCTTTAACTGCCTCGGCGTGCTCTAGAGATCCTATATTGGTTTTTAAAGGCAGCCTTTGCCTCATCCGTGTTTACTAGCTTAGCGTACCTACCCATTAAACCCCGCGGCAAGAAGGGAAAAGCAAGCAAAATAGAGAGAAACGAAAGGAAATGAACACACCTCTGGAGATCGTTTAAAGATGGTCCTCGGGAGCTCACTCTTCTTTCAATCCTTCAGAATGCCAAAATGAGCACATCCAGCCAAAGGGTTTGCTTTTATAGGGGGGGTAAAAGAAATAAGGGCGGTAACTTTCCCGCTCATAATCGAAAGCGGGATCTGAACCGTGCATTACCCATCCAACCGTAGAACGTGCGCGGAAAAGGAAACGCCAGACTCCATAAATGCTCCATCGTGGGATACGAGGCGCCAGACGCGGGTCATGGGGCAGTGAAAAGACGGCTGTACGTGTGAAAGCGAGGGGAATGTAAGAAACGTGTGTAAGAGGTTAAAACTTGGTCATTAACTGATCGTTAATAACTCAAGTGTTAAAGGGGCTGTTGTGAGGTTCCGAGGACCCAAGAACCCGAAGACCCGAGGAAAGGATGGCTGACATGCGTTAAGCAAAATAAAATAAAGGAGTAAGGGAAGTTACCTGGAGATGCCCGAAGATGATGTGGCCTGGGCACCGCTGACATAAGAGTTACAAATATCCGAAGGTGGCAGGCTAATTTAGAGGGTTGCATTAAATGCCCGGCAACAACCATGCTGGCCGCATTAATTGAAGGATACCAATTCAATCCGTTGCATTAATGAGGATATGACCTGAACAGTGCTGAACGCGAAGTTAGAGCTTTGCACCATTGCCGACAGACAGATGTCAGAGGGACAAGCAAAGTATATTGTGAGGTGTAGGGCCACGATGAAAGGAACAAATGATATAAGTAAGAGTCAGGACACTACGGTTTGGGGGCTTTTGGTTTTGTTGTTGTTGAACCCTCTCTACCAAATGTATTGTATGAGGACTCTTAAGTGAATAAAGCAGCATTAACGTTTTTACGCTGATTTTATAAGTTTTTGGTCCTTACAGTTCATTAATTGGATCCTAAGTTTATCAATTATGGTTTTCCTTATCAAAAACATCTTCAAACATTAAGCCCTGATATTTTTGTGTTCCCTATCAAAAACATTTTCAAATTAAGATCTATAACTATATATGGTTTTTTTGGTTTTTCACCTCAACAACGTTTTCATGGTTTTGCATATTAAGAGCCCTTTCAAGCATTAAGATCCTATTTTTCTTTTTTTCCACATCTAAAACCGTTTCAAAGATGCTAAACATATGATTTTATGGTTTTCCAATATCGAAAACCTTCTCAAACGTCAAACCTGAGACTCTGGTTTTCTAGTTTTCCACGTTAAAATCTTTTGTAAGTCTTAAATTCGGATTTATTGGTTTTCTCTATGGAAAACTTTTTTAGAGATGCCAAACTCTAGTTTTCTAGTTTTCCAAATCAAACACCATATTTCAAAGATGCTAATCCTTAGTTTTCTGGTATTCCATTCCCAAAAACCTCTTCAACGATGTTAAAATTTGGTTTTACAATTTATCCACGTGGAAAACATTTCAATAAAAAAATTCTGGTTTTACGGCTTTTCTCATAAAAGTCATTTTCAAAATGTTTTCCAAAGGATAACTACATTGACAAATGACAGCATGAAGGAAGTCTCCCTTCATTTGTACAGTGGCTATTCCAGAATTTATTTTTATTTTGTGATCATCAAGAAGTTTAAATTATGTAAAACCTTAAAAAAAGAAGAAGAAGAAGAGAATTTCATATATTGATAAAAAAATACTTACATTTATACACACGCAAATATATAAAGTTTTACAATTTTCTTCTACGATTTTTTTTTTAATATTTTGAAATCATTGCTGTAGGGGTATTGGGCCCAGTAATTTATGAAGGATGGCCCAACGAAGTCTTTTGGGCTAGAAACCCAAATCCGAAGACATCAAAATGATCTTGGAGTATCTAAATGCCCAAATACGTCCGAGGAGTAGATTTGTCATCGGATTGTTAAGCCGAGGACATAGGAAGAGAAGTTTAGTGTCCCCGGGTTATGTTATAAAGAATCCTACGACTATGGGAATACACAGTACACGTGGAGGACAATAGAAAGAGCGGTGGAATATCTAAAGTAAAGCTGCTACCACCGCCCATACATTAAAAGCTCTGTAATTGATACGCTGACTGTATAGATGGAAGGATGGGACCTGAGCATGGAGCTTGGAACTTGGTCCCTAATCCCAGCGGGCTTTAGGGAAGAATGGATGGGACAAGTATCCGAAATCAGGATTGCAACCATAAAGTGGAAGATGATGAAGAGAAGGAAATGAATATAAATAGAAGGGAAGACATACGAGGAAGGGAGAGGCTTTTTCAGGAAGAAAAAGAGCCAATAGTATATGATAATCAATATTTGTATCCAAACTTAAGGAAATACTATTATAAATTATCCTCGGATTTCGTCCGAGGAGTAATTCTCAGTCTTACTCTTGCAAACAATTCTTTAATTTGTCCCATTGGGCCCAAAGCCCGTTCTTTCCCTTATTGTTTAAACCATCATTGAAATCTAGATTACAAACCCATCCTCTACAAGTTTATTGTAAAGAAAGGCCTTTCAAGCCCATCTACCTCCAGTCATAGTTTGGGAATTTGAATTGTGTCCTTACAATTGCGTTATAGTCTTATTATCAATGCCGCAAGTTAGATCTTTTTCTTTTTTTTTAAGGACAAAATTTGGCTGTAAACTTAGTTGTAGCTTAAGGCTATAGCTTTCATTAAACAAATTAATATTGTTACATATTTTGAAAATCTAACCATTGAATTACATGTTCTTTATATTATTAAAACACATGTTAAATTTCACGCCAATTGGATGTTATTTACTATTCAATTCATAAACTTATTTTTTATGTATAATTTTAGACTACAAAAACTCAAAATTTAAATATTTGATTGATAATATAACTATTCATCTTTGATTTTCTTGAAATTTTGCAAGTATGAAAAAAAACGTAATCAAATGTGGATTTGTCAAAATTAACATTCAGTAAAAAAATATTGAGCGGATTTGTAACCTTAATCTATAATCGAGTTTTTTGCCAAACTTTGTCTAAAGTTTACTTATGTTGGGCATAAAAAAAATTTAGAATTGTTACAAATTTTTTTTAAGGATAAAAAAATCACAACCTTTTTAAATTTATATATAATAAAATCTTTTCCAGGTTAGGGTAGTTAAAATATTCTCCAATTGAATTGCATCATTCCCCATGGAATGATGAGATCCGAATGTTGGCTAGAACTAATCCAACAAAACATGGCTGCAATGGGTTACAAGATTTCAAGTTTATCTTCAATATCTTGACGTCAACCTTTTGCTAGCCATGAGTTTTTTAAAATGGTTTTCAAACTAAATTTAATTTAATTTTTTTCCTGTAAAATCAAAACCATTGATATCATTTTATATACCAATCTTCATGCATGTCAGATATTATTAGACATATGTCCAAAAATTGGGCTTGCATTGCAAAACATGGCCGTCCAGCCCTAAATATTGACAATAATGACTACAGTAATATAAATTTTGAAACACTTAACAATAAAACATGTATTATCAAATATTCTATTGCATTATAATGCATATAATGATAGGATTATCTCATAGTCTCAAAATGCATAGGTAATATGGATTCACCGTATAACTTGATGATTATTACTTATTTAATAATAATAATAATAATAATAATAATAATTTTAATGACCTAATTTTTTAGCCCAATGTTAGTGGTATATAATATATAATGAAAAAAAAATTATTTTAATAATTATTATTATTATTTTTTACCTTGGGTGCAAGAGACTAATAGGGAGCAATCAATCTAGCTGCAGTCTTGGCGTCATTGAGTCAGATTCGAAGGAGTTCTTAACAATATCGGATTTTGGATAGTAAATTTGGAGAATTATGATCATGATATTTTTTTTGGGGGAGAGAGAGAGAGTCCACCAACCAATTTTTGTGTGTGAGGGAGATTGGGAGTGGTAGAGACCCACACACAGAAATTAAAAACCTTGTGTGTGTGTGTGGTGGAAAGCCCCATAAAGAAATAATTTTCTAAAAAAATGTTGAATATATTGACTAATACATAGGGGTTAGTAAAAACTCCTACACAAAAGAGATAAAAATTACATAGTCTGAAATTCGCATCAATTGGTTAATGCTCAAGGGTTTTAGGCCATTGCATGAATAGATTAGTAGAAGAGCTTACCCTTATGAAATCCGTAATTGATTATTTGACTCCTATTATTATTAATTAATTAAAAATTTCTACATGCCACATTTTTTGTTGTTGTTGAGAAAGTGACACTCACCCCAAAATGGGGAGCCGGATGCATTACTAACCTTAAAGGCCATTGGCTTATCCTACAATTGTTGAACCAAATCAAATTTTATTGCAACAAATCAATCAAGGAAATGTTGATGAATTTTGGAGATGACTTTATGTTGCTATTGAATTTAAAGTTAATGTTGTCTTTTTTTTTGGGGGGGGAGGGGGGGTGGGGGGAGAGGCGTGGACACGTTTCTCTTTTATAAACGTGGACACGTTTCTCTTTTATAAAATGTTTGAAATAGAGGGAGAAGAAAAGAGAAATATATTCTGGCGATCGTTTTCTTTTTCTTTTCTTTCCTCTAATCCAAATGTTGGAGAAATGTTAAAATAGTTTATGAGAGAGAGAGAAGGTTATGAAGGGAGGGATTTGTAGATGAACAAATTTTTCATTTAATATTGAGTTGATAGAAATTATGACAGTATAATTCAATCCAAAATACCTTCAAAAATTCAATATAAGTTTTCAAGATAGGAGGGCAATATGAAAAATCTTTGAGCTTCGGAGATATTTTCTATTAAATTATTGACAGGTAATTTGTTGTTTTTTTAACCGTGGTCCGTGGGCTTGCTTTTGACTTTGAAAGAAAAAGACCTTTAAACACTTAACATGAAATTAGTGGATTAAGATTTAGTTATTGCAATATGTGTAATTACTCTATTTTCTCTCACAAAAAATATTTACTTCTTCACATTTTAACTTTTTTAATTTCTTTTTATTTATTGTTGAAATTGAATATTATTTTTTTAATTTTCAATCTCGGTCATTAAAAGCAATTACATATAATCTCAATCTCAAATTATTATATGCAAATTGTTATGACTGTTAATGTGTCATGTCATGTTTCATTAAAAAAAAGTATAAAAAAAAAAAAAAGTAACATATCTTGCGTAAGATACAAGTTGCCAGTACATACTCATAGACTATGAGTCATAGTAATAATATTTTTTTTTGATAATAGTATTACAAGTTACTTCAGTCAAAAAAGTAATGCAAGTTATATATAATATAATCCTGCAGAAGGTTTTAAGTACTAATTACAGGCGACGAGCCTCAAGTAATTGGCTTTTGCCTAAAGTTTCCTATGTGCCCTATTTGGCAATATTATAAAAAGCTGCAAAGATTTCTCTTACAGATTTCACAAGGAAATTGCGCACCTTGTATTGTATTAGTCCAAATTCAGGTGGTCAGTTCAACTTTTAGGAAGAAGTTCAATGTTACAACTCACAACTCGTCTAGGAAGAGCTACTATTTGCTCTCACTTTTGTTTTTATCTTAAAGGTTCAAATAAGTGCATAAAGTTCACTTTTTTTATAGTGTGAGAGAAGTCATAGAAAGTAACTTACTCCTAATTTTGTTTCGAACTCAAATATGACTTATGAGACCTATCACTTTTAATAGAAGGCATTTAGCATTGCACCTAGACCCCTTTTGTTTCTTCCTTCACCTCCTAAATTTCACTAGCCTACTTCTTTAGGGTGAGGTCATATTCATAGGACTTTTTCAAAGCAAGAATAATATATAATTATTCATTTTTGGAAATAAATTTCTCGGGAATTGAAAAAGTATTGACATATTTTTTAATTTTTAAGAAAATTTTACCATAAATGAATGGCTTAATGTATGCCCCTTAAGGCACACATTTACCGGACAATGCAAGGACAAGAAGAAGGCAACTTGGAAGATCCATGCAATATTATAGACTTGAAAGGTAGCAATGTTCATGCATGTCATTGACTATTGAGTTCTGACCGCATGGGCACCACTGGAAAGGGCTCAAAGCTTTAATCAAGTACCCTATTTAAAAAACATATTGCATGAAGAGCTAAGACATCCCCCAAACCCAACTCCATTTCTTTAATTCTCAAAATTTCTTATCCACCTAGCGGAGAGGCAACAAAGTAAGGTGCACATCATGGTGTGATAATCATTAAAGTGGTAACTATATATATACTACTGACGGTATCGCGGTGGGTGTGACGGCTCAGACGGTGCCAAATCTTTATTTATTACTTTATTTTTGCTAAATTATATCAGCCTTGATGATGGTGAAGGTGACCATTACAATAGTGATAGTTGTATTAAATTCACTCAAAAACACAGATAAAAAGAAAAACAAAAAGAGAAGTGATAGTTGTAATACAAGTTACAATGGTCGTAGTGTTGGTATTGCAATATGATCTATATTCAGTGATCGTTGTGTCTAGCTATTTTGAAAGCTATTGTTATTTTTTAAAAACTAAATTATATTTTGGGTTGAAAAGAAAGTAGTAGTTTCACCACCAGATTATTCTATCTAGATAGTGCATGCATGGGAGAACGGGGAGCCATAGTTTGGGCTTGGGGTAGGGGGGAGGGAGGGAAGAGAGTAAAGTATTTATTTAGTAATATTTCTAACTAGTTAAAAAATTGAGGATATTTTCAATCTTGTCTCTATATATTTAATTATGTGTAGATTACATTTAGCTCAACTAGTAAAGCATATTATCGTCAAATAAAAAAATTAGAGTTTGAACCCTATTTACACTAAGTGCCAATTAGTGTTTTGAGCTTGATGATAAAAAACCATCATCATGAAACTGGTAGTACATGTTAATTTCAATTTTGTCTCTATATATTTAATCATGTTATTTTCATCCTTTAACTATTAATGGTGTTAATTTGTATCCATCAATTTTTAAATCAGGTCAAATTTTATCCCAAATTAGTAATAATGATAGTTGTATTATAAATTTCGGTGGTCATAGTGTTGGCATTCTAATATGATCTATTAGGTGATAAATGTAGTAGTGAAAGACATTTAAAAAAAAAAAAAAGAAGTCCAAACTACCTTTTTTTTTTTCATAAAATGATACGATTATTTTAATTTTGCTCATATATATTTAATTGTATTAATTTCTTCCTTCAAATATTAAAATTAAGTCAATTTTATTCTTATAGGTACAGTATTGAAATAGTTACTAATGTGTTTATTCAAATATTGTGTTTGGGATTTTTTAATGTTCTCTAACTACCATACTAAGAAGAGAGTGCGTTGCACATTTTATTCCCAAAATTGAAAAATAAAGTTAATTTTATCCTAAATTTTATCAACTTTTAAGCATACCATTGATGGACTAAATTTAACATAATTAATAATTGAGGACTTGATTTTAAAAGTTAAAGGGTGAAATTGAGATAATAAATCTCTAGGGACGAAATAAAAAAAATAGAAGAAATTTTAGTTTGACATTTTTAACCGTTCCTTAATTACCAATACAACGTTCCTCAGATTAAATTTGAAGGCTAAGTTTGGGCATGGGAAGACGTTAGACATAGCTTCCATCACAACGTTCCTCATTTCTTTCTTCAGGTTCCTTCATTCACTGCATGCTTCCTTCTTCCTTCTTCCAGGTCCAGAAACTCTTCATATATATGATTGTGAGGGAGTAGTTGTGGTTGGTGTTGTCTGATGATTGATTTGATTATGATGTAATGATCGGTTAATAATATTTGGATCTTCCTCTAGAAATAGTCTTAGAGAGTTCACGGAGCAGCAAAGATGGATTTGATTGGAGCTTTGTTGGACAAGGCAGTTTGTGACTATGAGTGTTGACTGCTTTAAATGCTTTTTCCTAAAGCAGGAGTGATGCATCTACCAGCCATTACATAGATCATGCCCCTGTTATCCTAATGGTTTGTTTGGTTTGGTTTGGTTTGGTTGGAGTGCTGCAAAAATGAGAGAATAAAAAATGATTAGTTAGAGGATAGAAAAGTAGGAGGATAGAAAATATTTTAAATTTCTCTAATTTTTGTTTGGTTGGGAGTGGAGAAGTAGAAGAATGGAAAAAGTGAGTTTGTGTTAATTTACTCATATTATAGTTAAAAAAATAATAGCCAATTAAAACAAAAAAGTAACAAACAACCAAAAAAGAAGAAGCAATAACCCAATTTATTAAAAAATAAAAATCATGTCAAAAAAACATGAGAAAAGCAAAATAGCTATCACACTCATAGCCCAGGAAATCCAAAAAAAGAAAAAGAAAAAGAAAAAGGAAGAAGGCAATGTCAGGAAAGGAAAAGAAAAGAAAAGAAAGAAAGAAAAAAAGAAAATTGGGAGAGGCAAAGTGCCCAGTAAAGGAAAGAAAAAAAAGAAAAAGAAAAAAGAAAATTGGCAGATGCAACGTGCCCAGGAAAGGAAAAGAGAGAAAAAAAAAAGAAAGAAAAAAAAAAAGGAAAGAAAATTGGCAGAGGCAATGGGCAAGTGCCAATAGGTATTTTCATCTATTAAGCAGTCTCATTTTCTTCCTTTAGTTTTCTCTCCATTTTGGGGAGAACTTTTTGGTAAGTCTAGAGAGAAAACACCTGAACTTTTCCATTTATTTTTCTCCCTCTCCATCCAATCAAACACACTCCAAAATTTTTATTTTTTTTATTTTTTATTTTCTCTCCAAAGTTTTCCATTCACCCTATTTCACCTCCAAACAAACACACCACAAATTTCAATATAATAGGTGGGTTTTAATTAATTTAACTAGTAAAGTTTCTTCTCGTTGGAAAAATTGATTGGTATTTCAATCTCGTGAAAAAAACACTTATTATGGAATGCATGTCATATTTTGAAATTCAAGGCCTTCCCATTTTGAGGCCTGCTTGGGCGAGTGACGGGAAGGAGCACCGATGAAGTTAGAAACTCGTGGGATGACAGTGTTAACGGACTAATAGCTTTGAAGCTAAAAACAAAGTTAAAAAAAAAAAAAAAAAATGTAAGGGCGATTCGTAGGTGGAATAATTCTTTGGTGGGGTTAGGCATAAATTAAAGACTTAAAGCATATTGAATCTTATCGAGGCAAGGATCCTACCCTAAAGAAATTTTTTGCAATCGAAAATGTAGAAGTTAATCTCGAATCTCTTTGGGGATTACTTTTCTTGCCAACTTTAAAGAGTTCTTTACCTCATCCAACTAACTTGGCTAGAGGATTTTGAAAACTTACTCCAACTATTTTTTTTTTTGAGAAATAATTACAACATGTTGTTAACTCCGCAGCTCGAACCCTTTCCTCCCTAGATCCCCAAACACTTTGTACATGGAGAAGTGCCAATTAAGTTACAAGGCCTTTGACTCCAACCATTTCTTGATGAGCCTTGAGAATGCAAAACTGACTATGGCTTAGGAGATTGTTGATATTATCACATTGCTACATGCTCTTAACTCTCTAGGTTGACACATTGATAACAGTGTGAGGGTCACTTTTGACTGTGTCCAAGCCCAAGCTTGAGCAAGGATCCCGGGGCCCTCCTGTTGTAGTTTGAAGGGACTGGGCTTGGTTTACCGCAGCTAAATGGGCTGTTTACTAACCAAGTGGTGCACAAGGCAATGTTCTTACAATATGTATTCACTAGCAAGCGAGAATATATGTATTGAACAGTAAGAAATCATCAAAGGAAAGCAATGTAATAAACAAACACACAAAATAATTGTTAGGGATCCTCAAATTAATAAGGAATACTCCATTAGTTTTCTTAATTGGGGGTTATAATGTGCTCACTAAGACGTGATACAAGGTTCAAATAAGCTCAAAAATTACAGACTTAGATGGCTATTTAAGCTTCTAAAACTTGCAAAGTTTGAATCCTTTTGAATCCGAGTATGTGCTATAATGACTATTTCTGGGATACCGGGAGATATTTCTTTACTGTCTCAATGTTTCTTGACAGAATTTTATGGTTATCTCTTGATTTCACTATTGCGGAATGATGCCCTTTACTGTTGCTGCCTCCTCCTTTTTTATAGCGTCACCCTAGGGCTCCAGGGTACCACTTGTTCCCTCTCTTTGCTTTCTTGAATAACAGAGCCCGTAGCTTGCCAGCGATTTTGGTGGCTGACCCATTCCTTGTTTCTCATAATTCTCTTTTTTTGGTGCCTTTTCACCAAAAGCCCCTTGCTGACCTCCCATTTTAAGATGTCTTTGGGGAGCTGACCTTCAATTTTCTCTTTCTCCAAGGCTTCTCTGCTTTCCCTTTCCCAGACTCAGCTCTTTTTAGGCCACCCTTCCTTTTTATTATTTTTCCAAAGTGTGCCGGTTCTATTCTTGTCATGTTGAAAGCCTTCCTAGCTACTTCCCCTTACAGTTTCTTGCTTCTGAGTTTCCCGAGGTACCAGCTTCCCCATTCGTGAGTTGTCGCTTTCCAAGCCTTCTGGTTCTTTGCTGCATCACTGGATGCTTGAGAAGGACATATCTATCATTCGTTTCTTGTGCTTTTTGGTTCCCCTTTTGAGCTGCCTTAATCCCACTTTTGGTTGTGCTGCACGTCCCAGAGGTCCTAGGCAGTCTTCGGGATCTTGGGCCGCCCCTTCTCTACTGGACTTTTTTGGTTATTTGATTCTGGCAGGCTGCCTTCTTTTTCTTTCTCCCTTTGTTTTATGGACCCTAAATCTTGCCTCTTCATGGGTCTTGGGCCTCAAACCCATCGGCCCTACCATCCTTTTCCCCCTTTTTTGTATGCTCAATCCTTTTTTTTTTTTTTCTCAATTTTTTACTTCCCACGAGTTGGCCCAATGTGCTATTTTCTCTGGGTCTCGTGTCATTTTTTAGACCTCAACAAACGGAAAAGCCTATAGATGCCGAGGAGTTAGTAAGACTTATTTGTGGCTCATAAATAAGTCTCAAAGTCCACAAATAGGCAAAGACTCACTTGTGAGGGGGACATTGTTGAGTATACATATGTGAGTGAAGTCCCACATAGAATTATATTAACCAAAATGAGTTATTAATATAATATAATTAGACTCAAACTCATAATTTGATATATTAACTATGTAATTGGAGTCTCCCCAAAAATTTACCTTTTCATCAGAAGAAGTACTCGGAGTTGGAGATAATCAATAAGGAGGTTTAAGCTTTGTTCAATAGTTTTTCATAGTGGTAGAATGTGCTTACCAAACTAAATCATACATTCACTACCCTCATTTCTAAGAATGTAGGTGTTAACACTTTTAACCATTTCAGGTCCATAAATTTGTATAACATCATTTATAAAATTCCCTCCAAGTTGCTTGCCTCAAGTCTTAAATACCACTTGGAGAAAATTATTCTACATACATACCAGGCAACGTTTATCCTAGGTAGTAATTGGGTAGCAGAAAACAACATTATAGTTCAAGAGATTGTTGACAGCTTTAGCAAGAAAAAAAAAAGCATAAAGGTTGATTGGGTATCCATATCCATATGCAAAAAGCCTATGATTAAATGGAAAAGAAATTCTTACTAATTAATCTTTGATAGTTGAGCTAGAGGTTGTTGACAGCTTTAGCAAGAAGAAAAAAAAAGGTTGGTTTATATATATGCAAAAAGCCTATGATCAAATGGAAAAAAAAAATTCATACTAACTATTCTTTGAAAGTTGAGCTTTCTAGACAAATTTAAAAGCCTCGTTGAGTAGTGTATATCCACAATTACTTTCTCCTTTCTTCTTAATGGCAGTGTTTATGGAAATATAATCTCTTCTCAAGAGTTGAGAAAGGGAGACGAAATTTTGTCCTATCTCTTCGTCATTTCTTCAATGTTTGGTTGGGTGGAAGTGGAGGAAAGAGAAGAAAACAAAATAAGGAGAGGGAAAGGAAAAGATAAGGGAAAACAAAATTCTTTTTTATGTGTGTTTGGATGTGGAAGGGAAGAGAAAGTAGAAAAAGGGAATAAAAAAAAGACCATTTTACTATTTTATCTTTGTAAATTTTAAATTAATAATTAATTATGATAATATAAAAGTAATTTCACAAAAAATTCAAAACTTTCCAAGGGTGTAAGAGTAATTTTAAAGATTTGGAGGAAAACTAAAAAAATAAAAAATTGGTGGGACATATGAAATTCATTCTTTTCACATTTCCTCTCCATCATTTATTTCTTTCAAACAAAAGACAATAAGTCACTTTTCTTCTTTTCTAGCCACTCTCTTCATACCAAGAATTTAGCCATAGGAAGAGCGGGGGAAAAGTGTCAATGGAGTCAAAATAGCTAAAATAATTTTTTCCATCACTCATCTTATGTTTGTAGATGATTTAATGATAAGTATGATATATCATTCAAAAGAAAAATAAAATTAGGTATAATATAATTATAAAAAATGAAATAAAATGTTGTAAAGTTATTTGTATTATTGTAGTATAATTTGTGTAAAAAATGTAGGAGGGTCATTAGCTAAATTTAGCTATAATTGCATATATGTTTTTTTTAATAAAAAGAAAATAAGGGTGGGAGAGGATTTTAATAGCTAGGGGGGCCATGGCCCCCTCCCTCCGCTAATGTTTGGTAGTGGTAAGGTAGGTTAGTGTTGTAGACTTTAGTTAGTTGGCTTTGTTTTATTTATTTATTTATTGTATTTTTTGAATAATTAGATTGTATACAATAAGTGAGAAAAGTGATTCGAATCTTATTATCCTTGTAGAAAATATGAAAAAATACTATTGAATTACAATATTTTTAAATCTTCAAATATGTATAAAAATTAATATTCTAACATCCTTGACAGTGTTCATAACTTTTTTTTTTGATTCACAACATAGAAACAGACTTCATTAAACTGAAACAGAGTTCAAACAGAATACATCATGCTGGACTTGAGCATCAATTAAAGGTGGAGTATCCCCCACCCAAATAATTCAATCATTGACCAACTTCGCACGTTCATAACTTTTTGAGTACCTATAATTGTTCCTTTTTCTATCTCTATAAATGCATCTATCATATCGAGCAAAAATGGATGGTTAAATTAAGATTCGGCAGGTAAAAAAACGAACCGACAAACGCAATAAAAATAAAAATAAAAATCGCAAAGGATATGATGATCCAGTAGAATTTAATGTTGCCAAAAGTTGAAAAAGAAGTACACGAAATGAATATAATATATGGATCCGCAGGTGTATATGTGGAGTGTTTTTTTTTTTGATGGGATATATGTGGAGTGTTAACCCCACAGGACAGACATGTTTCCGAAACTGCTGTTTACGACCTGATGATCAATGCGGCAATGCCCAATTCAATTTGACGTATATATATGACTTGTTTTATACAACATACATTGCATCTCTCTCATTCTCTCTCTAAAAATGTCAATTTTTTCTCCAACAAAATAAACATCAACATTGAGAGGTTTGAAGAAAAAAGGGGAATGACTGTCTGACCAAATCCTGTCCTTTTCGAACCCAGCATTTGGTATTTGGTTATTATTCATTTTAAAATATCTTCATTTTCTTCTTTTTTAATTATTTTTTTTTTCAATAATACTATATTTATAACATTTTCACAATAAATAACAAATCTTAAACAGCAAATTAGTTTTAACCTATGTCCATTATTGATATTACTTTTTTATCCATAAATATAAACTTGTCATTTATAATTTATCGCAGACGTAGTATTATTCTCCTTCAAGTATTAGGGAAAAAGATTATTTATATTTATTTTTAATGGTTGATGAGAAGTGTGGGGAGAAAATAGACCCTGATGGGGATGTGGGCCTTTGGGCCATGCTAAGGAAGGCCGACTTGCTCTTGGGTTTAGAACTTGTTAATACTACGGGTTGGCCCATACGCCGAGGATCCGGGGATCCAGCCGATAATGAATTTCCCTTCGGACGGATACCGGAGAACCCGGGACTTCATAGTAAAGGTTAGGGAACGACACGGTTAAAACCAATAGTTAAAGGGGGTGAACCCTTGAATGTCCTAGAAGCATCGAGGTTAGAGAACACAGATAAAAGTCGCCACCTCCACATTAAAGACCCCTGCACCTACCACCTGGCCGCATTAATGGGGAGGTGACGCCTGAACAGTGGAAGGGAAATTTTTGGTTACTATTCAAAGGCACTGGGAAAAGAAATATCTGAGTTAAGGGGGAGTTGGGGCAACACGTGTACAAAATATCAAAAAGAGGAGTATTTAAGGAGAAACCTAGAACAGGAAGGAGGACGCCCTTTTTGGTAATCAAAAAGAAAAAGAAAAAAGGGAAAGAGATAATATAAGAGCAGTTCTCGGCTTATGTCCGAGCAGGTTGATTTACAATATTGCTTGTTGTTTTCAAGTGTTTGCAATCTTTGGCTTGTCATTTAATCCTCAAACACTTCTAACCTGGGTTTCAAGCCCACACTTTACAAATTCATATTGTTTAAGGCTCATTGGGCCTGAGCCCGTAACTGTTCTCAGGGCCAGGTGCAATTGTGCACTTACAATTGGCGCCGTCTGTGGGAAGTCTAGTCTAGAAGAGGTAGGGATATTATGGCAGGCTTAGGCTCTCACCATGCAGAGTCACAAGGATCACAACCGGAGGACCATTTCGAGCGTCTTGAACATCGAAGGGATCATGAGGGAAGTGTCCATACAGAGTACCCAGGCGCCAGCCACATCATGGCAAGGGGGTAGTGCCCCCTAGGAGGACGGTTCTAAAGCCATGCAGAAGGAGATCAACCGTTTAAAGAGAAAGCTACGCCGCGCCAGACGTAGGCCTTCATCATCCTCACCTAATCCTTCCTCGGACGAGGATAGGCAAGCTGGCTACAGTTCGAGATCGTGCTCACCTGCCAGCTCAGTGTCCTCCGAGGAGGACGACCGGCTAACTCGTAGGCGCAAGAATCTTCCTTCTAGGGGCTTAGGCAACGACGCTATGAGTAGGGCGTTACACCAACTCTCCAAATCTTCGTTTTCACGGAGGATTGAGAGGGGAAGGCTTCCCAGGAGGTTCACCCAGCCCACCTTTACCATCTACAATGGCCGGACCGATCCGGTGGAGCACGTGAGTCACTTCAACCCAGGATGGCAAAGGCACTCTCACAACGAGACTCGATGTGTAAAGTTTTCCCTCCAACTTGGGACCCTGTGGCTATGAGATGGTTTAACGGTCTCAAATCGGGGTCCGTAGGCTCATTCGGAGAGCTAACTAGGCATTCGCTTCGCGGGTCATTACGTGGAGCAGAGTCCCTCGGCCATTGGACTCGCTGCTCTCCATGGCCATGAAGGAGGGGGAGACGCTGAAAGCATACTCCGACCGATACTTGGAAATGTTTAATGATATAGATGGTGATTTTGATGAGGTGGCGCTTAATACCTTTAAGGTAGGTCTTCCTACCGACCACGACCTAAGAAAGTCTTTGACGAAAAAGCCCGTCCGCGCGTACGCCGCCTTATGGATCGTATCGATGAGTACAAAAGGGTAGAGGAAGACCGGCAAAGCAGGAAAGGGAAAGGAGAAGGTTATCCCCAGAGAGAGAAGGGATTTTAGGTCGGACAGATATCACAACAACAAGCCGAGGAGGGATTACTTCGGGCAATCCGGCTCGGCAGACCTCAGCCTGTCAGAATACCGGTGTTCCGAGAACCAAGACATCGCTACTAGAGAAAGTTCGTAAAGAGCCCTTCTTCGATGGCCCAAGCCAAGATGGCAGGGACCCCGCGAAAAGAAATCAAAACCTCTTTTGTCAGGACTATCAGATGTGGGCCACACTACCGAGAACCTGTCGACCCTGTGGAACCATCTCGAGCAGCTCGTTAGTGAGGGAAAGTTAGCAGCATTGTGTCAGCCCCACGGGGCAGCTTCAGTCAAGTTGGCTCAAACAATCAGAGGAACAATTCATCTCGGCCAGCATTGGGAACAATTAATGTTATCTTCGCTGCACCTGGTAGGACCGGCTCAGGTCCTACTAGGGTGATGGCGGTTTCCCATCCTCAGGCCGAGGATGTGGGTGGCAGGCCGAAGAGGTTGAAGAGCACTTTGCCCGTCTTAGGTTTCTCCGAGGAGGATAAGGTAGGGACTATCCAGCCCCATGAAGATGCTCTGGTGGTTACCCTCAGGATAGGGAACTATGATGTGAGGAGGGTGCTAATAGATCAGGGCAGCGGTGTAGATATCATGTACCCTGATCTATTTAAGGGGCTAAGGTTGGAGTTGGAAGATCTAACTCCTTACGACTCGCCGCTTATAAGCTTCGAAGGGAGAGCCGTTGTGCCGAAGGGACAGATCCGTTTACCCGTTCAATCCGGCTCAGAAACGGTTGAGGTGGATTTCATTGTGGTTGACGAGTACTCTCCCTACACAGCCATCCTCGCCAGGCCCTGGCTGCACGCGCTTGAGGCTGTCTCCTCTACCCTGCACGTTAAAGTCAAATTCCCCTCGGGGGAATGTGTTGAGGAAATCCTCGACAGCTAATCGGTAGCCAGGCAGTGCATATCGGCTGCGGTACTACATCAGACAGAAGCTTTAATCACCAAAGACTTATAGCAGTTAACGGCTCCTGATTCATCTGGAATGGTGACAGGAGATGAGACACATTGTGAGGAACTAGAGAAGTTTCTAGTAGCCGATGACCCAGAGAGATTCTTCCAAGTCGGTGTACTTTTGCCACACCAAGAGAAGATGGAATTGTTAGAATTCTTGAAGGACAATGTTGATGTTTTTGCGTGGGATCCTTATGAAGCTCCAGGCGTGGATCCGAGCTTCATTTGTCATCACTTAAATGTCAACCCAGCTATTGTTCCGAGGAGGCAGCCACCTCGGCGATCTTCCAGAGAACATTCTGAGGCTGTGAAGGAAGAGGTTCTTAAACTCAAAAGGGCGGGGGCTATCAAAGAAGTTTTCTATCCCGAATGGTTGGCTCATACTGTTGTTGTTAGAAAGAAAAATGGAACGTGGAGGGTATGTGTGGACTTTACTGATCTGAACAAGGCCTGTCCTAAAGATTCGTTCCCAATGCCACGTATTGATCAACTGGTGGATGCCACTGTCGGACATCCTCGGATGAGTTTTTTGGACGCCTTCCAGGGTTATCACTAGATTCCCTTGGCATTGGAGGATCAAGAGAAGACGGCTTTTATTACTCCAACGGGGAATTATCATTATAAGGTTATGCCATTTGGTTTGAAGAATGCTAGGGCTACCTACCAGAGGATGATGACTAGAATGTTTGAACAGCAACTTGGGAAGACCGTTGAAGTGTATGTGGATGATATGGTGGTGAAGAGCAAAACAATACCCTCACACGTGAGAGACCTAGCTGACACCTTTATGGTGTTAAGAAAGTATAAGCTGCGCCTTAACGCCTCAAAATGCTCTTTCGGCGTTGGGTCTGGAAAATTTTTGGGGTACATGATCACTCATAGAGGCATTGAGGTAAACCCAACACAGGTTAAGGCTATTCAGGACTTGCGGCCTCCTCGGAACCCAAAGGAAGTCCAGAAATTAATCGGAATAATTGCCACCTTGAACAGATTTATATCTCGGTCGGCTGACCGATGTCGTCCTTTCTTTCAGTTGTTGAACAAATGGAAAGGGTTCCAATGGACCGAGGACTGCGCGTTAGCTTTCCAAAAACTCAAGCAATATCTTTCTCGCCCGCCCATTTTGTCTCGTCCCGAGGCGGACGAGGTCTTATTTGCTTATTTGGTAGTGGCTGTCCATGCGGTCAGCCTGGTCCTTATAAGGAATGATGATGGGGTGCAAAGGCCGGTATATTACGTTAGCAAATTTTTAAACGAGGCCGAGGTGCGCTATCTATCCTTGGAGAAAGCACTTCTCGCCGTAGTTCATGCCACGCGAAAGCTTCCTCATTATTTCCAGTCCCACACCGTGGTCTGTCCTTGACCCACCGCTTCTTAAGGCGGCTACGTGCCGACTACTCAGGCAGGATAGCAAAGTGGGGGACCATCTTGGGGGCTTTTGACGTTAAATATAAGCCTCGCACCTCGGTGAAGGGTCAGGTCCTCGCTGACTTGGTGGCAGAGTTTACTGAACCATTGCTGGAAGAAACTCTAGAAGAAGCACACATGGATGGAAAATCAGTTGGAGTGATCACGGCCGCAGTGCCCTCGGCTTGGAAAGTGTATGTGGATGGGGCTGCTAATCAGAGAGGGTCTGGTGTTGGACTTGTTCTAATGTCCCCTGAAGGAATTGTCTTCGAAAAATCTTTAAGATTGGCTTTCTTGGCTACTAACAATGAGGCCGAGTACGAAGCAGTCTTGGTAGGCATGCAGATGGTACGTAAGATGGGTGGAAGGGAAATCCATGTGTTCTCGGACTCTCAGTTAGTGGTCGGCCAAGTCAAGGGGACCATGGAAGCTAGGGACCCCAAAATGCAGGAGTATTTGGCCCAGGTCAAACGTCAGCAAGCTGAGTTTGACTCCTTTGCCTTCGCTCACATTCCTAGGAGTGGAAACACCCATGCAGACTCTTTAGCCACATTGGCAACATCTTCGGCTCAGGGTTTGCCCAGGATTATCCTTGTGGAGGATTTGCTAAAGCCAACTCTTGCCCCCATCAATGTGGCTCGCATCCATCTAGTAAGGCCTGGACCTAGTTGGATTGATCCGGTCGTGTCTTTTCTTAAGAATGACATCCTTCCCGAGGACAAATCGGAAGCAGATAAGATACGTAGAAAGGCGCCACGCTTCTGGTTGTCCGAGGATCAGAAACTATATAAATGGTCCTTTTCAGGACCGTACTTGTTGTGTGTACACCCTGACTCAACGGAAGCACTTCTGGAAGAACTGCATGAAGGGATTTGTGGCAGCCACACTGGGGGAAGGTCCTTGGCCCACAGAGCTCTGACTCAGGGTTATTGGTGGCCCAATATGCAAAGGGAGGCTCAAGACTACGCCAGGAAATGTGATCAATGCCAGAGGTTCGCCCCTAACATCCATCAACTTGGAGGAGTTCTTAACCCCCTTTCCAGTCCTTGGCCCTTCGCACAGTGGGGATTGGACATAGTGGGGCCATTTTCGAGGGCTGCAGGTAATAAAAGATGGCTGCTGGTAGGAATGGATTACTTTACTAAATGGGTCGAGGCGGAGCCCTTGGCAAACATTAGAGATGTTGATTCCAAGAAGTTTGTGTGGAAGAACATCGTTACTAGATTTGGAATACCACATACACTTATATCAGATAATGGTGTCCAATTTGACAGCAAAGCTTTCAGGAAGTATTGCGGTGACATGGGTATCATAAATGGGTACTCCACCCCAGCTTATCCTCAAGGAAATGGACAAGCCGAGGCCATTAACAAGGTCATAGTCAACGGGCTGAAGAAGAGGTTGGACGATGCGAAAGGTAGATGGGTAGAAGAGTTCCCTCATGTCCTGTGGACGTATCGGACCACACAGCGCAGGTCCACTGGAGAAACGCCATTCTCTATGACTTATGGAGCCGAGGCGGTGATACCTCTGGAATCTGGTTTTCCCACCCTAAAGACAAGTTCTTTTAGCCCGGAGAATAACAATGAACTCCTGGAGAAAGGTCTTGATTTACTCCAGGAACGACGCGAAGCAGCTATGGTCCAAATGACTTATTATAAACAGAAGCTAAAACGAGGATATGATGCCCACGTGAAGCTAAGGCCACTTGCACCTGGTGATCTTGTGCTAAGAAAAGTTGTGGGCACCTCTAAGAACCCAGCTTGGGGTAAGCTAGGACCCAACTGGGAAGGCCCCTATCGCATTGTTTCAGTAGCAGGCATAGGGTCATATCGGCTAGCTGACCTAGATGAGAGAATTGTACCACGCCCATGGAATGTAAATAATCTTAGAAGGTATTATTATTAATAAAATGTGCTTTTGTCAATTAACATTTGAAGTTATTGTTCTTAAGAATCAAACAGAAACTTGGTTAAGTGTAGTCCTCGGACCACAAACCTTGTGGAAATTGATGTCTTGTCATTTGTTAAACAGAACCTTAGTTATGCCGGATCCTCGGACCTCCTATTTTGGGAAAATTAACATTTGAAGTTACAATCATTAAGAATCAAACAGAAACTTGGTTAAGTGTAGTCCTCGGACCACAAACCTTGTGGAAATTGATGTCTTGTCATTTGTTAAACAGAACCTTAGTTATGTCGGGTCCTCGGGCCTTCTACTTTGGGAAAATTAACATTTGAAGTTATTGTTCTTAAGAATCAGATAGAAACTTGGTTAAGTGTAGTCCTCGGACCACAAACCTTGTGGAAAGTGATGTCTTGTCATTTGTTAAACAGAACCTTAGTTATGCCGGGTCCTCGGACCTCCTACTTTGAGAAAATTAACATTTGAAGTTACAATCATTAAGAATCAAACAGAAACTTGGTTAAGTGTAGTCCTCGGACCACAAACCTTGTAGAAATTGATTTCTTGTCATTTGTTAAACAGAACCTTAGTTATGTCGGGTCCTCGGGCCTTCTACTTTAGGAAAATTAACATTTGAAGTTATTGTTCTTAAGAATCAGACAGAAACTTGGTTAAGTGTAGTCCTCGGACCACAAACCTTGTGGAAAGTGATGTCTTGTCATTTGTTAAACAGAACCTTAGTTATGTCGGGTCCTCGGGCCTTCTACTTTGGGAAAATTAACATTTGAAGTTATTGTTCTTAAGAATCAGACAGAAACTTGGTTAAGTGTAGTCCTCGGACCACAAACCTTGTGGAAAGTGATGTCTTGTCATTTGTTAAACAGAACCTTAGTTATGTCGGGTCCTCGGGCCTTCTACTTTGGGAAAATTAACATTTGAAGTTATTGTTCTTAAGAATCAAACAGAAACTTGGTTAAGTGTAGTCCTCTAACCACAAACCTTGTGGAAATTGATGTCTTGTCATTTGTTAAACAGAACCTTAGTTATGTTGGGTCCTCGGGCCTTCTACTTTGGAAAATTAACATTTGAAGTTATTGTTCTTAAGAATCAAACAGAAACTTGGTTAAGTGTAGTCCTCGGACCACAAACCTTGTGGAAATTGATGTCTTGTCATTTGTTAAACAGAACCTTAGTTATGTCGGGTCCTTGAACCTCTTACTTTGGGAAAATTAACATTTGAAGTTAGTTGTCTAAAGAATCAAATGGAAAATTAGTTAAGTCTTGTTCTCAGACCATAAACTTGATCAAAGTTAACTTCTTATCGTATCTGGGAGTTAGTGCCTTACCGTTCAATAACTCGGATCTTTAATTTTATTTCTTTAAAAGTATTAAGCAAATTTATGTGAGGAAGGAGTGGTCCTTGGATCTTGCATCCTACTAAAAACAATGCTACACATTATAAGGTTTTAATCGTTATATGAGGTCTCTCTTTTTTAACCAAGGCATTGTTTAAACATATTAGCCATATCACTTTTTATTAAGTTTTTAATAACACGCGAATGACTGCTTGAAGGTTATGATTGTGTAAAATTTGAAGTTAGATTTGTTTGCTCCGCCCCTTTTTGACCATGTACTAATGGCAATCTTTATGACCAATATAACAAGAGTAAAGTAAAATAGATACGACATAAATGAGAATCAAACGAAATAGTTCTTCATTAATTACTTAAGTGTACATTACATGTTTAATCCAGAATGTAGAAAAAGAAAAGTCCTAAAGCTAGGTCCTAAGCTTTTGGAGGGGGGTCTTGCTGAGAGGTACTGGTGGCCTCGGTCTTTCTCAACTCCAGCTCAAAGGGAGTCAGGACTTGCTCTCCTTTGTCTGCTGTCTTCATTGGAAGGACGTTGGGTTCCACTTTCTGGCTCAGGTCCTTCTCTGCATCCCCGCCTCCTTCCTTCTCTTTGTTGGAACCTAACGGTTCTGTAGGATCTGGAATTAGCTGTGGGACCATCGGAGGCAGAGCAGGGAGAGTTGACTCAGGGGTAGGAGTAGCAGCAGGAGCCTCTTCAATCTCCTGTATCTCCAGGGGAAGCCAACGTTCTCGGATTTCCTCAAATCCGAGGATAGAGGAACTCCAGCTACGTTTAGGGCTTCCCCCCAGACTTTTTGACAGTACTCCCGGCACAAAGCCGCGAAGGCCTCTGTCAGCTGCTCCTCAGTGGTTGCTACCCCTTCCTCGTAGCTCGTCTGCTTGGCAGCCTGTAAAGAGCGTTGGAATGAGCTGGCTTCTTCTTTCATCAGTGCAAGTTCCCTTTCCAAATCCGAGCGTTCCCTTTGGGCTCGGGAGAGCTCATCATCTTTTTCGCGGAGGAGCTTGCGCTGCCCTTCTATCTGGGTCTTCATGGTCTTCAGATTCGCCTCGGCCCCATTCTTCTCTTTCTTCAGATCAGCCACCTCCGAGGTAAGCTTTTCATTCTCAGCAAGGGCTGTGCCCAAGGACTTCTCAGTCTTCACCCTGACTTCAAACTCAGTTCTGGCCTTCTTCCGAGTGTCTTCTATAAATTTCTCGGCTACGAAGACTTCTTGAATGACCTGCAGTAAATTGCGAGGAAGTCAGATATATCAAGGTACTTATGAGTGATCGGATATTGTTAAAATTGGAATCTTCCTAAAAAGGGGGAAACTTACCAGCGCTAAGTCTCTTTTTAAAGAGAGGAATAGTTGTGGCTGGCTCATTTTTTCCAAGGTCTCCATGTCCTTGGGCAGAGGAAGAGGGCGCTCCAACACTTCGGCCAAGTGGTGGGCATGGCCTTGTTGAACCGCCCTTATACTGGATTGGCAGGAAATGGGTGCACCGTCCAGCCTTAAGTCAGGGGACCAGATGGCCGGTGCTCGGCGCACTTCGGCTTCGTCCCTGATCTCCCCGCTTTCAACTAAGCGGGCCCGGCCTTTGCCTTTGTCCAGCTTCTGCTGCTGAACCGGTGGGAGTTGTTGTCGTGGTTTCTTGGGGTCCTTGCTGATCGTCCCCTCGGCCTCCCCCTTTCTCTTCTTTTTGGGATCCTCGGCTGGAAGTTTTGGCTCAGCTGGAGGAGGGGGAGGTGGCAAAGATTGAAGAGCTTGGGACCCCCCCGTCTTTCTCTCCACAACCTTCGCAGCTCTATTGGTTAGGAGACCCTTCATTCTGTCCATATCCTCCTCGGATTCGTCCTCTGGTTGGGCAACGACTAACCTTGCAATTCTAGAGGCCTCGGTGGCTTCTTCCTCCTCGTCAGAAAGCACGACGAATTGATTCCCTCGAGGTCTTTCGGTGTCTTCAAAATGGAATTGATCTATCTCTTCGTCTAGTGTATGTGAAGAAGACACCTGCTCTTCTGGAACAATAGTTGCCTGAGAGTGCACGGTGAGGGGAATTGCCGCTATGGGCTGGTTGTACAAAACGGTGTTAGGGGCGTCGAGGAGATCGCGGTCGTCCAAAAAGTTGGGCCGGGCCACGTTTATTTTTCTTCGTCTTTGGTCACCCGCGATTATGACGTTCTCTATTTCCTGGAAGTCCGAAGAGATGGGAGTGTAACCCAGAATCAGATGAGCAGCTCTAAGTTGTAAATCCTCACTGACAAAGACCTCGGAGCGAAGCACTCGGTTTAGATCGGCAACGCTGCAATGGCTCAAGCGAGGACGCACGTGTTGCTTATCTGCAAAGAAAGACGTGAAAGTGAACAACATGGTCAGATTCACACAGCAAGTGATAAAGTTAAACAAATATAAATACATGTTAGTGTGCATGTTTGTGAGTATTAAAGGAAGTTGTGAGATGGGGGGGGTTAATTCTAAGGTGTCGCACCTGGATCTCCCCACTGAACTGGGCAGTGGAGGCCGTCGTGCCAGTTCCCAAGTTACGATCAGGTAGTCGTCCTTCATGCCTTTGTTGGATTTGGGCAGACAGGAGATTAGCCTAACGACACTGGAGCGAGATTTAATGTAGTAACCTACATTGGAAAGTTTGTGGGACTCGTACAGAAAGACGACATCGTGCCAGGTGAGGTTTAGACCCATTTGCTCGTTTAGAGCATCGACACTACCCAAAACTCTAAAAACGTTTGGGAGGCACTGATCGGGACACAACTGGTGGTTGCGAAGGTACTCCCTAGTTACAGGTCTCATTGGGAGGGTCATCCCACCCTCTATAAAGGCTATCATTGGGATGATAACCTCTCCCTCTTTTCTAGAGCCGGCCACGGCTTCTGCCGGGCAATATTTTAAACCTACATCGCCGGGAATGTGATATTTGGCTCTGAAGCCTTCCATTCCAGCGGCGGTATCAACTAGACACTTAAACCTACCCATCAGAAAAGAACGAAAGGCTAAGCTTTAAAAGGGGAAAATATCTACGAAGACAGCCGAGGACTATATCCGAGGAGAAAAGGTTAAGAATAGAGAGAGCAAGAACTTACAAAGTTGAAGGTGTGCAAATTTCCACGGTTTTCTACAGGTAAAGTATGATTGCTGATGTTTTGATGGGATTAGCCCCTGGGGAATTAAATGAAGGCGCAGGTTCCCGAAGCGTCACGATGTGCGGAAAAGCGGTCTCGAAATTATATTCGTCCTGCCCAAATTTTCGTGAAGTAACGAGGACCGTTGGATACCCATCTCGCCGTTGAACGTGGGGGACAAAATGTAACTTACAGCAATAAATGCGTGCGTTTTTGAAAATAAAACCGCCAAGTGGCATCTTCTGGGACGCGAAACGATTTTCACACGTGCAATCACTCACAAAGTGTGTGGAGTAGGTTCTCGTCAGGTCAAAACCCTATTTTTCTCCTCGGACGTTGAAAATTAGAGTTTTGAGGGGCTATTGTGGGGAGAAAATAGACCCTGATGGGGATGTGGGCTTTTGGGCCATGCTAAGGAAGGCCGACCTGCTCTTGGGTTTAGAACTTGTTAATACTACGGGTTGGCCTATACGCCGAGGATCCGGGGATCCAGCCGAGAATGAATTTCCCTTCGGACGGACACCGGAGAACCCGGGACTTCATAGTAAAGGTTAGGGAACGACACGGTTAAAACCAATAGTTAAAGGGGGTGAACCCTTGAATGTCCTAGAAGCATCGAGGTTAGAGAAATACTGAAGATAAAAGCTGCCACCTCCACATTAAAGATCCTGCACCTACCACCCTGGTCGCATTAATGGGGAGGTGACGCCTGAACAGTGGAAGGGAAACTTCTGGTTACTATTCAAAGGCACTGGGAAAAGAAATATCTGAGTTAAGGGGTAGTTGGGGCAACACGTGTACAAAGTATTAAAAAGAGAAGTATTTAAGGAGAAACCTAGAACAGGAAGGAGGACGCCCTTTTTGGTAATCAAAAAGAAAAAGAAAAAAGGGAAAGAGATAATATAAGAGCAGTTCTCGGCTTATGTCCGAGCAGGTTGATTTACAATATTGCTTGTTGTTTTCAAGTGTTTGCAATCTTTGGCTTGTCATTTAATCCTCAAACACTTCTAACCTGGGTTTCAAGCCCACACTTTACAAATTCATATTGTTTAAGGCTCATTGGGTCTGAGCCCGTAACTGTTCTCAGGGCCAGGTGCAATTGTGCACTTACAAGAAGTTTATAGCTCTTTAAGCATTCAATTAATTAAGTTTTTTTTTCAAAAAAAAAAATTAATTAAGTATTTTCTAAAATAAAAAGACTTCAATTAAGTAATTATTTGGGTAAGTTCTTAGAAAGGGGATTCAAACTGGGTGCAATGTTTTCTGAATCAACCTGAATCTAATTTGAAGATCGAACCACTTAATTAATCCTTTATTTTCTCTCGTTGACTTGAATGGAAAATAATGAAATAAATAATATCTTTTTATATCATAATAAATTTAATTTTAGAAAATTAATTGAAGTAAAATTAAGGCCGTGGAAGTAACATATATGCCTTAGGATATTATAAGGTTGCATCAAATGATCTGAATGAAGTTTTCAGTTTCACATTAAAAAAAAAATTAAAAACTATTTTTAATCACATCTTCCTTGATATAAAAAAGAAATATATCATTTCTTTGAGGTGGGATTTTACACATCACCAAGGGTGGTGGTTTAGTGGTTATTCAACTTATTTCAAGTGGTTTGGTGAGCGGAGGTCCCAAGTTTTCTTCCCACAATAGGAAGCACTTGGGAAAAATCCCACGCCCTTGGTTCAATGTTCAATAGGCATTCGTGGGGCTGGGAAGCTTGGAATAACAGTTATGGTCACCGGATCCCTTACTTGTAGAATCAAACTCAATAGATAGAATGCGGTAATGCTTAAGTAGAAAAGTCACTTTTGTGACTTTCTTCTGTCCTTTTTTTACTTAACCAAAAATAGAGAAAAAAGATTGGAATTCTACCTATGATAGTCTGATGTGCTCTGTCTTCGAAGTATAAAATTTGAAGGCATTATGTATGAAACTTGGACTCTGGTGGGGACTCGATTCCCTGTTTCAGTTAAATCTGTAATGAATTATTCCTCATAACAATTTAAAATATAAATCAAAGCAATACAAAAAATTTGTATTCAACAATCAAACGGTTTCCCCTCCCTTTCTTGCACCAAGATTTATTTTTCCTACTTATAGCTACAAACTGCCACACAAGAAAAAGGATCGTCTCAATTTCAAATAGATCAATATCCCAAAAATCTTTTATCCTTAACATCTCGGATACTAACAAATGCCTTTGGTTTCACTTGTTTCGATCTATCTCCGTAGAGCCATTGCTCTTCCTAAGGAATTTTCTTGAAATATAAATATCGCGGAGCCGGAGAGTCTAGCCAGCTATTCTCTTCAATAAATTATGTACTCCAATTGTGCCCAACTAGTTATAGCAAAGAATTGAATCTAATCATTCAGCTCTAGGCAATGAGAGTTGGTTATTCTTGTCGAAGACCTACATTTTCATTGAATCAATTTAAATATTACCATTTTTCTCAAAAAAAGAATTTAAATATTACCACAATAATACTATATGCACGATTGGTTCCATATTCTAACTAGCTATTATAATGTTTGATTTAGTTTGGTATTTTTCATTATAAATGGTTTAACATAAACCTCATTCTCTCTTTGAGTAAAATTACATCACTCTGAATGTGAGCGTGTGCGTCAGTGGCGGCTCAAGACATAGGCCTAAGGCCTCCATTTAAAAAAAGGTTTTATCTTCTTTATAAAAAGGCCTCACTTCATTATAAAAATACCTAAAATTATAAAATGATTTTAAGGATACTTCAAATTTTATAACATAGAATTTACAAATTGATATGTCACTAACTAAAAAAAAAAAAAAAGATATGCCACTAGCTACAAAAAAAAAAAAAAAATTTATTTATTAGGCAGTTAAAGCTCATTAGTTACATTTATTACCACATTAGTTTGTATACTTTATATAGTAAATTTTGTAGTATTTTTAGTATTACCAAAATTTATGATAATAAGTGATTTAAAAATTAAAAAAAGGGTTGTGCAATAATTTTCTCACCTCAAAATAACTATTTGAAAATAATTGAAAAACAAAGGTCTCCAAAATATTAGTCCAATATAATAGAAACTCCACCCAATTGAAAACTATATACTGTTTGGGGAAATTTTTTTTTAGAGCCTATGATTTTTGTGGACCAACATCCTATACAGTAGATCATCAACATTAGTGACCTAATCTCCTACATGGCCACACACCAAACAATTTCTATCTCTTTGTTATCACCAAAATCAAAATTGAAAATTAAATTACAACTTTACTAATATTGACGCATTGCCTTATTCAATATAAATTAAACCTAATTTCTATTAAAAAAGGGATAATTACAGTAAACCCATCTATGGTATGGTCTGTTTTCATTTTGCCTATCCGTGGTTTAAAACTTTACACTTTTCCCACCTGAACTTCAATCCATTACCCATCCGTCACCCACTTTTGTTAAAATCAGGGATAAAAATGTATTTTACCTTCAATTTTATATGTCTCTCTCTTCTAAAAACAAAAAATAACAGAAAAAACTCAAACAAACAAGATCAAAGAGGGGGGGTTGGTAGAGAAACAAGATGTGTATCAAAAGAAGATCAAATGGACAAGCCAACACATTTGGTTCATCATTTCTCTATCTCACTCGCATCTCTCTCTCAATCTCTAATTTCTCTCTCTGTCTCACTCATCCCTTCTTCCCACAACCCATTTCAGATTTTTATATCCCAACCTTTCAATCAAACCCCTTTATCAAACCAAAACTTAATTCACAATCCAACATAGGATAAGGCAAAACGACGACGTCTTAAGGAGAAGGAAGATGAGTTTGATTATAAGACAACAATAGTGACGGTATGGTGGTTGTGGAGGCGAAGTTTTGGTGACAAAGCCGAGCATTGTGATTATATAGTTTGAAATTCGTTTGGGGGGGGGGGGTGGTTTCCTTGTGTTTGTGTTTTTTGATTTTGTAAGACGACGACACAGCCTATCTGACTTCTCTCAAGACCCATTTGATTCTGTGACGTCTCTCACATTTCTAAATTATTCCCATTTCTTCCAAAACTCTCTGTTTGGTTGCTAAGAAAGAAAGTATGCAATTAAAACAAAAAATAAAATACCCATTTGGACAAACACAACAATAGCTAGCTTAACATTATCATCATATATAGGCGGTTGTACAATCATAAAGGTAGCTTTTGGTGAAGCTTTTAGGAAAATACAAAGAAACACCAGTAGTCTTGCTCTTGCACAAGCATATAAAGCTTTAAACCCCCAATCCCAATTCCCAAACCCATAACAAAACAACAATAGAAAATAGCCAAATAGTACAACTAGGAAGTAGGAAGAAAAAGAACACCAGTTACATTAGATTACACGAGGGCTGAGGAGTGAGGAGAACAGCCCCCATAACCATTAACAAACCCACATGTGTTGTTGTCTTTGTTCTTGTTGGCCGCTACCCTATCTTTCTTGCCTTCCTTCATTCTTGATTATTTTTCAAAGGAATTTCAGTAGACGACCAGTTGTTTGCATAGAGACACAAAACCCCATAATCCAAGCTCTTTCAAAAAAAATTCAAACCCTAACTTTTTGATTCGTTTTATGTTATGTTTTGGTTGTAAAAGTTGTTTTCTAACGAAAAAGCTAAAGGTGGGTAACAGAGCCCTAACGGAAGTAACCTCAGGTGGGCAAAGTGTTAAGTTTTGAATCACGGGTAGGCAAAGTGAAAACGGGCTAAACCACATGTGGGTTTACTGTAATTATCCCTTAAAAAAAATTTCATTTCTTTTTATTAAATTTTATGATTAAACCTTGATGCTTGATTCTCTAAATGAAATTAACTTTATTTTGATTAGTATTAATTCATTAAATTATTTGTTTAACTCATCAAATTAACTTTGGGTTCATTAATTAGTATTAAATAAATTTTTTTAATTGATATAAAAATATAAAAGGCACTGCTTAAATTTTTTGCCTTAGGCCCAAATTATATTGAGCCATGTGGAACTCCTGACAAAACTAGAATTTGAACTTAGGGGGAACATGAATCAAAATTTTTTTTTTCCATACGAATCCAAACTAGCGCATATTGATATATTAACAAAAGACAAGGCATAAAATAACTGTTTGTTAATATGATTGAATATGTATTAAATTTAGAGCAATCTACCTTTCAGTGTACAAAATTAAAGAGACTATTAGAAAATCATTTTCTAGATTAAAAAGTTCTTTGTGAAATTTTGTTTAAAATTTCTCAGAAATTGGGATATTGCCAATATTGATATTAGAGGTTGGCAACTAGCAATGGCTTTTAAAATTTTAAAGTCAAAAATTTCAGTTGACTTTCTTATATTGTACAAATCAAATAAAATACATTATTATTTTATTATATGTTAAATATTGTTCTAACTAAAAATTAATTAGCTTTACACACAATAAAATAAAATGAATTGTTTAGGTGCAAAAAGTAAAAAAAAATTCTAGGACCAGAATCAATTTCAGTCCATTTTCATCACAACTATTAGATATGGCTAACCATGAATGGGGGATAAAATTAATAGGTTCATGTGAAAATGATAGATAGTTAGTCATAATCTGTCATATAGAAATAGGGTTGTAAAAATAGATGTGAAATTGGCTGTGACTTAGAATAATGCTAAACAACTTAACACACCTTCATCACATAACTTTACACGCGTAGCCACACAATAACTATTGATACACAAAATTACAAAGCCCCATATCAAAACAACTTACTGCTACTATCAGTTAGCAATTTTAGATTTGTAAAGATAAATAAATAAATATATTTTTTTTGTTGTGGAAGGGACCGTGTGACCATTTTATTTTTGACTTCTTTGGTCTAATTTTAGTTTTTGAGGGGGGTAATTTTAATTCTCAATAAGGATTGGAGTTACAATTTTTTACAACTGCTAAGGTGGCAAGTTGTAAACAGTAGACAACAAAATGTTTTCAATTGTGGACTAGTTGAGATCAATAACAACTTGACAATTCAAAAGTTCCAAAAAATATTCAGAACATGGCATTGCTCATTAATTCTTGAGGGCGACCAAATATGATTTTTCTTAAGTTTTAATTTCACACTTTACTATTATAATTTTTTTTTTTTTTTTTGAAACAGAAGCATTCCATTCAATTAATCAGAAAATTAGCATCTAGGTACAAAGCTTCCCTAGCTACTGGAGGAACATCTTCCATCCAATACATATCATCACTAATATTCCTTGCAAATTGAGCTAACACATGAGCCACCCTATTCCCCCCTTTCCTAGTACATTCAATCCTAATCCATTGTAAATTTCTAATCAAATGATGAATATCCCCAACCACATTCCCAAGCATTGACTGATCATCCTTTAGAGCTGAAATAGCTTTCATGACAGAGCTATTATTGCCTTCAATGACTAATTTAGAGAAACCAACATCTATGGAAAACTCAATGGCTTTTCTACATGCAAGTAATTCGGCCTCCTCACTGCAAAATACCTCAGGTCTCTTGACTGTCATGGCTTCCATAACCTAAAAAAAAAAGTTCAAACTTAAAAAAAAATATATATATATATATTTATTTATCTATACTACTATTTAAGGGTCTTTCCCAGTTTGGACCGGATTTTTTTTTTGTTTCAAAATACCCCTAAAGCCAACTTTTAAGTAGGGGAAAAACCTGAGGATAAAAATGTAAAAATATATCTCTAATTCTCACCTAAAACATTTCTTACAAAATAGGATTACTCTCTTACTAATCCATTTCTTCAAAGCAACTATACGTTTGTTGCTTTTTTTTTATTTTTTTTTTCCTTTAAAAAAAATCATCCTCACGTTTATCTTCAAATCAAATATTTTTTTTAAACATCCTCAAGTTAAAAAAAAAAAAACTAAACAGATATATATATATATATATATATATATATATATATATATATAGATTTGATTACAATTTAAATTTAATAATTCAATGATTAAAAAAAAAAAGGCTCCCTAGTTAATTGCTCTGTTCCACACCCTTGAAAACAGGTTACACAAATCCATTGTAAAATTCAATACACACTATTATCCATATTGGCAAGTGGCAACCCACGTTTGATATTTTTCATTTAAAAAAAAACAACCACACAAACACGTTTAATTAGTCTCCCACTCCAAAATATAAACTCCTACTATTAACTGGTTATGCTTATCAGTTATCACACCACATCTAAATGTTTCCAGCCACCATGTGAGTCTCTTAAGCAAAAGCTTGTTTCCAGAACTATTTTCACATTTTGGTAATTGTGCTGCCCGAACCAAAGCAAAACAGAAACCAGCAAATGGAGCAGTTATTTGTAGTGGAAGCCCTTAACAAGTGTAGCAATAAAAAGTTGTTCAAGAATGGAGGTTGAAACCTATGTGAGTAACGCCCAATTTTCTTGATGAATTCTTTAGTGTTTTTTATTTTTATTTTTTTGTCTTCAAGGGAGTGTTAATCAAACATAGAAAGTTGTACTGTGTTATTAGTAGTTTACAACCAATGTCAATTGGATGTAATTTTAGATGTCGAAATCTTTGGTTAAAAATTCTTCTTTTTGAAACCAAATTCAATAAACTGTTGAAACCATCTTAATCTATAGACCTGACAAATCTATTTTGAAAAACGCTTTCATAAATATTACAATTTTTATTAAAAATTTGTACCATGATTTTATGTAATTTTTTATATGCCCAATTAGCTTAATGACTTAAATGGCCAAATTTTGTTGAATTTTCACTTGGCAACGAGTTTTTTTTTAATCAGAAAACATTAAAAAATTATTATGAAATTACTAATTCACTGCAGTCATATTAATTTGTAGCGTAAAGATCCTTCACCTAAGGCTATACATTTTTTTTTTTTTTGTGTGAAGACATCTAAGGCTGTACCCATTTTATAGGGATCGACTTACTTATGGGGGGTGTCTACAAAAGAATTTATCATGAATTTATTCATTATTCTAATGTTATATTTGATTTATTTTCCCCTCAGGAAATTCTATATCTGATTTGTGGTTCTTTTTCCACAGTATTATGGTGGTGATTGGTGAGGGAGATTCAAGGGAGATGGAAGTGATAGTGCTGACAAAAACACTGTACACAGGTTCGGCTAAAAGGATTTGAGGCATGAAATAATATTTTAATTTAGTGAGTACGGAATAAGTATGTTGCTCTTGAAGATGTATGTACATGTTGTCTACTAAGGCAAAATTATCCCCTGCTTCATGATATAGAAGTCAATTGCAGATGTACATTTTTTTTTTTGGATAAAAAGTAAGAAACACGTGAGTTAAATTTTGAGACAAAAATTTATATAGAAGGTGTTTAATTTAGACAAAAAATATTTATATAGAAGATGTTTAATCAGAAGGAGACTACCTTTCAATATACTAGCCTCATCTTTTATATAGAATATGTTTATATGAGGCTTTTTCTTTTGGTTTAGTGTTATAATTTCACTCATTCTAATTTGAGATTTAAATTTTTTTCCATCGAAATTGTGCATTTAAGACTACTGATATAGCTAAAAGGGTCATAAGGTTAGCTACAAAAAAATGAACATCGAAATAACATTGAAATCATATGTTTATATGTGGATTTGTTCATTTTTTGTAGCTAATCTTATGAAACTTCTAGCTATATTAGTAATCTTAAATGCACAATTTTTATGGAAAAAATGTAAATCTCAAATTAGAATGAGTGAAAGATTATAACACTAAACCAAAAAAAAAAAAAAAGTCTCGCGCATGTGATGAGGCTAGTGTGGGGAGTAGAAGGACCCAAGCGGGCATTTGGGCCTTTGGGCTCTAGCAAGGAGGGCCGATCTGTTCTTGAGCTAAGAATTTGTTAGTATTGCGAATCGGCCCATACGCCGAGGGTCCGAGGACATATCCGAGGGTGAGTTCCTCCTCGGACAGACCCAAGAGAACTCGGAAATTCACTACGAAGGTCAAGGCAGAATTCCGAAAAGACTGTTGGTTAAGAGGGGGAAACCCTGAACCTTCTAGATACACCTGTGTTAGAAAAATATCATGAGCAAAGGCTGCCACCTCCACATTAAAGACTCTGCACCTACCTCCCTGGCCGCATTAATGGGGAAGTGACCCCTGAACAGTAGAACTGAAACTTCTGGTCACTATTCAAATGCACTAAGAGAAGAAATATCTAGAGGGGAGGGGGTTTGAGCAACACGTGGATAAAGCATCAGGAAAAGAAATATTTAAGGGGGGTGAAGGCCTAAGAAAAGGAGGCCAGTCGGTAACCAAAAATGGAGAGAGGAAGAAAAGAATTGTAATCTTTAAGGAAGAAAAGAATTGTAATCTTTAAGGAAGAAAGAGAAATAATACAGAAGTAGTCCTCGGCTTACGTCCGAGAAGGTCCATCTGCAATTATCATTCATTATTTACAAGTGTTTGCACACCATAGTCTGTTATCAAGTTCTCAGTACCTCTAATCTAGATTTCAAGCCCACACTATATAAATTTCATTGTTTAAGGCTCGTTGGGCCTGAGCCCATAATTGTCTTTGGGTCCAGGTGCAATTGTGCACTTACAGCTAGTACTATATATAAAATGATTTATTTCTTTCAACTGGACTTTTATGTGGTTTAAAAATACTCTCATTAATGAAGGGTAATTTTATTCAAAAATAAGGCCATAAATGTCAATTAACAAATTTCATTTTAAATTCAAAATAAGGATTCCTAAAATTTAGGATTTTTTCCCTTCAAGTTCAAAAAAGAAATTATAGTTACTGTTTATCTCTAAAGTTTATCATTTTTATTTGTTTGAAAAAAAAAATTTCTAAATTATAATAGATGCAAATTATTAATCCTTACTCAAAAAAATAGAAGAGCTATGCGCATACTCAAAGGCTAGTGTGTGTATATATATAAATATATATCTTTTTCAATTTTTAAAATTTGGGCCCCTCTCTCTGTGGAGAAGAAAAATAGAATGATTATGTCAGGATCAAGTGGTTGTAAAAAATTAATCCAACTTGTTTTAAAAAAAATCATATTAATTATAATCCAACTCGCGCGATACAATGTTCCATTTACCTTTCTGACTTTATATATCTGTTTGTTTGTCTTGTTGCTAATTTCTAGATCTATGCAACTTATCACTTTGTGTTATCTCTATTTGACGTGTCTAAACCACAATGAAATATTGTAGTGTCATCTTTCTAAAAAAAAAAAAATTGTAGTGTCATATATTTAAGGTATAAATACATGCACCTACTTATAATCTACAGTCCAGTTCGCTTATTTTTCTGAAAACTGAAAACAATAAAAAAATTACTGTTCACGCACGTTGTACTATTCACATGCTTAAATGCACTGTTTATGTCCCATAAACAGTGCAAGAAGCGCTGAAAAAAAAAAAAAAAAAATGCAAACATAGGATGTGGGAAGCGCAAAACGCACTTCCCAAATGCACACAAAATCAGAAAGCCATTACAAGGTCAAAGAGATAGATAGTGATGCTAAAAGAAAGAGAAATATTGAGTTTAACCTAACCTCCCTCATTTCATGGGAATTAAGAAGGTGCGTGTAAGACTTTTACAGGCCCAATGTGTCAAGTGCGACCTTTCAACCTCTATTACGGTTGGAGAATTCGTAGAATTCTCAAGTCAATATATGACTAGGCATTGGAAGAGAGGAGAAGAGCTCTTTTTAATTTATTTTTAAAATTTATATCTTTCCTTCTTTGAAAATTTGATATGGTTTTAATTTCAGTTTCTAAAATTTAAAACGTTCAGATTTAATTCTAAGATTTCAGTCAATTTTCCTGTTAATTGTTGCTGGCATGGCTAACTTCTAAACTAATGTGACAAATTAAAAATCTCTAAAATTCTTTGGCTCACACAACTGAAGATACGAGAACTAGAAGTGCATGCCCTAACTTTCCCCAGCTCTCAAATTCAAGCCAGTTGCAATTCCAATTTCCAAATCTGACACATTTTATGGTTGATTTAAGCCTCAAGAAGCAAATCTCAACTCTTTGCATCAACATAATCAAGCTTTGATGTGTTCCCAAAAGATAACATGACACACTTAGTTATAAACGGGTTGTGTTGGGTTGACAAGAATGTGACACAACCCATTTCAACACGCATAATATTAAATATAAAATTCATATAGAAATAAGTTCTATACATCCAAAAATTAGTGCATACATTTCAAGTCAACCCACATTCAAAATAACATAGTTCAAAAAAATAAAAAAGAAGATATTTATAAGAAGATTTAGAGATTTAGTGTTTGTAGGGTTTAGAGATCTAGAGTTTGTAAAGTTTCAATTTACAATTATATTACCTATAAGTTTCTATAAATACTCGCTTTTCTTCTTAAGTTTAAAATATAGGTTGGATATAAAAGGTATTCGATAAATTTAAAATAAAATGAATATTTATTTGTTATACAAGTTAAATGGGTTATATTAAATAGGTCATTTTGGGTTGACAAAAATAAATTGGTGTGTCAAACGTATCTATTATAAGTCATGTAGGTTGACTTGATTCTGACACGTTTTGTAGACACCCCATTTTGAGGACGACAAACTCCCAGGCCCCAATAACGAGAAATCAAATCACTACCAAAATGATTAGAGTTGTACCTGATAAAGATGACAAGCCTAAATATGACCCAATACAGTCCAAGCCCAAGCCCCACTATGAAGTAGGTAAGAAGCCTAAAGTCCAAAAGACAATTTAACCTAATTTGGCCAAGGCTAACAAAGATTGCATTCACCGAATATATGATGCGTACACACCCAATTTGTGGCATATGCACTCTCTGATCAAAAAGCATAAAATCACTTCATTTCCATTTTGGTGAGATTCTAGGCAACTAGCCGGATCAACTAGCTACCTAAATGTGTCATCAAACCCTAGGCACCCATTTTCCCTATAAATACACCAATTTTCAACATGCAATGGGCCAGAAAGAGAAGCCTTACAAAAACATCTGTCAAAACAACACAAGAGTTTAGGGTTTGTGTCCAACACTACTAGGTATAAAAGGAAAACCATAAATACGTTTTAGAAGTTCTTGAAAGTCTTGTGAGTTACTCCTGTGAGATTTTTGAGGTTTCTATAACCTTCTAACTCAACAAGCATCTACCAAAAATAAGATTTATATTCAAGAACTGGTGGATTAAGTTGCTGCAAACAAGATCATATATAACTGATGATTTAAAACTTTGAGTGAGATCTCAGAGTCACAAATGGGGGTTTTTGTGTGCAACAAATTCAGATTGAAGAGTCCATGGATTCGGAGCTGCACGTGGTTGTGTGAGTAAGTACTATAAGAGGTAGTTTTAGCTTGAGGGAAAAATCTACTTTATAACTTCCATTCTATCATAGTGAATTTGTTGCTTTGAGGATAGATTATGTTAAATCCTCCCTAGGTTTATGACCTTGAAACTGTTGGTTTCATTGGTTTTCTTGGGTAGTCATATCGCTTGTCTTCTTTACTTTTCCGCACTTAGTGATGTGATTGTTTGTATTTAACTTAGATCTCATAATAGACCTAAGTATCAACTTGGTTAATTAATTAGGTTAAACAATCTGAGTGTACAGAGTGGGTATCAGAGCATGTGGTATTAGAGTGGGTTAGCTCTTGATTATGTAGTTTTACCTTGAGTTGATCTTTGACCCCTGCTGTCATGAAACGTGGTCACTCTCTAGTGATCCCTTCCCACTTTGAGGGGAATAACTATGCATACTAGAAGGTGAGGATGAAAGCCTTCTTGAAATCTCTAGATGACAAGTTAATCTAGATGAGTTAGACCGTTCTATCAAACACAATCTAGATTCTAAGAGCTGGTTACCTCTGTGTTCTGATCTTATGCCTCCTCCTGCTGCCTTAAATAGAGAATTCTACTCGAATTTCTCTACCCATTTTGCTTCATCTGGTGGTCACTACTTGACTACTTGGATTTGAGGTGAAAAATTTCAGATTACTAAACAAATAGTATTTGAAGCTCTTCAAGTGCCTCTTGTTTAGAGACCTACTTACCCATACACTGAGTCTCCTCCCTTGGATGATGTCATGTCTCTTCTTTGTGGAAGATCAGTCTCTTGGGATTCTGAGCCTAGACTATATTCTCGTGAGTTAATTGAAGTTAACTATTTGTTGTTTAGGATAGCATGTCATTACATCCTTCCTATTTCTCATGTGCATACCATTTTTATAGATAGGTGTATCTTTTTGTACACTCTCATCATTGATGGTTCCATTTGCTTTCCATCTCTCTTTATTCAAACCATTGTTAAGGTACATAGGGACAAATCTAGGAAACAACATCTATTCTTTCCAGTCTTTATTCATAGGATCTTAGACTTCTTAGAGTTATAGTGTTTTCCTTCCCTAGAGTTGGTCCATCTCACTGCACCTATAGGAGCTACCTTCCTCAAATAGCGTCTTGCACAGAAGAAGACTATTGAACCAAGTGCTGGTACAACAAAGAGACAGAGAGTAGAGTTTATAGCTGAGGATGCTCCTACTAATCCTTCTACTGAGGATATACCTGTTGACCCTATGGTTGCTGTTCTTAATGATGGTGATTAGGATGATGCTGATTTGGATGCAAATGCAGGGTCCTTCTAGATCATCTCCTTCTCTTCGTGACATGATGGAGACATTCATAATGACTCAGGTAGCTCATAGATAGTTATTAGATAAGCTTATCACAGATGTTGATGCATTGAGAGCGGATTTTGCTGAGTATAGGAGATCTTTTCCACCTTCTCCACTCTCAGATTCTTGGTGGTTGCCTCGGCAATACATAACAAAAAGGGGGAGTAGATGTGCATGCTCTTGTACTTAGAGGGAGAGCAGTTTTTGTACTTGGGGGGGGGGGGGAGCTTTTGTATTTGGGGGAGTTGTTTTTGTTTTTATTTTTATTGTTTTGGTTATGTACTTGTTTCACAGACTATGTTTATTCTTATTGATCCTATGATTATTTTCTTGGATATCTTGTGTTTGATTTGCTTTGTGAAATCAAGTTTAAATTATGTTTTATACTATATTTTCCACACATGTATTTATAGTTTGTTTCAATGTTTTAGGAATTTACAGGTTAATTCTTTCATCATGCTGCTGCCTGTTCTTGCAACTTATAGATAGTAGATTTTTATTGAATTGTAGTAGGGCAATAACTTGTATTGGGTTAGTTCTTGAATTGAGCAATTCATGTTTATGTATATTTTTCCACAGGTTACCAAATGGAGAGATTGTTAGGTTCTAAATATTTAGGAATAAATGTTAAGATTCTAATTTTATGTAAGTTGGCAAATCAAGAACAAAAACATGTCTAGTTTAAGTGTTAGATATTGCTTGTGATGATTCAAGTCAAGATTCAAGAACAGTTAAGTTGCAAAAAGAAGAATTCAGATTCTGCAAGGCTCAACCGATCGAAAGAAAGGTTCGACTAGTCAAAGATCGATTTTTGCAGATTTTAAATTAGGCCCAAAGCTTGCGAAAACGCTTTGGGTTTGTCTCCAAAACAACTAGGTATAAAAAGAAAATCCTAAATACGTTTCAGAAGTCATTGAAAGTCTTGTGAATTACTCTTGTGAGATTTGTGAGGTTTCTGTAGCCTTCTAACTCAACAAGCATCTATTGGAAAGAAGATCTATATTCAAGAACTGGTGGATTAAATTGTTGCAAGCAAGATTATACATAGCTGATAATTTAAAGTTTTGAGTGGGATCTCAGAGTTACAAACAAGGGTGTTTGTGTGCGACAAATTCAGCTAGAAGAGTCTGTGGATTTGGAGATGCATGTGGTCGTGTAAGTAAGTACTACAAGAGTTAGTTTTAGATTTAGGGAAAAATCTACTGTAAAACTTCCATTCTATCATAGTGAATTTGTTGACTTGAGGATAGATTGAGTTAAATCCTCCCTAGATTTTTTACCTTGAAATTGTTGACTTCAATAGTTTTCTTGAATAATTATATCGTTTGTCTTCTTTACTTTTCTGCACTTAGTGATGTGATTGTTTGTGTTTAACCTAGATCTCATAATAAATCTAAGTATTAACTTGGTTAATTAATTAAGTTAAACAATCTGAGTGTACAAGGGTTTAAACAAAACAAACATAATAGATTATAAACTTCAATAGTCATTGAAGTTTTGTGTAGGAAGTCCACAGTTTAGAGGATTTTTCCCCCAAAAGTCAGAGACAAATTTAATAATCAATAATTTTATTGGTTAATACTTAATAAAATTTCTTGATATATCATTAGAGTTTTATCTTACCTTCGAATTTATATGTTCATATAAATTCCAAGAAAAGCAGTGGGATTAATCATCTTGAATAAAGCAATACGGAATTAAAATAATGAATAATGTGGATCAATTTCATTTTTTAATGCAGACATTGGAATCATTTTTTTCCACCATGAATTTTCAGTATTTCTTTAACTTGCTGAGCTCAACAAGCTTGCATTCAAGGGTGTCTTAATCTCAGTGAAATTAGATATGAATGTCTTTTTTTCCCTTCTAACTAATATCACTAACAACTCCAATCTTAAGTTCATAACTAGCTTTTTCTAACCTTAATTTAGCAAGCATATCATGACATTTTTGTTTTTGGATATATTGTTATGGTTTAATTTGACCTTAATTACCGAGCTTAGCTGTTGTAGTGTCATTATACATACTTTACCTAGACCTCCTTACATATCATATATGTGTGTGTATATATATATCCTTCTTCACTATTTCTATCCATCTAACTTTAATTATACATTTCTCTACCTTTTTCACTTCTTCATATGAATCAAATTGATTATGCATTTACTTTCTTGAAGCTTGATCAAAACATTTTATCCTAGTATATGAAACAGACACCTGTTAAAGTGATTTATCATATGATTAGCAAAATCCATAGTTGTCTGGCATGAAAGAAAGTGAATAAATACCTTTCTCCATTATTTCTTTGACCATTTGTTCAATCTCCTTTTTAGTTCGTATTCGTATATTGTTGACAAAAGCAAAGGAAAGCGTGTAGAGCTAGCTAGCTTTTTATCTTATCTTCAAAACAAGCCAAATCTCTTAAAACGAAAGTAGGCAAACCTAATCCTTTCTTTGTCAATTTAACCATTTTAATTCCTCTACTAACCAGACTTCAGGGCATTCTTTCAGCCTTCAAATTCAACAAGAAGATATCATCCATTTGCAACTTAACCAATAAGCAAACTCCCAAAGCAAGCAACTTGAACTAGTTAAAGATTAGCATCTCTAATATTATAATCCACCAAGAGTTTCTTTAGAAAAAGCCTGAGGCATTAAACATATTACTGAAGCTCTCAATATCATATTGAAAATAAGAGAAACATATGTACATTTTGTATCAAACACAAAGGATAGCGATATTGGGAAGTGGTGGTTGAGACAGTGCCAAGAAAATAAGAAGGGAGAAAATCATAACCGGAACAAGCAAAAGCATCAATGGCGGTGGAGGCAGCGGTGGCAACACGAGTGGAAGCACCAGAAGGAACAAGGTCACAGCTACCATGACTATGACCGACTTGACGATAAAATACCTCAACATATATCAAAGTTTGCACCAGCTATAGACAATAATTCTCCCTCCCAATCGAAACCCATTTATGGATCCATCTCATGCATCGCCACGCCATCCCGGATCGAGCTCATGCATCGTCATCGTCCATGGCTGAAGCTTCATCCACGATTGTGTTTGTGGGTCTAGAAGTAATTAAGAGATGGGTGATAGGAGGTTTATATGTTAGTGTGTAAGAGAAGAATGGGAATTGGGAATTGATATATTGGTGTAGATAATGTTCAGGTTAGGCGGCTTGACCTATCTTAATACTTTGTCCTTAACAAAGGCGAGTCATTGTCAAACCAAGCTCCTTTATGTCCGGATTCAACTAACCAAAACTTATTACATCTAAATGAGTATGACTAGTGAATTGAGTATGACTAGGGATCGTTTTTGTTTTTATTTGTATTTTATTAACATATTTTTTAAAATTTTTAAATTTTAAATAAAGGTTTTTTGTCCATTTGGGGGCATGCGGTGGTGGTGGATTCGTTGGATTGTGAAGAGCATATCTTAAATATAGAGGTTCCAAAATCTATTTTACACGATGTCTATTTATAAGGTTTTCAGAATATCTCATGACTAAGAAGTTAAATAGTTGGCCTAAGATTAAGAATCCAATTTCTCATATATATATATATATATATATATATATAAAACCTGGTTAGTAATAGTAAGTAATTTCTCTTGGATATTTTTTATGCCACAAAAATTCAATAATCATTCTTATTGCACGAATATCTTAGCACGAAAAAATATCTTAGAATTCACCTTTCAATTAATTGTTTTGTAGTGGAATTTAAAAGCATAAAGTTGCATGGAATGTATTCAAATCCACTACTTGCAATACATTAGTGACAAATCTAGGTTGGGGGCCATGGCCCATTGGCCCGCCTTGACCCAAACTCCAACTCCTTTCTTTATTCCCAAATTAAATTTTTTTTATAAAGAATATTTAAAGTTGAAAAATACAAGAACTAATATCAATAAGTTTGATCTATATATATAAAGCAGATAGAATAATCTTTCACAGAAAGCACAAAAATTAAATTAACAGGTTTGTCCTAAGATCATTAAATAAATTAATATACCATTTTTTATTTTATTTTACAAAGCGTATATAATTTATTACATTCAAAACCTGTATTACTATGTAAATCAAAACATAATAAAACAAAACAACTTACAATTCAAAGAATTAAAAAAAGTAGAAACACATGATCACTATGTCTGATGAAGCCAAAAATGGTCATTAGTTGATAGCCTCGTCGTAGCTTATGACAAGGTTGCGTTCCCTGCAAAGATGGGACAGAAAGACATCGGAGTGGCGTTAACCAACGGTTCTCCGATGATCAAGTCAGATGAGTTCTCAATATCTCTTAGAAAATAAGAATGTCATTCTGTGTGTCTAGAATTATGTACCTTGTTTATAGTGTTTGGTAGGAAATAAGAATGTAATTCTGTGTGTTTAGAATTGTGTACTTTATGGTGTTTGGTGACTTATTTATAGCCTTGATATAGCTGTTGGGAGCCTTATTATTAGTGTAATGTCGTTGACCACTTAATGGCTCTTTTGGCTATTTGATTAACGTCTACCTGAGCCTAAATGGAGGTTTGGCCTCTCATGATTGGCCTTTCTAACTGTTGGAGCTTGTTGATTACAAAACTATTGATGGTTGTGCCATTAATGCTGTATGGTCATCTTCTCGTATGACATCCTTGTGTACTTTATGCTCATCATCTATAAGGACAAGCCTACGGATTGAAGGTTCGTTAGCTATATGACGAACTCATAATTTTAGTACTTGTTAGTTGCCCCCTTACAAAACATTGTTGAGGATCAAAATTTGACAAGAAAACCCATTTTATGAAAAGTAAGGAAAGACCATGGGCCTTAATAAAGAAGGCCAAATTCATGAAGTTAAGAAGGACCATGAAGGCCCAAAGTCCTAAAAAGAAGAAAAAAAAGAAAGAAATAATAATAATAATAATAATAATAATAATAATAATAATAATAATAATAATAAAAGAAGATGACCCAGACTTGGTCAAGCCAGAAGACATGCAGCAACAAAAAGGATCTCGATTAGGCCAAAGGATATGTGGCAAGAAGAATCAACATCAAGGCCCTAGGACCTTGATGTGTCCTTTTGAAGCCTTGAGAAGAGGACCTTGGCTGACATATGGGAAAGCCAAGGTGTATGTTTAGATTTTCAGCAAAAGCCATTAAAAAATCCAGCAAAAACCAAATATTATCTTTGTAACCCATGGTCCAAGCCCATGGGATCCCGAGTTGGTAGTAAGGGAGAAATGGTTTGGTTGGTAGGGGAGTGATTTATGGTGAAAGAAGGATCCCAATGGTTTCCCTTGGTTCATATATTTGCTTGGAATGCATAAACTAATGGAAAACTCAGTTCCTCTATGTGCATGACACCTCCCCACAATGTCCTCTCAATTGTCACTTTCAATTAAAGTTTTCATCCATTGCATTGAGCAGCCCACCCACTCCTTTGATTTTCCAAGAAGGAATCTTCCATTTGTAGCTAAAGACAAATGCCTCTTTTGTGTTATAATTGCCTAATTAAGCTAAACCTCTGCTTAATGCACTTTTTCAGGTTCCAAAGGACATGGTTTTACCCAGTAAACCAGGGACGTCCTCGCTTGTGGTACCAGACTATGTCAACTATAAAAGGAACACTAAGCCATAACAGAAATGGGGAGAAAAATGGGGATTCAAATGGGATGAAAATGGGGAGAGTTTAGAGGTTCAAAAAGATAATCCTTAGAGCTTTAAGAGCCCAACAGGGAAGAAAGGAGAGGAAATGAACAAAATAAGAGAGCCAAAGAGGAGGAATTCGTCCCATATCATTGAAATCATTCAAAATATCACTTTGCCTCCAAAAAATATATGCCAAAATATGCACACATCAAATATCACTCTCTTTTACAAGAATCCTCCCCACTTGACTATCTTGGAAGGCAGTGCCTAAGCAAAGCTACTTGAACTTGAGTTTCAAATTCCACAAGTTTTGTGCAAAAGCACTAAGTTTGTGAGAATTGGGGCTAGAATCCTCTTGGCTGACTCATTCTTATGAAATTCACACATATATATATATATATATATGTATATGTATTAGAATTTATATCCTAATCCGAGGAACTAACTATTATTTGAAGATATGTGTATTGTATAGTTGTTCTTGTGCAGGATCTATAGAGGTAAATGGAAAGGACAAAAGTCCATTGCATAATAAGCATGGAGAAAGATCCCATAGTTCAAGGAATTAGAGATTTTGGGTTCCATGGATTACATACCTAGTAGCCTTAGGAGCCACGACATCACGTTCGGGGTACCACAACATCAATCTCGGGGAACCAAGTGAAGGAACTCTTTTGTTCACATAATAAAAGATTAGTCTTAAATATTATATTTCAATCTCCTTCTCATTGTGGATATTATGAATAATTATTTTACTTAGGAGGAAATCGTATTTTTGCCTTGAGGAGCTTTATGTAACTTGCGCATAAACTGGTTCAAATAACGACCCCAATAGGCCGTAGAGAATTGGACCCAGTCCAACCATCCATCCTTGGAGCCCAGGATCCCTTGTCATCAATGGACTTGGGTACTTTTCAAAACAGGAACCCACAAACATTTATCTCCCTTTTTGGCCTTTTGTCTTCTCCAAGTTTCTGAGTTCTTTCTCTACGTTTTCTAGTGAGTTCCTCCTAATCTTTTCTCCATTCATGGTCGACTATGCTGCCGTTAGGTTAGATTCCCCTTCGGTTTCTTTTTTCTTTTTTCTTTGCTAGGTTAGGGGTTTTCTTGAGTCTCCTGGTGGCCATAGTCCCCAGGTGGGGCAGTTTATGCCTCAAGATTTTGTTTTTGGGTCGGTTTTGAACGAGCTCTGCCCTTTGACTCATCGTTCTTCGAAAAAACAGTGTTTAGTGAGTGAGATGGTAGGGGAAAAGCCGAGGTGAGGTCGAGTGAGCTTGAGACGGGGTTTTCGTCTAGTGATAACTTGGTATGGAGGTGGACATGGTGGTGTTTGTCCCCTCTTTGTCTTCTCTGTCATAGTCTTTTCAAGCTTTGGTTGAGGAGTGCGCTTTGGAGGAAAAACATATGAGGAATTTTAGGAAGCATTTTCAGCTCCCTAATGAGATGAAGATACGTCTTCCTCATCGTGGCAAGAAGGCTTGTGCTTTCACCCATGGTCATGTATGTTTTTACGAGGTTGATTTCCTTTGTGGCCTTTGTTTTCCCATTCATCCTTTTATTCACGACTTATTAGATTAATTTAAAACAGTTCTTAGTCAGTTTGTCCCAAACACCTGGTGGATGGTTGTGAGTGTCATGTCGATTTGTGTGTTTGTTCATGAGGGGCGCCTAATAAAGTTGAAAGAGTTTTTACACTTTTACTTTCTGAAACCTCGACCTAATATGGGTATTTTGAGTTTCAACCTTTGGATAAGACGTCTAGGGTTGTCCGTGATCTCCCTTCTTCTTTTCATAAATAGAAGTACAAATACTTCGTCATCTATGGAAAGGGTTGGGAGATCACTTCTGACGAGGTTTTGTGGCGAGGTGCTTAGGCAGCGTACATGAGAAGTTCCCAGACTTGGTGCGTTCTTCCCTTCTTTTAGGTCTTTTAGTCATCTAGTCATGCATGTTTTCCTTGTTCTAACTATCTTCTTTTGGTTATCAAAAAAAAAAAAAAACCTACTTTTTGCAGCAAAAACTTGTCTAATACTGAAAAGTCGATATCAAAAGCGGGTTCGAGCTGCTTTGGATTTTCCCCTATGCTGGGACTGATGAAATCAACTACCGACGAGACTAAGACATCTGATGGGACTGACAAAATCAACTACCGATGAGTTCAGTAGGACAGACGAGACCGCTCTCTAAGACGAGCCTAAGCAAGTATCCACGTCACTGACGAGGATATCAGGATCATTCAATGTCGCCAATAATACCACAGACGGTTACAGAACCAGCTAGACAAACCGTTAAAGGCATATTAAAACCCCATTACTCAGCAAGAAGCGTTACTAAAAAAAGGCATTAACATCACAATATCAACCTTAATAGCTAGAATCCAAAGCAACATATATAAAGCCTTCACATTGCCAACCAGAGGTACGAACACAGTTATAAGATATCCCTAATCATTCTTATAGTCTATTATTATAAACTCCCTTGTACTAACTTTGGCATTGGAGGCGTTGTGGCAGGCACCACATTGGTGAACATTCCGGAGAGTCTTTTCTTCCGTCGTGACACAAGCAGACCTCTGGTCCCGTTTGGACGACCTCACTACAACTAATGAACCTGTAATTCATCAGTTCGAAAGCGTAGTTTCTACCAACTTCAATATTTAGATGGAGTCCAACCAGGATTCAGCGGCCTTAGCCCAGCAAGTCAAAGCTCTTGTGGCCACCATTGAAGAGCTCACCTGGCAGAATCAGGAAATGAGACAACGACTTTAGCATGAGAAGAATCGGTCTAGAGCTATCCAGGAGGATGAAGGAGACAGCCATGGGAGAAGCGACCGATGAAGGACCACTACTTTAGACAAACAAAATTCTGATCTTCTTCAAGAGATGAGGAAAGAGATGGATGAACTAAGAAATGTTATTAAGGAGAAGACAAATCAGAGCCTGGATAGAATGGTCAGGGCAACAGATTCTCCTTTCACCGTGGCAGTCTTGGAACGACCAGTGCCGGCAAAGTTTCAGTTGCCTCAACTTGAGCCTTTTGACGGGCTTAAGGACCCCCAAGATCACCTTAATACCTTCAAGATGACATTAGGCCTCCAACAGCTCCCTAATGAAATAATGTGTCGTTCCTTCCCTACCACACTTAAGGGAGCTGCAAAAGAATGGTTCATAAAGTTGCCAACCTCATCCATTGATAGCTTCGAACAGTTGAGTAGCGCCTTTTTGCGCCATTTCGTTGGAGGGCAACGTCCTAAGAGACCAGCGGACCACCTACTCACTGTTAAGCAACGGGAGAAAGAAACCTTGCGGTTATACGTGAAACGCTTTACGCGAGAAACCCAGGAAGTGGACGACGCTGATGACAAAGTACAACTGACGACCTTTAAAGCAGGGCTGAAGTCTAGAAAGTTTGTGGTTTCGCTGGCAAAAAATCCACTTAAGACGATGGCAGAAATGCTCTTAAAGACGCAAAAGTACATGAATGCTGAGGATGCACTAGCCGCCATTAAAGATATGGAGAAAACAGAAGAAAGGGGAAAGCGGGAGGACGAATGTAAAGGACGGAAGAGGGAGTGTCCAGATCGTCGACTTACTAATGAAGCCAAAAGATAATCTCAAAAGTGGCTAAGTAATAAGATTCCGCCTAGACGGATGTACATTACTGACGAAGCCTCAAAAGTGGCTAAGTAATAAGATTCCGTCTAGACGGATGTACATTACCGACGAAGCCAAAAGATAATCTTAAAAATGGCTAAGTAATAAGATTCTGCCTAGATGGATATAAATTATTGATGAAGCCAAAAGATAATCTCAAAAGTGGCTAAGTAATAAGATTCCGCCTTGAGGGATGTACATTACTGACGAAGTCTCAAAAGTGACTAAGTAATAAGATTCCGCCTAGACAGATGTACATTACTGACGAAGCCAAAAGATAATCTCAAAAATGGCTAAGTAATAAGATTTCTCCTAGACGGATGTACATTACTAACGAAGCCAAAAGATTATTAAAAAAAATAAAAAAACCTTTCATCTTTTATGGTCGTCATAGCACGTCATGACGACCACAGAATCCGGAGGCATCTGATGGGACTGATGAAATCAACTACCGACAAGACTAAGATATCTGATGGGACTGACAAAATCAACTACCAACGAGTTCAGTAGGACAAACAAGACTGCTCTCTGAGACGAGCCTAAGCAAGTATCCACGTCACCGACTAGGATATCAGGATCATTCAATGCCACCAATAATACCACAGACGGTTACAGAATCAGCTGGACAAACCGTTGAAGGCATATTAAAACCCCATTACTTAGCAAGAAGCATTATCAATAAAAGGCATTAACATCACAATATCAACCTTAACAGCTAGAATCCAGAGCAACATATATAAAGCCTTCACATTGCCAACAGGAGGTACGAAAACAGTTACAAGATATCCCTAATCATTCTTATAGTCTATTATTATAAACTCCCTTGTACTAACTTTGGCATCGGAGGCGTTGTGGCAGGCACCACACCGGTGACCATTCCGGAGAGTTTCTTCTTTCATCGTGACACAAGCAAACCTCTGGTCCCGTTTGGACGACCTCATTACAACTGAAGAACCCGTGATTCATCACTCTAAGCATTAATTGCCTAACAGTTTCCTTATCTTTCACAAATATGGCCACTTGCTTTAGTGCTAACAAGTACGCTCGGGCAAAAGGGAAGAGAGGCGAACCTTTGTCCAAGATTTCTATGCCACCAACTAAGAGGGTGAAGACTAGGAGTAATACTGGGATCGTCATTTCTAGCCCGGTCCATACCCCTATGGCTCTTTATCCCACCACATCGATTAAAGAGTTACCTTCCCCACCTTGGACTCGTAAAGGAAAGGAGAAGAAGGGTGAGAGTGTTTGGACCGATCCTGCCATGGAAATTAGACGGGCTCACAATGTCCTTTCTGATAACGACCTCAAGGCTTTGTCTTTGGTCCCTTCGCATGAACTCGTTAGTCTTCATATCCATAAGCTTGTGTAGGTGAGGTTTTCTTAAATAGTTGCATTCTTCTCCTTTTGTTGTTTGCTTTAAATATGACTATTTTCCATATGTTCTCAAGGAGTCCTTACGCTTGACCATTGATTACCTTGCTATGAAGGAGAAGGTTGTGATGGTCAACTCAAGGGTTGAGGCAGCTGAGGTTGAGAGTTCCAAGCTTAGGAATGACTTGATCGAAACGATGGACTAGGCCAACGAGGCTAAGGCAAAGCTGAAGGAGGTTACTGATTAGCTGAGGATGGAGAGGATTCTTGTCGTTTAGAAGGATGAGGAAATTTCTTTGATGAAGTTGAATATTTCTAAAGAAAATCGAAAGGCCATGGCCAATTTCCAGTTGTCCCAAGCTTTCGGTATCATCACCTTTGATGAGATTTTCAATGGTTTTGAGCTCTTACGGAGGTGGACGATTAAGCATCATTCTGAGGCCATTGACTACTCTGATTTGGACTTAGAGGCCATTGACAAGGAGATGATGGCTAATAGGGATAATGAACAAGCTAGGGTGGAAGGTGGAGACGGGGAGAAGGCCCTGAGGAAGCCCCAGTTGATCCTCCTATTGCTGATCTTGTTGCTGACCCTACTGTTAACCTTGCCATTTGAAATTTTATTTTTGGTTTGCCCTTGTTTTAGGGCTGGTTCTCGTCTATGTTTTGAATTTCTTTTATTTCTATATTTTGTGAAAAATTTGGAGCTTTGAATGCTCATAATCTAGAAAGTACTTTTGATAAACTAACATTGTTTATTACACACTTCATTGACGACTTCTCTAAGGATCTTGTCATAGTTGCTATGCTTGTCAGTTTTTATACTTGAGAGTTTGATTATGTGTCTCACCTTTGCAGGATTAGATTGTCAATATGACTTTACTCCTTCGTTTTAAACGTTGTGAGCTTGATCATATGACATATCCTTTTATTGTCACCATAATCTTGCCTGTTGATTTTAACCTTGTGGGTTTGATCATATGAATGTTGTTCTCGTGATGGGGATTTTTATTTTATGAAGCTTTATCAAAATGACTTATCCTTGTGTTAGGAATTTACTCTTCATTATGATTATACTCACCTGTTTGTTAACCTTATGGAACTAATCATATAACTTACTCTTACTTTAAGAGTTTGATTGTCATAATGATTTTAGTCGTCAGTTTTTATCCTTAGGAAACTAATCATATGACTTACTCATGTCTTAAGAGTTTGATTGTCATAACGACTGTGTTCGTTGGTTTTTTAACCTTATGAATTTAGTCATATGACTCACTCTCGTTTTGAGAATTTGATCGTCATTATGATTGTACTCATTGGTTTTTAACTTTATGAATTTAATCAAAATGACTTACTCTCGCTTTGAGAATTTGATCGTCATAATGACTGTAATCGTTGGTTTTTAACCTTATGAATTTAATCAAAATGACTTACTCTCTCTTTGAGAATTTTATTTTCATTGTGATTTTACTCATTTGAATTTAACTTAATGTGATGACTTTTATCCTTTGTTAAGAACTTTTATCATCTACGTGGTTTTATTCATTTGGATTTCAATGAATCTCTTGTTTGGAAACTCGTCCTTGGTGAGGTTGACACAATGTTTTTGTGGATTTTCAATGGAAATATGTTTATTCATTTGAGGCACCTCGTCCCTTTATTCTTTCTTGCTTACAAAACAATTTGGCATAGGGAAACTGAAAACATTTTCTCAGTTAACAATAATACCTCCTGAGGTGTTCTAAATTCCATGGATGAGGTAACTATTTATCATTGAGTGACTCTAGGTAATAAGTTCCTCTTTTGGAATATTTGACGATCTTGTATGGGCCTTCCTAAGTTGGATTCGATTTTCCTTGCGTTGGGTTCTTTGCAGCTTTCGTTATTTTGCGTAGCATTAAGTCTCCATGGTTGAACCTTCTGAGCTTGACCCTTTGATCATGATACTTCGTCATCTTTTGCTTGTACTTCTTCATTCTTCGTAGGGCATTATCTTTGTCCTCGTCCAAGCAGCCGAGGTCTAACTTGTGACTCCCATCCAAAAGTTATCTTCTAAGGCTGGACAAATTAACTAGGATGACTGCTAGGATGACCGCTTTTGTGCCAAAAGCAATTTTGAATGGGGTTTCTCTTGTAAGAGTTCTTGTTGTCGTTCGGTATGCCCATAACACACTAGGGAGTTTTCCTGGCCATGCCTCCTTTGCCCCCCCAAGTCGGACTTTGATGATTTTTAGTAAGGTCCGATTTGTTACCTCTGTTTGTCCACTGGACTGAGGCTGTCTAGGGGAGGAGAAGTAGTTCTTGATTCCTTGCCCGTGGCAGAAATCTTTAAATTTGGAGTTGTTGAATTTTCGTTCGTTATTTGAGATGAAGATTCTTGGAATTTCGAACCTGCAAATGATGTTTCTCTAGACAAAGCCTTGGATTTTTGCCTCCGTGATCCTGCCAAGGGGTTCTTGTGGAAGTGGTCTGACGATGTCTATTCCCTATGTTGTGAATGGCCATGACGTGGTAGCGCTTGTCATATTTTCTATAGTGGTTGGAAATTGAAGTTGTACTCCATATTTGTGGATGTCTTTGTCAGGAGATATCATGACGACTCCTACCCCTCCCAGTTCTTTAACGGATGATTCATTAGTGGGAATCGTCCAAAACTGTGTTTGGTCAAAACCTAAAAAAGTGAACTTAGGAATAAAATCTGCCAATACCTATGCTTTAATCGCTAACCAAAGGTTTGTACTCGATGTCAAGCTGACTGAGCCCAACCGCCTATTGCATTAGGCAAAAATTAGGGATCATACTTGAAGAAGGAGAAGACTCTCCACAAAGAATGTTACTTTCTCCCTATGAACAACATCCAAACCAAATGGGTTTCCCCCAAGATAATGGCCATTGGGGTCCCACTCCCTAGATTCTTGACCACATGAAGAATTCCAAGATCCACATGAGGTGTTTCATGCACCAAGAAGAACCTTGTGAGAATGCAAAGGCAAAAAGCATTGAGATGGTCACTCTAGCCAAAGGAACCTCTTTCTTAGAGAAATCCTTAAGAACCATCAAGACATTCAACTTATTGGACTTGCACCACCTCTTCACCATAGCTAGGGGATCCCCCAAAAGTTGATGATCTAGGTCCGCAAGATCTTCCTCGAGAGTAGGAAGAATCAAGGAATTGAAGTCGTGCTCACCCATGATTGCACCAAATTCTTGAAGAAGGGGGCATAATTCCACACTGTTGAATTGAAAGACATGCCAAGTAGGGATCTTAAACTCAGTGGCAGCACGTAGAAGAGGCACATTCACCTTGATTTGATGAAAATAGGAAATACAAGAGAGACCAAAAGGGATGAGAGCATACTTGAAGTTGAGGTTAAGCTGGTTAATCCACATTAAGACCTCTAAAGAAGTGAATTATGCCATTGGGGACCTTACAGAATGTTTCCTGAGCTTAAAACACATTTTGTGAAAGTTTGGAAGCCTCTTACGACTGTTTTATACTGAAAAATGTCGGCTAGGGTTTTTCTACCTGGGCGCATGCATGCGCCACATGGTCTTGGATGCGGACTCATGGTCAAAACTTGCTATGCACCAGTGTGTATGTGTATACTGGATCATTAGAGTTTCAAATTCCTTTTCCTATTTGGAGTGTGATTCTTATACCAAGGCTTCTCTCATGACTCTTATGGCCTAAGGGACTACTTAAGACAGATTTGAACGTGGAATTTCATTCACCAAAGCAAGAAAGAAAAGGAAAATCAAGATAATATAAGATGCCTACATATCCAAATTTCCATGAGTTATAAATAAGTACATATCCAAAAATAAAAAAATATTAAGATGTTCTTAAATACAACCCAATGTCTTAAATAAAATAAAAGTGCAGAAGATAATGCTAAAAAAAGAGAGAAAGAAGAAAAGAAATTGGAAATATATATGTCTGTGTGTATGTGTGGCTAAACTATAGGATCCCCATCGGTAGTGCCTCCTCCTCGGCCGAAAGCTCTGGGTCGCCTCCGAATCATCACCGTCACCATCATCATCATCATCATCGACTTAGGCATACCCTTTGGGTCCATAGATCTGTCTTGAATACTTAGTCACCTCCAACATGAGGTTCCCAAAAAGCCAGACGAGCTCCTCATGCTCTGCGACAGTGGGCTGAATGTGAAAAGAAGACATTGTTAGGATAAGCCTAAGGAATGCAAAGAAGAAAGTGCAAGGGATAAAAATAGAGGAAACTCATTGCTTGTGTACCCTGAGGGAAGGGATAACCTATGACATTTGTGTTACATCCCACAGGACATTCTCGAGCAAACCCATTAAGACCATAGGTGTAGACCGAGGCAATCGAGGAAGGTCAACAAGGTCACCAGGAGTAGGTCCAGCTGCAGCCTGAAAGGGTCACCACATTTGAGTATCATCACATGCAAGAAATGCAAGATAACAAGAAAGAGAGATGAAAGAGAAGAAAGTACTTACCCTGGTGGAAAAAAGGAGCCATGAGGCGAGCTTCACTAAACTCATCATAGTTAAAATCACCTAAGAGTCACTGGGCATAGGGGTGCCATTCCTCTACAGCTCATACTCATCATTAATTATCGATAGTGGGGTAAGCATGAATGATGGAGGATCCATTGGAACCTGAGTTGTATCCTCACCTACCAGTTGGCAAGAAGCTCGCTTAGCTAGGTATATAAACCTCAAGCCCGCACCCTCTAAGGGCTGAGTAGTCCCCAAAGAGATGATAGCAGTCGACTCCAAACTTGGGTCAGCAACGGGTGGGATACCTACCTAAGATTTCTAAGTAATCTGCAAAGCATTCATGGTTAGAAAGAAAACCTTTGAAACATGCAATGACAATTAGCAAAGAAGGTCTTTGCTCAATTCTTCGGCAGAGAGGCTGTTAAGATAAGCTCGAACTGAAAGGAAGTCCTTCAGGCCCATGTCGGAACCACGGACGATAAGGCCATAGTTCAAGGCCCAGCGCTGCAAAGAAAAGAGCAAGGATATAGTTTGCAAGAATACAGATACAGTTTGCAAGATTACAAATACAGTTTGCAAGAATACAGATACAATTTGCAAGATGATAGTTTGCAAGAATACAGATACAGTCTGCAAGATAAAACATGAATACAGTTTTCAAGGGCATGAAATGCAATTTTGTAAACCTAGAAGGCATATGAGTTAATACAGTTTGCGAGAGTACAAAGTAAAATTTGTGAAACTAAATGAGAAAAGGAAAAGTATAACCTCAAGGAGTTTCCAAGGCTCCACCATTTGGCATAGAGTCCTTCAGCTAAGTGTGTACATAATTGAATAAAGGTAGGCAAGAAAATCCTGGCCCCAGTTTGCCTCACATGCATGCTCGAAGTCGCGGAAGAGAGCAAGCGCCTCAAATTCATTGCCTGCCCTCCATTGGTGAAGAAATATGCCCCCAGCAGGTACAACAAGAATGCCTTGGCCATTCGGGCATAATCATCAGGTGTTGCATGAGAAAGAGGCCTATAGTCCCTCTACAAGTCGAAGTAGTGGATGCACTAGCTTTAATACCTATGCCGTAGTAGGTCTACGCCATACGCTAAATGCCCGACTCACTTTCCAAGTTGATGATGGGCCCATCAGTTCTTAGACCGGTCATTTGGTGGAAGTCATGGGGAGTCACAATCAACTCCCTCCTTGCAATATGAAAGGTGTGGGTGGTATCCCACTATCTCTCGGCGAGTGCTTGCTCCAGGATGCCGCTAGCGGAACTCTTTGGAAGCAAACACATGATGGGCTCAAAGCTGGTTGCATGCACTAATGCCTTTGTGTCTTTTATAAAGGCCCGATACCATGCAAAGATGAAACTAGAGCTACCCTTGCCACTGAAGGGAGGTAAAGCCTGTGAAAGACAAGAAAAGGAGAGTAAGAATCATGTTGGATAGGAAAATAAGTGAAAAAAAAATCCAACTAGACAAAAAATGAAGTTTCTGAGTGCCAACATGTGTATGCATGGCTTGTGTATGCATACGCAGGGTCCCTGCATGCGTCCGTATGAACTAATGAACACGCATATGCGCATGAAGAGTGGGTGCATATGCATGAAGGCTGGCTATACACACATGCACGATGCATGAATGTAAATAAAATCATTTCTTTGACAGTTTCGGCCTACCATGAATCAAAACTCATCCTAAACATGTTCCTATCCCTCCTAGGACATTAGATTTTTATCTGAACCCATCCCACAATGGAATCCAAGCATTTACAAGTCTAAAAACATATTAAAACATAAGATTAGAGCAAAACTTAAAAATGAGAAAAGTTTGAAAAACTTACCAATTTGGCTTGTGCACCCTTCGAGAGATGGTTTTGTGGCTTGAAGATCAAAGGAGGGGACTCCATTAGCCTTATGGCTCCATCCCAGCAGGTGAGATTGAAGACTTTGTTAGAAATCATGTGGGAGGTCTTTTTGGTTTTGGGTGCGATTGGAAAAGATGAGAGAGTTTGAGAGAAGAAGAAAGTTTCAGATTGAGAGGGATGAAGAAATGAAGAGAGAGCAAGAGCTTTTTGTGGAAAAAGAGAGAAAGTTAAAGGGTTGTGAAGAAAATGAAGAGATGAAGGAGATGAAGAGAATAAGAAGGAAAAGAAATAGTTGGCAACCGTTGGGAAAGTGAAGAAGCGGAAAAGACACTCAGTGGCTAAACTACATGTAGTTTAGGCCTCCACTAAACTCTGTGTAGTTTTGTATATATATATAAAAAATTAGAATATCCCCATTGGACTCTCGGAATGTGGGAAATGCAAGGAAAAAAAACCAAAGACATCCTCAGTAGATCAAGAAACATCGGAAGATGATGGAAATACCCCTCAGTGGGTTGAAAGACATGAAGAATTTTAAAAGCATTCCCTAGTGGATCATAAGGCTTAAAAACACTACCCAGTGGATTAGAAGTCACCAAGGAAACTCCCTCATGAGCTAAAACCATCAACCAACTCCCTAGTGAGTCACAAATGGAAAAGTTTTCTCCAAGCGGATTAGAATCCTCAAGGACTCCCCTGTGGGTCCAAAATACCAAGACAACTCCCTCGTGGGTTACCAAAAGAAGAATTTTCCCCAGCAAATCAGAATCATCCAAGACTTCTTCGTAAGTCTCCTTAGTAAGTTGAGAACTACAAAAAAAGCTTCCTTGTGAGTCAAAATCATCAATGCAAAGTCCTTAGTGAGTCATTTCCCCAATAGATCATACATCATCAAGGACTTCCTCGTAGGTCAATAGCTACCAATAAAAGCTCCCTCGTGAGTCAGAATCATCAAGTAAACCCCATGCATGTTGGGAAGCCCTTCGAGTGAGCTTTCTATTCAAGATTATCACTACACTTGTGCACATATCCTTCGAGAATTGAATATGCAGGCACAAATCCCCAAGACAATAAAAGAAAAGAAGAATACAGAATTTGAGTACATATCCTTCTTGGAATTGAACATTTACACTAGTATTGAGGCACAAGCCACCTATAATAGAAAAGTTTAAGATAGAGGCACAAGCCACCTAAAATAGAAGAGATTGAGATAGAGACAGAAATCAGATGGAGGCAAGATGCCACCCAGAGAAGTTTGAGGCAAGAGCCCAAGATGGACACCATAGATATGTATCCTTTTAACTCGTAAGAGCACCTTGTTTGTTTGGTTGATGATTGAGGCCGTTGGCCATGTTTGATTTCTTTTTAGTGACTTTAGGATAATGAATTACCTGCCTTTTGCTTGCAATTGGCTAACTAGGTTCTTGGATAGTGAACTTGTTGTCGCTCACTTCTCGAGTAACACCTGTGGGACTTCGGACATACAAATCTCACGTAACTCTATGGAGTTGCACCCTGCCCTATGTATGCATGTTGTTTACTGTATGCGTGGGTTGAGCTCGAGCTGTATGTTGAAACAAAATGTTTTGTCTCTTATTCTTTTGATTCCATTAGCAGAGCTTATGAATCAAAAGAAGGGCATCTATAGACACTGCATTTTGTACCCTTTATGACTCGGGCTCCCGTTCCCAATTGATGTTAAAACTTTAAGGCCCAAGGTTGGTTTAGGGTCCAATCAGATGAAAATTTACTTGAAGAAATTTTTATGGAATATATAACTTGTTTTAATGAGCAAATAAACTATTTTTAGAAAAGAAAGACCACGAAAACCCTAGGGTGTGCGTAAGCATATATGTGAATGCACACTGTACTCATGCTCAAGCTCTATGTGCGCATGCTTCATGCATGTGTACACATACATGTGCATGCATACGAATGCAAGGGTTCCAGAAACTATGAAATGCAAGTTTTTTGCATTTAAACTCGGTTTGGATGAATACCACATCGTTTGGGAGCCGCCCTAAACCCCTATTTTTTGACTATATAAAGCCATAAAAGGTACTTTTTTTGAAGAGAACGAATTCTAGTGGTAAAACACATAAAATTCACTAGAAAATAGTGAATCAAAGAGGGAGTTTTTCACTAAACATACTCATGTGAAATTTTTCTTGATTGGGACCTTTTTTGGTCTTGATATTTGAGTTCTAAGTTTACTAACGTGCCTTTGAATTAGTTGTGACTATATTGACTGAGAGGAACGGTCAAAATCAAACTCTAGAGAGTTCTAGTGTTGAGGTAAAGTTTCTGACTTTGGCTCTTTGCTTTTCTTTGATTTTCTTTGCTTCTATATGTTTTTATATGTGTTTATGTGTTTGTAATATGTTTGTATAGTACTTTAGGTTTACTTTGTGCTTGTGTTTAAAGCATGTTAGGTTATTAGATTTATTGTTTTCTGAGTTTTTGTTCTGCAGTTTTGGCTTAAGGTTCTTTGGCGTGTATGCATGCCCAAGATGGGCTGCGTATGCATGCCCTATATATGCGCACACATACTCTTGCCTAGAAACCCTAATTCATCTTCTGTATGTTTTTCCTTTTGTTTTATTTACATGTTTTACCTTTTATTTAACCTGTATTGTCTGTCTTTGAGTCTCTATCTCTCTATTTTGTTTTGTTTGTTTTATTTTATTTCTTTTATGCTTATTAGGATTTTAGCTTGTTTGAATACCATGAACATGCATATGAATATGTTCTCGTCTCATAGTTGGACTTGTATTATTTTGACATTTGCCTTACGCTTGGACATGAATCAAATTCCATTTATTACACATGTTTTACTTCTCAAATTTTGAATTTGGCTTCTCTTATGAGCTGAAGAGCTGCACTAGTAGCATGGACGGAGCCATGTTTGGACTTGGGGGGGCAACGGCCCCCCCATTTAAACAAAAAAAATATTATTATATATATTAGGTACTAATTTTAGCAATTTTGTTTCAGAAAATTACACTTTTGCTCCCTTAAAAATATCATTGATTCTTTTAAGAGTATTGTTAGAGTCACAAATTTTTCTATAACATTTTTACAGACGGTTAAGGTAACAAATTCGTATTGGTTCGTATTTAGGCTGACCACTTACATTATTAGCAATTTGTAAAAAGGTTTGTAGTTCAAACATTTTCCACATTTTAAAGACCATTAAAAAATATTTATATGCCTAAAATCTAAAAAAGAAATATACAAGCCCAAAAAAATTAGTACAACAACAAAAATTATCAATAGTTAAACTAAAAAAAATAAAAAATCAAGCCTGGTCAATCAATTTTACTTAAAACAAAAAATCTGACCCTTTAAAATTTTTTAAACAACTTGCAGCTAAGCGACTAAGTAGCAACAAAGTCGAAGGCCGAAGTCATTGCACACAACCAACAGCAGAGCCGCCCCCCTTAACTCTAAGTTCTAGCTCCATCCCTAACTAGTAGCCGATGGTCTTCTTTGGGATAATGTCGAGTTTTAGACTTGACTTTGAAAATTAAACCAAAGCTTATTAAGGCCAAACCTCTAGTGGTTGATACGTGGCAACAAAAATGAAAATAAAAATGCCTTGTGTAGCTCCACCATCAACTCGGACACTCAAATCTTGCCTTAATTTTCATCAGAGAAGAAGAAATCAAAGATTCAGATGAGAGTCTAAGAGTGAGAAAGAGATTGAGAGAGAAATGGAGAAAGCAGGAAAGTGACAAAGCGGAAGGTCATTGGGTAGGGGAGTTTTGAATTTTTTGATTCTGTTGATGTTTTGTGTTTGTGATTTATCTGTCACTTTTTTTTTAATAAAAAAAAAAACGGCCGTCTCTCTTTTATGAAACAAAATAGGCTACGGTATCCCCCCCACCCCCCTCTTTAAAAAAAAAAAAAAAAAACTTTTTTAGATATTGTCATGTTAGAGTATTGAAATGATAAGAAAATTATACAAAGAGTATGTAATTAATTGGGAAAAATCTTATTTTATTTTCAGCCTCAATATACTTGAATTTCTTTAAATATATATTTATTAACATCCTTTTATAAATAAATTATTATATTATCATGGTTCGACCTTTGATTGAATCTGGGCCCTACCTAAAGAAACTGTTTTTTAATTTTTTTTTCAAGTCCTGTTAATAGTTAGGTTTTCAAATCCATGATTGTAGGTTTTTATTGCATTTTCTGTTTATTTTCGTTGTAAATTGTTGTCTGAAAAAAAAAATTTACAATTTTTTTTTTGGTTGTAAAATGGTTGTTAACTATAAAATATTTTCAGTCAACTATAAAACTCAAGGCAAAAAATTGTAAAATGGTTTTTGCTATGAAAGTTGGTAGAAAAAAAAAAAAATTTAAATCTCTCACTCTCTCACTCAAGATTGCTTTGTCCCTCTTTCACTCACAATTGCTCTCTCCCTCCTCTCACTTAGCTCAGTGACTCACCCACTAAGCAGTCATTAGCACCACCTTTCATTGCCACCACTCATCATTGGCTCCACCGTCGTTTGTGTTGCCTATTAGTTCTTAGGTTCGCAACCCAAACATAAATGGCACCACACTCTCTCACGCCGATCAGGTTCTCATTTTCTAATCTAGGCTTTTGGGTTTGCAAGTTTTTCTTTTTTGGCTTTCTGATGTGGATTTTTGGGTGGTGAGTGGCAAGTGGTTTTTTGGGTGGTTGGTGGTGGTTTCAAAGTGAATTTTTGTGAGATTAGATCTTGGAGGTTTCAAATATGGGTTTGTGGGTTGTTGTGGTGGTAGTTTTTTTCTTCAAGATTTTGATTTTTGAGTGATTGGTGGTGGTTTGTGTAGCTATGTTTACATTGGGTGAGTTTTGAGAACTACAATTTTTTTTTTAAAAAAAATTTTACAACGAAGCAAATATTAAAATATGATTTCCATAAGGCTCAAGTTTAAGATATTCATGTCTTAGAACAATATTAGACATTGCTCAAGTTGGTTCAAGTCAAGATTCAAAAATAGTTAAGTTGCAGAAAGAAGAAGTCAAAAACTGCAAGGCTCAACCGATCGAGAGATAGGTTCAACCGATTGAGATGTGTTTTTTGTAGATTTTAAATCAGGCCTAAAAGATTGCGAAATGTTTAGTGTTTGAGTCCAACACTGCTAAGTATAAAAGGAAAACCCTAAATCATGTTTCATAAGCCTTATGAAGTCTTGTGAGTTACTCCTATGAGATCTGTGAGATTTTGTAACTTTCTAACTCAACAAGCATTTATTGGAAAGAAGATCCATACACAAGAACTAGTGGAGATAAGTTGCTGCATAATAGATCAACAATTGCTGATGATCAACAGTTTTGAGTGAGATCTCAAAGTCACAAATGGGGGTGTTTGTGCGAACAAATTTAGAGCTAAGAGTTTATGGATTTGGAGCTACGTGTGATCATGTGAGTAAGTACTACAAGAGGTAGCATTAGATTTAGGAAAAAATCTATTGTAAACACTTCCATTCTATTTACTTTGAAACTAGACGATTTCATTGGTTTTCTTAGGTCATCATATTATTTGTCTTCTTTACTTTTTTGCATTTAATGATATGATTGTTTGTGCTTAACCTAAATCTGAATAATAAATCTAAGTAACAACTTGGTTAATTAATTAAGTTAAACAATCCCAATTTAAAAGAGCCTAAACAGACACATTATGACAACAAAACAAATCGAGGCGTAAATGACTTGCACCTAAATTTTTGAGTGATAACCTGTTTTAAAGAGTCGTGAAGTTCAATATTAGTTTAAAAGTATGGCATCCCACTTAGCAAGGTTATCAGGCTCCACACCATTCTTGTACACTGAATCCAGACTTCAGCTTTTGTCCGCAATAGTTGTAGGATCATCACTCATCACAGGTACCATTGCCAAATTGGTTGGACGTGTCGGATATGCGGGTGTCGTTTCTGTAGCTTTATTCAATTGGAATTGGAAAAGTTTTGAGTCAAAAGAAAACGTACAAATGTTTTTGTTAGAGAAATGAAAACAAAAATGTTTCCTTGTGGCACGCTTACTCCCTGCCACCAGTTTGGAAGTAAAGTTGCAGAAAAGGACAAATTGTGTGAAGAATTTGTGTCCTTAATTTATTGAAAACTGTGTGAATGGTGTGGACATTAAAAGCCCACTGTTGAAATCTTGGCCATGGCCAATAGTTTAAAGTTTGATTGATGACTCCGACAGTTCCTAGTGGCCAAATCATTAATTTGTTTTGGATGAAAGAAAGTGGCCAATCACTCCTATTATTTTAGTAGATTCCGCAAATCTAGCCAATTCATTTCGAATCACAAAGGCAAGGCAGCCCTTCTATGACGGCAATAACATATTACAAATTACACCATAACAAGAATGGAGTTTTATGCAAATATATTTCAATCACAGTAACGAAACGCTTTTTATAAACTTATGTACAAGATTCATTTACAATGTATTTAGAAGTTTGAAGATGTTAGAGATATGTTAACCTAATGTGATAGGCACAAGCCTAATCTTTCTAGTATATGGTTTAGTTTACTATATATACATATATTATGGTTCATTGTAATATAGGATTTGTTCTACACATTAATATATTATTGATGTAGCCCTTTAGGGCTTCCTTCATAGATGTAGGCCGTTAGGCTGAACCACGTAACCCTTGTGTGCTATTGTGTTCTATACTTTATGCTTCCGCTTCCGCATCCATACTAGTATATTCAACATGGTGTATCAATACTAATATTTAACTTGGTATCAGAGTAAGGGACCCAACCTAAGAGTGGGGTAGTTTGCTATCGACCTGTTCATCTTCCACCTATTCATTTGAGGGTGATCCAAGAGAAGTTTAAAAAATATCTAATGTTTGGATTGAGAGGTCCAAAGGATGATCAAGGGTATTTGTAGAAGGAACATGTGACTTGTTTAGAAAGATTTTTAAAACAGAGGAGGTAGTCAGGGAAGAACGAAATTGAGAGAGTTCAACAAATGAGAATGAGCGTAGGTGATGATAGTCAGGGGGTGACCCAAAAAGGCGCTCATATGGAGTTTGATTATGGATGACAGTGTATGGAATGCGATTAATAGCATGAATAGCATGAAGGGTAGCTTCACCCCAAAATGGGGCAGAAACTTTGACAGAAAGAAGAAGAGCACAAACAAAGTCAAGAATATGACGAAATTTTCGTTTGACTCGACCATTTTGCTAAGAGGTACTTGGACAAGTTAGATGATGTATAGTGCTATAGGAATGCAATAGAGCTTGAAAAGCATATCGAGTATATTCAAGGGCATTATCAAATTGAAAAATTTTGATACGTCTGGAGAATTGTGTTTCAACCATTTTTGCAAAGTTACTGTAGATTGATAATATTTTAGAACGAGATTTCATAGGAAAAATTCAACTATAACGAGAATAATCATCAATAAAAATAACACAATATTGAGATCCACCAATACCAGTATCAGGAGAAGGTCCCCAAACATTAGAATGAATTAACTAAAAAATACTATTAGAGGTAGATTCACTATTATTGAAAGGCAAAGCTGGCATGAAGTACAATCAAAATTGTCTTTGGACATAGAACCTAACAGATCCCTAAATGCTAACTATTGTACTCGAGAAGAGGGTGCATGACCAAGACGAGAATGCCAAAGTGTGAGAGAAGCTAAGGAAGAAATCGCAGTGACTGCAGCAGCAATAGAAATAGGAACAACTGGTGGAGGATGAAGATTGTCCATGGGAAACATACGCCTAACTCTAGGACCGGTCCCAAGCTCCTATCCCGTCATTGGATCTTGCACAATACACCCAGAATAGTAAAAAATAAGGTAATATTCTAGTTTAGCTAATTGTTCCACAGAGCATAAATTATAGGATAGGTTAGGTACATGGAAGACCCCAGGAATTGATAGGTTAGAGGTTAAAACGAAACCTAGACTATTGCTATGCATGGTGGAACCATTAGTTATATGAATGTTAAGAGGATATAGTGCAAGATCAAGTTTGGAGAATAAGGATGAGTGAGGTGTCATGTGATTGCAATAGGCAGAATCAAAAAGCCAAGAGTGAGACTTATCGGGTAAAACTAAGAGTAGCGGTAAGAGATGCATTACCAGCCATATGAACAGCTTGAGCTATGATGTCCTGTAGTTCAGTGGAGGAGAGATTGATAGTGGATCCAAAAGACTGAGACTTAACTAAAACGAAAGGCATTGGCGGAGTAGACTCAGTATTAGCAACAGCAACAGTAGATTTGTTGCGATGGTAACAAGTGTCAATAGTGTGGCTAGGACGCTTGTAATAGTTGCAGAAGGAGCAATAGCTAGAACATTAAGCTTATTCTGGGTTTGAAGGGTTGCAAGATGAGCTTCTTCTCCAACCAACTCATTTATAGTAGTATCAAGAGAGGGAGGAGGACTGCGATTAAGAAGCTTACCTTGGATGGGCTTATAGTCCTTGTGAAGTGACATCAGGAATTCATAGAGACAAAATTCATTGTAACAAATGATTTGTACTACATACTAATATATTATTGATGTAGCCCTTTAGAGTTTCCTTTGTGGATGTAGGCCGTTAGACTGAACCACGTAACCCTTGTGTGTTATTGTGTTCTATACTTTATGCTTCAACTTCTATATCCATGCTAGCATATTCAACATGGTGTATCAAGAGAAAGGAATAGGTGGTATACAAGGGAAGTAGTGGAGAGAAAAAGAGAAAGGAATATTTTTTTTCCTTGTTTTAATTTTTCAAAAATTAGATAAAAAAGGAATATATATATATATATATATATATATTTGTTTGGTTGTTTACAAATTACAATAAAGAGAAAAAATGATAAAACATCATATAAATTGATAATTATACTTTTATTTTGTTATTTATTTATTTTTATTGTTTGATCGTTACAAAAATTGTAGAATGTAGAAATTTAAAAATGATGGGTTTAGAGGGATATCTTATTCATTCAAATCCCCTCAAGCCCACTTCATCTTCCTTTAAAAATGTTGATCTGCTCCTATAATGTTAGGGTTTGTTTTGATTAGTAACCCTTTCATTAATGACCTTGTTGATGCGTCCATTAAGTGACACCTAACCCGCCACATGTACTAATTGATCCAATTAAAACATGTTAGATGAAATTTACTATTCCATGTAATTAAATGTCATAATTTTTGTTTTGAAAAAAATTCTTTAAAATTTATAAAATTAAAATAATTAGTTTTCTTCTCCTCATTTTATGGAATGAAAGAATTGAATGTTATTCTTAGAAAATGAAAATTTTCTTTGAAAATAAACACTAAAAAAAATCAAATCAAAACTAGTCAAACAAAACCCTTAGATTAGCCATTTTCTTAGGACTCAAATAGAAACCTAACCAAAAGATAAAATATCCAGCAACAAAGCCTCACCAATTTCTTTGCACCGAACACAAACCCAAATATACAAGCAAATCCACTAGATATCCCAAGCCAAAACCCACATCAAATTGTAAATGAACTAAATTCTTTGTAACATCTCATTCATGTTTATTTGTTTATAAACAAGTCAAGTTTGTGCCTTAGTTTTAGACTTGTTTAATAAAGTAGTCGATCTCAAGCAAAAAACAATTGTTCATACTCATGAACAACAGGGCTTGATAAAAAACAAGTTGAACCTTTTTCTTGTTTATGGGCTTGGTGTTAAGTTTGATATGGGCTTTACAAATAAACTCAAATCTTACTAAGTCTTTAATTAATTGGGAGTTGAGGCTACTTATCCAAACCAAATGGGCTTGATAATGTACTTATTTAATTTTTTGAGCTCAAGAGCTTGATATTTGGCACAAACTCAGGTCTACTAATGTATCAAGCTGAACCAAGACGATTTTAAGCTTTTAAACTTTTTAACAAGCTCAAATTCATATATTACTTGTAGGCTTAGTTTGAGCTCAACTTGAGCTTGAATATTTTACATTTGCTATCTAGTTGAGCTTGAAGATTTACCACTTGACAAAGCTTAGCTCGTTTATAGCTCTAAACCCACATAACAAAAATATTTACACCACCATGAGCACCTCCCTCTCACTGACAACCATGCATCTTGCCACCATGGCCCATCAAAAATATTAGGGTTCTGGTCATATTTTTCATGTTTTGGCATATCCTTTGACAAAATGTACTTTACTTGTATTTGGGTAGTTCTAAGTGGATTCTAGAATATCATGAAGAATGTCTCTTTGCTATATCAAGTGGTATTATTGGAGATGAATGCTCAAGTAGTGTGAAACATTATTACTTGTTTAGACCCCCAATTTTAAACAAATGGCTAGGTTGCTTTTACCCTACTTAACTAAGGGTGGAATAAGAGTAAGTGTAACGCAATATGGCCGGAACTACTCTATAGCATATGCAAATACAAGAAACAATAAATGTAAAGCATAAAGAGCAAGGGAAGAGAGATGCAAATACAAGATAACACCGAGATGTGTAATTAAAGAGGAAACCAAAGTATTCAGCGAAAAACCTCTCTACGGCCCTCCAATCTGAATTGATCTGCTAGTGAATAAGTTGGAGTACAAGGATATTAAAAAGACACTCCAAGCCTAATCTACCCAATGTAGTTGAACCTTCCAAGTTCCAACTACCAACGGACTTCATTGAGCCATGTGTTCACTAGTTATTCGGATCTCACAATTAGCTCCAAATTGCATCCGCCAATCTATGGCTTCTTCCAATACTTCTCACATACACCAAAACTTCTCTCAACACTTAAATTGGGTGATGTAAGTGTTTAGGCTAAGAACCTCTCAAGGATTTATAATTAGAGAGGTAGGAGTATAGGAAAATTAAGAGAGTTTGTGTAGATGATTGTGAGTTTACAATCTTTAACTCTCAAGTGTATTGCTAGGGTTTTCTCTCTGATGGTCTCTTTACAATTTTGTTAGTAATGTGGGCTTATATAGTGTGTGTAAAGAAATAAGGAAAGCACTCTTTAAAATCATCTAGGCAGAGAGTTTCGCGGGTCACTCATGAGTTGGCCAAGTTGCAAAGTGACTCGCGAAAACTAGCTTGACATAAGTCTTTTAAGCTTCTAGCATGTGCTTCTCACGTGGCCTTTTGTAGGTTGTCTACTTGCGAGCAAGTCACTAAATTCATTATTTTCACTTCACAAAACTCTCACACTCAACCCTTACATTATATCCCACAAACATATAGGGAAATGAGTACACAAGATACAATCAAATTCAGCATGGAATTAAAGCCAACGAAAACATAGTTGTAAATCACAACTTTACTGAAGACATGAAGGCTACACAAAAATAAAAGTGAAGAAAAGTTGAATTTGCAAGTACCGATACCTCATCGATACCTATCAATTTATTGAGATTTAATGAAGCTCGATACATGTCTTGATACCTCTCGATCTATTGAGCTATATGGGAATTTAGAATATGACCTACAACGTTTGGATTCTAATTAGCTATTGTTTATGGGTTTGTATAATCCTGATAGGAATAGGAGAGCAAAGGGTATGTGAAAACCTAACAGGAATAGTAAAGCCCATTTAAAAGGCCCATTAAACTCTTATTTAAATAAGATGGTAGAGAAAGAAAACCTTAATCTTAGAAAGCTATATAATGTTTTTTATTTTTTATTGAAGCCTATCCTCCATCTTTTGAACCTATGAGTTCAGAAAACAGAAGAAATAGATCTTGCTGAAACTCTTGTGCACCTTTGGGTTCCGTACAAAGCTAAGTCTCTGGCACCAATAATTGAAGATCAGAGGCAAAACTCACTCGCACCTAAATCTAAAACTTGTGAAGAACATGTACCATATATACTTGTAACCTGAAACACTTGCATTTAAAAAATAAATTCATTAAGTTTGAGACCAGTAGAAATCAAGGCATGTATATAGAACAAGCACAATGCGATCAAGTATACCAATTGAAATTTAAGAATAAAGCATAGCTTGATCAAACATGAACAATCATTAAGAAATGACTACAATGAAAATTTATCGAGTAAATGAACATTTGGACGTGCAAGTAATTAAGTACAATGCAAAAACTAATTGCATGTCCAACAAGCATATGCTGCAAAAAGAAACTAAAGCAAGAAGTCAATAGATATACTAAATGCATCATAAGGGTTATAAAAACCAAGTACAATAGTGCTAAAGTAAACAGAGTTTTTAAACTAAGGTACTGAAAGCTTGTAAAAAGCAAGGTAAATAAAAACTACAAAAGACGGTTAGAAGCAGTTAGAACTTCTATCTTGTGTGGCTATGTGTTAGCTTCCTTTTTATGCCCACTATGCTCCCCTTTTCCATATGCTCTCCCCCTTACTATATGCTTAACTAGATATATACACAACAAAAGTTTTCTCCCCCCTTTTGGCACGAATAGCTAAAGTCCGATTCATGTTTACGCTGAATTTGATCCAACTGCATCTTAAGGCTAGTCAAGCAAAGTTGAATTTGATTGTTGTGAGCGTACATGATAGTGGATATTCTTGAAATGCGGTCCTTTAACCATATACATCATCCGATCTAACTGAGGAATAAATGATTGAGATGAAGGATGGGTCTGAGAAGGCTAAGGCTTTGAAGATAGAGGAGATGATGCTTCAACTTTAGGCTGTTAGGAGGAGCTCAGAGTAGCAGAGCATTTTCATAATAGGGAATGCAAGAGAAAGTTTTTTTAATTCACTCTTTGGATATTTATAGGCACTCTTCTTTGACCTTTTTGCAGAGGAGTGAATCTTTCTGCTCTTTAAAGATTGCATGGAAATTGGGCCTTGACGAGGCAGAATTGTTTCATTCTTGGGAGGACGAATCCCCTTGAGGAGCAGAATCTTCATGATGAGACTGCAGAATGGAAGACAAGTCCTAGAAGTTGATTTGCTTGCCATCCTTCCCAAAATCTGGAAAATGTGAGCACAAATTTCATTTTGAGTGCCATTTATAAGGTCACAAAAGAATCTTGCGCGACCAAGATTGATGAAACCTGTGTTGCACAATGGGTACATATTTGAGTACATGATCAATGCAAGGGTCTTGACTTCAAGAGAAAACCTTTTGGTGCCAATGGATGTACCCATTGAAGAAATTTCAAGGCTAACTCCTTGAGTTTCATGAATGGGATCAAGCAGTCCAAATCTGTCATCATATGGAGATAAATCAACACTCCCTAAGTGGTTTATCTGAAGAATTTTGGCCAAATAGCTCGGTGTGACAATGAAGTCCTTCCTCCAAACCTAACAATTGATTTCAGTACCAGTGAACCAAGCATTTGAGTAGAATTCTTTGATTAGCTCCTCAATAGGTTCATTAAAATCCCAAACAAATTACCCCAATCTTTATCAGCAAAGCTTCTTGGGATAAAGGTTGATCTCAATGTGTCAAACCTCACCGTCCTTTCTACCGTAGATGGTGCATTCTTGAAGAGATTGTTGAAGTATTGGAAGTCCAACAAAGTCTTAAACCTCCTACTAGTAAATGCTACAGATGCTTTTCGAGTCCTTTTTTGACACCAAAGAAGATGTGAGATCGATTATAGGTTCTTTTCCATGAGAAGACCTTTGGGACATTTGCAAGATGACCACACAACACAAAGCATACACAATGGCAACAAACTTGATCAAATGTAGGTTAGTACAAAAATCAAGCATAAACTCTAAAAACAAAGTTAAAAGAGCATAAACAAGAGCACAGGGACATGTTATAGATGCTAGAAGGTCTAAATAGACTAAAAGCATGAAATAATGCATGACATGTCAAGTGTGATAGAGTTTGTGCATCAAAAGTGAGTGTGCAATGCATGAAAAATGGCATGAACAAGCATAAAAGGGCAAAGTGTTTAAAACTCACAAACAATGATGGAAACGTGTTACTTAAGAGTAAGTATGGTAAACCCCAAAATTTGGTACTCAACGGAGTCCAAACGAGTGCAAAAATGTCATAAGGGCATTTTATCTAACACCTAATATGTATAAACTAACCCTAGATGATGAAAAAGCCTGAACATGTGAAAATACACCTTAATACAAGTTCAAAAGGCCACAAGGGGTCAACATGATCATCAACAACACAAATGGGGCTAGGCCTAATTTACAAAATTGAGTGCATGAAATAAGTTTTTCCCAACCCCTATTGAAAATAAACTCAACCCTAGGTTTTAAGGAATCTAAGACATAATCTAAGGATTTGAAAGATGAAACAATTTAGAAATTACCTTAGAGTAGTCCAAGAAATGAAATCCAATTGAAAATGAGTTTTGAAGGTTTTTTATTGATTTCAGGAGAGGGAGTCGCGAGGAGTAAAAAGACAAAGTTTTTGAAAATTGACATTTTGAGCCCTTTAAAAATTGTCTTTTTGCACACTTTGTGAGTTACTGACTTGGGAGCCAGTCGCGAAACACTCGTGAATGGTGCAAAGGCACAGGACAAGATTTCGCAAGTCAGGTCTTAGGTGCGAAATAGTCGCAAATGAGTCGCGATACTCTCTGCTTAATTTTGTGAAGAAACTGAAATTTCCTCATTTCAACTCACGACTTGGATGGGACATCATCTACTTGCGAATTGAGTTGCAAAAATGCCAAACAACAAGTTTTTTCAACACAAAAATTTTTGCTTCTTGGGAAAAAATTTCAAAACAAGAGTGACAAAAATCAACTCCAAAAATAAATATAACACTCAAAAATCTTTTTGGTTTGATCAATGAGCAATTGAGCATACACAAATCACATTTAAATACGTAAAATCACACAAATAAAATAGATATTCATTGAACATTAGACTTGTGTGTTGTGTGTGTGAATCAAGTATGAGTTAGTCCATAGCCTAGCATGAAGCTTCAATGATCAATTCAATGAAGCCATATGCAAATAGCACGAAGTTGAGAGACCTATCTCACTAATATAAATGAACATATATGACTCCCCCCCAAAGTGTTTACATTGATTGAAAGCTTTTCATTTTGCTTCCATTTTTCATACTTTTTGATCAATACATCTCAATTTTTGAGCATCGATGCCATGAAATTTTTTATATTTCTTTGACGGATAAGCCTTTTTCTTTGGCATCATACATTTTGAATACATTTCTCCAACTTTTCTAGTCTAACTAGTTTTCGAATCGACTCTTTTTCAGCTCTTTCTCTTTTTAGAGAATGACGTTTGAAGATCTTTTTGACAGAAAAAATAAATGTGAGGAGATATATAAGATCACATTCTATGCATGTATCAAGATCAATCAAGACTATTGGCTAGACATTAATGACAAGCTTGAAGATCTATTTACAACAATCAAACATAGGCATCTAGATTTCACTCACATTCAATATGTGCATACATAACAAGCTAAGCTTTTAAATACATTACGCATTAGAGTGAAGGTACTAGGCCAAACTCAATATGTGATATGACACAACACAAGCGATCAAACTTTTTGGATTTTATATTTTTTATGTGATTTTGAATTTTTTACTCACACAAAACAAAAGTAATAAAGTAAGATCAACAACAAAAGAGCTTTTAAATAAAAATCAATCAAAGGAAACATGCTAGAGAGGTAGTATGACAACTAAAAAAATGCACACAAGAGCATGCATGAAACTATGTCCCTAAAACATTGGAACTATTAATGCATGGACATGGTAGAGAAATCATGCGTGAGTACCCTTCTTCACCCACACCGCATGGGTGTTTTGGGTGAGATCCTTAATAGGTGGGGTACGTCCAATATAACACTCCAACCTTGGGGTGAAGCTAGCTAGGCAAGTTGAAATTCTGTTAAGCATCTCTATGACATTCCCAATGAGTTATCCTTCATTATCTCCCTTGGCTTGCTTCCTCTTAGTTTCCTGTTTTCAATTTCTTGAGCGATTTGAAGATCGGCTCTTTTGAGAGCATGAAGTTTGAAGCAATTAGGTCTAGTGTGACCACAAATGCCACAATGATGGCAAAAATGTTTCACTTGAGGTCCTCTTTGATTCTTAGGCAGTGACTTCCCTTTTGCCTTAGATTTAGCCTCAACGACCTCGTTCTCAAGGTTTGGACTCTCAAATTTTGGCTTCTCAACGACCTTTTTCAACACGAACTTCATCTCCCTTTTTGGTTCTGCATTTGAGCTTCCTTCATTGGTGTAACCCAATTTGGTCTTGTCTGAAAAGGACTTTTGGGATGTTAGGAAGTTGCTAAGCTTCTTGGTTGTGATGCGCTCAACCTTTGCATTTTCTTGAATCACTTCTGGTTCAAGAAATTTGATTTTAGAATAAGCATTCAACAATTCCTCTTTCAAATTCTCAAATTCACACTTAGCATCTTTGAGTTGAATAAGAGTGGATTTGTGGTCTTCCTTGATTCTCTTCATCTTCTTAACTGCACTCTTTGCTACTTTGGCAAACTTGCCATAACTCTCAAGCAATGCATCATAAACAACTTAAAGCTTCCTATCACCTTCATTAAGGTATTCTTCCTCATCATCACTAGCTTCACTGTCTTCAACATCGGTATGCTCACCGAGTTCCTCATTCAACTCTTCTAATTCTTATTTTGAGTCTGTTGAGGTAATTGCCATAAAAGTAGAATAATTTCCATCACCAGCACAACTATCTTTCGAATCTGAACTAGAGCTTTTGGAATCACTAAGGGAGGTGGTTAATGCCTTGCCCTTCCATCTCAAATAATTTGGGCACTCCTTTTTCAAATGACCATGCTCGTTGCATTCATAGCAAACGATTCCTTAAGATGGTGATGACTCTTTGGCATCCTTCTTCTTGAAATCTTTCTTGTCATTCTTGAAGGATGAAGATTTCCCCTTGTCAAACTACTTCCCATTATTCTTCATTTTTAGAAATTTCTGGATTTACTTTGCAAGGTAAGCCATCTCTTTCTCAACATCATCCTCATTCGGGGACTCATCAACTCTCTCATTTATGGTCTTGAGAGCAGTAGACTTGCTATGATTATGAGATAGCAACCTAACCTCATAAGCTTGGAGTGAACCAACAAGCTCTTGAATGTTAATGGCATCCAAGTCTTTGCTCTCCTCAATGGCGGTGACTTTGGCCTTGAAGCTTTTGGGTAGAGACCTTAGGACCTTCCTCATAACTTTGGTGTCCTCTATCTTCTCTCCAAGATCAAGCTTGGCATTGACAATCTCATTGAGTCTACATAAAATGAGTCAAACAACTCATCCCCACTCATCTTCACTTCCTCAAATCAAGTAGTGAGAATTTGTAGCTTTTTGTTGACCTTCTTGGTACCCTTATAGGTAGTCTCAAGGATCTTCCATGCTTCTTGGGTGGTCTTCACATGAGATATCCTGTGAAATTCTTCAGTAGAAAAACCATAGAAAATAGCATTAATAGCTTTACTATTAGCATTGGCCAAAGCAATGGCGGCCTTATCCCATGACCTTGGGTTTGTTTGGCCTAACCTAACCAATCTCGATGGAGTCCCATACACTCTCATTGATAGCACATAAGAAAACACGAATACCTAAATATGTGTACCCGCTCTGATAAGGGATTGAGTTCAATCCATCTCAAGTAATCAAATCTAAATATGTGTACCCGCTTTGATACCAAATGAAAGATCAAATAGTGTGAAACACTATTGCTTGTTTAGACCCCCCCAATTTTAAAGAAAGGACTAGATTGCTTTTACCCTACTTAACTAAGTGCAAAATAAGAGTAATTGTAATGTCACAATGTCGAAAGTACTCTATAGCATATGCAAATACAATAAACAATAAATGTAAAGTATAAAGAGTAAAGGAAGAGAGATGCAAACACAAGATAATACCGAGATGTGTTATCAAAGAGGAAATCGAAGTACTTGGCGAAAAACCTCTCCACGACCCTCCAAGCCGAATCGATCCACTAGAGAATAAAGTAGGAGTATAAGAATATACAAAAAAACCCTCCAAGCCTAATCTACCCAATGTAGTTGAACCCTCCAAGTTCTAACTACCAACGGACTTCACTGAGCCATGTCTTCACTAGTTATTCGGATCCCACAATTAGCTCCAAATTGCATTCGCCAATCTATGGCTTCTTCCAATGCTTCCCACACACACCAAAACTTCTCTCAAGAATTTGTAATTGGAGAGGTAGGAGTAGAGGAAAACTAAGAGAATTTGTGTAGACGATTGTGGGTTTAAAATATCTAACTCTCAAGTGTATTTATAGGGTTTTCTCTCTGATGGTCTCCTTACAATTTTGTGGGTAATGTGGGCTTATATAATATATGTAAAGAAATAAGGAAAGTACTCTTTAAGCTTAGCATAAGTCTTTCCAGCTTCCAGCATGTACTTCTCACGTGGCCTTTCGAGGGTCGTCTACTCGCGAGCCAATGCGAGCAAGTCGCAAACTTCACTGTCTTCACAATTCTTCACAAAACTTTCACACTCAACCCTTATATTAAATCCCACAAACATATAGGGAAATCATTGAACAAGATACAATCAAATTTGACACAGAGTTAAATCTAACAAAATAATAGTTGTAAATCACAACTTTACAAAAGACATGAAGACTGCACAAAGAAACAAGTGAAGAAAAGTTGAATTTGCAGGTCCCGATACCTCATCGATACCTGTCGATCTATCAAGATTTAATGAAGCTCGATACATGTCTTGATATCTCTCGATCTATTGAGCTATATAGGAATTCAGAATATAACCTACAACGTTTGGATTCTAATTGGCTATTGTTTATGGGTTTATATAATCCTAATAGGAATAGGAGAGCATAGGGTATGTGAAAACCTAGCAGGAATAGGAGAGCCCATTTAAAAGGCCCATTAAACTCCTAGTTAAATAAGGTGGTAAGAAAACCCTAACCCTAGAAAGCTTCAGAATGTTTTTTTAATATTATTTAATATTATTTTTTTATTGAAGCCTAGCCTCCATCTTTTGAACCTATGAGTTCTGAAAACAGAAGAAAGAGATTGTGTTGCGAGTCTTGTGCACCTTTGAGTTCTGTACAAAGCTAAGTATCTGGCACCAAGAAATGAAGATCTTATTAGTGTTTCTATGTAAAGTTGTTGCAAATCAACTACAACAATCAAAAGGGTTGCTGTGGAGTAAGCCGCGTATTGATATTCATGCAAAGAAATTAGTCACATACTAGGATCCATGCAAAGGGAAGAAGTCTATACAAAATCAAGGCCATTTGGGGATTGGCGTAAGAATTCAATTGTAGGTTAGTATTTTGAGATAGTCTAGGTTTGGGGTAAGATTTCTTGTACTTGTAATCTCTTGATTTTGATTAGTGATTTGTAGGAGTGGTGACTTGAAAATTGCCCAGTGGAATTTTTGCCTTGTGAGAGGTTTTCTTTATTAGTCAGCAAATTACTGTGTCAAATTTACTTTTCGTTGCACTCTAGTTTATTTGTTGATCTGTTCATGCCTCAACGATATTGCATGTAATTTAACTTAATTAATCAACTTGGGTAATTGAATTAATTAACTGGGGTTAATCTCTAACCCAACAGAAAAAACCATTCTACCACAATCAAAAAACTCAAAAACCTCAAATCACCAACAAACCATTCATCAACAACTGCATATCAAGAACCACAGCAACTAAAAGAACCATTCTATCTATATCTAAGAATCACTACAACATGATCCATCAACAGCCCACACCATTTGCACCAATGTCACCGCCAACAAGGTAAATGCGGTGACCAATGATCGCTTGAGAGAAGGCGAAAGAGGAAAGTAGAATTCAAACCAGTTACAATCAAGCCTGTCTTTTAAGCAACCATGAACATATATATTGTTAGGTACAATAAATTGGATGTAGGCAACCTATGATAAAAAAGAGTTAAACTTTGTAATGTTTTTTAGGCGTTTTTTTTTTTTGCTGAATATTTTTTTACTCGTATTTGTGAGTCAAAGATGAAGACCCAAGATTTGTTGAAGAAAAGTAAGTTTTCGGAATCTTGATTCCTACTTGTAACAAGCTTGGCCGATTGAGATTTAATCCCAACTTCTTCTTGATTGATCCAGAATCGAATAATCAAATTTTGACCTGACGCATTTTTATTGAGTCCACTGTACATGTGGGTTTATGTAACTCTAATTGGAGTGTCTATATAAGAACCCACTAAGTGCAACTTTTACATAGGTTGTAAATGTAGAAACTCTTAGTTTTTCAAAGAGAAAACCATAGCCCCCATCTATTCATCCCGTGAGTTCATAAGCATATAAAAAACCATCTTCCATAGTGTTGTTGTTGCTATAGTGCAAATCTAGTTTGAAGTCATAAAACCATCCCAGGGTTTTTTATGGAGAACAAATCTTCATTTGGGTACTTGAAGTTGTGAATTGTTGGTTCATGTTTAACGAAGTCCGCTATAGAAGAGTTTATGGATTTGAAGTTGCGTTAGGTAACCTCAATAAATACTATAGGTTGTAGCAAGCTAGAATAAGATTATTCTATTCCTAAAACCTCATTTCTATAAGTGGATTTGTTTTAACTTTAGGGGAAGGTTAAGTCATCATAGTGGTTTTTACTATGGGACAGTTGTTCCATTGATTTTTGCATGTGTAACTATATGTTGTTTCAAATGGTATATGTTTCTTTGTGGTAATTGAAAGCTTGGATTTGTGTGAAAACACAAGAGATTGTTTAGACCCCAATTTTAAAATTAGGGCTAGATTGCTTTTACTCTAACTTATCTAAGTGCAGAACAAGAGTAAATGAAGTGCAATCACCGGATCTACTCTAGTGCATACACATGAATAATAAAACAATAAAAGTAAAGCACAAGAGTGAGGGAAGAGAGATGTAAACACAAGATGAACCAAGACGTGTTATCGAAGTGGAAACCGAAGAACTCAACGAAAAACCTCTCTGCGACCCTCTAAGTCGAAATCGATCCACTAGAGAATAAAGTTGGAGTACATGAATAACAAAAGACCCTCCAAGCCTAGTCTACCCAATGTATTTGAGTCCTTCAAGCTCTTGCTACCAACGGACTTCTCAAAGTCATGTCTTCTTTAGCTTTTTGGATCCTGCAATACGCCCGATTGCATCCGCCAAGCCTCACCGGCTTCTTTTGGCAAATCCTCAAAGCTTTCCAAGCTCCAAAACACTCTCTACACTCTGAATAGGTGTGGGTTGTGTTTGGGTACAAATCTCCTCTTAAGGTATAATAATGGGAGAGGGAAGGAGAAGAGGCTGCAATGATTTCTCACTAAGGATGAGTAGCTCTCTCTTTAAAAGATGGGTGTGTTGTGTTGTAAAAAACCTATCTGTGCTTTTTCTCTTTGAATGGCCTCTTGTATATTTGTGGGTAATGAGGGTATATATAGTATGGGTGAAGGGTAAGAAAGTCACACTTAAAATCCTCCAGGTAGACTGTGCTTCTCACATGGCTTTTTTGCTGGTAGGCTTCTTGCGAGCTTCTCGTGATTTTCTCGCAAAATGCACTTGTTCATCCAATACATGCTCAATTCTTCACCAACTTAATACTAAACCCAATACAATAAAATCCCACATAGAATACAAGGTTAACATGATTGAACATAATTACAATCAAATTTGGTATGAAATTAAAGCCAATACAAAATAGTTGTATATAACAACTTTACAATAATTAACATGATAATTAATTGTATTTATTATTGATTAGTTTAACAAGTTCATTATTTCCACTGTAAAATTAATTGGGGTCTAGAAGTTCCCTAACATATATATATTTTGTTTTGTGATGTGGGGAGAGTAGACATTTGTATCCAAACCCTTTTTTTGTAGTCAACCCAAACCTAGATCTTGAAGTAAAGAAGAGAAAAAGTTAAGAGTTTTGTTGTTCCTGTTGTTTTGGTTTTTTCTAATTCTTGATTTTCTTAATATGAGATTTAAATTCCTATTTAAATCTCATGTAAGGGCGCGATTTGAGTCCTAAGCCCAAGAGGTAACAGGATAAAGGCCCAAAGAGTCCAACATAATGAATTTGTAGAGAATGGGCTAAAAACTAGGCTTTAATGAATTAAACAATGCTCACAATGGACTAAAGATGATAAGAAAGCAAAGAAAAATAAGCTTTATGCAAAGAAATCCTTTCTCAGCAAAGTCCGAGAAGAACAGTTATTGAATATATTTCTTTTAGACTTGATTACAATTTTAGTTCTTGTTGCTATAGTGTTTTTCCTATAGATTCTCCGATAGATCCTTTGTAAAGGAGGTCTTTCTTCCTTATATTCTCCTATTTTTCTTCATCTCCACCCTCCACGTGTAGGTCAAGTTGCTAGCCTTGATTCTTGTCCCATTAGCACCTTCCTATAGTCTTTGGGAATAGCTGTAGGCTGAATATCACTGTTCAGGTATCACATCCACATTAATGCGGCTAGAGGGTTAGCTGCAGAACCTTAAATGCGGTGGTAGCAGTTTTTTCTTAGATATTTCTTAGCTTTCCTTTATCCTATTCCCTCCTGATATTTATCCTTATCAGTAGAATCGTCCAGAGTATTGCTCTTAATGGCAGATCAGAACTTTTGACCTCTGCTTTGCTTAGCCGAGGATGCTTCTCTCCTCGAACTACCTTCCCGAACCTTCATGGCCAGAATTCCTCCATAATTCATTGGTTTGTACTTCTTCGCTAACATCTACATGTCGTCGGACCAAGCCCACGGCTCAATATACATTCATGGGCCTTTCATCCCCACATCTCATATTTAAAAAAAAAAAGAAAAAAGAAGAAGCTATTTTTAGGTTCCAGTTCTGAAACTGTTTGGGAGATAATATTGGGGAAGAACAATAAGAGTTTGTTCATCATGTTAATATGAGAAAATGATAAAAAGAAATATATTTTTAATTTATTTCATTAGATTTTAGGTTTTATTTCAAAATTTTTAAGTTTATTAATTACAAAAAATAGTCAAATTCACTTGCCGTGTTTTAATTGTATCAATTAGCACATATGGTAGGCATAGGTGTCACTTAATGAACAAATCAATACGACCATATATGGAAGGCTGTCAATCAAAACAAATCTTAGCGTTAAGGGAGCTGATCGAAATTTTTGAATGTCAAAGAAAAAAATCAAAATGACTCAAGGTTTAGGAGTATATTTTACTCTTTATTCAGTAAAACAATCCTACCTCGAGTGGAAATGCTTGCAACTAATAATGAGGAAGCTTGGTTTCCATGAGAAGTGGATTCATCTTGTCATGAGCTGTGTGTCTTCGGTAACATATGCGGTGAGGGTCAACGGGGTTCCCTTCGGGCATTTTTCACCTACACGTGGGTTGCGTCAAGGGGACCCTTTGTCACCCTACTTGTTTATTATTGTTGCTGAAGGTCTGTCTGCATTACTACATAAAGCCGTCCGAGAAAAGAAGCTGAAGGGTGTGGCGGCTTCGGCAAAAGGTCTAAGAATATCGCATTTATTTTTTGCCAACGATAGCCTTATTTTTGGAAGGGCCACTACAATGGAGTGTACTAAGATCCAAAGAATACTCAAAGTTTACGAGACATCATCTGGACAAAAACTGAATCGGAGCAAGACATCGATGTTTTTCAGCCCTAACATGGAAGTGAGCATGAAGGAGTCACTTAGAGCCATGTTCAGTGCAAAGGTTATTCGAACGTATGAGTCATACCTTGGGCTCCCATCATTGGTGGGCAAGTGAAAAAGAAATACGTTTGCTCAGCTGAAACAACGGGTAGATAAGGTTTCGGGATGGAAAGAAAAACTGCTTTCTAATGCTGGGAAGGAAGTTTTGATCAAGGTCGTGGCTCAAGTGGTTCCATCGTTCACCATGAGTTGCTTTAAACTTCCCAATAAACTGTGCGAGGAGCTGACAGGTATGGTGAGACAATTTTGGTGGGGACAAGTGAAAGATGAAAAGAAACTAGCTTGGATGAGCTGGGAGAAGATGTGTTCACCCAAGGAGAGAGGTGGAATGGGGTTCAGGGATCTCAAAATGTTCAACCTTGCTCTCTTAGCAAAGCAAGGGTGGAGGCTACAGACAAACTCATCCTCACTGTTTTACCGGGTATATAAAGCCAAGTATTTCCCCAACTGTGATTTTGTGGATGCAGAGCTGGGTGGACAACCTTCTTACGCTTGTAGAAGTATTCATGCAGCTTAAGCAACTGTAAGAAGAGGTTTGAGGTGGCAGGTGGGTAACGGGGAAAATATCAGAATATGGGGAGATAAATGGCTTCCTACACCAAGCACTTATAAAGTAGTTACACGTAAGGGAGGAAACTCACAGGTAACAATGGTACGTGATCTCATAGATGCTGAGAGCAAAGAATGGAAAGTCGATGTGGTGCGTCAGAACTTCTTATCTCAGGACGTGGAGGCAATTTTAAGTATTCCATTGTGTGTTAATGGAGCTTGGGATAAGTTAGTTTTGGCTGAGAATAAAAATGGGAGGTTCTCGGTAAAAAGTGCATACAAGGTGGTTATGGAGGATGGCTTGTTTGGTGGAAGATCGAGCTACTCAAGCCAATCTGAGTTGAGGAAGGTCAAGAAAGGCTTATGGGGAATGAACGTTCCTAACAAAGTGAAACACTTTGCATGGAAAGCTTGTAGGAATATTTTGGCCATAAAAGAAAATTTGCGTAAGAGAAAAATCACGTCCAATGATATTTGTGATTGTTGTGGGACCCATATTGAGACTGTGAGTCATCTTTTTTGGTTTTGTGAACATGCCAAAACTATTTGGGCTTCTACTAAAATAACCATACCTTTCAAGGTGATTCCAGCATGGGACTTAATGAAGGTCTTGTGTCAGGCACAATAGTGGAGTGTCTCTTTGCCGGGTTTGGTGGAGCGAACTGTAATGGTTTGTTGGGGAATATGGAGAAATCGGAATGAGTTACATCATGGAGGTAAGGGTAGGACTGGTAGAGCTGTTGTTCAAGGCGCTTTAATGTTTCTGGAGGAATATTAGAGAGCAAATGAGAGTTCCGATGCTGTGTAGGAAAGGACGACTTTGCCAGAAAAGTGGAACCCACTGGCACAAGGCTGCTATAAGGTCAATGTTGATGGCGCCATGTTCAATAAACGGAAGCAAACAGGTATAGGCGTGGTCATTAGAGATGATGTAGGGGAGGTGATCGCCGCGATGAGCAAAAGGATGGCTGTTCCATTAGGTGCGCTGGAGACGGAAGCGAAGGCGATGGAGACCGCAGTTTGTTTTGCTGTAGATGTAGGAATTAGGGACGTGATTTTTGAAGGAGACTCGCTTCTGATCTACAACGCACTCCATGATTTGGGTTTGTCGCCGGCGGCCATCTAGAATATTGTTGCCGGTATTCTTCGACAAGCCTAGTGTTTCAGAACGTTTGCCTTCTCGCATATTAAAAGGCAGGGGAATGTCCCAGCCCATGTATTGGCCCAACATGCCTGTAACGTTGATAATTATGAAACTTGGCTGGAGGAATGTTCCAGCCAAATTGCATCTGCGTGTGCTCAGGATGTACGCGTTTCTCTTGTTTCTGAATAAATGGTATTTGATTTTCCTATTAAAAAAAAAAAAAAAAAAAAAACAATCCTACCTCAGTTAGAAAAGGATAAGGCTAGAATTGTTCCTATAAATATCATGTCTTGTACAATGATTACATTTTGGACACTAATTCAACATTTTTTTTTTCTCAAAAAGAAAAATAAAATTATTGCTCTCTTTCATCACATCATGTTTACAATTTCATGTCCTTTGTGGTTTTCGCGTCTTCCTTTAGTTTTTGTCAATATTACATGCATGATATTTGAGTTGTCCTTAGACTATTGATGCTGAAGCATGAGAATGCAACTAAGGAAATCTTTTTGGCAATGTAAAACAACCATGTGTTCATGCATGTTGACTTCTGACAACATCAAGCAACAATAATTAAATTGCTGATGCTATTGGCCCCAAATGATTTAGACTAGTGGAAATAAGAAAGAAAAGCATATGAAGAAAAGAGGGGAGGGTGTGGGTATATCAAACCCCACATGTCAGATTTTGATGAATTTTATGCTTCTTTTCAAATGTGCTGGTGATAGCAATGTATGTTGATGTATGACCAGTTTTCTAAAACATACACTGCATCTCTATTAAAAATTATAATTATGGTTGAAAGATTTGAGGAAGAAAAATGGTAATTGATAGTGATCGCATCCAGTCACTCAGTCCCTACGTGGTTCAAACAATCACTCTTTATTCAACTCAAGCTAAAATAAGCATTTTTGTTTGTTTAGTTCGTGGACAAAGTTTGGCTACAAACTTTATTGTAGGCGACTATAATTCTACTTAATATATTTAAATGTGAATTTTAACAAATTTATCATTGGATTACATTTTTTTTCTTATATGCTCCATGCTTGCAAAATTTTAAGAAAATAAAAAATTAATAGCTATGTCATCAATAAAATGTTTATATTTCAAATTTCCATAGTCTAAAATTATGTATAAAAAATAAGTTTATAAATTGAATAGTAAATAACATCCAATTGACACAAAATTTGATATGCTTATTAATAACATAAAAAACATACAATCAAACGGTTAAATTTTTAAAATATATAGACATATTAATTTCCTTGACGGGAATTACAGTCATTGACTATAACAAACATTGTAATCAAACTTTGTCCTTATTTCATTTAAAATTTTAAAATATGTTAGGTTCCAAATATTTAAGATTAAGTGTTTAGGTTTTAATTTTATAAATGTTGGCAAGCCGAGTATAAAAACATGTCTAGTATAAGATATTTATGTCTTATAACAGTGTTAGACATTGCTCAAGTTGATTCAAGTCAAGATTTAAGAACAATCAAGCTGCATAAATTCAAAAACTGCAAGGCTTGACTGATTGAGAGAGACCTTTGACCGATTGAATTGCGATTTTTGAAGATTTTAAATCAAGCCTGAAAGTCCATGAAACGTTTAGGCTTTCAGTTCAACACTACTAGGGATAAAAGGAACCCTAATTCACATTTCAGAAGCCTTGTGAAGTCTTGTGAGTTACTCCTGTGAGATCTGTGAGGTTCTGTAATCTTCAAACTCAACAAGCATCTACTGGAAAAAAATCCAAACACAAGTATCAGTGGAGTGTTTGTCTACAACAAATTCAAATAGAAGAGTCTGTGAATTCAGAGCTGCGTGTGGTTACATGAGTAAGTACGACAAGAGGTAGCATTAGAAGTAGGGGAAAATCTACTTGTAGACACTCAATTTTGCACCCATGATTTAATCAAGGAGAATGACTCGAATGACCATCCATGTAACAAAAATATTATTCATGCATCATTTTGTTCTTGCATTACATACATCATTTTTTCTACATGCATCATGTCATTCATTTCATATCATGAAAATGATCTTGAGATTCCATTGGTCGCAACGGTGTTTCTTGTTTCTAAATCGGACCATCAGATCGAAAGATATCGCATGATCAAGTTTGCACGATCCATATGCATTGTGTCTAGGAAGAGTCGACCACACATGATTCATTTAAATTAAGTCTGATTGGCCAAAAAATTAAAATTAATTAAATTTTTTTGTGATTGGTTGATAATTAGTGTTTAAGATAGGGATGCATGAATAGGAGTAAAAGGGATGATTGGATAATAATAAAATTGTAGATAATTTGAACTTTATCAAAACTTATTTTAAGGGATTTATTCACAAGATAAAAAAACCTGAATTATCTAGAAAAGAGATAAAAAAATCATTGACGGGGAGATGAAAACACGTCTAGATACAAGGATCGGCCAAAAAACCCTAAATGAGGAGTCCAAATGGCACTCGAACACGAAAGCGCATTTGGCCTCCAAGAGCCAATTCGGCACATTTGGAGTGCCTAACGACACTCTAAAAGTGTCAAAGTGCATTGGGATGGGCTTTGGCCCAACGACCTTCAGGTGATGATAATGCATACCCTTTTCGAACTTTACACAAAAAGATGCGTTTAGATTCAATACCTAATCGTCCATACCTATTTTTAAGGGATTTCTGACCTTTATAAATAAAGGCTGAACCTCATAATTCAACACCTTTTTTTTTTACGCAATGAGGGCATACGTTTTAAGACTAAAAGAGTGTTGATATTCTTTGATTCTCTCTAAGAATTGCTACAAGAGTTAGGGTTTTTAGGCTTCAAGGATAGCTAAATAAGTTTCTTTGAACCCTAAAAGATCCTCTTAAGAACAGAGAGTGCTCATGCAAGAGGTTGATTAATTTACCCTATCTTTTCCATGCTCCCTTTTATGTTGATGAATGTTTATCTCCATAACATGAATGATTCGTAATTATTTTGTTTAAAGCATGATTGTTTTTTTTTCTCCATAAAATTGTTATAATCTTTTTCTTGAATGTCAATAATTTGCATGTGAACAATACTTTTTTCTTAAAAATAAAAAATGATCTGCATCTTTATAAGATGTAGATCTGAATTTTTATCAATTAAAAAACTGATTAGTATCTTTCTTAGATACCAATATGATTTTCTTTAACATATATAGATTTTTGAGATAAAGAAAAATATTAAACGTGTTTTTGTTTGTTTTTATTTTAATTCATGATTGCATAAATTTCAATTATGAGTGAAACTATCTTCTTAAAGAAAAACCCTTTTCATTTTTTTTAACATCTTAAAAAAAGATCTGATATTTTTGTTATCAAAACCATTTTTTTATTATTATCATAAAAAAGATCTGATCTTTTACAAAACTTAAAACCATTTTTTTTTATCTCTTAAAAACAAATCTGAATTTTTTAACCAACCAAAAGAATTTTGATTTTATTAAATAAAAACATATCTGAATTTTTTCCTTCAAAAACCACTTTTTTCTATATATTATAAAACAGATCAGGTATTTTGACAAATCAAAATCAATTTTTTTAACAAAAAAAACAAAACAAAAAACAGATATGAATTTTCAAACAAAAGAAGAGATTTCAATCATAAACTAGGTTGTGTGATTTAATTTTTGTTTCACATGTTCAACATATCATACATGACATGCATATAATGATACATTGGTCACAAGAGTCTAGAAGATCAGACTCTGTCTAGGTGGAATGAGTGCCTAACACTTTCCCATTCTGTAACCTAGGCTCCGGATTTAGATTTTTAGTTAGGTGATTTATCTTTAATTTTATTTTTGAGTATATTGTAACTAGGACAAAAAGTCATGTATATTTGGTGGATTGTAACTAGGAACCAAAGCCATGTAAAGTTCAAATTTTTGAACTTGTATTTTTATTATTTTATTCAATCAATGAATGGAACATTCAATCATGTAAATTTATAATTAGTTTTTCTTTTTTTTGTACATAAAAAATAAGTGGCGACTCCACACCAATTACCTAAAAAGAGAGGTGCCCTTAAAAGCACTCCAAAAATCTCTCTTTTTTGAGAGGCAATTTCCCTGGTCTCTCACACTACTGTAAACACTTCCATTCTATTTAGTGAATTTGTTACTTTGTGGATTGTTTAGGCTAAATTCTCCCCCAGGTTTTTTACCTAGAAATTGGATAGTTTCATTGGTTTTCCAAGGTCAACATATCTTTTGTCTTATTTACTATTCCACTTTGTGTGATATGATTGTTATTGTTTAACATTGATTTGCATAATAAATCTGGTTAATTAATTAGGTTAAACAATCTAAGTTTACAGGAGTCTAAATAAACAAACAAAAATTGTTTGAATTCGATATAATTCCAACCTATGATGACTTCTCTATTATGATTAAGACTTTAGCAGATCCTTTATTTAGTTATAAAAGATTTTAATAATTAAGCTAACTAGAATTAATGGAGAAATTTTAGCCACTACTTTATGACATTTGGGCTTGACTTGCACAAAATTAAAGCTAGGATATTAATTGCTAGGTTCTTCAAGGCGTTTTAGAAGGTTAACATGATAATGTCCAAGAATTCCTATATAAAGTCCCGAAGTCACCTAGTGTATCTGAACAACTATCTATAATGTGAGTAATAAATGGTCAATATAAGTTTCTAGATGAATTTTGTTTGTTCGTTTAGACCCCTTAAACAGATTGTTTAACCCCTTAAACAGATTGTTTAACCTAATATATTAACGAAGTGATTATTTAGATTAATTATTCAAATCTAGGTTAAACACAAATAAATCATATCATGCTAAGCAGTAGAAAATTATTAACACCACGATATGATGTCTCTGAAAAACCGATGAAACGAACTGTTTTAAGGTAAAAACCTGGGGAGGATTTGACCTAATTATTCTCAAGGTAAACTAAATCCACTATAAGAGAATTGAAGTTTTTACAATCAGATTTAACCCTAAATCTATTGCTACCTCCAGTAGTAACTTACTGACACGATCACGTGCAAGCTCTGAATCCATTGAATCCTTCTCTTCTTGAATTTACAGCAACACAGGCTGTCTTGCTTGTGACTTTGAGATCCCACTCAAAGCTTTCAGATCATTATATCTTGATGCAGTAACTATGTTATACCAAAGCTTGATTGTAGTTCTAGCTCCGGTAGATTCTTGAGTAGTTAGAAGGTACAAAACTTCTCAGACCTCACAAAGAGTAACACACAAGTCTTCTCAAAAGTCTGAAAAACTTAGCTAGGGTTTCCCTTTTATATGTAGAGAAGTTGGAATGAAACCCTGAACGTTTTTGCGAGCTTGGGCTTGTTTAAAAATTCTGTAGAAAAACTGGACTTGTGATTTTCAATCAGTCGAGCCTAATTCTCGATTGGTTGAGTAAGGCAAAACCACACTTCCTTTTTTTGCAGTCAGTTGGACTTGAACCTTGAAACAAACACTTTTAAGCATTGCCTAACATCTAGACTAGACATGTTTTGTTCTTAGTTTTCCAACACAATAAAAATATGATTCTAAACATTTAAACCTAAATCTTTAGAATCTAACAATCTCCCCCTTTGGCAATCCAAGACAAAACACACATACAACATGTAATGCTTAAATTAAATATCAGCCCAAATACAAGTTATTGCCCTAATACAATTCTCACATAACTACTAACTATTAGTTGCTAGTATAGACAACAATTGTTGAAAGAATTAACTTGTAAATTCCTGAAACACTAAAAGCAAACCATAAATGCATGTGTGGAAGATACAGTACCATAATTTAAGTAAATATCTAAACTTTAATTCACAAAACATATAAAGAGACAGTGAACACATCAATAGTGAATAACCTCATCATCAATAACTATCATAACTAACAAGCACATTAATGTTTGTGAAATAAGAACAAAACACTAAACAGATATAAACAATGAAAAATATAAACATCAAAACTAAATAGGATAAAAATACATCAAACTCCCCCTAAATACAATAAATCTACTCCCCCTAGTTTGTTACGAATTGCCAAAGGCAACATCAGCCATTAGAGGGTGGAGGAGGTGGAAACGAACTCCTATACTCCATAAAATTTGCTCTCAAGGAAGCAACATCTGTCAACAACTCATCCAAAAGCTGTCCATGAGTAGCTTGAGTGGTCTTAAAAGACTCCATCATGGCACAAAGTGAAGGAGGAGGGGCAACAGTAGGGTCTACATCATCAACACCACTAGAAGGATCCACATCAGCAGTTGGTTCCACAAAAGTCTCCATAGTAGTAGGCATAGCACTAGAGGCAGGAGCTGCAGTAGAAGCTTCTCCTCGTGATCTCTTAGACGTCCTAGTGCTTGGCTCAACACTCTTCATTTGTGTCTGTCGCTGGTTAAGATAGGTGGCTCCTATGGGGGCAGTGATATGCACTAACTTTAAGGGAGGAAACTTAGACAACCCTAAAAATCTCAAAATCCTATACATATAAATGGGAAAGAACAATTTCTGACCTTTACTCTTACTCCTAGAAATATCAACAATGGTTTGGATAAACATGGAAGGAAAGTACATGGAACCACCAGTAACAAAAAGCACAAAGAAAATCACATCTATCTATAGGAACAGTATGGACATGTGAAATGGGATAGATGTTATGACAAGAAATTCTCAAATACAAAGAATTAAGCTTAGTGAATTCACAAGAATTGATTCTTGGTTCAGTACCCCAAGAAATAGGAAGATCACAAAAAAGTGACATAATGTCATCAACGGATGGAAACTCAATGTATGGTTATGTGGGTTTACAAAGGTATACCTAAAGCTTCACAGACAATTTTTTTAGTTATAGTAAACTCTTGACCTTTAATCTAGGAAGTCAAGTAATGACCACTCGTTACCTCAAAATAGACAAAGAGGTTAGATTAAAACTCTCTAATCAAAGCTATAGGAGGAGGATTAGACACCTTACACAAAGAAACCCAGTTCCTAGACACAGTTTCTACGAATGGAAGGATCTAGCTCTCTCAAAACTATTTCCTTTTCACCCCAAATAGACATATACTTAATCAAGGTCTCATATATATCCTCACATTTGGCAGATCTCTATCAACAAGGGCTGAACCAGAAGAGGAAGACCCAGGGTTCCTATTTGCTCTAGTTTTAAACTTCCTACAAACCTTAGGAGCCATGACCAAGGATAGAAACAAAAACAACAAAACAAAACCAAGGGCATACTGCATTAAAAAGGGTTAGAGACAAGATAACATGCAATTTTGAAAAAATATATCATGCATGATATTATAATTCATATGATGCATGATTTAATGCTCTAAAATAGTCTAATTTCATCACAATTTTGAAATTTGACCAAGAAATTTAAGAATTATAGAAAATCCCCAATTTTGAAAAACCTAATTTTAAAAAAAAAATCCTCATATTGATCAATTGAACAACATAACAAGTATAAGACATGTTATAATCACTCAATCTATCAATCACACAGGTCAATCTTGTCCAGTTTATCCCAATTTCACAAAATCCCCAAATCTCTCAAGAACATTAGAACCCTAATTTCAAAAAATTCAATCAACCCCAAAAATTTTGAAATTAAAGCATGTGAATCATGTTTATACGATGCATGAACAAAAACCCATGATTTAGTTTTGATCAAAATGCCCAAAAACATCAAAGACCATAATTTTTTAAAAGTGCAAAAATCCTAGAAAAATGCATTAAATCATGTAATTTGATGAAAAAGAAAAGGAAAAAGTGTCTTACCTAAAGAGTTTGAAGAAAACCTTTGAATCTTTGAGCTGGAAAATGACAAAAAAAGTTTGTGAGAAGGGATTGAGAGAGGAATCAGAGAGAAAGACAAAGAGCTTTTGAAAAAGTTAGATCTGATTCCTAAAGTACGACATAGCATGAACTAGCAAAGTGTAGAAAAATAAAGCTCATCAAAGCTAAACAACGTACACAGTCATGAAATGTAAATTTCATAGGCAACCTCAATTACACATCTTGAAGATGTATAATACAATTTTTTTTTTTAAAGAAAAAAATTGAAAAAAAACAAAAAACAAACCTAGAATGCAATGTATGAATGTTATGCAAATGCAAGCCTAAAGAAAAACAATTTTGGACACAAGAGATAAAAAGAATTAACACAAGGACCATGTCAGACAAACTCACTAAGGCTGCGTCTTTTGCATCTAGACATTTTTAGATACAAACTTGGAGTTGGGTTTTCTATTAGAGTTTACCCTAATTTCAGCTCCAGTATTGGTATAAAGGTTAAGAACCTTTACCAACTCATGAATAACTGCCATAGGATCTTGTGCTTTTGGCATTGTCATTTTTTGTTTGGAAACTTGCTTTAACGCTTACAACTTAAAGCAATTTGGTCTAGTATGCCTAGCTCCACCACAAATGTGACAAAACCACTGGGGTTTGTGGTTTTTCTTGCTTCCAGATTGATTGAGATTCTTAGGTTTAGACTCACTCAGATCAACCCTAGTTCTTCTAGAAGCTGAAACTACTTCCTTATGTACCTTAACTTCAGAAAGAGTTGGATGAACAACAGAAGATGATGTAGCATGTACAAACTTAGGAGGATTCACTAGAGGAGTAGATCCACTCTCAATAAACCCTAAACCTGTCTCATCAGAGACAGACTTTTGAACATATAACATCTCATTTAGTTAAGAAGTAGAAGTTCTATCTATTTGTTCTCTAGCAACAGATAATTCAAATTTAAACTTTTAACATTTTCAAGCAAAGTCATGTTCTCAATCTTAACAGAGTTCAAGATTTCTTGTTGGGAAATTTAGACCTTAGTTGATAGAATTAACAAATTTTAAACCTAAGTTGTTAATTAGATTAATTATGAATAAAACTTGTTAAACAAACAAACATCAATATCATGTCAAAATCATATGCAGTGGAAAAGTAAATAAGACAAGATGTGATGACCTAGGAAAACCAATGAAACAAACTAGTTTCATAGTAAAAAACCTGGGGGAAAACCTTCTCGAAAAGCAATCCACTATAGTAAAGAGAAGTTTAAGATCTAGTACAAAACCTTTGTCCCTAGACTCTAGAATCCCCGTAGATGAACTTATAGTAGAAACCTTCTACCGCTTTAGAACCTCTGAATTCTTCCATATATGAACGCTACCTTTTTTATGCACGGATCCCAGTACATGATTAACTCCTTTACATGAATCCCAGTACGTGACTCACTCACCAACTTTAGGAAGAAGAATGTTGGCTGCAAAGTTCTTCATTTCATCAACAATGAAGATCAAGAAGCACTTGGTTACAAAACCCTAAGGCGCAAAGATGCAATAGCTTCTTTTAGAGAGAATAATCACTCGGTCACTTTCTCATATGTTCTCTATGTATTCAAACTAAGCCTTATATATGTTTAGGATTGTGAGAAAAGAACCCATACACATACATGTTAGCATGGGCCGAAAATCAGATCTGGAAATCTGAATTTCGTAAAGCTCGATAGATACAGCTGTCGGGACCTCGATAGATAACTATCTGTCGAGCAGCTGTTGAGCTTTAATGAATCAGCACTTCTTCACTTGTTTCTTAGATAGATTTGTATAGTTTCAATACTAGATTTGAACTCTTACTCTTTGAAGTATTAAACATATCCTAAATCTACCCAATTACAAGTAAAGTGCATTTTGTTAAAGAATTAGCCAACTACATAAAATGTTGACATATGTTCTTGACAACTAATCGCATATGTCCTAACAATCTCCCCCTTTGGCAATCCGTGACAAAACCACAACAAACAAATGAATATATGAGAGAAGTCATAAATCACTCAACTTATACTCACTTGTTAAGTACAATAAAATCTATCCTAACACAAACTCTTGAAAAATTTTGCAAGAAGAGAGTTTATGACAAGTAAACTTTGACAACGTATATTTTTGAAATACTTTAAACAAAACACATCAAGACATCTTTGTGTGAAGTAGAAATAATAGATTGCATACAGATAAAGAAACATGTGTATAAAGAGAGAAATGAAACAACACATGTAGAGATAGGTGAAGAAAACATACATCATCACATATATATCAAAGATAAGCACAATGTATGTAAACATGGTCATAAGACCGGTGTACAAGAAGAAGAAGCTAAAAGTTGCTCCTACAACAACAAGGAGGTAAACACTCCCCCTAACAGGATGAAACACATCTCTCCCTTATAAGGGCACGTATTTCTCCCCCTAACATGCAAAGTCTTTAAAAAGAAACCACATATTTCCACAATTTCTCCTCTTTTTTGTCACGATTGACAAAGGGTAAAGGAAGTTATAAAGCCTCACTTGAGAAAAATAAAGATGATCAAGGATGATCAAGGGGGCACAAAGAATCCATAAAAGTGCATGAATGTAATGATTCAAGATTCTATGGATGACAAGATCAAAGATATATGCAAAATATGTGAAAAACAATGCATGGAAGAGAATCTCGATCGATCGAGAGGTGTTAAGCAGCTATCGAGCTAACCTCGATGGATCGAGAAGGTGTTAAGGATCTATCGAGTAGACATAAAATTTCTTGATGGATCGAGAAGCTATCAAGGAGTTATTGAGATTGCGAGAAGAAAAAGATGAAGAGCTCAATAAATAGCCTAGTTTTTGAGAGGTGTTGAGGAGCTATCGAGATTGCTACATAAATATGAATGCAATCAAACATGCAACTCAACCAACGATCCAATCAACATTTTAGCTCTCAAAAACATTTCTCAACAAGAAAAATGTCATGCACTTTGATCCAAAACACACACATACACACACACACACACAAAACAAGTCTAATTAATTTTATATTTCAAAAACAAGTCACGACAGTTTAGTGAGCATACATTAACGCATGTAAACCTTGTGATGGCCAAGTCACATTGTACCTGCACATGTATCAAAAGTAACAAATAATATTGCGTCTTGTGTGCGAAAAACATCGCCAGATTGCATATCTTTGTTATGACGATTTAAGATATGAGAAAATCAATTTAACTCACACACGATCATAATTGCTTGATGAGGACTATCACTTTCGAAGTACATCCTATAACTCCCACATCTCCTGGAATACACGCTTGCAATCATATTTTTAAAGCATTTTGATCTTTTTGCTTTTTAGTTTCTTTGCATATTTTCTTTTTAAGCAAACCATGCATGGGCATATAGGAGATAGAAAAGAAATACCCAATTATGTTAAGTTTTTTGACATTGCACTTTTGCTATGCCGAAGCATACAGATGTCATTGACATTTCACTTTTGGTATGCCAAAGCATACAAATGTCATGTCATGATTGGTGGGTAACAGTGGTGAGATGGTTATTTATGCCTTTCTCTTAGGATTTTCTAGTCCTTCTCGTCAAGAAGAGTGATACGAGTGTTAAGTACAAGAGATTACTTAATCTTACTCATCACGAACAAAGAGCCACAAAGCTCACTTGCTTAGTAGTGCATAAAGATGCCCATCTAAGCTACAAAAGGTACAAAGTTTAGAGAATTTTGTTTCAATGGCCATTTTAAGGTTCACAAAAACCAATGTACATATACACACTGTTTTTGTATTTTTCTGATTTTTCCATTTTTTATTTTTATTTTGAAAACAAACAAAATAAAAACTAAACAACCAAACAAAAACAGACAAACAACATGAAAGCATGAAAGAAAGATGCAAATGCATGAAGGCATGATAGAAAGGTGTAGATGCATGGAAGCATGATTCCAAAAGCAGATAAGAAATCAAGAAAATAAGAAATCAAGCAAAAAGAGTCCTACTTTAGATAGAGAGAATTAAAGCAGAGGATAAACAGAAAAGACAATTAAGTTTTAGGCTCATTTCTCACCCACACAGCACGAGTCTTTGGTCATGAAGATGAAAAGACACGTGTCCTAGTATGTCTACTAAAGGACATGGAAGAATTAAAATTCTTCTAAAATTGAGTTAAAAAGCTCAAGACTTTTAATAACTCTCCAAACAAATGTATAGGTCCTTGAGAGGAAACCAACAAAATAAAGACTAAATAACCAAACAAAAACAAACAAACAATTATGAAGGCATGAAAGAAAGATGCAGATGCATGAAAGTATGATAAAAAATGCAGATGCATGAAAGCATGATTTCAAAAGCAGATAAGAAATCAAGCAAAGAGAGTCCTACTTTAGATAGAAAGAATTAAAGCAGAGGACAAACAGAAAAGACAATTAAGTCTTAGGCTTATTTCTCACCTAAATCTTTATAACCTAACAACTTTAAATTAGAAACATAATTCAAGATATGCATCACTTTAATTTGCATTTCTTTCATTCAAGCCTACTTGATTTGGTTAGTTTATTCTAACGGCAACCGATCAATATAACCTCAATTATTCTGAACAGAGGAAAGGTTTTATTTTTTAATTTTTAGGCTCAAGGAATTAAAGCTCTCAATACACTTAGAGCAGCTAACTCTCCCAACGAAAATCCTTGGAAAATGTTAGATTAAAAAAGTCACTGCATCAAACTTAGTTACTGTTTTACATATCGCCGCTCAAATGAGTGTCGAGTGATTGTCCAATGAAGGTTAATTTGCTTAACTTGGATTTTTGCTTAAGCAAGGCACAATTTTGCTTGATCGAGTTATCTTTAACGCATGACCTTCAATAAAAAATTGACTCCATACTTTTCCCATTTAATTTTGCAATAATTACAACCTTCGTAACACATGTTTTGACGTAAGAATTAGCCAACTTAAGTTCTAAATATTAGCAATCTTCCTCTTTAGAAATTTTGTGACAAAGCATTATAAATAACTCAATACAATAAAAGTAACCCTATAAATCATAGAAAAACTATAATTACTATCGATTATGTAGGTCATATTTTTATATATTGGTATATATGATATTAATACATAAATGTTAAAGTAAAAATAAAAAATGATGCAATGTAGAAATAAAAAAAGTATGCACATGCACTAAACAAGTAAAGCCTGATGATCACCACAGACATCATAACTTAAACAACAAAAGCCTTCTTTAGTGGGGCTTGTCCATGATAATGGGGCTTAAGGATAACTCTTGAGAAAACTAATCCCCTGCCTACACTTTGATACCATTTGAAAGAAACAAAAATAATCAAAGATTGACCACAACAATATAAATAACGGAGTAATGGTTGCTTATGCCAAAAGTTAACATATTATCTGAAAGCTTACTAGAGTAAATGCTAGAGCTAATTAAGACCTCTAAATTTTAATTATGGCTAGATTGATTTTATGCTAAAAACAATTAAAGCGGAATGTACATAATTTTCCAATTAATTAACCAAAACATTCAACAGTTGCATGGATGAACATAAAGATGTAATGCTATAATGTAAAGAGTAGCAAAGAAGAGAATATCAAAACCAGGATAACGCACGGTGTGTTATCTAAGGGGAAATTGAAGAACTCGGTGTAAAAACCTCTTTGCAGCCCTTCAAGCTGAAATGATCCACTAGTAAATAAGTTGGAGTACAAAGATAATCAAAGAGACCCTCTAAGCCTAATATACCTGTTAGGTTCATATTTTTATATAATTGGCATATCCTATGACAAAATGCACTTTACTTGTATTTGGGTAAATTCAAGTAGGTTCAAGATAATCATTATAAGTGTTTACATTGAAGACATAAAGATTACTCAATAACTACTCAAGAAAAGTTGAATATGCAATTCCCGATACCTTCTCGATACCTGTCGATCTATCGAGGTTTACTGAAGCTCGATACCTATCTCGATCTATCGAGCTTACGGGATTTCTAATATAACTTGCAACGTTTTTAATTCTAAAAGGCTATTTGTTTATGGGTTTGTATAATCCTTATAGGACTAGGAAAGCCTAAGGTTTGTAACCGTAATTGGAATAGGAGAGCCTATTTGAAAGGCCCATTGAACTCCTATTTAAATAAAGAGGTGTAGAAAAAAAAACCCTAATCCTAGAGAGCTTTATAAGATTTTCCTTTTGAAGTCCTAGCCTCTTCCTACAGAAGAAAGAGTTCTTGCTGCGTTTCTTGTACGCCTTTGGGTTCTGTAACCAAGCAAATTTTCTAGCACCAACATTGAAGATCTTATTGGTGTTTTTATGTAAAGCTATTGTAAATCAACTACAACAATTAAAGGGTTGTTGTGGAGTTAGTCATGTATTGGGATCCGTGTAAAGGAGTTAGTTACAGATTGGAGATTTGTGCATCAAAGGAAAGAAGGCTACTACAAGATCAAATCTAATTGGGTTTTGGAGCGAAGGTTCAACTGTAGATTGGTATTTTGGGATAGGCTAGGGTAGTCGTAAGATTCCTTATACTTGTAACCTCTTGATTGTTGATTAGTGGATTCTTAGGAATGGTGACCTTAAAATCATCCAGTGGGGTTTTTGCCTTGCGAGAGGTTTTTCCCATTTGTCAACAAATCACCGTGTCAATTTAATTTCCGCTGCATTTAGTTTATTTGGTGATTTGTTGGTGCCTTCATGATTCACATGCAATTGAACCAAATTAATCAACTTGGGTAATTGAATTAATTAACCGAGGTCAAGCTATCTTAACTAACACTACCCAAGTACTTGAGCCTTTCAAGCTCCATCTACCAATAAACTTCTCAGAGTTTTGTCTACACTTACTTTCCAGATTCCGCAACTAAAACTAGTTGCACCGCTAAACTCCAATGCTTCCCAAGGTCCAAAACATCAACACTTAGATTTTGTGTAGGTTGTGTTTGTGTAAAATCTCCTCTCAAAGTAAGACAATGGGAGAGTAGAGAATAAGAGACTACAAGGATTTCTGTCTTGAGGATTAGTAGTTTTCCCTAAAAGGTGAGTGTTATGAAAACTTCAATCTCTCTAGGGATTTTTTATTTTATTTTAATATCTAATAGCCTCTATTGGTTTAAACATAATAATAATGGAAATAACAAAAAGAGAAATTGAATAATACTTTTGAATATTATTAATTTGAAGAGAAAGAATTATACAACACTATTTAGATTGAGGTGCAACACTCGTTATCTTTAAGGAGATTCAAGCCCTTGGTTGGCTAAGCTTTGTAACTGGTGCAGACCTTCTCTAACTTGTCTTTCCAAGGATACAACAGTCCAACAAATGTCGTATGGCTAGAACAACCTCTAGACAAAGTGTTCTGTAAGGTTGAATTTATTCAACCATTTGTTGGCTTTATTCCATGCCAAATTTGCTTGTAATTCAGCAATTAGATACCCTATATTTAGGTGAGAATCATGTAAGGGTTGTGTGTGAGAGAGTGTGAAGAATTTAAGTGTGTGTGCAATCAAGAAGTTTTTTGCGACTGGATCTCGCGAGTGGTGACTCGCCAAAAATGCCACATGTGTGAAGCATGCAGGAAGCTGAAGGGTCATGATAGCTGGAGCACTACAGGACAAAAAGTACATTATGGCCAGTCAGTTATTTCGCGACTGAAACTAGCGACTAGTCCTAGTCGCAAATCAAGTCACTAGAACCCCCAATTATGCAGAAAAATGACTTTTCACATTCCTTCTCATATCCTACTATAAATACCCTTATACCCATGAAATGTAGAGAGCTTCCAAAGAAAGTTTTGAGAGAAAAACCCTAGAGAAAAAAAAGATTGATTCATCCACAATCATAGACATTTGATTCTACAAATTCCTCTACTCTCATCCTCTACATTGACATACCCTTGAGAGGTTCATTAGCCAAATTCTTATCTCACCATATCCATATTTGTGAGGAGGTTATTTGGTGTTTAGGAAGCAGTTTAGAGAGGACCAATTTATTTGGTTGATGCAATGGGCTTATTGCGAAATCTAGAAAGCTAAAGAAGACACGGTTAGACTTAACCTTGTTGGAGCAAGAAGCTTGGAGGGCCTAATTGCATTGGGTAGAATAGGCTTTGAGGGTCTATTACTATTCGTGTATCCCAACTTTATTCTTTAGTGGATCATTTCATCGCTTGGAGGGCCGCAGAGAGGTTTTTTGCGAGTTCTTCGGTTGCCTTTTCAATAACACGTGCTAGTGTTATCTTTGTGTTTGCATCTCTCTAACCCTTATTTTTGCCTTTTAATTGCTGTCGTGTTATGATTAATTATAGTTTAAAGTTGTTTATTTATTGGGTATTGCTTGTACTTATCATTCCACACATCTACTGTTTGAGTATAAGCTTGTGTTGCTTAATTTGAAAAAGGGGTCTAAACATTCACTAGTATTTTACACACCAAGTGAACTTTCATGTTTAAGCCCAAAGCTTCACTAGGTAGCAGGTATTGGGTTTGAATGAGTCTATTAATAGGCTTAATGGGCCTCACAAAATTATTAATCAAATGAATCTAATTAATTAAACCCATTATTCTGAAGTAGTGAGTGTTACAACATTATTTACTGGATATTAATTTGATGGGCTAGAGTTACACAATTAATGGATGAGATAATGAGCTTCTGAAGAATCAATTCATTTTCATTTTTGAAACCTCCTCGCTTCATCTCTCCTTTGCGCACGTATCTAGCCCAATATCTGAATTAATACATATTAGCCTATTAATCACCACAATTAAAAAGAATAAAATATTCTCTCTCCTTTTCAATGTGGAACTAAACATTTTTATTAACTTCTCATCTTCCATATTAACTCCCACATCTTTACAATTATGTTGTAATATAAATCCATTTTATTGAATTAATATTAAAATGCTCTAACAATCCCTCACTCATTTTAATATTCAATTTTTTAGCTAAAGAGAGATTATCAGGCAAAGATGGGTCACTATGCATCATGAAGGTGTGCTTTGCATTGAACCTTCACTTAGTAAAACAACGATTTCAACTCCAGAGTTGTAGAGGTCTCCGACTTGAACTAGGATTGCTTTAGGGAAATTGAGTGTCATTGCTTACACACAACAACCCAGGTGTTGATATGAGCTTTTATAGGTAGTACTTTACGGCCGTGTGCTGATCCCAGTTTCATGAGTGTATTTGAGATTAAGTTCAAATCTCATAGGGAGAGGCCCCACACCCACACTTACATAGTTCAAATTTTGTCAAGGGTGCTCCTATAATTTTGACACCTTGCTCCTATAATTTTGATACCCTATAATTCTCATACAAGTTACAAATTTCATTAAGAGTTTTTTACTCAACCTCTCCACATTATAGGATAAATGCACTTACATCATAGGGATGAACAATTAAAAATTATTTACAAAATAAATAATTAAAGAAATAAACAGTACATTTCTTATGATCATCGTATGGTTTGTTTTTCCCATTGAACCTAATTCTCAGGATCTTTGGTCCATGGGTTGGGTATCCTCATATATGACTCATTAATCTATGGACTTTAGTCCCATCCCCCTTAATGTATTCTAGACTATATCTTTTGCTAGGGCCCTGGTAAATGGATCTATAAGATTATTATTAGACTTAATATAATCCACAGTTATTATGCCACTACTCAAATAAGATCACATGATGTTGTGCTTTCTTCTTATAGGTCTGGATTTACTGTTGTAATAACAGTTGTTAACTTTACCAATTATGGCAGTACTATCACAATGAATTAATATAGGTGGAATTGGCTTTTCCTAAAGTGGAATTTCATATAAAAAATCTCTAAGCCAATTTGCCTCTTCACTAGCTACAGCTAATGTTACTAATTCAGCTTCCATTGTTGAATTAGCAATTGTTGTTTGCTTTTTAGATTTCCAACAAATATCACCACTGCCTAAGGTAAAAATATAACTAGTGGTAGAGAGAGGATCACTTGACAAAGTATTCTAATCGGCATCACTAAAAGCTGCAATCACAACAGGGTATTTTTTATAAAATAAGCCATAGCTTTTGGTACCAATTAAATATCTCATGACTCGCTCAATAGCTAGCCAATGATCTTTACTAGGCTTGCTAGTAAATCTGCTAAGCACTACTACTACATATGCAATGTCAAGTCTAGTACAATCAATAGCATAACGCAAACAATCAATGATGCTAGCATAATCATTTTGATTAAAAATCTCATCATCATTATTCACAGGAAATAAATGAACACTAGAATCAAAAGGAGTGGCTACACTTTTGTGATCATGAAAATTATATTTCCTCAAAATTTTCTCAACATAATGTGATTGACCAAGAAATATTTCATCACATGTTTTTGTAATTTTCATGCCCAAAATAAAATTAGCCTCACCAAGATCTTTCATATCAAAATGGCTTTTAAACATATTTTTTGTCTCATTTATAACATGCATATTTGAGCCAAAAATCAACATATCATCCACAAATGCCATGATATCAAAGCCTCTTTTAAATTTTGGGGATTTTCCTCAATGTTAAAAACATAATAATCATGACCAAAATCCTTTTCAACTCTAGCTCTTTTAAAAGGAAATTTGAAAGGAAATATTTTCTTGTGAAAAAATATTTTCTTCACACTCACTATTTTTCAATTTAAAAGGAAAATTTTCTTCATGAAAAATTGCATCACCAAATTCAAAAATAATTTTTTTTTCAAGATCAAAAAAATCTATAGGCTGCACTATTAATTGCATAACCAAGAAAAGCACAAGTAGTAGGTCTTATACTTAATTTAGGTATTTTAGGGTCAATACGCCTTACATAAGCAAGACAACCACATACTCTCAAATATCCCATATTTGGCTTATGTCCTTTCCACATCTCAAATGGTGTGGTATGCGACTTTTTATGTGGCACTCTATTCAAAATAGGACATGCACTTAAAATAGCTTCACCCCAAAAATGTAAAGGTGCACTAGATTCAATTAACATGCATTTGTTAACGCAATTAGAATTCTATTTTTTTCTTTTGGCCACATCATTAGAAGCGGGTGAATATGGTGGAATAGTTTCATGAATAATTCCTAAAAATTGAACAAATGAGTTGAATGCACTTGATTTATACTCACGGCCTCTATCACTTCTTATTCTTTTTAATTTTCTATTGAATATATTTTCAACTTATTTTGAAAAATCTTGAAATTTTTTAAAAGCATCACTTTTATTTATCAACAAATAAACAATTGTATATTTTGAGAAATCATCAATAAAAGTGATAATATATCTATTTCCCCCACGAGTTAAAATTCCCCCAAACTCACATAAATCAGAGTGAATTAACTCAACCAAATCTAATTTCTTAATTAAAGAATAGGATGAATCTCCAAAAGGAAAATCCAAATGTGATTGTTTAATTAAGAAACATAATGGTTTTTTTTTTTTTAAAGAAATTGCAGATTTGATTTTTCAAAATAAGAAAGAAAGAATTTTTAAAAATAAAATTCAGATATGATTTTTGTGTTTCAAAAACAATGGAGATTTTAAAAATAAATTCAGATCTGGTTTTTGGTTTTGGAAAAAAATGTAGTTTTGAAAAAAAAAATTCAGATCAAATTTTTGGTTTTGGAAAACAATGGAGATTTAAAAACAAAATTCAGATATGATTTTTAGTTTAAGAAAACGATGAAGATTTGAAAAATAAATTCAGATCTGATTTTTAGTTTAAGAAAACAATGAAGATTTGAAAAATAAATTCAAATCTGATTTTTGGTTTAAGAAAACAATAGAGATTTGAAAACTAAATTCAGATCTGATTTTTGGTTTTAGAAAGCAATAGAGATTTGAAAACTAAATTTATATCTGATTTTCGGTTTAAGGAAACAATAGAGATTTGAAATATAAATTCAGATCTGATTTTTGGTTTTGGAAAACAATGGAGATTTGAAAAACAAATTCCGATCTAATTTTTTGTTTAAGAAAAACAATAGAGATTTGAATAATAAATTCAGACCTGATTTTAGGTTTTCATAAATAAACAGATCTAATATTTAATGATATGCATTACATTATTACATGAAAAAAAAACACATATACATAAACAAACATTCATCATATAATCACTCGAAAGAAGAATCAAAACAAATAAAAGAGACAACATGTTCAAAAAGGCATGGGAAATTGAATTAGCTTTGTGGAGATGTAAATAAGAAGATGGAAACTTACCTGCATCAATGCATCAATGAATATTGCAAGGGAATGAGGAAATCACTTTAGAGTTAGAGATAGGATGAGGCTCTCTAAGTCCTAAAGAGATTGTGCTTAATATAAAAGAAAGTCCTAAAGTTGAACTTCCAGAATTTCTTTTACGTTAAGAGTAGATGGGTGCTAATTTCTTATTTTAATTCTGTATTTATAAGGGTTTTGTGCTTAGAAATCAAGTTAGGGTTGCTTAGGAAGTTAGCATGCCCTAGTTAGATTGAATTTTATTCCTAAAAAATCGAATTTGATGTGTTTTAGCTTGATTTGAAAATTTTTGGGCCGTGCCTCGGAGTTTTGCCAATCGGCACTATGGAAGTGCCGGCACTCTTGAGTGCTGGGCCCGTTCTCCTCTTTTGGTTCAATTTGAACTCTTTTTTAGGGGTTTTCTGAGTGGGGAATTGCACTTGGATGTATTATAAACTCGTATTCCTAAATAAATCCCTTTTAATTTGATAATCAGATCCTTAAAATAATGATTATCTGAAAGATAATTATTACAAGAAGAGCTTAATTATCAACAACTCCCTTATGATCTAATTATCCATTTTATTCCTATGCAACCAAGCTTATTTTTTATCAGATCCAATAGCCAATCACATAAATTACTTAATCAATTTTAATTGCTGATCAATCAAATTTAATTTCAATTAATCACACATGACTACTTCACCCATATAAGATGCATGTAGACCGTAAGAACTTGATCTTGTGATATCTTTCAATCTGATGGCCCGATTTTGGAATCGGGCATATCGTCGCGATTGTTAGAGTCTCAAGATCATTTTTATGATATGTGTGAATAATTTACTACATGAAATACAATTATGATTTTTGGGTATTTAGAGTGGGTATTTCAGTCAACTTTCAAGATTAAATTATAGGTGCAAAATTGAGTTTTTACAGCTTGATATGCTCTCATGCTTGCATGCTCTTATGCTCGTATGCCCAAACGCTCACTTACTTGCTTTGATTATCAAATGCTCACATGCTTGCACATTCACACGTTCATATGCTTCATGTTCACACTTGCACGCTCATATCTTCACATGCTTGTATGCTCACATTTCTAGATGTTCACATGTTTCCATGTTCATATGATCAGATGTGTATGCTTATACATTCCTTTGACTTTCACTTGATTGATTGCCTTTAACGTGATCCTTTCTCTTGCTTTCTATTTATCTGTCTCACATGACCCATAGACAAACTCTATGGCTTAGTAGCATGCATGCATTCACATAGACTCATTAGATAGACACCATTTATCCACTATCTAGTAACAATATATGAAGGTTAGCTACGGTTGAGCAGGCTGAAGGTGCCTAATATCTTCCCATGCTATACCTTAACTCCAGACCATCTTTAGTAGGTAGACCTTCATGAAGTCATTTTTTATTCTTGGACTTATAACTAGGTGACGACTCCTTTTGCCTCTTTTCTTAAGAGGCACCACAAACTCCCAAGCTCACTTTAAGTCTAAAATCGCTTTCAAGGAGTTCAAGTACCGCGCACCCTGCCTTTGCAAGAAGAAACTAGTATGTTGATATGTCACCTAAAGAGGATATGAATCACAAAATTTACAGTGGGGGTAGGTTATAGCTGGGTTTTAGACTTGCACGAGGGTAGGAGATTTTTATTGGAGAGTTTAGGGCCCATAAGCCTTCGTTTTAAGTCAAACATAAAACAATTTCAGCTTGACTAGGATTTTCAAACAGCCAAAGGCTTGAAAAATAAAAAACCTTTTATGCTGAAACAAGTGCAACCTAAATCTTCGAATACACGAGGTTATTTGAATCCACAAGAAGAACTCGAGTCCCAAAAAAAAAAAGAAGAGAAAACCTCAATGCAATTTTATTAATCAAAAGTCTTAATGCCTGATGGATTGTAACCACTCATTTAATGCCTAGGGTGGTTAGGAACTCTAAAAGACCTTGATTTAATATCAACATGCAATTAGGTTAGAAATTAGGAAAAATCACCAAAAAGACAAAATTGAGAAATTTACATAATTAAATACTATTGACTCTAAGAAACATCTAAAAATTGAGGAGATCTTATTTTGACTTTTAATTTGAAAATTATAAAAATAAATTAAAAAAAAACCAACAAAAAAATAGCAACTTTGATAAAATGAGTCATAAATGAAGGAATTTTAACCGGAAAAAAAGTGTAGGTCTCAATCATTGATGCTAAGTTTTTTCCTCACAACAATTCCCTTCAAACTCTTCACATAACTAAATTTTACATGATTTTGTTGCTGGCCTCGATTATTTCTACATGGGTCCGGTTAATGGGTACACTTAGGGTATTTATTAATTGACTATTTTAAACAAGTTGTAATATTACTTTCACAAGAAATATAAAAAGCTATCATAAAAGTTAGTTTATTTTTTCTTTCGATAATTTTTTTAAAAAAATTTCATAAATGAATGTTTTTAGAGCATTCGTTAATTTTCCCCCTTCTATATAGCCTCATTTACTTTTTGAACTTTTTCCAGCTTGACTTATATATGATTATCACTCTATTCAATAAAATTTTGTGCTTTCTATTCTAATTTAATTAGTGGAATCTCCCCTTCTTCTTAATTCTTCCTTAGATGCCAAAATTACTCAAATAAAAAAAAGTAAAAAATTCCAAATTTAAAATAAGAAATATTAGAAGAAACAAAATGGGTAACTCATTGCAGAGAAATAAATTTGGAAAATGAGATAAATTCATACACTAAAATTTTTAAGACGGGCAGTGCCGTACGTTTTGGATGATTTGAACTTATATGATTTCCAATTCTTGGTTTCCATATTTCACATTGAGATGCCTGGTATTTGCTTAGATTCGCCATGACATGTATATTTCAAATGGGGATGTTCCCCCCCCCCCCCCCCCCCCCCTTCTCTCTCTCTCTCTCTCTCTCTCTATATATATATATATATATATATATATCTTTTGTACAAAATTCAATGCATCTCTCTCTCTCTCTCTCAATCTGTGGAAAATAAGAATAATATTGGTCCAGATCGAGTGGTTGTTAACCCAACTTAGTTTTTAATTATTAGCTGGCCTACCGAAACTTGAAGCCACGTCTTATTATTTTCTACAGTGGCTATTTCGAATTTGATGTAATGCTTATTGCATGCTTCATTATCAATCTTTTAAAAGTAAATGGGATACAGAAGAAAGCAAACCAAATTAATATTAGATAGAAGAATACATGCAGTGCACCTACATGATACCTAGGTAACAATTTCGTATTTGTTTTAACAACACGCTTAATCAGAAAGCAACGGGTTGATGAGAAAGCGACTGAAGGATAATGAAGACATTGATGGTGCAGAAAGCAACAAAATTTGTATCAATTAACCTAACCTCCTTTGTGTGTTGTTTGGACATTGAAACGTGTGAGACGTGGCCAGTGGACCCAGTTTGAGAAAAATATAGGGGTCATTTGCACTGTCCTAAAGGAATTAATAATTGGAGCATAAAAATTGAATGATATATTCAATAACACATTTATGTGACTGTGTCATGCGAAATCCAAATGTGAAATGTTGAAGGGGTGTTGGGTTGTTTCGACGAAGGAGGTGGTAGATATTGTGTCTTTGTGTTTCTACGTCGCTGCTTTACCAGAGACAAAAAGCAATGGGCTACATGGGAGGGGGATGGCACTCATGAAGTTCTTGTTTCATAGTCCCTCATGCTTGGGTTGGTGAAGGTGGGTATTTTTTTTTTCCAAACTGTAAAAGGGTAAGGTTGATGGTTGGGTGCTTACGTGAGAGATGATTTATTAATTAAAAGTTGTGTAACCGTTGCATACATGATCTCTTCCACATAAAAATAGACTCAACATCTGTTTAACCAATTTCTACATCAGAGGGATATTGTATGTAATAGTTACACAAATTACTAGAGAGAGAGAGAGAGAAAGAGGCTTATTGGCCTAATGGTAATTTGTAGAAATTAATAGTGGGATACTCTTTCATGAAAATGGATTCTTTCCATTTCATTTGAAATAGACAAAGTTTGGCTCAAAACTGGTTTGAAGCTATCTTTTCCAACCTATTAAGTGGTGATTCATAAGATTATCAATGTATATTATTTAAATAAGTCACGTGATTTATTAGAAAAATCATGTAACCAAAACTATATATAGATAGTTTCTTTAATCGCAAATAGTGGGTTGCAGTAAGATAACTTCAAACTGATTTGGAGCCAAACGTTTTCCAAAGGAAATGACAAAGTTTGGCTCCAAACGGGTTTGAAACAAGGAAGTCAATACCGTACCGGAGGCTGTACCGATTTGGCCACCGGTACGATATATTTCGGATACCGGTCAATACCGATGTACCGTTTCGGGTTTACCGCTATTTTATATATATATATATATACACACACACACACACACACACACACACACCAAAATATCTAGAATCATGTTTATAAGCATATAATATTTCACTTATATTATAGTAAATATAAAAATTTATCATAAAACATTACCTCAATTCAGAACAAATTATTCATAGTTTTAGACTTTAGTATCAATTAAAAGGAAAAAAAAAAAACACAATATAAAAAATAGAAAGCTTAGTTGTTCATTGCATACTAAGAAAACAAATAATACTAATAAGTTAATGTAAATAAGTTACCATTATGCCATTACAAAAATTCAAAAATTACAAAACTAAAAAAAAGGCTTTTTTCTGTACCGGCCGGTATTGCCCGAAATTGGCCGGTATGGCCGGTACGCGGCCGGTACGGCCGGTACGCGGCCGGTACGGCCGGTATTTTTTTCGGTACAAAATAAAAGTGTACCGGTACCGGTGCACTGGCCGGTACGGTATGTACCGGCCGATACGGCCGGTACCGGTACGGTATTGGTAACCTTGGTTTGAAACAATTTTTAAAACTCGTTATGTGATAATTTATAAGACTATCCATGCGTACCATGAAATCTTTTGTTGAAAAACTTTACCTTCAAACAAGTTTGGACGATTTTAGTCATGTGACAATTGAAATGACAATCCATTTATAATTTTAGTTACATGACATTTTAATAAGTCATGTGACTTGTTTAAATAATACACGTGAATAGTTTTATACATTGCATAATGTGAGTTGGAAGAGATTCCCTCAAAGTTCAATTTGGTTTGAAAGAAATTTTTTCCCATCTTTTGTGATCTTGTCTAATGAGGGTTGATAACCTAAAATTTTAGATTTTTATTTTATTTTATTTTTTTAGGAAGATGGGTCTATTTTCTTCACCATAAGTTATTGAAAGTTCACATGGTGTGTAAAACATTAGTGAATGTTTAGATCCCCAATTTCAAAATTACCAACACAAGCTTATATTCAAACAATGTAAGCGCAGAATGATAAATATAAGCTATTCCCAAATAAACAAACTACTCTAAACCATAATTTAATCACAACACAGTTGATGATGCAAAGAAAATCAGTGGACTGGATGTTTCGGATTTCAAAGGTGTGGCGACTGTCTTGAGGGCCTGAAAAAGAAAGAACAATGATCAAAGGTGACCGGGGTTGCCAACCAAGAACTCTTTGATGCCAAAGTTAGTTTTCTTTCTTAAATTTTGGAGTTCCAACTTTTCATGAATTGTAAAACGTACCTTTGTCTGGTCTGAATGGGCATTTATATAGTGCGCTCTAGAAACGGTTATTAGACTTGTAACTTCCCCTATATTTGAGAAGGTTTGAGGGTTCAAGGATAACTTCCACAACCATTTAGGAGTTACATTTTTTCATATAACTGTCACTGGAAGTTATGCATGTGATAAGGAGTTGTAGTACTGAACTTGGATTTTACCCATGTCTTGGAACATTAGCATGTAGGCAAGTTCATGCTTGGAAATTTTCCTAAGTGTCAGGGGCTCGCCCAGGAGCCTCCCTGATGAGCATACCTTGTTCTCATGAAAGGTCGTCCTTCTATAGACGACCTTCTCATTTTTCCTAACAAGGGCTCGTCTAGGAGCCTTCCTGATGAGCGTACCTTATTCCCACAGAAGGTCTTCCTTATATAGACGACCTTCTCACGGACGGTTATCCTTATACAGACGACCTTCTTGTGTGGGATGCATCTTCTCTTCTGGATGTCTCATTTGGAAGAGGTGGAGTTGGTCAAATTTATAATTCACCATCAGTTGCCCCCTTGTCCAAAAGGTCGTCCAAAGCATTGGAGGACCTACTGCCCCTATCTGGACGCGTGTCTTCATGTTGGTGATCATACGCTGTGCCAAGTGTCACAATCTTAATGACTGAGTTCTATGGTTTCAGATTGTACCACGCGTCACAATTTCATTGGCGATTTGTCACATCAATTCAAGTTTTTGAAGGAAATGCCACATGGTGCTTCCTGGTTGGTCGTGTAATTTGAGATACCATTTTTCAACGCCTATAAATAGTGGAATTCCCATCATACCCTTTGCATTTCTCAAATTTTCTTCTTTGACATCCTTCGTCTTAGCGCCTCGTCTAGAAGTCTCCTGCGTCTATAGTCTCCCGTCGTCTATATCCAAGTATTTCCTCCATCCTCGTCCTCAAGTTTTAAGTTTTCTTAAAGCATGTCTGAGGTTGTCCTTTCTTCGTCTAGCAATAGCGTTGATAAGGCCATAGACGAGTATCATGATCCTAGCAGTTTTAGCGGTTCTAGTGATAGTAGTAGCAGTAGTTGCAATAGTAGCAATGGGGGAAACACTATTGACGAGGATGAGATAGTTTACAGTTGTGCCATCAGGATCGCCTCTAAGAGAGATGAGAAAAAACTAGGCGTCCTTAAGACTTGGTACCAAATTCCTGAAGACTTGAATCCCAGGTTACCCGTGCATGGGGAATGGTGTTGCCAACTCATTTTGGCGTTGGCATTTATGAGGCTTACCTCTTGGGGGGTTTGAGTTTGTCTCTTAATGCCTTCGCTAGGGAGTTTCTTACTAGTTTGGGTTTAGGTATATGTCAACTCAACCCCAACGCATGGAGGCTAATTGTTGCTATGCAGGTTTTGTGGACGGAGGTGTTTAAGGGGGATCGTCCTCTTATTGTGGATGAGTTCCTCTTCTGCTATAAGCCCTCCGAGATTAACCAATCCTTTGGCTTCTGTCAGTTCACAGCCAGAGGGAGAGATTATAGGCTAATAAAGTCCTTAGTCACCTCAGATATGAAATGGAAGACGGAGTTCTTCTTCGTCTCTAGTTTTTGGGCTAGACACTCTATTGAGGTTGACAAGGATCCATTCCCTCCCTATACAGGAAAGTTAGGGAACCTTCGTCCTGAAGGTACGTTTGTGGTTGTCATCTTATTATTTGTTATTTATTCTGGATTGTAGTCATCTAATTTTTTTTTAGGTGTTAGACGGCCTCATTTGAGCAGGTTCTATCTTGAACGAGTCCAAAAGGTGCGTCTATATACTGACAGGTCTTTCCATTCTTTGGTAAGTCTTCAACGTCTTGCCACTTAGGAGTTAGGTCCAGAGCCATCTGCTGAAGCTATAGCCCACGAGCTTACTGTTCGTAGACGTAAGTTCTCCTTTTCTCTCTTCTTCCATCCCTTTTTTTTTAATTTTCGTGATTAACATCTTTCTTCTCAGGCATGGCGACAATGAAGGAGAACAAAGGCAAAGAAGTGGTAGACGAGGCAGCTGGGCAGGGGGTGCAATCCCAGCCTCGTCTATTAGCTGGTGATAAAAGAAAAAGCCTGTCACAAGGAGTTGACTTGGGGAACCTTCCAAGAAGGCTTAAAGAGAAAAAAGCTAAGTATAGGTCGTCCAAGCCTCAGGGCGACCAACCCAATCCTTTCCTCCTTCCCCAGGGTCACCCCGTCTAGATTCTGGATGTTGATTCGGAGCCCAAGGATCCCTCGTCTGTGCAAATCTCGTCTAGGGTTGATGCGCCTACCTCGTCTCAACCTTCTCAACAGGTGCCTCAAAACCTTCTCGGAAATGAGGACTTGGCTTGGGAAAGGTTCGAGAAGGTTGTGATGTATGAGGACATGATGGCATGTTATGACATGTCTTTGAAGGACTTTGAGCACTCAGGTGTTCATGACCTTTTTAAGGTATGTACTCTTTACATATATACACCCCGTCCTGTCAAAAATACACATGCGTAATTGTAATAAAATTTTAATTTATGCAAGCAATGTCTAAGTTCACCGTTGTGTCAAGCAGACAACTGAGCTAGATAAGATGAGGATTCTATTGGAAAAGAGGGTCCAAAAGGTAAAGGATGAGTCTAAAAGGTGGGCTGAGGTGGCTGCCAAGGCTAAGGACGAGGCAAAGAAGCTGCAAAACCATGTCGAGGAGTTGAAGATTGATGTCAAAGAGAAGGATACTCATCTTGATCACCTCCAGAAGAAGAACGATGAGTTAAGTGCCTTTCTTGAAAAAGCTAAGGGAGACGCAATTGAAGAGTTTAAGGCATCCAAACAATTCATCGATTTAATGGATGCCAACTATGCAGCTAGGTTGGAAGATTTCAGGATGGACGCCATGGAGGAATTCCCTGAGATTGACTTCAGTTCTATCAAACTCAACCTTGGTGGGCTGCTACAAGTTCCCTCCTCCAGACGAGTTCAAAAAACATCAATGTAGAGGACGATGCCATTACACAGCCATCTTAGGACGACCCCAATGTTGACGCCCTTCCTGCCTGAAGATGAGATTTTAATATTTTTCTTATTCAAGTGTTTTTTCTTTTTATTTTTGTTTGGTCCATTGTTTTAGGATCATTTTTAAGATTTATTTGAGTAGATTTCACTCATCCAGAGTGCTTTGGACTAGTTTATTAACAATTGCCTTTTAAGGCTTACTTTGTAAAGGTTTTTAGACGGTGGTCGTCTACCCTTTTTAAACTTTGATGAATGTTTAATTTTACCCATCGTTGAATGTTATTGTATGGACGAGTTCATTCTTTATTTTCGTCATTAATGTTATTGGCTTCTAAGTGTTGTCCACACGTTTTTCTTATGAACGACCTGCTTATGCATGGACGACTTGTTCACCATCTAAATTTTCGCAAGTATAACTCGTCCTAGAAGTGGTAATGATGGCTTCGCTAATTCTTTTCCTTGTCCATGGGTTGGACAATTGGCACCCACCCGTCCAGAACACAGGAGCATCTTGACTGGATGCTCTTCCATGGACTTTTATGCTTACAGTTGCCTCATCCTTTTCTTTCGACGAGTATAGGTTTCCCCGTCTATTTTTTAGACGAGTATACCTTAGCTTATTTTTGCTTTATCCTTATATCAAGGAAAGCTTATGAACATTACATACCTGCGTCTAGAGATTTTCATTCGTCTTAGGCTTTAGCCTTCTTGTGGGTACTATTATGGAAATTAGATTCATGCATTAAATACATTGGAAATCCAAGCCATATTTATTATATAAACATCATCCACAAATATGGCACATGCTTAGAAGCTAGTGACTTAGGAAAATACCTATATGTACACAACCTCGTCTTTTACAATTTTGTCTGTAAACGGTGCAAAAGTTTAGGAACTAGTGCAGTTTTTATTTTTTTAAAACATAATAGTAATAAAAAAATTAACAGTAAACATGAGTAAACATGTAGATCAGCTGTAACCTCGTCCATAGCTCTCGTCCCTAGTAATTCTCGTCCGAGCTCATCATTGATAGTACCTCCTCAGATGCTCCATGTTCCAAGGATGTTTTAACTTCCGTCCGTCCAGAGCTTCCAAGTAATACGACGCCTACCTTTTGCAGTTGATTACCCTATAGGGTCCTTCCTAATTGGGTCATAATTTTCCATGAGTTGGGTTCCTGGTTGCCAAGGACACCTTTTTAAGAACGAGGTCCCTAACATTGAAACGCCTGGGTTTTACCATGACATCATACTACCTAGCCTTAAGATTTTTGTATCTTGCTGTTCTTTGCTCCGCATCCATCCTTACCTCATCAATGAGATCGAGGTCGAGACGAAGTTGTTCCTTATTTTCTTTCTCTCGATACTTCATCACTTGATGATTAGCCATATGAACTTCCGCAGGTATGACTGCTTCACTTTCATAGGTTAGTTTGAAGGGGGTTTCTCCTGTCGAGATCCTCACAGTCGTATTGTAGGCCCAAAGAACACTTGGCAACTCATTTCGCCAAACCCCCTTTGCCCCCTCGAACCGAGTCTTGATGATTTTTAGCAGGGGTTGGTTTGCTACTTTTGCTTGTTCGTTTGCCTGTGGGTGAGAGGGCGAGGAATAGTGATTCTTGATTCCAAACTGTTCACAAAATTCCCTAAAAGGTGCGTTGTCAAACTGTCGTCCATTATCAGATACTAGTACTCTAGGTACTTCGAACCTACATAGAATGTTCTTCCAAACAAAGTTCTTAACATTTTACTGAGTAATTTTTGCAAGAGGTTTGACCTCCATCCACTTGGTAAAGTAGTCAATCCCTACTACCAAAAATTTCATTTATCTGGTTCCTAAAGGGAAAAGACTTAGGATATCCAGTCTCCATTATGCAAAGGGCCATGGGGCCATCACTGGGGTCTGGTACTCCGATGGTTGTCTAGGGACGTTGCTATAACACTAACACTAGTCACACACTTTGACATAAGCCTTAGCATCTGCTTGAATAGTAGGCCAGTAGTAGCCTACACGGACGGCCTTATAGACTAGCGATTTTGCTTTTGAGTGATTCCCACATGCTTCTTCATGGACCTCCCTCAACACATTGTTTGACTTGTTCGGAGCTAGGGACCTGAGGTAGGGTTGAGAAAAGCCTCGCTTGTATAGCACTTCATTTATAAGGACGTACTTGGCAGCCCTAACCTTTAGTTTCCTAGCCTCATCCTTGTCTTCTAGAAGCCTTCCATCCTTAAGATAGATTATTATTGGACTCATCCAATTTTCTCCACCTCCTATTTGTTGTATATCTGAAAGGTCTATGCTTGGCATGTATTGGATTTTGTCATACTTGTCCATAACTTCTTCAGCCGAAGCTGCTCTCGCCAAGGCATCTGCTTCCATATTTTCCTTCCTCGAGAGTTGAACAAAACTCACTTCTTTAAACTTCTGGACAAGCCGCTTCACCTTGTTGAGGTATTTCTTCATTTGATCTTCCTTAACTTCACACATTCCATTCACTTGATTGATGACTAGCTGAGAGTCTCCCTTGACTATTATTGATTCCACCCCTAAAGACTTAGCTAATTCCAGCCCTTTGAGTAGAGCTTCATACTCAGCTTTGTTGTTGTTGGTTTGGTACTGTAAACGGGCTGTGTATTCCAAATTATCACCCTCTAGGGACTTTAGTATGACTTCAATCCCTCTTGCGTATATTGTGGATGACCTGCCTATATTGATAACTCACCTTTTAGCTCCTACCTCTTTGTCCAGCTCGTCTTGGCTAGGGGTGAACTCCGTAATTAAATTTGCCAATGCCTGTACCTTTATCTCACTCCTTGGATGGTATCTGACATCAAACTCACTAAGCTCCACTGCCCATTGGATTAGTAGTCCTGCGGCTTCCAACTTGTTCGTTTCCTTCTTTAGGGGATGATCTGTTAGGACGTTGATAACATGAGCTTGAAAATAATGCCTCAACTTCCTAGAAGCCGTGATCAAAGCAAAGGCTAGCTTCTCTATCATCGGATATCATCCTTCCGCACCTCGTAGTGCCTAGCTGGTATAATAAACTGGTTTCTGAATCTGCCTTCTTCTCTAACCAATGCCGAGCTCACTATGTGTAGGGACACTGCCAAATACAAATCTTCCTCACTAGGTATAGACGGATTCAGCAACGGTGTCGTCGTAAGGTAAGCCTTCAGGTCTTGGAAGGCTTTCTGACACTCGTTCGTCCACTCAAACGCCTTCCTAAGGACTTTAAAGAATGGTAAACATTTGTCAGTTGCTTTCGAAACAAACCTGTTAAGGGCGGCAACTTGTTCAGTAAGAGACTAGACTTCTTTGATGTTTTTCGATGGTTCCATATTTAGTATCGCCTGGATTTTGTCGGGACTAGCCTCGATTCCTCTATGTGAAACCATGAATCCTAAAAACTTCCTTGACAAAACTTCAAAAGCACATTTGCTTGGATTCAATCTCATGTTATACTGTCGAAGTGTGTCAAAGGTTTCTTGAAGGTTGTCCAGATGCTTCCCCTTGTCCAAACTTTTGACCAACATATCATCTACGAAAACCTCCACATTCTGTCCGATTTGAGGATGGAACATGTGGTTAACCAGTCTTTGGTAAGTTGCCCCTGCACTCTTTAAATGAAAAGGCATTACCTTGTAGCAAAATAATCCCTGGCTAGTAATGAAGGAGGTTTTCTCTTGATCTACCTCGTCCATCCTTATTTGGTTGTAGCCTAAAAAGGCGTCCATGAAACTCAGCAGTTTGTGACCCACTGTCGAATCCACCAACTGGTTGATGTGTGGCAATGGATAACTTTCATTGGGGCAAGCCTTGTTTAAATTAGTAAAGTTCACACATATCCTCCACTTGCCATTAGCCTTCTTAACCATAACCACATTTGCTAACTAGTCTGAATAATAAACTTCTTGGATAAACTTCACTGTAATCAACTTTTGGACCTTTTCTTTGATGGGATTGTCTCGCTCAGGAGCAAAAATCCTCTTCTTCTGATGCACAGGTTTGGAGTAAGGATACATGTTCAGGCGATGGGTAATGACACTTGGGTCAATACTCGGCTTGTCCTCATGACTCCATGCGAAGACATCAAGGCTCTTCTTCAAAAACTGGACTAGAGTATGCTTTGTCTCCCTTTCCATACTCGCCCCAATTCTAGTAAACTTATCGAGGTTGTTCTCGTCCAACGAGACATCTTGGGAGATTGTCTAGACAGCTGGACGTTTTGCACTACCTTCAGGTATGTCTTCCTTGATTTGGATGACTGAGCTATAGAGGTTCCTTCTATAATTACTCTTATTTCTCCAAGTGGTGGTTGTGATGACTCCTCCACCTTGGCCTTCAGCTTCTCGTCCTTGTGGTCTCGTCCAAGGAAATTCCTCAACTTTCCTTGTCTAATAAGATTCTCTATCTGCTGCTTTAAATCAAAACACTCGTCCGTGTCGTGCACATGGTCTCTGTGAAAGTGACAATACTTGTTCCTATTGCCCTTGTTAGGATCTCCTTTCATTTTCTCTAGCCACTTCAAGGATGGATTGTCCTTGATTTGCATAAGCACTTGCTCTAGTGGCGTATTTAAGGGAGTGTATTACTGATTTCTCGCTGAAGAGCTTGCCTTCTTACTATCTCTATCTTTTTTCTCTTCTGCTCGAGCCTTCGTTGGACGAGGACCCTGATCTGGATGACGTGGGTGACCTGCTTCCGAACGCTCTGCTCTCTTCCTCTTCTTGGCTATGATCGCGTCCTCAGCATTCATAAAATTTTGGGCCGAATGGACTAATTCGGCCATAGTTTGTGGTTTTTGCTCGTAGAGCTTATGAATGAACAAGTCAGAGTTGACTCCATTATGCAAGGCAGCCAATAACAACTTGTCGTCCATTTCCTCCACCGTCAAGGCTACTCTATTGAACTAGGTAATGAAAGACCGCAGACTCTCATTTTCCCTTTACTCTATAGTTAACAAACTGGAAGAGGAACGCTTGTGGCGTTGTCGTCCAATAAAATTATTGATGAACAACTTACTCAACTCCTCGAATGAGCCCACAGAGTTTGGGGGTATTTTCTGAACCACACCCGTGCTAGTCCCTTAAGGGTGGTAGGGAATGCTCTGCACATAATCTCGTTTGGAACCCTTTGGAGGTGCATAGTAGTTTTGAAGGTAGCGATCTGATCACACGGGTCATGAGTTCCATCATATGAATCCAAGGAAGGCATTTTGAACTTCGGGAGTAAGGGATGACTATTGATGGAAGCCAAAAAAGGGGAATCCGTTCCGTGGACTAAGTCATCCACGGGGTTCACCCATCTCATATTCTCCTTCATTTCATTCATAGCTTTCCTCATTTGGTCCATCTCTCTCTCCAAGTGTGGCACTCTTCTTAAAGCAGTACCCCTTGACTGATTCTCGGACTCAACGTTTTCTCCTCTACCTTCTTGACTTTGGGCTTGCTCTTCCGCATGTCTTTCTTGGTGTTACCTCCTTAAATTGATCTCCCTATTCAACTCTTGGTTCTAACAGGTTAGTTCCGCCATAACGGCAGCCATAGACTGTATATGTTGAATGGAAGGCGGTTGCATGACAGGTGCTGACTGACGATCATGGTGGGGATTACTAGAAGCATCCCTACTATCCTGGTGGCCTAGGTTGGTAGCCATTGATCTTGTCTAAACCATAAAGCCTTTTGTCTGGGAAAGGTGAATTGCTGAAAATAAATAATCGAACGAAAAGAACATGATTTCTATAGACGGCGCCAACTGATGATGCGAAGAAAATCAGTGGACTGGATATTTTGGATTTCAAAGGTGTGGCGACTGTCTTAAGGGCCTAAAAAAGAAAGAACAATGATAAAAGGTGACCGGGGTTGCCGGCCAAGAACCCTCCAATGCCAAAGTTAGTTTTCTCTCTTAAATTTTGGAGTTCCAACTTTTTAGGTATTGTAAAAATGTACCTTTTTCTGGTCTGAATGGGTATTTATATAGTGCACCCTAGAAACAGTTATTAGACTTGTAACTTCCCCTATATTTAAGGAGGTTTGAGGGTTCAGGGGTAACTTTCACAACCATTTAGGAGTTACATTTTTTCATATAACTGTCACTGGAAGTTATGCATGTGATAAGGAGTTGTAGTCCTGAACTTGGATTTTACTCATGTCTTGGAACATTAGCATGTAGGTAAGTTCATCTTTGGGAGTTTTCCTAAGTGTCGGGGGCTCGTCCAGGAGCCTCCCTAATGAGCATACCTTGTTCCCATGGAAGTTCGTCCTTTTATAGACAACCTTCTCTTTTTTCCTAATAAGGGCTCGTCCAAGAGCCATCCTGACGAGCGTAACTTGTTCCAATGGAAGGTCGTCCTTATATAAAAGACCTTCTCATGGACGATTATCCTTATACGGACGACCTTCTTATGTAGGATGCATCTTCTCTTCTGGACACTCCTTTAGACGAGATGGAGTTGGTCAAATTTATAATTCACCATCAACAGCAGTAATTAAAAGCAAAGAGTAAAGGTTAGAGAGATGTAAACACAAGATAACATCAGCACATGTTATCGAAAAGGAAACCAAAGAACTTGGTGAAAAATCTCTCCGCCACCCTCCAAGCAGTAAAATAATCCACTAAAAAATCAGTTGTGATACATGAATAGTAATAGACCTTCCAAGCCTAATATACCCAATGCACCTAAGCTCTCCAAGTTTCTTGCTCCAACAGGGTTAAGCCTAATCTTGTCTTCTCTAGCTTACCGGATCCCGCAATAAGCCCATTGCATCAACCAAATAAATTGGTCTTTTTTGAATTGCTTCCTAAGCACCAAATTACCTTCTCACTAATATGAGTATGGTGATATAAGGATTTGGCTAAAGATCCTCTCAAGGGTATGTCAATGGAGAGGGTGATGTTAAGACATATGTGTTTCATGTTAGGAACATATGTCATGTATTCGCTAATCTTTTGACAAAACACACTTTACTTGTAATTGGGTAGATCTAAGATGTGTTTAATTCTTCAAGGAACAAGGTTTCAAGTTCAAGAGCTAAAGCCATGCGAATCTGTCCAAGAAACAAGTGAAGGGGTGTTGGTTTTTAAAGCTCGACAGCTAGTATCTATCGAGGTTTAAAAAGCTGTTTAAGCCTGATGCTCGACAGCTGCTCGATAGATAGGGTATCTATCGAGATTTATGAAAAACAGATTTTCAGCTCTGATTTTCATTCAAATCTGTGAATAGATTTTTGGGTTTTCTTTTCTCACAACCATAAAAATATATAAGGATTGTTTTAAGGGCCGTCACAGTGGATGCACATCAATGCAAAAGTTTTTCACAAGCATATTGTGAACTGGAGACATATGCCCTAGTTCATCTTTCTCTTGAAGAAGCTGCTGTGTTTGTACACCGTAGGGTTTTGTGACCAAAAAGTTTCATGATCTTCATCGTGTGATAAACTGAAAAACTTTGCAGCCAACATCCTTCTTAAGTTTGTGATTAAGTCGCATACTGGGATCTGTGCATCTATTGGTTAGTCACGCACTGAGAGCTGTGCATTAAAATGAGAGATTGTCATTACAGAACATGTTCAATTGGGTATTGGGGTAAGGGTTCAACTGTAGGTTGGTATAAGGTACTAGGATTCCTTTACTTGTAACCGTTTGCTGTGATAATAATGAATTCTCGGGAGTGGTGACCTTAAAATCACCCGGTGGGGTTTTTACCTTAGAGGTTTTCCCCATTCGTAAACAAATCATTATGTCAACTTTAATTTTCGTTGCATTTTACTTTAGTTGGTGATTTATTTGCCTTAGAAGTTTTGCATGTTAATTTGATTAATTAATAAACTTGGCTAATTAATTAATTAATTAATTACTAGGGATCAATACATTCTTGGCCTATCAAGTGAGAGTAGAGGAGTTTGGAGAATCAAATGTGTAAGATTGTGGATGAGTCAATCTTGTTTTTCTCTAAGGTTCCTCTCTAAAAATTCTTTGTAAAATCTCTCCACAATTCTTGGGTATAAGGGTATTTATAGTAGGGAATGTGAAGGAATGTGAAAAGTCATTTTTTCTGCATAACAGGGGTTTCTAGCAACTCACACGCGACTGGGACAAGTTGCAAATTTTAGTCGCCAAATAATTGATTGGCTAGACTGTACTTTTTGTCCTGTAGTGCTCTAGTTGTCATGACCCTTCAACTTCCGGCATGCTTCACACGTGTGGTAGTTCTAGCGAGTCACCAGTCGCGAGTCACTCGTGAGATTCAGTCATGAGAACCCTCTTGATTGCACACACACTTGAATTCTTCACACTTTCTCACACACAACCCTTACATGATTCCCACTTAAATACATGGTATCTAATTGCTGAATTACAAGCAAATTTGACACGGAATAAAACTAACAAATGGTTGAATAAATTCAACTTTACAGTTATTAAAGAAAAAACAATTGCCTTGTATATGTACAAATTATGTCTACTTAGCAGTAGTAACATTTTTTTGATAACATACTTAGCAATAGTAACAATTTAAGAATATATGCTACCTTTCATGTTTGTTTTTGGGGAGGGGGAAGGAAGGGGGGATGAATGTGCAATTTCTTGACCAAAGAAACAATTAATAGCATGTTTGGATGAAGAGGGAGTAGAGTAAAGGGAGGGAGAATATGCTAAATTACCTTATTTAGATGTTTTTTAAGGAATGAATGGGAGGGATTTAAAGGGGTTTGGAAGGGTTCTAATTACTTCTAACCTCTTATTTTTAATTTTCCCAAATTGGAAAGATTTGGAGGGAGATTAGAGCATAGAAATGCTTGACTAAATGAATTATCAAATTTACCCTTACGAAATTAACAAAATTACAAACTATGAAAATGCTAATTATTCTCCTTCTCCTTACTTAATTTTAAAAACATTCAAACAAGGTGGAGGATAACCATTCCCCTCTACTTTCTTTCCCACTACTCTCCTCCCTTCTACTCCCCTCTACTCTCCTCTTCCTCCAAACTTCCAAACATAGCATAAATGAAGAATACAACCAACAAAAGCAGCAAAAATATGGAAAATTCTAACTTATGCCATATTTTTTTAATTTTTAAATTTTTTTATCTTTATCTTTGAGAAAACTTATTTTAGAATTAGTAACATCTCTAAACGCGGAAAAAGAAATTCCTTTTCTAATACTATTGCACATTATCCCGCCAAATTGTTTTAGAATCTCCAAGCCACCAAAACCCTCTTTATCAGGATGTTTATATCTAAAAAATTTATCAACTTTACTACAGTAACTTCTTAAATTTAAGAACTTACAGTAGTAGTTGTTACTTCTTTTTTTAAAATAATTCTCTCTCTCTCTCTCTCTCTCTCTCTCTCTCTCTCTCTCTCTCTCTCTCCCTTTGTTAGATAGGACCACCTTCATCGGTTGCCGGTTTCATAGAGAGAGAGAGAGATTTGGAGGGAGAGAAAGAAATTAAGAAAGAGAGAGATGCTGCTAGTAAGAGGCACAAAGAGGAAGTGAGAGAAAGAGAGAAATTAATAAATTATGAATTGGTATTATAAAATAGATAAAATATCTTTTTAGAATGTAAAATGGGAAATATTTTATAAACCTAGATGTTAATGTTCTAATAGCACCATCAACACTTTCCATTAACTTAATATATAAATTGTAGCATCTCTGGTATATGTGACAATATTCATGTATCTTCTTTTGAAAATGAGAGATTTACTTTTTGACCAAAATTGCACATCCTTGGCCATTTTTTTTTTCTTTTTCTTACTAACGTGCGTGTCTAGAGTTTCTTACATAATTGGATAACTAATCCCTCAAGTGAATATAATCCACTCATCCTCACAAAAATTAGATAATAGATAATTACATGGAAGAATCTCTTATAGGTGACACTAATTAAGGTGTTGATTAAGACTCTTAAATTAATATCTCATGAATAGTATGAGACTTGAAAACCATTGCACAAACTTTAGCATAAACTTTAACTTTAACTTGATTATGCTTAGTAACTTTTGCCACTAACTTAATATATAAATTGTAGCATCTCTGGTATATGTGGTAATATTTGTGTATCTTCTTTTGAAAACGAGAGATTTATGGGTTGTTTGATAACGTTGTTTGTACTTTTTTAAAATACGTGTAGATGAAAAGTGTGTGAAAATGCGTGTAATGTTGTTTAAAAACTGAAAACATGTTGTTAAACTACTTTACCAAACGGGGCCTAACTCTTTGACCAAAACTGCACATCCTTGGCCTTTTTTTTTTCTTTTTCTTACTAACGTGCATGTCTAGAGTTTCTTACATAATTAGGTAACTAATCCCTCAAGTGACTATAATCCACTCATCCTCACAAACATTAGATAATAGATAATTACATGGAAGAATCTCTTATAGGTGACACAAATTAAGGTGTTGATCAAGAGACTTAAATCAATATCTCATGAATAGTATGAGACTTGAAAACCATTGCACAAACTTTAACTTTAACTTGATTATGCATAGTAACTTTTGCTAGCTTTACTTGACTATCTATCACTTTTTCTTTTGGGGTAAAACTAAAAGTTGAATAGTCAGTTTTTTATTTTTCATTTTAACATAAGCTTAGAGACTCAAAATTTCATTAAAAAAAAAGTTATAACCATCCAGGATCTCATCTTGAGGTAGCAGGTTATTATTGGTAGGTAAAAAACTTATGTCAATGATAGGATCAAATAAAAATGAATTGTGCTTGCCAATTCAACAATTGTAATAAATATAGTTATATTTGTAGAATTATTATATTTTTTGTTTTGTTTTTTTTTGTTTTTTTGTTTCTGAATAAATTGACTAGTCGATTGATTAATCTTATTTGTAATTAATGTTTTTTACAAACGATGTAAAGTAGTTTACATGTGATGTGAATTTAATCCTTGTAAAATTAAACTAATAATAATGTGATTTATTGTAGCTTTATGTGCTTTGTACATCAATATACGTAGACCAGTTTGTCATGCTGCACACTGCGTTACAATTCAACTACTATGTGGTCATAAACTTTTACTAAAACATAAAAAATAAAATAAATAATATAAAAATTCTCTGGTTTATGTAAAAGAGTTGGGGAGGGTAATTAAATATATATAATGATCGAACACACAGTGGAACCTAGGGAAATATGGAGAAAATTCATTGGGAGAGCATGACATTGTTGCGATCATGATCACATTGCCTTTAGTTTCTTATAGTGCACTAATGGTACATAAGTCAAAGAACGACATGTTAAAACGAATTTAAACGAATCTAGAAGAAAATCGGGTTTTAAAACACTTATAAAGTCTTTATTCTTTTTCTTTTTTCTCTAAAACACAAAATTAAAGGTCAAAATAACCTTTATGTTCCTGCCCTTTCCCTCACTTTCCAAGTGCAGAACATAGAAAGAATTAGAAATATCTATAGTTTAATTCTGTTTGTTACCTCTCTCCATATTTTAAAAAAAAATAAAACAAAACAAAAAACAAAATAAAACAAAACAAGACAAAACAAAATTTCCGTTTGGTAGGAATTTTATTTAAAGAATGCTTCAGTTTTGTTTTTTTTTTTTTTAATTGATAGGTGGGAGAGGAGAAATTGAATATTAATTTTTCTATTAGAAAAATATCAAGACAATCAATTAAGTTACAAAACTTCTGACAATGCTTTAGTTTTTAAATGTAGAAATTATATGCAATCTGCTTAAGTATAACTCAGGATGCTTCAACTTTTCGTAATTTAAAAAAAAAAAAAATTAATTTGTACCTTCAAGGCAAAGAGAAAAAAAGAGTAAAAAGTAAAAACACTAGGACTGCTTTTAAAAGCAGCTGACTATCTCATTTTATTAAAAAAAGAAATTTGAATACTTACTTTTCCACACTAACCCTTAATTACAGTAAACTTTCGTGAAGAGCGGTTCTAGTCATCATTAGACAATACCTTCGGGCTAGTGGTGTGAATTCCAACTTTCTCTTTCTATCTAAATTCTGTGAATCATATCATCACCAATTTGCTTAAATTAATATATATAACTGGCCCTTATTCTTTTTCATGAATGTCAATTACGACTTACATCAAGGGCAGTTGATTTTTGTTCAAGAGGGTTTTATTATTTTAATCGAATCATAGGGATAAAACAATGGATTGAAGCCCACATAATATCTACTTTTTACAATTGAAATGTTATATTATTCAGTTTTAAAAATATATATTTATATTACTCTATCTTACAAAATAACAGCCGTTCATTGAGGGTTGAGACTACTCATTCACTTAAAAAAAATATATATATATATAATTTTAGTTTGAAAACTAATATATCATACTATAATAAACTACGGCTCTTAATTTTTGGTTAAATAAATTAAAATCAAAATAATAGACCAACAAGAACATGAAGTTGGATATTTATGTGTGAAAGCGAGCCAATGTGTGTGTTTTAGTGAATATATCAACTAGTTGATATATAGAGTGGCAATTAATTTTAACGTGTTTTATTTGCACGTTAATGTATTTTTAAAGAGAAAGTTGCACGTTAATTAAGTATTATTTGGAAGACATTATGGTTAATTGGCCATCAAAATGGAGTAATGCTACAAACACAAATTATTTTACAACATTTAATTTTACAAACTGTTGATGTGATCAGCTTTTTATTGGTTTTCATCTAAGTCCATCATTATATCACTTTTTCATTTATCAATAACCATTTATCACATCAGCAATTTATAAAAAAAATTTGTAAAAAAATTTATATCTCTAGCAAGTAATGTTATCAAAATGGGAGTATTATGAGAAATAACCATGTCTCTTAGCAAGTAGTGTTATCAAAGATAATATGATGAGATAACATCATCAAGTGCATGATTTTTTTTTCTCAAAAAAAACAGTGCCTGATATTTAGCTTTAGCATTGATTGAAAGCACTGAATTTAATCAATTAATTAATATATTTTTTTTGATAGGATCAATTAATTAATATTATACCACTACCGCGCACCTTTGGTGCAGTGGTCAGTTCACCAATATAAATACTTATGAGGTGTGGAGGGCAAGAGCCAGAATTCAAGTCTTCAGGATGAATTTTACACACATATACACTTAGATTAGGCTAGAGTAGAAATCTTATTTTGTATAAAAAAAAATTAATATTATAGTTAATATTTTCCCTAACATATGTTTCATACTCTCCTTTAATATATGCATGGCCTAAGTTTCATAATCTAAAGTATAACTGACTTAATCATTTTAATATAAACATAATATAAAGGGAAAAAAGTGTAAGGTTCATGTGTTTTTGGAATTTTCAAATTATGCTAAATTATGTGTCTTTAATTAAGTTTTAATGTGTGTTAAAGTTGTAATTAAAAATCAAGTTGAAGATGCAAAGTTTACCTAAGAAAAGCTCAAGAAAAATGCATTTTTAGCATGTATCTCGATAGTTGTCTCAATATATATCTCTTGATCTATCGAGATTCTTTCTACCTCCTCCATAGCTAGCTCGATACCTTTCGACCTATCGAGCTTCACGTTTAAGCAAAAATCAGTAACGAGAAAAAACTCATAACTTATCCATTTGAAACCTGTATTGTGATTTGTTTGAACCGTTATTTAAAGGACATTATAAGAAATCTATTAGAAGGTTTTTTAGAGATAGAAATACTTGCTTGTGTGGCTAGGGTTTTTGTAACCAAGTTTTCTCTATTTCACCATACCAAAGAGTTTCAAACTAAATCTGAAATTTGTTTAGTGAAGAAGTTGAAGTCATAGTAACCACCACAGCTTTGTTGTTGTGAAGAAAACCTTCAAGAAGTTCTTGAAGATAGTTAGAGGTTCCGGTTGTGATTACAAGTGCATCATTTGTCAAGGTATTCATATATTAAACAATTTAAAGGTTCTGATGCGGTAGAAGGTTTTTACTGTAAGCTAATCTACAGGGATTGTAGAGTCTAAAGACAAAATTTTTGTACTAAATCTTAAATTTCTATTTATTACAACAGATTGTATTTTTGGGAAGATTTCCCCCCAAGTTTTTTTACTATGAAACTAATTTATTTTATTAGTTTTTCTAGGCTAGCATATCTTGTGTTTTTTAGTATTTCGTTGTGCATGATATAGATATTTATTTGTTTAACCAAGGGCTATTTATAATAGATCTAATTAACAACTTGGTCTTAAAATTTGTTAATTCTATCGATCGGGATTTAAATTTCCCAACAAAAAGGATTACACACATAGGAGGGGAAAAGAGAGTAAATGACCTCCAATTATAGTGCAAGTTTAGGCTTGAGCTACCTATTGGGTTGACCCAAAAAAAGTTAAGAGCTTTTTTATAATTAAAAAAAAAAAAAAACTTTTTACAAAAGTAATTTGAAATTAAATTTTTTTTTGAATTTTGGCCCCCTTAAAAATTATGGGTTCCCTCCCTCAAAAGGAGAAAAATGTTAGATTTTTTTCTTTATATATATATATATATATAGTTAAACTCACACACACACAGAAGTAGAGGGAATGAGATTTTTGAAAAACTTACAATATAGTACACACTCAAAATGGTTGAACTCTTGAATATAGAGTGTATGGCTTTAAACTCACACACATTTCTCTTTTTGAACTCTTGATTTTCTTTAAGGGATTTTTGAAAGATTTACGTCCGCTCCTAATGATAACTCTTTATCATTAGACTAAAACATCAATCAGTTTTTGGTATAGACAGAGATTGAACCCAGAACTTTTATACAACCATCAGAGACATTACCAGTTGAGCTAACTAAAACTCACAACCTAACCTTATATTAAAAGATGATATATAATTAAAAATAATAATATTAAGTGCCTAAAAGAGAAATTAAACCAAGAGCTTTCGAGTTGGTAGTATTTTACTCTTTTCTCTTAAAGCATGATTTTTAAACGACAATTTTAAAGTAAACATTGACTCCTTTCGGGTTTGTAGTGTGTGTGTATATATATATATACACGTTTGTGTATATACATATACTTTCAATATTAAGGTTACAGCTCCCCCTTCCTCAACCCCCAAACAAAAATATTTTGTTACTCCCCTATGAATAACAACAAGGTGTATCACACCACTTTTATTATATAATACTATATATAATATGCAAAACATTAATAAATTAAGTACATTAACATGCCTCATGTAGATTGTTTTAGGATGATTCACCCCGTAACTTAATCATCTCCTAATTTTAAAACAATAGGTAAATCATCAAGAAGTTTCGCTCATCTTCTAAGCTTTCTATCAAAAGAACTAAGGAAAATAAAAGAAATAAAAGTTTCTAAGGGAGAACAACTTTAATTCATCATTACAATATAATAATATATGATATAACAGACATATGTAATGTCCTTCTTATACAAGAGTAGGTCTCACTTCTGTGGAATTCACCCTATGTAAAAGGGAAGTTGTACATACTTGACACACAATATCGTTGTTAATCTCCATTTTCACAGAGATAGTTATCCATTGTACTCCTTATTCATTTAAAAATTTCTTTCATTTTACCTCAACTATTTATGACTTTAAATGACAACCTTTGACATTAAGATGTTAATCCTCAAAAGGTTTCAGTCATCTTCTAAGCTCTCACCCAAAAGAAAGAGAAAATAAAAGAAAGAAAGAAAGAACATTAAAGCCAAAAAACAGAGTATTTGTTAAGTCATCTTTACAATAAGTCACAACTGCAGTAAAAAAAAAGTATTAATTTCTTAATGCCCTTTTATCTCAACCTTTTAGGACTTGGATTTACAGCCTTCGACCTTATTATTCAACGAAAAAATGTCATTTGTTCAACAACTTTTATCTTTAATCATTAACCGACACTCTTGCCACTTTCTTTTACTTAACAAAACCTTTAAGAATATTAGCTTCACAACAGGTGCTTGGCCTTGAGCAATTAACGGACACTGTAGGCGAAATGCTTCAATCTCTTGCTGGCTAGTAGCTTGAATTTCAGACACGTTTTAGCACATTCACAACATATTATATAGTATGTACCACTTTGCATTTACTAAATCAAGACCTCCTGCCAATAATCTTGATGCAATTGAGATCAAACGGAAGTGACAGAGACATTGGTTAGTTGGGATGGTAAAAAGGCCAAGAAGATAAGAGCAACCATAATTAAAACCGGGATTAATAAAAGCAACAATGGTGGTGGTGGCAATGGTGGCAACACTAATGGAAGTACCAAAAGCGAAATGGTTAACACAACCAAAACCATGATGGATGTCAAGCTAAAATACCTTATCATATAGCCCTGCACTGGCCAATTATGCTTCTCTCTTCCAATCCAATGCCACTGAAGCTCCATTTCATGCGTCTTCATCATCTTCTTCCATAGCCACTTCCAGTTCCTGATATTTCTAACGAAGGCATTTAGGGTTCGAATTTAATTTGCCAACCAACTATTGAATTATAAAGAAAAACAAGAGCTTTTCTTGGTTGTGGATTGTAGAAGGAATCAAGAGAGACAGGCTTGGGGTTTGGTTAAATGGGTTGTGTAAAAACTAGAGAGGTTTATAGAAAGGTAAGAAAGATAAGAGGGGTGTGAGAATTTGGAAGAGAATTTAAAATATGGAAGAGAAAGTGAGGACGTGAGCGAGGTGGAGTAACCGGTTGAAGTCGTTGCCAGTCATCGTCAGACCCCGCTCTCTGTATGTCTTGGTTCAGCCAACCGAAACGTATGTTTTCAACTTCACTGTAGAATTTAATGACTTTTGTGACTATTCAACGCCAGGGGCCCATCTGAGAAACTTCTTTGAGTTTATGGTAACCTCTTGATGCATGTAAGAGGTTCCTTTAATGGAAAAATGAGAGAGAAAAAAAAAAGTAAATAAGTAGAAAAGGAAACAGGATGTATCTTTATTATTATTATTTTAGAGAAAAGAAGCAGGATGTATCTTGTATGAGAAATATATGGAATGAGAGAGAATCATTTACAAAAAAAAGGGTTAATTGTTTGAGAGTATCATATTAGTGAAATACTATATTCACCATATTTTTTCATTATTTTTTGTAATTAATTTCTAAAGTTCACTGTTTTTCAAACTTTTTTTTTGTTATAATACCGTTCAATTTCATTAACATAATTTGTTTAAGATGTTTATTTTATAAAAGTACAACTACTTTTTTAATGAACTTTAAAATTGTACGTTTACCTAGAAATATGTTGGGTTATCTTTATATATGCTAGAGAATTTTTATTTTAACTTATTTTTCTTATAAGATGCTGAACTTTTGGGGTTGGGTACAAAGGTTAATGTTTACTATATATATATAACAAGTTCATATCTTTGGTTTTTAAATTTTTCTCTCTTACCACTTTTTTTTAGAAAAAAAAAAGGTTCACTTGTAGAAATATAGTACATACAACATTCAATGGATTATGTGGCCCTTTACCATCAACTCACCCGAATCTTCCCTAACCACTATATATATATATATATATATATATATATATATATATATAAATATAAATATATATATATATATATATAGATATATAAAACAAGTTCATATCTTTGGTTTTTAATTTTTTCTCTCTAACCACTTTTTTTTAGGAAAAAAAAAGGTTCACTTGTAGAAATATAGTACATACAACATTCAATGGATTATGTGGCCCTTTACCATCAACTCACCCGAATCTTCCCTAACCACTTCCTCTCTTCCGTCCTTGTCCAGTGCTCATATCATTTTCCATCAAATTTACCAATACTCACATTCACCCTTTCATGCCAACCACACACATTTTCGATATAGCTCATCCCAATTTAATCCTACTCATTTCCCATACCTTCTTTAGCATCAACATAATTTTTTGAGTAGTTTTTATTATACACAGTGCCCGGATCCACACATTACCCAAAATAAACTAAACTCGTGACTTTAAGTCACAAGTTCAAGTACAAGTTTTTCCCTTATTTTTTATCTTAACAAGTCTCCCCTCACCATTTCTTCTCCAAAACTTCATCCCGATTGTACCCTCCATACGATACTTCAATACATGAAGACCCCAAATTGACATGCAAACCTCCCCACCCTTAACTCCACACTACAACGAAGTTGGCTTTTTTCAATGTTCAAAATCTTTGAAAAATGTATTTAAAAAAAAAACCTCGAGAAAAAATTATTTTAAGAATCTAACCGACCCTTGATAAACTTCAAAACTTACACTATCAAAAACGAAATTTTGACAACCTTCGTGGCTCTCAAAACAAGTGCTCAATCTTTTAATGACGATTGTTGACCCTTGAAAAAATTATAAATAACTAAGGGTTAAAATATTTAAAAGTAAAACCCTTGATAAATAAGGTTATTTAAGGGTTTCTTGAGCCTCAAAATAAGATTTTATTTTTTATTTTTTATAATAAAAAAAAACATAATCATGTACAACAACCACATATTATAAAATCTTTATACCAAAATACAAATATTATGTAACCAAGTTTGAATCTTGTTCAATCTACTACAACCACATACATCAAAAGTCCAATGTACTACAACCACATACATCAAAAGTCCACATCCTTGCATGCCTCAAGGTCTTAAGGTAGTACTTGCCATTAAAGAGGGAAAAAATGAAAAACCAAGCGATGTTGCACAAATGCAATTCTATATTCTTAAGTTTAACAACATAAGATGACAAAGAATTAAATTATCAACTTGAAAAATTCAAAGAAGAAATTAGTGTTTGTGATTTGGCAATGCCAATACTTATCAACGTGATTGAGAGACGAAGAAAACACATCGTGACCGAGAGACACAAAGTCACGAAGAGAACATCGTGATTGAGAGAGACGAAGAAAACACATCTTGACCGAGAGACACAAAGTCACGAAGAGAACACAGACGAAGAAACCATGAGCTTGAGCTTGAGCTTGAATGTTATGTGATTTCCATGATTGCCAAGCTTAAATTTGTGGGATTTGGAGAGAGAGAGAGAGAGAGAGAGAGAGAGAGAGAGAGAGAGAGAGAGAGAGAGAGAGAGAGAGAGAGAGAGAGAGAGCATTGTTTTCCTTTTGTTTTTTTAAATTTTTTTTGGACTTTTTTCAAGGGTTGAAAATTTTTTGGGTATTTTTATTAGGGGTTGTGATTTAGAAGATGGGAAAATGTAACATTTTAGTTTATATATATATATATATATATATATCAAGGGTGTTTTAACTTATTCCAAGGGAATAAAAAACTTTCAAGATAAAATTTAGTAATATTACTAGGCTACCTTATAGTTTAGTATCTGTATGATCAACAGATTTTAGTGAACCTTCAATAAAAGTGGGTCAAAATAAGTAAAGTTTGTTGTAGTGCCATTCCTCCTTCAAGTAAGCCCACCTCATACACGACAACTGCTAAATACCCACACTAGCGAGAAGTCATAACTATGAAATATTTGCTTTTCTTGCTAACGAGAGATGAGTGTTGGTTCCTTTATTTCCAATGTAACAACCTAAAGAAAAGCGCTAGTCATATTTGCCTTATACCTTAAAAGGACTAGTCTAGTAATAATAAAAATTCCTAATAGTTGTTTATAAAGTCCAGATCGACCAAGTATATATTCGATGTGCAACTCAGCATTCTCCCACCCAATACACACTCAACTGATTTGTTAGGACATATGTAGAAATTTTTATGTACATATGTCATTTAGAATTGGTTAATCCTTTAACAAAACGCATTTTACTTGTAATTGGGTAAATCTAGGATGGTTTAAATCTTCAAGCAACTTTGTGATCAAGTTAAGAGTTAAAACCATGCAGATCTGTTCAAGAAACAAGTGAAAAATTGTTGTATTTTAAAGCTCAACAAATAGCTCAACAGATAGCTCGACAGATTGAATCTATCGAGGTTTAAAAGAAGCTTTTTACTCGAAACTCAATAGCATCTTGATAGATAGCCTATCTATCGAGATTTAAGAAAATCAGATTTCCAAATCTGTTTTCATGCATATCCATGTATGTTTGTGTAGAGGTTATTTTCTTACAACCCTAGACATATGTAAGGATTATTTTAAAGATTGTCTTAGGTGATGCAAAAGTTGTTACACTTGTTGTTACACGCATATTGTAACCGGAGACAATTTGCCCTAGTTCATCCTTCTCTTGAAGAAACTGCTACGTTTGTACATCGTAGGGTTTTGTATCTAATGAACTTCTTGATCTTCATCGTGTGGATGAACTAAAGAATTTTACAGCCAACATATTTCTCAATTTGGTGAGTAAGCTACGTAATGGGATCCGCGCATCAATTGGTTAGTCACATACTAGGAGTCGTGCATTGAAATGAGAGATTGTCATTACATTACGAGTCCAATTGTCTGTTGGGGTAAGGGTTCAACTGTAGGTTTGTATAAGATACTGAATTTCTTTACTTGTAACCTCTTGTTTTGATAATAGTTGATTCTTAGGAGTGGTGACCTTGAATTCACCTGGTGAGGTTTTGCCTTGGTGGTTTTTCCCATTCGTAAACAAATTACATGTGTCAAATTTTATTTCCACTGCATTTAGTTATTTGGTGATTTTTTTGTGCTACCACGCTTATTGCATGTTAAATTGACTTAATTAATTTACTTGACTAATTAATTGGTTAAGTTACCCAATGAGTCAATACATTCTTGATCTATCATAATTAAATTCAATATCTAATTAATATAGTATACCATGGGTCTTCCTTTTTTCTTTTCTTTTTTAGGACAATAAATGGGCTTAAATTAAAGAGCTAGGGCGGCGGCAAGAGTATCTTAGACCAACGCTTAATGTGATTGGATGCAAGTAGGTGTATTGCATCAGATGGGAACCCAATGGAACCATTGATCAATACAAAGCATGTTTTTACACTCCATTTTGTTTTGAAGTAAAATATTTTCACATTTTTAGGTGTTTGTTTGCATGTAAAAGGTGAGCAAACTTGTAAAATATTTTTCATTAACCGTAAAATCCTTTACAAAAAGTTATAAAAATTATTTACCTTTAAAGTTTTGGTAATCTTTTTTATAAAAACACACAGTGGCTTTCCTTCACTCCATTCGATGATTAGGTCACCGATTTGGTGGGCTGGGTAATTGGTGCCTGCAATCTGGTAACTGAAGTTGTTGCTCCAATAGTCTAGTGACCAATGATGATGTTCCGATAACGAAAGTCGACATTCTAGTGCTAGAGGTCTGATGGCCGGAGACATTGTTTGGGTTGTAGGTGTTGGCAGTCTGTTTATCGAAGACACCACTTTTGCAGCAATCCGGTCACCAAAGCGACCAATTCGGTTGCCAACTATGGCAGTCCGATCACTAAACCTCAGACACCAACGAATCTGATGGTTAAGTCACCAGTTTTAATGGTTTGCTTCAAAAATTTTACTTGTCACACCAAACACATGAAAATAATTTATTCAAAATTTTTTACATGTAGAGCATTTTATGTTTGAAAATATTTTACTTTAAAACGAATGAAGCGTTAGTAAAGTGGTTTCATTAGTAACTAGGTGATGTGGTGCTCAAACTGGCTAGGTTTTGGGTTAAAATACATTTACATTTATTTGATTTTTACTTTAAATTTTGGAAAATTATATTTTACACTATAATTTAGGGATGTAATAAATTAAACAAATTTAAAAGTAACAAATAAAAATATTAACCTATATTGAACCTCACAGTGTTATTGCACTTAATTGATATGAGGTCAAACTTTTTATTTTTGAAACTTTATGGTTTAATTTGTTACTTTTTTACTATCAAAAAAATAAATGTTACCTTTAAAACATGTGAGTTTGATTTATTATTTTTTAAAATTAAAATTTTTAGTTTTGAAATTATAAGATTTAATTTATTACAAATCTTAACCAATGAGGTTAAAAATGTAATTTTACCTTAAAATTTTTATTTACATTTTGCCATTTCTTAAATTTAATGTTGCATCAATTAAATTAAGAATTGTTCTCGGTCTGTCAGATGGACCTCTTTCCTACACAACTCCTTTGGTAAAGTTCTAGGAAATTGCAAATAAAAGATTCTTACTGCTTGTACGAGCATGGAGCCCAGCTTTGAGTCCAAATTCATACAACTCTTAAGTAACCTTTTGGCAAAATCATGTCTCTCCAGTCTGCACAAAGACAATGTGTACGAGAGAGCTCTCATATGCGCTCACTGTCTTTTCTCATGCTTAAAGAAATTACCGGCAGATGGTAGGTGGCCAATTAGGTAAGGCAGTCATTTTCTGGCTAGGAAATCACATAATTCACATTAAAGGAATCTGCACGTACAGTAAAAAGGACAGTTAGAATGGCACTTGGAGTGTGATCCATGCATGCATATTGTACGCACTTAGACCTATGAAGCTTCATATGTTCATGCATGTCATTAAGGAGTAACTGTATGAGCCACTTAAAAAGAATGAAAGCAATGACACTAGCCCCACATTTATGAACATATTAGATCTAACGAGGCAAAACATCCCCCCTGGCCTTGTGACAATTTAAGTTCCACATAGCATCCAAAGTCAGTCACACAGTACTAGAGGATGCACCTTTTAATGGAATGACAATTGTGGATGTACGGTGCTGACTTAGAGAACTGCGAGCGACGCAGGTCAGATGTTGCTAATTAAGAGCCACATATATGCTGTCACTCATGCAGACAATTGTTGACAGGTCGCCTTTTTTTTTCACCCACTCACAGTTGATTATTTGGGCATGTTGTGAAATTGATGTATCTATCGTATAATCGATTATTTTCTAGAATTTAGTAATGGGAATAGAAGGATTTAAACTCTAAATTTCTTTATTAGATGCATTAAAAAAAATGTCAATTGAGTTTTAAAAAAAAAAAAACGTTTTGGCCTGCAATGAATTATTTGAAATGTGCAATATTCATGCACACATGAGCAGTCATGCAAATATGCAATCATTTCAATAATAAAGTAGAGAAAATTGTCACTTTGGAATCTAAGCACAGGAAATTTACCCTTCAGGGGCACGCACTAATGTGTGAATTAAGGGTAGCAGCAAGACATTTGCGATTTCGTGTAGCTGCTGCGAATGACTTGATGATGGGCATGTAACCAGAGTTGATGTACAAATTGATCGATCTACATGTGAATTACATCAAAGAAATTTCTGACACTATTTAAAAACAAAAATCACACAAGTACTCAAAACAACATTAACTGATAGTCGCGTCAAACCTTTTAAAAGAAAAGCCCTTTCACCCTATGTTTAAAAGTTTAGAGGGAAAAGAGAGGGGAGATAAGAGACAAGAGAGTAGAGAGAAGGGGAATGTTTACCCCTCTCCCTTGTTTGGATATTCAAAATTAGAATGAGAAGGAGAGAAAATGATTAAAAATCTATAAAATTGACAATTATACCCCTATCATGATTAAGTTTGGAAACATTTATATTAGTAATGTGGTAAAAGTTAAATAGGTAATTTAGAATATTTAATTAGGTTCAAAATATGTCTCTTTACCCCCTCCAAATATCTCCAAATTGGAAAAATTAAAAATGAAGGGTTAGAATTGAAAGCTCAAATAGTGTAAAATACTATAACTAATTTAGACCCCCAAATTTAGATTACGGCTTTATTACTTTTACTCTAACTTAACTAAGTGCAGAACAAGAGGAAATGAATCATAATAAAGCCGAAACACTACTCCAAGGCATAAGCATGCACAATAAACAATAAATGTAAAGCTTAAAGAGTAAGAAAGAGAGATGCAAATATAAGATAACACCAAGATGTGTTATCAAAGAAAAAACTGAAGTACTCAGCGAAAAACCTATCTACGGTCCTCCAAGCCGAAATCAATCCACTAGTGAATAAAGTTGGAGTACACGAATATCAGAAAGATCCTCCAAGCATAATCTACCTAATGTACTTAAACCCTCTAAGTTCCAGCTATCAACGGGCCTCACGAAGTCATGTCGTCACTAGTTATCCGGTTCCTATAATTAGTTCCAAATTGCATCCGTCAATCAATGTCTTCTTCCAATACTTCTCATATGCACCAAAACTTGTCTCAACACTCAAAATGGGTGAGTTTGGGCTAAGAACCCCTCAAGGACATGTAGATGGAGAGGTAGGAGTAGAGGAAAACTTTAGAGAAATGGTATAGATGATTGTGGGTATACAATCTCTAACTCTCAAGTGTATAGCTAAGGTTTTGTCTCTCAAAAGTTCCTTAGAAAAACTCTTTACAATTTCGTGGGTAATGAGGATTTATATAGTGTTGGTAAATATATGAGATAAACACACTTTAAAAAGCTCAAGGTAGTGAGTTTCTCGGGTCACTTGCAACTTGGCCTAAGTTGCAAAGTGACTCACGAAATCCAGCCTAGCATGAGTCTCTTCAGATTCTAGCATGTGCTTCTCATAAGACCTTTCGCGGGTTGGGACTCACGAGCTAGTTGCGAGTTAATTGTGAAATCTCTTTCTTCACAGATTTTCACCAAACTCTCACACACAATCCTTACATTAAATCTCACAATAAATATAGAGAAATGATCGAATAAAAATACAATCAAATTTGATACGGAATTAAAACCAACAGAAAAACATAGTTGTAAATCACAACTTTACAAGAACCCTTCCAAGGTCCAAACTCTTTCCCATCCTTCCTTAAAGAAACATCCAAATAGAGTTCATAAAAAACTTACCCTTCCCTCCTCTCTACTCCTCTCCCCTCTCCTTCCATCCAAGCATATTGTTAGGATAGAAGAAAAGCCCACAAGATATATCCAATCAATCTACTCTACTCTAATAAAATAGAAAATACAATACTTATAAGAATATTAGGTCCCTAAGAAGAAATACAATAATCTTTGTAATGACACGAGGAAGAGATAGTTATATTGATGCTATATCCTAAAATGATTAGTCTAATTACAACTAGAGCTCTTTGTAATCAATTATTTAGTCATGTTCGGACAAATAAACAATCAATTTAGAAATCAACTCAGGCCTTTATAGCACACACTTATCAAATAAAAGCCACATAATTCCGTGGTATAACAATCTTCTTCACTTAAATTTCTAACATTCAAGTTAGGCCTAATATTGTGCTACAACTCCCTTGAGTTACATGCATGGCATTACCTTAACTCAAAGACTATTTGTAAAGACCCAAAGAAACATTAACCATATCTACACATTCATAAAAATAAAAAATAAATAAAAGTTAACCACGCCTATGCTATATTTAAAAGAACTAGTCAAGTTACTACAAGGGACCGTCCTAATAATTTATACAGCATATTTCAGCCTAGTAAATAGTCTATGTAGAACTTAGCATATGCCCGCGCAACAAATATTTACCTAATATAATCCACATAATCCGAAGTATCAAAATCTCACCTCAAAAGGCAAGAATTCAATGAAACTAATGTAGTATTGAGATCTTCACTCTTAATACTATCTCTTTGTGGTCGCAACATCTAAAAATCCTCTTCGAATAACCACAATTCTCTCTCTCTCTCTCTCTCTCTCTCTCTCTCTCTCAAGAAAAACTGACTTTGATTTTTCTGTTTCATTTCACATGGCTCACACAATTTATCCATACATACTGACTAATGTTTTATCCATACAAACTGAATTATATATATTTTTAAATTAAATAATAATAAAAACACAATCTTTTTGTTCTCCTATTTCAAATAGGGGTGATCAAGCACCCAAGACAACCAACCTTCCCTTTGTAGTGGGCCTTTTTGAGATGGTGGGCTAGGCTTCCTCCTGCCACGCTAATGCCTAAAGGTTTTGGATTGGAGAGTTGGGACCAGTCTGATTACAACTCACCTCAAACCGGCTTGTGCACAAACTAAGGCCCCTTTGTTGAGAACTTTGGTCACATGCCCATGGCAGATAAAATTGTTACTAAAGAGTTATGGCAGACAAATATAATGTAACAACAATAAAGGAGACGTGGTTACTGTTAGCCAAAACAAACTAAAGATACTCAATCAAGATAAAGAAAAGAATGGCACAACAACAGGAAATGCAATGTAAAAATTGAAATGGCAAAAATAAAAGAGAAATAATATTGATGCTAAAACAATAAAAATCAAAGAAGAAATGATTAGTCTACCGTGCTCAGTTGCATTACGGAACTAAGACCAAGGAGGAAACCACTTCCTCAATGTGGATAACCTCACAGGAAGATCCTACTGTAGAAATTACCCACTTTGAGAGAATGGGTCTGAATGGCTTATGCCCAAACAAAATCCTTAATCCTTAATAGATGGTAGGCTTTTAGAGGGAGAGAAGGGATTAGCCTATTGGTGCATGTTCGCCATCTTACTCTTGCCAACTCTCTCTCAGTTTTTCTTTCTAGCTTTCTTTTTCTAAGTTTGCTACTCTACTTTCCACTCTCCTCTTTCTTTTTACTTCCATATTCTTATTATTGTTGTGATATTGTTGTGATTGTAGTGATCGTGCTTCTTGTGTACTGTGCACGGTGAAAGGCTCCTTATATATTGCCTGTCGTGACTGGGTTTTTATTGTTTTACCCTTTAACCACTTTTGTTTGGGTGTGGGTGTACTTACAGACCACTTATTGGTTTGTCAGCTGCCCAGCCACCACCACTTACCTGTGCTGGCCATGCCACATCTCATTACCAGACAAAGAATTCCATTTTGTTTGCTTGTTCATCGTGGTATTCCTATCCCTAACATGGTGGGCATTCCCCCTCACTATCCCTTATGGCATGCACCTAGTGGTTCTAACTCATCCTTCCTTCTTTTGGGTGGTGTGTCATCACAGCAGGACATTTCCCCCCAAAAGAGTTTGAGCAAAACCCCAGAATAGGCTCCTCCTTTCTCCCCACCGCCAGACCATACCCTCTCTTACCTCTAACCCATGACCCACCACTCCTGTATTGGCTAGTTACAAGTTGGTGGTGCTTAAGCCTTGTGCGTGCTCCACTTTTGTGTGTGTCCAAAGCTCGTCTTCTGCTCATGCGTTTACTATGGCCTGGATGCTCGTTTTTTTGTTCTACCGCTCATTCTTGACCTCTTGTGATGTGAACTGATTTCTGAGCCTTCATTCATTATGGCTTGCTTCCTTCAAGGGCTGGGCCTTGCTTGATTGTGGGCTTTTCTCATCTTAACCCACTACTTGTTTCTTCTATGGATTTGCTAGCATTCTTGCCATGCCATTTTGTTATTTCTGTTGTGGTGTTATTTGATCCATGATTGCTGGGCCTCTTTGGGCCTACTATATGCTTTTATTTTACTTGAATACAATGACCCCATATTGTCATTGGGCCTGCATTCATACTATTTTAGACATTCTTGACCCATTCTATTGCTTACGGGCTTCCTTGACCCATTTCTTTCTCCTTGGGCATCTTCAGCCCATTTCTTTTCCTTGGGCATCCTCGGCCCATTCTAATTCTACGTTCCTATGTGCTTTTGCTGACTCTTTTGGGCTTCCTGACCCAATTATCGGATCCTTTACTTTTAGGGTTCACGAGCTTTTCCATCAACCCCTTGCTCACTTACTTCATTACTTCGGGCCTTCTTTGGCCCATTCTTTCCATTCCATATAATGCCCATAGGTTTACTACTTCTTTCTCTAGGCTCCTTTAGGACCGCTTGCTTCTTTGAGGCCTATTCATTATTTTCTAGGCCTATGATCCATTAATCCTGCCATTCGGGCTTAATGGTATTTTTCTCCAATTTACGAACTCTTTTCTACCCATATTGTTGGGCTTCTTCTTGCTATTGGGCTTTTCTGCCAAAATGAGCATTAACATTTAGCCCCTTGAGCATATGAAGTGCTCCTGCGGTTCATATACAAATAAAAGACTCTTCTTCTCTCTATCTTTCCTTCTTTTTTTCTTTCATTTTCTTCGCGAGCTTTTTCTAACAGTGGGCCCCACCTTATTATTATTTTTTTCTTCTTGCCATGAACAATGTTGTCTTTTGAATTTTCCAGTTTAGCAATTATTTTGAAACACAGCTTTCGCTTCATTAATTCCATGCCTTATTCGATGGGTGACCCATCGCATCCTTTCGTGTCAGCGTTAATGATGTCAATACTTAAAGAGATTCACTTCATATTTCTGACAAAAAACACTTTCTCCTTTTCCCTTTCTTCACCACATCTTCTCCCCCCAAACACTTTCACCCATTTACTCCAATCAACCATTCCATCATGACGCCGGCGAAGGGTCAAGGTTCTTCCCACTGTAAGGGGAAAAAGATCGCCTCTAATGATCCTGCCACGCGAGACATAGGCGAAGAGGCCTCTTATTCCGAATTGGAGTGTTCCAATGAGGAAGAAGTACAACACAATCTCGATAGTAAGTGCGCTCCCCTCATAGACCCATGCTACGACACCTATGCCCATTTCCTAAAAGTCCCTAATGAGTACACACCGCTGTCATCTAGCTGTGTGTGGCTTGCTTTTTGTCGTCACAACACGAAGATATCTTGGGCTCCGTTGGCTTCTTTGATTCCCAATCTCACTATCCGCCAAGGTCTTTCACTCCCCGTGCCCATTCTTTTCTAGTTTGGGTCAAGTACCACTCTGGGTTAGAAAGAGTGGGTAGACACCGATTTGGCCGTGAGGGTTTTATGGCGGCATTGCAGCAGGCAGGTGTGCTAAAGGCCATTATTTCATTGCGTTGCTTGTCCAACTACAGGGACTTGTTTAACCTCCGTTATTTGGTCCACTGGTGATGCACTGCAACCCACACCTTTCTTTCCAGTGGTGAGATCACCGTGACTTTGGAGGATGTGGCAAACCAATTGCTTCTGCTTATTCTTGGTGATGTTGACCCTAGTGCCTTGGAGCTTTCTCTGAAGGAAAAGGCCATGGAGGCCAAGTTAAGGAAGGGGATAAGTGGCAACGCAAAGTTGTCACATTGGGTCAAGTCCTTCTCCAAGGCTTCCGTCGCTACTCGTCATGTAGCCTTCATCACATTTTGGCTCTATAAGTTCATCTTTGGCTCTCACCCTCACTATGCTATGAAGACTTTATATTTTCGGTTAGCCATTAAGATATCAACTGAGGTGAGTCTACCGCTGGCACCCATGTTTCTGGGTTATTTATATGTTCAATTATATATCCTGTGGAGTGATGAGGAGCAGGCAAGTTCCTACCATATAGTTATTTCTTCTGTTCATAGCACCATTTTGCAGCATATGTTGTATAAGCGTTGCACTAGGCACTTGGCAAAGTGTAGGCGTGTTTGCTTTGCCAAGGAAAGATACCAGTTGTGCCCGAGAGTTATTACTAATTTCTGTGGTTGGTTTGCATCTGATTTTCCATTAGCTTTTCTTTATGTTGGTTTAAAGCTGTTTGGGTATCCTGCTGTTGAGTTCTTTGATAAAGGAGTTGGGTTTTCTTGGAGGGCAAATAGGAGTTTAGGTGCAGGTTTTACATGTGTTGATTCTATCATGGGTCCTTTTGTTGATACTATTGGGACCACTACCCCATTGACTAGCTTTAATGAAAGGGGTATTACTTACTTGGCAACCACCAATGCTGGGTGGTTGCCTTATTTGGCTAATGAGGGAGTCTAGTTTGTACATTATTCTACTGATAGGGTGAGGAGGCAGTTTAGGTTAGATCAAGATATTTCTGATGAATTTTCTACCATTATGGAGTCTCCTACCTCTGTTCGGCCATTCCTGCGACACACTGCCTTTGAGTTTTTGAGTGGACATTTCACTACAATGACTGTCCTAAGCTCACAGAGGAAAGGTATTTGTATTGCCACTATACACGGGTACTAGCAGGCTGTGATGGCTTCTTTTGAGAAGGAGTTATTGGGTAGCCGTGGGTTCTCTCTCATTCCTCCCGATGGCCTTCATGCGGTTATTTCTCCTAACCCTCAGTTGCTCCTTCCCACTAAGTCTGTGGTGGCATATGCTAGGAAGCAGAGTCGGTCTACTATATTTGAATGGGTTGAGGAGGAGAAGGGGTGGTTCTAGTATGCTGGTGATTATCCCGTGGGTTGGAAAAAGAGAGTGAAGGTGACAAACCTCCCTGTGCCCATAAAGAAGAATTTTGCGCCTTGGTTTACCAAGCCCATGTCTACCAAGAAGGGTGATGACTCCTCCAAGACTTGTTCAAACATCGTGACTTTTGAGGGTGGCCTTCCTCCTATAGTTAACATAAACTTAGAGAGTTCTCCTCCTCCTTCTGATCGTACCCGTTCTAGTAGGTGCCCTACTACAGGCATGTCTAAGCACGCTGCTCCGCAGCCTTCCGCTAATACTCCTCTTTCTAGTAGGACCTGAGGCAGCAAAAGGAGAATATCTCCCCCTCCTACGTCTGCCACTACTGAGAGGAGAGTATGTTATCTCTAATTCTACTTCTTCTTCTTTATTTTTTTATAGGGCTTTTTTGCGACTAACTCCATATACTTGCTGATTTATTCCCTTCCTTTTTTTTTCCCCTTTTTTTCTTCTTTTTGTTTGCAGTTTAAGCACAAGGAGGAAACATCTGCCACCCGCCTATATTTCTTGATGAGCTCGAGTTGGAGGTATCTCTCTTTCTTCGCCCCCATTTTTTTTTTGCATGTGCTACTATTATCATGTGTCACCATCATGTGCCATATTTCTCTCTCTTCTTCTCTTTATATATATATATATATATATATATATGTGTGTGTGTGTGTGTGTGTGTGTGTGTGTGTGTGTGTGTGTACATTTGCATTGCCACTTATCATGCGTTCCCCTCTCCTTTATTTTCTTTTGTGTCTCGTGTTCTTCAAGTCGAGCCTGAGCCCATCTCTATCTATCACCCCATGACTGAGGAGGTTTCTGCTACCATAGGCACACCCATGGAGGTTTTCTTTGATGGGGCCGATGTGGTGGCTGAGGTCATTGCTTTTGCTACTCCTGCTGCTGCACAGGGAGTTCTTGCTGAGACTTCTATCCCTTCCACTAAGCCGGTGCCTGTAAATGAGGGTGCCTATACTAAAAAGGTTAGTGAGCCTACTCCTATTCCTGCCGAGACTCCTACACCTCAAAAGGGAGTTACGCCTCCAATTGCTCCCCAGCCTGAGATTGTGTCTCCTACTATGCCTCTTGTCATCTCGACAAGCGATCCTTTCACGGCTCTATCTCAGGCTGTGAAGGATGGCTCCTCTCTGGTGGTTACTCCAATATCCATCCCTAGCTTTGCCACACATAGGCTTGATGCAAACTTGTCTTCCGAGGGATCTGAGGAGGTTCTTAAGGATTCTGATGATAAACCCACCATGAAGAGGAGGATCTCTAATTCTGATGAGAAGGGGGGTGATGAGCAGGAGGCTGAGACTATGGGTACATATCCTTTATATTTGTTAAGTTTCCACTTCACCCTTCGTTGTTGCCATCATCTTCCTTTTTTATTTTTATATGTATCTGCATGAATTCCTGATGCAATCTCCATTTATTCTGCATGTTCATTTATAGAGATTATTGAAGAGCCAATGATTGCAGTAGACGTAGTGATGCCTAGGGCCCCTTCTCCTACCATACCTGCAGCACCCGATCTTGCCGTATCTTAAGCACCTATTCTTGCCATACCTACAATACTTGTTTTTGCCACCTCTATAGTACCTGTTTCTGCCATTCCCACAACCCCCATTCCCACGGGTCTTGGTATGATTTCTTTCCTCCATCCATTTCCTTGTCTTTGTTATAAATCTGCTCTCTTCATTTCATGGATTCCTTATGCTGCATTTCATGTCTTCTTTCAGGTTCGACCCTTACTGCCCCTTCCTAGTTTGAGGTGGGCAGCAGTTCTGCCACAATTCCTAACCCAATGAGTGAGGTTGCAGCCTTCTTCACTCGCTTTGATTTCCATGGCTTCAAAGTTTAGGGAGTGTGCTTCTCATTTAGAGGCAGTGTATAGGAGCTGTGGAGACTTCACGCGAGGATTTCTTTTTGGTCAGCTCTACGAGGGAGCACTTCCTGAAGTTGTTGGGGAGCATAATGAATGACATTGAGCACAACTTTATCGATATGGTTTCCGCCAAGAGGAGCTTGCAATAGAGGGCTGCAATACAAGAGTTGATCATTGTAGGCTTGGCTATAGAGTTTATGTTGGATCACTTGAGTGAGATTGCTCATGCCTTCTTCATAAAGAAGGTTTAGCCTTCTGTTAATGCCATTCATACACACATTAAGGCTCTGAGGAAGGAGGTGGTAAACTTCGAGGGACGTCGTGAGCACCTTCTTTCTAGCATTGGTGGATCTAGTGGCTTTGGAGACTAGACTCTTATTTTCGAACTTTGTTACTTATGTAGTTTCCCTTTTTGTGTCCTTTCCCTTATTCCCCTATCTAATACACTTTATGTTTTTCTATAGTACTTATTCGGCAAGTCTGACATAACTGCTATAGTTTGGGTTTGTAAACTATGATGATACACTTGCTATTGTTTTTGCTTTTGCTATTGCTATGACTGTGATACAATATGCTAATTAAAAGGGAAAACTACATGATTTTTTTAAGCAAAGTATCATTTTAGCCACTTGCCATTGATGGGGTCTATTAGATTAGATCTCTGTCATCCATCTGGGCTAAACGATAATACCCACTTGCATATGCCTCACTTATCACAAAGGGTCCCTCCAAATTCAGTGAGAACTTAGATGGTCCTGTCATGCCTCACTTGACGTGGTCTGCTGCCTTTGGCACAAGTTGCTCCTCTGCAAACACTCTTTTCCTAGTTGTCTTGCTATAGGCTTCAGTCATCTTATGTCTGTACCTGCAGCTACACTCTTGAGCCTCCTCCCCTTTTTCGTCAAGCCCCTTTAGGTCCTCGCACCTTTCTACTGCGAAGACTTCTTTTTCCTTCTCCTTCTTCCGCATCTACATGACCCTTAAGGAGGGATTCATTACTTTTGTTGGGCTCATTACCTCTGTTCTATAGACTAAGGAAAATGGTGAAAATCCTGTAACTGACTTTGGTGAGTTTTGGTAAGCCCAAAGGGTGTCCGGAAAGTGTGTTGCCTATTCTCCAATATATTCCTGGCTCATTTTGTTGATAATCTTTATGAGAGTTTTGTTTGTCGCCTCTGCATACCCGTTCCCTTAAGGGTAATGGGGCAATGGCCTATGGTGCTTGATCTAGTATTTTCTAGCATCTTTCTTACATCGCTATTGACAAAGGGCATGCCATTGTCACTGATGATTCTATGGGATACTCCAAACCTGAAAATTATGTTCTCCTTGATGAAGTTTTCCACTGCTCCTCTTATGGCTTTACGGAGCAGTATTGCCTCTGCCTACTTGGTAAAATACTCTGTTGACACTAGGATCCATATGTACCCACGTGATGGTTGATTAACGGGTCCCATTAAATCAAGCCCCCAAGTGTCGAAGAGCCATGGGGTGATCATGCTGTGTAAATTGTGTGAATCAGGTTAGCTTGTACTTGGCAACTATGGCATTTTTTTCACAAATTCTATTGTGTCCTTGTTCATGGTGGGCCAATAATAACCCATTTGTAGCAAGCATTTGTTCAACTTTTTCTTCCCTTGGTGTCCCCACACTCTCTTGCGTGTATTTCTCTTATCATTTCACTTGCTTCTTCAAGACCCAAACATCATAGTGGGTCTCCATCATACCCTCTTTTGAAAAGAACTCCATCATGCAAAAAGTAACGTGTTGCCAATCTCTTAAGCTTGTATCTTTCATCATGTTTTGTGGCAAAATACCTTCTATCAGATACTATACAAATGGGCTCCTCCAATCTTCGTTGACGAATATAGCATAGCTTTTCTCTTTGTCTACCATAAGCTAACAAGCTTTGTATCAGATCTAGACTTGGTCTGCGCCTTTTGGAGTCTGCGGTAAAGGTTGACTTCTCCATAGAATCCGTAGGTCTTGTCATACACTTCCTTCAACTTTCTTTAGGCTTCCTCTTGCCTCACACATCTTGACAAACTCCACCTAGCATTCTATGATATAATTCTCCTTTCACCAAGGCGTAGTCTTTTAATGGCTTCAACTCCGCCATGTCTCCTTCTCTCATCAAAGCTTCTTTTATAGGAATATTCAAATCTTCTTCATGTTGTTCTTCTCGGAACCTTTCCTTCAGCCTCTTAACAATGGACTCCTTCCGTTTATTGACTTCTATCCTGGTGCTACTTCCTTCAAATGCTATTTGAGATCCTAACGCAGCCAACGTGTCTGCATACCAATTTTCACTCCTCAGAGAGTGCTCTATCTCAAACGTCAAAAAAATTTCCTCCATCTTCTAGGTCATCGTATTGTATGAGGCTATGTTGGGTTCTTTCAAATAGAAGCTCCCCTTGGTCTGGCAAACCACTAGGTTTAAATCACCCATTACTTTTAAATGCTTGACCCCTATTTTTAGGGTTATGGCTAGCCCGGTGAGATAAGTCTCATATTCGGTGGTATTGTTTGAGCAGGGGAATTCCAATTTGAATGAGAGTACCAAAGCCTCATCCTTTTTTTGATACAAAACTATTCCCACACGTCCTGATTGGGCGGTCAAGGATCCATCATACCTCATTACCCACTGCTCTTTGACTTCTTCTGCCATGGCTACCTCCCTTGGAACCTCATCATCTAGTGGGATTCCTCTTCTCTTGGGAATTGTGCCAACAAGTCTGCTATAACTTGGCTCTTTACTACTTTGGGCATTCCCTCCTTCAGATCATACTGGGACAACTATAGCAGCCACTGGGATATCCTACTAGAGAGAATTGGTTGCCGCAACAAAGCTTTGATTCCATGAGACTTAGTCATCAGCCATACCTCATAGGCTAGGAAGTAATGGCATAGCCTCTATGAAGCATATACTATCGCCAGGCATGCTCTTTTTGCTCTTAGGTAGCGAGTCTCCGTGCATGGCTAATATAGTAGACTGGTTGCTCAACACCACTCCCATCCTTTTGGGCAATCAACGTGCCTATGGCATATGATTTGGTGGCCAAGTAAAGTAGTAGTAGCTTTTTACAGATTAGGGCTTGTACTATAGGAAGCTTCATCATAATCTGCTGTAACCTTTTAAAGGCTATCTGCTATGCTTCTCCCCACTCAAAGCTTTGCCCCTTCTTGAGTAATCTAGCGAAAGCCAAAGTGATTGATGCTAAACCAGGGATAAATCTCCAAATGTATGAGACTTTCCCAAGAAACTCTTCAATTCTTTCACCGTGGAAGGCAGTTTCATGGTTGCTATGGCCGTAGCCTTGGCTGGGTCTACATCTATCCATCTGCTATGAACTAAGAAACCCAAAAATTTCTCGGAAGACACCCTAAATGCACACTTAAGAGGATTCATCCTCAACTTGAAAGCCCTACATCTTTCAAATACATTCTTTAATGTTTGGACATGATCTTCTTGCCATCTTGACTTCACAACTATGTCATCCACATAGTCTTCTAACTCACAATGCATCATGTCGTGGAATATGGCCGTCATGGTACGTTGGTAGGTTGGGCCTGTGTTTTTCAATCCAAAAGGCATCACAGTATAATAAAAATTACCTATGGATGTTCTAAAGGCAATTTTCTCTACACCCCTTGGCACCATTCTGATTTAGTTGTACTTGTTGAACCTGTCCATGAATAAAAACATGGCGTTTACTGCTACAGAGTGTATCAACAAGTGTATGTTTGGCAGCGGGAATTCATCCTTTGGATAAGCTCTGTTGAGATTTCTGAAATCTACACAACACCGCATCTGCCTATTCTTCTTTTTTACTGGCACGATGTTGGATGGTCTTGATGAAACCTGCAGCTAGAAACTTTTGCACCTCCTTTACTATTTGTTCCTTAATTTTTGTGTGGAATTCACTGGCAGGCTGAGTGACTGGCTTGGCCTTAGGATCCACATTCAACGTATGCACCGCCAACCCGAGATCCAATCCGGGCATTTTGCTACAATCCCATGCAAAAAATCCTTAAATTCTTTCAACAAAAATATCAATTATGAATTTTCTTCCTATGATAGTTTTGAACTAATTGAGATGGGTCTTGATTCTCGTGGATTGGTTCCCAGGTCAATTTCTTCCAATCTTTCTTCTACTATAACTTGTACATCCTTTTTTGTTGTAACTCCCTCATTTTTCTCTGTATAGCTTTCTTCCTTTGGACCTTCTTGAGCCACGCAGCACACCAAACTCTTATGCTGTAGTTCTTGCCTAGGACCTACTTGCGCATTGCATGTGGGGCCCGCTCACCATCATAATTTGTAGTCGATTCTTCCATCAGGGGCCTAAACCCTGACACATTGCAATGTGTCATCTACCTCCAAAGTGGGTGCTTCTTTCCTTTTCATCTTCTGCAATAGCAGTTTCCTCAGATTGGGCTCTAGGTCATCTTGGATGTCTTCCCACCTAGGCACAAAGGTGCCCTGTAGCTTTGATACTAAGCTCTCCCCAACTGGTGCCCATTTGTTGTAGAAAATAGTTTCCATTAGATGAGCCTCTGCTTGTCCAAATGGTGACCGGTTTGCCGCAATTTGTATCATTTTGCCATTCAACCTTCCTTTCACGTACTGATGATAAGTGGATGGGACTAGTCGGTGCTTATGCAACCATGGTCTCCCCAATAGCACGTGGTATAAGACCTCTGTTTTCACCACATAGAAGCGAGCCAAAGAGGCTGTTGGTCCCACCTTCAACCTCTTCCCCTTAATCCTGCTACTTCCATTCTACATCTTTGAATCTTTCTTTCTGAGATTCCTCCTGCTTACAAGGTGCTCAGTGGGATGAGATTCACCGAGGCACTCCTATCTATCAAGGCCCTCTTAATGGGGATTTGATTTATGGATGCTGCTAAGTAAAGGGGCCTCCTATGATCTAAGTACCCTATCTCTATATCTTTGTCACTAAAAGTGATTTCACTTGCCTCCTACAAAATGTCTCTGCTATCTATGACTTGTAATGTTAAACATTCTATTCCTACCCCAAAGGCAATGCTTATTGGGGCTTCTGTAGCTATTCTTTGTTCATTTACCGTGACCCCCAACTAGTCAAATAAGTTATTGAACTTGGAGCTTTTCTGCAATGTGGTAATTGCTGCAGCAAGCAGGGCCGAACTTTCTTCGTCGTCCTCCCCTGGATCTGGGCAAATGACAACCGCTGCTACACCCTTCCCTTTGTGGTTTGGGAGCGAGTTTCTTTGAACTTCTAGCTAGGACAGCTCTAAAGTCCCTTCCTTGATTCTTCGGTGCACTAGTCTGCAAAGCACCCAACATTCTGTGGTAAGATGTTGCACTTAATTGTGCAAGCGACAGAAGCGTGGGTCCTTCCGCCCTTCTTTATTGGGCTTTTTGGAAACTTGATTAGGCTTAAGGACTCCATCTACTATCCATTTATCTAGGAGCACATCCAGCTCTTTCAAGGTACATGGTAGTGGTGGAAGGGTGTCATACTCCTTTCCGTCAGCTTTCCTATTCCTTTCGCCAGTGGATACAACTATATCCTATGGAGCGTTCCTTTTGTCGGAACTCGGCTTTATTGATTGAGCAATCTTCCTGGCTTTCTATAACAATTGAACAAACTAGGAGATTTCCAGATTCTCCAAGACAACTCTGTACTCCCTAATCATGTTTCCATACACATTTCTACCAATGCCTTTTATTCACAATGATCATAGCAATCAAGTGCTATGTATCTGAACCTTTTGATATATTCCATCAAATCTTCACCACTTCTTTGCTTAGTTGCTTACAAAGTTGCAAGTGTTACTATTTCTTCTCCATGAAAGTACTTAGTACAAAATACATCTACCATGTCATCCCATGTTGGGATTGATCCTGGTTTCAGACCAATGTACCAGGTGTACGCATGGTCACATAACGATTTGGAAAATTCCCAAAGACATAGGTCTTCGTCCTCCGCATAATGAACTTGCTTACATGCTCGACGGCACTTCCGTTTCTACCATCGTATTATGCAAAAACTCGTGGCTCATACCTCTCAAGGTATGGCTTGCTGAGTATTCTCAGTGGGTAAGGAGGTCTTCTTGCATAAAACCTTTCTTTACACACTTTGGACCTCTCCTGCTCTAAAAGATCTGCTACTTCTGCCATAGTGATGAAACATTGTTCTACGTGGAGCACCTCTGACTAGGGTCTCTTTTTTGTCTGTTGCATACTTTGGGTCATGCTGGCTTCCTTTTTCCTTCGTCTTGTCCGCCTTCAATTGGCAGATTTCTTCCATCATCTGCTGCTGCGAGTGTTGTAATGATTGCAACATTTTGACAAAAGCGTTGGCATTATCCGTGGGGACCCTCTGCTGTTGCCGAGGTTCAGCCCCTGTTCCATTGGCATCTTCCGCCTGGTTGGGCTGGTGCTGGTAGGGCATTGTTGGTCTCGACTCTACTTGCAAAGGCATAGTACTTATGTTTCACCTGGGGGGCATAGCTTGCGAGGGCTTCTATCTACTTTCCCTACCTTTTTCCCAACTCCCTAGTAGAGTTGCCAATTTAAATGTGGTGGGCCTTTTTGAGATGGTGGGCTAGGCTTCCTCTTGCCACACTAAGGCCTAAATGTTCTAGGTTGGAGAGTAGAGACCGGTCCAATTGCAACTCACCTCAAACCAACTTAAGCACAAACTAAGGCCCCTTTGTTGAGAACTTTGGTCACATTTCCATGGCAAATAAAACTGTTACACAAGAGTTATGGCTGATAAATATAATGTAACAACAATAAAGGAGACACGTTTACTGTTAGCCAAAATAAACTAAAGATACTCAATCAAGATAAAAGAAAAGAACGGCACAACAACAGGAAACGCAATGTACAAAGTGAAATGGCAAAGATAAAAGAGAAATAATACCGATGCTTAAACAATAAAATCAAAGAAGAAATGGTTAGTCTGCTATGCTCAATTGTATTACGGAATTAAGACCAAGGAGGAAACTACTTCCTCAATGTGGATAACCTCGCAGGAAGATCTTGCTGTAGAAATTACCCATTTTGAGAGAATGGGCTTGAATGGCTTATGCCTCAAAGAAAATCCTTAATCCTTAATAGAGGGCAGGCTTTTAGAGGAAGAGAAGGGATTAGCCTATTGGTGCATACCTGCCATCCTACTCTTGCCTACTCTCTCTCGGTTTTTCTTTCTAGCTTTATTTTTTTAAGTTTGCTACTCTGTTTTCCAGTCTCCTCTTTCTTTCTACTTCTATATTCTTGTTGTTGTTGTTGTGATATTGTTGTGATTGTAGTGATCATGCTTCTTGTCTAATGTCCATGGCGGAGGCTCCTTATATACTACCTGTCGTGACTGGATTTTTATTGTTTTACCATTTAACCACTTTTGTCTAGGCGTGGGTGTACTTCCAGACCACTTACTAGTTTGTCAGCTACCCAGCCACCACCACTTACTTGTGCTAGCTATGCCACATCCCATTACTAGACAAAGAATTCCATTTTGTTTTTTTGGTCATCGTGGCATTCCTATCTATAACATGGTGGGCATTCTCCCTCACTATCCTTCATGGCATGCACCTAGTGGTTCTAATTCATCCTTCCCTCTTTTTGGTGGTGTGTCATCCCAGCAGGACATTTCCCCCAAAATAGTTTGAGGGAGAACCTCAGAATAGGCTTCCCCCCCCCCTCTCCCCATTACCAGACCAAACCCTCTCTTACCTCTAACCATGGCCCACCACTCCTGTATTGGCTGGTTACAGGTTGGTGGTGCGTAAGCCTTGTGCGTGCTCCACTTCCGTGTGTGTCTAAAGCTTGTCTGCTACTCATGCGTTTGCTATGGCCTGAATGCTCGTCTATGTGTATTGTCGCTCATTCTTGACCTCTTGTGATGTGAACTGATTTTTGAGTTTTTGTTCTTTATGGCTTGCTTCCTTCAAGGGCTGGGTCTTGCTTGATTATGGGGATTTCTCATCTTAACCCACTTCTTGTTTCTTCTATGGATTTGCTTGCATTCTTGCCATGCCATTATGTTATTTCTACTGTGGTGTTATTTGGTCAGTGCTTGATATGCCTCTTTTGGGCCTGCTGTGTACTTTTCTTTTACTTGATTACAGTGACCTCGTATTGTCATTGCACCTGCTTTCATGCTATTTCGGGCCTTCTTGACCCATTCTTTTACTTACAGGCTTCCTTGGCCCATTTCTTTCTCCTTGGGTATCTTCAACTCATTTCTTTTCCTTGGGCATCCTTGGCCCATTCTAATTTTGTGTTCCCATGGGCTTTTGCTAACTCTTTTAGGCTTCCTGACCCAATTTTCGTATCCTTTACTTTTGGGATTCATGGGTTTACTACTTCTTTCTTTGGTCTCCTTTAGGCCCGCTTGCTTCCTTTGTGGCCTATTCGTTATTTTCTAGGCCTATGATCCATTATTCCTACCATTCAAGCTTAATAGTTTTTTTTTCGTCCAATTTACTTACTCTTTTCTAGCCATATTGTTGGGCTTCTTTCTACTATTGGTCTTTTCTGCCAAAATGATCATCAACCCTTTAGACCTGGATAAACTCAATATGAATTGGATAATTTCAAAAGTCTATTCCTTCAAATATAGATTTCAAAGTTGTAACTTCAACCGTTTTGGTTAAAGATCAGTACATATATCCTGACCCGATCGATGAGTTTGTTAACTACCTCACCTCGTCATTGATCTTTGTAGTTCCTCTTCCTCACTCTCTCTCCAGCCTCATGAGATTTGATGAAAAACTCAATATCTCCATTAGACTAAGAAAGTTCTCAATCTATATCATCTCGCCAACCTCAATGACATTTAGATCATCAGTTTTCATTCTTCATTAATATTGAGATCAACCAACAATTTCAACCAACCCAACCATTAGTAAAATCTCATCAAATTTGTCAACAATTTGCAGTGTTTCAGTTGAAATCAATTAGGTTGACTCAACCCTATATGTTTGAGTCAGTTGACAAGTTAACACTTAACCCGAGCTTGATCTGTTGGGGATAATACACAAAGTAGCTAAGAAAGAACAAAGTGAACATAAAAGACAAACATAAAATTAAATAACTTGAAGGCACAAAATTGTTATCCTCAGACAATATTTTCCCCCACACTATTGTTGCTAAAAGGTTATCACATATTTTTCTATAGGATACAACCAAGTTTGTTGGGTTCTACAAATAGCAATTTTAAAGAATACCAACAGAATTTCTTGTGTTTCTTAGAAATTTATTTTGAGTGTGTCAACGCCTCGTAGTTGTTCGACCACCCATTATGGCAATGCTTACGCGCTGCTTGGAGTGTTCAAGCTCAGGAGCTTGGGTGCTGTGGAGGAAAGCTGTACCATTAAGGACATATTTTATGTAATTGCATCCTTGGACAAAATGCTCTTTACTTGTAATTGGGTAGATCTAGGATGGGTTTAAGGCTTTAAGAAACATGTTGTTTAAGTTAAGTGTTAAAACTATAAAGATCTGATCAAGAAACAAGTGAAGAAAAGTTGTTTATTAAAGCTCGACAACAATCTCGACAGATTGACTTCTATCGAGATTTAATATTAAACTTGACAGAAGCTCAACATAAGTTGTTTTTGTTGAGACTTACAAAACTAATTTTCGACCCATGCTTGTTTATTTGTATAGGGTTTCTTTTCTCACAACCCTATACATATATAAGGCTTATTTTAAAGGCCGTCGTACATGCAAAAAGTGCCCTAGTTCATTATTTTCTTTGAAGAAGCTACTACGTCTTTAAGCCAAGGATTTTGTGACCAAAGAGCTTCCTAATCTTCATTGTTGATGAACTAAAGAACTATGCAGCCAATAACCTCTTCAAGTTGCTGAAGTTAGTCACGTACTGGGATCCATGCATCACTTGTTAGTCACATACTGGGATTCATGAATTGAACGGAAAGATTGTCGCTACAATACAAGTCCAATTGGATATAAGGGTAAGGATTCAACTGTAGGTTGGTATTTTGAGATAGGCTAAAGAGTTTGGTAAGATTCCTTATACTTGTAACCACTTGTGATTGATAATAGTGGATTATTAGGAGTGGTGACCTTAGAATCACCCAGTGGGGTTTTGCCTTAGTGGTTTTCCCCATTCGTAAACAAATCACCTGTGTCAAATTTATTTTCTGCTGCATTTAATATAATTGGTGATTTGTTTGTACTATCACGCTATTGCATGCAATTGAACCTAATTAATCAACTTGAATTAATTAATTTTAAAGGGGTTAATTCATTTTAACCCAACATGTACCTCGGGTGTGTGACTGGAACATGGGTCGATGTGAAGTCACCATCAATCATTGGGTTTATCTAAGATGTGATTGGTCACCTGACTCTATTTTAAGTTTATTACCGATCCTAGGCTAAGAGAAATGTTGTTTTTCCTAATCTAATGTGGATGGGTATAATCTTAGTTCTTGAGTACAGAAGTCCGGTTACTTGTGGGGAAGGTGTTAGACACCACACAATGCCTATCTGTAGATAGTCCTTTGCTTTGGTAAAGTCTTCATTTAAGGACATTAGCAATTGAAAATGAGCTATTGGCATTAGCTTTCGGGGCTCTAAGCAAATTGGGCTTTGAGGTTTGGATTTGAAAAGGGTGTGGTCCTAATCGATGCTTCTTAGTGTGTTTGGAATCATTGCCAAATTTCCACGGCAAAAATCCGGTAGCATTTTGCTTTATTTTCGTGGCGAAAATTCGGCAGCATTTCGCCTCAAGTGCATCATTGCACACAAAACACTATTCTCACCAAGATTTTGCCATAAGAATATGGCAATGAGGATGCCCTATTTTCACAGCGAAAATTCGACAAAGTTTCGCATTTGGTGTGCCATAGGATTTCATGCCTGTGTATACAGCACGTGCCAACATGCTCATGCTAGGACAAGCCAGAGCCCTTCAAAGCATTAAGCACATTAGTACGTGTTGCATACACGAGGAAACCAATGTCACTAGGTGACATAGATCGGGAGGGTCACACCACGGTGACTATGCACACAGTATGACATAAATATGTACCAGCAGTAAATGCCTTGAGTACATACTCATGTCACAAGATCAAGAGCGCTCATGGCTAGATAGGATCCATCATACACACACACACACACACACACACACACACACACACACACACACACCCACACACACACACATGCATCATGTACAATGCTATCATACAGAGAAGGAAAGTAATACAGCCATTGCCAACATTCCAAGAGTGTGGCCCAGCAAGGTACAAAAAATGTAAAACAGACATTGTCATACCTAGGGAATGCAGCCCAAGCAAGGACCAAGAAAGATAAAGGGTACAAAAAGAGGGGGAACCCTAATACAATGCTCTAGAGAAGAGGCTAAGAGAAAGGGAGAAATATGTAACCGCTTGGGGAGGCTAGGCCTCCTAATATACTGAACATTGCCCTTTTGTGGGCTTGCGTCTTCTTGGTTGCATCCTTGCCCTTTTTTGCTTGCGCCTAAGACGTTGCATTCTTGCTCCAAGTGTCCATGCTCCATGCATGTACATGCAATGACAAAAGAAATAAGCTAGCAAACAAGCAAAGAAACAAGCAGAAAGAAAACATGCTAAAAGACAAACTATCAAAGAGAGAGAACCTAATGAGGGAAAACAAACATGTTATCAAAAAATGTAGGTTTGGATCGGGTGTCCATGAGATTGGAGTATGGACGACACACAGACTTATGCATGAACGTGTAGGCAAGTGTGTAAAGATGTGAAGAAGCAAAGAAAGCCAACGGATGGCACAAAGCAAGCAAAGCAAGCATAACAACATTGCACAAAGCGGAGAAAGGTGTGTATTAAGCACACCAACATCAGAAAGATGTGTCTCACAAGTGGTCACATCCAAACAAACCACGAGAACGATGGATGCAACCACACAAGCAAGTAGCCTCAAAGACCGACAAGCACAAACCCACGGAGGGCACAAAGCATGGTAAAGCCTAGATCTAGACGAGCAAACATGGAGATATAAAGCATAGAAGCAAGCAAACATAGACATACATAAAAGGAATGACCCAAACGCTTTGATATAGGCCTAGGTGTATAGATGTAGGCCTAGACCACAAGATCAAGATATGCACCTTACCTAAAGGGCCAAAACACAAGGAGGTACAAAAGACAAAAAGGCTTTAGAAGTAAATGGCATAGCAACCAACATGTAGATCTAGACACATGAACATGGCAAAGAGCACATAAAGACATAGATCAAAGCCAAAAACATGGCAAAAAGCACCTAGGCATGTGGATCTAAGCACAAACACAATATTTAGGTATATCCTAGCCCTAGAAGGCTAGGCCAACATTGTCAAAGTGATAAATCATGGTAAAAAGAAAAGAGACATGCTAAGAAGGCTATAAAACATGCTAGGAAGCAAGATAAAACAAAGATATACTAAGGAAAGCAAGTAGACATGCTATGAACAAAGATAAAGCAAAGGGTATAAATTGTAGCTAAAGAAAGCTACATCTACACCCTTTAAACCTCAAATCCAAGTTGACCAAGTTTGGGGCTCTTAGGAGTCAACTTCGTGTCAAACTTGGTCAAAGTTGACAAAAATCACCAAGTAGCTCGGTTTTGAAGTAAAAACATGAACAATGTCATCTTGGAATGGTTTTGACTAATTTTGACTTTTGGTTAACCCAGGGTTGACTAGGGGCATTTTGGTCAATTTAACCAGAAACAACACTTTGAGTGCTCCGATGCCCAAACGGGTTACGCCACGTAAATCCAGATTTTTCCACGGCCCCATGCAAGAAAGTTAATATTTTTGAGATTTTCGAGGTCCGGCACGCAAACTGAGGGCGAACAAAATACAATATCTATAGAGAGAAAGAATTAGCTATCAAGTGAATGTGAACCACTATTATAGGTTATATCTCTTCAAAAGGCATGAATAGAGAGTTAAAATGTTTCATAAAACTATTCACAAGACTTAAAAATTTTTCAAACATTCAAAACAATTATTAGAAAATTCTGTAGAAGAATCAATTTTATGAGTCTCGATCGATTGAGAGAAATTGAGCATCAATCGAACATTCTTCTCAATCGATCGAACAGGAATCAAGCGAGGCAGAAGCTCCTGATCAAATTCATTGATCACTTTGATTGATCGTGCAAAATCTTGACCAATCGAAAATTCCTGGATTTGAATCTTCACATTGAAAATTCCAAAACATGAATTTCCATTTTATCATCTTTATAAATCAATACTCTCCAACATGCGTACATGTATTTATCTATATATACAACTTCGAACCTATTCATGTATATATCTATATATACAACAATCCCCCACTAGGTTGTAATATATATGTTTCACTTGATTGATATTCTATATGTCATGCATAAAAGAAGGTGTCTTTCAACTTAAAGCTTCCTTTAGTGTAATTGCATTAGGACTTCAACAGATTTTATGGTACCTTGGTGCTTAAATCAAAACTCTTATGTGTTGAAATCGGAAACAACACACACATGAGAATATCCACAATACATTTAGAAACCCACTATTGTTAGCACTGTTATGGCCTTGTGCTCTTCCTAGCTTAATGAACATTTACGAGAGGAAACCCTTTTACTCTTGTTAGAAGTGGCACCACTCCTATGTTCATAAAGGTGAAGTTCCTTCTTATATCTCTATTACATAGACATTTATACTTTATGAACTTCATTAAGAGTTTAAACTCTTCCTCTATTTCATCGTAATAGACTACACTAATCCATCCTGAATGTGACACAAATTTAGGGCTCTTACTAACCATGTATCAATAGTTTATTTTTACCCTTTAAGCCTCTTAGATTAAATTAGTTCAAAGTTGGGTTCCCACTATTAGTGATTCTATCAAAGAAGGGTTTTAGTCCCATTTTAATGGATGTTACCCTCACCAAATCTCAAGACACCATATTAATAAAAGGGTTTGACAAATTATTATTTGACTTAACATAGACAATTGATATGGTACCATCTTCAATTAATTGTCTTATGTAATCATGTCTTAAACCTATATGTCTAGACTTTCCATTATACATTTTACTGTATGCTCTACTCAAGGTGGCATCACTATCGCTATACACTGAAATGACTAGTATTGGTTATGGCCACAACTTTATGTCTAACAACATATTTCTTAGTCATTCTAAAGAAATTACTTGCTGTCTCCAAGGCTATAAATTATGATTCCATGGTAGAGTGAGAAATACATGTTTGTTTCTTTAATGCCCAAGAGATAGCACTCCCACCGAGAGTGAATGATCCAACTAGACGTGGACTTATTATCACTCACACTAGTAGCCAACTAGCATCAGAATAACCTTCCAACATAGCTGAAAATTTGGAATAAAAGAGTCCTAAACTTACGGTTCTCTTTAAATAACCAAGAACTCTAGAAATTGCTTTCCAATGATCCACACTTGGATTACTTGTAAATCTAGAAAATTTGCCCGTTGCAAAAGATATGTCTAGTCTTGTACAATGCATAGCATACACTATGCTACCTATAGCACTAGCATATTCAAGCTGTGCTATTCCACTTCCAATGTTTTCACCCAATTTTATGCTCCTATCAAAAGGTGTATTTGTTTCCTTTATATTAAGATGTTCAAATCTTTAAAGCACTTTCTCAACATAATGAGATTGACATAGTGCAAAACCCTCACTATGTCTTTTAATTTTGATTCCCAAAATAGTATCCACTTCATTTAAATCTTTCATTTTCTTAAACACAAAAGACAGATACTTTTTGGTTTCACATACACCTTTTATATTTGTACCGAATATGAGCATATCATCCACATAAAGGCACATAATAACTCCACATTTCTTTGTAAATTTGGAATACATACATTTGTCAACACCATTATGCATAAAGGCATCCGACAAAATCACAGAGACAAATTTCTCATGCCATTATTTTGGAGCTTGTTTCAAGCCATACAGAGACTTGATTTATTTACAAATTTCTTTTTATTTTTCTAGGAAGTACAAAACTCTAAGATTGTTCCATGTAAACTTCCTCATCAAGATCACCATTTAGAAAAGTTTTCTTTACATCCATTTGATGTAAAATTAACTTGGATATGGATACAACTGCTGACAACACACGAATAAACATGATCCTAGCCACAGATGCATAGGTATCAATGTAGTCTATTCCTTTCCTTTGTTCAAAGCCTTTTGCCACCAACCTTGCTACAAATGTTTGAATTGATCCATTGGTAATATATTTTCTCCTAAATATTCATTTACAACCAATTGGTTTTGAACCAGTATTATTATATAATATTGAGTCCATCTCATCATTCACAATTTCTTTCCAAAAAGTTGAATCTCTAGAAGCCATAGCTTCCTCAAATGTTTTAGGATCATCCTCTGTATTAAACACTATGGGTATTTTATTTAGGACCACTTGTTTATTACCTTCAACAAGGTACACTTAAGCTTGATAAGAAATGAAATCTAGACCAAAGTCCTTTTCTTTTCTTACTCTTTGACTCCTTCTTTGTTCACTTGGTGAACCACTTTCAATCCTTTTAGTACTATCGAAAGTAGTATTAAGATGAGAGTCATCTTCTTGTGTTCGTGTAGGTAGAGCTATCCAGAGACCCAGCCAACCCAACCCACCCGCCGCCACTGACCGAACCCGACCCGTCGCAGACCAATCCGACTTTTTCGACGGTCGATGATGGGTTTGTTCCTCAAAAACCCGAGTTTGTTGGGTTGGAGGTCGATTTCCCTTCTCTAGAATCCTATCAAACCGATCCGACTGAGCAACAAGATTTTCGGCGATATTTGGTAGATCCGGTGAGATCTAGACCATTTTCGTCAAGATCTCGACAAGATTTCACTGAATCTAGATGAGATCTTGCCGAAAATGGCCTAGATTAGGCCAGATCTAGAATAACCTCAAAGATTTTGGCCGGATTTTGGGCATTTTCACACCGAATTTTCGCTATTTTCACGCCAAATTTTCATCATTTTCTAAGTCTTCGACGCCAACCAACCCGCCCACCACCCGTTGATGGTTTGATCCACTCGATTCGATTACTCTAGCGGTTAGTGGTGGGTACTTTTTTTTGCCACCAATTCAGGCGGGTCAGTTACGAGTTAGGCACAAACCCGTGGACAGCCCTATGTGTAGGTATCAAGGCATCCAGGGAACTTTTATTGAATTTATCCTTAATAAATTCAACGTCTTTTGATTTCACCACTATATTATAGCTTCAGTCTAAAATCTATATGCCTTTGAATTTTCAACATAACCAACAAACACACTTTTCATAGCTCTTGGCCCTAACTTTGTTCTTTTTAGTTCAATCACTCTATAAAAGACTAAACACCCCCACACTTTGATATAATCAAGGTTTAGTTTCCTTTCATTCCATAACTCATATGGAGATACTTTAATTTTCTTGAAAGGTACTCTATCGTGCACATGACATGCTTTGAGCAATGCCTCTCCCCACAAATTAAATGGGAGCTTTTCACTTAAGATCGTGGCATTTACTATGTCTACAAGAGTCTTTTTTTCCTTTTAGCCAAACCGTTTTGTTACGGTGTATAAAGGGCTGAACTTTGGTATATTATGCCCCGTTCCTCACAAAATGCAGAAAAATCATTTGGAAAATATATTCACATCCTCTATCACTTCCGTAGGATCTTTATTTCCCTATCCTTTTGATTTTATACTTCAGTTTTATAACATTTGAACATGTCAAATGATTCATCTTTATTTCTCATCAAATGCACATATTTAAATCTAAAGAAATCATCAATGAACGTACTGAAGTGTCTATTTCCTCCTCTAGTTAACACATCATTCAACTCACATACATCTAAATGTACAAGTTCAAGCATATTAGAATTTCTATTTGACTTAGAAAATGGTTTCTTTGTCATCTTTGCTTGAATAAAAAAAAAAAAAATTCTTTACATCATCATGCTTATAAGAAATTATAACATGCTTCGACTTAAACTTCAAGTATTTGAAATTTGAATGCCCTAGTCTAGCATGCCACAGATAAGAAGAATCAACAATATAAGCACAACTAGAAACTTCTTTATTAATAATACATAGTTTGTACATGTCATCAATAGCATATTCTCTACCTACAAATATCCCATTTTCTTAATATTGTGTACATGAAAAATATTATTCAATGTCAACATCTTGATGGAACTCATTTTCACTTCAACAGTTCCCTTCCCATGAACCTTTGCTTTATTGTGGTTGCTCATCAGCACCTCTTGTTCTATGGAAAACTCCTTATAAGTCTTGAATTGTTCCTTGTTGTTGCACACATGCACAGTTCCACCCGAATCAAACCAACAATCAAAAGGATTTGCAATTACAGCCATATAAACTTTAGTGATCAAATTAATATATATTCACTTACCATAACAATAATGTTGTTAGGTTCTAAAGATTTAGATTTAAATATTTAGAATCATTGTTGTATTGTGTTGGCAAACCAAGAACAAAACATATCTAGTCTAGGTGTTTAGGCAATTCTTAAATGTGAGTGTTTCAAGGTTCAAGACCAGCTGAGTTTAAAAAAAAAAAAAAAAAAAAAAAGGAGTGCGATTCTACCTTGCTCGGCCAATCGAGAATCAGGTTCGACCGATAGAAAATCGCAGGCACGGTTTTTTCTGAAAATTTTTAAATAGGCCCAAGCCCGTGAAAACGTTTAAAGTTTCATCTAAACTTCTCCACATATAAAAGGGAAACCCTAGCCATGTTTTGAAGGTGCTGAAGAAGACTTGTGTGTTACTCTTTGTGAAATTTAAGAGGTTTTGTACCTTCTAACTACACAAGAATCTACCAGAGCCAAAATTATAATCAAGCATTGGTAGAACATAGTTGTTGCATGAAGATCATTACTGATGGTGATCTGAAACCTTTGAGTGAGATCTCAAAGTCACAAACAAGGCAGCTTGTGTTGTTTTAAATCCAAGAAGAGAAGAAGTCTGTGGATTTGGAGCTTGCATGTGATCGTGTCAGTAAGTTACTACCAGAGGTAGTATTAGATTTAGGGTTAAATCCTTTGCAAAAACTTCAATTGTCTTATAGTGGATTTGGTTCACCTTGAGGATAGTTAGGTCAAATTCTCTCCATGTTTTTACCTTGAAATGGTTCGTTTCATTGGTTTTCTTGGGTCATCATATCGTGTGTTATTTACTTTTCCGCATATTTGTATGATATGATTTATTTGTGTCTAACCTAGATCTGAAAATTAATCTAAGTAATCACTTGGTGAATGAATTAGGTTAAAAAATTTGGTTTGAGGGGTTTGAACAAACAAACAAGTGGTATAAAAAAACATTAGCTCTTGTTCTTAGGTTTCTTAACCTAGAGTTGATCCTTGATCCCTGTTGTCATGGAACACAGTCACTCTCTTGTGATCCCCCCATACTTTGATGGAAATTGTTAGGGACATTTTTTATGTAATTGGCTAATCTTTTGACAAAACGCATTTTACTTGTAATTATGTAGATTTAGGATGGTTTAAGATTTCAAGAAACATGTTGTTTAAGTCAAGTGTTAAAATCATGCAAGTCTATTCAAGAAACAAGTGAAGAAGTGTTGCTCATTAAATCTCAATAGATGTCTCAATAGAAGCTTATCTATCGAGATTTAATGTTGAAGCTCAATAGTAGCTCAACAGGAGCTGTATTTGTCGAGAATTACGAAATCAGACTTTTCAGATCTGATTAGACACATATCTAAGTGTATTTGTGTAGGGTTTCTTCTCTCACAACTCTAGACATATATAAGGATTATTTTAAGGGCCATCACAAAGCGTTGCAAAAAGGTTTTGTTGTATCCCTACACGCACATTATGACCTAAGACAAAAATTGCCCTACTTCATCATTCTCTCTGTAAAAGCTACAGCATCTTTGCACCAAGGGTTTTGTAACCAAGAAACTTCTTGATCTTCATGTTGATGAACTAAAGAACTTTGCAACCAACATCTTACTCAAGATTGGTGTATTAGTCACGTAGTAGGATCCGTGCATCATTAGTTAGTCATGTATTGGGATTCGTGCATTGAAAGGAGAGATTGTCGCTACAATACAAGTCCTATTAGGTATTGGGGTAAGGGTACAACTGTAGGTTGGTATTAGGTACTAGGATTCCTTTTACTTGTAACTGCTTGTTTTGATAATAGTGGATTCTCAAGAGTGGTGACCTTAAATTCACCCTGTGGGGTTTTGCCTCTATGGTTTTCACTATTCATAAACAAATTATTTGTGTCAAATCTATTTTCCGCTGCATTTAACTTTGTTGGTGAATTTTTTGTGCTACCACGCTATTAAATTGACTTAATTAATTAACTTGGATAATTAGTTAATTAATTTGCCAAAAGGGTCAATACATTTTTGGCCTATTAGAAATTACTATGCTTACTGGAAGGTTAGGATAAAAGCCTTCTTGAAATCTATTGATGAGAGAGTGTGGCTGTCTGTTGAGAAGTGTTGGGAAAGACCAACCAATGCTATTGGTAAATGGACTACTGCCCAAAAGGAAGCAGCAAGCTTTAATAGTAAGGCTATGAATGCAATATTCAATGCTGTTTCTATGGAGGAATTTAAGAGAATCTCAAATATGGAGATTACTCACACTGCATGGAATATCTTGTAAACAGTGCATAAAGGCACTAAGGCAGTAAAAATCAATAAACTGTAGCAGTTGACATCTAGATTTGAAAGTATTAGAACGTCTGATGATGAATCTTTTGATGAATTCTATGCTAATTTGAATGATATTGTCGATTCTGCTTTTAATTTGGGTGAAGTTTATAATCAATCTAAAATTATTAGGAAGATTCTTAGATCATTAACTGAGAATTTTAGACCTAAAGTGACTATCATAACTGAAATTAAAGATGTTGATTCTATCCTTGTAGATGAGCTTATAGGATCTCTTCAGTCCTATGAATCTGACTTACCAAAGACTAATAAATCCAAATCTATGGCCTTCAAATCTGTTAATAATGTTGATGATTGTGGATTTGATGATAAACTCTCATCCACTGAGATTGCTTATCTTGCCAAAAACTTTAGAAATAGTCTGAGAAATAGATTTCAGGTGGGCAAGAAATAGAAACAATGTTGATACTAAGAATGAGAAGAAGAATGACTCTACCAAAAAAAATAATGCTGAAAAATCAAAAGAAAAAGTAGGTTAATCTTCAAATAATTCTTTAGGACAATAGTGTTATGGTTGTCAAGGTTATGGTCATCTGAAATCTGAGTGTCCAACCTTCTTGAGGTCAAAAGGTAAAGCTATGGTTGTTACTTTGAGTGATGATGAAATTTATGATCATGAGTCTAAAAGTGATCAAGAAGGAAACTTCATGGCTTTCACTGCTACTGCTGTAGTAAATGAAATTGAAACTGCTGATAAGAATCCTTCTGATGGGGAACTCTCCGAAAATGCAGATTTGCTAGAAGCTTACAACAAACTTTGCAAGATAGCTACTAAACATGCTATGAGTGTTGAATCAGGGTTGAAAAAGATAAACACTCTCGAACAAGAAAAGAAGAATTTGCTGCTTAAGTTGTTTGATGCTAATGAACTCTTGAACTTTGTTAAGATTGAGAACATGTCTTTGCTTGAAAAAGTTAAAAGTTTAGAATTAGAATTATTTTTTGCTAGAGAACAAATAGATAAAAATTCTACCTCTAAGCTAGATGAGATGTTACATGTTCAAAAGTCTGTTTCTGATAAAACAGGTTTAGGGTTTGTTGAGTATGGATCTACCTCTGTGGACAATACTCCTAAGTTTGTTCCTGCTACATCATCTTCTGTTGTTCATACAACTCTTTCTACAGTCACGGTACATAAGGATGTAGTTCCAACTTCTAGAAGAACTAGGGTTGATCTGAGTGAGTCTGAAACTAAAAATCCTAATCAATCTAGAAGCAAGAAAAGCCACAAACCTCTGTGGGTTTGTCATTTTTGTGGTAGAGCTGGGCATACTAGACCAAATTGCTTTAAGTTGCAAGCTATAAAGTAGGCTTCCAAACAACAAGTGTCAGTGCCAAAAGCACAAGATCCTATGGCACTTATTCATGAGTTGGTAAAGGTTCTTAACCTTTATACCAATACCGGAACTAAAATTAGGGAAAATTCTAATAGAAATTCCATTTCCAAGCTTGCATCCAAAAGAGTCTAGATGCAAAAGACTCAACCTTAGTGAGTCTGTTTGACATGGTACTTGTGTTAATTCTTTCTATCTCTTGTGACCAAAATTGTTTTTCTTTAGGTTTACATTTGCATAACTTTCATACATTGCATTCTAGGTTTGGTTTTGTTTTATGTTTTTCAGTTATTTTTAAAAAAATTAAAAATAGAAAATCAGAAAATAAAAAAAAAGGGTTTTTGAATTATACTTCTTCAAGGTGTGTAATTGAGGTTGGCTTATGAAATTTACATTTCATGACTGTTTACCTTGTTTAACTTTAATGAGCTTTATTATTCTACAGTTTGCTAGTTTGTGTTATGTAGTGCTTGTATTGTGTGAGTTGTTTATGGTTTTTAAACACATGCTCTTGATTTTGAAGTCACATTCTTTTGATTGTAAAGACTAAAAAATTTTAGAAGAAAGGCATAAATAACCATCTCACCACTATTACTTCGCCAATGATGAATACCTGTGTGCAAATCATAAAAGCCATGCTCTGTAAGATGTAGCACTTGCACATCAAAATTCTTAAGTTGTTATTGTATATTAGTTAAAAGAAGCAAAAAGCAAAATGAAAAACATAGAAAAATATGCTTCAAAAGAAAAATAAAAATCAAATATATATATATATATATATATATATATATATATATATATATATATAATTGCATGGTTGCAAGTGTGGTTTCTAGGAGATATGGGAGTTATATGATGTAACTCTTTAGGTGATAGTCACTTTCAAACTTATGTGATGAATAATGTAGAAAGTGTGTTTATTCTCTATTTACATATCACCTTATAAGTATCTCATACACTTGCTAGTTGCACACACCACAAGCAAAACTTTGTTAAATTTGGTATATGTGACTGTGTGTTAAGTTTTATGGCCTTCCAAAATTAAACTTCTTGATGTGTTTAATACATTTTTTTTTTGGGAGTGAGGAAAGATAAGAGTGAGAAAATTTGATAAAGTTGAATTTTTCTTTGAAAATTTTGGTTTTGAATATTATTTGAAATCATGAACATTCATGTCATATCATAAAAACAGTTTTTCAAATGATTCTGCAAAAAAAATTTCCAAGATTTTTCAAAATTTCTAATTATTTGTATTTTGATCGATTGAGTCTGTTTTTCGATCGATCAAAATATGAAGAAGAAAAACAGCTTCTTCTTTTAAAAGTTTCGGGTCCCTTCAATTCCTTCATAATTCCTTTAGATCAGACGAGCCTATTTTCATGTGAAATTCAATTCCTGCTCGATTCCTCTAGACCGATCAAATTTTAAATTTTAAAAACAAATAGGAATCATACCTGACTTTTTCAAAGAAGCTTTTTGTCTATCTCTTCGATTCCTCTCTTGATCCCTTCTCTAAAAAAAATTGTCATTTTCTTGGTCAAAGATTCAAATGCTTTCATCATACACTTAAGGTAAGACATTTTTTACCTCTCTTTTTCATCTGTTTACAAGTTTACATGCATTTTTAAGGATTTTTGAATTTTTAAAATTTTGGAGCTTTTGATGATTATGGGATTTTTTGATCAAATCTAAGCCATGGGATTTTGTTCATGCATCATATAAACATGTTTCACATGCTTTAATTTCAAAAAAAATTGTGATCAATTGAAAATTTCAAAATTAGGGTTCTTAGTTCATGAGAAATTGGGGATTTTGTGAAATTAGGCAAAATTGATTGAAATTGGCTTCTATTGTTGATGGATTGAGTAATTATAATTTGTTTTATATTTTTTGTGTTGTTCAATTGATCAATATAAGGATTTTTTAGATTTAGGTTCTTCAAAATTGGGGATTTTCTAAAATTCTTAAATTTCCTTTGTCATTTTTTTTCAAAATTGTGATGAAAAAAGCATTAGATCATGCATCACATGAGTTTAAAAGTCATGCATCATATAGTTTTTCAAATTACATGTTATCTTGTCTCTAATCCTTCTTATGCAATCTGCCCTTGGTTTTTGTTGTTTTCGTTATTTCTGATTCTTAGTCATGGCTCCTAAGGTAGGTAGGAAGTTTAGAACTAGAGCCAATAAAAACCCAGGGTCTTCTGCTTTAGGTTCAGCCCTAGGTGATAGAGAGCATTTTCTGTCTGCTAAGTGTGAGGAAACGTATAAGACCTTAACTAAGTATATGTCTATTTGGGGTGAGAGGGAAATAGTTTTGAGTGAGCTAGATCCTTCTATCTGTAGGAACTTTGTGTCTAGGAACTGGGTTTAGTTGTGTGAGGTGTCTAATCCTCCTCCTACTGTTTTGATTAGAGAGTTTTACTCTAATCTCTCTGTCTATTCTAAGGCCATAGGTGGTCATTATTTGACTTCCTGGATTAGAGGTCATGAATTTACAATTGATAAGAAAACAGTGTATGAAGCTTTAGGAGTGCCTATAGTTCGTAAACCCACATACCCATACACTGAGTTTCCTGTTGTTGATGACATGATGTCACTTCTTTGTGGTCGTCTTGTTTCTTAGGGTTCTGAACCAAGAATCAATTCTTATGAGTTCACCAAGCTCAATTCTTTATACTTGAGGATTACATGTCATAGCATCTATCCCATTTCACATGTTCATACTGTTCCTATAGAGAAATGTGCTTTCCTATATGCTTTTATTACTAATGGTTTTATGTGTTTTCCTTCCATGTTATTCCAAACCATTGTTGATATCTCTAGGAGTACTAGTAAGAGTCAAAAGTTGTTTTTCCCTATGTTTATCTTTAGGATTTTAAGGTTTTTAAGTTTGTCAGTCTTTCCTCCTTTAGAGTTAGTGCTAGGACATATGTGGAACTTGTTAGAACATATGGTGTGTAAATTGGCTAATCCTTTGACAAAATGCACTTTACTTGTAGTTGGATAGATCTAGGATGGTTTAAGACTTCAAGAAACATATTGTTCAAGCCAAGTATCAAAGCCATGAAGATTGGACCAAGAAACAAGTGAAGAAAAGCTGTTCATTAAAGCTGGACAGAAGCTGGACAGATTATCTATTGAAGGTCAACAAAAGCTCGACAGATTATCTATTGAGAATTATGAAATTTAGATTTCCAGATCTGATTTTTGGCCTATGCTGAAATATTTGTTTAGGGTTTCTTTTCTCACACCCCTAGACACATATAAGGCTTATTTTAAAGACCATCATAGTAGGTATGCACATAGAGAACATATGAAAAAGTGACCAAGTGCCTTATTCTCTATGTAAGAAGTTACAGCGTCTTTGTGCCTTAGGGTTTTGTAATTAAGTGCTTCTTGATCTTCATTGTTGATGAAGTGAAGAACTTTGTAGCCAACATCTTCTTCAAGTTACTGGAGTTAGTCACGTACTGAGATCCATGCGTCTTTGGTTAGTCACGTATTAGGATTTGTGCAAAAGTGTGGCATTCATATATTAAAGAGTTTAGAGGTTCTGAAGTGGTAGAAGGTTTCTGCTATAAGTTCATCTACGGAGATTGTAGAGTCTAGGAACAAAAGTTTTGTACTAGATCTGAAACTTCTCTTTATAATAGTGGATTGCTTTTCAGGAAGGTTTCCCCCCAAGTTTTTTACTGTGAAACTAGTTTGTTTCATTGGTTTTCCTAGATCATCATATCTTGTCTCATTTACTTTTCTGCTATGCATGATATTGATGTTAGTTTGTTTTAACAAGGTTTATTCATAATAAATCTAATTAACAACTTGGGTTTAAAACTTATTAATTATATCAACTGGGGTCTAAATTTCTCAACAGTTAGTACATATCACTGCCCCTATAAGAGCCACCTACACAAATTAAGAGTGTTGAGCCAAGCACTGGGACTTCTAAGAGACCACGAGGAGATGCTTCTACTACCTCTGGTGCTAGGCCTACTGTTGAGGAGACATTTGTGGATCCGATTATTGCTGTGGATCCTACTGGTGGTGCTAAAGATGTTGATCCTACAATTACTCCTCCTCTTTCACTCCGTGCTATCAAGTAGTCCTTCATAACAACACAAGTTGCTCATAGACAGCTTTTGGATGAGTTATTGATGGAGGTTGCCACTTGCGAGAGGATTTTATGGAGTATAGGAGTGCTTTTCCACCTCCTCCACTGTCTGAAGACTGATTTTGCCTTTGGCAATGATTAACAAAAAGGGGGAGTAGAGTTTTTAGGACTTTTTGTACATAAGGGGAGTAAATTTATTGTATTTAGAGGGAATTTGATTTATTTTGATATTTCATTTATGGTTTTGTGTTTATATTTGTTTGTCTTTGGTTCACAAAAATTGATGTGATTTGATTATTGACTATGATAGTTGGTGATGATGAGGCTATTCATATTGACGTGTTCACCGTCTTTTTATATGTTTTGTGAATTCAAAGTTCAAATTTTAATTTTGATTGTTATACTGTATTTTCCACACATGCGTTTATAATTTCTTTTCAGTGTTTTAGGAATTTACACGTTAATTCTTTCTACAACTGTTGTCTATACTAGCAACTAATAGTTAGTACTTGTGTAATTATTTTGTTAGGACAATATTTACTATTTGGGCTGGTTTTTGATTTAAGCATTACATATTGTATGTGTATTTTGTCACATATTTCCAAAGGGGGAGATTTAAATATTTAGAATCATTGTTGTATTGTGTTCGCAAACTGAGAACAAAACATGTCTAGTCTAGGTGTTTAGGCAATGCTTAAATGTGCATGTTTCAAGGTTCAAGACTAGCTGAGTTTAGAAAAAAAAAAAAAGGAGTGTGATTTTGCTCAACTGATCGAAAATTGCAGGCACAATTTGTTCTTGAAATCACTCCCACTTTTATTCACTTTCAAGTGCTTATTTGAACTCCTACTTTGAATATTGTTCACATTCACTTTAGAATCAAAGTTAATCCCATCTCTGACCCGACTTCCTCTTCAATCCGGAAATGTTATCTAAATTGCTCTAAAGTGAGATCTTCCAACATATGTAGAAGCTTCTTCCAAAAATTATTCCAACTTAGAGGGAGTTTTGCAATAATTGCACCCACTTGGAATGATTCATAAATATTGATTGACAAATCACAGAGTTTATTGACCAAAATCTGTAACTCATGCAATTGATCCAAAACTGAGACATTAACAATCATTTTATAATCAAAGTGCTTTTAAATAATAAATTTATTCGTACCAATTTTCTCAATTTTGAACTTTGCCTCCAAAGCATTCCAAGTCTCCTTCAATGACTTCACTAAAGTGTAAAGATCATACAATCAGTCCAAAAGTGTATTGAGAATATGTCCTTTACAAATTAGTTCATCTTTCTTCCCATTTCTTTCTTTGTGCCTTGATCTCATCACTTGCAGTAGGGAAATTCATCAAATTCGGGTCAAAGACATAGAAAAGTTTTAGTGCAGTGAGTAAGAATTTCATCTTGTCTTTCCACCGAGGGAAATTGGTTCCATCAAAGCAATCCAATTTCACCAATTCTTGATTCAACATCTTCAATGTTGTAACATCACTTTTTCCTTCCATCGTAGGAAATATTGTCTAAGATTATTGGGTATAATACACAAAGTAATCAAGAAGGACTAAAGACAAACAGAAAATTAAATAACTTGGAGGCACAAAATTGTTATCCTTAAACAATATTTACCATCACACTATTGTTGCTAAAGGGTTATCACAAATTTGTCTCCAAGATACAACCAAGTTTGTTGAGTTCTAAAAATTTCAATTTTGAAATACTCACAGGATTTCTTGTGTTTCTTAGAAACTGATTTTGGGAGAGAAAAAGAATTAGTTATCAAGTGAACATGAACCACTATTTATACCCATAGGGTTATATCCCTTCAAAAGGCATGAATGGAGAGTTAAAATGTGTTAGGTTCTGAAGATTTAGGATTAAATGTTTAGAATCATTTTTTGTATATGTTGGTAAACCAAGAACAAAACATGTCTAGTCTATATGTTAGGCAATGCTCAAAAGTGTAGGTTTCAAGCTTTAAGTTCAAGCTAACTACAGAAAAAGGGAAGTCACAATCTGCCTAGCTCGATCGATTGAGAATTAGGCTCGACCGATCGAGAATCGTAGAAAAATAAATTCTGTAGAATTTTAAATCAGGCCTAAGCTAGCAAAAACGTTTAGGGTTTCATTCTAACTTGTCCACATATAGAAGGGAAACCCTAGATACATTTTTCAGACTTTTTGAAGACTTGTGTGTTACTCTTTATGAGATCTGAGAGGCTTTGTGCCTTTTAACTACACAAGAATCTACCAGATCTACAATCAAGCTGTGGTAGAACCTAGTTGCTGCTTACAAGATCAACTACTGATGGTGATCTGAAACCTTTGAGTGGGATCTCAAAGTCATAAGCGCAGGTGGTTATGTTGTAGTAAATCCAAGGAGAGAAGGGGTTCGTGGATTTGGAGCTTGCACGTGATCATATCAGTAAGTAACTATTAGAGGTAGCTATAGATTTAGGGTTAAATCTGATTGTAAAAACTTCGATTCTCTTATAGTGGGTTTACTTAACCTTAAGGATAACTAGGTATCCTACCCAGGTTTTTACCTTGAAATTGTTCGTTTCATCGGTTTTCCTAGATCGTCATATCATGGTGTTATTTACTTTTTCGCTGTCGTGCATGATATGATATATGCTTGTTTAACCTTTTTTTTTTGTTTAGAATTCCATTGGTGGATACTTTTATTAACTGGGAGGTAAATCAGCATTTACAAAAGCTAGTAAATCTGGTGGAACAGACTCCAACCAAATAGCAATTGGAAAGGAAAATTTTGCTCTCCTAGCTAAAGCGTCTGCTACTGCATTGCCTTGCCTAAGGGAATGAGAGAGTGACCAATTCTTTATAGAATTTAAGTGAGATAACATGTCCTGTAGTAGGTGACCAAACTCTAAGTAAGTCTTATCTCCATCTCTCAGTGCTTTAATCACTATCTGCGAATCTCCCTCCAAGATACAATTTTCTATCCCCATCTCGCTTGTGAAGGCAGCTGCTCTCCTAGTAGCAAGCATCTCCAGAACTGTAACCGAAGCAGGAGCATGAATCTTCTCAGAGAGCGCAGCTTTAACTTGGCCCGTATTATTCCTAATAACCACTCTGATACCCACCTCACTAGTTTCTGTGAAGAATGCTCCATCAAAATTTGCTTTGAAGTGGTGAGCGTCTGGCGGTTTCCACCTCACTGTCCAAGGCTTGTGGTGTTTCACCGTTACTCTGTTAAACTTCTTATACTCGGACAGATAGTGATGGGCTTCCATAGGAACCTGGTTCAATGGTGAGATGTGATGTTTCAGCCTTGACTTGTTTCGGCGATTCCAGAGATGCCACGCCATGACTGTGAATAATTCTCTAGTGTCAGGTCTGATACTAAGCATTTCCCACAGGTCTACAAAACTTCCTCTAGCTACCTTTCCTTTATCAATCCAATTAAAATCCCACTCCCACACAGCTCTGATATCTTCACAGTCCCATAGGGCATGAAGTGTATTTTCTGGATAGGAGTTGCATGCTTCACATTTCAGGCAACCTATCTTTCTTCTCCATAAGTTTTGCTTTGTGGGTAACGAGTCTGAACAAGCCCTCCACAGGAAGTGCTTGATTTTTCCCGGTACATGCATCTTCCATACTCCTAACCAGAGATTTTTTCGAGCACCAGTGCCTGAGACTGAAGCGATGTCTCCCGAACTTTCCTCGCATAAAGTTTTATACCCTGTTTTCACAGAGTAGGTTCCATCGCTGCTCTTTAGCCATATTAGCGTGTCTTCCCGAGCCACAAAGCTAAGGGGAATAACTTTAATTCTTTGGGCTTCAAAAGGGAGGAAATTGGAGTCAATGATCTGAGAATCCCACCAACCTGAAACTGGATGTATAAGCTCAGCAACTAAGGCATTTGTTGCAAGTGAGGTTCTTGGAGATATCACCTTCCTTGACCCTTCACCTGGAATCTAGTTGTCACCATTTCTAAATAATAAACCTAATAATCAACTTGGTTAATTAATTAGGGTAAACAATTTTGTTTAAGGGATCTAAAAAAAATAAACAAGTGGTATCAGAGCAAGTTAGCTCTTGTTTATAGGTTTCTTGACCTAAAGTTGATCCTTCACCCCTACTGTCATGGAACATGGTCATTCTCTTGTAATCCTTCCACACTTTGATGGGAATAACTATGCTTATTGGAAGGTTAGGATGAAAGACTTCATGAAATCTATTGATAAGAGGGTATGGCGATTTGTTGAAAATAGTTGGGAAAGACCAACCACTGCCATTGGTGAATGAATATTGCCCAAAAGGAAGCAACAAGCTTTAATATTAAGGCTATGAATGCGATATTCACTGCTATTTCTATGGAAGAATTCAAGAGAATCTCAAATGCAAAGATTGCTCACACTACTTGGAACATCTTGCAAACAATGCATGAAGGCACTAACACAGTAAAAATGAATAAAATGCAGCAGTTTACCTCTAGATTTGAAAGTATTAGAATGCCTGATGATGAGTCTTTTGATGAATTATATGCTAAGTTGAATGATATTGTCAATTTTGCTTTTAATTTAGGTGAAGTTTATGATCAATCTAAAATTGTTAGGAAAATTCTTAGATCATTAATTGAGGACTTTAGACCAAAAGTGACTGCCATAACTAAAAGTAAAGATGTTGATTCCAATCCTGTAAATGAACTTGTAGGATCTCTTCAGTCCTATGAATCTGACTTACCAAAAACTAACAAATCCAAATCAATGGCTTTGAAATCTATTGATGATGTTCATGATTGTGGATTTGATGATTAACTCTCATATACTAAGATTGCTTATCTTGCCAAGAACTTTAGAAATTTTCTAAGAAATAATAATAGAAGGGCAAGAAATAGAAACAATGTTGACCCTAAGAATGTGAAGAAGAATGACACAACCAAAAATAACAATTCTAAAAAATCAAAAGATAAAGTTAGTCAATCTTCTAACAGTTCTTTAGGATAACAGAGTTATGGTTGTTAGGGATATGGTCATCTAAAATCTAAATGTCCAACATTTTTGAGATCTAAAGGAAAAGCTATGGCTGTTACTCTAACTGATAATGAAGTTTCTGATCATGAGTCTAGAAGTGATCAAGAAGGAAATTTTTCACTGCTACTATTGTAGTAAGTGAAATTGAGACTGCTGATAAGAACCCTTTTGATGGGGAACTCTTTGAGAATGCTGACTTGCAAAGGGCTTATAACAAGCTTTGCAAGATTGCAGCCAAAGATGCCATGAGTGTTGATCTTGGTCTGAAAAAGATAAACACACTTGAACAAGAAAAGAAAATTTTGCTGTTAAAATTGTTTGATGCCAATGAACTCTTAATTTCTGTTAAGATTGAGAGCATGTCTTTGCTTGAAAAGGTTAAAAGTTTAGAATTAAAATTATCTGTTGCTAGAGAACAAATAGATAGGTCTTATACTTCTAAATTGGATGATTTGTTAAATGTTCAAAAATTTGTTTCTAATAAGACAGGATTAGGATTTGTTGAGAGTTGTTCTTCTGTTGCTCATCCTTCCAAGTTTGCACCTGCTACATCTACTTCTGTTGTTCATCCATCTTTGTCTGAAGTTAAAGTACATAACAAAGAAGTTCTAGCTTCTAGAAGAACTAAGGTAGATCTAAGTGAGTCAAAACCTAAGAATCCCAATCAATCTGGAAGCAAGAAACACCACAAACCTCAGTGGTTTTGTCATTTTTGTGGTGGAGCTGGGCATACTAGGCCAAATTGCTTTAAATTGCAAGCTTCAAAGCAAGCATCCAAACAAAAAGTGTATGTGCCAAAAGCACAAGATCCTGTGGCACTTATCCATGAATTGGTAAAGGTTCATAACCTTTATACCAATACTAAAGCAGAAATTAGGGCCAATTCTAATAGAAATCCCAACTCCAAGTTTGCATCTAAAAGAGTCTGGATGCAAAAGACTTAGCCTCGGTGAGTCTGTCTAACATTCATGCATTTTTCATGAAATTTTTCAAAAGTTTTGGATCAAAGAAAATTTAGGGTTTTTAATGATTCTGTGCATTTTTTATAAAATTTGTTGCATGGGTTTTTATTCATGCATCACATAAACATGCTTCTCATACTTTAATTTCAAAAATCTTATGATTTCTTCAAAAATCTTGAAATTAAGGTTTATGCGTTCTTGAGAGAATTGGGGATTTTGTTCAATTTGGCTAAATTGATTAAAATTGACTCTTGATATCACTTAATTGAGTGATTCTAACATGTTTTATACTTGTTGTGTTGTTCAATTGCTCAATATAAGAAATTTTGAAAATTAGGTTTCTCAAAATTGGGGTTTTTGATAAATTTCTAATTTTCTTGGTCAATTTTCAAAATTAAGATAAAATCAAACTAATTTAGAGCATTAGATCATGCATCATCTGTTTACTAATGTCATGCATCATATAGTTTTTCAAAAATTCCATGCTATCCTGCCTCTAACTCATTTTGATGCAGTCTGCCCTTGGTTTCTGTTTGTCTTTTGTTTTATCTTTAGACATGGCTCCTAAGGTTGGTAGGAAGTTTAAGACAAAAGCCAATAGGAACACTGTTTCGTTCTCTTCTGCCTCTCCCTTGGTTGATAGGGTTAGGTTTCTTTCTGCTAAGTGTGAGGATACCTATGAGACCTTAACCAAATATAGGTCTATTTGGGGAGAGAGAGAGAGAGAGAGAGAGATTGATTTAAGTGAGTTAGATCCCTCTATACGTAGGAATCTATTGTCTAGGAATTGGATTTCCTTGTGTGCGATGTCTGATCCTCCTCCTGCTGCTTTGATTAGAAAGCTTTATTCAAATCTCTCTGTCTATTCTGAGGTTACAGGTGGTCATTATTTGACTTCCTAGATTAGAGGTAAAGAGTTTACAATTTCTAAACAAACTATTTTCGAAGCTCTAGGAGTTCCCCTAGTTTGTAAACCCATATATCCATACACTGATTTTCCTCATGTAGATGACATCATGTCTTTACTCTGTGGTAGGTCTGTTTCTTGGGGAACTGAACCAAGAATAAACTCCTGTGATTTTACTGAGCTTAACTATCTGTATTTACAAATATCCTGCCACAACATTTATCCTATCTCTCATGTACATACTATTCCTATAGATAGGTGTGTATTCCTTTATGCTCTCATTACTGATGGTTCTATGTGTTTTCCTTCTCTTTTCATTCAAACTATTGTTGATATTTATAGGAGTAAGAGTAAAGGTCAAAAGTTGTTCTTTCCTATGTACATATATAAGATCTTGAGATTTCTAGGGTTATCAGATTTTCCTCCTTTAAAGTTAGTTTGTCTCACCGCCCCTATAGGAGCCACTTTTCTTACAGCGACAAACTCAGATGAAGAGTGCTAAACCAAGCACTGACACTTCAAAGAGATCAAGAGGTGAGGATTTTACTATAGCTCCTGCCTCTGATGTTATGCCTGCTACTGAAGAGGTACATGTAGATCCTACTACTATTGTGGATCCTTCTAGTGATGATGATCATGTTGACCCTACGAAAACCCCTCCTCTCTCACTACATGCCATGATGGAGTCCTTTATGACTATTCAGGCAGCTCATGGACAGCTTCTAAATGAGTTACTAACTGAGGTGGCTACCTTGAGAGCTGATTTTACTGAGTATAGGAGTGTTTTTTCCTCCTTCTCTCCCCTCTGATAATTGATGGTTGCCTTTGACAATACGTAACAAAAAGGGAGAGTAGGTTTAGGTTTTAGGACTTTGAGAGTTCTTGTATTTAGGGGGAGTAAAGAATTTTTGTACTTAGGGGGAATTTGATGTATTTTCTTTATTTTCATGTGTATTTGTTTATATTTGCTTAGTGTTATTGTTCTTGTTTCACAAACATTAATGGTTCATTGACTATGATAGTATATTTGATGTTTATTCATTTGATATTCTATCTATCTTTTAAGCTTTGTTAATTCAAGTTTAGTTTTTATTTATGTGATTTCTGCTGCATCTTCCACACATGCATTTATGGTTTGTTTTCAGTGTTTCAGGAATTTACATGTTAATTCTTTCAACAGCTATTGTCTATACTAGCAACTAATAGTTAGTAGTTGTGTTAGAATTGTATTAGGGCAATACTTTGTATTTGGGCTGGTTTTTGAATTGAGCATTTCATTTTGTATGTGTGTTTTGTCATGGATTGACAAAGGGGGAGATTGATAGATTCTGAAGATTTAGGATTAAATGTTTACAATTATTTTTTGTATGTGTTCGCAAATTAAGAACAAAACATGTCTAGTCTATGTGTTAGGCAATGCTTAAAGGTGTAGGTTTCAAGCTTCAAGTTCAAGCTGACTGCAAAAAAGGGAAGTCACAATCTGCACAGCTCGATCAATCGAGAATTAGGCTTAACCAATCGAGTATCATAGAAAAAGAAATTCTGTAAAATTTTATATCAGGCTCAAGCCCTTATCCACATATGAAAGGGAAACCCTAGCTACGTTTTTCAAAAAAATTGAAGACTTGTGTGTCACTCTTTGTGAGATCTGAGAGGTTTTATACCTTCTAATTACACAAGAATCTACCAGAGTAAAATATACAATCAAGTCATGGTAGAACCTACCAACTATTACAAGATCAACTACTGAAGGTGATCTGAAACCTTTGAGTGGGATCTGAAAGTCACAAGCACAGGTACTTATGTTGTAGTAAATCCAAGGAGAGAAGGATTTTGTGGATTCGAAACTTGCACATGGTCATGTCAGTAAGTTACTACTGGAGGCAGCAATAAATTTAGGGTTAAATCTTATTGTAAAAACTTCAATTCTCTTATAATGGATTTTCTTTACCTTGAGGATAGCTAGGTCAAATTCTCCAGGTTTTTACCTTAAAACGATTCGTTTCATCAGTTTTCCTAGGTCATCATATCTTGGTGTTATTTACTTTTCCGCTGTTGTGCATGATATGATATATGCTTGTTTAATCTAGATCTGAATAATAAACCTAATAATCAATTTGGTTAACTAATTAGGTTAAAAAATTTGATTTAAGGGGTCTAAATAGAACAAACAAAATTTTTCATAAAACTATTCACAAGGTTTAAAACATTTTCAAACATTCAGAATAGTTACCAGATTATTCTACAGAAGATTCAGTTTTATGAGTCTCAATCGATCGAGAGGAATCGGGCATCAATCAAAGGTTCTTCTCGATCGATTGAACAAGAATCGAGCATTGATCAGGAGGGGAAGAAGCTCCTGGTCAAATTCCTTGATCACTTTGATCGATCGAGCAAAATCTCAACTAATCAAAAATTCTTGAATTTGACATTGAAAATTCTTGAATTTGAAATTGAAAATTTCAGAACTTGAATTTTCATTTTATCATCTTTATAAAATACCTTCCAAGCTTAAATATCATTATTACAACCTATACATGTATATGTCTATATATACAACATGACCAACTCCTGCGCACCCTTACTAGCTAGTCACATACATAATGCAATTTATTAAATTTGAGATTTGATTTAATATGGGTTAGACATGTTAATATGATAGAAGGATGATGTTGTCCAAGAAACATTGTAAGACACCTAATCCGATCATCCTTATGCATAAAATTATTAAAGTAGTCAAAATGGTAACATTAGAGTAACCACAGGAAAGCAAACGTTGTAAGTTGTTTAACGCCTTCCCTACACATAAACACAACCCTAAGCCAATTTCAATAGTTAATAGGAATTTTATTTCCTAATTTAGGATAAAGAACCTTACATACTCTTAACCCTAAGTTGGTAATAATTAGACGTTAGGTGGCCATTCACTCCTAGAAAATCCTAAAATTTGCGGTGACTCTACTCAAGCCTTCAAACATGAAATCTTGCCAAGTTGTCGATCCAAAATCGAATATTGACACATGGAATAGAGGAAAAATAAATTTGTCCCCAGGAACTAGTCTGTCATAGGCATAATGATCCGCATCTTTTCTTGCATAATTAAGACCCATCACAAATGACTTAAATGTCTTATACCACTATCTTGCAGTCTACACCAAACCATATAGACTCTTTCTTACCAAGTAGACCATATGTTCTTTCCTTTCACTTTAAATCCATATTTCTGAAATATGTAAAAGTTTTCCTCCAACTCTCCAAGGAGAAAATGAAATCTTCACATTTAATTGCTTAAAGCTCAAGATGCTAGCTAGCTAACTAGTAATACCCCCCCCCCCCCCCCCCCCCCCCAAAAAAAAGCCTCTAATGGATGTCATTTTTACAATTGCAGGAATATTTCATCAAATCAATACATTTTTTTTTACTGGAACCCTTTTACCACCACTCCATCTTTGTACTTCACTACCTTTTTACCATCTTTCCTTCGATTGAACACTTGCCTATTTCTTTCTAAAAGCTCATCAGTAATTGAAACATACTTAAAAGAAAAGCATCTAGTTGATGAATGATACTCCCTAGTTGACCTCTTAACTTAAGGTTCTTCCACTTTTAGTAAAGTTAGGGGTGGCAAAATCTGACACGACCCGCGAACCCGACATGACTAACCCATTTATAAACAGGTCATGGGTTGAGGCTAAACAAGTTCGGGTCATATTCAGGTTGATATAGCTGACCCGTTTAATAAACGGGTCGTGTTCGTGTTCAACATATGAACCTGTTTGACTCATTTGACCCGTTTAGATAATAAATGTATTAAATTTTGTTATTATTGCTTAGTTTTTGTTGTAATTATATGTTTATTACTATATTTATGGTTGTAATTGTATTTTAATTTTAGATATATGAAAATTGATAATAGATTATTTAGGTCATGTATGACCTATTAATCAAACAGGTTATTGAACAAGTTATTTGTATTGACTTTTACATGACTTATTAATTAAACAGATTAAATGTGTTGTGTCGGGTCAACCTATTTAATAAACGAGTCAGATTAGGGTTGAGGATTCTTGACACGTTTACTAAACAGGTCGGGTTCGGGTCAACCCATATAGCAAAGTACTTACGGCTTGACACTACACGAACCCAACCCGTGAACACAAATTGCTACCCTTAAGTGGAGTGGAGTCCTCCCCCCAATCAACATATGCTATACACCTATATATTGCATCATCACTATCAACTATTGTTGGCTCATAACCATAATTCTCAACTTGTACATTTTCTCTATCTATGGCACTATGTAAGGAAGCAAAGACAAGTGTAAGGTTAAGAACTCCTTCAAAAATCTGCTCTGTCTTCTCAAATTTCTTAATCCCTTTAACCACCGCTCCATCTTTGTACTTCACTACCTTTTTAGCATCTTTCCTTAGATTAAAAGCTCAATCAGTAATTGAAACATACTTAAAAGAAAAGCATCTAGTGGATGAATGATACTCCCTAGTTGACCTCTTAACTTAAGGTTCTTCCACCTTTAGTGGAGTGGAGTCCTCCCCCCAATCAACATATGCTATACATCCTATCTATTGCATCATCACGATCAACTATTGTTGGCTCATCACCATAATTCTCAACTAGTACATTTTCTCTATCTATGGTACTATCTAAGGAAGCAAAGACAAGTGCAAGGCTAAGAACTCCTTCAAAAATCTGCTATGTCTTCTCAAATTTCTCAAAAACCTATGAACTTTTCATTCTTTATGAAAGATGACATTTCTACTTCCAAAATAATTTTGGGATCCCAGAAAACATGGAGCTAAATTATGAATCTCCATAGCCAATAAATATGCAAAGAAAACATTATCATCAAGCCTCAACCTTTACTCCTTAGGCACTGAAATTCTATGTAATGAAATACCTTTAAGTGAGAACGGGAAACACCCAACAACTTAAATGTGGCAATGAATTTCTCACTCACACCGGCTATTAATAATTTGCAAATATGCGACAATTTCAAAATTCTCAAAGGTATGGCAGCCTCTTTTTGCTTCTAGTTTTATGTTTAAATTGACTTTTAGTCTCACCTTCTACAAAATAAATTAGTAAAAACAAAAAAAATTTAAAAACTGGCTTACTTCTTTTTATCTCAGATTTATGCCTTTTTCAAATGCCTAGTACTTAACAATTTGCAAGTTTGACACCTCCTTGTATTACTAGCAAAGCCAACTAGGGTTTAAATCCCTGCTCTCGAACTAACAAATCATAAAAATAAAATAAAAACAATTTGCAAGCTTGAGGCAATTCTAAAATTTTGAGAATGTGTCGGGAGAAAGAAATAAATAGATCTTTTGGATTGATTTTTTTTTCACAACTAAATTTCTTTTTATTGTTTTTTAAAATTACAATTCAAACATGCATATTTTTGGTTTATTCATTAAGTCATTTGAAAATAATTATGTAACTAAAGATAATATGAATGCTCATTTAATCCCCACGTGATAGAATGAGGAAAATTTTCTTCAAACTCATTTGAAATTTATTTATTTATTTTTAATTTCTTTCAAAAATTAGCAACTTTGTTTTTGCTTTTTTTAAAAATTAAATTGAGGTTGCTTTGCACTAGCTAAAGGGTTAGATTTAGTGTGGAGCTATCCATTGCTATTGAACTTTTAAAAGTATAGAGGTTCAAGTGATTAACGAATGGCAATAATGATATCTTTTTTTTTTAATAATTTGATCTTTATAATCACTACAAAAAACGCGCTTTTGGGCCGCGTTTTTTAGCCGCGTTTTTGTAAAACGCAGCTACAGACAGGGGTTTTGAACTGCGTTCATGAAAAACGCAGCTCCAGGAAACACGTATAGCCGCGTTTAGAAAACGCGGCTATAGACCCGCACTGAAGCTGCGTTCTTTGGTGTTGAGGCTGCGTTTGGCTGGTAGGATTTTAGCCGCGTTTTTAGAAACGCGGCTCTAGGGTTTTTTTTTTTTTTTTTTCTCATTATTTCTGGAGCCGCGTTTAAGAAACGCAGCTCCAGACATGTTGAAGCTGCGTTTCATTAAACGCAGCTTCCTAAATGTTGAAGCCTGCGTTTAATCAAACGCGGCTTCAACATTTAGTATAAAAAAAAATAAAAAATAAAAACCTAAATCATCCCTAAATCAAATCGCAAAAAAAACCTAAATCATCTCCTAGCCTCCATCGACTCCTTCCCCGCTCTCTCTCACTCACCCGCCCAAACCCAAACTCTCTCTCATTTCGAAGCTCTTCTTCCGCCCTCACCGACTCCTCCTCTTCCAAACCCAACCCATCCAACGGCCTCCCTCGTCTTTCAATCTCCGTCGTCGATTGGCCTCGCTTTCAAGTTCGCCGAGTTGGAATGCGTCTCCAAGGTTGGTTCTCTTCTATCCTTTAACGACTCTCTTTTTCTTTTTTTACCCAAAACCAAAAAGAGTTTATGTTGATTTCAGTTATTGATTAATCAATTGAAGCAAATTGTTTTTTAACTTTTTAATGTTATGATTATGAACACGGAACTGAATCTAAACACAACATATATGTTCTTCTTGCTTGGATTGTGATTATAAGGGAAGCAGTTAATTTTTTTATAGTGAGTGTTTAACATTTTGATCATGCTTTGATTTGGGTCATCAAATACATGATTTTTAACCTGCAAAAAATAATTCTTGTTTCACTGATAGATTGTTAGGCTAGTTTTTGAATAAATCATATCTAGTTTTTCTCACTGATAGATATATAGCTTGAATAAGGAGGGTGAAAAATCTTATTATTGAGTGAAATTTCACTTTACAGGTTGGTTTCCTCAAAAAAAGCGAAATGCTTATCTCCTATGTTGTAAATTCCGCCATTAGTGAGGTGCCACAAATAGATTATGAACATTGAAACAGAACATCCTTTCTATACTTTGTTATATGTTGGACACATGAAAATGTTAATAAGCTTACAATTTAATTGAAAATATTTTATGTAAATAATGAGGTTCACACATTTATAAATTTCTAGGACAACACTAAGTCATATTTGCTCTGTGATTTATTCATTTTGAGAGAGAGAGAGAGATAGCATGTGTGTGTGTGTGTCTGATATTGTGTGTTAAGGGTAGTTTTAAAGCCATGATAGGCAGTCTTCGTATTCTTTAGTGACTTTCTAAGATTTCTGACAGTCATGGATGAGGTAATACTAGTTTTTGATTGCCATGTTCACCCACCATCTTTTGTTTGTCAACGTTGCTTGGCCTCATGGCCATATTCCAATTTACCACTTCTACTTTCAGATAATGGGGGAAGGGTGAGGGACTATCACTCAAACCCACAATATTTCGTTATAGTTGTTACTTGTTACTTACCACTAGGTCAATCTATATCTGTGCTTTCCTATTTAAAAAAAAAGTATTTGGCTTTCCATGTCATTATTAGTTGTGAAATACCTTTATTGCTAATTGGAATCCTATTCCTTTATTGGTATCTTTAGCAAGTATAGATTAGGGCAATGACATTTTAGTCTAAAGTTTGTATTTATCTTTTAAAAGCTGTGCGATTATGACTACTTCATTGTTTTGGCATGATGCTTCATTACCACTTCTTGATGATGCCTCTATATAGCGTGATTAGCTATTTACTAGTACAAGTGATTCAATGATCGTAGAAAGTCAAGCACTTAGCATCATAACTCACATAGGTACCTATTGAAGCAATTTCCAACGAAAATTGACTTTAGATCAAATATTCCATTACTTCCGTGTTATACTTATCTGTTATTTTTAATTTTTGTTATCATGGAGTTCTTTTTTTTTTTTCAACGTGTTTAGTTTCCCTTCAAACTTCACTTCTTTCCACTTGATAATTTGGACTAAATTTAAAAATTTAAAAGTGTGTTAACCATAATGTTGTTTGAAGTTTTAAATGACATGACAATCTTTATACGATTAGATTTAAAAGATAAAATATTAACCGTAAAATAAATAAAATGAAAATAATCTTGTTCCTCTTTTACTTGTATATTGATAATTTGATCATAATTCTTTTAATTTTTTATTTTCTTTCAAAAGAACTAGTTGAGGAATTTTTGTCATAGATAATAGGATTTGACCTTGGCAACATTTTCATAATTATTATTATTATCACTAGGTAAAGCCTCTGCCTCTCTGGGTGCAAAATGGTAGCTTCAGCTATCTCTGTGCCTTTAAGCTTCTCAATTGCTTCTCGTAACAGAACCTCGTCCATTCCTTTGTTTTCTCGCAGGTATATATATTCATATATGTTGATGTTAATTTTTAAAATTTTATTCACCTCAAACTCTAATTTTTTACTTGCTGTTTATCAATTCTGGAATTGCATTTTCGTTAAAATTTTTACAGAAACTCAACGAGGTCGATAGTCTCTGCCTTGCCAGGTCCATACTCTGATTCTTTAACACTTGGTAATATTCTTTTTTTTTTTTTTCATTTTCTACTTTAAATTCCACGAGTTTTAAATTACTGTTTGAGATTATTGTAGGAAAGTCAAAGAATTTTCTGCATTTTAAGTAGCAAAGGTCAAGCTAAAACTAGATTTGGGGATGACCCAGTTGTTTTTTTGAGTTTAGTTGTACTTAGGAACAGTTTATTTGAGTTCAATGCCCCTAATTTGATTGAAAATTTTGTCTTGGTCTGAGCCAATTCCATCTGATTTCTTAATTACCTTAATTAATCATGCTAAAACTAGAATTGGGGATGACCCAGGGCTTTTTTTCAGCTTATTTGAACTTAGGAACAGTTTATTTGAGTTCAATGCCCCTAATTTGATTGGAAATTTTGTCTGCGTCTGAGCCAATTCCATCTGATTTCTTAATTACCTTAATTAATAATGCTAAAACTAGATTTGGGGATGACCCAGTTGTCTTTTTGAGTTTAGTTGTACTTTTGACAAGTTTATTTGAGTTCAATGCCCCTAATTTGATTGAAAAGTATGGCCTTGTCTGAGCCAATTCCATCTGATTTCTTAATTAATGATTCCCATGATTTGTAATATGTAAGGTAATTGTTGTGTACAGGCTTATCCAGTAAAACTTGTTGGTTACCTAGTAAGCATGAAGAGAAGGATTTTCCTGGTACCAGTACAAGGTGAACTGCTTGTGCCCTTTTTCGCTTAAAGTACTTAGTGTACTCCTTTTCCTCCCCTTCTATTTGTGTGTGTGTGTGTGTGTGTGTGTGTGTGTGTGTGTGTTATGTGCTGGTGTTGTCTATAATCATTTATTGTAGTGACTGTATATGGCTTTTTGAGTGATCACTTCCTTTGGAGAGTATTGCACTTAGAGGTTTTCTTTTTTCTTTTTTGCAGTGCCATGATTATATTACATCCATTATCCATATGATAGAAAATTAGAAGTTTTTAAAAATTGACAAGGACAGGTAGGAATTGGTTTGAGGAAAAAGCATTGCAGCTGGGCCACATTTGTGTTTATTTATCTTCACAAATTCATTAGGAAACAGGTTACATATACCTGTGTTATACTTCGGCTTCCTGAAAGATCCCAATTATAGTTATAGATGTTTGATCTGGTTCTATGTTTTTTGCTTCTCTGATTTAATCAATTCATGGAATAATTTTCTTAAAAAAAAAAAACCATTTAATGGAATAATTAGCTACTTAAACTGTTTTTGATGTACAGTTATGATGCAATAGAAGCCAGAAAGGGGAATCCACCTGTAATGCCAGCTGTGATGACCCCAGGAGGGCTTTTGGATCCCTCATCGGTGTTATTCAGGAATCGCATAATCTTCATTGGGCAGCCAGTCAACTCACAGGTGGCTCAGCGAGTCATATCGCAGCTTGTGACTCTGGCAACCATTGATGAGGATGCAGATATTTTGGTGTGGCTATGTGTTGACAGTGTTATTTTGTTTTTTCAATTTCAGAATCAATGTGTTGGGGCTGTGAGATCAAAATTCTAAGATAAAGATAATTCTTTACAGTTTATGACATAGTCCTGTACCCTCTCAGGTGTATTTGAACTGCCCTGGTGGAAGTACGTACTCTGTGCTGGCAATATATGATTGCATGTCTTGGGTAAGATTTAAATCATTTTTGATGATTTCTTTGCTCTCCTTTTCTTAATTAATTCTTGCTGCCTTTGTATATTAGTTACTTTATCTTTCCACTCTGGTATTAATATTGAACTTAAAAGGTGAGAACAAATATTGACTAAATTTAAATATTATATATGAGTGCCTCTGGCCAATGACCCAATGTGTTCTGGCTCAAAAGGCACTCCTTAGCCCACAAGAGTGGGTGGAAGGTGATGTTTGTGGGCTTAGATCATATTGACTGTGTGTTTCACATACCAATAAACAAAAAACACAATATCTGAGTGTCTCCTTATATGAAATGATTGTGACTATAAGCCTTAAAAAAGCCATTATCTCCAATCTAAAATTGATAAGTACAAATCAATCACATGGTTTATTTTATTTTATTTTTTTCGCAATAAATCCCAAATGGAACAAGTAATGAGCAGTCATCAGTGACTAAAAATTATTAAATCAGTGATCCTATATAAATGTATCAGGATCCATTTATTAAGACAGCTTAGATATAGAATAGATCTGAATGTGATGCTAGTACTTGCCATTAGGTGGCCTGGCCATCTTCTTCTCCACAATAAACGAATTGGAAAGGAAAAGAACAGGATAAATAGGAGGAGAACCAAATAGAACAAGGATATATAATTAGAGGAGCATGAAGGTAACTAAGATGCCAAATAGATATTAGTGTCGTGCCTGTTTATTCCAGAAAGGCTTAACCATTTTACTAACTAAACATAAATGAACTTGAACGGAGTAAAATGAACATTTGGAAAGGAAAACTAAAGAAAGAAGATTACTAAGGAAACAAAAAGATATGTTGTCTCTGTCTCTCACTCTCTGGCTTATTTTTACTGTACTTTATTTTTATTTTACTTATTTATAATGGGACATTTGCAAAGATTTTGGGGGACATCTGATTGGGCTGATAATGTTTGTGTGTTTGTAACTCTATTTGGATATTTTTCAGAGTGCTAAAAGAGGTCATGATATCTGTAGTGTATAGATTAACTGCAAATATCATCTGCATGTAATCTGTAAAAAGTTACTTGACAGTCTTCCTTCCCTTCTACTAATATGATCCTGTTAGGCTTAGCTGTTTGTCTTCTGTGTTCTCGGGAGAAACAAGCACATTGAGACCTGCTTTTTTTCCTAGTCATCAGTAGATTATACAATTAGCGTTAGATGTTATATGGGTACTTGTAAAGGCATGTACTCCATCTTCCACTTGTGTGCATTATACTTTGTAAACATCCATCTTTCTTTCTTTTTTTTTTCTTTTTGAATATTTTTTTAAAAAAGGTCTTCAATTTCTTACTTTGGAAGCATTTATTGACTAATGTTTTCATATTAAGCCCAAGGTTAGCACGGTATGTTTTGGAGTAGCAACAAGCCAAGGCGCACTTCTTCTTGCTGGTGGAGAAAAGGGAATGCGCTATGCAATGCCAAATGCACGTATTATGATACATCAACCACAGAGTGGATGTGGGGTATGAATTTCCTTTTGGTGGAGTTTGCTGCATTTTATGAAAGGATTAGATTACAAGTCTGTAACAAATTCTGGTATTATCTGTGCAAACAAATTATATTAAAGTACCATCTTTGGAGTCAGCTAATGATGCTTATTAAATTTCATTCATTGAAGTCTTTCATAGAAATTTGTTGCTAAACCCCTCAAGTCATCCTTGGATTAGATCCTCCCTCCACTGGTGGTTTCTAGTAGCTAGCTAAATCTTCTGTGCATAATAACATTTGGTTTGACAAGCTACTTTTGAAGATGTTATAGGCTTCTCAGCTGACAGAGGGCTATAGCCGCGTTTTTTATAAACGCGGCTATAGTTCTAAGTTTCTCAGCTGACAGAGGGCTATAGCCGCATTTTTCATAAACGCGGCTATAGTCCACAGCCTATAACCACGTTAATAACCGCGGCTCAATGGGGTCTATAGCCGTGTTTTTAAAAAACGCGGCTATAGACCCGAAGCCTATAGCCGTGGTTCAAAAACGCGGCTTCAAGCTTGAGCTATAGCCGCGGTTATAAAAACGCGGCTACAGACCCGCAGGGTCTGTTGCTGCGCCGCTTAGGCCTGGGTTGTAAACGCGGCCATAGAAAACGCGGCTATAGGTTATACCCGCGTTTTCGGGGTCTATAGCCGCGTTTTTGAAACGCGGCTATAGACCCCGTTTTTTGTAGTGAATGGAAGAAGAGAAATTTGAACTCTAAACGTTTTTTTTATGAAAATACCAAAAAATATCAATTGAGCTACAAGGCTTTCAATAGTAATGACATCATTTGTAATGACATCATTTGTAATGTTCCATATGTAGTTCGAATTCTGAATCTCACCTCCTTCTCCCCCACTATCTACCTTAAATAAATAAATAAATAAAATGCTATGATGAAAGTTAATTGGATAGAACTATAGAATTTAACACACATCATTACAATTACAATTGGATAGAAGGTCCCTACCGGTACCGTATTCACTACCTTGTTTGGGCCTCCAACTCAATGACCCTAATAGTTGTTATTTTCTTTATGTGCAGATGAGTTATATACCATTCTTTGATTTATCAACAATATGATAAGCCATGATCTTTTTATGTTGATACGAAGAAAATGGAGCAAAAATGAAATGAATAGTGGATGACGTAAAAAATATTTAGTACCAGTATTGCTTCTCTAAATTAAGAAGCCACAATTGCATGGATGTACAAGGCTAGCTATAAGCCTAAAACTGATCAGTAAGTTATCGATTGTCCTAAAATTTAAATTGTTTTTTAAATTTAATCAATATCATATTCACCTTTTATAGGATGAATACTCAAGAATTACTCATTCATCCATATTCAATACTTTTTGCAAAGATTGAATTTGGCATCCTCTTTATAAAGAGGCTAGAAGTGCCAGTCACTACATAGTTTTACATGCAGCGCATTGAGTATACATTGAGAATTGACTTCTAAAGGTTATTCTTGAAATACAAAAATCTTATTTATGGGGATAGTGTAGCCTAGGTAGTACAGGTAATGCACATAATCTTGTAGTGATTAACTTGGTGTTGACGAAAGTCCTCAACCAATATGTGTGTGTCAAACTCAACACGTCAGAGATTTAAGATAGTCTACAGCTTGCTGCCTATGAGCTAATGATGGTAACGTTAGGTCTTAATTTGATTTATGACTTGTTTTATATAACATACAATGCATCTCTCTCTCTCTCTCTCTCTCTCTCTCCACAAAGTAAACGTAGGTATATGGAGGCTGAGACGTTTTGATGAAAGAAAGGAATTAATAATTCTAACAATGTACCGTTGCTTTCAGCTTTGAATAATCACTTCTAATAAGTATAAATCTGCTATTCTGGCTCTTTAATGGCGATAGCTATTTATAAATTATCAAAGTCTTTCATATATATATATATATATATATATATATATATATATATTTACAATTTTAGTGACAGAAGTCAGAGACGTGAGCACAGTTGGTTTAGATCAATGTGGGCTTATCTTGTCAGCCCATTAGGTTACTTATGTCTAATAGTAATTCATATTTTTGATGAACTAATAGTAATTCATATTTTTAGACTAATATATATAAATAAATGTTGCACCATCTATGAAAAACTACGGAATGAAATGAGAAGGCATTAATTAAAACTAGACACATGAATAAAACTTTAATAATAAAATTTATAAGTATTATATTGGTTTAGTAAAGATTCATCAGGTAAAAAGTACAAACTTTATACTAATCCAACTCACACCTGCCAAAAGATTACATTTTTTTTTAGAACTAGAACAACCCAACCCAACCCACCAACCCGAGAAAAACATACATCACCTTCTGATTGGATTGAGTTAATTGGATAGATTGAGCTGTCGGGTTCATGTACACCCCTAGTAAAAGTCACAAAACACCAACTTCTACTCATTCTACAAGGACATCAATTTTGCTACTTTAGTGAATTTTGCAATATGATCTTGTTGGCAAGACTCCTTGGTAGCCAACAAAATTATCACCCGTGGGTAATTGTACATTTGTACTGCTTGATCTATCATATATGGTGCCACATTTATTTATCTCACATGCATGTTTGTTGTGTGAAAATTCAGGTCCAAATCAACCATTTCTCTGTACTTGTACCTTTCTTCACCATTAGATGTAGCATTAAATTCGTGACAAAAACAAGTAAATTTCAGTTGTCAAACTTTTCTTTTCTGATGAGTTGTTTCCTCATTTTTGTCGACCTAGAACTAATGATGCGAAAAACTACAAATTGAGGTCAATTTATTCTACTTTTGAGTCTTGTCTAAAGGGCAAAATTAAAATGAAAAATATGTGAGATTCATCAAGTCCACTTGGCATTTGAATCCATCTGGTGTGGGGGACTGACGAGTCCTCAAAGGGAGTGGGGTACAACATTAGCTTTTTCAAACTCCATTTATTACTCTCGTAGCTAGTAGTCAAAAGTTATGGTGGGCAGTGTTTCTATTGTTCCTGCCTTTATAAAGACAAATTGGAAGTAGCTAGGTTTAGACGAGGAGGCAAGAGAGGAGGATGAGGATCTATGCTAATCATGTTTTTGTCCCTTGTTAGTCTATGTTGTTTTGTTTGTTCATAGAATTCCATAGGCAGAATATTGCTAAGATTTTGTAGTCATTTCTTCTCTGAATGGTTTAAAGGTGGCCTGTGGGCCGCGCAGTAAAAGTATAAAAACTACCTTAAAATTTATTGGTTCTTCTTTGGACACAGTACTCACTTTAACACAACTTACACATTGGTTAATGTGTGAATAGATTACATCACTTACATAATACCGCTAGTACTGTAGTACTTAGTGAAAAAAAATCTAATCACAGCTCACCACGTGTCTAAATAGTGTTCAACGTGTGTGGACAAGTACATGTTTATAGACTTCTTGAAAACTCATATTTGAGCTATGATTTTTTAAATAAAGATAATTTATAGTTCCCGTTACATTAATTATAATTGTTTTTCTCATTATGATGTTAAGACATCACTAGATTTCTAATGTAGTTAGAATTTGAATCCAAGTCCCTATTCAATGATAAAAGATCTTATCAATTAAGCTAACTAAATTTCACTTATCATGTTTGTTAAAGATGTTAGGTTGTTTTTTTATGTGTAATGACCTAAGTGTCCTAATTTTGTGTAGAGCTCATCTTACCTTTGAGGCACACTGGGTGGGGGGCTAGAGAAATTTGACTTTTCTTTCTCTCTATTATTCTATTTTTCTACACTATTTTTTTGTTTCATCTTTACTTTGATCACTGTTTAGTCTATAATCTTAATAATATATACTACACAATCCAATCAGTGACACAACTATTTTAATTATCCCATTCTCACTCTGCCTCCAATGCTGATTATTTTCCTTGGCATAATTTGAACCGACAAATTGGTAGGTTTGTTTTCCATTATTCTTTTCCTCCGGTTTTTAATTTTTATAATATTATCTTCAAAATCATATAACCGACATATGATACATATCCCGTGATTTTGTATTCTTTTCTCTGATGCAATCTTACACTATTATTTATATATATAATTTACCGACTTGTTATTGGACAATTCTGAATCTAGGATCTTTCTCAAAAAAGTAAAACCCCTCTGAATCTTAGTAACAAAGAAGCAAATTATAAGTAAATGGACAAGCAAATCTTTTTGCCTGTCTATATTTCTATCACTACTTTTCGTGACTACACACTTCGTCCTTCAAATTCAACACAAACGTTATATCTTTTTGACTTTCATAGATGACCAAATGTCTAACGCTATTGGCGTTTTCTTGATGATCGGCTTAGTTTCTCCATGAAAGTCTCCTTATGTCTGTTTGAATGATTGTCAGGCTCTCACCATGTCACTAGCCTTTTCTTTTTCTTTTTCCTCCAACAATTTTAGTCCATTTTATAATCTTATTTTCACGAATAATAATATAACAGTAATTTTTTGAATTAAGATTCTTTATAGTTCTAAAAAAAATTATACTATAGTATGAGTGGGTGCTCATCAATGGACAACTAGGCATGGCAATTTATACCCGATCCAACCCAACCCTAATAAGTCAGGTTTTACCTGACCCATCAAATAGTAGGGTCAGGTTTGGGTTTTTTAAATGGACACTTGCGGACAGCTGCTTGACAGATAGTTATCTATCGAGATTTAATGAGGCTCGACGCCTGCTAGCTATCGAGGTATCTATCGAGGTTACGGAAATAAGAATTTTCAAATCTGATTTTTGGACCAGACTTTTGTATTTGCGTAGGGTTTCTTTTCTCATAACCCTAAACATATATAAGGCTTATTTTAGAGGCCGTCACATAAGAGAATACAAGGAGAATATATGCAAAAGGTGACCGAAGCCTTATTCTCTCAAAAAGAAGCTACTGCGTCTTTGCGCCTTAGGGTTTTGTAACCAAGTGCTTCTTGATCTTCATTGTTGATGAAATGAAAACTTTGCAGCCAACATTCTTCTTCCTCAAGTTGGTGAGTAAGTCATGTACTAGGATTCGTGCAAAGGAGTTAGTCACGTACTGGGATCCGTGCATCAAAGGATGGGATTCATATATTGAAGAGTTTAGAGGTTCTGAAGCGATAGAAGGTTTCTACTATGAGTTCATCTACGAGGATTATAGAGTCTAGAGACAAAGGTTTTGTAGTAGATCTAAAACTTCTCTTTACTATAGTAGATTGCTTTTTGGGACGGTTTCCCCCCCCCCCCAAGTTTTTTACTATGAAACTAGTTAGTTTCATTGGTTTTCCTAGGTCATCATATCTTGTCTTAATTAATTTTTCGCTGCATATGATTTTGACATGATATTAATGTTTGTTTATTATAACAAGTTTATTCATAATAAATATAATTAATAACTTGGGTTTAAAACTTGTTAATTCTATCAATTGGGGTCTAAATTTTCCAAAAAATTGTATCAGAGCGGGTACACTCTGATTGGATTAATTTCCTAAGTGTGATCCTTGACCCCCGTTGTCATGGATCATGGATAATCTCTTTTGATTCCTCCTTTATTTGATGGCACTAATTATGCGTACTGGAAGTTCGTATGAAAGTTTTTTTCCAAGCTCTAGGTGAACATGTATGGCAAGCTGTTGAAGTTGGTTGGATTAAGCCAAAGAAAGCGCTAATGGATTGAGATGAAACAACAATCATAGCGGCAAATTTCAATAGTAGGGCCTTGAATGCTTTGTTTTGTGGGGTGACCAATGAGGAATTCAAGAAAATATCATTCACGGAAGTTGCCAAAGAAGCATGGACCATTCTTGAGACCACCTATGAAGGCACCAAGGCAGTGAAGACTGTGAAGCTTCAAAGACTCACGAGTAGTTTTGAAGAAATAAGGATGGAGAAAGATGAGACCTTTGATGAGTTCTATGCTAAACCCAATGATATTGTGAATTCTGCCTTCAACTTTGGAGAGTTTATAGCAGAATCCAAAATTGTTAGGAAAATCCTTAGGTCCTTACTTGAAAAATTCCATGCCAAGATCACTGCCATTGAAGAAGTGAAGGACATTGATCAAATTCCTTTGACTGAGCTTATAGGGAACCTTCAAACCTATGAGATGGGATTAAGCTCAATGGAAAAAGGTGAAAAGAGTAAAAACTTGGCCCTTAAGGGTATAGAGGAAGAGATTGAGAACTTTGAAAATGAAGATGAAGATGAAGATGATGATAAGGATGAGGATGAGGATGGGGATGAGGATCTAACCTTCATAACTGATGAGATTATCAAGCTTCTTCAGTTTAGGAAAAAGGATAAGGGCAAACCTCCTAGGAAATCAAAATCCTCTAGGAAGGGTAAGAATGAGAAGCCCCTCATCCAATGCCATGAGTGCAAAGGTTTTGGTCATATGAGGATAGAGTGTCCAAACTACCTTATGAGGGAAAAAGCCAAGAAGTTAGAAGATAAAGGGTTGGTTGCTACTTGGAGTGACACTGAGAATGACTCTTCTAATGAGTATATGGATAAATGTAGTCACGTTATGGCCTTTGTTACCTCAACTGGTAAGGTGATTGTGGAAAGTGCTAGTGACAGTGAGGATTCTTCTGATGATGAAGTATCCAAGAAGATGACCCTTCAGGAAGCCTATGATAAGCTATGCACTGAATTCATAAAATCTAAAAAGACTTCTCATCTTTGTAGAAAATAGCTTAATGAGGTAAAAACTGAAAAGGCTGATCAGTTAGTCAAACTAGATGAGACTACAAAGTTAGTTGAGACTCTCATTGTGGAGAACACCTCATTAGAAGAGAAGGTCAAGAATCTCGAGGTTGAGCTTAGTCAAGCTAGAACTCAAATAGAAAGGATATCTAGTGCAAAACTTGATGAGGTCTTAAGTGCTCAAAAGCCTAGTTCTGATAAGACTGGCTTAGGATATGCTGTTTCCTCTAGCCCCTTCTCTTCCACGGCTTCTAGATCAAGGACTATCATTGTGCCTCAATTCAAGAAAGGTAATAAAGATATGAAATCTAAAACTGTTTTGGCTAATTCTAAATCCTTTGTTAGACCTCATGTTTGTCACCATTATGGTGTTTCTGAACACATTCATCCTAATTGCTTCAAGTTGTATTCTTAAAAGCAAGTGTCCAAACGATCACAAGTTTCCTCTCAAGGACCTACACCTTTGTTTGGAGAGTTATTAAAAGTTTTGAGCTTTTTAACTCAATTTCAAGAGAATTTTAATTCTTCTATGTCATTTAGTAAACATACTAGGACACGTACCTTTTCATCTTCATGGCCAAAGACTCGTGCTGTGTGGGTGAGAAAGGAGCCTAAGACTTAATTGTCTTTTCTATTTGTCCTCTGATTTAATTCTTTCTATCTAAAGTAGGACTCTCTTTGCTTGATTTCTTATCTGCTTTTGAAATCATGCTTTCATGCATATGCATCTTTCTTTCCTATTTTCATGTTGTTTAACTATTTTTGTTTGGTTGTTTAGTTTTTATTTTGTTTTTTTTTTTTCCAAATAAAAATAAAAAGGGAAAAAAATACAAAAATAGTGTATATATGTACATCGGTTCTTGTGAACCTTAAAATGACAATTGAAACAGAGTTTTCTAAACTTTGTATCTCTTGTAACTTAGATGAGCATTCTTATGCACAACTAAGCAAGTGAGTTTTGTGGCTCTTTGTTTGTGATGAGTAAGGTTAAGTGATCTCTTGTACTTAATACTCGTATCACTCTTTTTGACGGGAAAGACTAGAAAATCCTAAGAGAAAGGCATAAATAACCATTTCACCCCTGTTACCCACCAATCATGAAATAACATCTGTCTGCTTCAGCATAGTAAAAGTACAATGTCAATGACATCTGTATGTTTCGGCATAGCAAAAGTGCAATGTCAAAAGTTTAACATAATTGGGCATTTATTTTCTCTCCTTTGTATACCCATGCATGGTTTGCTTAATAAAAAGAAAATATGCAAAGAAATAAATGCAAAAAGAACAAAATGCGTTAAAACATGATTGCAAGCGTGTTTTCTAAGAGATGTGGGAGTTATAAGATGTACCTCAAAGGTGATGATTCCCCTCAAACAGTTATGATTGTATGTGAGTTAAAATCTCAAATCGTCATAACATATAGACACTTGTGTAATCTTGCAATATTTTTCACACACAACACGCAATATTCTTTGCTACTCTTGATACATGTGCAAGTACAATGTGATTTGGCTATCACAAAGTTTACATGTGCTGATGTATCACTAAACTGTCTTAACTTGTTTTTGAAATATAAAATTGGTTAGACTCGTTTAGTGTGTGTGTGTGTTTTTGGGAGCTAAATTCTTAACTCTTTGTTGAGTGAGAGATGATTTTAAGAGGTTAAAATGTTGGTTGGATCATTGGCTGTGTTGCATGTTTGATTACATTCATATCTATGTTTTTCTCCTCCTTTGAAAAATTGTTTTTAAGCCTTCTCGATACCTCCTCAACACCTCTCAATACTTAGCTTATCTGTCGAGATCTTCAGTTGATTTTTTATCACAATCTCGACACCTTTCTATAGGTAGGTGGATCAATCGAGAAAGATCATGTCCCCTCGAGAGCTTCTCGATAGCTGTTCAATCCATCAAAGTATGCTCGATAGCTTCTCGACACCTCTCAATCCATCGAGATACTCTACATGCATTGTTTTTCACATGTTTTGCATGTTTCTTTTGTCTTGTTATCCATAACATCTTATTTCATTACATTCATGCATTTATATGGATTCTTTATGCCCCCTTGATCATCTTTATGTTTCTCAGGTAAAGCTTTATAACTTCTTGTACCCTTTGTCAATCATGACAAAAAGGGGAAGAAATTGGAGAACTTGGGTTTCTTTTTAAGATTCTACAAGTTAGAGGGAGAAATACATAACCTTGTAAGGGGGAAATGTGTTTCATCTTGTTAGGGGGAGTGTTTACCTCCTTGTTCTTGTATCTTATGTCTTGTAACCATGTTTACATACATTGTACTTATCAAGTGGTATATGTGATGATGTATATGTTATTCACCTATCTCTACATGTGTTGTTTCTTTTCTCTCTTTATACACATATTTTTTTATTTGTATGCAATCTATTATTTATGTTTCACACAAAGATGCCTTGATATATTTTGTTTATAGTGTTTCAGAAATACAGGTTATCAAAGTCTTCCTTGTCATGAACTCTGTTCTTGCAAAGTTTTTCAAGATTTTATGTTAGGATAGATTTTATTGTATATCAACAAGTGAGTATGAGTTGAGTTTTTTATGATTTCTCTCATATATTCATTTGTATGTTGTGGTTTTGTCACGGATTGCCAAAGGGGGAAATTGTTAAGGACATATTTTATGTAGTTGGCTAATCCTTTGACAAAATGCACTTTACTTATATTTGGGTAGATCTAAGATGTGTTTAATACTTCAAAGAACATGTTGTTCAAGTCTAGTATTAAATCCATGAAGATTGGACCAAGAAACAAGTGAAGAAAATATGTTCACTAAAACTGGACAGATAGCTAGACACCTGTGGACAGCTGCTCGACAGCTGCTCGACACCTGCTAGATAGATAGCTATCTATTGAGGTTTAATGAGGCTCGACACCTGCTATCTATCGACGTATCTATCAAGATTACGGAAATAAGAATTTTCAAATCTGATTTTTGAGCCAGACTTTTGTATTTGTGTAGGGTTTCTTTTCTTATAACCCTAGACATATATAAAGCTTATTTTAGAGGTCGTCACATAAGAAAATATAAAGAAAATATATGCAAAAGGTGACCGAAACCTTATTCTCTCAGAAAGAAGCTACTGCGTCTTTGCGCCTTAGGATTTTGTAACCAAGTGCTTCTTGATCTTCATTGTTGATAAAGTGAAGAACTTTGTAGCCAACATTCTTCTTCCTCAAGTTGGTGAGTGAGTCACGTACTGGGATTCGTGCAAAGGAGTTTAGTCATGTACTAGGATTGGTGCATCAAAGGGTGACGTTCATATATTAAAGAGTTCAAAGGTTTTGAAGCGGTAGAAGGTTTCTGCTGTGAGTTCATCTACGGGGATTGTAGAGTCTAGGGACAAAGGTTTTGTACTAAATCTGAAACTTTTCTTTACTACAGTGGATTGCTTTTCGGGAAGGTTTCCTCCTAGGTTTTTTAATGTGAAACTTGTTGGTTTCATTGGTTTTCTTAAGTCATCATATCTTGTCTTATTTACTTTTCCGCTTCATATGATTTTGACATGATATTGATGTTTGTTTGTTTTAACAAGTTTATTAATAATAAATCTCATTAACAACTTGGGTTTAAAACTTGTTAATTCTATTAACCGGGGTCTAAATTTCCCAACATCTCACCCTCACTGCTGGCTCTCAAGTCTTATCCTCACCCACTCTCACCGCAAGCTCTATCACTCACTGAGTCACCGATTCGTCACAAATTCGTCACCAATTCGTTACTTCTTCTTTTTTTAAATAACCTAAAATTGATTTTGGGTTCTCTGCTTCACTAGTTTCTTAAAAAAATTTTGGAGAATATTTTTTGTTCTGTCCTATTCTTTTTGATGAATTTTTTTTCATAACCTAAAATATTTTTTGTTATGTTCAGTTCTTTCCGATAAAACAATTAAGGGCTTTTTTATGCTTATTCCTTTCTATGTTTTTTTAAAAAAATTTGTTCTATTTTAATCTATGGATTCTATTAGAAAGCTAGAGAATATTGAAGCTTTTTGTGAACTTTGTTGAATTCATGGGTTCTATTTTAATCTATGGGTAATCTTGATTCTGTCTTAATGGGTAATCTTCATTTATGGATGCTTAATCTATTATGATGATTTTGTCATGGTTGTATTGTATAGGCTTTAATTCAATTCTTCTTCTTTTTTTTAATTTGGCCATGATTTGGGCTATGGATTAGGCCCAAAACTAACCTGCTTGGATAGGGCCCGACGGGGCAGGTTTGGGCCCCAAAAAAAAACCCCCGTTTATTACATGGGTCGTGTTCAGGTAACTAGACAAGCCAGTAGGGCGGATTTGGGCATAAAAAAATTTGACATAAACCAAACCTGTTGTCATTCCTATGGACAACTTGAGTCATAACTCTTAAGATATTACTCAAATGGTTGTTACCAGAGGATGAATACCTGTCATTATGCGTAAATATAGCTATGAAAGCCATTAATGAGGGTTTTTCCTTTTTGATACAAGATAGAAATTCTACTCCCTAATCTAAGTGTATATGTGTGTGAAGTTCCCCCTAGAGACTTGAAACGTAGCCCTTGCCCCATCACCCTACAAGCACTTATACTTGTGAAGTAACCATCGCACTAAGGATATGCAATGGTGAGAGTTTTTTCAATAGTACAAAACACCACGATCACTAATACATTCATTTCAAAATGCCCCTTATCACACAAATTCTTTTCTAATTCTTTGACCGGTTCAATTTTTAAAACCTTGTTTGCATAGCATGGAAAACTGTCAGTTAGTGATAATTTCGCAATGTGCACCAAAATTCTATGTTTCCACTATTATATGTATTAATATGCAACTTCGTGCATATGCACGGATACAATTAAAAATAATCGCAATTATACAATTTTTTTAGAAGAGATTCAAATTATACATAGTATTAGCTAATACTTTTTTAAAACCATACATTTCTAAAATGTGTAATGGTTTATCATGTTTTATATATATATATATAATTTAGAATTTAATTTAGACTCTTCGGTTTTTTCACCCAATAATTCACTTGCCACAAAAAAATTTATAAAAAAAAAAAGGACACGTGGTAAAAAATTAGACTCCAATTGAAATCCAATTTATAATCTAATTGGATTTAGAGTCTTTTATTTTTACCCTCAATAATTTACTTGGCACAAAATTAAAAATTAAATGGGACACGTGGTGCAAAATTAAGAATCCAATTAAAATCTAATTGGATTTTCTCTGAGATTTAGCTACTAATATTTATATAGATTCTAGGAAAATTACATTTTACCACCCTAAACTATACTCTAGATTATACTTTGCACCCTAAATTTTTTGAATGCATGTTTTGCACCCTAAACTATGACATTTGTTACACTTTGCACCCCGACATCAAGTTTAATGTTGACTTGGATGGAAATCCAAGGTTTAGGGTACAAAGTGTAATCAAGAGTATTGTTTAAGGTAGTAAAGTGTAATTTATCTTTGTTTTTTTTAAGATTAAGAAAATAAGCAATTGGATCTTTTCACATGATATCATACTTTTCAATTCAAGTTAACGGCAAACTTAATGTCTAGGTGCAAAGTTTAACAAGAGTTATAGTTTAAAGTGCAAAACGTGCATTTGAAAATTTTATGGTGCAAAGTGTAATTCGGAGTATAGTAACTATAATTTAGAATGACAAAGTGTAATATCTTTATGTATTCTAACACATATTATTCCTATAAACCCTTTTGTACATTTTGAAATGAATGTATTAGAATTCGTCACATCATCAATAATTTATATAGATACCAAAACCATGATAATCAACGTATATATAAATATAGATAATGTCGCAAAATCTAATTCACTCATTTTAAAATAAATTGATAGAATTTTAAGAAATCTACTAGTAGCGTTACACCTATAGCTCTAGAATATCTTCGCCCTAATTATTCAGTTATATAAATGTAAATCCCATGCTTACAGTGTTGAATTTCATTCCTCATAAATGGAAAAATATCACTAAGTGTGCATTTGGATTTGGATGAAAATTACAAATTATATTACTAGTTAGCTTATTTTTGCTATTATTCATAGATCTCAACTAACTTTTTGATACTATTTATGGGCTACACTGTATTATTTCAACTAACTTTTACCTTTATCTATAGTACTTTCAGCAATAAATTTTTAGTTTCAGCAAAATAAGTAGTATTCAAACAAACTCTAAATTACAAGAACATAAATCATTTCTCTACACATTACTAAAATCTATGATAAACACAATAAAATAAACATGCACCCAACACTGTTAGTGGAGCTTAATTATTTAATAGTCTCAAATATTGGCTTTTTTGGCACTTCAAATTCAAGCAAACACTCCTAGCTCCATGATAAGAAGATGAGGAATTTAGACTGCTGTTGTTTCGAGTTTCGGTGAAAAAAAAATTTTCAAAAAATAAAACATTTTCAAGTGTTTATTTGTGTTCCTAAAAATGCTACAAAAAACATATTTTCAACCACTTTCCCATACCAGTAACTAATTTCAGTCACCTCAACACCCGAATGTAAAAAAATATTTCCGGAAATCAATTTTAGGTTGACAAACGCAGTCTTAAAAGAATACGATGTGCTTGAGGACGTATGAAAGTCTAAAATCATGTTGGTCTACCGTGATTGGATTTTGGCCCAATCAGATCATATCCCAAGATGCCTGTTTTCATTGCCCCATTATAAACTTTTCCATGTTTCGAATGCCCGTCATGAATATCGGAGCCTGGACAGTTACAGATAATATCTATCATTCGCTTATTTATAGAATACCGGAATGATGAAATTACTTGGGAATAAAAATAAATATTATAGTAAGGAATATTAAATTTGTAATAGAATATTCATTTGCTTCCCAATAATATAGGGATTTAATATTGAAATTGATTTTCACAATTTAGTACAACATTATAAGATTATATAATAAAACACTACAAAATTATAGAATAGAGTCTATCACAAATTGTTCGGCAACTACAAAGATTAGGCCCTTTTGTAGTTATACTCTGGTTAAATAATGTATTATAAACCCGGTTTAAAATACTAATATTACTATTTTTGTGTGTGTTCTAATAAGTACTATTGTTTACTCAAAAAGAAGAATATTTATCCCACATTGGTTGTGTGTGTCTAATGTTCGCTCTTTATAACCTCAGTCTACAACCACAAAGATTAGTCTCTTTTGTAGTTGTACTCTAGTTAAATAATGTATTATAAACCCAGTTTAAAATACTAATATTACTATTTTCGTGTGTGTTCTAATAAGTATTACTGTTTACTAAAATAAAATTGCTCTATATTGTTTCTAAAAAAAAAAAAAGTGCTCCGTACTCAATACAAAATAGTAATCAATTATTAGGTATAAATTGAACAATTTTATAATCTCTCTCTCTCTCTCTCTCTCTCTCTCTCTCTCTCTCTCTCTCTCTCTCTCTCTCTCTCTCTCTCTCTCTCTCTCTCCAAAATTACTTCCTCAATAAATATTAAAAGGAAAAAAATTACTAGTAATATTATCTCCCTAGCCCAAACTTTAAATTCTAATAACCGACAATATTTCACGTGCTTAAATATCATCATGATGCATATAATACAAGTTTAAAATTCTTTTAAAAAATGGCAAATTACAACTTACCCACCTATTACATAACCAAAATTTAAGTTGTCTATTTGTGGTTTAAAATTTAACATTTTACCTATCTGAAGTTAGCTCTGTCACCTATGGTTTTTCCATTAGAAAACTGTTGATTCATGAGTCAAAATAAAAGTCCAAAAAAATTGAAAAATGTGCAAAATCATGAATTTCAAGACCAAAAAGGGTAAAAATAAAAACAACATAATTGAGTGGAGGATCAAAAAGTCACAACATTTGAAAAAGTCATTTTATAGCAATTAAGGCCAAAACCCTAACCTGGTATGGTAAAAAGGTGATCCAACCGTTGGATTGTGTTGAATTTTGGACTGTCTCATAGTGCATATTTTTCCCTTCAAAATGACAGTTTACAAGCCAAAATTGGAGTTAAAATGGATGAAATATCACCAAAATACCAAAACCCTTATAAAATCTTCAATTTTTAAGGAAAAACTAGCGGTTTTTTGCCTAACTTCGCACAATAAATTGTACCAATTGGGCAAGAACTGGAATGAGTGGGCTGGACCATCTTGAAGAACAAGGCCTTAGCTAATTTTCATCAAAAGAGCTTGAGAATATCGGCTTTGGATTGGAAGATATGAATTTTTCAAGAAAAAACGTTACAAAATTTTTTAGTGCTGCATCACCTTCCTTCCAAGGCAATATCTCGATGATCGTAGCTCCAAATTGAATGAGGCTAGAACTGTTTGAAACTACACATCCATAGTTTTCAATGCATATAAAATTTGAAGAAAACAAAGCTTAGAAAGGCTTCCAAATAACAGTGTGAAGATCAGGCTAGAAATCAGAATAAGACAAAAAAGGGCTGATGAGGTGGCAAAAATACAAGGAGCGGCTAGCACTATTGTATCATGATACACTAATGCTAGCCTCCCATTTCCTCACCTCTCCTATAAATACCCCCCCCCCCCCTCCAACCCATTTTTTAGAAAAATCACGAGGAAAAAGAGTGGAAAAGAGAGAAATAGGGAGAAAAAAGTGTGAAAAATCAAGAAAAAAAAATGAGAAAATTCTATAAAAATACCTTTAGAAATTCTGAAAAAACTCTCTCTCTCCTCTCTCTCTCTCTTTAGGAAACAATTACAAAAAAGCCTCATCCATTTTTTTGTAATTTTTTGTGGACAAGGCTATAGGGATGTGTTAGTTTCTTAATAACTACACCTGTGCCACCTTCTTCATTATATTGTAAACATCATTCTCCATATATATAAAATCTTTCTTTTATCTTTGTGGGGGGACGAGGATCCAAACAACTGATGAAGTGGGTAAAAATGTTCATAAGGAGGTAAACCTCGAAAACATTGGTGGGATGTCCTTGGAAAGTATACACTTAGCTCATACAAAACCTAAACAACAATAACTGGCGAGGGTGCCAAGGACATCTGCCAAACCACGGAAGGTCGAAGGTCAGAGTTAAAGGGAGCATGGTGCAATCCAAGGGGGGGAAAAGGTAACTTGGCATTGAACAAGGAAAAGAAGAAAAATAAAGGAAAAATTAGTCATCCCCTTTGCATTAAATACACTGCAACCACTTAGCTGGCCGCATTAATGGGAAAATGACTATGAATAGTGTTCCCACAACTCATACCCTAGTATAAAAACCTTCTAGCAAGTTCTTGATGAGACAAGTATTAGGAAAGTCTAATCATAACCCTCCAAGTGTAAAGTCCAGATGCATCTTTGCTAAGCTATATAAAGCCAAGAAGCACCTGGATCATGGGAGGGGTTTTTTGGGCGAGAAGATAAAAAGAGAGAAGAGAGAGAAATCATCCAATTGTAACCTCTTCCTCGGACCGAACCCGAGGACGGACACTTAGCCATTTCTAGGCTTTTTCTAGCTGAATATTTATGACTACCAATACAATGTTGATCTAATTTTCATTCTTTATCATATAATGGGTACTTAAAGGTTGACCTTGCATTTCACCTCTATAAATTAATTGTGAGAGCGAATAGTAACATGATCCACACTAGCTTGATTTGTCTGTTTCACTTTTTGCCCGCCACAATCTTGTTTGTTGTTCATAGTTGCTTTATTTTCTTATGCTCTTGTATATATTGTGTGTATATATCTCTCTTTATTTCAATGTTCATATTATTGTTGTTGGTTTATATTATTGAGCTTGTTTCCCTAGATGAGTATTGGATCATCTCCTAGGATTTGTATGGGATGTAGCCTTTGGGGGAAGAAATCACATCCCACCTAGGCATCTAGGGATTTTACTATTATTGCTTTTTAATTTATGTCATACATTTACTTTCAAGCAATCCTCATCCCCTTTTATTTTATGTCATCCCTTTAATTTCTTGCACATCCCCTCTCCCCCTTTACTTTATTGCGCACACACACACACATATATATAGACACCTAACTAAAAAACAAAAGATTTTATATCATCTCTCTTAAATGGTTTTTAAACCTCCATTAGGGCACAATATGGATATGTCTCATAAGAATGGTGATGGCTTAGAACTCTCATTTCTTTATGATGAAGAATCCATAAAACTTGAAAGATAATATAATCTACTTATAATTAAGAAAGAAATTTAAAAAAAAAACTTTTTTAATAAATCTTTATAATATTACAAGCTCTTTACTTTTATGTCATTTAAATTTCAGCTCTTTACTTTAACGTCATTTAAATTTATGCACTTTATTTATTTTCTACACTTTATTAGTGTTGTTTCTTTATTTTTCTCATCATTAGAAGTTGCCATAAAGTAAATATGCTTGGGTAAAACATTTCCCCTACACACTATTCTAAGAAAATACTTTTTTAAAAATCTTTTCCCACCTTTTTCTAAAAAATGAAGTTTTTTCAAATAAAAAAGAGTCTTTTTAAAAGAAAGGTTTTCCCTTTTTCTACTAAATAGTTTCAAAACAAAACTTTTTTTTTTTTGGGTTAAAATTCTTTTCCTCCTTTTTTTTTAAAGAAAGTTTTTCAAAATTAAAAATAAAGACTTTTTTTTTAGAAATCCAAAACCCATATTCAAAAAAAAATAATAAATTTTTTTTTTCAAAATATGAAAAATTCCGTTTTCAAAAAAGCTGTTTTCAAAAAAAAAAATCTGTTTTCTAAAAAACTATTTTCAAAATAAAAAATCTGTTTTCTAAAAAACTGTTTTCAAAATATGAAAAATTCTGATTTCTAAAAAAATGTTGAGTAAATTACAAAATTGGTCCCTATCCTTTATATCATATTTCAATTTGGTCCCTAACTTTTTCAGTGTCGTGTCAATTTGATCCCTGCCGTTAAGTGTTATTTTTTGCTATGTCAACTTACTGCCACATCATATTTAATTAAAAAAATTTATAAAATATTACTCAACATGATCAAAATCCCTAAATCTCATATAGAAAATCCATCTTTGTCACACGTTGCGACCCACAATCCAGAGCTTCATGTTTTGGTTGAGAGAGAAAGGGTGAGGCCTGAAGATCACTAACTGTAGTGCTGAACAATGAGGAATGGCAGTGAGGACCAGTGTTGAGGTTGTTTTGGTTCCTCTACTGGCCCGATGGTATACTCTATCTCTCTCTCATTTTCCCTATATCTCTCTTAATTGAAGTGGGTCATTGGATTTGTTCATTTCAAGTAGTGTTTTGGGGCTTGGTTGAGATCTATTGAAGGTTGGACTTTGAGATGGTGGCAATATGGCAGCTTAAGTTTGAGTTACTTCTTTGTTTGATATGGGTTTTTGGGTGATCGAATAGCAAAAGGGTTTGGAATGTAGTGCTATCTCTCATAGATGATTTGGTGTCAAAGGAAATTTGATGGGGTTGAGCTTCCTCTTGATAGGCAAAGATACCTATCCTTTTAGTTCTTGGGTTTAGCGGACATTTGCAGTTGACAATATACCTTTTCCCTTGTGAAAATTTTGTAATCTTTTGTCTTTATAATTTGTTACTTTTGAGAGGAAACAGTACACTTACGCTCTGTTTGTTTCAACATCAACGTTTTCTGAAAAATTGTTCATTTTCCAAATAGCATTTTCTAGAAAACTATATCATTTTCCAGTGTTTGGTAACGACCTTGAAAATGAGCTTGAGAATGTTTTCTGGTGTTAGGTATGCAAATTTTTATTTTTATTTTTTATATTTCTTGTGTAATTTAAAATATGTGTATTATGTAAATCAACTAATGTAATCAATATAAATAATAATAAAAAACCAAGAATGAATTTGGTTTTCATACTAAAATTTTGACAATAGATACAATCAAAATTAGTTGTCAAATTTTCGTGATCTCTACTACTCATCTTGCTCACATATATGAACAGGAACATCCACACACACACACACACACACTCACACATATATATCAACCATTTGTCTATATACATAAAATTGACAAGGGAATACATCTTTAATAAGTACAAATAACAATAACTTTTAATTGTCTACTCATTTTGTTGGTACACTAATTGTCTACTACGGTCAAACACAAGTCTTTAATATTACTCAAATTATGAATTTATATAATGTATCCACATAATATATCATCACTACATAGTATCTGCATAATGTATCTGTCAACAAAAAAGATTATCTTATGTAAAAGTAATTTAGAACTATATAAGCACTATGTTTAAAATTTTTGTCTTTTACTTCATTCATTCTTCTTTTTTTTTTATTTTTTTTAGTACTTTTATGTGCCAAAAAAAAAACTTCTGTCTGAAATCCATCAAACCAAAAATTTCTTAGAGAAAAAAATAAAATTAAGTTTGAAATTCAAAGTAAAGAATTAAGATTTTGATAGAGAGGAATGAAATAATTACCGTTACAAATATGTTCTCTTTTGCAAGTTGGTAGAGAGTAACGAAATAATTACTGAGCAATGAGGGGAGAAAAAATATAATCAAAGAACTGTGTTATAAAGGGGAAGAGAAACATGGAGAGAGAGAGAGAGAGAGAGAGAGAGAGAGATCTATGGAAGAGGAAAGACCAAAGTTAGTGACAATGAGGGTGTGAGGAAAGAAAAAGAAAATGGAAGAGAGAAAGAGTGAGAGAGCATACCATGATAGAGAGAGATTGTTTTTCAAAAAAAAAATGGAAAAAAACCTATAAAAAACAAACCTTATTTTTATTAGGATTTTCCATTAACTAAAGATAGTTTTCCGTTGACCAGTTTTTTTTTTACTACCAAATACTGGGAAATGTGAAAAACTATATTTACAGAAAGTTTTCCAACAAAACAAACAGAGCGTTAGTGTGTACTTCAATTATTCCATCTACTTTTTTAAAAAAAATTCTTATAAATCAAAAGGCAAAGTCAATGGCTTCGCCCAGCATTTTTGTAGGGCTCCTGTGATAAACTCTGTTTGTAAAAATAAAATTAAAATTAAAAAAAAGGAAAAATCGATTAATGCCTTCCTAATAGCAGGAGAAAATTACTTTTTTATTTTATTTTATAAATGTAATATGATGTGGCAATGCAGGTGTTAGTTGACAAAAAAACATTATTTGGGTCGTTAGCCATATCAACATTTTTTATCTAATACTTAACGATAAGGATCAAATTGACACAACACTAAAAAAGTTAGAGACCAAATTGACACAATAGAAAGGTTATGGACCAAATTGAAATATGGTGTAAAGGATAGGACCAATGTTGTAATTTATCCAAAAATGTTTTCAAAATAAAAAATCTGTTTTCTACAACTGTTTTCAAAAAAAAAAAATTTTAAAAATGTCTTCAAAAAATGTATGCAAAATAAAAAATCTATTTTTAAAATAGGGGAAACCCGAAACTAAAAATAAATAAATATAAATGGTTTCAAAGTTTTTCAAAAGAAAATGCTTTCAAAAAATTTTAAAAAAATTTCAAAAGTGTTTTTCTACAAACAAAAGTGTGTTTTCAAAAATGCTTTCTTCAAAAAGATACATGCTTTTCAAAACAAAATGTTTTCAAAAATACTTTTACCACGTTGATTTTGCCAAACAACGTTTTCTTCCTTCCTTAAAAAAAAAAATATATATATATATATATATATATATATATATATATATATATATATATATATATATATATATCTGTTGAAAAAGTGTTTTTACCACGTTAAAAGAAATGTTTGTTTTAGAGAATTTGTTTCCAAAATCTCTTTCCTTTTCTAAAAATCCAAAAATTGAGTTTTTTTTTTCAAAAAAAAGAGATTTCTAAGGAAATAGTTTCTTTTAACACGTTGGGTTTTCCTATAAAAAAAAAAAACAAGAGTATTATAAAAAAAAAATGTTTTTCTCAAAACTTTTCAAAAAATATATATTATTTAAAAACAATATATATGTTTTTTCAAAAAATAAAGGGTTCAAGTTACAGTTGGTGTAACTCTACAAGAGTTACACTTTTTTTAAGCCATAGATTTCCAAACGATCTAACGGTCAAAAAAATAGTATTAAATTCTAATTGATTTACACATTATTCACTTAATTAATAGTAATTTTGTTTCTCTCTCCATACTTATTGCTTGAACCTTTTACATATATATTATTTTTTTGGCCAAATGACTTTACAAATATATTTACAATACTCTTTTACCCTATTAGTGTAGGCGTGCCAAGCTTATAATTCAATTAATTCCCCAACCCAACTATGATTTATCAGAAACTTATTAATAATGCAGGCACGTTTGCCAATGGGGCAAAACACTTTCTATTTTCTTTTTCCTTACAAAAACTCTTATGGACGAACAATAATATTCTATGAAAAAAAAAAAGTAAAAAGAGATGTGAATCATCAAAAAGTTTTACACCATTACCTTCCTGATCCAGTTCTCCGCTGTTCTTCGTGATTATGAATAGGACTATAGGAGCAGCAAACCTCGATGAAAAACCAAGAACCAGGTCATCTTCCTCTCAATTAAACCACCATCAAAATTAGGAGCATAACTCTCTAGATCATACTGAAACTTGTTCCTATCTTTCTTGTTCTTGTTAATCCCAAATCCGCTGAACTTTCTCACAAAAGTCTTCCACTTGGGCCCGGCTGATACTTCTGTTACCTGCCTAACCTTATTTAGTTTATGCTTCTACCGTGATTCCCTGAGTTCTCCCTTTTGCTACAAAAGATATTTACTTTCGTTGTCATTTCTTTTCCTCTGTGGTCTGAACCCCAAAAGCTGAAAACAGCCACACCATGACCCAGAAGCAGAATCATCATCATAGTCATACATAGCTTCTCCTTTTTCATTCTCGTTTAATGGTTTTTCATAAAGGGCAGCCATCTTTGTGTACATGTGTTTTGCGAGAGAGATTTATGAGAAACTAGAGAAGTTTTAAACAACAAGTGTGGAGAGAGAAACAAAACTACTATTAATTAAGTGAATAATGTGTAAATCAATTAGCATTTAATGATATTTTTTTTACCGTTAGATCTTTTGGAAATCTATGGCTTAAAAAATATGTAAAATGGTGGATCACTACAACAAAAGTGGGCTATGATGACAGAATCTAGTAAAGATAAACAATTTCGTCATCAAATGATAACATTTAGTGTGGAAAATAAGAATTTGTCACCAAATATCATAAAAATTTTAAAATTGGTGACGAAATCAATATTTCGTCGCCAAAGATGTACCAATTGATGACGAAATCAATATTTCGTAACCAAAGATGTACAAATTGATAACGAAATATTTATTTTGTCAAAATAGGTCATGAAAAAAAGGCAAACCTAAGGTGACGAAATATTCGCGTCACCAAAGACTTACCAGAGGTGACGAAATTCTAAATTCGTCACCCAATATTAGGATGTAGGTGTTTTTGGTGACAAAATAAATTTTCGTCACCTATTGTTTAACCAAAGACTAACTAGAGGCGACGAAATTCCCAATTCATCATCCAATATTAAGATAGAGGTATTTTTGGTGACGAAATAAGTGTGCGTCACCTATTGTTTACAAATAATTAAGGATGGTCATGGGTAGGGTATACCAATATATACCCAACCCAATTAATTTATCCATGGATATCCGATTACTTTACCAATTAGTATTCATACCCAGTTGTTACCTGGTCTGTTTATCCATAGATATCTATACTCTACCGAAAGCCGATTTTTATAAACTTACCAAATATGCTCAAAAAACACTAAAATGACTAACATATCCTCAAAATCTCTAAAATAAGCAAAATACCCATGAAACCTTTAAAATGACCAAAATACTCCTACAATCTCTAAAATCACCTATTATGCTAAAAACCCACTAAAATGACCAAAATATCCCAAAATCTCTAAAATGAACAAAATACCCATGAAATAACCTCAAAAATGACCAAAATACCCCCAAAATCACCAAATATACTCAAAAACTACTAAAAATTACCAAAATATCCCCTAAACCTAATAAATGACCGAAACCCCCAAATCCTAAAAAATTACCAAAGTACACATGACCAAAATACCCCTGAAACCTAAAATTTGGTCAAAATACCCCCCAAAACCTAAAAATGACTAAAATACCCCTTAAACCTATAAAATGACAAAAATAGCCCTAATACCTATATGATGATAAAAATACACCCTGATGGGGTACAAACTCCAATATCGCCCATGGAGGTCGTCTAGGGTAAGACCAAGGAAGCAAAGGTTGTAAGAAGCTCGTCCATGCAGGAAAGTGCTTGGACGAAGCTTTGCGTGGTCAAGTTTTACAAAACCACACCGTGCCATCCAAAGAAGCCATCAACCTCGTCCATGAAAAGGTTGTCCATAAAGGAACGACCTCTCTTAGAAGCGAGATATGCTCGTCTAGAGGACCTTCGGACGAGGACCTCTGGACGAGCCCTTGACACTTGGGAAAATTCCTAGGTATGTACAACAACTCCGTATCACACGCATAACTTCCAGTGACCGTTATGTGAGAAAAATGTAACTCCTAAACAGTTGAGGAAGTTATCCCTGAACTCTAACACCTCCTCAAATCTAGGGAAGGTTACAAGTCTATAACCATTCTTTGGACACTATATAAACGCTTATTCAGACAAAACAAAGGTATGTTTTTTACACATCCTAAAAAGTTGGAACTCCAAAATTAGAGAGAAAAAAACTAACTTTGCCATCGGAGGGTTCTTGGCCAGTGACCCCGGTCACCTTTGATTATTTTTCTTTCTTTTTAAGGCTATCAAGACAGCTAGTAGTCCTTTCAAGTCCGAAGCATCGAGCCTACTAATTTTCTTCGCATCATCACACCCTAAACCCAAAAGATGATCGAAATACCCTTAAACCCCATAAATGACCAAAATACCCCTAAATGACCAAAACAATCATTTTTATAATTTCTGGCTATTTTGGTGATTTTATAGGTTTAGGGAGTATTTTGGTTTTTTTTTATAAGTTTCAAGGGTATTTTTGTCATTGTTTAAGGTTTTAGGGTATTTTCGGTTATTTTTTAAGATTAGAGGGTATTTCGGTAATTTCATATTTCGAAAGTATTTTGGTCATTTTTAGGTTTCATGGGTACTTTGGTAATTTTTAGGTTTTGGGGAGTATTTCGGTCATTTCTTAGGTTTAGGACGTATTTTTGTCATTTTTAAGTTTCGAGAGGTATTTTGGTCATTTTGAAGATTCCGGGGGTATTTCAGTTATTTTTAGGTTTAGGGGGTATTTTGTATTTTTTTTAGTTTCTGGGGATATTTTGGTGAAGTTTTAAGTCTTAGTGGCATTTTGGTAATTTTATAATTTTAGAGGTATTTCGGTCATTTTTTAGGTTTATGGTGCATTTCGGCAATTTCAGAGGATTTTAGGAGTACTTTGGTTATTTTCAAGTTTTAGGGGAAATTTGGTAATTTTGATTATTGGGTAATTTAGCGGGTTGGGGTTTACCCATAATAATATGGTTGAGTTAGGTTTGGGTTAGACTTAATTAGTTACATGGATAATAATGGGTAAATTACATCCAATTAGCATGAAAATTGGTATGCATGTTAAGAACATATAGATCATGTAATCCAACATTTGGATTTTCAAAATATGAATTTAATAATAAGTTATTAGGTAGTGTAACATTTTTTAGAGTTACATTAGGTATAACTTGAAGTTAGCCTTATATTTCTTAATCAATGTGAATTTTGACAAATCTATCGTTAGATTACATTATTTTCATATATTTTTTATACTTACAAAATTTCAAGCTGATCAAAAATTAATAGGCATGTCATCAATCAATTGTCAAAATTCAAGTTTTTGTAATTTAAAATAACGCACAAAAGATGAGTTTATAAATCAAATAGTAGATTACACCCGATTAGCATGAAAAATTGCATATGTTTTAAGAACATATAGAACATGTAATCCAACAGTTGGATATTCAAAATATTAATTCAATAATAAGTTATTGGGTGGTGTAACATTTTTCAGAGTTACATCATGTGTAACTTGAACTCAACCCTATATTTCTTACTTCGATGTGGATTTTGACAAATTTATTGTTAGATTATATTATCTTCATATATTTTTCATGCTTACAAAATTTCAAGGTGATTAAAGATTGATAGGCATATCATCAATCAATTGTCTAAATTCAAGTTTTTGTAGTTTAAAAAATAACACATAAAAGATGAGTTTAAAAATCAAATGATAAATTACACCCAATTGGCATGAAAATTTGCATGCATGTTAAAAACATACAGATCATGTAATCTGACATTGGATTTTTAAAATATAAACTCAATAACAAGTTTTTGGGTGGTGTAACATTTTATAAAGTTACACTAGGATTAACTTGAACCCAGCCATATATTTCTCAATTTAATGTGAATTTTGACAAATTTACCGTTAGATTACATTATCTTCATATATTTTTCAAGCTTACAAAATTTCAAAGTCATCAAAAATTAATAGTCATGTCATCTACCAGTTGTTTAAATTAAGTTTTTGTACTTTAAAACAACGCATAAAAGATAATTTTAAAGATCAAATGGTAAATTACACCCGATTGGCATGAAAATTAGCATGCGTATTAAAAACATATAGAACGTGTAATCTAACAGTTGGTCTTTCAAAATATGAATTCAATGATAAGTTATTGGGTGGTGTAACATATTTTAGAGTTACATCAGATGTAACTTGAATCCAACCTTATATTTCTTAATCAATGTGAATTTAAAAAAATCTACCGTTAGATTACATTATCTTCATATATTTTTTGTGCTTACAAAATTTCAAGGTGATCAAAGATTAATAGACATGTCATCAATCAATTATTTAGATTCAAGTTTTTGTAGTTTAAAATAATGCATAAAGGGTGAGTTTAAAGATCAAATGGTAAGTTACACCCGATTGGGATGAAAATTAGCATGCGTGTTAAGAACATATATAACATGTAATCCAACGGTTGGCCTTTCAAAATATGAATTCAATGATAAGTTTTTGGGTGGTGTAATATATTTTAGAGTTACATTAGGTATAATTTGAACTCAGCCATATATTTCTTAATCAATGTGAATTTTGACAAATTTACCATTAGATTACATTATCTTCATATATTTTTCTTGCTTACAAAATTTCAAGGTGATCAAAGATTAATAGTCATGTCTTCAATCAATTGTTTAAATTCAAGTTTTTATAGTTTAAAATAGCGCATAAAATATGAGTTTGAAGATCAAATGGTAAACTACATTCAATTGGCATGAAAATTAGCATGCATGTTCAGAACATATAGATCATGTAAACCAATGGTTGAAGTTTCAAAATATGCATTCAATAATAAGTTATTGGGTGGTGTAAAATTTTTTAGAGTTACATCAGGTGTAACTTGAACTCAACCTTATATTTCTTACTTCAATGTTAATTTTGACAAATCTACTGTTATATTACATTATCTTCATATATTTGTTTACGATTTCAAAATTTTCAAGGTGATCAAAGATTAATAGGTATGGTATCAATCAATTGTCTAAATTCAAGTTTTTATAGTTTAAAATAACGTATAAAAGATGAGTTTAAAGATCAAATGGTAAATTACACCCGATTGGCATGAAAATTGGCATAGATGTTAAGAACATATAGAAAATTTAATCCAACGGTTGACTTTTCAAAATATGAATTTAATAATATGTTATTGGGTGGTGTGACATTTTTTAAAGTTACATCAAGTGTAACTTGAATCCAGCCTTATATTTCTGAATTGATATGAATTTTGACAAATCTACCATTAGATTACATTATCTTCATATATTTTTCATGCTTACAAAATTTCAAGGTGATCAAAGATTGATAGGCATGACATCTATCAATTGTCTAAATTCAAGTTTTTCTAGTTTAAAATAACACATAAAATATGAGTTTAAAAATGAAATGGTAAATTACATCCAATTGACATGAAAATTTGTATGTATGTTAAGAACATACAGATCATGTAATCCAACGATTGCATTTTCAAAATATACTTTCAATAATAAGTTATGGGTTGGTGTAATATTTTATTGAGTTACACTAGATTTAACTTGAACCCAGCCATATATTTCTTAATTCAATGTAAATTTTGACAAATTTACCGTTAGATTACATTATCTTCATATATTTTTTATGCTTACAAAATTTCAAGGTGGTCAAAAATTAATAGTCATGCCATCAATCAATTGTTTAAATTCAAGTTTTTGTAGTTTAAAATAACGCATAAAAGATGAGTTTAAAGATCAAATGGTAAAATACATCCAATTAACATGACAATTGACATGCATGTTCAGTACATATAGATCATGCAATCCAACAGTCAGATTTTTAAAATATACATTCAATAATAAGTAATTGGGTGGTGTAGCATTTTTTAGAGTTACATTAAGGGTAACTTGAACCCAACCTTATATTTCTTAATTCGATGTGAATTTTGATAAATATACTGTTAATTATATTATCTTCATATGTTTTTCTCGCTTATAAAATTTCAAGGTGATATAAAATTAATACGCATGTCATCAATCAATTGTTTAAATTCAAGTTTTTGTAGTTCAAAATAATGTATAAAAGATGAGTTTAAAGATCAAATGGTAAATTACACCCAATTAGCATGAAAATTTGCATGCATGTTAATAACATATAAAACACGTAATCCAACAGTTGGATATTCAAATTATGCATTCAATAATAAATTACTGGGTAGTGTAACATTTTTTATAATTACATCAAGCTTAACTTGAACCCAATCCTATATTTTTTAATTCAATGTTAATTTTCACAAATCTACCAATATATTACATTATCTTCATATATTTTTCATGAGTTCAAAATTTCAAGGTGATCAAAGATTAATAGTTATGTCATCAATCAATTATCTAAATTCAAGTTTTTGTAATTTAAAATAACGCATAAAATATTGTTTTGAAGATCAAATGGTAAATTACACCCGATTGGCATGAAAATTGGAATGCATTTAGCAACATATAGAAAATGTAATCTAACGGTTGGATTTTGAAAATATGAATTCAATAATAAGTTATTGGATGGTGTAATATTTTTTAGAGTTACATCAGGTGTAACTTGAATACAGCTCTATATTTCTTAATCGATGTGAATTTTTACAAATCTACCGTTAGATTACATTATCTTCATATATTTTTCGTGCTTACAAAATTTCAAGGTGATCAAAGATTAATAGGCATGTCATCAATCAATTGTCTAAATTCAAGTTTTTGTAATTTAAAATAATGCATAAAATGTGAATTTAAAAATTAAATAGTAAATTACACCTGATTGACATGAAAATTGGCATGTGTGTTATGAATATATAGAAAATGTGATCCGACTGTTAGATTTTCAAAATATTAATTCAATAACAAGTTATTGGGTGGTGTAACATTTTTTAGTATTACATTAGGTGTAATTTGAACCCTGTCCTATATCTTTTAATTCAGTATATTTTTACAAATCTACCATTAGATTACATTATATTTATATATTTTTCGTGCATATTAAATTTCAAGGTGATCAAAGATTAATAGGCATGTCATCAATCTATTGTCTAATTCAAGTTTTCGTAATCTAAAATAACAAATAAAAGATGAGTTTGAATATCAAATGGTAAATTACATTTGATTGGCATGAAAATTGGCATGCATATTGAGAACATGTAGGTCATATAATCTAACGGTTGGATTTTCAAAATATGCATTGAATAGTAAGTTATTGTGTGGTGTAAAAATTTTAGAGTTACACCAAGTTTAGCTTCAACCCAACCATATATTTCTTAATTCAATGTGAATTTTTTCAAATTTACCGTTAGATTACATTATCTTCATATATTTTTCATATTTACAATATTTCAAGATAATCAAAGATTAATTGTCATGTCATCAATCAATTATCTAAATTCAAGTTTTTATAGTTTAAAATAACGTATAAAAGATGAGTTTAAAGATCAAATGGTAAATTACACCCGATTGACATAAAAATTTGCATGCATGTTAAGACAATATAGATCATGTAATCCAATGGTTGGATTTTCAAAATATGCATTCAATAATATGATACTGTGCGGTGTAACATTTTTTAGAGTTACACCAGATTTAACTTGAACTCAGCCTTATATTTCTTAATTCAATGTGAATTTTAAAAAAATTACCGTTAGATTATATTATCTTCATATATTTTTCATGCTTACAAAATTTCAGGGTGATCAAAGATTAATAGGCATGTCATCAATCAATTGTCTAAATTCAAGTTTTTGTAGTTTAAAATAATGCATAAAAGGTGAGTTTAAAGATCGAATGGTAAATTACACCCAATTGGCATGAAAATTGGCATGCATGTTAAAAACATATAGAACATGTACTCCAATGGTTGGATATTTAAAATATGCATTCAATAATAAGTTATTGGGTGGTGTAACATTTTTTAGAGATACATTAGGCGTAACTTAAACCCAACTCCATATTTTTAAATTCAATGTTAATTTTGACAAATCTACCGTTATATAACATTATCTTCATATATTTTTCAAGATTACAAATTTCAAGGCGATCAAAGATTAATAGTCATATCATCAATCAATTATCTAAATTCAAATTTTGGTAGTTTAAAATAACGCATAAAAGATAAGTTTAAAGATCAAATTTTAAATTACACCCGATTGGCGTGAAAATTGACATGCATGTTAGAAACATATACAACTTGTAATCCAATGGTTGGATTTTCTAAATATGAATTTAATATTATGTTATTGGGTGGTGTGACATTTTTTAGAGTTTCATCAGGTGTAACTTGAATCCAGCCCTATATTTCTTAATCGATGTGAATTTTGACAAATTTGCCATTAGATTACATTATCTTCATATATTTTTCATGCTTACAAAATTTCAAGGTGCTCCAAGATTGATACGCATGTTATCTATCAATTATCTAAATTCAATTTTTTGTAGTTTAAAATAATACATAAAAGATGAGTTTAAAAATCGCATGGGAATCTACACCCGATTGGCATGAAAATTTGCATCTATGTTAAGAACATACAGATCATGTAATCCAACAATTTCATTTTCAAAATATACTTTCAATAATAAGTTATGGGTTGGTGTAACATTCTATAGAGTTACACTAGGTTTAACTTGAACTCAGCCATATATTTCTTAATTCAATGTAAATTTTGACAAACTTACCGTTACTTTTCATTATCTTCATATATTTTTTATACTTACAAAACTTCAAGTTGATCAAAGATTAATAGTCATGTCATCGATCAATTGTTTAAATCCAAGTTTTTGTAGTTTAAAGATCAAATGGTAAATTACATCCGATTGACATGCATGTTAAGAACATACAGATCATGTAATCCAACGGTCGGATTTTTAAAATATGCATTCAATAATAAGTTATTGGGTGGTGTAGTAGTTTTTTAGTGTTACACTAGGTTTAGCTTGAACCCAGCCCTATATTTCTTAATTTAATGTGAATTTTGACAAATTTACCATTAGATTACATTATTTTCCTATATTTTTCATTCTTACAAAATTTCAAGGAAATCAAAGATTCATAAGCATGTCATCGATCAATTGTCTAAATTCAAGTCTTTGTAGTTTAACATAACGTATAAAAGACGAGTTTAAAGAACAAATAGTAAATTATACCCAATTGGCATGAAAATTTGCATGCATGTTAAGAACATATAAAACATGTAATCCAACGTTTGGATATTCAAAATATGCATTCAATAATAAATTATTGGGTAGTGTAACATTTTTTAGAATTACAACAGGCTTAACTTGATCCCAACCCTATATTTCTTAATTCAATGTTAATCTTGACAAATCTTCCATTATATTACATTATCTTCAAGGTGATCAAAGATTAATAGTTGTGTCATTAATCAATTGTCTAAATTTAAGTTTTTGTAATTTAAAATAACGCATAAAGGATTACTTTAAAGATAAAAAGGTAAATTACACCCAATTGACATGAAAATTGGAATGCATGTTAACAACATATAGAAAATATAATCCAACGGTTGGATTTTTAAAATATAAATTTAATAATAAGTTATCGGGTGGTGTAACATTTTTTAGAGTTACATCAAGTGTAACTTGAATCTAGCCCTATAGTTTTTAGTCGATATGAATTTTTACAAATCTACCGTTAGATTACATTATCTTCATATATTTTTCGTGCTTACAAAATTTCAAGGTGATCAAAGAGTAATAAGCATGTCATCAATCAATTGTTTAAATTCAAATTTTTGTAGCTTAAAATAATGCATAAAGGGTGAATTTAAAGATCAAATGGTAAATTACACTCGATTGACACGAAAATTAACATGCGTGTTAAGAACATATAGAAAATGTTATCCAACAGTTGGATTTTCAAAATATTATTTCAATAATAAGTTATTGGTGATATAACATTTTTTAGTATTAATGATGCGAAGAAAATCAATTGGATGGATGTTTCGGACTTGAAAGGACTACTTGCTCTTTCGATGGCCTAAAAAAGAAAGAAAAGCGATCAAAGGTAACCGGGGTTGCCGGCCAAGAACCCTTCAATGGCAAAGTTAGTTTTCTCTCTATATTTTCGGAGTTCCAACTTTTTGGGAAATATAAAGCATACCTTCTTTTGATCTGAAAGGACGTTTATATACTGTCCTAAAGACAGTTATCAAACTTGTAACCTCCCCTGGATTTAAGGAGGTGGGAGGGTTCAGGAATCACCCCTTCAACTGTTTAGGAGTTACATTTTTCCTCACAAAACGGTCACTGGAAGTTATGCGTGTGATTCGGAGTTGTTGTATTCACTTTGGAAATTTTCTCAAGTGTCAAGGGCTCGTCCAGGGAACCTCGTCCAGGGAACCTACGGCTAGGTGCATCTTGCTCCCAACATAAGGCCGTTCCTTTCTGGATGAGGCTGATGGTTCACTTGGACGACATGGCACGGAGTTATAAAATCATCCACGTAAATCCCCGTCTACGCACTTTACTGCATGGACGGGCTTATTCAGGACGAGGTTCTTGCAACCTTTGTCTACTTGGTTTTTCCACGGATAACCTCTATGGATGAAACTGGAGTTGTATTTTTATACCCCATCAGTTGCCCCCTTGTCCATAGGTTGTCTAGGGAGTACATTAATTGGCATCAACTTTTGGACGTGTGTCATTACGTGAGCTATTGTGGGTGCCACGTGTCTTGATTTCACTGGTGACTGGTCATGTCAGCTCATTTTTTGAGAGACGTGCCATTTGTCACATTTTGGTTGGTCGCGTCGCTTCGGGTACTAGGGTTAATTGCCTATAAATAGTGGAATTCCTCCACTACCCTCCTCATTTTTTGAAATTTTCTTCTCTGACCCCCCTCGTCCTAGCGTCTCGTCTAGAAGTTTCTTGTGTCCGTAGTCTCTTCGTCTAGATCCAGGTATTTTCTCCCACCTCGTCCTCAGGTTTTTAGCTTTCTTTTAAAAAATGTCTGAGTTAACCCTTTCTTCGTCTAGCAATAGTGTTGCCAGAGCCATAGATGAGTATCATGACGTTAGTAGTTTTAGTGGGTCTAGCAATAGTAGTAGTGATTGTAACAGCAGTAGCGAAGGAAACACTACGGACGAGTATAGGTCTGGCGTCCCTAGATTTCCCATAGAGGTACTTCAGGAAAGCCTTAGGACGAGGGCTGAGTTCGAGTCTAGGGCTGGCATTAGTGCCCCCTCGTCTTTAGCCCAGGACGAGGAAGAGGTAGTGTATAGTTGTGCTATCGAGGTTGATTCTAAGATAAACGAGAAAAAGTTAGATATTTTTAAGACCTGGTATCGAATTCTTGAGGACTTGAATCCCAGGGTGCCTGTGCATGGTGAGTGGTGTTGTCAACCCCATTTTGGTGTTGGCATTTATGAAGCTTACCTCTTGGGGGGTTTGAGGTTGCCCCTCAATGCCTTTACCAGGGAGTTGCTCTCTAGGTTAGGCTTAGGTATTTGTCAGTTCAACCCCAATGCATGGAGGCTAATAGTCGCTATGCAAGTTTTATGGAGGGGAGTGTTTGAGGGGGATCATCCTCTTACTGTGGACGAGTTCCTCTACTATTATAAGCCCTCTGAGATTAACCAATCCCTTAGCTTTTACCAGTTTACAGCCAAAGGGAGAGAGTATAAGCTGATAAAATCCTTAGTCACCTCAGATAGGAAATGGAAGACAGAGTTCTTCTTTGTCTTAGGCTTTTGGGCTGGACGCCCTATTGAGGTTGAGAGGGACCCATTTCCTCCCTATATAGGAGAGTTAGGGAACCTTCGTCCTGAAGGTACGTCTATGGTTAAACCTTTATTTTTTGTTACTTTTGATTGTGGTCGTCTAACCATTTTCCTCTCCTTTTTTGTAGGTGCTAGACGGCCTCATTTGAGTAGGTTTTACCTTCAACGAGTCCAAAAGGCTCGTCTTCATCCTGAAAGAGACTTCCATTCTTTAGTCACTTATCAGCGTCTTGCTACTTGGGGACTTGGTCCTGAGCCTTCCCCTCAAGCCATTTCCCACAAGCGTACAATCCGGAGACGTAAGTTTTTACTTTAAGTAATCCTTTGTCATTTCTAGAAGTGATTCTAACAAATTTCTCTACAGGAATGGCCACCATGAAGGAGAATAAAGGGAAGGAGGTCATGGACTAAGATGTAAGGCCTGAGGTTCTGCCTCAACTTCTTCCTGCCCATGGTGAGTCTCCTCGTCCTGTCCCAGAGAAGTCTCAACCTCGTCCCTCCACTAGAGACAAAAGTAAGAGCTTGTCTCTTAGGGTGGACTTGGAGAACCTTCCAAGCAGACGTAAGGAAAAAAGGGCTAAGCATAGGTCGTCTGAAGCTAAGAATGCTCGAACCAAAGATGAGAGACCCCATCCTCGACCCCCAGGATCACTCCGTCCAAATTGTAGATGTTGATTCTGAGCCCAAGGATCCCTCGTCTACGAGAATCACGTCCAAGGTCACTAATCCTGCCTCGTCCTAACCTTCTCAACAAGTGCCTCAAAACCTTCTAGCCAATGAGAACTTGGCTTGGGAAAGGTTTGAGAAGGCCGTGACGGGCGAGGATGTGTTGGCATGCTATGACATGTCTTTAAAGGATTTTGAGCACTCCGCAGTTCATGACCTCTTTAATGCATATATATCCCTCATCTTTCCAGTAATTCTTGTACATATTGTGATAATATTTTAATGTGCACCAGCAATGTCTAAGTTTATCGCCGCGTCCAGCAGGCGGTAGAATTAGACAAGACGAGGAACTTACTAGAGAAGACGGTCCAAAAAGCGAAGGACAAGTCTAAAAGGTGGGCTAAAGTAGTTGCCATGGCTAAGGAGGATGCGAAGAAGCTGAAAAGCAATGTCGAGGAGTTGAGGACAGACATCAAAGATAGGGACGCTCGTCTTGAACTCCTTCAAAAAAAGAATGACGAGCTCAACGCCCTTCTTGAAAAGTTTAAGGGAGAGATGGTTGCAAAGTTTAAGCCGTCCAAAGAATTCACTGATCAATTGGACACCAACTATGCAGCTGGGTTCGAAGATTTCAGGATGGAAGCCATGGAGAAGTTCCCTGAAATTGACTTCAACCTCATCAAACTTAACCTGGGTGGGGCTACTTCAAGTTCCCTCATTTAGACAAGCTCAGAGGACGTCAATGTTGAGGATGATGCCTCTACGAAGCCACCTTAGGATGACCCTAATGCCGATGCCCCTCCTACTTAAAGACAAGATTATTAACTTAATGTTTATCTGTTTTTTTTTTCTTTTTTAATTTGGTCCATTGTTTTTAGGACCTTTGTTAAAATGTATTTGAAAACAATTATCTCATCCCTCATACTTTGGACGAGCACATTAACAATTGCCTTCAAAGTTTTACTTTGTAAGGGTTTTTGGACGGTGGTCGTCTACCATTTTTTAAGCTTTAATGAATGCACATTTTTATCCTGTATTGGATTTTATTGCTTGGACGAGTTTATGCTCTACCTTCATCATTAGATGTTATTGGTTTTTAAGTAATGAGCATTCTAAGTGTTGTATGGTCGTCCATGCATTTTTCTTATGGACGACCCACATATGTATGGACGTCTTTGTTAGCCTTTTTTTTTTAGTATGACTCATCTCAAAAATGACAATGATTATCATGTCATTTTCCTCGTCCTTGGGTTTGGCAATTGGCATTCGTCTTTCATCTAGACGTTTGTAGTGTTTACTTCGTCCTAGAGCATCTGGGCGTCTTAGCCATATTCTCGTCTATGGACAAGCTTTGACGTACGCCCTTTTTTCGTCCGTTGAGTTTCAGACGAGCATGCCTTAGCATATTTTCCTTTGCTTTATCCTCGTCTCGAGAAAAGCTTATGAACGTTACATCCCTGCGTCCAGAGATTTTCATTCACCTTAGGCTTTTGCCCCCCTTATGGGTATTATTATGGAAGTCAGATTTATGCATTAAATACATTAGAAATCCAAACCATATTATTATATGAACATTGTCCACAAATATGGCACAGGCTTATAAGCTAGCGCCTTATTGAAATACTTAAGAAAATACATAACCTCGTCTTTCACAAACTGACCTGTTTATGGTGCAAAAGTTTAGGAACTAGTGCACTTTTTATTCTTAATACACACCATAGTAGTAATAAGAACACAACAATAGATATAAGTAAACACATAGACCGTAGCTGTAACCGTCCATAGCTTCAACCTCATCCCTGGAAAATTTCATCCAAGCTCATCACTAATAGTACCTCCTCAGGTGTTCCATGTTCTAGAGGTGCTCTAACTTTCGTTCGTCCAGAGTTTTCAGGTAGTATGACCCCTGTCTCTTACAGTTGATTACCCTGAAGGGTCCCTCACAATTAGGTCCCAATTTTCCATGAGCTGGATTCCTAGTTGCCAAGGAGACTCGTTTGAGAACGAGGTCCCCAACACTGAATCATCTAGGCTTCACTATGGCATCATGCTGCCTAGCCATAAGATTCTTGTATCTTGCTATCCTTTGCTCCGCATCCATTCTTACCTCGTCAATGAGATCGAGGTCAAGACGAAGTTGTTCCCCATTTTCTGTCTCTTGATACTTCATCACTCGATGGTTAGCCATATGAACTTCTGCCGGTATGATAGTTTCAGTCCCATAGGCTAGCTTAAAGGGGCTTTCTCCTGTCGGAGTTCTTACAATCGTCCTGTAGGCCCAAAGAACACCTGGTAACTCGTCTGACCATATTCCTTTTGCCCCCTCAAGCCGAGTCTTAATGATTTTCAGCAGGGATCGGTTCGCTACTTCTGCTTGTCCATTCGCCTGTGGATGGGAGGGTGAAGAATAGTGATTCTTGATTCCAAAATGTTTGCAAAAGTCCCTGAAGGGCGTGTTGTCGAACTGACATCCGTTATCTGATACTAGCACCCTAGGTACTCCGAACCTACATAGTATATTCTTTCAAACAAAATTTTGACATTTTGCTGAGTGAGTTTTGCAAGAGGTTCGACCTCCGCCCACTTTGTAAAGTAATCAATCTCTACTGCCAAAAACTTCATTTGTCTGGTTCCCATGGGAAAAGGACCTAGGATATCCAGTCCTCATTGTGCAAAGGGCCATGGGGCCATCATTGGGGTCTGGTACTCTGATGCCTGTCTAAGGATGTTGCTATAGCGCTAACACTTGTCACACACCTTGACATAGGCCTTGGTATCTGCTTGCATTGTAGGCCAATAGTAGCCTGCACGGACGACCTTATGGACAAACAACCTTGCTCCTGAATAATTTCCGCATGCTCCTTCGTGAACTTCCCTCAAAACATAGTTTGACTTGTCTGGAGCTAAGCACCTTAGGTAAGGTTGAGAAAAGCCTCGCTTGTACAGCATTTCATTTATGAGGATATATTTGGCTGCCCTAACCCTTAACTTCCTAATTTCGTCCTTATCTTCTAGAAGCCTTCCTTCTTTAAGATAGGTTGCTATTGGACTCATCCAATTTTCTCTCCCTCCTATCTGCTGTATGTCCGGAAGGTCTATGCTTGACATATAGTGAACTTCATTGTACTCGTTCGTAACTCCTCCAGCTGAAGCTGCTTTCGCCAAGGTATCTGCTTCCATATTTTCCTCCCTAGGGAGTTAAACAAAACTTACCTCTAAAAACTTTCATGCAAGTCGTTTCACTTTGCTGAGGTATTTTTTCATCCGATCTTCCTTGACATCACACAGTCCACTCACTTGGTTGATGACTAGCTGAGAATCTCCTTTGACTATTATCGACTCCTCCCCCAGAGACTTAGCCAATTCCAGCCCTTTGAGTAGAGCTTCGTACTCAGCCTCGTTGTTGGTGGTTTGATACTGCAGACGGACCGCGTATTCCAGCCTATCACCCTCCGGAGACTTGAGTATGACTCCAATTCCTCCCGCATATAGTGTAGATGATCCATCTACATTGATAACCCACCTTTCGCCTCCCTCGTCTTTGTCCAGCTTGTCCTGGCTGGGCGTGAACTCTGTAATGAAATCTGCTAATGCCTGTGCCTTTATCGCGCTCCTTGGAAGGTATCTGACATCAAAATTGCTAAGTTCTACAGCCCACTATGTTAATCATCCAGCGGCTTCCAACTTGTTCATTGCCTTCTTTATAGGATGATCCATTCGGACGTTGATAATATGAGCTTGGAAATAATGCCTCAGCTTCTTGGAAGCCGTAATCAAGGCAAAAGCTAGCTTCTCCATCATCGGGTATCGTCCTTCCACTCCTCTCATCGCACAGCTTGTGTAATAAACTGGTTTCTGGATTCTCCCTTCTTCTCTCACCAACATCGAGCTTACTACGTGTGGGGACACTGCCAAATACAAATACAGCTCTTCTCTTGGTACAGATGGACTCAACAACGGCACTGTCATGAGGTATGTCTTCAAGTTTTGGAAGGCCTTTTGACACTCGTTCGTCTACTCAAATGTCTTCCTGAGGACTTTAAAGAATGGCAAACACTTGTCAGTAGCTTTCGACACAAACCTGTTAAGGACGACAACTCGTCCGGTAAGAGACTGGACTTCCTTGATATTTTTCGGTGGTTCCATATTCAGTATCGGCTGGATTTTGTCTGGATTTGCTTCAATTCCTCTGTGAGAAACCATGAACCTCAAAAACTTCCCCAACGAAACTTCGAAAGCGCACTTGCTTGGATTTAATTTCATATTATATGGCTGAAGTGTATCAAAAGTCTCTTGAAGGTCGTCTATATGATTTCCCTCATCCAAGCTCTTTACCTGCATATCATCCACATAAACCTCCACATTACACCCGATTTGAGGACGGAGCATGTGGTTAACCAGTCTTTGGTAAGTCGCCCCTGCGTTCTTCAAACTGAATGACATTACTTTGTAGCAAAACAACCCTTGGCTAGTAATAAATGCGGTCTTTTCTTGATCTGCCCCATCCATCTTTATCAGGTTGTAGCCTAAGAAGGCGTCCATGAAACTCAGCAACTTGTGACCTGTCGTCGAGTCCACCAGCTGGTCAATGCGTGGCAATGGATAACTGTCTTGGGACAAGCCTTATTTAAGTTAGTAAAATCCACGCACATTCACCACTTGCCGTTGGCCTTCTTCACCATGACTACGTTCACCAACCAGTCTGGGTAATAAACTTCTCGGATGAATTTCACGGTAATCAACTTCTGGACCTCTTCCTTGATGGCATTGTCTCGCTCAGGAGCAAAAACCCTTTTCTTTTGACACATTGGCTTGGAATAGGGACATACATTCAGGCTATAAGTAATAACACTTGGATCGATACCAGGCATGTCTTTATGACCCCATGCAAAGACATCGAGGCTTTTCTTCAAAAACTGGACCAAAGCATGTTTTGCCTCGTCTTCCATGTCCGCCCTAATTCTAGTGAACTTCTCGGGGCTGCTCTCATCCAAAGGGACGTCTTCTAACACCTCAGTGGGTTCTGCTGTGATCTTTCCCTCGTCTATATTCATTTTCTGTACATGCTCGTCCATCGCCAGCATGGCTAGGTAGCACTCTCTAGCGGCCAACTGATCTCTTTGTACTTGGCCCATTCCGTGCTCGGTAGGGAATTTGATGGACAAGTGGTCGGTAGAGGTTACCGCCCTCCAATTATTCAGAGTCGGTCTTCCAATAATAGCATTATATAACGATGCACAATCAACAACAAAGAAATTTACCTCTTTGGTTATTTGCTGTAAATACGCTCCAACCACCACCAGCAATATGATGGTGCCCACTGCACCTTCATTCCTCCGAATCCCACCAATGGCGAATTCACTGGTCGAAGCTGATCTCATCCTAGCCTCATTTGCTGGAATGCGGGGTAATACAAAATGTCAGCATTACCATTCTCTATCAACACCCTCCTAGTCATGTAGTCAGCAATGAGTAAGGTGAGGACTATCGCGTCATCGTGTGGGTGGTGAAGTCGTCCTGCATCCTTGTCTGTGAACGTAATAGCCTGCTCATCTGCTTCCCTCGTCCTAGGAGGTTGTCCAGACAGCTAGACGTTCTGCACCACCTTCAAGTATGTCTTCCTCGACTTGGATGACTGCGCTGTCGAGGTTCCTCCGATGATCACTCTTATCTCTCTTAGTGGGGGTCGTGATGACTCCTCCACCTTAGCCTTCAGTTTCTCGTCTCTCTAGTCTCATCCAAGGAAATTCCTTAACTTTCCTTGTCTAATGAGATTCTCTATCTACTGCTTCAAATCAAAACACTCACCCATGTCATGCCCGTGGTCTTTATGAAAGCGGCAATACTTGTTCCTATTACACTTATTAGGATCTTCTTTCATCTTATCCGGCCACTTCAAGGACGGATCATCCTTGATCTGCATAAGAACCTGCTCTAGTGGCATACTCAGGGGTGTGTATTGCTAATTTCTCGCTAAGGAACCTGCCTTCTTACCGTCCTTGTCTTTTCTCTCGTCTACCCGAGCCTTCTTTGGACGAGGTCCTCGATCTGAGTAACGCTGGTGGCCCGCTTCCGAGCGCTCTACTCTCTTTCTCTTCTTGGCTATGATAGCATCCTCAGCATTCATGAAATTCTGGGTTGAATGGACGAGTTCGACCATAGTCTGTGGTTCCTGCTCGTAGAGCTTATAGATGAACAAGTCAGAATTGACCCCATTGTGGAAAGCGGCCAACAATAACTTGTCATCCATTTCGTCCACCGTCAAGGCTTCCCTATTAAACCGAGTAATGAAGGACCGCAAACTCTCATTTTCCCCTTGCTCTATAGTTAGCAAACTAGAAGAGGAACGCTTATGGCGTTGTCCTCCAATGAAATTATTAACAAACAACTTACTCAACTCTTCAAATGATCCCACTGAGTTTGGGGGTATTTTGCTGAACCACACATGTGCTGGTCCCTTAAGTATGGTAGGGAAAGCTATGCATATAATCTCATCCGAGACCCCTTCAAGGTGCATGGTCGTCTTGAAAGTAGCAATGTGATCACATGGATCACGATTTCCATCATACGAATCCAAAGAAGGAATTTTGAATTTCAAAAGTAGGGGATAACTATTGATGGAAGCCGTGAAAAGGGAGTCCGTTCGGTGAACTAAATTATCCACTAGGTTCACCCGCCTCATGTTCTCCCTCATCTCATCCATGGCTTTTCTCATCTGGTCCATCTCTCTTTCCAAGTGTGGCACTCTTCTTAAAACAAAACCCCTTGTCTAATTTTCGGACTCAACATTTTCTCCTTCACCTTCCTGACTCTAGGCTCGTCCTTCCGTGTGCCCATCGTGACGCAACCTCCTAAGGTTGATCTCCCTGCTCAACTTCTGATTCTGACGAGTCAGTTCTGCCATAGCAGCAGCCATGGATTGTATATGTTAAACAAAAGGCAATTGCATGACAGGCGCTGACTAGCGATCGCAAAGGGGATTACTAGAAGCACCCCTACTCTCCTGGTGGCCTGGGCTGGTAGCCCTTGATCTTGTTCGAACCATTCAGCCTTTTGTCTGGGAAAGGCTAATCGTTGAAAACAAAATAGATAATCAAATGAAAAGAACAGTGATTGCCCACAGACGGCACCAACTGATGATGCGAAGAAAATCAGTAGGCTGGATGCTTCGGACTTGAAAGGACTACTTGCTCTTTCGATGGCTTGGGAAAAAAAAAAAGCGATCAAAGGTGACCGGGGTTACAGGCCAAGAACCCTCCAATGGCAAAGTTAGTTTTCTCTCTATAGTTTGGGAGTTCCAACTTTTTGGGAAATATAAAACGTACCTTCTTTTGGTCTGAAAGGGCGTTTATATATTGTCCTAAAGACAATTATCAAACTTGTAACCTCCCCTGGATTTGAGAATGTGTGAGGGTTCAAGAATCACCCCTTCAACTGTTTAGGAGTTACATTTTTCCTCACAAAACGGTCACTGGAAGTTATGCGTGTGATTCAGAGTTGTTATATTCACTTTGGAAATTTTCTCAAGTGTCAAGGGCTCGTCCAGGGAACCTACAGTCAGGTGCATCTTGCTCCCAACATAAGGCCGTTCCTTTCTGGATGATCTTTCAGGATGAGGCTAATGGTTCATTTGGATGACATGGCATGGAGTTATAAAATCGTCCACGTAAAGCCCTGTCTACACACTTTAGTGCATGGACGGGCTTATTCAGGACGAGGTTCTTGCAACCTTTGTCTACTTGGTTTTTCCACGGACGACCTCTATGGATGAAGCTGGAGTTGTATTTTTATACTCCATCAAGTATTATATCAGGTGTAACTTGAACCCTACCCTATATTTCTTAATTCGATTTTTTTTTTTGACAAATCTACCATTATTGTGTGGTGTATCATTTTTTAGAGTTACACCAAATTTAGCTTGAACCCAGCCATATATTTCTTAATTTAATGTGAATTTTGAAAAATATAATGTTAGATTACATTATCTTCATATATTTTTCGTGCTTACAAAATTTCAAGGTGATGAAAGATTAATAGGCATGTCATCAATCTGTTGTCTAAATCAAGTTTTTGTAGTTTAAAATAACATATAAAAGATGAGTTTGAATATAAAATGGTAAATTACATCTAATTGGCATGAAAATTGGCATGCAAATTAATAACATATAGATCATGTAATCCAATGGTTGGATTTTCAAAATATGCATTGAATAATAAGTTATTATGTGGTGTAATATTTTTTAGAGTTACACTAGGTTTAGCTTGAACTCTGCCCTATATTTCTTAATTCAATGTGAATTTTGAAAAATTTACCGTTAGATTACATTATTTTCATATATTTTTCATTCTTACAATATTTAAAGGTAATCAAAGATTAATAGGCATGTCATCAATCAATTGTCTAAATTTAAGTTTTTTTTAGTTTAAAATAACGCATAAAGGGTGAGTTTAAAGATCAAATAGTAAATTACACCCAATAAGCATCAAAATTAGCATGCGTGTTAAGAACTTATAGAAAATGCTATCTAACAGTTGGATTTTCAAAATATTACTTCAATAATAAGTTATTGGGTGGTGTAACATTGTTTAGTATTATATCAGGTGTAACTTGAACCCTGCCCTATGTCTCTTAATTCAATTTTTTTTTGACAAATCTAACGTTAGATTACATTATCTTCAATATGATCAAAGATTAATTGTCATGTCATCAATCAATTATCTAAATTCAAGTTTTTGTAGTTTAAAATAACATATAAAAGATGAATTTAAAGATCAAATAGTAAATTACACCCGATTGGCATGAAACTTTGCATGCATTTTAAGAAAATATAAATCAGGTAATCCAACGGTTGGATTTTCAAATATGCATTGAATAATAAGTTATTGTGTGATGTATCATTTTTTTAGAGTTACACTAGGTTTAGCTTGAACCTAGCCCTATATTTCTTAATTCAATATGAATTTTGACAAATTTACCGTTAGATTACATTATTTTCATATATTTTTCATTCTTATAAAATTTCAAGGTAATTAAAGATTAATAGGCATGTCATCAATCAATTGTCTAAATTCAAGTTTTTGTAGTTTAAAATAATGCATAAAGGGTGAGTTTAAAGATCAAATAGTAAATTACACCCGATTGGCATGAAACTTAGCATGCGTGTTAAGAACATATAGAAAATGTTATCCAACAGTTGGATTTTCAAAATATTACTTTAATAATAATTTATTAGGTGGTGTAACATTTTTTAGTATTACATCAAGTGTAACTTAAACCCTATCATATATTTCTTAATTCAATATTTTTTTGACAAATCTACCTTTAGATTACATTATATTCATATATTTTTCATGCTTACAAAATTTCAAGGTGATGAAAGATTAATAGGTATGTCATCAATCTGTTGTCTAAATCAAGTTTGTGTAGTTTAAAATAACATATAAAAGATGAGCTTGAATATCAAATGGTAAATTACATCTGATTGGCATAAAAATTGGCATGCATATTAAGAACATATCGATCATATAATCCAACGGTTGAATTTTCAAAATATGCAAACAATAATAAGTTATTGTGTGGTGTAACATTTTTTAGAGTTACACAAGATTTAACATTAACCCAACCCTATATTTCTTGATTCAACGTGAATTTTGACAAATTTACCGTTAGATTAAATTATCTTCATATATTTTTCATGCTTACAATATTTCAAGGTGATCAAAGATTAATTGTCATGTCATCAATCAATTATCTAAATTCAAGTTTTTGTAGTTTAAAATAACGTATAAAAGTGAGTTTAAAGATCAAATGGTAAATTACACCCGATTGGCATGAAAATTTGCATGCATGTTAAGAAAATATAAATCATGTAATTCAACGGTTGAATTTCCAAAATATGCATTGAATAATAAGTTATTGTGTGGTGTATCATTTTTTAAAGTTACACCAGATTTAGCTTAAACCCAGCCCTATATTTCTTAATTCAATGTGAATTTTGACAAATTTATCGTTAGATTACAATATTTTCATATATTTTTCATTCTTACAAAATTTCAAGGTAGTCAAAGATTAATAGGCATGTCATCAATCAATTGTCTAAATTCAAGTTTTTGTAGTATAAAATAATGCATAAAGGGTGAGTTTAAAGATCAAATAGTAAATTACACCCGATTGGCATGAATTGGCATGCATGTTAAGAACATATAGAACATGTAATCGAACAGTTGGATTTAAAAAATATTAATTCAATAATAAGTTATTGGGTGGTGTAACATTTTTTAGAGTTACATCAAGTGTAACTTGAATTCTGCTCTATATTTCTTAATTCAATGTGAATTTTAACAAATATAATGTTAGATTACATTATCTTCTTATATTTTTCGTACTTACAAAATTTCAAGGTGATGAAAGATTAATAAGCATGTCATCAATCTGTTGTCTAAATCAAGTTTTTATAGTTTAAAATAACATATAAAAGATGAATTTGAATATCAAATGGTAAATTACATCTGATTGGCATGAAAATTGGCATGCAAATTAAGAACATATAGATCATTTAATCCAATGGTTGAATTTTTAAAATATGCATTGAATAATAAGTTATTGTGTGATGTAACATTTTTTAGAGTTACACTAGGTTTAGCTTGAACCCTACCTTATATTTCTTAATTCAATATAAATTTTGACAAACTTACCGTTAGATTACACTATCTTCATATATTTTTTATGCTTACAATATTTTAATATCATCAAAGATTAATTTTCATGTTATCAATCAATTATCTAAATTCAAGTTTTTGTAGTTTAAAATAATGCATAGAGAGTGAGTTCAAAGCTCAAATAGTAAATTATTCCCGATTGGCATAAATATTTGCATGCATGTTAAGAAAATATAGATCATGTAATCCAACGGTTGGATTTTCAAAATATGCATTCAATAATAAGCTATTGTGTGGTGTAACAATTTTTAGAGTTACACTAGATTTAACTTGAATCCTGTCCTTTATTTCTTAATCCAATGTAAATTTTGACAAATTTACCGTTAGATTACACTATCTTCATATATTTTTCATGCTTACAATATTTCAAGGTGATCAAAGATTAATTGTCATGTCATCGATCAATTATCTAAATTCAAGTTTTTGTAATTTAAAATAATGTATAAAGATGAGTTTAAAGATCAAATGGTAAATTACACCCGATTGGCATGAAAATTGTCATGCATGTTAAGAACATTGATGTGCATTGATAATAGCTTAATTTTGCATATTTATATCATTGTTAGAAGCATTATTATACTCATTTTGAGGTAATTCATGCATTTTATATTTGGTTTTAGAATAATGGTGAATAATCAATTTTGTGCTTAATTGAATCTTATTGCGTGAATTTATCTTTTGTAGGAGAATGAAATTAAATAAGTGGATTTGTGCAATGAAGAAAGCTAATGGACTTTACTTTTACAAGGGCCATGATGAAGTTAAAGAAGACCACCCCAATTAAATTTAAGTCCAATTGGAGCAGGGAATCAAATGAAATTTGCATCAAATCCAAGTTCAATTTGGATTAGGATTCCAGCCTGCACATCAGTTAGTATTTTTAGCATAACTTTTGGTTCAGATGTCCAATCGAGTTGACTCAAGTTGGGCTGGAAAGCTAACTTAAAGGGCTACAACTTTGTAGTTTACTAAAAGTCCGAATTCTGACGTTAAATGGGCCAAAATTGTCGGTTAAATGAAGCCTAAAAATCTGGAATTTTCCCCAAACGGGAATTCAACTTGTAATAGGATTCTTTGACCTATTTAAAGGCTCTTTAGGGCAAAATTCAGGGGGGCCAGTGCTAGGGCTGAGGGCTGAACATAGAGAATGTGGCTACTTCTTTGGTTTTCTTCCATGACAGTTAGTTTTGTTTTATTTGTCTAGTTTAATGTTTAGTATTTTATTCTTGTGTTTTATTTTAATTACTATGAGTAGCTAAATTTATAATTAGGGTTGAGGATGAAACCTTGTTAAGGATTATTAGTAATATTTATGTGATTTGATTTTTCCCACAATAGTTGTTCTTTAATGATTTAAATTGTTCTTGCTTCATATCAATTGACTAAGATGAGATTCTAGATATGAGTTCAATCATGTTTTTCTCATGATTTAGGATTTGTCTTAATTAATTGAATGCTTGGTTTATTAATTCTTGATTATAAAATTGGATATCGCTTGTGATTTATCTGTCAATGGATACAATTTATGATTTGATTTTTAGAATTGGATATATCTTGTGATTTGTTTGGCTATAGATACAATTGATGATTTGATTTTATACTTAAGAAGCGAAGAAGAACATGCTTTTGATTTTTAAAATAAGGATTTTAATGAGAATATTTTCCATGATAGCAATTCGGATATTAATGAGAATATTTTAATGCGAACATGCTTTTAATCAAGCTGTGAGGATCCCCTAAAGGATTGCTTAACCCTTTTTGATTGCAATTCGGATATTGAAAAATCAATTGAGGAATTCAATGCATTGTTGGATTTTGTTCCTCTCTTAAGTACTGATAACTGGCAGCCAAAAGTGGTCCCTTTTCCACTTTCTTCATCCCCACTCTCATCTATTGTAGAACCACCAAAGTTGGATAACTTTTGGGAACACCACTTGATAAGTATACCTCAAGAACACAAGGAAGCTATAGGTTGGAAAATTGCTGATATTAAGAGTATTAGTTCTTTTATGGTTATGCAAAGAATTCACTTGGAAGACACTGCAAAAGCTTCCCAACATGTTTTTGATCCAGGTAAGTTACAATCTCATTGGACTAGTCCATTCATAATATGCACTATTTATCTCCATGGAGTTGTTGAGGTTTGGATGGCCCTGTTTATCAGGATTGATCTCTAGTTGTGTTAAATCTTTTTGCAAAAAAAAAAAAATCTTTTTCTTGTTTATTTTCTGTTTGTAGATTAATATTTGTGTTTATTTTCTTGTTTAGTTTTATTTTCTTTTGTTCGAACTGATATTTGACAGAAATTAAAATTTATAACAATCAGCTCGATCAAGGTACGTCTCCTCCTTCTCCTTACCTTACTTGTTTCTACTTGGTTCTCATGTTGCATATTACTTTTTTTGCTCTCTTTTCATTCAAGACATATATTTGAGAGTATTATTTTTAACATTGAGGGCAATGTTTGGTTTAGGTTTGGGGGGGATGTATATAGATTTCTATTTTTTTGTTTTGTTTTGTTTAGTTGTGTTAAAAAAAAAAAAAATCTTTTGCCTAGCTTGAGGTCTATGTTTTGAGTTTGTTATACTACTCTTGCTTAAAGAATTTCAGTGCTTTCATGCTCAATTCATTGCACATGCACGTAGCCACTCAGACACAACTTGTTGTTGAAGGATAAAAATGATTAGAAAATCTTGATGATAACAATGTGGAGACTGTAACCCTTGTGAGTTTTGAGCCAATCATTATTTTTTGAGGGCTATTTATTGTTTCTAATCTTAAAGTTCATTTGAAAGTGCATAACATGTTTCCCTTGTTGTAGTCTCATTGTTCTTTCTTTTGGCCAAGAAAAAAAAAATCTAATTTTATGCCACACTTGAATCTTTTGAAGTCATTGATGTTGAATGAACTATACTAGTCTTTGAGAGATGACATTAGGCCATTTTTGTGTACTTTGAGTCATATATGTGTTTTTCTTTTTCTTTCTTGGTATATTATCGCTAGTCACCCCGTTGAGCCTTTTAATTAGCCTTTCTTTCTTAAAACCCTTATCCATAGTGTTTCAAGATGGAATTTGATCAGTATGTTTCATGTGGTGGTTTGTGCGAGAATTCAAAGAAGAAAGAAAAAAAAAAAAGTCAAAGAAAAAAAAATTCAAAAAAAAGAAAGAAAAAAAAAAGTTCAAGAACAAGGAAAAAAGAAAAAAAGAGGAAAAGTGTCAAAAAGAAGAAAATAAAAAGGGTTCTCATCAATTTTTGAGAAGTGAAATGTAAGGAATGAGTACTACTTTGAAGAAGAAGAGTTGAAAAAAAAAAGTGTTGAATGGAAATTCCAAAAAGTGTTGACATTCCAACTATCTTGAAAACACTTCTTATATTTACCTTCACCAATTTTTATTTCATTCCCTTTGCTTTTTTCCTACATTACGTCCTAATAAAGTCCTTATTTGATCTTGAAGATTGTGTAGTTCAGATATTGATATGATTGAGAAGAAAAAAGGTATGGTATAAATTCTTTTTGGCATCCTTTCATGAGACTACTTGTTCTTTCTTGATTAAGCGTTTTTCATGTGATTTATATGTGAGGTATTTGATTTTGCTTACATTATTCTGCTCACATATGTTGTTGAGAGTGTTACACCCCATTTCAGAGTGATTTCATTTGTTGAGTGATAACACTGGAAAGATTTGAGTTGAAGCATACTTTCAAATAGAGATTCGAGTCAAAGTTATTCTAAAACTAAGAGTATGTTTGGGTTGGCTACCACTTTTCACTCACATTGAGTTTTGATGGCATGAGAAATTTCTTTAGCATTTGTAGTGTTTTTAAACTTGAACTAATCCTCTTTGCAAAAGGCAATTGAAAAAAAAAATGTTTGATTTTCTTTGTTTTGTTTATTTTAGTATTCATTCTCAGAATTTTGTTGGTATATTCTCTGCAAACCCTCACGAGACTATAACTCGTCCACTAGTGTAAACTAGAGGTTTAAAGGCTTGTTGCATACGCTAAATGCAATCAAAATTTCCAGCGAAAGTGGATTAGTTAGGATTTTCTTTTTCTTTGTTTTTTATTTCTTTGTTTTGTTTTACTCTTTATCTGTTTTGCTCGAGGACTAGCAAAATGTAGGTTTGGGGGTATTTGATGTGCATTGATAATAGCTTAATTTTGCATATTTATATCATTGTTAGAAGCATTATTATACTTATTTTGAGGTAATTCATGCATTTTATATTTGGTTTTGGAATAATGGTGAATAATCAATTTTGTGCTTAATTTGAATCTTATTGCGTGAATTTATCTTTTGTAGGAGAATGAAATTAAATAAGTGGATTTGTGCAATGAAGAAAGCTAATGGACTTTACTTTTACAAGGGCCATGATGAAGTTAAAGAAGACCAACCCAATTAAATTTAAGTCCAATTGGAGCAGGGAATCAAATGAAATTTGCATCAAATCCAAGTTCAATTTGGATTAGGATTCCAGCCTGCACATCAGTTAGTATTTTTGGCATAAGGCATAACTTTTGGCTCAGATGTCCAATCGAGATGACTCAAGTTGGGCTGAAAATTTAACTTAAAGGGGTACAACTTTGTAGTTTACCAAAAGTCCGAATTCTGATGTTAAATGGGCCAAAATTGTCGGTTAAGTGAAGCCTAAAAATCTGGAATTTTCCCCAAACGGGAATTCAACTTGTAATAGGATTCTTTGACCTATTTAAAGGCTCTTTAGGGCAAAATTCAGGGGGGCCAGTGCTAGGGCTGAGGGCTGAACATAGAGAATGTGGCTACTTCTTTGGTTTTCTTCCATGACAGTTAGTTTTGTTTTATTTGTCTAGTTTAATGTTTAGTATTTTATTCTTGTGTTTTATTTTAATTACTATGAGTAGCTAAATTTATAATTAGGGTTGAGGATGAAACCTTGTTAAGGATTATTAGTAATATTTATGTGATTTGATTTTTCCCACAATAGTTGTTCTTTAATGATTTAAATTGTTCTTGCTTCATATCAATTGACTAAGATGAGATTCTAGATATGAGTTCAATCATGTTTTTCTCATGATTTAGGATTTGTCTTAATTAATTAAATGCTTGATTTATTAATTCTTGATTATAAAATTGGATATCGCTTGTGATTTATCTGTCAATGGATACAATTTATGATTTGATTTTTAGAATTGGATATATCTTGTGATTTGTTTGGCTATAGATACAATTGATGATTTGATTTTAAACTTAAGAAGCGAAGAAGAACATGCTTTTGATTTTTAAAATAAGGATTTTAATGAGAATATTTTTCATGATAGCAAGATTGATTTCTAGATTATCATGTAGTAGTTGGGAAAAATTAATGATCATAAATATATGCTGATATGACTTACAAGGCGAATTCCAAAACCTTAATTCTTTTCCCTTGATTGTTTACATCTTTTTATTGCTTTATATATTTGCTTAGTTTAACTATTTGCTTAATTTGATTATTTGCTTAGTTTATTTAATTTTAAAACAACCAATTTTTATTAAACTAGATTAGGATTAATTTGGTTAAGATTTAATTAATTTTCCTACGTTCATTCAAGTTCCTGTGGATTCGACCTCGTTCTTGTCAAACTATACTTCGGTACAGTTCGTACACTTGCGAGTATTTTAAAATTTCACAACAAACATATAGAACATGTCATCCAACGGTTGGATTTTAAAAATATTAATTCAATAATAAGTTATTGGGTAGTGTAGCATTTTTTAGAGTTACATCAGGTATAACTTGAACTCTGTCCTATATTTCTTAATTCAATGTGAATTTTGACAAATCTACCGTCAGATTACATTATTTTCATATATTTTTTATTATTACGAACTTCAAGGTAATCAAAGATTAATAGGCATGTTATCAATGAACTGTCTAAATCAAGTTTTTGTAGTTTAAAATAATGTATAAAAGATGAGTTTAAAGATCAAATGGTAAATTACACTTGATTGGCATGAAAATTGGCATGCATGTTAAGAACGTATAGATCATGTAATCCAACGGTTAGATTTTCGAAATATGCGTTGAATAATAAGTTATTGGGTGATGTAACATGTTTTAGAGTTACACCAGATTTAACTTGAACCCTGTCCTTTATTTCTTAATTGAATGTGAATTTTGATAAACTTACCATTAAATTACATTATCTTCATATATTTTTCATGCTTACAATATTTCAAGGTGATGAAAGATTAATTATCATGTCATCAATCAATTATCTAAATTTAAGTTTTTGTAATCTAAAATAATGTATAAAAGATGAGTTTAAAGATCAAATGGTAAATTACACCCAATTGGCATGAAAATTGTCATGCATGTTAAAAACATATAGAACATGTAATCCAACGGTTGGATTTTCAAAATATTAATTTAATAATAAGTTATTGGGTAGCGGTGTATTTTTTAGAGTTACACTAGGTGTAACTTGAACTCTGCCCTATATTTCTTAATTCAATGTGAATTTGGACAAGTCTACCGTTAGATTACATTATTTTCATATATTTTTCATTATTACAAATTTCAAGGTGATCAAAGATTAATAGGCATGTCATCAATGAACAGTCTAAATCAAGTTTTTGTATTTTAAAATAACGTATAAAAGATGAGTTTAAAGATCAAATGGTAAATTACACTTGATTGGCATGAAAATTGGCATGCATGTTAAGAACGTATAGATTATGTAATCCAACGGTTAGATTTTCGAAATATGAGTTGAATAATATGTTATTGGATGGTGTAACATGTTTTAGAGTTATACCAGGTTTAACTTGAACCCTACCCTTTATTTCTTAATTTAATGTGAATTTTGATAAATTTACCATTAAATTACATTATCTTCATATATTTCTCATACTTACAAAATTTTTGGATGATTAAAGATTTATAGTCATGTTATTAATCAATTATTAATTCTAGTTTTTGTAGTTTTAAAATAACGTAAAAAGATGAGTTTAAAGATCAAATGGTAAACTACATCCGATTAGAGGAAGCTTCGTAAGATGGGGCAGTTTGCTAGACATCTAGGGAAGCACAATCTTTGAAACATATGGAGGTTGAGTTGGTGTATGATTATCTCTATTATCTAACATTTAACCAATCCACTTAGCATCAAAGTGTAGAATATCTCAGCGGTTGATGGGTTGGCTACACGCCCCTATTAGCATCTTCTTGTTGTGTACAATATTAATGGATATTGAAATTAAGGCAAGGTGGCTTCTACTAACTGAAACCCACATGATCTTGAGCAATCTTATATGGCCACTAGGCACTTATCTAAATTTGATTAGCACATTTAATACTATAATTTAGTAAGTTAATTTACCTTTTTTTTGTTATTAGTGCACTTAATGCTATAATTTAGTAAGTTGATTTACCCTTTTTTTTATCCCTATAAACAGTGAAGCTTTTGTTGGTTTCTTGTAAATTCACATGCTTAGGTTTCACCTTTCTAGACTTGCTTGTTTGATTTGCCTTAGTGTAATCATTGAAGCTACTGTCTCTCTTGTTAAATTGTCCCATTGGATGTTATCTTTAGCTCTCTTTTTTTTCTTTTGTGTGTGTGTGTGTGTGTGTGTGTGTGTGGAGGGGAGGGGAGGGGGGGGGGGTCCTACCTATGACAATGGACTAGGTATACATTCACATGCATGCACATTATGTTGGTAATATCAATGTGCAAAATTATATGGTGATAAGTACTAGTAGTGCTTCTTTATATTATTACCTTTTTTTTTTCTGATGTTTATATTATTAACTTAAAAGGAAAGACTAGATGTATCAATCCTATTTGCATTTAGTTCCATTTGTTTACTAATTACATGACCTTGCATGTGTGTATGAATAACAAAAGCTCAAAGTCATTTCGGTAATTGCAAACACCAAGGACTATACTACAAGTCAAACTACAACGGTACAATTCTAACTTCTTCTCTCTCTATCCCTTTAGTTTCATTTGCTTTCCTTTCTTTGGGTTGCTTTTAGGTTTGTGATCGACAGTTCGGCACATGTGCCTTGCAAATATAAGTTTGAGAATTTCTTACAAAAGTCTTGAGCCCCACCTTCTAATCTAGCTATAGTCTTTAGAGTTTGTGAGCCAGCTAAGCACGTGAGCCTGGTACAATTTTATTGCTTTTCTTAATTTGTATCATCATATCATTTTTCTTTCATTTATGTATATTGATGCTTTTCATATATATATATATATATATATATATATATATATATATATATATATATATATATATATATATATATATATATATATATATATTAAATGGTTATTATTATGTATATGGGCTTGACATTGATAAATTATTAGATATTAGCTAAAATATAAATTTATAGTTTTAATTGGACTATTGTAGTTTTTTTTTCTTCTTTTGTGCAAGGTTAAGTTTGCTTGGCTTTCTATGAGTATAAGCTCAGGTAAGGATTTTGGGTCTTTTAAGACTAGCATTAAATTTTTTTTGCTCTATGGTTTTGTCTTCTAAAACTTAAATTGAAGTGTACACGTTGATCTGGATTGGAAATCTTATTTAAACTTGTTTAATGAAATTGGTGATGCTTGATATATCTGTGGGTTTTTGATTTGGAGCAAGCAGTTGGCTTGGATGTTGTTATATGGTGGTTAAGTTGATATTGGGAGTGTTGATTTCTTTGTGTATATCTTTTAAGTTTTGAAGTATATCTAGAATTGAACACATAAAGTATTTATCAATTTTTAAACTTTTGATTCTTTTTGGACTAAAAGTAAAGGAGTGTAAGAATGAAATTGTGACTCTTGGTATAATGTGTCACTCCAAAGTATATTGGAAGTATCGATGTTAGAAAACGTTATGTATGACATTTCATTATCTTGATGACTCAATATTCACCTTGTATGAGTGATCAGATATGGATAATAATTGGATGACACTTGGTAAGACACCTAGAGATAGACTAAGTCAACGATATATTGATGGGGTGAATTCATTTCTTAATTTTGCAATGACTGTTGTGGACCAAAGTGGAAAAATTTCATGCCCATGTATTGACTGTTTGAACTGCTGTCAACAATATGCTCACATTGTACAAATTCATTTGCTTCATCGTGGGATTATGTAAGATTATACTAAGTGGTACTATCATGGAGAACCCTGTGAATTAAATGAGCACATTGATGATGAAGAAATGTCAAACAATGATCATTTGAATGGTATTGATGCCTTGGTGGAGGATCAAATTAAAGGGGAATCAAGAGATACAACCTAACAAAAAGAGGAAGTGCGTAATTTTGATAAAGTGTTTAGTGATTCAAAGCATGAGCTGTATCCAGGTTGCACAAATTACACTCTTTTGAAGTTTGTCATTGAGATGCTAAATGTGAGGTAACAACTAACTTGAGTAATAAGGGGCTTGATATGATACTAGACTTGTTGAGTAAGCTTTTACCGAAAGGTAACTTGGTTCTGAGGTCAACTTATGAAGCAAAGATGATATTACGTGACTTGGGATTATCATACGAGCGCATTCATGCGTGTAAAAATGATTGTGCTCTCTTTTGTAAGGAATATGAAAACCTTGATACATGTCCGGTGTGTTAGACGCCTAGATACAAGGATAATAGAACAGGTGGTAAGAAGATTGCTCAAAAAGTATTGCGCTACTTCCCATTGACACTGAGGTTGTGGAGATTATACATGTCTAGAAAAAGAGCTGAGGACATGAGATGGTACATAGAAAAACGTGTGAATGATGGGATATTAAGACATCCAGCTGATAATTAGGAGTAGAAGGAGTTTGATTTGAAACATTGTGAGTTTTCCTTAGAACCTTGCAATGTAAGGTTAAAGTTGGCTACTGATGGTTTTAACCCTTTTGGGAATATGAACAATAACTACATATATGGCCTGTCATACTCATTCCCTATAACCTACCGCCTTGGTTAATTATAAAAGAACCTTATTTTATGATGTCCTTACTTATTCCTGGACCCAATCAACCAAGAAATGAGCTTGATGTTTTCTTGAGGCCATTGGTTGATGAGTTGAAGGAGTTGTGGGAAGATGGTGCACACACTTACGATGCACCTTGTGGTATGCATTTTCAGATGCGTGCCGCTTTGTTGTGGACAATACATGACTATCCTTAATTCGGTAATGTGTTTGGGTGGAGAACAAAAGGTTATCATGCTTGTTACACTTGTAATGATGAACCATATTCGGAGAAAATGGAAAGTAAAATTGGATACACTAACCATCAAGCCTACTTGCCTATCGACCACCCTAGGCGAAGGAGTTGGTCATTCAATGGTAAAATTGAGAAATGGATGAGATCATTGGAGTTACTAATGGAAAAGATAAATGAGCAATTAGACAGAATGCCAAATATGATTTTAGGAAAGGATCTAAACAACAAGAAAAAGCGTCCAATTATTGGGGAACCAAATTGGTCAAAGGGAAGTATCCTATACAAGCTACCATATTGGAGGAAGAAAAAGCTTAAACACAACATTGATGTCATGCATGTTGAAAAAAAATATTAGTGAGAGTACATTCAGAACTTTGTTGGGAATTGAGGGGAAAAACAAGGATACAAACAAGGCACGCAAGGACTTGAAAAATATGGGCAAGGTGTGTTTTGCACCTTAAAGAACATCTTGATGGATCATTTGACAAGCCTCGTGTCTTCTTTTCATTGTATCCTGAAGAAATTGATGGTTTTTATGAATTTTTGAAATCAGTTAAGTATCCAGATGGCTATGCAGCAAACATATCGAGGTCGGTAACCACAAGAAATGGTAGACTATTAAATCTGAAAAGCCATGACTGTCATGTGCTATTACAGCGGATTCTTCCAATTGGGATGCAGGGTTTTGCTAATAAGGACATTTGTACAGTATTGTTTGAGTTGGGCAGTTTCTTTCAAGACTTATGCTCTAGGACCCTAAGGAAGAGCGACTTGGAGAAATTAAAAGGACGTATACTTCTCATACTAAGCCAATTTAAGAAGTACTTTCCTCCAACCTTCTTTGATGTAATGGTTCATCTTACTATTCACCTACCTCGTGAAGCCATTCTTAAAGGACCAGTGCAATATAGATGGATGTATCCCATTGAAAGGTAACTCTCTCCATCCATTAATTATAGATTTATTGTTTTTTTAAGCAAATTATATTGTGTATGTAGTCATACTCCCAATTCATTTTTCCTTAAAGGTTTCTTGGAATGTTAAAAAGATTTGTGTCCAACCGAGCTCGACCAGAAGGTTCAATTGCAAAGGCTTACATTCTTAAAGAGTGTATTAATTTCTCGTCATTATATCTTGATGGAGCTGAAACTGTGCATAATGGAAGGGAAAGTAATGCAGATTGTGGTGAATATGGCCCAGGGTTGATTTTCTCACAAACAGCTCGACCCACTGGGTCTAAGCAGGATAATGCGGGGATGTCACGTGAATTGCGTGATATTGCTAAATGGTATTTGTTGTACAATTGTCCCTAGTTGGAGCTGTATTTAGAGTATGTGAAGTTGTATTTTGATTATGCTTGAATTGTCTTAGCTTAATTTAAATCCCTTGTTTGGAATAGTGAATACAAAAACACATTGCATAATCCAACTGGAGAAGACATAACTCAAATACAACTACAAGAGTTTCCTAAGTGGTTCAAAGAACGTGCAAGAAATTTTGAATTTTGTGACACATTAAATAGTATTAAGTAGTTATATAGTTTTCTCACTACTAATGTCACATGTTGCATGTCAATATGAATTTATAGATTGAAAGAGAACCACTCATCAAAAGTTACAAAACAAATGTGGTCATTAACAAATGGTCCTAAGTTGCTAATGAAAGAATACTCGGTCTGCATGGTCAATGGTGTAAGGTTGCATACAAAAGACTTGGACAATCGTCGTGTAACCTAGAATAACAATGTATCTACAGAAGGGGGCCATAATGGATAAATACACGACTTCTATGGTCATGTGTGCAAAATTTGGGAATTGGAGTATGTATCAATATAGAGTTGTTTTGTTTCAGTGTGAATGGTACAATACTGGTAATAAGACTGGTCGAAGGAGAACGATACGAACTGAGACACATTGCACAAGTATCAATGTGCAAAGTCAATGGTATCAAAATGATCCTTTCATATTACCTAGTCAGGCGAAACAAGTTTTCTACCTTCGTGATACCAAATGAGGTGAACCTTGGAATGTTGTGTAATGCGTACAATATAGAAGAGTGTTTGATGTGCCAGAGGTGGCTGATGGAGAATCTAATAATCAAACAGAAGCTAATGAAGCATTCCAACAAGAAGCCATTAGCGATGTTGTCCCTATCGATGTTGAAGATAATGTTTAATATTGTAAGGGTGGTATTAAAGTTGAGAATATTCCAGAAGGTTTGGGAGAGCAAGAGGATAACAATGAAGATGAAGTGCATAACATTCCTGATCTGATATGGATCCTGATATGGATTATGATATGTACATTTCATTTTTATTTCCTTTGTATATGGAAACGTGTGTTTATAATTTTTGATTCCCTATTATTTGTTCATTTATATTTCTATTTGATGTTCCAGTTTATGTTTCGTACTTGGGAAGAATTTGTAATGAATAGACATTATATTTTATTTTCTAAGTAAATTTATAGTTGCAGAAATGGCCAAAAAGGGCAAAGACACTCATAATAAAATAACAAAATATGAGATAGAAAGAGCACAAAGAATCAAGCAAAACCAAGAGAGAATAAATGCTTTGGGATTGAAACATCTGTTAACTTTTCTGCCTAAATGTGCAAATGTGGGAAGAAAGAGAATAAGTGTTCACGTAGATGACGACGACTATGTACCAGCTATTGGTGATGATAGTTCTTTAAATAATGAGGTATTATATATATGATTTGGTGCATGCGATACTTCGTACTTTGTAATATTGTGATGAAATAACTTGTTTTTTTTATGAATTTAAAAATCTATACATATTTTGGTATGATATAGATGGCACTAGGACATTGCACTCGTTCATGCCGTGAGAAATTTACCCCAACAGTCCCGCATAAGGGCCCATTATTGAGCCTACTTCTCGATGGAGATTTTGAGGTACTATATACATGATTTAGTACCTAAGATACTTTGTAATATTATGTTTGAAATGATCAATGAAAATTATCGATTGAAGATATTTTAAATGATGAAATAACTTGTTTATATCTTAACTTGTGATGAATTTAGATATCTTTATATACTTTTGCATGATATAGATGACTCGTTATAGGCGTGACGAATCTACCCCAGCAGTCCAACATACTAGCCCATCATCGAGCACGCATCTTGGTGGAGATTCTCTTACCCAAATTTCTATTAATGTTGAGGCATAGCTTGTGGGCACACCGTCTACCACGGATGGTGAGATATTTAAATTTCATTACTTGATTTTATAATTACACTATATTTGGTTCACTTGTTGATTTAATTTATATTATGCCTTGATAGAATTGACTAGTAGACGTGCCCGTGGCATGACGCGTGGATTAAGGGTACCAGAACTTGTTGAGAAACATGGGAAGCTACTGGTCTGCATTGCCCTTGAGTTTTGTGCTCCTATTGGTGAACATGCAGGAAAGTTTGCTAGCCAAATTGGTGTACAAATGCATACAAACTTATCCACTATGAATGCTTATAGTTGGAAGAATGTTGATAGCGGTGAAAAAAAGGTGATCATTCAAAATGTGGCGGTACTTTAAATGTTTATAGTTGTCCATGAGCTTGATTTTGTTGTTTTCATTACATTGCTTTATACTTTATGTTGTATTTTATAGTGTATTGTTGATGTTATCACTAAGCGTATTAAATTGGAATGATATTTTCTCTATACATACCTTAATTTGCAGGATCAATTTGATATACAAGGAGAATTTGTACTTGTGAACAAATCTCTAAATACAAAGTGTGGTAGATTATTGAGCAGCCACTATAACAGGTTGTTTGCAAAATATAAAAAAACTTGTGAAGGATGAAGAAAGCACGTATGCAAGAAGCCACCCACCAAAAAATGTCACATGAGAAAAATGGATTGAACTAATTGATGGAAAGTGGAGTGATGAAGATTGGCTGGTAATTAATACTTTGAAAATTTTAATTACAAATGAAGTATGTTCTCACCTTTCACCTAGATAATCCCTACCTATATATGCATTGGATTAATGTTTTATGTAGATCTTATTCTGGTGTCATGTCTACTAGATTATTCATTCTATCAAATTTGTTGGATTAATACTTATTTGAAAGGTGAAGTAGATTTATATTGAAATATATATATATATATATATATATATATATATATATATATATATATATATATATAACTTAAGTCAAAAATTTAATATTTTTCTTGGTCTTTATTCTTTATAGAAAGTCTCAGCAAGAAATGCTAAAAATATAAATAAAGAGGGAACGGTTGATAAATACATTCATAGATGTGGAAACAAGTCACTTGCAATTAGGGTGGATTAGGTGGTGTGTTATTTCAATTTTTCAAAAGCTTAGTACATTACTTGTTGTAATTAATTAACTTGTCTTCTAACAATGAACATCATATAATCAAAGATGGAAAAAATGGAGGTCATATTCCTAAGCTGGCACAAGTCTACTATGATACCCACTTCAATTCAAAGACAAAACAGTGGGTACGCCCTGATTGCGAACATACATATGTATGTATATCTGTACATGCCTTGAGTTTGCAAAACTAGAATATATGTATTTTTATTCTATATATGTTTGCAAAACTAGAACATATATATATATTTCTGATGGTTTCTATTATTTGAAATGACAACAAGAGATGTTGAGAGTACAAGATGAGCATTGTAGCACTCTTGAAGCATAGCCTTTGACCGAAGAGGAGATATCTATGATGATTCTTAAGTCGAGATCTGGCTATATAAATGGACTTGACATGAGGCCTTTCTCATCTCTTAAGACCCTTGCCTCATCTTCCTCAATACTCAACAACTCGAGGGTCAAGTCAAAGAGCTCCAGGATGCAAACTACAAGCTGAAGGGTCAAGTAGAAGAGCTCTAGGATGCAAACTTCAGGCTAGAGGAGAAGATGGATTGCATCATACAATATTTGAGGAGCAAGGGTGACAGTGACATTTGTGGCAATGAGGGGAGCTCATCTACTAGAACACACCTTGGTTAAAGCATTAGTATTGGGACTTGTATATGGTATATGTTGCTATATTTTAGCATAAAAACACAAAAACAAGCATTACCCGGTCTCTCAATCGTAAACATTTTTACAATTGTGCTATAGCAACCTCTTATATGTATGAGGGTACCATAGCACAATTGTGCTACAATCGTGTTTTTTGTTTAATAATGGTGGTGGGTTTTTTTGTTTGTGGTGGTAGTTGGATTTTTTGTTTAATGGTGGTGGTGGGTTTTGTATTAATGATGGCGGCTGGATTTTTTGTTTATTGTGTGGTTGGGTTTTTGTGTTTATGGTGGTGGTCGGGTTTTTTGTTTAATGTTGGTGATGAGTTTTTTTATTTATGGTAGTGACAATGATTTTGTGTTAATGGTGGTGATTGTGTTTTTTGTATAACGGTGCTGGTGGGTTTTTTGTTTATGGTAGTGGCTGAGTCTTTTGTTTGATGTTGGTGGTGAGTTTTTTGTTTATTGTAATGGTTGGGCTTTTTGTTTATGACAATAGCTGCGTTTTTGTGTTAATGGTGGTGGCTGTGTTTTTTGTTTAATGGTGGTGATGAGTTTTTTGTTTATGAATTTTTGTGTTAATGGTGGTGGCTATGCTTTTTGTTTAATGGTGGGGGTTGGGTTTTTTGTTTATGATAGTGGCTGGGTTTTTGTGCTAATGGTGGTGGTTGTGTTTTTTGTTTAATAGTGGTGGTAGCTAAGTTTTTTGTTTATTGTGATGGCTGGGTTTTTTGTTGATGGTCGTGGCTGGGTTTTTGTGTTAATGGTGGTGACTGTGTTTTTTGTTTAATGGTGGTGGTGGGTTTTTTGTTTATGATGGTGGCTGTGGTTTTTGTTTAATGGTGGTGGCTAGTTATTTTTAATAGTGTTGGCTAGAATTTTTATTCGTTGTGGTGGCTGGGTTTGTGTTTATGATGATGGTTGAGTTTTTGTTTTGGATTTCACTTTATTTGTTTTGTTTTAAATTGAGATTTTTCTACATTCTTTATGATTTCTTCATGGTTTGTAATGTAGGCTTGGTTTTTATTTGATGAGAATGTTGTGGGTCTTCTTTCTTTGATAGTTTGGCTTCATATGATGTTGCATTATGATTATTTTATCTAGTTTGTTATAGGGTATTCTGTGGACATTTTCTGCATTGTCTTGCTAATAATTTTTTTTTTTGTAGTACATCTTATTAGGGATATAGGTTTGCAATCTAGTTTGTTATTAATGTATTTTCCTTTATACTTGTGCAGATATGGGATTAGTGGCAAAAAGATAGCTTTTGTGGGACTACTTGAACTCAAATAATTTTCTATAAAGTTTGGAAGCTAAGACATGTATATAAATGGTTGTAATTACTTTGTGAACATCTTTATTGCATTTTTAGATTGTATGGATTTTTTTTATGGATTTGGTTAGAAATGAACAAGTTAATGTAATGGCAAGTAAATGTAAATAATATTAATAAAAAAATAAAATTAGTGACAATAATTTTCGTCACCATAACTGACTATAAGCAGAAATTGGTGACGAAATAATTCGTCACCTGATCTATTGAAATTTTAAAAAATAAACAATCAGTGACTCAAAACTCCATCACCTAATCTATTGAAATTGGGGAGAAAAAATACATTTGGTGAGGAAATATTCCATCACTGAAAATAAAGTTTAATGACAAAAATATTGAGGAAGAACTTTCGTCATCTATCATTTTTTATTGGTGACGAAAGTTTTTCGTCACCTATATTTTTTTATTGATGATGAAACATTTTCGTCATCAATACATCCTGTGACAGAGCTTAGGTGACGAATGTTGTTTCGTCACCATATGTATTCGGTGACGAAATAAGGATATATTGTGACGAAAGGTTTCAACATCATAGTCCACTTTTGTTGTAGTGGATAACAATAAGGTGCTACTCTTCCAACCCCCCCCTTTTTTTATGTTGTGATTTATTTTTGTATAGCAAAGTATTCACATGCTCGATATATGGAAATAAATACTCACATGCTATTGTAAAATATACTTTTATGTTCTCACATGCTACTTATGTACATATCTCACATGTCTTGCTTATATATTCTTTGGAGTTAATATTCACACGTTAGCTATATGGTAAATATCTAATCACATGTATATATATGTACATTGTTTGCAACAAAAAAATAATAATAATAAAAAATCAAAATGCCAAGTATTATATTTTTTCATAAAAAGATAACGTTTAAAATAAATTAAAATGGTGAGCTATATATCTTTGGATAGGCATTGGGGTGTCTAATACATTCCCCACACATAATTAAACTTCCGAGTCCAAAATTTTTGATTCAAAGACTTTTGGTTTACCTTAACTAATGGACCTTTAAAATTTGGTTTAGTTAACTAAGTAACTTAAAATAAAATTAGACATTTAGGTGACAAACTACACCTAATACAAAAAAAATAATTGATAGCGACTCCTAAAATAAAAATAAGAAAAAGGGACTCATACACACACCCCACTCTAGATACACAAGCACACAAGAGTCACGTCACCAAGGACCCAATGTTCGACAAAACCTGAAAATCTCAAATTTTTTGGGGCATCCACAAAAACAACTTTTAACATCAAAACATAACATGAAATGAATGAGAAAACTAGGGTTTGAAGATACCTTTTTCTCTCTTCTATCTCATCCAAATAACCCATGGTCAAAGCTTCTTGCACCTCCGCTATTATCATTCACTGCTACTCCGTTCACTGCCACCATTTAAGACAATGGTTCTCTCAGGCCTTCATTGCAACTCCATGGCTAATCTAAGAATTAAGTTGGGGTTTGTGTTCGATTTGGAATATGGGGTTCATTAATGGTGGGTTTGGGTGAGGAGTTTTGGTTTCATCTAAAATTGTTAAATGATTGTATGGGATTCATTAATGGTGGGTTTGGAGCCTTGGTTCAGGGCCATGAATTTTTTGAGATTAGGCGTAATATTCTGGTTTGGTTTTGTGACGAAGTAGGGTTTAGTGGAGCATAAATGACATAGTGAGTTTCTAACTTCCAAGCCAAATATTTGAGGTAGTGAAGGTTTAGGTTTTGTTTCTAATGCAGTTATGCAACTGAGATGAAAAAATTTCATGGCAAAGGGAGCCAGTAGGATACAAATAATATATTTTTTTAATGGTTTATTTTTTTTCTCAATTTAAAAAGGTTTGGTTGTTGTTTGTATATTTTATTGCCCAAAGAAAAATCTCTCTCTCAAACGAAATGCCAAATTAATGAAGCTAAGGACTATAAAGAGTTGTGCTAAAGACTTATTGTGATTTGTGTCTTGTGATTTATTGGGTTGTGTTAATTTTGGATTATTAAAGTATATACTAAGTTTCACCTCAAATATTCTCATTTTTTGATTCATTTTATGTTATGTTTTGATGTTAAAATTCTTAAATGAAAAAATTATAAATAGGTTACAAAAGTCTAATGGAGCTAATATAACCTCAATTAGATATAATACCAAATTTCTAATCACAGGTAGGTAACTTAAATTTCTGCCAAATTATAGATGGATAAATTGTAATTTGCCCTTTAAAGAAAAAATAATTCATGTTATATATATATATATATATATATATATATATATATATATATATATATATATAAAGTTGATAAATTTGAATTTAATTTATACATCAGAGAGAAAAAAAAATTTCCAATTTGTTTGTTTTTTATTAAATTTCAAACCATAAGAGAGTGTGACTCTTGGTGAAAAAGTGTGACCCTTGACGACGGATCACAACATCTGGCAATGGTTACCGCTATCAAGAGTGCTGTGACATTTCATGAAGGGATGGATATGTTTATATAAACAGAGTAATGGCTCATTTGGATAGATGATGATTATTCTTTTAGTGTGTGATGTTGAAGAGAATAACACACAAACAAATATCTCTCTCATTTTTCTCTTCAATTATATTAGAGTATTTAGGTTGTGAATGTAGTGTGTTTTGTTTTTATAAAAAAAAATCACCATACGAGTCTCAATGATACTCTTTTTTTTTTTTTTGAAAAACTCAATGATTCTCCATATATGAAAGGCATTGCAGAACCCTTATATAAATCATGTTAATTTGTGAATCTAAGGAATGAGAAGGTACGCTTATAAACAAATCACTTGTTTTAATGTTTATCACTTCTGCTTTCCAACAAAACCGATGAAATACGTTTATCCAAACAGTTGGAACATTGCAAATCATTCTTGATAAACTTCAATTTGTCCCAAAAACTTCAACTATTAAAAAATGGTAAATTTTTTTTTTTTTAACTATTATTCTAGCACACATTTTCACATGTGTTAGAATAATTAAATTATTAAATTCATCACTTCTTAATAATTTTTTATACAACTAATAATTTATCAACATTCAGCTTATTAATCCATTATTTTTTTTTTTCTGACAAGCTATTCATGGGTAAGAACTATTTCCCTGATCAAAAAAAAGAAAAGAAAAAAGGAATTATTTCCAAGCCCAACTTGTTTGATTATTGACAACTATATATAGGCCATATGATGGGTTATTTACAAATAGAAATCCTCTATTTCACTTTATACTACGTCAATAATTGTAGTATGTATTGTCAAGTGTCTAATTTCTTTCTATATAAAACTTTAGTTGTTTTATAAAGAAAATTAAAAGAAAAAAAAATGGAAGCAAATTGTAAATAGAGTATAAAGTGGAATACAAAAAAATAGGGTAGAAGATTTGTATTCGGTTACATATAAATATAATACCTTATATCAACTTACTCATGTATACAACTCTTAGTTTTAAAAACCAAACCAAACAGGATGAATGAACTTGGAACCAATTCAGTGCGGTAAAATCTCTTAAAATAGGTCAAAAACCAGTCAAAAACTGAGAACTAGGAGTAAAAGCGATTCTTTAATTTGACCGGTTTTTAAAACCATGATACAACTACAAACCGATAGTCTTGTTAAAAAAACCAGAGCACTAATAAATAGAATCACATACGGACTTGGCACTCTAAAGGGTAAATTAATCATCAATAGAATCAAGATTTTCATAGCAACAGCTCTTCTCTCTTGTCATACAGGGACATGAGTTTCTCACTTAAAATCTCGCACTCCAGTCCATGAGTTCTTTCAACCTGTATAACTCAAAACAGAAAAAGGAAAAATAAAAATTAGAACAACTATAGTATAATTAACAAACTAATATCTTAGAATATTTTTTAAAGGTGATTTGCGTGGTTAAATACTAGTCAATGGAGGTTTTGATACGAATGCTGGAGAAGGAATTGAACTTGAATTAAGTCGGTTAAAATGAATTGACTAAATTAGATGCCTTAACTTGTGTAAATGAAGGATAAACTCGTTATTTAAATATTAAGGGGAAAAAGAATATAGCCCATGGCGTAATGTTAAAGGTTATAGTTTTTTTCAGGTTATATAGGGATACGAAAATTTTTAGAGTTAAATAATTATTTAAATAGTAATTTATCTTCAGAATTCACATTATTAAAAATGCAATAAAAGCCAAAAGCTAATTAAATATATGTATATATCTTACATAATAAGTGAAATAAATAAATAGTGCATCAATTTATGTAAATCACTAATAAGTAGCAGTTCACCATCGACTTGCATAAAATATAAATATTTTATTCACAAATTTTTAAAATGATTCAATTCACACTTGTTTATAATTAGCATTATAATTGAGTGATTCTATTTCTATAATTTAATAATAGAATTACATGTATAATGACATACTTTGAATTTACAATGATATCTACGATCCTAAACAACAAATTATTAACTACTCCTTATTAGTTTTGAAAGAAATCTTTAATATATAAAAAAAGTTAAAAATAAATCAATGGAAAATAAATTGTTAAACAAAACCAATAAAAAAATATGAAATATTATTAAAAATTTAAGGGGCCCAAAAATTTATAAATAAATAAATAAAAACAAGTTTTTGATTAAAGAATAATATGAGTGATGGAGTGCAAAAAGTCAGGGGAGCCCTCCCTCAGCCACTGCTTAAAAGGATGAGATTGAGAATTAAAGAAGTAAAAGGAAGAGACCTATACAATTATCAAAAAAAAAAAAAACAAACCTGAAGATGTAAATTACAAAAAATCCTCCCTCCAAAAGACTCAAATGATGACGCATTTAATACCATAAGCCCATCCTCCTCTAAGTTGCAAAGAATCTCAGATAATGGAGTCTTGTGGACTTTGCCATCTATTGATATTTGAACCACAATTTGCCTATTATCAACACGACTTGCCCAAATAGATATTGAAGTGCTTTGAGCAATGATTTTTGGTTTTTCCTCTTCAAGAGTTTCATTTCCTAGCCTAGAAATCCTTGATAGAAGCTCTTCCTTTTTATGAATAAGTCCCTTCACTTCCTTTTGTAGCTCTGGTATGTATTTTACTACACTTGAAACTGTTTTCGGAATGCTTAACTTCTTCTGTACCACATCAAAAAAAAAAAAAGTCTAAATATTAGTGGAAAAACAGTAATTGAAGATGTTTTAAACATAAATGAAAGAACTAGTACATTCTATGACACTTATTTTTAGCCGAAAGAAGATGAGTGAAGAGTTAAAAAAGAAAGGTGATAGGAATAGACAATTTTTCTACAAACCAGTTTGGAAGAAATTTTCACCGGTCTACTATATGATAACTCAGAAAATAATCCACGTCGACGCATGTGACTTATTTAAATAACTTAATGAATCATATCATAATTATGATGACAAAGTTTTCTTCTAAAACATTTTTGACTTATGCACGTGTTAAACTGCTGCATAATGGGTTGGTGGAAATCTTTGTCGATCATATTAGCCACTTACCTTTCCCTTTACTCCCTCTCCTATCTCTCATTTCTCTTTATTCCAGACATACTCAAACTCTCTTTTCCATCCCCACTCCTCAAGAGAAAGAAGAAAGAAACCAAAATTTAAAAAGGAAAAGAGAGGATTAGTACCGTTCGATATGTGCCTGGAAGCAGGGAACGGAGGGAGGAGTACAAATCATTCACCTTCTTGCGACGATCACGCTCACTAGCATTGTGGTTAAGCTTCTTATGCATTTTTGGGTCACCAGAACTAGTTATTGGCGGCGTAATCAGATCAAGCTCAAATTGTGCCTGCTGAGAAGTAGAGAAATGAATAACTGACCCTATTGTCTCTGAGTCTCCGACGTGGTTGAAATTCTGGTCATAATTTGTGTGATTATTCTCCAAGTACCATCTCGTGGTTGAAACCAAAGATGGTGATAATGCTAACATGATGGATTAGTTGAAGGAGCAGTTTGAGACTCAATTAGTTTGCCAATAAAATGAGATGTTCATGACATGTATTTAACTATTTATAGGTATATATATACAGCAGCCGGCCAGTAGTATCAACCTTAGCAATATTTTATATATAAGAATGAATAAGACGGTTAGCTGAAGTTACATTATAATATATTGGATGATATAAGAGATGATCAAATGATATTGAGTAGCTTCTGAGAAATTGCTATTCGCATATATGTGTTGTCTCTATCCACAAGCGAGAGACAAAGGGTATAGTTGTGTATATGCATGTCATGATTCTAATAACACCAATTTATATGTTTTCTTAATCAATGTTTCTAGATCGTCTAATGATGACATGCCTCCTAACGAATAGTGAATCTACAGTAGTTTAGAAAATTAGGATGTAGATTATCAATATCCATTAACAAATAATAATAATAAGGTCTAAAATAAGTTGGCATTGTTAAAGAACAAGTTGTGATTAATTTGCTCAAACTGAATAACTGTGAAATCTTTCCTAAGACTCACTCAAGTCTCGCTTGAGGAAACACTATAGTGTTGGAGAGTGTATTTCACTTGAAGACCAAATCAAGAAGCTAATTTGTAAGAGAAAAAATCATAAGATTTGGACAATTAATATGCAAATCAAATTCAAATTATGTTTGAGTATTATATGTACTTCCATTATTAAAAATTTGTCCCTTGTAATGTGTTATTAAGCCAAATAGATCAGAATGTAGTCTTTTAGTGCTTATTGGTGTGGTATAGGCCATTAGGCTAAACCACGTAAGTTCTTATCATTAATTCTTTTCTCCTTGCTTACACTTTTGCATCTTTTACAATTTTCTATTATTATTCTCTTTAATTTTCACACTAAGGTCAGCCTATTGCATATGCTTGAGCAAGTTATTAATTAAACAGCTCTAATTAACCCTCACACAAGCATAGTCTATTTTCCGAGTCTATTTGGACCAGATTTGCACTACCTTTTCTTAACCTAACCTATGTATACTTAGTGAGTTCCAGTTAACTCAATTAGTAAAGACTCTGATTGTTGAATAAGAGATCTGAGGTTCAGTTCTTTCCTAGACCAAAAAATTGATTCATGTCTTAGTCTGATAATAAAGAGTACAATCATCATAAACGGACACCATAAGTTAAAACTCTGTAAATAAATAAATAAATAAAAACTTATCTATAATTAATGCTATGACTTTTATGAATAGAAAGGTAGTGCAATTATATTTCCAATTCTGAGTCATTTCTCTATTTCAAAACCATAACCTTATCATTTAGTTCTTGATTTTGCACATTTATGTCATATATATATATATATGTGAATTGGGTTTTAAATTACACATTGTGTAACTTTAAACAATGTTATAACTCTCAATATTTTTTTTTACTTAATGCAAATTTTGACAAATCTACTATTAGATTACATTTTCTTCTTATATTCTTCATACTTGTAAAATTTTAAGATAATCGAACATCAATAACTATATCATCAATTAAATGTTTAAATTTAAGTTTTTGTAGTTTAAATTTATGCATCAAAGATGAGTTTATAGATCAAATAATAAATAACATCTTATTGAAACGAAATTTGGCATGCATGTTAAGAATATAGAGAAAATGTAATCTAACTGTGACCTTTTAAATTATTAATCTCATAAAAGTTATTAAGTGGTATAATATTGCTTAAAGTTATACTAAAGTGTAACTTGAACTCAACCCTATATATATTCTTTTTTTATTATTATTGTTGTCCTATATATTGTTGATTAAGAACTTTGGTAAAACCATATACGGCTAAAACCACATAATATTCAGCCTTGCATTATCGCAGGTAGTGTAAATTTAATGTATGGGCAAGTTTCCTATTCCTCGCCTTTGCCCCACTTTCACTTTGGGGTGGGTCTTTCTTCCCCTGCCTTGTCCTAGCGGGTACCCGCTCTGCCTCCATCACATAGAAGTTTATATATATATATAATTCATTAAAAGTTTATTTAAAATATATAATACATTAAACAAAAACACATAGAACATTAAAAAAAAGTTCTAACATTACAAATCATTCTCAAAGCATAACAATACAATAATTCACGTATTTTAAAACATAAAAACAATTCAAACATGACAATACAACAATTAAAAAAAATTAAAATTCAAAATTTTAAAAAATTAAAATATAAATTCAATAATACAATATAAAAAAACATTATATATGTAAAGTTTGAAGAGTTAAAAAAAAACGTGCACACACACATATGTCTTATAAAAAAAAAGACCCATAATTTTTTTTTTTAATTTTCAAATATAAACGGAGCAGGTGTGGGGGAAAAACTTAGTCCCCATCCCCACCTCATGTGTTATGCAAAGTGAGTAAAACTCATCCCATTAAGGGCAGGTGAAGCAAGTATCTATGGGTGTGGGTTTAAATTGTGATCCGTAAATGTGATATTGAAGGCTCCAAAGTGAAGTGGATGCATCATTCTTGACGGTTCTCATGTAAAAGAATCTAGAGGTTAAAAATGATGCATTATTTATTTCTGTAACTTAGTGGTATAACACATATTTTCCAAAACCAATGCATTAATCATTTGTGGCCGGAATTCGATTAAGAGGAATCATAGATTCCTATTATATCAATTAATTTAACTAAATGCAAGTTATTCCTTTTGTTTATTATTTATTTGAGAAATGCTAATGAATGTCCTTAGAATATTGGTTAATAATCTATTTAAAAAAAGTTTTTATGAAAAAAAAAAAAAAGCCAGTTAATGTTTTGATAACTTATTTCATTTCCCATAGAAGTGGTGTCAAAATTTTTTTTAAATGAATTATTAATAAATGTCCTAAAGGCATTCGTTAGTGTGATCCTATTTATTTATTTAATTGTATATAATTCTATTCATTTATTGTTAATATTTGACAAAGTCCTATAACTAGGTACAAGTCGGATCCAACCCACTGTATAGACATATATAATCATAAACCCATATATATAAAAATTAAAATCGACAAATAGAAATATTGATGCATTTAATCATTCGATTATTGTTCTAAAAAGATTCTCAAGAATAAAAATAAAAGATAAAAGATAAAAAGAAAAAAGAAAGTTCTAACCTCTTACAAATCCATCTTACTTCCCATGCGAAAATTCTTTATCTGCAAACTGATACGCTTCAACATTAGCGGAAACAAAGTTTTATCTATTTTTCCCCCAGGCCCCAAACCTCTCCACAAAGCTTTCTATATCCAGTCATGCTGTTAAAAGTTAAAACATTCATTCTTACTCAGATATAAATGGACCAAAAAACACAGAGGAAGTTCTCTATATTCAATGTTACAATATTGGCTTTTCAAACATTTATTTTACCAATCATGCAAGATTGCGGGTCCAATATTTTTTTTCTTTTTTTTTTTCTCGATCTTTTGATAATTGTTAATTCCTAGCTAGGGCGTCATACAGGCATGATTAATGGGTCCTCCAAAAATATATTAATAGATAATTGAAGAAAAATATAAAAGGGTGAGGTTGAAATGACTTCATGTAATCTCTATCCAAAATTTTTTTTTGCAATTTGCAAGCACATATATACACACAGTGAGAACGAAAGATTTGGTGGAAGTGCATGTACTCCACGTTCCTTGCACGGCAAACACGAGCTTCAAGTAGTTTAACCACTCATATACACGTGCATGAAGTGACACTTCACGTGGAAAGCACAGAGTCTTCTGAATCCTCAGTTAGAGCTCCCAACCTCATGGACAAACAATTACTTAAAAAAACAAACATGACACAATTCTTCTTTTGTATATCATTCAGCAAAAAAAAAAAAAAAAACTTTTATTGTATGTCTTCCAAAATCTAAGACAAGAATATAAGGAAATATTATTTTAATTATAGCTGATTAGCTGCAACTTTCAATATAATCTTCGCTTCCTCTTCGATTTCTTTTATTTTTTTCTCTTATAATTATAAATTAAAGATAGGGGTAATTATACTTTATCCAAAAAAAAGGGGTATGATATATACTAGTAGGTAACTTATGATATCAGATTACTTTTTTTTTACATTTGACGGTTTCATTCTTACATTGTGAAGTTACAACATAACATGTGACCGTTCTTTGGTCACATTTGGTGGTTCTCTTAATTTTTTCTCACATTTAACGGTTTCATCCTCACATTGTGCAGTTCCAACATCACATGTGACAGTTCTTTTATCACATTCGATGGTTCCCTTATTTTTTTCTCACATTTGATGGTTTCATCCTCACATTATGTAGTTCTAGCATCACATATGACAATTTTTTTATCACATTTGTTGGTTCTCTTACTTTTTTTCTCACATTTGATGGTTTCATCCTCACATTATGCAATTTCAACATCACATGTGACAATTCTTTTGTCACATTTGGTGGTTCCCTTAATTTTTTTTCTCACATTTAATTGTTCTATTCCCATATTGTGCAGTTTCAACATCACATGTGACAGTTCTTTAGTCACATTCGAAAGTTCCCTTAATTTTTTTCTCACATTTAATGGTTTTATCCTCACATTATGCAGTTCCAACATCACATGTGAGAGTTCTTTAGTCGCATCCAGTGGTTCATTTAATGGTTTTATCATCACATTATGCAGTTCCAACATCACATGTGATAGTTCTTTAGTTGCATCCAGTGGTTCCGTTATTTTTTTTATCACATTTGAAAGTTCTATTCTCACATTGTGCAGTTCCAACATCACATTTGACAATTCTTTTATCACATTCGATGGTTCGCTTATTTTTTTCTCACATTTGACGGTTCTATTATCACATTGTGCAATTCCAATATCACATTTGACAGTTCTTTTATCACATTTAGTAGTTCATTTATTTTTTCTCACATTTGATGGTTTCATTATCACATTAGGCAATACCAACATTGCATCGAACTCTACTTTTGTCATATTCAGTGGTACCCTAATTTTTATTCTTAAATTTGACAATTTCATTGTTACATTGGGCAGTACCAACATCACTTCTGACCGTATTTTTATCACATTTGGTGGTACTCAATTTTTTTTCTTACATTTAACAATTCAATCATCACAGTGGGCAATACCAATATCATATTTGACCATAATTTTACTTTTGGACCCACCATTAAAATCACTTTTTTACTTACTAATAACAGATCATCACAATAGCAATTTTTTAAAAGTTATTAAAAATATTTTGATCTAAAATCTAAATAAATAAACATCCCAAGAAATTAGTCCAGCCACAATAATTACTTTTGTTCACAAAATAAATTAGATGGAATTATCTTAGTTTCTTCCACAAATATTTGATTATGTAAAGTTGAATTTATTCAACTATGTGTTGGCTTTTATTCCGTGCCAAGTTTGCTTGTAATTCAATATTTAGAAACCCTGTATTTAGGTGGGAATAATGTAAGGGTTGTGTGTGAGAGAGCGTGCAACAAGAAGGTGACTCGTGAGTGGTGACTCGCCAAAATGAAGCACGCGTGTGAAGCATGCAAGAAGATGAAGAATCAGGCCAACTGGATTACTACAGGACAAAAAGTACAGTTTGGCCTAGTCTAGTAACTGGCGACTGGAACTCGCGACTCATCCCAATCGCTAGTGACCCACCAGTGCACCATGTTTTGCTAGAAAGAGACTTTTCACATTTTATCTCATACCCTATTATAAATATCCTTATACCCATGAAATGTAGAGAGCTTCTAGAGAGAATTTTGAGAGAGAAACCTTAGAGAACAACAAGATTGATTCATCTACAATATTATACACTTGATTCTCGAAATTCTTCTACTCTCACCCTCTCCATTGTCATACCCATGAGAGGATCATAAGCCAAAACCTTACCTCACCAAATTCAAAGTAGTGCGAAGGTTCTTGGTGTTTGGGAAGTAGTTCAAGAGAGAACCAATTCATATTGGTTGATGCAATGGGCTAATTACGGGGTCCGGAAAGTTAGAGAAGACACGGTTCGGCGTAACCTTGTTGGAGCAAGAAACTTGGAAGGCTTAAGTGCATTGGGTAAATTAGGCTTGGAGGGTCTATTGTTATTCATGTATCCCAACTGATTTTCTAGTAGATCATTTACCGCCATCACATTCAGGGGCATATTGCTAAGTGAGTTTTCAGAATATACCAATAACTTCCTATGTATCTCCCTTGGTAACTCCCATCACATTCAGGGGCATACCTCCTTGTAAAATAACATTGTTGAGGTCACTTTCTTAATATTTATATTTTCTAATTTATATATACTATATAACCGAAGATGTATAACCTTATGTGCTCTCTAATTATTCTTATGCAACATCTACAACTTAATCACAGTTGTGTGTTTATTGTGATATCTAAGGTTGGAAATAGGGTGACTACAATTAGCAAGTTATGCAAAAAATCCAATCGAAAGATTGATGAAAATTTTAAAATGTTCAATAAACACTTGAATTGAAACTACAAATCTAGTCTGAAATAGTCATCAATTAAGGCTACTACACCATCTTTTACGTTTTTTTAAGCATTTTCATTAGATTTGACTTTAATATTGTGAATTTTATCTAGGTTCATGTGATTTAGGAGATTGGAATCTCATAAATTAAAATTTAATTGTTTATTGATTATTTAGGGGTATTGAAATCCTAATATTTATTTAAATTTTTGTTTAATTGATATTTTCCATTTCGTAATTGAATGTTTCACATCAAGGATAGAGATTTTTGAGATTGGAATCCTAATGTGCAAGATTCATTATTTGTGATGAGAGTTAGATACTAATGTGCAATATTTATTCACATTCACAAAACTTAATGATAGGTATCCTATGCTTTCTTTCTTTATGAAAAAATTCAAACCCATACCATGTGTTTGTCTCATGTTTTTGTTTTGTGCAAGGTTACTAAGGCAAAAAAAACTAATTTGACAGTTCCATTATTACATTGGGTAATGTCAACATCACATATGACTGTACTTTTGTAACATTCAATGGTTCTTTTTTTTTTTAACTCACATTTGACAGTTTCATCGTCACATTAAGCCATACCAACATTATATATGGGCGTAATCAACCCAACCCAACTGAATTACCTAATAATCGACGAATATATATAACAAAAATACTCCTAAAATCTCTAAAATTTCCAAAATACCCTTCTATCATTCCTTGTTAGCAGTTTATAGGCTGATCGAGTGGTGTATTGCCATGGTTTGAGGGTAACCACACCTGTTTGTCATGTGATTCATAAACACTAAGAGGTATCCCTTTTATAATCTTTGCTTCATGAGGCAGAAAATTATTGTCAATTAACTCTACCTTCCACTTATGCTTGTCATTTCTTTAAAAGTGATAAGATCAAAGCTAAAATCAAAATTGACCACATGTGACTTTAAAATGTTGTTCGATGTTTTAATTGTTGAACAACTACAATTTAATAACAAGACATGAATTAGCTAAAACTAGCAATATTTTGAATAACTGATTAAAAAGTACTTAACATCTTTGGACTACATTGTCTTTTCTCTTAACAGAATTTTATAAACACAAAGATAACTTGATTATCTGTCCCTCTTATCTATTTTTGCTCTAGTGCACTATCTGCATCTCTCTAGTAAGGGGGGAAAAAGAAGAAACAAGTAAAAACAGTCAAATTTATGAAGAAATAAAACCATAATCGAAATTTGTCAGACTAATTCTTCTTATTTATTCTTGAGTTGTTATTTGCTTCTCCTTGGAAACCCCAAATAACATGATAATGATTCCAAATTAACTACAAGGCTTTTTCATTTTCTCTGCTTTTAAACTCTTGTGTATTTTTAACAGATGGGGTTTCCGAGGAGTCAAGAATAAATAAGGCTGAAAAGGAAACAAAGAATATTATTCATACTGATAAACTGAGTTATCTTGATAGGAAAAATGAAATGGTTATATATAAGCTGAGTTATTATAATTAGATATTACTTTTATAAAAAAAAAAACATGTTATAAGTGTTTGGACCCATTTATAGAAGCAATACACAGACTAAGCAAATAATTACACTTATTTAATAAACCTGTCAATAAAGGATTAGTCTCTGGTTACACCACTGGATTAGGAGTAGGTTATTAGTAATAACTTATAAATGGGGTAGATTTTTATCAAGGAACTTAGTTCGTTCCAATTAGGATAGTTTTAAATTTAACCCACCAAAACAAAGCTATTGAATGGTATGTTTCACAAGGTTTTCAGTTCAATCCCGTTAGGATAGTTTCAAAACTAACCCATCAAAACAAAGCAAATGAATGGTATGACTAAAAAATTTTCACAATTGCAATAGTCATCCCTCACTCCCTTGCAACTTTCCCTGCTCCTTGACTCAAGCTAAGGCATACTTTACAGCTAGCATTTCAGTAGATAATTAGAAATTCCTCCATTTCTCAATATCAAGACAGATAAACAAGTTCATTATCTATTGCATTTCACAAATCAACCCCTAAAGGTCTTCTATCACTATTGCTTAATTAATTTAACTTAAACACACACACACATTTTTTCCTAGTGTAATTAGCACAGTTCCATAGATAAATGTCATCCAATTACCCCCAACAACCCACATGGTTACGTAGGACAAAATATAAGCAAAACTAGCTTTCTATATGAAAAATGAAACAAAAAGGAAAAGGGCCAAACCATAAGTGAAGAACAGCTCTTTGTGCAGTCTCACTTTACCTTAAACCCTAATATTCACCATCAGTGATTCATTTCTTAACTCAATCATCGATCAAATGGGCATCTAATAATCCACAATTCAGAGCCAGCAAAAAAAAAGAAGGAACGCCCACTATGTTTTCAAATTGAGAGAGAAGACGCAAGAGAGAGAACACTAGTTTGTTTGTCTGTGTATTCTTGCTTTTATATATTACGTACTTAACCGGTAACTGGTTTTTCATTTAAAAACAAATGAATGGTCTAGATTCAAATGTGTAAAATCTATAGCCAAGATTAAAGAGGGTACTATACCCCAAAAAAATAGAGGGTACAATAGAATGACCTGTGTACATGTTTAAGTTGTTAATACTCATGAAAAGTTCAACCAAAGTTAGGTGCAAATATTTTAGCCAAAATACATTTTCCAATAAACTAATTGTGACCAAGGACGGAATTAAGATTTCATCCTTAATTGGGAAGATAATGTATAAAAGGAAATTCATTTTTAAATAAATAAGAATTATACTAAGATTAAAGACTAAATTAATACACTAAAAGTAAAAGTAGCTAAAGTCTATATATTTGTTAACAAAATATAAATAAAAGAAAAGGCATTAAACTTTTCTAAATATATTTCAACTTTTTTTTTTTTGAGAATCAAATATATTTCAACTTAATCATATATCAAGGTATAACTTGACATTATTTTAATTTAAATCTGAAGTCATTTATGATTAGTTTTATACTAAAATTTTAGCAATTTCTCTCAACTTTAAGCCAAAAGATACCCCTATTCCCTTATATAAACGAAATTGTGTTGTCATAACCTATTTACCACCTAATCTCAAGCCTAAATTAAAAAAAAATAAAAAATTTAAAAATTTTTAAAAAAAATCAGCTTTGAGAAAAAGAAAATTGAAGAATTGATGACTATAACAATGATAGAAAATATGAGAAAGAATATTTTTATAACATCAGGGACGGAACCATGTACAAGTTGAGAGGGGCTGTGGCCCCTCACTCCCCCCCCCCCCCCAAAAAAAAATTTTAGAATATTAAATAGTAGGTATATATTTAAGATTTTAGAAAATAAGCCCAAGAAAAATTATATTTGCCCCCCTCGACTTCGAATCCTAGTTTTATCCCTGTATAACATAATTTGTTACTCGTTGTCGTAGCTATATTGGCATAAAAAAGGAATTAGTTATATTGGAAGAAATAAAGAAAAAGAAACGAAAGTAAATTTTTTTTTCATTCAAAAGTTTAAGTATTTTATGGTTAAGTAAACCAAATTATCATAATATTGAACCAAACATTTTCTTTTCTTTAAAAAAATTTCAAAAAGAAAGCAACTATGAAGGGACGAGGGGCAAAAGGCCTTGGTCTAGTAGACATCACAAGTAGTATTGAGGATCTAGAGCTATTAGTGATCTATGGACGAGTTGGCAGCAATTTGTGACATAATTGAATACACTGATAATATCTATAGTTAATTAGGGTTAGTTGGGTTAAGGTTACTTAAATAATCATGTGCAGTGTACATGCTATTTTTTACACATGTCATCTTATTAGAGCAATTTGTAGCCTAGGGCTACAACTGATTTTGTAGCTAAATTTTGTCTTTAAATAAGTGTTGTCCAATAATTTTTAATATACATTAACAGTAATTTCGAAATGGTATACTAGTTTGTTTCGATTCCAAAATCTTTCATTCCTGTAACTTAACCGAAAAAGGTTTCCAAACCGAATTCAAAACTTTGGTTTCTACTTACTTTTAAAATGGAAAAAGAAAATGATCTATTTTAAGGGAAAGAATTAGTATTTCATAAATCTAAATAAGAATATGTAATGATTCTTAAAATAGTTAATATCATTCCTAATTTTGTGGAAACAAATCAAAAATAATATTACAGTCAACTCATTCTTTATAATAGTTCAATAGTTATGGAGAGGGATAGCACAATTTATTTAATGTATGAAAAACTAAATCTTTATTTTAAAGTCAGACGGAAATAATTCTTAGATGTGAAATGCGCACCAACCACAAGTTCGGTCAAATCTTGATCCAAACTTCAAACTATCAATGGGGCTCAGCTATATATGTATAATTTTTTTTTTCGGTAACCTATGTATGTACAATTGCAATAAGGCTATAGAGTATAGAAACAATTTTTTTTTTCATAACATTTAAGGGAGTTGACTATGATTAGTACAACGTAGCTTTCACATAAGACCACTACTTCTATTATACACAATTAATTGCAATTTGCGATCCCAAATTCCCAATGGTTGGGGGGGGGGAATTAAAGTGAAATTATTTTTTTGGATGCATACTTGTTGTATACTTTGTGCTTTGTGTTTCCAACTCGAATATACTGAGCTTTCAGCAAAAAAGAATATACTGAGCTCACTTGGAAACTATCTGCCTCTGTCAAATACCATTGTTTTACTTGTCTTTGCTAGTTAATTATAGAAAATTAGCATGCTGAATGTCATACCTGACCTCAGCTTACTGTCGAGGACCGCTCTATAGCCTATATTGTTAGCAACTTAGTTTTTATAAATTTTCGACTCAAGTCATACAAATAATATATGGATGTTTAGGGTCTTTTACCAAAAAAAAAAAATTCACATCGTGATTTATTTTTTTGTTAATACACAAGGTAATTTATTAGATACGGTCTCATTGAATATTGATATATTTGAAATTATTTAGATAGGCGCGCGTTGGATAAAAAACCATAGGTATACCGTTAGAATCGACAAAGAAAAAAAGGTGCTCGTATTATATATACATGTGGGTAGTTTTTTTCTTTTAAAGGATTAGCCCTCAAAAATATAACACATGATCTTCAATTCTCAAATACTAGGAATTTCTATAGGGAGCATGGTTAGTAATATACAAGACATAATATATCAATTACCCAAAAAATATATAATATATCCGGTATTAAATTAAATAAGTATGTATTTTCATTTGGTTCAAGATTTTTTTTTTTTTTTAAGTTATAAAACTATGATTAAATAAATCGAATTGAAAAAATGTAATTATACATGCCTAAAAGTATATAGTGAATTTTTTTATAAAAAATTTATATATATATATATAAACACACGTGCACTTTGGATATATATATATATATATATATATATATATATATATATATAGAGAGAGAGAGAGAGAGAGAGACCGCCCTTTGGAAAACCAATTTGAAGCTCTCTTGCTCTAATCTACTTGTGTGGCAATCAAAAAGATTATTTTTTATCACTAGAGGAAGGCATCAATTCATTTTTTACGTAGGTGGAATTCGAACCTCAGATCTCTTATTTGAGGACAAGAGATAGTTTATTAAAACCTACACTCACATGACTTTTAATGAGTCATATGACCCGTTAAATAATACACATGGATAATCTTATATTTGTAACATAATTGGTTGAAGAATATAGCACCAAATCAATTTGGAGCCAAACTTTATACTTAATTTTTGTTAGATTTGGAAATTATCTAACATTATGGTTTTGCATGTTTAGTTTTTGATGCCACCACACAGCAGGAAACTCTTACTATAGTATCTTCATTTCACTTTACCTTTCTCGAATATTGACCTTTCACTCTGGTTAGGGCTATCCAGCGGTTCTCTGACCCGCCCAAACCGATCGGCTCTGACCGACCCGAAGCCTAGCAGGTCGACCCAAACCCCATAGTGAGTCGGATTCGGGTCTGCTTCTTTCAAAACCCGATGATTCGGGTTGGGTAGCGGGTTAAGGACGAAAAACCCGTATTACCCGACCCGACCGATATTTTCTAAATAAAAAAAAAAAAGTAATTGGAGGAGAAGATTCAGAACCCGTGAAGATTGAATAGAGAAGATTGATCGGACTGCACTGAGCTTTTTCATTTTTACAGGCAAAGTCTCAATTCTCAAACACGCCAACTTGGATTGGACTAAACACTATCACTATGGATTCAGATCCTCTAGAGTTCTTAGGGTACTCTACCAGTAGATTTCATTAAATCCTAACCACTCTTTAATGATTTAATGGTTTAGATTCTGCCATGTCATCATTTCATTAATAATGTTCTTAAAATAATAAAATAACGTTGTAAACAAAACAATTAAGATGATTGTTAATGAAATGCTGATATGGCAGAATCTAGACCATTAAATCATTAAAGAGTGGTTAGAATTTAATGAACTTTACTTAGTAGAGTACCCTAGGAACTCTAGAGGATCTGAATCCCTATCACTATATCTCTGAATCTCTAATTCTCTAGTCTCTAGTCTACACAGTTACACTGGTGGGTGGGATGAACCATGGTCGTGTGATTTGAGCGTGATTAACGGTCTTGATCCTTCTAAAGATCAAAAAAAATCCTTCTTGATACTTCCTACAAAGTTGCACACAAAAGAAACTCAAAGAAAATCACACAAAATCTCTCTCTGAAGATTCAAAACGGCTAACCCTCAAATCACCATCAATTTTCCACTTCCGCAAGCCATGGCCGGTTACCCTCCCTCAGCCTCAAGGCCCTCAACCCTCATCTCTCTCTCTTTTAAATCAATCTGATTCATCTCCCTGTTCTACTTCTCTCTGCTTTATAGTCTCAAGGTCAAGGGCAAGGGCTAATTCAAAATCACTCTTATATTTTGAAACACCCTTCACTCCAAGTCTCCAAACACCAAACACCAATCCTTGCTGGTTCTCATCTTCACACGTATCCCCGCTGAGCAGAGGATCAGAGTGTAACCGCTGGTCCGTCACACCAAGGGCACCGTCAGCTGCCTCTTTGCCTTCAAGCTCGGCCACCGCGGTTTCGCTTTCCTCGCCAACTGGTTCGTGTCGCACAAACAACCTCAAAAATCTGTTCTTTCACTTCTTTATTAGTTATTTAGATTCTTCTGATTGTTTTTTGATGCTTTTAAGATTATCTGATTGCCTTATTGTAATAAGAGTGGTGAGGATTTAACGATTAAGGAAGTTTTTAGAACACTATGATTGCCTTATCGTAACTTTTTAGAACACTGTGATGTTGAGCAAGTTTGTTCAAAAACCATTGGCTGTGTAAAAAAAAAAAATCAAGACAATGAGAGATTACTTCAACTGAAGTTGTGTCTATGATCTAGTTTTATAAATAAATAAAAAAAGTTTGGGAAAATTTTTTGGGCCTTCATAACCAAATCTTCCATTTTGGGCTCATAAGCAAAAAAATGTTATGGTAGTATCATTGTTATTGTGTTGTTGTTATTGTGTTGTTGTCTCTGCCTTAGCATGGTCATATCACTGACAGATTTATTTGATTGGCTTCATGGGGTTTTTACTTCATGCATGGGGGCCTGCCTTGGCTAAAATTAAATTACTAAGCATATTCAGCTCCTTAAAAGTTTCTTTGTCAATGAGATTGTCCCTACCTATTTAGCTATTAATAATAATAAACCATAGTCTGTTCATTAAGCATCTCAATTATCCCTTAAGCCAATGGTTTGATCATTCTACCACATGGACCTGCATATGGTCAAGACTTTCCAATTTATTCCAAAAGAAACCTAATTAATGACTTCTTTTGATTTGCATTATGTTCAATTCTATTCCTTTTCAATGCAGGGTTTTGCCTTATTATGGTTGGATTGCAATTATCATTAATGAAAAGCCCATATTCAAAGTTTGCTTCTGTTAAAATTTTAAAGCTTTTGCAACATGAAAACCTTTTATTTCGATCAATAGAAATGAGCATTTTTTAAGTTTTTTTATGGTTGTTTGCTAATGCTTAAATTTGATGTCTTTAAGTTATGGAACCCTCTAGTGATGCACCTCCTTCCCAAACAACACCCGCTGCCCAAGCTGAACCCGCTGTCCAAGCTAAACTTGTTGCCACTCCAACTAATGCTAAGGCACTTCCACCTAAACCTAATGATAAAACCAAGGTGAATGAGATAGATGCTAATTGTTGTAATAATAGGAAAAAGTCTATTGCTTGGGATCATTTTGACAAAATAAAGATTAGTGAGAGTCAATTTAAGGTTGTTTGCCAATATTGCCAAAAAACTTATCATGCTAATAGTAAGGGTCATGGTACTACTAATTTATTGCATCATACACCAAACTGTGTTAAGAACCCTAATAGAGTTTCACTCAAAGGGCAACAAACCTTAGCATTTGAATCCAAAATGAATGGGGAGGAAGGGTTTCAACTTGTACCAACAGCCTTTACTGTTAAGGCTTCTAGGAAGGCACTCACTGAAATGATTATAATAAATGAGTTGCCTTTTAGGTTTGTTGAAGGATATGGGTTTCAAAGATATTCAACAACCTTACAACCTAAGTTACAAATTAGGGATATCCCATCTCGTCAAACTGTAGCTAGGGATGTGATTGGTATTATGATGTTGAGAGAGAGAAACTAAGGGAAGCCTTGAAAGGTCATAGGGTGTGTCTTACTACGGACACATGGACTAGTATTCAAACTCTGAATTATATGTCCCTCACATGTCATTTTATTGATGATGATTGAAACTTACATAAGAGAATTCTGAATTTTTGTCAAGTGGAAGACCATAGGGGGAAGACTATAGGTAGAAAAATTGAGATGTGTTTGCGTGAGTGGGGTGTTGAAGGCATATTCACCTTGACAATGGATAATGCTTCCTTTAATGGTACTACCATTGAATTTTTACAAACAGTAACTAAAGATTGGAAGGGGACTATTTTAGAACTTAAGTTCTTGCACATGAGGTGTTGTGCACAAATCCTAAATTTGATTGTGGAAGATGGTTTGAAAGAAATTGATGTGTCCATTGCTAGGGTGCGTGAAGCGGTGAGGTATGTGAAGTCCTCACCAAATAAAAATCAAATTTTTAGGAGTTTTATGGAGAGATTAGGTATTGAGTCCAGGTGTTTACTAAGTTTTGATGTACCTACTAGGTGGAACTCTACCTATCTCATGTTAGATACTGCTGAAAAATTTGAGAAAGTGTTCCTAAGAATGGACTTTGAGGATAATAGCTATTGTTCATACTTTTTGAACAAGGAAAATAGTGGTGGTTTGAGATCTCCTTGTGGGGTTGATTTTCAAAATTATAGGACGCTTGTGGGTTTCTTGAAACTTTTTTACAATGCAACAAAAAAGTTCTCCTATTCTTTATATGTGACTTCAAATACCATCTTTGATGAGATTTTTGTAATTCAAAAGAATATTGCTCATTTAATTAAACCTGAAAATCATCTCTTGAAAAACATGGCAACTAAAATGAAAGCTAAGTTTGAAAAGTACTGGAGGAAAGGGGATAAAATTAATCAGCTTTTGTATGTGGCCTTGGTTTTTGATCCAAGGAAGAAAATGAGGTTTTTGACGTTTTCTTTTTTAGAAATTTATGGGGATGAAGCGGCTGATGAGATGGTTGATTTAGTGAGGAAGATCATGGATAGGTTGTATGATGATTACTCTATGGTTGATTCACCAAATGTGGTAGTACCAAGAGAGAATGAGAGGACACACATGGAAGGTGATACAATTGGTTGTAGTGATCCATATGCGATAGTTAATTCACTATATGAGCGGTTTTTAGAGGTTGCGAAGTCTATAAGGTGTAGCAATGAGATTGAAATGGCTGAAAATTGTGAGAGTAGAAGGGATGTGAAATTTGAGATTTTTGGGTGGTGGAAAGCCAATTTAGATAGGTACCAAGTGCTGGCCAAAGTGGTTAGGGATGTGCTGGTTGTATATGTTTCTACAGTTGCTTCTGAATCAGCATTTAGCAACGGAAGGCGCATACTTGATCCATTTCGAAGTTCACTCTCCCCTCTCATGGTTTAAAATCTTATTTGTGCTCAAAACTGGCTGCAAGCCCATGTCCCAATTTCTTTTGTAAGTCAAAGGATGAGATGGAGGGCTTGGATGATGAATTTCATGAATTAGGTAATATGTTTAACTTCCAAACTTCTCGTCTATTAAGTGTTATTAAATGTATCATATACTAGAGCAAAATTTAATCTATTGTCTCAATTTTTTGCTTTTCTAGTTTTAAATCAAGCAACAACAACAAGTTCTAGTTCCTACTCAAGCAAAGGTGGTACTCGAAACACAATTAGTATTGATGAATGATCACTGATTGTGTATGCTTCTACCATTATAATTTTTGTTCATATTGGCCACTTCTCTTTTGGTTATTTTGTAACTTTTGTTCTTTGTCTTTATATATTATTGATAAATATTTTTCCCCCTTGTATTGTAGGAGGAAGGAAGGTCACATTTTGTATAGGAGGCAGATTTTTTGACAGATGTGTAGTTTTTCTAACTATACATGAACTCTTGTCTTGCTTATAGGAAGGAAAACTTAGTATCTGTGTAGACTTTCCTTTCTATAAGTTAGGGTCTTGTAACTATAGATAATCGAGTAGTTCTTTACTGCTTTAGGAAAGCTATTTTTGAGAAATACTTATAGTATTTAATAATTGTAACTAATTATATATACTACTGGGAATATTGCCTACTGCTTTGGTAATTTACTACCTTATGAAGTAACTGCCTTCTTTGCTGCCTCTATGGCTATATATATATATATTTTTAGTAATGCTTGCTGCTATGTGATTCTAGATATTTATTTGATGTGTGGAATGGTTGGTAGGTATGTGTTTAGATTGAGAGATTGATGAATGTGGAAACAAAATGCTACTGCCCAGGCCTTAAGGCTTAGGCAGTTTGAAAATTTTTTGTTATAATGTGCGGATGATTAATAGGTGGTAACAAAATGGTATTGTGTTTTTATTTGTTTGATTAATGCCTAAGTTTTACAAGCTATTGATGTTTAATAGGTACCCAGGTTTTACTTTGTATTTTTTTGTTCCCAAATGTCAATACTCAATATGAATTGTTTGGGAATTCATACTCAATATCTGGGAAGTATGGATTTGGAATTTTTGACAAATTTAAGTAAAGTTGAAGGCCCATTTTAAAAGAAATTAAGTTAAGTTAAGTTAAAAACAAGCCCAATTTGATATGTCAAAAATCAAAAACTATTAATTCCTTGAGAAGCCTAATAATTTTGGCAAAAAAGGCCCAAAAAAATTAAATCCAATAAAAAGGCCCAATAATTGGTCCAACTCGCCAAACCGTTGAATTTGACCCATTCCACCCGATGATCCGACCTAGCGGGTTCAACCCATATTTCGGTTCATTGCGGGTCAGTTTTTCAGTGACCTAACCCAATCGAGTCAAGTGCGGGTTGGGCTCAAACCCGGGCCAACTCGACCCCTGGACAGCCCTAACTCTAATTACCACCAGTTGAAGGTTATGGCAACAGATGCGTTGAAGACAGCTTTTTGATGAAGTAGCATTAAAAGCTTTTGGTGATTTTCTTTGGACTAATAAATGCACCTACTAATGAAGAAGGGGTTCAAATCTTCTTAGATAATGTATCCCAAAAAAAAAAAATCTTATTAGATAAATTTGCGGTGATCAATATAGATGATATATTGCTTCCAAATAATTCTTAGGCCTAGTCTAGACTGAAATTATACCAATTTTGGGTTTAAGACTTCATTATAAATGATATATTTTACCTACTCGCTTTACAAAACATGCTGCAACAATGGATCTATTTTAGCTTTCAACACAATAAAATAATATAAACATCACAATAAAATAATATATCTACTACAATAAAATAATATATTCAATACAATAAAATAATATATCCAATACAATAAACAACAATTACAACCACCCGCAACAGCTACCGCTGCCACTACCACCGCTGACTATTCCACCGCCACCGCAATCCCCACAGCAATCGCTACCACCGCCAATACTGCTGCCGCCGCCGCCACAGCCACAATAATCTTTATTTTTTCTTCCTCTATTCATTCTCAACAATTATATTTTTCAACAAAAAGTGTTACATCCACAATATTTTTTGCAATACTTTCACAAGAATCATAACAAAATCTTATATGGAAAATTGTTACTAATTCTAATTTGAACCCACCACTGAAATTATATATTTACTCACCAATATTAGCTAATTACTTAAAATTTATAGTGAAAATATTGTGGTAGTATTTTTAAGTGTTCATTTCTTATTTTTTGTCTTTCTTTCATCCATACTTTTTTTTTTTCTCTTGCATTTTGTCCACCACACACGTATACCCACCATCCTCTCCTTTTTTTTTCTTTCCTTTCCCCTTTCCGGAGAACCTCCTCTCCTTTTTTTTTCTTTACTTTCTCCTTTCTCCAAAAGCTCCCTCACTCTTTCTTTCTGCAACTCTCTCATTTTCTACTCTCTGTTTCTTTTTTCTTTTTTTCTTTTTCTACTTGATTCCATAAATTCTCTAGCTCTCTCTGTGATACACCTCACATAATCTTCCTTGCCTTTTGGTGTCATTATCTTCAAACACACACAGACACACATGGAGAGAGCAGAAATCGCCTTTGCTCCACCACACCGCCACCGCTGCTCCTCTTCACTGTGAAGTGCATGCAACCAAGGGTCATATCGGCTTCTATGTTTTTTTCCTTGTTCTTGATTAGTTGTTGTTTCTGATTTTAGATTTGTCAGATCGGCTTCTACTTTTTTTTTCTTGATCTTTTATTGTTGTTCTAATTTTTTTTCTGTTCTTGATCTGCTATTGTTGTTTTGATTTTAGATTTGTTGTTTAAATTATATTGGTTCTATGAGAGCAAAATTTTTTTTGTGAGAGAATGGGAGAAAAAAAGAAGCAACGGAGAAATGAAAAAAGAAAAAAAAAAGAAGCAAGTTGTATTATTTTAATAGCCGGCTAGAATAAAAAATCATTTATTTTTTTAGCTCTCAGCTACAGTGCACATGTATTTATACATGTGCACTGTAGCTAAGAGCTAAAAAAAATAGTTATGCCTCCACTGTTGCAAGGTGATTTTTGTGTTTTGGTGGAGCTAAAATAACTATATAGCTATTTAGCTCCACTGCTGCAAATGCTCTTAAGCAAACTCATGTACATTTCAGCCAAAACAAAACAAGACAAGACAAAAAATAATAATTAATTAATTAAATGCACATCCTGCCACCCCATCGTGGTCATGAGGAAGGAAAGATATATATTAACAAATTAAAAACAAAAACAAAAACTAACAAACTCACAAATTTATACCACCATTGTAAGAAGGCTCATTTTTCTTTTTCACTTGAGACCTGAGAATAATAATGTATATATATCATATATATGAAAAATCAAAATCACAGTTCCGAATACTCACCCCTAGAGAGAAAAAAGGGGGGAATTATGAAAGTTTTCGTTATAACATTAAAAACACTCATTCATAATTTAACTAGGAAACCTAAACAGCTCGTAACATCATGAACTTGCCTTGTCTGATCACCATAATCAGATGGACCCAGCGAGGTCATGCTATAAGGTGAATTGAGAAACCATTCACAGATAAATTCAAGACACATTTACCAACTGCCTCTGCCTCTTCCTCTTCTGCCTCTGCCACGATTCCCTCCTCCTCCTCCTCCTCCTCTTCCTCCCCTTCCTCAACCTCCAAATCTTGGTCTATCCAACTTAAGCCCCAATGATTGGACGGACCCCCCTTTTCTTCCCACGATGCTGTTCTCTGTCCTTGTCATCTTCCTTGTACTTGGCTGAACTTCTGGAAACGAAGGAAATCTCTCATGATCCACCAAGCCCAACCTTGATGTCACTTGGGATACCGAAAGACAAACCAAAACAATGCAAGACAAAAATTAAAGAGCAAGAAAATAAAGGTTAGCTACCTAGAAGTCAGCACTTAGGCCGGCCTACTTGAAGTCAACACCATCACAATGTATAACAAGCATGAACTGAAACTATTTAGGAATTTTAAAAGGGAAATATAATAACATTGGAAAAAAGATTGCACTCTACATATCAAGGACCATGCATGTGGGCACAAGATCTTGCCTCATCTACACCCCTAGAAACGAACCGTCATTAAAGATTCCAAATACCATTGCAATTTTTGGAATAAGTATATTTGGCAATGCCTCACAAAACAGAATCTCTAGGTGAATTATAGTCTTTAGCAAGCATGTAAAGTACCTGAAAATCAATTATCTCTGAATCCAAGTGCCTCTCAAACTTTAGTGATAATTAGCTTAGCTCGTACACTTTGACCTGTGGTGGATATATACCTACATTTCAATGATGAATCAAAATTATTGGTGCATACCGCGAAATTGTTACTTTTTTGGACCCATTCCTTCTTATTTGTTTTTTAAAAGAATGTTATCTCTTCATAAAAGATTACAAGTACAAAAATGAGATTTGAAGCACCTGACGCTATAAGAAACTCCCCATCAGGAGTTGCCTTAATCTTGGTGGTTGCAGTTTCAAACCTCAGATCCTGAATCAAGTCCACCCTTTGCGAGTAATCTAACAAATAAATGATAAATAAAGAAAACATCAACACCATCAATAAACAGTTTGATTGCACTAACAATGGGGCGATAACTTTCCATGATCAAGATACAAAGTAAATCATAAATAAATATATACTGACAAAAATGATAGAAATGAACACTATGTTGCCCCATACGTGATTCAGTTATTCACAATGTGAAGTCATATTTGGTTCCTTTTTAAATATCATCGTCCTGAAAAATTTAAAACCTACACCCTTCTTTCTTTGCCATCAAACTTTCACTACTTTAAAATTTTAAAAAATTAAATAAAAAAATAATACCCATTACAAGTTCAAATAGTATAAAGCAACTTTTTAGGCGTTAGGCATGTCATTGAGTCTATATATTTTCAAAATTTTCCTAATGGCTTGTTTGGAAGTTTAAAAAATGAGGAGAGTAGAGTAAAGAAAATGAAAATAATTCAATTACCTTATTTGGAAGTTTTTTAAGAAAAGAGGGAGAGGGGTTTAGAGGGGTTTGGAAGGATTTCAACTACCTCTAACTCCTCATTTTTAATTCCTCTAAATTAGAGAGATTTGGAAGGAGAGTAGAGTAGATATATTATTAATTATATGAATTCTCCAATTTACCCTTTCTAAATTAAGAAAATTACAAACTGATTATATAAATAATCTTTGTCTGTTTCTTTAGAAAATTTAAGGTAAATGAAAAAAAAAGAAAAAAAGAATCTCACTACTTCAACCATCTCATTTTCGAAAGACCACGAAAATGAAAAAATAAATAATAATAAATCAACTAATAACTTGAAATTTTTGAATTTTATTGCTCCAACTTTCTGTGCAACCAAATAGATTAATGTAAAAGAGAGTTCACTGGTGAAGTTCCTCACCGCCATGAGCGCAACAGCGATGGTATCACCGAAAACCATCTGGATCGCCATGGAAGTGACCGGAGCAAGATCGAAGGGGCACAATTCTCGCTCCAGGGGCAAATGCAAGTTCACATCACACACAGCGGCGAGCGCATTGCCTGAATCGAAGTGAGGGAGATCAGGTACATGCCTTTAGCACGAACGCAAGGGACGAGGCGGAGGAGCTCGTCGGTGTTGCCAGACTTGCTGAAGAGGACGACAACGTCGTCAAGGGAGAGAACGCCGATGTCGCCGTGGAGGGCATCGACGGGGGAGAGGAAGGCAGAGCGGATGCCGAGGGAGACGAGGGTCTAGGAGATCTTGTTGGCGACGAAGTCGAACTTGCCGACGCCGGAGAAGAAGATGGTGCCGGAGGAGGAGAGGAAGGTGTGAGTGAAAGCTAGGGTTTGCGGGAGAGAGAGGTTTTGGAAGAAGAAGTTGAGGTGGCTTTGTTGAGATTTAAAGAGATCCAGGAGGGTAGTTTCGTCAATTTTTGAATTTTATTGCTCAACTTTTTGTTTGGTTGGTGAGAAATGGGAGGAAATTGTAGAAATTTCAAATTTATGAAGGATTTTTTTTTTATAATTTTTTTTGAGGTAATAAAAATTATTTTATAATAGTTAATAGTAGTTTTATATTTTTATTAGTGGTATTTGATGGAATGAAGACGTTGATTAAATAATTATTTAATCTAACAAATTAATCATAAATCAATGTTGCAAGTCTATTTACAAATAGGGGTAAATTTGTCTATTTAAATTATTTTTCTCTTTTTCATCCTAATTTTTAAAACATCCAAACAAGAGAAAGGGTTAATTACTCCATTCCCCCTTACTAATTTTAAAAACATTCAAACAAGGTGGAGGATAACCATTCTCCTCTACCCTCCTCTCCACTACTCTCCTTCCCTCTACTCCCCTCTACTCTCCTCCCTCTCTAAACTTCCAAACATGCCATAATGTTTCACAAACGAACTTGTCCCAATAATATTGCTTTTGCAAGCATGCATTTTTTATCCTGGCAACTAAAAAAAAAAATGCTAAATACACAGTAATTCTCAAAACCCACAAAGGCAAAGAGTCTATATTTCACAAATTGACACCAGGGTTCAGGGTTTAAGAAAAACAATTACTTAAAATGCAAATTACGCAATAATTCTCAAAACCCAAAAAGGCAGAGTCCAATTCCACAAATTTTCTGAGATATAAATAAAAATTCAGATACTCACCAAATCAAATTAACCCAAAATAATTAAAGGGAAGCCAAAAGAGAGAGAGAGAGAGAGAGAGAGAGAGAGAGAGAGAGAGAGAAAAAAAAGTGAAGGAGATTATTTTTGTCCTTGCGAAGAGCTCCAAGCTTCTTAGGGTCAAGCCAAGAGCGATTCTGTGATGCCAAACTATACACCTTCATACCATTTATGGAGGTCAACTTGAGGTTACCTCCTTCAGACGCCATTTTTGCTTTGCTTTGCTTAACCAATAGATAAAGAGTAAACAAACTGAGAACTTTCACAAAGAGAGGCGTTAGAGAGAGAAAATACGTTAGAGAGGGAGAGAGAGTGAGGGTTTAGAGAAGGATGAACGAAGGTTGGTAGTTTTTTTTTTTTTGATACTTTGGGTTAAGGAGAAAATGCTCGGCGGCGGCAACAACAAAAATGGCATAGAACAAAAGTTGGAAAACAAAAATAACTTCAAGCCCAATGTAAGGAGAGAATTATAGAACAAGCTCAAAATTTTTTAGGTAAATTCCACTAATATACCTTTTGGTCCCTAAAACTAACTTAGTCTCTAAACAGTTAATTATTTTTTCTCAACTGTTTTAGGGACTAAACTGACTTTAGAGACCAAATTAGTTAGTTTTGAAAAGTCTTAAACTTAGTTGGCATTAGCCCAAACCTAAGAGTTGTAAATAGGATTTACCCTTTTTTTTATCTTTTTTAACTTTATCACCTTAACCTAAATTTTTAGGATGAAATATAAAAATAGAGAGGAAAAGGCAAATTTGGTAATAGTTTTCCATTTTTTAGATTAGAAAACTTGTTTTGCAACCCAAGATGATCAAATATTTTTAAAAATATATATAAATTGTTCTAAGTGAAGGAAATTAAAAACAGGCAACCAAAAAAAATTGTTATTATATAGTTTCTAGCTTTTAGAAGCTAATAAAAACATGCATTGAATTTAATGTAATTGAAATATGTCTTGGCGTTTTTGAAAGTGATAATAGGAAACAAATTTAATGATAATAAGAATCGGTCACTTGTTTACTAAGCTATCGCAAACTTTTTGAGTTAATTGATCAAAATGATGATGATATGACAACTTACATAAATCACATTGCATAATTGATGTTGGTAAATTAGAGGCATTATTGACGTGTGAGACTGGGTAATCATCTCCCACAATATTTAAATGCCTACATTTCTTACACTAATATGAAACTCTCATGAATATAGCTCCAATTTTGTATGAATAAAGTTTCAAGATATGAGCTAAATGCTAGTACTTGATTCATAAGAATCATACACCATATTTTGCATGGGTGTGCATTACATTCATCTTTAGAAGAGTTAGAACAATGAACTACGAATGATAAAGTTGGTCATTCAATTAGGAATTTAGGATACACCAACTACCAATTTTGTATAAAAAATCATGTTATAATAACTTCCTTTCTTGTAATACAAACAGAAGATTTACGCAAATTGTAAACAGTGAAATTAGGCAATTTTCATATGACTTTCAAGAATAGAAAATATAAATTACATAATAACCTATTTGAATTACGAAGTTATGTATATCGTTTTTATTAATTAGTCTTAGTCCATAATAGCAAAGGCAAAAATTTCTCATCTTCCATTCATCTTCAACCTAGTTTCTTTTTAGCTGTTTACCCATGACACCTAAACCTATATTTATAGAGGTTGAGAAATTGGCAAATATTGAGGCTCAATTACAACAAGTTTAACGCATATATAGCAGCTGACTTGGCAACACTAATCAAAACTCACTTCATTGTGATTTTCTTGAATAGAAAATAAGCCATTGCAACTAATTAATGGTAAAATTAGTGGTCACTTCTCTTGAATTGATAATAATAAAGTTATTGTTTATTATCGGAACTTTACTCCTATCATTTCAACACCTTAACCTTATAAACATATAGAACTCAACATTTATTCTTCTCATTCTGACAAATTGACGACATTACATATCTCTAGTTTCCTCCAATATTTGAGTAATAAAGTAACAATACGTAGTATAACAAAATCTTCTTCTATTCTCAACTAAGAAAGACATTATGTATAAATCTTGTATACAATACTAATTACTTGTTTGCATAATACTTCTTGTTTAATTGCTTGAATAATGTAAAGAGACACACAATTGTCATTCACAATCACACATAAAATAAGAATTTTTCTCTTCTCTTCTTTCTTAATTATTTTTAGTATCCATTTGGGTAAATTGTTTTGTGCACCTTATTTTCAAAAGTGAGATGCAAATTGAACAGGTTTTGATATATTATAACTAAAAAAAAAAATGAGGTTTTAAAAAGTTGACCCTAAATAAGTATAAATTAAAATTCAAAATTAATTTATCTACAAAAGTTTCACTGTTCAATAAAATTTGAATATTGTTTCTAAAAAAATTAAATATAATTCAAAAGTTACCAATAAAGAAGTTTGTTACGTGGAGTTCATTGGATTAGATTGTTTAAGTGTGTTGTCTTTGCATGTGTTAAGTCTCATTTCGAATGTTTACTAATTGGATTTTGCATTTGTAAGTAATTACATAAAAGCTCAATTGTAACTTGTCCAGTTTTTTGTGGTGCAAGGGCAAATAAGGCCAACACTTTCCCTAATTCATTACAAATGGTATTAGAGCAGTCTAATATTTTACCTCTACAAAAGTCTTGTGATTATGGGAATTAGTTATCCCTATATTGTAATTGTTGGTGCAAACACAATAATAATGGCAATAACACAAAGAGAAACTAAATTGTACTTCTGAATATTATTAATTTGATATTAGAAAATATACAACACTATTTGAACTGAGGCGCGACACTCTCTCTCTTTAAGGAGATTCAAGTCATTGGTTGGCTAAACTTTGTAACTGGTGTAGATCTTCTCTGACTTGTCTCCCCTAAGATACAACAGTCCAACAAATGTCGTATAGCTAGAACAACATTTGCACAAAGTGTTCAAGTCCAATGCTTCACTAAAAAGAACACCCTTTTTTAGTTTACAAGAATACTTACAATTGCTAGATTTGTTGATGTATTGTAAGTTGTAACGTTGTTATATTGCAATAACTTGGATTGGGTTTGAAAGATTCTACTTATAGGCTCAATGGCCTCACGAAATTATTACCCAAAATAATCTGATTAATTTGATCCGTAATTCTAACGTAGTGGGTGTTATAAGATTAATTGCTGAACATAAATTCGATGGGCTGGAGTTACACAATTAAATGGATGAGATAAGGAGTTTTTGAAGAAATAAATAAGCCCAATAACTAATCCATTAAGTGGGTGAATTGCTTTTATCTATATATATATAATAAGTAAAGCTGAAAGAAACTCAAATTAGAATTCCAAATTAGAGTTCTAATTTTACGTCATGCGTCCTAAATTATTTATTCTTAAAAAGTTTTATTTCTTAATTTTATAACCAAATGTGGGACTATATCATAAATATTTATTCAAGTAAGTTATTAAATACAAAAACCAAAGAATCTAGAATAAATTAATCGTAAAATAAAAGTGCTTCACAATAATTAAAAATTAATATCTATGGAATATTTACATTTGATATCTAATAATATCCATACAAAAATTTTTAAAGAGTTAACAAAATATAAACATGACTATCAATAGTATTTAAATTATATATATAGGAATTATATTATGCATCTTATTGTATATCTTTAAGTGTATCCATACATATATATGAGGTTACAAGCTAGTTTTCTATAATAAAATGTCATTTACTCACTAATGAATAAGGATATTATATCTGAATGTATCTTGTAAGTGCACAATTGCACCTGGACCCAAAGAAGATTATGGGCTCAGGCCCAATGAGCCTTAAACAATAAAATTTGTAGAGTGTGGGCTTGAAATCTAGGTTAAAGGTACTGAGAACTTGACAACAGCCTGAGAGTTACAAACACTTGTGAATAACAATTGTTAATTGCAAATAGGCCTCCTCGGATGTAAGCCGAGGACCAATTCTGTATTATTTCTCTTTCTTTCTTACAGGTTATGATGATGCCAAGAAAATCAGTAGGCTGGATGCTTCGGACTTGAAAGGACTACTGGTTCTTTCTACGGCCTGAAAAAGAAAGAAAAGCGTATCAAAGGCGACCGGGGCTGCCGGCCAAAAATCCTCCGATGGTAAAGTTAATTTTCCCTCTAAGTAATCTGAGTTCCAACTTTCTTTTTGTAAAAACTGAACATACCTTTGCCTTGTCTGAATCAGTCTTTATATAGTGCCTTCATAGACGATTATCGAAATAGGAACCTCTCCTGGATTCGAGGCTTAAACGTAACTGCCATAACCGTTCAGGAGTTACACTTCTATTTCACAACGGATACATGACCGTTATGCGTGGGATAAGGGATTGTCACATTATATTCGGAGATTCTCCTAAGTATGATACCCTCGTCCTGAATTTCCTTCGTTGAGTGCACCTGCTGATTCCAAGTGTAAAATCCTAGTCCATGGATCTTTACGTGGACGAGTCCTCTCAGGGTAGGCTGTGCGCATCCCACGGACGAGGGATGTAGCTTCGCTATCACCCTCTGGACGTCCTTGTTCGTTACCCTCGTCCTGAGGATAACTTATGGACGGCTGCCGAGGTGATGACCGTCCATGGACGGTTTGGGTGGTTTGAGTGTTTTCATCCCACATCAGGTTACAATCCTTAATTTCTTTTCTTTTTCTTTAGAGAGAGAGAGTAAGCGAGAGAGAGCAAGAGAGATCCCCCATTCTTTAGCCTTCCTCCCCCTTAAATACCCCTTTTTTAGATGCCTTTTGGGACCCTGACTAGAAGTTTCTACCCTACTGTTCAGGGGTCACTTCCCCATTAATGCGGCCAGGGAGGTAGGTGCAGAGCCTTTAATGCGGAGGTGGCAGCCTTTGCTCTAGATATTTTCCTTAACACTGGTGTATCAAGAAGGTTCAGGGTTTCCCCCTTTAACCATTAGTCTTTCTAGAGTTGTGCTTTGACCTTCATAATGAAGCTTTGAATTCTCTTGGGCTTGTCCGAGGAGAAGGTCGTCCTCGGCTGCACCCTTGGACCCTCGACGTATTGGCCAATTTGTAGAATTCAATTCTGGGGCAGGTCGGCCCTCCATGCTACAGTCCAAAGGCCCATATGCCCATTTGGGTCCTTTTACTCCCCACATATCTAACCCAATATATGAAGTAATACATATCAGTCCATTGATCACCACATTTAAAAAGAATAAAATAGTCTCTCTCTCATTTTCAATGTAAGATTAAACATTTTCATTAGCTCCTTATCTTCCATATTAACTCCCACATCTTTAAATTTATATTATAATATAAATTTATTTTAATTAATTAATATTGCTCCAACAATAATAATATCCTGAGTTACCCAAAAAAAAAAGTTATCCCTATATTAGTTTTTATTTTGAAGAATTCTCCAAAAGTTTCTTACGTAATATTTGAAATTCATCATATATTTATTTCTTAAATGGTAATTATTACATAGTTGTATACTTGAATTAATTGTAAAGTTGATGATTTTGACAACAAGTATTAATCCATTAATTATTTCAATCAATATTTTTTAGACATGAATTTTTTTCCTTTGGATAAGTAGATAGTAAAAAAAAAAAATGAAGTGAGATTCAAATCATAAACATCAAACACTATAAAGTTTTCTATCACTATTGGACTATTACTTCAACCCTAGACATGATTTATATTCAAGTTAATAAAAAATTACTGATTTTTTTTTTTTAGAAAGAAAAAAGTGCTGAAATTTTTTTATAAATAAAGAATAAATTTTGTCCCAAAAAAAAAAAGTTTCAATTGTATGAACCAAGATAGATGGGTCATGGGTAGTTTCTCAAAAAAAAAAAAGGTCATGGGTGGGATAAGTCCCCTTTATATTTGGGCCTGTAAAGCCTATTTAAAACCCCATAGAGCTTAAGCCCACAATAAAACATATGAAAACGTTGTCCTTACCTTAATTCCATAATTTCTGCTCGCACACTCTTCTACCTATTTGACTCGTAGGATAATTTGTTGGAGGAAAAAGAAATGGTGCGGCGTTATGCGATGAAAGCAGGGAAGAAGAGGAAGCAGAGAGAAGAGAGGTATGACAGAGAAGAAGAAGTAGAAGAAGAAGTAGCAGAGCAACCAGTGGAAGATGAAGCAATTGCAAAGAAAGCTATGACAGAGAGAACAAGTGATGGGGAAGAGGAAGAAGAAAAAGAGGAAGTGAATGAACTTGAGGGTATCCCAATTGACCCGAGTGACCTCAAAGTTGCCAACAAGCCTAAGGTCATCTTCATTCTTGAAAGGGCTTCTTTGGAAGTTGCAAAAGTTGGAAAGGTATTTAATTTATAGTTTGGATTGGTTTTTTCTTTTTGGGATTTTCGTATATATGTTGTAAATGATGAAACTTTTTGATTCTGGGTTGTGTGGAGGACTTTTGTATTATGAATTTTAAGCTCTCAGTTGTTGGGATTTGAGGTTTTGCTTTGTGGGTTTTTTTTATTTTTTGGGGGTTTAAGTTCGTGTATCTGTTGAAAAAAAATTTTGTTTTGCTCACATGAGGGGTTGTTTAATTTGAATGTTTTATGGGGTTTCTTCTGGCTTGGTTGCATTGCTTTCTGTAATAATTTGTTGTCTCAAAATACCCAAAATTTGATTTTGGGTTACATGGAATAGTTTTATTATAAGTTTTAGGTTCTCAGGGTTTTGGGTTTAAGCTTTGCTATATGGATTTTATTATTGGGATTTTTTCATGGTTCGTGATTAATTGTTTCTTTTAACTTTTTTCCCACCTCTGTTTGTAACTAGTTTTATGCATACAGACTTACCAGCTGTTGAACTCGGATGACCATGCCCATTTCTTGCTGAAAAATAACAGAAATCCTGCTGAATACAGGCCTGACATTGTTCATCAGGTCAGTGGACTTTGCAATTATATGCTAACATTATGCTTCAATCATTGCTCTCAATGTGATACAATATTTCCAGCTATGTACTACATGCCACACTCTCTATGCATATAATCTGAAAAATCTATCTTGGTGGCTGCTGTCCTCGCTTCAGGATAGCTATGGTTACCTACATACTGCTAAAAACTGTTAACAGTGCTATGTCCCTCAGATAAGGCAATTTTTTCAAAATTGAGATGGCCTATGTCATCATATGTTATGCATTAGCTTTCTTCCATTTAATTTTGTATTTAATGGTTTGGTGAACCATACATGATCTTAAAGCCTTGTTGCATTCAGGCTCTCCTAATGATGTTGGATAGCCGACTTAATAAGAGTGGGGGGTTGCGAGCTGTCTATGTGAGAACCGAGAAAGGTGTCCTTATTGAAGTTAAACCACATGCTCGCCTACCAAGGACATTTAAGCGGTTCTCTGGTCTCATGTGTAAGTTCAGTTGGTCTCACCTAAACCTCAAAAAGCATGCTGATATTGTGTGTGTGTGTGTGTATTTTTGTTTGGTTTGGGAGCTTTCTTTGCTGCTTTCTTTGCTGTTTGTTTACTTTTTCTTGGCTACCTTGCAGTGCAGGTGCTACAAAAACTGAGTACTAGTGCTGTTGGTAAGCGTGAGAAACTTTTGCGTGTGATTAAGAACCCTGTAAGCCGGTATCTACCTGTCAACTCTCGCAAAATAGGTGAGGTTATGTTCTATGAGATTTCCTGTGTTATTTACTCCTTTTCTGAAAATGAAGTTAATATTTTCTTTGATATCAGGATTCTCATATAGTTCGGAAAAATTGGTTGATATAAACAAATATGTCGCATCTGCTAGCAGCGATACTGACCTTGTTTTTGTGGTAAGTTCAAAATAACTTTAACTTCACACACACACACACACGTTATCTGACCAAAACTCCTAAATCTTATTCAATACTCTGTTTTTAGGTTGGTGCGATGGCCCATGGGAAAATTGATAAGGAGTACGCAGATGATTTTATATCAAGTAAGTCTATCCAACCTTGCTTTCTTGTTTCGTGACTGTTTTTTTAGAAATTCTATATGGTCACATTCCTCTTTATGTGCTTGATAGTATCCTTCATGTTTGCCAGCATCACTTTCAATGAACTTGACATAGCCTCTTTTCTTCTGTTCTTCTTTTTTCCCCAATTAATTTTAGAAATGGAGGATTTAGGTGGCTTTTGTCCCAGCTGACTACCAAAGATTATATGGCTATTTTATTAGTGTTTGGAATGCTTCTCAAGAAAATTCTGAATTTGTCAAATAAGTTGTTTCTAGATTTTCAGAAATGTATTGCTTTCTCTTAAGTTTCAGTATTTATATTTGATTAAGAAGATACAAGTATGCCTATTAAGCATGTCAATAAGTGTGTCCCTACCCCTCCCCCCAACCCCCCAAAAATAAATTGGTGTAGCATATGGATAAAAATGTGGCTGATTTGTCCTTAATCCTCTTACTAGACATACTGTAGTCGTAGCCATTTGCTACCTGTATCAGGTGGGGCAGTTCCCACCTTTTCTTTTAACCCAATCCAGGATCATCAGCCACACCATTTGTTGGGTAAAGGAAAATTGCACTGTTCTGTAAAGTTTAGTTATCTCATTTTCCCCTCTGTGTGCATTCGGTAGGTTTTCTGTGTCTTAATAAAACTGCCTCCTCAAACTCTATCATAAATCATGTTTATAATATTCTTAATTACAAGTGGCATAGAATTATGAACAGCATTGGGGAAATAGCACCAGGATGGCACAATGCCAACTCTGCCCTGAACTCTTGTTGGGTCACCTTGCATATTTCTTTTTTGTTTCAACGACAGTTAGTAATAACCCAGAGCTAACGTATTAGAAAATTTGGGCAGTGTGAATGTGCCCACGAGCATGTGTATCCATGTACATGTTCAAAGGTGTGCAGGTGACTGCCTTTGTATTATATTATTTTTTAAATTCAGTATCTTAAAACGCAGAACTAGGGAGTTGATTTAAGTCTTTGCTGGTTGTTACCCGATATGATACTGAATTATAATGACTCTAATGCAATCTTGAATATCAAGGGCACTTACAAGGAGGATTTTAAGGTTATTTGACAACTTATTAATTGCTTAGTTAGTCTGAACTGCAAAAATAAATTGTCATACTACTTGTGTACTTCTGAGACATTGTTTACGGCTTAGTAAAACTACATTTGACATTGTTTATGATATTTCCAATCAAAATGTGTATTCAAGTTTTAATTACTTCAAAGAATATACTCCTCTCCTCCGCTTTCTCTTTATAGTCAAATAAGGTCCAAAGCTGCTTGCAAGTCAACATGAAATATTTATACTGGAACAAATTAAGATAGTCAGATGATATAGCTCATATGATTATCATCATTGATTGAGCATTCAAGGTACTGAGATGAAAGTGTTCCATAATTACCATTTTTAACAATGCTAGATAACACGTGCCTTCAACTCTGTTTTTCATATTTGGTTATTGCTGTACTGAGGCTTCTTTTTTTTTTTTTTTTTTTTTTGCTGAAAGAAAACATTAGGATAGAAACCTGTGGGTCTATTAGCATTCTCTAATCATTTTATTTTGCTTTCGCAAACAGTGTCCAATTAAATCATTGGCCTGTCTTCTGGATCAAGAAAAATTATGTTCCAACTGTAACTAACTTACCTCTCGTTTTGGCAGTTTCTGGTTACCCTCTGAGTGCTGCATACTGTATTACAATGATTACCAATGCCTTGGAGACGAAGTATAATATATTGTGAACGACACTCAATGCTGTTATTTGACAACCATATGTATTATTTGGAAAGTCTTAAATTCATTGATTTTCATGTAGTACATGTAATCTAGAGTGCAGTGCTTTGAGGAACTTCAGCAATTTTGATTTAGGAATTATATAATTGTTGTCAGCTATTTGAAGGATTCAGGTTGGCATTTTCTTTTACGTTGTGGTTCTGATAGAAATTTTCTTTTCTTCTCCCCTTTTATTTGCTTATTTATTTTGTTTGTGGATCTGGTAGTATATTGAGAATTGAGAAATGTCAGAATCCCATATAATAACGCAATTTAACTTCATTTTTTTAATCTATAATAGAACATAAACGAAAAGAATCAGCTGCTTGGTGAAAAAAAATATAAAGAAAAATTGTAACATGGATAGTAACTATATCTTCATCTACAAAAACAAAAAACAAAACAAAAACAAAAACAAAACAAAAAATCTCATCTAAACTGAGATTAGGTGTACTACAAACATGTCAGCAATAAAATTACAGACATAATGGAAAACACTGGTTTCAATGGCTTTTCAATTTGCAATTACTATACCCACCCTCTTCTTCACCGATATATAAACAGGTATATGCATACGGAGGATATGAGCATGGGAAAGCATATAGAAAGTGGATTCAGAGTTTTGAGAATGATATACTTATATTTAGAAGAAAATTTCATTTTGGGTCATTGTCAATTTGGTCCTTATGTTTTGGCAGCTGACTAGCTGTCAATTTGATCAATGTTGTTTTTTTGCATTTTCTTGACAACCAAGTTCAAAAACCAAAAATCAAAACCATTCTCCAACTCCAATAGACACATATATCAACTTAGCAACTAAACAAACCCTAATTTGAACTCAGAATGACTTCAAATTGAAAATAACATAACTTGGATCAAATTGATAAAGATTCCAAGTAGGGATTATAATAATATTTTCGCCGCCTTGTATTTATATATAGGGTGGAGTTTTTTGGTCTTTGTTTAATATTTTACAAGGCATTTAAGGTAATAAATAATATATAAGACATGCGGGATTAGCTAAAATATAGTCAGGCATCCAGTATGAACCTGATTCATTTTTTAGGTTACTATTTCAAGCAAAATTAGTACGCCTTTTTTGATATAGAACGTAGAACTGTTATGAGTTCTCTCGACTCAAGAGAGCTAGCTGCTTGGGAATACTGAACCCCTACATACATGCATACTTACCCTGTTACCCAAGCAAAACCTCTCCCATTCCAAGGCTATGCTATCTTTCTTTGGCCCGTGGAAGAGATAAATACCTCGAACACTTCTAGAAGCTATATAATATCAGTGATGGCCATAAAAAACCTGTAGCCCAATTGGCAGTTTTCTTTTTTATGTTTCCACCAAAGATATTCACAATTCAAGTCCTTCAACAACCCCATTGTAACTATTGAATTATCCCAAAAAAGAAGCTAGAGACTTCTTTCTACAATGTAGAAGCACAATAATTTTTTTTTCCTTTTTTTGTCTCTGCGTGAGAATGGAATGTAGTGTAATCAATTACAACTAAACTTAAATTTATTTCCCCCAGATTACTTATCTATTTCTCAACACCAAAACGCATATTTACAAAGGATTCTAATATATACATGAACTATAATCATAATCTCTACCAGTAGCATTCTTGCATATAACAATTTTGGAAATCATTAAGTTTAATGATTTCCCTTCATTGCCCTATAGTGGAAGCAAGCTTCTTCTTGAGGTTAAGGACCTCAATTCCTTTTGAAGCTAACTGGTCCTTCAGCTTTCCAGCTGCCTCCTCAAAATTCTTGTTCATGAGATCCGACTCTTTCATTGCTTCCATGTATCTATTACGGAATGCATCCAGCTTTGCTTGTGTCCCTCGAAGTCTCATCCGAAGCTTTGCCTTTTCCTTGCTGTTGTCAACTTCATCCTGTTCAAGTACATATTGTATAAGGTGCATGCGGATAATTCTCCTTCAATGAAAAGAGCATGTTAAACTAAATGGAAAATAAAAGGATACAAACATTGAACTGAATCCTAAGTCCTTAATGAATAATGACTAGACATTTAAGATATGTGATGACATGATGCGGAAAACGGGTAATGACCACTTTACCATTGTAAGAGCGGCAACTGTATGTCCCACTAGAAAAAATCACGAAACATGTCTAGGCTAGAATGTAGGACCTTTCCATAGAAAATTTGTTTATATGAGAAGAAAAGAGGGCTTGGTACAGCTCCAGGATTGTGCTTTACAAACATATACAGGGGTGCTGGGGTAAAATGTGACTTCAAGAGGGCTTTTGTTCCAAATGAGCTTCCTAGAAATTTTGAAAGCCCCATTTGGCAATAAGCCTTAAAATGTAAAATGTACCTGAATTCGGAAATTGTGGAGACACAATGCACAGTGGTCATCTTAAACCTAACATGCTAGGCCTGCTATCAGTGGATAAATTGATAAAATGACAGCTCTCAACATGATTGAACACTTTTACATAAGAATATAAGAATCAAATCGTATTGAAGAAAATTTTACAGGAAAATGATGCCATTTTAGTTGGTCCTTCAATGCAAGAGCATAAGCATGACAACAAATAAGAGATCTACCAATTTCTTTACTAGATCTCATACACAACAATTTTCCTGTATGCATGATCCTAAATATTTTTTTAGAACTCCATTTATATATATCATGAAAAGCTACAGGCCACTATTTGGTGAAATGGTATAAATTGCAGGCGCACAAGTTCAATTTGTTAGAGTGATCATAAAATAAAATAAAAATAAAAAAGAAGAAGCTAAAGATCAGAATCTTATGCAGATTAGCCCTTCCACAACCCTATTTTGTTGGAACTAATTCACTGGCTTATGGCCATCTTTGTTTATATTTCTGATGAAATGCTAGTGGCCAAGCAAATTGGTTCAGTATATTGTGTATTAGATTGGATACACAAGTAAAATCTTTTCTGCTTATTAGTGATGGTAGTTACCACTGGGCCAAAAGTCCCTGCTTATACCCTTCAGGGTACGTACAAGGAAGATATTGAAAATGGACTACCTAATTCTTAAGGACATAAAAGGTCATAATTGTACCTAAGAATCTCAGGAATGCAGACACTTACATTGTGCATCTTGACTTCCATGCTGGAAATTCTCCCAGTCAGTTCCTCCACTTGAACATTTGCATCAGATAACTGATTATACCCATAATAATATAAGATCATTCTCAGACAAGTTGGACAACAAATAAGAAGAGAACTTTTGAACAACCTACCATGTCATTGCAATTCTTTTTCAGACATTCCATTTCAACAACATGGCTCTGCTGCTCTTCAATCTGAGTCATCAATTTATCCCTTTCCTTTGTCATAATATGAAGTTGGTCTTTAAGATTCTGCCAATGCAAATACATTTATCAATCAAACAAATATGCTACAGGTTTTCAAAAACTGATACTAGTTTTTCAGTTGCAAGGGATAATTGTTTTCTGTTCCTTTTAAACATAATTTTCTTAAGAAAATAATGCATTTGGATGAAACCTGGAAGTCATTTGAAAGTTCTGATATTGCTTCCAACTCTTTAATTCGAATCAATAAATATTCTCGTTCTTTGTTGAGACAACTAAGTTCTTTCTTAAGCATTTGCACATCCTCTTGAACACAATTCTGCTCTAAAGAAAGAATCTCCGAATCTGACTTCAACATCTGAAGCACAAAAATCAAATTAGCTATGAGTACCAGCTAGTTAAAGTGAAGCAGCATTACAACCATATATATAAAACAGAGGATAAAGCAAAAGAACTGACTTCTTGAGATTGTATGCTCTCGATGTTAGCTAATTTTAGGCCATTTTTCAGCTGATCAATCTCCAAAGACTTCTCTATGCTGCAACAACATCAAACAGAAAGATAATGGTTTGTTTATTGAGACAGTGATAACACTGATGTCAAAACCCAAATGAAAAAAGAAAAAAAGAAAAAGAAAAGATGCATTATGTCTTTGTCTGAAAACAGAAGCGTTGACGAAACTCCTCAACAAAGAGTTCGAGGTTGCAGGCAAAGGACCATGGCTATCCCTCAAAATGAAAATTGATAACCATAACATAACCTTTCTCAGCCTCAGGTATCACAAAATAATAAATAACAAATTCAGATTCATATTCCTAAACGAAGAAAAGGTCTAGGCAAACAGTATCAAACCATCTCCAAGGAAAGCAACCCCAGCTTTTTGAAAAGTTTGAGGAATAAAAAATGTTAGAAATAAGTGATTAAATCATTAAATTCCTAACAGCTTAAGTTTTTGGGACAATCAGTAATTTAACATGGTATCAAAGCTAGAGGTCTTGAGTGCAATCCTTGTCTCCTCCACTCTACCTTCAATTTAAAATCCCACGTGTTGAGCCTCACCTATTAAAAGGGAGTTTGAGCTCACACATGAGGTGGAGTGTTAGAAATATGTAATTAAATTTACCATATCCCTCTAGCTTACGCTTTTGGGACAATCGGTAATTTATAAAAAGAAAATTTTCCTATCATATTCAACATTCACCACTATCCATCCAATTCTCTGTCCCTCTAGCTAGCATTTTAATATGGGATGACAAACAACTCAGTTAAAAGTAAATCATTCAAAAAACATCTAGGCAAAGGTATCTGAACTACGATCTTTACCTGGGCAAGACATAGAAAGGCCTCTAGGCAACTGAAAGTGAGGACAATAGATCATGTTGACTATCACCACACCACCATTAAGCATCTTTTATTTTGTGGACAAGTTGAGATAATTGAGGGACAGAAATATGGAAAACACTATCCTTATACCTTCATATATGATGGATTGAATGTAATGGTCCATCTCAACCCATTATATGCATATATTATTAGTTGAATATCTATCCCAGATCTGAAAATCATGTGGTGCAAAGGTGGAACACCAGTAACACCTGTGTGAATATGTTTCACTCTTTTCATAAATATCAACAAAAGTAGATTTTTCAGAGAAAGGAGGGGGGGAGAGCATCAAGCTCGAAAATCATCTCAATTTGTCATGCTCTGTCGCCCTTACTTGTGAATGTATGGCACACTTGGGGATAGTGAGGGTATCGGGTTGAGAAGGGAGGGTTCTTACAACACCAGCCTAACAAATCTTAAGCCTTCACTAGTATTGGAACTTTACAGTGTGCTATAGAATACCATAAATACATAGACCATGGGTTTATAGAATACCCTGGGCTATCTTGGTTTTATAATACCTTGAGCTACCTTCGTTTTAGGGCTACCATACTAAGCTTAATTTATTCTAATATATACCATACCATATATTAGGTTCATTGTAACATACAATTCGTATTAGTAAAGATGTAGTTGTTTGGGGCTTTCTATAGAGGACATAGGACGTTAAGTCGAACCATGTTGATGCTCTTGCTTTTGCTTTCTCTGTCTACACCAGTTTACTTTCCACTTTTTGTTTTAAAAATCTATATATAGATTGAATGTTTTGTATTGAGACACTAAATAAATTAATATTATTTCATTGCAAAAAATAAATTTCTACCTCAAAGTGACACCATTCTAACAATGTAAAGATAACAACATACTGTCAACATTTTTATTCTTAAGTTGGGCGGTTAAAGAATTAAAGATCCTCAAGCATCAAGGAAAGGCTTCTCTCAACAGATGACATAATGTTACCCAGTATTAATGGCACAAGTACTTCACTGTATGCGGCTGAGGAGGTTTTAAACATAGTGAAAAATAGGACCACTCTCTGCAGGTTTGAGCCAGAAAGGAAAGAATTCGATTATTGCCACACCCTGCCATCTTTTACTTACTAAGGATTATTAATACTCCTCAGAAACAGCCCAGTTATTTCTATTCTCCAATCAAGGAAACTATATTACAGCCAGCAGAGCAAATATAACAAAGACCAAATTATATATAACAAAAATAACAAGGCTAAAGGAAAGAAAAACACAGAAACAAACCTGCATTTCTTCTCCCATTCTGCATTTTCCTCAGAAGAAATCAATCTTTCCCTAAGAATCCTGCATTCCTCTCTACAGGACTCCAATTCATCCCTCACCTTACAATTAACAGATGCACAATCCTTATAAGTACCACCATGCAAAGAAGACCGCAATATTTGTGCAATTCAAACATTTTAGATGAATAATAACACAACACTCTGCCACATTTTAAAAAATATAAATAACAATTTCATTGTATATACTTTATTTAGAATGTATAGAATTAGTTAAAACATATATATAGGCATGGTGAAGACAGGCCTTTCATGATAGAACAAAAGAGGGAGGGGGGGGGGGGGGGAGAGAGGGAGAATGATGCATTTAGATAAAAAGAAGAAACAAGTTGATGCAAAATTCTTTGAACTTTTATTTTGAATTCAAAAAATAGTTTTCATTTCTTTTTGAATTTGGTATTTAACATTTTAAATATTTTATCGAATTTAAATGTGGCATGATTAACTTTCCGCAATTAAAATAGTGGCTCTTGTAGTCGTGAAGGCAGTACAATTTGAATCAGATATTTTATATGGAGAATGCTATTCTCTTTGTTTGGAGGTGATTCCAAGCACCCTTAGGTGGTGATGCCTAAGGTTTTTAGGCAAATTCTAGGTGGTGAAGCTTAGGATTTGTCTTGTTTTACCTTCTTTTCCCTTCATCTCTATTTTTCCTAACCCTGTCCAGCATTGCAAGTTAAAATACATCTATACTAAAATTGTAGAATAACTTAAATCCGAAATAACAAGATCACTTAATTCTATGCTTGGACATTTTGTGTTGCTAGATCTCCTTACCCCCATGAACATGTTATACCACTTATTGTTCCAAAAAAGCATTGTTCAACTATCTAATTTCATGTTTATTCAAGGATGCTAGGATGATAAATAAGACACTGAATAAAAATAATTGGCAATACAAGTAGAAGCCAAGGACCTTATACGAGTGCCAACCATAAGAGAAACTTAAAAAGAGATACCTTAATAAATAGGTTAAATACTTAGGGTCCGTTTGGTTTGGAGGATGGAAAAGTGGGAGGATAGAAAAGATTTTAGTTTTCCTCATTTGTGTTTGATTGGAAGGGTGGAAAAGTGGAGAGATGAAAAACTTTTTTGTTTGGTTGGAAAGATAAATGAGATGATAGAAAATGGAGTTTGTATAAATTTATTAATATGTCCTTCTTAAAAATAATGCTCAATTAAGAAAAAAAAAAAAAAAAAAAAAAGAAGGCAAACAACCAACCAAAAAAAATGCAATCATCCAAAAAAAATAAATGAAAATTCATGTCCAATAAATTTAAAAAAAATTAAAATTAAAATTAAAAAGAAAAAAACATCCAAAAGAAAGCACTGTATGGTACTATGGTGAATCACGGATTCATGCACATCATCATATTAAAAAATAAAAATAAAAAATCAGAGTCCAGTGAAACCGAAAAAAAAAAAAGGAAAAAAAAAAAATGGTATGCAAACCACATTTGTTACGACCAGGTTAAGGTTGCCAAAAAATAATAATAATAAAAAGAAAATGTGGGCAATTTTGTCCAAATATTTTCTCTCCAATTTGAAGAGATTGTGTTTTGGAAGGGGAGGAGAGAAAACTTGTGGGCCCCACCAAAATCTCTCCTTTTTTCCACCCTCAACCAAACAACCAAAAACATCATTTTCTCTCCACTTTTCTCTCATTTATTTTCCATCCTCCCTAAAATCACTCCAAACAAACATAGCCTTAACGTAAAGATGGAACAAGTCCTCTCATTGCTTTGGTTTTCCAAAGATTTGAGAAACCAACAATTACATGGTGGAAAGGCATTTAAATTCTCATGCCATAAAATTTGTGGTAGGTATTTTAAATTAAACATCACGATTCTAATAAATATCAACAAACAGTGCTATCAACATCATAAAATGAATCGGCATGGTGAGCTCACACTAGACATATTCCATGTGACATGAGAAAAACTATAAATAAATAAAATGACGTCTCCCTTTCAGTATATCCTTCTATCTTAAATAAAGAACTACTATTGTAATTTGGTTTTTGTATGGAAACTTATACATTACCACTTGTCACAAAAGCTTCAAATGTTATGAAATGGTATATTTAATCATTTAACCATTACTCTAACAACCCCCCTCACGTGTGAGCCCATACTCCCCCTTAATAAATGTGGCCCAACACGTGAATTTAATCATTTAACTATTATTCTAATAGCAACATTATTGGAAGATGGAGGCAGTGTACTCAATTTTTTATCATATTTACACAAAATTGCCAGGAGGGGTGGGGGGTGATAAGTTATCTTAGAGATTAAATAGGAGTGACAATTTTGATATTCACTCTCTTTATAATGCCATCCATGGAACCAATGCTCATTCATTCCCATGAAAGAGTATTTGGTGCACAAAGGTCGCCAAAAGGGTGTCATTTTTTTTGGTCAGCTGTGTGGGGAAAGATTCTCACAATTGATGACCTCATCGAGAGGGACTTACTGCTTAGTTAATTGGTGTGTGTGTGTGCTATAGTGGAGAAATGGTAAACCATATTTTGATCCATTGTGAGATTGCTTATGATTTATGGTGTGAAGTGTTTATAATTTTTGGCATTCAATGGGTGTTGCCAGACAAAGTAGCATCCCTTCTTTTTGGTTGACGCAATTAGTTTGGTAAACATTCCTTGAATGTTTGGAACTTGGTGCCGGCATGCATGATGTGGTTAGCATTCAAGGAGCAAAAAATTTGTACATTTGAGGAGGTTATGAGACTTATTGATCAATTCAAGTCTTTGCTACTCCGTACTTTGTTTGATTGGTCTCAGGCATGGGGTTTTTCCAACTATACTTCTTTTTTTATTTCCAACTCTCTCTTAGATCTTCTTGATTTGCTTGTATTTTTCACAAGGTGCTTTATGTTCATTATCGTGAACATAGAGCAGTCCTTTTTGTCTTCAATAAATTCTATTACTTCAAAAAAAAAAATCAAACCCAAAAACACACCATTAGAGTTTTTGTAGTTTGAACTTCATTTACATTGTATTAAGTTAAGCTTTTGAAACTAACTGTGACTAACATGGTAATAAAGCTGGCTTGACTGATAGTCTAGGGTTGGATTCCTAGGAACCCCATGTGTTTCAGCATCTGTTTTGGTGTTTGTTTCAGTTTCAAGTATACATGTAGAGGGCCCACACATGGCCAGTCATATTGAATGGGCTTGCCTATGAAGGTAGGTGTTAGAGTTCCTAATAGCTCAAGCTTCTGGGACCCATGCATCTAACATGGTGCCAAAGTATGGTTGTCTATGAGATCCTTGGTTCACGTCTTCGTGACCCCCACCATTATGTTGTTTCAGTTTCATTTCTAGTACTCTTTCCACTTTTCTTTCTATATGTGCAAGGCCTGCATTTGGTTCAATGTTATTGGCAAGCCTGCACAAGAAGGGAATCAAATTTTGTGTGTGAACTTGATATATATTGTTCGGCTGGGAAGCACGGGTGCGGCGTTTGGGCCGCCGCACCCACGTCCGACGCGGCCCGACGTGGGGATATGCAGGCGACGCCGCTACCTGTGCGTCCGTGCCGCGTCAAGCATCAAAAAAATAATTTTTTCAGCGCGATTCATGCCGATTCGGCCAGAATCAGTCCATATGGGGCGCAACACCGATACCGGCGAAATCGGCCGAAATTCAAAAAAAAACAAGAAGTGCGCAACGCACCGTTTTACTTGGCCAAAAAAAAAAAAGGTGCAAACAGTGCGTTTGGAAAAAAACAAAAACCCAATCGCTCTCACTCTCAGCCAAAACTCTCATTTCTCTTCAATTTTTTTTCACTCAGTCCGGTTCTGCTCTCAAGTCTCAGCCGACCCAACCCTGCCTCTTCAATCTTCATTTTTCTTGCGCCTCTCTCTCACTCTCTGCCTTCACTCTTCAACAAGAGTTTAGCAATATATTAAAAATATAATGTGAAAAAAGTATGTTTAGCAATATATTAAAAATATAAATAATAATTTTTTTAATCGCCGCACCTACACCCTACTTTTTTAGAAATTGCCGAGTCCCGCACCCGCACCCGCACCCGAATCCCGAAACGCACCCGTGCTTCATAGTTGTTCGGCCTCTTTCTAACAGCTAAAGCTTTTGAATTTAAGGGTATAACACTTTTTTGGCAAGTATCATAGTGTCTAACAAGTTGTGCATGCAAAGCTGGAAATTAGCAAGGATGATTTGCAGCAAAGATAATGCACACAGGAAAAATTTTAAGGCTTCATAGTGTTCCATGAACTCATGAACTACAATAATACCAACAAATAACAACAACAACAAAATCATAACCTCACAAAGACATGAAGGCAAGCTGTTAACAGGTGGAATATGAATCGTACCTGTGCCATTTCTTTTGATAACATCATAATCTCCACATTGTACGACTTTGCTTTCTCTCCTATGGCTTCAATGGAAGCTTTCTCCTTAGCAGACCATATTGCCCTTTCCTCCTCCATTTCCAAAAGGGAATCAGATAGTTGCTGCAAATTCCAAGATACAATCCACTGACCAATTTTGTACCAACAAAAACAAAATTACATATCATATAGATAAAACTCTTAACCCAAATTTAGGCTACCATTGCCAGCTCTTCCTTTTCTTGCAACAACTTTTTGACAGAGGTTTCCATCTTTTGCTTGTTGGATTTAGATTCTTCCAAACATTGTCTCTGAAGAGAGAAGAGTAAGATCCCAAATTTGAGAGAGAGAGCAAGGAAAAGAAGAAAATCGCTGTTAGTCACAATCAACATTGCTAAAATAAATTCCTAAAACCTGGGAGATGTAAGGAGAGATGCAGAAGCTTACAAGAGCTGAGACCTCTTCCTGAAACACTTGCAGTTCCTTGTTCGATGTGTTCAACTCTTCTGACAGGGCCTCTAGTTTTGAAGTTATACCTTCATTTCTAAATATAACCTCATCTTTTTCCCTGTTTGCAGCATCCAATTCCTCTCCCAAAGAAGCAATAGCCGTCTCGTATTCAAATAAGAGGACTTCCAGTTTTTTGTTTTCTTCCTGAACACCAGAAAAAGAAAAATTAATTATTACAATGTGCAGCATGACAGCAAGAGCACAGACCTGAAAATGAAAAAAAGGGGTGTGAACATAAAATCAACCATTGAGTAGATTAGGATCACTTTTAAAGAACGGAAAAAACTCAAACATTCATACAAAATTTTTGGGAGAAGCAATTTGGAGACTCATGTCCAAATAAAGGAAAAACCTACATGTCATGTGTGCAAAGTGCACAATGAAGCTTCTGTATAATTTTTATGGATAACATTTCTACAAATAGTCAATAGATATTTTTCCTAATTAAAAAAAGAAAGTATATTTGAAGATGTATATAGTTAACAGTGGATCTGTCCTGGTGCCTAAAGTATGAAAACCCGTTTTAAGTGAATGTTCACAACAGAGGACAAAAAATATGGATTTGCTTCGAGTCACAGCATGAAGCTCTGATTAACTAACACAAAAGAACCCCTTCATTCTAGCACAAACTAAATGAGAAGAAAGTTAGATAATCTTCTACAGCAATAAAACTCAAAGCTGAATACAACTATTATTTCATATGTACAATGCATGAAAATATAAGAACAGATATTAAGTCCAACTTTCATCACCTGCAATGTCTGTTCAGAAGGAACAGCCAGACCCTTTGCCCTTTTTGAATCAAACACCTTTGAGTTCCTATCAACAATTGAATCACGCCTTCTACATGCAAGTGACTCACGCTTGCTTATATCACGCTCAAGTCGAGAGTTCTGACCAAGCAACCGTTTTAACTCTCGTTCAGCAGATGCTTTCTCACCCTACAAATGTGCAGATAAGTTAGTAAAAGATGATGATCTAAATTAAAGTTTAATTGTCACATAAAGAAATCAAGGAATATAGTATGAGACCTCAAGTTTGGTTTTCTCCTGGATGGCATTCTTAAGCTTGGAATCAGTCTCTTTCAGCTTTGCCTTTGTTTTCTCAAGATCTTTTCTCAGATTGTCCTTTTCCTTAGCCAAGGAACAAGATGATAAACTCGATATCTCTTTTTCGAGAGTTTGAATTAGTGAAAGATATTCCAACTTTTCCAAATCCTGTTGTTCCAAAAGTTCCTGCACAAGAATGTCACTTAGCAATAAGTATATTGCATGTTGAAACAAAACATACAATAAATCCAACCAAACTTACTTTTAAGGAATTTTCTGAATTTTGATTATCTACTCTTAGGTCTTGTATCTGGTTCTGGATATCAATAGATTGATTGTACAAAAGAATCTGAACCCAAATATTAATGCACAGGAAACTATCAGGATAATGTAAGTAATTTCATAATCTCATGTACCAAATTATAGAAAATTACAAATAACAGTACCTTCTCATTCTCAAGTTCGGTAACTCTCTCCCTCATGCGACAAGTTAACTTCTCATAGTTACTGACAATCAAATTTTGTTGCTGAGAACTCTGGGTAATCAGAGTCCTGAAATCCTGCTTAAAAAGGAAAATGAGTGATTGCAACTAACAAAATACTGAAATAATTTCTGCAATACTAATTGAATTTAGATATAGTCCTCACGAGATGTTAAGAGTACTCACATGGAACACATCAAATAGAGAAGAAAAACTCTTAGAAACCTCATCCACAAGTGAAGAGACGCTCTCAACTTCTTTTTTTGAGTTTTGGACTTCTGACATTAATTCTTGGACTTCCACTGAAAGCTTGATAACAAAGTCAGAATTCCCGCCCTAAATGAAGATGCTACAGATCAGTTTCATAGGCTTAGGCAAGAGAAATTTTGTAAATGACAGATACAAGATACAGAATTTACCAAAACAAGAAATTTGTAAGAGCTAAGTGAGAAACAGAAATACATACATCAGTTATTCTCTCAGATTCATTGGAAGTAAGTTGCTCTTGAGCCATCCTAGCTTCCTCTTGTGCACATAGAAGCTCTTCATAAAGCTAAGAAAAATTATATAAGATTTACCAATTAAAAAGCAATATGTGACAGAAAGAAAAAAAATGAAAAAGACTAAAACAACAAACTGAAAAGAAACAGATTCATGCATACACATGCACATGTGCATGCATACACACGCACAAAGATTACTTAACAACATGCAACTCCAGAGGATACACATATACTACAACTACAACAACAACCAAGGCTTAGTCTTAATTCTTAATTCTTAAATTTAACTCCAAAGTTGACACACATGTACTACTAATAATTAATTGCATGCATATGCAATTCCTTTGTGCCAGGCTTCTAGGTATAGAAGAATGCTCTGACCTTTAATGGTTATGAAATTTCAGTGATGAATATGAAACTCCTATCCAAGATGGCTCTACTATTGAATGGTTGAGACTAGAGGCATCTCTTTCTCAACTTTGCTTGATTTCTTGAAGCCCTTAAAACTTTAAGAGTTACTTTCTTTTTTTTCCTTTTTCTTCTTGTTTTAAGATTTAGTATTTCTCTTGTATACTTGCTTCTCACTATGGTCAAGCCCCCTTATATGTGCTTTTTAACAAAATCTTCTACTTAATACTGCACCAAAAACCTAGATTTTTAATACAATAAAAAGAGTGAAAATTATATCAAGAAAACTCCAATTTCCATTCCAATTGAAGTCAGCAAGATATCCAATCCATCCTTTCAGCTTCCTCAACCCATACCCCTCCCCCAAGTGAATAATAGTAATATTACCATAATAGCTAGCCTTCAATGTTGACTTCAACATTTGTAACAAACAAATTGGAAAATTAACACATCAGACAGTAGTAGTAATAATAATAATAATAATAATAATAATAATAATAATTATTATTATTATTATTATTATTATTATTATTATTATTATTAAAATATTTTTTACAAATGCTGAAGTTATATGTAGCTGAATGTATTAAATTAAGATTCATATGGAGTATGGTTTCTTTTTTCTTATCCAGTGCAGTTTACCAATGTAACAGAGTGGATTTCCTACTGCCTAGAAGAGTTTAGTAAAAAATAATTAAAGCATATACTACAGGCTTAGATCACACACCAAGGTTGTGCATGATTAAATAAACAAATACCTCTTCAAACTTATTCCTGGCAGATATGTTTTGTTCTGTTGCCAGTTCAACAATACTATCTAGATTTTGCTGGCTTGAAGACCTCTCCATTTCCAACATTTTAATCTGTGAGAGAGACAATTTAGAAAAGAATATTAACTGGAACAGGAATACAGAATGTAATCAAAAAATAGAATAAACCTGCTCTTGGAGCCGCTTGATCACAAGAATAGCCTCTGACTCCCTTAGACTATCATTTTTGTCCCCATTACTGGTACCTTTATTGGCATAATACAGGGAATAATCATTGGATTTCTCACCCCAAAACAAATCAGCCTCTGCAAGCTTTCTAGTTAAGCAATCTATTTGTATCTCACTCATAGTTCTCTGCACCCCCAAAAAAAAAGTAATGTAAATATAAATAGAAGAATCACAGTATGTAATATCTAAAAGAACAGACGAATCACAGACCCTTTTAATTGTTTTTTTTATATGAAATTATTATCACTAAAAAGAAAAAAGAATCAACATAAAACACAATAACCTGAGTTTCAAATTTTAAAAGCAAATCCTCATAATCTGCCTGCATTTCAACTAATTCATTGTCCGCCTGCAAGAAGTACAGAGATTAGGTTTCCTATCCAGTACAAGAAAATGGAAAGGAAAAGGTATGTTACAAACCAAGGGTAAGCTTTTCATCTTGGGGAGTGGAGCTTTTCTCCTACTTGTCACATGTAATAGAACTGAAGGAGCAGGGAGAGAGCAGTCTTCCAAATCATTACTTCTAACATCTTCATCTTGTTTGCAAGAGTCATCCAAAGCAACATCAATTTCCTTCACCAGTTCTTCAAAAGGTAGAAGTGGTCCCATATCACGCTTAGGTTTCATAGGTTTTACACCAGAAGCATTTGATTGGACTGTGAAAGATTCCTAGAGTGCAGCAAAAAAGTATCAGCTTCATTTTTGACATATTGAATTAAAAATCCAAAATTATTATAATAGTACAAATGTCAAGGAAAACATCAATAAGAAATATTTTCAGAGCAGTCTATGAAATTCTTTACATGCATCCTGAGTTATGTAAGATAAGCAGCATCTGTTTACCCAAACCCTTCACAATGCCATGCTAATGTTAATCTAATCCAGCATGACAAGGCGAAATTATCGCTGTCAGATGCTCTAAAATGGTGGGATTTGATTGAACACTTGGATACATACCCACACCTGACACCCATAAACAAGCCTATGTAACCTTTTCTTTTTCTTTTTTTGCTTACAAGCGAGGGGGCAATTAGAGCCTAGGTTCTCCTGCATCGGAATTGAAGTTTTAACTTCTGCATTCTTTCTTTGCCAACTACCATCATTTCCAACCCTACTGCCTTCAGCTTGAATTTACACTCAAAATGTTCCTTTTTGTTAAGGCCAAAACATACTTTTTGTTCCTGAAATTTGGCCTGAGTTTGACTTTCATCCCTTTAATATAAAAAGTTGTAATTTCATCCTACCATTCAAACCTACTGTTTGAAGGAATTGCATACATGACCAATGGGTGCCAAGGTGGCACATTAAAAAGCGGAGATGACCTAGAATAAATTTAATGGAAAATAGATGGAAGGATGAAATTGATGCCTTATTATATTTCTCAAGGATACAATTGCAGGATTTTAACTCTTTTTTTTGTGAGTAATAAAACTTTATTAAAAGAAGAAAAAAACGGGGGGGGGGGGGGGGGGGAATGCCTTCAATCACATAAGACATGTAATTAGAAAGTACCAGCATCAAGAAAATGAACAACTAGGATCATTTTCAACTCCATTGTAGTCCTCTTAGAACCTTTAAAAGCTCCAAAGTTGTGCTCCCTCCAAACACTCCACATAAGACAAAGGTATTGATTCCAAACAACACCATTACCCTGTTTAGCAAACCTCAGCATGCCAACACATTAAGGACTCTTTGAGACATAACTCATTGCACCCTGAATAAACAAAACACAAGAGACCACAATTCACTAGCATACTTGCAATGGAGTAACAAATGATCAGGCATCTCCCCAGCCTTCTTGCACATGTAGCACCACTACACCAAAACTACCTTTCATCAGCAGAGATTATCAATTGTGAGAATCTACCCCAATTGAACAGTCCACAAAAAGAATGCTACCTTAAGTGGGACTCTAACCTTCCAAATACTCTTCTAGGGAAAAACACTCCTTCCCCTGTATAGAGATTTCTATAAAAAATCTTTACCTCAAATAATCCACTCTTTGTACGTTGCCAAAAAATCTTATCCACAACATCCCTCCTAATTTTTGTTGAATAGATGAGATCCATGAATGTGGTCAATGCATCCATCTCCCAATCATGTATAGGTCACATGAAAATAACATCCCATAGCATGGAACCCTCCAACACAAATGGTCTGCCAGAGTAGCCTCTTTGTCCCAAGAAATACCATACAGGTCAAGAAAGGCATCCTTTAGAATATCCCCGGCCCACACCACAAATCCAACCAAGAGCAAACATTAGTACCATGACCAACTGAAAAAGTCATAGCTGGCAAAACATTTCCACCCCAAGCGAATATACTTCCACAGACAAATGCTGTACCCTTCTCTCCTTTCTTTCAAACTCCACCCCCCTCCCCCATAGTCACACCATACTTACACTTCAAAACAGTTCTCCAAAGGGCATCTTTCTTTGTAGCAATTCACCATAATCATTTACTCAACAAAGAAAAACGATTCATATTGCCTTAAGAATTTCATATTATGACCAATGAAGGCACTCTCACATATTCCAAAATAGTCCTTTGGTGTCATATCAATTTTGTCTTGTGAAGAGAAACAGAGAAATATAGAGAAAAGAGAAGAGAAAAATAAATAAATAAATCTTCCATCATTAAATCCTGTACACACTGAATCACCCCAAGAATTTCACCTATCTAGGCACTTTATATATAGCCCAAAGTAACTCTTCCAATGTCATATCAACTTTCTACTTGTTCCACACACAAAAATTCTGAAATTTAGAGAAAAGAATTACCAATTTATCATAGGATTGTTATACAGTCTCAAACCACCTCAAGAATTTCATATTATAACCTTTCAAGGCACTCCCTACATTGCCCAAAATACTAAATACTTGCAAACAATTATTAAAAAAAAAAAAAATCTCCTTAGTGCCCAGTAAGGTTGCATTTAAAATAATAGAGATGAGAGATACCACAAAACTCATTATTGCTGCTATGTGTGTGTGTGTGTGTACTTTGTGTATAATACTGATTAATTTAGAAAAGAAAAAGAAAAAAATTTACAATTCATGAATCATGTTGCCTAATCAGATACAATTACATCAAGACAAAAAAACCACCTCTCTAAAAACCTCTCGTGGAAGCTTGCCTGGGCACCATGTGTCCCGCCTCTTCCCCTGCAGAAGCAACAGGAAAGTTTATCAAGAATCAGAGGGGTTGAAGAAGGGAAGGAAATTAACACGGTGAAACATCATAGCTCAAAGAGAGCATAAAATGCAGTTGAGCATTGGCAAGAGATGGCTATTGTTACAATTCTGTCAACAACAGTAGTCAATAAATCAATGAACATTCAACCCCTCTTTTCTTTAAAGGTCATCAAGGTTTTAATTCCACAGAAATATGTGTTCAAAACAGCCCCATGAAGTTCATCAATATACTGCAAATAGATGGTCCATAACCATGTGAAAAATAGCATCAAGACAATCATCCAAATATGTTTAATTTTCCACAAGCAGCTGGTGCGATGGATATTTGCAGTAGGACATTTCAATACACAAATGCAGCAGTGATGAATGCTTATTCATATAATCTTCTTTGGGTCACTACAAGTGAAATCATACAATCAATTCTTCCAAAATTGTATTGCCTAGAGTATATGCAGTGAGCCAAAGCCAGAATCTTAGATCTTATATATAGATATAGTCCAAACATCTCTTAAGTAGATAATAAAATTGAGCAGTGAAGACATTACAGTGAAGCCCAAGCTTTAAATTACAAGGTCATCTTTAACCAATAATATGTGTTCATTGAGTAAACAAATACTCAGACCATCTAATATTGTCATTCTTACATGCTGGGAGACAGAGCATTTTAATTTTCTACTATTAGATTCTTTGCATCATAATGCACAAATAATCTTTCTCGATCCAACTTAAAATAGAGGGGAAAAATGAAAGTTTGAGAAATATGAACATGGAACCATTTGTAGAGAAAATCTAAATGGGGTTGAGCTTTCTATAACAAAAATCTAAATTTTTGATAATGCTGAATATATGGATGATGGCTATTAGCCGCGAGCCTACTGTAGAGAGGAAAATTTTCTAACCAATTAAAAATTGCCACGTAATGCCATTAAATTCATGTAGTACATTCAAAACAGCCAATTACAAAGTGTCATTGTGCTACTTAGTAGATTCCACTATCATTAATCAAAGACTAATAGAAATATTTCAAGTTTTTCTAAATAAAAATCACAAATAATGTTCAAAAGCCAATCACATGTCATCACATGTTAATATTTGTATTTAAATGACATAAGTAGTTGAATTAAATACTACCATGTGTTGATTTAAATTAAGACACTTTGGCCAATCAAAAAATGTCATGTTTCCCTTGGAGAACAAGACATAAAGTCCCTCCATTTAAAGTATAACGTGTCACCAATGAAAGTCAATCACGTGTTTCAAACCTCCTCAAGACTCCTATAGATAGAGGCACTCGATTTTATGGGACAAATTGAGGCAAATTCAGAAATCTCAAAGCTCAGCTGAAGTCAAGCTTCAAAGCCTCATGCATTTTCATAGTGGATCCATTAATAATAGAGTGACTAAGGGCCTGTTTGGTTAGTTAGTTTGAGTAATGTTGTTTGAGTGTTTTTGATATACGTGTGAGTGAAAAATTGTGTTGAAATGTGTATAAATTTGTTTAAAATGTGTGGAAATGTGTTAAAGTTTAACTACCAAACACCCCCTAAATATTATGCTAACCGTCAACCCATCACAACCCTCCTCATTTTTCACTTGAGACTGGCTGTAAAACAAAATACATGACACTAAGAACATACACAGGCGGAGTTAATAATACAACGGGAGAAAAGAAAAATCAACACGTGGGTCTAGTTTTCTTTTGTTAAAGCGAATGGAAGACTTGGAAGTATTTAATAAAATGTATGAAGTCAAAAGTTTAAGCATGAATAGTTGCCACGGGCACATGGCCACATGGGATGATTAAAACTTAGCAAAATATATAACATCACAGATTTAAAGCATGAATAGTTGCCAAAGGCAGCAAGCAACACATATTCATTCGGCTGCAAGAAAGTAGTTGATTGACAAAGATGATTTGAATAAAGGTAAACCAAAGGGGGCATTCACTGGTACCTGAGATGCTAACACACATACTACTACTAGTAAAAACATGATACACAAGCATAGTACAAACCTTTTTATTATGGTCACGATTCTCATCCCTAGTTGAATACAAAACCATTGAGCTTAAGTTTTCAATTTTCTTAGCTTGCTCTTTCACTCTCTTCTCCCATTCTACTTGGGCCTTCTTTTCCTCCTCCAGTTCCAAAGCTATACGCTCCCTCTCCAGTTCAGTCTGTCAGTTCACATCTTTTAGAATAGATACAAATTCATCTGCTAAAATAAATCATCAAATGGACATCTTCAAACCTGTAGCAGTGTGTTTCGTAGATTGAGGATCTCCTCTTCCCAATGCTCTGAATGAGAATCCTAAAAAGGCGTGGAGGGAGGAAATTTCAAAATGGGCCCACATTTCTTGAAACATATCACAATTAATTCCATAAAATAAAAAAACCTATTATAACAATTAGACAAACCTGTAGTTTGGCTCGAAGCTCCTCAATTTCTTTCTTTTGACGTTTTAACAAAGCCGCATCAGTTAAAATCTGGCATGAAATAGCAAACTGTGTTGAAACACAAGATAACAGAATACAAGATTTTACATGCAAAGAACCAAACACAATGACAAAAGGAAGTCACTATTATGAAATCTGAAATACTGCAACAAAGAATGCAAATGAAAGAGATCTTTCTGTATATGCAGGCTAAATTAGAGCAAAACCTCATTCACCCGAGCACAGTTTGTAACACGTAAAGCTCTGCTTGCAAATTGGAGAGTGCTTTTAGTCTCATCTGCGTGAATCTGCCATCAAACAAATAGTACTAAGCAATCTAGACAGGTAGTACATCCAAAAACATATGCACAAGAATAGAAGTAAATAATACATTTGAATAGTGGTAATTTTCCTATGTCCATATGGTGCAGTGCTGAAACAGCCTCAATCTCCCCCCTTCTCACTACTTGAAGAATTTGACATTGTAATAAATTAAATTCCTTCTCTGAGAACTTTGTGCAAATGAATTGTACATGACCTTGTTCAAATAAGTGGAAACATTTTTCAAGAAAAACTTGGGAAGTTTGTCTAGCAAGTGGATGAACGTTCCACAAAAGTATTACTTGAATCCAAAACAAATATAGTCCACTACAGTACATTACTTTCATGATGGATTCCCAAAATTTTCACCCTTCCCTGTATGTGTCTCTCTTAAACCAAATTTCTAGAATACAACATAAACGAATTGGTACAAACAGCTCATGACCAGAATACCTGTTCAAAAAAATTTTACACATGCTTTTGCCACAGCAATAACCCAGGTCTTATCAATTCTCGTTAGACAACACACTGAATTATTCTTTTTCATATTAACTTTGACCATGCAAGCCCACCAAGGTCAAATAGAAGTACAGAGTTAAAATTTTATTTATGTACAACACAGGGAACAAACAATGACAAATAATATCAAGATTTCCTACAACACACTTTACAATTATTTTTTCTAAAAAGCCAAAAGCCTTGTAACTTAATTGGCACCTCCTAATGTTTCCAACAAATATGGCCAAGGTTCAAATCCCCCCTCCCCCATTGTAACTATGAATCATTTTAAAAAAATTATCTAAATCAATATTAAAAATGCTGTCATAACTGCATAGGCTAAACCAGAAAAGACAAAACTAAATCCATTGGAAAATTAAAAAAGACACAGAACTCACTTGTTGCATATGAAAACACATCGCTAGTGTTTTTGATTGTCTATCAACTTTTTGATATATCACAATATCTAGGATTGACAACAGATATTCCAAATATAATGTGTTATAGGGAGTATCAACAAATTTGACATCCTCAATATATTTTTTTTTTGATAAATAACGTAAGAGTATTATTAATAATAACAAAGGAATTGCCAAGCTAAGTACATTGGGGATGTACTATGGGTGCAAAAATCAAGAAACAAGAGAACAACGGTCAAGAAAAATAGAAAAGAAAGAACAGGAAAAATGAGAAAAAACCACACTCCATTCAAAGAGAGTGTGTAAGAAAAAAGACTTAATCTCCAACAAAGAGCATTTGCAACCCTCAAAGCTTCTAGCATTCCTTTCTCGCCAAATGCACCAAATCAAGCAGTGAGGTACCAACTTCCAAACATCAATGTGACGATGTCGCGCAAACTTTCCTTGCCAAGCCTCAAACACCTCAAGAACAGTACGAGGCATAACCCACTGAATACCAAACAAACAGAAAACCAAAGACCACAACTCCCAAGCTATGGTGCAATGAAGTAGAAGATGATCCACCGACTCCCCACACCTCTTACACATAAAACACCAGTCAAGCACAATCACTCGTCTTTTACGAAGGTTTTCTGTTGTTAAGATCTTACCTAAGGAAGCAGACCAAGAAAAGAAGGCTACCCTTGGAGGAGCCTTTGTTTGTCATATCATTTTCCATGGAAAGGAAACAAGATTATGAGGGTAGAAGGAACTGTAATAATCTCTAACCTCAAATCCTGTATTCCTTGCAGACTTCCAACAAACCTTATCTGGTCCAAACCCTCTCACTGACGAGGAGTAGACTAGCCCCATAAACCGATCAAAGGCTTCTTCCCAATCTTGTGGAGGACGACGAAATAGCACATTCCAGTGAAACCTCCCAGCAGACCAACCCATAACTTCAGCCACTGAGGAGTCCTTGGACCTACTAAGACAATAAAGCTCCGGAAATGCCTCTTGGAGAGTACAATCCCCACACCACACATGCTTCCAAAATTTCACTCTAGTACCTTCCCCCACATCATAAACAAGGAGTTTAGAGAAGTTCAACCAGCCACTTCTAATATATCTCCACAAGCTTACCCCATAAGGACTTGTCACCTTCTTCGAACACCAACCACCCCAAATATTCCCATATTTTGCCTCTATAACCCTCCTCCATAAAGCATCATTCTCGGTTCCATACCTCCACAACCATTTACCTAGTAAGGCAGAATTAAAATTACCCAACTGTCTTATACCCAACCCCCCATCCTGCAAAGGCCTACAAACTTTGGCCCAATTAACTAAATGAATTTTAGGTTCACCACCAATCCCATCCCACAAAAAGTCTCTCTATAATTTCTCCATACGCTTAGCCACCTTACCCGGTAAAGGAAGAAGGGAAAGAAAGTATGTAGGTAAGGACGATAGCTTTTAATGAATGTCACCTTACCCTCTTTAGATAAATACATTCTCTTCCAACCTGCTAATCTCCTCTCCATTCTCTCAAGAATAGGGTTCCAAACAGATAAGTACTTAAATTTTGCACCTAAAGGAAGGCCCAAATATTTCAAGGGCAGAGAAGACTGCCCACACCCCAACAGACCCACCAAAGCCTCCAAATTGGGTACGCCACCAACAAATACCAACTCAAATTTCCCTAAATTAATACGAAGCCCAGACACCTCCTCAAATCTAGCAAGAATCGCCCTCAAATTAGCAATCTGAGAAGGTTCAACATCACAAAAAATCAAAATGTCATCTGCAAATAGAAGGTGAGACACCATCACTGACGGACCAGCCGTACTGCCCACAGAAAAGCCTGAGAATTGCCCAGTGGAGGCAGCCACATCCAACATACGACTTAATGCCTCCATCACAATATCAAACAACAATGGGGATAAAGGATCCCCTTGCCGAAGCCCCCTAGAACTTCCAAAGAAATTAATTGGGCTACCATTGATTAAGATGGAAAACTTTACAGTTGAAATGCAATACCTTATCCAGTTTCTCCATTTTTCTGAGAAACCACAACACTGCAGCATATGCATTAAAAAATCCCAACTCACATGATCATATGCCTTCTCCACATGCAACTTACAAAGCACACCCGGAACTCCTAACTTCAATCTACTATCAATACATTCAGAAGCAATCAAGACGGAATCCAAAATCTGTCTGCCCTTCACAAAAGCATTTTGTGAATCTGAAATAAGTCCATACGCCACCCTACGAAGCCTATTAGCCAACACCTTAGAAATAATCTTATACATCCCACCAACTAAGCTGATAGGCCGATAATCCTTTACCTCCACAGCATCCACTTTCTTAGGAATAAGGGCTAGGAATGAAGCATTAAGACTCTTCTCAAACACCGCCTGAGTATGGAAATTGTGGAATACAGCCATAATTTCAGTTTTCAAAACACCCCAACAAGATTGGAAGAACGCCATGGAAAAGCCATCTGGGCCAAGTGCCTTATCACCATTACAGTCATGGATCACCTCAAACACTTCTTCTTCCTCAAAAGGCCTATCTAGCCAACTTGCATCTTCCACCGAGATGCTAGAAAAATCCACATCATCTAAGACCGGTTTGTGAGCCACATCCTCAAAGTAAAGCTGCCTATAGAATTGAGAGATACAGTTTGCTATAGCAGCAGGGTCCGAAGACAACACCCCATCCACCATAAGCCTATCAATAGAATTAACCCTCCTGTGAGAATTAGCTATACGATGGAAAAACTTAGTATTCCTGTCTCCTTCCCTAACACAAAGAACTCTAGATTTCTGCCTCCAAAAAATTTCTTCCAACAGGGTAGCTTTCTCTAACTCATCACGAATTCTTCCCATATCCACCCTTTCCTCCGCTGATAATCCCTGACTCTCCTCCCTAATCTCTAGAACACTAAGGTCCTTCCACAATTTTCTAATCCAAACATACACATGACCAAACACCTCCACATTCCATCTTTTCAAGTCATTTTTAAGGAGCTTTAATTTATTAGCCAGAATAAAACTCGGCGCACCGTGAACCTGGTAGGAATCCCACCATGACCGAGCCTTATCCACAAAACCTTCATCCTTTAGCCACATATTCTCAAATCTAAATGGCATACTCCCTCTCTGAAAAGATCCACCCTCAAGGACAATTGGAAAATGATCTGAGCACAATTTAGACAGCCGTCTTTGAGAAACTGTTGGGAATTTATCCTCCCAATCTGCAGAAAACAAAAATCTGTCCAGCCTAGCCTTCGAAACAGCTTCTCTAGAATTAGACCAAGTGAAAGTACCTCCTTGCAATGGCAGATCAATAAGACCCTGTTCTGAGATAAAGTTAGAAAAATCCCTCATAGCAGTAGTGAAAGAAGTAGACCCCAATCGTTCAGAAGGGAACCTGACCACATTAAAGTCACCACCCACACACCATGGGACGCTCCACCAGCTATTCAAGCCACAAAGTTCCTCCCATAATAACCTCATATCTCGGTATAAATTAGGACCATAAACACCCGTAAACGCCCATACAAACTGATCTGACACACTTGTAAACTTACAAGAAACCGAAAATCTCCCCACTGCTTCCTCCATTTTATTCACTACCCGAGTGTCCCACATCACTAACACCCCACCAGAAGCACCACATGAACCTAAATAAGACCAATCAACATGATGTCCACCCCACAAGCTACGAATCACTGCTCTATTAATCAGCCCCATTTTGGTTTCTTGAAGACAAACCACATCTAGCCCCCATTTCCTAATCAAGTTTCTAACCCTGAGCCTTTTATCCTGCTCATTCAACCCTCTAACGTTCCAAGAAATAATCTTCACCTTCATTGATAAGACACAACCGCCCGCTCAAAACTTGCACTCCTAACTTTATTTGTATCATACTCAACATTTAAAGATGACAGCAAATTCTTCAGGTCCGGTTGACCTTTCTGTCCGGACTTAACCAACATCTTCTGATCACCCACCACAATTTTCTGCCTTTCTTTTTTTCTGGCCTCTATGGCTAATAACAGACCTGTAATCGGCTCCTCAAAACCTTCCAATGAAGTTCCCACAGATTTCTTAAAAGTCTTTATCCTATTGGTTACCCATTGTGATAGATGACAATTATCCACACACTCCTTACACCCAATCTCCTTCATAGGACTAGACTCCAACTCCAACGGACCTTCGATAGCCAAAGGTACCACAACTAAAGACTCATCACCTCCCTCACAAGACCTCAACCTTTCATCAGACTCCCACAGCTCACTTACTAACCCGGGAACCACAGTCAAGGAATCCACTAGCCCCTCACTCTCATCTGCCCAAGTAACCCTCTTCCCTTCATTTGTACAAGAAACATTACATGATACACCCTCTCCCTCTAGACTTGAGCAGACTGACATACAGTCTGGAGAACGGTATAGTGACAATGGGAGCACTAATTGCCGACCATCACGCATTTGTAATATCCAATCTTTGAAGTTACCCCAAGACTTATCCAAGTCTCCGACCAAGTCCCTAATAGTTGGGCCAGGTAGTTGAACTCCCTCAAAGTTAGAAATAACCGAACCTTCGAAACCCATGGAATCCTCATCCCCTTCCTCCGATGCCACTGAAGAAGACAAAGCCACCAACTCCGACACTATCGAGTCATCCAAATTCATTACATGTTCCGATATCGTGACCGATGACACCTCCGGCACCAACCTCGACCCACACTGCGTGCTGGTCATCGACAACTATTCGTGGGAGACTTGGGCCACCGCCGCCGGTCCTGTCGGCTCAGTGGTTGGCTGCGCTAGTCGAATCGAGCTGAGCTGAGCACCGTTAAGTTCAATCTCCGTCACAGCTAAGTCCATCGGTACCGTCGGCGATGTCGAAGGTTGCTCCGAGGTGGTGGGTATGACCATTAGTACCCTCGACGACATCACAGGTTGCTCCGATGTCTTGGGGGTGAGCACCGATACCTTCGACGACGTCGCTGGTAGCTCCGATGCGATGGGTTTGACCCTTGAGCACCTAACCTCCTTCGTGGCAATGAGCTCAGTACTACCTGAGCTTGGCAACGTAAACCCATTCTGGTAAGAGGACTCCAGAGCCTGTGGGCCACTAAAAGAGCTTTCTCCAATCTCAAAGGTAGTTGGGCTTAGCAGACCCAGGCCCAAAATAGGTTCTTTATTACCCAACGAGGCTGAGGCATTCATCTTGGATGGGCTCAGACCCACTGCATTATTAGAATCAACCTTTCTTGGTACCCATTTGCCAGCTTGTTGACCTCCCTTAACAGCATCCCAAGATACCCGCCTCTTCCCATATTCATTTACACTCACAGTCAACCCTCTCCCCAGCCAACGTCCCTTCCTAATATCACGCAACTTTCCAAACTCAACCATTTTTGAATTCAAACTGGTCTTCAAAGGAATATTGCAATTAATTCCTTCCGATATTTTCTCCTCAATTTTATTCTTGCCATTAATATCACCTACTCCACCCTCACCACCACCCACAGCTGCCTGATGAAAACTACCAGACTTAGTTTCAAAAGCTACAACCTGAGTGTGAGACTTGTCACCTGGAATCTCCACATTATTCTTCACAATACCAGCCTTAACCTTATCTTTGTTAAGGGGCTGCTGAACATACTTCAACATTGCCTGCACTGGAGCTTTAACAACTTCCACAAATGACCTGGTAGGATGGTGTATTGGGATCTGCTTAGATCTGTACGGTACAAACTTCAATCCACCCAACACATATTGAGCAGGTTCCAACATCCTTCGTAATTCAATCCCAAAAGTTCTCCATCCTTGTTGTAATTTACCGGCTTGAATAATGATAGTTCGCCGCCGCCCACCAACCTTAAGCTCTGTCACTGATACAAACTGCCCAAATGAATTGGACCCCCGTTGCAAGGTGTACGCAGTAGCACCTTCCCTGAGTGTGAAAAATTGCTTAGAGCTAACCCCAATCACAATGTGTTCCAAATTCCGCATTATCCAAAGCACTGCACCCTTGCCCATAAACACCGATTGCATGTAGTATTTTCCCCGTTCAAAGATCTTAAGGGAGAAAAAATTCCCTCCTTCCTCAACCACTAACTGAAACAACTTAGATTCAATAAAGAAACTTCGGAATCCCCCCATATTGATCCTAATACATTAAAACTAAAACAGGGTTTCTGGCTAATTCGAGGTAGCCGGGCCTCCCCTATGTTCCAGATAGTTCTCAATCACAGCAATTTCTAAACATTATTGGCTAATCGATTTCCTCAATATATTATCATATTAACATTAATTTGATAAGGTTGTTTCTATAGTCAATGGCTTTATAATAACTAACACCAAGAGTATATCTATGTCTATCCACATACAAAAATATTAGCTTGCAATTAATTTTATTTTTCATTAACAACTCCATGAAAAGTTACAATATATAAACCCCAACAACTAGGTTGTAGAGTTTGCAAGATTTAATAGCAACAAGTTTTTTTTTCTTTTATTGATAGGTAACAATTAAATTGTTAGATATGTAAAAAAAATTAAGAGACTGATTAGTCCTAAAGAAAGGTGGTTCTCAACAACAAGCTCATGTAACACAATTGATAATACATACATGTGCAAGCCTAAATGCAAGATAATTTTTTTGAAAAGTTGAATCCTACATGCCGATTCTTTAAAATGATGATGGAACCTAAGAAATGTTATATCACTTGAAATTTATATCAGAGCAACATAGTAAATTACTTCTAAAAGGAGTAGCAAAGCTTAATAAATTGGCTACACAAATAGACCTGTGCAAGCGTGATATTGCATATGATAGCTGTATTTGAATTTCCACCTAATGCAGGTTGTAGAATGCGTGTAAGCTTGCTATCTCGATAGGGAACATGACCCCTGCAATAAATATTAGCTATAGTCAATTACAAACAAATAGAAAGAGGTAACATTCTTTAGCAATCATAGAACTTACCCTTGACTTTCAGCACCTTCACTCAATTTTTTAATGACAGTTCCTAGGGTCATCAAGCTTTTATTGATGTGGGAACCCTCCCTAAGGCGAACACCTTCTGCTCCAGTTTTTGCAGCACGTTCTGAACCAGCAAGATCTACCAAATTCTGGAAACAAATATACACATCAGAATGCATATGAATATAGCATCCATAATTCCAAATGCAAACACTATGAGGAAGATGACCCCAAAATTGAATAGTAGGTTCAGCAATCACATACCAAAACTGATACGCGAACGGCATCACAAGAATTGTTGATATCTTCATCTTCATTTTTATCCCGACTCTCTATTATCTATTCGATACAATGATATGGTAGATGAACATATATAACCAGATAACTAATAAGATTGGAAATATGAATAATTATACCATGCGAAAGATAGTGTGGGACCGACTACTGTACAAATTCATGTTTGTCTCTCCAATATGCCGATGAGCTGAAATTAAAGGCAAAAAACATAAGATTAGACTAACATTGTCCGGTATATATAACAGGAAGGAGACATCGAAATAAGGACTAAGGAGTGACCAAAAGTGCCCTACACAAGGGTGATTATGAGGAGATTTAAAAATGGGAAGGAAAGATGAAAAATATTTAAACTTTTAAAGATTTAAGGTAATCAAAATTTAGAAATGTGAAGTTTTAAAAAAGAAAAGCCTCAGAAATGAGGAGTACTAAAAGTCAATAATTGAACTTGAGCACCCATAGCACCTTGACCTAGGTAACATGTTATTCAAAATATACAAGAGCAACAATGTAAGCCACATAGACAACATTTAAAGAAGATAAAAATGGCGCTTTTGAGAATTAATTAAACAAAAACAATAACAAAAACAAAAACAAAAAATTATGAAATGTACAAAGAAAATAATACATTCTCCAAACTCCATGAAATGAAGGACTTGCTCAGGAGAGGCAACAATTTCTTCTCGCAAGCCAGCAACGTATATTCCCCTCTGCAAATATAAGGGAAATAGAGTAAACAGACAGTGAAAGTGTGAAACCAACAAGATATTACAATATCATCACAGTAAATAGCACAGTACCTCAATACTTTCATGAATCTGCAGTTTTCGGTGCTCAGGGGCCAATAAATCATTTATTTCCTCATTATAGATCTCCATATAGGACATTCGCAAAAGAAACTCTCGATCCACATCCTAATATAGAACAATGAATTATTACATTTATATACTCCAAAATTTCAACAAAATTTTATAAATAAAAAAGCTGTTACAAAAGTCAATGCACTAAAAAAGAGTTGAACAAAATTCTAAATCCAAGTGCTAGAAATCAATATTATTAGGAAGAATCACATAGAAGACTCAGATAGATGAGTAAGCTGCGAAGGTGAAACCATAAGTAACAATTTCATAAGTTTCCCCATGCAAGACCTAGCAACTTGAGAGTTAAAATTTTCCATTATAATCAGAAGAGTCCTTTATTAGAATCAGTGTAGTAACAGCGGCCCCATGGCTCATGTTTATATGCCCCAACAACACAAGATCAATCACCTTTTTCGTGAATAAGTGATCTCTACTTCACGAGGCCATGATCAATCAATTACATAGTATATGCATCATACCAATAAATAAGCCCCGGAAATTAAACGGAATTGTATAACCACTTGAAGCAAAGGAAAAACCCAATCTCATAAATGTTACCAAGGTAACATAGTACAGGTCAAGAATGAATCTTATTGAATAAATTTCAAAAACATGTAATTGCACATTAATTTTCATGAAGCACAAGAGGATCTTGGTTGAAGTACCTGCTGAATTGTTCTGAACAAATCACGCACTGAAAGTGGAATAACCCCCGGTTCTGCTTCCGAGCCTCGCATTGTGTATGTTTTCCCACTGTTTGTTTGCCCATAAGCAAACACAGTGCCTACAGCAAAGAAAATGAGATTATTCTAAGCAGTCTCACAGTCACAGCCACAACATATAGTTGCAGAAGCAAATAACAAGCCGAGTTTTAAGATTCAGCCTATAAATCACAAAATTTAAGAAATTCACAAATGTTTATAAATTATAAAATAATGTCAATCGTACAAATTTCACAGCCACGGCATATAATTATGAAAATTTTCAAATAAAAATTTGCAGTGGAAATTGCACGGACCGTTGAAACCACGAACGGCTGCGGAGACAATTTCTTGAGTGCGAGCCTGATAGACCTGAAATGTGTTGCACTCTTCGCCGAAAATCCGATCTACGAAACGAAAAAATTCAAAGAAAAGTGAATTTTTCAAGTTCCAAAACCCTAAAGAGAAAGAGAAAAAGGAAATTTGAGGTTAGTAGTTAGTACCGAAATCGAATTTGGAGGAGTTGTTGGTGGTGGAAATGGAGTTGCCGGAGATTCGCCATGGACTGGTTTTTGCGTCCTCTTGAGATAGCGGCCTTGCACGCACAGCCACGTTTATTCTCTCCATTTCCACTGTGTTTTGTGTGACGCTCGTTGAAAACAATGAAAAGACACTCTTTTGGGTTTGAAAATTGTTGTTCCCGCCTTGAGGACGAGTTAGAGTTTCGCAGTTCTAAATTACGGAAATAACCTGAGGTATCATTTTAATTTTTTAGTTTAGTTTAAAGTTGCGTTTGAATACTACTTATTTTGCTGAAAACTGAAAATAAAAAAAAATAATTCCTAGTTACTGTTTACACTCACAAAATACTGTTCAATTTGTCTTAATGCACTGCTCATGTCTCATAAATAATACATGAGATGGGTACTAAATATATATATATATATATATATATAAAGAGCAAACTACACTGCTATAAAGTATAAAGTTTCAAATTTTAAATTTTAACTCATGAAGTTATATTCTGTTGACATCAATAGCCTTCCATCTATATTTTCTGTTAATTTAATGGTTAATTTGGATAAAAAAGCAGTTGATTCAAACAAAATATAATTTTAGGAGTAAAATTCAAATTTTAAAACTTTATGATGTTAGGAGTGGGAGTCCAAAGAGAATGAACCATCAATAGGATCCACCCAAGGTATAGTTGGACCCAATTGTTCATCGAACCAGGCCCAGCTCAACCAAGACAATCAAAGTGCTAGGAAGATCAAGGAACTGAGGAGGGCAATTCGCCCAATGAGGCTGAGGAATAGATACTTCTCAAAAAGAAAAAAGAAAAAAAGTCATAAAGGCTATGAGATTGAAAACCGAGGAGGAGGTGTAAGAATAAGAGAGTGAGGAAGCTTCTAGATAAAACATTCATCACATTTGCATTCAATACACTGCATCAACTCAGTCTACCACATTAATGGCAGAATGACCCCTGAACAGTACCCTCACAGAAGAGAGATCGGAAAAAGTTTAGAGAGAGAGAAATAGAGAGAGAAAGAGACCAGTGTAGTACCTAGAGCTATATTTCTTAAGAACAATTGCTCCTCAACTAGCCCGAGAAAAGACTTAAATAAGAATCTCTCTTTTCTTGCTATATTTCTATCAAGTATTGTTGTTCTTGCTAATCTCTTTTCTCCAATTATCAAACCATAGTCCTAATAAATCAAAGTACTGGCCCTAGCTACCCACCTCTACAAATTAATTGTATTGGGCATCTATCCTAGTCCACTCTTAGTGGACTGGGCATGGGATTAACTTTTGCCCCCTACAAGTGTAAAATCCAAGAACCTCTATACTTTAGAGGTGTAATTTGCACAAGTAAAATGATGGAAAATGTTAGGAATAAGAAAGGTGAAAAACATTTTAATTTTAATTTTTCATCGGTCTTAGTTGTAAGTCGCAAATTAAACTCTTTATGTTTAAGTTTATTTTGATTTTGTCACCTTTAATTTATGCTTAAAACTTGGAATTTCATTCCTAAATTTTTATCAAAATCAAAATCAAAATTCTATCCCATTTTAATTTGAAGAAATGTTATGTTTATAACATTTTCATAACACTTTCACAACAAATTTTAAATGGTAAATTGTTATTTGATTGTTATGAGTGGATAAAAAAATAATTTGGATAAAGTTTAGTTACAAAATTAGTTGTAGTTTAAGACTATAAACTCACTCAACAAAATAAATTTTACAACATATTTTAAAAATCTAACTGTTGAATTGCATGCTCTTTATGTTTTTAATACACATCTTAAATTTTTTGGCAATTGGATATTATTTACTATATGATTTATAAGCTTATATTTTGTGCATAATTTTAAATTACAAAAACTTGCAATTTAAAAAATTTATTGATGACATAGCAATTAATCTTTAATTTTCTTGAAATTTTGCAAGCATGGAGAATATAAGAAGAAAATGTAATCCAATGGTGGATTTGTCAAAATTCACTTCTAATAAAAAAAAATATGGACAAAACTTAAATACAGTATCCTAGGTGTTGTTTCTTAGATTTCCCTCTTAAAATTCAATCATGTGACTTCTTAACTAAAAAAATACACTTTCATCCCATGAAAAAAAATCTACATGGTAGAATTTTAAAAATGAACCTAAAAAACAATACCTAAGTATTGTACTTAAGTTTTGCCCAAAAGATATTAAATAACAACTTAATAACAACCTACTAGGCAAAATAGGCAAATGTCCATTTCGCGCAAAAAAAAAAAGGGGGCAAATGCCTCATTTTCCAAACTAAAATGCCCATCTTTTTAAACTCGATTTTCTTAAAATCGAGTTTTAAAAAAAAATCTAGAGCCCTATAGTGGCATTTTAAGGACCTATAGCGGTGTTTTGTAACTCGAGCTCTATACAAGTTTTTTTTTTTTTTTTTTACCTATAACTTGAGTTCATGGAGCTCGAGTTCCAAAACGCCGCTATAGGCTTCTTAAAACGTCACTATAGGCTTCTTAAAATGCCACTATAGGGCTTAACTCAATTTTGAGAAAATCGAGTTTCAAAAGAGGGACATTTCCCTAATTAGTTTGGAAAATGGGGCATAATGCTATTTTTTTTTTGCGCGAAAAGGGCATTTGCCCATTTCGGCCTAACTTATTACAATACTACCTATAATTTGTTATGAAAATATTATGAACGTAATACTTCTTTTTAATTCAAGTCATCATGGGCTGATTGATTAAGTGGCAATTAAATGTTCTTCTAAACAAAATGGGGCGACTAAATGTTAGCTTGGTTCAAAATAATATCGTTTCAATGTGCTAAAACTAAGATGTTTTATCAACGTTATGAATATAAAATTTTTATCACTTATTTGTTTTTTTTTTCTTTTCATTTCCCCTTTCTCTTCTCCTTTCCCTTTCCCTTTCCATTTCCCCCTATTTACACCAACATACGACCACATCAATTGACTCCATCGGTCATCGTAACGACTTGAAAGATCAAGCCAAAAATACAAAATAATAATAATAATGTGGGGAGTAAAAGGTCCCAAGCGGGCATTTGGGCCCTTGGGCTCTAGCAAGGAGGGCCGATCTGTTCTTGGGCTAAGAATTTGTTAGTACTGTGGATCGGCCCATACGCCGAGGGTCCGAGGACACATCCGAGGGTGAGTTTCTCCTCGGACAGACCCAAGAAAACTTGTAAACTCAGTACGAAGGTCAAGGCAGAACTCTGGAAAGATTGTTGGTTAAAAGGGGGAAGCTCTGAACCTTCTGGATACACTGATGTTAGAAAAGTATCATGAGTCAAGGCTGCCACCTCCACATTAAAGACTCTGCACCTACCTCCCTGGTCGCATTAATGGGGAAGTGACCCGAACAATGAAATGGGAAACTTTTGGTCACTATTCAAAGGCACTAAGGGAAAAAATATCTAGGGGGAGGGGGTTTGAGCAACACGTGGATAAAGTGTCAGGAAAGGAAGTATTTAAGGGGGTGAAGGCCAAAGAAAAGGGGGCGGTCTGTAACTAAGAAAGAAATTAAGAATTGTAATCTTTAATAAAGAAAGAGAAATAATACAGAAATAATCATCGGCTCACGTCCGAGGAGGTCCACCACAATTATCATTCATTGTTTACAAGTGTTTGCACCCTATAGCCTGTTATCAAGTTCTCAGTATCTTTAATCTAGATTTCAAGCCCACACTCTACAAATTTCATTGTTTAAGGCTCATTGGGCCTGAGCCCATAATAATCTTTGGGTCCAGGTGCAATTGTGCACTTACAATTGGCGCTGTCTGTGGGAATCTAGTCAAAAAGGAGTTGGGATACGATGGCAGGCCTAGGTTCTCACCATGCAGAATCACAGGGATCACAACCGGAGGATCATTACGAGCGTCTTGAGCGTCAAAGGGATCGTGAGGGAAGTGTCTATACAGAATACCCTAGGGCTAGCCATACTCATGGCGGGGGTAGCACCACCCACGAGGATGGTGCTAAAGCCATGCAGAATGAGATTAATCGTTTGAAAAGAAAACTGCGTCGTGCCAGACGTAAGCCTTCACCGTCCTCGTCTAATCCTTCCTCAGCGGAGGTCCGGGAAGGTAGTTATAGCTCGAGGTCATGCTCACCCCCCAGCACAATGTCCTCTTATAAAGAGGACGACCCGCCAGCTCGCAGACACAAGAAACTTCCTTCTAGGGGCTTGGGGAACGATGCTATGAGTCGGGCGTTGCACCAACTCTCCAAATCTCCATTTTCACGGAGGATTGAGAAAGGGAGGCTTCCTAGGAGGTTTACCCAGCCCACCTTTACCATCTACAATGGCCGGACTGATCCAGTGGAGCACGTGAGTCACTTTAACCAGAGGATGGCAGTGCACTCTCATAACGAGACCCTGATGTGTAAAGTTTTCCCCTCTAGCTTGGGACTTGTTGCTATGAGGTGGTTCAACGGCCTTAAATCGGGGTCTGTAGGTTCGTTCGGGGAGCTTACTAGAGCGTTCGCTTCGCGGTTTATCACGTGTAGCAAAGTGCCTCGGCCATTAGACTCGCTGTTATCCATGACCATGAGGGAATGGGAGACGTTGAAAGCATATTCCGACCGGTACTGGGAGATATTTAACGAGATAGATGGTGATTTTAATGAGGTGGCCCTCAATACCTTTAAGGTAGGTCTCCCTACTGATCACGATTTGAGGAAGTCCTTGACTAAAAAGCCTGTCCGCAGCATACGACGCCTCATGGATCGAATTGATGAATACAAAAGAGTAGAGGAAGACCAGCAGTAAGGAAAGGGTAAGGAGAAGGTTATCCCGTAAGAGAAAAGGGATTTCAAGTCGGACAGATACCACAACAACAAGCCGAGGAGAGATTACATTGGGCAGTCCGGCTCGGCAGTACCTCAGGCCATGAACACTGTGTTTCGAGAACCAGTACACCAATTATTGGAGAAAGTTCGTAAGGAGCCCTTCTTCAGATGGCCTAGTAAGATGGCAAGAGACCCTACGAAGAGGAATCAGAACCTCTTTTGTCAATACCATCAGGACGTGGGCCACACTACCGAGAACTGTCGGACCCTTTGGAACCACTTGGAGCAGCTTGTCAGTGAAGGAAAACTGAAGCAGCACATGTGTCAACCTAATGGGCAGGGCAGTCAATCTGGCTCAAACAATCAGAAGAATAATCCATCTCGGCCGGCATTGGGAACAATTAACGTTATCTTTGCTGCACCTAGCAGGACCGGCTCAGGTCCCACTAGGGTGATGGCGGTTTCCCATTCTCAGGCCGAAGAGGCAGGCTCTAGGCCGAAGAGGTTGAAGGTGGATTTACCCGTCTTGGGATTTTCTGAGGAGGATAAGGTTGGTACCATTCAACCCCATGACGATGCTCTTGTGGTCACCCTCAAGATAGGGAATTATGATGTAAAGAGGGTGATGATTGATCAGGGCAGCGGTGCAGATATCATGTACCCTGAAGTTCCCCTCTGGGGAATACGTTGAAGAGATTCTCGGCAGCCAATCGGTGGCCAGGCAATGCATATCGGCCGCAGTGCTTCATCAGACAGAAGCCGAGTCATCGGTTTTGCTCATCCAAGACTCATAGCAATTAACAGCTCCGGATGCACCTAAAGCGGTGATAGGAGAGGAGGCTGTTTGTGAGGAGTTAGAGAAGTTTTTGATAGCGGATGACCCAGAAAGGTTCTTCCAAGTCAGCGTACGTTTGCCGCACCAGGAGAAGATGGAGTTGTTGGAATTCCTGAAAGGCAATATTGATGTTTTTGCGTGGGATCCTTATGAGGCTCCGGGCGTAGATCCGAGCTTCATTTGTCATCATTTAAATGTCAACCCCGCCATTGTTCCGAGAAGGCAGCCACCTCGGCGTTCTTCCAAGGAACATTCCGAGGCCGTCAAGGAGGAGGTGCTCAAACTCAAGAGGGCTGGGGCTATTAAAGAAGTTTTCTACCCCGAATGGTTAGCGCATACGGTTGTGGTCAAAAAGAAGAATGGAACGTGGAGAGTATGTGTAGACTTCACGGATTTGAACAAGGCCTGCCCTAAGGATTCATTCCCAATGCCGCGTATTGATCAGCTTGTGGACGCCACTGTCGGACATCTTCGTATGAGTTTTTTGGATGCCTTCCAGGGTTATCATCAGATTCCATTGGCATTGGAGGATCAAGAGAAGACTGCTTTCATTACTCCAACAGGGAACTACCACTATAAGGTCATGCCGTTTGGGTTGAAGAATGCTGGAGCTACCTACCAAAGAATGATGACCAGGATGTTCGAACAGCAGTTAGGGAAGACCATTGAGGTATATGTGGATGATATGGTGGTGAAGAGTAAAACAATACCTTCACACGTTAAAGATTTGGCTGACACCTTCCAGGTGCTAAGAAAGTACGAGTTGCGCCTTAATGCCTCAAAGTGCTCTTTCGGCGTGGGATCCGGAAAGTTCTTAGGATATATGATTACTCATAGAGGGATAGTGGTAAACCCAGCGCAGGTCAAAGCTATTCAGAATTTGTAGCCCCCTCGGAACCCAAAAGAAATCCAGAAATTGACCGGGATGATTGCCGCACTGAGCAGATATATCTCTTAGTCAGCTGACCGGTGCCATCCTTTCTTCCAGTTGTTGAATAAATGGAAGGGGTTTCAATGGACAGAGGACTGCGTGTTAGCCTTCCAACAGCTTAAACAATATCTTTCTCGGCCACCCATTTTGTCTCGCCCCGAGGCGGACGAGGTCTTGTTTGCTTATCTGGCAGTGGCCGTCCACGCGGTCAGCCTGGTCCTCATAAGGGATGAAAGCGGGGTGCAAAGACCGGTCTACTACGTTAGCAAATCTTTGAATGAGGCTGAAATGCGCTATCTACTCTTGGAGAAAGCACTTCTGTCCATAGTTCATGCTACGCGAAAACTTCTTCATTATTTCCAATCTCACACTGTGGTGGTTCTGACCCAATTGCCTCTCAAGGTGGTGTTACGCAGCGCCGATTACTCTGGCAGGGTGGCAAAGTGGGGAACCATTTTGGGAGTCTTTGACATTAAATACAAGCCTCGCACCTCGGTGAAGGGCCAGGTCCTTGCTGACTTTGTGGCAGAATTTACCGAACCATTGCTAGAGGAAACTCTGAAAGAGGCACACATGGATGGAAAATCAGTTGGTGTGGTCACAGCCGCATCACCTCCGACTTGGAAATTGTATGTGGATGGGACAGGGAATCAGAGAGGATCTGGTGTCGGACTTGTCCTGATATCCCCGGAGGGAATTGTCTTCGAAAAATCTCTAAGGCTGTCATTCTCGGCTACTAATAATGAAGCCGAGTACAAAGCAGTCTTGGTGGGCATGAACATGATACATAGGATGGGTGGAAAGGAAGTCCATGCGTTCTCGGACTCTCAGTTAGTGGTCGGCCAGGTAACGGGGACCATGGAGGCTAGGGACCCGAGAATGCAGGAATATTTGGCCTAGGTCAAGCGTCAGCAAGCTGAATTTGACTCCTTTGTCTTAGCTCACATTTCTAGGAGTGGAAACACCCATGCAGATTCTTTGGCCACATTGGCAACGTCTTCGGCTCAGGGTTTACCTAGGATTGTCCTTATGGAGGATTTGCTAGAGCAAACTCTTATCACTGTCAACGCAGCTCGCATCCATCTGATAAGGCCTGGACCTAGTTGGATTGACCCGGTCGTATCTTTTCTTAAGAACGATATCCTTCCTAAAGACAAGTCTGAAGCAGATAAGATACGCCGAAAGGCGCCACGTTTCTGGTTGTCCGAGGACCAGAAACTGTATAAACGATCCTTCTTAGGACCGTACTTGTTGTGTGTGCACCCTGAATCAACGGAAGCACTTCTGGAAGAGCTGCATGAAGGGATTTGTGGGAGCCACACCGGGGGAAGATCCTTAGCCCATAGAGCTCTGACTCAGGGTTATTGGTGGCCCAATATGCAGAGGGAGGCTCAGGATTATGCTCGAAAATGTGATCAATGCCAGAGGTTCGCCCCTAATATTCATCAACCTGGAGGGGTTCTAAATCCTCTCTCCAGTCCCTAGCCTTTTGCACAATGGGGATTGGACATCGTAGGGCCATTTCCGAGGGCTGCAGGAAACAAAAGATGGCTCCTCGTGGGGACGGACTACTTCACTAAATGGATCAAGGCCGAGCCCTTAGCAAATATCAGAGACGTTGATTCCAAGAAGTTTTTCTGGAAAAACATCGTCACTAGATTCGGTATACCACACACACTTATCTTGGACAATGGTGTTCAATTCGATAGCAAGGCTTTTAGGAAATATTGTGGCGATATGGGCATCATAAATAGATACTCCACCCTAGCTTATCCTCAAGGAAATGGGCAAGCCGAGGCCGTTAACAAGGTCATAGTCAGTGGGCTCAAGAAAAGATTGGACGATGCGAAAGGCAGATGGGTAGAAGAACTCCCACATATTTTGTGGACATATCGGACTACACCGCGCAGGTCCACGGGAGAAACGTCATTCTCTATAACTTATGGAGCCGAGGTGGTGATACCTCTAGAATCTGGTTTTCTCACCCTGAAGACGAGTTCTTTTAGCCCGGAGAATAACGATGACCTCCTGGAGAAAGGTCTTGATTTAGTTGAGGAACGGCGCGGGGCAGCTATGGTCCAAATGGCTTATTATCAGCAGAAACTTAAACGGGGATATGATGCCCACGTGAAGCTAAGGCCACTCGCACATGGGGATCTTGTACTAAGAAAAGTTGTGGGCACTTCTAAGAACCCAGCTTGGGGTAAGCTAGGACCAAACTGGGAAAGCCCCTATCGCATTGTTTCAGCAGCAGGCATAAGGTCGTATCGGCTAGCTGACCTAGATGAAAGAATTGTACCACGCCCATGGAATGTAAATAACTTTCGAAGGTATTATTATTAATAAAATTTGCTTTTGTTAGTTAGCAGTTCAAAGTTATAAATACCTTAGGGGCTTGCGGTTACTATTCTTAAGTGTCAAACAGAAACTTGGTTAAGTATGGTCCTCGGACCACAAACCTTGTGGAAATTGATATCTTGTCATTTGTTAAACAGAACCTTAGTTATGCCGGGTCCTTGGACCTCCTGCTTTGGGAAATTAACATTTGAAGTTACTATTCTTAAGTGTCAAACAGAAACTTGGTTAAGTATGGTCCTCGGACCACAGACCTTGTGAAAATTGATATCTTGTCATTTGTTAAACAGAACCTTAGTTATGCCGGGTCCTCGGACCTCCTACTTTGGGAAAATTAACATTTGAAGTTACTATTCTTAAGTGTCAAACAGAAACTTGGTTAAGTATGGTCCTCGGACCACAAACCTTGTGAAAATTGATATCTTGTCATTTGTTAAACAGAACCTTAGTTATGCCGGGTCCTCGGACCTCCTACTTTGGGGAAATTAACATTTGAAGTTACTATTCTTAAGTGTCAAACAGAAACTTGGTTAAGTATGGTCCTTGGACCACAAACCTTGTGAAAATTGATATTTTGTCATTTGTTAAACAGAACCTTAGTTATGCCGGATCCTCGGACCTCCTACTTTGAGGAAATTAACATTTGAAGTTACTATTCTTAAGTGTCAAATAGAAACTTGGTTAAGTATGGTCCTTGGACCACAAACCTTGTAGAAATTGATATCTTGTCATTTGTTAAACAGAACCTTAGTTATGCCGGGTCCTCGGACCTCATATTTTGGAGAAATTAACATTTGAAGTTACTATTCTTAAGTGTCAAACAGAAACTTGGTTAAGTATGGCTCTCGGACCACAAATCTTGTGAAAGTTGATATCTTTTCATTTGTTAAACAGCACCTTAGTCACTGTTCTTATTCTTATCACACGCTTTGTGGAAATCAGTATCTCATCATTCATTAACTTAGGTCTTAAGTTCTATATCTTTACGTGTTAAACAAATTTTTGTAAGGAATGGCCCTCGGACCTTACATCCTACTGAAAGTAATACCTTAGATTACAAAAGTTTAACCATCATATGAGTTTTTTAACTAAAGCATTGTTTAATATCCAAACTAAGTTAATCTCTGTCAGGTTCTTAAGTATTCTACTTTGCAAAGTAAATATGCGCATGGCTGTGTGGAGGTTATAATTGTGCAACTCCTGGAGTTAGATTTGTTTATTTTGTTCTTCCTTTAACTATGTATTAATGAGAATTTTTATGACAAGCACAAAAAGAATAAAGTAAAACAAATACAACATGAGTGAAAGTCAAACAAAATTGTCTTTCATTAATAATTCTGGCATACATTACATGCTAAGTTCTGATTACAAAGAAAGAGAAGTCCTAGGCTAGTCCTTAAACTCATGGAGGGGGGTTTTGCTGAGAAGTGCTGGTTGCCTCGGTGTTTCTTAGCTCCAACTCAAAGGAAGACAGAACTTGTTTCCCTTTGTCTGCTGCAGTTGTTGGAGGGACAATGGGCTCCACACTCTGGCTCAAGCCCTTCTCGGCATCCCCACCCTTCCTTCTCTTTGTTGGAACCTCGAAGGTTCTATGGGATTTGGAACGAGCTCTGGGACCATGAAAGGAAGAGCGGGAAGGAGCTGCCTCGGGGCGGGAGCAACGGCGGGAGCCTCTTCTATCTCCTGTATGTCCGGAAGGGAGCCAAACGTTCTCGGACTTCACTTAGCTCCGAGGCCGAGGAACCCTACTAGGTTTAGAGCTTCCCCCGGACTTGACGACGTACTCCCGCCAAGGCCGCGAAAGCCTCTGTCAGCTGCTCTTCTGTTGCAGCTACCCCTTCTTCATAACTCGCCTGCTTGGCGGCCTCCAGAGAGCGCTTGAATGCGCTGGCTTCCTCCTTCATTCGCGTAAGCTCCTTCTCCAAATCTGAGCGCTCCTTCTCGGCTTAGGAGAGCTCGTCATCCTTTTGGTGGAGAAGCTTGCGCTGCCCTTCTATTTGGGTCTTCATAGTCTTCAGGCTGGCCTCGGCACCGTTTCTTTCTCTTTTTAGATCAGCCACCTGAGAGACGAGTTTCTCATTTTCTGCGAGGACCTGGCCTAGGGACTTCTCAATCTCCATTCGAATGTCAGCCTCCATTCTGGCTTTCTTCCGAGAGTCCTCTATAAACTTCTCGGCTACAAAGACTTCTTGAACGGCCTACCATAGTGTTAGAGAATTAGATATAGCAGAACACTCATTAATAATCTGATATTATGAAAGATAGAATGTTCATAAAAAGTTAAAACTTACAAGGGCTAATTCCCTTTTTAAAGACAGAAATAGTTGAGGTTGGCTCATTCTTTCCAAGGTTTCCATATCCTTGGCAGCAGAAGAAGGCGCTCCAACGCGTCAGCCAGGTGGTGGGCGTGGCCTTGTTGGATTGCCCTAATACTAGACTGGCAAGAAATTGGTGCACTGTCCAGTTTTAAGTCAGGAGACCAGGTAGCCGGTGCTCAGCGCACTTTGGCCATATCTCTGATCTCCCCACTCTCAACTGAGCAAGCCCGACCTTTGCCCTTGTCCAGCTTCTGCTGCTGAGCTGGCTGCGGCTGTTGTGGTGGCCTTTTTGTTTTTCGCCAGCAGTCTCCTCGGCCTCCCCCTTTCTTTTCTTTTTAGGCTCCTCAACTGGAAGTTTGGGTTCGGCTGGAGGAGGGGGAGGTGGCAAAGATGGAAGAGCTTGGGACCCTCCCGCCCTCTTCTGAACAACTTTCTCGCCTTTCTTGGTTAGAAGGCCTTGAAGCTTGTCCATGTCCTCCTCGGAGTCGTCTTCTGGGTGGGCAACAACGAACCCTGCAATTTCGGAGGCCTCGGTGGGCTCTTCTTCCTCGTCAGAAAGTACGACGAATTGGTTTCCTCGGGTTCCTTCGACATCCTCGAGCTGAAACTTATCTATTTCGTTGTCTAATGTGTGCGAAGAGGACACTTGCTCCTCCAGGACAACAGTCGCTTGGGAGTGTGTTGAGAGGGGGATCGCCGCAATTGGACGACTGTACAGAATGGTGTTGGGGTCGTCGGGGATGTCGTGGTCGGCAAGAAATCGCGGTCTTGCTACGTGTATTCTCTTACGCCTTCTATCCCCCGCTATGATGGCGTTCTCTATCTCCTGGAAGTCCGAGGATATTGGGTCGTAGCCTAGTATCAGGTGGGCCGCTCTGAGTTGCAAGTCTTTGCTCACGAACACCTTTGAGCGTAGCACTCGGTTCAGATCCGCGACGTTACAGTGACTCAAGCGAGGGCGCACGAGTTGTTTATCTGCAAAGAAAGACACCAAGGACAGATGAACATGATCAGACTTTTAAGACATGTGGTAAATCAAAATCAAACAGTTTATAAATGCAAATGACATTCTAAGATGCTTATATGGATTTATGGGGTGGGAAGTTAGATCCTAAGTCGCACCTGGATCTCCCCACTCAACTGGGCAGTGGGGGCCGTCGTGCCAGTTGCCTGAGACAATGAGGTAGTCGTCCTTCATGCCTTTATTGGACTTGGGCAGACAAGAGATTAACCTAACTACGCTAGAGCGGGATTTGATGTAATAACCTACATTGGTAAGTTTATGGCACTCGTACATAAAAACGACGTCGTGCCAGGTAAGGTTCAGACCCATCTACTCGTTTAGAGCGTCGACGCTTCCTAGGACTCTAAAGACGTTGGGAACACATTGGTTGGGGCACAACCGGTGGTTGCGGAGGTATTCCCTGGTCACGCTCTTCATAGGGAGGGTCATCCCACCTTCTATGAAGGCAATCATGGGAATGATAACCTCTCCCATTCTCCTAGACCCAGCCACGGCTTCCACCGGACAGTATCTTAAACCTACGTCGCTGGGAATGTTATACTTAGCTCTGAAACCTTCCATCCCAGCGGCGGTGTCAACTAAACACTTAAATCTACCCATTAGGAAAGAACGAAAGACTAAATTTTAAGAGGGAGAATGGTTAAAATGGGAGCCGAGGACAATATCCGAGGAGAATGGAGTAAAGAAAAAGAATAGGAAACTTACAAGTTTGAAGTTGTGCGAGTTTCCACGGATTTTTGCAGAGAAAAAGGTGATTGCTGATGTTTTGATGTGATTAGCCTCTGAAGAAATAAATGAAGGCGCAGGTTCCCAAAGCGTCACGACGTGCGGGAAGCGGCCTCAAAATTTTATTCGTCCCGCCCAAATTTTCAGGGGGTAACAAGGGCCGTTGGATGCTCATCTCACCGTTGAACGTGGGGGACAAAGTGTAACTTACGGTAATAAGTGCACGCGTTTTTGAAATTAAAACCGCCAAGTGTCATCGTCTGGAACGCGAAACGATCTCCACACGCATGGTTATTTACAAAACGTGTAAGGTAAGTCCTCGTTGGATCAAAACCCTATTTTTCTCCTCGGATGCTGAAAAATAGAGTTTTGAGGGGCTATTGTGGGGAGTAAAAGGTCCTAAGCGGGCATTTGGGCCCTTGGGCTCTAGCAAGGAGGGCCGATCTGTTCTTGGGCTAAGAATTTGTTAGTACTGCGGATCGGCCCATACGCCGAGGGTCCGAGGACACATCCGAGGGTGAGTTTCTCCTCGGACAGACCCAAGAAAACTTGTAGACTCAGTACGAAGGTCAAGGCAGAACTCTGGAAAGATTGTTGGTTAAAAGGGGGAAGCTCTGAACCTTCTGGATACACCGATGTTAGAAAAGTATCATGAGTCAAGGCTGCCACCTCCACATTAAAGACTCTGCACCTACCTCCCTGGTCGCATTAATGGGGAAGTGACCCCTGAACAGTAGAGCTGAAACTTTTGGTCACTATTCAAAGGCACTAAGGGAAAAAATATCTAGGGGGGAGAGGGTTTGAGCAACACGTGGATAAAGTGTCAGGAAAGGAAGTATTTAAGGGGGGTGAAGGCCAAAGAAAAGGGGGCGGTCTGTAACTAAGAAAGAAATTAAGAATTGTAATCTTTAATAAAGAAAGAGAAATAATACAGAAATAATCCTCGGCTCACGTCCGAGGAGGTCCACCTGCAATTATCATTCATTGTTTACAAATGTTTGCACCCTATAGCCTGTTATCAAGTTCTCAGTATCTTTAATCTAGATTTCAAGCCCACACTCTACAAATTTCATTGTTTAAGGCTCATTGGGCCTGAGCCCATAATAATCTTTGGGTCCAGGTGCAATTGTGCACTTACAAATAATAATAATAATAATAATAATAATATGAAGAAAAATAATAAAAAACAAAAACACAAAATCATATGGACAGTTACATCTTACATGTAAATAATCAAAAAAAATTTCCCTCCACCAACAAAGTCAAGCACACAATAGAGATACCTAAAACAAATCACCTTTTTCAATATGCCACCTTTGTGTCTCGATGAACTAGCCTGCCTCATCCTCTTGAGTCCCATCATGGCAATAATGTTTTTCAAATCTTTACAACAATGACACTCAACATTGTTATCTAAAAACTAAAAACTATTCTAGATATATTTTGACAATTTTCAATAGACAATGTTTACCTAAATTGAAAATTATGACTCATACACTCTTAACTAAACACTCTAACCAAACACTTTTTTTATTTATTAATTTTATAGACCCCACAATTTTTAGTATTTAACATTGAAAATTGTTGTTTTAACTCACATACCAAACATGTCTTAAAATTCCTTTAACTCATCATCTCATCGGCACCATAACCACAATAGCCCTATTGACAGTTGAGTTTATCCACATCCCCCTCCCAAAAAATAATAATAATCAAGCTCAAGCCCAATCGTGTCTGCATCACACACCAAATCCCAAAGTTTATAGGCCACTCACCCAAGGTTGTCACAATTAGGGTCCTATGTAGGATCGTGGGAAGTAGGTGAGATCGTGGATCGTAGGATCGAATCGTAAATTGTAAGATCCTACATTATTTGAGAAAAATACAAAAAACACACATTAGTGTGTTAAATAATCACATAAATTATACATTCATTCATAAAAAACCAAAATTTTTTTGCATCCATTTGATGTAATTATCATACATCACTACATCCATTTGTAAGCATCATTTAAAGAGGCCAAAAATCTCAAAACGTGACACACTATCTTTCTACATTAGAATAGCAAAACTTGGTCTATTTAGATGTTATTTTTCATTTGGGTTCAAATGAGCCTTCTGTCAAGTTAAAAAAGACTACAAGAAATCAAGATTGTTTGGGATCATCAGAATTGTATGATTCTACCGATCTTGAACGATCACAAAGATCCTTGTAAGATCCGGATCATTTTGGGCAGGTGAAATCGTAAAATCGTAGGATCCAAATCGAGATTTTGACAACCATGCACTCACCAACTTGCAGCCTATTACACTCCCACAATTTCTAAAAAAATTAGGCATTCCACACATCATAATAGGGAGATTGAAATTTGCATAGAGGGGAATCCTAGGTCTATGAAGCTCATTATCAATTTATTTGACTATTGCGTGGATCAAGGGAACTTAAACGTGGATAGTTAGTTTTTTGGGCCAAGTAAACAAGAGAAAATAATATTGGTCTTGAAGTTAGTCATGGAACAATAATATATGTATCTGTTTGGATTCGAAGGATTGCGTCCGTGTTTGCTGAGTTTCACGTTTCAGTTTTTTTTTTTTTTTTTTTTTAAGTCGTAAAATTTGACTTTTCCACCCATACACTATTCATGCGTTTTAGATTTTCTCCGACAGTTCAGCACTGTTTATGGGACCCACAAACACTTTATTAAAAAAAATATATTAAAAATAGGTCCCACGAAACTATTCACATATTTAAAAACTATTTTATTACAGTTTTTTCAGTTTTCAGCTATATCTAAACGGACCCTATATAATCAAAGCCCATGTGGAGTTTGTACTTTGTACACTAGCATTTGAGAAAGACATTGGAATAATCTTAATAGAGCTATAATGAAGAAAATTTTCAAAATTTTTTTATTAAATTAGATTTGATTTTGTTTATAGAATGTCTGCAAATCAAATAGAGATATATACAAAGATATTTTGATGCCTCTCTAGGTGGGTGATGTGTATTATTGCACGTGGATTAATTGTTACCAAAACGTATCTGATATCTCCTCATTTCCGTCACTCTCAAGTAAGACTACTACCTCCTCATTTCTGTGAATCTAGAGTTATGCCTCTCTAGGTGGGTGATGTGTATTATTGCACGTGGAATATTTAGTAATATTTCTAAACAGTTCAAAAATAAATAAATAAAGGATTAATTAGTGGATTGAGTCTCTGAAGATGAATATGACTACAGTTTCTTTGAATGTTCAAGGAATGCTTTACTGAAGTCAAAAACTTAAAATGGCAAAGTTTAACTTACTGGCTCAAATCCTTGTATGGTGAAAGGTCATCAGTTCAAAACCCCCGTCTACCATTCAACTGGATCATATTTTGAACCCTCCACCTGTACTTGGTCAACTCAAAAACAAGTAAGCAATCCATTCCATCTTTCTTTTTATTTTGCCAAGAAATTCTTTACCATTCAACTGGATCATATTTTGAATCCTCCACCTGTTCTTGGTCAACTCAAAAACAAGCAATCCATTCCATCTTTTTTCTATTTTGCCAAGAAATTCTTTCTTATCTTCTAGCCGTTCCCCGTGCAGAAAAACCGAGGACATAGGAGTTTTGTGGAAAGAGACAACCCCAGAAAAACCCAAAAGGAGACGACATGGGAGTTTTGTGAAAAAAATTAACCCCAGATAAACCCAAAGATGAGGCCTGCATGCTATGCTACCAAGCTCATACACACACTGGTTTACAGTATTCTGTCACACATTATATCAATCATAGGTAGAATGTCATTGCATCGCGCGGTTGATATTGTGCATATGAAACATCAAACATCAAACAGCGAATGGCGGATGATATTCAGAAGGAGAAAAAAGTGTGCTATTTGGCATGAAGAGAACAAAATCATTTCACTATTATTTTATTTATAATGTTTTACATCAGTTACTACCTCACAACTCTCTTTTTCAGACTACAACACAGCACAGAAAATACAATTCTACAAACAAAAAAAAACTGTACAGATAGAGCTTCCTTCAAGGGATTGCTTAAGAGAAATTTTCTTTAAACCTGGACCCCTATTCTCTGAGCAACCTGCATCAGAAAATATAAATAAGAACATAAACTCACTTTAGAAATGCAATAACTTGATCAGGTAATTGTTTAGAGAAGTCTGAAGTGTGGTTTAACTAAAATCCATATAAGGAAACAGCAATGACAAACAATGTGATTAACAATAAATGGTGATGGAATTGATATGGATAGTTTGTTTACAAGGAAGGATGCAACAAAACATTATACATTAAGCCTTAAAGCAATAACAAGAAGCACGCAAATCCCAGAAACAGACAGAACACACGCAGTTATTCTGGTCCTCAGATGTTCTAAAACTTTTCTGACCTCACCTGAAACAAAAGAGGCCTTGATTTTAAGAAATTTTGAGTTGGCATGACACTATACATCTAACATTGACGGATTGAACTGCAGATTTGATATATTTCTATGATTTATGCTTGTCACAGTATCAATGTTAATGCATAACTTGTAAAGTGGCCAAATCACTTGCATAAAAGTTTTAAAATTTTGCTCTTTACATTTGAAAAACAGATAACTTCGATTAAACTAGATATGTAACTGATTCCCTTGGGGGGGCCCGCAAGGGGGGGGGGGGGGTGTGTTGTTTGTGGAAAAAAAAATGCGACTGATACCTAATAAGAAAATGCATTGTGAAAACTGATTTTGATGCTGTGATGCCTATACTCCAGGCAAATCTACTTGGTTACTGCATTTATCAACCATTTCCAATTGAAGGAGAGGGCATTTCCTCAAAAGCCACGAAAAGGCATGTTAAATAATTACCTTTTCTTATTAAAAACATAAAAAAATTTCTTCTTTACAATTTAATAGTCATTCACACCCTTCTCTTCTTTCTTATTTACCTCTAAAATGAAGATAAGCTTTGAAAGATAACGAAGGAAGCTAATATTGAGAATTTTTAAAATTAAATATTATCATAGGGTGTATTTGAGGAAACTTCAAAAATCAACAGACAAAGGTCTTTTAACATCCTCACACACTGACACATAGCTCTTTACTTCAAAAGACAGTTGCAAGAATCATTAAAAGAAGTAGCTAGAAGAATATGAACCAGAGATATAACCACTATGTTCTCTTCCTGAAGTTATATATCGTAACATAAAAAATTACATGGCAAAAACACTCATCCAAGTAATTCCCAGGAAAATAAGAGATGTGGATGATGACCTACCTCCTTAAAAGAGTGAACTTCACTTCCCCAAAGCCAAGCATCACAGCCTGCATCTCTAGCACCCCATATATCATTCCTACGGTCATCCCCTACATGTACAGCATCCTCGGGCTTTACTCCCAATAAATCACAAGCTTTTAGAAATATTGTTGGATTTGGCTTCTCTGCTTCAACCTGTTTAAGGAAGAGAGAATCATAGTCAAGACCATAGATAGTAGAGGAAAACAAATTGTTCATAAGAAAAGTTCACCATTAGATTGCCAATACAATTATGATATATGTATGACGTTATTTCTTGAAGTTTAAATGACTTCATTGAATGTAATACGGATCAGTGTACATATGCATGTGTATACATATCAGAAAGATAAACCTCATACACATGCCGCTAGCCATCCCATTGTGTATATGAAAGGGGGTAATAAATAAAATAAAATAAAACTATATATAATGAAGAAATCAATGGACATACTTCAGCTGAAACTGCCACAGCATCAAACCAATGGTCACAGTTTAGAGACCGCATTAAAGGTCTTAACCGAGTGTCAAAATTTGACACAACACCCAACTTCACACCTGCTTTCCTAAGAGCTTTAAATACATTCTCAGCATCAGGATCACAGAGGTGCCAAGCCTATGGAAAGAAAATTGGAGAAAGAATTATAACTACATAAGTTTAAAACTCAAAGCATGCAATTTGTAAAAGCTAATTTAGAAATAACCCAACCTTGTTAGTGCTATAGTAGTTGTAAAGTTCTTCAAAGTACTGAGAATCTGAACAGCCGGTGGAGCAACTGACTATATATTGCCAGAAAGGCCTTGCATCATTGACATATCTGCAATTGTAGAAAAACAATAACATTATTGATTAAGTTAAGAGATCCTCAACAAACATGACAGAAAAATTGCTACCTGTTGCAGTTCTGGCAATGGGAATGTGAAGGATATCATTCTTAATAATGTTTAATTTTACTCATTTAAAAACTAAGGGCTTAAGAAATGATAACAGGTAGAAGTGTGTCCATTGCCACTGTTTAAGAACCCAAAAACATGGCATGTAGGAAACAGACTTTACATTGGACCCTTTAAAGATAATAAGCAAGAAAATAGGTTGACCTTAACAAGGTCACAAAATCTAGATACAGTCATGGACAAATCCTCTGGTGATATTTTGAAGTGTTCATACACATAAGTGAATTACCAAGATGATAAAATTTTGTAAACAAAACTATATGAAAATTAGGCTGACCTACTAAATTACTGCATTTAAAGAGTCCATTCAAACCAATCACGAGAAAAAGATAAGTTTAAAATCAAAAGATATACACTTTTTAAAAATAAAAAATTTCTTCGTCATTCTATTCTATCCAAAATTATACTTTGTCACCTTAATTAATGTGTCTTTTTCACCAGCGCATTAATCCCTCTACCGTTTTTGGATGTAGTACATGATCATCTTTTTAATTCCAGAGATTATTTATTAAATTTTTTAGAGTTGATTTAGTTTCATCTTAACCACTGAGAAAATATAGAAAAAGATGAAAGACAAGTGCATAAACTTGAATAAGTTTCGTAAACTTTCCTTTCTAATGTGTGGGAAAGCAAGCAATGAGCCACTTTTCCTTTTTCATGTTATCTTCTTTTTTTTTCAAACCCCCCCCCCCCCCCTTTCAAAAAAAAAAAAACCGTCTCCATGAGAGAGAGAGATGAGGTCAGAAACAATAAATTTGATTTTGAATTGGAGACAGCTCAGCTGATCTACCTAAGTAATAGAATCTCTAATTCTAGGTTTGGAGGGGGGATGGGAGGAGAGGAGAGGGGCTGGATGGGTGGCCGAGATATAATTTTCTGGCTACCCTTCGCCTCTCCTCTCCCCTCATATATCTTTTTTCCCAACATATCCTAAGTTTGGTTTTGCAAACTCCAGGACCAAAAATTAAATTATGCGGACTCAACCTTCTAAAACTGAGATATCCAATTCTTGATTGTCTCAAAAACATAATCTATCTCAGCATTAAGTGTCCAGATCAGATCATTGTTGCAATAACAATATTTTGGCCACAATACGGCTTCAATGATCTTGGCTTTCTTAAATCAGTGGCTGGTATGCTTATAGATCCAACTCATATCACTGTAAGAGCTGACACAGATAAATCAGCATGCTTTGAAAGGAGGACAACACAATTTTAACCCATATGTCATTAGTAACTTACTACTGAAGTAAAACAACAATCAGCAATGAAATTACTAAATTGGTCCCACACCCTAGACCAATATTTAAAAATATCTTGCTTATGTGCTAGACATAAACTGGTCCTGTTCCCTCATGGTGACTGTAATTTCAAAAAAATATAATACAAATCGGAAAACAGTTCAGAACTCCAGAACAGTAACCCTCTCAAGTCAGAACTGAAAGACATAACACCAACCCATTAATTACAAACGGGTTGATAAGGAAAGCTTTAGCATGGCACTTGGTGACTTTAGCAACATATGTCGGCAAAAAGTATCAACTCTCTTAAAGAAACAAAGTCATTTAGTACTGTTGTAAGAAAAAGAAAGCAGAATAAAGAAAACCGATTCCAAACAACAAATGCACATGACATCTTTCCTAACTTTTTTTCACAACCGTTGACATGACCTGGGGCATAATAACCGTGGTGTTAGTAATGGACTCAAGGTGACAATAAGGTGCTCCAAATTACTTGGTATTACATCAGCCGTTGTGAAAGATGTTGTGTTCTTACTTCTTGACTTACTTGATTCCAAATTACTTTCCAGCATATTTGCACCTCTTTTGCAAAATTTTGAAATATGAGACAAAATATATATAATAAACTACCAAAAAAAGAAAAAGAAAACAACAACAAAGGGAAAAGATTAAGAAAATAGGAAGTGATAACAACATAATTGATTACTAACATATAATCCAAAAAAATTGGAAATGGAGAAAAGAACTGGAACGGACCTGAGACGGGATCTACCCCAAGGCTGCCCATATGCCCTTCTGTATCTGTTCAATATCTCATCCTCTGAGTACTTCACTCCATACTTCTCCCCAATCGTCCTATATATCTATAACAAACACAAACACAAACACAAACACAAACATAGAGAGTTGTCAAAATGAACAAGACAAAATTCATGAATTTCAACTCCAAAAAACCATAAATTCTACTCAAAGATGGCACCAATAGAGATAAGAAAGAGAGAGAAGAAAAAATTGAAACTAAAAAAAAAACCCAAAAAGCCATTAATTCAATTTATTTAATACATTCATACATACTTTCAACCAGAAATCCATTAATGCCAAAAAAAAAGAAAAAAAAAATACTACCCAGATACCCAGAATTCCAACACATGCAGTGAGACCCTCTAAGCCAAACATGAAAAAAAATCACTTACATGAACACAACAACAACACACATGCAAAGATTTCTGAATTCTAACAGTACAATACAACCACTGAGAACCCAGAAATCCAATAATGCAAAAACACAGTACCCAGAATTCCAACACATGCAATCAGACCCACTAAGCCAAAAATCACATACAGACACAACAAAAAACATACATAGAAACATGTCTGAGAGAGAAAGAGAGAGAGAGACAGAGACCTGAGCCATGGGCTGAGAAGGAACAAGAAGAGTGCCAGCAGCGTCAACCAACAAGGCCTTGTGAGTGATCTCACCATACAAAGACCTTCTATAATCCTCATAGTCTTTCAGTCCCAACACACCCAACCCAACAGGCCTAGACTCTATCACCGCTGTTGAAGATGAACGCATTGCCCCCACTTTCCCAAACGCCCCTCCATTTTTAACAACTCTATGCTGCAGCAGCAGCGGCACCTTCGTTCTAGTCGCCATTAAAGCCATTTACTCTGTGTCTCATTTATGGTTGTCCTCTCTCTCTTTCTTTCTTTCTTTCTTTGTTTCTCTCAGTCAGTCAGTCATTTTGTTGATGAAAATAATGATTGTTACTTTGGTTGCTGTTTTGGAAATTAGAGGTGGGTTGCTAAGAATTTCATCACTTTGCCAAATGCGTGTGAGGATCCACAAGAAAGAGTGCCTGACTATGCATTATTATATAGAGATTCTGATTCTCGGGATGTGGCTGAAACGCCCCTGGGTTTCAGTATTATTACAATTTATAGCCCCACTTTTTTTTCCTATTTTCTTTTTTTCCCTCTTGGATAAATGAATGGATAAAAGTGACTTGGCTTGGCTCTCATAAAAAAACAAAAACAAAAACAAAAAAAGTTAAAAAAGAAAATAAAGAAAGAAAGAAAGAAAAAAAAAAAAGGACTTGGCTTGGCTCCCTTTAAAAAAAAAATTAAAAAAGGAAAGGAAGAAAAAAAAAACATTATTTGTATTTTTTGAAAATACATATAGGTGAAAAAATGTGTGAAAATACATATAATGTTATTTAAAAACTAAAAATTGTTGTTCAAAATCCTATACTAAACGGCCCCTAACTTTTTTTCCTTTTGAGGAAAAAAAGAGAGACTAACTTGGTAGTATATTGCTACTCTTTAAAAGTAGCACGGTATTTACTACTTAGTCCAATTTCATGACATGCTTCATGCTTTGTCAATTTATGGTGGAGTAATGTTACTTTTATTGAAAATTTTCTTATTATGCATCAATATAAAATTGGATGTGTCTTTAAATTTTTTAATTAAACTCACTTACCTCCCTTCTAAAAAAAAACAAAAAAATTAAACTCACTATCATATTTTGAAAATAGAATCCTCATTGGAAGACATTTAATTTAGTTTTGAGTTAAATATTACAAATTAAAAAATGTATCCAACTATTTATTCTAGTGTCATACTAATTTATAAGAGTATTAAATAAGTTTAAAAGTATTTAATGTCACGTCATTTTATATTTTAAATAGAATCATTTTAGGAATAATATTCTTCTAACAAAAATTAGGGATATTACGATTTTTATTATATAAGTCTTACAAATATGTCACCAATTGTTGAAAAGTAATTCTGTTATTTATTCATTACGTTATTGAGATGAAACTAACCATATTTGTTAATTTATCAACTTAAACAAATTAGAAAAAATCAGATTTATTAAAATATATCAATTTTAATAATTTTATAGTAAAAATTTATAATAAATTTAACATTTTATTTTTAGGTAAATAGTGAAAATGATTCTCTCCACCTAGTTCTTCCAAATAAATTGCTTGAAATTCGGTAAACCATAAATGCTCCTTAAAAAGGAAAGTGCTTGGTAAACTCATAAAGTCTTTATACAAACGTAGATATCAAGAAATAGGGAACGTGCGAAAAAGTCAGGCTATCAATTCTCATGTCCAATAAAAAGTCACGCTCTCCTTGCATAGCAATTTACAAAAGATTGACGAGGAATGATGTGGAAATTGCTTTGCTAATATTTTAAGATTTAACTTTGTATCAAGTTTCAAATTTAAATTTAGGGAAGAAGCTAGTTGCTGATACTTGATAGTATTAGTATGCGTCTATTGGACATGAGATTTGAACATTTTGGGTGTTGGATGGGAATACTAAGGGACAAAAAAAATTTTAATTAATATATATTTTTTCCTTTCAACTAATAACTGTTCGGAGAATTAGTTAATACCGTTGAGCATACTTGTCAAAACATGATTTGTAATTTTGCATTGCGTATCAATTTTACATTTTGTTATATTATGTATTATATCGTATTATCTAGGGTAAGATACATAAATACTTTATAAAAATTATAAATTTTTTTAAGTATACATACTTAAAAGGGTATTTTTGTTATAAACTTAAAACATATTTAATTAATAACTAACATAATAATCATGTATACAATAATATATAATAAAGCTAACTAAGTATCAAATTACTTCCACAACCAAATTGGTCAAATTCAAAAACAATATACATTATAATAACTAAGATGATATTTTCTTCTCATCACTTTCATCGTCTTGCCTAACCAATTTCATCCTCATAATTCAAGTTACTGGTATCTTTATTTTCGGCATGTTGCAAACTCAATTTCATCATTACATCTTTTTCATGTCTATATATTTTTTTTATTATCTCCAAAAATGAAACTTAAAAGATTGTTATTTTGCCATTTTTATTATATATGTCATTCGAGTTATTCTAGTATCACAACTAATTACACACTTATTTTCACAACTATTTTATGTGATAGGCTATGACTGACTATTTAATTATCACTTTCACATAAACTCATTGTTTTTTTTTCCACCACTCACAGTCATTCATATTGAATAGTTGTGAAAATAGATGTGAAATTGATTGTATTCCTATCATTTTGCAACATAAAAACCAACAATCTTATCCTGAAATTTAACCTTGCCATGAAGAATACAGTCATCATTTCATTATTTTGCGAGATTATTAGAATCCGATTTAAAATAATCACATTCATATCATACATGCTTTCATGCATGACACAACGATCCCATTGGTAATTAATGAAAGTTTGTTGACAAAGCAACCATTTATTTTGCAACCATTGTTAAAAGTGCAGTAAAGACATCGAACCTTTCTAACCTATTAGGCTATTATCAAAAAGGAAAAAAGGAAAAGGCATTGCATCAGTTGAAGGAGGAAGGTTCAACCGTTCAAGTTGATTTTTGACATTATGCAAAGAATGAAGAGGATAAAGCGTGAAACAATTTTGAATTGACAACTATCCTTGACAATTCCCCCTCAAAAAAAAACAATCTATCCATGACACTTAGTGCAACTATTGTTATGATCGACTCATTTATCTTTCTATGACTTTTGCGGCACAATCACTATGCTCCAACGGGTGTAGTAAATTGTGCACGTCAAAGATTTGGAGATACATGTATATCTTTTTTTGACGAATGAGATACATGTATATCTATGACACGTAGTGTGACTTTAGATTGGAATGAAAAATTAAAATTATTTTACTATTCAATTTATTTTCGTTGCTATTCATGAACTGACTGCATTTTTTAATACTATTTATAGGTCTCATTATACTATTTTAACTAACTTTTACTTTTATCTTCAGTACTTTCGGCAATAAGTTTTTAATTTCAGCAAAATAAGCAGTATCCAAACACACCCTAGTGTGCATTTGGCTCCAGTTTAAAAAGCCAGTTTATTTTATTATTCAACTTATTTTTGCTATTATTTATGGGTCCTACTGCACTTTTGATATTATTCATGGGTCATACTGTACTGTTTCAGCTAACTTTTATCTTTATCTATCGCATTTTCAACAAAAAGTTTTTAATTTCAATAAAATAAGCAAATTTCAAACAGACCAGTACTCCAAAACAATTTTATCATCAAACACATTAAAGTTGTGTTTAGCATTGGCTTAAAAAGCCAATTATTTTTACTATTTAACTTATTTTTACTATTCAACTTATTTTTGCTATTATTCATGAGTCTCATTACATTTTTTGGTACTATTCATGAGTTCTACTGTACTATTTCAACTATCTTTTAGCTTTATTTACAATACTTTCAGAAAAAAGTTTTCAGTTTCAACTAAATAAGCTATTCTTAGACAGACTCTAAGTCACAACAATTATTAAATTTTTAAGAAACTACCACAACTCCCCCTTGTGTGATCAAGATATGACTTAAAATAGCTAGATATATCCGTCCATTTAAAAATTATTCAATTTTCATGTATGTTGGGTTAAAGTAATTTTTCAGTATGTTAGAATTACGGTGACTTGATATTTCTTTCTAAGTGGTTTTAGGACCACAAATTATTTCACATTTTTTTTGTCACAACTCTAACATAACATATTATAACTAGTTGTCTGTTACTTACACACGGACTTACTATTTTTTTTTTATTACTCACACTCTATCATGTCACATTTGTAATAAAGAAGTTATGTAATAGTTTATGATACTATATTTTTTCCATTTACTCATCTCACATAATAATAAATCTTACTAACTTTTTTCTTGAAATGAACCCTATTAATTAAATTCATGTTGCAATTCACCGATTGTATATATGAAAGGAGTGAATAGCACATCATTGCATCCAGAAGTACCTAATAAGTTTACAATGGGCCATGGGTGCATCAGTGCATGAGTTAATTGGAGAGAGCGAACGAAGTACCAATGTTTGGGCAAGAAAGAAAGTAAGAACAAACTTCTCAATTACAGGTTGTTATGAATTTTAGATTAGAATATTTTATTTTTCTTTTGATATATATGATAGGATTTAAATTTATGACGTTGATTGCATAATAATTATTCTTTAGTATCATGTCAAGAATCAATTGGTTTATTTTCAAAAAAGAAAAAAGAAAAAGAATCAATTGGTTTATTTTTCTTTGATATTAAAAAAACTTTACCAATTGAACTAAATGGAACCAACAATTTGGACAATTAAAAATTAAAATAATTATAGTTTTCAAAAATTGAGCTTTTATATTATTTGTATTTCATTTTACACAATATTTAATTTTAATAAAATATATATTTTAAAATAATTCTAGAAAACACTCATTAAAATTTCTTTTGTTAGGTAAACAGGGTGAGATGGCTGCAAGATTCGAATTCTACAAAAGAAGATGCTAGAACACAAGGTTATTCCTCAAACACATAAATACGAACGAACCCTAGTGCCCAGATTTAAGAGATGCTAAACAGCAAAAACACAAGGTTATTCTTCAAACACATAAATACTCAAATAATTACTAAGGAATTAATAACTAATAAATATGGATAAAATTTGCAAAAGCTAAATGCTTGTAAAAATTAATAAAAACCACCACATACCCTTGGTGCGATGGTCACTCCACAAGTATAAGTGTTTGTGGGATGTGGAGGGTAAGAGCCGAGGTTTAAGTTTCCAGGAGGGAGCTTCACACATATATACACTTAGATTAGGCTAAAGTAGAAATTCTATCTTGTATCAAAAAATTAATAAAACAACTTATTGAATAAAAATTAAACCTTTTCATTTGTAAAATTAACTCTGTATAATTAGTTTAATGGAGAAATAAGTGAAAGTCAAATTTTTTTTTTTTTTTGAGAATCAAGTGAAAGTCAAATTTAAGTATCACAATAATCCCTATATATTAAGAGGTTTCAAAAAGTTAGTTATGGCTTTAAAATATGTCAAAATACCCATAATCTAATTAGATAATCATTATTTTTTTAAAAAAATACGGTTAAAATTATAATTCAACAAAATTAAAAAACAAAAAAACTACTGGAAAATTTTTTTTCCTAAAAATTAGTACTCTTTATTTAAATATATCACACACACACTTTTGATCCATTTTTTCCTAACAACTAACACACACTAAACCTAGTAGTTTACTTCATTTCAAATCATAAATTGTAGTTTCTTAAAAATCTCTTCTACAATAGATAAATTCAAAATGATAAATTATATTAAACTTAAAATAAAAAAAAGAGCATTATCACACGTGTGAAATGTGTGTGATAAGACTAGTATTTAAAAAAAAATAATAATAAAAAATTACTAGCCTTATCACATGTGTTCCACATGTGGAATAAAACTAGTAATTCTTAAGAACACATTATATGCACAAATTTATAGTTCTTACAGGCAACTAAAATGTTGATATAAATAATAATTCTTTAAAATTGTGTCAAACCAACTTTTAAATTTTCATAAACTCATAAACTTACATTTTTATATTTTAAACAATATTATACATATTTTTACACATATTTTCACCTATATGTATTTTAAAAAACTACAAAAATCTCATTTCAAACTACTCTACTAAACACCCCTAAAAATTTAAAGATTCTGCTCATTGATTGATTTGATTCTATATAAGCCAAGGTAATTTCGGAAATAAAGTGAAAATTGTGTGCATTTTCTTAGACGGCTGATTCAATTTAGCGATCCACTCCAAAGGATGAAACGACGAGAACAACTTGCTAAGGATGGAAATGTATGAAAATGATGACGTGGCAGTGGTTAAATATCTGAGTCATCAAATTCCTGCACGAACCATAAACCATATCGCTAAGTGGGACCCTATGGCTATGTGGACCCTACTTTTCCTTCTCAATCATCACCGTCACACGTCACCCTTTTTGACATCAAGTCATCAACTTCTCGCCACGGTTCTTTTTTTGTTTGTTTTTACAGTAGTTATAGTTACGTAATATAATACAACACACAACACCGTGTCATGTTTTAACTATTTCACAATTATAATTAAAAATACGATTTCAACTGTTTGGTAATGTTATTTTAACAATGTTGTATGTAGTTTTTAAAAATATGTGTGAGTAAAAAAGTATATAAATAATATTGTAAGACTTATTTTTAATAAAAATTTTGTTAAATAAAGAAGTTTATAAATCCCATAAAGAGTAAATGGAACCCACTAAAAAAACCACAGGCCCACCGCCACAAAATGCTAAAAAAAAAAAAGAAAGAAAATACCAGACGCAAGACGCTCTTTTGTGGACACAATTCAAATGCGTACAAAATATGTGTAACAAGGGTGTCCGTTTTTGGCGCTTTGTGGAAGGGACAACGACAAAAAAAGCAGCATAATTAAATTCCAAGCTTTGATGGAAGCTTACAAGTTTTAGATTTTTTTAAGTTTTTTATCATTAGATGAATCAAGCATCTAATAATAAAAAAGATGTATCATGCATAGCACTTATCGTACATAAGTATTGAACAAAACAAAAGCATATGATTACAATTATTTGGCTTTATAGAAAAGGAAATTATTATAAGATTAGATTTTGATGTAGAATTTTGTATTTTTGATGCTCCCCATCCTTTGGTACTGCTCTAGTCAGTTCTGATGTAAATGGGGTTAACTATTGTAGACTTACCGTCGTGAACTTAACTATTATGGCTTCGTAAGTTTTTTATATATCATCCTTTTAACAAATTTTTTTTTTTTTAATGTTTTTAATACATTTTTAATTAGAATAATAGTTAAAAATTAGGTTTAAATTAATGATATCGTTTGTGGTGAATCATGTATGTAATTTCTTTGTATCTCAAAAAAAAAAAAAAAAGTAGTTATTAAATAAATTATTTTCTAACAATTTAACTTTTTAGTCAACCTAAATTTTTGAGACAATTGATAAATTAACACTCGACAAACAACTTAATATTATATTGAGAATAATGAAAAGGTTATACTAAATATTTATAATATTGTAATTACAAAGTGACGGGATTATCTATGAAGTAAAGTATAAGAGCACTTGCTGCAGTGGAGCTAAATAGCTATATAGCTATTTTAGCTCCACCAAAATACTAAAAAGAAGCGTACGATGAAATTTAAATCTATATTTTTAGGCTATTCTTACAGTGCACATCTATAAATAGATGTGCACTGTTCATGAGAGCTAAAACAAAATTAATTTTTTATTTTGTGTTCACATTACCTTTTTATTGTGGTGTTTTTATTGTAGTGAGATGTATTATTTTATTGTGGTAGATATATTATTTTATTGTGATGTTTATATTATTTTATTATGTTGAAAGCTAAAATAGATCCACTGCTGCAGCATGTGTGTAGGTAAAATAGATAAAGTAACTTTTGGTGGAGCTAAATTGCTAAATTTTTCGCTCCACTGCTGTGAATGCTCTAATATGTGATATTTGTCAAATTGCACAATTTGTGCGCCAAGTTTCAATAAGATTAATGACTTACTATGATACATAAGACAACTCCATAACCATATTGGTTTACAACTCTTGTATAATATATATTCTAAAATATATATAGTAACCCAATCATTTATCATAAAATTACAGTACCCTATAGGCTATAGCTTATTAGCATGATAGGTCAAGGTTGAGATGCACTCACTGAATGAAATTGTAAACAGTAATACTAGCATCTGTGGTCCAGTGTAAATTTGTGTTGTTACTTATTACAGAATGAGTAAAATTGACAAAATGCAATTCAGAATTTGTCAAATTTTCCCATAATTTTTTTTTAAAAAAAAAAGCTTTTTTAAGTAACAGGATATGAGAGGGGATTTTTTTTTATAGACAAAAAATAAAATTGAAAAAGCAATTATGGCATTCATTTATTGTAATCTACCAATCACGTTTATTGTCATATTAGTTTTTTTTTTTTTTTGAGGAGGGGGGGGATTATCATATTAGTTAGTATATACTTTGGTGACGAATTAGTAATATAACTTTTAACATTTTCTTAGTTCAAATAACATCTTTCGTTCTAAAAAAATGATGGAGTACTAAGTGGAGAGGTTGTATTCAACTTATATCAAAATTATCGGGAACTTTTTAGTGGTTGTATTTTTTAATAAAGATAAAGACTAATTGAATATGTATTCAACTTATTCCCTTTTTGAAAAAATGAAAGAAAAAAGAATATGTATTCAACTTATCAATCAATTCTTTCTCAAAAAAAAAAATTATCAATCAAATTATTTAAAAAAAAAAAAAACTCAAATCAAGGTGAATATTTTAAGTAGGTTTTTTTTTTTATATTTAATATATTTAAGTATCAAAATAACCTAGGCAGCAGAGTCTTTTGGGTAAATATTGCTAAAAGTGAAGTTTTTTGGGGTTATAGTCACTGTTCGAAGTTATTTGGGAAAATGAGGAGAGAGAGTGAATTTCGGCAACACTACCGAAATTCGAAGAAAAGTATGAGAGAGAAAATTAAAAGTGAGGAGAGAGAAATTTTGGAATTTCGGCAACAGTGTTGCCGAAATTCCTTCTGTCCAAACCTTGCCCGCTTCACTGAGTGCCCATGCGCGTGAGTGCCCAAAAGGAAAAAATAAAAAAGGTTTGTGGCAATCCCATTGCCGAAAATGGAGGGAAAAGAAGAAAAAAAAAAAAAAAGAATTACGGCAATGGGATTGCCGAAATAGGGGGGAAAGAAAAAAGAAAAAAGAAAAAAAAAAGGTGGCCATGTAGTGTCGAAATAGGGAAAAAAAAAAAGAGGAAAATTGGCAATGGGGTTGCCGAAATAGGGGGGAAGAAAAAAAAAGAAAAAGAAAAAGGAAATGTGGCAAATAAGGAAATGCTAGGGCATACATGTTCCAGGTCTTGACTTTACTATTTGGAAATAAGAGCCAAAATAAATTGCATTGCTGCTTTCTCAGGCTGTTAGCGGACTTTGGTGTAGCTGGGCAATATAGCTGGGGTAGTGCCACGCTTGCTTTCCTTTATAAAGAGTTGTGTATTGCTTTCCTTTTGGCTCTTATTTGCCACATTTCCTTTTTTTTTTTTTTTTTCCTATTTCGGCACTACATGGCCACTTCTTTTTTTTTTTTTTTTTTTTTTCTTTCCCCACCTATTTCGGCAACCTCATTGCCAATTTTACTTTTTTTTTCCCTATTTCGGCATTACATGGCCACCTTTTTTTTTTTTTTTTTTTTTTTTTTTTTTTTTTTTTTCTTTCCCCCCTATTTCGGCAATCCCATTGCCGTAATTTTTTTTTTCTTCTTTTCCCTCCATTTTCGGCAATGGGATTGCCACAAACCTTTTTTATTTTTTCCTTTTGGGCACTCACACGCATGGGCAAGTTGGGCAGTTTGGGCAGAAGGAATTTCGGCAACACTGTTGCCGAAATTCCAAAATTTCTCTCTCCTCACTTTTAATTTTCTCTCTCATACTTTTCTTCGAATTTCGGCAACACTGTTGCCGAAATTCACTCTCTCTCCTCATTTTCCCAAATAACTTCGAACAGTGACTATAACCCCAAAAAACTTCACTTTTAGCAATATTTACCCAAAAGACTCTAGGCAGCAACTTTTTTTTTTTTGTGGCTGAATTAGGCTGCAACCTTAATTTATGCAATAGTCACAAAGCAGTAACACACTTCCACATGGACCTAGTTCCACATAGATCTAGCAGCCTAGCAGCCATGTAACCTCTTGCCTCATTCATCTTGTAAAGTGGGTCAAAGACCAAATAAATAAATACTTTTTTTAAAACTTCACTCGTAACAATGATAAGTTTGCAGTAAATTTTTATTTGGTGTTAATAAAACAACTTCCCTTCAAGTTTATAAAAATGTCACCCTTTCAAAATTTTTTATAAATAATACTCTTCTTTTTAAAATTTTATAAATACGTTGATTAAATCCATACCCTTTCATATTGTTACATTTCTAATAATATATTTTATTTATTTTTTAAAAGATTCTTATTTATTTATAAAAATTTTAAGAAAGGTGTCATTGAAAAAAAAATTGAGAATAAAGTTTAGTAAACAAGGGGTTTCATTTTGTCCATAGTTTGAATAAGAATATATTTTATAAAAAATATAATATTTTGTTGTGAAAGTCATATATGAATTTGTATGTCGCATATATGGAAATTAGAAACCTTAAGAAAGAGGTATCATTTATATAAACATTTGTAGTAGTGTTATTTCAATAAGAATGATGATATTAGAGATATTATAAAATTTATTAGGTAAGCCTTACAAGCAAACATGTCACCAATCATAAAAAAATAATTTAAAAATTTATTTATAATCTTATTGAAATGACATAACTTATATCCATTATCACATCAATTTGTAATTTTTTTTTTGTAATAAAATTGGCAATAGTTAATTACTAGTTTTATCATTTCCTTTAGATAAACTTAAAGGCATGTTGATATATAATATTATTTTTTTTCTTTTTGAGCAAGAGTAAAGTATAAGTTTTCAAGGACGATAATAACACAAAAAATAATATCGTATTATTTCTAAAAAATTAAGCTTGAATTTGGAAATTTTACCCAAATATAAAGCTTGAATTTAGAAATGGACAAAGCCGAAAGTGCTATCACTATTCACTAGTGACAGGAATGGAATGGGATCAGCCATGAGAATGGGTTGGTCGGGGTCTGTTTTCTTGAAACCGATGTTGTTAAGATAATAAAGATAAGGAGACAGTGGGCTCCAATTTTTGTGGCCTAGATTAATGGACCCCCCATTGTCAACCTCGAAAGCTTTGTGACATTTCTAGACTTTATTTCTTGCCATAAGTATTCTCCTGAACGTTTTACCAGCTCTCACAAACTTAGGTTTTGGTCAGGTATCAAACACCTATCCTTCACTTTTTATTTTTCATTTTTTGAATAAAAAAAAGGTATTTGATGTAGACTTATTAATTTCACGAATTATTTCACATATGCTATGGGGATTGTGATAGAGCTATTATTCAAACCTCTCATTAAATAAAGTAATACAAAAACTTCTATCATTAAGCCACATTCCATGATGGTTATTTGTTATCAGCCATTTCTTTGACAAAGAATTCAACTGTTTATGTTATATTTCACTATTTCTGTCCATGATAAGAGCACCATATAGATTATGATGAGCTTGCTCTATATTTTGAATGATATTCAACATGCATGATGATAGACATGTCAAATTATCATTCTATGAGTTCAAATTTATTTATTTTTAACTAGTAATTGTCAAATTTTTGGTTCAAACATAAATTAATGCGAGAATAAGTCACAAATTTTTTGATCCTCATATCATCCATCTTCTTGAATGAAATTACAACTTATGATATCAATTAGTTTAAAATATTGTGCTTATTTTACAATACATCATGTTAGGCCAGTTAAAGTAAATAGTTTGATTTTATCTATGCGATTTATTTATCCATGTTTCAATAACTCATAATATGATTTTTCATACCAAGAGCTTTATAGCTCAATTCTATCTTTGAGTATTTTCAAAAAAACGTTTAGATTTTAAAATTTAAATATTTTCTCCCCCATTTTTGTACCTATCTAATAATAATAATAATAAAAGCCTTCTCATGGCTTTAAAGTTCATAATCCTTAATATTTTCCATCTTTTTCTTTGTATTATTTTTGGTTTTTTTTTTACACACTATATGTACGGGACAAGTAATAGTATAATACAATGTCAGCTAAAAATACAATTTCAAAAAGTTATATACACAATATGTGCAAAAATGAGTGTGTAACGTAACATTTTTGGCACTTTGTGAGAGGCACAACATCAAAAAAACACCATAAATTTAATAAATTCGAAGCTTTGATGGAAGCTTGAGAGTTTTTTATATTTGTAATATTTTTTTTATTTCTTATTAGATGCATCATGCATAGCGCTTATCTTACATAAGTATTGAACAAAACAAAAGCATATGATTACAATTATTTGGCTTTAGAAAATAAAATTCTTATAAGATTAGCTGACCAAAAGGTCCAGAAGTTAAATAACTTTTGTGGGCGTATATATTTAATGTGTTTAATACATTCTCCATTAGAATAATGGTTATTCAAAATGGGGTTTACTGTTTAAGTTAATGATATCGTTTGTGGTGTTTCATTTTATATTTGTAATATCTACTTTTTTTGAGTTAACAGTAATATTTATTAAAACACACACAAAAATAGTAAAATTAGTGTATTTTAAACCTACTTATCTAAAAAAAGGTAATAATTAAATAGATCATTTTTTTTAATAATTCAAGTTTCAAAAAATAACTTAATATTAAATTAAGAATGATGTAAAGAATATGATAAATTTTATTATACTGTAGTTACAACTTACAAAGTGACGGAATTATCTATGGAGTAAAGTATAATATGTGATATTTGTCAAATTGCACAATTTGTTCACCAAATTTACATAGGATTAATGGATATGATATGTAATTTGACAACTCAACAACCATATTGGTTTATAACTCTTTTATAATATACTAAAATATATAGTAAATTAGTAACCCAAACCTTTATATAAATTACAGTACCCTATAGGCTTTAGCTTATTAGCATGATAAGTCAAGGTTGAGAACTTTAGATATAATCTGTGGTCCAGTGTGAATTTTTGTTGTTCCATGAACAAGTATAAAATTGACAAAATTGATAAAAACGATGGTAGTAGCCAAGAGGTATATAAGTGATAAATTCGATCCTACTTTTCCTTAATAGAAAAAGAAAAAGAGAAAAAAAAAAAAATTCAAATATACCAAGTTATCCAAATCTATATTAATGCTAATTAACTTCTTATCATACTACTGGTTTGTGTGATAAAATTACTAATTACTTGAGTATTCTCTTGGTTCAAATAATCTTTCTCCCCTTCTAATTAACTTTTTTTTTTTTGACTTTTCCAGTTTCCTTTGCAACGTTGGCTTACTTTTTTTTTTGCGTACCGTTGGGTTTTTGTTTTGTTTTTTTCATTTTCATTTTTGGTTTTGTAAGGTGGTGGGTTCTTCTTCTTCTTCTTCTTTATTTTTATTTTTATTATTTTTTAAGAAAACACTTTTGGATGATTTTTTAATGTTATTTTTGGAAATGTCTACTTTCATCTATACACAATTTAAAAAAAAAGTATAATGTATTACTTTTTGTTTTATTTAAGAGGGATGTGATGGTAAATTTATACAAACTTTATTTTCAACCAAACCAAAAAGTTTTACACCCTTCCACTTTTCCATCCTCTCAACCAAACACAAATGAGGAAAACGAAAAACTTTTCTATCCTCCCACTTTTCCATTCTCCCTCTATTTTCTATTCTCTCACTTTTCCATCCTTCCAACCAAACAGGCCCTAATTGAATAGGTATTTATTATTATCTCTAAAAAAAAAAAAATTCAACTTTCCAATAAATTAAAAAAAAAAAAAAAGCAAACTTACATCAAACTATCAAATTTATCCCTCTGAAACTAGAGTCAACTCAATTTTTCTTCCAAAAAGAAAGCCAACAAAATTTTTTCCCAATAACTTAAAGGTTGCATCCAACATGGTATTTTTATGCTCGTGTTTCTAAGACATCCTAATATCAAATCTCTCATTTCTATTATAACTTTTGAATTATGAAAAAAATATGTGGGTCAAAGACAAAGTAAATAAATACATTTTTTAAAGCTTCACTCGTAACAGTGATGGTAAATTTTTATTATGAGTAAATCAAACCAACCTTCCTTCATAATTATAAAAATAAAACTCCCTCAAACATTTGTATAAATAATACTCATCTTCTTGAGATTTTTATAAATACAATGATTAGTCAAATCCTATCATTTCATTACTTTTCTAATAGTATGTCTATGTGTCTGTGTATATATATATATATTCAGACTCATTTATACAAACCTTGAGAAGGGGTGCCTTTTTATTTTTTTGAGAATAAGGTAAGTAAAGAAGATGTGTCATTTATATAAACCTATGAGGGGAAGTGTCATTTCATCCATATTTTGAATGAGAATATATATATTTTTATATAAAAAATATACTAATATTTTATTGTGAAAGTCATACATGATTTATATGTTACATTTATAGAAATCAAGAAAGAGGTATCATTTATGCAACTATTTGTAGTATAAGAGTGATATTAAGGATGTTACAAATTTTATTACGTAGTCTTACAAATTGATGTGTCACCAATTATATAAATATTTTAAACATTAATTTATAATATTGTTGAAATGATATAAATTACATTCATTACTATGTCGGTTTGTAATTTTTTAATATGAAATTTATAATAGTTTTATAATTTATCTTTCAATAACTTAAAAGCATGTTGGGGTAAATCATTTTTTTCTTTCTGGGCAAGAGTAAACTATAAGTTTTTAAGTATGAGAATAACACAAAAATTAATATTGTACTATTTTAACACCCTCCCACTTCACCTCAGTATTGCTGTATGTATGAGATCTCCCATATGCTAGTGAAGTGGGATTGGAATCCGGGCAATTATCTCATTTCCTTCACAATTTTTTTATAAAAATTTTTAATTTAACTTTTTACTTATTTTTAATATTTTTTATTTAATAATTGAGATTAAAAGTTTATTTTTCTAACTTTTAATTTCAATTATTTATTGCTATTGCTCCCTAAGTATTGCATCTCATCTCAACATAGTAAAATGAATGCTGAAATATCAGAAAATTAAGCTTTGGGAACGGGCGAAGCCAAAAGTGACAAGGAATGGAATGGGATCAGCCCTTGCGATTGGGGTTGGTCAGTGTTTGTTTTCTTGAAAGTTGAAACTGATGTTGTTAAGATGAAAAAGATATGGAGATAAGTGGGCCCCACTTTTTGTGGCCCTGATTAGCGGTCCCCACATTGTCAACCTTGAAAGCTTTGTATAACTGTGTCGTTTATAGACCTCATTCTCTGCCATAAAATAAGTCTTATGAAACAATTAATTTTGCTGGGACACAGGTTTTGGTTAGCCACAAAATCAGGGAGACCAGATCCATTTTGAATCACATTTTCAACGTATTCCTCAGAAACCGGTCTTCCTTTTCTTTGACAAAGAATTCAACTGTTTATTTATTTATTGTTTTTGGTAAACAATAATTGGGAGTTAGCTAAGCTCCGTTAGCTCCAAAGCAAAGCGCTCAAATTAAGACTTGCGAGCTAATCCATATGGATATTCATCAACGAAGGACTATTGGCAGCATGATTCGAACTTAGACGAAATATCTGAATCTTACCAACTAAACCATCCCTCGTTGGCAAATTTAACTGTTTATGTTCTTTGACAAAGAGCAACATGGTTTATTGGTGTAGATTATGATGAGCTTGCTTTATATTTTAAAAGATATTCATATTCAGCATTGCAAGAAGATAGACAAGATAACGCCAAATCATCATTTTGTGAGTTCCATTTTTTCTTCTAACCAGTAATAGTCAAATTTTTGTTCAGACATTAATCAATGGGAGAATAAGTCACAATTCTGATTCTCATATCATCCATGGACTATTTTGAATGAAAATTACATATATAATATCAATTAATTAAGAAGATTTTGATTCTTTCGCAATACATTGTGTTAGGCCAGTTAAAATAAATAGTTTGATTTTATCTCTGTGATTTGTTTATCCATGTTTCAATAACTCATAATGTGTCTTCTTACAACTATAATCCGTAACATTTTCCTTCTTTTCTTCAATTTAGGGGAAAAAAATTATAATTACCAAAATTTTCTCATTTATCATAGGATTCTAATGGAAAATTGTTTGGAAGGAGACGAAATTGGTGAACTTCTTGCAAAATTTCCTCTTTCAACAAAACAAAGTTCAAGCGAGAAGCACTTATTTTATGTGCAAATTTTTTACAATAGAGAGTTTTGTATAGAGATGGATCCGATATTTTAAGTTGGAGGAGGCTGCAGTTTAAGCAAAAAAAAAAAAAAAAAAAAACTCCAAATAGCTAGGCATCTATATAGTATTAGCAAATTCTAAATACACAAAATCATTGTTTCTTAATACATTAAGATGCAATTATCTACCAGCTAAGAAAAAAATATTGTTTTTTAATAATATGTTGGTCCAGATTTTTTTTTGGGTTGAAATTAGAGCATTTAAAGTAGTAGTGCTAAAAAATTTAGCTTTTAACACTTCAAAAAATTACGTTATTTATTTTACTACCTCACTTTTACAATAAGCCAAACATTAAATGTTTTATTTTTTTACCGCTTCATTTAAAATAATATAAACAACTCATTAAAATAATAAAGTAAGAGAGAAAATTTCAGTTTTTTTAATTAAAGGAAGATGGAGAATTTTAATAAAATATTGTATTTTATTTTTAATAATTTGCTATAATCAATTGGTATTTATACCAGTTTATAGTAGTTGCAAAAAAATTAGTTTTAACTTTTCTAATAACACATGGTTTTTTGGTTCTTTGGTGGTAAAATAACTTTTTTGCTAAAATACAATCACCGTTATGAATGTTTTTATTGTTTTTGTTAAGTTTTTAGGTTGTATAGTTGTTAGTTGGACAAGACTGATTGGAGAAGAGAGGGGCTAAGGTTTTGGAAGAGGGGGGCCCAACTACAAAAAATTATAAATATAACAAGTAAAAAAAAAAAAATTTAGGCCGGGGCGGCCCCCTTGGGTCTGTCCTTGGTTTTGTATACCATATATATGACATGGAGCAAACTGAATTTAAATTTGAGTGTAAGAAGGGTTATCCATGTAATGGAACTATCAAAAATCTTGAAATATGTTAGAAATATATTAGACATATTAGCTCATAGTATAGGCTGAAGTCCACCTACTTTATATGCAAGACAAATTTCTTACTTGTACTAGAAGTCTAAGATTTGTGCTTGTATTATGGGCTAATATATCTAGCTTATCTCTAACAAAATAGTAAGGTGCATATTTTAGAAGAATTTGAATTTGTATTAATTTTTGAAACCTAACACTGTAACTTTTAAAAACTTGGACTTATCATATAAATTTGAGTTTCTTGGTTAGATTTCTATCCAACGCCAAAAAGTTCAACATAGAACTTGTATCTAAGACAATCAATTAATTAGACAAAATTTTCCATTTTTTCCCCTCCATCACCTTTACCGACAAGAGTTCACCATATTTTTAATTAGTGGTCCTAAAATTGTTTTGGGGGTAATATTAGTGGATAGAGTTGGGGACAAGGATTGAATGAGATACAGCAGCAAGCAAAAGCAGACCTCAACCTCAATCATAGAGGATATGTGGACAAAACAAGGAAAATAATGATATCAATGTGGTTGAGAATGCAAGAAATGAGTGGTCATCACAACCTTTGTCTATTTTGGGAAGTGGAAAATCTGATGCGAATAAGTAAAATGGTCCAATCTTTTGATTCTATACAGGTGCAGAAGGAAAATCTTAGCCTCATATTTTCTTGATTCTTTTCAATAATCAACCATTGCAGTTGGGAACCCTTTCAATTTTCATCCACAAATTTTTATTTATTTATTTTATTTTTTCCTCTCATGCAAAAGTTTTTTTGGGACCTTTGAGTCTTGGCATGGTGTCACTAATTGGGGCTGAAGGTGACATTTCAGTATTTCACATTTTAATGAAGTCCTCATTTGTCTTCACAAAATAACATAATAGATAAATAAATAAATAAATAAATAGATAAACATAAAAAAATAAAAATAAAAGACAACGGCCTTTATAGTTCATATAAGCTCAAAAATAAATTTAACTATCTCCCTTATCCTTCTTTCTCCAATCTGGAACCAAAGAAAAAAAAAAATCCTTCTCCAAACCACAATGATTTTTCTTTTCTTTATTTTCCTATTAAATAGAGTTAAAAAAAACAAGGTTAAGAAAATCTCAGTATTGAACTATTTTTTTCTTTGTAAAATAGAAGTTTACAACTATTAAGATAAGTACCCACATTGCTTGCACAAAAGCATAACTGTGTAAAATAATTATAGTAATTATTATTTTTATTTCCCAAAATTACAGGACTAGTTTTAATTAATTAATTAATTAATTTTAAAAATGAAGTACTTAGTTAAATAAACAAAATAAACTAGAAAATAAGCTAAAACAGGCATAATTGTGAATTATTGCAAGATGTTCCATAGTTCTCCACTTTACGTAATTGACTGGCATCTATGTCTACTTTTTGTGTTCACATAAATCCATAATGTCGCCTTCTTCAATCTATATTGCTTGCAATCCACTCTCACTAGAAAATATGTGAACACTCTTTACTGGAAGTGAGTGAAGTTCAAATGAAATTAAAGTTAGAATAATAGCTATAAGGATTAAATTTATTATTCTTATCAATCAATTTATACTTTTACAAATAATGATAATTTTTTTTATGGTATTAGAATTTATGTGAGTTTAGTTAGCTCAATTGATAAATATTTTTTGCTGTCGAATAAGAGATTGGAGAGTTTGAGCTCTGCTTACACCAAAAATCAATTAATGTCTTGATCTGATGATAATGAGCAATTATTATGGAGTGGATATCATATGTTGAAATTCCATCACATTTATTAAAAGAGAAAGAAAAAGAAAAGAAAAAAAATCACACTTGTAATAAATTGCAAGTTGAAGGATGTGATATTGGGTTGTATTTAATAACTAGAAGGAAAAAAGAAAAGAAAAAGGAGAGCAATTGTTATTCAAACTTACAAAAGAGCCGATTTTAAAATACATTTTTTATTTTCGAAGCCTTGTTTGTTTTTTGGATCACATTTCAATTGCTTTCCTTTCCTGGTGCTTTCCCACATAGTTTCGTTGAGATTAATAAAAGTTTGCAGTTCGCTTATGAAAGATAATGCAAGTGAGATATCTTACTAGCCAGTAGATTCTTTTACATAGCCTGGTTTGCTTGATTCATAAAGAATGAGATGCATTATTGCGAAGTAAATGCCATGGCAATACTTTTATTCAAGCAACTTTAGTGGTAAAACTACTTCAAACTTAGGAAGGGTGAGCTTGCTTAGCTTAATAATAATAAAACTTATTTGAGCTCTCGCAATTATGAGGATGTTTATGTTGATTCTTGCAGCGCTATTGTTCTGAAAAGTTTTAAAAAAAGGAACTATAGATGCTACAAGTTTTACTATATGAAGTGACGTAGCTATGCATACAATTGATGGACTTCAACTACTAAATAACAAATCTTTGAAGTGTGTTTTGATAATTAATTACACATCAGTTTGTAAGTTTCATGTAGTAAAATTTGTAATAATCCTACCATTACTCCTTCAAGAAAGTCTTTGGGATGCTGATATGGCATTTGATGGGGTTAATGGATGCTTGAAATTTTCGTGGTTTTGTTTGAACATTTGTGGAATTGATGGCTGATTTGTGGGTGATTTGGGCTTTATTTTTCCTTAGTTTTGGTAGGATTATTGGGTCTGGTTTTTCAGTTGGGTGCTTTGCTTCATGGTGTTCGCTGCAACCGGTAGATTATGGGTGCTTATGTTATTGGCCTGAAATGAAAAAAATGAAAGAGAAGGAAGAGAGAGAAGGCGCATGCGGTAGGCATTGGACCGTTCTAATGCAGTACAGTAAATGGGTCCCACCATTTTGTGCAAGATTTTGAGTTTGAATTATAAGTTATAGATGGTGCTCAATCCAAACAAGCTTTAAAGAGCCCAAGATTAGATCGTTGAATCCAAATATTAGATAATTTGATATGGTCCGCTATCCATGTCAATTTAATGTTGAGGTGGTATAATTTTCTTTAAGTCCTAATTCGAGATTTGGAGAATTTTTTTGGGTGTCAAGTTGGGTTGATTGCTTAGAGTGTGTTTTTGTTACGTATGAGTTCATGAGGAAAAAAAGAAAAAGAAAAGGAAGGGCATCCGCTTAACACAATCACTGCATGTTGGACATGGTTAGATAGTATCATAGTACTATACCCATGTGATGCACGGATTTAATCCAAATTATAAGTAAACAAGAGCAAATATTCCAATAATTGATAAAATTAACCAGAAAAAACTATAAACCCAGTTATAGTTACATTTGGAAAACTAAAGTATTAAAAAGCATCATAAGTCATAAAGCTTTACAATATAGGAAGGGATCTTGAGACGATGACAAAGTTTCCAACTTGGGTACACCCCAAACTAGCGAACACTTCATTTGGAAGCTTAACTTGGATTGACATCAATATCAGAATCTGCACATTAACATACAAGAAACACCAATTAGGCCTTATGCTTTTGCTTGACAAGATTTGGGATTACACCATGTTTGGCAAAATGGGGACAGAAATAAAGAAAAGGAAAATGAGTAAGGGGAAGAAGAGGTACGGGAAGAGAAGGAAAAAATTACTAATCTCAGTTTTTTGGTTAGTAGGTAAAAGTGAAAAGAAATGATTTATTTTATGAATCAGTTTTTAATTAAAAAAAAAAAAACTAAAGATTCTCTTTTAATCTCTCTCTCTTCCCTTTCAAATTGGAAAGAAAGAGAGTAACAGATTTGGGAGGAAGGGAATCGTATCATTTATTTTCCCTTCCCTTTCCTTCACTTTCACCAATCAAACAAGGTAAAAACCACTTTTTCCCCTTCTTCATTTTTCCTTTTACCCACCAAACAACCAAACAAGTGTTTTTCCACAATTTCTTCCCATCCCTTGTTCACTTCAGCCATAAAAGGAAGTAGTAATTGGCAAAACTTAGGTATAGTTCTTGAACTGTTATACCTTAATTTCTACGCAAATCTTCTTCTTTCCAAAATGTATTCATAAATATATATTAAAAAAAATTAACCGGAAGGGGACTATAATAACAGATTACTATTATACATTTTTTTCTTTTTCTTTTTAGCAGAGATAACTCTTTTATATACATACATACATACATACATACATATATATATATATATATATATATATATAGTGTCTACTGACTTTATAAAAAAAGATTTGGAGGGGGAAGGCCCCCTTTGGTCCCAATGTGGCTCCACCACAGCTGCTTCGATGAACACATTGCCAAAAAAAGCACTTGATTTTGGGAATAGTGGCAGCTTTCCAAACCCGACTTCCCATAAAGGTGCCAGCTTGGGGAGTATCTTCGCCCAAACAAGCTAATCTATAGGCCTCTTTAAGCTCAAACTCTCCACTTGGAGAGGAAGCCCAAGAGATACGATCCTTACCATCTGCAAATAAGGGAGTCGGTGTTATTTTTATTTTCATCAGCAAATTAGGAGGGATCACAAAGGAAATACTCCCCCAATTCCAATGGTTGTGTTGGATAAAATCTTTGAGAAGAAGGGCTTTCTCCCCTTTATTGAGAGTCCCTACAATGAGACTTCTTAAAGGCCTTTCACTCATCCATTTATCAAACTAGAGAGATAAGCAACTATTTTTACTTGCTATCCACTTAATATCATTCTTGATAACTTCTTCACCTAAGAGAGCGGACCAAGTCGTGGAGTAGATTCTAGACTTGGACTGGAGGTTCCTTCTACGATTTAAGTGTTTATGGGAAAGAACACGAACCCATAAAGAATCTTTCTCTTGATGGAATCTCCAATAAAGCTTGGCTAGAAGAGCAGTATTTTTTTCTTCGCTGCTTGAAGGCCTAGACCTCTTTCATTCTTAGTCTTGGTGATTTTCTTCCAACTAAGTAAGTGCATTTTTTTCTTGCTGTCTGTTGATTTTCATAGAAAGTCTCGGCACAACTTATCCACACATTGCATAGTTTTGAGCGGTAGGTCAGCACATTGCGTAGTTTTGTTACATCACTCTATGTTTTATGTTGAATAGATATATGATGTATTCTTATTTACAGTGCGAATGTGTTGTATTATCTTCTCTACTTAATTAAGGTTTAGATGATTAAATCTTTATTGCAATTTGTTTATTAGCAGTATGCATACATGGGTGAGATTTAACGTGTGACCATGAAAATAATTTCAATGCTAATGGACTAATGGTAGTTGTAGTAATCTTTTTGTTCATGTATGTATTTTCACGAAGCTACAACATAAATTTCTCCATCCCTTATTTCTGTTTTTATAATTTTGAATTTGGCACAAGCTACATTTAATTATATTGAGTGGTTGGTTAACATTGAAGGAAATTTTAATTATGTGTAATAATAGATGATTGTACTATTGTTTTTGTATAAATTTGGTGCATCACATGGGTTAGTAGTGGTAGGTAATATGAAGATTTAGTAAGCTTATTTTTTTGAGAAGAAAGATTTAGTAAGGTTGATTATACAAGTAAAATCCCACTTTAATAAATGTGACAACACGTTAATTGTTTTGTGGGGTAAAACATAGCCTTAATAACACACTAGATTCAACAATAAAGAACTAAAAAAAGAAAAAAGAAAAAAAAGAAGAACTAAAGGCTCAACCTAAATGATAAATATATAAACAAGACAACATTTATCTTTTATAAACAATTACAATGAACGTTGAAATTATAGTGCGCAAATTGATAGATCATTTTTGGCAATGACGGGAGTCTTTATTTCTTCAATGATAGTAATTGTTTGTGGGTGACAATCAAATTAACGTGTAGTACCTTCCAACTGGTGGTCATTATATGTGTTACTTGACATTTGGTTCTTCCCCAAGAATACATTCAAGATGGGTAGGAAAACTGCAATCTGCACAGTATAAAAAAACATTGCTTGGGATCTCGTTCTTTTTCACAAATATTACAGTAATATTCACCCGAGTCATCTTCAGGTTTATAATAAAGAGTGAAGGGATGTTCATGTTGGTTGTACCATGCAATTTGTGGTAGTGCGGCACATTGGAAGTCTAGAACAAATTCACAAGTGGCACAATAGAATACTTGGTATCGATGCTCACCACAACTACTACACTCCTGTTTAGTGTTTGTGCCGGAGAGGTAATGTTATGATTCAGCAACAAACCAACAACATCTGCGTGTAACTACACTTGGACTCTCAACTTGCACATCAGTTTCTGCAGAGACTTAGGATAAGGATAAAGAAGTGTAATTGGAGTTAAAGATTAGGAATGACAAGTATTGGGAGCAGTTTAGGAGTTTAAATAAATTAGGAGTTATTTATTCAGCCATCCCTATTACGTAGGAAGAGATAAGTGTAGATTGGTTGTTAATCAGCAGTTGTTTGTATTTGTAATTTGAATTTCTGATGTAACTGTTATATGCCTTTTTAAAGGGCAGAACGTATGAATAAAGGTAGCAGAAAAATTATCCTAAATTCTCTTTCTTATTTCCCCTTCAGGAGAGTGGTTATCTCGAATACAACCAACAACCCTTCATTTAACTCTATAAACATCAGGCCTTAACAGGTAAAGACGATGCTCATGACAGGCATGAGTAAGGGTGTCTGAGATGAAACTGCATTGAACATTGAGATCATAATTGCATAATTGACAATTGTAGCGTAAGCCATTGCACTCTTGGCCACAGAAAGCACAACAAAAAGAATAGCTCCAATAATTGAGGGTGAGTGGGTGTCGATGAAGTGGGTGTCGTTTTATTTTGGATAATTCTACACAAGATTTATGAAGAAAGAAGTTACATCGAGTACAACTATAAAATGGAGGGAGAAAGTCTCGTATGCACCCATCGCATTTTGTGTTATTTAGAACCTCATTAGTAAGCTTTAAAACATGCTCATGACTAAAGTATTTGATTTCTGTGGCTATTTTGGTTCTGTCCTCCCCCACATTGAATTTTTTGACTTCATAAGTTGCTGAATCAACAGATTGATGGAGCCGCTCCTTTACAAGTTCCTGCAGATTTATGTACTCCCTATTTCTGGGGTTCATACCACAACGGAGGTGGGCAATAAAATCGCATATTGAGCAATAGTATACCCAATGTGTGTCCACTTTTTTAACATAGAGTAGACAAATTCGAGAATTAGATTGATGGATTTCTAGAGAATGGATGAGTTGGAGAGGGTGCTCGTGACGTGTAACTTTGACTGTGGGTAGGCAAGCAGCACAACTTGTATGTATACCAAAATTGCACGGGACACAAAGAAAGGGCAGATTGCCTTCTTTGCCACAAAATCGCATGTGAACTTCATTAGCTTCCAAATGTGGGTCAATGAGTGGTCGTGGTCCTTGTGCACTGCAGATTTGATGGTGAGTGGGAAAGAAGAACATCCACTGTGAATGCTGAAGTTGCAATGGGAACAATGATAAATGTATTGGAAAGAAACGAAATTCACTGCAATCTACACATTTATTATATTCTTTGATGCCAAGGGTTTCAGTTTCATTGATGAGAAATAAGAGGATGATTTGGGTGCAAGGGATGGTGCAACTCAAGGGGCAGTTCTGCACACGATTTATGATGGTAGAAAGATTTTCATGTTACACAATTGTAGCTAAGACCCCATACTAAATTACTACACCCCCAACAAGGAGCTCCACCTCCCTTGTTTGCATTAAAGACCAATGGATGCTCTGAATGAGAAAAGTGTTGAAGCGCCATCCTCTAGACAACATTCAATTTGGATAAAAAATAAGAACTTAATAAAACAGGGCTAGGTGCTACCCATACTGAATCCAAATCTATATCACAGAGAAAAACAAACATACAGAGAGAGAGAGAGAGAGAGAGAGAGAGAGAGAGAGAGAGAGAGAGAGAGAGAGAGAGAGATAAGCTTACACAATTCAAAATAGATGCATTCCCACTCCCAGTGTTAGAATCATCTTTATCTTCGTTTAAGTCGCCACAGGAGCAGCTTCATCCGGCTTCCAAATCATACAGGGAGCCATTGAAGAAACCCATCACTATCGCAGGAAAGATAGCAACCGTCAAATCTCTTATTTCCCTCTCTCACTATTAATCTCTCACTCTCTCAATTTGAATCTCAAGTTTTGCATTCTTTTTGCTTCTCTTAGTCTCACCAGATGCATTTGGGTTTCTATAAAAATCATCAAATCATAATGGAGTATGGCTCATTGTTTTATACCGATAATTGATTGTTTAGGACACCAATTTAAAAAATAAAATAAAATAGGAGTTACCAAAAAATAAAATAAAATGCTTACACTAGCATCCGCGGTGTTAAACCAAAATTTTGAACCCACATATTATATTTTAACATTTAATACATTAAAATAATATTATCATCCCATTAAAATAACACATTTTTTTTTTCATTCATTTTAGATTTCACATACTCTCTCCCCCCAAAGCTCTCTCTTCCTCCCCAATTCAACGTTTTTTTTTTCTCAAAACCCAACAGATCAAGCACAAATCAAACATCAAACCCAAATTAGCCAAACCAAATCCCAGTATCAAATGTATGAGAGAGAAAAATAGAAAAGAGAGGCATAAAATAAAATAACACTAAATATTATAACATTTGGCTGTAGCATGTGTCAATTTTTTTTTTTAATATAGAAAATGTAGGTTTTTTTTGGCATTTGCTACTAATATTCTAATCCAAAGGGAATTTTTTAATTAAAAGATAGAAAATTGGGGATTTGAATTTGATTCGGGTCTCCATCTAAAAGTTCAACCTAATAGCCTCTCATTTTGGTGATCTAACACTCCAATATAAAATTATGAAATTAACGAAAAGGACCCTAAAAAGCTAGGAATAAATAATAGTAAGACATTTTTTTTTGAGAGAGAGTATCAACCTATGGTGTTTGCTTCTAATGATAGCTCTTTATCATCAGACCAAGACACCAATCAGTTTTTGATACAGGTGGGGATTGAACCCCAGATGTCTTATTCAACCATCAAATCATGACACCAATCAGACCAAGACACCAATCAGTTTTTGATGTAGGCGGGAATTGAACCCCAGATCTCTTATTCAACCATTAGAGACTTTACCAGTTGAGTTAACTGAAACCTACTAATAGTAAGACATTAATTCTATATATAAAATAGACATTATACTTGCACAATAAAAGTTCCAACATTATAATTTTAATACCACTAACCAATCCACCATTATTACCCCCTTGGACAAAACTACATACATGCTTGGGGCATTCAAAATAGTTTCATATGTTGTGGCCTTTTGTTGTATCCATAGCATCATTTATAATATATCTCACAAAAATATACTATTATAATTCAAGTACTAAATAAGTTCAAAATTTTATTGCATTTAACATCAATATCAAAATTTAAGTAAGCAAATTAGCTTACTATTTATGAAAAGTAACAGAAAAACACATAAGTATAAACAAATTTGCAAAAGCAACCATCATTACTTACAATAAAAATAATTCAATTTTGACTTCAAAACACACCTCAGAAAGCTTCCAAGTTAGCCTTAATTTTAATTTTTTCAAAGATAAGTTCATATGAAACTCATCTATAACTTCTTCTATATATAGGATTATTATGTCTTTGGCATAAAACATTCTTTAACACAAAAGAAAGAATAAAAGCAATTAGACAAGGAATTGATGCTTGCTTGCTTAAATTTATATACTTATCTTTCTCTTTTGTCTTATCATTTTCTTTTATTATCTTCTTTTTATTATTATTATTTTTTATCCATGTCTAGATTTTATACTAACATTTCCTTTTTCTTTTTTTCCTATACATGTACATACTAACAATTTATTTCATCATTCATTTATAAGATTTCTTTAAGCATCTCTATCTTGGTTATACATGCATGAAATTCTATCTCTTATGTTCCTAGGGTTCACTGCAACACTAATGGCTGCTTAAAAAAAGTGATAAGATAGTATTTTTAAGTATTATTTATAATTCAATAGTTATAATAGAGAAGAGGAAATTGAACATTGAATGTTTATGTTAGAAACACTAAAAGGACAAGATGTGCCAATTGAGTTACATGGTTCTTGGTGATAAGATAGTAATTCTTTTTTTGAGAATCAAATAAGATAGTAATTGGGTTATCATATATCAATGCTAATTATGTCATATATTCAACACTTACAAGAAGTATCATATATTGTATTATATTACATTAATTATTTGTGTGACTATATTAGGATGTGTTGTGAAATTTTTATGTCCCTAGCCTTACTTATATGACATAACTAATTGAATTTATTTTATTATCTTTTATATTAATTAATGTATAATTGTTGATAAAGATATGAATAAATCACGTATTTGGTCCCTAACCAATATGCTATTTTTCAATTTGGTCTCTAACCTTTTAAAGATGTCAATTTAGTTCTTAACTTTTTGCTATTGTGTCAAAATGGTCATTTTCATCAAGGGAAAGATGAAAAATGCTGATATGGCTAACGATCCAAATAAAATAGTATTTGTATGCCACATAGACTGAAACATGTACTGCATGTCAGCATTAAATCAAAAAAACAAAGAACCTGATAACTCAAAAACTCACTCACGTGCAAGCAAGGGAGATTTGAGATCAAAATCCCTAATTACTCAGTTCTCAGTTGTTTTAGGGCACCTCAAATTTGTCCAAAGAGAATAGTGAGGGATGAGAGTCATGTGAGTGAAGACTAGCGATTCTACGGGAGCTAGAGGAGGGAACAAAAGATTAAGGAGTTGAAGGTGTATTCAAAGCGTTTGGAGTTGGTGCAGGATCATATAGCATTGGAGAAGTTGCGGTCTGCAAGACAAGAGTCTGATGGAGAATAAATTTGGTTTTAATGAACATTGTAGACTTTGGTCAAAAAGGTTTTACTTTTTTGTCACAAAATTTTCTTGGTGATTGATAGTGTAGCAAGTAATTGAGTTTTGGGTTTTATACATCTTTAAAAGTTGAATTTATTAGAATAGTTTTTTAACAATAGTTTCTGAAGTCTGATAGTTTGTTCAAATTGTTTGGATAAGATTTTTCCAATTGACACATTTGAAAGGTTAGATACAAAATTGACAAATAGCATAAAGGTTAGATACTAAATATGTAGTTTAATTAATTTAACTAATTTCTTTTATCCCCCTCAAAAAAAAAAAAAACTAATTTCTTTTAGAAAAGTAGATTAGTAATTGTAATTAATTTGTAACTTGAACATTTAGTACATTTAATGCTTTTGATTCAAAGTGTTACGGCTTTGTTGGGAGTAATAATTTAGTACTAGAAGCTTGTTTTCCGTTTTTTATTTTTGGTTTCCCCTTTCCATTTTCCATGTTTTTGAAAAATATAAACTTTAGATTGTCCTAGAAAAGAAAAGGAAAGAAGATTGAAAAAAGAAGAAGAAATTATGGTCTGTAAGAATTCTTACCATCTCTTCATATATTCTTTCTTAATAACCAAGAAAATAAAAAACAATGTAAAGGCAAAGATATTTAAAGAAACTGACTTCTTTATCTTTGCAAGTTTGCATTGATTCTACTCAATCATTTTAATACAATAGATTATTCCATACTTGAATGTTATAGTTTGAGTAACTTAATCAATTCTTTATCTTTGCATAAATTCTACTCAATCATTTTAAAAGTTTGATTATTCCAAACTTGGATATTATAATTTTTGTAATTTGATCACCTCTTTATCTTTGCATAAATTCTACCCAATAATTTATAAAAAAATTGATTATTCCAAACTTCCTTGAATGTTATACTTGATGAAACTTTTTTTTTGAGAAAATATAATTAGTGTACTTAATCATGTCAAATGTTATTAATAATATCTAGAGCCTCTAATAATCAAAAATGATTAGTTGGTTATATTATAGTTTCTCAACACCTATAATAGCTTCCAACAATATTATATCACTTAATAAATTTAAATTTTGATTCTAGAAAAAACTAAAAATTTGAAAATTCCACAATCAAATTACTTCTTCTTTTTGTTTCTTAACATGCATTGATACACTAGCAATGCTAAGGAGGAAGTCATGGCCACCTTGGGTTTTTTAAATGGGCAGTGCTTATTGGACAAATTTGGATTTCCTTGTTTATGTTTTATTATTTTATTTTGAGTAATACAACGATATTACAAATTTTACTACTAATGTGTTACTAATCACTAAAAAACCATTTAGACGTTCTTTTGTAATAGTAAGTTGTTATTATTTTAAGCAAAAATATCATTTTGGTCCCTACATTTTAGTGTCATAGTCAATCTGATCTTTACATATTAGTAGCATTCAATTTGGTTCTTGTTATTTTTAACTTACAATCAATTTAATCCCTTCCTAACAAAAAATACTTACGTGACAAATGATTTACATTATTGGTGCACACATGGCTAAAATAATAATATAAAATCAAATGATTAAACATTAAAAACACATAAGCATTTTAGTGAAAAAGAAAAATCCATGTCAGCCAAAAAAACTGAAAAAATTAAGGCAAAAAAAAAAAAATCATTTTAGTTCTTATATTTTGGATCAGATTCAATTTGGTTCCTATATTTTGATAGCAAACAATTGGTTCATGTTATTTTCAACTTATAGTTAATTTGATCCCTATTTTTAATTCACTAACAGAAAAATTTTTAGGTGGTAAACAGTTTGCACTATTGGCATGTCTAATATTAAAAAATTAAATGAGATATTGACGTGCCTAAATTTTAAAAATAGCAACATCACTTTAAAAAAATATTTTGGGTAAATTGCAAAATAATCTCCTGAAGTTTGAGGGTCATTAGATTTTACATCTGAAGTTTCAAATTTTGGATTTACATGCTAAAGTTTCCCTCTGTTTGCATTAGTAGCCATTCCATCTATTTTTGCTGACATGTCCGTTAAATGCCAAGTCAAATTGTCACTTAAGTATATTTCATCCAAAGAAAGAGTGCCATGACAATTAGTAGCGACATATCACTTAAATAATTTTAAAAAAATTTTAAAAATTAAAATAATTATCTAAATATAAAAAACTTATATAAATAAAAATAAAAATTATCACAGATTCACAGCATTTTCTTTGCAATGTTCTTGACACCAAAACAGAGGATCTAACAAACCAAACCATGCCGAAGTCCAGCAAATCCCATAAATTTTACAAATATAGAAGATCAACAAACCTAGAAAATTAGCAAATCCAAAAATATCATTATCAACAAACCCATAAATTTTCTTTGGAAATAAAACACATACAAAAAAAAAGGGCAAAAACACCATTTTGGTCCATACCAAAATCCAGCAAATCCCATAAATTTTACAAATACAGAAGATCAACAAACCTAGAAAATTAGCAAATCCAAAAATCTCATTATCAACAAACTCATAAATTTTCTTTGGAAACAAAACACATACAAAAAAAAGGGTGAAAACATTATTTTGGTCCATACATTTTGGGATCATGGTCAATGTGGTCCTTACATTTTTGTAGTAGTCAATTTGATCCATGTTATTGTCAACTTAGAATCAATTGAGTCCTTATCGTTAATTCACTAACGGAAAATACTTACATGGCTAATGGTGAGCTTTGTTGTCATACACATGACAAATATATATATATATATATATATATATATATATATATATAATCAAATAATTAACATTTAAAAGGCCAAGAAAGCATTTCAATAAAAACATAGAAAGTCATGTCAGACCAAAAAATAATCTGGAAAAATTAATTAAAAAAAAAGAAAACAATTTTTTATTATTATTATTTATAATCCTCAATTTCTTTAATTTTCTTGTGTATTCTTGCACTTTTTTAGCTGCCAAACACAACCAACAACACCAATCTGAAAGATAAATTATATGTCCACAACATTTTTACAACAAATTCTAAGTGGCAAGTTGTTACTGGTTGTTATTGTTGGGACAAAAAAGTAATCTTAGTGTTAGATTCAAATTTGAACCTATAACAACTAACCACCTATGATTTGTTGTAAAATTGTTGTAAAAATGTTGTGGACGTAGCACCTCTCAATCTGAAAATCCCAAACAAAATAAAATCCCTTACAAACATTACTGATTAGCAACTCATACGATAAATTATATACCAAATCCCAACCAACCCCTTACAAAACCAAACACACAAAAAGAACTCGATCAAACCCCCAATCAAGAACAAGTTCTCAGCGATGAAACACATACATCACAAAATTGCAACCCATAAAATAAATTCCTCTATTCGCAAATAACTTGTCGCCTAGTTACACAAATTATAGACCTTGACAACCTCCATTTCACACTCTCTGATTTTAAACCTTGACAACTTCCATTTCACATATCTCGAGCCACGCGGCATTGATGTTCCTTTAGGCACCAGTTTGAGAGAGAGAGAGAGAGAGAGAGAGAGAGTAGAATGTTTAGCTGAAACAGATAGAGAGTTAAGGCTAGAGTGAGGAAGGGCAAAGGAACGAAATCACCATCGGAGATGCTAGTGGTGCAAGCTTGCTAGATTGGCTATGGAGGCCTGATTAGAGGTTTGGGTTGTGTGAGTGAGAGCGTAAGAGAAAGTGAGATAGAGAGAACTTTAGAGTGAGAGAGAAAGAGAGGTTTGCTAAGAGAGCTTCATGGTGAGAAATGAAGGAAAAGGCCATGGAGGTTGAGGTTTGGTTAGAGAGAGAGAGAGAGAGAGGGGTGATTCCTAGAAGAGAGAGAGAGGGGTTTTGGTACGGATTTATAGATTGGCGTATTGTTGGCTATGTTTAGTAGCTAAGAAAGTGCAAGAATACGCAAGAAAATTAAAGAAATTGAGGAATTTTTATTAAAATAAATCATTTTCTTTATTTTTTAAAAATTAATTTTTCTAGATTAGGTTTTGGTCTGACATGACATTTTTTATTGTTATTGAAATTCTTATGCGGCCTTTTAAATGTTACTTATTTGATATTATATATATATATATGTATATATATATATATATATATATATATATATATATTGCCACATGTATGCCAACAAAGCACACCGTTAGTCACGTAGACATTTTTCATTAGTGAGTCAACGGTAGAGACCAAAAAGACTCTAAGTTAAAAATAACAAAGATCAAATTGACTGCTATGTAAATGTAGGGACCAAATTGACTGTGACTTCAATATGTAGGGACTAAAAGAGTGTTTTTACCGAAAAAAGAAAAACTCCAACCAATTCGGCTCACAACAACAGCAAACCAGCCAACAACAAAAAGTTTCTTTGAACAAACCCATAAATTTGCTTTGAACAATTATCACACACCTAATTTAGCTCACAAGAACACCACAAATTCTAAAGAAACCCAGCCAACCATATAATTCTTGAACTGTTATACTTTAATTTCTTCAATTGAATTAAGTCACATGGTTGTATAAACTTGTACTGATCAATGTGGTAAAAAACATTGCTATATTTTCTAAGGGCAAAATTTAGGTACAATTCCTTAGGTGCAATATGTTAGGTTTCCTCACTTTTTTTTGATAGGTTAGGTTTCCTCACTTAAATTCAAACACATGATTGCTTTGATCAATAAAACCCAAACATTGTTATCTTTTCCAATAAAAATTAATTCAAAAACATATAGTTGCATTGCATTTAATTGGGAAACCTAATGTGCTACACATAAGAAAATGTACTTAAAATTTACATACCATTTTTCTAAAAACAATTGAATTTGACCATGTGATTTATTGGTCAATACAATCACATTGTTGAATTCAATTGGAGAATCTAAGGTACAACAAATAAAGAATTGCACTTAAGTTTTAATCCCAATCAATACTACACTAAGAGTGTTTCTTTTTGAGAACTCCACCCGCCCCAATTTCCATCACACCAAACAAGGGAAAACTCCCATTGTCCTTCCTTCATTGTCCGTAGTCCTTTTTCCACCAAACTAAACAAACCATAAACTGGAGAGAGAATGAAGATTCCGATGAGTGACTCACGCAATTAAATTTCAAGAAGTGTGCTACCCTTGAGCTAACAGGTATGAAAAACCAATTTAAGACATGGTTTATACTTAAATTCACTTCTGGCACAAACTTATCAAGCTAAGTATCTAGCAATTCCCCTCTGTTTAATTCTAAGGTGTAGTCATCTGCTTCATGGGGATGGAATCATGAAAAATCATCCTCAATAGGAGGGGAACTCTGTCATTGAGGATGTTTGGCAAGTGGGCAATGGGTAGAACATTTTGCTAAATCATGCTCATTGGTCAACATCGAATGGAAACAAACAAATGGAATGAAGGAAGGTTAATCCAACTCTATGATAGAAACACAGTCTTGGACACTCTGCAAAATGTTCATTCTATCACACATGAAGAAGATTTATTGATTTGGCCATATTGTTTAACAGGAGAATACATAGTGGGACAAGCTTATAAATTGATACAAACACAACAGAGATAGAGGCAGGGGTGCAACCCAAAATTCTGCTGAATTCCATTGGCAATGCCTTTAAAAGCATAAAATCCCTTACAAAGTAACAATTTTATTTGGAAATTTGTGAAAAACTTTATGCTAGTCAGAAAAGAACTCATTAATTGATCTATCACACTTCCTCAAACAAACTGTGCCTTTTGCAATAGGGAATTGGAGACTATTGACGATTGATCACTTCTTTCTTCAGTGCCCATTTGTCAGTATGGTAGCTCTTCTGTCACTCTAAGAACAGAATGTATGAATATTAGCAGAGTCTCCCACTAGGTAGCAAAATGAATTCAAAAGGTTCCCACAAAGAGGCTATAGAGCATTTTCCCCATGTTAGACTGTTGTGTACTCTATGGTCTATATTGATTCACATGAAAGTACCATTTTGGGATCACTTTCAATTTGGTACCCCCTTAAAATTCAGCTGTATGAACCAACAAGCAAATCATACATGGGTAGCTAGGAAATATCACCTTGCACCATTTGTCCTACTAGGGTAGAGAAGCTAAATATGAGAGGACCCAAAACACATACCACTTTCATACAGAAGAACGAACTAGCAAATCATATATGGGTAGGTAACAAATCTCTTTATTTAAATCATCTTTCAGATCGTGTTGGGCTTTGTGGAGCCTAGTTATGTTTGATTTGGTTGACGACCCGATCCGACTCAAATAATGTTGCGCGGTTTTTAAAGGGAGATTTTCTAAGGCTTAGTCCATGGAGCGGAGGCTTGGGCCGCAGGATGTAGAAAACGCTGTTTTTGTGATTAGGGTTTGTTGTTGTCGTGGTGCGTGAGAGAGAAAAAGACTGTAGCCGCACTTTGTATTTTTCCCTGATAATAGTGAAATCCCTGCAATTTTGTGGACGTAGGCAAATTGTCGAACCACGTAAATATTGTCTTGTGCGTGTGATTTTTTTCTTTGGTGTGTGTTTTTTCTATTTTTGTTTCTCACAGGTTTAGAAATTCGTGGAAATTTCCTACAGCAAGCATAGGGAATAACAATAGGAAGCTATCACAAAAAGAGAGAGTATACTGTTAGAAGGTCAGGTTGGCAAGAATATGGTGTTAGAAAGTCAGGACAATGGGAGGAGAGGGTTAAATAGAGAGAGAGAGAGGAGATTTGGAAGAATGACATACTATGATAAATCGATATCAAGGGTTCCCAGAATTCCATAAAAATAGACCCATTTTTGTTGTTTTGATGGTACTGATGTTACTTGAAAAGGCTCTGCTTTATTTGCTAATCAAGGTACTTAGATGGGATTTTATTCATTTGGCTTCCCCTCTGTCATTTATGGCTATGTCCTGTTAGCTAGTAAGATTCAGGTACTTAGTGTTGAAATGTCATCGTGGACCCCTAATAGGATGAGTTACTTAGCGAACAGATTCAGATCTTCTAGAATTTCTAGGGTACTCTACCAGATAAATTTCTTTAAATCCTCACCTCTCATTTAAAATTAATGGTTTAAGATGTTACCATATCATCAATCTATTAACTTACTCTTTTAAAAATACAGAAAAGGAGATAAGCTCAGGAAGTAGCCGTGATATTTAATGTTAGCAAACGGATCTAAACCTTTTTTTTTTTTTGGATGGAACAAATCTCAAACTTGGGAAATTCATCATCCCACAAATTACTCCTGCCATTTTTCCCATCTGAATCCAAAAGACACTCCTGGGCAAGAAGAAAATCGGACTTTCTTTTACAACTCTCCTCCATCCTTGAAATTTTCAATACTTTCAATCATAAATGATGGATCCACCTAGCCCAATCCCTTCAAACCGTCCATGGATGACCATTGAAAGCCCAATGGAGGCCAAGTTTATTAGCTATCTTACTCTCTCTCTAGCCTTTGTTCTCTGTCTATTGTCTACTGATTGTTAGTTTCTTCCTTTCCTTTCCTTTTTTTTTTTTTTTTTTTGTTTCTTTATTTCATACCTATGGTTGATATTAGATTTTTGTTGTTTTGCAATTTCCCTACTGCAAAATTGTTTAATGATTACTCAAGAAGGGCTGTGTTTTTTTGGGGCTATATCCTCTGCTTGTAAGGTGTTTGATAAATGTTCAAGATAAGAAATAGAGCAGACAAAGAAGATAGTTGTACTAGTTTGTTACTTTTAGTATAATCTTAGACAAAGAGCAAGGCCACCATAATCAGAGAGAAGAAAAGAATGATTCAAGTTGAAGATATATGCATAGGCCTAAATTATTAATTAATTAATTAAGATGAAGATACGTAGGGCCATTATAATAAATAATTAATTATTATAATTAATAATTAATTATATATATTGTTAAGTTTTAGATCCCTGTAAACTAGATTGTTTAACCTAATTAATTAACCAAGTGAATACTTAGGTTTATTATTCAGATCTAGGTTAAAAAAAAAATCACAAATATTAAAGCAGCGGAAAATAAAGAACACAAAGATATGATGACCCAGGAAAACCAAACCGGTAAAAAGCCTGGGGAGGATTTAATCTAGCTATCCTCAAGGTAAAACAGATTCACTATGAAAGAATTGAAATTTGTACAATAGAATTTAGACCACTAATATTCTATTACTACATCGAGTAGAAAACTTACTACCACGACCCCATGATAGCTCTGATTCCATGGACTACTTTTTTCTCAGATCCACAACATCAACAAGTATACCACTTGTTTTGCTTTAAACTCTTTATGCAGCAACTGAAACGATCACCAAGTTCTCGACATCAATCTTGATCTTGCTAACCCTAAGTGTGTATGAAGGCAAACACCTTTAGATCTCATAAGAGATTCACACATACAGCATAAGCAACAATTACAAAACGTGGCTAGGGTTTTTCCTTTTATACTTAAGGCAAAACATAAAACCTTACACGTCATATGGACTTGGGCTGAGTTGGAAATTCTACAGAAAAAAATTCTGCATGAGCTTCGATCGATCGAGTCTAATTTTCGATCGATCGAGCCTTGCAGAAATTGAATAGTAATTTTTTGCAATTACTCGATTTCAACTTTACACATACATCACTTTGAGCAGCCTTAATCTAGACTCTAAGTTTTGATCATGGTTTGCCAACATTACATATTGAAGTTCTAATACATTTAGATCCTAAATCCTTAGAACCTAGTGTGTGTGTGTGTATATATATATATATATATATATATATATATATATATATATATATATATATATATATATATTTGGAGTGGCACCACCCCCTGCATCAAGAATCAATTCCTATCTCCTTGTAACACACAATGAGTTTACAATGCATTTGGTTTAGTCCCTTCCATCTATGCTCATGTCCATGCTTATGCTTTGGCTCCTAGAGCACCTCATGCACCTACTACTGGCCTGAGTTTTGCACCCTTAGCTGGGTAGATGAATTCTACTCTTAGAGAGACGGCTTCATTTGGACAGATCTCTACCCATCCTTCGGTTAATTGAGCACATTTAATGTACCTATGTCATCAATTGAATATGTAGATTATCTGATTAATGTACAAATCTTGTTCACAAGCACAACATTATGGCATTATCTGAGCAATGTTGGCTACTTGGCTTGTTTTGGCCAGACAAATTAATGTTAGTCCTGAAACTCAAAAAAGCTCTATATATTTTTAGATGTCACATGTCTTTCAATGCTGTTTTTTACTTTTTATTTACATAATGCTAATCCTCATCTACTCTTTAGATATCCTGTCCTTTAGTTTTAGTCTTTATGTTTTTGGTTTTAGTATCTGACTGAAGGTTTATTATATGTCCTTTTATCTTTGTATCCCTTTTTTTGCACTCTTCTTCTGCTTGTAAGCAATGTTGCATGTGCACTAGAGGAAACTTGAACTCCATTCATTTTTATTTAACTTTTTGTTGTTTTTATTGTCTTTTAGAAGCCAATATATATGTATTGGTGTAATCAATTTTGCTTTGTGTTTTCGCTAATTTTTCTAATGATTTGCAAGCTGTTGGATTTGGAAATCTGCTTTGGTGCTTTTCTTTTCATGTTATTGGGTTTTGCTATTGCGATGATTGTTTCAAACTTGTCTATTTAGTTTGAGTATATTAGTAATGGGACCTTGGTATATTAGTAATTTTTGAAATATTCAGTTTCAGTTAATTGAAATTGAGTTTTATTTTTTTATTTTTTTTGGTTGTGTTTTTATAGGATGATGGACAATTCTTGTCAAAACAAGGGTACCATGAATGATTGTACCCCAAAGGTTGGTATGGAGTTTGATATGTTAGAGGCAGCTTGGATGTTTTGGAAAAATTATGGAAAACAAATGGGGTGTAGTGTTTGAAAGCATTATGCAAATAAAAGTAAGATAGATGGAGAAATAACATCGAGAAGATTTTTGTGTTCTAAAGAAGGTACTCTTAAGCTTGATAAACGAGATCATCTAACCAGTCAACCTCTACAGGAAACAAGGACTAATTGTCTAGTACGATTGGGTGTTTCATTAGTTCGTGAGACTGGAAAGTACAAGGTATACAATTTTGTATCTGAGCACAACCATGTTCTTCATCTTGCAGCAACTACTTTCATGATGTGGTCAGAACGAAAGATGTCTGATGTCCAAGCTTTTGCTAATGATTTAGCTTATGCTTCTGGAATTAAACCTAAGGAGATACATGAATTAATGAGTAGAGAGGCTGGTGAAAGGGCTAATCTTGACTACATTGGAATTCATAAAATAAACTATCTTCGAACTAGACGACAACGAAGCTTGATATATGGTGAAGCCGGTAGTTTATTAAGGTATTTTCAACAACAATTGGTTCATAATCCATTGTTCCATTATGCTGTATAGTTTGATATTGAGGAGCAAATAACTAATATATTTTGGGCTGATGCTAAAATGATAATTGATTATGCCCATTTTGGTGATGTTTTTAGTTTTGACACCACATTTGGCACAAACAAAGAATTTAGACCTTTAGATGTGTTTATTGGTTTCAATCACCATAGAGAGAAGGTGATTTTTGGGGCTACACTTTTATACGATGAGACAGTTGAATCATTCAAATGGCTTTTTGAGAGTTTTTTAAATGCACATGGTGGTAGAAAGCCTAAATCTATTTTTACTGATCAAGATTTTGCTATTGCAAAGGCATTAACTGAGGTGATGCCAGAGACGTGGCATGGATTATGTACTTGGCACATAATGCAAAATGGAATCAAGAAATTGGGAAATTTGATGAAGGATGGCTCATTGCATGTATAAGTATGAGAATGAGAGTGAATTTGAAGAAGCTTGGAATAAAATGATTCAGACCTATACAATTAAGGATCTTAGTTGGTTAAATGGTATATACAAATTGAAGGAAAAATGAGCTAATTGTTACATGAAGAGGGAAGTTACTTTGGGAATGCGAAGTACTCAGCTTAGGGAAAGTTTGAATGGAGATTTGAAAGATTACTTAAAATCAGATTTGAATATGGATGATTTTTTTGAGCATATTGAGATGGTAGTAGGGCAAATGCGGGATAAAGAGTTAAAGGCTGAGTATAATGCTAGGGAAAAATTGCCTCCTTTGTGCTTGAAGAATTCACCTTTATTGAAGCAAGCATCACAAGTGTATACCCCTACAATATTTAAAGTGTTCCAAAATGAGTATGACTATGCATTAGTTGCAATAATAAAAGATCGGAATTGTAGCTAGCCAGTGCATGAATATACTGTTGTGCTTCTTGAGAAAGTTGGAGAATATAAAGTATTGTGTAGTCCTATTAGTAGGACAATCTCATGCAGTTGTAGGAAGTTTGAAACATTTGACATTTTGTGTTGTTGCTTTGAAGGTTTTCAACATACTTGATATAAAGATAATTCGTGGTGCTTACATTTTGAAGCGATGGACAAGAGAAGCAAAAAATGGGTATGTCATAGATAGTATTGGGAAGGATGTCAATGGGGATGTTAACTTAAAAGTTACACAATAGTATAGAAGATTATGTCCCAGGTTAGTTAGATTAGCCTCATGAGCTACTGAAATCAAAGAAGCATATGCTTTGGTAGAGAGTGTTACAAAGGAATTAGAAAAGCAGGTTGAAGATATTGCCATGAAATTTTCAAGTGGGAGTCTTGATAATTCTAAAGATCAAATGTCATTGGGTGGTAGTGAAATTGTGGATCATGGAGAACCTATAAGGAATTTAGTTGAAAAGGTTAAAGGCCTCAAAAAGAAAGAAGGTCGTAAGGGTCGAAAAATATGTAAAAGTTGGGTTGAACAACAATCAAGGAGAAAGAAAAAAACTTCAACGAAAGATACTATTAGACAACAATTATCCAAGGTATGCTCTTGATGCAAAAAATATTGACAAATTTACATGCACTGTGTACAAACAGTTTATTTTTTTTTATTCTTCGTTAAACTAACTCCTTATATTTTACCATACAGGAAAACAATAACTCTTCTCTCATAAATTACAATAACTCTATCTCACGTGTGCAATGCTATTCACATAAGGTGAGCAATCTTGTGAGTTTGTAGGTAAGCAATTTTAAAGAATTTTTACTGCTAAAAATCTGAAAGTTTAACAAGAACTATTTGTGATTTGTCATATAGGAAACAGATCAGGCACCTAATTCAATGGCATGGATGACATATGAAGGTCCCCAAGGAAATAGATGCCAAAACAGTTTCATTGAATCATTAACGGTAAACTTGTTCATTAAGCTTTTCTAAGCTATTAATAAGTGACATGTTCTTTTATGCAATGACATATATGACACCAAATCATTATAATTTCTCGTAGGGAATGGATGATGGGTTTGATCAAGCACAGGTTCCTTTGGGTGACAGAACAAATAATTATGATGCTCACATGAATTTTCTTGGTAAATGATTAACAAATGATGGAAAGTTTTTTTTTTTTTTGCCTTTACTAAGTTATCAAAAGATAAACTTGGGTTTTTGAAATATGTACAGGTATGTGATTGTGATGCTGCCAATGCTATGGACGTTGTAAAAAGAGAAGAGGAGATAGACCTTTGTCAATGCTGCCAATGTTACATTTTTCTTTTGTTAAGATTGTCCTGATATAATACTTGTGCAAAAATTCTTGTGCAAAAATTATAGCATCAACTGAAGATCTTTTCAACCACTTCCTTCTTCTTTCAGGACATTGTTTTGATAGGAGAAATTTAAGGAACATTTAAATGTGTAACAGTCAAAAGATTGTTCATGATAGCTCATGCAAATTGCTGAAAGATGAGACTGATGATTATACCATCTAGGGCTCCTAAATGACAAAAAAAGCCTTTGTAAACTCTAACTTGAATGAGACCATAACTTTCATGTCCAAATTCGATAAATGCATTCAGAGAACTGATTTCCAAGGAAATGATTGAGAATCTATTGACCTTCAGTTTCCCAAGGTATAGGGTATAGCCATATACAGTTGAAATTACTCATCAATCCTATAGAAGAAGAAATTACTCATCAATCTTTCAATTATCTCTATAAATATGAAGGAATTTTAATCCATTATGGTTCCCAATATTTTCCATAAAAGAAATGAATTAAACTTTGATTCTGCTCCAAACAATAGTAGCTGCTCACCAACATCACCAATAACCGTTAAAATTACTTCATGATTGGTCAATCCTACATAGATAGAATACAACCACAATAGAGGAAAGTGTAGAACATACAGACGTTGACAATCATGACATATTAACAATAGAATATGTGGATTTAATGTTGTGTTTTGTAAGTCAACTATTACAATTTGGATAGAACCTTAGTATGAAGTAACATAGCTTGGAAAGACAACAAGGTTTTCCTACTTACAATTATCAAACATATTGATTCAACATGTTCGATTAACAAGGTAATGAAATCAAATAGTTTATTGGTCAAAATGGGCAAATGCCATTTTCGCGAAAAAAAAAATAGCATTATGTCCCATTTCCCAAACTAATTAGGGAAATGCCCTTATTTTGAAACTCGATTTTCTCAAAATCAAGTTAAGCCCTATAATAACGTTTTAAGGAGCCTATAGCGGCGTTTTGGAACTCGAGCTTCATGAAATCGAGTTATAGGTAAAAAAAAAAAGAAAAATTTACCTATAACTTGATTTCATGGAGCTCGAGTTACAAAATGCCGTTATAAGTCCTTAAAACGTCGCTACAGGCTCCTTGAAATGTCGCTATAGGGCTTCATAATTTTTTTTTTTAACTCAATTTTGAGAAAATCGAGTTTCAAAAGAGGAGCATTTCCCTTATTAGTTTGGAAAAGGGGGCATTTGCCCTTTTTTTTTTTTTGCAGGAAATGGGCATTTGCCCATTTTCGCCCAAAATGTTATATTTAAAGAGTTGTAGGTTGCACCAGAGAATCTTGCTAAAATTATAGAATTTTGAAACTTTTAAAGGGTGTTCATGATTAATTAGGATAATTTAAAATATAAAATTCTAAAGGCAGTATCATTTTTTAGAGTTCTTAAAATCTTATCACCCATAGTGAGCTAAATAAATTTGATTTTGCTACCTTAAGATAATATTGGAGTATGAGATTAAAGAAGTTAACAAACACATGTAAGTTTTAAGCCTCACTGTGCGGATTAATTTGTTGAAATTATCATGACATAGTTTAAACCCATGAATTAATATTTTTTCGAATATATAATTTACCTTTTTTGTGATTAGGCTACAAATAGGTTGCGTAGAGAAAACACTTTTTGAATAGAGTAAAATAACATGGGATGGTCAATCTCTTCCTTAAAGATTAAGATGAGTCTTTAAGACTTTCCCATAATTCTTTTTTTCCCATATAATAAACATTCAATAAGATTTGAATTCATGACACCCTCTTAATGATGATTATTCTTTATTATCATTAGTTAAGACATTGGTTGATTTTTGGCTATAGTTTGTAGTAGACATCTTCATGTGGTTAGATTTAAAGGATATAATAAAAAATGTTTGGCTATAAGAAATGATATTATGCTTTATCATAAACTACTTTGACACATTTTTTTGGCCCCAACAAGGGTTTTACTTTAACACTACCAAAATATATTATTTTATCTAAAAGGAAAACAAAAAAAATGCCAAAATACAAAATAGAGCTTTTAGTTCTATTATACAAAATAGATATTATTTTATCTACTGAAAGCTTTTAGTTCCTAAAGTTTCAAATGAGTTTTAAGACCAATTATTTTCCAAAATAGAGTTTAAAAAAATTACTATTAATCTTTACAAAAGCCTAGAATAAATCTTTTTTTTTTTTTTTGTATAAGTAATCAAGAATTGAAAGATAAGAGGAAGCTCACATAACAGAGCCTTTTAAAATTATTATTACTGGGTGTGTGTAAGATTCTCACAGTTAATATTGGTTGTAGTACCCTTAACAAGGGGTACCATGACCCATTAATCCCATCATTTATATCTAATAGAAGCCAATTGTTGAAGGTCATGAGTAAAATTCTGGAGCTCAACCTACTCCCAGCTGGAGGGGATGTTGATAAATTGGGCATAACTTACAACTTCGGTACTTAAGTTAGATATACAGATTGAGAAAAATGGTGATGATGCTGCATCTAAGACAATCTCTATGAGTTGCCTTAGATGTCCATGTGTTGGTGTAATAACAAAGTTAGACACATTGAAACAAGTTCTTGGCTAATGGTATTAATCCCAACCAAATGTATGAGTACAATTGCCACTTCATTTATTGCATTTCATCACATATTGATTATATGTTTAGGATAATTGAGGTCAGTTATCAATGCATGTATCTAATTCTTTCTATGTGCCTTGCTGAAGTTAAGAAGAGAAGTGCATACTAGTAGAATTCTCTGCATATACAATCTTTGGATGTACTTCAAAAGCATTCAAAACCTTATTAATTTCATGAACAATGTTGAAAAGTTCAAGATCCACCAAGTGCAAAGGCCTTGCTCATTCCACCAAATCACTAACATTGTTCTACATCCATATTACTTCCATCCAAATTATAACACACAATCATTCCCAAACACTAAGGTTGTGTTTGGATGGCAACATTTGAAATTGGATTTGGATTTGAAATCCATTGATTTAAAATGACTTGATTTGAAATCCCTTGATTTTAAAATTCTTTGTTTGGGTCTTTTTAAACAAAGAAGAATTTGAAATTCATCATTTGAAATTTCATTGTTTGGATACCTAAATTTGGATTTGGATTTGGATTTGGATTTAAGATCAATAAAATATATTTTTAATTATTATTTTTCTTAATCCCTCTGCATTTTGATTTTAGTACTAACATTTTTAATAAATACATGAGGTAATATTAATAATTAAATTGACAAGATAATGACCAAATATCTTAGTGATAGACAACTAGAAAAATATCTTGCCAACTATTGACAACTAAAATTTTTATATCAACTTGAGAGGAAACCCAAATGCATGAATTTCTTCACAACATTCAAAATCTCAAACTAAAAAATTATTCTAAAGTTCATAATAGCTAAAAAGTTATATATCAAGAGAGACAAATTAAATAGTTCAAAATAAGAAAATTACACATATATAATAAATATAAAGTCTCAAATAATACAACGATGCCGAGATTGATATTCCTCAAACATTTCTTTTGTCAAAGTATCTCGAAAGGCTGCCCACTTTTTCATTGAATAGACATATCTCTTCCATCATTGGTCATTTTTGTCTCTATTTATTTTTCAAAACACAAACAATAAGAAACTATAACTAATAAAAAGGTTAGCAAAGAAAATCCATGAAATCACACCAAACAAATTAATGTAATTGCAACTACAAATATGAATAATAAATAATTAACACAAATAAAGGTAAGCAACCCAGTAAATACAAGAGTAACACCTGGTTATATTTAAAAAGAGCTAGCTCCTAAAATTCAGAAGTAATAGGAAATCTAGTAAAGTCAGCTTTCTTTCCAGTAAATTCTAATAAAATCTTCTCCTCCAGTCCACCTATAGTCAAATGAAAGGCTGAAGCATCCCATCTTTCCAGTGTACTAATTATAGTGTTTGATGGCCTTTTTAAAAGAATATAAAGCACAATTAAATCACAATATGGTGTTCTATAGGTCAGTAACTCCCTTCTATATGTAAACTAGCAGGGATTACAATGCTAATGATTGAATATTTGAATTAATGGTATTGGGGATGCAGCCTGTTTCATGATTGAATTTTTTACTAGGTTCTAGTCATGGGCTTCCAAATGTTCTAAAATTATGTGATTGAAGCTCCCAGTTTTTAGATCTATTCAATATTATCACTACAAGTCATCCTTTGAGAAGCACATTTTCTGGGATGACTTCCTAACTTCTGAATTGCAAGAACATTTGCCAAGCATTGCCAATGTACTTTGTGTTTTTCTTCCGTTCTTGAATTTAAACATTGCTAGTCTTTATGCAGGGAACAATGACTAATAAAAATAAATCAGTACAATTGCTTCTTTGTTTTTGTTATAGTTGTGCTTACATACATATTATGTTCTCATCAAGAATCTGTCTTGTTTTAGGGGTCATAAAATAGAATGGTTGATACCTAAACAAGTGTGTATGAGACAGATAACCAAATGTAATATGATGCCCCTCAATTATATTTCAGCATATACAATCATACATTAGTACTTAAATAAAATAGTAGATATCTTCTGGTATTCTTTAAACTGGGCTAAATTGAAATCTTTTGAATTTCTCAAAAATCTAATCAGTAAGAAGCAAAAACATAAATATTGAATAGAAACAAGAAGACTCACCAACTGCACAAATGCTTATTCCCTTTTTTATTTTATTTTTATTTAATTGTCTTCTTTGATTGGAACAAGCCAATAAAATTGTCCCTTAGACCTTAAAAAATTTAATTTCAAGTCCTTGGCCTGCAAACACAAAGAAAGACTTTTACATTAAAAGTCAAGAGCCAGGAGAACATATAAATGCCTATAAAAGAAAAACAGCAGGTGAGCAAAACATAAAAGAATATATCAAAATAGTGATGAAAACAAAATTGGATACTAGAAAAAATAGCTAGTTTTGAGACTACAAAGTTTGAATAAAATGAAAAGGTGCAGCCATGAGTTCTAGGCAAACATCTTAAGCAGAAATATAGTAAAAACATGTCCATGTCGAACTACCAAAAAACCAATCCATGCATAAGATGTCTCACTACTAGAAGCATCGTTGCAAAGTTATTTAAATATTTATCATGTAAATGCAAGAACATAATATAGGACTCACAAGTCTCTTTGCTTAACCCAAAGAGAGTTGAATTTGAAATCCTTTAACTCCCATCAAAAAAAAGAAAAAAAGAAATCCTTTAACAAAAACCAATGGACAAAAATACATACCAATATGAACAGCTTCACTGTAGAAAGTGAAAGAGAGAGCTTGGGAAAATTATATCTTCTCTTTGACGGTAGTCAACTATAAAGAATTTTCCCAAAAACAGATTCTCAAGAAGTAAGGCAGAACTAATTAAACATGAAAGCCATTTGAAAGCAACAAGTACCATTGATATTGCTTCATAGCAGAGTCTCAAAAAAAAGCTTGACTGTGCTTTAGGAATTCAACCATAGGAAATAAAACTAGAGGCACGCATTGCAAACTGTCTATCTCTTGTTAGCCATTTATAAAACTATGAAAAAATTAGTTCCCAATTTCTCTTGGACTTGGATGTTTTCCTTGTAATGTATGTACATCAAAGTAGCTCAAAATCTCATACTAAAAACTCATGCATTAAAATACATTGTTGACAGAGGCATTTCATTAGACAGTTCATTGCATTTCAATTAGACCAACTTTGAACTCTAAAAAAAAAAAAAAAATCCAAAAATTTCTTAACAAAACTAAACCAGCCCATGCTTACCAGTAGATAGAGACCCACATAGAAAAATCCAAAAGAAAACCACACAACCCAAATACAAACAAAATTAGAAAGAAATACCTAAAACAAAATGGTTATCTTTTATATAAGACAGCAAGAGATTATCTAGATCATTCTCATTCATCTAATGAAATTATTTCAAATAAATTGAATTATTTTTTCTCCCTCAAGTTAAAAAGGAACGAAAATTTTCAATTTTTATTAATTTGATTAAAAATACTAGATTTATTTATGACTGAAATTTTATCACACTGAAAAGAAAAACATCATAAAATCTAAAATTGGATGGCATTCATATATTGAAGAGTTCAGAGGTTCTGAAGCGGTAGAAGGTTTCTGTTATAAGTTTATCTACGGGGATTTTAGAGTTTAGGGACAAATGTTTTGTACTAGATATGAAACTTCTCTTTACTACAGTGGATTACTTTTCGGGAATGTTTCTCCCCAGGTTTTTTACTGTGAAACTAGTTTGTTTCATTGGTTTTCTTAGGTCATCATATCTTGTTTTATTTACTATTCCGCTGTACATGATATTGATATTGGTTTGTTTTAACAAGGTTTATTTATAATAAATCTAATTAACAACTTGAGTTTAAAACTTGTTAATTCTATCAACCGCGGTCTAAATTTCCCAACAAGTGATATCAGAGCAGGTGCACTCTGATTGGATTAATTTCCTGAGTGTGATTCTTGACCCTTGTTGTCATGGATCGTGGACAATCTCTTTTGATTCCTCATTTATTTGATGACACTAATTATGTGTACTGAAAAGTTCATATGAAAGTTTTTTTTTCAGGCTCTAAGTGAAAAAGTATGGCAAGCTGTTGAAGTTGTCTAGATTAAGCCAACTTTTTTGTACTATGACTCATAGGTCTCACGATACTATTTTATCTATTGTACTTTTAAAAAAAGTTTTCAATTTTAACAAAATAAGTGAATCCCGAACAAATCCTAAAACTATTATTATTTTACTTGAATTCATAATTCAATATTGCTCAGTCTTCTTCACAGACACAAGCAGCGATACAAATATATATATATATATATATATATATATATATATATAAAAATAAATTTCCCAACCTTAAAGCCTCGCGTTTTTAAAGAGCCCAGAAAAATTTAAGTGAACCCTCGGTTATATAAGTGAATTCCAATTAGGTTTTGTGCTTCCGTTCTTTGCCCTAGCGTAAATCAAAATTCAGAAATCCAAATCAGCCTCAGACGTTGAAGATCAGCCGTTTGTAATCGTCTTTCACCGATCGAACCACTGATGTCTCAACTACTGTTGTCCCAGCGTCTACCGGACGACATCGTATACGAGATCCTCACTTTGTTACCAGCGAAATCCTTAATCCGATTTAGATGTGTTTCTAAATCTTGGTACTGCACAATCACCGACCGCAATTTCATTATGGCTCAGTTTGACCGATCTAAATCATTATTCAATAACAACAGCAACGACAATAACAATGGTTATATGTTGACTATACCCCCATTATACAGAAAAGAATTTTGTACGGCTGTTTACAATAGCGACCGCACATTGACCGAGACTTCTAGATTTCAAGCCCCCTGTTGTTTCGGTGTTGCTGGCTACTGTAGGGGCATGTTCTACTTTGTTCATGAAGCAGAATATAGAGTAGAAAAAGAGAATAACAGAATGTATTTTTGGAATCCAAGCATTAGAAAGTCTAAGAAGGTTCAACTTACTCCCTCGACTATTCGTGATGCAGTTGTTTATGGACTTGCGTATCATTATCAAAACAATGACTACAAGATTCTAAGAATTATTTTTGATCCAATTTTTCATCAAGGAAACTTAAAGCCAAAGCCAGCTGAAGCTGAGATTTACACATTGAGTACCGATTCTTGGAGAAGGGTTGTAATATCTGTGGAGTCCTCAAGTGGGTCTAAACCCATTGAGTCAGTTCATTATGAACGTAAGGGGGACCCTGGCTTTGTATTTTTTAATGGAGCCCTACACTGTATAGCACGTTCTCAGTACCACAACAAATTCATTATGTATTTTGACGTTAATGATGAGAGATTCCGTGAGATATTGCTGCCTCAAAATTACTTAGATGGAATTTTTCCATATTCACAACATCTGGCAGTGTTCAAGGGATTGCTGGCTTTGATTGTTATAGAAGAAAAGAGTAAAATATGCCATATATGGATGATGAAGGAGTATGGTGTGGCAGAGTCTTGGATTAAGAAAAGTGTACCGATGAAAGGAGATTTATGGTTTTTAGGCTTCACATTCAATGGGGAACTTCTGATTCAAAAGTATAACCCCTTTCAGACGCTTAGAATATTTCACCCTGAGAGTTTAAATAATGAGGAAATTCTTGAAAGTCCAGATTATATATTTATGTACACAGATTTTTGGGTGGAGAGCCTACTTTTACTTGATGGGATTTAAATACAAACTTAGCAAGTTGGAGATTCTAGCAAGGTAGTCATCTTTTTGAAATTTATATTGACAACTCATTATGCTATAAGAAATTTCTGTTATTTATGTATTTGCGATTAAATGAATCTGGCATTATATCGTGTTTTCTTTTCTTTCTGTTTGTTCTAGGCCTGCAAGTAATTCTTTGAATGTAGAAAGTATATCTTATTAAACAGAATAGGGTTTCTTTAAGGAGTGGGGACTATGGCTACTATTTGTAAGCTGAATTTGTGTGAGAAATGTTGTGCACATTCTACAACATGGTATGTCACGATGTAACATACATGTATTGCCAACATAATCTCATTTAATTGGTCATAACTTGATGAGTACTAGTTTTGGAATCAAGTTGACAATTAAGATTTGTATTACCTGTTAACTGTTGACACTTGTTGGTACCCTTTTTTGGACACACCATATTTTCATGTATATACCCTTAAAAAAAATTTAATTAATTGCACCCACTCACATATATGCATCTTTGTCAACCACTGAATACTAGAAGAGTTTCTACTAAATGCGTTGAAATAAACACTACCAGCCTTCAGCTAACATGTAATTGGTTGGCGCCCCTTAGCTCCTGCATCAAACCTACTGGCTTGTAGGTTGTCCAAATTTACCATTCTTGTCATGTTCTTTTAAATGATAAGCTCCTACAAAAGTTTCACAATCTGTTAGTCACTCTATACGACTTAGAAAGCATTTGAAACTTTCACTAGTATCATAGCATCATCCAAAGGATTATGATGTAGGATCTGAATTTCGGAAAATACTTCCTATGAATCACTACATTGGAGTAATTTCTTAATAAGGGATCGTACATGTTTGTTTTTTTTTTCTATTGATGTCAATGGTGAAAGATTCCAAGAGACAATGCCTCTTGGCATTTACTTGCTTGGAATCTGTGGAATAATTTGACAATACCATAGAATTCAAGGGATTGCTGGCTTTGGTTAAATTCAGTGAAGCTGAGAAGGAAGTACAGGGAGTGTGATATGCTGCACATATGGTGATAAAGAAGAATGATTGCGTTTAGTCTTGGAATTTACAAATGGTACTACCACTGCATCAAGTTGCATGTTTTTTTATTTTTGCTGTACTGGCAATGGCAAACTTCTAATTAATAGGCGTGCAGGCTCATATTGTGTAAACTCTTAGCATTTGTATGAGTTCAATGTTGGTACCATAAAGCCTATAATCATGCTGTACTTACACATAAGAGCTCTCTTTACAGAGTTTGGCAACTGCAGATTATTTAAATTAGAATAAGAAAACTCAGACGATGGTTCAGTTACAATATATTTTAAGCCAGCTCGGGTAGAATATGTATAGGATGAATTTATTATCTTGGTTGTTTTCCATTCTTTCTTATTGCTCTGTGTTAATATTGCTATTCACATGCTAGAATGTGACTCAAAGTCATGGACAACTAGATTAGCTTAAGCTCTTTGGCTACAGCCTGAATATTAGGAAGACAAAAAAAAAAAAAAAAACATAAAAGCATGGTTGTTTGAAAAAGAAAAGAGAAATATAAGGTGTACATTATAGGGATCCTCTTCTAGCTCCTTAAAATTGGTAGCAATTTTTGGATTGTGGCCAAATTGTTACATAAATAATCAGTTCAAAAAGTTTCAGCCACCTTTTTCAAAACGTGCTAGGTAGCAAATTTTGATTGAAGCTATTTATTCTCCGCGGATGATCATCCAGCCAACATGATTTGGTATTGTTTGCCAAAGCCTGTAGGAAAAATTGTCAAGATCTAAAAGCAGTCTTGGATGTGTCCTCCTTTCAATGAGAACCCTTGATTCCCTGGATAGAATTTGTAAGAATTTCTATGGGGATCAACTGAGGAGAAACTCAAGTATCATCTTGTCGGTCGGAAAAAAATCACAAGGCCTAAGAATGATGGGGGGCTTAGTCCTCCAAGCTGATAAACCCAAAAATTTAGCCTTGTTATCTAAAGTTAAATTGGAGACTAAAGGTTCAAAAGGATATGCCATGGTTCTAAGTAGTAATTATAGGAACCCCCAATCTACCTTGTTCTAGATCATGGACTGCCATAAAGAAGGATTATAGTGTATTCGTTAAGGGAACTAAATGGATGGTTGGATCTAGTTTGATAAATGGCTTGTTGATGGGGCATTACGGAGCATGATTGCTGGACTTCTATCTCCTGGAGAGGAAAAACTGCGGATCAAGGAGGTGGCATATGAAGGCCTTTGGAATTTTAATATTTGCTCAATTGTCGTCCCTATAGACCTGGTGCTCCTATTAATTTTTGTGACTATGATCTTTGTAGTTGATTAGGAGGAACTCTTGTTGCTCTGCTTTATGTCAGGGGTCTCTCTTCTCTTGGAATGTATTCTTTTGTTTAGCAATTTGAAGTCTCAAGATCCATAGATACAGGGTGATCTTTAAACTTGCCCCTAAAAACAATGATTTAGTTAGTGAAGTGAAACACTTGGCTGTAGAGTATTTCTTTTGCGTTGGTCATTCACAACTCACAAGCGTAAGACAAAGCACTTGGTCAGAAATAGATTGAATATTCCTGAGTCAAATTGGCTAATTGACATAAACTCAACATGGCTGGCTCTTCCTTGGGCAACTTGGTTGAGGCAAGTGGTGGTGATATCTGAGACCATGGAGGACTATAGATTATAGGGTACACACAGGCCATTGTTGTAGCTTCTAGTGTAGATATGGAGTTATGGGCCCTTAGATATGGCCTTAAGATGTCTCTTTACTTATATTCGTTGGCTAATAGAAGTTGAGATTGATGTTAATGTGGATGTGGAATGGCATGATGGGCATCCTTCATTCCTTCTAGTTGTATTTCTCTGAAAATCTCTCGTTACGGATTGCAAGTGAAGATTAATCATGCTTCAAAGAAGCTAACTAGCTTGTTGACGCCTTGGCTAGGAAAAATGGTTAGCATGCAGCTAGAGTTTATTTTCCTTTACTATTACAACATGGGTTTGTATTACGAGAGGGTTTGTTCTAAATATGGTTTAAATAATAAATATTAATGAAGTCTTTTAATATATATATATATATATATATATATATATATATATATATATATATTAATTGATGAAGCCAAAAATCACCAATAAGTTGCACACACTCCCAAATCTAAACAATACCTACAAAACGAAAAGAGAAGACCTAACAGAGAGCACCGGTGTGGTGCCGGCCAAAAACCCTCTGAAGGTCAAGTTAGAACATTTTTTCACAACCCTAAAGTACCAGAGTTGAGTCAATAATGCGTACATTGACTTATGAGGGTTTTGAGGTATTTATAGTAGTGTAGGGTTAACATCTATGCCTTGGCCACGAATTCCTTTCCTTCTGGGATAGAACTTCTTCGACTTTGCACGTCCCCTAGAGTTCTTTTCCTTATTGGAGTCTCTTGATTAGGGTTAAGCGTATAACGCAAAAACTCTCTTTACGCTTGCGTGGGGATTAAGCGAAGCCACATCAGACCTAACGTGAGACGCAAGTCAATTTCATTTAGGAATCCTTTGGGGCCAAATCTGGAAAGATCACTACTACATGTCGCTTGCGTTCGTCCGCTGTGGGTTAGTGTTCCTTGGATCCGTCGTCCTTATACCGTCACATCTGTTCAAATAGACCCGTCTTATTCATTTTTATTCCCCTTCATGTATATATATATATATCTAAAATTGATTGAAGCAACATCACCTTTCACTTTAGTACAACATTGACACTACTTTTGTATATACCAGTCACAACATGTTATGTGAATGGTTGTAAAAAATGTATTCACTAAATTTATTGCTTCCCTTTATATTTGTATATATTGATTTGACCATTGGATTTTTTTTACCTGATGGAAAATTGGATGAAAGTAAAGAACATAGTTAAGAACAAAACTTAAAATTGAAAGTTTCCATACTATATTCTTACAATTGAGTCCATTACAGTAGCTAATAGCGTAATATTTGTCTATGGATTATGTATGCAGCAAGCCTTGCCTATAAAGTGTTGACTTATAAGCGTCGTTTGTTCTCTTTCAGGCTTCTCAACAAACTTCATTGGATATTGCGTTTTTGTTAGATGCGATTTGCAAATCATCATTATTTTTTAATCGATTTTATTACAGCTTGTGCAATTTAATGACTCCTTTCTTTATTCTTTTATAGTTAGTAAGACCATCTAAGGTACCATTTTATAGTTTATGCACGTCAAAATCTGATAACTATTTTGATAAAGTGAAAAGAGTGAAGTGATCAATCAAAATCATATACTATGTAGTTAAGTCATAAAATAAAAGTCATGATTGTGTTAAGTGACTATTTTCTATCCGTGCCAATTCCCACACTTATTTTACTCTTTGTAAATAGTTTTTATTAAAATTTTTGATCAATTATGTAATTCCATTACAATTTGGGGTGGTTTCAATATAAACTTCATTTTGTGTCTGTGTACACATATAGACACTCCATTTTCTCTTCATGAAACACTCTAGCATCGATAGTGCGGTGGATTGAACTTATAACCTTTAGTTTACCTCAAGCTTAAAATCAATGTGCCCATTACCCAAGCATCTCTTTGGGGATATATAAACCTTATATTTAAAAAAATTATAATTAGAACCCATTAACTTTTTAAATTGTTTCAATTCACATTTCAATTGAGTCTTTTTAACTAAAAGTAATCTAAATTCAAGTAAGTTGTGTCTAAAACTTATCTAAACATATATTAAAAAAAATTATAAAAAAAATCCTTCCAAGTGTAATTATAAGAGCTTTGGTGCACAAAAATATTCATAATAAAAATTAATATTATATTCATGTCCCAATATTTATCATCATAATGTCATAATTTGAAATAGATAGAACATAATTATATAAGAGATTAACACGGTTTGGTCATTACACTTACATCCAAAACACCAAAACCATAAGCTACATCTTTCATTCACTTGATTTTATAATAGGTAATAATTGAATCAATATTTATAATGGAGATTACATATAAAAATCAGTGATAATCATTACATAAAATGCATATTTATTGCTCCAATCTCAAAATTTTCTCTAGCAATCAATCCTAGTGAAATATACTTTTGAACACATATCATATACCCTGTAATAAAATTTGTGCCATACATGATTTTCTTTGGCAATTAATGTTTTGATCTAGCACTCCATTGTTACATCAACATTTTAATCAAAGTCCAACTACTTTGAGATCAGTTTGGTCCAACCTATTTTACATTATTTTCTTTAGCATATATACCTTCTGTTTATTATTTTTCTATTTTTATTGGACTCATTTAATAATACAACTCCTTTTTTTTGTATATATAATTCGATATTCGGGGGAAAGAAAACCAAATACCATTAGTAATATTATTATTACAAATCCCAAACAGCTTTGGGTACACAAGTGCTTTCTAAGTTGCTAGAGCAATTGGGTTTGAGAGGACTGCAACTAATAAAGTACCAAGAACAAAGAAATCCCATGTAAAACAGAAAAGTAACAACATCCCATCGATTTCTCTCTCTTGTCAATGCTTAATGAACCAATAGTGCCAAGAAGCAACTGAATACAAGAGCCCATTATAACCTGTCATTGAATTGACACATAAGGAAGGCTAAAAATTATTATTGAAACAGGGATTAACCCTGTAAAGATCAAGCAGAGATTTTCCATGCTTTTAAAGAAAATCCAGTACATCAGTACACATAGAAAAGCTTCCAACTTTACTTATAATTAGTCAATGTTTAATCTTTGAGCAACTAACAAAACTATACTTATTCACAAAAGATAAAATAAAAAAAATTCCACAGCTCAAACCAAAACAAAAGAGCAACTCCAAACAATTTCATTTATGATCATTTCACAGGGACATTATTTCCATTTCCCTTACCCCAAAAATTGAAGTCATACGGGAGACCAAAAAAAAAATCCTGGTAGAGTCGATTTTAGAAAATGAACCTTAGCAATAAAAGCAATCAAAAAAAGGAAAGAAGAGCTTCATGCATACCATTCTACTCCACAACTCATCAACCCCATTCGCATACAATCCCTACACCAAATGATACTTTAGAGAACCCAGAACAAACATAACATTCAGCCTAAAGTACCAACAAGCAAATCATATATGGTAGCTAACAAATATCACCTTCATAATTTTTCCTAACTAGGCAGAGAAGCTACATATGAGAGGACCCAAATCCCGTACAACTTTCAGACAGAAGAACGAACCATCAAATCATATATGGGGTAGCTAACAAATCTCTTTATTCAAATCAACTTCCAGATTAGCAAGCATAGGGAATAAAAAAAAGGAAGCTATCACAAAAAGAGAGAGCATACTGCAGGAATATGGTGTTTGCAGGTCAGGACAATGAGAGAGAGAGAGAGAGAGAGAGGTGATTTAGTATACTGACATACTATCATAAATCGATATCAGGGGTTCCCAGGACAATAGGAGGAGAGGATTGTATTGATGTTACTTGAAAAGGCTCTGCTTTATTTGCTAATCAAGGTATTTAGATGGGATTTTATTCAATAGGCTTCCCCTCTGTCATTTATAGCTGTATTTTATTACCCAGTAAGATTCAGGTACTTGGTGTTGAAATGTCATGGTGGACCCCTAATAGAATGAGCCACTTATCGAACATCTTTAAAAATAGTTGTGTTGAATGGACTATTTGTTATCACAGTTCATTCTTTTCTATTTCCTCTGCTTTGGTCGGAATGAGGTTGAAAATTACATACAAGTCACTATATTGGCTTACGTCTATTCTGGTTTGTGTTTGGCCTCGCTACCATACTCCTTTTTGATGAGTAATTGTTTATTTTTAATTTATGGTTCACTGCATTACCATAATCCTAATTCCTAGACCCCAAATTTGTACTGTTTTTCCTGATTCTAGAAGCAATAAATAACACTGTATATAAGGTAATTAGTTGATAAAAGCAAGAAGTAACGTTTCAGTTGGGCGGAACACCTGAAAATAGGGAAAACATTATGCAGAAGATGTTTTACCTTGAAACAAACACAGCCTAAGTACCGATAACTCTGTGTTAAGAATAACAAGTATGGGTCACTGAAAACTTTCTTTTGTTTCCAAGGGATCAAATTTCAATTGTTAACTTGATTCCAAACCCAGTAATCATTATGTTATGATCAATGAAGTAATAGTATGATGGGTAGACTTGCTTTTCATTATTAAATGGACATTACTAGACTGAGCACATAAAGTTGGTTGATAGATAATAGTCACAATGCATAACCTCTAAAGTGATTTTGTCCTTCTACATAGAAGCAATATGATCATGTCTACAACAAAAGGAAAGAAAAACAGCAATAACATAGATACAAAAGCTTCCCAACAGCTTCACTAAATAGAAAAACTGACCTGTCAATTACGCTCATTGAGAAAAACTAAGCTCTCCATGAGATTAGCTGTGTAAATCTCTGGTGCAAGATCTCCAATTCCAATACTTTTCTCATCTGCACTCTTAGGGTCAAATAAAATGAGTTTATGAGGTGAAGATTTCCTAATAACAAGTTCACCACTGCTCGTGCAGCCAAAGAAGTTCTTAACATCCTTCAAATCTACAATGTTCGGAGTCCAAGAGTCAACATCACCATAAACCCCCATCACCCATATGTGGCACTTCTCAATCAATACATGACTGTCGAAAGCAATCAAAGCCAATGATCCCTCCAATACTGCAAGTTGTTCAAGCTTAAAAAATAATCCATTTGAGTAATCCTGTGGCAGTAGTATCTCCCGGAAGTTATCATTATGGAGATCAAAGCACAGAATGAATTTGTGGTCACGAGAATATGCTATAAAGTGCAAAGCTCCGTTAAAAAACAAATGAGGTGGTAGATCAATCCTAGTAATAGGTCCTCTAGATCCATTAAATGAACTTAACTGTCTCCACGAATCGGAACTCAACGTGTAAACCTGGAAGTCAAGCCGGTTTTGTCTAAAGAAACGCCCATATCTTAAAACCTTGAAGTCGAAGTCATTGTTTTGAATATGATAATACCCAAATCCATAACCGAAAGGCTCAAAACTGTCATCAGTAGATGGAATTATCTTAAACTTTCCAATGTTTGGATTCCACAAATATATGTCAAAAACCCAAGTACCATCGATTGGTCGACTATCAGCACTAAATGTATGTACAGTAAATTGCTGAAAAACAAGGCAGAATAAGCCCTTGCAGATGCCAACAATGGTGGCATTAGAAACTGGTACTTTCCACCTGGAAACCTCAGTCAGCGTGTGGTCGCTGATATTGCAAACGGCAGTACACAACATGTCTTGTTCCCTATGTGACCGTGCTTTACATAGTAGATAATCATTGTTTTTGTTGGATAATAATGATTTGACTAGGTTGAGTTTGAAGTGTTTGGTAATGAAATTGGAGCTGGTGATGATGGAGTTATAGTATGTGGAAACGCACCTGAATTGCAGCAGCGTTTTCACTGGCAGCCGAATTAGGATGTTGAATGCAATTTCGTGAGGGAGATCATCCAACTGCGTTGGTATTGTAGCCATCATCATTGATTATACTTATATTTCCATTTTGTATGTATCTATCTGAATAGCAGATTTGGAAATGAGTATCCGAAGGTGAAGGTTTAGGCTTCTGCAAAGTTAACTTTTTTACATATGTATATATACTTGGGGATCGGAATATGTTCTATGAAGGGTTTAGGCTTATTTAAAGCAGGGACTGGGAGAGTTATCCTAGGCAAAATCAACGTTTACATACATACTTTGGTAAAAATTAATTCTTCCATTTGGGTAGTTTACAATTCTTTGGATGAACTACAAAAGCGTTCGAAACCTTTATAATTTCATCAAAAATGTTGAAAAGCTCAAGATCTACCAAGTGCAAAGGCCTGGACCACGCCACCAGGATTATGTCACATAATATGCATACTATTTCTGGAAAATAATAATCTAATAAATCATTATTTTTTTTTAGAAGAATAAATCATTATTTTGTAAGTGCTTGGTACATTTATTTCACAACAAATTCTAGTTAAGGGTCATTCTTAGTGCGTTTAGTTGGAGTCTTGGAGAGAAGGAAATGATGGAAAATTGGTGGGGCAAGTGCCTTTTCTCTTGCTATTCCAAAATTTTATCTCTCTAATTTAGAAAGAAAATAAAAGGGAGAGGAATAATTACAGGGAACTAGCTCGTGCTTGCTAGCTTGCTTGCTTTTTTATTTATATTAATTTTATTTCATTCTGGGCGTGAGTTGTGGTGCTTTCTTTACTTTTTTTTTTCGGTTGCCTTTTTTTTTCTTTGTTTTTATTTTTATTTATTTATTTTTTACTTTCCTGGCGTGAGTTGTGGTGTTTTTTTTTGGGTTGCTTTTTCTTTGTTTTTTCCCCCGGCGTGAGTTGTGTTGCTTTTTTTTTTCCTGGGCAAGAGTTGTGGTGCTATTTATTTATTGGGTTTAACTAGACATGAAATTTTTTTTGGCATGATTTTTAGATTTTATTAAATGTGGGTGGTTGGTGTAAGTGCACAATTACACCTGGACCCAAGAACAGTTATGGGCTCAGGCCCAATGAGCCTTAAACAATATGAATTTGTAGAGTGTGGGCTTTAAACCTAGGTTAGAAATGTATAGGGATTAAATGACAAATTAAAGATTGCCAGTACCTGGAAACAACAAAGAGTAATGTAAATAGGCCTCCTCGGACGTAAGCCGAGAGCTGTTCTTATATTATATCTCTTTCTTTGTCTTTTTTCTTTTTTAGGTTCCAAAAAGTTCCGTCCCGTTTCTGTTCTAGGTCCCCCCTTAAATACTCTCCTTTTTAATACTTTATACACGTGTTGCCCCCAATTCCTCCCTTAGCCTAGATATTTCTTTTCTTAGTGCCTTTGAACAGTAACTAGAAGTTTCCCTTCCACTGTTCAAGTGTCACTTCCCCATTAATGCGGCCAGTGTGGTAGGTGCAGGGTCTTTAATGTGGAGGTAGCAGCCTTTATCTTTGATATTCTTCCAACATCGGTGCTTCTAGGACATTCAAGGGTTTACCCCCTTTAACCATTGGTCTTGACCGCGTCATTCCCTAACCTTTACCATGAAGTTCCGGGTTCTCTAGTGTCAGTCCGAGGGGAAAACCATCCTCGGCTGGACCCTCGGATCCTCGGCGTATGGGCCGACTTAAAGTACTAACAAGTCCTAAACTCAAGAGCAGGTCGGCCTTACTTAGTAAGACCCAACGACCCATATTACTATCAAGATCTTTTTACTCCCCACAATAGCCCCTCAAAACTCTAATTTTCGACATCCGAGGAGAAAAATAGGGTTTTGATCTAACAAGGATCCATTCCTACCACTTTACAAGTGATGGCACGTGTGGAAATCGTTTCGCGTCCCAGAAGATGCCACTGGGCGGTTTTATTTTCAAAAACGCGCGCATTTATTACTGTAAGTTACTCTTTGTCTCCCACGTTCAACGGTGAGATGGGCATCAGACGGTCCTCGTTACTCCACGAAATTTTAGGCGGGACAAATATAATTTCGAGGCCGCCTTTTTCGCACGTCGTGACGCTTCGGGAACCTGCGCCTTCATTTAAGTCATCAGGGATCAATCCCATCAAAACAACAACAATCATTCTTTACCAGCAGAAAACTGTGGAAACCTGTACCTTCAACTTTGTAAGTTCTTACTCTCTCTATTCTTAACCTTTTCTCCTCGGATACAGTCCTCGATTTGTCTTCGTAAACACCCTCCCCTTTAGAGTTTAACTTTTCGTTCCTTTCTAATGGGTAAGTTTAAGTGTCTAGTTGATATCGTCGCTGGGATAGAGGGTTTTAGGGCTAAGTACCGTATTCCCAGCGATGTAGGACTAAAATATTGCCCGGCAGAAGCCGTGGTCGGTTCTAGGAAAGAGGGAGAGGTTATCATCCCTATGATAGCCTTTATAGAGGGTGGGATGACCCTTCCAATGAAACCCGTAATGAGGGAGTACCTTCGCAACCACCGGTTGTGTCCCGATCAATGCCTCCCAAACGTTTTTAGGGTTCTAGGTAGTGTAGATGCTCTAAACGAGCAGATGGGTTTAAACCTCACATGGCACGATGTCGTGTTCCTATATGAGTCCCATAAACTTTCTAAGGTAGGTTATTATATGAAATCTCGGTCCAGCACCGTTAGGTTAATTTCCTGTCTGCCCAAATCAAATAAAGGCATGAAGGACGACTACTTGATCGTGTCTGGGAACTGGCACGACGGCCTCCACTGCCCAGTTCAGTGGGGGCATCTAGGTGCGACGCCATAGGATTAATCTTCCCACAGCACAACTTCTTCTAGCACACACAAAAATGCATATTCGTACTTACTTAAATTTGTTAAACATCTGTGTGAATCTGACCAGGTTTGTTTATTTTGACGTCTTCTTTGCAGATAAGCAACACGTGCGCCCTCGTCTAAGCCACTGTAACATCGCAGATCTAAACCGAGTACTTCGCTCTGAAGTGTTCGTTAGTGAAGACTTACAACTCCGGGCTGCTCACCTTATTCTAGGATACACTCCCCTTTCCTCGGACTTCCAGGAGATAAAGAACGCCATAATTGCGGGCGACCGACGACGAAAGAAGGTAAACGTAGCTCGGCCCCACTTCCTGGACGATCACGACCTCCCGGACGCTCCTAACACCATTTTGTACAACCGGCCAATAGCAGCAGTTCCCCTTGCTGTGCACTCACAAGCAACTGTCGTTCCAGAAGAGCAGGTGTCTTCTTCACATACACTCGACGACGAGATAGATCAATTCCATCTCGAAGACACCGAGAGACCTCGCGGGAACCAATTTGTGGTACTTTCCGACGAGGAGGAAGAAGCCACCGAGGCCTCTGGAATTGCTGGGTTTGTGATTGCCCTTCCCGAAGACGAATTAGAAAAAAACATGGGAAGAATGGAGGGTCTCCTCACCAACAAGGCTGCCAAAGTTGCAGAGAAAAAGAAAATGGGGACGTCCCAAGTTCCCCCAGCTTTACCTCCTCCTCCTCCTCCAGCTGAGCCAAAACTGCTAGCCGAGGATCCTAAGAAGAAGAGGAAGGGGGATAATGAGGGGACGATTAGTAAAGACCCAAAGAAACCACGCCAACAACTCCCACCGGCCCAGCAGTAGAAGCTGGACAAGGGCAAGGGTAGAGCCCGTTCAGTTGAACTCGGGGAAATCAGGGATGAGGCTGTAGTGCGCCGAGCACCGACCACCTGGTCCCCCGATCTAAGGCTGGACGGCGCTCCCATCTCCTGCCAGTCCAGTATAAGGGCAGTTCAACAAGGCCATGCCCACCACCTGGCCGAGGTCTTGGAACGCCCTCTCCTGCTGCCCAAGGACATGGAGACCTTGGAAAAAATGGGCCAGCCACAACTATTCCTCTCCTTAAAAAGAGACTTAGCGCTGGTAAGTGTTTCTCCTTTTAACAATATTTATAAGTAAGTTTGTTTTTGTTACTCCTAACTCCATCATACTTTGTTACAGGCTATTCAAGAGGTCTTTGTAGCTGAAAAGTTTATTGAAGACACTCGGAAAATAGCCAGAGCTGAGCTCGAAATTAGGGTGGAGACTGAGAAGTCCTTGGGTACAGCCCTTGCCGAGAACGAAAAGCTGACCTCGGAGGTAGCAGATCTGAGGAGAGAGAAAAATGGGGTCGAGTCCAACTTGAAGACTATGAAGACCCAGATAGAAGGACAGCGCAAGCTCCTTCGTGAAAGAGATGAAGAGCTCTCCCAAGCTCAAAGGGAGTGCTCGGATCTGAAGAAGCAACTGGCGCTGATGAAGGAAGAAGCCAGCGCCTTCCAACTCTCTCTTCAAGCCGCCAAGCGTGCAAGTTTCGATGAAGGGGTAGCAACCACCGAGGAGCAATGACAGAGGAATTCGCGACTTTATGCCGCGAATACTGTCAAAAAGTATGGGGCGAAGCTTTAAACGTAGCAGGAGTTCCCCAATCTTCGGATTTGAGGAAGTCCGAGAACGTTTGGCTTCCCCTAGAAATACAGGAGATGGAAGAGGCTCCTGCTGCTACTCCTACCCCTGAGACAACTCTTCCTGCTCTACCTCCAGTAGTCCCACAGCAAATCCCTGATCCTACAGAACCTTCTGGTTCCAATAAAGAGAAGGAAGGAGGAGTGGATGCAGAGAAGGACTTAAGCCAGACAGTGGAACCCAACGTCTTTCCAACAAAGACAGCGGATAAAGGAAAGCAGGTTATGACTCCTTTTGAGCTGGAGTTGAGAAAGACCGAGGGCACTAGTACCTCTCAGCAAGATCCTCCTCCAACAGCTTAGGACTTAGCTTAGGGCTTCTCTTTTTCCATTTTTCGAATTATATATGTAATGCATACTCAACTGATTAATGAAGAATGATTTCGTTTACTTTTCACTTGGATTGTATCTGTTTTTACTTTATTCTTTTTGTACTTATTACAAAAGTTTCCCATTGAGTCATATCAAAAGTTTCTAAGAGTGTAAAAATCTTACTCCAAGGATTGCACAATCATAACTTCCACACAATCATGCGTATATTATTAAAGATTTAATACAAGGTGACATGGTTAATACATTTAAACAATGCCTCAATTAAAAAGAAGAAAGGACCTCATATAATGATTAAACCTTTGTAATGCATATCATAGTATCTAGTAAGATGTAAGATCCGAGGACCATTCCCTATACAAATTTACTCAACACTTGAGACATAAAACTTAAGATTCGAGTTTAATAAACAGTAACGCATTAACATCCAGACATGATAAGGAGATAACCTTGATCAAAATGGTGGTCCGAAGATAAGACTTAACCAATTTTACATTTAATTCTTAAAAATTATAGCTTCAAATGTTAATTTTCCCAAAGTAGGAGGTCCGAAGACCCGGCATAACTAAGGTTCTGTTTAACAAGTGACAAGACATCAATTTCCACAAGGTTTGTGGTCCGAGGACTGCACTTAACCAAGTTTCTGTTTGATTCTTCAAAATTGTAACTTCAAATGTTAATTTTCCCAAAGTAGGAGGTCCGAAGACCCGGCATAACTAAGGTTCTGTTTAACAAGTGACAAGACATCAATTTCCACAAGGTTTGTGGTCCGAGGACTGCACTTAACCAAGTTTCTGTTTGATTCTTCAAAATTGTAACTTCAAATGTTAATTTTCCCAAAGTAGGAGGTCCGAAGACCCGGCATAACTAAGGTTCTGTTTAACAAATGACAAGACATCAATTTCCACAAGGTTTGTGGTCCGAGGACGGCACTTAACCAAGGTTCTGTTTGATTCTTCAAAATTATAGCTTCAAATGTTAATTTTCTCAAAGTAGGAGGTCCGAAGACCCGGCATAACTAAGGTTCTGTTTAACAAGTGACAAGACATCAATTTCCACAAGGTTTGTGGTCCGAGGACTGCACTTAACCAAGTTTCTGTTTGATTCTTCAAAATTGTAACTTCAAATGTTAATTTTCCCAAAGTAGGAGGTCCGAAGACCCGGCATAACTAAGGTTCTGTTTAACAAGTGACAAGACATCAATTTCCACAAGGTTTGTGGTCCGAAGACTGCACTTAACCAAGTTTCTGTTTGATTCTTCAAAATTGTAACTTCAAATATGAAAGCTAGCCATAACTTTGAACTATTAATTGACAAAAGCTTATTTGATTAATAATAATACCTTCTAAGATTATTTACATTCCATGGACGTGGTACAATTCGTTCGTCTAGGTCAGCTAGCCTATACGACCCTATGCCTGCTATTGAAACAATGCGATAGGGGCCTTCCCAGTTAGGTCCTAACTTACCCCATACTGGGTTCTTAGAAGTGCCTACAACTTTCCTTAATACAAGATCACCAGGTGCAAGCGGCCTTAGCTTCACGTGGGCATCATATCCTCATTTTAGCTTTTGCTGATAATAAGCCAATTGGACCATAGCTGCCTCACGCCGTTCCTCAAGCAAATCAAGACCTCTCTCTAGAAGTCCCTGGTTATTCTCTGGGCTAAAAGAACTTGTCTTTAGAGTAGGAAAACCAGATTCTAGGGGTATCACCGTCTCGGCTCCATAAGTCATAGAGAATGGTGTTTCTCCAGTGGACCTGCGCGGTGTGGTCCGATATGTCCACAGGACATGAGGGAGCTCTTCTACCCATTTGCCTTTCGCATCATCCAACCTCTTTTTGAGCCCATTGACTATGACCTTGTTAACGGCCTCGGCCTGCCCATTTCCTCAAGGATAAGCTGGGGTAGAGTATCTATTTGTGATGCCCATGTCACCACAGTACTGCCTAAAGGCGTTGCTGTCAAATTGAACGCCATTGTCTGAGACAAGTGTATGCGGTATACCAAATCTAGTAACAATATTTTTCCATATAAATTTCTTGGAATCAACATCTCGGATATTGGCTAAGGGCTCAGCTTCAACCCATTTAGTGAAGTAGTCTGTCCCCACGAGCAGCCATCTTTTGTTGCCAGCAGCTCTCGGAAATGGCCCTACAATGTCCAGGCCCCATTGTGCAAAAGGCCAAGGGCTGGTGAGAGGGTTAAGAACCCCTCCAGGTTGGTGAATATTAGGGGCGAACCTCTGACATTGATCACATTTTCTGACATAGTCCTGAGCTTCCTTCTGCATATTGGGCCACCAATAACCCTGAGTCAGGGCTCTATGGGCTAAGGACCTTCCCCCAGTGTGGCTCCCACAAATTTCCTCATGCAATTCCTCCAGTAATGCTTTTGTTGATTCAGGGTGTACGCACAACAAGTACGGTCCTGAAAAGGATCGTTTATAGAGCTTCTGATCCTCGGACAACCAGAAACGCGGCGCCTTTCGACGTACTTTTTCTGCTTCAACCCTGTCTTCGGGAAGAATGTCATTTTTAAGAAAAGATATGATTGAATCCATCCAGCTAGGACCAGGCCTTATTAGATGGATGCGAGGTGCATTAACAGTTACAAGAGAAGGTTCTACCAGATCCTCAACGAGAATAACCCTTGGTAGACCTTGAGCCGAGGAGGTGGCCAACGTAGCCAAAGAATCTGCATGAGTGTTTCCACTCCTAGAGACGTGAGCTAAGGTAAATGAGTCGAATTCAGCCTGCTGACGTTTAACCTGGGCCAAATATTCCTGCATTCTGGGGTCTCTAGCCTCCATGGTTCCCATGACTTGGCCGATCACTAACTGTGAGTCCGAGAACACATGGATTGCCCTGCCACCCATCTTATGTACCATTTGCATGCCTACCAAGACTGCTTCATACTCAGCCTCATTGTTAGTAGCCGAGAAGACCAATCTCAAAGATTTTTCAAAAACAATTCCTTCAGAGGACATTAGAACAAGTCCCACACCAGACCCTTTATGATTAGCAGCCCCATCCACATAAACTTTCCAAGCCGAGGGCGATACGGCTGTGATCAAACCAACTGATTTTTCACCCACGTGTGCTTCCTTTGAAGTGTCTTCTAACAATGGTTCAGTAAACTCTGCCACTAAATCAGCGAGGACCTGACCCTTCACCGAGGTGCGAGGTTTGTATTTAACATCAAAGGCTCCCAAAATGGTTCCCCATTTTGCCACCCTTCCAGAATAATCAGCATTACGCAACACAGCCTTGAGCGGCAACTGGGTCAAAACAACCACAATATGAGATTGGAAATAATAAGGAAGTTTGCGCGTGGCGTAGACCACAGCCAGAAACGCTTTTTCCAAGGGCAGATAGCACACCTCGGCCTCATTCAAGGACTTACTAACATAGTAGATCAGCCTCTGCACTCCATTTTCATTCCTTATAAGAACTAGACTCACCGCATGAATAGCCACGGCCAGATAAGCGAATAAAACCTCGTCCACCTCAGGGCGAGATAAAATGGGGGGCCGAGAAAGAAATTGCTTAAGCTGTTGGAAAGCTGACTCACAATCCTCGGTCCATTGAAACCCTTTCCACTTGTTCAACAACTGAAAGAAAGGACAGCACCGGTCAGCTGACCGAGAAATAAATCTGTTCAACGCAGCAATCATTCCGGTCAATTTCTAAATCTCCTTTGGGTTACGAGGTGGTTGCAAATTCTGAATAGCCTTAACCTGCACTGGGTTCACCTCTATGCCCCTATGAGTGATCATATATCCTAAGAACTTTCCAGATCCCACGCCAAAAGAACACTTGGAGGCGTTAAGGCGCAACTTATACTTCCTCAGCATCTGGAAGGTGTCGGCCAAATCTGTCATGTGCGAAGGTACCGTCTTACTCTTCACCACCATATCATCCACGTATACCTCTATGGTTTTCCCCAGTTGCTGTTCAAACATTCGGGTCATCATTCTTTGGTAAGTAGCCCCAGCATTTTTTAACCCAAATGGCATGACCTTATAATGATAGTTCCCGGTTGGAGTAATGAAAGCAGTCTTCTCCTGATCTTCTAACGCCAAGGGAATTTGGTGGTAACCCTGGAAGGCGTCCAAAAAACTCATCCGAGGATGTCCAACAGTAGCATCTACCAGTTGATCAATCCGTGGCATTGGGAACGAATCTTTAGGACAGGCCTTGTTCAGATCAGTAAAGTCTACACATACTCTCCACTTGCCGTTCTTCTTCTTAACGACAACAGTATGGGCCAACCATTCAGGGTAGAAAACTTCTTTGATAACCCCCGCCCTTTTGAGTTTAAGAACCTCTTCCTTCACAGCCTCAGAATGTTCTCGGGAAGATCGCCGAGGTGGCTGCCTCCTCGGAACAATGGCCGGATTGACGTTTAAATGATGACAAATAAAGTTCGGATCTACACCCGGAGCGTCATAGGGGTCCCACGCAAAGACATCTAAATTATCCTTCAGAAATTTCAACAACTCCATCTTCTCTTGGTATGGCAATCGTATGCCAACTTGGAAGAACCTCTCTGGATCATCTGTTATTACAAACTTCTCTAACTCCTCACAAACAACCTCATCTTCTGTCATCGCTCCAGGTGCCTCCGGAGCTGTTAATTGCTATGACTCCTGGATGGGCAAGGTTGATGACTCAATTTCCGACTGACGAAGCACCGCAGCCAATATGCATTGCCTAGCCACTACCTGGTTGCCGAGGATTTCCTCAACATGCTCCCCCGAGGGGAATTTCACCTTAATATGTAAGGTAGAGGAGACAGCTCCCAAGGCGTGCAACCATGGCCTGGCGAGGATGGCTGTATATGGAGAATACGCGTCAACCACGATGAAATCTACCTCAACCGTTTCTGTGCCGGATTGAACAGGTAAACGGATCTGCCCCTTTGGCACAACGGCCCTTCCTTCGAAGCTTATAAGTGGGGAGTCGTAAGGAGTTAAATCTTGCAACTCCAACCTCAGCCCTTTAAATAGATCAGGGTACATGATATCTGCACCGCTGCCCTGATCTATCATCACCCTTCTCACATCATAATTCCCTATCCTGAGGGTAACCACAAGAGCATCGTCATGGGGCTGGATGGTCCCTACTTTATCCTCCTCGGAAAAACCCAAGACAGGTAAAGTAGACTTTAATATCTTCGGCCAGCTACCCACATCCTCGGCCTGCGGATGGGAAACCGCCATAACCTTAGTGGGACCTGAGCCGGTCCTACCAGGTGCAGCGAAGATAACATTAATTGTTCCCAATGCTGGCCGAGATGAACTGTTCCTCTGGTTGTTAGAACCAACCTGACTGACTTGCCCAGTGGGCTGATACAAGTGCTGCTTTAACTTTCCCTCACCGACGAGCTGCTCTAGATGGTTCCATAGGGTCCGACAGTTCTCAGTAGTGTGGCCCACATCCTGATGGTACTGACAGAAAAGATTTTGATTTCTTCTCGCAGGGTCCCCTGCCATCTTGCCAGACCATCTGAAGAAGGGCTCCTTACGAATTTTTTCTAACAACTGATGCACTGGTTCTCGGAACACAGAATTTACAGCCTGAGGTGCTGCCGAGCCGGATTGTCCAAAGTAATCCCTCCTCGGCTTGTTGTTGTGATATCTGTCCGACCTGAAATCCCTTCTCTCCTGCGGGATAACCTTCTCCTTTCCTTTCCCCTGTTGCTGGTCTTCCTCTACCCTTTTATATTCATCAATACGATCCATAAGAAGGCGTACGCTGCGGACGGGCTTTTTCGTCAAAGACTTTCTTAGGTCGTGATCAGTAGGGAGGCCCACCTTAAAGGTATTAAGGGCCACCTCATCAAAGTCGCCATCTATTTCATTAAACATTTCCCAGTATCTGTCGGAGTATGCTTTCAGTGTCTCCCCTTCCTTCATGACTATGGACAGCAACGAGTCCAATGGTCGAGGAACTCTGCTACACGTAATGAACCGCGAAGCAAATGCCCTAGTTAGTTCCCCAAATGACCCTACAGATCCCGATTTGAGACCGTTAAACCATCTCATAGCCACAGGTCCCAAGCTGGAGGGGAAGACTTTACACATCAAAGTCTCGTTGTGAGAGTGCACTGCCATCCTTTGGTTGAAATGACTCACATGCTCCACCGGATCAGTCCGGCCATTATAGATGGTAAAGGTGGGTTGGGTGAACCTCCTAGGAAGCCTCCCCCTCTCAATCCTCCGTGAAAACGAAGATTTAGAGAGTTGGTGCAACGCCCTACTCATGGTATCGTTGCCTAAGCCCCTAGATCGAAGCTTCTTATGTCTACGGGTTGGTTGGTCGTCTTCCTCACCGGAGGACGTTGCACTGGTGGGGGAATATGACCTTGAACTGTAGCCAACTTCCCTATCCTTCTCTGAGGAAGAACTAGACGAGGACGGGGAAACCTTACGTTTAGCACGGCGTAACTTCCTTTTCAAACAATTGATTTCCTTCTGCATGGATTTAGAACCCTCATCATGGGTAGCGCTACCCCCTCCATGAGTATGGCTAGCCCCTGGGTATTATGTATGGACGCTTCCCTCACGATCCCTACGATGTTCAAGACATTCGAAATGATCTTCCGGTTGTGATCCTTGTGACTCTGCATGGTGAGAGCCTAAGCCTGCCATAATATCCCTACTACTTCTAGACTAGATTCCCACAGACGGCGCCAATTGTAAGTGCACAATTACACCTGGACCCAAGAACAGTTATGGGCTCAGGCCCAATGAGCCTTAAACAATATGAATTTGTAGAGTGTGGGCTTTAAACCTAGGTTAGAAATGTATAGGGATTAAATGACAAATTAAAGATTGCCAGTACCTGGAAACAACAAGGAGTAATGTAAATAGGCCTTCTCGGACGTAAGCCGAGAGCTGTTCTTATATTATATCTCTTTCTTTGTCTTTTTTCTTTTTTAGGTTACAAAAAGTTCCGTCCCGTTTCTGTTCTAGGTCCCCCCTTAAATACTCCCCTTTTTAATACTTTATACACGTGTTGCCCCCAATTCCTCCCTTAGCCTAGATATTTCTTTTCTTAGTGCCTTTGAACAGTAACTAGAAGTTTCCCTTCCACTGTTCAAGTGTCACTTCCCCATTAATGCGGCCAGGGTGGTAGGTGCAGGGTCTTTAATGTGGAGGTAGCAGCCTTTATCTTTGATATTCTTCCAACATCGGTGCTTCTAGGACATTCAAGGGTTCACCCCCTTTAACCATTGGTCTTGACCGCGTCATTCCCTAACCTTTACCATGAAGTTCCGGGTTCTCTAGTGTCAGTCCGAGGGGAAAACCATCCTCGGCTGGACCCTCGGATCCTCGGCGTATGGGCCGACTTAAAGTACTAACAAGTCCTAAACTCAAGAGCAGGTCGGCCTTACTTAGCAAGACCCAACGGCCCATATTACTATCAAGATCTTTTTACTCCCCACAGTTGGCTTTTTATTTTTTGGTTGTTTGCCATTTTTCGTTGTTGTAATTGTGCATCATTTTTTAACAATGACATATGAGTAAATTTATATAAACTGATTTTTTCCATCTTTCTACCTTTTCACCTCCAACTAAAACTCTTATATCCTTCCATTTTTATATTCTTTTCCTATTTTTTGTCCTTACACTTTTTCACCCCCAAATCAAACGGACCCTAAAAGTCTCTAGAAAAATAGTTTACAACTACTATTACAATACAACCAATAAATTGCTTTAATTATAGGTTTTATTTATTTATTTTTATACAAGATAGAATTTCTCCTCTAGCCTTAGTCTAAGTGTATATGTGTGTGAAGTTTCCTCTTAGAGATTTGAACCCCGACCCTTACTGCCACACCTTACAAGCACTTATACTTGTAGAATGACCAACACACTAAGGGTGTGCGGTGGTTAATTATAAGTTTTCTAAAATAACAATAATAATGGTAAAAATTATGCTAATAGACAAGCTTTTCTCCCTTTTTTGTTTTTGTTTTTTTTAGAAGGAGGGTGTCTAAATCACTTTCAACACCTAACTATTTTCTTGGTTGTGTAGCTCCCTGTCCCACACATTGACAAGCATTCTTGTTTTACAAGATAAAAAAGACAAAAATGATTTAATCCAAAGTTGACAACAAATAGAGTGAATACCTTGTAACAGACTTTTCTTTATTTGGTTTATGCTAATTCCACTTTCTTAAAAAAGGAAAAGAAAAGAGAGTGACAACAAATATAGCAAGGATTCACATGTGATCATTATAAGCTTGAAGCAGGAAAACTGATACGTTTAGCATAATGACACTATTATCCATAGAAAAACTCGTGTTTTAACTTTTAACTGCCTCCCCTCGCATACTCTAATGCACCAAAGAAAAGGAAGAGCATTCTCTTTTGAGGGTATAAAATGAAAATCAATAGTTATTACCTCTTTTAGCAGTTCCCTTTTCAAAAATCAATTTACACATTCCCTTCAAAGAGTTTATTATATGAAAAATGAAAGTAAGACAGTCATGATCCATTCTCAGTTTTCACATGATGTGCATTAAGGCCCAACTTTTTTCATTGGGAGTATTCTCACTCATCATAAAGCTTCCAACAATCCAACCCATATTCTCAGAATTGAAGCATATTTTGAAATATAACTTGTAAAATAATAACAAAAAAAAACCCCTCGATAATTTCATAATGCAACTCCTACAAAATCATAAGCATATTCATAAACGTTTTTGGCAAATACATATATTTACATATTATCCTGGAAAAAAAAAATCAAATTAGCATCTGTAAACATGTTTCAGAAGTTGTGATCCACCAAGATGAATGGCCGGAAACTTGCCTGAGTCTGGCCGTTGGAACACCAAATATTTGGGTAAGAGAATCTAATTTTGTAAGTCAAGAATATGATTTCACTACAATCAATAAAAATTTATGGAATTATATTGTATAAATCTTTAGAGCCGCAATCCTATGAAGCAACATGGATATGATTTTTGTTATTTAGAAATTGCTTATTTATAGTAGCTTATTTGCCAGGTGTAAGACAAAAAATTAAGAGTTAACTTATTTCCAAAAAATTGAAACTTAAATTATTTGAAATAAAACTGAGACATAAACTAAGTAATAAATAATAAACTAGTTTATAATCAAATGCCAAACACACAAACAGCACTAGTCTGCTCAACAACATAGGATCAACAGAATAAATGAAGGAACTATAGTAAGCTAATCTAGAGACAAAAGACATGGTCAAACAGATAAAGCATTTGCTAATGAGAGAGCTTGAAAACTTATTAAAGATAATTTGTAGTAGCTTTGTGCATTGCGGATTCCTTGGACCTTGGCAACTATAAGCCATTCTGGGGTTCAGGAGTTAGCAGGTTCCCCACAATTGAAACCTTATTTACAAAGAGGAAGGCTATAATAATCAATCAATAGAATAAAGATGAATAAATGCTGAAATAAAGATTCAAGGAAACATATTGTAATAGCAACACGCCTAATATAATTAGGCTTAAATACTTTAGTTACCTTGGTTTGTTGTTAGAATATAGACCACTTTAAAAAAATCAATCAAATACATCCAAGTTTGTTGTCAAAATATAGATCACTTCAAATATTGTATATCTATATTAATTCTAGAGAGATGGAAAATATCAATCAAATACATCCAAATTTCTTTAAAAAAAAAAACCCAAATAATAAAATGATATATTTGTAGAGATAGAAAGATGGAAAATATTATTAGAAATAGTTAATTTTTAAAGAAAGCAAATTATCTTCAATAATTTTCAAAGAATAAAATATATACTATGCCACGTTACAAAATAATTAAATATTTTCACGCATCGTGTGAGTCTGCAACAAGTAACAATTAATTAATAAGTTCCATATTGATCCAAGCATAAATTGCATAACCATTCCAAAACACTAAAATTTTTCCATATCCCTACTACTGAGATCCAGGTTAATACATTACCATTCCAAATCACTAACATTGTTCTACATCCATGATACTTCGATCTAAATTATAATACACAATCATTTCCAAGGACTAAGATTATTCCAATTCCAAAAGACAACCTAATACCATTAGTAATACTATTATGAATCCCAAACAGCTTTGGGTACTCCAAGTGCTTTCTAAGTTGCTGGAGCAATCGAGTTTGCGAGGACTGCAACGGATAAAGTACCAAGAACAAAGAAACCACATGTAAAACGGAAAAGCAACAAGCAACAACACCCCATCGACTTCTCTCTCTCGTCAATGCTTCATGAACCAATAGTGCCAAGAAGCAACAGAATACAAGAACTCATTAAAACCTGTCATTTAATTGACACAAAAAGAAGTCAAAATTATTAGTGAAACAGGGATTCACCTAGTCAAGATCAAGCAGAGATTTTCCATGCTTTAAAAAAAAAATCCAGTACAGCAGTACACATATAAAAGCTTCCAACTTTACATTAGAATTAGTCAATGTTTAATCTTTGAGCAAGTAACAAAACTCTACTTATTCAAAAAAGAAAAAAAATTCCACAACTCGAACCAAAACAAAAGAGCAACTTCAAAAGAATTTCATTTATGATCATTTCACAGGGACATATTTCCATTTCCCCTACCCCAAAAATTGAAGTCATATGGGAGACCAAAAAAAATACTGGTAGAGTCAATTTTAGAAAATTAACCTTAACATTAAAAGAAAAAAAAAAAAACACAAGAAGAGCTACAAGCATTATCATTGTGCTCCACAACTCATCAACCCCATTTGCATACATTCCCTACACCACATGATAGTATGATAATACAGAGAACCCAGAACACATAACATTCAACCTTAAGAACCAACAAGCAAATCATATATGGGTAGCTAACAAATCTCTTTATTTGAATCATCTTTCAGATCAGTAAGCAAGGGGAATAAAAAAAAGGGGAAGCCATCATAAAGAAAGAGAGATTATACTGTTAGGAAGTCAGATCGGGGAGAATATGGTGTTTGAAGACATGGACAGTGGGAGGGAGAGGGTTAGGCCGAGAGAGAGAGAGGTGATCTGGTAGACTGATGCAGATTAGCTATGGCTCTCTTCTGGTTTTTTTTTATTTGATTGTACTGATGTTATTTGAAAAGGCTCTGCTTTATTAGCTAATCATGGTACTTAGATGGGTTTGTATTTATTCAGCTTCCCCTCTGTCATTTATGGCTATGTTCTGTTACCCAGTAAGATTCAGGTAAAATGTCATGGTGGACCCCTAATAGAATGAGCTACTTAGCAAACATCTTTAAAAATTGTGTTGAATGGACAATTTGTTATCAGGGTTCATTTCTTTCTATTTCCTCTGCTTTGGTTGGAATGAGATTGAAAATTGCATACAAATCACTAGATTGGCTTACATCTATTCTGGTTTGTGTTTGTCCCCGCTACCATAACCCAGTAATCACTAAATTATGATCAACGGTATAACTGTATGATGGCTACACATGTTTTTTCACTATGAAATGGCCATTACTAGAACGAGCACCGCAAGTTAGTTGATAGATAATAGTCACAACACAACCTCTAAAGTGATTTTGTCCTTCTAAATAAAACAATATGTTCATGTCTACAACAAAAGGAATGAAAAAACAGCAATAACATAGATACAAAAGCTTCCCAACAGCTTCACTGAATAGAACAACTGACCTGTCAATGAAGCTTTGGCTCATTGAGTAAAACTAAGCTCTCCATGAGATTAGCTGTGTAAGTCTCTGGTCTAAGATCTCCGATTCCAATATTTTTCTCATCTAGACTCTTAGGGTCAAATAAAATGAGTTCATGAGGAGAAGACGATTTCTTAATCAAAAGTTCACCACGGCCTGTGCAGCCGAAGAAGTTTTCAACTTCTTCCAACTCTACAATGTTTGTAGTCCAAGAGTCAACATCACCATAAACCCTCATCACCCATATGTGGCACTTCTGTTGAGGACTGTGGAAAGCAATCAAAGCCAGCGATCCCTCCAATACCGCAAGTTGTTCAAACTTAAAACACAATCCATTTGAGTAATTCTGTGGCAGCATTATCTCCCCGAATTTCTCCTCATGGAGATCAAAGGACAAAATGTATTTGTGGTTATGAGAATACGCTATGAAATGCAAAGCTCCATTAAAAGACAAACAAGGTGAATTTTCAATCCAAGTAACAGGTCCTCTAGACCCATTAAAGGACTCCAAATGTTTCCACGAATCGGTACTCAACGTGTAAACCTGGAAGTCAAGCTGGCTTTGTAAAAAAAAAACCCCATATATCAAAACCTTGAAGTCAAAGTCATTGTTTTGAATATGATGACACCCAAATCCACAACCGAAAGCCTCATCAGTAGATGGAAGTATCTTAAGCTTTCTAATGTTTGGGTTCCACAGAAATACGCGGGAAACCGAACTACAATCATCTGCTTCATTATTAGAATCATATGATAGTATAGTAAGTTTCTGAAAAGCGAGGCAGAATAAGCCTTTGCTGATGCCAACAATGATGGGATTATAAACTGGGATTGTCAACCTGTAAACCTCAGTCAATGTGTGGTCGCTGCTGATATTGCAAAAGACTGTACGCACAAAGTCTTGGTCCCTGGGATCTGGCGGTGGCTTACATAGTAGATGATCGTTGTTGTTGTCGTCCAATAATAATGATTTGACTTCTAGGTTGTGTTTGAAGTGTTTGGTAATGAAATCGGGGCTGGTGATGATGGAGTTATAGCATTTGGAAACGCATCTGAATCGCAATAAAGGTTTCCCAGGCAGCCAACTCAGAATCTCGAAAGCGATTTCGAGAGGGATATCATCGAATCGAGTTGGTGTTGTAGCCATCATCGACGGGTTTCTATCTGATTCTGATGAAATTCGAATCCGAAGGTGAAGCCGTGAAGGGTTAGACTAGGGTTAGACTGTACTACCGAAGGGTTATTTATTTAATTCTGAATCCTAGAGTTTAAGAGAATTTGAATTTTAAGCATGAAATTTTAGAATTTGAATTTTATCTTTGAAGTTTGAAAGTATTTGAATTTTACATTCTAATGTGTTAAAATTTAAAATTTATCCTTTAAATTTTGGGAGTTTTTGAATTTTACTCCATAATTTAAGAGGTAAAATCTAAACATCCTAAAACTTTAGGAGATGGAAAATTTAAATTCGATAATGTCAAGGTGTAAAATCCAAACACCCAAAATTTAAGAGGATAAAATCTAAATTCTAAAATTTCAGAGTGTAAAATCAAAATACCTCGAAATTTTAAGGGTGCAATTTGCAATTTATTGTAAAATTATATGTAAACCAGTATTATGCCTAATTAAAAATCATACATAAATTCCTATAAAATAAATCATATGTAAATAGTTTTTTTTGTTAATTTACTTAAAATCAAATAATAGAATAGGTAATAAAAATAAATTAATATTTCACTTTTAAGTTATAATATATATATATATATATATATATATATATATATATATATATATAGTTTAAAATAAGCAAATAGCACTATTTGCCGAAATATTTAGGAGAATACCATTGTTCGTGAAACTTGATTTCACTAAAACCAAATTCTATGTAATTATTAATATAGAACTCAATTTCACTGAAATTGAATTTTGCGTAATTATTTTAAAAAGGAACATTATTTTACTTGAGTTTCTTTAACTCGAGTTTCATTGGCCAACCCAAAATTTGAGATTTTATGAATTGAAGTTTCTGCCATTTACAATGAAAAGTGGGTGATAGCATGTCCAACTGAATTCTCTAGTTGCCATAGAATTAGAAGAATTTAAAATTTGTTAACATACGGAATCCAACAGTTTATTAGAAGTTTTGTAATCACTGTGAAGGAATGCTAGACCCTTATTAGCAGCACCAAGTGCAATCTTCATACGGTAGTTCCAAGAAAGTGGTTGAATGTAAGCGGTCCATGTTCCCAAGATCCTTACAATTCTTTCTAGAATATGATTTTAACAGAAAATTTAATGTCCTTAATTAAGAATGCATAAACAATGAGTACATTGAAATATTGAAAGTAAATAAAGGAGATGGATACGAATAACTCACTCCTAAACAGATGATTCTTCAAGCTGCCCCCAGGCATGAATTCATACACCAAATGCCGGTGGTCATCCTCTACAATCTATGCAGTAATCGATCAATTTTACAAGATTGGGATGATAAAAGCTGCCCCAAGTATTGTTCTAAGTGGAACTCGTGTTTTGGCATTTTAAATTCCTAAAATATATACACGTCACTAGTTGCCAACCTAGAATTTCATTAATGGAACTCAATGTCCATGAACTCGAGTTTTATATAGAACTCGAGTTTCATGAACTCAAATTTTAAAACAGTGGTGTTCTCCTAAATTTTTTGTGAACAATGGTATATTCCTATATATTTTGCAAATAATATTATTTCCCCATTTTTGCATATATATATATATATATAAAGTTCAAGGTTTTATTTATTTATTATTTTATAGTTAAAATCTTGGTAATTAGTTTATATTGATAATTGAAAATAAATTTATTAGAATTGAGATATAATGTGAATTTTATTATTGAGAAATAGATATAATGTGAATTGAGAAGTAATACCCAGAATGAGATGAATACAATTCATAAGCTATTTATTTTTTGTAGTTAATTATATATTAATGATGGAAATTGTTTCATTTTAATGTTATATATTAAGTTAATTATATAAATATAATTAACATTTTATTTCTAGTAATAAAGATTATAATTCCTGTCGTAATCTTCAATTAGTGTACCAAACATACCCTTAACTATATATTTCCTCTAGTGTGCATCCCTCCTCCCCCACACCATGCATAGCATTGATTGATATTCCTTGGGAACTAATTTACGAAAGGAAGGCTATAATAATCGATCAATAGAATAAAAATGAATTAAAGTTGAAACAAAGATTCAAGGAAACTTATTGTAATAGCAACATGCCTAATTCAATTACGCTCTGTTTATTTCAACAATGATGTTTTCTAGAAAATGAGTTATTTTCTATAAAACATTTTCTATAAAACTATCCCATTTTCCCATGTTTGGTAGCAACTTTAAATGAGTTGAAAAAAAATTTCTTCACTTACCTTATTTAGCTTGCTGTGAGATAGAGTTATTTTCCAAAAAAATTTAATGGAAAACAATCTCTAAAAATAAGCCATACTTTTTATGTTGACCAAAGATAGTTTTCCTTTGACTCATCTTTTTTTATGCTATCAAACACTGAAAAATAAGGAAAACTATCTTTACACAAGGTTTTCTATTGAAACAAACGGAGCGTTAGACTTAAATAGTTTAATTACCTTAGTTATTGAGACACTAAGAGTCCGTTTGGTTGAAGGAGTGGAAAAGTGGGAGGATAGAAAATATTTGGTTTTCCCTCTTGTATGTTTGGTTGGAAGGGTGGAAAAGTCTTTTGTTTGGTTGAAGAGAAAAAGGGAAGGATGAAAAATGTAATATATATAAATTGACTATTATACCCTTGTTACATAACATGTAAGAAATAGATTTATTTGTACTCATTAAAGTGAGGAGTACGTGAGAGGGTATTTGTGTAAAATGGATTTCTAACCACTTTTCCCCTCCTCATTTTCCTCCCAATTTGGGAGGATAAAAAAAGTTGGCCTAGGAGGGAAAACTTTCTCCCATATTTTCCATATCTCCTATTTTCCTTCTTCAACCAAACAGTGGAAAACAATATTTTCCACCCTATTTTCCTCTTTCTATTTTCCATCCTCCCTGTTTTCACCCCAACCAAACACACCCTGAGATTTTAAGAGAAGAATGAAGATACAACTAACTGTTACAAGACCATCGCGCATCCTTGGTACGGTGGTCACTCTACAAGTATAAATGCTTGTAGAGTGTGAGGGGTAAGGGTCGGAGTTAAAATCTCCAAGATGGAGTTTTACACACATATACACTTAGATTAGATTAGAGTAGATATTCTATCTTGTGTGTGTGTGTGTGTGTGTGTGTGTGTGTGTGTGTGTGTATAAACTGTTACAGACATCAATTAGAACCCCTGTGTAAAAAAGGAAAAGTAATGAATATATACTAGTACTAGTTGTTAACCTGTGTGATGTACAAAAAAATTATTAATTTTGAAAAAAAAAATCCAAAAATGAGTAGGTAGACATTTTGCTAGATAGTATTTTTTTTTAAAAAAAATTAAGCAATATTTAAGTTCTATATTTTTCCATAGTTTAAAAGTGTTATCTAACATTGAACGTTATTGAGTTGCAGTGCATAGTTACTGAAACTTACAAAGTGATTTACAATTCTTAAATTAATAAAGCAAAACTCCCAATAGTTACACACACACACACACTCAAAACTAATATAAACTACAAATATATAAACAAAGACCATGATGTGACACCAAGTTTCAAATTTGAGTAGTAATATGATTTTCTAGTAGTAATAACAACATAAACAATTCAAAATATGGAACAATATCAAATTATAATACCTAATTCCATTATCTTTTATGTTGAATCCAAACAATTAATTAATTGAAATTAATCCAAACAAATAATTAATCAATCAAAAATCATAACTTTTAATAGGAAAACAAAAAATCACATGATTCTAAATAAAAAACATTTAAGGTGAAGGATTAAGATCAACCTACTGAGGCGCAAATACCAAAAATTCCAAGACTTAAAACTTTAAAATTTATAGAATCCTTAAATTCTACTTCAAAATCAAACCAAATTCAACTTATATATAACATACCAAATAAAAATTTATTGTTCTTTTGGCTGGAAGATATAGGTTGCAGCTTTGATTTTTCTCCAAAAAATAATTCATAGAAATTTCAACCTAAAAACCAAACCCACTAAAACAATGTCAATATAAATATGGAGATTAACCCAGATACTCAAAAGAAAATCCATTCTAAACATAACGAAATAATAAGAAAGAAAGAAAATCTTAGATATAAACACGTATCCACATATGTTGAATTGAAATTTTATTAATAATAACAATATAAAAAAATTTTGACATAAAATTCATTAATCAAAGAAGAAAGTTGAATTAGATTGCTTGCATTTTTTTTTTTTTTACGTTAGTCGCTGTTATTTGCTTTGGTTATATATATATATATTTATATATATTCACCGTTTGAGTTTGAGTTTGAGTTTAAGTTAGACTTATTAAAGAGATAGAGTTTCACTCTTTATTAAGTTTGGATTAAACAAAAATAATTTTGTTTAAAAAAATGATACTGATGAATTTGAGTTTAAGATAGACTTGTTAGAGAGATAGAGTTTCACTCCTTGTTAAATTTGGATTGAACAAAAATAGTTTTATTTAAATAAAATGATAATTTTATTTAAATATTGTGCTGACGTGAAAAATTGTGAGAGTTTCAGAAGCTTCGGTTTTATATTTATTTATATATATATATATATATATATATATAAAGATTTTTTTTAGCTAAACATCAATCAAAAACACTAGTGTCCTAAAAATACTATGGAAAATATTTTCTGATGTTTGGCTTGTATGTAGAATAAAAAGATAGATAAATGAAAATGATTTTTTCTTTTTACCTAACATTCATCCATAAACTTCATCATAAGTCATGAAAGTTCATGTTCAAAATACGCCACTTAAACTTGGTTAAAACATAAGCATCCACAATTTTCACATTACCAAAATACTACACAATAGTTAATTAATAAGTTCCATATCCATCCAAGTTAATACAGATCTCAAATAGCTTTGGGTACTCCAAGAGTCCAAGTGTTTTCTAAGTTGCTAGAGTAAATGGGTTTCATAGTATATTAGATAGTATATCGGAGAGTTTTGTCATTTCTATATGACTCTTGCGCACATTCTCAAGGGGAGAAATTCTTAGGAGAGATGCATATACCAAGGGGGATAAAACATCTTTTATAAGAGAACCTTGTTTTGTATAGCTAGGGTTTTCTCTCTCAAAAGTTCATTGGAAAAACTCCTTACAATTTCATGGGTAATGTTGGCTTATATAGTGTTGGTAAAGGATTGAGAAAAAGCATACTTAAAATGTTCATGTAGTGAGTTTCGCTGGTCACTCGCGACTTGGCCGGAGTTACGAAGTGATTCCCAAAATTAGCCTGGCATGAGACTGTTTAGATTCTAGCATACTGTTCTTTGAAAATACTCCTTACAATTTCGTGGGTAATGTGAGCTTATATAGTGTTGGTAAAGAAATGAGAAAATGCACACTTAAAAAGTTCACGCAGTTAGTTTCGTGAGTCACTCGAGACTTGGCCTGAGTCACTAAGTGACTCACGAAATACAACCTGGCAAAAATTGTTCAGATTCCAACATGTGTTTCTCACCTAGCCTTTTGTGGGTTGTCCACTTGCGAGCCAACTGCTAGCTAGTCAAGGACTTCACTTTCTTCACAAATCTTTATCAAACTCTTACACTCAAACCATTACATTAAATCTCACAAAAATATAGAGAAATAATTAAACAAAATACAATCAAATTTGATACAAAATTAAAGCCAACAAAAACATAGTTGTAAATTACAACTTTACACCAACAATGTCAAAATGATTAAGAGCATTAGGACTAGGATGTGGAAATTTGAATCTGAAAATCCTAGTCAAAGTGTGGTCGCTGCTGATTTTGCAAGCAACCTAATGAGTGTTTGTTTGAAACTTGACATACAAGATTAACATTGTTGGGGTCATTATCATTAAAATTATTGGGTAATAATGATTTTTTGGCTATGCTTTGGTTTAGGTGTTTGTTAATGAAATCTGGATTGGCAATGTTGGAGTACCAAGTATTGGAAACACACCTGAATCGGATTAACGATTTTGGTGGTAACTAAGGATTTCTTCGACGATTACTGACTGAATCCGGAGGAGGAAATGGAAAGAAATGAAAAGAATATTTTTAGAATATTCTTCCCTTCCCTTGTTTGGGAGTTTTAATGGAAAGCTCATTCCCTTGTTTGAGAGTTTAGGTGGGAAAGAATGGAATGGGTAGGAGAAAACACTCATTCCTCTCTATTCCTTTAAAACCTCAAATTTTCATTCCTCCGAAATTGGGAGGAATGGGATGGAGTGAAATTAGATTTAATTATATTTTTACAAAAACTCCCAAAATACCCTTATATATTCAACCATTTATTTTAAAATAGGAGTAAAATAGTAATATTGTCATAAAATGATTCCATTCTATTCCCTCCATGTTACTCTCAAATAAGATTACTTACATTCCATTTATTTTCATTCATTTCCATTCCTCTATTTTAAAACATTCAATCAAGGTTACTTAATTCTATTTCATTCCATTATTTTCCATTTCTTTCCATTACTTAAATACATTCTATTCCATTCCTTTCTATTTCCTTATGATCATTTCATTCTATTCTATTCCATTCTCTTCTCTTATGAACTCCCAAACATTATGAACTCCCAAACAGAACCTAAAACTCCCGTGCCACAATGCTGGTGGACGAGCCATGAAGATATAGAGACTAGAGTAGATCTATAGAGTATCCTATCGGTCCTCTATATCTAAAGCAGAATTGGAAACTTTTGGCTTATAAAATAGAGAAACGTTGAGGAATGTTCTAGAGCATTGGTTGAGGAAACTTTTGATTTATAAAATAGGGAAACGTTGAGGAATGTTGCATTGGTTTATGAACTATTTTTTTTGTTTTTGAAAAACCCAGCTGTCAAGTATTAAGATTTCTAAATCAGTACTGAAATGTAGATGACCCATATTTATGGTTGTGTTTTTTTTGGTGTAAACTGCTCTCTGATGAAAAATATTGTCAAGAAAATTATTTCTAACCTATAGTTCGAACCATTTCCTCCCTAGACTCTCAAACACTTTGTACATAAAGATGTGTCAATTTAGCTACGAGACAATTAGTTGCTATAGTTAGTTAAATAGTTAATTTGATGATTTTTATTTTATTTTTGGGTGTCAATTTGGGTTGACTGCATAGAGTGGGGTTTTTTTTCTCTTTTCTTTTTGGGGGGTTAATGTATGAATTCTTAAGGGGGAAAAAGGGAATGAATATCCACTAACATAATCACGCCACAGATTTTATTTCAATAACTAATAACATAAATAAATAAAAAAAACTACAAAAATAGTAACAGTTACATTTTTAAAAGCATCAAAAGTCATATAACTTTGCATGCAACATAGAAGAAGATCTTGAGAAGATGACTAGTTTTCAACTTGGGTACACCCCAAACTAGCTAATTCTTCCTTCGTTTGGAGGCTTAACTTCGATTCACATCAATATCAGAATCTGCACATTAACATACAAGAAACACCAATTAGGCCTTTTGTTTTTGTTTGACAAGATTTGGGTCTACATCATGTTTGGCAGAATGGAAAGAAAGATAAAAAAAGAAAGGAAAATGAGTGAGGAAAAGAAGAGGGAAGGGAGGAGAAGGAAAAAAGTTTCTATTCTCAATTTTTTTGGTTAATAGGGAAAAGTGAAAGGAAATAATTTATATTATGTATAAATTTCTAATTAAAAAACTTAAACATATTCTTTTAGTTTCTACCTTTCCTTTCAAATAAAAAGGAAAGGGAGGAGGATTAGAGGAAAAGAAAATCGAATCATTTCTTTTTTCATCCCTTCACTTTCATCAACCAAACAAGGAAAAATCACTTTTTTCCTTCACTCATTTTTACTTCCACCTCTCTTCACCAAACAACCAAACATACTATTGAATTCTATCACAATCCCTTCCCATCCCTTGTTACTTAAGCTATAAAAAAATTAAGAAATAGGCAAAATTTAGGTATAATTCCTTGAGTGTTGTATCTTAATTTCTTCAATTAAATTCAATCATATGGTTGTATTGATCAATACATTAAAAATAAATTTATCTTTTCTAAGAGCAAAACTTAGATACAATTTTTTAGGTGCAATATATTAAGTTCCTCCACTTAAATTCAAACACACGATTGCTTTGACTAATAAAACCCAAACAATGTTATCCTTTTAAAGGATAATCAAATTCAATACAACTTGTATTGAAATTTAATTGAGGAACCTAATGTATTATAAATAAGAAAATCTACTAAATCTTAAGACAATTAAATTCAACTATGTGATTTATTGGTCAATACAACTACCTAGTTGAATTCAATTGGGGAATCTAATGTACAATATATAAAAGATTGCACTTAAGTTTTAATCCCAAATAATACTATGCTAAGATGATCCTTTTCAATATTAATACTACTTTTTTCAGAAACTTCACCCACCCCTTTTTCCACCCTCCCTCATTTCCACCACACCAAACAAGGATAAACTCCTATTTTCCTTCATTCATTTTCCATCCTCTTCTTTTTCACCCAACCAAACAAAATATAAAATGGAGAGAAAAAAAGAATTCCAATGAGTGACTAACACAATCAGATTTCATGACATAGTTACCAACAAGTGTGCTACCCTTGAGCTAATCAAAGTTAAAAACCAAATTAAGACATTGTATATACATAAATTCTCTTTTGGCACAAATTAATCCAGAAGTATCTAGCAATTCGCTACTGTTTTATTGTAAGGTGCAGTCATCTACTTCATAGGGACGGAAAAGCATCCTCAATAGTTGGGGAACTCTGTCACTAAGGATGTTTGGCAATGGAGCAATGGGTAGAATTTGCTAAACGATTCTCATTGGTCAACACCTTATGGGAAATTTACACACTCATAAGATCCACTATCTCAGGGGGTGAGTGAGCTTTTGATCTATCTACAAATAGATGGAATGAAGATTAATCCAACCCTATGATAGAAATACTGTATTGGACATTCTGCAAAATGTTCCTTCAATCTCACATTAACAAGATTTTTTGATTTGGCCATATAGTAGAATAGGAGCATAGACTATGGGACAAGCTAATAAATTGATACAAACAAAAAAGAGAGACGCAGGGTGTAACCAGAATTCTGCTTAATTGTATTGGCAGTGTCTTTGAAAACTTTAAATCCTTACAAAGTCACAGTTTTCATTTGGAAACTTTTGAACAACTCTGTCAGTCAGGAAATAACTCATTAATAGAAATTTCACACTACCTCAAACCAACTATGCCTTTTGCAACAGTGAATTGGAGGCTATTGATCATTGAAAGAACTCATTAGTCATTAGAATTCAGTGCCCATTTGTCAGAATGGTATGGTTTATTTTTTCCCCTCACTCTAAGAACACAATGTATGAATATTAGCAAAGTCACCCACTTGGTAGCAGAATGGGTTTTAAAAGGCTCCCACAAAGGGGCTACAAAGCATTATCCCCTTGTTAGACTGCTGTGTAGTCTATGGCCTATATGGATTCATAGAAACAACATTTATTTCAATAACTAGTCTCCAAATCCACACACTGTTATAATACATGTCAACTCTTTGTTTAATTATTGTTTAGCAGCCAGGGAACCTAGAGTCATACTTGGCAGGATGAAACAAACAATACCAGATATTACAAGCCAGACATAACCCAATACCCATAAACTGGCATACTCTAATGGTGGTTGAAGCCTCAAAAACAAGAAAAAGGACAATAGAGAGGAGGAGCAATACAATAAAGAGACAGAAGGGAAGGATTAAGCCCCAATGATGCTATAGCTGGACAATAGAGCAAAGAACAACTACCTTTACTAACCATCAGAGAAGCATTACTTCGATTCCACTCCTCACAAAGGACCAGCATCATTGTCATGACTCCCAGCAAAGAAGTTTGCCTTTTGGGTCATCAAAAGCTAAAACAAGATGGAGACATAGGATGGACCATGCAGATATTTTGAATCTAATAGTCAGTCTACAGCCAGTGGGCTTCATCATAGTGCCTCAGAGAATCACAGCATCTCAAAGATCATGAGCCGAGGAAGCTGCTATGTCTCATATCTATCTCACTTGGCAATGAACTAAGTGGTAGAGTAGGAAGGCTGTGTTATAGTATGCTTTCACTTTTGTAATTATCTGTCGTACTTACCTATTGTATAAGTAGATGCAGAATTTCATTTGTTCATAAGTACATGGAAAAGTTTAAAAAACACACTATCTATATCTCCAAAAAAAAAAAAAACCAGCTGATCCATAGATTGTGTCAAAACCCCAAAATTATGAGGGGAACTTCCCCAATACAGACAACAAAAAAACAGAAAAGAAAAGAAAGAGGCGCACTTATAGAATTTCAGAAGTAGATAACAAAGTGAGGTGTAGTGGTGCACTAAATGTGGATATGGGGTGCGAAATATTATGAACAAGTGTAAATTAAGGAGTGTGTGAGAATATTTTTCCAAATTTGATCCAGGGAGACATAAAACTTTTTAATGTGGTTACCTGGGCCGCACTTGATCTGGCACTTGCGATCACAACGTTGCATAAGCCTTGCTGCATATGACAGAAAGCAATGCATAAATAAATAGAAGAAAGGATATGATTTATGAACACAATAATCTCTTGTGGACTGTAAGTTTCCGATCAATATATTGCATTACTAGATCTTTGATCGTGTAGAAATTTTAGCCAACTGAAATTTTCTTACACAAAATATTTTCATGAAAAAAGAAAGTATGCTAAGTAATACTGTGTTCTTAATCAGAATGGTTATGATAAGCTTCCCGATAGTACTAATTTCTCCCTATGAAAAAAGGGTGCAAATATATTTAGATAAGCACTTACTGTCGCTTTGAACACAGCCAGTGGAGCACTGGTCGTAGCAGTCGGGTGATTGAGCCTCAGCACTGTCCATATGTGAAAGGATCACACATAAAACCATGACTACAACTATGATCTTCTTCATCTTCATCTTCATCTTCATCTTCAACTTCTCTTCCTTTCTTTGTTTGTTTCCTATTCTGTGTTACTTTACTCTTATGTGGTATCTTATCCTTATATCATATTCTTTGTTTTATATACAAGATATTTGGCCATGGCAGACTATTTTTAATGCAACTCATAAATGTGCCATGTGATTCGAAGAGCCGCCTCCATTGAATCCTTGATACACGTATGGTATGTGACTTTCAAATCACTCATGTATGGGTTACACGTGTGTAGGAGACCGACAAGCCTTACAAAACACATGATTTGCCACTTGTGAAGATGGCAAAACTTTGACTAGTTTTACAAGTGTGCGCAACTCACTCATAGCATGACAAAATGGAAATCCAATCTAAAGAAGAATGAACAATCAATTCAAGATGTTGTAAACACTTCAGTATATATTTGCCATGATCAAACATTTTATCGAAGATCCAAAACAATTCAAACATAATTCTATTGATTTTTAATAAAAATGTTTGATCATGGCAAACATGTATCAATTGGCAAACATGTATCACTTTAGCATGACATAAGAGTAATTAGAGAGAATAAAAAATGTATTAGTTAACTATATAAATGCATTACATGTTTTTAGTAAAAATATAGGGGGCTGTTATTGAAATTTATATCCAAAATTTTTTATACCAAAAATACAAGAGGGAGGAAGGATTTTTCAAAATTGGAGGGGCCATGGCCCCCTAGCCCCCCATTCCTCTGCCCCTGCTCATGTGTGAATGCTTTATGATATTTTGTATGGGTATTTAATACATCATATATATAATATATTAAAGTAAATGTGCAATAAGAAACCAAATCTAATTCAAATTAGCTTTCGATTGTAATTGAATTTGTTACGTTAAGTATTATATTCACAACACTCAATACAAAAATTGGCCCCCCTCAAAAAAAATACAAAAAAATACAAAAATTGGTGCATGTACCACAATAATAACACACACTCACTTGAAAATTAATTTGGATTTAGCAAAAAAAAAAAAAGGTAAGATCAGCTTGTCATCACTCAGCACTAGGATGTATTACAATTATTTAAGTTAAAAAGTTGTGAAACTTAGATTATATACTCAACTTCAAGGTTCTAAACAGCATTCAGTTGAGATCCTATGAATGATTTTCATGCACATGAACAAAAAAAAAAAAAACTCAATCATGATAACAAAACTCTTCTATTGGATTATATGTCTGATATTCAATCAGACAAATGAGATTACAATGTCACACGAAGCAAATTGAAATACAATAAACGAATCAAAAAAAATATATTAATGCTCTTATATCATATTGTTTGCGTTTTTCAACAAACTAGAATATTCTGCCACAAAATGATTTTTTTATTTTTATTTTAACAAACCCTTTTCTACATTGAAAGAGAATGACAATTTAATTTATTATATAATCAATCATAAATAATTTTTTGGAATTCAAAATAATGTTGAGTTCCATTTAAATAATGAAATGAGTTGAAAAATATTAAGAAATAATTATTTTATATATTACTTTTGTAAGAGCATAATTGCACCTGGATCCAAGAACAGTACGGGCTCAGACCCAATGAGCCTTAAACAATATGAATTTGTAGAGTGTGGGCTTGAAACCCAGGTTAGAAGTATGTGAGGATTAAATGACAAGCCAAAGATTGCAATTACTCGAAAAATAACGGAGAATATTGTAAATCAACCTCCTCGGACGTAAGCCAAGAGTTGTTGTTATATTATCTTTTCCCCTTTTTTCTTTTCCTTTTCGATTACAAAGAAGTCCCTCTCCCCTTTCCTGTTCTAGGTTGCCCCTTAAATACTCCTCTTTTTGATACTTTGTACACGTGTTGTCCCATCTCCCCCTTAGCCTAGATATTTCTTTTCTCAGTGCCTTTGAATAGTAACCAGAAGTTTCCCTTCCACTGTTCAGGTGTCACTTTCCCATTAATGCGGCCAGGGTGGTAGGTGCAGGGTCTTTAATGTGGAGGTAGCAGCCTTTATCTTTGACATTTCTCCAACATCGATGCTTCTAGGGCATTCAAGGGTTCACTCCCTTTAACCATTGGCCTCGACCGTGTCATTCCCTAACCTTTACCATGAAATCCCAAGTTCTCCGGTGTCCATCTGCAAAGAAATTCACAATTGGCTAGATCCTCAGATCCTCAACGTATGGGCCGACCCATAGTACTAACAAGTCCTAAACCCAAGAGCAGGTCGGCCTTCCTTAGCATGGCCCAACAGCCCATGTACCCATCAGGGTCTTTTTACTCCCCACAATAGCCCCTTAAAACTCTAATTTTCAACGTCCGAGGAGAAAAATAGGGTTTTGATCTGACGAGAACTTACTCCACACACTTTGTGAGTTACGGCACGTGTGGAAATCGTTTCGCGTCCCAGAAGATGCCACTTGGCGGTTTTATTTTCAAAAACACGCACATTTAATACTGTAAGTTACACTTTGTCTCCCATGTTCAACGGTGAGATGGGCATCCAACGGTCCTCGTTACTCCACGAAACTTTAGGCGGAACAAATATAATTTCGAGGCCGCCTTTTCACACGTCGTGACGCTTCGGGAACCTGCGCCTTCATTTAATTCCTCAGGGGCTAATCCCATCAAAATATCAGCCATCATACCTTACCTGCAGAAAACCGTGGAAATTTGCACACCTTCAACCTTGTAAGTTTTTTCTCTTTCTATTCTTAACCTTTTCTCCTCGGTCTTTGTCCTCGGTTGTCACTACAAACATTCTCCCTCTTAGAGTTTAATCTCTCGTTCCTCTGTAATGGGAAGATTCAAGTGTCTAGTTGATACCGCCACTGGGATGCAAGGCTTTAGGGCCAAGTATCGTATTCCCAGCGATATAGGTCTAAAGTATTGTCCGGCGGAAGCAGTGGCCGATTCTAGGAAAGAGGGAGAGGTTATCATCCCAATGGTAGCCTTTATAGAGGGTGGGATGACCCTCCCAATGAAACCTGTAACTAGAGAGTACCTTCACAACCACCAGTTGTGCCCTGACCAGTGCCTCCCAAACGTTTTTAGAGTTTTGGATAGTGTCGATGCTCTAAATGAGCAAATGGGTCTGAACCTCACCTGGCATGATGTTATCTTTCTGTATGAGTCTCATAAAATTTCCAACATAGGTTACTACATTAAGTCCCGTTCTAGTGTCGTTAGGTTAATCTCCTGTCTGCCCAAATCCAACAAAGGCATGAAGGACGACCACCTGATCGTCTCTGGGAACTGGCATGATAGCTTCCACTGCCTAATTGAGTGGGGGGATCCTGGTGCGATGCCGCAGGATTAATCTCCCCACAACACAGCTTCCTATAACACACACATAAATGCGTACTCATACTTGCTTAAACTTATTAAACATCTGTGTGAATCTGACCAGGTTTGTTTGTTTTGATGTCCTTTTTGTAGATAAGCAACATGTACGTCCTCGCTTGAGTCCTTGTAACGTCGTAGACCTAAACCGAGTACTCCGCTCCGAGGTGTTCGTTAGCAAAGACTTACAACTCTGAGCTGTTCATCTCATTCTGGGGTACACTCCCATTTCCTCGAACTTCCAAGAGATAGAAAATGCCATAGTTGCGGGTGACCGAAGACGAAGGAGGATAAACGTAGCCCGGCCCCACTTTCTGGACGACTACGATCTCTCGGACGCCCCTCACACCGTTTTGTACAACCAGCCTATAGCAGCAATTCCCCTCGTCGTGCACTCACAGGTAACTGTCATTCCAGAAGAACAGGTGTCTTCTTCGCATACACTAGACGACGAGATAGATCAATTCCATTTTGAAGACACCGAGAGACCTCACGGGAATCAGTTTGTTGTACTTTCCGATGAGGAGGAAGAAGCCACCGAGGCCTCTGGAATTGCAGGGTTTGTAGTTGCCCTACCCGAAGACGAATCTGAGGAAGATATGGGCAGGATGCAGGGTCTCCTAACCAATAGAGCTGCGAAGGTTGTGGAGAAAAATACGGGGACATCCCAAGTTCCCCCATCTTTACCACCTCCCCCTCCTCCAACTGAGCCAAAACTTGCAGCCGAGGATCCCAAGAAGAAGAGAAAGGGGGATACCGAGGGGACGATCAATAAGGACCCCAAGAAACCACGACAACAACTCCCACCAATTCAGCAGCAGAAGCTGGACAAAGGCAAGGGTAGGGCCCGCTCAGTTGAAAGCGGGGAAATCAGGGACGAGGCCGAAATGCGCCGAGCACTGACCACCTGGTCCCCTGACCTAAGACTGGACGGCGCACCCATCTCTTGCCAATCCAGTATAAGGGCAGTTCAACAAGGCCATGCCCACCACTTGGCCGAAGTGTTGGAGCGCCCTCTTCTCTTGCCCAAGGACATAGAGACCTTGGAAAAAATGAGCCAGCCACAACTATTCCTTTCTTTAAAAAGGGATTTAGCGCTGGTAATTTTACCCCTTTTTAGGAAGATTCCACTTTTAACAATATTCATAAGTTGTTTATTATTCCTGATTCCATCATACTTTGTTGCAGGCCATTCAGGAGGTCTTTGTAGCTGAGAAATTTATTGAAGATACTCGGAAGAAGGCCAGGACTGAGCTGGAGATTAGGCTGGAGACTGAGAAGTCCTTGGGCACAGCTCTTGCCGAGAATGAAAAGCTTACCTCGGAGATGGCTGAGCTGAGGAGAGAGAAAAATGGGGTCGAGTCAAACTTGAAGACTATGAAGACCCAGATAGAAGGGCAGCGCAAGCTCCTTCACGAAAAAGATGATGAGCTCGCCCGAGTCCAAAGGGAACGCTCGGATTTGGAAAAAGAACTTGCGCTGATGAAGGAAAAAGCCAACTTATTCCAACTCTCTCTACAAGCTGCCAAGCAGGCGAGTTTCGAGGAAGGGGTAGCAACCACTGAGGAGCAGTTGACAGAGGAGTTCGCGGCTTTGTGCCGGGAATACTGTCAAAAAGTCTGGGGGGAAGCTTTAAACGTAGTAGGAGTTCCTCTATCTTCGGATCTGAGGAAGTCCGAGAACGTTTGGCTTCCCCTGGAAATACAGGAGATTGAAGAGGCTCCTGCTGCTACTCCTACCCCTGAGACAACTCTTCCTGCTCTTCCTCCCATGGTCCCGAAGCCAATTCCAGATCCTACAGAACCTTCGGGTTCCAATAAAGACAAGGAAGGAGGCGGAGATGCCGAGAAGGGCCTCAGCCAAGCCATGGAATCCAATGTCCCTTCAACGAAAGTAGCAGACAAAGGGAAAAAGGTTCTGTCTCCTTTTGAGTTGGAGCTAAAAGAGACAGAGGGAACCAGCACTTCTCAACAAGATCCTCCTCCAAAAGCTTAGGACTTAGCTTAGGGCTTCTCTTTCTCCATGTTCAGCCTTTATATGTAATGCATGTCCAAACGATTAATGAAGAATAACTTTATTTGATTTCCACTCGTGTTGTATCTGTTTTTACTTTATTATTTTTATACTTATCGCAAAAGTTTCCCATTAATACATAGCAAAAGTTTCTCAGAGTAAACAAATCTAACTCCAAGGATTGTACAATCATAACTTCCACATCATCAAACGCATGTTATTAAAGTTTTAACGGAAGGTGACATGGTTGAAATATTTAAACAATGCCTTGATTAAAAAGAAGAAAAGACCTCATATAACGATTAAACCCTTGTAATGTATAGCACCATTTCTAGTAGGATGTAAGGTCCGAGGACCATTCCTTACACAAACTTGCTTAACACTTAAAGATATAAGACTTTAAGATCCGAGTTAATAAACAGTAACGCATTAACACCCAGACATAGTAAGGAGTTAGCTTTGATCAAAGTCGTGGTCCGAAGATAAGACTTAACCAATTTTCCGTTTGATTCTTACAAATGATAACTTCAAATGTTAATTTTCCCAAAGCAGGAGGTCCGAGGACCCGACATAACTAAGGTTCTGTTTAACAAATGACAAGACATCAATTTCCACAAGGTTTGTGGTCCGAGGACTGCACTTAACCAAGTTTCTGTTTGATTCTTAAAAATGATAACTTCAAATGTTAATTTTCCCAAAGCAGGAGGTCCGAGGACCCGACATAACTAAGGTTCTGTTTAACAAATGACAAGACATCAATTTCCACAAGGTTTGTGGTCCGAGGACTGCACTTAACCAAGTTTCTGTTTGATTCTTAAAAATGATAACTTCAAATGTTAATTTTCCCAAAGCAGGAGGTCTGAGGACCCGACATAACTAAGGTTCTGTTTAACAAATGACAAGACATCAATTTCCACAAGGTTTGTGGTCCGAGGACTGCACTTAACCAAGTTTCTGTTTGATTCTTTTAGAATAATAGCTTCAAGCGTTAGAGATAATCATAACTTTGAAATGTTAACTGTCAAAAGCGAATTTTATTAATAATAATACCTTCTGAGATTATTTACATTCCATGGGCGTAGTACAATTTTTCATCTAGATCAGCTAGCCGATATGACCCTATGCCTGCCACTGAAACAATGCAATAGGGGCCCTCCCAGTTGGGTCCTAACTTACCCCAAGCTGGGTTTTTAGAGGTGCCCACAACCTTTCTTAATACAAGATCACCAGGTGCAAGTGGCCTTAGCTTCACGTGGGCATCATATCCTCGTTTTAGCTTCTGTTGATAATAAGTCATTTGGACCATGGCTGCCTCACGCCGTTCCTCGAGTAAATCAAGATCTTTCTCCAGGAGTCCCTTGTTATTCTCTGGGCTAAAAGAACTCGTCTTTAGAGTAGGAAAACCAGATTCCAGAGGTATCACTGCCTCGGCTCCATAAGTCATAGAGAATGGCGTTTCCCCAGTGGACCTGCACGGTGTGGTCCGATACGTCCACAGAACATGAGGGAGCTCTTCTACCCATCTGCCTTTCGCATCGTCTAACCTCTTCTTGAGCCCTTTGACTATGACCTTGTTAACGGCCTCGGCTTGCCCATTTCCCTGAGGATAAGCTGGGGTAGAGTATCTATTTATGATACCCATGTCACCACAATATTGCCTAAAGGCCTTGCTGTCAAATTGAACGCCATTGTCCGAGACAAGTGTATGTGGTATACCGAATCTAGTGACAATATTTTTCCAGATGAATTTCTTGGAATCAACATCTCGGATATTGGCTAAGGGCTCAGCTTCAACCCATTTAGTGAAGTAGTCTGTCCCTACGAGCAGCCATCTTTTGTTTCCAGCAGCTCTTGAAAATGGCCCTACAATGTCCAAGCCCCATTGTGCGAAAGACCAAGGGCTGGAGAGAGGGTTGAGAACCCCTCCAGGTTGGTAAATATTAGAGGCGAACCTCTGACATTGATCACATTTTCTGGCATAGTCCTGAGCCTCCCTCTGCATATTGGGCCACCAATAATACTGAGTTAGGGCTCTATGGGCTAAGGACCTTCCCCCAGTGTGGCTCCCACAAATTCCCTCATGCAGTTCCTCTCATAATGCTTCTGTTGATTCAGGGTGCACACACAACAAGTACGGTCCTGAAAAGGATCGTTTGTATAGCTTCTGGTCCTCGGACAACCAGAAACGCGGCGCCTTTCGACGTAACTTTTCTACTTCAGCCTTGTCCTCGGGAAGGATGTCATTCTTAAGAAAAGATACGATCGAGTCCATCCAGCTAGGACCAGGCCTTATTAGATGGATGCGAGGCGCATTAGTAGTTACAAGAGAAGGTTCTACCAAATCCTCAACGAGGATAACCCTAGGTAAACCTTGAGCCGAGGACGTTGCCAACGTAGCCAAAGAATCTACATGAGTGTTTCCACTCCTAGAGACGTGAGTTAAGGCAAAGGAGTCGAATTCAGCCTGCTGACGTTTGACCTGGGCCAAATATTCCTGCATTCTGGGGTCTCTAGCCTCCATGGTCCCCATGACTTGGCCGACCACTAACTGAGAGTCCGAGAACACATGGATTTCCTTGCCACCCATCTTATGTACTATCTGCATGCCTACCAAGACTGCTTCATACTCGGCCTCATTGTTAGTAGCCGAGAAGGCCAATCTCAAAGATTTTTCGAAGACAATTCCTTCAGGGGACATTAGAACAAGTCCAACACCAGACCCTTTCTGATTAGCAGCCCCATCCACATACACTCTCCAAGCCGAGGGCAATACGGCCGTGATCACACCAACTGATTTTTCATCCATGTGTGCTTCTTTTGAAGTTTCTTCTAACAATGGTTCGGTAAACTCCGCCACCAAATCAGCGAGGACCTGACCCTTCACCGAGGTGCGAGGCTTGTATTTAACATCAAAGGCTCCCAAAATGGTTCCCCATTTTGCCACCCTGCCAGAATAATCAACACTGCGTAATACCGCATTGAGAGGCAGCTGGGTCAGAACGACCACAGTATGAGATTGGAAATAATGAGGAAGTTTGCGCGTGGCGTGGACTACAGCCAGAAGCGCTTTTTCCAAGGGCAGATAGCGCACCTCAGCCTCATTCAAGGACTTACTAACGTAGTAGATCGGTCTTTGCACTCCACTTTCATTCCTTATAAGGACTAAGCTCACCGCGTGGACAGCCACGGCCAGATAAGCGAACAAAACCTCGTCCACCTCAGGGCGAGACAAAATGGGTGGCCGAGAAAGATATTGCTTAAGCTGTTGGAAAGCTAACTCGCAGTCCTCGGTCCATTGAAACCCTTTCCACTTGTTCAACAACTGAAAGAAAGGACGGCACCGGTCAGCTGACCGAGAGATAAATCTATTCAACGCAGCAATCATTCCGGTCAATTTCTGAATCTCTTTTGGGTTCCGAGGCGGCTGCAAATTCTGAATAGCCTTAACCTGCAATGGGTTTACCTCTATGCCCCTATGAGTAATCATATATCCCAAGAACTTTCCAGACCCCACGCCAAAAGAACACTTGGAGGCATTAAGGCGCAACTTATACTTCCTTAGCATCTGGAAGGTGTCGGCCAGATCTGTCATGTGTGAAGGTACTATCTTACTCTTCACCACCATATCATACACGTATACTTCTATGGTTTTTCCCAGTTGCTGTTCAAACATTCGGGTCATCATTCTTTGGTAAGTAGCCCCAGCATTTTTTAACCCAAATGGCATGACCTTATAATGATAGTTCCCGGTTGGAGTAATGAAAGCAGTCTTCTCCTGATCCTCTAACGCCAAGGGAATTTAGTGGTAACCCTGGAAGGCGTCCAAGAAACTCATCCGAGGATGTCCGACAGTAGCATCTACCAGTTGATCAATCCGTGGCATTGGGAACGAATCTTTAGGACAGGCCTTATTCAGATCAGTAAAGTCCACACATACTCTCCATTTGTCGTTCTTCTTTTTAACAACAACAGTATGAGCCAACCATTCAGGGTAGAAAACTTCTTTAATAGCCCCTGCCTTTTTGAGTTTAAGAACCTCTTCTTTCACAGCCTCAGAATATTCTCGGGAAGATCGCCGAGGTGGCTGCCTCCTCGGAACAATGGCAAGATTGACGTTTAAACGATGACAAATGAAACTCGGATCTACGCCTGGAGCCTCATAAGGGTCCCACGCAAAGACATCTATATTATTCTTCAGAAATCCCAACAACTCCATTTTTTCTTGATGTGACAAACGTATGCCAACTTGGAAGAACCTCTCTGGATCATCTGCTATTACAAACTTCTCTAACTCCTCACAAACAGCCTCATCTCCTGTCATCGCTCTAGGTGCCTCCGGAGCTGTTAATTGCTATGACTCCTGGATGGGCAAAGTTGATGACTCAATTTCTGACTGACGAAGCACTGCGGCCGATATGCATTGCCTGGCCACTACCTGGCTGCCGCAGATTTCCTCAACATGCTCTCCCGAGGGGAATTTAACCTTAACGTGCAAGGTAGAGGAGACAGCTCCCAGAGCGTGCAGCCATGGCCTGGCGAGGATGGCTGTATATGGAGAGTACGCGTCAACCACAATGAAATCCACCTCAACCGTTTCTGTACCGGTTTGAACGGGTAAACGGATCTGTCCCTTCGGCACAACGGCTCTCCCTTCGAAGCTTATAAGTGGGGAGTCATAAGGAGTTAGATCTTCCAACTCCAACCTTAGCCCCTTAAATAGATCAGGGTACATGATATCTGCACCGCTGCCCTGATCTATCATCACCCTCCTCACATCATAATTCCCTATCCTGAGGGTAACCACAAGAGCATCGTGATGGGGCTGGATAGTCCCTACTTTATCCTCCTCAGAGAAACCCAAGACGGGTGAAGTGCCCTTCAATCTCTTCGGCCTGCTACCCACATCCTCGGCCTGAGGATGGGAAACCGCCATCACCCTAGTGGGACCTGAGCCGGTCCTACCAAGTGCAGCGAAAATAACATTAATTGTTCCCAATGCTGGCCGCGATGAATGGTTCCTCTGGTTGTTTGAACCAACTTGACTGACCTGCCCAGTGGGCTGACACAAGTGCTGCTTCAGCTTTCCCTCACTGACGAGCTGCTCTAGATGGTTCCACAAGGTCCGACAGTTCTCAGTAGTGTGGCCTACATCCTGATGGTACTGACAAAAGAGGTTTTGGTTTCTTTTCGCAGGGTCCCCTGCTATCTTGCCTAGCCATCTGAAGAAGTGCTCTTTACGAACTTTCTCTAGTAACTGATGGACTGGTTCTTGGAACACAATATTTACAGCCTGAGGTGCTGCCGAGCCGGATTGCCCGAAGTAATCCCTCCTCGACTTGTTGTTGGGGTATCTGTCCAACCTGAAATTCCTTCTCTCCTGTGGGATAACCTTCTCCTTTCCCTTCCCCTGCTGCTGGTCTTCCTCTACCCTCTTGTACTCATCAATACGATCCATAAGGCGGCGTACGCTGCGGACGGGCTTTTTCGTCAAAGACTTTCTTAGGCCGTGGTCAATAGGAAGACCTACCTTAAATGTATTAAGCGCCACCTCATCAAAATCACCATCTATTTCATTAAACATTTCCCAGTATCGGTCGGAGTACGCTTTCAATGTCTCCCTTTCCTTCATGGCCATGGATAGCAGCGAGTCCAATGGCCGAGGGACTCTGCTACACGTAATGAATCGCGAAGTGAATGCCCTAGTTAGCTCCCCGAATGAGCCCATAGACCCCGATTTGAGACCGTTAAACCATCTCATAGCCACAGGTCCCAAGTTGGAAGGGAAAACTTTACACATCAGAGTCTCGTTATGAGAGTGCACTGCCATCCTCTGGTTGAAGTGACTCACGTGCTCCACCGGATCAGTCCGGCCATTGTAGATGGTAAATGTGGGCTGGGTGAACCTCCTGGGAAGCCTCCCCCTCTCAATCCTCCGTGAAAATGGAGATTTGGAGAGTTGGTGTAACGCCCTACTCATAGCGTCGTTGCCTAAGCCCCTAGAAGGGAGATTCTTGCGTCTGCGAGCTGGCCGGTCGTCCTCATCATCAAAGGACGTTGCACTGGTGGGGGAACGCGACCTTGAGCTGTAGCCACCTCCCCTATCCTCCTCTGAGGAAGGATCGGATGAGGACGGTGAAACCCTACGTTTAGCACGACATAACTTTCTCTTCAAACGATTGATTTCCTTCTGCATGGACTTAGAACCCTCCTCGTGGGTAGTGCCTCCCCCACCATGAGTATGGCTAGCCCCTGGGTATTCTGTGTGGACGCTTCCCTCACGATCCCTTTGACGTTCAAGACGCTCGAAATGATCCTCCGGCTGTGATCCCTGCGACTCTGCATGGTGAGCACCTAAGCCTGCCATAGTATTCCTACCTCTTCTAGACTAGATCCCCACAGACGGCGCCAATTGTAAGAGCACAATTGCACCTGGACCCAAGAACAGTACGGGCTCAGGCCCAATGAGCCTTAAACAATATGAATTTGTAGAGTGTGGGCTTGAAACCCAGGTTAGAAGTATGTGAGGATTAAATGACAAGCCAAAGATTGCAAACACTTGAAAAATAATGGAGAATATTGTAAATCAACCTCCTCGGATGTAAGCCAAGAGTTGTTATTATATTATCTTTTCCCCTTTTTTCTTTTCCTTTTCGATTACAAAGAAGTCCCTCTCCCCTTTCCTGTTCTAGGTTGCCCCTTAAATACTCCTCTTTTTGATACTTTGTACACGTGTTGTCCCATTTCCCCCTTAGCCTAGATATTTCTTTTCTCAGTGCCTTTGAATAGTAACCAGAAGTTTCCCTTCCACTGTTCAGGTGTCACTTCCCCATTAATGCGGCCAGGGTGGTAGGTGCAGGGTCTTTAATGTGGAGGTAACAGCCTTTATCTTTGACATTTCTCCAACATCGGTGCTTCTAGGGCATTCAAGGGTTCACCCCCTTTAACCATTGGCCTTGACCGTGTCATTCCCTAACCTTTACCATGAAATCCCGAGTTCTCCGGTGTCCATCCGCAGAGAAATTCATCCTCGGCTAGATCCTCGGATCCTCGGCATATGGGCCGACCCATAGTACTAACAAGTCCTAAACCCAAGAGCAGGTTGGCCTTCCTTAGCATGGCCCAACGGCCCATATACCCATCAGGGTCTTTTTACTCCCCACAACTTTATTTTTGAATTTTAATATATTTCTTGCTATTAAAATGTGACTTTTTTTTTTTTTTAATTCTTTGCCCCATAGATGAAATCCTAGTTCCATCAAAGCTCTTTTCAGTGTCCATGTTGCGTTGCGAGTAATTTTTAAGTACTCACAGAGAACGATGTTTTCTCCTCTTACATTCATGATGAGATCCACTTATTAAATTTATGGTGGGGTTGACCCTAATTGTAAAAGGATGAAACACCCTTTCTTTATAATCTAGGAGTACTTATGAATTTTCCATTGCGGGTTCACTCGACCCTTTGTTCAAAAAAAAAAAAAATAGACAATATATTGTAAAGACATATAACAAGTTTGTAGCTAATTAAATGGAATTTTAAGTGGTTTCTAAGTGTGATAAAGGATTTCTAATAAGAGATTAAACCATATGTAAATTTGTATATCAATGCCTGTAAGAACACAATTCAGGTTCCCAATCTACAACCGAAAGGAAATGGGCTTGAAAGGCCTTTTCACAATAAATTTGTAGAGAGTGGGTTTGTAATCTAGATCTCAAGGATGGTTTTAAATAACATAGAAAAGAACGGGCTCCGGGCCCAATGGCACGAAATAAAGAGTTATTTGTAAGAGTATAACTGAAAGCTCCTCCTCGGACACAATCCGAGGATAGTTTATAATATTGCTTCCTAAGGTTGGTTACAATTATAGATTATCATATACTATTGTCTTTCTTCTTTACAGAAAAAAGCCCTCCCCTTCATTCGAAGGTCTTTTCCTTTATTTATACTTTCTCTTCTTCTCTTTATCATCTTCCACCTCATGGTTGTAACGCTGGCTTTGGATACTTGTCCCATCAATTCTTCCCCAAAGTCCGCTGGGGTCAAGGACCAAGTTCCAAACCTCATGCTCAGGTCCCATCTTTCCATCTATGCAGTCAATATATCAATTACAGAACTTTTAATGTATGGGCGGTGGTAGCAGCTTTACCTTAGATATTCCACCGCTCTTCCTATTGTCCTCCACGTGTACTGTGTCTTCCCGTAGTCATAGGATTTCTTATAACATAGCCCGGGGACACTAAACCTTTCTTCCTATGACATCGGCTTAACAACCCGAGGACAAATCTATTCCTCGGACGTAATTGGTCACTCGTTTATCATATCTTTACCTGGCATTTTCTTTATAAGGTACATTCATGTACTCCTAGAGCATTTGATATCCTCGGATTTGGGTTTTTAGCCCAAAAGACTTTGTTGGGCCATCCTTGGTAAATTACTGGGCCCAATGCCCCTACAATAGCCCCTCGAGATTCTTTGTTTCTTCACCTCGAAAGGAAAAGAGGATCTCGACTTAAATCTCCTTTTTATCTTGCGGATTTTTGGCAATATTGGTGACGGGGACAATGACCTTTGAATTGCCCGTCGCATGTTCCCGATGCTCCGGCATATGAAGCGCCCCTGAATTAATTTCTGGCGTCTCTATGTCCCCCATGTTTCAACGATGTGACACATATCCAACGGTTGAGAGCAGTTCCTGGGTTAAGGCGGGAATTCCCCCACTTTATAACTCCTTTTGATATATAAATACTGATTTTCTTCAAATCTTTCACACTACAATAACCTTATAACGTACCTGCCACCTTTGCTACCTTCACGTGCCTTCTCATTTTTACCAAATACCCTGTCCGAGGTAATCGTGCCTTCTTCTTTTTTAAATTAAGTTCTCCCATACTCTCTCCCCTTCTTATCAGCTCTTTGTTTCTTTTGTTTTCTTTCTCTCCCTTTCTTTTTCTTTTTCTCTGTATCTTTCGTCCTCGGCATAGTTCTTTTTTAGTTTCTTCACATCCCCTTTTTCAAAAATGGGTAGATTTGCGTCCCTGGTGGATTCAAACGAAAAAATAGAACATTTCAAGGCCAAGTACCAAATCCCCTCAGACGTATCTATTAGGTATTGTAACGAGGAGGAATATTTTGTAAAAAGAAAAACAGGGGAGGTAGTAATCCCGATGATTGCATTCATCGAAGGGGGAATGAGAATCCCCATGGGAACCGTGACTAGGGATTACCTTAGGGCTTTTAGACTAACTCCCATCCAGTGCGCCCCAAATGTCTTTAGGATCTTAGGTTCCATAGATGCTTTAAACGAGAGGATGAACCTAGGGCTCACTCATCACGACGTGAACTGGGTTTATAACCTCCATTATCTGACAAAGAAAGACGAATATTACCTAAAATCTAGATACCCAAAAGTTAGGCTAATTCAATGTCTGCCCGAATCAATAAGGGTCTAAAAAACGACTTCCTGATCGTATCAGGAAATTAGCTCTACGGCTTACCCTGTCCGACAAGGGAGGGGACTCTAGGTGAAGTTTTTGGTTTTTTTTTTTATCTAGAACCCTAAAAACCATTATTATATATTTTTTCTTTTTTGTCTTCTTATTTATTCTTACCCTTTTCCTTTTGGATAATTCTACAGATCCACACACAGTGGATCGTCATCCACACCTTGTCGATTTTGGGCGTTTGGACAGGATCCTACAAGCCAAAGTTTTTGTGCATACTGACGGCCAACTCCGAGCGGCTCATCTCATCCTCGGCTACAATCCAATTTTTAGGCATCGAAGTGCGTGATCAAAGCCAAGGACCCCCGCCTTCCCCGGATTAGCGTTGCCGTTGAAGGTTTCCTGCTACCGGAGGGGGCTCCTATTCCCTAAGGTACTCTGATCACTCAACCAATACAACCACCACAACCTATTCCAGTTGAGATTCCCTTAGTCCCTATTCCCACGCAATCCGTACTTGGTGAAGCCACGTCTTCCCATCCTACTGTAAAGGAAGAAGAAGACATCGTCGAGGTACCTGATTCTGAGGACGAGTTCGAGGTTTTTAACCAACCCCACTCTCCAGAAGACTCAATTTCTATCCTCGGCACCTCTTCACAAGTCTTGCAAGCCATTGTTCAACAGTCCGATAACATGGGCATTCAGCGCAAGGTCAAGCCCAGTTTAAAAGATGTACTTGAGTGTCACACAGGCTCTCAAGAGCCTCCTAAGGAACTGCGCCCTAGGGCCTAGGATAAGGGTGCTAACAAAGGCCCTGAGTCTAGGCTCCCTCCTCCTCCTTCTCCTTCCCAAACTCAACACACCAATCCGGCTGACCTTAAAAGGAAAAGGGATCGGTAGAAGGGAAAGGAAGTGATGGAGGTAGGAAAGGGTTCTCTTCCTAAAGAGCCTGAGATTGAAAAGGGTGGTAAGCAGGCCTGCACCGTGCAGACCAGGTCGGACAAAATGACCGAATCGCAGGTGATCGTGCACGCTCCTCTATGGCTCCCTGACATGACCATGGACGATCGGACTATTACCGTGGACGCGTCCATCAGGAACTCTGATGAGGGGACTGCTGCATGTGTGGCATACGCTTTGGAGCAAGCGTTGCTGCTCCCTGAGGACATGGGTGAGCTCAGAAAGAAAAGAGACCACAATGTCTTCATGATTCTGAAGAAGCTTGCGATGGTAAGTTTTTCTTCTAAACCTTGTCTATTTTTTTATTGTATATATATATTTTATATTTTATTTTATATTTTATTTTTATTTTTATAAAACTTATACATATATATATATATATTTTGTTCACAGGCTGTTCAATCTGCCCATAGGGCAGAAGAGATTGCCATCAGCTCATACAAGTCTCTGAGGGCCGAGGAATCAAGGCGTGAAGCCGCCCAAAGGATCTCGGACATTTAGAAGAAGAAGCTGCAGGAGGTCTCAGCCAAGTTGGTTAAGGCAGAGAGTGAAAGGTCAGGTTTAGAGGCTGATCTCAAAACAACCGCTAAACAGGCCGAGGACCAACGACTGATGCTCCGACAAGCCGACGAGAACCTCGCTGCAGCACGAAAGCTTATTGAGGATCTGAAAAAAGATCTGAAGGAGTCTGAGAGGGTTAAAGAGGAGGCCATCAAGGGCAAAGAGAAAGCCCTTGAAGAAAAGGAAAAGGCTGAAAAAGGCAAAAGAAGAGGCTTAGAATTCAAAGGAGCTAGCTGAACAAGAAGGTTACAAGATAGGTGTGAAGGAGATCACAGAAACCTTCAAGGCTCAGGTTCCCGAGGTATGTAGACATTACTACCTCCAAGTGTGGAACGAGGCACTTTCCCAAGCTGGGGTTGATGCCTCTTCTACTCTTTGGAAAGCAGAGAGTGTCTACTATCCTCCAGCAATTCGAGCTTCTGACATTCCTCAACCTGACAATGAAGCTGCCCAGGTATCATCTAAGGATAAGAGAGATGAACAGGCTGAAGACTCAGCTCTTTCTGAAGATCTCCTCAAGCAGTGATAAAGTGTAATTTCTTTTCTTTTCTTTAGTTTTCTGAAGATAAAGTTGAAGCAGTGACTGCTTTTCTTTAGTTTTGGTTTTTTCTTTATTTTCTGCTAAGTGTAATTTCGCAAGTTCTTTGTAATTACAAAGTACTTTCTGAATCTAATGTAAGCGCAAGTTCTTTTTTGTTTGATGGCCTTTACTTTTGTTTTGTTTTGATCATATCACTTCATATTTGTTTTGCTATATATTTAGAACAGTAATCCTTCCGCCCTTATTAATTTACTAAAGTCAAAGCCACAATCTGGATCAAACTTGATACCATAGGCAGGTTCAATATGCCAGGAGATGCATTAAGTGATGCTCATGGATTTCTTATCCATTTATCACTATGTCTTTTAAGCAGTTGATCTTTCATTTAGACCTCTAGTTGATCTATGTCAAATATATGAAATAAGGCATATGGTCTAATGACCTAGGCATACCAAGCTTTGATACTTTAATAAAAAGAAAAAGAATGTTAATCTCCCCAAAGTAGATGATCCGAGGACTAGACATAACTAAGGTTCTGTTTAACACTTGGTAAAAAATATCAATTTAGACAAGGTATGTGGTCCGAGGATCCAGGTACACCAAGCTTCAGTTTGATACTTAGATGAAACAATTGAAATGTTAATTTTCCCAAAGTAGATGATTCGAAGACCAGACATAACTAAGGTTCTGTTTAACACTTGATAAAAAATATCAATTTAGACGAGGTATGTGGTCCGAGGATCTAGTCACACCAAGCTTCAGTTTGATACTTAGATTAAACAATTGAAATGTTAATTTTCCCAAAGTAGATGATCCGAGGACCAGACATAACTAAGGTTCTGTTTAACACTTGATAAAAAATATCAATTTAGTCGAGATATGTGGTCCGAGGATCCAGGCACACCAAGCTTCAGTTTGATACTTAGATGACACAATTGAAATGTTAATTTTTCCAAAGTAGATGATCCGAGGACCATACATAACTAAGGTTCTGTTTAACACTTGATAAAAAATATCAATTTAGACGAGGTATGTGGTCCGAGGATCCAGGCACACCAAGCTTCAGTTTGATACTTAGATGAAACAATTGAAATGTTAATTTTCCCAAAGTAGATGATCCGAGGACCAGACATAACTAAGGTTCTGTTTAACACTTGATAAAAAATATCAATTTAGACGAGGTATGTGGTCCGAGGATCCATACACACCAAGCTTCAGTTTGATACTTAGATGAACGAAGACAATGAACGCAATGCAGTTTTAACAAAAATGGCCGAAGTGCCTTTCATTTAATAGTAGTACCTTCGTAGGTTATTTACATTCCAAGAACATTGTACAACATGTTCGTCCGAATTCTCAAGATTGTAAGCCCCTATTCCTGCGACCGAAGTAATACGATAAGGTCCTTCCCAGTTGGGCCCTAGTTTTCCCCATGCTGGGTTCTTTGTTGTGCCCAAAACTTCCTCAATACCAAGTCGCCAGGTGCAAGAGGTCGCAGTTTTACATGAGAATCATACCTCTGTTTGAGCTTATGTTGATAATAAGCTAGTTGAACCATGGCATTCTCTCGTCGTTCCTCAACTAAGTCTAAATTTCTCCTCAATAGATCATCGTTGCTATCTGGAACGAAGGAGCTTTTCTTTGAGGTTGGGAACCCAGTTTCTAGGGGTATTACTGCCTCGGCTCCATAAGTCATGGAGAAGGGTGTTTCTCCTGTGGATCTTCGTGGGGTAGTTCGATATGTCCACAAGACATATGGCAGTTCTTCCACCCATCTTCCTTTAGTGTTACCCAACCTTTTTTTGAGTCCATTAACTATCACTTTATTGACGGCCTCGGCTTGGCCATTCCCTTGAGGGTAAGCTAGAGTGGAATATCTATTCGTGATGCCCAGATTACAACAGTATTTCCTAAAGGCTTTGCTATCAAATTGTAAACCATTATCTGAAATGAAAGTATAAGGGATGCCAAACCTGGTAACGATGTTTTTCCATACAAATTTTTTCGCTTCCATGTCTCTGATATTTGATAATGGCTCAGCTTCAACCCATTTGGTGAAATAATCCGTTCCGACGAGGAGCCATCGCCTGTTTCTTGTTGCTTTTGGGAAAGGTCCAACAATGTCTAAGCCCCATTGAACAAAAGGCCAAGGGCTAGATAGAGGATTAAGGACACCTCCTGGTTGATGTATGTTTGGAGCGAATCTTTGACATTGGTTACACTTCTTCGCATAATCCTGCGTCTCCCTCTGCATATTGGGCCACCAATAACCCTGAGTAAGGGCTCTATGAGCCAAAGACCTTCCCCTAGTGTGACTTCCACAAATCCCTTCATGCAACTCTTCCAAAAGTAACTCCGTTGCCTCGGGGTGCATACATAACAAATATGATCCCGAAAAAGAGCGTTTGTATAATTTCTGGTCCTTGGATAACCAGAATCGAGTTGCTTTCCTGCGAATTTTATCTGCTTCGACTTTTTCTCTAGGCAAGATATCATCTTTGAGAAATGTTACTATTTGATCCATCCAACTAGGCCTGCCCTAATTTGAAGAATTCGAATGGCGTTACCACTTGTCTTAGTGGGTTTCCACAGATCTTCAATAAGGATGACCCGAGGTAAGCTTTGCGTCGAGGACGTTGCCAGTATGGCTAAGGAATCGACATGAGTATTCCCACATCTGGATATATGCAATAAAGAAAAAGACTCAAATTTGGATTACATACATCTGACCTAGGTTAAGTATCCTTGCATTCTTGAATCTCTCGCTTCTAGCTTTCCTTCCACTTGGCCTACCACCAATAGAGAATCCGAGAACATTTGTATCCTCTTCCCTTCCATCTTATAAACCATGTTCATTCCAGCGAGGACGGCTTCATATTCTACTTCGTTGTTGGTGGCCGAGAACCCCAATCTCAAAGGTTTCTCAAAAGTAATCCCTTCTGGGGATATCAAAACTAGCCCCACACCAGAGCCTCTCTGATTTATTGCTCCATCAACATATACCTTTCATAACGGAAGCTCTTTGTATGAAGTCATGCCTATTGATTTTTTACCCATGCCTGATCCTTCAATATGCTCTTCCAATGAGGGCTCAGTAAATTTCGCCACAAGATCCGCGATGACTTGCCTCTTTATAGAGGTGCGAGGCATATATTTGATGTCGAAAGCTCCTAGGACAGTGCCCCATTTGGCAATTCTTCCCGTATAATCCGCACTCCGAAGTATATATTTGAGAGAGAGTTGTGTAAGGACAACAACCGTATGGGATTGGAAGTAATGAGGAAGCCTTTGTGCAACATGCCCCACTGCCAAGATAGCTTTCTCCAGTGAAAAATAACTCACCTCAGCCTCATGCAGAGACTTGCTTACATAATAAACTGGCCTCTGGATATTATTATCAACTCAGATAAGAACCAAACTAACTGCATGGTTAGCCACTGCAATATATGCAAACAGAACTTCATCAATTTCTAGTCGAAACATAATGGGTGGTTGTAAGAGATACTCTTTAAGCTGTTGAATAGCCATCGCACACTCCTTGATCCATTCAAAACCCTTCCATTTATTCAACAACTGAAAGAAAGGTCTGTATCTGTCTATGGACCGAGATATAAATCGGTTGAGGGCAGCGGTCATACCTGTTAGTCTCTGCACTTCTTTAGGATTCCGAGGTGGGTGTAAATTGTTAATGGCCTTAACCTGAGCAGGATTCACCTCAATTCCCCAGTGAGTTACCATATAGCCCAGAAACTTGCCCGATCCTACATCAAAAGAACACTTAGAGGCATTGAGTCGCAATTTTTACTCTCTCAGCGTTTGAAACGTGTTGTTGAGATCCTCCAAATGTTTAGAAACTGCTTTACTCTTTACCACCATGTCATCCACATATACTTCGATAGTTTTTCCTAGCTGTGGCTCAAACATCCTTGTCATCATCCTTTAATAGGTAGCCCCTGCATTTTTCAAACCAAAGGGCATTAACTTATAATGATAATTTCCCGTAGGAGTTACAAATGCAGTCTTCTCCTGGTCCTCCATAGCTAAAGGTATCTGGTGGTAACCTTGGAAAGCATTAAGAAAACTCATCCGAGGATGCCCTACAGTAGCATCCACCAACTGATCAATCTGAGGCATTGGGAAAGAATCCTTCGGACAAGCTTTGTTTAAATCTGTGAAGTCCACACAGACTCTCCATTTCCCATTCTTTTTCTTCACCACGACCGTATGGGCTAACCATTCAAGATAGAAAATTTCTTTGATAGAACTTGCCTTTTTGAGTTTGAGCACCTCCTCCTTCACAGCTTCAAAATGCTCTTTGGAAGACCTCCGAGGAGGTTGCCTCCTCGGTACCAAAACTGGATTGACTTTTAAATGATGACAGATGAAACTTGGATCAACACCAGGGGCTTCGTAAGCATTCCATGCAAATACGTCCATATTTCTCTTCAAAAACAAAATTAGCTCTGTCTTCTCCTCCTGTGGCAATTGAACCCCTACTTGAAAAAACATTTCAAGGTTGTCGTCTATGAGAATCTTTTCCAATTCCTCACATGCAAGCTCTTCCACCTTGGTTGTGGCCAAAGACTTTGATTGCTACAGATTTCCGTTAGTCGAGGTCGAGGACTCCGGTTCAGGTTGACGTAGAATTGCAGCCGTGACACACTGTCTAGCTACAGATTGACTTCCAAGCAGCTCCACCACTTGATCTCCAGAAGGAAACTTAACCTTGACATGCAATGTTGAGGAAACAGCACCCAAAGCATGCAACCAAGGTCTTGCCACAATAGCCGTATAGGGAGAATAAGCGTCCACCACGATGAAATCTACGTTTACCACCTCTGAGCCTGATTGTACAGGCAACCTAATTTGTCCCTTTGGTATGACAGCCTTCCCCTCGAAGCTTATTAAGGGTGAGTTATACGTCATAAGATCCTCAAGCTTTAAATTCAACCCTTTGAACAAGTCAGGGTACATGATATCTGTGCCATTACCTTGATCGACCATTACCCTCTTCACATCGTAATTCCCTATCCTTAGGGTAACAACTAAGGCATCGTCATGTGGCTGGATAGTCCCGATTTTGTCCTCTTCCGAGAAACCCAAAACTGGTGGTATATTTCCCTTAATCCTCTTCGGCTGGTCCCTCGATTCCTCGGCCAAGGTCCGCGCCACAGACATCACCCTAAAAGAAGTTGATCCAGTCCTTCCAAGTGCCGCAAAAATAACATTGATCGTTCCTAGAGGAGGCCTTGATGAAGAACCCCCGTGGTTTGCCGCCTCTAAGTGGTTTCCTTGCCCATTAGGCTGATACAGGAATTGTTTTAACTTCCCCTCTTTAACCAGTTGCTCCAAATGATTCCACAGAGTCCAACAATCCTCGGTGGTATGACCCCTTTCCTGGTGATAATGGCAATGGAGATTTTGGTTGTGCCTCAAAGGGTCTCCTGCCATTTTAGTTGGCCACTTGAAGAATGACTCATGCCTGATTTTCTCCAACAGTTGTTGTACTAGTTCTTTGAAAACGATGTTGACCACCTGTGGGGCCGTATGACTAGTTTGTCTGAAAAAATCTCTTGCAAGCCTGCTGTTGTTGTATCTGTCCGACCTGAAATCCCTCCTTTCCTGTGGGATAACCTTCGCCTTACCCTTTCCTTGCTGCTGATCTTCCTCAACCCTTTTGTATTCATCAATGCGATGCATGAGCCGACGCACGCTTCTGACAGGTTTTTTCGTCAAAGATTTCCTCAAGTCATGCTCCGTAGGTAGGCCGACTTTGAAGGCCCTTATCGCCACGTCATCGAAGTCCCCATTAATTTCATTGAACATCTCCCAATACCTGTCCGAATACGTTCTCAGGGTTTCTCCATCCCTCATGGCCATAGATAATAATGAATCCAAAGGCCAAGGAACCCTACTGCACGTGATGAAGCGAGAACCAAATGCTCTAGTAAGCTCTTTGAAAGAATTGATAGAGCCTGCCCTCAAGCCATCAAACCATCTCATGGCCACGGGCCCCAGGCTAGAGGGAAAGATCTTGCATACCAAGGTCTCATTCTTGGAATGTACTGCCATCCTTTGGCTGAAATGGCTCAAGTGCTCCACAGGATCCGTCTGGCCATTGTAAATAGTGAAGGCCGGTTGTGTGAAGCGTCGAGGTAACCTCCCTTCCTCCAACTTGTGTGTGAAGGGTGACCTGGAGATTTGGTGCAACGCCCTACCCATTGCGTCATTTCCTAAGCCCCTAGAGGAGTAGTCTCTGCCATGCCTCCCATGCAGGTTGCCTTCCTCGGAAGAAAAAGGTTCATTTGGGGGAGTCCTGGACCTCTGCCTGTAATTCTCATCTTCGGAACCCTCAGAAGAGGGATCGGAGACAGAAGGAGTTCGCTTTCGCCTCTCATGACGTAATTTCCTTTTTAGGCTGTCAATTTCTTTCTGCATGGTCCCGGTGTCCTTCTCGCGAGGAGCTCTGCTTCCCCCTTGTGAATGACTCGTACTTCTGGTAGTGTGCGTAGTATGCACACTACCTTCTCGGTTCTCCTCATGATCAGGATGTAGGGAGTGATCCTCATGTTGGGAGCCAACGGACTCCGCACTGCGTTGTGGTCCTGATCCCACCATGATGTTTTCAATCTCCTCAAAGACTAAATTCCCACAAACGGCACCAATTGTAAGAACACAATTCAAGTTCCCAATCTACAACCGAAAGGAAATGAGCTTGAAAGACCTTTTCACAATAAATTTGTAGAGAGTGGGTTTGTAATCTAGATCTCAAGGATGGTTTTAAATAACATAGAAAAGAACGGGCTTCGGGCCCAATGGCACGAAATAAAGAGTTATTTGTAAGAGTATAACTAAAAGCTCCTCCTCGGACACAATCCGAGGATAGTTTATAATATTGCTTCCTAAGGTTGGTTACAATTATAGATTATCATATACTATTGTCTTTCTTCTTTACAGAAAAAAGCCCTCCCCTTCATTCGAAGGTCTTTTCATTTATTTATACTTTCTCTTCTTCTCTTTATCATCTTCCACCTCATGGTTATAACGCTGGCTTTGGATACTTGTCCCATCAATTCTTCCTCAAAGTCCGCTGGGGTCAGGGACCAAGTTCCAAACCTTATGATCAGGTCCCATCTTTCCATCTATGCAGTCAGTATATCAATTACAGAGCTTTTAATGTATGGGCGGTGGTAGCAGCTTCACCTTAGATATTCCATCACTCTTCCTATTGTCCTCCACGTGTACCGTGTCTTCCCGTAGTCATAGGATTTCTTATAATATAGCCCGGGGACACTAAACCTTTCTTCTTATGACCTCGGCTTAACAACCCGAGGACAAATCTATTCCTCGGACGTAATTGGTCACTCGTTTATCATATCTTTACCTGTCATTTTCTTTATGAGGTACATTCATGTACTCCTAGATCATTTGATGTCCTCGAATTTGGGTTTTTAGCCCAAAAGACTTTGTTGGGCCATCCTTGGTAAATTACTAGGCCCAATGCCCCTACAATACTCATGTTAGGCAAGTTGGTATTAAATTCAAGTGGTCATTGGGTGAGAGGGGATTGGGTAATTTCATTAAGTAAATATTTCTAACCAATCTAAATATGGAAAGAAAAAAAAAAAGAAATATATAAACTTTTATCCTTGTAATAAATGTATGATAAGTGATACTTGCATAACAAATCATACGTGGTAATTTGTAATTGATTCTAATTTGAATTCATAAGTTAAATCACGTTTTTACACCAGTAAAAGCCCAAGTTAGTATGTACGCGTATCTTACACGTATACTACGCATACGTACGTAAACAACAAAAAAGCGTGCATCTTTCAATTTGTTTCCAAAGCTACATAATTCTACTCTAACTTTTGGAACCAAAAGTATGTTACATGTTCAGGTTAAAACGTACAGAACGGTTTGTTATATGGGGATATATATATTGAGTTATTGTTGCTGACAAAGACTCAAAGTGGGACACTAAATATAAAAGATTAAAATAAAAAATATATACAATAAGCTGAAATTTAAAAGATTAAAATAATCTTTTAAAAGATTAACAAATATAAAAGATTAAAATAATCTCGTATTGCACCCAACGTCAAACACAAATAATAAGCTTAAATTTTTTTTATTTTAAAATAGTGGTACAGCAAACAATATTTTCATAAAAATTTTACAACAAAATTTAGGTGGTAAATTTAAATAAGTTAATCACTAATATTACTTTTTTATTTACCATTAATCGCTTAACATCTAAGCTTTCTTGTAAAATTATTATAAAAATGTTGTGTCCCTGCTTTATTATTTATTTTATTAAATTTGCAGACTCACAAAAAGTTAAACACAAGAACTGCCGCAATCTATTGCCATGCTTCACTCCTTCACTAGTTAGAGGGCACAATTAGTGGTGGAACTAGGATTTTAGTTTAGGGGGGGCAAGATTACAAGATAAGATTGAAAAAAAAATTACTCTAAAAAATATTAGTTTGCATCAATAAAAATAAATAAATAAAGATAATCAATTCATATTAAATAAAAATTAATTGAAGACATTAATCAATGAATTTATTTACAATTCAAGAAATTAATCAATGTACTCAAAATAGAATGTGAGATTAACTCAATGAAAAAGTGTAAAAAAAAAAATATAACAATGTATTTGAAAATTTGTATAATGACTCATTGGGTCATTGGCTATGGACCTACGATTGATCTAAGTCAACCAAACAATTTCTATACGACAAGAAATATTTTCCTCAACTTTCGGTTATTGTATAATCTTGAGAGTATTTTATTTACTCTTATTTGCTTCAATTCTTTTGAAATCTCTAAAACTGTCGGGTAGTGATGTCGATTTTCCTCTAACACATCCGGTATGCAACTTATGGCAATATCATTCAATTTCTTTCCATCCAGGGCACTGCAGCCACTCAATCGTAACTTGAGGGCTAAAGTGGTGAGAAATTTTAAACTTGGTTTGGTAGACGATTATTTTAATAATAAAAAAAGACTTACGAAATGTAGTGATATGAGAAAAATCAATTTCTATTATTGTGAAAGATCTAGCAAGTCCATTTTTATGTATCTATTATCTTATATACACACACAAAAAAAAAAAAAAAACATTTTAAATTTTTTAATAGATAATAGATAATAGTGTTTTTTTTATCTGAAAAATTCCACTTCATTGTTAGCTTATAAAAAAAAGTACAATAAGTATCTGAACTAGTAAGAACCATTTCAACGTGGCCACATTCATCCCATTCATCTAACAAAATCCTCTCTAGTCCTCACCCTCACCTAATGAAAATTTGGGTGACTTAAAAAACACTCTGTTCCTTAAAACTATGTTAAAGTATATTTGTATTTCTTGAAAAGTGAGGAAAAAATACGATTTTATGGGTTGTATATAAAAGTTAAAAGTTGAGTTTATAAGCTTAAGTCAAACGGACACTTATGGTAAGTGAGTATATATTACTAATTTTATTTATCTCACAAAAACATATGCTAAATGTTTATGTATTTTTTTATATGAACTTTTAAAAAAGAAACGTTTAATACATGTACTACACATGTAACGTTACTTTTCCGTTTCTGTATTTTTATGCCAAATTTTTGAAATGTACTTTTTTTGAAAAATACTGAATTGTACCAGTCCGTATGTTTACTGTAATATACATGTACCATATTTTACTAACTATGGTAATAGTTAATAACAACATATAACTTAAAATTTATTGTAAAAATATTGTGAATATAACATAATAATAATAATCATCTCATAAAGACTAAGACAACAAAGTTTTTTTTTTTTGGATAAAAGGCTAAGACATAAATCCCTAAGTAAAGCTCGAAAAAAAAAAAAAAAAAAAAAAAAAAAACAGCTACCATACTTCTCTTCCTTGAGAATCAAGCTAGAGCTTGAGAAATAAAGCAAGGGCTTGCAGCTTCTAGCATTGAGGGCTTATGATTGGCCTTCGAAAAATGGTAATATTTTTTATTTTTCTTTGATACTTTTCTCTTTGGAATCTCTTTGGTTTTTTATTGCATTTGAAAATTGTTATAACATTTTGCTTTTATATATCTTTCGAATTTCTTTGTTTTTAGTTTTACTAAGTGTTATGAGTGTATATTTGTTGTATATATATGAATGCATGTATGTATCTACACTTATATGGCAAATGTATGTATGGGTGGGAGAGATAAATTTTTTTTCTTTACCTTAACGAAGAAGCATAGTGGAAGAGTAAGTGCTGCTAACATGTGCCGCTGTTTTTGCTTGATTCTTCGATGAAGATTTTGTTTCTTTTGTGATTTTTTGAAGAAGAAGTTTTGTTTCTTGTTGGGTTTTAAGGGGACCTTGGTGCTTTATAGCTTGTTTGGGAGAAGGGAAAATAATGGAATGAAAATAATAATTTTAAGATTCCTTATTGCAACAAAAATTTTTGTTGCAATAAGGCTTTATGAATGTTTAAAACATCAATGATTTAACATCTCACTACCTTTGTACTTTAGGATGTTCCTTTTCAACGAATTTTCTTTTGAAAATGTTATCCTTCCCCCTTAGAGCAATTGCATCAGTTGGTGTATAAGTGTGTATAATAAAAAAAATGCTTAAATTTACACATTTTGAGCACACATCAGTAAGTGTAAAAAGATGCAAAATTGTGCAAACTGATCCCGAGCTACAGTAACGTGTAAATATACACAATTACTGTAGCTCGTTTATCCCTTTTTTTATTAATTTCCATTGGCTCCTTTTTTTCTCTCTCCTATCCATGCTCAACAACCCAGTTAACTGCTCATCTTCGTTTTCCTCAAATGCACACAAACACACCCACAAACAAACACACAGAAATCATCACAGCTATACACTTCTCAAAAAAAAAAAAAAAAAGAGATACACACAGATAGTAGATCGGAGCTCGGATCGGAGCTCGTGGCTGTGGATCGGACCTTGTGGATCGGAGCTCCGAGCTGGTGGATCGTGGATCGGAACTCGAAGCTCGGATCGGAGCTAGTGGATCGGAGCTCGGAGCTCGGATCGGAGCCGGTGAATCGGAGCGGATCGGAGCCGGTGGATCGGAGCGGATCGGAGCTCAGAGCTCGGATCAGAGCCGGTGGATCAGCGCGGATCGGAGTTGGTGGATCGGCACGGATCGGAGCTGGTGGATCGGCGCGGATCGGAGCTGGTGGATCGGCGCGGATCGGAGCTGGTGGATCGGAGCGGATCGGAGCTGGTGGATCGGAGCGGATCGGACGGATCGGAGCAGATCGGAGCTCGTGGAGCGGACGGATTGGAGCGGATTCGAGCTCGGAGCTGGTGAATCATGGATCGGAGCTCGGATCCGAGCAGATCGGAGCTCGGATCCGAGCAGAACGGAGCTCGGATCCGAGTGGATCGAAGTGTTAATCGAACTAGATAGAGAGAGAGAGATTCTGAAACGGGTAGAGAGAGAGATAGATGATCTGAAACAGGGATGGTAGAGAGAGAGATGATCTGAAACGGGATGGTAGAGAGAGAGAGAAAAAAAAAGTCTGAAATGAGAAAGGAGAGAAAGAGAGAGCGAGAGAGAAAAGAATGAGAAATGAGAAAGAAGAGAGAGAGAAAAAAAAAATCATAAATGAGAAAGAATCAGAAATGAGAAAGAAGAGAGAGAAAAAAAATCAGAAATGAGAGGAGAGAGAGCGCGCGTTTGTTAGTTAAGAAAAATAATAAAAAATTGTGAAAGTATTGTTATTTAATTAAAAGATGGGTAAAATAGAAGAACTGATGTGAAGATTTTGTAAAAGTGATAGTGTAAAATAGAAAAGGTAGATTTTTTGTGTAAAATAGAGGAAATTTTTAAAAGAACTGATGTGGTTGCTCTTATGAGGAGCAATTTAAATTTTCATTTTAATGAAGTACAACTAATCCAAGTTTGATCGATTGCCTAAATTAAGTGTACTATTGAAGTTCTATGAAACTCTGTTTATCGGGTTTTACTATCTATCTCACACTCTCTTGCTCTCTCTCACACATACACACATATATTGATAAGTAATAATATCTATTAAAACACAAATTTTTTATGGCACATACTCTATCAAGGTATCCTCAATTTTCAATTGATTCTGCTCAAGGAAGCACGGGTGCAGCTAAATGGTAGCCATACCGTGTTGGATGTGGCTATGACGTAAGGTGTAGCTTGGATGCGACCGGGACGCAGGGTACGGCCTAGATGCGGCTGCACACATGTCCCACATGAATTTTATTTTTTTAACAAATCCAATATTGCTAGGAAAAAAAATCGAATTTTGGGTGAAATAAAGAAAATACAAAAGAAACACGAAATATTTTTTAAGAGACAAACTAATTGCTAAACACACACACATACTACTGCCACTGTTTTGGCAGTGATCTTGTGTTGCTGATCATACCCCCCTCCCTTTATTCTTCATTGTTTTCTTCTTCTACACCCAAAAAAAAAAAACAATGACCTCTGCTCCTTCTTCCCTTTTTTATAAATTTTGTTTTTAGCCTTTAGAGTTTAGAGTATTTAGACTTAAGTCACTTAAGTGCAACTTTTTGTTTGTGGCAGTGTGCCCTCACAAGCCACCCACGTGAAGTTAATTATGACAATTCAAATTCCAAACAACTTTTGATAAATGTTAAAAGCGAAATATATTTAGTTGTAAACCTATCATGTTTTTCTTTTACAAAATTATTATAATTTTTTAAGTACATCAATAATACTAAACTAGCAGCTAACCCATGCGGTGCATGGAAAAGCTATTGACTATGTTAAAAAAATCCAACAATAAAAAAAAGAATTTAAGTTATCACATATGCAATGTTGTTAACAGTGTTAAACAGCCTTAAAAACTTTCGTTTTGTTGCCTTAGTAAATGGAAAATATAAATTAAAAAATTTTAAATAAAAATTAGGATTCCAAACACCTAATATCCTCAGTTATTCAATAAATGTTGCATTGTTAAAATAACAATTTGTAATCAATTGAAAGACAAAAAATGTTTTTCATAATTTTTTGTGATTTTTTTTTTGCAATTTTAAATAACTTTTTGTATCTTCTTCTTTTGTTGCTTCGTAGTAGTCATTGAATAACTCATTTTGTTCTCCTTGAGTGCAGATGTTAGTGTGAGTTGTACATTGCCTTTAACATCAATTTTTTGTGATTTTGTAGAATTACTATTCTGTTCACTTGACAAGTTACTCTCACAATCATTAGTAATACCGTTAATATAAGCCTGTGAATGTAATAAAATATAACATGTGAAAGTAAAATACCAAATTAGTAATTTTGCTATATTAAATAAATACGTACTTTTTTCATTTTATCAAGTTTAAATTTCTTTGTTAGATTCTATAATAGAGTTTATAGCCATTTAGTTCTGATTGGAAAATAAATGTTTTTTCCATTCAAATTTGACATAGATTCCACACCCTAAATGAAGTGTCCGTACTTCCTAGTTTAAGGTGTTGTACTTTGTTTTTTCATACACATCCTCAGATCCAATCTTTATTAAAAAAATTACTTTTATTATTCCATAAAAGACTAAAGTTTGAAATAGCTAAAAACATACAAATCTACACATAAAACCCTTTCTTTGTAATATTCATTTTCGAAATTTATTTTTCCCCATCTTCTCAACATAAGTTTACGTTTTAGTAATGATTCGAATATATAATATAATTTTTTTTATAAATAAATTCTATTGATGAAATTCATGGGCTGATTATGTAAATTTGAAATGATTAATTCATTTCAATCAAAGTTCAATCTATCGGTGTTGTTAAAATTCTTCATATGAAGCAATTTAAAGATTTGATCTCCAATTCTTATCAAGCTCCAAACCAGTATCAAAAATAACAAATCTTATATAACAACTTCCTCATTGTTTCAATGTCAATATTGTCTTTTGCCCTGTACTAAATCACTGTAAATGGCATTCAACTATTCAAGTGTTGTCAAGAGGGCTCACTACACTTTCTGTCATTATTCCACTACATCAATGAAAAAAGTTTAGTTTCTTCAATTATTGCTCCAAGAAATATTAGACCGATAATAGTCCACATAGGTAACCTGCTAGTTTACACCTTAACACCTATAAAAATTGTAAAAGGAACTGAAAAAAAGTTTATTTATGTTCTCATCTCACATTCATGGTGAGGTCCATCATGAATTTAATGAGCAAACCCCATTATAAATGTGAGAGAAGGTAGCTCTATTCATAGTGCTTTGAAAGTATCTAAGAATTACTCTTATACATGCCTACAAAAGGCATAATTATTGATCCAATCCATAAGTTTCCATCTTTCTCCTTCACTTCAGAAATAGATCTCCATCTAATTCCACTTTTTTCTTCAAATGTTTCCAATATTTCACCTTGTTCACTCAACCTCACTGCCATCCCACTTGCCCTCCACTTAGCTAAATATGCATAAGCTTTCGTAATGTTAAAAGGAAGCTTAAGCAAAGCATTTCCTATCCAAGGATAGGAAAGCATCCATTCTAAGATCCTTTCTCTTCTTGAATAAATTGCCACCCAAAATCCTCCCCTAGGACTTCTCTTGATGTTGTCTGGGAACCCTGGGAGTTGAGCAAAGACTTCAAAAGTTCCAGCTTTCGATGTTTCTAGCCAATACCTCATGATTTTGCAATTCGTGGAGTCTGCAACTAGAATGTAGTGGCCATTTTCACTTAATGCTACACCATTGGGGAATGAGAGATTTTTAAGAAGAACAGTTACTAGTTTGTCTTTTTGGTCATATTTCATTAGCCTTCCTGTTTTATCCCCACTTAGTACTGATGAGATGTGATTCCTGCATAACCAAGTAATGTACACTTTTAATATTTTAGGAAAAGAAAATCTATAAGTTGATGGTAGCTAGAGGAATATTTGAACAACAAAAATATTATATATAGCTAGCTTATGCAGTCCAACTAAAAGGAAGTTAGAAATTGAAAGTAGTCTATATATATCAATGAGTTGTATGTTGATTTTGTATATATTAAAACTCTTTTGAGGTGAAACATGAGAAGTACTTTCAATGGATTTTTGTGAATTTTGACTCAGTATTATGAAGTAATTGTCTCATGAATTAGATATGTGAGATCCACGTACTGTGAGAAAAATGATGTATATATTTGATACATGAGATATCTTTTCTAAAACTGTATTGATAGTTGGCACATGTTAAACATGATACATTTTTTTTTTATACATCTATGTAGTTTTTAAATTTCTAATCAATCATCAACAATAATTGGTTGAGTGTAACTTAATAATAGTTTCTCACTTTTTAAAGGTGGATTTTTATTTTTTCCAATAAAAAAAAAGATAGAGATATTAAATTCCCTCCATTGGAAATTATGAGTTATATTATCTGTGTGGGGCAAAAGGATCCTGGTGGGAATGTGGGCCTTTTGGGCCTTGTTAAAGAAGGCCGACCTGACCCTGGGGTTAGAGATTGTTGGTGCTATGGGTCGGCCTATACGCCGAGGATCCTAGGATCCAGCCGAGGATGGTTTTCCCCTCGGACTGACATCAAAGAACCTGAGACTTCATGGTAAAGATTAGGGAATGATACGGTCAAGACCAACGGTTAAAGGGAGAGAACCCTTGAATGTCCTAGAAGCGCCGATGTTGGAAGAATATTAAAGGTAAAGGCTGCTACCTCCACATTAAAGACCCTGCACCTACCACCCTGGCCGCATTAATGAGGAAGTGACACTTAAACAGTGGAAGGGAAACTTCTAGTTACTGTTCAAAGGCACTAAGAAAAGAAATATCTAGGCTAAGGGAGGAATTGGGGGGCAACACGTGGATAAAGTATTAAAAAGAGGAGTATTTAAGGAGGGACCGGAACGAGAAACGGGACGGAACTTTTGTAACCTAAAAGGAAGAAGGAAAAAGAGAGAGATATAATATAAGAACGACTTTCGCTTACGTCCGAGAGTCTATTTACATTACTCCTTTTTGTCTCTAAGTACTTGGAATCTTTAGTTTGTCATTTCATCCTCATACACTTCTAACCTGGGTTTCAAGCCCACACTCTACAAATTCTTATTGTTTAAGGCTCATTGGGTCTGAGCCCATAACTATTCTTGGGTCCAGGTGCAATTGTGCACTTACATTATCTTTTACGACAACCTAAAAAAAAAATTTGAATTTGTTTTATTATTATTATTTTATTTTTGAAAAGAATTTGTTCAGTTACCAATTTTACTAGAATGGTAGGGATATGATGTATGTAAATTATGCAATATTAAAATGACATACCTCCTTTGGTATTGTGAGCTGCTATCACTAAAATATACCACCCCATTGCGATGATCAATGTCCAAACCATTGGTGAAACCCAAGGGAATACGTGTGGCAACCTTAGTGGCCATGCCTCCATTAGGGCCCACAACCAATAGGCCCATGTAAGCATCAGCAATATAAAGATCACCTGTGGCTGTGTCGAAGCCCAATCCTAATGGACGCCCACAAATGTGTTCCATTTTATCATGATCGTGTGGCCCTTCACAACCATCTCTGCCACCAATGCCAGTTGTTGAAAAATAAAATATACAGTCTCACACTATATATATATATATATATATATATATATATATATATATATATATATGTGTGTGTGTGTGTGTGTGTGTGTGTGTGTGTGTGTGTGTAGTATATATTAATATTTTGAGAAATTCACCTTAGATTGCATATTTCCTTTGTTCCTGTAATTTTGTCTTCTTGACATGGATGTTAAATGCCGTGTTAATTGGATATTTATTTTAATATATTGATATGTGGTGAAAATAAATTCACTTATACAAAATTAAAGAAGAGAAAAGAAAAATATACACAGAGAATTTACGTGCTATGTGATTACAATTACTATATTATTAACATTGTTTACAATTTTTAAGTATATTATTAACATTATTTACCATTTTTAAGTATATTAGTATGCTTTTATACATAGTTTTCCGATATTATAATTGTTAGTGACTAGTAATATATTAAAGCAAAAGTCCAATAAAGATTTAAATTATATTTCTTATTGCACTCTAATTTGTGTGAAGTGTCATTCTAATTAGATTTCACATACTCTAATTTTATGCCAAATGTCATCCTTATTAGAGGGAACAATTTTTACCACCAAAAAAAAGAAGGGTGAAACAATTGATATATTTACTTTTTGGTCCAAACGAAAAGTTCCTTTCCAAATTGCAACCATTACACAATAAGATAACGTGCAGGCCATCAAATAATCTGGAATTATAGGTTTTATCGCAATGAAGTCCCTTTTCAACCAATTTAAACTAGAAGTGTCTTTTTTACCCAAAAAAAAAAAAATTTGAGGAGCACAAGGACATCCTTTGCCCTTGGCTATATAGCCCGTAGGGTAGGTCAGCCGTCCTCCCATGAGGCCATGAGTATTGATGTTCTATGCCGACGTGCAGCATATGTAATTAGTAAAGGGACAAACTTGTAAAAGGGCTTTTGTAGGAAGGTGTATTGGAGACAACCCACCATTGGCAGCCGAGGATAGAGTACTTTCCGAGCGTCTAAGAAAGAGCATAAAGAGACACGGAAACGTCTAAGGAGTCATAATGAAGTTTCTTGATAAAGTAACAGGCAACTCCGCTTGAATTATATTCACGAGTCTGACATAGTCGCATTTATTAATGAATTACTAGCCTAAACAGTGCTTAAAGCTCTAAAAGTCTATCTTCATCATGAAAACTAATGGTGCAGGTGTTTGGTTGGACAAGTAACTCGCCAATTGTATGAAAATAGCACATTCCAAGAAAGGTAGAAAGGAGGGAGTATAAGGAGAGGCTCAAGGAGAGAGAGAGAGAGAGAGAGAGAGAGAGAGAGAGAGAGAGAGAGAGAGAGAGAGAGAGAGAGAGAGAGAGAGAGAGAGAGAGAGAGAGAGCATTACACTTATAAAAGAGATTCTAGTCTTATTTATCTTGTTCAAGTCTCTCATTATGGAAAATCTGTAATCCTACGTGTATAAATTAATTGTGACATCTCTTCCTAGTTGGTTTTTGACTCCCATAACTTTCATTAGTTCCAATCTAATGATATTTACATGTATTGTGTAAAATGTGAGTATATTATATAAAAATGTGGATATTACCAGAAACATTTCATATAGAAGAGTATCTATATCTATACTATTATTTAAGGGGCTTTCTCTGTTTGGATTCTTCATATTTTTTAGTTCAAAAATGCCCCTACAGTCTTATGTTTAAGTAAAGACAAAACTAAAGGATAATCTAGTAAAAATGCAACTCTAACTCCCACTAAAACATTGCTCAAAAAATAGGACTATTCTCCTATTAATTTTTAAATTGATTTATTCACTTATAAATTAGATTATTAAAATAAAAATGATATATATTAGTTTTTATTTATTTATTATTTATTTTGTTTTTTTATGTGATATGTGGCAGTTTTTTTTTTTTTAATAAATTTTTTAAGGAAACCGTGGGTGGGTTTTTTTAAAGAATGTGGGGTAGTTTTATTTTTTTACAGAACTTGGGATATGCGTTTTTTAATAGAAAACTGATGGGCCTGACGAAATCAACTACTGACGAGACTAAGGCATCTGACGAGCTTAAACAAGTATACACGTCACTGACGAGGATAGCAGGATCATTCAATGCCACCAATAATACCCCGGACGGTTACAGCACCAGCTGGACGAACCGTTGAAGGCATATTAAAACCTCATTACTCAGCAAGAAGCGTTACTAAAAGAGGCATTAAAGCCACAATAATTTCCACAACGGCTAGAATCTAGAACAACATATATAAAGCCCACGCATTGCCAAAAGAAGGTATGAACACAGTTACAAGATATCCCTAATCATTCTTATAGTCTATTATTATAAACTCCCTTGTACTAACTTTGGCATCGGAGACGTTGTGGCAGGCACCACACCGGTGACCATTCTGGAGAATTTCTTCTTCCGCCGCGACACAAGCAGACCTCTAGTCCCGTCTGGACGACCTCACTACGACTGACGAACTCGTGATTCATCAGTCTGGTCCCGTCTGGACGACCTCACTACAACTGACGAACTCGTGTTTCATTAGTTTGACGCCGTCTGTGGGAACGACATTTTCGTACTAACGGTTCGAAAGCATAGTTTCTACCAACTTCAATATTCAGATGGAGTCCAACCAAGATTTAGTGGCCTTAGCCCAGCAAGTCAAAGCTCTTGCGGCCACCGTTGAAGAACTCACCAGGCAGAATCAGGAGATGAGACAACAGCTTCAGCATAAGGAGAATCGATCTAGAGTTGTACAGGAGGATGAAGGAGACAGCCATGGGAGAAGCGACCGACGAAGGACCACTACTCCAGACGAACAAAATTCTAATCTTCTTCAAGAGATGAGGAAAGAGATGGACGAACTGAGAAATGCTATTAAGGAGAAGACAGATCAGAGCCTAGATAGAATGGTCAGGGCAACAAATTCTCCTTTCACCGTGGCAGTCTTGGAACGACCAGTGCCGGCGAAGTTTCGGTTGCCTCAGTTTGAGCATTTTGACGGGCTTAAGGACCCCCAAGATCACCTTAATACCTTCAAGACGACATTAGGCCTCCAACAGCCCCCTGATGAAATAATGTGTCGTTCCTTCCCTACCACACTTAAGGGAGCTGCAAGAGAGTGGTTCATAAAGTTGCCAACCTCATCCATTGATAGCTTCGAACAGTTGAGTAGCGCCTTTCTGCGCCATTTCGTCGGAGGGCAACGTCCTAAGAGACCAGCGGACCACCTACTCACTGTTAAGCAACGGGAGAAAGAAACCTTGCGGTCATACGTGAAACGCTTTACCCGAGAAACCTTGGAAGTGGACGACGCTGATGACAAAGTACAACTGACGACCTTTAAAGCAGGACTGAAGTCTAGAGAGTTTGTGGTTTCGCTGGCAAAAAATCCACCTAAGACGATGGCAGAAATGCTCTTAAAGGCGCAAAAGTACATGAATGCTGAGGATGCGCTAGCCGCCATTAAAGATATGGAGAAAACAGAAGAAAGGAGAAAGAGGGAGGACGAACGTAAAGGACGAAAGAGGGAGCATCCAGATCGTCGGTTTACTGACGAAGACAAAAGATCATCGAAAATGGCTAGGTAATAAGATTCCGCCTTGACGGATGTACATTACTGACGAAGCCAAAAGATCATCGAAAATGGCTAGGTAATAAGATTCCGCCTTGACGGATGTACATTACCGACGAAGTAAGTAATAAGATTCCGCCTTGACGGATGTACATTACTGACGAAGCCAAAAGATCATCGAAAATGGCTAGGTAATAAGATTTCGCCTTGACGGATGTACATTACTGACGAAGTAAGTAATAAGATTCCGCCTTGACGGATGTACATTACTGACGAAGCCAAAAGATCATAAAAAATGGCTAGGTAATAAGATTCCGCCTTGACGGATGTACATTACTGACGAAGCCAAAAGATCATAAAAAATGGCTAGGTAATAAGATTCCGCCTTGACGGATGTACATTACCGACGAAGCCAAAAGATCATCGAGAATGGCTAGGTAATAAGATTCCGCCTTGACGGATGTACATTACCGACGAAGTAAGTAATAAGATTCCGCCTTGACGGATGTACATTACTGACGAAGCCAAAAGATCATCGAAAATGGCTAGGTAATAAGATTTCGCCTTGACGGATGTACATTACTGACGAAGTAAGTAATAAGATTCCGCTTTGACGGATGTACATTACTGACGAAGCCAAAAGATCATAGAAAATGGCTAGGTAATAAGATTCCGCCTTGACGGATGTACATTACTGACGAAGCCAAAAGATCATAAAAAATGGCTAGGTAATAAGATTCCGCCTTGACGGATGTACATTACTGACGAAGCCAAAAGATCATCGAGAATGGCTAGGTAATAAGATTCCGCCTTGACAGATGTACATTACCGACGAAGTAAGTAATAAGATTCCGCCTAGACGGATGTACATTACTGACGAAGCCTCGTGATAAGATTCCGCTTAGACGGATGTACACTACTGACGTAGCCAAGAAATTATTTATAAAAAAAAAAAAAAAAAATCCTTTCATCTTCTATGGTCGTCATGGAACATCATGACGACCACAGAATCCGGGGGCATCTGATGGGACTGACGAAATCAACTACTGACGAGACTAAGGCATCTGATGGGACTGACGAGATCAACTATAGATGAGACTAAGGTATCTGATGGGACTAAGGCATCTGATGGGACTGACGAGATCAACTACAGACGAAACTAAGGCATCTGATGGGACTGACGAGATTAACTGCCGACGAGACTAAAGGCATCTGATGGGACTGACGAGACTACTCTCTGAGACGAGCTTAAACAAGTATACACGTCACTGACGAGGATAGCAGGATCATTCAATGCCACCAATAATACCCCGGACGGTTACAGCACCAGAAAATTACGGACGAACCGTTGAAGGCATATTAAAACCCCATTACTCAGCAAGAAGCGTTACTAAAAGAGGCATTAAAGCCACAATAATTTCCACAACGGCTAGAATCTAGAACAACATATATAAAGCCCACGCATTGCCAAAAGAAGGTATGAACACAGTTACAAGATATCCCTAATCATTCTTATAGTCTATTATTATAAACTCCCTTGTACTAACTTTGGCATCGGAGACGTTGTGGCAGGCACCACACCGGTGACCATTCTGGAGAATTTCTTCTTCCACCGCGACACAAGCAGACCTCTAGTCCCGTCTGGACGACCTCACTACGACTGACGAACTCGTGATTCATCAGTCTAGTCCCGTCTGGACGACCTCACTACAACTGACAAACTCGTGTTTCATCAAAAACCATAGGGTAGTTTTTTTTAGAAGGTGGGATGATTTTTTTTAGGAGAAAGTGGGGATTGTGGACAATTTTTATTTTTTCACTTTTTTGTTATTAGTTTTTGTTGATTTACAGTTTTAACCTTTTTTTTTTTTTTTAAGAATAAGAATAAGTTAATTAAATTAGGAGTATTTTTGTAAGTTGAAAACACAATAACTAACTTTTTGAATCCTCTCAATATATAGAGAAGATAAAATAAAATAAAAAATACAGTTTTTTTTTCTACAAAATAGGACTACTAACAAAAAAAAAAAGCCTCATCGCACGCGCGAAGCGCGTGTGATGAGGCTAGTATTATATCTATATCTATACTACTATTTAAGGGACTTCCTTTATTTGGATTCCTCATTTTTTTTAGTTCAAAAATGTCCCTACAGTCTTATGTTTAAGTAAAGACAAAACTAAAGGATAATCTGGTAAAAATGCAACTCTAACTCCCACTAAAACATTGCCCAAAAAATAGGACCACTCTCCTATTAATTTTTAAATTGATTTATTCACTTATAAATTAGATTTTTAAAATAAAAATTATATATATAAAATAATTAAATATAATTTTTTTTCTACAAAATAGGACCACTAAAAAAAAACCTCATCTCGTGAAGCGCATGTGATAAGGCTAGTTTATACTATTATTTAAGGAGCTTCCCCTATTTGAATTCTTCATTTTTTGGTTCAAAAATGCCCTTACACCTCTATGATTAAGTAGAGAAAAAACTAAAGGACAATTTGGTAAAAATATAACTCTAACTTTTACTAAAATATTACCTAAAAAATAGGACTATTCTCCTGTTGATTTTTAAATTACTTTATCCACTCATAAATTAGATTCTCAAAATAAAATTTATATATAAAATATTAACACAATTTTTTTTATTTTGGCAACAAAATAGGACTACTAAAAAAAAAAAAAAAACGAGTGACGATGATGATGCTAGTGAATAATAATGTCTTTGTAAAATGTGGACACCAAATGTCTACATATAAAATAAAAAAGTCCACAGTTTACATATGAAGTGTATAGACTATAGAGTTTGGACATTTTTGGTGTGAGGCAGTGTTAGTCTAAATTAAATGACAAGTAATAAGTCCTAATAAGGTAGCGCTAGTTCGGATTTTTTTAAAAAAACTTAAAAATTTATGATTTACTGAGCTTATTCTTTGGCTACGTGCCTAATTTCCTATATCATTATCTTTATTGGTTCATTTTAATTTAAAAAAAAATTAAAAAACTATATCTAAAAAAAATGATATTTTAAAAAACAAGTTATAAAAAAATTTATTAAAAAAAGCCTAGTAAGCTCGTATCTTATGTATAGTTTTTTTTTATTTTTTAATTCACCTTTTTTGTTTAAAAGAAAGAACTTGTTAAAGTTTATTTTTTAATTTTATATAAGATAATAGAATTAATTAAGTTAAAGAAATCCTTGGGAGTAAGGCACATTTATTTGTCTCTACAAATCTATTTGAGAGGGAAGTTAATTTCTTTCTTAAACTGACTTCTTCTTCTTTTAAATTTTAGGTTTTTAAAATTTAATTGTTGAGCTTAGTAACATAAGCTTGTAACAAAGTGGAGCATATATATATATTGGTTTTATTCAAAATAAAATTTTATTCTAGCTTAATCTAAATAGAGCATATTAGTAGTTGAAGGTATAGCGAAATCAGTTTAAAATAAGATGAGGTGATTGTTTGTCTATCCCACATGACACAAGGGCATAGGGTCCAGTGGTTCTATCCACCATAAAAATGGAAGTCAATCTTAACTTGCGCCTCGCCCATAGGTTAAAGGGTGGGTTCAAGCACCATAGTCCATAGACTCTATCATATCAATTAATTAATGGTTTCATAGCACCATAGTCCATAGCCTCGCCCATAGCTCTCTATCATATCATTTTTTTTTTTTTTTTTGGTTGTTGTTGTTGAGAAAACTCTATCATATCAATTAATTAAAACTTAATTAGAAGGTCCCATAAAAAAAAATAAAAAAATAAAAAAATGATTAGAAGGTGATCTGTCATAAATTGGATGAGTCATTGGAAAACTCGTTTCATCCACAAGGCCACCAAGACTAATTCAAAGTAAGATGATAGATTTTTTGATAAAAGCCAAACCTAACACCAAAGCAAATCCTCTCCTTTAGAAGTCCTTATCTTTAATAATTATGGCATCTATTTTATGAAAACCAATATAAGCGAACAAAGATTCAAATTATATTGTTTATTGCACTCTAATTTTGTGCCAAGTGTGAATTGTCATTCTAATTTGATTTTACATGCTCTAATTTTGTGCTAAATGTCATTCCAATTACATCTCTCTAGTTTTAAATATTTCTAACCCATTTAAACTATATCAAACCAAATTAAAACCATTTTTAGCACATTTTACTTTCTCTTCTTTCTTTTTTTTGAGAAAGTTGCACATTTTACTTGAAGCCTATTTTTAGTACATTCTTCTCAAAAAGGGGGGAAAAATAACGTGAAGCCTATTTAAAATTGCTCATTTTAAATCAATCAAAATTTTTCTTAACAAAACCGTATATTAAATTATAAATTCGTGTATTGCAATAAAAGTTTTGATGATCGTCTAAAAAAATTAGCATTTCCTATCCAATATATTTTCATAATCACTCAATTTCCATAACTTAATTAAAAAGCATAAACATTAAATAAATTCATTAAATCACAATAAAAAAATATTTTATAAAGTAAAAAACTAAGTATATAAATAGGCTAGTAAACTACTTTTTGTTTGTTTTTGTTTTTGTTTTTGTTTTTTAAACTACAGCATGCTGCATGCCATATGGAGTTGCAAGCTAGTCAACACAATAATAATGACTATGGACCTCACCTACACAAAAGGATAAGAGAAAAATCTTTCCGAAGATGTCGGGTGTCAACTAGCCTCTTTTTTTTTCTTTTTCTTTTTTTGGTTTTTTTGTTTTTTATGTTTCATGTTTTTGTTTTTGAGAAGATGTCAACTAACTTAATTAGTTAATTAAGAATTCTACCTTCTTTGATGATTTTTTTTTTTTTTTTTTTTTTTTGAGAAACAACCTTCTTTGATAATTTGGTAACATTAATTCAAAATTTTATTTTCCTTCATCTATTAACTAGGAGTTAATTACAAGGGGGACCGAAATTATTATTATAGCACATGGAAATTGGAAATTATTTTTAGTACACTTTTGCTTAAAAAATGAAGAGAACTGTGATTTTTCATTTTTAAGAAGAGGGGTAAACAATTTTACCCTCTTTTAAAAAAAGGGAAAAACAATTGATATATTTATTACTTTGGTCCAAAGGAAAAGTTCATTTACAAGTGCAACTATTATACGATAAGATAACGTGCAGGGCCAACAAATTATCTGGAATTACAGGTTTCTTTTTTTCTTTTTTCTTTTTTAATTTAGTTATAGGTTTTATTTCAATGAAGTATTTTCTTTTTAATGGTTTAAGGAAAGCAAAAAAACTATTGAGGAAGACAAGAACATACTGGGCCCTTGGCCATAAGGGTAGGTCAGCTGTCCTCCCTTGGCCTTGAGTATTGATGCACTATGCTGTACTGCAGTGCAGCATACCTAATTAATTTGTAAAAGGGCTTTCTTTGTTTGGAATCTAGTTTGTATTCATCCTCTTTCATTCTATATTCTTTTGTATTATGTGTAAAATGTATATTTGATGTAAAAATATACGAATATTGTGTGAAATATTTCATTCACATCAAAGAGTATCAAATAATATCATCGCATACTTTTGGTGTGATTGTCACTCCATAAATATAAGTATCTGTAGGGTGTGAAGGGTAAGAGTTGAGGTTTAAGTCTCTAGAAGAGAATTTTCACATAGATAAATACTTAGATTATGTTAGAATTTTTATCTTGTATAAAAGAAAAGTGTCAGTAATAATTTTTTTGTAAAATGTGAACAACAAATGACTAAATTTTTTAAAAATGTCCATATTTTACATATGATACGTATGAAGTAGTTTGAAGTTTGAACATTTTTAGGGTAAGACAATCATAGTACTTAGTCAAATGATGAGTAATAACTCGTATAAAAAATCTATCAAGCTAGTGCTACTTTGGATTTTAAAAAATTGAAATTAATATTTTGTTATTTACTGAACTTAGTCATTGCCGATATGCCTATATCATTTTTTTATTGGTCCATCTTAATTAAAAATTAAGTTTAAAAACACACAGCTATATCTAAAAGTGATATTTTAAAAACCAAGTTAAAAAAAAAAAAAAAAAAAAACTAGATGAGTTCCTAACTTATGTACAGTTTTTTTAAAACAACTTGTTCAGTTTATTTTTTAATTTAAATAAGTCACTAAAATTAATAAAGTTAAAAGAAACCCTTGGGAGTAAGGAACATTTAATTGTCTCTACAAATCTAATTGAGAGAGAAGTTAATTTATTTCTTAAAACTGACATTTATTTAGTATTTTTTTAAGTTCTTAAAACTTTAATTATCGAACTTAGTAACATGAGTTTGTGATTAGGTGGGGCATATAAGTAGTTAGAGATATAGTGAAACCAATTAGGTGGGATAGGGTGGCTAATGATCTGTCCCACTTGGCGGGATCTTATGATTCTATTCATCATACAACGGAAGTCTGCCTCAGCTTGGAGGAAGTATACTTTGTTTCGGTTATATGTTTCCTCCCTCTTACAAGCTAGTAGAACTCATAGCAGGTAAATTCCACTAGCTATGAGAGAAGAGAAACATACACCCGTAACAAGGTATAATTTCTTCTCAGCTTGCCCTTGGCCATTGGGTTAAAGGACTAGTCCAAGCACCGTAGTCCACAGACAAGAGTAGCTCTCCATCATATCAATTAATTAAACTTAATTAATTAGAAGGTAACCTGTCACTACCAATTGGATGAGTACTATACATCAAAGAATAATGTTTGAAATATAAACTCCTTTACAAATAAATTTATAAGTTATTATTAATAAATAAAAAATAATATTAATAGTGAACTTAGATAAAAATTAATAATAAAAATAAATTATTTTTGTAAAAATATTATAAAATAATTTAGAGTGGTTCCATTTTGACGTACAGTACCTCATCACATCCACAAGACTAATTCAAAGTTGGATGATGGATTTTTCGATAAAAGCAAAACTTAACACCCTGTTAAGGTCACCTCACGACAAATTAACTGACACGTATAATGGCAAGCTACCCGTACCCTCATTGAACAACACAGACTCCAACAGAAGCAAACTAACCACAATTTCCATTTGCTTGCAAATCTCATTTCATTGTTTTTGACCTTCAAAACTTCATACCAATTTGAATTCAGACATGTATGCAACTAAATGATTCTTTGGCCTTGTCATGCATATGACAATTGACAAGTGTGCTGTGTGCACCATATAGTTTCATCGAATAATTTCAACAATAGAATCAACCAAATACAAAAAAATGGTTTATGATAAGGAATTAAGGCATACCTCTGTGGAGAAGTTATGGCGAAATTGATCCAACGCCGTTGATTTTGATCCCATTTGATTATCCGACCATCTGATATGCCTGTATAAGGGCCTCCACCAAGTGGGTCAAAAGCAAAGCTCTCTGGTCCAACTGCACCCTCAATAGGAATAGCTTCAAATTGCCAAAACTTGTTATTGAAAGCTTTTTCATTATTGGGTGTTGCATCAGATGAATATCTGATGCGCTTAACAGGTACAGCAATCAAGAGAGAGAGGAGCAAAGCTATGAATGCTGTCAATAACAGCTTTGGCTTCATGCTTGTGGAGAATATTTTGAAAGAACAAAGTTATTTTGGGAGGCGTGGATATTTATGATTCTATATATATAAAAATGACGATGGTAAATCTGTTATGCTGTTACACACTTTAACCAACTATAGTTTGACATAGACATAGTATAGGCAGCTTCTTAAAGAAAGAAAGAGGAAAAAAGAAGAAGAAGAAGAAGAAGAAGAATTTTACACGTGTCCTTTATGTGATTCTTTCATTTTCTTTCTTGGCAAAATAGAGGAGATGAAACTTCCTGCATGTTTGACAGCATTACAAATTATGTTTTCTCCATTTCTTGGTGTGCACGTGGTATGGTATTTAATGCACATTAGTTATTTTAAAAAAAAAAATTTGCTTGTAGAGAGGAAAAATTCCCGATCTATCACAAGCTGACACATTACACTACCACGTCTACAAAGTACAACCAATTACAAGGCACCGTCTACTACTAAGTTTTGCTATTACTATTTAAAAACTAATAGAAATTTACCAAGTGTCGTTGAAATAAAGACATAAAAAGCTTGCAAAAACCAATCAAATGTCGTCACGTGTAAACAATGACATAAATAGTCCGGCGCATGTAAGCAATAACATGGGCAGTCCAATCGAGTGTTAACATGTGTCACTCTAAAAATTAAAATATATCAACCAATCAAAATATGTCACTTGTTTTGAAGAAAAAATCTTAAAACTCCTCTAATCAAACTGTGACACATGTCACCAATCAGAAAATATAAGCAATTTCTCTTACGGGTAGAGTCTTAAATTCTAGTGAAAAATATTTTTTGCACTTATTCATATTTATTATTTTATATAAATAATTAATCTAGACTGATTGAGAATTGTACACAATTTTAACATATAAAAATGAATGCAATAAAACAGATAAGAAATTATGGACGTGAAAATCAAAGATCTTTCTTTTTTGTTCTTTTTGGTTGCCCTTACATGTTATCTAGGCTGTAGACAACTTATGGATCTAATCTATTATGAGTTAAGTCTGAGCCCAGAAAACTCATACAAAATGGGCTATCTTGTCCTTTTTGTAACTACTAACACAGATTCAATCTCGCAAGTCCAAATTCCGCTTTAACCTGTGTGTACTTTTAAGAGAACAACCCAAAGTGTTAAACCGAAGGAAAATTATATATTTTTCTTTTCACTGGGAGATAGAACCCTGACTCCACAGAATCCTAGCCTATTGTGAAAAAGCCCAAGTGTGCTGGGTTAGGAAATCGGCCCATTGGAGTCTTTTTGCCAAGACCCTTTTTGCCAAGACTCAGTGGGATAAGACCCATAGAAAGATAAGTTTTGTGGGAGGGAGTGAACCCAAGCTATGCATGTCCTGGATGAAAAGATTTAGAGGAGCTTTCTCAATAATGGACTTTTTCTTCTATTGTAGCAAAAGACGAATGGTTTTTTTTTTTTTTTGATAAGAGATGAATGGTTTTTTGAGTGAATGCATGATGGGATTTTGATATTTTCTAGTTTTCTGCATCACCCTTGACTGAGCTAGCTTGTTTTGTGTTGCAATATTAATCTCCTCCCAAAATTTGTTTTAAATGCCTGAGGCAGTGAGCTTCTGATTGGTTGTTGAGATAAAAGCTTTTTATTTTTGAGACTGATTATTAATGGGGGAAAGTTGTTCATGGAACTAACAGTAACAGATTTGGCTGCACATAAAATTGAGAAGCATATAAATGTGATGAGATTATTATTCCAATTGAAGACATCCATCACTTTGGCTTCCTAGTATGTTTTCTGCAGCCACCCAAACTGAATAAAAAGAACATATATCAGTAGAGAAAAACACCAAACTAACAAAGCAAAACACCAATTTCAACATCCCTGAAGAAATGAAGCTACCTTCCATGCATACATTGCAAAGGAGAGTCTAGTACTAGTATCTGCAGACCAGACAACTGCGAAGGACAACAGTATTGTAACATTGAGCAATGAGATGAGGAGAAACACATAGTTAAGAGCTTCAGGGGCCAAACAGATGCATCTGAAGGTTATTGTTTTTGAAGTTCAAAGTTATGACTCAATGTTGTTAGTTGCAGCGGTGTCTTTAATCTCATATTCCTATCAAATGAACTGGGCATGTGGAGACTAATGGGATGTGGTTCATTTGGATGTTCAGAAAGTTATACACCCCAAAAAATTTCCATCTCACTCTTAGTGCATGTGACAAAGATATGAACAGAATGTTAAAATTAGATTTGATAAGGTGCTGCATCCAAACCATTTGGTTTCCCTATAACGTTTACATGCTTATGATTATTCTAATTAAAATTATATTTGATGAAGCAGCATTTAGGAACTACGTGTCAATGAAATCACCTAGCTCATTTTGGTTATAGCCTTATATGATTTAAAGCAACCAAGTTAGTACTCCTACCAATTGTAGTTCTATTTGTCATATCTTGATGTTGAACTTACCACCATTCAAAATTTGCCCACACTAGACAACAATATCAGTTTCTGCAGAATTGCAATTTATTGAGAAAATTTCTATCAAATGCAGCAATTCCTTCCATATGGCCCGAGACTGCTCAAAGAATGAGAAAGAAGCCCTTAACTATCTGTTTCTCCTCAATAAAGGATTAAGATTTTAAAAAGTCTTTGATAGAGTTATCCTCTTAAATCCAAAAGTTCCATCATCAACCAAAATCACATATTTTAACATAGAAGCCCGACACAAGAAATTCTCTTATCAAGAACTCTACTCAATACCCTCACAGTGCACTCCTTAATGCTTGGATCACATAAGCAGGTCTATGGCCACCCTCTCACAAGGAGATTAGTAGGTTCGTTTGAGATCACTTTCTTCATTTTGAACTCCACAAGTTCAAGAAGGTTTAGGTACGTGAACGTTGATAAGATGTCATGAGCAAGCATATTTTAAAAGCACATTTAAATTAGTAAAAATTTCAAAGCCATTCCCATATACTGGGGAACAACATTATATACACCCACAAAGCAATGACAGCTTATCTTTAAGCTCCCAAGGCATTCAGAATTTAGAATGAATTCATCTAACTAATTTTGCAGCAACATTGTTTCTCTGAATATTTCAGAGCTGACATCAAAACTTAAAATGAATATGTGGTCCATTGTTATGCTATAGAGGGCGAAGCTCACAAATAGATAAGGAAAGCAAACACAGCAATAATAGCTTCATTTGATCCACAAATTACATAGATATGAAAACTTTCCAACAGCTTCAAATGAGACAACAACTTACCTGTCAATATGAACTTCAAAAGATGACCATTCCAGTTTACTCATTGAGTAAAACTAAGCTCTCCATGAGATTAGCTGTGTAAGCCTTTGGTTCATAATCTCGACTAAGATAGTTCACATTTAAACTCTCAGGGTCAAATGAATAGATTTGAACAGGATAAATTTCCGCTGTAATCAAAAGTTCCCCACTTTTCGTGCAGTCAAAAAAGGAGGTAACATCTCCCAATGGTACAATTTGTTTAGTGACTTTCCAAGACTCAACAATACCATACTCCTTCATCACCCATATGTGGCATTCCTCAATATATTCATCTTGAGTGTTAACAAAAACAATCAAAGCCAGACATCCCTTGAACACCACAAGTTGCTCAGAAATTAGAACTAATCCATCTAAGTAATTCTGAGGTAGTATTATTTCTCGGAATTTCTCATCATTCACATCAAAGGACAGAATGAATTTGTAGCCCTGAATAAATGCTATAGAATGCAAAGATCCATTAAAAAATAAAAAAGATTGTCCCACAATACTAGTAACAGATCCTCCTGATGGACTAAGTGACTCCACCGACACTACAAACTTTCTCCACGAATTAGAACTCAAGGTGTAAACCTCGGCCACAGGGGGTTGTTCTTTAAAACAACCAATTCTCAAAATCTTGTAGTCACGTTTTTGAGAATGGTAGGCAAGTCCAAGTGTGACACTAACATAAGGAGTAGTATATGGAGTAGCTTTGAACATCTTAAACTTTCTAATGCTTGGGTTCCACAAATATATTTCAAGAATAGGCCAAAATCGATGAATAAATTGTTCCTCACCAGCGAAGCAGAATATGCCATTGCAAAAGCCGACAACGCGTGCACTATGAAATGGGAGTTCAAAAAACCTGGAAATCTCTGTCAATCTGTGGTCGCTATTGCAAACGACTGTGCACAAGTCTCTACTAGACCAAGCGTACCGTGGTTGTGGATTACATAGCAGATAACCATTGTTACAGTTGTTGTTATTGTTGGACAATGATTTAACTTCGTCGAGATGCGTGTTAATGAAGATGGGCTTTGTGATGATGGAGTACCAAGATTTGGAGACGCACCTGAATCGGATTAAGGATTTCACTGGCAGCCGAGTCAGTACGTCGAATAAGACATCATCAGAGAGACGGTGAGGCAGCAAGATTGGTTTTTTCCTAGACTGAGACATGGATGGCTCGATTATGTAGATGGGTGTATGGAAATCTTCTTCAACCATATGAAGCAGATTTGGAATTGGGGTAGGGTTCGGCTTGTGTTTGTGGGAGAGTAGCGAAGATGGGAAAAGTAACCCTGGTCCTTTTTCTTTTTTTTGAGGAACAAGTAACCCTGGTCCTTTATTTCAAGTTTTCAGCCGTAATTCCAGGATTTTTTTTTTTTCTAATTAACTTTAAATATTAAATAATTTTGTTAGCTGTCATGTTTTAAAACAATATGAAAAACTACCATCTTAAGTGTCCAAAACTCAAATTTCAAGATAAAATTTTAGTTTATAAGTCTCGATTTGTAAGCTGTGGTGGGTGACGTGAAAAAAATATCCACGTGGAACTCAAGTTTTTAAGACTCGAGTTCCACCATTTTATTTTCCCTTTCTTCTTCTTCTTTCTCGCGTCTGTTCCTTCTTCATCGTTGCGTTGCGTCTGTTCCTTCTTCATTGTTCACCCAGTCGTGTCTATTTGTCCACCTAGTCACTGAAAATCAGATTGTCTACCAGCGTTCTTCTCTAACCAGATCGCCCACCCAGCACCAAATCGTCTTCTTCGGCGCTGCGTCTTCAGGTTTGTTGTTCTTCAAGTCCGACAAAAATCGAGTTTCAAAGACTCAGTTTTGCTTTTTAGAACTCAAGTCTTATAGACTCGAGATCTATGTGGCTAAATTGCTCTACGGCAGCAGTTGAATTCAAGTTTGAAAGCCTCGATTTTTATCATCGATCTCAAGTTTTTAAAACTCGAGATGCTAGTTTCTAAATTTCTCCCAATCGTATGTTAACTTATTATATTTTTTCCTCTCACACTGCTACTCAAAAAATTGCCTCTAATTCCAACTTCAAACTATTATATAATGTTATATATTAAAATAATTTCAGAAAGTTACTTTAAAAAATTATAAAAAAATAAGGTTAAAATTTTAATTTAACAAAAATTTAAAAAAAAAACTGATCGAAAAACTTTTTTCCTAGCACACATCATGTTTGATACTTTCTTTTTTCCTTAAAAATTAGCACAGTAGTTTACTGCTTTTCAAAAATTCTAAATTTTAACTTCTTAAAAATCCCTTCTTGTGTAATCTAATTAACAATAGACAAATTTATATTTAAAAATTACATTAAACCAAAAAAAAAAAGCCTTATCGCGCGTGCGGTGTGCATGTGATGAGACTAGTTTGTATTATTATTTAGTTTAAAAATATAAAACCTACATTCTATGTTTCACTAAAATTTATTTCAGTACTCTAACGTTTAAGTTGATTCAATTAATGATTTTCTATCAACTTTTGTTATATGTTGTCATTATTTTTCTAATTTTTTTTCTTCAAATTTTTTAAATTAAAAAAATTCAATTAATGATTGAAAAGTATTTTCCATTTTTTTTTTCAAAAAATTTTAACAAAATTTGATAGAAATGCCTTAATTAAATAAATCTGAAATTTAGAGGATTGAAATGAACAAAAGCAAAATTAGATGACTAAAATGAATTCTAAAAAAACTTAAAGAGTGGATTTTTCATTTTAGTATTATAGTTATATATGCACTTTTTTTAATACAATTATATTTTCATTTTTTGGTGTATTAATAATATAAAAGAAAAATAGTTTTGGTAATGTAAAAGAAAAAGGTTGAAATTATTTATTATTTTTTTAAACAAATTGAGGGAAGAAAACAAGAAAAAGAGAACTTTTTCATCAACAAAAAAATCATTTTTTTAATAGCGTTTTGGCTTTTTGATGTTCAAGATTTTGTTTTGTGATTGACAAATTTTTGGATTTGTATATTATAAATATACATATAACCATTCAACAAAAAACATCATACTCAACTTGCAATCCATTACAACATAACTCATAAGCAGGGGGTGGACTTCAGATTTCAAGTTAGAGGGGGCTAAAGTATAAGAACGAAAAAAAAAAAATTCCAAATAGGTATCTATATAGTACTAACAAACTATCAACTAAGATTAATACACAAAATCATTATTTCTTAATACATTAAGATGCAATCATCTACCAACAAAGACAAAAAAACACAAAATAAAATTGCTTCTTAAGAGCATCGGTTGTTGCAAAAAAAAAAAAATTATTTTCACAAACCAAAACTTACTTTTGCTACTTTAATATATCATTTGAAATGTCACATACATTAGTGATATTGGTATTTGGTATTCTAATATTAAAACACCTTATACTATTACTCTAATATGGGGCTAACTATAATCTTTTATTTTTTATTTTAAAGTTCTGTTTTTGTTAAGTTTTTTAGTTGGGTAGATACTAGTCGGGCTAGGCTAATACATTGGTTAAGAGACCCAGTGATATCCCCTTGACCCAAGTTTGGTAATAGAATCAAAAAAACATAAGTGATCAACCACACCTTGAACTCTCAATGATTGATAGTGATTTTATAAGTCCTAAAATTTCCCGTGGACAATGCAATTGAGCAATGTGTTCAGGCATGGAAAAATTCACCCAATTTGAACCCAAAGGAAAATACCCAACTCAAACACAAAAGTTATGAGTAGGAGCAAAAACGAATTGACCTATGACACAACCTTTTTTCTGGGTTGGTAACCTGTGACCTGACCCATTTGTTAAAAATAAAACCATATAAGCTAGTAAATTGCTCCAAATTTTAACCCATTTGAAGGTAAGATGATATAACTGTACAAAGTTGTTGATAAGGTGGACCTTAATGGGGAACTGGAGACACTCGTACAAGCAGGTTTGGCAGATAATATATGGTGCTCTTACAATGGCTGGTTTAATTTATTTCTGTAAATGATGTACAATGACTTCAATTTAGATTAATATTGTATCTACAATATTGTCTTGCTGAGAGCTCTTTTACAATATACACCATTTCATTTTTGGCTGCTATGTAAATTGAAATTTGTTTGACATTTATATGTGGTTTTGTAAACGAATGTAAATTCTGTTCAACTTGCCAGCTCTTGCTTCTAAAAAAAATGCTAGCTCTTATGTTTGCAATATTAACTATACAACGGGGAAAAATGCCAAGAGACTCTTTGAACTTTGGAGTAATGACCATTACACCCTCTAAACTTTTATTTTAACCAATTTACTCCTTAAACTTCACATATGTGCCAAAAAGAAGCATATGTTACTCTACACATTTCACTTAACGGAACTACCACGAACGTTAACTTCATTTGAAAAAAAGAAAACAAACAAACTTCCAAACCAATGGAGAGGGAGAGAGAGAAAAACTTAAAATTTAAAAAAAAAAAAGAAAAAAAAAAAAAAAAAGAATGCTTCCCACGGTGAACCCAAGACAGTATCGAGACAACCTCATCCTTTTCTCCCTCTACGAATAAAGTTGAAGCATAAGAGCATACCAGATCAATTCAAACTCTATAATTGCAAGCCAAGCTGAACAGCTAATTATTATTCGCTATCTTTATTTTTTCTTGAAAAAAAAAAGGGTAAGAGAGACACTTGAGTTGGTGTCTTCCCTTTGAAACTGAGAGTGACCATAGTGGCACCATACTCGCTGAGCCCAGGCTTGTAGGAGGGGATTCGGATGAGTCATAGTTATGCACTCAACCCCATCGAGGACACTAGTGAGCATGATCCGAGAGCATGAGGTTTATTTCTAAGTGCTTCCCATTTTGGGATTCGAACTTAGGACCTCCACCTCCTAAACCTATAGGAGTGAGCCTATGATCACTAGACCAACGACCCCTGGTGGTTGAATATATTGGTAGTGACTAATTTGGTACATTTGTGAAGTTCAAAGAGTAATTGGCTAAAATAAAAAGTTCCAGAGGTATAATAGCCATTACCGAAAAGTTCAAGGGGGTGTCAAAGCATTTTTTTTTTCATATACAATGGTATAATTTCCTTTGTTGACATAAGAGTGGTCTTCTATATTACTATTTAAGGGGTTTCCTCTATTTTTTTTTTTTAGTTTCCTACAATGTTTTCTCAAAACTTTCAACCGGATATTAATCATTGTTTGCAATGGGTGGGCCCATAGTGAGATAAATCATTGGTCCAGGGAAGTTTTTTCAAAGTGTTGGTGCCCAGACTTGAATTGAAGAGCTCTCATTCAAACCCAAAACAGCCACTTTGAAACTGAGTGCCTAACCACTCGGCCAACCCCACTGGGTTGGGTTTCCTCTAATTGAATTCCTACTTTTAGTTGCCTAAGAGCATTAGCAATGGGGGATGTAAAAAAATAGTTATTTTACATCTTCAAACACTTCTATATCTATTTTACCAACCCATCCAACAATACACCCAACATTCCAGTTTTTTTTGTGTGCATACAACCTGATAAAATAATATAAACTACCTAATAAAAAACTAAAAATTAAGAAAAGAGAGAGCGTGAGAAGAAGAGAGAGTGTGTGAGAGATTAAAAAAAGTTTTTTTTTTTAATCCCCATGAATAGTAAGGTTGCATATATGCAACCTTACTCACTTTTTCAGTCAACTTCAAATTTAAAAATACAACTTTTTTTTATAAAAGAAAATAAAACTACTTTTTTTAGATAGTTTCAAATAGCTCTCTCTCTCTCTCTCTCTCTCTCTCTCTCTCTCTCTCTCTTGTTAATTCAATAACGAAACTAGTTAGTCTTTAAGAAAAAAAAATCCTATAACTTTTCATCTATATCCCTTAAATTTAGGCACTACTATGTATCCTTATACTTTCTTAATGGCAAGCCAATTGCCAAAATAAATGATAAATCTCCTTTATCTCTTTCTTTTTGAGGCATAAGCCGAGGTAATTTTCTTAGTGCTCATTCTTTTCTGTTATCTAATTATTAACATCAATTTTTTTATCAATCTCTACCATCATGTACTTATTTTTATGTCAGTTCAATTATGTTTATGTTCATTAAATTCTACAATGGCTTTCTTATATTAAGCCTACAATTCATATCTCTCATTGTCACATTAAACCCCAAAATAAAGAGCTTCATTGCAAGTGTGAAACATGTGTGATGAGGCTAGTTTAATATAATAGTATACTTTCCTTTGTTGACATGAGAGGGGTTTTATGAAGTTCAAAGTTTTCTCTAATCGTGCTTCTTCTTTACTTCTAATTGTTTAACGGTGTCATGGCTTTGATTATCCAAAATGGATTGCACTTACAACTTTAGTAGTTGAGTATTTGTGAACTTTGAATTTTGTAAACTTAAAAATTTATGTATTATTTCCCTTATATTTTGAGAATTTTGTAATTTTTGACATTTAGTCATTTTTGTTTTTTTTTTTTCATGTGAAAAATACGAGTAGATCTGCAATCCAATTGTCTTAACCTGCTTACATACTGTTTATGATGACTCGACTCGACCTGTTTTCCATGTCCAAGGATGTGTTTGTTTGAAGGTGAAATAGGGTAGGTAGAAAACTTTGAAGAGAAAATGGGAAATAAAACTTTTTTGTAATGTATTTGGTTAGGTGAGGAGGAAGGAAAATAAATGGTAGGACTCATGTATTTCCTTCCCGGGCCCACTAAAAAGTTTTCTCTCCAAAATGGAGAGAAAACTAAAGGGAGAAATTGGGAATCATTTTTGGACAAAAATGCCCATGTGCAGTTGCACATGGACTTGTCCACGTTGTTCTTCTTCACACTTTTTTTTTTCTTCCTCCTGTTGGACATTGCTTCTTCTACTTCTTTTTGTTTTTTTTTTTTGTTTTTTTTAATTGGGCAAGGTTTTCCTTGTCCAATGCTCATATATATATATATATATATATATATATAATCTATCTGGGATAGGGTCAACTCCTAATAATTATAATGCCCTTTTGGTTTTATTATGATCTTCTTAATCGAAGAGTCCAACTATTGGATTTTGAGATCTCTACACATCTTCATTCCTTCACTTCGAATGGTGCTAGAGATGTCTCCATAGGTTAGGTTATCATAATCTATGACACCTGAGGGGCTGCAAAGTGTTTCTTTGATCTTCTGGCTAAAGAGTGTTGGTAACCCATCAATGAACTTCTCCTTCCAAAATGGAGAGTTACAATCAGTCCTATGCATGACTCGGGTAGTAAAGAAATCTTAATACCATTGGTAGTCTCCTAGGGTTTTACATCTAAGATTACTCAGCTGCTCGTAAATCCTAGATGTGATATTGCTAGGTTTTCCTATGAAGTGTTTCATGATCGTATAGATCAGGTATTGACTCCATCAGGAACTCCTCTATCAATATTATCAAAGATGGGGGTTCCATCCTAATCTTTTTGGACTGCATGCTTGATGTCTTCTTTAGACATATCTGTTAAGCGTTGTTCCACCATTGCAGGAGTTTTCCTGTGAATCCTAACACCATCATATTTATGACTTCTTCATGGGGACGGCCTTCGTCCAGGTAGTTATTGGCTACCATTGTCATATGTTGGATTTTGTTTAGGATTTCTTGTTTCGATAAACCATCTATGTTCCATTCATAGAGTTTACCAGAGGATACTGAGAATTGGTTGCTAACATTTCTTTCCTCTAATTGGAGGTTAGGGGGTGTAGGTCAAGGGTACCAATTCTTGGTTAAACTGGTTGGATTTATGTTGGGATGGTAAAGCCGTTTTACTTGTAAATCTTGAAACTGGTGTTCTAATTGTTCTATTTCCTTGTCACAATCTTGACTAGAACTACTAGAAGCTGATTGGATGTCTAAAACATGAAGCTGAGTAGTTGCAACTGGCGAAGGGGTGGCTGGTTCCTTTTTTTACTAGTTCTTCTAGCTTCTAGGCAATTATTTCTAAAGCTGTTTTGTCCTTAGGGTAACTAAGGCAGGTGTGCCTAGTGGGTAATTTGACTAGGGGTTTTTCTAAGGCTTGGATAGGTTTACTAGGGCTTCCTGGCTGAAGGATGACCTTGTTCTCGATCCTATCTTCTATCCTGTTAAGCTGTTTTCCTATAACGCTTAAACACTGGTTGGTATAGTTATTCTGTTCAATCACCTTGTTGACTGGTTTATCCTCATTAGTAGAGATTTTGAAAAGAGTGGCAACTATCTCTCTTTTGCGGTGGTTAAAGGTTATGGCTTGTAGGGGTGGATGGCTAGACCTAACAACTTCCTTAGTTGCATTGGGTCCTTCTATGGTCCAAGCTCTGGTGAGGACACAAAATTGCTTGTGCTGACCAAAGTATCTTTTAAAGTATATGAAAAATGGGACATTACGACATAGTTCTCTCATGAATGTTGTCCATGCTTCAAATACTTTTTCTTTTTGCTCTCTGGTGTAATTGGCTTTGTAAGCTTCTCTTTTGATTCTATTTTCCTCAGAACGAAATTCCTTCCCTAATTCTTCTAGGTCAGGAATGAAGTCTCTATTTAACATAAAGAGCTGGTGGTCAATGGGAGGAATCTGGGGCTCTTGCTGAAATGGTTGTTCCATATCAGTTCCTGATGGGGATGGGGGGGATTGCTCACGATCGTCTTTCTCATTGACAATCGAATCCTGTTTGGCTGTGTAGCATGGTGTGGTAAGCTGGGAATTAGTTCTAACTCCTTGGAGCTGTACACCTAGATCTCTTCTAGACCTGGGGAAAGGTGATCCTAAAGGTCTGGTTGAGCTACACTGGGATGCAGATTTATCTCTAAGGTAGATAGGTGACTACTTATGAGGTTGGTGTAGATCTATTGGGGATCTAAACCAAGATATATCTAAGGGTGGTCTACACTCATAGTCTAGAGGAGTGCTAAACCTAGATTTGTCAAAACTTAACCTAACCATGCCGTCAGCTAGCTGTTAGACAAATTCTAGATCTGGATTCTAGGCTGGGTTTTGGATCTGTAGAGTATGGTTCTCATTCTCTAAAGTCCAATTGGCTAGGAAGGTGACCTCTGTCCACTTTAGGGTTCTTGGGACCCGAATCTTGGCACTAGGGTCAGTGGTTTAGATGAGGGTTGTCTCACCTCTTTCCCTTTTGTCAAGTGCTCCGACATTCATGTTCGTTCTCATGCACTTGTAGTATACTCTGTATATCATGGATGTGGACAGCAAAATCCAGGAAACAGTCGAAATGGACTGGTCCGTTGCTAAGACTGGTTTCTATGGTTCCTAAAAGGCTGTCATCAAACCCGAAGTGACGAGCATCTCTGAGGGCCATGAGGATTGAGTTGTTCAAACCTATACTGATAAGTGGTTTAACTCTAACTTGGACTAAACCTATGTGTAGGAAGTTATGACCTTGCTTCCTATGTGCTTGAATGGCTGAAGGGGATAACAAGTAGCACGTTTCGTACTCCTTGTTTATACCGTAAACTTGTTCTATAGTCTTGACATGGTAATCTGTCTTGAAGGCTCTCTTCCAAGACCATGAGGACTTATAGATCTGGTTGGTGGCTACTTTAGGGATATTCCAATCTCCTATGTCTAGATCTACATCAGATAACTCATAAGACTCCGAATTAATTATTTCTACATCTGCTGGTCTGCGTGGGAGTCCATATTCCCGAATGGAAACAGACTATCTGTTCAGGAGAATTAGGACTAACACGCTGGAGGAGGATGCCACTATAACCTATGTTAGAGGCATCTGTCTGGACAATCTTGAAGGAATTGATTGAGGGAATTTCTAAGCAAGGAAGGGTCTTGACATATTGTTTGATATGTTGGACAACTTGGTATGGGCTGGAGTCCAAGGGGATGGATTGGTTCGAAGTTTATCAAAAAGAAGTTTGCATTGCTGTCTGAGATTCTGATAGAAATCAGAGAAGTAGTTGAAAGATCCTAGAAATCTCTGAAGCTGGGTTTTATCTATCATTTCATCTGGAAACTTATCCGCGAACTGGATAGCTCTATCTATGGGTTTGATTACACCATGGTGGATATCAAAACCTAAGAATCCAACTCTAGTTTGGAATAGTTTGATCTTGGGGGTTGAAACACCAAGACCATTGAGCTTGATAGTATGGAGGAATGCTCTTAGGTGTTTCTGATGTTGCTCCAAAGATTTTGAGAAGATGAGTACATCATCGATGTACACAATTGCATGGCTGGAGAAAGGATTAAAGATCTCATTCATGATATTTTGGAATTCTGAAGGTGCATTTTTGAGACCAAAGGGCATTATATTCCATTCGTAATGTCCAAAGGGTGTGGTGAAGACTGTCTTATACCTATTAGACTCTTTGATTTGTATTTGCCAAAATCCACTCTTCATATCAAACTTGCTGAAAACTACTGTCTTACTAAGCCTATTGACTAAGTCTTTTTTTGTTGGGAATTGGGTACCTTACCCATTCTAAGACTTTGTTGAGGGGCTTGTAGTTGATGACTAATCTAGGAACACCTCTTTCTATCTCAGCATTTTTCTAAACATAAAAAGCTGGACAGGAAGGCCTTAGACTATAAAAAAGCCCTGGCTTAGACACTTTGACTGTACATGAGCCTCTCTTATATTGTGGACTTTGCAATCACTATGCCAGGTATCACAAGCATAATTGCGACGACGATTCCCAGTGGGATCCTTACAAAGGATATCCATTAGATACTCTTGATACTGATTAAAGCATCTTAACCAAGCAACTCAGGATAAGGTTCCAGTCCGGTTACTATTCAAAATCAGCACCAGCAACTAACATGAACAATATCCGCACCCAGCAGATTCCCTGACAGAATACTATTCATCCAACAGTACCAGCCACTACAGATAAACAGTACTCCGAAAAAGTAAGGGGACAAGTCACTATTCATGAACAGTAAAAGCTATTGTTCAAAAACATAATCATTCAGAAACTCTGTTTGCTTTCGGTGAAAAGAGTTTTCACCCTAGTAAAAGCATTTCACTTTCCGCGATTCTAGCAATCTTCAGATGGCATCCAAGACTCCCTCTAGTCTATATAAGGTAGCCAAGACTCCATTCTAAAGCAGGTTCAATTTTAGGAGCAACTCCAAAATACCTCACTCTCCCAGTCCAGAGTTTCTCAGCTTTGCCTCTTCTTTACAACCCTTAGCATTGTAATCAGATGGCTCCTCTTTACTTTTGTAATACCCTAGCCGGTTTTCACAATTGTAATCCTATGGCCCCAGTCAGCCTTTACTTTTATTTTTCGCACATGGCCTCAGTCAGCCTTAGTCTGTAACTTACCCCATTTTGGAATGCCATTTGTGGAAGTTAATCCTACTGATGGTATCTAAGAATAATTCTTTGGAGGGTTCTTGGATAAGAACAGCTGTGGGGTTAACAATTTCTTCATCATCAGAATGGTTTTGAAATGAGGGACTTTCTTGATGAGAAGTGTTTTCCAATTGTTGGGCTTTCTAGTCACCTTTATCCTCAAACTTCTGGATCTAACCTTTAGATCTGAAACAAGATTATACAACAGTGAGATAGACACCTTATCTGTGCACTCGGTTACCTAGCCTACTTTCTTCCAAAAGATGAGCCTGGTATCAGACTATACATGATGATCGGTTAAGTAAAGGCCTTTACACGAGCCAAGTTGGACTTGAATGGCTGATCTCACAAGATCAGCCCCTTTTGGTATAAACTCAGGGATATTGTTTCCAAGTCAGAGTTTGCTGGAACTAGTCCAACTAGGCTCCTGTTTCGGATGTAAACCAAGTCGGAAAGATTATTGGTTAGCAAAAAGGATTATTCCTACATCGTGTGAGATAAGGTGAATTGGTGAATCTGACAAAATTCTATAATCAACCCTTATCTGACAAAATTCCTACATCATGTCAGATGTCACTACTGGAATATGTCACCATTGGAGGGACAAATTCCTGAAGGGATATTGATCCTCTATGGCTAGTAGAGGATGCACCTTCATGCATTACAAAAGATTATCCCATTGGTAGTCTTTTGTCTTAAGGATAGCCCATTGTTGGTGCTTTCCCCTTATTCTTCTTCTCTGCTGAAGAAGTCATTGTCCACTTATTAGTGGTATTAAATATTGCTTTCTCTCTATCCTGCTAAGAAAGGTTTGGATCATTTGAGATTTTCAAATAATTGTTAAAAAAACCTTTTGTTTTTAAAACTGATGGATGCAAAGATGCAATTACTTTCATGATGAATGCATGATGATAACTGGGACCAATATATATATTGCTTTCTTTTGTGTTTTCTTCTACTTCTTTTTTTTTTTTACTGGGTAGGCTTGTCCAGTGCTCATATTCTCTTCTTTTTTCTTTTTTTTTCTTTTGCTTTCTTTTGTATTTTTTTTTTTTTTTAGATGTGATTTTTTTTCCTGGACATGATTTTTATTTTTTTTAATAAATTTAAGTGATTGATTTTTTTTTTTGGTTGTTTATCACTTTTTTAGTTTTAATTGAATTTCATTTTTTAACAAGAGTATATGCGTAAATTTATATAAACTCACTTTTTTCATTCATCCTCTTTTCCACTCCCAACCAAACAAAATGAGGGAAATTAAAACATTTTCTATTCTCTCACTTTTCCATCCTCCTACTATTTTCTATCATCTTATTTTTCCACCCTTCCAACTAAATGAACCCTAAATGAGTGGCAGAAATGTACAAATCATTTTCAAAGAGGAGGTCAAGGCAATTAGGGTGCCGTAAGCTATTGGATTTGCAGCATGCAGGCCAAGGGAATTCTCTTAAGTCATTATCCTAAAAACATAGGGATGAAACCCAATTGGTAGAATATACACCACCACAAATATAAGCGAATAAAATATAATAACATAACAAGTCATTTTTTTGTAATTGCTCTTTTTAAATTAGTTCAATTGGTAAAATATCTTCTACTCAAGTAAGAGATATGGGTTTCAAACTCTACCCCAATAGCATCATGGAACTAAACCTATAGGTTGGCACTTGGAATACTAAAAAAAATAATAATAAAAAGAGAGAGAGAGAAAGAAACCCCATCCAAATTCTAATAGATAATCATTCCAAAACACTAACATTAATCCAAATCCAAATCCAAAACGCTCCCATTTCTGCTACCATTCCAAATCCCCAATTCCATTGGAAACTCCAAGTTCTTTCTTAGTTGCTAGACCAAGTGGGTTTGATAGGACTGTAATGTATAGGCACCAAGAACAGAGAAACTCCGCGTAAAACAGAAAAGCAAAAGCATGCAACACCACCCCATTAACTCTTTCTCTCTTTCGTCAATGCTTCATGAACTACTATTGCCAAAAAGCAACAGAATACAAGAACTTACTATAACCTGTCATTTAATTAACACATAAAGAAGGGAAAAAATAATTAGTGCAACAAAGATTAACCTTGTAAAGGTCAAGCAGGGATTTTCCATGCTTTTGAAGAAAATCCAGTAAAGCAGTCCACATAAAAAAGCTTCAAACTTTACCATAGAATAATTCAATGTTTAATCTTTGAGAAATTACCACAACTCTACTTATCCCACAAAAAAGAAAAAGTTCCACAACTCTAACCAAAAGAAAAGAGCAAGTTCCAAAGAATTTCATTCATGATCATTTCACAGGGAATTTCTAGTTCCCTTACCCCAAAATCAATGTCATACAGAAGACCTTAAAAAATCCTAGTAGAGTGAATTTCAGAAAATGAACCGTAACATTTAAAAAAAAAAAAAAAAACACAACAACAACAACAGCAACAACAACAACAACAAAGAAGAGCTTCATGCATATCATTGTACAACACAACTCATCAACCCCACTTGCAGCCATTCCCTACACCACATGATACATCAGAGAACCCAAAACACATATAACATTCAGCCATAAGAGCCAACAACCAATCATATATGAGCAGCTAACAAATATCACCTTGCACCATATTTCCAAATTGGGCAGAGAAATTATATACGAGAGGAACCAAATCACAAACAACTTTCATACAGAAGAACAAACCAGCAAATCATATATGGGTAGCTAACAAATCTCTTTATTTAAATCATCTTTCAGATCAGCAAACATTGGGAATAAAAAACAGGATGCTATCACAAAGAAAGAGAGTATGAAGTTAGGAGGTCAGATCAGCGAGAATATGGTGTTAGAAGGTAAGAACAGTCAGAGGGAAGGGTTAAGTTGAGAGATAAATAGTTGATTTGGTTCGATCTCACAGGTTCCCAGAGATGGTGAGTTAGTAGAATGATGCAGACTAGCTATTGCTCTCTTTTGGTTTTGTTGTTTTGATTATATCAATGTTACTTGGAAAGACTCTGTTTTATCTGGCTAATCATGGTAATTTAGATGGGTTTTATTTATTTAGATTCCCCCATGTCATTTATGGCTATGTTCTGTTACCCAGTAAGATTCAGGTAGTGTTCAGACGTCGTGGTGGTCCCCTAATTGGACATCTTTGAAAATTGTGTTGAATGGAAAATTTGTTATCACAATTCATTCCTTTCTTTTTCTTTTGTTTTGGTCAGAATGGGGTTGAAAAAGTCACTAGATTGGCTTACATCTGTTTTGGTCATTCAAGTCTGATATCTATGTTTTAACTCTACTAAATTTATCATGATAAAATTCGTGAAAGTGTAATGGGCAAAGAGCCTCTCCCGCTACCATAATCCTAGACCCCTTATATGTCATGTTTATTCTGATTCTAGAAGCAAGTAACATTGTATATAATGCAAAAGTCGATAAAAGCAAGAAGTAACATTTTCAGTTGGGTCAAACACCTGAAAATAGGGAAAACATTTTGCAGAAGAGGTTTTACGTTGAAACAATTGCAGCCTGAGTACCGATAACTCTTTGTTAAGAATAAAAAGCATGAGTTACTGAAAACTTTCTTTTGTGTTATGAGGATTAAATTTCAATGACATAACACTATAACAGTATGATGGCTAGACATGATTCACAATGAAATGGCCTTGACTAGAATGAGCAATAGAAGTTGGTTGATAAATAATAGTCACAACTCATTACCTCTGAAGTGATTTTGACCTTCTACATAAAAGCAGTACTTTCATGTCTACAACAAAAGGAATAAAAAACACAGTGATAACATAGATTCAGAGAAAAGCTTCCAACCTTACCTTACTTTTTCTATGCTTTTAAGGAAAATTCAGTAAAGCAGCACACATAAAAAAGCTTCAAACTTTACCTTAGAATTAGTCAATGTTGGATCTTTGAGCAAGTTCCATAACTCTACTTATCCAAACAAAAAGATCCACAACTCTAACAGCAAGTTCCACAGAATTTAGGATCATTTCTTGGGGACATTATTTCAATTTCCCTTACCTCAAAACAAAGTCCTAGAGACACCAACAACTGTACCCGTTTATGATCATTTCAAAGGGACATTATTTCCTTTTCCCTTAACCCCAAAATCAAAGTCATACAGAAGACCTAATAAAAAAATCATAGTAGAGTCAGTTTTAGAAAATGAACCTTAACATTAAAAGCAATCAAAACAACAAAGAAGAGTTTCATGCATATCTTTGTACACCACAACTTATTTACATACATTTCCTGCACCAAATGATACATTAAAAAAACTCAAACAAATATAGTATTCAGCCATAAGAACCAACAAGCATATCAGATACCCAAAAGACAGACAACATTCATAAAGAACAAACTCATCAATAAGAATTTCAAAAGATTACCACCTTATGGTTTAATCATTGAGTAAAACTAAGCTCTCCATGAGATTAGCTGTGTAATGCTCCAGTGAAATATTTTCAATTCCAAGATCTTCAATTCTAAGATTGTTCTCATTTAAACTCTCAAGGTCAAATAAAAAGAATCGATCAGAAGAAAATGGCCTGATACTCGAAATCATAAGTTCATCACTGCCCATGCAGCCAAAGATGCTCTTAAAATTCAACAACGGTACAACTTTTTGAGTCCAAGATTCAGCAACACCATAATCCCTCATCACCCATATTTCGTGCAACTCATTGTCTACACCTGCTCATTGGCCATAATTCATCAAAGCCAGTGATCCCTTGAGTATCGCAAGTTGATCAAAACTTGGAGATAACTCAACTGCATAATTCTGCGGTAGTAGTATCTCCCGGAATTTCTCATCATTGACATCAAAGCACAAAATGATTTTCTTGAGGAAATTGTTGTGGCGAGTGTACGCTATATAGTGCAGAGCTCCATTAAAAAACAAACCGTTTGATTCAATCCTCCAAACAGATTTTATCAATCCATTAAGTGGCTCCACCAATCTCCACGAATCGGTACTCAATGTGTAAACCTCGGCCTGAAAGGACCACCACAAGGGACCTTTATGTATAACACGCAAAAATCTCAAAACCTTGAGGTCATTGTTTTGACAATGATACGCAAATCCATAACCGATAGTATCAAAATGGTTGTTGGCTTGAAGCCTCTTAAACTTTCTAATGCTTGGGTTCCACAAACACGTCATGCAATTATACCCAAAATATTTAGTACACAAAGAATCACGGTCCTCATCCAGAGCAGTGAGGCAGAATATGCCATTGAAGAAGCCAATAATGTAGAAAGGATCAAATGGGAGTTTGAACCTAGAAATTTCTGTCAATGTGTGGTCATTATTGCATACGACCGTGCACAAGTCAGCCTCAGACGAAGTGGGCACTGGTCGTGTCTTACATAGTAGGTAACCATTGTTGTTGTTGGACAAAGATTTAGCTTTGTTGAGGTTGAAGTGTGCGTTGATGAAAATGGGGTCGGTGATGGTTGAGTTCAAAGATTTAGAAATGCACCTGAATCGGATTATGGGTTTCACTGGCAGCCGAGTCAGGATATCGAATACGACTTCGTCAGAGAGACGATGATGGGACGAGGACGACAATGTTGGCTTTTTCCTAGGCTTAGACATCGTTTGATTTTGAAGCAGTAGGCTTCGGCTTGTCTTTACACTTTTCTCTTTAGTCTTTAGGGAAGTGAGAGAGTGACGATGAGGAGACAAACTTCTTTTTTCTTTTTTTCTTTTTGTGAAAGAGGAGAAAGAAACTAAGTTTTAGGCATAGTGGAGACCTCTATATATATATCTATTTATACTACTAATAATTTTTTTTTTTTTTTTTTTGAGATTGTATCCTACTATTAAGATGGCAAAATTTGGGAAACAGTACAGGATGGGAAAAATTTTAGGACGAAAGCATGCATTCAAACTTAATTAGTAAGTTGGACTCTTTTTGGAAGTCGAGTTTACTATACTCGACTTCCGGGTAACTTCAGTCCACACTACCGCATATTTCTCTGTCTGACGTGGATTAAAAAAAGGGAAAAAAAACCCCGTAGAAGTCGAGTTCAAAAAACTCGACTTTTATAAGTCGATTATCCTAAACTCGACTTCAAGGTCCCCACAGTGTCAAAAACTCCCGTAGAAGTTGAGTTCACTAAACTCGACTTTTAGAAGTCAATAGTGAACTCCAATTTAAGAAGGTGTATGAATTCACATAAAATCGAGTTTACTGTACTCGACTTTCAGTTAAAGTCGAGTACAGCCTACTCGACTTCTGGGTATTCACCCCTACATGGTAAAAAAATTTTAAATGGAAATCGAGTTTACTGTACTCGATTTCCAATTAATTCTGCAACCACCTCAACTGCCTCATATTATTACTCTGATGACTCTTAATCCCTTACTCTCACAACTCTCACAACTCTCACTTCTCCCAGCTCTCTCCCACGTCCAAAATTCTCCCTTTCACCACACATCACATTCTACAAATTAAAAAGGTTGTTTCTTCTTCTTCAATAAGAGAGGTAAATTATTCAAACATTTTAAACTTTTCTTCTTCAATACTTGGTTATTCAACGTTCTTGAATTTTTTTTTTATTATAATGGTAGTAATGGTAGTTTATGTGCTGTATATATATATATATATATATATATATATATATATGTGTGTGTGTGTGTGTGTGTGTGTGTGTTGTTTGTAATGGTAGTTTATTATCATTATGATGTGCTGTTTTTTTTTTTTTTTTATCCCAGCAAAGAAAACTTTCAGCTCTCTTAATAAAACATTGTAAATTATAGTGATTCAAGAAACATGAACTTGATGGGCTGTTATATTATAATGATGTGCTGTTTTTTTTTTTTTTTTTTTTTATCCCAGCAAAGAAAACTTTCAGCTCTCTTAATAAAACATTGTAAATTATAGTGATTCAAGAAACATGAACTTGATGGGCTGTTATATTATAATGATGTGCTGTTTTTTTTTTTTTTTTTTGATCCCAGCAAAGAAAACTTTCAGCTCTCTTAATAAAACATTGTAAATTATAGTGATTCAAGAAACATGAACTTGATGGGCTGTTATATTATTATGATGTGCTGTTTTTTTTTTTTTTTGATCCCAGCAAAGAAAAGTTTCAGCTCTCTTAATAAACATTGTAAATTATAGTGGCAGGATTCAAGAGAAACTTAGACTTGATGGGCTGTTATATTATTATGATGTGCTGTTTTTTTTTTTTTTGATCCCAGCAAAGAAAAGTTTCAGCTCTCTTAATAAATATTGTAAATTATAGTGGCAGGATTCAAGAAACATGAACTTCTCTTGTTAATTGTAAGGTGTAACGTATTAATTTTTTAAGGTTAGCGACCATGTAGAAATTTGTTTGAGTTTAAAAATTTGTTTATAGTTGTTTAAATTTTTTTTCAAGGTTAGCAACCATGTTATCTTTATATTTTCCTTGAGGCAATATTTGTAGTTCATATCGAATAAAGGTGTTATATTTGTCACTAACTTTCAGTAAACTTATTTGACTTGTAGGCTTGTAATGAGTTCGATTGATTTATATCTATATTATGGTGGGGAGCTCTGCAATGATGTTACTTATGGAGTGGCATATGAAGGGCCTGGTACAAAGTTAGAAATTATTCAGCTAAAAAAACGGCGGGAGATCAATTTGAAGAAGTTGAAAAAGAAAATTATGAAAGAGCTGAATTTGGACCGTCGGTTGCAAGACATAAAAATTACATATCGTGCTCCTCTTGCAATGTTCAGTGACCGTATTGTCTTCACACCTATTGAAATAAAAGGAGACAAGCATGTTAAGATTATGTTTGACAGGATAAACTCTACGCCCCAATTAAAAGCTGCTGAGTTGTATATAAGTGTGGAGCCTCGTATAGAAGTTGGCGGTGCAGATGTGCAACAAACAACTTTGGAGGGTGGTGGCGGGGAAGAATTCCAATTATTACATGCAGATAGTCATCCGATTCTTACCCCGTCCACTATAGTTGGGGGTTATACACTACCATGTCAAGAGACACCAACTCCAATGGAGGATTGCGGATCTAGTTATCAACAAGAATATATTCAATCTCTAGGGGGGGAAGGTGAAGACGAAGACGAAGACGAAGATGATGTTGATCATGGTAGAGATGAGTATGAAGAGATGATTGGGAGAGATGACTTTCACGAGAATACTATAAACTATGAAAATGTTGACAATGTCTGTGATGATGTCGTGGATGATCATGATGATGATGCTATAGAGTTTCAAGATGATATAGGTGATGGTGATCATGCTACAGTCCCTACATATGAAGCTCATGGCCTGTCATTCCATGCAAACACTTGGGATAATGTTATTGATCCTTCAAGTGTTGAGATACCATTTTCATCAAGTTGGGGGCGGGGAATGAATTTTAGCAAAGGGTTAATTTTCCCTAATAAAGAGGCTGTGAAACAAGCATTAATAGTTTACTCTCTGGATAACAACAAGAATTATATAACTGAGTGGTCCAACCAGAAAAGATTGTGTGTGAAGTGCGCAAATGAGTCATGTGCATGGAAAGTCCGAGCATTCTCGCAACCGAAGCTTAACGGATTATGGGCTGTCAAAGTATTTGGCGGTCCTCACACTTGTCCATCAGTTGGGGTGAACAAAGATGGCAGAATGATGGATTCGAATTTTCTTGCCAAAGAACTGCATAAATATATACTTGACGATCACACCAGCAAAATAAAGGATCTCCAAAATCTGATGAAGGAAAGGTTTAACCACGATATATCATACTACAAGATATGGGATGCGAAACAAAAGGCTATTGCAAACATACACGGGAATTGGGAAGAGTCGTACCAAAAGTTGCAGAAGTTGTTGTTGGCATATAAGGATAGCGATCCAGGTACACAAGTAAAGTTTCGGTCGATCAACAGGGACATACCGGGTACTATTATATTCAAGTATGTGTTCTGGGCTTTTGCTCCTTCCATTGCTGGATTCGCACATTGTAGGCCAGTGATTAGTATTGATGGAACTCATCTTTATGGAAAATATAAAGGAAAGTTGTTGATTGCAATGGCTACCGATGCTAATAATGAGATTTTTCCGCTTGCCTTTGCGGTTGTGGATGATGAGACGGGGGCCAGTTGGGGATGGTTTTTAGAATGCTTGCGGACTGCAATACGGGATGTGGTACCCAATTCTGGCATTTGCATAATATCAGACCGACATAAAGGTATAATATCATCCATTGCCCAGTGGCCCAATAATTATGTTCCGGTATAACAATAGATGAAAAACGTATGCAAATATTTAGTATTTATGGCTAATTAGAGTTGTGACATGAATGCATAGTTACATAAAACTCATGCAATTACCTGTCCCCCAGGGTTCCACAGTAACTCAGATCGATGTTTAACTTGTTCCGTCAATACACTACGATCAATAGGTCCAGGATCTATCGTCATACTGCAAAAAGTTTATGTGTCATAAGGCATAACAAGAAAAGGAGATCAAAAAAGTCAAGCTCAAGCATAACATGGATAAAGAGGAGCTATGCTCTACTAGAACAATATTAATCAAGGGAAACAATACAAATGACTTGGCTTGAACTTCCACATTCGTCTGCCCACCAACACAAAAATTGAATTAGTCCTAACATATTTCAGTCAACCATTAGCACATAAGAAACAACTAACATTCAAGAGCACTATCTACACAAAGTAACTAAGATACTATTAAACTCATAGAAAAGTAATCATGATTTGGGCAGATTATATAGGTGGAAGAGGGAGAAAGAAATAATTAGAAGATTCAGAGGCATAACAAGAACAAATAAAATAAAAACAAGTATGTATCGAAGTTTTAAGTCGGTGCTTCTGTTGTTTTGAGTAATTGACAAGTCTGAAAACTTCTATTTTGTTTGAGAAAGCTACAAAAATTGAATCATTCCAGATAGCAATCTACACAAACATGATTTGGTTGATTATATAGGTAAATCATGATTTGGTTGATTATATTTGTGCAGATTAAACTCATAGAAAATAAATAATTAGACGATTCAGATGCATAACAAGAACAAATAAAAACTAAACCCAAATCTCCAAATCACTAAACCTAAAAACCAAATCAAAACCCATTTCAGCCAATAAATAAAGAGAAACAAATCACATTAGAGAGAGAGAGAGAGAGAAAACAAACCTGCTGGTTGATGATGGATGGAGAAAACGACGGCGTAGGAAGAGAGAGACACCGGAGAGAGAGACAGTTACGGCGTATAAAGAGAGAGACGCCGGAGAGAGAGAGAGTTACGGCGTAGAAAGAGAGAGACGCCGGAGAGAGAGAGAGAGAGAAGAACGGCGTAGAGAGAAGGCCTTAGGTAAATCGAGTATACGATACTCGGATTAGAAGACAAAAAAACAAATTTTAACCGCAGTGGAAGTCGAGTACAGGATACTCGACTTTTTATGGAAGTCGAGTATCTTGTACTCGATTTTAGTAGTTTTACTACGTTCTACTATTTATACATTAGAAGTCGAGTACACTATACTCGACTTCATAAGTCGAGTATGGTTTACTCGCTTTTATAGAATTCCAACCTGGCTTTTTTCCTCTTTTTTTAATCCACGTCAGAACTATTTTTAGTAGGAAGTCGAGTATAGTAAACTCGACTTCCAAAAAGAGTCCAACTTACTAATTAAGTTTGAACGCATGCTTTCGTCCTAAAATTTTTCCCATCCTGTACTGTTTCCCAAATTTTGCCCTATTAAGATGATTCTACTGTTTCATTTTCAATTTTTTTTTCTCAAAAAAAAAAGTTTAATTTTTTTCTTACAAAAAAGCAAAAAAAGGTTAAAAGAATAATACTATCTCCCGTACAAAAGAAAAAAAAAACTGTTATTCTTATTCTCACCACTTATTCGTATCAAATTTCTAATACCTATTTGTATTTTTTATTTATTTGAATTCAAATACTTCAATTATATTTATAAAAAAAATGCAAAATGCAGAATACAAAATTACTTTAAAAAAAAAATACCACTACTTCAAGTAAAAACTACTTATTCTTATCCTGTAATCAAATGTCTAATTCTTATATGTATTTATGATCTATTTGAATTCAAATACTTCAATTATCTTTATCAAAAAAATAAAATACAAAATTACATCTTTTAAAATAGTAATATTATCTCACCTATAAAAGGAAAATAAAAATCCTTTAGTTTAATTTTTTTCCAACAAAAAAGGAAAAATTGTAATTTCGAATTTTAAAACGAAAATAAGAGCACCCCATTTTAGGAAATATGTTTCTATTCAGTTTTTAACCGTTATATCAACAAATATATATATATATAAGTTTTTTTTGCATTAACCACCTAAATTTTTGAAACATTAATTCATAGAGATAAACTCCGTGTTTAAAACAATATCACCACGATTGGAGATGATTAATTTTAAAAAATAAAACTCACACATCCACCACTCTCAATTCTCTCTATATCAAAAAAAGAAAAAGATAATCTCTGCATCATCCAATTGCATTCCCCAAATTTATTTCTAATATAACTCTAAATTGTAGTCTACCTGGGTATTTAATTATTGTTGCTTCATCATAATTTTGAAAATAAATACTAATGATTTTTTATTATTCTCAGTCTCTAACATTGTTTTTTTGTTGTTTTTTTTTTTTTTAATATACAAAATAGAATTCTACTATAGTCTAATCTAAGTGTATATGTGTGTAAAGCTCTCTTTTGGAGACTTGAACCCTGGCTCTTGCCCCCCACACCCCATAAACACTTATACTTGTGGAGTGACCATCGCACTAAGGGTATGCGGTGGTGTCTCTAATATTGTTGAATTTTCAGGTTTTGTGATGGTTTGAGACTTGACAACATTGGGGGAAATTGTGGAGTTAAGGATCACCTGTGTGTGTCTTTGCTGGTGTCGTGGGGTAAGTTTTATTAGTATAAAGAAATTGCTGGTAGCCAATTCCTTTTAATCAATTTCACATAATTTTTTAGATCTTCCATTGTCACGTACTCATTGGTTTTGGTTGTTTTAGTCTCATGTTGTCAATTTAAAAATGCTATATTTATTAAATGAACCTTATTGAAAAATTTATATGATTGAGCTATTTCCCTTCTAATGTCTTTTCTTGGATAGGCTACAACTATTAGATCTAGAGACTCAATAGGCTGGTGGAGATACTCGCCATGAATTTATATTACTCAATAGAGCTCACAAGCTTCCTTTGTGTTTGGTATTAAATTTGAAGCCTAATCTATTGCACTTAAAGTTCTAAAAATTAAGTTTCACTCATTTGCGTATAAATTAAGAGGCTTTTCTTTAAAGAAATAATATGTGATTAGTCCCCTTTGCAATAATTTGTTTCTAATTTTTAATATCTTTCATTTCTTTTTCTAATTGGATCATAAAACTCAACAAAAAAAAAAATCTTTACAATTTTGATTGGAGTTTATGCTATTTTGGGTTGTTGAGAATCATGGAAAAAGAAGCAAAATTTATAATATTTAGGAATAAATTGTTACATTATTTTTTACTAAGGTGATCCACTTTTTGACTTATTTGCAGGTTGATCAGATGAATTAAGAAGAAAGGCTTGGGTTTTCCTCAATGACATGACATCTTCTTCTTTTTATTTTTCTTGTTCTTTTTTAATTTTTATCCTTTGTTCCCCTTGATGGATTGTTGTTAGATATTTAGTATTGTCAAAAACAAGATAAAAAAATAAACATAAAAATGAAAAGCCTTCAATCATGCGCGAAGCTATAAATCTGTAATGAAACAATTAATAGGGTGAATGAAAGATTCAAAGCCGAATACTCCTGGAAATTTTGGTGATTGAAAAATGCATCAACCTTGAATTATAATAAATAAATAAAATTTGCACTCACAATAAAAATAGAAAAGTCTCTGAGCATACACAACACATGTGCGAAGATCAACACGTGTGCGAAGATGCCAGTACAAGACAAAATTTCTACTCGAACCTAATTTAAGTATATTTGTGTGTTAGACTGTGGTGGAGCCAAGATTTTAGTTTGGAGAGAAGATTAAAAACAAACTTGAAAGCAAAACTAATCCAAAAAATGTTAGTCGACATTAAAAATAAATAAATAAAAATTCTAATGCTATAATAGTGTATTTGTCAAATACACAAGAATACTCAAATCACATCTATCACATTCAAATAATCTAAATCTGTTTTTTTAATCCAATAATCTAAATCTAAGTATATAAAGTTCAAATATGTAATTTCTTTTCACAAAAAAATAAATTGAAAAAGACAAAGTCGAATTCTTCAATATTCATTGCCTTATTGCTTTTTATATAAAAATATATAAATTTCAACTTTCTTTAACTATTCTCTTTACTATTTAAAGTTTGGATTTATAGCCAAAACCCACAGTTTGAAATTATGTAAGAGTCTGATTGATTGAAAAAAAAAATTAGTGGAAGAATAAGTAGGTAATTGAGTTATAATACAATGAGAAATATGAGTACAATTTGACTTTACAAAATGTTATGATATAAGAAAACTGAATTTCTTTTTTTGAGAAAGAAAACTGAGTTTCAATTATTAATAAGACCCAAAGTGGCGTGAGTCTATTAATCCTTTATCCGCCAAAAAATGCCGTGAGTCCCTTATTTATCTTCTTTTTCTTTCTTTTTTTTGAAGAACTCATTGATCTATTTGTTTGTTTTTCTTCTCAATATATATATATATATATATATATATATATATGTTTTTTTTTTTTAGTTTTTAAAACATATCATCTTATCATATTTATCTTTTTCCTGGCTGAACAGGGACGGAACTAGGATTCGAACCTAGGGGGGGCAAAGCTTAAAACAATTTTTTTTTTATGGAAATAAAAACTAACATCTATTTCATATTCAACAAAATACTACATATAAAATAAGTGTTTCTTAAACATTTTAACATATTTATCAAAATAGAACTCAACGCTATTTCAGAGGAGATCTAAATATATATATATATATATATATATTTATTTATCTAAGGGCAAATCTTTTTTTTTTTTTTCAAATTACATATGTATACCAGTTTTTTTTTTTTTTTAATTGGGGGGCTATTAGGACCAAAATTTGGAAAACTCAATCAAATCTTAAAAAATTTTGAATGTTATGTGTATATAGAATGTTATGTGTATATATATTTAAGAATCTTTTTTTTTTTTTTTTGGGTCCGTCTCTGTTGCTGAATATATATCATAACAATCTTTTCTCTTTTTTTTTAATCAATGTATCATAGACAGGTATCTAAGTATCTATTAGAGTAGTAAAGAGTAACTAAACGGCAACTTAATTCGAATTAAAGGAGAATTTTTGGGGGAGGTCAGGGGGCAATTGCCTCCCTAGGCCCCCCTTGGCTCTGCCCTTGGTGTGAGGCTCTATCTATAGACTTCAATCTCGGCTCTTGCCTCTTCCACCACACAAGAATTTTATATTTATGAAGTGACCATCACGCTAATGGTGGATAGTTTAAAAAAGAGTAAAAGAAAACAATTGTATATATGAGAAATGTGAGGTAATTACACACCCTCTTTAGTAGTAAAGGGTAACTAACGGCAACTTAATTCCTATATTAAAGGAGAATTTTTGGGGAGGTCAGGGGGGCACTTGCCTCCCGACCCCCCCCCCCCCCCCGCGGCTCTACCCTTGGTGTGAGGCTCTATCTATAAACTTCAATCTCAGCTCTTGCCTCTTCCACCATACAAGAATTTTGTATTTGTGGAGTGACCATCACGCTAATGGTGTATAGTTTAAAAAAGAGTAAAAGAAAACAATTATGTATACGAGAAATGTGAGGTAATTACACACCCTCTTTAGTTTTGAAAATTAGCCTTGTCAAATTGTCAAAACTCAAAAGCCCATTATTCTCCTGGTCTAACAAAAACACATTATTTACTAGACTTTTCTTTTTTTTTTTTTTAAAAGCCATCCTCTTAACCTTTAGAGAAGGAGATAGTATCTCATACGACTGTTACATAAGATATTTTTTTTTGGAGAAGATAATTTTAGTGCCTACAGAATTGTCAAATGGGTCTCTTTGTGCAAATGAGAGTTAAATATTCATTCTTCTCAACACACAAAAAAAAAGTTAAATATTCACATTTCCTCCATTTCAAATTATTATCTTGGGCTACGGAAGAAAGAGGTGGTTTCAATCTCTCACCTGTTTGTCTTTGCTCTTTTAATGATAAGTATCATCCAAAAAATCACACACAGCTAAACTTTTGAACTTATATATCTAGTTGTAGACATGATTTGATCCATATGTAGGTTAAGAGACCTAGTGACATCCCCTTGACCTAGGTTTGGTAATAGCCTCAATAAAACATAAGTAATCAGTCGCATCTTAAAATCCCAATGATCAATAGTGACTTTATAAGTCATGAAATTTCCCGTGGACAATGCAATGCAGCAATGTATATATAAATGTATGAATTTGACCCGACTTGAACCCAACAGAAAATATCCAACTTTATGGGGTATGATAAAATGCAACTTCAATATCGTCCATGGAGGTCGTCCAGGACAAGACCAGGAAAGCGAAGGTGGTAATAACCTCATCCATGAGGACCATGGTCGTCCAAGACAAGACCAGGAAAGCGAAGGTGGTAAGAACCTCGTCCTGGTAAACCTCATCCATGAGGACCATGGTCATCCAAGAAAAGACCAGGAAAGCGAAGGTGGTAAGAACCTCGTCCTAGTAAACCTCGTCCATGAGGACCATGGTCATCCAGGACAAGACCAGGAAAGCGAAGGTGGTAAGAACCTCGTCCTAGTAAACCTCGTCCATGAGGACCATGGTCATCCAGGACAAAACCAGGAAAGAGAAGGTGGTAAGAACCTCGTCCTGGTAACTCTCATCCATGAGGACCATGGTCGTCCAGGAGAAGACCAGGAAAGCGAAGGTGGTAAGAACCTCGTCCTGGTAAACCTCGTCCATGAGGACCATGGTCGTCCAGGAGAAGACCAGGAAAGCGAAGGTGGTAAAAACCTCGTCCTGGTAAACCTCGTCCATGAGGACCATGGTCGTCCAGGACAAGACTAGGAAAACGAAGGTGGTAAGAACCTCGTCCTGGTAACCCTCATCTTGGTAAACCTCGTCCGTAGAGGAACGACCTTCCTTGGAAGAAAGGTACGCTCGACAAGAGGACCCCTAGACGAGTTCTGGACACTTAGGAAATTCTTGAATATGTACAACAACTCATTATCACATGCATAACTTCCAGTGACCGTTATATGAGAAAAATGTAACTCCTAAACAGTTGTGAAAGTTATTCCTGAACCCTCGCACCTCCTCAAATCTAGGAGAAGTTACAAGTCTAATAACTGCTCTTTAGACACTATATAAACACTCATTCAGACCAGACAAGGAGTACGTTTCTACTTCTCCCAAAAAGTTGGAACTCCAAAAATATAGAGAGAAAACTAACTTTGCCATCGGAGGGTTCTTGGCCGGCGACCCCGGTCAACTTTGATTTCTTTTCTTTCTTTTTCAGGCCATCGAGAGAGCAAGTAGTCCTTTCAAGTCCGAAGCATCCAGTCTACTGATTTTCTTCGCATCATCACAACTCAAACCCAAAATTTTGAATAGAAACAAAAATAGGTTGACCTATGCATGATCCAACCCTTTTTATGGGTCAGGCACAAGTCAACTCAACTAACTTGTGACCCAACTTTTTTTTTTTTACTTTTTAATTAAAAAAATCTATATAAACTAGCAAATCCCTCCAAATACAGAACCATTTAAAGGTAACATAATGTCACCCACACAAAGTTGTTGATAAGGTTGTAATAATGAGATTCTAGAAGGATTTGGTTACAGCAGCAGTAAAGAAATTGACATCGATTGGACAATCAGTGGACCCTAATGTGGTGCTTGATAGGCTAATGAATGATGGGAAGTCGGAGTGACGTACTAGTAAGTGAATGTAAATTCTATTTAACTTACTAGCTCTTGGTCTTGCTTATCAAAAAAAAAAAAATGCTAGGTCTTTTTTCTGCACCTATATTAACTATAGATAAAAACCTATATAGATCTTAACAAATATGAAATAAACTAATATATAAAGGTTTATTGTATTTAAACTTCACTCGCAATAAATAGTATGTTCATTGTATAAAGAAATAATGTGCCAAATGAACTTATAATTTATTTTTTATGAGAAATACTATGTCCACAGTATTTTCACAACAAATTTTAAGTGGTAGATTAATACTCACTGTTTTTTTTTAAAAAAACGAAAGTATCTAGACCTCTTTGAGTATCCCGCTATGCTCTCAGGTGTATTCAATTCTTCTGTCCCACATGCACCAAGTTATTACAGGGAGGATTCCCATGAGAGTGGCCCCAAGATACTGGCAAAGAGGTTTCCAATCCAAGATCTCATAGATATCATAAATCCTTAAGAACCACTTAGCCAACCCCTGGGGTTTGATTATTATTCATTATTAATAATGGACAAAATGTAACAATTTTCATCTTTTATTTTCTTGCTAGTATGTACTATGGACAAAAATTCATCTTTTTATTGACCCTTAAAAAGAAATCATGGAGCACCACTATTGGATTTTAAATCAAATAAAATTGAGAGGGCCTCTAAAGTCTAAACATGCATGTATGGAGCAAGGAAATCAATACCGTACCGGAGGCTGTACCGGTTTGGCCACCGGTACGATATATTTCAGATACCGGTCAATACCGGTGTACCGTTTCAGGTTTACCGCATTTTTATATATTTAATACACACACACACACACACAAAATCTCTATTTACACACACATACACACAAACTCTCTAACTTTTAGTCTCATAAATACCTTCCATTTCAACTATTGTGTACTGATTGATACAGCAACCTAAAGATGAACTGGAGATTATAATTGATGCAGGTAAAACAATTAAAAAAGAAGAAAATGGAACTCTTAATTCAAACACTAAATCCAAATTAAGTAAAAGAATTGGAGAGATCAACGGTTAGGTGAAATAATGAAATTATCTACAAAATACTTTCATTATTGATTATTTTAGAGACAAAAACTGCCACAATTACACAAAAAAAAAAAAAAAAACACACACACACACACATAGCATTTTGTGTTTCGGTCCGGTACGGCCAGAATTCGCCGGTACGGCCGGTATTTTTTTCGGTACAAAATAGAAGTGTATCGGTACAAGTGCACTGGCCGGTACGGTATTGACCACCCTGGTATGGAGGCTAGTAAAAAACTTAAAAATATTGTTGTTGATGCTCCAAATCAACATTACCAATATGTTTCCTCCCCTTTGTTTTAAAGTTTATTTTTTTATGTGTACCCTTTCCAGTTTCTCTATTTTATTATCAACTTGAACATACTATCACTTCTTCTTCTTCTTCTCCTCTCTCTCTCTCTCTCTCTCTCTCTCTCTCTCTCCCCGAAAAATTCCTTCATCTCTCATTTTCTCCTATCGTCACGTCATCTAATAAGCCTAATTCATCTAGTATGAGGTTCGGGCTTCTATGGCCATCTAGTGTGGTAATAAACTCTAGCTTTCGAGTCTGTCTTTGGGCCAAATTTTCCAATGACAGCCTGACCCACATAGTTTTTGGGCTTCCTCTGAGCTTTGAATTGATTGGTCCATGACCCAACATTTTATTGCTATTGATGTTGCATGGAATGTGTTGGATTTTTTTGATAAAAATATTAAAATTTATTGTTTTCAAGTGAATTTGTTAAATTAATTTTTATCCTTCAGTGGCTATATCAGTTTTTTGTTTTTTGTTTTTTTATCAAATTCAAATATGATAATAACAATATTTTCTTGTCAAATACATTTCCTTATAAATGTTTTTTTTTTTTATACAAAATAGAAATTCTACTCTAAGCTAATCTAAATGTATATGTGTGTGAAGTTTCCTCCTAAAAACTTGAACTCCAACCCTTCCTCCTCACACCCTACAAGTATTTATACTTGTAGAGTGAACATCGCATCAAGAGTATGCAGTGATCTTATAAATATATTTTTAAAGTGTACTAGACTTGTATTCGATTAATACTTAACGAATCATGATACAAAGCTTTCACTGGCTGGAGGATGGCAATCCTCTATCCAAATAGTTTCTTCAAACACATTTCGGGCAAAGCGAGCTAAAGAATGGGCTGCTGCATTGGCACCCCGCTTGATACAGTTGACAGATCCCATCTCAGACTGTGAACAAGACATTGGATATCCTCAAAAACATGACCCAATCTAGACTTATCCATACTATTGGAACTAATAGCTCTCATAACATTCGCATTATCTCCTTCAATCATCTGTTGGGTATATTTCAACAATTTATTTTTGTGATAAAACAAAAGGAACAAAACATAGATCTAAGAAAAAGCAATAACACAAATAGATGTACAAAGCAACAGTAACAAACAAATACTGAATATATATATATATATATATATAAAGATAAATCTGCAAATAATTAAAAACTCACAGACCAAATGCGTGAAGGATGAACAAATCAGATCAAGTCTTGTGTTTGACACAATCTCCTTAAAGCAGATTTCGCCCCTCACACAATCACTGTGGTGCTTTGAGACTCACGGACATCTGTCTCCCAGGATAAAATGATCTACAGCACGAAAACGAAGCACACAAGGTCGTGCTCTGCGAACTACTTAATGTCTCTTGCTTTTTCTTTGACACAAAATGAATGCACAAAAATTCTCACTAAAGAGTTTTTTCTGAAAAGTAGTTTTTATGAATGAGGGACAATGCAAAATTATATGTTACTAAATAGGTACTCTGTTTCAGTAATAATTGCTGTGTACAAACTAACTGACTCAAAAATTAAAATAATAAAAATATAAATATTTGGACAAGTAAGCCCAGACCACATATGCCAAAAGCCCAACCCAATGTCGAACCCATGAGCATATAAACTCATATATTATCTATTTCCTTTCCTATGTGGGACTCAAGAATTTTACCACTTTTAATAGCATCTTCAAGTGAACGTAGAAATATCAATTTCTTATTCACTCCATGCTATTTTTCCAACATCATCAACTCTAAAAAGCCAGCATCAATGGCAAACTCAATAGCTTTTCAGCATGCTAGTGCTTCGGCTTCATCACTATCCCATACTGGAGGTCCTTCAACAAACAAGATTGCCATGACTTCTCCCCTCTCATTCCGAATAATCGCACCGACTCCTGAACAACCCAAATCTGAGAAATTGGCCTCATCAAAATCAACTTATAGTGATCAACTGGAGGGGGCTGCCACTGAGTCACACTCTGCTGTCTACTCGATATTGATAGCTGATCTTGTGCTTGGTGGTAGTCTATTTGCTCGTTTGCACAGCTGCCCAGGATCTTTTGTTTTTCCTCCGTGTATCATAGCGTTCCTCTGATTCTAAATAACCCATGACAAGGTCAAAAACAATTCAAACTCCTCTTTGGACAGCTAGTTCAGTAAATCTGCACACAGTTGTAACACATCATCGTGGCCTTGGGTACATTTATGCAGTCTCACCAAACTACCAGACCAAACCTCTTGGGCCATCGGACACTCCCATAAGACATGAATTCCAGTCTCTAGAGCTGTCTTACATAATTCACAGTACGCATCCTCAAGTATTTTCCTTCGAGCCAGGTTTACCCTTGTTGGAAAAATATTTTGACAAGTCGTCCACCCAAAAACTTTAATCTTATTCAGAACCTTCAACCTCCACAGCTTCACCCACACTCTAGTGCCACTGCAACTTGCGGAACATTCAGCCCAATTTTCAGTCCTTATTATTTGTCTTGCCAAATGATACCCTGAATTTACCGAGTACCGACCATCCTTGGTGTGTAGCCATAGTATTGAGTCTAAAACATTTCTATGACTTAAAGGAATTTGACATATCGCTTTAATGTCATCCCTATGAAACTTCGACCAAACGAGCTCCCTATCCCAGCTCCTGGAAATCGAATCTATGAGGTCTGATACTCTCCATTCTTATTCCTGTTCTTCTGGGGGGTGAAGTACCTTGTTGGGATAGTTTGTGATCCATCTGTCCTGCATGACTCTAATTGAGGACCTGTCCCCAACTCTCCAACATCAACCTTGTTTTAAAATAGGCATAGTAGACATTAAACTCTTCCAGACAAACGATTTATTTGGAAAATCACTAGCATCCAAAAGATTACACCATGGAAAGTAACGATATTTGAAGCACTGATATAACAGATAGTTGTGGCTTTGCATCAATCTCCACCCTAGTTTTGCCAATATGGCCAAGTTGAAAGCCCTTAGGTCTCGAAAGCCCATCCCACCATCCTTTTTAACCTGAGATAGCATCCCCAACTCTTCCAATGTATCTTCCTCTCATTCTCCACTTGCCCCCACCAAAACCTTGCACACATCGCATTGAGTTCATCATACAGCTTTGCCGGTGTTTGGAACACCCCTATTGTGTAGATAAGAATAGATTGAGCCACTGCTTTAACTAGAACTTATTTACCCGCTCTAGAGAGTAATTTTCCTTTCCAACCTTGTCATTTTTTCCAGAATCTATCCTTAATAAAGCAAAAGTCTAGTATTTTGCACGGCCTATCAATGTAGGCAAGCCCAAGTAAGAGTCGAAGCACTCCACCTCCTTAACTCCTAAGGCAGCCTTTGTTCATTCCTTTTGTGTTTCAAGTGTGTTGCTACTAAACAAAACCAATGATTTCTCCATATTGATGCATTGGCCCGATGCTCGTGCATATGTTTGTAGGAGCTCATTAACTTCATTTGTTGGGGTTTATGCCCTAAAACCCAATTTATTGGCATGTATTTAATAATTAAATTGTTTAATTATATGAGACTATCTATAAATGAACTAAGACATTATCATAGTCCATGAGATGCATTGTATGTGATTTATGTGAAAAGTCACAGAAGATATAAATCACAAGTTCTTTGTAAACTCAGAAGTTTAGTTCGTAGTCGGTGATGAAATTGGGTGTTTCATCTGCGAAGACTATAACATATCAACTAAGATTATTTGTCTTGATCATGGAAGTGGAGACTTCTAGTTGGTATGTTGATATGTTTTAAGAGTTAAGACATATTAAACTGGACCGCTGTGAGATTTATTATTCTCTTAACGACTGTCAAATGAATAATAAATCTCACGACTTCTATTTACATCAACTCTAAATCCTGAGAGAATAATGGACATGATCATGAGATGTAGGTTGCTTTGATATATCAAGAGTGAGATCTATTAGTTACGGTCAAAACCTCAGTATGTTGGGCATCCGCATTTAGTGTTGATGGAACATATATTCTCAAGATGGAATTCATAGTCTCTTAATGGAGATACAAAATATTTCCTTGAGATAAGTTTAATGGATTTAGTTATTCAGAGTGTTGGGCCCAACCACTTTAGTAAGGAGTTACTAAAGTATATATTTATGAAATTGGATTTCATAAATATATGACGAATAACATAAAGGATTAAACCGGGTACTCAAGGATTAAGATGTAGTAATCTTCAAAGTGGCAGTCTATATTCATGACTTTGGATTACTACGAATATTTTAATGAAGGGGTTGTATGCATAATAAAGTCTTGGGATATAATTTATTAATAAGGCCTAGAGTGCAATTATATTTATATAGTGGTATTAAATATAATTAATGGTAACTTTGGACTTGTCAAGAGTTGACGGAAAAGCCCAAGGCCCATTGGAGCTAGTGTCTTATTGGTCCCTTTTGGTCCCACTCCAAGCCACACACTAAAGCCCAATTGGAAAGGCCCAATAGGCCAACCCAATTAGGTAATCAGTTAGTTATAAAGGGAGAAACATACAGAATTTTTATTAGAAGAGATTAGAAAAAGAAAAAGAAACGGTGTGTGAGAGAGTGTGAGACACACTTTCATTCTCCCTTTGAAAACTGATTGAGAGACCACACATCTTGGGCGTAAAGTGGAATTGGAGTGAAGATTAAAAGTGTTCACAAGTGCTTCTAATCTTTTTTTTTAATTTCTCCACACCAAGGTACGCTATCTTGTTCTTAAATTCTAAAATTTACATAGTGCATGTTATCGATCATGAATGAAATAGATTCTTGTTTGTTGCTTCCGCTATGTGTTTTGTATGAGATACAAAACCAGTTTTCTCCTGCATCATTAACTTTCTTTTGGGTAGCTTGGCAAAAAAGCAAAGAATCATCCGCAAATAGCAGGTGGGAGATTCTTGGTGCTTGCTTGCAAATGGATACCCCGTGTATGCGCCCCTCCACTTCTACTTGAACTAGCAAAGAAGTAAAACCTTTTTCACATAGGAGAAACAAGTAAGGCAAAAGAGGGTCTCCTTGACGGAGACCTCTAGATGGAGTAATATGTCCAAAGGGTTTACCATTAATAAGAATTGAAAAGGTGGGAGTTGTCACACAGTCATCACCCAATTTATCCAATTTTCTTGGAAACCCAATTTTACCATAATACCCCTCAAGAATACCCATTCCACCTGGTCATAAGCTTTACCTATGTCTAATTTCAAAGCTAGTGATCTTGTTTTACCCTTCCTCTGCCCTCGCATAGTATGTAGAGTTTCACATGCCACCAACACATTATCAGTGATAAGACGACTCGGAACAAAAGCACTTTGAGTGGAAGAGATAATATGGGGAGAACCTGCTTTAATCTATTGTCCAACACCTTTGAAATGATTTCATAAAAAACATTGCATAAACTAATAGGTCGAAAATCAAACGTTTTTTCAAGGGCCTTTACTTTGGGAATTAGCACAATACTGGTATAATTTATTTCAAGCACCATATTATCAGAATTAAAAAAATCCAACACAACAGAGCCTACATTATCACCAACAATATGCGAAAAATTTTTGTAGAAAAGAGCATTCATACCATCGGGTCTAGGAGCCTTCATGGGTCCCATTTGGAACAAAGCTGCCTTTATCTCATCTGCAATAACCTCGTTGGACAATGTTTGCCACATATCATATGTTACCTTGTGAAGGACTGCATTTAGGCACTCTTCAATCTGGTCACAGACCCTTGCACTGAAAATATTCCCAAAGTAGTTGGTCGCCACATAAGCTATGTCCTCCTATTCCTCTAGCCAATTATTTTCTGAGTCTTTAATTCCTTGTATAAAATTTCTCTGCTGCAAAGCTTTGGAGTGGAAAAACTTAGTATTCTTGTCACCATGCTTCAACCAAGGAATCTAAGATTGTTGATACCAATAGATCTCTTCCTGTCTTAATAGATTATCCAGGTGCTTGCTAACTTCTAAGAATTCTGCTATGTTTTCCACTGTGCATTCAGCAAAGTTTAATGCCTCAACCTGATTCTGAAGTTGTTTTATCTCCTTGGAATCAAGATGCATTTTAGATGCCCCCCCAAGTCCGCAACTCAGCCCCACATGTCTCAATCTTCTGCTTCATGGTTGCTAGTGCAGAACTTCCATAAGAATTTTTCTCCCAGGCGTCCTTAATAACCACTTCACATTCATTCCAGAGTAGCTAAGATTTCTTAAACATAAATCCATAGTTCCTCCTATCCTGAAGCTTCTTGTCAGATCATGTTTGAAGGATGATTGGCAAGTGATCCGATGCATGAGATGAAAGGTGAGTCACAGTTGTCAACGAGAATTCATCTCTCCAATCTCCAGTCGCTACCGCTTGGTCCAACCTTTCTTTCATGTTGGCTTCACCAGGCCCTTTGTTATTCCATGTAAATGGATATCCTTGGTACCCCAGGTCTGCAAGGTTATTCAATTCCAATGCCTCTCTAAAGTCATCCATGATTCTAGATTGAGTTGGCTGACGACTTAATTTTTCTGATGAGCTAAGAATAGCGTTAAAGTCACTGATACATGACCAAGACCCTTCCACAAAGGATCGGAGATGGTTTAGTAATGCCCAGGATTTTGCTTGACTATTATACTCTGACCACCCATAGAAACATGTTAAAAACCATACAAAGCCATCTTCCTCGACTACCCTGACCAAAAAATGGTGCACCGTATAGTTGATTAGATCCATCTTCACATCCTTCTTCCAAATTAAAGCTAGCCCACCCCCTGTGTTTGGATGTTTCACTATAAGTCTGTTTGGATATGGTAAGTCACTACACCAATATTTAAATCCTTCTCTGTCCAATCTTGTCTCCATTAGGAAACACACTTAGGAGCTTGATCCCTCACAAGTTTGTGAAGGCTTCGAAATGTCCAAGGGTTCCCAAGCCCTTGGCAGTTCTAACTCAAAAGCCTCGTTGCTTCCGGCAAGGGTGGGTCTCCACTCTCGCCAATCTCTCAATAAAGGTTGTTTGTTGTTCATCAACCTTCTGTTGTTTGATGCGTCTTGCTGCTAGAACCTCATAATCATCTCCATCCAAATGTGGCATTGCCCTCTTTTTACCCAATTGGGCATGGGTTTTATCTTCCTTAGTTATTTTAGGCTCATCACCCATGCGAGGAAAACGAGTCCATTTTGGTTTGGGCCTAATGATAGGCCCATCAGTATAGTTATTCATCCCTAAAATAGAATCCACATGCTCTGAGCCCGCACTTAAATTCAAATTTGGATCTCCAATATCATCCCCTATGTAGTTTGTTACCATCCTTTCCATTATAACTTCCCTGTTATCGAGAATCACGGGACTATTTAGCTGAAGATCAAGGGGAATCCCTGGATTATCGTTGTTTCCTTTTCCACGTATTATCTCCTCTCTAAGGTTTCTCAAAATGTTTTCCAGCTAGCTTGAGATTAATTTTAAATATTTGAATCATTGTAAGTATTTTAAGGGCTGAATCATTTTAAGCATTTGAATCATTGTAAGTATTTGTTTATCATTGTCTTTGCTCTCATCCATGTTCTCTCCTAAAAAAGATTGAACACCTAAGCTAATAATAATGCTTATCCAAACCACTATAATATAAGGCAAAAATTATTAAATAAACCAAGTGACATGGACTCAACGAATTTTCACATTGTTTCTTGGGGTTTTGAATTCACACCCAAGATTGATTCAATTACAGTTTATTCAAAGAGGGGGGAGAAGAATTTATCAATTGATAGCTACGTCTATTTAACATATATTACCCAATAGTTGACTATAAGGAAAAGCTAATCAACTTGATATTGGGAGTGTTCATTAAATTTGGAAATTTGAATGGATATGGTTGATTTATATTTTTTGATTAATTTTTGGACTTAATACTTGTAAGCATTTTATATTTGTGATTCTGATAATTGTATTGGGTAAATTGTTGTGTTAGAGCAAGTGGGTGGCTTGCATGGTGTTATAAGGTCGTTGCAATTGAGATTGGGAGTGTTTATTAAATTTGAAAATTTGGGTGGATATAGTTGTTGAGTTATGTTTGTTGAACCAAAATTATTTGTGATTATAGTTTTTTTTTAAAATATATTATGATTTCCACTGTCAATATTTGTGTCGAATTTGTTTGTTTGATTGTTGGATGTTCTCTTAACTGTGATAAATTAATCTTGTATTGTTCATTGGCTAAATGACTTGAATTCATTCTGTTGAAATGGCCTAAATTCTAATGTCAGTGGATTGACATTACAAGCAAGCATTAAATGCTCTTCATGAATTGTCAAAGAAAGAGGCAAGGAACAACACCGACTCATTAATGTGCTGGAACTATTGTGCTGGAATTATTGACTCATTAAAGAGACAAGCAAGCATTTAATGTGCTAGAACTATTGACTCATTATATACATACATTCATACATACATACATACATATATATATATATATATATATATATATATATATATATTGTTACTAAATTTTCATGCACCATAACTCATTAAAATTTTCTACAATAGCATTCTCATATGAAAATTTTGGATGATTTGGAGTACCTTTTTTAGTTGAGACATTTAGGCATAATGGGTAAGTTTCCTTATGTGTACCAAATGAAAAGGTTTGGATACAATTAAACTTCAAATATTTTCTGCAAAGTGGTCCTTAATTGTTTGGCTACAATTGTTTGGCAACCAGTATGTGCTACTCGTGGTGCTAGCCAGTACTCATTCATTTGGAATCTCCCTGAAAATCACAAGATTGAATTGCCATTAACTAGTTCAAATCAGCCAATTCAGAAGGTAGGGAGACACTTCTCAGGTTGGTTGGGTACAATTGCACGAAAACCCCATTTGTGCCCAATTAAGTATAAGAATTGGACAATAATGCCAAATGAATTGAAGGAAGAAATATGGGATATTTTTCAGGTATTCAGGAAGTTATAGACTATATGTGTATTATTCTATCTTGTACTGAGTTTTACACAAGTGTTTAGCTTGATATGGATTTTGTTAACTAAGCTATTGCATGTAATCAAAATGGATTTTGCCTGAAAAACCTGCTAGGTTGGAGGCAATGAAGAATAACACATTGTCCTCAATTGTGACATATTGGAGGAACTACAAGTCAACTTTGAAGAAGAAGTATTTCCTAGGAAGAGGAAATAGAGCACAAGCACCGGCAAATGTAATTCAGGAAGATTATGAAGCCATTGTTCAGCATTGGAGTTTACCAAAAACGAACGTATTATTTTATATTGATATGCTTTAATTGTTCTACATCATCATCAGAACAAGAACATTCATATGGATATCCTTATTCTACATTGAATATCTACCATGAAAAATATATTCAAATAATACTTTGTTTAAATATGTAATTTTTTTTAACATAGGATCTTGCTTTAAAAAACAAGAACAGTCGTTCCAAGCAAACACATGTACATATTGGTGGTTCAAAAAACTTTGTTTCGTACGCAGAAGAAATGGTAATGACTCAATAATTATCTTCTAAATGACTTATTAGATTGTTCTTAAGTTTGTATGAAACCATTATTCCTAAGAGTTTAACATCTAAAGTTTCTGCATTTTAGACAAAATATTAGATCTTGAACTTAAAAAAAATAACAATAATAAAAAGTGATGGTTTTCTCTACAAATTACTCATAATTGTTTTAAGAAAAAATTACTAACTGTTTGAAACTTAAGTATTGAATTTTATAAACTAGTATATAGCAAATGAAAATTAAAACAGGTGTGTTGGCAATAAGTGTAAACTTGAAAACCAATATAAATATAGCAATGTATAATAAACATTGCCAATAATTAGTACGTGTATGTTAGAAAGACAGCCACATGTGTGTTGTAAAGTTGTTAGAAAAATGAAAGATACTAAAAGTCTGCGTTTGGCACTAACTTAAAAAGATTTTTTTTTTTTTTATACTATTTAGCTTATTTTTATTATAATTTATAACTTCTATTGTACTTTTTAGTATTATTCATGGGTCTTACTGTACTATTTCAACTATCTGTTAGCTTTATCTACCTTACTTTCATTAAAAAAAAAAATCAATTTAGCCAACTAAGTTGTTTCCAAACAAACACAAGACACGGAATCTATAAAGTTGTGATTTACAACTATGTTTTATGTTGGCTTTATTCCATGACAAAAAGTGTTGTATTTGCTTTAATTTGTTCCTTTTTTTTGTGGAATTTTATTTTATTGGGTTTTGTAGGGACACGATATTCAGACCAAGCCCAAAATGTAAGGGATCTTGACCCAGTGAACCTAGAACAATAAATTTGTAGAGAGTGGATCAAATAGCTAGGTTTTAGTGCATGGATAACAGTTAATATGGTTGTGGATGATGAACCAACAAGAATTGAACCCAGTTTGTGCGAGAAAGTTTGTCCTCGGCACAGTCCGAGGAGCTCTGTTCTAGTATATATTGGATGACAATGGTTACAGGAGTTGTTGAGATTACTATAGTGTTTTCTCTTCTCCTTTTTTCATCCCCCCCTTTCTCTGGGATCTCTGCCCTTATTTATATTACATCTCTCCCTTCATCCTTACCCTACACGTAGACTACATGTGGATAGTTGATCTTGTCCCATCAGCCCCCTCTAAAAGTCTTCTGGGGTGGCTGTAAGGCTGCCATAATACTGTTCAGAGGTCACTTCCTCATTAATGCGGTGGTAGCAGCTTTCCCTTAGATATTTTTGAGTCCTTATCCCTCTTGTACGTTCATGATGCTCGTTGCTATCGTTAGAACTTCCTGAAAGGTCATCCTTGATCATTAAGATCTACACCGGATTTGCGTTTAGCTTTATCCGAGGAGATAGTACTCCTCGGACTCTGACCACCCATGCTTTTCAGCCAAAACCACATGCTCTCGGTTAAATCCCAAAATCCATGACCCCACAATAGCCCCTCAAAACTCCGGTTTTCTCCTCGCGTCCAAGGAGAAAAGTGGAGTTTTGAATTCTTAAAAGTTGATTCTGCTTTGATCCTTTGATTTACACCTGTGGGAGTGTCGTTTCACGTGCCCCATATTTATACTGTGAATTGCTCCTTTCAGAGCTATCAATTTGAGGATTTGGTTATAATCTTGGGCCTGTCTTGACACGTAGTGAGAAACAAATAGATGTTGTGGAATGATAATTCCCCAAAGTATGTGGTCCGAGGACCGAGGCATGATCAAGTTTATAGTTTAAATACCTTGAAGAGAGATGTCATGAAGTGTTAATTTTCTCACATCATCTCGTCCGAGGACCGAGGCATGATTGAGTTATAGTTTAAACACTTTGAAGAGAGATGTCATGAAGTGTTAACTTTCTCACATCATCTGGTCCGAGGACCGAAGAATGATTGAGTTATATTTTAAACACTTTGAAGAGAGATGTCATGGAGTGTTAACTTTCTCACATCATCTGGTCCGAGGACCGAAGCATGATTGAGTTATAGTTTAAACACTTTGAAGAGAGATGCCATTGAGTGTTAACTTTCTCACATCATCTGGTCTAAGGACCGAAGCATAATTGAGTTATAGTTTAAACACTTTGAAGAGAGATGCCATTATGTGTTAATTTCCCCAAAGCAGGAGGTCTGAGGACCCGGCATAGCTAAGACTCTTTTTAACACTTAGCAGGAGGTTTGTGGGACCTGATGTAGCTAAGGCTCTTCTTAGCAGGAGATCCGAGGACCCGGCATAGCTGAGGTTCTTCTTAACCACTTCAATAGATGTCAGTGTATGTTAATTTCCCCAAAGCAGGAGGCCCGAGGACCCGGCATAGCTGAGGTTCTGTTTAACCACTTCAATAGATGCTAGTGTGTGTTAATTTCGCCAAAGCAGGAGGTCCGAGGACCCGGCATAGCTGAGGTTCTATTTAACCACTTCAATAGATACCAGTGTGTGTTAATTTCCCCAAAACAGGAGGTCCGAGGACCCGACATAGCTGAGGTTTTGTTTAACCACTTCAATAGATGCCAGTGTGTGTTAATTTCCCCAAAGCAGGAGGTCCAAGGACCCGGCATAGCTGAGGTTCTGTTTAACCACTTCTAAAGATGTCAGTGTGTGTTAATTTCCCCAAAGCAGAAGGTCCGAGGACCCGGCATAGCTGAGGTTCTGTTTAACCACTTCAATAGATGCCAGTGTGTGTTAATTTCTCCAAAGCAGGAGGTTCGAGGACCCGGCATAGCTGATGTTCTGTTTAACCACTTCTAAAGATGTCAGTGTGTGTTAATTTTCCCAAAGCAGGAGGTCCGAGGACCCGGCATAGCTAAGGTTCTGTTTAACCACTTCAATAGATGCCAATGTGTGTTAATTTCCCCAAAGCAAGAGGTCCGAGGACCCGGCATAGCTGAGGTTCTGTTTAACCACTTCAATAGATGCCAGTGTGTGTTAATTTCCCCAAAGCAGGAGGTCTGAGGACCCGACATAGCTGAGGTTCTGTTTAACCACTTCAATAGATTAGAAGATATCAATATATACCTTCAAGAACTAGCCCCGCCGCAAAGCCCCTTTGAATTGCTCATATGTTGCTGCCATTTCCTCTAATGGAGGTTCAGCGAACTCGGCCACCAAATTCGCGAGGACCTGGCCCTTGACAGAGGTACAAGGCATGTACTTGATGTCAGAAGCCCCCAGAACTGTGCCCTATTCAGCAATCCTCCCCGTATAATCCGCACTTTATAGTATAGACCTGAGCGGAAGCTAAGTTAGGACAACAACTGTATGCCTCATGTAGTGACTTGCTCACATAGTAAACTGGCTACCATAATGGTTTTCCCCAGGGACTCTTACATATGGGGGCCTAATCCTATCATATCTAACCGTTGCACTCACTATCCCACAAGCTCTCCCCATAGACGGCGCCAATTGTAGGGACACGATTTTCAGACCAAGCCCAAAATGTAAGGGATCTTGACCTAGTGAACCTAGAACAATAAATTTGTAGAGAGTAGGTCAAAGAGTTAGGCTTTAGTGCATGGATAACAGTTAATATGGTTGTGGATGATGAGCCAACAAGAATTGAACCCGATTTGTGCAAGAAAGTTTGTCCTCGGCACAGTCCGAGGAGCTCTGTTCTAGTATATATTGGATGACAATGGTTACAAGAGTTGTTGAGATTGCTATAGTGCTTTCTCTTCTCCTTTTTTCATCCCCCCCTTTCTCTGGGATCTCTACCCTTATTTATATTACATCTCTCCCTTCATCCTTACCCTACACGTGGACTACATGTGGACAGTTGATCTTGTCCCATCAGCCCCCTCTAAAAGTCTTCTAGGGTGGCTGTAAAGCTGCCATAATACTGTTCAGAGGTCACTTCCTCATTAATGCGGTGGTAGCAGCTTTCCCTTAGATATTTTTGAGTCCTTATCCCTCTTGTACGTTCATGATGCTCGTTGCTATCATTAGAACTTCCTGAAAGGTCATCCTTGATCATTAGGATCTATACCGGATTTGCGTTTAGCTTTATCCGAGAAGATAGTACTCTTTGGACTCGGACCACCCATGCTTCTCGGCCAAAACCACATGCTCTCGATCAAATCCCAAAATCCATGACCCCACAAGTTTAGTATTACATTAATGAAGAATCAAGCATATAATGAAGAATTAGTGGATTTCGCGAGTGTCTCGCTAGAAACTTACCCGCGAAATAGCCACATGAGAAGCACATGCTGGAAGCTGAAGAGTCGTACCAGGCTATCGTTTTTACGAGTGTTTCGCGGATAAGGCCTTCTCACGAAATACTCGCGAAACATTCTGCCTAGAAGATTTTTAAGTGTGACTTTCTTACCCTTCACTCATACTATATATACCCTCATTACCCATAAAAGTAAAAAAGGTCATTCAGAAAGAAAAACCCTAGATAGGTTTTCAACAATACACAAACCCATCTTTTAGAGAGAGAGCTACTAATCCTTAGTGAGAAATCATTCTAGCCTCTTCCCATTCCCTCTCCCATTGTCATACCTTGAGAGGAGATTTGTACCCAAACACAACCCACACTTTTTCAGAGTGTAGAGAGTGTTTTGGAGCTTGGGAAGTTTTGGAGCTTGGGAAGCTTTGGGGATTTGCAAAAAGAAGCCGACATGACTTGTCGGATGCAATCGAGCGTACTGCGAGATTCGGAAAGCTAGACAAAACATGGTTCCAAAAAGCCTTGTTGGAGTAGGAGCTTGAAGGGCTTAGGTGCATTGGGTAGATTAGGCTTGGAGGATCTCTTGCTATTCGTGTATCCAAACTTATTGTCTAGTGGATTGATTTACCGCTTGGAGGGCAACAGAAAGAATTTTCATCGAGTTCTTCAATTTCCTCTTCAATAACACATTTTGGTGTTATCTTGTGATTGCATCTCTTTTCTCTTACCCTTCTGCTTTACTTTTATCGTTTGTTATTCATGTTTATGCACTAGAGTAGTTATCGGTTTATTGCGCTTCATTTACTCTTGTTCTGTACTTAGATAAGTTAGAGTAAAAGCAATCTAGCCATACTTTTTAATTGGGGGTCTAAACAAGCTCTTGTGTATTCATACAAATTCGAGCTTTCAAAATCCATTGTAAATAAGTAATAAATTTACTCTTTGGTTGGTTCAATTCTAAGTAAATTGCAATTTCGTCTTTAGCAGTAATGGTAATAGATAAGCATAGAAAGACGATTAGCGGTGGAAGAGGCAAGTGCACAGCAGTGACAAAGCACACAGAGTAAAGTTGAAATTTTTTTTTTTTTTCTAAAGTTTAATCTCTTTGATTTGGAATGTGTTTATTGAGGATCGGGTTTTGTTAATATTTAGAGAGTCAAGGGCTGAGAAATGGGCTTTTTTTTTATGGGTTTTTTTTAGATCAGTTTAAAAATTTTGATAGGCTGATTATAAACTTTTAAGATAAATTTTACATTTTGAGTCTAAATTCTAATATTTAAGGGGGACCAGTAAGGAAAGTTCTATTTAATTTAGTAATTTATTTACCTATGCAAGCTACTATTAATGAAAAATTAAAAAATCCAAGAGGGCCATGGCCAAATGGCCCCTCCGTAGCTTCGCTAGCGAGTCTAGAAGATTGTTACTTTTATCCAAAAAGTAATTTGCATCCCCTTCTTTTTTTTTTTTTTTTTTTTAAATTTACTTCTTTTTTTTTTTTTTGGTAAGTTTTAATTGGTTAATAGCATAATAATTTGTTGATGAGTTTTAATTGGTTTTTAAAAAAATTTAATTGATTTTCTATAAAAATAAAAATATTTATTAAATCTAATTTAATTAGAATTTGTTTAGTACTAAAAGATTGTTTTATCCAAAAAGTAACATCCGTCCCCTTCTTCTTTTTTTCAATTTGTTTACTTCATTTGTTTATCATATGCCACGTAGACAATTCTGATGAGTTTTTAATTAGTTTTAAAAAAATATATAAATTGATTTTCTATATAATCCGAATTTGTTTAGTACTAGAAGATTGTTTTATCCAGACTTCTGTTGCTTTTACACCAAGTAACACAAACATAAACCCTTTTCTTTGTGATATGCATATAAGTTGTTCTTGTTGGCTGAACGCAGACCAGAAATATTCAGGAAGCCAAATCTACCTTATTATAATCGAACCATCAACTATGTCTCGACCTATGGAACAGTGTCTCGATGAGGACCTCGTATTCGACATCCTGACTCTTCTGCCAGTGAAATCCTTAATCCGATTCAGGTGCGTTTCCCATTCATGGAATTCCACTATCATCAGCCGCCTGTTTATTACAACACACCTCAATCTCAATCTCAACCGCAAGCAACCCAAATTATTATCCAATACCACGAACAATGAGAGTCATAATGGTTTTATAGTATGGACGTTGGACAATGAATTGTGTACATTTGTTTGCAATAGCAACCGCACATTGACTGAGATTTCTAGGCTGAAAATCCCCTTTCCTCCTAAATATAAATTGGTTAACTTCTGTAACGGCTTGTTCTGCTTTGATAGTTTTACCGGAGGTAATCATATAGTAAGTTTGTGGAACCCACGCATTCGAAAGTTTAAGGTTGTCTCTTCTCATCATCATAGGATCAACCCTAATATCACACTTGGTCTTGGGTATGATTCTCAAAACAATGATTTCAAGATTCTAAGAATGGGGTGTACTAGTGATATTTTTGGACGACAACCCTCATGGCCTGAGGCTGAGATTTACACATTAAGTACGGATTCGTGGAGAAAGGTTTTGATATCAGTGGAGTCCATACGTTGGCCTATTCGTTATTTATATGATCGGCACTGCACACTTTTTAATGGAGCACTGCACACTATAGCATGTGCTGCGGACTACAAATTCATATTGTCTTTTGACGTCAATGATGAAAGATTCCATGAGATAATGTTGCCTCAAAATTACTTTGGTGGATTGAATGTATTGAAATGTGAACAGCTTCATGTGTTCAAGGGATCGCTGGCGCTGATTGTTTTTGATTATAATAACATAATGCATTATAATAACACAATCTATATATGTGAGATGAAGGAGTATGGTGTGGCTGAATCTTGGACTAAAAAATATATACCAATTGGCTTTAGTTACTTCTATGGTTGCACTGTCAATGGTGAACTTCTTTTTAAGAATGCCAATGGGCTGGTTTCAACATTTGACCCTGAGAGTCTAAATAAGAACATTTTTGCAATTGAAGCTGCTTCTTGGGTGGGTCGCACTTGCACCGCAAATTCTATGGAGAGTTTGATTTTACTTGACGGGGAATAAATGTGTCATCTAAATACAAAAATTAATCTGTTGTGCTTTCTAGAATAGTGACTATTTTTGTGAAGTGACAGGTATTGTGGTATCAAATATGCAATTTGAGTAATAAATTGAACTCTTATTATGTTCTCTCTCCTTTTTTGTTTTCCTCTTATTGTTGAACAATATATTACGAAGTTAAAAATCTTGATGGGGATTGTGGCTATTATATCCTGACTGATATACTTGTGTTAATGAGGTTGAAATAATACTTTTTAAAAAAAAAATCATACATTTCTAAAATATGTAATGGTTTTTCATTTTATATATACATATATATATATATATGATTTATAATTTAATTAGTTTTAGACTCTTTTGTTTAGCTCTTTTGTTTGCAATATTAACTATACAATTGGGGAAAAATGCCAAGAGATCCCCCTAACCTTTGGGATAGTGGTCACTACATCCTCTAAACTTTTTTTTTAACCAATTTACTCCTTAAACTTTATATATATGCCCAATAGAACCATTTGTTAGTCTACTAGCGGTGAACCTAAGACAGTATCGAGACAACCTCATCCTAATCTCCCTCTACGAACTTCCAATTCCATCACCAATCCCTTAGGGAGCTTGAAACAACTCATCGTGTAAGTTGGTATGTTTTGATTGACTAACTTGATGAGAACCTCCCTACCCACTTGGGAGAGAAGTTTTTCTTTCCATCCCTGAAACCTCCTCCAAGCCCTTTCTTTAAGATAAATAAAGTTTTACTTCTTAGCTCGACCCACCAAAGCTGATAAACTCAAGTATTTCTCGTACCATGTATGGCAAGGACACCATGGAGATGTTGGATCCAAAGTTGATTACACTTCTTAGTATTATTTATCAAATTTTCAAAGGCGGATTTATTTTTACAAGTTGGATACATCATGGTTCAAACCTCCCCTCCCAATTGTAACTATTGAATCATGCATTATTATTATTTTCGGTGTAGAATGAGGGTGTTTAGATCTTTAACTATTTCCTCTGGTGTGTATCCCCCCTCCCACACACCAGGCATAGCATCCGCTGATGAGAGAGCATGGGAAGACGATTCGTAGTAGCTCTGCGCACTACAACTTCCTTGGAAACTAATTTACAGAAGGAAGGCTACAATAATCGGCCAAAAAGTAAAAATGAACTAAAGCTGAAAAAGAGATTCAAGGAAACTTATTGCAATAGCAAAATGCCTAATACAATTAGGCTTAAATAGTTTAATTACCTTAGTTACTCAGACACTAGGATTCTAATAGAAGAATGAACATACAAATAAACGTTAAAGGCATCAATTAGAAACGCCAAAGTAAAAAGGGAAAACCATTGAATATATACTAGTATTAGCTAAATATCAATCAGAAACACAAGCGTCCTGAAAATACTCTAGAAAAACATTTTCCGATGTTTGGCTCGTATGTAGAATAAAAAGAGAAATAATTGAAATTAAATAAATTTTTTTTTGTTTTGCTTTTTTGGACCAGACATATATCCATAACTTGCATCATAAGCCATGAAAGTTTCTGTTCAAAATACGCCACTTAAACCTGGTTTAAACACAAGCATCCATAATTCTCACATTACCAAAATACTACACATAACAAGTTAATACATATCCATTCAAGTTAATATATATCCATCCAAGTTAAACCAGATCTCAAATAGCTTTGGGTGCTCCAAGAGTCCAAGTGCTTTCTAAGTTGCTGGAGCAAATGGGTTTGAGAGGATTGCAACAGAAAGTACCAAGAACAAATAGACTCCATCTAAAACAAATAAGCAACAAGCAACACCACCCCATCCACTTCTCTCTGTCTTGTCAATGTTTTACAAACCAATAGTGCCAAAAAGCAACATAATACAAGAACCCATTATAACCTGTCATTCATTTGAGACATAAAGGGGGCAAAAAATTACTAGTGAAACAGGGATTAACCTTGTAAAGATCAAGCAGAGATTTTCAATGCTTTTGATGAAAATTCAGTAGAGCAGTGCACATAGAAAAGCTTCCAACTTCACCTTATAATTAGTCAATGTTTAATATTTGAGCAAGTACCAAAACCCTACTTATCCAAACATTAAAAAAAATCCATAACTCAAACCAAGACAAAAAGCAACTTCCAAAGAATTTCATTTATGATCATTTCACAGGGATGTTATTTCCATTTCCCTTACCCCCAAAATCGAAGTCATACAGGAGAGCTAAAAGAAATCATAGTAGAGTCAATTTAGAAAATGAACCTTAACATTAAAAGCAATCAAAAAAACAAAGAAGAGCTTCAGGCGTATCATTGTACTCCATAACTCCTCAACCCCATTTGCAGCCATTCCCTAAACCACATGATACATCAGAGATCCCAAAACACATATAACATGCCGCTACTAAATATGAGTAGCTAATAACCAATCATAAATGAGTAGCTAATAAATATAAACTTGCACCATGGACAATTTATATTTTATACCTAATAATATCATTACAAATTTTTTTTTAAAGTTAACAAAATACAAAAATGACTATCAATAGTATTTAAATTAAATATATAGAAATTATATTATGCATCTTATTGTATATTTTTAAGTGTATCTATACATATGCATGGGTTTACAAACTAGTATAAAGAATAAATTAGCCTCCATCGACAAGGCCAATTTGGAAAGATAATTATCAAATGATGCATTCAACGATTTTCAAATGCTAAATATTTCTGGCATTCCTGAAACTATCGTGGTAGGAGCAATGAACCAACCATATGCTTATCTATAGAATAAAGCACGTGCTATTAGCTAGAGAATGTTTCTCAAAAAAAAAAAAAAAAAGTTTAGAGAACGGCCAGCCTCACAGTGAAGTAAAGCAATGTAACGATTCTCAAGTTTAATCTGATACGTGTCTCTATGCATTTTTTTTTTTTTTTGGAACAAAGATCAGTTTCACTGAAGACAAAAGAAGAGTTTTTTATAATAAAAAAAACTCAGATACAATAGCCTGTCAAAAAGAACCTGTGATAGCCAGGTTAGTGACTATTCCAACAAAGGACATTGGCAACTACCATATGGCTTGGATTGAACCCCATTGTCTTCCAGCTTGGTTGCTTTCCTTTGGATGCAATCACATCTAAGCAGAGTCCCTTCAATGATTATATTCAGATGCTTGTTGCTAGGCCATTGCCCACCTCATAGCCTCAATTTCTACCACCAGGTTTTCTGAGTTTGAAGTAGTTATCTCTGCCCTCAACATTTCACGGTTTCCACCTCCATGATTCCTTGTGACCATAGACAAGTTGGAGTGGTTTGAGCAAACTGCTGCATCACAATCCGCTATAATGGGGCCTTGTGCTGTTTTCTCTGGGGTCCAACAACTGCAGGTTGCTCAAGAAAGTACTGCTTCGACCTGTCACAAATTGGTCTATAATGATCTTTTTTTCTTGAACACCACTTGATTCCTTTTTACTCTTTAAATCAGGTCAAACACCATGGCTGCAAAAACACTAAATTCATCTCTCTCTCTCTCTCTCTCTCTCTCTCTCTCTACGTAGGTTGCAATCTTCTTTTTCTTCCTTGCTTCTCTCAATTGCATCTTGTACAAATACAAATATTCATGCCTTCTTTTGTAGTGTACTGGCAAAGAACTTAAGCTGATTAAGCTCTTACAAGTAAGCACACATGCTTGGCAAACATATTTTCATGCCTGCTTAGATCAGCCTAACATTTCCTACCAATAAGCATGTATAAAATGTCTTGCATGATTAATCTTGAAGTCTTCCTGCACTCAACGAAGTTCCATCAGATTTCACTGGCTCACTTGTATGGTCACCTTATTCAGCTGACTACTGTCTTCAATTAGGACCCCAACAACTCAAATACATGACTTTCCTCAATGACTCCTCCAACTGCTTCATTTTATCACCTCTCAATTTGGCTGAAAATTATTGCAGAAGTTGAAGAAGAAAGGTTCTTGACCTGAGAAAAGGACCTGAGATGGTTCTGGGCATGTTGCTGAGCTAATCTCATGATAAATTCCACCTACAGATTCCTGAGTCCTTCATAGCTTCCAAAACTGCAACACTGTCTGCCACAATAGCTCTCCTTATTGAATTCATCTACTCTTAACAAGACTATTTTTTGCTCTTGAAATTGGAAGCAAAGAATTGTAAACTTTGTGTAGCAAATATAACTGGTATAAGAAGGATATGTGCTTGATGAAGCAAATGGTGTAGAGCAGTGGAGGGGTCACTTATATATAGGGAGAGATAGGAAGATGGGTACTGAGTGGAAGGAGCTGAAAGTTTTGGGGAAAATCAGAGGCTATAGCAGTTTGAGGTGTCAGAAGTTTCTCCATGATTTCTCTCAGGACTCAAAGGAGTTTCAGCTTCATTGTGCTGCAAGAGAGACAAAAGGCATTAAAACATGACAGATGAATTGAAGAGAGACACCACAATCTGTTGTGCATTGTGTTCCTCCACCCACACACTCCTGAGAACCCAAATGACTCAAAAATTGAGAATTGATTATGTTTGGCGAATAAGGATAGAGAGCATGGATTAGTGCTATCCTTTTTTTTTTCTTCTGCCCAGGTCAAAATTAGGATATCCACCAAGGCTCATTAGAAAAGATGAATATCAATGATACATTCAATACTTTGCAAATCAAACAAATTTCTAGGTTTCGTAAATTTCCAAACCCAAAAACCATCACGGTAGGACCACTGAATCAACCTTATGCATTTCATACAAATATCAAATAATGTTCAAAAGCATGAAAAGTACATATGCATTGAGAAATATAGTATTCAGGAGAAAATCTGACTTGCACTTCTGCTGCATACAAAATTAAAGAAAATTCAAGCATATGCATGTCTATGCCCACTTATCAACTATCTCACTACCCCAACTAGCTTATATCACACAAGATAGTTTATTTCAATAAGTTCATGATTCAGAAGATCCTAACATTTTAAAACAATTTAACAATTATAAAAATAATAAATAAATAAATAAATAAATAAAACATGTATATTTGCAAAAGCAATTAAATATGTGAGCAAAAATCAAAAGCCTGCTATTTAATATATTGAAATATACAATTAGACTTATTGCATATGACCAATGAATCAGTTTCATTTATCCCATACAGATTGCAGAAGTTCATTGCCATTTTTCTTTGGGCCCAGCTAAGAGACTAAGCTCACCAACTAGATGATGTTGTCACTAAGGAATTACGTTTGCTAACCATGTCTACTGAACCATGACATTGCCATCTTTAAGGAAGTGCACAATGTGCTTGACACAAAAATCAGATCGCATGTAATAGCCACAATCTCCAAGGGAATTATTTCTTCATAATAAATTAATCTGCCTGCATTGATTTAATTCTAAAATAGGGGGAAAAAGACAAAATAATAAGAGTATCATTTAATACTCAAAATGCATATACGATGCCATGCCACAAAATACTTGTCAATATGAACTTCACAAAGATTTTCAGTTTGCTATTAACTTTACTTGACTAATCTTTGATACAAACTAATCATGATATTTGGATGACATTTTTACCTGATCAAGTAAAACCAAGTTCTCCATAAGATCAGCTGTGTAAGCCAACCAGGGAGTTGTTTGAATTCTAAGATTGTTCACTTTCAGGCTCTCAGAGTCTATTGAAACAAGCCTGCTGTCAAAAGTTTGAATTAGAAATTCGCCGCTGTTAGTGCAGCCAAAGAAAGTCAGAACCCAATCAAATAGTACATTTGTCTTAGTCCAAGACTCAACTATACCATACTCTCTCATTACCCATATGAGGCATATATCCGTATTTATTTCATCTCCATCTTCATCCACATTCTCAGCCGGACCAAGAACAACCAATGCCAACATTCCCTTGAACACCACAAGTTGGTGAAAATGGTCGTCAAACTTTGAATAAAATTCATCTAAGTAATTCTCCGGCAGCCTTATCTCTCGAAATATCTCATCATTGACATCAAAAGACAAGATGAAATTGTCATCGTCATTGCCCCAAGTATATGCAACAAAATGCAGAGCTCCATTCAAAAATACACAGGAGTTTGGCAGTACAGCAAAGATAGATCCAATATTGGGTACAGATTCCACCGACAATTCAACAGTTCTCCACGAATCAGTACTCAGTGTGTAAACCTCAGCATCAGGTGGCGGCGCCTTTTCATCACCAAGTCCCTCATAAGACACAATCCTGAGAATCTTGAAATCACTGTTTTGACAATGATAAGCAAATCCAAAGGCGACTGTTTCTAAATATTCGACAGTGAAGGGTCTGAAGTGCATAACATCGATCATTTTAAACTTTTGAATAAATGGGTTCCACAAATATACAGCATTTGTAGGACTAAAAAAGCTATAAAGGAAGAACATGCCATTACAATAGTCAACCACGCTGGAAGCTAAAAAGGGTATTTGATACCTAGAAACCTCGGTGAATGTGCAGTCGCTATTGTAAACTAAAGTACGCAGTTCTTTGTCAGAAGACTTGTATAGCAGAAAACCATTATGGCTGTTATTGTCATGGATATTGGATACTAATGACTTGGGTTGGTTGAGGTTATGATTGAGGTGTGTGGTAATGAAAATGGGGTTTGTGATTGTAGAGTACCATGACTTTGAAACGCACCTGAATCGGATTAAGGATTTCACAGGCAGCCGAGTCAGGATGTCGAATACAACGTCGTGTGGGAGACTCTCGTCCGACAAATTTGGCTTTCTCCTCAGCTGAGACATCGATGATTAGAAGGAAATGCGTGAGAGAAAGAGAGGGAGAGAGTGTATTTTTCGGTTTGCGTTTGTGCAGCGACGAGAAAGGTAAACTAAAGTATTACTGTAACAATTTGGGCACAAGGCTTAAATTGAATTTTTTTTTTTTTTTTTTTTTTTTTCCTTTCTATTCTTTTTGAGAGAGGCTCAATTTTTTTTTTTTTTTGAGCAGAAGGACCAATAAAATTTCATTAAACAGAAAATTAGTCAAAATTGGCTAAGAGTACATTATTGATATACGATGAAACATTCTTCATCCACACTGAAAAATTGCTAACATGTCTAGCATATCTAGCTAAATATGGTTTTTACTTTCTACACCCACAACCAGAAGTACAGCTTGTTATATATATATAAGTATATACATGGATAGGTTGTAGTAATGATATTTGAGTTTGGATAGTATTGTTTTATAAAGATGATAAAATGAAAATTCAAGTTCTGAAATTTTCAAATGAAAATTCTAAATTCAGGATTTTTTATAATGAGAAAAATAATTTTGGAGTTTCTGCCTAATTTAATTGGTGTTCAATTCCTATTCGATCGATGAGCCTTCGATTGATTGATGCTCGATTCCTCTTCACTGATCGAGACTCATAAAATTGAATTTCTATAGAATTTTCTAATAACTATTCTTAATGTTTGAAAATGTTTCATGTCTTGTGAACGGTTTTATGAAATATTTCAACTCTCCATACGTATCTTTAAAGGAATATTACTTTATGGGTATAAATAGTGGTTGATGTTCACTTGATATTTTTTTTTTTCTCCCAAAAGTGAGTTAAAGAAAAAAACACAAGAAATCTTGTGGGTATTCTCTAGAACTATCTGTAGAATAATAGTGTGGGGGCAAATATTGTCTAAGAATAACAATTTTGTGTCTCCCAGTTATCTAATTCTCTATTTATCTTTTTGTTCACTTTGTTCTTTCTTGATTACTTTGTGTATTATCTCCTACACAGCCCATAACTAGGGGCGGAACCACTCCCAAGTGTGAGGTGGCCATAACCCCAACAAAAATTTTGAAATATCCTTCTATAGTATGTAAAAATATTGAGCATTTTGAAGATTTAGCCGATAAAAATTGGAGTTCCCCCCCCCCCCCCCCTAAATATTTTAGTGCAATGTTGCTTTTATAAAATATGCTTTGCACCTAAGAGGTGTAACAAATTGAATCAAATAATTTCATAACTAACAAATTAAAGTAGGTATACCCTATAATTTCAAAAGCAACAAATTAAATCCTGAGATTTCAAAAAATAATATATTAAACTTCAATCTTCAACCCATTGTGTTAGATGTTTAATTTACTACTTTCTGAAATCCTAATTTTCTTTAAGGTAATGACCAAATTGATCTTTTTTGGGCTCTTTGACCATAGGAGTGTTTGTCTTGTTAGTACTTTATAGGACTGACCTAGTATGTCTGTCTTGTCATTGTTACAAAGTTCAAGTTGTGCCCCAATTAATTTAAATTTTCGTTAAAAAATTAAACCTCAAATGAATAGATAGTAAGTTTTTCAACTACAATATCTCATACTAGTTTAATTGATGAGTTTAGAATGAAATATTGAATCAAATGCGGCTGATATATTTTGAATGAGTGAGAAAAATGAGATGGAAAGTGACAAAACATTCATGATATTCACATCAGGGCTGTGAAAATTTGAAAATCTTATTGTTCATGCAAGAGGTTAGTTCCGTTGATGAGTCTAGTATGGTATGAAGCTTTAGCATAACACCTAGTCAAATTACAATACAAGTGATCTCTTCATTTGTTTAGTAGATACATTTCCAGTAAACAAGAAAGTAAAGATAATGTAAAAGTTACCATTATTGTTCATCTCTTTTTGTGTTTAGTGATAAGAGTTTTTTTTTTTTTTTAATGTAAAATTGTCTTTTATATATATATATGATTAGATAGTATGCATCTTACATAGTTCATGTCTAATTTGGTGGGGCCAATTAATCTTTAGATGGATGCAATTACTAATAACAGAGACTATTCTCCGGCTAAAAAGAAGAAGAAGAAATAAAGCTATCCACGGACTCATTTTTTGCACACCTTGGCAAGATAATCATGTCCTCAGAGTTAACATTAAAATGAAGTTTTACCAAAATCATCTTTGAACAATTTGAAATATGATTTCATTTGTGTGGCCCTCATGGATTATTTTGTTTAGGTGTAACCGATTTGATCTGTCAATTGTTTTGTTTTTTAATACCAGATTTGATCAATCAATAAAATAACATTACATATAAAATAAAATAATTTGCATCAGATTGATCCATTGCAAAAAAAATTCTTATTTTTGAACGAATGAGCGACTCTCGCAATGAATGCAATTAATAGAGAGTCTAATAGAAGTGAAAATCAAAAATCAAAGTACAATGTAGAAATTCCCAAGCCTAAGATCAATCAAACAAAGTCCAAATTGGTAAGGACTTCAACTAGTCAATAGATCTCACGACATCCTCAAATGTACGGCTGTTTCGTTCCTTTCACACTAACCATTTCAGGCATGCTAGCATCGTATTCCATACATCCAAGAAAAAGAACTAATTGTACAGGAAGAATGACATTGAATCATTTAGTAATTATTAATCTCTTGTGCACCTTGACACCAATTTCCTAATCAAGAAACTATAAAGGTAGGACCAATGAGTCAACCTTATGCATCTTATACAAATGGCAAATATCCATGCTTCTCTTGACGGCTAATGGCTAAGAACATAGCCAGATCTTGCTGATTAACATTTCTGCCACTAGGACAAAAATTAAATAAGATTATGTTTGCTATACAGTAGGAACTATGCTTGACAATTTTGTCAAGTCAAATAATGTTCATGACACTCCTGATACAATAGCCATAAGTTTATATAAATATAATAGCCATAAACTTTAGAGGAGCCCTCTCTCTCTTGGCTGGATAAATTTCAGTCTTCCACATCACAACAATGCTTTAAGAGGACAATTATCTCTTTTACAAGAACCCCCATCAAGGAAAAGGTAAAGCAAAAAACGAATCTAGATTCACAAGACTCGCAAAATGAAGTTTTTTTTTTTTTTTTTTTAAAGGAACTAGTACTTACAAGACTCAAAAAATTAAGGACCACCAAGTGCCCATTAGCACTTTGTATCTTGATTAGCACTCTGCTGCAGGGGTCACTCCTAGCCTCTTTTGCCTATTTTCCTGTACTTAAAACCTTTCCAAACTAAATTCCAATGATTCAATTATCAACCATCATCAATATCAACGAAACAATCATAAAAAATCTAAGACTCAAAGCGAATCAAAACAGAAGAATCAAAATACATCTCAAAATTAAGTTGAATCCATCCAGGTGCAAAAGAAACCCCTCTAAACTAGGGCATTGAGCTAATGTCATTTACCGAAAGGATTGTTTTCCATTTACTTGGATCCGAAAAGTTACCTACACGTTAATAGAACTGTACCAATCAAAAAGAAAAAAGACAGATGCTTTTCTACAGGTGCTCAAAGATGACCTCTCTTTCCATGACGTTGTGCGAAAGGTTTTGTGTGCTGCTCATAGAGCCCATAAATAAAAGCAAAAATAAACTGAATAATAAAATAAACTGACTTTTTAAACTGGAGCCAAACACGTCCTTCATTTTTTTTTTTTCACGGTATACACTCAAAATTTTATACACGTGTAGATAAAAAACAATCTAAATTTGTTACTTTAGAATGATCATAAGCTTTTTACTTTAAGATGTTGCATTCCATCCCAATGCCTTTTTAAGAAGTGAGAATTAATTAAAAAGCTGCATTAACAACTTCTTTTTCTTTTCTTTTTTATATACATAAGTAATAAAAGATTACAAGCAAATAAACTAGAAATGCATAAATCCCCAAGCCTGAGTCAATCAAACAAAGTCCAAATTAGTAAGGACTTCAACTAATCAATAGATCTCACAACATCCTTGAATGTGCGACTGCTTCATTCCTTCCACATGAACCACATCAGGCATGCTCGAACTGCATTCCACACATCTAAGAAATGTTTCCCAAATAGTTCTACCAAACAAAAAGGAGGGGTGCTACTGTCTTCGGTAGTTAACAATTTGAATTTTGGACCTCTTTTTGAACATTGAGCATTTAGCTTTGTCTTGTAAAACTATTTGGCAGGACTAAGAATGCAAACAACTGGTAGATGCCACTAGCCAGTAGAGCCCCAAAACTATTAGACTAAAATTCATCCACATAAGTCGATATATAATTATTTATAAGTTTGCTTTGAGCACTCATGTTAGTGAGTGTATAATAGAAAAATGTGAAAAATTTACATAATTTTATCTAAAAATAACTCACATTAGCCCAAATATATAATTGTGTTAATTTACAAGTTTGCTACAATAATAGTGTAAATTTTTTTTTTGAAACTATTGTTTCTTTACGTATCTCAAGAATAACGGAAGAGAATTGACGGCAGTTGTTGTGTGTAAAGAAAGAAAAACATTTAAAAAAATAAAGAAAATTTGATATTTTAATGAAATATAGTGTAAAATATATAATTTGATATAAGGTATTTTGAAAAGTAAGTATGCAAAATAAATTAAAAAAATAAGTTCATATGCTAAAATAGACAATAATTTTTGCACAAGCTGACGCGAATGCTCTAAACCATGTAAATTTACATTAACACTACTCATTTTGCATTTAGCTTAATTTTTCATTCTTTGTTGTTGTTGTTGTTGTGTGTGTGTGTGTGTGTTTTTTTTTTTTTTTTGCTAAAGAAAAGAGAAACAATTAAAATTAATATTTTAATAAATGTAGTATAAAATAAATAATTTAATATGAAATATTTTAAAAAATGAGTAGGTAAAATAGAAAAAATAAATCCTTATCATAAAATAAACTGAAATTTTTGGATGAGCTGAGCTGACATGTAAGCTTTAAGCTTAGGGTCCGTTTGGATAGAACTTATTGCTGAAAATTGAAAACTGAAAACACTGTACCAAAATAATTTTTAAATGTGTGAATAGTGTCGTGGGACCCATTTTTAATAAAAAAAATTCTGTAAAGTGAAGTTTGTAGGTCCTGTAAACAGTACATGGGACCCACAAATGTGCTGAAAAGTCAGCAAAAGTGGGCTACTGTTCATGCACAGTGCATGAACAGTAGCCTTTGTCCCCTGACCCATACAGCAGCAAAAAAAAAAAAAAAACAAAACAAAACAAAACGCAAAACGCTGGACGTGGCCACAAAACGCCCAATCCAAACTCAGCCTTAGTTTCCTAAGAAGAGAGCCCAACTATCTGAATGCTAGAACCAACAGACCTATATGTTTGGGCTCTTTAATAACACTAGGCTTAAAAGGATTGTTTGTCTGATTAATGGGACTCACCAAATTGTCATTGGGCCATTCAAGTTATGGACCAATTAGTTTGGTGGACTCAACCCACTTCACCATCATGCAATGTTCAAGAGATAAATCACTCTGATGACTTGCTTTTTTAATTATGTGTTATTTAAAGTCATTTTTCCAAATGTGGGTGTTTGGGACTTTTCAATGGCAAATGTAGACAGAGATATGATATGATATTTCATCAGATGGGCAAGGACGGCAATAAGATGGAGTAGGAGTCGATCATGGTCATGTTACACAGGTCAACTAGGAAAAGAGTGAAAGTATAAGGTGACTTTTGTTTTTGTTTTTTGCTATTTTTATTTTTTATGGAAAGGAAAATGAGAATTGCTTGACTTATGAGTGAGTGTGTTAAGAAAGAGATAGGTAAGTGTCTTTCAAAGTTCAAACAGTTCAAAGTGGAAGAAACCCAAACAAGGCCCAACAAGTCAAGCAATCCATGACATTTTTGCCATCCCTAGTTCGGGAGTCTATTACATTCACTCTAACCTGCCCTTTTATTTTTATCTTTTTTGGGTCTAAGTCTTAAACCAATATCCTCTTTATTTTTCAATTAAAAAAAATCCTTATTATTTTCAATCAATGTTTGCACCCTCCAACTTTGGAGAGAAAAGAAAATAAAAAGGTTGAAGATTGTACCACACAAATCAACATCAAACACTTGGTTTTCACATTTTATTTCAATAAAAAAAAAATAGTTGCTCAAATTTTAAAATACGTTTGGCAACTGTTTTTTCCCTTTATTTTCTGTTTTTAAAAACAATTTTTTTATTTTTGAGATTAAAAAACTTGTTTGACAACTCAAAATGGACAAAAAACAAAAATGTTCTCAAAATTTAATTTGTGAAGGAAACTGAAAACATGCAAAAGACTGTTTTTAGTTTCTATTTTTCAAAAATTAATGAAAATACACTTTTAAGTTAATGAATCTATCTCATTTAAAGAATTAGAATTAGAGTTCAAACCCAAATAACAACATATTTTAGTATTTTTTTCAAAAAACTTTTTTTTTTTTTTAAATTTTAACTAACCAAACATTTTTTTATTTAAAAAATACAAGAAATTTTTTTTTTATTCTCAAAAAAAAAATTTTGAAAATAGAAAATAAAAATTGTTACCAAACATAACCTTAATGTTTTCACTGTCTTCAGCTAGAGTTTCCAAACAAAATGAAGGCTCAATTGAGTTGTCTTCTTTGTTTGATACATTATTGGTTATCAGGGGACAGTGAAATAGGAACTCATACATAAATACAGGGAGATACAAAAGGCTAGCATGATACACCTCCTAGCTCTTTGTGCAATGTAGTCTCTATAGAATGAAAATGCCGCAGCACTTATTGCAATAGTAAGGAGACTGATGATTCAAGACAAAACTACCAGGATGTCCCAGCCCCTGTAGACGAAATTTAATAAAGAAAATGAGAAATGAAACTGAGTCAACAAATAGTTGAATTCAAGTTTGTACGGTGTATCCAAGAGTTAGGCTTTTTTTAATATCCATCACTGTAAATTTCTTTAAGACCTTATCCTCTCTTTTTGTGTGTGTGTTAAAAATACTTAGTATTCTAAAAAAAAAAAAACACACACACACACACAAACACAAAACACAAAAAATACAATTCCAGCACTCATGTAGAACATATACCTTTTATTTTGCACTGCAAAAGGTGCAGCTTTGAACCTGTGAACATATTACTTGAAAGAACACCCATGTCAATAATACAAAAACTGACCAAGGAAAAACCACAACATAGACTACGCATCAATGTTCTTTATGGTAACGATTGGTTTCCACATCTATTTATCAAAGCTTATATTTGGCACACAAACTTAGATGGTTGAATACGGACTTCATAGGATGGAAAGAATGGCAGAGGAGTAAAGCAAATGACACCACCTTTAAGAAAACCATGATACAAGTACAGGTAGAACAAGTGCTTGTCTTGCATACTGTTGCATTATTTAGTAATTAAGGAACTGCATATTAGACTATTAGTATCTGAGGATGTTGCAACAATAATTGTCACATAATAGGGCTTTGTGCTGCGACTGCAGGTAGCTCAAGAAAAGCACTGCTTAGACCTGTCATGACTGATTGGAAAAGACGAATATCAATGATACATTCAGCAGTTTGCAAATAAATCAAATTTCTAGTTTTTACTAATTTCCAAACCCAAATGCCATCAAGGTAGGACCAATGAATCACCCATATGCATCTCAAACAAATATCAAATATTATTTATTTTGGAGACATCTTGTTGATTAGCATGGTTGTCACTAGGACAAAAACGAAATACGATTATGCTTGATAAGCAACAAGCACTTGACAATGACATTGCCATGTCAAATAATGTGGATGGAAATCCCAAGACAATAGTCATAAGTTGAATAAATATTAGCCATAATAAGCTCCTAAGGAACCCTCTCCCTTCTGGTTGGATAAATTTAGTCTTCAATTTCACAGCAATACCATTAAGAGTAATGATACATATGTGTCAAATTTTAAAACATAAAACAAAAAATAAAAGCAATTAGGAAATTTAATTATCATGATGTTGATGTGGTTCCAATCACATTAATTGCTACCTCAGTTTGCAAACTTTTTATTAGTAAAATTGGTGATACTTATAGCAATTTTCATACTATTTAAAGGACAACATAATATAGCTTGCATAAGAGGACAATTCTTCAACGGCTTTCAAATGACACCATAAAAGATTACCCCCACAAGAGGTTCATTAGTTAGCATAAGCAGCCTATCTTTTTTTTTTTTCTTTTTTTTTGATAGGCATATAAGCTGCTATGCTTGAGGTGAAAAATGTCTATCTAAATTCTTAATCCACCAAAAACAAATTAGGCAAACTAAAATACTAAATCCTTCAATCTGGCAAAAATGTTACAAAGGAGACAATGCATCAGTATCTTAACCATTGAAACTGAGCCAGAAAACATTGACTCAAACTGCCCATTAGCACTTTGTATCTTGATTAGCACTCTGTTGCAGGGATCACTTCTAGCCTCTTTTGCCTAATTTCCTTTACTTACAACCTTTCCAAACTAAATTCCAATGAATCAATTATCAACCATCATCAATATCAAGGCAAAAATCATAAAAAATCTAAGACTCAACGCGAATCAAAACAGAAAAATCAAGATACATCTCAAAATTTAGTTGAATCCATCCAGGTGCAAAAGAAACCCCTCTAAAGTAGGGCATTGAGCTAATGTCATTTACCGAAAGGATTGTTTTCCATTTACTTGGATCCGAAAAGTTACCTACACGTTAATAGAACTGTACCAATCAAAAAGAAAAAAGGCAGATGCTCTGCTACAGGTGCTCACAGATGACCTCTCTTTCCATGACATTGTGCCAAAGGTTTTGTGTGCTGCTCCTTGTCTTCCTCATCATCATCATCATCATCATCGAGGCTAATCTGTTGACCAGAAGGAAGATGTCCAGATTTGGATCTGAACGTGGCCAAAGTTGTACTCTCATGAACCTGGCAGTGAGAAGGATCTTGAGGAGCAAGACACTTTACGCGTTGAGAGAAATCCTCTTTTGCTTGCACTGTAGTGTTCATGGGATCACCTTCATCAGCCCGAGAAGGAGTTATACCACCAACTGAATCAGTAACGGGATCACTTGATCCTCCAACATCACGAGGTCCCAAACTACAAAGACATCTCTCAAGAGTCTTTATGGTACTTGCTTGACTTTCCACCTTGTTCCGCTGCAAGAAAATTGGAGATCAATTAGTCAATATTCAAGCAAAAACAATATTACAAAAGGAATGCATACCAAGAGGCCGATTTCATGAGAAAGTTCATTTTGACGGACAAAAGATAATTGGGAACTAGATGAAATCCAGTTCTTCATGGACTCAATAAGGGAATAACACTCCTCAACAAAATCCGCTTCAGCCTACAAAGTAAAAAACAAGTGGGTTAGCACAGAAAAGAAAAGGCAAAATAGAGGCATGTGCATCCCAAGAAGATTACCGGGCCTCCTGTCCATGGCACATAAGGAACATGCTCTGAGCGTGGAACAAGCATAGTTTCAAATTCTCCAGAGTCATTCGTCACTTGCACTTCCCATGAAGGTAAAGAGGGGTACTTCAAACTAAGGGGCAGAGTATCCGGAGAAGAATCAGTTTCTCTAGAATTTTCCTCAAGACTCAAAGAAGTATCAGTCTCAGTCTCAGCTTCAGTTTCTCTATTCATTTCATTTTCCCCCTGAAAGCATAAGCTAATCTCGCTCATTAACATGTTTGTCATTAGGACTACAGCAAAATAACATTATACCTGATAAGCAGGAAGAACTTGACAATGTCATTGTCATGTCAACTAATGTTCACAAAAATCCTAAAACAATAGTCGTAAGTTAAATAAATAATATGCATAAGAGTAATGCTACAAATGTTTCAACTATTAAAACATAAATAAAAAAAACCAAAAAAAAGAATCAAGAAATTTATTTATTATGATGTTGACGTGGTACCAATCACATTAATTTCCACCTCTATTTGTGAACTTCTTGTGGCAAAATTGGTATTACTTTTACCAATTTCTACACTTTAATGTCTTAAATGGTAATAAAGGATTATATGCTGCAACTTGCAGTTGCAAACGATGACAATTCTCCCGCAGCTTGCATATGAGACCATAAAAGACCATCACAAAAAAGGTTCATTAGTTAGTGATGGGGTATGATAAAATATAACTCCAGCATCATCCATGGAGGTCGTCCAGGACAAGACCAGGAAAGCAAATGTTGTAAGAACCTTGTCCTCGGAGATCATTCTTACAGAAGGATGCTTGGACGAGGTTCTCATGGCCAAATTTTACAACACTTCACTGTCTCGTCCAAGAAAGCCATCAACCTCGTCCTCAACAAGGTCGTCCATAAAGGAACGACCTCCCTTAGAAATGAGATACGCTCGGCTGGAGGACCTCTGGACGAGAATCCCTGGACGACCCTTGACACTTGGGAAGATTCCTAAGTATGTACAACAACTCCGTATCACACGCATAACTTCTAATGACCGTTATATGAGAAAAATGTAACTCCTAAACAGTTGTAGAAGTTATCCATGGACCCTCACACCTCCTCAAATCTAGGGGAGGTTACGAGTCTAATAACTGCTCTTAAGACACTATATAAACGCTCATTCAAACCAAACAAAGGTACGTTTTACATTTCCTAAAAAGTTGGAACTCCAAAAGTATAGAGAGAAAACTAACTTTGCTATCGGAGGGTTCTTGGCCAGCAACCCCAGTCACCTTTGATCGTTTTCCTTTCTTTTTCAAACCACCAAGACAGCAAGTAGTCCTTTCAAGTCCGAAACATCCAGTCTACTTATTTTCTTCGCATCATCAAGTAGTATAAGCAGCCATGTAATATTTCATTTATATCAAATGCATAGTAATTATTCTTGAGTGTGAGGTGAAAAATGTCTATGTAAATTCTTAGGCCAATAGTAATAGATTAAGCAAACTAAAATACCAAATCATTCAATCTGGAAAATATGTTAAAAAGGAGAGAATGCATCATTGTTAGTATCTTAACCAATGAAACAGAGGCAGAAAACATTAACTCAATCACTTACATTTGCAAATATCATATACATTAATGGATCAAAAATTAGAATTGTTTATCAAACAACTAATGAGTTCTAAATAGATATTTGAATTGCTGCACGTTTTCTCTAAGCCACAAACCAATAACAATCATTGGGTAGAGACAAACTAAAAAAGAAAATAATTTATAAGATTAATAGATGTAATAATGTAAAAAGCATGAAAGAGTATTTAAGCATTTAGAAATGGTAGTATTCAAGGCGAAAATCTGACATGAACTTCTGCTGTATAGAAAATTAAAGCAGATTCAAGCATATATGTCGTCTACATCATGAAGCCCACCTATCGACTCTCTCACCACCTCAACCGGCTTATATCAAACAAGATACAATATCAATAATTTCATGATTTACAGAAAATCCTAACATTTTCCAGCAGTTTAACAAATATAAAAAATGCATAAGCAATTACACATGTGAGCAAAAATCAAAATCCTGCTATTAGAATATTGAAATATACAATTTGACTTATTGCTGAGGACCAATAAATTAGTCATATGCATCCCAAACAGATTGCTGAAATTATTTCCATTTTTATTTAGACCAAGCCCAAGAGACTAAGCTCACCAACTAGTTCATGCTGTCTCTAAGGAATAAAAATAAATAAGATTATGTTGGCTAAGCATGTACTACACCATGAAATTGTCATTTTTGAGGAAGTGCACAATGTTCTTGACACAAAAAACAGTTGGCATATAATAGCCACAATCTCCAAGGTTATTCTTTTTTGTTTAAAAAATCAATATGTCTGAAAAGGCAACATAATAAAAGCATCATTTAATATGCAAAGTGCATATATGATGCCATGCCACAAAATGTTTGTCAATATAAACATCGCAAAGGTTGTCATTTTGCTAAAAAATTCAAGAAGTCTACCATTTGATACAAACTAATCTTCAAAATTTCAGATGACATTTTTACCTGACCAAGTAAAACCAAGCTCTCCATGGGATCAGTTATGTAACGCAACCAACTATTAGGTCCAACAGTAATTCCAAGGTCCTTCGCGTTTGGACTCTCTGAGTTACCGCGAAATAGAAGTTCACCATTGTCAACGCAGCAAAGAATCTCTCAACCACGTCGCCTAATTCTACAGTTATTTTCGTCCAAGAATCAACCACACCATACTCTCTCATCACCCATATGTAGCATATATCATTATCTAAATACTCAGGTGAAGAAATACCAATCATAGCCAACGATCCCTTGAACACTGCAAGGGAAAACTCACCTTCGAAAATGTCAAAGTCATGCTCCGGGAGAATTATCTTTTGGAATGTCTCATCATGGACATCAAAACACAAGCTGTAACTGTAGTCCTTAGTAAACGCTAAAGCGTGCAGAGCTCCACTAAAAAACAAACATGGGTTTCCATATGTATTAACAATGGACCCAACATTGTGGTCGGAGCCAAACGATATTACAAACCTTCTCCATGAATCCGTACTCAATGCGTAGACCTGAGCCTCAGTCGACCGCGCTGATTCTTCATAGTGAGAAACAAGTCTGAGAATCTTGTAGTCATTGTTTTGGGAATGGTACGCAAACCCAAGACCACGAGTCCGCTCTTTGTCGAACTTGTTGAGAGGAGGAGAGATACACTTAAACATTTTGATGCTTGGGTTCCACAAATAGATTACACGGTCCTCATAACTAATAAGGCAGAACATGCCATTACAGAAGCCAACAATGTCGACAGAAGGAAAGGAAATTTGAAACCTGGAAATCTCGGTAAATGTGCGGTCGCTATTGCAAACAGCCGTACCCAGATCTTTCCGACTTGAACCAGGACCATTCTCTTTGTAATCAGAATATAGCAGATAACCATTGTTGTCGTTGTTAGATAATGATTTGGCTTTGTTGAGGTTGAGGTGTTGGGTAATGAAAATGGGGTCTGCGATGATGGAGTTCCAAGACTTGGAAACGCACCTGAATCTCATCAAGGATTTCACTGCCAGCCGACTCAGTATGTCGAATACGACGTCGTGTGGGAGACGCTCGGATGATAAATTCGGATCTCTCTTGAGTTTAGGCATCGGAAATCGGATTAAGGAAGGGAAATGCGCAACAAGTAGAAGTAGGTGCGTACTGTGTAGGCTGAAATGTGCAACAGGTCTTGTCCTTTTTAATTTTTAGATAAATAAATAGATATGGTTGAAATTGGTCTCATCAAATTTTATTTTATTAGCGCGCGTGTTTATTCTTTATCTTATCCTCTTTTTTTTTTTTTAATATTTATTTATTTATATATGGGTTGCGTTAACGGGTACTATGCGGTGCCTGTTAACCCCAAAATTCTTTTACTTTATTTTCTGACACAAGTTTTATCTTTTTTTCAATTATTTATATCATTTTTTAGTTTTAACTTTGTAGTACTATTCAGAATTTTTTTTACTTTTTCTAACATATTTTTTCTCTTTTTGCCCTTAACCAGTGTTGGTTAACATTCTCTTCTATATATATATTCGGCCGCATTTGTTTCTCAAAAAAAAAAAATTTTTAATATTTTTAGGAACATCAAATTGTATTTCAAGATTTAATGTTTTCTTTAAAGGTATACACTCAAAATTTATACACGTGTAGATAAGAAACACTCTAAATTTTTTTACTTTAGAATGATCATAAGTTTATTACTTTATGATGTTGCATTCCATCCCAATTCCTTTTTAAGAAGTGAGAAATTACAATGCCGCATTAACAACTTACTTTTTTTCTTTCTTTTTTTATATATAAGTGTTAAGTAATAAGATTACAAGCAAATCAACTAGAAAGTCTAATAGCAGTGAAAATAAAAAAATCAAAGTGCAATGCGTAAATCCCCAAGCCGAGTCAATCAAACAAAGTCCAAATTAGTAAAGATTTCAACTAATCAATAGATCTCACAACATCCTTGAATGTGCGACTATTTTGTTCCTTCCACATGAACTATATCAGGCATGCTCGCACTGTATTCCACACATCAAAGAAATGTTTCCCAAATAGTTCTGCCAAACAAAAAGGAGCGGTGTTACTATCTTCGGTAGTTAAGAGTTTGAACTTTAGATCTCTTGTTGAACATTGAATATTTAGCTTTGTCTTGTAAAACTATCTGGCAGGACTAAGAATGCAAACAATTGGTAGATGCCTCTAGCAAGTAGAGCCCCAAAAATATTAGACTAAAATTGATCCACACAAATCAATATATAATTATTTACAAGTTTGCTTTGAGCACTCATGTTAGTGAGTGTATAATAGAAAAATGTGAAAAATTTACACAGTTTTATCTAAAAATAACCCACATCAGCCCAAACGTATAATTGTATTAATTCACAAGTTTGCTACAATAACCATGTAAATTTATGTTGAAACTATTCTTTCTTTACGTATCTATAGAATAAAGGAAGAGAATTGACGACGACTGTTGTGTGTAAAGAAAAAAAAAACTATTAAAAAATAAAGAAAATTTGATATTTTAATAAAATATAGTATAAAATAAATAATTTGATGTAAGTATTTTGAAAAGTACGTAAAATAATTTTTTTCTTTTTAAGTTCATATGCTAAATTAGACAATAATTTTTGCACAAGTTGATGCGAATGCTCTAAACCATGTAAATTTACATTGAGATTACTCATTTTGCATTTAGTTTTGTTTTTTATTCTTTTTTTACCTATCCTGAGAATAAAGGAAGATGGTAGATGATAGTTGTTGTTGTGTATGTGTGTGTGTATGTTTTTTTTTTTTTTTTTTTGCTAAAGGTTGTGAGTGAAGATAGGGAAACAATTAAAATTGATATTTTAATAAAATGTAGTGTAAAATAAATAATTTAATATAAGGTTTTTTTTTTGAAAATAATAGGCAATATTTTGAAAAGTGAGTCTCTAAAATAGAAAAAAATAAATTCTTACGGTAAAATTTTTGGATGAGCTGACATGCAAGCTTTAAGCTTATCTACCTAAGATAAGAGCCCAATATCTAAATGCTGGAACCAACAGACGTATTTGTTTGGGCTCTTCAATAACACTGGGCTTAAAAGAATTGTTTGTCTGATTAATGGGACTCATCGAATTGTCATTGGGCTATTCAAGTTATGGACTAATTAGTTTGGTGGACTTGACCCACTTCACCATCATGCAATGCTCAAGAGATAAATCTCTATGATGACTTGCTTTTTTAATTATGTGTTTTTTATAGTCATTTTTCCAAATGTGGGTGTTTGCGACTTTTCAATGGCAAATGTAGCCAGAGATATGATATTTCATCAGATGGGCAAGGATGGCAATAAGATGGAGTAGGAGTCGAGTCATGGGCATGTTGCACACACATTCTAGGGGTCAACTAGGAAAAGAGTGAAAGTATAAGGTGACTTTTGTTTTTGTTTTTTTGCTTATTTTTATTTTTTATGGAGGGTTGTGTTAATGGGCACTGCAAGGTGCCTGTTAACCACAATATTCTTTACTTTTATTTTTGACAAAATTTTTCTTTTTTGCCGTTTATGTCATTTTTTTTTTTTTTCAGTTTTATAAGTACTATTTGGTGTCTTTTTTGACTTTTTCTAACAATTTTTTGTCTTTTTTGCACTTAACAAGCAGTGCTTGTTAACATTCCTCTTTTATGGAAAGGAAAATGAGAATTGCTTGACTTATAAGTGAGTGTGTTGAGAAAGAGATAGGTAAGTGTCTTCAAAGTTCAAAGTGGAAGAAACCCATAAAAGGCCGAGCAAGTCAAGCAATCCATGATATTTCCGCCATCTCTAGTTCAGGAGTCTATTGCATTCTCTCTAATCTCCCCTTTTGTTTTTATCTTTTTTGGGTCTGAGTCTTCAACCAATATCCTCATTATTTTTCAATTAAAAAAATCCTTATTATTTTCAATCAATGTTTGCACCCTCCAACTTTGGAGAGAAAAGAAAAGAAAAAGGTTGAAGATTGTACCACACAAATTAACATCAAACCCTTGGTTTTTACATTTTATTTCAATAAAAAAATAGTTGCTCAAATTTTAGGGTATGTTTGGTAACTATTTTCCCCCCTATTTTTTGTTTCTAAAAATAATTTTCTATTTTTGAGATTAAAAAACTTGGTTGACAACTTAAAATGGACTGAAAACAAAAACTGTTCTCAAAATTCAATTTGTGAAGGAAACTGAAAACATGCAAAAGACTGTTTTTAGTTTTTATTTTTCAAAAGTTAATGAAAATACACATTTAAGTTAATGAATCTATCTCATTTAATAAGTTAGCGTTAGAGTTCAAACCCTAATAACATCATATTTTAGTTTTTTTTTCCAAAATACAAGAATTTTTTTTTATTCCCCAAAACAAAATTTTGAAAATAGAAAACAAAAACTGTTACCAAACATAACCTTAATGTTTTCACTGTCTTCAACTAGAATTTCTAAAAGATGAAGGCTCAATTGAGTTGTCTTCTTTGTTTGATACATTATTGGTTATTAGGGAGACGGTGAAATAGGAACTCATACATAAATTCAGGGAGATACACCATTGCAGTTTAATAAAGTAAATGAGAAATGAAACTGAGTCAACAAATAGTTGAATTCAAGTTTGTATTGTGTATCCAAGAGTTAAGCTCTTTTAAATGTACATCATTGTCATTTTTTTAAAGATCTTCTCCTCTCTCTCCTTGTGTGTTAAAAATACTTTTAGTATCTGTTTGGATACACGTCCGCGTTTTCTTCAGCGCGTTTTCAGCTTCTTCTTTTTCAGCACAGTTGTTGACCGATTCTTCTGTGAACAGTGCACCCGTGCACTGTTCACGGGTCCCATAAATTTCTTCTTTCAACAACTTTTTTATTAAAAATGAATTTCACGACACTATTTACACATTTAAAAATTATTTTACTACAATGTTTTCAATTTTCAGCAATAAGTTCTATCCAAATGTACTCCTAGTATTCTCAAAAAAACAAAAACAAAACAAACAAACACAAACAATTCAATTCCAGCACTCATGTAGATCATATACCTTTTATTTTGCATTGGAAAAGGTGCAGCATTGAACCTGTGAACATATTACTTGAAAGAACACCAATGTCTATATTACAAAAACTGACCAAGGAAAAACTACAATATAGACTACGCATCCATGTTCTTTATGGTAACGATTGGTTTCCACATCTATTTATCAAAGCTTATATTTGGCACACAAACTTAGATGGTTGAATATGGACTTCATAGGGTCATTATGATGGAGAGAATGGCAGAGAAGAGTTAAGCAAATGACACCACCTTTAAGAAAACCATGATACAAGTACAGGTAGTACAAGTGCTTGTCTTGCATACATTTGCATTATTTAGTAATTAAGGAACTGCATATTAGACTATTAGTAAGTATCTGAGGATGATGCAACAATAATTGTCACATAATAGGGCCTTGTGCTGCGACCGCAGGTAGCTCCAAAAAAGCACTGCTTAGACCTGTCATGACTGATTGGAAACGATGAATATCAATGATACATTCAACAGTTTGCAAATAAATCAAATTCTAGTTTTTACTAATTTCCAAACCCAAATGCTATCAAGGTAGGACCAATGAATCACCCGAATGCATCTCAAACAAATATCAAATATAATTTATTTTGGAGACATCTTGTTGATTAACATGGTTGTCACTAGGATAAAAACGAAATACAATTATGCTTGATAAGCAACAAGCACTTGACAATGACATTGCCATGTCAAATAATGTGGATGGAAATCCAAAGACAATAGTCATAAGTTGAATATATTTTAGCCATAAGCTCCCAAGGAACCCTCTCCCTTCTGGTTGGATAAATTTAGTCTTCAATTTCACAGCAATACTATAAGAGTAAGAGTAATGATACAAATGTGTCAACTTTTAAAACATAAAAATAAAAAAAAAAAAAAAATAATAGCAATTAGGAAATTTAATTATCATGATGTTGATGTGGTTCCAATCACATTAATTGCTACCTCGGTTTGCAAACTTTTTATTAGTAAAATTGGTGGTACTTACAGCATTTTCCATACTTTAATTTCAACAATTGTAGTAAAGGACAACATAATATAGCTTGCATAAGAGGACAATTCTTCAGCAGCTTTCAAATGACACCATAAAAGATTACCACCACAAGAGGTTCATTAGTTAGTATAAGCAGCCTGTGTGGATATAAGCTGCTATGCTTGAGGTGAAAAATGTCTATCTAAATTCTTAATCCACCAAAAACAAATTAAGCAAACTAAAATACTAAATCCTTCAATCCAGCAAAAATGTTACAAAGGAGACAATGCATCAGTATCTTAACCATTGAAACTGAGCCAGAAAACATTGACTCAATCACTTGCATTTGCAAATTTCATATGTGCTAATGGATCAAAAATTAGAACTGCTTATCAAATGACTAATAAGTTCTAAATAGATATTTGAATTGCTGCACATTTTCTCTGCACAAAGCCACAAACCATCAACCATCATTGGATAGTAAGCAAATTAAACAAAGCATCCACTTTAATTAATAGACCTAATAATGTCAAAAATATAAAAATGTACGTATACATGTGTTGAGAAATCAGTGTTCTGGAGAAAATTTGACTTGAACTTCTGCTGTATACAAAATTAAAGAGGATTCAAGCATATAAATTGTCTTTGTCAATAAAAAAATGCATAAGCAATTAAATGTGTGAGCAAAAATTAAAAGTCTGCTATTTAAAATATTAATTTGACTTATTGCTTAGGACCAATGAATCAACTTTATGCATCCCGTACAGATTGCAGAAGTTCATTCTCATTTTCCTTTGGACTAAGCCTAAGATATTTAGCTCACTAATAGCGGCCAGAGGTACAATTTTTTTAGTCCAAGACTCAACAAAACCATACTCCCTCATGTTAATTTATCAAATCACTGAAGACAAACAAAGCCAGCAATTCCTTGAACACTGCAAGTCTCTCATCATATTGGTGCAGCCCTTCTCCTGGGCTATTTTTTTCTCACAAAACCAATTAGGCAATATGCACCGTTTTGGCTCTCCAAAATTCCATTGAACCAAAACACTTTTCCTGGGCTCTACGCTTAATATATGTAATAGATAGACTGATGAAATTTTGAGATGAAAGCTGAAAATAGAGGCTGCAACTTGAGTGACCTGGGCTGGTTTACAGTTTACACACACATATATACTATTTTTATTGATCAGTACACACACATACATATACTTCATAAAATCTCAAGATGCCAAGCTCAATTTTAGAGGCTGCAACTTGGGCAACCTGAGCTTGTTGGAGGTAAACAAGAGCATATAAGTCTCATCCCTAACCAGCACAGCTCAACGTGTGAAATTTTTAGCTCTCACCCAACCCAACCTAGGCTGAAATTAGTTGCCTTGTTGTGACTGAATTGACTCAAGGTGGGTCAGGTTATGCTTCTCTTAATAGTAGTAGTAGTAGTTGGAGATATCAATAGCTTTTTTCTGTCTATTTACAACAGCCAACTTACAAGCAAGATTAGCATACCTTATGCTTAAAAAGCATGCATGATTTACTGTGTATACAAGTGTGTAGATTCACATGTACTGTACAAATTATAAAGAAATCTCATAAATTATAAAAAAAAAAAAAAAAAAAGAAATAATTTGCATGAGTGTTGTATCTGCAAGAGCTAGTATCAGTCTTGTCTCTATGTCAAAGATAGTTGGAACCAATACACCTAGAGTGTCTAGGGCATATATGCTAGGTTGATGTAAAATCTGCAGCTTAACAAACAACGTTTTTAAGCATACATAGATGTTGAAAAAATAAAAAACATTTAAGTGGTAGGACAACAAAAAGAAGAAAAATCGATTTAAAAAGAAAAGGAGCCAGCCAAAATCTTGATGATTTTCCCTGACGTCCAAAACAAGTCTATAAACCAGGCTTATGCAATCATTCATTATTAAAAAAACTTGAGACCTAATTCCAAAAGTTTATTCTTCTATTCATATAAATCTACAGATGCTTGCCATCTCAAGAAGAGAATGGAATTTTAAATTGATAGATAAATCAATAAGAATGGAAACAAAATACAGAAGGGGGCTGGAGACAATCAATTGAGCTTGCACAACAAATTCATAGTTTATAGAAAATATTATTTTGTTGCCTAGAAATCAAAGCATGATATCCAACAAGGTGAGTTGACAAAAATCAAAATCAAGAGTACCACCAAGTACCAATAATTTACAAGCAAAACCAATTTCAAATATAAACTTGATAACCAGTCCAATATTCATTATGATAGGACAAGTGAAACAAGGTCATCTGGACTAAAAACATATAATTTTCACTGTGACATTGTCATGTGTTAGAATGACCACAAAAACCTACTAGGATTACCACATTACTTTGATGCGTACTACAATAGAAGAAAAAAAGAACATAATGATGGCTTCATTGATTTAATATTACAATAAGGAAAAGCAAAATAAAACATAAAATAGAGCATCATTTACTTCATTGGTTTATCTTCACATTTGGATGACATTTATTTGTGATCAAGTAAAACCAGGCTTTCCATAAGATCAGTTGTGTAGGCCATCCAGTTAGGACTTGGAATTCCAATATTGTTCTCGTATAGACTTTCAGGGTCATACAAAACCATCCTTCCCGGAGGCATTATAGTTAGAAGTTGACCACTTTCAGTGCAGCCAAAGAAATTCTTAATCCGCTTGAGTCCTACAGTTTTTAGTGTCCAAGACTCAACCACACCATACTGTCCCATCACCCATATGTCGCATTTATCTAAAACAGTGCCATCTTCATAATCATATACAGAAGGACCAAAAACCATTAGAGCCAATGATCCCTTGAACACCACAAGTCGGTGAACTGCCTGATAGGCAAAAATAAATCTATCTAAGTAATTCTCTGGCAGTCTTATCTCTCGGAATATTTCATCATTGACATCAAAGGACAAAATGAAATCGTTAGTGTTGTTTGCACCCCAAGTATGTGCCATAAAATGTAGAGCTCCATTAAAAAATAAAAAGGGCTCATATTGTATTTCTAAAATAGACCCAAGATTGGGTATCGACTCCACCGAAAATTCAATCCTTCTCCACAAATCCGTACTCAATGTGTAAACCTCGGCCTCAAACCGCGGACCTTTGTTATTGCAAAATATTGAATTGTGGACTATTTTGAGAATCTTGAAGTCATTGTTTTGAAAATGATAGGCAAGTCCAAGACTGTAGTCATTGCGACCAACGTCAAGCATAAGCATCTTAAACTTTTGAATGCTTGGGTTCCATAAATATATTAAAGTATCACGATTTCCAAAAGTCAAGAACATGCCATTACAATAGTCAACCATAACTGCAAGAAAAGGGATTTGAAACCTACAAACCTCAGTCAATGACAATGTGGGATCGTCATAGCAAGCAGCCGTATACAGTTGTTTGTCATCGGTATATAGAAGAAAACCATTGTGATTGTTTTTGGATGATAATGATTTGGCTTTGTTGTGATTGAAGTGTTTGGTAATGAAAATGGGGTCGGTGATTGTAGAGTACCAAGATTTAGAAACGCACCTGAATCTGATTAAGGATTTCACTGGCAGCCGAGTCAGGATGTCGATCACGACGTCGTGTGGGAGACGCTCCGATGACAAATTCCTGAGCTTAGACATCATCGAGAATTCGGTTCGGCCTGCCGACCGAAATAATTGGGAATCAGTCGGTTTCGATCGGTTTTTGGGCCGGTTGGGGAGAGAGAGAGAGCTGGCGAACGAAGCGATAGAGACAGAGAAACTGAGAAAGAAAAGGGAAGAATCATACCGTCACCGTGAGAATAGAATCATCGATGATCAGGCCGGCGTGTGGAGGCCAGTGGCAAAGGCAGATTCGGCGTGAGTGAGAGTTCAAGAGATGTTGAGGCTGTCTGTGTCTGAGAATGAGAGTCAAGAGTAAGAGTGAAATGTGTGGGTGTGAGGTATTTAGGATAACTGGTAGGGTTTTCTAATTAAATTAATTGAAGTTTAATTAGTTTAACTAGATATTTAATTAGTCTAATTTTTTTTTTTTTTTTTTTTTTGGTGCTAAAGTTTAATTTTAGTTAGTTAATCTAATGGGTTAATGCCTTAATTTCAATGGGTTTTAAATAGCAATGTTTACAAAATAAAATGAAAGGCTGGAGGCCCAAATTTTTATTAAAAAAAAAATGAAAAGGTAGGAGGCCCATAGGCTTAAGGTCCAATGTTTGTAACTTTGCAAAGCCTAAAACGTATATTATATTATATTATATATATAATATAAATTATATTATAACATAATTCGGTTCGGTGCATATACACCTAACACCGAAATTGAAACCGAAAATTTCGGTTTTTAAAAAATGAAACCAAAATCGAACCGCACTGTAATCGAATTGAAATTTTGGCAACAATTTGGTCGGTTTTGGGCGGTCTTTTTGGTTTCTCAGTTTTGTGTACACCCCTAATCAAGATGATGATGATTCGAAAGGAAATGCGTTACACTGAGAGAAAGAGAGAGAAAAAGGTAAAAAGAAAACTAATGATATTATGAGGGCGTTTGGATCCGCGTTCTGCGTCCACGTCCGCGTTTTGGCTTCTTTTTTTTTTTTCTTTTTTTTTTTTAAACCCAGCCGCATATATTGACTTTCAGCTATGAACAGTACACAAAATTACTGTTCATGAGTCCCACAAATTTCACTTTTCAGCAACTTTTTCATTAAAAATGGGTCCCACAATACTATTCACACATTTAAAAATTATTTTGCTACAGTGTTTTCAGTTTTCAGTTTTCAGTTTCAGCAAAATAAGTTCTATCCAAACAGACCCTAAGTTGGCTGAGATGACACGAGGTTTAAATACAGGGAGTGTTTGTCTAATTAGTGGGTCACACCCAATTTGTCATATTTGGGAAAATTACAAGATTAAAAGTTCAAGATAATTGGGTGGACTCCATTTACTTCTCCCATCATTCAACTAAATTTATTTATTTTTTGGGAACAAATTAAATCAAACATAATGTTGTTTCACTCAAATTAAGTGTAAAAATATTCAAACACAATTCGAGAATATGACATGAATTTTTTTTTTTTTAATACAATATTCTATTCTAGTATAATTTAAATGTATATGTGTGACAAACTACCTTCTGGAAACTTGAATCTCGGGCCTTACCCCCTACATCCCATTAGTATTTGTACTTGTGAACCGACTACTATACTAAGGGTGCGCGGTGGTCAAACATGACATGAATTTACTTGCTTTGTTGTGAGTTAGTGTTTTATAAATTAGTCAATTTTTGACCTGCTTTGACTCAATTAATAAATTAGTCAATTTTGTGTTAACTTGTTTGAGCCACAATCTACCCACAATGAACTTGTTCATTATTCATGTCAAGATAGAATCACCTGTCTTGACATGAACTCATTTAGCATATATAAATAAATGCCATTTTTATGTAAAAAAAATATTATTGTTAAATATAGAATTGAGTAGCTAAATGAATTTTATTGTTTACTAAAATATAGAAAATTTTGGTTTTAGTTTATCTTTCATAGACTATTGTATTTCTAAATCTTGGCGAATTGTCATTGAGTAAAATAAGAACTTTTTGGTCAAAAAAAGATCTCTTAAGAAAAATTGCTTAAATAACCATCACAATTAATTTAGTATATATGGGTCAAGAATTTAATCAGGCAAAAGAAAACTCCAAAAGGATTGAGAATGAATACACAATAGAAATGATGAAATTAGTTAATATCTAATTAAAAATATGTCCTCGAAACTCTCGAGGATGGATATGATTATTACAACTTCTCATACTCACTTGATTTTTACACTTAGCACTTAAAACTTTTCTTTATGAAGATTTCCAAATTCCCTGCTAATGGGGGGATTTGTCCTTATTTATATAGATGAGGTTCCTCCCCTACCATCCACCTGTAGGGTGGATACCACGTGGGGAAGATACTTATCTCATTTTCTACTTCCCCCTTCTTTTGAGGTAAAGATGAGTGAAAGAAAGGGTGTTGGTTTGCTGGGTATTGTTCTAATGCTCATTCAACAATAAATGCATCAATGCTAGTGGGTGGATTACATTTAATGTGGAGGGGAGGGGATGATTGCTTAACTTAAACACTCTCAGATTCTCAAAAAAAAAAAACTTAAAACACTTTCTTTTTTAGGCCTCCAAACTTATTTGTTCCTCAATCCATACAGTCATTTGTCTGCCTTTTCAGAGCTGGGAGGGTTCTTGACATGTAGCCAAGGATAAAGGGATCCTCAAAGATTCGTTGAGGAGTGATTGGCCCTTAGATGGTTCCTTTTAAGGTCCCTGGTGATCATGCCTTTATCTCTTTTCTCCTCGGTCCCTTGCATGGCTCCAGGGATCTTCAGGGTTGGGCCCGCTCTAAACGAATTGATTAGGCTCTCTTTATCGGGCTTTCTTCGTTTGGCCTTTGGGCCTACAAGCTCAGGCCTATTAGATATAATTGGGTCTATTCCCCCACATATGCTATTAGTAATTTAATTAGTGTTATTATGACATTGATTTGTGTAGTATTTAATTGTTTATAACTAATTTTTTTTATGTGCTTACAAATAAATAAAATATGTTCACCATTTTTTTCATATTCTTTATATGCATTGGAATGGGTCATATATGTATCAATCTAATGCAACATATTTATTAAGCAAGTTGAAATGACTCGTGTTTTTATCAATCCAACAAGAATTATTTATGAAGAGTGTAACTTAGGTTGTATCATGACATTATGCTTGTGTGGGGCAAAAAGATCCTGGTGGGAACGTGGGCCTTTTGGGCCTTGTTAAGGAAGGCCGACCTGACCCTGGGGTTAGAGATTGTTGGCGCTATGGGTCGGCCTATACGCCGAGGATCCGAGGATCCAGCCGAGGATGGTTTTCCCCTCGGACTGACATCAAAGAACCTGAGACTTCATGGTAAAGGTTAGGGAATGACATGGTCAAGACCAATGGTTAAAAGGAGAGAACCCTTGAATGTCCTAGAAGCGCCGATGTTGGAAGAATATCAAAGGCAAAGGCTGCTACCTCCACATTAAAGACCCTGCACCTACCACCCTGGCCGCATTAATGAGGAAGTGACACTTAAACAGTGGAAGGGAAACTTCTAGTTACTGTTCAAAGGCACTAAGAAAAGAAATATCTAGGCTAAGGGAGGAATTGGGGGCAACACGTGGATAAAGTATTAAAAAGAGGAGTATTTAAGGAGGGACCTAGAACAGAAACGGGACGGAACTTTTTGTAACCTAAAAAGAAAAAGGACAAAGAGAGAGATATAATATAAGAACAGCTCTCGGCTTACGTCCGAGGAGGCCTATTTACATTACTCCTTTTTGTTTCCAAGCACTTGCAATCTTTAGTTTGTCATTTCATCCTCATACACTTCTAACCTGGGTTTCAAGCCCACACTCTACAAATTCATATTGTTTAAGGCTCATTGGGCCTGAGCCCATAACTGTTCTTGGGTCCAGGTGCAATTGTGCACTTACAATGCTTACAAGTGGTTTTTAAAAAAAAAAAAATTAAAGAAAGAATCCAAAAGGGGTGAATAAGTGTTTTTTTTTTTTTAAATTTAGAAAAAATGTGGGTTATACATTTTTTTTTTCTTCACTTCTAAGGATAAAAAAAATTAAGTGATGTTAGCAATATTCATAATTTTATCACATAGGTCTTACAAATTTTTGTGTCACTAAGAACAATAAGTAATTCAAATACTTATATATTTTCTTGTAGTTGTTAAAGTGCCATCAATCATATTCTTTTCCACATCAATTTGTAAGATTTTGGTAGTAAAATTTGTAGTAGGCTTTCCGCAGAAAAAAATTAGATAAATGTTATTCCAACCAAATCACCATTAAGTGAAAGAAAATACTGGAGTTATTATAGATTTTAGTACAAAAAAATGTACAATTTAATGTGGCAAGAATATGATTGGTACCTTTTAAACAATATAATTAATGAATGTTTGAATCATTTTATTTTGAAAATGATACAAGTCAGTTTGTGAAACCCATGCAGTAAAATTTGTAAGACCCCTAACATTGCTCATGTGAATTAGTCATATTAAAACATGAGAACAATGGATATATATATATAGGCCAAAATGGCTAGATACCATTGTTTGAAAATATTTTGCAATCTACTACTGTTTCTGAAATATTTAGAAATCTACCACCTTTTTGAAACTTGATTTTGTGGAAATCGAGTTTTCAATGGTACTTTCAAAAAATTTTCATGGTACTCAAGTTCCATGAACTCGAGTTTCATAAAAAAATTTCAAAATCTTTTCGTGGTACTCAAGTTCCATGAACTCAAGTACCATTGAAAACTCGATTTCCACAAAATCAAGTTTCAAAAAGGTGATAGATTGCTAAATATTTCGCAAACAGTAGTAGACTATACATAGTTTCCCAAATAGTGGTAGATGACCATTTTTGCTTATATATATAAAACACTGTCATTAACTAAATTTAAGTGATATTTAAATATAAAGAGCCTCGTTTAAAGTTTTCACTTTAGGCCTCCAATTGAATTGAGAAGGCCATGCACACTTAAAAAATGGGTTGGGTTAGGATTTATGGGTTTTGACATGAGTATTAAATTAATCAAGTTGGTGTTTGACCCATTTAATAGAATACCCTTACTTTGATAAGCCAAAAACAACTTACCAACATTAATTGCTACACCTTAAAGATACTATTTATTGTGTAAATCTTTTTGATGATGTCTCTTTTTCTTTTGTTAAAAGAGAGGGCAATTCTTACACCCATCTCTTAGCCCTCCGGGCTGCTTTATGGAATTGATCTAGGGCTGCTCCAATCTCTTGTCCCCCAGCTATTGTTTCTAAAAGAGATGGGCAGGCCAAAATGGGCATTTGCCCATTTCGTTCAAAACAAGTAGCAAAATGCCCATACTCTAAAACTATTTAGCAAAATACCCCTGTTTTGAAACTCGATTTAATGAAAATCGAGTTACTTGCAAAATGTTACATGGAACTCTGTTAGGAACCTAGAGGTCCCTAATGGGGATGAGTATGAATTGTAAGGGAATTTATGGAAATTGTAGGGAAATTGACGTAATTCGAAATAGTCACTCTCCATAGAAAAAAAGAGAGATTGAGAGAGAGAGAGAAATGCACTAAGAAATTGGTTTATTCTTCAATTGATATCTCATATTAGATTACAATCATGTATTTATAGGAGACTAGCTCTAATCTCATTAGCCCACATGGCCTCATCCTACTAGTTCTATTATTCCTCATGTGCATTAATAATTTCAACATGTGTTAAATGTGAGTAACATGCTTGGAATTGTAACTAATTAACTAAATCTCAATACAACAATTATTATCCATAAGCTTATAACATTCCTAACAAACTCGAGTTCCATGTAATTTTTTTTAATGTTTTTGTCTATAAATCATTTTTCTAAAAATCGAGTTTTTCATTGAAACTCGATTTTTAGAAAATCGAGTTTAAAACAGGAACATATGACTAAATAGTTTCAGAATAAGGGCATTTTGCTACTTGTTTTGGGCGAAAGGGGCAAATGCCCATTTTGGCCGAGATGGGCGAGGAAAAACTATTTTATAAGCCAAACATATTTTAAGGGCGGGAAAACTATTGTTTCTAAAAAGAAATGATGTTTATTCAGAAAAAAAAAAAATGCTAACCTTTAATGGTCTAATGTTAATTTATTACATTTGGAAATCTCAAAGTTTAGTTTGTTACTTAAACGAAAATCTTGCCCGTCACCCATTCTTGTGAGGAGGGAAAACTATTTTATGAGCCAAAACTCAATTCAATTGCAGGATATGATTTAATAATTAATTAATTTAGCCTCGGTCGAAAAGGCTAATTGGAAAAGATGATTATCAATGATGCATTCAACAGTTTTCAAATACTAAGAATTTCTAGTGCTCCAGAAAGTATCATGGTAGGAGCAATGAATAACCAATTATATGCTGAAATGCTAATATATATATATATATATATATATATATATATATATATATATATATATATATATATATATATATAGAAGCTTATATTAATGTATACTTGCTGCACGTGAGTTATTATAATTGTCAAACACAGAATTATTCCAGTATTTGTGTAAAGCCCACGTGTGCTATTAGCTTAGTACGAATAGCAGGTTCTCATAGTGATGTAAAGTAATGTGATGAATCTCAAGCAGTCAAGATTAATCTCATATGCATTTTATTATTATTATTTTCAGTACAAAGATCAATTTCATTGAAGACAAAATACGAGATTTACAAAACAAAACTATTCTGGGCTTCAGAAACAATAACCCGGAAAAAAGAAGCTGAGAAAAGGAATAAGCCCGGGCTCCTAGTTCATAAGCTGCTACATTTACTTCTCTTGTAATCCAGTTGAACAAGCACCTTAAAAAAGACATTGCCAACAACTGAATGTCTTGGATTGAATTGCAAGATCTTCCAACTTTCCTGTTTTCCTTTGGACCCAATTGCATCTAGGCAGCGTTTCGAATCCCCTTCAGGGATTATATTGGGCAATTCCATGCTTGTTGGCTGTTGCTAGGCCAATTGCCCACCACATAGCCTCACTTTCTACCACCTCCGTGTCTACTAAGTATGAAATAGTTACCTCAGCACTTCACCTCACCTCTACGAGTCCTGGCGAGTTGCAACCATAGCCAAGATTGAGAGGTTTGAGCAAACTGCTGCATCATGGTACCCTTTAACAGGACCTTTGCTCGCTTCTCTGGGGTCCAGCAACTGCAGGTCTTTCAAGAAAGTGCTGCTAAGACCTGAATGACTTGGTCTATATTGATCTTATTTTCTCTCAAATACACTTGATTCCTTACTCTCCAAATCCGGTCAAACACCATGGCTGTGGAAAAACTATATTCAGCTCACTCTCAATGCATGTTGCAATCTTCTTTTTATTCTTTGCTTTTTGTTAATAGTAACTTCTCTTTCATAGGCATCTTGTACAAATAGCAAATATTCATGCCTTCTTTTCTAGTGCTAAATTGCTAATGGCAAAAGACCTTAAGCTGATCTAGCTCTTACAAGCAAGCACATATGCTTAGCAAACATACATCTATGCCTGCTTAGCTCAGCCTGACAGTTCCTACCAATAAAACATGTATAAAATCTCTTGAATGTGTTACTTTTGAAGTCTTCCTGCACTAAACAAAGTTCCATCAGAATTCACAAGCTCACTTTGTAGAGTCCAAATCTTCTGTCCCACTTTTCCTGCTCCACTCTATACTCCAATAATAAAAACTTGTCACGTGTTCACCTAATTAATTAAATACTACTATTAATTAATAACCGTAGCATTAATAAGTCAATAATGATAGTATTTAATTAATTAGATGAACACGTGATAAGTTTTTATTGGTGGAGTATAAAGTGGAGCAGAAAAAGTGGGACAGAAGATTTGGACTCCACTTTGTATGGTCACCTTATTCAGCTGACTACTGCCTTCAATTAGGACCCCAACAAGTCAAGTATATAACTTTCCTCAGTTACTCCAACTGCTTCATTTTATCATCTCTCAATTTGGTTGAAACCGTTGCAGAAGTTGAAAACAGCTTCCGATGGTTCTAAGAATGTTGCTGTGCTAATCTCATGATAAAATTTGAACTCATCTTCTAACCTTCACAAGACTGTTCTTTGCTCTTGAAATTGGAAGCACAGATTTGTAAACTTTGTGTAGCAAATAAAAGTGGTCTAAGAAGGATACGTGCTTGATGAAGCAAGTCGTTTGGAGCAGTGGAGGGGTCACTTTTATATGTATATATATATATAGGGAGAGATGAGAAGATGGGTACCTAGTGGAAGAAGTTGACACTTTGGGAAAAACCAGAGGCTATAGCAATTTGGTGTGCCAGTAGCTGCACCAGGATTTCTTTCAGGTTCCATTTCAGCACTGCAAGAGAGACAAAAGGCATTAAAACATGACATATTAAATGTAGAGATACACCACAATATCCTGAGAACCCATGTGACTCACAATTGAGAACTGCTTATGTTTTAGCAAATAAGGTTGGAGTGCACAAGTGCAATTTTTTCTTTTCTTTTCATTTTTTTCCCCTGCTCGGGGTCAAAATTAGGACACCACCAAGGCTGATTGAATACATTCCACAGTTTGCTAATCAATCAAATTTTGGAGACATCTTGTTGATTAACATGTTTGTCACTAGGATGATCATGTAATACGGTTATGATTGATCAGCAATAAGCACTTGACAATGACATTGTCATGCCAATAATGAACATGGCAATCCTAACTCCCGAGACAATAGTCATAAGTTAAATAAATAATAGCCATAAGCTCCTAAGGAACCCTCTCCATTCTGGTTGGATAAATTTAGTCTTCTATGTCACAACAATATTATGAGAGTAATGTTACAAATGTGTCAACTTTTAAAACACAAAACAAAAATTAAGAAATTTATTTATCATGACGTTGATGTGGTACCAATCACAGTAATTGCCACCTTAGTTTGCAAACTTTTTGTACTAAAATTGGTGGTACTTTAAGCAGTTTCCACACTTTCATGTCTACAATTGTTAGGGACTACATAATACAAATAGCATAAGAGGAAACTTCTTCAGCAGCTTTCATATGACACCATAAAAGACTATCACCTTTAAAGGTTCATTAGTTGGTATAAACAGCCACATCTTTTTTTTTTTTTTTTTGATAGATGTATAAACAGCCAAACTTGAGGTGAAAAAGGTCTATCCAAATTCTTCAGCCAGCAATAAAAAATTAAGCAACTAAAATACTAAATCATTCAATCTGGAAAAAAAAATGTTACAAAGGAGAGAATGCAACAGATTATTAGTATCTTAAACATTGAAACTGAGCCAGAAAAGATTGACTCAATCACTTGCATTTGCAAATATCATATTTACTAGATTGGAGGATTAGAAAGATGACTATTCATTTCCAATTGGCTGTTTTTGCATTAATTGCAAATGGATAAAAAACTAGAACCGCTTATCAAATGACTAATAAGTTCTAAATAGATATTTGAATTGCTGCACATTTTCTCTGCACAGAGATGCATACTAACAACAATCATTGGATAGTACACAAATTACACAAATCATATATTTTATTAGATTTATAAACCTAATAATGTTAAAAGCATGTAAAAGTATACATGCATTAAGAAATAATAGTGTTCAGGAGAAAATTTGAATTTCACTTCTGCTGTATACAAAATTAAAGAGGATTCAAGCACATACACTACCTATGCCAATAAGCCCACCTATCAACTATCTCACTACCCCAACTGGCTTATATCATACAATATAGAATATATCAATAATTTCATGATTTTCAGCTAATACTACCATTTTAAAGCAATTTAACAATTGTTAAATAAAAATAGTAAGCAATTAATATGTGAGCAAAAATCAATAGCCTGATATTTAAGATATTAAAATATACACTTTGACCTATTGCTTAGGATGGATATATCAGCTTTATACATCCCATACAAATTGCAGAAGTTCATTCCCAATTTTCTTTACACTAAGCCTAACAGACTAATCTCACCAACTGGTTCATGTTGTCCTAAGGCATTACGTTGGCTAAGAATGTCAACTGCACCATGACATTGCAATCTTTGGGGAAATACAGAATGTGCTTGACACAGAAATCAGATCACATATAATAGCCACAATCTCCAAGGGGATTCCTTTCTGATTAATAAATTAATCTGCCTACATTGATTTAATACTACAATAAGGTTAAAAAAATCAAAATAATAAGAGCATCATTTAATACTCAAAGTGCATATATGATGCCATATCACAAAAAACTTGTCAATATGAACTTCACAAAGATTTTCAGTTTGCTAAAAACTTCACTTTACTAATCTTTAACACAAACTAATCATGATATTCAGATGGATTTTTTACCTGATCAAGTAAAACCAAGCTCTCCATAAGATCAGCTGTGTAATACAACCAGAAAGGAATTTGAATTCCAAGATGGTTCACTTTCAGATTCTCAGTGTCTAATGAAACGAGCCTTCTGTCAAACATTTGGACTAGAAATTCACCACTGTTAGTGCAGCCAAAGAGCTTGATAATCCAATCAAACAGTACATTTGTTTTTGTCCAAGACTCAACCACACCATACTCTCTCATCACCCATATGAGGCATATATTCGAAGTATCTGGTCCAACATCATCTTCTTCTTCTTCTACTTCATCATCTTCATCTACATCATCGTCTGGACCAATAACAATCAAAGCCAACGATCCCCTGAACACCACAAGTTGGTGAACGTGGTGGTCAGAATTCGGACCTAATCCATCTAAGTAATTCTCGGGCAGTTTTATGTCTCGAAATATCTCGTCATTGAGATCAAAGGACAGAATGAAACTATTATTGTTGTTGCCCCAAGTACGCGCTATAAAATGCAGAGCTCCATTGAAAAACAAACAGGAGTTAGGTTGTACAGCAAGAATATACCTAATATTGGGTACAGACTCCACCAATATTTCAACAGTTCTCCACGAATCAGTACCCAATGTGTAAACCTCGGCCTCAGCCGGGGGTGCTTTTTCTTCATCAAACGCTTTATAAGACACAATTCTCAGAATCTTGAAATCACTGATTTGAGCAAAATAGGCAAATCCAAAGGCAACGCTATCAAAATAGTCCATTGTAAAGGGTCTGAATCGCGTAGCATCGATGGTTTTAAACATTCGAATGCTTGGGTTCCACAGATAAATTGTAGGATTAACATAGCTATAAAGGAAGAAAATCCCATTACAATAGTCTACCATGTTGGCACCCCACAAGGGGATTTGAAACCTAGAAACCTCAGTTAATGTGCGGTCGCTATTGTAAACTAAAGTAGACAATTCATTATCAGTCTTACACAGCAGATAACCATTGTGGTTGTTCTTGGATGATAATTTGAGGTTGAGATTGAAGTTGAGGTGTTTGGTAATAAATATGCGGCTGGTGATCGTAGCGTACCATGACTTGGAAACGCACCTGAATCGGATTAAGGATTTCACCGGCAGCCGTGTCAGGATGTCGAATACGACGTCGTCGGAGAGAACCTCGTACGACAAATCTAGCTTTCTCCTGAGCTGAGACAACATCGTTTGTTATTCGAAGGAAAATGAGCGATGACCGATGAGAGAGATACTTCGAGATATTTATGTTTGTGTTTGCGAGAAACCTATGTGCTCTTTCTAACTTGAACTACTAGTTGCTGCTAAAATATTTCGAGATATTTCGGTCTGTGTTCGATTTGAATAAGGCAGATTATTAGATGGGCTTTTAAAAGCTAGTCAATGGACATCCATATATTCGGAGTCGATCCACTTCTAAAAATATAGTCATTAACTTCTTTCCTTTTTTTGCCCATGACTTCCTCCATACTCCAGAACCTACCAGAGCTCTCTTTCTTTCTCTTGACAAAGTGTCGATCCGCTGCTACAAGAAAGTTTCCATCCGCTTATTTTGCTGGGAGTGAAAATTTATTGTCGACAGCGTATAAAAGTTGAGTTAAAATAGTATAGAATTACAAGTAGATAATAGCAAAAAAAATACAATAAAATTTATAAATAATAATAAAAATAAATTAAATAATAAAGTATTTTTTATTTTTTCTTTCAATCAAATGAGGCTACATCTTGAAATGTTCATTTATTTTTAATGACTATATTTTTTCATAAACCCAAAAACTACTTGCGGTAACGATATAGTGAATTGTAGGTCATTTAATTTTAACTATAAATTATTCTAAAAAAAATTTAACTAAAAATGTTACATTTACAATATTTTGCACAATACTTTTACAATAAATTTTATATGATAAGTTGTTACTATTTCTAATTTGAACTCACTAGTCACTACTAAAATTATTTTTTCTTACCAATAATAGCCAATAACAACTTACTACATAAAACTTTTTGTAAAAATATTATAACAGAATTTCTTAATTTTAATTTCTTATTCTTTAATTTATTTTTTCCTTATTATTTATTTTTTCATCCATATGATTTCTTCTTTTCTTTTTTCTTTTCCCTCTTTTTTGTCCTTCACACGTGTACCTTTGCTCTTTTCCTTCTTTCCTCTTTTTTCCCAAACACTTCCTCCAAACCCCAAAACATACCAGAGCTCTCTTTCTTTCTTCTTCTTCTTCTTTTTTTTTTTTTTTTTTAATTTTTTTTGCCTTTCTCTTTTTCTCTTACCACTTCGTCCAAACTAGAGAGAATACCAGAGATCTCTCTCTTTCTCTCACAAACAGAGATCGCCGGTGGATAACTCATCCTCTCCACCACCACTAGTCCTCCTCCCCACAGCAGCTCAGATGGGTCCGATTTGCTTTGTTTTTTTTGTTTTCATTTTTTGTTCTGATTAGTTTTAAGATTATGATTTGAGTTTGTATTTAAATTGTGATTGAGTTTAGAGATGTTTGAGAGAGCAAAGATTTGGAATGGTTGAGTTGTAGCCGTTGTGATTGTTGAGTAAAAATTGAATATCTCAATGGGTGTGTTGAAATTTTTATTCCCATTAATTCTTTTGTTAATGAGCAGTAGCTCATCAGACCAAAAAAACTACTGTTCATTAGCAAACATTTTTTTTACTAATGAACAGTGAATTAGAGAGATTGTTGGAGCAAGTTTTTGTGGGTTTACTTTCCAAATTTTGGATTTAGAGAGCTTGTTAGAGATGCTCTAATGCAGTGGCTCTAAACCCAAGCTACCAATAAATATGAAATAAAGATATGGAAAAAAAAGAAGGAAAGAATGACATTTGAGACTGCAAAGAAGGAAAGAAACACATGTTTTGAAAGATGATAATAGAATATGTATAAATAAAAATATAATTAATATAATAGGTAAAATCAAATAATTTATATATATATATATACACACACGCATACGTAATGCCAAAGAGGAGGGAAAGGCAAAAACCGACATAGAGTAGAGTGATGGCTAAGCAAGACGAAATATTTTCGTCATTCCCATATAAGGGCATGATAGAGTATTGTTTTGTTTAAACTAGACCCTAATGTATGTGATTATGCTCTCAGAGAGAGAGAGAGAGAGAGAGAGAGAGGCAAAACTTAGAGAAAACTCAATTAGATTTTAAATTGGATTTTAATTAGAGTTTAATTTTTCGTCATGTGTCTATCAAAGTTTCTAATTTTTGGAGTTTAATTTTTTGTCATGTGTCTATCTAAGTTTAATTTTTGTAGCAAGTGAATTATTGGGTGCAAAAACCGAAGAGTCTACAACAAATTAAATTCTTAATTATATATATGTATGTAAGTGCACAATTTGTACCCGGACCCAACCGAGTGATGGGTTTAGGCTCAAAATACCTTATACAATGAAATTTGTAGAGTGTGATCTTGAAACTTAGGTTTTATGGATATTGGACAACAGATAGGTGGACTAGATCGCCACTATCTACGCAATCAATGGATGAAAATAACGAAAATTCTCCTTGGACGTAAGCCGAGGATCACTTGTATTGCCTTTATTTCTTTAAACCAAAGATTAAAATTGAAGATAATGTGTACAAGCTGAAAATAGAGGCTGCAACTTGAGCAACCTCGCTGGTTTACACACACATATTTAAATTTTTTTAATCAGTACATATATATACATAAGCTTTATGAAATCTTGAGATGCCAAGCTCAAAATTTTAGACGCTGCAACTTGGGCAACCTGAGCTCATTGGAGGTGAACAAGTGCATGCAAGTCTCATCCCTAACCAGAACAGCTTCATGTGTGAAACTTTGAGCCCTCACCCAACCCAACTTAGGCTGAAATTAGTTGCCTTGTTGCCAGTGGCGGCGCCACATGTAGGTCAGGGTGGTCCTAGGACCACCCTGACCTGAATTCTTTTTTTTTTAATATATATATAATAAAAAAAATTTATTTATCTAACTATAAAAAAAAATTAGGAACACCCTCAAAAAAATTAGGAACACTCTCAAAAAAATTTTATGCCAATAAAATTAAATTTTGGTAGATTATTTGTTACATTTTGGCTGGAACCAGTTTTTAGAAGAAAAAAAAAAAACTCTTAAACTGACAAACTCGTCAGCACAGCATGTCATTACTTGCGTCGAACGCCTAAAAAACAAATTCAACTATTGCAAAGGTCGGCTTCTTCTTCTTCTTTGCTTCGTCTCAGACGTTCTGCTAGTCTACCTCTTCTTTCTTTTTTTACTCTAGTTTTTGCTTTGTCAAGTTTTTTCTTTAGTTTGCTTTTTAGACTTTTAGCTTGCTCACCCCACCCACATGACAAAGCTTTGGAAATGACAAAACTCAAAAAGCTAACAAAAGATTTTGATTTCAAATTTATTTATTGAGTCTTTCTTCTTCCCAATATGATATACATATATACACTCTTATTGTACTATTTTTTGTTGTTATTTTTCATTATTCAATTACAAATTTATGTTTTAATATTCTAAAACAAAAACTGTTATGTAATAACTAAATGATTTGAGTGTCAAAAAAGAAAAACTAATGATTTGTTTATTTGAGTTTTACTTATTTGGATCAATAATTTTATGTTGTATAAGAAAATATAAATATTTTTTATTTTTATTTTTTTTTAGAAATCCCGAAACACCCTGAAACGGTACGTCGAAATAGATCGGTACCAAAATATTTCGTTCCACTAAACAAACCGAAACAAGGTCCAAAACGGTATTCACAACATTGCTTTCAAGCAAAAAGAAAAAGCTAAAAAAAAATTTGAACTAAAATCTAAAAAATAAAAAATTGTAATAGAAAATCTGAATAAAAAAAAAATTGTAACAGAGCAAGCCACCAAGGAACACCCTGAGAAACAATCCTGGAGCCGCCACTGCTTGTTGCGACTGAATTAGCTCAAGCTGGGTAAGGTTATGCTTCTCTTAATAGTAGTAGTATTGGTTGGAGATATCAATAGCTTATTTCTGTCTATTTATAACAGCCAACTTTGAAGCAAGATTAGCATACTTTTGCTTAAAAAGCATGCATGTGTTGCTGTGTGTATACAAGTGTGAATATTCACATGTACTATAAAATTATAAAGAAATCTCATAAAAAAAACTAAAGAGAAAATACATGCAAGAGTACTGTATCTGCAAGAGCTAGCGTCAGTCTTGTCTCTATGTCAAGGATACTTGGAACCAATACACCTAGAGTGTGTAGGATATATATACTAGGTTGATGTGCAATATGCAGCTTAACAATCAACGCTTTTAAGCATACATAGATGTTGAAACAAAAGCATTTAGCAGTAGGACAACAAAAGGAAGAAAAATGAAGATTTAAAAAGTAAAGGACCCAGCCAAAATCTTGATGATTTTCCCTGAAGACCTAATTCCAAAAGTTTATTCTTCTATTCATACGAATCCACAGTTGCTTGCCAGCATAAAAAGAGAATAAAAATTATAAATTGATAGATAAATCAATAAGAAAGGTATTAAAATAAGGAAGGGGGCCGGCAACAATCAATTGAACCTGCGCAACAAATTATAGTTTATAGAAAATATTATTTTGTTGCCTGGGAATCAAAGCATAACATCCAACAAGGTGAGTTGAAAAAAAATCAAAATCAAGGGTACCAACAAGTACCAATAATTTACAAGCAAAACCAATTTCAATTATAAACTTGATACCCAATTTAATATTCATTATGATAGGACAAGTGTTATGTTGGCTAAACATATATGTTTCCCTGTGACATTGCCATGTGTTAGAATGACAAAATAAACCAAGTGTGAATATTCACATGTACTGTAAAAATTATAAAGAAATCTCATAAAAAAACCAAAGAGAAAATACACGCAAGAGTATTGTATCTGCAAGAGCTAGCGTCAGTCTTGTCTCTATGTCAAAGATTCTTGGAACCAATACACCTACAGTGTGTAGGACATACACGCTAGGTTGATGTGCAATATGCAGCTTGACATATTCAACGTTTTTAAGCATACATAGATGTTGAAACAAAAGCATTTAGCAGTAGGACAACAAAAAGAAGAAAAATGAAGATTTAAAAAGTAAAGGACCCAGCCAAAAAGGTGAGTTGAAAAATATCAAAATCAAGGGTACCACCAAGCACCAATAATTTACAAGTAAAACCAATTTCAATTATAAACTTGATACCCAATCCAATATTGATTATGATAGGACAAGTATTATGATGGCTAAACATATATGTTTCCCTGCGACATTGCCATGTGTTATTATGACCAAATAAACCAAAAAGGATCACCACATTACTTTCATGCTACTACAATAGAAAAAAAAAGAACATAAGAGCATCCACAGCAGTGGAGCTAAAAAATTAGCTTTTTAGCTTCACCAAAAGTTACTTTATCTATTTTACCTATACATATCTACACATATGCTGCAGCAGTGGATCTATTTTAGCTTTCAACACAATAAAATAATATAAACATCACAATAAAATAATATACCTCCTACAATAAAATAATATATCCCACAACTCAAAAAACATTCATACAACCAACCACAACCACAACCACCTTTACCATCAGCCACAGTCACAACAACCACCACCACCACCACCACCAGTCCACAGCAGCAAAAAAAAAAAAAAAAAAAAAAAAAAAAAAAAAAACTGAAATCTCCAATCTTTTTCCTCAACCCAGACCAAACAAAATCACCAATAATAAACAAAATAAAAATCATCAATCATAGAGCTGGGCTTCGGTGAGGAGGACAATGTCGGCGTGGGTTTGATCGGCGGAAGAGAAGTGGATTGAGGCGGAGGTCTGATCGGCGGATTGGCGGTGAATCGGTGTTGCGTGGAGCTGAATCGGCGTGGGTCTGATTGGCGGTGAGCTTGCGTGGAGCTGAATCGGCGTGGGTCTGATCGGCGGTGAGCTTGCGTGGGTCTCAGCTGATCGGCGTCGGCGTGGGTCTCAGCTGATCGGCGTCGGCGTGGCTCTCAGCTGACGTTGAAGGCGGCGTCGGCAGCAGCGAGCTTCAGAGTGTGATTGTGAAGAGAAAGAGAGAGGAGAGAGTGAAATGTGAAATGGAGAGGAGAGAGTGAAATGCTTCAGAGAGTGATCTATCATGCCCGAATAAAAAAATATATTTTTTTTATAACTTTCAGCTACAGTGCTCATGTATTGATACATGAGCACTGTAGCGCAAAGCTAAAATTTTTTAGCTTTGCCTCCACTGCTGCGGGTGGGTTTTTGGGGTTTGAGTGGAGCTAAAATAGCAATATAGCTATTTAGCTCCACTGCTGTGAATGCTCTAACGATGGCTTCATTGATTTAATATTACAATAAGAAATAGCAAAAGAAAACATAAAAGGAGCATCATTTACTTCATTGATTTAATATTTATTTGTGATCTAGTAAAACCAAGCTCTCCATAAGATCAGTTGTGTAGCCCAGCCAGTAAGGACTTGGAATTTCAATATTGCTCTTGTTCCGACTCTCAGGGTCATAAGAAACAATCCTTCCTGACATTTGAAAAAATAGAAGTTGACCACTGTCAGTGCAGCCCAAGAATGTCTGGCCTGGCTTGACTGCTACAGTTTTTTTTTTGTCCAAGACTCAACCACACCATACTGTCTCATCACCCATATCACGCACATATATGTAACTCCTTCATCTTCAACTTGAGCAATACCAAAAGCAATTAGAGCCAATGATCCCTTGAACACCGCAAGTCGGAAATCTTGTCTGTTACCAATTGGAATTAATCCATCATCTAAGTCATTCTCGGGAAGTCTTATCTCTCGGAATATTTCATCGTTGACATCAAAGGACAAAATAAAATTGTTCAAGTGTTGTTTTTACCCCTGGTATATGCCATAGAATGCAGAGCTCCATTGCAAAACAAAAAGGGTTCATGTTGTATTTCATAAACAGATCCAAAATTGGGTACAGACTCCACCGAAAATTCAACCCTTCTCCATAAATCTGTACTCAATGTGTAAACCTTCGCCTCAAACAGCGGCCTTTTTTTTTATTGTAAACGAAAGTAGGATGAAACGCAATTTGGAGAATCTTGAAGTCATTGTTTTTAGAATGATAGGCAAGTCCAGCAGTGAAACTAATAGGAGCATTAGCGAACATCTTAAACTTTTGAATGCTTGGGTTCCATAAATATATTATACGATCGCGAAGATATCCATAAATCAAGAACATGCCATTAAAAAAGCTAATCTTGTAGAAATTTACAGAAAAGGGAATTTGAAACCTAGAAACCTCAGTCGATGTCAATGTCAATTTGGGGTCGCCATTGCCATTGCAAACGGCCGTACACAGTTGTTTGTTACAATCATATAGAAGAAACCATTATGATTGTTGTTGGATGATAATGATTTGGCTTTGTTGTGATTGAAGTGTTTGGTAATGAAAATGGGGTCGGTGATTGTAGAGTACCAAGATTTAGAAACGCACCTGAATCGGATTAAGGATTTCACTGGTAACCGAGTCAGTATCTCGAATACGACGTCGTGTGGGAGAAGCTCCGATGACAAATTCCTGAGCTTAGACATCGATGACGATTCAAAAGGAAATGCGTGAGAGAGTGAGACTGTGAGAGCGAGAGAGTAGAGAAAAGAGAGAAAGGTAATTGGGCTATTATTAGATGAGAGCCCAAAAGGCAGCCAGATCTTCAAATGATGGACCGAACACATCCATATATTTGGGCTCTTTATACTCAAGATATAATGGTTATGGGGTGGGAAAATCACTTTGGTTGTGTTTTTTGTTTTGTTTTTGTTTTTGTTTTTTATTAAATTTTTTCATGATGGGTATTTAGGATTTATTATTATTATTATTAAAGAAGGTCAATGGAGATGATTTGAATATGATATCACACCAAATAGGCCGGAGTGATAACAAAATGGAGCCAAATTGGGTCATGAGTGTCTCGTCTTTGCCATCACTCTTTTTTGGGATTAGAAAAATTAATATGGGACAATTTAGGACAAGACGAGTTTGAAGTATTATATGTTTATATATATATATATGTATATATATATATATATATATATTTATATATATGCAAATAGGTAAAATCAAATAATTTGTCTACACACACATAAGACTTGAGGGGAAGGGTAGGGGAAAAATCCACATAGAGTGGAGTGGTGATCATACAGGATGAGATATTTTTTGTCATTCTTATATAATAACATGTGAGTATTTTTTTTTTTTTGGGTTTAAACTAGACCCTAATGTATGTGATTATAATTAATTATTACAATTTGTTCTTAAATTTTATATTTATTTATAATTCAATAGTTAGGAGTGGAGGGTTTTGAACCTTAGATATCTCCATTGGAAATATTAAGAGATTTTAGCTAATTGAACTACAAAGTTTTTGGCAGTTCTTAAAAGAATTATATTGAACCTTGATGTAGTTCATTTTTTTTAATCTATCTATTACTAGCTTATGTTGTATAATAAGCAGTTTCCTTTTACTTTTAATAGCTTTTATCACTTATAACAAAATGTTAGTTAGCTGATAGGTTGTTAGTGATACGTGCAATAGCCTATTAGTTAGTTAGGCTTTGGCCAATCACGTGGCATTAACTAACTTAGTAACTTGCTTATGTAACTATAAATAAGCAAGGTTGCTCTGATTGTAACTAATTGAATTTGACTCCAAGAAATACCTATAAGGTATTATTCCAAGAGTGTGTCTCTTGAAGATCTAGTTTATTCTTCTTTTTTCTAAGCGACTTAGCTTTCAAAAACATTTTTTCCTGCATCAAACCCCTCCCAACTAGCCCTCATCGGGTGTCAAGTTAAGCCATTCTTGATATCATGCACTGTTAAAACAAGTGTGTGTCAGCTTCTGCTTCTGATCCACACAGGGAGGACCTTGTTGCATTTTGTGTGATACTTTACCTCTCTTTGCTAGCCTTTTCTTCACTGGAAAAAAACCTTGCTGCTATTTGTTACATGTCAAAATTTCTCTCCATATTCTACTATTCTCTTTGTCGAATCTTTGACTATTTGCCAAACAATTAACCTACTTAACAGTAAAGCTTTCTTTCGTTTCCTTCTCTGGTTGCTCTAGGAATGATGATTTACTTTGATGCACAGACAGATTTTTCCTCGAACAAAGACTACACGGAACATAGGACTGGCAACTAACATAGGTTCTGACCTTGCCACTTCTAATTCAGTCTTTGGTTTGAAGCTCTCTTACCATAGTGCCCAGGGATATTCCAATTTCCAAGCTTCAATACTTGTGTGCCTTCTCCTAGCAAATAACTTAGGCCTTCAACAATTAAACCTTTGCTTCTCTCTACCCCTCTCCATACACAAGAAGCTAATTTGGCCTTTTCTTTTTTTCTTCCTCATCCTATTTTCAATTCTTCCGTGTTTTGCTCCAAGGACTTTTACTACTAGTTTGTCCAGCTTGGATACCATTCAATTTTTGCAATCAAAGCTTCTTTGGTTTCTTTAAATTTTTTGAGACCTCTGCATGGTTTGGGTTGACAAAGAGCCTCCCATGACTTCAGAGCTAGCCTTCGCTGCTTTCCTTCAGGGTATTTCCATTAGAATTTTGTAACTTCTATTCTTGCTCTCACATATTTATTCCTTACCAGCTTTCCTTCAGTATTAAAATCAACCTCTAGAACTATACCTGCCTTACATGCCACTTTCCTTACATTCTCTATTTGACAAACTTATAACAAGTATGAACGACACTTAATTTAGAATTTCTGGTTCACTGCACTTGTAGAATTTCCAATGACACTAGGCATATACACAAGAAAAGATAGTCAAAAGTGCATCATGTTTAATAAATCGCTTGACCTTGTATCCAGCAATACCTTGTGTAACGCCGGCCAATGGTGTTACAGTTCAATGGGCTTCAAGACTAATAATTTAACAACCTTCCACAATTCCAAGTCAGGAAAAAGACATCTAACTATAATCTAGAAAATAATAGTAAAATCTTACTAGATAAGTAGGTAATACAATTTGATGCATTCATCTACTTAGAGCTGACTACCCAACATTATTAATTTCTACCACCAAGACATGGATAGCTGGTTCCCTTGAAATCACTTCCCCAAGAAACTTTGGTACATGAACCATGATAAAAAGTCATAAGCATGTCTATCTTAAAGCAACATTATGCAAACGCAACACAACAAAAGACTTGATCCCCTAAATTTCACAACTGGTTAAAAACTTAAAATGAATTCATCTTATTTACTTTGAGGCAGCATTATGATGGATCTTACCTTGAATATGAAGATTGAAGGAGATTATAGGTTGAAGGAACCAAAAATTCAAGGACACCAAAGATTCAAGGAGACCAAAGAGATATAGAAGCTCATACTGAGTAGTTAGACCAAAGGGAAAATCAAGATCTAGTTTTCCCACAAAACCAATGACGCAATATGCTTCATATTGGCTCACCAAAATTCCATTAGTCCATTAAACCAAAACACAATTACTGTTCTATGCTCTATTTAATATAGCAAATAGATATAAACTATGGTGAAACTTCAAGATGGAAGCTGAAAATAGAGGCTGCAACTTGGGCTATGCTCTATTTACATAGATATATATATATATATATATATATATATATATATATATATATATATATAATAATTGAAAGTAAGGCGGTAGAACCAGCCAAGCAGTTGTATATCAAAGTAATTCAAAATATTGAAAACAACAGTTGTTTATTGAATATACATCAAAATACTTACAGTAGTAGTAGCAACAAGATTACAGTGATCAACAGGTTGGGTAAACAGTACAAGGCTTGAAAGCTAGTCCTGGTTCCTAGTTACAAGCTTTGTGTAATTAGTGAGATATCTTGATCTAAGGAAGTCCTAGAGAGAGTTCTAAGGGAAATCCAAGAAAAGATTCTGAGTTTAACAATAAGAGACAACCCCCTTTATATAAGTGAATAAAGTAGTAAACAGTACGAAGTAAATAGTGACATTTTATTATTCACATCAGGACTCGTGAGGGGCAATAGGAGCGCAATATCCGGAAGGAATTGGATCAGCTTTTGAGACCGAAAGTAGTTTGGCATGTTGTGCCGAAAATATCAGCAAAATAGCTTTATCTTTTCGAAAAGCCTGTATCTTGGAATAGTCAATAATGGAGGAGTGATGGTGCCAATATAGTCAACAAGGGATCATTATTGTCGGGAAAGCATTTCCAATAGTAACCATCCAATGATGAAATCTCAATATGCAAAGCTCGAAATTTTAGAGGCTGTGACTTGGGCAACCTGACCTGGTTGGAGGTGCACTAGAGCATGTAAGTCTCATCCCTAGCCAGCACAGCTCAATGTGTAAATATTTTATCCCTCACCCAACCCAACTTAGGCTAAAATTAGTTGCCTTCTTGCTACTGAATTAGCTCAAGTTGCGTCAGGTTATTTGGTTACACTTCTCTTAATATTTTAGTAGTAGTGGTTGGAAATATCAACAGCATATTTCTGTTATTTACAACAGTCAAGTTTCAAGCAAAGATTAGCATACCTAATGCTTAAAAGGCATGCAATTTTCTGTGTGTATACAAGTGTACATATTCATGTGTACTATACAAATTATACAGAAATCTTGTAAAACAAATAAAGGAAAATTACTTGCAAGAGTATTGTATCTGCAAGAGCTAGCTTCAATCTTGTCACTATGTCAGGGATACTTGGAACCAATACACCTGGAGTGTCTAGGACATATATGTTAGGTTGATGTGCAATCTGCAGCTTAGCAATTGACATTTAAGCTTACATAGATGTTGAAACAAAAGTATTTAGCAGTAATTCCAAAAAAAAGAAGTGAAAGCAAACATCAGAAACAAGAAAATTCATGATTTAAAAAGAGAGGGACTCAGCCAAATGCTTGATTATTTGGCCTAACGTCCAAAACGAGTCTATAAATGAGGCTTATGCAAATGCAACTTATTTAGTAATTACAAACTTTGATAATTAAACATGGGACCCAATTCCAAAAGTGTATTCTCCAATTTATATGAGTCTACAGATGCTTGCCAGCTTAAAAAGAGAATGGAAATTATAAATAGATAGATAAATCAGTAAGAAAGAAATTAAAATAGAGGGGGCGATCAATGGAGCCAGCACAACAAATTGATAGTTCTAATTAGGTGAGTTGACAAAAATCAAAGTCAAAGGCAAGGTAAGACCAACTATGAATAAATAAATATATAAAAATGCTTCTAGATTTTTATTTGGATTCACTGATTATAAATGTATAATAAAATGTTATGGTGGTAATGTAATAACTATTTTGAGGAGAATCATTTTGGAGGCTTGGAGATCAATGGCAGAAATCTCAACATACCCTTAAATGAAAAGCAATCTAAGAGGCAAGAAATTATGAGATCGAGGTAAGGTATCTCTCAATTTATTCTTTGTATTGACGCAATTTGATTTGGGTCATATGTCAATTTTTTTAAAAGCTGTCTATTGTTGGAACATGAAGATAATCATAAAACAAAAACATGTCATTACAATAGTCAACCATGGGACGATCTATGAAAAAGGGGATTTGAGATTAAACCAAGAAACCTCAGTCGATGTCAATGTGCAGTCGCCATTGCAAACAGACATACACAATTGTTTTTCGTACGTGTATAGAAGAAAACCATTATGATTGTTATTGTATGATAATGATTTGGCTTGGGTGTGATTGACTTGGTAATAAAAATAGGGTCGGTGATGATGGAGTACCAAGATATAGAAATGTACCCGAATCAGATTAAGCATTTCACTAACAACCGAGTCAGTATTTCGAATACGACGTTGTCTGGGAGAAGCTTCATTGAAAAATTCTTGAGTCGAGACATCGATGATTCGAAGGAAATGCGTGAGAGGGGGGTAATGTAAACTAATGATATTTACTAAGGTAGATTAGATCATTAGATGGGCTCTTTCTTACCATTTGAGGCTTTTAACTTACCTAAGATAAAGAGGTAAGGCCAGAAGGGCAGATCTTGAAATGATGGACCAAACACATTAATATATTTGGGCTCTTAATCGCAAGGCTTACCCATCCTGCAATTTTGTGAAAATCTTGGCTCTTGACATGTGTCCCTCTGACATGATTTGACAAGCTGAAGGTGATTGCAGTGGGTCCTAGCTGTCAGTCTAGTTGTGCTGATATGACGCGCTGAAAGTGTTTATAGTGGGTCCTAACTGTCAGTCTAGTTATATTAAAACTTGACTTGTGACTGGTCTAACCGTTTTAGTTACCATGTGAGCTTTAATTGCTAGGATTTGGCACATGGGCTAGACTATCTTGACTGGGCCTTGTTGTTGGGCTTCTTGAGTTTGTTCATCCCTATAAAATGAATAGTTTTGTCATGAGTTTGTAATATACATGGGCTTTTGTAGTTGCAATAATTTATGGAAAAAATAAGTATAATTTCCGTAAATCTTGTAGAAGAAATAGTTTTGAAAGATGAGTAATATGTCATAAGTAATTTATGTATTTCATGAGTTAGGGAATTTAGTATATCAAAATAAGTTTTTGCCAAAGAATAGTTATGGACTTTGAGCATAATATAATTCTTTTGCCAAATAATATTTGGGCTTTGATTGAATAATTGTTTGCCCAATAGTTTTTTTATTATTTTTTTATTTTTATAAAAGTTGTCAAAATAATATTGGACTTTTTATAAAAATTGTCAAAATAGTATTGGGCTTTTGTAAAAGTTGCCAAAATAGCATTGGGCTTTTGTAAGAGTTGCCAAAATAATATTGGGCTTTTTGTAGAAGTTGCCAAAATAGTATTTCAGCTTTTTGTAAAAATTGCCAAAATAGTATTTGACTTTTTTGTAAAATGTTGCCAAATAATATTGGACTTAATAATATTATGAGATTTTGTAAAAAATATTGTTCTGTAGTAATGGGCTTTGTAAGAGTGCCATGTAGCAATGGGCTTAGAGTGTTTGGGCCTTTTGGGTTTTGCCCACAAGATAAATGAGTTTGAACTTTTATAGAGATGGTATAATTTTGTGACCCAATTTTGGTAATGGTATGAGGAGTATTTGCGTGGGCCTAAGTCGGGTAATATAGGAAATATTTGTGAGAGCCTAAGTTGGGTAATATATGAAAAATATTTGGGTAATATGTGAGAAATATTTGTAAAGGCCCAAGTTGGGTAATAATATGGAAAATATTTGTGAGGGCCCAAAATAATTTATGGGACTTGCACAGGTATTTTTGGTGAGTAGTGAAATTAGGACATGAAAAATTGCACCTCAACACAAAGTCATATGTAACATGGTGTTAATGTTTTATAGTGAATCCCTCAAGTGCAATATTTATGAGATTATTGACAAAATTTGTGACCGTATGCAATATGCATCAAAAGAAAATGAATAGTTTTGGTTTGAAGATATGGCCCAGTTATCGAAGAGCCCATTTGTATCTATTCTCTCACATCCTGGTGACTTGATTTTATAATTTGTATTTGTTGGGTGAGTTTGAGCTTTAAACATTCATGAATGCTCGAACAATTTTTTATTTTTATTTTTTTGAAAACGAACTCAACTTTCATTCATTGAAAATATAAGTAGTTATAGTACAGTGCTTTCGAAGCTGGGGGAGAGTCCTCCATCCAGAACACATCCTTATCATACCTAGCCAAAGAGTGAGCCACATAATTACAAAATAATATCCTCAATAATATGGGCTAACATTCACCCTGCAAATTCCATGAGCAAGACGTTGAATATCCTCAATAATATGGCCTAATTGAGACTGGTTTACACCAGTGGAAGAGATGGATTTCATGACATTGGCGTTATCCCCCTTAATAACCAGTTCTAAAAAACCTACATCAATAGCAAACTCCAAACCTAGTCTTCTGGCTAAAATCTTAGCCTCTTCACTATCTTCCACCGTTGGGCCTTTAGCCGACATAGCCGCCATCACCTCTCCCTTCTCATTTCGAATCATTGCACCAACTCTGAAACTGTTCGAGTCCGAAAAAATTGCAGCATCAAAGTTCAACTTGAAAACTGATGCAGGAGGAGGATGCCATCCATTTACATTTACACTCGTATTCATCATTGGAAGTATCAGCTGATCTTATGCTTGATGAAATTCTTCCAAATATTCCCTTGATCTTTTATTTAGCGAACCCGATTCCTTTAATTTCCCCCCCATGTATCACAGTATTCCTCTGGTTCCAAATAAACCATGCTTGAACTAAAAATCATTCAAACTTAGCTGTAGGCAATCTGCTCGGCAAGTCCTTAAATAACCGAATCACATCTGCTTGGCCTTGAATGCATTTATGCAACTTGAAAGAGCTACCAGCCCAGGCATCTTGCGCTACACCACATTCCCATAAAACATGGAGCCCAGACTCAGGAGCCTTTTTGCAGATTTCATAAACCATCCTCAATTATAAAAATGATCAGCTCTAGGCTTGGGCTTAAAGCTTATTATGATGCGGTCCAAAGAATTCAAATTTAGGTCTATTCTAAACAAAAATTTCTTAGAACTGGGCTTCATGGTGCTTAATGCAAAACACCAAAAAATGTGCCTATTCAAATTGAAAATTTGGTTCAGAAGGTAGCCCAAATAAGTTAACCCAGCTGAGTCAACCATTAGGATGGTCACTTCATTGCTTTCATGGGGCTAATGCACTCTAACTCTAATGCAGTTCTTTATGAGAAAATTGGGCTTCAATTAAAAAGCCAGTTGGGCTCTTAAATAAAAATAAGTGATCGACTTAAACCTGATTGAGTTTGAGATGCGGTCCAAAAGATTCAAATTGAAAATTTGGTTCAGAAGGTAGCCCAAATAAGTTAACCCACCTGAGTCAACCATTAGGATGGTCACTTCATTGCTTTCATGGGGCTAATGCACTCTAACTCTAATGCAGTTCTTTATGAGAAAATTGGGCTTCAATTAAAAAGCCAGTTGGTCTCTTAAATAAAAATAAATGATCGACTTAAACCTGATTGAGTTTGAGATGCGGTCCAAAAGATTCAAAACTGGCCTTATTTCTTATTCCAATCAGAAGGTATTTGAAATATGGGCTAATACAAAAATACAAATAGAGTTTAGCTTGAGTCCAGTGTACTGAAGCACCAGAAAAAAATCTTTGTCTATAATATAAAACAAACACGTGTCTAACTCAATTCTAGATCCTTGAGAGATTTTTTTATAACTGTTAATAATTGTTTATTGATAAACAAGTTTATCGGTAAGACATCATAGACTACGAAAAATGACTATTGAAAATTGAACTTTACCATTGTAATCATAATATAGTTTAACAGTTGTTTTCAAGAAAATAGTTTAACATTTAGATTTTAAAATTTTGTTAAAATATTTATGAATTACACCAACAGCTTGTAAGGACCAAAAAATCAACTCCTGCTAACTCATTTATAGAGTGATTTTTTTTTTTGAGAAGTAATTATAGAGTGGTTATTGGTGTGCTTATTATTATTATAGTTTCTACTGTAACTATATAACGAGCATTTTTAGTCATATATATTGTCAAAACTAGGTTTCCCAACAAAATAAAAAATAATTTTATAACAAAAGTTTTGATTTAGTAAAATAAAAAGAATATTACTACGACATTTAGTACAAAATAAGTCATAAATAATTTTTGGAATTCAAAAAAGCATTGAGTTCTTTTTGATATATTATAGATGAGCAAATTTTAATATATTTAAAAATGGTAATTTTGTGTCTTTTGATTTACATATTTCTAATATTGAATATGGGCTAATTTGATCTTTTACGTATTTATTTATTTTGACTTTCAATATATTATTTTTGTTATATTTAGTTGAATGTATGTGCATTGTGTTACACCAAAGAGATACAAAATTAAAATTGCATTTTTTAAAAGAAAAAATTCTTTAAAAATGAAAATTAAATGTCACATATATACTATCATAGTAGTGAGTTTTTTGTTGTGATTCAATGATAAATCAATAAATCCATACAATCACTTATGTTATAAGAGCATCTCTAACAAGCTCTTTAAACCCAAAATTTGAAGAGTAAACCCACAAAAGCTTGCTCTAGCAGTCTCTCTAATTCACTGTTCCTTAGAAAAAAATTGTTTGCTAAGGAATAGTAGCTCTCTTGGTCTAATGACCTATTGTTAATTAGCAAAAGAATTAATGGGAATAAAAAATTCAACACACCCATTAAAATATTCAATTTTTACTCAACAATCACAACGGCTACAAAACCATTCCAGATCTTTTCTCTCTCAAACATCTATAAACTCAATCACAATCAAAATACAAACTCAAATCACAATCTTAAGACTAATCAAATCAGAATAAAAAATGAAAAAAAAAAAAAAGCAAATCTAACCCATTTGAGCCGCTGTGGGGAAGAGGATGAGTGGTGGTGGAGAGGACGAGTTATCCACCGGCAATCTCTATTTGTGAGTGGTAGGAGGAAGAAAGTAAGAGAGAGCTCTGGTATTCTATATAGTTTGGAAAAAGTGGTAGGAGAGAGAGAGAGAGAGAGAGAGAGAGAGAGCTTTGATATGTTCTGGAGTTTGGAGGAAGTAGTAGGGAAAAAAGATGAAAGGAGGAAAAAAAGAAAAGAGTAAGGGTACATGTGTGGAGGAGAAAAAAGAGGGGGAAAAAAAGAAAGAAAAAGAAGAAATCATATGGATGAAAAAAAAATATAGAAATAAGGGAAAAATAAAATAAATAATAAGAAATTAAAATTAAGAAACACTACTACAATATTTTCACAATAAATTAAGTGGTAAGTTGTTATTGGTGAAAAAAAAATCAGTGGTGACTAGTGAGTTCTACCAGCAACAACTTATCATATAGGATTTACTGTAAAAGTATTGTGCAAAATATTGTGAATGTAGCATTTTAAGTAATTTTTTTTTTTTTGGAGAATGATTTCTAGTTAAAATTAGATGACCTACAACTACAACTAACTATATCGTTACCACAAGTGTTTCATGAGATTTGTTAAAAAATCATTAGGAAAAATTTAAAAATATTACCATTGGGAGATTTTAAAAATATGGTTGTTGGGTATTTGAAAAAATATAGTCATTAAAAATAAATGAAGGAAGATTGAAAAAACAAACAAAGAAAGATTATAAAAAGAATGAAGAAATAATATTTAAATGTGATAGATAAAAGATAAAGAGTCTGTTGGAAAATGTATTTGAAAAAGTAGGTAGCTGAAAGGTAAAAAGAACTGTTCACTCTCCAAATAATACAGAATTTTGGATGGTCTGCTGGAGATGCTCTAATTCCCTTAAAAATTTTGTAGTTTGGTAAGGCAGGCATTGTGATAAATTCATTGTTGCCATTTGATTGTAAAAAAGAAAAGAAAAATGATAGTTTTTGTTAGGGTTATATTTATTATGTATTGACATATTTTTTACAAAATGCACTTTATTTGTAATTGGGTAGATCTAATATATGTTTGGGATATCAAGAAGCGTGTTATTAGGTCAAAACAAATGATATCATTGAAGACATGAAGATTGAACCAAGAAACAAGTGAAGAAAAACAGAAATAGTGAAGCTCAACACTAGTCTTGACACAAAATCAACACCTCTCAATTTATTGAGCTATGTAGATCCAGAATTCTCAGATCATAATTTTAGCCCATGATGACTTGGATTACTAGGGTTTCATTCACTAAAATCCTAAAGGATATAAAATTTTAAAGTCATCAAAGAGACAGAGACTCAGATTAGGGAACTCATACACTCTTAGAGAAGTTACTATGTTTTTGTACGCTTTAGGATTTTGTAACAAAGTGCTTCTAGATATTCAACATGCTTTAAAGTGAAGAACTTTACATCCAACAACAAACATCAGTTGCTTGGAAGTTAGACACATACTAAGATCCGTGCATATAGGAAGAAGTCTCAAAAAGATCAAGTCCGATTGGGTATTGGAGTGAAGGTTCAACTGTATGTTGGTATTTTGTGATAGGCCAGGATAGTAGTAAGATTTCTTATACTTGTAATTGCTTGACCATTGATTAGTGAATTATTGGAAGTGGTGACCTGAAAATCACTCGGTGAGGTTTTTTCCTTGCGAGATGTTTTTCCCATTAGTCAACAAATCACCGTGTCAATTTATTTTCTGCTACACTTTAGTTTATTTGGCGATTTGTGTGTGCCTCCACGATTTACATGTAATTTGACATAATTAATCAACTTAAATAAACAAATTAATTAACCGGGGTTAATCTATAGCCCAACAGTTTTTCAGATAATGTACTTGAGAAAAAATGCGTGACATTTTGCTAGAAATCAAAGTCAATTTATGAACTTACCAATCAGACAAAAAATAGAAGATAAAAATAGACAAAACTTGCTGAGATTCATTTAACTGTTGAAAAGTGTAATTTGTATAGATTTAACATGAGAGCATAGTTCATCAAAAATAAATAAATAAGAGCAAAGCAAGCCCCCCAAAAAAAAAAAAAAAAGTATCTGACCATGACTCTTTGACATCATAAAGAATCATATGATACCTAATACAAATAGACAATCCTTGTTGGACTAATATATGAATATCTTTATGTCTTTTTAGATTTCCCGAGTGAATAAAAAATACGAGGAAAGCCGTTTGGTACACCCCCCGTTTAGTTCAAGTAATTGTGTAGCACTTTGCTAGTTAGAGAAATTGAATGAGTTTTAGTGTTTAAAATCAGCTTCAATGAATTCCATTCTTCTTTTAAACTCACTGGGAAATCCCCTAGTATTTTAAGCATATGAAATGGATGTACGATTATAAGTAGGGGTGTTCAAAAGTCAATCCAAACCGAGTCATTGAGCCAAAGCTAATAGAATTGCTAGAGAGGGATGCTAGTGACAAACAAGACAATGGTAGATAACGTTGCTAGAATACCAATGTTGACGAGTACAAGTGTACAGTTTTCGGCTAAAGATTTTAGTTTTTGACGAAGACTGTTTTAGTTTGTTTAGACCCCTGTACACTTAGATTGTTTAACTTAATTAATTAACCAAGTTGCTACTTAGGTTTATTATTCAGATCTAGGTTAAACACAAACAATTATATCACTAAGTGCGAAAAAGTAAAGAAGACAAGCCAATGAAAAAGTCCAGTTTCAAGGTAAAAAACCTGAGGAGAATTTAACCTAAATAAACCTTAAGGCAACAAATTCACAATATAGAATGTGTTAGGATATATGTGGATCATGTTAAGAACATATGTTATTTAGAATTGATTAATCCTTTGACAAAACGCACTTTACTTGTAATTGGGTAGATTTAGAATGTGTTTAATACTTCAAGAAACAAGAGTTCAAATCCAAGTATTGAAGCCAAGCAAATCTGTCCAATAATCAAGTGAAGAAGTGCTGTGTTTTAAACCTTGACAAATAGCTCTACAGATGTATCCATTGAGATTTAAAATGTGAAGCTTGACAGATAAGCTCTACAACTGTATCTACCGAGAACTACAAATATCAGTTTTTTAGATCTGATTTCACGCATATCCATGTGTATTTGTATGGGGTTTCTTTTCTCATAACCCTAGACATATATAAGGATTATTTTAAGTGTCGTCTCAACAGATGAAACTTGATGCAAAGGTTTTATTTATGCATTTTGTGACTAGAGACAATTTGCCCTAATTCATCTTTCTCTTAAAGAAGCTGCTGCGTTTGTATGCTGTAGGGTTTTGTAACAAATGAGTTTCTTGATCTTCATCGTGTGGATAAATTAAAAAACTTTGCTGCCAACATTCTTCTCAAGTTAGTATGTTAGTCACGTACTTGGATCTGTGCATCAATTGGTTAGTCACGTACTTGGATCCGTGCATTGAAAGGAGAGATTGTCATTACATTACAAGTCTAATTGTGTACTGGGGTAAGGGTTGAACTGTAGGTTGGTATAAGGTACTAGGATTCCTTTACTTGTAACCGCTTGTTTTGATAATAGTGGATTCTCGGGAGTGGTGATCTTAAATTCACCTGTGGGGTTTTGCCTCGGTGATTTTTCCCATTCGTAAACAAATCAGCCGTGTCAAATTTAATTTCTGCTGCATTTAGTTATTTGGTGGTTTGTTTGTGGTACCACACGTATTTCATGTTAATTGATCTAATTAATTCACTTGGCTAATTAATTGATTAAGTTACCAAATGGGTCAATACATTCTTGGCCTATCAAAATGGAAGTTTTACAATAGAGTTTTCCCTAAATCTAAGGCTACCTCTTCTTGTATTTACTCATGTGACTACACGCAACTCCAAATCCAATGACTCTTCTATCTAAATTTGTTGCGCACAAACACCCCCGTTTATGACTCTGAGATCCCACTCAAAGCTTTAGACCATTAGCAATAGTTGATCTTGTATGCAACAACTTATCTTCACTGGTTCTTATATATGGATCTTTTTTTAGTAGATGCTTGTTGAGTTAGAAGGTTACAAAACCTCTCAAATCTCATAGAAGTAACTCATAAGTCTTTTTAGGGCTTCTGAAACGTGATTTAGGGTTTTACTTTTATACCTAGCAGTGTTGGACTCAAACCCTAAACATTTTGCGAGCTTTCAGGCTTGATTTGAAAGTTGCAGAAAACACAGTTTGATTGGTTGAACCTATTCTCTTGATCGGTCCAGCAAGGCAGTTTCTGAATTCTTCTTTCTATAGCTTAACTGTTCTTGAATCCTGACTTGAACCAACTTTAGCAATGTCTAAAATTGTTCTAAGACATGAATATCATAAACTCGACTTGTTTTTGTACTTAGTTTGCCAACTTACATAAAATTATAATCTAAACATTTATTCCTAAATATTTAGAAACTAACAGACTGCACTAATGTTGAGTGACCCCTGATGATCTAGTTGAATCAACCAAGTAACAACGTAGATTGCTGCTTCTTCAATCAAACCAACACAAATTTGCTTCTCATTTTCTTCTCAAACTTCAAAGGTGAGTGTGATGCAGGGCATTTCAAGTAACTATATGCCTATATCCTAATCCACTTGTGACTAATTAGTTAGTTAGTTAGTTAGTTAGACGATTTCTTAAGCATTAGCCTATAGGATTTCGACACTTGGCAACCATCTAGAGGCTGCCAATGCCAAACAACTAGTATAAGTAGGAGAATGTAAGCTCTTTGTAAATCAATTTTTGGTAATTGAATGAATTGTTAGCCTTTGTGTGCTATTTGGAACTATGTGTTCTTGCAGAGGTACTTATCCATCTATCAATGTGTCTAAGCAACACAGTCTTTCATTGTTTCTAAACCATACACAAACAGACCATCACTTTCCCTGCATTAGTTTGGTATTTGAGCTTGAGATCCTTAGGATTTAAGTTCATTTGCAATTTGTTTCTACATTTTCTGCCCAAGAAATAATTAATATTTAGTCTCAATTGCTTTTCCTAGCCTAAAATACCTCTCTTACCAAAACCAAAGCCTTCATATGTGCTAGCAATTAGTTTGAAGAAGCAAGAAGCCATGGTGTTTAAAAAGACAAGGAAGGATACATGCAAGAAGCAAGCTGTTATTGTAATAGAGGAAGATGATATTGCAGCCAATGGACCAAGGTGTAGAAGGGTTCAAAATGGCTTAGAAGCTGAAGTGGAATTGTTGAGGAGGCAATTACAAGCCTTGACTGAATAATTGAGAAGAGATAGGAAACAACAACAACACAATCAGCTTGATGTTGCTGGAAGTGCAACTTCAAATAGGGGGGATTGTGAGTAGTTCATTGTTCATATTCTTAAGCAAAAACAAGAGTGGCATAACTGCAATCCTGTGATGGTTTAACCAAAGATGCCAAACCAGAATTGGGAATCAAGATTTAAGATTGAATTACCTGAATTTGATGGCAGCTTGGATCTTTATGGATTGGCTTAAGCCAAGTTGAAGAGATCTTTACTTGTTATGATATTCTAGAATCTAAGAAAGTTAAATTTGCAGCAAATAATTTGAGAGGCAAGGCAAGATCTGGGTGGGAGCAGTTGAAGGTTCAAAGATTGAGGGAAGGAAAAACCAAGATTCAAATTTGGGAGAAGCTGAAACAAAAACTCAAGAAGAAATTTTTTCTGTACAGGCACATCCAAACCCACTACAGAAACTTGCACAACTACTAACAAATTCAAATGTAGCAAATAGAGTAGCGTTGATTGAGACTCAGCAAACAAAGAGATCACAATCAGCCCTTTTCAACTCAAGAACCAGCCCAAGTGGTGGTGTTGCATCAAACTTCACTAAGAATTGGAGGTAGCCAACCAAGAATGTTGAGATTGGGTCAAATACTATTGGATCTAATGAAGTTTCCAAGATACCAGCCAAGAACAACCCGTTTTGTCAAAGGGTAAAACCTTGGTTGTTGAAGAGATAAAAGATCTAGACTTGCTAGTTGATGAGTTAGAAAGTCAAAACTTGTTGGTTAAAGAGTTAGAAAGTCAAGACTTGCTGGTTATTTTTAATAGCTACATTGAAGAACAGATTGGTGAGGGAGGACAAGAATTGACTGAACACATAATAAATATGGTAGAATCTATGCGTGGTTAGTATCTGGAAGAACGAGCAAATGCTATTGTTAAGGAAGAAAATGACTCTCCATTAGCAACAAGGGTTATGCAAGTTCTAAAACAAGAAGTGGAGGATGATAAACAGCATAAAGGTTATGTTCTTTGTAAGGAGGTAGCCATGAATGGGTTCCATTCTTTACATAGATGTGAAAAATCATATAAAGCTATCGTGGGCAGAAGGTGCAATGCACACAGCATGTACAAGCTAGTGCATATACATTACTTGCAACCAAAGAAAGGGAAGGCAAGCCCCAAGCCCTAAGCCAATGGTCAAGATGAGGAAGGTTGATCCACTATTAAAGAATAGAGCCTTGTAGTGTCAAAATATGCATGATTGATCATTAGCAAGGCAAAACACTTAATGTTCAAATTGGTGTACATGTTTGACAATTGAAAAGTCAACCAAACTTGAGGACAAGTTTGCTTTCAAGGAAGGGAGTCCTTTTAATGCAGATGCATTTACATTGGTGTTTCATTTGTGTGAGACTTGGGTGTATAGAAGAAATAGCCTTTGGTGTGCTACAACAACAACAAACTCATCATACAAGGCAACTGTATCATCCTATAACTTCATACAAGTCTTGTGGCAACCAAGAGCACTTGAGGTCAAGTACTTCTGAAGAGGGAGAGTCCAGATGTAAGGCATTTCAAGTAACTATATGTCTATATCCTAATCCACTTGTAACTAATTAGTTAGTTAGTTGGTTAGAGGATTTCTTAAGCATTAACCTATAGGATTTAGACACTTGTCAACCATCCAGAGGTTGCCAATGCCAAATAACTAGTATAAATAGGAGAATGTAAGCTCTTTGTAATTAAGTTTTTGGTAATTGAATGAATTGTTAGTCTTTGTGTGCTATTTGGAACTGTGTGTTTTTGCAGAGGTACTTATCCACCTATCAATGTGTTCTAAGCAACTCGGCCTTTCATTGTTTCTAAACCATACACAAATAGCCTATCACATTCCCTGCATCAGAGTGACTCTTAAGTCCTCTCTCCTCATTTGGATTGGAAGGTGGGTTTTGATATTTAGAAATTTAGATCTAAGGTTTTGGGTTTGATTGTAGGTGATTTGTTATGTGGGTAATTGATTTTAATCCTTGGAGGTTTCATCACTTGTTCCAAATCTCTCTCTCCCTCTCTCTCTCTCTCTCTCTCTCTCGTGAAATTAGCCATCTAATGTCGTGAAAGCCTAAAGAAAGCACACACAATGCTCTCTTGATGGAACAGAAACATCACCATCAATGGAAGCCTATACCGTGTTGCCAGAAAACCGATCCGATAGTGTGACGGGAGTTCACATTTTTAGGAAAGCGAGGTCAATGGTGTAGCTCAAAAAACCCTTTCAAAACTAGCCACACCAACCGATTAACACCCTTAGTTATAAGCTAATTATTGCTTATTAAAAGTAAGTAGCTCTTGTACAGGAATTCACATTTTTAGGAAAGCGACGTCAATGGTGTAGCTCAAAAAACCCTTTCAAAACTAGCCACACCGACCGATTAACACCCTTAGTTACAAGCTAATTATTGCTTATCAAAAGGAAGTAACTCTTGTATCCGATGCACATTGGACATAACTATTAGTTTTGTTGTTGGTTTTGTGTCTTTCTGTTTAGAACTACATCGATTATGGTGGAACTTTCAATAAAAAAAATTTAAGGCGAATATTACATTTATTTATAATATAAATTGGGGAAAATGTGATACTGGGGCTTAAATACAAGCTGTGTAGTTTTTTAAATAAAAATCACTTTCATGTCATTTGATATTGGCCACATTATTACTTCATTAGCCACGTACACAAACAAATTAACAAAATTAGACAGAAATGACCAGTAAAGCTCAAATTTTAAACTTTTGGACTAAAATTACTAAATTGAAACATTAATAGGATTGAAAAGAGCTTAACGTAAAATGCCACAAATTATTTTGGCCTAAAACTTTCGTAGAAACATCAATTACTCAAAGTGCTTCAAGTTTCAATTTCACTAAATATCCCTAATATTGATTCTCAAATATATATATATATATATATATATATATATATATATATATATATATATATATATATATATATATATATATCCCTAAATATTAGTCCAGACCCATTTGATTTTTCAGTCTTTTGGAATACCCAACAAAAGTGCAACCACATAATTTACATAATACATACACAATAATTACAAAAAAAAGCCCTTCAAATCCTCTGCATAATTCCAAAATGGATCAAAATAATAAGTTATAGGACATGTAATTCTTTTCTTTTTTTTTTTTGGTAATCGGACATGTAATTCTTGATCGTAAGGCATACCAGAGGACGAAAAAAAAAAGAGAAAATGACAAAAGCGGTTCGTGATTGAAGCGTGGGACTAGAAGAGTACACGAGTTTTTCTTCTCAAAAAGTCAATCATAGTTTTCCATTATTTATTCTGTAGAGAATCCTCAATAATACGATGTGTTCCAAACTAAAACAAAACTTCGAAGCCGAATAATTCGCCTCCTTCAAAAAGACGGACGTTTTGATAAGTGCAAACACAATGGATGAAACCTCAGGGAAAGACCCACTTTAAAAAAAAATAAATAAATAAAAGTGCACCTGCTTGAAAATTGACTTACCAGATTGAAAATGACTACTGCCTTTTCTTTTAACAACCAATAAAAATTCTTAACCTACCTGCTCTAAAAGCAGAATTAAAGAACATTGTGTTACAGTCACAGCATAGATATACAAAATTAAGTTTATGTTACAGTCTTTAAAAGATTAAAAAAAAAAAAAAAAACCTAGAAATTAAACATCACATATTGTGAGAAAATACCAGTGACAATTTACTTAAACACAGATAATTAGTGAGCTGCAAAATTTTTTATAGTTTAACACTTCAACTAGTATTTATGTGTGTTTTTAACTAAAACATCTAGAATTGAATTCTACTATTGTAACTATTAAATTATCACTAACAAAAATCATACAAAGTTTTAACTATTGGAGAGAGTAATATTGTATATGAGATCTTTTATAAAGTTTAAAAAGAATAGAAAATTGAATCAGAACATAAAGTATGCCGTAAACAAATGGACAATCCTTGCTGTACTAATATGAACACACCTAAGTTTATTGGGACTTTGGATTGGTCTAGTGGTAAGTTTGCTTTCTCGAATGATTCAAACAATACGGTTCGGAACGCCCCGTATTATTCGGATTCTCTAATGTTGTCCATTCTTGTCGTGACCCACCAAAGGTCTTTATAAATCAAATGCCTCCTGCTACTTCTTTCTCACCACCAACACCAAAACACACAAAAACAACAGAGATATCATAGAAACCAGTTCATTTTCTTGCTCGATGTCAGAGACAGTCACCGAGATTATGGACGACAACCACTCCGGCAATCTTCCCGAAAGGTTAGTTCAAACTACAAAGCTCTTTCATTTAGATTTGGTTATACATTTTTCAGTTTGGTCATGGATTCTAGTAGAGTTCTGTTCAAGGCCACAGTTTTAGTACTCTTTTTTTTTTTTTTTTCATGAGTTTCATTTAATGTTTCACTAAATAAGATTTTGATTATGTTTCTTCAATTAATGTTCATTAAACTCTACTCATTGATAGAGGTGACTTCTTCATTGTTTAGTTCAAAAGCAGTGTAACTTCCACATTTACATGAAGTCTCTGGTGCACAAGCTAGAATCCATCTTCTCCATTATGTATGTGTGTGTATTTCATGGCTTTGATTCAGATTTCAGAGTGTCAAACTGCCAAATGCAACTACAATTCTTTTTTTTTCTTGGATGAATTAAGGCAACTACTACAATTCATGATGCATGATATTTTGGTGTAAATAAACTGCCCTTGTTTACATTTCCCTTCATATCATTATCTTTTGGTTCTTTTGATTCTATTCTCCCCTGTTTTTATTGTCTACATGCTCATTAGTTTCTCTCTCTGTGGTATTTTGTCATTGGCTGCCAATAAAGTTGAAGATTGGAATTGTAAAATTGGAAATATTTGGATCTTATAAGGGTAAGATCCAAAGAGCTCACCTTTAGATATTGAGCAATCTTTTTGAGTCAAGCCAGAGTATTAGAAATTGTTTTGTTTTCTTTTTTTATTGAGATGTAATTAATTTTCTGAACTTTTATATCCTCAATCCGGAAAATACTAGATTTTATCCCAGAATTTACTCCTACTAACTTACAATTTTTTTTTTAAAATTTCAAAAAGTTACATTTAAACCCACTAAAATTTAAAATCGTTTTTCATATATTTTCGTAACTATCAAATTATATATATATATATATATATATATATATATATATATATATATATATATAAATATATATATTTATATAATTTGATAGTTACGAAAATATAAGAAAAACGATTTTAAATTTTAGTGGGTTTAAATGTAACTTTTTATTAAAAAGTTATTTGTTTATTTTAAAAATTAGTTAAAAATGATTACTTAAAAAAAACAATAAGAGTTTAAAAAGTTGAACATTTTTTAAAAACTAAAAAATTAAAAAGGAAACGGTTTTTGTCAAATAGACATTAACTTTAGCTCGTAAAAACATCTTTTGTAGTACTATTCTTTTTTTCTTTTATTTTTGGCTGAATGACTGAGTAGTATTATACAACAAAATCACAGGGACAGGGGTCCAGACCATGTTTAATGTAAAAGGAAGATTCTCATACCATTTATCGAAAATTCATTGGACTACATTTTGCATTATTAAGTTCTTTACATTTCTTAATTTATATTTGCTTAATATGTATGTTATTATTCATTTTTTTAAATATTGATATTTTATTAAAGGATCTTTGAATTTTTATTTTTATTGAAATGCAGAGATTTTTCCTGTGCACAATTCGAAATTTTTGTTTTTATTTTTATTGAAATGTAAAAGATATATATTTTTTTTTTTGTAGAATTAAAAAAAGATATTCATTTAATTTCTTATATTTCCACTCTTCAACTATATATATCTGAGACATTTTATGTTCTTTATCTAGAATTAGGCAAGAAATCCATTCCTTCACCGCATGGCTTGCTGTGGTTGGCTTTAGCTTTAGTAATCTGCTTATCCTCGTCGGATTAATGTATCAAGGCTCAGGTGCTGCTCTATTCCATGAACACAATGCAATCATGCTAGGCCTAATAATAGATGTAGTTACTTTCACTACAGCATTGGCAGCGTGGGTACTAGCCACTTCCAACAGAAATTCTCCCTTATTCTTCAAGACCGCGTGTCTTATTTTGGGGGCTTTGGGTTGTGACTTACTCCTCTTCATCCTTAACCCGATCTTGGGGTGGGTTATTTTTGCGTTAGGTGCATCCACTCTTGTATATTTACTTTATGGCTCCTACAAACAGATTTTCGAGTCCTATCAAGAAAATTTTCAATCAATTTCAAACTGGCTCGAACAAGAATTCCCACAAATTTTTGAGTCCTGCCGAGAAAATCTCCAACCAGTTTTAAATTGGTTCAAACAAAAATTCCAACAAATTTTTGAGTCTTGCCAAGAAAATATCCAATCGGTTTCAAACTGGTTCGAACAGAAATTCAATTCCCAATCAATTTCCCAAACTTCTTCCCAAGCATCCAACGGATCTCTCATACCTACTCCCAATGTGACAGAGAAACAAGCGATGAAATTAGAAGAATGCTTGACTGAAGGTTAAGCACAACAAATGGAGGGAGATTGTGTTCTATTATGCATTGATTTGGAATACGATAAGTCTAGTAACATTTTGTCTACAATATGTTAAAGTGGTAGGTAGTGAGTGATGAGGAAAAAAAGATATGGTATTAGTATTAGGTCCATGTGAAAGTAACCTTCTACAATTCACAATTTGTTGTCACAAGTTGTGAGATAAGTTATGATATAAACTGTATTTGTAACAAAGTAATATGTAACAAGGTGTTAATGTTTTATAGTGAATCCTAATGCACAATATTTATGTGATTATTGATAAATTTGTAACGTATGCAATTTGCATAAGAAGAAAATAAATAGATTTGGTTTGAAGATATGGCCCTATTATCGAGAGCCCATTTATGGCTCCTACAAAAAAAATTTCGAGTCCTATCGAGAAAACTTCCAATCAATTTCAAATTGGTTTGAACAGAAATTCCCACAAATTTTCAAGTCCTACCGAGAAAATCTCCAGCTAGTTTTAAATTGGTTCGAACAAAAATTCCAACAAATTTTTGAGTCTTGCCGAGAAAATATCCAATTAGTTTCAAACTGGTACGAACAGAAATTCAAGTCCCTATCAATTTCCCAAAATTCTTCCCAAGCATCCAATGAATCTATCATGCTTACTCCCAATGTGATAGAGAAGCAAGCGACGAAATCAGAAGAATGATTGACTAAAGGTTAAGCCCAACAAATGGAGGGAGATCTGTGTTCTTATTATGCTTTGATTTGGAATACTATAAGTCTAGTAACATTTTTGTCTCCAACATGTTAAAGTGGTACGTTGTGAGTGATGAAAAAAAAAGAAAGATATGGTATTAGTGTTAGGTCCATGTGAAAGCTGAAAAGCCAAGAATGTATTGACCCCTTATGATAAATTAACCAATTAATTAGCTAAGTTAATTAATTAATCTGATTAACATACAATACGCGTGGTAACACAAACGAATTGCCAACTAAGTTAATATGCAGCAGAAAATAAAGTTGACACGGTGATTTGTTTACAAATGGGGAAAACCACAGAGGCAAAACCCCACCAGGTGAATTTAAGGTCACCACTCCCGAAAATTCACTATTATCATAACAATTAGTTACAAGTAAATGAATCCTAGTACCATATACCAACCTACAGTTGAACCCTTACCCCAATACTCAATTGGACTTGTTTCAATGCACAATTTCCAGTACATGACTAACCAATCGATGCATGGATCCAAGTACGTGACTAACCACCAACTTGAGAAGGATGTTGGCTACAAAGTTCTTCAGTTTATCAACACGATAAAGATCATGAAGCTCCTTGGTTACAAAACTTTACGGCGTACAAACGCAGCAGCTTCTTTAAAAGAAAGATAAACTAGGGCAACTTTGTCTCCGGTCACAATTTTCTTTAACAAAACCTTTGCATCAAGTTTTATTCACTTGCAACCTATGTGACGACCCTTAAAAATAATCCATATATATGTTTAGGGTTATGAGAAAAGAAAGCCTAAACACATATACATGAATATGCGTGAAATCAGATCTAAAAAACTAATTTTTGCAAATCTCGATAGATAGGTTATCTATCAAGCAGCTGTTGAGTATCGGGCTATAATTGCCTTTTAAACCTCGATAGATGCTATCTGTCGAGTTAGTTGTCGAGCTTTAAAATACAACGCTTCTTCACTTGATTCTTGAATAGATTTGCATGGTTTTAACACTTGAATTTGAACTTTAGTTCATTGAAGTATTAAACACATCCTAAATCTACCCAATTATAAGTAAAGTGCGTTTTGTCAAAGGATTAGCCAATTCTAAATGACATATGTTCATAACATGATATACATATGTCCTAACAATTATCCTATTTGGCAATTCGTGACAAAACCACAACAAACAAATAGATTATGAGAGAAGTTATAAATCACTCAACTCATATTCACTTGTTGAATATAATAAAATCTACTCTAACACAAACTCTTGAAAAACTTTGCAAGAAGAAAGTTTATGGCAAGAAAGACTTTGACAACCTGTATTTCTGAAACAGTTTAAACAAAACTCATCACGGCATCTTAGTGTGAAACAGAAATAAAAGATTGCATACAATAAATAAGAAATATGTGCATAAAGAGAGAAAAGAAACAACACATGAAAGAGATAGGTGAAACTGTAATAACAACCTCAATATATATATCAATAAGAGTACAAGGTTTGCTATCACAATGTAAAAATAATGTATCTAAAATAGAAAGAAAAGAAAAGAAAAAAACATAAATCCTCACTACATCTTTCAAAGTATAAACACTCCCCCTAACAAAAATATCTCCTATACTAACTCTCCCCTTTAGTACATGACTATGCTCATACCCAAAATTGCACTCCTTTTTTGTCACGAATGACAAAGGGTAAGTAACTCAAGCAGTCATCTCGTCATCACCAGAAGAGTTAGCATTCTCATCTTTATCATCATTGATAAGCTAAAAATGTATTGACCCATTTTGATGAATTAATTGATTAATTACCCAAGTTTATTAATTAATCAAGTTAGCATGCAATGTACATGGTAACACAAACAAATCACCAACTAAAATATAATGCAGCAGAAAATAAAGTTGACACGGTGATTTATTTACGAATGGGAAAAACCTCTGAGGCAAAAACCCCACCGGGTGATTTTAAAGTTACCACTTTCGAGAATTCACTATTATCACAACAAGTGGTTACAAGTAAATGAATCTTAGTACCTTATACCAACCTACAGTTGAACTCTTACCCTTATACCCAATTGGACTTGTTCTGTAGTGATAATCTCTCCTTTTAATGCACGACTCCCAGTACGTGACTAACCAATAGATGCGTGGATCCCAGTACGCGACTTGATCACCAACTTGAGAAGGATGTTGGCTGTAAAGTTCTTCAGTTTATCACACCATGAAGATCACGAAGTTGCTTGATTACAAAACCCTACGGTGTACAAACACAACAGCTTCGTCAAGATGAACTAGGGCAAACTAGGTTTCCAGTCAAAATTTGCATGAACAACACTTTGCTTCACACTTGTGCTCTCTGTGACGACCTTTAAAATAATCCTTATATATGTTTAGGGTTGTGAGAAAAGAAAGCCTAAACATGCATTCACGGATTGGATGAAAATTTGTTTTTCATAAATCTCGACAGATATCCTATCTATCGAGCAGTTGTCGAGCTTCGGGCTGAAACAGCTTTTTAAGCCTCAATAGATACTAGCTGTCAAGCTAGCGTCGAGCTTTAATGAACAACACTTCTTCACTTGTTTCTTGGACAGACTTGCATGACTTTAACATTTGAACTTGAAACCTTGTTTTTTGAAGCATTAAGCACATTTTAGATTTACCCAATTACAAGTAAAGTGCGTTTTGTCAAAGGAATAGCTAATTACTTAAAATATTGACATATATTCCTAACATGATTCACATATACCCTAAAAATCATCATTTGCGGAGTCACCATCATCATCCTCGTCCTCAAATGCCTCTAGAGGAGGAGAAGGAGAAGGAGACTCTACAAAGCCACCAAGGCGAGCCTGTCGTCATGCAATACGACCGACATAGGTGTTCACCTGACACAACTCGTCATTGAGTGTGTCAAGGCGAGCATCCATGCGCACAAGCTATACCATGATGTCCTCGAGAGTCACTTCACTCGCAGAAGAAGAAGGAGTGAAGGTGGATGGCCAGAGGAGTCGTCGCCTCAGTCTATGGCCGCTTCAGTCAAAGCTGGGTCGTGCTCCATTTAATGGTCGCTACGTTTATGGCACACATGACATAGAAGTGTGTAGACTCAAGATAGAGACAAAAAAATGGCGGAGAATCTGCGTGACAGCCGAGGGAAAAATGAGCTTATCACGGGTCGTCGTATCCTTATAGACATCTATAAGGGAGAGTATGAAATACGAGGGAAAATCTATAGTGAGTCCCTCAAGTAGGGATAATAATAAACGAGCATGAGGCTCAATAATAGAATTATAGTGAGACAAAGGATATAAAACAAATGTCATCACCATATTCAGAAACCTCGGACCTTTTGCAAAGCCCGAGCACGTGGTGTTTTAACGGTCACCCCAAGATGAGGGTGTCTCACAGAAGAGAGACAAGAGTTGTCTTTGGACATAGTCCTAAGACGATCACAGCCAGGGTAGTCAGCAAACTCTACCCTCGGAACGTGTAGCACCTCGGATATAAGATCCAGAGTGACTACAATGCACGTACCTCCAACGAGAGTGATAAAATGAGGTACAAAGTAATCAAATTTGTGCATACTGAAGTAAAACTCTTGTATGATCACGAAGAGACAAGTGACTGGGATGCCACAAAGTGACTCTTAACCCCTACTATAGATGACAGTGGAAAGGTCCAACATATGATTAAGAATGGGAGGGAATTGGAGGAAATCATTTTCCAGCAATTACCTCCTGTTTGTTCAATTCATGGAAATGGATATAAACTAAAATTTTATTTTATTTTATTTTTAAAAAAGGCCAATAATACGACTGCACCCCAAGCTAAAACAAAAATTCAAACAGCCCAAAAATTCGGCTTCTTTTAAAAGACTGTGGTTTCAATACATGTAGCCGAATAAGAAGAATAGCTAGAAAATTGGGTTGCTTGAAAATGAAAAAGGAATAACTGCGTTTTTTTTTTTTACTTGAGGCTAAGAATTTACTTTAAAAAGTGCGCTATTTAACAACCAATAACAAATCTTAACCTACCTGCAAAATTGATCACAAAAGCTGAATGTACATGCATTGTGTTAGGCCAAAGACATACAAATTTATATTTGCATTTTTTTTTTTAAGAAACAAATCTTTAAAAATGAAAATTAAATGCACATATATACAACTGTCATTAAAAGATTTTAGTTTCCAATGAAGACTACAAGAGTGCTTGCACTCTTGTATATTTACTTTGAAGACTACCGTGGCCAAGCAGCTGGGGATTGATAATATTTGCATTGAATTGGACGCTGAATTTATTGTACACCTTGTTTCAAGTACCTCAGTTGCCAATCTAATGCTGGAATCTCTTTTAACTGATTGTAGGAACCTGATAAAGACCTTCCCTAATCACACGGTGGCTCATGTGTTCAGAGAAGCCAATGGTTGTGCTGACTGCCTTGCTCGTTTGGGTGTAGAACTCAACCATGATTTTGATGTTCATCTTTTGTTTAACCCACCGAATGTGGTGGTTGATTTACTGGCTAGAGAGAAAGCTGGAATTGCTTATTGTAACAGACTTATAGTCCTCTAATTTAATCCAAGCGTCGTTTACCAAAAAAAAAAAGGTGAGTGAGTTCCGAATCTCATTTGCTCCTCAAACTTCGAAGGTGGGTGACTCTCGAGTCCTCTCTTCTCATTTGGATTGGAAGTTGGGTTTTGATATTTAGAAATTTAGATCTAATGTTTTGGGTTTGATTGTGGTTGATTCGTTATAAGGGTAATGGATTTTAATCCTTAGAAGTTTCAAATCTCTCTCTCTCTCTCTCTCTCCTGTGACGGTGGCCACCATCTACCCCTCCAATGGAAGCCAATACCGTGTTGCACAATAGTTCACATTTTTAGGAAAACAACGTTAGTAGTGCAGCCCAAAAACCCTTTCAAAACTGGTCACACCGACTAATGAACACCATAGTTTTTTTTTTTTTTTTTGAGGGGGAATGAACACCATAGTTATAAGCTAATTATTGCTTATCAGAAGGCAGTATCTCTTGTTTCCGTTGCATTGGTCTTCTGTCTTTTCCTTTAGAACTACATATGTTATGGTTGAACTGTCATTAAAAAAAAAAAAAAAATGAAGGCCAATATTACATTCATTTAGATTGTAAATTAGGGAAAATGTGATATTGAAGCTTAAATACAAGTTCCGGTTGGTAAGCTGTACTTTTTTAAAATAAATAAAAAATTTCTTTCAAGTCATTAATAATTGACTATTATATTACTTCATTAGCCATATACACAAAGAAATTAAAAGAATTAGACAGAATAATAACTAAAGCTTAACGTCTAAGAACACAGGTTATTTTGGCCTGAAACTTTCTTAGAAACATCAATTGCTTAAAGTGCATCAAGTTTCAATGTCAATAAACATTAGTCTAGATGCATTTGATTTTTCAGTCTTTTGGAATACCCCCAACAAAATCGTATACACAAAATTTACATACCCAATGATGATATGAAAAATCAGCAGTTGAGTTCCTCGTCAGTGTAGAAGGACAATAGGATTGAATTCGTCTCTGGTGAATACCTGCAGTGAGACTCAAGCTAAGAAAATATATACCTGCAAAGTTGTCAAAATCGGGATTTTACGTAGGATCGTTGAATGTAGGTAGGATCATTGATCATAGGATTGGATTGTGAATCGTAAGATCCTACATATTTTCAGATTTAAAGCAAAAGACACATTGATAATGGCTTTGTATATTGAATAATCACGTAAATTATAAATTCATTAATAAAAAACTTAGATTTGCATCATATGATGTAATTTGCATGTTATACATCGCTAAGTTTATACTAATGAAACAATTATATTTAAATTTTGACCCAATGTATCTAAAAAGTTCAATAAATATTTAATTAGCAACCAAATACCAAAATATTTATCAAAACATATGGAAAATATTTCTAAGTTCTAAGTTCCAAATTTGAAATCCAAAATAAGTTAGCAAATGGAAACTAGCTAACTACAATATGAAATCCAAAAGCAAGATGAATATTAAGGTGAAGTGAACATTTAATTATTCTCATTCTAAGGTTCTTATAACCACCGTCCTAAATTCTTAATCATCATCATCCAAATCATCATATATGTAGACATTATATATTTATATATTAGATTTGCAAAAGACATCAAAATACAATTTCACACTCAATTATTCAAGTTATACCACTCAGCAACAATTAAAGAGCATGCTCAAAAAAATCAATCAATCAATATACAAATACAAGCATAACGGATAAAATTATATAAAAAAATATTTTAGTAATATTAGAACACAAATTAGTATATTGATCAAACAAATTTAACAATATTATAGCTTAAAATGCAGCAAAGCCAATATTAAATTCTTCATTTAGAAATGATGAAACATTCTTTCATTTATTACAAGTGAACTAGAAACTAGAAAACATTTGCTTAGATTGACATAATTTTATAAAATAAAAAATAAAAAGTCATACCATCCCAACATGAAAAAAATAAAACCCTTAAAGCTTCATCAAAACAAAAAATTTATCCCATAAAAAAACAAAAAAAAATTATGTTTTTGGTAGGATCTCATACGATCCTATACGATCCTACACGATCCTACAATTTTTACGATCTTAGTGCGATTCTAAACGTTTTGGTAAGTTAGGATCGTAAAATCGTACGATCCTTTGATCCAGATCGCAATTTTAACAACCATGTATACCGGTGTGGCATTGGCCAAAAATCCTCCATTGATTAAGTCAAAAAAGGAGTCGCTTGAAGCATATTGAGAGAGAATTTGACTTGGGAGTAGTTTTTGGGATCAGATTTGTGTGTACCTGTCGGTTCATCCTCTTTTTCCTTTTATAGTTATCTTTGCTTTAATAGGTAGTTAATTCCTACATTTACTTGTAATGGCTAATGCGTGTTCTGATTGGAAAATTCTTAGGTAGTCCCGGAGTATAGTAAAATGGTGCTCCTTCCTCTCACATTCATGGTAGACCCCACCATAAATTTAATGAGCGAACCCCACTATAAATGTGAGAGGAGGGAGTACCATTTTCTGTACTCCGGGAGTACCTAAAAATTACTCGTTCTGATTGCACAACTCTTTTGTTACCATTGCTCCTTCTGTTACTCTTAAACATAAATGTTTGCAATGAATACGTAACGTGTGTTTTAAGATTGTCATGCTAGGCCTAATAATAGATGTAGTTACTTTCACTGTAGCATTGGCAGCGTGGGTACTAGCCACTTCCAACAGAAATTCTCGCTTATTCCTCAAGAGTGTGTGTCTTATTTTGGGGGCTTTGGCCTGTGACTTGCTCCTCTTCATCCTTGAACCGATCTTGGGGTGGCTCATTTTTGGGTTAGGTGCATCCATTCTTGTATATTTACTCTACGATTCTGACAAACAGATTTTCGTGTATTGCCGAGAATATCTCCAAGCAGTTTCAAACTGTTTTGAACAGAAATTCCAACAGAGTTTTGAGTCCTGCCGAGAAAATCTCAAATTAGTTTCAAATTGGTTCAAACAGAGATTTTAACAAATTTTCAAGTCTTGCCAAGAAAATCTCCAATCAGTTTCAAATTGGTTCAAACAGAAATTCCAACAAATTTTCGAGTCTTGCCAAGAAAATCTCCAATCATTTTCGAATTGGTTCAGACAGATCGAAATTCCAATCCCAATCAATTTCCCAATCTTCTTCTCAAGCAAGCAATGGATCTTTCATGCTTACTCCCAGTGTGACAGAGAAACAAGCAACTGAATTGGAAGAATGCTTGACAGAAGGTTAAGCACAACAAATGGAGGGAGATTGTGTTCTTATTATGCATTGTTTTGGAATACAATAAGTTTAGTAACTTTTTTTTTTCTACACGTTAAAGTGGTAAGTTGTGAGTGAACGGGAAAAAGAATATGACATTAGTGTTAGGTCCATATGAAAGTAACATTTTACAATTCACAATTTGTTGTCTCAACAAGTTGTAAAATAAGTTATGATATAAATTGTGTTTGTAGCAAAGTTATATGAAATATGGTGTTAGTTTTTATGAGTCAATCCTCAAGCGCAATAATTTTCAAAAGATTATTGATCAAATTTGTAATTGTAACGCATGCAATGTGCTTCAAAAGAATGTGAGTGGTTTTGGTTTGAAGATATGGGCCCAGTTATAGGAGAGCACATTCGTCTCCACCCATTCGGATGCTAACCCTAAAAGAGATAATTGGGCCTAAATTAAAACAAGAAAAAAAAAAGAAGAAGTCAGCGTTTGGCTTCAAATCAAAATTTATTTAAACTGGGCTTTATGGGACTTAATGCAAAACACAGAAAAAATGTGTCTACTCAAACTGCAAAATTGGTTCTGAATCTAAAAGACACCCTGCCCAAATAAGCTAAAAGAAACCAAGCCCAAACCCATGTTGCTCTGCCCAAACCTTACAAGCAAAGTCACTTTGTCACAACTTGTTTAAGTGTCAATTGATGATTGGAGTGCTTTAAGTGGTGAACTCAAGTGTAAATAAAGTAATCCAATTATCAGTTGATACTTAAGTAGGTTGCCACAAAGTATATGCCAAAATGTATGTAAAAAAATAACTTTTAATTGGTTAACAAACGCTCACAAATTATGGGCTAGAAGTTTTTTCATTCTTCTCAACTTCATCTATCTTTGTTAGCAAATAGTTAGACTAATGCCTTTGAGATTCCCAATTGTTGAGACTCTAGTCCAATTCTTTTTGGGCTTGGTTCAAATATACCCCATAGTATATATTAATTTCTTTTAAATGAAGATTTAAAATTTTGGGTACAATGAATTTTTTGCATCGTCCTCAATATTGAAAATTGGCCCTCTAAAATTTGAAAATTGTCCAAAGAACCCAAAAAATAAAATGGTCAGCTAGTTTATTATTTATGTGGTTTGTGGTCTTTTCCCAAAACAATAACAAAAATCTCCTTGTAATAACAAAATAAAAACACACCACTCAACCAAAAATAAATAAATAATATCCCAACTAAGAGGGAAAAAAAAAAGTAAATGACTTTTGATTTATAATATTGTTAGAATGACACTTTACTATTAGTTTCTTGCAATGTATGGTTTTATGAAAAAATTGTTGGAAAAAAATATTAATTAATATTTCGAACGGATACATAATTCTATGCACACTTTGCATAAATAAGTGCTATTATTCAAGATATGAAAAAAAAAAAAAAAGGAAAAGGGAACAACATGAATAAATCCTATTCAAAAAAATATACTTCAATTTGTTTTTAAAAAAAATTCTAAACCATCCCCACCAACCATTTCCACCATTAACCTTTGCTGACGCCACCAGAAGAGATTGTCGGTGTCATCAACGACTGGCCACCCACTACCACCAGTTGTCAGTTACCAAAAGAAAATTAAAAAAAAAAACACACACACACACACATCCCCACCATTTGCCACCGGTCCACGACTATGTGGCTATGCCCACTCAAAAGGAATTTTCTAATGCTTTTCTTTGGGATGGTCCACCATGACCAAGAAGCAATATAAATACCCACTCTTTCAATTGCAAAGGACGAAAGCACAAAAGACCAGAACACAGAGCTGACAAATCATTCCCACTCTCCTCTCCATCTCCCAACATACCCGAATTCCTTGCTCAATTCAGGATGGACCGCAACAATTTGGGCAATCTTCATTTTGAAAGGTTAGTACAAAGTTCTTTGCTTTAGTTTTGGTTCTACATTTCTCTGTTTGGCCATGAATTCTAGTAGTGCAAGACTTAAAGTTCCATGGTTTTGTACTAATATTTTTATACAATGCAATGAGTTTTCCTTATGCATAAATCGAAACTCTTTGAGCATATTTCCACAAATTTGTTGCTTTCATGTCTCTCATTTAACTTTTCTTCCCACATGATTCTCAAAAAAAAAAAACTTTTCTTCCCACATTGAGAAGCAATTGAAATATGCAGGTCATGATGGTTTGTAAAAAATGTCCCAATTTTTTAAGAAAGTGGGATTCATTAAGCTAAGTGTTAGTTTAGACTTTTGGCACAACATTAAAAGAGTTCATTTCCTCCACACAAAAAAAAAAAGAAGATATATATATATATATATACACACACACACACTATGTAGTTAACATCTTTGAACATGGGATAAAGTTTTCACAATCTTTGTACAACTTTAGGTTTTTTTTTGAGAAGATTGTATAACTTTAGATAAAAATTGATTTGATGCTATCTTCACCTTATTATATATACCAAAACATTTCACTATGTAATACATATTAAAACATGCCATGTTGTACATGTGTTAGCAACTTAGCCCAAAAATCAAATGGAATTGACAAATATTCATTTAATTCTTATTGTACTCTTTATCAAAATTATGCACATTATTTTACAAAAAAAAACTATATTTTGAATATAATTTGAGGCATTTTAATGTTCAACTAAATCTGAGTAAAAACTCCATTTCTTCAGGCAATTTCTTATTGTGTTCGGTTTTTCCTTTAGTTTTTTGCTAACTCTCATTGAATTGAAGTATCAAAACTCAAATGGCACTCTATTCCATGATTATAGTTCGATCACAATTCACTCTATAGAATTGAGATTGGTGACACTACCTACTTCCCACAATAGTTCTCTATTTTTATTCGAAGTTGTCTCTTTTTTTTTTTTTTTTTTTTTTTTTGGTGCTAAACTTCAATTTCATTAAACACTAACAAAAGAACACGATGAGGAATCTTCCTTACAAACCGACATAAGTGGGGGAGGAAGATTACTCTTACTGAAACAAAATTGCTAGCAGGAGTTCAACGCAATTCTAACAGTTGAATGCGCAGCTGAGTTTCTATTTCTCCTAATCTAGCGAAACTTACAAGAAATGAAACTAAAACTTAAGCTACGGATGTTGTTAATAAGAGTGCAAATGTTCCATTATGGTATATGTTCCTGCGATGACAATGCATTGAAGCAGACCTGTGGGTCACCCTCTATAATGACAGACTTCCAATGTTCCTGAATCGCAAGCTATACAACCCAAAGAATGGAGGCAGCTTCTACTTGAGATGGTGAGCATGAATGGTGTCGAGAACCCCAAATATATAGGACTTCACCTCGATGATCTCTAGCAACCACTGCCAGTGCAGATTTGGAGCTATTCAGCGCAGCATCCACATTAAGTTTGATCCATCCATGAGGGGGAGGGGTCCACACAGGTGTAGGCTGTACTGTTGTTAATGCTTTTGTGACTAATGAAACTCTGGAATACTCCAAGAACCTTGTTTGTACATTCTTCTTAGACAGATGAATATCAACTATACGCTCTTGAAACTTAATTAGGTTTCTTGTCCTCCAAATCTCATCAACGATCAGCGCCATATTAAGGGAGATGGTCCACTGATCATGTGATGGGAGAGGAGAATTTGGAGGAGTTATGATCAGCTTGATAAAATCCTCATTAGTGACAAGGAGGAGGTTTCTATTCGTAGACCCCAGCAAGCAGAATCCCATAATGCTCTGGCAAAAGGACAGCCAAAAAAGAGGTGGATAGGAGATTCTTCTGCATTATTACAGAGTATGCATGTAGGATTAATGTGGTCAAATCTTCGGTTCAAATTCACCTTTGTAGGGAGTGCACCAGCTCCAATTCTCCACAACAGCATTCTTAATCTTTCAGGTAGCTTTGCCTTCCAAAGCTTCTTCCAGAGGCTATTTTGGAGATTAGCACTGATAGGGGATCTAAATGAGACATTGTGGACAGATTTGACAGAGAAGATTCCCTTAGGGCCTAGCACCCATATGAGCTTATCTTGCCTAGGACAGTAAGGAATAGGAATAGCTAAGATTGCTTTAGCTAATTCATCAGAGAATAACTCAGTCACCATAGCAAATTTCCAAGTTTTAGTTGGAAGGTCAATCAATTCATATGCCTTGAGATGTTTTTGAGTGTCTGTGCTCACTCTAGGTTGAAATTTGAAGCCTTCTAGCCATGGGACCCAAGGGTCTACCCATATATCCATTGACCTTCCATCTCCCAGAAGATAGCAAGCTCCTTTTGCTACAAGCGTCTTAGCACCCTCAATAGCTCTCCAAGTGGTGGAAGCAATTTTAGGTGGTTCTGCCCTTAGCCAATCACTACTAACTTTGGACTTAGCATGAAGCAAATCCATGCAAATACTCTCTTTTTCAGAAATTACCATCCAAGCTAGTTTTGCTAGTAAGGCTGAGTTTACCTCTTTAGATTTCTTAAATCCCAGACCACCTGCACTTTTGGGGCAGCATAGTTTATCCCATGCCTTCCAGGCTAAGAATCTTCCTTCCTTTTCTTTTGGCTTCCACCAAAACCTCCTAGTTAAGGAGTCCAATTTGTCACAAGTCTTGGCTGGGATGTTAAAAGGACAGGGTGTAATTTGGTATGGCTTGGGCGACTGAGTTAATGAGGGTGCACCTTCCAGCCCATGAAAGACATGTGCTTCTCCATCTTGACTGCTTGGCTTCTAATTTCTCTTGGAGAAAATTGAAGTCCCTTGAAGGGGATCTGGTTAGGAACAAGGGTGCTCCTAAATAAACAGCTTCTTTTTTGAGTTTTTTCATTTGGAGCAACTGTTTGATGGCTCTTCTAATGGGAGGACTGGTGTGTTTGGAAAAACAAATACCTGACTTATTTTTATTTATGCTTTGACCTGACCAATCACTTTGTCTAGGCAACTTGCTAGGATTTCTGCATCGTGTCTTGTAGCCTTTGAAAAGAGGACAATATCATCTGCGTACATCACATGTGTCAAGGCAAGTCCTTTAGTGCTTGCTTTTACTTCGCTAAGATTGCCCGAACTGAGTTTTTTGTCTAGCAATCTTGATAGCACCTCTTGCCCCAATATGAATAGATATGGCGAAAGGGGGTCTCCTTGCCTCAATCCTCTACTAGGTTTAAACTGATCCGACTTGCCTCCATTCACAAGTACTTCAAAGGACACTAAAGATAAACAAGCTGAAATCCATCTGATGAACCCACTATCAAAGCTGAAGTTGGTGAGTACGGTTTGGATGAAGCTCCAATTGACCCTGTCATAAGCCTTTTGGAGAACTAGCTTTACTGCCATGAAACCGAATTTAACTTTTCTAACTTTGAAGCTATGAAGAAGTTCGTGGATGACTACCTAGTTTTCTACAATCCATCTGCCAGGGATGAACATAGATTGGCAAGGCAAGACGAGCTTGTGGAGGATGGGACAAATCTTTGCAACCAGGAGTTTGGAAATGATCTTATACACTACGTTGCACAAACTTATTGGTTAAAAGTTATTGACTGAGGAGGGATTTGAGGTCTTATATTTGAGAACAATGAGAGCATTGTTTACCTCTTTGGGCATGCTACCAACCATGAAGAAGGAAATGACTACTTGTGTCACTGCAAATTCTTTGTAAAATTGGACTGGAAAACCATTAAGTCCAGGGGCTTTTAAATCCTGCATTTGGAATAGAGTTGCCTTAATCTCATCAGGGGTTGGGATCTTCCTAAGTAATGCATTATCTTCCTTGATGATGCAGGGAGAGATAACGTTGTCCAAATTATCCGGGAAATATACTTCTTCTTCTGTGAATTGCCACTTGAAGGAATTGAAGAATTGGATTCTAATATCCTTCAAGTTGGTGACCTAAGAGCCATCATCAGACCTAATGGCATCAATGTTATTAGTGTCTCTTATTTCAAGACCTTTTGCCTGTGACTTGCTCCTTTTGATCCTTATTCCTCCCTTTGGTTGCTTCATGTTCATTATATGTGCATTTGGTTGCTTCATGTTCCTTATTTGATTTGACTCTTTCACTAAGCTAATTTTGAATTTCCCTAGCATTTAGATTGGATAAATTTAAGCTTTAAATAATTATGAATGCTAATATTAATGCTTGGAAGAGAAGAAGAGATAATTGGGTTTTAGTTAAACAAATCCATCAGGCTCTGGAAAAATAACAGCGCTTGGTTTAGGCTTAAGTTTCTTCCAATACCGCAACAATGGTACTAGTTGAACACTACTTTACAAAGTTATCAATTTGTGGGCAAATGCAAATGTATATTAATAAATTTAGCATCTATTGAATTGGTTTCTTTGTACTAATAGCACTATGATCATACTAAAAATATGAAACATTAATTATATTATTGGCATGTTAAACGCATTTCATGCAAAATACAGCCACATTACTATGAAGATTTTTCATACGTGGAGAGTATTTTAAAAATAAAATAAAAAGTTTTAAAAACTCCTAAATTCTAAATGGTGACAGGTTCATTGAATATCTCAATTCAATTTCAAACAGATTCTTTTCAAAAATTGAGCATAGTCTAGGGTCAACTTAACATATTTTGAGGCCAAACAAAAACGTAAAATGTATTATTACTTAATATTTTATAAATGATATATGAATTAGCAAAAAAAATCCAACATTTTTATATACAATTTTTTATATTATTTGGAAAATTTTAATGTATTTATAAAATGTATTGAAAAGATTTTAATTCTAAAAATATCGAAACGATGAGTATCAAAATAAATATCATATTTTAGATGGTCATCCAGGGATGCATACTGGTTGCTATTTGTCCATCTAGAAAGTTACTTCATCTAATATACTAACTCACTTTATAATACACCCAACAACCCAGTCTCTAACCAGTTCATTTAAATATTTTTTTTTATTCTTTATTTACCCTTTTTTATTCTCTCTCATTCTTCTTAGACATGGAAAAATGAGTGGGTCGGGTTAGATCAATCGGGTTGCGGGTCAAAACAGGTCATTTTAAGCAGGTTAAAAATGGATTCGGGTCAATCGAGTTGCGGGTCGGGTTGACTCGTATTTTTCACATGATTTTTTTTTTCTTTATAAAGAAAACAACATGTATTTGACATTTGGAAAGTCATGCAACAAATTACTTGATGTAAAATGCATTACTTTGAATTCACCACTTATATCATGAATGAACTCAATTAAACTTATTAATACTTATTCAATAATTTTAAAATTATACAAATCATAGCATTACTATCTAAAACATAATAACACAAGGATAAGTAAAACAAATACACAAATTTTATTTCTACACAATATCAACATCCCAAAATATAAAACAAAATTACAAATGACTTATTGGATAACTCATTTGACAAAGAATAAAAACATATAAAAGGAGGCGGCTGGAGGATAGCGGACTCAAAATCAAAATTCGTTTAATAAAATAATAGAGGGGAGAAGAGAAACAAAACAGGAAAAAAACTGAAGAGTTGTTGGACTAATGATCAATTTGTGGCAATGAGTTGGTAAAGATCTCCGCTGTTGGTCTCTCCTCGCTTCTTAAATTCTTCTTCCTCTCTCTCTCTCTCTCTCAATTGATAAAGGTGTACTTGTCAGAATGAGAGAAGCAAAACGTAACTCTTCTTGCTCTCTCTGACAAACCCGGCTCAACCTTCCTTTACACACAAAGAAAACCAAGCTGCTATTTTTTTTTTTTTTTTAGCTATAAATATAGTAAAATAATGAAATCTTGGCTCTACAACATTCTAATGCTTAGCAGGAAAGGAATATCAAAAGAATATCTGCATTGAAAAATCATAGTATTCAAGATATATGTTGATCTGCTGTAAACGACATTAAACACATTTCAAGCATATATATTATTTATGTCACTAAGCCTGCTTAATTATAAAACAAGTAAATAACTTACTACACATCCAGAATCTATCATACAACATTGTATGTTTCAAAATTTTCATTTTTTTCAGCAAATTCTAACATTTTTACTCTAAAAACTGCTTTATAAGCAATTAAAAATGCAAGCAAATATCAAAAGCCTATTATTTTAGAGTAATAATTGTTCATGTTGTGTATACTGCATCAAGAGCCTTCTATCAAAAGCCTTCTAACATTTATACCAAATAGTTCGTGTTGTGTATCCTGCACCATAAATATACCATTTTTGAAGATGAGCACAACATAATAAGAGCAACATTTAATACTCAAATTGCATATATGACATTACAAAATACTTGTTAATGTGAATTTCACAAAGATTGTTGCTTTGCTAGAAATCTATGACAAAGACAAATCTTCATATTTAGATGACACGTTTACCTACCAAGTAAAACCAAGCTCTCCATAAAGTCACTTGTGTAACCCAAGCATTTATGACTTTTGAGTCCAAGATTGTTCACTTTTAGACCATCAGGGTCAAATGAAACAACCCAAGAGTCATCTGTTTCAATTAGAAGTTCACCGTTGCTAGTGCAGCCAAAGACGCTCTCAAATTCAACAAAACCAACTGGTATAGTTCTTTTAGTCCAAGACTCAACCACACCATATTCCCTCATCGTCCATATGAAACATATATTTCTCCCTTCATCTAAATCTTTACCAAAAGCAACCAAAGCCAACAATCCCTTGAACACCGCAAGATGTTGCAAGTTGTTAATATTTGGAGATAATCCATCTAAATATTTTTCCGGCTGCATTATCTCTCAGAATATCTCATCATTGATATCAAAGCACAAAATGAAATTGCGGCCCTTAGTATACGCTATAGAGTGCAGAGCTCCATTGAAAAAATATAAAGGGTTTCTCTTGTAAAATAAAGGGTTTCTCTCGTAGTCGTAGAGCACGAACAGATCCATTGGGTCTGGATCCTCCAAATGAATCCCCTGATATTGCAACACTTCTCCACGAATCAGTACTTAACGTGTACACTTCGGCCTCAGGAGGAGAGGCTTGTTTATCAGGAAGCGAATTTTGAAACACAATTCTGAGAATCTTGAAGTCATTGTTTGCAGAACAATTCGCAAATCCAAGAGCAACACCAAAAGAACAGATAGGAATAAAGGGAGTAGCAATGAGGATCTCAAACTTTTCTATACTTGGGTTCCACAAATATATAATATAATTTCGATAGTGATAGAAGCAGTATAAGCCATTACAGAATCCAACCATGGTTTTGGCACAAAAAAATGAGATTTCACACCTAAATATCTCCATTAATGTGTGGTCTCTATTGCAAACAGCAGACACTCTCAATTCTTTGTGAGACCAAAGATCCCAGGTTGATAGGGTATGTAGCAGATAACAGTGATTCAATCACTAGCATTTGAATATATCATATATATCAAAAATACTAATCAAACGACTATAAGTTCTAAATCGTTATTTGAAGTGCTGCATATTTTCTCAACACAGACCCACCACAATCATTGAGTAGTAAGCAAACTAAACAAAGCGTATATAATTACATTACACTAATAGACTTCTTGAGAGAATTAAAAGGAATATCTGCATTGAAAATTCAAAGTATTTAGGACACAATTTGATCTGCTGTATACAAAAATTAAATACTTCCAAGGAGATATATATTGTCAATGTCACTAAGCTCGCTTATCAACAATTTCACTACCCCAGCCGTATTATATCATACAGCATTCTAAATTTCAATAGTTTCATTATCGACAAATCCTAACTTTGGGCACACATTACCAGAGCTCTGTAAATTTATTTTCTCTATTTTCAGTTGCTTACATCACCACCAAAAAAGCAAATCCCAACATTTTCAAGGAATCGAAATAAATATAAAAATCAATTAAGCAATTAAATATGTGAGCAAATATCAAAAGCGTGCTATTTTAGATATTGAAGTATATGATTTGGCTTTATGCATTGAGTACACATTGCAAAAGTTTTTTTCCCTTGTTTCTTTGGACTAAAGCCTAGGAAACTAAGCTCACCAAATTGTTCATGTTGTCACAGGCATAATTCCAAGAGTTTATTATCCTATTCATATAACTCTACATATGCTTGCCAGCTTAAGAGACAGACAAATAAATTAGCAAAAATAAAAATAAAAATTAGGGTGGGGGGGGGGGGGGGGGTGTGGCGGGGAATCAATTGAGCCAACACAGAAAATGTAAAGTCTATAGAAAATATTCCTTTGTTGCCACAGAATCAAAGCATGATATCCAACAAGGTGTGTAGACAAAATCAAAATCAAGGGTACTAAATTTATAAGTAAAACCAATTTCAATTGTTAACTTGATGCCAAATCCTGTAATCATTACAAGTGAAATAAGGCTATGAATATACCATTTGCTATAAAGTCCACAAAAAATTGGTTGATAAATAATAGCCATAACGACTGAAAGGATCCTTTTCTGTTTAATAAAATTTAGCCTGGTACATCAAAACATTACTTTTAAGTCTGCAACAATAGGAAAGAAAACAAAAGTACAAAACACAATGTTGCCTTAATCTTTCCACAGATTACATAGAAAACAAAACTTTCCAACATCGAGTAAAATTAAGCTCTTAAAGAAATTAGCTGTGTCAGCCACCCTTGTAGGATTTTTAATGCCAAGGTTTTGCTTGCTTTGACTCTAAGGATCAAATGAACTAGTGCCAAACTTCTCGAACAGAAGTTCAACATCGGTGATTCGAATGGAGATCTTCTAGGTTCTACGCGGAAATTTAAGGTTTTTATTTTTATTTTTTACAATGTAAGATTTGGGGTTTCTGAATTACAGCGACTTTATTAATCAAAGCTTTAACCCATTAGGTCAACTTCAAAGTTGAAGCATATTGCAATGTTGGGTGGAGTCCACCCACTCCATATTGCAATCTTGAAAGGATTTCTACCCATAATCTTAATAAACTACAAATATATGTCTCATGTCATTAAAATAAAAATTAAAAAAAACAAAAAATAATCAATTCATTACTAATAAAATACGTAATTAGTTAATCAATTCATTATCATTATCAAAGAGTACAGCAATGTACCTGCAAAAATTGTATTGAAGTCATCTTTCTTCTTTTATTATTCCAAAAATTAGTTATATTTTGGGTTATTTTTCTAAATAATTGAAATTTGGTTTCATACAAAAACTCAGCATTCGAAACCATAGGAAAGTCAAAGAGATGCAGGAAGGAAAAAAACAGCGGAAATTCTAAAATTTTAGACCCTAATAAATAACTAATCAACTACTTTACCGCATGTGGGTACTTCTTCTTTTCCAACCAAAATTGATAATTACTAATCAACTACTTTATCAATTGTGAAATTTGCTATGAACTAAGCTGTTCTCACCATTGGTATCTGGTGCTGGTATACAAAGACACAGTATACTTTTAAATTATTTTGTGGAACCACCAACCAATCCTTGCCTACCTGAGAAGAAGGAAAAACAAGCAAAATTATTTTCTAAAAATTATTTTTACGTGGGAGGTCACCATCTTTTGTTTAGGAGAACGAAGAAATGTGTGGTTATTTTATGGAAAGTAAATTGACTTATCAATGGTTCAAAACTTTAAGACTAAATTACAAAATGCGTCCCTAAAATCTGGAATTGTTTGGGTTTTAGACCTTGAAGTTTAAAAAAAATTGGATTTTAGACCTGAAGTTTGGTTTTATTAGCAAAATCGTAAAAATGTTTTGATGTTAAGTGAGACAATGACATGCTGTATTTTTTTTTTCCCCAAATCAGCCTCCCAAAACAACGTCATTTCACTTAAAACAGAGAGCCAAAACTAACGGAGGGTGGGGTTTTACTAACAAAGTCGGAACCAAACTTTAAGATATAAGATTCAATTTCTCAAACTTCAGAGTCTATAATCCAAACAACCCTAAATTTTAAGGGTGTGCTTTGCAATTTACCCAAACTTTAAATATACTAAAGCATCAATAATTCAACATATAGCCCTTCTGCCCTTGGCTCCTCCATTGCTTGTATGTTTTTAATAGGGCCAAAACTTCTCAGAATGTTCTATGCCTAGCAGGATTTGAATGTGGCCTTGTGTTTTGTTTTCAGTAAGTTTTCGGCCTGAGGCCTACTCATAAAGCTTTAGGAGAGCGAGTACACCGTCCTCCTCTTGAGTGGTTGCTTGACAAAAAGCTATCATTAGCAAATAGGATATGAGAAACCCGTGGGACTCATCTAAACACCATCACCCCTCTAGTATAATCTTTAGATTTACCTTGTCTCATTAAAGCAGTTAGCTGTTAGGTTCTCAATACAGAATAAAAATAGGTATGAGGAGTATGAGGAGAGGGGTTTTGATTTGTCTTCTTCAAAGCAAATGTTATTTCTATGAAGCCGTAATTAATGACCAGAAAGTGCACACGAGGATCCATTCCCCTTTGTGTCCTTGTGAGTTGTGATCCATTTCTAACTCCATTCATCAATGGTGGTAAATTGTATGGATTCTGTTTGTACAGTGAGAGGAGAAGCAAACCAGATTAGTCTTGCTAAAGGTGTTACAAAGAAGAGGGTGCATCAGACTAGTAAGTTATAGACAGTTATTATTATCTTAATTATAAAAACATAGGCAGAAAACAGTGATTCAATCACAAGCATTTGAATACATCATAGTTATTAATGGATTGCAAATCAAAACTACTAATCGAATGACTAGGAAGTTATACATAGTTATTAAGTGCTGCATATTATCTCTACACAGACCCACAACAATCATTGGGTAGTAAGCAAACTAAACAAAGCATATAATTACATTAAATTCATAGACCTCTTGAGAGAATTTAAAAAGAATATCTGCATTGAAAATTTAAAGTATTTAGGACAAGATTTGATCTGCTTAATACAAAAATTAAAGACTTTAAAAGATATATATTGTCAAATGTCAATGTCACTAAGCCTGTTTATCAACAATTTTTCACTACCCAGCCAGATTATATCATACGACATTCTAAATTTCAATTATTTCATGATCAGCAAATCCTATCATTGGGCACACATTACTAGACTATGTAAATATATTTTCTCTATTTCAATTTCTTACAAAACCACCAAAAAAGCAAATCCCAACATTTTCAAGGAATCAAAATAAATATAAAAATCAATTAAGCAATTAAATATATATGTGAGCAAATATCACAAAGGCGTACAATTTCAGATATTGAACCATATATGTTTCTTTGGACTAAAGCCTAGGAAACTAAGGTCACCAAATTATACATGCTGTCACTAGGGCAATAAAATGAGATAAGATTATGTTGGCTAAACATGTACACAACACCATGAAATTACCATCTTTGAGGATGTGCATGTGCACAACATAATAAGAGAAGCAACATTTAATACTCAAATTGCATACATGAAACTACAAAATACTTGTCAATATGACCTTCAAAAAGATTGCTACTTCATTAGAAAATTTAACAAACTAATCTTTGATAAAGACTAATCTTCGTATTCAGATGAGACATCAGATGAGACATTTACCCCATCAAGTAAAACCAAGCTCTCAGATGAGAGGTTTACACCATCAAGCAAAACCAAGCTCTCCATAAAATCAGTAGAGTAACCTAACCAAATGGGAGAACGCTGAATTTCAAGATTTTTCTGATCTAGACTATCAGGGTCAAATGAAACAAGCCCGGTGTCAAGTGTTTCAATTAGAAGTTCACCCCTTCTGGTGCAGCCAAAGAACCTCTCAACCAAATCTACTGCAACAGTTCTTTTAGTCCAAGAATCAAACACACCATATTCCATCATCACCCATATGAAACATAAATCATGCTCTTCATATAAATCTCTACCAAAAGCAACTAAAGCCAACGATCCCTTGAAAACCACAAGTTGTTCAAATTGATCAAAATCTGGAGATAACCCATCTAAGTAATTTTCAGGCAGCATTATCGCTTGGAATGTCTCATCATTGACATCAAAGCACAATATGAAATTGTGGCCCCTAGTATGTATCATAGAGTGCAGAGCTCCATTGACAAATATAAAGGGTTTCTCTTGTATATCAACAATAGAAGCATTGAGTCCAGACCCACTCAATGACTCCATATATATATCAATATATCTCCATGAATCAGTACTCCAAGTGTACACCCCAGCCTCAAGTGGTAGCGGCACTTTATATCCAGAAACCTCTCCATCAAACACAATTCTGAGAATCTTGAAGTCATTATTTAGAGAATTATACACTAGTCCATGAGTGACCATACCATCATACCTAGGTATGCGAACAGGAGTGAGAATCTTAAGCTTTTTAATACTTGGATTCCATAAAGATATTGTATAATTATTATTCTCAAAGAAGCAGTATATGCCATTACAAAAACCAATCACATTGGAACCACAAAAGGGTGATCTACACCTTGATAACTCAGTTAAAGTGTGGTCGCTATTGCGAACAACTACACATAATTGTTGGTGAGTCGAAGGATGCATGGCTCGTGAGGTATATAGAAGATAATCATTATTGGGTAATGATGATTTTGCTCGGTTATGGTTAAGGTGTGTGGTCATGAAAATGGGGGTGGTGATAGTCGAGTTCCAAGATTTGGAAACGCACCTGAATCGGATGATAGATTTCACTGGCAGATGAGTTAGGATGTCGAATACTACTTCGTCAGGGACACGCTCGGACGACAATGTCGGCTTTCTCATGCGATGAGACTGAGACATTAGATGAAGATCTTCTTCAACTTCAAACTGGAAATGGCTAAGGTTTAAGGAGGCTAGGTCAAAAAAGGGAAAGTATGACTCATTGGAGAAAATAACTGATAAGAGGGAGAAATAAGTAATTAGGGGAGAATTAAGAAACTGAGAGTAATAATCGGGAGAGAGTTAAGGATTAGTATTATTGGTAGATCTGGTATTTAACATTGGGAGGAAATTATGGTTTATTTTTTTTTTAAGGCATTTATCTTATTTCCTTCTTTTTGGTTGTTGTTGTTGGTGGTACATTTTATGATATATCTTCATTTGAAATCATTTTAATGGAGTTAATCAATGTTTGAGTTTTAAATTTGAATCCTAAAAATCAATTTGGAAAATGTAAAGGCTTTAATGAGGTGACTAAGAATAAGATCTTTCCATTGGAACAAATATCTTTTTTTATATAAGATAGAAATTCTACTTTAGTATAATTTAAGTGTATATATATGAAACTCTCTCTTAGAGACTTGAACCTCGGCTCTTGCCCCCTACACCCCACAAGCACTTATACTTGTGGAGTGACCATTGCACCAAGAGTGTGCAGTTGATTGAAATGAATGCCTTAAATTCAAATTTAAGTTGACATTTCTATTGGGAAAGTTTTTAATAAGTGATTGAATCTTTTCTAAAATAATTTGGGTCATTAATGCTAAGAGATTTTGTTTTTTAAGGTTTAATTCAAATTTGAATGGGAAATAAAACATGGAAAGTATAAAAGATGTTTGGTTCTTAAATAGGGTAATTCTACCGTGCCCCTCCAAAAAAAGGGGGGTACGGTACCTACTAGTAGGTAACCTACTATACTAGGTTATTTTTTTTCTCACATGTGACGATTTCATCATCACATTGTGCAGTTCCAACATCATATGTGACAGTTCTTTTGTCACGTTTGGTAGTTACCCTACTTTTTTCTCATATTTGACGGTTCCATCCTCATATTGTGCAATTCCAACATCACATGTGATAGTTCTTTTCTCACATTTGGTAGCTCCTTTACTTTTTTCTCACATTTGATAGTTGTCTTACTTTTTTCTCACATTTGGCGGTTTCATCCTCACATTGTGTAGTTTCAACATCACATATGACAGTTCTTTTGTCACATTTGGTCGTTTCCTTACTTTTTTCTCACGTTTGATGATTTCATCCTCACATTGTGTAGTTCTAACATCACATATGACAGTTCTTTTGTCACATTTGGTAGTTCCTTTTTTTTTCTCACAATTGACAGTTCTATCGTCACATTATGCAGTTTCAACATCACATGTGACAGTTCTTTTGTCACATTTGGTGGTTTCCTTACTTTTTTCTCACATTTGACGGTTTCATATTCACATTATGCAGTTCCAACATCACATGTGATAATTCTTTTGTCACATTTGGTAGTTCCCTTACTTTTTTTCTCATATTTGACGGTTTCATCCTCACATTGTGCAGTTCCAACATCACATTTGACAGTTCTTTTGTCACATTCAGTGGATCTCTTATTTTTTTCTCACATTGTGCAGTTCCAATATCACATTGTACAGTTTCAATATCACATTTGATAGTTCTTTTGTCACATATAGTGGTTCTTTTTTTCTTCTTAAATTTAATAGTTCCATTATTACATTAAGCAATACCAACATCACATCTGACTCTACTTTTGTCACATGTGACAGTTCTTTTGTCATATTGGGCGGTTCCCTTGCTTTTTTCTCACATTTGACGGTTCCATCCTCGCATTGTGTAGTTCCAATATCATATCTGACAGTTCTTTTGTTATATTCGGTGGTTCCCTTTTTTTTTTTTTCTCACATTTAACGATTTTATCCTCACATTGTATAATTCCAACATCACATGTGACAATTTTTTTGTCACATTCAGTAGTTCCCTTATTTTTTTTCCTCACATTTGACGGTTTCATTTTCACATTATGCAGTTCCAACATTACGTGACAATTCCTTTGTCACATTTTGTCGTTCCCTTTTTTTTTCTCACATTTGACGGTTTTCATCGTCACAATGTGCAATTCTAACATCACATGTGACAGTTCTTTTCTCACATTTGGTGGTTTCCTTAATTTTTTCTCATATTTGACGATTTCCTTAATTTTTCCTCACATTGTGCAGTTCCAACATCACATTTGACAGTTCTTTTGTCACATTATGTAGTTCTTTTATTTGTTTATCAAATTTGATTGTTCTATTATCACATTGTGCAGTTCCAATATCACATTTGACAGTTCTTCTGTCACATATAATGATTCCTTTTTTTTTTCCTCAAATTTGATGGTTCCATTGTCACATTAAGCAGTACCAACATCACATATGACTCTACTTTTGTCACATTCAATGGCACCCTGTTTTTTATTCTCAAATTTGACAGTTTCATTATTACATTGGGCAATACCAACATCACTTCTAACTGTATTTTTGTCACATTCAATGGTACCCTATTTTTTTTTTCTTACAATTAACAGTTCAATTGTCATAGTGGGCGGTACCAATATCACATCTGACCATAATTTTACATTTGGGCCCACCACTGAAGTCTCTTTTTTACTTACTAATAACCGCTTATCACAATAGTAATTTTTAAAAAAGTTATTAAAAAATTTCAATCTAAAATCTAAAATAAAAAAAATCCTAAGAAATTATCCCAACCACAATAATTACTTTTTTTCCACAAAAGAAATCAGATGGAATTATCTTGGTTTCTTCCACAAATATATGAATATATCAATTGATGATACACAGAAAATCAGTAGGCTGAATGCTCCAAGCTTCAATGGGCTAATGATCGCTTGGAAGGCCTGAAACGAAAAAGACATAAGATCAAAGGAGACCGGGTTAAACCGGCCAAGAACCCTTCAATACTTAAGTTAGTTTTTTCTCTAGAACTCAAGAATTCCAACTTTTTTGGAGTAGTGAAAACTTACTTCGATTTGATGTAGATAAGTCCTTATATAATTAGCTTCGGAGCGGTTACTTGTTTAGTAACTTCCCTTATATTTGTGGAAGTTAGAAAATTCAAACTTAACTTCCACAATCGCTATAGAAGTTAGAAAGTTCAATCTTATCTTTTACAACTGTCATTGGAAGTTAAGTACTTATAAAAAGTTAAAGCAATGAATAAGGATCTTGTTCATGTTTTAAAATAGTACCACGTGGTTTGAATTTCAAGCTTATATAGATAAATCAATTTCTGAAAATTTCCCAAGTGTTGGGAGATCGTCCAGGCGCTTATTTGATGGACGACCCTTATGTTCACGGACGACCTTCCGCTTATGGACGACCTTCTTGTGTTGGGCTGGCTATTGGCTTTGGGCGACTCCTGTGCACGAATTGGAAATGGTTCAATTTTTTAGTTCCCCATCACCAATTAACTTCCTACATATCTCCCTTGGTAGCTCCCATCACATTCAGGAGCATACCTCCCTGTAAAATAACATAGTTGAGGTCACTTTCTTGATGTTTATATTTTTATTATTTCTATATACTATTAAACTGAAGATGTATAACCTTATGTGCTCTCTAATTGTTCTTATGTAACATCTACAACTTAATCATAGTTGTGTTTTTATTGTGGTGTCTAAGGTTGGAAATAGGGTGACTACACAATTAGCAAGTTATGCAAAAATCCAATTAAAAAATTGTTGACAATTTTAAAATTTTCAATAAACACTTGAATTGAAATTATAGATCCAGTATGAAATAGTCATCAATCAAGGCTACTATACAAGGTTTTATGTTTTTTTAGGCATTTTCATTAGATCCACGTGTGTAGAAGTGTCTCAAATGGCTGTGTTCGACCCGGGTATACTCACCCCAACTAAAGTGTCTATGCAATTTTGTTTCATAAAATTATTATTACATTTAGACCCATCTAAAACAAAATAAACATCCCAAAAAATTTCCATAATAACAAAAATTACCAAAAGAAAAGATCAATACAATTAAGCACAATTGACCAATTTTACCAAAACAACGAACAACCCAACCCTTGTAAAAAAATTTATAAAAATAATTTTGTCCTTGAGAGTTTAGCATTTTGACCATAATGATAAGTGTGAGCCTCATTGGAGTCAGCAGAGCCTCCACTAGCTAAGTCTGAGAGAGCCTAGTTGCTTTTCTCTCTCTCTCTCTCTCTCTCTCTCTCTCTCTCTCTCTCTCTATATATATATATATATATATATATATATATATGATAAAATACACCAACTCCAAGATTGTCCATGATGGTCGTTCAGGCCAAGGACGGGAAAGCGAATGTTGTAAAACGCTCATCCGTGACAAGCTCGTCCATGCAAGAATATGCTTGGACAACCTCCATACGTTCCAAGCGAGTTTCTCTGTATAGATCCAAGACGAAGTCCACGTGCCTATTTTGGAGCATAAGTAAAAATGAAGGTTCATTACTACAAAACTACTCCCGATGACAGTTATGGAAAATAAGGCCAAACAATTTAACTTTTATGGCAGTTATGGAAGTTAACTCCGAACTTTTCAACCTCCCCAATAATAGGGGAAGTTATTAAGCAAGTAACCGCTTCAAGTGTTATATAAAGCGTTCATTCACACCAAAGTAAGGGGAGTCTTTTTGAACATTTTCCTAAAAGATTGGAATTCCAGAAACTAAGAGAAATACTGACTTAATCATCGGAGGGTTTTTGGCCGGTCCTCCCCAGTCACTTTTGATTATGTGTTCTTCCTTTCAGGTTTTCCAAGCGTTTTTCTCATCATTGAAGCTCGAAGCATTCAGTTTATTGATTTTACCGTGTAACATCAGTTGGCGCCGTCTGTGGGGAGATTGATTTGTTTTTTACAATTAGTCTTTCAACAAAAAGGCAGCATGGTTCAGACAAGATTAAGGGCCACCAGCCTAGGTCATCAGGAAAGTAGGGATGCCTCTAGTAATCCCCACCACAATCGCCAGTCAGCACCTGTCATGCAACCACCATTCGTTCAATACATACAATCTATGGCATCCGCCATGGTAGAGTTAACTCGTCAAAACCAAGAGTTGTCTAGGGAGATTGGCTTAAGAAGACAACACCGTGAAAGATATGCAGAAGGGCAGGCTCAAAGCCAGGAAGATAGAGGAAATGTTGAGCATACGGTGCCCGAAAGCCAGTCGCGGGGCATCACGTCGCAAAGGGTGCCACACTTGGAGAAGGAGATGGATCAGATGAGAAAGGCCATGGACAAGATGAAAGAGAACATGAGAAGGGCAAATCTTGTAGAGGATTTAGTTCATCGTACAGACTCCCCTTTCACGACTTCCATCAATGATCATCCTTTGCCTCCGAAGTTTAAGATGTCTTCCTTGTATTCGTATGATGGAACACGTGACCCTTTCGATCATATTGCTACTTTCAAGACGAGATTATGTGTAAAGCCTTCCCTACCACCCTCAAAGGACCAGCGCAAGTGTGGTTCAGCAAAATACCTCCGAACATAGTGAGTTCTTTTGAAGAGTTGAGTAAGTTATTTGTCAATAATTTTATCAGAGGATAAAGGCACAAACGTTCCTCTTCTAGTCTGCTGACCATCGAACAAGGAGAGAATGAGAGCTTGCGGTCTTTCATTACTCGTTTAAACAGGGAAGCCTTGTCAATGGACGAGATAGATGACAAGTTGTTATTGGCCGCCTTCCATAATAGAGTGAACTTTGACTTATTCATCCACAAGCTTTACAAGCAAGAGCCTCAAACCATGGCCGAACTCGTTCATTCGGCCCAAAATTTCATGAATGCAGAAGACTCTATTATAGCCAAGAAGAGGAAAATAGCTAAAAGAATGGAAGCAAATCTCCCCCGTCGTCCTAAGCAAGGTCCTCGTCCAAAGAAGGCTCGGGCAGGAAAGAACAAAGATAGAGATAGCAAGAAGGCAAGTTCTTCAGCGAGGAATCAGCAATATACCCCCTTGAACATGCCACTTGAGCAAGTGCTTATGCAGATCAAGGATGACCCATCCTTGAAATGGCCGGAGAAAATGAAAGGAGACCCTAATAAGCGTAATAGGAACAAGTATTGCCGCTTCCACAGAGACCATGGGCATGACATGGACGAGTGTTTCGATTTGAAGCAGTAGATAGAAAATCTCATCAGGCAAGAAAAGTTGAGAAACTTTCTTGGATGAGACCACAAGGACGAGAAGTTGAAAGCAAAGGTCGAAGAGTTATCACAACCCCCGCTCGAAGAAATAATAGTTATCATAGGAGGTTCAATGGGGCAACCATCCAAGTCAAGGAAAACATACCTGAAGGTAGTGCAGAACGTTCAACTCTCTGGACGATCGCTAAGGACGAAGGACACGGACGAACAAGCCATCACGTTCACGGACGAGGTTGCTGAAAGAGTTCACCACCCTCATGACGACACCATTGTTATCACTTTGCTTATTGCTGACTATACAACTAGGAGGGTGTTGGTGGACAATGGAAGTTAGGCAGACATTTTGTATTACCCTGCTCTTTAGCAAATGAGGCTTGGACGAGATCAACTTCGTCTAGTGAATTCGCCTTTGGTAAGTTTCGGAGGAATGAAAGTACAACATGTGGGCACTGTTACATTACCTGTGGTGGTAGGGACGTACCCACAACAAGTAACCAAGGACGTGAATTTCCTTGTGGTAGATTGTTCATCCTCCTATAATGCCATAATCGGAAGACCAACTTTAAATAGTTGGAAGGCAATCACGTCTACTTACCACCTGTCAATCAAGTTTCCTATGGAGCATAGGGTAGGACAAGTGCAGGGAGATCAACTAGCAGCAAGAGAATGCTACTTAGCCATGTTGGCCATGGACAAATAGGTTCAAATGATGAACATTGAGGAAAGGAAAGTTGTGGCAGAGACCACTGAAGTATTGGAAAACGTTCCCTTGGATGAAAATAACCCTGAGAGGTATACCAGGGTTGGAGCGGATTTGGAAAAGAAGACAAAACAAGATCTCGTCCAGTTCTTAAAGAAAAGTATTGATGTGTTTGCTTGGAGTCATGAGGATATGCAGAGTATAGACCCTAGTGTCATTACCCACCGTCTAAATGTATATCCTTCCTCTAAGCCTGTACGATAGAAGAAAAGAGTGTTTGCTTCTAAGAGAGACAATACCATTAAAGAAGAGGTTCAAAAGTTTACTACGGCAAAGTTTATTCGAGAAGTCTATTACCCAGACTGGTTGGCCAATATAGTAATGGTCAAAAAGGCTAATGGCAAATGGAGAATGTGTGTGGACTTCATCGATCTGAACAAAGCCTACCTCAAAGATAACTATCCATTGCCGCGTATTAACCAATTGGTGGATTCTACGGCAGGTTATAAGTTGCTGAGTTTTATGGATGCTTTCTTTGGATACAATCAGATAAGGATGGACGAGACAGACCAAGAGAAGACTTCCTTTGTCACCAGTCAAGACTTGTTTTGTTACAAAGTGATGCCATTTGGTCTGAAGAACGCAGGCGTGACATACCAAAGGTAGGTCAACCATATGTTTCATCTACAGATTGGACGGAATGTGGAAGTTTAAGTAGATGATATACTGGTGAAGAGTTTGGACAAGGGGAAGCACTTGGACGACCTGCAAGAAACCTATGACACACTCAGGCGATACAACATGAAGTTGAACCCTAGCAAATGCGCTTTTGGAGTGTCATTAGGAAAATTCCTCAGATTTATGGTTTCACACAGAGGGATTGAGGCAAATCCTGATAAAATTCAAGCAATACTGGATATGAAGCCTCCACAAAATATCAAAGAAGTCTAGTCTCTTACTAGACGAGTTGCTGCTCTTAACAGGTTTGTCTCCAAAGCTACCGACAAATGTTTACCATTTTTCAAGGTTCTTAAAAAGGCGTTCGAATGGACGGACGAGTGTCAAAAGACCTTCCAGGATCTTAAAGACTATCTTACCGCAACTCCATTGCTAAGTCCATCTATGCTAGGAGAAGAATTGTATTTGTACCTGACAATGACTTCACATGCTGTAAGTTCAGCTTTGATCAGGGAAGAAGGGAAGGTGCAGAAGCCTATGTACTATACGAGTTGAGCGCTTAGGGGAGCGGAAGGACGATATCCACTAACAGAGAAGTTGGCTTTTGCACTAATAATAGCCTCCAAAAAATTGAGACATTTCTTCCAAGCTCACATCATCAATGTTATCACGGACCATCCGCTCAAGAAGGCAATGAACAAGTTAGAAGCCGCAGGACGACTGATCCAAGGGGCTGTCGAGCTTAGTGAGTTTGACATCAGGTACTATCCAAGAACTGCAATAAAGGCTCAAGCCCTGGAAGATTTCATTGCGGAATTTACCTCGAGTTATGATGAATCAGACGGGATGGAGGAGAGTAAGAAATGGGTTGTTCATGTGGATGGATCATCTACACGACATACAGGAGGAATAGGAGTTGTTTTACGATCCTTGAAAGGAGATAAATTGAAGCATAAGGTCCATCTACAATATCAAACAACTAACAACAAAGTTGAGTATGAAGCTCTTCTTAAACGGTTGGAGTTGGCTAGGTCTATGGAAGCTGAATCAATACTTGTCCTGGGAGACTCTCAGTTGGTCATGGGCCAAGTAAATGGGACATATGAAGCCAAGGAAGAACGAATGAGAAAGTATCTTAATAGGGTTATAAGCCTTGTGAAGAAATTTAAGGAAGCTGATTTTGTTCAAATCCTAATGGAAGAGAACAAGGAAGCAGATACCTTAGCAAAGGAAGCATTAGCGAACGAAGCAATGGATGAGTTTGATGAATTTCAATACATGTCAAGCATAGATTTTCCAGAATACAGCAGATAGAAGACGAAGAGAATTGGATGACCCTAATAGTGTTATATCTGAAGGACGGAAGACTTTCAGAGAAGAAAGACGAGGCCAGAAAGCTCAGGGTCAGATCAGCCAGGTACGTCCTCATGGATGAGGTAGTATACAAAAGAGGGTTTTCTCAGCCTTATCCTAGGTTTTTAGCCCCATACGAGGCAAATTATGTGTTGAAGGAGGTTCATGAAGGAGCATGTAGCAACCATTCAAGGGCTAGATCACTTGTCCATAAGGTCGTCCGCGCAGGGTACTACTGGCCAACTCTCTAAGCAGATGTCAAGGCATATGCTAAAGTTTGTGATCAATGCCAACGATTCAGTAATATTCCTAGATAGCCGTTAGAGTATCTCACCGCGATGATGGCCCTATGGCCTTTCGCATAATGGGGATTAGATATCTTAGGTCCCTTTCCACTTAGAACCAAGCAGATGAAGTATTTGGTGGTTGGTATTGATTATTTCACTAAGTAAGTGGGTGGAAGCAGAACCCCTAGCAAAAATCACCCAACAGAATGTCAAGAAGTTCGTCTGGAAGAATATTATGTGCATGTTTAGGGTGCCCATGGTATTGATATCAGACAACGGACGACAATTTGATAATGCACTTTTTAGGGACTTCTGCAAGAATCATTACTTCTCACCCACCCACTCTCAAGTAAACGGTCAAGCAGAAGTGGCAAACCGATCCTTGTTAAAAATTATCAAGACTCAACTTGAGGGGGCAAAGGGAGTATGGCCAAACGAGCTACCAGGTGTTCTGCGGGCTTATAGGACGACAGTGAGAACCCCTATAGGGGAAACTCCTTTCAAGCTCGCCTATTGAAGTGAAGCAGTCGTACCTGCAGAAGTACATATAGCCAATCATAGGGTGATGAAGTATCAAGACGAGGAAAATAGGGAGCAACATCGCTTAAACCTCGATCTAATAGACGGGGTGAGGATGGATGCGGAACAGAGGACAACGAGGTACAAAAACCTCATAGCTAGGCAATATAATGCAAGGGTAAAACTCAGGCGTTTCAATATAGGGGACCTCGTCTTGAAGAGTGTTTCCTCAACAACCAAGAACCCAGCCCATAGGAAATTGGGATCTAATTGGGAAGGGCCCTACAAGGTTATCAATTGCAAAAGGCAAGGATCCTATTACTTGGAGACCCTGAACGGGAGGAAGTTGGAGCATCCTTGGAATGTTGAACACCTGAGGAGGTATTATTAGTGAAACAACAGCATAAATGAGTATCACCATGGACGAGCCTGGAGTTTGTTTTATCTATGTATTGTTAGTACGATATATAGTATGAAATATATTGTTTTTACTCCTTAAAATTATATTAGTCTCTAAGCTATGTGGTGTATGGACTAAGTTATGGATTTGTGGTGTTTGTTTGTATTTACCAAAGTTCTCTAAGGCATTGGCTTCTAAGCATATGCCCCGTCTATGAACAGTATTTATGTTATGAACATAATGTTTGAATTTCTAGCTTTCATGTTGTTTTTATTATTTAAAATGACCGATAAGAAGGCAAAGGCCAAAGACATGTGAATTCTCTGGACACCAAGACATAACGTCTATAATCTTTTCTTGACAAGGTATGTTCGTCCAAACGATGGACGAGGTTTAGCCTTAAACGTGTTAGTCCCACTCATGGCTAAGGACACCAGCTAGAACAATCCATTGGCTAAGGACACCAGCTAGAACAATCCAGTCTATGGACGAGTAAAAAGTTGGGCCTTAAAACTACATGGATAATACAAAATCGGCTACTAAGTCTAAGGACGAATAAAGCTGAACCATTACCATTCACAAAGACGAGTTACACTCGCGAAAATTTAAAGAATGGTGAAGAAATGCTAAACATGTATAAACCTTTATTATGGACGAGCCAAGGCTAATCAAAATCTTGGATACCAAAAACATTCGTCCATATAGCATGTTTTAGTAAGTAAAGGAAATGAGCATTCATTCATCAATTATAGGCTGGACGACCTACGCCCAAAAACCCTTAAAAAGAAAAGGGTAAAGCTAAATTGTTTGAAAGCTCTTATTAAAACTGTGGACGAAGTAAATGTACTTGAGTTACATTAAAAGGTCCAAAACAATGGACCAAACAAAAATAAAAAGAAAAAGAAAAAAATACTTGAATAAGCAAAATATTAAAGTCTCGTCTTAAGGCATGAGGGGCGTCAGCATTGGGGTCATCCTGAGGTAGCTGTGTAGTGGCATCATCCTCTACATTGATGTCTTCTGAACTCGTCTAGAGGAAGGAGCTTGTAGCAACCCCACCAAGGTTGAGTTTGATAGAACTAAAGTCAATCTCAGGGAAGTTATCCATGGAGTCCGTCCTAAAATCTTCAAACCCAGCTGCATAGTTAGTATCTATTAAATCGGTGAATTGTTTGGACGCCTTAAACTCTGCAATTGCGTCTCCCTTAGCTTTTTCGAGAAGGGTACTTAACTCGTCGTTCCTCTTCTAGAGGTGGTCAAGAGGAGTATCCTTCTCTATGACATCAGTCTTCAACTCCTCGACGTGGTTTTGCAGCTCCTTTGCCTCGTCCTTGGCCTTGGCAGCCACCTCAGTCCACCTTTTAAACTCGTCCTTCACCTCTTGGACCCTCTTCTCCAGTAGAATCCTCATCTTGTCTAGCTTAGTTGCCTGCCTGGACGCGGCGATGAACTTAGACATTGCCTGCATAAATTAAAATTTTATTACAATATATACATGTGTATTGTTGATAGGACGAGGTATACATTTATAAAGAGTACATACCTTAAAAAGGTCATGAACATCAGAGTGCTCAAAGTCCTTCAAAGACATGTCATAACATGCCATCACGTCCTCGCCTGTCACAACCTTCTCGAACTTTTCTCAAGCCAAGTCCTCATTTTCGAGAAGGTTTTGAGGCATCTGTTGAGAAGGTTGAGACAAAGTAGGCGCATTGACCGTGGACGGGATTTGCACAGATGGAGGATCCTTGGGCTCTGAATCAACATCTAGAATCTGGACAGGGTGACCTTGGATGAGGAGGAAAGGATTGGGTTGGGCGTCCTGAGACTTGGACGACCTATGCTTAGCTTTTTTCTCTTTACGCCTGCTTGGGAGGTTCCCCAAGTCAACTCCTTATGACAAGCTTTTTCTTTTATCACCAGCTGATAGACGAGGTTGGGACTGCACCCCTTGCCCAGCTGCCTCGTCTACCACTTCTTTGCCCTTATTCTCCTTCATCGTCGTCATTCCTAAGAAGAAAGATGTTAGTCACGAAAATAATTTTTTTTAAAAAATGAGAGAGAAAAGGAGAACTTACGTCTACGAACAGTAAGCTCGTGGGCAATAGCTTCAGCGGACGGCTCTAGACCTAAACCCCAAGTGGCAAGACGTTGAAGACTTACCAAAGAATGGAAAGTCCTATCAGTATATAGACGCGCCTTTTGGACTCGTTCAAGATAGAACCTGCTCAAATGAAGTCATCTAACACCTATAAAAAAAAAATTTAGACGACTACAATCAAGAATAAATCCAACAAATAATAAAATGACAGCCACAAACGTACCTTCAGGACGAAGGTTCCCTAACTCTCCAGTGTAGGGAAGGAATGGATCCCTATCAACCTTAATAGGGCGTCCAGCCCAAAAACCAGAGATGAAGAAGAACTCCGTCTTCCAGTTCCTATCTGAGGTGACTAAGGACTTTATTAGCCTATAATGTTTCTCTCTGGCTGTGAACTGATAAAAGCCAAGGGATTAGTTAATCTCGGAGGGTTTGTAGCAGAAGAGGAACTCATCCACAGTAAGAGGATGATCCCCCTCAAACATCTCCCTCCACAAAACTTGCATAGCGACAATTAGCCTCCATGCGTTGGGATTGAATTGACATATACCTAAACCTAACCTAGTAAGCACCTTCCTAGCGAAGGCATTAAGGGGCAACCTCAAACCCCCCAAGAAATAAGCCTCATAAATGCCAACGCCAAAACGAGGTTGACAACACCACTCCCCACGCACAGGTAACCTGGGATTCAAGTCTTCAGGAATTTGGTACCAAGTCTTAAGGACGCCTATTTTTTTCTTGTCTGTCTTAAAGGCGATCCCAATGGCACATCTGTAAACTATCTCAGCCTTGACTTGAATAGTGGACGAGGGAGTACTTGTACCAACCCTAAACCCGGACTTAGCCCTCGTCCTAAGTTCTTCCTAAAGGACCTCTAAGGGAACCCTAGGGACACCAGACGTATACTAGTCTGTGGTGTTTCCCTCACTGCTGCTATTGCAACCACTGCTACTACTATCACTAGAACCGTTAAAACTGCTGGGATCATGATACTCATTTATGGCCTTATCAACGCTATTGCTAGACGAAGAAAGGACAACCTCAGACATTCTTTAAGAAAACTTAAAACCTGAGGACGAGGATGAAGAAAATACCTAGATCTAGACGAAGGGAGACTATAGATGCGGGAAACTTCTAGACGAGGCGCTAAGACGAGAGATGTCAAAGAAGAAAATTTCAGAAATATGAAGAGTAGTGGAGGAATTCCACTATTTATAGGCAGCAAACTCTAGTATCCGAAGCGACACGACCAGCCAAAAGGTGACACGTGGCATGTTCCTCAAAAAATGAATCGACGTGACCAATCACCGATTGGATCATGACACGTGGCACACCTAACCACTAACATAAATGCACACGTCCAAAGGACGACATTAGCTTATACGTTTCCCTAGACGACCCATAAACAAGGGGGCAACTGATGGGGTATGATAAAATACACCAACTCCAAGATCGTCTATGACGGTCGTCCAGGCCAAGGACGGGAAAGCGAACATTGAAAAACGCTCGTCCATGACAAGCTCATCCGTGTAGGAAGATGCTTGGACGACCTTCATACGTTCCAAGCGAGTTTCTCTGAACATACCCAAGACAAACTCCACGTGCCTATTTCGGAGCATAAGTAAAAATCAAGGTTCTTTACTACAAAACCACTCCCGATGACAGTTATGGAAAATAAGGCCAAACAATTTAACTTTCATGGTCGCTATGGAAGTTAACTCCGAACTTTTCGACCTCCCTAATAATAGGGGAAGTTATTAAGCAAGTAACTGCTTCAAGTGTTATATAAAGCATTCATCTACATTAAAGTAAAGGGAGTCTCTTTGAACATTTTCCTAAAAGATTGGAATTCCAGAAACTAAGAGAAATACTGCCTTAATCATCGGAGGGTTCTTGGCCAGTCCTCCTCGATCACCTTTGATTGTGTGTTCTTCCTTTCAGGTTTTCCAAGCGTTTTTCTCATCATTGAAGCTCGAAGCATTCAATCTACTGATTTTACCGTGTAATATCAATTTCGATACTCTCTACCTCTTGTATTTCTTGATGAGGTTGTTTTATAAACCCTAAGGATTCCGACATATGATAGTGTGATAACTTTAAAAGACTCAAAATGGTTGGTTTGGTAACACTTGGATTTTTTTTTTTTTTTTTGATAAGTAAAAAAAGAATCCAAGTGTGTTACCAAACCAACCATCTTGTAATGGTCAAGACATACCTCCTTCTAAAACGACATAATTGAGGTCACTTTATTGATGTTTATCATTTTCTAATTAATATTAACGTGTGAGATTGATATCGATATATTAATTAGTTAATTAATTATTTATTTAGTTAGACATATTTATATATTTTATAAGTTAAGTTTTGTAACAACGTAGTGCATCAGCATGGTGGTAATTCGATTATGTTTTTGCCTAGCATTCTAGTTTGAATCCTAGCTTTGCACACCTCTAATTTTAATTTTTTTAATTTTTAATTTTCCTCAAGGTCCATAAGCAGAAAAGCCCACAAGAAATACGCCCAAGAAAAAACCCTAGTTCATCCCAAATCTTCTTTCCTTCAATGTTGATGATAATGGCCACCGTTTTTCCTCTCTTTCTCTACCCTTTTGTTCGAAGTCTCCACAGTTTCTCGTCCTTATTTTATAGTTCTTCAGATGGGTTTTTTAACTGTTACCGTTTGGCTTTTGTATTGCTGAATTGTTATTAATTTTGTTTTATTTTTGTTTTCCTTTCGGTTTTGCAGGGTTGCTAGGAACAAAACCCCTAGTTCATCCCAAATCTTCTTTCCTTCAATGTTGATGATAATGGCCACCGTTTTTCCTCTCTTTCTCTTCCCTTTTGTTCGAAGTCTCCACAATTTCTCGTCCTTATTTTATAGTTCTTCAGATGGGTTTTTTAACTGTTACCGTTTGGCTTTTGTATTGCTGAATTGTTATTAATTTTGTTTTATTTTTGTTTTCCTTTCGGTTTTGCAGGGTTGCTAGGAACAAAACCCAGAAGCTTCTATTTTTTTCTATTATTCCTTTTGGTTCCTAGCAGGTGAGAGAATAGATAATTTGTACACTTGAACTATTAAGCTTTTAATTTTATTTATACTACTGATTTCAATTTGGTTTCCTTTTCTTTATTTTTTCCTATTGGATTTTTTTTTTTTTTGGTATTGTCGTTTGGTTTTTTCATGAACCATTGTTTTTAATTTTGTTTTGTTGTTGGTTTCCTTTTGTATAGTAGTATAAAATAGTGTTGATTTATACTTTCTATGGTTATGTATTAATTTTTTAGGAATAATATATTGGTCCATATGGATCGATATAGAGATGTTTACAGTGGATCGTGATACAGGAATAATATATTGGTCACCTTTATTTCTTTTCTTTTCTTTTTTATGGAAAAGTGTACATCTTCTTTGTTTAGGAATAATATATTGGTCCACATGGATCACAATACAGAGAACCAAGGGAAGGTTGTTTTCTTTGATGTGGAAAAACATTGGAGCACTGTCCTTGAAAAAGGAATAGATCAATTGACTGATGCTCAAATAACTGGTTTGAAATTTAGTTCTCTAGATGATGGTGGAGAATTTTATAACACATAAGCAAAGTTGGTTGGCTTTAGTATTTGCAAAGATGAGATAAAGCGTAATAAAGATAACATTGTGATCTCTAGAAGATGGGTTTGTGCAAAGGAAAAATTGCAAATTAGGAAAAATGAGGCCAATTTAATTGCATGCGTAAGAGACCAATAACAAGAAGTGGTTGCAAGGCCGCTTTTCGTATTAGGTTTGAACGAAAGTCAGGTGAATGGGTGGTAGGAGAGTCTAAAAGGGAGCATAATCACTACTTAGTTATGCAATTCGAGACTCAATTTCTCCGTTCACATAAGACTATTAAGGATTCCGATAAGGCTCAGATTATAACATTGCATAATGTTGGGGTCAAATCAAATCATGGACCATTTGATCCAACAAGCTGGAGGATACGAGAATATAGGGTTCACTCCAAATGACCTCTACAACCATATAGCGGCAAATCGCAACAACAGTATGCAGGATGGTGATGCTGAATGTGCTTTGGCATATTTACAAGCAAAAGCAAATATGGACTCCTCATTTTTTTTCAATACACTGTTGATGAAGAAAGCCGTTTGGCCAATCTATTTTGGACAAATTCTCAAAGTCGCTTAGATTGTGCATGTTTTGGATATGTAGTCGCATTTGATACAACATATAAAATGAATGTATACAAAAAACCCCTTGTTATATTAGTAGGAGTCAACCACCATTGATAGACTATAGTATTTGGTTTTGGACTATTGGTTAATGAGACCGTCGAAACATATACTTAGGTATTGCAAATTATGCTTGTAGCAATAAACAATAAGACTCCTAATTAAACTTTCATAAACTTCCTTATCATGTAGATTTTAAAAAGCATTCCTTTCAAGATGCCACACACATAAACGATGTCGAGACTCTGGAAAAACCATTTTAATAGTTTTACTCATTCCTTTGTCCCCATCTATCACGACTGAAATAGGAGTCTTATTGTTTATTGCTACAAGCATTTTTTGCAATACCCAAGTACATGTTTCGATGGTCTCATCAACCAATAGTCCAAAACCAAATGCTATAGTCTGCCGGCGATGGTTGACTCCTACCGATATAACAAGCGGTTTTTTGTATACATTCGTCTTATATGTTGTATCAAATGCGACTACATCTCCAAAACATGCATAATTTAAGCGACTTTGAGAATCTGTCCAAAACAAATTAGCCAAACGGCTTTCTTCATCAATAGTGTATTAAAAAAAAATGAGGAGTCCATATCTACTTTTACTTGTAAATATGCCAAAGCACATTCAGCATCACCATCCCACATACTGTTGTTGCGATTTGCTGCTATATGGTTGTAGAGGTCTTTTGGAATGAACTCCATATTCTCATATCCTCCAGCTTAATTGTTGGATCAAATGGTTCGTGATTTGATATGATTTGACCCCAACATTATGCAGTGCTATAATTTGAACCTATCAGAATCCTTAATAGTCCTGTGCGAACGGAGAAATTGAGTTTCGAATTGCATAACTAAGTCGTGATCATGCTCCCTTTTAAACTCTCTTACCACTCATTCGCCTGACTTTCGTTCAAACCTAATACAAAAAGCAGCCTTGCAACCACTTCTTGTTATTAGTCTCTCACGCATGCAATTTAAATTGGCCTCATTTTTCATAATTCACAATTCTTCCTTTGCACAAATCCACCTTCTAGAGGTCACAATGTTATCTTTATTACACTTTATCTCATCTTTACGAATACTATAGCTAACCAACTTTGCATATGTGTTATAAAATTCTCCACCATCATCTAGGGAACTGAATTTCAAACCAGTTATTTGGGCATCAGTCAATTAATCTATTCTTTTTTCGAGGACAATGCTCCAATGTTTTTCCACATCAATGAAAATAACCTTCCCTTCGTTCTCTATATTGTAATCTTTGTGGACCAATATAATATTCCTAAACAAAGATGTACACTTTTCAATAAAAAAATAAATAAAGGGGACCAATATATTATTCCTATATCATGATCTATTGTAATCATCTCTGTATCGATCCATGTAGACCAATATATTATTCCTAAAAAATTAATACATAACCATAGTAAGTACAGAAAGTATAAATCAACAATATTCTATACTACTATACAAAAGGAAACCAACAAGAAAACAAAATTAAAAATGATGGATCATGAAAAAACCAAACGGCAATACATAAAAAATCCAGCTAGAAAAAATAAAGAAAAGGAAACCAAATTGAAATCAGTAGTATAAATAAAATTAAAAGCTTAATAGTTCAAGTATATACAAATTAACTATTCTCTCACCTGCTAGGAACCAAAAAGGATAATAGAAAAAATAGAAGCTTCTGAGTTTTGTTCCTAGCAACCCTGCGAAGAAGAAGAAAAAAAAAAAAAACATAACAATTCAGCAATACAAAAGCCAAACGGCAATAGTTAAAAAACCTAGATGGAAAACTAAAGAATAAGGATGAAATGTACTGAGATTTTAGTGATGAGAAACGGTGAAGATCTCGAACAAAAGGGCAAAGAAAGAGAGGAAAAATGGTGGCCGTTATCACCAATATTGAAGGAAAGAAGATTTGGGATGAACTAGGGTTTTCTCTTGGGCATATTTCTTGTGGGCTTCTCTGCTTATGGACCTTGATGAAAATTAAAAATTCAAAAAATTAAAATTGGAGGCATGAAGAGCTAGGATTCGAACTAGAGTGCTAGGCAAAAACATAACCAAATTACCACCATGCTGATGCACGAAGTTGTTACAAAGCTTAACTTATAAAATATATAAATATGTATAACTAAATAATTAATTAACTAATTAATATATCGATATTAATCTCCCACATTAATGTTAATTAGAAAATGATAAACATATGATATTGAAACTACACAATGTGAGGATGGAACCGTCAACCGTCAAATGTAAGAAAAAAAATAAGAGAACCACCCAATATGACAAAAGAATTGTCACATGTGACAAAAGTAGAGTCAAAGGCGATGTTAGCACTGCTTAAAGTGACAATGAAATAATCAAATTTGAGAAAAAAAAAATAAAGGAACCACTATATGTGACAAAAGAACTGTCAAATGTAATATTGAAACTACACAATGTAATAATGGAACTGCCAAATATGAGAAAAAAATAAAAGAACCACCGAATGTAACAAAAGAACTACCAAATATGATTTTTAAACTGCACAATGTGAGGATGGAACCGTCAAATGTGAGAAAAAAAAAAAAGAACCACCAAATGTGAAGAAAAAAATTGTCGCATGTGACTTTAAAACTGCACAATGTGAAAATGGAACTGTCAAATGTAATAAAAAAGTAAGGGAACCACCAAATGTGACAAAAGAACTGTCACATGTGACGCTAGAACTACACAGTGTGAAGATGGAACCGTTAAATGTGAGAAAAAAGTAAAAGAACCACCAAATGTGACAAAAGAATTGTCACATGTGATGTTAGAATTATACAATGTGACGATGAAACTGTCAAATGTGAAGAAAAATAAATAAATAAGGAAACCACCGAATGTGACAAAAGAACTATCACATGTGATGTTGAAGCTGCACAATGTGAGGATAGAACCGTCCAATGTGAGAAAAAAGTGAGAAAAAAGTAAGAGAACCACAAAATATGACAAGAACTGTCACATGTGATGTTGAAACTATACAATGTGATGATAGAACCGTCAAATGTGAGAAAAAAAGTAAAGGAACCACTAAATGTGAGAAAAGAACTGTCATATGGAATTTTGAAACTGTACAATATGAGGATGAAGCCATCAAATGTGAGAAAAAAGTAACCTAGTATAGCAAGTTACCTACTAGTGGGTAACGTACCCCCTTTTTTTGGGATGTACTGTAGAATTACCCTCTTAAATGATGAGATTTAGTTAAGGTTTTAAATTGTAAAAGGAAATACAAGGGTAATCTAAGTCAAGATTATTATTTTTTATAGAGTAATACTGTAGGCACAAACTATTTTACAATATTTTTACAAATTATTGATGTGGCTTAAGAATTTTCCAAATAATTATTAGTAAGCAAAAATGTGATGTTAGTGATGGCCTAAATTAAAACTAGTAAGAATTTACCGCATCAATAATTTGTAAAAAGTTGTAAAATAGTTTGTGCATGTAGTATTACTCTATTTATAATTAGAAATAAAAATATATAATTTTAAAAAGACAATATTTTTTGGGTTTGAGAATCCTATATTAGGGAATATAACATCAAACCCGCCCAAAGTTTAAAAACTCAAAAGAAGAAAAATAAATAAATAAATAAATAAAGGAAATTTCAGGATCAGGCAGGTCGGGTTAAACCCGAGACCAATCCAAAAAGGCCTGAGCACAAGTTTGAACCCGACCCAAACATCCACCTATCCCCCACAAAGCCCTTTGGTCTGGGTCAGGCGGTACCCTCCTCATCCACTATGAGTCACAAAGCTATCGCGTTCTCTAACCTATCCAAATATTCAAGACTTGAAGTGAAGCCTTTTAACCCATCATCTGGCAGAGGGTCCAGATTATTGGAAATAACCCAGTCTATTCTGTCATTGTCTAACGACTTGGGTGGACTCCACCCACTCCTCCATATTGCAATCTTCAAACGGATCAGCTACTTGTGTGTTATAATAAAGTTGCACCACACACTTGACCACACATTCTTATATAGCCTCTAAAGAGTGTTTGAGGGCAGGCACAGGACAAATGCTTCCTCTCCTCTAGTTCTTCTGCCAACTTACTTCGAAGATTGTCCATCAAATCCTCAATCACCACCACAATTAAAGGCTTAACTAGTCACAAAGTCTCAATTATGTTTCCTCACCCAGCACCATGGTAAAAATCAGTCACAGATAATTAAAAATTGGTACAGCGAATATGAATCCTCTAACAATCCAAAACTTAGACATACAGCTCAAAGAACTTTAATTGTGCATCTTTGTGTGTGTGTGTGTGTGTGTGTGTGAGAGAGAGAGAGAGAGAGAGAGAGAGAGATCCATAAGTTTGGAATAGAGTTACCATGTAACAGGGTGCAAGTTGGACTAAAATCCTGATGTTTAATATTTTCCTTTTTCCCCGCTGGAAGAGAAAAGACAGAAAAAGTTGGGGGTTGGGGGGTTGGTGAGGGTTGACTCTGATATATTCTGAGGCAGCTTCTAAGCCCACCTCTGCACTGTATCCAACCCCAACATGCCAAACTGCAGGCAGCTTAAAGTTCTTGGACAGCAAAAATTATCTTTGCTGCTTCAAAATTAATACAAGTGGCATGGACTTGGGTACAATTTGCCTTGTCGTTAGTTGTATTGGCTCTACAATTTATTTGCTTCATGGAATTTTGGTGACTAATACCATCCTCATTAAGGAAGGGTAGATAAGGTTGGCCTGCAGATAACTTTTCCTTTCATGTACTGATGTACATAAGTACAAATTATTTTGTTCCTGAAGATGGGACAAATCCTACAATAATGCCCGACTCAAATTTGATTATTACTATTTCAGAAGTTCATCTGATGTGTGGCAGCTATATTCAATGATCAAGTAAACATTTCCGTGGAAAACTATGCATATCCAGTCCAATAATAACATTCCAGGAGATTTCCCAATGACAACTATAGGAATGAGAATTGAAGGGAAGTCATATACATAGAAGTTGAAAGAAATGATGAGTTGGTATCAATCTAACACACAAAATTTTTTTAAGCGAATGCACCTGTTTAAGTTTTCACAAGGGCTTGGTTTTTGTTAATATTTTATCTTTTTCATCCTTAGGAAAGTCCACAAGGACTTATGTTCTACTCCCAATAACTTGTATGATTAATCTTCAAGCCTAATATGTTTGCCTTAAGGCTAAAATTTTGATATAAGCAACCAAATTGGGGACTGAAATTAATCTAAACTACCAAGGTAACAAAATTATAACATATCCACACACCATCCTGATGATGTTATCATGAAGGATCAAACGTCCAAATGACTAGTATCAGTCTAATGAAAAATTTGAACCAGTAATCTTCCAAATGAAGCCCAATTCATTAGATAATAAATCAAGCATAGGCAAGAAGTGTCATATCAGTAAAATCCGGCCATTTCCAACTAAGGACAAGAAATTAGAACATAGTTATTAAGTGCTTACCTGTGTGACTGATCAGCAGAGATGCAGATCTCAGATAATCCGCAATGCTTGATGAGAAAGTGAAGAAGTCTACAGCTAGGGACCCATCTTCTCCTCTAGACTGCACAAAAAGAAAAGGTTTAGAGCATTAATATCAAATGTGTGTGGAATTTTTTAACGACCTTTTGGTAAATATTTTGACAGAACTTGGCTCTAAGCATGGTTTTTTTTTTTTTTTTTCAGCAACTACATGTGCAGTTGGAGGCTCTTGAACCCATGACTGTACCCTCCACCTTGTTCTTACAAGAAGAGGAGAACTCGACTTCAAATTATAATTAATATGTTTCTTCTTCTTCTTTTTCTTTTTTTTTTTAAATTTCAAGTTGAATTCAAAATTTAATACTTAAATGCTAAATCACCTTTCAGCACACAAGTACTCCTTTTTATAATTACTTGTAGCCCTTTCTCCACCTCTGGTGATTTGTTGGTGTTACTCACCTTTTTTGCATCTCAACAGATCAAATCCAAGAAGAGAGAGAATATGAGGTTGTAGATACAAATTGTAAAGATTGTCCATCCTGATATTTATACAGAATTCTTCAAATTTTCTATAAAATTTTTGACAGAGCATAACAGATGAAAGAATCTGATAAAATCTTCAACACTGACATGCTCTTCATCTTTGCTTCAGAAATTATTAGGTTTAAATACATAGAAACTTCAACTTGAAAATTCATCATTATAACTTTCCCAAACCCCTAGAATTTATCTCAAAGTGGCACAAAACATTCAATTCAAATTAAGAAGCAATGTTCTAACAATAAATTGAATTACTATAATTTTATTAGAAACCATAACACCTGATATAACAAGATAGTACAGCCAATGTTAAAGATTAAAATAATACCTTAGTGGGCGTGTATGATTCAAAACCCATCTGAATGACAAGATCAGTATAGCCTCTATCCGACAACTCTTGCTTAACTTCCCAAGTATCCACTGCTTTAACAAGAGCATGAAAACAAGTAGTTCCCATGGTTACAAAAACTGTTTTCCACGGCTTTTCACCATCCTCAGTATCTCCTATCTATGATGGCTTATTTCTTGCCACAATGCAAACCATAAAATGCCTAAAACAAAAACAAACAACCACAAAAACATAAAAATAAAAATAATTTTTGGGAAAAGTGCAACTCCTAATCAAAAAATATCAAACCATCCCCTTCTCATTTCAAAGTTTCACACACAATTTAAAATCTGCTACTACATATACTTTATATTGTATTTTATATATATATATATATATAACAATAATCATAAAGAACCCAATAGTCATTGTAGAAGACTGACCAGTTATTTTTAAAAAAAATAATAACAATTTGATAGCTAGGGTTGGGGGGATTTGAACCCTAAATGTCTCCCTTTGAAACAACAAGAAGTGTCAATTGAATTACAAGGCTCTTGGTAAGACTGATATACATTAAGAAAGAGAAACAGGAAATCACCAAAGATAATTTTCTAAACTTTAAAATTGAAAAATAGGCACCATACTTTGAAGTAAGATCTACCATTGTAAATGAGTGTGACCAATATAAATTCCCAAAATAAAAATAATTTTTACTAATTAGTAATTAAACTAGACCATGAAATTAAAGAGCATCACACATACAAGATATACATCAATAAATTTATAGGAATACTCAAAATACGATTCAAAAGGTTAATTTGTACCTTATTCAGCAATAAATAAGGAGAGAGAAAATTCTAGTGGGTAGGCATATATGGTGGAAAGCAATAAATATTTAATGGTGTTTTATAAACTCTCAAAGTGTACAATTTTTAACCCTTACCCAACCCAGCTTAGGCTGAATTTAGCTGCCTTGTTGCATCTGAATTAGCTCAAGGGTGAGGCAGTTTAATGGGTGAGGTAGCTTCAGTCTTGTCTCTATGGTAGGGATAATTGTAACCAAACACCTGGAGCATCTAGGACATATATGCTAGGTTGATGTACAATATGCAGCTTAGAAATCAACATTAAGCATACATAGATTTTGAAACAAAAGCATTTGGCAGTAGGACAAAGAAAGAGAAAGTGATGCAGGCAGTGAGAAGCTAATTTTAGTTTGTTTTATTTATTTTTAAATGTCCTATGTCAATACACCTGGAGTTTCTAAAACATAAATGCTAGGTTGATATACAATCTACAGCATAGCAATCAACATTTAGGCATATATAGATGTTGAAAAAAAAGCATTTAGCAGTAGGGCAATAGAAAGAGAAAGTGACGCAGGCAGTGAGAAGCCAGTTTATTTGTTTTAAATGTCCTACGCCAATTTTGGTATCAGAGCAAGATTTTGCACTATGTTTTCTCGTAGTGATACATGCCTTTGATTATGCATTGGGAAGAGTTACAGGTGCATCTTAAAGAAAAGGTTCTTCAAATTTTCAAAATAGACTTAAACAAAGGCTTTATGATGAGATGGTTAGTCTTCACCGACGTAATCAAAATCGTAAGGACCATAGGCTTAGGGTTTTGAAGCTTTGGATTTTGTGGTTTAATAAGTGACAAATTTGAAAGGGTTTAAGTTGTCGGAATGTACGAACGTGAAAGAAAAGATAAACTTCTGGGCATCATACCTACAGTTTCCTTGGCATCACATCTCGAAGAAGGTTGCATCACACAAACCTTTGACAAGTTTCATTGCTTCTCTAAAAATCTGAAAATTTATTATTATCCTTCTCAATAGAAAGGATTACAAATCTTAAAATAGAAGACTAATACCTATTCCTAGTAGAACTTGGATTTCTTAAAACCTTGGACTCCTTGGGCTTTTACTACTAAACCCAAATAAATAACCAAACTTGAATAAAATCCAAAATAAGACCTAAATGACTATAAATACAGTCCATATCATTACATATTTCCCTTGACATTTAAAAATAAATAAAACTGACTTCTCACTGCCAGCATCAGACAGGAAACAATAGAAAGAAGAAAAACCAAGAATAAAAAAGAAAAGGACCTACCAAAAGATTGATGATTTGGCCTAATGTCCAAGACGAGTCTTTAATGAGGCTTATGCAACTGATAATTAAACATGAGACCTAATCCTAAGAGTTTATTCTCCTATTTATATAAATCTTCAGATGTTTACCAGCTTAAAAAGAGAATGGAAGGTGTAGATAGATAAATAAGTTTGTAAGAAAGCAATGAAGAGGGGGGGGGGGGGGTTGATAATCAATTGAGCAAACAGAGAAAATTCATAGTTTATAGAAAATGTTCTTTTGTTGCCTACAAATAAAAGCATGACATCTAACAAGGTGTGTTACAAAAATCAAAATCAAGCCAAGTACCAACAATTTACAGGTAAAACCAATATATCCAATCTTGTAAGGCTAGACATGTATACTGTAGCACAACATAATAAGAGCAACATTTAATACTCAAATTGTACATATGATACTACAAAATACTTGTCAATATGAACTTCACAAAGATTGTGCTTATCTAAAAACTTTTACAAACTACTCTTTTTTTCTTTTTTCTTTTTAAGTTTTTACAAACTACTCTTTTACAAACACTAATCTTCGAATTTAAATCACACATTTACCCATCAAGTAAAACCAAGCTCTCAATTCCAAGATTGTTGTCTAGACTATCAATGTCAAATGAGGCAACATAGCTTGTTTTAGGTTTTTTAATCATAACTTCATGACAGTCGCTGCAGCCCAAGAACTCTATCAAATGGTACGGTTATTTTAGTCCAAGACTCAACCATACTATATTCCATCATCGCCCATATTTGGCATATATCATATCCACCAAAAATAACCAAAGCCAAAAATCCCTTGAACACTGGTAATTCAAATTTATTAGAAAACTCATCTAAGTAATTTTGCGGCAGCATTATTCTCCCATCGCTGAGATCAAAGCACAAAATGAATTTGTGGTACTTAGTATATATTAGAACAAATACAAAGGCTTCCCACGTATATCAACAATAGGAGACCCTCACAATGACTCGACAGATATCTCAACAGTCCTCCACGAATCAGTACTCAAAGTGTACAGCTCCGCCAGCGGCAGCTATTTCTCAAACACAATTCTGAGAATTTTAAAGTCATTGATTTGAGAATGATATACAAGTCCAAGAGCGACACTGCGACAATAAAATTTGTCACAACAAACGAGAGTAGGAGTGAGAATCTTAAACTTTTTAATAACTGGGTTCCACAAATATATTCTATAATGGATTTCAAAGAAGCAGTATATGCCATTACAGAAGCCAACGAATGAGTCAAAACTAAAAGGGATTTCAAAGCCTGATATCTGGGTACATGTGCAATAGCTATTGCAAACAAACACACTCAATTCATGGCGAGGATATACAGTACATGGCAGATAACCATTATTAACATTATTGGGTAACTATGATTTTGATCGGTTAAGTTGTGCGGTAATGAAAAGAGGGGCTTGTGATGATTGAGTACCAGGGTTTTGAAACGCACCTGAATGTCGAATACGACGTCGTCCGGTAAACGCTCGGACGAGGAGGTTTTTTGTTTTTCTGTGAGACATAGCTGATTGATTCGACCGACGTTTAGGGTTTAGGGTTTAAGGTTTTGTCTTTTGTGTTTGCTGTTTGTGAGATAAGATCACAATAGGACCTAAATACACTCAGTCGGGTTTTTGAACCAAACCAAACTTATTTTGGGCTTTGTTTATTGCTACAAGTCCAAGCCCCAAGGAATGGCCCAATTACTTGGTGGACTCGGCTCACTCCTTCCATATTTCAATCTTTCAACGGACAATCAACCATGAGAGAGGATGGAGTTTGTGAATAAATTTTTTATCATGTTGATTTTAGGTTTTAAATGTGGCCTTGTGTTTTGTTCTCATTAAGTTTTTAGCCTGTGGCATACTCATAAAGCAATAGGAGAACAAGTAAATTGCAGTCCTCTTGAGTGGTTACTTGACCAAAAAAAAAGAAAAAAAGAGTATCATTAGCAAATAGGATATGAGAAACCTATGGGACTCCTCTATATACTATCACCCCTTTAATCTTTTTTTGCTAAGAATCACCCATGTAATTAAATCTTTAGATTTAGCTTGTCTCAATGAAGGTGTGAGGCCCTCAACGGAGAAGTTTGTCTCATTAAGGCTATGAGGTCCTTAATATAGAATAAAAATAGCTAAGTGGAGAGAAGATTCCCTTTTCTAATACCACTAATGGATAAAAAATAGCTGCAGTTGTCATCATTTATCAAAAGAGAGTAACTCATAGAAGTAATACACTCCATACTTAAGTTAACCCAACTATCATGAAAACCTAGAGCCTCAATCACCTTTTTCAAATATTCTCATACAAAACTATCATAACCCTTGCTTATGTCAAGCTTTAGTGTCATACTTGTTATTTTTCCTCTTCGTTTGTTTTTCATGTGATGAAGTGTTTCAAATGCTATCAAAATGTTGTAAGAAATCAATCTAAGTGGAACAAAGGTACTTTGTGTTTCAAAGATAATGTATGAAATAATTTTCTTTGAACTGTTTGCCAATATCGTTGAAATAATCTTATATAACTATTAGGTTTGAATTGGGTGATGTGTTGTACAAAATTATTATAAATTTTAATTCTTATTAATGTTTCAAGTCTCTTATAAAATGGTTTAGAAAAAAAAAAAGTCTCCTATATAATGAAAAACTTCACCTTCTTCTAGGTAGAAAACAATAATCCTAACATATGTTGAAAGTAATTACATAGCTAAGAGTCATGTGATTTATTATCATTATTCTCTTCTCTTATAAAGAAAATTTGGTTTCAAATCCCCCAGTCTACTTATAAGTGGTAAAAAAAGGTATAAACATAGAATTAATTTAAGAAAAAAAAAAAGAGATTTTATTGTCACCAAAAACATGTTTATCAATATTTTAGAGTATTTTTGTTGTTAAAAAATTATCCACAATAATTAAATTATTAATTTTATAATTATTGTCAAGAGATTTGTAGTTTAGTGACATTACCTGATCTTTCTCATGAAGAAAACCTAAAATCAAATTCATTGCCTCTCACTTATTGTAAGGAAAGAAAATATAATTATTAAAAATGTGTGCATAATGGAGTAGATATGAGGTAAAGACCTAAAATCATTGTACCACCCGTATGGTTCGGGTTAACTCTATTATCTAATGCATTATCTTACCCCTTTTAACCCACCCCCCCCCCCCCCCCAAAAAAAAAATAATAACAATTACATTCGGTCGTGTTTTTTTGGACCAAACAAATCATGTTTTGGGCTCTCTATTTTTTAATGATGGGACTGAACGAGTTTTGTGTTATATAATTTTTACAAGTTCAAGGTAGGGCCCAATTACTTGGTGGACTTGACCCACTCCTCCATATTTTAATCTTCTATCAGCCACTTACGATGAAATTGCACCATATGGGATATGGGTCATGAGAAAGAGGATGGAATTGATTAAAAAAAAAATTTCTTTAGGGGATTTTTTTTTTCCCCGAAAGATTTATTTGGAGCTCATGGCTATCCTATTATTATTATTATTATTATTATGGGAAAAAGAGATTTCAATTCTAAACGTCTTGGTTGAAAACATTAAAATGCAGAAGGTGTGAGATAGAATATAAGGCTATTGACAACTATTTTATTATTAGTAACTTTTTATTTTTGGCCTTTTTATTTTTGTGCATTGTGGAAATTTTTTTTTTATAACAATTTGATTAGCTTAAGCTCCTAGCTTTCAATTCCCCCCTCGGGTGGATAAAATTCTACAATTGGCGGAAGATGCAAAGAAAATAAGGCTGATTTTTGGGTAAGGTGCTAATCAAGTGGCTTGCAATTAGGCAAGGAATTGTACTTTTCTTGTGAGTTTATACTTTAGATTCTTCTTCTTTGTTTAAAAAAAAAAAAAAGATGTAAAATCTTCAAGTTTTAATATTTTAAACTTGATACACTAAAAAAGTATACTCAAAGAAACAAACATTACCTATCATGAGCCTCTTTACTCAAGGAGTATTTTTGGCTACCACCGAGTGTGGTGGATTAATGGCATTGGGCTTACCCCCACCCCACACATTTGTTTGGTGGATGGTAAGTCTCGACATTGAATCTTCAAATGGGAAGTATTAGGAATTATTTCCTTGCCTATGCCCTAATGTCTACTAGTGCCTTGACCATTGGGGTTGAATTAGGTTATGACTCAACTGGTTTTGTTGCTTACCGAGCCCCCAGCGGATAGGGAGCTAATATTGTCATGCCTAAGTACGGATGCCACCTTCTATCGTCCCTCCCACATTTTTTCGATTATAAGAAAAATGTAGTGTTTTTGAATCTCCACATAGGAGTAGCTCAGGTTCAATTCCTATCAATACGTTTTAGTGTTAGGTGAAGAGTGAGGCTGTAGGTAAAAATTTGGGTGCTTTTTTCACTTATCAATAGCTTTAAAAAAAAAGAAAAAAGAGAAATTAGTTTCAATTCCCATGAGTTTGACCCCTTAAAACCTTACCGTTAAGAAGATATACATATATATATTAGCTGCCCTATTTGTCACACATGATAGCATACTCTCAAATACTTTATTTTAATTATTTTAAACAAAATTTCCTAAATTGAATTTATTGAGAAAAGAATACATGAACAAATAATGAGCAGACTAGCCCTATTTTTATGTAGACTCATTTTAGAATGTAACAAATATTAATATTTTAAGTGCTGGAAAATTGATGGCCCAAGCCCACTGAGAATAGTGAGGCCCTTTACTTCAAATTAAGTCCAAAACAATAGAATTTTATAAAGAGCGGGAAAATGATTCTAGTGTACATTAAATTAAGTTCAGGTTTGTGGCCGAAGATCCAAATATGAATAGAGAAGAATGATTCGAAGAGTAATTAAGATTAATGTTATCCTCGGGTCAGTCCGATGATGAGTTCTTATACAAGAATTTATGCAAGTCTTAATCTAGGTCCTCCACCACTATTCCAGTTCTTATCTTCTAAACTATGATCTCCCAGAAAAATAGGACCCGTCCCTTTAACTAGGAAGTTCCCCTCCCTTATATACTCTTTTTCCTTTGCATCTTAGCCCTCCACTTGTATACATAAGGCTTTCCTTAAGACACTTGTCCTATCAAAGTTCTGTTGAAGGTGGTAGAAGGGGCTGCTTAGCTGTGAATCTACTGTTCAATTGTCTACTGTTCAATTGTCATTTTCTCACTAATGCAGCTGATAAGGTTGTTGATATGCATTCAATGCAGAGGTAATAGGTAAACTTTTACAGGAAACTTCTTCCAGTTGCCTTGGCCCTCTCCTAGAAGGCTACTTCTCCCACTCGGGTGCTTATGAGACATTGTGCACCTTCCTCATTCTCTTCTCGGGTAAACCAACTTTTCAGGTCAAAGGTGCTTTACAAATGAATTGGTGAAGGACATACCGCACCTTGTCCTCCTCGGTCCTCGAACCCCCACAAATATTTTTTACAAACGATATATCATTCATAAACATGCAAACTTTATTTTATCACATAAACCTACTTTACATTAATTAATGATTTGAAAATCATTTGTGTTTCCTTTAAAGAAGAAGAAGATCTACCTCCATATGATTTATTGGGTAGGTGGGGAATATGAAATGTTTTTTAACTCATAGTTAGATATTTGCTGCCACACAACTTGAGTGAACAAACAATTTACACTACGATGTGAGTTGCTTGTTGAATACTCTTGGTGATTAGGTGTGCATTTGGCTCCAAATTGAAAAGCAAGCTTATTTAACTATTTAGCTTATTTTTGCTATTATTCATGGATCTCACTGCGCTTGTTGGTACTATTTAGCTAATTTTTATCTTTATTTACAATACTTTCAGCAAAAAGTTTTCAGTTTCAACAAAATAAACAGATCTCAAACAAGCCTTAGATATATACCTATTTCTTAGGAGTTGTGATAGGAAACACATAATGATCCTATGTGTTAGGATTTTATTTATTTATTTATTTATTTTGATAAAAATATGTGTTAGGAATTGTGATATGATACTGATTTTTATCTCATAGTGTAGTAGCCAAAAGATGGACATCGGATAATTGTTAATATTAGGTTGAATTGTGATATGACAATTCCATAATTTTCAAGTCTATTCCCAATAATTGTTAATATTAATTGAATTGAATATGTAACAACCATATAATAATTTTTTGTGTTAATATTTTATTTGCAATCCTTACTCTCATTGAACTTAAGAGAAAAGAGAGAAATTTCAACACAATTCGTAGTCTGATATGATTTTATTATCATTGGGGAATGACTATAAAATTGAAAGCGATTCTTAACCTAAGAAACAACTATTCAAATATTAAGCAACACGCTAAATCTAATAAATGTCGTGTGTGTTAGATTGAAGGGAATTCAAGGATTTAACTGTTAAGCAACACACTAAATCTAATAAATGTCATGTATGTTAGATTGAAGGGAATTTGAGATTTAAATGGAAGATGATTTAATCCCAAGGTATATGTTATCAAAACTTAATCTTGGTGTAAATCATAAACAAACAATAAATTGATTCTCCTCTTATCAAAATAAATAAATTGATTGTCCCTAAAACATTTTTCTTATGCTAAGATTTGCCTCCTTTTAGACAAATGAAAATGAAATTCCTCTGCTTTAACATTATCCCTAAAACAATTTTTCTCTTACTTACCTTTTGCTAACAAAAAAAAAAAAACATTTTTTCTTATGTAATTAATTTGACTAATTTAAAAACTTATTAGAATTTATCATATGATAAAATGTTTTAGAATATTGTATGGTAAGTTTCAGCTCAAAATGCACCTCTTTCCCTAAAAAATAGAAAGTCAAGTTGTGCAGCTACTCTGCTACCACCAAATGCACCTCGAACATTTAAATCTGCCACCAAGTATTGAGCAACAGCTACTCTCCTACCACTGAAATCTCTCACAAACCCCTCATTTGCATCAAAGAAATTGGAAAGTTGTCCCAAATAGAATTTGTAAAGTGTAGCAATAGCAATTTAGAAAGATTTAGCATACCTTATGCTTAAAAAGCATGCATGTTTCCCTGCGTGTAGTTGTACATGTGTTCACATTCATATGTGTACTCTATTCATGTATAAAGAAATCTTATTGGGAGAAATTACTTGAAAGAGTTTTATACCTGCAAGAGCTAGCTTCTCAGTCTTGTCTCTATGCTAGGAATGCTTGGAACCAATATACCTAGAGTGTCTAGAACACATATGTTAGGTTAATTTATATGCAACTTAGCAAGCAACATGTAAACACACATAGATGTTGAGACTTGAAAGAAGAGTATTTAGAAGTGTGACAGCATAAAGAGAATGGAAACAATAGAAGGACGAAAATTTCTGATTTAAAAAGAAAAGGATTCAGCCAAAAAGCTTGATGAATTAGGCTAGTGTCCAATATGGATTGTCAAATGAGGCTTATGCAGCCGATTTAATTATTACAAACTTTGAGAATAAACTTGAGACTAATTCCAATAGTTTATCTCCTATTCATATAAATATATAGATTCTTGCCAACTTAAAAGTAGAACAGAAAATATAAATCGATAAATACATTAGAAAAAAGCTATCAAAATAGGGGGGAACTCGTTAGGTTGGAGCCTAGTGGTGGGAGGCTTGAAATGAGCTGTAGACAAAGACATTCTAGGCTTGAATCACCACTAGTGGTTTTCCTCGATTACTTGACATATGATTCTGACAGGTGGAGTCCTGTATTCGAGATTTACTCCTCAAAGGTGGGTCCTAATGGCCCTATCTTGATAATGCTCCACATCATCAAAATAAAGGGGGTGGGGGGGAAAGAATAACAATCAATTTAGCCAACACAACAAATTCATAGTTTATAGAAAATATCTTTTGTTTCCTAGGGATCAAACATGACATCCAACAAGGTGCGTTGCAAAAAATCAAAATCAAGGTTACCACGAAGTGCCAACAATATTAACAAATTATCTGTAGAATTAACTACAATTGTTAACTTGATACCCAATCCCAGTAATCATTATGCTAGGATGAGTGACACAAGGCTATGGTGGCTAAACATGTATGTTTCACTATAAGATTACATTGTTCTAGAATGACCACAAAAATCAATCAGGATTACCACATTACTTTCATGTCTACTACAATAGGAAAGAAAACAGAACATAACTTCTTTATTTACAGATTGCATACCAAACAGAACTTTCCAACATCTTCACAAAATGACTTGCTAATGTGAATTTCCAAAAGAAGGCGGTCTTGCATGAATTTCATAGTAACTAATCTTCGAGTTCACTTCAGATTACACGTTTACACCATCAAACAATACTAGGCTCTCCAAGAAATTAGTAGTATAAGCTGCCCAAGTAGCATTTTTAATTCCAAGATTTTCCTCGTTACGACTCTCAGGATCAAACAAAACCAGCCCAGTGCCAATCTTCTTGATCAAAAGTTCACCATTGTCAGTGCAGCCAATGAACTGCCCAACCTTTTCCATTGGTACACTTTTTTTAGTCCAAGACTTAACAACCCCATACTCCCTCATCACCCAAATGTGCAAAACATCACCCTCTTCATCTTCAGCTTGAACAAAAACAATCAAAGACAATGATCCCTTGAACACCACAAGTTTTTCAAATCGTAGATGAACTCCATTTAAGTAATCATTCGGCAACATTATCTCTCGGAATGTCTCATCATTAACATCAAAAGACAAAATGAATTTATAGTTCCCAATATATGCTATAGAATGCAAAGCTCCATTGAAAAACACACACGGGGATTCATCAATTCTATCAATAGATCCATTGGGTTCAAACCTATTTAACGAGTCCACCGATATTCTAATCCAATTCCACGAATCCCTACTCAGTGTATAAACCTCAGCTAAAGCTGGGATCAATTTTCCTTCTCCATTCAACTCTTCAAAACACAACATCCTCACAATCTTGTAGTCATTATTTTGAGAACAATAAGCAAGTCCAAGAGCAATATGACGGCAAAACCTTGTGAAACGAGTACTATCAAGTACCTTCTTAAACTTCCTAATACATGGGTTCCACAAATTTAGTACTCTATGACTACCTAAGCAAAATAAGCCATTACAAATGCCCAATATACGTGAACCAGAAAAGGGTATTTCATATTTAGAAACCTGGGTCAACGTTCGGTCCCTATTGTAAACAACAGCACACAATTCTTTGCCACACAAAAACTCCACAGGCAACCGTGTATATAGCAAATAACCATTGGACAAAGATTTGGCTTGGTTGAGATGTGTGGTGATGAAAAAGGGGTTGGTGATTGTGGAGCTCCAAGATTTGGAAACGCACCTGAATCGGATTAAGGATTTGGGTGGCAGTCGACTCAGGATGTCGATTAGGATATCGTCCGGTAGACGGTCGGATGTAAGCATTGACTTCTTCTTCTTCCAAGACGACTCAGATTTTTGTCGTTCTGTTATGTTCTGAGACATCCTCGTCTTTTTTTGTTTTGTTATTTGTGGTTTCTCTGAATTCTGATCAATATGGGATGTTGAGAGTGAGGAAGTAGAAGAGCGTAAAACCTAGACATGGCAAAAATGACTGTCGTGTCGGGTCGGGTCGGGTCAAATGAGTTACGGGTCAAACATGTTATAGGTAAAAAATGGGTCATTTTGAGTGGGTTAAAAACGGATTCAGGTCAATCGGGTTGCGGGTCGGGTCGTCCTATATTTTTTACATGGATTTTTTTTAAAAAAAAAGGGTAAACTACGTATTTGGTCCCTATCCTATACACTATATTTCAATTTGATCCATAACCTTTTAATTGTATTAATTTGATCCATAACATTTCAGTATCGTATCAACTTAATCCCTACAGTTAGGCCTATCTACAGGTTAGTTCGGGTCAGGTTTGTGTCCAACCCGGAACCGGCCCGACTAGATCGGATGGTCAGAAATTCAACCCGCTGCCTACTGGCATGGTTGATCGGATCGAGCGGATCGAACCTTCAACGGACGGCGGTTGGTTTAGTCGGAGTTGGAGATCTGAAAATTGGCCAAAATTCGGCGATTTAACGACGAAATTTTGGTGATATTTTCACTGGATTTTCGCCGGATTTTCTTCAGATTTGTTGAAATCTCATTAGATTTGGCAAGATCTCGCCAGATCTAGTGAGATCTCACCAAATCTGGTGAAAATTCCATGGATCTAGCTGAGATCTCGCCGGATCTAAATAACTTTGCTAGGAAATCTTGAGATCTCAGTTTGGTCGAGTTTCTTCGGGTTTTGGAGAGAAAACTCACCAGCTGTCCCACTGTTTTCGGGTTTAGGAGGCCGAGATCTGCCGCCGATCACCACTGGCGTCGGGTCAGCCGGTTGTAGGGCTAAATCGGACGGGTTTGGGCGAGTGGGTCGGGTCATGATTTTGTTGGACACCCCTACCTACAGTTATATTTTGGATGAAAATTAATGACGTGTCTAATGGTCAAAATAAAAAATTAGCTTCTATTGATGTGATAATAAACTAAAATTTTATTTTGGTTGTTTGCTATGTAAGCAATTTTCATCTAATATATAATGACAAAGACTAAATTGATACGACACTAAAATGTTAAGGACCAAATTGATACAATTAAAAGGTTAATAACCAAATTGAAATATGGTGTAAAGGCTAGGAACTAAATATATAGTTTACCCTTTTTTATATAAAGAAAACAACATGTATTTGCCTTTTGGAAAGTCATGTAACAAATTACTTAATGTAAAATGCATTACTTTGAATTCATCACTTATGAACTCAGTTAAACTTATTAATACTTATTCAATAATTTTAAAATTATACAAATCCTAACATTGTTATCTAAAACAAAATAACACAAAGATAAGTAAAACAAATACACAAGTTTTATTTCTATACAATATCAACATCCCAAAATATAAAACAAAATTACAAATGACTTATTGGATAACTCATTTGACAAAGAATAAAAACATATAAGAAATTTACAATCTCTAAGAAATTTACAATCTTGAAAATTAAATTTATAATCTATTATTAATTGTGGTTGACACTCTATTTCAATTTGAGATATATATTAAAGTTTGATTGTTTATTTATCTATACATGGTCTCTTTTATAAATATCATATTATTGTTAAGTCACACACACTTTAGGAAATATCATAATTTATTTTGAAAAACTGTTTTTTTGGACATAAATTGTTAAAAAAATAAGTTTAAGCATTCATAATTTATGCTAATTTGATATTTTAGCTTCATTATTTTCACACCTGTGAATGTTTCTCACACATGTCTACAATTTTAAATCTATTTTTTTACTCTACTGTAACTAGATTATCTTGGCATGCACTTTACTATTTGATAACTAAAAATCTTTACTCATTACAAAATGCTCAACCATTCATTTTTCAATTAATTTGTATGCAGTTATGTATGATGGGTACTGATTTTCACCTTGAAGCCGTCCATGGAAGTCGTCCGTGACCCAACAGTATTGCAAGCACCCCAGAAAACCTTACCTATAACCATCTCGTCCAGAGAAGAAGAGACTAGGACGAGGTCGTCGTGACCAAGGAATGAGACGCTCGTCTAGGGTGTCGGCGATCTCATCCTTAATAAATTCATCCGTAGACGGAACGACCCCTATTCATGAGCTAAGCATACTCGACAAGGGGATACTAGGACGAGGGTATCATACATAGGAAAATCTCCGAGTATAATGTGACAATTCCTTATTTTACGCGTAACTTCCAGGTATCCGTTGTAGTACATAACTCCTAAACGGTTATGGAAGTTATTTTTAAATACTTACGCCTCCTTGAATCCAAGGGAGGTTATAATTGCGATAATCGTCTATTAGAACACTATATAAAGGCTTATTCAGACAAAGCAAAGGCATGTTATTGCTCCTAAAAAGTTGGAACTCCAAAAATATAGAGAGAAAACTAACTTTGCCATTGGAGGGTTCTTGGCCGGCAGCCCCGGTCACCTTTGATCGCTTTTCTTTATTTTTTCAGGCCGTTGAGAGAGCAAGTGGTCCTTTCAAGTCCGAAGCATCCAGCCTACTGATTTTCTTTGCATCATCAGTTGGCGCCGTCTGTGGGAAAAAGAAAAACAAACGAGCACTGTTCACTGTTCTTTTCATTCGACTGTGCTTTTGTTGTCAAGGATTAGTCTTTCCCAAATAAAAGGCTGAATGGTTCGAACAAGATCAAGGGCTACCTGCCCAGGCCACCAGGAGAGTAGGGATGCTTCTAGTAACCCCCTTCGCGATCGCAGGTCAACGCCTGTCATGCAACCGCCTTCCATTCAACATATACAATCCATGGCCACTGCCATGGCAAAACTGACACGTCAGAACCAGGAGTTGAATAGGAAGATCAACCTCAGGAGGCAGTGCCAAGATGGGCACGTGGATGGACGGGCACCGAGTCAGGAAGGTGGAGGAGAAAATGTCGAGTCTGAAGATCAGACAAGGGGTACTGCTTCAAGAAGAGTGCCACACTTGGAAAAAGAGATGGACCAGATGAGAAAATCCATGGATGAAATGAGGGAAAACATGAGGCGGGCGAACCCAGTGGATGATATGGTTCACCGAACGGACTCCTCTTTCACGGCTTCCATCAACAGTCACCCCCTACCTCCAAAATTCAAAATGCCTTCTCTGGACTCGTATGATGGAAATCGCGACCTTTGCGATCCTATTGCGACCTTCAAGACGACCATGCACCTACAAGGAGTCTCAGATGAGATCAGCTTCGGCCAGTGAATTCGCCGTTGGTAGGATTCGGAGGAATGAAGGTGCAACCGGTGGGAACCGTCACACTACTAGTGGTTGTTGGAGCATATCCACAACAGATAACCAAGGAGGTAAATTTCCTTGTTGTCGATTGTGCATAGTCATATAATGCAATTATTGGAAGACCAACTCTGAATAGCTGGAAGGCGGTAACCTCTACCTACCACTTGTCCATCAAATTTCCAACCGAGCACGGAGTAAGCCAAGTACAAGGAGATTAGTTGGCCGCCAGAGAATGCTACTTAGCTATGTTGGTGATGGATGAGCACATACAGGCAATGAGAATAGAAGGGAGAAGGATTGCGGCAGAGCCCACTGAAGCATTAGAAGACGTCCCTTTGGACGAGAACCAGCCTGAGAAGTTTACAAGAGTTGGGGCGAGCATGGAAGGAGGGGCGAAGCACGCTTTGGTTCAGTTTCTCAAGAAAAGCCTCGATGTCTTTGCATGGAGTCATGAGGACATGCCTGGCATTGACCCGAGTGTCATTACTCATAGCCTGAATGTGTGCCTCCATTCAAAACCTGTGCATTAGAAGAAAAGGATTTTCGCTCCTGAGCGAGACAATGCCATTAAGGAAGAAGTACAGAAGTTGGTCGTCGCGGAGTTCATCCGAGAAGTTTATTATCCAGATTGGTTGGCAAACGTGGTCATGGTCAAGAAAGCTAACGGCAAATGGTGAATGTGCGTGGACTTCATTGATTTAAACAAAGCTTTCCCCAAGGATAGTTACCCATTGCCACGCATTGACCAGTTGGTGGACTCGACGGCAGGTCACAGAGTGCTTAGCTTCATTGACGCTTTCTCAGGATACAACCAGATACAGATGGATGAAGCGGATCAGGAGAAGACCTCATTCATTATGAGCCAAGGGTTGTATTGCTACAAGGTAATGCCCTTTGGTTTGAAGAACGCAGGGGCGACTTACCAAAGGCTGGTTAACCATATGTTCCATCCTCAAATCGAGCGAAATGTGGAGGTTTATGTAGACGACATGCTGGTAAAGAGCCAGGACGAGGATAAACATCTGGACGACGTTTAAGAGACTTTTGATACATTACGGTGGTACAACATGAAATTAAATCCAAGCAAGTGCGCTTTCGGAGTTTCGTCAGGAAAATTTTTGGGGTTCATGGTGTCGCACAAAGGAATTGAAGCAAATCCGGACAAAATCCAAGCGATACTGAACATGGAACCACTAAAAAATATCAAGGAAGTCCAGTCCCTTACCGGACGGGTCGCCGCCCTTAACAGGTTTGTCTCGAAAGCTACTGATAAGTGTTTGCCTTTCTTTAAAGTCCTTAGGAAGGCATTTGAATGGACAGACGAGTGTCAAAGGGCCTTCCAAGACTTGAAGACATATCTCATGACAGCGCCGCTATTGAGTCTATCTGCACCTGGGGAAGTGTTGTATTTGTATTTGGCAGTGTCCCCACACGCAGTAAGTTCAGCGTTAGTCAGAGAAGAAGGGAGAGTCCAGAAACCGGTTTATTATACAAGCCGTGCAATGAGAGGAGCATAAGGACGATACCCGATGATGGAGAAGCTAGCATTTGCACTGATCACGGCTTCCAGGAAGCTGAGGCATTATTTTCAGGCTCACATCATCAACGTCTTAACAGACCATCCCATAAAGAAGGCAATGAACAAGTTGGAAGCTGCTGGACGGTTAGTACAGTGAGCCGTTGAGCTTAGCGAGTTTGATAACAGATACCTCCCAAGGAGTGAATAAAGGCGCAGGCATTGGCAGATTTCATCGCAGAGTTCACCCCCAGTCAGGATGAGCTGGACAAGGACGAAAGTGCTGAGAAATGGGTGATCAATGTCGACGGGTCGTCCACACTGTATGCAGGAGGAATTGGGGTTATACTGAAGTCCCTTGAGGGTGACAGGTTGGAGTATGCAGCCCGTCTGCAGTATCAAACTACCAACAACGAGGTTGAGTACGAGGCTCTACTCAAGGGATTGGAGTTGGCTAAGTCCTTAGGGGCGGAGTCGGTAACAATTAGAGGAGATTCTCAGCTGGTCGTTAACCAAGTAAATGGAATGTGTGATGCTAAGGAAGATCGAATGAAGAAATACCTCAACAAAGTGAAATGACTTGCACGAAAATTTTCAGCTGTAAGTTTTGTTTAACTACCGAGGGAGGAAAATACAAAAGCGAACGCCTTGGCAAAAGCAGCTTCGGCAGGGGTGACGGACGAGTACGACAACATCCAATACATGCCGAGCATAGACATCCCTGACATACAGCAGGTAGGAGGAGGAGAAGATTGGATGAGTCCAATAATGATTTATCTCAAAGATGGAAGGCTTCCAGAGGACAAGGATGAAGCGAGAAAGTTGAGGGTCAGGGCAGCCAAGTACGTCCTCATAAATGAAGTATTGTACAAGCAAGGTTTTTCCCAACCTTACTTAAGGTGCTTGGCTCCTGACGAGTCAAACTATGTTCTAAGGGAAGTTCATGAAGAAGCATGTGGAAATCATTCAGGAGCAAGGTCGCTAGTCCATAAGATCGTCCGTGCCGGCTACTACTGGCCTACAATGCAGGCAGATGCTAAAGCCTATGTCAAGATATGTGACCAGTGTCAGCACTATAGCAATGTACCCAGGCAGCCGTCAGAATACCAGACCCCAATGATGGCCCCATGGCCCTCTGCACAGTGGGGACTGGATATCCTAGGCCCTTTCCCATGGAAACCCAGCAAATGAAGTTTCTGGTGGTAGGAATCGATTACTTTACCAAGTGGGTAGAAGCCGAACCTCTCGCAGCAATCACTCAGCAAAATGTGAAAAATTTCGTATGGAAGAACATTCTATGTAGGTTCGGAGTACCCAGGGTTTTAGTATCGGATAACGGACGTCAATTCGACAACGCACCCTTCAAAGACTTCTGCAATCATTTCGGAATCAAGAATCACTATTCATCGCCCTCCCATCCACAGGCAAATGGGCAAGCAGAAGTAGCGAACCGATCCCTGCTGAAAATCATCAAGACTCGGCTCGAAGGGGCAAAAGGGATTTGGCCAGACGAGCTACCAGGCGTTTTTTGGGCCTACAGGACGACAGTACGAACCCCAACAGGAGAAACCCCCTTTAAGTTAGCCTATAGAAGTGAAGCCGTTATACCGGCAGAAGTCCATATGGCTAATCATCGAGTGATGAAGTATCAGGAAAGAGAGAACGCGGAGCAACTCCGTCTTGACCTCGATCTTATCGACGAGGTAAGAATGGACGCAGAGTAAAGGACAGCAAGATACAAGAATCTTATGGCCAGGCAGCATGACGCCATGGTAAAACCCAGGCGGTTCAGTGTTGGGGACCTTGTTCTCAAAAGAGTCTCCTTGGCAACCAGGAACCCAGCTCATGGAAAGTTAGGACCTAATTGGGAAAGACCCTACAGGGTAATTAACTGCAAGAGGCAGGGGTCTTACTACCTGGAAGCTCTGGACGGACGGAAGTTAGAGCATCCCTAGAATGTGGAACACCTAAGGAGGTACTATCAGTAACGAGCAAGGACGAGGGAAATCACTAGCAAAGTTGCAGCTATAACCTATGTTCACTTATACTTACTGTTGTGTTCTTACTACTATTATGGTGTGTTATGAATAAAAAGTGCACTAGTTCTTAAACTTTTGCACCGCTTACAGACCAGCTTATGAAAGGCGAGGTTATGTATTTTTCTTAAGTATTTTAATAAGGCACTAGCTTATAAGCATGTGCCACGTTTATGAACAATTTTCATGTCATAATATGGTTTGGATTTCTTATGTATTTGATACATAGATCTAGTTTCCATAATAATGCCCACAGAAGAGGCAAAAGCCTAGGACGAATAGAAATCTTTGGACGCAGAAAAACTCGTCCAAGGCTTTCCGTTAAATAAGGATAAAGCAAAGAGAAATAAGCCAAGACATACTCGTCCAAGGCTTTCCTTTAAATAAGGATAAAGCAAAGAGAAATAAGCCAAGGCATACTCGTCCAAGCTTTTCCTTAAATAAGGATAAAGCAAAAATGCTTTCCTCTAAATCAGGATAAAGCAAAGAGAGAAAGCCAAGTCCCACTTGTCTAAAGAAAAAAGGGGGCGGGCGTTATGGCATAACAGAGACGAGAAGCTAGTTAAGACGCCTCAATATTTTGAGACGAGTAAAACATAAAATCCTTGTGGAAAGATGAGAAATAATTGCCTAAGGGACAAGCAAAAGCAATGCAGTCATTATTATCGTCCTAAGTGGGTCGTCTACGGGGAAATCACATAGATGATCATTCGACACTTGGAACAAAAGCATAAATGATAAAAGTAATGCATAAACTCGTCTATGAAACGACAGAAACAAATGAAAATAAACATTCATTAAAGATCAAAGGGTAGACGACCACCGTCCAAAAACCCTTATAAAATAAGCATTAAAAAACAATTGTTAATAAACTCGTCCAAAACACTCTAGACGAGGTAATTGTACTTGAATACATTTTAAATTAAAAAAAAAAGGGAGAGAGAAGAAGAGAAGAAAACACTTTGAAAGGAAATAATAATAAAATCTTCGGATAGCAAGGGCATTAGGCATCGGGGTCGTCCTGGGCAGGCTTGGTAGAGGCATCGTCTTCAATATTGACATCTTCAGAGCTAGTCTGAAGAAAAGAACTAGCAGCACCCTAATTGAAGGACGATAGGGCTGAAATCAACCTCTGGAAATCTCTCCTTCGCCTTTATGCGAAAATCTTCAAATCCAACCGCGTAGTTGGCGTCCAGAAGGTCAGTTAATTGCTTCGAAGCCTTGAATTCCTCCACAGCATCGTCTTTAGCCTTCTCAAGGGAGTTGCTTAACTCGTTAGCCTTCCTCTGAAAGTGGTCAAGACGAGTGTCTTTCTCCACTATGTCAGCTCTTAGCTCCTCGACGAGGTCCAGCAAACCCTTGGCCTCGTCCTTAGCCTTAGCCGCTGTTTCAGCCCAGCCTTTGCAGTCGTCCCTGACTTCCTGTATCCTCGTCTCCAATAAAAGCCTCGTCTTATCCAGCTGAGTGGCTTGCCTGGACGCAGCTATGAACTTTGACATGGCCTGCACAAGCAATTACGAATTTTCGTATTAAGCAAAGCAAATAAGCTTAATGACAAGGAAAACATAAAAATAAAAAAATAAAAAAATGAGAAGAAATTTATATCAATTACCTTGAAAAGATCGTGGATACCTGAGTGTTCAAAGTCTTTCAAGGACATGTTATAGCATGCAACCACGTCCTTGCCAGAAACTGCTTTTTCAAACCTCTCCCAGGCCAAGTCCTCACTGTCAAGGAGGTTTGACGCGACTTCAACAGGAGGCTGGGACGAGGTAGGAACACTAGTTTTAGGCGGAGGAGGGTGAGTAGGCTCAGGCGGCTCCACGTCAAGAATCTGGATGGACGGCGATTGAGATGGAGGAGGAACAGGGACAGCAGGAGAGACGACTCTAGGCTTGGACGACCTCCTATGCTTCGCTCTCCGGCTGGGGAGATTTTCAAGATTAATGGCCTTCGACAGGCTTCTCTTGTCACCAGCAGCAGGACGAGCTCTAGTTTCGGAGTCTTGCCTAGTAGGCTCGTCTGCGACTCCTTTGCCTTTGTTCTCCTTCATGGTAGCCATCCCTACAAAAAAATAGACGAATAAATCAACAAAATGTGCCTATGACGGCATGATTAAGTTGATGGCAACAAAAAAAAAAAAAAAAATCCCAAGGCAAAAACTTACGTCGACGGATTGTGATTTTGTGAGCTAAGGCTTCTAGAGAAGGTTTTGGGCCAAGTCCCCAAGTCGCAAGACGTTGAAGGGTGACCAAAGAATGGAAGTCCCTCTCTGGGTGGAGACGAGCCTTTTGAACACGTCCAAAATAAAACTTGTTCAAGGACGGCCTTCTAACACCTGCAGTAAGGACGAGAAGCTTAGTTAGTGTAAAAAGACATGTGATAAGGGAGATGTTACAACGGTGATAAGCATACCTTTAGGATGAAGGTTCCCTAACTCTCCTGTATAAGGGGCAAATGGATCCCTGCCCACCTCAACAGGGCGCCCTGCCCAAAAACCTAAGACGAAGAAAAACTCCGTCTTCCAACTCCTATCCGATGTAACCAATGACTTTATAATCCTACAATCTCTTCTCCTGGCTGTAAACTGATAAAAGCCCCGGGATTGGCTAATTTCAGAGGGTTTGTAGCAGAAAAGGAATTCATCCACGGTAAGAGGACAATCCCCTTCAAAAACCTCTCTCCACAAAATTTGCATAGAAACGATTAATCTCCATGCATTGGGATTAAGCTGACACAGCGCTAAACCCAATCTAGTGAGCAATTCCCTAGCGAAGGCATTGAGAGGCAACCCAAGACCTCCTAGGAGATAGGCTTCATAAACTCCAATGCCAAAATGAGGTTGGCAACACCACTCGTCACAGACGGCCAACCTAGGGTTTAGCTCGTCTGGAATTTGATACCAACTCCTAAGGGAAGCTAATTTCCTCTCGTCTGTCTTAGCAGGAACCCCCACAGCACAGCTGTATATGGTCTCAACCTCGTCCTTTTGAGTGGATGAGGGGCGTACCGGAGGGACCAGCCCCAGACCCAGACGCCACTCTCGTCCTAAATTCCTCTTGGAAGGCTTCTAGGGGAACCCCAGGAACCCCAGAAACATACTTGTCTGAGGTATTACCCCCACTACTACTACTATCACTGCTAGAACCACTGTAGCTAGTTGAATTGTGGTATTCATTTATCTCCCTATCAACACTATTACTAGACAAAGAAACAACTTCTGACATTGTGGAAATTCAAGGGAAACCTAAAGACGATCGTGGAGAAAATACCTGGCTCTAGACGAAGGAAAACTAGGGACGCTGGAATACTTCTAGACGAGTCGATGGACGAGAAATGTCAAACAAGAAAATTTGGAAAAGTGGAGAGGGTATGGGAGGAAATCCACTATTTATAGGCGTTGAAAAATGAAACTTGAAATGAGGCACTCAATCAGGAAGAACCACGTGGCAACTTCCTCAAAAACTCAAAATGACACAACGGTTAACCCATATAATGATGACGTGTGGCGTGATCTGGAGTCACTGGAACCCCACCGTATAGATCGAGACACGTGGGGTGGCGTAATGAGACGTGTCTAAAAACCAAAAGCCTTAGACGACCCTTGGACGAAGGGGCAACTGATGGGTACTGATTTTCACCTTGAAGCCGTTCATAAAGGTCGTCCGTGACCCAACAGTATTGCAAGCACCCCAGAAAACCTTACCTATAACCATCTCGTCCGGAGAAGAAGAGACTAGGACGAGGTCGTCGTGACCAAGGAATGAGATGCTCGTCCAGGGTGTCGGCGATCTCATCCTTAATAAATTCATCCGTAGATGGAACGACCCCTATTCATGAGCTAAGCACACTCGACAAGGGGATACTAGGACGAGGGTATCATACTTAGGAAAATCTCCAAATATAATGTGACAATTCCTTATTTTACGCGTAACTTTCAGGTATCCGTTGTAGTACATAACTCCTAAACGATTATGGAAGTTATTTTTAAATACTTACGCCTCCTTGAATCCAGGGGAGGTTATAATTGCGATAACCGTCTATTAGAATACTATATAAAGGCTTATTCAGACAAAGCAAAGGTATGTTATTGCTCCTAAAAAGTTGGAACTCCAAAAATATAGAGAGAAAACTAACTTTGCCATCGGAGGGTTCTTGGCCGGCAGCCCCGGTCACCTTTGATCGCTTTTCTTTCTTTTTTCAGGCCGTTGAGAGAGCAAGTAGTCCTTTTAAGTCCGAAGCATCCAGCCTACTGATTTTCTTTGCATCATCAATGTAAATGTCTTAATTGTTTCCTTAAAAATCACAACAAACAATTAAACCAATATTTTCTTAATTTTATTATTTTTTTACCCAAAAAAAAAATGTAAATGGTTCGGGTCGGGTCGGGTCGGGTCGGGTTGGGTCAACCCGTTTTTGCTTTGGGTCAAAAAATCAAGTTCGGGTCGGGTCTGGTCAGAAAATTCTGACCTGTTTTGCCATGTTTAGTAAAACCTATAATTTAGGATTTTTTTTTTTGGGTGCAAAATAACACCATTTTGCTAACAATTTTGTTAGTTAGCACCGTTTCCCAACTATTTAGGAAATTAACCTCTCAAATCTGTTAGACTCAATCTTACCTAGCAACTCGAGTGTAAAAGACTCGAGTTCCTTAAAGGGAGCAACAATGAAGAAGAACGAAGAAGAAGAAAGACAGAGCACTAAAGAAAATGAAGAAAAAGGCCAAAGAAAGCAACGAAGAAGAAGAATGAAAACAAAGAAGATACCTAGATTTTCCTAACCAAAAACCCTTGGCCTCTCTAACCTAAATCCCCACGAACCCAGATCTCCCTAATCCAAACCTTTTGGTTCGGGCTGAACCTAGGCGGTGGTGACGACGAAAGTTTCAATTTCCTCTAATTCTTTCATTTTCTTCTTCTTCTTCTTCTTCTTTCTATTGCATGAAGCGGATTTGTGCAGAGGTTTTCTTCTCAACACCATCCAATTTGGGTTTGCAAGTTGAAGTTGAAATGGGTTTGCTGTTTTGTTGTGGGTCTCTAAAATTTGCTTGGGTATTTTTGCCTCTACATTTGTTGATTTCATTTAAGCTTTGTGTTTTTGGATGCTAGTTTGCTTGGGTATTCCATGGAACTCGAGTCTTCAAGACTCGAGTTGCGACAGTGAACTCGAGTATGTTGGACTCGAGATGTTATTTTGCTAAATAGTTTGAAAATTGTGCTAACTAACAATATTGTTAGCAAATTGTGTTATTTTGCACAACAAAACCCTATAATTCATGTAGACTACTTTTCCAAACCCAAAACTGAAACTGGCCCAAATTATTTGGGCTTTCTAATTTTGTTTATTTCTTGATTATTATCTATACTATTAATAATAAGATTTTCTGTTTGGATTTAATCATTTTGGGTACTAAAATATTCTTACATGAATTTTTGAACTCTCTAAAATACCCCTATCTTTTAGTTAAATAATGTTAAATTTAAAAATGCAAACTGATTAAAAGAGTAATTTACTATTTTTAAAAAAGTTCCTAAGTTTTAGCCTTTCAAACTTTTGTCAATTCTCACGTAGAGATAAAATACTAAAAATTAGCACACTATCTCTATTTAACTTTTAAACATTATTTCACTAGTTCCAAAATAAAAAAGAGCCATATTGCACGCGCAAAATGCGTGTGATGAGTCTAGTAATTAAATATTGTTAGTCTAAAATTATATTTGATATCATAATCGCGTTAAAGTTAGTCTTTGGGGTTTTTTTTTTACTCATTCAAGTAATATTCTTTTTCAATAAAATGAAAAAGTTTCAAACATATCTTAATTCATCTTAATTCAGCATTTAAACATTTGTCGAATGACATAATTAATTCGAGAAAAACAAAAGGACATAATATAAGATGTAGGTGAAATTTATATTTGAAAAGTTGTTGCAACTGTTTAATAATTTGATTTGTAAAAAATGGAAGTGAATCGGTGATGGAGTTTATCTTTTGAGAATTTGTTATTGTTTTAAATTTTAGGTTAAATTACAAATTGCACTCTCCAGCTTTGCATAAAACTCTCAATTCAATCCTTTAACTTTTAATTTTTTTCAATGCAATCCTCTCATCCGCTTCCAATCAAATCCCATTTCAAATTCATAGATGAGATCAAGAATAACTCAATGCTTATATGGGGTTTAAACAGGGAGGACCTGGATTATGTCTTACCTTCAACATGTTTTTGCATGAAGTAGTCCAGACTTTTAACTGTGCAATTTCACTTGGATTTTTAATAAGATAAATCAGTTAATGTATGCACAGGTGTTATTGAATAATATAGATGAACAAATTGATAAAAAAAAAGCATCCATGTCTTATATCACTTATTTCAAGCATGTATTTAAAACTTCTGAGCTTGATGTGAAAAGGGTCTCCCTAGATTCCTAGGCTAGGACTAACATAGTAAGCAAATTAAACAACCAAATCATTCAATCTGATTAGAGTGTTACAAAAAAGAAAGTACATGTCATTGTTATTACCTTAAAAATTGAAATTGAGGCAGACAATAGTAATCTAGTCACTTGCATTTGCAAACATTATGTATGTTAATTTTCCCAAATCAGAACTATGCTAAGAGCCTACTTTAGGTATAAATGAGACTTAAGGTTAGCTGCTTTGAGGGAGCTAGCCTAGGACTACAAGAATATGAGGGAGATTAGAATGGAACTGCAAGTTAGGAGAAATTAAGAAGTGAGTAAAAGACTAATTATTTCTCATTAATTGAGTACATTGAATGGTAGCACTTTTATTATATACAAGGCTCCTCAAGATACAAGCAGGATTAACCTGACAGCTTGCAAACAATGTATCTAACCCTATTTGAACACCTGATTAACTAATTTATGCACATGGCTTAAGTAAGTAACTGACTGCATGCTTTGCTTATCTCAATAAAATTCTTGCCCATACACTTCAATCAGTAACAGCCACCACCGCACACCCTTGGTGCAGTGGTCACTTATAAGTGCTTATAGGGTGTGGGGGGTAAGGGCTGGGATTCAAGTCTCCAGAAGGGAGCTTCATACACATATACACTTAGATTAGGCTAGAGTATAAATTCTATCTTGTATAAAAAAAAAAAAAAAAATCTGTAACAGCCCAATGAATGTGTGCAAGTATACCTAGTACTCAATCTTAACAACAACTAACATTGTTGGATGGGCTTTGATAAGACTGCATAACCAACAGCATAGCCACAGATACAACAGTAAGCACAAGTATGCGCAAAGGTAACAGGCAGCATCAGCTAGGCTATGCAGTAAGCAGCTTAGACAAACATTAAGGCTGCTTACACCGGAATGAAGGCTCAAGGCAGCAACAATACTGATGCAGGCAGGCACTAGGGTCTAACATAAGCCCTCTGGAATACTAGCACCAATTATCAGCTCAATGCCAGGCACATCAGCATTAGTATAGCAGCAAGCAACAGAGTATATTAGAATCAGCATGGCAGCAATGCTAAACTTGACAGTAAACTAAGCTAAGCTAAGGTCCCAGAGTAGATACAGCCTAAGGACAGCAGGATTAGGAGACAACAGGTTCCTAGCAAACTACTTATCAAATAACTAGTAAATTAAAAATAGATGCTTAAAATACTGGGTCACTTATTAGTTTTTCAAAGACCAGCAACAATCATTGGGTTGTAACAAAACTACACAAAACACATAATAACATAAGCTTAATAGACCAAATGCTTGAAAAAGGATGAAAATTATATTTTCACCTAAAAATCTTTGTTTTAGACTATTAGTCAATTTTTTTAATAAGTAGTTGATCGAAATTTTGACTTGGACTTTTGCTGTATACATAATTAAAGCGGTCTCATGCATATCTAATTGTCTATCGCATTAAGTGTAAGTTCAGTCATGCTATATCAGACAAATCGTATATTTCAATAAGGAAAAAATAAGAAGAAAAAAGCAATCCCTGGTTAAAAGGTAAAACAAATATAAAATTATAAAAGCAACCAATCAAAAGCCTGATATGTGATCTTTTGAAATATACGATTTGATTTATCAATCATGACCAATAAATCAGTTCAATGAATCATGAACAGTCTGAACAGAATAAAAAGTTCAGAATCTTTTCTTTTTTGAAAGAATGAAAACAAAGAGATTTAGCTCATATACTCCTTCACATTGTCAATAGGGCACAGACACACCCATCATAAGATTGTTTTTTTTTTTTGGATAAGTAATGAAGTTCTATTGAGAATAAAATAACTAAGTTTATGATGATGAACAAAAAGGGACAAAAAGTACAAATAAGATAAGATTGTGTTGGCCAAGCAATGTATACTGCACCATCATATATCCATGTTTGACAATCTGCACATCGTCCCTAAGACAAAAATCAACTGGCATAGAATAGCCAGCGTCTCCAGAAGGATTCTTTTTTGTTTAATAAATTGATACCTCTGAAGTAAAACTTTCATGTGGAGAGAAATTACAAATAAAAAAGACACCATGATAAAAACTTCATTTAAGACTCAAATTATGATACTACAAAAGACTTTAACATATGAACTTCACAAAGATAGCCACCTGTTAATAGATTAATCTTCCAATTCCAATCAGACGCTTTTCACATTGAGAAAATCTAAGCTCTCCATGAAATTGGCTGTGTAATCCATCCATGTAGAGTTGAAATCTGATACTTCCATATAGAATTTGGAAGAAGATTGTTCTTGTTTTGACTCTTGGATCAAATGAAATGAGAAAATCGTCAGTTGTCTCAAGTAGAAGTTCACCATTACTGGTGCAGCCACGGAATTGCTCAACACAACATGTAAACGGTACAATTATTTTAGTCCAAGACTTAACCACACCATACTCTCTCTGAGTGAGAAGACAAATTGCATAACACTTAGATATAAATGCTCATGTGCTTCATTTTCATAGTGCAAAACCAGATATTCATTTGAGGAAGTTGTTCAATCTATGGCTAATCCATTAGCCTGAGAGTTAGGAAAGAAGCGTTTACACAAGAATGAGATGGTATTGGCTATGAACTATCTGTGCTTGTTCAATTCTCACGTCATTACTGCATTACAATGTACGTTATAAAACAGTTTTTGACACGCTACAAAATTGCAACTCCCAAGTGCAAATTTTTGTCATTGTATTTCTATTCATTCTTCATAATATACGCAGATTTCAATAAGACTAAAAAATCACAAAGAAAAAAAAAAAAGGCATGCACCATACAATCTCCATTGATTCACAACTTTCATCTATGGGTTATACTTCGGTGTTGTAAATGACAGAATAAGTAACAGTTCAGTGGTTCAGCTGAGAGGTTGACTCACAACGTGCATCTATGTGTTATACTTCTGTGTCCTACATGACAGAATGATGATCTTTCAGAGATTATTACTTTGGAACATTTCCCCTCAGACTGATACTACAGAGCAATGTCCACTGATCACCACCAAGTAGCTGCTTTTTGTCGCCTTACCTGCACATTATCATAAAGAAGAATGAGACTCCACCACGTGAGAAATATACATTATGAATTTAAGATGTTGCTTGTGAGAGCACATCAATTGGGAATTTCTTTAGTTTATGATTGAACTAATGTATGGATGGTCTGATACTTTTTAGCTTAAGTAGAAACTTTTATGCAGTCTAATAGATAAATGTTTTAGATCAGAACAAGGGCTTTAAGTGGCTAATGTGTCCCTATTATTATGAGTTTCTCTTTAGCTTACTTTAATGAAACTTTGTGATCTACATTTTACTAATATCATACTTCTCTTTGTACACTATGGGACTTCTTGCTCTGCCTTATGTAAATGAAAAGGAAAGTCGAGGCTCTTTGTATTTACTTTGACTGTATGCAGTTTTGCATGATATGAAGCTGCTGCGTCTTGCCTTTCAACTTCCAATAGTTGGAGTGACTGTTTCAAATGCTTTTACAAGAAGTTCCACTTTTCTTTTCCGTTCTGGAGTTAGTTTTGCAACAACCTGTTGAAGTGCATAATCAAGCATCCATTCCTCAGCATCCTTTTTCTGATCCATGTCTTGATGCCTTAAATGAACTTTTTCTGCTTCAGGGTCCAGCTCCAAAGGCAAATACCGTGGCTCCCGTGGATTAAATCTCCTTACTTTTTCTATTGCCTTGATGAATCTTTTAAGTAGGATCAACTTTTTCACATTGCTCCAGCTCCTTGTTATTTGCTGGTTAGATTCCTTTCCCATCTTCATTTCTGTTTTCTCTTCTTCTTGGGTACTGACACTATCAGATATGAGCCCTTTTTCTTCTGAATCTGTATTTTCAGACTCCACGAAGCTGTCTTTATCCAAAATTTTGCACTTCAAGATGAATGGTTCCCCTCCTTCACCACTTTTCTCTTCTGAGAGCTCTTTATCTTGATCTATGCCACTAGTGATTTGTTGATCATCAGTTGAGTGGTCCTTCATTTCTGGAAGAAGGATTTCATCAATTGCTTCTTCTACAAGCTTAATGGCCTCAATACGTTGGAGTTCAACCTTCTGGTCATCTGGCTTGTTATCCATTTCCATGTCTTGATTTATTTCTGAGAAATTTTGACAAGAATTGGAGATGCTTGTTACAGGCAATGAGTTGGCATTGCTCGCTTGTTCTTCTTTACCTGCTTCATCAAGATGTGGCTTGGTTTCATCATTTTCTGCGAGAGCTGATACCATGTGCTTATATACTAAGCCCCACAGCCTCATGTTTTTCCGTTTTTCAAATTGTGTATCATTTGCTACATCAGCGGTGGAACAATGCTTAGATTCTTCAATTGGAGAAAATCCAGGAAGGGACTGAGATTCTGGCTTAGTTACTCCTCTTTCTTCCTGGGTTGCCATTGATTCAGAACCACTGTTGCAAGGTTCTGAACTTGAAGTAAATTCTCTGGAGACTTCTCCATTCTCTTGAACTTCTTCATGACAGGTGCTCACAATGTCCTCTGGCTTCAAGGAGAATTCATCACATGAGCTGGGGACTTTGACCTCCGGTGAACAACTGTTGATAGAATCAGGCTGATCATCAGCAAGAATGAATTTGTTGTCCACCTTATCAAGGTTGATGACAACAACTTGCTTTTCCTTCCAGTCTTCTTTGGTGGCTTGAGAAGCAAGAATGTCATGTTCTGCTTTAATGCAGCAACTCTCCAAATTTGCTCCAAGCTCAGAAAATTTCACTGGAGTTTGCTGTTTGTCAGTAAGAAAATCACCAACTTGGTCTGGATAGTCTTTGAATTCTTTCTCTAGATATGATGTTTTCCTTGGCAAGTTCTCAGCAGACTCTTCATAACTTCTTTCTTGACATGTTTCATCTCCACTTTGAATTGAAAAATCATTACAGGATTGAATGGAATTTGCTCGAGTGCAAACCGCAGAATTGGACCTCTGGCTATTTTCAATTTCTTGAAGTGGAAGTACTTTCTCAAAAGCTTCTACAAGCAGTGCAACTTTTTGTTTTTGAGCTGGAGCTAATTTAGAAATGACCTGTTGAAGTGCATGATCAAGCATCCATTCCTCAGTGTTTTTTTTCTTGTCTGTTGTTTGGTGCCTCAGACTAACATTTTCTGCTCGTGGGTCAGACTTCAAAGATAGATATCGTGGCCCTCGGTGTTTGAAATTCCTCACCTTCTCCAGTGCCTTGACAAATCTCTCGAGGAGGATTATCTTTTTCAAATTGCTCCAGCCCTTGAGCATTTTCTTGTCAGATTTGTTTCCCACCTCAGATGCTGTTTTCTCATCTTTGGGAGTACTAATAGTATCGATGTTGAGCCATATTGCTTTTGTATCTTGTATCATACTGTCTTTAGCAGGCTCGCTGGAATCTGACATGCTCCGATCCCCTCCCTCACCATGACTCTTTCCTAAGAGTTCCTGGTCTGAACTTGTGCTACTAGTAATTGATTGATCATCAGTTGAGTTGACTTGAAAGTCTTGGAGAAGGATATTATCGACTGCATCTTGTACGAGCTTAATGGCATCAATCTGGGTAAGCTCATTCCTTTGTTGGGATGCATCGTGACTTTCCTTAGCGGTGTCTTCAGTTGTTTCAGAAAAATCCTCAGAAGAACTAGAGTTGCTCATTCCAAGCAAGTTGTTGCCATCTTCCACTTGTTCTTCATTGTCCACCTCATCTAGATGGTGCTGGTTCTCAACCTTTCCATCATTACCTACTACTGCATGCTTATATAGCAAGCGCCACATTCTGATATATTTCTGATTTTTAAACTGCATCTTGCCTTCTAAATCGTTTGAACATCCTTTCTTTTCTTCACCGCCTGTAATTTCTTCCTCCATTGGCTTATGATCAATATCAGAAGAGACCACACTGTTACTTCCTGTTGATTCCACAAATCTGAAAGAGTCTTCACCGCCTGTAATTTCTTCCTCCATTGGCTTATGCGAAAAGCGTCTGATTGGAATTGGAAGATTAATCTATTAACAGGTGGTGAAGAAACAGTGTGGAATACCCAGATTTAGAAATGCACCTGAATCGGATTAAGGATTATTTCACTGGCAACCGAGTCAGTATGTCGAATACGATGTTGTCCGGGATACACAACTAGATTGGCTTTTTCCTAGACCGACGTTTTTAGCAATGACGTTTTCTAGAAAACGAGTCATTTTTAAAGAAGTATTTTCTATAAAACTATCTCATTTTCTAATGTTTGGTAGCAACTTTAAATGATTTGAAAAACAACCTCCTAATTTCCCTTATTTAGCTTGCTGTGAGATATAGTTGTTTTCCACAAAAATTTAATAGAAAACAATCTCTAAAAATAAGCCATTCTTTTTATGTTGATCAAAATTAGTTTTCCTTTGACTCATCTTTTTTTATGCTACCAAACACTAGAAAACATAGAAAACTATCTTTACACAAAGTTTTTCATCGAAATAAACGGAGCGACATCGGTGATTTGATTGTGAACTGGGAGATTGGTGTTTGTGGCTAGAAAGGGGAAGTACAAAGACCTTGCTACTTTGGAAGCCCCACACGTGTGACGAGTAAACTGAACTGAAACTAGGGCCAAATTTGCCATGTAACACCGTTTTTTGCCTACTATTTCTATATATATTTGTTAGTTAGGGTTTGTTTAGGATCCGCTTATTTTGCTGAAATTGAAACTTTTTACAGGAAGTACTATAAATAAAATTAAAAGTAAAAGTTAGTTGAAATAGTACAGCAGTACCCATGAATAGTACCAAAAAGTGCAATATGGCTCATGAATAATAGCAAAAATAAGCTGGCTTTTTAATCCGGAGCCAAACCCACACTTAGTATCATTTTCAAACTTATTAACAAACTAATATTTTAAGAGCACTCACAATAAAGATGCTAAAATAACTCAAAAGTTATTTTAGCATCTCAATCACACAAAAAAAGCCCTCCAATAAAGTTGTTATAGATAAATTATTTAGCTATATTTTACCTTCATGCTTAGAGTGAGCTGTTATTGATAACAGCTTGCTATAGCATGAAGGTAAACATAAAAATCCTTTTTTTATTCCCTCATTTCTCATGAAAATCTATAACAGCTCCTCTCTCCTCTCTCACTTCTCTGTTTCCGTTCTCTCTTCTCCCATCAGTGGTTCGTGGGAATCGATGTGGGTTTGATTGGTTCGTGGGTATCGATGTGGTTTATGGGTCCGTGGACATCAGCGTGGTTTGTGGGTATCAATATGGTTGTGCTATGGGTATCAACATGTGGTTGTGCTGTGGGTATCGGCATGCTTGTGCTGTGGTTCATGGTTATCGGTGTGAGTCGATTTGTTTGATTTTTGTTAAGTTGTGTTGTGGTTTGATTTCTGATTTGGTCCAATTGTTTTGCTTTTTTTTTGTGTGTGTATATATATATATATATATATATATATATATATATATATATATATTTTTTTTTTTTTTTGCTGTGGTTGGTGGTTGTAGGTTGAGAAGTGAAAGAGGAAGGTTCTTGGGGGTTGGATTGTTTGTTTGTTTGTTTTTATTTTATTTTTTTTCCTGCTGCTGTGGTTTGTAGTTATGGCTAGTGGGGCAACGGTGGAAGTGGTGGAGGTGGCTGATGTTATTGTGTTAGTTTCTGTGGTGGTTGTTTATTATTATTTTAATGGCTTGCTAAAAATATAGAGTCTTTGATGTTTGGTATATTATAAAGTGGGTAGTTAAAATAGATAAAATTTTTTTGAGTTGCTAAAAGTTATAATGTTTAGAGCATCTACAGTAGTAGAGCTAAAAATTTAGCTTTTTAGCTTCACAAAAAGTTATTTTATCTATTTTACCTACTCACGTTACAAAATATGCTGCAGCAGTGGATCTATTTTAGCTTTCAATAAAATAAAATAATATAAATATTACAATAAAATAATATATCTATTATAATAAACAACAATCACAACCACCCGCAACTGCTACCACCGTCGCCACCACCGACTCTTCCACTGCCACCGCAATCGCTGCCGCCACTGCTGCCTCCACCAATTCTTCCACCACCACCGCCGCCACCACCGCCACCGACTCTTCCACCGCCGCCGCCGCCACATGATAGCAAATAATCATCTAGTGTTAACAAGTGATTTTTTTAACCACAAATTATAGTTATACATTTTTTTTTTTACTAAAACAATTTCTCAATCATCATGATAGTAAATAAGAAACTAGAGTAACAATAATATTTTGTTTTAACCCCAAATTATATATATAAAAAACTCAAACTAAATTATGAAATGGAGGAATGGTGTGATAAAAGAATGAAAAAAGAAGAAGCAAGTTGTATTATTTTAATCTCCGGCTGGAATAAAAAATCATTTTTTTTAGCTCTCAGCTACAGTGCACATGTATCTATACAGGTGCACTGTAGCTGAGAGCTAAAAAAAAATAGCTATACCTCCACTGCTGTAAGGTGATTTTTTGTGTTTTGGTATAGCTAAAATATTTATATAGCTATTTAGCTCCACTGCTGCAAGTACTCTTAGCTTGCTTACTGTGAATGCTCTAAGTCTCTTAAACTCAAGTTTGCCGTAGCAATTCAATTCATAGAGAATCTCTAATCTCAAAACCTTCAAACCACCATGACCAAATCTCTATGGCTCTCCTTCTTCAATCAACACCTCTACCTCAGGTGGTGGTTCGCTTCTCCAACACATCCTCCTCTCCCTACATCACTCAGCCTAAGCCCTTTCTTCTTTCTCCAATTTGACCCTATCTCCTTCTAGACCTTGATCTCATCTTTCTGATCTAAAGGAGGCACAGCCTCCTAACCCATCATGAAGCCTAGCCACCACCACTATGAGGGTGGCTTCTTAACCTCAGCCTTAGCCTCTTTTCGAAACCCGAACCCAAAAACTTGCATCTAATCAATCTCTTTAACACTCAAAACCCCAAACCCACTTATGGAGACAACAAACCTAGAAAACAGAAAACAACAAAACCAAGCAACAATACCACCAGAGACAACAAACCCCAAAAAAAAAAAAAAAAAAAAAGCAACAATACCAGAGAGAAACAACAAACCCAAGCCACTCTAGTGCAAAGCTAAGAGAGTTGTTTTGGTGACGAGATCGTGATTTTTGGGGGTGGGTTTATGCTCTGTGTAGAGATATTATGAATTTGTGGGGTTATTTTTGATTTGGGTCGAGGGTTGTTTTTTATTTGGGTCTGGAGAAAAGGGTCTAAAGAAAGAAGAACAAAGGAAGAAAATAAAGAACATGAGAAGGAAGAACAAGAAAGGAATTCGAGTGTCTAAAACTCGAATTCCACATGGATTTTAAATCCACCTCAACTCTGCCCGCACATAGAACTCGAGTCCCTTTGGCTCGAGTTGCTACAGTGAACTCAAGTTTAAGAGACTCAAGATGCTAGTATGCTAATATAGTAATATGTTTTGAAAACCTGCTAACTAACGAAATTGTTCCTAAAATGGTGTTAAACGGTAAATTTGGCCATGAAACTAGCTTCTTTTCTTGTTTTAATTTTTTTTCTAAGAGTGTTTAGCAATTAAATAATAAATTTATTAATTAAATAAGTTGGAAAACTACAAAAGTATTTAAAGTTATAAGACTAAAGTGAATTTCGGTAAAATCTAGATGATGCATTTTGCATTTAGGCAAAAAAATAAAAAACTTACTATTCACGTGGTGTGTGTAATCTTTTATCTATGATATTATCGAGAGAAGTCCCTTTAAAATGTTAATGGCCCCAGATGTTGCAAAGATGCATCTAGGCTAAGGCTGTCCATGGGTCGGGTTTGTACCTAACCTGGACTTGACTCGACTGAGGTGGGTGGATGAAAATTTGACTTGAAACCGACTCGGAGATCTGGTTGGATTTTTTGGCTCAAGTCTCGTCGATTTCGGGTTGATTTGGGTCGGTCTCGGGTTTTATCACCAGGGCTGAAATCTGGTTGGATCCGGAGAGATCTGGCCGGATTCGTCAAGATTAGGCCTAGATTTCCTCGGATAATGGCGAGATCTCGCTGGATCTCGAAGGATCTAGACCTAATCTCAACGAGATCTCGTCGGATTTGGTCCGAAATTCGTAATAATTCACTGGAAAGGATAAAAGTCTCTATTTGGGTCTGGTGTCATGGGTTTTGAAACGAAAAACCGACAACCGATTCGAGTGGGGTCGTGTTAGTAAGTTTGAAACCTGCGTCCGACCGCCGGAGTCGTCGGATCGGATGGTGGCGAGTTGGACGTGGGTGGGTTGGCCAGGTTGAGTGGGTATGTGTTAGGATTAGTGCCCTGAAATCCTATTGTGTGATGCTATATATGTTATTATTTATGATATTATGTATGACTTAATGTTGTATTTAATAAAGTTATTTTGTTATTATTTAAAAATAATGGTAACATGAATATTTGGACATTATCATATTGTCTATGAGATGCATAGTATGTGATCTATGTGAAAAGTCACAGAAGATATAAATCACAAGTTCTTTGTAAACTCAGAATTTTAGTTCGTAGTCGGTGATGAAATTGGGCATTTCATCTGCGAAGACTATAACATATCAACTAAGATGATTTGTCTTGATCATGGAAATGAAGATTTCTAGTTGATGTATTGATATGTTTTAAGAGTTAAAACATATTAAACTAGACCGGTGTGAGATTTATTATTCTTCTAACGACTGTCAAATGAATAATAAACTCACGACTTATATTTGCATGAACTCTTATTCCTGAGAGAATAATGGACTTGATTATAAGGTGTAGGTTGCTTTGATATATCAGGAGTGAGATCTAGAGTAACGGTCAAAACCTCAGTATGTTGGGCAACCGCATTTGATATTGATGGAACATATATTCTCAAGATAGAATTCATAGTCTCTTAACGGAAATACAAAATATTCCCTTGAAATAAGTTTAATGAGTTTGTTATTCAGAATGTTAGGCCTAACTACTTTAGTAAATAGTTACTAGAGTATATATTTATGAAATTAGATTTCATAAATATATGATGAATAACTTAAAGGATTAAACTGGGTACTCAAGGATAAGATGTAGTAATTTACAAAGTGGCAGTCTACATTCATGACTTTGTGTTACTACGAATATTTTATTAAAGAGTTGCATGTACAATAAAGTCTTGGGATATAATTTATAGATAAGACCTAGAGTGCAACTATATTTATATAATGATATTAAATATAATTAATGGTAATTTTGAACTTGTCAAGAGTTGACAGAAAAGCCCAAGGTCCATTGGAGCTAGTGTCTTATTGGTCCCTTTTGGTCTCACTCCAAGCCACACACTTAAGCCCAATTGGAAAGGCCTAAAAGGTCAGCCCAATTAGATAATCGGTTAGACACAAAGGGAGAAATATACAGAATTTTTTGTAGAGAAGTGTATGAACACGATTGCGAAGTGGTGCATGTTAGAGTAAGACACTTTGACATTTTCTCCCTTTTGAACTGATTGAGAAACCACAAATCTTGGGCGTCAGTGGAATTGGAGTGAAGATTGAAAGTGTTCCTAATCCCTTCTGATCTTCGGTTTTGAAATTCACCGCTTCAAGGTACATTCTCTTATTCTTAAATTCTGAAACTTGTATAGTACATGCTAACTTTTATGAATGAAGTAGATCCGTTTGTTTTTTGCTGCGCACATGCATATTTCCTTCAATATGTAGGCCGCATGGATAGCCCTACTCTAGGCTTAGTCCATGGCTTGAAGACTCCAATTGTATGGTTGGCCCTAAGATGCTAGATTGCTACTTAATGGTTTTGAACCAGTCCAACCAAAAAAGAAAAAAAGAAAAAAAGAAGAAGGTTTTGAACCAAAAATCTCATAGATCTCACAAGACATTAGGAACCACTAAACTAACATCTTGTAGATTGTTTGATTGTTTCAATTATTCAAGCTAAAGTAACAAAACTTTACCTAGGATGTGACTAATTCCTATCTAAAGAGAAAAACAGTTTGATGGTATTGACGAATATGGAACTGACGAAGATAAGTATAGACGAAGCTGCCTTCACGGACGAACATGACCAGTATCCACGTCATCAAAAAGAGTTAAGGCCATTGAATGCTGCCAATAAAGCCTCAACCGTTACAAGACCAGCTGGACGAACCAACGGGAAGGCATTAACGCCCATTACTCCCCTGAAGACGTTATCAGAAGAAGCATTAATGCCCCAACGGATACAATCCCCAAGGGTATATAAAACCCTCTCAACACCAAAACAAGGTACATACAGAAACAACATCACAACCTGAATCATTTTTTGGTATTTCGATTATTATCTTCTTCGATACTGACTTTATCATCGGAGGTGTTGTGGCAGGCACCACACCGGTGACCACTTGAGTGAATTCTTGCTCCCGCAGGGTCGTCAGAGTACTTCCAGGAGCCATTTGGACGAATCCCAACAAATCAACGAGATACTGCTTCATCACAGTTATTCCATACAAAATGATATATAAGTGTACATGGATTGGGTTATACTAGATTCGGATACTTTAAAACCAGACCCAAATCAACTCATAAGGATTGGGTTGGGAAATTTTCTCAAACTTAATAAAAATATTAGATTTCCATTCAACTATTTAATATCATTTTTCAATAACTAATTATAATTTACACAATTCAATCAACTAATTTGTAATCACTGATCCGCTTCTTCTTCAAATATAGCATTAAAGCACTTCAATTTCCAAGCTTTACAGTTGAGATTTTTTTTTATAATAATGTTTTGTGGTACCACGCCGTTACAGAAGCAATCGACGAAGTAAGCATGCAAAAAGCAAAATGGGGTTTTAAACGTAGAAATCTCAGTCAATATGTGGTCCCTATTGCAAACAAATGCAACCAATTCTTCTTTAGATGAAAAGTACTCTGATTTATATGTCTATAGCAGATAATCATTGTGACTATCTTTATTGGATAATGATTTGGCTTCGTTGAGCTTGAAGTGTGTGGTAATAAATATGCGGCTGGCTATGGTGGAGTTCAAAGATTTTGAAACGCACCTGAATCCGTATGTCGAATACGATGTCGTCCGGGACACACTCGGTTGACAATATTAGCTTTTCCATAGGTTGAGACATCGGTGGTACTTCTGGTTTGGGTTTGTGGCTAAAAGAAAGTGTTTTTTTTTTTTTTTTGGGAGAATATGCAGCTATTCGGCTACAAGAAGGCAAAGTAAAAAATAGAGAAACGAAAAATACACCAACTGTGTATATATATACATTCTCCACGTAAATGAGTCTAAGTAAAAATCAAATACTTTAAAATTCTTGAACTCTAAGTTAATACTGACCATGTGTATATATCAAACGTTTTTATTTTTTGGGGGGGGATATATACGATTTTTTGGAATAGGTTTACAATGCCTTGATACTACTAAATTCTATTAGCTCGCAGTTCTAAGCTTATTATACTCCTTTGTAATATATACTATAATTTTAGCAATAAATTTTCTAAATTTTATTAAAAATACAACCGAGTAAGAAAAATATAATAAATTTTTTTATCTAAAAATTTCCTGTGATAATTTAAGTCTCTTTCAAGCATAGTAGTTGTATGGCATCAACCAACTAAATTTAATTTTTTTTAAATGAAATTTAATGAACTTTCTACAATTTGGTATAGTCACTTGGTGCAACCACAACTTATAAGTCCAACTTTTATTATATAGTAAGTATATATATATATATATATATATATATATATATATATAGGGGAAAAATAACAATAGTAACTAACAAAATAAGATCCTTTATGATGATGCCTAAAATCGTCAGTAAGCCACACGGTTCTCACGTGCCTTAGACAAGATCTTGTACAACACAAAAGCTGAAGACTTTAAGAGGGGTACCGGTGTGGTACCACCCAAATACCCTCCAACGGTCAAGTTAGAGAATTTCTCACAACTCTAGAGTGCCAGAGCTGAGATGAATTATGCGTATCTTGGTTTGTGAGAGTTTTAGGGTTTTTATAGTAGTGTAGGGCCGAAATCCATGCCTTGGTCCAGAAGTTCTTTCCTTATAGGAGAGAACCTCTTCAATCCGCATATCTTCTGGAATCCTTTCCTTATAGGAGTCTTCTTGATTAGGGGTAAGCGTGGGGGGCAAGATATTTCCTTATAAGCGTGGGGGGCAAGATATTTCCTTATACACGCTTGGAGACCAAGCAAGGCCACGTCAGATTCTTCGGAGATTCATATATCCCCTTCTGCTTATTGTCTTCAGCTTATCCTATTTAGCTTATACTCTTCAACTTACTATCTTCAACTTATCCCCTTCATCTTACTATGCCCAAGATGCAGCCGTCAGGTATGGGGTGGAGCCGTAGACTTTTTACAACAAGGTTGTCTCTCATGAGTGAAGCTGACGACTTGTTTACGACCGTTGCCTTGTGCCTTGTCATGGGTGAACATCAGTATTACAAAACTACCCTTGTCACTTTATTTCACTAAGATCCCTCCTAAACTCTTAATAACAATTTTTAAAAAATCTTAATCAAATAAGATTTATTGTTCATTGCTTTTTGCGGATCTAAATTTTTTTTATTTTTTGTACTTCAAATTTACAACACCAAACAACTAATATAACCCCAATGTACTCATATAACACTTATTCAACCAAATACCTAAGAACAAACAATACAACATATCAAATGAAAATACTTCCTCAATATGAAAATACATTTTGGCAAATAAACCTTTGCAATATCTAAAACTATTCTCACCTATGTCAAAAAATTTTCTTTGTGCATCAAATTATGATTTGGGTTTTGCACTTGAGATGATAGAGAGATGATCGCTTGAGAGATAACACCGAATCTAGGGATGTATAGCTATGGAGCTGTGAGAAACACTGAAGTTAAGGGGACCAGAAATGTTGATTCTGAAAAAACTTGTCTTGTATATGATATTAGTAAAACTTGATTTTCTTAAAATCGAGTTCACTTAAAAAAAAAAAAAACCCAATATAACTCGATACTTTTAAAATTGAGTTACAGACATGACAAAAAAATTTCATAGAAATTTTTTCAAATTCCCATAAAACTTGGTCTTAAGAATATCGAGTTCGGCATTGAAAAAATTTCTGAGGAACTCGAGTTCCAACTGGATTTTTTTTTTAAAAATTGGGAAAAGCCACGGATGCTCGTCCAGCTTGGCAAAAACTTACCAAAAACTCGAAAACATTAAAATTGAGTTACATTGAATCTCGATTTTTTAAAAATCGAGTTTCAAAATAAGGACACGGTACTTAATAGTTTGAAAATAGGAATATTGTGCTGGATATTTTAAAAATAAACCCATTTTCCCTGTCTTTTTTATACAAAAATGTTCCAATGCAGCACAAGACTTCTTACTGTTTCAGAGTATGCTAAAGAAGCTAGACCTTGAGGTTTGGACAGTCATCGCTTGGTCTCTACTCTCTATTGGAATGCCCGTAACAAGTTCGATTTTGAAAACATTCAGCTACAACCGAACGCCATCCGTGATGGAGCTCCTGTTTTTTCTGGAAGAGTACCAGCACTTCACAGCAGCTCAAAAAAAATAAAATAATAAAGACTTTGCAGAGACCATTTTTGTCAAGTGTGTATCTTTTACAGCAACGTCATGTATTGTGTTAGCTGCTAAGCCTGCTATGCTCTTTCGTGAGCTGTTCACTTTTTCGTCTGCTTGTCTGTCACTAGATCAGTTTTTGTATACTTAGCTTTCTATCTTTTAATTTAAAAAAAAAAAAAAAGCCTAAAATTTAGGAATTTTATTTAGGCCTGAAATTTTTTTAAAATATAGGAATTTAAAATTGAGTGCTTATACTCAGTTGACCAGATTCTTTAAACCTTTCTAAGACTTAATAAAGTGTGAGTGAGGGTGTTTTGTGACCAAAAAAAAAAATGATTAAACCCTGGCAAGAAAAACACTTACATTAGATTATTTATTTTACACTACATTTCAATAAAATATTATTTCTTTGTCAATTTTTATTACTCTTCCAAATCATTTCTCCCTCCCTCTGTGTATATAAGTAAAGAAGTAAAAATATAATCCCAAATTAAAAACTAAACATTCAAATAGTAAAATTTGGGATTAAGGACTAAAAGCTAAAGCAATGCTCATGACATTTTTGTCACCAGCACAAAAATGAAACAAATATTATGTTTGCTAAGCATATATTCGTGTCCATGACATTGCCATGTCAAAACAAATATAATAACATTTTTTTTTAAACAGAATCTTCATATGCTAACAATTCTTCAGCAGCTTTCCAATGACAACATAAAACACTCACCACAAAAGGGTCATTTTTTATAATTTCTATCATGTAACCAAAATTATTCCTAAGCTTGAGGTTGAAATGCCTGTCTAAATCCCTAGGGCAGGAGTAACATATTAGCAAACTTAACTACCAAATCATTCAACTAGGAAAAAAAATGTTACAATCAAGACTTAAGAGAGTACATCAATTTATCAATGACTTAACCATTGAAACAGAGGCAGAAAAATAGTGATTCAATCACTTGTAATATTTGAAGTGTGCACATTATCCTTGCGCAGACCAGAAACAATCAGATTTATAACTTAATGCTTTTAAAAAGAGCTAAAAGATTAATGGCATTAAAAAATCATAGATTTGAGTAAAAAATTTGACTTTGACTTCTGCTGTATACAAAAGTAAAGAGTATTCAATCATACCAAGTTCTCTATATCACTAGCCCACTTATCAACAATCTCACCAAACCCAGCCATCTTATATCATACAAAATCATATATTTCTAATTCCATGATTTCCAGCATACTCTAACTAATTCAAGCAGTTAAAACATATTTTATAAAAAAGCATAAGATCAATCAACTATGGCTGCAAAGAATATAAAGCCTTCTATATGATATCGTGAGATAAAAAATCAGCCTTATTTACTGCTTACCACCAATAAATCAACTTTCTGCACGCAGAAATTAAGCCCCTTTTTTTTGGTGGGGACCGCAAGCAAAGAGATTAAGCTCATCAAATTTTTCATGAGGGCAATCAGATGCGATAAAATTATGTTGGCTAAGCATGTATGCAGCACCATGACATTGCCATCTTTGAGGATGTGAACAATGTTATTGATACAAATATCAATTCGGCATAATAGCCATAATCTCCTTTAAAAAAAATTCTTAATAAATTAGTACCTCTGATGTTCATGACATAAAAAATAAGAGGGAAGAAAGAAACAACATAATAAGAGTTCGGATTCAAATTGCATATTTGATACCAATATACTTGCCATTGAACTTCACAAAAATAGCCACCCTGCTAGAACCTCAACAGACTAATCTTCGTATTCAGATGACACATTTACCCCATCAAGTAGAACCAAACTCTCTATGGAATTGGCTGCGTAACAAACCCATCTAATATTAAATTCCGTTATAAGACTGTTCTGAAGTAGATTCTCAGGGTCAATTGATATCAGCCCCGTGCAAATCGTAATTAGCAATTCACCATTGTCTGTGCAGCCATGGAAATGATGACACCAATCGATTGGTACACATTTTCTGGTCCAAGACTCTGCCACGCCATACTCCTTCATCACCCATAAGTGGCACATAATGCCCACAGTAGCTCGATGGTTAGAGAGAATAATATAAGCGAGCGATCCCTTGAACACTGTAAGATATGATTGGTATACATCTAAGAAATCCAGAGGCAGCATTATCTTATGGAATCTCTCATCATTAATGTCAAAGGACAAAATGAAACTGCAGTGTTTATTAGCTACTATACAGTGCAGTGCTCCGTTCAAAAATATATATGGTGACTGATGATAAATATATCCAACGTTGAGGTCAGACAACTCCGCCAACACTACCTTCCTCCACGAATCCGTACTCAATGTGTAAACCTCAGCCTCAGTCGGTGGATCTGGCTCTTCAAGAGACCCTTGGAAAGTCACAAGTCTAAGAATCTTGAAATCATTCTTTTGAGAATGATAAGCAAGCCCAAGGGTGGCACCATCAAAAGGGTCAGTCAAAAGAGCAGGAGCAAGCATCTTAAACTTTCTAATGCTTGGGTTCCACAAATATATTACATGATCACCATTGTTTTCGTCACACCTACCAAGGCAGAAGATGCCATTACAGAAGCAATTCATGAAGGCAACACAATAGGGAAAGGGGGTTATAAACCTGGAAATCTCAGTCACTGTGCGGTCCCTATTGTAAACAAGTGTACGCAATTCTTCGTGAAAAGAATAGTCCTCTGTTACAGGTGTATAAAGCAGATAACCATTGTGACTATTTATATTGGATAATGATTTGGCTTCGTTGAGCTTGAAGTGTGCGGCAATGAAAATGGGGTTTGTGACAGTAGAGTACCATGATTTAGAAACGCACCTGAATCGGATTAAGGATTTCACTGGCAGCCGAGTCAGTATGTCGAATACGATGTCGTCGTCCAGAACACGCTCGGTCAACAATCTTAGCTTTTCCGTAGGTCGAGACATCGGTGGCACTTTTGGATCTTTGGTATAGGTTTGCGGCTGCCAGAAGGTAAAGTAAGAGGAGCCAAGTTAGTAGAAGACTATTTTCAGTGTGTTTGGTTGAAAAAGAAAGAGCTTCCTTTTTAGTTTTTACATGTTTGGAAAGACTGATGAGGGAAGAGAAAAAGAAAAGAATATAATATATTTAATTTAGATACATACATATATATATATATATATATATATATATATATATATATATATATATATATATATTTTTTTTCCTGAATACTCCAAATAAAAATTGAAATTTTAAAAGTTATTAGGAGTGTCCTCCAAATTGGCCGGGGACCGAAAATTATATCTTGCACCCGGCATATATGTCGAGTGCAGGATATACCGGCTCTTGGGGGACATATCATTTTTCTCTTATAATAATGACAATCAACTGAGTAATTCTTATGTATTTTTGGACCATGAAAAATGTTGCTTATTTCTCTCATATTTATGATGGGGTCCGTTCATTAAATTCGTAGTGGAGTTTCATCATCCATGTGAGAGGAGAGAGTATTCTCGAAATACCATAAATGCGTACTCCCTCCATTTTCAAGGAAAATTATTGTGTACTCTTAAACTACTATAAATGCGTACTTCTTCCTTTCACATGAATGGTGGGTTTCACTAATTAAATTCATAGTGAGATTCCATCATTCATGTAAGAGGATGAATATACATTTATAGTACTATGAGAGGAATACCCAATAATTTTCCCATTTTCAAGCCAAGCTTAATTTTTTTTATTGTTTGTGATGAAGCAGAATCTCGTCGGTTGCTTTGGGGTTCGTCCAGATGGTGCCGGTTGTACTCTGACGAACCTATGGAAACAAGAACTTACTCGAATGGTCACCGGTGTGGTGCTTGCCACAACGCCTCCGATGCCCAAGTCAGTGTGAAAGAAGGTAGCAGTCAAAATATCAAAAATAATTTAGTATATGTTGTGATGTTGTGTGTACCTTGTATTAGTGTTGTGAGGGCTTTATATATATCCATGTGGACTATAGTCGTTGGGGTGTTAATGTCTCCCCTGATAACGTCTCTGGCGGAGTAATGGGTTTTAATGCGTTTCTACCGGTTCGTCCAGCTGGTCCTGTAACGGTCCGGGACATTATTAGCAGCATTGAATGGCCTTAATGTTCTCGTCAATGACACGGATGATCGGCCAGGTTCTTCTGTGGAGGCGGTCTCGTCTGTGTTCAACTTCGTCAGTCCCATCAGCTGCCCCCCGGATTACATGGTCGTCAGTGAGTTTCCTGATGGCCGTGGGAGACGAAAAGTTTTTCCTCTTTTTTTTTTTTTTTTTTGACCTTTGGGATTTCGTGCCGCATTGAATGCGTAGTGGCGGTGTTACGTGGGTCGTGGCCACGTGGTATGATGTGGTTGGAGAAGGCCTATGTCCTCATGACCCTTGGGTTTCCCGCCGATTTTCGGTTTTTCTTCCTTTTGGTTCTTAAACTCTTTTACTCCTACTTTACCTTTCATTTCCTTCCAAATTTCAGTTTATCCCTTTGAGCACCTTCTTCATCTTTTTCTTCATTTTTCTTTGCGTGTTTGGTTGCTGGGCTTCTTGCTTCTCTTCCTTGAGGTATGCTTTCTCTTCTTCTTTCTTTCTTTTCTTTTCTCTTTGCAAATATCTGATTTCTTTTCGGTTTTTGCTTTTTGGTTTTCTCTGTGTTTTTGTTTGTTTCTTTTTTGTGGGAATTTTAGCGCTTTCCTGTTTGCCTGCGCTTTGCCTTGGGAAAGAAGAACCAGGATCGTCAAGGGCTTACCCTCGTCCTTCAGGTACTGGAAGTCCAGATTTGTGTTTGTGTCTGGGACGATTTTGAGACCTCCTCTAGCCAGGACTGGGGTGAGATCCCCAGGTTGCTTCGTCGGTGGGGAACCCCGACCTTAGGTGCGTCAGTCTTCTTTCTCGTTTTTTTTTTTTTTTTTTTTTGGACTTGATGTTACCGTCACTAACTTCTTTCATTCCTGTGCAGTTAAAAGGAGGCCAAAGCTGAAAAACAGGTACAAGAAGCGTGTTGAGACGGCCATTGCATATTCCCAGACCATCGAAAACTGGGACGACTTAGTAGATCCGCGGACACTTGCCTTCTACAATCTCGGCCCCAATCCGTCCCCCTACGTCCTGCGGAGTCTTGATATTGAGGGAAAGAAGAGTAAGCACCTGAATTCGTCAGGCTCGATCCTGTAGTCGTATTTATTTGACTGGCTCCTTTATAAAATTTTCTATTTCGCAGAAATGACGACTAAATTCAACAAGGGCATGTACGAGAAGATGCGATCTAAGAAGGACGAACCTCTGTCCAACCTCAGGAAGAAGGTGGTCCGTGTCAAAGGGAAAGTCTCTTCCGTCACCCCGACTGCTTTGGCTACTCCTGTGATCTCCGGCGCCGAGACGACGAGGACGGCTTCTCCGGCCACCTCGGTTGAAGAGATCCCAACACCCGCTTCGAAAAGGCCTCGTACATCAGACAAAGGGAAGGAGGCTGCTTGCTCGTCCACCATTTGGGACGAAGAGAAGTTGGCAACGGACCGGGCTCATGGGGTCGTGACCGCAGAAGACCTAAAGGTGTTCTCGGGTTTGACCCCAAATGAGTTGATGAGTCGTCATCTCCATAAGCTCGTCCAGATACCTTGCTTGTTTTAGGTGACGTATATATCTATATATATATATATATATATATATATATATATATATATATATATATTTTTTTTTTTACATAGGTGTGCTAGGATTAAATTCCTTCGCGTGTCCTTTCTCTTTTTTTTTTTCTTTTTAGGTGTTAGGGGAGACTGTTCACCTTTCAACTGAGTATCTGACTCAGGAGGCCAAGGTCAAGTCCTCGCTTTCTCGGATCAAGGTCTTGGAGATGGAGAACTTGAAGCTGAAGAGGGATCTAATCGCTGCGATGGAGGACGTTCACCACTCCAAGGAGGAGGTCAAGAGGCTGAGTGATGACCTTAAGGTTGAGCAGCAGTTGGTTCTGGATAAGGACGAGCAGCTTGCAGCCGTGAAGGAAAAGATTAAGGTCGTCGCTTCCAAGGCTATCGAAGGCTTCCAGCAGACTGAGGAGTACAACTCTGTGCTCTTCAGCTGGTATTTTAAAGGGTTCGAGCTCTTGAGGAGGTACTGCATCAAGCACCCTTTCGGGGTAGATTTCGAGACGCTGGACATGGAGGAAGTGGACAGGGAGATCTCTGCTGACGAAGCTGCCCAAGCCGCGGTAGCTGACGCTCCTGGAGACCTTCCTGCTGTTGATGTCCTTGTTGTCGAAGCTCCTGCCCTTGATGCCCCTGCCGAGGACGATGCTATTCCAGATGTTTGACCCTATCACTTGTTCAGAATTTTTTTTTTTTTTTTTTAAGGCGCCTGACATGTTTGAGGCTCCACTTCCAGAACATCTTTAAATTTTTTGTTAAGCATATCTTTAGCCCAGTGTTTATGGGTTTTTAAATGTAAAAACAATGGTGATTGCCTTTGGTTTCTAGGCTTTTATAATATCGTATTTACTTACACACGTTGTTCTTCTGTATATCCATATAAGCTCGTCAATTTCTTCCTATTCGTCAGTAATGTACACCCATCTGGGCGGAACGTTATTACTTAGGCATTTTTCTTTCTGTTTTTGCCTTCGTCGGTAATGTACATCCGTCTACGCGGAATCTTATTACTTAGGCATTTTTCCTTATGTTTTTGCCTTCGTCGGTAATGTACATCCGTCTACGCGGAATTTTATTACTTAGGTATTTTTTTTTATGTTTTGCCTTCGTTAGTAATGTACATCCGTCTATGCGGAATCTTATTACTTAGGCATTTTTCTTTCTGTTTTTGCCTTCGTCACTAATGTACATCCGTTTACGCGGAATTTTATTACTTAGGCATTTTTCTTTATGTTTTTGCCTTCGTCAGTAATGTACATCTGTCTACGCGGAATCTTATTACTTAGGCATTTTTCTTGATTTTTTTCCTTCGTCAATAATGGACATCCGTCTAGGCCGTAGTGGGTTTCCGGAATTTTCTACTGACGATACCTGTATGAACACATTATTTGAATCGTTATTTCATTAATTTTAAGGAATGGGTACATTCTTGGGCTACATCTGTTGATGGTACTTCTTCAAGTGTTCAATATTCCAGGGTCGCGGGAGCTTCTGCCCGTCTAGGGTCTCCAAATGATAGCTGCCTTGCCGGGAGTAGTGCACGACTCTGTAAGGTCCCTCCCATGTGGGACCGAGCTTCCCGTGGGAGAAGTTTTTAGTTGCAGTAGTCACCTTGCGTAGGACGAGGTCGCCAATTTCAAGTCTTCTGAGCTTGACTCTTTTGTTATAGTATTCAGTCATCTTCCGTTGGTACTTCATCGTCATGCTCGAGGCCTTGTCTCTTACTTCATCTAAGCAGTCCAGATTGATTTGAAGTTGGTCGTCGTTGCTTTCCTCGCGGAATACTTCTCACCTGGTGCTGGCCATACCCACCTCGACTGGGATTACCACCTCAGTGCCATGAGTGAGCCTGAAAGGCGTCTCTCCCGTTGGGGTTCTTGCTGTTGTTCTGTAGGCCCACAAAACATTGGGCAATTCTTCGGGCCACGCGCCTTTTGCCTTGTCTAGCCAGGCTTTGATGATTCTGAGCAGTGTCCGATTAGTTACTTCTGTTTGCCCGTTTGCCTGTGGGTGTCCAGGTGACGAGAACTTGTGCCTGATACCTAGTCCTGAGCAAAAGTCTCTAAATCCCTGGCTGTCGAACTGTCGACCATTATCAGAAATAATCGTTCTTGGAATCCTGAACCTGCAAATTATATTTCTCCACACGAAGCTACGGATTCTCGCCTCTGTGATCGTCCCTATCGCTTCTACTTCGACCCATTTTGTGAAGTAGTCGATAGGGACGAGCAGGAACCTTACCTGCCCTCTTTCTTGGGGCAATGGGCCGACGATATCAATCCCCCATTGTGCGAATGGCCACGGGAGGTAATCGTCGTCAACTTTTCTACTGGCAGCCTCTGGACATTCTCGAACCTTTGGCACTTATTGCACCTCTTGACGAGCTCCGTAGCGTCTACCTGCATGGTCGGCCAGAAATATCCTGTTCTAACAACTTTGCTTACCAGAGATCTAGGCCCGGCGTGGTCTCCGCAAATCCCTTCGTGGATTTCACGAAGGACGTACTTGGCTTCTTCCTCGTCGACACACTTCAGATAGGGCAGGGAGAAGCCTCTTTTGTATAAGGTATCATTCAAAATCGTGAATCTGGCCGCTCTTGCTTTAATCTTCTCGGCTTCCATTGAATAACGAGGGAGATGCCCGTCTTGAAGGAATGAGACGATCGGTGCCATCCAACCACCTACGCTCTGAATGGAGAATATTGGGACTTCTTCGATGCTGGGGTGTTTCTGAATCTCCATGAGAAGTTCACTGTTCATTGGTTCTTCTTCAGACGAGGCCATTTTGGCAACCTCATCTGCCGCCATATTCTGGTTTCTCGGGATCCGAACGAAGTCTAACTTATCGAACCCACGGGCTAAATGTTTCGTCAGCTTGAGGTACTTCTGCATTCTCTCTTCTTTTGCCTCATACTCTTCCCTGATCTGCCCTATTGCCAGATTGGAGTCGCTCTGAATAAGCAGGTTCTTAATCCCAAGGGCTTTGCCGAGTCTTAGTCCCGTCAGTATCCCTTCGTACTCGGCCTCATTGTTGGTCGCCGGGAATTTTAATTGGACTCCATATTTGAGTTTTTCTCCATCGGGGGTGTTTATGATAACCCTACTCCCCCTCTTTTGGCCGACGAGCCGTCGATCCGAATTGTCCATTGTTCTACCTCGTCTTTGCTGTCGTCATCTTCTGGAATGGTGAACTCGGCGATGAAGTCTGCTAGAACTTGTGCCTTGATGGCCGTTCTGGGATGGTATTCGATGTCGAACTGGCTGAGTTCGATTGCCTACTGGACCATTCTCCCAGCTGCTTCAGGTTTGTTCATGGATTTTCTGATAAGTTGGTCCGTCATTACAAGGATAGGGTGTGCTTCGAAGTATGGTCGTAACTTTCGTGAAGCCACTATTAGGGCCAACGCGATTTTCTCAATCCTGGGATACCTGGTTTCTGCTTCTTAGAAGGCTTGACTGATGTAGTAAACTGGAAACTGCTTCTTATCCTCCTCTCGAATTAAGGCCGCGCTGATGGCCGTGGCTGATGCTGCCAGGTATAAATAAAGGTTTTCCCCTGCTTTTGAGGGACTCAAGACGGGCGGACTGCCGAGGTAACGCTTGAGCTCTTGAAACGCTGCCTCGCATTCGTCAGTCCAGGAGAAAGCCTGCTTCAATGTCTTGAAAAAGGGGAGGCATTTTTCTGTTGCTTTAGAGACGAACCTATTGAGTGCAGCGATCCTCCCTGTGAGCTTTTGGACTTCTTTGACGGTCTTTGGTGACGCCATGTTGAGTATTGCTTGTACCTTCTCTGGATTTGCTTCTATTCCCCTTTGAGACACCATGAACCCTAAGAACTTCCCTGAGGCTACCCCGAACACGCACTTACTGGGATTTAGCTTCATCTGATATTTTCGGAGGGTATCAAACGTCTCTCTCAGATCGTCCAGGTGTGTCAATTCCTCTTTGCTCTTGACGAGCATATCATCTACATACACCTTCATGTTTCTACCAATTTGCTCGCTGAACATCTTGTTTACTAGTCTTTGGTATGTTGCTCCTGCGTTCTTCAATCCGAAGGGCATCACCTTGTAGCGATGAAGCCCTCGACTTGTGATGAAAGCAGTTTTTTCCCCGATCTTCCTCGGCATTCTATCGGTTGTATCTTGAAAAAGCATCCATGAATGTTAGTAACTTATGTCCAGCCGTAGAATCTACCAGTTGATCTATCCTCGGCGGGGGAAAACTATCCTTCGGGCAGGCCTTGTTCAGGTCCGTAAAGTCCACGCACATTCTCCATTTCCCATTTGCTTTTTTCACCAGCACGACGTTGGCCAGCCACTCGGGATAATAAACCTCTCGGATAAAGTCTGCCTGCAACAACCTGTTAACTTCGTCTGTGATTACTCGATTTCGTTCGGGGGCAAAGACCCGTCGTCTCTGTTGGACGGGCTTTTTCTCGGGGTCTGTTTTCAACTCGTGCTGGATTACTTGGCGTGGTATACCGGGCATATTCTCGTGGCTCCATGCAAATACGTCCAAGTTTCCCTTAAGGAAGTGGACGAGTTTATTTCTCATTTCGGGGCTTAAGGTCGTCCCTATCCTCGTCACCTTTGCAGTTTCCCCCTCGACGAGTTATACTGTTTCCAGGGCTTCCATGTTGTCTTCTTTTTCTCCCTCGATCGTCCATGTGTGGTTTTCCCCTACAGCCAGCACGGCCTGGTAGCATTCTCTGGCTAACACTTGGTCTCTTTTTACCTCGCCGACTCCGTCTTCGGTTGGGAATTTTATCTTTAGGCAGTAGGTGGACGTGGCTGCTTTCCACCTGTTGAGCGTGGGTCTCCCAATGATCACATTATATGAGGAGGGGCAATCTACCACCAAGAAGTCCAGCTGACGGGTCTGCTGCTTCGGGTAGGCGCTTATTGTGAATTTTAGCATCACAACGCCCTTGGGGTATACTCTGTCTCCGCTAAAGCTAACGAGGGGGGAATCGAATGGGCGCAATCTACCAGGATTTAGTTTCAGCTGTTGGAAAGCCGGTAAGTACATGATGTCTGCGGAGCTGCCGTTGTCGACGAGGATCCTCTTAGTGTTAAACCCTTCGATTGTGAGTGTTATGACCAAGGGGTCGTTATGGGGCTGCCTTACTCCCCGAGCATCCTCTTCGCTGAAGAATATATCCTAGTTTGTCCGTCTTTGCTTCAATAGGGGATCCATATGGACACTGTTTACTTGCCTCTGGCATGCTTTCTTGAGTGACTTGTATGATCCCCCTATGAATGGCCCCCCTGCGATTGTGTTTATTTCCTCGATCACGTCCTGTTGTGGTTGGGACGGGCGAATCTCATTTTTGGACGAGGATTCACGTTGGCTCTTGTCGACCTCCTTGAACCTGCCGGATTCCCCCTTTTTTACATACTTTTGAAGCTTTCCTTTTTGTATCAACTTTCCTTTCAGGTCTCGGCAATCCTCCGTGTAATGGCCGTGATCCTTGTGGAACCGGAAATATTTGTTTTTTTCGCGCACGTTTGGTGACGAATGCAAGGGTCTCGGCCATTGTAGGTAGTGTTGGTCCTGGATCTGCGTCAAAATCTTGTCAACAGGCATAATTAGAGGTGTGAATTTTACCGGTCGTGGAGCTTTCTCGTCCCTTCGTTTGTCAATGTCACCTCCTCGACGGCTTGGGCGTTCCCTCTTTTGTCCCCTGCATTTGTCTTCCTTCCTTCTTTCCTTCTTTGGCCTTTCCTCGTCTACAATGGCTGCCAGTGTGTCCTCAGCATTCATGTACTTTTGGGCTTTCAGTAGCATCTCCGCCATTGTCTAGGGCGGATTTTTTGCCAGTGAGACGACGAATTCTCTGGACTTAAGCCCTGCTTTAAATGTTGTCAGCTAGACCTTGTCGTCCGTGTCGTCCACCTCTAGGGTCTCTCGAGTGAAGCGTTTCACGTATGACCGCAAGGTCTCCCTCTCTCCTTGCTTAATAGTGAGTAGTTGATCTGCTGGTCTCTTAGGACATTGCCCCCCGAAAAAATGGCGCAGGAAGGCACTACTTAACTGCTTGAAATTGTCGATGGACGAAGTGGGCAGTCTCGTGAACCACTCTCTTCCAACTCCCTTCAACGTAGTAGGGAAGGAACGACACATGATCTCATCAAGGGGCTGTTAAAGGCCTAGGGTCGTCTTGAAAGTATTAAGGTGATCTTGGGGATCCTTGAGCCCATCAAAAGGCTCGAGCTAAGGCAGCCAAAATTTTGCTGGTACTAGTCGTTCTAAGACCGCCATGGTAAAAGGGGAGTTCGTCGCCCTGACCATTCTATCTAGGCTTCGATCCGTCTTCTCTTTGATGGCATTTCTTAATTCGTCCATCTCCTTTCTCATTTCTTGGAGGATGTCGGAATGTTGTTCCTCTGGAGTAATGGTCCTTCATTGGTCACTCCTTCCGTGGCTGTCCCCCTCGTCCTCTTGGACAGCTCTTGACCGGTTCTCCTCCTGCTGTAGCCTTTGTTTCATTTCCTGATTCTGTCTGGTGAGTTCTTCAACGGTGGCCACGAGAGTTCGAACTTGCTGTGCCAAGGCCACTGAGTCCTGGTTGGATTCCATCTAGAGCTAGTAGGAACCGCGTTCTCGTTGTATGAGAAAATCGTTCCCACAGACAGCGCCAAACTGATGAAGCAGAATCTCATCGGTTGCTTTGGGGTTCGTCCAGATGGTGCCGGTTGTACTCTGACGAACCTATGGAAACAAGAACTTACTCGAATGGTCACCGGTGTGGTGCCTGCCACAACGCCTCCGATGCCCAAGTCAGTGTGAAAGAAGGTAGCAGTCAAAATATTAAAAATAACTTAGTATATGTTGTGATGTTGTGTGTACCTTGTATTGGTGTTGTGAGGGCTTTATATATCCATGTGGACTATAGCCGTTGGGGTGTTAATGTCTTCCCTGATAACGTCTCTGGCGGAGTAATGGGTTTTAATGCGTTTCCACCGGTTCGTCCAGCTGGTCCTGTAACGGTCCGGGACATTATTGGCAGCATTGAATGGCCTTAATGTTCTCGTCAATGACACGGATGATCGGCCAGGTTTGTCTGTGGAGGCGGTCTCGTCTGTGTTCAACTTCGTCAGTCCCATCAGTTTGAGGTGTCACCAATCACTTAAAACAATCTAAACACTCATTTATTTGATAATCATTTTACCTAACAAATTTAAATCTCCCCAGCGTAACTTCTCGTCTTCCCTAGGTTCCTCTAAAGCCTAGAGAAAGTAGAAGCTCCAAACTTGTGTCTATCTACGAGCTTGAAACCTCTCCAGTTTAGACTGGTAGAGGATTTTTCCATCGTTTTTTTCTTCCTTTCTTTTCCTGTCGCTCCCAAAATCGATAGTAAAGATACCCTTTGAATACCTTTTGGCTTACACTCTGTTTTTCTCCCATGGAATCTGAAATGGAGGAAATGTGGAAGCGATTTAGGTTGTCAGAGAAGGAAGGGGACGAGATGCTAATTAAATCTAAGGAGGTTACTTACTCTCAAAAGCGAGCCCAATTCGATCTATTAGTGAAACTCCAGATCAACAAAGATTACAATAAAGAAGCATTCAAAGCTACATTACGTCAACTTTGGCGTTGCTCACATGGGGTTTCTATTAATGATGTTGGAAATAACTTATATCTGGCCATCTTTGAGAAGGAAAGCAACTTGGAAGAGATTATTGCCAAAGAGTCCATGGTCTTTTGATAAACACCTCATTTTACTAAAGCGTTTCCAAGGGGATATGAGTCCTTGTGATGTAAAGTTCAAGCATGCTTCGTTCTGGATCCGTGTTTTTAATGTTCCAATAAAGAGCATGAATAAAGAAATGGGAGGTAAAATAGCAAAGGAAATTGGTGAACTAGTCACAGTGGACGTTCCTCGAAATGGTTTGGCATGGGGACCTTTCCTTCGCATTCGTGTGAATATGGATATAACAAAACCACTAATGCGTGGAAAGATAATGCGGATCGAAGGATTGGAGGCTGGGTGGATTTATTTCCAATACGAGAGGCTTCCAATATTCTGTTATAGGTGTGGTATTCTCGGTCACAATGATCGTGCGTGCCCCCAAAGACGAGTGGGTCGACTTTCTTTGGAAGAGGATGAATTACAATATGGTCATTGGTTTAGAGTGGTGGCTCCAAGAAAACAGAGTCAAGGCAATACTCAACACAATCATCAATCTCACTCACATGCACTTATTCCTGATGACCAAGCCCCTGAACCAGATGTGGATGACACTGTCTACAATTTGGAACCTACTTCCCCTCTTCAGCTGAACTCTCAACGGATTTCCAACGTTCGCGGAACAGGGGCGATAGTTGTGGACCAAGCAGAGAAACCGCTTTTTCAGTGGATAACACAATAATCAATTCGAATGTGGGGGAACCCAATTTGAATTCAAAAAATGAAACAGCACCAGAAGGATCTGTGAAGTTGAACGGGATACAAGAGAATAAGGGTGAGATTGTGCAACAACGTGATATGGGAAAGAAGCAGCTGGACGAAGTTTTAAATTTGAATGATGATGGGGTTCGGGTTCTGACTAGTAACAAGATAAGTACTGGGACGGATTTCACGGAAAATGATGTCGACTATATGGAGGCAGAAGATTGTGAGGTAATTGTAGTTGATAATGATCAAAAACCAAAACATTCGGCTGGAATAAATAAACAATCTCCTGAAGATTTATCGGTTAGAAAAAGTCTTAAGGAAGTGGAAAAAGCATCTTCGCGGGTCTAATGAAGCGGCTATTCTACAACCATCTGAAAACTCACAAATTTCTAATAAAAGATCATCTGTACATTATGGTAGTGCTGATGGTGAAGATCAAACTCCTGTAAAAAAGAGAGCTGTGGAAGGGTGTGTGGCCTCAGCTCAATGCTCCATAGTTGAGGTTGGTCTTCAGCCTTTCCAACTAAGTTGAAAATTCTTAACCTTTTAGAGACCTTCACTGGTTGGTGAAGGAGGAAGGTTCAAAGAATTTGATTTCTCCCCAAAAAAAAAAAAAAATTTGTCAACCATTGATGATGCTTCCAAAGACAACATGGCTTCAACCTTTAATCCAACTGAATCATGTATACATCTGCTGCGAGATTGTTCCTTTGCACAAGTCGTTTGGCTTCATGCTCCTTATTGGAATTCTTTCAGGCCGGTCATGCATGTTTAGTTTTTCCTAGAAGTTAAATAAATTGATCTTTGAAGTCTATGGTCTCATATTGCTACTTACACTATGGAGTTCATGGAGGTCAATGCAATCAAGATTAGATTGTATTCTTTGGAAGTGGTGAAGGATATTAAGTTGATCTGCGAACAATTTGTTAGTGTGTATATATATATATATATATATATATATATATTTTAGTTTCTTTTAAGATATCATTGTGTTGCTCTAGCTATTGCTAATGTTGTAACTTGCAAAAGAGAATGAGAAGACCATTGTTTTAACCCTCTTTTCTCTTTTCCAATTCTATACCATGATATTGAATGAATAAAGTTTACTTTTGTTTTCTCTAAAAAAAAAAAATTCATTTATTTGATATTAAAGTTTATAAATCACATTTATTATCATATTAGTAAAAATTTTATAGCATGTTTAGTATTTTACAAAAAATAAAATAAAGAAAAAAAGGATGAAAATTGGTGTAACTACTAGTATAAATTTTTTTTAGTATAATTAGAGCACTCTACAAATATTTTTCTAAGCGAAATTACCATTGCTCACTCTTGGTGCAGTGGTTACTTCACAAGTATAAGGGTGTGGGGAGTAAGAGTCAAGGTTCAAGTCTCCAGAAGTGAGTTTCACACACATATACACTTAAATTAGGATAGAGTAAAATTTCTATCTTGTATAAAAAAAATACCTAAACAAAATTAAATTAGGATAGAGTAAAATTTCTATCTTGTATAAAAAAAAATACCTAAACAAAATTAAAAACACCTATTATCAGTCTTAACAATTTATACTTAAATTTTATTTATGAATAATATATCTCGGTACACTTATTGAGATATGTCTACATGCCAAATAATTGTATTTTTTATTCATCTTTTGACTCACTTCTCTCTGCCACTTGGATTAGCTGATGTTTGTATAGATAAATTGATGTTGGCAACCTTTGGATTGGCAAATGATGGAGATCAGTGATGCTCTTGACGCTATTGTTGTCAAGCGATAGTAGAAGGGTCTTTTTGTTGTTGAAGGTGCTTTACAAAGGAGACGGTGGTGTAGCTATGAAAGGAAAGGTGGGGAAGAGAAAAACAAATATTAATATCTTTAGAGATCAAAAAAATATTTAAATAAAATAGAGAAACTAATATTAAGTCTGACGTAAGTGTATGTGACTTTGAGTTTGTTAAAAGAGAAAAAGTGAAAATTTTATTTTCTAGACCGAATAATTTGACTAAAATTGCGTTGAGATTGATGTAAATACTCTAACAATATGATTGTGCCAAGAATAAACTACCTTTTATATATATATATATGTATGTATGTATGTATATGACCATCGATACTCCTCCAACTATTGAATTAAAAAATTAATTAATTACTATTGAATTAAAAATTAATTAATTAATAAATATTTTTTTAAATCTTGTAAAGTAATTTTTTTACCACTTATAATGTATGATTGTAATTTTTTAAAACAGAAAATATTTTAAATTTTGTTTCAACATTTTATTTGAAATAGTAATTTAAACTTTTTTAACTTTGGTAATAGGGCTTCATATAGAGTAGAATATGAGAATTAAATATCTTGGTTGAAAACGCCAAATAGTCAGTTAAGTAATAAGACTCTTGATATGCATAACAATTTTAGCTTACCTATGATATGATGAAGACTCTAATAACTAATTTATTTACACTATAAGAAATAAAGATGCATTTTGACAAGTTTTTCTAATTTGAATTGTACATAATCAATTGTAAAAAAGGATTATCTTCATTTGTTATTCTAAGGATCCTTACTAGTAATTTCATACTAAATTGTGTAGAATTCTATGAATTACAAAGGAAAAAATTATTATAAGTCTCCCAACCTAATATGGCAATCAGGAATTTGTTTGGCCATTGAAATAGAGTTTCAACGAAAGAAACTCTGTTCCTATTTGGCCATTTATTATTATTATTATTATTATTATTATTATTATTATCATCTTATATTTAGGGATGCTGTTGTGCTTTTAGTAATGCTGGTCCTATCAAAAGCTTCGAGCTCAATTTCAGCCCCATGACAAGGAACTTCAGAGAAATGCTATGGACAACGCGAGATATAAAATGTATCTCTATCTCACTACTGTATAGCACAAATCATACTATCTCCATCCTTAGAATTTTGGAATCTTATTAAAAAGCAAGTTATAAGCTTAACAAGTAATTGGATCTAGTTAGAGTAGTCCACAAAAATAAAAAAAGGTAATTGGATCTATTTAGATGCCCAACCTTCTCATTCAAAATATTTATCTTGCAGTTCAAAGATATACATATAACTCTGGAGCAAGCAATAAGATGGAATGGTATAGGAAAGAAACACTAGAGTAACTAGCTTTAATATTTTCTTTGATACAAGAAAACTTGAGTAAGGACATCAGCGGCCACACATAAAACAACAAACAAAGGCTTAGTTTCAAAATTTTGGGCTAGACTATGAATCCTCGACAGATTAGTTAAAGTTGACCGTATATCATACTATGTCCAAATGATTGTCACTGGTGTTTTGAATTTATATAATCATATCTCTTCTAGTGAAATATAAAACTATTCTATCGAAGTTATATAACACATTTAAAACAAACTTTATGTAACTAAGCAAAACAATATAAAACATGCAAAAGCCTTATAAATTGCAAGCTTGTAAATTTGCCGCATCTACATCAATTAATGCTGCACATAAAAGAACTCCAACTTAAAACAGGATAAAATGCAGCCACAAGATAATTCACTCGAGCAGTTAACATATTATTTTATCGATAATAACTAATAACTCATACACACAATTGCTTTTAACTGAAATCGTGACTTCAAGTCATAATTTCTATTAAAACAAGTCTGTGTGATAACCATTGCTTTTCTTTAATTCCAAGTAGGATTTATCTTATCTCATTATACATATTAATGTATCGCAAACCAAAAGTGCTTAAACTACAAATAGCAAGTTAGAAATAGAAATTTGAAGTGTTGGGTAGCATGGTAGCTTTGGACAGAGCAGCAACAATCAGTGGCTAGTAGCCTACTAGGCAAACTAAGTAAATGTATCTAGTCAAAAAAATTGACTAGGACTTCTACTGTATACAATATTAAGGCAGTTCCACACATTCCTAATTGTTCATGTTGCTATGTCCACTTATCAATTATCTAACTAAGCCCAGCCATCTTATATCAAACAGAATCATATATTTCAATAATTTGGATGTTATATTGAAAAGGATTGTTTGTGCTGCGTTGGTTTGAGCAAGTACAAGTCTGTCGCCCGCCCCTACTATATCTCTCTCTTTCTCTCTCCACCGAAAACCACAGGCAGCTCCACCAAGAGATCCCCATGCCACTAATAGGCCCACCCACAATGGTACACTCCCCTCTTTAATCATTAGTCTATTTCATTGCTTCTTTAACCACTGTATCTCTTTGTTTATGCTAACTAAACAAACCTCAGTATGGACTTAAACTAGTAGATATCTACAGGGAGATTGCCATCGATCCACCAAAAAAATCGATCTTTTTCAATAGCCATTGACCCACTACTTTCTTTAGGTATAACACTAAAGCTCTTCAGTTTCCAAGCTTTGCTTAAGAGATTTTTTTTTTTGAAAAAAAAAATTCCGTATGAGAGATTTGAATTTTTCCCTTCTTTATTTGGTTGCATGACAAGAACAAGGCATGGCAAGTTGCCCTGACTAGTGAGGCGAGTTCGGGGAAAAATCACTAGACTACAGATGGGGGGTAAGGCAGCCATTATCCAGCCCCAACCTGCCCCGCCATGTTGCCATCCCATTGTTGGTGACAGAACTTAATATTGAAAATTTTAACAATTAATTTATTTACCATACTAGAAATAAAGATGCATTTTTTCTAATTTGTACATAATCAATTATGAAAAAAAGAATTATCTCTATTAGTAAAGCTAAGGATCCTCACTAGTAATTTCGTACTAAATTGTATAGAATTCTATGGATCTACAATAATAACAACAACAACAGTAAACAAAGCTTTAGTCCCAAAATTTTGGGGTCAACTATGAATCTTCAATAGATTATATAATTATTTGAAGCAAGTATCCAACCTTGTTTGGCAATTGGTAGTTGTTTGGCCATTGAAATAGAGTTTCAATGAAAAATCCTCTGTTCCTAATTGGTCTGGTATTTTAGAGGAGAAGGAGAAAGTCCCCCACTCTCCCTCCTTGCATGGAAGAGTATGAGAAAGACACACTAGAGTAATTGGCTTCAATATGTTATGTGATACAAGATAAGCTTGTGTGAGGACATCAGCAGTCACACATACCATGTCAAAATTTTTGACACTGGTGTTTCGAAGTTGTATAATTATCTCTCCTCTAGTGAAACATAAAACTATTATATCAAAGTTATGTTACACTTTCAAGACAAACTTTATGTAACTAAGCAAAACAATGTAACATGCAAAAGCCTTCTAAGTTGCAAGCTTGTAAATGTGCCGCATCTACATCAATTAACACAGCACATGAAAGAACTATAACTTAAAACAGGATACAATGCAGTCTTATAAGTCATGTAATTGAACTCTATTATAAGCTTGACATGAAAGGGTCTTCCTGAATATCTAGGTCGGGAGTAACAGCTTAAGGAAATTATACTACCCAATCATTCAATCTGGTAAAAGGGTTCCATAGAAGAAAGTGCATCAAATTGTTATTATTATCTGAAACTTCGAAACAGAGGCAGAAAACAATGACTAATCAATTGCATTTGGAAACATTCACTTGCATAGTAGTTTTGGAAAGAGCCGCAACAATCAGTGGCTAGTAGGAAAATTAAACAAAACATATAGTATTTAGTAAAAAATTTGACTACGACTTCTACTGTATACAAAATTAAAGCAGTTTCAGGCATCCCTAATTGTCCATATCGCTAAGCACACTTATCAATTATCTCATTAAGCCCAGCCATCTTTTGCCATACAAAATTGTATATTTCAATAATTTCATGAAGTTTAGCAAACCTTAACATTTACAAACTGTAGAAAGTTCAATAGCCCTGTTTTTATTTTTTATTTTTAAAAAAGAAAATTTGAAGACATAGAGGTTAAGCTGATCTAATTGTTAATGTCTCTAGGCTATACCTATGAGATAAGATTATATTGGCTAAGCATGTACTGCACCATGGCATTTCCATGTTTGTACTATAATGGCAGGATCAGTAAATTAACTCACACATCTCATACAAAATGAAAATATCATGCTTTCTTTTCGGACTAATGGCTTAAAGCTGAGGCTAATCTTGTTCAATACATTTTTGTCACTAGCACAAATTTTAAACAACATTTTTAAGCACGTATTCTTGACCATGACATTGCAATGTCAAATAATATGCATAATCCTTATACACTAGTCGTCAGTTAAATAAATAATATCCATAAGCTCCTAAGGATTTCCCTTTCTCTTGTTCGACAAAGATAAATGTGGCATTCCACGTCCCAGCCATACTTTCATGTCTGCAGCAGGAAGGAAGACACCAACATAAAAGCAACTTAGTTTTAAACAAAAGCTTCATAAGATAACAATTCTTCAGTAACTTTCATATGTTAACATAAAATGCTATCATATGTTAAATTATTATTATTATTATTTTTGGATAAAATCAATCCCTATGCCAGGAGTGACAGATAAGTAAAACTTGTTGATAAGTCATTCAATCTGGGAAATTTATTACAGAGAAGAGACTACATCAATTTAATAGTGACTTAACAATTGAAATAGAGGTAGGAAACAGTACTGATTCATTCACTTGCAATATTTGAGGTGGTGCACATTATCTTTGCACAGACCAACAACAATAATTGGGAGTAGGCAAACTAAACAAAGCATGTTATATTCGATTAATAGACTTCATACTTTTAAAAAGAACTAAAATAATACTTATCAAAAATAAAAAATAAAAGAACTAACAGTATATTGGCATTATAAAAACATAGTATTGAATCAAAAATTTGACATTGACTTCTACTGTATACAAAAGTAAAGAGTGTCGAAGCATACTAAAGTTGTCTATCACTTTACCACTTATCAACAAACTCACTAAGCCCAGCCGTCATATATCATACTAAAGTTGTCACAAGGGCAATAAAATGAGATAAGATTATGTTGGCTAAGTATGTATGACATTTCCAACTTTGCACAATGTTATTGACACTAGTATCAGTTGGGATATAATAGCCACAAATAAATTAATAACTCTAATGTTCATGTGTTCAACAATAAGAGGGAAAAAAAATAAAGAGAGCATAATAAGGGCTCAATTTAGTATTCAAATTCCATATTTGATACCACAAATACCTGTCAACACGAACTTCACCAAAATAGTCACCTTTCTTCGGATACACTTTTACCCCCATCAAGTAAAACCAAACTCTCAACAGAATTAGCAGTGTAATCCGCCCAATGTGCATCTTCAATAGCAAAAATGTTCTGATGTGTAAATCTTGACCTCAATCCCTAACCGATTTATTAAAAAAATTTCAATCATCTCATAAAAACACGCAAGTCTAAGAATCTTGAAATCATTGTTTTGAGAATTATAAGCAAGTCCAAGAGTGACGCTCTCAAGTCTAAGAGTGCCGCTATTAACATAGTCAATCAAGCGAACAGGAGCAACTGTCTTAAACTTTCGAATGCTTGGGTTCCACAGACATATTATATGATCACCATGGTCGGTAAGACAATCAAGTCAGAACATGCCATTAGAGAAGCAAACCACGTTGAAACCAGAAAAGGGGATTTGAAAAGCAGAAATCTGGGTGAGTGTGTGGTCGCTATTGTAAACAGCCGTACACAGTTCATGGCGAGATGACAAAATCCTTTGGTACGTATGTATATAACAGATAACCATTGTTATTGTTGTCAATGGATAGTGATTTCTTCGCTTTGTTGAGGTTGAGATGTGTGGTGATAAAAATCGGGTTGGTGATGGTTGAATACCAAGATTTGGAAACGCATCTGAATCGGATTAAGGATTTCACTGGCTGCGAAGTTAGGATGTCGAACACGATGTCGTCAGGGACAGGGGGCGCTTTTCCGTATGTCGAGACTTCTTCGTTGGCGGTTCCATTTAGCTTTCTGAATATTTCTGATTACTTTTAACTATTAAGACCTTACTACTTTTATAATGCCTATGGCCTATGATGCTGCGGCTCTGGACCTAAACACACACGTTGCAAAAAGTCCATTTACCACCCAAAAAAAAAAAAAAAGAGCAAAAATGTAAAATTGACCCTCTAATTTTTAGCATTTTTTATTTTAGTCTTCTAACTTTCAGTTTTGTCATTTCAATCCTCTAACTTTCAATTGTTGTCAATTCGATATTCCGTTAAACCTCAGTTATCTTTTGCCGTTAAGTGAACCAAAATAACGTTGTTTTGACTTTTTTTTTGTAATTAAAAAAAAATGTTATTAAAAAAAGAAAAACATTCTTTTTTTTTTTTCTCATTTTCTCTCTCGTCGAACTCTCTCTCACTTTCTCATTCTCTATCTCCTTGTCTCATAGTGCTGTGGTGCAAGGCCTCAGTGCCGCCACTGGCCTTCACCCACAACCTCCTTGTCACCGTCGACCTCCACCTCTCCATCTCTCTATCTTTGTCACTCACTCCACCAAAATCTGAAACCCAAAGTCTCACACCCCTTCTCCACCAAAATCTAAAAGCAAAGAAAATAATCTCACACCCTCTCCCCCATAATCTCAAACCCAAACTTCATACCCAAAATCCCATGATCATCTCCTTCACAATGGGAAGAGCGAGAAGAAAGAGAGAGAGAAAACAGACCGGGAAGAGCAGGCATGGCACAAGAGGCGACGGGTTTGGGCGTTTTCTCGACCTCAACGAGGCACATGCAGCAGTTTCCGGCGATGGAGAGGCGACTGTGGTAGCAGAATCGAGGGATATTGACTCTGGCAATTTCGCAGGCTTGGAGGACCGTCATGCCCTTTGGGACTTTCACGGAGTACCCATCAACGAACACTTGGATCGTGTCTTCCGGATTGGGGAAATGGACTCGGGCTCCGGCCACAGGGGACCGGGGCGACGGAGGAGGGGGATTTGGAGTCAAGTCGGGTTAGTTTTGGATTTAGAGCGTTCGATTTCAGAGGGTCATTCTAAATGTTTTTTTTTAGAGGCTGGCCTGGAGGTTGTGGGTGGAGGCCGGTGGCGGCGGTGTGGCCTTGCACCACGGCACTGTGAGATAGAGAGACAGAGAATGAGAAAGCGAGAGAGAGTTTGTTGAGAGAGAAAATGAGGAAAAAATGATTTTTTTTTTATAATAGTTTTCTTAATTTTTTTAATTAAAAAAAAAGAGCCAAAATGACGTTGTTTTGGCTCACTTAACGGCAGTAGATAACAGAGGTCTAACAGAGTACCGAATTGATAACAATTGAAAGTTAACGGATTGAAATGACAAAACTGAAAGTTAGAGGACTGAAATGAAAAAAGCTGAAAGTTAGAGGGCCAGTTTTGCATTTTTGCCAAAAAAAAGGTAAATTTTCTTGAAATTTTTTGAACTTCTTTTTATAATAGATATGAATTTTAAAAATCTAATAGTAGGATTATATGTTTTTATATTTTCCATACTTGAAAAATTTTAAGAAGATTAGAATTAATCAACAATTTGATTGTCTACGTAACTTTATTTTATCAAATAGTAACCCAAATCTTATCATTTGACTTCGGTTGGAATTTTTTAGAACTCCAAATTATACTAAAATTTATGAACAAAACTAGAATTTGAACTTTCCAAATAGGAGGAGGGAATAAAGAAAATAAATTTCGCGTGTATCCAAACTAACATCCACTCAATATTAACAAGATATCAACAAAAAGAAAAGTAAAAAAAAAAACGAATATTCAACTAAATCATCTAACAAAATGGAATTTAATATTCTTTTAAACTCTAAAATATGTGAATGGGACACGTGCCCATTTTATTTTTGGATTCTTTGTGCTAATTTTAGTTTTAGAGGGGGTATAGTTTTAACTCTCAAATCTTGAGGGGTCAAAATAAAATATTCAAAAATCTTAAAACCAAATGTATATATTAAACTGTGCAAACTTCGTCCAATTGGCTCAAGAGAAAAGAGAAATAATAGGAGGCCAAGATATCTAGAAGATTGCGTTCCTTATTCAAGGTTTATTTGCCAATCATGCACAAGTTCTAGAGAATATATTCTAGTACATTCTACGAAAATTATCTAGAAATCTAGAGAAAATCCAAATCAGCGATAATTACAAGGATGATTTCTATTTTAGAAGAAGTTCAAGCATAGAAGTTGGAAAGCAGGAAATCATATCTTTGATTAGGGATGGCCATACCCATTGGGTAATGGATATCCAACGCGACCCGATCCAAATATTCCGGGTAATACCCGGTTCTTCATAGGTAGAGCTTAACCAGGTAGAGTATGGATATTACCCGAATTGTTCGGGTAGGGTATGGATATTATCTAAACCCGACCCGTAAAAAAAAAAAAAAAAAAAAAAAAAAAAAACTAAAAACCTCTCTCACTCACCTATGTTGTGCATAGCGCCGGAAACGTTGAAGAATGAAATTAACTCACACCAAAGCACGTAATTGTGAAGCTAGAAATTAGTCAATTATTAAAATGGAATCATTCAATTTCAAATTTCAAAAAGATTGAAAATTTCACATCCGAATCGCTAATCTGATACCGAACCATCGAAACGGAGCGACGTTGTCTCAGATTACTTTTCGAAACTACCCTTCCTCCGCCGGAGTCATTACACATACTGCCCCTCTCATCTTCGCCACTCGCAACTCTCGCGCTCTACCTCGACACCGACCTTCCTCGCCTCTGCGACGCCGCCGCCAACGACGAAGATTTCAATTCTCCGGTTATGGCATCGGAGATTCTCTTCGCCGAAGAGTGCCCTCGATTGCCGGAGGAGTCGAAGAACTCGATGGCGAGGTCGTTGAGGCTGATCTCCATGAACCCAGAGCCACACGTCGTGTTGACGAACTTCCCTCTCGTCATGTTTGGCAGTAGGGCATGTGATATAATCTGACGGACTAGCTGGATTTTATATTAACCTTTTTCATTTCTTTTTTCAAATTTTTTTTTTCTATTTTTTTTTTATTTTAAGGTCTATATCGATCTTTTTTTTGTAAATAAAGAATACAAAAAAAAATTATTGATTAGTTTTTTTCTTTTTTAAGATAAAACTATTGGTTAGTTTATAAGTAAAAATGTTTTGGATTAAAAAAAAATTAAATGGGTTTCGGGTAGGGTATGGATATCCATGGATAATAAATCCGGGTAAGATTCGGGTATGGATACTAATGAGTATTGATATTCGGGTATCCATGGACAAATTTTTTGGGTAGGGTATGGGTATACCCGATCCATACCCTACCCATGGCCATCCCTATCTTCGATTGATTTCCAATTTAGTTATTCCCCTTGTTAGTCTTTTAGTTGACTTTAAGAGTCTTATTTGTATTAAAATTTCAATTAGGGTTTAGATCTATTTGCTGTCCTAGTTTATCACTATATTTATTATGTTTCCTAGTTTGATTAGGAATCCTAATCATAAGGTATATTTATTATGTTTCTTTAGTTTGATTAGGAAATTCCTAGTCATGAGGCTAGTGAGGTTGTATTATAAAAGGGTGTAAAGTAAACTTGGGAAAGGGAAACTTATGTATTATCAAATTAATTAGTATAATGAAACCTGTAAGTTTTATCAAGAGTTGCTGCAGCATTCTTGATCATGGCTTGATAAACCATAGATCAGAGTAGAGTTGTACTCAGTGTAATTAAACCCGACCCGGCTCGGCCGGTCTAACCGGTAACCCGATAACCCAGCACATAGACCGGTCCAGGTTATCAATTGGATCGGATGTGCATAAGATCCAGTCAAAAAAACCCGGTGGGTTTTAAGCAAACCATGTGACCTGGCTGGGTTTTATTAACCCAATTGGGTTTGTGAATTATGTAAAATTATATTAATAGGTCAATCTCATTGATTTCTTTATTGTTTAATATGTGATAATATGGTAGTTTAAATAAGAGAGAACCCAAATAAATAAATGCACTTTTCAATTTCACGAACCCAATTAGCACGTAGATATGAGTATATCGGTATATGCTATAGAACTTACTGCTTAAACATTTTTTTTTCTCTTCTTTGGGCTTTATAGTTTATTGCTTTAAGTATAAGTCTTTAAAAAAAATTCTCATCTTTTGTTATATATATATATATATTAAATCTTTTTATTTGACCTTGCGGTTTGACCATTGACTCACTAGTTGAACTAGTGATTTGGCTCATAAATCGGGTCAACGTCTGGTCCGAGTTTAATTACTATAGTTGTACCACTGACTCTTGTTTCGCATATCATTCCGTTGCATTGTTTTGCAGTAGTTGTGGGCCCTAACCTTCCCCCACATCGGCAATGCTTCAGCCTGTCCTTGCACCTAGATCCTAGCTTTGTCTTTTCCAACATATGCTGTTAGAATAGTTTAATATTAATTAATTAAAATGGTTTTATATTACAACATAAATGTAAAGATATGGGAGTTAATATGGAAGATAATGAATTAGTGAAAATGTTTAATCCTACATTGAAAATAAAAGAGATTTTTTTTTATAATTGTGGTAATTAGTGGGCTAATGTAAATTGATTTAGATATTGAGCTAGATACGTGCGCAAGGAGAAAGTGAAGGGGGAAGTGATAATGGACCTAATTAATCAAATTAATATGGGTAATAATTTCGTGAGGCCCATTGAGCCTATAAATAGACTTATTTAGACCCAATACAAGTTACAACGTGAGTACACCAAAAAATCCAACAAATTGCAAGCATTCTTATACACTAAAAAGAGGTTCTTGGCAAGGAAGGTTGTTCTTTCTGGTGGAGCTGTTGTATCCTGAGGGAGACAAGTCAGAAAAGATCGTATTTTCTTTCTCTTCAAATTTCAGAAGTATTATTCATTTTCTTTTTGTGTTATTTCCATTATTATTGTGTTTTCACCAACATATTCTATGCCTTTCCTTCCTCTATATAATTTTTTAGTTGTTTCTACCTGGATCATAATCTGCCATTCTTCTAGATAAGGCCAAGCAGCTTCAATTTGGCAATCATGCATCTGTGTCATTTTTGGAACGCCTGTGTAGACGACTAAATTCTTAGTTCGAAATAAATCAAACAAGTAAAATAGTTTCACAAATACGAATTTGTATTGATGAATATGTGGTACAATTCTTTGTAATTACAAAAGAGTGATCCTTTGATTCGATCTCCTTGAAAGATTTGTTGATTGGAATTGTGGTAATGTGATTTTGATTCGAACACCGAATGTACTTCAATTTAGCTGAAGAATGGATCGAAGATCTTTAAAACAGAATTACAATGAATCTCTAGCTATGAGCTTGTTAGAAATTTTTTGTTCTTTGTGTTCTTCGCATTCTTCGTGTTCTTGGCGTTCTTCGTCTTTGAAGGTTTGCGGTGGAAGTTCTTCGGTGCTTTAGAGGCTTGATTTCGTAGAGCTTTGTTGATTTATGGTGTGTTGAGGTTCCTGGAGGCTTTTGAGCTTGATTCCAGTGAACTTTGAGATTTAGGAATATGATTCGGATGATTCCTCTTCGATTGTTCTTCGTATTTGAATGTTTGTGGTGGAAGTTCTTCGGGGCTTTGGAGGCTTGAATCCGTAGAGCTTCACCAATTTGTGGTTTGTTGAGGTTTCTGGAGGCTTTTGAGCTTGATTCCAGTGACCTTTGAGATCTAGACAATTAGTTTGGATGACTTTGCTTCGAATGTTGTCTGTATTCGAGGTTGAAGTTCTTGGAGGCTTCGGGGTTTGATTCTGGTAGAGCTTCTGGATTTCTGAACTCAAGATATCTTTTTTGTGTCTCCCTCCTAAATGTCTCAGGAAGGCTTCTATTTATAGGAGTTTAGGGGTTGGTGAGCGACACGTGGCAGAGTCTGATTGGTGACACATGTCACAGCCTGATTGGTCCGCTTATGTCATCGCTTACACGTGCTGGATTGCTTGTGTCATCGCTTACACGTGCAGGGCTGTTTGTGTCATCGCTTACACGTGCTGATGCAGTTTCATGCCTTTATTTCAATGACACTTGGCAAATTTCTATTGGTTTCTGAATAGTGATGGTAAAACCTAGCAGCAGTACGTGGCACTTTGTAATTGATTGTATTTTGTGGACTTGGTAGTATGATGTGTCAGCTTGAGATAGGTTGGGAATTTTCCCTCTCTACAGCCTGCATTAGAACTAGCATACACCTTTGTGCACTTGATAAACCTTTCAAGCTTGCTACCACCTATAGCTTAGATTCGATTTCCCTTAAAGCCTCTACTGGTTTATGGCTTGCGTCAAATTATGGAAAAGACATTATATTGGTGTTGTTGATTCTGTTATTTGGCCTGAACACCCAAGCTTCAAAGCCAATGGCATGCCTATTGGTAAATTTTCATCTAAGTGGGTGAAGGACAACAATTTAATTCCTCAATGTGCAACTCCAAACTCATAGAAGTTAGGTACTTTAGTGCAACACTGAAGAAAAAATAGATTTAGTCCATTTTAGACTCTGCTAGTGACATTGGCAGCCATGGGACCTTTATGTCTACAATAGTTACTAGGAAGTGAATGGAACATCTTATTTTGGCTGTGCTGAGGGAACAACAAAATGTGTAGCACCATATGCTAGGATCTTGGTGTATAAAGTTTCTTGGGGTGGAGCAGCTGCATTGTCTGATTTGCTTGCCGCTATGGATCAAGCCATTGCTGATGGTGTTGGTGTGATTTGCCTCACCATGGGACCCCCTAAACTTGAACTTGAAGGAGGAAAGCTATCACTAAATAGATTTTGCGATAGGATTGCCAAAAGCAAGCATGCCATCAGCTTTGAAGCTTGGGTTTTCAGGCCGAATACTAGAACCAACAGCATCAATGATAATGTCTTTTCCATAATTTAAGGCAGGCTATAAACCCGTGGAGGCATCAAGGGAGAGGAACTAAGGGCTGTAGGTGGCAGCAAGCCTGAAATCTTATCAAGTACAAGTTGAGATGAAGCCTAAGGACTTTTTAGGGCCTTTAGTTCTTCTAAAATGAAAAGGTGCTAAAACCATGAAGAGCATAAGTGTATAAAAGTAACGGTGAGGATAGATTGCTATATGATGATTCAAGATTTGTGAATTTGAAGAAATCAATTATGGAGGAGTACTGATGGCTACAAAATGCCTTGGGATAAGAGACAACCATGTAGACAATATATGTGGAACTCTTTGGCATCAATATTGATTTAGCATCCCTATCAAAAAAAAAAAATATATATATATATATACACACACACACATATATTAATTTAGCATCAAAAGTTAATGCAACGCAAAAAAGAAAGAAAAATGTTGAGTTGATGTACCTCTATGGTTTTAAAAACCGAACCGGGCTTCAAACCATTTTTTTAAACATTTCCGATTCAACCCCGGTTATTGACCGGTTTGGGTGTTTTAACCAGACCGGACTGGCATTTGGTTCCTGGTTGAATTGGTCGGACCGGCCGGTCCGGTCTGGTTTTTAAAACTATGTGTACCTCACTATTTTTTTTTCTCCAAACATATGTTGTTTGAGATGAAAGAGTCAATAAATAATTGTATTACAAGAATGTAGAAGTTGAAAATCGCAAAGTGAATTCAGTAGTTAATCATTGTTTGATAAATAAAACTGAGACCTTCACTTGTCGCTTCAATCCAGAAAACCAACTTGCCTTTTATATAAGCTAAAAGGTTGGGGGGAGAGGGGGTGATTGAAGAAAATACACAACAAGAAGAGAGAGAGAGAGAGAGAGAGAGAGAGAGAAGAAGAAGAAGAAGAAGAAGACTATTGGATATGGTTGAAGAGCTAGCCTAGTCAACTATATTCTAAATAGGAGGCTTTTGCATTGTCTGATTCGTTAAAACTCTGAAATCTACTCTAGAGTCTCTAGAAATTACATCTAAGTATATTCCAAGCTGTGGTAATATCCTATGTATCTTTATTTTACATTTCTTTCATCTTTCTTGATCTTGTCTAATAATTTTTACATCCTTTTGGCCGACACTTTGGTACAATGGTTGTATTAATTAATGAAATATATACAATTTTATAATTATTGAGTATGATTAAATTCAATGCAAGAAATAAAACTAAGAGTTTCACTAGTAATTAGAAGGAAACGAATTAGAAAAAAAAATGATAATAAAAAAATACAAGGACTATTGCATATGGTTAAGGAGCTAAATCAAGTAACTCAACTATCTTATCTTTTGATTCTAAAAAAAAAATCTTATCTTTTAAGTTTGTGACCTTTGCGTTTCTGTTAAAACTTAAAAATCTTTATGATGATTTCCAAGGTATGGTGATTAATATATTCCAAGATATGGTGAATTCATATATTTTATTTTATACTTCTTTCATATCGTTCTCTTGTCTAGATTTTAAGCTAAAAGGTTAAAATGTTTTAAACACAATAAGAAGAGGTTTTTCAGGTAACAATATATTGTTGGAAAATCTGTTTTTGTGTCTCATACAAAACACAGAGCGGAAGCAACAAACATGGATCTATTTCATTTATGATTAATGACATGTACTATCTAAATTTCAGAATTTAAAAACAAGATAGCATACCTTGGTGTGGTGAAATTCAAAACAAAAGATCGAAAGTACTTGGGAACACTTTTAATCTTCACTCAAATTTCACTTTATGCCCAAGAAGTGTGGTCTCTCAATCAATTTCCAAGGGAGAATAATCGAGTGGCTTCACTCACACATACACACAATTTCTCAATGATGTCTCTCTTATTCTTTTTCTAATAAAAAATTATGTATGTTTCTCCCTGTATAATTAACTGATTATCTAATTGGACTGGCCTATTGGGTTTTAGTATGTGGCTTGGAGTGGACCAAAAGGGACCAATAAGACACTAGCTCCAATGGGCCTCCCGTCAACTCTTGACAAGTTCAAAATTACCGTTAACTATATTTAATATCACTATATAAATATAGTTGCACTCTAGGCCTTATCTATAAATTATATCTCAAGACTTTATTATTCATGCAACCCCTTCATTAAAATATTCGTAGTAATACAAAGTCTTGAATCTAGACTGCCACTTGAAGATTACTACATCTTAATCCTTTAGTACCCAGTTTAATCCTTTATGTTATTCATCATATATTTATGAAATCCAATTTCATAAATATATATACTTTAGTAACTTTTTACTAAAGTGGTTGGGTCTAACTCTCTGAATAACTAAACCCATTAAATTTATCTCAAGGGAATATTTTATATCTCCATTAAGAGATTATGAATTCCATCTTGAGAATATATGTTCCATCAACACTAAATGCGGCTGCCCAACATATTGAGGTTTTGACCATGACTAATAGATTACACTCCTGATATATCAAAGCAACCTACATCTCATGATCAGGTCTATTATTCTCTCAGGATTTAGAGTTGATGTTAATAGAAGTCGTGAGATTTATTATTCATTTGACAGTCGTTAGGAGAATAATAAATCTCACAGCGGTCCAGTTCAATATGTCTTAACTTTTAAAACATATCAACATACCAACTAGAAGTCTCCACTACCAATATCAAGACAAATCATCTTAGTTGATATGTTATAGTCTTCGCAGATGAAATACCCAATTTCATCACCGACTACGAACTAAAATTCTGAGTTTACAAAGAACTTATAATTTATATCTTCTGTGACTTTTCACATAAATCACATACTATGCATCTCATGGACTAAGATAATATCTCATTAGTTCATTTATAGATAGTCTCATATAATTAAACAATTTAATTATTTATGACATACCAATAAATTGGATTTTAGGGCATAAACCCCAACATATATCACTAATGTGTAGAGACAAGGAGAAAGATCTTTGGGGAAATTGCAAACAAATTGTATTATTTAATACATATTGGACTGCTACACGCCTTGAAAAACACTAGCATATATATATATATATATATATTCCTCTAAAACTTAGGAAGTTGATGTATATTAAGACATGTATTAAGAATTTTCTTCCATTTATAAGTTAGGTAGTTGGCATATTTCCTCTCAAAAAAGAAAAAGAAAAGAAAAGAAAAAAAGAAGGTAGTTCGCATATTTTGTTAGCTAAAATAAATGTCTTAGACAAATAATTATTTAAAAGGTGACATGGTTTTTTTTTTGCGTGGTTACGAAAATTTAGACACGTCATCATAGAATGTAATGGTTTAATACTAGGCATGCTACACTGTAAACCGTTTGCTATATATGCATTTTCTGTTAATGAGTTAATGGTAAAAACTAAATTGGTTGCAAGTTGAAAATAACAGGAACTAAATTGACTGTTATCAAAATATAGAGACTAAATTGACCATGACCTCAAAATGTAGGGACTAAAATGGTGTTTTCACCCTTATAAATTATGGGCACAGGTTGAACGTTGTAAATTTATATCATATATAGAAACTAAAACGTAATATTTATTGTTGCTATATTTTTGTTGAGCCACATCATCATAGCGTTTTGGCCCATTCGGTCTAGTTTGGTTCATTTCGGTCTACTTCTATCCAATTCAATACAGTTAGGTCTATTTAGTCCAGTTCAGTCAATACGGTCTATTTCTGACTATGTCAGTTGTTTCAGTCTATGTCAGTCCATTTCGGTCCATTCATTCTAATTCGGTCCAATTTGGTCCATTCCGGTCTACTGCTCATAATTTATCAATCTTTTTGGAGAATTTCCCATCATATTATTTGTGAGGCTCAATATAAATTCTCACAAAAAAGCATATTATTTGTCAAGGTCAACAAAATACGCCCTGGTTAGTATTGAACTATTTCCGAGGGCCAAGGTTGGCCTTGACAAACAAATTTTAAAATATCGAACTTTTTGAACTAAAATTTTCTAGTTATTGTAAAGAAATTCAGGGACTAAACTGTGAGAGACCATATGATGATTGTGAAAGGGCATGAGCTGACGAGATGCTCTATTGATTAAGGAAATTGATTGCAGAGGCCACGTTGTACATGCGATTGTGTCCATATTTCTATTCAAGGCTACTTTTACAGCCAGTGCATCATTACATGCGATTGTTTGTTGCTTGGATAGAGGACTTGGGTGTTGGAATTTTCAAGTTGATCCGAATAATGAGCAGATTTACAGTGAACTTACCTTGGATGTTGGGGCATCTAAGATGAATCAAAATTGGGTTTTTTTAATTGGAAAACCTAGTTTATATCATGAGGAATGTCTCCTAAAGTTTGCTTAGGATGGGATGCAAGGTTCTTTCCCAAATAATACTGATGCCAAGACTTAAGTGGGCTTGCTAACATGCACATATCTTCACCAAAGGCTTGGTTTTCCAGATTTCTTTCATTTGCAATAATCATGATTCACTCACTTGTGTTTGCAATCATGGGAGCAGTTTGGGTCCAGTATCCAGTGGCATTGGACCCGTTGAGATGGTAACACATTTCACAATCTGATCGGGTCCAGTGCACTGGAAGCATTGGACCTAATCCAGACCCTGCAATCATATCTACTTTGGATAAGCCAAACATCATAATATTATGATTTATCCAAAATCAGAATTACTTATCAAACAACTAGCTAGGAAGAAGAAGAAGTAATATATTTATACAGAGTCACAGACTAGCACCAGTGACGGGGGGTAGTAGGCAAACAAAACAAAGCAAATAGCTTCATAAGCTCTATATACCAAAGTTCGTACAAAGAATGAATTCCATATCTGCATTGAAAAGTTAGTATATATAGTCCAAAATATGACTTAGGCCCTTTCTGTATACAAACTTAAAGCAGTTTCAATTTTCAAGCATACCTATATTACAGAAACTAGTATATTTCAATAGTTTTATAAATTTCAGCAAACCCTAAACATCTGCAAGTACAATAAAAAATAAAAAATAAACCATATATGCAATTATAAATGTGCTCAAAATCAAAAGCCTTCTATTCGATATGTTGAAGTCTACAATTTATTTTATTGATTAAGATCAAGAACACAATTTTGTGTCTTGTATAGATTGCAGAAGTTAGATATAAAGCTACTAATTGTTCATGTTATCTCACAAGGACATAAAACTGAGATAAGATTATGTTGGCTAAGTATTTATAATACACTATGACATTTCCACGTTCAAGAATGTGCACGTCATTCTTGAAACAAAAATCAATTGACATATAATACCCAGGAACCTCTCAACAAATCCACTAGCACACTCGTTTTAATTCAAGACTCAACAACATCATACTCCTACCACCCCTTTTTTGATAAGTAATAAGTTTATTAATGTCAAAAAAGGGGAACACCCTAGTACACAAGGAGTGTACAAGGGATGAAACAATCAAGAAACTCCTACCACCCTTTTTTAGCATACATCACTCTCTTCAGCTAGAGTTTCACCAAAAACAATCAAAACTATTGATCCCTTGAACGCTACAAGTCTTTCAAAGATTAGAAGGAATCCATTTATCAATTCTTTAGCAGCATTATCTCTTGAAATCTCTCACCAGTGACATCAAAGGAAAAATGAATTTGGGGACTCAAATATATGCTATAAAGTGCATATTTTATTCATTAAAATAATTAATTTAACTACAATGAAATTAAAATAATTAATTTAACTACAATGAAAGAAACTATAATTTGGTGAAAACAATTTACAACAAAAATGGTTCCAACATTGAATCCATTTCAAAATTGCATCCCATTGGGTTCCAACTTCAAGTCTGGCACAACGTGTCTCTTACAATTTCCAGAACTAGCTAAATCCTTAAATAAATTATTCAATTTCTTTTGATCCTATTGGTACAGCCCCTATTCCAAGCGATTTTTCTAGAACAAAGCAATTTATCTTTTTCTCTCCTAGCTTGCCAACAACAGTTCATGGCCTAGCATGGCCATCAAATCAGTAGCACTGTCAACTGTACATAAAATTATTTGAAATTTGAGGGGACTGATCAGGCATATGTAAACATTCTAGAATTCCATTTGAATAGAAAAAACTGTGAACATTTCTGCAATGCAATTTCATTTTAAAACAATGCCTATTAATTGAAATTGCAGTGCAGATAGGGTTCTGCCTTCAACTTTTTCCCTAAACCTAAGTATGGTTTTTTCTTACGTAGCTTTTGCGACCTCACAAGGAAGACTGTAAATTATGTGGTGGTGATTAAATTAATATTTTACCTTGGGTCCTGTTAACAAGTGCCTTTAAGATAAGTGTTAATAAACTATTTTAAGAAAGTTTTGACACCGCTTTTATAGAAAATATGAAAACCTGTAAAAAAAATAATTAATTGCTTTTTTCTTTTCCCATAAAAAGTTTCTAAAAATATTTCCTAAACCAATGCATTTAGGACATCCATTAACTTTTCCCTTTTACCTTATATAGAAACTTCCGCTTGTGTCTGTGAATTAAATCACAAATGCTCATCGATATCCATATCCTTGGTGATGCAAAGGGGCTGTACAGGCATTCCACTTCTGTGACCACTTCAGTGGCCAAACCACCATTAGGCCCTATAACCTGAAGATTGAAGTAATCATCAGCAGAACAGAGTTTTCCAGTTTCTTTTCAAACCTCTAGTCATAGGGGTCTACCACACAATTGCTCCATTGCTGGTTCAAGTGGAGGAAAAAACATCTACTTGGAAAAGTATAGATATACATAATGAAAATTGGAAATATTAGAGGTATTAATTACAATAAGCAGAATAAGATAAGCAATTTATTCATGACTTTAGCTACAATGGAGAGTTGTGCCAAAATTGTTTGGAGCCAATTCAAAAAGAAATTGTGACTCGTCATCATAACATTTCAACTAAGCTCCACTTTTTTATGCTTGCATAACTCCTAACTGTATATGAGTACTAATTCCAAATTCATATCCAAATGACATAGAGATGGAAAGAACAATTTCATCAGACAATTTCAACTCAATAAGGCACAGCCAAGGGAAGAGGTTGGATACTTTTTCTTTTTAGTAGGAAAACAACACTTACGTTCACATACTACTGAACATACCTAAACGTGGGCAGCAAGTGAAATTTATTTGAAATCATCTAAGGGTGTTCTCTCTAATCGCTTTTCATAGTGATGCTAGTTCGCACTGATAGAAATTTTCTTTGTGGGAGGAGGTTCTCTAGCTCCAAACTTTGCGTCATGTGGTAGTTTTCAGTCTAGACAGGGAACAACTTGTGAAGTGTACTATGTTCTACAGAGAAGCGTAGCCCCACTCTACTCTTTGATTGAATAATTTTAAAATTGTAATTTTCTACAACAGGACATACTTATGCCATCACTCCAAAGGATCCAAAATCCAAATATTTAGAACAAGCATGAACTGGCAAAATTTATGCACAAGATTAAGGCTCCTGGCTAAAGAAAAGTTATTTCTTCCATTTGTTAAATAATGTTATGGGAAAATGAGAGTAGGGTCATAACCACATGCAAGGTGTGAGATGATTTATGGTTTGGGAAAGTGATTTCCTGCCACGTGTATTACAATTTCTATTAAATTGTCTCTTCTAGGGCAAAGCCATTTTTAATACCAAGTTGTGCAAATCAAATCTACAAATCTGAGTATACTAATACTATGTAAGAGCTTTAAAAAGTTGTGTGATATACAAAATCTACAAAATCCTAAGCAGTTAATACAAAATAACAACAACAACATCCACATATCTAATGAAATTACATTGTATTGATGTTTCATCATGATATTACTTGTTCTAGAATGCAGACAACAATTCTAACCCCTCCCTCCCACCCCCCAACAACAGAAGTAATTAATAAATGATAGGTATTCCTTTTTTGTTCTATATAATTTAGTCCTCCCACAATACTTACATGTCAGCAATAAAAGGTAAGAAGACGACGCAATAACAGCTTCGTTTAACCACAAATTACGTAGAGAACAAACCTCCTAACAGCTTCATATGATGCAACAACTGTGATACGACAACTTCGATTTCATAAAGATAGGCACTTGATTAGAAACTCCAACCTACTAATCTTTCTATTCAAGTAAAACCAAACTCTCCATTAAATTACTTGTGAAACCTACCCATGCAGGAAATTGAATTCCAAGACTATTCTCTTCTAGAGTCTCATGATCGAATGAGAAAAGGTGCCCGTTGGACTTCTCAATGAGAAATTCACCATTGTCGGTGCAGCCATAGAAGCTGTCAACCCAAGCTAGATTTACAATCTTTGCAGTCCAAGATTCAAACACCCCATACTCCCTCATCACCCATATGAGGCACTTAAAACTACTTGTAACAGCTGGACTCTTACCAAAAACAACGAAAGTCAACAATCCCTTGGACACTGCAAGATATCGAGAAAATCCAAATAAAAATCGAAAAAGTCCATGAAAGTAATTCCGCGGCAGCATTATCTCTCGGAACTTCTCATCATTGAGATCAAAGGACAAGATGAAATTGTGTCGCACAGTAGTACATGCTATGGAGTGCAGAGCTCCATTTAAAAATACACAGGGTGAATCATCAATACCACTAATAGATCCATTGAGTCCAGACCCAGTTGCTGATTCAACTGATATGACAAACCTTCTCCACGAATCCGTACTCAGTGAATAAACCTCGGCCTCAGCAGGCTTATGACACACAATTCTCAAAACCTTGAAGTCATTGTTTTGAGAATGATACGCAAAACCAACAGCAACCTGAGTATAAAAGTTGGCGATGTTTACAGTAGCAGCGAGCATCTTAAACTTCCTAATGCTTGGGTTCCACAAATACATTATATGTCTACAGTTTTCCACATAGCTAGCAAAACAGAACATGCCATTAGAAAAGCCCATTATCCGAGAATGACTAAAGGGTATTTCGATCCTAGAAATGTTGTTGCTCAATGCGCCATCGCTATTGCAAACAACAGTACACAAATTTCTGCTATAAAGAAGAGGATCCACATGCAGTGGTGTATATAGCAAATACCCATTAGGATTGTTGTTGCTTTCTTCATTGGAAAATAGTAATTTGGCTCGGTTGAAGTGTGTGGAAATGAAAATGGGGTTTGTGATGATTGAGTACCGAGATTTGGAAACGCACCTGAATCGGATTAAGGATTTCACTGGTACCCAACTGAGGATCTCGTCAATGATGTGGTCTGGGAGAAACACACACGAAAATTTAGGCCTTGCTCTCGGCTGAGACATTGCTAATCCATTCGATAATGTGTGCTGTTTGGGTTTCTGTGTCTGTGATTTATTTACGGGGTAAAAGTAAAGTGAAGTTAATAGACCCTACTGTCCTCCTCACTCCTCACGCAACTTCTGGCTTTTTTTTTTTTTGTATATATTTTTTTAAGATATTAAATATTAGGAATAAAGTTCAACTACAACTTCTATTAAAAAAAAATTATGTAGTTACATATTTTGAAAATATATTCGTTAGATTGCATGTTTTTTAATATTCTCAGCTTGCATGTTAAATTTTATACAAAATAGATACTATTTACTATTCGATTTGTAAACTTATTTTTTATATATATTTTTTAAAATATAAAAATTTTTGCAAGAATGAAGAATGTAAGAAGCAAATCTTATCTAATGATAGATTTATCAAAATTTACATTTAATAAAATGATATTAAGTGAAATTGTATTTATTGACTGAAACCAAGTTTGTAGTCTGTCTGTTGTGTTTGAGGGAGATTCAAAAGTAGTCCTTTCAGCATTGAAGATGATTATGAAATTTGTTGATTTTGAAGGAGATTCTAAAGTTTTTCCTGTTCTCCTCCAAAATCTTTAGCTCTCTTTTTTAGTTATATTAAGTTAACTCTAAGTTCTTTGTTCCTTTGGACTTTGTTTTTGTTTCCAGACATGTAAATTTTTTGTCCTATAATATTGCCCCTTGGGCAACATTTTGTGATTAGGAATAGGATTGGCCTATTACCATCCCTTCCCTCCCACCCACTGGTTCTTTCTCTCAGAAGTTAGAAATGAGATTGGCCCTTTTACCCTCCTCTTGATATATAATTAAAAAAAAAAAATACTGAATATAGAAAAAAAGTGGAGTAATTTGTTTTATTTTATTTTATTTATAGATATAAATATCAATCTATGGCAGCTAAATAATGACTATCCTTTATTATTAGACCAAAACACTAATTAGTTTTGGTGTACGTGAGGTTTGAGCTCCACGTTTCTTATTTAATGATAAAATTTTTTATAAAATGTGATAATTAGAACCCAAATTTCGGTTAAAAATTTTAAAAGTGCCAATTGCAGCATCTCTAGAACTTTTATATACTGTTGGAGTAAGAGCTTCTTAATTTTTTTTTTTTTTCATTTTTTCCAATTTAGTAAATTGTAAAAAAAAAAAAAAAAGTACTAACCCCTTGTGAACTTTTATGATGTTGCAATAAAACCTTTTCATTTTCATTTAAATAATAATAATAATTTGGTGCAAAAATAAGAACATCTATTGCTATAGTACCAAAATATATATACTAAATTGACGGGAAAAAAATGCCGGTCTTACTGCAAGAACTTAAACGTACAAGTGGTCTCACTACATATTACCCAATTGTAAATATAAAATAAGTTTTTTTAAATAATTTTATGTGGGTTTGTCATGTTTATTTTTGTAGGTTTTTTAATATAAAAATAAGTTAGCAAGTAGTTGCAAAATATATATATATATATATATATATATGTGTGTGTGTGTGTGTGTGTGCGCGCGCGCGCGCGCGCGCGTGTGTTACGGTAGAGCCACATTGTCCCTTGGGGCGGCCGTGGCCCCTGCCAAAAAAAAAAATCCATCAGAGTATGTAAGAAAATTGATTGTGCCATATCCCCACTATTTCTCTCAGCTTTAGTTTTAGGCCTCTATTCCAAGGAAGATAATCTCGTACCGTACCGGCCGGTACAGCCGGTATTTTCCGTTCTGGTGCCTTGGCCGGTACAGAAACATTGACCTTTCGTACCGGTTCAAATACCGGGCATACCGGGTCCGTTTCGGCTATTCCGGGGTAAATACCGGATTCCGGCCGGTTAGTGGATACCGGACCGGTACCTTTTCTCATGCCACACTAAACTTTTGTCTCTCTTTTCCTCCTCTTTATCACACTGGTAACGATGAAATACTGATTGGTGGTGAAGAGAGGCGTCGGTGATTCATGCACACTGGAAATCGGGTTGAAGTGAAGAAAAAAATATACCTGACTGATGCTAATTGTGTGATACTGAGAGAGAGAGAGAGAGAGAGAGAGAGAGAGAGAGAGAGAGAGAGAGAGAGATCTGAAACTAATGGGGAAGAAATGAAGTAAAAAGTGGAGTGTAGACAAAATTAATTTGAAAGAAGAAGAGGTAGCGTGTGGTTGTAAAGATAGCGTGTGAAGTGTGAACTGTGAAGCTATGATGTGATGGCAAATAGCTTCAGGCGTGTAACAGTAGAAAAAAATAAATGGAACGATAAAATAAGCGTGGGACAAGGTATGAGAAAACTAGAATAAGAAAAGTGGTGGCTTTTATTTTTTTGGGCAAAGTGGGACACAACTACCCGCCTGGACATTTTTCTTTCTTTTTTAGAAAAGGCCAAGAATTAGCTTGGGCTAATATTGTGAATGGTATGGAAATAAATAAACATGGAATTATATTAATAGCTTCAATAATAATTAAAAAATTAGACATTTAGACTTATAAAAAAATATTTTTCAAAGATGTTTGGTATGTGCTATTAAAATTATTATTTTTATATGTTGATAAAAAAAAAAATATCATTACATTTAATGTATATTGCGCGGTAAACCCGAAACGATACACCGGTATTGACTGGTATTCGAAATATATCGTACCGCTGACTAAACCGGTACAGCTTCCGATACGGTATTGACTTCCTTGCTCTATTCTCCCACGCTCCCACCTTTAGTTTTAGGCCTCTCATACTCCAAATAAAACAAAAAGCAAGCTGGCCCACTCCACTTACATTTGAATACTGAAAATCCAAACACATAACAACAAAATTTCACTTTCTCCATTTCAAAAACCCACCCACGGAATCCCTTATTCCTATTACTTCTTATTCGTTTTTTTTTTTTTTTTTTTTTTTTTTTTTGTCTTCTGTGATACACTTCCCACTGGTACCACCTACTAGCCCCCAAAACTCATCAATCCTCCAGTCCGGAAAAAAAAAAAAAAAAAATCCTGACCAATTTTTTCTTTCTTCTTGCTTTCTAAAACAAATCACTTAGCATATTTCATTGTCAAATTTCAGGTTTTGGAACTTGGTGACTGCCTGATGAGTTTTCTTCTCTTATTTAAGCACTAGACCTTCATCTCTTTTCAGTGTCTTTTTTTAATTTTCTCAACTATCTATACCTAAATATTCACGCGCTCTTTATATTTTCATAGATTTTTAGAAAAATATATGATTGAAGGCATGGGAATGGAGATTGTTTGTGATGAGTCTTGAAGGGAAGAATATCTATAGTTGTAGGCAATAAGCATTGCCACACCACACGGCCAACACCCATTTTTACACTTTGTGATTCTATGAAGACAAAGTTCTAAGGTAAAATTGTTTTGATTTATTACCTATTTTTGATTAGTTGGATATCATGTGGTTGTGGGTGGTGTTAAATTGTTTGGTTTTATGTTGTGTACCAATACTTGTGTGTTTAATTTTTGTTTTTGTTTGAGGGGTTATTATTAATTAAAGTCGTATTAAAAAAAAAAAAATACAGGAAAATTTTAATAATAGGAATGATGACGATTGATGGGTTGACTGTTTAAATTATAGTGAAAATTTTGTTTTTTCTTGAATACGAATAACATCCATATAACTAAGTAAAAATTTCTAATTAAAATTTTTTTTTTTAAGTTCTTTCAGGTTAATTTTTGAGTCATATTCTTAAAGCTAAAAGAATTATGAGCAAACGAAAAACAATTGATGCATTCTTTACGAAAAAAGATGTTAGCAATTCAGAAATTAGGACACTTGTGGCTGTGGCTGTAGAAATAAATGTTGACACTTCAATGCCTAATGAACACCCCTCCAAATGTTCAAGAATTCAATCTGAAGAGATAGATCGTGATCTAGGATCACGTAAACAAATATGTGAATTCCTTATTAACAAATAAGATGAAATCCGATGAGCTTATCTCAAAGAAGGTCCATATCAACCTAAAAATATAGACTATCCATACAACGATGATACTCATCGTCATCAGATATGATTTTGATGTGAAATGTTTTTTATTGTGTGGATATTTTTGTATATGTCTATTGTAAGTGCACAATTGCACCTGGCCCCAAGAACAATTACGGGCTCAGGCCCAATGAGCCTTAAACAATATGATTTGTAGAGCGTGGGCTTGAAACCCAGGTTAGAAGTGTTTGAGGATTAAATGACAAGCCAAAGATGGTAAACAATTGAAAAACGACAATGAATACTGTAAATCAACCTGCTCGGACGTAAGCCGAGAACTGTTCTTATTTTATTTCTCTCTCTTGTTTCTCTTTCTTTTAGGTTACCAAGAGGGGCCCCCTATTTCTGTTCTAAGTTGCTCCTTAAATACTCCTCTTTTTGATACTTTGTACACGTGTTGCCCCTATTCCCCCTTAGCCTAGATATTTCTTTTCTCAGTGCCTTTGAATAGTAACCAGAAGTTTCCCTTCCACTGTTCAGGTGTCATTTCCCCATTAATGCGGCCAGGTGGTAGGTGCAGGGTCTTTAATGTGGAAGTGACAGCCTTAATCTTTGATATCTCTCTAACATCAGTGTTTCTGGGACATCCAAGGGCTTCCCCCCTTTAACCATCGGTCTTGACCATGTCATTCCCTGACCTTTATCATGAAGTCCCGGGTTCTCTGGTGTCCGTCCGAAAATAAAATCACCCTCGGCTGGATCCTCGGATCCTCGGAGTATGGGCCGACCCGTAGTACTGACAAATCCTAAACCCAAGAGCAGGTCGGCCTTCCTTAGCATAGCCCAACGGCCCATATTCCCATCAGGGTCTTTTTACTCCCCACATCTATAGTGAACTAGATAATTTTTGTATGTTCATTAATATTTAAGATATATCAAAATTGAAATTTTATATTCAATAGACTTATGATTTATGTTTTTATATCAATACTTTGAATCGCCCCCCCCCCCATGTAAAAATTCCTGGCTACGCCCCTATGTATGTATGTATGTGTGTGTGTGTCTGTATTAATTTTAATAATTTGGTACAATAAAATTATTATTAGCCCCTTTTAACAATATCACTATTCTTTTTAAAAGCCATAAAAAAATTACAGATCTAAAATTTAAAATAAAATTTACATGTCCAAAAAAAATTAGCCCAACAACAACAAAAATTACCAATAACAAACTTTGCCAACTAACAACACAAAATAAGTGAGCGTTTGGATAAGCTCACGTTTTGCGTTTCCTACATTTTTTTTTTCAACTGAGCACCTCTTGCACTTTTCATTGTCCATGAATAGTGTATTTAGGCATGTGAACAGTAAAAAATTTGTGAACAGTAACTTTTTTATTATTTTTTTTATTGTTTTCAGTTTTCAGCACAATAAGCGGTATCCAAACGGACTCTAAATTTATCACTGCACAGTGCACACCATTGGTGTGATAGTCACTCTATATGTTTAAGTTCTTGTGGGGTGGGAGGGGGGTAAAGGTCGGAATTCAAGTCTGTAGGAGAAAGTTTTATACACATATATATTAGGATTAGGATAAAGCAAAATTCTACCTGAGAGAAAATAAAAATACAAAACACAAAATAAAGACACACAAGACACCAAAAAAAAAAGAAAAAGAAAAAGAAAAAGAAAACCTATGTAGATTGTAACTAGGAGAAACATGCAAGACACCAAAAAAATACAAAAGGAAAACTTAAGAGCAATCACACTAGTGATTGTAAAATACAAAAAATTATCAATTTTACACATTTTTGCTAAAAAATTACCCACATCAGTGACTTTATAACATTGTTCCTATGCAAAATTTCTTTAGCAATTGTGTATAATGCATAGTTACTGTAGCTTTGTATCTCATTTGTTTATTATTATTTTCTCTCACATCCTCCCTTGTATAATCTCCTTGTACTCTCTTCACCATGAGGAAGAAGAGAAGATTCAACCTTCAACGCGAAAGAAGAAGAAAAACAAAGCCAACATCAACCTCCACCAACCCACCACCACCATAGCAACCTAGCACCACCCAACTATCACCACCACAAGCCATTTCAATAGTCGACTTTCCAAACACAAAATAAATAAAATCAAACCAAAAAACAACTCAAAATCAACCCAAACCCCACCGAAAAACCCAACCCAAATCCAACTCAAAATCAACCCAAACCAAAATCAACTCAAAATCAAACTCATACGAAGACCCATAAGAAGATCCATCAGAGATGTCGTTGTATGACCTCGCTATTGTCACAAGAGCCCTACCAATGTTGCTAGAGCTGATGATATGACGTTTCTGTGTGTGTGTGTGTGTGTGTGTGTGGTGGGGAGGGGGGTGGGATGAAAGAGGCAGAGAGAAGAAAGTGAGGAGAAGTGTGTTTGAGATGAGAGAGAAATATAATAATAATAATAATAATAATAATTGTGGGGGTGATAGGTCTCGGAGTACATATCTATGTATATATTGGGTCAGAGGCTTAATTCGAGGACATTAAGTAGTTCGAGGACGGGTAATTGTCTTCCGAAGAATCCATGTTGGTAAGTAAAGAGGTAAAGTCAGATCATGATCATTCAAGAAGGTGGTTCGAGGAGGAATGCTTCCTCGGCGGAGCAAAGCCGAGGTCAAAAGGTGATGTCTGCCACCCCGAAGCAACGTTCTAAGAGATCCTGTAGGTAAGAATATACATCGTGAGAGCATAGGATAAGGAAATGCTATGAAATATCTAAAAGAAAGCTGCTACCACCGCATTGAATATTCTGCAGCTAACTCTCTAACCACATTAATGAGGAAGTGGTACCTGAACAGCAGTGTTCAGCCTTACAGCTACTTCCAAAGGCTTCAGGAAAGTACTGATGGAACAAGTATCCAGACCAATAATCTGATCCATACGTGGAGGGTAAAGAAAGGAGGAAGGATGGTATAAAAGGGAAAGGAGACCCTCAAGATAGGGGGATCAGAGAAGAAGGAGAGAAAAATACTATAGACTGAAGAACAATATTTTTAATCTGTCATTAAGTGAGATATATAAAAGAACCAGTCTCCTCAGATTGGGTCCAAGGACGATTTTCCTTATATAAAACTGCTTCATCTTTATTCTATGGTCATCTTGGCCCACTACGATTGATGTACAAACTCATTAGAACCTAGATTTCAAACCTACTGTCTACAAATTCATTGTATTGGGCTCTTTGGGCCTATTCCCTTCCTATTTTGGGCTTAGGTACAAATTGTGTCTCTACAATTGGCGCCATTTGTGGAGAGTTTTGTGTTTTAGTGAGTTTAACGTTATGGTAGGATCAGGTCCACACCAAGCGAAGTCCATGGGGTCACAACGTCAAGATCACTTCCTCAATCTTGAATGAAGTAAGGACCGGGAGGGGAGTGTGCACACCTCCCATACTAGTAGGAGTCAATCACGAGGTGGGAGCTGTGTCTCTCATGAAGAAAACACCAGAGCCATGGAATTGGAAATTGATCATTTGAAAAGGAAGTTGCATTGTGAGCGACGGAGGCAAACTTCTTCCAATTTTGACTCTTCTTTTGATGATAATGGAGATGGCAGCTATAGGTCCAGGTCGAGGACTCCCCCTAGTAAGTCTTTCTAGTATGAAGAAGACAATCCTTATGGTCACAAAGACAAGAGTTCGTCTTGCAAAGGCCTAAGAAGTGAAGCTATGAGTAGAGCGTTAAACTAGATTTCTGAATCACCTTTTATGTGTAGAATTGAGAGAGGAAGGCTTCCTCGGCGATTCACTCTGCCAACATTCACCATGTACAATGGCCGAACAAACCCTGTAGAGCATGTAAGTCACTTCAACCAGAGGATGGCCGTGCACTCCAAGAACGAGGCTTTGATGTGTAAGGTATTTCCATCTAGTTTAGGGCCTATGGCAATGAGGTGGTTTGACAACCTAGAGGCAAGCTCTATTGATTCTTTCAAGGGACTCACCTGAGCATTTGGATCTCGCTTTATTACGTGCAGTAGGGTTTCTCGGCCTTTGGATTCCCTGTTGTCTATGATTATGCGAGAAGGGGATACTTTAAAAAACATACTCAGACAGGTAAAGGGAGATGTTCAATGAGATTGTTGGGAACTTTGACAATGTGGCCATAAGGATTTTCAAGGTTGGCCTACCTACCAAGCATGGTTTGAGGAAATCGTTAACAGGAAAACTGATTAGTAATGTACGCTAGCTCAAGGACCGCATTGATAAGTATAAGTGGGTCAAAGAGGACCAACAGTTAGGTAAAAGCAAGGCGAAGGTGGTCTCTCAGGATAGGAGAGACTTCAAGTCAAATAAGTACAACAATAATCGTCCTTGGCGAGATTTTTCTGGGCAGTCTGGGGCTGCTACTGCACCACAAGCGATTAATGTGTTGTTTCAAGAACCAGTGCATCAAATATTAGAAAAAATCAAGAATGAACCCTTTTTTCAATGTCCAAATAAAATGGGAGGAGACCTTACAAGGCGCAACCAAAGCCTTCATTGTCAGTACTACTAAGAGCGAGGACATACTATCGAGGATTATCGAACTCTATGGAGCCACCTGAAGCAACTAGTCCGAAGTGGCAATTTTAAGCAATTGCTTTATCATCCCAACGGGCAATGAGCCCAAACAAGATCAGGATCTCAGAGGAATGGTTCTTCAAAACCACCTCTGGGTACAATCAATGTTATTCTTGCTATCCCAGGAAGAGTTGTTTCTCACCACTTTAGGGTACTATCTGTAGCCCAGCCACCTATGGGGGCATCCTACCCTGAGCCCAAGAGGAGTAGGACGGAGGTCTGACCAACGCTGAGTTTCTCTGATGAGGATAAGGTTGGTACCTTACAGCCACATGATGATGCATTGGTGGTTACCCTCAGGATAGGGGGATATGATGTGAGGCGAGTATTGGTTGATCAAGGCAGTAGGGCGGAGATTATGTACCCTAACTTGTATAAGGGGTTGAGGATGAAACATGGGGATTTGACTAGTTATGATTCACCCTTGGTAGGTTTTGATGGAAATGTAGTTATACCAATGGGGCAGATCAAACTACCAGTGCGAACTGTGTCGGAGGTGGTAGAGGTCAACTTCATAGTGGTGGATGTGTATTCTCCCTACAAAGCCATAGTGGCAAGACCCTGGCTTTATGCCATGGGCCGTGTTTCCTCCACCTTGCATTTGAAGGTGAAGTATCCATTTGGTGACCAGGTTGAAGAGCTGATAAAGAGCCAATCTATGGCTAGGCAGTGCTTGGTGGCTGTAATTAGACATCAAGCTGAAGGAGAGTCCTTGGCATCAAATAAGCAAAGTTTGTAGCAATCAAACGAGTCGGTGTTATTTGAGAATCCAATGGAGGAGGTAAAGTGTGAAGGGTTAGAAAAGGTTATTATAAGTAATGATAAGGAGAAGTACTTTCAGGTTGGAGCTCAACTGCCTCCTCAGGAGAAGGACGAGTTGATGATGTTTCTTAGGAAAAACATTGATGTGTTTGCTTGGAATGCTTACGAGGCCTTAAGGGTGGATCCGAGCTTCATTTGTCATCATTTAAATGTCAGCCCAACTGTCATAACAAGGAAGAAACCACCTCAACGATCATTTAAAAAGCATTCCGAGTTTGTCAAGAAGGAGGTGATCAAGCTCAAGCAAGCAGGGGCTATCAATGAGGTATTTTATCCTGAATGGTTGGCTAATACAGTAGTAGTGAAAAAGAAGAATGGGAAATGGCGAGTATGTGTAGACTTCACAGATTTGTACAAAACTTATCCCAAAGACCCATTTCCAATGCCTCCTATAGATCAATTGGTAGATGCCATTGTTGGGCATTCTCGGATGTGTTTTCTAGATGCCTTCCATAGATATCATTAGATACCCCTAGCATTGGACAATTAGGAGAAAACAACCTTTGTCACTCCTACAGGAAATTATCACTATAAAGTGATGCCTTTTGGTTTAAAGAATGAAAGGGTTACCTATCAAAGGATGATGACTAGGATGTTCAAGCCACAACTAGGTAAAAGTATTGAGATTTATGTAAATGACATGGTAGTGAAGAGTAAGATGGTGTTTGAGCATATGGGAGACTTGAGGAATATCTTTGAGATATTAAGGAAACACAAATTGCGCCTCAATGCTTCCAAATGTTCATTTGGCGTGGGATTAGGTAAATATCAAGGTTATATGGTCACTCATCGCGGAATTGAGGTCAATCCTAATTAGGTTAAGACAATTAGCAATTTACAACCACTCCAAAATCCTAAAGAAGTTCAGAAATTAACGAGAATGATTGCTGCCTTGAACTGATTCATCTCTCGGTCTACGGACAGATGCAGACCTTTCTTCCAGTTGTTGAATAAGTGGAAGGGATTTGAATGGATTGAGGAATGTGCTTTGGCCTTTTAACAGCTTAAGGAATATCTTTTTCGACCACCTATTATGTCCAGACCCGAGGAGGATGAGGTTTTGTTTGCTTATATTGTTGGGACTTCCTATGTTGTTAGTTTGGTATTGGTACGGGTTGACAATGGTGTGCAAAGGCCAATTTACTACTTGAGCAAGTTGTTGTACGAGGTTGAGAACTGTTACCTACCATTGGAAAAGACCATTTTAGTAGTGGTGCATGCTACGTGTAAACTCCCTCACTACTTCTAATCTCATACAGTTGTTGTCTTAACCCAACTTCCGTTCAAATCATTACTTCGGAGTGCTAATTACACTAGAAGGATTGCCAAATGGGGTAAAACCTTAGAGGCCTTTGATATTATGTACATGCCTTGTATCTCTGTTAAGGGTCAAGTTCTTGCAGACCTAGTGGCCGAATTTGCTGAACCTTTTGTAGAAGAAGAAGAAGACAAGCAGAACATGGATGAAAAATCAGTTGGCATGGTCTCTCTGCAAGAGTCTACATCCTGGAAGGTGTATGTCGATGGTGTGGCAAATCAAAGAGGATCATGGGTGGGGCTAGTTATAGTTTCTCCCAAGATGATCATTATTGAAAAATCTTTAAGGTTAAGTTTCTTGGCCACAAATAATGAAGCTAAGTATGAGACCCTGTTGGTTGGGATGGCTATGGTCCAGAAGTTGGGAGGAAAGATAGTGGAGATGTTCTCAGACTCAAGATTGGTTGTTGGCCAAGTGGAAGGAGAGTTGGAGGCCAAAGATCCGAGAATTCAAGAATACTTAAATCAGGTGAGACATTTATAGTCAAAGTTTGAGTCTTTCACCTTAGATCAAATCCCTAGAAGTAGAAATACCCATGTTGATTCTCTAGCCACCCTCGCAACGTCCTCGACGCAGAGTTTACCTCGGGTTATTCTTGTTGAAGACTTATGCAAGCCTACTGAGATGAAAGGAGACATGGTCTAGGTTCATCAGAACATGGCGGGATCTAGTTGGATGGACTCCATAGTTCTATTTCTTAAGGAAGATATCTTGCCTGAGGAGAAGTCTGAAGCAGACAAGGTATGTAGAAAGGTTCCTCAGTTTTGGTTATTTGAGGACCAAAAGCTGTACAAAATTTTTTTTTTTCTAGACCGTATTTGTTATGCATACACCCTAAGGCAGTGGAATTGCTCCTAGAAGAGCTACATGTTTGTGGAAGCCACACGGGAGGTAGATCCTTATCTCACAGGGCCCTTACTTAAGGATACTAGTGGCCGAGCAGGCAGAAGGAAGCGCAAGAGTATGTAAAGAAGTGCGATCAATGCCAAAGGTTTGTTCCAAATATTCATCAACCAGGGGACATCCTAAATCCTCTATCCAACCCTTGGCCTTTTGCTCAATGGGGCTTGGATATTGTAGGACCTTTCCCTAAGGCAACAGGGAATAGAAGATGGCTGTTAGTCGGCACAGATTATTTCACCAAGTGGGTTGAAACTAAACCACTGTCAAATATCAGAGACCTGGATGCGAATAGGTTCATTTGGAAAAACATTGTCACCTGGTTTGGAATTCCTTATACCATCATCTCGGACAATGACCTTCAGTTTGATAGCAAGGCCTTTTGGAGATATTGATGTGATTCAGGCATTACGAATATATATTTCACCTCGGCTTATCCACATGGGAACGGACAGGCCGAGACTGTCAATAAGGTAATAGTGAATGGACTTAAGAAGAGGTTGGATGGTGCGAAGGAAAAATGGGTGGAGGAATTGCCACATGTACTTTGGACCTATCGGACTACACCTCATAAGTCTACAGCGGAGACACATTTTTCAATGACTTACAAGGCCGAGACTGTAATTCCTCTCGAGACTGAATTCCCAACATTGAAGAAAAGTTCTTTCGCTCTGAGCAACAATGATGGATTGCTAGAAAGGAGCTTCGATTTGGTTGAAGAACGAAGAGAAAACGCCATGGTTCAGTTGGCATATTATCAGCACAAGCTCAAACAAGGCTATGATTCAAACAGAAAGTTAAGGCCACTAGCACCAGGAGATTTGGTATTAAGAAAGGTTTTGGGTACTGCAAAGAACCCAACATGGGGAAAATTAGGGCCCAACTAGGAAGGGTCATATCGCATCACCTCGGTAGCTGGGATAGGGGCATATTATCTTGAAGATCTAGATAAAAATGTTGTACCACACCCCTGGAATGTGAATAACTTGCGAAGGTATTATTATTAATGAAGATCTTTTTAGTTATATATCGCTTATTACTTTATGCGTTACATTTCTCATTATATTTAAGTATCAAACCGAACATTGGTCATGCCTGGTTTCTCGGACCACATACATTGGGTAAATTGATATATTTTCTTGTATTTAAGTATCAAACAGAATCTTGGTCATGCCTGGCTCCTCGGACCATATACTTTGAGTAAATTGATATTTTTCATCATTTTTCTAAGTATTAAACAAAACCTTAGTTATGTCTGGTGCCTTAGACCATCTACTTTGAGTAAATTAATACTTCAGGTTATCTTATGTAAGTATTAAACAGAACCTTGGTCATGCCTGGCTCCTCGGACCACATACCTTGGGTAAATTGATATTTTTTATTATTTTTCTAAGTGTTAAACAGAACCAGAATTATGCATGGTTCCTTAGACCATCTGCTCTAGGTAAATTAGTACTTTCCATTATTTATTTAAGTCCCAGATAAAACCATCTATGTTGAATGGCAAAGATTCCCACAATAGTGACTTGAACAAATGGGAATTCATGAGCATCACTTAAAGCATTTGTAAGTACTTCAAATATATCTGTTATCTGATCAATATTTGATTATCTCCTCAAGGCCATTAGGCTTATTAGGAATGATGTGGATGAGTATCCTCTTGTGGCATATGGTTTTTGAAGTTTAAGGTATGTTTTAATAATGTTGTGGACTTAGTAGTTTTTAGGTATGTAGATAACCAAATGTGGTCATATCTCATTGTCACATTAGTTAAGTGTTCAATAAAATAGAAATTATGCAAGGAGAAATACAAGTATCATAATCATGAAAGAAAAACTTGTAATTTTCATTGATCTAAGCCTTAGGAAAAGGCAATTTACTTACAAAAGATCAGACTACATTACAGTTAAAAAAAAAAAAAAAAGAAAGAAGGAGAAGACAAGGACAAATCAAGGCTTCATCTTTATTACAAGCTTGTCCTTGGAAGTCTTTGGGGACTGGTTAGGAGCTGTGGTAGAAGAAGCAGGTCCTTTACCCTTCACGTCCTCCTTAGTGGGAACATGAAGGGTTGCCAAGACAATCTCCATGGGTTGGGAAGATTCTTTCTCCTTGGCAGGCTCCTTGGGGGCAATTGGAGGCTGGGCAGCATCATGGGCCACCTCTTTAGTTGTGTCAATTGCTTTCCCAGTGGCCTCTAGCTACTCGGCTTTCTCAGATGGATTGCCAGAAGAAGGAAGGGCTTTGACTGGGTTGTCCTTACCAGCATCCTTGGGAGGTAGCATTAGTTTTAGGGAAAGATAAGCTACAAGCCTAGATGGCAGGAGGGTAGTAAACACTTTCTACTCTCTAAAAGGCGGAAGAGGCTTCAACTCCCGCCTGGTTTAGTGCCTCATTCCACACCTGGAAGCAGTAATGTCTACATACCTCCGAGACCTTTACCTTGAGGACATCCTCAGTCTTCGCCATCCTTGCTTCGTACCCATCTTGCTTGGCTTGGTCCCTGGCCTTCTCGGCCTCCTCCTTAGTCTTTTCAGCTTCTTCCTTGGCTTTCTCAACTTTCTCCTTGGCCTTTTTAGCCTCCCCCAGACTCTTTGAGAGGGTTTTTATTTGTTCTTTTACGTCGTAAAGTCATCCTCGATCTGGCGGAGCTGCTAGCGCTGGGCCTCCGCCTGCCTTTCTGCCACTGCTAGAGCGGCCCCGACGCTCTTTTTCTCACTTTCGGCCAAGTTTAGTTTGGCGGTGACTTCATGCAATTTTTTCTCTACCACCTCAAATGTCTTCACAACGACAACACGCTTGGCCTCCTCGTCCTTCATTGTTCTGTGCATGTTGATGACTATTTCCTTAGCCATATGAGCAGCTTGGACAGCCTTTTCCCAGAAATAAAAAGAAACAGTGAAACATGCTTAGGTCAAAGAAGTTAGGTATGAGAAAATACATATACAAATAATTCTTGAAATGTAGCACGTAAAAAAAAAAAAAAAAAAAAAACAAGCAATACAAAACAAAAAATAAAGAAGAGTTAGATAGTAGTCTTACCCGGGCAAGCTCCCTTTTCAGTGTGAAAAAGACCTCATGCTTCCTCATCTGCCTCAACTCGGTCATGTCTCTAGGCAATAGTAGAGCTTGCCCCAGTGCGTTGGCCACATGGGTAGCTCTTCCATGTTGAAAATCTCTGATGGAGGCGTCTATAATTATGGCAGCTCCATCTAGGATCATGGTCGGAGATCAAACTGGAGCAGGAATTGGAACCTGAAGAGCAACCCTTTTCTCCAAGGCTATTTGGGTTGTCCGGGCCTATTTGGCTCCCTTTTAGGGCTCGACCTCTTTGGAAGGATGGCTATTCCCTCCCTCCACCACCTCCTTGCCTTTGGGTTGATCCATTTTTCTTTTGTGGTCAGCCGAATCAGGCGATAGGTGGGTGGAAGGGTGGGAAGTTTGGGCTGGGTGGCCTTCTCCGGCTCCTAACCTCCCACTTAGGACTTCATTAGATCTCGGAGACTTTTTCTGGTTTTGCGTTGGATTGGCATTGCTTCCGAAATGGTAGGTTCTCCTTGTGGGTGGCTTACTTGTATTGGGGGTATGAGGCTAAGGTCATCGGTTGAACTTCATGGAGAGGATGGTAGGTTGAAAAGCTCAAAATATTCTTCAGAGTCTGAGGCGTAAACTATTTCCTCCTCTTTTTTGATGACAGGTTGGGAGTAGGTAGCTTCACCGGTTGTGTATTGAAGTTGAAGGGCTACTTTTGGAATGCCTTCTGGGATAGGATTGGTGGTGAGAGTGCCTTCTGGGACAGAATTGGGGAGGAGAAAACCTGGAATAGCAATGCTTATCTGATACAGGCGGGGGTCCTTGGCCTTTATAACGCACTTCGGTGCCTGGAGCTTTTGGATATAGGGGTGTAGTTGAGAATTAGGTGCACTGCTCTAAGCTGACCGTCACTATGGACGAACACTTCGGCCTTCAATATCTCGTCTAAACTCGGCTGGCTGACAAGACTGAAGTTAGGAATAACAGCGTGTTTATCTGCAAAACCATCAAGAGAAACAAAAAACATCATCAACAAAAAACAACACAAATCAAAGGAAAACTTATATATAGACATGAATAAAAGAAAAAGAAAAGGGGATAATTTTGAAATACCCAACCTAGACCTAGAGCCCCACCTGGTTTCCTCTCTCTCGTCGGGCAGGGGAGGCCATCGTGCCACTCCCTTGATATGGTCAAGAAGTCCTCATTTAGGCCTTTGTTGGAATCGGGGAGGCATTGGATGAGCCTAACCTCGAGAAACCTAGACTTTAGGTAGTACCCTTACCCTTTTAGGTGATGGAGATTATAGATCCAGTTGACATCATGGTGGGTAAGCCCTAAACCTATTCTTTCATTAAGGGCATTCACATAACCTAAAATTCTAAACATATACGGGGCACACTAGGTGGGAGCTAATCTATGAGCCCTAAGGTAATCCCTAGTAACCGTGCCCATGGGGATTCTCATCCCTCCCTTTATGAAGGCAATCATTGGGATTACTACTTCTCCCTCCTGCCTTTTCTCGTGCCATTCACCTTCCTTACAATATTTAATGGAGACTCCTGGCAAGATCCTATACAGAGCTTTGAAGCTCTCTATTCTCTCCTCAGAGTCTACCAAATAGGCGAATCTACCCATTCCTAAGAGAGGTTTGAAGGTACTAAGAAAATAAAGAGAAAGAGGAAGAGCCGAGGAGAAAAAGACACAGAGAAAAGAAAAGTAGATGAAAAAATAAACGAAAAGATTTATGAAGACTCACACGAAAAAGAAAACTCTCCTCGGACTAGCTCTTGGTAATTGTGAGGGCATGAGTAGATTGGGTAAGTTTACAAGTTCAGTGTATGAGTGCTAAAGTGAGATGAATGATTAATTTGGACAATATTTATATCAAAGGAGAGTTACAAGCGGGAAAATTCCCACCCGGGTTCCAGCAAAATCCTCAGCTGTTGGATCCGCATCACACTGTAGAAAGTGGGGAACATGGAGCCGTGAAAATTTAATGAAGGTACGTCTCGTGTGCTGAAGCGTCAGGAGCGAGCTCTGGGCAGTTAAAAAGGCACCTGCGCAGTTAGAGATGATGTATGATGAGCATAGTAATTATAGTGACATCGAGATCCTCCTTTCTTCCTAAAGAGCCAAAAAGAAGAATCTCGAGGGGCTATTGTGGGAGTGATAGGTCCCGGAGTACATATCTATCTATATATTGGGCCAGAGGCCCAATCTAAGGACATTAAGTAGTCCGAGGTTGGGAAAATGTCTTCCTAAGAATCCGTGTTGGTAAGTAAAGAGGTAAAGTCTGATTATGATCATCCAAAACGGTGGTTTGAGGAGGAATACTTCCTCGGCTGAGCAAAGCCGAGGTCGAAAGGTGAGGTCTGCCACCCTGAAGCAACGTTCTAGGAGATCCTGTAGGTAAGGATATACATCATGAGAGCACTAGACAAGGATAGACTATGAAATATATAAGATAAAGCTGCTACACCGCATTGAATGTTTTGTAGCTAACTCTCTGGAGGCATTAATAAGGAAGTGATACCTAAGCAGCAGTGATCAGCCTTACACCTACTTCCAAAGGCTTCAGGAAGGTGTTGATAGGACAAGTATCCAGACCAATAATCTAATCCATATGTGGAGGACAGAAAGAGGAGGAAGGATGGTATAAAAGGGAAAGGAAACCCTTAGGATAGGGGGATCGGAGAAGAAGGAGAGAAAAACACTATAGACTAAAAAATAATATTTGTAATCTGTCATTAAGTAAGATATATAGAAGAACCAGCCTCCTCGGATGACAATTTTCCTTACATAAAACTGCTTCATCTTTATTCTATGGTCATCTTAACCCACTACGATTGATGTACAAACTTATTAGAACCTAGATTTCAAACCCACTCTCTACAAATTCATTTTATTGGGCTCTTTGGGCCTATTCCTTTCTAATTTTGGGCTTAGATACAAATTGTGTCCCTACAATAATAATGATTATTTAAATAAAATGGAGTGTATAATAGATAAACTAATGTAGATGTTTTGTAAATGTAGTTGTGTAAAATAGAAAAAGTATGTTTTTTTTATATATAAAATAAACAAAATATTTTAGAAGAACTAATGTAAATGCTTTAAGTGGCTAACCGAGAGAAGGGAAGAGAGAGTGACTAAATGAAACTCTAAGACCTGAAGCAATAAGGGGTAGATGGTGGCAAGCACAGCAATTGCAGTAGCAAATATGAAAGCACCACCACCAGTACTGTCTCTCTCATTTGAATCCTAGTGCAAAAATTGCTGAACTTTTGTTGGTTTATTTTGATCATCTGAGTTGTCATTTCTATTTGGAGTTGTTAAGAATATAAAGTGAGAGAGAAAAACTGAATAATCTGTATATTCTGTGTGTATAATAATGTACAATAGAGAGCCTTATATAGGCTAAGTATGTGTTCAGTACAAGTAATATGAGTGAAGTACAAGTAATACGAGTGAACTACAAGTATTACGAGTGAACTACAAGTACAGTATACTAGGCTAAGCCTAATGGGTTAAACTAGTCTAAGCTATACACTAACATCCCCCCTCAAACTCGAGGTGGCAAGGAGGAAACCAACTGGAGTTTGGATATAAGATCTCGAAGACAACCTAGCGGGTGAGTCTTGGTGAAGATATCAGCAGGCTAGTCAGCAGAGGAGATGGAGAACAACTTGAGATTTCCTTTCTTGAGATGCTGGAGAGTGATGTGACAATTGATCTCAATGTGCGTGGTGCGTTCATGGAAGACATCATTATGAGCAATGTAGATAGTACTATGATTGTCATAATAAAGAGGAGTGACAGTGGCCTGTGGTGCATCCATGTCAGCCAAGAGCCAGCGAAGTCAGACAAGCTCGCAGGTGGTGTTAGCAAGGGCACGGTACTCAACCTCAATATTGGAACGGAAAACCACATCTTGCTTCTTGCTATGCCATGAGACAAGAGAAGTACCCAACAAGAAACAGAAACCTGTGATAGAGCATCGATCAGTCGAATCACCTGCCCAGTCTGCATCTGAATAAGCATGAAGCTTGAGAGAAGACCGAGAGGAGTAGTGGAGATCATGATAAAGTGTGCCCTTAATATATCGGAGAATCCAAAGAACTGCAACATAGTGGACAAAATGAGGGGCATCCATGAACTTACTAACCATACCCACGGCATGTGAGATATCCAGACGAGTAACAGTGAGATAGATCAGACTACCAACCAACTGATGATAGCGAGTAGCATCAGATATAGGTTCACCATCCAAGGGTGCGAGCTTTGCATTGTATTCCAAGGGAGTGGAAACAGTCTTGTTGTCGGTGATACCGGCTTTGGAGAGCAGATCAGAAGCATATTTAGCTTGGAAAAGATAGTATCTATCAGAGGAGAAGGTAACCTTAAGCCCAAGAAAATAACTGAGTGCCTAGGTCTTTCATCTCAAAATGCTGACTGAGGAAGTGCTGAAGAGAACGGATACCTGCAGAATCATCTCCAGTAATAATCATATTATCAACATAAAGAAGAATAAGAGTGATACCAGCAGAGGATCTTCAGACAAAGAGAGCAGTGTCATGAGGACTCGAAGTGAAACCCTACTGAGCAACAACTGAGCTAAACTTTTCAAACCAAGCCCGAGGAGCTTGCTTGAGGCCATAAAAAGCACGGCGAAGGCGACAAACTTGACTGCCTGAGTGTGGATAGCCACGAGGTGGTTGCATGTACACTTCTTCTTGGAGGTCTCCATTGAGGAAAGCATTCTTCACATCCATTTAATAAAGAGGCTAACGCCGAATAGAAGCCACAGCAATGAGACATCTGACAGATGTAAGGCGAGCAACAGGAGCAAATGTTTCCTCATAGTCAATGCCATACTCTTGAGTAAAGCCCTTGGCAACGAGGCAAGCCTTGTATTGTTCAACAGATCTATCAGCCTTGGTCTTGATCTTGTAAACCCACCTACAACTTACTACAGACTGACCAAGAGGCAAATCAACCATATCCCAAGTGTGATTCTTATGAAGGGCGTCTAGTTCTTCGTTCATAGCTTGCTGCCAAAGAGGGTCAGTATGGGCCTCACGATAGGTGTGAGGTTCATAGAGGGTGGCAAGAGCAAAAGAGCAGTGATAATCAGTGAGATAAGGAGGAGGAATGCTTACTCGGGTGGAACGACGAAGTACAGGACCAACAGGAAACTCAGGAGAGGGTGGTGCCACAGGATCCAAGACAGGCGGGTCATATGTCGGGGATGGAACTGGAGCTGAGTCGTTTGGAGAGGCAGCCGATGTCGAAAAATCCTCCACAAGTTCAGGATAGAGAGGGAGGAAAAGATCGGTAAAAATGGGAAACTCTGAGGAAGAGGATGCAGGAAACTGCTGAAGACTCGTGAAAGGACGATGTTCCCAAAACTCAACATTACGGGAGACACAAAGGCGATGAGAAATAGGATCATAATAGCGAAACCCCTTTTGAGATACACCATAACCAAGGAAACAACAGAGACGAGCACGAGGCTGGAGCTTTGTTCGTTCATGAGGAGGAAGAGAGACAAAGCAAGCATAACCAAAAACCCGAAGAGAGGAGTAGTCAGGAGTTTGGCCATAGAGAAGCTCGAATGGTGATTTGTTGTGTGTAGTTAGTGAAGGAATACGATTAATGATGTACACAGCAGTGAGTGCGGCCTCACCCCAAAAGCGCTTAGGAAGAGAGGCAAAAATGAGAAGGGTGCGGACAACATCAAGAATGTGACGATGTTTTTGTTCTGTACGACCATTTTGTTGAGAGGTGTAAGGACAAGATTGCTGAGGAAGGGTACCGTGACTATCTAAAAAGGATAGGAAAGATTTAGCATGGTATTCTTGAGCATTATCTGATCGAAAGACTTTGACGGCACGATTGAACTGTGTTTCAATCATTTTATGAAATGTCTGGTAAATATACACAAGTTCAGACCTATGGTGAAGCAAATAATGTTAGGATTAGTGCCCTTAAATCCTATTGTATGATGCTATGTATGATATTATGTATGACATGATGTATGACTTAATATTGTGATTGATAAAGTTATTTTATTATTATCTAAAATAATGGTAACATGAATATGGGACATTATCATATAGTCCATGAGATGCATTGTATGTGATTTATGTGAAAAGTCACAGAAGATGTAAATCACAAGTTCTTTGTAAACTCAGAATTTATAGTTCGTAGTCGGTGATGAAATTGGGCATTTCATCTGCGAAAACTATAACGTATCAACTAAGATGATTTGTCTTGATCATGGAAGTGGAGACTTCTAGTTGATATGTTGATATGTTTTAAGAGTTAAGACATATTGAACAGGACCGCTGTGAGATTTATTATTCTCCTAACGACTGTCAATTAAATAATAAATCTCACGACTTCTATTTGCATGAACTCTTAATCCTGATAGAATAATGGACCTGATCATGAAGTGTAGGTTGCTTTGATATATCAGGAGTGAGATATGAAGTGACGGTCAAAACCTCAGTATGTTGGGTAGCCACATTTAGTGTTGATGGAACATATATTCTCTAGATGGAATTCATAGTCTCTTGATGGAGATATAAAATATTCACTTGAGATAAGTTTAATGGTTTCAGTTATTCAGAGAGTTAGGCCTAACCACTTTAGTAAGAAATTACTAAAGTATATATTTATGAAATTGGATTTCATAAATATATAATGAATAACTTTAAATGATTAAACCGGGTACTCAAGGATAAGATGTAGTAATTTACAAAGTGGCAGTCTACATTTATGACTTTGTGTTACTACGAATATTTTATGAAGGGGTTGCATGTATAATAAAGTCTTGGGATATAATTTATTAATAAGGCCTAGAGTGCAATTATATTTATATAGTGATATTAAATATAATTAATGGTAACTTTGGACTTGTCAAGAGTTGACGGAAAAGCCCAAGACCCATTGGAGCTAGTGTCTTATTGGTCCTTTTTTGTCCCACTCCAAGCCACACACTAAAGCCCAATTGGAAAGGCCCAATAAGCCAGCCCAATTAGATAATCATTTAATTATAAAGAGAGAAACATACATAATTTTTATAAGAAAGAAAGAAAAGAAATAAGAAACGGTGTGTGAGAGAGTGTGAGACACACTTTCATTCTCCCTTTGAAAAACTGATTGAGAGATCACACATCTTGGGCGTAAAGTGGAATTGGAGTGAAGATTAAAAGTGTTCCCAAGTGCTTCTAATCTTTGTTTTGAATTTCTCCACATCAAGGTACGCTATTTTGTTCTTAAATTCTGAAATTTACATAGTGCACGTTATCAATCATGAATGAAATAGATCCTTATTTGTTGCTTCCGCTATGTGTTTTGTATGAGATACAAAACCAGAATTTTTCCTTTAATTGGTATCAGAGCCAGGTTTTCATATCGTGATTGTATAGCGTGTGATTGAAATTTTAGAATAAAAGGAAAACGTTTTCTTGATAATATCGGGTTCTTACCATGGATGTGATTTCTCTTGGTTTGTTCGTAATGCCCAATTTCATCAAGTAATGATGTCATGTCTTAATGATATGGATTAAAAGGCACTATTACGGGATAACAGTTTTATGGCCTTATATCATTTCCAGGGCAATTATTGCATGTTTATAAGATGGTCTTGAATTGTTGACCGAATAGCCTTATATTAGTTCCAAGGAAATAACTGTCATGTATGAACCATTAATGCACCGCTTGGTTTCCTTTTTGGCACGGCTTGCATTCAATTGCTTTGCATGGTTAGTTATTTTTAGGGAAGTGATATTAAGTTTCAACGTCTAACTTCCTGGATTGGCTTGAGTGGAAATCCTTGATGGCATGCGATTGGTTATTCAAGGATTCCTTTTGCACCTTTTGGATTATAAATGCATGGTTTGACTCTTGCATGGTTTTTGGTTTATATATTAGTAATTGCCTTGTACGTGACTTTGTTATTGTGTCTTTTGGCATTCAATGCATGGCTTTAATATTATATGCATCTTTTGTCCTTTATAGCCATGGAAAAATATAGAATCCATATATAGAATTCCATCATCTGAAAGTACAATAGTTATATATATAATATAATATAATAATCATATATTATATATTGTATTATATATATAATATAGTTTTGTAATATATGAGTTTATATTACGTTATATATATTTATATATGTTAATGCTAGTTTAATGAAATTTATTCCTAATGAGATTAGGATTATGTTTTTTCACGTGTCTAGCATTATTATGGTTCTTAACCTTAAAAACCTTTAATTTAAAATATCTAGTGGGAGAGAGATACAAGGGTTGGATCTCACGGCCTCCATTGTTGGTTCATAGTAGTGTGAAATATATACTTTGTCTTTGCCTCGTGCTTAGCATTCCATGCGAAGAGTATTTATTTCATGGTCCTACAAGATTGAATTTCCTGGTTTATAGTAGTTTGATAAACACCTTGTCTTAGCTTCGAGCTTTGCATTCCATGCGGAGGGTGTTTTATCATGGTACTACAAAATAAGCCTGTTAAAGGGATGAAATGTGGTTACACATGATTCTAGATAATGGTATACACTAGACAAAGTATTATAGTATCCTCTATGCTGAGTTCTTACTATTATTACTTAGAGGCTAAATGTAAAACGGCATATTATTAGTGTTTGATAAGAGTCATCATGATAGCACTAATAATGAGAATAGTTCTCAATCAATCATAGTATTTTATGTTCACTCTATGCTGAGGGATATTGAATATGAGATTGGGTTGTCGTTGCATATATTATTTTATGGTTTTATTAAGATTCCATATTATATGCTTATATGCTAAATTGATAATGTCCAGTCTACTTATTATATTTATGTTTATTATTTTCAGATTTTATCATGGCATCATTTAGCCCACTTGTTTCTATTCTGAACCAAAACAAACTGACTGGATCCAACTATGTTGACTGGAAAAGAAATTTGGGCATTGTTCTTATTGCTGAAGAGCACAAATATATGCTTACTCAATCATGTCCTAACTTTCCTTCATTAGATGCTCCTCTTGAGGAAAAACAGCGATATGATCGTTGGCAGAAATCTAATGAGATGGCCAAGTGCTATATCCTAGCATCTATCTCAAATGTTCTACAACATCAAATGCAGGATGTAGAACTTGCTTCGGACATAATGCATAGTCTGAAGGAGATGTTGGGTGAGCAAGGCCGTTCTGCAAGGCAAGAAACCATGAGACAAATTTATAATACCAAAATGGCTGCCGGAAGTTCAGTGAGGGAGCATTGTCTTAGGATGATTGCTAATCTGAACACATTAGAAGTTTTAGGTGCCGACATTGATGGAGAATCCCAAGTGGATATGATACTCCAATCACTACCAGAATCATTCAAGGAATTCAGACTCAATTATAATATGAACAAAAAGATTTATTCTTTGTCTGAATTAATGAATGAGTTAGTGGCGGCGGAAGGCATCCTTGGTACTTCTAGTGTTGAAGCCAATCTGGGTGAAGCTTCTATTTCTCAACTTAAGTCGAAAGGCAAGGGTAAGAAAAAGAAGAAGAAGGACTTCACTAAGAAAGATGGTAAACAAATTGCCTTAGGGGTTGCCAACAAAGGAAAGAAAACCAAAGGAAAGAAAACCAAAGGAAAGTGTTTCCATTGTGGTGAGAAAGGACATTGGAAGAGGAATTGTCCAATATTCAAGGCTGCCAAGAATAAGGGTATGAAAAGTTCATTTCTTCTTGAAATATGTTTGGTACAGAATCCAACGGATTCCTGGTGTGTGGATTCAGGTTGTACTAATCATATCTGCAATTCTTTGCAGGGGTTCCAGGAGACCAGAAAGTTGAATGAGGGAGAACTATTTCTTACTTTGGCTGATGGGAGCAAGATTCCGGTTGAAACTGTTGGAGTGTTTAATTTGTGTTTTAAGTCTAGAGTTTTAATATTGGAAGACTGTTTGTATGTACCTAATGTTCGTAGGAATTTAATTTATGCAACTTACTTAGGTAAACATGGATATTGTGTTATCCTGAAAGACAATGTTGTAATTAAGAAGGATAAAGTGTTTATCTGTTCTGGCAATATTGTGGATGGTCTTTATATTTTAACTCCTGATAAGCATGAATTATACAATTCTGAATTAGATAGTAGCTCTCATGTGAAATCATTAAAGAGAAAATTTCCTTCTACTAGTGATGCATATCTATGGCACTTGCGTTTAGGTCATATTAATTCAAGTAGGATTCAAAGACTAATCAAAGATGGACTTTTACAGCCCATGGACTTTGATGGTTTTCCAGTTTGCGAATCTTGTTTGGAAGATAAGATGACCAAACGACCTTTTAATGCAAAGGGTAGAAGAGCCCAAGATTTGCTAGAACTAGTACATTCAGATGTATGTGGTCCTATGCCAATCCAAGCAAGAGGTGGCTATGAGTATTTCATTACTTTCACTGATGATTACTCTAGATTTGGTTATGTGTACCTAATGAAACGGAAGTCCGAAACCTTTGAAAAGTTCAAAGAGTTTAGGGCTGAAGTTGAGAATCAATTGGGTAAACACATAAAGGCCATTTGATCTGATTGAGGTGGCGAATACCTTCTTGGTGATTTTAAGGATTACTTGACTGAAAATGAGATTATATCCCAATTGACTGCACCTGGAACTCCACAACAAAATGGTGTAGCAGAAAGAAAGAATATGACTCTTTTAGATATGGTTAGGTCTATGTTAAGTTATTCGACTCTATCATTTTCTTTTTGGGGATATGCCTTAAATACTGCAATGTATCTTCTGAATTTAGTACCTTCGAAGTCTATTCCTAAAACACTTGTAGAGTTGTGGAATGGGCGTAAGCCTAGTATGAGACATCTCCACATTTGGGGTTGTCCAGCACATGTGTTGAAAGGAAAGTCTGACAAGTTACAGTCTAAAACAGAAGTGGTATTTTTTGTAGGGTATCCAAAAGGAACAGTTGGAGGTTTATTCTATAGTCATAAGGATAATAAAGTGTTTGTTAGCACAAATGCCAAATTCTTGGAAAATGACTATATGAATAATTTTACTCCTAGAAGTAGAGTTGTCTTGGCTGAAATGAATGAACCTGTAGTTGAACAACCAATGGATGAAATTAGGGATGATGTGACTGTATTAGATACACCACAAGATACTACTCATGAGATGTCTAGTACATAGGTGCCTCGTCGTAGTGGGAGAGTTGTTCGGCCTCCTATAAGATTCGTAGGTTTAGGAGAAACTTATGAGGCTATCTCAGAAGAGGTTGAATCGGATCCTTATACTTATGATAAAGCAATGAATGATATAGATGCACATCATTGGGTCCAAGATATGAAATCTGAATTGGATTCTATAGATTCCAATCATGTATGAGATCTTGTAAAGGCGCCTAACGGCATTAAACCTGTTGGTTGCAAATGGCTTTACAAGAGAAAGAGAGGGATAGATGGAAAGGTTGAAACCTTTAAAGCAAGACTAGTGGCGAAAGGGTATACACAAAAAGAAGGTATTAATTATGATGAAACTTTTTCGCCAGTAGCCATGCTTAAATCTATCAGAATTCTCTTATCTATTGCTGCTCATTATGATTATGAAATTTGGCAAATGGATATCAAGACTGCATTTCTTAATGGCAATCTTGAAGAAGAAATATATATGTTGCAACCAGAAGGTTTCATAGCAAAGAACCAAGAGCATATGGTATGCAAGTTGAATAGGTCCATTTATGGACTTAAACAAGCATCTAGGTCATGGAACATTAGATTTGATCAAGCAATCAAGTCATTTGGTTTTGAACAAAATCTTGATGAACCATGTGTGTACAAAAGACATCGAGACAAAGTAGTAATGTTCCTAGTGCTTTATGTTGATGATATTCTACTCATTGGGAATGATGTAGGGGTAATGTCATCGGTTAAAGTTTGGTTGTCAAGCCAATTTGATATGAAGGACTTGGGTGAGACTAACTTTATTCTAGGGATCAAGCTTTGGCGAGATCGCAAGAATAAGATGTTAGGCTTATCACAAGCTGGATATATAGATAAGGTTCTAGAACGGTTTAGCATGCAAAACTCCAAGAAATGATTGCTTCCTTTTAGACATGGAGTTCCTCTGTCTGATGACTAAAGGCCTAAGACTCAAGAGGAAGAAAATATGATGAGACAAGTTCCTTATGCTTCTACAGTAGGAAGTCTAATGTATGTCATGCTTTGTACTAGACCATATATTTGTTATTCAGTTGGCATGGTCAGCCGATATCAATCAAATCCAAGACCAAAACATTGGCAAGCTGTAAAGTATATTCTCAAGTATCTTAGGAGAACAAAAGATTATGTGCTTGTTTACCATAGTGAGGATTTGATTCCCATTGGCTATACAGATTCAGACTTTCAGTCAGATCTAGATTTCAGAAAATCCACTTCAAGATGTGTTTTCACCTTGGGAGGTGGAGCCATAAGTTGGAGGAGTGTTAAGCAATCTTGTATTGCGGACTCCACCATGGAAGCCGAGTACGTTACTGCTTGTGAAGCAGCAAAGGAGGTTGTTTGGCTCAAGAAATTCCTTTCTGATCTTGGTGTTGTAAGAATGGAGTAAGTTCCCATTACATTGTTTTGCGACAATAGTGGAGCGGTTGCACAATCTAAAGATCCAAGGAATCACAAGAAAGGAAAGCACATTGAGAGGAAGTACCACATCATTCGAGACATTGTTGCTTGTGGAGATGTTGTGGTAGCAAAGATTGAAAGTGCAAATAATCTAGCAGATCCTTTTACCAAAGTCTTACCTCAAAGGACTTTCGAGTCACATTTGGAAGAAATGAGAGTTAGATTAGTGCACAATAGTCTTTAGGGCAAGTGGGAGATTGTTAGGATTAGTGCCCTTAAATCCTATTGTATGATGCTATGTATGATATTATGTATGACATGATGTATGACTTAATATTGTGATTGATAAAGTTATTTTATTATTATCTAAAATAATGGTAACATGAATATGAGACATTATCATATAGTCCATGAGATGCATTGTATGTAATTTATGTGAAAAGTCACAGAAGATGTAAATTACAAGTTCTTTGTAAACTCAGGATTTATAGTTCGTAGTCGGTGATGAAATTGGGCATTTCATCTGCGAAGACTATAACGTATCAACTAAGATGATTTGTCTTGATCATGGAAGTGGAGACTTCTAGTTGATATGTTGATATGTTTTAAGAGTTAAGACATATTGAACAGGACCGCTGTGAGATTTATTATTCTCCTAACGACTGTCAATTAAATAATAAATCTCACGACTTCTATTTGCATGAATTCTTAATCCTGAGAGAATAATGGACCTGATCATGAAGTGTAGGTTGCTTTGATATATCAGGAGTGAGATCTGAAGTGACGGTCAAAACCTCAGTATGTTGGGCAGCCACATTTAGTGTTGATGAAACATATATTCTCAAAATGGAATTCATAGTCTCTTGATGGAGATATAAAATATTCCCTTGAGATAAGTTTAATGGTTTCAGTTATTCAGAGAGTTAGGCCTAACCACTTTAGTAAGAAATTACTAAAGTATATATTTATGAAATTGGATTTTATAAATATATAATGAATAACTTTAAAGGATTAAACCGGGTACTCAAGGATAAGATGTAGTAATTTACAAAGTGGCAGTCTACATTTATGACTTTGTGTTACTACGAATATTTTATGAAGGGGTTGCATGTATAATAAAGTCTTTGGATATAATTTATTAATAAGGCCTAGAGTGCAATTATATTTATATAGTGGTATTAAATATAATTAATGGTAATTTTGGACTTGTCAAGAGTTGGCGGAAAAGCCCAAGGCCCATTGGAGCTAGTGTCTTATTGGTCCCTTTTGGTCCCACTCCAAGCCACACACTAAAGCCCAATTGGAAATGCTCAATAGGCCAGCCCAATTAGATAATCAGTTAGTTATAAAGAGAGAAACATACAGAATTTTTATAAGAAAGAAAGAAAAGAAATAAGAAACGGTGTGTGAGAGAGTGTGAGACACACTTTCATTCTCCCTTTGAAAAAATGATTGAGAGACCACACATCTTGGGCGTAAAGTGGAATTGGAGTGAAGATTAAAAGTGTTCCCAAGTGCTTCTAATCTTTGTTTTGAATTTCTCCACATCAAGGTACGCTATTTTGTTCTTAAATTCTGAAATTTACATAGTGCACGTTATCAATCATGAATGAAATAGATCCTTGTTTATTGCTTCCGCTATGTGTTTTGTATGAGATACAAAACTAGAATTTTTTCTTCAGATAAATCCAAGTATATCGAGAAATCATCCACAAATATGACAAAATATTTTGATCCCTTCTCAGTGGGAATAGGTGCAGGACCCCAAATATCAGAATGGATAAGATCAAAAGGTGCAGAAGAAAAGGAGTCACTATTATTAAAGGGCAATTTTGTTTGTTTGCCAAAATGACAAGAACTACAATCAAATTTTTGAAACTGAACTAAACCTAAATGACCTTGAGAAGCTAATAACTAAAGACGAGACAAGGATGGATGACCAAGACGAGCATGCCATAGATCAGGTGCAAGGGTGGCAGTGGTAGCAGCTGCAGAAACAACTTGTGAAGGAATCTTCAAGTCATGAACCTCAAACATGCGACCAACCTTACGGCCTGTCCCAAGCACTTGACCCGTCCGGGGATCCTGCACATCCACACCATAATTAGTAAATAGAAGATCTACACCTAATTCACAAAGTTGACCAACACAAAGTAAATTGAGGGATAACTTTGGGATATGAAAAGTGTCATTAAGGGATAAACAGGAGAAGAGATTGTTCCTTTATGACTAACAGGCATAGGAGTTCCATCAGCAGTGTAAATGGTGATTGGATGTGCTAAGGGTGTCTTATCAGAAAATTGGGATTCATCAGGAGTCATATGGTTACAACATGCAGTATCAAAAAACCAAGGTTGTTTACTTGAGGTGACAAAAAGAGCAGTGGAAGTTCGGGATAAAACCTGTTGAACAACTGCCTTAATATCAGCTGTAGTAAGTGAGGAAGCTAAAGATGGACCTGTAGGAACTGATGGATCTGAAGGACATACAGTAGCTGCCCGAGGAAGAGAAGCTTTATTCTGCTTTTGCACAAATTTCTGCAGTTTGCGACAAACTGAGATGTCATGGCCTTTGGCACGGCAAAACTCGCAGCGAGTACCTTTGGAAGACTGAGAGGTGGGATGCGCAGAGTTTATTCGTGGAGGAGCAGTGAATGCAGCAATGGGAGGCTGTAGAGATGGTGTAGCCAATACATGATCAGATGATGACATGTGATGAGTAGGTCGACGGTTCTCCTCTGAAATGAGCTCCTTGATTGCAACATCAAGAGAAGGAGTAGGAGACCGGCTAAGTAGAGAAGACCTAGTAGGCTTAAAATCCTCACGTAATCCCATCATGAAGTGCATAAATTTACAACGATCTCGATATTTGACAAAGAGCTCAATGTCCTTAAAACACACTAGTGGAGGATCTGCAGCAGAAAGTTGTTCCCACATAGTAGAAGTCTGAGAATAATAATCAGAAATAGCCTAACCTATCTCTTGGCACATTTGATAAAGCTTTGATTCAATGTGGAACTCCAAGCTTGAATCATTAGTACAATTATAGCGATCGACCAGAAATTTCCAAGTAGCCTCAGCAGTCTCAAGACGAGGAAGAAGATTATGAATGGAGGGAATAGAGGTATTGATAAACCAAGACAAGATCTTACTCTGAATACTCTCCCATTCCTCTAGGCATTCTTCATAATCATCCGTTGCAACAGCAGTCTTGGAGGCATCTTCAGTAACTATGGCTTTAGACTTAGAGTTTGGTACTGGCTTAGGAATTGAACCAGTCACATATCTCCACAGTTTACAACCCTTGAGGGAGACATTCATATTCTGAGACTATGCATGATAGCTAGTGGGACCATCCAACATAATGGTGATAGGATGTATGATATCTCGATAATTTTGTTGAGCCATAATGAGGAAAATGGCAAAAAAATGGGATTTAGAGACCTCAAATGCAAAAACGGAGCCCAAAATCGGAATCTATGCGAAAAACTGAGCAAGATAGGTCCAGTTGAAAATTTTTGACTTTGGTCAAAGTCAACAGTCAATGGTCTGGTCAAAGTCAACGGACATGTGCTGACATGGCAGTGTGACGTCACCCTAGGGCTGACGTGGCAGTTCGTGAAACGGAGCAGGCGCATGGGGCGCATGATGGCACTGGTCCTGGCGTGTGAGGCGCGTGAGAGAGGCTGACGGAGCGTGGCGGCGCGTGGCGGCGCGTGGAGCGCGTGCTCGTTAGGCAAAAACTTCAGTCGGCGCATGTGGGTGCGTGGGAGGTGATTTTTGGCGACTCTTTGTTGGGTTTTACTCGGGATCGGAAGATCTGTCAATCTATGCCTTGAATCTGGCAGTTTGATCAACAAAACCGACGAAAACCGAGTGTTCTAGGGGCTGTGGGCGTGACAGCGGTGACTCACTTCTGATAGTGACCACTGGATGAAGGCAAGGGCAGCGGAAGAACGCCAGAGATGTCCACAAGAACCAGAAAGTCAGAGGAATGGCTCTGATACCATGTTAAGAATATAAAGTGAGAGAGAAAGACTGAATAATCTGTATATTCTATGTGTATAACAATGTACAATAGAGAGCCTTATATAGGTTAGGTATGTGTGCAGTACAAGTAATATGCGTGAAGTATAAGTAATATGAGTGAACTACAAGTACAGTATACTGGGCTAAGCCCAATGGGCTAAACTAGTCTAAGCCCAATGGGCTAAACTAGTCTAAGCTATACACTAACAGAAGTTTTGAAATAAACACAAATATCTACGAAAAAAGAAAGAGGGGCAAGGAAATCTCTACACTCATCGAACTGATCGAAGAGAGAGAGAGAGACCAAAATTTGATTGTATTAAATTTTCTTTGTTAGTGAGGAGCTAATGGGAAAGTGGGAACATATGTATTGCATGTTTGACTGGTCCTACCCCACAAGTAAAAAATTGTAACTTTATTGTTTTGTAATGAATTATTAGCATTAATTTTTTGACTAATTTTTATATAATAGATTTGTAAGATAGAGAATGATGAAGTATCTTAAAATTGAACTAATAATAATAATGAAATGAAATGAAAATTCAATAGAAAAATAATGAAATGAAAAATGAAAATATTAATTTTTATACAGAAGAAGTCAAGAAATTATTTGAATTGTTATGTTGTTGTAAGTTGTAACATAATCCCTATAATTAAAATGACTTTTATTTGATTGGTAGATCATGAAAAATTCAACTATAATGTTTGATTTCTTCATAAGGAAAAAATGAAAGATAATAAGCTAATTTGTTCACAACTTCTAATGTTTGATGTCCTAATATTTAAAAATCCTCAAACAAAATTTTGAAAAATCACCACCAATGAAATTAGTATTTATCAATTGTAGCGTGATCCTAGATTGTGTCCACGAATATGAGATTGTGGTGTTACTTAATGTAATGAAATTCAATGAGCTTAAATTAAACTTGGCCTATTCATGAAAAGAAATTAAGCTTAGCCCCGCCCCCACGTTGGAATCCTGGCTCCAGTCATCTTTGTCAATACCAATTCAAAGTAGTTTCTTTACTTTCATCCAATTTTCCATCACTTCCTCACATAAACAGGTAAAAAAATCCAATGGTCAAATTGATATATATACAAGAATAAAAGCAGCAACAAGTTTATTGACAAATTGTTTTACAACTATTGACATTGCATGTGATTAGTACATAAAAAAAGAGGACTTCTATTTAAACCAGATTTAGGACAAAGTTTATCATAGTACAAACCCAAGTTGTCATAGAAAAGCAAATTAAAGTTCTATTGCATTCCAGCCCTTTTCCTAGCCAGAGCATTTGCACCCTGGGGTTAACTGCTTGGAAGCAATGATTTTATTCTTCACCATAGTATCTGACTATGGAGGTTCCTGCAATTCGCAATAAGAGATACATGAGAAATACTATTACAAGGAGGCCCACCAACACATTCCGCAACCACTTTTAGAATCAATCTCAACTTCTATTAGCCAACAAATTTAAGTTATGACCCATAACTCCATATCTACATTAGAAGCTACAACAATAGCTAGTGTGTACCCTACAATGAACAATGAACAATCCATTCATCAAACAAGAAATTCAGAGAGCTATTAGATCCATCCATCTATTTAGTCCCCTTAATGAATACACTTTAACCCTTTCTTGATGGCAGTCCATGTTCCATAAAAAGGTTGATGGGGGTTCCTATAATTACTACTAAGAAGTAAGAACCATGGCCCAAAATTTATCCTTTTGAACCTTTAATTTCCAAATTAACTTTAGCTAACAAGGATAAATTTTTTGGTTTCAGTGCTTGGAGGCCTAAAGTCCCCTCATTCTTACGCCTTGTGATTTTTTCCTAACAGACAAGATGTAACTTGAGTTTCTCCTCAGTTGATCCCCAAACAAATTCCTACTAATTCCATCCAAGGAATCAAGATCCTCCGTTGTTGGTAGGACACATCATATCACATAGCTAGGCACAGCATCAAGGTCTATTCTACTAGCAAAGGAAAGTAGATGACCTTTCCAACCAGCAAGTCTCCTTGAACTTTCTTGATCATAAAATAAAAATCTTACCTCGTGGATCCCCAGAGTTTCAAGGGGAATCCTTTTCCCAGATTTGGTCTAGAATGAAAGTTTAGACAGCTTCAAAACTCTTCCCTCCTTATAACAAGAACATTTTAAGAGGAATAAAATCTAGACTTCCCTTGATTTACCTTCTGCCCAGAGAGATCACAGAACACATCTAACACTTCTTTTAGACCCTGACAATTTTTCCGATAGGCTTTAGCAAACAAACCCAAATCTCCTGCGAAGAATAAATAGCTTCAATCAAAATTTGCTACAGCAAGTTGCGAAAAAGGTTACTGAAGTTTTTTACCTTATTATCATTTATGTAAAAATCAATCCAACAATCATCAATCAATCAATACATATATAAAAGCAGAGACTTCATGTGCAAGAGCATGAGATTCTGCCAAGTGAAGCATTGTATGATATTTTTTTCATTTGGACTTCCACCTCATTTAAATTTAACATTTATATCAAACTATTAAGTAATGACATATGCATTTATTTTGATGCATTAATAAAATTCAAATAATTTGTATACATTTATTATTTGAAATAATTTGGATAGATATGGATATCTCTAAAAAGTCATGGAAAGATAGGAATTAAAGAAACTTTTCAATTTTATGCTTAAGACTAACTTCAATGCAGAATTGCAAAAGTCAGATTTAATGAATATTGAGTAATATGATTATTTATCTCCACATTTGTCAAATATAAATCCCCACTTCCTTTGACCTTAAAAATCAAACTTCCATAATTTATCACACAATATCTTTAGTTCCCTTTCTGAGAGGTTCGTTAACTTCCAAAATATTATATTCGTCTTTAATATTTTGTTTAGATTTTATGTATTTTTTTTTACTGATCATGTAGCATTGTAATGTGGTTATGATGGTTTTTCCATATTATGTGCTAAATTAGATTTTGGATTTTCTGTATGATGCATATACTTGGTAAGGATTTGTAGTATATTTAGTGTTTTGGCTGCTTTTAGTTCAATTAAAATTTAGAGGTTAAATTGTGATACTATTGCGTCATTATGGCATTATAGTTTCTGTTGTTGTATTCTAGCAATTTTATAGCTAATTGATTAAGATATCATTCTTTCAATTTTCACCCTATTATAATTAAGGTCTTAGAAAATTAAACTTTTCTTTAATTAAAATATTAATTGGCCTTAATTTTATCTCATATCAATTCTGAAACTAAAGAAAAGCTACTTTCACTAACATAAAAATTAAAGGTGTTGATATGGCGGAGATAGAGACTTTAGTGGCATAAGAAATATAGAAATTAACACTTTAAAATCTATATATAAAGCATAAATCATACAAGAAAGACACCTAAGAACCACCAGGTTTGTAGGTGACAATGTGAACGTAATATGGTGACATTTATTGGTTGTATGAATTACAAGAATTTCCCCCCACTTTATTTAGTTCAATTTTATTTTACTAAAAAACTTCATAGTTTTTTTTTTTTTTTTAAATGAACTTCATAGTTTAATTATGACAAACAATAACAGTATTCATGAAATCAATGGATCATAAATAATTTTTTACTAATTTTATTAAAATGCACTACGCATTTCGCGGGATATCCACTAGTTGCTACCAATTTTAGGGAGCAAGAAGAGGATCTCTATCAACTATATAGGGTATAATTTTTCTTTTTTTCTTCTTGAACAGACCGTGCTTTTATGTCCTTTTGTTTTCCTTCTAACATTCAGGCTGTAGCCAAAGAGCTTACGCTAATCTAGTTGTGCGTGACTTTGAGTCACATTCTACGATGCGCATAGCAATATTAACACAAGGGAATGGGAAAGAAAGGACAACCATGAAGATAATATATTCGTTCTAAACTTGATTTGCATAGAATGACAAAATCCCCCAATAGCACCGATGTTCAACAAGAGATGATTTTTAAAAAAGATTTTAACTTAGCCATTATCTGCGTTTTCTTATTCTAATTCAGATAATCTAGACTTGCCCCACTTTGTAAAAGTAGGCTCTTTATGTAAGTAGTTGTATACGGCGTCATGATGGGCATAATGGTACCAAGATTGAAACTCATAAAAATGCTACACAAAATGAGCCTACACACCTATCAATTAGAACGTGTGTGTATATAAATATATATCCAATATGGTTTGCTGAGAAAAATTAAAATGAAGGGTACTGGCATACGTACTGCCAAGTATCAACACTTTATAATAGGAAAAACAAATTTTAATTTTCAACTTGATTTTAAAACCAGTACTCAATTTCTCTCCAAAAAAAAAAAAACCAGTACTCAATTAAGTTACGACTTATAAAATGAGATTATGTGGGCAATAAATGTTTCACCATGACATTCCATGTTCTAGAATCAACACAACAGTTTTCACACAAATTTAGTTTACAAATAATAGCCATGTCCCTAAAATTTAAATTTCTACATTAAAGCAATACTTTCATGCCTAGAACAAATGGAAAGAAAACAAGATATAATGACAGATTCATTTATTCACAAATACATAAAAAGAAAACATTACTAACAGCATAATGAGTTGTCTATATGAATTTCAAAAAGATGACTACCTTGCTAGAAACTCCAACTTGCTAATTTCTGAATTTAGATGAGATGTTTATCCCATCAAGTAAAACTAAGCTCTCCACAAAATTAGCTGCGTAAATCATACTTCCAGCATTTGGAATTCTAAGAATTTCCTCTTTTAAACTCTCGGGGTCAAACGAAAGCCTTTGAAAAGGGCGAAACTTACAAATCAGAAGTTCCCCATTGACAGTGCAGTCAAAGAATCGTGCAGCATCTTTCATCATTACACTTTTTTTGGTCCAAGACTTCACCGCACCATACTCCTTCATCACCCATATGTGGCATATTTTACTCTTGTCTGCTAGACCTTCAGTAAAAACAATCAAAGGAAGTGATCCCTTGAACACAGCGAGACCTTCAGAAAGAAGTCGAAAATATCCATCCAAGTAATTTTCAGGCAGCAATATCTCACGGAATCTCTCATCATTGACATCAAAAGACAAAATGAATTTGTGGTCATGAGAACATGCTATACAGTGTAGAGCTCCATTAAAAAATAAGCAGCGCGAATCTTCTATATAATCAACAGATCCATTGGGTCTAGACCCACTTGAGTACTCCACAGATATTGCAAACCTTCTCCATGAATCTGTACTCAATGTGTAAACCTCGGCCTCAGCTGGCGGCACTCTTTCTCCAGGAGAGTATTCATAAATAAGTTTTAGAATCTTGTAGTCATTGTTTTGATAATGATACGCAAGTCCATAAGCTTCTGTATGAAAAGGATCAGTGAAGTAACCAGGTATAAGCCTTTTGAACTTTCTAATGCTTGGGTTCCACAAATATACTACGTGATTATATTTATTGGGCATGCAGAACAAGCCGTTACAGAAGCCAACTATCCAACCCTCGGGAAATGGGTTTTGAAATCTAGCAATCGGGGTCAATGTACGGTCGCTATTGTAAACTGTCGCAAACAATGAGTGATTCTCTACTTGTGATTTATATAACAGATAGCCATTGTTATTGTTGTTGTTGGATAATGATTTAGCTCTGTCAAGGTGAGCTTTGATGAAATTGAGGCTGGTGATAGTGGAGTTCCATGATTTGCATACACAGCTGAATCGAATTAAGGATTTTACTGGAAGCCGAGTTAAGATGTCGTAGACGAGTTCGTCAGGGACACTCTGGGACAACAGTGGTTGACACATATCAGTGGTTCGATGAAGGTTACAAAAAACTGATCTTCAACTCTAGGGCAGATTTGGATTTCTGAATTCTTATGTGCGTTAAAGTTTAGATTTGTGTTTGCGGCAAAGAATTTAAATACAAACCAAATTCCAATTTTAGCTGGGCTTGTTGACCAATTCTTTTGACTGAAAAAGTAGAATTGCTGGATCAATTCTGACTATCTTTTACCTTCAATGGTTTGAACCTGGACAAATTAATACCTTCAATGGTTTGAACCTGGACAAATTAATGAAGGTAAGAGGCAAGAGATAGTTGGTCAATTAAAAATAACCAATTTCCTAAACTTGAGGGGGAAATAGAAATTTTGGTTAATTTCCTACTTAATTATCAAGTATGTATTCTACATATAGATGGCTAAGAATGAGATAATTTCTATCTAAAAAAAAAAAAAAAGAAAAGAAAAGAAGAAAGAAAGAGAATGAGATAATCTCATAAAAAAAAATCCTAAAACATAGAAATTAATCTTATCCTAAAACATAGGAATGAACTTTTTTTTTTCTTTTAGAAACACACACACACACACACACACACACACACACACACACATATATATATATATATATATATATATATATATATAGGAAAATGAGATAAGATAAGGGAATACACTCATAGGCTAATAATAATTAATCTACTACTACTTTATTCGGGTAGAGATATATAAGCCTAAATTAAATACTTCTAATTTAGATAACAATTTATCTAAAACATCATCTTAGACCATAGAATTTTATAGAATTTTTTTTTTTACTATATGAGTCTAATAAATTTGGGTTTAGAAACTTTAGTTGCGCCAAATGGTTTCACCAAATTGCAGTATAATCTTAAAACCATGGTTGTGCTAAGTGACTTCACCAAATTTCAGTAACTTTTTAGATAGAATAATTTATTTGTTCTTGTAAAGTTCTTCATACTAATTAACAAAACATGCAAACTTTTTAGACATATCAAACTATTTTTTCTCTTCAATTTTTTTTTTCTTTGGATAAACACCAAAACTTAATAATTGTCAATATTAGTTTTTTAACAATTAATCAAACGCCCTAAATTTGTTGGAGTTTACGTTAATATAGAGTTTTGAAGAAATTGATACCAAAAAAAAAAATAGTCCATGAGGTGCATGTTTACGTTAAAAATTATCAAAATAAAATTCTGTTTCAAATACTTTTGTATTTAAGCTTTATCTATTTATTAATTATTAGTATTTAAGAATTATCAAATTTTGTATTCCCTCCCATGGGGTGCTAGATTAAGACATTGATTGTCAAAGGAAATCATGTATGACACAAATTTTATTATGTAGTATGATGTGTTTAAAATTATTACTAGTTAGTTAGATATGCGGAGTTGGTAGGTGGTTAGAATTCGTTATACATTTAGTTAGATTTGTTGTATGAAAAATTACAGTTTGCATTTCTCTCTCTAATTTCCCTTTTTTATTCTTTCAATTCTCTTGGAGGTCAGGCTACCTCAAATTAGCCATAAACTTTTGAATTAGGATCTTACTATGGGGTCTTTTTATTATTATGATAAAAGAGGTAATACCTTTTTGTAATTGGAGGCTTTAAGCCTAAGTCTTTAACCAGCACTACAATGCAAGATATTGGCTAGTTTATCATATCATTTCTCATTATAAATACCTTATACATTGCTCAAAGTACTTTATGGTCTATTTTAATTTCATTAAAACAAAAATAGTTCCATCTCCATCTCATGATATAAGGAAAAAAAATTCAGGAATGGATGGGATGAAAATATTGTAGTTGGGTAATCACGTTAAGAGCATCTCCTTCGCAATTGACAAATTTGAGTCCCAATTTAGCTGCTTTGGCTGCTGCTAACAGTGCTTCCTTTGCTTCTGCTTTTAGAGGATCTTAGTCTTGAGTTAACTTTTTCCATACAAAGATAATCACTTGATTATGATTTGTGGCTACTGCTGCTAGACATGATCTCTTCTCACCAATAGCTGCATCAAAATTTGCCTTCACAGAATCGGCATGGGAGGGTCCCAGGCGCTATATCTACTATCCGTGTCACTGCATAATCCCAAGACATTAAATGATCATTATATATTTGATTAATTTGATTACTTAAGACCATATCAATATATTTCCTTTCAGTTTGCCACATGAAATGGTTTCTTGTCATCCATATTTTATCATAGAATATAGCCACAAATAATTTGATCTTTTTACTCTTCCTAAGAGTTAGCTCATTCAATTTTTACAATTGCATAGTAAGTCTCTTCCTCGGTTTCACACAGGATGAATTATATTTCGTGTCAAGATTATTTGCTAGGCTATTTTCTAGAGAAAGCAAGTCTTTAAGTTTCACAACCAAACCCTATTTTCAAAGGGCTGTTCTTTAAAAAAAATTTTGAATTGGGATGATTAGTAGACCAACTCTATTGACAGCTTATATACTTGAGGACTGGGGACCCATACTGGTGAGTCTTATTGTTCACATCAAGTTAGATGAATGTAGAGGATTTTCCTTGTTGATTCACTTTCAAAGGTTTCTCATACTTTCCTTTATTCCAATTTACTAGATTATGTAGGATCGGCTCAAAACCCAGGTCAGTTATTTGTCATCCTTTCCCCTAACATCAGCCATCACCAGCTATAGAATTTGCATTAATTATATTCTTTACACTTCCATTTTGTATTCTTTAATTCCTGGCTCTCCATAAATGATGTAGAGTTGAAGTCCAATCCAATCTGCATATGTTCTTATTAATTTATCTAGGATTCTTCCAGTTGAGAAATGATATATATATATATATATATATATATATATATATATATATATATATATATATATATGAAAAGTGCCATATATATAGGAAAGAAAGAACAACAATCAAGATAATAATCTCGTTCTGAGCATATGATTTGCATAGAATGACCAATCCCTCAATAGCTCTGTTATAATGCTAAGAGTTATTTTTGGATAATGTGGAATCTCCCCATAGCAGGGCCCTTTGGACCCACCCCAAGGGAGTAAACCACAGATATATGATCCCACCCATCAGAACTACGTATCAGATAAGCGGATCTCCTAGTGGGGATTATAAATGCTAAGAGTTACACAAAATGAGCCAGCAAACCAGTCAATTAGAGGTTGACCATTGCCAGTGAAGCCAAAAAACCTGAAATTTGATGCAGTGGTAGTACAATTTGTTAAGTACAAGACTAAACGCAACCATTCTCCTTTATCACCTTATATTCAGCATACCACACTCCCTATAATTCTTTCAGCTTCACTGAAATTAATCAAATCCGGCAATCCCTTGAATACTTTGGTCATTGCAAATCCTTAAACAGATTCCAAGCAAGTAAAAGCAAAGAGGCATTATCTCTCAGAATCTTCCACGTGTAGGATCCCTTAGTAAGAAATGCCATCCAATGGCAGTGACTCTGATTCATAGAAAGTATGTTCCTAAATTCAGATCCTACCTCATAAATTCATAATCCCTTGGTTGCCAGCCTAAAGAAAATTGATTCATAATCATTTACACTTGTGGACAGCGCTATGATACCTGTTAAAACTGCAGATGCTTTCTACGTGCTATAAAGTGACTAACAGATTGTGGAAATTTTGAAGTATCATAGTATGGCCTTATCAATATTATTTAAAAAAGCATGATAAAAATGGTAAATTTGGACAACCCACAAGCCACACAAGCCATTAGGTTGATTGCTGGAGCTAAGGGTGTCAAACAATTACATGTTAGCGGAAGGCTGTTAGTGTTGATTTTAGTACATTTAGTAGTAACTCTTTTGGAATTCAGTGGGTGATAGAGATACATCATGCATGTGAGAAGGTGCAATTCAATTTATTTTGAAGGTTTATATACATGACATCCAATATGGTTTGTTAAAAAAATTACAATTAAGGGTACCACCAAGTAATAGCCATAGTTCACAAAGATTTAGATTCTACATTAATAGCAATACTAGTATGCCTAGAAAAAAATGGAAAGAAAACACAATATAATGCCAAATTCATTTATTCACAAAGTAAATACATAAATAAAATAAAATAAAAAATTTCTGACAACATAATGAGTTGTCAATATGAATGGCAAAAAGATGATTACCTTGCTAGAATTTCAACCTTACTAATTTTCTCATTCCTGTGAGATGTTTATCCCATCAAGTAAAACTAAGCTTTCCGCAAAATTAGTTGCATTAATCATGCATCCAGCATTTGGAATTCTAAAAATTTCCTTGTTTAAACTCTCAGGGTCTAATGAAAGCCTCCAAAAGGGCCAAAACGTATAACGTTCCCTTTTGAATGTGCCGTCAATGATGCAGTCAAAAAACACTGCAGCTTCTTTCCTTTGTATAGTTTTTTTAGTCCAAGACTCAACCACACCATACTCCTTCATTACCCATAGGTGGAATAGATTACTCTTGTCAGCTAGAGCTTCACCAAAAACAAACAATGTGAGTGATCCCTTGAGCACCGCAAGAGCTTCAAAAAGTAGAGAAACACCATTTAAGTAGTTTTGAGGAAGCAATATCTCCCGGAATTTTTCATCATTGACGTCAAAGGACAAAATAAATTTGTAGTCCTCAGAACATGCTATAGAGTGTAGAGCTCCATTAAAAAATAAAAGGCGGGACTCATTTAGACAATCAACAGATCCAATGGGTCTAGACCCACTTGAGGACTCCACCGATATTTTAAACCTTCTCCATGAATTGGTACTCAATGTGTAAACCTCAGCCTCTGCTGGCATCACTTTTTGTTGAAGAAATTCTGTATCATCATAAAATATTTTTAGAATCTTGTAGCCATTGTTTTGATAATTATAGGCAAGTCCAAATGTGATACAATAATCTGTGGGATCAATGAAGTGACTTGGTGGAAGCTTTTTATACTTTCTAATGCTTGGGTTCCACAAGTATACTACATGACCACCATAGTCACAGTTACAGTCATCATCAGCGCTGAGGAACATGCCGTTACAGAAGCCAACTATACAATCAAAATAATCGGGGATTTGAAACCTAGAAATCTCAGACAAAGTGCGGTCACTATTGTGAACACCCGTACACAATTCATTGAGTGATGATGACATTCCTTGTGATTTATATAACAAATAGTCATTGTTGCTATTTGATGAAGATTTAGCTCGGTCAAGGCGAGTCTCAATGAATTTATGGCTGGTGATTGTGGAGTACCAAGATTTGGAAACACACCTAAATCGGATCAAGGATTTCACTGGTACCCAAGTGAGGATCTCGTATACAAGGTCGTCCAGTAGAAGCTGGGACAACAGTGATTGAGACATCAGTGTTTCTGATATGATACAGTGACGATTTTTCTAAGGTCTGATCTTCAACGTCTGAGGCAGATTTTGATTTCTGAATTCTGATATGAGTTGTTAAGGTTAGGTTTGAGTTTGCGGCAAAGAATGTACACACAAAACCTAATTCCAAATTTATTTAAAGCCTGCGGGAACAAACCGACCTGCTTTTTTTTTTTTTCTCTTTTTTTTGGGCTCTGCAAAGCACAAAGATAGATTCAGCAATTTTGTCATTGACCCAAGTTCAAGCTACAGCCTAATTAGGGATAATTACAAATTACTCGTAGCTAGATTTCACTTTGCTACATGCTTTTTAACATTTGTTATTTTACCTGCTTGAAGTTAAACTCGTTAAACAACCATTACCCATTTCATCACTTTCAATGCTAAAAACACAAAAGCCCAATTAGGGATAATTACAAATTACCCGTACCTAGATTTCACTTTGCTATCTGCTTTTAAATGTTTGTTATTTTGGTGCCTGAGATTAAATAGCCATTACCCATCTCATTACTTTCACCATTAAAAACACAAAATACATAGTGAAAATTGTGTAGTTTGGGCTCAATAATAACAATCTTCCTCTTTGTAAGAATGTTACTTAACCCAATCAATCCAAACCAAATTGTCATATTCCCACAAACTCAGAGAGAAAGAAAAGGAAAAGAAACTTGAACATTACAAATTCAAATGCAAAACACTTATTCAACCTCTGCAAAACAAAATGTTCCTCCACACAAGCATAACCCAGAACACATTGGAAATTTACTCCAATGAGATGATGACTCAAATATTCTAATGTTCTTCACCAGTTTCTTGAAGAAACTTCAAAACTTCTTTAAATTTTGGTGACTGTGGTTAAATTCCTCATTTAGCATGGAATAGTAATCTTGGAATTGAAATATATCAACAATTTACTGGGTAATGACAAAATTGTAAGATTCATGCCTAGTCTGTTTGAGTTTGCTTAACTTGCTTATTGGAAATATGAGTTCTGTTGTTTCTTTGTCCTTATTTTTTCCCCCCTTCTTGTAATTCAAAATATCATATTTATTTGTAAGGGGTGTTGGAAATAAACACCCATGGTAACCGGAGCAGCATCAGTAACCTTTGTTTCCTACCATTTATTATTGATGTCGAGTTTTGATTATTGTGTGTCACCTAGTTTTGATTTCTTAATACGAAAAGGAGATGATCCTCTCAGGACTCTTGTGACAATGCTATTTTACGTCAAAGAGCGCCACTTGGGGAAGGGGGTGTGTGAGGAAGAAGATATCCACTTAATGGAGATATGAGATCTAGTTATTTGAACTTTCACTCCATAGAAAAAAAAACACACACACACACGCACAAAACAAAACAAACATCAAGAACACTAATCATATTCTTTAGGTCAATGCAGCTACAACCAGGTTCTTTTGATAACAAGATGTTTTTGGTCCCAAGTTGAACCTTTTATTTCAAGGATAAAAAAAAAAAAATGTTCTTGAGAGTTTTGGTAATTTACAAAATCCTAATTTCTTTTGATCTTATTTTTATTAATTTTATTATTATTTTTTGTGTTTTTAACTATGAAAATGAGATAGGTAGTGGCTGTCTAATGGAGCAAACCTTATGTGATTAAAGTGACAAATATTAAACCACAAATGACAAAGTGAAATCAAACCTATCCCCAAGTTTGTCTTAGTAGAACATTAAGTCATTAACACATATGCTCTGTCCTATACTTTTTTTAAAAACAAAACAAAATTAAATAGAGACAATTACGCTTAAGTGAGTTGCATGATATTAAGGTTATGTTTGGTAACAGTTTTTGTTTTCTATTTTCAAAAACTTGTTTTTGAGAATATAAAGAAAAAAAAAATTTCTTGTATTTTTGAAATAAAAAACATGTTTGATTAATTGAAATTAAAAAGATAATTTTTTGAAGAAAAAAATAGAAAATACTAAAATATATTGTTATTAAGATTTGAACTCTAATGATAACTCATTAAATGAGTTAGATTCATTAAATTAAATGCGTATTTTTATTGACTTTTGAAAATTAGAAATTGAAAACAGCCTTTAGAATGTTTTTCAGTTTCCTTCACAAATTGATTTTTGAGAATTGTTTTTGTTTTTTGTCCGTTTTAGGTTGCCAAACAAGTTTTTTAGTTTAAAAAATAGAAAATTATTTTTGAAAACAAAAAATAAGGGAAAAAAATAGTTACCAAACATATCCTAAGAGTCTTATAACTTAAATAACATCTCCTAATATTTCTAACGGAAACATCCATGACACAAATCCCTCTTTCCCCCGAATATCGAATTATATATACAAAACAAAAGGAGTTATATTATTAAATGAGTCCAATAAAAAGAGAAAAATAATAAACAGAAGGTATATGCCAAAAATAAAATTATGTAAATAATATGGTTGGACCAAGCCGATCTCAAAGTAGTTGGACTTTGATTAAAATGCTGATGTAACAAAATTTTTTTTTTGGAGAAAGTGTTGACGTAACAATTGAGTGCTAGATCAAGACATTAATTGCCAAAGAAAATCATGTATGACACAAATTTTATTACAGAGTATATGATATATGTTCTAATGTATATTTCACTAGGATTGATTGCTAGAGAAAATTGTGAGATTGAAGCAATAAACATTTTATGTGATGATTATCACTGACTTTTATATGTAATCTCCATTATAAATATTGATTCTATTGTTACCTATTATAAAATCAAGTGAATGAATATGTAGCCTATATGGCTTGTGGTGTTTTGGATGTAAGTGTAATGAACAAACCACGTTAATCGCTTATATAGTAATGTTCTATCCATTTCAAATTATGACAATATAATGATAAATATTGGGACATGAATATAATATTAATTTTTATTGTGAATATTTTTGTGCACCAAAGCTTTTTTTTTTTTTTAAGAAACAAATGTACACACACAAGGAAAAGGGAAATAGGGTTCTAACACAAAGGCACAACAAAACTCTTATAATTACACTTGGAAGGATTTTGATTTTTATTTTTATTTTTATTTTCATTTTCATTTTCATTTTCATTTTTTTAATATATGTATAGATAAGTTTTAGTCAACTTACTTGAATTTAGATTACTTTTAGTTATAAAGACTAATTGAAAATGTGAATTGAAGCAATTTAAAAAGTTCATGGTTTTAATTTTATTTTTTTTTTCAAATATAAGGTTTATATATCCCCAAAGAGATGCTCGGGTAATTGGCACATTGGTTTTAAGCGTTAGGTAAACTAAAGGTTATAAGTTCAATCTACCGTACTATTGATGCATGAAATTTGTGGAGTGTTTCATGAAGAGAAAATAGGGTGTCTATATGTGTACACAGACACAAAATGGAGTTTATATTGAAACCACCCTAAATTATAATTGAATTACATGATTGATCAAAAATTTTAATAAAAACTATTTACTTATTTTTTTATGTACAAGATAGAAATTCTACTTTAGCCTAATCTAACTGTATATGTGTGTGAAACTCTCTTTTAGAAACTTAAACCTCGTTCCTACTCCCCACACCACACAAGCACTTATACTTGTGGAGTGATCATCACGCCAAGGGTGCGTGGTGGTAATAAAAACTATTTACTAAGGGCATGTTTGATAGACTGTAATAGACTTTGTAATGTAATAGTTATTCCTAGAGTTTAGTTATTGTTTAATTTAGTTATGTTTTTATTACAAAGAATATTCATTCCTTATAAATAGTTATTCTTCAAAATGAGGAATAACTATTCCTCTTTAAAAAATTGTATTAGTTATTCCTTAGTAAGTGCAATAATTTCAAAACTTAATATATTTCCAAATAAACAAATTTTTCACATGCATCTAACAATTATAAAAATTAAAAATAAAAATAAAAATAAATCCTAAAAATAACACATATCTCTCTTAAATTTAAAAATAACAATTTTTAAGAAAATATAATTATATGAGTAAGATATTTTCTAAAATAAATATTAAGTTTCATTCTAATGTTATAACTCACAACCAAGCTAATTAATGAATAGATTTAGTTATTACATTACAACACACTATATTACTAGTAATAAAGATTACAATTCATGTTGTAATCTTCATTTAGTATACCAAACGTACCCTAAGAGTAAAGAAAGTGTGGAAAATTGGCACGGACAAAAAAGAGTCACTTAAAACAATCATGACTTTTATTTTATGACTTAACTACATACTATATGTTTTTGATTGATCACTTTACTCTTTTTATTTTATCAAATAGTTATCAGATTTTGACGTGTATAAACTATAAAATGGTACCTTAGATGGTCTTACTAACAGTAAAACTAGAAAGGAGTCATTAAATTGCACAAGCTGAAATAAAATGGATTGAAAAAAAATGATGATTTGCAAATCGCATCTAACAAAAACGCAAGTTAATAGTCAATGAAGTTTGTTGAGAAGCCTGAAAGAGAACAAACGACGCTATTAAGTCAACACTTCATTGGCAAGGCTTGCTGCATACATAATCCATAGACAAATATTACGCTATTAGCTATTGTAATGGACACAATTGTGAAAAGATAGTATGGAAACTTTCAATTTTAAGTTTTGTTCTTAACTATGTTCTTTACTTTCATCCAATTTTCCACTAGGTAAAAAAAAATCCAATGGTCAAATCAATATATGCAAATAAAAAGGAAGCAATAAATTTAGTGAATACATTTTTTACAACCATTGACAGGACATGTTGTGACTAGTATATACAAAAGAAGTGTTAATAGTGCGCTAAAGTGAAAGGGGATGTTGTTTCAATCAAATTTTTTTAATATATATATATAATAAAAGACTTCCATAATATTAATTATTTCAACCATATTTAGAACAAAACCTCTTGTAATACAAGCCCAAGCTATAATAGTAAAGCAAAACAAACTCTGGCTGCATGCCAACTCTTTTTCCTAGTTAAGGCATCAACACACTAGTTAGCTTCTTTGAAGCAATGATTTATCTTCACTTGCAGTAATGAGAGATTTTCAGAGAAATATTACTAGAAGGATGCCCACCAGCCCATTCCACATCCACATTAACGTCAATTTCAACTTCTATTAGCCAACAAATTTAAGTTAAGAGACATCTTAAGGCCATATCTAAGGGCCCATAACTCCATATCTACACTAGAAGCTACAACAATGGCCTGTGTGTACCCTATAATCTATAGTCCTCCATGGTCTCAGATATCACCACCACTTGCCACACCCAAGTTGCCCAAGGAAGAGCCAGCCATATTGAGTTTATGTCAATTAGCCAATTTGACTCAGGAATATTCAATCTATTTCTGAATGAATGCTTTTTCTTACGCTTGTGAGTTGTGAATGACTAACACAAAAGAAATACTCAACAGCCAAGTATTTCACTTCACTAACTAAATCATTGTTTTTTGGGGCAAGTTTAAAGATCACTCTGTATCTATGGATCTTGAGACTTCAAATTGCTAAACAAAAGAATACATTCCAAGAGAAGAGAGACCCCTGACATAAAGCTGAGCAACAAGAGTTCCTCCTAATCAACTACAAAGATCATAGTCAAAAAAATTAATAGGGAGCACCAGGTCTATAGGGACGACAATTGAGCAAATATTAAAATTCCAGAGGCCTTCATATGCCACCTCCTTGATCCGCAGTTTTTCCTCTCCAGGAGATAGAAGTCCAGCAATCATGCTCCGTAATGATTCATAGGAAGTGTTTTCCAAAATTCAGATCCTACATCATAATCCTTTGGACGGTGCTATGATACTAGTGAAAATCGCGAATGCTTTCTAAGTCGTATGAAGTGACTGACAGATTGTGAAACTTTTGTAGGAGCATAGTAGGAGCTTATCATTTAAAAGAACATGACAAGAATGGTAAATTTGGACAACCCACAAGCCATTAGGTTTGATGCAGGAGCTAAGGGGCGCCAACCAATTACGTGCTAGCAGATGGCTGATAGTGTTTATTTCAACGCATTTAGTAGAAACTCTTCTGGAATTCAGTGGTTGACAGAGATGCATATATGTGAGTGGGTGCAATTATTTTTTTTTTTTTAAAGGTATATACATGAAAATATGGTGTGTTGAAAAAATCAAAATTAAGGGTTCCAACAAGTATCAAGACTAAACAGGTAATGCAAATCTTAATTGTCAACTTGATTCCAAAACTAGTACTCATCAAGTTATGACCAATTAAATTAGATTATGTTGGCAATACATGTATGTTACATCGTGACATACTATGTTCTAGAATGTGCACAACATTTCTCACACAAATTCAGCTTACAAATTGTTAAATATTAACATTGATACACCATGTTGAATATGCTATTATGGATGCGGAAACGTAAGCATAAAGTATAGAACACAATAACACAAGAAGATTACGTGGTTTAGCCTAACGACCTACATCCACGGAAGAAACCCTAAAATGTTACATCAATAATATATTAGAGTGTAGAACAAATCCCTGTGTTACAATGAACCATAACATGTGTATATATAGTAGACTAAACCCTAAACTAATAGACTTCTAGTACAAGTAGGAAACTTGGCTTGTACACAAAATAGAATTAGGCTTGGGCTTATGCTAATGGGCTAATACATCTCTAACACCCCTTCTCAAACTCAAGATGGAAACTTAATGAAATCTTGAGATTTGATTAGGTTGAAAAGATCCCTTGAATGAAGTTTGGCTCTATGACGGTGGCTTGAGAAAGGCAATGGTCTTGCAGTGTTGATGCGACTTCTAACGATGACATGACTATACCGAAGAATTTTGACAGCAGTAGTGGAAAACCAAAGAAGATGAACGCAGCGAAAAAACACCGAGGAAGACAAAGATTACTCTTAATACACCGTAAGGACAGAAAACCATGGCCATAGGAAGGCAGCTCTGATACATGTTAAATATTAGCATTGATACACCATGTTGAATATGCTATTATGGATGCAGAAGCGAAAGCATAAAGTATAGAACACAATACCACAAGAAGATTACATGATTTAGCCTAACGGCCTACATCCACGGAGGAAACCCTAAAGGGCTACATCAATAATATATTAGAGTGTAGAACAAATCCCTGTGTTACAATGAACCATAACATGTGTATATATAGTAGACTAAACCCTAAACTAATAGACTTCTAGTACAAGTAGGAAACTTGGCTTGCACACAAAATAAAATTAGGCTTGGGCTTATGCTAATGGGCTAATATATCTCTAACACAAATAGTAGCCATAGTCCCCACTCCTTAAAGGAACCCTATTCTGTTTAATAAGATATACTTTCTACATTCAAAGCATTACTTGCAGGCCTAGAACAAACAGAAAGAAAAGAAAAAACAATATAATGCCAGATCACAAATACAAAAATAACAGAAATTTCTTATAGCATAATGAGTTGTCAATATAAATTTCCAAAAGATGACTACCTTGCTAGAATCTCCAACTTGCTAAGTTTGTATTTAAATCCCATCAAGTAAAAGTAAGCTCTCCACCAAAAAATCTGTGTACATACATTTATAACCTGGAATTTCAAGAATTTTCTCGTTTAAACTCTCAGGGTGAAATGAAAGCGTCCGAAAGGGGTTAAACTTTTGAATCAGAAGTTCCCCATTGACAGTGATGGATTCAAATCTTCTAGAGTTCCTAGGGTACTCTACCAGGTAAATTTCTTTAAATCCTCACCTCTCATTTAAAATTAATGGTTTAAGATGCTGCCACATCATCAATCCACTAACTTACTCTTTTAAAAACATAAATAAGAGATAACTTTAGGAAACAACCGTGAACCTTAACGTGAGCAAACGGATCTAAACGTTTTTTTTTTTTTGGATGGAACAAATCATCAACCCACAAATTACTCCCGCCATTTTTCCCATCAGAATCCAAAAGTCACTCCTGGGCAAGAAGAAAACCGGACTTGAGATTGCAACTCTCCTAAATCCTTGAAATTTTCAATACTTTCAATCACAAATGATGGATCCACCCAGCTCAATCCCTTCAAACCGTCCATGGATGACCATTGAAAGCCCAATGGAGGCCAGGTATATTAGCTATCTTACTCTCTCTTTGGCCTTTGTTCTCTGTCTATTGTCTACTGTGCTATCTTACTCTTTCGTTTTTTTGGTTTTTTTCGTTCAAGAAAGGCTGTGTTTTTTTGGGGCTATATCCTCTGCCTGCAAGGTGTTTGATAAATGTTCTAAATAAGAAATAGAGCAAACAAAGAAGATAGTTGTACTAGTTTGGGCTCCATGGTATTGTTGATTTTTAAAATTCTTAGTCTTTACTTTGTGTTTGCCCCACTCTGTTTATAATTAAAAAACTAATGCCTGGTTACTAATGATTTGCATTGGACAGATAAGATATTATCTCCTGTTTAAGAGTTTAATTAAGATACTAAGTTGTCAAAAGATAACCTTGGGTTTTTGAAATATGTATAGGTATGTGATTTTGATGCTGTCAATGCTATGGACGTTGTAAAAAGAGAAGAGGAGATAGGCCTTTGTTAATGCCGCCGATGTTACATTTTTCTTTTGTTAAGATTGTCCTTGTTGTAAAAGAGAAGAGGGGATAGGCCATTGTTAATGCTGTCAATGTTACATTTTTCTTTTGTTAAGATTGTCTTTGATGTAAAAGAGAGGAGGGGATAGACCATTTTTAATGCTACCAATGTTACATTTTTCTTTTGTTAAGATTGTTCCTGTTACAGAAGAGGGGATAGGCCTTTGGTATGTAGCATTTTCCCTTCTTTAAAACAATTGTACCTTGTGCAAAGTTGAAACTTCTAGATTTTAAATCAATATTATTGGCAATTTGAATGTTTAGCAATAAATTACATTATATTACATGTATAGTTTACAAGCACCTATGAAATAACAAAGTAAGATAAAAGTGATAAAACTGATATTATTGCCAATAATCATTCATTACATATTTATAACTATTGAAACATTGGTAATACATGAAGCATTTTAGCCACTATTGATACATATTCTTCTTAAATATTGTGATCTCTAGTCTCTACCACTGTCTTTTTTCCAAAGAACTAAATCCTAAAAGCCACTGTGAATACCACTCAGTGATAGCCACCTGCATAACTAGTGTGCAATCATAGATCATCAACATCCAAGCTTTCAAGTGAACCTGAAATTAGAAGCTGGAAAAAAAAAGTGTCAAAGTGGGACCATAAAGATCAATATGATACATTAAAGTAAGTGTCAAAGTGTTAAAGAAGACTCAAAATTATCATTTGAGTGAAAATAAAGGGTAATAAGCACTTATCAAAAAAAAATTCATTATACAAATTTCCCCAAAATCATCATACAAATTTCATTGAATCCATGTGAAGAACCAGTCAATTCAAAAGTTCTAGATTTAATTAAAAGTCATGAAAAGCATGTTTTTGTATAGATTAAGAAGACTGAACCCGGGTCTAAGGTTGAAATGCAATTTTCAAGTCACCACATTGACAAAAATTGCTGAATAGTTCCCTCTAAACCTTTCACAACATTTTTATTGAGGGCAATTTCAGCAAGGCTAACACAATATATATATATATATATATATATATATATATATATATATATTGATAACAAATGCAACTAAAACCCAAACAACATCTGTCAATAATATATTCCCACACAGACCCATGCAACCCTTATTGAAACCCCAATTGGTCTTCTTTCAACAGAGACCAACCAATTTCTTTCCTCCATAACATCCACCACCAAACACAAAAGCCCCTACCAAAAAAAATTCAAAACCTAACATCTTAATAAAAGTCATAAATTGTAAAAGAAACCATCAAGCCGGTCCAAATATCAAATATATTGGTTTTCTCGATATGCCTTGTTTTCTTGACTCTTCTCAGTACCTGTAGTGAGCAGGCTTGTATGGACCCTCTACAGGGACACTAATGTAGTCAGCCATGGGATGATGCCTACAACCAACTTCCCAACTTCTTTCCATTTTTACTAAGAATCATTCTCATATTGCTGGAAAATTTGCAAATTTATTATCATATTAAGCGATGGATAAATTTCCAAATAGTAGCCTATAGTAGAAATCACTTTTCATAATTTTCTAACATTGATATAGCAGCTAAAAGAGGTGAGGTCTTAAGCTAAAACCATCACCTAGCTTCCCATAAATAGAGGTCCATAAAAAGGGGGCACAAAAATAGATCAAATTGTACATCAATGTCTTACCAAAGCAATTAGTGAACTAGTGACTTCGAAGTTATATGATTATAATGCGAAAGCCATATAATACAATTAATTGATTAATTATACCATCCATCCTTTCCAGTCACTCCTTTGCTTGGCAGTGGACTGAAGTCTTCAACAACCAGACGAGAATACTGGCTGTGTGTAAATCCATAGATTAAGGATAAATTATAAATTCATTTTTTAGAATTTTCAACTGTCAGAGGGTACTTAGTAAAGCAGAAAATTCAGAACTTGTATTGAAGACCTGATTAAAAGTATGAATTTCTACATTTGCACTAGAGTATCTTATCTAACATAGTACATGATCACCTAAAAAATAATAGAACAAGTCACTACTTAACCCACAATCTTAGACTCAAAAGATAATGAGATACAAAGACTTCCAATAATTAAACTCTTAAACAGGAGATAATATCTTACCTGTCCAGTGCAAATCATTAGTAACCAGGCATTGGCTTTTTAATTATAAACAGAGTGGGGCAAACACAAAGTAAAGACTAAGAATTTTAAAAATCAACAAAACCATAGAGCCCAAACTAGTACAACTATCTTCTTTGTCTGCTCTATTTCTTATCTAGAACATTTATCAAACACCTTGCAGGCAGAGGATATAGCCCCAAAAAAACACAACCTTTCTTGAACGAAAAAAACGAAAGAGTAATATAGCACAGTAGACAATAGACAGAGAACAAAGGCCAAAAAGAGAGTAAGATAGCTAATATACCTGGCCTTCATTAGGCTTTCAATGGTCATCCATGGACGGTTTGAAGGGATTGAGCTGGGTGGATCCATCATTTGTGATTGAAAGTATTGAAAATTTCAAGGATTTAGGAGAGTTGTAATCTCAAGTCCGGTTTTCTTCTTGCCCAGGAGTGACTTTTGAATTCTGATGAGAAAAATGGCGGGAGTAATTTGTGGGTTGATGATTTGTTCCATCCAAAAAAAAAAAAAAAAAAAAAAAACGTTTAGATCTGTTTGCTCACGTTAAGGTTCATGGCTGTTTTCTAAAGTTATCTCTTATTTGTGTTTTTAAAAGAGTAAGTTAGTGGATTGATGATGTGGCAGCATCTTAAACCATTAATTTTAAATGAGGGGTGAGGATTTAAAGAAATTTACCTGGTAGAGTACCCTAGGAACTCTAGAAGATCTAAATCCGACAATGATGCCTAAAAACAGTACATCTTCTTTCATCGGTACACTTTTCTTAATCCAAGACTCCGCCACACCATACTCCTCCATCATCCATATATGGCATATGTTACTCTTTTTTTCTATAACAATCAAAGCCAGCAATCCCTTGAACACTGCCAGATGTTGTGAATATGGAGAAAGTCCATCTAAGTAATTTTGAGGCAGCAATATCTTACGGAATCTCTCATCATTAACGTCAAAATACATAATGAATTTGTGGCCCTGAGAACGTGTTATACAGTGTAGGGCTCCATTAAAAAATACAAAGCAAGAGTCCTCCTCACTATCAAAATGAACTGATTCAATGGGTTTAGACCCACTTGAGGACTCCACAGATATGACAACCTTTCTCCAAGAATCGGTACTCAATGTGTAAATCTCAGCCTCAGCTGGCTTTGGCTTTACGTTTGGTTGATGAAAAATTGGATAAAAAATAATTCTTAGAATCTTGTAATCATTGATTTGATAATGATACGCAAGTCCATAAGCAACCATATCATGAAAATTCAAGAGAGTAGCTTGAACCTTCTTAAACTTTCTCATGCTTGGATTCCAAAAATAGATTATGTGATTCTCTTCTTCTTCTTCATCAACAAAGTAGAACATGCCCCTACAGTAGCCAACAAAACCGAAATCACAGGGGATTTGAAATCTAGAAATCTCGGTCAATGTGCGGTCGCTATTGTAAACAGCCGTACAAAATTCTTCTCTGCAAAACGAGGGTATATGCAACAGATAACCATTGTTATTGTCGTTATTGTTGTTGTTGTTGTTGTTATTGTATAATGATTTAGCTCTGTCAAACTGAGCCATAATGAAATTGTGGTTGGTGATTGCGCAGTACCAAGATTTAGATACACATCTAAATCGGATTAAGGATTTAACTGGTACCAAAGTGAGGATCTCATATACGAGGCCGTCCGGTAGACGCTGGGACAACAGTAGTTGAGACATCAGTGGTTTGATCGATGAAAGACGATTACAAAGGTCCGCTCTTCAACGTCTGAGGCTGATTTGGATTCCTGAATTTTGATTTACGCTAGGGCAAAGAATGGAAACACAAAACCTAATTGGAATTCAATTACCCAACCGAGGGTTTATTTAATTTTTTTTTGGGCTGTTTAAAAACACAAGGCTTCAAGGTTGGGCAAATTTATTTATTTTTTTGTGTCCGTGTCCGAGTCTGTGAAGAAGACTGAGCAATATTGAATGATCGGTTCAAGTAAAATATTAACAATTTTTTTTTTTTAATAGAATAAAACTGCATCTATTAATTGGAAAAAACGCTTAGCCAAGAACCACTAAAGTTACATGGTTAAGGATATGCACAAAAAAAAAAAAAAAAAAAACCATCTAACCTGCCAACTCGCCCAATCCAATTTGTGCGGATCCATTAAATGAGGTAGGTTGAGTTGGGCGGGTTAGACAACTATATTAGTGATATTTCTAACCCACCATAACCCTACCCAAATATATACTTTTTCATGCTACAAACTCTAGCTATCTCAGTTACTCACTCACTTTATTTCTCTCATCTTTTTTTCTTCTCTTTTAACTTTTCATACTCACCTTTCTCTTCCCTAATATACTCTAGCTACTCTCTCTAAGATTTTGTTCTTAATCTTACTACATGTATTGGTCTAATTTTAGATTTTATGATGTTTTTCTTTTCGGTGTGATAAAATTTCAATCATAATTAATAATCTAGTATTTTTAATTAAATTAATAAAAATTGTAATTTTTCTTTCCTTTTTTACTTGAGGGAGAAAAAATTATTCAATTTATTTGAAATAATTTCATTTGATGAATGAGAATGATCTAAATATTCTCTTGCTATCCTCTATAAAAGATAACCATTTTTATTGTTGTTATTGGATAATGATTTTTCTCAGTCGTAGTGTGCATTGATGAAGACGGGTTGGTGATTGTCGAGTCCCGAGATTTGAAGACACACTTGAATCAAATTAAGGATTTCACTCGAATCAGTATGACCAATACGATGTCGACCAAAAGACACTGGGACAACAACTTTGGCTTTTTCACAAGTCGAGACATTGCATTCAAAACTAAAATAATAGAAGAATGCCATGTCCCGATTATGTGCATTATCAAGGTTATAGAAGAAACATAACAAAAAATTTATTTTGTTTATTGGATAATGTTTTTCTTAATTTTTAGAGTAAATTACAAGTTTAGTCATTAACTTTAGGGGTGTGCAGCCAACCCACCAACCCACCAAAATCGACCCAACCCAACCCGACCCGCCGGGTTAGGTCGGGTTTTAGGCCTTGGTGGGTTGGGTTGGGTTACAAAAAAATTTTTGATAGCGGGTCGGATTGAGTTTGGTTTATAAAATTTCAAACCCGCCAAACCCAACCCGACTCACCCATATATTTAATATATATATATATATATAATATATTATATATTTAATAATTTTTTAAAATAACCAACTTTTCTTATTCTATATAAAAGCCAATTAGTTCATACAAACCCTAGTAAATTACTATTTTTTTTGATATATTTATATTTATATCTTTTTTACTCAATTTAATAATAATAATAATAATAATAATAATAATAATAATAATAATTTGTCCAACCCATGGTTCAACCCAACCCATGTGGGTTGGGTTGGGTTGGACTTATGTGATGGGTTGAGTTGGGTTGAATTTTTTTTGACCCATCATGGTGGGTTGGGTCAAAAATTCCCCTCAACCCGACCCATGCGCACCTCTAATTAACTTTTACACTAAATTTCAATTTGGTCCTTAATATTTTACATGTGTAAATTTAGTCCATAATCTTTTAGTAATATATCAAAGTAGCTATCGTTGTTAAGTAATAGATGGAAAATGCTAATATGACTAACGATAAAAATAAAAAATTATTTTTATGTCTTATTAGATGATACGTTTACTGCCACATGGAGCAAAAATTTTAATTAAACATTTGTTGGAATATCAACTATAATTTGGTTGAGTAATTTGAAGTATTTATTTGTAGACCCACTATACAATCCTTGTTAACTGAAGAGGGAATGCACGTTCTACAAATCTATTATTTGTGATTGAATTATTCAAATGGATCTTCAATTGGAACGAAAATCACAGGTGGCCTTGGTGGGTCTTCAAATGGGTGTGATTCGAACGATAAAGGCACATGAGTCTTCAAAATCACAGTGGTCTTCTTCTTTAATTGCATAAATATCTGAAGAATCCAATTAGGTTGCTTATGAATATGCGCCTTCTAATGTATTACAGATTTTGCTAGTTTGCTCGGTTAATTGGATTCGAATGTGTGGCTATTATCAAAATGTTAGAGACTAAATCGGCACATTTAAAATGTAAGGACACAATTCGAACTCCCGATCCACAATCAAAAGGGAAAGGGCTTGAAAAGCTTTTTTACAATAAATTTGTTGAGAGTGAGCTCGAAATCTAGATTTCAAATGTGGTTTAAACAACAAAGAAAGAAAGGGCTTTGGGCCCAATGGCACAAATAAGGAGTTATCTGTAATAATATAAATGAAAACTCCTTCTCGGACTGTGTCCGAGAATAGTTTATAATATTACTTCTTAAGGTCGATCACAATTGTTTATACTATTCTTTCTCTTTTCAAAGAAAAGCCTCCCATTCTTCCGAAGGTCACTTCTCTTATTTATACTTCATCTTCCTCCCCTTCTCATCTTCCACCTCATGGTTATAACGCTGGTTTTAGATACTTGTCCCATCAAATTTCCCTGAAGTCCTCTAGGGTCAGGGACCAAGTTCCAAACCTCATGCTCAGGTCCTATTTCTCCATTAATGCAGTCAGTATATCAATTGCAAAGTCTTTAATATGTGGGCGGTGGTAGCAGCTTTACCTTAGATTTTCCACCGCCCTTTCTATTGTCCTCCACGTGTACCGTGTTTTCTCGAAGTCATAGGAATTTCTATAACATAGCTTGAGGATGTCAAACCTCTCTTTCTATTACCTCGGCTTTACTATTCGAGGACAAAGCCTTCCTCGGACATAATTATTCATACGTTATCACATCTTTACCTAGTATTTTCTTTACGAGGTACATTCACACACCCCTAGATCATTTGATGTCCTCGGATTGGGCTTTTAGCCCAAGAGATATTTTGGGCCATCCTTTATAAATTACTGGGACCAATGTCCCTACAATAGCCCCTCGAGATTCTTATTTCTTCAATTTGGAATGAAAAGAGGATCTCGACATCAATCTCCTTTTGTCCTGCGAATTTTTGGCAATATTGCTGACAGGGACAATGACTTCTGAACTACCCATCGCATATTCCCAACGCTTCGGCATGCAAAGCATCGCTAAATTAAATTCTGGCGCCTCTATGTTCCTCACATTCAGGGATGTGACACATATCCAACGGTTGAGAGTTGCTCTTGGGCTGAGGCAGGAATTCTCCCGCTTCATAATTCCTATTGATATATAAATATTAATTTCTTTCAAATCTTCTCACACACCACAACGCTCCTATAACGTACCTACCACATTTGCCATCTCCACGTGCTTTCTCTTTTTACCAAATACCCTATCTGAGGTGACCGTGCCTTCTTCCTTTTTTTAAAGTAAGTTCTCTCATACTCTCTCCATTTCTTATCAGCTCTTGTTCTTTTTGTTTTTCTTCCTTTCCTTTTCTTTTTCTCTGTACTCCGCTATCCTCAGCTTAGTCTATTTAGTTTCTTTACACCCCTTTTTTTTTTTTCAAAAATGGGTAGATTTGCATCCCTGGTGGATTCAAACGAAAAAATAGAGAAATTTAAGGCTAAATACCGAATTCCCTTGAGCGTATCTATTAGGTACTGTACAGAAGAGGAGTCTTTTGTAAAAAGAAAAACGGGGGAGGTAGTAATCCCGATGATTGCATTCATCGAAGGAGGAATGAGAATTCCAATGGGTACTATAACTAGGGATTATCTTAGGGCTTTTAGATTAGCTCCTACCCAATGCGCCCCAAATGTCTTTAGGATCCTAGGTTCCATAGATGCCTTAAATGAGAAGATGAACCTAGGGCTCACTCATCACGATGTGAACTGGGTTTATAACCTCCATTACCTAACAAAAAAAAGATGAATATTACCTAAAATCTAAACATCCAGCAGTTAGGTCAATTCAGTGTCTGCTCGAATCCAATAAGGGTCTAAAAAACGACTTCCTGATCATATCAAGAGATTAGCACGACGACTTACTCTGTCTGACAAGGGAGGGGACTCCAGGTGAAGTTTTGGATTTTATCTAAAACCCTTAAAAACCACCCCTTTTATCCTTTTATTTATTCTTACCTTATTTTTTCTTTCTTTTGGACAATTCTGCAGACCCACACACAGCGAATCATCACCCTCTCCTTGTTGATTTTAGGAGATTGGACAGAATTTTACAAGCTGAAGTGTTCGTGCATACAAATGCCCAACTCTGAGTGGCTCATCTAATCCTTGGCTACAATCCCATTTCCAAAGCTTTCCAGGCGTCGAAGTGTGTGATCAAAGCCAAGGACCCCCATTTTCCTCGGATCAGTGTTGCCGTTGAAGGTTTCTTGATACCCGAGGGGACTCCTATTCCTCAGGGTGCTCTAGTTACCCAACCCGTACAACCCCCACAACCAGTTTCAGTTGGGATTCCCTTAATCCCTATTTCAACACAACACATACTTGGTGAAGCAACCTCTTCCCAACCTAGCATAAAAGAAGAAGAAGAGATTGTCGAAGTATCCGATTTTGAGGATGAGTTCGAGGTTTTTAATCAACCCCACTCTCCTGAAGACCAAATTTCTATCCTCGGCGCATCCTCTCAAGTCTCACAAGACATTATCCAACAATCCGATCTTATGGGTATCCAGCGCAAGGCCAAGCCGAGTTTAAAAGATGTACTGGAGGCTCAAGCGAGGTCTCAAGAGCTTCCTAAGGAACCTCGCCCTAGGGTCTAAGATAAAGGTGCTGAAAAAGGCCCTGAATCCAGGCTCCCTCCTCCTCGTCCTCTTTCCCAACCTCAGCGTACCAACCCGGCTGACCTTAAAAGAAAACGGGACCAGCAAAAAGGAAAAAAAGTGATGGAGATAGGAAAGGGCTCTCTTCCTAAAGAGCTTGAGATCGAAAAAGGAGGAAAGCAGGCCCGTACCGTGCAGATGAGGTCAGATAGACGGACCGAATCTCACATGGCCGTACACGCTCCACTCTGGCTCCCTGACATGACTATGGATGACCATGCCATTACTGTTGACGCATCCATTAGAAATTTCGATGAGGGGACTGTTGCTTGCGTAGCAGACACATTGGAGCAAGTTTTGCTGCTCCCCGAGGACATGGGTGAGCTGAGAAAGAAGAAAGACCACAATGTCTTTGATTCTAAAGAAGGAACTTGCCATGGTAAGCATCTCTTCTAAACCTTGCCCATTTTTATTCTTGTTACTTCATAAAACTTATAACTTTGTCTTTTTTGTATTGTTGTCTTTTCGTTCATAGGCTGTTCAATCTGCCTATAGGGCAGAAGAGATCGCCATCAGCTCATACAAATCTTTGAAGGCCGAAGAATCAAGGCCCGAAACCGCCCAAAGGATCTCGGACCTACAAAAGAGAAAACTGCAAGAGGTCTCAGACAAACTGGTTAAGGCAGAGAGTGAGAAGTCAGGTTTGGAGGCTACTCTTAAGACAACGGCGAAACAAACCGAGGACCAACGACTGCTGCTTAGGCAAACTGATGAGAATCTTGCTGCAGCACGAAAGCTCATTGAAGACCTTAAAAAAGATTTGAAGGAGTCTGAGAGGGTAAAAGAGGAGGCTATCAAGAGCAAAGAGAAGGCCCTTCAAGAAAAAGAAGAGGCTGAGAATGCAAAAGACCGAGCCGAACATGAAGGTTATGAGGTTGGTGTGAAGGAGATCACAGAAACCTTCAAAGCTTAGGTCCCTGAGGTATGTAGGCATTACTGCCTCCAAGTGTGGAACGAGGCACTCTCCCGAGCTGGGGTTGAGGCTTCTTCTACTCTTTGGAAAGCAGAGAGTGCCTACTATCCTCCAACCATTCGAGCCTCTGACCTTCCTCAAATTGATGATGATGTTGCCCTACCACAATCTGAGGATAAGGAAAGTGAGCTGGCCGAAGACTCCGCTTTTGCTGAAGATCAACTCCCCAAGCAAGTTGATCCAATAGAAGGAAAGGCACTAGAGGACACACAGCCCTCAAGTGACCTTAATGACTCTCCCAAGGACGAGCAGGGTGATTAAGCGAATCCAATAACCTTGAAGGATGATCCCAAGGGTAAAGGAATAGCTGTTGAGTCTTCAGTGCAACCTCAACTTCCTTAAGACCCTAAAGGCCCTTTGAAGATAAAGTTGAAGCAGTGACCATTCTCCTCTCGTCTTTAGCCTTTCCTTTATTTCTACTTAGTGTAATTTTTCTGATATTTCGCTAGTACCTTTGTAATTTCAAAGAATTTTTTGAATTTAATGAAAACATAAATTCTACTTCCTTTGTTTGATGTTCTTTTTTGCCTTTGTTTTGTCGTGATCATACTACTTCATATTTGTTTTGCCATATTTAGAACAGTAATCCTTTTACCCTTATTAGTTTACTAAAGTCAAAGCAGCAACCTGGATTGATTTTTAGGCAATAAACATGTTCAACATGTCTATAAATGCATTAAGTGATACTCATAGATTTTTATCCATTTATCACTATCTCAGGGAGAATTTAAGATATAAGTAGTTGAATTTCATTTAGATGGGGCATGTCTAAGGATCAAAACGTTTATTAGGCTTTGTTCGATACTTAGATAAGGCATATGGTTCAATGATCTAGGCATACTAAGCTTCAGTTTGATACTAAGATAAACGAATTGAAATGTTTATTTTTCCGAAGTAGATGATTCGAGGACCGGGCATAACTTAGGTTCTATTTAACATTTGATAAAAAATATCAATTTAAACGAGGTGTGTGGTCCGAGGATCCAGGCATACCAAGCTTCAGTTTGATACTAAGATAAATGAATTGAAATGTTAATTTTTCCGAAGTAGATGATCCGAGGACCAGGCATAACTAAGGTTCTATTTAACATTTGATAAAAAATATCAATTTAGACGAGGTGTGTGGTCCGAGGATCCAGGCATACCAAGCTTCTATTTGATACTTAGATAAACTAACTGAAATATTAATTTCCCCAAAGTAGATGATCCGAGGACCAAACATAACTAAGGTTCTATTTAACATTTGATAAAAAATATCAATTTAGACGAGGCATATGGTCCGAGGATCCAGGCATACCAAGCTTCAGTTTGATACTTAGATAAACTAACTGAAATGTTAATTTTCCCAAAGTAGATGATTCGAGGACCAAGCATAACTAAGGTTCTGTTTAACACTTGATAAAAAATATCAATTTAGACGAGATATGTGGTCTGAGGATCTAGGCATACCAAGTTTCAGTTTGATACTTAGATAAACGAACTGAAATGTTGATTTCTCCAAAGTAGATGATCCAAGAACCAGGCATAACTAAGGTTTCGTTTAACACTTGATAAAAAATATCAATTTAGACGAGGTATGTGGTCCGAGGATCCAGGCATACCAAGCTTCAGTTTGATACTTAGATAAACGAATATAATGAACGCAATATAGTGTCAATAAAAATGGCCGAAGTGCCTTACATTTAATAATAGTACCTTCATAGGTTATTTACATTCCAGGGACATTGTACAGCATATTCATCTAGATCTTTAAGATTATAAGCCCATATGCCTGCAACCAAGGTAATACAATAAGGTCCTTCCCAATTGGGCGCCAATTTTCCCCATGCTGGGTTCTTTGTTGTACCCAAAACTTTCCTCAGTACCAAGTCCCCAGGTGCAAGAGGTCGCAGTTTGACATGAGAATCATACCCTTGCTTGAGTTTGTGTTGATAATAAGCTAGTTGAACCATGGCATTCTCTCGTCGTTTTTCAACTAAGTCTAGATTTCTCTCCAATAGATTATCGTTGATGTCTGGAGTGAAGGAGTTCTTCCTTAGTGTTGGGAACCCAGTTTCTAGAGGTATTATTGCCTCGGCTCCATAAGTCATGGAGAAGGGTGTTTCTCCTGTGGACCTTTGTGGTGTAGTTCGATATGTCCACAAGACATGTGGCAGTTCTTCCATCCATCTTCCCTTAGCATCACCCAATCTTTTCTTGAGCCCATTAACTATCACTTATTGACGGCCTTGACTTGTCCATTCCCTTAAAGGTAAGCTGGAGTGGAATATCTATTCGTGATGCCTAGATCACCACAGTATTTCCTAAAGGCCTTACTATCAAATTGTAGACCAGTATCTGAAATGAGAGTATGAGGGATTCTAAACCTGGTGACAATGTTCTTCCATACAAACTTTTTTGCTTTCATGTCTCTGATATTTGACAATGGTTCAGCTTCAACCCATTTGGTGAAATAATCCGTTCCGACGAGGAGCCACTGCCTATTTTTTACTGCTTTTGGGAAAGGTCCAGCAATGTTCAAGCCCCATTGAGCAAAAGGCCAAGGGCTAGACAGAGGATTAAGAACACCTCCTAGTTAATGTATGTTAGGAGCGAATCTCTGACATTGGTCACACTTCTTCGCATAATCATGTGCTTCTCTCTGCATATTGGGCCACCAATAGCCCTGAGTAAGGGCTCTATGAGCTAAAGACCTTCCTCCAGTGTGGCTTCTGTAAATCCCTTCATGTAACTCTTCCAAAAGTAAATCTGTTGCTTCTGGGTGCATACATAACATATATGGTCCCGAAAAAGAGCGTTTGTATGATTTCTGATCCTCGGATAGCCAGAACCGAGGTGATTTCCTACGAACTTTATCTGCTTCGGACTTTTCTTTAGGCAAGACATCATCTTTGAGAAATGTCACAATTGGATCCATCCAACTAGGCTATGTCCTAATTTGAAGAATTTGAGTGGCATTATTATTCGTCCCATTGGGTTTCCACAGATCTTCAACAAGGATGACCCGAGGTAGGCCTTGCGTCGAGGACGTTGCGAGTGTGGCTAAGGAGTCAGCATGAGTATTCCACACCTGGACACATGCAATAAAGAAAAGGACTCAAATTTGGATTGCATATACCTGACTTGGGTTAGGTATCCTTGCATTCTTGAATCTCTTGCCTCTAGCTTCCCTTCCACTTGGCCTACCACCAATAGTGAATCCGAGGACATTTGTACTACCTTCCCTCCCATCTTATAAACCATGTTCATTCCAGTGAGGACGGCTTCATATTCTACTTCATTGTTGGTGGCTGAGAACCCCAATCTCAAAGATTTCTCAAAAGTAATTCCCTCAGGGGATACCAAAACTAATCCCACCCCAGATCCTCTTTGGTTTGCTGCTCCATCAACATACACTTTCCACAGCAGTGGCTCTTTGCACAAAATCATGCCTATTGATTTTTTGACCATGCCTGATCCTTTAATATACTCTTCTAATGAGGGCTCAGCAAACTCTGCCACAAGATTTGCAATGACTTGCCCCTTTATAGAGGTGCGAGGCATATACTTGATATCGAAAGCCCCTAAGATAGTTCCCCATTTGGAAATTCTCCCTGTATAATCCGCACTTCGAAGTATAGACTTAAGAGGGAGTTGTGTTAGGACAACAACTGTATGAGATTGGAAGTGATGAGGAAGCCTTCGCGTAGCATGCACCACCGCCAAGATTGCTTTCTCCAGTGGTAAATAATTTACCTCGGCTTCATGTAGAGACTTGCTTATGTAATAAACTAGCCTCTGTACGTTATCATCATCCCGTATAAGAACCAAACTTACTGCATGATTAGCTATTACAATATAGGCAAACAGAATTTCATCAATTTCTGGTTGAGACATAACAGGTGGTTGTGAGAGATATTCTTTAAGTTGTTGAAAAGCCACTGCACACTCCTCGGTCCATTGAAAACCCTTCCATCTATTCAATAATTGAAAGAAAGGCCTGCATCTGTCTGCGGACCAAGAAATAAATCAGTTGAGGGCAGTAGTCATTCCTGTTAGTCTCTAAATCTCTTTAGGATTTCGAGGTGGGTGTAAGTTGCTAATGGCCTTTACTTGAGCAGGATTCACCTCAATTCCCCGATGAGTTATCATATAACTTAGAAACTTGCCTGACCCTACACCAAAAGAACATTTAGAGGCATAGAGTCGCAATTTATACTCTCTCAGCTTTGAAAAGTGTTGCTCAGATCTTCCAAATGCGTAAAAACTGCTTTAATCTTTACCACCATATCATTCACATAGACCTCAATAGTTTTTCCTAACTGTGGCTCAAACATCCTTTTTATCATCCTTTGATAGGTAGCCCCTGCGTTCTTCAAACCAAAGGGCATCACCTTATAATGATAATTTCCTGTAGGAGTGACAAATGCAGTCTTTTCCTAGTCCTCTACAACTAAAGGTATTAGGTGGTAACCTTGGAAAGCATCAAGAAAACTCATCCGATGATGCCCAACAGTAGCATCTACCAACTGATCAATCCGAGGCATTGGGAAAGAATCCTTCGGACAAGCTTTGTTTAAATCTGTGAAATCCACACAAACTCTCCACTTCCCATTCTTCTTCTTTACCACCACCGTATGAGCTAACCATTCAGGATAAAAAACTTCTTTGATAGCACTTGCCTTCTTAAGTTTGAGCACTTCTTCCTTCACAGCTTCAGAATGCTCCTTGGAGGATCTCCGAGGTGGTTGCCTCCTTGGTACTACGGCTGGATTGAATTTTAAATGATGACAAATGAAACTCGGATCAACCCTAGGGGCTTCATAAGCATTCTATGCAAATACATCCATATTTTTCTTCAAAAACAAAATCAGCTCTTTCCTCTCCTCTTGTGGCAATTGAACCCCCACCTGAAAGAACTTTTCAGGGTCATCGTCTATGAGAATCCTCTCCAATTCTTCACATGCAAGTTCATCTACCTTGGTAGTGGCCAAATGCTTTGATTGCTACAACGTTTCGCTAGCCGAGGTCGAGGAATTCGGTTCAAGTTAACCCAGAATTGCAGCCGTGACACATTGTCGAGCCACAGACTGACTCCCAAACAGTTCTACCACCTAATCTCCAGAAGGAAATTTAACCTTGACATGCAAGGTTGAGGAAACGGCACCCAAAGCATGCAACCAAGGTCTTGCCACAATAGCCGTATAGGGAGAATAGGCGTCCACTACAATGAAATCTACGTCTACCACCTCTGGGCCTGATTGTATAGGCAGCCTAATTTTTCCTTTTGGTATGATAGCCTTTCCCTCAAAGCTTATCAAGGGAGAGTCATAAGCCATAAGATCTTCAAGTTTTAAATTTAACCCTTTAAACAGGTCAGGGTACATGATATCTGCGCCACTGCCTTGATCGACCATCACCCTCTTCACATCATAATTCCCTATTCTTAGGGTAACAACTAAGGCATCATCATGTGGCTGGATAGTCCCGATTTTGTCCTCTTCTGAGAAACCCAAAACTAGTAGGATATTCGCCTTAATCCTCTTCAGCTGATCCCTTGATTCCTCGACCAAGGTTCGAGCCACAGACATCACCCTAAAAGGAGTTGAGCCAGTCCTTCCAGGTGCCGCGAAAATAACATTGATTGTACCTAGAGGAGGCCTTGACGAAGAACCACCGTGGTTTGCCGCCCCTGAGTGGTTTCCTTGCCCATTAGGTTGATATAGGAATTGCTTTGACTTTCCCTCCTTAACCAATTGCTTCAAATGATTCCACAGAGTTCGACAATCCTCGGTGGTATAACCCCTCTCCTGGTGATAATGGTAATGAAGATTTTGGTTGCGTCTTAAAGGGTCCCCTGCCATCTTATTGGGCCACTTGAAGTATGACTCATGCCTGATTTTCTCCGACAGCTGCTGCATCAGTTCCTTGAAAACGGTGTTGACCACCTGTAGGGCCGTAGGACCAGCTTGTCTGGAAAAATCCCTTGCAGGCCTGTTGTTGTTGTATCTGTCCGACCTGAAATCCCTCCTCTCTTGAGAGATAACCTTTGCCTTGCCCTTTCCTTGCTGTTGATCTTCCTCAACCCTTTTGTACTCATCGATGCGATCCATGAGCCGATGCACGCTTCTGACAGGCTTTTTTGTCAAAAATTTCCTCAAGTCATGCTCTGTAGGTAGGCCGACCTTGAAGGTCCTTATCGCCGCATCATCGAAGTCCCCATCAATTTCATTGAACATCTCCCAATACCTGTCTGAATACGTTCTCAGAGTTTCCCCTTCCCTCATGGCCATGGATAATAATGAATCCAAAGGCCGAGGAACTCTACAGCATGTGATGAAACGAGAGGCAAATACCCTAGTAAGTTCCTTGAAAGAATTGATAGAGCTTGCCCTCAAGCCATCAAACCATCTCATGGCCACGGGCCCCAGGCTAAAGGGAAAAATCTTGCATATCAAAGTCTCATTCTTGGAATGTACTGCCATTTTTTGGCTGAAATGGCTCACATGCTCCACAGGATCCGTTCGGCCATTGTAAATAGTGAAGGCCGGTTGTGTGAAGTGCCGAGGTAGCCTCCCTTCCTCTAACTTGCGTGTGAAGGGTGACTTGGAGATTTGGTGCAACGCCCTGCCCATTGCATCATTTCTCAAGCCCCTAGAAGAATAGTTCCTACCCTGCCGCCCATGCAGGTTGTCTTCCTCGCAAGAGAAAGATTCATCTGGGGGAGTTCTGGACCTCTGCTTGTAATTGTCATCCTCGAAACCCTCCGAAGAGGGATCGGAGACAGAAAGAGTTCGCCTTTGCCTCTCGTGACGTAATTTCCTTTTTAAGCTGTCAATTTCTTTATGCATGGCCTTGGTATTTTCCTCATGAAGAACTCTACTTCCCCCTTATGAATGACTCCGACTTCTGGTAGTGTGCGTAGTATGCACACTACCTTCCCGGTTCTCTTCGTGCTCAGGATGCAAGGAGTGATCCTCGTGCTGGGAGCCCACAGACTTTGCACGGTGTTGTGGTCCTAATCCCACCATGATGTTTTAAACCTCTTCAAAGACTAAATTCCCACAGACGGCGCCAATTGTAAGGACACAATTCGAACTCCCGATCCACAATCAAAAGGGAAAGGGCTTGAAAGGCCTTTTTACAATAAATTTGTAGAGAGTGGGCTCGAAATCTAGATTTCAAAGGTGGTTTAAACAAAAAAGAAAGAAAGGGCTTTGGGCCCAATGGCACAAATAAGGAGTTATCTGTAATAATATGAATAAAAGCTCCTCCTCGAATTGTATCCGAGGATAGTTTATAATGTTGTTTCTTAAGGTCGATTACAATTGTTTATACTATTATTTCTCTTTTCAAAGAAAAGTCTCCCCTTCTTCCGAATGTCACTTCTCTTATTTAAACTTCCTGTTCCTCCCCTTCTCATCTTTCACCTCATGGTTATAACGCTGGTTTTAGATACTTGTCCCATCAAATTTCCCTGAAGTCCTCTAGGGTCAGGGACCAAGTTCCAAACCTCATGCTCAGGTCCCATTTCTCCATTAATGCAGTCAATATATCAATTGCAGAGTCTTTAATGTGTGGGTGGTGGTAGCAGCTTTACCTTAGATTTTCCACCGCCCTTTCTATTGTCTTCCACGTGTACCGTGTTTTCCTGAAGCCATAGGAATTTCTATAACATAGCTTGGGGATGTCAAACCTCTCTTTCTATTACCTCGGCTTTACTATCCGAGGACAAAGCCTTCCTCAGACATAATTATTCATACGTTATCACATCTTTACCTAGTATTTTCTTTACGAGGTACATTCACACACCCCTAGATCATTTGATGTCCTCAGATTGGGCTTTTAGCCCAAGAGATATTTTGGGCCATCCTTTATAAATTACTAGGCCCAATGTCCCTACATAAAACATTAGGGATTGAAGTGTAAAGGTTAGAGACCAAACTTGAAATTTACCCTAATTTATATTTGGAGAGAGGTTTTATTCTCATTTTATTATTATGATAGTGTAACTTAAAATTGTGGGATTTAAAATACTACATTGAGCCCAAATCCTGTTTAAAAGTACGGAACCCAAACACAGGGTCATAGACTTATAGTCTTCATTTATGAAGAATGTTGAAAACATTCTCTCAATAGATAACAATCCACGTCTAAAGCTACAAGCAAAACTGCACTATTGGTCGCTGAAATTTACACTATAAGCACAATTGGTCTCTTAAATTTCAAGTGAGCACTATTGGTCCCTTAAGTTTAAAAAATGAACAGTGTTAGTATTTTTGTTAGCTGCCATTAGTGTTAATACCTATGTGGATAACAATACATTGATGTGGGATCTTTTTAATTGATGTGGCATTTCTTCTTCTTTTTCTTTTTTTTAATATTAGTCTTTTTGTTTAGTGTTAGTGTTAATTCCTTTTTCTCATCACCGGTATCACTTCAAGCTCTAATCCTTGGTTACTTGCACTTAGACTAGCACCAGAGAGAAAAGGGAGATGATGATGATAATGAAGAAGTAATGGGTTTCTTAGAAGCCAATGAATAGTGGCCATTACAAATTACAAAGAATCTGCCTTCACCTGCAAACCAGGTTACAAAAACTTCGTTCCTTCCTTCTTTTCTTTTCTTTTTTTTTTTTTTTTTAATCTATGCTCCTCCTTTGCTCACAATCTATCACCCCCAAAAGATCCAAATCTTAATGATCAAATAAAAAATTTCATCCTTCAAAAAGCATAAAAACATCCAAAAGAAAGAAAGTAATAAAAAATAATAATAATAATAAATAAAAAGATCTGGAGAGTTTTTGGTAGAACATCGCCTGAGATAGATAGTCCAGCTTTAACCGGGTTGGTGGTCAATGAAGAGATGCTGGTAGTGAAATTTTTTTTTTTTTTTTTTCAAAATGTTTTGGTGTTTTACTTCTTTTTTTTAAATATGAATAGATTCTTAACTTAAAATTGACTTGTAAGTTTTTCTTCAAAATAGCTTGTGTCATAGTTACACGTTTGTAGAGATCTTGTAGTAATAGTGTAAATCTTGAAATAGTTTTAGCATTTTAATATATAAGCCACATCAATTAAAATGAAGATATGTCAATGTTCCGTTAGCCACATAGGCATTAACACTCATGACAAATAACAAAAGGACTAACATTGTTAATTTTTTAAACTTGAGGGACCAATAGTGCTCACAAGGTAAACTTCAGAAACCAATTATATAGTTTCGCCAAAGTTACAATGTGCCATGCATCCACTAGTCCAAATAGATGATAAATATCTAGGCTATGAATATTGACATCTTGGCCATACAACTTTTTAGTTTTTATACAATATACCATGCATAAGAGAGCTTGATTAATTTGAGTATAAAGAAGTTTAGGGGGGAAAAGCCCCTATAATTAATTAGGTTAACATTCATGATGTCAAGATGGGGAAGATATGGTACATCCTCGGCCGTTAACAAGCCCGGCTTTGACAGGGTGGTTAAATAATTGGCTATCATGCATAATTATGTTTTAATTCATCTGCATTTCACATAAACACAGTTTTAAAAAAGATCTTTGATCTAGAACAAGACACAAGATGTTGGACCAGATTACCTCTGCAACTTTGCATTTTTGTCTTGGCCAATCTGCTCTTCACCTCTTCCTTTTCATGCAAGAGTACGGCAAATAATTAACAGAAAAGATTCAATTAGAATTTGAGAACAACTTTCATCATAATAATTCTTGAAGCTGTTTAATTAAATCTCTTGTGAATCATAGTTTTCTTAGTAGCGAAATGCAAATGACACAAAATTGAAAACTTCTCACTCCTACCAAGATTAATGAGCATAGTCCGTAGAAAAATTTTCAAAATTATGGGTACCCCAAGAATCAAGAGTTTGCAGGCAAAACATTTTTAATAGTTAACTTGTGGTTGTGTGCAATGGTTGTGTGTAGTAGATGTGGTGGATATTATTTGGTGGTGGTGGTGGTGGTGGTGGTGTGGTTATGTGTGTGGCTGTGATGGTTGTGTGCAATAATTATGTGTAGTAGATGTATTATGTTACAGGGCCGGCCCAACAAAATTTAGGGCCTAAGGCGGAAATTTTATGTAAGGCCTTTTTATATATAAACATTAATTAAATATATATATATATATAATATTAATTAAATTAAGATTAATTTGATGTAAATATAGAAATTGATGAATAATAATAATTAGACTAAGGTTAATTTCATACAGAGGATTGAATATCATAGTTGAACTATAAATTTAAACAAAAAGAACTAGAATTTTTTTTTTTTTTTTAAACTTACTTTAACTTGGATATATAACTATGCATAGTTAAGTACAATTGTAACCTAAATTTTAATTTATATATTCTTTTTAAGAGAAAGAGATAGATAAATATTATTTGGTGCGTGGCTTTGTAGGATATTAGTTTACAAAAATTAATATCTCAAACTATTAGAAGAGATTAGTCATCATTGATGATATATCATATTTGCAGCATTTTTTTTGAAACATTTTAGGGTTTCAATTGGTTTTAATTTCTATTGGTCTCCTATTTTGGAAACCTTGTTAGAAATGAAAAAGAAAAATACTAAAGATACTGCAAAATGTTCACAATATAATGTGATAATGACTGTAATTGATGAAATTCAACAACTTAATTTATTTGTGTTTGAATTAATTTGTTATGTGATTGGTGACATGTTAGTTAAATTTAAATTTAAACCTATAGTAAAATTTGTGGTATCTTTAACATCACTTTAAAAAAAAGTACTAATTATTTAAAAAATGTTATATTTTTATAAAATTTTGGGCCATCACGAATAGAAGTGGGGCCTTTTTTTAGTAGGGATTTTTTTTTAGGCTGTGGGGCCTTAGGCCTAGGCCTAAGTTGCCTAGGCCTTGAGCCGGCACTGTTATGTTATTATGGTGGATATATTATTTTATTGTAGTAGATATCTTGTTTTATTGTGATGTTTATATTATTTTATTGTATTGAAAGCTAAAATAGATCAACTGCTGTAACATATGCGTAGATAAAATAGATAAAATAACTTTTTTGTGATGCCAAATAGCTAAATTTTTAGCTCCACTGCTGTGGATGCTCACAGATGCACAGATGCACTTATCTGCAAATACATAAATAAATAGAAACTTCTTAGTAGCTTAACACGAAACAATAAATGACTAGTCAATATGAATATCAAAAAGATGACTGTCTACCTAGAAACTCCAACTTATTTTCATATTCAGATGAGATGTTTACCCTCATCAAGTAAAACTAAGCTCCTCACTAAATTATCTGTGTAAATCATACATGCAGGCACTGGAATTGTAAGAATATTCTCCTTTAAACTCTCAGGGTCAAATAAAATAATTATTTTTTGAAAATCCTTTATCTTTTAAATCAAGAGCTCTCCATTAAGAGTGCAGCCAAAGAATTTTGTAGCTCCTTTTATTGGTACACATTATTTAGTCCAATACCGGACCACACCGTACTCCTTCATCACCCATATGTGACATGTCACAATCCATAGTTAGAACTCCACCAATACCAAAGACAATCAGAGCCAACGATTTCTTGAACACTACAAGACATTCAAAATATAGAAAAGATTCATCTAAGTGATTTTGGGGCAGAAATATCTCACAGAATCTCTCATCATTGACGTCAAAGGACAAAATGAACCTATGGAGCCGAAAATATGCTAAAAAGTGCAAAGCTCCATTAAAAAATAAACTGGGTGATTCAGATTCATAATCAGTTGATCCATTTGATCCAGACCAACTAAATGACTCCACCAATATTGCATGCCCTGTCCATGAATCAATACTCAATTTGTAAATGTTGGCCACAGCTGATAATGGTTTATTGTCTTAGAACACAAGATCTGCAAAAGCTTGGATAAGTTTCAATCAAGCAAGAGCTACCACTTTCAACTCTCTAAGACTTGGGTTCAACAATACATTGTCATCATCTTATGATAATATAGTCGGTCATTGTTTTGACTGAAGGATAACTGAAAAAATATTGAGGTTTGTGTTAATTTGTGGCTAATACCTTCAGTCACATTAGCCATGACAAGCTTTAAAATTTATATCTCATGCTTTACTCCCCATTCTAAATTATTTTATTTCTCTCTCCATAAATGATGAAGACCAATAGTTAAGCCAATCTGCACATGTTCCGCTTACTTGATATCAACAAATAAGGAAAGCGTGAGTTCCAGTTAGCTTAACTGGTAAAGTCTCTGATGGTTGAATAAAAGATCTAAAGTTCAATTTCCGCCTACTCCAAAAACCGATTGGTATCTTGGTCTAATAATAAAGAGTTATCATCAGAAGCGGATGCCATAGATTGTAAAACTCTCAAAATATAAAAAATAAGAAAAGTATAGATTGTGAAACTCTCAAAATATAAAAAATAAGAAAAGTATCTTATGAGATAATCTCGTAACAAGCCCCCATACACCTATAATACCCACATATTGTGAGAGCTATGGTTCATGAAATGGTCTAATAACATAATATTTTCAACAAGTGACATGAGAGTGCATAAATTGCATGTCCATTTATTTTATTTTAAAGGTAAGTTGGTTGTTGTGAACCTAGACATTCCAAAAATCATGACTTTCACTAGAGGATTCACCCCAAAAGAAAGAAAAGGAAGAAAATTCCAAACAGCAAACTGATATAAAATTAGAGCATTCAACTACAAGTTTGATATCCTTAAGAGAGGTGGGGAGTGGTTTAGGAAAATCAATAATTACTTCCAATTTGAAGGAGCTAAAACAGGATCTCTACCAACTATATAAAGAGTACAACTTATTTTCTATTCCGCCCTTATCTAATGGAAAACTTATCAGGTTTCAGCCTAAGAGCTTAAGCATATCCATTTTTTCTGCACAACTTTGAGTCACAACAACACAAATGAAATGAAATTGTGTTGAATCAATTTTTTGGAATGAATAATTCATTGAACAAGCCGCCAAGGACTACTAACTATTGTACAGAAGGCACACAACCTAAAAGCTGAGGAAAACAAACAGGATACAAAATAACACCACACCAACCACAATTCTAACAGGGAAACGGAGGAAGAAACAACCAACAAAGATCTGAACTAACCAACAACAAAGCAAAACCTGTTACAACTTTCACAGGACAAACAAGGAACAAATACATTGGCAGAGTCATCCCAATTAACACAAATTAACTTACTGACTGGCAAAGCCTTCACTCCTCGCAGAAATCAACTCAGACCTTGATATCCAACTTAATTGTCTTAAAGATCACTTCCTCGAATTTAATAGAACCGTTGTAAGTGCAAGCATTTCTTTGAAGCCATGGATGATATATAGCAGCAGAAAGTGCCAGCTTTTGAGTTCTGATATTAAATCTCTCATCATTCATATCATTTATACACCATTATATTTGGATAACAACATTCGAACAAAAGCAAGGGTTATTTCCTAGGCACAAATGCCTCACATGAACCCAAATTCTTTTAGATAAAAGGAATTGAAATAATAAATGGTCCTTGTTCTCTAGTTGATTTATGCATAAAACACAAGGGACATAACCCTTATACTCCCAATAGAGAATCATAGGAAGACAACCTATTCTTAAGAGAGAGCCAATGAAGGACGAAGGTTTTGGAATGGAGTTTGGGAACCAAATCAATTTCCACCGCTGAACATGAGGATGCTCGAGTCTAATTATATCCCAAGCTGAAGAGCTGGGGATTGTCACATGAATAACAATCTAAACATAAAGGAATACTTCAAACGTATAGCAATAGGAAACAAAGGGCACAAGAACAAATTATTTGCTTCATGTTGAATAAGATGAAAAAAAATCTTCCAATACCTTTCGTATGCTACGAAAAATGACTTTTCTTCTCCGAATTCACAGAATTTGCATTTGCCCCATGAAGTAAAACTAAACTCTCCATGTAAGTAGTTGTATATAAAATCTATGTTGGCTTATATGATACCCAGATTGCACTCATATAGATACTAAGAGTTTAAAGACACAAGCCTGCCAAATCTGTCAATTAGAATTTCATCATTGTTAACAAACCCAAAGAACTAAGAAACTTGATGTAGTGGTAGTACAACTTGTTTAGTCCAAGATTCAATGCAACCATACTCCATGACCCATATGCAACATATCTCACTCCCTACAATTGCTTCACCTTCACCAAAATTAATCAAAGCCAGAAATCCCTTAAATACCATAATACTCCACAAAAGTGATTGCCATCCAATGCATAGTTTCGTTTTAAGTATTTTCCTCAATTTGGATCCTACCTCATAATTATTTGGTTGCCAACCTAAAGAAAATTTCTTGATAATTATTTAAACTTGTTGATGGTGCTAGTGATGTCTGTGCAATATGCTTTTACTGCTAAAATTCTTATACAATGGCTAACTATTTTGGAAGTTTTGTAGGAACATAGCACAACATTAGTATTTGAATAAGAATGGTAGATTCAGACAACCCATAAGCCATTAAAATATATTGTTCAGAACCAAACACCCTATCACATATTTTTTAGTCTCGATTTATGTTAATTGTTGAAGAAATTTTCCCAAAAGATAAACACTTCACCTCTAAAAGATACAAGTTGCCATGCATGCCACTACATATTTCCAAACAGATGATATAGATCAAGGAATGACCATGGACTCTTTGGAAGTCATGGAATACACCATATTAGTTTTGATACAATATACTAGCTTAAGGAAGCTTAGAAAATTTGAGTAGAATGAAGCTGAGGGGATAAAACCCAGATAATATTGACTAGGTTTACATTCATGATATCAAGATGGGAAGATAATGTACATTTGAAGCCATAAATTTTGGGCATAGAATTTTATTTTTGAAGATAAATAACATTGATAAATCAGATTGTCAATAAGTAGAAAGTGAAGGCAACATAGAATTAGTTATTTCATCCCTATTGTTAATTTCTTATATTCTACAGTGGTTGCTTTTAATTTGTTAGAAAGCAGTCCTTCCAAAAGCCTCTTTTTGGCGTTGACAGCATCTCATGCATCCAACGCATGCATCAAATGATCTTCTACAAGCATAGTAGTAAGATAACTCATTTCTACATACCATTTGAGAGAGGAGCACGGTTGCTAGTCGTATATCAGTCAAAAACAACAGTTTATAGGCAAAACAAATTTTAATTGTCAATCTGACTCCAAAACTAGTACTCATTAAGTTATGACCAATAAAATGAGATTATGTTGGCACATATGTTTCACAGTGACACTCACAAAAACAAAAAAAAAAATGTATGTTTCAAAGTGTCACGCCATATTAGAGAATGTGCACAACATTTCTCACAAAAATTCAATTTACAAATAATAGCCATTGTCCCCAAAGAGCTCCATATTTTTTTAATAAAATTTTTAGACTTCTACATCAAAAGCAACACTTTCATGCCTAGAACAAACCCAGAGATAATACAAGATTGTAACAGATTCATTTTATTCAAAGTACATAGATAACAAAGCTTTCCAGCAGCTGAATAGAACACCACAAAACAAATTAGTTATCAATATGAACTTAGAAAAGATGACTACCTTGCTAGAAACTCCAACTTACTAACTTTCTGATTGAGATGAGATGTTTAGCCCATCAAGTAAAACTAGGCTCTCCACAAAGTTAGCAGTGTAAATCATACATGCAGGCTCTGGAATTCTAAGAATTTCCTCATTTAAACTCTCAGGGTCAAATGCAAGGCTCTGAGTGAGGCCATACTTCTCAATCAAAAGTTCCCCATTGATGGTGCAGCCAAAAAAGCATCCAACTTCTCCCATCGGTACACTTCTTTTAGTCCAAGACTCGACCACACCATACTCCTTCATCACCCATATGTGGCATATGTTACTATTCTCAGCTACACCTTCACCGAAAACAATCAAAGCAAGCGATCCCTTGAACACTGCAAGATATTGAGTATACACAGAAACTCCATTCAAATAATTTGGAGGCAGCAATATCTTACGGAATCTCTCGTCATTGACATCAAAGGACAAAATGAAATTATGATTTTGAGAATATGCTATAGAGTGCAAAGCTCCATTAAAGAACAAACAGAGTGACGATTCAATAAAATCAACTGATTCATTAGGTCCAGTCCCACAAAATGACTCCACCGATATCACAACCCTTTTCCACGAATCAGTACTCAATGTGTAAATCTCAGCCTCAGCAGGCGGAAATTTTACTCCGCAATAGGTACGAAAAAACACAAATCTCAGAATCTTGTAATCATTGTTTTGAGAATGACAGCCAAAACCAAAAGCAGCATTATCGAAAGGGCCAATCAAGGGAGTAGCTAGAAGCCTCTTAAACTTTCTAATACTTGGATTCCACAAATATAATATGTGACTAGATTCATCGGCATAATTAGCTAGGCAGATAATGCCATTAGAGAAACCAACCAAGCACTCATCATAAGAAGGAAATTCAAACCTAGAAATCTCCGTCAATGTCCGGTCGGTATTGCAAACAAACGTACACAAATAATCGCAAGATGAATATTGACCATTTCTATATGGATTGCATAACAGACAACCATTGTTGTTATTGGACTTGGATAATAAGTTTGCTCGGTCTAAGTGTTTGGTAATGAAATCGGAGTCGGTGATTGTGCAGTACCAAGATCTGGAAACGCACCTGAATCGGATTAAGGATTTCACTGGCAGCCGAGTCAGGATGTCGTAGACGAGGTCGTCAGGGAGACGGTGGGACAACAGTACAGATCGATACATCGGTGGTTTGATTAAGATCGACTGGTATTCAACTAGATTTGGGTTTCTGAATTCTAATTTATGCGGCGAAGAATTGATCGATAAGATCGATAAGGGTTTTATTTAGATAGTTTTTTTCATGGACCTAATAAGGCCATTTTCTTTTATTAATTTACCCAAATTAAGATTAAAAAAAAAAAATCAAAACGATTTCCAGTTAGCTTGTGAGTTCCAGTTAGCTTAATTGGCAAAAATTTTCGTGGTTGTTTAAAAGATTTCCATCCCTGCCTACACCAAGATCAGGCTTAAGAACTTGTGAGTTCCAGTTAGCTTAACTGGCAAAATTTTTCGTGGTTGTTTAAAAGATTCCCATCCCCGTCTACACCAAGATCAGACTTAGGAACTTGTGAGTTCTAGTTAGCTCAACTGATAAAGTCTCTTATGATTGTTTAAGAGATTTGGGGCTCAATCCCCGCTATACCAAAAACTGATTGATGTCTTAGGGTGCGTTTGTTTCGACAGTAAAGTAATTCCGGAAAATGTTTTCAGCATTTGCGGGTGTTTGGCAACACCGGAAAATTTGGTCAAACGGAAAAGAGGAACCATTGACCGTAAAATTTGCCCTCCTCACCTGAAAAATATTTTCCATGTGTATTTTACCTTCAAATTGAGTTTTCCGTTGGAAAACAGAGAAAGAGAAGGAGAGGGAGAGAGCAACAACCCACACCAGAAAAGAGAGAGAGAGCTAGAGGGAGATCGCCGGTGAAGCCAAGATCACGCCGTCCTCAACCCAAAGGCCCGCCGTCGAGCTCGCGCCGGGCGAGATCGACGTGCGATCTCGCGCCGGGCGAGATCGACGTGCGCGATCGACGTGCGATCTCGCGCCGTCGAGCTCACGCAGGGCGAGATCGAGGCGCGATCTCACCCACCGATCTCGCTCTTCCTCCTCCCTGTCTCACCTCCCTCTCTCAGTTTAATTTGATTTGGTGTTTTATTTGATTTTTGTTTGTTCAGAAGTTGATGGATTGTAATGTTGTATTATAAAATTTGTTTGGAATGTGAGAAAATGGTTGAGAAAATATGAGAAATCAGTAATTAATTTACATTTTCAGAATATTACCAAACACTTGAAAATATTTTCCAAAGTATTTTTTAAAATGCCACCAAACATCTACAAATATTTTCCTTTCCCGAAAATATTTTCTTTTCCTGAAAACATTTTCCGGAATTGTTTTACTGTCGAAACAAACGCACCCTTAGTCTAATGATAGCTTGTTGTAGTGGGTCTTTTTTGTGTTTTGGCCTAACTAAAACACACCTTAGGCCAATTTGTGAGCAAGTTGGGTTATCCCCATACAAACGTGTCCTGGCAGGAACCTTGAACATACCGCGTGCTCACAGTAGAAAAAATTACTACAGATTTTACAACAAGAAGCACAATACAGCAAAATAACTAAAACATTTCTACTAATAACAATAACACAGCAAAAGAGGATAGAGCAATATGATTACGAATAACAAGGGCACAGCAAAAATTTTAGCAGTAAGATAACAAGTTAGTCATTAATCAACCAAAACAAAGAAATAGGGTTTGTCCGCCAAAGGAATGGACTTAGCTCTTCAGCAGACACAAGCCCAAAATGGAACCGATCTCTAATGTGGGTAACCTCAGGGGGAACTCCTGCCGTAGAAGTTACACACTTTGGGAAAATGACCTAGATAGCTTAATTTTGAATTCTTAGTTTATCAGAGAGTGGGTCTATTGAGAAAGAGAGAAATGTGTACCCTATTGATACATGTTTTTGCTCCTATCACACATGTTTCTTCTTTTCTTTTGGGATTTATGTGTTTTTCCTTCCTTTTTTTATTTCTTTGTTTACTCTACTTTCTTTTCTTTCTATCTTTCTTTCTTTTATTTGCCATTGTTCCCCTCTCCCCCTTCTCACTATGCACGTCTATGGCATTTTTTATTGCATGTCATGACAAGATTTACCATTTTTACCCCTTAACTGCCCACTAGTCCGCCGTCTGCCTAGCCACTACCATTACATTGCGTAGGTTACAACACGCTTCATTCCCAATCAAAAAGGTTTTGGTTTTGTCTCTTACCTCTCTTAATATTCTCATCCGAATAAGAGCTAAACTTATCCCTTACCAACTTCTATGGCATGTATCTAGTGATTCTAGCTCATGTTTTCTTCTTTTAGATGAGATGTCACCCCAGCAGGACATTTCTCCCCAAAAAAGCTTGAGCGGGAACCCCAAAATAAGCTCCCCCTTCTTCCCATCGCTAGACCACACATTTTCATACCTCTGACCCGTGGCCCACCTCCCTTGTATTGGCTGGGTACAGGTAGGTGGTGCTTGAGTCTTGTGTGCATGCTCTACTTCCATCTGAGTCCATTGCTTTTCTGGCCTTCATGCATTTGTCATTGCCTCCAGGTTTGTTTGGTTTTGATATATGTTCTAGTATCTGTTTAACTCTTGCGGTGTGAAAGACACATGGGCCTTCGGGCTTTCATTCTCTGCATCTCATCTCCTCTTTGGACTGGGCATTGCTTGGGTGCAAGCTCTATCCCTCTTACTTGGCCCATACTCCATTCTTCCCTATGCCTGTGGGCTACCTGGTGCACCCGCCACGTCATTGCACTGCTCCTACTATGATATCACTTATCCTTTTACTTCGTTTTCTACCTTTGGGCTTACGAGCTGAAACTCCTACCAATCAATTTCTTACATTCTTTCTTCTTTTGGGCTTTCGGGCTTGTTGGCTTTTATGCCTGCCCTATGAATTTATTAATTCATTTCTTGGGCTACCCTAATTTCTTCGGGGTTACTAATTCTTTTCTACCTCTTACTATTCCCATGGGTTTACTAACTTCATTCATTGGGCTTTCCTCGACTCATTTGCTTCTTCCTGATCACTTATATTATTTGTGAGCTTGTTGACCATTATTCCTGCTGTAAGGACCAAAAATCATGCACAAGCCCAAAAGCCTAAAGTAAACCCAATAATTCAAGGCTCAAAACAAAGAATTTGTAGAGAGGGAACACAACAATAAAAGACATTCATGCCTTGAGGATTTCTCTTAAATAGTAAATACTTGCTTTCAGCTTTCTCCCGAGGAAGGATTATTACACTTAATGGTCACTATTCTCTCTATCTTTCTTTCCTCCAGCCCAGAACCACCTCCATTCCTAACCACCTTCATCCTTATTTATACTCCTTGCCTTTGTTATCTCCACCCTTCATCTCTCACCTAACTATATTCTTTTGTTGACACTTGTACACTTACTTGTAGACGGTAGTGGAAAGAGGCTCCTTAGCTGTAATTTGTACTATTTAGGTCACCTCCACATCAATGCAACTAATAAAGCTGGTGTTCCTTATTTAATGCGGCCAATCACACCTCATCCTCGGGTCCTCGGGTCCTCATCTTTGGTCTTCGAGTTTTCATCCTTGGTCCTCGAGTCCTCATCCTTGGTCCTCGAGTCCCCACACCTGCCATTTTGGCTTACTTGTCTTTACTTTACTATTTTTTTCTCCCCATCTTTTTCATATTATTGGGCTTCTTCTACCATTGGGCCCTTTTGTCAAAAGTTGGCATCAACACTCTTTCAACCTATTTGTGTTTTTTAAATTTAAAATTATTTAACTAAAAAATATGGATATTTTAGAGAGTTTAAGAATTTTTGTGAGGATACTTTAGTATGCAAAATGATGAAATCCAAACAAGTAATCGTGTTATCTATCTGCTAGACTTATCACACGCACTTTGCGCGTGTAATAATGCTCTTTTTTATTTATTTATTAATTGTTTAATGTTATAATGTTTAAAAGTGATATATAAATAACTATTTGTATTTTTTTTAAGAAATAAGTAAAGTAATGTGGAATAAAGTTTAAAAATAAGGTAGAGATAATGTTCTAAGTTTTAGACCGAATGGAAAAAATAAAAGAAAATACCTATAATACCAGAAGAGTCTAAAGGAAGATTTACAAGTAAATTATAGTATTAAGTTACCCAATTATAAGATTCTTCTAGTTTAATAGTTAATACAATAATCTACTTGTAAATATACCTTTCGACTCTTCGAGTTTTATAGTAGTGTAAGTAACCATGCTATTGTGGATATAATAATAATAATAATAATTGTAAGGGCGCGATTTGGATCCTAAGCCCAAGAGGTAATGGGATTAAGGTCCATAGAGCCCAACACAATGAATTTGTAAAGAGTGAGCTAAAAACTAGATTTCAATTAATTGAACAACGCTTATAATGGATTAAAGATGGAAAGAAAGTAAAGAAAAACAAGATTTATGCAAGGAAATCCCTCCTCGGCAAAGTCCGAGGAGAGTAGTTCTTGAATATATTTCATTTAGACTTGGTTACAATTTCAGTTCTTGTTGCTACAGTGTTTTCTCCATAGATTTTCAGATCATCCCCTTCTCCTGGAGGATTTCTTACGTTATATAGCCTCTTTCTCTTGATATTGGCCCTCCATTTGTTGATCATGTAGGCCACTACTCGAGTGCTTGTCCCATTAGACATTCCCCCAAATCTTCTGTGAGTTACGGCTACCAAAACAGCACTGTTCAGGGGTCATCTCCACATAAATGCAGCCAGAGGGTTTGGTGAGGTATAATAAATGTGGTGGTAGCTATCATCCCTTCAGACACGACAGGACAAACTCCTTCTCTGAAGCCCTTCCTCTACAGTGCAACCTCCTCTAGTAATGTGCCATCGACATGGCCAAGGCTCGCCTCCCTGGCCTTGCCGTCCAAGAGTATGTTCCTCTCGGAATTGCCTCGGTCTCCTCGACATTGAATATGACCCGTGGCACCATTGACTCTTTGGAAGTCATAGAATACACCATATTAGTTTTGATACAATATACTAGCTTAAGGAAGCTTAGATAATTTGAGTAGAATGAAGCTAAGGGGAAAAAACCCAGATAATATTGACTAGGTTTACATTCATGATTTCAAGATGGGGAAGATAATGTACATTTGTAGCCATAAATTTTGGGAATAGAATTTTATTTTTGAAGATAAATAACATTGATAAATCAGATTGTCAATAAGTAGAAAGTGAAGGCGACACAGAATTAGTTATTTCATCCCGATTGTTCATTTCTTATATTCTACAGTGGCTGCTTTTAATTTGTTAGAAAGCAGTCCTTCCAAAAGCCTCTTTTTGGCTTTGACAATATCTCATGCATCCAACGCATGCATCAAATGATTTTCTACAAGCATAGTAGTAAGATAACTCATTTCTACGTACCATTTGAGAGAGAAGCACGGTTGCTAGTTGTATACCCGTTACAAAGAATCAACAGTTTATAGGCAAAACAAATTTTAATTGTCAATCTGACTCCAAAACTAGTACTCATTAAGTTATGACCAATAAAATGAGATTATGTTGGCACGTATGTTTCACAGTGACACTCACAAAAAAAAAAAAAAAAAATGTATGTTTCAAAGTGTCACGCCATATTAGAGAATGTGCACAACATTTCTCACAAAAATTCAATTTACAAATAATAGCCATTGTCCCCAGAGAGCTCCATTTCTTTTTAATAAAAATTTTAGATTTCTACATCAAAAGCAACACTTTCATGCCTAGAACAAACCCAGAGATAATACAAGATTGTAACAGATTCAATTTATTCAAAAAACATAGATAACAAAGCTTTCTAGCAGCTGAATACAATACCACAAAACAAATTAGTTATCAATATGAACTTAAAAAAGATGACTACCTTGCTAGAAACTCCCAACTTACTAATTTTCTGATTGAGATGAGATGTTTAGCCCATCAAGTAAAACTAGGCTCTCCACAAAGTTAGCAGTGTAAATCATCCATTCAGGCCTTGGAATTCTAAGAATTTCCTCATTTAAACTCTCAGGGTCAAATGCAAGGCTCTGATGGTGGCCATACTTCTCAATCAGAAGTTCCCCATTGATGGTGCAGCCATAAAAGTGTCCCAATTCTCCCATCGGTACACTTCTTTTAGTCTTAGACTCGACCACACCATACTCCTTAATCACCCATATGTGGCATGTCTTACTATTCTCAGCTACACCTTCACCGAAAACCATCAAAGCAAGCGATCCCTTGAACACTGCAAGATATTGAGTATACATAGAAACTCCATTCAAGTAATTTGGAGGCAGCAATATCTTACGGAATCTCTCGTCATTGACATCAAAGGACAAAATGAAATAATGAGCCCCAGAACATGCTAAAGAGTGCAAAGCTCCATTAAAGAATAAACAGAGTGACGATTCAAAAAAATCAACTGATTCATTAGGTCCAGTCCCACAAAATGACTACACCGATATCACAACCCTTCTCCACGAATCCGTACTCAATGTGTAAATCTCAGCCTCAGCCGGCGGAACATTTAATCTACCGTAACTACGAAAAAACACAAATCTCAGAATCTTGTAGTCATTGTTTTGAGAATGATAGCCAAAACCAAAAGCAGCACCATCGAAAGGGCGAATCAAGGGAGTAGCTAGAAGCCTCTTAAACTTTCTAATACTTGGATTCCACAAATATAATATGTGACTAGATTCTTCGGCATAATTAGCTAGGCAGATAATGCCATTAGAGAAAACAACCAAGCATTCATCATAAGAAGGAAATTCAAACCTAGAAATCTCCGTCAATAAGCGGTCGGTATTGCAAACAAACGTACACAAATAATCGCAAGATGAATATTGACCACCATTTGTAATACATGGATTGCATAACAGACCACCATTGTTGCTATTGGATAATAAGTTTGCTCGGTCTAAGTGTTTGGTAATGAAATCGGAGTCGGTGATTGTGCAGTACCAAGATCTGGAAACGCACCTGAATCGGATTAAGGATTTCACTGGCAGCCGAGTCAGGATGTCGTAGACGAGATCGTCAGGTAGACGGTGGGACAACGGTATAGATCGATACATAGGTCATAGGTGGTTTGATTAAGATCGACTGGTATTCAACCAGATTTGAGTGACTGAATTCTAATTTATGCGGCAAAGAATAGATCGATAAGGGTTTTATTTAGATTTTTTTTTTATTCACCTAATAAGCCCCTTTCTTTTTCTTTTTTATTGCTAAAATTAAAAACAGATCATCTAACTTTTTTTCAAATTTCATTTCAATCCTCTAATTTTATTTTCATTCATTTCAATCTTCTAAGTTTCGATTTATTCAATTAAGGTCTTTCCATTTACTTTTGTTAAAATTTTTTGAAAAAAAAAAACTGAAAAATATTTTTTAATCATTAATTGAATTTTTTTAATTTAAAAAATTTGAAGAAAAATTTAAAAAATTGAAAAATTAACCACAACATATAACAAAAGTTGATGAAAAAGTCTTAATTGAATTAATTTGAAAGTTAGAGAACTAAAATAAACAAAAGTAAAGTTAGAGGACTGAAATGAAATCTAAAAAAGCTTAAAGGGTCAGTTTTACATTTTACCATTTTTTTAAATTAATTTACCCAAATTAAGATTTTATAAAAATTAAAATAAAAACAAAACAAAACGCTGTTATAAACTAGCATCATCACTCATGCTAGTTTAACTAAAACTTAGGAATTTGTGGTGAGTTCCAGTTAGCTCAATTGGTAAAGTCTCTGATGGTTGTATAAAAGATCTGGGGTTCAATCCCCGCCTACATCAAAAACTGATTGGTGCCTTGGTCTGATGATAAAGAGCTATCATCAAGAGCGGACGCTATAAGTTGAAACTCTCTATAAAAAAAAAACTTAGGAATTTGTGAGTTTTAGTTAACTCAACTGGTAAAATCCCTCTCTTGGTTGTATAAGAGATTTTGAGTTCAATTCTCACCTACACCTAAAACTTATTGGTATCTTAATTTGATGATAAAACATATAATACGATAAAGTGTCTTAAGGAAGATTTACAAGTAAATTATATTATTAAGTTACCCAATTATAAGATTCTTCTGGTTGTTTAGCAAAAAAAAAAAAAAAATTCTTCTAGTTTAATAGTTATTACAATAATCTACCTATAAAGTTATCCAAAGAAATAATAATAATAATCTACATGTAAATATACCTTTGGACTCTTCTGGTTTTATAAGAGCATCCACATCAATGGATGCAAAGTCTTGTAAAATGCAAAAAACCCTTCATTTTACACATTTTGATTAAAAAAAACTATGTCATATCAGTGGGTGTAAAATTGTGCATAAATATACAATTGCTACAATAACCATGTATATATACACGATTACTTTAGCACGTGTATTTAATATTTTAGTGACTTTTTCTCTCTCCTTGTCTCTGGTTGCTCTCAATCTCTCCTCACTCTCCGTTATTCTCATTTTATCAACTCATCAAACCAGCACGAAGCCTGATCAAATTGCAAATCGGTTGGTTTTCCGATCTTGGTTTTCGGATCGAGTGATGATGATGATGGGACCACCTTAGTTTGCTGCACTCTTCAACCACCTGAGTCCCACCCTTCACTGTACAACCTCCCCCCAACAACCTCAAAAATTCACAACAGAGGACAAAGCTCACAGAAAAATCAAAAAATGGCAACAACAACAATCATCAACACCACTCCAAATTTTCCACAGCAATACCTCATCAACACCGCTCCAAATTTTCCACTTTAGCTTCTTCATCTGGGAAATCACTCCTCATTTCAGATCGAGTGATGGTTGGGTCTCTTCACCGATCGGGGTAGTGATGATGATGATGATTTGGTTGGGTATGTTTGTCGATCGGAGTAGTGATGATGATGGTGGTTGGGTCTGAGAGAAAGATAGAGGCAATGAATGAGAAAATAATAAAAAATGGTGAAAGAATGAATATTTTATTGAATGAATGTGTAGAATAGATAAACTGGTGTAGATGTTTTGTAAAATTGGATGTGTAAAATAGAAAAAGTAAGTTTTTTGTGCAAAATAGAAAGAAAATTTGCACCACTGATGTGGATGCTCTAATAGTGTAAGTGTTGTGGATATATAATAATAATAATAATAATAATAATAATAATAATAATAATAATAATAATAATAATAATAATAATAATAATAGAAATTAAATATATTTATTTTGTTCAAGGTATTGACTTGAAAATATATGAAAATAAAAACAATTTGTTCAAAATAAAAGTTCACATAAAAAAATAATAATAATAAACACAGAACTTGTAGAAACCTAAAACAACATAATTTCAAAAGATCACAAAAGTAATACATGTAAAGTTTCATAAACTTAGAAGAGTAGGTGTTATCAATGCTAGTTGAACGTTACTTTTATGAACACCACCACAAGTTGAATATTTCTTTTATGAACACTTCTTAGCAAATCTATCATTGTACATGGACATTTGTCCATTTGCATATTCCATATTTCTATGATTTATGAACTGGTTCTGCATCTATGTATGTGAAACTCATGAGATGTTTGTCTTCTTGTCAATGATTGAATTGAGTTATCTACTTTTTGTCAATGATAAATCAAACCTTTCACACCTCTAGGCAATATCAGCAACCCGTTGTTAAAAAAACATTTATATACAATACATTTTTAATTGATAAATAGTAATAAGAATCAAACACAGTTTACCTTGATTAGATCAACCATAAAGCATCACATTTCTTACCTATCTTCCTCCTTACAACTCTCCATGTATTATGGCTTCTAGAACTCATAAGAAATTTCATCAATCACCTTGTGTACATGTAAAAGAAACAACACCACGCTCTATTTGTTTCAACAATGATGTTTTCTAGAAAATGAGTTATTTTCTATAAAACATTTTCTATAAAACTGTCTCATTTTCCCATGTTTGGTAGCAACTTTAAATGAGTTGAAAAAAATTTCTTAACTTCCCTTATTTAGCTTGCTGTGAGATAGAGTTGTTTTCCAAAAAAATTTAACGGAAAACAATCTCTAAAAATAAGTCATACTTTTTATGTTGACCAAAGATAGTTTTCCTTTGACTCTTTTTTTTTTTATGCTACCAAACACTGGAAAATAAGGAAAACTATCTTTACACTAGGTTTTCCATTGAAACAAACGGAGCGTTAATGAAAGTGAACATTATTAAAAATGTTCATACTCAACTTTAAAATAGTAGCATTATAGTCATTAATCAATGCAAAACTACAAATGTAACAGGAAAAATCACTGTTCAATTCAAAGATTCAACTTAAATTAATCAAGGACAACCCAAGAAAAATCACAAAATTAACACTAAATGTATTATGACTTTGAGAAAAAAAAAATAGTAATGAATTGCTAATGGTGACAGTTTGGGGAAAGAAAACTTCATAGGAAAAAAATAATATGAAGAATTAAATAAACTTCACAACTTTGCAGATAATTCTTGTCATCTTTAGAGATCTTAAACCAACTATTTTCATTGCAGAAACCAAAATACACACTCAGTTGTTCCACTACCATAAACTATACAACAAACTGAGCCATAGCAAATGTTGGTAACACAAAATCTCATAAAGGATGTAAAAGCATATTCCAAAAGGTAAAAAACAACAAATTTAATAGATGTTTTCTTAAAGAATACAATCATATGAAACTTGAAAGCAAGTTCAAATAATAGGTGTAGCATATAAAAGCCAATCATTCGCTTTAATTTGGAGAAACAAAATCCATCCTGGTTCAATTGAAAAGGCATAAGAAAAATGAGTGGAGTTCTTTACACTATTTATATAAACCATTCATGCTATCCCTCATCCAAAATCATATATAGACCTTTTATATATCATACCTACATAGCGGATCATAACAATTTTGTAACCAATGGCCTATTATTAACATTCAATACTTTACCATCAAATCTGAAGCAAAAACCACAACAGCCAATTCCAAATCATGAGTTTGGGTAATTTTTGTTCAAAATTCTTTAATTGTCTAGAGGCGTAAGCAACCTAGCCAGTCATTTTTTTACATTGCAAAAAATGATATTGAAAAAAGAAGACCGACAAACACATCTCAACCTGATTAAATCAGCAACATAGCATCACATTCTTTACTTATCTTCTTCCTTACCAATCTCCATGTAATATGACTTGTAGAATAACAACAACAACAACAACAAAAAATCACATAGGAATTTTATCAAATAGCTTATGTACATGTAAGAGAGATGGGGATACTAAACACATCCAGAGAAATAGTTGTGAGCTTGAGGAGCTCTAGACACCCATGCTAGGAAGAAGTAGTAATATTAGTCTGAAAAGATCCAAATTTCTAGTGCTTGTACTCACAATGTCAATCAAACATACTTGTTAAAATACCATGGCTGAATGTCAATCAAAAATTCATCTTCATTTGTAAATGAATTTAATATCAGGGTCTGAATTGTAATTTGTGAGATTGGTTGAATAATTTAAAAATGGAAAATAAATTGAATATAAATTAAGTCAAATCAATGTCAAGACCATGTAAGAAAACATTTTTTTCACATTAAATTCAGTAAAGAAAATTGAGTATAGCACATACACAGCAAACTGAATTAGTGAAAAAACCTTCAATTGATCCAAGTTCAATCAAACATAAACTCTATCAATTTATATAAAATAAAAATCAGACATAGTAACTTCGTTTTTTTGCTTAGCATTAAGACAAAAAAATTTACTATTAAATTCCCACGATACTATCATAGTATCATCATAAGAGAATCAAACCAAATGTTATAAAAGGATAACATGAGTAAGACATGGCAGTTGAAGGAATTGAGTTTTACAAAACATTTGTGAAAAAAAAAATCGGTTAGAAAATTATGAATATTAGCTTGCACCCATTATAGATCAGCAGATCTGGCCTTAGTATCATATAAATTAAGTACCAACATATAGTGAATAAGAGAAGGGAGAAATAATTTGTACTTTTTGGCCAATCTGTTAGTGTCAGGTCCTCCCAAGCTTGGCCAGCAGCTTTGCAAGGAACTACTTTCTTCTTGGTTTATGCTTTGTGCTCAATCTCACTGCTTGCAAGGGCAGCTTTTACGCTCTCAAGTGCTTCTGGTGTAATTGTTTGTGCATGTATTTGAAACAATTGTTGTGCATGTTCAAATACAACACTTTTAATTATAAAAATATAATATCTATTTATAAAGTAAAGAAAAAACAAAGATCAGAAACCATCCGCACTCCTTTTCTTTTGGTTACAGACAGATTGGTGCTCTTCCCAATCATTAAAAAAAATTGATTTCATGTCACAAAGGTGGAGAATGTTGGTTTGGGGAGCGGGTTTGGCTGTGGGTCTTTGTTTTGGAAGAAGGAGAAGGGGAACGGTGGAGGAAGGTGAAGGGGTTTGGATTTTGTCTCTCAAAAGTGGAGATCGGTGGTTTGGGGGGCGGGTTTAGCCGTGAGTCTTGTTTTGGAGGTAAAAAAACATCTATGACAATTAACAATATCAAAATTTTATATATATATATATATATATAACAGAATAACAGCCAATACAGATACACAGCTAAAACTACAAATACAAAACAGAGTCAACAAACTCAGGAATACCCCCAAGTTTGAGATAACCAAGAAACTTAAATATGCAATCACATTCCAATTTCAAATTATTTCTAGAAACATATTATTAATAAATATGCAAGAAACAGTACAAAATAAAGGAAAGGTAAATACCTGACTGTCCTTGTCTTGTAGTACAAAGAATCATATGTAACCCCTCCTTAATCATGTTCAGCTACAAAAAAGAAAAAAAGAAAAAAGAAAAATGCAAGCACCTGCAACAAAAGTGAAATAAAATAATATACCATAGAAAAATCTTAGTAGAAATAACATAAAGTAATTCACAATTGGCAAATTAACAAAGCAAAATTCACAATTCACAAAGGTATCTAAAAGGAACCTTTACAATTAATTGTGCTTCCATTTACTTTTGCTTCATTGTTGTTTTTTTCCTCAACACCCAAACAAATGCTCAATTTGGTTAACTTTGTCTGATCGTGAAAATACGTTGGAAGCTTTATATCAAGCAGATGGTGTGCGTCTATGAAAAGTGAAACTGTTTTGATTCTAGGAAACTTAACTAACCTGGGTTGGAGGAGAAAGATGAAGAAGAAGAACATGATCTATCAGCTACGAAATCAAAGAAAGAAATCAAATTTTAAAAAAATTAATTTAACAAATTCTTAGGTGTAAATTAATTAAAATCAACAATAATCAAACTGAAAGCAATTCAAACATTAATGAATTAGTAAAACTAAATAAAAGTTAAAACGTTTCACAGATATTTGATGTGATTTGTACTAACGGATTTAATCGTAAAGAGAAAAAAAAGAGTTACCTTCTTTGGAAGAGTCGGTAGTTTGGGCTAATACCTTAGAGAGAATGATAGAGAGGATTAAACCCAGATTTTGAAAGAGGGAGTGTTTTACATTTATTGGGTCTGCGTTAGGAAGGGGTGAAGTGGTTAGAGAGAAGAAGGTTTTGGATGAGTATGCTTAATAGATAGAGGGTTGAAGAGATAATTGGACGGTGGGCTTCAAAAATAGAAAATTAAAAAATTGAAAAGAAAAGGTTAAGGATGAAACCCAGAGGTCTGCTTTAGGAAAGGGTGAAGTGGTTAGAGAGAAGAAGGTTTTGGATGAGTATACTTGAGGGCTGAAGAGATAATTAAACGGTGGGGCTTCAAAAATAGAATGTTTAGAAACAGAATGTTTATGGGTGGCTGACAAATATAGAACTAGAGAAGGGTCGTGCCAGAGAAGGTGGTGCTGCAATTTGCGTGTGGGGGAACGGCAGAGTGTGGTCTGCGTTTTGGAGGAAGGAGAAGGTAGAGCGTGTTAGGGGCTTAGGGCTTCTCTGATTTTGCGTTTGAGTATTTTTTTGGGTTTTAGAAAAGTTTTTTTTTTACGATTTTTTTTAATATTGTGCTGACGTGGAAAAATGTGGAGCAAGCAGAGCTTTGGTTATATATAATAATAATAATAATAATAATAATAATAATAATAATAATAATAATAATAATAATAAAAGCCAATTATAAATACCGTGTACATGGTCTTTGGAACTACTATCCATTTCGTTATTGTCAAGTATCAACCAAACTAAAGTAGTTTTTTATGATATTTAGTCAAACCAAAAGAAGTTTAAATAGATAATGTGTACATTTTTAGACCCCTTAAACACAAGTTGTTTAACCTAGTTATTTAGCCAAGTGATTAACTTAGGTAAATTATTCAGATCTAGGTTAAAACAATAACAATCATATCATGTAAAGCAGTGCGGAAAAATAAAGAACACACGATATGATAACCCAGGAAAATCAAACCGGTAAAAAACCTGAGGAGGATTTAACCTAACTATCCTCAAGGTAAAACAAGATCCACTATGAAAGAATTGAAGTTTTACAATAGCGACTAAGACCACTAACATCCTATTGCTACCTCGAGTAGAAAACTTACTACCATGACCACGTGACAGCTCCGAGTCCACGGACTACTTCTTTCTCAGATCCACAACATCCACAAGTATACCATTTGTATTTCTTGAAGTTCTTTATGCAGCAACTGAATCGATCACCAAGCTCTTGACATCAATCTCGATCTTGATAACCCTAAGTATGTATGAAGGCAAACACCTTTAGATCTCACAAGAGATTCACACATACAACATAAACAGCAACCTAAAAACATGGCTAGGGTTTTTCTTTTTATACTTAAGGCAAAACATAAAACCCATGTCAAACGGGCTTGGGCTGAGTTGGAAAAATCTGCAGAAAAACAATCTGCACGAGCTTCGATCGATCAAGTCTAATTTTCGATCGATCAAGCCTTGCAGAAAGTGAACAGTAATTTTCTACAATTACTCGATTCCAACTTTACATTAAACATACTTTGAGCAGCCTAAATTTAGACTCTAAGAATGTGTTTGGATTCAAGGCTGCGTTTTGCGTTTTGCGTTTCAAGCTTTTTTTTTTTTTTTTTTTTTTTCCAAGCCGCAGATGTTGACCAGTCTTTCGTGAACAGTGCATTCGTGCACTGTTCACGGACCCACAAATTTCACTTTTCAGCCACTTTTTCATTAAAAATGGGTCCCGCGGTACTATTTACACATTTTAAAATTATTTTGCTACAGTGTTTTCAGTTTTCAGTTTTCAGTTTTCAGCAATAAGTTCTATCCAAACGGACCCTAAGTTTTGATCATAGTTTGCCAACATTACACATTGAAGTTCTAATACATTTAGATCCTAAATCCTTAGAACCTAACATAATGGATCTCAAGAGTCAACCTAAAAAAAAAAAAGACTCAACTCTTAAGGAGTAAAGGAGTAAGTCGTTGACTTATTGTTGTAAGGTCAAGCTATAAGGTAGCTTTGTTTCATCACTTGTGCAATAAGATTGTTTAAAATAATAGGCCTCCTATCCATACTATACCTACTTTGATCCTAGAAGAGCATTTAGATAAGATAACAAAAGAATGAAAGAAATGTAAAATAAAGAAAAATATGAACCATAGTTTGGAATACATGGAAATGTAATTTCTATACTAGATTTTAAGCTTTAAGTTTTAAATAATCGATTAGCAGAAAGGCCTGCATCTGAAAAGAGTTGAGAAACTCATTTATCCCTTCTTGCCACAAAACTATATCATTCTACTCTTTATATATTTTTTTTTAACTCTTTTCTTTTATTGTCTTTTCTATAACCAGCCCCTCCCCCAACCTCTCGGCTTTTTATCAAAGGCAAATGGGTTTTCTATTATTAAAGGATTGCATGTTTGTTTATTGTAAATTATACAAGAGAAAGTCTTGATTAATCTTGATTTTATTTTTTAAACAATGATTGACTAATAAATTCTCTTGGCAATTTTGTACTTTCTACATTCTTTTAAGGTTAACCCATGCTTAAATTCTTATTAAATCATTTGTTAACACTTTCATGTCAAAGCATATGTATGAAATAATATTAATAGACTTTCCTTGCAATTTTTTTGTATCAAGTTCTTGATAATTGTCTCTAAAATTAGTGAAAGATTGTTACTTGGAAAGCCTCACTCCTTGCTATGCTTAAAATAGTCTAACCTTTTAGCCAATTTTAATTTGTAGCCAATTTTCTACATGATTTCACTTTCAAAAATGACGCACAAGCCATAGCAATGCAATTTTATACCATAGTAAAAGTCTTGCACATTACTAAGTCTGAATCTTTATATGTTATTATTTCCTTTTACAAGAAAAAAAAATAAAATAATGATAACTACATAAGATAGAGAAGTAAGACCACCATTGCTATAATGCAAGGGCATCTATTTCCTAATACTTTTAATGGAGGATCTACATAGCTATAACTTATAACTATACAAGTTCATGATAGTATTTTCAAGGATGTGCAGCCATCCAAATCGTCCTTGTAATTTTCTCAAAATATCTTGAAAATTTTCTCAACGCATTAGCGATAAATTGTTACTTGGAAAACCACATTCCTTACTATGCTTATAATATGTTGGGTTAAGATAAATTGACCTCAATTAATTAATTCAATTACTCAAGTTGATTAATTAGGTCGAATTACATGCAAATTATGGAGGCACCAACAAATCATCAAATAAACTAAATGCAGCGAAAATTAAATTAACACGGTAATTTGTTAACAAGTGGGAAAAAACCTCTTACAAGACAAAAACCCCACCAGGTGAGTTTAAGGTCACTACTCCCAATAATCCACTACAATAATTAAGCGGTTACAAGTATGAGGAATCTTACCACTACCCTAGCCTATCCCAAAATACCAACCTATAATGAACCTTTGCTCCAATATCCAATTGGACTTGATCTTGTAACAAACTTCTTTTCTTTGTTACATAAATCTCCAATCTGAGACTAAGTCCTTTGCACAAATCCCAATACCTTTTGATTGTTGTAGTTGATTTGCAATAGTTTCACATAGAAACACCAATAAGATCTTCAATGTTGGTGCTAGAGAATTTGCTTGGCTACAAAACCCAAAGACGTACAAGAAACGCAGCAAGAACTCTTTCTTCTGCAGGTGGAGGCTAGGGTTCAAAAAGAAAACCTTATGAAGCTTTCTAGGGGTTTTCTTTCTCCACCTCCTTATTTAAATAGGAGCTTAATGGAATTTTTAAATAGGCTCTTCTATTCGAATTAGATTTATACAAACATTGGGCTTTCTTAGTCCTATAATGTAATACCCCGACCCAACTTTATAGTTAACCTATGTGTTCAAGTTTTTAATTATTATTTGAGTCAATTACTTTCTAAAATTAATATAAGAGTATATAATAAATATATTATTTTATAATGCTTTTGGATAAGAATTGTAAAGATTATAAATATTTGAATGGCTAATTGTATTATGAATATATATATACTTAGTATGTATAAAAATTATATTAAGTGGTTTAAGTTATTAGATGCATAGTTAGTGGTGTTTTAATTAAGTATGATGCATGAGATGTTATAGTATAATTCCACCCACACATGCAACCAATGGAAATTCAACACATAGTGCCAAAGTTTAATGCATGTTGACAAACACAAAGATCAAGACTTGGTTGGCCATGCAATAGATAAACTCCACCTCATTCTTCTTTGACTTTTCTCAAGACACTAGAACATCCAAGAAGCCTTCTCCATTCCCACGGATCCACACAAATCTGAAATTTCACCTCACTTTACTCTCTTTTCTCTTAAGGAGAGAGCTAGGAGCTTTCTTGAGTCTCTTTTGTCAAACTCATGGGTCCACACACCAAAAGAAAGATAAGACTCCATCTCAATTCTTCTTTCTCTCTCAAAGAAACTAGAAGACTCAAGGAGCTCTCTCCCTCTTTCATACCCACGGTTCAACACCAAAAGAAAGAAGAGCTCTCAACTCCTCTCCCTCTCACACCTACGGGTCCAGCAGTAAGGAAAAATATTTCTACAATTCTTCTCAAGCTTTTGTTCTCAATTTAAAGCTAGAGTAACTCTAGCTCTATCACTCCAAGAACCATGCTTAGGGTAAGGGAAAAATCTAATTCTTTTAGTCTATTTTCCATTTTAAACTTATGTTATGGTTATATGATTTTGTATATGGGTGTGTTGGATTCTAGAGATTGTTGATTGCCCAAATATGATTTGAATCATTGTTATGCTTGCATGTGTTTCTAGATGATAGACTAATATAAAATCTATTATGGGTAAGTGTTAAAGGAGTAAAATAGCTAGATAAAATTTATGAAATTGCTATTTGAGGTGCTGAATGTGTAGTTGATTTAGTAATTGAAGCTTGTTGAGAGTTAGTTCATGAACTTGTTAAGAATTGCACTCACTGGTTAACCTGTTTGGTTATTATAAATTCTGTATTTTTCTAGGACAGCTATGGGTAAAAGGTTTATTGGAGATTATTATATAATATGTCTAGCATGTGTGTACCAAATTTCATATGAAAATACCATCGTTTGATAATTGTTTGTGCATTTACAAGAAAATGTTGCAAAGCTGTCACTGTGACAGATTCTGTATTTACACATGGTAAATTATGTATTAAATTGTATACAATGAATTTGGATGCTAGGAATATTTCTTATGAAACCTAAGACACATACGGTTCTAATGGAAGTGGTCTCACAGCCATTGGATCAATATAAAAATAATGGTTTAATTTCTAAATTGCATAAAATTTTGTCAGGACAGATTTGAGTATGCTGCATTGTATAATTTTTAGTAAATTATGGTTTTATTCTTTGACTCCAAAATTGATATGATATTTACTAGACATCCAGGGGAGTTTTTCTGTAAAATTGCATGAAGTTTGGATGTGAATTGATAACCCACTTTTATTTTGTAAGTGGAGTATATGCTGCTAAAATTATCAGTGAACAGTAAGGGACATGCCTAACTTTGAGGATTTAATTCTAAAGTTAGGGTGAATGATTTGAACTATAATTTATTATGCTCATCATTTGGTATGTTTGGATTATAGCTATATTTTGTGTAACTTAGTTCAAGGTTTGGTACTCAAATGAAGGGTTCTAAACTATTTGATTGTTATTTTTATGAAGCTATTTTGTTCAACATGTTGTATGTTGCCTTGTATAAGTTCATGCATGCACCATTGTTTCCGATCTCAAACACATTCTGAATTGATTTTAAAGTTTTTGACATGATATAAATATGAACATTAAAATGATGGTTTTTCTTTAGTTGGTACATCATTGTTGATGTGTGCATTGTATGTTTGTGGGAACCTCGTTGAGGTGGGATTAGGATTTCCTTGATTTTATGAGATAGGCTTTGAGATAAATGTGTAAGTTTATTATAAGGAATAATTGATACTAATAAGCTTTGATATTTGGTTTAGGTGTTACCGGTACCCAAGTCTAAGCTCGTTCGACTTTAGGCTTTCAGTTCCTCTGCTTTCAAGTAAGGGATAAGTTATACGAGCATTTGGTGAGTCATGAGGTTATTTTAAAGGGTATTATGCATTAAAAGGTTTTTGATTAGAGATATGGCATATAATCATGTTTTAGACAATGATATGTTCGTGAGCTTTCGAAACCTTATGTATATAATTTAAGCATATTGATGCCATTACTAATTCCACAAACATAATGTTTAAAGAAAATAATAGAAATGCTATTATTGTGAAATGTTATGCAAACTATGAATTTCAGTATGATGTATAAGTATGAAATGTTTTTGGGTTATGTCCTCTGGTGATCTGAACTCAGCCAGTAGGGGTTAATTACTGGCTTTCCATGGAAAATGTTATTTGTTTGGCCATTTAAAGTAGAGGAAATGGGGCTGCCCGTAACTCTAATCTGAACAAGGCCTTCTCCTCAATGTGTACAGACGGCGGGAAGGAACAAAACCTTGAGGGGATGTGCCATCAGGCCTCCCAAAGAGGACAATATCATACACATGAGGGCACCCAAATGAGATGAGGCCTTCTTTGTACAGACATATTAGATATGGACTAACCAATATGTTATGAACAGCTATATTATTTTATTGATCATGAGAGAATGATTTGTTTAAATGTATTATGAAAAATTCAAAACTCTCATGAAAAGAAGTATATGATGAAAAGAAAAATTGTTCTTCAAAGATAAAAGTTTCTGAAGTTCTGTTGTGCTTTAAAGATAAAGAATCTGATGAAAATGCTTTAGTGTTCTGTAAAGATAAAGCTTCTGATGAAAGTACAAGTTTACGTTAAAAAGTTATCAAGTATCTGTTCTTTATGAAACATTAAGTTTTATAACTATAAAAGTTATAATATTTTATGAGAAAAAGTTTATAAAGAAAAGTGTTCTTATTTGTTAAGATGTTTCTAATTTAAGATAAAGTTACTAATTATCTAATTTAAGTCAAAATGACTATTTTGTAATAAGACTATATGTATATGTATGTATATATGGGGGAGGACGACAATGCAGAAGACGGAAGCACAATAGATATAATAATTCAAAGTAAATATAATTGAAAGTAAGGCGGTAAGACCAGCCAAGCAGTTATATCAAAATAATTAAAGATATTAAAACACAGTTGTGTTATTGAAAGTAATTCAAAACACTTACAGCAGTAGTAGCAGTAGTTACAAGATTACAATAATCAACAGGATAATAGTGCAAGGCTTGAAGGCTAGACCTGGTTCTAGTGACAAGCTTTGGAGAATTCCTAAAAGAAAAGAAGAAAATTCTTATAGAAAGTTCTGAATTGCAATAAGGGACAACCCCCCTTATATAGGTAAATAAAGCAGTAAATAGTTGTTAGGACATATGTGGTTCACTTGATATGAACATATGTCATTCTTTTATGTAATTGGCTAATCCTTTGACAAAATGCACTTTACTTGTAATTGGGTAGATCTAAGATGTTTTTAATACTTCAAAAAACAAGGTTTCAAGATCAAGTGTTAAAGCCATGCAAGTCTGTACAAGAAACAAGCTGAGAAGTGCTTATCATTAAAGCTCAACAGCTGCGTCTATCGAACTTTAAGAAGTTGTTCCAGCTCCGTGGCTCGACAGCTGCTCGGCAGCACCTCGACACCTCTAGCTATCGAGATTTAAGGAAAACAGATTTTCAATGTTGTTTTGATTCCAATCTGTAGATATGTCTTTGGGCCTTCTTTTCTCATAACCCTAAACATATAAAATAATTATTTTAAGGGCCGTCAAAGTAAGCACAAGTTGCACAAGTATTGAGCAAAATCTATTCAAGCAATTTGTGACCGAAGACAAAAGTTTGCCCTAGTTCATCTCTTTGTGAAGAAGCTATTGTGTCTTTGCACCATAGGGTTTTGTAACCAAGCATCTTCTTGTTCTTTATTGTGAGGATGAACTGAAGAACTCTACAGCCAACATCTTTCTCAAGTTGGTGATTGAAGTCGCATACTGGGATCCGCGCAATTGGTTAGTCACGTACTGGGAGCCGTGCATTGAAAATGAGAGTTTGTCACTACAGAACAAGTCCAATTGGATATTGGGGTAAGAATTCAACTGTAGGTTGGCATAAGGTACTGAGATTCTTTTACTTGTAACCGATTATTATGATAATAGGGGATTGTTGGGAATGGTGACCTTAAAATCACCCGGTGGAGTTTTTACCTCGGAGGTTTTCCCCATTCGTAAACAAATCACCGTGTCAATTTATTTTTCGCTGCACTTTAGTTTATAGGTGATTTGTTTGTGGAACCATGCATTTACATGTTAAATTGGTTAATTAATTAAACTTGGCTAATTAATCCATCTTAAATGGTCAATACTTTTTGGCCTATCAATAGTGACATTTTCACTATTAACCTTACTGCTCAAAATGAGGCCTGTACAAGCCACCTTGCTGATCTAACCACTCAAAATGAAACTTATACCAACTATATTGTTAACCTTGTTTCAACAAATGAGGCTCATAGGGGTCATCTTGATACTCTTACAAATATTAAAACCCTTATTAGTCAACTCTTTTGCAAAGAGGAAATCCATTCAATGGATAAAAAGACTATGATGGGCACTGATTACGCTCGTTTGAGTCTTAAGACTCAAACTAAACTAAGAAGTGCTATTGCCAACTTGCCTCCAGAGATACAATCTTGTATTTTTGAAATCAAGGCAATGACCAAGTCTTTCGACCTTTGGTCTAAATATTTCAAAACATTGGTCACAATTACCATTCTTGATCTTGTTGATTCAGATGATATTAATGATATCTATATGCAGTCTATTTGGGAAGAACACTTTGGGAGTAATCTCAGAGTTTATGAAATGAATAACCCTTTCCCTAGCCTTTTGGTCAACTATGAAGATAGTTCAGATGATGATCCCAGCTGGCTTTCCCAAATGATTGAATCTGGCTTTATCAAACTCATAAAATTAACGAGTCATGACCAAGTCAACCAATTTCTTGATATAGTTCAAAAGGCTGTAAAAAATATTAAGAGTCCTTTTGTCTCTATTAGGTGCTGGAGTACTTTGCCAAAGTGGGAGAGAAATAACTGGATAAGTGTCCAACCCTCAAGGCACCTTGTTCTCATTAATGGTTACACTCACTAGGGACAATGGTATGAAGGTGACACCTACCTTTCATATAAATATCCCCATGCTCTTGCTGAATGTCGGAGAAATTATTTTAATAACCAAATTTTAGATGTCATCCAAGATTTATGGAAAGATTACCATTTCATACGATGTACAGATAGAATTTATGTTTTTGGAGTTAGACCCTATGCTTCTGTTATTCGTCATCTCAATTGGATGAGTCATGATGACCCAATAAAGTTTCTGAAACAAGATCCTGTATTTGAACCACTGTTGTATTGTGGCTTTTGCAACCAATATGCCACTTATCATGAACATAATTGTGAGGATGAATGGGATCCTTATCCTACAAGGAGTGATCCATTTGAGGGATACCCATCTGATGCTGCTAATACTGATTAAAGTCTTGGCTAACAAATGATTCCTTTTGTCTAGCCTTCAATTGTTTCAACATTCACCGGAAGGTGAAAGCTGTTACTATTACTTTACCCACTAATGATGCTTTCTTGACTACTACAATATTATGTCTCTTTTATTGACTTCTTTGGCACCAATATTGCTAAGAAATATTCTCACTATTGTATTACCTGCTGACTACTATTATTCTACATGATAATGATGTCTTTTCTATTAACTACTTTTGACACCTGCACAATGGCTCCTATTGCTACATAGTTCACTCAAGGACAAAGTATTTATTGTTGCTTTACCTACTGCTAATGATTCCCCTGTTGACTGCTTTTGGCACAACATGCCAAACTACTTTCTGCACAATAGCTAGTTTCTTTGTCAAAGCTTCCAGATTTGGCGCTTCTGCTGTCCTCACGGACCCTAATATGAATAGTGAAAATGTCACTATTCACTGTTTTATTTACCTATATAAGAGGGGTTATCTTCACTTTATGACTACGGTGGCGCCAACGACGGTAAGAAGGAACACAACAATGAAGTATCACAAGGTCAGGTAGAGACAGACAGAATATGAAGGATACAACAACACTATCGGCCAAGGAAAGAATGACTCTGATACTATAAAGGGGGAAGGACGACAGCGCAGAAGGTGGAAGCACAACAATAAGATAATTCAAAGTAAATGTAATTGAAAGTAAGGTAGTAAAACTAGCCAAGCAGTTATATCAAAATAAATAAAATATATGGAAAATAGTTGTGTATTGAAAATACTTTAAAACACTTATAGTAGTAGCAGTTAATGTGGTAGTAGTTACAGGATTACAATAATCAAAAGGATAAGTAGCAAGGCTTAAGAACTGTTATGAGTTACAAGCTTTGGAGAATTTTTAAAAGAAAACTTTGATCTAAAAGAAAGTTCTGAAAGAAAATTCTAGATTGCAATAAAGGACAACCCCCCCTTTATATAGGTAAATAGAGTAGTGAATAGTGACATTTTCCCTATTCATATCAGGGTCCGTGAGGACAGCAAAAGCACCAAATGTGGAATCTTTAACAAAGAAACCAGCTTTTGTGCAGAAAGTAGTTTGGCATGTTGTGCCAAAAGCAGTCAACAGGGGAATCATCAGCAATAGGTAAGGCAACAATAAATACTCTATCCTTAAGTGAACTATGTAGCAATAGGAACCATTGTGCAAAGACATCCTTATCATGTAGAATAATAGTAGTCAACAGGTAATACAATAGTGAGAATATTTCTCAGCAATATTGGGGCCAAAGAAGTCAATAAAAGAGGCAGAATATTGTAGTAGTCAAGAAAGCATCATTAGTGGGTAAAGTAATAGTAACAGCTTTCACCTTTCGGTGAATGTTGAAACAATTGAAGGCTAGACAAAATGAATCATTTGTTAGCCAAGACTTTAATCAGTATCAATAGCATCAGATGGGTATCCCTCAAATGGATCACTCCTTGCAAGATAAGGGTCCCATTCATCCTCACAATTATATTCATGATAAGTGGCATATTGGTTGCAAATGCCATAATACAGCAGTGGTTCAAATACAGGATCTCGTTTGAGAAACTTCATTGGGTCGTCATGACTCATCCAATTGAGATGATGAATAGCAGAAGCATAGGGTCTAACTCCAAAAACATAAATTCTATATGTGCATCGTATGAAATGGTAATCTTTCCATAAATCTTGGATGACATCTAAAATTAGGTTATTAAAATAATTTCTCCAACATTCAGCAAAAGCATGGGAATATTTATATGAAAGGTAGGGGTCACCTTCATACCATTGTCCCTGGTGAGTGTAACCATTAATGAGAACAAGGTGCCTTGAGGGTTGGACACTCATCCAGTTATTTCTCTCCCACTTTGGCAAAGTACTCCAGCACCTAATTGAGACAAAAGGACTCTCAATATTTTTTACAGCCTTTTGAACTATATCAGGAAATTGGCTGACTTGGTCATGACTCGTTAATTTTATGAGTCTGATAAAGCCAGATTAAAACATTTGGGAAAGCCAGCTGGGACCATTATTTGAACCATCGTCATAGTTGACCAAAAGGCCAAGGAAAGGGTGATTCATTTCATAAACTCTGAGACTACTCCCAAAGTGTTCTTCCCAAATAGACAGCATATAGATATCATTAATATCATCTGAATCAACAGGATCAGGAATGGTGGTTGTGACCAATGTTTTGAAATATTTAGACCAAAGGTCGAAAGACTTGGTCATTGCCTTGCTTTCAAAAATACAAGATTGTATCTCTGGAGGCAAGTTGGCAACAACACTTCTTAGTTTAGTTTGAGTCTTAAGACTCAAACGAGCATAATCAGTGCCCATCATAGTCTTTTTATCCATTGAATGGATTTTCTCTTTGCCAAAGAGTTGACTAATAAGGGTTTTAATATTTGTAAGAGTATCAAGATGACCCGTATGAGCCTCATTTGTTGAAACAAGGTTAATAATATAGTTGGTATAAGTTTCATTTTGAGTGGTTAGATCAGCAAGGTGGCTTGTACATGCCTCATTTTGAGCAGTAAGGTTAACAAGGTGAATTTCAAGTGCTCACATAGTCTTCTTGAGAAGGGTATGGCGGTTTAATAAGAAAGCAGCTTGCAGATTGTCAAGAATGAATTTGATGGAATCTGGTAATTCACTATAGACTCCATTATGGAATTGCAGTTCTCTGGACAATAAATCCTATAAAGTTATTATTATATCACCACTGGAATATGTCACCTCTGCCGAGACAAATTTCTGAAGGGATGTTGCATTGCTGGATTTTACTCCAGAAGATGCGCCTTCATGCATTACAAAAGGTTGTCCCACTGGGAGTCTTTTGTTTTGAGGATAGCCCACTGCCAGTGCTTTCCCCTTATTCTTCTTCTTTGCTGAAGAAGGTATAATATTCCACTTATAGGTGGTATTAATAATATTTTCTTTATCCCGCCAAGAGAGAGGGAAAACATTAAAACAAGTGGTAATAGTTAATAGCTTTCCAGCATAAGGCAACTTAGTAGGGTGAGAGTAAATAAAAATCTTTTGAAAATCATTTGTCGAACACCGTAATATAATAATAGTATGATTTAGTTGTGCAACATAGACTCTAGAATGGGAGTGATGAATTTTGAAGACATTATCAACAGGGATGGAAATACATGGTAGAATTTTGTCATGAGTCTTGGATCGTTTAGGAGAGGTGCAAATTTTAGACCAAGGAGGAAAGTTATTTTGTATTTCGTTAGAATCTTTATTATAGGGCATATTGACAATGTTTCTAACTTCTTGCTTAAGGAAGTTGAGATATTTAATTTCAGCATGGATTAGACTCAAAGCCTCATCAATCTCATTCTCAAGTTTTGAAACAAATTTGAATTTTACTTTATGTCCAAAAGGATCAATAGTAATTCCATTATCTTCAACAAAAAAGGGATACAAAGTAGCAATATAAGGGAGTCCAAGTATCACCTTATCAGTCATGTTTTTAACAAGCACATAAGGAATCTTAAAGCAAACATTATCATGGCAAACATGAGCATTACTTAATTCATATTTAATTTTCATTTAAGTTTCGTTAGGAGAAACTAATCTTTTAGTTGATTTTTCAAAATATTTGGAAGGGATCAGGCCTTTCTGAATACAGTTAACATCAGCACTAGAATCAATCATGGCAATGGTATCAAAAGTATAATCATGAGAAACAACAATTTTGACTTTAATGAACCATTATGGTAGTAACACATGTTTAACAAGAGCAAGTTGATTATCAATCAAAATATTACTAGAAGCATCACCAGAAGGAGGAGCTTGTTGAGTGGATTCATCTCCATCATCTTGCTCATCATGATCATTATCAGACTGGTGTTTATCCAAGTTTTTATCAATTTTAAGAATTAACAGTTCTTGTTTAAGATTAACATTATCACTTTTAACAGTTTTGACATCATTTTTTAGTTGGATTATTTCTTGTTTAACAGTATTAATTTCATGTTGAAGATCATTAACAGTTAATTCTTTGGTTTTCTTTTTATTAAATCTTTCCAAAGTTTCTTCAAAACTTATGTTAGATTTAAGTTTTTTAACATTTTTGTCTCTTGTTAAGCTTTGTTTGAACTTATCAAGAAATTCTTTTTGTAAAACAGGGTTTTCAATTTTACTTATTATGGTTAATAACAAATTATCTTGTTCTTTGTCTTTAGTTAATAAATTAACAGATTTGATAACATTACAACAAGAATCTTTACAACCGAGTTTAACATTGGGAGAACTAGAAGTTTCACTACAAGAGTGATAGGCAGAATCAGATGAGGAGGAGAAATCCACTTCAAAAGAATCAGTCAAAGTAGTAGATTCAAGAATTTGAAACAATTGATTTTGATCATCATCATTAATGTTTAACATGTTCAATTTATTCTTCAATTTACCAGGCTTTTGGTTACAGTCTTTACTGAAATGGCCAAATTTGCCACAGTTAACGCATTTACCTTTACCTGATCTTTGTTTATCATGTTTTTTAAAAGCAAATTTCTTTTTGGCATAATAATCATTGGGTTTAACAAAGTTGGTTATGTATCTTTTATGTTTTTTATAGGAATAACTTTTGTAAACTTTATCATGTTTACTTTTTTCATTTTGCTTGGAAGGGGCAGTAGGAGGTAAACCATATTATTCACAGAAATTAGCCATTCATATTTAGCTTTTTTCTTATTCTTTAACTATTGTTTTAACAATTTTTCATCATTACACATGTTGATTCCAAGTTTGTTAATAGTACTGAAAATATCACCATAAGTTAAATTATCATAGTCAATAGAATCATATTTCCCAATTAATTCTTGTTTTACCTTTTGAGCAAAGATAGGAGGCAGACCACCAATAAACCTCTCTTTCCAATAAGTCTTCGTGGAGTCTTTTTCTAGCATAACTCTGGAAATGAAAACATCTTGGTACCATCTGTAATCGGACATAGTAGGACATCTCAAATTATTAAAATAATCAGAAATCCGAGATGAAACATTAGATGGGGTACCAACAAAATGTTTGAGAATAGTGTAAACCAAGGTATTGACACCATCAGGAATACCTCGATTAATATTTTCATCAAAAATAGGCATACCTTCATTATCCTTTTTAACAAAATGTGTAATAGACTCTCTGGATTCTTCAGTGAGATGTGAATCTCACCATCCTCGAAGAGTACCAAAAAGACCAGTAGCAAACAAGTCAACAATATCAGGATGATCAAGATCATTATGGTTATTCATATAAGCAAGAGCAACCATAGACATATGAGCCATTTTGTTAATAATTTCTTGCTCAAACAGACCATCAATATTCCATTCATAAAGTTTTTCAGTAGAAACAGAAAACTGAGTTTGAAAAAATCTTTCTTCAAACTGCATATCAGGAGAAGTAGGTTTTGAATACCAGTTTTTTGTAAAAGACATGGGATTGGGTTTTCCAACAAATCTTTTGATTTCTGGTAAACCATCATCAAAAACATTTTTGTAAGAAATAGAAGATAATGAGTCAGAATCTGTATTTTTTTCAGAAACAATTTCTTTCTCATTTCTTGAAATAGCACAAGCAGCATTTTTAGAAGTAGAGACTTCTTCAGTTTTTACTTTTAAATCAGCAAGCATTTTTTCAACATTTTCAAGAGTCTTACTCTGAGAAGTTTTGAAATTCAATTTTTCTCTTTGACTGGGTAAATCAATCAAAGGTTTCTCAGGTTTTGAAACAGTAGTTTTTTCAACAATTTTTTCTTCAATGCGGTCAAGCTGTTGACCAATAACATGCAAAGATTCATTAGTAAAATTGTTTTGTTCAATAATACTAACAACAGGAGTTTTATCATCAGCAATTTTGAAGGGGGAGGCCATCACTTCAACATTTTGGTGTGTTATCAAAACAGTTTCAAGAGGTGGATAACTAGACCTAACAATGGTTTTGTCTACCTAACAATGGTTTTGTCTTCCTTAACAAAATTTGATTTTCTTATTATGTTCAAATGATTAGCATGAACTTCATCTTTTGAAACATAATAATTTTCAAAATAATCAAAAAACAAAATATGTTTTCCCAACAAATTCATTTTTTTCTTTCCATTTCCTCTTAACTCTATCTTTTTCGGACTGAGCAAAAATACTTTGGTAATACTTTCTTTTACTTCTGTTTTTGGCAGAAATAAACTCATTATCCAAAGCAACCATATCAATTTCAAAATCATTATTGACACGATTTAAAACTCTTAATTGGCTTTGGTAAATAGGGGTTTCAATAGGTGGAAAATCATATCCAAAAGGAGCATCAGATTTTGCATCATCTTCTTCTTCATTAGCATTTCTGCTAATATTAGAGGGAGAGTCAGCTTTAGTTGAATAAAAATCAGTGCTAACTTGGGAATTGTTGCTCGCAACTCCTTTTAGCCTTAAATCAGGTTTTTCAAAATTCTTTTTTAAAAACTCATCAATATCATGATCTCTTTTAACAAAACTTTCAGATCTAGCAAAGGAATGTCTTCCTTTGTTGATCCTTAAGGGTTTTTTTTCACCAAAACTAATTTTAACAGTACCATCAGCATATTGTTGAATATTAATAAGATCAAGTTCATCAAAAACAGGTTTAACAGGTGATGTTTCTCATTCCAAAGTCCATTCTTTGGGAACAGTTATATCTTGCCATTGAATCATTTTGGGGACTCGGATCTTAGCATCAAGGGCAGAACATTGAATTAACATGGTATGACCAGCAGGATCTCTTCCTCTAGCATGAGGAGTTAATTGAGAATCAAGCAATCGGTAATAAATGCAGTAAATAAGAGTAAAAGGCTTACGGCCTTCATATATATCATACCGAGATGTCAATATGTTCAAAGTTAAAGCTATAACAATATTAGGATCATCCAAAGAAAGAGCAAGATCAGTTGAACAATCAAAGAAAACAGGACCATCATATAAAGAAGCAGTAATCATACCAAGAATGTTATCATTAAATTTCTTAAATCTAGCATCTCGCAAACACATAAGAACAGAAGCATTAATACCTTTTCTAGTTAAAGGCTTAACAGCAACTTGAACAAGACCAATGTGTAAATATTTGAGTTTCTTAGTCATGAAATCATTAAAAATTTTTCTAGAAACAACATTTTTCATGAGTTCTAGAGATAGAAAAAGTTTGTTCAACAGTTCTAACTCTATATTCAGCGAAAACATTATTTTCAGACCAACTAAGTTCATAAACCGATTTAGTGGAGACCTTAGGGATATTCCATTTATGGAAATCTGGGTACTCACTTTCTTCTACAGTGTGATCTTCTTCATTCACAATATCAGGAGGACAACCAGTCCTAGAGCTAACAAAGGAGTTGGATCTCCATAGCCTATCCATAACTATCTTAGTTACAACACTCAATTATCATGTTTTTCTCGCAACTGTTGCATTTCGTAACACATACCACAACCAACCCTATTCCTCTCATGCCCTCACGTTCGCTTGGCTTCACGGGCCTTAATGTTCAAATCTGGGACTTCACTTTACGACTACGGTGGCACCAACGACAGTAAGAAGGAACACAACAACGAAGTATTACAAGGTCAGGTAGACACAGACAGAATATGAAGGATACAACAACACTATCGGCCAAGGAAAGAATGGCTCTGATACCATAAAGGGGGGAGGACAACAGCGTAGAAGGCAGAAGCACAACAATAACATAATTCAAAGTAAATGTAATTGAAAGTAAGGCGGTAGAACCAGACAAGCAATTATATCAAAATAAATAAAAGATATGGAAAATAGTTGTGTATTGAAACCCCTATTTACCAAAGCCAATTAAGAGTTTTAAATCATGTCAGTAATGATTTTGAAATTGATATGGTTGCTTTGTATAATGAGTTTATTTCTACCAAAGACAGAAGTAAAAGAAAGTATTACCAAAGTACTTTTGCTCAGTCCGAAAAAGACAGAGTTAAAAGGAAATGGAAAGAAAAAATGAATTTGTTGGGAAAACATATTTTGTTTTTTGATTATCTTGAAAATTATTATGTTTCAAAAGATGAAGTTCATGCTAATCATTTGAACGTAATAAGAAAATCAAATTTTGTTAAGGAAGACAAAACCATTGTTAGGTCTAGTCATCCACCTCTTGAAACTGTTTTGATAACACACCAAAATGTTGAAGTGAAGGCCTCCCCCTTCAAAATTGCTGATGATAAAATTCCTGTTGTTAGTATTATTGAACAAAACAATTTTACTAATGACTCTTTACATGTTATTGGTCAACAGCTTGACCGTATTGAAGAAAAAATTGTTGAAAAAACTATTGTTTCAAAACCTGAAAAACCTTTGATTGATTTACCTAGTCAAAGAGAAAATTTGAATTTCAAAACTTCTCAGAGTAAGACTCTTGAAAAGGTTGAAAAAATGCTTGCTACTTTAAAAGTAAAAACTGAAGAAGTCTCCACTTCTAAAAATGCTACTTGTGCTATTTCAAGAAATGAGAAAGAAATTGTTTCTGAAGAAAATACAGATTCTGACTCATTATCTTTTATTTCTTGCAAAAATGTTTTGGATGATGGCTTACCAGAAATCAAAAGATTTGTTGGAAAACCCAATCTCGTGTCTTTTACAAAAAACTAGTATTCAAAACCTACTCCTCTTGATATGCAGTTTGAAAAAAGAGCTTTTCAAACTCAGTTTTCTGTTTCTACTGAAAAACTTTATGAATGGAATATTGATGGCTTGTCTGAACAAGAAATTATTAACAAAATGGCTCATATGTCTATGGTTGCTATTGCTTATATGAATAACCATAATGATCTTGATCACTTTGATATTGTTGACTTGCTTGCTACTGGTTTTTCTGGTACTCTTCAAGGATGGTGGGATTCACACCTCACTGAAGAATCCAGAGAGTCTATTAAACATCTGTTAAAAAAGATAATGAAGGTATGCCTATTTTTGATGAAAATATTAATCAAGGTATTCCTGATAGTGTCAACAACCTGGTTTACACTATTCTTAAACATTTTGTAGATACTCCATCTAATGTTTCATCTCGAATTTCTGATTATTTGAATAATTTGAGATGCCCTACTATGTTTGATTACAGATGGTACCAAGATGTGTTTATTTCCAGAGTAATTCTCCGAAAAGATTCCATGAAGCGTTATTGGAAAGAGAGGTTTATTGATGGTCTGCCTCCTATCTTTGCTCATAAGGTAAAACAAGAATTAATTGGAAAAAATTATTCTATTGACTATGATAATTTAACTTATGGTGATATTTTTAGTACTATTAAAAAACTTGGAATCAACATGTGTAATGATGAAAAATTGTTAAAACAACAATTAAAGAATAAGAAAAAAGTTAAATATGAAATGGATAATTTCTGTGAACAATATGGTTTATCTCCTATTGCCCCTTCCAGGCAAAAAGGAAAAAGTAAACATAATAAAGTTTACAAAAGTTATTCCTATAAAAAACATAAAAGATACAAAACCAACTTTGTTAAACCCAATGACTATTATGCCAAAAATAAATCTGCTTTTAAAAAACATGATAAACAAAGATCAGGTAAAGGTAAATGCTTTAATTGTGGCAAATTTGGCCATTTCAGTAAAGACTGTAACCAAAAGCCTGGTAAATTGAAAAACAAATTGAACATGTTAAACATTAATGATGATGATCAAAATCAATTGTTTCAAATTCTTGAATCTACTACTTTGAACTTTTGAAGATGATTTCTCCTCCTCATCTGATTCTGCCTATCACTTTTGTAGTGAAACTTCTAGTTCTCCCGATGTTAAACTCGGTTGTAGAGATTCTTGTTGTAATATTATCAAATCTGTTAATGTATTAACTAAAGAAGAACAAGATAATTTCTTATCAACTATAATAAGTAAAATTGAAAACCCTGTTTTACAAAAAGAATTTCTTGATAAGTTCAAACAAAACTTAACAAGAGATAAAAATGTTAAAAAACTTAAATCTAACATAAGTTTTGAAGAAACTTTGGAAAGATTTAATAAAAAGAAAACCAAAGAATTAACTGTTAATGATTTTCAACTTGAAATTAATAATGTTAAACAAGAAATAATCCAACTAAAAAATGATGTCAAAACTGTTAAAAGTGATAATATTAATCTTAAACAAGAACTGTTGATTCTTAAAATTGATAAAAACTTGGATAAACACCAATCTGATAATGATCATGATGAGCAAGAAGAAGGAGATGAATCCACTCAACAAGCTCTTCCTTCTGGTGATGCTTTTGGTAATGTTTTGATAAACTTGATTGATAATCAACTTGCTCTTGTCAAACATGTGATGCCTCCAAAATGGTTTACTAAAGTTAGAATTGTTGTTTCACATGATTATGCTTTCAACACTATTGCTATGATTGATTTTGGTGCTGATGTGAACTATATTAAGGAAGGTCTGATTCCTTCCAAATATTTTGAAAAATCAACTAAAAGATTAGTTTCTGCTAACGAAACTCAAATGAAGATCAAACATGAATTAAGTAATGCTCATGTTTGCCATAATAATGTTTGCTTTAAGATTCCTTCTGTGCTTGTTAAAAGCATAACTGATAAGGTGATACTTGGACTCCCTTTTATTGCTACTTTGTATCCCTTTTTTGTTGAAGATAATGGAATTACTACTGATCCTTTTGGACAGAAAGTAAAATTCAAATTTGTTTCAAAACTTAAGAATAAGATTGATGAGGCTTTGAGTCTGATCCATGCTAAAGTTAAATATCTCAACTTCCTTAAGCAAGAAGTTAGAAACATTGTCAATATGCCTTATAATAAAAATTCTAACGAAATAAAAAATAACTTTCCTCCTTGGTCTAAAGTTCACACCTCTCTTAAACAATCCAAGACTCATGACAAAATTCTACCATGTATTTCCATCCCTGTTGATAATGTCTTCAAAATTCATCACTCCCATTCTAGAGTCTATGTTGCACAACTAAATCATACTATTATTGTATTATGGTGTTCGACAAATGATTTTCAAAATATTTTTACTTACTCTCACCCTACTAAGTTGCCTTATGCTAGTAAGCTATTAACTATTACCACTTGTTTTAATGTTTTCCCTCTCCCTTGGCAGGATAAAGAAAATATTATTAATACCACCTATAAGTGGAATATTATGCCTTCTCCAGCAGATAAGAAGAATAAGGGGAAAGCATCGGTTGCGGGCTATCCTTAAAACAAAAGGCTCCCAGCGGGACAACTTTTGGTAATGCATGAAGGCGCATCTTCTAGAGTAAAATCTAGCAATACAGCATCCCTTCAGGAATTTGTCCCGACAGAGGTGACATATTCCAGTGATGATATAATAATAACTTTACAGGAATTATTGTCCAGAGAACAGCAATTCCATAATGGAGTCTATAGTGAATTTCCAGATTCCATCAAATTCATTCTTGACAACTTACAAGCTGCTTTCTTATTAAACCCTTCTCAAGAAGACTATGAGAGCACTTGAAATTCACCTTGTTACATATATATATATATATATATACATGATTTTAAACAATCAATATTATATTTGGTGACTTTGTAAGAAATAAAAGAAATTCAGCTTGAAAGGTTTTGGCAATATTATTCTGATGAGAAAAAGGAGAACAATTATTTTCCTATGAAAAACATATAAGTTATTATTATGAATAATATAAAATACTATGCATGAAAAGATGTTCTCCTATCTGAATAATCGTAAAATGAAATGATTTGATTTACATGCATTCTTTTTAAATTCTTATGTATCTTACCCTTACTGAGCTGTGTAGCTCACCCCTTCCACTCTTTCAGTATCAAGTTTTATTTTGGAGCAGAGGGTGCCTTAGTCAAGTTTTGGAAGGAGCTGGTTTTAGTTTTAAAAGCATAGATCCCAATTTAGCAGTTTGATGTTTAGCTTTGTAGTATGGTGTATTTTAGGATCTAATGAAAGTTGTGTACCTTAAAGTATTAAGAGGTGTATTATATGGAATTTAGAATTTGAGTAATTGGTGGATTATGTTATTCTTTTAGTACAGTGTAGATGTTATGAATGTCAAGTGAAAAGTTATATCATTTAAGTATAGAAACAAGAATGAAAAAAAAGAGGGAAGCTTTTGTAAAAGCTTTTGTTAAAAGTTAAGTTGGTTCTTGTTAATATCAAGTTTAAGCTTGATATTAGCATGCCGGTCATGGTCACAAATTCGGGTATTGGGTTTGGGTCGTGACATATAAGGATTATGCAAACCCATAAACAAATAGCCTTTAAGAATCAAAACGTTGCAGGACATATCAAAAATCTCGTAAGCTAAATAGATCGAGAGGTATCAAGACAGGTATTGAGCTTTAATAAATCTCGATAGATCGACAGGTATCAAGGAGGTATCGAAACCTGCTAATTCAGTTTTTCTTAAGCAGGTCTTGAGTAATCTTCATGTCTTCAATGTAACCACTTGTAACAATCATCTTTAACTTACTTAGATTTACCCAAATATAAGTAAAATGTGTTTTATCATAGGATATGCCAATTACATAATAAACCTAACAATCTCCCCCTTTGGCAATCTGTGGCAAAACCACAAGAGTACATTGAATGTCCTAAAATACATTCTACTCAAAATTTCAAAAAAAAAAATAATAAGTCTAATCTAAAAGATCTGAACCTTGGAAGTTGTTGCAAGAAGAAGGCTCAGAATCTTGACTTGGCTTTAACCTATCTATCCTAAAAGCACTAAACAAGAAGTATCAAGGTACCATGTGGAAAACATTGACAAGTTAAATATATAAGCTCAAGAAAACTTTTATTCACAATGCTAGTAGAATAAACAAGAATATCTCAATCATAGCATGTGAACAAAGCACAAAGATACACATCTCAAAATATATCAATTTCAAAATATATCAAACTAACTCTCCCCCTAAGTTAGTTACATGAAAGATTTTTTTCCCTTTAACATAAAGTTGCCCCCCCCTAAATTTGTTACTCCCTCTGAGGAAAGACATTCAAATCTTAAATTTCTCCTCCTTTTTGACACGATTGTCAAATTGTATAAAAAGTCAAAAAACTTGACCGAAGACAAACAAAAAATTGACATAGAGGGAACGAGGAGAGCAAGGAACCACAAACCTACAAGAAAAAACATGAAAACAAGATGCTATGTGTGGACACAACGGAGAGTCGCCACCTAGTTTTTATAATGGTCTAAGAACAATATATATAGCGTCCTCTCGAACTTTTTGATCTTACTACTAGAGATATGGATTTAGAGTTTAAGTACGATTTTGGAAAGGTGTTAGGCACCCAAAACCGCCTAACGCTAAAGCTAGCTTCCTCTCATTGTGTTTTATGTCTTGACCCTATTAAAGGCACACTCAATATTGCATTCTAACTCACACACACTAACAAACATCTAAGCATATAACATGGCATCAATTATCTCAAAAGACCTAATCATTTATCTATCATGGTATACCCTAGCATACATCTATCATACATATCATATCAACCTAGCAATCACAAGTCGACACATAAACTTGTGAATTTGGGTGTGTCACAATAGTTATTTGGTTAGAAATTGTAAACCACCCCCCCCCCCAAAAAAAAAAAACTTTAGCATACCCCATTACGCGCATCAATGAAGTATGAAGTTGGAAAACCAAACTTGCTTTATATGGACGCCTAGTCTTTAATGTTTCTGGCCTTAAAATCAGTGTTTGCCAAGTTAATGGACCTTATAGAGTTTCTCATTAATCGAAGCCCAAACTATAGCCCAATTAAAATATGGAACAACGTTGGGATGGCCCTTTGACAATTACATAGGCTTTTCCCACACTAGGATATCAATGTTTTCCGATCTTTTTAAAGATTGCACTGAAACGGGTCTGAATATGAATTGAAAAACACTAATTTAGTTCAACTCTCTGACTCTGGACCAATTTCTGATTTATAGAAGGCGAAGCTTCATATACAAGACCAATAAGCCTGTTTGATATCTAAACCAATTGGGCTTAAATGGGCTCTTTATTTATTTTTAAAAAAAAACTAGCCATTATTTGCTAGATTAATGGGCCTAAATTATTTTGCCGCCAATTTAGGCTCAAGATTTAAGTTCCCACCATTTCATTGAAGCACAAGTTCAGTCGTCAAAAGAGGGCTTTATAATTAGCTAAGTTTATACAAAGATAAGCTTGCCTAGAGTTTTTTGTTTCTCCCATCCCAAAACAATCCATTTATCAAAAATAAAAAGCTCACTAGGTACTTCTGTAAACATTAAAGATTATGCTTTATATAATTAAAAGGGAAAATTACATTTTGTTTACTTGTAATTTACCCAAAAAACATTTTACCTACCTATGGTTTGAAAATTGACACTTTACCCACCTGAGATTAGCTCCGTTTATCTCCCATTACCCACCTCGATTAAAAACATAGGTAAAATTGGCACTCATCCAAAAAGTCTTACTTTCTCTTCTTATTGCGAACCACAAAAATTGAGGATAGCAATATAGTCATTCACTCATTTGAGCAAATTCTCTTCTAATTATGGGAAAGCAGATTGTTTTAGAGCCATGTCATGTTCTTTTTTCTTTTTTCTTTTTTGAGAAGAAAATGAACCTTTTATATATATATATATACAAGATAGAATTCTACTCTAACCTAATCTAAGTGTATATATGTGTGAAGCTCCCTCCTGAAGACTTGAAACATTAATTATATACTCTGGGTGACATAACCCTCGTAACCAAGGCAATAGGCATGTCAAAGGAGATATTTTTTTAACAATTTGACCATGTACCATAGATTATGGGGTTTTTTTTTTTCAATTTATTTGAATTTATAAGAGCCTCTCCTTGTTACATATAGTTAGGATAAAAATAAGCATATGGTTGGTCTAAAAATTTCTTGACCTAAAGTGAATGGTGCATTCACATGCAAAAGGCGTAAGTTTCATAGCATTATTATATATTTATTTATGGGTTTGGTTAACCGTTAGCGAGTAGCTTAAAAATATTTGTTAACAAGTTATTTTAGAAAAGTTTTAATATTATTTCTATGGAAAATATAAAAGACCATTAAAAAAATTAGTTATTTTTTTTCTTTCTCATAAATTTTTTAAAATAATAATTTATAAATCAATGTCCTTAAAAGTTAAAACATCTGTTAATTTTTTTTTTTTTTTTGTGATATCAGGCATCTATTAACCTTTCCCTTTATTTGTTATAAAAGTAATTAGTTACCAATTGATTCGAAGAATTAAATGGATTGGTTGGTTGTAGGTCCATTTCTATACCAGAATTTCTTTGGGCTTAAGGATTTTCTTATTCAAACTAAGACATGAAATGGTGAACCCCACAAAATATCTCTCTTAATTGTTGTTTTATGTAAAAGCAGCCCTGACCCACAATACCCGGCAAGAATCATGATTTTTGAAAAAATCCAAACGTGTGAAGGATCCTTCGTTTTGAATACCAAAATCTTTCGTTGGAGTAAGAGACTAGGTCTGGGACCATTTGTCCCATTAAATCAGCCATAACTACTGCAATTTGCTAGTGTGCAATGATAATGGGTAACTTGACTTTTGTATTTGTGTACAATCTAAATAATTATAACAAAAAAAAAATTATAGAATTCAAGTCCTTTAGAAAGAGTTTAATTAGGCTGCGTTTGGTTTAACGGTAAACCAATTTCAGAAATGATTTTCCCCGTTTGCGTGTGTTTGGTGAGCACAAAAAATTTGGTCAACTGAAATTGTTTTCCAGTTTGACCGTAAAACAACCCTTACACGCTGGAATTGGTTTACCGTTCCTATTTTACCTTCAAATCACGTTTTCCACGGAAAACAGAGAGAGAGCACGAAGAGAGGAGAAAGGGAGAAGTGAGGGAGACAGAGAACGAAGAGAGGAGAAAGAGAGAAGTGCCGACGAGCTCGCGCCGGCGAGATCGAGCCCCAAGCCCAGACGAGCTCGCGCCGGCTAGACCGAGCCCCAAGCCCAGACGAGCTCGCGCTGGCGAGACCGAGCCCCAAGCCCAGACGAGCTCGCGCCGGCGAGATCGAGCCCCAAGCCCAGACCGAACCCCAAGCCCAGACGAGCTCGCGCCGGCGAGATCGAGCCGCGAGATCGCTACCACGCCGGCGAGCTCGCGTCGGCGAGATCGAGCCGCGAGACCACCGTCCCAAGCCCAAACCCACCTCCGTCGTTACCAACTGGCCACCGTTACCGATCTCTCTCCCTCAATCTCTCAATCAATCCGAACATTGATCTCTGATTTTGTTGTTGTTGTTGCGGTGGTGTGGGTGGTGGTGTTTTGGTGGTTTTTGTGTTGTGTGGTCTTTGGTGTGTGGGTGGAGGTGGATTTTTCGTAGGCTGTGTGGGTGTTGTAGATTTTTTTGATATAAAATTTGTTTGGAAGTTGAGAAAATGTGAGAAATCAGTAAAAAAATTTGCATTTTCAGAATATTACCAAACACCTGAAAATATTTTCCAAAGTATTTTTTAAAATGCCACCAAACACCTAAAAATATTTTCCTTTCCGGAAAATATTTTCTTTTCTTGAAAACATTTTCCGGAATTACTTTACTGTCGAAACAAACGCACCCTTAGTTAAAACTGAAAAAACAATTGTTGAAAACTATAGATAAAGTTAAAAGTAACAAAAATAATACAGTGAGACTCATAAATAGTATCAAAAAATGCAATAAGATCCATGAATAGTAGCAGAAATAAGCTAAATAGTAAAAAAAAAATGACTTTTTAAGCCAATGCCAAACGCACATTTTCTATATTAGTGAGTGTCAATAATGGCTTTCAGTATGTCAATGGGGCTGACACACAAGTTCACCTTTTAAATAAAAATTAATATGACCCCCTAAAGAAAAGTTTCTTAAGTCAAAGTATAATTGTGAATTCAACATCTCTAAAAAAAAAAAAAAAAGTTTTGAATTCAACAAGATTCTTTTTATTTTTTATTTTTTTTAAGAGAGTTTCAATTTATGACGTCTGCTCCTGATGATAGCTCTTTATTATCATATCAAAACACCAATCGGTTTTTGGTGTATGTAGAGATTGAACCCCAAACCTCTTATTTAACCATCAGAAACTTTACCAATTCAGTTAACTGGAACTCACAAATAACAAATAATTCACACATCTAAACCCAGTATAAAGGCTGTTTGGAATAACAAATAATGTATCTTAAAACCTTGTGGCTTCACAATGTATTATATATGCTTTTTTTTTTTTTTTTTTTTAAGAAATGTAGGGATACTTTCTATCTTTTAATGATATTTTTACTTGGTTTGAAATAAGGGCTTCATTCTAAAAAAAAGAGCATACAACTCCAAAGCCATTAAACACAACCCCAATGGTAGATCTTCTTATTATATATGAAATTTAGTGACATTTTTTTTATGACCAACTCTAATCCCCATATAGTTACTTTTTAACCTTTTTTGACTTAAAAAAAGTATGAATTGCTTTGTAAAGTTTCCAACATTGGCAAAAGGGATTACGGATCTATGCAATTATTCTATTTCGCTTTCTTTTGGGTATTGCATAAATTATTAATTTGGTCCATTACATATATAATATAGCTTGTTCAAAGAAGACGGTAAAATCAAGTGTAGCCTTTTCCTCGAAATAGTATAAGCTTGAAATCGATCTCCATGAGCATCTCTCAAAATTGCCGTTCGAGGTTATGTCCAAATACTATTAAGACATGTAAACCAAATAAAGTACTTAATAAAGCACTCTTCACCTCACTTCCCACTAAGCTCTAAACCTTTTTTATTTTATTAACTACAATTGAACCATCTGGTAATTAATATTAATGCATGTTAATCTTGCCTAGACCCCTTGTAGCGGAGTAGTGGATCATGTAGGGTTTAATTCACTCGTACTTATCAAAAACCCTGAGCAATTGTTACAATTTTATAGCATGCACTATTGTGGTCACTAGTATTAGAATTATAGTTAAATTCATCATTTTTTAACTGTTCAAATTTTTGAAATAATAGGCAATTTATCTTGGTATTAAACCGAACATCTTGAGTTCGATCCATGTTTCCACTCTTCCATTAAAATGTTAAAATTAAAAATCTCATGTGTTGGGACTTCTGAGATAACTAGTAATTTATCAACTAGAATACTTAATACTCTCTCCTGACTTGTTAACTTACGATTTTTTTATTTTTTTATTCTGGTATTTGAACAAACTCAATGAAATTTATGAAGCTGTTTACTAAAAACTCTCCCTTTTTAGTACTAATTGTTGTGATGGATAAGAATGTTTACTAATTGTTTTCAAAAAAAAAAAATTTGATATTTACCAATCTAGGTTCAAAGCCGTTTACATCAAAGATTCGAAATTCAATTATCCTTTTAAGTTGATATTAAAGAATAATAATTATATAACAGATACTCTAATTTCAAATCACATCATTTCAAATAAATATAGACATAACACTCATGAGGTCTCATAAATATAAATAAATAAATAACAAAAAAAAAAAAGTCATGAGGTATTATATTATATTTAAGGATTTGACAAATACATAATAACAATACTAATCAAGTACCGATCAAAAGCCCCACCATATCTACTCATGTGTTAAACAAGATCTCTTGTTTTATCATTTAGTCGAAGGGTTGACCTAACGATGATTCCTCGTGGGGCAATATATATGATTTCCAATTTCTTTTGTTGGTTAGAAATTATGATTTGCTATAAATTGTTTTATCCACTCCGAACAACTTGTGACGGTAACAACTTGTAATCATACATATTTACCCACAAAAAAAAAAATTGTAATCATAGTTTATAAGGAAAACCATATGAGAAATTTGGACTAGGAAAAAGAGTTTTTAACGTTCATATTGACATAATCAATTTTCTTTTTTCGTTAAAGGTTTAAGGGGATGACATCTTAAGATTTAGATCTAGCATTAAATCTAGGTGATGAAGACTACTATTAATTTTCTTTTTTTCTTTTTTTATTATTATTTACTTATAGATATTACAAAATTTTAACTAGGGTGTTCAACAACTGGTCTGGACCGACGAACCAAGCCGGAGCTGAGCTAATCTTACTGCAAGATGCGCTAACAGTGAACATTATGGTGGTCGGCAAAACTGCAAGATGAGCTAGAATTTTCAAGGATGTGTGGTCGTCCAAAATGTATAAAATAATAATTTGCTTGCAATGTTCCCCATAGATGTTTCTAAGAGCAATTGCATCATTGGTCGTAAAATTGTGCAAAATACAAAAAGTGTTAATTTTACAAATTTTAACTTAAAAAACACTCACATCAATATTTGCAAAATTGTGCATATATACAAAAGTGCTATAGTAACCATGCATATATGCACGGTTACTATAGTTTTGCATACTAATATTTTACTAATTTCACATTTCATTCATTTCTCTCTCTCTCTTCTCCATCTGCAAAATCAACTCAGGCATCTTCTCTCCCTCATCATCTCCTTCTTCCTTTGATACACATAAACACACCCACACAAACACACCCACCATCCACCGTCCACCCAACAAGTCCAACCATCACCACCCGTTAAAACAACCACCACCACCAAAATTTGTTAAAACAACGGAAACTTAAAATACAATGAAAATCAAACCTGATCAACCCAAAATCCATAGAAAACCAACTCAAAATTAAACCATCAACTAAAAACCCGTAATCCAAACCCAAAATCAAAATTAAATACAAACTCAATAGTGACCGAACGCTTGAAATCAAATGAGAGAAATCTTACAATGCAAGCTTCAACCGAGAGAGGCATTTCTTCATATCTTTGAGATTCGATGAGTGTGAGAGAGAGATCTGATATGAGAACTTGAGCTACTCAAATTTACCCCTCCCATCATCAATGGTATTGATTAATGAGAATTTTGTGGGTTTTGATTTGATTTGGGTATTTGATTAATGAGAATTTGGTGGGTTTTATTTTGGTTTTGATTTGAGCCTTTGCCTTTGGAAAAGAAAGAAAAATACAAAAAAAGAAGGCGAAAAACCTATTTTAGTCCTCACATTTTCACGCGATTCCCACTTTGGTCCCTAACTTTTTTTTCCACCGATGTTAGTTCCTATCTTGGAAAACACATCTCGTTTTAGTCCCTGACGTTACATCAGAGACGAAAATTGCACAGCTAGCAAACAGAAAAAATTAAAAATATTAAAATAATATCCACTGTGTCCACGTGGCTTTCCACGTCAGCCTCTAAATTAAAAAAAAAATTAATTTATTAATTTTAACTAGATAAAAAAAATTAAAAACAGAAATAAAAACCAAACCCAGCAAATTTAAAACCCAGCAAGAACAAGATCAACAAAACACAAACCTAGCAAATTTAAAACCCAAAAAATTAAATTCAAACCTAAATTCAAACCCATATTTCAAACCCCCACACCACAAAACACTCCAGAATCCACCATACCCACGGCTACATCACACCCAATCAAAACAACCATAGCCAAACCCACACCCAAACCCAGAAATTTGAATCTAAAACCTCCAAATTTGAAAATGTCGAACCTGCCGCGTGAACTCATCGTAGACATACTGTTGCGACTGCCAGTCAAGTCTCTCTACAGATTCAAGTGCGTCTCCAAGCCATGGCGCACTCTCATCTCTCATCCCGATTTCATCAAAACCCACCTCCACCGCGCCCAATTCAAGCGACTCATCTTAGCCTCCACCGATTCTCTCTACTCCATTGACCATGAAACCTCTTTCGAAAACGACGTCGTCACCGTTGCTCTCAATTATCCCTATTGACCAAAACCATCAATCTTACCTGATTATCGGTTCTTGCAATGGCCTCCTCTGCCTTAAGCCTCAACCCGACACCTTCTTCGTTTTCAACCTGGCTACCCACGAGTCTGCCCGAATACCCGTTGCCCCGACTCCTTACGGGTTCAATGACGCTATTTTGGCATACGGGTTCGGTTACACTCCCTCCATCGATGATTACAAGCTTGTCAAGTCCATGAACACACCTCTCGTCATTGTGTTTTCGCTAAAAACCAGCGCGTGGAAATCAGTCGAGAGCTTTCACTACGAGAAGCCAACTGAGGTATGGGATGGCCCATTCTCATGTGGGACTCATCTCAACGGTGCTCTCAACTAGGTTTGAATTTAATTTTTTAGGTTTTAAATTTGCTGGGTTTTAAATTTTTTGTTCTTGTTGGGTTTGGTTTTTATTTCTGTTTTTAATTTTTTTATTTAGTTAAAATTAATAAATTATTATTTTTTAATTTAGAGACTGACGTGGAAAGCCACGTGGACACAGTGGGCATTATTTTAATTATTTTAATTTTTTATGTTTGCCAGCTGTGCAATTTCCATTTTTGATGTAACGTCAGGGACTAAAACGAGACGCGTTTTCTAGGATAGGGACTAAAATTGATGGAAAAAAAAAATTAGGGACCAAAGTGAGAATCGCATGAAAATGTAGGAACTAAAATGAGTTTTTTGCCAAAAAAGAAAGAAGAAGAATAAGAAAAGGAAAGGAAATTGTTCAGAGAAAAGAGAAAATGGAGTTGGCGTGTGTTAAAGTTGGTGGGCCTTGGGTAGATGTGAAATAATAAATAAAAAAATGTGAGAAAAATATTATTTAAATAAGAGAGGATATAAAATAGACAAACTGATGTTGGTGTTTTGTAAAAATTGATATATAAAATAGATTTTTTTTTTTTTTTACAAAATAGACAAAAATTTTGCATTGATTGATGCGGTTACTCTAACTTTCTTTACACATTAGTAATAAATTGATATTTGGAAAGCCATATTATTCAATGTGTTTTTTGTTATTAAAGAGCATTCACATCAATGGGTGTATAATAGAAAAATGTGTCAAATTAAAATAAAATTAAACTTCCAAAATAAATAAGAGTACAATAATCTGTCAATATTTTAAACATAAAATTTTTTTTTTTTTTTTTATAAAAAAACTACTTATCCCTTATATTCTCACAGCACTAAATCCCTAATGTCTCCATTGCTACAGTAATCTTTTTCCCTTCAATCTCTTGACTCTTTAACGTTTTCAAACTCTGGATTTTTGTTGTAAACTCTGCTCATTAGCAATTAAAAAACCAATTACATAGTAGAGTAATATATCAATAGATGAAGGATTGTTTAGTCACATATGTGGAGAAGAATATATTTAAAATTATTGATAATAAATAAATAAATCATAAAACAATTTAAAGATTTATTCAAAATTATTAAGAACATAAAAAAAATATAAAACGATTTCAAAATACGAAAACACATTTAGAATAACTAATCAAATTGTCTTTGGTATGAAAAGAAAATTATTTATTTATAATTATTATAGAATTTTAAATGGGGGTGGTCAACAACTGATCCAGACCGACGAACCAAGACGGAGCCGAGCTGATCGAACTGCAAGATGGAGTCGCTAACAGTGAACACGATGGTGGTCAGCTGAGGCGTTGGGTTTTCGATACCAAACCAACTAACGTATGTCTAAATTCACCTAGACATTTTTTTTTCCTCTCCATCTATATTTCACATGCATTGTCGAGGTGACCTCTTAGCGTCGTCAGAATCTGCGGAATTGCTAGAGATCGAGAAGTAGAGCCATCAAGGACGTACGGAGTCGTTGAAGATTTAGCACCTCTCATGGTATCGCCTACTCAAATCGAGAAGTAGAGGGAAAGATTTTGAACATTATAGTGTATATATTTAGATCTGTGTGCTGGGTGTGGGATTTGATATTTTGATTTGCGGGTTTTTGTGTTTTGATCTATGGGTTTCGATTTGTGCTTTGTGTGTTTCAATTTATGAGGTTCTATCTTTTCAATTCGTGGGTTTCAATTTTCTTGTGGGTTTCGATCTGGCTTGATGAATGTGTATTAGAATCCGACTGACCACATCAATAGAAACAACCACTAGACGTAGTCAGAGTTCTGATCCTTGTGGTGCAACGGGGATTCCATTTTTTAAAAGACCTATTAATATAGTTGGATTCAAAAACGCCCTAAACCCAAACCAAACTGACTGATCCTTAACCTTAATTTTAATTTATATTGTTCACTTCATGATTATTTATCTTTATCACCAAGCCAAATGATTAATTAGTTTTTGATATAAATGAGGTTCGAACCCACATTTATTTGCTTTTTTCTTGGCTAAGGGAACCTTGTTTATTTATTTATCATGTGAGGTAGTTGTCTCCATTCCTTCAATCTTTTGTTTCTTTGATGTAGACAAAATTTAATTTCAAATCTCTTATTTCTAGACAAAACGTTTCACTATTTAAGCCAATTACATTCCTAACTCGTTAAGTTAAGGCAAGTGAAAAGCACATATGTTAGTGAGCTTATGAAAATTATTCAATACTTACGAAGTACAACGACATGCCCTCCTCTTATATGAATACGGATTTGATTAGCGAGACCTATTATTCATGAGACAAAAGAAAGTACCCCATATAATTTATCATCAAACTCAAATTGATTCAACTAATTGAATATCCATGACCTGGATTTGAGGTTGAATTGAGTTGGCAGTGAAAATGTTTGAAATCAAAAACCTAATAGAATGAAAATGAAAATAAATTGTATTAAAGAAAAATGAAAATAAATACATATGGACATACACTTCCTCACATTGTCAACATTTACATTATTTTGGTAACTCAGTTAGAAATGTCAAAATTTCTCTCCCATTTGACTCACCTTGTCTTGCTCTATCTTGCACATGTTTTCTCCTCTTCAAAAAGGTGACTAGTTTTACCCATTCTACCTCATCCTGTCCCAAATGTGCATGTACATACATATTATTTTATGAATATTTAGTGTTAGTTTGGATATGGATGAAACTACTTGTGTCTGGCGTTTTGCGGTTTTTTTCAGCCGTGATTGTTGACTTTTCTGTGTGAACAGTGCACACTAGTGGGTTCCGTATACTGTTCACGGGATCTACAAACCTCACTTTTCAACAACTTTTTTATTAAAAATTGGTCTTAAGGTACTATTCACACATTTTAAAATTATTTTGCTACAGTGTTTTCAGTTTTCAATTTTCAGTTTTCACTTGTATCCAAATGGACCCTTAAATTACATACATAAGTTAATCTTTTTTATACATAATTTACTTGTAATTTTTTTATGTATTCTATTATAATCTCTAATACACTTGCTTTGTCTTTTTTTTTAGCATTCTCTCACAACGTCTATCCACTTCCTATTTTATCTATACTTCATTAATGTCAAGACCATTTTACTTGTACTGAACCCACTCTTCTCCAAAGAGAGGACAAGATACTCTTGATCCATTGTCATCTCTAAATTTAACCAAACTAGTCAGGCCAAAATTGGGTTTTACCCATTTCAATCAAAGTTTCCTGCAAAATGCATCTTGTTTGAAACTATTTAGAGATTTGTCCCTGTTTTGAAACTCAATTTTCTAAAAATTGAGTTTCAAATGTAAAACTTAATTTTTGGACAATCAAGTTATAGCAAAATAAGACTTATAAAAAAAAATTTGGAACTCGAGTTCCACAATTTTTTTTTTTTTAAGTTTCAATTTGCTATAACTCGATTGTCCAAAAATCAAGTTTTACATTTGTAAGTGCACAATTGCACCTGGACCCAAAGATAAACGTGGGCTCAGGCCCAATGAGCCTTAAACAATAGAATTTGTAGAGTGTTGACCGGAAACCTAGTATAGGGATGTTGGAAACTTGATGAACAGGCCAAGGTGTTAAAGTATTTGCGAATAGTATATGATTATAACAAAGGGACCTCCTCGGACGTAAGTCAAAGACAATTTCTGTATTATTTCTCTTTTTCCTTTTTTTTAAGGCTACAATTCTTAATCTCTCTCCCTTTAACTCACTCCCCTTGAAATCTTTAGATAATAGCTAGAAGGTTCAATTTCACTATTCAGGGGTCACTTCCTCATTAATGCGGCTAGGGAGGTAGGTGCAGGGTCTTTAATGTGGAGATAGCAGCTTTTCTCTGAGATATTTCTCTCACACCGGTGAGTCTAGAGAATGCTTAGATCCCCTCTTTAACCTACGGTCTTTTCAGAACTCTGCCTTGATCTTTCTAGCGAACCTCCAAGTCATCACTAGTCCGTCCGAGGAGAAATTCTTCCTCGGATCCTTGGCCTATGGGCCGACTTGCAGTCCTAAATGCCTCTAGTCAAGAACGAACTGACCCCTCTTATCAAAGCCCAAAGGCCCAAATACTAGTCCAGGTCTTTTAACTCCCCACAACATTAAAACTTGATTTTCTAAGAATCAAGTTTCAAAACTAGGGCATTTTCCTAAATAGTTTCAGACAGGGGATATTTTGCTGAAAAGTTTTGGCAAAAAGGGCAAATGCCCATTTTGGCCAAACTAGTCAATTACATCCGATTTAACTTCCTTTTTTTTTATGCAATTTCTTTTTTACAATTTTATCAAATTTAGAAATTAAAATTGTAAATAATTTTTTTTCTCTACTCAAAATTATTAATATAAATGATACGTAGTACAATCTTCTAATAATAATAACATACCAACCTGCATTAACTGGGCGGTTGAACCAATGATCTAATTATACGATCTTTCAACCAAGTTGGTGTATGAAAGATCAAGTTCATGCATGATCCAGGTGTTATAACTATCCTCATTAATATTAGTTGATCAGGCTTTTATAACAACTCTATAATTCTTAAAAATGGGCCTCAAGACTAAGACTTCATCTTTTTTAGAAGAGACAAAGAAAAACCCTAATTAAGTACCACTTATTATTAAAGGTTTATAAATAAATTAAAAAAAAAAATATATATATATATATATATATATATATATATATATATATATATATATATATATATCCCCTTCTTTTCTTGCAATTCAGAATGCATATTATATTTGCTTATTTCCATCTTTGGCAAAGTGATGGTTTTGGCTTGCAGAGTGTGTATATATATATATTTATTTTAATCTTACTTTAGGTGTGCATGATTTTTCCATGATAACCAGCTAAGATCAAATTTTCCGAGTCTAATATAAAATTAGATTTAATCCTTTTACATTAATCGAATAGATTCCCAAAGCATATCTCAAAGTACAACCGTATCTCTTAAAACTAATAGAGCCTCGCTGGTGTGGTGGGTTCATTGCATCTCGCAAATAAGCTGACTCATTCTTCAATTAAAAATTATGACATTATTGGTTGCACCTGCTCACTAAATATATTAGGTCTAACCCTTTCTTCTTTCTACTTCTTAAATTTAGTTTTTAGTTAAACCTCTTGTTCATGTGGCCAATATATATATATAATTCAGTCCAACATTTTTTTTAGTTATTATCCGTTTGGAATCCGCTTATTTTACTGAAATTGAAATTTTTTTGCTAAAAGTACTGTAAATAAAAATAAAAGTTAGCTGAAATAGTACCCATGAATAATAGAAAAAATAAACTGAATAATAAAATAAGTTAGCAAAAATAATTCATGCCAAACTCATAGTATATATGGATTGGGTTGTTAGTGTCTTGGTAATATATATAATTTTTATGCATCATGACAACGATTTTGTTTGCACGAGTTACCTTCCAAATTATAATATAAAAAAGTTAATGTACAGTTGTATACTTATTATGTGTCTTTGTTTGATATGTCTATGGGTTTAATTTTCAATATAAATGGGTTCGGTTGGCACATTTCGTTCTCACTATTTGTATGATCACTCAATAGAACCAGGTCCACCATATCTAGTCACATGTTAAAAATTCCTGAGCACGTCAGTCATTTCGTTGACATTGACCTAATAAAACTAATACTTCATTTCATTACAAGTCAAATACTAAATATTCCACTTAAAAATAAACCTTTTGTATGTTAGGTATAAGGTGTGAATTTATTTTTGGTCAAATGATTCATCAAAGTTTAGAATGTTCATGGTTTGAACTTAGAAGCGTAAAATCCAATGAAAACGATTCTCAAAACATTTTGATTTTTTAATAATAATAATAATAATCCAGATCAAATGTAATTCTTTTTTTTTAGAGTAAAAAATCAAATGTAATTCGATAGATGACTCTGCTACTTATTTATAGTTAATTATGTGCAATATCCTCAGCTAATTAAAAGCATGATTAAGTTTTCACTCATAGTCACAAGTCACAACATTATTACCTGTGGTTTACGTGAATTGTAATAAATAAATAAATAGAATGTCTATGAAGTACTTATTTCTATTGAGTATTTTGTCAAAGGATGTCCCAGATTTTGAATTTCTTTTTGGGTAAATTGCAAATTACACTCTTAAAGTTTGAGAGCATCTGGATTTTACACCTTGAAAATTTCAAAATTTGGATTTTACCCCCTGAAGTTCGGCGGTGATTGGATTCTATACCCTAACATTTCAGAATTTTGATTTTACTCCATAAATTTTAGAGGTGTTTGGATTTTACTTCCTAAAGTTTGGGGTGTTTGGATTTTACACCATAAAGTTTCAAAATTTTGGGGTGTAAAATCCAAACACCCCCAAACTTTAAAGGGTAAAATCCAAATTTTGAAACATTAGGGTGTAAATCCAAACATCCACAAACTTCAGGAGGTAAAATTCAAATTTTAAAATTTCAGGGTGTAAAATTCAAACACCCCCAAACTTTAGGGGTGTTATTTACAATTTACCCTTTCTTTTTTCAATTTGAACGTTTGCCACCGAAAATCATTAGCTAAATGTGTGTTAACCTTTTTTAATGAAGGGTAGTTAAATACTCTTGTTTTCTTGATAATTCAATAATTGAAAATGAGGGGATTTGTACTCAAAATGTCTTTGTTGAAAATTTCAGGAGGTGCCAACTAGTTGAACTACATGACTCTTCTTCTTCTTCTTCTTCTTCTTTTCCAATTTTTAGATGAAAGTGTTGAAATAATAAACATAATTATAAATTTTGGATAATAAGAATAATGAAGGCATAAATGGTTTGATTGTGCCTTTGAAGTTTAAGCAAGAAGTTGTATGCTTGATTCATCTTGAAGTTCATGCAAATTGCCACATCTTAATATTTGAAAGATTATGTTTTAATGTAAAATGTTTTCAAATGGAAATGTTTTTAGTTTAAAACATTTTCAAGGAAAATTGCTTGTTTCTAGTTATCAAGTGTGCTTCTAAAATGCTCTAGAAAACATTTTCTATTGTTTGACTTGTACGTAAAACCAAAAGTAAAAAATAAAATAAAATTATTAGGTTATACATTGAAGGGGCCGGTAACCAAAATACCACCAGAAGTATTATCTGAAAGGAAAATATTTCTCTCCAAACTAGTTTGAAGAAAAATCCTTCAAACTATATATATATATATATATATATATATATATATATATATATATATATATATATATATATATATATATATATATATATATATATTGAGTGTGTATTTTAAAAATCTAACCGTTGGATTTTATGTTTTTTATATTCTTAACATGCATGTCAAATTTCATTCAAATCAGACGTTATTTATAATTCGATTGATGAACTTATGTTTTATGCATAACTTTAGGCCACAAAAACTTGAAATTTAAACATTTGTTTGATGACATAGCAATTGATCTTTGATCTTTTGAAATTTTGTAAGCATAGGAGATATAATAATAACATACAATCCAACGGGTAGATTGTCAAAATCAAAACTCAATAATAAGATATAGGAGGAGTTTGAAGGGTTTCTCTCTAAACTAATTTGAAAAGAGACATTTTCCAACAGTTATGCCCCATGAAAATGTTGTTTCCTGTCAAACCAAAATTATTTTTGGATTGACCAACATTTTTATTAATTGAATCAAACACTCAAAAATAGGAACAATGTTTTATGCTAAAACAAATGTAGCCTAAGAAATAATAGCGCTGAGGGTGAAATCTCAAATTGTGTGGATTATATTGATTTTTGATTGTATGTGTCTGTTGTGTGAGTATATATTAATTGTTAAGACTTAAGACTCACATAAAAAATGTACTATAAGTCAATTAGGACTACATAAACAATTATGAGAAACCCAATTCTAACTTTGCTAGTCATCTTATGACGTATTGAAAATGTGAATAGCTCTTCTTCAAGTAGAGACAAGGCCTTGAATAATGAGTACAGTCTCAATTAAAATTTGAGTTCTTATAAGTTGAAAAAAAAAAAAGGTTTTGGAATAGGAACTAAGAGCATGTGAACTAGGGAAAAGTTTATTTATTTGTTGAAGTGGGGTAAAACGTAATTCAATACCATAAGTTTACAATCTTTAATGTGAAGAAATGAATAGATTAAAGAAAAAGTTGTGACATAAAATATTAATATAAAAATGTCCGTACTCTAAATAACAATAATAGATGATGATGATGAGAGCCCACTTTGCAAAAACATTGCTGTACCTAATATCAAATCTAGGCTAGCTTCTTTTCTAGATTAGGAGAAAACAAAATTGAGAGAGAACAAGAGAGAGGGGACCATTGAACTAGAAAGCCCAAAGACAGGGGAAGAGAGGGACCATATATATGCATGCGAAAAAGCCAATGCTAATTAGTATTCTACCTGTCAAATTTTATGTGACAAGCCATGTGGTGATGCGAGATGCCTCCTCATTCAACTTTTCCATGAGCTGATTCATATTTCATTATAACAATACCTATTATCCACATTTTTACTCTACTTTCGAAAAAATTTTAGGTATTTTCGGAATACGGAGAAATGATGTTCTCTCGTCTCACATTTATGGTCGACCCTACCATGAATTTAATGAGTAAACCCTACCATAAATGTGAGAGAATGAAATATCATTCTCTATGCTCTATGAGTACCTAAAAATTGCTCATTACTTTCTCGGTGACTCTCTCATTACGTTTGTAAGAGAAATGTTTCAACCCAATCACTTCAATGTTAGATATGAAGGGGCCAGAGATGAAGGCAAAAATCTAGATGAGTCTTATATTGTCTATTTCATATAATTATGGTGGACCCTACCATGAATGTGAGAGGATGAAATATCATTCTCTGTGCTCTAAGAGTACCTAAAAATTGCTCATTACTTTCTTAGTGACTCTGTCATTACGTTTGTAAGAGAAATGTTCAACCCAATCACTTCAAAGTTAGATATGAAGGGGCCAGAGATGAAGGCAAAAATCTAGATGGGTCTTATATTGTCTATTCATATAATTTTCATTTAGTTTTGTGTGTGCATATTGCATGAGAAAAAAATGGCAGCCGTCTTACTCACACGTATTAAATCTCAATTAAGGGTTCAATGTGCTTAATTTGGAGTGAGATGCAAATGTAACCAATATGACATGGACAGTCCAATTCTCGTGTCAATCTTTCACTTTTTCCTCTTACCTACTTTGATTTAAATTGGTAGTTTGGGTGGCACTCTTTGCATGATAGAGAAATTTTTAAGCTAAACATCTTAAAGCAATATTTCTAAGAACTATAATGAATGATATGAATTTGGTGGCATTGTTTTGCGTCTCGATTAAGTTTAGATATGTTTCAATCGAATAAATATATGAAATTCGAGGCCACTAGACGTAGGAGAACTTTTTTTGGCCACAATTTTTTTTCCAATATATATATATATATATATATAGAAAAATAGTATCGACATACCCAAAATTTTAACTAAATTTTAATTTAGTACTTTCTCAACAACAAAAAATAATTAATAAGTTATCTTTCCATTTTAATCACTCATTTTCAAATAAAAACAAATTAACCATTTAAGATATTTTAATTGCCATTTTATAAATAAGCGACCAAGAAGGATAGTGCAGAGAAATATGGCATCAAAAATAGTTTTTATTTTATAAAAGTTTTTAAGAGTTATTTGATTCCCAATACTAATTTTAATAAAATATTTATTTTGGTCCCTAACTTCTGACGAAAGGTAGCAACACCCAATGCAATATTGTCTTAAAACACAATGTAAGAGCATCCACATCAGTCCCTTCATTTTACACGTCCACTTTTACACTAAAAACCCACTTTTTTTATTTTACACATCCAATTTTACAAAACACTCACATCAGTTCATATATTCTACTACCATTTTTAATTAAATAATCAATTTTCTTTAATATTTTATTATTTTCCCAACTACCTCATTACCGCGCTCTTTCTCTCCCAACTCATTTCTGATTTTTTTTTTCTCTCTCTCTCTCTCTCTATACCTATCTCTTAGACTCTCACTCTCCCTTTGCCACTCGATCAACTCTCCCTCTCCCTCTCAATCAACTCCCTCTGCCTCTCGATCAACTCTCCCTCTCCCTCTCCCTCTTGAGCTCCGATCGCGATCCGCGAGCTCCGATCAGGATCCACGAGCTTCGATCGCGATTCGCGAGCTCCGATCCCCGGCAAGACCCACGAGCTCCGACCAGTCAAGCACCGATCTGTGTTTGTTTATGTGTCTATTTTTTTTTTTTTGAGCAAAGTATATCTGTGTATATTCTGTGTTGAGAAAAAGATGAGAGAATGGAGTCTGTTGAGCACGGATCAGAGAGAGAAAAAAAGGAGCGAAGAGAAAATGATAAAATATTGTATAAACGAGCTACAGTAGCCGTGTGTATTTACACGGTTACTGTAGCTCATGGATGGTTTTGCACGATTTTATCCAGTTTTAGCTCCATTGACGTAGGAGATTTTTTGCTCAAAATGTGTAAAATTGAGAAATTTGTACATTATACATGACTATCCACCAACTGATGTGGATGCTCTAAGGACACAATTTGCACCTAAGCCCAAAAACAGGAAAGGAATAGGCCTAAAAAGCCCAATATAATGAATTTGTAGAGAATGAGTTAGAAATCTAGATTTTAGTGAGTTCAGATAACAAGGACAATGGGCTAGATCTCAATATGACACAGATGGGTTAGTTTGTGTAACGAAAATTATCCTCGGACTCAAATTGAGGAGACTGAATCTGATATTTCTCTTACTTAAAGACATATTATAAATATTGTTCTTATTTCTACAGTATTTTCTTTCTTGCTCTCTCGATCCCCTTATCTTGGGGCTTTCATCTTCTTTTTATACTTCTCTTTCTTCTTTCTCCACCCTCCACGTATGGATCAAATTGCCGGTCAAGATATTTGTCTCATCAGCACCTTCCTGAAACTTTTGAAGATAGTTATAAGACTGAACACTGCTACTTAGACATTACTTCCTCATTAATGCGGCCATAGAGTTAGCTGTAGAGCATTCAATTCAGTGGCAGCAGCTTTTTCCTTAGATATTTCATAGTTTTCCTTTGTCTTATACCCCTGTGTTGCACTTCCTTATCAACAGAGTCTCATGGGACATTGCCTCTGGATGGTAGATAACTCATTCCGACCTCTACCTAGCTAATCTAAGGAGACATTCCTCTTCGGACCAACTTCTCGGATGATCACGATCAAACCTTGCTTCTTTATGAATTAATACAGACCCTTAGTAAGATGTTTACTCATCCTCGGACCGCTTAATATCCTCGGCTTGGGCCTCCAGCCCATTATGCATATAAATATACACTCCTAGGCCTATCTTCCCCACACACAATATGTCATTTCCTACAAATATCAATATACATAATAATTATCATGATTGTTTATTTTTAAACATTTTATATTTGTTATGTTTATACATAAAAATTATTTATTTTATTCTAAGTGCGGTTTGAATAATTTTACAATATGAACAAGTTTATGTTTATTAATATTGTTGTTAGTTGTTCTTGTTTTTATGCTATTAGTATTTGTATTTTATTCTTGGTCTACTATTATTATTATTGCAATCCCATATAATTGATTTTGTTTAGAAAATTCAACTTTAGATATAAAATCTTTGAATGGTTTGTGAAAACGTACAAATTTGTAAATCTAACCTCATTAATTTAAATTCTAGTGAATTAATGATATTGATTTTTTTTTTAAAGTAAAGGATAAGGTTTTTTAGTAAAAGACAAAATAATAATTTGCTCTGTGCTCACCGTATGGCTGCATAAGTAAAGGATAAGTTAAGAATGAAATAAAGGACCAATAATTTGGGATAGATTAAGTATTATTACAAGTGCATAAAATAAAAAACCTTACTCTTTCTTTTTTTTAAGGGGAAGAATAAAGGACACTACTTAATCATGATGAGTTACAACCAATTCTAAAGGTTTTTCATATGTAGTAAGGGAAGGGGTACCGCCGCCATTACTACAATAAATGTATCTCACATTACTACAATAAATGTATCTCAAATATTCCGTGTTAACTAAAAATAACCTTATAGTAGCTCCAACAATGGGTAAGAAAGCAGACATTAAAAGTTGTTAGAGTAGTCAATTAAGGAAATGTTTTTTTGTAAATTCAATTGCATACAACACAATATTCAAGCCAATCAAATGTTGGCTGACTTAAGCTATTGTTTTGACAATTAATGTTTTTCTAAATAAAAGTGATTAGAATGAATTCCTATATTTTGTGAAAAAGGTACATATGGTTTATAATTTTCAACTAGTATATAATAAATATTCACTTACAGAAATAGAAGTAGATGCAAGTGGCCTGCATTTATCACTAGCATACACAGCTTCTCTCCCTCATTACTTCGAGGCAAACACGAGTTACAGGTTTTGAGGCTGTCGCCTTTTTTATTTCTTCATTTATCATTAAATTTAGAAACTAGATTGTTTTAATGCAGAAAGTTGGATTTGCAATTATTTTTCGTCGATGGGTGTGCTAAATTTGTTCTTCAAATTAATAATAATAACAATAAAATTCAACAATAAAATTACCAATACCAAGAAAAATAAAACTAACAATAAAAATAAAGCCAATAACCATTTTAATAAACATAAACTTATGTTTATCATTGTTACGATACTTTGCGCACAAAATTTTTCAATTTGAGCCTTAAAATTTCTGAAAATTGCATATTTCATCTAGACATTAGGAAACTGCGTACCTATTGGATGTTGGTTGCACCAAGTTTATAATTTAGGAGACCAAAATTCCAAAATTACTCCTGTAGACCTAACTTTGGCCATTTTTGACAATCAAGCAAACTAAAAAATTCACCTAAATACCAAATTCCACTTCAATTTAACGAAATATATCTTCTATAACCATGTTTGGCCAATCTTGATCGAGGTTTGACCTTAATTTGACAAAAAATCCAACATTCCAATTGTGATGAATTCGAGCCCATGTGAAAGATCATAAATTTTTCTTCCAAAGGTTGCTTATGGACCCAAATCGGAGTTGAAACATGCAAGATATCGTAAAAATACTGGAAATCTAACCAAAAGACAATCATTTTTTATAAAGTGTTGTAAATCTTAGTTATTGTTTAATTGATTTTAAATCACATTCAAATGGCATCAGATTAATGTGAGAAGACGTTGTAGGACGTATCTACTATCTAGTGATAAAATTTAATTTGGCATGCTTAGAGCCCAAAAAATCTCACAAAAATAAAGTGGAAGGGCAAGAAGTACCAAAATAGGATTTTCTTTTTCAGCAAAAACAATTGTGTTTGGGACTGTCTTCCACAACTCATAACCATGGTTTTTAAAACCGAATTGTTCAATGAACTTAAAAATGAAGATGTTCAAGGCTTTAAGTTTAAACAAAAGTTCAATCAAGGTCCAACTATGATGATGTCAAAATTAATTTAATAATTAATTAAAATACAAATGAATGTATATAAAATGTGTAAAAATATGGAAATTTACCCAAGAAAAAAATCTAAAACAATTTAAACAAATTTTAAATGAATTTTCATTATTTTTATAAAAGTGAATAGAAAATAATAAAATATAAACACGCTTTAAAAAATTGTATTTAGTAATCATTCAAATAAAAAGCATTTTAATCAAAAATAAAATAATTTTTCACTTAAATTTACAATTTCACATTCCGTGTATTGTTGCAAACAAATAATTCTTGAATACAAATAAATTTATCAAATACTATTAAGTAAAAGGTGATAAAATAAAATGCAAGACTATGAATCTTGTAATACAAAGAAATATAATATAAATTCAATGGAAATTACGAGGAAGGTAGCCAATGTAGTGGTTAACGTGCTGAACATCAATCTTAAATGCATGGGGATCACTGTTGAATACCTCACATTATAACTTTTTCATATTTCCTTGTAACTGTATGTTACTATCCATGCTTTCAAAATGTTTCAACCCAATCGCTTACAAGTTTTTTTTTTTTTTTTTTTTTTTTGAGAAAGATAATTACAAATGCTACTAACCTTACTGTTCGAACAATTTTCTCTCCTTGAACCCCCCCAAACACTTAGTGTATGGGAAAGTGCTAATACAGCTACAAAACTCTTAACCAATCACTTGCAAGTTAAATATGAAGGCCGGATGATGAAGGCAAAAATCTAGATGGGTTCAAAGTGCTTAATTTGAAGTAAAATGCAAATACATCCAGTATGACATATATACTATATAGTCCAATATTCATGCGTCAATCTTTCACTTCTTCTTACCAACTTTGATTTCAATTGGTAGCTTGTGTAATGCTCTTTGCGTGATAGCAAATTCTAAGCTAAACATCTTAAAGCAATATTTCTAAGAACTATAATGAATTATATGAATTTAATGTCATTGTTTTGCGTTTTGATTAAGTTTAGATATGTTTCCATCTAACAAAGATATGGAATTGGAGGCCACAATATGTACGAGAACTTTTTTGGCCACGAAAAAAATTTATGGAAATGAATTTTCAGTATTTTTGTATATAAAATTAAAAATACATTAGTTAAAAAAGATTTTTAGAACATTAGGATTGACATAGCCAATTTTTTAACTAAATTTTAATTTATTGACTTACTGGGTAAATTAAAATTGCCATCAAGATTGTGCTCTCCACATCACAAGATCTTTGAGAGAGACAGAGAGAGGCAGTGAGGACTAAATGAAAATTTAATTGCTAAGCTACAATGCTAGTCAAATTTGACAATTACCGTAGCTCGCATTTGCCTAATGACAAGTTAGCCCAAGACCAAGAGAACTGATTTTTTAGGTTGGACGTGTAAATTTTAACTAAACTAACTAATCCAATTGTAACGTTTATATACTCATCAAACTATAATTTTTTTTATTGGATACTTAATATGGTTTGGTTTTTTGCTACTCTTTCTAATAAAGTACATTTATCATCTGTCTATGCCAAAAATCAATGTTCATGCAGTTAAGTTGGCACTTTTCTATGCATTAAGTGTTTGGAGATTTAGAGAGAAAGGGTTCGAACGGTAAGGTTAGTAGTATATTGTAACTTCTCAAAAAAATAAATCTTGAAGCTTTTTTTTATGGAAAAAAAATCTTAACTTGATGATAAAGAGTAATCACTATAGAACATATGCCAATAGTTGATATTCTATTTTATCTATGAAAATGTGAAAATTATATATAGATAAAAAAAAAATTATTCCCAAAAATAATTTTTTCTATTTTGTTCATTGCCTCCGGCCCAAAGGTTGATCATATACTGCCTAGAGCCTAAAATTAGCCTTCATTGTTTTGTATTTTTTTTTTTAATCCAACAAAAACATCAAGCCAAAGCCAACTAATTGAGTATTTTTTTCCACTATCCTATTTTGTTTCTTTACTCTCCTAATTTGAAATATTTCAAAATTATATGGTTTACTTTTAGAAGTCAATAAGCACGGTTTATATACTTCTTTTGGCCAAAATGGGCAAATATCCATTTCACACAAAAAAAATCCAGCATTTTACCTCCCTTTTTCAAACTAATTAGGGAAATGTCCATGTTTAAAACTCGATTTTTGGACAATTGAGTTATAGTAAATTGAAATTTAAAAAAAAAAAATTGGAACTCGAGTTCCAAAAAAAAAAAATTGGAACTCGAGTTCCAAAAAAAAAATTTCCTAAGTTCATGTTCACTATAACTCGATTTTCCAAAAATCGAGTTCCACATAGAAGCATTTTTCTAATTAGTTTGGAAAATGGGGTAAAAATGCTGGATTTTTTGTGTGAAATAGGTAAAAGTTCATTTTGGCCTACTTCTTTTTCCGGTTTATTTGAAGCACTTGTGCATTACCAATGTAATGGAGAGAGAGAACTGTACTGAAAATTTTCGTCTACAAGCTTGGTATGTATTCCATGCTATTAAAAATGGTAGTAGCGTTTGTTGGGCTAACCTGAGGTGACTAAACCTTATAAAAAATATTAATTTTAATTCAGGTTTCTTTTTTTTTTAAGAAACTAATTCAGGTTTCTAACGTGTTTGGTTTTTGAAAAATGATTAGTTTAAACTTTGTAATTAACATATTTTTAACTATTTCAATAACAATTATAATATATATTCTTAATGTCTTATGATATTTATGAGATTCTAAATTCAAAATTTATTATCAGCATCTTAGAACTACCTTTAAAGAATTTCTCTTTATAATAATATGGTATGTGTGGAATAGAGAAACTATATAAACTCGAGGAAAATTATGTGCATGTATCTTAGGTTGAGTGGTTAAAAGTTTATTCTTAACCGAGTTAGCTAAAAGTTCAAGAAAAAATAATTAAAGTTAGAGTTGAAGTGGGTTCATGAATCCCTCTTGCTTAATCTTGACAAGCTCCTAAATATTCTAAGATTAAAAAAATCCTTCATACAGTTTATATGGACGGATAGTAGCTTTAACTATGGTTTAAATGTTAATAATAATAATAAAAAAAATAAAATAAAACTATTGTTTATAGAGCTTGTAAAAATAATAAAATGAACCATTAATATAGAATCACGAGAATGATTTAATGGTCCATGCTTGGTGAGACATTGGTAGGGTCAAAATGATGATGAAAAATGAGAGAGGGGAACATGTAAGGTTTCTTAAGCAGTTGACAAACACCGTTAGAATCTAACTATTGCAGGGTGGTACCACTGTCCATCATGGTGGAACAATTGCCTAGACCTGTCATTCCAATCCATTCCATTTAACTACCCATTAATTAATTGGGAGCAACACACTGTAGCCATGGATGTGATCACGTTCACCAGACTAGAGATTTGACAAAAAGGTGGTTTTGGCTGAAGATTTTGCCAGAATGGTTCTCTGTCTCAGATGGCCATGCTAAATCAAATTACACTTGATTTTTTGTCTTAATCTCGGGTTACTTTTTATAATTAACAAATCATTTACCACTTCTTTCTAAGCCTCTGTATTTTATTGCCTTATATTAAGCCTCAGAACTTTAATTGATCCACTTAGATCAATTTTGGAACACTCATTGGTTAGCAACATCAATGGTTTAACTCTTCGATTCTCAAAAAAAGAAAAAAGAAAAACAAATTGTTTAACTCTTTAAGCACATGAAAGAATAGTTCAAAGTGCCTTGGTCACCAGTAAGGCATTGTAAAGCTAACAAAGTACTACAAAATTAGCTTGGCAGATTCTATTATTATTTTTAATTTGTTTTTAGGATAGCTAGATAGTGAGGTGAAGGGGCAACCGCAGGGGAGACGTGAGATTTGAACCACTAATTTGAGGTATCACAATAAAGGATGCCTCTAGACTATCACTAAGCTATCACCTAAACCTCACTTTATAGGATTACATAATCAAATATCAATGGCTATAAGATCATTTAAGTAGACCAAAATCTTTCAATCATATGGAATAAACTCAAGAACTTGACCTTTCATATAATAGTCCCCTAAAATCAAGGGTATGAACTCATTTAGATGATTTCAACCATTTAACTATAGATGGAGTGAATTCCAATTAACTCAACCAATACAAAATTTTGTCATCAATTAAAAGATTTAAGGTTTAAACCTTATCTACACTAAAATCTAATTTGAAATCTTAGCCTAATGATAAATAAATAAATAAAAACAATTATCATGGAGTAGACACTATATATTGAATTTTTATTATATTTATCCAAAAGAAAACTATAAATAAAAAACAAAAATTACAAGAAAAAGAAAACTTGGGAGGATGAGGATAGATTATGGCTTTGTACTATATATAAACAATTAAATTTCAAAAACAATGCAATCCGAACCCAAAAAAAAAAAGGAACTGATTCGACCCGAGTGGGTCCAATCACTTTCGACAGGGCAATTGATTGAAATCGGACTGAATCGGTTCGGGTGTCAAGTTTAATGAGCACCCGGCCTGACCGATTACCAAGGCAATGACTATTTGTACAGTGGCTATATGTTATTGGATGCACACCCCAATGCAACCTTTTTGTTAAGATTTTTTTTTTAAAAAAATTTTAGTTCAGGAGAACATTAAAGTATAAGATTTAACAAAGTTAATTCTTAACAAATAATTTATATAAAAATATATAGTAAAAAATTAAATAGAAATTTAATTTTACTATGGCCTTGAGATAAAAATAATAATAAATCAAGCAATATGCAACATCTTTTATAATACTATATTCCAATCAATTGACATTTTCTTTGAACTATATTGATTTTAAGTGATGTTATATTTTAACAAATTATTTAAGTAAAATTAAAATGATCGGAATTAGTTGGCTGATATTTTCCTTTTATTTGATAAGTTCTTTGAATTTTTTTTCTAATTTATCATTGGGATAGTAATAATAAAAATTATTTTCTTCCAGATTCGCAAAATTTACTTAATAGGAATTTTGATTTTGACTCATTATTTTTTAAATGTTTCTCCCTAATCTTAGTTAGTTACAAGTATATATTATAAAATTAAAAGTTATAAAAAAAATCAGTATATATTTTGTTATAAAAAAAAAATATTTTTTAATAACTAATTACCATTAGAAATCTATTATAAGAAATTGTAGGGCCACAATTTGCACCCAAACCCAACAGTAAGAAGGGGATAGGCCCGAAAAGCCCAATACAATAAAATTTGTAAAGAGTGGGCTTAAAATCTAGGTTTTAGTGATGTTGTATAACAAATATAATGGGCTCGATTGCTACGTCACACATAATGAATTGTTTAAGGAACATAATTTATCCTCGGACACAAGCCGATGATGAATTGTATTATCTCTCCCTCTTTCAAAAAATAGATTACAGTTTTGGGTGTTACTGTGTATAGTGTTTTTCTCTTTCTTTTCGCTCCGATCCCCACTCCTGAATGTCCTCCTTTTCCTTTTATATCATCCACCTTCTTCTCCCCATCTTCTACGTATATATCAGATTTTTGATTTAGATACTTGTCCTATCCACCTCCCCTAAAAGTCTTTGGAGGCAGCTGTAAGCTGAACTTTGATACTCAGGCATCACTTCCCCATTAATACGGCCAGAGAAATAGTTGCAGAGCATTCAATGCGGTGATAACAACTTTATTTTAAATATTTCACTGACCTTCTTCTTATCCTGTACATCTACCATGCTTACCCTTACTTATAGGATCTTCTAAAATATTGCCTATAGGCATTATCCAGCCCTTCTTCTATCTCGGCTTTACCAAGCCGAGGACATATTCTTCCTCGAACCACCTTTGTGGATATAGTTGACTAAATATCACTTCTTTACATATTAATATTGCTTAGTGAGTTGACGTTCTTACATCCTCGAACCATTCAACGTCCTCAAATTGGGCCCTTAGCTCAACAAACACTCTTGGGCCAACCCAGCACATATTTCTGGGCTCATTGATCCTACAGAAATTTAACTATAAAATTTGATTATTTAAAACTAAATTGAGAAAATAATATATTAGAAGTATTAAAAGTATGAAAATATATTCACAAGACCAAAAGACACAAAAAAAAAAAAAATTATGAAAATATATTTAAATTGTTTTCTATGAGTATTGAACTATATTGATTGCTTCTAAAAAAAATTATATCGCATCCAAATAAGTAATATTTTATTATTTTAATTTTATGTTTATATATGACTTCACAAAAATCTTTGAATTTTTAAATTAAAGACCGAATGCTTTTATTTACTCCTTATTTACTTCTTTTCCTCTCCACTTCTCTCATTCTCCTTTATTTGACCACACCTCACGCTCGTCATCTATTTTGCCTTTTGTTGCCGTCTCTTGCCATCCTTTTATTACCTTAATTGTCATCGGCATCACACTTTTCAATTTTCATGTTCCGCCACATACCTAGCTCAATCAGTCAATCTCCACCCCTTCATTATCGGATCTAGAAGATCTTCACCTAGTTGATGTCATCGTCACCTTTGAATTACTTGATCTCCACTTGATTCCCCCCCCCCCCCCCCCCCCCTCTTTAATATCCTCAACAAATCAAACTCATTTCAATTGACATTTTTAAAAAGGAAATTTAGTCTATAACTTAATCCTTCTACGATTAATATCGGTTGCAAAGTTCAAACTTGAGGTGATTGGTTAATTGGTACGTTAATGTTGAACCCGACTTGTAAACAACAGTAGTATTCTTTTAAGAATGGATTTAAGAGTTCCCTTATGAACTTCATTCTCCCTTCACCCCAAACAAAATTTTTTTTTTCTTGAAAAGTTCAATTTAGACCCCTAAACTTAATTAATTAATTAATAGAATAACTTAATATAAATTCTGCACAATACAGATAGTCCAACCATAGTTATCAATCACCAACTGCAATAGTAAAAACAATAAAATCAATACATAGATTTTGGTGATAAAGTGGAAAAACTGTTGAAGAAAGTTTCAAGGAAAAATATAACTCCGAGAGATCTAAATTCAATAGGAAATTCACTATAGAAGAAATAGCAACAATAACCCTATACTTACAAAGTCTTTTACAATTCTAGACTCTATGCAATCTCAATAAATGACCACAACAGTGGCTCTAGAATAATATTGGGTCCTAAGTAAAGAGAAATTATTATTTATATTGGGAGGACCGCTGATGTGGTCCTCTTTAACCAATGAAATGATATCATCTATGCAAATATATGCGTGAACTTCCTAATTAGCACAATGAATAAAATATAAAAATTATCAAATGATGTCACATTTGTATAAATAATAACATTTTATTGGTTGAAAAGTAAGAGAAAATCGCATCAGCAGTTCTCCTGGTGGACCTAATAATTTCTCACAAGCAAGCAATAAACCAAACAAATATAGATGACATTGGGTTATACAACAACATTAAATTCTTCAACCTTACACAGTACGTGACCAAATTATTGTACTCCATCAACTGACAGCTCAGTCAATAAAGATTTGCATTAAGAGCAAAATGAGAAGGCTAAAAACTATACAGCAAATATGTGATGTAAAATCAATGTTTGTTCAACACAACAACTACTACTACTACATCTACAAGGTTGAGCGAGCGAGCTAAAACAGCAGGGCAAATCCAGCATGTTTGGGCAATTGCTTATTCGGCCCCCACAAAATAAGCTTCTATAATCTAGCAAAGCATGGATTATCTATGACAGGTTGTACAATGAATTAAAGTGTGTCGGGGAATCTTTGCTAGGAAATAAAAAACAACAGTACCAATTTTAATGTAACATGCTAACCGATGTGGGGATGCACTCCTTGTAACAGGGCCCTCTTTTTAATCAATCTCTCTAATTTATACATATTTCACTTTTTTTTTTTTTTATGAGACAGGTAAAATGGGAGGGTACTATCTAACCCAAAATATAATAATGTATATTAAAAAAAGTTTTTCCTAGCTTTCACATATATATATATATATATTAATTAATCACGACTACAAAAAAAATATATTAAAACATAAGTCGTCACCTTATGATAAAAAGTCGTGGACCACAAATTTGAGCAGATTTTTTTTTATATAATTAAAATCCTATGTATATGAAATTTTTTTGGAGTAATGTGGTCATATTTTGTATAAAATGCATTTAATGTATCAATTACATGTTTAATATTTCATGTTTTTGGTATAATCATCCGTGGTATTAGTATAATACCATGATGATCATAAAACCATGTTTAATATCATATTTAGACTAAAAATTTTCTAACCATCAAACCAATCACCAAAAAGTTTCACAATTTTTTTTCCCTATCAATTAAAAGTAGTCACATCACTTTTGAAAATTTCTATTTTGCAATGGCAATTGGCAATAGCAATTTCCCTACCATAATGAGAAGTAATCATTTCCAATAGGTATTTTTTTTACAACAAAGGAATTTACTAAATTAGCTAATACTGACATTTACTATTTTCTAAAAAGAAATAAAACCCACCTTTTATAAAGATAAATTAGATAAAAATTGACTGTTAAATTTATAACTGTTAATATTATGTAGGTATGATAAATAAAAAGGAAAGGAATTGTATTGTAGAATGACCACCGGCCACCAAAGGTGGTGGTTTAATTGTCATTAGACTTCTCTCAATTGGTTTTGGTGGATACTAGGTCCTTGGTTCGAAAGCACCTATGGATTATTGGTGAAACATTTGCATAATCACGTCAAGATTAATCATTTGAGAGAAAAATGACATAAGAGGCACAAAATTTATACACTGTTTCGATGCTACCAAATTAATCTATGTGAAATGCACAATTTAATCAATGAAGCTGTGTATTCAAATTGAAACGATTTCATAAATTTATTAAAAATGTGGGATCCAAAATGAAATATGGCATAAACTTTGGGTCTTTTATAATTTCCCCAAATTACAAAGTCCTAACAGGATAAATTATAATTTTTATTATTGAATTATATGTCAAAGTTTAATTTTATTCCTAAATTATTGATTGTGTTTATTTCCTGAATTTTTTTTAAAAATCCCATATATCCTTGTTCCCATACTTTTCTTTCCAAAAAAAGACTGATTTTTGGAATTAATTTTATAAATTCAGTGATTTCTACCTACTTTTAATCCATACTAATGCTAAACCAAATAGTTTGAAAGAGACTTTTTTTTTTCTGAGAAAGAAGTGACTATTAATTTGTACCAAGATAACATGAAATTGTTTTTAATACTTTGAGGATTAAAATGAGACTAACTGAACCTCTTTTTTTTAAATCTCATTTTTAATTTTGAACCTAATTATTCTCTATTTCTTTTTTCGATAAATATGAGAGATTTAATTAACAGATGAAAAAATATATAGACACCAAGACTCTCCATTTACACAACTTACACGAGGAACATTAAAAAAATTATCCCCTAACCAACAAGTGCACAATTGTCCCTAATTAAAATTGTTTATTAGTATATATTTTTTGTTTCTATCGTTTCCTATTTCATATAAGGTGAAAAAAGAAAAGAAAAAAGAAAAAGGTAATTTGAACTATGCTCTCCATTCTTAAATTAACTAGGTACTCACCATTTACACAACTTACACGAGGAATATTAGTTAAAAAAAAAAAAAAAAAACTCATCCCCTAACCAACAAATGCACAATTGTCCCTAATTAAAAAATGCTATATTTCCCTATCATTTCCCATTTCATAAAAGGTAAAAAATAAAAATAAAAGAAAGAGAAAAGGTAATTTGAACCATGCCCTCCATTCTTAACTTAACTAGGTGCATTTATAGGCTTCCATTAAAGAAGGGAACAACCCCTACTACATCAGCGACCAAAAAAAGAAAGAAAGAAAGACACCAAAATAAAATTTCACCAAGTTGTTCCTCAAATTTTACTATAACTCAATTTTTTGTCCCTCAAATTTAGAATATCACAATTTCATCTATGAAAAAATTTAACACTTAATTAAATTCATTCTAGGTCACTTCAAATTTTTTTAATATGCCTCGTCAACGCTCCAGTGTCCAATGGCTATGTATGTGTTCCTTTAATTACATATAATCAGGAAGACAAAAGAAATATTAAATGATTTTTTTGAGATAAGTTGTAATTTATTAATTTAATGAACAAAAATCAGCTTTAATCAAATTTCATTAATGAAAATTATTTTTTTAAATTTTGTTTTCCATTTTCTTTCTCAATATAACAACTAAAAAATTACATCTCATCACATTTTATTTTGACTTAATATTTTCATTCTTCTTTCCATTCATCTTCCTCGTACAGAATCTGAAAAGATATAAGAGTAATAGCAAAAACACTTTGACAAAGAAAAATTAACGCGGATTATCAAAAACAATCACGACCTTTAAATGAGGTCATGGCCATCCAATCAAGGGAAAGAAAAGGAGTAAATTTTTGAATGTATAGGCCATATTGGCCCACTTTTATTGTGCTTTTTTTTTTTTCACTTTATCAATCTCTACCATGTGCAACATTTTCTTCATCTTTGTGTCCACAAGTCTTATCCTTTATCTATTACTAGGAAGAATGCAAGATATCAGATGATTATGAAGATCTCATCATCATAATGATATTTGACATGAGAGACACACACATGAGCTATTATAGTTTCTAGAGGGTCAAAATCAGTCTAATAAAATTTCACACACTATGGGTTTCTTTGACCCATTGGTTTTACATGATAATCGTGAAGAAACTTCTTGGCTTAAAGACAAAGAAAATCCCATTCAAATATGAATTAGAAAAACTTTCCCTGCAGCTTGAATAGCTAGTCAATTTGATGAATTTTTCGAAGAAAACTTTGTCCTACTTTATTCATGTAACTTCCTTTATACAATGCTTGGTGGAATAGGAGAAAAAACGTGTGCACTGTTTTACTTTAGGACAATCTATCAATATTAGATTCGCAGACTTTATGTACTGATGAAACTTGAGGGCAAATCAAGGTAAACATTGATTTTTTCTTTTCTTTTCTTTTTCATTTCTTTTTATATGATACATTAGGAAATTGAAATAATTAATATTTAGAATATTATTGTTGTAAATTTTAAAACAATTTGTCATCATCTGCTGCTGAGGTCAAATAGCCAAATACTGCCTCTCCCATTTTATGAAGAGCAAGGCAAGGGAGCTCCATTGTAAAGAGGCATTAATTGGATTTTATTTTAAAATTTATGCTTTGGACTTTGTAGTTGGATACTGAATTTTACCTTTAATTAATTTTTAAGAAGATGACCAATATCGCTAATGATTCTGTATATCAAAAATTTATTATGGAAAATTTTTCAACCTCATAAGACAGGACAAGAATCCTTTCAATTTTAAATAAAACTCTAATCATAAAATGAATAATTTTAAAATAGAGAAGATTCTTTTTTTTTTTTTAATAGAGATTTTCAACTTATGACGTCTACTCTTGATGATAGCTCTTTATTATCAGACCAAGACACCAATTGGTTTTTAGTGTAGGCAGATATTGAACCACAGATCTCTTATTCAACCATTATAAACTTTATCAACTGAACTAACTGGAACCCATAAGAAGATTCTACTGTTATAAAATAATGTGTGTAATAAAAAACCTTCTTATAATAGTGGGTTTATATGGTACAAAATCATGTTATTTAGACTCCAAGATAGATCTATAAATTATTTTAAAAGAATACCATCTCCTTTCTAATGCTATCTTCGTCAGAAAAATTATAAGAATTCATTCCTTTTCAAAACTTTGAAAAATCATTTCACATTAAAAAATTGGACATTGGAGCACAAATTATATGCATTGGCAGTAGTTAGGGACATGCAATGCATTATTTTCTCCACGCTTAGCTCCTCCTCATCACTCCTAGCCATTATGCATACACTAATTTTAGAAACACAATTCACATTAATAAGTGTGACATTTAAGCAGAAATTATACGCATAGGAGCTAGGGAGCTTAGGGGCATGCAAAGCTTCATAATTCTTCAAGCTTAGCCCCTCCTGTTTAATCCTAGCCATTATGAAACCTACTTGCATTTATGTGCCTCATTAGCATAAAATTAGGGGACCTTTTTCCCCAACCATAAAGTATGACACTGGATCACATACTAAAAGATTCCACACAATAACTCTTCTCTCATATTCTAAAATTATTTATCATATTATTATTAAAAGTAGGTAACAGTTTTTATTTTCACCTTAGGGATGTGCATAGCCCATCCACTTTGGTTATATAAAACTTACAAACTAACGTCTTATCAATTATTAACTAATATTTCAAATATTCATTTATTAGGTGGTTAAAGTCTAACAACTGTGTACATTGTGACGTCAATTTGAATGACTTTTTTAGGCTAATTTCAAAACAAAAAAAATGTTGGATGTATTACAAATTTTATTACTTAAAAATGTACAAATTGATGCTGCATTGAATGTATCATTAGTAGGTTTCAATTACTAATAACTAAATTACTGAATTATTTTTTTTATAATTGATGACACATCGATTAGTAAAGATGGCGTAACAAAACTGATATTACACTTGTCCTTTACTCATTTCAAAGAAATTGATTAAAAGAGTTTGATTCCAAAATCTCACAATAGATCGCATCAATCCTATAAAATTCCACAAGGTGGTATAAGAGTTAAAATAGGAAATAGTTATATTGGGATATTGATTATAAAAAAAATATATGATATTGGGGTGTAGGATGCATGAATGTTTGGTATGGTAATGGGGATGATGAATGTGTAGATGGATGGGCATGGGAAGCAAATCTTAAAAGGGAATCAAAAGAAATTGCCCTCTCTTTGCCACCACTCTCCCCACCTGCTCAAGATATGGTAAGCGCCACATGATTTCACACCCAGGGAAAAAGGCACCTCTGCTGACCTCACCTGTATCTCTTGAGGGATTTTCTTGGGTCCCACTCTTCCTCCCCCCTCTCACCCACCTCCCCCACATCACTCTCAACTCTCCCAAACCCTCTCCTTTTGCTTTCATCCCATAACTTTTTTTTATTTTTATTTTTATTTTTCTCTTTCTATAACTCTCTATAACTCTCTTGGTATATGTTAGTAGTGGTACTATAAATAAAGGTCACCTCCCATCAACTTAAAAATATTCATTCTCAAAGGATTATTTTTTTGGGTTTGTTTTATTCTTTTATTATTTGGATCTATATTTTTTGGGTTCCTTATATTTTTTTTTCATTGCTTGCCTTGTAATTCAAATCAACTTGGAAATTTTGGAAGATTTGGGATGAAATCTGGTCGGATCTTGCTTTGTGGGTTGTGGGTTTTGGTGGGTCTTATTTCAATACATAGTTCCTCTTCTTTTCTCCCCATTCTCATCCCATAGGTCTTACAAATCATACTACCAAGAAAAAAAAAAAAAAGGAGTAACAAAGAGAGAGAGAGAATATAAATTCCTCTTCTCTTTTGCTTGTTCTGTGGCTTCAAAGCTTGGTCTTTTATCTTCAGTTGGTGCAATGGGGATGGCTACAGAGTCACAATTCCATGTTTTGGCTGTTGATGACAGCCTCATAGATAGAAAGCTGATTGAGAAGCTCCTCAAGATCTCATCTTTTCAAGGTACTTTCTTGGTGGCCAAACATAGAAAAAGAGATTCTCAGCATTTCTGTGCAAACATTGTATTCATGGGTGGTCGTCGTTTCTTTTGTCTATGTTATTCTGTCTTGCTTTTAATATTAGTACTATTTGTTACATACTCTGTTTTTTTTTCAATGGCAGTTACCACAGTTGATTCTGGTACTAAGGCTTTAGAATTTCTGGGTTTGCATGAACATGACCAAAGCAAACCAAGTACACTTACTATTTCCCCAAGCAATCATCAGGTATATTTCATTTAAGTCCACTCTTTCAGTATTTGAGATTCCCTACCTTTCTTGTTAATTTTCATCACTTTTTTTCTCTCTCTTGGGTTTCTGAATTTCTTTGGTGTTTTGTGGTTTTGCAGGAAGTGGAAGTGAATCTTATTATTACAGACTACTGTATGCCTGGCATGACAGGCTATGATTTGCTCAAGAAAATCAAGGTATTCTTTGGTTTCTAATGCTTTGTCTTCTTTCTCTACTATCATAATATTCCCTCCCACTTTCTCCCATATTTCCTATTGAGGATCATTTTTTCTTTCCTCAAACACTAGTCCATGTCAACACTTTCCCATATTGAAATTCTGCATTCCAACTTGAAAATTGAAATGCTTTGAAAGTTTCCCACCTGAGTCCTTTCCTTGTCTCACCACTTGCTCAAAGAAAATCTCTCAGAATATTTTCCCACCTACTTTTAACCCAAACAAAATCTGGTTCAAGATATTCCATAGATTTTGTTTTCTTTGACTTTTCATGAGCCTTTCTCAGGTCATCAGTTTTGGAAACATCCATGAAAATTCATAGGATTTTTTTTTCCTGATATTTGCAGGAGTCTTCCTCCCTTAGAAACATACCGGTGGTGATTATGTCATCTGAGAATGTGCCTTCAAGGATCAGCAGGTAATTGAGGATAGAACAAAAGAACAATTTTTGGAGATTTCTTTTCTTGGAAAGTTCTAACTTTCTTGCAATTTGGACTCCTGAGGTAAAACTTATTAATGGGCACTATTGGTTTCAGGTGCTTGGAGGAAGGAGCAGAAGAATTTTTCTTGAAGCCAGTGCGACTGGCAGATGTGAATAGGCTTAGACCCCATATGATGAAAACAAAGTTGAAGGATCCAATACAAGAAAAGCACGAAAAACATGAAGACAAAGATGATGAAACAGAAAAGCCGGAGTTTCAGTCACAAGAACAACAAGAGCAACAGCAGCCACAACAACAACAGCAACAGCAACAGCAACAGCAACAACCACAACAACAGCAACAACAATCACAACAGCAACAACAACTTTCAAGTAGTAACAAGAGGAAGACCTTGGAAGAAGGGCTTTCACCAGATAGAACAAGACCCAGATACAATGGCATCGCCACTGTGGTTTGACAAATTAAGCATGGAAAATATTTCCCACTTTTAATTTGAACAATGTAATTTCTATAGTTTTTTCTTTTTTTTCTTTTACTTTTTAATTTTTGACGTTGGTTAATACAGAGGCCCAATAGGAGTGTAGAGCGAGTTGTTTCATGTACACATTTTACATGGAAATATTTTAATCCAATTTTTGTCTTGCTAATTCTAACCAAAATCCAATAAATTAAAAATAAATAAATAAACAAATAAATGTATTTAAATGTGAGATTCATGGATCTTGTAGATCAATAGATTTGATGTTTTCATTTGGGATGTTGTTTACAAGTTACAACACAAACAAAGTCATTTCAATCTGAATACAACATATATAGATGCACATTTTGCTCCTTGGAGTTCAAGTTGTCTAAACGGATACGGAAATAGAAAGACAGGCTTCAATTGATATGGAGTTCGAAAGCACATTATGCTCCATAAAAGTCTGTCTGCCTCTCAATTAGTGGGACTCTTTCAACAACCCTAGGCTCATTTTCTTTTTCTGATGTACGGAGAGATAAAGTTCAAGGCTTGGTTTGAGGATAAAAAGGCACATTTTGCTGCCTGAAGTCCCTCTCACTAATCGTATGAATTTTGTCCATATCCAGTTGGCTTATTCAACTTCCGATTCTGTTTTCTTTTCTTCATTTTTTTTTTTTAAAGACAATTAATTTCAGCCATAACATCGTCGCATGTATAGCGTGTATGGATTGTAAAAGTTTCTTGTATGTATTGTAAATGTTTGTTATTTGAAATATGTCCGATTCTCCCAAAAGTTTAAATTATTAAAAAATAGTTGATTTAATTATGTAATCATATAATTCTAACATTTTATGTGTGGGCTTAAACTTCCTTTTAATAAATAAGATTCAACACATGAGATTTTAAATGGGAGATAGAGTGAGACTTTTTGCTCTAAGTTTGGCTTACTTCTAGTACATTTTTAACAAGATATATTATTTTATTTTAAATATACAATAGCAAGTGGTAGTGGGTTTTAATCTCTATATTTTATTTAATTAGTGGATGATGTGACAGTTCCTCATTAAAATAAAAGGAAATTTCAGTTAAAAAAGTACTAGATGTAAGCCTAACCCTTCTGCTTTGATACCATATTAAATTGCCAATTTTTCTAAAAATTTAAGATATTAAGAAATTGTGAATTTATATATTACTAAATTATCAATTCTCCCCAAAACTTAAACTATTATGAAATGATAACCATTTAAGCACATAATTTTAACAAACATCTCTTCATCAAGGCTAGCTCAATACGCGGTTAAAGGCGACAATCTAAAGTAGGAAGTGAAAAATATTAGTTTCTTCCAATATTTTAACGCTGGTACTCGCTAAACACTTTTTTGCAAATTTATCGATTTAATACTTTGTAGTAGCTCTCTATTATATATACAGCGTCACAAACAAACAACTTTGAACACATATACAATATACCCCTGCAAGGCCGAACTATGATTTTGTCTTTGAGATCAAAATATGAACAAAAATTTTCGTATGAAAAAAAAAAAGACATCTTCTCAATATTAATAAAATGAAAATATAAATAAAAGAAAAGATACTAAATGATGGTCTTTATTAATATATTTTAACTAAATTTAGTGTGATATATCAATTTGGAACTGATCCATTTTTTAAACTGTGAAAATTATTATGTATTAAATTTCGCTTCAATTACGCTTTTAATGTAGAAATACAACAATTCAGTAGAAAACCATCTTTCATTTTGTTGCGAAACCTAGTTTTGACAATTTTCCTAGATTGAAATTCTTAATTTGTAATTGCAATGGAAGCAAAAAGAATAAGTAGTGTTACTAATTTCTAAGTAAGGACAAATACCAAAACACAAAGATAGAAAACTAATAGTTATTCAGCAAATAGGTTTTTTAAAATAGGATTGTATTTGTTTGTGCTACTCCCAATTTCTCTGTGAAACGATTTAATGTTGAAATATTTTATACGAGGCTGTATATAAAGAGTTTTACACTAAATCCTTACTGAATTTAATTGAATTTAGTCAAATTGAATTCATTGGTACAAATGTTAAACAAACAAACTTGATTCATTCATATTTCTCAATCAAAAGATTTAGCACTAATCTAATCTTCAGTGTCTCCGATCATTTTTTTTTTTTACCAAAATGTCTTCATAGGTTTTTCTATTCCTCGTTGCAACTTTACCTCCTTCTTCCCTTTTTTATTTTTTTTATTGTTTAATTATTTTTAATTATTTATAATATTATCTTTAAAAAAAAAAAAGGAATTAAAACGTAAGTTATAGGCCAAGACCCCCGGGGGGGGGGGGGGGGGTTAAAATCCAAGTCCCTTTGCAACTATTGTTTAACCTAAAAGTTAAAACTAAGAGCAAAACAAAGCCATTGGGCTTATAGTCAATATTTTGAAGGCCCAAAAGTTACAAAGAAGGCCCAAATCATAAACCTTTTAACTCAGATGATAGGGCCCAAACAAGAGCGTCAAAAAGAAATTGCTTATGTGTGTTTTAAGCAAATGCTCATTTCTATTGGTATTTAAAATAGTGGGCTTAGTGTTGGACTTGGGCCTTTTCATATTACAAACGCACAACCGGCCCGGTCACTTGTGTGACTGTGTCACGCGTCTAAGATGCTGTAGAACTTGAGGTACAGATGCCCAACCCAACCGACTCTACTGTGCCATCAATGTAGAACCTTCAACTTAGGCCTTTATTAGACTAAACTGGTACTTATGAAACCTTTAATAGGACTTGATGAAACATCTGGTTGCTAAGTCCATGAAGAAGAGGACAGAGTCCATCTTCAAATTCCTCATTTCCCATTGTAACAATGTTATGATTCAAACATCACATTCCTTATTATCTACCTACAATTAGGGAAAAATAAAATAAAGTATAAACTTTTCGGCTGAATATGGAAAAGCTCAAACCAATTTTTACATATTTGGCAGAATTCGGAGCTTCCTCGTATTACTATGGGAAAATGTTAGTGTAAACACAATAATAATGAAAATAACACAAAAAGAGCAATACCTTGGCTAATCAATATCATATCATATCATATACTATATAATAAAAGTTGGACTTAGACGCCGTGGTTGTGTCAAATGACTTTACCATACTGCAAAAAAAAAAAGGATTTTTAGATTAAAAAAAAAGTCTAATACATTTTAAATTGCAGTAACGTATACTACACTAAAAAAGAGAGGTCTAATGCATCTTGAATTATAGCAACGTAGATTTGGTGTAGAAAAAGGTCTACTGCATATTTTAGCAACATAGTGTATTATAAAAACGTATTATATATAATAATAAAATAAAAAAAGCAGTAACCACTTATTGAACAAATTGCAGTAAATTAAATAAATAGAAATAAAGCAAATTTTTAGATAAAAACAATCACTTATTTGTTTTTATCAGTTTTTTTTTGTTTTTTTTTTGTTTTTTATGGGATGTATTTGATTCTTACATCACTACAATTTTATCTCCTGCATTGTTTAGCCTTTTTTTTTTCGAGTTTATGAATTATCAATAATTTTTACTTTCCTTTCCCGTCTCCAAGTTTATCAACAACTTTAGATTAGATCATAAAGAATTATTTGATGGAGGCTTATCAATCTAAAATGCTAAAATCATATTTATCTCCAAGAACAGTTCAATGGAGGCTAATCAATCCGAAATGTTAAAATCATAAATATCTCAAATATATCTATAACTCTACTATTGCTAGAATTATTCTGAAACTAGAAAACCAAGTTATCTATTTCTATTTAGAAAATGAACGGAGGCTTTTGCACTAGAAGTGGAAATCTATTTAACCTAAGAGCAAGGAGCACATTGCTTTTTCAAGCAGTCAAACCAACAAATCAACGGACACATGATACAAAACACCTTTCACGGCTTGCCATGGTTTCAATCTTAGAAAACAATTAGGTGGCACATGAACTTGCTTTGCTTCAGCCATCTATTATATGTATTTTGTTGCAGTTTTTCATAGCCTTTTGTACTTTGCTTAATCTTTTGATGTTTGTGCATATATTGTTAATTTTTTTTCCCTTGGTCACTTCTTTTATACTCTTTATATGGATCCCATGCAAGAATTCATAAAATTAAAGTTTAATTTTGTGGTTAGAAAGCTTTAGATTTATTTGCTTTATGTGCTGCTCATTACGGGAATTTTTGTTTTTTTGTTTTTTTTTTTTTAATTCCAGCCATTAAATCAGTTTAAAAACTTTACCCTAATTAATGCTTTGTCAATGTTTTAGATAGACACAAATTTTAATTGTTATTTTCAACTTTTTTATATATGCACTGCGAGGTTCTAGAAAACATATCACAGATGGGGCACATTAGTGAAGATGCAAAGATTGTTGTAACAAGTTTGATAGAATATTGGAGTTTTCAGCACACATTCTTGCATGGTATTCACAACACTTGGATTGTTTTAGAGCTTAATTAAAAGATATAGTAGATTGTATTGCCCATATTGTTAACTAGGAACCATATTGTTAACTAGGAAGCTACTGCATTTGTTTTAATGGTTTACTATTCTATTTGTAGTTTAAGTTTTATTCTCTATTGCTTTGGCATATTGAATCTCTTCGTAGCTAAAGCTTTATCCTCGCTTTGAAAAAACTTATCTAGGTGAACTAGATAGCAAATATCATACTAAGCGGTTTTTTTTTTTTTTTGGCTACTTATTTTGTTTTGTTAATAATTATAGAGAGAACTTGAGATCAAATAATAGAGATTAAATTGTTCTTAATTATTGAATTAATGTTTCCACTTAAATATGTTTTAAATAATTTTTTTTTGGGATAGTTTTTTATTATTAAATTCAAGGTTTTTCCATTTAAATATTACTTGAGCCTTAAATCTCAATATATTATGCAAAATCCTTTTATATAATTTTTAGGTATCTCCTTTTATATTAATTACATAACTATTTACGATCTTCCATTCAATTATTTTACACACACACACACATATGCCTTTTATAATATATTAGTCTCACACAATTTGCATTCTATATAACGTAAAAGTAAAATATTCATTTATTTTTATTATTTAATTTTAATTAAATTAATATAAAAAATAGTTTACATATGTATTTTGATTAAACCATGCATCACACACACACACACAATAATAATAGATGAAATTGAGTAAAACTCAAATTAGAATTTTAAATTAAAGTTCTAATTTTGCGCTATGTGTCTTAAATTTTTTATTCTTAAAGAGTTTTATTTCTTAACTTTAAAATCAAATGTGAAACCATATCATAAATAATCATCCAAGTGAGTTATTAAGTACAAAAACCAAAGAGTTTAGAATAAATTAATCGAAAAAAAAAGTGCTTCGCAATAATTTAAAAAAAAAAACATGAATAATTTACATTTTATACCTAATAATATCCTTATAAATTTTTTTAAAGAGTTAACAAAATATAAAAATGACTATCAATAGGATTTAAATTATACTATGCATCTTATTGTATATCTTTAAGTGTCTTCATGTATATGCATGGGATTACAAGCTAGTGTATATAAAAGCAGAGACTTCATGCTGGAGAGTATGATGTTGTGCCATGTGGTGCATTCCTTGAAATTCTCTTTATTTAGTTTTCTACTTTAACAAAGTTTGATTTATATTAAAGCATTAATTCATTGAATTAGCCAATAGAGTAAATGTATATATTAATTATCTATTGTTGTGCATTAATTATTTATTTTAAATGAATTTATATGATTATTTTTATAAACTCTATATAGAAAATAATTTTTAGTTGGAATAATAATAATAAATTTAGAATATGACATTCTTACTCATGTTTAGTTGTTTTGACAACAATTGTCACAGAAGCCTTGAAAAAAATTAAATATTTGTGATTTCACTAAATTTAATCTTAATCCTTTAAATTTCCTAACTTCTTTGTGTGCGTGCATGCGCGTGTGCGTGTGCGTGTGCGTGTTGTGTACATGTGCGTGTGTATGTATGTGTGGAAATAACATTGTAGTATGTATTCTATGTAATTAGAAAGATTACTAATATAATAAGTATGTTTATTTTGTTATATTAATTATTTTAAGCATAATGAAATTTTAATATCATCTTCCTAAGATTTATATGAGAAACAATTGATTTGAAATATGGCATTTTTGCTCAAATTTAGTTGTTTTTGCAACAATTGAAATGATATATGCATTTTTTAGTAGGCATGAAGCATGCCTATCTATATTAGCTACTATATCATGCAATTTTCAATTTGTAAACACACACATATATAGTATGATCAAATCATTATACTATTCTTAGTGTATTTTTATTTTGTGTATATATAAAATAACTAAATATTACAATTTTTTATAAAAATTGTAATCTTTAGTTTGATAAAACTAATAAAATTTTTGGTACAACTTATCAAAATATTGGAGAAAACTAATAATGAGTTGTACCGCACATCTTGAGGAACTCAACTAGTAACAATAATAATAGTATTTCACTGTAATAGTAGTACTCCACTTTTGGTATGCGTGTGTGGGGAAGTAAAGAGAGCTTGATTCAAAAGAACTAGTAACAATAATAATAATATTTCACTACAGTAATAGTAGTACTCCACTTTTACGTGTGTGAGGAAGTAAAGAGAGTTTGATTCAAAAGAAACTTCCTACAAGTTCAGGTTTCTTGTTCTTATATATAAATATGCCAATGTAAAGAGAGTTTGGTTCGAAATAGACAGGTAAATCGAGTTTGGTCTGTAATAAAGTTTCTATAAAATTGGGAGTTCACTTGTTCATATATAAATTGAAGTCATTTATTTATTTATTTTTTCATTCATTACAAGTCATTTATTTATTTAATTTTTCATTAATTGCAAGTCATTTATTTATTTATTTTTCATTCATTACAAGTTTAAAACCACTAAAAGGAAATATTTTTTCAATACATATAAAAGAAAATGGCATATAAGTTGATGGGTTTCTTGCAGACTATAAGGGATTGCTGGCTTGGATTACTTTAAGTGTTTCTAGAGGATGTATTGGCACATGTCTATGGGTAATGGGTAATGAAGGAGTATTGTGTGGTCAAGTCATGGGCTAAACAAACTGTACATTTGTTAGATTCCTTAGCTGCTCTAGCACTGGTGAGTTTCTAGTTGAAGGATATGATTATGGTCTTCCTTTGCTAGACCTGAGACTCAATATGTGAACCATCTTGGCACTCAAGGGGTTACATGGATTGCTCATACTCAAGGGGTTACATGGATTGCTCATACAACTAATTCCTTAGAGAGCTTAGTTTTTGTTGAAGAATGAACGTGTTGCATTCTGCATAAAAAGAAAATATGTGATCTAGTTTTAAGTACTTGTAAGCTTTTTTATGTTTGAAAAGTATTCTAATGTTTTAATAAACCATAATTTCACCAAAAGTTTTGTAGTTCAACTAACACGTTCTGATGTTTTAAATGGAGATATATATGTGTTCAAAATAAACTATTATTACACTATTTCTTCACCATTATTACACTATTTCTTCTATCAGAGCTTTTATTGTGGCTATCGATATGTTCGTAATATTTTGTTTGAGTTCCTTATGTGCGCAAGACGTGTGTTCCAATCTTCCAATTCATGCCAATGTCACGGTGGTTAAATAAAGATTTGCTTTTTTTTAATAACCCTTTATAGTGGCGGTTGTCAACAATAAATTATTGAAATTTTTTTGATCATTTCTTTTTTACATTGGTTTTAGATAGATTAAAGAGTTAAAAACAAAGAGATTCATGTGGTATGGAAAAATTAATCAATATTATACTGGTATCGGTTGTACTGGCCGATATATATTGCATTGGCCACTAAACCAATAATGATATTACCTAAAACATACTAGTTTGTGTTGGATGTGTCAATGATTTTTTAGGAGTTTCAGTTAGTACAAGAAAATTAATTTTAAAAAATTATAAAAACATGTTACTTGATCTGATATTTTGAGTTAATATACTTAGACTGATATTTGGGCATATAAAATATCTAAATTATATATATATATATATATATATATATATATATGTATGTATGTATGTATGTATGTATGTATGTATATAGTAGTAATCTTGAAATGGTACATCTGTAAATGCACAATTGCACCTGGACCCAAAGACAGATGTGGGCTCAGGCCCAATGAGCCTTAAACAATAAGATTTGTAGAGAGTGGATTTGAAATCTAGCTTAGGGGTACTAGAAACTTGACAAGCAGGCTAGAATGCCACAATCCTTGCAAATAATAAACAATTACGATAAAAGAACCTCCTCAGACGTGAGCCGAGGACGATTTGTATATTGCTTCTCTCTTATGCCAAACATTACAGTTCTTAGTTCCTTCTTTTCTTCTTTTTTTCTGATCTCCCCTTCTACCACCTTCTTCCAGTCTTTAAATAGTAACAGGAAAGCTTTATTCTACTGTTCAGGGGTCATTTTCTCATTAATGCGGCCAGGGAGGTAGGTGCAGTGTCTTTAATGTGGCTGTGGCAGCCTTTTTGGCAAGATATTTCCACCATGCCGCTGCCTCTAGAGGATACTTGGATTCCCCTCTTAACCAATGGTTCTTTCAGAGCTCTGCTTTTAATCTTCTCGGCAAATCTCAAGGCGTTTGCCAGGCCCATCCGAGGAGACATTCATCCTCGAATAATTCCTCGGATGTCTGTAGTGTAGGCTGACTCATGGGCTTAGGGGCCCAATGACAAAAATAAACTAGTACCAATTGATCACCCCTACTACCCATTTGTTTATTTTATAAATCTCACCCCCCACAACATCGATAATAATCAGTGCCAAATATTTCATTCTCCTAACCAAACCAAAATGACTTCTAGTATTGTATTGACTAGGTACTTTGGGTATAGGTCATTATCTTGCACCCTCTATTATACAAAATTATTATTTAAACCCTTGTAGGATTAAACTAGAGCAGTTGATCATTTAGTTAGACTTTCTCACTTTATTGGCAGATAAGGAGTTGTTTGATAACGTTGTTCTAGTAACGTTATTTGTATTTTTGGGAAATACGTAAGTGAAAAAGTGTATGAAAATGCGTTTAATATTATTTAAAAACTAAAAACATATGTTTAAACACATGTATCAAACGAGTCATAAGTATCTTAGGGGCATCATATGAGTCAAAATATATGTGCATAATAATTGATTCTCACCTAACACTCTTGTCCATTTTATTTTTCTAAATTTAAATTCAATAAGGATGTGATGTAAAATGTCTCTTTTATATCCTCCTATAACATAAGAATAAAATTTGGTTCCAAACATGTCTTCAATGATTCAATCCTCAATAGGAAGATGATATTTGTCCTTGTCATATGCTATTAAAATTATAATATTAATTAAGTGGATCATATGCATTGCACGTGACAAGAACAATTGTCATCTTCCTATTGATGGTTGGAGCCAAACTTTATCCTATTAATAATATCTTCTCCTTTCTAGGAGATTTATTTATATGTTATGGAGATAAAGATTAGGAGATTTGTTTATTTGTTATTAGGAGTTATTATCTTCTATTGTTTTTTCCTTATTCATACATGTAATATGAATTTCTTACAGTAGGTAATCGAGGTTTGTATTCAAATTGAGCAAGACATGAATAAGAGGCAAACATAAATAAAACTAAATAAAGTTCTCTCTCTCTCTCTCTCATGTTCAAGAGGTTATTCACCTTGAATTTGACTAAAAAAATATTCAGTTCCTCATACACAATACAATTCATTATAGATTGAGTCTTAATTTTTAATTTTTTTAAGTTCTTGGGTTAGGTTGAGGTTGGCAAAGATTTCAACCCAAGTAACCTAACCTAACTCATGCTATTAATAGCTTATTAAAAATATATGTATTTTAAGTCTATTAGTTTGATTTATTTGGATTTTAAGAGTTAGTATACGTTCAGAACAACTTATCTATTTAAGAGGAAATGCATGTAAGACCCACAAATAGTAAGATAAAAAATTTTATTTAAAAATTGTCTTGTAATCAAGATCCAAACAAACACTTTGTTTAATTTGAGACTTTGTTTTTATTATTGTATTTTAATTTAGCCCCAATTATGTAAATTATAATTATCTATTACTAATGAATTTAAATATTTAAATGAAAACCCAATTTTGTTATAAACAATAAAATTAGACTTGATAAAATGGTCCCAACCAAATGACCCAATTAATCCAACCCAATCCCTATGGGTTGGCCTGGGTTGATTTTTAAAATAAATTGGGTTGGGTTTAGCTGAAATTTCTCAACCCAACTAAGTCGGGTTTAGTTGAAAAGTACTCTAAATTCAACCTAACCCAACCCAGCTTATGCACACCTCGAATTGTAACTAGACCTATCAACTATTGCTCAAGCTTGGATTAGCAAGAGTTAGTATTTTTTTAGTGACAAACTCATTTAGGCCCTTTATTTGGCAAACACGTATTATATATATAAAAGACATAATTTGGTTCATATCATACGTGAAGATTACGTGGGATTTTAGGTTTTTTGTTGTTGTTGTTGTTGTTGTTGTTGTTGATAAAAGTATTACATGGGATTGAGTAGTTGCAATGGACTGGCACAACAGCAAGCATGTAGGAGAAGAAGTCTGCCCCGAAATTGCCATTGTCTTTGTCGGCTTCAAAAAACAAAAAAGAACGTACTTAATTACTTGTCATTTGTAACATTAGGATGTTTATCCAACGGAGTCTTTACTTGTTTGGTCCTTTATTTTAGTTTGAGCCCATGATTTTAGGATCTGATTTTTTTCCCCCTGAAAAGCATCTGATTGTTGTCAGCTGATAAGTAATAGTTGATTTTAGCTTTTGTACGTTGCTAGCATATAAAGCTGGTCAGGTTGTAAAGAATTATGAAATATTATCATCCCAGATAAACTTAAGGGGAATGATAATTTAATTATACTTAGAAAACATAACATAATTTGTGTTTTATTGGTCAATTGTTAATGAATCCAAGTGTTTGAATTCAATTAAAAAAACAAATTGTACTACACTTAAGGCAATATATATAAGTCCCAGATTAGATTGTTAAGCTGCCAGTCTCAGGCTCCTAGATGAGTAAAAAAGAGTCAATGTCGTCCAAGTATCTCCCACATGAGCTCGTCCTCGAAATCCTCACATGGCTACTAGTCAAGTCTCTTGTTCGATTCAGGTGTGTCTCCAAGCTTTGGAACTCTTCCATCACCAGTAGAGGTTTCATCAACGCCCACCTCAATAAAGCCAGCCTCTTATGCAAGAATAATAACAAGTCCCATTTTCTACTACTTACGGAACCAGATAATACTTTGCCAAATTTGTGCATGATTACATGCAATAATAGTGAGGTTTCTAGATTAGAATTTCCAAATTCTTTTCCACTATCTAGATTTGAATTTCCCAATTCTTTTCCACCCATAATAGTGGGCGTTTATAATGGCATTGTATGTCTCAGATATACATTAGAACCAACAATATATTTGTGGAATCTTAATATTCAACAGTTTAAGGTGCTAACAACTACTTGCTTGTCAAGTTATTTAAAGCAAACTGAAATTTCTGAAGTGGCTGTTGGATTCTCATATTTTTCTGAGACCAATGACTACAAGATTGTAAGAATTGTATATCTTAGGAGTCGTAATATGGAGCCATGGATTGAGGCTGAAATTTACACATTAAGTACGGATTCATGGAGAAGGCTACCAACAGAGTCACAAAGATCAAAGAAAATACACTATGTTGTAATCTCTCGTAGGGATACCTGCCAATTGGTTAATGGATCTTTACATTGGATGTCACTTGTTTCAGTTTATAGTATTAGATCCAATGGGATCAGGGCATATATCAGAACCTGCCTATCCAGTTTGTGTTTTGATCTCAATGAAGAGAGATTCCGTGAGATACTTTTGCCAGACATAGATTTTCTTGAGGTGGGGCATAAAGAGTTTCTTGTAGAATACAAGGGATCACTGGCTGTGGTTACTGTGAGTGATGCTAAGATATGCCTATGGGTAATGAAGGTCTATGGTGTGGTCGAGTCGTGGACTAAACAAATCGTACTACCGAAAATATTTGACTGGTTCTTTAGCTGCTCCAACACTGGTGTTTTTATAGTTGAACAAGATCACAGGCTCATTTTGTTAGACCCTGAGACTCGAATTGAGAATAATCTTGGTATTCAAGGGGTTACATGGATTGTTCATGTAACAAATTCCATGGAAAGCTTAGTTTTAATTGGCAAGTGAACTTGTCATTCTTGTCCTTTAAGATGTTGCCTTTTCCTTAATCCATGCCATACAGCATTTATTTCATCAGTTATTTACGCTCTGTTTGTTTCAACAATGATGTTTTCTAGAAAATGAGTTATTTTCTATAAAACATTTTCTATAAAACTGTCTCATTTTCCCATGTTTGGTAGCAACTTTAAATGAGTTGAAAAAAATTTCTTAACTTCCCTTATTTAGCTTGCTGTAAGATAAAGTTATTTTCCAAAAGAATTTAATGGAAAATAATCTCTAAAAATAAGACATACTTTTTATGTTGACCAAAGATAGTTTTCCTTTGACTCATCTTTTTTTTATGCTACCAAACACTGGAAAATAAGGAAAACTATCTTTACACTAGGTTTTCCATTGAAACAAACGGAGCGTTAGTTGTAATTCAATTCAAGATTTTACGGTGACATATGTTCTTCAAGTGATCACTCTTGTAAGTAAGTGATTTTTTTTTTTTTGTTGATGATTTGATAGTTAAAACAAGAGGATGAGACATTTGAATCATGAACATTTTTTTTAAAAAAATACTATGAAGTGTCAACTACAAAGCTCTTGACAGAATAATGTTAATTTTTTATTTTTTGATGAACATGTTAATTTTTTTTTTTAGTAAACAAGGATTATGCATTAGCTAAATAGCAATAAGTTTGTTAGAGGCATGTCCCTCCTTATCCAAGGATAGGAATTCTTCCACCACAGCCTAAATTTTATTTAAGCTAAAAGACTAAACTTGGTCCCTTAATAATATCCTTGGCCCTTTTTAAAAAAAAAAAAACTAGGAAGCCCAATAACAACCTCAAAAAATAAAAATAAAAATAAATGCAAACCTAAGAGTTTTAGAGAGAGAACATAATCAAATTGACCATCGGTTTGCTCGTTGCTCTCAGTATCTCATCTACCGGTAACTATCACAGCTCTCTCTCTGTCTCTGTCTCTGAGTTTTGAGTGTCTGGTTTTGTGGATTGTGATAGACTGGTGTAAATTTATAATTTATGATAGTGATTAGTCTTATAAGTGTTTGACATCTTTATGATAGTGTTTAGCTTTATGAAGTATTATTTGCTGTAAGAGTTGAGTGGCTGTGCTAAGAGCACTTGCAGCAGTGGAGCTAAATAGCTATATAGCTATTTTAGCTCCACCAAAATACCAAAAGAAATGAAGATGCGAAATTTAAATCTATTTTTTTAAATTCTTCTGATCTGCATCTAGATAGATGTGCACTGTTAAATTTAAAAAAAATTAATTTTTTATTTTGCGTTCACATTACTTTTTTATTGTGGTGTTTTTATTGTAGTGAGATGTATTATTTTATTGTGGTAGATATATTATTTTATTGTGATGTTTATATTATTTTATTGTGTTGAAAGCTAAAATAGATCCACTGCTGCAGCATGTGTGTAGGTAAAATAGATAAAGTAACTTTTGGTGGAGCTAAATTGCTAAATTTTTAGCTCCACTGCTGTGAATGCTCTAACTGCTATGGGGCGTGGGCAGTAAAAAGCTAAAGGGTAAAGACAAATATAAGTGCATAAACTTTAATTTACACTTTAATAAATTATAAATAACACTATGTGAGGAAGTGGGCCAAGTGGATGCGAGGACTGGGGTGTGGGACAATGAGTAGTGAAAAACAAATTTTTTTGATTGAATTATTGAGTTGAATTCTTAATAAATTAATGCTATGAACACAGTAAAAGTTGTTCTTAATACAATTACAAAGACTACTAAGTTGAGTTGAATCGTTAAATAAAATAATTGTATTTTTTTTTAATTGAATTGTTGAGTTGAATTCTTAATAAAGAATATTAAAAAAAATTCTTCTTAATACAAATACAAGAACGAATAAGTTGAGTGAAATTGTTAAATAAAAAAATTGTAATCAAATGGAAAATCAGTGGATGAATGATTGCTTGGTTATGGACATTGAAAGAGATGTAACTTACAATATTGATAATGAAATTAACATGCAATGATTTCAAAATATGAAAACTAGTAAAATGATATTGTAAAATTTTATGTATTTGTGCTTTTTTTTTTTTTGACAATATATGAGGTTTTCTATTTATTAGGTTTTGTATAATTTTCTATTCCACTTGTATGTTGTTTGTCAATGAGGCATTTCTTTAAGGGCATGTTTGCTATAATGTAACGATAATTACATAGGAATAAGAATATAGATATTACAAAGAATACAAAATACTGTAACGTAATATTTATTACTATTCATTTGTTTGGTGACAATACAATAATAGAACATGAAGATAATGGAATGAAAGTGTTTCAAATCAAACTTAAGATATAAATATTTTAGGAAATATCATACTCATATAATTATATTTCTTAAAAAAAATAATATTTTAAATTTGAAAGAGAGATTAGTTATTTTTTATAATATTTTTATTTTCATAATTATTATGTGCATATGGAAAATTTGTTTATTTAGAAATATATTAATTGTAGAAATTAATACACTTACTGAGGAATAGCTATTACATCTTTTTTAGAGATGAATAGTTATTTATCATTTTAAAGAATAATTATTCATAAGGAATGACTATTTCCTATAATAAAAACATAACAAAACTACTGAATAGCTAAATCATAGGAATAACTATTACATTACAGTGCCTATTACAGTCTACTAAATATACCCTAAGTTTCTTATTGACTACCCTGAAAAAAATTCTTGGAGCCAACACTGATTTGATCCAAGGCCAGTGAAACCAAATAAATGAATCAGATGGTAATAAATGATGGTCCCAATCCAAAATCCAAATCAACTAAATTCTCATGAGAAATGTTATGTCCATAATATTTTAACTATAACTTCACAACACATTCTAGGTAACATTACCTTATATGAAATGTCACTCATAATTTGTTATGAAATTATTGTAGACGTCATTACTCAGGGCCTATTTGGTAAGCGATTCTAAATAACAATTTTCAGCATTTAAATATTAAAAACTGTGGGGCCCAAAAGAAAATAACATGTTTGGTAGGAGTGTTTTTTTTTATTAAGTGTTTAAGTCACGTTTCTCAATTTATGGAGTTTAAATACTATATTTAGAGAATTCATTGATACCAGTTTTTAGTTTTCAAATAATATTCTTCAATGGCATTTTTGTAAATATTTAAAAGAGTGTGGGACCCACTTGCTAAGACCTAACATATCTACATCTCTCCATCTCTCTCTCTCTCTCTCTGTCTCACGCTAATGCAACACGCCTCATCTTTTCTTTTCTTTTTTTCTTTTTTTCGTTCTTTCTTTTTCTTCCTTCTCTTTCACACGTCCTTCTCTCTTCACTCTTATATTTCTTCATCTCTCTCTTCACTTCCATTACTAAAAAAAAGATCCAACATCACCAATTAGAAAAAAAACACAAACCTAGATTTCTTTATCTCTTTCCTCCTAGTTTTTTTTTTTGCAAAGGATTCGTTAGTTTTTTAGAAGATTAATGAGAGTGGGTTCTTGGATTTTTTTACCAAACGATTGTGGTTTTTTTTTTTAAGAGGAGGAAGAAATTTTCTAAAGAGGAAGAAGAAGAAGAACTGAAGAAGACCAAACATAAATAGCGTGGGAAATTCTCTCTACTCTAATAAATATTAATAAAATAATTGTGCATGTCAAAAAGTTGACACTTAAAAAAAATATACTTACACATATCAAACACACAATTATATTTTTTTATATTTTAAAATATGTTGTTTGAAACATGGTACCAAACACATTTTTTGAATTATGAATATTTTAAACATGTATTTTTACAACACTTTTCAAACTACAGTTTTCATATCATTTTGAATAACAATACTTGAAAACTATTACCAAATAGGCCCTCGATCTCCCATATTTGTGAACCCCACTCTTTTCACATGTCAACTGTACGTACAAGTTAGATTTTTAAGACTATGTGTGAGAATAGATGATGGATCTGACAATATATATAAGTGAAAAAACTTAAGAACAATAAAAAGGAAAACTTTAGCACTTTAACACCGAGAAAAATGGAAAGCATAACATGTAAAGTAAAAAAGGCATGGGCAAATACGTGGAAAACCCTTTGGAATGGATGAAAAACCACGGGTGAGCAATGGGAGAATGTCCCTTACTCTTTGGAGCTCTCTATTATGTGAAAATGAAAGCTTCTGTACATAGGTGATGTTCTTCCCAAAGAAAGCCTTTTCTCTACCTCATTTTCCTACATAAACCTTCTGCTCTTTCTCCTGTGTTTCTCTAGGTTCTTACCCTAATTGTTTAAAAATATGTTCCTCTTATAGTACCAAGAATGTTATGAGATACATCAAGACAGGTGTTAAACCTTTATTCGCCCATTTCAAACCCTAATATAGCTACTGTACTATATTATGGCTGGAAGAGAGAGAAGACACGCCAATGTCAGGGTAGTGGAACAGATGGTGACTTTACTACTAAGTGGCGAGCAAACCTTGGACAAGAAAATGGACATCGGGATGCCAAGAGTGATACGCGTATCCTCAACAGTGGTCTAACACAAGCTTAGTCAATAAGAGGTGTTCTATAACATCAAACTATAGGGGGTCACTATCTCCCTTTTATGCAAATACTAGGTGTTCATGTTAAGTACAAATCTTATTCTTTCCTAAAATGGTCACGCCGTTAGCACGAGCCGAAGATCCCTTTTACAACCAATGTTTTTTTTTCCTTTGCTCACAGCTATTCCACCTTGCCAACCCATCCAAAAACGTTTTCTTTTTAAAAAAAAAAAAAAAAAAAATTATTGAGTGATACTACAAAGACGATAATTTTCTTAACAAATTTCAAAACTTTTCGAATTATTATTAAGTTTTATATAAATAAATTCATTGCTAACATTACTTTATATATATATATATATATATAATTTTTTTTTATTTGGTATTTCCTTTATGACTTGTCACGTTGTAAAATTTCAAATTTGTCGTGCCCCTAGATTATTGCAGAGCATTGGTTTGTGAATGAAAAAAAATAAAAAATAAAAATTTTACTTTATATGAAAGCGGCTTCCACCATAGAAAACGAACCTTTGCTTCGTCACCTTTCCATTCACTCTCTCTCACTCTCTTTACCGAATTTCGATCAAAATGACCAATTTGCTCCAAAACTTTCTCTCTTAACATATTTCTCAATGGATTAACATCACAACTCTCTGCTTTTGGTTTCAAAATAATCAAATTCAAACTCTTGGATGTTTGTCTCTCTTTTATTGTAATACAAAAGCGAGATCAGCTAAAACCATTAGCTCTTTTTTGTGAAATTTTGTTTTTTATTTTTCCCTCCCAAAAATGTCTAGCAGTTCACTTAGAACAGACTCGCCCAGAGATATACAAGTGGTAAGCTTTTCAGATTTTAATTTCAAAATTTGTGTTTATAATTTTGTAGACAAATGGGAGGATAATTGAATATAATAGTCTTCTTTTTTATTTTTGGTTTGTGTGTGTGAGTTCTTAGGATAACTCTGTTCTAGAATTATTACAATCTTAACTAAAACAGATGTTAAATTAGTGCTAGTAAATGTTTGTTTGCAAGTGTTTTAATGTTACTTGTTTGTTCATGAATAAATTAATTAAAATAAATGGTTTTTGTCTATATAAAAAATAATAATAAGAAGAAGAAATGAACGATTTTGATGGAGTATCATTGGGCTATTCAAGACTCCAATAGCTTGTGTAATTGTGTTATATGTTTACCAAGTTTGAACTTTGAAATCTATAAAAAAAAAAGAAAAGAAAAATTGCTCATTGACCTACTTGGATATTGAGTCATCAACTAACCTGTTGCAATCGGAAGTCATGAACTGCTGCAAACTTATCCCTCCTTTTTATATATAAAGATAGGACTTGCTCAGAGATATAGGATAGGATTGCTCAGCCCTTCAACCTTATCCAATACTATTAAACAAATAAACCCAGTGCAGTTGCAGCTGCTCAAGCAATTTCTTTCAAAAGAAGAGCAAGCAAGATAAGGCTTTTGTATTGTTGATTCATGAATCAATGATGAGAAATCAGATCCATGCCCCCACAAAGTTTTTAGTGGATTCAAAACAAAGCAAAGAAAAAAAAAAAAGAAAAAAAAAAAGAGTTCTTCAGGGCACATTATCTTAGATTTTTTTTTTTTTTTGATATTTGATTATTTTGATAGGTTTAAGCTGAAAGTGGAGGAAAATCAGTGTGCTTCAATTTCGAATATTCCTCATAGCGTTCGTTCTTATAGTGATTTTCGTTTCGGTTCTCTGCATCCAAAAAATGTCGAGTGGTTCCGTTAGAAGAGTCTCCTGCCAAGATATACTAGTGGTAAGCTTTTGAGATTGATTTTTTTTTTTTTCAATAAAAAAATAGTGATGTTAATTAGTAAAAAGTAATTATATAGGTTTATACTTCTTCTAATTGCTCCTTTTTGTGTATTTTGATTATTTGTTTTTAAAATTCTTTGAGCAATTGACCTTGTTTAGTTCTGAATAATGATTGTTTTTTCCTCATCCTTTGTATTGTGATTTCAAAAAAAAATAAAATAAAATTGTATTGTGAATGATGTGTGTGTGTGGTACTATTATTGCTTAGGTTTAGAGAAATTGGAGGATAAGCTTAAATATAATCTTTTTATTTTTACTTGTATTTTTTTTTTAAATTCTGTATATATATATATATATATTATATTGTGTGTATGTATTAATGTATGTATGATATAAGGGGATATGGATTGAGATTTTATAGAGTTTTTAGGGTAACTCCGTTGTAGGATTATTGAAATTTTAACTAAACAGATGTTAATTTAGTGACTCTGCTTTACCTCTTATGTTTTGCGAAGGTATAGTATCCACTGTGATCATTACCATGTATTTGCTTGTGTTTTAATTTTACCCTTTTGTTCATTAATAAATCAATTGAAATAAACAATTTGGATTGGTACCATACCCTAGAATTACCATAGAACCTTGATAAAATGGTAAAGGTTGTACTTAGTGCACAAAACTCTCAAATCTCCCCCGCCCCCTCATTATTATTATTATTATTATTATTTTTTGGGAAAGCTTGATTCCGGACTCAAACCTGTGATATATTTGGATGGAAGGCACTTGATATCGGTCCATTTTTTTTAAAATTCAATAGTGGGGGATGTGGTGATTTGAGCCCTGAATGTCTTTGATGGAAATACCAGAAGTGCCAGTCAGACTACAAATCTCTTTTAGGATGAACCCTACCATAGAATGTTGATGACATGGAAAAATTTAAACCATGGTTTTAGTCCATGTATTGTATATAAGAAAAAGAATCTGGCTGTCCTGATCTTCTTTATTTCCTTTTTCTGGGCATATATGTCTTGATTTCTCAGGTGGAAAATCTTATAGAGCAATGTCTTCAACTGTACATGAGTCAGAAGGAGGTTGTGGAAACTCTATTGGATCAAGCAAAAATAGAGCCTGGTTTTACAGAGCTTGGTAATTATGGATACTTTTTTATTTTTTTTTATTTTTATAGTTGTCATTATTTTCATTTTATTTATGTGTTCTGAAACATATATGAGTAGGTTGTATTTGCACAAGCAATATATGGAGATTTCTTGCATACTCAAAATTAAAAAAACTGCATGATAATAAATTAATACAGTGTAATTATTTTGATAATTAAGTTAATTTTAGAAAAGTTAGAAAATTAACTCCTTAAATTGCATAGCTTCAACTTTCTTTATCCTTTTTTTTTAAGAAGAAAACAGGTGAAATAATAGCATGGTGAAGACCAATTTTGATCAAGTATCATTGGCCTATTGCCCAAGCAACTCGTTTAGTTTGCATTCTGAACCTTGCTATTCATGCTTCTTTAATAGCTTTCTTTTATATTATTAATTCTAATATTCAAGATGACCATAGCTCATGTAATTGTGTAATATGTTTACCAATTAAGTTTGAACTTTGAACTCTAAAAAGAATTTTTTACTCATTGGCCTACTTGGATATTGAATCATCAACCAACCTGTTGCAATCAGGAGTCATGAACCGCTGCAAACTTATCACTCCTTTTATCTATAGAGATAGGACTTCTTCAGACATATAGGATTGCTCAGCCCTTCAACCTGATCCAATATCTTATCTTTCCCCAGCGCTTTCCATCCAGAGCTTTATACTAACTTCTCCTTGCCAGTCAACTTGAACAAATAAACCCAGTGCAGTTGCAGCTGCTCAAGCAATTTCTTTCAAAAGAAGAGCAAGCAAGATAAGGCTTTTGTATTGTTGATTTATGAATCCAATATGAGAAATCAGATCCATGTACCCACAGTTTTTAGTGGATTCAAAAAAGAAAAAAAAAAAAATCAGATTTCTGAGAGCTTTTTTACCCCACCCAATTCTATTTACAGTCGTTATGCGCTTGCTGTGTCCTTCTACCCTTCACAAACTTAGTATTTTGCTTGCTTTTCAGTTTGGCAGAAGCTAGAAGAAGAAAATCGAGAGTTCTTCAGGGCTTATTATCTTAGATTGATGGTGAAGCAACAAATAAATGAATTCAACAGGTTGCTTGATCTACAGGTGCAGTTAATGTGTCAGATGCAACCAAGTGGAGTTACTTCACTGCCTACCTGTAATGGATCTCATATCTCATCATGTAAGACCTTTTCCATGTTTAGTAGCTAGGGTTATATAATCACTAGACGTCTATTTTGGCCCATGGCTTTACTTGTAGGTTTAGTTGTTCTAAGTTTCATTTTACTGTTCTCAGAAGCAGCCCTGATCTTCTTTTACTTTCTTATAATTTAACACAAACCATATCCATTTTGTTGCAACATTCAAGAACCTTATACCTGCATTTTGCTCATAGTCCTGGTCATTTAATTAATCCCAGGAGTACAATTGTATATATTGCTACTATCTAGGTGGATCATGTATCTTTCTCTTTGGATAACATACAGTTTGATCTGTCACTTGAAAATAGAGAAGTCTTTTCACATTGCTGCACTTATGAGATGAACATTATGGTTGGCATAGGGGGAGTATTTCTTCCCTAGCACATTTCATTTTCCCTGTTTCTTCTATTGTTCTTTTTATTTTGGGCAATATCTTGAATAATTGTTTACTAGAATTGCACCCCTTTTTTTCACTTTAATAAATTTTCTTAATAATATCTAGAAGAACTTGGACAGCCCTAAAATTTTGCCTTCTCCACTACTGAATTACTTGCAAGTGTCGCAGACGACAATTTATTCTGAGAAATTAATGTCTTATTTGTGCCTTTTCTTTTGAATCTTGAAAGCTTGTAGTTTTGGCTTGCATAGGTGGATGGAAGAAAAGGAAGAGGGGCTCAAGTTGCCCCACCATTATGTACCAGTATAGTTCTTTTTCTTTTTTGACGAACTATGTACCAGTTATTTTTAGTTATGGTATATCTCTTGACTGCATTTCATCAGGATTTGTATGGCTAATGGAAAAAACTTAAAAACCTAAAATGTGGTTTAGCAAAAATATTTAAGAACTCACTGCTAGTACTCATTATCAAATGGCTCCGGCTGTATAAGCTTGAGAATTTTTGTGAAGTAGAATGCTATAAGAAATTCTAGAGAGAGTGGAATAATCTTTGATTTTTATCTAATCTAACTGTGACTTTAATTTTAGCTCACATGAGCTTGACCACTTCTCATTGTTTAACTGTTATAAGTCTGGCACTGTTGCATTATTCTGGTGTGGACCATGAGCAGTAATGCAGTGTACTTGTAAGGTTGGCTGTTTGTTTACAAGGGATTAACATTCAAATATTATAATTGAGTGGTCTTATTACTCTCTCTCCTGCCCTCTCCCCCCCCCCCCCACTCGCCCATCCCCCCAAAAAAAATTTTGATAAATATTATGTAGTTTCTCAACCTTGCTCGAGTGGTTCCAGCATTTGATTACCATAATAAAAGCTTCAGAATTCTGAGATAGAACACAGGAGCTTGTTATTGTTAATAAATCCACATTGGTGAATAATCCACAGATTGCTTACATAGCTGAAAATGCTGCACTTGCATGTGAACCCATTTATTTAGTAGTTGGCACACTGGTAAAATTTAGGCCTCCATTCCCAATGTATTTTTTTCCCAATGGAGAACATCTCAGGAAGTCAGGATGGCAAACTAATGAAGTTGCTACTGGTTTTTATAAAATAAGGACTACTCGTTGGCTGTGTAGAAGCCATAAAATCATATTTTGACAGGATGAATGTCTAATAATTGTAAAATTATGCTTAGAATACACCAAAGATCTCATAAAGTCAGGATGGCAAACTAACGAAGTTGCTAATGGTTTATATAAAATAAGGACTACTCATTGGCTGTGTAGAAGCCATAACATCATATTTTGACAGGGTTAATGTCTAATAATTGTAAAATTATGCTTAAAATACACCATAGGCACATGCAAACAAAGGACTGATATGCTAATGATTAGAACTTACTGAAAACTGATTGCTGCATTGGGTTTACAATAAATTGTTAGGTTCAATAGAAAAATAAAATAAACAAAAAATTTCTGCTTTACAATGATACAGATACATGCACCATGTGAACTACTTTATTTCAGTTGAAAATGGTTCATGAATAGTTGTTGATCAAGGTGGTGAGAAAAGTAGGCATAGATATAATTACAGGCATGTAGCCAACTTCATATGATAGGTGGGGGCAAAGGAGGGGGGAGATGAACGTCATCTGGCGCTTCCTTTGAAATGCTGGGCTAATTTTGTTCAAAATTCCATATTGTAGTCTGTTACAGATTTATTGGGTGGCCTGGGGAACTGTTTAGGCACTTCTATTAATGTTTTCCTTGATCGCTCCTTTGGACAAATTTCATTTCCAGTACATGCTTGTTATGGCATGTCAAATTTTCATCGAATTGGCAATTGATATTTACTTTATTTGACAGTGCACCAGAACTCAGCTTGCTATGCTTCAGAGCATACAGGACCAGCTGTGAAGTTAGAAAATATGCACTACCCTATTGTTTCTGGTTTGCCTAATGCATTTACTAATGGTGTGCCTTATGCATTTACTAATGGTGGATCATTGTTGCACACAAGAATGCACACTGCTGTTCAAATGCCTGCTCATTCTAGTAGGATTGGTGCCCCACCAAGTATGCTATCAGCTCAAAGCTCAAACATGGATATGATTCAAGGAATAAATGGGGGCATGATCAAATCAGAAACTGGATATTCTGGCAGTTCTCCTTACATGTATGGCTCTGACAGAAATGTCCTGGAAATGCATCCAACGGTTGAAGATGCATCTGTTGCATCTTTCCCCAGTGTACAGTCTAACTCACAACCCCTGAATGAACAAATTCTGGATATGGAATCTCCTTCTTTTGGATCTTTAGGCCAGGAAACTCGAAATTTCAGTCTCTCTGACCTGGCAGCAGACTTTTCACAGAGTTCTGGTATGTTTTCTCTCTCTCTCTCTCATGAACATTTTTATATATTTTCTTTTTCTTTTGCTTTTTTTTGGCTCAAGAGTACTGTTCTAGTCAGTGAGGCAGCTGGAACTCAGCTAGTTTAAGTGGAACAACTATTTTGTTCATATATTCATCTGAGAAAGAATGAAAACCCCCTCTCAGCCAAAAATGTAAAAATAAATATATACTGTCATACACACAATTATAGACTCTTAGGTGGAAATGCTGATTGGGTCATGAGTTCAGTTATTGACAACAACTCAAAAGTTGTCCTTAACTGAGTGCATGAGTTTTTGTGTATCTTTAATTAACTAAATTTAGTACAGGATCTTATTTTGTTGGGGTAATTACAGTTTATCCACATGTAATAATTAGACCCATTTTAATAATGCCTACCCATGGTTTGGACTTTATCACTTTATCTACCTGATGTGGCCTCTGTTAGGACTCCGTAACCCACTCCTCACCTCTCCACTTAAAAACCCTCTTTGCTATATAAGACAAATTAGAACTAGGATCCGAGAGATATTTCATTCGAATTCCTTCTCCAACTTTCTTAGAAATCAAATCCGGTGACTGAAATTGCATTTCATGATCGAAATTGTGTGAGATTTACGCAAGATTCAGCTTCTGCTACTGATTGCAAGCAAGGAAATACAAGTTTGACCTCCGTTCTTGTATCTCACAGGTAAGTGAGTGTTCTAGGATTTCAAATTTTGAAAAATTTGTACTGATGATGGGTAATGTTTGATATTTGTCCGTAGGAATCAAAAATTTGTGTCCCACTATGTCTTCATCAAGTGATTTTTACTCAAGTTTCAGTCACCATTTATGTTCGAGAGATAGATGCGCGCAAAGGACGTCTTTGACATTGGATAATTTTGGGAGGAGGTTTTATGGCTGTTGCTTTTATGATGAGGTGAGTTATGTAATCATCTTCAGTTTGAAATGCTTTTTATTTTTCAAAACCCGATTAATGTTGATTAAATTGTTGCAATTGGGCTGTTTGAAATGATTTGATTTTATGTGCAGAAAGAGGTACAGACTTGTAAATTCTTTGAGTGGTTGGATCAAAAAACTTGTAAGCGTGGGTCTGAAGTTGCAGCAATAGTCTTGGCAAAATTCAAGAGGTTGGAGAATGAGGCAAAGGCCTCTAATGAGAGGGAAAAACTAGCTCGTGAAATGGAAGAAAAGGCAAGGGAGAGGGAAAGGATAGCTAGGCGAAGAGAAGAAAAATCAAGGATGAGAGAAATGATTTCCCAAGTCAGAGCAAGAATGTATAGAATTACACTGGTTGTGTCATGGATTCTATTTGCTTTCTTTGTATTTTCTAGTAGGATTGAGGATGTTGGATTGAAGTCATTGAGTCTTGCACATGATATGTAAGATGTTGTATTTTTTTTTTTTTTTTTTGAGAGTAAACGGCACAAGATGTTGTATTTTAATGATATGTAAGATGTTGTATTTTAATGACTTGAAGTCAATTTGTAATGAATGTTATTACTTAAGACCAAATTTTTACCAAAACCTTTTTTTTTTTTTACTTAAAATGTTTATGGGAAAAACTAATTATCTTTATTATTGTTTTCCTTACTATTAGAATTATTACGATTTTGACACGTCATTCTCTTATGCTTTGATAAAAGAACACTTGTTGTCATTGCATGCATTCTCTAGGTGTGAGTCATAATTAAGGAAAATTATTAGGTACTCTCGAAGTACCATAAATGTGTACTGCATCCTCTCACATGAATGGTAGATCCTACCATGAATTTAATTAGTGGGACACACCATTCATGTAAGAGGAAAGAGTACGCATTTATGGTACTCCGGGAGTACACAATAATTTTCCCATAATTAGATATATGGGCCCAATTTTTTTACCCAAAATTAATTAACTCGACATGTCTGCCAAGCCTAAGATTATATGATGACATATGTTATCTGTGGGTGATAGGTATCTTGTGCCAGTGGCATCTCAACCTTTATTCTATTAGAATAGAATATAGAATATACTATATCTGCAAAAATTGATATTATTAATAATAATAATAATAAAAAACTAAGGCCTCTCACTTAGCAAACAAAAAAAAAGAAAAGCCCCCTTTATTGAACAATTGAATGCATTATCTATTGGTCAAAGGCCTTGTAGCTAAATTGGCACCTCCCCATGTACAAAGTGCTTGAGGGTCAAGGGAGGAGAGGGTTCGAGCTACGGGGTTAGTAGCATATTGTAATTATCTCTAAAAAAAATGCATTATCTATTGTGAGTAAACTTTTTAATTAAAGCCCAAAATTTTTTAAAAATAAAAATTATTTTTAGAAATTATCATCTTTTCAAATGTTGTACACTATTAATACAGTTTACTCTGTTTGAAAATATTCAATCTCCCATACACATGAAAGATGAATAGACTCATCATTTCTGCTTATATCAAATTAAAATCAAAATTAATTGATTTTAAGACAAACTCATTACTAAAATCCAATGTTCAATACTAAAATCAAATATCACCAAGAGAAATAGTGACTATCTCAAACTTGTATTTATAATGATATTGATGGTTTAGATTAATTTTCAAAATTAAAGGTTTGAAAAGAAGTTTTACAAATAGATAAAAATACTCCAATTAATGTATTAAATTATATAAAAAGACTAGATTTTTTTTCCCTTTTGCATGTATTGCTTATAGAATATGACTAACAATACATATTACACTTGTACGTGGGGAAAGAAGTTTTCCAAAATCAAAATTGATAAAAATCATGTTTAAGATCAACTATATCACAAGAAAGACTAAGCAGATTAACCATATTGACAATAAAAAGGGAAACATAAGCAAGAGTTGAATATGAAAACATAATTATGGTTTGTTTGGATACTGCTTATTGCTGAAAATTGAAAACTAAAAACTGAAAATACTGTAGAGAGGGAAAATTCCCGACCTATCACAAGCTGACACATCATACTACCAAGTCCACAAAATACAACCAATTACAAAGCGCCACGTATTGCTGCTAGGTTTTGCCATCGCTATTCAGAAACCAATAGAAATTTGCCAAGTGTCATTGAAATAAAGGCATGAAACTGCATCAGCAGGTGTAAGCAATGACACAAGCAGCTCCGCACGTGTAAGCAGTGACACAAGCACTCAGCACATGTAAGCGATGACACAGGCAGCCTCGCACGTGTAAGCAGTGACACAAGCACTCAGCACGTGTAAGCGATGACATAAGCGGACCAATCAAACTCCGCCACGTGTCGCTCACCTACCCCTAAACTCCTATAAATAGAAGCCTTCCTAAGACATTTAGGAGGAGACACACAGACAGGGACAGACAGGACTGAGACAGAAGGAAGAAGATATCTTGAGTTCAGAAATCCAGAAGCTCTGCCGGAATCAAACCCCGAAGCCTCCAAGAACTTCAAGAACTTCAACCTCGAATGCAAACAACATTCGAAGCAAAATCATCCAAACTACTCGTCCAGATCTCAAAGTCCACCGGAATCAAGCTCAAAAGCCTCCAGAAACCTCAACAAACTACAAATTGGTGAAGCTCTACGGATTCAAGCCTCCAAAGCCCCGAAGAACTTCCACCACAAACCTTCAAATACGAAGAACAATCAAAGAGGAATCATCCAAATCATATTCCTAAATCTCAAAGTTCACTGGAATCAAGCTTAAAAGCCTCCGGAAACCTCAACAAACCACAAATTGGTGAAGCTCTACGGATTCAAGCCTCCAAAGCCCCGAAGAACTTCCACCACAAACCTTCACACACGAAGAACACACGAAGAACACACGAAGAACACGAAGAACACACGAAGAACACGAAGAACACGAAGAACAAAGAATTTCTAACAAGCTCATAGCTAGAGATTCATTGTAATTCCGTTTCAAAGATCTTCGATCCATTCCTCAGCCAAATTGAAGAATATCTTATGTTCAAATCAAAATCACATTACCACAATTCCAATCAATAAATCTTTCAAGGAGATCGAATCAGAGGATCACTCCTTTGTAATTACAGAGAATTGTACCACACATTTATCAATACAAATTCGTATTTGCGAAACTATTTTACTTGTTTGATTTATTTCGAACTAAGAAATTTAGTCGTCTACAAATTCTGGCACGCCCAGTGGGACCTCTCTGCCTCTCATCTCATTCTCCTTCAAAGAAAAAAATCTTCATCATCTTGCTACCAACTTCAATGGCCTCTAGCAAGAACATTCAAGCTTCAACAATAGCTACTTCAATTAAACTTGGTACGGCTACCACCAACAGTTGCATTGGAGCAATCAATTGTAGCCAATCTAAAGCTCACAATAAGCTTCAATCTCAATCAACCAAGGAAGCCAAGGTCCAGACAATCATCTCCTTAGACCCTCTTAAAAGAAACAAGGTCATCAACAAGGACATCTCCATCTTGGAACACCACAAGTATGGGGGCAAATCCCCTTCTTCCTCCACAAGAAGCTGGTCGCACGATTTCTCTCTCATCAAAGGGAACCCAAAAGATGAGATTTCACGTGCTCACTTCAATTCAATTCCTTCTCCATCATCTGTGGAAGTTGTGTCAGTCATGATGACTAACACCTCTACCATGGAAGAAAAGATGGCTGAAATGGAACAAAGGGTCGTCCTTCTCACAAAAGCACTTGAAGATAAGGACCTCCAAATTGCAACTTTAATGAACAAACTCGAAGTACAAGATCTTGGTGAATCAAGCCATGGTCATAAATTCGCATCTGCAAAGGATGATGAAGGGAAAGAAATTGAAAACACTCCCCGACAAGAACAATCCACCTCAATGGCCTCAATATCTGTCCAACAACTGCAGGACATGATAACGAACACCATACGAGCACAATATGGAGGTTCTTCCACACATTCTCTCATGTATTCAAAACCTTATACGAAGCGCATTGACAATATGAGAATGCCAAATGGGTATCAACCCCCCAAGTTCTTGCAATTCGATGGCAAGGGAAACCCTAAGCAACACATTGCTCACTTTGTAGAAACACCGTGAGAACGCAGGACTCAAGGAGGCCTCTTTGTAAAGCGGTTGTTCGTTCACTGAAAGGAAACGCCTTTGATTGGTATACAGACTTGGAACCTGAGTCGATTGATAGTTGGGATCAGTTGGAAAGGGAGTTCCTTAACCGGTTTTACAGCACGCGCCGCACGGTAAGCATGATGGAGCTTACCAATACTAAGCAGTGGAAAGATGAACCCGTTGTTGACTACATCAGTCGGTGGCGTTCTTTGAGTCTAGACTGTAAGGATAGACTTTCTGAAATATCTGCTGTAGAAATGTGCATCCAAGGCATGCATTGGGGACTTCTGTACATCCTACAAGGGGTAAAACCCCAAACATTCGAAGAATTGGCAACTCGTGCGCACGACATGGAATTGAGTATTTCTTGCCATGAAAATATGAAACCTCCCATACCTGAGGAAAGCAGAAAGGAAGTAAAGATGAATGACAGGAATACAAAAGGCAATCTCAAAGACCCAATAACTGTTAACACTACCATAGTTAAGGTTCCAAGGAGAGGAGCAAAGACAAATGAAAAACAACTTGGAGGATGGCAAAAGAACGAAGTGCGTCGTCTGACCTTTAAGGAATGAGAGCAAAAATCATATTCGTTCCCCGATGAAGATGTGCCAAACATCTTAGAACAACTACTGCAATTAACGCTGATTAAATTGTCAGAATGCAAGCGACCAGAAGACATAGGGAAAGTTGATGACCCTAACTACTGTAAATATCATCACATCATTGGCCACCCAATTCAAAAATGCTTCGTCTTCAAAGAACAAATCATGAAGCTTGCCAAAGAAAACAAGATTGATCTAGACCTTGATGAAGTTGTTGGGTCAAACCATGTGACCGTTGCTTGTGATGTACTTCCAACTCTCAGGCAAAGGGCAAACACCAATAAGGCTTACAAATTGATTGACAATAAGGGTGTAAGGATCGGCCCCATCAATGGGAAGTTCCTCAAACGCTTCTATGCTTGAAAATCAAGAATTGCTCCTCGGTAAGAGCTTAAACTACCCACTGCAGCACTACAAGAGTACATGATGTTTTTCCATTACCTTTGAAAGTGCACCAATAAGGAGAAATTAATCCCACTTTATGTCACCATTTGTGAGTGTGGCGTAGTGGTTGGATGTCCATGTCACCCTTGAGGCCAAGGTCTCGGGTTCGATTAGAGATGATACCCACTATTGCACAATTGGTACCCATGAAATGCCGTGGGGTGTAGGGCAAGGATTACACACGTGAGCCCTCCCTTTTTGTAAAAAAAAAACAAAAAAAAAAAAAAAAAAAAAAAAAAAAAAAAACAAAGCAAAAGAAAAAAAACAAAGCAAAAGAAAAAAAAACAAAGCAAAAGAAAAAAAAAACAAAACAAAAAAAAAAATCATCAAAAAACAAAACAAAAGAAAAAAAATCATCATCAAAAACAAAGCAAAAGAAAAATTAAAAAAATTTTGGTTGAACTACGTAAATGACTTGATCCCTCTCCAGGGTACGTAGGCAGCTTAGTACTTTTCACTAAGTTCAGTCACATAAAAAGAAGAAGGATTGTCAGTCTAGCTTGAAGAGTTTGTCCAAAGGTCGTCAACATGCTTTCAAGAACCCTTTGATTGGCAAGGCGTCGCTTGAGATCAATCAATTGCTCACTATATGATGTTCAAAGATCATTGTGGTAGAAAGTGATAGCTGCAAAGAATTGGTGTTACGTAGCTTTCCTTGAAATAATGATAACTTGATTCTCGGTTGTGGAGTAAAATAAAATCTTCAACCTCTGTTGCAAGGAATGGAGTCTGCATGGCATTGCTCATCTTTTGTGGACATATTCTCACGTCTCTGAAGTATACTTTGCATCACTTATCTCCTGGGGGCATCTTTTTTGTACCTTTCAAGTCTAGGCTATATTGTCTCTCTTCTAGGATGTGTCACTTCACAACTCTGAAATTCGAACCACATCATCTCCCTTCTGAGTGGTGTTGTTTCACATCAAGTCTCTAAAATCTGGACAATGTCACCTTCCTCCAACATCTGAAGTTGATGTTGCATCATCTCTCCTCTAAGGGCATGTTCGTGCAAATGTCAAAATCATGGCGGCATTCTTCTCACATCTTCAAGGTTTTATTGGCATCTCTTTGCATCCTCAAAGTCTTGATGGGAGCTTCTTGAAACTTCAAGCTTCATTATAAAGGCCAATATTAGTGCAGCTTCTGTGCAAATGAAGTGTTGACGTAGCTTCATGGCAAAGATGAATGTTGGCATAGCTTCTGTGCAAATGGAGTGTTGACACGATTTCATAGCAAAGATGAATGTTGGCATAGCTTCTGTGCAAATGGAGTGTTGACGTAGCTTCATGGCAAAGATGAATGTTGGCATAGCTTCTGTGCAAATGGAGTGTTGACACGACTTCACGCCAAAGATAAATGTTGGCATAGCTTCTGTGCAAATGAAGTGTTGACGTAGCTTCATGGCAAAGATGAATGTTGGCATAGCTTCGTGCAAATGGAGTGTTGACACGACTTCATAGCAAAGATGAATGTTGGCATGGCTTTTGTGCAAATGAAGTGTTAACGTAGCTTCATAGCAAAAATAAATGTTGGCATGGCTTCGTGCAAATGGAGTGTTGACACGATCGCATGACAAAAATGGATGTCGGCACGACTTAAATATATAACTATTGGCCCATCTTCGATGCAAATGAAGTGTTGACGTAGCTTCATGGCAAAGATGAATGTTGGCATGGCTTTTGTGCAAATGAAGTGTTGACGTAGCTTCATAGCAAAGATGAATGTTGGCATGGCTTTTGTGCAAATGAAGTGTTGACGTAGCTTCATAGCAAAGATGAATGTTGGCATGGCTTCTGTGCAAATAAAGTGTTGACGTAGCTTCATGGCAAAGATGAATGTTGGCATAGCTTTTGTGCAAATGAAGTGTTGACGTAGCTTTATGGGCGATAGCATTATTGTCTAGCTGAATATCCTTATGGAAACGTCGTTGCAAAGACGAATATCACTAAAAGATTGTTGATGCAAGAAAAGAATGTAACAACATGAAGGCATACGTCCTTGCAACGTTGCTATCAATGAAATACAAAGTCACCAAATGAAGGCAAACACTTCTATGAGAACGTCAGCGTGAAGTTTGATATCAAAACCCAAAGATCAAGGAAACTGAGCTGCAAAACAAAAACAAGCAACAACAAAAAAAGCGAAGTCAGAAGAAAATCTCATTGCATGGCTAAACAAAGGATAAAAGAAAAAGAAAAAAAAAATCTTAAAAGCTGGAGAAGAAGACTGAAGGCTGGTTCTTGCCCGATCTTCGAATCCTTGAAATAAAGCATCATGATTCCCTGAAAAAAAAAAAAAAAAAAAAAAAAAAAAAAAAAAAAAAAAATTTAAAATTTTAATAATAATAACAAATAAATAAATGAATTTAAAATAATAATAATAATAATAATAATAAAATAAAATCTCTACACTTTTATTCAGAAGATTACACTTTGAATAAATGTATGCATGCCCGTAGGGCTTTATATAGAAAATTTCTGGGATAAACAGACAAGAAAAAAGGAGGAGAAGTAACAAAGTTCAACAATCAAAGCTTCCCTTCCAGAATTTTCAAATCTCCTGTCAGAGCAGCCACCATAATGTCTTCATCCTGTCAGAGCAGCCACCATAATGTCTTCATCCTGTCAGGGCAGCCACCATAATGTCTTCATCCTGTCAGGGCGGCCACCAGAATTTCTGCATCATGTCCAGGCGGCCACTGCAAAATTAGACCAAAGAAAAAGCCATAAGTCCAACAAAGACCCACGACTTTCTCGACCAAATTTGTGAAAATCCAGACTTTATTTCACAAAACTGATACCACCATTAGAGCTATCGGCCTTCGATCTACAAAACCTGAAATTTTTAGGTCCAAACGATGAGCCATGCGCCACCACGCGCCACCACGCGCTCGCGATGACCACCGGTTTAGTCCATCAAAACTGTGCAAATCTGTGCACAATTTCACAAAACAGACCACATAGCAGTCTTCTACGGCCTAAAAGCTACAAGATGTGAAAATTTCAAGCCCAAACGATGGGCCACGCTCCGCCACGCGCCGCCAGAATGTCCGGCGATCCCAGCTTCAGGTGCACGCGCTCCCACGCGCCGCAAGAAGATTCCACGCGCTCCCACGCGCCGGTGATTTCTCACGCGCGTGCACGCGCCACGCGTGACACGCGCTCCAGGCTGATGACGTCACGGATGACGTCATCCTCCTCGGCCCGGTCCAACCCGCTTAGACCCGGTTCGACCCGACCCGGATCCGGACCGCCTGAAAAAAAAAAAAAAAAAAAAAAAAAAAAAAAAAAAAAAAAACTTGGCAAATTAAGTATTTAACTTGGACTTTGACCAAAAAGTCAAAATTTTCAAAACAAACCTGTCCTCCGATTTTTTTCACGTACTTTTCGATTTTGAGATTAGTTTAACTTAGGGAGGCTTCGAAAATTGCACGGATCTAGTTTCTAAAAAAATTGACTTTTGCACACGCAATTTTGACCAAAAGTCAAAATTTTTAAGATTGACCTATCTTGTTCACTCTTTCGTGTACTTTCCAATTTTTGGGTCTATTTATTCATTTGAGAATCCAAAATTGCTCAAATCTTGTGATTCTCCAAATTTATTGGCTTTGATGTAAACTTTGACCAAAGATCAAGATGTTCAAGCAAAACTTGTCCTATCAGGTTTTAGCAGATTTTGATTTTGAAATCTAGGTATTTGTTTTGGAACAAAAGCTACATCCACTTCTCCAGAAATCCGCGGTGTCCAAAATTTAAGCTCTCGAAGATCGTAATTTGAGACCCGTCCATTTGGTACGGATTCCTTCGAAATTATCCTCCAGACTTGATCGAAGGCTCCCCTTTCAAAAGCGAGACGAACTCTCGCAGTATGTCTCGAAATTGAAATTACATTGGGTCGCTACTTCGGCTATTATTTTCGTCGGTGCCTACCGGTCTTGGCCTAACGTTCCCGTTCGGCGCCTACCATTCTCATCGCCGTTCCCATTCGGCGCCTACCATTCTCGTCCACCATTCCCCAGAAGTCTCATCCGGCGTTCTTAAACCACCCGCTACCGATTACCATCTCTTCACTATAAATAGGAGGGCAGGATACTGTTAAATCCATCAAGAAAAAAAAACATGTGAGTCATGAAATGAAGATTTGCTTCTTTCAAATTTTCAAATCCTCGCTCACGGCCAGTTCTCACTATGGTCTCGTCATTCTCGATACGAGCAACCAAGATCACTTCATGATCGATTTGAAATCAACCCCTTCATGGTTCGGTAGTAACCCTTCTCACAACATCATCCTTTGTTTTAGGATTCAAACAAATTTTGTTTCCTCGCATAATGACCACGTTTGTTCATAGAGTTATTCATAACAAGGTCGGCATCGTTGTTCCATGCTTTCTTGGATTTGGTTCACTAGGAAATCCAAGTCCGGCGAAGACACCCGTTCTTGAGACCGAGCTTCCATAGTCTCTCTTCTTGTTTGGTCTCCCGATAGAAGCGGTGGTTCGGAACAAACGGCAACTTAGCTGGTTTCTAAAACCGAGGATCACAAGTTAGCTCCATCTTTCATTTGTTATGCTTTCCCAATAAAGTTGCATCCAAGTGAAGATGGTAAGAAGTGTTGGGGTATCCTACAAATTGTCTCCCATCCAACACTTGTGATGACCTCCAAGGTACCGGCTCATCGAGAAATTAGCCTTTGGTGTCGGTGAAGGGTCCCCAAAGCCTCATTCCATGTTTCCACCGGCATGGGGTCCAAAGGTCATCATTGCTTGGTACCACTGAAAACACACTTTACGGAATTACTCCAACTTAAGATCGGCTTGAAGAATTTGAAAATATACTTCGAAATTACTTCAACTTAATGTCCGTCGGTATGGTCCGGATTACACGGGGCGCATTCAACGACTGGCGACGGACATCATTCGGCATGCGGCCGGTCCCGCATCCGAAGGTGTACTTCCCGAGAGGCATCTACACCGAGAGAGTCCCCAACATGCGGGGTCGGGGCCATGGTGTCGTATGTCTCACCCATCCTTTGCTTCATCACTATCTTCTTCACCATCAACATCGACAAACCCAAAACACTTTTAAATTACTGACTTAACACGAGTGATGCGATAACGCAAGCACATTCAACCACACTCCCCACTGTTCTTTACATGTAATCCAGTATACCCTTGGATATAACTTCACCGGAAGTCCTTAAAAATAAGAGGCTAGCTCCGAGCTGCATGCTGTATGCCAACATACTCACCTCTTCTATCTTGACACCACTGTGATCGCCACCAACGATCCAAAATACTCTTCCGAAATTACCTCGGCTTAACATCTACCGAAATGTTTCAATCTTGCAAGTACATCCAACTTCTTGCAAATAACTTTCCAGCCCCACCAACCCACTCAAGTACCATTGAATACTTTCTTCGGAAATTACTTTGACTTAACCTTTGCTCGAAAGCTCGGTCACACGAGTACATTCAAATACGGGCGGATCCCTTCTCGGTCTCATCAAAACCTTTCATATGGGTGGGTCTACTCTTGCAATTACTTCATCCTGCTAAAAGCTCCACCACCTTCGGCTATTTCACTAGAAGAGTCAAGTATAAAAAGGAATCCACTTTCTTTCAAGACTCGTTCATTCACCACACTCTAAAAGCGTATTGCATGAACGAGTCTCGAGGGGGCATTTGTAGAGAGGGAAAATTCCCGACCTATCACAAGCGACACATCATACTACCAAGTCCACAAAATACAACCAATTACAAAGCGCCACGTATTCTTGCTAGGTTTTGCCATCGCTATTCGAAACCAATAGAAATTTGCCAAGTGTCATTGAAATAAAGGCATGAAGCTGCATCGGCGGGTGTAAGCAATGACACGCGGCTTCCGCACGTGTAAGCGGTGACACGAGCACTCGGCACATGTAAGCGATGACACGGGCGGCCTCGCACGTGTAGCGGTGACACGAAGCACTCGGCACATGTAAGCGATGACACGCAGCGGCCCTCGCACGTGTAAGCGGTGACACAAGCACTCGGCACGTGTAAGCGATGACATAAGCGGACCAATCAAGCTCCGCCACGTGTCACTCGCCTACCCCTAAACTCCTATAAATAGAAGCCTTCCTAAGACATTTAGGAGGAGACACAGAACGGGGACGAGACGGGGCGAGACGGAAGGAAGAAGATATCTTGAGTTCGGAAATCCGGAAGCTACTGCGGAATCGAACGAAGCCTCCAAGAACTTCAAGAACTTCAACCTCGAATGCAAACAACATTCGAAGCAAAATCATCCAAACTACTCGTCCGGATCTCAAAGTCCACTAGGAATCAAGCTCGAAAGCCTCCGAAACCTCGACAAACTACAAATTGGTGAAGCTCTACGGATTCAAGCCTCGAAAGCCCAGAAGAACTTCCACCACAAACCTTCAAAATACGAAGAACAATCAAAGAGGAATCATCCAAATCATATTCCTAAATCTCAAAGTTCACTTTGGAATCAAGCTTAAAAGCCTCAGGAAACCTCAACAAACCACAAATTGGTGAAGCTCTACGGATTCAAGCCTCCAACCCGAAGAACTTCCACCACAAACCTTCACACACGAAGAACACACGAAGAACACACGAAGAACACGAAGAACACACGAAGAACACGAAGAACACGAAGAACAAAGAATTTCTAACAAGCTCATAGCTAGAGATTCATTGTAATTCCGTTTCAAAGATCTTCGATCCATTCCTCAGCCAAATTGAAGAATATCTTATGTTCAAATCAAAATCACATTACCACAATTCCAATCAATAAATCTTTCAAGGAGATCGAATCAGAGGATCACTCCTTTGTAATTACAGAGAATTGTACCACACATTTATCAATACAAATTCGTATTTGCGAAACTATTTTACTTGTTTGATTTATTTCGAACTAAGAAATTTAGTCGTCTACAAATACTGTAACAAAATAATTTTTAAATATATAAATAGTGCTGTGAGACCTAGTTTTAAAGTTGTTTTTGTTGAAAAAAGTAGTTTGTGGGTCCTGTGAACAGTGCACGAGACCCACTAAAAACAAAAACATTGAGTCTGGAAAATGCAAATTGCACTTACTAAACCCAGCCTAGTAATTTTTGAATTGAGAGAAAAGCCAAAACTATGTCATTTTAGAAAGGTCCGTTCAAATTGCAAGGAATTGACTAAGTAGTTCCTAAGGTCTCATGAATGATATTCATGAGGTTTCGAAACTTCTTACCAACATTTTAAGACCACTCCTATGAGATTCTTACTTGCAATAACCTGGCGTGTACGCCATACACACAAGGGAATGTTTGAATATTCTAAGGTCTAGATACCCTTATTTTTTTTTTTTTAAAAGTCAAATATGAAACCTAATTAAAATAACAAAAGTAAACTTTAAGAGACCAAAAAAGACAATTTACCAAAATTTAAAGGTATATAATTTAATATTCTTGCATTGCCAAAACTATGTACAAGGGACACAATTTTAGAATCCTATTTTAAAATAACTGTGAAGCATACAATGATACAAATGAATTTTCCTGTGGCCTAGTGACATGGAAAACTAGATATATGTAACAAAATTTTAGAAAAGGACTCCTAAATCCTAATTACCCAATCTACAGTCAACTTATCAAGTCTTGGAAATGTTTCTTCTCAAAAAAAAAAAAAAAAAGTCTTCTGGAAGTGTTCTTGAAGGGCCAGGCTCATCCTCGGGTCTTTGTCTTTGACCACAAATTGACTAAATCCGATCCAAGTATGCGTGTAAACAGCAAGAAAAAACCCGCCCCCAGCCAAATAAATGAATTCGATGATCAGATGGTAATAATGAGAGAGTCCAAATCCGAATATCCAAATCAACTGATCTCCCATGCCTGTGGACCCCACCTTTTTCTACGTGTCAACCTCCAATACTATCCACTTCGTTTTTGCCAACCCGTCCAAAATCTTTTTAACCTAGAAACGCGGACACATCAGTTTTCTCAATAAATTTTTCAATTGTTAAGTTGACGGGTTAATATTAATTATTCCATTAATATTGATTATTCCCACCTAAGTGTATTGTCACTAATACTACTTTATTATTTACTATTAATCTATTTGCTCCTTATAATTGTAAAATTTTAAATTAGCTGAATCCTTAAAAATATTTATTTAAAAAATATCTTTAGAAACTTCTTATAACTCAAAGCAAAAAAGTTGATTTATTTTTTACCGCCTTTTATATTTTCTATAAAGTAATTTCAAATTTTAATTAAAATTTATTTTTAAAAAAATACATAAAAAATTAGACTAAAAAATAATTAAAAAATATTATTTTTAAATAAAAAATAATTACAAGAAATTATTAGGAGTAGATTCAAATTAAAACTCCTCCCAAGTATGACTTCTTTTATTATTAAAAAAAAAAAAAAATTATATCAAGCCGATTCCACCATAAAAAGCGAACATTTGCTTCGTCACCTTCCAATTTTCTCTCTTTCTCTCTCGAATCCAATTCCGGTAAGTTTGATTAAAATCACCAATTTGCTCCAAATTTCTCTCCCTACATATACTCACATCTCTATTGGTTTACCTCACAAATCTCTGCTTTTGGTTACATAATAATCAAATTCAAACCCTTGGATTTTTCATTCTATATCTCTATTTTTTTGTAAGCGAGATCAGCTAAAATCGTTAGCTTCGTTTTTCTTGTTGCTGTGAAATTTTGTCTTTGATTTGATCAGAGCGATTTAATATTCGATTATTTTGATAGGTTTAAGCTGAAAGTGGAGGAGAATCAGCGTGAAAAGTAAGCTTCAAATTTATCGAATATTCCTCATAGCGTTCGTTCTTATAGTGATTTTCGTTTCGGTTCTCTGCGTCCAAAAAAATGTCGAGCGGTTCCGTTAGAAGAGTATCGCGCCAAGATATACAAGTGGTAAGCTTTTCAGATTGAATTTCTTTTTTCTTTTTTCTTTTTTTTTTCCGTTTAAAAAAATAGTGATTTTAATTAGTAAAAAGTAATTATATAGGTTTATACTTCTTCTAATTGCTCCTTTTTGTGTATTTTGATTATTTGTTTTTAAAATTCTTTGAGTAATTGACTTGTTTAGTTCTGAATAATGATTGTTTTTCCTCATCTTTTGTATTGTGATTTCATTAATTTTTTTTTTTTTAAATTTGTATTGTGATGTGTGTTTGTGGTACTATTATTGCTTAGGTTTAGAGAAATCGGAATATTAGCTTAATTATAATTTTCATTTTTTTTAATTAATTTTTTTTTGAATTTAATTAAATTTTTTTTATTTTGTGTGTCTATGTATGTATGATATAAGGGGATATGGATTGAGATTTTCTAGATTTCTTAGGGTAACTCTGTTATAGAATTATTAAAATCTTAGCTAAACAGATGTTAAATGGGAGAATTGTACTGTATCTTGTGTTTTTCGAAGCCTGTATTTGCATGTGTTTTAATTTTACCAATTTGTTCATGAATAAATCAATCGAAATAAACGATTTTTATGGGTACCATACCCTAGAGTTACCATAGAACCTTGATAAAAATGTTAAAGGTTGTACCGGGTGCAACAAAACTCCCAAATCTGTGGAGTCTAGAAGAGGTGATTGGTAGGTAGTCTTACCACATGCACACCCCACGACATATGCAGCTTTGGGTGGAAGGCACTTGCTATCGCACCAAAGTTTGACCCCCCTTTTTTATAATTCAATAGTGGGGGATGGGGCGATTTGAACCCTGAGCTCTTGGGATGAACCCTACTGTAGAATGTTGATGACATGGAAAAATGTAAACCATGCTTTTAGTCCATGTATTGTATATAAGAAAAATAATCTGGCTGTCCTGATCTCTTTTATTTCCTTTTTCGGGGGCATACATGCCTTGATTTTTCAGGTGCAAAATCTTATAGAGCGATGTCTTCAACTGTACATGAATCAGAAGGAGGTTGTGGAAACTCTATTGGATCAAGCAAAAATAGAGCCTGGTTTTACAGAGCTTGGTAATTATGTATACTTTTTTAAAAGTTGTCATTATTTTCATTTATTTATGTGTTCTGAAACATATACTAGTAGGTTTTATTTGTTCAAGCAATATATGGAGATTTCTTGCATAATCAATATTAAAAAAAACTGCATCATAATAAATTAATACAGTGTAATTTTTTTGATAATTAAGTTAATTTTAGAAGAGTTAGAAAATTAACTCTTTAAATTGCATAGCTTCAATTTTGTTTTTTCTTTTTTTTTTTTTTTTTTTTTTTGAAGGAAGAAAAAAGGAGAAATAATAGCATGTTGAAGACCAATTTTGATCAAGTATCATTGGCCTATTGCCCAAACAACTTGTTTAGTTTGCATTTTGAACCTTGCTATTCATGCTTCTTTTATGGCTTTCTTTTATATTATTAATTCTAATATTCAAGATGACCATAGCTCATGCTCATGTAATTGTGTTATATGGTTACCAAGTAAGTTTGAACTTTGAAATCTAAAAGAATTTTTTGCTCATTGTCCTACTTGGATATTGAGTCATCAACCAACCTGTTTCAATCAGGAGTCATGAACCACTGCAAACTTATCACTCCTTTTATCTATAAAGATAGGACTTCTTCAGAAATATAGGTTTGCTCAGCCCTTCAACCTAATCCAATATCTTATCTTTCCCCAGAGCTTTATACTTACTTCTCCTTGCCAGTCAACTTAAGCAAATAAACCCAGTGCAGTTGCAGCTGCTCAAACAATTTCTTTCAAAAGAAGAGCAAGCAAGATAAGGCTTTTGTATTATTGATTTATAAATCAATGATGAGAAATCACATCCATGCACCCACAGTTTTTAGTGGATTCAAAAAAAGAAAATTTATATTTCTGAAAGCTTTTTTTTCCCACCCAATTTTATTTACAGTTGTTATGCATTTGCTGTGTCCTTCTCCCTTTCACAAACTTAATATCTTGTTCGCTTTTCAGTTTGGCAGAAGCTAGAAGAAGAAAATCGAGATTTCTTCAGGGCTTATTATCTTAGATTGATGGTGAAGCAACAAATAAATGAATTCAACAGGTTGCTTGATCAACAGGTGCAGTTAATGCGTCAGATGCAATCAAGTGGAGTTGCTTCACTGCCTACCTCTAATGGATCTCATATCTCATCAAGTAAGACCTTTTCTAGTAGCTAGGGTTACTTATCAAAAAAAAAAAGTTTAGTAACTAGGGTTATTTCTATAATCCCTAGAAGTCCATTTTGGCCCACAGCTTTACTTGTAGGTTTAGTTGTTCTAAGTTGCATTTTACTGCTCTCAGTTCCTTAGCAGCCCTGAATTGCATAATACTAGTCATTAAATTAATCCCAGGGGTAAATTTGTTTAGCATTTGCGTGGAATTTATGGCTGCTATGTAAGTGGGTTATGCATCTTTGTCTTTGGATAACATACAGTTTTCTCTGTCACATGAAAATAGAGAAGCCTTTTCACTTTGCTGCACTTATGAGATGAATATTATGGTTGGCCTAGAGAGTGTATTTCATCCCTAGCACATTTCATTTTCCCTGCTTCTTCTGTTGTTCTCTTTATTTTGGTCAATCTTGTATACTTGTTTACTAGAATATCACCCCATTTTCACTTCTCTAAATTTTCTTAGTAATATCTAGAGGAACTGGGACAGCCCCTAAAATTTCCTTCACTACTAAATTGCTTGCAAGTGTCACAGAAGACAATACATTCTGACAAATTAAATGTCTTATTTATGACTATTCTTTTGAATCTTCAAAGCCTCTAGTTTTGGCGTGCATAGGTGGACTGGAGAAAAGGAAGAGGGGTTCATGTTGACCCACCATTTTGTACCAGCTTTTTTATCTCCCTTAATTATTATTATTACTATGAACTATGTACCAGTAATTTTTAAGTTATGGTATATCTCTTGATTGCATTTCTTAGGGATTGGTATGGCTTATGGAATACTTAAAACCCTAAAATGTGGTTTAACAAAATATCTAAAAACTCAATGCTAGCCCTCTTTATCAAATGGCTCTTGCTGTATAAGCTTGAGAATTTGTGTGAAGTAGAATATTTATCAAAAAATATTTGTGTGAAGTAGAATGATGCAAGAAATTCTATAGAGAGAGTGGAATAATCTTCAATTTTTATCTAATCTAACCGTGACATTAATTTTAGCTCACATGAACTTATAGCTCATCCTTGTTTTACTGTTATCAGTCTGGCACTGTTGCATTAATCTGGTGTGGAGCATGAGCAGTAATGCAGCTTAGTTAGGTTGGTTGGCTGTTTACGAGGGATTAATTTTCAAAAATCATAGCTGAGCAGTCTTATTAGTCTCTCTAGCTCTCTCTTACTCTCTCCCTAAATATTGATAAATATTATGTAGTTTCTCAACCTTTTTCAAGAGGATCCAGCATTTGTACCATAACAAAACCCTCAAAAGTTCTGAGATAGAACACAGGAGCTTGTTATTGTTAATAAATCCACATTGGTCAATAATCCAGAGATTGCTTACATAGCTGAAAATGCTGCACTTGTATGCGAAAAGTTTTTTAGAAGTTGGCACTCTGTTGAAATGTAGGCCTCCATTCTCAATGTATTAAATGGATTTTTTTTTCCCTAAAAGAGAACATCTCAGGAAGTCTGGATGCCAAACTAATGAAGTTGCTAGTGATTTATATAAAATTAGGATTACATGTTGGTTGTGTAGATGCCATAACATCATATTTCGACAGGATGAATGTCTAATAATTGTAAAACTATGCATGGAATACATCATATGCACATGCAAACTAAAGATTGACATGCTAATTATTGGAACTTATTGAAAACTGTGTTTCCTGATTTGTGCCCCCATAGTACATCCCCAATCGGTTTGGCACTTTTTCTATTATTAATAATATTCTTATGTTACTTATTAAAAAAAAAAACTTATTGAAAACTGATTGCTGCATTGGGTTTACAATGAATTGTAAAATATTTTTTCTTTAAAATGATACAGATGCATACGTACACCATGTGAACAACTTTATTTCGGTTGATAATGCTTTGTGAATAAGTGTTGATCAAGTTGGTGACAAAAGCAAGCATAGCATGTGATATAATTACAGGCACGTAGCCAACTTCATATGATGGGGAATTTGGCATTTTTTGGTGGGCTGGGTGGGGGCAAAGGAGGGGAGGTGGACATAATTTGGTCTTTCCTTTGTAATGCTGGGCTAATTTTGCTCAAAATGCCATATTTTAGTCTGTTACAGATTTATTGGATGGCCTGAGGACTGTTAAGGCACTTCAATTAATGTTTTCCTTGATCACTCATTTCCAGCACATACTTGTTATGGCATGTCATACTTTCATTAAATTGGCAACTGATAGTTACTTTATTTGACAGTGCACCAGAACTCAGCTTGCTATGGCCCAGAGCATACAGGACCAGCTGTGAAGGCAGAAAATATCCACCACCCTATTGGTTCCGGTTTGCCTAATGCATTTACTAATAATGGTGTGCCTAATGCATATACTAATGGTGGATCATTGTTGCACCCAAATATGCATGCTGCTGTTCAAATGCCTGCTCATTCTAGTAGGATTGATGCCCCACCAAATATGCTATCTGCTCAGAGCTCAAACTTGGGTATGATTCAAGGAATAAATGGCGGGATGATCAAATCAGAAACTGGATACTCTGGCAGTTCCTCTTACATGTTTGGCTCTGATGGAAATGTCCTGGAAATGCGTCCAACAATTGGGGATGCATCTGTTGCATCTTTCCCCAGTGTAGAGTCCAACTCACAACCCCTGAATGAACAAATTTTGGATATGGAATCTTCTTCTTTTGGATTTTTAGGCCAGATTCCTCGAAATTTCAGTCTCTCGGACCTGGCAGCAGACTTTTCTCAGAGTTCTGGTATGTGCTCTCTCTCTCTCTCTCATGAATGAATGAATGATGCGGGACAGCCTAGGCTTCACCACCTTAGAACAGTCCCACAGTTGTTTGGAATCACCACCAAATACAAACGCAATTTGCACGAATGAATACTCTTAATCAAAATAGTTTGAATACAAAATAAATTATCTGGAGCTTTATAGAGCTTCCAAGAAATAAGAGATAAAGATAAATGACTAATCCTAAGCTGAACTCAATTACTAATCCAAATACTAAACTAATCCCTATCTAAGAACATGAAATTTAATCCCTATCACATTTCAAAACAAGCAAAAACTTAAAATATAAAATTATCCAATGAAAATCCTAAATAAAATATTGAAATAATTTATGGTTGTGCTTTTGCATCAGTTTTTATATGCTCCTCTATTTTTGCTCAAGATTACTCTTCTAGTCAGTGAGGCAGCTGGAACTCAGCCAGTTTGAGTGGAACAACTGTTTTGTTTGTAAAATTCATCTGAGAAAGAATGAAAACCCTCTCAACCAAAAAAAAAAAAAAAAATGTAATACACAAAATTATAGACTGTTAGGTGGAATGCTGAATTGCTGATTGGGCTATGAGTTCAGTTGATGACATCAACTCAAAAGTTGGCCATTAACTGTGTGCATGAGTTTTTGTGTAGTTTTAACTAACTAAATTTATGAACAGGATCTTACTTTGTATTAGAACATGTATGTATCTAGGTGTATGCGTAGCTTTAATCATTCCAAGAACCTTGTATGTACGTTTAGTATTAATGTAATACATCTGGAAATTTCAGATATACTGGAGACTTACCCTCGATCACCTTTCCTAGCAACAGATTCAGAAAGCTTTCTCGATTCTCGTGACAGAGAACATCAAGGTTAGATTTTTGCCATATTTTTCATGTTTCATGTTTCAAAGGTTGAAACTGATATTGGTGTGTTGGCCTTACACTAGACAATAAAAGGTTGGAATCTATATCAGAGGGCTTGAGTTGTGAAGACTTTGGGAGTGAATAGTGAATAAGCTATATCTACCGGTCTGCTATTTGAGGTAGTTGCTGGGCTGCTTTCACTTATATGCCGTCACTATCTCTTCACAACGCAAATTGCCAGCTGTAGTTAAAAGCCCTTAGTCCTCGAAAATGCAATCCTGACACTCCTTAGTAATTTTGTGAGTCTTATAGCACAATTAACTGATCATCCTGTGTTTTATTGCTACAGGTCTAACAGGAACCCAAGGATAGAAGTGTCTGTACATAGCATTGTAGAATTGGAGAGACTGGATTTTAAATTCCTTGAAGGTATTAATTGGTGTGTAGAAGCTCATTGACGTTATGTATTGGTAAGAATCTACATTAGGAATGCTTCTGTAGGAAAAGCATTTGGGGGGAAGTTAAAACTGATGTTGAAAATAGGTTTTCAGTGACCATGAGAAGCTGATCTTACTGCACAGTCTGTGTCTCAGAAACAAATATTGGTACTTTGGTATGATGATGATAGATTTGTGGATAATCTTTACTATCCTTTCATTAGAATTAGAGGTTGACAGTTGTCAAGGACGTATAGATGCGTCTAAGGATCAAAATCTTCCATGTGCATTTTAAAGTTTTGATAATGTCTCTTATACGCAGTGCAATAAGAATGTGAATTGGATAACATGTGCTTCATGCATTTGAAAAGGCTTTTTATTCGTTGATTTGTGTATGTGTCTCATAAAAATTCTTTGGTAAAGTTTAATTCTCTGTGCCATTTGGTCTCGAGTTATCATGCTAACATGAAATCCTTAGAAAATTTGGATATAAAATTATTTACAGTTTTAGAATCCCTGAAAAAGTGAGACCCTTGCCACAAGCACACAAAAAAAAAAAAAAATGAGCAATGCTGTAGACAACAATTTTCACAATAAATTTTACACCCGTTGAGTTGGCAGGTTATTATTGATTGCACACTAGTGACGCTACTTTATTATCCACTATTAACAACTTGCCACTTCGTACAAGTATGAAATTTGTTATCAATTTTGGTGGGTCAATAAACTTACTCTAGAAAAAATCATGGAAAATTTCACTCTTTAGTACCATTGGGTAATTTTCAGTGAATTTTTCTGTGATTTTGTGCTGCTAGGTTTTCTGGAATAAGAAAATAAAACCTTATGGCATCAGTCAGTTGTTTTGCAGATTTGTGCCATGGGGAAAGGTAGGACGAGAAGTTGGACTAAAATGTAGAAACATTAATGAAATGAAAACAATTAAATAAATTGTTTTTTTGTGCTTACTCTTCCCAGTTTGTGGGATTCCAGTCATACATCACGCTTTTAAGCTGTCAATATGGACAAGAAGCTGAGTGGTATCATGGATTGACATCAGGTGCAATTGCTTTAGCAATTATATTACTTCTTTCACAAATCTTTTTACATTTTTAACTTTTAACTTTAACTTTAACTTTTTACATCTTTTTAATATTTTTTTATTTAATGGTTAAGATTGAAAGTTACTTTTTGTAACTCTTAATCTCCACCTTTCAATGCTATTGCATCAAGTGCAATATCCTAAATATTACACCTGATCTCAATCCGTGGGAACATGGGGTCTTCTGTCTCTCTGGCAAATAGTAGTTTTCCTATTTCCATAGCCAAAAAAAAAATTGATGGTAACAGTTTTATCAATGAATATTTGTTTATAGAATTAGGTTGACAAATTTGAATGGTAGGAAATTGATACTTTTCCAATAATACAAGTAAAAATTAACCGAGACTTCCATTGGCAAAACCACTCTCTTCATCTTCTCACTAGCTCACTTTCCACACCCTTCAAACTCAAAACAGTAACTCTTTCATTCAATTGTCACTTTAGAGCTATAGCTGATATGGTCTCTAGTTTGTACACAGATTGGGACAATCGGAATCTAACATCGACTCGAGCTAGTTTGGACTGTTCTGAACATGGCTCTAACCATTCACAAATTTGTATTTTTAGTGCAATTCAATCCTAATCAATTTTCGCTGTAAAAGTTCAATGCAGTTGTGTTGCTCTGATCTCGACTCGATTTTCACGCTGTATATGATACTATGATCTGCCAGTGAGATGAGAGAGAGCTAGCTATTGTATTATAGTGTATTATTTGGATTATGTAGTCAACCTCTTATATAGGAGTGGAAACCACTAATCTGGCATTCAACCCCTATCTATTACATCATAAAAAATGTTACCCAATGCGCTAAGGGCATTAGTTTATGAGCTATTTTTAGAACCATTTTATTGGGAGAATAATAAAATAATAAATGTTGTTAGAAACTTTCTATATTTTCATGAAAGTAATATCAAAACTTTTTTATTATGATTTATTAAAATTTGTTTTAAGAACATCCGTTAACATAATCCTTACACCATATACCATAAATGATTCTCTGTTTTGAACTCAATTTTTTGAATTTCCTGTAGTACCAGCAATCAGTTAACTTAACGAATAAATAAGCTAAATAAAAAATTTTAAACCCCAAATTTTATTTTATTTTTTTGAAAGGAAAAAACCCATCAAATTTTTAAACAGCGTATCCTCCATTTTTATATAGTCAAATTCAAATTAAAAAAGAAAAAAAAATCAAATATTGAAATAATACAACTTCTTTGAGATAAACTTGAAACAATTATCACTATTTTTTTTATCTTCTCGCCTTTTTTTTTTTTTAATGTTTTTTATCTCTCACTATAACTTTTTTTTTTTTTAAGATTCTGAGTTATCTTTTGTATATATATATAATTATTAAAAGATGGAAATCTTTTTTTTTTTTTTTTAAGTAAAATATCAGGTTCATCCTTTTTTTGGATATTCTCAAATTGTCTTATTGTTTTTATTTAGAAATCCTAGCTTATCTTCCATAAAAAAATAGAAAGAAAAACAAAAATTCCAACTTTTCCTTTTCTTTTCTTTTTTTCTTTTTTGATTGATATAATAGAATTTCAATTTACAATGTCTAATCCATAATAATTGTTCTTTATCACTGTTCTAAGATACCAATCGATTTATGATGTAGACAAGATTCATACTTAAAATTTTCATTTAAAGTGTTATATCTGTAATATTTTCACAATACTTTCACAAACAAATTTTAGATGGTAAAGATGTTACTAGTTCTAATTTGAATATACCAATAACAACTAGTAATAGCTTGCTATTTAGGATTTTTTGTGAAAGTGTTGTAGAAATAAAATTTCTCAATTATTTATAAAAAAAGGTATTTTTATGGTGTTTTTTCCTAAAATTTATATTAGAAACAGTTGGTTTGAAATAAGGTCTTTTTACTCAAATTCAGTTGCTAAGCAACTGTTAAACAAAATTCAACAAAATACAAAAGCAAATTTACCCCTTAAGAAGCAATTAAGAATATATAAAAATAATTGTGAGAGTAATATAGTGGAAATAATCAAATATTTTTCAACACATTCAAGAAATATTTTCATATTCTTAATTATATTATTAATACTAAAAATTTACATTTCCTCATTTTTCTAACAGCATATAATCTATACTACTAATAAGAGGATTCTTCTGTTTCGTCCGGCGTATCAAAATATCCTCATACAAATTCTAAAAAATAATATAGCCTTTAGTTTAATTTTATTTGCTATAAAAGACAACAAAAGGTTAAAAGCGTAATTTGACATTATTCAAACCATCCAAGACTCTAGAATCACATTCATCTCACTACATGTTAGAATTCAAATCCATCTGTTCTCTATTTGATAAGTTTGTTTCCTATTTGAATTCAATTACTCTGAGTTATCCTTAAAAAAAAAAAAAACTCTTGGTTGCTTTAAAGAAAAAAATATGCAAACTCTCTTATCAAGAATGGTTCTATCCAATTCCTATCAACAACAGCAGCAAAAAAAAAAAAGAAGAAGAATGGTTCTATCCAAAAAAAAAAAATCAAGCACGTTTTTTATTCCTTTTTTTTTTTTTTAATTTTAATCTCAAACAAATCTATACCACTAATCTATACTACTTACAAACTAAATTACCCTTACAAACAAACGTAAGAGTTAAAAAGTTAACAAATTGTGATTATTAAGGGAAAAAAAGTCATATTACAAATTTTTAAAATCCTTCAGTTTAGATAAACTTCTAATCTCCCATTACAAAAATTCAAATCTCTTTAGTTTATCACAACTAAATTTTTGGGGATATTTACTTCAAAAACGGTTTGAAACTTCGCATATATTTGAATTTTAATTCAGTTTCTCATCTATTTAACAATTATCACTAATCTCCATCCCTCTCACTTTTTTTTTTTTTTTTCTCATGCCAAATTCAAAAGTTAAAATCACGTATAAAACTTTATTTTAAAAAAACTCCACGTTCTTTCAAAATTGGATAAGATATGGTCATTTTTAAAATAAGAAAACTACCACACCCAGCACACAATATTTTCCCTCTTCATTGCACTATATCTCCAATTCCTTCATTTTGTGCCTATGATCCTGATGCTAGGTGGGTTTTTCTATATTTTTCATGTTGATTGATAATGGTTTCTTACTTGATTAGATGTCTTTTATCAGCCCAAATTAATTTTCATTCATATTTACCTTTTGAAAGTGCATAAGTATTCGATTTTTTTTATTTGAAAAAAATAATGAGCATATTTTACCTTTTTTAATTATTGTCATTCTATCATTTAATTTTGAATATTGCTTGTCGAGAGGTGCTATGTCCACAACATTTTTACAATATTTTTACAACAAATCATAGGTGGTTAGTTATTATTGGTTCAAATTTGAACTTAACACTAAGATTACTTTTTTGCCCCAACAATAACAACCAGTAACAACCTGCCACTTAAGATTTGTTGTAAAAATGTTGTGGACATATCATTTCTCTTGTTTATCTCTTTCCTTTACCCTTTTTGTTGAAGTTTCGGGAGTTCTAGACCAAAAATTTATTTCATATTGGATCTACAATTTGAAGTAGGAAAAAAATCCAAAACAAAATTTGATTCAAACACGCACCAGATAAAGGTATGGTCATTTTCCCCCCACTTTTTACATTTCATTTTTTATCCTAGCATTTAACTTTTGTTCAATTGCTGACCTCATTGCTTTACCATTTTTTCTTCATAATTTCATATTCACTTTTGTTCATTCACTTTTTTTTTATGCAATTCATGGTTCCTGAGAATCATGAAAAATATATGGAAAAATTGAAATAGTTCGGGTAAATAGTTTCAGGAATAATTATTATTTAAATCAATAATCAATCAGTGTTAACTGACCCATTTTTTGATTTCTTTACGAGTTGAAATGATAGATTAAATGTCAATAGGCCTTTTTTTAAATGTCAAAGTTTTCATTCCCCCCAATTTGATATTTATGTATTTATCTGATTACATTTATGCTTTGTTACTCATTGATTTGTGATGCAACCTAACATAAAAAAATAAATAGACCAATCACACAAAATAATGACTTCATTTTTTTAAAAAATTTAATAGTCAATCATCAATATTAATATATATATATATATATATATATATATATATATATATATATATATATATATATATATATATATATATATATATATATATAAAAGCAGAGACCTCATGTGAAAGTGCATAAGGTCCTACCACGTAGCACTCTAATATTACATTTAACATTTTTTCCTTTTTTCATTTAGTTTTTTTAACCGTTACCCAATAGATCATAGTAACTCATTTTTACTATTATATAAGCTTTTTTTACCTCTTTTTACTATGTTTTTTTTACTGTTACCTAATAGATCATAGTAACTTCTTTTTATTGTCCTACCACATGGCATTCTAATATTGTATTTAACATTTTTTACATTTTTTTCATTAAGTTTTTTTAACCATTACCCAATAGATCATAGTAACTTATTTTTACTATTATATAAATTTAGCATTTTTTACCTCTTTTTATTAAGTTTTTTTAATTGTTACCCAATAGATTATAATAACTTTTTTTTACTATTGATGATGCGAAAAAAATCAGTAGGCTGGATGCTTCGGACTTAAAAAGACTACTTGCTCTTTCGATGACTTGGAAAAGAAAGAAAATCGATCAAAGGTGACCGGGGTTGTCGGCTAAAAACCCCCCGATGGCAAAGTTAGTTTTCTCTCTATATTTTCGGAGTTCCAACTTTTTGGGAAATATAAAGCGTATCTTTTTCTGGTCTGAATGGGTGTTTATATAGTGTCCAAGGAACAGTTATTGGGCTTGTAACCTCCCCTGGATTTGAGGAGGTGTGAGGGTTCAATGATAACTTCCACAACCGTTTAGGAGTTATATTTTCTCATATAACGGTCACCGGAAGTTATGCGCATGTTACAGAGTGGTGACATGTACTCAAGGATTCCGAAGTGTAAAGGGCTTGTCCAAGGGTCCTCTTGTTGTATATACCTTGCTTCTAAAGGAGGTTTTTCCTCTTATGGACGAACCCCTTCAAGACGGGGTTGATAGCTTTCCTAGGACGAGTAGATGCGGTTGTGCCTAATTTGACTGCAGGTATGTTTTCGTCTATGGACGACCATGGACGTTAGCCTCGTCCTGGTGCTTTCTTTTGGACGACTGCTGGTGTGGATAACCATGGACAGTCTGGAGTACTTTATTTTTCTTCATTCCTCATCAACCATTATATAAAATATGGGCTATTCTTGACAATTAGACCCATTAGACCAAAATTAATTCACTATAAAATAAACTACCTTTTAAAAGTAGACCAAACCTTATAAAAAACTCAAGTCAGTTCTTACCTTACATATTATGACCCAAGTTTGACCATTCCCACGTGTAAATCAAAGCGAAAACTCTTACTCTCTTACAAACTCTCTTATTTCTCCCCACGTATAGGTGATACTTCTAGAAAATCTCATCTTCATGAAATCATGTCTTCATTTTTCCCCAATTTCAACTCAATATGCGTTTGTCTATTAATAATGTTCTATGCAATTTATGCAAACAAATTCTCTGTCATCAACCAGTGCAACAAAAATATATATAAATCTTAAGATCCTTGAGGTTGCTAAAATAATTGACAAGTGCATATTTTTAAAATTTATAATAACAAAAAAGTCTAATAAATATCATATACTATCTCACAAAATGCCATTAACTTAATATTTTCTTTAAAAAAATTCAATGATAGGAATGGTAAAAAACATGATCCTATATAAGAAATACCAAAAATACATGCAAAAAAATTTTCATAGAAGGATTTATCTTTAAATATTATGAAGACAATAGTAAAGATAAAATGCATTGAATGAGATCCTACGAAATAGGTTTGTTAATCATTTCAATTTATACTCATCATTTACGTAAAACAATAATCATACATCATATTAATACATATTAATTTCAAAGTTCATTGCAAGATGTAAACTGCTAGGGTATTGCAATAATAAGTAACATTGATACAACAATAGGTTGGTATTACATTTTGTGCGTACTTTATGAAAGTAATGTCAAATCATAAGCAAAATCATTTGGTGTGCAAAATGTGAAACAAAAAATAAATCTTTCTATCCCAAAGTTAGAGGCACTCACATTAACTACATACTCTTCAAATATTTATAATATATTTATCTCACTATAACTCCTATATATATACAATTGCAAACTACTTCAAATTGAAGTTTTTGATATAACTATCAAAACAAATTTTGTGATATTTGATTGAGATGTCGAGAAAATCCTAATTGAATCTACAAGATATTATGCTGAAAAATAAATTGAGGTACAACTAATTTAAATTATTGTAAAAATATTGATATTGGAGAACGAATTCCACATGATTTGAAAAAAAAAATTAGGAAAAAAATAGATTTCTCTACTTCATTTACGTAAATTCAATCTAAAGGGTGGCTTTGAAAATTACATAGTTGCTAAGATTTTTGATACACCTTCAAATGATAAAAAGGTATGGAAGAAAAAAAATACACAATTCAATATGCTATATTAATTCTTTTTGCTGCACTATTTCAAAATTAACAAAAATAAAAAATAAAAATATTTACAAAAAACTGTAACATCATTGAAATTTAATATAAATGCAAATACTATGAAAAATCTTAGCGACAAAGTCCAAACTTTATAAGATCCAATTAAGAATCTCTCGATGCCAATTCATTAGTGATTAACACAAATGATGCAACAAAAGGAAAAAAAATGATGAAAGCTCAAAAATTGAACAAATATGGATGGACTAAACTTCAAACATTGAAGATAGAAAAACTGATGATGATAACAAGCATCACCATACCTTAATAACAAAGATTGAAGAAACAAAAACAAAAAAAAATATTTTGTAATGAAGCTTTTTATTACATCATATAATAAAAATCAATAATATAGAATGAATTAATATACTTTTATCAACTTTTATTATATAATATTACTCCAAGTGGTTTTAATTATAGTGGGTTTCAGTTAGCTCAACTGGTAAAATCTTTGATGGTTGTATTAGAGATCTGTGGTTCAATCCTTGCCTACACCAAAAACTGATTGGTATCTTAGTCTGATGATAAAAAAGCTATCATCAAGAGCGGACGCCATAAGTTGAAACTCTCTAAAAAAAATGGTTTTAATTATTGCTCATTACTTGAACAAAATAATTATAATAGATATATGTAAGCAATTTATAATTGTTACTTTTTATAATGAACTCATTACCAACAAAATTTTATAATAAATATGCTATAATACATGTCTAATATTTTTCAAAAATAAATTTACATAAAATATTACAACAGTATCCGTGCATCGCACGGGAAACTTACTAGTTACAATTAATGGGAGAGGAGATTAGAATGCCAGATGTTTCATTTAGAAATACCAATTGAGCTAAGAAAATTGCATCAACCTATAATTATGATGAATGAAAAAAACAGACGAGTCTCTCTGCACATAATGCATGTGCTAAGAGACGAGTATAATTGAAGCTAATTCCTCAAATATCGTTCCACGTAGTAAGCATTATATATGTGGCATAACGATAATTTTTTACAAAATATTTCTTCATGAGCCTGAGCCTGTAGTATCCACATCGGACGTCGGCTAGTTATAGTCTACTTCAAAGATTGCTATTACCAACATATAAAAATGCCCATTTACAGCCTTTACAAACAAAAGGGCTGATTTGGCAAAAATGGATGTCTCTTTCAAATCCGAATACATTGAAAGTACCTCAGAATAATGCTGCACCCAAATCTTTTTTGACAGAAAGATAGAGAATGCTGCACCCAAATCTAACACCACATAAATATTAAGCACGAATCATTTGATTTGTATCATTGTGTCAACAATTTGAAACAGATTCAGTTCATTATCCCTATCAAGTGCTTAAGGTTGGATATCTAAAAGCACCTATAGAGGCCCAGTTCTAAGAGCATTGTCTAAATCAGCAATTAAATCGTTCACATCCTCAATCCCCACTGATATACGAACAAGATCTTCAGTTAAGCCTCTGGCCTCGCGCAATGCGGCTGGTATGCTTGCATGTGACATAAAGCAGGGCATGCTTATGAGGGACTTCACACTCCCTATGAATCATAAAAAGATAAAAACAATTACAAAAACAAAGAATTTTTCTGAAAATCTATACCAGACTTCATGACTTGTCAAACAACATTAGTCTTATCGAAAATGCTAATTTAAAATTGATTTCCACCAAAGAGAACGTTGACACGAAGGATTCACTACCAGAGATCTTAGAAAGGATGTAAATCAGAATTTGATCGTATCAGAATTTACTCAACATGATACAACACTACTGCGCATCAAAATGTGCATAAATTGACTTTTTAAGTCAGTTTTATAGGGAATCACCTACTACTCTTTTAGCTGTGTACTTCAAGATAAAAAGAAATTAGTGTTCAACTAGAAAGGCGAAGAAGCACATGATTTTTTTTTTTAATTCAGAGTGAGGCATTGACAAACTCCTTGACTTTGAATTTATTAAGTTTTTTCACTGCTACAGATAACATTATGTAACAAAATTTCAAATTTAAAAGGAGATACATGTTAATGAACTTTTGTAATATGACTGTCCCATGAAAGAGAACATACTAGACATAAGACAAGTGCAATGCAAAGCACATAGGACTCTACACCAAGCAACAGTTGAGAGAGAGGGTACATGGGTAGATTTCAAATTGGAGCCTGCATGGTTATTTTCCAAAAAAATCGATAAGGGTAGACAAAAATGGGTTCTTGCATAATATAATAATCAAGATGGATGGAAACATTTTTATGTGTCAATTTCTCAGCCATGTGATAACGTGGACAAAGTCATCACTGAATTTTTTTTTTTAAATTGAATGAACTTTAGGTGGGAGAAAATTACCAAAACTAACAGTTATGCTGAAGTACTTAGTAGTCTCCACAACATGCTTTGCGAGTGCCATTGAGCCCGTCAAAAAGCTAAGCAAAGACCCCGCTCCTTTTGCCTGCAAGAGTTAAACCGATAAATATTTGTAGAAGCGGTGGGCATTACCACTGCAGTATCAATCTCAGAGAACTATCCTATGACAGTACCTGAGAATAATGCAAGTCATGGCCAGGATGATCAGGAAGACCAGCATAGTTAACTTTCTTCACTCGTGGATGGCACACAAGAAACTCAGCAATCTTCTGGGCATTCTCCTGCCAACGATTTGAAAACATCCGTTCTCAATAGGAGAATCCACGAGCATATTTTATCATTATAATAGAACAAGAGGCAGAAGAATAACAAAGACAGAATTGAAATATATTATCTGCTTTTCGAGAATGATTCCAGATTAGACATCATACCATAGACAAGAAGCAAAGGAGTCAGTAGGACCCCTGTCTACTCTTTATAATCAAGAAGTCTCAACAAAGCTATCTCTATTGCCATCTATAAGATAAAATTTACTAATTCTAGGCTCTGAAAGAAGGTTTGAAATAACACCTGCTGCTTCTCAACTCGTAAGGCCATTGTCTTAATTCCTCGTAAACAGATCCAACAGTCAAATGGAGCTAAACCAGAGCCTTCTGCATTTTGTAGGAAATACAAATCTTTTGCCAAGCTGGATAATATGAGAACAGTGGTGAGGTTATATAAAGAAACGCAATAACATGAACCTAAGGTGAACAGTCTCTCTAGAACAAGGTAGTATCTTGTGTAATATTACACAAGATACTATAAATAGATGCAACATTACTCTCATATGCATATGGGGTGCACATGTGTGAATCCCACATACATGTGAGAGAGTAGTGTTGTATACACCTATTGCATGAGATAATTTTTCCTTTAGGACGCAAGTTTGCTTACATACAAAACATGGTTCCTAACAACTTAAGTAGCAAGCGTAATGATTGTTAATAATTCTAGGTGTGTAATACTATAATAAGAAATGCAATTGGGATCAAGCCCTGCTGGGAGAAAAGTGTATATTTTACCACTAAACCCCAATTTGCTTGTAAATTAAAAAGTCTAATCCCCACATATTACATGACATTTTGTACTTTGCCAAATATAATATTTAAAAGTTGAAGTGTTATTATTTATTATTGTTACACTTTTGTTAGACCACGTCAACGTAGTATTTTGGTCAATTTCAGTTCACTTCAGTTCATTCGGCCAAGTTTGATCCATTCTGGTCCACTTGGTCCAGTCAATTTTGGTCCACTTCAGTCCATTTACTCCAATTCAGTCCATGTTGGTCCTTTCCGTCCAATGTCGTCCATTCGGTTCACTTAGGTCCTCTTCAGTCCACTTCAATCTATTCGGTCCACTTCGATTCATTTCGATCCACTTCGGTTTATTTCGATCCATTTTGATGCACTTACGAATGAGAAAAGACATGTTTGAGCTGAGAGTATATTCTAAATGGGAATTTATTAAAAAATATAGATCTCAAACTCGTTGCCATTTAAATCATCAATACACACACACATAACTAGGATTTTCATTTATCATCACTTAAATATGTCTAAAGTCAATCCTATCAACCAAAAAAAAAAATGAAAACATAAGAACATGCATAAATAGGACCACAAATCGGCAATTGATAACTTACACTAACAACCAAGGCAGGGTAAAATGCCAACCAGACAATTTTTAGGAAAACAATTACAAGAAAAAGAAATAAGTTATCAATCAATAGCCACTACTTTAATTTTATCCCAAACTTAAGTCTCAAGGACTAATTAAACCAGAATTATGCAATAGCCATAGATGTAGACACAATAACTCCCACCAGAGGAACAGGAAAAGGCCATGATAGACAATATTATTCATAGAAAACTCAAAATTAAAATTTTTTTTAAAAAAATAGCAAAGAATTCTTAAGCTATTTTTTATCATGGAGTTTAGTACTAGCTGACCAGGTGGAACAACCACCATCTTGAAGACCTTCTACTAGCTTGAACAACCAAACTATCTTTTCAAGGTTTTCAATCCTTTCAATACATGCATGCCATTTTGGTCAGCAGCAAGGTTATTAACTTCCAATTGGGTTCATAATTTTCCAAAGACTACATGGTTTTTTTTTTTTTTTTTTTTTGGGAGAAGGCGAAATGAAATGGAAGTTAAAATGGTACAGTCGAAACAAATTACATTCAGGAAAAAAGAAAGAAAGAGGTATTACCTTTCCCCTCTTACAGCAAGCACGCCCGCCAGGACATCACTATGTCCAGCAATAAATTTTGTAGCTGAGTGCATAACAATGTCTAAAAGAGAGAAGGGACTGTTAAAACACTAGATTTTAAGGCAGAATTTTAGAATTGGTAAAACCCAACTTTACTTTTCAAGCAGAATGTTCATAACCTGCTCCAAGTGTCAGCGGTTGTGACAATACAGGTGACATTATACTATTATCCACCAACAGAAGAGCACCATGTGCATGAGCCATCTCTGCTATTTTCTGAAATGGGATCAACACAAAAAGAATTTTTTCCATTAGAAAGTAGAACCATCCTATATGATTTTTATCCACACACAAAAAAAAAAAAAAACTAACAGATAATACGATACTGAAAGTTCTTATCATATAAACATGAGGAAATCCAATTATACCAATCAGGGACAACGATTGACACTTTTCACGGTCACCAAAAAAAGAGGTGTTGTAAATTGTAACAGATTATCTCGCTACAGACACATTTCTTCACATTATCAGCAACAATGTTCAATGTGAAATGCAATACCAGAGCCTAATATAGTAAACATTAATAAAATCTAATGAATATTCAGCCAGGAACAACTAATAATAAATAATGGGCGGTGTTAACGGGCACCATAAGGTGCCCATTAACAGCAGCTTTTTGTCATTTCTTTTATAGTTTTATGTCATTTTTTTGCAGCTTTATAAAATGTGGGGCTAGTTTTATAGACAGAAAAAAGATATTAATATAAGTTGTGGGGCTAATTTTATGTTTTTTCTTTTATTTATTCAATTTTTTTATTTAGTGTGACCTACATTAGTCCAACATTAACAAGCACCACACGGTACTTGTTAACATTTGCCATAAATAATTTTGAGGGAAACCTTGGTCTCGCCCTGAGGAAGTTTATATTTTAAATCTTTTTTGTATTAAAAAATGAACATAAACTGATAAAAGGCAAATTTATAGAGAAAAAGAAAAAAGTATCACTGATGTTTTGTCCTTGACCATTGAAATATTTCACACATTATATATATTTATTCTTATAATTAAAATCATTTAGGAACTCACGCCTTGATTTCCCTCAGCCATTTCCACATCTGTCAAATGATGAAGACACAATCCAATCATCAAACTTGAAATTCCTAAGAGCATTCGCATTAAAGCTCTCAAAAACTAGAAATGCTATTTTTTAGCATCTCATTCCAAAAAAGCACACTACAACAAGTGTTAGTGTTAAAATTTTTAGCATCTGAGCTACAGTGGACTGCTATCTATGACAGTCCACTGTAGCTCACCGGATTTCTGTACGTCTCACTATCTTTAAATAATGAAGTAAAAAATATAAAATCTTTGATGTTGGATGTATTATAAAGTGAGTTGTTAAAATAAATAAAGTGGGTTTTTGAAATGCTAAATACTAAAATTTTTGAGATCCTTGATGAGAATGCTCTAACAGGCATTAGTGATGTTATTGGCACTTCAAACAGTCAAGGTTAGTCAATTAGCAGCTAGAGCAAAATCATGAAGTAAACTACTAAATTCACAACTGATATTCCAGTTTTATGAGTTTTTATTTTTATTTTTTATATACAAGATATAATTTCTACTCTAGTTTAATCTAAGTGTAAATGTGTGTGAAACTCCATCTTGGAGACTTGAACCCTGACCCTTGCCTCCCACACTCTACAAGCATTTATATTTTTGGAGTGACCACCACACCAAGCGTGCACGATGGTAGTTTTATGAGCTTTTGAATGCAAAACATTTTTCATTAAAATGAAATGATCATTAACAAACTAGCTTATGATTACTCCTTAGAATAAGAAAAGTCACCGCATAATGACTACAAGTAGATTTTGATCAACAGTATGAATGTGACTATGCTACCCTTATATTGTTACTTTATTCCTTAGCATAAAATTTAGTATAGGGCAGGGAATTAGAATAGCACAATTAATTTTAAATGAAAATCATAACCTAACTGTATACTGCTAAGCCATGTTTATTGGTCACGAAAATGGAGGACAGGAAAATAGAATAGCTCATTGAATTTCTGTTAATTTTTTCTAATATTACTCAGAACAAAGAGTTCAACTCATTTGAGTTTAAAAGGTTTTGTTGGCTCAGTTGGAGTGCAGTTTTTATGTTTTGCTCTCAAAAAATGCAAAGAAGCTAGCGGAGAACTTAAGCCTCATATCATATGGGTCTAAAATTCAAAATACATACTTCTGAATCAAAATATGCTGGGGTTTGATAGGGGCTTCAAACAAGCTTGTTGCTTATATGACATATAAGTTTTTGTTTCTGAACTTAATATTAAATGATAAAATTGATTTACAGAACGAACTTGGTAAACGATCAAAAGAAAAAAATAGAATGGAGGAATCCAGCATACTTAGTGTTATCACAAGATTCACAACCAGTCAAGCGGCCTTAAATTTCTAATAAAGGCCCCATCCAAAGACAATTTCCACCCATGACAACGTCCCTCAGTACCTTCACCACCTTCTCAAGCAGCATTACCAGAAAAGGACTTACTCCAACATAAGATATAAGCTATTATACATAGAATCTTGGTGGATTAATAGCTATATAATATAATTCTCTTCATTGCTTATGATCTTTGACTCAAAAATAAATTACCAAAAAAGGTAGTAAATAACCTAATTTCTTAAATTTAGAACCAAGAGATCATACCCTAATATCAGATATTTTCTGTAGAGGGTTGGTTGAACTCTCCAGCCACACAAGCTTTGTCTGGGATCGGATGGCAGACGCAACTTCTTCCAAATCACTTGTATTCACTTGCCTGCACATTGTAAGCATTATAATGTTAAATACCAATTGGAGTTAATTAATATGAAGGAAAGAGAAGGTAATACTAACGTCACCACTATTCCTCTTTCTGGAAATACTTTTGTCAGCAACTGATAAGAACCTCCATACAGGTCATTTCCGGCAACAATTTCCATACCTAAAATGGCACTTTTAGTAATTAATAAAGTGAAAATTTTTAGATTACTTCAACAATTTTCAATCAGCAACCAACAGAAAATTCAAATCAAGAGTTTTTTTCATTCTTTCTTTATTGAGTTAATGCATAAAAGAGTCTCACAAACAATAAAAAAATCTGCATGCAATAAGGGTTTTACAACCCCAATGGACTCCAATCCAGCTTATATGACTGCATATTCCTTTGAGAATCCAATAAATGCATATGAAATGTTATTTGTGATAACTACATGAAACTTAAATACTTGAAATTAATGATATTGAGAAGCACCAGGTCCAACAAGATGAGAAACAGCAACCAAAGCAGCTGTTCCACTAGTGAAGCAAAATGCTCTATCTGCTTTATCAAGCTTGGCTAGAAGGCTGAGAAGGCAGAGTGAGTTTAAGAATTATCAAAAATAAAACAGAAAAAGAAAAAAATATATTGAGAAAAAACTGATTTAACTGCATCTGCACATGTAAAACAAGCGAAAAGACTCACTGTTCTAGTGTATCCCGCGTAGGATTCTCCCTTCTTGTATAATCATAAGGGCCGTTTCCCATTGCACAAGGCTGCATAACAGTGTTAAAGACACAGTTTAAGTCGGAACAAAAAATTTAGAATATAGGGAGAGCAAGATATTATTTATTAAAAGAAAAAAAAAAAAAAAGCACATTTCTCATGTGACATATAGAGTACAAACATCCAAAGTCCAATTAAATTCAAAATCAAAATTTATGCTTAATACCCTTTTACAGGCACAATCCTTGTGTACTTGTGTGTGTGTGTGTGTGAGTTTGTTGTGGTTGTGGTTACTGCCTGCCAACACTAGTGAACTTGGTGATTATCACACCAGTCTTTGTTCAGTCCATCTAACAAAAGTAAACAGATGTTTTAGTGATTTTGGGCATGTTTGGTACATGTGTTTAAACACATGTTTTCAATTTTTAAACAATATTACACGTATTTTTACACACACTTTTTCATCCACATATATTTTCAAAAAAATTGAAAATTGTTGTTTAAACACACGTACCAAACGGGCTTTAACTTTCAACTCTCTACTCTCTAGTATAAAGGGTGGGAAAAAGAGATCTATAAAATTTGAAAAAAAAAATTAAACAGCAATTGAATTATGTCCAATTAATAAAATCCTTAATCTTCTAAAATTAAAAGGTGTTGACAAATAAGTAATGAAAATGTGATATAGATATTAAAAAAAAAGGGTTAAAAATTCGTACTTTTTAGAACCTTAAATACATCAATCTTTCCCCACCCCCCCCCCCCCTCCTCCTATAAAATGAAGCTCTAACTAAAAGAAGAAAAGAAACTGCATAAGAAGGGAAAAAAAACCTCCTCCAAGAATCAAAATGGACAATAAATACACCCATCACAGATTAGAGAGGTTGCAAATGCAAGGTAATTAGTTAATCCAATTAATGAAATCAACAGTTTCCTTTTTAACTAATTGAAGTAGATACCAGCTTCCTTTTGATTCCTTCAAAGTTCAAACCCTTCAATAAAGCACTCATTTTCCCTAACAGCTACCAAAAAAAAAATTGCAACGGCTTGAATAATGCTCATATTAGAAACATTCATTGTCCTTCATAATAACCCCAAGCCCATATTAATCCAGGTTAAATGCTCTCTATTGCCCAAGAAATATTAGCTGACATGCAAATCAGTTTCTATCAATTCTTAATTTGGTTCGTGTGTCTCAATTAACTCAACTAACCTAAGAGCATCAGCATCTAGACTTCTAAAAAAAATCTCATCTTACCATCTTAAGAACTACTTAATATATTATACTATACTATTTTATAATACACCCAATATCTTAACTTTTATTTTAACATACAACACATTAAAATAATATAAATTATAAAATAAAATAATATAAAACACCTCTCTTCTCTCTCTAATTACATCACACTCATTTATGTCCAAGGGAAAAAACAATTTTTTATTATACAATCTTGTTACAGTACTGTCTTAGATATAGGATGGTAATGTAGCTTGATTGTAAATATTTTTACAACTACATTTCCGGCTAATGCCCACTTTCAATGCTTTGATGCTAAATTTGAGGTTGTGCAACCAACCTGCCAAAACCGACCCAACCCAACCTGCCGGGTTTGGTCTATTTTTAGGGCTTGGTGGGTTGAGTTGGGTTACAAAATTTTTTTTGATAACTGGTCAAGTTGGGTTCGAGTCATAAAATTTCAAACCCATCAAATCCGACCCGACCCACCCATATATTTAATATATATTTAAAATATATTATATAATTAATAAAATTTTAAAATAACTAGCTCTTCCCCCTATCCTATTTAAAAGCCAATATTAATGTATATTAGTTCATATATTAATGTATAACTGAGTTGGAATATTAGTTTATATATTAATGCATATTTTGTTTATCAACTCAAGTGGCAGGTATGATATTTTTTTTCTCAATTTAATAGTCATAGTAATAAAAAAAATGTCTAACCCATGGGCTCAACCCGACCCAACCCGAGTTGGGTTGAGTTGGACTTATGTGATAGATTGGATTTGGTTGAATTTTTTTAACTCACCATGGTGGGTTGGGTCAAAAAATCTCCTTAACCCGACCCATGCACACCCCTAGCCAATGTTAATGCTCTAAAATAAAATCCCACCTACACGCACAAATAAAAATTAAAATAAAGTCATTAGTATTTTAATTTGATAGTAAAAGATTATCATCATGAAACGGAAGTCATAAGATCAAATCTTTCATGAGCAAATCCATTCATTTTAAAATAAATGCATAGGATTTTAAAACTCAATGTAGAGTTAAAAACTCTAGAAGATCCTAATACCCTCTCTTGAGTTTTTTGGAGAATAAATTGATCTGGGTCAGCTTCATATTCAAAAAGTTCCCTTACCCAGATCCAGCATGATCTGGGTCAGCTTCAAACTCCAAAAATCCAACTGCTCAGGACCTGACATTTCACCCAAAATGTGCTTGTGGCTGGACTCTTGAAATGGATTTGCAAATTTTATTGTTCCTAACCCAATGGACAATGGCCTTCAGAAACATAGTTAAGCAAAGGAATCAGAAGGAGCAGGGGCGGCTTTACATTTAGACCAGACCTGGCCCAAAAAAATTCATAAAATGTTTTTATTTTTTTACCTCTAAAATTAAATTTTGAACACCTAACCTTGAGGGCTTGTTTGGTAAGGGACTCCAACCAAACATGGGTTAGAAGCTAGGCATATCATATTTTCTTAAAATCATAGAATATATAGTTTCATATGCAAATACAATCATAATACATGCTTATTAATAAGTAATGATCCCACCGCGCACCCTTGGCATCAAGGTCACTTCATAAGTTTAAGTGCCTATAAGGTATAGGTGCAAGAGCTGAAATTCAAGTCTACAGGAGCAAGTTTCACACATATATACGCTTAGATTAGGTTAGAGTAGAATTTCTATCCTATATAAAAAATAAAAATAAAAAGTAATAATAACTACCATAATTTTTAATTTTTAATTTAGACATAAAAATAATAGAGAGGAAAAAATCATATTTTGTTAAACTTTCGCATGCATGCATAAGTTACCGACTAATATGAGATATAAGAAAATTCTTTAATTAAAAGCTATGCCATTAACAAGCCAGAAGTGAATTGAATAAATAACCGTTTCTTATTCTTTTCAAGCAAATACATGTCTACATATACATATAAGCGTGTGTGGTGGGGGGTTTAGAATCATTTTCTATTTTGTAAAACTGCAGCTTAATATTTTACCACTCCATAACTTTTTATAAGAGTAATGGTTTGAAAATTCCAACATTAAATTATATCTTCTTAACACAAACACCAAATTTCATATCAATCAAATATAATTTATTTATTTTTATTTATAAACTTATGTTTTGTTTACAATTTTAAAGTTCAAAAAACTTGAGATTTGAACATTTTATAGACGAAATAATTATTGTTTTTTGATCTTGCATCTGTATGTGCATGTAGGCCCTAGGGTACATATAAGCAGAGGCGGCCCAACAAATTTGGAGGCCTAAGGCAATATATTTAAATAGGGCATTTTTGTTATCACTTAAATAATATTTAAATAATATTTAACTAGTATTTAATATCATAATTTCTTTATAACAAAAATCTATTCCTTTTATTTTGTAATATGCTTTTTTTTTGGAAAAATGTTAAAGATATAACAAATTTTAGTAAAAAAAACTTTTTAACAATGTAGAAATGAATACGATTAGTGACACTTCAAGAAGATAATAAACAAGTATTTGAATGAATAGTGTTAGGGATATTATAAATTTTAGAACATAAAGCTTACAAAGATGTATCATTAATCACAACAAATAATTCAAAAATGCATTAAATAATTTATTAACGTCCACATATCATATTAATTGTTACATCAATTTGTAAAGTTTTCAAGTAAAATTAATAATATTTCTAGCATCTATCTAAATTATTTCTTGCGATTAGTGACACATATATTCGTAAGGAAAAATGCTAGAGATATAAATTTTTTTACAAAAAATTTTACAAACTGATGATGTGGTGAAAGATTAGAGATAAATAAATAAAATGATGTTATCATTGGGCCCAGGATGAGAACCAGTAAGAAGTTGGTCACGGTAACAATTTGCAAAAATGTTGTAAAATAGTTTGTAAAACTATAGCATTACTCTATTTGTAAGATTCATATATTTAAAGTTGTCTCTAGCATTACTCAATACTTTAGGACCTTTTAAAAGTAGAGAAAAATTATAAAACTTTTTTTTTTCCCTATATCTCTATTTGTTTAAAAAATATATATCAATTTTTTCCCCAAAATTTAGGGCCTTCCTTTGGTAGGGGCCCTAGGCGGTGGCCTAAGTGGCCTAGGCCTAGGGCCGGCCCTGCATATAAGGAGATATTGCATGTAAACTTTTTTGGAGAAACAAACATGCACACACACACAAGGGAGAGAATGCAATCTAACAATGGATTTGCCTAAAAATGCATTCAATCAAAAAGTTATTAAATTATGTAAGTTGATCCAATATTATAGTCCAGTCCTTCAGACAAAAACATCACTTCTGATCTGAGATGTCTAGTATTACCTGCTTAAAGGTAGCCGTTTGGTAAAGTGGTGTACTTGTTGCATTGCAAGGATCAAACTTGTTCTCAAAATGTTGAATCATGGTTGAAATACTTGGGTCCTTTACTTCTATTTCTGCAACCAAAACCCGACAGTTACCAACCACAAAATTGATGAAAAACCAACTATTCCAATAGAATCAACGAAACCAAAACCATTAGTATATCATCAATGTGACAACCACACATACTATTTAAGCGCTCTTCAACACCATCAAGCAAATCGGAGTTGCTGCCCATTTCTCTGTCAAGCTAGCAATTCAACTTAATGAATCCAAAACTTATTCAGAAGTTCCTAGCCGTTAACCCCTAAACACAACAATCAAAACCTCTGGTTAATGGCTTACAATATCAGGGAAAACAACTTGAAAAGAAAACAGCAACAACAACTTTAAAGTCCTTTTTCTATATTGTGTAGTTTTTTCAACAAACACACACACACACACACACACACACACACACACGCGCTTAAAATAAAAATACAAAGTTTTCTCCACCACTTGCAGCCGCTCAAGCAAATTTCTTCAAAATTAAGACCAAGCAAGACAAGGCTTCGATATTGTTAACTGTTCATTCATGAATCAAATATGAGAAATGGGTTCCATGCATGCAGCCATATAGTATTGAGTCTATCATGCAGCCAAAGGATAAAATACTGTAAGCATAGAGAATTGGTCGCTTGCTTGCCTTTCAGATTGACAGATGCTGGAAGAAGGAAATCGAGAGTTCTTTCAGAAGTCTTACGTTTGATGGTAAAGCATCACATATATATAATATAATTTCAACAAGTGGATTTTATCAGCAGGTGCAGTTAGTGCCTGAGCATCAGCATTGAATGGGCCAAATCTCAAATGTAGGCCAAATCCCATTTTAGTTTACAATTTAGGCCCAAAACAGATCTCCATTAAAAGTTGTAAAATACAACTATTGCAAAAAAAAATACAACTGAGCTACAGTGCGATTCTTAGAATCGCACTGTAGCTCAATGGTAAAAACAAAAAAATATTTTTTTAATCGTTTAGTCTTCTCTCTCCTTTCTTTGCAATTAAATCACATTATCTTTCTTTCTACTCTCTCTTCTTCCTGCTGTCTCTTCTTCAACGGCATGGAGGCTCGATCAGTTTCTGTGGTGGAGGCGTGGAGGTCATGAGTTTGTTCATGGGTTTTCGGCGTGGGTTTGTTCATGGGTTTCCAACGTTTGGGTCGGATTTAGGTGATGTTTTGGTGGCGTTGGGGTTGGCGTTTGGATCGGATTTGGGTTGACGTTTGGCATTTGGGTTGGTGTTTGGGGGATTTGTTCCGATGGGTTTGCTAGGTTTGATGATGGATTTTGATTTGGCTGAATGGGTTTGCTGGGTCACATGATGGTTTTTATTTATTTATTTGGATTTTGATTTTTGATTTTGATTTGTTCCAATGGGTTTGCTGGGTCGGCATGATGGTTTTTTTTTTTTTTTGGATTTGGATTTGGATTTTTTATTTTGATTTGTTCAAATGGGTTTGTTGGGACGGCATGATGGTTTTTTTTTTTTTAGTTTCGTCAATCTAGGTTGATATGGATGATGGAGGAGTTAGGTTGATTTGGATGATGGAGGAGGAGTAGTTTGGAAGAAGGTCAAAAGTAAAGGAATGGTGGATTCTGGAAGGTACACACGTGGAGGATAAAATTGAGAAAAAACAAAAAATGAAAAAATATATTTTATTGTGAAGATATATTATTTTAATGAGTAGAATAGAAAAATAAAAGTTGGGATGTTGGGTGTATTGAAAAATGGTGTTGTGTAATTGGTAAAGTGAGTTTTTAGATGGTAAAATATGATAGAATTGAAATAAATCAATACTGATGCTCTTTGATATATTCGACTAAGTGGACACATGCATATCTTACTATGCATGTGATTCTTTATGTTTTTTTTTTTTTTAATGGTATGTGATTCTTATGTTCAATAGTCGTTAGCTTTAAATAATGCATAATAATTGGCCGGGATAAGGTGTTGGATGGGACCATGAAAATTATTTTTTTTATCAAAAAAAAATTAAAAACCTTATAGCTTATTGGAGGTTTCAAATTAAATCTTATAGTTTTGTAGAGAGTTACATATTGAACCCAGAACTTTTATAATTTATTTAATTTCTTGACATTATTCAAGTGGATCCTGCATCTGATCATTGTAAACCAGTGCCACCTCTGACAATATTTGTGTGTATGTATGTGCGTAAAATAATTTACAGATGAGATTTGTAATTATTTCATTTATTTTCCACCCGAATGAATTGTTAGGCTTCCAAGCCTAGAGAGAAGGGAAAGAACTAAATTAATTTAATGTAAAATTTAAATATTGACCAGTATGCTTTAAGAAAATATAGTATCCCTTCAGAATTTATATCTGATTCTAAATTTTAAAACTTATTGTTATTGTTGTTAATTATACTTGTACCTAAAGGGAATGGGGTATATTGGTATATTTAAATTAATACTAGGATATTAGTGCATGTCCGAATATATACATACTTTTTTTTTGGGTAAATGATATATAAAAATCCAAAGTTTATATATCCAAGTTATGAAAGAAGTAATGGCACAAGAATTGTGTTAACAAATAATTCTAGGAACACATTTAGTTTTATAACCAATTTTATAATATGACGTGTGCAACTGTAAGTAATAAGTAGTGGACATTCTCAGCTCATTTTTATTTACATGAATTCACCACTTTTAATTAATCACTTACAGCCATGCAAATCAACAAATTGGTGTGAAAAAAATAGATATCCATAATATTGTTGTTGTGTACATAGATTTTCTTTTTAAAAAAAAGTGATAAAATATTATTAAGTGTTGGTATTAATTAAAACAATTACAAGATATCCCGTAAAGCGTAGTGGGTTTTCCCACTGCCATTTTTTTTTTCATTTTCAATACAAAACGCATACTGTGCAGATCACATTGGGTTTGGGGCCTTTGGGCCTCATCCCTTTACAATCTGAAATTCACCACATTAATAACTTGTCCTTTTGAGTGGGTTTTAATTATGGTATCAGGTTCAAGTAAATGAGTGATGGTCCTACAAATTAAATGTAAATTAAAACACTGTCCGGAGTTGTTGGACCCGCACAGATAACTTTTAATTTACATTCTTAAATTTGCAGTTCCGGGATCCAGCAACTCAGGACAGTATTTTAATTTACATTTAATTTGTAGGTAGGGTTTAGTTTCTGTTCAGTGGCTAGTGGTCATTAGACCCATCAGGATATAGACACGTGTTTAGTGGCACTGTCTATTGAACAAAAGCCAGATTCTTGTAGGTGACCTATGACCATCACTCAATTTACTTGTACCTCCTCTCCACAAAAAAAAAAACTTGTACCTAATAGTCATACTTCATAGCTATTAATATTTAATCCAGTTAACAAGCACTCTTAGGACATTTGATGGCTACTTTAAGAAAGTTTTTAAACTACTTTTATACAAAATATAAAAAGTTATGCAAAAAATTAGTTACTTTTTTCTTCATCAAAATTTTTTAAAATATTTTTTAAACCAATACTCTTAAGACATCAATTAACTTTTCTCATATTAAATTACAAGCCACTCAAAAGGAAAAGTGGTAGTATTATATTATTTTAGTCATTTGGTAAGCAATAATTTTTTTTTATTATAAATAAGTGTATTCAGACCTATTCGAATATCTGATTATTTCATTGGGAATATGTTGTCCCAAGTCTCTCTCACACACACTAGGTTATTACAATAAGGAATTTTTTAAAGGTGACTCCATAATACTAGCAAGTGATTTCAAACGCAAAATCTCACGAGACCTTATAAACCATTTAACTAACCTCTTGGAATTGTAAGCAACAAGTTATTAATATGGAAAAGTTCAGATTCCACAAGTGGATGAGGATGAGAAGAAAGTTGATCTCCCAAGTTTGTGGATTCTATGTGAAGAGGATAAAAGTATGAGACAGATCTCTCCTCGTAAAGCACGACGGAGTGGTGTTGACATGAGGTGGGTCGACGAATCAATTCTACAAGGACACGTAGTGGACGGTGGCAACATTGGGTCTCCGTCGGGTACTGATTAGGCGTCATAGATTCCTAATGGGAATCAACCTACATCACGCGATATGTTTGATATGGCTTTGCTTGATCTCCACACAAGCGTGAATATATGGAGTTCTTGCGTTACACGTTTGATCATAATAAAAAGACTCCTATATAGAAAAGAACTCTATAAGGAATGTAGAATCGAAAGAAGTGTTATCCTAAAAGGAAAGGGTTTCCTGGCCAAGGCATGAGTGATAACCCTACACCAATATAAATACCCCAAAAACTCTCGCATCAAGGTACGCATAATTAACTCAACTCTAGCACTCTAGGGTTGTAAAAAGACTCTAACTTGACTTTCGGAGGGTTTTTGGCCGGCACCACACTGGTCTCTTTGTTAGGTCTTCTCTTTTCATTTTGGAGGTGTTATTTCGATTTGGGAGTGCTTGCAACTTACTGGTTATTTTTTCGGCATCATCAATTGGCGCCATCTATGGGAAATAGATTATTTAGCCTTTGCTCTATTCCTGAGACAAAAAGTTGCATGGTACTCACTCGATCGATGGCAACAACCAACAATTAAGGTGACGAACTGCACGCCACAGCTTTAGAAAGGCAAGTCCAAACACTCACGGCGGCGGTTAAGCGCCTAACCAAGCAGAATCATGATTTGGAAGAGCAACTGCGGCAAAGGAATGCACACCCAAGCGCACCACAGGAAGACCAGGAAGGTGCTAGTCCGGAGGGGAGGAACGCGAAAGGGCCTAAGGGTAGCAACGCTCCGACTAGACCGGAGCGGCAGGGGACCAACCGGCCGTCCATATCAGACACATTACCAACTCACATAGTAGCTGAGATGCAGGAGATGAGGGAACATATGGATGTGATGATGAATGCCCTCAAAGGACGAATCTCTAGCGACCTGGACAACCTAGTCCATAGAACAGACTCACCTTTCACAGTGCTTGTGAGTTCATGTCCCCTTCCTCCAAAGTTTCGCATGCCTCAGGTGGAGAATTACGACGGATCCAAGGACTCATTGGATCACTTGGAGTCCTTCAAGACCTTAATGCATCTACAGGGCGTACCAGATGAGATCATGTGTAGGGCTTTTCCCACCACGTTGAAAGAGCCTGCAAGGGACTGGTATAGTAGGCTGACACCTAATTCCATTAGCACTTTTAAGGAATTAGGCGCACAATTCGTATCACACTTTATCGAGAGTCACCAGCATAAGAAGTCTACTTCGTGTCTGATGAACATTAGGCAACGAGAAGACTAGACTTTAAGATCATACATAGCCCGCTTTAACAAGGAAGCCCTCTCGATAGACGAGGCAGATGACAAGATACTAGTAGCAGCGTTCACGAACGGGCTGCGAAAGGGTAAGTTCCTGTTTTCTTTGTACAAGAATGATCCAAAGACCATGTCCGAAGTGTTTTACAGAGCAACGAAGTATATGAACGCGGAGGATGCCTTGCTGGCTCGAGAGGAAAAACCTAAAAAAAGGGAAAGGTAGGAAGATACACAACCAGACAAAGGACGAAAAATGGCTAGAACCAGAGAACGACGGGAAGATCGACGACCCAAACCGCCTACGGGAAGTTTCACGAACTTCACCCCCTCACAGCCCCAATCGACCAAGTGTTAATGCAAATCAAAGATGAAGGAACCCTGACGTTTCCTAGCAAGCTGAAGGGAGATCCGAACAAAAGGCCAACAGACAGATACTGCCGTTTTCATGGCGATCATGGCCACGATACGATGGACTGTTATGACTTAAAACAACAAATTGAAGCCCTCATTAGGCAAAGAAGGTTGCAAAGGTTTGTGAGGAAGGAGAGAACAGATTAACTCCAGGAACAAAATCCCTGACGGGGGAATGAGCGTCCCAGACCACCTGTAGGGGATATACGGATGATTGTAGGGGCACTACTTCTGCAAAGTCGTCCAAAAAGGCCAGAAAGACATACTTGTGGATGGTTCAAAGCGTCTAGTCGACAGCTTCCTCACTGAAAGTGTCGCAACGAGATAACCCCAGCATCGGGTTTTCGGAAGAAGATGCACAACGCCTTCACCACCCACATGACGACGCGCTCGTCGTCAGCATATGGGCAGGGGACTACAACATGCATCGAGTCTTGGTGGACAATGGAAGTTCAGCGGATATCCTCTACTACCCCGCGTTCCAGCAAATGGGAATTGGTAGAGAACGACTAGTCCCAGCAAATGCACCCCTTGTTGGCTTCGGGGGGACAAGAGTCTACCCTTTGGGTGTCATCACATTGTATGTGACGGTGGGGGATTACCCACAGCAAATAACCAAGGATGTAGCTTTTCTTGTGGTCGATTGCTCTTCTACTTATAACGCCATCCTAGGACGGCCAACTCTTAATGCATGGAAGGCTGTTACCTCTACCTACCATCTAATGGTCAAATTCCCCACCGAACACAGAGTTGGAGAGCTGCGTGGAAATCAGGTGGCTGCACGGGAATGTTACATCGCCATGATGGAAATGGATGACCACCTACAAGCAATGAGCATCGAGGAACAGAGGGCGGTGGCAGAACCGGTGGAAGAATTAGAAGAAGTACAATTGGATGATTCCAGGCCCGACCGAACCATGAGAATCGGCACCTTAGCCAACCACACAGTCCAACAAGCGCTCGCATTATTCCTCAAAGAAAACCAAGATGTTTTTGCATGGAGTCACGAGGATATGCCGGGGATAGACCCAATGGTCATAGTTCACAGTTTGAACGTGTCACCCTCTTTCTCTCCTATCCGACAAAAGAAACGAGTGTTCGCCCCCGAACGAGACCGAGCCATAGCAGAGGAAGTACGGAAGCTACAAGAAGCAGACTTCATACGCGAAGTATACTACCCTGATTGGTTGGCAAATGTAGTAATGGTCAAGAAGGCCAACAAGAAGTGGAGAATGTGTGTCGACTTCACAGATCTGAATAGGGCCTGCCCTAAGGATAGTTACCCATTCCCGCCCTAAGGATAGTTACCCATTCCCGTGTATTGACACCTTGGTAGACTCCACCGCAAGGCATGAACTTTTGAGCTTCATGGATGCCTTCTCCGGCTACAACCAAATCAAATTGGATAAGGCTGATCAAGAGAAAACCTCATTCGTCACGAGTCAGGGGATTTTTTGCTACAAGGTAATGCCCTTCGGGCTTAAAAATGTAGGAGCCACATGTCAGAGACTGATGAACAAGATGTTCGCGCACCAACTTGGCAGAAACGTGCAGGTTTATGTAGATGATATGTTGGTAAAAAGCGTGCGAGTATCTAATCACTTGAAGGACCTCCAAGAGACCTTCAATACTCTTCAGTCATACAAAATGAAGCTAAATTCGAACAAATTTGCGTTCGGAGTAACCGCAGGAAAATTCCTAGGATTTATGGTATCATAGAGGGGCATTGAAGTCAACCCAGAAAAGGTAAAGGCGATCATGGAACTATCTCCTCCAAGGACGGTAAAGGAAGTACAAAGCTTGACCAAGAAGATAGCAGCTTTGAACAGGTTTGTATCAAGAGTGACGGAAAAATGCCTCCCGTTCTTCCACACACTGAAGAAAGCATTCAAATGGACAGACGAGTGCCAAAAGGCATTTGAAGAGTTAAAGATGTATCTCTTCACTTTGCCATTGCTCAGCCCATCTATGCCGGGGGAAGAATTGTTCATGTATCTTGCAGTCTCCTCAGTCGCTGTCAGTGCAGCTCTCATTAGAGAAGAAGGAAAGGTACAAAAGCCTGTGTACTTTATAAGTCGGGCACTAAGAAGAGCAGAAGAGAGGTACCCTCAGATGGAAAAACTCACATTTGCTCTCGTGACCGCAGCTCGGAAGCTCAAACCATACTTTCAAGTGCATACCATAAACGTACTAACAGATAGACCCTTACAGAAAGCAATGAGTAATCCCAAAGCTGCTAGACGGATGGCGCTATGGGCAATCGAGCTGAGTGAGTTCGATATCCGATATCAACCACGGGCAGTAGTGAAAGGACAGATATTGTCAGACTTCGTCGTTGAATTCACTGCCACAAAGGATCAAAGGGCAAAGGAGACGCCCATATGGAGAGTTCATACAGACGGATCTTCCAATAAGCATGCTGGAGGTGTTGAAATTGTGCTCCACACCCCAGAAGGAGACAAAATCAAATGCATGATTTGTCTGGACTTCCCTACTACCAATAACGAGGCGGAATAAGAGGCCTTGGTAGCAGGACTGGACCTTGCAATAGCGGCAGGAGCTAAGAATGTGGTCGTCTACTCCGATTCTCAAGTCGTGACCAGTCAGGTTAACAGGAGCTATTACTGCAAGAATGAAAGGATGAAAAGGTATCTTGAGGAAGTGAAGGGTCGAATGAATAACCTCCAAATCAAGGTGATTCAAATCCCAAGGGAGAAGAATCAAGAAGCCGACCGTCTCGCAAGGGCAGCTTCGACCGAACCCATGATCATCTCTAAACAGGTATTGTCCTTCGTCTAGCTCTCATCATTATTAGACGACGTTAACATGCAGGAGGTAAGCAATGAGAGTTGTTGGACAGCTCCAATAGTGGCATATCTCAAGGAAGGCAAGGTACCCGATGACAAAGAAGGTGCAAGGAAGTTAAAGGTTAAAGCTGCCCGATTCGTTTTGATTAAAAACGTCCTATACAAAAGAGGATTCTCTCGACCATATCTAAGGTGTCTTGGCCGTGAGGAAGCGGACTACGTGATGAGGGAGGTCCATGAAGGAGTTTGCGGAAACCATTCTGGATCAAGGTCTCTAGTGCACAAGCTACTCCGAGCAGGATACTACTAGCCAACATTGCAGAAGGATGCCCACATATATGTTAGAGCTTGTGACAAGTGTCAACGATTTGGCAATTTCATAAGACAACCAATGGAAGAACTTACACCTATGACGACCTCATGGCCGTTTGCACAATGGGGGTTAGACATCATAGGTCCATTCCCAACAGCGGTGAGATAGCTGAAGTTCTTGGTGGTTGGTATTGACTACTTCACTAAATGGGTGGAAGTAGAGGCTCTAGCTACTATCACGGAGAAGAACATCCGTAGTTTTGTGTGGAGAAGTATTATTTGCAGGTATGGAATTTCGAGGGTGCTCGTTTCAGACAACGGGAAACAATTTGACAACAACATATTCAGAGACTTTTGTTCTCAACTTGGGATCAAAAATCACTACTCATCGCCCGCCCACCCACAGGCCAACGGACAAGTTAAAGTCGCGAACCGGTCCTTGCTAAAGATTATCAAGACCCAACTCGAGGGGGCAAAGAGCATATGGCCGGACGAATTACCAAGTGTTTTATGGGCATACAGGACAACGGCGAGAACACCGACAGGGGAAACACCGTTTCGATTAGCATATGGTAGTGAGGCCCTCATACCGGCAGAGATAGGATTAACAAGCTACCGTGTGGAAAGCTACGATGAGAGCAAGAATGAAGAAGCTTTGCGTTTACAACTCGACCTTGTAGACGAAGTCAGGGCAGCAGCTGCACAGAGACTAGCGCAATACCAAGACATGATGGCAAAGCATTACAACTCCAAGGTTAGGCACAGGGATTTCCAAGTGGGAGATCTGGTCTTACGAAAAGTACTCGACGCTACAAAGGATGCCTCCCAAGGAAAACTGGGTCCCAACTGGGAAGGACCATACAGAATCATTTCATGGTATAGGAAAGGAACATACTATTAGAAACACTAGACGGAAGAAAGCTAAGCCATCCATGGAACGCAGAACACCTGAAGAAATACTACCAATAGACAAAGGGCAAAGACAACAGCAACATCTACCTCCTCATTTCCAGTTTATTTTTAAAACATTCATAATTTTTACTTATTACAGCCAAATTTTTTTTATTTTCCATGAACAATATAGTCTACCAGTCTGTCATAATAAGAGGAGTTTTATTTAAAATGTATGGAATGTGTTTTGCTCAAAATCTACCAAGTCCACATAGTGGACGGATCAACCAAAATGGACGAAAATCTACTAAGTCCACACGATGGACGGATCCTCCAAAATGACGAAAATATGTCCACATAGTGGACGGATCATCCAAAAAGGATGAAAATATATAAAGTCCACTCAATGGACGGATCATCCAAAAAGGATGAAAATATGTTGTCCACATAGTGGATGGATCATTTAAAAATGAAAATATGTTAAGTCCACATGATGGGCGGATCATCCAAAAGGGATGAAAATATGTCCACATAGTAGACGGATTATCCAAAAATGATGAAAATATGTTAAGCCCACACGATGGACGGATCCTCCAAAAGGATGAAAATATGTCCACATAGTGGACGGATCATCCAAAAGGATGAAAATATGTTGTCCACATAGTGGACGGATCATTCAAAAAATGAAAATATGTTAAGTCCACACAATGGACGGATTATCCAAAAAGAATGAAAATATGTCCACATAGTGGACGAATCATCCAAAAAGGATGAAAATATGTTGTCTACATAGAGGACGGTTCATCCAAAACGGATGAAAGTCCTTACAGTGGACGGATCATCCAAAAAGGATGAAGACGTGTCCGCACAAGTGGACGAATCATCCTACAAGGATGAAAAATAGTCCACATGGTGGACGGATAATCCAATGAGAATATATGTAATCCACATAGTGGACAGATAATCCAATAAGGATAAAATATACAGTGGACGGACCTATGCGACATGATTAGATTATCTATTGTACGAGCAAGAAATTAAAAATGCACGACGGATAAAAGCAAGCGAATAAGCTAGTTAAATTTTACAAGAGATGTCCACAAATAAATTGTGACGGTTCAACAAAATAAATTACAACAGTTAAAATTTTGTCCTTGACATAAAAAAACTACTACTACTGCTGATGCTTGGGGGGAGTACTTTCAAGTTTCTGGTTGTCGTCTGGTTGATCAAGAGTCTGGCCTTCGTCCACAAGAGGAGCAGTGACGGCAAACACATCTTCTGTGCTCTCTAAATGGACAGAGTGAGCCAGTGTTTGCCCTTGGGCGTCTATAGAGACATGGGATACGTCCAAATCAGGATATGATGCCTTGACCTGATGGAGGGCATCATTAAATCCGTCAGCAAAGGAGCTCCCAAGCTCTGTCAAAAGAAGGTCGGAGTCACGATACTCCCAGATCGCCTCTTCTTTGGCATCACGAAGCTGATTCCTAGCATCCATCACCTCCTTTTCCTTGTCCTTTAGAATTTGTGTCAGCTGCTCCGTCTGCTTCTCCAGCTCTACTCTAACCTACTCCGAGCAGTTGAGTTTTCTCTCCATGTTGATCTTCCAAGTCTTTAGATCATGAAGCTCGTCCTCTATCATCTTATTCTTCTTCCTAAGACGGTCCAAAGTTGTCTCATGATTCAGACAACGACCCATCAACCCCTTCATCATCAAGTTTAAGGACGGGTTTAAAATACCTGAGCAATAGTGAAGAGGCCCGTCTCTCCCATCGCCTCCGTAGCGTGGTTGCCAAGGTCCTCATAATCATCAGTGGTAATGATAGATGAGAGTTTTTCCAAGGCATATTCTGAGTCTTCTCGAAGGAGTACGGGTGGTTTCTCACCAGTAGGAGCTGGACCCTTCATTAAACCCTTACCTTTTTCATGCCCTACGGGAGTGACCGTCCTCTTGGTCTCGGCCTCCAACGCTACGACGGGCTCAGGGGTGGTCTTCTGCTTCTTTGGTTGACGGTCCATTTTCTCTGGTTGCTTCCATTTGGACGGAGCTGATGAACCCGTCCCCTTAGCTTGTTGATTGGCCTCTTGTTTCTTCTTTGTTGCTTGTTGCTTAATGAAGGCTCTTCTTTTGGCAGCGTCCATTTCTGCAAAGAAAAAGATGGATATGCAGCATTGGAAAAGAATGAGTAAAAAAAATATAATAAGTGTTTAATGACGGGCTTACATTTACGAACTCTACTATCGTAACAACGGGCGGCAGAAGTTGGTTCAGGGCCTTCACAATACCAGTGGAGTGTGTCAAGGGTGACTAATTGTGTCCACGTCCTCTCTTCGAGCTTCTTCTTATTGAAAATCCTCTACAAGAAGCTCTACTGCTCCAAAGTAACTTGCGAACGGTCTCGAGCTGCAAAAGAAGACGATTAGAGTAACTTACAGAAAATAAAGGGTTTGAACACACGGGAACTAAAAGTAATTGCATACCCAACGGAGGCATTACGCCCCATGTTGTGTTGACGGGCATATATTTGTTATCCCCGGGACGACACATCCACTCGTCCCCTTCCATGAAAAAATACCTACTCTTCCAATCCCTATTTGAGTCGGGTGTTTCATAGACGAGCCTCAACAACGGGCTCCTAGCCACAGAACTATACATACCCTTGGATTTTATGATCTCAGTGGGACGGTAACAATGGAAAAATTCTTCCACTATCAGCCTTCGCGAACCGTCTGACATGGCCCCGTACAAGACCTCCACGCCTATGAAAACCCTCCAGGCGTTTGGGGAGATTTGTGTGACGGATAGACCAAGGTACTGAAGTAGTCGACAGTGGAGAGAGCTTAAAGGAAATCTGAGCCCTGCCTTCAGTGCTTGCTCATAGATCCCAACACCGTCGACCCCCCTGTAGTAACATTTCTCGGACTTGTGGGGAAGACAGAGACAGACGTTGTCAGGAATTTGGTACTTGGCCCTAATTGTTTTGAAATGGGATTCTGTGACTGTGGACCTAAAATCATTGGCCGTCCATAAGGGTAGCATGACGAACTCCCTAAGACCGTCCGAACCGATCACAAATTGAACAGAGTGATCGACGCCGTCTAAGCTATCGCTTGAAGACTCCTCTGAACTATCCGACTCCAAACCTTTGTCGTCTAGGGAAGGAGAGGTAGCGGACGGATTCCTTTCTTCACTTGAAGTGTCAGGATCTCTTTGACTTGAAGAGAATCCCTCATCGTAGCCCACCTCGTAGCGGACAAACGATTGATTACTCGACGCACTAGACATTACCTACATATGACGGTAAAACCTAAGACACTAACTGATCTATAGAAAGTGAATAAAATTAAAAATTAAAATTAAAAAATAAAAAAAAGAAGTTCAAACCACATACCGGATCAAGGTTAAGCAATACGATATAACAGATATATTAGCAGGACGATACAAATACGCAATATAAACGACGGTGGCACTCTGATTGCAAATTTTTTATAAGAAGGTGAGAATGAAGGAAGAAAAGGCAAGCTTTTATAGAACGAAGGGCACAGAATATGAAGGGACACCTCGCTTAGGGGGAACAGCGAATCAATGAAGGCCACGTGTCCTTCGTCATAAATAAGCCTAGTCTGTCAAGTCTCAATAGGTTGCCATAAAGACTGTCACTCCATGAGTCCGTCTAGTTCATAGCAACGGACTCAAGGAGTGAAGGGGCAATTGAAGAGGATAAAAGTATGAGACGGATCTCTTCTCGTAAAGCACGATGGAGTGGTGTTGACATGAGGTGGGTCGATGGATCAATTCTACAAGGACACGTAGTGGACGGTGGTAACATTGAGTCTTCGTCGGGTACTGATTAGGCGTCATAGATTCCTAATGGGAATCAACCTACATCACTCAATATGTTTGATATGGCTTTGCTTGATCTCCACACAAGCGTGAATACAGGGAGTTCTTGCGTTACACCTTTGACTATAATAAAAAGACTCCTATATGGAAAAAAACTCTATAAGGAATGTAGAATCGAAAGAAGTGTTATCCTAAAAGGAAAGGGTTTCCTGGCCAAGGCATGAGTGATAACCCTACACCAATATAAATACCCCAAAAACCCTCGCATCAAGGTACGCATAATTAACTCGACTCTGGCACTCTAGGGTTGTAGAAAGACTCTAACTTGACCTTCGGAGGGTTTTTGGCCGGCACCACATCGGTGCTCTCTATTAGGTCTTCTCTTTTCTTTTTGCAGGTGTTATTTCGATTTGGGAGTGCTTGCAGCTTACTGGTGATTTTTTCGGCATCATCACTATGTATTACGTATGCACAAGAAACATAATATTTTCTATTTTCTATGTCGATTTGATTTTCTAACTGACAATTGAAAATAATGGGGCAACGCACAGTGTGCATTTTTTTTTTGTTATTATTGAAAATGAAAACATTTGGCAAGAGTAAACCCATTAGCATATTATGTGTTAAAAAAATATTTTAGCACTCAAAAAAATTATTTTTGTTATTTTAATATACCATTTAACAATACAGTCAACACACTTCTTTTATAGCATTCAATTTTTTTAAAAAAAAAAGTAGCTCGCACACTATTGACATCTCATTTTGCAACCCGCATTTAACCTCACTTGGAAGGTAAAAGGGTAATTTTGCCTTGGAAATATGCATTTTGATTCTAGTCATTAGATCCTTAATCTCATTTCACCAAAATGATCTTGATATTGTAACAATCAAATCGACTGGTCATAAGCCCTAATTAGATCGTCAAATTGAAAGTTATCATCAAATCAAGTTTTAATGACTGAGATGCACTATCACAAATTGAGTCCAACCATATGTGATTATGAAAAATTGATGTCAATTGGTTATATGTATAATCAATTTGAGATCAATGATGTATCATAATTTGATTAGTTAGGACTACATTTTATGGTAGCGTTGCACACACCTAATTAACTAGATAATTAAACATTAATTATTCAATGAGTAATTTGTGCAATTATCTTTTAATTAGAGTAAATTTGGAATCAATTAATTCTGAAATGGGAGTGATTGGAGCCATTTAATGTTAATTGAGAGCTAATTTGGGACCTATTAATGTTAATTGTGCTAAAACCATTTTCTAACAAATGACCTTTGCTCACTATTTCATTTATATCTCTCAGAATATTTTGAATCTGTAAATGAGGTTAATTTTCTCAGAAACTAGACTTCTGGGGCTTCAATTTGAGCACAAGAACGAGATAATTACGATTAGAATTGAGTTAGATATGATTTTTTGAAATTAGCTCTACAGACTGTTACAGCAGCTACGGGAACACCGAATTTTGGCTTGCTCCTCACTCCTACAAATCTCTACATTTAATACTCCAGATTTCCCCCAAGGCTAAAATAAGGTCTAGGTTCATGATTCTTTGTCAACCCTCATTAATGGCATTCTATTCATATTTCCTCCACCACTACTATATAAACCCCCCCTCTCCTTCATTCCAAGACACAAAAACCCCCTCTCTTCTCCTCTCTTGAGTTCTAGGAAGTTGAGTAGTCTTGTTATATCTTGGTCTTCTTGAGACTCAAGGTATTGAGTGAGACTCACTCTTCCCCTCCTAACTCTTCTTTTCCTCCACCCTTAGGACCTCCTTCAAGAGTCTACTCATCCACCATATGGATCTTGCATGAAGGTATAATCCATTTCCCTAATTGTTTTTTTGTGTTGCCATGATGAGAGTTTAAGATTAAAGCACGATAATAATCATTTAAATTCCTTTGAATATGTTTGAATGTTCTTAATTGTTCTTATATATTCTTCACATGTTCTTGGTTGTTCATCACATGCTTATGCATAAACACTAGTTTTGATCTTAAATCCACATAAAAAATATGAAAAACATGTTTTTTTTCATAATTCTTTCAAATTCTTGAAAATCTAGGATATCACCATACACACACATTCATGTCTTCCAAGTGAAGGTCAAGCTATTTCATCATAATCAAGGTTCAAGCACACCAAGCCACAAGCATCCTAAATGGACTGAGAAGAAGCAAGTGGCCAAACTTTGCCTCATTCCACATTTGGTTTGCAACATCATGGTTAAACTTAAAAAATTTTTGTTTATTCCATGTTTCTATGTTTCTTTGAATTCAAAATTTTCATGTAGAATTTAATGAGCTTTGTTCGTAAATATATATTTTTTTTTTAAACAAAAAAAAATCAAAAATTTTTTTTTTTCAAGATTTCCAAATCTTTCCCAAAAAAAAAAAGAGAAAAATTTTCAAATGAAAAAAGTCTTTGAACTAGGGGCATTGAGCCCTTAAGTCATTTATAAAAATAAAAAATATATATATAAAAAAAAAAAACTTTGAACTAGGGGCATTGAACTTCTTAGTGACTTTTTCAAAAAGGCCTTTTTTCTTTCAAGGATTTCAAGATTAAAAAAATAAATAAAAGTCCCATTTTCAAAATGGTACATGAGGATCCCTTGGACAAAACATTTTCTAAATCTTGTTGTTTAAAGGTTTGAGCAATCAACTTGTAAAAAGGAATGATTATTTCATTTGATCCATGTAAAGACTTTTGCTACTTGACTTAGAATATAAGAAGAAATGGTCTTAAAAGGCAATCAAAAAGAATCCATCCATCAGAAAATTCCAAGAATCCATGTACTCGATCCAATTTTCAAAGGTCTTTTGTTTCACAACATTAGAGCATTCATACTTTTTCTTTTAAGATGAATTTATTAAAAGAAGCTTAAGTCACTGTGCTTACAAGCAAGCATTACTAGGGATAGGAGGCCATCTTTGGTTTAAACCAAATTATTTCCTCTTACCTAGAATGTTCATTATCCATTGCTAGTCCATTTGAGCCTTCAAACATTTAACCTTTTTTTTTGCATGAACCCACTAAAATCTAAACTTGGGGTGGAAAAAATCAAGATATGCATACTTAAATCTCGTGTTGAAAAGGACTCAACCTGGTAGTTTTGAAGCTAATTGATAAGGCTCTCCTAGAAGACATGAAAGACAAGTAGAGGATTCATTAAACTAAAGACAAGAGATCACCAAAGAAAAATGAGAAGCCTAGAATTCATTATGCCAAGAGGAATACAAGGTTCATCCAAAAGAGAGTTCATCAAAAAAAGAAAAAAATTCATCAAGCACAAAAAAAGTGCAAGTGTATTGAGGAAGAAAGAAGTCTAGAAAGGGCATCAAAATGACCAAAAATCAATGAATTGAGAAAAAGAAGGCAAAAGGTCCCCAAAAGTTCATTCAATCAAGAGATGAAAGACAAAAAAAAAAAAAAAAAAAAAAGAGCCCTTTAGGCTGAAAACCTAAAAGGACGGTCTAGGCAAAAGTTAGGACCAAAGAAAAGAAGAAGAAGAAGAAGAAGAAAAGAAAAAATTGGAAAATCCTACCAAGTTGAAAATTTGAGGATGCAACCTAAAAAGGGAAGATTTTTACAAGATGAAAGTCTAGAGTTATGATTCAAGAGGAATGAGTATAAAAACAAATGTTGATACAAGTGACCAATGAAGACAAGTGAGAAGATGACAAAGAAGGAATGTAGAAACTCCTCCAATACTTGCTTTTGAGTAATGCATACTTGGGGGAAACATCATAGGGAATTTTGAGCCTTTTATATCTTTCATTTCATAATCCCAACCCGGCCTACATTACAACCTATGAGTAACGACCTCCTTGAAGTTTTGCTAATTGTAGGCACGTCTTAAACTTTAATAATATTTTTCTCTTGAATTAAAAAGGAAAAATACTTAAAATTGTCAAACCCCACTGGATGATATGTTGAAGGACAAAACTTCTCAAATCCCCAAATGGCTCAAAAGAACTTTCAAACTTGGTGCACTCTTCTTGTTTGCACCCAATAATGTGACTCCTAAATATTATCACACTTCATTTCTTGATTTCCTTTTGAGACTTAATCTAACGATGTTCAAAAGGATGGAGCAAATTTTATTACATGAGTTTAATGATCTTGATCCTTCCTAATCAAAGAGATTCGTTTGATCCTTAAACATTTTGATTTGCTAAAATGGTTGTTCAAAGGATCACCTCCTGTTCATAAAAAAAAATAAAAAAAATAAAATAAAAAAGAGAGAAGAAGAAAGAGAAATCTCATTTCCACACCAAAAAAAAAAAATCATTCTTTTTCAAAATCCAGTTCTCTTGAACTACGTCTTGTCTTGATCCTCTACAAAGAGGTATGTAGGTAGCCTTTCAAAGGCCCGGTCCTAATCATCCAAACAACCTTAGGGAGAAAAGTCAAAACAATGTGACAAAATTGTTTGGGTGCAAGTTAGGCTAAGCCCATTTATGTTGCATCAAGCATGCTCAAACTTGGGTTGTATGCGGATATGTCCTTCTTGCATGAAAGCATGTTTTCATTTGAGGCATCAATCCATTTTTTTTGTAAGCATGTCCATATTAGGGGCATTGGCCAAAAAATTTTCATGATAACTGGTTTCTAACAAGTTAGAGAAAGAAAGTCATTTTGTAGGAACCAATGATGGTAGACCGTGATCTTCTTTCATGTTCCCCAATGGTCGTAACATCAAATGAACTCAATTTCGATCTAAGCATGGAATATGCCCCAAGCTAGGGGCATTGGCTAAGTACTTCTAATTCATTTCAATGAATAAATCCATTGTTAATTGAAATTATCTTTTTGCAGGAATTAAGCAAGGACTTATCCAACAATCCGCATCAACTTCCAGCCAAAATTATTATCATTCAAAGGATAGGTTTTTCAACCAAAAAAAAATCATTATGAATAAATCTTCATCACTTTTACTCCATCTTCATCTTCTTCAATTTTTGATAATAAGCAAATCTTCATATTTCAAAAAAAAAAAAAAAGACAAAAGACAATTTTCAAAAAAAATAATAATAATAATCAATTCTTTCTAAATATTTCAAAAAAAAAGACAAAAGACAAAATTTTCAAAAAAAAAATTCAATTCTTTCTAAATTTTTCAAAAAACAAAAAGAAGAAATTTTCAACAAAAAAAAAGCCTTGGGACTAGAGGCATTGGGCTCATACTTTTCAGGTTGCTTTCCAAAAAAAAAAAAAGGATTCATCAATCAAAATTTTCAATTCCTTAAAAAAAAAAAAATCAAGATTCCCAAATTTTTCAAAAAAAAAAAGAGGAATTTTTCGGAAAATAATAATAATAACAATAAATAAATCAATCAAAATTTTCAATTCCTTCAAAAAAAATTTCAAGATTTCCAAATCTTTCGAAAAAAAAGAAATTTTCTAATTCCATCAAAAAATTCAAGACTTCAAAATTTTTCAAAAAAAAAAAAAATCAAAAGTCCCAGAAGAGAACTTCATTATATTCTTCTTCAGGAACAGAAAACTATGATCCTCTTCCATATTCTCCAATGGTGCAACATCAAGTCAACTGTCCATCCTCAACATTCATCGAAGCATGGAATATGTCCCAAACTAAAGGCATTCGCCAGGTATGTCGAATTCTTTTCAATGAATAACTTTGTTACCAATTGGAAATATCTATTTTGCAGGTACTTAGGTAAAAGGCCCACACACATGAGCCAAGATCCAAGAATCCTAAGTCCTCTAAAAACATGAGTCAAGATCTACAACATTTGGTCCTCTGAAAACATGAGCCCAAAGCCCAAAAAACCCTTGGACCTCTGAAAACATGAGCCAATATCCAAGAATCCTAGATCCAAGAATCCTAGGTCGTCTGAAAACATGAGCCAGAATCCACAACCTTTAGTCCTCTGAAAACATAAGCCCAAAGCCCAAAAAACCCTTGGTCCTCTAAAAACATGAGCTAGGATCCACAATCTTTGGTCCACTAAAAACATGAGCCAAGATCCAAGAATCCTATGTCCTTTGAAAACATGAGCCAGGATCCACAACCCTTGGTTCTCTAAAAACATGAGCCCAAAGCCCAAAAAACCCTTGGTCCTCTGAAAACATGAGTCAAGATCTAAGAATCCTAGGTCCTTTGAAAACATGAGCCAAGATCTACAACCTTTGGTCTTCTGAAAACATGAGCCCAAAGCCCAAAAAACCCTTAGACCTCTGAAAACATGAGCCAAGATCCAAGAATCCTAAATCCTCTGAAAACATGAGTCAAAGCCACAGAAACCCTTGGTCCTCTGAAAACATGAGCCAAGATCCAAGAATCCTAGGTCCTCTGAAAACATGAGCCAGGATCCACAACCTTTGGTCCTTTGAAAACATAGGCCCAGAGCCCAAAAAACCCTTGGTCCTCTGAAAACATAAGCCAAGATCCAAGAATCTTAGGTCCTCTAAAAACATGAGTCAAGATCCACAACCTTTGGTCCTCTAAAAACATGAGCCCAAAGCCCAAAAAACCCTTGGTCCTCTGAAAATCTGAGCCAAGATCCAAGAATCCTAAGTCCTCTAAAAACATGAGCCAGGATTCACAACCTTTGGTCCTTTGAAAACATGAGCCAAAGTCCAAAAAACCCTTGGTTCTTTGAAAACATGAGCCAAGATCCAAGAATCCTAGGTCCTCTAAAAACATGAGCCAGGATCCACAACCTTTGGTCCTCTGCAAACATGAGCTCAAAGCCCAAAAAACCCTTGGTCCTCTGAAAACATGAGCCAAGATCCAAGAATCTTAGCTCCTCTGAAAACATGAGCCAGGATCCACAAACTTTGGTCCTCTGAAAAGATGAGCCCAAAGCCTAAAAAACCCTTGGTCCTCTGAAAACATGAGCCAAGATCCAAGAATCCTAGGTCCTCTGAAAACAAAAGTCAGGATCCACAACCTTTGGTCCTCTGAAAACATGAGCCCAAAGCCCAAAAATACCTTGGTCCTCTGAAAACATGAGCCAAGATCCAAGAATCCTAGGTCCTCTGAAACATAAGCCAGGATCCATAACCTTTGGTCCTCTGAAAACATGAGCCTAAAGCCCAAAAAATCCTAGCTCCTCTGAAAATATGAGCCAGGATCCAAAACTTTTGGTCCTTTGAAACACATGACTAGAATCTCCATATTTTCTTGACCTTAGGTAAGCATGTCTTCTACTTATAAAAAAAAAAAAAAAATGATTGCATGAACTACGTTTAGACCTGATCCTCCCACTAAGAGGTACGTAGGCAATCTCCTTCGAGATTCAATCTGCATTTTGATCCACAACATGACCGTCTGCATTTTTATCTACATGCCTCATACATTCACCATGGTTAAATACCGATTGCAAAGTTAGGTGTCTCTTTCATACATTGACATTCGCTTTTCAAGCTTTGCCAATGAGGGGCATTCTGTTGACACCTCATTTTGCGACCCGCATAACCTCACCTAAAAAGTAAAAGGGTAATTTTTCCTTGAAAATATGCATCTTGATTCTAGTTATTAAATCCTTAATCTCATTTCACCAAAATAATTTTGATGTTGTAACGATTAAATTAACTGGTCATAAACCCTAATCGAATCGCCAGATTGAAAGTTCTCATCAAATCAAGTTTTAATGACTGAGATACACTATCACAAATTGAATCCGACCATATGTGATTATGAACAATTGATTTCAATTGGTTATATGTATAATCAATTTGAGATCAATGATGTGTCATAATTTGTTTGGTTAGGACTACATTTATGGTAGGGTTGCACACACCTAATTAACTAGATAATTAAACATTAATTATTCAATGAGTAATTTGTGCAATTATATTTTAAATAGAGTAAATTTTGAATCAATTAAGTCTGAGATGGGAGTGATTAGAGCCATTTAATGTTAATTGGGAGCTAATTTGGGACCTATTAATGTTAATTGTGCTGAAACCATTTTCTAACAAATGACCTCTGCTCACTATTTCATCAATATCTCTCAGAATATTTTGAATTTGTGAATGAGGTTAATTTTACCAGAACCTAGACATCCGGGGCTTCAATTTGAGCAAAAGAACGAGACAATTCCAATCAGAATTGAGTCAAATATGATTTTTTGAAATTGACTCTACAGACTGTTACAGCAGCTACGGGAAAATCGAATTTTAGCTTGCTCCTCACTCCTACAAATTTCTTTATTTAATACTCTAGATTTCCCCCAAGGCTAAAATAAGGTCTAGGTTTATAATTCGTTGTCAACCCTCATTAATGGCCTTCTATTCATATTTCCTCCACCACTACTATATAAACCCCCACTCCTCTCCTTCATTCCAAGACACAGAAACCCCCTCTCTTCTCCTCTCTTAAGTTCTAGGAAATTGAGTAGTCTTGTCATATCTTGGTCTTCTTGAAACTCAAGGTGTTGAGTGAGACTCACTCTTCCTCTCCTAACTCTTCTTTTGCTCCACCCTTAGGACCTCCCTCAAGAGTCTCCTCATCCACCATATGGATCTTGCATGAATGTATAATCCCTTTCCCTAATTGTTTTTTTGTGTTGCCATGATGAGAGTTTAAGATTAAAGTATGATAATAATCATTTAAATTCCTTTGAATATGTTTGAATGTTCTTAATTGTTCTTATATGTTCTTCACATGTTCTTGGTTGTTCATCACATGCTCATGCATAAAACTAGTTTTGATCTTAAATCCACATAAAAAATATGAAAAACATGTTTTTTTCATAATTCTTTCAAATTCTTAATATGAATGTTTGATAACATATTGGATGATGTGATATTAATGTTGGCCACCATAGTCTCCGAACATAGCATTCTCACCTTGTAACATAGCCTTCGAACTTAGATCAATGGTTAGCAGATCAAATGCTTATCCATGTAATTTTCGATTTTTAGATTGTAACTAGGAAACAAAGTCATGTACTTTATCTTAGATTGTATCTAGGACCAAAGCCGTGTAATTTTCCTATGATCAATGTAAATTCAATTGAAAATTAATAAAATGAGGAATTTTTCAATTTTGGTTTTCTTATTTTTTCAATAATTAAATAAGTGGAGACTCTATTGTAAAACCCTTAATCTAAAGAGGAAAATATAACTAATCGAACCTCCATTTTAAGAGGCAATAACACAACTCTACCCATTCACGTGGGTTTGGCCCAACACTCTATAGAACGGACTAGAGGCGCGGTCTCTCACACACACAAGTAGCTCCCAAGTTTGTGGATTCTATGTATTGTGAGAAGCTGAGTGTACGTATGCACAAGAAACATAATATTTTTTAATTTTATCATTTTCCAGAGGCCCAAAACTATGTGATTTGACAATTGACAATTGACAATTGAAAATAATGGGGCAATGCTCAGTGTGCATTTTTTTAATTATTATTGAAAATTAAAAAAAAATTGGCAAGAGTAAACCCATTAGCATATTATGTGTTAAAAAAATATTTTAGCACTCAAAAAAATTATTTTTGTTATTCTAATATACCATTTAACAATACAGTCAACACACTTCTTTTATAGCATTCAATTAAAAAAAGTAGCTCGCACACAAGATGGAGGGTGTGCTAAAATAGCATTTTAAGAGTTTTAGAACACTCAATACTAATGCTCTAAAATTAGATGTGAAAAATGGATGTCCATAATATTTTTGTTGTGTACATAGATTTTATCTTTCAGAAAGATATAGAATGATGATGCAAAAAAAATCAGTAGGCTGGATGTTTCGGGCTTCAAAGGACTAGTGACTGCTTGGAAGGCCTGAAAAAAGAACACACGATCAAAGGTGACCGGGGGTGGACCGGCCCAGAATCCTCTGATACCAAAGTTAGTTTCTTTCTTTTATTCTAAAATTCCAACTTTTCAGGAGGGGCTTTGTACTTACCTTCATTTGATGTAAATGAGCATTTATATAGTGTACAATTGAGGTGGTTACTTGTCTAGTAACTTCCCCTGTTTTTGAGGAAGCCCAAAGGTTCTAAGTTAACTTCCTCAACCGCTATGGAAGTTAGACTATTTGATCTTATCTTCCAAAACCGTTACTTGGAAGTTAAGTACTTGGTAAGAAGTTGTGGCAATGAACCTCGATTTTTACTCACACTTGGGCATGGTAACGTGTGATCCAACTCATCAACTCTCATGAAGAGACTTGGAATTTCCTAAGTGTCTGGGGTTGTCCAAACATTTTCCTAATGGATGAGCCCTAGGTGCATGGATGACCGGATTTATAAAAGGAAATTCGTTCGGGCTTTCTTACATGGACAACTCTCATGGACGAGCTCTTCTTATCATGGACGACTTTCATGGACAAGCTTGGAAAAATGTTAATTCCTAGTTCACCATCATAGAATATTATTAAAGTGTTGTATTTAAAAATAATTACAAAAATACTACTTTTTTTTGAACTCTCTCTCTCTCTCTCTCATGATAGAAGTCATAGAAAACACTCTCCTCTCTCTTACTCTCTTACTCTTTCACAGTCTCTCTCTTCTCTTAGGCCATTGCACGCAGATTTGGGTTGTTGAAACCTCATCAATTTGCTCAGGTTTCTGCCCAATCCACATCAAATTGTTGTGGTTTTCTAGCTATGAGTTTTTTTTATTGGTGAGTTTTATTATGGTCTACTTTGGGTTGTGGCGGTGGTTCTAGGTTGTGAGTTTGTTTAAGGTTTATAATTTTGAGTGTGAAAACAGTTTAAATTATTTAATTGTTCTAACGGGTGCTATGCTAAAATAACATATGTAATGTATGGTGTATTATTAAATGATGTGCTAAAATAGCAAAAATGAATTTTTTGTGTTAAAAAATTATTTATTTTTAGACTGGGTACTAATGCTTTTACAATTTATTGATTTGTTCGATTGTGAGTGATCAACTAAAATGACAAAATTTAGGTACAATACCTTAGATGTTGTCCCTTAAGTTCTCTTCTTGAGATTTAGTCATATGACTATTTAATTAAAAAATACAATTCCATCCCATGAGGAAAAATCCACATTGCAAAATCTTTAAAAGAGAACCTAAAGAACAGCACCTAAGTACTGTACCTAAGTTTTGTCCCAATTAAAAATAGTGAATTCATGTAAACAAGAGTGGGTTGAAAGTGTCCATTTACAATCGTACATATCTACTGTTATGAAATCAAGTGTGTGATTGAATGTATTCCTAGAGTTATTTGTAGACACAACTCTTATACCACAACCTTTTTCATAAACCTGGTAGGGTTGATTCTCTAAATAGTAGAGAAAAAGTGAGGAATTCATATAAAAGTGATAAATAACTAGTTATAATTTGCCACATCTGAATTGTAGGAACAATTTTGGTTCTAGAAGAACTCTTCTGAAATTTATCTTCATTAGAAAATAAAATTAACAAATACACGAATAAAATGTACATATTTTCCTCTTCTTTTATAGTTTGAAGTTATCCATACTATTCTCACAATTATTTTTTATTTTAAAAATCAATGTAATGAAAGTGCTCTTAAAAACACTAACTTTGATAGGATTCTTCTTTACAAATCAAGATAATGAAAGTGCCAAATTTTGTCATTTTCAATACAAAATGCATACTGTGCGGATCACATGGCTTGGGGCCATTGGGCAGATCAACTCTTACAAGTAAATGAATGATGGTCACAGGTCACCTACAAATTAAATGTTTTCTTTTTTAGAACCACCTACAAATTAAATGTAAATTAAAACACTGTTCCGAGTAGTTGGAATGAGTACCCGCACGGATGACTTTATTACGCACAATAAACGTGACAATTAGCTTACACATGTGTGGAGATACAATACTGTATAAGACAAAATTTAACTACAAAATTAATTGTAACTTAAGACTACAACCTTACTCAATAAAATAAATATTACTATATATTTTGAAAATCTAACTATTGAATTGTATGTTCTTTATGCTCTTAATACACATGTAAAATTTTGTATCAATCGGATATTATTTACTATATCATTTATAAGCTTATATTTTATTCATAATTTTAAACTACAAAAACTTGCAATTTAAACAATTTATTAATAACATAGCTATTGATATTTAATTTTTTTAGAAATTTTGCAAGCATAGAAGATATAAGAAGAAGATATAATCTAATGGTGGTTTTTTCAAAATTCACCTTCAATAAAAAGATATTGAGTAAGATCATAGTTTTAGGCTACAATCAATTTCGTAGCTAAAATTTATCGCACTATATATATAGAGGACAAAGTTTAGTTTAGCTACAAAATTAGTTATAGTCTATGGTTACAACCTTACTCAATATTTTTTTATTGGAGATGAATTTTGACAAATTTACGATTGGATTACATTTTCTTCTTATATTCTTCATGCTTACAAAATTTCTAGAAAATTAAATATCAATATTTATGTCATCAATAAATTATTTATATTGCAAATGTTTGTAGTTTAAAATTATGGATAAAATATAAGCTTGTAGATTATATAGCGTTGGAATACTTTTAAAAATTACAGTATTTTTATTATGTGATTTAATATTTATTCATTTTAATTAATTGGTTTTAACCATTGCCTTAATTGGCTTGTTAATGTCAAACGTTTTTGTAAGGTGAACAGCTATTTTGTTACCGTTGATATATATTATGTGTATTTAATTCAATTTAATTGCCGTTTACTATCCATTTATAGGATGGTCAAAGCACATCAACGTTAGTATTATATCATTGATTTGATGAGTCAAATAATATAAGGAAAGAAGTTATGTCTAATGTTAACGCCATTAAACATGGTTTGTAACAACTAATGGCACTTTTCTTTTCTGTGGGAAATTATTGTGTACTCCTGAAGTACCATAAATACATACTCCCTCTCTCATATGAATAGTGGGTCCTACTAATTAAATTTATGATGGAACCCATCATTCATGTGAGACGAGGGAGTACGCATTTATGATTCTCTGGGAGTACCTAATAATTTTCTCTTTTCTGTATATACAACTCTATATATATATAGTACGCATTTATGGTACTCCGAGAGTACATTATAATTTTCTATTTTTTGTATATACCACCCTTTATATATATAGAGGGTTGTATATACAGAAAAGAGAAAATTATTAGGTACTCCCGGAGTACCATAAATGCGTACTATATATCTTAGGATAAAAAGTTGTTCTCATATATATATATATATATATATATATATATATATATATATATATATATGTATATATATATACATATATATATATATATATGAGAACAGCTTTTTATCCTAAGATATATTTTTCATGTAATAGAAAAAACTATGATAGAATTTTATTTGTCTGTTTTCTTCCCTCGAAAAAAATATATATCCCTGTTACACTATTTCTGGGTAAAAGAATGTATTATTGAGAGTTTCTTATCCTACAAACGGTGTAAGCTTGAAAGATAATCAACGAAAGTGACTAGGTTGTTGTATCCCAGGGGCGAAACGCGTAATGTTTAGTCTCCTACACTAAAAACTCTGTAAACGCGTGTATCATCTTAAGACAATGATATGGTCCACACCTCAACCCCTCCATCTAAAAACATATATGAATTTATGGTAATTTGCTTCTAATGTTATGAGTTCAATTTTGAAGCATCATCGAGGTAATATCTCTCTATTGTTCTCTAATTTTATAGTAAATTATAATTTATGTGATATGTGATTATTTAATGATAATTTGAATATTATTTATTTACCAAATATTGTTCTAAGGAACAACATATAATAAATAATATCCAATTGATACAAAATTTGACATGTGTATCGAGGGCGTAAAGAACATGCAGTTCAACAGTTAAATTTTCAAATTATGTAATAATTTTTTATTGGGTAAGGTTGTAGCCTACTAATTTTGTAACTAAATTTTATCCATATATTTATATAAAACAAGCAGGTTACATATTTATATACAGGCATTTGTCGAAAAGAGAAATGCACAAGCCAACAAGTTTACTTAATCATGTATCCTGAATACAGGGCAAGATTTGGAAAACAATATCTTTCTAATTCAATTATTTAAATTGACATTTTTAAAAGTTATTTGGGGATCTAACCAATAGTTCTTCTTTTTCTTTTTAATCTTCTTTTAGGAACATGATTTCAACACTAAAAATCATGTTTTAAATTGTTCTAAAAAAAATCATGTTTTAAATGAGATTTATATTCTTATATAGTTTCAAAACAATGCCAATATAAATAATTATTATTAAAAAATAATATATGATAAAATATATTATTACAACAATATATTTCTCAATTTTTACCCAAAATAATGGCACTTGTAATTTGTACAACCATATGTTTTTAAAATGCTATGGCCTTGCTTATATAAAGTATAAACTATTGCAAATATCTCGATCATGGATGTGTTGGATGACATCTTGGGGCCTTAATATAACATATTTGGACACTATTTAATTTAAAAGTTTATGGATTTAAATCTAATTTTGTTATATCAATTTCTCAACTTTATTATTTTTCTCTATGTAAAAGTTCTCTGAAAATAACAAAAGAAAGTACTCATCTCTCACCTAAGTGTTTTTATTTTTGTTTTTAATCTTTCTTTTATGGGCAGGACGGAATTTAAAAAGTCAAAAGATGAACTCGTTTGTTTTACAATTGAATGATCGAATTCATAGTGATTGTTGGGGTCAAGTTGTTATTGATTACCAGTGTAAAATTCGGGGTTTTTGGTTAGTCAAATTAAGTATTCAAGTCCAATTATATACTCTCTTTTTTTGGGGTGAAATCATGACTTTTTTTCTTTTTTTTTGGCTAGGTAAGTGCGGGGGATTGAACCCCGAGCAACAGATCACTTAGGATTCCAGGTACAAACTCGCCTGAAAGGACTGTGGTGTTGAAATCATGACTTGAAATCAAGATTTTAGTATATAAAAAAAACAATGTGTGTGTATAATGTGTGTGATAAGAGTGTGTGCAGGAGTTATTACCCAATTTGTCACCCCTTGGCTGTTGGCTCCTATCGTTGTTGTGTTTCGCCTTTCTTTTCTCTTTCCTCCGTTCCACCTCGAACATAGTGTAAGAGACCACTCCAACATGGAAAACTGACAAAGTTTACAAACACAACAAAATTATTAGGTTTGTTTGCTAGATAGACTTCTCTCCTTCAGGTGATGGTCCCCCAACGCGGGTTGCATAAGTAAATAAGACCCATGTGAGAGGGGAAGCTTCTGATAGCTCCAAGTTTTTGACATAAAGATCTGTCATCTGTAGAATTCTGGCATGTCTGAACCACTCAATTTTCAGTGTTAGGTTGAGGAGAGAAATGTTTGCATCTTTTGAAAAAAAAAAAAAAAAAAGAAGACTGATGAAAGAGAACTGGAACTTTCATATACAGTTGCTTTCATATACAACTGTCAAAACAAGGGCCATTGCTTTCACATACAACACAACTATCATATAACTCAGGGAAACACTTTCCCCATTGTTTTTGCCTTTTATTGTTTATGTATATACAGTGGCAGTGTCGTTCAATGGCAAGTTATTACTGATTTCAAAATGGACCCACGATTGACGTTGTTGTTTTATCCATCAATAGTAGCTTAATTATGATTTGTTGTGAAATTAATGTGAAAATGTCGTGAATTTGACTTTTTTTTTATTTGATCTATAAGAAACTGAGATCTCAACAATTGTGAAAATATTGTGTTAACAACAAGTTTTACAATATTTTCACAAAACATTTATTTTCAATTGTGGCTGGTCATAGTCTCATATGTTATTATTTTATTTTGACCTATAAGAAGTTGACACCTCAATAATTGTGAAAATATTATAAAAGTTGTTGTATCAGTATAACAATATATATGTAAGTTGATATAAATATTATAAATAAATAAAACACAAACAGAACCCATGACTAGAAGGAAAAAAAAAATGTAGCTACAGTGCCACTTGAACAAAACAAAGCGGCACTGTTTGCACATTGGGACTTTTTATATATAGATTTCAACTTATAAGAAATTGACACCTAAATAATTATGAAAATATTATGAAATTTGTTGTGTCAATATAACAATATATATGACAACTCATAAATATTATAAAAAAAAAAAAAAAGGCAAACCGAAAGGCATGGCTGAAAAAAAAAAAAAAGACAACGGTGAGATTTGCTCACCAATTGTTACTGTAGATAGTAGAAATATGATAAGCGCACTGATTATTAAAGTTGAAAGTATATAAGATCATAGGAATCATTAAAAGGAAGACTGTTGATCAACATAGAGATGTAAAACAATAAGTTGATGATGATAAGTCATTCACTATACACACACTACCACGTTACTCATGAAATCGTGTTTTTAAAACAATACTTCACACAATTTTATAATTTTAACTGAAAATACTTATTAAAAAGAACACAATTTTAAAATGAAGTATGTACAGAATGTGCTATATATAATAAGAAGTGTGTAATAAGATTTTTTTTGAAACAATAATTGGTCTGGCCTAGCTCCCACACAACCCACTTGAGCAGCTTTATGGAGTGGCTAATGGGATTGAGATCCCGTGCAATACCTAGGGTATTGCACGGGGTGCAATAGTTCTAATATCAGCCATTTATTTAATCCAATGGTTGTAAAAGGTTGCCACATCATCGATCCATATCTCACTAATTTTTTTTCTTCACTTTCTCCACTTCACTTCCCTTTCTCTTTCACATTCACCAAGTTTCAAAAAATTTCTCTCTTTCACCAAACTTTGCCATACGTGGGACACAAGCATTGAATCGCCATGATCATGGCTACAAATGGAAACAACCACCACCAGCGGTGCTTGCCGGCCTAACCTTCTCCTTTTGCAATGTCTCTCTGTTTTCTCGTTCTCTCAAGTCCAGCTGTGGCCAAGTTTCTGCTTGCCCTTTCTCTGGCAGTGCTTCTCAGCGGCATCACCAGCGTTGGTGGCCATCAGGTCCTCACTTTCTGCTTAATTTATTTTCTCTTCTATTTTTTTTTTCCTCTTTATGTTTGCTTTTAAGATATGATTGACACCTTTTTTTTATTTATTTATAGTTTTGATTAGTTTGATATTAGGTTTTCTTGATGCATGTTAAGTTTTGATTAGTGGTCGTCAGATCTTCTCTTTCTCCTTAATTTATTTCCTCTTCTATTTTTTTTCTCTTTATGTTTGCTTTTAAGACATGATTGAAACTCACGGTTTTTTTTTTTTTTTTATTAGTTTGATATTGGATTTTTTGGGTATGGCAGAATGTTCAATTGGCAGTACCTCAATGTTATATTTTATTTAAATGTTGATCTTGGAAATGCACAAAAGATGTTTGTGAAAATGTCTATTAGAAACTTTGAAGTAATGTTAAGCTCATTGATGATAAAAATAATTGGGGGTTTTTGTCAATTTCTATTGTTTTGGTATGTGGATTTTTTTTCCTCTTGTTTGCTTACCGATTTGGGGTAAAAGGGATGAGATTTACTATTCTAATAATGTGGCTTCGTTTGTTTATTAGATATTACTTCATTTGTTTATTAGATATTCATATTTCTGTTGGATATGTGCATACTTGTTTATTTTCTTTTATAGAGTTCTATTATCTTCTATTGGTCTTTTTCTGACGGCCACTAGCGCTGATGACGCTACTGAGAAGCACCGCCAGAGAAGGGGCAAGCAGAAGCTTGGCCACATTTGGACTTGAGAGAACGAGAAAACAAAGATACGTTAACAGAGGAAGTCAAGCCGGCAAACACCGCTGGTGGTGGTCATATGGGCCTCAGAAGCTTCCATTTGTAGCCATGATCATGGAGATTCGATGTTGGTGTCCCACGTACAACAAAGAGAGAAATTTTTTGAAATTTGGTGAATCTAAAAGAGAAAGGAAGTGAAGTGGGAGAAAGTGGAGAAAAAAAATTAGTGAGACACGGATCGATGATGTGGAAACCCTTTACAACCATTAGATTAAATCAAACGCTGATATTAGACCCTAAGTATTGCACGGATCTCAATCCTGACTAATGCACATGGTCTAAGACTAAAACATCCATGCCTTTTAGTAACATTTTGCAGATGAACAATAGATTAGCCACGCCTTTATTATTGCGAATATCAACATTGATGCGCGGGACCCCATATTATGGTGTGATAATGAAGGGATGAAAGGTATACTGTTCTCAGTGTCGGCCAATAGGCGCTTTGTCCACTTATCCCTTGATGATGCCGAAAATACCACCAAAGAGTTGCAAGCACTCCTCAAACTAAAGCAATACCTGCAAAAAGAAAATAAAGGACCCAAAAGAGAGCACCGGTGTGGTGCCGGCCAAAAACCCTCTGAAGGTCAAGTTAGAATCTTGTTTCTTTAACCCTAGAATGCCAGAGTTAAGAATATTGTGCGTACCTTCATATCTAAGGTTTCTGGGGTATTTATATTGGGTAGAATTGTATTTCTTTTAGGATACAACTTCCCCCTCAAGATCCTTTCCATATAGGAGTCTTCTCAAACGTATGTCGCAAGAAGTCCAAATATGCACGCTTGTGTGGATAAAGCAAAGGTTGATTTAAAACATATCAAATGACACACAACCTAGAATCTTCAATTAATTCGTACATGACGGATACTCAGTTAAACTTAACCGTCATAGTGGCGTCACCTATGGTGTCTATCCGTCTACATGCTCTCCGTCCCTTCGAATTCTATGGGAATACCCGTCTTCTATTTTTATCCCCTTCAGTTGCCCCCTTCAGTCCTTGGATCCGTCTTTGAAACCTGACGGATTCATGGAATGATTAAAATCAATGTATTGAGAGGGGACGGTCTTAGTATACCATAACGGATGACACGTGGCCTGCATTTCTGACGAAGAACACGTGGTCCTTGTGGATTGGCTATTTCCCCAAATCGAGGCGTCGCTTCGTATCCCGTGCCCTTTGTTCTATAAAAAGCCAGACATTTCTCCCTTCATTTTCTTTTCTTATCAAAAATTTGTGAGCAGAGCGCAACCGTCACAGCTATCGTGCCTTCCAGTCGTTCAGCAGATCCGTCCGTCGTTCCTCGTCAAAAACCATCTCGATCCGGTATGTATTCCAAATCTTTCTCCGTCTTTCTTTTAATTTCATTGTTTCACATATATGCGCTTTCTTTAGATCCGTCGGTGTCTTAGGTTATACCGTCATAAATGTAGGTAATGTCTAGTGCGTCAAGTAACCAGTTGTTTGTCCGCGAGGGGGCGGGCTACGATGAAAAGTTTTCGTCAGGTCCAAGAGATCCTGACACTTCAAGTGAAGAGAGGAATCCGTCTAGTACCTCTTCTTCCCTTGATGGTGGTTTGGAGACGGAGAGTTCAGAGTCGTCCAGTAGTAGCTTGGACGGTGTGGATCCCCCCGTCCAGTCAATAATCGGCCCAGATGGCCTTAGAGAGTTTGTCATGCTGCCTCTTTGGACGGTAAATGATTTTAGGTCATCTATGACTGAATCTCAACTCAACACACTTAGGACCAAGTACCAAATACCAGAAAACATCCGTCTACGTCTTCCCGAAAAATCCGAAAAATGTTACTATAGGGGGGTAGACGGTGTTGGGATCTACGAGCAAGCTTTAAAGGCGGGGCTCAGATTTTCATTAAGTTCTCTTCACCGTCACCTTCTTCAGTACCTCGGCCTGTCCGTCACCCAAATCTCCCCAAACGCCTGGAGGGTGTTCATTGGGGTTGAAGTTTTGTATGGGGCAATGTCTGACGGTGCCCGAAGGTTGACGGTGGAAGAATTCTTCCATTGCTATCATCCAACAGAGATTGTCAAGTCCAAGGGGATGTATAGTTTTGCGGCTAGAAGCCCATTATTGAGGCTTGGCAGTGATACTCCAGACTCAAACAGAGACTGGAAGAGTCGTTATTTCTTTTTGGAAGGGGACGAATGGATGTGTCGTCCAGGAGATAAAACTTACATGCCCGTCGACACAACATGGGGCATAATGCCTCCGTCGAGTATGTATCCCTTTTGTTTTCGTCCAGTCAACCTTCGAAGTTGATTCCTTTTTTAAGGTCTAACCGTCTTTGATTGCAGCTCGGGACCGTCCACAAGTTAACTTGGAGCAGTGGAGTTTTCTGGAAAAAAATTTTAACAAGACAAAACTGCAAGAGAGGACTTGGGCTCAACTCGTCACACTTGATACTCTACACTGGTATTGTGACGGTCCTGATCCTTCACCTTCCGCCCGTCGTTACGATACAAGAGTTAGAAAACGTAAGTTCGTTGAAACTCTATCCGTCTTTCTTCTTCTTTTTTTTTTACCTGGCCTTCCTCATCCGTCTTTGATTTGCAGAGATGGACGCCGCTAAGAGGAGAGCCTTCATTAAACAACAGGCAGCGAAGAAGAAACAGGAGGGAGGTCAAACAAAGGGGACGGTCCCACCTGTACCGTCAAAAAGAACTCAACATGAAAAAACAGACCGTCCTCCAAAGAAGCAAAAGACCACACCAGAGCCCGTCGTGGCACTGGGAGCCGAGAAAACACCCGTCAAGCATGGAAAGGGCAAAGGCTTGATGAAGGGTCCCGTCCCTACTGTGGAGAAACCACTCATTCTCTTTCGGGAAGACTCCAGCTATGCCCTTGAAAAGATATCGTCCATGTGGACAGCTGACGATTACGCGGACCTTGGCAACCACACAATGGAGGCGATGGGTGAGACGGGCCTTTTCACCCTTGCACAGGTAACTTTGAATCCGTCTACTAGTTTTGCTAAGTTCTTTTTCACCCGTTATAACCATAACGTTGTATTTTGCTTCCAGGCCATGTTGATGATGAAAGGCTTATTTGGCCGTTGTCTCAATCATGAGACAACCATGGACCGTCTGAGAAAGAAGAACCAGACAGTGGAGGATGAGCTGCAAGAGCTGAAGACCTACAAGATCAATGTGGACAGAAAGCTCAAATACTCGGAGCAAGTCAGAGGGGAGGTGGAAAAGGAGAATGAACACTTGCGCGAGATTTTGAAGGACAAAGAGAAGGAGTTGACGGAGACAAAGTCTAAATTCAATAACGCGAAAGAGATAGCCGTCCAGGAGTATCGTGACTCCGACCTCCTCCTGTCAGAGCTTGGGTGTTCTTTCGCTAACGGATTCGACGACGCCATCCGTCAGGTGAAGTCGTCGTATCCTGATTTGGACGTTTCCCATATTTCAATCGATGCTCAAGGGCAAACACTTGCACAATTCGTCAGGTCAGAGAGTACCGATGAAGTGTTTGCCGTCACGGCTCCAGTTGATGAAGGTCAAGCCCATCCTCCAAGTCAGCCAGACGACGGTCAAATTGATAACTCGCAAAAGAATGCATAGTACTTGTAAAAATTTTTATAAAAAATTCTTGCCGTTGTAAACAAACTTGTTGAACCGTCGTTTGTAATTTTACATTTTAACTTATGGAATCTTTTATCGCTTGTTTGCTTTGATTATTATCCGTCGCATGTTTATCTTATTTTGGTAACCTGTCTCCAGTGAAAAGTTTTAGACGTCCGTCCTTTGTTTGGACTTTCAGATGTATTTTTGCTACCCGTCCACTTTGTGAAATAGGTTTTCTAATCTTTTGTACGGTCCGTCTACTTTATGGAGTTGTAAAATTTTCATCCTTCAGATGATCCGTCTACCATGTGGACTAGTAGAATTTCATCCTTGGGATGATCCGTCCACTTTGTGGACTTAGGTTTTCATCTCTGGGATGATCCGTCCACTTTGTGGACTTGTAGATTTTTCACCATTTAGGTGATCCGTCCACTTTGTGGACTTGTAGATTTTTCACCATTTGGGTGATCCGTCCACTTTGTGGACTTGTAGATTCTCATCCTTTGGATGATCCGTCCACTTTGTGGACTTGTAGGTTTTTCATCCTTTGGATGATCCGTCCACTTTGTGGACTTCGTAGACTCTTCACCTTTTGGGTGATCCGTCCACTTTGTGGACCTGTAGATTCTCATCATTTGGATGATCCGTCCACTTTGTGGACTTGTAGGTTTGTCATCCCTTTGGGATGATCCGTCCACTTTGTGGATTAGTAGGTTTTTCAACAGCATGCATTTCGTATTTTCTAAATAAAAATTCCTCTCATAAGCTCAACAAACCAAATTGTCAATGTAAAAGAAAACTTGAGTTCTAAAAAGTAAAAGCTATGACTGTCTAAATTTAAACTGAAAATAAGGCAGTATCGTCTTGTGACTGCTGCACTACTGGTAGTACTTTTTCAGGTGCTCCGTGTTCCAGGGATGGCCCAACTTCCTTCCGTCTAATGTCTCCAAGTAGTACGTTCCTTTCCTGCGCCATGAGATGATTCTGTACGGGCCTTCCCAGTTAGGACCCAGCTTTCCCAAGGATGCATCCTTCGTAGCGCCAAGCACTTTTCGTAACACTAGATCTCCAACCTTAAAGTCCCGGTGCCGAACCTTGGAGTTGTAATGTTTTGCCATCATGTCTTGGTACCGCGCCAGTCTCTGGGCTGCTGTTGCCCTGACTTCATCTACAAGGTCAAGCTCTAGACGTAATGCTTCAACATTCTTGCTCTCGTCATAGTTTTCCACGCGGTAGCTCGTCAATCCTATTTCTGCCGGTATGAGGGCCTCAGTACCGAACGCCAATCGAAAAGGTGTCTCTCTTGTTGGTGTTCTTGCCATTGTTCTGTACGCCCATAGCACACTTGGTAGTTCGTCTAGCCATATGCCTTTTGCCCCCTCGAGCCGGGTCTTGATGATCTTTAACAAGGACCGGTTCGTGACTTCAACTTATCCATTGGCTTGTGGATGAGCGGGCGACGAGTAGTGATTCTTGATTCCCAGCTGAGAACAAAAGTCTCGGAACGCATCGTTGTCGAATTGCTTCCCATTATTCGAAACGAGCACTCTCGGGATCCCATATCGGCAAATAAAACTTCTCCATACAAAGTTGCGAATGTTTTTCTCCGTGATAGTAGCAAGAGCTTCTGCTTCCACCCACTTGGTGAAGTAGTCGATACCAACTACCAAGAACTTCAGTTGTCTTGCCGCTATTGGAAATGGACCCATGATGTCTAACCCCCATTGCGCGAACGGCCATGGGGCCGTCATGGGTGTGAGTTCCTCCGTTGGTTGTCTAATAAGATTGCCAAACCGTTGACACTTATCGCAGGCTCTAACGTACATATGGGCATCCTTCTGCATTGTCGGCCAGTAATACCCTGCTCGGAGTAGCTTGTGTACCAGAGACCTTGATCCCGAGTGGTTTCCACAAATTCCTTCATGAACTTCCCTCATCACGTAGTCTGCTTCATCACGGCCCAGGCATCTTAGATATGGTCGGGAGAATCCTCTTTTGTAGAGGATGACTTTAATCAGTATGAATTGGGCAGCCCTAACCTTCAATGTCCTTGCGTCTACCTTACTGTCTGGCAGCTTGCCGTCCTTAAGGTACGCCACAATTGGAACCGTCCAATCGTCCTTAGTGCTTAATTCCTGCATTCGAACGTTATTTAGTAGTGATGAATGTTAGACGAAGGACAATACCTGTTCTGGAGCGATCATGGGTTCGGCCAAAGCAGCCTTTGCGAGTCGGTCCGCCTCTTGATTCTCTTCTCTTGGGATCTGAGCTATCGTGAATTGGAGGTCGCCCGTTAGACCCTTCACTTCTCCGAGGTACCTTCTCATTCGTTCATTCCTGCAATCATAGCTCCCATTAACTTGGCTGGCTACGATTTGAGAATCGGAGTAGACTACTGCCTTCCTGGCCCCGGCCGCTATTGCAAGTTCCAATCCTGCCACCAGGGCCTCATACTCCGCTTCGTTATTTGTAGTGGGGAACTCCAGACGGATCATGCATTCAACCTTATCTCCTTCCGGGGTGTGGAGTACAACCCCGACTCCTCCTGCATGCTTATTTGAGGATCCGTCTATGTGAATTCTCCATGTGGGCGTCTCTTCTGCCCCCTTCTCGTCAGGTGTAGTGAATTCCGCGATGAAGTCTGCCAGTATTTGTCCTTTCAAAGCTGTTCGTGGCTGGTATTGGATATCGTACTCACTCAGCTCGATAGCCCATAAAGCCATCCGTCCGGTAGTTTCAAGATTGTTCATTGCTCTCCGCAAGGGCTGATCCGTCAGGACTATTATTGTATGTGCTTGAAAATATGGCTTCAGTTTTCGAGCTGCAGTTACGAGTGCGAAGGCGAGTTTCTCCATCCGTGGGTATCTCTCCTCTGCGCCTCGTAGCGCCCGGCTTACAAAGTACACGGGCTTCTGTATCTTCCCTTCCTCTCTGATGAGAGCCGCACTTACCGCTGCCGATGAAACAGCAAGGTACAGGAATAATTCCTCCCCCGGCATAGACGGGCTAAGCAATGGCGGGGCAGAAAGATATGCCTTTAACTCTTCAAATACCCTTTGGCATTCGTCCGTCCACTCGAAAGATCTCCTTAGCGTTTTGAAGAAAGGGAGACACTTGTCTGTTGCTCTCGATACGAACCTATTTAAGGCTGCTATCTTCCCTGTCAGGCTTTGCACTTCCTTTACCGTCCTCGGAGGAGATAACTCCATAATCGCTTTCACTTTCTCTGGGTTGACTTCAATGCCCCGCTGGGACACCATGAATCCTAAGAATTTTCCAGCAGTAACTCCGAATGCGCATTTGCTTGGATTCAGCTTCATTCTATACGTCCGAAGAGTGTCGAATGTCTCCTGGAGGTCCCTCAGATGATCGGACACCTTTGCGCTTTTCACCAACATATCATCCACATAGACCTGGACATTTCTACCAATTTGGTGCGCGAACATTTTGTTCATTAATCGTTGATACGTGGCTCCCGCATTCTTGAGCCCGAACGGCATCACCTTGTAGCAAAAAAGCCCCTGGCTTGTCACAAATGACGTTTTCTCTTGATCACCTTTATCTAATTTGATTTGATTATACCCCGAGAAGGCATCCATGAAGCTCATCAATTCATGTCTCGCGGTGGAGTCCACTAAGGTGTCAATGTGCAGGAGTGGGTAACTGTCTTTAGGGCATGCTCTGTTCAGATCCATGAAGTCAACACACATTCTCCACTTCCTGTTTGATTTCTTGACCATTACCACGTTTGCCAGCCATTCTGGGTAGTACACCTCTCGTATGAAGTTTGCTTCCCGTAGCTTCTGCACTTCCTCTGTTGCGGCTCGATCCCTTTCGGGGGCGAACACGCGCTTCTTTTGTCGAACTGGAGAAAACAAAGGTGACACGTTCAATTTATGGACTATGATTGCCGGATCTATTCCCGGCATGTCGTCATGGCTCCATGCAAACACGTCTTGGTTTTCTTTGAGGAACAGTAGGAGGGCATGTCGAACCGTTTGGTCGACCGAGGTTCCTATCCTGGTGGTTCGGTCGGGCTTCGAATCATCTAGTTGTACCTCTTCCAATTTCTCCATGGGTTCTGCCACTATTCTCTGTTCTTCGATGTTCATTGCCTGTACATGGTCATCCATCTCCATCATGGCCATGTAACATTCCCGTGCAGTCACCTGATTTCCGCGCAGTTCTCCAACTCCATGTTCAGTGGGAAACTTGATCATCAGATGGTAGGTAGAAGTGATGGCCTTCCATGCGTTGAGAATGGGTCGTCCGAGTATGGCATTATATGCTGAGGAGCAATCAACCACTAGAAAGGAAACATCCTTGGTTATTTGTTGTGGGTAGTCTCCTACTGTCACCGCCAATGTGACGGATCCTAAGGGATGGACCCGGGTTCCCCCAAAGCCAACGAGGGGCGTGCATGCCGGGATCAGGCGCTCTTTTGCAATCCCCATCTGCTGGAACGCAGGGTAGTAAAGGATGTCTGCTGAGCTCCCATTGTCCACTAGAACTCGGTGGACGTTGAAGTCTCCTACCTGTATACTAACCACAAGCGCATCATCATGGGGGTGGTGAAGGCGACGGGCCTCTTCTTCAGAAAACTCGATACTGGAGCCGTTCCGTCGCATTCTTTCTAGTGAAGAGCCCGTCGACTGGACACTTTATACCGTCCGTAAATAGGTCTTTCTGGCCTTTTTAGACGACCCCGTTGACGTACTGCCCCTATTATCATCCGTATATCTGCTACCGGTGGTCTGGGACGTTCGTTTTCCCGTCTAGGATTCTGCTCCTGGGTTTGATCTGTTCTCTCCTTCCTCACAAACCTCTGCAACCTTCCTTGTCTGATAAGGGCTTCGATCTGTTGCTTCAGGTCATAACAGTCCATCGTATCATGGCCGTGATCGCGATGAAAACGGCAATATCTATCTTGTGGCCTCTTGTTCGGATCTCCCTTCAATTTGCCCGGGAACGTCAAGGTTTCTTCATCTTTGATTTGCATCAACACCTGGTCAATTGGGGCCGTGAAGGGGGTGAAACTCGTAAACCTCCCCGAAGGTGGTTTGGATCTCCGGTCTTCTCGTCGATCTCTGGTTCTTGCCATTTTTCGTCCGTTATCTGGTTTCGTATCTTCCTGTCTTTCCCTTTTCCTTGGTTTATAGTCGTCTCTGGCCAGCAAGGCATCCTCCGCGTTCATATACTTCGTCGCCCGGTAATATACATCGGACATAGTCTTTGGGTCATTCTTGCATAGAGAGAACAAGAACTTACCCTCTCGTAGCCCGTTCGTGAATGCTGCCACAAGTATCTTGTCATCTGCCTCATTTATCGAGAGGGATTCCTTATTAAAGCGGGCTATCTAAGACCTCAATGTCTCGTCTTCTCGTTGCTTAATACCTAGTATACATGCAATAGACCTCTTGTGTCGATGACTTCCAATAAAGTGCGATACAAACTGTGCGCCTAGTTCCTTAAAAGTGCCGATGGAATTAGGCGTCAGCCTACTGTACCAATCCCTCGCAGGCCCTTTCAAGGTGGTGAGAAAAGCCCTGCACATGATTTCATCCGGTACACCCTGAAGATGCATTAGGGTTCTGAAAGACTCCAGGTGATCCAACGGGTCTTTGGATCCGTCATAGTTTTCCACATGGGGCATGCGAAACTTTGGAGGAACGGGGCATGAATTCACCAACGCTGTGAATGGTGAATCCATTCTATGGACTAGGTCGTCCAAGTTGCTGGATACCCGTCCTCTAAGGGCATTCATCATCACATCCATGCGTTCCCTCATCTCCTGCATTTCGGCAGCTATGTGAGTCGACACAGCGACTAAGGCAGATGGTTGATTGGTTTCTTGTCGCTCGGGTCTAGTTGGAGCGTTGCTGCCCTCAGGTCTTTCCGCGTTCCTTCCTTCCGGACTAGCGCCCTCTTGGTCTTCCTGTGGTGCACTCGGGTGTGCGGTCCTTTGCCGCAACTGTTCTTCCAAATCATGATTCTGCTTAGTGAGGCGCTCAACCGCCGCCGCAAGCGTTTGGACCTGCCTCTCTAGAGCGGTGGCGCGCGGTTCGTCGCCTTGATTGTTGTTCGTTGCCATCGATCGGGTGAGTGCCATGCAACTCTTTGTCTCAGGAATAGAGCGAGGCTAAAATAATCAGAAGATATTCTTCTCTTTCCCACAGACGGCGCCAACTGATGATGCCGAAAATACCACCAGTGAGTTGCAAGCACTCCTCAAACTAAAGCAACACCTACAAAAAGAAAATAAAGGACCCAAAAGAGAGCACCGGTGTGGTGCCGGCCAAAAACCCTCCGAAGGTCAAGTTAGAATCTTGTTTCTTTAACCCTAGAATGCCAGAGTTAAGAATATTGTGCGTACCTTCATATCTAGGGTTTCTGGGGTATTTATATTGGGTAGAATTGTATTTCTTTTAGGATACAACTTCCCCCTCAAGATCCTTTCCATAGGTATTCCCATAGAATTCGAAGGGACGAAGAGCATGTAGACGGATAGACACCGTAGGTGACGCCACTATGACGGTTAAGTTTAACTGAGTATCCGTCATGTACGAATTAATTGAAGATTCTAGGTTGTGTGTCATTTGATATGTTTTAAATCAACCTTTGCTTTATCCACACAAGCGTGCATATTTGGACTTCTTGCGACATACGTTTGAGAAGACTCCTATATGGAAAGGATCTTAAGGGGGAAGTTGTATCCTAAAAGAAATACAATTCTACCCAATATAAATACCCCAGAAACCCTAGATATGAAGGTACGCACAATATTCTTAACTCTGGCATTCTAGGGTTAAAGAAACAAGATTCTAACTTGACCTTCGGAGGGTTTTTGGCCGGCACCACACCGGTGCTCTCTTTTGGGTCCTTTATTTTCTTTTTGCAGGTGTTGCTTTAGTTTGAGGAGTGCTTGCAACTCACTGGTGGTATTTTCGGCATCATCATCCCTCATGCACCATGATTGCGTCTTCATATAATACAACACTATATTTGGCCAAACAGAGGGACCCAGAAGATAAAGAAATGAAAGATATATTATATTCTCTATAAATATATGAAGGGTCCAGTTAACGTGTGTCCTAAAGGCACACCTTAAACTATCTATTTTTAGAAATATTTTCTCAAAAATTGAACAAGCTGTCAATACTTTTTCAATTTTCAAGAAAATATTTTCAAAAATGATTAATTATTGTGTGCCCTTAGAACACATATTAGCAAAATCCATATATGAATACAGCTTGATCCATGTAAAACTCAGGTACAATTCCTTTAGGGGAGGAAATTTGTCTCTAATTTACAAATTATGTAGTAAAATGCTTAAATGCCCCTATTTTTTAAACTCAATTTTTTTAAAAAAATTTTGAATTCCCTGTAAAATTTAATTTCTTCAAAATTGTGTTCTATGTATATTTTTAAATAAAACTTGATATTTAGCAATGTCGAGTTTCACTTAAATTTTCAAAAAAAAATTAAGTGGCAAAATATGCATAGAACTCAACATTGCTAATGTTGAGTTACAAATGTAACTCAAAATCGAGTTTCAAAAATACGGGTATTTTGCTAAATAGTTTCAAATCATAGGCCGTTTACTGCATAGTTTGTAAATTTGGAGCAAATGCCCATTTTTCCAAATTCCTTATATGTAATAGATTAGAGGATAATTATTGGTTTATATTGCACTATAATTGTAAGATCTTAAATTAAATAAATGTGTACAATATTGTACATTTTTTGCAAATATGTACACATTTTTTTAATCTATAATGTAAATCTTACATTGATAGTATAATGTAAATTAATAACTACATTAAAATTTTCTATTGAATTCAAATTGATTAATTTGAATTTATATTTTCTAAGAAAATATAGCATTATTTGTGTCTTATAGGACAATGCAACCAAGTTGTGATTGGTACACAATAAGTAAGTGTATCACTACAGGTGAAAAGAAAGAAATGGATTATGATGTGGATCCTATGAGCAACTCTCTCTTCTCTTTTATTTCCTTTCAATTTAGTCGGAAAGAAAAATGGTAGGTACAAGGGAAAATCATTCTTTCCATTTTCTTTTTACTCCTTTAATTTCTATCAACCAAACAAATTATTTTTCTTATCGTCCCTCATATTTCTCTTCATTATTTTTCTATCTTTTATTTTCCCTCCAAGTCTCCAAACCATACATATGTTAATGTAGAGGTAAGAAACAAGAAAGAAAAAATCATTTTCAGTACTAGTCATGGTAACTAAAATCCTATAAATATTTAGGATAATTCTATAGTGGAGTTCATAATTTTATCCCTCTATTTTTAAATAAGTGAATTGAATTTTTTTCGTGTTATCAAATTTAAACACACCTTAACTATCACAATTTGCAAGTGTATTTGAATTATTGATTATTATGTGATAAAATTCAATTCACTTATTTCAAAATGAATAGATAATATTTAACGAAATTACCCTAACGACTCTAGAAGATTCTAATCTATACTCCGATTTGAAAATTAAATGGTCAATAGTTTAAAGTTTGCTTATTACAAAGTAATTTAACCATTGTAGATTACACATATATATGAACCAACCCATTAATTAAATCAACTAAACATATCTAAACAAAGTAAAGATTAATTTACTAGTGCCAAGAACTTTGTAACTCAATTGCAATATCTTGGTAATTTCAATAGAGGTGTTCAGAATTCAAATACTCAATACCATTTGAAATTTTCATGTTCCAAGTCTTCTGATTCCTTCCAACAGTTTATCTTGACTATACAAATCTCATTGATAATTATATGTACAATGGAGTGTTTGGATAATTAATGATAGATAAATAATAGCCAAAGATGGAGATTGAAGCAAAAGTAGGGAAATTTTCAAATAGTATTAAGTAACATTTATGCTTAGAGAGTAAATTGAATATTTTTGAAAAGTTTTCGTAGCACTTGACATTAACCCAAATCTCACAAGTAAATTTTGTATTTTACCCTCTCTTTTTGGAAAAGGAGAGAATAAATTCATTAATTAACAAAAGGTGCTACCTTCCCACCCTGTACTCTCCTTATTCTCTCTTCTTCTTCTTTTTAACTTTTCTTACTATATATTTGTTAATTATTTAATTTTACCATTAGTGTAGGTGTGAAGCATATAAAATATATAAGTTACAACACCATAAATTAGATATGCCAACAAAACCTATTAATACAAATGGGAAAAAAATCCTCATTATTATTAAATGATGGTGTTTTTATTTTCTATTTTTTGATGGGATGGTGTTAATAACTTTTATATATTATAAACCTGATAAATAGTTAGATATATCTATTTTATAATACTGATATAAATATATATATATATATATATATATATATATATATATATATATATATATATATAATGAATCAATAATAAGCCAAAATGATACACCAGCAGGATATTTAATACTTCAATTTTTTTTTCTAATAGACAAACCGAATGGTCACCAGACCAAAATTGACATCTTTGCCAGTAACGTGCCAATTAACACTTTCATGACAAAAGAGAGATTCAGGGCTTATAAAATGGCATATATATTACAAGAAACTGGCCTCAAATGAAACAATGCAATCAATTTTAATCGCTCATGGCATCAATATCATTTGAATTTCACTTGTCTGCCTAAGAGAACAGGCATACACAACTACAAAGGCCTTGCAGAAGAGGACGATGTGTCCTAGGTCCACATTTCAGGATTGGATTAAATCCATGCACAGCTCATGAAATTAAGGAAAAACCAGTTTTTAGGCCCACAGAGGAATTTGAGATTTTAAGTCTAGAGGAAATAGCAGTCATGGATAAATCTCAAAATTCACTCTCAAAGATGGCTTTGACCAACACATAAAAATAGCATTTACAAGTTTACAACCGTATAAACTAAGGTGCTGATTTGGCCCAAAATGCATTTTTCTCTTAACTATGAATACATATCAAAAGAACCTCAAAAATATTCTTAGGGCCAACCCAGACTAAGAACAATAATGCACCCAAATCTATTATAAATTTTAAGCACGAATCATATGATTCGTATGTTAACAATTGGAAACAGATTCAGGTCATCGTCGCAGCCAAGTGCTTAAAGGTTGGATATCCAAAAGCACCTATAGAGGCCCAGTTCTAAGAGCATTGTCTAAATCAGCAATTAGATCATTTACATCCTCAATCCCCACTGATATACGAACAAGATCTTCAGTTAAACCTCTAGCCTCACGCACTTCAGCTGGTATGCTTGCATGAGACATAAAGCAGGGCATGCTTATGAGGGACTTCACACTCCCTATGAATGAAACATAGATACAATTACAGAGGTTAAGAAATTTTCGGAAAATCAAATCCAAACTTCATAATTGGTCAGGCGAAATTAGTTTTATGGAAATGGTAAATCCCATGTTGATTTTTAGCCAAGAATTATTTTTTTATATAGGTATATTTTCAACCAAGATTATGTCACAAGAGATTCACAACCAAAGATCATAGAAAAATCTAATTCAGAATCTGATTAGGACCAAAGTCCGTAGTATCTTGTCATAGATTTTGCATGAGAAACAATACATATCACACGTTAATCCATATCTTACCAGCTACAAGATACGAAACGACGTAAGTACAATACCACTAGTACTGCACAAAAACATGCGTAAATTGGCTGTTTAAGTCAGTTTCATGGGAAATCACTACTGCTCATTTAGTTGTATACTTCAAGATAAAAAGAAATTATTGTTCCAACTACATAGGTAAAGAACCACATGATTTTTTTCCCCCAAAGTAAGATGTCCACAATCTCCTTAAATCTAAATTTATAAAGTTTTGTCAATGCTAAAGATTAATATAATAAAATTTCAAATTTAAAAGGAAATAAATGTTAACCTTTTTTATTTTTTGGAATAGCAAGTTTAACCAACTTTCAAATATAATTCTGTCTCATGCAAGATATCATACAAAGCAAGTGCAATGCAATGCACATAGTACTGACGCACCAAGTGACAGTTAGACAGAGGGAGAGAGAGAGGATAAATGAGTAGATTTTTAATTGGTGCCTGGGTTAGTTATTTTCCAAAAAATCAGTATGGAGAGAAAAATCTGGATTTTTTTTGCATAATATATACTCAAGATGGATGGATGGATGGAACACTTCAATTTTACCATCAATTTTCTTAACCATGTGATACCCTGGAGAAACTGATGTTAAACCAAAAATTTTCATTTTCATTATCTGTTAAGGCTTGCAGGAACTTCAGGTAGGAGAGTGATTACCAAAGCTAACAGTAATGCTGAAGTATTTGGTAGTCTCCACAATATGCTTTGAGAGTGCCAGTGAGCCCGTCAAAAAGCTAAGCACAGACCCTGCACCCTTTGCCTGGAAGAGGTAAACATATAAATAGTTTCAGCAGTGGGTATTGGTATTGCAGTATTAATCTCAGAGATCTATCAGTACCTGAGAATAATGTAAGTCATGTCCAGGATGATCAGGAAGACCAGCATAGTAAACTTCCTTCACTCGTGGATGGGATGCAAGGAACTCAGCAATTTTCTGTGCATTATCCTGCCAAAGAAGTGGAAACATCAAATTTCAATAGGAAAATCCACCGGCATATTTCTATCCTTGCAACAGAAAAACAATGCAGAAGAACAAAGGCAGTATGTACTACAAAAATGATAACGATGAAATTCCAGATTCTAAATAAAATTTTATTCTAGAAGCAAAGGAATTGATAAAGACCCCAACCGAATCTTTTCAACAAGAAGTCTCAAATCAATAATGCTAATTCTGCAGCCATCAAAAAGAAAAAATTTACTAATTATATGTTCTATTCTAATGCTGCAATAAGAATGAATAGAAATAACAATTATATTTCCAGGAATACTGATTAGGATAGCAATTCCAATTCCTTCTGTATTTCTATTTTTTGTACCAAACATGCCCTAAGCATTTGAGGTAATAAAATTATGCTGAGATCCAATAAATACCACATAAGAAACAAAATTTCATATATCATTGGATAAAATATTTAGAAAGAAAAGTACAAAAGGTACTTAAAGAAGGTTTGAAATAGCACCTGTTGCTTCTCAACTCGTAAGGCCATTGTTTTTATCCCCCGTAAACAGATCCAACAGTCAAATGGAGCTAACCCAGAGCCTTCTGCATTTTGTATGAAATACAATTCTTTTGCCAAGCTGAAAAATATGAGAACAGTGGCGAAGTTGTAAAAGCAAATGTGATAAGAATAAATTCCAAATTACCTAAACTAGAACAAACATGCAAAAATTAGAAGAGAAAAATGACTGCCCAAAAATAACAAAGTACCGCACATAATACCCAGGTTTAAAACAAGGTTTATCACACAGTGGAGCTTGGAGCAAGAGTGAGAGAGGAGTCAAAGCATGAGTGGAAACTTTCAAATTGAACCTAGGGTCCACACTCCATAGCCTCTCAAGAATGCATTTGTTACATCCATATGCACAGTAGTTAACAAGTTAAGTAGCAGATAAGCTTAATGATTTAATAATTTTAGGTGTGTAACTGTAATAAGCTTTTGAGGTCAAAGCTCTGCTGTGGCCTGTGGGCAATGCATATAGTTTACCACTAAAAGCCCAATTTGCATGTAAATTAAGACGTCAAAGGACCAGATTTGAATCTAATCCCCTTAATCCACATATTGCATTACAGTTTGTCCATTGCCAACAAATTGCATATTGTCAATTAAATCATCATAAATATGCATAGATGAGCGAACAACATTATAGCTCATCTGGCACCTCTTGGTGTTTCTAATAGAGACGTTCAGGTTCAAATCCCCCTTTCCCCTATTGTAACTATTGAAGTATCAAAAAAAAAAAAAAAAATTGATGCAACTCACATGCATAGGACCACAAATAGGAAAGCCAGAACTCACTCTAACAACATTGGCAAAATAAGCAAAGACATAAAAAACAACTCCTACCAGCAAAATGGTGTGCTCGATGTTAGACAATACTATTCATAGATGAGCAATTAGCAATGGTTTTTTAAGCTATTTTTTATCATGGAGTTAAGTGCTCACTGACTGAGTGGACCTTGCATCAGACCGCCATCATGAAGAGCTTCAACAAATTTTGAAGAACTATCTTTTTAAGATGTTCAGTTCATTAAGTGCATGAAAGCGTGCTATTTTAATCAACATCAAGTTCATTGCTCACTTCCAAATTGATTCATAACTTTCCAACAAACGAAATTATTTTTCTTTTTTTGGCATAAGGCAACAAATTGAAATGAAAATTAAATAGTTCAGATAAAACAACTCACAAAGATGCGTGCTATATGTTTAATCTGAAAGCACAGAGTAAGAGGTATTACCTTTCCCCATTCACGGCAAGCACACCTGCCATGAGATCACTATGTCCAGCAATAAATTTTGTAGCTGAGTGCATAACAATATCTAAAAGGAAGAAGGACCAGTTAAAAAATAGAAGATTATAAAATTGCAAAAAAAAAAAAAAAAAAAAACTTTACATCTATAGCGGATGGTTAATAACCTGCTCCAAGTGTCAATGGTTTTGATAATACAGGGGACATTATACTATTATCTACCATCAGAAGAGCTCCATGGGCATGAGCCATCTCTGCTATTTTCTGAAACAGATCAACACAAAAGAATTTTGCCATTAGAAAGTAGTGACTTTCTATATGATTTTATCAGCCCAAAGAAAGAAGGAATACTATTCTGAAAATTCTATCATATAAACATGAAGAAACCAATCACAACAACTAGGCACAAAGATTCACAGCTACAAAGAAATGTAAAAGTTTATCCAATTATTTAAAATAGCTACAGATGCATCTCTTTACATTATCAGTAATGATGTTCTATGTCAAATGCAATACCACCGTCAAGTAAAGTCAACCTAAGATGTGTAATGCCTAAAATTATCGCTCTCCTCTACACATTACCAATCCATCTCAAGTGACTCTCCATTGTCTTTTCCTTAATAGAAGCCACTCCTATCTTAAAACAAATTTCTTCATTTTGTATAAATCATTTTTCTTTAGTGTGTGTGTATACATACATACATACATACATACATACATATATATATATATATATACATATAAGTGAAAACTATTTATTCCTATATGCCGATAACAATGATTATCACTATTATCACCTTACATCAGCTCCAAGAACACAAACTTCTAATTCCATGAGGCTTTTTGATGCACAAGAATCTCAACCTCAAAATTAAAAAGAGTCCAAATAAGTTGTGAAGGGTAGATGCTACCTTGACCAAAAGCTCCTCTAATATCCCCATTTTATGTTTCAATTATAAACTCAAAACACCTATATCCAATAAAGATGGAAATATAGAATGAGTCTAGGATCAACTAATTAATCAAGAAACCAATACCGCTTCTAAATAAAGGCCCAAGCCCCCCTAGAGTAGTGGTACCTTGTCCTTCAAATCAAGCCCAGACAATAGAATTTGTAAGAGAGTGGGTTTCTAACTCAAGTGTAATGCAAAAATAAGTCCAAGTCTAAGACTGTAAAATTCAAAGTAACAAAAGATTGCACTTAGAACGATAATCAGGAATAATATCCTCCTCGGGCAAGTCCAAGGATCACTTTCTTATAAATAAGTTTGGGTCTAGTTTTATACAAGGTAATTCTCAGTTCTTCTTTCTGGCTACTTCTTCTGGATTCTCCGTCCCTTTTTTCTGGAGGGTTCCCTTCCTTTTATAGTCCCTTCCCTAGTATCCCAACCCTCCATCTATACGTTTCAAGTGATCCTTCAGGATACTTGTCCCATCAGAACCCTTCTGGAGGTGGTAGAGAGAGAGTTGCTAGCTATGATGTTGTTGTTTAGGGATCATTTCCACATTAATGCAGCTGATTGGGTTGGTGCAGAACATTAAATGTTGTGGAAGGTGTCTTTTTCAGGAAGCTTCCTCTTTCCACCCTCGCAAGTCTCCTTTCCTCCCGTCAATGTCCTTTCTCTTATCCCTGGGATTCACAAGGTGTGCTAGTCATCCTTTGGCTTTCTCTCTCTCCTCGGGTAGGCGCAATCCTTTGAATTTGCTTACCCTACTTTGCTAAGATCAGACAGATTCGTCCTCGGATTGGGCTCCTCTGTCCTCGGCTCCCCCACAGCTAGCATGACTCCATGGTTCTCTTTGATGTGACATGAAGTTCTAGCTAGGCAAGGCTTTACTGAATAAGAAGTCTAGTAATAATGAGCCTTAAAGGGCTTGTACGTTATTTCCCTGCCAAAAGCTTAGTAAATCTGATGAGTGCTGAGGATTCTCATTCACAATTATAAGCCTATCATATCATCCTTTGAAAGATCATAAGCTACATTTCTTATCCAACAAAATAAAATGACACAGTGATGCAGCCAACAATGAGACAAAGAAGCGTCCAGTGTTCACAATCTGCAACATGTTTACCTTTCAAGCCATGAATCTGAATTCTTAGATTCTAGCCTCACAGACTCAAAATATCTTATACATGAAATATAGAACAAAGCACAAAACATGGAATAACCAATTATGAGATCAAATCTTAGATTCCATCACCCAAAAAATCAAACTGAATAACTATTTATTAGAACAATGTGGTAAACTTTTTTTTTTTTTTTGATAAGTAGAACAATGTGGTAAACTTACCAGAGTCAATGTTTTTATCTTGTTTCTTCGGATCTTATAAAATCTAAATCCAGAAATATGGAATCTCTTAAGAGCTTAAAGAAACACAAGCCAGAAAAAATGGAAGCAGCATGCATCCTTAGTCTTATCACAACCGGTCAAGACTAAGTGGTAGTAACTTTGTGGCAAAGACCCTATTTAAAGGAGGTGGTATTATGTGTAACGGTTACGTGCAACATCCTCTCTCACATGGAAATGGGCCCCACACTTGTGGGGTCCACTCCAATGTGAGAGGGATGCAGCATACAACCATTACAAAAATAATAAACCCATTTAAAGTCAATGTCCCTTGGTACCTTGACCACCTATTTAAGACACTGTTACCAGGAACACACATAATATATAAGCTACTACGCAGAATCTTGGCAGATTAATAGTCATACAATTTTATTGTCTTCATTGGCTACGATCTTGTCCCAGTATTAAATAAACCAAATACGGTAGTCAATAACCTACTTTCAGAATTTTAGAACCAAGAAATCATACTCTTATATCAGATATTTGCTGTCGAGGGTTGGTCGGAGTCTCCAGCCACACAAGCTTTGTCCGGGGCCCAATGGCAGATGCAACCTCATCCAAATCACTTGTATTCACTCGCCTGCACATTGTAAGCAATGAGTTATAATGTTCAATATCAGTTGTAGCTGAATTAATATGAAGAAAAAGAGAAAGGAATACTAACTTCACCACTATTCCTTTCTTAGGAATGATTTTTGACAGCAAACGATCAGTACCACCATACAGGTCATCTCCAGCAACAATTTCCTCACCTAAAAAGACACTTTTAGCAATTAATAAAATGAAATAAATAAATAGATTAAAAATAATAATTAAATCAGATAGCCAACAATTAGACAATCAGCAAGGATTTTACAAACCCAAAGGACATCAATCCAGCTAATTTGACAGCACTGAAAATTAATTTGAGAATCTAATACATGTATACCAAGAAACTTAAATACTAGACATTAATGACTGGGAAGCACCAGTTCCGACAAGATGAGAAACAGCAGCCAAAGCAGCCATTCCACTAGTAAAGCAAAATGCTCGATCTGCTTTATCAAGCTTTGCTAGAAGGCTGAGAATACAGAGAGGTGAAGCTTATCAGAAATAAAACAGAAAAGGCACAAAATAAATTAAGAGAGCTCATTCAACTGCATTTGTATACCAAACAAAAAATTTCACCTTTCTAGAGCATCCCGTGTAGGATTTCCACTTCTGGTATAGTCATAGGGACCATTTTCTGTTGCCGAAGGCTGCATAACAGAGTATTAAAGACCATTTAAGTCAGAAAAATAGTTGAGGCAATCCAGATAAATGCATAGGTGTGATGCCCAATAAGCACATTTTCTCTTATAATATATAGACATCCAAAGTCCAAATGGGTTCCAAATCTCATGTTTTATGATTAATACCCATTTACAGGCAGAATCCTTGTGTGTGTGTGTGTGCATGTGTCAAGCACAATCATAGGTGCATGCCCGCCAATAAGGTGGCACAAACTACAAGATGATTGTAGTTTACAGCCAACAGTGAATTAGTAATTATCACAACAGTCTTTGTTCAGTCCATCTGAAAAAGTACACAGATATTTTTGTGATCTAAACATCCAACACTCTAATATAAAAGGGTGGAAAATGAGACCTTAAAAATTTGAAGGAAAAAGAAAAGGTTTGGGCAACAATTGAATTATGTCCAATTAGAAAAATCCTTATGCTTTAAAACACTGACAACTTTGATTGGGCATGAATTTGGAAAAGTAGAAGCAAAAAAGAAAACAAAAAGGAATCAGCAAAGAAGTAATGAAAAATGTAACATAGATTTAAAAGGGAGAGTTAATATACATGCTTAGAACATCATATAAATCAATTTAATTATATATATATATATGAACCAACCTTTTCCCACCCTCCAAAAAAATCAAGTGTGCTAGGAGAAGAAAAGAAATTAGATGAGAAGGACAAGAAAACCTCCTTAAGATGAACAACAAATACAATTTCAAGGGCATAAACTAATTAGACTAGATGACACAAAATGGAGAGTGTGCAAGGTCGCCCATCACCTTACTTAAACCATTTGATGAAATCACCAGTTCCCCTTTCACTAATTAAGCAGATATCACATATCTCCAACCTTTTGCTTCCATAAGCACCCACTGTGCCTTAAAGCAAAAACATTGCTCAATAGTTTGAAATAAATTTTTTTTTTTTTTTTTTTGGGTAGAAAAATAAAGAAATGTTAATGACATCAATAGTCCTTCATACAAACCTCCCCCCCCCCCCCCACCCAACCTTTCTCCCAAAAGGGTTCATATCCAAAAGTTTTTTAATAAATATAATTTAAGATATCACATTATCAAAAAAATTTAAGTAATCACAGTTTGGCCCCGCATTTAACTTCTTGAATGAGTCAAACTCATAACTGTCTCTCTTGAATACCAGAAACAAACAAATTCACAAAAAATAGCAAGAATTTCTCAAGTATTACCTGCTTAAAGGTAGCTGTTTGGTAAAGTGGGGTACTCATTGCTTCGTAAGGATCAAACTTATTCTCAAAATTCAGTACCATTGTTGAAATACTTGGCTCCTTCACCTCCATTTCTGCAACCAACAAAACAAATTAACCACAAATATGATGAAAAACCATAAATTTGGATAGAATTAACAAAATCATATATCTTGATAGCCGCAATATGACAACCACACATACCATTTAAGCACTCTGCAACACCATCAACCAAGGCAGATGTGCTGACATCCATTTCTCTGTCTACCAAGCAATTCAATTTAAATGACCTCCCAACTAATAACTGGTTTCCCTTAAAATTTGTAGTCTTTTTGAAGCCAAAGCTTGGCAAGAAGTTCCTTGCAGTTAAATCCTGAGCAACCACCAATCAGAATTAGAATCAAAACAAAAAAAACTTCCTGAAAATTAAAGAAAACAACATGAAGGGATGGAAAAAAAATTAATAATAATACCAACCTTTTCTTCTCTATTTTTTTATTTTTCAAAAACTAATTCTAAATAATTTTACAGTTAAAGTTTTCTCCATTTCCAGAACCAAAATAATAAAACCTCCAAACATTTTTGCTGTTTTCTTTTTCAACATTTTCTCTACAACCAAAGGGAACAATCACCCAGAATAGTGATTACAAAGAACTCAACAGATTTATAAAACTTAAAGTTAAAGTTGCAAAAATTTCTAATATATAAAAACTGCAACTTCAATAAACAAAATAATGCATTTGTCTCCAACTAAGCATGGATTTTATAGTGTACCACCCCCCCCCCAAAAAAAAAAATTCAAAAGTGTTTATGGATTTGCTTTCCCACACATTCTCAACAACCAAAGAGAACATCCATTCTTCCATTAAAGACAAATAACAATCAACAATCAGAATCATAAAGCATGAAACCCTAACCCTCCATTCATCCACCTAAAAAGAAAAATACAAATAAAAATCAAAGTCTGACTGCTATTTCTCAGACCTCTTCATTTCCTCATATTAAAATTCCCAAACCAAGACAACGTCAGTACAAAAAATGGAAAGAAATAATATCCATTTTCTTTTCTACATTTTTTTAGTGAACCAGACACAAAGTAATGCTGCACAAACAAGTTTTAAGAGAACCAACCGAACATGAATGATGTTTTAGTGTACACCCCAATTCTTGAAAATGTCAAAAAATTCTCTGCTTTCCCACAATTTCTCAGCAACCAAACTGTCTTCTAATCAAAGAAAAACAACAAGAAATCATCATAATCAAAACGCATAAGAGTAAGACTTAGGTGCAACATATTAGGCTCTCAATTAAATTTAAAACCATAACTGCATTGGATTTATTTTTTCTTAGAAAAGATAACACTTTTTGTGCTTCAATGGTCAATGCAACCACGCATTTAAATTCAATTCATAAACTTAATGTACTGCATCCAAATAGCTGTATTTAAGTTTCGGCCGACGCATAAAACTCAAACAGAGAGTAACACACAAAACAATCCGCTATTCCTAAAAATTTCTCAGTTTCCTCATATTAAATTTTCTCAACCACATCAATACCATCATAAAATGGAAAACTTTCTTGTCATTTCCTAGTCTTTTCCTGCATTTTCTGGGGAACCAATCAGAGAGTAACACAAAAAAAAGTTCTAAAATAATACAGTCAACAATCAAAACAATCATCATTATGGAACAAAAACCCTAAACCTCTGCTTATCCATCTAAATAGCAAGAAACAACAACAAAAACAAAACAAAAAAAAATCAAATCAAATCAAGTTCTGACTACTATTCCTCAGGCCTCTTAGTTTCCTCACGTTAAATTTTCTCAAACACGACAATCTAGGCACAAAATAGAAAATTTTTCACACACTTCCTTGGGAACCAAACAGAGTAACACACGAAACAAGTTCTAAAATAGTACAGTCAACAATCAAATCAATCATAATTTTGGAACAAAAACCCCAAGCCTCTGCTTATCCATCTAAATAGCAAGAATAAAAAAATTTAAAAAGAAAAAAGTAATCAAATCAAATTCTGGCTCCTATTCCTCAGTCCTCTTAGTTTCCTCATGTTAAGTTTTCTCAAACACGACAATCTCAGCACAAAATTGAAAACTTTTTTGCGGCATTTTCTTGGGAAGCAAACAGAGAGTAAGACACAAAACAGGTTCTAAAATAGTACAGTCAACAATCAAAACAATTATAATTATGGAACAAAAACCTCTAACCCTCTGCCTATCCATCTAAATAGCAATAAAAATAAATGAATAAAAGAAGAAGCAATCAAATCAAATTCTGGCTACTATTCCTCAGTCCTCTTAGTTTCCTCATACTAAATTTTCGGGCATTTTTCTCGGTAACCAAACATAGAGTAATGCAGAAAAAGAATGAGTAGGGAGGGGAAGCTTACGTGATCGCTGAAATCAGTGGAGCGGAAAAAGCATGGGGTGAGAGAGAATGAAGAGGTGGAAGCCATGAAAATTGAAGAGGAGTTATGGAGGGTTTTTATTTCTGATAAGTTATGGGGTTTGGGCTTTGGGTTTTGCTAATGTAAGAGAAATGCTAGTAATGTGTTTCATCTTTGAAGTTGGTAATGAATGTACAGAGTCGCCATTTTAAGGTTGGTACATCTAGAGACTAGGGCTTGGTGAGTACTACGTGTGAGGTTTTGTTTGGGTTTTTAGTGGGCAGACCACAATGTTTTGTGTCGCTTGTGGGTGACACAAAACAAGACACAAGATTTTTCTCTTTTGCTTTGAGGGAAATTTTGTGCGTAAATAAACAAGTCATTCAAAACAAACTCTAACTTAGATGAAAAAAAAACCATTTATTTTTGTTTGTTTATAAGCAAGCTAAGTTTGAACCTGGACAAATTCGTGACCAATAGGGCTCAATAAAATATTGTTCATGAATAGACTTGTGATGAACAATAACGTTTGATAAAATACAAGTCAAACTTAAGTTAATTCATAGGCTTGGTAATAAGTTTGATATAGGTTTGAAAAATAAACTTTATTTTAAAAAGCCTTTAATTAATTGAAAGTTTGGACATATAGTCCAAACTAAATGAGCTTGATAATGTATTTGTTTTGGATATCGAGTTCAAGAACTTAATATTGAGCTAGAGTTTGAACTTGAGTTCGGCTTTACTAACGACTCAAGCCAAGCTCAAGTTTTTGAACTTTTTGATGAATTCAAACTTAAACATTGTTTGTAAACTTGGATTATGTTCAAGACAAGCTTGAACATTTTTTATTTGTTGTTAATTCAAACATGAGCATTCAATATTTGACATAAATTGGCTCTCCTTTTGAATACTCAATAATGGCATTTACTAGTATACTAAATATTTTTAATAATGTTTTTTTAATACATAATTTTAATGACTTAGTATTGAGTACATGCATTTGATACTGCAATTTTATATATAAACAGAGTAAATGCATGGTTTATTAAAAAAAGAAAAAACTCCAACTTTAATAGTTTGGTTCTACATGATGGCACAACATAAAGATGGAATTAGATTCAATCTATGAATCTGTGTCTTAGTGGCGTCTCCTAGTTTTTATGGGGAAAATTTAGATTTAAATCACTTTGCCCCACTTATTGTAAGAAAAACATACCTAAGCCATGCCTATGGAATATGTAATAAAGAACAATCCAACGCCACATAAGTTTACTTTTATGATTTCAGTAAAAAAAAAAAAGCTTAACTTTATGATGTCTAATATCTTTGTTTAAAAAATACATTTTAAACTCGATAATTTTTTATAATAATTAATAACAAAATAAATTTGAACCTCATGGGCGGATGTCTTTACTCTAGAGGGTTAGAAAGTTTGGGTTAATACCAATAACATTCATGATTTTTTTTTAAATTACTAACTTGGTCCCCAAACCCAACTTTTTTTTAACAAACATAAATGTTCAAACCTTTTTGAGTATTGGATTATTTTATCGAGTGTATATACTCCCCCTGCCCCACACATATTAAATTATTACAGGGAGAAATTCCTTGAAAGTGCCCCATTCTTAGACCCAACTTGAACCTTAATACTTGTATTTTTCATAAGAGTGACCAAGTTAGCCATTTTTAAAAAATCTCGGTGTCCGTTTGGGAACAACTTATTTAGTTGAAATTGAAAACATTTTACTGTAAGTACCGTAGATAAATATAAAATTAGTTGAATAGTATAGTGAAATTCGTAAATAGTACCAAAAGTGTAGTGAAATCCATGAATAGTAGCAAAAATAAGCTAAAATTGCAAATAAGTTGAAATTTTCAACTTGTCCTAAACGCACACTTGAACTTGTATTTCGTAAGAGTGACCAAGTTAGCCATTTTCGTTATTTTTACTATTTTACACTTATTTAAATCATTAATATGCAATGAAGCTTTTTTTTTTTTTTAATATAGGAACATGGGGTAGTCTTTTTTTTTATAGGAACGTGGGAGTGATTTTGGTTGTGTAATGGGATAGGGGGAAATTTTATAGAACATGGTTTAGTTTCATAAACATGGGTAGGTTTATTTTTTTTTATATAAATTTATGATTTTAACCTCATTTTTATTATTTAGAAATAAGAATAAGTTAATTAAATTAGAGATATTTAAAAAAAATTAATAACTAATTTTTTGAAGGATTTTGCTAATGTATGCTCTAAAGGCACACAATAATTAACCATTTTTGGAAAAAAAAAATTTAAAAATTAAAAAAGTATTGACAACTTTTTCAATTCTAAAAATTTTTTTATCAAAAATAAATAACTTAATGTGTTTTCTAAGAATCTACGTTAACCGGACTTTTTTGAATTATACAAAGGTAAATTAGGGGTGTTTTTAAAAAAATAATAATAATTAACTTTCAGAATCTCTTCGCATTCCGAGATAAAAGATATAAACATATACAGAGATAAAAAGATAAAAAATTGGCAAACGGGTTAAAGAACAAAAACAAAAAAGACAATCTTTTAAAGTTCAAATAAATGTGAAGAACAACAGGTACTTTTTTACAGAGAAGAAAGGAGAGAGAGAGAAGGGACGCGTCCATTTCATTTTAGGTGGGCATTGGGGAAAGGCTTTCAGTTGTGAAGTGTGTTGTACTTTCGAGAAGATAAAGCAATAGCAATGGCTGCTAATCGGCTACAGATCCAAGGGGACGATTCCGTGCTATTGCGTGTTACCCACGCCAACCTCAAGACCTTCTCCGCTGACATTCGCTTCTCACTTCAGGTACCAATCTTACAAACAAACCTCCTATATTTTTTTTTCATGTATCAAACATAAATTTGAAAACTTTTTTGTGTGTGTCTCTCTCTCTCAGTCCACAGTGGATTCCGTCAAAGAAAAGCTCTGGAAAAAATGTGGGACTTCTGTTAATTCAATGTGCCTTGAGCTTTATGACGATACCAACACCAAACTTTCCGACTTGTCTGACAATTCCAGGCCTCTTGGTTTCTATTCTCCGCTTAATGGGTATTTACCCATTTCATTCCCTTTTTAAAAGTTGCTTTTTTTTTTTTTTTTGTTGAAAGCTTAAGAAACATCTTTAGCTCAATATGTTTTATCTTATGTTTTGTCTAGAGAAAGGTCATTAATTTATTATGTCATTGAACCCCAGTTGTGTGAATGTATGTATGTAACTATGTATGTGTTTCATTTTGTGATTAAAACTCGCCCAACTATATGAATTTTGGTTTTGTTATGTTGTTTGGCATAACGATATTGGGGGTAAGGCTGCCTACCAATCACCTCTCCCAGGCCCCATTAAAGTGGGAGCTTTGTGCACTGTGTACTACCTTTTTATGTTGTTTTGGCATAATTTGGGAAATCAAGAGTTGCAAATTGAGTTTGGTCAAGATTTATGCTTTGTTATCCTGTAATGAATTTTTTTTTTTTTTTTTCATGTTGTGCATTGTGAAGGGCAGAACCATTGTTGGTTTTGTCTTTATTATTGGCGATGTGGTGGTTCCTTGATTTACTGATTGACTGGCTTTTGTTTGTTAAAAGGTACCGCTTACATATTATAGATCTTGACCCTTCATCAGTAACGTCTGGTGGTTGGCTGGAAGACACTTCACTGGTGGAGAAATACTCGATTTCAGAAGAAGCTTATGAGAAACGTGATGGTAAAGTTTTCAAGAAAGCTAATTCTTTTTGTTTAAAGGGAACAAGCATTTGGTTGAAAATACTTATTTACTATGTTCAAGGGGGAATTAGTAAAGTTAAAAACTTGAAATCATGTAATAGATTTAAATAATTTAAAATTCTCTTATTTTATACATATTATATTTTTTGTCTGTTTCAGGCACTTTTAGGAAATTTAAGGGAAGATTGGCCTCTCAAAATCCATCAGCTCTTGGGAACAAGGTAAGTTCATGTGTGTTTGTTCTCTTTACTTTGGTGGTAATGATAGCATTGCATTATGTTAAAGTCTCTCTTTTCAAATTAACAAACTTGTGTTTATTGTAAGCATTGTGCTATTGTTAATCACATTAACTAGACATTTGTTTACAGAAACCAGACAACTACATGGAAGATCTCTGTGCCAATATCAAGGTTAGTTGTAAGCATGTGTGTTTGTATGCTTGTGTTTATTACCTCTTTTTTCCCTCAACTGGTTGGCTTAGCAGCTGCCTGACTCCCCCATGGGTGAGCTTGGGTTCAAAGCTGGTATGGGGAAAAGTCCCTACCTTAATAGTGAAAAAGGTATTAGCTGAAGTGGTGTTGAATGTTAAAGAAGTAATCTTTATGGGTGGTAAAATAGGATATAAAACTTAAAGATGAAAGAAAGAATTTATGGTTATTGATTTTTGTCATATGCATTTCCTTTTAGAGGTTATTAGCATCATTTTTTTTTAATAATAATTTGATTTCCCCTGAAAACAAATAATGCTTCAAATAATCTTGTACTTTTCTCTTTTTGTTTTATCATTAATATTATTTTTCTGATTACCTATCAAAAAAAAAAAAAAATCCATGAGATAACTTTTCTTCCTATTAATTATTTGAAATTTTATTTTACACAAACTGGAGAAGACTATAATTTGTATGAGTGTGTATTCCACACTTCTGTAAAAGATAATTAGCCTTGTCTCTTAGAAATTTTTAAGTACAGAGTAGAAGAAGTTGGCTAAGCTTTTTGACAGATTGATCCAATTATTGTGGCTGGCTTCTTAGCTTTGGAAGGAAGGAAAATGGTAAAAGATATAGCATTTGAAGGTTCAGTAACTTCAGTTACATGAATGCTTCTTTCTTTTTGTGTGTTTATGTGTAATCGTGAATTGTCATTAATAGACCTTCCGTCACATTTCGCTTGTCCTTTTCGTAAATTCCAACTTTAAGGGGGCATCATTTGTCATTCCATTTCCAGTGAAAAAAGATTTTTACTTTCCAAACTAATCCTTGTTTGGTGCTTTATTCTATTTCTAACAAAAAATATAGGAATTTTTTGGGTAGTCAAATTCTTGTGTGTACTGATTTATATTTTCTTTTTTGTTTATTATTGGACATATCGAAAAGGAAAAAAGTGACAATAATTAGATAGAGTGATTAATTCATCAATTATGCAAGAACAAAAGGTGAGTGATTAATTCATCAATTGTGTCAAGAACAAAAGGTAATGTACAAAACTTATAAAAATTAAAAAATTAGTGTAACGTACAAAGCACATGAATGGACCGTGCAAATTTGAACATATGTTTTTCTCATTCTTCCTTTTTCAACTATGTTTTTTGTTTCTCATTCTTCTTTTTTATTATAACTAAGGTTGGAGATAGATGCGAAGTTGAACCGGGGGAGAAAAGAGGTGTGGTAAAATTTGTGGGTCGGGCAGAATCACTGGCACCTGGTTTCTGGGTTGGAGTTCAATATGATGAACCATTGGGAAATCATGATGGCATGTAAGTTGCCACTTAATTCTCACTTTTGTGAACTTATAGAAAAAAAATTCTTATTTTTGTGGTTTGCTTTCTGTAATATTCTTTGTGGTTTCCTTAGACAACTTCATAGATAGTCTAAATTTAAGATTGTAATTCTGTCAATTTTGTATTCCTTGCATCTTTGTTTAATAAAAGTGACTTATTTGTCCAAAAAAAAATCCTACAACTTCCTATTGAAATTATATGTTGATCGTATGTGTAAATGGCATGCCAGCAAATAATAGAAAAAAGGTGGTTGAAAGAAGAATATTAAATATACTCATGCTAAAGGTTGTTTAGCAATAACAATATATTACTTCATCTTAATTATAGGAACCCTTGTTGAAGCACCCCTAATAGGGCTGCAAAATTGATAGGTTTAGTAGCAGATAAGCCTAAAAGTAGAAGGGGAAGTAATACTAGAATTAATCAAAGTTTCTGTCAAAGATAGTCTGTTATCTTCATATTTTTGCTGATAGTTATAAGTGGTTACTAAGCTTTGCTACTGTAGACACATAATAAATGCTAGATAGTTTATTAAGTAGTCTAAGACATTCCCAAGAAACGAGTTAGTAACAATATTGATGCTGGACACATTCTCACGTACTCCACACCTTACTAAATCATCACAAAAAATTTCACAAAAAAAAAAACTTAAAAACCAATACTAATACCGCAAAGAACTAACTGATTATTAATTTGATGAAGACAAGGAAGAGCTCAAGGAAAAAAAAGATTAAATATACCAATATTCAAGAATTGTGGTCTAGTTTTGATGTCGGACCCTCTTAGCACCTTTGATAGGTCATTTTAGTTATTAGTATTGAGTCTTTTAGGTTGAGAAGCTGCTGGATCAATTTTAATTAAATTCTATTAGAATAAGGGCAATTTGGTAATTTCCAGAAATCTGGAATGAGCTGTCCTTGGCCGTACCAAAGGCTCATGAGTCTTTTATTTAATTATTATTATTAGTATTCCTATTAATTCTAGGAATAGGTTATTTAGAGTCTAAGTCCTACTAGGAAAAGGATAACTATAACCTCTATATATAGTCTCTTTTGTAGTCATGTTATTTCAAAATATATTGTGATTGATTAATAAAATTCAATCTTAAGCTTTGTGTCTCCGAGGTTTGATGCCAAGTAACGCTAGGTGTGATGCTTAGGAAGACCTAGGTGTGATTGCCTAGTATTTTATTTATGTTATTTTCTGTTTATTCCCTGTTTCAGCCCCAAACAGCTGTCAACATTCATTCTTTTCTAACCGAAACTCTTAAACATCAATCCTTATTCAAGAATTCATCAAGAAATCTAGTATAGTGCTGAACTTCTTAACGGTCCTGCATCAAATCTTTAGGCATAAAAATATTTAATTTATTCAAAGCACTTAATTGCCATTTTTACCCTTTATGCTTCTGCACTTGTTGTGGAGTTACTTATTTATTTAATTGGGAAAGGATGACAAGTATTTGTTGCTCAATTTTTTCTTTTGATAAGTATTATATGTAGCTCAAGTATTTTCAGCAAATTGATGTCATCAGTTATTGGCTTTGAGCTCTAGCTCAAATGGCTTCTCCTCCCCTTGCAAGAGCAAGGTGGAAGGTGATGTCATGGGTTCAAGAACCATTGGGTGCATGTGTAACTTACAAATTATTTTTCAAAATAATAATTAAAAAAAAGCAAGCTTATGACTGGGTTCAGAAATTTTACAGCCAAGAGTAGGATAACCAGAAAAACCTAAAATGGAAAACGGAAGATCTTTGGGATTAAAATGCAGAACTTTAGGCCCTTTTTTTAAAGTAAATTTTTTTATTGAAACTGGAAAATGAAAAGACAGAATAAATATGCGCAATCCCTTTCCAATGAACTTTAGGCCATTACAAAGCTGTGTAAACATTCTGAGTATTCCTTGAGGACAGAGCCATAATTATACAAGCCATCCTTAATAAATCTAGAAGTTGGAGGCAAGCTTAGTGAGAACCTCAAATGTTTTTAATTACTTAAACTAGGGTAATCTCAATAGCATGATGTGGATTGTGGAATGTGATTCCTATATGTCTCATGTGGTGCATTTGAAAATATAGAAGTGCTCCAACTTTTATTCAGTGGCTAAGTTGGAGAATCTGATTTTAAAATTACTTTACAATTGGGTGGCGGTGTCTACTAGGCTACTAGCTTCCATTCTTTCCATGCTAGGACTTCTTGGATTTGTTATTTTTGGGTGTAACTACAGTTCTTCTTGTTTCTCTTTTCTAGTGTTTTTCTTCTATACTTCCTGTGTACTTGGCTAGTACACTTTTACTTTTCCATTGAATCTTGCACTTCTCAAAAGAAGGGAAAAAAATAAACTAGCAGCTGTAATGAGATGGCTAATGTAAAACTCATGCTCAACATTTATGAGGGCTTGTTTTGATAATAGGTTGATTTTCATGGTTAGGTTGTGTTTTTACTAGTAAACCAACCCCCTAAGGTGAAATAGGCAAAAGAAAAGGGCAACAGACAAGACAAAACTGGTCCCACCATAACTAGTTACCCATAATATCAAATAAATAATTTTGTCTGTGGTAAAATTATGAAGCACTATAGTCATTGTGATTCTCCTTTGAACAATTTCAACCTTTAGTCCTTTATGTTTTATTTTATTTTTGATAAGTAATATAATTTTATTGAGAAAGAGGAGATACCTTATGCATGCAGGATGTGTACACAAAGTACTCCTAAAAAATTAAAAGCTCTTGTCATTACTCTATAAAGTCCATAACAGAAGTTGAAACACTGTTCCTTCTTTGTTTTTGTCTCTAGCTTTTTTTGATAGGTAATAAGACTTTCATTGAAAAAAATTGAACATCATGTTCACGATGGTGAACGCTCTGAACATGAAACAAATATAATATAACCATAACTAAAGGAAATGGAGACTAAGAATTCAGCTAAAGAAATACAATTCATACACCCCCAAATACAAGCCCAATGAAACAGTGTACCAAAGAGGAGAGATTTTAGATGATCTTTGTTTTTGGCTCTAGCGTTCTGGTTAGATTATGCTAAAAAAGTCAGGGAGACAATGCATCAACAACTGATTGAATTATGAGACATGGATATGCTGGGCTGTGTAATATATAATTTGGCGGCATTCAGTAGCCTTAAAATTGATTATTGTGAAGCATTCTTACTGTGTCTTGCAGATACAACCTTGTTCCATTCTGAGATTTGCCTCTGACTGTCTGCTACTTAGTCTTCAGTCTTTCTTGTATCATGAGTTACTTATTTTCAACCATATCAAGTTTGAACTTTAATTGGGACTCTGCTTCTTATCCTCAGTGAATGCCTCCTGATGGTTGCCTGCATAAAGATTGTTAAATTGAACTATTTTCCTCTCTTAATTGATTGACATGCTTTGTTCTCGATATCCATGGGTTAGAATTTGTCTTGGTCACGTTGCAGGGTGAAAGGAGTACGTTACTTTGATTGCCCTCCTCAACATGGTGTAATTGTAAGGCCAGACAAAGTAAAGGTTCGTGTGCAACTATGTTCTAGTGACACATTATATAGGAACTTTAACATGCATGCTATTCATTGTCCTAGTAAAATGCAGAGGCATCTTACTGTCTTGCCATCCATGGATCACATGGAGTATATGCATAATTAGTTTACCTTAACGAATGTGAACCATAAATTCAAGGGCTGGAGTCGTGCGACTTCACTACTTAAGCCACTTTCATGAGCAAAAAGAGTGGCTTCAGGACTTGTCTTTGAGCCCTGCTAAGTGTGTGTGTGTGTGTGTGTGTGTGTATTGTTTTCACCACAAACCATTTCTTTATGGGATAAGATAAGAAAAGGATTGATTGACCTTTCCCTTGTATGAGAGCATTGAAGCGTCTAATGCTTGTCTGTAAATATCTAAGAAAGCCATTCATTAATTTGTTCTAAACTTTGATTTAAATAATTGACAAGAAATCTCTTCCAGTTAGGGGTGTAAGGAAAACAGATCCCATTGTCAATTATGATTGGAATTTTCTACTCCCTGCAAATGGTTGCTGCCAGTGTTAAGAAAACCGAGAGTCTTGGTTTGAAACTGATATTCCCCCAAACCAACTGATGTGGCCCGAACCAACCAATATGCTCCCTCTTTTTATTCTTCCTCCAATCTTCATCATCATCATCTTCTTCTGATCCTGTCTTTCAAGTTATAGATTTGTCTGCATCTTTTTCACTTGAAAACTGAGTTCAAGTACTGATCTGTTGGTGTTGATTTCATTGTCAATCGCCACTGCCTTTGCCACAAAGCCAGCTGATGAAACTGACATTTCTTTGATGTTGGTTATGCTGGTTTCTATCTGTTGGTCAGTGATTGGTTTTTATTTTTAGAAACTGATGATATCAGTTTGGTGGATGAAAATAGTTTTTAAATTTGAGATAAAAATCGAACTTTCAGGGTTGAACGTTATATTTCAACCTTCATTTTAATATTTTATGCATAATGCAATTGCATTTCAGTACCATACAACTGAGAGCATAGCTTACCAATTCATTAGTCTTTTTACTATTTTCAACTTGATCTCTTGATAAATTTAGATGCTGATACAAATCTTATCATGTTCCAGGTTGGTGACTATCCTGAACAAGATCCCTTTGAGGTGGATGAAATATAAGTTCAAGAAGAGAGCACTCCTATGCTTCCAGTTTTTACATAATGTTGATAACCTTTCTGTATGTATGAGACAGCAATTTCTTTATTTGCAATTGGTACAGTTGAAACCTTTGGGTGAGGGATTGATGTGAACTTGAAATTTTTTGAGGAAGAATGTAGTTCTTTGGGCTCAAGTGTGCTAACAGTAGTATGGGAGCGTTTAACATTTAATATTAAATGGAAAACGGGAAGAAAAGAAAATCAAGAACAGAAGTGTTGTGATCATTTAAATTGAATTGCCTCTAGAGTAGGACCTCTAGAATAGAGAATTCTAATTTCAATTGGCTTACATATTTGGCATAAGCCTTTTCTTTTAGCTTTTTAATTTATTTGCTCATATACAACATTTTAAAACCTTAGCATTCACATCCGGGTTGGTATAAATGTTGTTATTTTACCATCTAAAAAATGTCCACTCCTCTCTAACTTCCGTCTCTCTTCCCCTCTCTCTCTCTCAGCCACCCACAATATTTTCAAAATAAACAATTCTTTTACAACTTACTAAAGACTGTAACACGGATGTAAAAAAATTTAGATACACACCCGGATAAAATGGGTTTTTTTTTTTTTTTTTTTTAATGTTTTGGGAATGTAAAATAGCAATTTGGAGGTTGTAAATGCTTTAAGTCTTCTGTTTATTTGCTAATTTGCTAAAAGTTAGTTAAAGTATAGTTTACTTAGAGCATTCTCGTCAGGTGTTCTATAAATATTCAATTTGACACACCAAAAAGCCTACTTTATAATTTTAGCACATTATTTTACAATACACTTTACATCACATGTTCTAAAACAAAAACCATTGCCTCGGTGGTGAATCAACAATACTGAGATTGAATTGGTGATACCTTCAACAAATCGGCGATATCAAAATACAAACCCAATAAGCTGAGATGCTAGACAAAACAGTAGTGCTTTGCTCTTAGATGAACTAAACTGAACCAAGTAGGTTCGATGTATGAGATAGAGCAGAGAGGAGAAAGTGAAGAAACAGGAGAAAAAATAAATAAATAAATAAACCGGTGAAGGAGATTTTATAGATTAGTGATGATTGAATTTGTGAGATAGTAGAGAGGACATTAGTAGTGGGTCATGAATGGAAAGAGAAGAGAGCAAAAGGGAAGAGGGGAGAACAAAAGAGTGTGAGAGTGGAGAGGGTGAAGTAGTGAATGTGTGGCTCAAAGTGAAGATAAGAAGAGATTTTACGTGAGATGAGAGAGAGATTAATAAAAAATAATAAAAAACAAATGGTTTTTCCTTCCGTATCATTTCAAAATGAGATTCTATTGTAACAAATGCTAAAACTTTTTGGCATTTAACACATCTCATGATAATCTGTTTTTGGTGTTTGGTGTGTCAAATGCCAAATATTTGGCATTTGGCACACCTGATGGGATCATGGGAATGCTCTTAAAGCATCTACAACCCCCAAATTGCTATTTTACATTCCCAAAACATTTAAAAAAAAAAAACTTTACCCGGAACGGGAGACTACAACCAAACAATAAAGGTCCTTGCCAACTTGCCAAAAGATTCCGGGAACTCTTGCTACAAGGAGTGAAATGTCGGCAACGCATCTCAACATCTTTTTACCATAATTGAGCCATTTCAAGAGCAGTAAAAGTGCTTCTGAATCACTGAAAAATGGTTTCTAATTGCTAGTTGCATGAAGTTTCTCTCCTTTGCAAACCACTGGGTGTCATTTGGTTCATTCTTGCTCTTGTATTAACGTATGTGCCAGACATGTGTGCAACTTAATTATACCCATTGTCAATTGGCGACTCAAATTTATTATAGTGAACTTAAAAGATCTTAAATAATTAACTTCGAAATCAGAATGCATGCAATACTACACCTACATACCAGTTCCTAATTCTGCTGTGTCCAGTGAAACATGCTTATTTCATAGAGCAGTCATAATAAGCAGAAAGGTAAGCAAATGCAAAGATCCAGAAATAATAAGCAGCAAAGGGTATGAGAAAGCAAGCAAATGCAAAGGTCCAGATATGAGAAAATAAGCAGAAAGGTAAGAGCCACTAATGTTGGTGTCTTCATTAAGCAGAGCAAGATATATACATGACTCACTTACAAACATCTTTCTTTTCTACTGGTCAGATAGATATGTAATATGTTCCACCCAAACCCCCACCCTGCCCCTTTCAGTACTCTTTTACCTAACTCAAGCAACAGTATTACATCAAATCATTACAATACAAACACCTAGAAAACAACAACTTCTCGCTTCCATTCACACCAAAAACAAAAAAAAAAAAAATCCTTAGGATTGATCAGAATAATTTCACACCCTTTCTTCTACCTGCATATTCATGAAAATCTGTCAAATAATTTGTTGAATACAACATAAATAAAAGATGGGCGAGCTTCAGTGATGATAAAAAATGTGAAATCTATATTATTTATTCTGATGCATTGTTCAAGAATATCACTTCTTGCTGAAAAAATATTTCAGTAAAGATTTTAAAGCCCCCTGACAGACTCTTTCTAACACCCTTCCCAAACCGTATGCTGACTTCACTGCCCTCACATCTTCTGTCCAGGTCATGCCCTTTATTTGGGGTAAGTATTACCAAAATATCATTTGCCTTAAATGTAATGCATGTGTAAAAACTGTAAAATACCATACCGTAAACATCATTTGAAACATTTTGTTTGTATCAAGTTCATTATCCCCTTTTTTGAAACTAGTTTGAGTATGAAGTTAATGCTATTAAATTTATCAAGTGCCCTTTTACATGGTGTAAAAACGGATGCAAATTTTTTGTATATATGTGGCCTTCTTGAAAAGCTGTTTCACAATGCATTTTCTAATCTATGCAATATGCTAAAATCACAAAATAAAGCATGACTAATCAGTAATTTACTTGGCATTTTCAAAAGCAATTTGCAGCATTTATATCATAATTTTGAATGGTGTTTTCTATAGAAATACAAAAAGTCCAAAATGATAACCAAATTGCATATGCAAAAATTGTTTTATTGGTAAATTTATCCCAACTCTAATTAACTCTCTTGCATTAATCATTTGTAATGATGGCAATCCATCCACTCAACTGTGCACAAGTTTGCTTGCATCACTTTTCATAACTTGCCTAAAGAACCCATATTCATCGTGTTGAAAACCCTCTTGATGTAAAGGTGTAATAAGTCATAACAAATTTAAACATTTAACAATCGCCTTGATAGAAAGGCAGAAGTTCTAACTATGAAAAAAATATATACATTTTACATGACAGTTTTCTTGATATATTACATTCATGACTACATGCAATGCTGGCAATAGCACATTACCAAAAAGGCAGAGAGAGAGAGAGAGAGAGAGAGCTACAGATTCTACCTTCGTTTTGACCTAATACTTCTTTTGGTGGATGCAGAAACATTGCCCTTTTGATCTTTCATGCTGCTTTTCTTAGCTCTGGATTTAGTGACCCCTGTAAATGGTAGTACTACTTCAATGCCATAGTACATAGAAAATAAATTGGCAAATATAAAAAAAATTTCCTTCTTAATTTTGCATAATATACATAAAGTAGGATAGGGCTTAAACTAATTTGAAGTTTAACTTTTGGTGATTGACAGAGTCAGAACCAGCTGACATTGAAGTTCAATAACCAACACAACATTTCACAACATTTAATTAAACAATCAAGCAACAAAATTATTCAAAGAAAACAATCAATTGCAAGACACTTAAAGGGATCTTTCAAGTATAATTAGGTCGTGTAGTTTTTAAATTCTTAGCAAAATATATTTGAATTACTTACTCTAAGAAATGGCAGAAGCCTAATCCTAAAAGAAAACCTCATTACACAGAACTGGCGAAGAAAGGGAGAAAAAAAAGATGTTATATCTTGCTGCTTGCATAAAGAACTCAAAGAAGTGAGTGGCTGTGATGCTTGAAAGAATATATTTAGACCATCAAAAGATGCATTTGATTTACACTGATGAGAAAGGATTAAAATTATTTATAGCAATATTACATGTTCTGGGAAAACATATGATAACATGTCCAACTAATACTATAAAGTCCTTAAGCATGTTTTTAATACGCTAGTCCTTACTCAACTATATAATGCATCAAAGGAAACCTCATTGCAATACATCATCACACAGTATGCTTTACTCTTATATGTTTTCAGGAATAAAAACCATATCTGTATCATTAACAGACTAATAAAAGGCAATGATCAATTTTTCCAGCAATGTTGTTTAAAGCTTCTAAACTAGAGTACCATCAGCATCATGAAGAAACAAAAAGTACAAGAAATTAACATTAAACCATAGCAAAAGCCAATTAAAGTAACCTTCAGTATCAGAATCTGCACTATCTTCTCCATCGTTCCCAGATACTGGTACACCTTCCGTGCTACCAAATCTCTGCTGATGAATTTGGGCATTTCTTGCAGTCACTTCTTGCTCCTTCTTTTCCACGTGAAATTTATTAAGTTTATCCTCAAACTCCTCAATGCACGATTTCAGTTCTGGTTTTGCAAACTTCTTGCTCTGTTCCCCCAAATCCCCCAAAAAAAGGAGTTAGTGTAAATAGAAAACATATCTTGAACATTTTGAATAAGGTGAACATGAAAATAAGATAAATTAATGCCTTGTTTATTATATTCTTGAAATGGTCCATCACAGATTCCTCTGATAAGGCATGTTCATATGTCTTGAATGACTCCATGAGTTTTTTCATTCCTTTCTCAGTAAATGCCAGCTGAGAGAGGCAGTAAGAAATATATTCCAATTGTGTGATATCTGCACCAAAAGAATAGTCCCCCATTGTAAGTTATATTTTGATCATTTATGAAAACAGAAAACAGCAAAAAACCAACTTGACTTCTTTTGGTCTAACGGCATTTGGGACCCATTTCAGTCTCAGGAATATCAGCAAAGGATATGTGGCCCTTTAAAAATTTAGAAAATAATAACTTAAGGTATTCTCAAAAAAAAAATTATAAGGTGAAAATGACAACCAGCCTCCCACATCCCATACTTGCTGTTAAAAAAAATAAAACTTTAAACAAAACTAAAGTGAAATGACAGCCTACTGGTCTTAAAAATATGAGCAACGTCTTATCATGTGGATATAAGACTCAGAAATGTATGAAATTAGTAAGAGTATAATAAAGCTCATGATTAAAGTGTTAGTTACAGCTTTCAAATGGCTCAAATTACTAAGAGACTAGAAATAGCAGGGTTATCATCAACTGACCAATAGCAAGGTTACCAATGACTGACCAATAACATTCTATACTCATGTTGAAAGCATCTGCTATACAATGCGACACGTGATTAAGAAGGAAAAATAAAGGCACAGCATAAACTAGATATCAAATTGCTAAATCAATGCAATAGCAAACACAAACCAGAACTTGTCAGGTTGGTGAAATTGCTCTACTAAAAAGTACAATAAATTATGTTTTCAATCTGAAAAACTGCTATTTCCTATATCATATTTGCTTCAAAAATATACTAACGTTTAAAAGAAATGAAGAGAGACATGATTTAGCTCTTGCATGTTACAACAGTGTCATATCCTGAACTCTGACAAGAGTGGCATCACCTTTGCAAATGGTTCTATAAGAATAAAGTACAAGAACTGAATAAATGCATACCTGTAACTCCATTAAATCTATTGCAGAGCTTTTCAACAAGAGCTTCCATCTGCTTGTCCTGGAGCAATTTCAAAAGATAGCATCTAGTCATCATTACGAAAAATGCTTGGCAATTCAACCTAGTTAAACAATCTAATACCTTCTTGATGGAAGCAATTAGGAACTGCATGATGTTGCAGAAAGACTCTCTCTTCAAATTCCGGATAGATAATTTGCCAAGTATATCGGGAAGCAAATTATATATTGGATTGCTTCCTGTTGGCATAATAGGAAAAAACATTGTTCATTTGACCAGGAAAAAAATGACACAAGACAAGATAACAATCATAACATTTTACTGGATGTGTCTCAAAACTTACCCTTCTTAGATAACTCATGGAAAAAAAGTTTGGCTAGACTTGAAATGCGCTCTTCTTCATCTTCTAACTGTATAGCCATTTCATTTATATAACCTTTTACCTGCTCAAGCAAATGACCACATCAGCCTCTAGATTAATCTAACAAAAGCTAAAGAACAAGTAGAAATAAGCCAGTCTCTCAGACCTTCATCATGTCATTCAATATGAGATGCGAAAGCACCAGAACAGCATTCTTCCTAACAGAAACTGAAGCATCCTGTAACCGGGCATACATGTTCTCGGTCCATGGTTCTAACAGGTTAGGAAACCGAACTGCCAAATCTCCAAGAGCAATAGTGCAATTGGAACGAACAGTTTCTGAGGATGCATTCTCCACAACAGTGAAGAGAAGCTGTAGGTTCGCATCACTGAAAATTCAAGCACTCAAAAGCTCAAGCATCATTTTACGTTTCTTTATGAGAGAGAGAGAGAGAGAGAGAGAGCACGAGATCTCACCAAAATTTTGCATCAATGATCATAAATCGACATAAAGCAAGCATTCCAGAGGCTTGTAGTTCCGGATACTGAAAAGAGAGCAGAAGTATTGGACAAGATAAGAATGATTACTCACAGTAATGAGCTAAATGAACGCTTGTATGAAGAACTTTTATAAAATTATATTTGAAACAATCATATCATGTGTTATATTGTAAATTTGTAACCTTAGATGTGACATCAGTCCAATTTTTTTTGTTAAATGGAAGCTTCTTATTTTTTATTTTTTTAATCATGTTAATGACATCTAAATTTAACTGAATGAACTACAAAGCCTGATTTCAAATTAATGTAATGGGAAGATCATACTTTGATATAGTTAAAGAATCATGGAACCATTGAAATGGAGGATGAGAAAACTGAGGCAATCACCTTTTGCATCAGACTAAAATTTCTGCAAAGCTTTGACAGGAAAGGTGCACAATGCCCAATCAAGTTCTTCTCACTGGAATTACCAGAAATAATCTCTTTTTCTGCTTTGTCAGATAATGTATCAAGCATTGCATCTGCAGATGCAGCAAGACCTAGCTCGGCATTGATATTATTGTCCTGCAAAACATTATCAAAGGAAGAAATCTTCTATATCAAACCAAAAAATTAATAATGAAGAAAAATGAAAATATCAAATATCAAACAACCAATATTAATACCCTATTCCTTTTCATTGATAAATAAGTACAGCATCTGATCTTACCTTAAGTGTATCAGCAGGTGTTGTGCCATTACTTTGTAAGTTGTGACGATCAATATCCGCCTTTTCTTTTGCAGCTCTTTGTTTCTGGATCTTTCGAGCACAAGATTCGACATATAATAATTGATTCATGGCAACATGACTTGCAATAAATAGATATCTACTCAATTTCACAACTTGCACTGTGGTAAGTATTCCAGCACTACCACTGTCAATGTCATTCTGCAACTCATCTCCTCCGCTACAATCAAACACAGAACTAAGAGATTTCTTCACTATATTGGCAGCTAGTGTTTCTGGAGTGGGATGAATTGTATATATTGCAGCTATTGCTTTATCAGCAGCAGCATACCATATATTCTCTGGAAGCCAAGATCCTGAAATTAAACTTTCCAGCATACCAAATACACGACTGCCATTAACTGATAGCAACTTTTTCTTGTCATCATCAGATAATCTTTGAAGAGCAAAACATGCTGCTCTAGCAAGCAAAGGCTCCACTTTAGCCCAACGACCAAACCCAATATCAATAATGTCTTGTAAGTGAGAGCCAAGAATAACAGGGGATGATTTTGCCGCCATGCAAAGGACAGATAAGGCACCACGACTTTGCTCTGCAGTGGTTCCACTAACACTAAAGCAAAAGAAATCCCATAATGCTGATATCTGCAGAAACAGTTACTTTATTAAGGAACCACTTCTTCAAGTAATGGTAGAAACATAGTTTCAACAGAGCAAATTCTCAACAATGCTAAAAACTGATAAAGCATTCATGAAGCAGGACAGACCATGATCCATGATAGAAACTAGCTCTCTAAGTAAATTTCCAAAATTAGATCTGAAACCCTCTCTCAGTGATCATCATCAAACTCAATTATCACAAATACCTTCTATTTGCTTCTCATTTCCAACATGTTTATCCAGTCTGCGACAGATATTCTCCTTGAAGAAGTTCAAGCAGAACAGAAGTGTCTACTCAAACAATAAAAATCCAAATATAGTCTTAGCTACAACCAAGTTTGTCAAAATTAAATAAAAAAGAAGATTAAAACTATTGGAACAAATGGATGAATTTGTATTTGAATATTTACCCAACTTTTAGTCAAGTGGCTTCAGATTGTGTAGTGAAAAGCTCAAGAAAGATATTAGAAAAACCTAATGTTCAGATTATAAGGCTGGGCATAAAAGTTCTTAACTTGGCACAAAACCTGAGCAGAATTGCACAATCTACGGTTTGTCCATAACGGGCTTACCTAGGCTTAAGCTTTTTAAGCTACTATTTATTTTTAAAATTTGTGTGTTCATGTGTTAGCCCCTATAATTGAGGGCTAGAAATTATATATCATCTTTGAAGCTAATTTATAAATTATTTTATACCTATTTAAATAGTAGGTTTTAAAGGCTGAAACAGTCATCATTTTATGCATTTTTGTGTGTCAAAATCAAGAAAATGTACTAGACATGTTAGAATAAAAGCTCAGAACTAATTGATACAAGATATTATTCAGAAACATATACTCCACATACCGTGCCAGAAGATATATCACCTTTGGACACCAAGGCCGCAACAATAAACTCCAAAGCTGCTAGATCTCCTATATTTGAATCTATGGCAAGACTCAAAAGATTTTTTGCAGTTTCTACTGGGTTTTTCCTTATATAAATTGTAACAAAGGCATTCTCCACAGCCTCATAGATGGATTTATCCTGGGAAAATACCTACAAAAGAGAGCAAATAAATTGCTTTTAATTCCAAATATGGATCAAGAACTAAATCTATTGGGTAAATGTCAGCAAATACATATGGGGAAAAAGTGGGGGGAGTATAAACATCTTGACTTCCAAAGAAACTGTTAGGACCATTTCCATGGCATGACCAAAAATGAAAGCCTACCAGTGGCAACATCTTGCGGAGGCAGGCTTCTGAACCATCAATCTGGAACTGTTTGCACCTCATCAACAAGAGAATTGTGTTCTCAACATCAGAGGCAGAAGATGAAGCCATTAATTGAACAAGTGTAGGCATTGTGGCAGAGACACACTTAGAAAACCTTAAGCCAGCCTCAAGTGATGCAACCAAGGCCCTGGTCTGCTCCAAATTCCCAACATCTGGCACAGAATTATCCTTCTGAATAATCTCTTCTTCCGTCTGAGTCAAACAACTATCAGTTGAACTTTCCTGCTGCTCTTCAGCCAGAACTTGAGCATCTATGTTATGAACTTCACCATTTTCATTGCAAGTATCATTATCAGAAGGTAGATCATCCACAACACTTTCTGCAGGCACATCTGGTTCAAGTTCATTCAGCTTCTTCTTATACTGCTCTAAGGTTGCTTCAAATGAAGCTATTCGAAGTTGTGGGCCAAATGGATTGTGCTGCAACATCAATATAAGCAAATTCAATGCAGATTTCCTGACAATTGCAGACTTATCCTCCAACCTTCCAGCAGCAACTTCTGCAACCTCATTCCACAAACCAATTGAAACAGAATGCTCTTCACATAGTTCAGCCCAAACCTGAAGAACGCGGCTCCTAGTATAAGCCGAAACATCTCGACACCGTTCAAGCAAAATTTCCAACATGGCTTGCTTGGTTCGGAGACGAACAGATTTAGAACTCACTTCACCCTCATCATCCTTAAACGCCTTTGCAACTAACTTTCCAAGAACCCCAACAAGAGCATTCCTTATCTTATAAGATTCCCCACCAAAGTGTGGGACCAGGACTCCAATGTTGGTTGAAATCAGCTTTGGCAACCGGTCCGCAATCTCTACCAGAAAACGCCCAATATTTTCAGCCCCAGCAGTGTCCTTCACATAGTCTTTTGGGTTAGTCCTACCAATCTCTCTGACAAGGGCACTGGCCAGGCTTCCATCAGCATACTTCTTCTTAGCACCAGCAACTGCTTCAGCCATGGGGATAACAACAAAATCATATTTGTGAATTAGGTGCATGATAGAAGCACACGATTGTGCCATGTAGTGGTATTTTGTAGTGCATGACCCAATTATACGGCATAGAGCATCTTTTGTATCGGAGTCTTTTAAAAGAATTGCATTCTCAAACATAGAGAATGTATGTCTACAAAAACACAAATCATAAAATTTCAACTTAAAGTCCATTCACAAAACAGTTCTATACCTAAAATATAATTGTCAGTTATCCAACTTACTTCGCGATGAAAGACAGATAGTTTTCATCTGGGTCCGTTGAACCAAAGAGCAACGCAAGGTTGATCTCTAGTGAATTAGCAATCAAATTGAGTATCCTACCCCTCTGAGGCTCCCAATTCCATGAGTTTTTGATAAGTTTCTTCCTTGTAGTTGCTATTACCTAAATCCATGGCCAAAAGACTTCACCAAATTGCCAGGAAAAGTTGCAATATCACACCCAAGATTGCCACATACATGAGAACATGCAAATACTAGAGAGAGAAAGAGTACCTTCGAATTGTTGCTGGAACCAGCATTGGACTCCTCAGCAAGAACAACATTGATGAGGAAAAATGTGTAGATTTTAAAAGCATTACGATGTGAAGCAACCCTATCATGCACCAAAGTGTCATCATCTTGAGTTCGAGTAAGCGAATCAACATTTGGAAGAAGAACACTGAGATTAGATCGAAGACTCTCTACGAGATTGAATTTACAAGATGAAGGGAGACTAGCATAACCACGAATCAACGAATAAACACGATCAAAGATATCTTGATCTTCAATGCAAAAGAGCTCCTTGTCGGAAAGATCAAAAGAAACACCTATTCAAATAGATAAGGACAAAAAAAAAAATTTTGAAAAATCAGTGAGATTTCTATCATGAAGGGAAGAAATTTGGTTGTGCAAAATTGAAACATAAACTACCTTGTTCTTGCAAGTACAATAACCCACTACATGTAAACAAATTAGTTGAATTAATCTCTTTCTATTACTTCTTTCGTATCAAAATATCGCAATATGTGATACTTGTAATTATCTCTAAACAGCAAAACAATAATCAATAAATAAATAGTCTAAACTTTCAAGTTTCAAAAATAGCTCCCTTTTCTTTTCGTACATTTTCTCGGAAGTGAGAAACTACACTAAGATATTTGTTTGGTTCCCCAGAAAGATTTGAGTTTTAAAACAGAAATAAAAACAAAGTAAAACAAATTTGACGTCTTACACTCACGCTTCTTAGTTCCTGAAAGACATAAAATTCCGCAAACTGTAGCCAAATGCAGAGTAAACCACTCCCTTTTAAGTTGATTTTTCGCTTTTTCTCACTTCAATTTCAAATTTCTTTTCATTTCTACATATTCCTAGGAAACAAACATAACTTTACCGTTTTTTAGGGTTTCATAAGGAAAAAAAAAAAACATAAAAACAAACTTATGCACTATTTGATTGCTGAAATTATTGAGGTAAAAAACAAAATTCATAAATTTCACTTAAAAGTAGAAGAAGAGGAAAATTTAAGTTAAAATTATCCAAATAAATGTACAAAACTAATCAAAATTGGAGTAGAAATTGAGTTTTAAGTTTCGTTTTCATTTTCTCAGCAACCAAACGGAATTGGTAAGGCAATGAGAGAGGGAGATACCTTTGACGAACTCTTCGAGTTCAGAAGAACGAAGCGAAGCGACATCGATGGAGTTCTGAGCGTAAAGGCGGTTATCTTCGTGGTCTTCTTCTAGTTCTCTGAGGCTCTGTGGGAAAACGAAGTGAGGAGCCATAGCCACAGAGAGAGAGAGAGAGAGAGAGAGAGAGAGAGAGATTCTTTCTCTGTTGGATCTTTGAGATTTTGGAATTGGGATCAAAAAATTCAAATGCAACTGAGCAAGCGGGAATGTGTTTGTGACTGAAATCAGATGAGCCAGGCCGGGTCGGGTTTCATTTTCTGGATCTGGAGCGGGGACAGATAAGTGATAACTAATATAAAAAACTAGCTTCGCTTTGAGTATACGAGTACACGTGGCTTAAGTTTAATGTTATAATTTTCCATTCACTTCAATTTGAGACATTTCTCTCCTTTATTCAATTAAATCACATGCATAGTAATTTTTATTTTAAAAATAGAAAATACAGTCATTAAAATGAAAAAAAAAAAACCAATATGAACAGATGTGAAGAGAAAACAATTCAAACACAAACATAAATAAATCATTAAAAAAAAAAAGGGAGTACATTAAAAATCACATTTTTTTAATAATTCAAAAATAAAGAAGAAGAGATTTGAAAAAATAAAAACAAAAACCAATTTTTTTTTACGTGAGATTAGAATTTAGAAGAAAGGAACCCGAAAAGAGAGAGAGATAGAAACGTTTAAGTCTTGATAAAGTGGAAAAAAAAAAGTGAAAACGTTGGGCTTAGTGGTCCTATTTATAGCCAAAAAAAACCTGTCTTTATTTTTTATATATAACTTTTATTTTGAGAATCTAATTATGTACATGGATCAAATTATACCTTTTTTTTAAAAAGAAATTGAAATTATACATGATATTAGCTTACACCTTTTTTAAACTATAGATTTCTAATATATGTAATGATTTCTCATATTATATATATATACTCATCAGTTTTTGCACCCAATAAGTCATTTATCATTCATCACAAATAAATAAATCACTTGCCACAAAAATTTAAAAATTAGATGGACACATGGCGCATGATTGGGTTCTAATTGAAATCCTATTTAGAATATAATTAGATTTGGATACTTCAAATTTTACAATTAATAATTCACTTGACACAAAAAATAAAAATTAGATGGATATATGACGCACAATTGGACTTCAATTGAAATTCAACTTGGATTTTAATTTGATTTTCTTTTAGCTTTGGCTTTTATTATATAATAGCATGTAACTCGTGCTTATGCACGTGAATGATAAATTGTAGTGGTGCTTTTGATGTTAGCTTGGGTTATAAAGCATATAGAGTATTAGTTCGACCAGGACATTTAGAGGTACTAAAATAGTTTTTTATTGCAATTTTTATGATATTGGTAAGTCAAGTTTCTTATTACACTGCTATTATGTATATAATTTTGAAAATCACTATTAGATACTAGATATACAATATCAATTCACAATCATTGTTTACGAATTTCTACTAAATACGACACAAAAATAAAAGAATAAATAAATCTAATAGTATTTCCTAAATTGAATGGGAACATGTGCATGAGATCATCCAACTCAATTACAATTTTTTACGTTCCAGATCCTAGCAGACAAAATATATAAATATATAAAAATAATATAAAAAATATGTTCATTAGTTTAGAAAAAAAAATAACAGTAAAAGTCTAAATAATTTAATTTGTATGGAAAGCTAACAAAAGCGAAATTCAATTTTGAATCTAATTAAATTTTCTCTAAGTATTGGTATATTTACATTGAACTCCTCATTTTCTATATTGAATTAACTTACTTAGCACAAAAAATGCATATACTTAGAACTTAGTATAGCAAATAAGATAAAATGTATAATAATATTTATTACTTATTAAAAAAAAAGCCTATACTTTGTTTTTTTATAGGGGTAATTACACATAACCCATAATCCACTTGTGGTTTGGGTGAAAAATCACTTTACCTACCCGTGGAAAGTGTCACTTAACCCACATGTGGTATTTTTTCGTCAATCTCCGTAACCCACCTCAAGCCCAGCCGTTAAAAAAACACATCTTAACCCCAAAACACAACATAACGCGAATCAAAATACCCAAAACTCATAAACTTTTCGTGAGAAAGGCCTGCAATGAGATCAATGTGTTCTTCGTGGTTTGGAGTATCTGGAGGGGGAGAAAACACAAGTTTCACAACATCGAAGCTAGGGAAGGTATGTGTGACTGTTGTTGATCTGCATTTGGGTTATTGATGGCATCTTTTTATTGCAACCCACCCACATAGTTAAGGTTTGTAAAATTATCTCAAAATTCGTGTATGTTAAATGTGCATTTTGCTATTTATATGTAGAATCGTTTAGGATGTAGTTAATGCACTGCTATGGTTGTTTATATAATGCGTATACCTGAAAGAATCAAGTTTATTTGTCAATGATTACACTTGTTTGTGAACTATGGATAGTGTGGTCCCTATGAATTTGTTGGGAATCTGGTTTTGCATGTGCTCTATGTGGTCCTTTGTCCATGTGTTGTCTCTCAACAACAAAACCAATTTTATATGAAAACAAAATAGCACTATATTTGGCTTGCTATCTCTTTTGGCCTGTTGTTGTTTTCTGTATGTCAGTGTGTAAACAAACAACTTATTTTAATTGCAGATGGTTAACTTCACATTTGACATTTGACATTGAAATTCATGTTGAGGGATGTTTTGTGGAGGACCCAACCCTTGAATATGTGGGTGGGTTTATACATACATTGACAGAGATTGACCCTGACAAGTTGAGTTTCTTTGAAATTAGAGATTTATGCCATCTAATTGGTGCTTCTAATGAACACAGTAAATATAGGTATTTACTTCCTGAAGGTGGTCTAGAAAATGATTTAAGAGCCATAAAAACAGATGCAGATGTGATGAACATGACTACCCTTCATAGGGCATGGCCAGCTAACAAAATCATAATCTATACTGACATAGATGTGGAGCCACTGGCAATTGAGCATCCTGATGGTGGAGGAGTGGCAGATGATGGTGTAGGTGGTGATGTAGGTGGTGTAGGTGGCAATGAAGGGGTGGATGAAATAGATGTGGAGAGTGATTATGATGAAGTTGTATTGGAGGAAGAAGAAGATGATGAGAATGATGAAGAAGAAGTTGTTGAGAATGTTGAGGATGTTGAGATTGATGCAAGAGTTGAAGAACATGGTGTTGAGGTTGAAGAATAGAATGTTGAAGGAGATGATGATGATGATGATGGTGATTGGCTATATGAAGGCCTAGAGGGGGATGACTTTGGTGATAACATATTTGCTGCTCCAAACTCAATGCCACAAGGTTCTGCTCCAAAATCAAATGATGCTTCCAATACAACCCTAGAATCAAGCAATGCACCCTACGCAGCCCTAGAATCAAACAATGCACCCCATGCAGACCCTGAGTGGGCTGAGCCAGCTCTTAAGGATGACCTGGCAAAGCATGGATGGGTTTGATGTTGAGCAGGTACCTGAGCAGCTAGAGTTTAATGCTAAGAGTGACATGAGAAATGTTGTACTAAAAAAGGAGATGAAGTTTTCTAATGCAAAGGTGTTCAGAGCTGCTTTGAGAGAGTATGCAATTAAAAACCTATTGACATCAAATTCAAGCTTAATGGGAGGACCAAGATATCAGTTCACTACAAGAATGAGTGTGGGTGGAGATGTTATGCATCTCAAATAAGTGGAAAGCTAACATTTCATATTAAGACCTTAACTGATGACTGTACTTGCCCCAAGTCTTTTAAAAATAGCCAAGCGACATTAGCTTATGTTGCTAAAAGGTTTATTGAGGATTTTAGCAAAAATCCAAATTGGGAGGTGAATGGTGTACACAACCATGTGATGCAATATTTATCAGTTAACCTAAGTGTAAACCAAGTGTATAGGTCAAAGAGAAAGGCAAATGATTTGATCAATGGAGATGAGCAACTGCAATATGGTGTCCTTAGGGACTATGCACAAATGATAAACACTGTAGGCAATGAGAGTAGGGTTATATTGTAGACAGAAATGGCTGATGAGACTTTCCAACCCAAATTTAAGATGATGTATGTTAGGTTTAATGCTCAAAATGTAGGATTTTTAGATGGATGCAGGTCATTTATAGGTTTAGATGGTTGTCACATAAAGCACGGATTTGGTGGGCAAATCTTATCTGCCACTGCCAAGGATGCAAATGACAACATTTTTTCAGTAGCCATGCCTGTTGTGGAACAAGAAAATAAGGAGTCTTGGATATGGTTTTTGAAAATTTTTGCTGATGATATAGGGAGGCTAGAGGAGCTTCAGTAGGTCTTCATTTCTGATAGGCAAAAGGTATGCAAGTTTTGTTCAGTTATACTTAAATGGTTTACTTAGTGGGCTGAACTAACATGTTTTGTTTGTTTGTTTGGTTATTTGCAGGGGCTTATACCTGCAATGGAGACACTATTCCTTACTGTGGAGCATAGATACTGTGTGAAACACATCTACAACAATTTCAAAGTGGATCACAAGGGATTGAAGCTAAAGGATGCACTGTGGAGGTGTGCTGCTGCCACAATAGTAAGGGAGTTTGAGAGATGCATGCAGTACATAAAGGATTTGGATGAAAATGCATACGAGTATCTTGCAAATATTGCACCTACACAGTGGACAAGGTTATACTTCACTCCTATGGCCTTAACAGATTGTTTGGTAAATAACTTGAGTGAGTCTTTTAACTCAATAATATTGAAGGCTAGGGACAAGCCTATCTTGGCAATGTTGAAGTGGATTAGGGTTAGACTTATGACTAGGCTTTACACAAAAAGGGAAGGGATAAAGAAGTATGCTGGAAAGTTGTGTCCAAGCATACAAAATAAGTTGGAGAAATTAAAGGTTGAAAGCAAGCCATTTAGTGCTACCCCAGCTGGCAGTTTCCTTTATGAGGTAGCCAATCAGTATGAGAGGCATGTAGTTTACCTTGTCAAGAATACATGCAGCTGTAGGTCTTGGGATTTAAATGACATTCCATGCAAACATGCCATATCAGTCATTTATACAAACATTGAGACACCAAAAGACTACACCCACCCATGTTACCACAAAGAAACTTACATCGAGATATGCAAGGAGGTACTTCCTCCCATGCCTGGCCAGTCAGAATGGGTTAAGATTGGACAGCCTGCTCCCCTAGCACCTCACATATACAAACCACCAAGTAGGCCACCCAAGCAAAGAAAGAGGGCTCTTGATGAGCCTAAGAACCCTTACAAAGCAAGTAGGTTGAATAGACTTGTAAGGTGTGGACAATGCAAAAAGGAATGGCATAACTCAAGAGGGTGCAAGGCTGGCATCACTAGGGAGACACCATGGCAGAGGAGACAGATGCTTCAAAGAGAAAAAGTTGTAAGTAAATGGGATTTAAATGGCAAAAAAAAAAAAAAACTTGTTTTTATACTTACAAAGGTATTCATGTACTGAAACTGGTTTTATTGCAGGTAAGGGGAGGAGTGCCTGCACCTAGTACCAGATCTGGATTTGCACCCTAGCCACCATCCCAGCAGCCTACCTAGACTTACAACATGAGGTCTGCCACTCAGCCTTCATCCTTATAGCAAGGAAATCAAGCTTCACAACAAGGAAATCAAGCTAGGCCATCTCACAGGAGAGCAGGATGGTTCTCTTCCTTATAGCCAGAGTTTCACACACCAAAGGAGACCTGGGATACCCTACCAAGTTCTTCACAAGTAACTTAGTTGAGTTACCTCTTTTTTGGATGTTGTGTAGACTGGGATATGATATAACAGCTGGATCTATTTTTTATTTTGTAGTCTTCACATGCAAATAGGAGCACTAGTGGTGTAAGGACTAAAGGACAGGTTGCTGCACAAAGGCCACCAAAAATGAATTCAGTGGGTGGAAAGAGTAAAGGCAAGAAATGAAGCTAGTGGGTATGCATGCCAACATTGGGAGTAAAGCTAGTGGGAACATGTGGGCTTATAGCTAGTGTTTTTTGTGAAGACCACTGTTGACTTTTTGTAATTATCAATTAGTGTAAAAAACAATCACCTTGGAATGTGTTTTTTTGTAGCTAACCTTGGAATGTGCTTTTTTTTGTAATTTACTAGAAGTTAAGGTACAATACACTCCAGGTTATATTATGGTATGAAATTTTGTAGTATTATACGGAAGTTGTGGTATTATGGTATGAAAGTTGTGGTATTTATTCAATTTAGTTTGTATGAAACATTATTTGTCCAAAACAGTTTGTATTGAACATTATTTGTCTAAACCAGATTATATAGAAGTTTATTTATTGCTGCTACAGATTGTATCCAAGTAGATTTTTCCAATACAGAGTGTATGAAAGTTGTTATTGTGCAATGGTTGTTATGGTATGCGCAGGTAACTATATGGAACATTATTTGTCCAAACCAAATTATATGAAAGTTTATTTATTGCTACTACAAATTGTATCCAAGTAGATTTTTCCAATACGGAGTGTATGGAAGTTGTTATTGGAGAATGGTTGTAATGGTATGCGTAGGTAACTGTATAGAACATTATTTGTCCAAACCAAATTATATGGAAATTTATTTATTGCTACTACAGATTGTGTCTAAGTAAAATTTTCCAATACAGAGTATATGAAAGTTGTTATTGTGGAATGGTTGTTATGGTATGCGTAGGTCATTGATAATTGACCAATACTTCTTTCATTATATGCCCAGAGACTAGTGGCATGACCGGTTACCTCTTTCATTGAATGGTTGTTATGGTATGCACAAAATACTCAATAATTGACCAATTCTTCATTCATTGACATATCAAAACATTACATCAATAGGCAATTCATTAACGTCATTGCCATAACTATTTCTACTAACCAATTAGCTACTTCAGGGCAACAACCTCAATCTCTTCACTCTAGAGAACTCATTTGAGCCAAAACACAACAACAACATAACAATAACAAAAAATATCCATGACAAAATGCATGCAAACTTCCACATTCTCTGCTTCTCTTTAGCAAACATGGCCTTTTCCTTAACTTTTGTACAGATAGCTCGAGCCTTTCTCTCCCTCTCCTTAGCTTTGGCTTCCTCTTCAAGAGCATTTTTTTGCCATTTGCCTAGCTTCTTCTGCTATTTCCAGAGTTGTCCTTTTCCTCTCATTGACAAGTTGGAGAGCACTCTCAAGCCTAGACATCCTCTCTAGAGCCAAAGGTGCAGTTTCATTCCTACGAGGACAGGTTGGGTTATCAAGCCAAACAAAGAAATGACACTTAGGACCAATCTTATAACGGCTACAACCCAAGAACCTCCTCCCAAAATTATACAAACTCAAACTTGTTCTCAAAACACAAGTTTACTCATTGCACATATGCCCACACGAACCCAAGAAATTACCACTTGATGAAAACATATCAACAAAACACGATTCCTGGGAAGTACAAATTTAGAGTTTCACATAGTAAGTTGGCACTTAAACAAAATCTGAAACCCTAAATCGAGAACAGACACAAATACCTTGATTTTCTTCACCGAAACTACCTTCCCTAACTTTGATGTTGCGAAACTTGTGTTTTCTCCCCCTCCAGACACTCCAAACCACGAAGAACATATTGATCTCACCACAGGCCTCTCTCGCGAAAAGTTTCTAAATTTGTAGGTGTTTTGATTCGCGTTATGTTGTGTTTTGGGGTTAAGAGGTGTTTTTTTAACGGCTGGGCTTGAGGTGGGTTATGGAGATTAACGGAAACATACCATATGTGGGTTAAGTGACACTTTTCAAACCATGGGTAGACAAAGTGATTTTCGCTCAAACCACAGGTAGGTTATGTGTAATTACCCCTTTTTTATAAATAAGTTAGAATATCAACCTATAGCATTTATTCTAGATTATTGTTCTTTATCTACAAGCTAAGACACGTGTTGGTTTTGGTGAGATGACAACTAAATTGAAAGCATGAAAAATTTATCCTACACTTGGTTCAATGTGCAATCCACTCGGCCATTCCGTTAATTTTGACATCGCAATTTCTGAATTTGTCCTCTTCTTGGACACTTTGTGTAACTGATCTTTGATTCTTCTTTTCCATGCTTGAAGAAAAGGGTTTTTGATGTAGGGGTTTGGGAAAAAAACTTTTGGATAAATGTCTATTCTTACTCACTATGTATAAAACTATGACTTTTGTTTATACCAAAATTGATGGAATGGCCGAATGGACTACACATCAAGCCGAGTGTAGGAGGAAGAAAGAGGTAATTTGAGTATAAGGAAAGAAAGATTGAGATTTTATTCTAATTTTTAACCAAATATCCCCATCTTGCACTGCGTGAGAGTTAAAGGAGAGCTGTGACAACAGATTAAGAATGCAAAGGCAAATTCACCAAAAATAGAGAGTAGATTTATGTTTGTGAGTTATATGACCATGGAAGTGATCTGTTGGTTTCTTTATGTTAAATTTAAGGAAGCATTAACCCAATTCTTAGGAGATACAAGTTGTTTGGTGTGTTTAAAAATACAAAGCTAGATGGTACAAGTTAACAAAAATAAGATGCAAACAAGGTAAAATATCATGGAAAATATGGATGCTAGTTCACTTAAACTGGCCCAAACACATTGCACTGGAAAAAAATCTCAAAAATCGTTTTTTTTAATAGACTTCTTTACTATACTTACATTCTACGATACGTTTACGAGCCTCACTAAGTCTGTCCCAGTTAGAAGAACGTTTGATAGAAACAAAAGATGCATTTGTCTATGCATCAGTTTTGGCATAAACAAAAGTCATAGTTTTATACATAGTGAGTAAGATTAGACATCTATCCAAATGTTTTTTCCCAAATCCCTACATCAAAATCCCTTTTCTTCAAGCATGAAAAAGAAAAAAAATCAAAAATCAGTTACGACGAAGTGTCCAAGAAGAGGACAAATTCGAAAATTGCAATGTCAAAATTAACGGAATGGCCGAGTGGACTGCACATCAAACTAAGTATAGGAGAGTTTTCATGCTTTTAATTTAGTTGTCATCTCACCAAAACCAATATATGTCTTGGCTTGATGATAGAGAGCAACCATCTAGAATAAATGCTATAGGTTGATATTCTAACCTATTTATAAAAAAACGAAGTATAGGCTTTTTTTTAATAAGTAATAGATATTATTATACATTTTATCTTATTTACTATAATAAGTATAGGCATTTTTTTATAAAAAATAAATATTATTATTATCTTATTTGCTATAAAAAAAAAAACAAAGTATAGGCATTTTTTTTTTAATATGCTATAGGTTGATCAGCAGCAACGTCTTCCCTTGCTCCTAAGGTTGTACAAGTCTGCAATCTAGCGAGTATGGGTAACTTTAGACATCAAAATTTTATGATGTATTCACAACCGTCCGATTGTTCATGATAAAATATTTGTGATCAAGTTAATCTTCAATTGATGATGTGGACGATCATCGAATGAAATCAAGGCACGTGGCAACATCAAATGAAGACAGCCATATGGCAACGTCAGAAGAGAGGACCTATATGGAAGGTTTTTATTAAATGAAATACCAAATTAAATTCATAATTCAACTCTCAATAAATGCTAAGAAAATTCCAAATTAAATACTATTGGGAGACACTTAGAGAGAAAACCCTACTGATACTCTGTCAAAATAGAGAGTCATCTCTAAGTCCACAAGCATTCCATCTTTTCATCAAGATTTATTCCTACTTCTTCAAATCAAAGTAGGGATTCTCCTTCAATCCAGTTTGAGATTAAGCTAACGGCCCTTGCATCAAATCAAGCACATTCAAATATTCATTCAACTTAGAGACACCAAAGCATGATTCAAGATCAAGCCTCATAGCCCCATTGGATAGTAAAGTTTCTTGGAGATCGAATCAGAGGAGTTTATTGTACTCTTTCATTGTAAAGATTCATACAGAAGATTGTACTCACATATATACAAATCAAATACAAGTTGATTATTTGTTACACTATTTCGTGATCGTATGATTCATCTTTTACGAAAATTATGTGTACAGTAACATTTCCTAAAAAAGAGAGGGTGCTCACCAAACTACATATTCATCACAATCATCCGCCACTCATCGGTAGATGTAAGAAGATTTCAAAAAATTGACTATTACTTCAAGATATTCAATGCTCAATCTTTCCTTTTCATCATTGCTAAACATAAATGTTTAGGGTCATAATTTCTATGTAATTGACTAATCTTTTGACAAAACACACTTTACTTGTACATTGGGTAGATCTAAGTTGGGTTTGATACATATCAAGTGGTTGTATTAAAAACATGAAAATTAATCCAAAAAACAAGTGAAGAAAAGCTATTTTATTGAACTTCGATAGATAGCTCGACAGAAAGCTGCTATCGAGATTTAATGGGTAGCTCGACATAAGTTTAACACAAGCTCGATCTATTGAACTTTTCAAATTTAGAATTTCTAGATTTGAATTTCAGCCTATGTTGATGTATTTGTTTAGGGTTTCTTTTTCACAACCCTAGACATATATAAGGCTTATTTTAAGAGCCGCCACTTTTGGATACAGAGATCAAGAGTTTATTTTTCTCTATGAGAAGATACTGCGTTTGTACGTTATAGGGTTTTGTAACCAAGTGCATCCCGATCCTCATTATTGATGAAGTGAAGAACTTTGCAGCCTACAACCATTGAGGTTGCTCGAGTTAGTCATATATTGGGACCCGTGCAAAGGAGTTAGTCACAGATTGGAGATTTGTGCAACAAAGAAAAGAAGGCTACTACAAAATCAAGTCCAATTGGGTATTAGAGCAAATGTTCAACTGTAGGTTGGTATTTCGGGATAAGCCAAGTTAGTGGTAAGATTCCTTATACTTGTAACCTCTTGATTGTTGATTAGTGGATTTTTGGGAGTAGTGACCTTAAAATCACTTGGTGAGGTTTTTGCCTTGGGAGAGGTTTTCCCCATTTGCGTAAAAAAAAAATTTCTGCTACATTTAGTATTTTTGGTGATTTATTGGTGCCTTCACGATTTGCATACAATTTAGCCTAATTAATCAACTTTGATAACTGAATTGATTAACAAGGGTCAAGCTATCTTAACCCAACAATAAATATTCATAAACTCATATTAACTATTACTAATATGATGTTTAGACTTTGAGACGATTGGCTACGCTAAACTACACCCTCTTCCACCACTACGCACCCATTGGCATGATAGTCATTTCACAAGTACAAAGTTCTTGTAGGCGAGGGAGGGGGGGGGGGAGAGAGGGACAAGGACCAGGGTTCAAGTCTCCAAAAGAGAGTTTCACACACAAATACATTTAGATTATGTTAGAGTATAACTTCTATCCTGTAATAAAATAAAAAAAAATACACCATCTTCCACAAGTCTAGATGATTGATTGTGTGTGAGTTTGGGAAGTGTGTTTTACTCGTTTTTCAGCTCCCATGTTTTTACGTGTGGGTTTTATGTACTGTTCTTGGAACCCTTAAACCTCTTTTTTTTTAGCAAAATTTTTATTAAAACTAGGTCTTACGACACTATTCACACATTTTTTTTTTAAATTGCTACAATATTTTCAGTTTTCAACAATAAGCAGTATCCAAACAGGCCATGTGTATCGTTTTTGTGACACGTGCGTAGTGTACAATGGAAAGGACAAAAGGAACCCAATGTATTTACTGTTTAATGAGTATTAAATAAAAAATCTACTTTATTTGCTAACAATTTTCTAAGAATTTTGGTTAGCAAAAATTTTCTAAGAATTTTGGACAAGATGACTAGATTGACTTATTTGGACAAAGTGATGGACTAAATTAACCAAAATAAGAGTTGGGTCATAGGAGTTGTGATCAAGGTAGTCAATAACATACCGGTACGTATACTGGTATCGAAACATCAACGTTTCGTATCGGTTTAAATACCGGCTGGTACAATTTTTTTTTTTTTGTTGTAATTTTTGAATTTTTGGTAGGGTATAATGGTAACTTATTTGCATTAATTTATTAGTATTGTTTGTTTTCTTAGTATGCAATGAACAATTAAGATTTCTATTTTTTATATTGTGTTTTTTTTTCTTTTAATTGATGCTAAAGTCTAAAACCATGAATAATTTGTTTTCAATTGAGGAAATGTTTTATGGTAAAATTTTATATTTATTAATACACACACATATATATTTATTTATAAATATATAAAAAATAATAGTAGACCCGAAACGGTATACCGGTACCGAAATATATAGTTTCACTGGTCAAACCGGTACAGCCTCTTGTATGAGATTAACTCATTTGGTTGTGATTGAACTTAGTGGATATCTTCTCTCTCTACAACAAGTTGTTACACTTTCCTTGCACCAAGTGGTTACCATCTATTAAAGACTTTGGTAATTTGCATAATTCTCATTGAGTTTTTTCTTACTATTTTAAATTAAGCCCTGAATTTTAAATTCATTAAAAATATTAATATAGTTTAGTTTAAATGAAAATTTTTAACCAAAGTCTCAGAAAATTTAAAATACTACTTCATAAAAAACTCAATTATTAAGTTTAAAGAAATCTAGAAGAAGTTTGATTATTTATTTTAAATTATTTTATAATTCATGAATTTTTTTAAACGAAAACTTGGTCTTTCCCAATATAAATTCTTCATTACTTCATAAAAAACTCAATTATTAAGTTTAAAGAAATCTAGAAGAAGTTTGATTATTTATTTTAAATTATTTTATAATTCATGAATTTTTTTAAACGAAAACTTGGTCTTACCCAATATAAATTCTTCATGTAATTTGAGGTACTTTTTGTTCTTTTATTTGTACTATCTATTTTATTATTTGCATCTCGCATATATGATTCTAGAAATATATTTAAATATAAGCTTAATAAATAATTACGACTAGATTCTAATTACACTATAATTTTGTGTCAAGTTCCTTTCCAATTTAAAATTACTTTATCTCATTCCGCTTTAATCTCATTAACTCAAACTACCTTGCCAAAACTTATTATTATTAAAATATAAACGTGAATGACAAATTTACCATATTCTAAAATTTGTATTCATTTTCAATATATTTTATAATAAATCAATCTTCATATATTATTTGAAAAAAATTAAACATTATATAAATTCATTACATCGCCATAACAAAAATTACGTTAATGAGTACAGATTAAATATATACCTTTTCTTCTTAACTAAAATGGATCAATAAAAAAATGAATGATTTGCATACTCTACTAAATATTGTCCTACAATCTCTTTTTGATAGTATTAAGTTTAGGTACAAATGCTAATATGTATCTAATTGTATTTATTTTTAAATGCATTTGTGTGTATCAAGGGACATAAGGCAATTACAAAAAAGAATCTCTTGGAGGTGTCTCAAATATACTAGCTAAAGGTTTTGAATGCTAATTAGAGATTTCAAACCTAAGACTTCATAGATCTCAAGAGGTTTTGAAAACCACTAACTAAACGTCTCAACCTCGTAAGGTCATGAATTCGATACATCTAATTCTTTTTCCTTTCATTTCTTTTGATATCAATAATAGACTTTACTAATCGAGTTAACAAAAAATTATCTTTTATTATTTCATACCAAGTATATAAAAGCAAATAGATTTTCACTGTATAATGGTAATCATCTAATGATTCATCATTACCTTATTGATCACGGCAACAACAACCATCATTTTATTCTATCACAGTCACCATTCAAATAATTGTTTTTCCCTATAAAAAAAAAAAGTTTTAGAGCTCCTTTAAGCCTATGACTAAATTAGTTTTATCAAAAATATTTTCATTCTAAAAAATATCATTTCACTTATAATTTCCGTACGGCCTAACAGCATCATTTCTCTTATCAAATAAATTATCCTTTTAATAATAATTTACCCATGCAATTAATATAGCATAGCACAACTAGTTGCGAGTCCCCATATAAATTTTTAGAAGAGAGTCCCCAACTCCCCATAATTAATTACGATGATTAAGCGGATATATATATATTTTTTTTTGCCATAAGGAATCCAAACAGTACACCCAATAATTCTAATTTGTCAGAATATTTTACAAAAAAAGTTCTAGTTTGTCGAAAGTTATTAATGCAACTCATGAATTAATGATTTTTTAGAAACATTTTGTTGTTAATAGTTTTTTAATTTATTATAAAACTGTATTAAAATTTTTCTATTATAATTTATTAACAGTTGACTTTAGTTTAATTAATGATTATCCCATAAAAAACAAAAAAACTAATGATTATTTACAGTAAATCTCGGTTCATGCTTTGAATTGCGGACTCATTTTCAGCCTTTTGCTGCAACCAAAGCCCATTCAAAGTTGTGCTGTGCCGCAACATTCTGGGGTTACTTTATGGCATTTCTCACTGGCAATCCAATCCAATCCAATCTCCCTTATCATAAAAGCTTCTTCTAATTTCTCTTTTATATATCAAACAAATTTCACAATTTTTATTTAAAATTATTAAGTTAAAACTTAACAATTATTTAAAAAAAAAGAGTTACGTGGATAAATTGTAAATGATGAATAATAAATGTTTAATGGTGGACTCTTACAAATGTAATGTGACACCAATTATCATAATTTATCATCTTAACAAAAGTTTAATGGTTAAAATATCGTAAAATTTAAACGGTTATATAACACATTAAATTTATTTGTCTGTGTGATTAAAATTTGTCATCATTTTCTTTCCTGAGAAACAAAATTTGTCATCACTAAATATGTGATATCATCCTTATCTTATCAAATGATGCCTTTTCTTATCAAATGGTGCCTTTTCTTTTTTGGTGGGGTGGGACATATAGTTTGGACAATGGAGTAAAAAAAAAAAGAAACCAAGAATACCCAATTATAAGCAATAAATTATAAGCAAACCCAAAAGATTATAGGGACCCCACATGGCCACATGCCTTGACCCTTCCCTAGCCTTCATTTGCTCTTTTTCCTTTTCCTTACACTTCACCTTTGCAATTTTCTTTGGGTATGTATAACTCTGATTTTCATTGCTTATAGAAAAAAAAAAATTGATTTCCTTTGTTTCTTTCCAAATAAAGGGGCTGATCCTCAAATGTGTTCTCTTTGAATCCCAAGACAATTACTGGGTTTTGATTGAACAACCAAAACAAAGAGAGAGAGGCAATGGCAGTGCCATGGGCCATGACTCTGTGGATGGCAAAGATGGTGTGGGTGGCTCTATCTGGGTGGGTGTCTTCCTGTTTGACTGTTGCTGATGAGGTTGCTGGCTCTCTTAGAACTGGTGATATTGGACCCTTCCATGTTGGCTGATTGGACTGTCAAATTCACAAGTCCAAAGCTTTCTGGTTTGTCTCTAAAAACCATGCTGATCATTATTGTGGTGTACTGTAATATACCTTTCTCTGTCTCTTTAATTACTATTGCACTTTGTTGATCATTGCAAAACTATAATTGTTTGGTTATTACAATTTCTTATATTTCTCTATCATGCTGATTATTTGTTATGTACTGTAACATATCTTTTTCCGTCTCTTTAATTTCTACTATACTTTACTGATCCTTGCAAAACTGTAACTGTTTGGTTATTACAACCTCTTATATCCCTCTAAAGTTGTGGGCTTTCCCCATTATTGTTGTTGTTTTTGTTTTTTCCTATGATGAGTTTGTTGAATTATTTATGGATATGGTCATCTCATCAGTTCAACAGCGGTGGATTTTGACTTTTTGTCTGGGAACTTTGCGGTTCATATATGGGATTTGCTTAATTGCATGGAGCAAGTGTTTAGATGAAACATAGGATTTGGAAAAATTGCAAGCTTTCTTCACTTTTCACTGACATCTTGGTAACTAAGTGGAGCTATACAATCAAATTTTTGTGCTTGAATTGTTATATTCTGGACACAGTGACAACTAACGTATCTTAATGACAAAGGGAAAATAATACCAACCCAGAAAATAAAGGAAAAGATTGAGTGAAATAAAAAGGAAAAGCAATGAGCAAAATGTTGATGACACCTAAGAAGAAATTTTAATGGAATCCTTAGTGGTGCATGAAAGACAGAATCTAAAGGATCTAGGTTTTGTTGGAAATGAAAGAATTGGCTATTCTTTCACTTATAATTTTTCATGCTTATTGTTGATTGTGAATTTTGGCTAAGTCGTTGTTTTGAACAACTCTGGTTTCTGGCTTGTAACTGTTACTGATGATATGTGTGTGCTTAATCAATTGGAAGTTTTAGATGTTGTCTGCTTTGTAAACTTTGAGTTCCGTAGTGGGAATTTGAAATTGGCTGCTGCCTTCATCAATAGGCCGTTCTTGAAATTGGATGATGATTTTGAGGTAAGCAAATGCTGTGGCAACAATTTTATTGTAGGAGATTTTAGATTCAGAGACAGCCTTATTTTTTATTTGTGAATTGCTCAAAGCATAATGATTCTTTTGTCCAATACATGAAGTTTGAGTTTAATTGTGCAGCAGCACTAATATACTTATGCATCCATTGGAAGTAGATATAAATTGAAGAGGGAAAAATTAGAGATACATTATTGCTGTTGTATTATTTACCAATGGTTGAAAATTGTAGGGTACAGGGTATATTAGTGGTGTATGTTCCAAGGAACACTTTAATCTGTGCCCATCTGATATAGGGCAAAATCTGTAGTCTGTAACTGTAAAAAGTACTAATTCTACATTATGGTACTAGGTACCTTAGTGGTGTATGTTCCCTGGAGGACTTTAATCATTTTCTATCTGATAAAATGCAAAATATATAGTGCAATTATAAACAGTACTCATTCTATGGATTTTAACTTTTGAGAGACAATACAATCTAGGCTAATGAATTAGAGTATGGTCTAGACTCATGGGACAGAGAACTATCAATCAATTTTGTTGTGATAAACAAATATTCAGCAAGTTACATCCGCCCCTTTATTTTTACACTCTCAGTGGCATACACACACTTGCTTCATCTATAATAGTATACATTGGGATTCTTTTATGTTTTGAAATTCTATGCTGCATGAGAGATGATTTAGTGTGCTACCAATTAATGTGGTATGAAATTTTTAAATATGTCTTCTTGTACATAGTCTACCATGTTGAGGTTTGAAAAGGATAAGAGCATGTTGGAAACTATGACTTTTTTGTTGCTTAAAGGCATTTGATATAATAAAGTCAACATGGAGGATTGAAGGGTGTGAATGAGATTTCGGTATACATATTTTGTTGAATGTTTAATGTTTAGGTATGTGCAAGAATGCACGTTAGCTTCCAGTTATGATCGGGTAGGTAAGAATTCATTTGTGTCCTATGTTTGTCACCTTTATATGTACTCTTTGTTTATTTATTTACTTTCTTTTTGGGAATGCAACTACCACCCCTATGGAATAGAGGTACCCTATGGTTTGTTTGCGATACTTCACTCCCCTATGCTTAGATCCGTTAATCAGTTTGGTTAACTTAGGTGAAATTTGATGATGTGGCAAGTGCTTGAATCCCTTGTGTTTTAAGGGCATTCCATGTGGCAAGTGCCAGTTTGTGGTTTTGTGGGTTTCATCATGAACCCTAAGAACTAAAGATCAGTTTAAAAAGGCAAGAAGATTTTTAACTTATTAGTTTTATTGTCACAATATACTGAGTATAGCTTCACAAAGGGGGCTCTGATCACGTGATCTTACATCTTATGTTTGTTTCTTTAGTCTTGAAGGACTTTTGTCTGCCCCTACAACTTTGTGTTCATGTTAACTAATAGTCATACTATTCAATCTTTGATGGTCCTAATAGCTGCCTTTTTAAAAGTAAGAATGTTAGCTGGTCAAAAATCATTACTGATTTTGGCTTTCAGTCTTTGTGGCTATTATGTTGCAAGACAACTAAACCTTGTTTTTTGCTTGAACAAAGTTAACCTCTAATAGTGCTTAATTTTTTCTCATCACGGTCTCTTACAAAATTAGCCTGCAATATACTTCTGAACCTCATCAAACACTCTGAAATGTAGTTAGTTATGACTTGAAAAAATAGCTAGTAAATGCGACTTGGTTTAAAAGACAACTTGGGCATAATATTCATTTTCCATCTCTACTATTTTTCTTTCCTTGTACTAGTCTCACTATTTTTACATCTTATGACACATTGGTCCCCTTATACATTAATGCGTCCATCCTAGATGCTACTCATACCTCTTTAATGTGCACAATAAAACAATTTCCATTTTTATATGATCATAAACATGTCATCTCATTGATGAAAATGAACTGTGTAAAAGCATACTGGCTTGGTTGAGATCTTATACAGTTTAATTGTGAAAATGATGTGAAAGGGATGAATATTGAATACAATGCACATGCTTTTTATGTTTCACAAATTGAAAAATCTCAGGATCTTCTTGTATGGCCAAAAACCGGCCTGAAGTTGCTTCACCCCACTACCTTATTATATTTTGATTTTAAGTTACGTTAAGCTTCCTCCAGATAAATCATATTGAGAAGTGAAATATTATTTTGTTTTGTTTTGTTTTTATTTTTATTTTTAATATCGGTACGAGTTACTATGACATTGTGTGCATGATCTACAATATATTTGAACTATCCTCTCTATCCTATGATGTAAAGACAGAATAGTTCACTGTCTTTCTGATTGATAGCCAATAGAAATGATTGGGACAAATGTGAATTTGGATTTATTATCATTAAAGATAGAATGCCATCGTTTAGAAGATTCTTTCAACCAATAAGTGTACTTGTATATATGCATGCCTTATCTTAGTTATATGAAAATTTATATCCTACTTATTTGTTCACTCCTCATAAACATGTTTATTTAAAATATGGCCTACAAATTCTAAAGTCAAACTTATGGTTGTTGATTCTGTCATTAGCTACTATAGGCATAATGAAAGGAAAAGAAGGTGAATTTGCTACAGGGAAAAAACTACTATCAGTATTTATGACTACCTATAGTGGTTAAAAAGGTTTTGCTGCTAATATTCTAGCTTTCTATAGTTCTGTTGATTTAGTTGAAATTTGAGATGAATGATTGCATTAAGTATAATATTTTTCCCTTTTCGTGGACAGATCGGCTGAGGCTAGTTGGAAACAAGAGAGGAGATTGAATAAATGGTTTGGGGATTTAAAGCCATCTCTAAGTTCTGTAGTTAATACTCTGTGCAAATCTTCTTAAATGGTTTATGATTCATTTTCCACTTTAAAACAAATTGTAAAGCTTTGACATACTTTATAGAAGAGGTTTGATATTTGTTATTGGGATGGGGTAAGAGAGAGAGAGAGAGAGAGAGAGAGAGAGAAGGGGGGGGGGGGTTGGTTTGAATTGGTGTGGTGCTTTAGGTTTGACAAGTTCTGTAAAATTGACAAGGTTGCTGCATGACATTGTGTTTGGTGGTGTTTTGAAGAGACTCAACATTTAGGGCCTGTTTGGATGGAGGAGGGAAGGAGGGGGAGTGGAGAAGAGTAGAGTAGAATGGGCTAAAAGTAGGCTAAATTTAGGCCAAATCTACTCTATTCTCCCTCTCTCCCCTTCAATCTAAACAGACCATTATTGGGGATTGTTCTTCAAATAGATAAAAATGAAATGTAAATGTTTGGATTCCAAATAAAGGCCTGATCCTTGTTTTCAGTCATGTTTGATATTTAGGGAATGAAAGTAGTTAGTATACCTTTTTCTTTTTAATTATTATTATTTTTTTAACGCAGTTAGTTTGCCCATTTTAGGCAGGGTAGGCTTGCCTTTTCCCTCATTCTGGTTAAATTTTTATTGGCTTTGGTGTTTTCACAATGCCTTGATTAATAGCTTTGATCATGTTAGCCTGAAGTGGTTAGGAATTATGGATTATCATTGGGTTTATGCACTGACTTCCTAACATAATAATTCATCTCTCTTAAAAACAACTCTACACAACTATGGAAGAAATGCACTTGACTCTAACAAAAAACAAAGTAAATCATCATTCTAGGTCATTGATTCTTATGATTAAACCTAATACCAACTTTCATGCTTCGTTACTCGAAAGAAAGTACAAGCACTACCAGTATAAATAGCTGCGCCCAATGGATTTGTCGACTATTATATAATTGGCGAAATTACAATATTGGTTTATCAAGTTTACCCTGTGTGCACAATTGGTCTCTCCAGTTTCAAGTGAGCACAATTGGTCCCTCAAGTTTTAAACTTGAGTTGTATTAGTCCTTTTACTAACTATTGTTAGTAGTGTTACTTATGTGGCTAACGGAATAACGACTTGGCATTTTTTTAATGATGTGGCGTGTTTTTAATTAAAAAATTACAAAATAAATTTATATGTAAGAAACAATATTTACAATCCGGTACCAAATTAAAAAATCCATGTGCGAGTGTGTGTGAAAGGAATTTGCGCAGGGATTGGTGTTATGTGCGAGTGTGTGTGAGAGGAATTTGCTAGCGGACACATCGAAGATTGTAGAGAAGAACAAGATCTGTAAGTGTAAAGAAGAGGATTGTAGGAAAGTTGTCACTATAAGAGCACAATGAATCTGAATTCCCGCACACCAATGTTTGGTGGGGACTTTCATATGTATATATATATATTGAATTTGTACCCAGTGAAAGGCAACTGATGGGTCCTTGATTCTGAAATATCCTCAATAGTTACTGATGGAGTGTTGGCTCTTGAATACAACGCTTCAATTTGTAAATCTCGTTGGGAAAAATGTTCCTCCTATCTTGCGGGTAATTCTTTTTCCTTCAATTTTCTTTCTTACGCATTGAAACTACGTTTCTCTTTATTTCTTGTTTGGCAACCGAGAAAATTTTGGAATAGAATAGAAAAACAAGGGGAAAATGATTAGGTTTGTTTTAGGTGCGTGTCTTTGTTTGTTATCTGAGAAAAAAAAAAGTGAAACAAGAGGAAATAAAAAACAGTTAGTTTTTTTTGTTTGGTGTGGATAGCCTAATATGGATTTTTGGTTTCTTTGTTTTTTGATTGAAATTTTTGTGAGTGTGGAGTAGAATATATATATATATATATATATATATTTTTTTTTTAATTTGGTATTGGATTGTAAATATTGTTTCTTACATGTAAATTTATTTTGTAATTTTTTAATTAAAAACATGTCATATCATTAAAAAAATGCCAAGTCATTATTCCGTTAGCCACGTAAGTAACACTACTATCAGTAGTTAGTAAAAGGACTAATACAACTCAATTTTAAAACTTGAGGAATCAATTGCATACACATGGTAAACTTGAGGGACCAATATTGTAGTTTCGTCTATATAATTCAATGATGATTTCATAATCTACATCAACTTCCTTAGAGGCTGAGGCTTCACCAAATGATAATCCCTCTAAAGTTTGAACAAACATGATAACTTTTTCCTTGAGGATTTTGACTTTCTATAAATACACAATGAGATTTCTTTAACGAAATATTTAATTAAAGAATAAATAAAATACTCACTCACTAATACAAGCCTTTAAACAAACCTCCGGAGGAAATGTCTATCCCTGCCTCTCCCTCTTTTTCTCTCTCCAATTTGGAAAGAACAAAAATAGTAAATTTGAGGGGAAAATAATGAGAAATTCTATAGACATAAAAATATTGAATTTTTTTTTTCACAACTAACTAATTTTACTTATTGTTAGTAACAAGTAAAAACATGATGTTAATAATGACTCCAGTCAAAAACCAATAAAAGTTTATCTATGCAAACTTTTGGGTTGCATTTGCTCAAAAAAAAAATACTTCCAATTAATTTTCCTCCTCTTCACTTCCAAGTTCCACCCATTATTCAACAAAAAGTTCATTTTCCCTCCCTTTTTCGTATTGTCTCAATGATTCTTTCGTTCCTCGTATTCTCAAATTCTCAACTCGGTGCAACTACAGCACCACCAAAATCAAAGTAAAAAAATAAAAAATTTACAAATGCATTCATTTAGCTTCAGTTTCTCAATATAAGATAAAAGATTGTAGTTCGGAATTACTTAAGGTGCGTTTGCTAAAGTATTTTAAATACTTGTTTTCAGTTTTTAAATAATATTTTACGTATTTTTATATAATTTTTTACCCATATGTATATCAAAAAAATACAAACAATATTGCTGAAACCCCTCTAACCTCTACAAAATATTTTATATATTTGTAAGCGTAAATCTGGCCAACAGTAATATTTTACAGTAAAAAAAAAAAAAAGGGTAAAATTCAGCTTTTACACTTTTTTATCTTTCATACAACTCTCCCGCTCTCTACGACAAACACTGTCTCCTCTCTGCACTCTTCGCTCTTCCCACACAAACCAGACCACCGAGCCACTCATCACCGGCCACCGATCAATTCGTCGGAGACACTCATCGCCTAATCCACCTCCGCCATAGTGTGCTCCACCCACAGAATCTCGGTTCGACTTTCGTAAGTTTTCTTCTTCGTTTTTGGATGGCTTTCTGGTTGTGGTGGGTGGCTGGGTTTGTGGGTTGCGGTGGGTGATTGGGTGGTTTGTGGGTTGCGGTGGGTGATTGGGTGGTTTGTGGGTTGCGGTGGGTGATTGGGTTCGTGGGTTTGTGACTGTAAATGAAAATATTTTTACTTCGAAACAAACGGAGGAGTTACTTTTTTGCTAAAAGCTTTGTAGCTTGAAATGTTAGCGTTTTTTCATGGGATACAGTAATAGGGATTATTAGTTTTTTAGATTGAAATGTTAGCAAATTTTCGAGTATCAACCAATGTGACAGTGAGACAATTCAGCAATATTCATAGATCACCCATTTTCGGCTGTTGTGTCCAATATGTTATTCCATTACTATGCAATCTTAGGAATTTTTGTGGAAGACCCAGAACTGATCTTTATCACTCGATGAATGTGCCCGGAATGGCCAAATTTGAGATACCCAGAAGAGATTCTAGTGCCAATTCGTATTTGGCAAGGACTAATTGGCTGATCACCAAGTTTTTAAGAGAGGGTAGAATTGGGGATGCACGCCGAGTGTTCGATCAAATGTGTGAGAGAGATGTGGTCACTTGGACAACGGTGATCGCAGGGTATGTTAAGCGTGGGATGGTTGAGGAGGCAAGGAGGTTGTTTGATAGAGTGGATGCTAAGAAGAATGTGGTTACTTGGACAGCTTTGGTTGGTGGGTATGTAAGGTTGAAAAGGTTTAAGGAAGCTGAGAGTTTGTTTAATGAGATGCCGGTTAAGAATGTGGTTTCTTGGAACACAATGATTGATGGGTATGCAAGAGATGGTAAAATTGATTTAGCTTTGGACTTGTTTGATAGGATGCCAGAGAGGAATGTGGTTTCGTGGAATACTGTTATTACGGTGTTGGCGCAATGTGGGAGGATCGATGAGGCACAGGGGTTTTTTGAACGGATGCCTGAGAGGGATGTGATTTCATGGACGGCAATGGTTGCGGGTTTGTCAAAAAATGGTAGGATTGAGGAGGCACGGTTACTTTTTGATAGGATGCCTGAAAGGAATGTGGTTTCATGGAATGCTATAATTACTGGTTATGCACAGAATAAGAAGTTGGATGAGGCTCTTAGCTTGTTTGAGAGAATGCCTGAGAGGGATATGCCCTCATGGAATACCATGATTACAGGATTTATTCAGAATGGGGAGTTAGGTAGGGCTTGGAAGTTGTTTAATGAAATGCCCCAAAAGAATGTCATATCTTGGACTGCGATTATCACAGGGTATATTCAGGATGGGCAAAGTGAAGAAGCCCTGAAGATTTTCTCCAAAATGCTGGTGGCCGATGGGGTGAAACCTAATGAAGGAACTTTTGTAACAGTTTTGGGTGCTTGTAGTGATCTAGCAGGTCTTAGTGAGGGACAACAAGTTCATCAGATGATAAGTAAAACAGTCTATCAAGGTTGTGCATTTGTGGTATCAGCACTCATAAACATGTATTCGAAGTGTGGAGAGTTGGGTGCTGCTAGGAAGATGTTTGATGATGGGCTGCCAAGCCATAGGGATTTGATTTCTTGGAATGGCATGATTGCAGCTTATGCACACCATGGATGCGGCATAGAGGCAATTAGTTTGTTTAATGAAATGAGGGAATTAGGGGTCCAGCCTGATGATGTCACCTATGTGGGGCTGCTCTCAGCATGTAGCCATGCTGGTTTGGTGGAGGAGGGGCTAAAATACTTTGATGAGCTTGTGAAAGATGGGTCCATAATTGTGAGAGAAGATCACTACACATGCTTGGTTGATCTCTGTGGCCGTGCAGGGAGGCTTAAAGAGGCTTTTGATTTTATAAAGCGGCTAAGGAACAAACCATCAGCATCTATTTGGGGGGCTCTACTTGCTGGATGTAATGTTCATGGGGATGTGAACATAGGGAAGCTAGCTGCAAAAGACCTTTTAGAAGTGGAGTCAAAGAATGCAGGCACTTATCTATTGTTGTCTAACATATATGCTTCAGCTGGGAAATGGAGGGAAGCAGCTAATATGAGGTTGAAAATGAAGGATAAGGGGTTGAAAAAGCAACCTGGTTGCAGTTGGATAGAAATTGGGAATAGACCATATGTGTTTGTAGTTGGTGATAAGTCTAATAGTCAATCTGAACTTATTTGTTCTTTACTTCATGATCTTCATGGAAAAATGAAGAAGGTTGGATGTGTACCACATGATGATTTGATAATGGATGAGGATTTTGCAATAACATAAGACTTGAATTGACGTAATGTTTGATGGTGCTACTATAGGTCACATGTAGAAATGATGCTTAATTAGGAGCATCTACCTATTAGTCGGCCATATTCAATTGGATGATGCTCTGATCATCTAGGATGATTTATAAGTTAAAATGAACCAAAAATTGGAGAGAGAAGGGTAATGTTGTACTGTTTTTTTCACTTTTATGGGCCAAAGTCCCCTCCTTTCATTTATACAAAACAGAGAGAGAGAGAGAGAGAGAGAGAGAGAGAGAGAGAGAGGCAATGGCAAGGCCATGGGCCATGACTCTGTGGATGGCAAAGACGTTGTGGGTGGCTCTGTCTGGGTAGGTTTCTTCTTGTTTGACAGTTGCTGATGAGGTTGCTGGCTCTCTTAGAACTGGTGATATGGGACCCTTCCATGTTGGCTGATTGGACTGTCAAATTCAGAAGTCCAAAGCTTTCTGGTTTGTCTCTAAAACCCACGCTGATTATTTGTGATGTACTGTAATATATCTTTCTCTGTGTCTTTAATTCCTATTGTACTTTGTTGATCCTTGCAAAACTATAACTGTTTGGTTATTACAATTTCTTATATTTCTCTACCATGCTGATTATTTGTGATGTATTGTAATATATCCTTCTGTCTCTTTAATTCCTGTTTTACTTTGCTGATCCATGCAAAACTATAACTGTTTGGTTATATCACTCTAAAGTTGTGAGATTTCCCTATAATTGTTTCTGTTTTTGTTTTTCCTATGATGGGCTTGTTGAATTATTTATGGATATGGTCATCTCATCAGTTCAAAAGCTGTGGTTTTCGAGTTTTTGTCTGGTAACTTTGTCGGTCATATATATGGGATTTGCTCAATTGCAAGGAGCAAGTGTTTAGATGAAATATAAAAACTTGGAAAAATTGCAAGCTTTTCTTCATTTTTCAATGATACAACTTCAATTTATGTCCATCTGATATAGGGCAAAACCTATGGTCTGTAACTGTAAAAAGTACTAATTCTACATGTACGGTACTAGGTACCTTAGTGGTGTATGTCCCATGGAGCACTTTAGTCATTATCTATCTGATAAAATGCAAAATCTTTAGTGCAACTATAAACAGTACTCATTCTCTGTGTTTTAACTTTTGAGAGACAACACAATCTAGGCTAATGAATTAGATTATGGTCTAGACTAATGGGATAGAGAACTCTCAATCAATTTTGTTATGATAGATAAATATTCAGCGAGTTATATGAAAATACATATCCTACTTGTTTGTTCACTCCTCGTAAACATGTTTATTTAAAATATGGCTTATAAATTCAAAGTCAAACTTTCGGTTGTTGATTCTGTCATTAGCTACTATAGGCATAATGAAAGGAAGAGGTGAATGGGAATATTTGGGGTGGGTGGTGTACAAAAGAAGTAACAGCTGCTTATGGTGTTAGTCTGTGGAGAACTATAAGACAAGGTTGGCCAGCTTTCTCTAAATCCATCATCTTCAAAGTTGGCAATGGTAATAGAATTAAACTTTGGCATCACTTGAGGTGTGGGGGTTGTGCTCTTTGGGAGGCATTTTCAGAACTTTACAGCTTTAGTTGTAACAAGGATTCCTATCTTGTGGATGTCATGTCTTTTCCTAATCAGAGACTACTTTGGAATCTTCAATTCTATAGAGAGCCCCAAGATTGGGAGATGGAACAATTTGATATTTTTTGGAATTTTATACACTCTATGACCTTTACTGGTAAGGGGCAAGACAAACTTTGCTGGAAGTCGACAAAGAATAAGGGCTTTAAGGTTAGTGAGTTCTATTTATCCCTCTTCTCGACCCTTGACAACCTCTTTCCGTGAAAACCTGTGTGGGGCTCAAACATCCCTCCTAGAGTTGCTTTCTTTTCTTGGACTGCCGTCTTAGGCAAGATTTTGACCCTTTATAGATTGTGGAATAAGGGTGTACCTGTCATGGATTGGTGTTATATGTGTAAAAGAAGTGGGGAGTCAGTAAACCATCTTCTTCTTCATTGTCCCATTGCTTTCGAGCTATGGTCTATGGTTTGGAGCCTTTTTGGTGTGATTTGGGTGATGCCTCATGTTGTAGATTTATTTGCATCTTGGCAGGGTCCATTTGGTAGATAGCGCAATATAGACCTATGGCAGGCTGTCCCACATTGTGTGTTATGGTGTCTTTGGCGGGAAAGGAATATCAGATGCTTTGAGGGGACGGAACGGTCAATTCTTGCGATTAAATCTCTCCTCCTCCGCTCTTTATTTGCTTGGTGTTCTATTTTCACTTCTTTTCTTGCTCTAATTTTTTTGTTATGCTTGATCATTGTAATTTCCGATCTTGATGTAATCCTTTCCATGTACACTCCCGGTGTACATGAGGCTTTTGATTTATGAAACATCAAAAAAAAAAAAAGAAAGGAAAGGAAAGAACTTTTTTTTTTTTATAAGCACTACAGGGAAAGAACTACCATCAGTATTTATGACTACCTAGTGATTAAAAAGGTTTTTCTGCTAATACTCTAGCTTTCTATTGTTCTGTTGATTCAGTTGAAATTTGAGATGACAGATTGTATTAAGTATAATTTTTTTCCCTTTTCGTGGACAGATCAGCCGAGGCCAGTTGGAAACAAGAGAGGAGATTGAATACATGGTTTGGGGATTTAAAGCTATCATCTAAGTTCAGCAGTTGAATGCTTTGCGCAAATCTTCTTAAATGTTTTATGATTCATTTTCCATTTTAAAACAAATTGTAAAGCTTTGACATACTTTATACGAGAGGATTAATATTTGTTATTAGGGTGGGGAAAAAGAGAGGTAGGGGGGGGGGTGTTGAATTGGTGCTTTTGGTTTGAAACCAGTTCTGTAGAATTTACAACAAGGGTTGTATAACAAATAACTGTGACAATGTCTTGATGCTCCAATTTGGTTGCTGCATGACATTGTGTTTGGTGGTGTTCTGAAGAGACTCACCATTTATTGGGGGATTGTTCTTCAAATAGATAAAAATGAAACATAAACGTTTGGATTCCGAATAAAGGTCTAATCCTTTTTTTAGTCATGCATGATATTTAGGGAATGAAAGTAGTCAATGTGTGTTTGGCATGGATGAAATTCATCAGTTTATTTTATTATTCAGCTTATTTTTGGTACTATTCATGAGTTTCACTACACTTTTTGGTACTATTCATGAGTCTCACTGTACTATTTCAGTTAATTTTTACTTTTATCTGCAATACTTTCAGTAAACAGTTTTCAGTTTTAGCAAAATAAGCGGATCTCAAACAGACCTTTAGTTTGCCCTTTTTAGACAAGGTACGCTCGCTTTTTCCCTCATTTTGGCACATTTTTTATTGGCTTTGTTGTTTTCGGAATGTATTGTTTAATAGCTTTGAGACTGAAGTGGTTTGGACTATGGATTATCATTGGTAATGATATTGATAGCAACGCCTATTGAGATTTTATGAAATGATACCCTTTCCAAATTATAGACAACATAATATTCCCTCCTTAAAAGTTTATATAAATACGACATATAAAATAATATGACAGTTTCTAATGTTCCTATAAAATCTTCTTGAATTTCACCCTTAAAAAAAATATTACATGTAAGGTTAATATGAGTTTATGCACGACTTCCTCACATAATATTTCGTCTCTCCTAGAACCAATTCTATACGACTTTGGAATAAATGTTATGACACTACACTTGGCACTAACAAAAAACAGAGTAAATGATCATTCTAGGTCATTGATTCTTAAGATCAAACCTAATCCCAACTCTCATCCTTCCTTACTCGAAAGAAAGTACAAGCACTACCAGCATAAATAATTGCCCCCGTTGGATTTGTCAACTATAATATATAATTCAATGGTGATGAATAATCTACAACTTTCTTTGAGGTTGAGGTTTCACAAAATGATACTTCCTATAAAGAATGAACAAACATGATACTTTCTCCTTGAGGTTTTTATAAATACAACAAATAAGTCATATACCCTCTCACAATGAGACTTCCTCAACGATTTTAATTTTAAACAAAAATATTCCCACTCATTTATACAAGCCTTTATACAAACCTCAAGGAGGGAATATACAGGCCTCTATGGATTAAACCTCTCTTGCTATTTTATTTTGTATCAGTTGTCAACTATTATTGGTGAAGCTTCTATCCCTCTTGTTGTTCATTTTGTAATTCATTTGAACCTTACATTATACTTCTTTATGAGGTTCTCTTGTATAATCCTTGTGTATTTGAGTTTATCCCTTCTCACAAAAAATTTACTTCTTGTCTCCCAAAGGAAAAAGAAGTAGAAGATAAAGATGCAGCATGTATTGCTAAAAACATGCACAGCAGCACAGGCAATCGAGCATTCAAGGAAGCTTGAGGTGAAAGGCAATCAGCTTTGTTTCTATGCTTTGATAAGCTTGCTTACTAATTTAAGATATATGATAAACTAATATTGGGGTAGGCTACAGTGATTAATTATCCTCCCAACCAAATGACTAATTATTATTTTGAAGCTATGGTTCATCAGGTGGGAATCTGAGCAACTGTAAGAGTGCAACAAACTACAATCATTAAGGTGATTAAAGGTTGGAGAATTAGCCTTTTCTGCAATTCTAAAAAAAGTTTATTCAAAGGTATATCTCTTCTTTTAGTGAGGTGCCAAAGGTTGCTATTGTAGCCACTCTTGCTATTAGCATTTTGAGATTGGGCTGTGATTAAGGGTTTTTTGGGTTTTATTTATTGATCCTTTCTTCTTATTCTGTAATTTTTAAGCAATGGTGAAGCTAAGGTATACAGGACTACAAATCATCCTACTTTTCTCTTCTATATTATAATTTAATGTATAAATTCTATTGACAGAATCTATATATATATAAAAGTTGAAGCACAGCATTTATTGTTACTATACTCCAGTTGAGCCACATCATCAACCATGTCACTTTTTTTTTTTTTCATTTCATTTTTTAAACAATATTAATATATAAATAAATAGTGCAACATTACCGATTCTCTAACTCATTAAATCCAACTCACCATGAACAACTTTACACATTCTTTAACTCATTAAATCTAAGTCACCATTAATTTATCCTTCTTCCAATTCTCAACTCTTCATTTTCCCTTTCAAAACCATTTCGTTGTTTTTAGCACTATAAATTTACAGTTGCTCTCTCTACCTCCGCAAAAAGTTGCCAAAGTGGCATCAGATTTGGAAAGTCCCTTTGAGGTTTGTTCTTTTCCTTCTTATTTTTTCTTTTCCCCCCACTTCAGTTTTTCCATTGGATTTCTAAAGTTTGTGGATGATATGTTTTTTTGTGGGTTGTCGACAATGTGATCACTTTGGGGCTATGGGTGACTAGGATTGGTTTGTCTGTTATGAGAAGGGTTTTCAAGAATTAGAAATTCCTACGACAACTTCTTACTTCATATTCATATTGTATCATTTTTATTTTATATTTGTGTTTTTCCTGTTCAATTTATTTATCTTTGACATTTTAGTTTTCTTACATTTTACATTTGTTTAACTCTATGTAAAAAAATGAAGAATAGAAAACCAAAGTTTAATGTATTTACCTATGATTGTTTTGAAACAATAATAGAGTATACGTTGTAATTATATTCCAATTACTGCTTTCATATATTTTGACTCAATGGTTCTTTTTTGTTGTGGAACATTTCTCAAATTCTGTTTGGCTTCAACAAATATTATGTTTAGCACACTTTTTCTTATTATGTGTAGCATATAATAATTTGATCATATAGTCCAATAGACAATAAAAAATCTACCTCAAAAGTTTGGTCACGAAGAAATAGAAAATCTCAAAACATGATTAATTGGGGATTTAATTTTTATTTGATTTTGATAATGCTAAATGTAGAATTTGGTTCTTGCAGGGTTTAGGATCATTGACCTAGATACATGAGAGTTTAACAATGAAGGTTTCTTAAGTGGCTAAAGACATTTCTAAGGAACTTTAAGAAAAGAAAGAATTGTTTTTTTCAAAACTTCCATTATTATATATGGTATAGATAAGTATAGACATTGTTTTTTGTTTTTTATTCTTCATTGATTTCATGATTTAGTTATTAAGAAAAATCCAAAATAATAGAACGGAAATCGATAATACTTTTTAAAATAATTCAATTTTTAAAGAGAACAAATTATTTTCAATAATTTTTAGAGAATAAATTATACATTATAGCATATTACAAAATAATTAAATATTCTCAGTGAGTCTACTGCTAGTGAATATTAAAACTTGGAACATGTTTTCAATTTCCTTATCATTTTTTTAAGACTCAATTACCATATTGTTAAGTACCTATAGCATGGTGCTATAGAATATGAAAAAATATCTAGTGTTTTGAATGCATATAGAATCATACTCACATCATCTAGGCCCACACTTGTCACGAATGTGATATTGCATGCATCCCAAAATCCAAATGCTAGATAATCATCTCTTAAATACCACCTGAACAAACACGCCAAACCAACATTAATTGTTTTTTGACTATCTTGCTCACGACAATTACATTAACCAATCTAGTGCTTGTTTGCTAACACTTGATAATGACATTGACCAAGTCACTCACCACACAAATCTTCATAAGCTAAGCATGAGCTTGTTTGTCAGCATTTGATAATTAAAAGATGCATTTGCCTCATGAACATGGTATGTCAGAAGCTGAATACGATGTGCTCCTTGTACATGTAACAATATGTATCTTTCCTTCATCCCTTCAAAGACACTCGGGTGGTGAGTTCAATGAATTTAAAGAGCATACTATAAATCAAAATATTCCAAGTTCCATCTACCACACTATTGGCTAATGGAGAGTTTCGGAATGTTTTATAGGTAAAAAGTGAAATAATCTAACTACTTATTATATACGTAAAAAATAAAAAACCTTCCCTCTTTTAAAATTTGAAATAGCATAACAATAAAGTGGGTGCGATTGTGACTCTCTTGGTACCAGAGGCCTGAGCAGCACATTGAAACAAAAGAGTCATGGTCTGGTCTGTGTGTCATTAGGTCTCAATTGGTGCAAGGTGGTCCAGCATCTTATCATATGTCCATTTCTATATGTTAATTGGGGTGCAAATGATGGCAACCTTTGTATATTTATGGGCTTGGATTTCATCACGTCTTTCTGCTTTTCCTTTTACCTTGCCAGATAAACTGACAAGTAACTATCATTCTTTCATTACGTAATAAGCTTTCAGCTTTGTTTGTATACTGAAACGCGGAGAAAATTAAACCAAAAAAAGAAGAAAAGTTTTGTGGTTTTAAGTTTTAACTGTTTCAGCTTTCCGGGAAAAATGCACACACTCTCTTAGCATAATTATAAAGTATCATCTGGATGGGTATGAAATATGTAATACCTTTTTTTTTTTTTTTTTTATGATCATCACCGTCATCGTCATTATTATTATAGAGTTAAGGTACTATATTTGTGTGGGTCATGACAAAATATGAATTAAATCCCTGTAAAAGGAGAAATGGAAAAAAAGAAAAGAAGAAAAAGAAGAAATTTAAAATAGATCAACTTGACTAGCTTTGTAGCTTGTAGTGTGGTTAAGATTACTCTAACTCTAACCTAATAAATTTTAGTTTTCCTCTTGTCATGAATTCTGAAATAGTTTGCCTAGCCTAAATGTTAAGCTTTACATGATCAGCCAAGTCTTCTAAAAGATTGCATTTGTTCATTCAATTTCACTATAAATTCTGTGTTCTAATAACCTAAGAGGAGTGGAAATAAATTAAAGAAATAACACTGATTATAAATAGTCATTTATCAATAACATAATAAATTAATTTTCTTTTTGGTTTTGTACTTGAAAATTGACACCACAATTTATAAGATTTATGTAATAAAATTTATAGCATTCTTGCATTACTCGATTTTCTATCTATAGCACTGGGGTGGATAATTTCTTCTCAAATGGTAATTATGTGTTGGTGTAATTTTTCAAAATTTCAATGAGTTTATTTTATTTTTTTCCCTGCAAAGTTTCAATAAGTTCGTCATTTAATTTTCTTAAAAAAACTATTAAGGAATCCAACAACCCTGTTACAATTTGCAACACGAATTAGAGTTGAATAGAGTATTCTTCTATTTAAATAATCAAATGAAGAGAAACTTTCAGTTCAGGTCCAATTCAATCCAGCAAGGCGTTAGCTAGATGTTGTAGGGAAAATTAAAACTTTCATGAGAACTGTTCCTTGCTTTTACTTCCATGAGTGCCACTTTCTTTGGGAAACAGATAGCATAACACATTAATCATTTCCACGAGACATTGCCAAAAGGATGACAATAATTTCTCATCACTCACAACAAGAAGGTCATGTTAAATTGGGTTGAATGTTGACAATAATTTGTCATCACAAAGTAGTTCACAACAACAAGGTCATGTTAAATTGGGTTAAATGTTTGATCTCACAATTATGTAATATTGAAAGTCCTAACATGATTCTATAACTTAACATCTAAATTATTCTTATCTTAAGTGTACAAATTGGAACCCAAGTTTTCTTTTTATGGCAAACTAGCGAGTATCACTAAATCACAAAGATATTGAATATCACTAAATCTCATACACATTGACATTTCAAATTACTCATTTAGTTTAATAGAATGAGATAGGTAATAAGATAGTTATGGGAGTGATCATAATGTATTAAGTATTAGCCAATGGCTTTTGGTCCAAATGGAACTTTCACTCCCCAAAGCATTGTGTGTTGGGTGAGAGTAAAGGTTAGGATCATGTCATAATCTTATGATCACATTTCTTTTTGTTTGATGTTCACAATTTTTTTGAGCCTCGGGTTGGGTTGGGTTAGATTCAAGCTACTAGTTTTTTTTTTTTTTTTTGTTGAAAAACTATTTGACTCGACTTAACATATATAAATTTATTTTACTGACATTATTTTAGTTTTTATTTATTATTTAACTTATATTGGTATTTTGATTCTCTCAAAAAAAAAATTTGGTACTTTGATAAATATTTTTGACGAATTTGGAATATAGTTCAGTCATATCATAACAATGTATTGAAAAATGAAAAAAAAATTTATAAAATTCCAATTTTACAAGGCATGAAACATTTATGCTCAACTCTAATGATATGTGTTGAGATGGTTTCTACCCATGTAATTGGTTGGGTTAGGTTGAAAATTTCTCAACCTAAAAGGGTTGAATTAGGTTGAAAAATCTCTGATCCGACCTTTGCACCCTCTAAAAACTAAGGTCATAGACTCATAGGGTGACAATAATTTGTTTATAGGAATGCTAAGCTGGACTCAACTGCTACCAATCAGATATGCTTGAATAATGAACAAGCCAATCAGAACAGAGTTAGAAAAGCAAAATCTAACAACATCCACTTATAAAATAAAGTTGCTGTAACAGAATCTGCCTTTTGCTTATTCCTTGATTGCTTCCATTAAGGAGAACTGTATTTAAAATTCACGTGATTTTTTGCGAGTAACTTGAAGACAAAATCTTCTGTGAACAGTGAACTTGACTTCTTCTAACCAAAATTGAATACAGTTATAAAAGAGCCAAAATTTGAATAGTGCATTTATCTTTATATATTTTATAAAGAGCCAAAATTTGAAAAACTATAATTGAATTTGAATAGCTAAAAATGTTTTATTCGAGATATATAACTTTAAAAAGAAAAATCAAGACACTAATTAGTTATTAGTGTAAACAGATTTAAAATGTATAACCTAAAACATATAACCTAAAACATAATTATGAAATTAGTTTTAAAAAAAATACTATAAGACATGCTTCGCTTTTTTTCATGAAACTTCCCTCGAGTAATTCATAATATAAAAAGAAATTTATTACATTTGGTAAATTAAAAAAAGTATCAAATATCAGATTTGAGCAAATCAAGTATGGTTTGCCAAGTATTCATAGGTTCAAAAATCGAAACAGAAAAAGATCTTTTGCATTCTTTCCGCAAAAACATTATTTCATCCAGAGTCCGTTTGGATAGAACTTATTGCTGAAAACTGAAAACTGAAAACTGAAAATACTGTACAAAAATAATTTTTTAATGTGTAAAAATTACTGTTCATCCCAAAAATTACTGTTCATTGGCCTAAAATCACTGTTCATGGCCAATGAACAGTGACACATGCGCGTGGAAAAAAAAAAAAAAAACTGGCCAGACGTGGACGCAGCCTCCTATCCAAACGCATTCTGAGAGTATGACATACCAGCCAATTTTTTCAACCTTATTTAATTCTTGGAAACTTTCCGGAAATGTAAATATTATTAGAAAGAAAAAAGAACACATTCTTTGAAGCATTAACCAAACACACCTTCAATTCAAATCTTCCCAATCTATTAATAATGCCCCAAGAAGCAAACTTAATAACTGTCAATTATTGATTTCATCGAACAGATCCGTATAACAACATTGATTTCATCAACTCCTCCCACCCCCACATCCAACCCATCTTGAAAGCTCCTTATAACCAACACACTATTCTCTCTCTCTCTCTCTCTCACTTTCCCTCCAATCCTTCCCTCCATGTCTCCAAAGGCAATCCCATCTCTCTCTCTGTGTGGAGATCTCTTCTCTTCCTAACAACAGCAATCAAAAAATTCCCACAAAAAGGCCTTTTTCCAATTTCCAGAAGAGCACACTCCCAAAACCAAACAAAACCATCCCCTCAAAACAAAAGAGCCTCTTAAAGGAGACACAAACCAAGAACCAAACCAAAAGGTTTTGAGAGAGAGAGAGAGAGAGAGAGAGAGAAAAGGTAGAACACACTTTTTTGGAGTTTTGGGTTTGAGTTGACCACTTTATCTCCATTTTCTCTCAATCACTCATTCTTTCATTCATGGGTTGCTCTTCTTCAAAACCCAACCCCCATTTCTCAGCAGAACTCCCATCATCTAACCCTTCACCATCATCATCATCATCTTCTGCCTCAGCTTCACATTCACAGTCACATTCACACTCTTCAAATTCATCACCAGCCCCCAGAGCTCTCTCTCTCCCATCCCCACTTGTCCACCACCCACCTCTCAGAAAAGGTGACACCCACCACCTTGTTTCTCTCACCTCCACCACCTATGGTTCTCTCCTCTACATTGACCCCCCTAAACCCTATCAAAATCCCACCTTTAAAACTCCAATCCCACAACCAGACCCAAAAACAAACCCAAACCCAGAAGAACAACAACACTCATTGTCCCCTGTCTCTGTGATCAACACTTGGGAACTCATGGATGGTCTCGAAGACGTCTGTGAACTCCCCAGTTCTGCGATTTTCGACCGCCCATTTGTGATTCAGGAAAAACCCAGTTCGTGCAGGTACACTAGCTCTGATGGGTCAGTGCCAAAACTGTTTGATTTAATTGAATCTACGAAAAAATCTGAACTTTTGTCTCAGAAGTCATCGTCTTCAGTGAAACCACTTTGGCAGCATTTGTCTGAGGAAGCTTTGCTGTCTAAAATGGACCCCAATGTGGTTTCTAGCTATAGGCGTGCATTGTCATCCAGGCAATTGAATTATACTGCTTCCCCTAAAGGTACAGCAAGATCATTGGGGTCTAGTCCCATGGCTAATAGTTATTCATTTTCCAATAGTTGGTATAGTTTGCCTGGCTGTGAAAATAAGGTTGTGATTTACTTTACAAGTTTGAGAGGAATTAGAAAGACTTATGAGGATTGTTGTTCGGTTAGGATGATACTTAGGGGCTTTAGAGTGCCGGTAGATGAGAGGGACATATCAATGGATGCAGAGTATCGAAAGGAGTTGCAAAGGGCTCTTGGAGGGAAAGCAATGAGCCTGCCACAAGTGTTTATTAGGGGGAAGTATGTTGGGAGTGCAGAGGAGGTTAAGCAACTCAATGAAGTTGGAGAATTGTCTAATCTTTTGGAAGGGTTTCCTACGAGGGATCCCGGGTCTGTTTGCGTGGGGTGTGGAGATGCGAGGTTCGTGCCTTGTCCAAATTGCAATGGCAGTCGGAAGGTGTTTGAAGAGGAGGAAGGAGAGTTGAAGAGGTGCCCGGATTGCAACGAGAACGGGTTGATACGGTGCCCAGGTTGTTGCTGCTCATGAATATGTACGGTTGCCAATAAGTGATGCATATATTGTTAGGATTATGTTTTGAGATTCTATATAAAATTTTACTATTTGTAGTGCTGCCACTAGATTGCCATGAATTAATATATGTTTAGGTTTTGCTTTGAGATTTTTTTCTTTTCTTTTCATCTGTCTATATTATTATGCTTTTGTTTTCATCGTTAATGCTCTTTCTGAACAATATTAAATAAAACCTGGCATTTTTGCTTTTAAAATTTAATTATGCATTTGGTTGAGTTTGTGAAACTTTTGTTTGTATATTTTAAGGTCTTTGTGGTTGTTTCTTTATCTTTATGGGAGCAGAAATTGTGTTCTGTGTATTTGATTGTTAGACTCTTGATTGGAATTATTTAGTTGGCCATATTAAAAATGGACTCTTTCATGCTGTATTTTGCACTTAGGTAATTTTATTACTAAACTTAGAAGGTTCTTCCTACTAGAGCATTCCTAAATATCATGGACAGGACGCAATAACTAACAAGTTTAGAAGAGGCCAAACTTTTGAGAAGCATATGTTTATTACTATTCAAGAGTGTCTCCCCATGTGCATTGCTGAAAGCTTTCCTTATTTACATATACATTCAGTCTATTATGAACACCCAACTAGTGCGTGTGGTCGTGTTTCAGTGCATTCGTCTCTGCACATTCTTTAGAGCTTAGTATAATGCAATGGCAATAATTGTCAGGAGCCCCCCGGATTTTACTATTGATTCATCAAACTCATTCTGAACATGAAGTCTTCATTTTGACTTTTCCCTTTAGCATTGAACCAACCTTTTTTGCCTTAGAATTTATCCTAGTAATTATCTAGTATGAAACAATGGGACTAATATTCAATTACTTAAAAAGAGTTCCAAATAACTGATTAGCAAAAGATAAATAAATAGTCATGGCTTTCTTTGCTCATTTTCTTGACCATAAATTATATTATACAAGCAAACGTTGGATGCTCACTTTCATGGCTTTCATTGCTCAGTTTTGCATAGTCTGTCTTTATTCTCGGTCTTTATTTTTTGTTAAGATGTGATACATTCGTGTAATTTGTGTGATTCATTGTATGGTCCCCGGCTGTACCCGTATACTTGGGTGATTCTCTTTTTTGATATCAATAAGAATTGCATTACTTGACAAAAAAAAAGTTGGATTTTATACTATGTTGCTGTGAAATTTCAAGTCATTAATCATTATAACATGTAAAGAGTTCAAGCTGGCAATTGTCTGTGGGTCTCTTGCATTTAACATTTCCAAGTATCCCATTCTTGGTTGTATTTGACCCCAAAGCCAAGGACCATGTGCTCTTGGAAATATAGTTGCCTCCCATGAGCTGTTGTCATGTTAATTTGCAGCGTTTGGTAGAGAGGTAGGTGCTAAGTAGTCATAGCCAAACCAAAAGCAAACTTTCTGGCAGCAGCTGGAAACCTTGATTTTCTTTGGAACTGGCAGTGATTTAATCTTTTAGTCGTATTATGGGGAAAAAGAGCTACATTTATTGTGTATGTATTAGCTGTACCATAATATCTGGTTTAGAATAAATTTTTGCAATGAAAAACCTTAGCTAAACCAATTCTTCATTTCTAATAAGTTAATCTGGATTAACTTTCCATGGCCTTTGAAATTTGAAGACTTAAAACCCGACTGATTCGTAAGACAGGATTCAACTCTTGCTAAATGCCAACAACAGGTTTGGCCTCTTGAACGAAGAAGCAAGCAACCTTCATCTATTTTCAGCTGTATTTTGTGATTAAATCTGGATTCTTAGAATTAAACTTTGAAAGGAGAACATTTGGAACTCTCAGAAGACTTGTCTTTAGCGGCAGATATCTTGGAAGCTTACTTCTTCCATTTTTAAGCTTGAAACTTGGGACCCAACACCATGACTAAAGAAGAAAAATGGATTTATGAGAATTTAATTCCTAAATCACTTCCGAATGGTATGCTTCTAGCATGCGGCTGTAGAAAAGCCTCATCTAATCTTGTAACAATAATTATCTCATCTATCCAATACACATATCAATACATTAATCCCTCCTTTGGGGCCTCCTTAAAAATTAAAATTAATACGTGGGATTTACATGCTCTTACTTTGGGGCCTCCTCAAAATTAATACGTGGGATTTACATGCTATATAAGCTACAAGAGGAAGGATGTGTACTTGTCATACATGAAATACCTTCTTCCTGCTTTAGGCCACCTCGCCGCCTCAAAATAAGTTGCGACATGGCAAGGCACCATGCCAGAATCATACCACCGCAAAATCAATTTTGACACAGCAAGGCAATATGCCAGAATCATGTCGTCTAGCAATGATCTGCAGAAATCATGGGGACATAGTGACTAGTTGGATTGATAAAGATCTCCCAGGTGATACTATCTGGGCTGAAGGCTGAGGCAAGAGTAGCCTTAATGGATGTTAAATTGAATTTGGCAGCTATAACCCTGAAGGAGATGCAGTCCGCATCATTAACCCAACTCAAAGCATCAATTGCAAATCAGATCAACTAATAGCTCCAATTATGACACCAATTGAATGCGAAGTCCATGACTTACTAACTCCTCGTTTACTATGGTTTATTATCAATATTATTGCAGCTTTTAAAAGGATAACGAATTGTGATTCATATGAATGTAGGCCTGTGCAACAAACCTTCAATCCGACCAAGCCACTCAATTCACTCCGCTCAGCAGTGTCTCGTATGGATATAATATTTATTTTTAAACGGGCTAGATAGGTTCAACTATTAAAGTGGCTAGTACTGTCTTATATGGATATGATATTTATTTTCAAGCAAGTTGGGTAGGTTCAACTATTAAAGTGACTAACACTGTCTTGTATGGATATGATATTTATTTTTCAAGCGAGTTGGGTAGGATCAACTATTATAGTGGCTAGTCGATTTTTTTTTTTCAAACGCCAAGACTCGACCCAACCATCTATGTATATGTGTGTGTGTGTATATATATATATCCATCTCTTTTTAATCTTTATCTCATATAAAATTTAAAGTGTGCTTTTAAAAAAAATTAACTCCATGATTTACACGTGTCAATATGAAAAATGTGATACTTTTTCAACTTATTTATAAACATACATAATGACATGGATATGGTAAGAAACTAAGCATAGCCTTGTTTTGTTGAGAAAAAGTTAGAAAGTACCCATACCTTTAAGACGTGTGTATTTTGATTTATGAGAAAGTGGACACTTCCTATGATTTCCTTTAATGATTTATATTTTTGTTGCAAGTTCTTCAATGGCTTATAGGATTTAGAGAAAATAATTTTCAATTTTTATTTGCAAATGGTAAAATAAAATTTGAAGTGTACACTTTGCTTATTTTGCTGTAAAATGTTTTCATTGAAAACCTTTTACATTTGACATCAATTTTGGTATAATATTTTCAGGTGTTTGGTGTGACATGTAAAATTTGTTAGGCACAAGCCACCATAATTAATGGCTAAGCCATTAGAGCCGCTAGCACCGGTTGCTCGATTATCGACTTTTGTCATTGAAGACTTAGGCATCTAGCCATCAGATATTTTGGGGGTGGGGGAGAGAGTCACTGTGTGTTTTTATAAAAATGTTTTACCTTTTTTTTTTAAGTTAAAATGTTTTGCAAAAAAATTTATGATCAACATAAAACATTTTCAAATTTAACTAAATTTTACAATGAAATAAATAGAATAAAATGCTGCAAAAATGTCTTCACTAAAACTTTTTTTTTTTTAGTGAATAAACGATTGTAATTAGTATATAGTACATAACTAAACTAACCTGTCTAATTCGCCCAATCCACCTAGTTGAAACAACCCAAATTTTCAATTTAGCCGCCATTTTTGTAGGTTGATGGGTCGGTGGTGGTTTGAAAATTTTCCAACTTGCCAATGGTAAATTAGTTAAAAAAAAATTCGAAAGAAAAATAGCCAAATAATTCATTACAAAAAAATGTCATTGAAATATACTTATATGATTCTAATCTTTTTTTTATTTGGGTTCATTCTTTGAGTGTTTTGCTCACAAGTAAGAAAGACTTATTACCGCTTGATTTTTTTTTTTTTTTTTTGAGAATCACTTGAAAAATTTAGGAATACAAAAATGGTATGTTGGATTGATCCAACAAAGGAAGGCGTGAGAGTGCTCTCCACTTAAATAATTTTATTAGCTAAAAATTGAACAAAACAAAACCAATGAGCATTTTTACTGGTACTCATTTTCCTTTCCATGGTAGTATCATGACTCATCTGTACCAAACCAATGAATAACTAATTGTTTTATAAGACTTACACCATACGTAACATTTTCATATTTTTACAATGAATTCGAAGCAGTAAGTTATAGTATTATTAGTTCAAATTTAAACTCGCTACTGAAATTAATTTCTTTACCATTAGTAACAAGGTATAACAATATACTATTTAAAATTTGTTATAAAAATGTTATAAAAATATTGTGAAGATAAAATTTTTCTTGTTTTATTTATTTAATAAATCGGACCAATTAACACAAAAGTAGAATGAAAGGGTGAAGCCCATCCAAAATCAATCCAGTTGGTGGGCCGGCCATTTTGTGAGTGGACATCAGTGAGGCAGTTGATGTGCATATACGGATAAACCACTTTGATCCAATCCAACCAAAAGAAAGAAAATTAAAAAATAAATTAAATTAAATTAAATTAAACAGCTATGTTGACTTGAGTGATTATAGTGACGCGCTATATTGCGCGTGGAGTTCGATGAAAGCAGAGAAAGAAATATAAGACAAAGTCCAAAACCCAAGAAAGCGAAAGTAACGCACGCACCACGAGCAGTTAGTGTTACGGTCAGTAAAACAGTCAATTCCTTTGCCTGAAATAAATTTCATAACCTTTTTTACATGACCTAACTATTTTTACCGTCAGCAAAAAAAAAAAAAAAAAAAAAAAACTAGTTTACCCACTGTACAGAGTCTCTCTCATTGGCCAATACTCCCTTCAATTTTCAGACAGCAAGAAATCCCTGAACTCCATTTTACTTTTTCAGTTACAAACCGAAACGGTAGATTCGAAACATAAAAGGAAAAGTCAGTTTGTGACTTTGCAGACCAGAGCTTCAACGAGACTCTATATGATTGGAGGTGTTTTTTTTTTGGGTGCTAAAATTCTAATGTATGGCATTGACTCCATTTTTCAATATCTATATTTTTTATTTGACAATAAAAGATTTTATTAGCTGGGTAGATAAAATTTATTTCATAATTAAAGTTTAGTTAATGCATTAAGTTTATAAATTAAATTCAAAAACATAATTTTTTTTATTATCATTGAAAAATCTAAAATAGAATAGAGCAGTAGAGCTCTAACAAAATGGAACCGACGGAGTATAATACTTGTTGGAATGAAAATTATTACCATTTTTTTAAAAAGAAATAAAGCATTTGTTTAGTCCTCCTATGCCCTATTCCACACGGAAAATTATTGTATATTCTAAAGTACTATAAATGCGTATTCCTCCCCTCTCACATGAATTGTGAGTCACACCTAGAATTTAATTAGTGGAATCTATAATTATATGAGTGAGAGAAGTATGCATTTATGGTACACTGAGAGTTTTGTATAATTACTCTTTCACATGCCGTTTTATTACATAAAATAATATTTTTTTTATGTGGCCCTAAGATATTGGTTAAAGATTTCGAATCTAAGAACTTTTAATTAAAAATTACTGCAACTTACACTTAAAAAAAAAATAATACTACAAAATTTTCACACATATTCTTATGGTATATTGTAGTAATCTTTGTGTTCGTTTTGAATAGGCCGAAATTTTCAATTTATTTGTAATTTTAGCTTATTTTTGCTATTATTCATGGGTCTTATTGAACTTTTTAATACTATTTATGGGTTACATTGTACTATTTAGCTTATTTTTCAGAAAAAAATTCTACACTTTTAGTAAAAAGTGTTTAGCTTCAGTTAAAGAAGAGGTTTTCAAATGGATCATTTGTTATTAAGTGAGTGTTTGGATACGCCAGCGTCTGCGTTGAAGCTGGCATTTGGCTTTTTGTGTGGGTCCCGTGATTGTTCACGAGACCCATAAGTACCTTCATTCAACAATTTTTTTTTTAAATTGGCTTTTACAATACTATCCACACATTTAAAAATTATTTTACTACAAATTTTCAGTTTTCAGTATTAAGTTGTATCCAAACATATCCTGATGAAAAAAATATTAGAGCTCATGATGAGGTTGGTGGGCTTGCCCTCATTGTAGTTTTTCCTCCAAGTAAACTGTGGTTATGGATTGGTCACTTGGGTGAGTCATTAGAAGTACAAACAAAGGGAGCTTGTTTTGCTCTTTTGCTCAGAAAGAGAAAGAGAGAGAGAGAGAGAGAGAGATGGAGGGTGCTGGTGTTGAAGCTGAGGGGCAGGGTGAAATGAATGGGGATCAGGAGATTCTAGGACCTTGTATGAGCAGCTATGTGGACCAAGAAAGCACAGAGAGTCACAAATACTACCTAGCTCGCAGAACTGTGCTGGAAATGATCAAGGACAGAGGCTATTCTGTACCCACTTCAGAGATCGAGCTCTCTCTCCAAGACTTCAGAGCCATTCATGGCCAAACTCCCGACATTGAGCGCCTCCGCCTCTCCGCCACTCATCGCACAGACCCTCTCAAAAGAGTAATGCTTTTCTGGGTTTGTCTTGGTTTTTCCAATGAATCAAGTTTTTTTTTTTTAATTCTTTGTTTCTTGTGTCTTGGACTAGCAAATATTTATAGTAGTTATAAGCTTTTTCTGGGTTTGTCTTGGTTTTTCGATTTAATGAAGTCTTGGACTAGGAAATAGTATATAGTACTATGCTAGAAATATGGTTCACTTAGTTCAGTTTCTGGTGTTTTTTGTGTGCTAAAATGTTTAGTTTTAGCCCCCCTTTCTTACTTTCTGTGTAGGCTAGGCATTTTGTTTCTTCATTAGGTGAACTTAAAAATTTGCATGTATATTCATTGGTAAAAAAAGAAAGAAAAAAAGCCAGAAATTTGCATGTACATCAGGTTTTTGTTTTGAGCATTTATGGATGAAAGAACCTGCAGAATATATTAAAAAACACTCAGCTGAGCTAAGCCTTAAAAAAAAAAAAAAAATCTTTGTTACTTTTTATGGTCTAGTAAATACTAGGTAGTAATGGTGTGCTAAAAATACGATTCACTTTATAAGTTTTAGCCTTTTTTTATATGCGTTTCTGATTGTTTGGTTGCTGTGTATGCTAGGCACTTTGTCCTTCATTAGGTGAAATTCAAATTTGCATGTACATAATAGGTTTTAGTTTGGAGGATTTAAGGATGAAAGGAAACTCCAGATTGTATTAAAAACACACTCAGCTTAGCTAAATTAGTATTTTTTTTTTTTTCATGTTCATGTTGAGGTCTGTTGCATTAGTCATTCTCGCCCTCTATCTTATATACCTGCACTTTCTTTAGCCGCACTAAACTCTTCCTCTCATTTTGAGCCCATTTTGTTGTACCTTTAATTTTGCTAGAAGCTAATTTCATCACCTTTCACGCCAACATGCAGTATGTGCCATCTGTTTCTTGTGGTTATTTTTTATAAACTTCAGTATGGATTTTCATATTGCATTTGTTTACTTTGTTTCTGATATATGGTACAGTAATATAAATAGCATTTGATCATAGTGCAAATTGGTATAGATTTTGTTGTTAATTCTGTTATTGATTAAGATTTTCCTGCTTAACTTTTGAGCTGTGTTTTGTTTTAGTCTTTTTCTTTGGGTGTAAGTACTGGTGTTTGATGACAAAATGTAATGCTAGATTGTCTTGACATGAGAATTTTTATCGAACAGAGATGAATTATTGATAGGCTTAACACTCTGTTTTTATTAATTGAAAACCCTATGTGAAGATAGTTTTTCGCATTTTTCTGTATTTGGTAGTATCTGAAAAAAAAAAAAAAAAAAAGGGTCAAAGGAAAACTGTTTCTTAACTTCCCTTATCTAGTTTGTCGTGAGATAGAGTTGTTTTCTGCTAAATTTTTTTGAAAAACAATTATATCTCACGTGAAGCCTAAATAAGAGAAGTCAGCAAATAGTTTTTCGTCTCATTTTAAGGTTACTACCAAACATAGGAAAGTGAGAAAGTTTCCGAAGATATGCTTTTTGAAAAATGATTAATTTTCTAGAAAATATTAACTTCGAAACAAATAGAGCGAAGTGTCAGAAAAAAAAGACAGAGATAGGAAATGTTGTGTTATTTCTTTTTTGGCACTTTATTTGCTTTTGAGATTTGATTTTAGTAATCCATGAAGCAGTCCTTATTTGATGAATCTAATGATGGTTTTTATTTTCATTTTTAATTGCAGATTTTGGTCATTTTTTGTGGCCCAAGTATGGTAAAAGTTAATTCGATCCGTCTCATTACAAGTCAGATTGCCAACAAGGAGACTTTAAGTGGGCTGATATTAATAGTGCAAAACCATATAACAAACCAAGCTTTAAAAGCTGTGGATATTCTTCCATTTAAAGTTGAAATATTCCAGGTTAGTTAGCCGTTTGCCTTTTTTTATGCCATCCGGTGTCTTGATCTACTTATACTTTTTCCGTGGTCTGGTTTCAGAAAACTTAGGTTTTTCATGGGTCATATTCATTGTTGTTGTGTGTACACACTTAAAATCGGGTGCTTTCTTCATCACTAAATGAGAGTATATGAAATAAACATTTAATGTAATTTTTTTTTTTTTTGACCACGTAGAAAATGTTGTCTCCACATTGTGCCTTCAACAATCTAGAAAGATACTTTGTCTAGAACAAAATCTTCTTTTCTTCAAAGTAATATAGAGTTCTTAAACTACTGCTGGGCACCTCAAGTCAAAAAATTAATCGGCTAACTTGTTCTTTTTATTATGTACAGTTATGGATGTTTGAGGCACAAATAGATCCCTGTTTTTTTGTTTCTTTTATTTATTTATTTAAGACTGAAAAGGACTGCATTATGTGGCTTTGTGTGCATGAAGTTCTTTTGGATATTCTCACTTTTATTAATCTTGTTTACTAATCCTTGAGTCTGAAGTTAATAATCTAATACTTCCAAAAGCTTGAGTTGATGGGAAATGTTAAATTTAATCATTTATTGATCTCATTTGCCAACATTTTCACCATGGGTTTGTTTTTTGTCAGATCACTGACATGCTGGTTAACATTACAAAGCATGTGTTAAAGCCAAAGCATCGCGTTTTGACTGACCAAGAGAAACAAAGGCTCTTAAAAAAGTACAACATAGATGAAAAGCAGGTCAGTTCTTTATTTTATTTTATTTTGGATAATAAAATCTAGAAAATCACTTATCAAAAAAATTAAAATTAAATCTAGAAAAGCTACAGGGGAGATATCTCAGGAAACAGAGCTTATTTGATTTCTTTGGTAAATCTGGCAGTGGATTATTGCTTTGTGTGTGTTTGTAATGAAATTATTTTTTACATCAAATTTGCTAATAGGAGCATATGTGCATCCGATGTACTCGTATTGATACTTTGATTTTTAGAATAGTCATGCAAATATCCAATGCTTCTTCTAGACTACTCAATTCAACTAAGTCTTGATCCCAAGCCCCATGTAAATGGGGTCGCCTTTTGGAAGGAAGCGGATTAATTTTCTTCATCTAATTTTTTTTCCACAATAAATGGATTGTATGGTGTGCCTAAAAAATTTTGTGATTCTTTGGTGGATAGGCAGGGGAAAATAAGAGGAAGACTTAAGAATTGTGGCCATCATAGGTGTATTGCTTTATCTATGTTTAAGAAATTGTTAAATTTTTATATATATTAATTGTGGACTTTTTTGGAAATTTTTAGACTTATGAGATGGTATATTATGAAATATGCTAAAGCAAGAACGACAATTTAGCGTATGATAAATCTGAACTGCAATTTGCATTTCTCATGCTATAAGGGTTTGTGTTACAAAAAAGTACATAGTAAAGGTACTTAGCTGTAGTCATTTGATTGACAATAGGACATAAATTTTGGTGGCCTCATATGGTCTCAACGGTGCTATGCAGCAATTTCATATTTCTTGTCAATGTTCTCCATTTGTTTGTGAAGGAAGAACATTTTTACCATTACCAAAATTTCGGATCTGAAAGATCTATCTTGGTTTAGGATTTCCTCCCAAATATATGGCATTCTCAATGCTTCTACCCTTTCAAGTAAAATATACAGTATGTTACTTCTCGGGGTGACGATGTATATCACAAATCCCTTGAAGTGCTTTTAAATAATGTAAAGAGTTATTTCTATTGTATCATTCTTGCTATCCTTTGGTGGATATGTGATTCAAATTTCATATTTCCCTCCACGGAAATTGCTGAAAACCTTATTGGGGTATTTCCATCTTAAGCTACTCTTTTATAGAATTTATGCTTTTGAACTGTGGAATGAAGTAACTGCTACAACTGCTATATAGCGGTATGTTGGCTAGGCTGGGTGCACTACAGGATTTTATCGTCTAAGAGTGGGGTATTGCCATCTTGATCTTCTCTTTGTACTAGCTACAAACCATAAGCATAGCACAACTTGAAGGGTGGATCCCCAATAAATAAAATGTTTTCCTTTTTGAAGCAGGAAGCTAAGAAATCGATTCAATTTCCATTCTTTGGGCTACAAGAGTTTGAAAACTTCCATTATGTGAAGAACTCAAATACTTGGGTGCACCGGTATTGCATTTAGATTCGAGGATTTAGAATCAAGGAAATCATTTAACCATATTAGTATAAATTGATTCATCAAAATTCTAACGACAAACATATGATGGATTTAGGTTACGAAGGTTTGCCTCGATTGTATTATGAATCTGAACTAACATATCACACCTGATCATTTCAAACTCATATCAGTAAGGCATAATTCTATCCATGATAAAATCAACGGAAGAATCTTGGAGTTTTCTTACTCACATGAAACCATTTAAACAGATAAACTAAAATTCAAACATTCTCTTATAATAGTTTACTAAAAGGGGCCTGAACCCCCCCCCCCCCCCCAAAGAGAGAGAGAGAGAGAGAAGATATATAAGGAATGTTACTTCTAATATTTTATAATGCCTTCTCATCACGTAAAGTTGGTTCATGGTTAAGTTGTTTCTGTTTTAGCTTGACCAAAAGGTCTTTCTTAGTTTGGGATGGAATTGATAATCCTTGAGCTCTCTTTTATCTGACAAGATAGAAATGGTACAGTTTCTTCTTAATGCTGATTTGGTTTCTTCTGATGGTAATTGATAATAAAATAAGGCAATGAACTTATGCCTTTAGGTTGTGAATGTTGTTTGTTGGCCAACTCAAAGTTGACATAGGTATTATTAATTTAGCCAGCATGTAATTTGTTGTCTGCAGTGTCTTGGTAGAGGAAAACTACTCTTTGTAGCCAATAGATTTTGCCAAAAACTTATCAGTTCCCATTTAAGGCATATGAATTATGATTATGTGTTGATTTATGTGTTGATTTATCACTTCCCATTTAAGGAAAACTACTCTTTGTTTTTCTTTCCTCAGCTTCCTCGAATGTTGCAAAAAGATGCAATTGCAAGATACTTTGCCCTTGAGAAAGGGCAGGTGGTGAAGGTTACCTATGGTGGTGAAATCACCCAGTCGCATGTTACTTACCGATGTGTCTGGTGATGCTGATGCCTTCATTATGCAGTTTTCTAATGTATCTTCCTCTGGAAGTTCTCTTGTATCATCTGATGTATGCTTTATGAACGCTTCAGGTCACACTACCTAGTATGCTTGGTAGTGATGTGTGCTTTATGAAACAGTTTGGGTTACTATGATCCTTTGTAGTTCATTAACAGTCTTATTTTCATGTCAATTTGGATCTCTTAATATGGTTTACTGCTTTACAAAGATTTTGCATCCCCAGTCCTAGCTAAAACGCAAGGCATAGCAAATTGAAGAAAAATGCTATATATATTGAAGGTGTTAGAATGTCTGTTAAGTTAAAATGATTAAATTCATTATTTTCTAACCATTCCAAATGGCAGGACCCATTCTGTTCTCTATTCTCAGCTCAGCTAATGAAAAGATTTAGCAGAAATTTGTAATGTGAAGCTTTTTGAGATAAGGCAAAACTTATGTACAATTTTTTAAGTGTTTTACTTTAGGTTTTTTTAATTAAATTTAATCATATAGTTGTAATGGCCATTGAGTCATATAATTGAATTTAACTGTCTATGAGCATAAGTAACATCTAATACTGTCATATGGTTGAATTTGATTGGTGAAAAAATTAATGCTTAAAAAATTATATCTAAGTTTTTTCTCAAGAAATAATTAATGCTTAAGAAATTATATTTAAGTTTTTTATTTTATTTTTTATATTTTAATAATGGAGAGTTCAAATGTAGAGATGTATTACAATGTAGTTTTTTTTTTCCTCGGGTTTGTAGTTTAATTGTCACATTTCTATGTACAAAATGCTTAGGGATCCAGGGTTGAAAATGTTTGAGAGGCGGGATTAGGAGCATATTTTAATTATCTTAAAAAAATTGTAATATGGTGTGTTATAAGATGCATTTGTAGCAAGGAATCTATATGAAGGAAAATACTATAGAAGACAAGAAAAAAAAAAGACTTCAGCTTGTACAAAGTACAAACTAGAGTAATTTTTTGTGCTTCATAGTTCATATCCAAACTGAACATGGCATATGCCCTGATTTAGGTGATGGTCTCTCTCGAAAAAGTTTTTGAATTTAAGGAATCATCAAACCTGGCTTGTGCATTCGTGAGTTGTTTATATGTCATTATCAGAACGAAAAGATTTCTGAGATACTTTTCTTACAAAAGAATCTATCCATAATGATTTTAAATACTTATATCAAGATATATATGCAACGTATGCATATTTTGCAATAGATGCTACCACATGATACCGTTTGGTCATGTGATTTCACATAGAAAACTAAGTGATTTTTTTTTAAAGGGACAAATTTTATCTCCTCAAATCCACCATATGGCAAATTTTTTGTTTTACATTTTTCTTTTTTAGAAGACATTGTATGGAAATTTAATCAAGATTGTCCACGCATATTTTTTGTAACATGAGTCATGTGAATCATTAAAATAATTTGACCTTGTTAGTTTTATGAATCTCTATGTAATGAGTTGGACAAAAATTCCTACAAACCTATTTAAATGGAACACTATACACTTTTTTTTATAATTATTATTAATAATATATTTTATACTAAACCCACTAAACTATCAAAACACGTGATCAACCTCCCAATTTTCAAAATATGTTACACTTAACCTCCTACCACTTGTTTATTATTAAGTTCGATTTTATTCATTAAAACCAATTTACCATTGTTGGTTATTTTTGGTTTTTAAAGGGGATAAATTGGATTTTCAATACAAAATTTCATCATACTTAAAACTAAAATTGATGGTAAATGAGCATTGAAACATGGTTATAATTTTGGGGGAGGGAGGGTCAATTGTGCATTTCGATAGTTCAAAGATTTCAATGTTTTCAATGTGAAAGATTAAGATGCAAAAAAATACTTTGCCCCAATAACTATCCTAACTTTTTTTTTTTTCTTTTGAACTATCCTAAGTTCCTAATTTAATAATTTTACTAACTTAGCCAAGAATTTTGTAAGTCAGCTAGTTGAAACCTCCTAATCTATATATATAATAATAGGTGAAATTGGGAGAAACTCAAATTAAAATTTTAAATTAGAGTTCTAATTTTGCAACATGTATCATAAATTATTTATTCTCAAAGAGTTTTATTTCTTAATTTTAGAATCAAATATGAGACTACATCATAAATAATTCAAGTGAATTATTAAGTACAAAAACTAAAGAGTTAGAATAAATAAATCGTAAAAAAAAAATGCTTCATAATAATAAATGAAAAAACATGGACAATTTACATTTTATACCTAATAATATCATTACAAATTTTTTTAAAAAGTTAACAAAATATAAAAATAATTATCAATAATATTTCAATTATATTTATAAAAATTATATTATATATTTTATTGTGTATTTTTAAGTATATCCATACAAATCATAATAAAATTGATTTATTAAATAAAAATAAACTATAATTTTATTTATTTATTTATTATTTTACTCTTACATTACATCATCGTTCTCCCCTTTCTTTTGAAAAAAGAAAAAAGAAAAAGTTCAGACCGAGTCACATTCAAAAACATCTCAAACTCTCAAAACTCAAAAACGTACTAACTCTCGAAAGGTACTCTTTCGTCACCATCCATTTCATCAAATTTCCTCTTTCGTTTTCCATATTTTGATCGAATCGGAATCAGAATCAGATCCCGCATTTTGTAATTTTTGATTGGATTGTAAAGAAAAGGGATGAGTGAGAGCGAAGCGAAGAGTGGTGGATCCGATGCGACGCGAATATCGGACGTTGAGAAATGGCTAGCGGCTCGATTCGGCGATGCCGGCAAAGAAGTCCCCGATTTCGAGTACACTCCCAGAAGTGTCTCTTACTTACACAATCTCATCACCATCTCCGAAGCCAAAGAAAAATCCGCCGATATTCTCGCCAAAGATTTTCGCCGAAAAGCCGCCGAATATCGCTCTCAAGGTCATCCTCTCTCTCTTTTTGGCATTGATGCTTAGAATTGTGAATTATCATTTTAGTCCACTAAGGTTAGATTTTGTCATTTGAACTGTTAACTTTGAAAATTTGCTTTTGTTGTTGTTGTTGTTGTTGTTGTTGTTGCTACTAATGATGGCCGGTCTGGTATCAGTGTTTAGGTATTGTTGTTCAGTTTTCAGTGTTTTAAGTATTGATGTTTAGATTTCATCATTTAAGCTTTGTTGTTCAGTTTTGAGGGTTGTAGAAATATGTATTTGAGTGAAATGCTGTTGTTTAAAAGCAGTTACCATACAACTCCTATATCTTTTGAATAAATGCTATGCAAATAAGCTACTGGGAATTACAGGGTACACAAATGGATGCTCCGTTTGGAAATAGGTTATTTTATTTTTCTGAAAGTATTGTAGATAAAAGTTAAAAGTTAAATAAAATAAGTAGTAGACTTACACAGAATTTGCAAATAGTAGGAAGCTTATTATCCCAAATGGGCATTAGTCTCTCCGTTCATTGCCATTTGACAAACATTGTTAACTCTTTTAAGATGACATCGTTTTGAATCATTTTTCAATATTACAAACTGAAAAGCCGTCGTTTTAGGAGAAGTTATAGAGAATTTACAGAAGGGCAAGAGAAGGAATGACTCAAATGGCAATGTTGACAAGGTTTATAGACCAAAACTGACAAGATTCAAACCTAGTGGACTAAAATGACAATTCGCCAAACTTATAGGGTGTAAATTGTAATTTTGTCTAAGATTTATTACATGAATATGTAGCAGTATTGTAGGAAACTTGTAATATTTGGAGTAGCAGTTTTCTTGTTTTTTTACTTCGATTTGTAGTCTTATAAAGCTGTTGTTTTGTTAATATGGTTGTAGCTGCCAGGATCAGGGAGATATTGGAGAGTGTGGGGTTGGCGCAGGAGAGTTTGCCATCAAATGTGGTTGGATCCGCCCAAGTTCTTGCGAATGTGTCTAATTTGTTGAATATAAGAGACACTGAACTAAGTAGGTGGGTTTTCTTTGTTGTTTTTCTGTAAGTTTTGTTATTCTTTAATCTCTGCATTTAGTTTTTGGAGATTAACTAGGAGAAATGTTTTTTTATAGCTTTCTTGTAGCAATGGGGGATATTTCTTTGAGGAAGACTGGTGTGGATGAAAAGAGGGCTAAAGTACAAAAGGAGTCCAAAATTCTTCTAGATTTTACTCGAAAGGCAATATCTAGGCTAACTTATTTGAAAAGGTAAAATTTTAATGGAGATACATATTTATGTGTTTTCTTTTAATTTTAAACGCATTGCGAGTACTGTTTTTATATTGTTAAATTTTTATGTGGTATTTCAAAAAATAGTTTCACTTTATGAAAGTGATGTTGATTGTCTGTTTTATTTTAAAAACCATTTTTTTAGAACGCTGGCACAGTTAGAAGATGATGTAGCTCCGTGTGAGGCTCAAATGGAAAATTGGAAGACAAACTTGCAAGTTATGGCTGCGAAGGAGCGGCAATACCTGCAACAGTGTGCCAACTACAAGGTATTTAAGTATTATAAATTTTATACTTTGTTCTCAGTATTGGTCCCTTATCATGAAAAAAAAGGGTAAAATACTATTTTGGTTCCTAAACTTTATCAAAAATTTGTTTTTCATCCCTAAACGTTAAGAATTTCTTTTTTTGTCCCTAAACTATTGAAAAGTTCATCTTTCGTCCTTTCACTATTGAAAATGTTTTATACATGTCCTTAAACTTTACCAAAAGTTTGTTTTTCATCTCTAAACCGTTAAAAAAGTTCTTTTTTCATCCCTATTTTTGTCTCTAAGCTATTGAAAAAACTCTTTACAAAGTTTAGGGATGAAAAAAAGAACTTTTTAAAGTTTAGGGACCAAAAACAAACTTTTTGTAAAGTTTAAGGACCAAAATAGTATTTTACCAAAAAAAAATGTTGGTCACTATCTAGGGGACATTAAGTTTCATAATTAATGACAAAAAATGTGAGTCCTTCGGTGGTGTGATGCATTTACAAGAGGTGAAGTTTCTTGCGAAGCCTATGTGGATTGAGTAACATTAACAGAAATTCAAGTGGTCCAAAACTAATATGAAATGTGAAGGTAAAATAACTTAAGGGCACCATTCTGAGTGCAGATTTAACTTCAGATTTTTTTTTTTTTTTTAAATTTATTGATGAAACTGAATGTAATTGCATGGTCAGTGAGTTGTTAAACTATCTGTATAGGGTTGTGATGAGCCCATTGGTTTTTGGATTCAAACTGTGTGCGTTCTCTAACTCTCCACATGATTGGTTGGATGATATTGTAGAACTAAATTTTTTGTAAAAACTAGCTATAATAATGAGTTCCTATTAAGCTTAGCCAGTCCTCTACTACTCCTAGCTGCCTTATGCTCTTTGACAGTGTTTTGTTCTTAGACTGATGTATTATGTCTATGTGGATGATTCTGAAATGGCATAGGACTCTTTTCAAAACCTGTAGAGGTACTCTTGTTTGCAGACATTTGGGATGCAAAAATGGGGTGCCATTACACTTATACGCGGGCCTCAGTTAAAAAGCAAGGTTATATGTGAATCATACTTCATCAACAACAGCCTTATTCATGAAAAAAAACAATAATAATAACATTAAAAAAAAAGCGGCATAGGAGTTAGCCTTTTGTGATGCGTTGGTTACAAATTTATGAGTCCAAAGAATGGAGTCTGCCAGTTAGAAGTAGGCATATTTAAAAATTAGGTGAATATGTTGTGTGTGAATGTTGGATTTAGTGTTGGAACTCCTTCATATTTTGGAATCCAATATCCTTTCTATTGAAAATGGGGATCGCATGAGATGGATGTTGAAGAAGAATGGGGAATTTGATATCTGTTCGTATTATAATGAGCTGTGAGGTCCTTTCTCCATTGTATTTCCTTGGAAAGTTATTTGGAGAGTTAAGCCCCCTCAACAAGTTTCTCCATCGTGTTTTGTTTGGACCACAGCTTGGTATAAGATACTCATGGTTACAATTTGAGAAGTAGGGTTATTGCTTTTGTGGACTGGTGTGTCATGTGCCGTTGTTGTGGGGAGACTTGTGGATCATTTATTGCTTCACTGTGAGAAGGCTCATCAGTTGTGGTGTTTTGTCTTAGATCTTTTGGGGTCTCGTGGGTCTTACCAAGTATGGTATCAGAAATTCTTTTTGGTTGGGGAAGCACTCGTTAGACATTTGGAATTTAGTTTCATTGTGTTTGATTTGGTGTATATAGAGGGAACATAATAGGTGGACGTATGAGGATGTGGAGAGTTTGGAAGACCAACAGCTTGCTTCTTTTAGTACTTCTTTGTTTGATTGGTCTCGGGCTTAGGGACTTAAGTCTAGTGATTCCTTCCCTTGGTTCATTAGTTCTCTTTTCTCTTGTATTTAATTTTCTTTTCTTTTCTTTACTTCTTTCCTCTTTTCTTCTTTGTACATGTTGCCTCCTTTGTACTCTTTTTTATTTGCCCTTTTTGCATAAAGTAGCTTAATTAATAGTCTTTTCTTACTTATCAAAAAAGAAAGAAAGCTTGTTCTAGGTCCAACTTTCTTGTCTTGATCACATTGTTTGATTTAAAAGGATAAATACTTGATATTGACATTATTTATACCTATTTGGAAATTGTGTTGACTCTTTTTAGTATTTGGTTGAATCAAAGAATGCTGACTAACTGCAGAACTGTGAATGAAGGTTATGCCGGTGATTTCTATTGCAATATCTAGGCGGAGATGGATTATAGGTATATTCTTAATAGCATTGGAAGTGAATCTATAAAGATTTTAGAAGGGATTCAAGAAACTTCATACAAGTCAGCCACTTCATGTCTGGAGAAGTTCTAGTTGAGTTGTGGGAGTACTTATTAATTATTATGCAACGTTACAGCATTGTTTCATAGTATTAAAAGGAGTCCATGGCTTCTAACTGCTATTGGCAATAGTTTATTTAGAAGTGTAAGTTTGAAAATTTAGATGAATGCAGAGGCTAAGACATTGATCAGAGCTCGGTTAGGGTTAGGGTAGTTTGGTGTTTCAAGTGGGTTCTTAAGTTGAAAAGTTTTAAGGGTATGTGTGTGGAACTTCTAGTATTTTGGTTAAGTCATGGGTTCCATGAGAGTTTGAGTGGAAATGGGCTTAGGTGACTACTTCAAGGGAGTTGCAACCTCCATAAGAAATTGAGAGGAGAAAGAATGAGCAAGACTTAGATAGAATGAGACTTAAGCAAGAAACAATGCATCAATTTTATTATTCTTCATTATGACTAGTACATGATTACAATGCTCTATTTATACACTTTCATGCCCCATTCCCATTGACTATTACATGCTTCATTCCAATTTGCTTATGCTGAACTAACTCATTAGACACGTGCTTGAATGAATTTCCACACGTCAATGGGTTATATATGCAATGTCTTAACTCCTAACTCACTATAAGTCTATAGCTCCTAGCCATTTAGACGTGCTAACTTTTCCTTAATCAATTTACATGTGTTACAATTCCAAATCAAGTACATGGCTGTTATTAGAAGCTTCCTGTGTGCAAGGAGTTGGCATGAGCTAGAGTATTAAACTGTCAGCACTTGGATAACAACAAAATGCCAATTGGAAGCTTCTGCTGCCTATTAGAGCAAACCCTGATCAGCAGTCCACCTTGGTTAGGTGTTTTAGATTATTTGTTTTGGCTTTGTTTGGGCCCCTAACAGACATGTTACCTCTATGTGAGTTCTTTGGGACATTAGGAGGCAGTCACTGTTTTTGTTGATGAAAATAAGTAGATTGGACTTAAAATGAACTTTCTCATCCAATATTTATTTTGAATTTGATTTATCTACATATTTTGAGTATGCTATTGTTTGGTTTAACCCACATTTTTCTTCTTTAAAGTTATTTTGTTTGCAACTCATGTTTAACACTTTTTGGGACAGTCTGTACTCAATCGTGTGGGCTATGCCCCAGAAATTAGCCATGGGATGCTGGTTGAAATGGATGAGCACAGGAAGGAGTTGGAGAAGAAAACGAAGCCCATACTTGAAACCTTGAGGAGCTACCAGGACTTGCCGCCGGTAAGTTTCTATTTCAGTAACAAAGAACAGTTGGCATGTGTTGGATTTCTTTTATTTTTGAAAAGATTGTGAAATGTTAATTTGTTTTTATTATTTGTCATACAGGATAAAGCTTTGGCTGCTTTGGCAATTGAGGACAAGAAAAGGCAGTATGCTGCTGCTGAGAAGTATCTTGAAGATGTACTGCATTCAGCTCTTTCCACTTCAGAGTAATTTCACTAAGGGATAGCTTTGGTTGTTGTTTAATTGTGGCTTATATCTGGACAATGGATGAGTATATATCGTTGATCTGATGATTTCTACTGAAGGATGTTGCCTTGTTGAATTTACCCAATTGTCTTTGGCTTCTAACAATGAAATTTTCATTATTATAGATTTAGTGGAAGAGAAAAACTGATGGAGACTACATTGTATCTATTATAAGTTATAACAAATTGTTGATATGTTCCTGAAGAATTTTGAACCATTTTTATTCATTAAAAAAAAAAAAAACCCACCATTTTTGGCTTATTAAATTCGAACCATATCAAGTCTCCTTAAATTAACAGTTATTTCGGTCAGGGCATGTAATCTGAATGCCTCACAAATGGTGCTAGTTGATTAAAGCCAGTACTTACTCAGTTAGAGCTTTTTTGGTTTCACTGAAAACACGAAATTTTCAGTTTTCATTTGTTGTTTGCTGTGAGCCCCACCACCTCAATGTTTGTTTGGTTTCATTTTAATTCTCAGTCTTCGGAACCCATCACCCAAAAAATTGAGAATGAGAACAAAATTTTGGAGTTTTCAAAAGTTGAGAACTGAGTTAAGTGCCATTTTTGTAATTCAAAATGGGACACACACCTGTGCCATTAATTGAGCCTAATGGATTTTTTTTTTATACTTCCTCAACTCTCTCTTTCTCTTGGTAGAGTTCACATCTCTCTCTTGGTTAGGTTCGATTGGTGGTGTGGTGGGGTTTGTGTAGGTCTTGCCATTTGTGGTAGTGATGGGATTGCTGTTGGGTTGAGTTTTGAGTGGGTTTATGGGTTGGTTACGTGGTTGTTGCTGAGTTTGCTGGGTTGTCCCTGTAGCTTGTGCCAAAGTAATGAAAAAGCTCAATGTTTGTAGTTAAAAAGTTGGGATTTTCCAATAGGTGCTGCCAAATCCTGGACTTAAAAGAGGGAAAAATTCACCTCCTGCATTGTGTCTTTTCATGCTCTCTTCCTATTGCTTGCATTTCAATCCCTTAATCGAGTATGTTGCAAAATAGGGGTGGAATTTTTATTTTCCCATTGGTGTGGGTGTGGCTGTTGGTAGTGCCTAAATATGGCAAAATGGGTTAGAGTTTGCTGACTCCCGAAAAATACCTTATTCAAACCTGAATTTTTTGCGTCAAAGTAAAAACGGATTAATTTGTGACCCAATCCATTTATAAAAGAATTCACTAAAAAATATTTAGACTATGCCATGGGTACTAGGTGCATAAAGCACAAAGCATGACTGGCTGGCAGTCTACTGCCTAGCCAATAGCCAATAAGAGTTGCATGACAAGTTAACAACACATTTATTAAAAAAAAGTTAAAATGAAAGGAAAACTGAAAACTAGTAAACAAAGCAAGACATTTGATTTGACTATACATTAGTCTAACACTACTGAGTTACTAACATAGTAACACTAGTTGTCTACTTACATAAAGTGACAAAACAAGTTGAAGCCACTAAACTTAAAAAAAAAAAAAAAAAGTCCAAACAAGCAAACCTAACACCTAATCTTCAGACCATGCCTACGCCTCCACTGCTTCACAGTTTTTTTTTTTTAAAGTGACAAAACAAGTTGAAGCCACTAAACTTAAAAAAAAAAAAAAAAAAAGTCCAAACAAGCAAACCTAACACCTAATCTTCAGACCATGCCTACGCCTCCACTGCTTCACAGTTTTTTTTTTTTTTTTTGTAGGAATGATATCGTTAGCGGTGTAAATTTGAAACATATACTTTTGGTGGTCCTTAAAACTGTCATGCTCAAAATTGTCAAAATTGGAAGGATATTATCAATTGGCATTAGGTGCAATTTATTTCTTTGAAAATTGAATCCAACTCGAAAAATACGGGTCAACCCAACTTGAAACTTGATTGACCTGTTTAACATGACCCATTTACCTGCAACTCAATTGACTCGACCCAAACGACATGTTTGCCACTCCTAGAACTAGTGTTAGTGCTGCTGTGGTTGATGATGTTGGTGTGGTTGTGAATTTTTAATTGATGCCAAACAAAAGTAAGTGGCCTTTTGAGTTTTGAAAATGGGTTATGAGAACAAAGTTTTGAAAATGAAAACTGAGGAACAAAAATTTGAGGAACCAGACATGGCCTTAAGGTTTCATGACATTTAAATGAGGAAATGACATCTCTAGTCTTAAAAGAAAGAAGTCGTCTCATCACTTCATCATAGACCTAGCACATGCATACCAATGAGCAAAGAAGACAAACGAGAAAATTTAAAGGGAGGTTGAGGATTGAAATGTGTAATTTATGAAATTTGTTAGACAAGTAAGAAGATCTATTACGGTTGTACCTTGTGTTATATATGCGGTAGCATTCTAGAAAGGGTTAAGAAATGGTTAGGAAGTTTTCTAATGGATGAGTTGTCCCTAGCAAGAGTCCCTTTCAAAATATTCTTGCCCCATTGTATTTATCCTTTCCATATAAGGAATGAATTGTATATGTTCTGGTATTGTGTTAACGGGCACTGTTAGATGCTGTTAACAACAACTTTTTTGGAGTTTTTTGTCAACTTTTTGCAGCTTTTTGTCATTTTTAACCGTTTCTTTTATCTCTTTTGACAACTCTTTTTATAATTTTTTGTCATTTTTATTAAGTGAGATCCATATAAAGAAATCTTAAGAAGAACTGCATGTTCTAAGCTGGGCTTCTATGACATATATGCTCCAACTTGAAGACATATTATGTTATATATGTGGTACCATTCTAGAAAGGGCTAGGAAGTCGCTAGGAAGTTCCTATGGGGTGACCTTACAAGCTGTCGCTTTCAAGAATATTCTTTTTCTTATTGTATTTACCCTTCCTATATAAGCAATGAATAGTATGAGCATTGGACAGAATTCCAGCATATCTTCCCTATGTGCTTCTATAAATCATTTACACATCATTTGTTAACAAAATTGAATCCTTTAATTGTTGGCAAAAGGTCTAATTTTGTTGTGGCTGAAAGGTCAGCCATCTTGTCCACTTTTTTTTTTTTTTGGGAGGGGAGGGGGGGGGGGGGGGGTGAATTATAGATCTTCAAAAAAAATTTAAGTAATAAAGTGATGTTAGTTGTAAGTTTAGATGAGAATCAGTGAAAATTGGCCACAATAATAATTTTGTGTTTATAGCATTACTTTTTTCTTTTTCCTTTTCAAAATAAAATGGCTTTCAAAGGTAATATTGGTTCCACCATTACAAGTTTTATAGGGCAACACTATGTTCGAGTTGTTTGAACACTAATATAGCAAACAAATGTTGGATGCTTGCTAAGATGTGCAGGCCAACTAGATTCTCCCTTTAGAATATTTAGCAAGGCAGCACCTTTCGATGGAGATCTAAAATGGTGTAGATTTGCCACCTAGGGCAGTAGTTTCTAATGAGAATGTCATTACAAACTTTTGATAAAGTTTAATAATTTTATTTGGGATAATAACACTCACCCCTTGAGTTTTGGAAAAAAAAAAACACTCCCCCTTGACATCTGATTGACCAAGTTTTGTTAAATTAATATTAAAAACATTATGAACTAACCTGTCTTTTGTTTAAGAGCAAGTTTCAAGAATTATCCTCCATTTCAAAATTAAAATTCATTATATAAAATTTTTAATTGAAGTATATTTTAAAATATTAAGTACAAATTTTTTTTATATTATTTTTTCTTTTTTAATGAGTTATGGAAAGATTTTAGTTGAAAGTGTTTTGGTGCTTGATAAATTTTACATTTTTATTCTAAATTTAACAATTATTTTTATGAACAAAACTTAGGTACTACGTGTTGTTCTTTAAGTTTCTCTTTTAAGATTAACCATGTGATTTATTTTCTTATGGGATGAAAGTGTATTTTTAATTAAGTACATCTACATGGCAGAACCTTGAGAAGGTGAAATAAAAGAACATCACCTAAGTTTTGCTCTATTTTTATTAACTATAGTTAAATTTTTGTAAAGAGATTCTTATAGAAATTTAGAATATTTTATTTCTAATATAAACAAAAGGAAGAGGAGGGAGAGTATTAATTTTTTCAAACCTCAAGGGAGGAGAGTGTTTTTCCCATTTAGGTTTAGGCTTGAGTAAAGTTCTCTCAAATCTCAAAGGAGAAAAGTATAATTACCTCTCTTTTTTTTTTCTTTTTTTTTCACATTTGCTAACATAATCTATAGTCTATTGTGATCGATACATAATAAAAAGTGTTGATGAGCTTCTGAAAAAGTGATGTTTCTTCAATCACAAGTTACAACTGCAACCTTAACAAGTGAAAATTTTTGTGTATCCTAGCATTGATATCTCCATAAATGCATATCTGGCTTGTCTGTAAGTCCGAGAGATTGCTGGGCATCCCATCATGTTGAACTTTACATGGTTTCCTGGTCTTTGCTATAATTGTAGAGAATTTGAGTTTCTATAAAGACTAAGGGTCCGTTTAGTAGAGTTTGAGTAATATTGTTTGTAGTTTTTGAAAATACATGTGGGTGAAAAAATGTATGAAAATATGTGTAAGGTTGTTTAAAAACTGAAAATGTGGGTTTGAACTCCCTTGCCAAACAGGCCCTAAATCATCCACTTCTCATGGTAACAAAAACAAAAGCCATGGCACATGAAAGGGCATTTTGGTTTCTGTAATGTATACTATAATCATTGTAAATTTCTTCATCCACCAATAGCAACCATGATACCAGTTACGACTAAACAGAGGATGCCTGAATTACATGAAAGTAGAAAACACAATATATGAAAATGAATACCTTACATACACACAAAACAAATTTACAAGTTCATATTCAAAAAGCCTACTTCCATAACATAAACGGTGTCAAACTTTGGTAATTGTTTATATTCTAAGTATAGTCAATTAATACATTCTTTTGAGAGGAGGGGGAACTCAAACCATTAAAATAAGCCAATTTGGAAGCAGGTCATTATGCACATTGTTAAAAATGAAATTTCACTTCTTGCGAGCCAATGCTGCAGCAATACCACCAGCTATAAGTCCAACAGCAGTGGCAGTGATGCCAATTCCAATGACACCATCTGCATTCCAACAAAAGTGTTTAATATTACTTCAGTCTAATATGCTTACTATGTATTAAAAAATATGTTGATGGAAATTCTAGTCTTTACCTTTAGCAATTTTATCTTCAATAGTCTTCTTAAGGGTAAGAGCCTGCCTCCAATCAGGTGCAATCTACAAAAGCAATGGTTTCAGATAATAGTTGATAATAGTAAAGGAGCATGCATTATTTATAAGAAAATAATCAAGCAGTCAATAATCATAATCCCTAATATGCAAATGATGAAAGGATGGATGTCCTAAAAATATCATATCATATGAGCTAATAAATGAAATTTTCCTACTTATTACAATCAATCACAAACATTTGGTACTACAATGAAAATGGTATAGCTCCATGCACATGCAAAAGTTTAAGGTAAAGAAAAAAAGCCCATACATTGTGAGCAGACCAGCAAAAGAGAAAAAATGCGTTGTTGACTATTCAAGAAATGAAATTTACAACTGTTGGCCAATGCTGCCTACATTTGAAATAAATTTAAAGCATAAAAAGACTACAATGCTGCCCATTTGCACTAAATGTGACGCTGTTAACTCAAGCAAATGCCAAATGTAAACCACGAATGCACACACAGTAGAAGAGGGGAGGTATATACAACTAAGAATAGGATTTTACATTAATTAGTTGCAATCTAAAAAGTAGAAAACACCAACCTCTAAACATTGCTCCACAAGCTGCCGACTCCTGGAATATGCACCACTTCTGTAATAGCCAACGGCCAGCAGATAGAGCTTCTCCCTCTGCTGCAAAGGGCTGCTTGTATTGTTCACCAAGGAATCTGCAAATGACAATGTTACATAGTACAGAAAATAATTTTTAGGTTAGCAAACGCCTGCATTTCCTAATATCTTATATCAAAAGCTCAATAGCATCAAAGACAAACAAAAACATGAGGTCCTTCAGTAAACAAGCCAAAGAAGCAATTGCATGACAGGAGAAAAGTAGGTAACAGGATTAATCTTTCTTCTTTTTAAACAGAAAAGATAATTTAATTAAACAGTGGAGTATAGAAATGAATATTAAACAAACAAAAGTAAACATTTAAATACACACACACGCACACGCACACACACACAAAGGTTCAGCTTCGCCTCTTACATTATATTTACCCCACCTTTTCTTTTTATCACTTTGTAGAGGATCAGGTTCCAATTGCTTGTCTCAGGGCAATGTATGGAGCAAAGGGCCTTGGCAAATGTAGGAGTGCATTTGACTTTTAAGGGGTTATAAGAAATCCAGACAAGAGATGACTAGCAATATGCAACTTTACTATTTTTTGCTTAGTAAAAAGTTCATTCTTTTTTTTGGGTAATAGGTAAGAAGTTCATTAATAACAAAACACAGAACAGAACAAGTACAAAGGGGGTGTACAAGAATATCTCTTATTGTTGCAAATTAAAATTTAAGAAAGAGCATGACTCATCCAAACTAAATCACCAGCACTTCGCCACTTCCACAGGACTTCATCTTCTGTTGGTAAAAGGGAAAAACTGGAGGTCCTAAGGGAGGAGGGGTGGTAGTAACTCGGGGTTGCTCCCCATAGAAAAAGGTCATGGGGGGCTCAAACTCATCCAAATTGAATCCTAGTCGTTTGAAATTATATTGGAGGAAACAAAAAGAAAAGGGGGGGGGGGGTGTTTAACATTTTCACATTAAGAATTCATTAAAGAGGGAAATATTTCCTATGCTCAGTGTTCATGCGACGAGACAGTGCGAGGTGGCTCAATCAATACATTCATTGAACTCACACAGGCAAAAAGCTCTAAAGTTTTCTTGAGGAGCAATTGTGAGGCCTCCTCATGGTCCAACAATGTACCAACACGTTTGACAATTTCATAACCAAAACAAAGTATGGAAGGGATGGTGATTATCCCGGAAGGCAACTCAGGATGGATAAATTTTGGAATAGAAGTGCGGAAACTGCTAGAACCAAAGTGTTATGCCAATCTGAAAGCACCTGACCAACCAGCAACAGTTACAATGAACCAAACAAGACTGGGGACAAAACAAAAAAATTCACAACTACCAGATACCAGATAAGAGGAGGAACCACAAGGACACAAACCAGTAGGAAGAGGGCAATTAAATCCGGCGGGAGATCAGGGCAGGCGGCATATCCATTTTATGCGGTCATGGTATATAAGGTAAGCAAAGACAAACTCCACAGATTCTGGAATGGAATCAAAGGAAATACGAGAAGAAGGGGCTAATGGTGACTCCTAGGGTCAAATTCTTGATCAGAAGCTCATTTTGGCTCATTAAACCATGATTCTAAAATCACAAGAAGAATTGGGAGATCCATATGAAAAGGGAAGGGCCTGTTGCTACCATCATGTAGATAAAATAGAGTCATGATATTACATGGGATGAATGTGCGGGGGAGATTTGAGAGGATTTGAAGTTTACTTAAGGACAGGAAATTAGATGCAGTCATCTGGAGCTTTCATTAAAAAAGAAAAAAGAAAAAAAGAAGCATCTGGGGAAATCAATTTGTGGATTAACTCCACCTAAATTCTGGGGAAGCTTCAGGATGTGTTTCGGTACTATGGGACACAAGGGTAGTCACTAAAGTTGACGAAGCTATTGGTGCTTTTTTCCGTATCATGCAGATTAAAAAATGTACTTGATGATTTCTATTAGGCATTCTGTGGGGTTTATAAAGCCAATGAGGACACAGAATGAGATACTGTGGGAGGAGTTAGCAAGGGTGCACAATTGGTGGGGATCCCATGGTGTAAAAAGGGGATTTCAAAGTAAACATATTCCAAAGCGAGAAAGTGGGTTCTGCTAGAGACAAATCCACGATGTGGGATTTCTCATATTTTATTTCTGAGCTAAACTTGGTTGACCTCCCCTTGGAAGGATGTTCATATACGTGGTCTAATAATCATGATCCTCGTTATCATGCTTAGATAGGTTTTTGGTTTCCTTGGAATGGGAGGAGCAATTCAGCAGTCTTTTGTAAAGACTATTGCCTAGATTTTTGTCTAATCACTCCCTACCATACTTAATGATAATGGTATTACAAAAGGTAGTGGGTCTTTCAAATTTGAGACCATGTGACTTAAGGCTGAACGATTTGAGGAGAAGGTTAAACAATGGATGACCACTTATAATTTCCAAGGCAACCCCAATTTCATTTTGGCAAGAAAACTCTAAACTTTTGAGGCAAGATTTGATGTAGTGGAATAAGGAGGTGTTTGGTGATGTGAAGGGAAAAAAAAACCAAAGAAATTCTTCATGGATGAAATCATTAGATCTGTTTAATAGGAGGACGATAGGCCACTCTCTGTTGAGAAGAGAAACTAGATTCTGCCAAGGCAGAGTATGAAAAACTCATTCTGATGGAAGAAATAATTTGGAGACAAAAATTAAAAATATGAGCAATTTGGATAAAGAAATGTGATTGCAATACCAAATTCTTTCATCAAATTGCCATTTCACACCGATGATACAATCATATTAGACAACTGCAAGTTTTATATATATATTAGACAACTGCAAGTTGAAGAAGAGATTTTTCAGGCCCTCAAAAGTCTGAATGGGGACAAGGCACTGGGCCTAGATGGCTATACCATGGCTTTTACCCAAGTATTCTAGAGCGTCATAAGGGAAGTTTTAGTAACTTTCCTCAAGTATTTCCATAAAAGCAATATGTTTGAAAAGGGATTGAATGCTACATTTATTGCTCTTCATGAATGTTAAAGATTTTAGACCCATTAGTCTTACATGTAGTGTGTATAACTCTCTTACACAATTCCAACAAAACTGTAGCCAAGGAGAGGATGTTGAGAAGATGTCTATATGAACAGAGAAGATCAAAGAAATAATCATAGGAGAAGCAATTGAGTAACCCTAATATACTAGGTAAAAATAAAAATAAATAAACAGACATGCAACACACACATACATATAAAAATTAAGACTTTATGGGTGTGTAAAAGGAAGAATGCCAACACCGGGGAAGCCAATAAAGACCATAAATGGAACCAGAATGAGACAAACATTCTAAAAAAAAGATCAAGGACACAAACATTTGAAAAACTTGAACCAAGAAAGAAAAGAACTTTTTTTTTGGGAGGGGGGACTTTGAACTTAGGTTCTCCCCATGAGAAGAACCAGGCAGTGCCATTGCGTCATAGGACTCTTCGCACAAAGAACATTAACTACTTTAGAGATTTATGTACCTTCAAGCATGGCTATCCCACGCTGCACATCTTCTGGCTGCCTTGAATGAACAAGAGCCCATGACAACCTCATAATGCTATCACTCTTACGTTCATTTGAGTCACCAGCCTCTGCAACTTCTCTCTCACAGCCCTGCCAAGACACAGTAGAGTTTTAACCAAAGAATAGATGAAAAAATGGAAAAGGATTTAAATAATGTGACTATGGCAGTATGAAGACTAAAGTAAACATCAATTGATAGCTTCTTATATCCTTAAAACACGGAAACTGACTTTGAGCAGCATAGATTACACTTAAATGTTACAGGCCAAGTCCATTATAATCACCAAAAAAATTTAATACATATATTTTTCCCCCAACATATTTCACGTCTCTCACATGAAAATTTGACATGACACAAGTGGGACAAATATATTGGAATAGAAAGTTCCAACTTCCAACTCCACATTGTGATTCCCTATTTTGCAGTTAAGCCAAAAAGGGCCACACCAAATTTGTAAATCCCTACTTTGCAATTATGCACTTATGCCTAGAAAAACCAATTTGGGATCAACCAATGAAATCACAGTTCGACGAAACTTCCCAGAGCATCAAGAAGTTGCTCACCGGGAAGCAAATAAATAGTGATCACCATAAGATTGAAAGAAGTAGAGAAAATCGATCAACGTCAACAACTCTAGCATCTCTTTCATCCCAACCCACCCCCTTCCACAGCACGTCTCTTTTGATTGCAGCAACAAGATAAAGAATCTCCAGCAAGCATATAGTCATTTCTACAGATGTATTGCTTTTTTCTTTTTTTTTCTTGATAGCTATTTCTACAGATGTATTGCTTTTTTCTTTTTTTTTTTCTTGATAGCTATTTCTACAGATGTATTGCTAGGAAGAGAAACTAACTCAACACCCTGTCTCTCATGAAGGGCTTGAACATCCTTCTAAGGTTAACTATCCTTTAACTACTCAATAAATCAGGACACCATATATCCACATAAAATTTCCTACTATACACATTGCATCACATGAAACTCAAATAACATGGATGCAAACGATTCATTAGTGCTTGAAAAACCAAAAGACAACCTTACAAAATGTCAATTTCAACAAACCCCATTTGTTCATTAATCCAACATCACCAATACCTTACCCAATTTTCCCAAAAGCCTAAGCGGATTGGAAACCGTGAATTTAATCACTTAACCAATATTCTAACAATCACAATTCAAATCTAGATTTAATTTGGTCAGTAAAACTTCAAACACACAAAGGCCTAAACTAATAGAATGAAATAACAATGATCTCAAAATTCAGCCAATTCAAAAAATTCAGTATTCTTGGCTGAAAATAACAATGATCTCATCAAAATTCAGCCACTTCAAACATTTCTCACACCCTTCAGGCCTCAAATCCAAAATGAACACTTACATGTTATCAAATTAAGTCTTTTACACTTAAAAATGAGGACCCAATAAAGAAAACCCATAAATGAATTCAAGTAAATATCAAACTAATAATGTAAAGAAAGACTATATAAACAGGCAAAATAGAACAACCTGGTAAAATTTGAAACCCCAATATCTGTGACCCAAAACCTGTAAAAGGAAAAAGATTGGCTTACGGCGATGATGTCGCGGTCGCACCAAGGGATCTGATCGCCGCCGCCGAAGAAGGAGCCGACGGAATCGAAGAACTTGCCGATCTTGGCGTCCATGGTGTTTGCCTCTTTGCTAAGAGTTTTGGTTACAGATAAAAATTCTAAGTCCTTTTAAATATTTTGATTTGTTTCATATATAGTTTTTATGTTTTTGCCTATTCATTTCAGTGAATGGGAAGAAAATAAAACCACGTGGCATGATATTTCTAGTTTTTTTTTTTTTTTAATTGTGAATAAAATGACATTTCTTGATTCTAGTAGCTACACATTTGCTTGCACATGGCATATAAAAAATAGTTTAGTTAATAATTCATGTGAGGATACTTCCCCAATTAATTGGATTTATCCGCTTTAGGCCTCACTCGCGGTTTATCGGCTGTGTAGCAGGATTTTCACTGAGCAAGGCTAGACCTTGGACTCGCAGGCTTGACACCAAGTCGCGTAGATTTCTCCACACATGGTTTATAAGCTTCTGGAGCGACCATGTGTGTACCATTACTAACACTCAGAGTGCTAGTAATGGTACACACATGGTTGCTCCAGAAGCTTATAAACCATGTGTGGGAGGGAACTCTAACCGATGTGACACTTGGTGTCAAGCCTGCGAGTCCAAGGTCTAGCCCTTGCTCCTGGTGAAAATCCTGCCTGCACTCGGGGTGGCTCCCCAAAGCGGATAAATCCGATTAATTGGGGAAGTATCCTCACAATTCATTATAGGAAATATTTTATGAGGAATTGAAAAATTTGTTTAAAAAGTTATTTTTTTCAATTTTTTATTAAATAATTTTTTAAAATGGTTTACTAGCATTCGCCTTAACGATATAAATTAGTAAAATCTTTAAAATAAAAAACACTAACGAATAACAATAAGTCTAAAAATATTATAAAAAAAAATAAAAACTAGTAAAAATTTACCAAATGTCATTTTATCTGTTTTAATAAATATTTTATGAGAATTTAAAAGAATTACTTAAAAAGTTAATCATTTTTTTTTCACTTTTTCATAAATATATGTTCTAAAATCATTTATTAACATATGTCTTAAGGGCACACGTTAGTAAAACCATATAAAAAAAAACACTGACAAATAACAATAGGTCTAGAATATTTAAAAAAAAATAAAAACTAGTAAAAATTTTACTAAATAATAGTTGTGAAAAACTGAAAATTGTTGTCTTCATAACATTACTTTTTCTCTTTTCTGATAAACTTTATAGCATTACTCTTGTAGGGGTGACATGCCCAATAGTGCACGTTGGGCCATGGGCCTCGTCCGAAGACGCCTAATAATCCGAAGACGAATAAACATCATCGCGGAGGTCCATGTTAGCGTATGAAGAGGGGGGTCTAGTCTTGAGGATTTAGGGAGGAAGTCCAAGGACAAATAACACCTCGACTAATCCAAAGCAGAGGTCTGAGGGTGTGGTCTACCATCAAAAGCAACACTCCGGAGGCGTCCATTGATAAGGATAAACGTCAGGAAAACATAGGACAAAGGGAAGTTAAGAAATATTTAAAAGAAAACTGTTATCATCGCATTGAATACTTTACAGCTAATTCTCTTGCCACATTAATGTAGAGGTAATAGTTGAACAGTAATATTCAGCCTTACAATCACTCCCAGAGATTTTAGGAAGGTGCAAATGAGACAAAGATCAAAACCAACCACTTGACCTACACGTGGAAGGTGGAGATGAAGAAGAAGGAAGAGAATATAGAGAAGAGAGACACCATTATGAGGGGGATCGGAGATTTGAGAAAAAAAGAGTGTAGCAACAAGAACTGGACTTGTAACCAAATTTAAAAGATAAATCTGTATATAAGAACTAGTCTCCTCGAACTGTGCCGATGAAGATTTTCTTTGGGCAAAACTAGTATATTCTTGTTTTCTCGTCATCTGGGCTCACTGTAATTGCTATCTAACTCGTTAAATCTTAGTTTTCTAGCCTACTATCTACAAATTCATTGTATTTGACTCTTTGGGCCTAGATCCTTTTCCTTTTGGGCTTTCGTACCAAATTGGGTCCTTACAACTCTCAAACAATACATCTATGTAAAAAAAAAAGTTCGTAGAAAAAAATTTAGAATTTAATACAAAAGACTAATACAAGTTTAATTTAAAAATATGAGTAAATTATAAGAATATTTTTAATTAAAAATTCACATTTTACTAAAACAAACTAACTTTTTTCTTTTAAATAAAAAATATATAGTATATGACCAAAATAATTTAAAATAAATGATTTAAACTCTTTTTTTTTTTTTAATCTTTTGAAACCTTTTGATAATAGAGTTTTAATTATAAAAAAAGTATTTTAAAATTCTTAAAATTTAGTCAACGGATGCACAAATTGTTATTGCAGTTTTTATTATAAAAAAAAAAAAAACAGTATAGGACCAAATAATATAAAATAGATTATAAAACCTCCAACCCCCACCCAACTCCCCCAAACGTTGGTAAAAGAGTTGAAATAAATACTACTTTTTTTAATGAGAAATAAAATTCTACTTTAAACATTTTATCATATTATTATATGCGTTTTTTTATTTATTTATGAATATTATTATATGCGATAGTGTCCTCTATTTTAAAATATAATACTACAAGCATTAATTTTTTTTTTTAACCTTAACTTTGAGATAAATGGTAACTTTTAAGAATAATTTGTTTTAGGTAAGAAAGAATGAAATATATTCATGTAATTAGCATTATTCTTAAAAGAGATGTACACATTATACCGTAGTCAATACAACAATTGTATAATTTGTCCCCCAAGGGTCTTTTGAGGATGACCCTAAAAAAAAGGGTCTTTTGAGGAAGTTAAATTGAGCAACTCATGCATGTTTCATTTACTGTTTTTGCTAAATAATTTATTTTGACAAATTTTTTGGTTAAAAGATTTCTTTCAAACTTATATTTAGACCTAGCAAATGGGTCTGGTGTCGGGTCAATGGGGTTTATATAAAAGGGTTGTGTTAACGGGCATCGTAAGGTGCCCGTTAACAACACATTTTGAGTAATTTTTTGTGTAATTTTTTTAACTTTTGACACTTTTTCAATTTTTGGCAAATTTTTTTTATCTCTTTTGATAATTTTTTTGAGAGCTTTTTTTCTTCTTTTTAAACACAATTCATATAGGAAAATGTTAACAAGCACTGCACGTGTTAACATTTTCCTATATAAAAAAGGGGTTTGAATTAAAAAGGACCATCTAATCAATCAAATTACTGGTCAGGTCTAGTAGACTGAGTTTGACCAAATTTGAATAACTTTAACCAAGGTTTGTTTGAGTTTTAATTGAAATCTGACTGTTCAGTAAAAGCAAACTTGTTGCCATTTTAAGGAACATGGAAAAACTATTGAATCAACTGTCCATGGATAGGAATTAGAGTACTAACAAGTAGGATGTTGCAGAGTCAATAGAAAAATGGCCAAAGAATTTAGAATATCTTGCCACTTGGACTTTGGGCACGTAAACTAATTTTGGGACTACATTTGCTCACAAGTGTGCTTTATACCTCAAAAAATAGATCCAAAAAGATGCGGCTTTCTTAAAATAGAAGGAATTCTAGCCCATTGTTGAAATGATGCTAGTCTAATCGTATTTGAAAGAAGAGTTCAAGAGTTCTATGATGATGACACCAAAATCACTCAAATTGGACTTAGGAAGACCTCATATCAAAGCCGAACTCAATATGAAAAATCAATTTCTAAAACACAAAACATTAGGGCCGGAACCAGGATTCGAACTTGAGGGGGCCAGCCAAAGTCTTTTGTTTGAGGATTTTTAGAAATCAAGATATCAATGCTAGAGGAGGCAAGGTGACAATATCATTATTGGTTTTTTGATATATATATTTTTTTTCAAACTATTTTTTCCCATAATCTACGAATCAAATTAAAGTCATAGTAACTATAGGAATTTATTATAGTTTTAAAACATGGATTGGACAAAGAATAAAAAATGAGTAATTCTTGGTTTTTTAGTCAAAATGGTGACATCATAGCTGTAAGGACACAATTCAAATTCCCAAACCACGACTGGGAGGAAAATGGGCTTGAAAGGCCTTTCTTCACAATGAATTTGTAGATGATGGGTTTGTAATTTAGATTTCAAGGATGGTTTAGACAATTACAAAAAGAACGGGCTTTGGGCCCAATGGAACAAAACAAAGAATCGTTTGCAAAGAGTAAGACTGAGAAATCGTCCTCGGATTGTTTCCAAGGATGGTTTATAATAATATTTCTCAGGTTTGGATACAAATGCTGATTATCACTTACTATTGACTCTATCTCTTCTACTCCAAAAGTCTTCTGGCTTCTTCGTATGCCTTCCCTCCTATTTATATTCTTTTCTTTCCCTTCATCACCTTCCACTTTCCGGTTGCAATCCTCATTTTCTATATACTTGTCCCATCCATTCTTCCCTAAAGCCCGCTGGGATTAGGGACCAAGTTCCAAGCTCTATGCTTAGATCCCATCCTTCCATCTATGCAGTCAGCGTATCATTTACAGAGCTTTTAATGTATGGGCAGTGGTAGCAGCTTTATCTTTAGACATTCTACCGCTCTTTCTATTGTCCTCCACGTATACTGTGTATCCCCATAGTGGTAGGACTCTTCATAATATAACCCAGGGACACTAAACTTCTCTTCCTATGTCCTCGGCCTAGTAATCCGAGGACAATTCTACTCCTCGGACGTATTTGGATATTTAAATAGTCCACGATCATTTTGATGTCTTCGGATTTGGGTTTCCAGCCCAAAATACTTCGTTGGGCCATCCTTTATAAATTACTGGGCCCAACACCCCTACAATAGCTATTATAATTATGTATTTAATATTATAAATACATAAAAAATTTGGCTTTATTCTTTTCATATTATTCTATAACCAACCTTTTATAATGCTATATATTAATAACTACCGTTCAAAATTTAAACCCATATTAACTACTAAATCAATATATCCGGTAAAATATTGGCTAATTAATAGCATAAGAGGAGAGATATTTCAAAAAGTTGCATATCCATAAATCTAATGATAATGATGATAGCTCTCAAGCTATCAAATGATAAGGGACAAGTCTATCTTTTCTTTCAAAAAAAAAAATGATAAGGGGCAACTTATATACACTTATACTAAATAAATATATAATAAATGTTTTTATCAGTTATTTTTAATTGTTTTCCATCAATTAGTAACAGCCACAAATAAACTTTTTTGCGTCATTTTATTTTCCTTTTTAACTGCTTATCACATATATGGATAAAGACAAGTCTAAACACCACAAAGACCACAACTTAAAAAAATATTACAATAATAAAATAGAGAGAAGTTTAGAGAACTCATCAAAGCAAATGAGACACAATAATCGCACAACAAGAGAGAGAGAGCAGAAAGTGGGAGAGACCAGATCAGATAAGAATGTGATCAACAAACCATACCTCAGCCGATTGTGGAGTCACCAATGGACCCAAGGAAGAAGGCTAGAGCATTTGTAATTTTATTTGGTTAGGGATTTGTGATTTGTAATTGTTTTATTAGTATTTTTTGCTGTTGTTATAGACCAGATTTGTTATTTGTTTGTTTGTAATTTGGTTTTGTCTAAAGGTTTTCATTATTATCCAGATTTGTGAATTGTTTGCTGGTGTCTTGGTTTACCTAAAGGTTTATCTGGGCAAAAGGAACGGTTAAATAATTATTTTTTTTTTTGGTTTTCATTTGTCAATTTGTAAAACTTTTGTGAGAGGGGGGACAAGAATAAATATTAAGCGTTAAGATCTAAAATTTGTGTAAATTTATATACTAATATATATATTTTCAAAAACTGAGGGGGCCGTCTCCCCCCCCCAAGCCAAAAGGTAGGTCCGTCACTGCAAAACATTAATAAGCTAGCTAATTGCTAGCTTATCACATTAGAATGGAGGAACAAGATAATTATAGCTTCCAATAGAGGTAATATCTAAACAACACATTCAGGAAACATAAAAATACAATGATAATAATTAGAAAAATATTCTCCCACACATTTACTTTCATTATTTCACACGCATATCCACAATGATGCAAAAATATAAGCATTGAAAAAATGTCCACAATTCAAACATAAAAAAGTGGATGTAAAAACATTGATGTAAAAATGTGGAGGTGGGAATAAAAGCCTATAATAATTTTGCTTGATATTTGGGACAAACATTTGAACCACTACTCTTTTTTCTTTTTTCTTTTTAATTAAAGGATAAATTTTTATTAAAAGGAACATAAAGCAGCATAGAAAAACACTACAACTCAGCCACAGCAAAACACTACAACTCAGCAACAGAACAAACAACATTTGAATCACTACTCTTCAATTTTAGGGCATGTTTAGTAATATTGTTTTATAACGTTGTTTAAGTTTTTTGAAAATACGTGTGTGTAAAAAGGTGTTGTAAAAATACGTATTATGTTGTTTAAATAATAAAAACTGTCGTTTAAATACCTCTACCAAACACCCCCTTAGTACGAGGAACCAACATAATAGGGCTCCTGACATTGTGGTGACCATTTTCCTCAACCCATTCAAGTGCACCAAATGCAAATTTAGGATGGCCCCTCCCTTTATACTTTATAGTGACATCGTATGTCTGTCTCTCATACTTCTTTGAAAACACCAACGTCTTTGGAGAGATTGCTACCTCATAGCTCTTTGGCACTGTTATGACCACCTCGACCCCGACTACCACCACGTTTACCACGGGGAGCTATGGTGTTTTTGTTGTAACAAACTTAATAAAGAAGATAAATTTGATTTTAGTTCGAGGAAAAGCCAGACCTCCCAATTAGCAAATTTGCTGAATAATATTCTGATTGATTTTTTTATTGATATAACATGAAGCTATATAAATAGCTTTACAGACTTGGATAACCAATAAACAACTCCAATATTCCTAAACAACTCACAAACTGGATAAGGATAAGCAAGACTCCTAAACCAACTCTCTAATACTTCAATCTAATAACTATTCAGATAGTTATTGATGATGCTGAAAAATCACCAATAAGTCGCAAGCACTCCTCTCACCAAAGCAACACCTGCAAAAGAGGAAAAAAGAGGACCTAAAAGAGGGCACCGGTGTGGTGCCGGCCAAAAACCCTCCGAAGGTCAAGTTAGAGCTTTCTTCTTCAACCCTAGAATGCCAGAGTTGAGATAATCGTGCGTACCTTGATACTAGGGTTTCTGGGGTATTTATATTGGCGTAGAATTTCCTTTCCCTTTAGGATTCTACTTCCTTCTTGAGCCCTTTTCCATATAGGAGTCTTCTTATTATGGTCGAACGTGTAACGCAAGAATTCCAGGAGTACACGCTTGTGTGGAGATAAAGCAAAGTCAAGTCAAACACATCGTGTGGCAAACAGCTAAGGATTTACAATTAATTAAATAACAGACGGGTACTCAATGATCGGAACCGTCGTATACGTATAGCGACGGTATTAATCCGTCTACACCAATTCCGTCCACCTAGGACGGAGGAAAGATCCGTCTTATATTTTTCATCCTCTTCAATTATTATCAAACCAAACTCCTAATACTACAATCTGATAACTATTCAGATTGTTATTATTATTATCTCCCTTGACTCTACTAGCACAGAGAAGCCAAAAGCAAATACGAATAAAAGGTAATGGCTAAATAACTCAAAACAAATGAATATCCAACAGAGCATGTGAACCTAGTAACTCCAGCCACTTCCTTTGGACATAACACGCACTTTCACCAAAACCTTGTGTTTTGCAGAACCTTTAGCAACATTAGTGACCATTCTCTTAAACTTTTGAGGATTCATTACACCATTTTTGGAGAAACTTATGAAAGATGGATAATTAAGATCATATGATGGGTTTAAGCAACTGTAGCTTCTTGATCTAGTAAGAATATCAATATCACTCTTGTGACCTTGACCATAAAATGGCATAATTGATTGACATAATCTTGTGGAGTTGCATCACAGTCAAACCTGGGTCAAGTGCTTTATTGGGATCAATTTGGCCTGCTCCCATGCCTAGCGGGTAATTAATATTCAATTTCGACTCCATTCTTCTCTTTAATTGGGTTTAGCGTGTTGTCAAGTAGGTTTGCAGTGGAGATAATGGCAGACGTTATAGCAGCTGGGCTCCATTCTGGGTGTGCAACTTTTAGAAGTGTAAACACACCTGCAACGTGAGCACAAGCAACAGATGTCCCAAGTCAATTGAAAGTAAATTTCGGGTGTACCATTTGGCGGGATTGTAGCAACTAAAATGGGCCTGTTTGATAATATTGTTCTAGTAATGTCGTTTGTATTTTTTAGAAATATATGTAAGTGAAAAAGTGTGGAAATACAAATATGCCTAAATGACTTAGTGCCATTACATCTGGCTTCAAGACCCAAGGAAAACTCAATGATAGTTCTCTTGTAATGCGGGATGCGGAAGTGTCAAGAAGAAAAACAAGTATACTTTTAGAAAACAAAAAACAAAACACGTTTACTTCTGAATATAACCTCGAATCCACGAGGGTTTCTTGAGTCTAGAAGGGTCCTTGAATCTACAAGGAGAAAGGGTCTAAAATCCACTAGAAAATAGAAAGACAAAGGTTTGAATTTTATTGATTGAATAATTGTTAAAAAAACGTGTACAAACTTAGTGGCCTATTAAAGGGCTCTATAAAACTTGACGGACAAGAAAATATATTCTAAAATAACTCTTAATTGATACTTAACCATAACATGAACCAAATTTGACCTAAAAAACATTAAAAACACCTAAAAACAAGGAAATAATAACCCTAAACCTAAAATAGCGAAAATTATAAATTAAATACCAAAATTAATAAATTACAATAATTAAATAATAGATTCTATCCTGCATCATCTTGAAGCAAAAAGAGGCACATCTGGTGCAGGCTTTGATTTTGTAAATGTCTGTCGGAACTCCATGCTTACCAAAGGCTGATAACTAGATCTTGCATAAGAGAGCAAATCCCTTGCTTTCCTTGAGTGAACCACAATACATGGACAACGAATGTCTATAATGATTGACAGATTGATAGGATCATTTGAGATAAGTATTGCTCCGGTTATATTTGAACTAACAATAGGCTTTGCTTGCAACTCTAACCTCCCAATGTCAGAAAATAGGACAATGCCTTTAGGCACTGCATGTGACAAAGAATGAGAATCACACCTTGAAAAGGTTTTACTGTACACCAGTGGTAAATTTTCTAGCACGGTTGCACCTACGAACATTGACCCTCCAACAATTTTTAGCCCATTGCTCGTAGATAGCTTTTCTGTTGCTTGCTTGTATCCCATGGCAATGCAGATCACATCAACACCATCAGCAATGGCTTGATCCATACCAGCAACAACATCAGAACATCTTGTTAGAGATATATTAGCCCATTAGCATAAGCCCAAGCTTAATTCTACTTTGTGTGCAAGCCAAGTTTCCTACTTGTACTAGAAGTCTATTAGTTTAGGGTTTAGTCTACTATATATACACATGTTATGGTTCATTATAACACAGGATTTGTTCTACACTCTAATATATTATTGATGTAGCCTTTTAGGGTTTCCTCCGTAGATGTAGGCCGTTAGGCTGAACCACGTAATCCTCTTGTGTTATTGTGTTCTATATTTTATGCTTTCGCTTCCGCATCCATAATAGCATATTCAACATGGTGTATCAATGCTAATATTTAACATGGTATCAGAGCTGGCTTCCTATGGCCATGAGTTTTCTGTCCTTACGGTGTATTAAGAGCAATCTTTGTCTTCCTCGGTGTTTCTTCGCTGCGTTCATCTTCTTTGGTTTTCCACTGCTGCCGTCAAAATTCTCCGGTATAGTCATGTCACCGTTAGAAGTCGCATCGACACTACAAGACTATTGCCTTTCTCAAGCCACCGTCACAGAGCCAAACTTCATTCAAGAAATCTTTTCAACCTAATCAAATCTCAAGATTTCATCAAGTTTCCATCTTGAGTTTGAGAGGGGGTGTTAGAGATATATTAGCCCATTAGCATAAGCCCAAGCTTAATTCTACTTTGTGTGCAAGCCAAGTTTCCTACTTGTACTAGAAGTCTATTAGTTTAGGGTTTAGTCTACTATATATACACATGTTATAGTTCATTGTAATACAGAATTTGTACTACACTCTAATATATTATTGATGTAGCCATTTAGGGTTTCCTCCGTGGATGTAGGCCGTTAGGCTGAACCACGTAACCCTCGTGTGTTATTGTGTTCTATACTTTATGCTTTTGCTTCCGCATCCATACTAGCATATTTAACATGGTGTATCAATGCTAATATTTAACACATCTAATGCCTTCATTCCAAACAACTTTATACATGGAGATCCTAGCATATGGTGCTACACCTTTTGTTGTTCCTTCAGCATAGCCATCAAAAGACACCCATTCTAAGAAATTCCCAGCAACTACTGAAGACACATAGGTCCCGTGGCCTGTAGTGTCCCTAGCAGAGTCTACAATAGGAGACCTAAATTTTCTTTTCAATGCTGCATTAAAGTACCTAAGTCCAATGAGTTTGGAGTTACACATTGACGAGTTAAACTGTTGTCCTCCTTCACACTTTCCCTTCCACTTAGATGAAACCTTACCAGCAGGCCTGCCATGGTCTTCAAAGCTTGGATGTTCAGGCCAAATACCAGAATCTATAACACCAATTATAATGTCTTTACCATAATTTGAGGCAGGCCATAAACCAGTGGAGGCTTTAAGGGAGAGGAATTCTGGGCTATAGGTGGTAGCAAGCTTGAAAGGCTTATCAGCACAAGCTGAAATGAAGCCTAAGGACTTATTTAGAGTCTCTAGTTCATCCAAAGATAAAACAGCGCCAAAACCATGAAGAGCATTATCTTTAGTGTATAAAAAGTAATGGTGAGGATAGACTAGTATGTGGTGATTCAAGGTTTGTGAACTTGAAGGAATCAATAATGGACGAATACCAATCGTGGTGGCCAGAAAATGCCTTAGGCATAAGAAATTTACCATGTAGACAATATATGTGGACCTCTTTGGCATCAATATTGATTTAGCACCAAAAGCCAACGAAACACATATAAGAAAAAAAAAAAAGAAAAAAGATGGAATTAGAGGAATGTTTCTCATAATTTTTTCTCTAAACATTTTTGCTTTGAGATGAAAGTGGCAATAAGTTATTTATACAGGAACAAAAGCATGAGTTAAACATACAAAAATATAGAATCTATAAAATTTAATGAAAATTTTGTGGTTAATTATTGTTTCAAAAATAAAACTAAGACTTTCACTTGTGTAAGGTACAACAAACTGAAACATTCGGTCACTTCAATCTAAAAAGATATCTTCCCTTTTTTTTAATAGTTAAAGGTCATAGGAAGGGGTGGTTGTAGAAATAAGTTAGAAAATACGCCATAGGAAGGGGTGGTTATAGAAATAAATTAGAAAATACGCATCAATTCTTCTTTAATAAAGCTTTAGTTTGACAAGTCTTTGAGGTAACTTGAATTGCATCAAGCATAACATTAATTCAATGATGAAAACCTTGGACAATGAAGAGTTGGGGTTTGGAAGGATTTGTGCAAAGAGATTATTATATCCATCATTGTGTAATCCATGCCAGTTTCGGATTAGAAGCAAAAGAAAGTCATTTTAAGAAAACAACTATAATTAGTGACAAAACGAGACACAATAATTCAAACTGTACCAAAACTCTGTCAATCCCAAGTTTAGATTTCCTTCAACATTGCCTGGATGGTTTCTACTAGTTTTGTAACTAAGCAATATGCTAGACGAATAAACCTCTCTCACGCCTGCAACTTCTAGTTCTTACCCACTGAGAATGCTATACCTGTGAGTAACAGCATTCCAAGAAGTTGCAGTATATACAACTTTAGAGGAACCAAAGAAGTTTGTTGCTTTGCCATTTTAAAAAGTTGATGAGATCTCTAGTTCTTCTTGTACCCCTCTTTGGGCAAATTCCATTTGCCATTGGTAAAGCACACTTGCCCTTGCACCATAACATTTCTAGTTGAACTATAGTACATACAGGCACAACCACTCTATCTCCGAAGCTTGATAAACAAAATCACAACCTTGACGATTATATTCAGCAGCCATCATTTACTTCCTAATCAATAGCATTCGAAAGCAGAATTCGATTGCATAAAAAGGCAATGTGACATACACAACTGATTTATTGCTCCCAATTTTATTGACAAAGGATACAGATCCATCAAGACTATCACTTCTTTGAAACAAAATGGTTTATTTCAAATTCCTATAGATGCACCACAATTTATTAAACTAGTCTTTTGGTTTACAAATTCCCCACTTTTCCAATCCTCAGATAAATTGGAAACTTAACAACCTTCTTGTCTAAACCATCTTCAGTCCAAGCATTCTTAAATTCCTCAATCACATCATCGCTCAAATGCTCCACACCCTTCTCCTTTGCTATTTGATATGCTGACCTTGATCTAAAGTATGTAAAATAATCATCCAAATCCATTAATCTTTCTGTTACAAATTCAAATGGCCCAGTATGATCAGCTCCATCCACTGGCTCAAATGGAAAATCGATGGTCCTATACATGTTGAAAATGAATTTATGTGCTGCATCCCAATTGGGGTCCACGGAAACGTAATGAAAAGGTTGGAAGAGTGCGTCGACTGATTCATTAACTTGTGGCAGAGTGTAGCACCATGTAGCTATGACACCATGAGGTTTTTTGAGTACCCACTTCACTTGTTCGTAGAAATTTGGGAGGTCAAACCAGTGGAGGGCTTGTCCAATAGTTACAACATCAATGCTTGATTGAGGTGCAACATTGCATTCAAGCTCGGCACTAGACATGGTGGGAGGCGTATGTTGGTATCTAACATTGGGTAGCCTAGGTGCGAATGAAAGCTGCTTTGAGCTTGTATCGGTGGCTATGACATTCTTGAAAATACCAGCTAGCTGAAAAATAAGGTTGTATAAGAAAGGGGGAAAAAAAAAAGGCTATAAAAAAACAAATGTTTAAATTGGAATTAGATGTGTCTCTACTCAATAACAACAAGAAACCAAAGCACTTAATATTAAGGTATAAAGGGTGTAGAGACCCAAAAGTGGTGTTTACTAATTTGGGGGTTTTCCAAAAACAACCTTGACTATCAAACTATGCTTATAAAAAAGATATATGTTGATATTTTATAAATATGTTGATATTCTATAAATATTTGATGAGGATATTGTATGGAAACATTGCCTACTTGTTATATGAAAAACTTGTGGGACAACTTGAACTTATTTAAATTTGTATGTATGGATAAATCTTTGTATTTCTGAGTACTATGACTGGATTATTTGTGTAATTTACATTTGTAAATGATATTTTCAAGTTTATGTGATGTGAAACTAATTTGTTGTGAGACCTTGAATTTGTTTTGAACCCTATAGCAAGTCGTGATTAAAAGCAAAATAGACTTTCTATAGCCAATATGTTAAGATTTTAGGCATAATATATATGACAATGATTCCTTTGCTGTACACGTTTGAATGATAGGAGGGGTTGTTAACTTAATTTACTTAGTGATGTTTGGAATATCATGAGTACCTCCCTCCAAAACGAGGGGCTAATACATAGAATAGCCAACAGAAGTACGAGTCTTACAAACTATTGTGTTTTAACTTTTGAACATAACAAAAAGGAAATTACAAAATCTATTTATTTTTGTTCTCGATGTGGTAAGACCAAATTTATTATCATGTTAATTTGTAGATTTTTCGTTTTTGTAGTAAATAAACTGTATTTTCAACGTTTTCCTGATTAATTTTACAATCGTTTAAGTCTTGTGAATTTAGTTAATTAGCTCAATTGGTAAATCTTGTCATTGAAATTCTAATATAACATACATCTTTGTCTCATGACAACTGAACTGAACTGCTTATAAGTTTACTACCACAACACCAACAATGTATCTCATTATTATTACCTTAAACGGTAGGTGTCAAAGAGAGATTCCAAATGAAGTTAATTAACTTCTTTTCTTGATCATACAATTTTAAAGTTACGGAAGGGGGAAAGAAACTCACAGATCGGGCAGCTTGGCCGCTTCCGGTGCCGACGTCCCATGCAAGATCGTGACATGGTGTCTTGGAAGCAATGAAATCAAACAATTCTGGAGGATAACAAGGCCGGCCCTCAGCATACAGCTCTGCCTGCTTGATGTACAATTCTGCCATCTCTCTCTCTCTCTCTCTCTCCAAGTTTCCAGGTCAGATCTATTCAGCCTTCATTCTTGGCTACCATTTATAAGTTCAAATAAATAAATCCAAATATAAGTTGGTAAATTTTTTAATTAAAAAAGAAAAAAAAAACGAAGTACCATCCAAAATTTTTTGAAAACGTCAATAGAAAATTTTGCCTTATAAAATATAAGAATAATAATTACGTCGACTCTAGTCTAGAGTGATAACTTTTTTTAAATGCTTTGCAGGGGCTGCGCGGCCAGGGTGGTCTCGGGACCACCCTAACGTGAATATTTTTTTATATATAATAATTTAAAAAAGTTTATTTGTTTATCTTTTAAAAAAGATTGGGAACACTTTTATTCAATAATTTGTTCTAGATTCAATAAATAAATGATTGTTTGGTTAAGTACATTAGAAGAGATGTAGCTTATAGTATTAATAATGAAACTATCATACAACAATTTCAAAATATGAAAACTCGTAGAAGGCAATTGTAAACTTTATGTATTTGCGTATTTTTTTATTGTTATTGTTGTCAATATATGAATTTCTCTTTTTATTAGATGGCATAATTTATGCTTCTTAAGAAATACACTGAGAAAAATTTCTGAAGCGCCACTAGTTTGCATGTTAGGGACTATAGTTAAGGTCCGTTTGGTTGGAGGGATGAAAAAGTGGAATGATAGAAAATGATTGGAGGATGAAAAAGTGGGAGGATAGATGATATTTTATTTTTCTATCATTTTTAATTGGTTGGGAGTGGAAAAGTAGAAGGATGGAAAAAATGAATTTGAATAAATTTATCCATATACCCTTGTTAAATAATGATGCCCAATTAAAACAAAAAAGTGACAAATAACCAAAAAACAAGAACAATCACCCAAATTTATTTAAAAATAAAAATCATGTCCCAAAATAAAAATCGGGTCTTTTTAGAAAAAAAAAACAACTATCAGCCCTAGAAAATCAAAAGAAAAAAAAAAGAATAGAAAAAAAAAAGAGGGAAGAGGCAAGTTATTGCCCAGAAGGAAAAAAAAAAAGAAAAAAAAAAAAAAGAGGTACCGTCGCCCAAAAAAAAGAAAAAAGACAACGTTATCGCCAACTGCCAAGATAGAAGAAAATAAATAAAGGCATGTGCACATGAACAGTTTTGTCAATTAAGAAAAAATTAATTCTCACTCAGTTTTCTCTTCATTTTGAGAGAAAATATTTTGGTGGGTCTAGGGAAAAAACATCTAGATCTCACCATTTATTTTTCTTCCTTTCCACCCAAGCAAACACACTTTAAAAAAGTTTTCCTCCCTATTTTCTCTCTAAAGTTTTCCATTTACCCTATTTCACCTCCAAACAAACACACCCTATGGGTCCGTTTGGTTGAAGGAGTGGAAAAGTGGGAGATGAAAAATTAGTGAGAGGATGGAAAATATTTGGTTTTCTCTCGTATGTGTTTGGTTGGAGGGGTGGAAAAGTGGGAGGGTGAAAAACTTTTTTGTTTTGTTGGAGAGAAAAAGGAAGGTTGGAAAATATAGTTTATATAAATTGACTATTATGTCCTTAGGAAAGTGAGAGGAGTAGATGAGTGTAATAAAGTGAAGGTATTTATGTAAATTACATCATTCAACATCTTTTCCTCTCCATTTTCCTCATAAATTGGGAGGATAAAAAAATGTGGGTTCGGAGGGATTATTCTCCTCTCCATTTTTTGTTTCTCTTGTTTTCTCTCCTAAACCAAACGATGAAAAATGTCATTTTCCACCCTATTTTCTATCCTCTCAATTTTTGCCCCAACCAAAGATTGGGAAGAGGAGTTCAAGATGAAGAGATGCTTCCTTTGTTGACTTTTTTTTTTGGCCATGTTTTTCTACAATTTCAATTACTTAGGTGAGTGAATTAAGGACGTTGTCTCTTGTGTAGTGGGTAGTAGTTATTCTCTATTTCGGTGCATGTATCTATAGAAACACCATGTATTTTCTCCAAGTGAGATTTTGGTCCAGTATTCAGTTGCACTGAACCCGTTAAGATTATAACACGTGTCCATTTTTAAACATATGTCACCATCTTAACCGGTTCAGTGCACTATATGCACTAGACTTAAGCCTCACCTATTATCTCTCATGTAAGGCCTTTTTACGGATTATATTAAATCATCCAAACAAGTGAGAAAGTAATTCAAGAAGTGTAGTGAGATAGCAAATAAGTGTAAAGATATAAGTAAAAGTGAAATGGTGAAGAGAGGTGTGTGTGGCAACGTGTGTATAATGTTTTAAGTATCAATAAAAAAAAAAAGATTTATTACAAAGTATTTATGATGGAAAATACTTTCTTCATACTGGAAAATACTTTCTTCATGAGTGCTAAATATAATTATTATTACAAAACTTCCGCAGCAACAAATCTCAAGCCGCCTCAATACCACTTGAGCCACTACATGACAATCTCTATTTTAGTAGGCGTGCATCCTATCTGACTATTCTCTTTTAGACGGTTAAAAGTCTTCATATGCGTGTGAACTTTAGACTAAGTTTTGAGTCTCCTACAAGCACTAAAACATAGAACAAGCTTTCTCTGTCTTTGTCTCTGTCTCTTCAAAACCTTAAAATTATGATTGATTACCTGAAATGTTCTCCCTCAATAATTCAAAACAGCCTGTAGATCTACAATCTCTCCTTGAAATGGGCAGATCCTTAGCAGTCTCTTGAACAGTTAAAATTTTGGGCCCATTTGGTTAAAGATTTCTAGTATCGTTGTTTAAGTGTTGTGAAAATACATATAGGTTAAAAAGTATCGTAGAAATATGTGTCTCAGTTTTTAAACTACGAAAACTGTTGTTTAAACACATGTAATCCCTTTCCATTATTTTTTCTGCGACATGGCTTCCTTATTTACTTCTCCTCATTGTTTGGTAAAGAATGGGAGAAAGAAAAGCTATGTTTTGCCTTAGTTTGACAAGTTTTCCATCTTTTAGGTGACTCTAATTGCGTCAAACATAACATAAATTCAAAGTTGAAAACCTTGGGCTCTGAAGAACTGTGGTTGGAAGGATTTGTGTAAATAGATGATTTCCATTGGTGTGTAATCCACTCATCCATGTCAGTTTTGGATTAGAAGAAAAATGGAGTCATTTTAAGAAAAGTATTATAATTACTGAGAAAGAGACACAATAATTCAAATTGTACCAATACAATGTCAATCCCAAGTTTAGATTTCCTTCCACAAGCAACATGAAAAATCCCTCTCATGTCTACTAATCCTAGTTCTTCCCCACCGAGAATGCTATAGTTGTAGAGTTACAGCAGTCCAAGTTCTTTTGCAGTATGCTATAAACAACTTTAAAGTAACCAAAGAGGTTTGTTGCTTTGTCATTGATAATTTGATATGATCTCTGGTTCTTCTTGAACTCACTTTCGGCCAACTCCATTTTCCATTGGTAAGCACACTTGCACTTGCGACATAACATTTCCAGTTTAACTAGCACATACAGCATACAGCCACTCTGCCACCAAATTAAATCAAATAAAGGCTCTCTAAATCAAGAGCAATCCTCTCAGAAGCTTCATAAACAAAGTCACAACCTTAACGATTATATTTGGTAGCCATCATTTACTTTCAAATCAATAGCATTCAAAAGCAGAATTAGAATGTATACAATGGCAATGTGATAAACACAACTAATTTATTGCTCCCAATTTTATTGAAAAAGGAAATGGATCCATCAAGACTATCAATCCTTAAAAACAGAATGGTTTATTTCAATTTCCTATAAGATCTAAACTAGTGTTTTGATTTACAAATTCCCCACTCTTCCAATCCTCAGATAAACTGGAAACTTAACAACCTTCTTGTCCAATCCATCTTCATTCCAAGCATGCTTAAATTCCTCAATCACATCATCGCTCAAATGCTCTACACCCTTCTCCCTCGCAATTTGATAAGCTGACCTCGATCTAAAGAACGTAAAATAATCATCTAAATCCATCAATCTTTCTGTTACAAATTCAAATGGCCCAGTATGATCAGCTCCCTCCACGGGCTCAAATGGAAAATCGATGTTCCTATACATGTCGTCCATCAATTTATGTGATGCATCCCAATAAGGGTCCACAGAAACGAAATGGAAGGGTTTGAAGAGAGCCTCGACTGAATCATTAACTTTTGGCGGGGTGTAGCACCATGCAGCTATGACACCATGAGGTTTTTTGAGTACCCATTTCACTTGTTGGTAGAAATCAGGGAGGTCAAACCAATGGAGGGCTTGAGCAACAGTTACAACATCAATGCTTGATTGAGGTGCAACATTGCGTTCAAGCTCGGCACTAGACATGGTGGGAGGTGTAAGTTGGTATCTGACATTGGGTAGCCTTGGCGCGAATGAAAGCTGTTTTGGGCTTGTGTCCGTGGCTATGACATTCTTGTAGATCCCAGCTAGCTGAAGAATGAAATTGTAATTGAGCAATCAGCAATCAAAGCACTTATTTTTAAGGTATAAAGGTAGGCATTTATGTGGAACATGTAAGTAAGCTACATATCAGGGACTGTTTAATAACTCTTTTTTTTTTTTGAAGTTCTACTTAATGATGATAGCTCTTGCATTATGTTCTTAATACAATTTTATGCATGTTAAACATTTTCCTAACTTTATAACTGTTTAAGTATGCGGTTTTCATTTAACTAAAAGTTTGTATAATCGTTTAACTCTCTTGACACGCACAAAAAAAAAAAAGTGGGTTTGAGACTCAATATAAATTTTCTATTAGCTAGTCCTTATTCTCAATTAATTACTTAACAAAAAAAAAAAAAAAAAAGAGAAGTTGAGGTCTAAATTCTAATATAGCATACATCTTTTTCTCATAAAAACCAAAAAAAAAAAACCATGTATCTTCTGATTATTGTTATCAGTTATTACCTTATTTTGTTGAACATACAATTTTAAGGTACGGAAGAAAGAAAGGAACTCACAGATCGGGCGGCTTGGCCACTTCCGGTGCCGGCGTCCCATGCAAGATCGTGAGAAGGTGTCTTGGAAGCAATGAATTCAAACAATTGTTGAGGATAACTAGGCCGACCCTTTGCGTACTGCTCTGCCAGGTTAACGAACAATTCTGCCATCTCTCTCTCCAAGTCTTCAGATCGGATCTATTCAATCTTAGCTTCTTTTAAAATTTATATATATTTTAACAAACCTAAATAGCAGCCACATAGTTTTCTTTCTTTTTCAACTTTTTGTCCTTTTTTGTTTATTTCATACTATCCTATCGGCACGGCCCATGTTTAGGAAAAAATTTTGTTTGCGTTAGGCGCATAAGCCTTCCCCTTATAGATAGGTGGGCCCCACACTAGTGGGCCCAGCGGTCAGCGAGAGAGATATCTTATGCGCCTGGGGCATGAGATACTCTCTCCAAGTTTAGAGGCTTTTTTTTTTTTCTTTTTTTTTTTCCCCTAAAATTAGTCAAATCTATTTGTTAATATTTAGAATTACTATATTTTTTAATCCTAAAAATATTTAAGGGTATAATGAGATTAATATAAAAAAAATTTATTTCATTCACAAACGAATAAATTTTATCGAGTAATACTAGTGCCACATAAAATGGTATAACTGATATCACAATTCACTCACATGGTGAGTTGTGAATGGTAGAGGTGTGCTGATGAATGTGTATGGGGGACACATCTCTATCACTCACAACTCACCCATGTGGCGAGTTGTAAGTGATAGAAATGTGTCCTCCACATGCATTCACCATCACGAATTGTGGTATAAGTTGTGTCATTTTATGTGGCACCAACATTACTCAATTTCATCACACTCCGAATTATGATGAATAGGGGAAAAAAAGCTTCTAAGCAAGTGCATACTCAAAGGCTAATATCTAATTGAACACTTTCTATGTAATTGTCTAATGAGATTTATGTATTTGCTAAAATGTAGCAATATATATATATATTAGAAACAAACTAACTGTTAAATGCACACACACTCAATTACACTCTCACCAAGCTAAATGTAGCAATATGAAAGCTAAATTTGTAATGGTTTAAAAAAGAACAACCGTCATTGTAGTTGAATCAGTTGATGAATTATACATATAGGCATAAATGCACTTTTGGTCCCTATATTTTGGTTTTTTTCCATTTTGGTCTTTACATTTTATTTTACCACTTTTAGTCCTTAAACCAATTAACGCGTGACATTTAAATTCTTACCGTCACCCAACTAACAAAAAAGTTAACGTGGCTGACGAAGTGCACTGCTGGCACATTAAACGCTGATGTGGCCATTAAAAAAATATTAAAAAAATTTTAATTGGCATTTAAAATATGCCACTTCAGCATTTTAATTTTTTTTTTAAAACCACGTCAAATAAAAAAAATAAAAAAACTTCAAACCGAAAATAGTTAAATTATTATTTTTTCTTTATTTTTGGGAAGAGCACGAAGATCAGAACATATGTTCTTCATTTTCTTCCCCAACAATAGAAAGTGCTTTTTCTTCTTCTTAAGCCAGTGATCGGAGATTGAAAGCTCTAGCAAGATAGGATGGGTGGGTGGGGTCAAATTTGGGTTTGTGTTTGGTTGCTTTGTTTGGATTTGAGTTTTCTGGGTTTGCTGAAAATGGATTGTTGGGTTTGTGTTTGTTGTTTTTGTGTTTGGTTGACAAGAAATGGCAATAAAATGCTAGAAAATCTGGGCTCTGTTCACAACCACCAACAACCCACAATTAAACCGATCTCCAGCAAACCCAAAAGATCCAGAATACCCACAAGAAAAACAAACCAAAAACCTCATCAATCATCAAATCTCAAAGGCCAAAAATTCCAAAACCAAATCTGAAAATTCAACCCAGCAACAAACTGATTCTCTTAACCAGCATCCCAATTCGCTTACATCCAGAACGAAACTAAAAGTTGTGTGAGTGAAGGACTTGGCAGAGAGGAAATCAGAGAGGAGTCGGTGTGGTCGACGTCGTGAAGCCTCATTGCTCCTTCGCGAAAAAGCTGGCCGCCACCACCACCACTATCTCTCTCTCTAATTTCTCAAATCAACATGAAGAGTCTTGTGCGTTTGTGGGTATGGGTTGGTTTCATGTTGGGGAAGAAAATGAAGAACACATGTTTTGATCTTCGTACTCTTCCTAAAAATAAAGAAAAAAAAATTAATTTAACTATTTTCGGTTTGAAGTTTTATTATTATTTTTATTTGATGTGGTTTTAAAAAAAAATATTTAAAATGCTAAAGTGGCATATTTTAAATGCTAATTAAAATTTTTTTTAATATTTTTTTAATGGCCACGTCAGCGTTTAATGTGCCAGCAGTGCACTTCGTCAGCCACGTTAACTTTTTTAGTTAGTTTTGGGGACGGTAAGAACTTAAATGTCACGCATTAATTGGTTTAGAGACTAAAAGTGGTAAAATGAAAATGTAAAAACCAAAATGAAAAATAGCCAAAATGTAGGGACTAACAGTGCATTTACGCCTATACATATATTTAGGAAATTTGAGAAATGATTTGACAAGTTTCTAATTTTAATTTTATCTAATTGAACCCAGTTTTCCCTTGCCTCCTTCCCCCAATTAAATAAGTGTTAAATGGCGAAAAATGGGTACTTAAAAAACTTGGGACCCCCCAGCCCAAAGACAAAAAAAAAATAATAATAATAATAATAATGATTATATATATATATATATATATATATATATATTTTTTTTTTTTGAGTTGTGCCTTACTATTCCAAAAACTTAGACTCGCTCTCTTTTAATTAGTCTAGCCCAAGTAGCAACTATATAACCAACTAAAAAAAAACTTAATAAAAACAAAATTTTAAAATAAAAAATAAAAAATAAAAAATCATAGTCAGCCAGTATTAAAGTACTAGCATTAGTTGTTCTAAATGATAAATATTTAGAACACCAAATGATTCTAAAAAAAAAAAATTTAGAATACCAAAAACCAACACTACTATACAAGACATTTCAAATGCTATATTGAAGTAGCAAAAGTAAGTTTTAGTTTGTGAAATTTTTTTTTGTAACAGTTGATGCTTTTAAGAAACAATATTATTTTGTATGATTTTGTCTTTGTTAGTAAATGATTGCATTTTAATATATTAAGAAACAATAATTTTGTGTATTGATCTTGGTTGATAGTTTGTTAGTATTATATGGATTAGTGCCAGCTCAAGGCCTAGGCAACTTAGGCCTAGGCCTAAGGCCCCATAACCAAAAAAAAAATCCCTACTAAAAAAAGGCCCCATTTCCATTTGTAAAGGCCCAAAATTTTATAAAAATATAACATTTTTTAAATAATTAGTACTTTTTTTTAAAAGTGATGTTAAAGATACTATAAATTTTACTATAGATTTAAGTTTAAATTTAACTAACATGTCACCAATCACATAAAAAATTAATTCAAACACAAATAAATTAAGTTGTTGAATTTCATCAATTACAGTTATTATCACATTATATTGTGAACATTTTGCAGTATCTTTAGTATTTTTCTTTTTCATTTCTAACAAGGCTTCCAAAATAGGAGACCAATAGAAATTAAAACCAATTGAAACCCTAAAATGTTACAGAAAAAAATGCTACAAATGTGATAGATCATCAATGATGACTAATCTCCTCTAATAGTTTGAGATCTTAATTTTTGTAAACTAATATCCTACAAAGCCATGCACCAAATAATATTTATCTATCTCTTTCTCTTAAAAAGAATATATAAATTAAAATTTAGGTTACAGCCACTGTTTTAAAAACCGAACCGGACCGGCCGGTCCGACCGGTTCAACCGGGAAAACCGGTGCAGTCCGGTCCGGTTAAATACTTCAAAACCGGTCAAAAACCGAAAAACCGGGAAAAATTGGTCAAAAATCGGAAATTTTGAAAAAAACAGTTTGATTCTCGATTCGGTTTTTAAAACCATGGTTACAACTATACTTAACTATGCATAGTTATATATCCAAGCTAAAGTAGGTTTTAAAAAAAAAAAAAATATATATATATATTTTCTAGTTCTTTTTGTTTAAATTTATGGTTCAACTATGATATTCAATCCTCTGTATGAAATTAACCTTAGTTTAATTATTATTATTCATCAATTTCTGTATTTACATCAAATTAGTCTTAATTTAATTAGTATTATATATATTTATTTAATTAATGTTTATATATAAAAAGGCCTTATATAAAATTTCCGCCTTAGCCCCCAAATTTTGTTGGGCCGGCCCTGATATGGATACCTATTTAGATTTTTTTTTTTCTTATACTTCGGCCCCCTAGCTAGGTCTATACCTATTATTGAGGACACCATATTTATATTTCTTAAATTTTATACATAAGCCAAATGTTTAGGAATTTGTGAGATATAAAATTATATATTTGTCGTATCAAACACAATCGAAAAATTTTACATTTATCAATACTAATGGAGACTTACTTTAAAAAAAAATCCTTGAATTAATGCTAAATCCATTTAGTAATCCACAAATGGGCTGAATAATATCCATTTATGTAAAATGCAAACCATTGATCAAAGCAATAAAAGAATGTTCGTACAAATGTAAAATTAAGGATGATATATAATACCACATTATATTTCAAAATCATGTATCCAAGAGTTTGGCAATTTTGGATATATATTATTGTCAATTTCTTTAAGACTTTCTCCATTCTTACCGTGTATGTGTTAAAAATAATTAGTATTAGTAGTAGTAGTATATATATATATATTTCAATACCATGTACATTACAAATTCCATTTGTACTCTTATATCAGGACTAAACTACCAAACTTCTCCAATTCCCACTTCTTTAAATATTTAAGTTTCCATGCATTGATCTGCAACCGAAGATAAGGAAAGCAACAATTCAACATTGTCATCTGCTTCATTTTAAATTTTATATCTCTTCGTTAATGTGGCCCAACTTGCTAACAAAAATTACTCTGTAACATTACAAAGTGTTAGGAGCTTTACGAGTTGTTGATGATGGCATGAGGAATTTGGAGTTAGGGTTGTTCACCAAACCGCATAAACCACACAAACTGCAAAAATCATACCAAAACCATATTCAAAATGGCGTAACCGCACCGCACCGCACCACACTGCATGGTGCAGTGTGGTTTACAGTTTTATGATAAGAAAACCGCACAAACCGCATCGCACCGCACCCTCTCTATATATTAATATATTTAATTATTTTTAATATTAAATATATTATTAATAGTTTAATAATCCTAGTTTTCCAAAAAAAAAAAAAAATTTGATAACTCTAGCAAGTGTTGATTAGGAAAGCCAGCCCAAAATAAAGAAAAACTAGCTCAATAGTTTAAAACTTGGGACCAAAACAAAGGAAAAAATTAGTTTTGGGTTAGGTAGAAAAAACCCAAAATTTGAAAAATATACCAACTTCAAATCATTCAAACCGCATTTGATACACCGCACCGCATATGTGACCGCAAAAATGAGGTGCGGTGCGGCTATGGTTTTGGCTAAACTTTAAACTGCACCACACCAGACCGCACCGCATATGTGACCATAAAAATAAGGTGCAGTGTAGTTATGGTTTTAGTTAAACCGCACCGTAAAGTGCAGTACTAAAAATGGCCCAAAACCGCAACGCGAACACCCCTAATTGGAGTGCTTGGATAACATCAGGCCAATCACTTGGCTCAATGTTTTTTCAAGACACTAATGGCTCCTCATGCTTATTTAGTGAAGCTCTTAACTATTCTTTGAGGGAAACAAGTCCGATCTCCCTGTTGGATTCAGAATGATGAGCATGATGAGGGGCAGCATGTGGAGGCACCTTGCTCCACATGATACCCCAAGGCCATGGCAGAGGTGGGCCATGGTGGGCAGAGGATGGTTTTGGTGATGATGGGCAGCAGTAGGTGGTGTTGACTCTATGTGATTATGTATAGCATGGTGGCTTGGCTGATGGTTGCTTTGTGTGTGGGCTTGGTGGTTTGTGTGCAGGTTTGGTGGTTTGTGTGCAAGGCAATGCTGGGCTGCTGTGATGATCATAGGCTATGCAAGGCATTGGGCTGGTTGGTACTGGCAAAATGCAGGACTTGTGTGAGTGAGCTGATGACAGTTACTTAATGTGCTGCATATGGGCATGCTGTGTGAGCTGTGATGTTGATGAGATGGACTTGGGCAGGGTGCCAAGCCTTTTAAAACGTGATGGAATAATTATGTGTGGGATGTTGGAGCATGGGCAAAGGCCCTATGATGTGCTGAGTGATGGGCTGACATGTGCTGAGTGTGCAGCAGCAGTTATTAGTAGATACCAAGCAGTTCCTAGCTTGCTAGATGTTCAGACTTGCTGTGTAGGGGCTGAAAATGTGGAGAGCAAGCCAAGACAGTATCAGTTGGAGGTGTCCTAAGTCAGACCACATGTGGCAGCAAGTCCTGGACATGAGGCAGTTACTTGGCAGTAACTGCTGTGATAGTTATTTCTGTGTATTTATCCTAGGTTGTTGGGGTTGTCAACAACAGAGTGTGTATTTTGCCTTAAATAATTTTGTGTGTATTCTCTAGGCTTCCTTTGTACTTGAATATTGAGTAATAAAGGTTGGGGTTGGTGCCCTGTAGATATTGTGTGTGCTGTGTGTGTGCGAATTCCCTTGATAATTCTGTTCTAAGTGTTCTTACAGTGTGTGTGTGCGGTGTATTGGCTGAGACTAAGTCAGGGACTTAATACCATCACAAGCAGAAAATTTAAAAGAAAAATTGACCATGTAACACAAAGAAACCCTGAAAGAACAATTCATTGCAGGCATGGAGAAATATTAAAATTAATATATAGAATCCTGAAGAATGAGGGGTCCTTGTTAATTTGTTCAAGAACATCAGTAACTTAAAGATCTTGTTAAAAAAAAATCACCCACCATACATATGCAAAAGTCAAAATTTTCAAAATAAACGTGCAAGATGAAAAGAATCATAGACATAAAAAGCTTAGATAAATTTAGACTTTGGAAGAAAAAAACAATTATATAATCACCATACGTGAATGGATTGAGTAGAGACATTTACCATCTCAAGGGAAACTTGGTTCCCTCCTCAGTGATGGAGCAGCATATTGTGGAAGTGCCATCACTAAGGGGAAAAAATTGTAAAAATCAATAATAACAGGAGAAAAAGTCTTGTGCCAATTTTTTTTTTCCAAAAAGCAATCCTGATAACCAAAAAGGAAAAATGTTTCAAAACTAAAATCATATATGTATTACAAATTAACAATAAATATACAAAAGAGTATCTTAATTATGCCAAAAGAAATATATAGTTTCAAATAAATTTATGATAATCCCTATCACAAAACCAAAAACTAAAATATATAGAGTTTTCCCATCAAATCAAAGCCAAAAAAAAAAACCAATGATATTAAACGAAGGTAAAATACAGCCAGTGGTACTTGCTAGTTGGTAGGATGCATTTATATAAGGCGAAACTACACTATTGGTCCTTGAAGTTTACCTTGTGTGCGCAATTGGTCCCTCAAGTTTGAAGCGAGCACAATTAGCTCTTAAGTTTTAAAACTGAGTTGTATTAGTCTTTTTACTAACTGCTGTTAACGGTATTACTTATGTGGCTGACTGAACAATGACTTGGCATTTTTTTAATGATGTGACATGTTTTTAATTAAAAATAAAAAAAAAATAGTTTCCAAGTTAGATGAATTTGAAAAATCATATGTTTCCACTGTACAAATGTTCCATTTGCCAGAAACGGTTTGATAACTTAAGAGTTATATGTTCCCACTTGATAAAGCATTGAGATTGTTGTTCCCACTATATCCAATTGCTGTGCTCATAGACGAGCTGAAAAATGATGACATTCAGCTACGATTGAACTCGATTCGGAGGCTATCCACAATTGCACGTGCTCTTGGGGAGGAGTGAACCAGAAAGGAACTGATCCTATTTCTTAGTGAAAAAAAAAAAGAAGATAAAGCATAACCGCCGTCCATACAGGGGGCTGACGACGCCTTCAAATGGATTTGGTCAGAGAAGCAGTGCTATCACGCGGCTAGGGATTTGATCAGGTGGGTTCCGATGGGGTTTTGATCGGCGTGGTTCCGTGGAGATTGGGTGGGAGATCGGGGTTTTGATTGGCATGCGTGGAGATGGGGTTTTGATCTCGTGGGTTCCATTTTGATGGGGTTTTGATCACGTGGGTTTTGTGGAGACTAGGTTTTGATCACGTGGGTTACGAAATAATAGGTTTGTTGGTGTTCTGATTTAATGGTTTTATTGGTTTTCTAATTTAATGGGGTTTTTTGGTTTTTGATTTAATGGCTTTTGGTGGTTGGCGTGTGGCGTGGTGGTGGTGACTGTGGATTTTGTGGCTGGTTGTTGTGGTTGCTGGTGGTGGTAACTGAGTTTTAGTGGTTGGGTGGTGGGCGATGGTGGATTGAGCTAAGTATGGGTTTGGGTGGTTTCTAGTGGCTGGTTGTTGGTTGCCGGTGGCTAGTGGATGAGCTATTTGACTTCGGGTGGTTGGTGGTTCAAAGAAAGAGACACCGAGGAAGAGAAACAGAAAGATGGGGGAGAAGAGAGAGGGAGAGTTGTATGGTAATATGAAAGAAGCAGTGCCAGAGAAGCAGTGTTGTTGCGCGGCTAGGTATTTGGTCTCCATCGGCGGCGACTAGGCTTGGGTTTTCCTTCACTCCCTCCCAGGCGGCTCTCGCTTCCCCTTCTCTCTCTCCCTCGTGCCTTTGTTAAAAAAATATCAAATTTGTTTTTAATCCAGTCAATATGATTTTTCAATTTCATTTGGAAACTATTTTTTTTAATTTTTAATTAAAAACACGCCACATTATTAAGAAAAATGCCAAGTCATTGTTCCGTTAGCCACGTAAGTAACACCGTTAACAGCAGTTAGTAAAAGGAACAATACAACTTAGTTTTAAAACTTAAGGGACTAATTGTGCTCGCTTCAATCTTGAGAGACTAATGGCGCACACTGAGTGAACTTCAGGGACCAATAATATAGTTTCGCCTTTATATAACATCTCATCTTTTGAAAGATGACTATATGCTTACTTGAATGGAGCACAAAATAAGGCAAAATAGGAGTTAATCGAAAGTTAAATGTGATGAGTAATAGATAGATAATAACAATAGTAGCAACGATTTGAAGTAATTAATCAAATGTAAAAATAATATGAAGTGTGGAGATTTAATTTATGGAATGAAAAAAAGCACCTAAAATAATTGGTGTAGTACAAATCTTGTTCTACAAAATTCTCCAGTGAGAACTTGAGAGAGGAAGAAAGGTAAAGACGTGTTTTGTGGTTTAACCTTTATTCTTTGAATCTAAAGTTCGGATTATAAACAAAAGATAATTGAAAAAGAGTGGCAGTTATTCTTTTAAGTTGTGCACTAGATGATATGGCAAAAATAAAATTATAACCTAAAATTTAGGATTTTAAAAACTTAATAATTTTTCTTAGAAGAGTGAAAAAGAGTGGTGGATAACTAGAAATTATTTTACCTAGACGGAATAATCTCATAAGAAAATATAAATAATACATGGATGATATAGAATAATCTAAAAAAAAATAATACTAATACATGGATGATGGGATGAGGATAAGGGGTTTTTTTTTTCAACTTTAATTTAGCATTAAAATCTAAGCGTGGGTTTTTTTTTGTTGTTTTTAAGAAAAAAAATTATTTTATAACCTAAAATTTAGGGTTTAAAAAATTAATAATTTTATTTAGATAAGTTAAAAGAGTGATGGTTAGCTGGAAATTCTTTTAACTATAAGGGATAATCTCATAAAAATAATACATGAATGATGGGATAAGGACAAGGTTTTTTTTTTTTTTTTTCAACTCTAATCTAGCTTTAAAATCTAACTTAACGTGGGGTTTTTTTTTTTAAGAAAAAAATATTTTATAACCTAAAATTTAGAATTTTAAAACTTAATAGTTTTACTTAAATAAGTGAAAAGGAGTGGTAGTGTGGGGAGTAAAAGGACCCAAGTGGGCCTATGGGCCTTTGGGCTGTAACATGGAGGGCCGACCTGTTCCAGGATTAAACTCTATGAATTGGCCCACACGCCGAGGGTCGGAGGATACAGCCGAGGACGAGTTTCTCCTCGGACAAGCCCTAGAGAATTCAAAGTTTCATTATGAAGGTCAAAGCACAACTCTGGAAAGACTAGTGGTTAAAAGGAGACATCTTAAATCTTCTAGATGCACCAGTATTAAAGAAAATATCAAGAGTAAAGGCTGCCACCTCCGCATTAAAGGCTCTGCACCTACCTCCCTGGCCGCATTAATGGGGAGGTGACCCCTGAACAGTGAGGTGGAAACTTCTAGTCAATGTTAAAAATGTATCAGGGAAGGGAGTATAAAAGGGGGGTAAAGGCCAAAGAAATAGGGGGGATCGAAGAACTAAGAAAGAAATTGAGAAATTGTAATCTTGAAACAAGAAAGAGAAATAACAAAGTAGTAGTCCTCGGCACGATTCCTAGGAGATCTACTTGTCATTATCAATCGTTATTTACTTGTGTTTGCTTATAAAAGCCTGATATCAAACTCGCAGTACTTCTAATCTAGGTTTCGAGCCCACACTCTACAAATTTTATTGTTTAAGGCTCATTAGGCCTGAGCCCGTGATTGTCTTTGGGTCCAGGTACAATTGTGCGCTTACAATTGGCGCCGTCTGTGGGAAATCTAGTCTAGAAGAGGTAAGGATACTATGGCAGGCTTAGGTGCTCACCATGCAGAGTCACAGGGATCACAACCGGAGGATCATTTTGAGCGTCTTGAGCATCGAAGGGATCGTGAGGGAAGCGTCCACACAGAATATCCAAGGGCTAGCCATACTCATGGTGGGGGTAGCACCACCCACGAGGAGGGTTCTAAATCCATGCAGAAGGAAATCAATCGTTTGAAGAGAAAGTTACGTCATGCTAAACGTAGGTTTTCACCGTCCTCATCTAATCCTTCCTCAGAGGAGGATAGGGGAGATGGCTACAGCTCGAGGTCGTGCTCCCCCACCAGTGCAACGTCCTCCGGTGAAGAGGACGACCAGCCAACTCGCAGACGTAAGAAGCTTCATTCTAGGGGCTTAGGCAATTATGCTATGAGTAGGGCGTTGCACCAACTCTCCAAATCTCCGTTTACACGGAGGATTGAGAAGGGGAGGCTTCCCAGGAGGTTTACTCAACCCACTTTTACCATATACAATGGCCGGACTAATCCGGTGGAGCACGTGAGTCACTTTAACCAGAGGATGGCGGTGCACTCTCACAACGAGACCCTGATGTGTAAAGTTTTCCCCTCTAGCCTGGGACCCGTTGCTATGAGATGGTTCAACGGCCTTAAAGCGGGGTCTATAGGTTCGTTTGGGGAGCTTACTCGAGCATTTGCTTCGCGGTTCATTACGTGTAGCAGAGTACCTCGGCCATTGGACTCGTTGTTATCCATGACCATGAGGGAAGGGGAGACGCTGAAAGCATACTCCGACCGTTACTGGGAGATGTTTAATGAAATAGATGGCGACTTTGATGAGGTGGCGCTTAATATCTTTAAGGTAGGCCTTCCTACTGATCACGACCTGAGAAAGTCTTTGACTAAAAAGCCCGTCCGCAGTGTACGTCGCCTCATGGACCGTATTGACGAGTATAAGAGAGTGGAGGAAGACCAACAGCAAGGTAAGGGAAAGAAGAAGGTTATCCCGCAGGAGAGAAGGGATTTCAGGTCGGACAGGTACTACAACAATAGGCCGAGGAGAGATTACGTTGGGCAGTCCGGCTCGGCAGCACCTCAGGCCGTGAACACTGTATTCCGAGAACCAGTACATCAGCTGCTAGAGAAAGTTCCTAAGGAACCCTTCTTCAAATGGCCTGGTAAGATGGCAGGAGACCCTGCGAAGAGGAATCAGAACCTTTTCTGTCAATACCATCAGGATGTGGGCCACACTACCGAGAATTGTCGGACCCTTTGGGACCACTTGGAGCAGCTTGTCAGTGAAGGAAAACTGAAGCAGCACCTGTGCCAACCTAGCGGGCAGGGCAGTCAATCTGGTTCAAACAATCAGAGGAATAATTCATCTCGGCCGTCTTTAGGAACAATTAATGTTATTTTTGCTGCACCTGGCAGGACCGGTTCGGCTCCCACTAGGGTGATGGCAGTTTCTCATTCTCAGGCCTAGGATACAGGCTGCAGGCCGAAGAGGTTGAAGCTCAATTTGCCCGTCTTAGGATTTTTTGAGGAGGATAAAGTAGGAACTATCCAACCCCATGACGATGCTCTTGTAGTTACGCTCAGGATAGGGAACTATGATGTGAGGAGGGTGATGATAGACTAGGGCAGCGGTGCAGATATCATGTACCCTGATCTATTTAAGGGATTGAGATTGAAGCTGGAGGATTTTACTCCCTATGACTCGCCACTTATAAGCTTCGAAGGTAGAGCTGTTTTGCCGAGGGGACAGATCCGTTTGCCCGTTCAATCTGGATCAGAAACGGTGGAAGTGGATTTCATTGTCGTTGATGCGTACTCTCCATACACGGCCATCCTTCCCAGACCTTGGCTGCACGCTCTGGGGGCTGTCTCCTCTACCTTGCATGTTAAAGTTAAATTCCCCTCGGGGGAATGTGTTGAGGAAATCCTCGGCAGCCAATCGGTGGCCAGGCAGTGCATATCGGCAGCAGTACTGCATCAGACAGAAGCCGAGCCTTCGGCTTTAATCACCAAAGACTTATAGCAGTTAATAGCTCCTGATTCATCCGGAATGGTGACAGGAGAGGAGACACATTGTGAGGAGTTAGAAAAGTTTCCAGTAGCCAATGACCCAGAGAGGTTCTTTCAAGTCGGTATACTTTTGCCACACCAAGAGAAGATGGAATTGATAGAATTTTTGAAGGACAATATTGATGTTTTTGCGTGGGATCCTTATGAAGCTCCAGGCGTTGATCCGAGCTTCATTTGTCATCATTTAAATGTCAACCCAGCTATTGTTCCGAGAAGGCAGCCACCTCGGCGATCTTCCAGAGAACATTCTGAGGCTGTGAAGGAAGATGTTCTTAAACTCAAGAGGGCTGGGGCTATCAAAGAAGTTTTCTACCCCGAGTGGTTGGCCCATACTGTTGTTATTAAAAAGAAGAATGGGACATGGAGGGTATGTGTGGACTTTACTGATCTGAACAAGGCCTGCCCCAAGGATTCGTTCCCAATGCCTCGTATTGATCAACTGGTGGATGCTACTGTCGGACATCCTAGGATGAGTTTTCTGGACGCCTTCCAGGGGTATCACCAGATTCCCTTGGCATTGAAGGATCAAGAGAAGACTGCTTTCATTACTCCAACGGGGAATTATCATTATAAGGTCATGCCATTTGGTTTGAAGAATGCTGGGGCTACCTACCAAAGGATGATGACTAGAATGTTTGAACAACAACTGGGGAAGACCGTTGAAGTATATGTGGATGATATGGTGGTGAAGAGCAAAACAATACCCTCACACGTGAGAGACCTGGCTGACATCTTCCAGGTGTTAAGAAAGTATAAGCTGCGCCTTAACGCCTTAAAATGCTCTTTCGGCGTTGGGTCTGGAAAATTTTTGGGGTACATGATCACTCATAGAGGCATAGAGGTAAACCCAACACAGGTTAAGGCTATTCAGGACTTGCAGCCTCCTCGGAACCCAAAAGAAGTCCAGAAATTAACCGGAATGATTGCCGCCTTGAACAGATTTATATCTCGGTTGGCTGACCGATGTCGTCCTTTCTTTCAGTTGTTGAACAAATGGAAAGGGTTCCAATGGACCGAGGACTGCGCGTTAGCTTTCCAACAACTCAAGCAATATCTTTCTCGGCCGCCCATTTTGTCTCGTCCCGAGGCGGACGAGGTCTTATTTGCTTATCTGGCAGTGGTTGTCCATGCGGTCAGCCTGGTCCTTATAAGGAATGATGACAGGGTGCAAAGGCCGGTATACTACGTTAGCAAATCTTTAAACGATGCCGAGGTGCGTTATCTACCCTTGGAGAAAGCACTTCTGGCCGTAGTTCATGTCACGCGAAAGCTTCCTCATTATTTCCAGTCCCACACCGTGGTTGTCCTGACCCAATTGCTCCTCAAGGCAGTGCTACGTAGTGCCGACTACTCAGGCAGGATAGCAAAGTGGGGGACCATCCTGGGGGCTTTTGACGTTAAATACAAGCCTCGCACCTCGGTGAAGGGTCAGGTCCTCGCTGAAGGGTCAGGTCCTCGCTGACTTGGTGGCGGAGTTTACTGAACCATTGCTAGAAGAAACTCTAAAAGAAGCACACATGGATGGAAAATCAGTTGGAGTGATCACGGCCGCAGTGCCCTCGGCTTGGAAAGTGTATGTGGATGGGGCTGCTAATCAGAGAGGGTCTGGTGTTGGACTTGTTCTAATGTCCCCTGAAGGAATTGTCTTCGAAAAATCTTTAAGATTGGCCTTCTCGCCTACTAACAATGAGGCCGAGTATGAAGCAGTCTTGGTAGGCATGCAGATGGTACGTAGGATGGGTGGAAGGGAAATGCATGTGTTCTCAGACTCTCAGTTAGTGGTCGGCCAAGTCATGGGGACCATGGAGGCTAGAGACCCCAGAATGCAGGAATATTTGGCCCAGGTCAAACGTCAGCAAGCTGAGTTTGACTCCTTTGCCTTAGCTCACATTCCTAGGAGTGGAAACGCCCATGCAGACTCTTTAGCCACATTGGCAACATCTTCGGCTCAGGGTGGAGGATTTGCTAGAGCCAACTCTTATCCCCGCCAAGGCGGCTCGCATCCATCTAATAAGGCCTGTACCTAGTTGGATTGACCCGGTCATATCTTTTCTTAAGAACGACATCCTTCCTGAGGACAAATCTGAAGCAGATAAGATACGTCGAAAGGCGCCACGTTTCTGGTTGTCCGAGGACCAGAAGTTGTACAAACGATCCTTCTCAGGACCGTACTTGTTGTGTGTACACCCTGAATCAACGTAAGCACTTCGAGGAATTGCACGAAGGGATTTGTGGAAGCCACACTGGGGGAAGGTCCTTAGCCCATAGGGCCCCGACCTGTGGGTATTGGTGGCCCAACATGCAGAGAGAGGCTCAGGACTATGCCAGAAAATGTGATCAATGCCAGAGGTTCGCCCCTAATATTCATCAGCCTGGAGGGGTTCTTAACCCTCTCTCCAGTTCCTGGCCTTTTGCGCAGTGGGGATTGGACATAGTGGGGCCATTTCCGAGAGCAGTAGGAAATAAAAGATGGCTTCTTGTGGGTGCAGACTATTTCACCAAATGGGTTGAGGCCGAGCCCTTAGCGAACATCAGAGATATTGATTCCAAGAAGTTTGTCTGGAAAAATATTGTCACTAGATTCGGTATACCACACACACTTATCTCCGACAATGGCGTTCAATTTGACAGCAAGGCCTTTAGGCAATATTGTGGTGATATGGGTATCATAAACAGATACTCCACCCCAGCTTATCGTCAGGGAAATGGGCAAGCCGAGGCTGTTAACAAGGTCATAGTCAGTGGGCTTAAAAAAAGGTTGGACGATGCGAAAGGCAGATGGGTAGAAGAGCTCCCTCATGTTCTATGGACGTATCGGACCACACCGCGCAGGTCCACGGGAGAAACGCCATTCTCTATGACTTATGGAGCCGAGGCGGTGATACCTCTGGAATCTGGTTTCCCCACCCTAAAGACAAGTTCTTTTAGCCCGGAGAATAACAATGGACTCCTTGAGAAAATGTCTTGATTTACTTGAGGAACGACGCGAGGCAGCTATGGTCCAAATGGCTTATTATCAGCAGAAGCTAAAACGGGGATATGATGTCCATGTGAAGCTAATGCCACTTGCACCTGGTGATCTCGTACTCAGAAAAGTTGTAGGGACTTCTAAGAACCCAGCTTGGGGTAAGCTAGGACCCAACTGGGAAGGCCCCTATCGTATTGTTTCAGTAGCAGGCATAGGGTCATATCGACTAGCTGATCTAGATGAAAGAATTGTACTACGTCCGTGGAATGTAAATAATCTTAGAAGGTATTATTATTAATAAAATGTGTTTTTGTCAGTTAATGTTTCAAAGTTATGAGTACCTCTGACACCTGCAGCTACTGTTCTTAAGAATCAAACAGAAACTTGGTTAAGTGCAGTCCTCGGAGCACAAACCTTGTGGAAATTGATGTCTTGTCATTTGTTAAACAGAACCTTAGTTATGCCGGGTCCTCGGACCTCCTACTTTGGGGAAATTAACATTTGAAACTACTGTTCTTAAGAATCAAACAGAAACTTGGTTAAGTGCAGTCCTCGGACCACAAACCTTGTGGAAATTGATATCTTGTCATTTGTTAAACAGAACCTTAGTTATGCCGGGTCCTCGGACCTCCTACTTTGGGGAAATTAAAAATTGAAGCAACACTTCTTAAGAATCAAACAGAAACTTGGTTAAGTGCAGTCCTCGGACCACAAACCTTGTGGAAATTGATGTCTTGTCATTTGTTAAACAGAACCTTAGTTATGCCGGGTCCTCGGATCTCCTACTTTGGGGAAATTAACATTTGAAGCTACTGTTCTTAAGAATCAAACAGAAACTTGGTTAAGTGCAGTCCTCGGACCACAAACCTTGTGGAAATTGATGTCTTGTCATTTGTTAAACAGAACCTTAGTTATGCCGGGTCCTCGGACCTCCTACTTTGGGGAAATTAACATTTGAAGCTACTATTCTTAAGAATCAAACAGAAACTTGGTTAAGTGCAGTCCTCGGACCACAAACCTTGTGGAAATTGATGTCTTGTCATTTGTTAAACAGAACCTTAGTTATGCCGGGTCCTCGGACCTCCTACTTTGGGGAAATTAACATTTGAAGCTACTATTCTTAAGAATCAAACAGAAACTTGGTTAAGTGCAGTCCTCGGACCACAAACATTGTGGAAATTGATGTCTTGTCATTTGTTAAACAGAACCTTAGTTATGCCGGGTCCTCGGACCTCCTACTTTGGGAAAATTAACATTTGAAGCTACTGTTCTTAAGAATCAAACAGAAACTTGGTTAAGTGCAGTCCTCGGACCACAAACCTTGTGGAAATTGATGTCTTGTCATTTGTTAAACAGAACCTTAGTTATGCCGGGTCCTCCGACCTCCTACTTTGGGGAAATTAACATTTGAAGCTACTGTTCTTAACAATCAAACTGAAACTTGGTTAAGTGTCGTCCTCGGACCACAAACCTTGTGGAAATTGATGTCTTGTCATTTGTTAAACAGAACTTTAGTTATGCCGGGTCCTCGGACTTCCTACTTTGGAAAAATTAACATTTGAAGTTACTGATCTTAAGAATCAAATAGGAAATTGGTCAAGTCTTGTCCTCGGACCGCAAACTTGATTAAAGTTAATTTCGTATTGCGTCTGGAAATTAGTGCCGTACTGGTCATTAACTCGGATCTTAAGTTCTATATCTTTAAGCGTTAAGCAAATTTATGTAAGGAATGGTCCTTGGATCTTACATCCTACTAAAAACAAAACCACACATCATAAGGGTTTAACCGTTATATGAGGTCTCTTTTTTTTTTACCAAGGCATTGTTTAAAATATCTCAACCATGTCATCTGCTGTTAAGTTTTTAATACTAAAACATGCGAATGACTGCGTGGAAGTTATGATTGTGTAATACTTGGAGTTAGATTTGTTTGTTCTGTCCCTTTTTGACTATGTACTAATGGCAATCTTTATGACAAATACAAAAAGAATAAAGTAAAATGGATGCAACATAGGTGAGAATCAAATGAAATTGTTCTTCATTAATCATTCAAATATACATTACATATTTAATTCAAATATGGAAAAAGAGAAGTCCTAAGCTAGGTCCTAAGCTTTTGGAGGGGGGTCTTGCTGAGAAGTGCTGGTGGCCTCGGTCTTTCTCAACTCCAGCTCAAAGGGAGACAGCACTTGCTTTCTTTTGTCTGCTGTCTTTGTTGGAGGGACGTTGGACTCCACATTCTGGCTCAGGTCCTTCTCGGCATCCCCGTCTCTTTCCTTTTCTTTATTGGAACCCGAAGGTTCTGTAGGATCTGGAATTAGCTTTGGGACCATGGGAGGAAGAGAAGGAAGAGTTGTTTCAGGGGTAGGAGTAGCAGCAGGAGCCTCTTCAATCTCCTGTATCTCCAGGGGAAGCCGAACATTCTCGGACTTCCTCAAATCCGAGGATAGAGGAACTCCTACTACGTTCAGAGCTTCCCCCCAGACCTTTTGACAGTACTCCCGGCACAAGGCCGCAAAGGCTTCTATCAGTTGCTCCTTGGTGACCGCTACCCCTTCCTCATAACTCGCCTGCTTGGCGGCTTCTAGAGAACGATGGAATGCGCCGGCTTCCTCCTTCATTCACACAAGTTCCTTCTCCAAATTCGAGCGCTCCCTTTGGGCTCGGGAGAGCTCGTCATCTTTTTCATGAAGAAGCTTGCGCTGCCCTTCTATCTGGGTCTTCATGGTCTTCAGGTTCGCCTCGGCCCCATTTTTCTCTCTCTTTAGCTCAACCACCTCCGAGGTAAGCTTCTCATTTTCAGCAAGGGCTGTGCCCAAGGACTTCTCAGTCTCCAGCTTGATTTCAAGCTCAGTTCTGGCCTTCTTCCGAGTGTCTTCTATAAATTTCTTGGCTACGAAGACTTTTTGAATGGCCTGCAGTAAAGTGCGAGGAAGTCAGATATAGCAAGGCACTTATGAATAATCTGATATTGTTAAAAGTGGAATCTTCCTAAAAGGGTTAAACTTACCAGCGCTAAATCCCTTTTTAAAGAGAGGAATACTTGTGGCTGGCTCATCTTTTCCAAGGTTTCCATGTCCTTGGGCAGCAGAAGAGGGCGTTCCAACACTTCGGCCAAGTGGTGGGCATGGCCTTGTTGAACCGCCCTTATACTGGATTGGCAGGAGATGGGTGCACCGTCCAGCCTTAAGTCAGGGGACCAGGTGGCCGGTGCTCGGCGCACTTCGGCCTCATCCCTGATCTCCCCGCTTTCAACTGAGCGGGCCCTGCCTTTGCCTTTATCCAGCTTCTGCTGCTGAACGGCTGCCGGTTGTTGTCGCGGTTTCTTTGGTTCCTTGCCGCCTGTCCCCTCGGCCTCCCCCTTTCTTTTCTTTTTGGGATCCTCGGCTGGAAGTTTTGGCTCAGCTGGAGGAGGGGGAGGTGGCAAGGATGAAAGAGCTTGGGACCCCCCCGTCTTTCTCTCAACAACCTTCGCAGCTCTATTGGTTAGGAGACCCTTCATCCTGTCCATATCCTCCTCGGATTCGTCCTCTGGTTGGGCAACGACTAACCCTGCAATTTCAGAAGCCTCAGTGGCTTCTTCTTCCTCGTCAGAGAGTACGACGAACTGGTTCCCTCGAGGTCTTTCGGTGTCTTCAAGTTGGAACTGTTCTATCTCCTCGTCTAGCGTGTGTGAAGAAGACACCTGCTCTTCTGGAACAACGGTTGCCTGAGAGTGCACGGCGAGGGGAATTGCCGCTATGGGCTGTGTGTACAAAATGGTGTGAGGGGCGTCAGGGAGATCGTGGTCGTCCAAAAAGTGGGGCCGGGCTACGTTTATCTTCCTTCGCCTTCGGTCACCCGCGACTATGGCGTTTTCTATCTCCTGGAAGTCCGAAGAAATGGGAGTGTACCCCAGAATCAGATGAGCAGCCCTGAGTTGTAGGTCCTCGCTGACAAACACCTCGGAGCGCAGTACTCGGTTGAGATCTGCAACGTTGCAGTGGCTTAAGTGTGGGCGCACGTGTTGCTTATCTGTAGAAGAAGACACCAAATCAAACGAACATGGTCAGATTCACACAACATATAATAAACCTAAATAAACATGAATACATGTGAATACGCATTTTCGTGAGTGTTAGAGGAATTTGTGCGGGGGGAGGTTAATCCTAAGGTGTCGCACCTGGATCTCCCCACTCAACTGGGCAGTGGAGGCCGTCGTGCCAGTTCCCAGAGACGATCAGGTAGTCATCCTTCATGCCTTTGTTGGATTTGGGCAGACCGGAGATTAGCCTAACGATGCTGGAGCGGGATTTAATGTAGTAACCTACTTTGGAGAGTTTATGGGACTCGTACAGAAAGACGACATCGTGCCAGGTGAGGTTTAGACCCATTTGCTCGTTTAGAGCATCGACGCTACCCAAAACTCTAAAAACGTTTGGGAGGCACTGATCGGGACACAACCGATGGTTGCGAAGGTACTCCCTAGTTACAGGCTTCATTGGGAGGGTCATCCCACCCTCTACAAAGGCTATCATTGGAATGATAACCTCTCCCTCCTTTCTAGAGCCGGCCACGGCTTCCGCCGGGCAATATTTTAAACCTACATCGCCGGGAATGTGATACTTGGCTCTGAAGCCTTCCATTCCAGCGGCGGTATCAACTAGACACTTAAATTTTCCCATCAGGGAGGGACGAAAGACTAAACTCTAAAAGGGAAAATATCTACAAGGATAACTGAGGACAAGATCCGAGGAGAAAAGGTTAAGAAAGGGAGAATCAAAAACTTACGAATCTTAAGTTGTGCAGAGTTCCACGGTTTTCTGCGGGTAAAGTATGTTTACTGATGTTTTGATGGGATTAGTCCCTGATGAATTAAATGAAGGCGCAGGTTCCCGAAGCGTCACGGTGTGCGGAAAGCGGCCTCGAAATTATATTTATCCCGCCCAAATTTTCATGGAATAACAAGGACCGTTGGATGCTCATCTCACCGTTGAATGTGGGGGACAGGGTGTAACCTACAGTAATAAATACGCGCGTTTTTGAAAATAAAACCGCCAAGTGTCACCCTCCGGAACGCGAAACGGTCTTTACCCGTGTGGTCATTTACAGAAAGTGTGAAGGAAGTCTTCGTTGGGTCAAAACCCTATTTTTCTCCTCGGATGATGAAAAATAAAGTTTTGAGGGGCTATTGTGGGGAGTAAAAGGACCCAAGTGGGCCTATAGACCTTTGGGCTGTAACATGGAGGGCCGACCTGTTCCAGGATTAAACTCTATGAATTGGCCCACACGCCGAGGGTCGGAGGATACAACTGAGGACGAGTTTCTCCTCGGACAAGCCCTAGAGAATTCAAAGTTTCATTATGAAGGTCAAAGCACAACTCTGGAAAGACCAGTGGTTAAAAGGGGACATCCTGAATCTTCTAGATGCACCAGTATTAAAGAAAATATCAAGAGTAAAGGCTGCCACATCCGCATTAAAGGCTCTGCACCTACCTCCCTGGCCGCATTAATGGGGAGGTGACCCCTGAACAGTGAGGTGGAAACTTCTAGTCAATGTTAAAAATGTATCAGGGAAGGGAGTATAAAAGGGGGGTAAAGGCCAAAGAAATAGGGGGGATCGAAGAACTAAGAAAGAAATTGAGAAATTGTAATCTTGAAACAAGAAAGAGAAATAACAAAGTAGTAGTCCTCGGCACGATTCCGAGGAGATCCACTTGTCATTATCAATCGTTATTTATTTGTGTTTGCTTATAAAAACCTGATATCAAACTCGCAGTACTTCTAATCTAGGTTTCGAGCCCACACTCTACAAATTTTATTGTTTAAGGCTCATTGGGCCTGAGCCCGTGATTGTCTTTGGGTCCAGGTACAATTGTGCGCTTACAGGTAGATAATAATTTGGATTATTCACAAAAATATTTAGGAGTGTGATGATATTTATTTGGGAAAGAATTATTACACGCACAAATAGATAAATAATTTTTCCCTAAATAAATCTCATCACACCCTTATGTAATTTTGTGATTGGAAAATGTAACACCTCCTAATTATGATGAATTGAAGGTATACCTTTAGAATAAATAAAAAAATAGAATAGCTTCTAAGGCTAGTTTAGAGTTATGAATCCTTGTATCCGATTTTTTCTACAAGAGAAAAAAAAAATTAAAAAGTCTGTAGTCTAGTGGTTTAATAAGAGAGTCAAGAGACGATGAGAATGTAGAAGGAAAATTTCCTATGGTTTTGTGTAATGGTCAAAGGAAATTACCTTATAACCATCATGGAATTGCCTTCAGTCTTACACAATATTGTACATAAATAATTATTATTAATAAAATTATTTCAATCATGGTATTACTTGTTTGGCCATGGGTCAAAATGTAGTTGAAAATTTTCAAAGATAATGAGTTGTGAGTGGGGCACGGGCAATTTTTGTGGGTCTTTAAATATGTCACTTAATTTTCTCCAAAAAAAAAAAATTATATATATCTCACTTAAACCCTCTAAATAAGACAGCTACACAAAAATATTTTAGAATGAAAATACTACTGCAACCTAAATACTATTCACTTTTATTTCTTCATTTAATTATACATCTGAGATATATTTTTTTTTTTACTAATTAAGAGTTTTATTTTAAGTTTGCTTCATTGGTTTCAGAGCTTTGAAGCATGTTATTTTCCTAGTAATTAAAGCCATGCAAATATTTTTTCTATTCTACTCCGCGAGCCCACAAAGAAAGAAATTCTCATCAACGAATTTGCTTCAGTATTTCTGCTGCATTTGGAGTTGTTGACCCTACATGAAATACTTGAGGAGAAGAAGAAGTTTGCTAGAGAAAGGTTACCCACTTACCCCGTGGCGAATAGCATTGCTTTGGACGTGTGTGGCTTTTGTGATTATAAGGTGGGACTCTTCACTCTTTGGAAATCGTATGGAGGGGTAGAGCTAGAAATTTTTGTTTGGGGGGCCAAGTTGCAATACTAATATATTTATTAAGACAACCCTACACAAACGTATATACACATGTTTTTTTTTATATATACACACACTTTTTTATTTGATAAGTTATATATATACAAAAAAAAAAAATGAACTTAGTATTTTCAATCAAAATTATGTTTGATAGCGATATGTTATAAAATAAAATTCATTTTTATCATTTTTATAGTGAAATTCTTAAAAGGTTTCATTTTTAATACAAATTATCAAATTTTATACTAAAGTAAGTAAAAAAATTTCAATTAAACTAGTAAAAGTTTCAAAAATATGAATGATCCGAAGCTTGGAGAAAAAAGTTAAGCTCTAAACATATTTAAAACTATCTTATGCTAACTCATTATGTGATAATTAAAGAGACATTTCATATGTAGTTTTAATGACAATATTTTTTTAATGAGTCAATGACTTGTTAATTGCCATATAATGGGTTGAAAAAGATATAGATCTAAACATATTTGGTGCAAAACTTTATCAAATATTTAACAAATATAAGAATATATTTTACAATAAAAAATAGAATTATAAAAAATAATGTTATGTTTCTATAACTATTAGACCAATTATTTTTTTTAAGAGTATCATCGGACTAAATCAAATATTTAGGGGAGCCAACTCTTATTTTTGTAGGCTAAATTTTAAAAACATTAAAATAATTATATATATTTTATAAAATTTCAAAATTTGGGGGTCATGGCCCACCCTTACACATAGCTACGCCACTGATCGTATGAAATATTAAGTTCTCTACCAGACGATCACACGAAATCCCAATAGAGTGAAAAACCAATGTAACCCAAACACTATTTACTTCTTACCTCTGTTTAAAATATTCATTAATTTTACTCCCCATAGTATTCTTTTGAACCATCAAGTCATCAAGATTTATCCACTACACGTACAAAACCCTACTTCGCTCGAAACAAAAAAACATATCACTATCACAATCATAATCACAAAAAATAATGTGGCCGATTCCACAGTTCCTCAACCGCCGATACAACGTCCCCGACCCATTCTCAGAGCTCGACATGCCACAATTCTCTCACTCCATATTCCCCTCCGAAACGTCTTCGTTCACCGCTGCTAAAGTGGACTGGAGGGAGACCCAGAATGCTCATGTGTTCAAAGCCGACGTGCCTGGGCTGAAGAAAGAGGAAGTGAAGGTGGAGATCGAGGAAGGTCGAGTTCTCCAGATAAGCGGAGAGAGGAGTCGAGCAGGAAGAGAAGAGTGACACCGACACATGGCACCAAGTGGAGCGGAGTAGAGGAAGGTTCTCGAGGAGGTTTACGCTTCCGGAGAACGCTAAGGTCGAGGAGGTTAAGGCTGCTATGGAGAATGGTGTGCTTACTGTCACTGTGCCCAAAGAGGAAGTCAAGAAGCCTGATGTTAGGGCCATTCAGATTTCTGGTTAGGAATTTTTAGGATTCTCTCTGTCTCTTTGTCACTGCTGTGTATTTTTTTTTTTTTTTTTTGGTCTGATTGATATGGTAAACAATGGCTTTTTGTTTGGTTGTTAGTTTTTTTAAGGTGAAAATCGGTGTTTGGTTTCTGATCTGGAAGAACTTTTTTTATGTGAAATATCTGAATGAGTAATTTTCTAATTTTGCATTAGTTTTTTTTACTTACTCAGCGTTTGATTCAAACTTGTTTTATTTTATTTCCAGTTATAATCGATGGGCAGAATGGTGAGGAAAACAAGTTTTTTCTGTTTTTGCTAGGAAGATGATTTGACAAAATAGATTAGTGTTTAGTTTAATGTTAAAATATGAGGGATTTTTGAGTAATGAACTTTAGAATCAAGAGCATTGGTGCTAAAAAAAATTTAGTTTTTAGGGCCTCAAAAAACTATTTTATCAATTCATTTTATAATACATTCAACATTAAAGATTTTATTTTTTACTACTTCATTGAAAATAATATAACTCATTAAAAAATAATAAAAACAACCATCACAAAAACAGCCACAACCACCTCCACTGCCAGCCATAACCACAACCCCCTGCCAAAAAAAAAAAAATCACCACCTAACCCACAACCAAAATTAACCACCACCACCACTAACATAGCCAAAATCCACAAAACCAAAACCCAAACTTAATCACCACCATAGCCAAAATCCAAAAAACTAATACCCAAAATCAACCACTACCACCAAACCCATAACCAAACTAGTGATGACGAGCCAAAATCAATCACCACAACCAACACCATAGCCAAAATCTACAAAATCCACACTCAAAATTAACCACCACCACTAAACCCACAAAGATGGAGAGACATAGAAAGAGGAGAGAAAAGAGAGAGAAAGAAGGAAAAAAAAAAACCGGTGAAGAAAGAAATTAAAAAGAAAAGAAAGAAAGAGAGAAGAGCGGAATGGTGAATAATAAAAAAGGAGAGATAGAAAAACACTATTATTAATTTTTTTAAAGAAAATTTCAACTTAAGGTTTCTACTCCTAATGATAGCTATTTATCATCAAATCAAGACACCAATTGGTTTTTGAGAAACATTATTTTATTTGATAATAGAATAAAGTATTATTATTTTTATAACTTGTGAGCTACGGTAGACTACCATAAATAGCAGTTTATTGAGCTCATTTCCAAAAAATTTAAGAATAGTACTATCAATGTAACATTTTTTTTTTTTTGTGGGTTATTAAAGATAGTTTTTTAGCAATTTAAGAGCATCATTGTGAATGCTCTAAACCAGCAACGTTTAGGTAAAGTTGTTTCTCTTTCAAATAATGTTCATTGAAATGAGCATAATTTGATCTTTTTTTTTTTTTAAAGGGCGAGAAAGAAAAAAAAAATAGTGGGTTTTTGCCTTGCAAAAGAGATTTAAAGGGGAAAAATGGGTAGGTTGCCATGTTTTGATAGGGGTGATTATAGCAAATTTGAATTATGGCAGTGGTTTAGTTGACCAGAAAGTTTTGAAGACATGGGTTAGTGGGAGAGTGGTTTTATTTTGTATAAGCAATTTTTTATGTGGAGTTAGATATGTATTTTTATAAGGTTTTCCCTAAGTTTTGTCCATTCTTAAGGATAGGGTGTAAAAGTATTTTTGAATCACATAATTGTTCATCCCAAACAGAAAAAACCCCTTAGATAGTAGTACATAATAGATATAGATAAATGATAGTTATTAAACACATCTGGATTCCATATAAAGCCTTAGAGCATTGGCATCATCTGTTGTGTTTTGCAAAATGTCATTTTAACACACCAAAACTTACTTTTTCAAATTTATTACAGTATTTTACAATATACTATATATCAAATTTTCTATTTTAACAGTAATACATAATAGATATAGATAAATGATAGTTATTAAACACATCTAGATTCCATATAAAGCCTTAGAGAATTGGCATCATTAGTTGTGTTTTGCTAAATGTCATTTTAACACTCCAAAACTTACTTTTTCAAATTTAGTACAGTATTTTAAATACACTCTACTTCATATTTTCTATTTTTACATTACACCACATTAAAATGATCTTTAAAAAAAAACTCAATTGTACTAAAAAATTTATAATAAAAAAGAAAAAGAAAATCCAAGCAGAATAGTCCATCACCCTTACAACCATCCACCACCACCATTAGAATCCATCAACAGAGAGAGATTCAATCCTAGATGAGAAAAACAAGACTAGAAAAATAAAAAAAGAAAATAAGAGAAATAATAGAAGAGAGAGAAGATGGTGAGATTGGCGGCCATTGGTGGTGGCTTTGTCGGTGTTCTTCACTAATATACCGTCACTTCAACCCACATCCCACATCACAAACCCACAGCCACATCAAGACCCACAATCGCCGATCTTAACCCCACCACCACCATAAAGCCGATCTCAAACTATTAAAAAAAAAAAAAAACCCATAACCATGGCAAGAGACGAGAGATGAGGGTGAGAGAAAGGAGAGATTTCTGAGAGGAAGAAGATAGAAGAAAGAAGAGAGAAAAGAGATAGGGGGAACGAGAGAACTGTGATGTATGAGAGATGAGAGAGGAGAGATAAAAAATGGGGTGTTTTTTTTATTTTTTTATTTTTTACTTCAACATGCTACAATACCCTTCTATATACAAGTTTATGGGTATTGTAGTAGACTTGATTTTTGGTGTTTGGTGTGTCAAATGCTAAAAATTTAGTATTTGCCACAGATGATGCTAATACTCTTAGTTATCAAATGAACATTAAAACTTAATAGTTTTTTTATTTAAAACTTATTTCTTATTTGGATGTTGTGAACTCTTTTTCATTTGGTTTTGTTGAAAGCTTATTTTGTAATTCATAAGGATGATTAATGTTAATATGTTATTGTTTAGTACTTTTTGTTACATTATGGTATTTTTATTTTGTAAATATAAGATGTAAAAGGCTAAAAGGTCACATAAATTCTTTAAAAAAGGTGTTATATATATTTTTAACTAAACATGTTTACTACTATTAGTTTTATATATATATATATATATATATATATATATATATTAGCTATTTTATAATTTAAAAGTTATCAATTAAATTATTTATAATGTCATTGGTTCAATCCCGGTTAGATCATAAAATTGGTAACTAGTCAATTTTTTAGTTCTTTGCCCAGTCCAGTTTTTAAAACCGTGTCATACAACAAAAAGGTGGGATATCTCTACAGACAAAGATTCTAAAATAGGGAAGTCAGGTTAGATGTTGCATTACTGAAGGGAAAGCTCATTAGGCAAGAGGAAGTGAGTAGGATTTGTTAATGGCCTAAAAAGAGGCCTTGAAGCCCACTAAGGGGCAAAAACTCACATGTGAGGGGGAGATTGTTGGGTTACACGTATGAGTGAAGTCCCACATTAAATAATGATGAGAAGAACGAGTAGTTAATATAACATAATTGAACACATATTCACTGGGTTTAGGTCTTTTGGGTTAAAGTGTGCCTCTATATATTATATTTATTTATTCAAGGAAGCTCCTTAAGGTGTCTATCTCCCCAACATCCTCATCCACGACCATCTAATCGAACTTAGCCACCACCAATAGAAGTCGGCCATTACTGATTGAACCTAGCAATACAAAACGTTATGCCTCCGATTGAATCCAACAACACAAAACCCAACTACAGTTGGGATCGTTTCATATTATTTTGATCGAACCCATTAACACAAAACGATTTGGATGTTATTAGTTAATGAAATCTGAGAAAAAAATTTGGGTTTCTTTCAATCTTGCACCTCTCTCTCTCTCTCTCTCTCTCTCTCTCTCTCTCTCTCTCTCTCTCTCTTTGTGGCATAAGATTTTGGGTTTTCTTTTTCTTTTTCTTTTTTCTTTATAAAAGAGTTGGATGTTGTTGGTTGACAAAATCTTAGCAAAAGAAAGCATTGAATCCATTTGATTGATGAAAATATAGAAGAGTTTTGAGTGTTTGTCAATAAAATGTATCAAGTTTTGGGAAAATAAAAATAAAAAGTGAAGAAATAATATTTAAATGAAGATGTAGAACTGATAAAGAGTCTATTAATAACTAGGAAAAAGGCAAAAGTAATTATTCACTCTTCAAACAGTGCAAAAATTTGGAGAGACTGCCAGAAATGCTCCAACACTTGGTTAAACCAAACTATTGTAGAAATGGTCACACTTTTTATAATGACAATAGAAGTAGAAGTGGAAGTAGATGGTAAATTAATATAGAGACTAAAAGTCTAAATTTTTTTTTTAAGACTTTTAATAATGTGTGTGTATATATATATTACATACGTTAAACTTTAGTAATAAGGTTATTGAGTCTTTTTACTAGAAAGAAAAAAGTAATAAGGTTGCACAACTTTTTACTACGTATTTTTTTCAATGAATAGTGGCTTTTTACTAAGATGTGACCTTTTGTTATATGAGTTTGGGCATGTAAGTAGGGAAACTAGGGAAACTAGTGAACCATACGGTTTTTATCTCAACCCATGAAAGTACTAGTGGGCAATGAACAAGGGGGTGATGTTTATTCCTAGGCGCTTCCCATTGCAAGATTTGAACCTAGAACCTTCACCCTCTTAAACCATTTGGGAGCATACACTTTGACCAATAGACCACCATCGGGTGGTATAACTTTTTGTTATATGTGATAATGTCCCTTGTATAAAAAACAACATTATAAAATAGGTCTTGTGGCCTGTAGTGTCTCTAGCAAAGTATACAATAGATGAGCTAGCTTCTCTTTTCAATGTTGCATTAAAGTACCTAACTCCAATGATTTTGGGGTTACAAATTGAGGAATTAATCTACTTTCATCCTTCACACTTTCATTTCCACTTAGAGAAATCTTACTAGCAACCAGCAGGCATGCCATGGTCTTTGAAGCTTGCGTGTTCAGGCCAAATACCAAAATCTATAACACCAAAATAATGTATTTTCCATAATTTGAGGCAGGCCATAGTGGAAGCTTTAAGAGAGAGGAATTTTTGGTCATAGATGGTAGCAAGCTTGAAACACTCATCAGCATAAGCTGAAATGAAGCCTAAGGACTTATTTAGAGTCTTTAGTTCATCCAAAGATAAAATAGCTAAAAGCATGAAAATCATTATCGTAAGTGTATAAAAGTGATGTTGGTGCAAACACAATAATAATAGAAAAAATACAAAGAGAAACTGAATAATACTCCTAAATATTATTTATATATATGAAGATAGAAATACACAATACTATTTGAACTAAGACGCGACACTCGCTTTTTTTAAGGAGATTCAAGCTCTTGATTAGCTAATCTATGTAACCGGTGTAAACCTTCTCTGACTTATCTCCACTTGGATACAACAGCCCAACAAATGTTATATGGTTAGAACAACTTTTATCCAAAGTGTTAAAACCCAAAACTCCACATAAAAAAACACCCTTCCTTGTCAAGAACTGCTTTTATTTTTTAGTGTAGAAGAATGCTTGTACTTGTTGGTTTTATTTTGGTGTCACGTGGAATGGGTCTGAATGAGTCTATTTATAGGCTCAATGGGCCTTACTAAATTATTACCTAGTTTAATTTGATTAATTAGGTCCATAATTCTGATGTAGTGAGTGTTATAAGATTAATTGTTGGATTAATTCTGATGGGCTAGAGTTACGCAATTAAATGGATGAGATAAGGAGTTTCTAAAGAATAAATAGACTCAACAGCTAACCAATTAAATGGGTGAATGACTCTTCATTTTCCATAATAAAAAGTTCATTTACCCACCAGAGAATATGAAAATTATTTATGAATGTATCTAGCCCAATATCTGAAGCAATAGATATCAGCCCATTAATCACCACAATTAAAAAGAATAAAAGTGTCTCTCTCATTTTCAATGTGGGATTAAACATTTCACTAATTCCTTATCTTACATATTAACTCTCATATATTTATTATTATATTGTCATATAAATTCATTTTAATCAAATAATATTAAAATGCTCCAACAAGTGATGATGATGATGATAAATTGCTATATGGTGATTCAAGGTTTGTGAACTTGAGGAATCAATAATGGACGAATACTGTCCTTTGGGAAAAAAAATCTTTAAGTACGTGAAACGCACATGTGAAAAGTCAAAGACTAGTTTATACATGTTTTGATATGCATTAGGATTTATACCATTCTCACCATCCTAAACTGTAAGATTTATCCTTCAGAGTTTAGGGTGTTAAGAGTTGGAATGGCAACAATGGCTAACTCTCTCAACAACATTAATTATACAGCAGTTTGTATGATTACATTAAACTAATTATTTTCCTTTCTTTCATGCAATATGATTAAGTTAATTCTTTTGGGATTGTATTGTGGTATAACTTATATATATATATATATATATATATATATATATATATATATATATTATAAATGATTTATCTTTTTAAAAGAAAATGACATCTATTTGTTTTTATATATTTACCTGTTAACCCTCATTTTTGTATATTATTGTTTATACTTTATGTGCAACATCGTTCTCCAAGAATCTACTAAGCATACTCACATAATGAAAGTGTTTTCCATGTGTTTAAAGGAAAGATATGGTAAAATTTAGGGTGTCTCAACAAGTTTGGATTTTTGAACGTCATACTTTCGTATATATTAGCATATTCACCCTACTTGAGAACCTTTCCAAGGATTCTAAGCTTTGAGTATTTGTTTAAGGTAAGCACTATTCTTAGCAAATTTAATTCTTAAATTTCCCCATTTCTTATATGATAGATAAAAAATAATAAGTAGCTGAGTTAAGAAAAATTAATCTAGAGTTCATTATATGTTTAAGCATATGTTTAAACGTGGGTTCTATTTAGCTCAACTGGTAAAGTTTTCGATGGTTGAATAAGAGACCTGAGGTTTAATTCTCGTCTACACCAAAAACCGATTGGTGTTTTGGTCTGATGTAAAGAACTATTATCAGGAGCGGAAGCCATAGGTTGAAACTCTAAAAAAGAAAAGAAAAAAAGCATATGTTTAAATACAAATAAAACAATACAATGTCCAACATAACTATGAGCACTACAAGGGAACTTAGAGAAAAAATGACGTTTATATAGACCAATGTCGCATGACCTAACTGGAAGAAAATAAAAGAAAAAAAATACTTGCATAGCCTTACTAAATATCCCATAATGGTTATTGGAGCAGATTTAAAAATAGAAAGGTTATTAAAGCAATGCCTGCCTACAATTATTTTGACTTTCAACCAACTTAAATTTTCAATTTAAGGCTTAGCAGAGCCCTTCGCAGAACTCTTAAATATACTTATATGGATGGTTATTCAATGATATGGTCATAAATATTGAATAGAAAAAATAAAAAAGTAAATAAAATATTCTAGCAAAAAATTAATATCAATATTTGAATCAATTAGGCTTTTTAAATTTTTATAAGTCAAGTATATTGAATATATGTGTAAGAAACGCTTAAATTTTTAGAATTTTTAGGCTCTAAGTAATTTTTAGTCTCGTTATAAACCAATTTGACAAATTCACCCTATATTGTAAGCATATAGAGCATATTGTTGGATGCTTCTTATACAATTTATGTCAATCTTTCTCAAATATGTTTTATTAAAAGGATATTCAATATGTGGCAATGGTGGTTTTGAATATTGTCATACAATCTAAACAAATATCATATGTTTAATTTTAATTTTTTTTTGTATACTTCATAAATGAAATTTTTGATACTAAGTACTTTGTATCATAAATTCATTTGTAAATATTTTGTTCACTTCTCTAAGAGGAAGAAGATTTATGATACATAGACCAACATTTTTAAAATTAAATAATTACTAAGAATCTATTAAATTTCTACAAGATTATTAGACTTTAAGAATGTCATAATTGAATGTAATTACTTTCATTTTTGTCTTATAATTATAGATATTAAGAAAAATATTTAACTTAATTGGCTACTCAATATTTGCTTACGTTGTATTATAACTAGTGTTCTTCCTGTATTTAATAAAAAACCTATAAAAAGGTTACAATTATATATCATTTCAATATATATATACTATTTATAATTACTTCTTTAACGGCAACATTTAAATAAAGAAACATAAACATAAACATAAATACATGAATACAAATAAAAGAATAATTTTGTACTCATATATTTTTTTTTTTGAAAAAAATACAAACACATGAAAAATATGAATTTTATTCCATTAGTATGTGAATTTATTTAACTTATATGTGTTGGGGGGGGGGGGGGGGGGGGGGGGGTGGGGAGACTTTCGAGATTTAAAGCCTCTAGATTCTAAGCAATTTTTTTGAGTTTAATTGATCACCATAAAAAAAAAAATTTCTCCTACATTTTGAGGAAACCTAGAGTATTGCGTTGGATGTCCAAGATATGATTTTTTGTCCTATTGAAAAGATATTCTAAATTTCAATTGTGGTTTTTAAATACATTTGTAAGGACATAATTTGCACTCAAACCCAAAAAATAAGATTGGGATAGGTTCAAAAAGCTCAATACAATGAATTTGTAGAAAGTGGGTTTGAAATCTAGGTTCTAATAATTTTAAGTAACAAAAATAATGGGCTAGATTGCAATATCATACAGATGAGATAGTTAATCTAACAAAAATTGTCCTTAGATTCAAGCCGAGGAAGTTGGATCCTATATTTCTCTTTCTTAAAGATAGGTTACAGATATTGATCTTAACATCTACACTCTTATTTTCAATCCCCCCCTCCTGAATGTCCTCTCCTCCTTTTATATCATCTTTCTTCCTCTTTCCATCCTCCACGTATGGATCAGATTACTGGTTTGGATACTTGTCCCATCAGCCCATCCTTGAAGTCTTTAGGGGTAGTTATAAGGCTAAACCCTGATGCTCAGGCATCACTTCCCCATTAATGCGATCAGAGATTTAGTTGCAGAGCATTTAATACAGTTGTAGCAATTTTATCTTGGATATTTCATAGCCTTTCTTCCTATCATGTACACCCACTATGCATATCCTTACTTACAGGTTCTCATAGAACATCACTTTTGGATGTTGGGCAACCCTTTCCTACCTCGGCTTTATTCAGCGAGGACGAACTCCTCCTCGGACCACCTTTTGAGATGACCTTGATCAGCCTTTACTTCTTTATCCATCAACACTGCCTCTTGGGCCGATATTCCCACATCCTCGGACTATTTAGTGTTCTCAGATTGGGCCTCCAGCCCAATACATACTCTTGGGCCCATTGACCCTACAACATTTATTAAGAAAATATGAATATGATTTTTTTAAGGTGTGAAAGAAAAAAATATATAAGCGGGTTTCTACCTTGCAAAAGATATTTAAAGGGGGAAAAAAGTGTATATTGCAATGTTTTTGATGGGGGTGATTGTAGTAAATTTGAATTTTGACAGTGGTTTAGTGAACAGGAAGTTTTGAAGACATAAGTTAGTGAGAGAATGGTTTTATTTTGTATGCAGCTTTTTATGTGTAGTTATATATATATGGCAAACTTAGGTACAATATCTTAGGTTCCCTACTTAAAATTTTGACACCTGTCCAATTTAACAAACCAAGATAACGGCGTTAAAACTAAGGTTTTTTTTTTTTTTTTCCTTTTTCCTTCTTTTTCCTGTACCCGCAAATGCTTCCCTTCCAAACCCAAAACCTTGCTCTTCCAAACCACCCATGACCCTTCTCTTCCAAACCCAAAACACATATTTCATTTTTCCTTCTTTTTCCTGTACCTGCAAACGGCTTCTCTTCCAAACCCAAAACCTTTCTCTTCCAAACCACCCATGACCCTTCTCTTCCAAACCCAAAACCCCAAAAAGAAAAAAAAAAATCTCATGTCTCTCTCTCTCGGTGTGTGTATGTATGTGTATCTATTTTATTTCTTCTTTTCTAATCTATGATTCTTTCTTTTCTGATCTATGATGCTTTCTTCTTTTCTGATCTATGATTCTTTCTTTCTCTCTCTGTCGGTGTGTGTATGTATGTGTAACTGCTTCCTTTCTCCTTTTTCTGATCTATGGTTCTTTCTTTTCTAATCTATGATTCTTTTCTGTCTTCTTTTCTGATCTATGATTCTTTCACTCTCTCGGTGGAGATTTGAAGCCGTTTTCTCTCTTTTCTACTCTGTTCTGTCTTCTTTTCTGATCTATGATTTTTTTTCTCTCTCTCTCTCTTGGTGGAGATTTGAAGCCATGGGTTCTCATCGTCACAGCACAGGACAAAAAGGAAGAAGGAAAAAGGAAAAAATTTTAAGCCGTAGGTTAACGCTATTTGTTTGAATATGAAATTGGACAGATGTCAAAATTTTAAGTAGGGAACCTAAGGCACTGTATGTAAAGGTACTGTACCTAAGTTTTGCCCATATATATATATATATATATTTTATCGAGTTCTCCCCAAATTTTGTCACTTCTTAAGGGTGAGGTGTAGGGGTATTTTTGTACCACATAATTGTCAATCTCAAATAGGGAAAGTCTCTTAAATAATAATATAAAATAGATATAGATAAATGATAGTTATTAAACACACCTGGATTCCATATTAAGCCTTAGAGCATTGGCATTGTGTTATGCCAAAAGCCATTTTAACACACAAAACTTACTTTTTTAATTTTAGCACAACATTTTACAATACACTCTACATCATATCTTCTATTTTAACATTACACTATATTAAAATAATCATAAAAAACTCAGTTGTATTAAAAAAATTAATTAAAAAAAATCCAAGCAGAACAATCCATCATCTCTATCCTACCCCCAATACCCTCCACCACTACCATTGAAATCCATAAACATAGAGAGATTCGATCCTAAACGAAAAAAAAAAAAAGAGAAATATATAGAAGGGAGAGAAGATGGTGAGGACAACGGACATTGGTGGTGGCTTCGTCGGTGTGCTTCACTGGTTCACCGCCACTTCAACCCACATCCCACATCACAAACTTAGATCCACATCAAGACTCACAACCACCACTCTCACCCACATCTCTCTTGTCCTTAGCCATGCTTGTGGTTTTTTTTTTTTTTAGTTTGAGATCGGCTTTGTGGTACAATTAAAAATAATCATAATTATACTGTTCAAATTACATGGTATTAGCTTAAACTTTTTTTAAATCATACATTTCTAAAACTAGATATATAATTAGTTTGTAAAATTCGATATGTCATATTTTTTCTTAGTGAGTAATTTAATGGGAGAAACCATCGTCAATTGATGCATAGTTCAAGAGAAAAATGTTCATGTTCAAAATTTGAAGGCTATTGCATAATCGTTTATTCCAAATACTAAAACTTTAGATTTTGAACTCCTATAAAAGCTCAAAGGTGTGAACTTGTAGAAATGGGCATTGCGTTCGTTCGAACCTGATCCTAGCAGATTACAACAACCAATATGAGAATTAGTTTTTGAGGATAGTATAACTGGTAAATATAGAAAAAGAGATTGCTAAAAGATTTGTTTCAAGATCAATTATAAATGATTTTAGTACCAGTAGCATGGTTTTGAAACCAGGACCGGCCCGTACGGTCTAACCGGAAAAACTTCGAACCGTTCACTTTTGCGGTTCTTTTAGCTCAAAAATCGCTTTATGGGAAAAAAGCAGGACCCGTAAGAACCGCGGTCAGACCTCACGGTTCTGAGAACCGTGATCAGACCGCTTCTCACGGTTCCTTACTTCCCTTTGAATCTGAACCTAAAAAAAAAAAAAAAACAAAAAAACAAGCTTTAAATTCTCACGCAGCTCCAAGAATGGATTGATGATCGCATAGAAAGCAAGATACCACCAAGGAACATTGATAAAAACCTTAAGAAATGAAAAACCAAAAATCAAAACAAGTAATCCGCCACTGCCATAGGACTTCAGATCGTTATCGACTAAAGCAGGAGGAGAAGATTGTTCTCTTGGGCTAAAGCAGGAGGAGAAGATCGTTCACTAGAAGCCGAAAGTAGCAGATCTTGTCGCTATATTGATGTTTTGGGGGAGATTTTGCTCGGATGATCTGTTTTGGAAGAGAGGGAGAAGAGTTTGTCATGGCCTTCATCTTCGTCTTCTGCTTCTATTTCTTCTTCTTTCTTCTTTTTCTCCTTCTTTTCTTTCTTCTTTCCGTCTCCATTGCTATTTTTTCTGAGTTTCTCACCTTCTCTCTGTTTCGTGTTTGAGCTTGTTTTGATTTTTTTTTTTTTAATGTTTCCAAAGCCCCTTCTCTCTGTTCGGGGGGGAATGTGCAGATTAGCGGTGTGGATGGCATCAATATAGTAAATTAGGCATTGTTTGAAACTATAAAGGAAAATAACAACTCGAGTTTTTGAAACTCGAGATTTACATAAAAAATCGAGTCTTGGAAACTCGCTTTATGCTCGCTTTGCGCTTGCTGAGGTGGACAAAATGCCACCTAGATCTCGAGTTTCTAAAAATCGTTTTACTCCAGATGAAACTCGAGTCTATAAAACTCGAGTTTTACTATATCTTATTTTTAAATTATGTTTTCATACGCATGGAACTCGAGTCTTAGAGACTCGAGTTTTTCCAGAGTAACTCGAGTCTTATAGACTCGATTTCCTCTGGACAGTTTATTTAAAACACAGCCCGTGGCATTAACACTCACAGAGACTCACATTAACACACTCACAGAGAAAGCCTAAAAACAGAGCTCCTCTCAGCCTCACTAACTCTCACTCACTCACCCTCACTAACTCTCACTCACCCATAACTCTCTCACACCACTCACTCTCACAAAACCACATTGTCCACTCTCACAAAATCACATTGTCTACTCTCACTGCTCTTCCCTCTCAGCAAATTCATATCTCAGGTAAGGGTATGCATAATTTGCTTGTCATTGTAGTTGGGTATGTTGTCTATGGGTGTGGGTTAAAGAGTTTTACCATTTATTTTGTAGATAGTTAACATAACTTAGCTAATTTATCAATATTGTGAATTATAGAACTTTGTTTTGTTAGTGTTAATTTTTAGAGTATTTATTTGTATAGTTTTTGTTATCAAAATTTTATTCATCATTTCTAGGTTTTTATTTTTATCATGATCTTACAAATTTCTTTGACTTTATTTATCATTGGTTTGGGTATGAAATGGGTAGTGAATGAATGTAATGAATGGGAATGGGTATGTAATTATCAAAATTTTATTCATCATTTCTAGGTTTTTATTTTTATCATGATCTTACAAATTTCTTTGACTTTATTTATCATTGGTTTGGGTATGAAATGGGTAGTGAATGAATGTAATGAATGGGAATGGGTATGTAATTATCAAAATTTTATTCATCATTTCTAGGCTTTTATTTTTATCATGATCTTTCAAGTTTTTTTGACTTTATTTATCATTGGTTTGGGTAAGAAATGGGTAGTGAATGAATGTAGTGAATGGGTATGTAATCATGTTCCTCTACCCACCTAGTTCTTTCAGAACCCTTTTAGGCATTATAGGTCACCACACAATGGAGTAATAGATAATTCCGTCTCTCCATCCACTAGGATTAGAAGGTTTACGTCTTGGCCTTTAGATATTAATGGGCACTCTATAACCTGGCTTGAATATGTTCATTGGTAAGATTGCATTACTTTTTTCCCTCACTTTACGACTATGTGATTTAACTAACATAGGACTTGACTTGAACAGGTTCACAATGCCTGATATTGTTATAATCATATACCACAGTGGTCCACTTATGAATCCCAATGTGAACAAGGGATTGCCATTTGAGGGGCCGAGTATGAAGACCTATTATGCCCAAGTTGATCGTAGGTTGAAAACTCTTGATGAATTGAAGATGTTTGTCATGGAAGAGTTGTGTAAGAATCCTGATGTGCACAACATACAAATTACTTATCGTATGCCAAATGAAATCTTCAAGCACCGTATTAATTACAAGTATATGGTGATAGAAACAGACAAACATGTAAAGATCATGTTTGACAAGTTGGAGAGTATAGCTGAAGTAAGTAACATTGAGTTGTACATACAGTTGGAGCCGCGTGCAGGATGGCAAGAGGATATCCAACAAACAACCACAAGCTTACAAGTTACGATTCCGGATGCTCAATATGAGTATGCTACACATGTAGAGGATAATAATGTTCATGCCGATGGTGATGATGATGATGATGATGATGATGACGACGACGACGACTACGTTGATGAGACTACTACCGTTAATAATGATGATGACAATGATGATGACGATGATGATGACGACTATGTTGATGAGAATCTTGCCATTAACGGTAAAAATTTTGCCGATAAAGATGAGTATGAAGACATGATTGACAGAAGGGACTTTCGGGACTTTGAGGACTTTGAGAGGGACATTGATGACGATGAGACATTGGACGGTACTGAACCTGATGCAGACAATGTTATTAGTGTCCAAAATATTACGAACACAATCCCTGCCTACGCACCTCCTGCGTTGTCATTCTCTGCAAATACTTGGGAAAATATGGTTGATCCTTCGCATATTGAGATGCCATTTGTGTCTACTTGGAAAGAGGGGATGAATTTGTGCAAAGGGTTGACTTTTGCCAGTAAAGTGGAGGTGAAGCACGTATTAACAATTTGTGCCCTCAAGGAAAACAAACACTTTAAGATCACTAGGTCGACGAGGAAAAATTTTTGTGCGAAATGCGTGCATGAGTCATGCAAGTGGTATGTCTACGCAGTTATGAAGCCCGAGCTCCAAAATCTATGGATGGTCACCGTGTATGTGGGTCCTCACACGTGTATGCCGACTGGGGTGCGAAATGATGGTAGAATGATGAGTTGTAATTTTATTGCAGCAGAAATTCATAACAAGTTACGTGAGAATCACACTACTCAAATTAAGCATCTCAGATCTCTGATAGAGGCGAAATATAATGGCCATAAGCCTTCTTACTACAAGGTATGGGATGCAAAACAAAAGGCGATTGCGCTTATGTTTAGAGATTGGGAAGAATCTTACCAAAGGCTGCAAAAGTTGCTAATGGCGTATATTGATCAGGACCCGACTACCCAGTTTTGCTATCGTGTCACACCCACCGATGAAGATCACACCGTATTGTTGCATTATGTGTTTTGGTCTTTCGGTCCATGCATATCAGGATTCAAATACTGTAAGCCGGTTATCAGTATTGATGGGACCCATCTGTATGGTAAATATCAGGGAAAGTTGTTGGTCGCAATGGCAACCGATGCTAACAACAAGGTATTTCCTCTCGCCTTTGCTGTTGTGGATTGTGAGTCAGGGTCCAGTTAGAGGTGGTTTTTACGATGCCTCAGAGAAACGATTGGCCACCTGATACCTGACAACGGCATTTGCATAATTTCTGACCGACATCTCGGTATCAAAAACGCCATTGCAAACTGGCCTAGAAGGGATGATGGAAAAGCAGGGGTATTTCATAGATATTGCCTTCGACATGTTGCTAGCAACTTCAACACCCATTTTCAGAACTCGACTCTAAAGTCAGCGGCATTGAAAGCGGGATATGCTAGTCAGGTAGTTAAATTTGCTACCATAATGGACTCCATTAAGCAGGTGGAAATTGAGGCCATTAGGAAGAAGAAGAAGGTGACGGGAAGGGATGGTAAGGAAAAGAATCAAGATTATCTTCCATACACATACCTAATAAGCGAGGATGTGGATATGTGGACCCAGTCATACGATGGTGGGAGACGTTTTGGAGCAATGACAACCAATATATCAGAGTGTTTCAATGGTGTACTGAAAGGTGCACGGGGCCTTCCTATTGCCGCGTTGGTTGAGTTCACTTGGAACAAACTTGTTCAATATTTCCACGACCGGCACAAAGAATACCATTATAAGTTGTCAGAGGGTAAGAAATGGAGTGAATATGCCTTATCCATGTGGGATGGAAATAAGCGTAAATCTGAGAAACACTATCTCAAGCCATTTAGCAATGAAGAGCTGATATTTCAAGTAGTTACCCAACTCAACACGTGTAGCGCAGGAGGGGGAAACCACAGTTACGAAATTCGGTTACGGGAAAAAACATGCAGTTATGGGAAATGACAAAATATAGGGATCCCGTGTTCACATGCAATTAGAGTATGTGACTATTTACATATTGATTCGACCACGTATATTCACCCATGTTATGGTTTGAACCATGCCCTTAACACTTATGAGCATGCATTTGTGGTTCCTAAGTCACAGTCATTATGGAGGGATCCCATGGGGCCAAAGTGGTTGCCTAATCCGGCATTGTTGCGGGCCAAAGGTCGACCGGTGAAGTCACGAATAAGGAATGAGATGGATGGAGTAAGGAATAAGGATCAAGAGCCGGGATGGCGGAGGGAGGACGCAGATTTGATAGAGAGTCAACCCAAGCAGACATGTGGACTGTGTCATGCTTCCGGGCATAACCGCAAAAAATGTCTGTAGTCCCGTGACGCTTCCACAAGCGGCCATGTTCCACACTAGGTAGGTTGGCAAAAAATTATGCATTGGTTAAATAATTGTTGTTCATTCGATGTTTACTTAATGTTTACTATCTTGTCTCCTAACCTAAATACTCTACGTTTTTCAGGCATCCTTCCATGGACGACGTTTTTGTCATGCGGACCGCTGATCTTAGGAAAAGTGACTACGTTGTATTGGCTCTATGTGAACTTTTTGATTGTTGTTGAATGTACTTGTAATTCTCTATCCAATGTACCTCTATGAAGATTGTGATTTGAGTAGTATGGTTAGAATTGCAAATTAAGCGTGGTTGGACATGTTTAGAATGGTGATATATTGAGAATGACTTTTGTTGTGATTTGAGTGCATTTACATTGTAAAACTATGCCTGAAATAGAGCATGCTTGTGCTGGGAAAAAAAAAATTTGCCCAGTGAAAATCGAGTTTTAGAGACTCGAGTTCCACTGGGCAATATTCACTGAAACAGAGCATTGCTCTCTGCCTGAAACAGAGCATGCTTCTGCTGGGAAAAAAAAATTTGCCCAATGAAAATCGAGTTTTAGAGACTCGAGTTCCACTGGGCTATATTCACTGAAACAGAGCATTGCTCTCTGCCTGAAATAGAGCATGCTTCTGCTGGGAAAAAAAAAATTTTCCCAGTGAAAATCGAGTTTTAGAGACTCGAGTTCCACTGGGCAATATTCACTGAAACAGAGCATTGCTCTTGCCTGAAACAGAGCATGCTTCTGCTGGGGAAAAAAAAATTTGCCCAGTGAAAATCGAGTTTTAGAGACTCGAGTTTGTTTAAGAAAAATTTCCACAGAATTCGAGTTTTAGATAATCATAAGCATTCAGCTTTGGGCAGATTTGAACTATATTAACAATATTATACACATGCATACTATACCATACAGACACAACATGATACGGAAGGATAGGAAATTATTCAAATGACTTGCTCCTTAATAACCATTCTAGATAAAAGACTCATCTCATTCTCCTACAATGATTTTTTTTTTTTTTTTTTCTATTTGAACTTGACTTTGTGACATACAATCTGATATAACACAGTAAAGCTCAACCGTGTTTTTAAGGCTACAGAAAAATTAAAGACAGAAATGTCAATTGAAACAGATGTAGATGGCATAGTCATTTCATATCTCATTCATCTGAGATTACCTTCTTGGTAATACTGCGAATGGGTTCAACAATGCTGCGTGCTTCCACTATGCCTAACAAAGGAGTGAATGCAAAATAATTACGAGGTGACACCACATGAACATCATATGAGGGGTTTTTCAAAACTAATATTCTTTCCAAAGTGTCCTATACAATAGGCTATAAAGATCACATTAGACATTACCTCTGTAACAAACCTCTTTTTCAAGGTTCACCAATTTTGCATTTTTTAACCCTCGTGTAATGTTTGGGCGGGGGAGGAGGCTGCGGGGCATCATTCTTAGGCTCATCATCATGCTGCAAAGACATTAGATGCATACAGTCAATATTTGGTGTAATGATAAGATAAAATGAACTGCAAAATAGGCCTATACATCGTAATTAATGGTATCGTACCATAGAGCTGCCTTTGTGTCCTATTTTGTGTCCACCTATCCCACAAGTGGGAGCTCTTCTAGCACGTTGCGGTCTACCTCATGGGGGTGAGGGCTGATGAGGGGGATGCTCGTCCAGTACATCAGTATCTGGCTGAAGAGTGTCAATCCCAATTGGAGGTCCTAGAGGGTCAGATGAGGATGAGGTAGGTGGGTAATGATGCTCTGTGTACAGGCCAGGAGTGGGGATCATTGTCATAGGTTCCGTACGGGGTGGGTCTATGGGCAAAGTGGGTGCACTGGAGCTGGTGGATGGGTTTGAGGGTGTCTCGGGGTGCATAGGAGGGGTCAACTGAGAATGAATACCGAGATCGAAACTGGGCTACGAAGGTGGGGTGGGTGAAGGGACCTCGGGCTAAGGAGATGCATCTACCATGGGTGGAGGGACCTCAGGTTGGAGAGATGCGTGCGGGATGGGTGCAGGTATCTCAAGACTACTTACAACCCGAGCGGTTGTTGCACACCGACCACGGCCCCTAGCTGCACTTGTGCTTCGGCTTGCTGTAGCAGGCCGACCACGGCCCCTAGCTGCACTTGTGCTTCGGCTTGCTATTACAGGCCCACCACGGCCCCTAGCTGCAGTAGCACGGGTCGATGTACTTACGGGTGCTGCGCTTGTGCTTGGGGTTGTAGTAGCTGCTGATTCAATCTCATGCTCATTGTTTGCCTCCCTATTTGCTGCAGGACCACCACCAAGCCCAGCTAGATCATTTAGGACGCGTCGGACATGGTTATGTGCTCGGCTGCCTACAGGAAGCATCTCCAACAACGCTAAATGGCTTTCAATCTGAAACCGAGAAAGAACCATTACAATTAGATTTGAGAGATTTACATATCAATTGTAGAATGGATAATATAGTATTTTATTAATCTACCCAAATACTCAACTAAGATATGTCTAATTAGAACACATTACCGATATATCTAATTTTACGCTGTTGCGGTCGACATACTTTCGAGTGACCGAACGGTACCAGCGGTAATAGTCATGATCGCGAGGCATCTCACCAATCTGAGGAGGTGCATGGCAAAGTCGTTGTTGTCTCATATCCCATGTAAGGATATACGGTCCATGCTCCTCCCTCCAATTCTTTTCCACCTTCCTACGCAAGTCCATTCTATGCAGTCTTTCATCGTACATAACATGGTCGAGCCGCTCTTGCTCCAACCCAAACTGACGAAGGACACGATCTGGGTGGTGTATCTCTACTATGCAAAAACACTCAAGTGGCACCCTTGCCGTCCACGTATCCCTCCTTGCAACGCAAAAGTCAGGAAGGTGGCTGAAGTCTGCCTCGTATGGCTGCCACACAATCTACAATAGAAATAAAAAACAATTATCATAACATCAAGGAATGTGAAACAAGGGAGAATACATAGATAAAGGGAAAAACAAAAATTAAAACAGAAGATATGTTAAAGGATGAAGCAATCATATTCCTAAGGAAAATTAACATAACCAAACAGAATTTTTGTTTGCCATACTTGGTCCAGCTGCAATCTAACTAATTGCTCGCGATAGTGGATCAAGGCCATGCCGGATGGCCTACTCTTCGAGCTTGGCACTCGCACCCACCTACAGTTACGAGCGAATAACATAAGATAAGATAATACCCATGTTATAGTTACTAAGAAGAGTACATTGCAGAACACGCACAATATCAGAAAACTACTTACTTAAATGCAAGTGGAGCATATGGCCATGGTCCATAATCACATCCAGGTGGGGGCTCTATCCTCAGGCACAAGAATGGCAACCTTGCCCATGCCCAATACTGGACCAATGTGCACGCCCCACCAATCTGTGATGCCCCTTTCTTGCTTGCCCGACACAACTCTCTGTACAACCAAGCCAAGCAACCACTACCCCAACTATACTGTGGCGGATCACGAAGGTCACGCAAGAACGCCAAGAATATCAAATGCACCCTATCTCCCGACTTGTCCATGAAAAGCTTATCCCCTAGCAGCGCTAAAATATAGCACCGGACATACTGGTGTATCTGCATCTCCGTTGCATCATGAGGCAGTGGCGCTGCAATGGCGTCAACAAGGCGGCTGATGAGAATTCTTTGCCCCACCAAAGTTTTGTTGTCATTCCCCGGAGTAAAACCAAGCAACTCCATGCACAGATCTCGTCAATCCCCATCCACCACAGCAGTCGGCCCAACCAAGACCTCACCGTTTATAGGAAGTCCAAAGATGACCTCCACATCTTGTAGGGTGATTGACATCTCACCATGTGGAAGATGGAACGTATGCGTCTCCGGCCGCCATCGCTCAACTAGGGCCGATATTAGGCAATGATCTATCTCTCTGGAAGGGGTCCTAAACAATCCTTCCAGCCTTAGCAACTTGATAATATCAATCACCCGATTATCTCCCATCTGAATGCTTGCCATCTCCTTAGTGCGACCACGGCACGTAAGTGGGCCTGGGTCCTGCAAAATCCATAAAAATTATAGCAGTTGTTACAACTACAAATACAACTTTGAAAGAACTTGCTAACTAAAAGTCAAAGACAACGTAAAAATTAAAGTGGTTGTTAGAGCTAGATATTTCACCTCGCCATTCCAAATGTCCTCTGATCGATGATATCATTGTCGCGTCAACAATGACTCATCAAGCGGACCAGGGTGCAAGATCTGTGGCTCGTCATCAATCCGAGGCTCCATACTACAAACATTCAGATACTCAACCGTGAGATCATTAATAGTGTGGGGGCAAAGGAATGCTATTCTACATGCAAAATAAATCTATACTGAAGAGCAGCTTATTGGCATTATTTAAAAAAGGATGCTAAAAGAATAGAAAGCAAGAAGAAGTACAGCCTTGATCTTTTCTGTTCCTATGTTTACCTATTCACTTTTTTTTTTTTTTGTGTGTGGATGTTTTTTGAATTTACTGAATTGATCCTATCTGGGTTTGCAGACTTTTTGATTATTTCTGAATTGGTTTCATTTGACATTTGTTACTTAGTGACTGAAACAGTAAAGATTTTGATGTCTCAAGCTGGTTAATAGGATAATTTGGTAATTGTCAGTAAGCACTCTAATTTAGTTACTGCTTGATTATGGCCATCTTTTTAATGGATTCCAATGGAGAAATCTAGAGCTTGTGCAATTAAAAAATCCCATGAAAGTTTGATGGGTTTTTTTTTTTTTTTTTTTGGTTAGGTAAGATGTTGAAGTCACTAAAATAAGATGAAACCATAACATAACTGTTAAGAGGAGATTCAATTTGAACAATGCCTTCTTAGCTGCATTTATCTGTTCCTTTTTTTTATATATACAAATTAATAATAACACCATCTCAAATTGCTTTGTCACATAAAATCATCAAACACAACCTTGTGAATAAACAAATCCACCAGAGTCTAGAGTAGAATTCCATAAGGGTTGTCTTAATTTGATCAAAAAATAAGCAACTATTGTCTTCAATAGAAATATGAAAAAGTTGACCCCCCCTTGCATGGTTGAATAAGCTGCATTATATTTTTGAATAAAATTTCCCTGGAACAATCTACTTGCTGATAAATTGAAAATCACGATTGTCTTGTCACTTCTACATGCAAATGCTTTAAAACTTGCTTGCCAATACCTGTATCCAAGCCCTTTCCTAAAAATGTTCCTCAACATAAACTGACTAATACATCTAGTTTCCCTTTTCAATTACACCCTTATTAATGCAACTAAGCACTTACGTAAGGATGTTTTGGTTATTTTCTTGTAAACTTTTGCAACATATGCATATGAATCACATAAGCTAGTGCCCAAGAGCTTTGCATTTAGTGTTTAAAATTTTTGTTGCTATAATAAAAGGACTCTAGTGCCATGTATATGAATCATTCCTTGTTGATTTAATAGTTAATACCAAGTAATAGGTGTGCCAAGTGGTGGGTTTTTCATGTTTGTGGCAAGCAGATTTGCTAAGGAAGTTTTTTGTTTTTTCACATTCTGTTGTTGGCAATACTACATAATTATAGCTGATAGGAAAGAAAATCTTCTCATCAAGGTTTGTTCCACCTGAATTTTGTGATAGAGAATTTGCCAATTTTTATGTGTGATAAGTTGATCCCTGTTATTTTGAGATCATATTTAGTATTAAGAGTTTTCCTTGAATTAGTACCACTCTCGGGACTTGCACAAAAACAATGCTTTGCCCCTAATGTCCAATCAACTAATGTGCCTGAACACATTTCAAGGAAAATCATCTATCTTTGGGTTTGAGTGGCATTTCACCCTAATAACAACAATTTCTACCCTCTACCCAAATGGAGGGCTAAGCTGAAAAGAAAACAACGGCAAAAAAAACTAGTTCTAATGACTTGCTTCTGAAACATTGAGATATCTAAATAAAAAAACTCTCTCCGACCACTCTCATTCCAAATTTCCAATTATTAGTATTATTTTATTCTATAACAACACTCTCCGACGACTAAATGGAAACTCTCATTCCAAAGGAAGTACTCGACCCATTATAAACAAGACCCAAATCAGAAAAACAACACTGAACTAAAAATCCTTTCTTTCCTGATTTGTACTGGGTCTCCACTCTCCAACTCAATCAAAATTTGAAAAAGCAAAAAAGAAACTAAAACAAAACCAAAAGCTTGGGGTTGCAAAAGCAAACAATGGCGGCTTACCCGGTTGCACAGAAATAATAATAATAAGTAATGCTTGATTAGGCTTGATGAAAAATATAAACAACAATCAAACAACAAGCAATGGTGTATACCAGACTTTCAACGATCAAACTTTCTTAGCATTCAAGAGCGAAAATTTGAAAAGGATTTACCTTGGTACAAATACTGTGGAATAAACCGAATCGGAGAGAAAGACTGAATCTTGAAGGGACTGGTGTGAGAATAAAATGAGGAGAGTATCCGTTAGAGTGAGAATCAAAGAGAGCGAGTCGAGTGAGAGTAACTGAGTGGGAGTGAGGAGAGAGCTCTAGACAGGTATAGGTGAGATTTTAGGTTTTAAGCGGTCAAAAACGTATTTCTGAAAGGGGTGTTTAAAAACGATGATTAGATATCGAGTTTTAGAAACTCGATTTTGTAAACATAATCGAGTACTAAAAACTCGATTTTTAGTTGAATACCGAGTTTTAGAAACTCGATTTTGCAAGAATCCACATGGAAAGATATGTCCACGTCAGTAATGAAAAACCCCATAATCGAGTACTAAAAACTCGAGTTTCATTTCAATCTCGAGTTTTAGAAACTCAAGTTGTTAGTTTCCCATTTTCTTCCAAAACCAGCCAACTAACGAAATCTTTAGCACAGTAATGTTATTTGGAAAGAGTGTTCCTCTGTTCGGTGTTTGTCCTTGTTTTGATTTTTTTTTTTTTAATGTTTCCAAAGCTCTTCACGTGACTTGCTTTGGGAAAGATGGAAACTCTTTATTTTTGAATTAGTTTCAGCGGTTAGATCTTTGAGCATGTGATGTGCCACTTCTTTGTATTTTTCCTAGTAATGGTACAATAACAGAGAGAGCATGCTTTTTTTTTTTTTTTTTGATGCTGCAGGTCTAGACCGTCTGGTACAACATCACTGCACAGTGCAGATGGCCAATACCAATGGAGTTGTTCTCAGTTTTGACCCTTCAAACTTTACTACATGATAATTGTGACAAAAAAGTTGTGAAATATTTTGTAACACTAAATTTTTTCGTTTTAAAAAAAATTGTAAATATTAATTAAAAATATTTATAATATTTTATTTGTTATATTTTTCGTGTGTGTTTTAATAAGTATACTGTTTACTTAAAAAAAAAAGTTTGAATGGTAGAGAAAAAATAATAAGTCAACAGATACAATTAAGTATATAATAATTATTAAATAATTATTTTAATTTAAAATTACTAAGTGTCCTTCTAATTCCTATATTATTACAATATTACTATCACGAGTTTAACTAATCAACATATAAACAAATAAAAAAATATTATATCTATGTAAGTTTAGGATATGATATTTCTTATTTGTCCTGTGAAAGTTATGATATGAAAAAATACATTTGAAAGATAAATTTCTATATTTAATTGGGTCATTTGATTTAATTTTTCTATTTATACTAATTTAATATATTTATTTGTATTCAAATAATTATTAAATTAATTATGACGTCATCACGGTTCGACCTCGGTTCGACTTCGGTTCGACCTTAAAAACCTTGAACCTCTCCATTTTACAGTTCAATGAACGGTCTGGGTCTGAAAACCATGACCAGTAGAACAAAACTTTTGTTAAGTTAAGCAAATTTATATATTAATTTTTTTAAAATTTAAGAATTGTTATATTTAGCTTGTGCCCCTTATAAAAAATTCTTAGCTTCACTACTAGGAGAGCGTTTGGATCCAAATTAATGCTGCGTCTGTGCGTTTTGCGTTTGTGAATTGCTGGGACCCACGCTGTACAGTAGAACAAAAACGCTGAGGGGAAACGCGGGATGAAAAGAGCTGAAACAAATCAACAACGCATTGTTTCATTAAACAAAAAACGCGTGTTGGGTACTGTTCATGGACACCTTCAAAGCTAGCAAAATTCATTTGAAAGAGCTGAAACAATGAGACGCACCGTTTCATTAAAAAATGTCCAAGACGTGCGTGTTATGTTCACAAGCGAGACGGTGCAGACAGCTTCCATTTGATCATTGCACAAGCACAGCTCCATCTGATCAAAATGGTGTGGAGTTTTCTCTGTTCAACGGATCTTTTTTCACTTCTTCAGCTTTCTTCTTTTCTCCCAACTACCGTGTCAGTAATGTCTTCAAAGCTCTTCAATGCTCCATCCGAATCATCTTCAATGAATTGCACCTACCCACCAACCACAAAACCATCAAAACAGAGCACACACGGTAGAAAACCCATTACGCGGAACACCTCAAAAAAACCCCCTCTGTTCTTCCTTCGTGCGAGCGAACCTTCTCTCCGCTTGGGACATCGTTGCCGCCACTGTGGGTCTCTGCATTCATGGGTAAGTTGTGTCTAACTCCTTATGCTCTCTCATGTGTTGGTGTGGTTATATTGTGATCCATGAGGCTTCATCAATCTGTGGTTTTTTTTTTTTTTTTTTTTTTGTGTTCAACGGTTGTGTGTGGTGTTTGTGTTCATCGTTTGTGTGTGGTTATATTGTGGGTTTCTTGATCCTTCATGTAATACCACATGTAAATTCTCTTCTTGCCTCTGTTGTATTTGGATGTATGTGATTTCACTTTGCATTTTTCATGGCTATCATGCCTAACTGATTATATGATATGCACACAAACTGTTTGTTCAAATGCCTCAATGAGTATAGAAGGAAGTTGTAGCAAAAATGGTTAAGGAGAAATTGAAGGCTGGTGGTAGTAATGATCCGAGAGCTGACTGGAAAGACCTTAAGGAACTACAAGCTTTTTGTGAGTTCTGTGCTGCTCAAGTCCTACAAGGCCAGAGGAACGGAGAATTTTTGACCAAAATTGGGGTTGATGCAGTGATATCTGAGTTGGGTAACATAGGAAAAGTGGTGACTTACCTGTAGATTAAAAACAAATGGGATCATCTGAAAAAAGGGTGGAGGTAGTATAACGAGTGTTTTGACAATGAGATTGGGTTGGGTTATGATGCTGGCACTGGGCTACTTCAGGCCAGTGATGAGTGGTGGACCCGAAAGATTGCGGTTAGTTCACTTTAGATGATTGTGAAAAACTTTATTATCTACAACTATATTATTGTGTTCTAACTACTGTTTCTCCACATGTAGGCATGTCCCACTGCAAAAACCTTCAAAAATAAACGTTTGTCGAATTGTGAGTTGATGAACATCATGTATGGAGGCACGGTTGCAACGGGAAAAAATGCATTCTGCACAAGCGCTTAAATGCCAAAGGAAACCATCGAAGGGTCTGGGGACTCTACTGATAGCACAAAATTTGTTGACCCCCAATGTGAACCCTTTGTGAATGTTGATGCAATGGAGGTTGAAGGTCCATCATTTTCGAGGGCAGGACCGACAATGACTAAGGGGAAAGGCTTGACAACTAGTGTCCACCTTTTCAAGCCAATTTGCAAGAAAAAAAAAAACGTTCAGTTGCGCAAGAGATGTCCGACTCATTGAAGAGCATCTCAGAGGTTTTTCTTGAAAGTAGAAGTGTAAGCATCCGTACACCACTTGCTTCCACAACAACTACTCAAGTTAAAGCAATTCTGGACATGGTGTTAAGTCTTCCTGGGGTCCACTCGGGTCATTACCTTAATCTGTTCAGCACCGTCTACTTCATGGAAAAAGAGAAGGGTAGGCACATGTTTGCAACACTTTGCGATAACAAGGACGTCCAGCTGAAGTGGCTACAAAATGAGTACCAAAGGCACCCTGAATTTCATTTTTAGTGAAGGAAAGGGGATTGTCTCGATAGGATTGGTATAGTAATCGTTTTTTAAGTGTTTTACTTGTTGCACTATGTTTTCTTTCTTTTGTTTTTATTGGTAGAAACTAATGCTTACCATGGGTGTGTATGTAAGACAATGGTTACCAATTAATTGTCATGTGTAGTGTATGCTTACCTCTTCCCTTTTATTATGCCTACTTGTTCCTTTGCTTGTTGCATTTTCTTTTTTACTGGTGAGTTTTGAAACTAGTAAAACTTTTTCTTTATTTTTTTAAGGTTTTTGTTTAAAGCATGGCAGGTCTTGACAATAGATAATATTGTGTTTTGTTCAATACTTCCTTGTAAAACACTCTATAGTTTTTTTTTTTTAAAATTTTTTTTCATATGTTCTAATATTAATAACCTTTTAGACATTTTTTTTGGGCATAGTTAAGTCCTCAAAGCTTGATCCTTCCCACAACTATATAACTCTTCACCTCATGGAAGGTATGTAGGTTTCTTTTACCTAACAGTTTTTCTCATATTTTTCTTTTTTAATTTTGTTTATGATATATCTTTAGGCATGATTTTGAGTGTGATAATAATGGGCTTGCTTGGATACCCTCTTCATATTTTTATAAGTATTTATAGAATAGTGTGCAATACGTCTATGCTTGTTTGCTATATATGTCTATTGGCATTTGTTAATTGTAAACCTGCTGTAAGAAGCCCATGTTATTGGCTAAATCTTATTGGTGTATAATTTATTGTGTATGTTTAATTGGTGATATGTGCTCAAGGTAATTATGCAAGAGAAATTAACTGAAAATTAAAGCTGGTGGAAAAGATAGGGATGTACTATTATGTGGAGGGATAGGCTGGTGTGATGTATCACTTTTCTACTTAGGTCTTCTGGTTCCCTCTAAAACAGAGCATCTTTTGAGCCAGCAATGAAGCAATAATTCTTCTAAGTTGTGAAGTTGTTTTGGGGGGGTTAGATCATGAAATCTATTAATGTTTTCGAAAGAGCTAGTGTGTTACATGGTGGTTATAGAAGGGGATAAGATCTCTAGGTGTTTTTTAAATTGTTGTCAAATGAGAAGAATTAATGCAGCAGGAGTGTAAGTACTGAATTGATTATGGTTTTCTTCTGCTTTGCAAATGTTGTTTGATTATCTTGACACTTTTTAGTCATTCCCCTTTTTTTTTAATTTTTTTTATTATTATTTATAAACGAGCAAAAAGGATTCTTTAGGTGATGCAGGTTGGTTTAAATTTTGCAGGTGTCACCCAAATTTTTATGGTAATCTAGTAGCAAATACAACAGCTGGTATTGCTAGTGGCACAGGAGTCATACCAGCAGCTGGTATTGCTGGTGGCGGAGTGATCGGAATAGATGAATCTAGAAACGAGCGCAAAGAGAGAGAGACAGATAGAGAATGAGGTTTGCTTGTGAATCAAAAAAACAGCAGGAACGAGAACGAGATGCTACGCTGTGGAGTTTTGAGAAGTGATAGAAGAAGGAAGGAAGAGAATGAAGTTTGCTCGGAGGATTTCTGAGCTTGTGGATTTCTGAGAATGAGAGACTACGCTATGTGGATTTCTAAGAAGTGATAGAAGAAGGAAGGGGAAAAAAATGTTGTATTTATATGCCACAGTAATTTTAGTTGAGCTACATTAATTGTATATCCCAAATTATCATCCACGTTTTTTTACTTATTTGCTACAGTGTTTTCAGTTTTCAGTTTCAGCAAAATAAGTTCTATCCAAACGAACCTTAGATTTCATACTACTTTTTATCTGAGATTTATTTATAATGGAAAATGTTAACGAATGCTCTAAAGACATTGGCTTAGGAATTATTTTTAAAAACATTTTGACAGTTTTTTATATTTTATATGAAAGTGGTAGTAAAAACTTTTCTAATGTGGTTTATTAACAATGAGAGGTACTACATCCATAATATTTTCACAACAAATTATAAGTGGTTAGTTGTTATTGGTTCAAATTTGAACCTAACACTAAGATTACCTTTTTGTCCCAACAATAACAACTAGTAACAATCTGCCCTTTAGGATTTGTTGTAAAAATGTTATAAAAATATTGTGGACATATCATTTCTCATTAAAGATTACCCTAGGAACACCTGTTAATATGACCCATTTATAATATATAATATAAGTTTCAAATTTTTTAAAAATAAGTTAATTTTTAGCTACTTTGTTTTTGGGTGGGTGGGTGGGGTGGGAATCCCCAAGTCTAAAATCTTGGGTACCATTTATAGTTTTAAAGCATGGAAAAAAATAGCTCAAGTGAAGTGAAGCAGACCCACTTGCCAAATATATAATGGGCCTGCCCAACCACTAGGGCACTTTTAGGCCTTAGCTTAGGCACTGTAATAATCAACGCACAACTAATGCTTTTTTTTGCCGATTTCAAAAATTAACATAAAACTTCTTCTTTTACAATAAAAGAAACAGAAATATGCTAGAGAGTTCGAGACAAAGATTTATTTCTTACTAGCATCTTCCAGTTCCTCCGCACACACACTCTATATTCATATTCATAACCCTTTCGGTTCTTCAATCTTCCTGCCGATAGTTCAGACTTGAGAGAGAAAACCAAAAAAAAAAAAAATGGAAGGCGGCAACGGCAACAACAACAACAACAACAGTAAGAGTGAGAAAGAGGAAATCGTGGATGTGAGGTCGGTGGTTGAAGCGGTCTCCGCCAACGACGCCGGTATCGCCCCTCTTTACCAACTCGAAAGTCTCTGTATGCGTTGCCACCAAAATGTACACACACACTTTCTCTCTTTCTCTCTCTCTCTCTCTCTATTTTCTAATCTCTTTTAGTTTTTGGATTACAACAACTTGTTATATCACTTTGGAACAGGGAATCACAAGGTTCCTATTGACATTAATTCCACATTTTCGAAAGGTATACACTATACAATCTCTCATTTTTATTTATTTATTTATTTTTTCTTCTAATTGAATGATTATTATTATTATTATTATTAATCCTCTTTGCAGATTTTGTTGTCAGCCTTTGAATGTCCACATTGTGGTGAGAGGTAAACTGTATATATATTTTTTTAAATTTAAAATTTAGGTCCGATAAATAATTACTGTATGCAATTAAGTAATGAAAAAAAAATGTTCTCACTAAAAAAATCTATAAAATATTTTATAATGGCAAATTTTTTAAAGAAAGGAATAAATTCGAAACTGATTGAATGAAAGTAAAGTTAGTTAGAGTACAAGTTTGGTTGTAATTTGCATTTTTAGCCTTTATTTTTTTAGTTAATGCTACTTCATTTAAGTTTTGATCATGGTTTTTTTTTGTCCTATAGGAACAATGAAGTTCAATTTGCCGGCGAGATTCAACCTCGGGGGTGTTGCTACTGCCTTGAAGTTCCTTCGGGTGATCCGAAGGTTGAGTTCATTGGAATTAAAAATTATTATGATTTGATGTCTCTCATTTTATGTGCTTTATGGTTGCAAATCATGCATTTATTTAATAAATGAAGCCTTTCGCTAAACTCAATTTCATGCATAATAATTCTTACTTTATGTTGACATTTTTGTCTTGCTTATATACATATATATATAAACATCTTATATTTCATCATGCTTGTTTAATTCAGCTGTTCACTCTTACTGCCTATTTTTTCATGGGAATGTCAAATCTTTGTCAATTTATTTATATATATCATGCAACAACCTTTTTTTTCTTCTTGGGATAGAGCCTTCTTTTCTTGTTCTGATATATTCATTAAATATTTTGAGTTTTGATCCTTTCCACTAGTCCATTTGTTGTTTTCCTTAAAATTCAAAGCCATGGTTATGGAATATGAGTATGCCTGGCTGATGGGGTTTTTTATTTATTTATTTATTTTTTTATGCAGATGCTTAACCGTCAAGTAGTGAAGTCGGAATCTGCAACGATTAAGGTGGTTCAATATATTCTCATTGCAGTTTTCTACGTAAAAATTTTGGCATTTGCATTGTCATTTTCATAGTTCACTTTTGGAAGCATTGTTATTTTGTATAGAAGTATTAGTTGTTGTTTCTGTACATTATTGTCTATATAATTGAACTTTTGATCTTACAGATTTGGAAACTGCATTGAAATTTTCTATAGTTAGTGATCTTTATAAATGTCAAGAGTGTCAAATTGGATCAGTAACGAGGCAGTTAGTTTTCTAATTTGTTTTTTTGCTGGTATACCCTTAATGTACTCTCTGAAAGTTATTGATAAATTGAGGTAATTTGGAATGGCAAGTCTAATAGGAAGCAATTTGAATAATGCAGTTATGATGTTATCCAATTTTTTTATTATATTGTGTACCTAATACTCCTCGTTAAATTGGTTGATTGATTTTTGGTGCTTCTATGAATTTCAAACACTGATTTGTTTTGCCAAAAAATTCCATGTTTATAATTTTTTTTTCATGATTTAGTTTTCATTTGTTTTACGATATGCTCCATACTGTCTGTGGCTTCCCGTCATCGTAGACCATTGAGAAATTTTCCCTGTAATGGTATAAACAAAATTTTTTGCTCTTTAATGGTGTAAATGACCTTTGGTACCTGGAATAACATGACTTGGCATCTTTCTTTTATATATTTTTCATTGATTTAGTTTTTCAACAAGTGGAGACTTACTTTGGCTGGTAAACATGGAATATTTTCTTCTTGCTTTCCTGTATTTATTGTATTGTTGTTAAGGATATATATCAGTACAGGTTAAATAAATGTTTGATTGTTTAAGTGACTCATTTAGGTCTCTTTCCTGTTTGTGTGTGTATATATATCTATATTTGGTTATATTATCTGCTAGTCTGCTCTGCATGTGATTACACTGTCACCTCAAACCATGGTGTTAAAAGGTTTTTGGGCTTAGTGATGGTGTTAAAAGACCTTGGTAAATTTTGGAGTTTGTGAAATGAATTGATATTTTTCTTCTATGTTTTTGTTTACTTTGTATCATTGAAACTTATTGTTGATGACTATAAATAAATGTATTGTTTTTTCTATGCTTTGCTGTTAGTTACATCTGTGTAATCACCGCAGGTCCATTTTTTTTTCAATAGATTAGTTATCTTAGATTTATACCCCCCTTTTCCCCATCTTTACTTGGTTTATATTTTGCACGATAAATTCAGAGCAGACCCAGGGCAATGCATTGAAGTACTGTGTGCCCCTCCCCCCCTCTATTTAAAATGGTCCTGTGTTGTACATCTTGTACATGGAAACACTGACTATATCATTAAAGTTACTTCTTGTCTTCCCAATTTTATATTTTTGGATTGGGGGAGGTTCATTAGGTTTGTTGGTTAGAATGTGATTGATAGATCATATCTTAATAGTTTTTCCATTGCTTATAATATTTATTTATTTATTTTTGTGCAGCGAGGGGTGGTTGGTTATTGTTTAGGTGAGATGACATGTAGTGAAGTTCTTTTTTATTTTTAATTTTCCCTCCCATTTTTTTGGTTGCGTATAAATGTGCATGGGTGTCACATTACATTATCTATAGATCACTGTTGGTTGCAACTTGCAAGGAGTACTATAGCTGGTGTTTTGAACACCAGGTTTTTGTTGTTTTATTGGAATTGTAACTTGTAGAACTTTTTTTTTGGGGGGGGGGGTTATGTTTCACGATTCCTGTGACCTTTAGAAGAATAAATTGAGGAAAAATGAGAGCATGTTAGATTCTTGCAATAATAGAAAACTTCTGACTTTTACTTCATCATGTTGTGATTTACTTCTGTGCATTGGCTCAGCAAGTTTCCTTTGAATTTTTTGATATTGAGCTATTGAGATTTATGTTCCCTTTCATTCTTTATATGTGCAGATTCCTGAATTGGATTTTGAGATTCCTCCTGAGGCTCAACGTGGATCTCTGTCAACAGTATCTTCTTTAACTCTACCCTTTTGTTTCATTTTTCCTCCCTTCTAGTTGCTTTTTTAATTGGCTTTGGTTTGTTGAATAGGGTTTGATGTTTAATAGTTTAGGTAGGTATGTAATAAAAAAGATTGGATCTTGAATGAATTTGATGGTTTCTTGGTGTTAAAACAGTGGAACAAGAAACAAAGAAAGATAAATCCTAGGGAATCATACCTAGGCTTTTCAAGCAATCACACTGAGGAAGGAAAAGGCAATCACACCCTTAAAGCTTACATAAGCTGTTGGAATTTATTGAATTCAATATATCTATTTTGATTGTTTATTGAATACATAAAGACTCTTTTATAGGCTATTGCAATACGGACTCCTAAATAACATTTTCCTAGAAAGAGCAGAAAGGCATCCAGAATTTCTAGATCAAATAGAAAAAAGGACCCAAAAGATAAAACCAGACTCATGGACCTATAGAACTGCCCACTACAGCATATCCCAGTAAATCTGGAAATTAACAAACTACCCCTATTAAAGATTAGGTATTCCTAATAATAACAGAAAGGCAATAAGAACTTCTAGACCAAATAGAAAAAAAGACCCAAAAGATAAAACCAGACTCATGGACCTATAGAACTGCCCACTGCAGCATATCCCAGTAAATCTGGAAATTAACAAACTACCCCTATTAAAGATTAGGATTCCTAATAATAACAGAAAGGCAATAAGAACTTCTAGGCCAGATAGAAAAAGGACCCAAAAGATAAAACTAGAATATGGACCTATAGAACTGCCCACTGCAGCATATCCCAGTAAATCTGGAAATTCACAAACTACCTAATTTTAGTAAGACTATTAGAACTGAACCAACAAATTTTCAAAGTAAAGAAACTTAAAACTAAAACTAAATAATAAATAAAGTAGCATATGAAAGGTGCAAAGAAGGCCCCACATTGAAACTAGACCTTAAATCTTGAATATTTTGGGATTTAATCTTTCTTGAACAACTCTCTAGGATGTTGTTACTATTAAATCCTTTGTAGTATTAGGAGGCATAGAAATATAACGAAAAAAGGATTGATCAAATTCCGTCGACTCTAAAAAAAAAAAAAAAGAACATTTCAAATCAAGAAGTTGGTCTAGGTGTTGGTGGTGTTGATTTCAGTGGGTGTTTTATTAATCTGTATGAGTCTATAAGAAGTGATCCCATTTTTTTTTACATCTGAGAACTTTATATCAATTTTCTGGAAAGTAGCTGATTGTATATATGCAAGGTAGGCTCCATTCTAATTGTTCTTACGAGAAGTTTAGTGTCCCATTTGTGTATTAATTGGAGGGAGGGACATGAAATGTTTAAATGATTGTTTTTGTGATTTCAAATGACTAATGTTGTTAACACTAAGGCTTTAAGTTGAATGCGGTTTGGAATTGGAATGCAGGGTCACAATTCTACTTCTAAATTTATCAGAATTGATATTGCACCAGATTAATGTTTCTATTCCTTGGATGAACATTGGAATATGTAACTTGAGAGCTCTGGATGGGTCAATAAATTCAGAAAAGAACATGTTGAAGAAAGTAATATCTAGAGAAAATATGATTTCAAGTTTCATTGTTCTAAGAAACTTAATAGATTAGGCCAAGTAATAGCAAATTTCCTAGTTTTTTAATTATCTAAATCTTAATATAGGAATCAAATTCGAAAAAAAAAGTCAGCTATGAATTTTCCACCATGAGAATCTGACTTGAATTTACTGAGATCAATCCTAGGGATTAGTGATTGTGGTTTAGGAGGAAAAAGAAATAGGGAAAGACTAAAGATCCCAAAAAAGAAAGAAGGATGAGTGAAATGTTGCAGCATCTGCAAAGTGGTGAGCGAAATTTTGAACGTGTCTGTCTTCATGTTCTCTGCAATAACACATCAATATCATGACCTATTCCCCTTGCCAATGGTTCTCAAATTGTCGAATTTGAAAGAGAGAAAAAAAGGGGGAGGTGGGATGACTTTAGTAAATGGGGTTTGAATGCTGTCAGTAAATGCAGTTGGGAATCGAGGCTTTTTGGGAAGAGTGATAGCTGCAGTCATTACTCATTAGATACTTGGACATTGTCTAGAGTTGTAGACAAATAGAAATGTGGTGGTACCTAATAACAATTGGTAATTCAATAATCTTAGTTATTTGGAATTGTTATTTTTAACCCTCCTGGCCTCCCCCTAGAATTATATTGATGCATTTTTTAAGTCACAGAACTGAACATGGAAGAAAAAATCTAACTTTTGGGCATAATCAAAGAAACAGAATTGGAATTGGACCCCCAAACCCCCTAAGGGCCTGAATTCCAACTTTGCATCACAATTTTAGGGCCAAGACCATTGTAGTCAAAGGCGAGCCAGGCGCTTGGGCGGTGAGCTCTAAGCCAAAGCACCTTTAGTGAAGCGCATGCCTCTAGACTCTAGGCGAGCAAGGTGACCACCTTAAGCCATGAAAAAGGCGCTAAGGCGAGACTTAGGGTTTAAAAAAAAATTATTATTATTATTATTTAAATAATTTTAATTAATTAATTATTTTTAGAAGTTTGTTGTGAAACCTATTAATAAGGCATGTTATAGAACCTATTGTTTGTTAAATTACTTTACAAAAATTTGTTGTAAAACTTATTGCTATATGGAAGCATGTTGCAAAACCTGTTGTTAGAATAACTAATAGAGCCTAAACCATGTTAATCCTATTTTGAAATAATTTGATAGACCTAATATATTCATGCAACATATTGAAAAATCTGGAAAGCACGGGTTTTCGTTTTTTGATTCGGGCCGATACGGTCCGAAACGGGCCCCGAATCAGACCGATATGGGCCCAAATAAGTGTTATAAAAAAAACGTAAAATTTTTGTCAAAACACACTGTTTTGACATCCTAGTTTAAAGAAAAAACCCTACACTCTTCTCAAACTCTCTTTGACTCTCTTGTTCTCTCCGTCTCCTCTCTCTCTCTCTCTCTCTCTCTCTCTCTCTCTCTCTCTCCCACGGCTTTTCCTCAGACTCATTCTATCTACTATTGCTCTTAAATTGGTATTTGTTTACCATTATGGGTCCGTTTGGATAGAACTTATTGCTGAAAACTGAAAACTGAAAACACTGTAGCAAAATAATTTTTAAATGTGTAAATAGTACTGCGGGACCCATTTTTAATAAAAAATGGCTAAAAACGTACATGAACAGTGCGCGTTGTCCCCCCCGCAGCAGAAAAAAAAAAAAAAATCAAAACGCAAAACGCAAAACGTGAAAATGTGTATCCAAACTCCACCTATATATGAAAATTTTTTTGTAGCAATATGTAGAAAATATAAATAAAAATATATTTAATAATTTATTAATAAACATATCCTGCCGCACCCGCACCCTACTTTTTTAAAAATTGCCAAGTTGCCATACCGCACCTGAACCCGAATCCGCACCTGCGCTTCCTAGTGAAAAATACTTTCATTATAATATTTTAATGCACTAAGTACATATGATTTATGTTCTATATGTATGATTAATATATTATGAATTTGGCACCTTGTTTTACTCGGGCTAGCACCTTTTTGTTGTCTCACGCCTTGGGTGATACTTGCCTTTTGCCTTTGACAACCTTGGCGAAGACATCCCCCCCCCCCCCTTTTTTTCCTCAAAGAGGAGTGCCTGGTTGATTCTTTTCTTAGGGAAAGATATCTTTAATTGTTAAAATTACAAATTTGTTGCGAATACGATCATGCAATTACCTTGGTGTTGACCATTATGTGATACTTTATGCACAAGAACCCAGGTGAGAGTGGTTCAATCTTTTCTACATTCTACACTGTAAGGTGACCTAGGAGCTGTGGTCATGCCTTATTCTGTGTTGGAAGGGAAGTTTTGGAAAGAGCAGTAATGGAGAGATTTGGAAAGCCATTCCTTTGTATTTAATGTTGTGTCTTTGGAGAGAGAGAAATGCTCGTTGTTTTGAGGGGAAAGAGCTGAGTTTGGTGAAGCTGAAGTTCTTAATTTTGAAGAATATATGATTGGACTTCAACTTTTCATATTTTTCTACTATGAACTTCCTAGAGTTCCTGGGTAAATTGAACTTCAGTTAGTTATTATTGTATACTTGTGTACTAGTGTTGATCCCCTTTGTGCTTTTTAATGATTTTTATCACTTTTATATAAATAAAAAAGCATACAACTGCAATGCGGGAAACTTCACCCTAGCTTAAATGACATTTCCTCCCCTTGTAAAAGAAGGTGGAGGGGTATGGTCATGGGTTCAAGACCATCAGGTGTGTGTGTGTGTGTGCAACTTACCAAAAAATCAAAAGAAAAAAATACTAGTCATATTGAACGGTTTCGACTAGCCTGCACCACCTCTTTTTACTTGAAGATGGGCTGTTGCATTTGCTTTGAGGCAAATATTTTTATGCCAGAGGCTGGATAAATTTTTTGTATGTTTGTTAAGGTTTCTGGTGCATTTTTACATCAGTATTGGAACAGTTTGATCACATTGTATCCTGTTCTATAAGTTTTAATCATGCACTTTATATCTTCCAGGGATTTCTTTCCTGCACTCCTTTTCAAACATCTTATGTCTGATTTCATTATTCTAGGTGGAGGGCATATTGGTACGAGCTGCAGATGAGTTGCAGGCCCTTCAAGAAGAACGCAAGGTGGATATTAATTAGGAGATTCACAATATTCAATATAATGTAATATCTTCTTCAATATCTTAATGCTATCTTCTGGGTTTTCCAGAAAGTGGATCCTCAGACTGCCGAAGCTCTAGACCAGTTTTTGTTGAAACTGAAAGCTTGTGCAACAGGAGATTCATCTTTTACCTTTATCCTGGACGATCCTGCTGGAAACAGCTTCATCGAGAACCTGTAAGAGAGAACTTTTTATGATAGGGAAGCTTTAGTTATTATTACATGATAGGGGAACTTTGTTTTTCTGAGCTGTTGTTCTTTTTATGGTTTTGTGTGTTATTTTATTTTATTTCTTTTTATAGCTTATTTTGTTGGTACTTTGTTTGATTGGTCTTATGCTAGTGGACTCACCAATGGAGATTCCATTCTAATTTTTATTGAGTCTCTATCCCTTTGTACATAATCTTTTGTATTTTTTGTAATTCTTTAGGCTACTTCATGCCTTATTTGCATTCTCTTTTCAATAAACAAAGAGTTGTTTTGCTTGTTATTCTTGATGGTTGGACTAAACTGAATGCTATTATGGTTGCATAAATGACCCCTGCCAAGAGTGTTGTAGCTTAGTGGCATTGCCTAGTCTCCATTAGGAGGAGAAATAGGGTTCAAATCCTCAAACCCCCACTTGTTGCAACATTTGAATTATAAAAAAAAAAAGAAAAAAAGACCCCCCTTGTGGTTTCTCATGGATGGGAGAATATAATTAACATGTAGCTGGGACCAAGGTTCTTATAATTGCGATTCAGATTGTACATTAGTATGATCCTACAATCGTACTCTGTTCAAATGATCCATATTGCATGGTGATTGGTTGAGAAGCAAGATTGGAGGGGATCACAGTAGGATAGTGGGATTGGTAAGGTCACACTGATCCTACCATTTAAGCCTTTGTGGGCTTTATTTTTGCTTTGGGCTAACTAAATTTTGGACTGTTTTGATTGTGCTTTAATTATTTAGGTTGTTTTAGACATTTCTTAAGCAAAAAAAGCCCTAGAATAGTTCACTTTTAGCCTATCAAAGGATCTCATTTCATTTTTCAAGCTCGAGCTTTGATCTTCCACTTCCACAGTGCAACCCATCCAGCTTTAGTCGGTTGTCTAGCTATGCTTTTCTTCTTTGTCTTCTTACTTAATTCATTTTCATTTTTCTTGATCATAGCCACTTTTTGTGAATGGGTATAGTCAAACTCAAAACTCTTTAATTCAGACTTGACTCTTTTGTGCGTTTGGGATAATTTAATATTAATAGTCAAATATATGTAGAATATTATCTTATTTCTGTGTGGGTCTATGAGTTATTTAATTTTCTGTAATGGGTCTTTTAAATTCATCTTCTTTATTGTGACGGTACAAAACTTTGTAGTTTGAGTTGTTATTTAGTTGGCTCAATAAGTAAAGCAAAATTTCGTTTGGCTGGTTTAGGTCCTCATTTTGACCATTTAATGTATAGATGATCACAAATTGGGTTACATTGAATCCTCAGCTACTCATGTTTTAGTTTAATCTTCTTATAATAATCTGTGAATAGGTATGCTCCATCCCCGGACCCATCTTTGTGTATCAAATTCTATGAGCGAACTCCAGAGCAACAAGCAACATTGGGATATTCTGTCGACCCTTCACAGTCGGGAGATCATCGTGAGGGAATATCAATGGAGCAAATAAGTGGTGCTTCTGATGAAGTAAGAAGAGAGCCACATGGATCTGTTGGAGCAACAGCTGCTCATCGGGCTATTGCTCAGAGTAATACTGCAGAGATTGTGGATACTGTATTTCGATACACTGCACCAGAAGAGGTAAGGCAGTTACACAATGTTCACTCGATTTAATTTATGGCATCTTATCCCATGTAACTTAATTTTTACAGAAGTTTATTACGTCACTTTATGCCTACTTGCGTTTGACAGGTGATGACTTTCCCATCAACCTGTGGAACTTGTGGCATCGCGTGCGAGACTCGAATGTTTGTTACTAGTATCCTTATTTCATTTGACAATGCATAGTTTCCTGATGTTCGTCCTCTAATATTGGGCTGAAAGATCTGTACAGTATTTGTATACAGTGATATTTCTAGTCATTTCTGTTTCCAGTTAATTTGTCACATTAATTGTGCTTGATTTAGTGCATTTATCCTTCTCTCTCTCACAGATCCTATAGCCCTCTAGGTTTAAGAGTGTAAACTTGTTAAAGAATAGTAGCATTTTAAACTCCATGCAGAAAGGCAATAAAAGGAAGTATGTATGTTAACCTTTTAGGGGAGGTTTAGATTTCAAAGCCATCTTAAGCATAGATCAATGGGGACTACTGGGATGCATGTAGACATTTTTTTGGGAGAGGAATATGTTATAGGACCAAATGGTATGAGGATGGGGAGAGTTAAGGATGTTAGATGTAATTCTTCAATTGAAATTGCTCCAAGCAAGAACTTTTTTAAATGAAGAAACATGTTGAAGGGCCAGGTGGATGGACTAGCTGAGCATCTTGAAATTTTTATAAATAGTTAGTCTCATTGACAAAATCTCGGTATTTTGCAGTTTACTATGAAATAATAATTTGATAATTTTGTGTGTGTATGTGTATTTATTTAAAAAGAAAATCCATTTATATGTAATTATAAATAAATAGATGCAGAAAATTTGTGTGTTTTCAATGTATTTATGTATTTATTTCGTACAATTTTTTTTCTATATCTATAAATACATAGATGCAGAAATTTCCTCAAAAATTCTATTTTTAGTTATGAACTATGGTATGAAGTTAGTTCTTGAGAGAAAAGTTAGCTACTACACAGTGTTTTGTTTGTAACCTGAAGATTGCTATTAGGATTGTCAGGGTTGTCAAATGCTAGCATGATGCTGAAAGTTGGGAACAAAATTGGGATAATTTGGTTGAGTACTTAAGTATTTTTTCAAATTAAATTCTGTTTATTTATTTATTTATCTTTAATTATCTATCATTTGGATCAGAATTAGAATTTACCTTGTTGAACTTAAACCAAAAATAGAAATTCCCTACTTCCAAGAAGTGATCGTCATGGCATCAACTTGTGATGCTTGTGGTTACCGCAATTCTGAGGTTTGTAGTAATTTTTTAACACCTTATTTTCTCTTCCCTTCTTTTGATAATTATCATGCTTTGCTGTGCAGTTAAAGCCTGGTGGGCGAGTTCCTGAAAAAGGGAAGAGAATTTCTCTCACTGTGAGGAACAATAAAGATCTTTGTCGTGATGTAATAAAGGTTTGTTGTGATCTTAATCTGAATTTTGTACTGTTCTACATGCAACATAAATAATATGCTTTTATTCCACTGAGTTTTTAGATGGCTTTGGTTCACAGCTATACTGATTTATTTTATTGAGAATGAAGTATTTGTATATTACCATAGTATTCTATTTGTAATGAGTAATGATGAATTAATAACTTGAATGAAAAGAGTGTTGAAAGGAAAGTGAGACTTGCTATGAAGGGTTACATTAATTACACTGATTGTGGAGGATATAAGGAGTTTTAGACATTTAAATATTGAAACTAGGCCAACTAAACAGTGGGATTATTTTATGAAAGGAATGTTAATATTCCTATCATTAATTTTTTATCTACATTGTGCAAAATCTGAGGGACTTGTTCCTATGGGAATTCCCCTTGGTCTATTACATTTATGATGAGATTGATTTCACTAAAATTGCAGCAGCTTATTCTCTTTGAGGATGTGAATACCTTATCTTATGTGTGATTGCGTAGGAAAACTTAGGTGTGATTGCTTAGTGTTTATCATCAAACATATTCAAGACCAAACTTTTAATTATCTAAAACCCTTGAGCATTAATTCTATTTAAGAAATTTTCGAGATATCGTCAAGAAGTCTAATCTAGTGCTGAATTGCTAAAAATCCTACAACAAAATTGGTGTCAAAACCCATTCAAGCTTTTGGTAGACAGATTTACCGTCAATTATAGGTATATGATGGCTTGACAGTTCATTCTATTTTTTATTTTTACCATCCTTTTAATTTTAATTTCAATTTTTTTTTAAACAAAAAAAATGTGTTGGGCCCATTTGTTTTAAATGTCTCTTTTTTATCTTTTAATTTAAGTGTGGGGTTGTCTAAAGGCAGTTTGAACAATGACAGGGAGAACATAGTCAATTGTTAGCATTATTTGATTGGCTAAAAAAGACTAATGTAGTGAATCCATGTAACTGGGATAAGCTTAGGGTTTTGTTTTTTGTTTGTCTTTTTTTTTTTTTTGGGTTTTTTGAGAGGAAAGATAAGCTTGTTGTGTTGGATTTTTGGTTCATCATACTTTTCCTTTTGATGTATTTTCATTTTTTTTTCACACGCTCTTCACCTGCATGGGTTGAACTTCCCAGAAATTCAATTCCCTTGTGCATGTGTGCACTTTTTGTGCGGACATGCCAAGTCATTGTATGTATGCACATGTTTTCCATAATGGTAATTTTTTCTAACCATAAAGGAAAGAGGCATTTTTGACTGACTCAAGTATTATATTAAAATTTATATGTAGGGAAATGTTTTGTAGGCTTTAAGCTAGCATGGTTAAGAATAGAACTTCGAACATATTGAAAAAGTGGAATGAAACAGGGTTTACCTATATAAAAATAAAAAGTAACAGAAATAAGAGTTTGGCAATGTTTCTCGACAAAAAAAAAAAAAAAACTCTGTGAGGTTGCATTAAATCTATGGATGAGATTGAGGAGCCTAGATGATTACTAGATGATGAAATCTGCAATGTAAATAGGCCAAAGCGTATCCTGAGAAAATTATGTTGATGGAAGAAATTAATTGGAGACAAAAATCTCGGATGCTGTGGTTGAAAGAAGGGGATAAGAATACGAAGTTCTTCCACAGGCTTGCGAACTCATACCGTTGCAATCACACTATTGGGAGGCTAGTGGTGGATGGAGAGGAGGTTACCAACCAGGTAATCATTAATGTGAAGATATGGAATTTTATAAGGGTTGAGCTGGACGCGAAGCTTTTGGATGGGTTAGATTTTTCAGCCCTAGAGGATGAGGCTTCTGGCTGGTTGAAAAGATGTTTTTTCAGAGGATGAGGTTTATGAGACAGTTTGCAATATGAATGCGGATAAAGTTTTGAGACCAGATGGGTTCACAATGGCATTCTTCCAAAATTGTTGGGCATTTTAAAGGTGGATGTTATGAAGGTTTTCCACTATTTCCATGCACATGGAACATTTGAGAAAAGTTTCAATGCTACTTTTATAGCTCTTAATTCCAAAAAATCCCTGGGCAGTGGAAGTAATGGAGAACCAGCTTAAAATGGTGCTTGATAAGGTGGTATCAGAATCCAAAAATGCTTTTGTAAGAGGGAGACAGATTCTGGACTCAATGTTGATTGCCAATGAATTCGTTTAATAGCCTTCTAAGGTCTGCATACCACGGGTGTTGTGCAAGTTAATTCTGGAGAAAGCATACGATCATGTGCATTGGAATTTCTTGTTATATACATGCTCCAGTGATGTGGTTTTGGTCCTAGATGGAGGCAGTTAATATTTTCCATGTGTATCTACAGTTCATTTTTCTGTGCTTGTGAATGACAGCCAGAGTGTTTTCTTCTGCAGGGGCTGAGTCAGGGAGATCCTTTATCCCCTCATTTGTTCAGCATTGTTATGGAGGTGCTTAGCAGGATGCTAGTGAAAGTGGGGAGAGGAAATTACATATAAGGGTTTTCAATTGGTGACGGTTCTGCTAGTCAGTCAGTAATTTCATGTCTTCTCTTTGCGGATGATACTTTGATTTTTGGGTAAATCCATAGCAAGTTTGGCACTTGAAAAAGTAGTCTTTGTGTGGTTTTAGGTTATATCTGGCTTGAAGATAAATTTGGAAAAATCTGAATTGGTCCCGGTTGGTGTTGTGCCAGATGTTGAATCTTTGTCTGGTGTTTTAAGATGCAAGGTAGCTCAGCTACCCATTTCATATCTGGGTCTCCCCCTAGGCTCCACTTTCAAAGTGAAAGTTGTGTGGAATGGAGTGCTAGAGAAAATGGAGAGCTGTTTGGCCTGTTGAAAGAGAATGTTTCTTTCTAAGAGGGTTTTAATTACATTGATATGAGCACTTTATCTAGTCTACCTACCTGTGACCTATCCTTATGTCTAATCCCAATGAATGTGCTCGAAGTATTGGAAAATTACAGAGGGATTTTATGTAGGGTGGGATGGGAGATGAGTTTAAGTATCATCTAGTTAGTTGAAGGGTTTGTGAATTAATTCAATATGTGGGGTTGTGCCTTCGAGATTTGGTTCTATTTAATTAGGTTTTGTTGGGAAAATGGTTGTGGCATTTCACAATGGAGAGGGATGCATTGTGGAGAAGGGTAGTGGATACCAGATATGGCAGTTTTTTTTTTTTGGGGCCGCGGGGGGGGGGGGGGGGGGGTTGGTGCTCTAATAGTGTGTACGGACCTTATGGGGTTTGTCTTTGGAAGAATATCAGATTCAGGATGGGGTGGGACAATTTTGATAATTTTGTCAACTTTAAGATGTGGGATGGTTCTTCTGTTAAAATTTGGCATGATTCTTGGTGTTGGGGGCTTCCTTTGAAAGTTAATTTCCCATAACTATACGTTATTTCTTGTAATAGGGATGCTTTTGTGGCTGAGCTTTATCTTTCCTAAGGGATATTTACCGTTGGAATGTTGGTTTTGCGGTACAAGACTGGGAATTGGAGTAGGTTGCTTTTATGGATTTGATTGGCTTAGTGAGACGGAATGGAGTGGATAAGCTGTGCTGGAAAGCCTCTTCCTGGGAGATTTTTGAAGTTAGATTCTACTATTGCCTTGTGGGGCATTTGGCGGGAGGGTAATGCTCCTACTTTTGAAGGAAGTGATAAATCAATTTAGGATGTGAAGCTTTCTTCTCTCCCAAACTTTATTCGAGTGGACAAATGCTTCTTGCTTGATAGTTGTACTTTCCATGCATCATAGTTTTCAGACTTTGTTGGTCCCTTGGTACATTGACCGTGTGCTTTGGTTCATTGTATTCTTTCATGGTTCATTGTATTCTTTCATCTATTTTTCAATGAAGCATTATTAATTCTCAAAAAATAAACTAAAACTTTGACAATAAACTAATATTTTTTGATAGCATACAAAAAGATAGTAAAGTTTAAGATTACACAAGCCTAGAAAGTGTATAATCTAATGGTGTTTATACATAAATAAATATAAATACACACATGTATTTATGTTGTATGTATAATTAAGAGTAATACTACAATAAACCAATATTTTTTTTAATGATAAGTTGCTATTAGAATATGCCTAAATGATTACCATTTTCAACAAATTGAGCTTTCGGGACAATTTGTAATGTATTTGAGTAGGTGGTTATGAGTTGGAACTCTGTCTCCATTCTACCTCCTATTTAAATAAGTTTAACAATGTTGTATGTTGGCCCCCACTTATTAAGCATAGGAGTTTGGGTCCCCACGTGAGGAGGATTGTTAGAATGTTGGTTAAATGATTAAATTCACCTCTCCTTTAAAAAAATAAAAAATCTTACTCGTTGGGCCTTGCTTATTCGGGGAGTGTTATAACATTGGTTAAATGGTTAAATTTACTATTTCATAACGGTTTAAGTTTTTGGGACAATTAATAATTTGTTAGTTGCAAAAAAGAAACTAATTTATAAGATTACACAAGTCTAGAAATTGTGAGGAATTATACCTTGTGTTAATTGATGAAGTAGCCTCGTGTGTGTGTAGCGTTCTTGAGCTGCATGTAAAGCTATGCCTATCATATTATATCATTTCAATCCAGTTGCTGTAAATCCTTAATGTGAGTATAAATTCAAATTTTGTTGCCTCCTGGGCATGAGGTTAAGCTGCTTAGCCCGTCAGGGGTGAAAAGCCCCTATATTACCTGGTAACTGGTTTTGGTGGGTGGGGTCAGTTGCTTGTAAGAGTTTGATTAACAGTGAGGATTGTTATATAGTATGCTCTACAGCGTGCAACTAATATGAGTGAAGTTCTCCTATGTGATAAAAAAAAAAAAATCCAAATTATGTTATTTACCTTTCTTCTTGTTCTGGTTATATTTGATTATACATCTTTTTGACCTGAGATGGAGAAAACAGGCTGTTCCTTTCCTTTTAGAACTCTTTGTATATAAGGCTACACAATCTTGTCTAACAAAAGTCAATGGGGTGTATCAGTCAGATACTGCAGGTGTGAAGGTCCCAGAGCTTGACTTGGAGTTGGCTAGTGGCACTTTAGGGGGAGTTGTTACAACTGTTGAGGGTTTGATTACAAAAATTAGTGAAAGTGAGTATCACTTTTAACCTCTCTCTTCTTTGTCACTCTGTTTTTCCTGGGCATATGCTTAATATCTCATCTGTTTCCCCTTCATCAAATTATATAAAAAATAAATACTTTTTAAAAGAAAAAGATTTGTGCTAGATAATTGTCCTGTTATTTGACCTAACGCACCTTTTTTCTAGCTTATAAATTTTTTTTTTGGGTACAAGTGGATGGTGCTATTACAAATTTTATGTTCTCGAGGTCATAAATTCTGAGGCGATCTTTAGGTGGTACTTTTTGTGGGATCGTCATAAATCATATCTCTTCCAAGGGTAATTCCTAGTGGTGTTTCCAGCAGGGTTACCAATTACCAGAATAGGAAATTTCACCGTGGAAAATACAACAAAAAAAAAACTCCTGCCATTTATTTTCAAGGCCAAATGTACTACGAGAATAAATAAAGTAGTCCCAATTAATATGATCTTATTTATTCTTTTTATCTAATTTACATATCACCCATGAGCAACTACTTCTCATCCTACTATCCAAACATTCATCAACATTTAATTTTGAAGTCCGGAATTTGCCTGTTATTGTGGGAGCATTTTCTCTTTTAGACACCAAACTCCCCTTCCACTGCCCTTTTAATTTGTTTGCCAACACCTTAGTCAATAACTTACAAATGCTACTCACCAGCCCGATATGTTTAAAATTTGTACTATCAGAAGCTCTGGATTTCTTAGGCACCGGCTTGATGAAAGTGGAATTGATCAAACACGCAAGAGCTATGAAATTCCAGGAAAAAACACATATTGTCAGCCTTTAGGATCTCCAGCAACCTTGAAAGGAAGCCAGAGTGAATCCATTTGGACCTGAAGCCTTATCACCATTCATGTCCCTCAATGCTACTACAACCTACTCTTTTTTATAAGTTCTCTATAATCTCCTGCAATCCTTCAAACCAATTTTGGAAAAGTCTGAATCAGCGGCCCAAGGTCTCCACTTGACAGAATCCTTTCAAAAGTTTTCATAAAATTGACTAATTCATTCTTCGCCTCACTCTCCATTGTAAATACAATATCTCAATCAAATTACCTCATTTATGCAAATTTGCTAACCTATGGAAAAACTTTGTATTATTGTTGCTATTTGCCTTTAGCCACATATTTTCAAACCTGAATGGGTTTCTCCTCTCCTTATCAAAGAGGATAATTGTCTAGGAAGTAATTGCTGCACTGCATCCTTGAGATGCTCCTCCTATTCCACCAGGGAGAAAGCGATTACTGTTTTTGACTGCATCTGATTTAATTTTTCCTCTGCATTCAGTCATGCAGCCTTGTTTCTTTTATTTCCACTGTACTCCTCTTTTGATGCGGTCATGCATTTATTTATTTATATATATCTCTTATCTCTTTTTGATGCATTATTTATGCTAGTGTGTATCCTTAGTGGATGCACTTATTTTAAATTGTATGATTTACATGTGCAGGTTTAGAGAGAGTGCATGGATTTACTTTTGGCGATAGTCTAGATAATCATAAAAGAAGCAAGTGGGTAGACTTCAAAGCAAGGCTAGATAAGGTAAGAGCATAATATGGAAATAAATTTATTTAGGAAATAATAATGTAAACTTTGGTTTTTTAAATTCTGTGATAAATAACCACGTACATATTCAAGGTGGTGCAATAACAAATGTTACCAGCTTAGGAGAAAATTGTAATAGCTGATACCTGAAGCCTCAGATGGGTGTTTGTGTCCATTCCTTGTAGTATTCCTGAACAGCAGGCTTTTAAATTAACAGTTGGCACTGTCTCCTTGTTGTTCCCTTTCTTTTGAACTTTTTGCTGAGATATTTATTGTGCTACTTAAAATGTGTGTGTGTGTATATATATATTTTGATAAGTAAGCTGTATACCAAGGACTGACAATGAATAGAATAAAATAAAATAAAAAACACAAAAACAAAGAGAAAAACAAGAAATACAAAAAATAATACTTCCACCATCCCAAATTGTTGGTCCTTTATTCTATTTTGAGATGTTCCAAAATGTAGTCCTCTTTGAAAAATCAGTTGAGAAAATTCCTGTCTTACCAATTGCTTTATTTAAAAAGTCAATACCATTCTTTCTCTAGAGTTTAAATTAATGAAGGTAGTTTTGGAAACGTGTACCTTTTTAACTAACAGACAACGCATTAAATAATGTTTGCTTAAAAAGTTGGATTTTCTAAATAGGACCAACAATTTGGGATGAAGGTAGTAAATATAAAAAGAGGATTCATCTTGTGAGAGCATTTCATCCAAGAAGTCCATGAAAGTATTGGTGGAGAAACTGGAATTAATATTCCACTCATGTAGTCTCTTTAGAGAGCAGAACTTAAGATGTGACAATTGTAATTCTTTTCCTTCAAATATCTGTCTGTTCCTCTCTTTTCAAATTCAACAAGAGGCATGAAGAAGTGGTTATCTTAACTACCCCACTTATAAAGTTGCCCATCAACCCCTTTCAACAAAAACCAATGTGGCAAGTACTTGTTTAGCCATAACCCATGTGACGCTGAAGTAAGTTCCATAAGTCCTTAGCAATAGGATGATGTAGAAAAAGATGATCCACTGACTCCCCATTGGCTTTACACATGCAGAAACAATTCACTGCGCACTCTATTTAACTAAATGGCTGCTCTAAGTGGCCATTCTTTTTCTAGTTTGCTAGAATTTTTGGACTTATGCCCTCTTAGCTGAGTTGTAATTCAACCTCTGTAGACTTCCTGTGTACAGTGTCAGCTCTATTTTTTCTCCTCAATAAAGTTCTTGCGTTAACTGATAAGGGAAAAAAAAAAATATCACCAACAAAAAGAAAATAAAGAAAAAGAAGACTGAATGGCTAAATTACGACTTCTGCTCAAGGTACCTGTTTAATTTACAATATAATAACTCATCTAATATGGGATTCATGGATAAATTTTGCATCTGTGTGCGCTTATAGTGGTTAGGCCCCAAAGTTAAATTTTTTTTTTGCTAAGAAACAAGGTGGCCCCAAAGTTGAAGTTGGTCATAGGCTTAATGAAATGTAACATAATTCAGCATCTTTCTTTTTTATTTTTCTATGGAACTCTGTGAAGTAATCTTCTGGAAAAAAATCTTGGTTGGCATGACTTTTGAGGGGTGGTGTCAGCTTTACTTTTGAGCTTGTTTTCCGACTAAGGTATCCCTTTCATGTTTTGCAGCTCCTGAGTTTGGAAGAGCCATGGACTTTAATACTCGATGATGCTCTAGCAAATTCCTTCATTGCGCCAGTGACTGAAGATATTAAAGATGACCATCAATTGACATGTAAGTTTTGGTTCATAGCAATCTTTGTCTATTCTGTTAAAACATAATTTATTTAGTACCTACAGTAAATATTTTACCCATTTCAGGATTTCACCTAGGATGGATAGTTCTTTTGTCAAAGGGAGGTTTTTTTTTCATAGTTCATGGCTCTTCATCCAAACCTTTTTTTTTTTTGATAGATAACAAAAAATTTTATTAATAAAAAAATAGCAAACCCGAGTACATGGGGGATGTACTATGGGGGCAAAAATCAAGAACCAAAATTACAATAATCAAGCAAATCAAGAAGGGAAAAACAGGAAAAATGTGACAGCCATACTCCAATCAAGGAGAGTATATAAGAAAAAGGACTCAATTTCTAGCATTTCTTTCACTCGAAATACACCACATCAAACAATGTGGCACAAGTCTCCAAAAATCTATATTGTGATGTCGCCTAAATTTACCTTGTCAAGACTCAAACAACTCAATTACCTTAAGAGGCATAACCCACTGAAGTCCAAACAAACACAACACCATGGACCACATCTCAAAAGCTATAGGGCAATGAAGAAGTAGACGATCCACCGACTCCCCACACCTCTTACACATGTAACACCAATCAAGAACAATAATACACATTTTTGTGAAGGTTATCAGTTGTAAGAATCTTACCTAAAGAAGCTAACCATGAAAAGAAAGCCACCCTTGGAGGAACCTTTGATTACCACACCAAACTCCAAGGAAAAGAGCGAGTAGGAGTGTAGAAAGAAAGATAAAAGCCTCTAACCTTAAAACCTCTACTCCATGCTAGCTTCCAACAAACCTTATCAAGGCCAACCCCCCTCACTTTCGAAGAGTAAACAATATCCATAAACTGATCAAAAGATTCTTCCTCCCAATCTTGTGGTGGACGACAAAGGGGAAAATTCCAATGAATACTCCCACTAGACCAACCCATAACCTTTGCCATGGAATAGTCCTTTGCCCTACTAAGACAGGAAAGTTCTAGAAAAGCCTTTTTAAGAGAACAATCCCCGCACCACATGCTTCCAAAACTTCACTCTAGTACCATCACCCATATCATACCGCAAGAGTTTAGAGAAGTTCAACCAACCAATTCTAATAAACCTCCAGAGGCTAACACCATATGGACTTGTCACCTTTTTCGTACACTAGCCACCCCAAACATTTCCATATTTTGCCTCTATAACCCTTCTCCATAATGCATCTGTTTCAAAACCATACCTCTATAACCACTTGCCTAACAAAGCAGAGTTCAAACTTCTCAAACGTTTTATACCTAGCCCCCTAACCTGTATTGGCTTACAAACCTTAACCCATTTCACTAGGTGTAGTTTAGATTCACCACTAATACCACTTCAAAGAAAATCTCTATGTAATTTTTCCATGCGATTAGCAACCTTCCTAGGTATAGGAAGAATGGAAAGGAAATAAGTAGGTAAGGAGGAGAGGGTACTTTTAATAAGAGTTATCTTACTCCTTTTACAGCCTCTTCCATCCTGCTAGTCTTTGTTCCGTCTTTTCTAAAATAGGGTTCTAGATTGAGAGTTCCTTGAATTTAGCGCCCAAAGGAAGTCCTCCCTAATATTTCAGAGGAAGGGAAGTGTCTACAACCCAACAGCCCCCCCAACACATCCAGATTATGTACCTCTCCAACTGGAACCAACTTTGATTTCCCCAAATTAATTCTTAAACTTGATATTCCTCAAATCTAGTCAGAATCACCTTCAAAGTAGCTAACTGATTAGGGTCAGCATCACAAAAAATAAGAGTGTCATTTGCAAATAAAAGATGAAACACCATCAATGAAGTACTAGGTGAAGAACCTATAGAGAAGCATGAAAACTTCCTAGCAAATGCAGCCACATCCAACATACAACTTAAAGCCTCCATAACAACATCAAAGAGCAACAGAGAGAGAGGATCTCTTTACCTAAGCCCCCTACTGTTTCCAAAAAAATTTCAAAGGACTCCCATTAATCAAAATGAAAAATTTAACCATAGAAATGCAACACATAATCCATTTTCTCCATTTATCTGAAAACCCACATTGTTGCAACATATACATAACAAAACCCCAATTCATATGATCATACGCTTTCTCCACATCCAACCTACACAACACCCTTGGAATCCCTGTCTTCAATCTACTATCAATACATTTAGAAGCAATAAAAATGCCAAAGCTCGGAGCACCATGCAAATGATAAGAATCCTACCAAGATCTCACCCTTTCTACAAAACCCTCATCCTTTAGCCACATGTTCTCAGATCTAAACGGCCTCATACCCCTATGAAAGGATCCACCCTCTAGGACAATCAGAAAGTGATCTGATAAAAGCCTAGACAATCTTTGTTGGCAAACAGTAGGAAACTCATCGTCACAATCTGCAGAGAATAAAAATCTGTCCAGCCTAGCCTTCGAAGTAACTTCTAGAGAATTAGACCAAGTAAAAGTTCCCCCTTCCAACGGGAAATCAATCAAACCTTATTTTTATGCTTTTTATATCTTGAATACATTCTGTTTCGTCTTTCGAATTGTTTTCTTTGATGTCTTGCAATATATTTTGTTTACAATGCCATATTTGGGAGGTGGCAGTTGGTTAGTACGTGGAATTTAGTTAGGCCTGGCTTCTTTCACTTCCATATTTCCAAACTGGTTGTATGTATGCCATTTTACCCTGTCATTAGTATACAATATTATTCCTGTTTCTCTTGTATGATGTTATTTACTCGGGTGGTCTCCAGTTGAGGAATATGAGAGGTCGTGGGAGCAGAACGAGGAATTGGGTCTAAATGATATTGATACCTCATCGGCTGATGGCGCATATCACTCAACTGATACAACAATGCAAGGAAAAACAGAAGTATAAATTTCTCTGCTTTCATGGTTGACCTTTTTTTTTTTTCCCCTTTATAAAGGAAAAGGTAAAGATTATCTTTAAGTTTGATTTTAAGCAGTGCCTTCAATTGTAACTTATGTTTACTTATATAATTTGGATGTAAACTGGCCCCTTAGCAAGGATGTTTAAATAAAAAATATCATGTCATTGAACTTCAACAACAAATTATGATTGTTGTGTTATCCCCCCACCTCAACTTGAAAGAAAGTGGCTAATATTTTACAAGTGGAAAGAAAAACTCTAATTTGGTAGTATATAATTTTTATTTTTTATTTTTGAGGAAGATGCGGTAGTATATAATGAATCAATGGCAAATGATTTTGAAGTGACTACAGCTTTTTTTTATTTAAATTGTACTAGAGTTCTTTATTGAATAGCTATTATCATAAGTAGCCTAACACTCACCACATGAGATTTGTCATTTTTTTTTTACCAACATTTCAATATTCTTTTTATGATCTTGGATATATACAAATATATATAGAAAAAGATCAAGTCATAAATAGTATTAGTTTTTATGTTATTACGTCAATCAATAAATTTTTATTGGATTAAGATTTTTAAAATCTTAAAGTTGGATGGTATATTTTTGTTATTTTTAATATGCATATTAAATTTTGTGTTAATCATATAGTATTTACAATTTGATTTATAAACTTTTTATGTATAATTTCAGCTAAAAAAAATTTAAAAATTTGATGACAGTATAATTTTTTATATCTAATCATCTTGATATTTTGCAAACATGGGTTAAAGAGATAATATTTTTTTTGATAGGTAAAAATATATGCATTCAAGAACACTATCTTATGCAAAAAACATAAGGCAGAGAGATAAGTACAAAGGGAAAAGAAAGAGAAAAAAGAGAAGAGAGGAAAATAAACTAAGTATACAGGAGAGAACTAAGAAACATAGGGAGAGAATCACTAGAGGTGAGTTCCTAAGCCCTAGACCAATCAAACAGAGTGCCACTAAGAGAGGCCAAAAGTTGGTCATCTGAGCTTTCCATGTCCTCGAACGTTCTCCTATTGCGCTCCCTCCAGAGATTCAATGATTAATTTGTCAAAATATTCTTTAAATGAAAAGCTATGAAGTGATGTATAGAGTTATTCACGGGATAACTTGAACTTAATCATGGCGTAATATTAAGTCTATTATAGACGTTAAATATTTTTATGAATAATTTCAAAGTAGGCCATTTAGTTATGCATGATGCTATTAATATTTGTCCAAAATATGTATGCTATTCTCTTATCACTAAAATAATAGACACCACTAAATTCGGTGAATGAACCAAAAAAAAAAAAAAACCCACATTAGCTCGTCTTCATAATGCAAAATAAGATTTTGTTAAAATGCCCAAATTTAGGAGGCGTTGTAGCTTATACAATATATTTAAAAAAAAATTAATATTTCTTTTGCTTTTCCCAAAGATGAAGGAAGAAAGTTGATGAATGAAAATGAAGGGTTTAAAAATGAGTATCTTTTTAAGCTCTAACCTCTTAGCCTATGGAGTTGAAGTTAGTTATTTAAAAGCTAGTGGGTTTGAGCACTGACAACTGGTTTGATGGTAGAAATGATTGTCTCCATCATTTTTTATGTTTGAATAATTTTTGTGAAATTTAATTATATCAATTCTTCCCTACAAAAAGAGTATATGGGGGTAAAGGGAACTAATTTGTGAAATGGGTCTTGGAAAGGTCACCATGCCTCCTTATATTGAGGATTTGACTTGCCGATTGCCGTTGAGAGCAATAAGAGTTTGGATGAAGTAGAATCGATCATCAACTAAATGAAAATCCACCTCTGTTGGATACACTTTATTTTGATTGTCTAACAAGAGTGAGCTCAAAATACATTATTGTCACTAGGGAGTAGGAGAAGGGCCCTAACTTGTTATTCACATAGCCATTTTGATTGATAGGTTGAATAAACAGTTTTATCACATGAAGATTTTGAGTGAGTTTTGTGTAATGTGTACATGACACTTGTCATATATATAAATTTGTAACCAAACTTTGTTGTCGTCATAATAATAATAATAATAATAATAATAATATTATTATTATTATTATTATTATTATTATTATTATGTGAGCAGTGTGGGATTGGGGCTTTGTTTGGGGTGTAAAAACTGCCTCCTATATTAACCCCCTCAGTGGGAGTGATTAGATTGGTGGAGAAAACGCATCACTACTTCTGCAATAAGGCTTTAGCTTGACAAGTATTCCATGATTCATGAGACTCGAATTGCATGAATAAGAACAATTATTCGATAATCAAAATCTTGGACATTGAAGGATTGGGTTTTGGAAGGATTTGTGAAAAATCCATCATAATTCCAATTGTGCCAAAACAATGTCAACCCCAAGTTTTAATTTCCTTCCAAATTACCTGGATGGTTTCTATTAGTTTCTATTAGTTTTGTAACTAAGCAATATTCTAGACGAATGAATCCCCCTCACACCTCCAACTTGTAGTTCTTCCCCACTGAGAGAATGCTATAGCTGTAGAGTTACAGCAGCCCAACTTCTGGTTCTTCTTGAAGCCTTGAACCCATTTTTGGCCAATTTCACCATTGGTAAGCAAACTTGCACTTGCAACATAACATTTCTAGTTAAAGTAGCACAAACAGCCTCTCTATTACCAAATTAAATCAAAGAGAGGTTCTTCCAGATGCAAACTTATTCGACTAAATAAACTTTTCAACCAATGGATAAGCAATCCTTACAGTTGCAAAAGTTCTGCCAAATCAAGAGCAATCGTCTCAGAAGCTTGATCAACAAAATCACAATCTTAATGATGATATTCGGTAGCCATCATTTACTTTTTAATTTAATAGCATTCAAAAGCAGAATTCCATTGTATAAAATGGCAATATGATAAACACAACTGATCTATTACTCCTAATTTTACTGACAAAGGAAATGAATCCATGATGACCATCCATCACTCCTTTGAAACAAAATGGTTTATTTTAGATGAGAGGTGCCACTCTTTATCCAAGCTAGTCTTTGATTTACTCATTCCCCACTCTTCCAATCCTCAGATAAATTGGATGCTTTACAACCTTCTTGTGCTGTCCATCTTCAGTCCAAGCACGCTTGAATTCCTCAATCACATCATTGCTCAAAAGCTCCACACCCTTCTCCTTAGCCGTTTGATATGCTGACCATGATCTTAAGTATGTAAAATAACTATCTAAATCCATTAATCTTTCCGTTACAAATGGAAACGGTCCAGTATGATCAGCTCCATCCACAGGCTCAAATGGAAAATCGATGGTCTCATACTTGTTGTCCACCAATTTACGTGCCCGATCCCAATATGGCTCCACAGTAATGTTATAATAGGGTTGGAAGACTGCATCGACTGATTCGTTAACTTCTGGCACGGTGTAGCACCAGGCAGCTATGACACCATGAGGTTTTTTGAGTACCCACTTCGCTTGTTGGTAGAAATTAGGGAGATCAAACCAATGGATGGCCTGAGCAATGGTCACAACATCAATGCTTGATTGAGGTGCAATACTGGATTCAAGCTCAGCAATAGACATGGTGGGAGGTGTCAGTTGGTATCTAATATTGGGAAGCCTAGGAGCGAATTCAAGCTGTTTTGGACTTGTGTCTGTGGCTATGACATTCTTGTAGATCCCAGATAGCTGAAAAATAAGGTTGTATTAGAGCATTCTCATCAACAATAGTAAAAATTTTAGTATTTACAATTTCAAAACACTATTTTTACAATTTTAACACCTCATTTTACAATATACCAAACATTAAACATTCTATTTTAAAAAAAATTTCATTTAAATATTATTTCTTTAATATTTTTATCCATTTTTTTTACAACTTCATTCAATTTTTATTCTTTCTTTAATAGAAAGTGGATCCACCTGAATAAAAAAAATAATATAAGTTTTACAATTCGTAAACAGTGTGGTCTCAAATTTAAAATTATATTGTTTATCAATACCAAATATTATGGTATTTAAAACACTCGATGAAAGTGGTTTTTTTAGAGTTTGGTGTGTCAAATGCCAAATATTTGACATTTGACACACTTGATAAGAATGCTAGTAGAACAAAAGTCTACAAGAAGAAAATGTTTAAAATGGAATTAGATGTATCTACTCAATAAAAATGAGCAATCAAAGCAATTTATATAAACATATAGAGGTAGGCACAACCACAGTAGCACTTGCTATTAGGATCCTCTTACTATCTCTTTATTTTAAAATGGATTAATTTCATGATTTAAATTAAACATTATAAATCTAAAAATGCATTTTGTATCTTATAGTTCAAAATTCTACATGAAAAAGTGCTTGAGGGTCTAGGAGGAAAAAATTCGAGTTACAGAATTTACAGCACGTTGTAATTATTTCTTAAAAAAAAAAAATTCTACATGACATGACATTTTGTATATTATTACATTCAAATAAAATCTTAATAGTAATATATATTGTCCTAATGAACTGTACCTCATTTCAATTAATGTAAATTTTGTTTGACCAGAAAGACCCCACATATACAAAACAAATTTGTTACAAGTTGGAGGGATGGAAGGGGAAAAGAAACTCACAGATCGAGCAGCTTGGCCGCTTCCAGCGCCAACATCCCATGCAAGGTCGTGAGAGGGTGTCTTGGAAGCGATGAATTCAAACAATTCTGGAGGATAACTAGGCCTACCCTCTGCGTACTGCTCTGCCTGCTTAATGAACAAGTCTGCCATTTCTTTCTTCTTCTTTTTCTCTTTCTCTCTCCAAGTTTTAAGTATGGCTCTATTCTATCTCAGGTGCCCCATTTATAGTGTGTAAGAAAATCAAAGATAGCGCCACGTGAAGTGAAGAAGACCCATTTGCTGTGAATCACTACTTTACAGGGCAGGGCTAACTGGGGAAGCATCATCGCCAGTTTCGTGTTATGTTTTGACCCAAATTTCATTGGAGCAAAAACAGTGGCGGCTCCAAGCTGACTTGGAGCTGTTAAAAATATCACAACAAACGTTAAATTTTTCACAAAAAATAGCATTAAATTCATATCTCAATACAATTTTATATATTTTATTTGGGAGCAAACATATCACAACAAAACATTAAATTTTTCACAAAAAAAAAAGCATTAAATTCATGCCTTATTACATTTCTATATATTTTATTTATGAGCAAATATATCACAACAAATTACAATACATTGTTTAAAAAATGAACAAAACACAATAAGACAAAATAAATTATACCTCCATTACTTTGAAAATTGGGTTCTTCCATGCTAATGTGAACAAGATTTTATCTCTTTACACTTGAATTTTTCACTTGATTTCACTAAAAATCACTCATAGTAACATTTTGTGTGGTCACACAATGCACTTGGTTTTTGTCGGCACTGAGTAAAACCTTGTGGCTTGTTTACAATAGTGAAAACCCTAAGACCAATTGCAGCAATGGAGCTAAATAGCTATATAGCTATTTTAGCTCCACTCAAACACAAAAAATCCTCCTGTAGCAGTGGAGGTAAAGCAAAAAATTTAACTAAAGTGCTACGATACATGAGCATTGTAGCTGAGAGCTATAAAAAAAAAATTATTCACCTTTCCAATTAAATTGTGGTTGAATATTTTTTAGGTAGTGTGATATATTATTTTATTGTAGTAGATATATTATTTTATTGTGACGTTTATATTATTTTATTGTGTTAAAAGTTAAAGTAAATTCACTGCTGCAGCATATTTTGTAAAATAAGTAGGCAAAATAAATAAAGTAACTTTTTGGTGGAGTTAAATTACTAAAATTTTAGCTTCACTCCAAAATTGGAGTAGAGCTGGCTGGCTCTTCTTATATTATATTTTTTTATTGAAGCTAACTGATGACTAACGTTTGAGACATTTTTTATTTTTTTGAAGATGAATGTTGGTGGGCTGTCATTGTTAATGAGCTATGTCAGCAGAATATTTATTGATGTAGTATTTTTCTATTGGCTGGGACTACGAGGTCAGCTTGGGACCAGGTAAGAATTTCCCAACTAGGGCTACCCTCTGCGTACTGTTCTGCCTGCTTAATGAACAAGTCTGCCATTTCTTTCTTCTTCTTTTTCTCTTTCTCTCTCCAAGTTTTAAGTATGGTTCTATTCTATCTCAGGTACCCCATTTATACTTTGTAAGAAAATCAAAGATAGCGCCACGTGAAGTGAAGAAGACCCATTTGCTGTGAATCACTACTTTACAGGGCAGGGCTAACTGAGGAAGCATCATCGCGAGTTCCGTGTTATGTTTTTTTGACCCAAATTTCATTGGAGCAAAAACAGTGGCGGCTCCGGATTTATTATTATTATTTATTTATATATATTTTTAATTTTTAAGTTTATTAAGAAACATAAATTATACTAAATTTAAAATAAAAGAGAACTTAAAATATATTAATATCATAAAAAAAATTACGTAAATACATATAAAGTGTTATAATCATCTTTTATGAAATTTTATATTTTGAAATTATTGCATAAGATTCATGAATTCACTTAAAAGATGAATCTTGTGTCTACATTTTTATTTTTTTGAGAAAGCAATCTTGTGTCTACATGATTTCCTTATTAGAAAATTCTTCCATATTATTATCTAGAGAATAAAAGATAAATTATAAGTTTATTTAAGATATTCCAAAACTTTATTCCATTCAAATGGATTACGGACGGCTTTTATTTTTTTTATGAGATTTGATCCATTACTATTTTTTTTAATAGATTTGAGATCAACTTGGTTTGTTGTTTGGACTGTTTTTTTAAAAGGCCAAACCATGGTTTAGGGGACCAAGTTCAATTCAGTCGGGCTAAAATAAAACAAGTAATATTATTTATACAAAAATTTTGACAACATTTTTCACACCATTCAGGTTGTCAAATTTTCACTGGTTCTTAATTGGGCTAAACACTGATATCATTTTTTTACTTACTATTAATTATTTGCCGGTCAAATTTTTTAACAATTTTGTGTGTGTGTGTGTGTTCAGTAGACTCTCTCAAAGAAAATTTCGTGTGTTCCAAAGTTTTATTTTAGTGTGATTAAAAATATTATATATTACATACAAAAAAAATTTCTGTTGCCAACTCTGTTTGAACACCTGACTGAATGTGGTGCCTGCACCGAGCCAACGTACCTTGTCTATTGCGAGGACTAGTGATGGTGCACAAATTGTTCACGAAGTCTTATTTCTGTCTTTTTATCACGTGACTATTATAACTTAAATACTAACCTTACAAATTAAGTCACAATTTTTGTCACAATTATTCACATATAAATAATAGAGAAAAGTAGTGAGTCTATATAAAAGTGATAGGTATAAAAGTGATAGGTAGCTGATCACTGTTTATCACATAAGATAATTGTGACAAAAATTGTGATTTGATTTGTGATACTAGAATTACTAATAACTTATTATCACTTATGTGTTTTGTTTCAAAATGAGTAGTGTTTATTATATAGTAAATCTGTGCTTTTTTTGCGTGTTTTAAAGTGTGCGCAACAAGGTGTCTGAAACAAGTATTTCCCTTTTATTATTAACTGTAAAGACGATGGTTTATTTATATTATATTCATGTACACTTTAAACAAATTGATTCTCAAAAAAAAAAAAAAATAAAAATAAATAAAAACTATTCTGGTTGCAAACTATATATTATTATTCCGGTTGAATAATACACTCTACGCAAAGTTACCTGTCCATTTATGGCATGTTTGGATGTTTAAAAAAGGAGGGAGAGTAGAGTAGAGGGAAGGGGAGTAATTCAATTACCTTGTTTGGGAGTTTTTTAAGGAAGGAGGGGGAGGGATTTGGAGGGGTTTGGAGGGGTTTCAACTACCTCCATCCCCTCATTTTTAATTCCCCCAAATTGGAGAGATTTGGAGGGAGAGTAGAGCACATAAAATTATTTATAAAGTAAATTACCTAATTTACCCTTATTATATTTATAAAATTACAATGTTAAAAACAAGGGGAAGGACTAATTACTCCCTTCCCCCTTACTAATTATAAAAACATCCAAACAAGGTGGAGGGTAATCATTCTCCTCTACTCTCCTCCCCACTACTCCCCTCCCCTCTACTCCCCTCTACTCTCCTCCCTCTCTAAACTCCCAAACAGGCCATTAGGTAGGATTCAGTGATTCAGCACCATTTTAAAGATTTCTAACGTTCATAAATCGTTTTTCTTCACGATTATTTTCTTGCATAATTTTCTTACAAAGCAAATAGAAATTAAGATTATGTGTTAGAGAGAAAAATAATAATAATTCAAAACACACAGATGAGGTAAGATATTTTGAAGAGGTAGGTCCAATTTGGTCGTTCCTAGTCTATACTGGAGTAAGTAAAGAAATAGAGTCAATAGACACGCACGTCATGGGTGGGGGAACAAGAGTCCTTCCTAGCTCCTTCCTTCCCATTCAGAACGTGCACTCCAAGTTGTTTTCTAGCTATGCACATTGCGGGTGGCATTTTGTTTTGTTTTTTTAAATAGGATAGTATTTACCCTAATCGAATTTTGGTATAGTTGGGGTTCAAATTCTAAATTTCTTATTTAATGAGAAGAGACCTTACCAGTTAAATTAACTAGAACTCACCATTAATTGGCATCTAGTATGGTGTATTTTGTCCATATGAGACAAGCATATGCTCTCTGTTTTTTTAGTTTTAATTTTAATTTTTTTAAACCATGGTTTTAATATTAAGGGATTAAAATGACAAAAATTTGAAAGTGTAGGGGTTTAATTTTAAAATTTGAAATTGAGCTATATGTTACAATGAATCTAATATGAGATATTTATAGGAGACTAATGCTATGTTTGGAAGTTTTGAGAGAGAGAGGAGAGAAGAGGAGGGTAGAGGGAAGGAGAGTAATAGAGAAGAGAGTAGAAGGGAATGGTAATCCTCCACTTTGTTTAGATGTTTTTAAAATTAAGTAAGGGGGAAGAGAATAATTAGTCTTTTCATTTGTAATTTTGTTAATATAGCAGAGGCAAATTTGGTAATTCATTTAATTAAGTATTTTTATACTCCATTCATTTAAAAATAAGGAGTTAGAAGTAGTTCAAACCTCTCAAAATCCCTCTCTATCTTCTTAAAAAACATCAAAACAAGGTAATTTAATTTCTCTCCCTCCCTTTACTCTACTCCCCCTCCTTCTCCCAACATCCAAACATAGCATAAATTTAAAACTAACTAAATACCAAACCATGGTTACTAAACTTGTAGTACAAATAGAATACTTTACTTGCACATCAAATATGATTGGGCTTGAACTTGATATCTTTAACACATAGTTTAAAGCCTTTCAGCCATTTATAATCTTAGCTCAACTCCAACACGAAGAGCCATTTTCGGAGCACCACACAAAGAGATTTGTGAGGTTTGCTATAATATCTTAATGCCCGTTCTCTATTATATGGTTTTCTTAATCCTGCTTAGCTAATGCATCCCGTGATATAGTAAAGATTTTCCAAGAATCATTTTTTATTAGCTCACTCATATATCAATTTCACTTTGAGAGTTTGTATGTTTGAAACCACATAGCCAAATCTTAAGTGAATTATAGTGCTAGAGATTTTAACATGGAGGAATCACTATACAATAATTTCAAAGGTTCTAAGACTACCAAGGTAGTTAGGAAAACATGACGTTTGCAGATGTTGCATAGAATCTAGGCTAGCAAAGGTTTTGTAAGTTGTTGCTTGTTATAATTGTGCTTTAAATAGTGGATTTTCTACGAATGTTTGTCCTTGTTTTTCCTTTGAGGGGTTTTCATTTAGGGGTCATTCGGTTGGGATGATTACTAGGGATGGAGAATGGGGAAAAATGGTTTTTTTGGGTTGTTTGGTTAGGGAGGGTAATTGGGGGAGATTTTGGTGGGGCTTAGGAGTTTTCTTCCCGAACCCCACCATTTAAGATGATTTTGCTTTCTCTCCGATTTGAGAAAAATGTGGGGGAAAGAGGGGGCTTGATGGGAAATTACCCATTTACTCCCATCTTATCCCACTTGTATATGACGTTTTTTTTAATTATTATTTATGTTTAGTACTAACAATTTTTTTAAAAAATTTTAAATTATTAATTTTTTGGATGAGAGTAAATTTATATAAATTACATTTTCTATCTTTTCATTTTTCTTCTCAACCAAACAATTTTTTTTTCCATCCATTCACTTTTCCATCCTCCTAACTAAAGACACATAAGAGAAAATTAAATCTTTTTTATCTCTCATATTTTCTATCCTGTCATTATTTACTATCTCCCAACCAAACAAAACTTTAGTATTTCTTTGTGATCAATCTTTGTGTCACAACCTTTCTTGCTTTGATTTAATATATCGTATAAATTGTGTTGTGTGTGTATATATATTCTGCCAAGTTATTTTTTTTTTCTTTGAAGTGAGTATTTGTTAATTTATTTAATTCCATATTTTTTAATTACTTAGGGGTATAAATTTAATTGTTTAGCACTTTTTTTTTCAATTAGCAATTGAAAAATTTAGACGATTCTTTCTATAAAAAAAAAATTTAGAGGATTAATTGAAAGTTTCGAAATTTGAGAGATCAAAATCATAATAACACAAACCTTAGAGGGTTAAAAAGTTATTTTAGCCAAATATTCCAACATCTTATTTAGAGGATTCATTCTCTCCACTTTCCTCACTATAGATAAGAGTCCGCGGGCATTCTCCGCCACCAAACTAAAGTCCGAGTTCGATCCCTTTCCTAATGAGTTTCTTTTACAAGATTTCCAACTTATCGAAAGCAGAGTTATTAAGGATTGTCTCTGGGAATGGAGATCAAAGAATGACCCACGTGCTCCTTCTTCCAGTAGAGGTGAGTTTTCTCTCTAAATTATATGTTTCACTTCATAACCTCAGCATTCTACAATTTGTTTACATTTTCCTTATCACTTTATTCACTTAACCTGAAATTTCATTTACTTGAAACGATACCATTTGTCGTTCAATTATGTCAAATTTTAGCATTTCCTAGATACAGAGTGCTGTTTTTAAATGACTTGACATTGGATACACCTTCAAATTTGCTGTCTTTAATTTGAACCATAAAAAGGATAAATTTCAAATTTGTCTTTGTATTTTTAGACAATTTTTAATTTCCATGGATTATTTTTATTTATGATTTTCTTACAAACTATAACTTATCTAAAGTTGTGAGCATGATGAGAAGACAGAGCGCAAATAGCTAATTGCTTTAATATCTGAAGTTGTGTCTTGTTGTAATTGATCAAATTAATTAGATAAGGCGGAATGAAATGTTTTCTGATTTATTATTGAAAAACATACATCTGTATATTATAAGCTTGTCATGAATTTTTGTTCCTGAGATTACTGTTAGACTTTGCAGACACGTGCTCAATAAGCAGCACATCTGTTAAATATAATGATTAGAGACATAGTTGATAAGTACTCTGTAGAAACTCTAAACATGTTTCCTCACACAGTCTTTTTTGTGCGTTCATGACTATGTGCATAAATGAATGGATAAAGAAACCAAACTGCAGTCTGTCAAAGCAAATAGCTATGAGTTTCAAAATTTTGCAGTGGTTCTGGCACAACATTCGCATATATTGCAGTAGAAGCATTGGCTGATAGTGGGGTAGCTGCAGCCTTCCCACAAGAAATTGCATTGAAACTATTACTATTAGGTGAGCAATGGGTTCCGTTTCTTCATTAAACTACATCATCATACCATATCATCTTTGTGCTATCCAATTTGGGATAAGATCTCCTCCCATTTAAATCTTCTAGTCTCCAATTTTTAGCCAAATGTAAGACTTGTGTCATTTATTTGATTGTGTGGTTTACATTGGTCTTTTTAAGATCATTGGCTTTTTTAAATGCCATGTGTCATATATCTAGATTAAAATTGGTGAAATGAGTTTCATCCTACCATAGCAACAATAAGAAAACAAAACTCAAAAAATAGAAAATTTGGAAACAATAGATCACAGCTAAAATGATCACCCTGTCCAGCTTGTATTATCTAAAGCAATCATCAACACATGTATTTGATAAATGTCATTATTTTTCTTGTAATCCTAGTACACATGAGTCACTTCCTTTTTTCTTTCTTCAGCAATTAGCTTTACTGAGGAAACATAGCTAATATTCTTGGCAATAGTCATGGCACTTTCCACTATCCTTGCAGTGTATTCACATCTGTGACATTCAAAATATACATAAACAACTATCTGTTGCATAAGCTTAAATTGATATGAACATATTTATATGGATTTTTTAACATAAGATAAGAGCATAAATTAATTGAAATATAAGGTTATTTACCTGATATCATGATAATCTGAAACTCTTAATTGATAGAAGGACTAATTAGGCACTAGTTCCTACAGTTTCTGCTTGTTCCTCTAATGAGTGAGCAGTTGGCATTGAAGAACTGTTGAATGCTCTAGAAGCTGCTTGCTTTAGTGATTGGAAACCATTTTGGACCCAGCCACACAATGTTTTGAATGCCTCTGAGGTATATTGATTGATTGATTGGAAAATTTCTTGAAAGCATTGGAGAATCTCTTGGTGTGAGACACAAAGTAACCGTGCCAACATTAATGCACAAATGGCAAGGATGAAGAACCCCAAGGGAGGTAGAAGGATCTCTACCAGCAAGCCAGAGGCAGAAGTGCCAAAAATGACGCACACACTCCTGCCTATATGGAGGTAACTTGTGTTGAGAGTTGGTTGGCTTATCCATGCCAATGTTGTAGAGTAACCAAGAGCACATCCAATAAAAGAAAACATGATTCCACCATTTGTATGAAATGGGTTGTCAGAGTTTTGAAACCGGACTTGGATAAGGGTAAGCAGCATCATAATGAGAAAGCCCAAAGCAGTATGGACTGTGGTGGAGGAATTGAGTTGCTGTTGACTGCGACAAATATGCATGAACAGAGTTAACAAAAAACTTATGTAATAATTAATTAAGAGGAGCAATATAATGTCAAAATAAAAGGCCAAAAAGAAGCTGCAGTAGTGTTCTAGATTCTTTTGGATGTACTGTCAAAGATATAGATTGTTAATAAACTTGCAATAAAAGAATGTACTGTCAAAGATATAGATTGTTAATAAACTTGCAATAAAGATGCACGGTGTGACATAAACTCAAATGTTTTGTAAACCATTAAAAATGCCTACTAGAGCAGAAAATGAACATGCGGGCAAGATATTGAGTCATTGACACACACCTCTTCTTTTTTCATGAAGCATTTATGGGCGTATAAATAGAATAATGTAAAGCAAAAACTAGTGGCTAATGCAAAAAGATTTGAACTAACCCTTGGAGATGAAACTTGCTGCCCTCCATTTTTCTTGGCACTTCTTGCCTCCTTTGTTTCTTCCTCTTTCTGTGTTTTTTCACTGTGAGTCATGTCCTCTATATATAATATGTCTCTGTGTTTTTTCTTGAGCACACTTTTTTCAACATTGAAATTCGTGTTTTAAATAGTAAAGAGCTCTCCCCAATTCTTGTATGCTTTCGTCTGAACGCTACACTTTTTTTATTGGTCAAAATATCAGGAGTCCATGCTTTCGAAGTTTCTTTTTTTTGGTAAATCACTGCATATTCAATTCCTGCAATCTTAACAGCTGGTACAATAAAAAAAATGCCAAATAATAAGTAAAGCACGCAGTGCCTACTCAGCAATCTAACGTGTCAATACTTAAAGAGCCAAACAGATCTCACCTCCTCCCTGTATCCAAACATCCCCAAATCTCTGTGATTGACCCGACAGATCCGACTCCAAGTTAAACACTGGATTCGATGCCACCACAACCATAGGCACCATTGCACGTGCCCTCGCCTCCTTCTCTCGACGTCTTCGACTACGACCAAGATCCAGAAGTATTTTGTGTTGATCTAAGACCTAGAAGAAGTCGTAGGAGTGGCTTCCGCGGCGGTCGGAGCTTCGAATTTGGTGAAAACTGTGGATACCGGCAGCTACTCATAGAGATAGGAGTTGTTTGGTAACGGGGAGAAGTAAGATTTGTTTGAGGTACTGACACCTCAGATTACTGAGAATATTGTCTTGATTTATTAGACACTTGATTATTGGCCCAGCTGTCCAGTTGCAGGATTAGATATTCACCGATGGTACAGGTAATTACAACACCAACTCCTATAAATAAATAAAATATATATATATATATATATATATATATATTTTTATTTATAGGTACCGCCAAAATATATATATATATATATATCTTTTTCTAGTCCATGTCTATGTCTTTTTCTCTTTTAAAAAAAAAAAAAAAAAAAAAAACCTTGAGAAAGTTATATTGAAAAAGTCATTGAGAAAGTTATATTGTTGGTGGCATGGTGCACCATATATTCACAAGCTCTCACCATCAATATAAGTTTCTAACAAGTAATATGGATGTTTTTAAGAGCATTCTCGTTAAGAGTTTTAAAAATTTTAGCATTTAGTATCTAAAAGATCAACTTTATAATATTTAACACATCACTTTATAATATACCTAACATCAAAATTTCTATTTTTTTACCACTTTATTAAAATATTATTTATTTATTCTTTTTGAGAGAGAGCAGAGAGTGAGATCTAAGGGGAGAGAGAAAAGGGGAATAAAAATAAATAAAAACTGAGTAGCATCTTGCTATAGTAGGGTGTTAGTAATAATATCTTACTGTAGTAAGATGCTAAAAAATTTAGAATTTAGCACCATTGATGTAGGGGCTTTCTTAGTGGCTTTGTTGCTAAAAATAGCTTTTAGTATTATCTCACATTTGATGAGAATGCTAATATAACTTTCTAAAAGCTTGTATGCCTGTAAAAAAAAACCTTGCAAATGGGGATGCACTCTCAGTTCGAGGACACTACAAATAGCTAGGACCTTTAGTAGACCCATCAAAATACACAGCCACCAATTCCACTAGGCCTAAAAATAGCAAACTCACCATGAGATATGCCTGCAATGCATTTAATCTATTGGACAAAACTTTGGTATAGTACCTTAGGTGTTGTTCCCTAAATTCCTTTCTTAAAATTCAGCCATATGGCTACTTAACTAAAAAATACACTTCCATCCTATGTGCAAAAATTCACATGGCAGAATCTTAAAAGAGGAACCTAAGAAATAACACCTAAGTACTGTACCTAAGTCTTGCCCTAATCTATCAGTACAGGTTAGCAATGACTTTTGTTTCCTTTAGAGATGCACTCTCAATTATAGCTTTAAAAAGAGCATTCATAACAAGGTTTAGTCATTTTAGCAACAAAAACATTAAAACACACATTACAGCAAAGAAGTTAAAGCTAAATTTTTTTGAGTGATAGCTATAGTGGGTTGCTATCTCTAGTAGCTCATTGTAGCTAAATGATATTAGTAAAAAAAACATTTTATTTTTTATTTTCCACATGCTCACTTTCACTCCCACATGTGTATTGTTTCTACCTTCTCTCTCTCTCTCTCTCGCAAACAAACAACTTTGCCTCTCTCCCTCTTTCTCTATGCCTCTCCATCTCTCTTCTTTCTCTCCTCTCTCAATAGTGATAAATGGGTTAGAAATCAATGTGCGGCGTGGGCATGCGGTAGGGTTGAGATTGGTGTGCAATGGTGTGTGGTGGTTGTATAGATCAGCGTTTTGGATCTGTGGTTGTTTGGCATTGGCGTTTTGGATTCACTAAGACCAATGTTGTTTGGTGGGTTTTGGGGTTATGGGTTGCTAGATTTCAGGGGTTATGTGGTGGAGATGGTGGTGGTGGTGGGTTATGGGAGTGGGTGAAGGTCGCAGTGGGTGGCTGCTGTGATTGCTCATTTTAGTGGGTGGTGGGGTAGTGGATTGTGGTTGTGGGTCGTGGGTCATGTGAGTGTGTTGCTGAGATTTGGTGGTGGCTACTGGCTAAGATTTTGTGATGGTGGTGGAAGAGGAAGATGGATGGGTTTTGTAATTTGGAAGAGGAAGGCCAAAGGTGGTGGCTAGGTTCGTGGTTTTGTTTTTGTTTTTTGTTTTTTTTTCCTATAGTGGGTTGTGGTTGGTGGAGTAGTGGTGGGGGTTTTGAATTGCAGAGGTTGTAGGTGCCAGTGATGGTGGTTTTGGGTGGAATGCGTTGATTGTTTACTGTATTGAATACATTATTTTATTGTTTTTTTTATATTGTTTTAATGTGTTGAATGCTAAAATAAATTTTTTAATATTTGATGTATTGTAAAATGAGTTATTAAAATAGATAAAGTGGCTTCTTGAGTTGCTAAAAGCTTTTTTTTTAGCTTTCTTACTGTGAATGCTCTACCTTCCTTGCTGTAGTGTGTGTTTTTAGTGTTTTAGTTGCTAAAATGACTATTTACCTTGTTGTGAATACTCTAAATGATGCTTGTCCTCGTAAATCGTAAAAGTGGGTTGTGTGAATCGATGGGGGAGCTTAGCCTTATCAATTCTACGTGTAAATGGCAATTTGAAAATTTGTCACAAGGTTTTGCTCATCGCATCATTCCCCATGCTCATAGGGGTTGGGCTCTTATCCCTTTTCTTGTAATATCGTTCCTCCCTATCCCACCGCAAAGATAAGGAAACGGATTCGTTGGGAGGTGTTCTAGACCTTGGTCTATAATTGCCATCTTCCCTTGATTCAGATCCTGAGCTTGAAGGAGATGCCACTCTTTGTTTACGACGTAATTTTCTGCACAAGTGGTCTATCTCCAATTTGAGGTTCCTAGTTTCTTCCCCATGCTAAATATAATTCCCAGTTTAAGAGCATTCTCATTAAGAGTTTTAATTTTTTTAAAATTAGCACCTAAAAGATTAACTTTATAACATTTAATGCATCACTTTGTAATACATCTAACATCAAAATTTCTATTTTTTTTTACCACTTTATTAAAATATTATTTATTTATCATTTATTTATTCTTTTTGAAAGAAAGCAAAGAGTGAAATCTAAGGGAGAAAGAAAAGGGGAATAAAAAATAATAAAAAATGAGTAGCATCTTGCTACAGTAGGGTGCTAAAAAATTTAGAATTTAACACCATTGATATAGGGGCTTTCTTAGTGGTTTCGTTACTAAAAATAGCTTTTAGCATTTATCTCACCTTTGATTAATATTACTTTCTAAAAGCTTGTATGCCCATAAAAAAAACCTTGCAAATGGGCATGCACTCTCAGTTCGAGGACACTACAAATAGCTAGGACCTTCAGTAGGCCCATCAAAATACATAGCCACCAATTCCGCTAGGCCTAAAAATAGCAAACTCACCATGAGATATGCATGCAATGCATTTAATCTATTGGAAAAAACTTAGATACAGTACCTTAGGTGTTGTTCCCTAAGTTCATTTCTTAAAATTCAACTATATGGTTACTTAATTAAAAAATACACTTTCATCCTATGTGCAAAAATCCACATGACAGAATCTTAAAAGGGGAACCTACGAAACAACACCTAAATACTGTATCTAAGTCTTGCCTTAATTTATTAGTATAGGTTAGCAATGGCTTTTGTTTCCTTTAGAGATGCACTCTCAATTTTTTACCTTTAAAAAGAGCATTCACAACAAGGTTTAGTCATTTTAGCAACAAAAACATTAAAAACACACACTACAGCAAAGAACTTAAAGCTAAATTTTTTTGAGTGATAGCTATAATGAGTTGCTATCTCTAGTAGCTCATTGTAGCTGAATGATATTAGTAAAAAAAAACATTTTATTTTTTATTTTCCACATGCTCACTTTCACTCCCACATGTGTATTGTTTCTACCCTCTCTCTCTCTCTCTCTCTCTCTCTCTCGCAAACAAACAACTTTGCGTCTCTCCCTCTTTCTCTATGCCTCTCCATCTCTCTTCTTTCTCTCCTCTCTCAGCAGTGATAAATGGGTTAGAAATCAATGTGCAGCGTGGGCATGCGATGGGGTTGAGATCGATGTGCAATGGTGTGTGGTGGCTATTAAGATCAGCGTTTTGGATCTGTGGTTGTTTTGGCATTGGCCTTTTGGATTCGTTAAGACCAATGTTGTTTGGTGGGTTTTGAGGTTATGGGTTACTGGATTTCAGTGGTTGATTGGTGGAGATAGTGGTGGTGGTGGGTCGTCTTGTTGGTGGTGGGTTATGGGAGTGGGTGAAGGTCGCAATGGGTGGCAGCTGTGCTTGCTCATTTTAGTGGGTGGTGGGGTAGTGGATTGTGGTTGTGGGTCATGGGTCATGTGAGTGTGTTGCTGAGATTTGGCGGTGGATCGGATTTGGTGGTGGCTAAGATTTTGTGATGGTGGTGGAAGAGGAAGATTGATGGGTTTTGTAATTTGGAAGAGGAAGGCCAAAGGTGGTGGTTGGGTTCGTGGTTTTGTTTTTTTTCCTATAGTGGGTTGTGGTTGCCATAGTGGTGGTTGTGGTTGGTGGAGTAGTAGTGGTGGGGGTTTTGATTTGCAGAGGTTGTAGGTGCCGATGATGGTGATTTTGGGTGTAATGCGTTGATTGTTTATTGTATTGAATACATTATTTTATTATTTTTTTTATATTATTTTAATGTGTTGAATGCTAAAATAAAATCTTTGATATTTGGTGTATTGTAAAATAAGTTATTAAAATAGATAAAATGACTTTTTGGGTTGTTAACAGCTATTTTTTTTAGCTTTCTCACTGTGAATACTCTAACTTCCTTGCTGTAGTGTGTGTTTTTAGTGTTTTAGTTACTAAAATGACTATTTACCTTGTTGTGAATACTCTAAATGATGCTTGTCTTGTGTGGGAACTGGGAAAGAGAATTTTCTTGGCTATTTCTTTTTCCGTTTGATCATATTGGGGAAGCAGGTTTCATTCTACTATAGCAATGACTTGAAAATAAAATTCAAACTAAAATTTTGTTGAAACTAGAAAATTTTGAAACAGTAGATTACCGCAGCTAAAGAGATCACATTGTCCAGCTTGTACTTTTTAAAGCAATCATGAACACACGGATTTAATTAATCTCGTTATTTTTCTTTTCATCTTAGTACATGTGATTCACGTAATTTTTTTTATTCATCAGCAAATAGCCTTACCAGGAAACAAAGGTCATAATTCTTGCAATATGAAAACGTACATAAACAACTACATGTTACAGAAGCTTAAATAGACATGAACATATTAATACGTAGAGTTCTTAACTCTAGATTATAGTTGTAGAGTGAAGGTATGATCGGTTTATAAGACCTTGACATTATAGTAATCTCAAAATTGTTGATGCCTAGGACCAATTAGGTACTAATTACCTCCATTTCCTCCTCTTGTCTCTATTGAGTTTGCTAGCATTGAAGAACTGTTGAATGGTCTAGAAGCTGCTTGACACAACGATTTGAAACTATTTTGGAACCAGCCACACAATATGTTGCATGCCTTTGAAGTATATTGATTGATCGATTGGAAAATTTGTAGAAAGCATTGGAGAATCTATTGGTATGAGTTGCAAAGTAATCGTACAAACATTCATACACAAAGTGAGGATGAGCCATCCAAAGGTAGGTACGTACAAGGATCAACAGTAGCAAGTCACAAGCAAAAGCTCCAAAAATGAAACACACACGTCCAAGCATACTTAGTATAGGGAGGTAGCTTCTGTTAGAACTTGGTTGGCTTATCCCTGCCAATGCTATGGCATAAACAAGCACGGCTATGATAAAAAGCGACATGGTTGCACCATGTCTTTGAAATGGGTTGCCAAAACTTTGATACTTGACTTGGAGGAGGGTGAGCAACAATAGAATTAGAAAGCCAAAAGCAGTATGGAATATGCTCGAGAAACCAAGTTCTTGTTGATTGCCACAAATAGAGAAACATGGAATTGCCTGAAATTGCATATAATATTGGTACAAAATAAAAATTAAAAAAAAAAAAAACAGTTGAAGAGTGAGTAAAAGGGAATTAAGTGAGTATTCATGACATTCTCCTGAAAAATGTAGTAGTATCTTAAATTATGTTGGCTATGCCAAAGAAACACACTCTCTCTCTCTTCAAAAAAATAATGATATATTTTCTTTACTTGCAATAAAATGTCAAGTTTATCTTCATATAAGTCAAAAATAGAGATAATAATCTAAGAAAGGAAAAAAATTAGGATTATCTCCTCTAATTTACTATATGTCAAAAACTACATATAAATGATCTTTACAATCATTATATATAGTGGATTGGAGGAAGATAACTTCAAACTAGTTTGGAGTATTAACTTTTTCTCCTAAGAAAATATCACTAGAAAAATTACTAATAACAAACTAACTAATTCTAATTATGTGGAAAATACAGTAGCACATGTGAAAAATGTGTTGATACGTCAAATACTGTTTTTAGAATATACAATTGCACTACAATATTACAATTGTTAATATAAAATAAAATTTCTAATAATATATTATAGAAATTCTAATGTTTTTATAGAACCGATATGTAATTTAAATAACTTTTCTGCTATAACCCAAAAAAAAAAAAAAAAACCAAACTCTACCTTACATAAAATTGTTAAAGTACGTTTAACTTCTGTAGTTGAAATAACTAGTTATATACCTAGTATTTGTCAAAATTTACTACAAAAAAGAAAATGATCTTGCAGGTAAGACATTGAAAAGTTCTTGTTTTGTAATGAAAAAAATATATAATTGAACTAGTAGCATTCATGGGCGTATAGAAAAATGCAAATACATTTTAAAGCTATATATATATATATATATATATATATATATATATATGAAATTTGAAAAACCCTAGGTAACGAAGATTGCTTCCCTCCATTCTCGCTTCCTTTTGTCTCTTTTCTATGCGTGCTGAGTGTTCCTAATTGCTATGTGCTTGCCTTTTTATACTCTCTATTCTTCATGTCATGTTTGTGTTAGATTTAATCACCTGCATACTGATAAATACGTAATCATTATTCCAGAAATTTGATATTGGGATTGTTTGGTTAGGGATAAGAAGAGATTGAGTTAGGTTATGTATTTAGACGTCAGATTGCTGAGTCCGTATAGATATATTATTGTCTTTTAATTTAATTGAGACTTTATTGCTGAAAACTTATTGCTTGTCTTTTAATTGAGTTAGGCTATGTGCTTGTCTTTTAATTTAATTGAGACCTTATTTACTTTTCAGGTTTACAAATATTGACGGATTGCAGAGCTGAGTAAACTTGCTAAAGTTTCAATTAGTTTGGTACAATTCATAATATCACTAAATTCTAAACCAAAAGTAGTGCAGATTTCGGTTCCACTTTTGAATCTTTATGCTACTAATTGTTAAAAAGGTAAAAGTTTGGCTACAAATTAACTTTGTTGTAACCTAAGGTTATGACTTCACTTAATATATTTTTATTAAATGTGAATTTTGATAAATTCACAATTGAATTAAATTTTCTTCTTATATCTTTTATGCCTTCAAAATTTCCAGAAGATCAAAGATCAATAAAAATTATCATCAATCAATTGTTTAAATTGCAAGTTTTTGTAGTATAAAATTTTGCATAAAAATTAAGTTTATGAATCAGATAGAAAATAATATCTGGTTGGTACAAAATTTGACATGTCTGTTAAGAGCGTAAAGATCAAACATATAATCTAAGGTTATATTTTTCAAATATGTAGAAATATTAATTTTTTTAAAGGAATTTGCAACCTTAAATTATAATCAAGTTTGTAGTCAAATTTTATCCAATTGTTAATATCTAAAGCTGGGAGCATATATTTTTTGCTGAATCACTTTGATTACTTAGGCATATGGACCATATGGTTTGTTGATTACTCTCAGGACTGGACCATACGGTTAAAATAAAATTTAAAGCTACAAATTAACAACTTTGGTATGGGCAGGACTTGTTCAAAAATTTTCTTCACAATTTGTTAAGATGAGTAAGTTGTGAACGATAAAAAATCACTTTCGCATTTGCTTTACAATTTGTTAACATGATAAGTTGTGAACGATAAACAATCACTTTCATATAAATTTATAAATAATATCAATTTTTTTTTACTTAAAACCTACCACTTACTTCATATGTTTCAAATATTACATTTTTGTCTCACATGAATTTGAATGTCACGTGTGGATTTTGTTTCTGTAGGTGGCTAAAATTTCAGAGAAGAGATGGAACTGTAACAGGAGTTTCTACGTTGACTAAATTAATAGTGATAAAGATCCTTGCAACCTCACAAACACTGTCTAACCAGCAGGTAGGCCAAGAAGGCTCAGCTGTGAAGTTGCAGGGTTAGATATTCACCGATTGTACAGGTGATTCTAATACAAGTTTTCACACCTATTCCTGCCTGAAACGATGGTATAATAAAAGCTCACACACAAAAAAAAAAAAAAAATTGTCGTACTCATAGAAAGTGACAATAGGAACAGATTATCTCCAAACTTTTACACACACTGTACTAAAAATTGCAAAAAGAGGTAGCATTGTATTTTTTTATATATTATTTTCTCCATGTTAAATATTAGCATTGATACACCATGTTGAATATGCTAGTATGAATACGAAAACGAAAGCATAAAGTATAAAATATAATAACATACGAGGATTACGTGGTTCGGCCTAACAGCCTACATTCATGGAGAAAACCCTAAAGGGCTATATCAATAATACACTACAAGAAATCTGGGTTTAGGCGACGTTTGTAAAACGTCACTAAAAACCCAAAAAACGTCACTATAGACACAAATGGTCTATAGTGACGTTTGTTTTTGCGACGTTCAAAAACGTCGCAATAAAGCAGTCACTATAGGTTTATTGCGACGTTTCAAAAAACGTCGCCATATATTACTCTTTAGTGGCGTTCAAAAACTTTTAGTGACATTTTCTAAAATGTCACTAAATAATATACCATTTTAGTATGTAATGTAGGAAAATACATTTAGCGACGTTTCAAAAACGTCGCAAAAGCTGCTCATTATTTAAAAAAAAAAATTAAAAATGCTATATTAACCTGCTTAAAATTCAACATTAACTAACACAAGCTTGTAATATATCAAATGTACCTACTAATCATCAATATTCCACAATAACACATTAACCATAGATGTATATATATATATATATATATATATATATATATATATATATTTGTATAATACCAATACATGTATCACTTTAACTAAGTGGGTTGGTTGCCTAAGATTAATTGTAGCTATTAAATTAAGTTTCTTAGTTAGTTAAAAACCCATTAATATATATGTTTGGAACATAATCTATTTTGCAATCCTATTGTTCATTCCTTGCCATTGCTAGAAAGTATAATATTGAAAAACAAATACTAACACTCTAAAGAAATACTTACAATGATTCAGCCCTTGATCCTCAAGTCCTTTTGCCCAAGAAGCCAAATCTGAATAGGAGAATTTTCTACCAATTTCCAACCAAAATAGAAAAAAGCAAAAATTAGTACAAAACTCCATGACCCATTAAAGAAAAACCAAATCAAAGCAAACCCATAAGCCAAAAAAAAATACTTACACTCTAAAGAAACTTGAACAACAAAAACTTTAAACCAAAACTGAAAAATAGCAAAAATTAGCACAAAAGCTCCATGACCCATTAAAGAAATACCATATCAAAGCAAACCCATAAGCCAAGAACAAATACTTACACTCTAAAAAAACTTGAACAATAAAAAAGAGGGAAAAAAGTATGGTGGTGGCAGTAGGTCCTAGTGGAGGTTGATGACGGCCACGGTGGCAATGGGTGGAAGGGAAAAGATGTGTGGTGGTTCTAGAGAAAATGTGTCACAAAGAAAAAACTAGGAACAAAGAACAAAGAAAAGAAAAGAAAAGAAGGGGACAATCAATAGTGAGCCTAAGAAATAAAAGAGTGGGACACGGAGTGAGTTAATGGAAAGAAAGAAAAAAAAAGTGTAGGCCAAAAAAAAAATAAAGAGGAAAAAAAAGTGTGGGAACTTGAAATCCAAAAGTTTAGAACATATAGCGACGTTTTCGAAATGTTGCTATAGAGTATTTGAAAGTGTTTGCTTTAATTAATATAGCGCCTTTTTTTTTTCCCACCAACAGGTGGAGACCATTTGCTGTAATCACTATAGCGACGTTTTCGAAACGTCGCTATAGAGTATTTGAAAGTGTTTCCTTTAATTAGTATAGCGCGTTTTTTTTTTTTTTTTTCCCACCAACAGGTGGTGACCATTTGATGTAATCACTATAGCGACGTTTTGTGTTTGAAAGTGTTTGCTTTAATCAATATGGCGCCTTTTTTTTTCACCAACAGGTGGAGACCATTTGCTGTAATCACTATAGCGACGTTTCGAAAACGTCGCTATAGAGTATTTCTTTTTTAGACACATGCTCAGTACTTCTTTAATCACTATAGCGACGTTTTAATAAAACGTCGCTATACACGAGATATGCGCTGCTAAAACTATACTTCTTGCGACGTTTTAAGAAACGTTGGTATTGTTTTGAGCTACAGCGACGTTTTTTAAAAAACGTCGCTAAAAGCTCAATCTTTAGCGGCGTTTTTAGAAAACGTCGCAATATGCCACTTATAGTGGCGGATTTAAAAACGTCACTAAAAAAAACGCCGCCTAAACCCAGATTTCTTGTAGTGATATATTACAGTGTAGTATAAATCCTGTGTTACAATGAACTATAACATGTGTATATATAATAGACTAAACCCTAGATTAATAGACTTCTAGTACAAGTAGGAGACTTGGCTTGCACACAAAGTAGAATGAGGCTTGGGCTTATACTAATGAGCTAATATATCTCTAACACCTCCTCTCAAATTCAAGATGAAAATTTGATGAAATCTTGAGATTTGATTAGGTTGAGAAGATCACTTGAATGAAGTTTGGCTCTGTGACGGTGGTTTGAGGAAGACAATGGTCTTGCAGTGTTGATGCGACTTCTAACGGTGACATGACTATACCGGAGAGTTTTGACGGCAGCAATGGAAAACCAAAGAAGATGAACGCAATGAAGAAACACCGAGAAAGACAAAGATTGCTCTTAATATACCATAAGGACATAAAACCATAGCAATAGGAAGTTGACTCTGATACCATGTTAAATATTAGCATTGATACACCATGTTAAATATGTTAGTATGGATGCGGAAGCGAAATCATAAAGTATAGAACACAATAACACACGAGGGTTACGTGGTTCAGTCTAACGGCCTACATCCACGGAGGAAACCCTAAAGGGCTATATCAATAATATATTAGAGTATAGTACAAATCCTGTGTTATAATGAACCATAATATGTGTATATATAATAGACTAAACCCTAGATTAATAGACTTCTAGTATAAGTAGGAGACTTGGCTTGCACACAAAGTAGAATTAGGCTTGGGCTTATACTAATTGGCTATTATATTTCTAACACCACAGGTAGCATTGTCATTAAGGGCATTCACATCAGTGGATGCAAAATCGTGTATAATAGAAAAAGACACAACTTTTACACATTTTGTCTAAAAAATACTTCACATCAGTGCTTCTAAAAATGTGTAAAGATGTGTATATTTATACACTTGCTATAGTAACCATATATATATTTACACGGTTACTATAGCTCGTCCATATATTATTTTATTAATTTTACGTTCGCACCTTTTTCTCTCTCTCTTCTCCATGCACAACAAACTCAGTAACTTCTCCTCTTCTCATCTTCTTTTTCCTTAGATGCTCACAAACAAACCCACACACAAACACATTCAAACAGACAAATCAACACGGAGATACATAAACACACTTACACTTAAACAAACCCACACAGACAAACCAACAAAGAGACATATCAGTGCTTGTGGATCGATCGGTGCTTGACTGGAATGATCGGAGCTCGTGGGTCTTGCTTGATTGGAGCTACGGAGATCTGAACGAGATGGGTCTTGCCTGATCGGAGCTAGGGAGATCTGACCGAGCTTGATCGGTGCTTGACCGAGTTTGATCGGAGAGTTGATTTGTGTTTGAGAGTTTGATCGGTGCTTAACCGGTTTGATTTGTGTTCGAGAGTTTCGCTAGGAATAAAGCATGGCTTGATCGGTGCTTGACCGAGCTAGGGAGAGTTGATCTGTGTTCAAAAATGGGTATAGAGATGGGTATAGAGAGAGAGCAACAAATCAGAAAAATGGGTATAGAAAGAGAGAGCGCACGTATGTAAAGGGGGTAGTTGAGAGAAATAAAAAAAAATGATTATTTAAATAAAATAGGTGATAGAATAGATAAACTAATGTAGGTGTTTTGTAAAAATGGATGTGTAAAATAGAAAAGTTGGTTTTTAGTGTAAAAATAGATGTGTAAAATACACTAATTGATGTAGTTGCTCTTAATGACTTAAATTCTGTTGGTTCTACCAAAGATATATACTCTCTCTCTCTCTCTAATAAACTATGATATACTTTCTTAACTTGCACTAAATTGCCACCTCCTCAACCCCCCAATATGTGAAAAAATGATCCATTTCTGTTTGTCACATAAAGCTAAAAATAAGATGTTTGATACATAAAGTCAAAAATATAAAAACAACACATGCATGTCAAGATTTTTATAATTTAACTAGCATTTCAGATATATTTCAATGGAAGACACTCAGAAAGGTGCATACCAATCCTTATTTTCAACGTGAATGACTTGGTGGGAAATGTCGAAATAAACACGTTCAACTTCTAACAAAAAGCACCTGCATGGTTAAAAGGTATATATAAATATAACACGTTCAATTTGACAGAAAACTGAAGAAGCTCTCCAACCGTTGTCTAAGAAGTCTGTTAGTACTTGTTAGAAATACTGAATTGAATAGTATTGTATTTCTCAAGTAAAATAATATACATGAGTGCCTTTATATAGGAGGCATATGAATGCTGTACAAGTAAATATGAGTGCAGTACAAGTAGTACAGTGTGAAGTACAAGTAGTACAGTGTGCAGTACAAGTAAGTGATCTAAATGGGTCAAGCCCACATATGAGTGTACGTACGTTAACAACCCCCCTCAAACTCAAGGTGGATGTGAGACCAACTTGAGGTTGTCAACAAAATCACGAAGGCGTCCCTTAGGATGGGACTTGGTGAAGATATCTGTAAGTTGATCTTTGGAGGAGACAGAGAAGAGCTTGAGAGCACCATGAACAAGATGATAACGGATAAAGTGACAATCAATCTCAATATGTTTAGTCCGTTCATGGAAGACATCATTATGAGCAATGTGAATGGCACTCTGATTATCACAATAAAGAGGTGTAGCAGAGGATGTAGACACACCTAAGTCTGTAAGAAGCCATCGTAACCAAAGAAGCTCAGATGTGGTATCAGCAAGAGCACGATATTCTGCTTCAGTACTGGAGCGGGCCACAAAGGTTTGTTTCTTACTTCGCCAAGAAATCAAGGAAGAGCCAAGTAGAAAACAATAGCCAGTGGTGGACCTACGATCAGTGGGATCTCCTGCCCAATCAGCATAAGAGAATGCACGAAGTACAAGAGGAGATTGAGCTGAGTAGAAAAGGCCATGGAAGAGAGTGCCCTTCAGGTAACGAAGAATGCGCGAACGGCGGCATAGTGAGTCGACCGTGGAGTAGACAAATGCGGCTGACCCGATGAACGGCATAAGAAATGTCCGGACGAGTAAGCGTGAGATAAACTAGGCTGCCAACTAATTGTACGTAAAGAGAAGGATTAGACAATGGTTTCCCCCTCGAGGGAGTCGGATGCGCATTAAGCTCAACCGGGGTGTCAACGGTTTTGCGTCAGTGAGTCCAGCACGAGACAAAAGATCAGAAGCATACTTGGCTTGAGTAATATAAAGACCATCTGAGGAACGAGTGATTTCAAGCCCCAAGAAATAGCTAAGATGTCCAAGATCTTTCATCTCAAACTGCTGACTAAGAAAATCCTTGAGTTCTTGTATGCCACTAAGGTCATCACCAGTTATGATCATATCATCCACATAGAGGAGAAGTAGAATGGAGCCTTTATCAGTACGACGAAGAAATAAGGCAGCATCATAAGGACTGGTAGTGTAACCCAAGCGAGAAATAGTAGAGCTAAATTTTGCAAACCAGGCTCGAGGAGCTTGTTTAAGACCATACAATGCTCGGCGAAGGCGACAAACCTTGTTGGAGTCAATGGAGAGACCTGGAGGAGGTTGCATGTAAAATTCTTCACTCAAGTCCCCATTAAGGAATGCATTTTTAACATCCATCTGAAAAAGATCCCATTTTCTAGCGGCAGCAAGAATGACCGGGAGGGCACGAACAGATGAGATGCGGGCAACTGGTGCAAAGGTCTCTTCATAATCAATCCCATACTCCTGTGTAAAACCTTTTGCAACAAGGCGAGCCTTATAGCGCTCAATGGACCCATCTGAGCGAGTCTTAATCTTGTAGATCCACTTACAACCAACCACAGACTGTCCAGGAGGGAGAGGAACTAAGTCCCAAGTATGGTTTTTGGTTAATGCATCAATTTCCTCTTTCATTGCAACCTGCCATAAAGGGTCAATGGAGGCCTCACGATAGGTTTGAGGCTCGTGGAGTGTAGCAAGTGCAGTGTAACAATGGTAATCAAGTAAATGTGTAGGAATGGATCTTACCCGGGTTGAGTGACGAGGTGGAATGTCTTGTGGAGGTGGAAGGTCTTGTGGAGGATCTTCAGGCGGAGCAGGAGCGGGGGACCTAGGCTCGAGTTGGGATAGCTCGTCATCAATCTGCTCATCTTCGACCTGGCCAGAAGAGACATTAAAAGGATCGGGTGTTTGTATAGAAAAGTCTAAAGGAGGATCAATAGGAGTTGGAGAAGGAACATGAGACTCCTCTGGAAAGACTTCAAGTACAGATGAGGCAGTGAGGGAAGAACGAAAATGAGAGAGTTCAACAAACAAGCGGTGTTCCTAGAAGACAACATTACGAGAAACACGAAGGCGATGAGAGACAGGATCATAACAGCGATACCCTTTTTGTGTTTCGCCATAACCAAGGAAATAGCAAAGTCTAGATCGAGGCTCAAGTTTGTTGTGCTCATGAGACTGAAGAAGAACGAAACAAGCAGATCAAAAAGAGCGAAGGTGATGATAGTCAGGGGGTGACCCAAAGAGGCGCTCATACGGAGTTTGATTATGGATGACAGTGCTTGGAATGCGGTTAATGGTGTGAACAGCATGAAGAGCAGCTTCACCCCAGAATGGAGGAGGAACCTTGGCGTAAAGAAGAAGAGTACGAACGGTGTCAAGAATATGACGAAGTTTACGTTCGGCTCGACCATTTTGCCGAGAGGTACTGGACAAGTTAGATGATGTACGGTGCCATAGGAGTGTAACGAGCTTGAAAAGCATATTGAGTGTATTCAAGAGCATTATCGAACGAAATATTTTAATTCTTTTGGAGAATTGGGTTTCAACCATTTTTGCAAAGTTACCGTATATTGGCAAAATTTCGTAACGAGATTTCATAGGAAATATCCAACTATAACGAGAATAATCATCAATGAAAACAACAAAATATCGAGATCCACCATTACTAGTAACAGAGAAGGTCCCCAAACATCGAATGAATTAACTCAAAGATACTATTAGAAATAGAATCACTATTATTAAAAGGTAAAGCCGGGCCGTTTTCCTAACCGGCATGAAGTACAATCAAAATTGTCTTTGGACACGAGAACCTAACAGACCCTTAGAAGCTAAGCGTTGTACCCGAGAAGAGGGTGCATGACCAAGACGAGAGTGCCAAAGTGAGAGAGAAGGTAGGGAAGACACCGCAGCAGCAGCAGCAGCAACAGACACTGGAGCAACAGGTGGAAGATGAAGATTATCCACTGGAAACATACGCCCAACTCTAGGGCCGGTCCCAAGCTCTTGCCCCGTCCTCGGATCCTGCACAATACACCCAGAATAGTCAAAAATAAGGCGATAACCTAGTTCGGCTAATTGTCCCACAGAACACAAATTATAGGATAGGTCAGGAACATGGTAGACCCCAGGAACAGAGAGGGTGGAGGTTGAAACAAAACCAAGACTATTCCCATGCATGGTGGAACCATCAGCTATGTGAATATTGAGGGGATGTGGAGCAGGATTAAGTTTGGAGAATAAGGACGAGTGAGGTGTCATGTGATTGCAACAGGCAGAGTCAAAAAGCCAAGTTTGAGACTTACCGGGTAAAACTGAGAGAGCAGTGGAAAGAGATGCATTACCAGCCATACGAACAGCTTGAGCTATGATCTCCTGTAGGTCAGTAGGTGAGAGGTTGATAGTGGATCCAGAAGACTGGGACTCAGCTGAAATGGGAGGCATTGGCGGAGTAGACTCAGTATTAGCAACTGTAGCAGTAGATTTGTTGCGACGGTAACAAGTCTCAATAGTGTGGCCAGGGCGCTTGCAATAGTTGCAGAACTTTTTATTGGTCTGTCTGCGACTATTGCTGGAGCCAGAAGAATCACCTGAGTACTGAGGTTGCTCTATGGAAGGAGTAAGGGCCAGAACATTAAACTTATCCTGGGCTCGAAGAGTTGCAAGGCGAGCTTCTTCTCTGACTAACTCATTCACAACAGTATCAAGAGAGGGAGGAGGACAACGATTCAGAAGCTGACCTCGAATGGGCTCATAGTCATTGTGGAGTGACATCAGGAACTCATAGAGACGAAATTCATCTCTAATAGCAGCATATTGTTGGGCATCTTTTGAGCATGCCCAAGTTGGATCCGAAAGGTCAATTTGGTCCCAAATGAAGCGAAGCTGATCATAGTAGTCATTGATGGACTGCCCCGGTTCTTGCCTGAGTTGATGCAATTCAACCACTAACTGATATTTCATGGATCTGTGAGTGGTAGAGTATCTTTTGGCCAACATATCCCATGCTGATTTCGCATTATCAAAGCTGCCCAGCAAATTGGAGATGGAGGGAATGGAAGTATTTCGAATCCATGTGAGGATCATGTGATTGTGACTATCCCATTCAATCATGCGATTGAGAAAAGCAGCATCTTCTTCACTTGCCCCCTTCACAGGAATAGTGATTGCACCAGTGCAATAATGCCAGAGCATGCGATCCTTAAGGAAACTGTGCATAGCTTGAGACCAAGATAAGTAATTCCTAGTCCCCTCCAATACAGTATTGATGGGACGAGGAAGAAAAACATCCTTTTTATCCATTTAGAGACACAATATGCAAAAACAGACTGCAAAAATGAAATCTACGCGAAAAACTGAGTAAGGAGAACTTGGCCCGAAAAAGTCAACTCCAGAAAAGTCAACGGTCAAAGTCAACGGTCAACGGTCCAAGTCAACGGTCAACGGTCAAAGGTGACGTCAGCAGCGCACTGGAAGGTGACGTCAGCGATGACGTGGCAAGCTGACGTGGCAGGCTGACGTGGTAGGCTGACGTGTCTAGGGCTGACGTCAGCAGGACGAACCTGGCGCGTGACGGCGCGTGGCGGCTCAAATCGGTGCGTGGAGGCGCGTGGGCGCGTGACCTTTAGGGTAGAACCTTTGGGCGGCGCGTGAGGGCGCGTGGAAGCTCCGATTACTGTAAGTTTTTCACGAGCAGGCAGATCGGAGCAAGACGATCTTCATGGTACCTTCAGAAAATTTTTCGGAGCAATATTCACGGCGGTACGGAAAAGGCAGTGGTCTTTGCAGTGTTCGAACTCCCCAACAGCGGCTGCTACAGGTCCGGAACCTGAGGACGATGTCTTGAAGACTCGAAGGTTCAACGGCGAAAGACTGTGGCAGTTGTTGTGACAGCGGAAGCAATATAAAGAATGGAGTTACACCAATAAAGACAAGACTGCGAACAAAAGGTCAGAGCAGTGGCTCTGATACCATGTTAGAAATACTGAATTGAATAGTATTGTATTTCTCAAGTAAAATAATATACATGAGTGCCTTTATATAGGAGGCATATGAGTGCTGTACAAGTAAATATGAGTGCAGTACAAGTAGTACAGTGTGCAGTACAAGTAAGTGATCTAAATGGGCCAAGCCCACATATGAGTGTACGTACGTTAACAGTACTAATATTTAATATCTAACTGTGAGCATATCAGCGTATTTATTACTGAATCACTTTGATGGCTGAGGCGTCTGGTTTGTTTATTACTATCAGGATTGGACAGTTTGGACATATGGTTGATTGAATATAAAATTTAAAGCTATATATATACAACTTTGTTATGGACAACGTCCACAATTTTTTTCAAAATTTGTTGAGATAGTAAATTGAGACTGATAAACAATCACTTTCACATGAATTTACTATAAATATCAAATTATCATTATTTTTTATTCAAAACCTACTACTTTAGTAAGTTGTGAAAAAGTTGTCACTATCTTTAATAAAAATGTACTTCATATACTTAGTATTTTACATTTTCCTCTCACATGAAGTTGTATATCACACATAGTGTGTATTTGGCTTCAGCTTAAAAAACTAGCTTATTTTATTATTCAGTTTATTTTTATTACTATTTATGAACTCTACTGTACATTTTGGTATTATTTATGAGTCCCATTATACTATTTCAATTAATTTTTACTTTTATCTACCGTACTTTGAGCAAAAAATTTTTAATTTTAGCAAAATAAACAGATCCTAAATAGACCCATAGATTCTGTAAGTGGGTAAAATTTCAAGAAGAGATGAAAAACCATAACAAGAATTTTAACGGTGACTAAACAGTGATGAACATCTTTGCAACCTAACAAACACCCTATTAAGAATGGGGAACCTTAGTTCATTTTTGTCCAACTTGAAAGTTGGCAAGGAGGCTTTGCTAGTTAAGTTAGCAAACCAATGGCCGATAAGGAAAATGACATAGTAACAGTACATAGAGTTGCATACTATATTTGACAAAAGAATGGAGTACTTTATAGGCATGTGAGGGGCCAATGTTTGCATGAAAATCCAACCTCGTCCCCGCAGTTCGACCAAAGGGACGTGTGTCAGGAAAGCAGCTCCCAGTGTGTATTTGGATGGGATGTTGCTCACTTGCATTAAATAGGATGGTTTCTAGTGGGCACAATAAATGCAACTGTGAAGAGAATTAGGGTGAGTTACTGTTGAAAATGACTGCATAACTGGCCAACTAGGGAATTAAGGTAATCATATGTTGATGGTTAGATTGAAAGGAAAGGGTAATTTATAGGATGCCTTGAATAATTCCACACGGGAAGGGAGTGGAAAAACTAGAAATCTGACCATATTGGGTTATTGACAGAGATAAATTGGAGGCTAGCCGAGGAGAGAGCTTGTCCTTTGGCAAGGTTCTGTCAAAGAAGGAAGGTTTTATTGGGTTCATTGATGATGGATGAACTCCGCTAATCGAGCTGGGCTCTCAATCTTGATAAATTAGGCTGAGCATATGAAAGGCGGGCCTATCTTCGCTGATGGGCTTAGTTGTCATCTCCTACTGCAAATGACTATAAGTGAACAATGAGGAGTTTCTGCAGGCCTCATCAAAATCCAGCCATCAGATCCGCTAAGCCTAAAATGTAAAAAACAGCAAATTCACACGCCACAACGTTAGGACGAAGCCACAGTAATTGGGATTGAGTTCCAGATGCAATTAATCCCCTCCCTCTCACAACAACCTTTTTACTAATTCTATTTTTTTAACTTTCTTTTTATATATTTCTTATTCAATGGTTGAGACTTAAAATTGCTTTTTGCAACTTTAAATATCAGTCCTTCGTTGCAATCGCATAAAATGCAATACCTAATCCCTCAAACTAAAATTTATGCTATTCTTTTTCTTTGTGATATAATATCAATGAATGAGGTGCAAAGTAGAGCACGACATTGGGTTTGATTTTACACTCTTTTTTTATTTTTATTTTTAATATATATAAATTATTGTCTCCTACTTCTCTTTGGCCTTATTATTATTATTATTTTTTTTTTTTTTGAGAATCACTCATTGGCATTAATTGTATTGTATTTTTGGAAGTCATCTCGGAGCTCTGGTCACAACATTTGAAAAATAAACTTCTAGTGTTACTTGCTGTGGAGCACAAAATACAAATGAAAACTAGAAAACTCAAACAAAAATTGAAAGTAGAAAAGATTAAAACGATAGATCACGGCTACTATTTAAAGCAATCATCAACACACATATTTGATAAACCTCATAATCTTTTGTACATATGAGTCACTTCATTTTTTCTCATCAACTAGTAGCCTTACGAAGAACCATGGCTAATAGTAGTGACACTTTTCCACTAAACTTACAATGTATACACCTCTGTGAAATTCAGAACATACATAAACAACTATTTGTTGCACAAGCTTGATACGAGCATATTAATTTGTGGAGTTTTAAACCTTAGATTGGAGGTGTAGAGGGAAGATAAAATCGGAACACAAGGTCACTTACTTTGATATGATAATCATCTCATATGTCTAAACTGTTAAGCGGGACTAATAATTAAGCATTAATTTCTGGCATTTTCACCACTTGTTTCTCCATTGAGTTTGCGATTGGCATGGAAGAACTGTTGAATGCTGTGGAAGCTTTTTGGAACCAGCTGCATAATATATTGAATGCTTTTGAAGTAGACTGATTTATCAATTGGTAAATTTGTTGAAAGCATTTAAGAATTTGTCGATGTGAATCACAAAGTAATCGTACAGACATGCATACACAAAAAATGAGGATGAACCATCCAAAGGGAGGTACAAGGATCAGCAGCAGCAAGTCACAAGCATAAGCTCCAAAAATGAAATAAACACACCTGAGTAGAGGGAGGTAGCTTGTGTTGGAAGTTAATTGGCTTATCCCTGCCAATGCTATGGTGTAAACAAGGACGGCTAAGATAAAATGCAACATGGTTGCACCATGTGTTTGATATGGGATTCTATATTTAACAGTTTTGTTGGGAATGCTCTAAATCATTAGCACTTAGCGGTTTGCAGTGCTCACTAGAGCAAAAAATGATCCTGCAGGTAAGATATTGACACCTTTTTAAAAAAAAAAATTTATTTTAAACTTTGTCATGAAAGAATTTATTACAAAATGATGGAATCGAAGTAGTAGCAGTATAGATTATATATATAAAGAACAAGAACTAATGCAAAGAGATTTTAACTAACTCTTCTGGACGAAAATTGTTGTCCTCCATTGTTCTCACCTCGTTGGGAATTAGATTTGAAAGAGCAAGATAGAGAGAGAAAGTGGGGGTTTGAAAGTTTTCTTGAGCTTCATTTTGGGGATCAGATTTTGAAAGAGAAGGATAGAAAGAGAGAGAGTGAGAGTAAAGTGGCGGGCTTCAAAGAATTTTCAGGGATAATACTGTCTTTTTAGTGGTACTAGGAGAGTAAGCTGATGTGTTTTTTATGGACATGTGTCAATCATTTATTGGTAATGAAACACCGAATCAGTTGCTGACTTGGTACTACAGAAACATGATATACTTTCCCCCCTCACTCATCGCTACATGTTTTAATCCTGTATGTAGTATTTACAGGGGCAGAGCTATGTTGAAGGTTGGCCTCTCTAAAATTTTGAAATTTTTTAAAATTATATATATAATTATTTTAGTATTTTCAAAGTTTAGTCTATAAAAATAAGAGTTGGTCCCCTCAAATATTTGAATTAGTCCAATGATTCTCTTATAAAAAATAATTGGTCTAATAGTTATAGAGATATAACTTTATTTTTTGCAATTCTATTTTTTATTGCCAAATGTGCTCTTACATCTGTTGAATATTTGATAAAGTTTGGCATCAAACATGTTTAAAATTATCTTTTTTAACTTTTTATGTGGCGATTAACAAGTCATCGACTCATTAAAAAAATCTTGTTACTAAAATTACACATGAAATGTGTCTTTAGTTGACACATAATAAGTTAGAGCAAGATAGTTTGAAATATGTTTGGAGCTTAACTTATTTTAATGTCATTAGTTGCATGTTTTTGAAATTTTCATTAGTTCAATTGAAAGATTTTTTACTTTAGTATAAAATTTGATAATTTGTATTTAAAATGAAACTTTTTAAGAATTTCACTATGCAAATAGAAGAAATGAATTTTATTTTATAAAGATCGTCATCAAACATAACTTTGATCGAAAATACTAATTTTTTTTTTTTGGGTGAGTGTATATATATATAACTTATCAAATAAAAAAGTATGTATATATGTGTGTGTATGTATAATAAAAAAACGTGTGTGTGTGTGTGTATATATATATATATACACACGAGGGTTGTCTTGATAAATATATTAGTGCCACAACTTGACCCCCCAAACAAAAATTCTTGGCTTCTCCCTTGAGTATTTGTGTCACTATCAAAAGTAGGGTTGTCCACGGGTCGGACCGGGTCGGGTTTGTGCCCAACCCGGACCCGACCCGAATGCATCGAGTGGGGAAAATTTTGACCCGCAACCGACCTGTATAGAGTTTCGGATTTGGCAGTTCGGGTCGTATCAGTTTCGGGTCCATATCGGTCGGTTTCGGGTTCGCCGGAGTGGAGCAAAATCTAGCCTGGTTTTGGCCAAAATATTGCCGGATCTCGTTAGATCTAGTCGGATCTAACGAGATCTGGCCAATATTTCCCTATATATGTAAAGATCAGGCCGAAATCTTGATGTATCTGGCCGAAATCTGCCTATATCGTCGGAGTTTAGAGTTTGGACTTACCCATTTTTGGCCGAAACTCGCGATTCCGACAAGGGAAGAACAGCTCATCGGGCGGGTCGGGTTCGTCGGTTTCTCAAAGAGCCAACCCGCAACTCGAACCGATGGTCTCGAGTCCTTGTGCCAGTGACCCACGTCCGACCAAAACCAAGCTTTGATCGGGCAGTTTCGGGTGAAGATGATCGGGTCTCGGGCGGGTCGTGGACAGCCCTAGTCAAAAGTTCACCCTTGCTAGTTGGGACTCATAACAGTCAAACTGATACATAGGACCGTACATGTGTTTAAAAATTGAAAATTGTTATTTTAAAATATTTGTAAAAATACGTGTGAGTGAAAAAGTGTGTGAAAATATGTGTAATGTTGTTTAAAAACTGAAAATAGTTGTGTCACTGAAAATAGTTGAAAACCCAAACCAAACACCCCATAGTATTTCAGTATTTGTGTCACTGTCTTTTTTTTTTTTTTTTTTTTTTGTTCTGAAATCAGTATTTGTTTATAAAAAATAAAAATAAAATCAATATTTGTGTCATTAGATGAGACTCATAGCAGTCAAACTGATACATTGTATTTGTGTCACTGTCTTTTTTCTTTTTCTTTTTTGTCATTTTGAAATCAGATTTGATTATAAAAAATCTGTATTTGTGTCACTGTCGGCTTTTTTCGGTTTTGAAATCAGTATTTGTGTGATTGTGTCACAATCTTTTTTTTTTTTTTTTGGTTTTGAAATCAGTATTTGTGTCGCAGTTTTTTGAAATCAGTATTTGTGTCACAATCTTTTTCTTTTGGTTTTGAAATTAGTATTTGTGTCGCTGTCCTTTTTTTTTTTTTTTTGGGTTTTAAAATCAATATTTGTGTCACTGTCAATAGTCCACTGTTGCATCTAGAACTTTTTTTTTTTTTTTTGGTGGTAATTATTCTATCTGGAACTGAACACATAGTCAAACGGATATATAGAGCACGTTTGGTACGTATGTTTAAAAATTGAAAATTGTTATTTAAAAACATTTGTGAAAATATGTGTAGGTAAAAAAATATGTGAAAACACATGTAATATTGTTTAAAAACTGAAAATTGTTGTTTGAAAACACAAACCAAACACCCCATAGTATTTGTATCATTGTCAAAAGTTTACTGTTTGCAAATTATAACTTACCCAAGCTTTGCTCCATTAAACTTTCTAAGAGCATTCCCATCAACAATTCTAAAAAATTTAGCATTTATCACCTCAAAATCCAATTTTATAACATATAACACACCACTTTACAATACAACCTATATCAAAACTTCTATTATTTTTACCATTTCATTTAAATATTGTTTCTTTATTATTTTTCAATAATTTTTTATTTTTCCTCTCTCCTCTGTCTCTCTCTTTCTCACAGCACTGTCAGCACCACACTACCATATCCACTCACCACCACCACCATTGGTATAACAAAACCCAACAGCCACCACACCCAACAAGCAATAGCCACCACACCCAGCAGCCAACAACCACCACAAACCCATCACCCACAAACCCACCACACAAACCACCACAGCACAGCCATAGCCACCATCATTGGCGGCACCCACAACCTCTGCAAATCGGATTCCCACCACCCAAAACCAAATAAAAAACTCGTTAAACTAACATCAAATCCACCAATCAAACCCAATACCACCACAAATCACAAACTCATGTTAGAAATCATAGACCCAAAATTAGAAAGAGCATATTTCTAAAATTTCTCACCCAAAATCAAATCACAAAACCCACCCAAACCCAGCCACACCTGTCGAAACCTAGCCATGCTCGCTAAACCACTGCAACCCAGCCACCTTGATCAACAGCAGAGACCCATAAACCACAAACTCGACCTCATCTTCTTCACGATTTCGCCGAACAACTACCACCATGGTTTTCAGTTGTGGATGCCGGTGAATGAAGAAAAGAGAAAAGAAATGAGACCAATGAGAGAAGGAAAAAAGAAATAGAGAAGAAGACATCGGTGAGAGAAAAAGAAAGAAGAGTACAGGGAGAGAGATGAGAGAGCAATAAAAAATTATTTTTTTAATAAGATTTGAGCTACAGTGCGCTCTCATTTTTGAGAGCGCACTATAGCAAGATTGCAAAAATTTTAAGATATAGGATGTTTGATGGAGTAGCATTTTATGGTTTTATATGCTCAAAAGTAGCATTTATAGCATTTACAACATTTGTTGTGAATGTTCTAAGTTACCTCTACTTTTTTGTTAAAAAACACATTTTAATACAAAAGTATGACACAAAACAGATCAAAAAGGTTAGGATTTGAAGAATTTTTTTGCACTATATCAAGCTGCCCATAAATTATATGCAAATTTGCAACAGAAAATGTTACATAAATGAATATTGAGGATTTAGTTTTACTATTATTTTTTTAAAAAGGACCTTACTTGGCAATACCTTTCAGCAACGTTAGTAGACAAGCAATGTGTAAATGACGAGGAAAAAATGAAATTTGATTTCTAAGTTTTAAGGGGTAATTACATTAAATCCACTTGTGGTTTGGGCGAAAATCACTTTGCCTACCCATGGTTTGAAAAGTATCACTTAACCCATCTGTGGTATGTTTCGTTTGTTTTCCGTAGCTCACCTCTATTAAAATTAGGGGTAAATAGGTATTTTTGCTCAAATTTTATATCTCTCTCCTCCCAAAACAAAAAATAGCACAAAAATGAAAGAGAAACAAGATCAAAAAGTGGTATTGGTATTCAATCTAGACATCATCTTTAACCACTTTTTATGGATAGTATAACCCCCAATCCAAAACAAACTTCAGAAGATCTCAAATTTATAAACCAAACCCACAATTGCTTTTGTCCCAAAATCACTATAATTGACCACGATCTGAAATGGGTATCATCGAAAAATACATCATTACAATTAATTTCATAGAAACGAATATTTTTCAACCAAAAAAAAAAAATCCAGTTCCTAAATATCAAAGCTTTAACACACGTAGCTATTTGACATCCAAAAATAGCAAAAGATCTATGAACACAACACTCCCATATAATAACAATCTGAATGATGAAAATTCAAAACCAAAACAGAAGCAGTCTGGATCTTCCTCATCTTCTCCGACATTGTGTACAACAAGTACATCCTCGACCGCAAGCTCTACAACTGGCCATTCCTGATCTCACTCACCACGATCCACATGTCCTTCTGTTCCTTCCTCGCTTACCTTCTCGTCAAAGTTTTCAAGGTCGTGGAACTCCCATCCACTATGACTCGTGACCTTTACCTCAAATATGTGGTACCCATTGGAGCTCTGTACTCCCTTTCCCTCTGGTTCTCTAACTCCACCTACATCTACCTCTTTGTCTCCTTCATCCAAATGCTCAAGGCTCTTATGTTGTTTGTGGTTTACTCCATCGGGGTTTTGAATACTGGGAGAGGTGAAAACAAAGGGGGTCTTTAGAATATAGGAGTTTTGAATACAGGGAGAGGTGAAATTAGGAGTTTTGAATATAGGGTTCAAATATTAATTATTACAAAACCCTCCCTTTTGATCTTGTTTTTCTTTCATTTTTGTGCTATTTTTTGTTTTGGCACTTGAACAAAATTTGAAACCCTAAATCGAGAAAAGACACATACTTTGATTTTATTTACCGAAACTACCTTCCCTAACTTCAATGTTGCGAAACTTGTGTTTTCTCCCCCTCCAAACACTCCAAACCACGAAAAACACGTTGATCTCACACAAGTCTCTCTCTCAAAAAGTTTCCGAGTTTTGGGTGTTTTGATTCGCGTTATGTTGTGTTTTGAGGTTAAGAGGTGTTTTTGTAACGGTTAGGCTTGAGGTGGGTTACAGAGATTGACGAAAACATACCACAGGTGGGTTAAGTAATACTTTTCAAACTACGGGTGAGCAAAGTGATTTTTGCCCAAACTATAGGTGGGTTATGTGTAATTACCCCACTTTTTAATAAAAATAGTTGCGTAACAATAAATAATAAGGTTGATACTTGGGGAACACATTGTTACGTTTTAAAACTAAAAGGAAATATTACAATTGTCCGATACTTTAAAGGGAAAAGTGCAATTTAGACTTAAATGCAAGGTATGGACTGTGGTGGAGGAACCAAGTTCTTGCTGATTGCCACAAATTGAAAGACATGGAATTGCCTGAGATTACATGTAAAATTGGTAAAAGAAAAAGAAAAAACAGTAGAAGTGTGTGTAGAAGGGAATTACGTGAGTATCCATGTCAATCTACTTGCTAACAAAATTTTTTGCTTGCATATAGATAGTACTCGTCAATTAAACTTTTAATTTGGTGAGTCTTTCAAGTTTCAACATTGTATCAAAGACTTCGTATTAAACTCTATTTACTATTTAGTGAATTGTGTGTACCCAAAATGTGGTTATTGGGCTTAAACTCTATTTGGGCTCACAATTTATTTACTTTGTGGGTTTTTGGATTTCCTACAACGGATGATCCTATGTTCGGCAACCCAAATACCTTTGTTCCCTATATTCTCAGAATTATTCTCCCTTTCCCCAGAATGATCACCCTCTTTCCTCAGTATTTGCTCCCTGAAATTGCCAACTTCATTCTCCAATTCCCATCTCTTATTTATAGCCTAAGGTTAGTGGAAGGATTATGTTGTTTTCATGATGAGTGGGAGGAGGGGTCCAATGCTATTACCCTTAAGTGGGTGTTTAGTTGGGAGTGGGAGGTGGTGAAAGTGGCATTGGAACTGGTTCCACAGCTGGATGGACTGCCCGGTAGCGATACTCCCTATGCTTCACTGGGCTTACGGGGACTCATCTTCTCGAGAAACTGCATTCCCCGAACAAGCAGGATCTTACCTTCGCAGTTTATATCATCACCAGCTTCATAGCATTTTCTGGATTTGAGTTGGGTGCCGAGGACCATCCGAACCGTGTTCGTGGACCTGATAAAAATGTAATTTTGCACATGATATTTTAGGACTTGAGGCCCAACAAGTTTTAGGCCTTGTATACGTGACATTATTGTGATGGGTTTAGTGGGTATTGGGCCTTCAAAGGAATAGCGTCCCGTACATGAATCTTTCAGTATTGTATCTAATATTTTATTTCTAACCATGTGTCAGTAATTATTAAGTATTCTTAAAGTTCATCAATCTAATGCTTTATATCAAACTCTCTGTGTGAGTAATTATTAGATATTTTTTAAGTAAAACTAATGAGGTGCTCCAGAATTGAGCCATACACTGCTCATGGCTGAATTCTAGTATCAGTGCTCAATAAGGAATCTAAGAAGAATTCATGATTAGATAGTTTGTCTTAAGTTTTGGATTGCTTTGGATTGAAATTTTGTATCTTTGTCCCGGGTGTTTCAAGTAGTATTGGTTTCTCTTGTAGTCTGTCGTTTGGTTATTTTTTCCGTTGAACTCTTGAATTGAAAATTAGTCATTAGTAATAGAAGTGCAAGTTGCACTTGAGTACAAAGAACTCTTGGAGCCTAAATGCAAAGCACAAACCTTTGTTTGCCTAATTGAAGTGAACACTTTTCTAAAAAATAATGTAATAAATTTGAAAATAATTAGTAACGAAAAGTACAACAATCAATTGATCAAATAATCATATAAATTGAAATATAACATTTTATATCATTTCTTTAATTACTTATTCAATTAATGAGTATTAATCAATATAAGTTTAAGTGTACAATTAATTATATGTTAAACATCAACTACTAAAGTAACTAAACAATAAATCGCATGAAAATTTATCCAAAAAAAAAAATCGCATGAATGAAGTTCAGGACAAAGCAGTTTTGGTACCAAGCAAAAATTTCAAGGGAATATATGTAAAGGTGGACAGGGTTGGCTTGTGTGTATAATAGCATACCCTAAAATTGACTTTTATACCAAATCAACACTTTATTTCAATAGATAAGCTAAAAAATCGCTCTTTGAGCTCGTTGAAAAAGCTCCAAATGCGTGCTTCTTCAAATGCGTCTCGTTTTGGAGACGAAAAATGGTGAAATTTTGGCGCATCACACTTGAGCACACTTTTTTCAACATTGAAATTGGTGTCTTAAATAATAAAGTGGTGTACACAATTTTTTTCCCCCCCCCTCAAGTTGTCTTCCTACAGGATTAATTGTGGGTCTCTTTTATTAGCTTTTATTTGTGAATTGGTGTTTTAGATTAATAAAAGATTTTGTTTAGTTTTTAATTTCTTTTTTTAAATCTTCTCTATCTTATTTTAATCTATCTTCTAATATGATCTGCCCTTTACAACCCAAAAGCAACCATTGTTTCAGCCCCTCCAAAACTCCAAAAACAAAACCACAACACACCTGGAAGACCTAACAAAAATCCTTCATTTTTCCAATCAATGTGAGGTGAGGGAGGCAGGGAGGAAGGATCGATGGCTGTGGCAAGGTGGAGGAGTGGCGGCGCAGTGAGGTAGGCAGAAAGGAAGGATTGGTGTCTGTTGGGAGGTGGAGGAGGGGCAGAGTGGTGAGGGACAGAGCGAGGATGGATAGTTGAGGTGGAGGAGAGACTGGCGACGGCAAGATAGAGGAGGGCAGTGACAAGTAACAAGTAATAGTAGGAGTGAGAGAGAGGGAGAGGGAGAGGGAGGTGGCTGAGAGTGAGGGATGGAAAATGGAAAATGAGGATTAGAGTTAGGATAGTTAGTATTTATAGTTAGGGTTTTTATTTTATTTTTTAACAAATATATATACAGGTCGGGTATGCACAATACCCGGACTTGACCTAAACTTGTTATGGGTTGTATTTCTAAAACCCAAACCCGCCTCATTTGCTTCGCGGGTCGGATCGGATCGGGTACCCGTGGGTTGGGTTTTTTTTTGTCATCTCTACTCATATCTCAAACCCAACACTCATACATGGCAAAGAATCTGGCGGGCAGCAACAAGGGAAATTTGACAATAGCAGCAAGGGAGAGTTGGCAACAAATCTAGCGGCAATAACGGTGGCAAATCCAACTGATTTCCGTTGGGTTTTTCATATGGGTTTGTGTTGATTTTTGTTTGGCTTGATTTTGGTTTGGGATGATTTTTGTTTGGCTTGATTGTGGTGGATTATAAACGGTTGAAATGGTTGCGATAGTGATGGTTGGGTGGTGCTAAGTTGATGGTTGGAGGTTTGTCTTCTTCTTCTCTGCTGGGTTGCTGTCTCTATTGGGAAAGAGAGGAACTTGAACTGTGAGAGAGAAAAAACAATAAATTATTGGTATGCACAGCTACAGTAACCGTGCATATTTGCACGGTTATTGTAGCAAGTGTGCAAATATACACATTTTTTACACCCATTGATTGGGGCAACTTTGGAGGAAAATTGTGAAAATTTTGACACTTTTTGTATTTTGCAAACTTTTGCAACCATTGATGCAGTTGCTCTAAGTAATTAAGAGAGCAATATAAGGTAAAAATGCAAAAAGAGGTCTCTCTCTCTCTCTCTCTCTCTCTCTCTCTCTCTCTCTCTCTCTCTCTCTCTCTCTCTCTCTCTCTCTCTCTCTCTCTCTCTCTCTCTCTCTCTCTCTCTCTCTCTCTCTGTGATATACTTTCTTAACTTGCAATAAAATGTAAAAATAGAGAGAGTAACCTAAGAAAGGACAAAGTTTAGAGCTATCTCCTTTAACCTACTTTATTAACTTACAATAAAATGTTAGCCTAAGAAAGGACAAAGTTTAAAGCTATCTGCTCTAACTTACTATATGTCAAAATTTATACATGAATGATCTCTTTAGTTGTCATATGTTCAATTGGAGGAAGATAACTCTAAACTGGTGTGGAGTTAGGTGAAAAAAATACTATTTTTGGAATATAAAATTGCATTACGACTATAAATTTAAAGTAAAATTTCTAATAATATATAACAAAAATTCATTATAGAACCGCTATGTAATTTAAATAACTTTTCCACACACACAGAAACTCTACCTTACGTAAAGTTGTCAAAATACACTTAACTTCTGCCGTTGAAATCACTACTAATACCTGGTATTGGTCAATTAGTAAGAGGAGAAATGGTTCAGGATTTACAATTTTTTAGATGTAATTTGTTTTCTCTTCTTGTCAATACCTAGTTTCTTGATAAAAAAAAATATCAAACTCAAATATTCTGTAAATCATAAGCCGTGCTTAATAAAAAAGAAAATGATCATGCAGGTAAACCATTGACACGTTCTAGCTTGTTTTTTTTATGAATTTTTTTCTTTTTAAATTATTGAACTAGTAGGATTCATGGACATATAGCAAAATGTAAATACACTTTAAAGCTATGAAATTTGAACAAACCCTTGGTGACGAAGATTGCTGCCCTCCATTCTCGCTTCCTTGTGTCTAGCTCTTTTCTACGTGTGTTGAGCATTCCTAGCTAATTGCTATGTGCTTGCCTTTTTATACTCTCTATAGTCTATACTTTGTTTGGTAGTGTTCACTTCTTCTTGTCATGTTTAATTGAGGTAGAATTAATCACCAGCATACTGATCATGAATACGCAATCATATTCTAAAAAATTTGATATTGTGATTGTTTTTTTTAAGGCTAAGAGAGATTTAGTTAGGTTATGTATAGACGTCAGATTGTTAACAGTACAGATTGAGACTTTATTTAATTTTCAGGTTTACAAATTGACGGGTGGCAGAGCTGAGAAACCTTCCAAAAGCTCAATTAGTTTGGTATATGGGTTCCACATTGCCTATGGGTGGAAATGATAATTGAAACTTGGATATCTGATGGTCCCACAGCTTCGTGCTGATTCCGGCGAGAAAGTAAAGTGTAATCGTGCTGCTTCCGGTGGAAAATAAAAGTAAATAACTCATTCATAATATCACTAAACCACAAATGTGCAGATTTCGGTTCCTCTTTTGAATGATTAAGGAGAAAGTTTAATTACAAATTTGGTGTTGTAACCTAAAACTATAATTTTATTTAATATTTTTTTATTAGATGTAAATTTTGATAAATTTATTGTTGGATTACATTTTCTTCTTATATTTTTCATACTTGCAAAATTTTTAAAAGCTCAAAGATTAATAAAAATGTCATTAATATCAATTGTTTAAATTGCAAATATTTGTAGTATAGAATTATGCATAACAAATAAGTTTATAAATTATATAATAAATAATATTCGATTGGTACAAAATCTTATATGCGTATTAATAGTGTAAAAAACATGTAATCTAACGTATATATTTTTCAAATATGTAGCAATCTTTGTTTTTTTTTAATAAAGAATTTGTAGTCTTATTTTACAACTAAGTTTGTAGCCAAACTTTGTTTAATTGTTAATATCCAAAGCTGTAAACATATTTGTTTTTGAATTACTTTGGTTACTATGGCATATGGTTTGTTAATTACTCTCAGGACTTGACCATATGGTTAAAATAAAATTCAAAGCTTCAAATTTACAATTTTGTTATGGATAGGACTTGTTCAATAAAATTTTTCACAATTTGTCAAGATGGTAAGTTGTGAATGATAAACAATCATTTTCACATGAACCTATAAGCAATATCATTTTTTTCACTACTCAAAACCTACCACTTTAGCAAATTGTGCAAAAGTTATCCAACAAGTTGTGTCACCATTTTTTTTTATATATAAATTTACTTCATGTGTTTTGAATATTACATTTTCCTCAACGTATATTTTGTAATTGTTGTTAGAAGTTTTGAATATAGGTTCCAAATATTAATTTTTACAATAACCTCTCTTTTTATTTTGTTTTTGTATGTGTTTTATGTTTTGGGAGGAAAGATACATAAAGGTAGAGCAAAATTACATATTTAGTTCTATTTTTAACAGAGATGGGTTATGGAACTTTAATTGAGCTAACCTCAAGAGAGTATATTATCAAATTTCAAACTACAAGTAGGCAACTTAAATTTTGGTTAAACCATAGGTGGGTAAGTTGTAATTTGCCTTAAAAAAGTTGTTTATGTGTTGTAGCATTCCCATGATAACAAAATCGAGGTTAATTTTATGTGCAACATTTAACAAAATGAAATAAATATTTATTATAATTTATTTTTTAAATGAAATTACTTTACCTTGGGCAAGGTGTTAAATGGTGAAAAAGAAAATTGAAATCTACTTTCTAATTTCAATTGAAAATAGTTAGGTAACAATAGCCGAGAGTTGGGGGAGGCAATGCTATGCTTTTAACTAAAATGAAATGTTATTTGCTCAAAAAAAAAAAAACTAAAATGAAATATTACAACCATCCTGTACTCAAAGAGGGAAAATTGCAATTTACTTTTAAGTTTTAATAAACTCAAGCAATAATGAAAGAAACTATCATACAAACACCAAGAAATCAAATTGATTACACCACAACAAATCAAATATATAGAAAAACCTTCTAATGTTAAAAAAAACAAAAAATAAAACATCTACATGAATTAATATAAGAAAAAAATACACTTTTCTTCCCTAATCTTTCACCTAATTTACAATGCAACCTTGAATTTTTGAAATGCACAACTGACCTCCCAACAAAAGTAAAGTTAAAATATTGAAATAAAATTTAGAAAGTACATTTTATATTTTAGCCTATTTTTTATTATGCCCCTTTATCTCCTAGTGGCCTTATACCTTTGTTTTCATGCCAGACTATTTGCAGTTGTGCCTTGTATTTTTGTTGTCTCATCTGCTGAAATGCCCTGAAAATGCCCCCAATGCATCACTTGGTTTTGAACTTGCAAATCTTGGAAGTGATCTTCTTGTCCTTGACTTCTCCCACACTTGTATTTAGCAATTTGATATCACAAAAAATTACTTTATATATTTTACTACCTGTCTTTACAAAATAGCAATATAGTGTTAGCGGTGCTAAAAATAGCAACATGGTGTAAATGTTATTTCTTTTTTCTTTTTTTCCCAAACTAAACCCACATCATTTTTTTTGTAAGTCTTAACATAAAGGGCCTTGATTAAATAAAAAGGCCCAGTATCTTGTGGAGCCTAACAGGCCCGCTCTGTCCCCTAATAATACTCTCGATTACTCCATTCCTCTGAAGAAGAAAAAAATCCCCTTTCCGCAACAATTCACGACACAATTGACAAAGAGGAAAGCAGAGGCAGCTGGGTCTCCTCCGCCACGAAAGCCCGAGATTGATGGCTTCCTCACCGACGCCCGGTACAAGGTCCGCTTTTCTAAACACCGCTACTCAGTGCTCAGGCTTTAAGTTATTCGTACAATGCGTTGAGCTATCACTATTAGGTTTTGTTTCTTCTTTCAATTACCTTATCATACCATACTCTTCTTTGTGCTTTTGTGTTTTGTGCCAGGAGATAGGCTGTTCACAAATCCAGTCCTAAATGTTGATTATCGATTTTGTCAAGTCTGTTGGTTCCTTGTATACATTAAAAGCTCATCTACCCAAATATTACCATACAATTTTGTTTTTCAAGAACATTTTTAGGATTTCTTATTCTCTAGATACACTGATGCTCAATAAATGTTTCCAGATGACTGTGTCAGTATTAATTCAACCATATGCGTTGAAGCAGTCCTACTTAGTCTAGCATCTCTTATTGTTGCAGAGTTGTATGGATTCGATTAGTACATTTATAAAGAAAACATTTTTGTTTTTTTGGGTTATTAAATAATGTGCAAATAAGAGGTCTGGTTTAGTGCAACCATCACAAGGTGCCGGGTTAATTGTTCCCCATTGCCTAGTGTGGTGTCTTTGGTGGTGGGAAAGAAATAGCAGGTGTTTTGAAGATAACGAGAGAGTTATACCAGATCTCAAGTTATTTTTCTTTAGAACTTTATTGGATTGGTTGGTTGCTATGCGAAACCAATCTATCTCTTCTTTTCTTGATTTCCTTGATTCTAGTAATTTTTGTACTGTTGACCCCTTGGCCCTTGTACTCTCCCGCACTCCCGGTGTACTTCTGTGTTCTTTTTTTTATATCAATAAAATTTATTACTTATCAAAAACAATTTAGGGGTAAGGGTGCCTACCAGTCATCTCTCTTAGACCAGTCAATGTGAGAGCTTATGAACTTTAAATCATGTGCAGAGAAATAATATAGATAGAACTTTAAAATAATGCTTAATTTGAAAAGATCATTTGGATTGAATCAAAACTTACTATTCCAACCAATTAAAAGGAACACAGTAGTTCTAATTTTAATTGGTTTTGAAGTGGTCTGTATCGGTGTAACTGTTTTCTTTTTTGTGGGAATGTAAGAACACCTGCTCTTAGTTCTTTCTTGATCTAATTTTTCAAAATTTTACAAAATATCATTGAAAGTTTGAAACAAAGCTCTCAGCCAACATTTTTAACAGCACTAAGAGAGTATGTCTTCTAAAGTTAAAACTATTGTTTCTTGCACAGCTTAATTTTATGTTCAAATTTACAATGGCGAAGAGGACTATAACATTTAAAAAACAAAGAAATGTATTGCAAGCAAACATCAAGGCTTGGAAAAGTAATATTTGATGGAGGTATAATCTTATCCTTCTACTCTCCAAGCACCCGGATAAGTATATGAGAAGAAATGTCAAAGTATTGAAAATTGACAATGTTAAATATAAACTACTCACATAAGATCAAGATTTTTATTTTTATAATTTTAAATTTATAGAATTACTAAAAAGAATAAGTTGATGAAGGCCTTGTAGATGTGAGGACAACACCAGTTACATCACACTTTATTATTATCTCATTTACATTTTTGTTTATTGAACTTTGAATATCAGTCATTCAAAGATTTTAAAAACACAACTGTTAAATGATGTTTTTCTTTGTGTGGAAACAGATTTCTATCTACCATAGCAATGGTTCGAAAACAAAACTCAAACTAAAATTTTTTTGAAACTAGAAAATTTTGAAACAATTGATCACAACTAAAAATATCAACTTGTCCAGCTTGTACTATTTAAATAATCATCAACATATGTATTTGATAAATCTCATTGTTTTTCTTTTAATCTAGTACATGAGTCACTTCATTTTTTCTTTCATCAGCAATTAGCCTTACTAAGGAAACATAGCTAATAGATCTCGCAATTGTCATAGAACATTCAAAACATACATAAACATCAGATTATAAGGTCACTTGCTTTGACATCATAATTATTTCAAAAGTGTTGATACAAAGACTGATTGGGCGCTAATTACCTCCATTTTCACCACTTGTCTCTGTTGAGTTGGCAGCTGGCATTGAAGAACTATTGAATGGTCTGGAAGCTTCTTGATGCAGTGATTGGAAGCTATCTTGGAACCAGACGCACAATTTTTTGAATGCATTTGAAGTAGCTTCACTGAATGACTGGAGAATTTGTGAGTCATAAAGTAATAGCAGAGATGTAAATACCCATAAAACGAGGATGAGCAATCCTAGAACGAGGATGAGCAATCCAAAGGGAGGTACAATAATCCGTAGCAGCAAGCCACAAGCTAAAGCTCCAAAAATGAGACACACATGCCTAAGAATAGGGAGGTATCTTGTGTTGGGAGTCAGTTGGCTTGTCACTGCCAATGCTGTAGCGTAAACAAATATGGCTATGACAAAAGCCAACATGGTTGCACCATGCGTTTGAAATGGGTCGCCAGAGCTTTGACCCCTGACTTGGAGGAGGGTAAGCAGCAATAATATGAGAAAGCCAACAGCAGTATGGATTGCAATGGAGGAATGGGGTACTAGTTGACTGCCACAAATAGAAGAACATGGAATTGCCTCAGATTAGATGCAATATTTGTGACTATACATGCAGTTGAAGAGTTAGCACGAGGAAATTAAGCAAATATCCATGACATTCCATTTGTCAACAAGAATTTCTGCTTTTAATGAGATTAATGCACTTACAAAATTTACAGTTGTATAAGTTAATTTATTTGTTGAGTCTTTCAATATTGTATCAAAGACTTCGAATCAAATCTTCCGATCACTAATGTAAACCTCTTCTTTTGTTCCTATGCTTACATCTAATATTCTTCTAGAACAATATGAAGAGAAGTTATCTGATTTTATTTTGCTGGCTCTTACCGAATAGTTGTTGTAAAAAATTTTAAAAAAAAATCCCCTTCATTTCTTTCACTCCTCTGTCTGCCATTGTCTCACTCTCCTAGGGTGTTTGCTTCGCTCAGTTTTCTTCTTCTATTAAAACTAGGACATAGTTTAGTTATAAAATTAATTGTAGCCTAAGACTATAAACCTTATTCAGTATCATTAACAATACTACATATTTCGAAAATCTAACAATTGGATTGCATGTTCTTTACGCTCTTAATACACATGTGAAATTTTGTGTCAATCGGCTATTATTTACTATATGATCTATATGATTATATTTTATGCATAATTTTAAATTTAAAAATTTGTAATTTAAATAATTTATTGATGGCATAGTTATTGATATAATTTTTTAGAAATTTTGCAAGTAAGGAAGATATAAAAAGAAATTGTAATCTAATGGTGGATTTGTCAAAATTCATCTCCAATAAAAAAAAATTAAGATTTTAGCATTAGGCTATAACCAATGACTCAGAGATAAATTAATTGGAATTGGTGTTCAAAATATGAGGAACAATTCGTTTATCCTTTTGAGAGTAAAAAAACAAACCTTTTGTATCTTGATTTTGATCCATCTTCTAATATTGACCTACCAAGTTGATTTAACTTTCAAGTCTTGGGAATTATATTTTATGGTTAGTCACCTCAAATCCAACAAAAATTCTAATAAAACTAAGTTGTTAGAAATCTGGTTCATAACAGACAAACTCAAATATTTTTTGTGAAAGACGATTCATTAAAAACAACTAAATAAGAACATCATGTTCAGGACACATCCAGTAACCTTATTGAGAACGTCCCTAAACACATCAATCAATTCACAAGCTCAAATATTCTCTAAACAATTAGCAGTGCAGGTAAGCTGTAAGGTTAAGGCCCGAAGGCCCATAAATCCAAAAAGCCCGAGGTAGGCACACCTCTGTATCACAATTCACCAGCACCACAACAGGACACAGTCATAACGCTTAACCCAAAAACAGAGCAAGATCCCCTGCAACATCACTAATAATGTCTATCCCATTCCATTCTTTTATAATTTATTCGACCCATTATATTATAAACTAGTAAATGAAGCCTTGGTGATGAAAATAATTACTACAAAAGCAACAAACTTGTTGTAGGAACCTCGGCTTATATATTGAAAAATGTAAAACAAAAACTAGTGCGTAGTGATTTTGACTAACCTGTCGGGTTCGGGACGAAGATTGCTGAGCCTATTCTCCATTCTCTCTCTCTTTTTGTTATATGTTACTTCGTAGAGATGAAATCTTAGTGGCTTAGTGCACTACCTCTTGCAGCGCTAATGATTCTGTACTCTCGTTCGCAACGTTCAGAGCTGATAGATACCACCTTAAAAGCTACATTTTTTATGAATAGAAAATCTTTTTATTTTTTTTGTCAGTAATAAGACTGAGGCCGACATTAAAATCTTTCAGGTTTTTTTTTTTAATTTATTTATTTTAATCAGCACCTAATGCACTGTTTATGAAAAATGAACCGGCCATTTAGGAAAAGAAGACTTTAAATCTTTTTTTTTTTCTTTTTTGAGAAGACAATAGAGAATCTTGTTTGATTCTAAGAGTAATTTTTAGTTATCCTCGGAGTATAGAGAATCGTGCTCTCTCCTTTCACATTCATGATGGGGTCCGTTCATTAAATTTATAATGGGGTCCACAATAAATGTGAGAGGAGGGAGAATCATTTATCCGTTAAGAATTTTCCTATTTCTAGTCTTTGGGTTTAGATGTGGGTCCTATCTTCATAGTCAAAAAAAAAAAAAGACTTTGAGTTTGGGACTTGGTGCTGATTATTGCGTCCAATACAAAACGCGTTTCAGGTTTTTTTTTGTGAGTAATAAGACTTAAGTTGGGATTGGCATCTTTGGGTGCTGGTTTTTGCGTCCAACACGTTTCAAGTTTTTTTTTTTTTTTTTTTTTTTTTTTTTTTTATTTATAAAATTTTTTAAACCAGCACGTAATGCACTTTTTATGGAAAATGAACCGTGCATTTAGGCTTACGAACATTAATTTTGTGCATAGTAATTTTTATATATTTTTTCAGTTTTCAGCAAAATAAACAGTATTTAGACTCACTTTTAATGAGTGTTTGGATTTAACAGTGCATAGAGGCTAGTGAACAATAACTTTAATAGTGAACCGTAACTAAAAATTATTTTTTTATTATTTTTAGTTTTTAATTTTCAGCTTTTAGCAAAATAAACGGTATTTAAACGGACCATTAAGTCTTACTCACTCACTCTCACTTTTGTCCAAAAAAAAAAGTCTTACTAACTCACATCTAATTATTGTCTTTAAATAAGATTTTTAAAAAAAAAAATTTAATAGGAGAGTGAGAAGACTTTAAATCATATTATATTATATATAAGTTGAGCTTAGAAGCTATGGTTGCATCATGTGTTTTCACCAAATTACAGAAATTTTATTAAATTTTTAAATTTTTAAAAAACTAAAAAGGAATAGTATACTACTAGGACTCTAATTCGTGTAAAAAAAAAAAACTGTAGATTAATATTAAATTGATCAAGACTCTAATTCATTCTTATCTATAATTCAAAAAATCAAGACTCTAATTCATTTTTATCTCTAAAAAAAAAATACTGCAACCAAATTGCAGAGATTTTATTAAACTTTTAGATTTTTAAAAAAACTAAAAATGAATAGTATACTACCAAGACTCTAATTCATATTTAAAAAAAAACTGCAGATTAATAATCAGGACTCTAATTCATTTTTATCTCTAATTCAAAAAATCAAAACTTTAATTCATTTTTATCTCTAAAAAAAATACTGCTTCACATAAGAATTGGGTATAAGTTTTAACGTAAGCAAAAAAAAAAAAAAAAAAAGTTATTCTAGAGTCCCATGTTGATGAGAAATCCAAAGAATTGAAAACAAAGGAAGAGATTATAGGGGGGGAAGGAAAAAGTCATTCAAGAAAAGTTAGATAGCATCGCGTCGTTGCAGAGTGAGGTTGCTTCCTTCCAGGTGAGGCATTAGCATTGGACTTCCCAAAACCAATAACTTAAATCTGTGTCAACAAGATTTCTATGTTATTACTTATTGTATATGTTGGTGCAAACACAATGATAATGGAAATACACAAAGAGAAACTGAATAATACTTTTGATTTTTTTTTATTAATTTAAAGAGAGAAATTACACAACACTATTTGGACTGAAGCGCGGCACTTGCTCTCTTTAAGGAGATTCAAGCCCTTGGTTGGCTAAACTTTGTAACCGGTGCAGACCGTCTCTGGCTTGTCTCCCCTAGGATACAACAGCCCAACAAGTGTCGTATGGCTAGAACAACCTCTGCACAAAGTGTTCAAGCCCAAAACTCCACCAGAAAGAACACCCTTCCTTGCCAAGAATCTCTCTATTTTTTTAGAGTATATTACAGTTATCTGGATTATGTCTGAATGAGTCTATTTATAGGCTCAATGGGCCTCACGAAATTACTACCCAAATTAATCTGATTAATTAGGTCCATTATTCTGATATAGTGGGTGTTACAAGATTAATTGCTGGATATTATTCTGATGGACTAGAGTTACACAATTAATGGTGAGATAAGGAGTTTTCTAAATAATGAAAAGGCCCAAACGGATTGTCCATTAAGTGGGTTAATGGCTCATTATTTTCCATAATAAAAATGGAATATTAATTCGGGTCATTTACTCACCAACGGATATGGTAATTACTCTGAATGGGCACGTGTCTGGCCCAATATTTGAGACAATTCATATTGGCCCATTAATCACCACAATTAAAAAGAACAAAATAGTCTCTCTCCTTTTCAATGTGGGATTAAACATTTTCATTAACTCCTCATCTTCCACATTCACTCCCACATCTTTACATTTATTTTATCACATTTATTCATTTTAATTATTTAATATTAAAATGCTCCAACAATCCCCCACTCATTTTAATATTAAATTTTTAGTTAAAGAGAGATTACTAGGCAAAGATGGGTCACTATGCATCATGAAGGTGTGCTCTGCATTGAACCTTCACTTAATAAAACAGCGATCTCAACTCCAGAGTCGTAGTGGTCTCCGACTTGAACTAGGACTGCTTTTGGGAAATTAAGCGTCACTGCTTACACATAACAACCCAGGTGTTGACATGAGCTTTTATAGCTAGCACTTTACGGCCATGTGCTGATCCCGGTTTCATGAGTGTATTTGAGATTAAGTCCAAATCTCATAGGGAGCGGCCCCACCCCCACACTCACATAGGTGAAATTTTGTCAAGGGTGCTCTTGTAATTCTGGCACCCCACTCATACGAGCTACAAATTTCATTAAGAGTTTTTTACTCAACCTCTCCACATTACAGGATAAATGCACTTACATCATAGGGATGAACAATTAAAATTTTTTTACAAAATAAATAATTAAAAAAAAATTGTGCATTTGTTACGATCATCGTATGATTCGTTTTTCCCATTGAACCCAATTCTTAGGATCTCTGGTCTTTGGGTTGGGTATCCTCATACATGGCTCATGATTCTATGTACTTTAGTCCCATCTCCCTCGATGTATTTCAGACTCTATCTTTTGCCAAGGCCTTGATGAATGGATCTGCAAGATTATCATTAGATTTAATATAATCCACACTTATGATGCCACTACTCAAATAAGATCGCACGGTACTGTGCTTTCTTCTTATAGGTCTGGATTTACCATTGTAATAACGGTTTTTAACTCTACCAATTGCAGCAGTGCTATCACAATGAATTAATATAGGTGGAATTGGCTTTTCCCAAAGTGGAATTTCATATAACAAATCTCTAAGCCAATTTGCTTCTTCACTAGCTGAAGCTAATGCTATTAATTCAGCTTCCATTGTTGAATTAGCAATTATTGTTTACTTTTTTGATTTCTAACAAATAGCACCACTACCTAAGGTAAAAATATAACCAGTGGTAGAAAGAGAATCACCTGACAAAGTATTCCAATCGGCATCACTAAAACCTTCAATCACAGCAGGGTATTTTTTATAAAACAAGCCATCACTTTTGGTACCAATTAAATATCTCATGACTCGCTAAATAGCTAGCCAATGATCTTTACTAGGTTTGCTAGTAAATCTGCTTAGCACTCCTACTGCATATGCAATGTCAGGTCTAGTACAATCAGTAGCATAACGCAAACTACCAATGATGCTAGCATAATCTTTTTGATTAAAAATCTCATCATCATTATTCATAAGAAACAAATGAACACTAGAATCAAAAGGAGTAGCTACACTTTTGTGATCATGAAAATTATATTTTCTTAACATAATGTGATTGATCAAGATATATTCCATCACACGCTTTTGTAATTTTCATGCCCAAAATAAAATTAGCCTCACCAAGATCTTTCATATCAAAATGGCTTTTAAGCATATTTTTAGTCTCATTTATAACATGCATATTTGAGCCAAAAATCAACATATCATCCACATAGAGGCTAATAATAACATGTAAATTATTCCATGATTTAGAATAAATACATTTATCACATTCATTTGCTTTATAACCATTCTCAATCATGCAGGAATCAAACTTTTCATGCCACTATTTAGATGCTTGTTTTAAGCCATATAGGGATTTAGTTAGCTTACATACCTTGCTTTCTTGTCTAGGCTCTACAAAGCCTTCGGGTTGATCCATATAAATCTCTTCCTCTAGGTCCCCATTTAGAAAAACAGTTTTTACATCCATTTGATGAATTTTCGAATCAAAAATTGCAACAATAACAATTAACAATCTAATAGATGTAATTCTTGTTACCGGAGAAAATGTATCAAAGAAATCAAGATCAGCTTTTTGTTTAAAGCCTTTTGCAACAAGTCTAGCTTTAAACTTATCTATTGATCCATCTGGTTTCAACTTTTTTCTAAGGACCCATTTACAACCTATGGTCTTACAACCCGGTGGAAGATCTACTAATTTCCAAGTTTTATTAGAAATTAGAGATTCCATCTCATCATTTACAGCCTCTTTCCAAAATATAGCATCAGGTGATGTTAAGACCTCTTTTAAATTTTGAGGATTTTCCTCAATGTTAAAAACATAATAATCAACACCAAAATCTTTTTTAACTCTAGCTCTTTTACTCCTTCTAGGTTCCATTTCAAAATTTTCTTGATTTTGTAAATGTGAAGTAGAAGAACTAGGTTGTGACAAAATATTTTCTTCACCCCCACTATTTTTCAATTTAAAAGGAAATTTTTCTTCATGAAAAATTGCATCACCGGATTCAAAAATTATTTTGTTTTCAAGATCAAAAAATTTATAGGCTGCACTATTAAATGCATAACCAAGAAAAGCACAGGTAGTAGCTCTTATACCTAATTTAGGTATTTTAGGGTCAGTAAGCCTTACATAAGCAAGATAACCCCATACTCTCAAATATCCCAAATTTGGCTTATGTCCTTTCCACATCTCAAAAGGTGTGGTGTGTGACTTTTTATGTGGCACCCTATTTAAAACATGACATGCAGTTAAAATAGCTTCACCCCAAAAATTTAAAGGTGCACCAGATTCAATTAACATGGCATTTGTTAACTCAATTAAAGTTCTATTTTTTCTTTCAGCCACACCATTAGAAGCAGGTGAATATGGTGCAGTAATTTCATGGATAATTCCCAAAGACTGAACAAATGAGTTGAATGCACTTGATTCATACTCACGGCCTCTATCACTTCTTATTCTTTTTATTTTTCTACCGAATTGATTTTCAACTTCTTTTAAAAAATCTTGAAATTTTTCAAAAGTATCACTTTTATTTTTCAACAAATAAATAGTTGTATATTTTGAGAAATCATCAATAAAAGTGATAATATATCTATTTCTTCCACGAGTTAAAATTCCCTCAAATTCACATAAATCAGAGTGAATTAACTCAAGCAATTCGGTATTTCTTACAACACTTTTATGAGGCATTTTTGTAATCTTAGCTTGACTACAAGTTTCACATTTTTCAAAATCTTTTGACAGTCTTGGAATTAATCCTAAACTACTCATGATTCCCACATATCTACTATTTATATGACACAAACGAGCATGCCAAAAATTAATAGAAGAAAGCATATAAACTGAATTGGTAGATGCTTTATTATTCTCAATATTCAATTTAAACATTCCATCACAAGCATAACCCTTGCCCACAAATAATCCCTTTTTAGTGATTACATAATTATCAGATTCTATAGTTTGCTTGAAGCCAGCCTTGTTAAGCAAAAAACTTGACATCAAATTCTTCCTCATGAACGGAGTATAAAGTACATCTTTCAATGTTAGCACACGTCCAGAAGTGAATTTCAATTCAACCTTACCACTCTCAAGAACGTTGGTTTTACTAGAGTCAACAAGCATAACAGTTTTTTCTTCTTCAAAAGGAGTGTACAATTTGAACCAATTTTTGTCATAGCAGACGTGCCTATTAGCACCAGAATCTGCCTACCACCCTTTACTATATTGCACCACATTGATGTCTGTAATCATAGCCACTAAAGGCTCTTCGGTTATGTTAGCCTGCGGGACAGATTCACGTTTCCGAAATTTGCAAAATCGAGCAATATGCCCACTCTTGCCATTGACAAAACAGGATCTATTAAATTGATCTTGTGAAGGGGATCCTTGGTTCTTATTGTAATTTTTATTCGGGTTTCCCCTTCCTTGAGGTGATCTATTATTGTTTTTAAAGGCTTTCTTTTTTGGCTTCAATTGACCATTTCTAGGAAAATGATTTTTGGGCATATTATTATTGGATGAAATAAGGTTTACCTTTGTGGTGGAATTACCATTGCTCTCTTGTGTCATGAGTGCATCTTGTCCTCTAGCCTCTTCTTCCACACGGATGCGCATGATCAAGGTCTCCAAGGATGTCTCCTTTTGTTTGTGCCACAAAGTCTTTTGGAACTCCCTCCAAGATTGTGGTAGTTTGTCAATTATGCCAGCTACCACCAAATTGTCTCCGATCTTTATGCCTTCGGATCTCAACTCTGCTACAATCATTTGGAAGTCTTGTGCTTGATCCACCACCGATTTTCCATCCACCATTTGATAACGAAAAAATCTACTAGCAGCATACTTCTTTGCACCTGCCGCCTCGGTATCATACTTGCTTTGCAAAGCTTTCCAAATTTTTTTAGCAGACTTGTAAGTTGTATCATAATAATCATAGAAATGATCGGCAAGACAATTCAATAGATAAGAGCGACAATTATATTCATCTTTTGTATACTTATCTATTTTTTCTTGATGGAGAATATATTCTTCGTCACTCATCTCATCGGTAGGAACCTTTGACGGATTCTTCTCAGTGAGGATGTAGGCAACTTTGAGAAGGCTCAAGTAGAAGAGAACCTTTCCTTTCCACCTCTTGAAGTGGGCTCCCTTAAAGCGAAAGGGCTTGTTGAGATCACCAACAGGCTCATTTGGTTTCTCTTGTGTAGGCTCCAGAGCTTGAATCTCCTTAAAATTGTTGGTGCAAACACAATGATAATGGAAATACACAAAGAGAAACTGAATAATACTTTTGATTTTTTTTTATTAATTTAAAGAGAGAAATTACACAACACTATTTGGACTGAGGCGCGGCACTTGCTCTCTTTAAGGAGATTCAAGCCCTTGGTTGGCTAAACTTTGTAACCGGTGTAGACCGTCTCTGGCTTGTCTCCCCCAGGATACAACAGCCCAACAAGTGTCGTATGGCTAGAACAACCTCTGCACAAAGTGTTCAAGCCCAAAACTCCACCAGAAAGAACACCCTTCCTTGCCAAGAATCTCTCTATTTTTTTTAAGAGTATATTACAGTTATCTGGATTATGTCTGAATAGGTCTATTTATAGGCTCAATGGGCCTCACGAAATTACTACCCAAATTAATCTGATTAATTAAGTCCATTATTCTGATATAGTGGATGTTACAAGATTAATTGCTGAATATTATTCTGATGGGCTAGAGTTACACAATTAATGGTGAGATAAGGAGTTTTCTGAATTATGAAAAGGCCCAAACGGATAGTCCATTAAGTGGGTTAATGGCTCATTATTTTCCATAATAAAAATGGAATATTAATTCGGGCTATTTACTCACCAACGAATATGATAATTACTCTGAATGGGCTGTCAAGTAGGAGGATCCAAGGTGCTGATTCATTTCCAAATTTGACACCTCCACCCTTTACCTCCCCCTTGCGCACGTATCGGGCCCAATATTTGAGACAATTCATGTTAGCCCATTAATTACCACAATTAAAAAGAACAAAATAGTCTCTCTCCTTTTCAATGTGGGATTAAACATTTTCACTAACTCCTCATCTTCCACATTCACTCCCACATCTTTACATTTATTTTATCACATTTATTCATTTTAATTATTTAATATTAAAATGCTCCAACAGTATATATATTTTTATTTTCAGAAAAAAGGAACGATAGATGTTGAGGAGCGGATCGGAGAGGCATTTATTTATTTACATATATTCTATAAATTTTATCATAAAACCGAGTAGTGCACAGGCCTTTAACTAGTACCTATAAGTGATTGGGTAATATGTCCCTATCAATGGGCTAGGGTAGCTACAGTGTTTTTTTTCTTAGTCTTCCATTTGTACTTTTTTTTTCTTTTAAATGTTTATAAGAACCCGCATATATATTGTTATACTGACACAATAAATTTCACAATATTTTCATAATTATTGAGTTGCAGCGCTAATGATTCTGTACTCTCCTATGCCACTTTCAGAGTTGATAGATACCACCTTAAAAGCTACATTTTTAAGAATAGAAAATCTTGTCTCTCTGTTTCAAGTTTTTGAGACTTATTTTGATTTGCCTTTGTTTAGAGTTACAGATTTACCCTTTCTTTTGTGCAAAAAGCTTCTGATCCGGTGAGAAGTCACGGGTATATAAGTATTCTGACTCACATCTAAGAAGTCCTGTCTTTAAATAAGATTTAAAAAAAAAATTTAATAGGAGAGTGAGAAGTCTTTAAATACCTGTAAGTGATTGTGTAATTTGTCCCTATCAATGGGCTAGGGTAGCTACAACATTTTTTTTTCTCAGTCTTCCGTTTGTACTTTTTTTTTTCTTTTAAATATTTATAAGAACCCGCATATATATCGTTATACTGGCACAATAAATTTCACAATATTTTCATAATTATTGAGTTGCAGCGCTAATGATTTTGTACTCTCCTACGCCACTTTCAGAGCTGATAGATACCACCTTAAAAGCTGCATTTTTAAGAATAGAAAATCTTGTATCTCTGTTTCAAGTTTTTGAGACTTTTTCCGATTTGCCTTTGTTTAGAGTTACAGATTTACCCTTTCTTTTGTGCAAATAAGCTTTTGATCCGGTGAGAAGTCACGGGTATATGAGTCTTCTCACTCACATCTAAGAAGTCTTTAAATAAGATTTTTTATTTTTATTTTTTAATTTTAATAGGAGAGTGAGAAGGCTTTAAATACCTATAAGTGATTGTGTAATTTGTGTTCCCTATCAATGGGCTACAGTAGCTACAGTGTTTTTTTTTCTCTTAGCCTTCCATTTGTACTTTTTTTTTCTTTTAAACATTTATAAGAACTTGCATATATATTGTTATACTGACACAATAAATTTCACAATATTTTCATAATTATTGAGTTGTAGCGCTAATGATTCTGTACTCTCCTACGCCACTTTCAGAGCTGATAGATACCACCTTAAAAGCTACATTTTTAAGTATAGAGAATCTTGTCTCTTTGTTTTGAGTTTTTGAGACTTTTTCCGATTTGCCTTTGTTTAGAGTTACAGATTTACCCTTTCTTTTGTGCAAATAAGCTTCTGAGGTGAGAAGTCACGGGTATATAAGTCTTCTCACTCACATCTGAGAAGTCTTTAAATAAGAATTTTTTTTTTTATTTTAATAGAAGAGTGAGAAGTCTTTAAATACCTATAAGTGATTGTGTAATTTGTATTCCTTATCAATGGGCTACAGTAGCTACAATGTTTTTTTTTTCTCAGTCTTCTGTTTGTATTTTTTTTAAAATATTTATAAGAACCCGCATATATATTGTTATACTAATACAACAAATTTCACAATATTTTCATTTTTTTTAATAGGAAACTTTCATTTAATTATAATAATGAAGCATCATGAAACAAGGCTTCCAAGGCAGGTGGAGGAGAATCCTCAGTCCAAAATAAATCCTCATCTAAAGTTCTAGCATATTGGGCAAGAACATGTGCCACTGTATTCCCTCCCCCTCCTAATCTGATTAGTCCTAGCCCAATATAACCCATGTATCAAATGACGAATATCATCCACCACACAACCAAGAATGGAATGATTAGGCAAAGATGAAGAAATGGCTTGAATGACATTAGCATTATCACCCTTAATTATCAAACTTGAAAACTCAGCATCCACGGCAAACTCCAAGGATCTTCTATAGGCCATTAACTTGGCTTCTTCATTGTTTTTTGCACATGGTCCGATAGCAGACATTGCAGCCATAACCTCCCCCTTATCATTTCGAATAATAGTCCCTATACCTATTTTGTTTAGCCTCAAAAACACAATAGCATCAAAGTTTAGCTTGTATACATCTGGCGGTGGAGGTTGCCACTAGTCAAAATTAATATGCTTAGTACGATCCACTGTCAACTACACCTGGGCTTGCTGAAATTCTAGAACAAAGTCCTTTGCTCGCTTGTTCAGGCATTTAGGATCCTTTAATTGATCTCCATGCACAACGCAGTTTCGCTGGTTCCAAATAATCCACGCCAGCACCCAGAACAGCTCTAACTCTTCAACCGTTAACCTGTCCACTAGAAACTCCATTAGTTGAAGTGTATCACGAAAAACAGAGGGTCCTTTCTGCAATTTCGAAATGCTACCAACCCATACGTCTTGCACCACAGCACATTCCCACAATGCATGAACTGTTGTCTCCACCTCTTTGGTACACAATTGACATTTATCTTCAGTTATGATCCTCCGGCGTGATAGATTGTAGGATGTTGGTAAAATATCATGGCAAGCTCTCCATCCAAATATTTTGACTTTATTTGGAATTTTAAGCTTCCACAATACCGGCCAAATTTTTTTCCTAGCACAGCCGCTTGAAGTCTCGGCCCTATCCCCATGGAGTTGAATCTGTCTAGCAAGCTTATACGCGGACTTAACAGAAAATTTACCGTTCTTGTTGTGCAGCCAAAGGATTGAATCTGGAACAGATCTTCGACTGAGGGGGATTCTAAAAATAGCTTCAACGTCTTCGCTGTGAAACATTCCCATAATCATGTCTCTTCTCCATAAATGTAACTCCGGATCACTAAAATCTGATACTGCTAAATCTTCAACCAGCTCATGTCTTGGGTACAAAATTTTATTCGTGGGATGGTTAGGAAGCCACCTATCCCTTACAACACTTATGGAAGATCCATTACCAACCCTCCAACACGAACCCAATCTAAGAATAGGCAAGGCAGCCAATATACTTCTCCACACATAGGAACAACCAGGCAATTCTTTGGCCTCTAGAAAAGAAGACCGAGGGAAATATCTTGCTTTGAAACACTTGTATAGCAAAGAGTCATTCCCTTAGATCAATCTCCAACCTTGTTTAGCCAACATGGCTAAATTAAAATCTCTCAAATCCCAAAAACCCATACCACCCTCCTTCTTTGAAATTAACAGCTTATCCCACCTCTTTCAATGGATTTTCCTTTCATCACCTACTTGACCCCACCAGAATCTAGCACACATACTATTTAGTTCATCACATAGTTTCATAGGAAGCTGGAACACACTCATAGTGTAAGTGGGGATAGATTGGGCCACTGCCTTTATCAAAATTTCCTTTCCAACTCTTGATAACAACATACCTTTCCAACCTTGCAGCTTCTTCCAGATTAGGTCTTTTAAATAAGAAAAAGTATGATACTTAGCTCTTCCAATTAATGTTGGCAACCCTAGATAAGATTCAAATCTCTGCACCTCCTTCACCCCCAGAATTTATAGAATTTGTTGCCTTTGATTACCTGTGGTATTACTGCTGAAATAAACTGAAGATTTCTCCAAATTCACACATTGCCTTGAAGCCTGTGCATATGTTTGAAGAATTTCCCTTACAGCTTGCCCTTCATTCTATATAGCTTGACAAAACAACAGAGAATCATCAGCAAAGAGTAAGTTGGTAATTCTGGGTGCCCCTCTACATATGGAAACCCCTTTAATCCTCCCTTCAATTTCTGCTTTTGCCGATAGAGTTGTAAAGCCTTATGCACATAAGAGAAACAGATATGGTGATAATGGATCACCTTGTCGTATTCCTCTTGATAGATGTATCATACCATAAAGTTTCTCATTCACCAGAATAGAGAAAGTTGGAGTAGTGACACAACTTATCACCCTCTCTATCCACAATGCTGGGAAACCCATCTTTTCCATAATCCCCCTAAGAAACTGCCACTCCACACAATCATAGGCTTTGCTAACATCCAATTTCAATGCCAAAGACACTTTCTTCCCCTTCTTCCTAGCATGCATTGTATGTAGTGTTTCATAGGCCACCAAAACATTATCTGTAATCAATCTCCCTGGTACAAAGGCACTCTGGGTGGGCGAGATTATATATGGAAGCACCTATTTCAATTTGTTTGCCAAAACTTTTGACATAATCTTATAAATCACATTACATAAATTTATAGGTCTAAAATAAGAAATTTTTTCAGGATTTTTCACTTTTGGAATAAGGACTATGTTTGTGTGGTTTATCTCAGGTAGCATGTGACCATTATTTAAAAAATCCAAAACAGCTATAACAACATCATCACCCACTATGTGCCAGAATTTTTGAAAGAAAAGGGCATTCATACCATCAGTTCTTGGAGCTTTTATAGGTCCAATATGAAATAAGGTCACTTTCACGTCTTCTACAATAAACTCCCAAGACAAAGCCTCTTGCATTTCTTCAGTCACCATCTGTGGAACAGCATCCAGGCACTCCTCCATCCGGTCACATGCACCAGCCTGAAATAGGGTTTGAAAATAATCAAAGGTAGCTACCACCACCTCCTCTAATTCTTCCACCCATTGCCTTTGGCTATTTTTGATACCCTGGATATGATTCTTTCTCCTCATTTGTGAAGCCGTGGAGTGAAAGAACTTAGTATTTTTATTACCATGTTGCAACCATGAAATTCTAGACTTTTGAGCCCAATAAATTTCCTGTTTTTGGAGAAACTCATCCATCTTTTTGTTTAACTCTAGATATTCGGCCTTGCTATCAGAAGTCATCTCCTCTTTATTTAATCGGCCCAGCCTCTTCTGAATCTGTTTGATTGCCTCTTCATCAGGAGTTGTTCTTGCCGAGCCCCACTTCATTAATTCTAGACCACAGACTTGTATCTTCTTCAAGGTTGAAGCCAAACCCTGCTCAACAACCAGCTCACTATCTGAAGCCTCCTTTATCATAGCCTCACTGTCCTCCATGAGTAGCCAAGACTCCTCAAAGTTAAATCCTTTCTCCCTTCTTTGTGGAACAAAAAATTGAACTTGCAAAAGAATTGGTAAATGATCTGAAGCATGAGTTGAAAGGTGCAGAACTTTGCTCATTTGAAATTTCCCAATCCAGTCTTTATTGGCCACAGCTCTATCCAATCTAATTTTAGTATTTGCCTCGCCCGATCTCCTATTATTCCATGTAACATGATATCCTTTATAACCCAGATCCTAAAGCTGACAAGACTCCAAAAGTAGCCTTAAATGCATCAACCTGTGAATATTGTGGTGGTCTTTTACTTTTCTTCTCAGAGGCATGTAAAAAAGCGTTAAAATCCCATACAACTAGTCAAGGTCCTTCCACAAATGTCTTCAAATATTCCAACAATCTCCAAGACTTTTCCTTTTGTTGAGCCTCTGGCCATCCATAGAAACAAGTCAAAAGCCATTTAAAGCCATCTTCCTCTGTAACTACAGCCAAAACATGGTTCACAGTGTAGTTGATGACCTTTAGTGTGATAGAATTTTTCCACAAAAGTGCTAACCCTCCACCCTAATCAAGATGCTTCACAATAACTTTATTCTGATACGGCAAATTACCATATAAACTTTCAAAACCATCTTTATCCAGTCTAGTCTTCATCAGAAAACAGATTGTGGGAGCTTGTTCTCTCACAATTTTGCGAAGGTTACGAGCTGTCCAAGGGTTCCTAAGCCCTTGGCAGTTCCAACTTAACAACCTCATTACTTCCGGCAAGGGTGGCTATCCACCCCCGCCGATAAATCATCTGAAACTCCTTCCTCATTGACGACCTTCCCTCTCTTATGTTCATTCTTATCAACTTGCTCACCAACATCATCTCTCATGTCTCTCTTCCCGAATGTTGGGAGTGTGATTGCACGGGCTAATCCACCAAGCCCAAACTCCATTCTATTAAACCGGGTCCATGTAGATTTGGGCTTAAAATTAGACAGCCCAGCTCCATCCATGGATAGCTAATTGTTGTGTGGCACGTGCTCAAGAAACTTCTCTGACCTGGACGCTACTTGCACCTCATCCCTATTAGCAGTATTAACTTCCTTCGCAGTCCACGTATTCAAATCAGGCATGCCATTTAATAATAGCTGAATATCCGGCTTTGAAATTACTGCCCCAGAATTATGCTCCTCCACGTCAGCTCGGTTTGCACCTAACACTGCATCAGCTTGCATGGAATCCGTAACTGGTCCTAAATTCTCGGCATCAACTCCATCAGTTACCCTAGGGTTTTCGTTACTTGCTTCAGCCGCCGTCTGCATGGAAACAGCCACCGGAACTTGAACCCGACCACTACTTGCACCCTCCTACATAAAGGATTTAAGCTTGGAATAATGGTGAACTGTGACTCCGTCGTCTCTAGTGACTGCATCATGACTGACCTGGCCAAACCGTTCCTTTCGCCAGTCAAACTCCACTCTGGCCTCTTCCCTTTCATACTTCCTGCGAGGAGGTGATAGAGTCCGACCCCCCGTGGCTTTAAGCCAGTCCCTATATTGACAAATAACCTCCCTGTCGTTCTTGGTTGCTGCGAAATAAGGAGCACAATGCTTTAAATCATGGCCGACCACAAAAATGACAAAACAGGGGGAGGCGCTCATATTTGAATGTGACCCAGTGACTCTTGCCATCAGAACCAGCCAAGAAAGCCCCTTGCCAGATCGACTTTACTATTGGAATAGCAACCTTGACTCTCATAAAGTAACTTTGTCCCTCAAACTTCTGTTTTTTCTCAACCTCAACCACTGAACCTAATCTACTTCCCACTGTTTCTGGGATTTTAGGCGACACCAAGTCAAACGGGGTGCCAAAGGGCAACCGAATCAAACCTAACATTATCCGCCGTCATTCCTGCTTTCCAACGAGTCAACAACAAAACCTGATTATCAAAGGACCACGACCCTCCCTTAAGCACCCGATCCATCTCAAACTCAGTTTGAAACTTGAGTTGAAAAAGATTTGTTCCCACTTCTATCATCTGAACACCTTCCTCCAAACCCCATGCCCTTTTCAGCGTAGTTATGGCTGCCTTCCTATTGAACGGCCGACAAGTAAGAAACTTCCCAATCAGACTAAGTGCACAACTCTCCATCCCTTCTTCGCACCCTTCCTCCGGAATCTCAATGATCTCTTCCTCATCCGAAGTCAACTTCATCTTCTCCAGTATACTCGTAACATCGTCTGCCATGGTAGCGGATTAAGAAAATAAAAAGCAAACCCTTAAGAAACCCTAAGGGAGAAATATCTCGTAGTAACGAGAGAGAAAGCTCCTACGACTGAGGAGAGTTAGGTATATACACAACACAAATATGAAACTGTGACCAACCACGAAAATAAATGTTTTGTGAAAATGTTGTAACATTTGTTGGGTAAATGTGTAAAAGTTACAATACTTTTGGTTTGTTCAATATGTACTATTCATCTTTTTTTTTTTTTTTTTCAAGTCATTGATATGTGCTCTTTTTTCTATATATAAAAAGAGCGAATAGACTCATGAATAGTGTTATGAACAGTATTTTTGGTTTAGTGACTTGCCTTCCCCATTTTTTCTTCAAGTTCACCAACTTGGTTTGAGTTTGAGTTTTTTTTTAATGATCTTTATATGCTTACTTTGTACTTGTAATGTAAACTTATATTGTACACACAAAAAGTAGCAAATATTATATACATTTAATAAGCTCGTGAACAGTATTTTTGGTTTAGTGAGAGGTCTCTTTCCTTCTTTTTTTTATTTTTTATTTATTTTTTATTTATTTCTTCAAGTTCAACAATTTGGTTTGAGCTTGTTTTTTTCTTTTAAATGATTTTTATATGTTTACTTTCTACTTGTAATGTAAACTTACATTGTATATACACAAAAAGTAGCAAATATTATATACATTTGCCAAAAAAAAAATTGTACAAATTTTGCAAATGTGTACAAAATTTGCCAATTTTTAAGTGTTTACAATATAAATTTACATTGTAAGTACAATATATATTTCTATATATACAAAGAGGGAATGAGAAAAGTTACAGTAATTTTGTTACAGTAGTTTTGGTTTGTTCAACTTTTACTGTTTTGCGGGCCGCCTTTTTTTTTTTTTTTTTTGTGAATGCATAAAGTTGTAGTATATTTGCTATATTATTTTTGGATTGTCCAGTTCATGCTATTTCACATTATAATAAAATATTAACATTACAAATTGGCACAATATTTTCACAACGGTTTAGGGGTTAATTCATTATAGGTCAAAATAAAATAATAAAACATCATATTAGAGCCAGTTACAACTAAAATAAAAATATTGTGAAAAAAAAGTGTTATATCCACAATAATTTTCACAACACTTTCATAACAAATCAAATATGGTAAATTGTTATTGGTTCTAATTTAAACTTACCAATGAAACTAACTTTTTGCCCACCAATAACAACTTGTAGTAACTTACTACTTATGATTTGTTGTGAAAATGTCATGGACATAACATTTTTTTGTGTGAAAAATGTTAAGATATCTTGATGTTGTCACAATATTTTCAAAACTGCTGAGTTATCAATTCTTTACAAGTTAAAATAAAATATAACAAAATTATAAAGGTATTATGAAAATGTTGCGTCATTCTATAGTGTTTTTAGAAAATTTTTGTTGGTTTAATCAACTTTGTCGAGCCAAAATTCACTATTCCATATACAATTTTCTTGGGTTGACTTTTTGTATTTTTTTTTTTACACACTATTTTAAGTAAAAACACACAGTTTTACACAAAAACAAAAACAAAAATTTAGGAAAAAAACTTTTTTCATCCCATATGTTTGGGGTAGTTTACAATTCTTCCTTAAAGTTTAAAATCAAGCAATTTTTCCCTTAATATTTTGGAAAAGAGCAAATATGTCATATTGTTATTCTTTCAATTAAACCCTAATGAAAGCTTATGATTCTTAAACTATTTTATTGTGTAATGTCTAAATTACTCTCGCTAAATTTTAACATCCTAAAAATTTTCTTTACGTATTTTGAGTTTTAAATGATAGAAATTCTTAGAAAGTTAGAATGATGATATTAGGTGTTTTATTTTTTATCTAAAGAACGTTGATTTTCAAGGTTTAAATTTTCAAAACTTATAATTTATCTAATAAAAAATTTCGATGACACATGCCTTTTGTTATCTTTTATTTTATTTTATTTTAGATTTCTTAGCAAAACTCAGTTGTTTATTGTTGGAAGATGATGATATTCATTATCATTCTTAGAAATTTTTAGAGAGTAAATATATTGTCTTTAGAAAGTAGGTACTAAAAAACTATTATAGTTAAATAAATATTTATATGGTAAATAGCTACCTAACTTTGTGGTTGATCAAAATTCTTATGCGAATGAGATTAATTTTTTACGACATAATTAACAAAATTCTTAAAATTAATGTCTCTTTTGATTAATGTAAATCTCTATATACTTTAAAAATCAAATGATCCATATCTTTGTTTTGTGATACAAATAAAGTCTAGCATTGACCTTAATTACAACTTTTTTTTTCCATGGCAAGCATGTGCCTTGCATGTGCTGCCCTAACTAGTTTTAAGAAATGACTGAAACGACGTTTAGTAAGAGCTTTCACATTGGGAATGGTATATGCCATATGTTGGTTCAATTTAGCATAAAAGCTAAAAACAACCTCTTTATCCAGACTTGTAAAAATGTACTATTGCCAAAAACATTGCAATTGTGCTACAGTGCGATTCTAAATGTAGAATCACATTGTAGCTCAATTGTAAAACAAAATACAATATTTTATTCAATTTTCTTTAACTGCTATTTGTCTTTTAACTCCTCTATCTCTCTCACCGGTCACTCTCATCTCCTCTTTCTTTTCTTTTTTTCCTTTTTCTTTTTCTTCTTTTTTAGTTCTGATTCTCTCATGGTAAAACCTATTTTGTCACAAGCCAAACCAATTTTGCATAACATTTACAAAACACTCACATCCCAAACCCATACCCCTCACACACTCGGCAAGGTCAGATCGTCATCTTCGGCGAAATCGACAACTCCAGCAACATCGATAACGGCTCTGGTTACAAAGGCGAGGTCATATCACGACATCTTTGGTGGGTTTTGCATTGGGTTTTCATATGGGTTTGATTTTGGTTTGGGTTGATTTTGAGTTAGGTTTAGGATAGGTTTCGGTGGGGTTTGGGGTGATTTTGAGTTGTTTTTGGTTTGATTTTGTGTTTGGAAAATCAACTATTGAAATGGGTTGTATTGGTGGTAGTTGGGATGAATTTTTGTGCTGAGTTTGTTTGGTGATGGTGGAGTTGGGAGTTGCTGTGGCAGTGATTTGCTGATGTGGGTTCGTGGTGGCAGCAGTGGCAATGGTGGGCAAAGGGCAATGGGCATGGTGGTGGCTTGGTGGTTTCGAGTTTGTTTGGTTATTTTTTAATGGGTTTGTGGTTGATTTTTGGTTGGTTTGTAGCTGGATATTTGCTTGGTTTGTGGTGGGTTTACTGTCATGGTGGTTGCTGTGTGGTGGTGATTGGGTTGTTGTGTGGAGGTGGTGTGGCTGAGAGGGTGGTTGCTGTGTAGATGGGTGTATTGGGTTTTCTCTATGGTACTTGATCACTAGTTGAGAGAGTGGAAGCAAGATAGAAATTAGAGAGAGAATGAAATATATTTTATTGTATAATTTATATTATTTTAAGGGGTAATTACACTAAACCTACCTGTGGTTTGGCCCGAAATCACTTTGCTTACCCATAGTTTAAAAAATGTCACTTTACCCACCTGAGGTATGTTCTGTTTGTTTTCCGTAACCCACCTCTATTAAAATCAGGGGCAAATATGTATTTTTGCTCAAATTTTATGTCTCTATCCTCCAAAAAAAAAAAAAAATAGCACAAAAATGTAAGGGAAACAAGATCAAAAAGTGGTACTTGTCTCTCTCTCCATTCACACAAATTTTGAACATGAAGAACATGAAAAACATACCTAAAAATCTGAAAAATTACAGGAAGTTGAACCCAAAAACAATATTCAACACAGGCCCAAACCCTAAGCTTGATCTACTCTAAACCAAAAATTTTTGCCTCAGATAACAAAATGGGGAATAAGTTGTAGCAGAGTAAAGACTGTCGAATCTATCTTTGCAAGAATTAAAGGTCGAGTGCGCTGACCGATTTAACATGTCAGCATGATAAGGTGGAGATGATCGTGGAGAAAATCCTCCAAGCTTTGGTTGATCCCTGTCACCAAATTTCTATAATGTATTCTAATTTTGGTGTCCTTGGTTTGCTTCGATGAACATCATCAGAATGCCCTCCACGAGAATAACGCCTTGAATATGATGAAGAGTGTGACCGGGATCTTGATCTCAATCTGCAGGTACAAGACATTACTTTTTTTTATAAAAATAAAATAAAATCATAAAGTATTACTTTCATGGGAAAGAAACCCTGAGATTAAAAACCTTCCATAGAGACCTATTAAGATTTAAAAGCGTACCTTCTAGAACGAGGATAAGCTTCATAAGTTGGACTTCGTCTAGATTCCCTACATTTAAATTAGAAAGCACTATAATCACAAGTACACAGCATACTAACAAATAAAATAAAAAAGAAAACAAACTTGTGTTCTTCTACCTGTAGGGATCACAATGGAGCACTCTTGTTCCAGTATTTTGTGCAATTTCTCTTTCTTGCTCCCTTTCTATTTGAGAAGCCTTCCTTCTTCCTTCTTTCCTTGCGACTCAGCTTCCTCTAATGTTTAATATTATTTAATTTAGTATTGAAAATCTGTAATTTTTCAGATTTTTGGGTATGTTCTTCATGATCAAGATTGGTGTGAATGGAAAGAGAGACAAATACCACTTTTTGATCTTCTTTCTCTTGCATTTTTGTGCTATTTTTTGTTTTGGGAGGAGAGAAACATAAAATTTGAGTAAAAATACTTATTTACCTTTAATTTTAACAGAGGTGGGTTAAAAAAAAACAAACGGAACATACCTCAGGTTAGTAAAGTGACACTTTTTAAACCACGAGTAAGCAAAGCAATTTCGGGCCAAACCACAGGTGAGTTTAGTATAATTACCCCTTATTTTAATGTGTTGTATTGTAAAATAAAAGTTGAGATGCTGACAATATTATAAAATGATATGGTATAATTGATAAAATAGCATTTTAAGATGGTAAAATAGAATAGGATAGAATAATGGGATGCGAATGCTCTAAAAAACAGTAACCTCAATAACCTTACGAATATGACCCTCCTATTCTTAACAACTACAAATAAGTCTTCTGATCTGGTGAGAAGTCACGGGTATAATTCTTCTCGCTCACATATGAGACTGAGAGCGTGTGAAGAATTTTTTTTATTTTAATAGGAGAGTGAGAAGACTTAAATACCCATAAGAGATTGTGTTCCCGTCTATGGGCTTCAAAAAGTTTTTTTGTTTGTTTTTTAAGGAAATGAGTCAAACGACTTTTAGTAAAAAAACAGTAACCTCAGTAACCTTACGAATATGACTCTCCTATTTTTAACAAACTACAAATATAACTTAGCATTTCTAAGCTGAGGGTGGGCTAGGCATTTTCAAGACTCGAACTAGAAATCCAATCATGTTGGCCGTACAAAATTGGAGGCTAGCCTAGGAGAGTGATGGTCCTTGGGCTAGTTTCTATGGAAGAAGGGAATATCTGATGGCCTAATGAATAAACCCTGCTAGTCGAGCTGCACTCTCAAGTTCCGGAACTTGGGCCTGTCTTCGCTAATGAACTGAGGTGGGTCATTTTCGACTACAAATACACAGTGTTAATGTGTATTAGGGTATGTGGGCTTTAAGCCCACCTAAATTACTTGTATAGTACACATACTTGTACTACGCTCTTACTTGTACTACACACATCTGCCTCCTATATAAAGACACTTATGTATATTCTTTTACTGTGTAATACAATACTATTGAATTCAATATTTCTAACATGGTATCAAACCCATTGCTTTGACCTTTTTGGAGTCTTGCAGTCTTATCTTCTTCAGCATTCTCTACTGCTTCAACCTTCTCCAGTTAGTAAACCCATCTGTGCACTTTTTCTTACTACTCTGCTGCCATCAAAGGCACTCCAGGTTGAATCATCACCGCCAGAAGATCTTTCTCCAGTGCAAAGATCACTGCCTTCGTCGAATCTGTCAGTTCTGCAGTTCCGATTACGACACCAGCGACATAGTCCTGTAGATCGTCAACCAATCTACACAACCTTGCCAAAATCGACGCCTTCTGAGTTGCCACGCTCCCCCATGCACTGCTCAAAGATTCGGCGAGTTGTCCCACACGCTCCATGCACCAATTCAGGTTTGGCATGTGCCTCACGCATCGGTGAAGTACTTATCGATTTCATCCCTAACGTCATCTTTGCCACGTTAGCTGCTTACATCATCTGCTTACATTAGCCCTAGCTGTTTGCTAACGTCATCCTGCTACGTCATCCATTGACCTGTTGCGTTAGTGACCGTTGACTATAACCGTCGACTTTGACCAGCATTGACCGTTGACTTTTGACCAAGAGTTGAATTTTTATAGTCCAGGTGCTCATTGCCCAGTTTTTCGTATAGATTTCATTTTTGCAGTCTATTTTTGCATATTTTACTTCTAAATGAAGAATAAGGACAGGTCTTCTTCTTGTTGCAACAATTTTCGCCGACAATCTAATAAACATTTTTGCAATTTTTGCAAATGCCTTGGCTATAATATTGAGATTTGCTCTCAACGCAATAAATCAGATGTTTCCATTTCTGTTGCTACAGTTGCTAACACTGAGAATGTCCTACCCACAGCTCCTGTCTGTACATAGTCTAAGTCTTTTGGATCCACTTTCACAATTTCCACAGATGACTTTAAAAACATCATTGCTAATGTCATTCGTATAGTTGGTAATGTATCTTATTTCTCTTCTCTCTCAACTTTATCTGGTATGTCTCCTTCCTTTTGGCTTATGGATTCTGATTATTGCAATTACATGACACCTCACTCGTCCTTATTTTCTGACCTTAAACTTGCACCACACCCTCTTAATATTCGCACAACAAATGGTTCCACAATGTCTGGTCTGATATAGGTTTTGTTTCGACCTCCAACCTCTTGGTTCGTGGGGTCTTTAATGTTCCTGACTTTTCTTATAATTTATTTTATGTGGAACAATTATTCTGGGTGTATTGTGCAGGATTCGAGGACGGGACAGGAGCTTGGGACCGGTCCCAAAGTTAGGCGTATATTTCCCATGGACAACCTTCGTCTTTCACTTGTTGCTCCTATTTCTGTTGCTACAGCTGCTGTAGTTTCTTCTATTCCTTCCCTTGCACTTTGGCATGCCCGACTTGGTCATACATCTTTCTCTCGAGTACAACACTTGGCTTCTAGAGGTTTGTTAGGTTCAATGTCCACAGAAAATTTTGCTTGTGCTTCATGTCAATTAGGAAAACAACTACCTTTGCCTTTCAATACTAGTGAATCAAGGTCCACTGATATCTTTGACCTAATACATTTTGAAGTCTGGGGGCCTTCCTCTGTCTATAGTATTGGTAGATCTCGAATTTTGTTGTCTTTATTGATGATTATTCCCATTATAGCTAGATTTTCATATGAAACATTGTTCTGAATTATTGCAAGTATATTCTAACTTTGCAAAAATGGTTAAAACCCAATTTTTCAAACGTATCAAAATTTTTCGATCTAATAATGCTCTTGGTAGACTCAATATGCTTTCTAAGCTGTTTTGCATTCCTATGGCACTATTCATCAACTAACTTGTTTAGGTACCTCTCAGCAAAATAGTAAAGCCGAACGAAAATTTCATCATATTTTTTACACTGTTCGTGCTCTCCTTCTCTCTGCCAAAGTCCCTGCTCCTTTTTGGGGAGAAGCTGCTCTTCATGATGTTCATGCTATTAATTATATTTCAAGTCCTATTATCCAAAATCAAACTCCTTATAAGTGCCTTTTTGGGTCACTTCCAGACTATCACCACCTTCGCTTCTTCGGTTTCGCTTGTTTCGTTCTTCTTTAGCCACATGAGTATAACAAACTTGTGCCTCGGTCAAGGCTTTGTTGTTTTCTTGGCTATGGCGAAATTTAAAAGGAGTATCGGTGTTATGATCCTATCTCTCATCATCTTTGTATCTCCTGCAATGTTGTCTTTTGGGAACATCGCTCCTTAGTCTAGCTCTCTCACTTCCGTGCCTCCTTATCTTCCTCCTCTGTCTTAGATCTTTTTCCAGTAAGGCACATATTCCTTCTGTAGCTGCTTTTGATCATCCTGTTGTTGCTCCTTATTCTCCTATAGACTTCTCTATCCAATCAGTAGATACCTTTGATCCATTTCCTAGGTCACCCTTTAATGAATAGGTGGAAGATGGATAGGTCGAAGACGAGCTACCCAACCCTGAGCTTGGGTCCTCTACTCCTGTTCTGCCTTCAGATCTTGCACAAGACATTCCGCCTCATCACTTAACTCGAGTAAGATCCATTCCTACACATTTATTTGACTATCATTGTTACACTGCCCTTGCTACACTGCACGAGCCTCACACCTATCGTGAGGCTTCCACTGACTCTCTATGGCAGATTGCAATGAAAGAGAAACTTGATACATTATCTAAAAACTATATTTGGGATTTGGTGACTCTCCCCCTCTAGGAAATCTGTGGTTGGTTGTAAGTGGATCTACAAGATTAAGACTCGCTCTGATGGGTCCGTTGAGTGCTACAAAGCTCGTCTTGATGCAAAAGGTTTTACACAGGAGTATAGGGTTGATTATGAAGAGACCTTTGCTCCAGTTGCTCGTATCTTTTCTGTTCGTGCCCTCTTAGCTGTTGCTGCCAGTAAATGGGACATTTTTTAGATGGATGTAAAAAATACATTTCTTAATGGGGATTTAAGTGAAGAATTTTATATGCAACCTCCTCTTGGTCTCTCTGTTAAATCAAACAAGGTTTGTTACCTTTGATGTGCACTTTATGACCTTAAACAAGCTCCATGAGCTTGGTTTGCCAAATTGAGCTCCACTATCTCTCGCTTAGGTTACATGGCCAGTCATTATGATTCTGCCTTATTTCTTCGTCGCACTAACAAAGGCACTATTTTACTTTTCCTGTATGTGGATGATATGATCATAACTGGTGATGACCTCAATGGCATTCAAGAATCCAAGGATTTTCTCAGTTAGCAATTTGAGATGAAAGATCTTGGACATCTCAACTACTTCTTGAGTCTTGAAATTACTCATTTTACAGATGGACTTTATATTACTCAAGCCCAGTATGCCTTTGAACTCTTGCCTCGAGCTAGACTCACTGATAGCAAGACTGTTGACACCTCAATTGAGCTTAATGCGCATTTGACTCCCTTAGGAGGGAAACTATTGTCTAATCCCTATCTTTATAGACTCTTGGTTGGTAGCCTAGTTTATCTCACTGTCCCTTGTCTAGACATTTCCTATGTTGTTCACCAGGTAAGCCAGTATCTGTTTGCTCCATGATCGACTCACTATGCTACTATTTTGCGCATTCTTCGATTCCTAAAGGACACTCTTTTCTATGGTATTTTCTACTCTACTCTGTATCCTCTTGTTCTCAGTGCATTTTCTGATGTTGATTGGGCAAGAGATCCCACTGATCGTAGGTCCACAACTGGTTGTTGCTTTCTTCTTGGTTCTTATCTAATTTCTTGGCAAAGCAAGAAACAAACTCATGTGGCCTACTCCAATACTGAAGTCGAATATCGTGCTCTTGCTAATACCACATCTGAGCTCCTTTGGCTACAATTGCTTCTCAAAGACTTAGGTGTGTCCATATCCTCTGCTACTCCTCTTTATTGTGACAACTAGAGTGACTTTCATATTGCTCACAATGATGTCTTCCATGAACGGACTAAACACATCAAGATCGATTGTCATTTTATTTGTTATCATCTTGTCCATAGTGCTCTCAAGCTGATCTCAGTCTACTCTAAAGATCAACTTGCAGATATCTTCACCAAGTCACATCCTAAGGGATGTCTTCGTACTTTGGTTAACAACCTCAAGTTGGTCTCACATCTACCTTGAGTTTGAGGGGGCTGTTAACGTGTATTAGGGTATGTGGGCTTTAGGCCCACCTAGATTACTTGTATAGCACACATACTTGTACTGCACACATTTGCCTCCTATATAAAGGTACTTATAAATATTCTTTTACTGTAAAATACAATACTATTGAATTCAGTATTTTTAACACACATCAAGGCTACGAGGACAATAATAAGAAGGAGCTTCAGTAGGCCCCTAATTCAAAATCTAGCCACCAAGTCTGCTTGGCCTAAAAATATCAAACTATACACACCCCAACAATCAGGCAAAAGCTACCATAAACTACTCATGCTGTTTCTGTAAGTTATGCATGCAATACGCTGAAGCTATTAGTATAGGTGTGCAATGTTTTCTGTTTCCTCTTTAAAAGTTACTTCATATATCATATTTGTTTTTTCCCTTTTTCTTTTGTCTATGAGATAGGCTGTATTGTTTGTGTTATTGTGGGGGGAAAAAATCAAGTCCATATTGGGCAAGGCGATAAATGGTGAAGAAAAAAAATGAACTTTGATTTCTAATTTGTAATAAAAATAGTTACGTATAATATTAATAAGGCGGATACTTAGGGAAGACATTGTTACATTTTAAACTAAAAGGAAATATTACAATTGTCCTATACTTAAAAGGGAAAAGTTCAATTTAGACTTAAAATTTAGGCTAAAATGCAAGGTATGGACTGTGGTGGAGGAACTAGGTTCAATTTAGACTTATATTTTGTGACTCTTTCAATTTTTTTTTAAGAGAGTTTCAACCTATAACGTCCGCTTCTGATGAGCGCTCTTTATCATCAGACCAAGACACTAATCAGTTTTTGGTGTAAGCGGGGATTGAACCCTAGATCTCTTATACAACTATCAGAGACTTTACCAGTTGAGCTAACTAGAACCCATGACTCTTTCAATGTTGTATCTAATACTTTTTTTGTTTTTTTAGAATATTAAGTATTTTTAACACTTACACGAATAGAGGAGAGAAGGTCTTAAAGAAACTTACAGTAGTGTATATTTATAAGGGTCTAATTCTTGGATACACAACACAGACTTTATTTCAAACCATACGTGAGTAATTATTAGATATTCTTAAAGTTCATCAATCTAATACTTTATATTAAACCCTATGTGAGTAATGATTAGGTATTAATCGTGGACCCGTGCGTTGCACATGATAAATTTATTTAGGTGCTCTCATTAAATATTTTTTTTCAATTTGGACTAATTTAATAAAAAATAATGTATTTCATAATCATATTTTCATTTATTACAAGAACAATCACAAATATATAAAATTCAAAAGGCAAGTTAGCAAAAATATATTTTTTAAATAAAAGTAATTTATAACATTTTTGTATCATTAGAAAGTATATAAAATTTGAAAATTATTCTTTTAGTTTCAAACAAACTTTCTCAAACACTATTTTTTCTACTATACAATCCAAAACACAGAAAAACATATCTAAAAAATTAATAAAACTCAACAATGATTAGTTGGACCAATTAGGATAACAATTTGTTGTTGATAATCTATTGAGATTATTTTCTTTGCAGAAATTGCAATTCATCCACTCCAAATGATTATTAAATAAACAATTATTAGCAAAATATTAGAATTAAGTTCTATATATGCATCTGTTAGGGGCGAAATAGGGTTGGCCTAGCCCAACTTGATCAAGAAAGGGGTTGAGTTTAAGGCCAAATACAATTAATTTATATAGAGGTGGATAGTTAAGATCAACCTTTAATGCCTTTGGTAGTCTCGACTTGGTAATTTAAAGAAATTAAATTGGCAATAACAATAGTATAATTTAAGAGTTAAGTCAGAGGAAGGAAAGGAAATTCTTGTATAAGTTTCTTCCTCGGGTTGGCCAAGGAGAAGTAATTCTTGTTGATTTACACTTCTTGGTTTTACAATGATCACTCTCTCTCTCTCTCTCTCCATCTCCATACTCCTTTATCTTGATTTTTTCCGTCCCCTTTTCCCAAAGGAGCTTCCTCCCTTTATATAGCTGCTTGGATTGCATCCCAGACCTCCACTTGGATGTCATTGATCCTTACTTGGATACTTGTCACATCACTGCCTTGCTGGTGGTGGTAGAGTAGACTATAAGCTGTGGCCTATGCTTTTACTTGCTAACAAAAGTTTTTAGTTGCATAAAGATTGTGCCTGTTAATTAAACTATTAATTTGGTAAGTCTTTCATATTTAGTGTGTCTTTCAATATTGTATCTAATACTTTATTTCAAACCTTGAATCAGTGGTGACTCTAGGAATTTTTTTTAGGGTAGTCATTAAGAAATATAAATTATACAAAATCTAATAAAAACGATAACTTGAATATTTACTACAATTGCGAGTCACGTCACTAAGGAGAGAAAAATTGTTGCGATTGCAAAGCCCAAAAGAGTATAATTATCATCACCATCAAAGAGAACTCACAATCACAATAGTTTTCTTAGTACCATTTTTTAAGAAAAAATGAAATTAGAGATTATTTTATTGAATAAGTTGACTGATCTACAAATTTGAATGATTAGCGATTTTTATCTTTTTGTTTTATGATAGACTTTTTGTTGAATAATTTGTTTGCTTGTTGTTGTTTGGTCTTGTCTTGATTTTGTTTAGTTTATGTTTGTTGTTATTTGAGCTAATATTTAGTGTTAGTTTGGATTGTGCTAATATGAAATTTCAGCGCATTTGTGTCTCTATCAATGGGTCTTGTGCACTGTTCACGGGACCCACAAGTTGTCTAATTCAGCAAAATTTTCATTAAAACTGAGTTCCACGGCACTATTCACACATTTAAAATTATTTTGCTATAGTGTTTTTAGTTTTCAGCAACAAGCGGTATCCAAACAGACCCTTATTGTTGTTATTTAAGAATTTTTTTTTTAATTTATAAAAGAGATTAAGGATTATGTTTGGGGGGCAGAATAAATTCTGGAGTAATGCTACGTTCACAACATTTTTATAATAAATCTTATGCAAAAAACTGTTATTGGCGGGTAATAAATAATATCGGTATTTGGGTCAAATTAGAATTAGTAACAGCTTATTACATTGAATTTGTTGATAAATTATTGTAAAAATGTTGTGAATGTAATTGTAGTGGGCAACGTGTAAAACATACAAAATCAGGTAGGTGTTTGTTGTATTACCGTTTGCTCACACAATTAATTTCTAGAGGTGAAATGCAAGGTCAACCTATAAGTACCCGTTATGTGACAAAAGATGATAGTCAGACCAGTTTCTAATGTAAAGTGAGTATATTCAACTAAAAAAAAAAAGCCTTAGAATTGCTAAGTGTTCGTCCTCAAGTTTGAGTCCAAGGAAGATACTACAATTAGTTCGTTTCTCTCTCTCTCTCTCTCTCTCTCTCTCTCTCTCTCTCTCTCTCTCTCTCTCTCTTTTCCAAAAAAGAATCTCCCTTGGTCCAGGTGCTTCTTGGCTTTATATAGTTAGCCAAAAATGCATCTAGACTCTACATTTGGAGAGTTAGGATCAGACTTTTTTGATACTTGTCCCATCAAGGCTTTGCTAGAAGGTTTTACATCAAGGTGTGAGCTGTGTGAGCACTATTCATGGTCATTTCTTCATTAGTGTGGCCAGTTAAGTGGTTGCAATATATTCAATGTGGAAAGGATGACTGCTTTTTCCTTTCTTTTTCCTCTCTTCCTTGTTCAGTGCCAAGTCACCCTTTTTCTCCCTTGGGTTGACTCATGCTCCCATCAACCCTAACTTTTGACTTTTTGAGGTTAGGTAGGAATCCTTGGTGTCCGTGTCAACTGTAGTAGTTCAATCTCTTTACAAGTTAGGATCTTTCCAAGGGCTTGCTGCCAATATTCCACAAAGTTCACATTCTCAGAAATGCCATTACCTATACTATTAGTTGTTTTGGATCCTCGTCCCCCCACAGTAACATTACTCTTATTTTTGTTGAACCCAAGTTTTTGTAATTCTCAAATTAGAGTGTCCAACATTTTTATTAGGGTAGTCACAATAGGTTAGTTTAACATATAATATTTTTTTTAGCAAGTGTATATATACATTTTTTTGTAAGTCAAGTGCAAGTTAGGGTGATCCTATGACCACCTTGGCTGGCACTTGGAGCCGCCAATGCCTTGCATATACATATAACGAGGATGAGCCATTCAAAGGAGGGTGTACAAGGATTAATAACAACTTTTGATGGTGGTGAAGGCGAAGCTAACGGCCAATGATGGCTGAATCTAGCAGATTTGGAGATTTTTGGCTTCAACGAGAAGGTGAGGGATGTTTGGGTTAGTGTTTGATTAGTAATTCTAGAACCACCATAAAAAAAAATATTTACTTCTAGTGGGGTCTGGTATAGTCTTTGGGTCGCGTTTTGTGGAAGAAGAAAATGTCTAAATTCTAACCTAATGGATAAATTTGCTAAATAGACCTAGGCTCTCAAGTTTGAATAATTTGGCCCGAATAAAGGAAACGTCGGCCTATCTTTACTAATGCGTTGAGGTGCTTATTTCCTACTACAAATTGCAACACCAAATTTAGACGAAAACAAACCGAAAGGGACAACCTTTAGTTTCTTTTAAAATTTTAATTAAGTTACTTTTTCTACTCAAAAAAGTATTTGCTTAGGGTTAGTATGTTTTCCTTAAATTAATATATCCTCCTCCGAGCGCCACACCCACTAAAAAGTGACATTATAATAGCAGCAACGACTTGGCAAAATATGTTAAAAGGTTTTTTTATTCTTTTTTTTTTTTTTTTTGAGAGATAGATATAAGTTTATCTAAAATAGCACAAGCTTTACAATTTGTCCAACCAACCCAAAAAAACACCCATATCAACTCATGCAAAATTGTGCGAAATAGGATTTTAACAAAATTAGCTGTGCAAATATACAAAATTATTTTTCAAACGTTATTCTATTTTTTAATCTTTTCTTTACTCAAAAGGAGAGAGAAACAACTTGAGATAGCAATAAAAAAAAATTGTATTTTTAATAAAATATAATGTAAAATAGATAATCTGATGTAAATATTTTTAAAAAGTAATTATGTAAAATAAAAATTGTAAATTCTTAAGTTAAAATGGACATGAATTTTTGCACTTGTTGATGTGAATGCTCTAAGTTTTTGAACTTCTATATAACACTCTTTTGCATGACTTTGAAATTGGCATTCCAACACCTAAAATACCAAAGTGAATGCATGACATCTTGAACAAAAAATTTCTCAAGTCTCAAAGCTTCGTCAAGCTTGAAAGTTTCTATTAATAAAGTATTGTGAGTCTGTAAAAAGAGTAATATTAGGGCCACAAATTATTTTAGAAACTGTTGATGTGGCATGGTCCACATCAACTTTTAAAAAAATTAAAAATACACTTATATAACTAAAATTTCTATAAAAGTCTTAAATAAAAAAAAAATTGAATTGAATATTCAAATGAATATCCATCTCTCTCTCTCTCTCTCTCTCTCTCTCTCTCTCTCTCTCTCTATATATATATATTAGGGGGAGGGGGTTAGCCTTTTAATTTCAAAGGTTTTATAGATAATAATTGCAAAACCAGGTGATGTGTGAGAATATAGTAATTTGGTATAATGTATAGTTTATTTTCTAAAATTGAACTATTTCCAAAAATATTTTTCATCTATCATTCTATTATTTTGGGGTTTTTTTTTTTTTTTGTTGAGAAACTTGGGTGTGTTTAGTGATATTGTTCTATTTTTAATTGGTCTATGTTCTTCAAGTTTTTGTTGAAGTTTGTTTTTTTTTTTTTGGTACAACTAAAATTTTTTAAGTTTCAAATCAATTAATCAAATTTCTCATGAAAAAGATTACAATTGATAGGTATATTCAAATACATAGTCTTGTAGATTGTATTTTGATATAAACTCAAATTTTCACTTCCAAATTATTTGATAGTTAACTCAAACCAAAACTATAAAAGAGGGAGAGAGAATATATGTGATGGGGAATTCAAAAGGCACACCAGCAAAATGTATCTTAAATTAGTAAGCCCCCGTCCTTATAATTATAATTTTACAATTTAATTATAATTCGATCAAGAAGAGCCTTTTAGTTCTAATACAACAATGCGTGCATGGTGAATATTAACATACTTAATAATACAATCAACCAATAAATTATGACTTAATTATTCCATCACTAAAATCTATTGGATGTTATTAACTAATGAGATACGACATTGCACTATTAGCTTAGCACCAATCAAGAATCTCCAAAAAATTTTATGACAAATTTACCCTCCATTTTTGTGCCCACGATGTATTGTTTCATCGAGATTGAAAACTAAATCTTTTATACTCTCTAAATTTTTCATCCCGTCACTATTTTCTATCCCCCAACTAAACAAAACCTTATTTTTATCTTCGTGATCAATCTTTGTGTCACCACCTTTATTTCTTTGATTTGATATGTTGTATATACTGTGGTGTGTGTGTCTATATATGTATATTCTATTGAGTTATTTAGTAATTTTTTTTGTTTGATGTGAGTATTTGTTAATTTATTTCATTCCATATTGTTAATCACTTAAGGTAATAAACTTAATTGTTTAGCATTTTTGTTTTCAATTATCAATTAAAAATTTAGAGGATTAATTGAAATTTTCGAAACTTGAGAGATCAAAATGATAATAACACAAAAATTAGAGGGTTAAAAAGTTATTTTAGCCGAATATTTGTGTGTTTCATTAAAAAAGGCCTTAGACTATTATTATTATTTAGAAAAGCCCAGCATCTTAAGGAACCAACCGGCCCAATCTGCACTCTTAAATTCTTTCCTAAAAATAAAAAATTAAAAAAAAATTTTCATTTTTACTTTCCTCATTGTGGACCGAAAACAAAATCAAGAGTAACGATACAAAACTGAAGTCCGAGATCGAACCCTTTCCTAATGAGTTTCCTTTACAAGATTTCCAACTTATCGAAAGCAGAGTTGTTAAGGATTGTCTCTGAGAATCGAGATCAAAGAATGACCCACGTGCTCTTTCTTCCACTAGAGTTTTGAGTTTTCTCTCTAAATTATTTGTTTCACTCCATAACCTCAACATTCTAGACTTTGTTTACATTTTCCTTATCACTTTATTCACTTAACCTGAAATTTCATTTACTTGAAATGATACCATGTCTCGTTCAATTATGTCAAATTTTAGCATTTCCTAGATACAGAGTGCTATTTTTAAATGACTTGACATTGGATACACCTTTAAATTTGTTCTCTTTAATTTGAACTATAAACTGGATAAATTTCAAATTTGTCTTTGAATTTTTAGACAATTTTTAATCTCCATGGATTATTTTTATTTCTAATTTTCTTACAAACTATAACATATCTGAAGTTGTGGGCATGATGAGAATACAGAGCAAAATAGCTAATGGCTTTAATTTTTTTTTTTTTCAATAAATGTTTACAACAAGTGGGGGAGGGGATTTGAACCCTGGTTCTTGATATAAAAGAAACCGGTCAATGCAATTTAGTTACAAGGCTTTGGGCGTGTCTTGTTATAATTGATCAAATTAATTAGATAAGGTGGATTGAAATGTTTTCTGATTTATTATTGAAAAACATTTATCTGCATATTATAAGCTTGTCATGAATTGTTGTTGCTGAGATTACTGTTAGACTCTGCAGATACTTGCTCAATAAGGAGCAAATCTGTTAAATAAAATGATTATTAGAGACATATTTGATAAGTACTCTGTAGAAACTCTAGACATGTCTCCTCACAGGCTCACACAGTCTTTTTTTGTGTGTTCATGACTATGTGCATAAATGAATGGATAAAGAAACCAAACTGCAGTCTGTCAAAGCAAATAACTATGAATTTCAAAATTTTGCAGTGGTTCTGGCACAACATTCACATATATTGCAGTAGAAGCAATGGCTGATAGTGGGGTAGCTGCAGCCTTGCCACAAGAAATTGCATTGAAACTATTACTATTAGGTGAGCAATGGGTTCTGTTTCTTCATTAAACTACATCATCATACCATATCATCTTTGTGCTATCCAATTTGGGATAAGATCTCCTCCCATTGAAATCTTCTAGTCTCCAATTTTTAGCCAAATGTGAGACTTGTGTCATTTATTTGATTGTGTGGTTTACATTGGTCTTTTTAAGATCATTGGCTTTTTTAAAGGCCATGTGTCATATATCTAGATTAAAATTGGGGAAATGAGTTTCATCCTACCATAGCAACAATAAGAAGAAAAAAAAAAACTCAAAAAATGGAAAATTTGGAAACAATAGATCACATCTAAAATGATCACCCTGTCCAGCTTGTATTATTTAAAGCAATCATCAACACATGTATTTGATAAATCTCATTATATTTCTTGTAATCTTAGTACACATGAGTGACTTCCTTTTCTCTTTCATCAGCAATTAGCTTTACTGAGGAAACATAGCTAATATTCTTGGCAATAGTCATGGCACTTTCCACTATCCTTGCAGTGTATTCACATCTGTGACATTCAAAATATACATAAACAGCTATCTGTTGCATAAGCTTAAATTGATATGAACATATTAATATGGATTTTTTAACATAAGATAAGAGCATAAATTGATTGAAATATAAGGTTATTTACCTGACATCATGATAATCTGAAACTCTTAATTGATAGGAGGACTAATTAGGCACTAGTTCCTACAGTTTCTGCTTGTTCCTCTAATGAGTGAGCAGTTGGCATTGAAGAACTGTTGAATGCTCTGGAAGCTGCTTGCTTTAGTGATTGGAAACCATTTTGGACCCAGCCACACAATGTTTTGAATGCCTCTGAGGTATATTGATTGATTGATTGGAAAATTTCTTGAAAGCATTGGAGAATCTCTTGGTGTGAGACACAAAGTAACCGTGCCAACATTAATGCACAAATGGCAAGGATGAAGAACCCCAAGGGAGGTAGAAGGATCTCTACCAGCAAGCCAGAGGCAGAAGTGCCAAAAATGACGCACACACTCCTGCCTATATGGAGGTAACTTGTGTTGAGAGTTGGTTGGCTTATCCATGCCAATGTTATAGAGTAACCAAGAGCACATCCTATAAAAGAAAACATGATTCCACCATTTGTATGAAATGGGTTGTCAGAGTTTTGAAACCGGACTTGGATAAGGGTAAGCAGCATCATAATGAGAAAGCCCAAAGCAGTATGGACTGTGGTGGAGGAATCGAGTTGCTGTTGACTGCGACAAATAGAAGAAAAACATGGAATTGTGTCAGACTTCATACTGAATCCTGTGTTCACTGATAATGATGGAATAATATTATTTTTATTGTGTTCTTACTTACATTTAAATCCCAGATTTTATTTTGCTGGCTCCTATTATATTGTTGTTTTTATTTATATTTATTTTCTCTTTGTTTGTTTCTCACCTTTATCAATTATAAAAAGATTTTATTTTGCTGTGTGCAAATTTTTTTATTCTCTGAAAACTGTTGTCAAGATTAATCGTGGCCCCCAGAAAATATGGTTTCCTGTACACAATGACTCCATTTATAATTCCTGGTATCCGAATTATAGGGAAAAGAGTCTTATTATCATGATTTTGATTTATCTTCTAATATTGACGCAACAAGTTAATTCAAGTATTAAGTTTTGTGAATTATAATTTATGGTATATGCATGAACAGAGTTAACAAAAAAGTTATGTAATAAGTAATTAAGAGGAGAAATATAATGTCAAAATATAAGGCAAAAAAGAAGCTGCAGTACTATTCTAGATTCTTTTGGATAATTGGATGTACTGTCAAAGATATAGACTGTTAATAAACTTGCAATAAAGATGCACGGTGTGACATAAACTCAAATATATAGACTGTTAATAAACTTGCAATAAAGATGCACGGTGTGACATAAACTCAAATGTTTTGTAAACCATTAGAAGTGCCAACTAGAGCAGAAAATGAACATGCAGGCAAGATATTGAGTCATTGACACACACCTCTTCTTTTTTCATGAAAAAATTTATAACAAAAATGATGGACTTGAAGTAGTAGCATTTATGGGCGTATAAATAGAAAAATGTAAAGCAAAAACTAGTGGCTAATGCAAAAAGATTTGAACTAGCCCTTGGAGACGAAAATTGTTGCCCGCCATTGTTCTTGCCTCCTTGTTTCTTCCTCTTTCTTTGCCCCATATATATATTACCACTTTGATATATGAACTTCATTGATTCCTCCTTTTACATACCACTTTGAACGGTACGTAAAATGAGGAATCAATGAAGTTAAAATCCTAAATCTTTTCTGATCCTAAATCTTTTCTGAGGGCCAAACTAGCCGGTCTCAAAGTGTGTATACATATATTAGTCTTCTGTCAGAAGGAAGACAGAAGGAATGCTTTGGTACAATCACGTGCATATTCAATTCCTGCAATCTGAATAGCTGGTACAATAAGAAAGTATCAAATAATAAATAAATAAAGCACAGGCCACTCAGCAATCTAACGTGTCAACACTTAAGAAGAGCCAAACAGACCTCGCCTTTTCCCTGTATCCAAACATCCCCAAATCTCCGACAGATCCGACCCGACAGATCAAAACCGGATTCGACGCCACCACAACCATGGGCACCATTGCACTTGTGAGGTGACATCGCCTCCTTCGCTCTACGTCTTCGACTACGACCGGAATGAATGGCTCATATCATTTTCCCTCCTCACTTGGGCTTGACTCGCCAACGCCGTGTGGGCGAGTTCGACTGAGATACTGGCTGTGTAATCGTTAGTTGGAGGTCAGAATGATGCGATTGAGGATTTTGGGGTGATACCCGACAGCTACTCATAGAGATTGGAGTTGTTTGGTAATGGGGAGAAGTAGGATTTATTTGAGGTATTGACACCTCAGATTACTGAGCATATTGTCTTAATTTGTTAAACGCTTGATTATTGGCCCAGCTGTCAAGTTGCAGGATTAGATATTCACCGATAGTACAGGTGATACTCGGATTCTCATTCTCTTTCTAAGATACCCGGATTCCCATTCTCTTTCTAAGAAACTCCCATTATCTCTTTCTGGAAAAAGAAAAAAGTGTTTGATACCCATTCTTTCTGTAATGTTATACCCATTCTCTTTGTCTATTTGTTATGTTCTCACTCCAAAGAATGATGCACTCTCAAGTTCGAGGACTTGCCCAAATATACGAAACGCTGCCCTGTCTTCGCTAATGGACGAAGTTGGTCATTTACTCTTCTACAGACTCCAAATAGCAAGGACCTTCAGTAGGCCCATCAAAATACACAACCACCAATTCCGCTAGGCCTAAAAATGGCAAACCCACAACCATGAAATATGCAGGCAATGCGTTTAATCTATTAGTATAGGTTAGCAATAGCTTCTGTTTCCTCTCATATCATATCATTTTTTTTTCTTTTTCTTTTTCCGCCATCAGATAGGCTGTGTTGGGTGTGTTATTGTGAAAAGAATATCAAGGACACTTAAATTTTTTATTTTTTTTTGGGGGTTAATAATACTGTGAAATCAGTATGACAGTATGACCCCCTAATTTTTACAAAATCCCCTCTCAATCCAAGCTTTCATGAAATACCAAACTTGGATTTTGCCATGGGGTATTTAGGTCACGAACTTTGAACAAGAATCATATTTGACTCTTTACATTAAGGGCATATTTGGTGAACTATAATAGGCGCTATAATGTAATAGTTATTAATATGGTTTAATTATTTTTTAGCTTGATTATATTTTTATTACAAGGAATAATCATTCCTTATGAATAGCTATTCTTCAAAATGAGGAATAAGTATTTCTCTTTAAAAAGTTGTATTAGCTATTCCTTAGTCAGTGCAATAATTTCAAAACTAAATATATTTCCAAATAAACAAACTTCCGTATACATCTAACAATTATAAAAATAAAAAATAATACATATCTCTCTTAAATTTAAAAATAACATTTTTTAAGGAGATATAATTTTATGAGTAAAAAATTTCCTAAAATAAATGTTAAGTTTCATTTTAATGTTATAACTCACAACCAAACTAATGAATATGTTTAGTTATTACATTAAAACACATTTTATTCCTAGTAATAAAGATTATAATTCATATTGTAATCCTTATTCAGTAAACCAAACGTATCCTAAATGTTTTTTGGATTACTATGTCGTGTTACAAATTTTCTGCTATGAAACTGTGTAGAGAAATAATTTAATAGAAATTTGGAATTGTGAGTAATTTGAGAACATCATTAGCATTCAATCAAGAATTTCTTTTTCCAATCTATTAAAAGGAGTTTGAGGGCACATATTATTTCCACTTTTTAACTGTTCTTGAAGTGGTCTGTAACCCCCTCGGCCCTCATATACATGCAAATTTACAATGGTAATTGCAAGCAAATATCAAAGCTTGGAAGAGTAACGTTTCAGGTAACTAAAATCTTAATGTCTTTAGTAATAGAGTAGATTATCAATTTTTGAAGACCCAAAGAGCATGAGAAGAAACATCAAAGTATTGAAAATTAAAAATGTTAATATCAACCGCTCACTTAGGATGGGGCGTATTTTAATAAGGAAAATACTATGTGTGAGGGGTAAAAGTGCTTGAATAAACGTTTGGGTTTTGGGCCTAATTGGCTGGTATAAGTTTGTTTGGTCAGGATCTCTAGGCCCACCGGTCAGACCGCACTGTATTGGTCCGGGGAGTTGTCCGAGGAGGAGTATATCCTCGGACAGGCCCAGTAAGGACCTTGGGACTTGTTAAACGGCTTAGAGGCAGAATTCTGGAAGAACTAGTGGGTAAAAGTGTGGTTTAAGCCCCCTTTAGAAGCAGGAACGTGTGAGAAATATCTGAGAAAAAAGCTGTTACCACTACATTAAAGGCCCTGTATTTACCTCCCTGACCGCATTAATCGAGAAATGACCTCTGAACAGTAGAATTCAGCCTTCCTGCTATTATTTGAAGACTTCAAGAAGGTGGTGGATGTGACAAGTATCTAAGAGGAAGATTTGTGTGACACGTGGACGAAACAGGGAAGAAGAATAAGTATATAAGAAGACGAGAGAGGAAAGAAAGGCGGATCTGCTTCTTAGCTAAAAAAAAGAACTAAAAATTGTAATCTCTGGCTTAGAAAAATAAATACTATACAAATTGTCTTCGGCTTACGTCCGAGGAGGTTTCTTCGTCATATTCATTTGTCACTTGCATAGATTGCGGCATTTTAGCTTATTGATCAACTTCCAACATCCCAAACCTAAGTTTCAAACTCATACTCTACAATTTTTTTTGTATAAGGCTCTTTGGGCCTGAGTCCATCACTTATTTTTGGGTCCGGGTACAAATTGTGCACTTACACTATGTATACAATATTTTTACAATAAATTTTAAGTGGTAAGTTATTGCTAGTTGTTATTATTAGGACACAAAAGTAATTTCAATAGTAATTTCAAATTTGAACTTATAACAACTAAACACCTATGATTTGTTTTGAAAATATTGTGGATAGAACAAAGTGTAGCTACAAAATTAGTTGTAACCTTAGGCTACAAACTTACTTAATATCTTTTTATTGGATGTGAATTTTGACAAATCTACCATTGGATTATATCTTTTTCTTATATCCTCCATACTTTCAAAATTTCAAGAAAATTAAAGATCAATAACTATGTCATTAATAAATTTTTTTAATTTAAAATTATGCACAAAATATAAACTTATAGATCATATAGTAAATAATATCTTATTGACACAAAATTTAACATTTGTATTAAGAGCGTAAAGAACATGCAATTCAACGAATAGATTTTCAAAATGTATTGTAATATTTATTTTATTAAATATGTAGCCTTATGCTACAACTAGTTTTGTAGCTAAATTTTGTCCGATAGGACTTCTCTTTTAATAATTAAGAAAGAGAAGTTGATGAAAATCTTGTAAATGTGATAATCATCACCAGTCACACCACAATTTTTTTTTTTTGGTCATCTCATTTACATTTTTGATTATTTAAGTTTTAATTTCACTCATTAAAAGATTTTAACAACACAACTATTAAATGATGCTTGTCCTTGTGTGCGAACTGGGAAAGAAAATTTTCTCGGCTATTTCTTTTTCCATCTCATATTGGGGAAACAGGTTTCATTCTACTATAGCAATGATTGGAAAACAAATTTCAATCTAAAATTTTGTTGAAACTAGAAAATTTTGAAACAATAGATTACCAGAAAACAAAGGTCATAACTCATAATTCTTGCAATATGAAAACGTACATAAACAACTACATGTTACAGAAGCTTAAATAGACATGATCACATGAACATATTAATACGTGGAGTTTTTAACTCTAGATTATAGATGTAGAGTAAGGATATGACCGGTTTATAAGGCCACCTTGACATTATAGTAATCTCAAAATTGTTGATGCCTAGGACTAATTAGGCACTAATTACCTCCATTTCCTGCACTTGTCTCTATTAAGTTGACTGGCATTGAAGACCTATTGAATGGTCTAGAAGCTGCTTGACACAACAATTTGAAACTATTTTGGAACCAGCCACACAATATGTTAAATGCCTTTGAAGTATATTGACTGATCGATTGGAAAATTTGTAGAAAGCATTGGAGAATCTGCCGGTATGAGTCGCAAAGTAATGGGACAAACATGCATATACATAAAGTGAGGATGAGTCATCCAAAGGGAGGTACGTACAAGGATCAACAGTAGCAAGTCACAAGCAAAAGCTCCAAAAACGAAACACACACGTCCAAGTATACTTAGTGAGCGTTTGGATCTGGATGAATGAACCTGTGTTTGCATTTTGCTCCTTTTTTTTTTTCTTTTTTTTTTTCCTGCATGCGTTTCAGCTTTAGGGGACAAGTGCAATGTTGAGTATTGTTCATGCACTGTTGAGTCGTGAATGTTGACTTTATGCGAGAGCACCTGTGCACTGTTTACAAGACTCACAAATATCACTTTTCAACAACTTTTTCATTAAAAATAGGTCCCACGGTACTATTCACACATTTAAAAATTATTTTGCTACAGTGTTTTTAGTTTTCAGCTGTATCCAAACAGACCCTAAAATAGGGAGGTAGCTTCTGTTAGAACTTGGTTGGCTTATCCCTGCCAATGCTATGGCATAAACAAACACGGATATGATAAAAAGCGACATGGTTGCACCATGCGTTTGAAATGGGTTGCCAAAGTTTTGATACTTGACTTGGAGGAGGGTGAGCAACAATAGAATTAGAAAGCCAAAGGCGGTATGAAATTGGAATGTAGTAAAGAAACCAAGTTCCTGTTGACTGCCACAAATAGAAAAACATGGAATTGCCTAAAATTGCATATAACATTGGTACAAAATAAAATTAAAAAAAAAACAGTTGGAAGAGTGAGTAAAAGGGAATTTAGTGAGTATTCATGACATTTTCTTGAAAAATCTAGTAGCAACTACAAGAAAAACAAGCTATTGCGGTGGGTGCGAAAATTGCCGCTATATGTCGCATATTGCGACACTTTTTCGAACCGCCGCTATACATGGTGTCTATTGCGGCGTTCCATAGGACCACCGTCGTAATTTTAATCTTTTGCGACGTATTACAATGGTGGTATATAGAATTGCTGCAATATATGTGTTTTAGCGGCGTTAAACTTAGATATAGCGACGCTCCAAAAACCTACCGCAATAAATATAGCCTTTTGCGGAATACTATAGCGGCGGTATAGAAAACCGCAATATGTAAGTTGTAGCGGCGTTGAGATGACCGCCGCAATAGATACCTATTTTGTGGCGAGTCTTCTTAGTTATAGCGACAGTTTGGACTGCCGCAATAGTCCTTCTATTTCCTTGTCTCTGGCCCAAATTTTCCCTCTATTTTTTTTTTTGGCTTTTCATTTTTAGTGTCTTTTCATTTGGCAGCTCTAACCAAAAACACTCTCTTTCTCTAATTTCACTCCCAAATTCCACCGGCACCTATTCACTCTCTCTCTTTCTAATTCTTTATCTTCGGTGAAGACGAATCCACCGTGACTGCCGGACATAGCCCAAACACCCAACTCACAGACCCACCGGTGCCTTTCCACTCTCTCTCTCTCTCTCTCAGACCCAAAATCCCTTCAGTCCTCAGCACGAACCCCACCACCGCCGCTGCCTCCACAACAACCCCACCACCACCACCAAACTGTTGACCTAGTGGCCACCTAGCAACCCTAAAATACCTCGTCACTGCCACCTAGCAACCCCAATCCACTATTGCGCCGACTGCACTGCCCAGTAAGGTCTCTCGAACTCTCGAAGCCTAAAATTTTTTGATTTTTTTTTAAAAAAAAAAAAGAGATTTTCTTTTTGTTTTCGTTTTTGTTTTTGGTTTTTATTTTTTTATTTGCTGATGAGAAACAAAGTTCAATAAGCTTTTATGTTTGATTGGTGGGCTGTGCTTCCTCCTTCTCACAAAGGGGTCAGTCCATCTAATCTGAGACTATACAATAATTTTCACTCATTGATTACTTGTCCGTGTTTCTTGAGCAGGTGGTATCTCTTAGAGCATAATTGTCCGGTACCCATCTTTTGAGGCTTTTGGGACAGGTCAGGTTTTATAAAGAGAAAATGAATATAAATGGTTAAAGTTTCCACTTATTTTTTTTTATTTATGACGATATAAAAGTGGTGGTTTGTTATTTGAATCTTGCATTGACTTTATTTCTCCCACTGATGTTAATAAGGGGAATTGTTTTGTAAAAGTAAAGATCAAATAGTTAAATTTTCGTTAAGCTTTTGTGAATGGTAAGTCTTTAGTATCGATGTAAAAAGATTATACTTGTTTAAATTGATAATATAACCATTTAGGGAAACCATGAATTACAAAGTTCAATGCTAATGGAATTTAGATATTCTTAATTTGTCTATATTGAGTGACGTTTTCAAATGCCTAATCAATTGCAAAAAATTGTACTTACTGAAATTGAATAATATCACAATTTATGGACCAAAACTTTCTAATGGAATTTAGATATTCTTAATTTGTTTACTTGGTCGATTTATTTTGCTGGTTTGAGTGTCATTTTAAGTACAAATTAAGGATTTAAATTGCACTTGTGCAAGATTGATCTATCTTTTAAGGCTAATGCTTATGGAAACTTACCCGTAACAGATGATCCCCATTCTTTCTATTTTTATTTATGTTAATTAGCATATTGATATGCCATTAATTGTAACATCAATTTTTTATACAAGACAAAAATTTTTTTATAACATATAATTGGTTGCTGAGAAAACTTGCTGGAATCATGGTTTTAAAAACCGAACCGAGAATAAAACCGTTTTTTTCAAAATTTCCGGTTTTTGACCGGTTTTTCCCGGTTTTTGACCGGTTTTCCGGGTTTTTACCGGTTATTGACCGGTTTTGAGACATATAACCGGACCGGACTGCACCGGTTTTTCCGGTTGAACCGGTCGGACCGGCCGGTCCGGTCCGGTTTTTAAAACATAGGCTGGAATTGACACTAAAGGAGCATTTTGAAGCATTAAGATGCAACTTATGCTTCCTTAGTATCTCAAATACACTTCCCAAATCAACTAAGTGCTCAGTAGCTACCTTACTCTTCACGACCATATCATCTATATATGCTTCTACGTTTTTTCTCAGTTGAGACTCAAACATTCTAGTCACCATCCTTTGGTAAGTGGATCTAGCATTCTTCAAGCCAATATGCATCACTCGGTAGTGATAATTTCTAGTGGGAGTTAAGAATGCAGTATTCTCTTGATTGTCCAAAGCTAGTGGTATTTGATGATATCCCTGGAAGGCATCCAAAAAGCTCATCTGAGGATAATCGACCATCGCATTAAGTAAAGTTCACACAAACCCTCCATTTTTTTGACTTCTTCTTCACCACCACTGTATTAGCCAGCCATTCTGGATAGAGGACATCTTTGATTTCTACTGCACGTTTAAGTTTATTCACTTCCTCCTTAACAGACTCGTCATGCTTTTTAGAGGAGCACCAAGGTGGTTGATTCTTAGGGACAGTTGCTAGGTTCACATTAAGATGATGACAGATGAAGTCTGGATTAACCCCCTGAGCTTCATAGGCACTCCAAGCAAAAACATCGACATTTTTTCTAAGAAAAAGCAATAACTCCTCTTTCTCTTAAGGAGGTAGCTGAACACCAACTTGAAAATATTTATCAGTATCGGTGTCCACAGCAACCCCCTTTAGCTTTTCACACCTTACCTCCTCATTCTCAAAACCTGGGGGTTCAACTACTTCTGCTAATTGCTATAAGGCTTTTTTTTTTTCCTAATATCCGAGGTGCCCACCTCGAACTAATGCCTAATAGCAACGACCAGGCATTACCTTGCCATGACCTGACTTCCAACTAACTCCTCGACATGCCATCCGAGTGGTACTTCACCTTCAAATGCAAAGTTGAAGAAACGTCACCTATAGCATGGAGCCATGGTCTTGCCAAAACAGTAGTATAGGGTGAATAAGCATCCACCACAATGAAACTAACTCAACCATCCTTGACCCTGTATGAGCAGGCAATTTGATCAGCCCCTTGGGAATGACCGTCTTCCCATTAAACCCCACCAAAGGGGAATTATAACTATCTAAATCTTCAGGTTTCAAATTAAGTCCTCAATAAAGGTCAAGGTGCATAATCTCTGCTCCACTGCCTTGCTCTACCAATACCATTCTAACATCATATCCTTTAATTCGAAGGGTTACCACTAGGGCATTGTTATGCGGTTGATAAGTTCCAACCTTATCTTTATCAAAATAGCTCAAAGTGGGTCAGACTTCCAATTTCCCTCACTTAGATTCAACAACCAAACACTCAGTATCCGACCTTGTTATGGACATAACCTCATAAGGGGATCCCCTGGGGTTGCAAAAATAATATTGATTGTACCCAGGGATGGTCTAGAGATAGATTCTCTCTGATATGTTGAGCCAACTTGACTTCTTGCCTTGAAGACTGATGCATAAACTGCCTTAACTTCCCCACCTTGAACAATTGCTCCAAATAGTCACTTTAAGAGTTCTATAATCCTCGGTGATATGCCCGCAATCTTGATGATACTGGCAATAAAGACTCTGATTGTGTTTGGCAGGGTCACCCCCATTTGTTTGGCCATTTGAAGTAGGGCTTAAGCTTAATCTCCTCAAGGATTTGATGGATGGGCTCCTTGAACACTGAACTAACCACCTGCGCACCAGAATTCCTAGTATGCCCAGCAAAATCCCTTCTAGGTCAGTTGTTGTTATACCTCTCGGGCCTACCATCTCTTCGGTCAGGGGGGACAATCTTTGCCTTCCCCTTCCCTTGTTGCTGACCCTCTTTGACACGTTTGTGCTCATCAATCCGATCCATAAGTTGGTGCATGCTCTGCACAGGCTTCATTGTTAAGGATTTTCTTAGTTCATGCTCGGTAGGGAGGCCGACCTTGAATGTCTTGATTGTGACATCCTCAAAATCTCCATCTATCTTATTAAACGTTTCCCAGTATCTATCCAAGTAGGTTTTCAGTGTTTCTCCCTCTCTCATTACCATAGATAACAAGGAGTCTAAGAGACGAGAAACTTTGCTGCATGTAATAAAACGAGCATCAAAAGCCCTTGTGAGCTCTTGAAAAGAGTTAATTGAACTTTCTTCAAGACTATCAAACCGCTGCATCGTAACAGGTCCTAGACTAGAGGGAAAAACCTTGCACATCAAAACTTCATTCCTAGAATGAACAACCATTCTTTGATTGAAATGACTGACATGCTCGATTGGGTCAGTCCTCCCATTGTAAATCATAAAAGTGGGTTGCGTAAATTAATGGGGGAGCTTAGCCTTATCAACTTTACGTGTAAATGGTGATTTGGAAATTCGTTGCAAGGCTTTACTCATTGCATCATTCCAATGCTCCTAGGGGTTGGGCTTTTATCCCTTTTCTTGTAATATCGTTCCTCCCTATCCCACCGCAAAGATAAGGAAACGGATTTGCTAGGAGGTGTTCTAGACCTTAGTTTGTAACTGCCATCTCCCCCTGATTCGAATCCTAACTTGAAGGAGATGTCACTCTTTGTTTACGACGTAATTTTCTGTGTAAATGGTTTATCTCCAATTTGAGGTTCCTAGTTTCTTCCCCATGCGAAATATGACTCCTAGTTTTAGACTGACTCCTACTAGTGTGGGTCATGCGCGTGCTAACTTCACGATCTCTCTTTCTTTCAAGATTAACAAATTGGTCCTCACATTGAGATCCCATAGATTCTTCTCGGTTTGGTCCAAAACCCACCATGGTTGGTTTAAACTGTAAGTGTTTCCTTTAATTTCTCATAGACGGCGCCAATTGTAAGAACTCAATTTGAACCACGGCCCACGAGGAACAATGGATAATAGCTCAAAGAGCCCAAAACAATATATTTATTAGAGTATGGGCTTAACAGGAAGGCAACTTAGCAAGTTAAATAAGGGCCATAGATGATTGGATTCATGTTAATAAGATTAGAGACATAATTTGAGAGAAACTACACTCCTTGGTCAAGTCCGAGGATTAAGTGCTCTTATCATAAATCTAGAATATATGAATACATTTTTCTTTTTTGTTTCTCTCTTCTCCTCCAGATTACATGCCCTATTTTTTATGGGGGCCTTTTCCTTATATAGTCCTATCCTTCTTCATCCTAGCCTTCCACTTGTTGATCTTATAGGGGATCTGCTGGATGCTTGTCTCATCCAAAACCTCTTGGAAGCTTTGTGAATAGCTGTAAACTAAGATACCATTGTTCAGGTGTTATTTCCATATAAATGCGGAAAGTTGGTTAGGTGTAGAGCATTTAATGTGGTGGTAGTAGCCTTCTTCCTAGATATTTCTTCCTTTATTGTTGCCTTCTTTCCCTAAAGCTTATCCTCAAAAGAATGGTTACTTCTTGCACAACAATCTCAAGGTGGTCGGGTTCCAACCTTCCACAATACTTTCCTGAGGAAGCTCGGCTCCTCAGGAGCTACTACTAGTTTGTTATTATCTTTCCTTATCCTTGGCTCATTGACCCCAAAAATTATCAAACCTTTCGACCATCCTCGGGCTCCTATATGTCCTCGAGCATAGCCCACGGTCCAATACTCTTGCTCGACTCGTTTATCCTCACGAAAATAGTTAGGTGACAATAGCCGATAGTTGGGGGAGGCAATGCTATGCTTTTGACTAAAATGAAATATTACAACCATCCTGTACTCAAAGAGGGAGAATTGCAATTACCTTTAAAATTTAATAAACTCAAGCAATAATGAAAGAAACTATCATACAAAGACCAAGAAATCAAAATGATTACTCCACAACATATCAAATATATAGAAAACGTTCTAATTTTAGAAAAAATAAAATAAAAAACTCTACATGGATAAATATAAGAAAAAATTACACTTTTCTTCCCTAATCTTTCACCTAATTTACAATGTCACCTTGAATTTTTGAAATACACAATTGACCTCCCAACGAAAGTAAGTTAAATTATTAAAATAAAATTTTGTCAAATTTAAAAGGCACAGTTTATATTTTAGCCTATTTTTTATTATGGGCCTTTATCTCCTAGTGGCTTTATACCTTTGTTTTCATGCCAGACTATTTGCAGTTGTGCCTTGTATTTTTGTCTCATCTGCTGAAATGCCCTGAAAATGCCCCCAATGCATCACTTGGTTTTGAACTTGCAAATCTTGGAAGAGATCTTCTTGTCCTTGACTTCTTCCACATTTGTATTTAGCAATTTGATATCACAAAAAATTACTTTATATATTTTACTACCTGTCTTTACAAAATAGCAATACAGTGTTAGCGGTGCTAAAAATAGCAACATGGTGTAAATGTTATTTCTTTTTTCTTTTTTTCCCAAACTAAACCCACATCATTTTTTTTGTGAGTCTCAACATAAAGGGCCTTGATTAAATAAAAAGGCCCAGTATCTTGGGGAGCCTAACAGGCCCGCTCTGTCCCCGAATAATACTCTCGATTACTCCATTCCTCTGAAGAAGAAAAAATCCCCTTTCCTCAACAATTCACGGCACAATTGATAGAGAGGAAAGCAGAGGCAGCTGGGTCTCCTCCGCCACGAAAGCCCGAGATTGATGGCTTCCTCACCGACGCCTGGTACAAGGTCCGCTTTTCTGAACACCGCTACTCAGTGCTGAGGCTTTAAGTTATTCGTACAATGCGTTGAGCTATCACTATTAGGTGAGCAATATTCGGTAGGTTTTGTTTCTTCTTTCAATTACCTTATCATACCATACTCTTCTTTGTGCTTTTGTGTTTTGTGCCAGGAGATTGGCTGTTCACAAATCCAGTCCTAAATGTTGATTATCGATTTTGTCAAGTCTGTTGGTTCCTTGTATACATTAAAAGCTCATCTACCCAAATATTACCATACAATTTTGTTTTTCAAGAACATTTTTAGGATTTCTTATTCTCTAGATACACTGATGCTCAATAAATGTTTCCAGATGACTGTGTCAGTATTAATTCAACCATATGCGTTGAAGCAGTCCTACTTAGTCTAGCATCTCTTATTGTTGCAGAGTTGTATGGATTCGATTAGTACATTTATAAAGAAAACATTTTTGTTTTTTTGGGTTATTAAATAATGTGCAAATAAGAGGTCTGGTTTAGTGCAACCATCACAAGGTGCCGGGTTAATTGTTCCCCATTGCCTAGTGTGGTGTCTTTGGTGGTGGGAAAGAAATAGCAGGTGTTTTGAAGATAACGAGAGAGTTATACCAGATCTCAAGTTATTTTTCTTTAGAACTTTATTGGATTGGTTGGTTGCTATGCGAAACCAATCTATCTCTTCTTTTCTTGATTTCCTTGATTCTAGTAATTTTTGTACTGTTGACCCCTTGGCCCTTGTACTCTCCCGCACTCCCGGTGTACTTCTGTGTTCTTTTTTTTATATCAATAAAATTTATTACTTATCAAAAACAATTTAGGGGTAAGGGTGCCTACCAGTCATCTCTCTTAGACCAGTCAATGTGAGAGCTTATGAACTTTAAATCATGTGCAGAGAAATAATATAGATAGAACTTTAAAATAATGCTTAATTTGAAAAGATCATTTGGATTGAATCAAAACTTACTATTCCAACCAATTAAAAGGAACACAGTAGTTCTAATTTTAATTGGTTTTGAAGTGGTCTGTATCGGTGTAACTGTTTTCTTTTTTGTGGGAATGTAAGAACACCTGCTCTTAGTTCTTTCTTGATCTAATTTTTCAAAATTTTACAAAATATCATTGAAAGTTTGAAACAAAGCTCTCAGCCAACATTTTTAACAGCACTAAGAGAGTATGTCTTCTAAAGTTAAAACTATTGTTTCTTGCACAGCTTAATTTTATGTTCAAATTTACAATGGCGAAGAGGACTATAACATTTAAAAAACAAAGAAATGTATTGCAAGCAAACATCAAGGCTTGGAAAAGTAATATTTGATGGAGGTATAATCTTATCCTTCTACTCTCCAAGCACCCGGATAAGTATATGAGAAGAAATGTCAAAGTATTGAAAATTGACAATGTTAAATATAAACTACTCACATAAGATCAAGATTTTTATTTTTAAAATTTTAAATTTATAGAATTACTAAAAAGAATAAGTTGATGAAGGCCTTGTAGATGTGAGGACAACACCAGTTACATCACACTTTATTATTATCTCATTTACATTTTTGTTTATTGAACTTTGAATATCAGTCATTCAAAGATTTTAAAAACACAAACTGTTAAATGATGTTTTTCTTTGTGTGGGAACAGATTTCTATCTACCATAGCAATGGTTCAAAAACAAAACTCAAACTAAATTTTTTTTTGAAACTAGAAAATTTTGAAACAATTGATCACAACTAAAGCGATCAACTTGTCCAGCTTGTACTATTTAAATAATCATCAACACATGTATTTGATAAATCTCATTGTTTTTCTTTTAATCTAGTACATGAGTCACTTCATTTTTTCTTTCATCAGCAATTAGCCTTACTAAGGAAACATAACTAATAGATCTCGCAATTGTCATAGAACATTCAAAACATACATAAACATCAGATTATAAGGTCACTTACTTTGACATCATAATTATTTCAAAAGTGTTGATACAAAGACTAATTAGGCGCTAATTACCTCCATTTCACCACTTGTCTCTGTTCAGTTGGCTGCTGGCATTGGAGAACCATTGAATGGTCTGGAAGCTTTTTGACGCAGTGATTGGAAGCTATCTTGGAACCAGACGCACAATTTTTTGAATGCATTTGAAGTAGCTTCACTGATTGTGTTGAATGCATTTGAAGTAGCTTCACTGATTGTGTTGAATGCATTTGAAGTAGCTTCACTGAATGACTGGAGAATCTGTGAATCATAATGTAATAGCAGAGATGTGCATCCCCATAAAACGAGGATGGGCAATCCTAAAACGAGGACGAGCAATCCAAAGGGAGGTACAATAATCCATAGCAGCAAGCCACAAGCTAAAGCTCCAAAAATGATACACACTTGCCTAAGTACAGGGAGGTATCTTGTGTTGGGAGTCAGTTGGCTTATCACCGCCAATGCTGTAGTGTAAAAAAATATGGCTATGACAAAAGCCGACATGGTTGCACCATGCGTTTGAAATGGGTCGCCAGAGCTTTGACCCCTGACTTGGAGGAGGGTAAGCAGCAATATTATGAGAAAGCCGACAGCAGTATGGATTTCCATGGAGGAAGGGGGTTCTAGTTGACTGCCAGCAGTATGGATTGCAATGGAGGAAGGGGGTTCTAGTTGGCTGCCAGCAGTATGGATTGCAATGGAGGAAGGGGGTTCTAGTTGACTGCCACAAATAGAAGAACATGGAATTGCCTCAGATTAGATGCAATATTTGTGACTATACATGCAGTTGAAGAGTTAGCACGAGGAAATTAAGCAAATATCCATGACATTCCATTTGTCAACAAGAATTTTTGCTTTTAATGAGATTAATGCACTTACAAAATTTACAGTTGTAAGTTAAATTATTTGTTGAGTCTTTCAATATTGTTTCAAAGACTTCGAATCAAATCTTCCGATCACTAATGTTAACCTTTTCTTTTGTTCCTATACTTACATCTAATATTCTTCTAGAACAAAGTAAAGACAAGTTATCTGATTTTATTTTGCTGGCTCTTACCGAATTGTTGTTGTAAAAAATAGAAAAAGAAAAAAAAAATCCCCTTCATTTCTTTCACTCCTCTGTCTGCCCATGTTTCACTTTCCTAGGGTTGTGTGTTTGCTTCGCTCCAAGTTTTCTTCTTCTATTAGAGCTAGGATATAATTTAGTTACAAAATTAGTTGTAGTCTATAGTTACAAACTTTACTCAAAATCATTAACAATACTACATATTTCAAAAATCTAACTATTGGATTGTATGTTCTTTACGCTCTTAATACACATGTCAAATTTTATACCAATTGGCTATTATTTACTATATGATCTACATGATTATATTTTATGCATAATTTTAAATTACAAAAATTTGCAATTTAAACAATTTATTGATAACATGGTTATTAATCTATAATTTTCTAGAAATTTTGCAAGTACGAAGGATATAAGAAAAAATTGTAAACTAATGGTGGATTTATCAAAATTCATCTCTAATGAAAAAATATTAAGTAAGATTATAATCTTAGGTTATAACCAATCAGTAAATTAATTGGAACTAGTGTTCAAAATATGAGGAACAATTCATTTGTCCTTTTGAGAGTAAAAATACAAACCCTTTGTATCTTGATTTTGATCCATCTTCTAATATTGACCTACGGAGTTGATTGAACTTTCAAGTCTTGGGAATTATATTTTATGGTTTTTTATTATTTAGAATTATATTCTATGGTTAGAATCCAACAAAATTTCTATTAATACTAAGTTGTTAGAAATCTGGTTCATAACAGACAAACTCAAATATTCTGTAAACAATTTGCAGTGCAGGTAAGCTCGCATAAATCCAAAAAGCCCGAGGTAGGCACACCTCTGTATCACAATTCACCAGCACCAAAACAGTACACAGTCATAAGGCTTAAACCAAAAACAGAGCAAGGTCCCTGCAACAGCACTAATAATGTCTATCCCATTCCACTCCTTTATAATTTATTCGACGCATTATATTATAAACTAGTAAATGAAGCCTTGGTGATGAAAATAATTACTACAAAAACAATAAACTTGTTGTAGGATTCATCGGCTTATATATAGAAAAATGTAAAACAAAAACTAGTGCGAAGAGATTTCGACTAACCCTTCGGGTTCGGGACGAAGATTGTTGAGCCTATTCCCCATTTTCTCTCTCTCTCTTCGTTACGTGTAACTTCGTAGAGATGAAATCTTTATGTTGAGAAAGTATATGTTGTTTCTGAAACTCCAACTCATGATGATATATACTTTCACATGATGGTAATATTTTCTCATGATATATACTTTCTCATGATGGTAATATTTTCTCATGACGTATACTTTCTCATGATGATGTCATGATGGTTGAGAAAGTATATGTTTTTTCTGAAACTCCAACTCAGCATCCAGATGGTGTTTCTAGGTACACATGTATTAAAAATTACAGATCAGCAACTCAGTTAACTTTAAATAAAAAAACAAACATGCCCCTAAAAATTACAAAGCCCGCCATTAAAACAACAACAGGCATTTTCCCTTTTTTTGAAAATCAAAATTTTCTCTTCATCTCTGCTTTCTCTCGCACCGCTCTCTCTCCTCCAAGCCTCCATAGCCACTGCCTAGCATGGTTGGATTCTCTTACTTGTTTAAACAAGTGTCTCCCAAAAAAATAAAAGTAAAAAGACACCCCTTTCTACTTGGACTTGTCTGACTTTCAATAAGTTTAGACAAGTAAGAAGACTTTTAAAAAAAAAAATTTTTAAAGTTTTTTGAGAAACCGTGAGAAATGGATTAGTTCACCTTGGTCTCTCTCTCAAATTTTTTTTTTTACATTTTACTTTTTAAATTTTTACTTTTTACTTTTGTTAACTTTTATATTAACTTTTTTTAACCAATGATTAAGTTTGAAAGTTATTTTTTACAACTATCAATCTCAACTATTGATAATAATTACATCAGGTACCTGATTTTTTTTTTTTACACACAGAAGAGAGGGGAAAAGGGGTTCTAAGATAGCGCACCACAACTCTGCTAACTACTAAAAAACCATGGTGAGAGAGATTCTGTCTCTTTCCATTACTTTTGCTTAAATACCCTTAAAAGGTCTATTATTGCGCGCGTCTTTAGACTTTGAAAGGTATGCATAAAACAGTAACCTTACGAATATGACCCTCCTATTTTTAACAAACGACAAAAATAAATCGGCATTTTCAAGCTGAGGGTGGGCTGGGCATTTTCAAGGCTCGGACTAGAAACCCAATCATGTAGGCCGTGCTAAATTGGAGGCTAGCCTAGGAGAGTGATGGTTATTGGGCTAGTTTCTGTGGAAGAAGGGAGTATCTGATGGGCGATGGCCTAATGAATAAACCCTGCCAATCGAGCTGCACTCTCAAGTTCCAGAACTTGGGCCTGTCTTCGCTAATGAGCTGAGGTGGGTCATTTCCTACTACAAATACAACCTTCAGCAGGCCCCAATTCAAAATCTAGCCATAAAGTCCGCTTGGCCTAATATCAAACTATACACACCACAACACTCAGCCTAAAGCTACATAAGCTACTCATGCTGTTACTGTAAGTTATGCATGCAATACGTTGAAGCTATTAGTATAGGCGTGCAATGTCTTCTGTTTCCTCTTTAAAAGTTACCTCATATATCATATCTTTTTTTCCCTCTTTTCTTTTTTGGCTATGAGATAGGCTGTGCTGTTTGTGTTATTGTGGGGGGAAAAAGAATCAAGTCCATATTGGGCAAGGCGACAAATGGTGAAGGAAAAAAATGAAATTTGATTTCTAATTTGTAATAAAAATAGTTGCGTATAATAAGGCGGATACTTAGTAAAGACATTGTTACGTTTTAAACTAAAAGGAAATATTACAATTGTCCTATAATTAAAGGGGAAAAGTGCAATTTAGACTTAAAATTTAGGCTAAAATGCAAGGTATGGACTGTGGTGGAGGAACCAAGTTCCTGCTGATTGCCACAAATTAAAAAAACATGTAATTGCCTGAAGTTACATGTAATATTGGTAAAAGAAAATTAAAAAAACAGTTGTAGAGTGAGTAGAAGGGAATTAGGTGAATATCCATGACAATCTACTTGCTACCAAAAGTTTTTGTTTGCATAGAGATTGTTTCCGTTAATCAAACTATTAATTTGGTAAGCCTTTCATATTTAGTGAATCTTTCAATATTGTATCTAATAATTTATTTCAAACCCTGCATCAACAGTGGCTCTAGGAAATTTTTTTTAGGGTGATCACTAAGAAATTTAAATTATACAAAATCTAATAAAGCAATAACTCGAATATTTGCTACAATTGCGAGTTAAGTTACTAAGGAGAGCAAAATTGTTGCGATTGCAAAGCCCAAAAGAGTATAATTATCGTCACCATCAAAGAGAACTTACAAACACAATATTTTTCTTAGTACCATTTTTTAAGAAAAAATAAAATTAGAGATTATTTTATTGAATAGGTTGAACAATCTACAAATTTGAATGATTAATGATTTTTATCTTTTTGTTTTATAATAGGCTTTTTGTTGAATAATTTGTTCGCTTGTTGTTGTTTGGTCTTTTGTTGTTTGGTCTTGTCTTGTTTTTGTTTGGTTTATTTTTGTTGTTATTTGAGCTAATATTTATTGTTGTTATTTAAGATTAAAAAAAAAAAAGGGATTAAGGATTATGTTTGGGAGATAGAATTAATTTTAGAGTAATGCTACGTCCACAACATTTTTACAATAAATTTTATGCAAAAAATTGTTATTGGCGGGTAAAAAAATATTATCAATATTTGGATCAAATTAGAATTAGTAACAGCTTATTACATTGAATTTGTTGTGAAATTATTGTAAAAATATTGTGAATGTAATATTATTCTTATTTTTGTTGAACCCAAATTTTGGTAATTCTCAAATCAGGGTGTTCAACATTTTTATTATGGTTGTCACAATAGGTTAGTTTAGCAAAGAATATTTTTTTAGCAAGTGTATATATACATTTTTTTTGTAAGTTAGATGCAAGTCAGGGTGGTCCTATGACCACCTTGGCTTGCACGTGGAGCCACTAGTGCCCTGCATATACATATAACGAGGATGAGCCATTCAAAGGAGGGTGTATGATGCTTTTGATGGTGGTGAAGGCGGAGTTGATGGCCAACGATGGTTGAATCTGGCAGATTTGGAGATTTTTGGCTGCAACGAGAAGGTGAGGGATGTTTGGGTTAGTGTTTGATTAGTAATTCTAGAACCACCATAAAAAAAATATCCACTTTCAGTGGGGCTTGGTATAGTCTTTGGGCCGTGTTCTGCGGAAGAAGGAAATGTCTAAATTCTGACCTAATGGATAAATTCGCTAAATAGAGCTGGGCTCTCAAGTTTGAATAATTGGACCCAAATAAAGGAAACGTCGGCCTATCTTTACTAATGTGTTGAGGTGCTCATTTCCTACTACAAATTGCAACACTAAATTCAGACAAAAACAAACCAAAATGGACAACCTTTAGTTTCTTTTAAATTTTTAATTAAGTTACTTTTTCTACTCAAAAAAGTATTTGCTTAGGGTTAGTATGTTTTCCTTAAAGTGACATTATGATAACAACAACGACTTGGCAAGATATGGTAAAAGATTTTTTTTTCTTCTAAAAAAATAGTTTTTTTTTTTTTTTTTTGAGAGATAGATATAAGTTCATCTAAAATAGCACAAGCCTTACAATTTGTCCAACCAACCCCAAAAAACACCCATATCAACTCATACAAAATTGTGCAAAATAGGATTTTAACAAAATCAGCTGTGCAAATATACAAAATTACTGTTCAAAGGTTATTCTATTTTTTAATATATTCTTTACTCACAAGGAGAGAGAAACGATTTGAGATAATAATAAAAAAATGATAAAGAAATAGTATTTTTAATAAAATATAATGTAAAATAGATAATTTGATGTGAGCGTTTTTGAAAAGTAATTATGTAAAATGAAAAATGTAAATGCTTATGTTAAAATAGATATGAATTTTTGCACTTGCTGATGCGAATGCTCTAAATTTTTAAACTTCTATATAACACTCTTTTGCATGACTTTGAAATTGGCATTCCAACTCCTAAAATACCAAAGTGAATGCATGACATCAACAAAAAATCTCTTTAGTCTCTAAGCTTCGTCAGGCTTGAATGTTTCTATTAATAAAGTATCATGAGTCCGTAAAAAGAGTAATGTTAGGGCCACAAATTATTTTAGAAACTATTGATGTGGCTGGTCCATGTCAACTTTTAAAAAACTTAAAAACACACATATATAACTAAAAATTTCAATAAAAGTCTTAAATAAATAAAAAGAAAAATCAAATTTGTATCGTATATTCAAATGAATATCCATCTCTCTCTCTCTCTCTCTCTCTCTCTCTCTCTCTCTCTCTCTATATATATATATATATATATATATATATATATTGGGGCAAGGTTAGCCTTTTAATTTCAAAGGTTTTATAGATAATAATTGCAAAACTAGGTGATGTGTGAGAATATAGTAATTTGATATAATGTATAGTTTATTTTCTAAAATTGAACTATTTCTAAAAATATTTTTCATCTATCATTCTATTATTTTGGGTTTTTTTTTTTTTTTTTGAGAAACTTGGGTGTGTTTGAGTGATATAGTTCTATTTTTAATTGGTCTGTATTCTTGAAGATTTTGATAAAGTTTGTTATTTTTTTTTATGGTACAACTAAAATTTTTTAAGTTTCAAATAATTAATCAAATTTCTCATAAAAAAATTACAATTGATAGGTATATTCAAATACATAGTCTTGTAGATTGTATTTTGATATAAACTCAAAATTTTCACTTCCAAATTATTTGAGAGTTAACTCAAATCAAAACTATAAAAGAGAGAGAGAGAGAGAGAGAGAGAGAGTATATGTGATGGGAACTCAAAAGGCACACCAACAAAATATATCTTAAATTAGTAAGCCCCGTCCTTATAATTATAACTTTACAATTTAATTATAATTGGATCAAGAAAAGCCTTTTAGTTCTAATATAACAATTCATGTACGGTGAATATTAAAATACTTAATAATACAATCAACCAATAAATTATGACTTAATTGTTCCATCGCTAAAATCTATTGGATGTTATTAACTTATGAGATACGACATTGCACTATTAGCTTAGCACCAATCAAGAATCTCCAAGAAATTTAATGACAAATTTACCCTCCATTTTTGTGCCCACGATGTATTGTTTCATCGAGATTGAAAACTAAATCTTTTATATTTTTCAAATTTTCCATTCCGTTACTATTTTCTATCCCCTAACCAAACAAAACCTTAATTTTATCTTTGTGATCAATCTCTATGTCACTACCTTTATTTCTTTGATTCGATATGTTGTATATAATATGGTGTGTGTGTGTGTGTCGATATATGTATATTTTGTTGAGTTTTTTTTTTTTTTTGATGTGAGTATTTGTTAATTTATTTCATTCCATATTATTAATCACTTAGGGTAATAAACTTAATTGTTTAGCATTTTTGTTTTCAATTAGCAATTAAAAATTTAGAGGATTAATTGAAATTTTCGAAACTTGAGAGATCAAAATGATAATAACACAAAAATTAGAGGGTTAAAAAGTTATTTTAGCAGAATATTTGTGTGCGTTTCATTATAAAAGGCCTTAGACTATAATTATTTAGAAAAGCCCAGCATCTTATTATCGATTCCTTTCCTGATGAGTTTCCTTTACAAGATTTCCAACTTATCGAAAGCAGAGTTGTTAAGGATTGTCTCTGGGAATCGAGCTCAACGAATGAGCGGCGTGCTCCTTCTTCCTCTAGAGTTGAGTTTTCTCTCTAAAGTATTTGTTTCACTCCATAACCTCAACATTCTACAATTTGTCTACATTTTTTCTTACAATTTCATTTACTTGAAATGTTACCATGTCTCGTTCAATTATGTCAAATTTCAGCATTTCCTAGATACAGAGTGCTATTTTTAAATGGCTTGACATTGGATACACCTTTAAATTTGTTATCTTTAATCTGAACTATAAAAAGGATAAATTTCAAATTTGTCTTTGCTTTTTTAGACAATTTTTAATCTCCATGGATTATTTTTATTTATGATTTTCTTACAAACTATAGCATATCTGAAGTTGTGAGCATTATGAGAAGACAGAGAGCAAATAGCCAATTTCTTTATTTTTTGGTCTTTCACGCTGGGTTTTGGGACGATCACCTTTCTCTATTCTCTTCTTTTTCTTTTTTCTTTTTTTTCTTCTTTTCTTTCCTTTCCACGTTGATTTCTGGGTTTGGTTGCATTTTTTTTTTCCATTCCTTTTCACCGAGTTTCTAGGATTGGGTTCTCTTTTTTTTTTTTCTTCTTCTTTTCTTTCCTTTTCACATTGGGTTTCTGGGTTTGGTTGCATTTTTTTTTTGTTTTTTGTTTTTTCCATTCCTTTTCACTGCGTTTTTGGGCTTGGGTTCTCCTTTTTTTTTTCTTTCCTTTTCGATTTGGGTTTTTGGGTTTGGTTGCATTTTTTTTTTTCCATTTCTTTTCACTGGATTTGTGGGTTCTCTTCTTTTTTTTCTTTCTTTCTTCACTTCTCACGATCTTTTCTCTTCTTTGTTTTCTCTCTTTTATGGCCTGTTTGGATGTTAAAAAAAGGAGGGGGAGTAGAGTAGAGGGTGGGAGAGTAATTCAATTATCTTGTTTGGAAGTTTTTTAAGGAGGGAGGGAGAGGGGTTTGGAGGGATTTGAAGGGGTTTCAACTACCTCTAACCCCTCATTTTTAATTCCCCCAAATTGGAGAGATTTGGAGGGAAAAGTGAGTAGATAAATTATTGATCAAATGAATTTCCCAATTTACCATATCTAAATTAACAAAATTACAAACCAATTATATAAATAATAATATTTGTTTGTTTCCTGAGAAAATTTAAAGGGAATGAAAAAAAAAGAAAAAGAATCTCACCATTTCCTGAGCCAACCCGGTGAGCACAACGAAGAGAACCAAGTTCTTAGCCAAAATCCGAGCAATCGTAACCCATCGTGACTGGACTTGTTTGGGTTGGGTTGCGCTAGCCTTGGTCCAACCCCGACGAACAGCTGCGCTTGGGTTGTTCGGCGCTACGGACGACGATTTCTTCACCAAGTCTTTCTCACCGCCGTGAATGGAGTGGTGGCTTAGATCTTTGGAGTGCTTTTCGCCGGCAGTGGCTTCGTTTGTGGCTGCAGTGCCGAGCAATTCGATGTTGGTGGTTTTTTCCGACGCCACCACTGGACAGCATCGCGTTGCCAAGTTCACCATTACAGACACGGTCGAAGACGACATTTGATTTTGAAATTTTGGAAGAGGAAAGAGGTGAGAGAGAGGCTTGGATTGGTGGGGAGGTGAATCGGTGGTCTTGGGGATGTGTAGGTTTGGGTTTTGGGGTTGAAGGTGGCTGCTGCCATGGGTGTTTGGGGAGTGAGAAACTGTGGGGAGTGAGAAACTGTGGGAATTGTTTGTTTCTCGGGAAAGTATAGGAAATTGGAGGAGGTTTTTGATATTTTATTATAATTTTTTTAAGCTAATAAAAATTATTTTATAGTAGTTAATAATAGTTTTATACTTTTAATCTTTTATTAGTGGTATTTGATATAATGATAATGTTGATTAAATAATTTTTTAATCTAATAAATTAATCATAGATCAATATTGCAAGTTCATTTTTAAATAAGGGTAAATTTGTCTATTTTAATCATTTTCTCCCCTCTCCATCCTAATTTTTAAAACATCCAAACAAGGGGAAATGACTAATTACTCCCTTTCCCTTACTAATTTTAAAAACATCCAAACAAGGTGGAGGATTGTCATTCCCCTCTACTCTCCTCCCCACTACTCTCCTCTCCTCCACTCTCTTCCCTCTCTAAACTTCCAAACAGGCCATTAGGTCTTTCTAAACTTTATAGTGTAATTTGTTGTGGTGTTGAAGGTGTTGGTGGTGTGAATGGCCGGATCTGCTATGGTGGATTGGTTTGACGTTTTGTGGTTTGCACAGTGATGGTTTTTTTTAGTTGGGTGCTAGGTTTGGTGAATGGATGAAGAGGGAGGCGATGAACGGTGCTTGAGAGCAATTTGGGTTCGGTGAGTTTGGGTATTGGGGGTTGAAGGAAAAAAAATGTTATAAGAAGTAAAAGTTGCACTAAGTCAATCCTTAAGTCCCACAAAAAGTAAAATTTTTTGAGTTATCAAAGTTGGAAACAAGTGCCAAACATGCCACCTTAGGAAGTTGTGGTTTTTTCAGTAATAAGTGATGAGTTACAGAGTGATGAGTGATAATATTTAAGTGATGAATGATGAATGAACATTTTTTTAAAATCCAAACAGCCCCCAAATCTTTTATATTCTCTAAATTTTCCATCGCCCAACCAAACTAAACCTTATTTTTATCTTTGTGATCAATCTCTATGTCACTACCTTTATTTATTTGATTTGATATGTTGTATATACTGTGGTGTGTGTGTCGATATATGTATATTCTGTTGAGTTATTTATTTTTTTCTTTGATGTGAGTATTTGTTAATTTATTTCATTCCATATTGTTAATCACTTAGGGTAATAAACTTAATTGTTTAGCATTTTTTCAATTAGCAATTAAAATATTTAGGGGATTAATTGAAATTTTTTAAATTTGAGAGATCAAAATGATAATAACACAAAAATTAGAGGGTTAAAAGTTATTTTAGCCGAATATTTGTGTGTTTCATTATAAAAGGCCTTAGACTATTATTATTATTTAGAAATGCCCATCATCTTATGGAACCAACGGGCCCAATCTGTACTCTTAAATTCTTTCCTTAAAAAAAAAAAAAAAAAAAATCATTCTTTTAAATTTCCTCACTGTGGACCAAAAACAAAGTCAAGACTCAGAGTTGTTAAGGATTGCCTCTGGGAATCGAGATCAAAGAATGAGCCACGTGCTCCCTCCACTAGAGTTGAGTTTTCTCTCTAATTAATTGTTTCACTTCATAACCTCAACATTCTACAATTTGTTTACATTTTCCTTATCACTTTATTCACTTTACCTGAAATTTCATTTACTTGAAATGATACCATGTCTCGTTCAATTATGTCAAATTTTAGCATTTCCTACATAAAAAGTGCTATTTTTAAATGACTTGACATTGGATACACCTTCAAATTTGTTATCTTTAATCTGAACTATAAAAAGGGTAAATTTCAAAATTATCTTTGTATTTTTAGACAATTTGTAATCTCCATGGATTATTTTTATTTCTGATTTTCTTACAAACTATAACATATCTGAAGTTGTCAGCATGATGAGAAGACAGAGAGCAAATAGCTAATTGCTTTAATTTTTTTTTTTTTTCCCGATAAATTGTTACAATGAGTGGGGGAGGGGATTTGAACCCTAGTTCTTGATATAAAAGAAACCAGTCAATGCAATTGAATTACAAGGCTCTTGGCATGTCTTTTTGTAATTGATCAAATTAATTAGATATGACGGAATGAAATATTTTCTGATTTATTATTAAAAGGCATACATCTGAATATTATAAGAATCTCATGAATTTTTGTTTCTGAGATTACTGTTTGACTCTGCAGACACTTGCTCAATAAGCAGCACATCTGTTAAATAAAATGATTAGACATTGAACATTGACAGTGTTTATATCAACCACTCACATAGGATCAAGATTTTTTTTGTTAAATTAATTTACAAAGAGAAGTTGATGAAGGCATTGTAGATGTGACAACCAACACCAGTTACACCATACTTTTTTTGTCATCTCATTTACATCTCTGTTTATTGAACTTTGAATATCACTCTTTAATGATTTAAAAACACAACTGTTAAATAATTTTTATCTTTATGTGGGAACATGAAGCCATTTCTTTTTCCCTCTCATATTGGGGAAACTAATTTCATTCTACCATAGCAACGATAAGAAAACGAAACTCAAACTAAAATTTTATATGAAAATATAAAATTTTGAAACAATAGATCACAGCTAAAGCGATCACCCTGTCCAGCTTGTATTATTCAAAGCATTCATAAACACATGTATATGATAATTGATTTATCGCATTATTTTTCTTGTAATCTTAGTACATATGAGTCATTTCCTATTTTCTTTCGTCAGCAATTAGCTTTACCGAGGAACCATAGCTAATTAGCTTGGCAATAGTTGTGGCACTTTACTCTATCCTTGCAGTGTATTCACATATGTGAGATTAAAATATACATAAACAACTATTTGTTGCAGAAACTTAAATTGATATTAACATATTAATACGTGGATTTGACATTAGATAAGAGCTTAAATTGATCGAAATATAAGGTCACTTACTGAAATTATGATAATCTGAAACTCTAAATTGATAGGACTATTTAGCCACTAGTTGCTACGTTTTCCACTTGGTTCTCTATTGAGTTGGCAGTTGGCATTGATGAACAGTTGAATGCTTTGGAAGCTGCTTGCTGTAGCGATTGGAAACCATTTTGGACCCAGCCACACAATGTTTTGACTGCCTCTGAAATAGATTGATTGATTGATTGGAAAATTTGTCCAAAGCATTGGAGAATCTGTTGATGTGAGACACACAGTAACTGTGCAAACATTAATGCAGAAATAGCGAGGATTAGGATTCCCCACGGTGGTAGAATGATCTGTACCAGCAAGCCGGAGGCAGAAGTTCCTAAAATGACGCACATTCTCCTGCCTATATGGAGGTAGCTTGTGTTGAGAGTTCGTTGGCTTATCCCTGCCAATGTTAAAGCGTAACCAATCACAAGTACAATAAAAGATGACATAATTGCACCATGCGTTTGAAATGGGTTGCCAGAGTTTTGATACTTGACTTGTAGAAGGGTAAGCAGCGCTAAAATGAGAAAACCCAAAGCAGTATGGACTTCGGTGGAGGAACCAAGTTGTTGCTGACTGAAAAACAGAGGAAAAAAAAAACATAGAATTGCCTCAGTTTACATGCAATATTAATGGATATACAGTTGATGAATGAGCAGAAGGAACATCCAGGACATTCGATTTGCCAACAAAATATTTTGCTTGCAATTAGATTAATGCTCATATTTAATTTAGAGGTGCAAGTTAAATTATTTGCCGAGTCTTTCAATAGTGTCAAAGACTTCATATCGAATCCTGTGTTCACTGATAATGATTTAATAATGTTATTTTTATTGTGTTCTTGCTTACATCTAATATTCCTCTAGAAAGAAATAAATCCCAGATTTTATTTTGTTGGCTCCCATTGAATTGTTGTTTTCATTTTTATTTATTTTCTCTTTGTTTGTTTCTCTCCTTTATCAATTAAAAAAAGATTTTATTTTTCTGTGTGTAAGTTTTTTTCTTCTCCGAAAACAATTGTCAAGAAATCGTGACCCCTTGAAAATATGGTTTCCTGAACACAATGACTCCATTTATAATTCCTAGTATCCGAATTACAGGGAAAAATTATTTTCTTTTGAGAGAGAGAGTCTTTTTTATCTTGATTTTGATCTATCTTCTTATATTGACGCAACAAGTTAATTCAAGGAGCAAATTTTGTGAATTATAATTTATGGTATACGCATGAACAGAGTTAACAAAAAGACTTATGTAATAAGTAATTAAGAGGAACAATATAATGTCAAAATAAAAGGCAAAAAAGAAACAGTACTGTCCTAGATTCTGTTGGATGTGTCAAAAATATAGATTGTTAATAAACTTGCAATACAGATGCAAAGTTTGTCTCAATATATGACTGAAACTCAAATGTTTTGAAAACCATTGGAAGTGCCCCGTAGAGCAGAAAATGAACCTGCAGGTAAGATATTGAGAAATTGACACCTCTATATTGGATCAAATTTGAACCGAGCTTGAGATTACTTATTGTCCCAATAATAACAACTAATAACTTGAAACTTAAAATTTATTGTGAAAATATTATAGAAATAAGATTTATCAGGATAAAATTATAACAAAAATGAAGGACTTGAACTCTTGAAGTAGTAGCATTCATGGGCATATAAATAGAAAAATGTAAAGCAAAAACTAATGGCTAATGTAAAAAGATTTGAACTAACCCTTGGGGATGAAAATTGTTGCCCTCCATTGTTCTTGCCTCCTTGTTTCTTCCTCTTTCTTTGCCGTATGACTCATGTCCGAAGCCACGCCCTCCTTTATATACTAATGTCTTTGTGTTTTTCTCACACATTTGCTTCTCTGCCACATTTGTGTCCCTGTCACGCCTTAAGCTCACTACTACTTTTTCTTCCAATTGTCACTTTAGACTTACAAATACACTTAAGACTTACAAATATTTAAAACAGCGGCTTTGTCTTTGTCCCATTGCAGAAGGAATGCTTTGGTACAATCACTGCATATTTAATTCCTGCAATCCGAACAGCTGGTACAATAAAAAAAAAGTGTCAAATAATAATTAAAGCACGCAGTGCCCACTCAGCCATCTAACGTGTCAACACTTAAGAGCCAAACAGACATCACATTCTCCCTGTATCCAAACTTCCCTAAATCTCCGTGACCGACCCGACAGATCCGACTCCAAGTGAAACACCGGATTTGATGCCACCCACAACCATAGGTACCATTGCACATGCCCTCGCCTCCTTCTCTTGATGTCGTCGACTACGACCAAAATCCAGAAGTATTTTTGGTTGACTTTAAGACCTAGAAGACGTCGTAGGGGTGGCTTCCACGGCGGCCGGAGCTTTGAACCCGGTGAAAATTGTGGATACCGGAAGCTACTCATAGAGATTGGAGTTGTTTGGTAACGGGGAGAAGTAAGATTTTATTTGAGGTATTGACACCTCAGATTACTGAGAATATTGTCTTGATTTATTAGACGCTTGATTATTGGCCCAGCTGTCCAGTTGCAGGATTAGATATTCACCGATGGTACAAGTGATTCTACAAAGTACATATTATTTTTTATTAGAAAGTTATAACGATGTCCATCTTTTTTTCTTTAGAGTTATATAATAACCACCTTGAACGGGGATTTATACATATTTTATCGATCAGAAAAGACGCATATGTAAGTCCATCAATGATACCATTGATATCATTGAAGTCCATTCCTTGAACGGGGATTTATACATATTTTATCGATCAGTAAAGACGCATATGTAAGTCCATCAATGATATCATTGATATCATTGATATATATGCATCTTTACTGATAAAATTTGTATAAATCCCCGTTCAAGGTGGTTATTATAACTTTCTAATCCATCTGATAAAATAAATAAATATATATATATATATACACACACATATAGGGTCTGATTAATATATGCCATAAGCGCACACATTAAACCATCTATTTTTGAAAATATTTTATTGAAAATTGAAAAAGTTATAAAATATTTTCAATTCTCGATAAAACTTTTTTCAAAAATAGTATACTATTATGTGCCCATATACTATCAAATATGGACTTCCTAAACCCTGTTCAAATTAAACTTTATGATAAAATATGTGTGTATATATATATATATATATATATGGAGTTCCTAAACCCCATTTAAGGTCATAACTTTCTAAAAAGTAATATGTATGTCTCTCTGATATTACTCTCTAAAAGCTAGGGTGGTAAAGTTGGACATGACCTGCGAATCCGACACGACACAACACAAAATTAGTAGGTTATGGGTTGAGATTTAATGGGTTCGTGTCATATTCGGGGTGACACGACTAACCCGTTTAATAAATGGGTTGGGTTAGTGTCTATCACATGGAACCTATTTAACCTGTCTGACCCGTTTAATTAAATGACATTTTACCAATATACCATTTAAACCCTAGGTATATAAACTTATTAGTTATTGTGGTTTATTTTCTTTGACATATTATGATTGGTTATTTGTGATATTGAGATATGCTTTAATTTTGAATTATTATTTGTAATACAGTTACTCATTAGTTCTGAATTTTATATTAAAAATATTTATTTGTTTAGTTTTTCATAGTTCATATCAATTTGGTTAATACTAAAATTAGTTTTTTTTTTTTTATTTATAAAATCTCATAAACGGATTGATATGACTGACTCGTTTAATAAATGGATTGTGTTAGGATTGAGGAATCTTGACCAATATAGTCGAATACTCATGAGTTGACACAACACGAATCCGACACGTGAACACGAATTGCCACTCCTAATAAAAGCTTGTATGCCCATAAAAAAACCTCTACAAATAGAGATGCACTCTCAGATCGAGGACACTACAAATAGCAAGAACCTTCAGTAGGCCCATCAAAATACACAGCCACCAATTCCGCTAGACCTAAAAATAGCAAACCTACCATTAGATATGCATGCAATGCATTTAATCTATAAGTATAGGTTAGCAATGGCTTATGTTTCCTCTAAAGATGCACTCTCAATTTTTTAGCTTTAAAGCGCACATTCACAACAAGGTTTAGTCATTTTAGCAACAAAAACATTAAAAACACACACTACAACAAAGAAGTTAAAGCTAAAAAATTTTAAGCGATAGCTATAGTGAGCTGCTATCTCTAGTAGCTTGAGATAGCAGCTCAATGTAGCTGAATGGTATTAACAATTTTTTTTGTTTTGTTTTTTATTTTCACATGCTCACTTTCACTCCCACACGTGTATTTTTCTTACCCTCTCTCTCTCTCTCTCTCTCTCTCTCTCTCGCACTCAGACAAACAGCTTTGCCACTCTCCCTCTTTCTCTATGCCTCTCCATCTCTCTCCTTTCCCTCCTCTCTCAACAGTGATAAATGGGTTAGAAATTGGTGTGCGGTGTGGGCATACGGTGGGTTTAAGATCGGTGTACGATGGTGTGTGGTGGCTGTTGAGATCGATGTTTTGGATTTGTGGTTGTTCTGGCATTAGCGTTTTGGATTCGTTAAGATCAATGTTGTTTGGTGGGTTTTGGGGTTGTGGGTTGCTGGATTTCAGGGGTTGTTTGGTGGAGATGGGGTGGTGGTGGGTCGTCTTGCTGGTGGTAGGTTATGGGAGTGGGTGAAGGTCATGGTGGGTGGCGATTGTGCTTGCTCATTTTAGTGGGTGGTGATTGGTGGGGCAGTGGATTGTGGTTGTGGGTCACTGTAGGTCGTGGGTCACGGTGAGTGTGTTGCTGAGATTTGGTGGTGGCTAAGATTTTGTGATGGTGGTGGAAGAGGAAGATGGATGAGTTTTGTGATTTGGAAGAGGAAGGCCAAAGGTGGTGGCTGGGTCCGTGGTTTTGTTTTGTTTTTTTCCTATGGTGGGCTGTAATTGCTACAGTGATAGTTGTGGTTGGTGGAGCGCTGGTGGGGGTTCTAATTTGTAGAGGTTGTAGGTGTCGGCCGGTGACGGTGGTTTTGGGTGGATTGCGTTGGTTGTTTACCATATTGAATACATTATTTTGTTGTGTTGTTATATTATTTTAATGTGTTGAATGTTAAAATAAAATTGTTGATATTGGGTGTATTGTAAATTGAGTTGTTAAAAAGTTTTTTTTTTATACCTTTCTTACTGTGAATACTCTAACTTCTTTGTTGTAGGGTGTGTTTTTAGTGTTTTAGTTGCTAATATGACTATTTACCTTGTTGTGAATACTCTAAATGATACTTGCCAGTTGCCCTTGTGAACTGGGAAAGAGAATTTTCTCGGCTACTTCTTTTTCGATCTGATCATATTGGGGAAACAGGTTTCATTCTACCATAGCAATGATTTGAAAACAAATCTCAAAATAAAATTTTGTTGAAACTAGAAATTTTTGAAACAGTAGATCACAGCAGCTAAAGAGATCACACTGTCCAGCTTGTACTTTTTAAACCAATCATGAACACACGTATTTAATTAATCTCTTTATTTTTCTTTTCATCTTAGTACATATGAGTCACATAATTTTCTTTTTTCACCAGCAAATAGCCTTACCAGGAAACAAAGGTCATAATTCTTGCAAAATGAAAACGTACATAAACAACTATATGTTACAGAAGATTAAATAGACATGAACATATTAATACGTGGAGTTTTTAACTCTAGATTATAGTTGTAGAGTAAGGATATGATCGGTTTATAAGGCCACCTTGACATTATAGTAATCTCAAAATTGTTGATGCCTAGGACTAATTAGGCACTAATTACCTCCATTTCCTCCACTTGTCTCTATTGAGTTTGCTGGCATTGAAGAACTGTTGAATGGTCTAGAAGCTGCTTGACACAACGATTTGAAACTAATTTGGAACCAGCCACACAATATGTTGAATGCCTTTGAAGTTTATTGATTGATCGATTGGAAAATTTGTAGAAAGCATTGGAGAATCTGTTGGTATGAGTCACAAAGTAATGGTACAAATTTTTTAATCGCCGCACCTTCACTCTATTTTTTTAAAAATTGTCGAGTCCTGTATTCGCACCTGAATCTGGAAACACACCCGTGCTTCATAGCATGCATACAATACATAAAGTGAGGATGAGCCATCCAAAGGGAGGTACGTACAAGGATCAACAGTACCAACTACCAAGTCACGAGCAAAAGCTCCAAAGATGAAACACACTAGTCCAAGTATAGGGAGGTAGCTTCTGTTAGAACTTGGTTGGCTTATCCCTGCCAATGCTACAGCATAAACAAGCACGGCTATGATAAAAGCTATAAGGTTTGCACCATGCGTTTGAAATGGGTTGCCAAAGTTTTGATACTTGACTTGGAGGAGGGTGAGCAACAATAGAATTAGAAAGCCAAAAGCGGTAAGGAATGTGGTGGAGAAACTAAGTTCTTATTGACTGCCACAAATAGAAAAATATGGAATTGCCTGAGATTGCATACAATATTGGTACAAAATAAAAGCTAAAAAAAGAAAAAACAGTTGAAAAGTGAGTAAAAGGAATTGAGTATCCATGACATTCTATTTACTAACAATTTTTTTTGCTCATGTATAGATTATGCTCCTTAGTTAAACCATTTGGTGAGTCTTTTTTTTTTTTTTTGATACAAGATAGAATTTCTACTCTAGCCTAATCTAAGTGTATGTGTGTGAAGCTCTATTTAAAAACTTGAACCCCGGCCTTTGCCCTCCACACTCCACAAGTATTTATACCTGTGAAGTAACCATTGCACCAAGGGTGTGCAGTGGTATTTGGTGAGTCTTTCAATATTGTATCTAGTACTTTATATTAAATTCGCATGAGTAATTATTAGGTGCTCTTAAAGTACAAAAGGTGAGGTGCTCCACTAGAACTAACTTTTTCCAATTACTCTACGCATTTATGTCATATTTTTATAGGTGAAAACACCATTTTGGGGTTACGATCAATTTGGTCCTTACATTTTGGTAACAATCAATTTAATCCCTGCTATTTTCAACTTATAGTCAACTTAATCTCTACCACTAACTTACTAATGGAAAATACCTACGTGGCAAAGGATTTGTCCAGTTGACATTTCTAGTGTTAAAATATTAAATCAAATGCTGATGTGTGGCCACATCAGTGATTATATGGGGAAAAAAAAAGCCACATCAGCTTTAATATTTTTTTTTTAACCAATTTATTTCCTTTTTTATTATTATTTCTTCTTTGAATATTCTTACAATTTTTTAACCAATTTCATTTTGAATTCATTTCTTTCCATTTCTTGGTAACAAAACACTAATCTATAGACTAATGATCATGGATTATATTCTTTCTAACCTTCAATTTGGCTTTCAATCATAGCAAATTTTATGCCATTGATCAAGAAAGATCAAATTAACTCCATAAGTTTCAGACAAAACTTCCAAATTCAAACTAAACCCCAAACCCCAGATTCACTGCAACAGAACCGTCTAGCACCACAGATCCATCATAGAGCAAGAAGATCAACGATGTTATGCGTATTTCAATACGAGATCAATAATGATGTCTTTACTCTTGAGGCATTTTGCAGTGGTGGCACGACTGTCAGTGGGGCGAATTTGTGGCCACAAATCAGGCTCCATGGTGGTTCTGTGATACTTGAAGGTTGGGTTGTGGTGAATTTGAGTTTGGAGATGCTGGATATCCACACCCATCTTCTTCAAAAACTTGAAATTTTCAAAAAAGGTTGTCTCTTTTTAGAGGAATCCTAGATTTCAAAGAATCCATTTAGAGTCTCATCAAAATAAAGAAAAACAAATCAGACTTAAGACAGATTTTCTTGGTATATTTCCTAGTAACAATAGGTGAAAGGTCAGAGAAAGAGAAGGATTGAGTTCATAATAGGGATGATGATGACGTGTATTTGGTCGTAGTCATAGATTAGATTTTTACAGTACTTAATATATGTTACTCAGACTTGCAAATGTAAGATTGGAGAAACGTGTTTTTTTTTTTTTTTGAAATCAAATGTATGTTTGTGGTCTAGTTTTTTTTTTTTTTTTTATTTAGCAAAAAGTGGTACAAAAAACAAATATTTTTAAAAGATGATATGGCTTTTTTTTTGCCATGTAATCTCTGGTGTGGCAACTAAAAATTAGACATATCAGCATTTGATTTAATATTTTAATATTAGATATGTCAATTGGATAAACTGTTTGCCACATATGCATTTTCCGTTAATGGGTTAACAATAGGAACCAAATTGATTACAAGTTGAAGATAACAGGGATCAAATTAACTACTATCAAAATGTAGAGACCAAATTAATCATGACAAAAAACGTAGCGACCAAAATGACGTTTTCGGTGTTTTTATATTATTTGACCAGCCAAATGGAAGCTTAAGAAACTGTCCTGAATTGAGCCCTACGCTAGCTGCTCATGGGTGAATTCCAGTAGCAGTGCTTAATAAGGAATCTAGGAAGGATTCATGATTAGATAGTTTGTCTTAAGTTTTGGATTGGTTTGGATTTGAAATATAGGTTGTGTTTAGCATTGGCTTAAAAAGTTAGTATTTTTTTACTATTTAACTTATTTTCGCTACTATTTAGCTTATTTTTACTACTATTTATGAATCCCATTGCACTTTTTGGTATTATTCATAAGTCCCATAAGTTCAATGGCATAGCTGGAAATTTTTATTTGGGGGGGGGGGGGGAACTTATGATATGAATTTATTAGCTTATACAAACTTCTATAAACATGCACAAATCCATATATCTATACACATATATAATTTAGTACTTTCCAAAATGAATCCTTAAAGTTTTCATTTTTAATATAGGTTACCAAGTTATCAAGCAAAGTGAGTACAAAATTTTCAATTGAACTAATAAAGTATTATAAGACATGAATGATTCAAAACGTTAATAGACACGAGAACACATTTTACAATAAAAAATAAATGTGAGAAAGAAAAAAAAAATCTATATCGCTAGACTAATTGGACAATTTTTTTAAGAGCATCGTTGGACTCACTCAAATATTGGGAGGGGCCATGTTCCATTTTTGTAGGCTAATAATTAAAATGTTAAACATTTATTTATGGTATTAAAATATTTTTAAAATTGGGGGGGGGGGGTTGTGGCCATCCCACTCAAACATGTAACTCCGCCCATGAATAAATTGTTCTCAAACGGACTCTTAGTATCTTTGTCCCAGGTGTTTCAATTAGTGTTGGAGTCTATAAGGCTTGGTATGCACTCTTTTGAGCGTCTCCATTGAAATATATGGAGATGCTAGTTATATTATAAAACTCTCGACAAGAGTGTTGTTATTTTATGCATGTTGTTATTATATTTTTAGCTTTTATGTGTGTTGTATGTAATTTTTTTAGCTAGGCAATAGTTGAGGGATATATCCTTGATTTAATTCTACAGCTAGGGATGAAATGGATTCGTGTCAAACAGAAATGGATCATTTGTCACATATTGGGGGTAGAGGAGGTGGCAATTGACTCGTTTAGTATTTATAGAGACCTCTCCCAACAGTTGTGACTTTCTAGTGCTAATGTTACTAGCTAGTAAACAACTTGGTGTGTAGTTGCGAATAGGAAGGAGGACAGACTCTTCTTCCACCACCCATGAGGCCAGGACGTGTATCTATATTCATTACTGACTCGAGTATGTATGTACAGACTACGACAACCAAATTGGACCTGCCTCTTCAAAAAACATAAAATTGAATATAGTAAATAAAAAAAAGACAATGCTACGTCTTTCAGGAGAAAATAATAAATAAACAGAATTTAAGACACTGCTACGTCTTTCAGGAGAAAATAATAAGTAAAAAAAGACAATGCTAACCCTTTTTGCATTTTAATTTTGACCTAATATTGCTCTCTTAACTACTTAGCCAAGTTTACTGTTTATTCTGTTAATATTTGTAAGTAAAACTTTTTTTTTTTAAATTCTTTTTTAAATTAGAGGGAATTCGTGAGAAAAATCTGACTTATAAACTCTGATATGCATATTCTATAAATATAATTCACAAAACTTGAAAGTAGAATCAACCCGGTGGGTCATATTAGAAGACAGATCAAAATCAAGATAGAGAAGATTGATTTTTTTTTTCTTAAATTAAATTTACAAAAGCCAAACAAAATCTTTTATCAATTCTAAAAATAAAACATCAATTTACAATTCAACCGAAGAAACAACTAAACAACAAAAAGGTCCAACACTACTCTAAAGCGCGTAATAAGTCATCATCATCCCCAGGAGAATAAGAAATTTGCTTTTTGCCTTTAAACGAGACGCGTTTGAAGAAGCGCGTATAAAGTGTTCTTTGGATCTTTTTCAACGAGCATATAGGGCAATAATTTTTAGCTTAATTAAAATTTTTTATTCAATGAACCAAATATGAATGGTAGCATATGATCTTAATACTTTGAAATAAACTGCTGATTATTTGGTATATAAAAGTCAATTTTATGGTATGCTACGATACTATTGAATGCTATCAAATATTGTAAGTGGTCTCCAACATTAACTACTTTTTTTTTTTTTTTTTCCAGCCTATTGTTGAGGCTCAATTATCAGATTAAGACACCAATCGAATTTTGGCATGGGTGGAGATTGAACATTAAATTTCTTATTTAACTATTAAAAATTTTACCAATTGAGTTAACTAGAATCCACATATTAACTACCTTATTGCGAAATGAAATCTATTTATTCAACTCTAAAGATGAAAAATGGCAATAATACGAACAAACTTAGCCAAGCAAAATGAAATCTGATTTCAAGTCATCTAAGTAACAAATGGCAACGGTATGAACAAACCCAACAAAAGCCAAATGAAACTTGATTTCAAGTCCGTCTCTCTGAGAGAGAGAGAGAGAGAGAGAGAGAGAGAGAGAGAGAGAGAGAGAGAGAGATGGTCTTCTTGAGCAGCCCCAAGCCTCCAAGCTCAAAATGAGATCTGATTTCAAATCACAAGCCTCTATTAGTTTTTCAAATCCTTCGAATTAAAAATTTTGGAAATCATTTCGCTTAGCTTGTTTCATTTTGTCCTAAGAAAGTGCAAGATAAGGTTTTAGAAAAGAGACCACTAAGCAAATTGTATACTTATACGTAAATATATACAATGATTTTTTTTTTTTTGGTTGCAAATGTGTACAATATTATACATATTTATTCAACCAACAATATAAAATTTACATTTACAGTACAATATAAACATATTACTACCCTCAACTCTTGTTTGAATTGACGGATTGCAAATTTGCAAAGTTGAGATACCATCCAAATGTTCAAGGAGTTGGGTAGATTCTCTACGGGTGTACGTAGATGATAAATGAAACTTGCATATCTGATGGTTCCACATCCTCGTGCTGATCCCGGTGGAAAACATAAAAGTAAATAACTCAATTGAGTCAATCCATAATGTCACAGCCAAAAATCGTGCGGATTTCAATTTCCACTTTTACATCTTGACTACTACTTGTACTAATATTTAATATCTAGCTGTGAGCATATCAGCATATTTATTGCCGAATCACTTTGAAAGCTGAGGCATCTGGTTTGTTTATTATTCTCAGGACTGGACATATAGTCGATTGAAAATAAAATTTAAAGCTATATATATATATATCATTTTTTTTCCCACAATTTGTTGAGATAGTAAATTGAAACAGATAAACAATTACTTTTACATAAATTTACTATTGATATCAAATTATTATTATTTTTTATTCAAAACCCACTACTTTAGTAAGTTTTGAAAAAGTTATGTAACTATATGTAAAAAAATTTACTTCATATACTCAATATCTTACATTTTCCTCTCACATGAAGTTGAGTGTCCCACATAGATTCTGTAGGTGGGTAAAAATTTCAGAGAAGAGATGGAACCATAACGAGAATTTCAACAGTGACTAAAAACAGATGAACACATCTTTGCAACCTAACAAACACCCAATTAAGAAAGTTGGCAAGAAGGCTTTGATAGTTAAGTTAGCAAACCAATGGACGATAAGGAAAATGACAAGGAACAGTACATAGAGTTGCATACTATGAGGGCGTTTGGATCCAAGTTTCTGCGTCCACGTCCGCGTTTTGCTTCTTTTTTTTTTTTTTTTTTTTTTTTAACCCAGTCGCAAGGTTTGACTTTTCAGCCATGAACAGTGCACAAATGCACTGTTCATGGGTCCTACAAATTTTACTTTTTAGCAACTTTTTCATTAAAAATGGGTCTCACAGTACTATTCACACATTTAAAAATTATTTTGCTACAGTGTTTTTAGTTTTCAGTTTTCAATTTCAACAAAATAAGTTCTATCCAAACGTACTCTATATTTGACAAAAGAATGGAGTACTTTATAGGCATGTGAGGGGCCAATTTTTTTGGCATGAAAATCCTTCCCCCAAGACATGCTAATTGGTCGTCCCCGCAGTTCGACCAAAGGGACGTGTGTCAGAAAAGCACCTCCAGGTGTGTATTTAGATGGGATGTTGCTCACCAGCATTAAATAGGATGGTTTCTAGTGGGCACAATAAATGCAACTGTGAAGAGAATTAGGGTGAATTACTGTTGAAAATGACTGCAGAACTGGCCGACTAGGGAAGGGAATCATATGTTGATGGTTAGATTGATCGAGGTGACTGTATAGCTTGGTCTTTAATTTTAAGGCATGGGGTATTTACCCCATGGGTACCCTCAGAAATTCTAGGCATTAGATTCACTTTTGTACGTATAGGAAAGGAAAGGGTAATTTATAGGATGCCTTGAATAATTCCACACGGGAAGGGAGCAGTAAAAACCTAGAAATCTAACCATATTGAGTTATTGACCGAGATAAATTGGAGGCTAGCCGAGCAGAGAGCTAGTCCATGGGCAAGGTTTTGTCAAAGAAGGAAGGTTTTAATGGGCTCATTGATGATGGATGAACTCCGCTAATAGAGCTGGGCTCTCAATCTTGATAAATTAGGCTGAATATATGAAAGGCGGGCCTATCTTCGCTGATGGGCTTAGTGTCATCTCCTAAGGCAAATGACTAAAAGTGAACAATGAGGAGATTCAGCAGGCCTCATCAAAATCCACCCATCAGATCCGCTAAGCCTAAATTGAAAAAAACAGCAAATCCACACACCACAACATTAGGACGAAGCCACCGTAATTGGGATTGAGTTCCGGATGCAATTGCATCATGCAATTAACCCCTCCCTCTCACAATAACTTTATTACTCATTTTATTTTATTATTTTTACTTTTTTTAACTTTTTTTATTTTATTTTATATTTTTTATTCAGTGATTGAGACTTAAAGTTGCTTTTTAACTTTAAATCTCAGTCATTCGTAGCAATTACATAAAATGTAATACTTATAATTTAGCTAGAGAGAGAGAGAGAGAGAGAGAGAGAGAGAGTCTTTTACCTAATCCCTCAAACTAAAATTTAGCTATTCTTTTTCTTTGTGATATAATATCAATGACTGAGGAGCAATGTAGAGCACGACAATGGGTTTGATTTTGCACTCTATTTATTTTTCAATTTTAATATATATATATAAATTTTTGTCTCCTACTTCTCATTGGCATTAATTTTTTTTTTTTATTTTAGAATCACTCATTCGCATTAATTGTATTGTAGTTTAGGAAGTCATCTCGGAGCTACGGTCGCAACATTTGAAAAATAATCTTCTTGTGTTACTTCTTGTGGTCCTTGTGGAGCACAAAATACAAATTGAAACTAGAATCCTCAAACAAAAATTGAAAGTAGAAAAAATTAAAACGATAGATCACGGCTACTATTTAAAGCAATCATCAACACGCATATTTAATAAACCTCATAATCTTTTGTGCATATGAGTCACTTTTTTTTTTTTTTTTTTTCCATCAACTAGTAGCCTTACGAAGAACCGTGGCTAATAGTTGTGACACTTTTCCACTAACCTTGCAATATATACACTTCTGTGAAATTCAGAACATACATAAACAACTATTTGTTGCACAAGCTTAAGTTGATACGAGCATATTAATTTGTGGAGTTTTAAACCTTAGATTGGAGGTGTAGAGGGAAGATAAAATCGGAATACAAGGTCACTTACTTTGATATGGTAATCATCTCATAAGTCTAAACTGAGAAGCGGGACTAATAATTAAGCATTAATTTCTGGCATTTTCACCACTTGTTTCTCCATTGAGTTGGCAATTGGCATGGAAGAACTGTTGAATGCTGTGGAAGCTTTTTGGAACCAGCTGCATAGTATGTTGAATGCTTTTGAAGTAGACTGACTGATCAGTTGGTAAATGTGTCGAAAGCATTCAAGAATTTGTCGATGTGAGTCACAAAGTAATCGTACAGACATGCATACACATAAAACGAGGATCAACCATCCAAAGGGAGGTACAAGGATCAGTAGCAGCAAGTCACAAGCAAAAGCTCCAAAAATGAAACAAACACACCTGAGTAGAGGGAGGTAGCTTGTGTTGGAAGTTAATTGGCTTATCCCTGCCAATGCTATGGTGTAAACAAGCACGGCTAAGATAAAAAGCAACATGGTTGCACCATGTGTTTGATATGGGTTGCCAAAGTTTTGATACTTGACTTGGAGGAGGGAGAGCAGCGATAAAATTAAAAAACCAAAAGCAGTGTGGGCTGTGGTGGAAGAACCAAGTTCTTGCTGACTGCGACAATTAGAAAAACATAGAATTGCCTGTGATTACATGCAATAGTGGTGTATAGATAATTGAAGAGTGGAATTAAGTGAGCATCTATGACATTCCATTCGCTAATTGGAGTTTTTGCTTGTAAAATGCTCACAAGTTAAATTATTTGGTGAGTCTTTGAATATGCATCTAATACTTCACATCAAACCCCACTTGAGTAAGTAATAGTTACCCTTAGAGCACAGCTGATGTGATGCTCCACATAATGTAAACTTAGTGCTAGAATTAACTTTGTCATACTACTTGATGGGTTTTTGTCGTATTTTTACATTAATTTTCTTGTCAAACAGAACATTTAGTAACTTGAGTTGTTTTAGAACTATAAACGATTTCACATTTTCTTTGTCATAATTCTAACATAGTAGACAGTGGGTGTTTGGTTATCACTCATAAATTTATTTACTATTTTTCTTCGCCACTCACACTCTGTCATATCATAGTGTGATAAGAAGTTTTGAAATAATTTGTGGTACTAAATTTTTTCTTAGTAGCTCTGTCCAGAACATGGCCCTCCGCTGCTCCTTGGGGCAATTTGAGTATCAGTGCTCCATGGGCCAATTTGAGTATTAGAGCCAAAGTGAAAATGGAAAAAGAAGTAGCACTATCTTGAATATAGTTGGATATGCCAAAGATATAGTTTGTTAACTTGCACTAAAAAGCCAGCTTTGTTCATTATAATACAAAAACTCAAATGTTTCTGTAAAAACGCTATGTAATTTAGACTTGTCAGATGTTTCGTTTTCTCATGTTGTAAAAACATATATTGTTGCTTTATTTAATCCTCTTCTTTCTACCAAAAAAAAAAAAAACTCAAACATTTTGTAAACCAAAAATAGTGTTTACTAAAAAGAAAATGATCGTGCACTGTGCAGGTAAGACATTGACACATGTTCTTGTTTCGTCATGAAATTATATTAGTATTGAACTAGTAATATTCATGGGCATATAGGAAAATGTAGAACTTTTTAAAGCAAAGAAATTTGAACTAACCCTCCATTTTCGTGACGAAGATTTCCGTCCTCCATTCTTGCCTCCTTGTTATGTGTGTTCAGCGTTCCTCTTTGCTATGTGTTTGCCTTTCTTTGTTTTGTTTTATAGTGTTCTTCTGCAGTCCTTCATGTCATGTTTGTGGTAGTGCATACCGATGAATATGCAATTTCTGCATTTTGAGCAGCTGGTCCAATAATAAAGTGCCAAGTGCCTTTCTATACTTTCTATACTATGTTTTATATTGTTCTTCTGCAGTTACTCATGTCATATTTGTGGTAGAATCAATTGACAGTGATGAATATGCAATTCCTGCAATTTGAACCACTAGCTGCTAGTCAAATAATTTTTATTTTTTATTTTTTGATGTTGCCAACAGACTCAACACCAACTGATCAACAGTTTGGCCTTCTACACTTTTCTTTGTTTTGTTACTTTTTGCTGCCATTTAGCATGGGTTAATCTTTTAAGATTCTTGAGAATGTCGAAATATTTTCAAGTTTAGTTGCAAATCATACAAGAGAATCAAGTGTGCTAAGGATACCAAAATTTCCTACCATTTTTTATAGTAATATGGATTCCCTTTAAAAAAAAATGCACATATCTATATTCTCATGCCTTGATAAAGTTATACTTTGCATAAACTAACAATTTTACTAAATCTCCTTACCCTTTCACCAATAGGGGAAATATATATATATACACACATACATGCGCGCGCTATTTCAAATTATCAATTTAAGTAATTATTTTTTATTTATATGTCGTTAAAAAAATGTTATATTATAGTTTCATTGAATTTTCTATGGTTTATAGTTTATATATATTTTTCTCATAATTTAGTTGGAGGAAGATTAAAAAAATAACTTTATGTTGTATTTATGAATCAAATGATATTTTGGGAAAAATAAATAATTTTTATAAGATTTTTAGAAACAAACCAAATATAAGCGTCTTATGTTCTTAAGATTTTTATTAGATTTCAAATTGAACCAAACATAAAAATAGTTACATTCTCGTACATTCAGGGCATCATATTTTCAAAAATTTGAATTCTAGGGATAATATGAATTCTCTCCTATGCTATCTTATTGTAGTGCATGCTCTTTTGTAGTTCTTAATGTCATGTTTGTGGTAGAATCACTTGCATATTGGTAAATATTTAATTACTAAGAGGATTGCTAGAGTTAGAAACTTTATATATATATATATATATATATTAATTACAAATTGTTGATATGATAAGTATTTATTAATAAGTAAAAAAGTAATATTAATGGCAAGCCACATAAAAACCATTAAAATATTTTCACAATAATAATTTTGTAAAATAATTTATAAATGGAGTAGTACTCAATTAGTAATTATTCCTACAATTTGAGATTGAATTGATTGTTTAGATTTGACAAAAGACACCTCGGAATATTGCTGAGTCAGTGCAAACATGCTATTTACTTTTAATTTATTTGATGCTCAAATTTCTCAGCTGTGACGTGGCAGGATTAAACATTGACGGATGACAGAGACGATAACATCCAAAAATTCCACAATGTGTGGAAAAATGTCATTGAAACTTAGATATATGATAGTTCCACATCTTCCCCGATTGGAAAAGTAAAAAGTAACCCATCTTGTCACTGTCTGCAACAAAGCGTGCGAGCTTTTTGGTTTCCACTTTCTTTTTTTTTTTTTTTGATGGGCCACTTTCCACTTTCTAATTTCGCTTAAAAATAAGTTAGTGCCGGTTTGAACATTGAATATTAGTATTGTTGTTTAAAATGACGTAAAAATTATGGTCTAAAAATTATTGTAAAAACACATTTTTATAGTATTTATAAGGTAAAAAATGTGTTTGGTATTATGTTTCAAATAATATGTCTTAGTGGGTAAAAAAACATAATTGTGTGTTTGGTATGTGTGTGTGTGTTTTTTTTTTTTAAAAACTGACAAAAGAGCCTCTTGTTGGAATTGAAGAAAAAAGCTTTATGTGTTGTCTAATCAAGTGGACTCTATTTTTTAAAAAATATTTACAAAAGTGTCATTGAGCAATGTTATTTGAAATCTGAAAACTAGTAAGAGGAGTTTCTCAAATTCAGTGTTTAAACATTCTAAAATAAGTAACATAACTCAAATACTCTTAAAAAAACACCCTTACTAAACATGTTTTTTTTTTTTTAAATTTTAGAATCACAGTTTTCAGTGTTTAAATGCTGAAAATTGTTATTTGAAATTACATACCAAATTGGCTCTAGTTTTACAAATAATGCATATTTGGGGTTTTAAGTTGGTTTTTTATTTATTTATAAAGTTTATAGCTTTTATATATATCTTTTTTAAATCTCACTTTTTAAAAAAAAATATAAAAATATTTTTAGTACATAAAATCTCAGATACAGTAGCTATATTTTTCTATCATAAAAATATGAATATCACATGTGGATTTTACGTATGAGATTCATTTTATATTAGAGGAAAGTATAATGTATTGGATAAATATAATTTCACATGCGAACAGGCTAGAAGTTGAAACATACAGACCAATGGCAGAGTCAGCAATTAATCACCCCTTTGGAACTCCACAAAAATTGACCTATATAAAGATATTTTTGAAATATGTAGGCCCCTTTGTTAAATCGGTTTACTTTACAAAAATCAACTACATATTTCCTCATTTCCTAAACAAAAGATGGTGATTAATGGATCCCACGTAAAACTGTTTCTTTATTATAAAAAAAAAAAAAATTGTTTGTTTGTTTTTCACTCTTGTCATCGATGTCAATCATTGATTAGTGGATCCTACGACATATATTTCTTTTTAAAAACTGTGGGTTTATAATTTGTATACCAGCACCAAACAATGTATACAACTTATTTCACAATTGATAAAACGGTTGACTATAAGTGATGAACATAAATTGCACTCACGAAAACACTATTTTTCCTTCTTCTATCACTTATATAGTTGATAAATTTAGTAATCATAATTTTTCTTGTGAAAAAGGTTGCATTGTAACTGTGGGGGGTAAAAAGATCCTGATGGGAACATGGGCCTTTTGGGCCGTGTTAAGGAGGGCCGACCTGACCCTGGGTTTAGAAGTTGTTAATACTATGGGTCAGCCCATGCGCCGAGGATCCGAGGACCCAGCCGAGGGTGAACTTATCCTCGGATGAGCACCAAAGAACTCGGGATTTCATAGTAAAGGTTAGGGGATGACACAGTTAAGGCCAATGGTTAAAGGGGGAAACCCTAGAATGCCCCAGAAGCACCGGTGTTGAAGAAATGTCAAAGATAAAGGCTGCTACCTCCACATTAAAGACCCTGCACCTACCACCCTGGCCGCATTAATGGGGAGGTGACACTTGAACAGTGGAAGGGAAACTTCTAGTTACTGTTCAAAGGCACTAAGAAAAGAAATATCTAGGCTAAGGGAGGAGTTGGGGCAACACGTGTATAAAGTATTAAAAAGAAGAGTATTTAAGGGAGGACTTAGAACAGAAAGGGGGGGAACCTTTTGTAACCTAAAAGGAAAAAAGACAAAGAGAAAGATATAATATAAGAACAGCTCTCGGCTTACGTCCGAGGGGGCTCAGTTACAATATTCCTTGTTGTTATCAAGTATTTGTAATCTTTAGTTTGTCATTTAATCCTCACACACTTCTAACCTGGGTTTCAAGCCCACACTCTACAAATTCATATTGTTTAAGGCTCATTGGGCCTGAGCCCATAACTGTTCTTGGGTCCAGGTGCAATTGTGCACTTACAATTGGCGCCGTCTGTGGGAATCTAGTCTAGAAGTAGTAGGGATATTATGGCAGGATTAGGCTCTCACCATGCAGAGTCACAAGGATCACAACCGGAAGATCATTTCGAACGTCTTGAACATCGTAGGGATCGTGAGGGAAGCGTCCATACAGAATATCCAGGGGCTAGCCATACTCATGGAGGGGGTAGCACTACCCACGATGAGGGCTCTAAATCCATGCAGAAGGAAATCAATCGTTTGAAGAGGAAGTTACGCCGTGCTAAACGTAAGGTTTCCCCGTCCTCATCTAGTTCTTCCTCAGAGAAGGATAGGGGACATGGCTACAGTTCAAGGTCATATTCCCCCCCTGCAACATCCTCGGTGAGGAGAACGACCGGCCAATCCGCGTACGTAAGAAGCTTCGTCCTAGGGGCTTAGGCAACGATACCATGAGTAGGGCGTTGCACCAACTCTCTAAATCTCCGTTTTCACGTAGGATTGAGAGGGGGAGGCTTCCCAGGAGGTTCACCCAGCCCACGTTTACCATCTATAATGGCCGGACTGATCCGGTGGAGCACGTGAGTCACTTCAACCAAAGGATGGCAGTGCACCCACACAACGAGACTTTGATGTGTAAAGTCTTCCCCTCCGGCTTGGGACCCGTGGCTATGAGATGGTTCAACGGTCTCAAATCGGGGTCTGTAGGCTCGTTTGGGGAACTAACTAGAGCATTTGCTTCGCGGTTCATCACGTGTAGCAGAGTCCCTCGGCCATTGGACTCGTTGCTATCCATGGTTATGAAGGAAGGGGAGACACTGAAAGCATACTCCGACAGATACTGGGAGATGTTTAATGAAATAGACGGCGACTTTGATGAGGTGGCGCTTAATACCTTTAAGGTGGGCCTCCCTACTGATCACGACCTACGAAAATCTTTGACGAAAAAGCCCGTCCGCAGCGTACGCCGTCTTATGGATCGTATTGATGAATATAAAAGGGTAGAGGAAGACCAAAGAAATAGGAAAAGGGAAGGAGAAGGTTATCCCGCGGGAGAGAAGGGATTTCGTGTCGGACAAATATCACAACAACAAGCCGAGGAGGGATTACATCGGACAATCCGGCTTGGCAGCACCCCAGGCTGTAAATACTGTGTTCCGAGAACCAGTGCATCAGTTATTAGAAAAAGTTCGCAAGGAGCCCTTCTTCAGATGGCCCGGCAAGATGGCAGGGGACCCCTGCGAGAAGAAATCAAAACCTTTTCTCGTCGGTACCATCAAGATGTGGGCCACACTGCGAGAACCGTCGGACCCGTGGAACCATCTAGAGCGGCTCGTCGGTGAGGGAAAGTTGAAGCGGCATTTGTGTCGGCCACCGGGCGGGTCGGTCAAGTTGGTTCAAACAACCGGAGGAACAGTTCATCTCGGCCAAGATTGGGAACAATTAACGTTATCTTCGCCGCACTGGCAGACCGGCTCAGGTCCCACTCGGGTCATGGCGGTTTCCCATCCGCAGGCCGAGGATGTGGGTGGTAGGCCGAAGAGATTAAAGAGCACTTTACCTGTCTTGGGTTTCTCCGAGGAGGATAAAATAGGGACTATCCAGCCCCATGACGATGCTCTTGTGGTTACCCTCAGAATAGGAAATTATGACGTGAAGAGGGTGATGATTAATCAGGGCAGCGGTGCAGATATCATGTACCCTGATCTATTTAAGGGGTTAAGGTTGGAGTTGGAAGATTTAACTCCTTATGACTCACCTCTTATTAGCTTCGAAGGGAGAGCCGTTGTACCAAAAGGACAGATCCGTTTACCCGTACAATCCGGCACAGAAACGGTTGAGGTAGATTTCATTGTGGTTGACGCGTACTCTCCATATACAGCCATCCTCGCCAGGCCATGGCTGCACGCTTTGGGAGCTGTCTCTTCTACCTTACATGTTAAAGTAAAATTCCCCTCGGGGGAGCATGTTGAGGAAATCCTCGGCAGCCAGGTAGTTGCTAGGCAATGCATATCGGCTGCGGTGCTTCGTCAGTCAGAAATTGAGTCATCAGCCTTGCCCATCCAGGAGTCATAGCAATTAACAGCTCCGGAGGCACCTGGAGCGATGATAGAAGATGAGGCTGTTTGTGAGGAGTTAGAGAAGTTTGTAATAACCGATGATCCAGAGAGGTTTTTCCAAGTTGGCATACGATTGCCACACCAAGAGAAGATGGAGTTGTTGAAATTTCTGAAGGATAATTTAGATGTCTTTGCATGGGACCCCTATGAGGCTCCAGGTGTAGATCCGAACTTTATTTTCCATCATTTAAACGTCAATCCGGCCATTGTTCCGAGGAGGCAGCCACCTCGGCGATCTTCCCGAGAGCATTCTGAGGCTGTGAAGGAAGAGGTTCTTAAACTCAAAAGGGCGGGGGCTATCAAAGAGGTTTTCTACCCTGAATGGTTGGCTCATACTGTTGTCGTTAAGAAGAAAAACGGCAAGTGGAGAGTATGTGTGGATTTTACTGATCTGAACAAGGCCTGTCCTAAAGATTCTTTCCCAATGCCACGGATTGATCAACTGGTAGATGCTACTGTCGGACATCCTCGGATGAGTTTCTTGGACGCCTTTCAGGGTTACCACCAAATTCCCTTAGCGTTAGAGGATCAGGAGAAGACTGCTTTCATTACTCCAACGGGGAACTATCATTATAAGGTCATGCCATTTGGGTTAAAAAATGCTGGGGCTACTTATCAAAGAATGATGACCCGAATGTTTGAACAGCAACTGGGGAAAAACATAGAAGTATACGTGGATGATATGGTGGTAAAGAGTAAGACGGTACCTTCGCACATGACAGATTTGGCCGACACCTTCCAGATGCTGAGGAAGTATAAGTTGCGCCTTAACGCCTCCAAGTGTTCTTTTGGCGTGGGATCTGGAAAGTTCTTAGGATATATGATCACTCATAGGGGCATAGAGGTGAACCCAGTGCAGGTTAAGGCTATTCAGAATTTGCAGCCGCCTCGGAACCCAAAGGAAATTCAGAAACTGACCGGAATGATTGCTGCGTTGAACAGATTTATTTCTCGGTCAGCTGACCGGTGCCGTCCTTTCTTTCAGTTGCTGAACAAGTGGAAAGGGTTTCAATGGACCGAGGATTGTGAGTCAGCTTTCCAACAGCTTAAGCAATATCTATCTCGGCCACCCATTTTATCTCGCCCTGAGGTGGACGAGGTGTTATTCGCTTATCTGGCCGTGGCTATTCATGCGGTGAGTCTAGTCCTTATAAGGAATGAAAATGGAGTGCAGAGGCCGATCTACTATGTTAGTAAGTCCTTGAATGAAGCCGAGGTGCGCTATTTGCCCTTGGAAAAAGCACTTCTGGCTGTAGTCCACGCCACGCGCAAACTTCCTCATTATTTCCAATCTCATACCGTGGTTGTTTTGACCCGGTTGCCGCTCAAGGCCGTGTTGCGTAGTGCTGATTATTCCAGAGTGGCAAAATGGGGAACCATTTTGGGAGCCTTTGATGTTAAGTACAAGCCTCGCACCTCGGTGAAAGGTCGGGTCCTCGCTGATTTGGTGGCGAGTTTGCCGAACCATTGTTAGAAGAAACTTCAAAGGGAGCACACATGGGTGAAAAATCAGTTGGTGTGATCACGGCCGTATCGCCCTCGGCTTGGAAAGTTTATGTGGATGGGGCTGCTAATCATAAAGGGTCTGGCGTTGGACTTGTTCTAATGTCCCCTGAAGGAATTGTCTTTGAAAAATCTTTGAGATTGGCTTTCTCGGCTACTAATAATGAGGCCGAGTATGAAGCAGTCTTGGTAGGCATGCAAATGGTACATAAGATGGGTGGCAAGGAAATCCATGTGTTCTCGGACTCTCAATTAGTGGTCGGCCAAGTCATGGGGACCATGGAGGCTAGAGACCCCAGAATGCAAGAATATTTGGCCCAGGTTAAACGTCAGCGAGCTGAATTCGACTCATTTGCCTTAGCTCATGTCTCTAGGAGTGGAAACACTCATGCAGATTCTTTGGCTACATTGGCCACATCCTCGGCTCAAGGTCTACCAAGGGTGATTCTCGTTGAGGATCTGGTAGAACCTTCTCTTATAGCTGCTGACGCACCTCGCATCCATCTAATAAGGCCTGGTCCTAGTTGGATGGATTCGATCATATCTTTTCTCAAAAATGACATCCTTCCCGAAGACAAAGTTGAAGCAGAAAAGGTACGTCGAAAGGCGCCGCGTTTCTGGTTGTCCGAGGACCAGAAGCTATACAAACGATCCTTTTCGGGACCGTATTTGTTGTGTGTACACCCTGAATCAACGGAATCATTTGGAGGAATTGCATGAGGGAATTTGTGGAAGCCACACCGGAGGAAGGTCCCTAGCCCATAGAGCCCCGACTCGGGGTTATTGGTGGCCCAATATGCGAGAGGGAGGCTCGTGACTATGCCGGTAAAATGTGATCGGTGTCGAGGTTCGCCCCTAATATCCACCAACCCGAGGGGTTCTTAACCCTCTCTCCGGCCCTTGGCCTTTCGCGCAATGGGGCTTGGACATTGTAGGGCCCTTTCCGAGAGCCGCCGGAAACAAAAGATGGTTGCTCGTGGGAACGTACTACTTTACTAAGTGGGTCGAGGCCGAGCCTTTGGCCAATATCCGAGATGTTGATTCCAAGAAATTCATCTGGAAAAATATTGTTACTAGATTCGGTATACCACATACACTCGTCTCGGACAATGGCGTTCAATTTGATAGCAAGGCCTTTAGGCAATATTGTGGTGAGATGGGTATTATAAATAGATACTCTACTCCAGCTTATCCTCGAGGAAATGGGCAGGCCGAGGCCGTTAACAAGGTCATAGTCAACGGGCTCAAGAAGAGGTTGGACGATGCGAAAGGCAGATGGGTAGAAGAGCTCCCTCATGTCCTATGGACGTATCAGACCACACCGCGTAGGTCCACTGGAGAAACTCCATTCTCTATGACTTATGGAGCCGAGGCGGTGATACCACTGGAATCCGGTTTTCCTACTCTAAAGACAAGTTCTTTTAGTCCAGAGAAAAATGAGGGACTTCTAGAGAAAGATCTTGATCTACTTGAGGAACGGCGTGAGGCAGCTATGGTCCAATTGGCTTATTATCAGCAGAAGCTAAAACGAGGGTATGATGCCCACGTGAAGCTAAGGCCACTTGCACCTGGTGATCTTGTATTAAGGAAAGTTGTAGGCACTTCTAAGAACCCAGCATGGGGTAAGCTACGACCTAACTGGGAAGGCCCCTATCGCATTGTTTCAATAGCAGGCATAGGGTCGTATAGGCTAGCTGACCTGGATGAACGAGTTGTACCACGTCCATGGAATGTAAATAATCTTAGATGGTATTATTATTAATCAAATAAGCTTTTGTCAATTAATATTTCAAAGTTATGGCTAGCTCTCGTATTTGAAGTTACAATTTTTAAGAATCAAACAGAAACTTAGTTAAGTGCAGTCCTCGGACCACAAGCCTTGTGGAAATTGATGTCTTGTCATTTGTTAAACAGAACCTTAGTTATGCCGGGTCTTCGGACCTCCTACTTTGGGAAAATTAACATTTGAAGTTACAATTTTTAAGAATCAAACAAAAAACTTGGTTAAGTGCAGTCCTCGGACCACAAGCCTTGTGGAAATTGATGTCTTGTCATTTGTTAAAACGTAACCTTAGTTATGCCGGGTCTTCGGACCTCCTACTTTGGGAAAATTAACATTTGAAGTTACAATTTTTAAGAATCAAACAGAAACTTGGTTAAGTGCAGTCCTCGGACCACAAGCCTTGTGGAAATTGATGTCTTGTCATTTGTTAAACAGAACCTTAGTTATGCCGGGTCTTCGGACCTCCTACTTTGGGAAAATTAACATTTGAAGTTACAATTTTTAAGAATCAAACAGAAACTTGGTTAAGTGCAGTCCTCGGACCACAAGCCTTGTGGAAATTGATGTCTTGTCATTTGTTAAACAGAACCTTAGTTATGCCGGGTCTTCGGACCTCCTACTTTGGGAAAATTAACATTTGAAGTTACAATTTTTAAGAATCAAACAGAAACTTGGTTAAGTGCAGTCCTCGGACCACAAGCCTTGTGGAAATTGATGTCTTGTCATTTGTTAAACAGAACCTTAGTTATGCCGGGTCTTCGGACCTCCTACTTTGGGAAAATTAACATTTGAAGTTACAATTTTTAGGAATCAAACAGAAACTTGGTTAAGTGCAGTCCTCGGACCACAAACCTTGTGGAAATTGATGTCTTACCATTTACAGTTACAATTTTGAAGAATCAAACTAAAGATTGCTTAAGATTTATCTTCGGACTATGACTTTGTTTAAACTTAACTTTTGCTTGTGTCTGGACATTAATACGTTACTGTTTATTAAACTCGGATCTTAAGTTTCATATCTCCAAGTGTTGAGCAATTTTGTGTAAGGAATGGTCCTCGAATCTTACATCCTACAGAAACAGTGTTATGCATTGTGAAGGCTTAATCATTATATGAAGTCCTCTTTCCTTTTTTAATCGAGGTATTATTCAAATGAATTAACCATGTCACCTTGTATTAAATCTTTAATAATATACGCATGATTATGTGAAAGTTATGACTATGCAATCCTTGGAGTTAGATTTTGATGTTCTGAGAAACTTCTGATATGACTTAATGGGAAAACTTTTGTAATAAGTACATAAAGAATAAAGAAAAAGCAGACACAATCCAAGTGAAAAGCAAACGAAAGTGTTCTTCATTAATCAAGTTGAATATACATTACAATATATAATTCAAAAACAAAAAAAAATGGAAAAAGAGAAGCCCTAAGCTAAGTCCTAAGCTGTTGGAGGAGGATCTTGCTGAGAGGTACTAGTGCCCTCGGTCTTTCTCAACTCCAGCTCAAAAGGAGTCATAACCTGCTTTCCTTTATCCGCTGTCTTTGTTGGAAGGACGTTGGGTTCCACTATCTGGTTCAAGTCCTTCTCTGCATCCACTCCTCCTTCCTTTTCTTTATTGGAACCAGAAGGTTCTGTAGGATCAGGAATTTGCTGTGGGACCATCGGAGGTAGGACAGGAAGAGTTGTCTCAGGGGTAGGAGCAGCAGCAGGAGCCTCTTCAATCTCCTGTATTTCTAGGGGAAGCCAAACGTTCTCGGACTTCCTCAAATCCGAAGACTGGGGAACTCCTGCTACGTTTAAAGCTTCCCCCCATACTTTTTGACAGTATTCGCGGCATAAAGCCGCGAATTCCTCTGTCAGCTGTTCCTCGGTGGTCGCTACCCCTTCGTCAAAACTTGCCTGCTTGGCAGCTTGAAGAGAGAGTTGGAAGGAGCTGGCTTCTTCCTTCATCAGAGCCAGTTGTTTCTTCAGATCCGAGCACTCCCTTTGAGCTTGGGAGAGCTCTTCATTTCTTTCCTTAAGGAGTTTGCGCTGTCCTTCTATCTGGGTCTTCATGGTCTTCAAGTTTGACTCGACCCCATTCTTCTCTCTCCTCAGCTCTGCTACCTCCAAGGTCAGCTTCTCGTTCTCGGCAAGGGCTGTACCTAAGGTCTTCTCAGTCTCCACCCTAGTTTCGAGCTCAGCCCTGGCTACTTTCCGAGCGTCTTCAATAAACTTTTCAGCTACAAAGACCTCCTGAATAGCCTGTAAAAAAGCATGATGGAGTTAGGAATAACAAAAACTAATTTACTTATAAATATTGTTAAAAGGAGAAGCACTTACCAGCGCTAAATCTCTTTTTAGAGAGAGGAATAGTTGTGGTTGGCCCATCTTTTCCAAGGTCTCCATGTCCTTGGGCAGCAGAAGAGGGCGTTCTAGGACCTCGGCCAGGTGGTGGGCGTGGCCTTGTTGAACTGCCCTTATACTGGACTGGCAGGAGATAGGAGCGCCGTCCAGCCTTAGATCGGGGGACCAGGTGGCCGGTGCTCGGTGCACTACAGCCTCATCCCTGATTTCCCCAAGTTCAGCTGAACGTGCTCTACCCTTGCACTTGTCCAGCTTCTGCTGCTGGGCCGGTGGGAGTTGTTGGCGTGGTTTCTTGGGGTCTTTAGTGATCGCCCCGTCATTATCCCCCTTCCTCTTCTTTTTGGGATCCTCGGCTGGCAGTTTTGGCTCAGCTAGAGGAGGAGGAGGAGGTAAGGCTGGGGGAACTTGGGACGTCCCCGTTTTCTTCTTCTCTGCAACTTTGGCAGCCCTGTTAGTGAGAAGACCCTCCATTTGTCCCATGTCTTCTATAGATTCGTCCTCGGGAAGGGTAACTACAAACCCTGCAATTCCAGAGGCCTCGGTGCCTTCTTCCTCCTCGTCGGAAAGTACCACAAACTGGTTTCCGCGAGGTCTTTCGGTGTCTTCGAGATGGAATTGGTCTATCTCGTCGTCAAGTGTGTGTGAAGAAGACACCGTTCTTCCGGAACGACAAGCCGCTTGTGAGTGCACGGCGAGTGGGACCGCCGCTATCGGCCGGTCGTACAAAATGGTGTTAGGAGCGTCCGGGAGGTCACGGTCGTCCAAAAAATGGGGCCGAGCTACGTTTATCCTCTTTCGTCTTCGGTCGCCTGCAATTATGGCGCTATCTATCTCTTGGAAGTCTTTGGAAAGAGGGGTGTACCCGAGAATAAGGTGAGCAGCCCGGAGTTGTAGGTCTTCACTAACGAACACCTCGGAGCGAAGTACTCGGTTTAGATCTGCGACGTTACAGTGACTCAGACGAGGACGCACGTGTTGCTTATCTGCAAAAAAGACATCAATACAAACAAACTTGGTCAGATTTACATAGATGTTTAACAAATTTAAGCAAGTATGAATACGCTTTTGTGTGTGTGTTAGGAGAAGTGGTGTTGTGGGGAGGTTAATCCTACGGCGTCGCACCTGGATCTCCCCACTCAACTGGGCAGTGGAAGCCGTCGTGCCAGCCCGTACACGATCAAGTAGTCGTCCTTCATGCCTTTGTTTGATTTGGGCAGACAGGAGATTAGCCTAACGGTGCTGGACCGAGATTTAATGTAATAACCTACATTAGAAAGTTTGTGGGACTCATATAGGAACACGACATCGTGCCATGTGAGGTTTAAACCCATCTGCTCGTTTAAAGCATCTACACTGCCTAGAACTCTAAAAACGTTTGGGAGGCATTGATCGGGACACAACCGGTGGTTGCGAAGGTACTCCCTAGTTACAGGTTTCATTGGAATGGTCATCCCACCCTCTAGAAAGGCTATCATAGGAATGATAACCTCTCCCTCTTTCCTAGAACCAGCCACGGCTGTCGCCGGGCAGTATTTTAGTCCTACATCACTAGGAATACGGTACTTGGCTCTAAAGCCTTCCATACCAGCGGCGGTATCAACTAGACACTTTAATTTTCCCATTACAGAGGAACGATAGACCAAACTCTAAAGGGGAGGGTGTTTACGAAGACAGCCGAGGACTGTATCCGAGGAGAAAAGGTTAAGAATAGAGAGAGAGTAAGAACTTACAAAGTTGAAGGTACAGGTTTCCACGATTTTCTGCTGTTAAAGAATAATTGTTGTTGTTTTGATGGGATTGACCCCTGAAGATTTAAATGAAGGCGCAAGTTCCCGAAGCGTCACGACGTGCGAAAAGGCGGCCTCGAAATTATATTTGTCCCGCCTAAAATTTCGTGGAGTGATGAGGGCCGTTGGATGTCCATCTCACCGTTAAACGTGAGGGACAAAATGTAACTGGCAGTAATAAATACGCGCGGTGTTCAAAATAAAACCGCCAAATGGCATACTTTGGGACACGAAACGATTTCCACACGTGGCATTACTCGCAAAGGGAGTAGAGCAGGTTCTCGTCGGATCAAAACCCTATTTTTCTCCTCGGACGTTGAAAATTAGAGTTTTGAGGGGCTATTGTGGGGGGTAAAAAGATCCTGATGGGAACATGGGCCTTTTGGGCCGTGTTAAGGAGGGCCGACCTGACCCTGGGTTTAGAAGTTGTTAATACTATGGGTCAGCCCATGCGCCGAGGATCCGAGGACCCAGCCGAGGGTGAACTTATCCTCGGATGAGCACCAAAGAACTCGGGATTTCATAGTAAAGGTTAGGGGATGACACAGTTAAGGCCAATGGTTAAAGGGGGAAACCCTAGAATGCCCCAGAAGCACCGGTGTTGAAGAAATGTCAAAGATAAAGGCTGCTACCTCCACATTAAAGACCCTGCACCTACCACCCTGGCCGCATTAATGGGGAGGTGACACTTGAACAGTGGAAGGGAAACTTCTAGTTACTGTTCAAAGGCACTAAGAAAAGAAATATCTAGGCTAAGGGAGGAGTTGGGGTAACACGTGTATAAAGTATTAAAAAGAAGAGTATTTAAGGGAGGACTTAGAACAGAAAGGGGGGGAACCTTTTGTAACCTAAAAGGAAAAAAGACAAAGAGAAAGATATAATATAAGAACAGCTCTCGGCTTACGTCCGAGGGGGCTCAGTTACAATATTCCTTGTTGTTATCAAGTATTTGTAATCTTTAGTTTGTCATTTAATCCTCACACACTTCTAACCTGGGTTTCAAGCCCACACTCTACAAATTCATATTGTTTAAGGCTCATTGGGCCTGAGCCCATAACTGTTCTTGGGTCCAGGTGCAATTGTGCACTTACAGTAACATTATTGCGTACTAAAAGGACAAAAAACTTTAGAGTCTCCACTAATATTTTTATCTTTTACATATCTTGACTTTTTAGTCTTTTTTATGGTTTCAAATGATGAGTTCTTGTATAAATCAAAATTTAACTATTTAGAAAAATAAAGGAAGAAACTCTTTATTATTTTTTAAAATCATTCTAGACAATGAGGCATGTATACAATTTTTTGTAGGTTTATTGCTATATATTGTTTTAACACTTTTGATATGTCCCTTAAAAAAACACTTTTGATCTAATTCATCATTTATTTAAGAAATCAAAACACATATTTAAACATTACGTATTTGAATTAATATCTCAATTTCAGTAGAGCATGGCATTGGCTCTTCAGGGTTTGATTTTATTTATTTTTTCACCCACTTCTCTTTGGCATTTGATGATATTGCAGTTAAATAAGTCATCTCGGAGCTATGGTCGCTAAATTTGAAAACTAAACTTCTTGTGTCACTTACCGTGGGTCACAAATTTAATATTTTGCAGTTCTTTTTTAGATCATGGAAAGAATTGTCTAACGTAATTGTATGTCTAATTGGTAGCTTATGCAATTGCTTGCACGGTACATATTACAATTACAATAATTTATTTTATAGAAAATTTTAACTTATAGCATTCGCTTATTATATATAGCTTTCAACCTATGTTCATTATCAAACGATTTGACTTCTTGACACTTGAGACCTTGAACTCCCCCATTGCAAAAATTCACCATTTTTGTGATTGAGTAGCATCCTTTTCCTTTGTCAAACCAAATTGAATCTTGGAAATGATGACTTCCCCCAATGTCACCACACTTTTTTTATTCTTAAAAATAAAAAAGGTAAATTGCAAATTATATCTCTAAAATTTGGGGTATTTGAATTTTACACCATGAAGTTTTCGAATTTGGAATTTATCCCTTGAAATTTGGAGGTGTTTGAATTTTACACCATAACGTTTCAGAATTTAGATTTTACCCCCTAAAATTTAGGATTGTTTGGTTTTTATAGTTTACACTCTAAAATTTTGAAACTTTAGAGTGTAAAATCTGAACTCCCCCATACTTTAAGAGTAAAATCCAAGTTCTGAAATTTTAGAATGTAAAATTCAAACACCCCAAATTTTAGGGGTATAATTTGCAATTTATCCAAAAAATTAATTAGTAAGGAGAAGTTGATGAAGGTCCTGTAGATATGAGAACCAACACCAGTGTCACAACACTTTTTTTGTCATCTCATTTACATTTCTGTTAATCAAACTTCGAATATCACTCATTAAAATATTTTATAAAATATAACAATTAAATGATGCTCCTCCTTGTGTGGGAACAAGAATTTTCTCAGCCAAATGCCTCTCATACGGGGGAAACAAGTTTCATTCTAGCTACCATATCATTGACATGATAAGTGAAAACAAAACTCAAACTAAAATAAAAAATAGATAAGTTCGGAACAATAGATCACTGCTACTATTTAATTAAAGCAATAATCAACACACGTATTATTTTTCTTTTCATCAGCAAGTAGCCATACCTCGGACCTCGGTCCCTAGTTTGAATTGACGGATTGCAAATTTGCAAAGTTGAGATACCATCCAAATGTTCGAGGAGTTGGGTACATTCTCAACAGGTGTACGTAAATGATAAATTAAACTTAGATTTCTGATGGTTCCGCATCTTCGTGCTGATCCCGGTTGGAATCGTGTTGATTCTGGTGGAAAACATAAAAGTAAATTACTCAATTGAGTCAATCCATAATGTCACGGCCACGAACCGTGTGGATTTTAGTTTCCACTTTTACATCTTGACTACTACTTGTACTAATATTTAATATCTAGCTGTGAGCATATTAATTAGAATATATGTGGCTGAGACATCTGGTTTTTTTTATTACTCTCAGGAGTCAGGACTGAACATATGGTTGATTGAAAATAAAATTAAAGCTATAAATATACAACTTTGTTATGGACAGGAGTTGTTTCACAAATTTTTTCACAATTTGTTGAGATAATAAATTGAGGTTGATAAACAATCACTTTCACATTAATTTACTATTGATATCAAATTATTATTATTCAAAGCCTACAACTTTAGTAAGTTATGAAGAGAATTAGAGAGAATTACTGTTGAAAATGACTTCATAACTGGCCAACTAGGGAAGGGAATCATATGTTGATGGTTAGATTGATCGAGGTGACTGCATAGCTTGGTCTTTAATTTTAAGGCATGGGTACCCCCACAAATTCTATGCATTAGATTCACTTTTATAAGTATAGGAAAGGAAAGGGTGATTTATTGGATGCCTTGAATAATTCCACACGGGAAGGGAGTAGAAAAACTAGAAATCTAACCATATTGGGTTATGGACCGAGATAAATTGGAGGCTAGCCGAGGAGAGAGCTAGTCATTTGGCAAGGTTTTGTCAAAGAAGGAAGCTTTTAATGGGCTCATTGATGATGGATGAACTCCGCTAATCGAGCTGGGCTCTCAATCTTGATAAATTAGGCTGAATATATGAAAGGTGGGCCTATCTTTACTAATGGGCTTAGTTGTCATCTCCTACTGCAAAGGATTAAAAGTGAACAATGGGGAGCTTCAGCAGGCCTCATGAAAATCCAGCCATCAGATCCGCTAAGCCTAAAATCTGAAAAACAGCAAATCCACACACCACAACATTAGGACGAAGCCACCATAATTGGGATTGAGTTCCGGATGCAATTGCATCAAGCAATTAACCCTTCCCTCTCACAACAACTTTTTTATTAATTTAATTTAATTTAATTTTACTTTCTTTACTTTTTTTTTTCTTTATATTTTTTATTTAATGGTTGAGACTTAAAGTTGCTTTTTGCAACTTTAAATCCCAGTGATTCATAGTAATTGTATAAAGTGCAATACCTAATACTCTCTCTCTCTCTCTCAAGTTCCAACTTTTAGAGACTCTTTTACCTAAACTAAAATTTATGCTGTACTTTTTCTTTGTGATATAATATCAATGAATGAGGTGCAAAGTAGAGCATGGCATTGGGTTTGATTTTACACTCTTTTTTATTTTTTATTATATATATATATATATATATATATATATATATAAATTTTTGGCATTTTTTTTTAAATTTTTTGAGAATCACTCATTGGCATTAATTGTATTGTAGTTTTGGAAGTCATCTCCGAAAGGTCACAACATTTGAAAAATAAACTTCTTGTGTTACTTGCTGTGGAGCACAAAATACAAATTGAAACTAGAAAACTCAAACAAAAATTGAAAGTAGAAAAGATTAAAACGATAGATCATGGCTACTATTTAAAGCAATCATCAACACCATATTTGATAAACCTCATAATCTTTTGTACATACGAGTCACTTCATTTTTTTTTATCAACTAGTAGCCTTACGAAGAACCATGGCTAATAGTTGTGACACTTTCCACTAACCTTACAACGTACACACCTCCGTGAAATTCAGAACATACATAAACAACTATTTGTTGCACAAGCTTAAATTTATACGAGCATATTAATTTGTGGAGTTTTAAACCTTAGATTGGAGGTGTAGAGGGAAGATAAAATCGGTATACAAGGTCACTTACTTTGATATGATAATCATCTCATAAGTCTAAACTGAGAAGCGGGACTAATAATTAAGCATTAATTTCTGGCATTTTCACCACTTGTTTCTCCATTGAGTTGGCAATTGGCATGGAAGAACTGTTGAATGCTGTGGAAGCTTTTTGGAACCAGCTGCATAGTATGTTGAATGCTTTTGAAGTAGACTGACTGATCAGTTGGTAAATGTGTCGAAAGCATTCAAGAATTTGTCGATGTGAGTCACAAAGTAATCGTACAGACATGCATACACATAAAACGAGGATGAACCATCCAAAGGGAGGTACAAGGATCAGTAGCAGCAAGTCACAAGCAAAAGCTCCAAAAATGAAACAAACACACCTGAGTAGAGGGAGGTAGCTTGTGTTGGAAGTTAATTGGCTTATCCCTGCCAATGCTATGGTGTAAACAAGCACGGCTAAGATAAAAAGCAACATGGTTGCACCATGTGTTTGATATGGGTTGCCAAAGTTTTGATACTTGACTTGGAGGAGGGAGAGCAGCGATAAAATTAAAATACCAAAAGCAGTGTGGGCTGTGGTGGAAGAACCAAGTTCTTGCTGACTGCGACAATTAGAAAAACATAGAATTGCCTGTGATTACATGCAATAGTGGTGTATAGATAATTGAAAAGTGGAATTAAGTGAGTATCCATGACATTCCATTCGCTAATTGGAGTTTTTGCCTGTAAAATGCTCACAAGTTAAATTATTTGGTGAGTCTTTGAATATGCATCTAATACTTCACATCAAACCCCACTTGAGTAAATAATAGTTACCCTTAGAGCACAGCTGATGTGATGCTCCACATAATGTAAACTTAGTGCTAGAATTAACTTTGTCATACTACTTGATGGGCTTATGTCGTATTTTTACATTAATTTTCTTGTCAAACAGAACATTTAGTAACTTGAGTGGTTTTAGAACCATAAACTATTTCACATTTTCTTTGTCATAATTCTAACATGGTAGACAGTGAGTGTTTGGTTATCACTCATAAATTTATTTACTATCTTTTCTTCGTCACTCACACTCTGTCATATCATAGTGTGATAAGAAGTTTTGAAATAATTTGTGGTACTAAATTTTTTCTTAGTAGCTCTGTCCAGAACATGGCCCTCCGCTGCTCCTTAGGGCAATTTGAGAATCAGTGCTCCATGGACCAATTTGAGTATTAGAGCCAAAGTGAAAATGGAAAAAGAAGTAGCACTATCTTGAATATAGTTGGATGTGCCAAAGATATAGTTTGTTAACTTGCACTAAAAAGCCAGCTTTGTTCATTATAATACAAAAACTCAAATGTTTCTGTAAAAACGCTATGTAATTTAGACTTGTCAGATGTTTCGTTTTCTCATGTTGTAAAAACATATATTGTTGCTTTATTTAATCCTCTTCTTTCTACCAAAAAAAAACTCAAACATTTTGTAAACCAAAAATAGTGTTTACTAAAAAGAAAATGATCGTGCACTGTGCAGGTAAGACATTGACACATGTTCTTGTTTCGTCATGAAAATATATTAATATTGAACTAGTAATATTCATGGGCATATAGGAAAATGTAGAACTTTTTAAAGCAAAGAAATTTGAACTAACCCTCCATTTTCGTGACGAAGATTTCCGCCCTCCATTCTTGCCTCCTTGTTATGTGTGTTCAGAGTTCCTCTTTGCTATGTGTTTGCCTTTCTTTGTTTTGTTTTATAGTGTTCTTCTGCAGTCCTTCATGTCATGTTTGTGGTAGTGCATACCGATGAATATGCAATTTCTGCATTTTGAGCAGCTGGTCCAATAATAAAGTGCCAAGTGCCTTTCTATACTTTCTATACTATGTTTTATATTGTTCTTCTGCAGTTACTCATGTCATATTTGTGGTAGAATCAACTGACAGTGATGAATATGCAATTCCTGCAATTTGAACCACTAGCTGCTAGACAAATAAATTTTTTTTTTTTTTTTTTGATGTTGTCAATTTTTGATGTTGTCAACAGACTCAACACCAACTGATCAACAGTTTGGCCTTCTACACTTTTCTTTGTTTTGTTACTTTTTGCTGCCATTTAGCATGGGTTAATCTTTTTAAGATTCTTGAGGATGTCGAAATATTCTTAAGTTTAGTTGCAAATCATACAAGAGAATCAAGTGTGCTAAGGGTACCAAAATTTCCTACCATTTTTTATAGTAATATGGATTCCCTTAAAAAAAAAATGTACATATCTATATTCTCATGCTTTGATAAAGTTATACCTTGTATAAACTGACAATTTTATTGTATCTCCTTACCCTTTAGCCAATAGGGGAAATATATATATATATATATATATATACACACACACACATGCGCGTGCTATTTTAAATTATCAATTTAAGTAATTATTTTTTATTTATATGTCATTAAAAAAATGTTATATTATAGTTTCATTGAATTTTCTATGGTTTGTAGTTTATAGTTTTTTTTTTCTCATAAAGTTGGAGGAAGATTAAAAAAAATAACTTTATGTTGTATTTACGAATCAAATGATATTTTGGGAAAAATAAATAATTTTTATAAGATTTTTAGAAATAAACCAAATATAAGCATCTTATGTTCTTAAGATTTTTATTAGATTTTAAATTGAACCAAACATAAAAATAGTTACATTCTCATACATTCAGGTTACTAAGCATCATATTTTCAAAAATTTGAATTCTAGGGATAATATGAATTCTCTCCTACGCTATCTTATTGTAGTGCATGCTCTTTTGTAGTTCTTAATGTCATGTTTGTGGTAGAATCACTTGCATATTGGTAAATATTTAATTACTAAGAGGATTGCTAGAGTTAGAAACTTTTATATATATATATATATATATATATATATTACAAATTATTAATATGATAAGTATTTATTAATAAATAAAAAAATAATATTAATGATAAGTCAAATAAAAACTATTAAAATATTTTCACAATAATAATTTTGTAAAATAATTTATAAATGTAACAGTACTCAATTAGTAATTATTCCTACACTTTGAGATTGAATTGATTGTTTGGATTTGACAAAAGACGCCTCGGAATATTGCTGAGTCAGTGCAATCATGCTATTGACTTTTTATTTATTTGATGCTCAAATTGCTCAGCTGTGACGTGGCAGGAATAAACATTGACGGATGACAGAGACGATACCATCCGAAAATTCCACAATGTGTGGAAAAATGTCATTGAAACTTAGATATATGATAGTTCCACATCTTCCCCGATTGGAAAAGTAAAAAGTAACCCATCTTGTCACTGTCTGCAACAAAGCGTGCGAGTTTTTTGGTTTCCACTTTCCACTTTCTAATTTCACTTAAAAATAAGTTAGTGCCGGTTTGAACATTGAATTTTAGTATTGTTGTTTAAAATAGTGTGAAAATTATGGTCTAAAAATTATTGTAAAAACACATTTTTATAGTATTCATAAGGTAAAAAATATGTTTTGTATTATGTTTCAAATAACATGTCTTAGTGCGTAAAAAAACATAATTGTATGTTTGGTATGTGTGTGTTTTCTTTAAAAAAAACTAACAAAAGAGCCTCTTGTTGGAATTGAAGAAGAAAGATTTATGTATTGTCTAATAAAGTGGGCTCCAATTTTTAAAAAATATTTACAAAAATGTCATTGAACAATGTTATTTAAAATCTGAAAACTAGTAAGAGGAGTTTCTCAAATTCAGTGTTTAAACATCCTAAAATAAGCAACATAATTCAAATATTCTTAAAAAATCACCCTTACTAAACATGTTTTTTTTTTATTTTTAGAATCACAGTTTTCAGTATTTAAACACTGAAAATTGTTGATTGAAATTACATACCAAATTGGCTCTAATTTTACAAATAATGCATATTTGGGGTTTTAAGTTGGTTTTAAAAAAAAAAAAAATTATAGCTTTTATATATATCTTTTTTAAATCTCACTTTAAAAAAAAAAAAAAAAAAATTTTAGTACATAAAATCTTCGATACAGTAACTATATTTTTCTATCATAAAAATATGAATATCACATGTGGATTTTACGTATGAGATTCATTTTATATTAGAGGAAAGTATAATGTATTGGATAGATATAATTTCACATGCGAACAGGCTAGAAGTCGAAACATACAGACCAATGGCAGAGTCAGCAATTAAACACCCCTTTGGAGCTCCACAAAAATTGACCTATATAAAGATATTTTTGAAATATTTAGGCCCCTTTGTTAAATCGGTTTACTTTACAAAAATCAACTACATATTTCCTCATTTCCTAAACAAAAGATGGTGATTAATGGATCCCACGTAAAACTGTTTCTTTATTAAAAAAAAAAAAAAATTGTTTGTTTGTTTTTCACTCTTGTCATCGATGTCAATCATTGATTAGTGGGTCCTACGAAATATATTTCTTTTTAAAAACTGTGGGTTTGTAATTTGTAAACCAGCTCCAAACAATGTATACAACTTATTTCACAATTGATAAAGCGGTTGACTATAAGTGATGAACATAAATTACACTCATGAAAACAGTATTTTACCTTCTTCTATCACTTATATAGTTGATAAATTTAGTAATCATAATTTTTCTTGTGAAAAAGGTTGCATTGTAACATTATTGCGTACTAAAAGGACAAAAAACTTTAGAGTCTCCACTAATATTTTTATCTTTTCCATATCTTGACTTTTTAGTCCTTTTTATGGTTTCAAATGATGAGTTCTTGTATAAACCAAAATTTAACTAATTAGAAAAGTAAAGGAAGAAACTCTTTATTATTTTTTAAAATCATTCTAGACAATGAGGCATGTATACAATTTTTGTAGGTTTATTGCTATATATTTTTTTAACACTTTTGATCTGTCCCTCAAAAAAACACTTTTGATCTAATTTATCATTTATTTAAGAAATCAAAACACATATTTAAACATTACGTATTTGAATTAATATCTCAATTGCAGTAGAGCATGGCATTGGCTCTTCAGGGTTTGATTTTATTTATTTTTTCACCCACTTCTCTTTGGCATTTGATGATATTGCAGTTAAATCAGTCATCTCGGAGCTATGGTCGCTAAATTTGAAAACTAAACTTCTTGTGTCACTTGCCGTGGGTCACAAATTTAATATTTTGCAGTTCTTTTTTAGATCATGGAAAGAATTGTCTTACATAATTGTATGTCTAATTGGTAGCTTATGCAATTACTTGCACGGTACAATATTACAATTACAATAAGTTATTTTATAGAAAGTTTCAACCTATAGCATTCGCTTATTATATATAGCTTTCAACCTATGTTCATTATCAAACGATTTGACTTCCTGACACTTGAGACCTTGAACTCCCCCATTGCAAAAATTCACCATTTTTGTGATTGAGTAGCATCCTTTTCCTTTGTCAAACCAAATTGAATCCTTGAAATGATGACCTCCCCCAATGTCACCACACTTTTTTTATTCTTAAAAATAAAAATGGTAAATTGTAAATTACACCCCTAAAATTTGGGGTATTTGAATTTTACCCCATGAAGTTTTCAAATTTGGAATTTATTTCTTGAAATTTGGAGGTGTTTGAATTTTACACCATAACATTTTAGAATTTAGATTTTACCCCCTAAAATTTAGGGTTGTTTAGCTTTTATAGTTTACACTCTAAAATTCTGAAACTTTAGAGTGTAAAATTTAAACTCCCCCATACTTTAGGGGTAAAATCCAAGTTCTGAATTTTTAGAATGTAAAATTGAAACACCTCAAACTTTAGGGGTATTTGCAATTCATCCAAAAAATTAATTAGTAAGGAGAAGTTGATGAAAGTCCTGTAGATATGAGAACCAACACCAGTGTCACAACACTTTTTTTGTCATCTCATTTACATTTCTGTTAATCAAACTTCGAATATCACTCATTAAAATACTTTAATAAAATATAACAATTAAATGATGCCCCTCCTTGTGTGGGAACAAGAATTTTCTCAGCCAAATGCCTCTCATACGGGGGAAACAAGTTTCATTCTAGCTACCATATCATTGACATGATAAGTGAAAACAAAACTCAAACTAAAATAAAAAATAGAAAAGTTCGAAACAATAGATCACTGCTACTATTTAATTAAAGCAATAATCAACACACGTATTATTTTTCTTTTCATCAGCAAGTAGCCATACCGAGGCAAAGTTTTCCACTAGCTATGTAGAGTATTCACACCCGTGACATTCAAAACATACATAAACAACAATTTGTTGCAGAAGCATAAGTTGATATGAAGATAATGATATATGGAGTTTTTAATTAACATTAGATGAGAGGTGCAGAGTGGAGACTGGAGACAAGATCAAAATATAAGGTGACTTTGAAATCACGAAAATCTGAAAGTTAAAGTTGATAGGAGGACTAATTAGGCACTATTACCTCCATTTCACCACTTGTCTCTATTAAGTTGGCAGTTGTCATCGAAAAGCTGTTAAATGCTCTAGAAGCTGCTCGACACAGCAATTGGAAACCATTTCAGAACCAACCACACAATATGTTGAATGCCTTTGAAGTAAGTCCATTGATCAGATAGAAAATTTTTGAAGAATCAGTTGGTGTGAGTTACAAAGTAATCGTATAGACAGGCATACACACATATCGAGGATGAGGCATTCAAAGGAGGGTGTACAAGGATTAGTAGCAGCTTTTGATGGTGGTGAAGGTGGTGCTGATGGCCAATGATAGCTGAATCTAGCAGATTTGGAGATTTTTGGCTACAACGAGAAGGTGAGGGATGTTTGGGTTAGTGTTTTGATTAGTAATTTTAAAACCACAACAAAGTTTAGTTATAAAATTGGTTGTAGCTTAAGGCTACAATCTTACTCAATATATTTTTATTGGAAGTGAATTTTGACAAATCTACTATTGGATTACATCTTCTTCTTATATCCTTTATATTTGCAAAATTTCTAGAAAATTAAATATTAATAACTATGCCTTCAATAGATTTTTTAAATTGTAAGCTTTGTAGTTTAAAATTATGCATAAAATATAAGCTTATAGATCATATAGTAAAGTTGACACAAAATTTGACATGTATATTAAGAGTGTAAAGAACATGTAATTCAACAATTAGCTGGTGTATTGGGAATGGGCAGAGAGTTCACATCTGGAAGGACAGGTGGATCCCAAGGCCAAACTCATCCAAAGTAATCAACCCGCAGAAGGCTCAGTATAAGGAAGAGTGGGTCTCAAACCTCATCCATACGGAAAGGAGGTGCTGGAATGTAGCTAAGGTTAGAAGCATCTTATTGCCACACGAAGCAGAGATAGTTTTGGGTATACCAATCAGCTACAGGCTACTTGATGATTCGGTCATTTGGGATGGGACTTCAAGCGAAAATTTTACAGTTAAAAGTGCATATTAGGTAGTGCAGAGGTGCCTAAAGGAAGGGAAGACAGGGCCAGATTCGGGTAGTAGCTCTGACAATTCGAAGATGAAAGCTATCTGGAAAATGGTCTGGCAACTGGAGTGTCCAAGCAAAATAAAGTGCTTCATGTGGAAGGCGTGCAAGAACATTCTCCCTACTAGAAATAGACTAAAGCTGAGAGGGGTTGACTATGGGGACTGCTGTGCTTTGTGTGGGGATAGTGAGACGTTAGGGCATATTCTATGGGACTGCACATTTGCAAAGGAAGTATGGAGTGGATCGAAAATGAAACTCCCTGCTCTGCCCGGACCTGTGAATGAGTTCTTGAATGTAGTGTGGGTGGTGGTGGAGGTTTGCCCAAATATTATCTGGGTGCTCTTTGCAGTGACTGCGTGGAGTTTGTGGAATAATAGAAATACGGTGACACATGGAGGACGGAGTAAAGATAAGGAGGGACTCATTAAGTCTGTGGCTAGTTTTGTTGCAGGGATCAAGGAGGAAAAGACAATGCAGAGGAGGGGCTACTCTGTTGCAACACAAATATGGTCCCATTCGAAGCAAGATTGGTATAAGGTAAACACAGATGGTGCGGTCTTCAGGGAGTCTGGAAGCTGTGGCATTGGGGTTGTGATCAAGAATGAGAAGGGTCAGATCATGGGGGCTTTGTGTAGAAGGTTGGAGATCTTGCTGGGGGCGTTGGAGGTTGAGGCAAAGGCTGTGGAAGAAGGGGTCCAATTTGCAAGGGACCTCTGTCTAAACCAGATTGTAGTTGAGAGTGACTCTCTAGGGGTGGTTAATTCTTTACACAATCCAGGCATGACCCAAAGCAGCATTTGCAAAGTAGTTGAAGGAACGAGGCTGGGCTTGCGCTGGTTTAAGGCATGGGAGGTGGCTCACACTCGCAGAGGCTGCAACACTGCAGCTCATATCTTGGTAAGAAATGCTAAGTTTGTACACGACAGTGTTATTTGGGTGGAGGATACTCCACCGATGATTGTAGATCAAGTGATAAATGATGTAAACTGTATGGTTTCCAATTCGGTTTAATGAAATTTAAATGTTGACTATCAAAAAAAAAAATTAGCTTTTCAAAATATGAAGTAATGTTTATTTTATTGAGTAAGGTTGTAACCAATTTTGTAACTAAGTTTTGTCCAAAAAAAAAAAAAAACCAACTTCCAATGGGGCCTGGTATAGTCTTTAGGCCGCATTTTGTGGAAGAAGGAAATGTCTAAATTCTGGCCTAATGGATAAGTTCGCTAATAGAGCTAGGCTCTCAAGTTTGAATAATTGGGCCGAATAAAGGAAATGTTGGCCTATCTTTAGTAATGCGTTGAGGTGCTCATTTCCTACTACAAATTGCAACACTAACACCGTGTTTGGTTATAGCTAGGGAAAGGGGAGAGAATGAAAAAGATTTCCTTTTGGTGTGTTTAGATATAAAGAGAAAAAGAGAAAAGAAAATACTTAGTTTGGTTGGCTAAGAGAGGTGAAATAGAAAGAAAAGTGTATTTTTTTACTTATATGCCCTCATAAAATTGAGAAAGAAAGAAAAATAATGGTAGAAATGTAATTATAAAACGTGAAAAGTCAAATATGTCAGACTCCACTTTTTTGGTTGAAGTCTTTCTCTTCATTTCCGCCCAAAATAGGAGGATTGTAAAATGTGGGCCCATATGATTGAATTTCTTATCTTTTCTTTTCTCTCATATAAACCAAACAAAGAAAATTACTGTTTAACCTAATCCTTCCCTTCTTTTCCTTCCTCTTCTTGCTCAACCAAACATAGTGTAAATTCAGACGAAAACAAACCAAAAGGGACAACCTTTAGTTTCTTTTAAATTTTTAATGAAATTACTTTTTCTACTAAAAAAAATAAGGAAAACAAACCAAAAGGGATAATCAGCCGGTCTACTTAAGTATCTATTTGGGAATTGCTTCTGTCTAATAGTTTATTTGTATAATGTAAGTTAAAAAACTAGAAGTTAACTTATTTTTAAGAAACTGAAAGTTAGATTAATTGTAAAAAAAAAAAACTAGGGCAAAAAACATTGGATAATTTAAACAAAAAACAAGCTTTTAATTGGTTGACAAAAGCAGACTCAATATAATATGAGGTTTAATATGGTAAATTTAAGTTTTTTTTAATATTTAAATATGAATAAAATAATATATATTTGAATTTTTATTTGAAAATCATTTTGTTTCTTTTAAGTTACAAAATTACTAATTAGGTTTTCGTATTTAAATATGAATTGGCTAAAGTGATCACGTGTTGTAGCTTCTACCATTTAAAGCAATCAAATACACATATTTGGTAAATCTCATTATTTTTCTTTTTAGCACTTTATGAGTCACTTCCTTTTTTTTTTTCTCTTTAATTAGCAAGTAGCCTTATTAAGTAAAATAGCTAATAGTTCCCACAATAGTCGTAGACTCGTAGCACTTTACCACTAACCTTGCATTGTATTCATATTGTGACATTCAAAACATACATGAACAACTATTTGTTGCAAGAGCTTAAATTAATACAAATATATTAATTTGTGGAGTTTTAAACTTCAGATAAGAGGTAAGATACGATCAGGTTATTAGGTCACTTTGGCATCATGATAATTTCGAAAGTATATTAATAGGACTAATTAACCGTTAATTATTTCCATTTCCTCCACTTGTTTCTCACTTGAGTTGGCAGTTGGCATCGAAGAACTTTTGGATGCTCTGGACGCTGCTTGAAACTGTGATTGGAAGCTATTTCGGAACAAGTCATACGATATGTAGAACAGCTTTGAAGTATCGATTGATTGATTGGAAAATTTGTTGAAAGCATAGGAGAATTTGTTGGTGTGTCTCATAAAGTAATTGTAGAGACATGCATACACTTAAAACAAGGATGAGCCATCCAAAAGGAGGTACAATGATCAATACCAGTAAGTCACAGGAATAAGCTCCAAAAATGAAACACACACGCCTAAGTATAGGGAGGTAGCTGGTGTTGGGAGCTGGTTGGCTTATACCTGCCAATGCTATATTGTAACCAACTACAGCTACAATAAGAAGCAACATGGTTGCACCGTTTGTATTAAATGGGTTGCCAAAGTATTGATATTTGACCTGGAGGAGGGTAAGTAGCGATATTATGAGAAAGCTAACAGCAGTATGCGCTTTAATGGAAAGACCATGTTCTTGTTGACTGCCACAAATAAAAGAAGAACATGGAATTTCCTCATATTAGATGCAATATTAGTTGATATACACTTGAAAAGTGAGCAGAAGGGAATTAATCGAATATCCATAACATTTCATTTGCCAACAAATGTTTTTGCCTATAATTAGATAAATGCACATTTTACGTTAGAAGAAAAATAGTTGACACGATTTTTGTTGTCACAACTTGTCATCAAGATATATATGGCAAATGGTGTGATCCTAGTAGAATTGTTAATTTAGAGGTGTAAGTTAAATCATTTGTTGAGTCTTTTAATATTATATCAAAGACTTTGTAGCAAATTTTGCATTCATTAATAGGTTGCAATTAATTCAACTAGTAAGGTTTCTTGTCGTCGAATAAAAGATTTGGAGGTCAAATTCTGCTTAAACCAAAAACTTATTAGTGTCTTGATTTGATGATAATGAACAATTATCATAAACAGATGTTATGTCATATGTTAAAATTCTATTGTTTCTAAAAAACAAAAAAATTTGTGTTCACTAATAATGATGGATAATGTTAAATTTATTGTGTTCCTCCTCTGCTCACATCTAATATTTCTCTAGAACAAAATAAAGAGAAGTTCCCTTGTTTTATTTGCTGGCTCCTACTGAATTGTTATTTTTATTTTATTTATTTCTTCTTCATTTGATTCTATCCTTTATCAGTTATATTTCCGTTTGTAAGTTTTTTTTCTTCTTTAACAACTAATGTCAAGATTAAATTTTTCCCCCCACAGAATTCGGTTTCTCTAACACATTGATTCCATTGACCAATTATTTCCTGGAATCCAAATTATGGGAAATTATTTTTTCCTACGAGAGACAGAGAGAGAGAGAGAGACTTCTGCCTGTTGATTTTGATCTATCTTCGTAAATTGAGCCAATAAGTTGACTCAACTTGCAAGTGTTGTGAATTAAATTTTATATCATAGGCATGTTACAAAGAGCTTAAATTCAGTCCGGATGTGGCCACCAATAGTATAATGCCACCTCAACATCTAATTAAAATCTCATTAAAACAAAAACAAAAAAACAATGAACGTTTGTGTTGATGTTGGCAACGGTAATATTATCGGAGATGCAAAGAAGCTGAAGAAGCACTCCACCCACGGTCCACCGCTGTCAATGAATTGGTGACCTCTCTTCCTCTCTAAATTTTACTTTGCAAAACCTTTTAAAAACAAAAACAACCAAGAAACCTGGTTCCAAAACCCACATGCAAAAGCAAAAGCCTCAAAATTTAATCACCCAGAAACAGAGACACCAAGACCTTGTCTTCCCTCACCGAAATCCACAACTTTATCCCATATGCAAATCTTGAGCAAAACCCAGATTCAAACTTACACACAACCCAGATTGGATATATTTCTTTATAACCCACATGTGCAAAATTAGAAAAATTAAAAAGATTGTACCTGGGACAATGAAAATTGGAAAAAAGAAAAAAAATCAAGAAAAAAGAAAATCAGTGGCGACATCTTCGGCGGCTTTTGGCGGTTCCGGCCACTAAGACGCTTGTAGGTTCGGTGGTTCTTCAGGATGAGCAGATTTTGTGGCGGATTTTGGCAGCGTCTCCAGAGGTTTTGGGCAACATCTCCGGCTGCTGGGGCTGTGTCTTAGCCGGCTTGGAGATTTGGTTGGTTCTTCAGGAGGAAGATACAATTTTGTTGCTATATGAATGGTTAGAGGCAAGATTACATGCGGTAAGATTTATTTTTTTAGTTTGCAATAAGCTGATGTGGTGCAATTTGATTGAAGGGCGTAAAATAGGCTTTTTACGCCCATTCGAACAGAAGTTGCTCTCTGTTACAAAATCCCTCTTGTTTCTTTTCTTTTCTTTATTTTTTTGGTAATTGTAGTGACAAATATGAGCATATTTAAAATGTGTTTTTTTTTTTTTGGTCTGAATATTTAAAATGTGTTAGTAACGAAGAGGAGTAATAAAATCAATTACTGTACAATATAGGGCCTCGTTAACATGTGTTCTTAATATATTTTTTAATTGACCATTTTGATAAAGAAAACTTTGATAGCATTTTATAAGAAATATAAAAAACAGTGAGAAAAATTAATTTTTTTTTTCATAAATTTTTTTAAAAAGTATTTCCTAAATAAATGCATCCGTAAATATAATATAAAAATGCAAAACTAAGCTGCAGTGTCTTAAATTCAGTTACGTTGGATGCGCCAAATATATGGTAGTTTGTTAATAAACTTGCAATAAAAATTAATGCTAGTTTTGTGTTGATAATGACAAACATAAATATTCTGCAAAGTAAACCATTAGCAGTGGAAGAGTGAGAAGAGATAATGATCATGCAGCTAAGATTTTGACACGCGCATTCTTGTTTGTTTAAACTTCTCCTTGAAAAAATTAATTTCAAAAATGGAGTTGAAGCAGTAGCATTATTCATTGGCGTATAAATAGAAAAATGTAAAGAAAAAACTAATGGCTAATTAATGCAAATAGATTTGAACTAACCCTTGGGGACGAAGACTAATGCCCGCCATTCTAGCTCTACTCCTCCATCTTTCTGCTCTATATGTGTCTTCCCTTTCGCTTTGCGGTTGCCTTTTATATACCTTGTAGTTCAAACTAGTTTGTCTTGTCACAGAGCTGCTACTTCAAACTTCTAACTTCTCATGTCCGAACGATAGCTAAAAAACAAAGAGACACAGGTCTCCCTCCAAAAAAGCATTCTACGAATTCACGTACTATGTAGTGGGATGTTATTGGGTACTTTGGAAGTAACTCCTGTGTGAGATGGAGGGAGTACTCCGTCCAATAATTTTCCTTTATGTACTAAGCTTTGAGATTGCTGATAACTAAAAAACAAAGAGACACTCACCAGGTCTATTCTAACCGATCAACGTCCAATGGACGGTGAAGAAAAACTAGAATCTAAGGGCATATTCAAAGACACGTCACACGGGCTATTGGACTCGCTTGGGACCAAATATTAAAAACGCGGGCCTATCTTCGCTAATGGACTGAGGTGGGGTCATTTCCTACTTCAAATAGCAACAGCTCGAAAACACATAACAACAAGGAGCTGCAGAAGGCCCCATTTCAAAATCCAGCCACCAAGTTGGTTTGGCCTAAAAATAGCAAATCCACACATCACAACACTCAACTGCTCATGCTGTGAGTTATGCATGCAAAAGTCAGCAGTGGTTTTTGTTTCCTCTTTATATGGACAATAAAATGTCATGGCTCTTATGCACAAAATTTAACAAAATGAGATCATTTTTACCAATTTACCTTGAGCAATGTGAGGAATGGTGAAGAAAAACTGGAATCTAATTTCTTATAATTTTAATTGAAAATAGTTAAGTGATAATAGTAAGACACATATTTGGGGGGAGGCATTGCTATGTTTTAGACTAAACTGAAATATCACAACTACCTCGTACTCTAATTAGGAAAAGTGCAATTGACCTTTAAAATTTAATAAATATCACCACTACCCACAGCCTACCCCTACCACAATACCACCACCGCAACCAGCAAAGTCAACTCACAACCACCCATGAAAATCAACAAACAACCACAAAAATAAAACCCACAACAACATCAAAAAACAAACCACCACCACAAGCCAAGAAAATCAACCCACAACCACCAAAAAAAACAAAAACAAAAAAACCAAGGCAACAAAAAAAAAATCACCATTGGAAAAGAAAAGAAAAGAAATGTCTCACACGGTGTGAGATTGGCGGAGTGGTGTGGTGGATGGCATGGCGAGCTCGGCGGTGTGGCTTGGTGGTCAACATGGTGAGATCGGCATTGCGTGGTGGTCAATGTGGTGAGATTAGCATGGCTAAGAGAGAAGGCTAGAGAGAACTAGATGGGGGGGGGGGGGGAGAGAGATGTGCTGAGGAGGAGAGAGAAAATGTGTGAATAAAATAAGAATAAAATTTTAGCATTTGTTGTTTGTACCATTCTAACAGTAGAATGGTACTGTAGCAAATTTATTTGACATTTGAAATATTTGGTAATTGTGGGCTTTTAGTATTTGGTGTTTTAGCATTTGACACACCTGATTTTAGTGCTCTTATAAGCGTGTGAGGGGCCAATTTTTGCATGAAAATCCTTCCCCCCCAAGACTTGCTAATTGGTTGTCCCCACAATTCAACTAAGGGGATGTTTGTCAGGAAAGCAGCTTCTAGTGTGTAGGCAGATGGGATGTTGGCCAATAGCATTAAATAGGATGGTTTGTTGTGGGCACAATTAATGCTAATGTAAAGAGAGTTAGGGTGAATTATTGTTGAAAATGACTCCATAATTGGCCAACTAGGGAAGGGTGAATTATTGTTGAAAATGACTCCATAATTGATGGTCCAATTGATCGAGGTGGCTGCATAGCTTGGTCTTTGATTTTTAAGGCATGGGTACCCCCACAAATTCTATGCATTAGATTCACTATTATACATATAGAAAAGGAAAGGGTAAATATATGTAGGATGCTTTGAATAATTCCACATGGGAAGGGAGTAGAAAACTAGAAATCTAACCATATTGAGTTATTGACAGAGATAATTGGAGGCTAGCCGAGGAGAGAGCTAGTCCTTGGGCAGGGTTCTGTCTAAGAAGGAAGGTTTTAATGGGCTCATGGATGATGGATGAACTCCGCTAATCAAGTTGGGCTCTCAATCTTGAGAATTAGGCCGAATATATGAAAGGCGGGTCTGTCTTCGCTAATGGGCTGAGTTGCTATTTCCTACTACAATGGCAAAAATGCCATTTTGGTTCTTACATTTTGAGGCTACAATCAATTTGGTTCTTATATTTTGGTATCGGTCAATTTGATCCCTACTATTTTAAACTTACAGTCAATTTCGTCCTTACCGTTAACTCACTAACAGAAAATATTTACATGGCAAATGCTTTGTATAGTTGGCATATTTAATATTAAAAAATTGAATTAGATGATGATGTGTCTAAGTTTAAGTGACCATGTCAGCACTTAGATGGCAAAAAAAAAGCCACATGAGCTTATATATATATATATATATATATATATATATATATATATATATATATATATATATATATATATATAATTCTTGTCTTTTATAAACCTATAATTTCACAAAAATAAAATCGAGACTCTTTAATATAGTAAAATTTCATCTCCAGTAAAATTTAATCTCCCTCTCTCTGTGATAATTCTTGTGATCTCTAATTCATGCCCAAAGAAGCCAAAGCCAACAACAATCGTTGTCGCTACAATGCTATAGCCAATCTTCGAACTCAAATTTTGTCGCTCTGACCAACGTACACGTACGATGAGGAGCTCATGGGACCCTGTTGCCGCACAAGGCGACAACAATCTGAGGCTGGGTCCAAGTTGGTCGAGCTTGAGATGAGGAGATCCAAGTCAGGTGGTCGTGATCGATTGGATCTGGTTTTCTTTGGGGTTTTGGCCATGGATCGAGCTCTCTAGTGGATATGGGTTTAGGATAGGGGTGGCAATTCGTGTTCACGTGTCGGGTTCGTGTCGTGTCAAGTCATGAGTATTCGACTACATAAGTCAACACTAACCCGACATGTTTATTAAACAGGTCAAGATTTTTTAACCTTAACACAACCCATTTATTAAACGGGTCAATCATGTCGACCTGTTTATCAGATTTTATCAAAATGAAGAAAACAATTATGAAAAAACAAACAAATAAATATTTTTAATATAAAACTCAGAATTAATGAGTAATTGCATCACAAATAATCATTCAAAACTAAAGTATATCCCAATATCATAAATAATTAATCACAATGTGCCAAAGAAAATAAATCACAACAACTAATAAGTTTATATACCTAGAGTTTGAAGGGTATATTGGTAAAATATCATTTAATTAAACGGGTCAAATAAGTTCTATATGTTCAACACTAATCCAACCCGTTTATTAAATGGGTCAGTCGTGTCAATCCAAATATGACACGAACCCGTTAAACCCCAACCCATAACCTGCTAATTTCATGTCGTGTCGTGTCGTGTCGGGTTCGCGGGTCGTGTTAAATTTTGCCACCCCTAGTTTAGGATGGTGTTGGATGGTTGAGGTTATGGTGATTTTGGGTTTGCAGGCGAGGATTGCGAGATTAGTTTGAAATTTTGTATTTGAGGCTTTTGTTTGAAGTTTTTGGAATTAGTTTGAATCTAGGTTTGGTGGATCCTCTGCATCTGTTTTTTTTTTTTTTATGAATCTGGGTTTTCTTTTAGGAGATGATTTTGGGGTTAGAAGATTTTGTTGTTCTAATTTCTTTTAGAAGATTTCTAAGATTATTGGACTAAATTATTGTTTTTTTTTTAGAATGAAATTATTGGACTAAATTATTGTTTGGTTACCTAGAAGAAAGGAAAAAAAACCAATATCAATTAAAAAAAAATGAAACTATGTCAGGTTAAGAAAATTGTGAGAAAATTAGAAGAAAAAAAATACAAAACGGAAAAAATTGGAAAAGAAAAGAAAATTTTTTTTTTTTAAAGTTGATGTGGCTTTTTTTTGTCACCTAAGCGCTGACATGGCCACTTAAACTTAGGCCCATTATCATCTGATTTAATTTTTTAATATTAAATATGTCAACTCTACAAATCATTTGCAACGTAAGTATTTTATCATTAACGGTAAAAATTAAATTGACTATAAATTTAAAATAATAGAAACCAAATTGGCCAATACTAAAATATAAGAACCAAATTGATTGTGGCTCAAAATCTGTTACAATCAACTAAAAGTGAACAAAGAGGAGATTCAGCAGGCCTCATCAAAATCCATCCATCAGATCCGCTAAGCCTAAAATGTAAAAACAGCAAATCCACGCACCACAACTTTCGAACCTTAATTGGCCTAGTACTCACACAAAAGTCGAAGGCCACAAGTTCCAACTTTTAGAGACTCTTTTACCTTTTTATTTTTTAAAAGAGAAGAGACTCTTTAACCTAATCCCTCAAACTAAAATTTATGCTATTCCTTTTCTTTGTGAGGTGCAAAATTTGAAAAATAAACTTCTTGTGTCACTTGCTGCGGGGCAAAAAATACAAATTGAAAATAGAAAAAACTCAAACAAAAATTGAAAACATAAAAGATTAATAGATCACGGTGATTATTTAAAGCAATCATCAACACATATTTGATAAACCTCATTATTTTCTTCTAATCTTAGTACAAATGAGTCTCATCATTTTTTTTTTTTCAAATAGTAGCCTTACGAAGAACCATGGCTAATAGTTGTTTTTCCACTAACCTTGCAATGTATTCACATCTGTGAGATTCAGAACACATACAACTATTTGTTGCACGAGCTTAGATTGATATGAGCATATTAATTTGTGGAGTTTTTAACCTTAGATAGGAGGTGTAGAACTGTAGAAGGAAGATCAAATCGGAATACAAGGCCACTTACTTTGACATGATTATTATATCATAAGTCTAAACTGATAAGCAGGACTAATTAAGCATTAATTTCTGGCATGTTCACCACTCGTTTCTCTATTGAGTTGGCAATTGGCATGGAAGAACTGTTGAATGCTCTGGAAGCTGATTGACATAATGATCGGAAACTATTTTGGAACCAGCCGCACAATATGTTGAATATCTTTGAAGTACGCTGACTGATCGATTGGTAAATTTGTTGAAAACATTGAAGAATCTGTCTGTGGGAGTCGCAAATTAATCGTACAGACACGCATACACATAAAATGAGGATGAACCATCCAAAGGGAGGTACAAGGATCAGTAGCAGCAAGTCACAAGAAAAAGCTCCAAAAATGAAACAAACACACCTGAGTAGAGGGAGGTAGCTTGTGTTGGAAGTTAATTGGCTCATCCCTGCCAATGCTATGGTGTAAACAAGCACGGCTAAGACAAAAAGCAACATGGTTGCACTATGTGTTTGATATGGGTTGCCGGAGTTTTGATACTTGACTTGGAGGAGGGTGAGTAGCGATAAGATTAGAAAGCCAAAAGCAGTATGGACTGTGATAGACGAACCGAGTTCTTGTTGACTGCCACAAATAGAAAAACATGAAATTGCCTGAGAATTACATGCAATATTGGTGTATATATTTTTGAAGAGTGAGTAGAAGGGAATTAAGTGAGTATCCATGAGTCCATGACATTTCATTTGCTAACAAGAGTTTTTGCTTGTAAAGAGATTAAGGGTCCGTTTGGATACAGCTTATTGCTGAAAACTGAAAACTGAAAACTGAAAACACTGTACCAAAATAATTTTTAAATGTGTGAAAAGTGCCGTGGGTCCCATTTTTAATTTTAAAAAATCTAAAAAGTGAAGTTTATGGGTCCCGTGAACAGTACACGGGACCCACAAATTTGCTGAAAGTCAACAAAATCGGCTACTGTTCATGCACAGTAGCATGAACAGTAGCCGCTTCTCCTATGAAACGCGTGAAGCAGAAGGGCAAAAAAAAAAAAAAAAAAAAAAAAAAACGCTGAACGCAGACGTCCCTTTTTTCATCCGTATCCAAACTCAGCCTAAGCTCACAAGTTAAATTTCTTGGTGTCTTTGAATATGTATCTAAAATTCCATGTCAAATTGTACTTGAGTAATTATTACGTATTTTTAAAATATAACTGAACTGATGTGGCTCATCCATGTCAAAATGTAAGCTACTTAATAATAGAATTAACTTTTTTTTTTAATTACTCTATGGACTAAGAAAAAGAGCATTACAATGGGTGTGTTAAAATAGCAAAAATGTTATTTTAGCACCCCAAATACCAAAAACAACCAACATCCAGTGTGCTATAGCTTAATTTTTTTTTGCTTGTTGCTGCGATAAACTATTATCTTTAGCAATTTACTTTAGCAACAAGCTAATCAAAAATATTTTTTTATTCAATTCTCTCTCTCTCTCTCTCTCTCTCTCTCTCTCTCTCTCTCTCTCTCTCTCTCTCTCTCTCTCTCTCTCTCTCTCTTCCATGCATAAATAAATAATAAAGAACTAGCCTCATCACACGTGTTTAGCACGTTCAATGAGGCTATTTTTTTTGTATTTAAATTGAGTTTAATGTCATAATTTTTCAATTTAAATTTATTTATTGTTGGTGAGGTTACACAAAAGAGATCTTTAAAAGGCTATTTAGGATTTTGAAAATGAGTAAATTGTTGGGCTTAGTAAAAAAAATGTATCAATCGTGTGTGAGATATATTTAAATAGAGAGTGTGTGCTACTTTTTAGTAAAAAAATTTCTTAGGTAGTTTTACGTTTTTTAATTTTGTTAAATTACAATTTTAACCCTATTTTTTACTTTTTAGGAATAATAATGATCTAATTAGATTAGAAATATTTTTGAAATTTTTTGAAGTCAAAACTAATTTTTTGAATCCTCTTAATATATAGACTAGCCTTTAAGCATCCGCTCACGTGCGTATTCAGAGGGTTTTTTTTTGTGGTAAAAATTAATAATTTGCATCTATTATAATTTAAAAAAATATATTTTTTATTTTTCAAACAAATAAAAAAGATAAACTTTAGAAATAAGTAGTAACTGTAATTTCTTTTTTGAACGTAAAGGGAAAAATTTTTTTAAATTTTAGGAGTTCTCTTTTTGAATTCAAAATGAAATTTGTTTTTTAATATTTATGACTCTATTTCTAAATGAAGTTATCTTTCGTTATTGAGAGTATTTTTGAATCAGATAAAAGTCTAGTTGAATTTTAGGAGTTCTCTTTTTGAATTCATAATGAAATTTGTTTTTTGACATTTATGACCTTATTTTTAAATAAAGTTATCATTCGTTATTGAGAGTATTTTTGAATCACATAAAAGTCCAGTTGAAAGAGGGGAATCCTCTCATATATATTATTATAGATATAAAGAAAGAATATTTAGAGTATTCACATTTGATTTGCTAAACAATTTAGCATACCAAAAAACTACTTTTTTTATTTTAGCATGCCACTTAAGAATACACAATACATCTCATACTTTATTATTTTACCACTTCATTTAAATGTTCTTATTTTATTATTTATTATTTCTTAATGCTTGAAAGAGAGAGAGAATTGAATATAAAATAAATTTTTTCTGTCTGGATTGTTGCTACAGTAATTGCTAAAAGTAGCAATTTACTATAGTAACAAACTAAAAAATTTAGCTATAGCAGACCAGATGATGAATATTTTTTTTGGGTATTAGAGATGCTGAAATAGTTATAATGCTATTTTAGCACCTCCAATGTAAATGCTTATGATGTGATAAAATAATAGAGTATGGGATGTAGGATTTATTATTAAGAGTTATGCTAAAATAGATAATACAATTTTTGGTGTGCTAAATGCTAAAATAGATAATACAAGTTGTGAATGATCTTATGTCATATTTTTATTTTATTTTTCTAGCCAAACGGAACCGTTAGTAACTCTGTCCAGAACAGAGCCCTACGAGGCTACGCCGCTCATGGGGCAATTTCGGTAACAGCTCTCAATTAGGAGTCTAAGAAGAATTCATGTTTTGATACTTTATCATAAGTTTTGGATTGACAATCTAGTATCTTTGTCCCACCTGTTTCGAGCAGTGTTGGACTCTTTTTATTTCCTAACATAGTGTTGTTGTCTTGTAGTCTGTTTGTTTGGTTGTTTCTTCAGTTGAACTGTTGAATTCCATGGGAAGAGCTTGTGTCCGACACAAGCCATGTCCGAATTCTAAATGGGTGTTAAGATTAATAAAGTTATTCGGCAATAAATAAATGTTATTTATTTTTTTTATTTTTTTTTCATAAAAAGAATATATTTATCTTAGAGTTGATTCCAACTTGCAAGTTTTTTTATAAATTCCTTTTAAAAAAAGATTGACAAATTTGAACAGAATAAACAATAGCCTTTCTAAGTAAATTAAGAGGAGCAATATAAGGCCAAAGTAAAAATGGAAGAAGTAGCACTATCTTAAATCCAGTTGGATGTGCCAAAGATATAGTTTGTTAACTTGTAGTAAAAAGCCAGCTTTATTCATTATAATACAAGTGTCCTGTAAACCATAAACCTTACTAAAAAAAAGAAAATGATCGTGCAGGTAAGACATTGATACACGTTCTTGTTTTGTCAAGAAAATTTTTATTAATATTGAACTAGTAAGATTCATGGGTAAATAAAGAAATGTAGAACTTTTTAAAGCAAAGAAATTTGAACTAACCCTTCATGTTCGTGACGAAGATTTCTGCCCTCCATTCTTGCCTCCTTGTGTTTGTGTGTTCAGTGTTCCTCTTTGCTATGTGTAATGTATTTGCCTATACTTTGTTTTATAGTGTTCTTCTGCTGTCCTTCATGTCATGTTTGTGGTGATGAATATGCAATTTCTGCATTTTTGAGCAGCTAGTCCAATAATAAAGTGCCAAGTAATAAAGAGCCTTTCTATACTACGTTTTATATTGTTTCTTCTGCAGTTACTCATGTCATGTTTGTGGTAGAATCAGCTAATAGTGATGAATATGCAATTCCTGCAATCTGAGCCACTAGCTGCTAGTCAAATACAGCTCCAAGAATTTTGTTTAGGGGATCATGACAAAATTTTAATAAAAAAAGAACTTGAATATATTGAGTTATCGACAAAAAAATTAATATATTAAATTTTACAATTTTCTTTTACAATTTATGAAATTTTAAATTGTTATATAATAGTTTATTATGAGTATTTATTGTCAATGTGGGTAGCTATGAGCCTATAACCATTTTATTTGTTTAAGTTTATCTAAAATTTTTATTTTTATGTTGTTGTTATTATTTATTTGTTATTGTTTGTATAAAAATATTTTAAACTAAATGACTAAACTAAACTCATTAGTTTTGTATTAATTATTGATGCACACAACTACACTCATTCATACACAAAATTATACACTATGTATTTACTTAACTAATCAAATGCTTAGAAAATTTACAATTTTTTCTTAAATTTTACTAACTTTATAGCAAAAAGTTATTATAACATAATAACAATACACATGCATGTAACAAATCATCTCTATTTCTTAATTATTAAATTATATAAATTTATATTATATTTATATTGTACACACAAACGTCTACACATATCATAATTCACACAAATAGCTTTATAACAAAAGGTAAAACACATAATCAATATTAGATACACTCACACATATATTATAAATTTATAAAAAAGAGTGATGCTTACAATTCAAAAACACTTGGGCCTGTTTGATAAGCATACTCAAACTCACATTTTTACATTTTAAATAACTTTACATACATTTTCACATACTTTTTTACTCACACAAATTTTAAAAAATTACAAAAATCTCATCTCAAACTACTCTTTATTCTTAAAGTTAGAAATACTTGTAATAAAGATGTGCAAAATTTAAATTAGGGTGTGCAAAAATATTTTTAAAAATAAATTAAAGTATTAAACTAAAAAAAAAATTATATATATACTTTTTTTTTTTTTTTTGAAGTCAAGGGTTCATGAACCCTGGAATAGAGTTGCCCTTGATATATATATGTCGACATCAAATCAGCAGTTTGCCCTTTCTATACTCAGTTTTATTACTTTTGTAGTTCTTAATGTCACGTTTGTGGTAGATAGGACCACTTGCGTACTGATGAATATGTAATTGAGAAATGATATATCAACAATATTTTTACAACAAATTTTAAGTGGCAGGATGTTACTGGTTGTTATTGTTGGAGCAAAAAAGTAATCTTAGTGTTAGGTTCAAATTTGAACCAATAACAATTAACCACCTATGATTTGTTGTAAAAATGTTGTAAAAATATTGTGAACGTAACACCTCTCTATGTAATTACTACCACCTTGCGGTCTTGGCGTGAATGTAGGAGCACCAGGTCCCATATTGGATTCCCATTGGGTGAACAGTGAGATATACCTCCAACTAGCACAAGTTTCTAGCTCTTTCGTGATCATTTTCGTCAACTGTAATTATGACCTAATTTTTTTTTATATACAAAATATAATTTTTACTTTAATTTAATCTAATCTAAGTGCATATGTGTGTGAAGCTCCTTTTTAAAAACTTGAACTCTAATCTTTACCCTCCATACTTCACAAATATTTATATTTATAAAGTGACCATTGCACTAAAACTACACAATAATATTGTAACTCAATCTAATATTCTATCATTTATGGTCAATCCCAAGGAGTAAGTTACAATAGCCGGCCCGGTCCCATTCATAAAAAAAAAAAAAACGTGATTACCAATTCCGACAATTGTTTGGGTTTGACAGTTGACACCTCTAATATTGCTGAGTCAGTGCAGATATGCTTTTGATGCTTAACTCTCTCAGCTGTGACTTGGCAGGATTACACATTAACGGATCACAGAGCTGGTACCATCCAAAAAGTTGTGTATATGGGTTCACATCGTGTGGAAAAAATATCCCTGTGACTTATACTTCCACATCTTTCCCGGTTGGAAAATAAAAAGTAAATTGATTTACTTTCCATAAAACAATTCCACTTTTCCGAACAAAAGATGCTGATTAATGGATCCCACTAATAAAAAAAAAAATTATTTGCTTGTTTTTCGCTCTTCTCAAGACGTCAAGATTGATTAATGGGTCCTACAAAATAATTATTAAAAAATACCTATTGTGGGTTTGCATACCAGCACAAAGCTAATGTTACTAACACTCGTGGAATCACTTTTTTTTTTTCCTCCTATTACCGAATTGATCACTTCAACAATCATAAATTTTGTTATGAAAAAAGATGTGTAAAACATTATTGAAATTCTTGAACACTATAGGTCTAAAAAATTTAGAGTCGGCACTAATATTTTTTCTTTTCCATATTTTGACTTTTTTATAGTTTCAAATGCTGAACTCTTGCATAAACCCAAATTTTAACTATTTAGAAAAAATAAAGGAAGAAAGATTGAAACTCTATATTATTTTTTAAAATCATTCTAGACAATGAGGCATGTATAAAATTTTTGTAGGTTTATTGCTATATTCTGTAACACTTTTGATTAAATTCCTCATTTAATTGAGGAATCAAAATACATGTTTAAACTTTATGTATTCTAAATTAATATCTCAATTTTATTGTTATTAACTATGAATTGATTATTATTATTATTTATTTTAACTAGTCTATAACCACGTGCATATGCACGGGTATAATTAAAAACATTTATAATTATACATACACCTTAGGTTAAGTTTTTGTGGCTAATTCAAATCTCACTCCTAGCTATTTTGGTGATTGGCAAATGCGCAATCTCATTAAACTAACGCATAAACTTTGAATTGAAATGAATGGAAAATTGTAGCATAAACAAATAAAAACTTTGAACTACACGCGTTGAATGAGGCTGGTGTTAATATATCCATATAACATTACGAATTATATCATGAATGTGTTAGCCAAAAACATTAACTTGGTGTTTGACCGGTTAAAAATCTAACGTTCAAGGGTTAATTGTTTAAATAAAAAAAAAGTTCGAGGACTATATTTGAAATGTGAAATGTTCAGAAGGGTATATTAGTAATTCAAACAATAGTAATTCTAAACCATAAAAATAGAAAATAACAAAATTTAAAGAAGTATTTTTTTTTATTAAAAAAAAAAATTGTACCTTCAAATTTGAGGATATCTAGGTCCACTGATTGCAACATGTGTTTACATCTCTCAGCACATTTACCACCATTCCTATCTAGCTTTTAGATATTTACCATATATAAAAAAAGAAGAAGTACTTTTTCAAAGTTTCCTAAATCAATTTGGAGAAGTACAAATATTAGATATTTGAATTTCTTGCCTTACCTATCTAGCTTGGGCTTCAGTTTAGTTGGGATGACGAACCCAAAAAAAGAAAAGAATTGCATTTGTTGAAAAATTCATCAAATTAGTTGAGTTGCCTAATTTTGAAGCTAAATTCCCTACATGGTAGAAACTTAAACCATGTCCTTAAAAATGCACCTCACCTAAACTAAAGATATTTGATTAACATATGAAATACAAATCTGATAAGTTTTACACACTTGAAAGCATGGTTGTTTCATGTTTGATCATTAACCATTATAATTAAGTAACAGAGAAAGAACAAAAGCATTGTTCTCTGAATCTAAATTAAATAAAAAGAAAAATATTGAAGCGGAAGAGAGATTTCAAAAAATTACCAAGAAGGAGACGAATGGTAAAGCTAATTATGGTTACAAAAGACAAAAGAGAAGAATTTTAATGAGCCATGTTGAGTAAAAAGTCCCCAAAGCCTTATTAATAAGATCTTATTGGGTTCAATGAATAGACACAAAATAGATAAGATAATTCCAAGGTTCATTAACCTTAATTTTCTCGGCTTTTGTAATCAATAACTCACTTAGATGGATGTTTATGATATGGTCTTATATTTGGCACAAAACTTAAGAAATAATTTAGAAGACGTGACGCAAATTGGACTTTAATTGTAAAATCTAATTGAATTTTTCTTTTTTAATGAGTTTTGGCGTTGATTATATATATAGATGTATAGATTTTAGATTCTAATGGAACACTTGGAAGGATTCTATTGTGTGGAAGGATTCTAATGGAACACCATAGATTTTAGATTCTATGGTGTAGTCTCCACATAAATCTAGACACATAACATAAAATTGGACTCGAATTTGAAATTCTAATTTAATTTTGCTTTGCCTGTTTATATATATATATATATATATATATATATATATATATATATATATATATATATATATATATATATACAGGGACGGAGCTAGAACTTAGAGTTAGGGGGGGCGGCTCTGCTGTTGGTTGTGTACAATAACTTTGGCCTTCGACTTTGTTGCTACTTAGTCGCTTAGTTACTAGTTGTTTAAAATTTTTTAAAGGGTTAGATTTTTTGTTTTAAGTAAAATTGGCTGATCAAGCTTAATTTTTTATTTTTTTTAGTTTTACTATTGATAATTTTTGTTGTTGTACTAATTTTTTTGGACTTGTATATTTCTTTTTTAGATTTTTGACATATAAATATTTTTTAATGGTCTTTAAAATGTGGAAAATGTTTGAACTGCAAACCTTTTTACAAATTGCTAATAATGTAAATGGTAAGCCCAAATGCGAATCAATAAGAATTTGTTACCTTAACCGTCTGTAAAAATGTTATAGAAAAATTTGTGACTATAACAATACTCTTAAAAGAATCAATGATATTTTTAAGGGAGCAAAAGTGTAATTTTCTAAAACAAAATTGCTAAAATTAGTACCTAATATATATAATAATAATAATTTTTTTTTTTAAAAAGGGAGGGGGGCCATTGCCCCCCCAAGTCCAAACATGGCTCCGTCCATGTATATATATATATATATATATATATATATAGATGATATGAAATTATTGATACAATTACATTAGAATACAATATGCTGAATGCCTTTGAAGTAGGTTGATTGATCAATAGGAAAATTTATTGAAAGCATAGGAGAATTAGTTGTTGTGAGTCACAAAGTAATCGTATAGACATGCATATGCATATAACTAGGATGAGCCATTCAAAGAGGGTGGACAAGGATTAGTAGCAGCTTTTGCTTTTGAGTTTTGATGGTGGTGAAGGTGAAGCTGACGGCCAACCATGGCTGAATCTAGCAGATTCTGAAATTTTTGGCTACAACGAGAAGGTGGGGATGTTTGGGTAATTGGGTTAATGTTTGATTAGTAATTCAAGAACCACCATCAAAATATCCACTTCTAGTGGGGCCTAGGATAGTCTTTGGGCCACGATGGAAATGTCTAAATTCTGGCCTATTGGGTAAATTCGATAATAGAGCTGGGCTCTCAAGTTTAAATAATTGGGCTGATTAAACGAAATGTTGGCCAATCTTTACTAGTGCGCTGAGGTGCTCATTTCCTAGTTCCTACTACAAAATACAAATTGCAAGTTTGCAACACTAAATTCAGACGAAAACAAACTGAAAGAGACTACCTTTAGTTTCCTTTAAATTTTTTATGAAGTTCCTTTTTCTACCTAAAAGACAAAAAAGGAAAACAAACCAAAAGGGACAACCAGTTGGGCTTGCTTTAAGTATCATTTAAGAATTGCTTATTTATGATTTATGATTTATGATAGCTTACATGCATAATACTAAACAAAAATTTAAAAGCTAACTTTTTTTTTTAAAAAGCTGAAATTTAGATTAATTAAAATAAAACTAGGACAAAAAGTAGTATAAGACTCATAAACAATAGATAATTTAAATAAAAAGCTAGCTTTTAATTGGTTAATAAAAGCAAACTCGATATAATTTGAGAGGCCTAATAAGATAAATTTATGTCTTTTTAATATTTAAATATGAATTAGGCAAAATTGCTATTTAGGTTTTTGTATTTAAATATGAATCCACTAAAGTAATCACTCCTTGCATGCAGCTTCTAGCATTTAAAGCAATCAAATACACATATTTGGTAAATCTCATTATTTTTAACACATTGATTCCATTGATCAATTATTTCCTGGAATCCAAATTATGGGGAATTTTTTTTTCTTTTGAGAGAGAGAGAGAGAGAGTGAGAGAGAGAGAGAGAGAGAGAGAGAGAGAGAGAGAGAGAGAGAGAGAGAGAGAGAGAGAGAGAGAGAGAGAGAAAGACTTCTGTATGTTGATTTTGATCCATCTTCTTAAATTGATCCTATGAGTTGATCCAACTTGCATGTGTTGTGAATTATATTTTATGGCATGGGCATGTTAGAAAATCTCTCTTATTCTTTTTTTCTTTCGTTTTTTAGTAATTGTAGCATCAAAGATGAACAAAATATGTGTAAGTAATTAAGAGAAGTAATAAAATCAAATACAATATGGGTTGAGTTAACGGATCGCACAAAGTGGATGGTTGCACTCTGATCAGCCAAAATTTTTCCAAAACGTAAAAATGAAAGGGATGGACAGTATATATATAGACGAAACGGCGTGGAAGATGAAGGGGCGCATCGATTCCAACAAGCCACCAATCGAGTTCTGCCATGTGTCCCTGGTGCATTTATGACTCTATTCCAACCTGTCAATCAAGACACGCCTATCAAGGGTCAAAACTAACCGTTATTCCATGAGCCCGTAGAGGATAGGTGACAGATTCATGGAATGAAGGGGCAACTGAAGGGGAATAAAAATGAATGTGACGGATCTATGTGGCTGGATGCGACGGTACGAGGATGACAGGTTTATAGTTGACGGATCCTAGGAGCACGGACCCACAGTGGACGGATGAATACGACATAGCAAGTCATCTTTCCAGGTTTGGCTCCAAGGATCCCTAAATGGAACTTGCGTTTCACGTTAAGTCTGATGTGGCTTTGCTTGATCTCTACGCAAACGTGTGTAAGGAGAGTTTTTGCGTCACACATTTAACCCTAATCAAAGGACTCCTATAAGGAAAAGAACTCTAGGAAGTATGCAAAAGGGAAAAGAACTCTAGGAAGTATGCCAAGGCATGAATGTTAACCCTACACTACTACAAATACCCCCAAAACCCTCACAAATCAAGGTACGCATTATTTACTTAACTCTGGCACTCTAGGGTTGCGAAAAAGTTCTAACTTGATCTTCGGAGGGTTTTTTGGCCGACACTACACCGGTGCTCTCTGTCAGGTCTCTTCTTTTTGTTGTGCAGGTGTTGTTTCGGCCTTGTGAGTAACGTGTGGCTTACTAGTGATTTTTCGGCATCATCAGCATACAATATGCTGAATGCCTTTGAAGTAAGTTGATTGCTCAATAGGAAAATTTATTAAAAGCATAGGAGAATCAGTTGGTGTGAGTCACAAAGTAATCGTATAGACATGCATATACATATAACTAGGATGAGCCATTCAAAGAGGTTGGACAAGGATTAGTAGCAGCTTTTGATGCTTTCGAGTTTTGATGGTGGTGAAGGTGGAGCTTATGGCCAACCATGGCTAAATCTAGCAGATTTGGAGATTTTTTGCTACAACGAGAATGTGGGGATGTTTAGGTAATTGGGTTAGTGTTTGATTAGTAATTCAAGAACCACCATCAAAATATCCACTTCTAGTGGGGCCTGGGATAGTCTTTGGGCCGCGATGGAAATGTCTAAATTCTAGCCTATTGGGTAAATTCGCTAATAGAGCTGGGCTCTCAAGTTTAAATAATTGGGCTAATTAAACGAAATGTTGGCCAATCTTTACTAGTGCGCTAAGGTTCTCATTTCTTAGTTCCTACTACATAGGGGTGGCAAAGTAAGCCCAAACTCATATGTCCACCTAAATTCACTTACTCTAATTGAACCCAAACCCACCTAATTATTAGTTGGGTTAAATGGACATCAACACAATTAAACCCAGTGATTATTGAGTTTTAACTAAAAACCCATTGAACCCCATTTAACCTAAAAACAATATACCTAAATTCAACCCAACCCTTCCCATAAAAAATAAAATTTAATTTCTCAATTTTAAAATCCATTCATTTTCTTGTCCTTTCTTGCCTTTTCTCAGAAAACACAAAGAAAATTTTTGTCATTTCCCTTTCTCTCACTTTCTTGGCAACCAAACAACAGCACTCAAATACTCTCTCTGAAAATCCAGAAAAATTCCGAGCAAAAAAAAGTAAGTGTCTCAGAAAATCTTGATACATCTTTTTAAATATTATGGAGCTCTTTGAGCTTGCCATCAGAGCTGCCATGGCAAAACTCAATCGAGTCTTTCAAATCGTCGACAGAATTATCGATGCGGTGCATTCGATTCTCAAATACGGAGTTCATGGACAAGCAAATCACCGAATTGTCTCGATCTCATTTCCAAGATTTCTCCCTATTCTCAAACCGTCACCACCACCACCACCATCACCACAACAACGACGACGAGCTCTCTCAGTTCAGCACGAAGGTCTCCCCTCTCGCTCAAATCTCTTCATTTCTTCTTCGCTTTGAACTTGCGGTTTCTTTTTGCAGATCCAAAATCTGTTTGGTTGCTGAGAAAGTTGAGGAATTGATAGTTTTTATTCTTCACTGTCTTCTTTTTTTGGATTTAGTGCATGTAATAGAGCCATTTGGCTATATTTGGTTTGATTGAGTCGAAGTTGCTTCATCTGGCTTTTTTTTTTTTTGGTGTTGGTTTTCAGTTCGTAAATAATTGGAATCCAATTTTCAAAATTCATTTCCTTATTTTTCTCAATTTTCTCGGCAACCAAACGGTGGACCACTTAGTTTCTATCTTATTCCTCTATTTTCCTGGTGCTGAGTTATTACTATGTTTATGGGCATTTGGGTAATTTTAATAATTGGGTAATTGGGAGGGTTGGGGTTTACCCATTATAATTGGGTTGGGTTTAGTTTGGGTTAGAATTATTTAGTTAAGAGGGTTTTAATGGGTGAATGAGTTTTAAATACCCAACCCAATTATGTCCAACCCAAACCTCCCCATTTGACCCCCCTACTGCTACAAAATACAAATTGCAACACTAAATTTAGACGAAAACAAACCGAAAGGGACTACCTTTAGTTTCTTTTAAATTTTTTATGAAGTTCCTTTTTCTACCTAAAAGACAAAAAAGGAAAACAAACCAAAAGGGATAACCAGTTGGGCTTGCTTTAAGTATCATTTAAGAATTGCTTATTTATGATTTATGATAGCTTACATGCATAATACGAAACAAAAATTTAAAAACTATCGTTTTTTAAAAAAAAGCTGAAATTTAGATTAATTAAAATAAAACTAGGACAAAAAGTAGTATTAGACTCATAAACAATAGATAATTTAAATAAAAAGCTAGCTTTTAATTGGTTAACAAAAGCAAACTCGATATAATTTGAGAGGCCTAATAAGATAAATTTAAGTCTTTTTAATATTTAAATATGAATTAGGCAAAATTACTATTTAAGTTTTTGTATTTAAATATGAATCCACTAAAGTAATCACTCCTTGCATGCAGCTTCTACCATTTAAAGCAATCAAATACACATATTTGGTAAATCTCATTATTTTTAACACATTGTTTCATTGATCAATCATTTCCTGGAATCCAAATTATGGGATTTTTTTTTTTGAGAGAGAGAGAGAGAGAAAGACTTCTGTATGTTGATTTTGATCCATCTTCTTAAATTGATCCAATGAGTTGATCCAACTTGCCAGTATTGTGAATTATATAATATGGCATGGGCATGTTAGAAAATCCCTCTTATTCTTTTTTCTTTCGTTTTTCAGTAATTGTAGCATCAAAGATGAACAAAATATGTGCAAGTAATTAAGAAGAGTAATAAAATCAAATACAATATGGGCTAAGTTAACATGTGTTTTTAAGATATTTGTTAATTGACTATTTTAAAAAAATTTTAATATCATTTTTATAAGAAATATAAAAAGCAATAAAAAAATCAATTTTTTTTTTTTTTTCCTCATAAAATGGAGTTGAAGCTGTAGCATTCATTCATGTGCGTATAAATAGAAAAATAATGTAAAGCAAAAACTAATGCATTCAGCAAAAAAAAAAAAACTAATGCAAAGATATTTGAACTAACCCTTGGGGTCGAAGATCGTTGCCCTCCTTTCTCTCCTCCTCCATCTTGGCTTTTATATACTTTGCAGTTCAAACTTGTCTCGTCACAAAGCTACTTCTACCTTCAAACTTCTCATGTCCGAACGATAGCTAAAAAAACAAAGCGAACAAAGCTTAGCTCCAAAAAGAGCATTTGTTTACGAGTTCATATATTATATACTAAGCTTTGAGAGTTCTGACTAAGATGTCTTCAATGCTACTACAAGCTTTTAGCATCGACCATATTTGTGCTAGGGAATGTTTATTGTTGTTACACACAGTGGCGGCAAATTCAAAGTCAAAGACTCGTCACACGAGCTACTGGACTCGGCATTTTCAAGCTGAGGGTGGGCTGGGCATTGATTTGTAAGACTCGGACTAGAAATTCAACCATGTTGGCAGTGCCAAATTGGAGGCTAGCTTAGGAGAGAGATGAGATAGTACTTGGGCTAGTTTCTGTGAAAGAAGGGAATATCTGACGGCCTAATGGATAAAGCATAAACTCTGCCAATATAGCAGCCCTCTCAAGTTTGAGGACTTGGGCCAAATACTGAAGACGCTAATGGACTGAGGTGGTCATTTCCCACTTCAAAGTAGAAACTGCAGTGTTACAGCTGCCTTCAAAGTCATTTGATTATTTTTGCGTACTCTTTATACTTGCAAAATTTTATGATGATCAGAAATAAAAAATAAAAAATTATGTCATCAATCAATTGTTTAAATTCAAGTTTTTGTAATTTAAAATAATACAAAAATATGAGTTTATGGATCGGGTAGTAAATAACATTTGATTGACATGAAAATTAGCATGCATATTAAGAACATATACTTCAATGGTGAAAATTTTAAAATATGAATTTAATAACAAATCATTGGGTGGTGTAGCAATACTTAGAGTTACACTAAATGTAACTTCAATAAAAAATAAATAACATCTAGTGTAACTTGAACTCAACCATTTTTTAATATTAAAAATAGTAAAAATTATGACATCCTATGCTATTTGCAAATGGTGACAGAAACACGCTCAAAACCATTGACATTAGATCCATTTAGCTAAATTATTAATTTTTTTTGTCATCAAATCAGAGATTTTGGGTTCATCTATACCAAAATCTAATTGGTGTCTTAATTTGATAATAAAGAACAATGAGACTAATAATAGTTAATAGACCAATAGCTCTCAATTTTTAAATTTCAAGTACCAACAACACTCTTTTGAAACTTCAAAGACCAAAAGCATTCACTTGTAAACTTCAAGACCAATAATGTATATTGGTACAACAATAATAACAAAGGCTTAGTCTGAAAATTTAGGGGTCAACTATGAATATTTAACATATTAGTTAGGGTTGACCACGTATATTTTGGTCTTTCTTTTATTTATCAAAGTTTATGCCATTTGAACCATAAATACTTCTATTAGCATGAGTTGTTGTACTGTGACGGTTGAGCTATAATACTTTCGCCAATTTTGGTTTGAAAATTGAAATCCACTTCTATGTCTTTAAGATATAAGGTCTTGATTAAAAACAAGGCTTATTGACCCAATCTGTACCCTAAAAAATCCAAAAGCAGAGGCAGAATGAGAGAGGAAAGCAGAGGCAGCAGGGCCTCTCCAGTCCCCAATACTCTGAAATTGATGGCTCCCTCCCCGACGTCGTATACAAGGTCCACTCTTCTGAACTCCGCTGTTCAGTGTACACAATGCGTTCAAAGTGGAAATTGTCACTCTGTATTAGGTGAGCAACATTGTGTTCTGTAATTGAACCTATTCATTATTATTTTTTTTTTATAAGAACCTAATCATTATTCATACGTAAAGAAGACTAACATTTATACATTCATTTTGGTCCTGTATCAATTGGCTTGCTTGCATATAATCATCAATTTAGGTTGGATTGCTTGCAGATAATCAATAGGTTCATGAAACATACATGGATGTGTAAATTTCTCCCGCATAAGGGCCTTGGAATGCACTTGGCATGTACATGACAGACCAAAGCTATGGGGAGCTTGACCAAAGCTATTCCTTTTGACATCATAGTAATTGCAAAGAGAATTAGAATCTTTATCTATTTTTATTGTCCAATAACTCTGTATTCCAACATTTATCTGTTTTCATTCTTCTGTAACATCATTTGGCTTTCTACTAAGATAAATTATTCATATTAAAATATTCTCTTTTTCATTCTCATTTTTTTTCTCAAGATATGAGGCTCTCTACTTATTAGCCCTTTCTTTTGGTGATCTCAATAATTAAAAAAAGAAGAAGCAGCAGCAATCAAGTTGAACTAATTAAAGTTAAAACTAATAATTTCATTCATAAAAAGAAAAAAAAAGCATTATAATTCATCCGAAAAGACAAAGATCGAAACAAAAATAGCTAGATTAGAAATCATCCACAAAAGCATCGGAACAATAAAAGTCATAGATCAAAAGATCACAAAACATTAACATTCCATCCATCGTGCCATGATGAACTAATTAAAGGCAATATAATGCCAATTCAAAGAGCCCTCGTTCAAATTCAGCCAGCCTAAAGGTTGTCTCCAATATCTTGACTAACAAAAGGCTTTAACCTTTTTGCACTCCTGCTTTAATCAAAAACAATTTTAGTTATAATTGTGAAATTCACAATCACACACGCACATACACACACATATATATAAAGTTAAAACTTAGAGAAAATTCAATTAAAATTCAAATTAGATTTCAATTAGAGTCTAATTTTGTGTTATGCGTCTCTTTTAAACTTTTTAATTTTTGTGTTGAGTGAGTCAGTTCAATACAAAATTAAGAGGTTTAATATAAATGAACCATTAGACACTAAACCATATTTCAAATTATGTATCTAAAATTAGAAGAAAAGAGTTTGAAATATATATATATGAAAAAATTAAGTCTAAATAATAGCATGTTTACAAAAATAAGGATAAATAAAAGTTTTTGATACATACTGTCCTCGTTTCCTCTTGGGTTTTTCATCTGCAACCGGTGCTACTTTTTCCTGTTTCTTCTTGGGTGTTTCTTCAACACCATGTGCTACTGATCTATCTCCACTAGTTTCACCAATTTCACTGTCCTATCATCAGGTACTTGAATGAAACCTGGCCTATGCGGTATAAATATTCCTTCAATTAACTCCCCATAGCGTGCCTTAAGGTCTAGTATACTCTTCAATGGCAGTCTACTAGAAATTATCTCAAAAATATGTGGGCAATCAAGTGGAATTTCTTTGATGGATTCCTCAAATATTTTCTTCTCTTCAGAACTCCACTCAGTACGTGATGGTAACTAAGGATGGTAAAGAAGCGGGGAAGAAGACAACGGATTCATTGTGACAAGTGAGTCGACAAACAAATAGAAGAATAAAGGACTATGGTAGTTGCGAATTGTAATAGAAGAGAACGAGGCAATTCTTATATAGACCCGGTTTTGGTTTTGCAACTCCAGTCCTAGCCAGTAAAGGATTTACAACTCCAGTCCTAGCCAGTAAAGGATTTACAACTCCTAGTCCTAGCCATTAAAGGATTTACTTCAAAGAAGTACTGTTCCTGACTCTGTGGTAATAAATAATAATGAATTTCAATAAACAAGTAATGTAGTTTTTTAAAAGTTGACCTGGACCATTCACGTCAACAATTTCTAAAATAATTTGTAGTTATAACAAATTTTTTTTATTTTTTTATAGACTCACAATAAAGTATTCTTTTATTTCATAGTTTAATGTCCACATAAAGTTGGGAATGAGGTACACTTTCACTCTCTCTCTCTTCGCCCGCGCGGGGGGGGGGGGGGGGGTAGCCTTTTAATTTAAAAGGTTTTATATATAATAATTGCAAAACCACACAATGCGTGAGAATATGGTAATTTGGAATAATGTATAGTTTATTTCCTAAAATTGAACTGTTTCCAAAAATATTTTTCACCTATCATTCTATTAATTTTGGGGGTTTTTTTTTATAGAGAAACTTGGGTGTGTTTGAGTGATATAATTCATTTTTTAATTGGTTTGTATTCTTCAAGTTTTTGTTAAAGTTTGTTATGTTTTTTTCTTTTGTTTGGGTACAACTAAAATTTTTAAGTTTCAAATTAATTAATCAAATTTCTCATCAAAAAAATTACAATTGATTGACATATTCAAATGCATAGTCTTGTAGATCGTATTTTGATATAAATTCAAATTCTTACTTCTAAAATATTTAAGAGTTAACTCAAACCAAAACCATAAAAGGGAGAGAGAGAGAGAGAGAGAGAGAGAGAGAGAACATGTGATGGGGAACTCAAAAGGCACACCAACAAAATATATCTTAAACTAGAAACTCCTTGTCCTTATGATTATAATTTTACAATTTAATTATAATTCGATCAAGAAGGGCCTTTTGGTTCTAGTACAACAATGCATGCATGGTGAATATTAAAATACTTAATAATACAATCAACCAATAAATTATGACTTAATTATTCTATCGCTAAGATCTATTGGATGTTATTAACTAATGAGATACGACATTGCACTATTAGCTAGCACCAACCAAGAATTTCTAAGGAATTTTATGACAAATTTATCCTCCATTTTTGTGACCCCAATGTATTGTTTCATTGAGATCGAATTGAAATAAAAGTAGTACCAAACTTCAAATCGACTTCCCATGAGGCATGAAAAGAGTCTAAAATGTAGAGCTTAATTGAGCATAAGAGCAATGGTGCTAAAATAATTTGACAACATTTTTTACACCTATTGGCTGCAGTGGCTCCAAAATGTTTTCCATGTGGGTTAGTAAGAAGATAAAACTTACAGTCTATGAGAGTTTTTTATTTTTTTATTTATTACAAATTTGTTTATACTTTATACTCAATCCATCTCTTTCTCTGACCTTTCACCTATTGACTTTTGTTATTGAGAAATATACCAAGAAAATCTTTTTCTTAACTTTGATTTGTTTTTCTTTATTTTGATGGGACTCTAAATGGATTCTTTGAAATCTGGGATTCCACTAAAAAGAGAACCTTTTCTGGTATTTTTCTTTTGGTAGAACTGAGAGCACCCATTTTCATAGAGACCTAGTGCAAGATTCTCAAGGTTATTGTTGTTTAAGAAGTTAGATTAATTACTTCTAATGGGTTTGTGCTGTGGCTTTTTTTTTTGGTGGTACTCTTCCAAATGTTTTTGCCTAGTTCTATGGTGGAAAAGTCTGGGAGTCAATTCTAAAAATTTCAAGTTTTTGAAGAAGATGGGTGTGGAAACCCAGCATCTCCAAACTTAGATTCACTACAACCCAACCTTCAAGTACCATAGAAACACCATGGTGCCCAGTCTGTGGCCACAAATCTACCCCATTGGCAGTCGTGCTACCACTGCGAAATGCCTCAAGAGTCAAGACACCATTGCTAATCTCGTATTGAAATACACATAACATCACTGATCTCCTTGCTCTATCAACAGTTGTGTTTCAGTGAATTTGGGTTTGGGGTTCAGTCTAAATTTAGGGATTTTGGCTGAAACTTATGGAGTTAATTTGATCTTTCTTGATTGATGTCATAAAATTTGCTATGATTTTTTTTTTTTTTTTTGTTGAGAATATGATCTGTGATTGTTGGACTATAGATTAGTGTTTGGTTACCAAGAAATGGATTGAAATGAAATTTGTTAAAAAATTGTAAGAATATTCAAAGAAGAGATAAAGAAAAGAAAAAAAATTGGTTTAAAAAAAATAATTGAAGCTGATGTGGCTTTTTTTTTTTTTTTTTTTCCATGCAATCGCTGATGTGGCCACACATTTGCATTTGATTTAATATTTTAGCACTAAACATGCCAACAAGACAAACTGTTTGCCACGAAGGCATTTTCCATTAGTGAATTAATTGTAGGGATCAAATTGACTGCAAATTAAAAATAACTGAGACCAAATTGACTGCTATTAAAATGTAGGGACCAAAATGATGTTTTTGCCTTAAATATGTCAATTTAGTTCTTAATCTTTTGGTGTTGTATCAAAATGGTAGTATTTGCCCGTTAAGTGATAGATAAAAAATGTTGACATGATTAACAATTAAAATAAAATAATGTTTTCTTGCAACATAATCGCACTAATTTCCTCATGATGCCAAATGCACACGAAGAATAATGTAAAACAGAAACTAAAGCAAAGAGTTTTGAAAAAGACCCGAAGATTATTGTATTGCTCTCCAAACTAGATAGCTGGGGGGGGGGGGGGGGAGCAGGAACAAACCAGACGTACTATAGTTTGCTATATGTCTGCCTTTGAAAATTTCCTAGTTCAAACTTCAAACTCAGAGCATCCACAGCAGTGGAGCTAAACATTTAGTTTTTTAACTCCATAAAAAGTTACTTTATCTATTTTACCTACTCACTTTACAAAATATGCTGCAGCAGTGGATATATTTTAGCTTTCAACACAATAAAATAATATATATATCATAATAAAATAATATATCCACTATAATAAAATAATATATCATCTACAATAAACATTCATCACAACCACATACATGACCACAGACGTTGCCACATCAGCACCACCACCACCATCACCACAACAAAGAAAAAAAAATCAATTAAGCCCACACCCACACCCACCACCACGAAACCCACCCGAGCCACCACCATGAAACCCACCTGAGCCACCCAGTAACCTACTCACGAACCACACTAACCCATCATAGCACACCAACCACACTACAACCCACCGACGCCGATGAATCCAACCCACGCCGATCTACCCACCACAGCCCAACGACTATTCAACCACACCACGACGACATTGACGATGAGTCGGGCTGGCAATGGTAAACAGAGTGAGATTGAGAGATTGGAGTTGAGAGAGTGAGCTTGAGAGAGATGAGCTTCAGATGAGATGAGAGTGAATGAGAGAAAGAGGCACGGTGTGATAAAAGAATAAAAAAAGAAGAAGCAAATTGTATTATTTTAATCGCCAGCTGGAATAAAAAATTATTTTTTTTAGCTCTCAGCTACAGTGCACATGTATTTATACATGTGCATTGTAGTTGAAAGCTAAAGGAAAATAGATATTCCTTCACTGTTGCAAGATGATTTTTTGTATTTTGGTGGAGCTAAAATAGGTGTATATAGCTATTTAACTTCACTGCTGCAAATGTTTTCAATCTAATTTTTGTCTCTCTTGAGCCATTTCGAGGTGGCTCTTAGTGGAGTAGTAAAATAATATCTAAAAGCAAGCCTGTCTCCTATTCTCACTGCATGGAAGAATTTTTGGACCCATTGTGATTCATGAATAGAAAAGGTAATACCAAACTTCCGATGGACTTCCCTTCGGTACCCCAAAAAAAATCTAGAATGTAAAGCTTAATTTGAGCATAGAGCACCAGTACAAAAAAATATTGATAACATTTTTCACAACCGTTACCTATTGAGTTATAAAACTTTTCCAGGTTTTTATTTAGCTTATTATTGACATTATTTTTTTACTTGCCATTGCATTACTATTGATGCTCTCAATTATTATTATTATTATTTTTTTTTTGGGTCAAATCTTTTATCTGTAGACTTTCTCATCGTGCTAAATCACTTGGAGGAGGCATATTCAAAGACACGTCACGGGCTATTGTAGATTTGTAGTAGACATTTTCAAGCTGACATTGGGCTGGGCATTTCCAAAACTCGGACTAGAAAATCCAACCATGTTAGCTGAGGCAAGGAGAGAGATAGTCACTGGGCTAAGTTCAGTGGAAAAGAAAGGACCATCTAGTGTTGATTGTCACACCCTATTGGGTGGGGCCTTCTTTACAAAAAAAAGACACACGAGGCCCGGTATTTTTTGGAGCTTAACTGACCCGACCTGTCCCCTAATAATAATACTCTATTTTCTATTCTTTTTTTTGAGAAAGAATAATAATACTCTCTTGGTTGCTCCATTCCTCAAGATTCACGACACAATTGAGAGAGGTCAGGATTCTTTTTTTTTTTTTTTGGTGGTAAAATAAGGATAATTATATTAATCATAAGCAATTGGAAGTTTGGAACCCGAATTAAACAGTTTACAAGGTACAGATTTAGAGTCAAAAGAAAGGGCCTCCATAACAACAAAAGGAGGCATTACATAGGAAATAAATGATTCAGATTGGCAGCGGGCAAGCTTTGCAAGCAAGTCAGACTGGGTTAGCCAGTTAAAATAATTTGATTTAGAGAAAAGGTTAATGACTTCAGCAACATCGACATTTATAATAAGTTTGCCAATGTTGAGGCTTTTGACCATAGGGATGCCGTCTCTCAAAGCCCATGACTCCGCAAGAAGGCAACTTGAGGCGCCAATTAATCTAGAAATCCCCTGATTCAAGAGCCATTTGAGTCTCTTAGAAGCCCACCCCCCTCAGCACTGTTTGAAGATGGTGGAACAGATGCATTCACGATACTTGATACTATCACTATAATAAGGTGAGCAATGTCATGTGGGTTCTGCTGCTTCTTTCAATTATGTCGCCATACCATATCTTCTCTTACGTGAGATACGCTGTTCACAAATCAAGTCCTATATATTAATTATTGATTCTGTCAAGTCTGTTGGTTTCTTGTGAAAATACCAAAGTTCAACACCGGATTCAACAACCATGTCCTCGCCACCATCGCTCAACCCAACCACCTCCTGGGCCAGTTGGGTCGGGTCGACTGAGAAACTGGCTGTGGAATCGTTATGAGGGGATTGAAGGATTTGGGGTGGCTTTGTGGCGTTGGAGAAGCCCTTGGGGTAACTTTCGCGGCGGCCTGAGATTCAACTCCGATGAAGTTACCTGGCCTCTGCTCAGACATTGGGGTTGGTTGCCATTGATCACACAGAGAAAGTGAGTCTCCTTTGAGGTTTTGAAACCTCAGATTGTTGAGTCACTGAATACATGTTCTTTCGATTTTTTTGACGCTTTGCTGAATTATATATTTACTGATCACACAAGTGATACCATCCAAGAATTATAGACCGGTACATTTTCTAGGGATAAAGTTGACTCACAACTTCTTACTGGTTCCTAAAAAAAACAGTTGACTCGAAACTTTGCAACCCGCCATTACGGCACAACCACCATGTGTAATTAAACAAAGTTTTCTAATGTTATTTATGAATTTTAATTTAATGCAAAATATATTTTTTAAATCAAAACTTAATGAAATTATATATTCTTCTCAAGAAAAAAAAAATGAATTATATATAATAAAAAATTGAGTGAGTGGGGTGGGTAGGTACCATGTCCACAGAGGCGGAGGCACACATATAAGCTTGGGAGGGCTTCCCCCCCTCCCCCAAAATAAAAAATAAAAATAAAAAAAAAACTTTTGAAACCCTTATCTAATACTTTATAAAAACAAGGTGCCCTTGCAAATGTATTAATTAACCCCTCCAAAAAAAATTCACACGCCAAGTCTAATGTTAGTTTTAGTGGTTTCCTCTTTGAACTATGTTGTGGCTATATGATCAATCAAAGGGTTAAGACAATTATCTCTCAAAACTACATAGAATGACATGCTAGCAAGAGTGATAAAAAATATTTGATACCATAAGTATGTCTTAATTTTATTGGCTGAAAATTAGGTATATCCATAGCATGAAACTATTAGGATTAAAAAAGACATACGGAAGTAATGAAAATAATTAGTTAAGTGGGGCCGTCGAGCAAATTTTGGCATATAAAATGACTAAAACAAAAGTAAAAGTATTAGTTACCCTTCAGTCATTAACCTTTGGTTCATCAAGTGACTAGAGCAATTGTCATGTTTTATTTTGTTGTGGTTCTTATGCATCATACAATGTTAATTTCTTTATAGCTTTCCCTTTGAAATATGACCATTTTAAAATTATAATATTTTAGTTTTTCAAGTGGACTTCATCCAACAAAACACACGTTTGCTCAAACCAAAATAAAATCAATAAAGTTGTCAAGATGCTATTTTTTTTTAAGAAAACAAAAGTGTAGTGTTTGAGCGTGTTCAAACGTGAAAGTCGCAAAAAGTTTATTGTGTTGTATAACTAGTGATTTTTTTGTGTGGCATTCTTAGTCTTTAAGCTTCATTTCTTTATTTCTTTTAACTCTACCTATCTCACACATACATATACATAAATATATGAGTTATGACTAATGTACAAATATGTAATTCGGCCCCAAAAGTTAAAAATATTGGCTATGCCCCTGCATGTCCATGGGCTGCCTAATATTCTATTGACTATTAGTGTGAGGGTAGGGGCTAAAAAACTCACCTTGAAGTATTGGTGGGCAAGACGGAATAGAAAATGATAACTTCTCGATTGCTATCCCTACAGTCTTCCATCCTTTAATGGGTCCCAAGGAAAACTTTTTCAATAATTTCAAAGAACGTTGTGGTAGTTCTGCCAAAAAAAAAAGAAAAAAAAAAAGAACGTTGTGGTACACCCTCTCATATGCAATCCCTACAGTCTTCCATCCTTTAATGGGTCCCAAGGAAAACTTTTTCAATAATTTCAAAGAACGTTGTGGTAGTTCTGCCAAAAAAAAAAAAGAACGTTGTGGTACACCCTCTCCTCATATGAGTTATAAACTCAAATATAAATTTGACTAATACGATTCACCATTCATATAAATAAATAAAAAAATCTTATATCATCATACTTTCAAAGTATAAAATAACTACTCTACTAAAATGCTATGAGCAAAATAAAACAACCAACGCAACAAAAATCACAATATTTTTATAACAACGTGTTTTCTTGTCAACTTGCATAAACTTAGACCCTACAAACTTCTTGTATGAGAGACGCAATTGTATGTGGGTGAGGATTGAGGAGGGAGATGGGGCCATCGCCCCCTAGCTATTTCATAATTTACCATCGTTATATTTTATTAATAAAAATTTTAAACCACATATAAATTTAGGCTAAATTATAGATTATTCCTTCTAATTATTTTGCCTAAAATTTAATTTAGTCTTGTTCTAACTTTTAATTTATTCATTTCAATTTTATAATTTTTACTTTTGTCCAATGTAGTCACTCTATCAAATTTTGTTCAATTGGTTTTGTTTGCTATCCAAAAACAATATTTTAAAAAAAATTTCCTAAACTAAAAAATAAATCCAAAGAACTAAAAAAAAAAAAATTAATTTTTTTTTTGTGCATTAATGTGAAGAACACAGAAGAAAACAAAAGAAAAACGGAGAAGGAAGCTTTCATCGCCAATCTCAAAACCCAAGCAAACAAATCCGATGTGATATCTTTATTTGACAACCCCAATACAATGTTAAGAGTCTTAAGACCCTCAAGGCTTGTCCTATCAGCTTCTGCATAATTTGTTGCTACATAACAGTATAATACCTGTTACCGTTGCTGCATAAAGCTTGCTATTGCATAAGCACAAATGCTTCGAGTGGTTTAGGGTGGTATTGCAACTATTTTTCTGGGATACAAGGCTACTAGCCTGCTATTACTCAGAGTTGTAGGCTATTGTACGTAATTCAGCTTATTGCTTGTAATTGATCAATTGTTGAAACAATCAATGACCATTCTATTGGGGATATCGAGATTTAAGCTTCAATTAGAATTCAATGGCTATCCATGTCATCCTGTTTGCACTTGGTTTCACTCTTTCTTTAACATGTCGTCTTTTGCTAACTCATGCATCATGCATGCTTATTGCTTTTATGTGCTTGCCCGAAGCTTAGCTAATATAGATGAGCAAGAACATAATCCTAAAAATGTCATTTGAATTTTTATAGATGAATAAGAAACTAATTCCAAAATTTATAAAAGCTCATAACAATTAAAACATCTTATTGATGTGAAATTTGGACCACCATTAGATTGGAAGATTAAGTCAGGTCAAGTTTAACGATTAATATGCATTCTTGAAAATTAGGCTGGTCTGGATTGCTTTAGGCCTAATTTAACTTGGAGCTGGGCCTTGGCTCGGGCTCAACCAACTTTGACCTAGATCAGCCCCGAGCCCGATCCCATTCCTTTTTGTTGATTAGTTTTCATAATTTCCTTTAAAGAATCCTAGTATAAAGTTGTAATTATGGTGATTTGAGCCAACAATCTACCAACCATTTTTAGCTATAAATTAACATTCTTCTTCTTCTTCTTTTCCTTATTTTTTATATTTTTATTTTTATGAAAAACTATAAACATTCTTTTTGATAGTTTATAAAGGGAAATATATTTTTAAACTATATTTCAAGGAAAAAGCATAAAGTCCAGGGGGCCCAAATGTTTTCCTAAGGGTAAGACGCACAGGCTTCCCAAATCAAGTCTAAGCCCAAGAGATTTACTATTTTTTTTTTTTATATATAAAAAAAAAAGATTAGGTGAGGTGACCTGTGTGACTTTTCTCCTTAAACGTAACTAGATTTACTAATTTTTATTAACTTATTATTATAACCTTTATCTTGTATGGCTTTACTTGTTGCGTTTGCAGTTGTGCCTTGTTTGTTTGTTTGTTGCAAGTTGTCTCATCCATGAAAATGGCTACAAAATGCCCCCACAAAATCACCTAGTTTTGAGTAGAATTTACTTGATCTCTACCTCTTATTTCTCATCTAGTTATTCAATTCCCTCTACTCAAGGAACTCATAGCCTAATCACTTAAGAACACGAAAGCAAGGCAAGATATTGCGACATTTCTTGAAAAGCGAGAAAAATGACAAGAACTCCAAAATTAATTAACATTTTAAGTATCTTATTATGATAAATTACTGTTAAATATATTTAAGTGTTAATATTTTTTTTACAAATTTATAAGGTTTTTTTTCAGGTATAATTTCTCTTTAATTTTTACATTAATTTTTTTTTAAAATAAATCCACATTATCCATCTAAAGAACAGGCCTTTATTAAATATATGACCTAGTATGCTATATATATATGAGTCCTAACTGGCCTAATGTCCCCTAAAAATACTCTCTCGATTACTCCATTTCTTAATATATATATATATATATATATATATATATATATATATATATATATATATATATATATATATATATCTTTCCCTCTGGAAGTCAAGATTCTGATTCATGACACAATTGAGAGAAGAAAGTAGAGTAGCTAATGGGCCTTCAACAACGTCACCAAAGTTGGAGATTGATGGCATACTCGCTGATGTCGGGTACAAAGTCCGTTCTTCTAAACTCCAATGCTCTGTGTTCAGGCTGTAAGTTATACATACATAATCCTTTGAAAGTTGAAACAATCATCATATCATATCTTATTTGTGCTTTTTATTTATTTATTTTTTTATGAGATAGACTGTTTATAAATCGAGTCCTAACTAGTAACTCCTAAGTATTGATTCTTGATTCTGTGAAGTCTGTTTGTTTCTTGTGAAAATACACCAAAGCTCAACCACCCCAAAAAATTTCAATTCATTTTTTTTTCATTAAATTTTTGGTTTTGTTTGCTCTATTTAATGACTCTTTTGGGAAAAAAAAAAAAAAAATCTCAACCAGAGCTTTCATGAAATATTGTGCTTAGATTTTTTTTCACAATGCCTTAAGATTATGACTATGTCAAAAGTAATTTAAAGCAATTTCTATTCCAACCTATGAAAAGAATGTACACATCCTAGTTTTACTTAACTGCTCTTGAAATGGTCTGTATCTGCATCACCTGGTCTTAAATTTTTCTTTTTTATCATCTCACTTACATTTCTGTTTATTGAACTTCAACATCACTCATAAAAATATATCAAAAACACAACTATTAAATGATGTTCATGGTTGTGTAGGAACACAAAATTTATCTGCTGATAGGCCAATAATGTTTTGACCATTTGTGATGAATTAATCAATTAGTTTAGCCAAGTTAATTAATTAATCCAATTAACATGCAATATGTGTGACAGCACAAACAAATTACCAACTAAGTTAATATGCAGCGGAAAATAAAGTTGACACAGTGATTTGTTTACAAATAGGGAAAACCTCCAAGGCAAAAACCCCACTGGGTGATTTTAAGGTCTTCACTCCCGAGAATTCACTATTATCACAACAAGCGATTACAAGTAAAGGAATCTTAGTACCTTATACTAAGTTACAGTTGAATCAGTGTGGCCGATACCGTACCGGTACTGGCCGTACCGGCCGGTACATACCGTACCGGCCAGTGCACTGGTACTGGTACACTTCTATATTGTACCAGAAAAAATACCGGCCGCGTACCGGCCATACCGGCCAATTTCGGGCAATACCGGCCGGTATCGAGCGTACTGGCCGGTACAGAAAAAAGCTTTTTTTTTTTTTTTTTTTAGTTTTGTAATTTTTAAATTTTTATAAAGGCATAATGGTAACTTATTTACATTAACTTCTTAGTATTATTTGTTTTCTTAGTATGCAATGAACAACTAAGCTTTCTATTTTTTATATTGTGTTTTTTTTCTTTTATTTGATACTAAAGTCTAAAACTATGAATAATTTGTTCTAAATTGAGGTAATGTTTTATAATAAACTTTTATATTTATTATAATATAAGTGAAATATTATATGTTTATAAACATAGTTCTAAAGATTTTGGTGTGTGTGTGTGTGTGTGTATATATATATAAAATAGCGGTAAACCCGAAACGGTACACCGGTATTGACCGGTATCCGAAATTTATCGTACCGGTGGCCAAACCGGTACAGCCTCCGGTACGGTATTGACTTCCTTGAGTTGAATCCTTACCCTAATACCCAATTGGACTTGTTACGTAGTGACAATCTCTCATTTTAATGCACGGCTCCCAGTACGTGACTAACCAATTTATGCACGGATTCAAGTATGTGATTAACCATCAACTTGAGAATGATGTTGGCTGCAAAGTTGATCAGTTCATCAGTTCATCAACACGATGAAGATCACGAAACTTCTTGGTTACAAAACCCTATGGCATACAAACGCAGCAGCTTCTTGAAAATAAAGATGAACTAGGGCATATGTCTCTGGTCACAATATGCTTGTGAAAAACCTTTGCATCAAGTTGCACTCACTTGTGTTGACTGTGATGGCTCTTAAAATAATCTTTATATATGGTTAGGATGTTTAGGATTGTGAGAAAAAAAAAAAAAAAAACTTAAACATGTATACATGGATTGGAGTGAAATCAGATCTGAAAATTTGATTTCTGTAAATCTCAATAGATAAGTTATCTATCGAGCATCGAGCAAAAGATGTCTTTTAAACCTTGATAGATGCTATCTATCGAGCTAGCTGTCAAGATTTAAAATCCAGCACTTCTTCATTTGTTTCTTGGACAGACTTGCATGATTTTAACAATTGGATTTGAACTCTTGTTCCTTGAAGTATTAAACACATCCTAGATCTATCAAATTACAAGTAATGTGTGTTTTGTCAAAAAATTAGCTAATTTTATATTGACATATGTTCCTAATATGATTCGCATATGTCTTAACATCTGCCAATTCTTTTTCACTCTCATATTTGAAAATAGAAAAGTTTGAAACAATAGATTATGGTTAAAGTGATCACCCCGTCCAGCCTCTACCATTTAAAGCAATCATCAACATATGTATTTGATAAATCTCATTATTTTTCTTTTAATTTTAGCTTTTTTTAGTCACTTTATTTTTTTTTTTCTTTCGTCAACAAATAGCCTTACCAAGGGGACATAGCTAATTGTTCCGGCGATAGTCCACTTTTCCACTAGCCTTGCAATATATTTACATATGTTACATTTAAAACATTCATAAACAACTACTTTTTTTTTTGTATATATTTTTTTTTTGTGCAGAAGTTTATATATATAAACGTATTAATATGTGAAAATTTTAACTTTTGATAAGAGGTATAAAAAACCTCTAAAAATGTAATAGTTATATAACATTTAAAATTATTATTTTGAACATATATAACATTTAAATTAAGTAAAATAAACATACACATAAACATACATGCACACACAAGAATAGTTTTGTACTCACAAACATTTTTGTTTTGTAAAAATACAAACATTTGGAAATATGAAATTTATTCTATCAAAATTTGAAATGATCATGATATGCCTCTTTGGGATTCTATTTGGATCTATTATGACATCAAGATGTGACAGGAAATGATTGTTCCGATATTTGGTCATTTTGACTCTTATTACAATAGTAGTATATATAATTATTTTTGTAACCCAAATTGGGGATTCCAAAATAGACAATCAGGACTCCTTTCAAGTTCCAGACATTTTTTTTTGGTATGATGGTTATGATACAGTATCAAATCAATTTTCTTGGAAATGTACAACTTACTTGAAGAGTAAGTGTGTCCTATCGATGCCAAAAGGGAACACACACACACACACACACACACACACACATATATATATATATATATATAATAAATGCTTATTAATAACTACTATATTTATCAAGTAAGTTGTTCTTTCCATTTTTAATATTTAAAAAAAAAAAACTCTAAAAATGTTATAGATATATCATATTTAGAATCATTATTTTGAAGATGGCATTTAAATAAAACAACATAAACATAAACCTAAACATAACATAGACGAGAATAATTTTGTACTCATTAACTTCTGTAAGGACCAACAAATCATAAACCAGCTTAAGTTTCTCCTAGCTAATTTCCTGACTAAAGATCCGAATACAATATATTTGGTAGAGAGGGTCCAACAACAAAAGTCTCCTCTCTGTATCTTCCGGTTCCTATTTATATCCTTGGCTCCTCTCATCTCAGCCCTACACCTTGCAATCTATTGAGCTTCTTCCCCCGACACCCGTCCGTCGGTAATGGAGCAAAGCCCTAGCTTTGCATTCCATACTGTTCAGGTTACGTCTACATTAATGCAACGGATAAAGTCAGTACTTTCTAATTAATGCGGCCAGAAAGGTTGGTGCCAGACATTTAATGCAACATTCTAAGTTATCCTGCCACATTAAGCTAGTCGCAATACATCCCCTATGTCATCAATGCCCGTGCCACTTCATCCTCGGGTATCCTTGGGTAAGTTTCCTTATTCCTTTATTCTCCCTTGTTTACTATGTTTCGAGCTTCCCTTCCTCGGGTCCTTGGGTTCTTGGGTCTTCGGCACCTCACAACTTCTTATTTATTTTATTTTATTTTTGTAAAAATACAAACATTAAAAAAGAGAGGGATGTAAATTACTGTGTTCCAAAAGAGAATGATGTTAGCTTTTTATTTTATGTATTTTTTATTCTATTGCTAAACGAATTGAGCAATTATTTTTTATTCTCGTAAAAGAGGAAATCATTATTATAAAAAGCTATTACGTTAGTTTTGTCCTAGTGCCTTTCCAAATAGATGGCTATAAGCAAAAGGGACTCTATGGCACCCTCTGGGAGTCCTATTTGCAAAAGGTACCATACATTTACATAATACAAAAATAGGGCAATCACTATATTTATCTACCGTGCATTTTGGTATAGCTTGATTATTGTTCCAAAGCATATTTTTATATTGTTTTGTGTAGATGGTTTTTTTTTTTTAATTCCTGTAGATAGAGGAATTTTCATTAAATAATATCAATGTATACAATGGGAAACATGATATAAGTCTGTAATTGAATTTTTTGTTTCTGTGGGTAAAAATAAAATCCTAAAAAGGAATATATTGTGAAACTAAATAAAATAAAGGGTAAACTAAGTATTTGGTTTCTATCATTTACACCATATTTCAATTTGATCTCTAACCTTTTAATTGTGTCAATTTGGTCCCTAACCTTTCTTTACCGTGTCAATTTAATCATTACAATTATCTTTTCGATGAAAATTAATGACATGTTTAATGGCCAAAATAAAAAATTAGCTTCTGTTGATGTGATAATAAACTAAAATTTTATTTTGGCTATTTGCTATGTAAACAATTTTCATCTATATATAATTGACACGACATTAAAAAGTTAAGGACCAAATTGACACGATATTAAAAGGTTAAGGACCAAATTGACACAATTAAAAGGTTAAAAACCAAATTGAAATGATGTAAATGCTAGGGACTAAATATGTAGTTTACCCTAAAATAAATAATAAAAAAACTATGAATAATATTAGATTAGATGTGTTTGTATCGTATATTATATTAATTTTGTTAGTCTTCGTTATATTATTTTTAACGTATGATATTGTTGTTCAGTCTCATCCTGGGATACTTATTGTCCAGCTTTTTGCCTCTATCCTTGATATATGCAAAAATGGGACAATAACTATATTCATCTATTTTGCATTTTACTCTCTAACTTGTCTTAGTTATTGTTTTTTATTTCATTTTGGTATAGTTTGATTATTTACAAGTGCCATGTATATATATATTGAACAATCCATATATTTGTTTAAATTATTCTTTGGTGACCTTTTTGGAATGTTCTTTTTATAAATATTTTTATTTATTTATTTAAGTAGTAAAATTCTTCAGGAATTTGCATAGAAGATTTATTTACGACCCAACACACTTACAAGGCTCACAAATGGTACGAAGTTATTGTCTCCAAGTTACCAAATTCTACTATCTACGTACCATGGAACAATATAGAATTGAGTCATTTTATCCAAACTCTAGCTATTTACACAAGTCTATGGTTGCTAATATGCACTATATAAAATTAATTTGATCATTTTTGGAACCAGTATTTCCAGAGCAACCCAAGTATGAATGTCCTTCATAGTAACTTTCCTCAACTTTGGTGTGGAATTTCTCAAGATTAAGCAAGTCAAACCAAAGAAGAAAAAGGAATTGAGCGAAGGTGGTTTATGTTTGCCCATGTTGGAAGACAGAACCAAAGCTACACTACAGAATCTGGTTGAGTTCTTTTAATTATTAATTATAATCATTATTGTTTTTGTTATTATTATTGTGGTTGTTGTTAATGTTAATGTTAATGTTATTGTTATTGTTTTTTTTTTTGAATTTAAATTTAATTAATGTACTTGATAATTCGTTACTATATAATGAAATATTTTTAATATAATATTATTGTGTTTATTATTATGGAACTATTTTCATAGGTCCCATTTGCTAGTGTTCACCTTTACAAACGAAGAATATTATTATGAAGCCCATGCTATGTACACATTAGAGGCTAACAAGATATAAAAAGAAGTGGATTTCAATTAGCTCAACTGGTAAAATTTCTGATAGTTGTATAGGAGATCTGAGGTTCAATCCCTGCTTACACCAAAAATTGATTGGTGTTTTGGTTTGATGATAAAAAGCTATTGTAAGGACACAATTCAAGTTCCCAAACTACGACTGGGAGAAAAATGGGCTTGAAAGGCCTTTCTTTACAATGAATTTGTAGATGATGGGCTTGTAATTTAGATTTCAAGGATGGTTTAGACAATTACAAAAAGAACGGGCTTTGGGCCCAATGCAACAAAGAATCGTTTGCAAAGAGTAAGACTGAGAAATCGTCCTCGGATTGTGTCCGAGGATGGTTTCTAATGATATTTCTCAAGTTTGGATACAAGTGTTGATTATCATTTACTATTGGCTCTATCTCTTTTACTCAGAAAAGTCCCCCTCTTCTTCGTATGCCTTTCCTCCTATTTATATCCTTTCCTTTCCCTTCATCACCTTCCACTTTTCTGGTTGCAATCCCCCTTTTTGGATACTTGTCCCATCCATTCTTCCCTAAAGCCCGCTGGGATTAGGGACCAAGTTCCAAGCTCGATGTTCAGGTCCCATCCTTCCATCTATACCAGCGTATCAATTTACGAGCTTTTAATGTATGGGCGGTGGTAGCAGCTTTATTTTTAGACATTCCACCGTTCTTTCTCTCGCCCTCCACGTATACCGTGCATCCCCATAATTGTAGGACTCATTATAATATAACCCAGGGATACCAAACTTCTCTTTCTATGTCCTCGGCCTTGAAATCCGAAGACAAATCTACTCCTGACGTGTTTGGATATGTAAATAGTCCACGACCATTTTGATGTCTTCGGATTTTGGGTTTCCAGCCTAAAATACTTTTGTCGGGCCATCCTTCATATACTATTGGGCCCAATACCTCTACAATAGCCCCTCGAGTTTCTTTATTTTTTCACCTCGGGAGAAAAATAGAATCTCGACTTAAAAAGACCCCGTTACCCCTGCAGACTTTTGGCAACATTGTTGACAGAAAATAACTTCTTGAATCACCCATCGCGTGTTCCCAATGCTTCGGTATGCGAAACGCCCCCGAATTGATTGTTGGCGCTTCTATGTCCCCCACGTTTCATTAATATGACACATATCCAACGGTCGAGAGCGATTCCTGGGTTGAGGCGGAATTCGCCCGCTTTAAAACATCTTCTCGACATATAAATACTAATTTTCTTCAAAATTTTTCACACTACAGAAACCTCATAACGTACCTGCCACACTTTTCATCTCCCCGTACTCTCTCTGTCTATCAAGTACCCCTGTCCGAGGTGACCGTGCTTTCTTCCTTTTTAAAAGTAAGTTCTTCAATACTCTGCCCCTCCTTATCAGCTTTTTGTTTCTTTTGTTTCTTTTCTTTCCCATCTTCTCTTTTTCACGTGTCTTTCATCCTCGGCATAGTTATTTTTTCTCCACACCCCCCTTTTTTTCAAAAGAATGGGTAGATTTGCGTCCCTGGTGGATTCAAACGAAAAAATAGAACAGGTTTAAGGTTAAGTACAAAATTCCCTGGATGTATCCATTAGGTACTGTAACGAGGAAGAGTTTTATACAAAAAGAAAAACGGGGGAAGTTGTAATCCCGATGATCGCGTTCATCGAAGGGGGAATGAAAATCCCCATGGGAACCGTGACTAGGGATTATCTTAGGGCTTTAGGTTGGCTCCCACCCAAGTGTGCCCCAAATGTCTTTAGGATCTTAGGTTCCATAGACGCTTTAAATGAGAAGATGAACCTAGGGCTCACTCACCACGACGTGAACTCGGGTTTATAACCTCCATCACCTAAGCAAAAAAGATGAATATTACCTAAAGTCTAGACACCCCGAAGTCAGGCTAATTCAATGTCCGCCGAATCAAATAAGGGCCTAAAAAATGACTTCCGATCATAATCAGAAATTGGCACGACGGCCTCCCCGTCCGACAAGGGAAGGGACTCCGTGAAGTTTCTTTTACATACTTTTATCTTTCGTCTTTTTACTTACTCTTACCCACTTTTACTTGGACAACTCTGGATCCACACGCAGCGGATCGTCATCCTAACCTTGTGGATTTCGGGCGATTGGATAGGATCCTACAAGCCGAGATCTTCGTGCACACCGACGGTCAACTCCGTGCGGCTCATCTGATCCTCGGCTACACTCCAATATCAAAAGCCTTTCAGGCGCCGAAGTGCGTGATTAAAGCCCGCGATCCTCGTCTTCCTCGGATTAGCGTTGCTGTGGAGGGTTTTTTGCTACCGGGGGGGACTACCATTCCTCAAGGTACCTTGGTCACCCAACCAATCCAACCGCCACCATTTGTTCCAGTTGGGATTCCCACAGTCCTCCTTTCTCCACAATTTTAACCTCTAGTGAAGCTGCATCTTCCTACCTTACACTACATGAAGAAGAAGAAGAAGAAGAAGTTGACGTACCAGATTCCGAGGACGAGTTCGAGGTTTTTAATCAACTCTACTCTCCTGAAGACTCAACTTCCATCCTCGGCACTTCTACCCAAATCTCAAAGGTTACTACTGAAGAACTTGACGTTATGGGCATTCAACGAAAGATTAAACCCAGCCTTGCCGAAAGATGTCCTTGAGGGCGCCGACAAGGACCCTAGAGTCCAAGAACCTCCAAAAGAGGTGCGCCCTCGGACTCAAGAAAAGGGTGCGACAAACGCCCCCTAAGCTAGGCTTCCTCCTCCTCCTCCATCCTCCCAAACTCAACGTGCCAACATAGCTGATCTCAAAAGAAAAAAGGGATCAGCTAAAAGGGAAGGAAGTTGTGGAGGTAGGAAAGGGTTCTGTATCCAAGGAGCCCGAGGTTGAAAAGGGTGCAAAGCAAGCCCGCACCATACGCAGACTAGGTCGGAAAAGAAGAACCGACCAAGGCGGTCGTACGCGCCCCGTATGGCTTCCTGACCTTTCTATGGACGATGAGGTCATTACCGTGGATGCGTCCATTAGAAATTCCGATGAAGGGACAGCGGCATGCGTCGCAGATGCTTTGGAGCAAGCACTGTTACTCCCCGAGGATATGATTGAGCTGAGAAAGAAAAGGGACCACACCGTCTTCATGACTTTGAAGAAGGAGCTTGCAATGGTGAGTTTTCTCTAAAACCTTGACTTTTGTTTTTATTTCCTATATATATCTATACGTCTAAGGTTTATATGTTTTGTTTGTAGGCCGTTCATCTGCCCATAGGGCGGAAGAGATTGCCATTAATTCCTACAAGTCTCCGAGGGCCGAGGAGTCCAGGGCGTGAAACTGCTCAAAAGATCTCGGACCTTCATAAGAAGAAACTGCAGGAGGTCACAGCAAAATTGGCTAAGGTTGAGAGTGCCAAGGCGGGCTTAGAGGCTGATCTGAAAACGACGACTAAACAGGCCGAGGATCAGTGCCTAATGCTTCGCCAAGCTGAGGATAACCTCTTAGTAGCACGAAGGCTCGTAGAGGATCTTCAGAAAGATCTCGCACGAGTCTCGAGAAGGCCAAAGAAGAAGCCATCAAGGGCAAAGAAGAAGCCATCGAGGAGAAGAAAAAGGCTGAGAAAGCAAAGGAAGAGGCCGAGAACTCGAGGGACCAAGCCGAACAAGACGGTTATGATATAGGCGTGAAGGAGGTCATGAAACCTTCAAGGCTCAAAGTTCCCGAGGTATGTAGGCACTACTGCCTCCAAGTGTGGAATGAGGCACTTTCCCAAGCTGGGGTTGATGCCTCTTCCACTCTTTGGAAAGCAGAGAGTGTCTACTATCCTCCTGCAATTCGCGCTTCTTCCATTCCTGACACTGCACAAGAAGCTGCCCAGGGATCATCCAGGGATAAGGGGGGTGATTTGGCTGAAGACTCAACTCTTCCCTGAAGATGCCCCCGAACAACTTGACCTGCACCAGAAAAGGCAATTGAAGACGTACAGCCTTCAAGTGATCTTCGGGAATCTTCAAAGGATGAGTTGGGTGATCAAGCTAACCCAATAACCTTGATAGATGATCCCAAAGGCAAAGGAATTGCCGTTGAGTCCTCGGCTCAGCTTCCATCTCCTCAAGACTCCAAAGGCCCTCTGAAGATTAAGCTGAAACAGTGACTTGCTTGTTGTCTTTCCTTTCTTTATTTTTATCTTGTCTCCAAGTGTAATACCTAAGTATAGGTGCAAAAGTACTTTTTTGGAATTTAATACAAGAATGAATGTTTGTTTTTAGATGATTCTTATACATATATTTTTTTTGTTTTTATGCTGATCATATCATTCCATAAATATCATCTTCTTGTCTTTTACCAAAGTTACTAGCAACAACTTGAATTGAAATTTGATACTCCAGGAGGGTTTAATTATGCCGGGAACTGCATTGAGTGATGTTTTTTTTTTTTTGAGTATTTGATTCTTCATTTTGGATCTCTAGTTTGAACTATGTAAAGATAAGGCATATGGTCTATGCAAATATCTGATGTTTATGTCAAAAAAAAAGAACAGAAGTATTAATTTTTCCCAAGTAATTGATCCGAGGATCGAGGCATACCAAGTTTCAGCTTGACACTTAGATGAATAAATTTAAAATGTTAATTTTCCCAAAGTAGATGATCCGAGGACCAGACGTAACTTAGGTTCTGTTTAACACTTAGTAAAGAATATCAATTTAGACGAGGTATGTGGTCCGAGGATCCAGGCATACCAAGTTTCAGCTTGACACTTAGATGAATAAATTTAAAATGTTAATTTTCCCAAAGTAGATGATCCGAGGACCGCACGTAACTTAGGGTTCTGTTTAACACTTAGTAAAGAATATCAATTTAGACGAGGTATGTGGTCCGAGGATCCAGGCATACCAAGTTTAAGCTTGACACTTAGAAGAATAAATTTAAAATGTTAATTTTCCCAAAGTAGATGATCCGAGGACGACGTTACTTAGGTTCTGTTTAACACTTAGTAAAGAATATCAATTTAGACGAGGTATGTGGTCCGAGGATCAACGCATACCAAGTTTCAGCTTGATACTTAGATGAATAAATTTAAAGTGTTAATTTTCCCAAAGTAGATGATCCGAGGACCAGACGTAACTTAGGTTCTGTTTAACACTTAGTAAAGAATATCAATTTAGACGAGGTATGTGGTCCGAGGATCCAGGCATACCAAGTTTCAGCTTGACACTTAGATGAATAAATTTAAAGTGTTAATTTTCCCAAAGTAGATGATCCGAGGACCGTACGTAACTTAGGTCTGTTTAACACTTAGTAAAGAATATCAATTTAGACGAGGTATGTGGTCCGAGGATCCAGGCATACCAAGTATAACCGACAAACGTAGATGAATAAATTTAAAATGTTAATTTTCCCAAAGTAGATGATCCGAGGACCAGACGTTACTTAGGTTCTGTTTAACACTTAGTAAAGAATATCAATTTAGACGAGGTATGTGGTCCGAGGATCCAGGCATACCAAGTTTCAGCTTGACACTTAGATGAATAAATTTAAAATGTTAATTTTCCCAAAGTAGATGATCCGAGGACCAGACGTTACTTAGGTTCTGTTTAACACTTAGTAAAGAATATCAATTTAGACGAGGTATGTGGTCCGAGGATCCAGGCATACCAAGTTTCAGCTTGATACTTAGATGAATAAATTTAAAGTGTTAATTTTCCCAAAGTAGATGATCCGAGGACCAGACGTAACTTAGGTTCTGTTTAACACTTAGTAAAGAATATCAATTTAGACGAGGTATGTGGTCCGAGGATCCAGGCATACCAAGTTTCAGCTTGACACTTAGATGAATAAATTTAAAATGTTAATTTTCCCAAAGTAGATGATCCGAGGACCATACGTTACTTAGGTTCTGTTTAACACTTAGTAAAGAATATCAATTTAGACGAGGTATGTGGTCCGAGGATCCAGGCATACCAAGTTTCAGCTTGATACTTAGATGAATAAATTTAAAGTGTTAATTTTCCCAAAGTAGATGATCCAGGGACCGGCACGTAACTTAGGTTCCGTTTAACACTTAGTAAAGAATATCAATTTAGACGAGGTATGTGGTCCGAGGATCCAGGCATACCAAGTTTCAGCTTAACATACTTAGACGAATGAAGATAACGAATATAATGTAGTTTGCAACAATGAACGGCCGAAGTGCCCTTTATTTAGTAATAGTACCTTCGTAGATTATTTACATTCCAGGACGTTGTACAACATTCTCGTCCAAATCTTCCAAGATTGTAGGCCCCTATTCCCGCGACCGAAGTAATACGATAAGGTCCTTCCCAGCCGGGGCCCCAATTTTCCCCACGCAGGATTCTTCATCGTGCCCAAAACTTTCCTTAATACTAAGTCACCTGGTCCAAGAGGTCGAAGTTTCACATGAGAATCATATCCCTGCTTGAGCTTATGTTGATAATAGCTAGTTGAACCATGGCGCTTTCTCGCCGTTCCTCAACTAAGTCTAAGTTTCTCATTAATAGATCATCATTGCTATCCGAAATAAAGGAGCTTTTCTTCGTGGTTTGGAACCCAGCTTCTAAGGGATTGCGCCTCGGCTCCATAAGTCATGGCGAAGGGTGTTTCACCTGTGGATCTTCGTGGTGTAGTTCTATACGTCCACAAGACATGTGGCAGTTCTTCCACCCACCTCCCCTTGGCGTCACCCAACCTCTTTGAGTCCGCTCACTATTACTTTGTTGACGGCTTCGGCTTGCCCATTTCCTTGGGGATAAGCCGGAGTGGAATATCTATTCGTAATGCCCAGATCACGAGCTTTCCGAAAGGCTTTGCTATCAAATTGTAAACCGTTATCCTAAATGAGAGTATGAGGGATGCCGAACTCCGGTAACGATATTCTTCCATACAAACTTTTTTGCTTCCGTGTCTCATGTTTGATAATGGCTCACTTTCAACCCATTTGGTAAAGTAATGTTCCCACGAGAAGCCACCGTCGGTTTCCGTTGCTTTGGGGAAGGGTCCAACAATGTCCAAGCCCCATTGGGCAAAAGGCCATGGGCTAGATAGAGGATTTAGGACTCCACCTGGTTGATGTATATTTGGAGCGAACCTTTGACATTGGTCACATTTCTTTGCATAATCTTGCGCTTCTCTCTCGCATATTTGGCCACCAATAGCCCCGAGTAAGGGCCCCGTGAGCTAAAGACCTTCCTCCCGTGTGACTTCCGCAAATCCCTTCGTGTAGCTCTTCCAAAAGTAGCTCTGCCTCGGGGTGTATGCATAGCAAATATGGTCCCGAAAAGGAACGTTTGTACAATTTTTGGTCCTCGGATAACCAGAAACGAGTGGCTTTTCTGCGAACCTTATCCGCTTCAGCTTTTTCTCCAGGTAGGATGTCATTTCGAGAAATGTTACTATTTGATCCATCCAACTAGGTCCGTCCTAATTTGAAGAATTTGAGTGGAGTTACCATCCGTCCCGGTGGGCTTCAACAGTATCTTCAACGAGGATAACTCGTGGTAGACTTTGTGCCAAGGACGTCGCGAGCGTGGCTAATGAGTCGGCATGGGTATTGCTACATCTTGGATACATGCAATAGTAGAAAAGACTCAAATTTAGATTGCATAAACCTGACCTGGTTAGGTATTCTCGCATTTGGAATCCCTTGCTTCTAGCTTCCCTTCTACTTGGCCTACCACCAATAGTGAGTCCGAGAACATTTGCACCGCCTTTCCTCCCATTGTATGAACCATGTTCATCCCTGCGAGGACCGCGTCATACTCTGCTTCGGTGTGGGGGGCCGAGAATCCTAATCTCGGATTTCTCAAAAGTAATACCCTCGGGGATATCAAAACTAATCCGATACCTTGATCCTCTCCGATTGCTGCTCCATCAACCTGGACTGGCCATAACGGCGGCCCTACACACGAAATCAGGCCTACTGATTTTTTACCCATGCCTTCTTGATAGTCTTCTAACGAAGGCCTTCCAAACTCTGCCACAAGGTCCGCGATGACCTGCCCCTTTATAGAGGTGCGAGGCATATACTTGATATCGAAAGCTCCTAGACAGTTCCCCATTTGGCAATTCTTCCCATATAATCTGCACTTCGCAAAATTGATTTGAGAGGGAGTCGTGTAAGAACAACAACCGTATGAGACTGGAAGTAATGGGGAAGTCTTCGTGTAGCATGTACCACAGCCAAGATAGCTTTTTCCAGGGCAAACAACTTCGGCTCGGCCTCATGCAGATTTGCTTACATAGTACACCGGTCTCTCGGATGTTATTGTCATCTCGGATAAGAACCAGGACTAACCCGCATGTTTAGCCACCGCAATATATGCAAACCGAATCTCAACAACCTCCGGTCGAGACATAACTGGTGGTCGCGAGATATTCTTTTAGTGTTGGAAAGCCGTTGCACACTCCTCGGTCCATTCAAAACCCTTCCATTTATTTAATAATGAAAGAAAGGCCTGCATCCTCGTCCGCGGACCGAGATATAAATCGGTTGAGAGCAGCAGTCATACCTGTTAGCCTTTGCACCTCTTTAGGATTCCGAGGTGGGTGTAAGCTGCTTATTGCCTTAACCTGAGCAGGATTCACTTCAATTCCTCGGTGAGTCACCATATATCCTAGAAACTTGCCCGACCCCACACCGAAAGAGCATTTAGAGGCATTGAGCCGCAATTTATACTCCTTAGCTTCTCGAAAAGTGTTGCTCGATCTTCCAGATGCGCAGAAACTTCTTTACTCTTTACTACCATATCGTCCACGTATACCTCAATATTTTTTCCTAGCTGTGCCTCAAACATCCTCGTCATCATCCTTTGGTAGGTAGCCCCTGCGTTTTTCAAGCCAAAAGGCATTACCTTATAATGATAATTTCCCGTAGGAGTGACGAATGTCGTCTTCTCTGTCCTCAACGGCTAAAGGTATCTCGGTGATAACCTTGGAAAGCATCAAGAAAACTCATCCGAGGATGTCCAACGAGCAAGCGTCGAACCGCCTGATCAATCCGAGGCATCGGGAATGAGTCCTTTGGGCAAGCCTTGTTTAAATCGTGAAATCTACACATACTCTCCACTTCCCATTTCTTCTTTTTCACCACCACAGTATGGGCTAACCATTCAGGATAAAACACTTCTTTGATAGCCCGCCGCTTTGAGTTCTAGCACTTCCTCTTTGACGGCTTCCGAATGTTCCTTTGAGGACCTCCGAGGTGGTTGCCTCCTCGGCACTACAGCCGATTGACCCTTAAATGATGACATATGAAGTTCGGATCAACCCCGAGGGGCCTCATACGCGTTCCAAGCAAATACATCCATATTTTTCTTTAAAAATAAAATCAGCTCGTCTTCTCTTCCTGTGCAATTGAACTCCAACCTGGAAGAACTTTTCAGGATCATTGTCTATGATAATTTTCTCCAATTCTTCACACGTTGCTTCATCTACCTCGGTCATGGGAAGAGACTTTGATTGCTATGCTTCACCGTTAGCCGAGACGGGAGTCCGGTTCGGTCGACGCAGAATTGCAGCCGTGACACACTGTCGAGCCACAGACTGACTCCCAAGTAACTCCACCACCTGATCTCCAGAATGAAATTTGATTTTGACATGCAAGGTTGAGGAAACAGCCCCTAACGCATGCAGCCAAGGTCTCGCCACAATAGCCGTATAGGGAGAGTAGGCATCGACCACGATGAAATCTACGTCTACTACCTCCGACTTATTGCACATGGCAGTCAATCCGTCCCTTTGGAACGACAGCTCTCCCTTCGAAGCTTATCAAGGGTGAGTCATATGGCATAAGATCTTCAACTCTTAACTTCAAGCCTCTAAATAGGTCAGGGTACATGATATCTGCACCACTACCTTGATCAACCATTACCCTCTTTACATCATAGTTCCCAATTCTCGAGGGTTACCACTAAGGCATCATCACGAGGCCGGATGGTCCCCATCTTGTCCTCTTCAGAGAAACTTAGGACTCGGCAGATACTTGCCTTGATCCTCTTCGAGCCGATCCCGTGACTCCTCGGCCAATGTTCGAGCAATCGACATTACCCGAAAGGAGCGAGCCATCCCTACCAGGTGCCGCAAAAATGACGTTGATAGTACCTAGAGGGAGGTCTCGGATGAAGGACCGTCGTGGTTTGCTCCCGATTGGTTTCCTCGCCCGTTGGGTTGGTACAGAACCGCTTCAAACTTTTCCTCTTTAACCAATTGTTCCAGATGATTCCACAAAGTGCGAAGTCCTCGGTGGTACGACCTCTCTCCTGGTGATAATGGCAAGTGGAGATTTTGGTTGCGTCTCAAAGGGTCCCCCCGCCATTTTATTTGTCCATTTGAAAAAAGGCTCATGCCTTATTTTCTCCAATACCGCTGCTGCACCGGCTCCCAGAAGACGGTGTTGACCACTTGTGGGGGTATGTGGCCACCTTTGCCCGGAAAAATCCCGCGTAGGCCTATTGTTGTTGTATTGGTCCGACCCTGAAATCCCTCCTTTCGGATAACCTTCGCCTTGCCCTTGCTCCTGCTGATCTTCCTCAACCCTTTTGTACTCGTCGATGCGATCCATCAGTCGACGTACGCTTCTGACAGGTTTCTTCGTTAAGGATTTCCTCAAGTCATGCTCTGTTGGTAGGCCGACCTTGAAGGTCCTTATTGCTACATCGTCAAAGTCTCCGTCAATTTCGTTGAACATTTCCCAGTACCGGTCCGAATATGTTTTCAGGGTTTCCCCTTCCCTCATGGCCATGGATAGTAAAGAATCCAATGGACGAGGAACTCTACTGCACGTGATAAAGCGAGAACCAAATGCCCTAGTAAGCTCTTTGAAAGAATCAATGGAGCCTGCCCTTAAGCCGTCAAACCATCTCATGGCTACGGGCCCTAGGCTAGAAGGAAAAATCTTGCATAACAAAGTTTCATTCCTGGAATGCACTGCCATTCTCTGGCTGAAGTGGCTTACGTGCTCTACAGGATCCGTCCGACCATTGTAAAGAGTGAAGGCCGGTTGTGTGAAGCGCCGAGGCAACCTTCCTTCTTCCAATCTGCGCGCGAAGGGTGATCTGGAGATTTGGTGCAATGCTCTTCCCATTGCGTCATTTCCTAAGCCCCTGGGGGTAGTCTCCTCCACGTCTCCCATGCAGATTGTCTTCTTCGGAAGAGGCATATTCACCTGGGGGAGTTCCTGGATCTTTGCCCGTAATTGTCATCCTCGGATCCTTCCGAAGAGGGGTCAAGGCCTCGGAGGAGTTCTCCTTCGCCTCTCGTGGCGCAATCTCCTCTTTAGGCCGTCAATCTCCTTCTCATGGCCTCAGGCATTTCTTTCATAAGGAGCTCGCTTCCTCCTTGCGAATGACTTGCACTTCCGATGGTATGTGTAGTATGTACACTTCCCTCTCGGTTCTCTCCGTGATCAGGATGCAAGGAGAGATCCTCACGCTGAGAGCCCACGGACTCCGCACTGCGTTGTGGTCCTGATCCTACCATGATGTCCTAAACTTCCTTAAAGACTAAATTCCCACAGACGGCGCCAATTGTAAGGACACAATTCAAGTTCCCAAACTACGACTGGGAGAAAAATGGGCTTGAAAGGCCTTTCTTTACAATGAATTTGTAGAGGATGGGCTTGTAATTTAGATTTCAAGGATGGTTTAGACAATTACAAAAAGAACGGGCTTTGGGCCCAATAGAACAGAACAAAGAATCGTTTGCAAAGAGTAAGACTGAGAAATCGTCCTCGGATTGTGTCCGAGGATGGTTTCTAATGATATTTCTCAAGTTTGGATACAAGTGTTGATTATCATTTACTATTGGCTCTATCTCTTTTACTCAGAAAAGTCCCCCTCTTCTTCGTATGCCTTTCCTCCTATTTATATCCTTTCCTTTCCCTTCATCACCTTCCACTTTCTGTTGCAATCCCCTTTTTGGATACTTGTCCCATCCATTCTTCCCTAAAGCCCGCAGGGATTAGGGACCAAGTTCCAAGCTCGATGTTCAGGTCCCATCCTTCCATCTATACAGTCAGCGTATCAATTTACAGAGCTTTTAATGTATGGGCGGTGGTAGCAGCTTTATTTTTAGACATTCCACCGTTCTTTCTCTCGCCCTCCACGTATACCGTGCATCCCCATAATTGTAGGACTCATTATAATATAACCCAGGGATACCAAACTTCTCTTTCTATGTCCTCGGCCTTGAAATCCGAAGACAAATCTACTCCTCGGACGTGTTTGGATATGTAAATAGTCCACGACCATTTTGATGTCTTCGGATTTTGGGTTTCCAGCCCAAAATACTTCGTTGGGCCATCCTTCATATACTATTGGGCCCAATACCTCTACAGCTATCATTAGAAGCGGACGTCATAGACTGAAACTCTCTAAAAAAAAATAAAGATATAAAAATAATATTCATAACCATATCATTTTGTGAGCTTGAAATATATTTTAGCAGTTTAATCACATTCTTTCTCTGTATTTTCATTTTGCCATTGTTGTTACACTTCTCTTTTTGTAGTTAATGGACATATGCATTTTTTGGCTTATGAGTTGTCACACTTAGTTGGATACAATTCTTGGACTTCGGTTTTAGTATCTACAAAAGGGGGAATTATTTATTTTGTGTAATAAGAAACCATTATACTAATTTTGACCAAATTAAAAAGGTTGGAATGCAAAACTCTCCCTCTAGGTTTCATAACTTTTCATTTCAATCTTCTAAATTTGGATTTTGTAAAAAAAATTGTGTACTTTTTTGTGATTCTAGCATTATTCCTATAAGAGCATTAGTATTGGGGGATGTAAAACCCCTCAAATTGCTATTTTAGCAACCCACTCACTCAAATTGAGCTTTATCCTAATGTGTGTTGCTAAAAACTTTTAGCGACCATGAACATTAAGTTAGTGTATATACAATCAACTGTTCATGGGTTGAAAACATAAATATATTACTTTAATTTATTCTCTCTCTCACTCTGAAACTCTACCTCTTAGACTCTCCCTCTCTCTTCTTTTCTCTCACTATCTCGTCCTCTCTCTCTCTCTCGTCCTTCACTATGGGATCTCAGTGGCTTAATCAAGGTTGGGGAGGTGGTAGATTGGCAATGGTGTAAGTTTTGATCAATAGTGGCTATGGGTTTCATGGTGGGTTTTAATCACAGTGGTGGTGGGTTTTGATGTGCATCTTGATCAACGGTGATGGTAGATTTCGTGGTGGGTTTTAATCATGGTGGTGGCGAATTTTAATGTGGGTTTTGATCAACAACAAAATATGGGTTTTGGTAATTGTTGATGTTTGTGACGGTGAGTCTGTTTTTTATGGTGGTTAGTTGCAGTGGTGGTGGTGAGTAGGTAGTGGTTCCAATTTGGGTTTGAGTTTTTTGTGGGAGGGGGGAGGGGGTTGTGGGTATGAATATTGTGAGAGATCGGGACTTTTTGGGTCCTTTAAAAAAAAAGAAAAAAAAAAAGAGAAAGGTATTGGCACTTCTCTTTTTGGGGTTGATGTGAGTTGCCACTTATTTTTTATTACAAAAAAAAAAAAAAGATTAAAATATACAACCTACATATTGAAATACCTCAAATTTCAATTGATTATACAAATACAATTTGGTAGAATAACATTACAAGGCTTTGGTCCTAAATACAATCTATATAAAAGAAATACAAAGCTTTGGTCCTCGATACAATCTACCTAAATAAAATGAAGCACTAGTTCTACCAACCTAAGATTCTAATGTTCGAGGGATAGGTTACAGAATGGGAAGGTGTTAGGCACCCATTATGTCCGAACAGAGTTCAGTCTTCTAGATTTTTTATAATCACTTAAATACCCTTAAATAATGATATGCAACATGTAGTATTAATATTCCTAGATCTTGGGTTGGATATTATACAAAAATCTTAGATTTGTAGCTCTTATGTGGGAAGAAATTAAATCTAAACTTTAATTATAGAAAAATAATTTTTAAAGAGAAATTTCAGATTTAATATTAGAATAAAAATGATTTCAAATAAAATTTTCAGATCCACTTTTTATTTATCAAAGGGAATAAATTTTAAAGAAAAAAAAATTCAAATCTGATTTTTTTTAATTAACAAAAAAAAATTTGATAAAAAAATTCAGATCTAATTTTTAAAATTAAAAAAAAAAAGATACTGAAAAGAATTTCCAAATCTGATTTTTTTAATTAAAGAAAAAAATGAACTTCAAATGGAAAATTCAAATATAATTTTTTAATTAAAAAACAGAAAGGACTTTGAAAAAGAATTTTCAGACCTGATTTTTAAATTTTTTTTAAAAAAGAATGAACTTTTAAAATAAAATTTCAGATCTGATTTTTAAAATTAAAAAAGAATAAACTTTTAAAATAAAAATTTCGGATTTGATTTTTAAATTAAAAACAAAAGGGATTTTAAGAAAGGATTTCCAAATCGGATTTTTTAATTAAAGAATAGAATGAACTTCAAAGAAAAAAAATTCAAATCTGATTTTTTTTAATTAAAAAACAGAATGGATTTTGAAAAGAATTTTCAGATCTAATTTATTAAAATAAAAAAAATAAAAAAGAACTTTTAACATAAAATTTCAGATTTGATTTTTTAATTAGAAAACAGAATAGATTTTAAAAAGAATTTCCAAATCTGGTTTTTTAATTAAAGAACAGAATGAACTTCAAAGGAAAAAATTCAAATCTGTTTTGTTAATTAAAAAAAAGAATGGATTTTGAAAAGAATTTTCAGATTTGATTTTTTAACTCAAAAAAGAGTGAATTTTTAACATAAAATTTCAGATTTGATTTTTGAATTAGAAAACAAAATAGGTTTTTTTTTTTTTTTAAAGAATTTTCAGATTTGATTTTTATTAATAAAGAGCAACGGATCTAAGATTATATCATGTATCCCACATCTATATGATCAAACATATGAATACACATTAGAAATCATTACTGTGGCATTTGGTACGGGGAATTCACATTACTCCTGGCATCTAGATTCCCAGGAATGTGATTCCTAAGAATCACATTCCTAGAAATGTAGTTATTCCTATGTTTGGTTTCATTGGGAGATTCCCAGGAATGTGAGATGATAATGTTTGGTGTATTCCCAGGAATCTTAAATGAATTATTTGTTTTTCCCATTTTGTCCTTAAATTTGAATGAAGTACCAAGCCCATTAAAAAAAAAAATCTTCCTTTAAATAAATAATGAAAAAATATATATAAACTATTAATTAGTCCTTTAAAAAAATATCTTACTCTATATAGATAGATAGAAAACATTATATAAACTACAATTAGCAACACATTCATTAAAACTGTGATCTAACATTTCAAAATGTCAAGAATAATACAAAAATAACTATTAGCAGAGTTATTTATCCTGTTTAAGTTGTTTTGGCGAGAAAAGATAAAGACAAGAGAGAAGATATTGATAATTTGTTTTATAGTTTATCTTAATTGCTTAAATGATAAGGAAAAATGGTTAAAATTGTCAATTTATAAAAAATACAATTTCTTTTAAGTTTGGGAATCTGGATTCCCACCTGTTTTAAAGGGAATCCACATTCCTACTGAGGGGGGGTTTAAGGATTCCCCTGGCATCTGATTCCCTAGTGTAATTTGCAACCAAACATGAGAATCTTTAAACATTCCTGAGAATCCTAAAACATTACCCCGTACCAAACGCCACCTACATGTTTTCATGAAATAAAAGATAGCAATCATTACATGTTTTCATGAAATAAAAGATCTAACCAAAAAAAAAAAAAATCGTAGCAGAGATGCATGGAAAATTTAATTGGACACTCGTATTAATGACAGAATAAACATGTGAATGAAAGGATAGAAGCAATACCTGCATCAATGCATCAACAAATTCTACAGGGGAATGGGAGAATTACTTTAGTGTTAGACAAAGATTGAGTCTCTCTAAGTCCTAAAGAATTTTTACTTAACAAAAAAGAAAATCTTAAAGTCCTTCTAGAGTTTCTTTAACAGTAAGGGTAGAGAGGGTGCTGAATTCTGGGTTTAATTCTACATTTATAGAAGTGTTTATGCTTAAAAAATAAGCTTAGGTTGCTTAGAAAATCAGCAGATATGAATTAGGTCCGATTTTATCCCTAAAAAATTGAATCTGATAAGTCTAGATTTGATCTAAAAGTTTATGGGCCGGACTTAAAACTTGTGCCAATCGGCACTGTGGAGTGCCGTTTGGCACTTGCCAAATGCCGATCAACACTATTGGAGTGCTGATTGGCACTATTTGGTGCTTACCCCAGTTTTCCTTTTTGGTTTGTTTTGAACTCTTTTTTGGGCATTTTTTGGGCCAGGATTTGTACTTGGACGTTTTTCAAACTTATATTCCAAATAAAATCCATTTTAATCTAATAATTAAGTCCTTAAAAGAATAATTATTTGAAAGATAATTATTTCTGAAAGCCTAATTATCAATAATTCCCATATTATTAGATTATCTTTTTTATTCCTATGCAACCCAACTCATTTTAATCAAATTAAACAACCAATCACATAAATTACTTAATTAATTTTAATTATTGACCAATCAAAATTAATTTTAACTAATTACCTGTGATCAGTTTCACCCAAATGAAATGCGTGCAAATCGTGAAAACTTGGTCTCGTGATATTTTTTAATCCGACGGTCTAATTTGAGAATTGGACATACCGTCGCGATTGTTAAAATCTCAAGATCATTTTTATGATATGTGATGAATGATTTAATTCATGAAATGCAATTATGATTTTTGGGGTACTTAGAATGATCATTTCAATCATTTTTCAAAATTAAATTATTAGTGCAAAATTGAGTGTCTACAAATATATGATTTTGGTGATTGTTAATGGTGGTGATGGATTTCAAGTGGTGGTGGTGGCTGTTGTAATTGAGTTTTTTTTTTTTTTTTTGGGGTGGGGGGTTTGCTTTTAGGATGGCTATTGACTATGATGGTGGTGGTTGGTCTTGATTGTTGCAGGATTTTCAGTGGTGGTTGTGGCTAAGTTTTGGTGGAAGGTGGTTTTGTGGGTTTACAAGAGAGAGAGAGAGAGCTGAACATTTGGATTTAAGGAATTTGAGAATCCATGGAGACCATGTAAAAACGGAATAGAACATTTTGCTTGCTATTATATGGGATGTGGAGGCTCGGGTTGTTGCAAAAAAGAAGAAGCTTAATTTAGAAAGTCTGTCCTGAGCAGAGTTTTATGCTGCTCACCAATACCAGTATATATGTGCTCAATACGGAATCTAAGAAGAATTCATTAGTGCAATTTTAGTCTTATGTTTTGGTTTTCTTTGGATCAATGACCTCTAGGTCAACTTGCAAGTTTTGTGAATTATATTTTATTGTAATATGAGGCCAAAATATAATTATAATGTAGCAACATGAGGCCAAAATAAAATTGCGAAAAGCAAGTAGCAGTGTCTAAAATTCAGTTGGATGTGTCGAAGATATAGTTTGTGAATAAACTTGCAATAAAAATGCCAGGTTTGTCTTGATATATGATACAAACTCAAATATTATGTAAACCATGAGCAGTGCTTACTAAAATAGAAAATGATCATGCATGTAAGAAGTTAACACACGTTCTATTTTGTTTAAACTTAGTCATGAATAAAATTATTAGAAAAATGATGGACTTGGAATTACGTATAGTAGGATTCGTGGGCATATAATCATATATAGAGAAAAAAAAATGTAAAACAAAAACTAATGGAACGAGATATGAACTAATCCTTCGGGACGAGGATTGTTGCTCTCCATTCTCGCCTCAAGTTTGTCTCTTTGCTATGTGTTTGCCTTTCTATACTTCGTAGGTTAAACTTAAAATTGCGTAATGTGTCATTGATGTTCTTTTGGTATATAAACTTTGGTGGGGGTGACATTTTTTAGACAATGTACAAACAAAGGTCCTTCACTTTTGCTTCTATGTTTTGTTTTTGGTTTTTACTGACCTCGGTGGGCCATATGATATGAAGTTATGAACAGCTGGGGTGTAATAAGAAAGTGTGAAATTCCTTAAAAACAAAGTGTGAAATAATTCAAATAAATAAAAAAATCTGTTGTGTTATAACTTTGCGACCGACCCAATGGGCTATATGAACATGTGATATGTTCTAATTTATAACATCCATTTCTGATAATAGTTGTTTATCATCGGATCAAAACACCAATTGCTTTTTAGTGTAAACGAGGATTGAATCTCAAATCTCTTATTCAACTATTAGAAATTTTATCAATTGAGCTAACTGAAACTCACGCCATTGCAGGATTAGATGTTCAATAATTACACAGTGATATGCTAGTAATACGCACACAATTTTTGGGAGAAAAAAGGAATTTAGAAAAGAAAGAAAGTATAATTTTTGTTACATTTAGGGAACTACTTTTGTATGTAATAAGAATAAAGGAAAACAAAGAATAAAATTTGGATTTGACCGAAAAAACCTTACCTCTAAAATTCAATTTGAAATTAAAATTCTATGATGATTTATTTCATGAAACCTTTCATTGGCTTTATACAAACTAGTGTGTAACTCATGCATATGCATAGAAACACTTAAAAATATATAATTTAAATATTATTGATAGTCATTTTTATAATTTGTTAACTCTTTAAAAAAATTTGTAAGGATATTATTAGGTATAAAATGTAAATTGTCCATATTTTAAAAAAAAATATTGTGAAACACTTTTTTTTTTAATTCATTTATTCTAGACTTTTTGGTTTTTGTACTTAATAACTCACTTGGATAAATATTTATGATGTGGTCCCACATTTGATTCTAAAATTAAGAAATAAAACTCTTTAAGAATAGATTATTTAGGACACATGACACAAAATTGAAACTCTAATTTAGAATTCTAACGAGAAAGAGAGATGAGAGAAAAGAGAGATAGAGAAATAGAGAGACAAAGATGGAGAGGCGATGAAATCGAGAGAGAGGCTACGAAGACACGGAGAAAGAAACAGAAAAAGAGAGAGGCGACGAAGACAACGTGAAAGAAACAAAAAAAGAAACAGAAAAAGAGAGAGGTGACGAAGACACGGTGAAAGAAAGCAAAAAAAGAAAACTCACTCTGTAACAGTGCATCACCGGTTGAGGGAAGCAAGAATTTTGGTGGTCAAAGTCCGACAGTGGTACTGGCCTGAGATGTCTCTAACTTTGCCTCTTTCTCTATTTGTTTCTCTAGGTCTCATCGCCTCTCTATTTCTATCTTCGTGTAGCAATATATATATATATATATATATATATATATATATATATATATATATATATTTTAAGCGGTTAGTTTCCTTTTATACCCAGCTCCCAAACAATGTTTTAACATAATGAAAAATTATAATTTGTCGCTTTTAAACAGTGTTGTTGCGTTACCAAACAACGTAATGTATTGCTTTTTAAAATTAAACGTGTTTGAATTTTAGATAAGCAGTTATCCTATATGGCAATACCTTATTAATTAATTGCAGAAATCAACTTTCTCTCAGTTTCTGCTATTATATATAGAATATATATATATATATATATATATATATATATATATATATATATATATAAATGACAACAATGATTAAATGCTAAAATCAAAGAATCATCCCACTTCTTCTACTACAACTACCCGTGTGGGACCAATCACACACACACACACACACATATATATATATATATATAAATGACAACAATGATTAAATGCTAAAATCAAAGAATCATCCCACTTCTTCTACTACAGCTACCCGCGTGGGACCAATCACACACACACACACACACACACATATATATATATATATATATATATATATGACAACAATGATTAAATGCTAAAATCAAAGAATCATCCCACTTCTTCTACTACAGCTACCCGTGTGGAACCAATCACACACATGCATGTCCCACTTATTTTCCATGTACGTATCGTGACACTTTTCAAGAATTTCTGTCCATTTTCCAAGGGGGTTGAAGTTGACTTGAAACTTGCATATCCGAAGACAGTGGGACGGAGAGAAACTTATAGAGGTCATACTCATATTAGAGAATATTTGCTGAGTCAGTTAAAGTTCGCTTGTGTCCCAAATATATTAAGATTTGCTTTCTCAAAAAAAAAAAAAAAAAAAGATTTGTTAAGATATTTTTTTTTTAAAATTTCCAGTCCATTAGCTCCTCCAAATACCAAAAATAAAAACCTGACATATATAGGTTATTTACTTAAAATAAACTAGTCTCTAATCTATGTGATGCACATAAATAACTGCTGGATGAGTTTTTTTATTTATATATATATATATATATATATATATATATATATATATATATATATATATAAAAGACAACGTTATTTTATTTATTAGTTTTTTGTGAGAATGAATAAGAGATATGATGTTGCGTCTCTAATTTAATTTGTGTTGTATATATAAATATATACAAGATAGGTTGTAGTATATATACCAAAAAGTGCCTATTGAATGAAAATGTGTCTATTAACCGAAAATGTGCATGTTAAAAGGTCATAATCCTTTGGGTATAAATAGTGGTTCAAATTTATTTGGTAATTTCTTCTTAATTTCTTTTCTTTCATCTTTCTTAGAAACACAAGAAACTTGTGAGTATTCTCTAAAATTGTTATTTGTAAGTCACGTTTTTTTTTTGTTAAATAGTGAAAAGGTTCAGGAATCAAGCCACATCAACAGTAACAACAATAATACTAAACGATTTCTTTATTTGGTAACTTTTTCTCAACTTCTTCTCTTTCATCTTTCTTAGAAACACCATATATTTTCTATATAAACTCACTCAAGGAAGGCATTCTTACCCCCCCTTTTCTCCATTGCTTCTCCTTCTTTAAAACTCTGTATTCTCTTATGAGTTCTCTGGTTTTTCTTTATCTCTTTGCAGTCCATTTTTTATTAGTCTTTCTTCTTTTTCTTTGCTATTTTCTTAGGGCTACTTCTTTAGAGTTAATCTATATTCTTATTTTCTTGTTGATGCTTGAAGGTTTATTACATGCAGAAGCTGTGGAATTGATTAATGAAACCATCAGTGCTCACCGAGAGGAATTGCTAGCGCTCCTTTCAAGGTATGATGCGGTTAGATTTGATAAGTACATTCCATGTATACAAAATCTCTTCTGAATAGTTTGATTTTGACCTGAGATTTTTGGATGGTATAGGCTTGGTGGCAAGCCTAAAGGAATCTACAAGACCAAGACTTTGAAATATATATATATATATATATATATATATATACACACACACACACACATATATGTATGTATGTATTTAGAATATTACTTTTATTCCAACCAATGAAAAGGAATAACGTTTCGATATTTTTAAATGTAAACATGTAACTAATTTGTATAGCCATGTGGCGCAATATGGTGAGGTTAACAAAAAGTCAAACGTTTTACTTTTATAATATTATATAGATATTGATATAGATTAATTTATGTAATCGTATGGTGATATAAGAAGCGGTTAACAAAAAGTTAAAAGGTATCTATTGGCTGAAATTGTGCCTATTGGTTGAAAAAATGAATATTAACCGAAAAGATGCCTATTGAAAAATGAAAAGTTACAACTGTTCGATGTTTTTAAATGTATACATGACATTAATTTATGTAGACACGAGGTGTAATGAAGAGAAGTCAACAAAAAGTCAAATGTTTCGGCTATTAATTCTTATATAAATATGAAAAATAAAACAAAAAATTCCTTACTACTGCTGTCGATGTAGTCTCAGCACTACAACGAACTCTAATAGTTTTCCTTGGTTCTTGTTGTTTGCTGCGCTCTAGCCTCCGGTCAAGTGAATCAACGACTGGCGACCTCCACACTAGTGGCCAGTAGACTAGTGGTAATGTGGTATATCTCTGTTTCTCTATATTCAGTTTTATATTTTGCCAAGATCTCTATCTATTTGGATGAAAAAGACTAAAAAGTATCTCTCTTTTAATTAAAAAAGTGTTTATTTAGCTTGTAAATGACGCCACACAGTACCAGATTAGTAGCTTGTTGTTGGCATCTTTTTCTACTAATTTTATATTATATTTAACTTATTTGTTTGCTTATTTTGATTAGTGTTATTGCTATTTGTTATACGTTTGTTTATATATTTATGTTTGATCCTCTAAAAATGATATTGTTTGTAGAATGAGTGATTATAGACTATTGAAGCATCAATATAAAAACAAATTTACATAGGTTGTTTCTTTTATTTTTTGAGCATAAACAATATTTTATATTTTTTTAATTGAAAAAATTGGCTATATAAATATAATTAGTATTTAAAATTTAAAATTTAATTTTTAATATATATATATAGGTAATTTAATGAGAAACCAATCTACAATTGATACATATTTTAAGAAAAAAAAAGTTTAAAATTTGGAGAATACTACACAGTTCTCTATCGCTAGAATAAGAATACTAATGTTGAGCCCCTATACTAGCTCAAATATATGAATCTAAGGAATGTTGCTTTCTTTGAATGTGATATTGGAGTGAGTTTTTGAGTGATTGTTTAAATGCATATATAAAAAAATTAAAACAAAAATACTAAAAAAATTAGTTCAAGATAAATCATAAATAGTCTTAGTACCATGAATGACCCTAGAACACAAGCTTAGTGAGTTAAAGTTAACTTATATAAACATATTTTTCTTTTTATTATTACTTAAGATTATGTGGTTTTATTTACTTGGCTCGCTCCCTTAAGAAAAATTCCTGACTCTGCCATTGATTATCTCAACTATTAACACAACAGATTCTAAGTGTCGAAAAAAAAAAGTCATGAGTGTAAAAGTGATAAGTAATCATTTATAATTTGCCACATAAAATATAGTTACAGTAAAAGTTGAGGTTATTAGTTTATTTATATAGTATTAAAATTTTAAAATTACTCTCTCATAGCTGGACTAGGCATTTTTAAGACTCGGACCAGAAGTCCAACATCATGTTGGCCATGCCAAATTAGAGGCTCCTTGACTAGAATATACGAGCTGTGCTCTCTCCAGTTCTAGGACTTGGAGCGAAACTCATATATAGAAACGATTGCCTATCTTCGCTCCTTTTTCCTATGTGTTTGCCTTTCTATACTTCGTAGCTCCAACTTGTCAAGTGCTTTCTTTGCTGAGAGTGACTTTGTCGACAAAGACAAAGGCACTTCACCTTTGCTTCAGTACAAAAAGCGCGTCCTATAGCTTCGTTTTCAAAACGCGTCCTACAAACAAGAAGCTTCTTTGTTTTCTTTTCTTTTTATTTGAGAGTGACAAAACCATATCAAGTTCTGAACAGCTAGTGCAATAAGAGAAGTGTGTCAAATAATTCAAAACACAAGTCAATAATTAAAAGCTAAATAGACTTGATTCTCTCTGTAGCCAAACATCCCAAATTAAAGCTCGATGATCTAGTAGCGGTAGCTCTCCACAGCTCCAACTCCATGATCATCAATAGATTACTAAGTCAGTGCATACATGTTCTCTTGATTTATTTGACGCTCTATTATTGACCTAAGATACAAGCCCTGCTCAATTTTGAGGTCTAAGGGTAGAAATTTTTGGGCCTGTTGCTTTTTCTGTCTTCCAATTAGTCGGGGGCGACAGCCAACAACTTTTAGCTAGGCATTTTCTTATATTTTTAATTTTAATTAATTTTTTAAATTTTTTTAGTAACCAAATAATATTTATTTAACTTTTTGATAATGAACATTGTAATTAATGAATTTGTATGAACAAATATTGATTTTGATTTCAATTGAGAGAGAGAGAGAGAGAGTTCATCTTTTATGTATTTGTACGAATGAATATTTTTATTTTTAAACTGTCATAAATAAAGTATGACACACAGGGCCGGCTGAACTATGAATACAATTGATGCAATCACCTAAGGCCCTCAAATAAAAAAAGGCCCCCACTTGTATTAAATTAATAATAATAAAAAAAATTAAGTCCTTTTATTGGCCAATAGAATAAATTAAAAATGTCTCATTGTATCCTAAAATACAAAAGATTAAAAAGGAAAAGAAGGCCCCAATTGTAAAAGAAAAAAAAATCTTTTAATTAAGGAAAACAAAATTTTAAGTCCTTTTATTGGTTACTAGGAATGCATTAAAAATGAAAAATTATAACCTAAAATACAGAAGATTAAAAAGGGAATAAAATAGTCAAATTCGGCTAACAAAACTAAATTATAAGAGACAGATTCATTAACTCATTCTTGAAATATGCTAAAATAAAAATTAATATCAGATAAATTCATTAATAATGCAAAAATAAATATCATGAAATAAGAGATTATAAATTTCTAAAAAGAAAAGAAAAAAAATCTCTCGATCTCTTTGTTTTTATGTCTCTCCATCTATATCCTTCCCTTTCTTTTCTTCATCTTGAATCTCTCTCTCTCTTTTTTATTTTTTTTATTTTTTTTTTTTATAAGCTTTCTTTCTTCACTGTAAAATCAACCTGCAATAGCTTCATTACAGTGGTGTACCGTGGACGGTGTGTGTGTGAGCCAACCCTGGAGGTACCCACTCTCTCTCTGAAATTTTCATAAAGATTGAAGTCATTAAGGAGTACTGAACTATAGATTTGTGATGACTATTAGCTTTTTATTCAATATTTCTAAATAATAATAATAATCTGCGCTACATAGCTGACACTTGACAGGATAGATTACTGCACTATACACTGCACATAGCAAATATCATTGTATCACACCACGACCACATCCTACGTGGCCCACACAGTATCACTAAAGACTACACAATACACATAGCAAATATCACTATAGCACACCACAACCACATCCCACATGGCCCACACACTATCACTAAAGACATTAACCACCTATTGATCAGATGAGTTTTAGCATTTAAAGTTTCAAGATGTTTTAGATTTTAAGTTTTATTAACAAGACATTCTTAAGCCCACCCACCGTATAATAAACACCTGTACACACATAGTCTCTTTTTATCACACCAATTGATAATTTGATGTATATCATATCAACTCATTTGTATTATAATGATACTAATTTTTTGAACCAATTAATAAATTAATTTTTATTTGTGCAGGACTATAGGTTTAAACTTTAGAGAATAAAGTGGCCACAACGTTAGAAAAGTTGCAATAACCAGGTTCTATTATTCTATACTTTAAATTTTAATTTTAGTTAAATTATAATTTTTAATTATAAATCATGTTTGATTTATTTATAAATATTTGCTCATTATAAATGTTTACTAGAAAAAATTTATCTAGATATGAAATACTTCAAAAAAAATCGAAAAACAAACTGAATCTCAAAAAGGATTAATATATTTTAAATAAAAAATAATAAAAATTCAATAAAAATTATTTAATCAATATTTAAATATAAAAAGAAGCCCCTTAAAATTTTCGCCTAAGGTCCCCAAAGTTGTTGAGTCAGCCCTGATGACACATTAGAATAAATTCTTTTAAATGCAATATATGTGTGTGTGTGTGTATATATATATATATATTTGGAGTATGTTTTAGAGATTGTGATTATCTCTAGTAAACTTATTTCAAACTTTGAAAAATATTTGATGTGGTGTTATTTGGTTGGAAGTATAAATATGGTCATTATATAGGCCATCCCGATAGAATTTATTCTCAAAGTTATGAATAATTTTTTTCAAATAAAATTTTGTTGAGTAAAATTTTTGTGCCCTTAATTAAAAATTTTATACTGTGAGATAGATGGGTAAACAACACATTCTATTAGCCAATATAGGGAGCTTTAATTTTCTTTTTCTTTATTTTAATAGGGGCCTTCTTTCAAATTGGAGGCCTTAAGTCGTTCTTTAAATTGACTAAAAGTTGAGCCGGCCTAGGTACTAAAAAAAGTATCGTCTTTCACTAATTTACATCTATTTTAAACAAATTTCAACATTATTGGTACTAGAACCCACTAATATTAACAATCGATGTAAATTTTTTTTTTTAAAAAGAGTTGTATTTAAAACATAAAAATGATGTAAAAAAATGAATGTGATGGTATGGTTACCACTTACCCTTAAATATTCATCACTTGCTTGCACATACAGGTGAAACCTTGCATATCTGAACTCATGATGCCAGTGGGGAATGAGAGGGACTAAAACGGTTATGGTCATATCAGACAAAATTTGCAGAGTCATTGTGAGGACTGAGGAGTCACTACAAAAAACGCGCTTTTGGGCCGCGTTTTTTAGCCGCGTTCTTCTAAAACGCAGCTACAGACAGGGGTTTTGAATCGCGTTTATGAAAAACGCAGCTCCAGGAAACACGTATAGCCGCGTTTAGTAAACGCGGCTATAGACCCGCACTGAAGCCGCGTTCTTCGGTGTTGAGGTTGCGTTTGGCTGGTAGGATTTCAGCCGCGTTTTTAGAAACGCGGCTCTAGGGAATTCTTTTTTCTTGTTTTTCATTATTTCTGGAGCGGTGTTTAAGAAACGCAGCTCCAGACATGTTGAAGCTGCGTTTCATTAAATGTAGCTCCTAAATGTTGAAGCTGCGTTTAATGAAACGCAGCTTCAAAATTTAGTATAAATAAAAATTAAAAAAAAATCTATCCCTAAATCAGATCGCAAAAAACCCTAAATCATCTCCACCCGCTCTCTCTCACTCACCTGCCCAAACCCAAACTCTATTCGAAGCTCTTCTCAAGGCCTCACCGACTCCTCCTCTTCCAAACCCAACCCATCCAACGACCTCCCTCGTCTTTCAATCTCCGCCGTCGATTGGCCTCGCTTTCAAGTTCGCCGAGTTGGAATGCGTCTCCAAGGTTGCTTCCCTTCTATCCTTCAACGACTCTCTATTCTCTAAAAAGATGAGTATTGGAATTTCAGGAACCTCTGGAGGGAAAAATTATAGTAAAATCTTCTTCTTCCATTTCTCACTATGGTGTTCGTCTCACTGTCAATGGATCCGTCAATTTGCAGGTGGGTTTGAATCAATCCTCCGTTTGGTTCCCCAGAAAAAATGACGGGAAATATTGTTTTTAAACGAGATTCTTATTATTTTTTTTCCCCTTATTTCTCAGCAACCAAACAGAGCTATTTCTCTTTTCGTTTCTCTATCATAGTCAAATCTTAACTGAAATGCTTTTGTTTGTTTGCAGATTCGTGGAGGATCGGCTGGAATTATTGAGTCCTTATATGGTGTTGTCAAGCCTATCTCCATTTTGTAAGTTCAATCTTTGAGAAGCCCTAATTTTGCAAAGTTCCTATATAATGTGTAAATGCGTTTTCTGGGTTTATTTTTGGTCTAAGTTAATTATGTTTGTGATGATTTGTAATGTAATAAACTATTAATATTAATAGCTATTCCATTGAGCTACTTAGTTGATTGTTTCTTTCATTTTTGCCTCATATGGAGATTTGTACAGATAATTTGTTCTCTTACTTTGAAACAAAAATAAAAGTACAGAGGTTAGACCTTCTGGGAAGATTAGTTCGGGCACAACAGAGGTACTACATCTCCGGAGAACTATTCTTTTTTTTTTTTACAATTCTTTACTTTGAAATTGATAAATTACCAACTGTCCCAAAAGTTTAAATGGTTAGGAAATGGAGAATTTAGTTACTTGACAATTGTTTGCACACTCTCCCTTACATGTGAACCATATTCTCTCTTGATAATTGGGGTCCAACACGAGATTTTAATTTTTTTTTTAAATTAGAGGTAGAGTGGAGACAGGGTTTGAACTTAAGACCACCTGTTCTGATACCATGATGAATTATTGATTATCCCAAAAACTTATTTTAGTCGTTTGTTTAATATTCTACCAGACACAATATTATGATTTCAAAAATGGTGCAGCAGCACTACTGATGAAAGAATTTAACTTTAAGGTCTTCTTTAATTGGCCTTTTCTATAGTTTATCTTTAGAAATGTGCAATGTTGTATCCTTGGGTATTGGGACTCAAGTATTAGTTATAAGTCTCCTAGGTTCTGCTATGGAAGCGCTCTCCTCCTCATGTGTGGTGTGAACTTCCCTTTTTACTCCCACCATGAATTTTGAATGCTTCTGTATAATTCTAAAATTTACTTAGGTAACATAGTTTCTAGCTTAAATGTTCTGTCAGCTTCTCATAAAAAAAAATAATAATAATTAAAGGGTTGAGTTACTTTTCTTCTCCTCTCTGGTTTACGTCTTTAGTAGCCTTATCTTTTCCACTCTCTTTCAAAGTCATGCTAAATGCATGTTGGTTTTGATCTTTGGTTTAGTTTGTTATTTGTTACAGATTTGTGAAATGCCAATTCCTGTTGTATCCTCTGTAATTTATAATTGTTCATGTATTGTGGCAGATACCATTTTCCATGTTTTTGAGACAGCCAGGAAAAGACAACCTAGAAAGATTTTTTGAGACCTTCCATGGAGCCAATATCAGTGCTCAGGTGAGTGTTTTTTACATATGTCCCTCACATATGTAAACAATATACTACCAGTCCTCAAAGTTTCCTTAATACCCCAATCTAAATTGTACAAAGGTTCTTTACTTAATAAAATTTCTGTATATGATACCACTTAGAAATGTCCTGCAAGAAAGATACTATTTAAAGAAGATATAAAGACAGAAAAACAAAGTGAGGAACTCAATTTCAATTATTTCAGTATATAGGCTATAGCTTACCTTCCTGGCTTTATGATACCACTAATGTCATTGATGATGCTTATCTTGGTTTGACTTGCCTTTGAACCTGGCAGCTTAGTGAATGCCTGTTAAGTTAGAAAGAAGACAATCTTAATTTTCCAATATTCATACCTGTTATATAATAAGCTGTAACTGCAATATATTTTTATTGTAGATTAAAAAATAAAAAATAAAAAATTAAACTATTCATAAATTGTAGGTTTTGCAATTCAACAAGATTCAGAAAACCCAGGTTTTCTTGGTTATGATGCAGAATGACAAGTGTAAAGGTGTTAGATATCGTTCTAGTTAGATGTAAACCATTAAATCTATAAGGAACTTCTAGTAGTCTCAAGAAAATACTCTAGTATCCATCAGAAATAAAGAGCCATATTTTTTTAATTAAATTATTGAAAGCAAATTTTAAGCCTATTTAAAGGCCCCCAAAAACTTTATTTTTAAGTACAAATATTTCAAAATAGACAAGACTCTAATTTGATAAGGAAAACCTTAAAATCACCTAAAATCAAGAAAATGGAATCCTAAAATTATGAAAATCACATAGAAGTATGGAAATATAACAAATGACAAAAATTAATCCCATTTTCTTTGCTCTAAAATGGTCATACTGAGACACACAAACATGCATGTGTATTTGCATATTTATACCCCATGATGCCTTTTATCTTTATTTTTTGTTTTTTAAAACTTCTATGTCAAAGCTAAAAATCCATAAATCTAACTCTGAATTACTCTCCAAAAATGAAAATACTTACAGAGAGTACACTTCTAAGAGAATTCCATAGTGTTGGAAGGGGCTTGCCGTGAACCACCTCACATTCAGCCTCCACACGCAAATTTTTGTATCTCACCTCCACAGTGGGCAATTTTACACCAACACTGCAAAAACAATTCATCTTTGGGTAAGCTTCAAAAACAATTCAGACAAATGAACTGTTCATTAGTACCTCCATGGAAAAAACACTAACTCGTTGAGCAATGAAAAAGATAGCAAGAGCAATGAACAGCAACATGGTCTGTGAATTCAATTCTAGCATGCAAGTTTTTGCTTCTCTATGTATGACTTAGTTGCTATGACATCAATTCCATTGAAATTGATTCTACATACATATGTTGCTTGTATATACTTAGTTCCATGGAAACTTGTGTTGTGTTGGAACTTGTTTATTTTGGATGGTTGTGTTGGAACTTGTTTATTTTGGATGGTTGTGTTGTGTTGGAAACTTGTGATAGCAGGGAAAAATTCTTCAGTTCTGATAACAGCGAAAAAACAACCAAAAAAGAGGGCAGGAAAAAAAAAGAAAGAGAAGTTATAGCCGCGTTTTAAAAACGAGGCTATAGTTTCTATGCAAGGTTGGCAAACGAACTGACAGAGGGCTATAGCCGCGTTTTTTATAAACGCGGCTATAGTCTGTAGCCTGTAGCCGTGTTAATAACCGCGGCTCAAGCGGGTCTGTAGCCGCGTTTTCCAAAAACGCGGCTATAGGTCGCTGACTATAGCCGCGTTTTTGAAAAACGCGGCTATAGACCTGATGCCTATAGCCGTGGTTCAAAAACGCAGCTTCAGGTCTGGTCTGTAGCCGTGTTTTTAAAAATGCGGCTACAGACCCCGCGGGTCTGTTGCTGCGCCGCTTAGGCCGCGTTTACAAACGCGGCTCTAGAAAACGCGGCTATAGGATATAGCCGCGTTTTCGGGGTCTATAGCCGCGTTTTTGAAACGCGGCTATAGACCCCGTTTTTTGTAGTGAGTCATATTCAAACAAAGGCAGTCAGGCAGGCTACTGACTAAGACGTTTCTTTTTCTCTTTTTCTATTGGGATAGATTGACTAGGCAGCTTCAAGCTGAGCCTAGCTTTGGGGAGAGATGGTCCTTGGGCGGAATATACGAAATGAGGGGCTATCTTTGCTGATGGCCCGGTGGTCAATTCCTATACAACAAATAGCAACAGCAGCCTTCAACCGGAAACACACAAAAAAGTGTTGTTCTACTCCTTACACAAAGACACACAGATAACTCTATTGACCGAATACCATTGTGGATGGAACTTAGCTATTTTAGGTTTAGGACGCATTCTTCAAGTCTATTGAGTGTACTATCTGGATGTTTCCAAAAATGATGGGTCATCATTTACTAAACAAGCAACAAATGTAGTTGTTTTTAATTTTAAAAAATAAGCTAACGTTATTTCCATCTCATTTTTAGTAAATAAATTATCAAAAACTAAGGTATGATGAACCTCACTAGATCCTATCAAAATCTAACAGCCAAGTCTGGTGGCCTAAAAATAACAAACGCATACACACAACACTATTGCCCATGCATAGGAGCACGACCATTAATTTTGTTTAGGATGACCGAGTTATGGTATTAGGTTTTATTTATGCATAGGGAGAAAATTACATTTAAATTTTTTGATAATATATGGTATTAACCCAAATCTTAAGAGTGGTTTTTGCATTATACTTGTTTTCTTTGGAATACAAGCCTCAACTTACCCAAATAAATATAAATTCAACACATGATTAGATGAATTTATACTAAGAAAGTAAAAAATAACTTCATGTAAAAAATAAAATGTCATGGTTTAAGTTTACGGGTATTTTTCAGTAAAAAGAGATGAAAATTTATTTATGTTTTATATTCTTTTTTAAATAGAGTTACTTTACCTTGGACAAGAAGAAAAAAAGTAAAATCTAATTTTAATTTCCTTTCTCTTTTTCTCTTTTTGATGATAGTGTTGGCATTTCATTTTTCTTTTTCTCTTTTTGATGATAGATGGACTATAGAGTATAGGGCCATAGGCATCTTCAAGCTGAGTGTATGGGCTGGGAATTCTCAAGACTCGGACTAAAAATCCAACCATGTTGACCATGCAGCACGAGGCTAGCCCAGGAGAGAGATAGTCCTTAGCCTAATATACAAAATGAGGGCCAGCCTATCTTTGCTAATGGGCTGCTGGTCATTTCCTACTACAAATAGCAACAAGAGCCTTCAACTAAAAACGCACAAATTAGTATATTTTGAAACAATTTATTTAGTTGAAATTAAAAATATTTTGCTAGAAGTACTGAATAGTAATAAAATAAATTAAATGGTAAAAATAAATAAATAAATAAATAAAAACCGTTTTTTAAGCCAATACTAAATGCACACTAGCTATATATAACTTTTTCAGTTTTTCTTTTCTTTTTGTCTCACCCATATCTATCACTGAACTTTTTTTTCCTTTTCTTTTAAAAAAAAATTATATAATATATAAAGAAGCGGTAATTCAACTTTTTAGTCAAATTATTTCACCCCCTATTTATAAGACAAGTAAAAAATTATATTGACTAATAATGTGGTGAATGAAACTTAATGCATTCTAATTTATGACGTGTCCTTTAAATGTATTGAGCCCACCATTCGGGTATCCCTCTCATTTTTATTAGATAAGTACCAAAACTAATTTCTTTTTTTAATTTAAAAAATAAACTAAATTCTATCATTTTATATTGTATTTGGTGAATAAGCTTTCAGAAACTAAGGTATACTTACCGAGCTTCACTGAGCCCCATCAAAAATTCAGCTGCCACATATGCTTGGCTTAAAAAAAGCAAACCCACGCACACAATTGTACTCCTTTAAAGTGCCCATAACCTACTAATGCTGTAAGTTATGCATGCAACGCGTTAAAACTATTAGCATTTACTATTTATGGTATATTTGGTACAATGAATGAGGATTATAATAGGAATGATGATCTTCATTACTATGAATAAAACATGTTGTAATGGAATAATTAAACATATTTATAAGTTTGATTGTGAGTTACATCATTAGAATAAAACTTAAAGTATATTAGGAAATATCTTACTCATATAATTATACTATTTCCTAAAAGTTTGTTTATTTGAAAATATATTAATTTCAGAAATTATAACACCTACTTTTTTTTAGAATAAAAATTATTACACCTACTATATACTAAGTAATAGCTATCACAACTATTTTTAGGAGTAATAATTATTTCTAATTTTAAATAATATCTATTCATAAAAAATTATTATTCCATGTAATAAAAACCAAACCAAACTACATTTTACATTTTACATACACTTATATACAATAGAATGTTTTTGGGTTACTTCCTGTTACTCTTTAAAAAATAATTCAAGCAGGTTTTTTTTCCCCCTTTTGTAAAAATTAGTTTATGTGTTGAAGTATTCCCGTTTGTGATCAGGATTTCTTTTTGTGTAGTGATGCATGGATACAAGCCTCAACCTATCCAAAAAAGATAGATGCAACACAAAATTTAATGAATTTAACACTAACAATATTAAAGTTACCTTTGAGACGTGCAGAAATAAAACAATAATTTCCTACAACTACTCGATTCCAAACTTACATTAAACCAAACTTTGAGCAAGTCTAAACCTAGACTAAATGTTTTGATCATGGTTTGCCAACACAATACACATTGAAGTTCTAATACATTAATCCCTAAGGTCTTAGAACCTAACAAATAATATATCAAAAAGCCACCAAACCAGCGCTATCCTAACCCCGAAGAAGACGTGTATGTGTTCGCCTACGTCGCATCCAGGCTCGTTTCAGTGCAGCCTCCACAAGAACACAAGCCACGATAATGGAAGCCACCAGAACGTACCGTTTTCGCAAAATCAGCTCAACATGTGTAGATCTGCGATGAAGAACTCATTGGCGAAGAGAGCCTTGATAGCTCTAATCCGCCCATCCTCACATTAGCTTCGCCAGCGATCCAACTTTGAGCCCACATTAAGCTGACTCTGCGTCATGTCCAAGGCCGGCAATCTCTGGTTTGGTTTGCACAGGTTGGTGTTTTTCCGGGCAAAAAGAGAAAAGAAATAAAGAATAAAAAAAATAAGTAAAGTAGTATTATTTTAATACGTGTAGGAATTAAAAATTATTTTCAAGTTTTAGCTTCACCTTCCGTACGAAGCCAAAAGTAGCTTCATACGGAAACTTGAAGCTAAAAAGTTTTAGCTTTACCTATATTGATATAGTGCATTTTTTGTGTTTTGGTAAAGCTAAAATAGCAATATAGCTATTTAGTTTCACCATTGCTAGTGCTCTAACGCAGCACTGCTTCCTCTTTCAGCAAACACACACTCACTCCCTATTTAAACGTGCTTGCCTCTCTCACACTTCCATTCAAAACCTCTCTCTCTCTCTCTCTCTCTCTCTCTCTCTCTCTCTCTCTCTCAGGTGAAACAATGTCATTGTAATGGAGGTGTTTCCAATTCCGAGTGATACGTACAAGCTAGGTTTCTAGCCATTGTTATTGATTCCGTTCCGTTCCGGCCAATGGCCGGAATTTTTCGTTCCGGTATGCAAACTGGTACCAGGATACCCAACGTTCCACCTCGGGCCAGATTTCGGGCAGTTTCGGTCCATTCCGGCCATTCCGGTCAATTCCGGCCAATTCCGGCCGAGATGTGAATTCCGGCCGGTACATGATTTGGCCTATGGAAAAAAAAAATTTATTATTTGATGGCTAATATTATGTTATAAATTTTGTTGGCTTATTAGTTATTAATTATTATGGGCTTATGTAATGAGTAATGACTTGTTATAAATCTTCTTATTGTTTGATGTTGTATTGAGGTTTAAGACATAAGAGTTAAGACTAAATGTTTTGTATTATTTGATATTTAGTTATTGTCTTGTAAATCTTCTTATTGTGTGATGTTAAATAGGTGTTATATTGATGTTTAAGAGTTAAGACTAAATGATTTGTATTATTTGAAATTTAGTTATTTATTTATTAGAATTGACAATTTTATGTTTTACAAGAATATATATAATTTAATTCTTAGGAACCCGAAACACCTTAAAACGGTACACCGAAATCGGCCGGTACCGAAATATTCCATTCCACTGGACAAACCGAAACGGAGTCCGAAACGGTATTAATAACAATGTTTCTAGCTAGTTCAAATGAAAGCCATCTAGATTATCATTCTAAATTCATTGCCTTTCGAAGATGTCACCTAGTCTGTTGGTAAAGTTTAGTGGATATGCCAAACCTGGGGTTGAGTCTTCTTAGGAGTTTGCATACCATCAAGCTTACTAAACTACTAACAAGCAAATGAAAGAATGAAACAAAAACATTAGTTGTCTTTTTTACCTATTCTTGTCCCAAGAAAGATTACTGGGCAAAAGCTTATTTTTATGAGTGGCACACTCTTGTAATTAAGTGGACTACCTTCAAGATGTCTGGATTTATGGGTTCCCTGGGTGGTCACCTCATTGTGTCATATAGACATCATATTAGTTTTTTTTTTTATTATATATGTTGTTAATTAGGGAAGTAATGGAAGGCATGATTTTATATAGAATAGAATAGGAGAAAAAAATGTATGTGGTTGACCATAATTGATCTGTGTAAGGATCCGTCAGTCAACAAAAGTTTAAGACTAAGGCTTTGTTGTTGTTGTTAGCTTTTATATATTATAAATCTCACCAACTATATGTATGTATACGAAATTGAACTAAGTATGAACCCTAGAAGAGGTTGCTAAAATTTATTTGATTTATTTGTTTTTTATAAGCCGTCTGATTTAGTGCTATGTCACTGTTACTATGTTCTAATGTATTTTTTATTGTCATTGGAATGCACTATGATTCTGAGCATGCATAATTCCTTTAGTAAGTTGTGGAAAGTGACATGCAATCCATATGTTACACATGGCAAAAGTAAAGGTGATTTTGATGTGGTTGTGGTGACATTTGAGGGTGGGGTTATAGCAACGTATATGCGGTGGTATTGTGCATGCGGTACTTATTTGGTTTATTTACAAAAAGATTGTGATAGCAATGGTTACTTCACTGGGGGTGTAGTGGTTGTACATTTAAGGAATGGTGGTGATTGAGGGTCATAACACTAGCATAAGTTAAGTTTTGTTGATTTCTCTAGTGAAGTTGCATATGTTGATTAGAATTATTAGAATTGGTATTATGTGAATATTGTTGTAACACGTTTGAAATTTTGAAGGCCTAATCACTACAAGAAAAACGAGCTACTGCGGCGGGTGCAAAAACTGCCGCTATATGTCGCGCCTTTTTAGCCCGCTGCTGTACATGAGATCTATTGCGGCGTTTTTGTAACCGCCGCTATAGGTAGGGTTTTTTGTGGGACATGAAACCGCTGTAATAGGCATGTTTTAGCGGCGGTAACTACAATATAGCGATGCTCCAAAATCTCGTCACAATATGTAAATTATAGCGGCGTTGAGATGACCGCTGCAATATGTAGTTCTTTTTGCAGCGCTTTTTCTTAGTTATAGCAGTGGGTTGGACCACCGCAATAGCCTTTGAATTTACCAGCCCCAAAATTTCCCTCTGTTTTTTTCGACTTCCCACTTAAAGATCAAATGGTAAATTATACCCAATTGACATGAAATTTGGCATGCATGTTAATAGAACATGTAATTCAACGGTTGGATTTTCAAAATATGAATTCAATAATAAGTTATTGGTTGGTGTAACATTTTTTAGAGTTACATCAGGTGTAACTTGAACCCAACCCTAATTTTTTTAATTCAATATGAATTTTGACAAATCTACCGTTAGATTACATTATTTTCATATATTTTTCATGCTTACAAAATTTCAAGGTGATCAAAGATTAGTAGCCATGTCATCAATCAATTTTTTTTAATTCAAGTTTTTGTAGTTTAAAATAATGCATAAAAGATGAGTTTAAAGATCATATGGTAAATTACACCCGATTGACATGAAAATTGGCATGCATGTTAAAAACATATAGAACATGTAATCCAACGGTTAGATTTTCAGAATATGAATTCAATAATAAGTTATTGGTTGGTGTAATATTTTTTAGAGTTACACTAGATGTAACTTGATCCCAACCCCATGTTTTTTAATTCAATGTGAGTTTTGACAAAACTACCATTAGATTACATTATCTTCATATATTTTTTATGCTTACAAAATTTCAAGATGATAAATGGTTAATAGCCATGTCATCAATCAATTATTTAAATTTAAGTTTTTGTAGTTTAAAATAACGCATAAAATAAGTGATTTCAAGACCCAAGAAGTAGCTGAGATGTCTAAGATCTTTCATCTCAAACTGCTGATTGAGAAAATCCTTGAATTTGTTTAAGGCCATAAAGTGCATGTTGAAGGTGACAAACCTTGTTTGATTCAACAAAGAGACCAAGAGGAGGTTGCATATGAACTTCTTCACTTAAATCCCCATTAAAGAATGCATTTTTGACATCCATCTGGAAAATGTCTCATTTACTAGCAACAGAATAGCTAAAAGGGCACGAACATATGAGATACAAGCAATCGAAGCAAAGGTATCTTCATAATCAATCACATACTCCTGTGTAAAACCTTTTGCAACAAGACAAGCTTTGTAGCGCTCAATGGATCCATCAAAGCAAGACTTAATCTTGTAGATCCACTTACAACCAACCACAGATTTTTCAGGGGGGAAAGTGACCAAATCCCAAGTATGGTTTTTAGATAATGCATCAAGCTCCTCTTTCATTGCAATTTGCCACAAAGGGTCAGTGGAAGCCTCACGATAGGTGTAAGGTTCGTGCAGTGTAGCAAAGACAGTGTAACAATGATAGTCAAGTAAATATGTAGGAATGGATCTTACCCGAGTTGAGTTACGAGGTGGAATGTCTTGTGCAAGATCTTCAGGTGGAGTAGGAGCAGGGGACCTAAGCTCAGGGTTGGGTAGCTCGTCTTCGACCTGTTCATTAAAGGGTGAACTAGGAAAGGGATCAAGGATATCTGGTGGTTGGACAGAGAAGTCTATAAGAGAATTGGGAGCAGCTACAAGAGGATTACGAGCAGCTACAAAAGGAATATATGCCTCATCTGGAAATATATCTAAGACGGAGGAGGAAGATAGGGAAGCATGAAAGTGAGAGAGCTCGACAAAGAGGCGATGTTCCCAAAAGAAAACATTGCGGGAGATACGAACACGATGAGAAATAGGATCATAACCCCGATACCCCTTTTGAGTTTCGTCAAAACTAAGATAACAACAAAACCTTGACCGAGGCACAAGTTTGTTATGCTCATATGACTGAAGAAGAACGAAACAAGCAGAATCGAAGGAGTGAAGGTGGTGATAGTCTGGAGATGACCCAGAAAGACGCTCATATGGAGTTTCATTTTGGATGACAGGACTGAGAATGCGATTAATAGCATGAACAACATGAAGAGCAGCTTCGCCCCAAAAAAGAGCAGAAACTTTGGCAGAAAGAAGGAGAGCACGAACAGTGTCAAGAATATGAAGAAGTTTTCGTTCGGCTCTACCATTTTGCTGAGAGGTACCTAGACAAGTTAGTTGATAAACAATGCCATAGGAATGCAAAATAGCTTGGAAAGCATATTGAGTGTATTCAAGAGCATTATCAGATCGAAAAATTTTGATACGTTTGAAAATTTGAGTTTCAACCATTTTTGCAAAATTAGAATATACTTGCTATAATTCAGAACGATGTTTCATATTAAAAATTCAGCTATAGTGAGAGTAATCATCAATAAAGACAACAAAATTAGAGATAGAGGAAGGCCCCCAAACATCAAAATGAATAAGGTAAAAGATATTAGTGGGTATGGATTCACTATTATTGAATGGCAAAACTGGTTGTTTTCCTAATTGACATGAAACACAATCAAAATTTTCTGTAGACACTGAACCTAACAAACCTCTAGAAGCCAATTGTTGTACCTGAGAAGAAGATGCGTGACCAAGTCAAGCATGCCAAAGTGCAAAGGAAGGAATAGAAGAAACTACAGTAGCTGCAGCAACAAAAACAGGAGCAACAAGTGGAAGATGAAGGTTGTCCATAGGAAACATGCACCCAACTCTGGGGCCGGTCCCAAGCTCTCATCCAGTCCTCAAATCCTGCACAATACACCGAGAATAATCAAAGATAATGCGATAACCTAACTCATCTAATTGTCCCACAAAAAATAAATTGTAAGAAAGGTCAGGAACATTAAAGACCCTAGGAATCGAGAGGTTGGAGGTCAAAACATAACCTATATTATGACCAAACATTGTGGAACCATTTACTGTGCGAATATAAAGAGGGTGTGGTGCAAGTTTAAGTTCATAAAATAAGGACGAGTGAGGTGTCATGTGATTGCAACAAGTAGAATTCATAAGCCAAGAGGAAGGAGACATACCAGGTAAAGCTAAGAGAGAAAATGAATAGGATGCATTACCAACCATACAAATGACATTAGCGATGATGTTTTTAAGGTCATCTGTGGACATGGTGAAAGTGCGTCCTGAAGATTTAGACTGTGTAGAGACAGGAGCCATTGGCTGGACACTCTTAGTGTTAGCAACAATAGCAACAGAAATTGAAACAGCTGATTTGTTGCGATGACAATAAGTTTCAATATTGTGGCCAAAACTTTTGCAAAACTATTTGCCAGATTGTCGACGACGATTATTGCAACAAGAAGAAGTCCTTATTCTTCATTTAGAAGCAAAATATGCAAAAACAAACTGCAAAAATGAAATCTACGCGAAAAACTGGGTAAGGAGCACCTGGACTTGCAAAAAGTCAACTCTGGAAAAAAGTCAATGGTCACGATCAAAGTCAAAGGTTAACGGTCAACAGTCAATGGCGCTGTCAACTCACTGTGATGATGCCAGCAAGATGACGTAAGCAGATGACATTGCTAATGTAAGCGGTTGATTAGTGATGATGTGACCTGATAACGCAGGCTGATGACGTGGATTGATGACGTCAGTTAGGATTTTTATGGATGCTAACATGGTAGTGATGGCGTCAACGGTGACGTTAGCAGGTAACCCAGTGGTGTGTGGAGCACATGAGGCGCATGGATCAATCTCATCGAAACTTTGGGCAGCACATGAGGCCCCCGATGACGGTCAAGTTTCCACCAAGTAGTAGATCGGCGGAGGACGATCTCAGTGGTACCTGCAAAAACACAATAAGAAAAAGGGTCACGACGGCAATGGTATAGTAATGGTCTCAAGACTCTAAACAGCGGCGATTGTAGGTACGGAACCAAAGACGATAATCGAGATGCATTAGAGGTTTAACGGCAAACAGCTGCAGCAGCAGTTGTAATGGTGGAAGCAATTGTGTAACACCGATGAGAGACAAAACTGTAAAGAAAAAGTCAGAGCGATGGCTCTAATACCATGATAGAAATACTGAATGCAATAAAATTGTCTTTCCTCAATGAAAGAATATACATGAGTGCTTTTATATAAGAGGCATATGAGTGCAGTACAAGTAAGACTATAGTACAAGTAAGACTATAGTACAAGAATGTGTGCTATACAAGTAATCTAGTTAGGCCTAAAGCCCATAACACTATACACGTTAACATGTGTGAACCTCGACGACGTCCCAGCTACTCTAGAAGGTGGACCTCATTCAAGCAGTGACTGCAACTCTTATCGTTCATCCAATGAGCTTAGGGTAGCAGGAGTACACTTCAAGCATGGTAAGTCTAATCTTATTATAGTTACAAATGCGTTGTTTGAATCAACCTTCTTTGGTGGTCAACTTACTCTTATGCCAATCATTGTAGATGATACCAAGTCCATTCTATTAAACTTGGTAGCTTATGAAACATGCATTGATGCCCCTAATGATTTTGCTGTCACCTCTTATATATGCTTCATGCATTCACTCATTGCTCATGAAAAAGACGTGACATTGCTGCAATCCAGGGGCCTAGTTAATAATTATCTTCCCAACGACCAAGCTGTGGTGGATGTCTTCAATGAAATAGAAAAATATTTGGTACCCAATCCTTATACTTATGCCAGTGTTACAGTGGCGATCAAAAGCCATTTTAGGAACAAACTCAAGATTTGGATGCTTGAGTGGCGATACTCTAGTAGACCTAGGGGCATTCTCGCATTCATTAATGCTCTAGTTTTTTTCCTAGAAAGCATGGGTGCAACTCTAGGGCCGCCACACCTGCACTGGACTCTCGACGACACGGCGACGCTCCTTTGTCGTGATGATTCAGCCTTTTTTTTTTATTCGCTCCAATATGAACAAATTCGAGCTGATAATGGCCGATTCCAGCCGACTTGGAGTAGATTCTGGCCAAAACTGGCCGAAATACATGTTAAAAAAATAATAAAAATAAACTTGTAGGTTGTATTCTAATTTTATGAATATCATGTTTTAGTTATTATTTACTATTACTCTTAAATTGGTATATATTTACAATTATATGAAAAAATATGCTTAGCAATATATAGAAAAATATAAATAAAAATATTTTTAATAATTTTTTAATCGCCGCACCAGCACCTAAATGCAAAAACGTACTTATGCTTCATAGGTTATTTCCTTGACCCTTAGTGTATTGCAGACTTACTATGCAGCAAACCTTCCTAAACGTCAATAAAAATCTTCTCTCCCACTTTTAGTGTGCTAATTTATGATTCACAAATAGTTGTATGTCACTTTTTTTCTATTTTAATTGATGGAGTATAAATAAAGGGGAAATTATAGTAAACCCACCTGTGATTTGGCCCCGTTTTCACTTTGCCTACTTGTAGTTTAAAACTTAACACTTTGCCCACCTGAGTTTTAATCCATTTGCTCTCTGTTACCCACCTCATCCTCAGACGTTAGAAAAAAAACATTTTTAATACAAATCACAACATAACACGGATCAAAACACAAACCCCTTTGAAATCTTTCCTCATAAGCCCTAGAATCACAAAAATTCCTTGTATTGCGCTGGGGTTTTGATTTTTCTAACCGTGTTGCATAAAACTTTCATGTTTCCAAACATTCTGCTTTATGTGTTATGGGTTTTCATCTTTTGATGCTAGCTTTGATTCACAGGAAATTTGGGCAAAAGTTGATAAGCGATGTCTTCTTCGAGTGGAAATTACTCAGGTTCAAGTTGGCATATGTGTACATATGAGACTTGTGTGCTGAGAACAAGTCTAGCAATGGATAATTTTGGGAGAAGGTTTCTGGGTTGTAGCCAATATAAGGTAAGTATAATTTTTAGTTAATCTAGTTGACTCAAGTGAGTTCAGAATGTGATATGTTCAATTCAATTTATGAACAGGTTGGTCTCAAGTGCCCTTTCTTTCATTGGATCGATAATCCCACTTGTATACATGGGAACGAAGCTACCCATTTGGTGCAACAAAAGCTGGATTTACTATGGAGTGAGTTGCAACTTGCAAATGAAAGGGACAACTACCCAAACAACAGCAGAAGCTACCCAAATGACAAAAATTGCTCAAGAAAGGGTAGCAAAAGCTACTGAGAAGGAGAGAAAGTTTCCAGCTTCCTCTGTTAAAGCCAAGGAGATAGCAATGAGAGCTTTAAAGTAAGAGAGAAAGTGCAGAATTACACTAATTTTGTCATGGTCTTTTTTTTTTTTTTTGATTATGTTGTTTTCTTATTTTGGCTCAAGTGAAAATTTTGGAATGATGAAATTGAGTCTGCCTAGTGGGTTGTAACATATAAGTAGGTCCTCAATTGGCCAATGTTGGCTTGAAGCCGCTTTGTATTGTAATAGAACTATGTTAGATGTTGTTGGCTTGAAGCCACTTTATAATATAAGCTTTTTTAAGATAAAGTGTTATTTATGTTAGATGTTGTTGGTGTTTTTGTTTAAAGTGAATTGGCAACTTGTGTCTTGTGGTTTTGTTGGATGTTGTGAACTGTGTTGGATGTTGTGACTTGTTTAAAGTGCAAAATTGTGTCTGGTATTTGTGCAGAAAGTGCATTGTGTGAAGATAATTGTGTTGAAAGTGAATTGTTTAAAGTGAATTGTTTAAAGTGTTTGTGTTGAAAATGCATGACAACCATCTGTCAACTTGCAACAAATGCACACATAAACCTACTATATTCAACACATACACCTACTATATTCAATAAACCTACTATATTTAATACATACACACATAAACCTACTATCTAAAACTGCAATAATCAACCACATGACAACAACTAGTCAAAATAATAATTTCGAACACCTACCATTAAGTTGGGAAATTGTATATACATTTAAAGTGGCATTGAATATTGTCTTTCATCAACTACCAATCAATATAAGGCATTGGGTACAACAACCACAAAACAGTTGCACCTGCCTTTGTTTACAAAACTTACAAAAATAACACAAACCCCAACAGATTTTTTGACAGCATATATAACCAACAATTGTCTGCCCTGCCATCGTTTACAAAATATATTTAACCCTAACACCTAATCATATTGCCCTAACACTAAATATACATAGCAACAATCTTTTTCACATAAACTTCATTTACTGCCCCTACCTCTACTCCTATAGTTGCCCTTTCCACCTCTTGTGTTACATTTTCGTGTCCTTGCTGCCTTACTTCTTCTCTAAAAGCAGCTCCTTTGGTAGCAGGTGGTCTTGTAGGCTACAAAGTACAAGAATTTAGATATTAGCTACCAGTATTACAGATTTATGAATAAAACAGCAAACATAAAACTATAGTACCTGTGATGATAGTGCTCTAGTGTCCCATGTTTCTGCAGGGGTGTGTGGTGTTGGTTGGCTTGAAGAGAACCAAGGAGCTCATCCAGCTGTGTACTTGAAGTCTGCAGAGTACCACTTGTTAGGACATATGTGATTGGTTGTTAGGAACATATGTCAACATTTTATGTAATTGACTAATCTTTTGACAAAACGCATTTTACTTGTAATTGGGTAGATCTAGGATATGTTTAATACTTCAAGGAACAAGAGTTCAAGTCCAAGTATTGAAGCCATGCAAGTTTGTCCAAGATTTGAGTGTGAAAAGTGTTATTCATTAAAGCTCGACAACTAGCATCTATCGAGATTTAAAGATCTATTCTAGCCCACAGCTCGACATCTAGGGTATTTGTCGAGGTTTATGAAACTCAGTTTTTCTGGACTGTTTTTAATTCAATCTGTGATTATGTGTTTTAGCTTTCTTTTCTCACAACCCTAAACATATATAATGATTATTTTAAGGGCCGTATCTGGTTACATAGCTAAGAGCACAATTGCACAAAAGCATAATTCCACAAGTGTGATTGGAAACTTAGTTTTGCCCTAGTTCTTGAAGAAGCTATTGTGTTTATACACGGTAGGGTTTTGTGACCAAGCAACTTCACAATCTTCATTTGTTGAAGAGAAGAAGAACTTTGCAGCCAACATTTTCCTCAAGTTGGTGATTGAAGTCACGTACTGGAAGCTGTGCAATACAAGGGAGAGATTGTCACTACAGAACAAGTCCAATTAGGTATTGGGGCAAGGGTTCAAATGTAGGTTTGTATAAGGTACTGGGATTCCTTTACTTGTAATCGGTTGTTTTAATAATAGTCAATTCTCGGAAGTGGTGACCTTAAAATCACTCGGTGGGATTTTTGCCTTGGAGGTTTTCCCTATTCATAAACAAATCACCGTGTCAAATTTAATTTTCATTGCATTTAGTTATTTGGTGATTTGTTTGTGCTACCATGCTCATTACAGGTAATTGAACCTAATTAATTCACTTGGATAATTAATTGGTTACAAGGGGTCAATACATTTTTGGCATATCACTACTGAGTTGGTTGTTGTGACCATGAAGTCTAACCTAGTGGCTGTGACCCTACTGTCTGGTTGGATGAGGCCATAGTATAAGGCTGATGAGTTGGTGGGGGCTGAGATGATGCTAAGGGCTGAGATGAAGATGGGGCTTGGGATGAAGATTAGGTCTCGAATCCTTGTTTGCATGGGGTTTGGGATGATGATTTGCCTTTCTGCACTCTTTTCCTCCTCTCCCATGGTGTCTTACCAGTGACATTGGCCTTGCATCCCCTTGCATTGTGTCCTTCCTTTTGACACCTTCCACACTTGATTGACTTGTTTGCTCTAGAAACCCTGTAAGGGTTCCTTAGCTCATTAACACCCCTTTTCCTTTTTATGGGTGGCCTACCTAGTGGCTTATAAATAGTAGATGCAACAGGAGCAAGTTGGCTACTTAAGATCCACTCAAACTATCTAGGCATGAGAGGTATAAGTGTCTTGTATGTCTCCATATAAGCATCTTTGTAGTAGCATGGATGGGTGTAATCCTCTGGTTTCTCACGATTCACAAAAATGGCTGCAACTCCATGCTTGCAAGGGATTCCTATCAAGTCTCATACTCTACAACTACATGTCTTCCTTACCAAGTCCACCACATGCCTCTCCTTCTCATTGTTAACTTCATACACAAACCTCCCAAATGGCATTACATAGAAGCCCTTAGACTCTACTTTCATCATCTCTAGCTTATCCTGTATGCTTGGACACAACTTGCCATCATACTTTTCTATGCCAGTCCTCTTTATGTACAGTCTGCTCATAAGCCTAACCCTAATCCATTCCAGCATTGATAATATTGGCTTGTCTTTAGCCTTCACAAACATAGAGTTAAAACTCTCACTCAAATTGTTTACCAAACAATCTGTCAAAGCCCTAAGAGAAAACTAGGATCTGGTCCACTATGTAGGATCTATATCTGTAAGATACTTCTAAGCTTCTTCATCCAAACTCTTAAGATACTGCATCCCCCTCTCAAATTCCCTAACTGATGTTATGCCAACACACCTCCACAGTACACTCTTCAACTTCATGCCTTTGTGGTTAACCTTGAAGTTGTGGTATATGTGCTTCACACAATACTTGTTCTCTATAGTTGGGAATAGAGTCTCCATTGCAAGAATAAGGCCTTAAGTATTGCAAGAAAGTAAGCAAGTTAGCAAGTAAGAAAGTAAGCATTCAATATGAAATCATAGGCAAGTAATAAACATGAGCAATATGATAATACCTTCTACCTGTCACTGATGAATACCAGATTAAGATCATTTGGCCTGCCAATATCATCTGCAAACTCCTCCAAGAACCAGATTCATCTGTCCTTGTTCTCTTGCTCAACCACAACCATTACCCCTGGGAATATATTGTCATTTCCATCCTTGGCAGTGGTAGACAGTAATTGCCCACCAAACCTACCCTTCAAGTGGCATCCGTCCAGCCCAACAAATGGTTTACAACCACCTAGAAACCCAAGTTTCTGAGCATTGTACCTAATGTACATCCTTTTAAACTTGGGTTGTGCTTTCTCATCTTCCATCTCTGTTTGCGATATCACCTTGATTCCAACATTTGTCCTTTTTATCATTTCTGCATAATCTCTCAGTAGGCCATACTGAGACTCTTCATTCCCAGTGATCAAACCCCTAGCTACCTTTCTTGGTCTATACACTTGACTAAGACTTAAATCAACTAAAATCTGCTGCATAACATGGTGATTAACACCTGAGGCCTCCCAATTAGGATTTTTACTTCCAAATACATATTTGCCACATATGCTGATGTAACTTGCCCATTTTGAAATGATAAAGGGCAGGTACACTCAGGATTAAGTGTCTTGAACTCAAATGTGCACTTTCTAGTCCCTATTGAGGTATAACACCTCCATCCACAGTTATTCTTAAATGTACAGAAATCTTCTTCTTCTCATTCAACTTTCACTTGGTATCAATGTGATGCTGAATCACATACTCTTTCAAAGCCTTTCTAAAAACCTTAGAGTTTGGAAATTTCATCCATTTTACCAACTAAACATTTGTCATATCAGTCCTCTCATTGAATTCTGGGTTGCCAAGCCACTACTCATCATTAGAACCATCCATATTTGCAATATCATTCTCTAAAGCTGGTTCAGCCCATTCCTCATCTAAATCTATGTTCAGAGGTGGAAGAGTGCTTGGCTGAGTTGTATTTGTGTTTGGTTGAGGTGCATTAGTGTTTGGCTGAGGTGTATCAGTGGTTGGTCAAGGTGGATTATTGTTAGGCTCAGGTGGACCACTAGAAGGTGGAGAAAACTCACCAAAAACATCATCGCCAAAGTCTTCTCCTTCCAAACCTTCATTCAATCATACAAACTCCTCTTCTACCCCCACACTAGCATCACCCCCTTTAGCAACCCTTCCACCAACCCCTTCACCAACCCCTTCATCTATCCCTCCACCAAACCCTTCAGGAACTTCAACTGCAAATGAAGCATGACCATTTCCACATACAGTATAATGGTGTCTCTTGGCCCTCCTTCATAAAGCTTACACATAGACACTACATCTATATCATCATGTATGAGTCTCAAATCTTGCTCCAAGTTGCCCCTAAGAGCTAAATAATGAAACCTAAATGGTTCAGCAATTCCTAATTCCTCACATATACCTTCTATTTCAAAATAACTAAGTCTATCAGGATCCTTATACACTATTTCAACTTTCCCACCAAAGTATTCTAAGCTTGGGTTCCACAGAAAAGCATCCCCATAATGAACCTCGAATTTCACTTCCTCATTAGCCATCTGCAATAACAAATTACCATTTTACACGTAGACAAAATAACAAACACATAAAGAATAAACACATAAAGAATAAACACTTGTATGTTTCTGTTTTGCTTTTAGGAGGCAACACAGACATCAAAGGGACCACTTTTTCTGCTTTGCTTTTGTTTCTATTTTACTAATAAGCACATGCAAACACTAAAATTAAAACCCAACAAATTCGTAGGGTTCACAATGAGACACAATGACCACGATAGACAAAATGCCCATAAAAAAACACAAATCCAAACCACAGGTGGTCACATTTTTCATAAACATCTACAAACACAACCAATATTCTCAGTAAACTACATGTAACATTGATAGTTCGAAAACCCAAACAATGACTAATTTATTACTTGGATTTAAGTCCCTCAAACAACCCGTTGCTCGTCTCATTTTTTTCTTGTAGCAAGATTTCAATATCAAATGTAGATGGGGATTTTCATGATTCCTCAACTCGTGAGGAAAGATTTCAAAGGGTTCGTGATTTTGATCTGTGTTATGTTGTGATTTGTAATAAAAATGTGTTTTTCTAACGTCTGAGAGTGAGGTGGGTAACAAAGAGCAAATGGATTGAAGCTTAGGTGGGCAAAGTGTTAAGTTTAAAACCACAGGTAGGCAAAGTAAAAAGAGGTCAAACCACAGATGGGTTTACTATAATTTCCCCTAAAATAAAACAGCTAGAGCGGAAAAAGGATTTTTATTGTACATGAGCTAAGGTAAGCAACTAAAGTAGTTTCCATGTACCACCGCGCACCCTTAGTATAGTAGTCACTTAACAAGTATAAGTGTTTGTGATGTATGAGGGACAAGGGTCAGGGTTCAAGTATTCAAGAGGGAGCTTCACACACAGATACACTAAAATTATGCTAGAGTAGAATCTCTATCTTGTATATAAAAAAAAAAAAACAATTTAAAGAAGATATTTAAATTTTAATCACTCAAATTCAAATTTACATGCACAAATCCTTCTATCCAAATAGATTTATTTGACCCTTGATTATTGCCCTAGTTATCAAGTTGCAGGATTCTATGTTCACTGATGGTACAGGTGATACAAATTCCGTGCAAGCTAATTGTGTCCATGAAGGATTCAAAGTTGACTTGAAACTTGCATATCCTAAAGTAAAAGAGAAGAGCAAATAATAAAATTATGCTCTGATGCTTTGCTTTACCTTAACTTTCTTTTTTGGTTCCTCTCGAGTCCAATCTTCTTTGTCCCTTTAACTTTTTAGGCCCTCTCGAGTCTGAGTTACTTCGCCACTCTAAAGAGGCGCAGTGAAGTTTGAAGTTAATGTCAAGCAAAGCATCAGAGCATAGTTTATTATTTTGGCTAATATTAGGGGAAGGCATTTTCAAAGACACGTCACATAACTACAGAACTAGTTTTCCAAGCTGAGGATGGGCGAATATAAATCTTCTATACTATTTTTTGTATTTTTTTCACTTTACGTTCTATCAATCGTAACTTGTCATGTATTACGTGAAATGAATTATATGTACAAAAGATTTATATTGAGAAATGTGTGAAAATCAATATCCATAAACTCCACTAATTGAACTACCCTCTCAAGTTCGAGAAGCTAGGCCAAATATAGGAAATGAGGGCATATGTTCGCTAATGTGCAGAGATGGTCATTTCCTACCAGAATAGCAACACAAGCCTTCAACCGAAAACACACAGAATTTTCATTAGAGTATTCACATTAGTCTCTTAATGCAATTTTAGCTTTATTGAACACACACAAAAAAATGTACTTTTTATATTTTAGCAAATTTTTATATTTAACATTTATTTCTTTGTTAGGTAGCAACCTGTACTTATGCACCCAAAAAATTCAACATTAGTGATAATGAGATGAACTTACATTCTTACATAGGCAAATGGGGTGGTCATTTCATCTTTTGAGCTGAATATTATGAATGGTCATTTGATATGGAAAATAAGAAAAGTAAAATGGACAATTGGTGCAAAAATTAGACTACAATTAGAAACTAATTTTGATTTGATTTGGATTATATTGTGTTTCGACTTTATTATATTATATATTATTTAGGCATTATTTTTTCTCTCTAATCTCTTCCACCCTTTCCCCCATTTTTGGCCAAAATTTATTTCTTTACCTTTAACTCTTTTTTACAAATACCATTTATAGATCAATTCGAAAATTCACCATTCACAGATTAATCTGAATCACATTTATTAAATCACAATCTAAAACACAAAGTTTAGTTCCCCTTTTTTTTTCTTTACCACATTTCCTCATATCAATCAAACACAAGAAAAATTTATGGCTTTGCCGAGAGAGTGAGAGAGAGAGAGAGAGAGAGAGAGAGAGAGAGAGAGAGAGAGAGAGAGAGAGAGAGAGAGAGAGAGAGAGAGAGAGAGAGGCCATTTTTTACTATTGAGGACTTTGTGGACAGGCTTTCTTTGCCGAAGACTCTGTAAATCTCCTAATTCAAATGACTTTGACTTGAATGACGAATTCGAAGGAAGATGAGTTGTGGTGGTTGTGAATCTTCTTAATCAGTGTGGGAACCATCAATCACCAGGTGTCGAATTGAAGGACCATATTGGGGTTTCTCTTCCTTTCTATCTTAATTTTCAAGTCGTGGCCATGCAGACTCCCATGAACACTGTGTCAACTTGAAGACCAAATAGGAGCTCAAGTTCCACCTTGAATCTTCTAAACTTACCATGAGAGAGAGAGAGAGAGAGAGGTTGGGGGAAATTATTACAAAATGAGATAATGGGCTATGGTAACTCAAGGCATGTATTGATTTAACTTAGAGCTGGACATGTCAGGGCCGGCCCAAGATTGTTTGAGGCCTAAGGCGAGAATTTTATAGGGGCCTTTTTACATCTGAATATCACTTAAATAATATTTATTTATTTTTATTTAATTTCAAATCCATTATTAATTCTTACTTATTAATATGACTAATTCACCCAAAGTGAGCTAATGATAATTACTACATAGGTTTTACAAATTGGCATATCACCAATAAAAGAAAAGTTATTCAAACATTCATTTTATTATATTATTTAAGTAACACCGATTATATTCTTGTCACATCAGTTTGTAAATATTTTTTCCTAAAATTTGTATTAGCTTTAGCATTAGCATTTTTATGCACTTAATGGTGACTGTGTTGTATTTTTATTAATTTTTTTTTTTGTGGAGAAAATGCTAAACTTATTACAAATTTTACTACAAAAAACTTACAAACTAATGTGACAATGAGGTGGCTCTTCAACAAAATAATAAATGAGCATTGAATTACTTCATTGGTGACATATCAATTTGTAGGACCTATGTAATAAAACTTGTAATATACTAGCATAACTCTAATATTTTAGGGCTTCTTAAGATTGAGATAAAATATACACCTAAATCACACTTTTTCTATAATTAAAAAAAAAAACTTACGGCCTAATATTTGGGGGCCTTAGGCCATGGCCTAAATGGCCTAGGCCTAGGGCCGGTTTTGGGGCCTATTGACAATTAAACCTTTTTTTTTTTTTTGAGAAACTATTGACAGTTAAACCTAGAATTAGGGGTGTGCTCGGTTCTGTTTCGGTCGGTTTTTATGGGTATGGCCAGCCGAAACCAAATATTTCAGTTTGTGAAATTCTCAACCGAAACTGACCGAAATGGTTGGAAATCAATCGGTTTCGGTGTATTTCGGTTTCAGTTAGTTTTTGGTCTTCCAAAAAGAGGGTTATTGAGATTTTCAAAACCCTAACTTTAATCACATATAAAAAAACAAAAAAACAACAAAGTAATAGAGCAACAGAGAGAGAGCTATTGAACAAATTAAAACGGCTGAGAAAGAAAAAATTCCAACAATATTTGTTCAACAATTTACACACAGAGACCAACATAAAATTGAAAATATATTGAATTAGCAAAAGGGTCCAGACAAAACTTTACCATTGCTGCACCATAGCAGGAGCCACAGTATGTCTTATAATGCTTGAGTCTACCCTATGTCTCTATAGTGATTTTTCAATCTGAATTGAAGAACGAACAGAGATATGTGACTCAGAGAGAAGAGAGACGCATGGTCATGGTCCATGGGACTCAAAGAAAGAAAAGAAAAGAAAAGAAAAGAAAAGAATGAGGTAGCTGAAGTGAGAAGGGCAAAGACTTAAAGAGAAAATTGGGGAAGGAGGAGGCTGAAGCGAGAAGGGTAGAGAAAGACAGAGAGAAAATTGGGGAGGGGGGCGGATGAAGAAAAGAGAAGAGAAGAATAGGGGTATTTATATCATGCTACTACTAGGGTTTTAAAAAATTAAATAGCAAAAACCCATGCGAAGGCTCGAACTTGGGATCGGTTAGCCAAAACAAAAGGAGCATACCACTAAGCCACTAATCAATTATGTCTTAAAGTTACATAAATATACACACACACACACACACACACATATACATATATATATCGGTCAATTCGGTCGGTTTTGGGTTGAAAAAACCTAGCATCGAAACCAAACTGAAATATTTTAGTTTTCTAAAATTCAAACCAAAACCAAACCGCACCGAAAAATTGAGCTTGGTTCGGCCAATTTCGGCCGATTTTTTTGATTCATCGGTTTTTTGCACACCCCTACCTAGAATGCCCAGGTTGATACTTTTTTGGTTAATTGTTTTTTTTTTTTTTTTAATTCTAGATTAAAACCTGTCATTATTGTGATTTGAGCCAACAACATGCATGTTATATACAACAATCAATGATCATTTTGATGGCTATGAACATTTTCTTTTTGATACTTTGTAAAGGGGACAAAAATTTAAATCATATTTCAAGGAAAATGTTTAAGAGCATCCACATTGGTGGAGCTATTTTTTTAGTTATCTGGCACCACAAAAAACTATTTTGTCTATTTTACCTACTCAGTTTACAAAACATCCAGTATTAGTGGATCTATTTTAGCTTTCAACACAATAAAACGGTATAAACATAACAATAAAATAATATATCTACTACAACAAAATAATATATCCATTACAATAAACTACCAACAACCACCGCACCCCAAATCCAATCACACCTAATAGCCATTGATTACCACTATGTACAACCCACTACCAAAAAAATACCACACAAATTGATCAATGGCACAATCCACAACCACTGCCAACTAGGAACAACCACCCACAACCACCCTACAACAATTAGCAAGCTAAGAACAACCACCTACAACCACTGCCAAAAATCCAAATTAGCCAAAAACCACCACACAAATCACCACCAACACAACCGCAGCACCATTGACTCACGAATCTCAGCCACCATGAAATCCAGCCAAACCGCCACCACGAAATCTAGAGAAACCCATGAATCCAGCCGCACCACCAAAGCCGAATTCCTCTGCCTCATTTCTACCTTGATCAGTCTCGCGGCGCTCTTGAGTTCGATGAAGGCGGTGCAGGTGGAGTTAGTTGGGAACAAGGTTTGGGCATGGAGGGGGATTGCGTTGTGGGCAAGATGACTTGGTGAAAGGGTGACTGGGAGAGAGATGGGTCGGTGATGGGGCTTGGGTCAACGTGGAGCTTGGGTTGGCAATGGAACTTGGGTCGGCGGTGAGGTGGAGGACTAGGCTTGTTGACGTTGGGTGAACGGTGAGATGGAGGACTAGGCTTGTCTGCGAGAGAGCTTGGGTGAGCGGTGAGGAATGGGCTTGTCGGTGAGAGTGGAGAAAGAGAGATCTTGGGGGAGGTGGTGAAGAGAATAACTGGAACCAAGAAATTAAAAAATATATATATATATATATTATTTTAATGAGAGAGATAATAAAATATACTATTTGATTTTAGCTTTTGAGTAGGTAAGATTTTTACCTATACCTCCACCAATGTGTTACACTTTTTGTATGTGATGGTGCTAAAAATAGCAATTTAGCTTTTTAGCACCACCAATACTAATACTCTAAAGGGTCCAAATGTTCTGTGATTCGCTCTTAGGCCAAGGCAAGGACTTCCTAAATCAAGTCTAACCCCAAATGATGTGCTAATTATTACTACTAACTTATCATTAACCCTTTATCTTCTGTGGCTTTACTCTAGTGTTCATGCAGAAAATTTGCGATTGTGCCTTGTGTTGCAAGTGTTTTCATCAATTGAAATGGTTATAAAGTGGCCCCGGGACATCACCTAGTATTGAAAAAGATGTGTTTGAACTTTATCTCTCATGTTTCATCTTGTTATTCTTTTCATTATAGTCAAGAAATCCGCAACAGTTCTTGAAAAGCCAGGATGCAACATGACGAAAACATGAAATTTAATTTATAATAGTATATTTTTGTTTGCTCCAACAGAAAAGGGCCTTGATTAAAAAATAGGCCCAGCATCTTATGGAGCCCAACTGGACCAATCTGTTTCTCAAAAATCAAAAGTCAAAACTCTCAAATTTCCGTTTTCAAGAATCAGTGATTCACGACAGAATGAGAGAGGGAAGCAGAGGCAACTGGGACTTCTCTGCCATGAAAGCCTAAGATTAAGGGCCTCTCTCCTCGCCGATGCCGGTTACAAGCTCTGCTCATCTGAACTCCGCTGCTCAGTGATCGGTCTGTAAGTTACACATACAACGCATTGAAACTATCACTATAATTAGGTGATCAATGTTGCTATGTGTTTTCTGTTTCTTTTTCAATTGCATCTTCATACCCTACCATATCTTGTTGATTATACAACTATATGGTAGACTTGGTAGTATTAATTGCAAGTAGTTTACGCGTTGAAGTAGATGTCCCATTTGAGATCAGCATCTCTTTCTGTGCAGACTGCAGAGTTGCAATCAGCACATTCTTTGTTATAAAATTCTGTTTACAGAAATAAATTAATCAAAATATGTTAGAACTTTGGAATAGTGCTTAATTTGAGAAGATTATTCGGATTGAATCAAGAGTTTCTTTTCCAACCTATTAAGAGGAACACATACTAGTTCCAGTTTTTAACTGGTCTTGAAGTGGTCTTTATGTCACTAAAATTGTACAGCCCTTATGAGTTATATGAAATTACATTGTCCCTTGTTTTGAATTGTATGCACACCCTTTACTTTTAAAAATAAACTTTATTTTTAAAAAATAAGATAGATTTAAACACATAATGTCCATTCCAAAATAATTGTTATATGATAATTGTTCTCTAGCATCAATAAGTTTTTGATGTAAACGAAATTGGAGCCCATATTTTTTTCAATGATAAGAAATTGTGTTAATTGAGCTTAAATTTTAAAACTATTTTTAAATTTATTTAGGAAACTTGAAAAAATAATTTGTTAAAAATCATATATTTGCACTTTACACTCTGACTAAGTGAAATTCCCTTGAAATTTCTCTTTTACCCTCTTGTTATTAAACCTAAACAAACACACCACACCATACTATAATTTTGAAAGTGTCTCTCAACTCTAAGTAAATCACTTAAAAAATCACCAAACATTTCGCACATAATAGGATAAAAAGCATGTTACATTTATGTGATGAGTCCTTTTAGAACCACATTATTTGACACTACTTTCTCATAACTTGATGACTTATGTGGTTGTAATGGATCAAACATCAGTTTCAATTGAACTTACCTCACTTTTCCTACTCACAATCATATGTTGTGGCTAAATCAAAGTGTACCGACTTTCTATTATAAGTTGGAATTTCGTGTGAGTGTTGCTTTTTGGGCGGTTTGACTCTTACGGTGTAGTAGTAGAGCTGACTAAAACTCTCTCTCTCTCTCTCTCTCTCAAAATTTCCATCTTATATATCTTTTTATTTTTTCCTCCTCTTTTTGTCTAAAAGTCCCGTTCTCATCATCTTCCCCTCTCTCATCTTCTTATTGCCGAAAGTCTCTCCCTTTGCTCTCTTCCAATTTCCTTCTATTTTCCACTTTCTTTTCTTACAAAATCTTCTTTCTTTATTTTCTTTCTTTTTCATTTCTCTTTTCTGCAGGCTTCCATCTTCGCTACCAAAGACAGGATTTTTAGAGGGATCACGGGTGAACTTTTTAAGGGTCTTGATGGTTTTCTTTGATGGCTGGTCATGTGGAAATGTGTTTCCAGGGCCACTATAAATAAGTGCAACTATCCCATCAAAAAATAATAATAAAAAAATAAAATAAGTGCAACTATTGTTAGGGACCTAGGGAGCTGGGCAAGCTATAGTTTTTGAGTTACAATATTGGATGGTATTATTGTAAATATATTGAATATTGTGGGACCCACAATTCTGGTATCTGACTGCACGTAACATAGCATTTTCTCTCTCTTGTCCGCAGCCTTCTCCTCAGTCCTTTCTCTAATTACTTACTTCATCTCTCTCTCTTCACCTCCATTGATTTTGCTCTTTCTCTCGTATCAAATGATCCAAGACCATTATTATCAACAACAACAAAAGAAAGCCAAATAAAAAATATTACGCCTACTTTGAGATCGGAAGTTCATCATATCAAAGATGATATCAAAAGAAGGAAAAAACTGCCAACCCAGAAAAAAAACAAACAAACAAACAAACCCGTATATATAGATTAGAAGTTCAAATCTGAAAATGACAACATTAAAATGACCTAGGATGTGGGTACTCAGTTTTGGTTGAATTATTTGGGTGTAATTTTATGAATTATGCAGATTTAGGCCTTTGAAGCAAAGAGTGAAATGAAAAAAAAAAATGGGAAGAAGACTTGGGAAAAAGAGGAAGAAGAAAATAGGAAGAAGAGGAAAAATGAGACATATGGCTTGGCTGTGTGGCTGTGGCCTGTGGGAATGGGTGGAAGTGTGGGTCCGTGGGAACCTCTCTCTCATTCTCATCAAACAAAATACTAAATTGTCAAAAAAGATGATAATTTTATGAAAATATATTATTAAAAACATATTACCAAATATATTTTTTGTCTATAAACACTTTAAAGACATATTTTTATAATACTTTTTAATTTACAGTTTTCACGATATTTAATTCTTGAACACCACCTACAAACAGCCCTGTATATGCGCTTGGTAGGTCGGAAATCTTCTTTTATTTTTGTTTCATCAGCCAGTAGCCACGCCTAACCGATGAAACAAAGTTAATGGTCCTGATAATAGTTGTAGAACTTTTCTACTAGTCTTGCAATGTATTCACATCTGTGATATTCAAAACATACATAAAAACTGTTTGTCCTGAAACTCAAATTGATACCAACATATAAATAAGTAGTGTTCTTAACTTTAGATAAGAGTGCAGATTGAAAATATGATTGAAATATGAGATCACTTACTGTATCATCATGATAATCTCAAATGTTCAAGTAAATCGAAGGATTAATTAGGCATTAATTACTGCAATTTCCACCACTTGTTGTTCCGTTTGAGTTGGCAGTAGCATGGGAGATCTATGTAATGCTCTGGAAGTTGCTCTATGCAGTGATTGGATACTATTTTGGAACCAACCACCCAATATGTTGAATGCGTGAGAAGTAAAGCGTTTGATTGATTGGAAAGTTTGTTCAAAGCACCAGAGAATCAGTTGGCGTGACTCGAAAAGTAATTGTACAAACATGTATATACATAACGCGAGGATAAACCATCCAAAGGGAGGTACAAGGATCATCAATAACAAATCACATGCAAAAGCTCCAGAAATAAAACACATACGCCTGAGTATAGGGAGGTAGCTTGAGTTGGAAGTCGGTTGGCTTATCCCTGCCAATGCTAAAGCGTAAACAAATACAACTATGATAAAAAGCAACATGATTGCACCATGTGTTTCAAACGGATTGCCAGATTTTTGATAATTAACTTGGAGGAGGGTAAGCAGCAACGTAATGAGAAAGCCGAAAACAATATGGATTGTGGCGGAGGAACCGAGTTCTTGCTGACTGCCACAAATAAAAGAAGAACATGGAATTACCTCAGATACAATATTAGTGGAGGTATACTTGAAGAATGAGCAGAAGAGAATTACGTGAATATCCATGATATTCCATTTTCTAACAGTAGGTTTGGCTCTTAGGGATATTAATCATTATGCTCATTTTTAATTTTGAAGTGTATGTAACAATTTACGGTGAGACTCTCAAGTTTGTATCAAAGACTTCATATCAAATCATGCGTTTACTAATAATGATGAGATTATTTTTTAAATTTTATCATGTTCCTGCTTAAATCTAATATTCCTCCAGAACAAAATAAAGAAGCAGGTTCCCAGATTTTATTTTGCTTGTTCTGATTTTCTGAATTTCCTCTTCTTTCTCTCTCCTATATCTTATGAGAAGATTTTGTGTGCGTGTGTTAGTTTTTTTCTTCTATGGAACCTACGATCAAGATAAATTGTTTCCCCACTAAATTTGGCATCTTTTAACACAATGACTCCAGGGATCAATTAATTCCTGGCGTCTAAACGACGGAGAAAAAAGTATTTTTCCCTGTGAGAGAGAGAGAACTGAACATTTGGATATAAAGGTATGTATGAGAATCCGTGGAGACAATGTAAAAACGGAAGATAACATTTTGCTTGCTATTAAATTGGATCTAGAGCGGCTTAGGTTATTGTAAAAAAGCAAGCTTTAGAAACTCTGTCCTGAACAGAGCCCTATGCTGTTCACCAATTCCAGCATATGCTCAATACGGAATCTATGAAAATTCATGAATAATACTGTTTTAGTCTTAAGTTTTGGGGCCATGACAGTTAGTTGAACTTGCAAGCTTGAATCTATGAAGAATTCATGAATAATACAGTCTTAGTCTTAAGTTTTGAAGTCAAGACTTCTAGTTGAATTTGCAAGTTTTGTGGATTATGTATTATCAAATATGCATGTGAGAGTATATAAGTCAGAATTTGTGTTGTTATATGACACAAACTAAAATAAAATTGCAAAAAGGAAGTAGCAGTGTCTTAAATTCAGTTGAATGTGCCAAAGATATAGTTTGTTAATAAACTTCCGATAAAAAAGCCAGGTTTGTCTTGATATGTGACAAATAATATATAAACCATGATAAACAGTTCTTACTAAATAGAAAATGATCATGCAGGTAAGTTGTTGACACACGTTCTTGTTTGTTTAAACTTAGTCATGAAAAGAAATAATTAAAAATATGATGGACTATAGTAGGATTCATGGTCATATACATAGAAAAATGTAAAACAAAAACTAAACCAAAGAGATTTGAACTAACCCTTCGGAACGAAGATTGTTGCCATCCATTCTGGCCTCTTTGAGTTGTGTCTCTTTACATTGCGTGTTCCTCTTTGTTATGTGTTTGCCTTTCTATACTTAGTGTTAGTAGTTCCAACTTGTCAAGTGCCATTCTTTGCTGGGATGAGAGTGACCTTGTTGACAAAAACCTGCACCTTTGCTTTGTTTTGTTTTCACTTTTGTTTTAGAGAGTGACCGAGCCATATCAAGTTCTGAACAGCTGGTGCAATTAGAAAGTGTAAATTAATTTTAAAAAAACAAAGTCAGCACCAAGTCAACAATCCAATGTGTAAACAACTACAAGCTAAATTACTAAACAAGAATCCAAATCTTCCATCCCACTTTTCCATTATCACTCTATGCTCCAAAAGTAAAAACTTGACACATCCACTTAGGCAATTACTCTATGTAGCGAGTTGTAACAAAAATTATGTACTTTTTTGTGATTCTAACATTATTCCTATAAGAGCATTAGTATTGGGGGATATAAAACCCCTCAAATTGCTATTTTAGCAACACACACCCACTCAAATTGAGCTTTACCCTAACGTGTGGTTCTAAAAACTTTTAGCAACCATGAACATTAAGTTGGTGTATATACAACCTACTGTTCATGGGTTGAAAACATAAATATATTACTTTATTCTCTCCCTCACTCTCAAACTCTACCTCTTAAACTCTCCCTCTCTCTGCTCTTCTCTCACTATCTCTCTCTCTCTCTCTCTCTCTCTCTCTCTCTCTCTCTCTTGTCCTTCACTATGGGACCTCAATGGTAGAATCAATGATGGGAAGGTGGTAGATCGACAATGGTGTAAGTTTTGATCAACAGTGGCTATGGGTTTCGTGGTGGGTTTTGATCACAGTGGTGGTGGGTATTGATGTGGGTTTTGATCAACGGTGATGGCAGGTTTCGTGGTGGGTTTTAATCACGGTGGTGGTGAGTTTTAATGTGGGTTTTGATCAACAGCAAAATATGGGTTTTGGTAGTTGTTGATGTTTGTGATGGTGAGACCGTTTTTTATGGTGGTTAGTTGCAGTGGTGGTGGTGAGTAGGTAATGGTTCCAATTTGGGTTTGGGTTTTTTGTGGGAGGGGGGGGGTTGTGGGTAGGAATATTGTGAGAGACTGAGACTTTTTGGTTCCTCTAAGAAAAAAAGAAAGGTATTTGCACCTCCCTTTTTGGGGTTGATGTGCAGTTGTCACTTATTTTTTATTACAAAAAAAGATTAAAATATACAACTTACATATTGAAAAAATACCTCAAATTTCAATTGATTATACAAAAAAAATTCGGTAGAATAACATTACAAGGCTTTGGTCCTAAATACAATCTATAGAAAAGAAATACAAAGCTTTGATACTAGATACAATCTACCAAAATAAAATAAAGCACTAGTTCTACCAACCTAAGATTCTAATGTTTGGGGGCTAGGTTATAGAATGAGAAGGTGTTAAGTACCCATTCAGTTTAAACAGAGTTCAATCTTCTAGACTTTTTATGATTACTTAAGTACCCTTAAATAATGATATGCAACATGTTGTATTAATATTCCTAGATCTAGGGTTGGATATTATACAAAAATCTTAGATCTGTAGCTCTTATGAGGGAAGAAATTAAATCTGAACTATAATTATAGAAAAATAATTTTTAAAGAGAAATTTCAGATTATAAAAGATTTAAAATAAAATTTTCAGATCCACTTTTTAATTGTCAAATGGAATAAATTTTAAAGAAAAAAAAAATCAAATCTGATTTTTTATAATTAACAAACAAAATAAATTTTTGATAAAAAAAATTCAGATCTAATTTTTAAAATTAAAAAAATGGATATTGAAAAGAATTTCAAATCTGATTTTTTAATTAAAGAACAAAATGAACTTCAAATGGAAATTCAAATAAATTTTTTTAATTAAAAAACAGAATGGATTTTGAAATAGAATTTTCAAACCTGGTTTTTAAATTTTTTTTAAAATGAACTTTTAAAATAAAATTCCAGATCTGACTTTTAAAATTAAAAAAGAATGAACTTTTAAAATAAAATTTCGGATCTGATTTTTAAATTAGAAAACAAAAGGGATTTTAAAAAAGGATTTCCAAATCTGATTTTTTTTAATTAAAGAACAGAATGAACTTCAAGGAAAAAAAAAATTCAAATCTGTTTTTTTAATTAAAAAACAGAATGGATTTTGAAAAGAATTTTCAGATCTAATTTTTTAAAACTAAAAAAGAATGAACTTTTAACATAAAATTTCAGATTTGAATTTTGAATTAGAAAACTGAATAGATTTTAAAAATAATTTCCAAATCTGGTTTTTTAAATAAAGAACAGAATGAACTTCAAAGGAAAGAAATTCAAATATGTTTTGTTAATTAAAAAATAGAACGGACTTTAAAAAGATTTTTTCAGATCTGATTTTTTTTAACTCAAAAAAGAATGAATTTTTAACTTAAAATTTCAGATTTGATTTTTGAATTAGAAAACAAAATAGGTTTTTTTTTTTTTTTTTAAAGAATTTTCAGATTTGATTTTTATTAATAAAGAGCAACGGATCTAAGATTATATCATGTATCCTACATCTATATGATCAAACATATGAATACACATAAGCAATCATTACATGTTTTCATGAAATAAAAGATCTAACAAAAAAAAAAATCATACCAGAGATGCATGGAAAATTTAATTGGATACTCATATTAATGACAGAATAAACATGTGAATGAAAGGATAGAAGCAAAACATGCATCAACAAATTCTATAGGGGAATGGGAGAATTACTTTAGAGTTAGACAGAGACCGGGTCTCTCTAAGTCCTAAAGAATTTTTACTTAACAGAAAAGAAAATCTTGAAGTCCTTTCAAGAGTTTCTTTAACGGTAAGGGCAAAGAGGGTGCTAAATTCTGGGTTTAATTTTGTATTTATAGAGGTGTTTATGCTTAAAAAAATAAGTTAGGGTTGCTTAGAAAATTAGCAGATATGAATTAGGTCCAGTTTTATTCCTAAAAAATCGAATCTAATAAGTCTTGATCTAATCTAAAAGGCCGGACTCAAAACCTATTCCAATCAGCTTTGTGGGAGTGTCATTTGGCACTTGCCAAGTGCCGATCAGAACTATTGGAGTGTCGATTGGAACTCTTTGGTGCTCAGTCCGGCTTTCCTTTCTGGTTCATTTTGGACTCTTTTTTGGGTATTTTTTGGGCCAAGATTTGTACTTGGACGTGTTTCAAACTTAAATTCCAAATAAAATCCATTTTAATCTGATAATTAAGTCCTTAAAAAAATAATTATCTTCCAGATAATTATTTCTAAAAGCATTATTATCAATAATTCTCATATTATTAGATTATTTTTTAAATAAAATCCATTTCGTGGGATCTATTTTTAATGAAAGTTTTGCTGAAAAAAGAGGTTTGTGAGTTCCGTGAACAGTGTGCGGGACCCACTGAAAAGCTGAAACGCACTTCTTAATAAAAAAAAAAAATGCAGACACTACCAAAATCATCAGTATCTAAATGGGTAGTAAAAGCATTCACATTAGTGGAGCTATAAATTTAGCAGTATAACTTTACAAAAAACTAATTTATCTATCTTATTTTCTCATTTTACAAAAAAACGCAACATCAGTAGTTTTATTTTAGCTTTCAATACAATAAAATAATATAAATAATACAATAAAATAATATATTTACTACAATAAAATAATATACTTACTACAAAGTATTGTGAACACATAAATAAAATAATATAGTTAATATAAAGCAGTGTGAACACATAATTTAATAATACTTTTTTTTTAAAACCTATGAGCTACGACGCACAGCTACTTTTGGCTGTGCACTATAGCTGTGGAGCCAAATTATTTAGCTTTGGCTCTAACAATGTAGCTATAAATTTGTATTTGGTGTTACTAAAAATAACAATATAGCTTTTTCGCACCACCAATACTAATTGCTCTACATGTCTTCAAGCTTAGTGTGGGTTGGGCTTTTCTCAAGATACTAGGTGCACGTTTGGATTTAGTTGAAAAGGTACAGAGACGCACATCTGCATTTTTGTGTGGGTCCTGTGCACTGTTCACGAGACCCGCAAGTACTTTTTTCAGCAAAAATAACTTTAAAACTGGATCCCACGGTACTATTTGCACATTTAAGAATTATTTTATTAGAGTATTTTCAGTTTTCGATTTTTAACAATAAACAGTATCCGAACAGACCTTAAGACTAGAAATCCTACCATGTTTGATAGATGGACTAAGCACGAGGCAAGCTTTGGAGAGATAGTGTTTGGGCCGAATATACAAAACAAGGGCCTAGCTTTGTTAATGGGCGCAGGTGGTCATTTCCTACTGTAAATATTAACAGCAGCAACCTTCAATCACACTGACACTGCCCTTAGATATTAGGGAAATATCTTCTAATGCTTGTTTACAACGCTATTTGCTTTTAAATTTATTGGAATTTTTTTTTTTAAATCATAAATTTCCATTTTTATACTTTCTTCTAAGTGGCATTCTCATTCTACTCTCATACGATTAAACCTAAAACAATTAGACCACATTAATTTAGGATTATAAATAAGCCGAGTATTAAAAGTTCAAGATTGTTTATTTAACTTTATTTTGAATACGAGTTAAGCTCAAGCTCATCACTAAAAAAGACTTGATGTTCAAACTTGATTTATTTTCAAGCCAAACAAGTTTGAGTTTGTTCATGAGTTACTTGATCAACTTATTCTTTTCCAATATATACTATACACCGCAACTAAATTTTGTACTCTTTTCCAAATATATGCTATAAATTAATAGGTAAATTATAGATGAAATTATATTATTTCAGTTAATTAAATAAAATGATTTTTTTATGAGCTTATAAAAAAATGGATTCAATATTCTTGTATTGTTAGGTATTATATATAATTTTACTACAAAATTGACTATTTATATTATCAATAATTTGATATTTTATGAACTTATTTATAAACTTATACAATTTAACCTTCGGTCCATGTATAAGTATATTAAAACATTTAAACGTATAAGGATATGATATAATATATACTTTAATCAATCCTCATGCTCAAAAACTTCTTCACAAACACATTATTGTGTTTGTGCTTGATTTGTTTAATATTTAAGCTAAAATTAGACTTGTGCCTGGCTTATTTATTAAACTAGTCTATAACATGTGAGATGCATGGGAAAATAACATAATATGATTTTTTTCTTCTTTTCAATTTTTTCTAAAAATGAAATTTGATAATTATAATAGTTATTAATAAATACTAATTATTATTGTGTTTGCATATAAGACTACATATTCTAGCAGTACACATTTATTACGATTGGGTTTATATATGTAACTATATATTTAAATTCAATTAAAAACATATATTAAAATAAAGACATGTAATATTGTGATGTCTTAAAAGTTTACATGGTACAATATTATGAGGTCAACCAAAAGTCGAAGTCAACTCAGTTTATTAACAACCCTAACCACATCAATCTACTAAAATCACAGCTCTTTTTCCTCCTCTTTTGTCTAAGTCCCTATCTCATCCTCTTTCCCTCTCTCTCATTTTCTTATGGCCAAAAGTCTCCCCTTTTACTCTCATATTATCTTTTTTCCAATTTTTTCTTCTTGCCCTATCCTCTTTATTTATTTATTTTTCTTGGTCTCCATCTTTGCTACCCAAGACTGAGGATTTTTAGAGGGGTCACGGGTGAGCATTTTTTCTTTTTTTTGGCTTAACTTTTTATGGGTCTTGATGGTTTTGTTTGATGGTCATGTGGAAATATGTGTTTCTAGGGCCGGTATTATTTGGTGCAAGTAATGTTAGGGAGTTGGGTAAGCTAGGTGCTTGGTAGATTGAGCGAAGGGAAAAATAGGAATTTCACTTGGAAGGGAGGGTAAAAGTGGAAATCTATCTTTTTTAATTATAATTTGATAATTACAACAAGAAATGAGAAATACGAACCCTGAATGTCATTGATACCAAAAAGTACCAACCAATTGAATTACAAAACTTTTGGCAAGTAATTATGAGTCATTTCATATTTTTCTTTCATGAGCAAGTAGCCACACCTTACCAAGGAAACAAAGCTAATGGTCGTGGAAATAGTGCAGCACATTTCCATTAGCCTTGCAAAGTATTTGTAAATGTGATATTTAAAACATACATAAACATTTGTTTTTAGCGAAGCTCAAATTGAAACCAACATATAAATACGTAGAGTTTTTAACTTTAGATAAGAGTGTAGATTGAAGTTATGATTGGAATATAAGATCACTTATTCTGATGTCATGATAATCTCAAACGTCTAAGCTGATCGGATGATTAATTAAGCACTAATTATTGCTATAATCCACCACTTGTTGCTCTATCTAAGTTGGCGGTAGCATGGGACTTCTATTGAATGCTCTGGAAGTTGCTCTATATATGCTGTGATTGGAAACTATTTTGGAACCAACCACTCAATATTTTAAATGCTTGAGAAGTAGACCGATTGATCGATTGGAAAATTTGTTGAAGGCACTGGTGAATCTGTTGGCGTGACTTGAAAAGTAATTGTAAAAACATGCATACACATAAAACGAAGATAAACCATCCAAAGAGAGGTACAAGGATCATCAGCAGCAAGTCACAAGCAAAAGCTCCAGAAATAAAACACATACCCCTAAGGATAGGGAGGTAGCTTGAGTTGGGAGTTGGTTGGCTTACCCCTGCCAATGCTATAGCATAAAAAAATACGGCTAAAATAAAAAGCAACATGGTTGCACCATGTGTTTCAAATGGGTTGCCGGAGTTTTGATAATTGACTTGGAGGAGAGTAAGTAGCAATATGATGAGAAATCCAAAAATACTATGGACTGTCACGGAGGAACCAAGTTCTTGCTGACTGTCACAAATAGAAGAAGAACATGGAATTACCTCAGATTACATACAATATTAGAGGATGTACAATTGAAGAGTGAGCACAAGGGAATTAAGTGAATATCCATGACATTCCATTTGCTACAAAAAGGTTTGGCTTAACATAAATACCATGTTTACCAATAATGATGGGATAATTTTTACTTTTATTGTGTTAAAATTAAATTCTCCACTATACCAAAATTAAGTAAAATGCACAGAATTTATTTTGCTTGTGCTGTTCCTACCAAATTATGGAGACAATATTATTCTATCCTTTGAGAGAGAGAGAAAGAGAGCTGAACATTTGGATTTAAAGGAATTTGAGAATCAATGGAGACCATGTAAAAACGGAATGGAACATTTTGCTTGCTATTATATGGAATGTGGAGGCTTGGGTTGTTGCAAAAAAAGGAAACTTAATTTAGAAAGTCTGTCCTGAGCAGAGTTTTATGCTGCTCACCAATACCAGTATATATGTGCTCAATACGGAATCTAAGAAGAATTCATTAGTGCAATTTTAGTCTTATGTTTTGGTTTTCTTTGGATCAATGACCTCTAGGTCAACTTGCAAGTTCTGTGAATTATATTTTATTGTACTATGAGGCCAAAACATAATTATAATGTAGCAATATGAGGCCAAAATAAAATTGCGAAAGCAAGTAGCAGTGTCTAAAATTCAGTTGGATGTGTCGTAGATATAGTTTGTGATTAAACTTGCAATAAAAATGCCAGGTTTGTCTTGATATATGATGCAAACTCCAATATTATGTAAACCATGAGCAGTGCTTACTAAAATAGAAAATGATCATGCATGTAAGAAGTTAACACACGTTCTATTTTGTTTAAACTTAGTCATGAATGAAATTATTAGAAAAATGATGGACTTGGAATTAAGTAGTAGGATTCGTGGGCATGTGATCATATATAGAGAAAAAAAATGTAAAACAAAAACTAATGGAAAGAGATATGAACTAACCCTTCGGGACGAGGATTGTTGCTCTCCATTCTCGCCTCAAGTTTGTCTCTTTGCTATGCGTTTGCCTTTCTATACTTCGTAGGTTAAACTTAAAATTGCGTAATGTGTCATTGATGTTCTTTCGGTATATAAACTTTGGTGGGGGTGACTTTTTTTAGACAATGTACAAACAAAGACCCTTCACCTTTGCTTCTATATATGTTTTGTTTTTTGTTTTTTGTTTTTTGTTTTTGGTTTTTGTTTTTTACTGACCTCGGTCGGCCATATGATATGAAGTTATGAACATCGGTGTAATAAGAAAGTGTGAAATTCCTAAAAAAGAAAAAGAAAAAAGAAAGTGAAATAATTTAAATAAAAAAAAAAATCTGTTGTGTCATAACTTTTCGACTGACCTGATGGAATATATGAATATGTGATATGTTCTAATTTATAGCGTCCGCTTCTGATAATTGTTTTTTATCATCAGATCAATACACCAATTGGTTTTTAGTGTAGGCAGGAATTGAACTTCAAATCTCTTATTCAATCATCAGAGACTTTATCAATTGAGTTAATTGAAACTCACGTCATTGCAGGATTAGATGTTCACTGATTACACAGTGATATACTAGTAATACGCACACGATTTTTGGGAGAAAAAAGGAATTTAGAAAAGAAAGAAAGTATCATTTTTGTTACATTTAGGGAACTACTTTTGTATGTAACAAGAATAAAAGAAAGAGATTAAATTGGGTCAAGAGCTTGTGTAAAAGATGTGTTTTACGTCATCCATTCCTAACCCAACACATCAGCCGATTGAGTCACGTTGCTTTTTTCTCTCTCTCTCTCTTTCATGACAAGCTTATCTCTCTCTTCCCTTCTCTCTTTACCCCTTAGTTCATCTCTCACGCCTCTCATCACAGCACCTTTTTCTTCTTTGTCTTTTTTCTTAGGTCCTTTTTTTTTTCTTCTTTAGTTCAAGATTCATAGGTCACTTTTCCTTCTGTCTTTTTTTTTAATTAATTTTTTTTATCTTTATTCAAATATGCATTTGAAGTTTTCCGTTGCAAGGCTTGTGAAGTGAAATTGCTTTATATTGTGGTTTTGAGTTTTTTTTTTTTAATAATATTGTTGTCTATGTTGTTCTTCCTCTCTCTGCGTATCTAAGTTTGTGGCATGAGCTTCTCACTGTATTTTGTTGTGAGTTCCATTAATGGTTGGTTTGGGTGAGTGAACAGCTCATTTGTTGGGATTTCTTTGTAAAATTTGCAATTCTTTTAGAGGATTTTGCAAAAAAGAGGGAGATATGAAAAAAGAAGAAGAAAAAAGATTGTGATCCTTCAACATTGCTTCAAGCCTTCAACGTTTCTGGAAAAGTGAGGGAGAAGGGAAGAGGAGAGAGGAAGAGAGAAAATGGTTTTTAATTATTTTGCTAACGTGTTGGATTAGAATTGACCAACGTAAAATACACCTTTTAAGCTTCTATGCCAGCTTTGACCCAATTTAATCTCTAAAATAAAACAAAGAATAAAATTTGGATTTGACAGAAAAAAAAACCTTACCTCTAAAATTCAATTGGAAATTACAATTCTATGATGATATATTTCATGAAACCTTAATTTCACTGGCTTTATACAAATGACAACAATGATTAATGTTCATAACAAAAATGGCAACAATGATTAAATGCTAAAATCAAGGAACACTAAAAACTTTAACTAACGTTACTGGCATCTATTTTTTCTCACAAGACCCAATTGTTAGCTCCTAGCTAGGGCAAAGGAACCATCCCACTTCTTCTACTACAACTACCCGTGTGGGACCAATCACCTATTTTCCATGCACGTATCGTGACACCTTCCAAGAATTTCTGTCCATTTTCCAAGGGCGGTTGAGGTTGACTTGAAACTTGCATATCCGAAGACAGTGGGAACGGAGAGAAACTTACAAAGGAGGTGATACTCATATCAGAGAATATTTGCTGAGTCACAATGAGGAGGCATACTTTCTCATTTATTTTTCCTTTTTATGCCCAAAAATTCTTCCACCATATTAAACACCATTATAATTGTCAATAATGGCGGAGTCACGTTGAGACCAAGAAGGCCTTGGTCCCCCCTTAAAGTTTTGAAAATTTCATTTACAGCGTGTTCGGGGTTTTTTTCGGTTGCTCGGCCACATGTGGTCCTTTGGAGGGGTGACCTTGCTAGACCCAGGTTCGTTTGGGGAGTTGCGTCCCGGAACTCAACATTGGGCCACGTGGTCCAACGGATACCGGTGTACTTTTAAGCCTACCAAACCATTAAAGCTAAAGTCTAAGAATCATGATAATGGTCAAATAAATATACAATATGTGTTTGATATGATAGCTTTGATTAGTAGTTGAAATAAAGTAGTATTCATTTAGAAGTAGAGTAATCATGTACTCGATAATGTAAATTTAAAGATAAAAAAGCAAAGTCACTTATCTTCGAATGATTTGTAGCCCAGCTGTGTAGTATCAGTGAGCTGATAGGATTCCAACAGAATGCCAACAGTAGAGGCTAGTTAAGCTTGCCCCTTTATCTTTGTATGATTTCTAACCCAGCTGCATAGCATCAGTAAGCTGATAGGATTTCAGCAGAATGCCAGCGGTAGAGGTTAGTTAAGTTTGCTCCTCTTGTCATGAAATGAGTTTAAGCCTTAGTTAATAGTTGTAATAGTAGTTGGAATAAAGTAATGTATATTCAAGGGTGAAGTAATCATATACTCAATAACGTAAATTTAAAGATAAGGAAACAAAATCAGTTATCTTTGTATGGTATGTGGCCCAGCTGTATAGCTTCTGTGAGCTAATAATATCCCAGCAGAGTGACCCCAGCGGTAGGGAGGCAATTTGCCATGATAACTTCAAGATTGAGGGGGAAAAATGGGTGCAACTGGAGGGAGAGAGAGTATGCCCAGCTATGTGTAGGGGCTGGTTAAGTTTGCCCCTCTTATCATGCACTTAAATGAGTTTTTCCCTTTGACAATGCTCTTTTAGTTGTTGTGAAGTTATGAATAGTGTTGCCTTCCATTAGAAGGGCTTTTGTATGGAGTATTTATGCCTTCTAAGAGAAATGTTTTATGTAAGATGGATTTGTGTCTTCCATGAGAAGAGCTTTGATATGAGGTCTTGGTGCCTTCTAGGAGAAGAACATTAGAAATAGAAGTTTGTTCCTTCCATAAGAAGAGCTTTTAGTATGAGAGATAGAGAAGAATATCGATATGTGTTTATGAGCAGCAAAATAGTAGAACTTCAAAGTGAGAGAGTGTGAGAATAAAGTTTAGAAGAGTGTAGTGAGTCATATGTAATGGTGTAGTAAATGTGTATGAGACTGTGTAAAAGAAGTGGAGAAAGATATGTTTTGTGGGATGTAGTATTTGTAACATGTATGATGTATGGAAGTGTGAGAGATATGGTAGTTAAAGATAGTAAAAATATGAGATTACAACCATTGGAGGAGTTGTAGAGATTGCTTTTCAAGAGGAAAGATTTTATAAGAGAAGAGTATAGAGATGTGTTTAAGTATTTGAAGATGGAAGCAGTAAGATGGGTCTATTTTTTGAATATGAAGAGTGAGAGAATGAGTATATGAAGGGTAATAGTGCTGCAGTGTGTTTAGCAAGGTTGCTGGAATTTTCTGCTGGGAAGGAGCTGTACGTTTTTAAGTAGAGGTATGAGATGTGTTTTTGAGCTAAGAGTAGGGGAACTCAGTGTCCATGTTTGAAACTGAGAGTTTTATGACTTAGAACTTTGCTAGAACTTTGAGAAGCTGAAACAGAAGGGTTTTTTAGAGTTTTTTCCCTGTGATGTATCTTTCTTGGTATGTTCTTCTCCCCCCCTTGAGGCATTAATGAAGGGTTCTATTTATAGTTGAGATTTATGGGGCAATTGGCAAATAACTTTTGCTAAACCTTCTCCAATCTTCAGAAAATCCTTAGGGATTTGTTCTTAGAATTTTAGCTAAGAATGGTAAGCTTGAATTCTTGGAAGACTCTTGCTATTTTTGGGTAATATCAGCTGGGATTCTAACTTAGCATTAATGCTGATTGGTCTTGGCTGATGGGGATAGAGCAGCAGAAAAGGAAGATATTTTGGCAAGAAAAAAATGGTTAGTTTAGCTGGTTTTAGTTTTAGCTAAATGAGGAAAAAAAAAGTAATACTCTGGTTGCTGGGTCAGCTATCACATCTATTCTGAAAATGCTGTCCCAGCTATCAGGAAAAGCTGTGACAGCAATTATAAGACAACTGTCACAGCTATCATAAGACAGCTATTGCATTGGGCAGAAACAAATGATGTCAAATGAGTGATTTTAGACTGCTGGAGAGGTCATTCAGCATTTACTTTATGAATTTGGCTGAAAATGGTAAGATCTCTTTCAAGAGAATCTTGCTATTTTGCGGATAGCAGCTGGCAGCTGGGATTTTAACATTAAATGACTGATGATATCACTTCCAGCCAAGTGTCAAGTGCTGAATATACTGCTGGGGTTCTGCTGGAAATGTTTCCTTTTTTGGGCATTTGTGTTTTTGGTGCAAGGTTCCATTACAACACATTTCTAGTAAGTAATAAAAGGATTGGTTGAAAGGTAATGAAGGTTTAGAGATTTAGTCAAAGTCTTATTGTGTTGTAACATAATTTTGCTAAGTAAGAAGAGTATTTAAAGCTCTGCTCTGGCAGCTAGCAGAGAAATATATGGTCAAATTGTGGCAGACAGCAGCTGAGTATGAATATTGAATATGTGTAATGTGATGAATATTAAGCTTTAGAAAAAAGAGCAATAGGAAATTTTATCATTTTAAGTGCAATGTGATAAGAGATGCTTACCATATGTTACCCACTACACACAGACTCGTCAAAGTTTAAGGAGTTGAAGAAGACACGCCAAGTAACATGTCTCTTTTATCAACTTTAAACCACTAGAGCTTTACTGAACATACCTCTTGGCCCTCCAAACCACGACTCCCAAAGTTTCCCCAAAGAGACTTATGAGCTTGGATCATAAGCCGAAAATGAGATGACGTACCTCGGGTTTTGTTGTCATTTTGTGTACATATGGACTCTTGTTGAAGGAGCCGCTTGCCATGAGTGTAAGAGAGGTAATATGGGCCGTGAGTTTTGATTCATTACTTAAGCTCGATCCATGTAGTTGAATGAGATATGAGCTTATTTTGGGTTTTAAAAAGATTTACTCAAAAAACTAATAATATGTTGATGTGGCATGGGTTGCCAATGAAGTAATGTCACGTGGGGCGAAAAAAGAGTCCTCAACACAGCCTTAATAAATTGAAAAATTTGTAAGTCAGGTTTTTTCTTTTTAGTTAAATAGTGAAAAGGTTCAGGAATCAAGCTACACCAATGGTAGCAACAATAATACTGAACGATTTCTTTATTTGGTAACTTTTTCTCAACTTCTCTTTCATCCTTCTTAGAAACACCATATATTTTCTATATAAACTCACTCAAGGAAGGCCTTCTTACCTCCCCCCCCCCCTTTTCTCCATTGCTTCCCCTTCTCTAAAACTCTATTTTCTCTTATGAGTTCTTTGGTTTTTCTATTTATCTCTTTGCAATCCATTTCTGATTAGTCTTTTTTCTTTTTCTTTACTATTTTCTTAGGGCTACTTCTTTAGATTTAATCTATATTCTTATTTTCTTGTTGATGCTTAAGGTTTTATTACAGCAGAAGCCATGGAATTGATTAATGAAACCATCAATGCTCACCGAGAGGAAAAAGACTAAAAATTATCTCTCTTTTAATTTAAAAAAAAGTGTTTATTTAGCTTGTAAATGGCGCCACACAGTACCAGATTTTTTTTTTTTTTTTTTTTTGAGAAGGAAGCCAACAACTTTAATAAATCAAGGCTGAAGATCAGCTAGTACAAAAGATGTAATATCCGTTGGATAGGAGTCCATCCAAACTGAGATAGGGGAACTATGTCTACTATTTTTATATTATGTTTAACTTATCTATTTGCTTATTTTGATTAGTGCTATTGCTATTTGTTACACGTTTGTTTATATATTTATGTTTGACCCTCTAAAAATGATATTGTTTGTAGAATGAGTAATTATAGACTATTGAAGCATTAATATAAAAACAAGTTTACATAGGTTGTTTCTTTTATTTTTTGAGCATAAACAATATTTTACATTTTTTTTAAGTGAAAAAAGTGGCTATATAAATATAATTAGTATTTAAAATTTAATATTCAAGTTTTAATATATATATATATATAGGTAATTTAATGAGAAACCAATCTACAATTGATACATTTTTTTTAAATGTTTAAAATTTGGAGAATACTACACAGTTCTTTATCTAGCTAGAATAAGAATATTGATGTTGAGCCCCTATACTAGCTCAAATATATGAATCTAAGGAATGTTGCTTTCTTTGAATGTGATATTGGAATGAGTTTTTGAGTGATTGTTTAAATGTATATATAAAAAAAATAAAAAAAAAAATACTAAAAAATTAGTTCAAGATAAATCATAAATAATCTTAGTACCATGAATGGCCCTAGAACACAAGCTTAGTGAGTTAAAGTTAACATATATAATTTTTTTTTTCTTTTTACTTAATATTATGGTTTTATTTACTTGGCCCCCCTAAGAAAAATTCCTAACTCCGTTACTGATTATCTCAACTATTCACACAACAGATTTTAAGTGTCGAAAAAAAACTCATGAGTGTAAAAGTAATAAGTAATCATTCACAATTTGCCACATAAGATATAGTTATGGTAAAAGTCATAGTTATTAGTTTATTTACATGGTATTAAAATGTTAAAGTTACTCTTTCATAGCTGGACTAGGCATTTTCAAGACTCGGACCAGAAATCCAACATCATGTTGGCCATGCCAAATTAGAGGCTCCTTGGCTCGAATATACGAGCTGTGCTCTCTCCAATTCAAGGACTTGGTGCGAAACTCATATGTAGAAACGATTGCCTATCTTCGCTCCTTTTTCCTATGTGTTTGCCTTTCTATACTTCGTAGCTCCAATTTGTCAAGTGCTTTCTTTGCTGAGAGTGACTTTGTCGACAAAAACAAAGGCACTTCACCTTTGTTTCTTTGTTTTCTTTTCTTTTTATTTGAGAGTGACAAAACCATATCAAGTTCTGAAGAATCTGAACAGCTAGTGCAATAAGAGAAGTGTGTCAAATAATTCAAAACACAAGATAGCACAAAGTCAACAATTCAACGTGTCAACAATTAAAAGCTAAATAGACTTGATTCTCCCTGTAGCCAAACATCCCAAAGCTCGATGATCTAGTAGCGGTGGCTCTCCACAGCTCCAACTCCATGATCATCATTGGATTACTAAGTCAGTGCATGCATGTTCTCTTGATTTATTTGACGCTCTATTATTGCCCTAAGATACAAGCCCTGCTTAATTTTGAGGCCTAAGTGTAGAAAGTTTTGGGCCTGTTGCTTTTTCCGTCCCCCAATTCGTCGAGGGTGACAGCCGACAACTTTTAGCTAGGCATTTTTCTTATATTTTAATTTTAATTATTTTTTTTAATTTTTTGGTAACCAAATAATATTTATTTAACTTTTTGATAATAAACATTGTAATTAATGAATTTGTATGAACAAATATTGATTTTGATTTCAATTGAGAGAGAGAGAGAGAGAGTTCATCTTTTATGTATTTGTAGGAATGAAAATTTTTGTTTTTAAACTGTCTTAAATAAAGCATGACACATAGGACCAACTGAACTATGAATGTAATTGATACAATCACTTAAGGCCCTCAAATAAAAAGGTCCCCCACTTGTATTAAATATATAATAATAATAATAATAATAATAATAATAATAATAATAATAATAATAATAAAATTTAATTAAGGAAAAAAAAATTTTAAGTCCCTTTATTGGCCAATAGAATGAATTAATATGTCTCATTGTATCCTAAAATACAGAAGCTCAAACAGGAAAAAAAGGCCCCAATTGTAAAGAAAAAAGAAAAAAATATATATCTTTTAATTAAGGAAAACAAAATTTTAAGTCCTTTTATTGGTCAGTAGAATTCATTAAAAATGAACAATAATATCCTAAAATACAAAAGATTAAAAAGGGAATAAAATAGTCAAATTCGGCTAACAAAATTAAATTATAAGAGACAGATTCATTAACTTATTCTTGAAATATGCTAAAATCAAAATTTATACTAGACAAATCCATTCATTAATAATGCAAAATAAATATCTTGAAATAAGAGATTATAAATTTCTAAAACAAAAGAAAAAAAAATCTCTCAATCTCTCTATTTTTATGTCTCTCCATCTATATCCTCCCCTTTCTTTTCTTCATCTTGAATCTCTTTTTCTTACTTTCTTTCTTTTTTTAAAACTTTTTTATAAGCTTTCTATCTTCACTCTGAAATCAATTTGCAATAACTTCATTATAGTGGTGTACCGTGGATAGTGTGTGTGTGAGCCAACCCTAGAGGTACCCTCTCTCTCTTTGAAATTTTCATATAAATTGAAGTCATTGAAGAGTACCGAACTATTGATTTGTAATGGCTATTAACTTTTTATTCAATATTTCAAAATAATAATAATAATCTGTGCTACACAACTGACACTTGACAGGATAGATTACTGCACTATATACTGCACATAGCATGCCACATCCCACATGGCCCACACACTAACACTAAAGACTACACACTACACACTACACACAGCAAATATCACTATAGCACACCACAGCCACATCCCACATGGTCCACACACTATCACTAAAGACACTAACTACGTATTGATCAAATGAGTTTTAGCATTTAAAGTTTCAAGATTTTTTGGATTTTAAGTTTTATAAACAAAGCATTCTTAAACCCACCCACAGTATAATAAACGCCTGTACACGCATAGTCTCTTTTTAAGTTTTTATTACACTGACTGATAATTTGATGTATATCATATCAATCCATTTGTATTATAATGATATTAATTTTTTGAACCCTTAATAAATTAATTTTTATTTGTGTAGGATTGGAGGTTTAAACTTTAAAGAATAAAGTGGCCATAATGTCATAAAAATTACAATAAGCAGGTTCTATTATTCTGTACTTTAAATTTTATTTTTAGTTAAATTATAATTTTCAATTATAAATTGTGTTTTATTTATTTATAAATATTTGCTCATTATAAATGTTTACTAGAAAAAATTTATCTGGATATGAAAGACTTCAAAAAAAAAAATCGAAAAACAAACTGAATCTCAAAAAGGATCAATAGATTTTAAATAAAAAATTCAATAAAAATTATTTAATTAATATTTAAATATAAAAAGATGCCACTTAAAATTTTCCCCTGAAGCCCCCAAAGTTGTTGAGTCGGCCCTGATGACACATTAGAATAAATTCTTTTAAACTTATTTCATATTTTGAAAAATATCTAATGTGGTGTTATTTGGTTGGAAGTATAAATATGGTCATTATATAGGCCATCCCGATAGAATTTATTCTCAAAGCTAGGAATAATTTTTTTCAAATAAAATTTTGTTGAGTAAAATTTTTGTGCCTTAATTAAAAATTTTATACTGTGAGATAGATAAATAAATAACATATTCTATTAGCCAATATAGGGAGCTTTAATTTTCTTTTTCTTTATTTTAATAGGGGCCTTATTTCAATTGGAGGCCTTCAGTCATTATCTAAATTGACTAAAAGTTGAGCCGGCTTAGGTAGTAAAAAAAGCATCGTCTTCCACTAATTTACATCTATTTTAAACAAATTCGACATTATTGGTACTAGAACCCACTAATATTAACAATCGATGTAATAATAATAAAATAATTTATGAAAAAAAAGAAAAAGAAAAAGAGTCGTATTTAAAACATAAAAATGAATGTGATAGTATTGTTACCACTTACCCTTAAATATTCATCACTTGCTTGCACATACAGGTGAAACCTTCCAAGAATTCTGGGCCATTTTCTACGAGTCCAGGTTAATTGAAACTTGCATATCTGAACTCATGATGCCAGTGGGGAATGAGCGGGACTAAAACGGTTATGGTCATATCAGACAAAATTTGCAGAGTCATTGTGAGGACTGAGGAGTCATATTCAAACAAAGGCAGTCAGGCAGGCTACTGAGTACTGACTAACTAGGACGTTTCTTTCTCTTTTTCTATTGGGATAGATTGACTAGGCAGCTTCAAGCTGAGCCTAGCTTTGGGGAGAGATGGTCATTGGGCCGAATATGCGAAATGAGGGGCCATCTTTGCTGATGGCCTGGTGGTCGATTCCTATACAACAAATAGCAACAGCAGCCTTCAACCGGAAACACACAAAAAAGTGTTGTTCTACTCCTTTCACAAAGACACAGAAAACTCCATTGACCGATACCATTGTTGATGGAACTTAGCTATTTTAGGTTTAGGACGCATTCTTCAAGTCTATCAAGTGTACCATCTGGGTGTTCCCAAGAAGGATGAGTCATCCTTTGCTAAACAAGCAACAAAACTAGTTGTTTTTATTTTAAAAAAATAAGCAAATGTTTTTCCATCTCATTTTTAGTAAATAAATTATCAAAAACTAAGGTATGATGAACCTCACTAGATCCTATCAAAATCTAACAGTCAAGTCTGGTTGGCCTAAAAATAACAAACCCATACACACAACACTATTTCATGCATAGGAGCAAGACCATTAATTTTTGTCTAGGATGACCGAGTTATGGTATTAGGTTTTATTTATGCATAGGGAGCAAATTACATTTAAAATTTTTGATAATATATGGTATTAACCCAAATCTTAAGAGAGGTTTTTGCATTATACTTGTTTTCTTCGGAATACAAGCCTCAACTTACCCAAATAAATATAAATTCAACACATAATTAGATGAATTTATACCAAGAAAGTAAAAAATAACTTCATGTAAAAACTAAAATGTCATGGTTTAAGTTTAAGGGTAGCATTTAGTAAAAAGAGATGAAAATTTATTGTTTTATATTCCTTTTTAAATAGAGTTACTTTACCTTGGACAAGAAGAAAAAAAAAAGTAAAATCTAATTTTAATTTCCTTTTTCTTTTTCTCTTTTTGATGGTGGATGGACTATAGAGTATAGGGCCATAGGCATCTTCAAGCTGAGTGTATGGGCTGGGAATTCTCAAGACTCGGACTAAAAATCCAACCATGTTGACAGTGCAGCACGAGGCTAGCCTAGGAGAGCGATAGTCCTTAGCCTAATATACAAAATGAGGGCCAGCCTATCTTTGCTAATGGGCTGCTTGTCATTTCCTACTACAAATAGCAACAAGAGCCTTCAACTAGAAAGGCACAAACTAGATTGTTTTGAAACAACTTATTTAACTAAAACTAAAAATATTTTGCTAAAAGTACTGAATAGTAGTAAAATTAAGTTAAATAGTTAAAAATAAAAAAACGTTTTTGAAGCCAATGCTAAACACACACTAGCTATATATAACTTTCTTAGTTTTTCTTTTCTTTTTGTCTCACCTATATATCTATCACTTAACTTTTTTTTTCCTTTTCTTTTTTAAAATATATATATATATATATTTATATAATATATAAAGAAGCGGTAATTCAACTTTTTAGTCAAATTACATCACCCCCTGTTTATATGACAAGTAAAAAAATTATATTGACTAATAATGTGGTGAATGAAACTTAATGCATTCTTATTTATGACGTGTCCTTTAAATTTATTGAGCCTACCATTCGGGTATCCGTATCATTTTTATTAGATAAATAACAAAATTAGTGCCTTTTTTTAATTTAAAAAATAAACTAAATTTTATCATTTTATATTGTATTTGGTGAATAAGCTATTAGAAACTAAGGTATGCTTACCGAGCTTCACTGAGATCCATCAAAATTCAGCAGCAAACCCACACATACAATTGTACTCCTTTAAAGTGCCCATAACCTACTCATGCTGTAAGTTATGCATGCAATGTGTTAAAACTATTAGCATTTACTATTTATGGCATGTTTGGTACATTGAATGAGGATTATAATAGGAATGATGATCTTCATTACTATGAATAAAACATGTTGTAATGGAATAACTAAACATATTTATAAGTTTGATTGCGAGTTACATCATTAGAATAAAACTTGAACTATATTAGGAAATAGCTTACTCATATAATTATACTATTTCCTAAAAAATAATTTTTTTAAAAAAAATTTGAGAGAGAGGGTGAGTTATTTTTTTTTTATGGTTTTTGTTAGGTTCTAAGACCTTAGGGACTAATGTATTAGAACTTCAATGTGTATTGTGTTGGCAAACCATGATCAAAACATTTAGTCTAGGTTTAGACTTGCTCAAAGTTTAGTTTATTGTAAGTTTGGAATCGAGTAGTTGAAGGAAATTACTGTTCTATTTCTGCACGGCTTGATCGATCGAAGAAGAGACTCGATCGATCGAGAATCGTGGATTAGGAATTTTTCTGCAGAATTTGAAGTCGGCCCAAACACAGTTCAAGCCCATTAAGGATTTGGGTTTCCGGTCTACTTCTCCCACTATATAAAGGAAACCCTAAGCACGTTTTTGAAGGCTTCTAAGAGAGAGAAGAGAGTGCCTCTTTTTGTTTTTAGGGTTTGCTCCTAAAAGCTTTCTAGAGTCTTTGTTGCTCATATTGCTGTTTGTGTGAATCTCGTATGAGATCTGAGATGTGCTTACCTTCACACAAGTTTAGGATTATCAAGAAGGAGATTACTTCAAGAACTTGATGATCATTTAGTTGTTGCCATAAGAGTTTAAAGATATACAAGCGGAGATGCTTGTACTTGCTGGAGAATCCAAGAAAGAAGGAGTCCGTGGTCTCGGAGCTTGCACGTGGTCATGTCAGTAAGTTCTACTGGTGGGTAGCAATATGATGTTAGTGGTCTAAGTCGCTATTGTACAACGTCGATTCTTTCATAGTGGATTTAGGTTTACTTTGAGGATAGCTAGGTTAAATCCTCCCCAGGTTTTTTACCGGTTTGGTTTTCCTGGGTCATCATATCATTATATTATTTATTATTTCCACTGCTTTGCATGATATGATTGTTATTGTTTTAACCTAAATCTGAATAATAAACCTAAGTATTCACTTGGTTAATTAATTAGGTTAAACAATCTAGTTTTTTCAGGGGTCTAAATTCTAACAAGTGGTATCAGAGCAGGTAGCTCTTTTATTAAAGATCTTTTGATCTCTGAGTTGATCCTTGATCCCTGTTATCATGGATAATTTTAAGTGTCTTACTATTTTTTACTGTGATGATTTAAATAAAAAGGACACTGTTGTTTCTGTTGATATCTTTGATGCTTTTGAAACTCTTCGTAAGGAATTATCTAAATCTTTGAAAATTGTTAAGAAATTCAAGGAAGAGTTAAAATTGGCTAATCTTGAAAAAGAGGAATTGGTTGTTAGATTAGATGAATCTAATAAAAAGAATGAATTTTTGAGAAATCAAATTTCCTCTCAAGATGAGAAGATGAAAAGTTTGGAACAAGAGTTAGTTGAATCTAAGGCTAAAATTGAAAATTTGACTAGTACCAAGCCTGTTGTTGATAACAGAAGTCTTTCTATTTCTCTTAAGCCTAAAGCTGAAAAAGTTTATATCCATCCTTTCAAGAGGAATAATAAAGAAAAGGATTATTTTGCTAGGTTAGACAAAGGGTCCGTTTGGATAGAACTTATTGCTGAAAACTAAAAACTGAAAACTGAAAACACTGTAGCAAAATAATTTTAAAATGTGTGAATAGTACCGCGGGACCCATTTTTAATGAAAAAGTTGCTAAAAAGTGAAATTTGTGGGTCCATGAACAGTGCACGGATGCACTGTTCATGAGGAATTAGTCAACAATTACGGCTTGAAAAAAAAAAAAAACTAAAAACGCGGGGCTTCAAAACGCAACGTGAAAACGTTGAATCCAAACGGGCAAAAAGGTAAAAGTTTTGATATAGATGCTAAAGTTTTTAAACCTATGTCTAAATCTATTGTTAGAGAGCATAATAAATTTGTTTTTGTGCCTACCTGTCACCTTTGTGGTATTGTTGGTCATATTAGACCAAATTATTCTTTGTTGAGGCAAAAACCAAAATCTGATACTAGATTTGTTGTTAGGAATACTGATATTCCTAAATTTTTTCCTGTTTGTCACTTTTGTGGTGTCTCCGGTCACATTTGTCCTAATTGTCATAAATTGAAATTTAAACATTCTGTTTTTAAATCTAGGATATGTGATGATATTTCTCGTGCCATAAGTCCAAATAAATTGTTTCATATGTTTTTGAAATATTTAAGCTTGTTGGCTTGTGAAACGAATTTGCAGGATTTTAGTTTTTCTCAGAAGATTGGTGTAATTTCTCAAATACACTCTGCTTCTCATGAATTTTCACCTACAAAGCCGAAGATTCGTGCTATATGGGTGAGAAAAATTCTCTAAGGTGAGTGTTGCTGACTTGTCCCTGATTTAATTCTTTCAATTAATTGTGGACATGTTTTCTTTTAGTTTTTGGTTGTTTTATTTTTATTTTTAAATCCAAAAACATTGAAAATTTTCAAAAAGACAAAAATATTTTATTTTGAGTCTTGTTTTATTTTTCTTGAGGATTACATGATTTATAATATCTCTCTCTTGATTTAGAACATACTTGACATTGTGGAGAAACTTGAATAGTATATGTTATATGAGTGCTAAGCTATTTTTGATTTTGTGTGAGTATGTACTAGTTTGTACATGTACTCAAGGGTTAATTAAGAAATTGATATTTCTTGTTTTTATACCCTCTATAGCTTAGTTAAGCACTGTCATGCATTGCATTTGCATTGTTCATTTAGCATAATGTGTGCTTTTTTGTTTTTGGTCATAAAATTTTTAAAATAAAAAGATTTTTATTTCTTTTGTATTATACATCATGGATGTGTAATTGAGGTTGGCTATATTATCTTTACATAACATATTTATGTACCTTGTTTAGCTTGGATTAGCTTCTTCTATTGCACTTTACTAGTTTGAGCTTTGTAGTACATGTTGTGTGGGAAGATGTTTGTAGTTTTTGATCACTTTGTCTTAATCTTGAAGTCATATGTCTTTGATTGTCGGACTTGATCTTAATGAGAAAGGCATAAATAACCATTTCACCACTGTTTATTAGCCAATCATGAACACCTTAATGCATATCGTAAGATTTTGTGCTCGAGAAAGTGTAGCACATGCACAAAAAGAACATAAGATGTAACCTCTGTTTAAATGCTAAAATTGGTGTATGCATTATTGGACTTAACGTTAAATCAAATAGATAAAATTGGTGTGTACATTATCCCGGCTATTTTTAATAAGTTTCTGAACAATTAAAATTTGTGTGTACATTATGAGGCAAATCAAGAAATTTACATGATTGCAAGCTTTTATTCTAGGAGATGTGAGAGTTATATGATGTAAATCTTTAAGAGATAGTCTCTTTTAACTGTATGTGATGGATTTTGTAGAAATTGTAATTGATTACTATCTACATATCACCTCACATGTATCTCAAGCTTTTGCTAGTTGCACACACTACACAAATTACTCTTTGTTAAACTTGGTACATGTTCTTGTGTGTGAATTTGTTTTGGCCATCCAAGATTATATTTTTCTTGATGTTGAAACAAAATATGTTCATTGATTGATTTTTGGAGACAAATTGGTTGAAAAAACTTGTTTTTGGAAGATCTGGGTTGAATTCAAATGTTTTTGAAAAACTTTTACTCTCATACTTATGCATATCATTCTTGAAACACTATGCTTTGAGGAGTTTCTGCATAAATTTGTTTTGTTTTTCAAAATTTTCAACTTTCCAGATTTTCGATCGATCGAAATAGTGATAAAAATTTTTGGTTAGCTTCTGCCTGACTCGATTGATATTCGATCGATGCTCGACCGATCAAAACTGAAAAAATTTTAGTCTTTAAGTATTTGACCAAATTTTTTTTATGCATCATTTGTGTTTAGGATTCACATGCATTGCATTGATTTTTTTTATCTATCTTGCAATTTTGCAGTCATATCTCCTATTGTTTTCACACATATCATGCATACACTTTGCTAAATTGGGTACTCAATTTGATTTGAAAATTGATTGATTAATTGTTGAGTCCTTTGTATTTTCTAGTATATGCTATTTTTATGTGTGAACTATAGAAAATATTTTTTTCTTAAGAAATATGATGGCTAATCAATGTGCAAATATTTTCTCTACTTATGCAACTGTTTATGGGTCACATAGTGTCAAGTTTGCATTTATTAAAAGAGAGAATATTTTTATTTATGTGTATCCTCAACTTTATTTTTTAAATTTAGGTTTGTGTGTTTTTATTTTTCCCCACCTCCTAAATATTCCCCAAAACTTGTTTTATTTTTTCCTATTTTTATAGGGGGAGAAATCTTTTTTTTTAAACCTTTGTTGTTCTTAGGGGAAGTTGTTGCTCTTCATTGGGGGAGTTGTCTCTTTTTTTAATAGAGTTATCTTGTTTTGTGTTCCCTTAATTCTCTATTTCCTCTTGTTCTCTGTTGAGTTGGTACTCTTTGATTGAGTTGTTTCTGTTAATACATGACAAAAAGGGGGAGATTTAAATGAAATGTGGGAATATGTGTGGAAAATACAAGAATGTTCTGTTTAGGAGGAGTTGAAATTGTTTTTGATGTATCTAACTTAGGGGGAGAGTTAGTTTGCATATTTGTTGTTTTACTGTTTTTCTATCACACATGCGTTTATGCGTTTGTTGAGTATTTCAGGAATATACAGGTTGATTCAGTTGTGCTTCTGTCTACACTTGCAACTGATGGATAGTAGTTAGGTTGAATTGAGTTTAGTGCTTTTTAAATTTGATTGGGCTTTTTGTAACTCTGAGCATTTCATTTTTGTTATGTGTTTTGTCACGGATTGCCAAAGGAGGAGATTGTTAGGTTTTAAGACCTTAAGGACTAATTTATTAGAACTTCAATGTGTATTGTGTTGGCAAACCATGATCAAAACATTTAGTCTAGGTTTAGACTTGCTCAAAGTTTGGTTTAATGTAAGTTTGGAATCGAGTAATTGCAGGAAATTATTGTTCTATTTCTACACGGCTCGATCGATCGAAGAATAGACTCGATCGATCGAGAATCATGGATCAGGAATTTTTCTGCAGAATTTGAAGTCGGTCCAAACACAGTTCAAGCCCATTAAGGATTAGGGTTTCCGATCTATTTCTCCCACTATATAAAGGAAACCCTAAGCACGTTTTTAAAGGCTTCTAAGAGAGAGAAGAGAGTGCCTCTTTTTGTTTTTAGGGTTTGCTCCTAAAAGCTCTCTAGAGTCTTTGTTGCTCATATTGCTCTTTGTGTGAATCTCATGTGAGATCTGAGAGGTGCTTACCTTCACACAAGCTTAGGATTATCAAGAAGGAGATTGCTTCAAGAACTTGATGATCATTCAGTTGCTGTCATAAGACCTTAAAGATACAAGCGGGGATGCTTGTACTTGCTGAAAAATCTAAGAAAGAAGGAGTCCGTGGTCTCAGAGCTTGCACATGGTCGTGTCAGTAAGTTCTACTGGTGGGTAGTAATAGGATGTTAGTGGTCTAAGTCGTTATTGTACAACGTCGATTCTTTCATAGTGGATTCAAGTTTACCTTGAAGATAGCTAGGTTAAATCCTCCCCAGGTTTTTTACCAGTTTGGTTTTCCTGGGTCATCATATCATTGTATTATTTATTATTTCCGCTGCTTTGCATGATATGATTGTTATTGTTTTAACCTAGATCTGAATAATAAACCTAAGTATTCACTTGGTTAATTAATTAGGTTAAACAATCTAGTTTTTTCAAGGGTCTAAATTCTAACAGTTTTTTATTTTTAAATTTGGTATATGCATATAAAAATTTTGTTTATTTGAAAATATATTAATTTCAGAAATTATTACACCTACTTTTTTTTAGAATAAAAATTATTACACCTACTATATACTAAGGAATAACTATCACAACTATTTTGAGGAGTAATAATTATTTCTCATTTTAAATAATATCTATTCATAAAAAATCATTATTCCGTGTAATAAAAACAAAACCAAACTACATTTTACAATAATTACATTTTACATTTTACATTTTACATACACTTACTTACAATAGAATGTTTTTGGGTTACTTCGTGTTACTCTTTAAAAAATAATTCAAGCAGGTTTTTTTCCCTTTTGTAAAAAGTAGTTTATGTGTTGAAGTATTCCCGTTTGAGATCAGCATTTCTTTTTGTGTAGTAATGCATGGATACAAGCCTCAACCTATCCAAAAAAGATAGATGCAACACAAAATTTAATGAATTTAACACTAACAATATTAAAGTTACCTTCATATAAACAATGGCCGCGCCAGGATTTTTTTCTAGGAAGGTCAATAGTGTCAAAGCTAGAAATTTGTTGTGGGAGGAGTAAAAAATAAAATAATAATTTTTTTTGTATATACAACTTTCATATTATATTGTTAAGTTATGATTTTTCTCATAAAATTAGTATTGGCTTATTCTATGACAAAAAGTGTTGTAATTGTATAAATTTATTTCCTTGTATTTTTGTGGGATTTATTTGTAATGGATTTAGTATTAAGTGGTGAAGATTTGATCAAGATAGCTAAAGGTCACATGAAAAGCACATGCAGGAAAGTTAACAGTCAGGCTAGGTGTCCAGCTCAGTACAGCCTATCCAGGAGGTTAACTCGCGACTTGGATTCACGACTTGCACCAGTCACGAGTGACCCGCAAAGTTCTCCTGTTTTACTGAAAATTATGACTTTTCATATTCCCATCACATATACTATATATACCCTCATTACCCACATAAATGAAAAATGAGCCTATTGAGAGGAAAACCCTAAGAGAGGTTTCTACAACACACCCACCTTATTAGAGAGAAAGCTACTTATTCTTAGAGAGAAATCTTTGTAGTCTCTTCTCCTCCCCTCTCCCATTGTTATACTCATTGAGAGGAGATTTGTACCCAAACACAACTCACACTCATTTAGAGTGTTGAGAGTATTTTTGGAGCTTTGGGAAGCATTGGAAGATGCCAAGGATGGTGGAAGCAATATGGAGCTTATTACGGGGTTTGAAAAGCTAGAGAAGACACTATTAGGCTTAACCTTGTTGGAGCAAGAAGCTTAAAGGGTTTAGGTGCATCGGGTAGATTAGGCTTGGAGGGTCTATTGCTATTCATTTATCCCAACTAATTTTCTAGTGGATCATTTTACCACTTAGAGGGCGGCGGAGAGGTTTTTCACCTAGTTCTTCGGTTTCCTCTTCGATAACACATGCCGGTGTTATCTTTGTGTTTGCTTCTCTCTTCCCTACTATTTTCCTTTTAATTGCTATTGTGTTTATGATTAATTATGATTTAGAGTGTTTTGCCAATTTCCGTATTGCTTATATTTATCATTCCGCACATATATTGTTTGAATATAAGCTTGTCTTGGTAATTTTGTAATTGGGAGTCTAAACATTCACTAGTGTTTTACACACCAAGTGAGCTTGCATATATAAAATAATTTTTTTTTGAGAATATATATAAAATAATCTAAAATAATATTCTAAATACAATTTAGTATACAAACTGTATTATACAATAGTCTAAAAATTATTAATAGTTTAAAGATCGATACGACGACAACCATTGAATGCATAAATAAATGTGGGTTCCAGTTAGCTCAGCTGGTAAAGTCACTGATGGTTGTATAAGAAATTTGGGGTTTAATCCCCGCCTACACCAAAAACTGATTGGTGTCTTGGTTTGATAATAAAGATCTATTATCAAAAGCGGACGTCATAGGTTGAAACTCTCTAAAAAAATGCATAAGTAAATATAATTAAATAACCAATTCAAAAAATTTGTCAAATTAATAATAATTTATTATATTTATATGTACTAACAATTAAAAAAAATTATAAAAGAAGAATAATAACACACATAAGATTCGGTCTGGGAGTAAATGTGAAACTAAGAAAAAAGAATAGTAATTGATATAAGTTTTTGCTTTTAAAGTGTATTACTTTTTAACCATACACATTGTCATTCTATTGGAATCAGAGCAGGCACTAAAAGACTTCTTGGACTTGGAAATCTATAAAGCACTTATCAACCAACTTGATTAGACAGAGAAAATCAGTCAAAACTTGCCACTTAACCTTTATTTTAAAATTATTATGTAAATATTGTGAAAGTAGCACTAAGTTGAGCATATTCAAACTTATTGTAGCTAGATTTAAACAAAATTTATGCTCAAAGTGTTCAAAATTTTATTTTGAGAGGTCAAAACCAAAAAAAAAAATTTAAATTTGATATATAATTTCTTTTTCTTCTTTTTTTTTGCCCAAGTTAGGGGGTTCGTTTGAACCCCTGGCCTGGCTGTAGAGCTGCCCATGCATATAAAGAATCAAATGTTATAGTTTATTCACAACATTTAACAGAAAGCGAAGAAGATTAATTTATAAAAGACTTACTTACTTACTTTACCATGGACAATAAAAAAAATATTTATAATTGAAGTAATCTCACATGTGGTTTTGGCCTAAAATCAATTTGCCTACTTATGGTTTAAAAAATATTATTTTAAAGTAAGCTATATATGTTTGTATCCCGTAACTCATCTTTATTAAAAATATAGGTAAATAGGTATTTTGTATTCCACATAAGTTATTAGAAATAAAAAAAAAATTTCAAATGAACACTAAATGATAATTAGAGACCAAAATGATAATTAAATAATTAAACCCAAGAAAAAAAAAACACTCTACAAAAGTAACGAAACTCAAAACTAAATACAAATCTTCTCTCTCTTTTTATTTAGGGTAAAATATTATTTTGGTCCTTAAATTTGAAAAAAATCTTTTTTCATTTTTATACTTTGTAAAAATATCTTTTATTAGTTTGGAGATAAAAATAAGAATGAAAAAAAAAACCTTTTAAAAAAAATAATTTAAGCCTTTAAGAATAAAAAATGATATATAAATTTTTAAATTTAAGGAAAAGAAGTAAAACATTTTCAATAATGGAACCAAAGAGAACTTTTCAATAGTTTAGAAATGAAAATCAACAATTTATATTTTAAGAAGACAAAATTTTGGTAAAATTTGAGAACTAAAATAGCAATTTTTTTTCATTTTATTTATTCTTTTTAGAAATAAATAAATAACTAATAACTAAATACAAATCATGTCATGGTAAAAACAAAACACAAATACTGCTTACAAAAAAAAAAAAAAAAAACCAATACGACAAACGAAATCCTATCTTGGATACTGCAAACTTTCCTATTGGGAGTTTGGTACTGCAATACCCAAAACAAAAGGCAAGAGAAAAAAGACATCCAAAGCAGTGAAGCTATTTTTTTAGCTATTTGGCACTATAAAAAGCTATTTTATCTATTTTACCTATTCATTTTATAAAACATCTAGCAACAGTAAATCTATTTTAACTTTCAGCATAATAAAATAATATAAATATCACAATAAAATAATATATCTACTGCACTAAAATAATATATCAAAAAGCCACCAAACCAGCGCTATCCCAACCCCGAAGAAGACGTGTATGTGTTCACCTACGTCACATCCAGGTTTGTTTCAGTGCAGCCTCCACAAGAACTCGAGTCATGACAACGGAAGCCACCACAACGGGTCGTTTTCGCAGAATCGGATCAACATGCGTAGATCTGCGACGAAGAACTCACTGGTTCGAATCGGAGGCGTGGAAGGAGAGTGGGTGAAGAGAGCCTTGATAGCTCTGATCCGCCCATCCTCGCATTAGCTTCGCCAGCAATCCAACTTTGAGCCCACGCTGAGCCGACTCTGTGTCATGTCCAAGGCCGGCGATCTCTGATTTGGTTTGCACAGGTTGGTTCTTGTTTTTTCAAGCAAAAAGAGAAAATAAATAAGGAATAAAAAAAAAGTAAAGTAGTATTATTTTAAAACATGTAGGAATTAAAAAAATATTTTCAAGTTTTAGCTTCACTTTCCGTACGAAACCAAAAGTAGCTTCGTACGGAAGCTCGAAGCTTAAAAATTTTAGCTTTACCTATATTAATGTAGTGTATTTTTTGTGTTTTAGTGAAGCTAAAATAGCAATATAGCTATTTAGCTTCACTATTGCTAGTGCTCTAATGCAATACTACTTCCTCTTTCAGCAAACACACACTCACTCCCTATTTAAACGTGCTTGCCTCTCTCACACTTCCATTCAAAACCTCTCTCTCTCTCAGGTGAAATGATGTCGTTACAATGGAGGCGTTCCAATTCCAAGCGATACGTACAAGCTAGGTTTCTAGCTAGTTCAAGTGAAAGCCGTCTAGATTATCATTCTAAATTCATTGCCTTCCGAAGATGTCACCTAGTCCATTGGTAAAGTTTAGTGGATATGCCAGACCTGGGGTTGAGTCTTCTTAGGAGCTTGCATACCATCAAGCTTACTAAACTACTAACAAGCAAATGAAAGAATGAAACAAAAACATTAGTTGTCTTTTTTACCTATTCTTGTCCCAAGAAAGATTACTGGGCACAAGCTTATTTTTGTGAGTGGCACACTTTTGTAATTAAGTGGACTACCTTCAAGATGTCTGGATTTATGGGTTCCCTGGGTGGTCACCTCATTGTGTCATATAGACATCATATTAGTTTTTTTTTTTTAATTATATATATTGTTAATTAGGGAAGTAATAGAAGGTATGACTTTATATAGAATAGAATAGGAGAAAAAAATGTATGTGGCTGACCCTAACTGATTTGTGTAAGGATCCGCCAGTCACCAAAAGTTTAGGACTGAGGCTTTGTTGTTGTTGTTAGTTTTTATATATTATAAATCTCACCAACTATATGTATACGAAATTGAACTAAGTATTAACCCTAGAAGAGGTTGCTAAAATTTATTTGATTTATTTGTTTATTATAAGCCGTCTGATTTAGTGCTACGTCACTGTTACTATATTCTAATGTATTATTTATTGTCATTGCAATGCACTATGATTTTGAGCATGCATAATTCCTTTCGTAAGTTGTGCAAAGTGAGATGCAATCCATATGTTACACATGGCAAAAGTAAAGGTGATTTTGATGTGGTTGTGGTGACATTCGAGGGTGGGGTTATAGCAACGTATATGCGGTGGCATTGTGCATGCGGTACTTATTTGGTTTTATTTACAGAAAGATTGTGATGGCAATGGTTACTTCACTGGGGGTGTAATGGTTGTACATTTAAGGAATGGTGGTGATTGAGGGTCATAACACTAGCATAAGCTAAGTTTTGTTGATTTCTCTAGTGAAGTTGCATATGTTGATTAGAATTATTAGAATTGGTATTATGTGAATATTGTTGTAACCATGGTGGCCAATACTGTACCGGTACCGGCCGGTACATACCGTACCGGCCAGTGCACCGGTACCGGTACACTTTTATATTGTACCGGAAAAAATACCGGCCGTACCGGCCAATTTCGGGCAATACCAGCCGGTACAGAAAAAAGCTTTTTTTTTTTTTTTTTAGTTTTGTAATTTTTGAAGTTTTGTAAGGGCATAATGGTAACTTATTTACATTAACTTATTAGTATTATTTATTTTCTTAGTATGCAATGAACAACTAAGCTTTCTATTTTTTATATTGTGTTTTTTTTTCTTTTAATTGATACTAAAGTCTAAAACTATGAATAATTTGTTCTGAATTGAGGTAATGTTTTATGATAAAATTTTATATTTACTATAGTATAAGTGAAATATTATATGTTTATAAACATGGTTCTAGAGATTTTGGTGTGTGTGTGTGTATATAAAATAGCGGTAAACCCGAAACGGTACACCGGTATTGACCGGTATCCGAAATATATCGTACCGGTGGCCAAACTAGTACAGCCTCCGGTACGGTATTGACTTCCTTGGTTGTAACACGTTCGAAATTTTGAAGGTCTAATTTTGGATATGGGCTCTATTGGAAAGAAAGTCTGAAATATAGCTTCAAGGGGTAGCACAATCATTTAGGGACCACACATTTATGAAGTGGAGGTAATTGATTTGAATCTTGTCTTTTCCTTCTTGTGGCCAACTCCAAGAAGTAGTACAATCAGTTGGGATTACGCCTCATGAAGCGGAGTTCACTAGTTCGAATCTCTCTCTTCCCCCTTCTCCTTGGGCCAAAACATACTTATTTGAAAAAATAATAATATCCTTACTAGTAGAATTAGAATTTACCATCACCCTATGTTTCTCTTTGATATTGTCATAATCATTGGGGTCCTAGATTGTTTGGTTTTAATGAATTATAATAATATATTTCTCTATTGGATCCTATGTTAATATTGTGTTAGTTTGGAAACATTTGTGGTGTTGTTTTAGTTACATTTGTGGTATTGTGTTAGTAGAGCCAAAACTATTATAGGTTTTTTGTAAATAGGTTATCAATATTACAGGTTCTTTGTAAACAGGTTATTATGGAAAAAATAAAATAAAATAAAAATTACCTATAGTGGCGGTTAGAAGCGCCGCTAAAAGTGTGCTTGGAATGTTTTATAGGAAACCCTTTAGCAGCGCTTATTGCCCCCCACTAAATGTGGACACCAATAGCGGCGGTCAAAAGCCCACTAGAAGTGTACTTGGAACGTTTTAACCCTATAGCGGCGCTTATTTCCCGCCGCTAAATGAGGACACCAATAGCGGGAATTTAAGACCACCTGCTTTTAAATTTGTCTTTCTTGTTTTAATTTTTCCAAATGTCAATGGAACCAAGTTTGAAAGCTCGAATATGTGTGAAAATACAAGAGCTATTTAGACCCCCAAATTAAAAATTATGGCTCAGTTGATTTTACTCTAACTTAAACTAAGTGCGGAATAGAGTAAATGCAAGCGAATAAACAATAAAACTACTTTAAGCCATATTCATCAAATATCAACAATAAAATGAAAGCTAAAAGAGTAGGGAAAAAAGATGCAAACACAAGATAACACCAAGACGTGTTATCGAAGAGGAAACCGAAGAACTTCGCGAAAAACCTCACCGCCGCCCTCTAAGCGGTAAATCGATCCACTAGAGAATAAGTTGGAGTATACAAATAACAAAAAACCCTCCAAGCCTAGTCTACCTCATGTACTTGAGCCCTCCAAGCTTCTGCTACCAACTAACTTGACGAAGCCTTGTCTTCTTTAGCTCTCCGGATCACGCAATTCAGCCCGATTGCATCCACCAAACAAATACTTCTTCCAATGCTTCTCAGCAGTACCAAAATCTCACTTTACACTCAAAATGAGTGTGGTAAGTGTTTGGGCTATCAACCTCTCAAGGATTTGGATATGGAGAGGTAGGAGTTGAGGAAAACCACAAAGGATTGCGCAGAGGATTGTGGGTATAGTAATCTCTAACTCTCAAGGGTAAAATCTAGGGTTTTTTCTCTGAAAAAACACTCCTTCCAATATTTGGGTATATATAGTGTGAGTGAAGACATGGTGTAGCAAGTATGCCAAAATAGCAAAACAAAATGTTTCGCGAGTATTTCGTGGAAAGGCCTTACCTGCAAAATACTCACGAAAACCAGTTGTCATGACTCTTCACATTCCAGTCATGTGCTCTGCACGTGGCTCACCTCGCGGGAAGGCTTCTCGCGAAATCCACTTTGTCTACAATAGGCGCTTGAGTCTTTACACTCTCTCTCACACACAACTCACACAATAAAATCTCATATAAAATACAGGATAAAATGATTGAAAAAAAAAATACAATCAAATTTGGCACGAAATCAAAGCCAACATAAAATAGTTGTAAATAACAACTTTACAAAGTTCTTAACCAATATTTTTAAATGCGCTAAGAAATAATGATGATTTATTAAGTTAAAAGTATTGCAGTTTCGTTTGCTTTTTTAAAGATTAATTATGATTTCTCAAATCCATGTTATCTGCACTAAGAAGGAATGATTTCTATTGTAGTCTTCAGTTGTTTTGAATTCTAAATTGGTGTTTAGATCAAATTTCTTGCTTGCTTGCTTTTATTATTTTTTATTTTTTAAATCTACTCTACCTTGATTTGATCTATCTTCTAAAATTGATCCATTGAGAGGAGTAAGCAAAAAAAATTTGTGGAAGTAATTAAGAGGAGTAATATAAGGCCAAAATAAAAATGCAAAAATAAGAAGTAGCAGTGTCTTAAACAGTTTAAGTTTGTTAATAAACTTTCAAATGAATTCCGGGTTTGCCTTCGTATGTGACAGAGACTCAAAACATTCTGTAAACTATTAGCAATGCTTACAAAAACAGAAAATGATCGTGCAGGTAGGACATTGACACAGGTTCTTTTTTGTTTAAACTGGGTGACGAAAAAATTAATTACAAAACAGAGGTAATTTATTGAACTAGTAGGATTCACGGTTAAAGAGATTTGAACTGACACGTCGAGACGAAGATTGTTGGCCTCCATTCTCGCCTCCTTGTGAGTTGCGCCTCCTTTCCTTTCCTTGCCATGCTTGTTGCTTCTATAAGTTTGTTGTTTTTGTTTTTATTATTATTGTTACTATTTTTGTCTTGCTATAGGACAAATATCTTTTGGAGCTGTTTAATTACTTTGCTACGGAGTATTATTTTTTGTTTTTGGCTAACTTGGTGTGCTCGCACTTTTGGAAGTTGTAGTGTTTCTCGTATCCATCTGAAGTTTCAACGAGTGTAAAAACTAAAAAGCAATGCTTCATCCATATAAAGTTGGACTTAAAAACGGTTTATAAATATGAACCAGAATTGCATAGATTAGATGCCATTTTTGGGAAAAATCACCTGCGTACTAATGAATACGCAAGTCCTGCACTCTTAGCATTTTTTTTTTTTTGATTGATGCACTCTTAGCATTTGGTCCAATAAGAAAGTGACACAACGCAGAGTCAAGTAGTAGCAGCTCTAGGAATTTTTTTTAGGGTGGTCACCAAAAAACTTAAGTTATACAAAATTTCTTCATCCAATTAATCAGTTGGTTGATGAGATGGCTATTTCAGAATTAATTGATTTAGAGTTGCATGTGTGGAGAAGTGATATGATCATGTCATTGTTCCATAAAGAAGATGCTGATGCAATTACCAAGATTCCTCTTAGAAGAAGGGTTGTTCCAGATTCAATCAGTTGGTTGCACAATAAAAATGGGAAGTTTATTGTTAAGTCTGCATATAAGGTGGCAAGAAGAATGAGAGGCAATGGGAATCGGGCTGAATCTTCAGGGGTTGTGTTGGGAAAATTATTTGGCCAGTCTTGTGGAAGCTCTATATACTAAATAAAATTAAAATTTTCAGGTGGAGGACATGCAATGATATTCTACCTATAAAGACCAATCTAGTAAAGAGACGGATAATTAATGTGGACAAATGCCATATTTGTACCAGGGATGAGGAATTAACAATTCACGCTTTATGGGACTGTGCTGCGGTGACAGATGTGTGGGCTAGGAGCATACCGAAATTGCAGAAGGGAGTTTCAGGTTTTCGAGATGTAATGCAGCTGATGGAGAATCTGGTGAATGGGCTTTCAATTGAAGAATTGGAGCTGTTTTGGGTTCAATGTTGGGCTCATATGGAACCAACGTAATTGTGTACTGTATGGAGGCAGTTGAAGAACCCGACCAGTCTTAACAAGAGAGCAAAGGAATTTTTGGAGGAGTTTAAGCAAGCTCAAGTGCATTTAGCAGTGAGTCCAATGGAGCAACCAAGTGGTGAAGTCTAGCAGCCAGCTCCTCCAATGCTATACAAGTAAAACTTTGATGCAGCAATATTTTCTAGGATGGAGAAATTTGGTATTGGAGCAATAATCCGAAATGAGAAGGGCAAAATCATGGCTGGTATGTCTGCTATTGGGCTGAAGGTGGATGCAAGTGAGGAAGCTGAACTCCTCGTGTGCAGAAGATCTCTTGAATTCGCTGTGGATGCTGGTTTCACTAGACTAATGATAAAGGGAGATAATACCAACGTTATGCAAGCTATTTCTTCAGATGTGGCTAACTATTCATTCCTAGGTAATGTAGTGGATTAAAACTAGTGGGTTAAAACTAGTAAGATTAGGAGGGGAGGTAATAAGGTCGCGTATGTTCTTGCTCAACATGCTAGAAATTTAGAATATGATTTGTACTGGTTGAAGCACTCTCCCCTACCATCTTTGGAAGCCTTGTATCAGGATTCGTCATTATTATGATTAAATGAATGAAGTTCCTTTCTCAAAAAAAAGTTATACAAAATTTAATAAAGAGACAACTTGAATATATCAATGTCAACAAAAAAAAACATGAAATATTACAAATTTTTGTACTAGCAAAGAGGAAAAAAAAAACTAATAAGAGATAAAGTGGAAATCGAAAATGCTAATACGAGAATAATAAAGTGACCACAACAATTTCATAACAAATCTTATGTAAAAAGTTGTTATTGGTAGGTAAAAAATGTCAATATTGAGCCTAAATTAGAATTAATAACAACTTACCACATAAGATTTATTGTGAAAATATTAAGAATGTAACATTGCAATTATTTTTGTTGAATTCAAATTCTTGTGATCCTCAAGTCATATTGTTTAACATTTTTATTAGGGTGGTCAAAATAAGCTAATATAATATATAATTTTTTTTGTAAGTATATAATATATACATCTTTTCAAGTCAGGTGGTCATTGAATAGATTAAACTAATTATTTATAGATTTATTTTTTGCTAAGTATAAAAAAAATTGGCAAGAATGGAGCCGCCACTAGAGTCAAGTGGGTTATTATTGTATACTCTGGAAGTATGCTCTCTCTCTCTCTCTCTCTCTCTCTCTCTCTGTGTGTGTGTGTGTGTGTGTGTGTGTGTGTGTGTGTGTGTGTGTGTGTGTGTGTGTGTGGATCCCATGCCCTCTCCCTCTAAGAGATTAAGAGGGATGAAGCATACTTCCGGAGAGGGATGAAGCATACTTCCGGAGTTTGTAATTATTTCCCAAGTTAAACACATCATCACCATTCAACACTATAACGTGTTATCACTTGAAGCCAAACACATCCCAAATCTCTGTGATGGACTTATAGAGTTTTGGGTTGTTTGGTCACTGGGCTAGGTGGGATTTATTTGAGGTTTTGACTTTTGACTACTTGCATGATTCAGTACAATTCTCTTTGATTTATTCGACACTTGAGTTTGCCCCAGCTATCACGTTTAAGGATTATATATTCACCAATTACACAGCTGATTACATCTAAGAATTACAGGCCCTGCTGCTCTTAAATTTAAAATTTGTACCTTTTTTATTTAGTTTTTATTATAATAAAATAGAAAAAAATTGTACTTATGGAGACAAGAGTCTACTTTGCATGCTAAAAACAGAGCATGGCATTCCGTTGATGAATAATGCTAGAGATACAAAATATTTTACAAATAAATTTACAAATTGATGATGTGGTGAGTGATTATTGGTTAATTAAAAAGTGATAATTATTGTGGGTCTTGATAAAAACCAATAAAAAATTGGCCACATCAACATTTTGTAAAATTATTGTAAAATAGTTTGTGGTTATAACATTACTCTACATTGACAACAACGACAGCCGGCATTTTCCTTTTTGTCTTTAAGTTCTCAACCTTTGCTAATCATGGATGGGAGCCATTCACTGGCCAAGGGAAGGGGGTCCATGGCACCCCCAATTTTTATTTAAAAAAAATTTCTATATATACATGTGCTGAATTTGAAATTGGGACCCTATAAAATCAAACTTAACCTTCCAAGCAAAATTCTTAGACCCTTACAATAAGCACAAATGATAACAACAAACGGACTTAATACCAAAATTTAAGAGTAATTATATTTTACCACCTTAAACTATACCCTTAATTACATTTTGCACTCTAAAATTTTAGAATGCATAGTTAGCACCCTAAACTACAATTCATGTTACACTTTGCACTCTACTGTCAATTTTGCCATTATCTTAGACAGAAAATTAAAGTTTATGGCACAAAGTATAATTGGAAGTATATTTTACGGTGGTAAAATATAATTTTTCACTTGTTTCTAAGAAATTGAGAAGATGAAAAATTGAGTCATTTCACATAATTCCATCCAGGAAGATGGTAGAGTTAACAGCGATGTGCAAAGTGTAACACCAGTTATAGTTTAGGGTACTAACAGCATTGGGAAATTTTATGGTGCAAGTGTAATTTGGGATTGCCATTGCTGGTATTCATGAGTTGAAGAAAGGTGGATTCCATGGAACTTTAATGAAAGTAGTTATTGCTACAGTTAATCGCAGTCGAGAACTTTCCCAAAGCTAGTCATATCAACTTCTTTTCCAATTCTGGTAATGCTGTTATGCAATTGAGTCTCCAATTTATTTTAACTTATTATTATTTTTTAGAATATTTGAATAGGTTAGCTCTGATAGTAGAAGACCAGAAGCTACATAAGATAAAGAAGACAATGACTAGTTCTGGATTCCAACGATAACATTAGAGCCAAAACGGTGACGTTTGATTTAATAACAAACGACATCGTTTTGGATCTAAATGATTTGACCTTATGAACATGACAAACACGGTGCCGTTTCTACTTAAAGTAAACGACACCGTTTCGTGCTTCTTCACTAAGGCTGCGTTTGTTTCAACGACAAAGGAAATCAGGAAAATATTTTCCACCGTGCTTGCTGTTTGGGATGCTCAGAAAATTCAGTCAAAGAGAAAATTAAATCAGTTGACTGTAAAATAAGGGGGCTTCAGGCGGAAATCATTTTACACTTTCATTTTACCTTCAAACCATTTCTGTTCTCCTCAAAAAATTTCTCTCCTCACTCGCTCTCATCACTCACACCAAGCCCAAGCCGAAGGACGGAGAGAGCTATCGCCGGTGAAGACCAGATCCAGTCCCCGACCCACGGCCTCGCCGGTCCGATCGCGCCGCTCAAACCCGTTGCCGATCTGATCACACCGGCTCAGCTCCTCCATCGTGCTCAAACCCATCTCCAATGAACCCAGCTAAACCCACCTCAATTTCACCACATCCCAGTCCCTGACCGTCGTGCCTGCAAGCCCCTCGGCCGGTGAAGGTAGTTTCTCATCTGCTTCACCTTCGTCCTCTTTCTCACTCATCGTCGATCTGATCCAATCCCCCACCCACGCCGTCGCTACCCTTTCTTTTTTCTTTTTTTTTTTGTAAAATAACATTTTTGCTTGGGTTTTGGAGGATTGGTGGTTGGGGTGACTCATGGGTTTCAGTGGTGGTGGGTTGGGGGTGAGTTTAAGCATTGATGGTGGTCAATTGGGGTGGTGGATCGTTGGCTACGGTGGTTTGTGGGTTTCAATGGTGGTGGATTATGGGCATTGGTAGATGGTTTTGATATTGATTTTGAGATTAATGGGCTTTGATTTTGATTATGATTTTTCAGATTAATTGGTTATGTGGTCGATGATGATGGATGGGTTTGTAGTGGGTGGCGGTGGCTGGGTTTGTAGTGGTCGGTGGTGGATTATTGCAATTTTTTATTATAAAATTTGTTTGGAACTTGAGAAAATGGTTGAGAAAATGTGAGAAACTAGTAGAAAATTTACATTTTCAAAATGTTGCCAAACACTTGAAATTATGTTCCAACATAATTTTTAAAATGCAACCAAACACTAGAAAATATTCTCCTTTCCCGAAAATGTTTTCACCTGAAATTATTTTACACTCAGAAAATATATTACACTGAACCAAATGCAGCCTAAGTATCAAATTTGTTCCAAAATCACTCTGTTCTTCACCTCCACGAGCTTAGCCTCCATGATTTCCTATTCAGGCATTTGTCTTAGATGACAGCTGCAACACAATCAAAATATCCTGTTATCAGTTTGTTAGGATTCTGTTAGAATAGAACCTTCTAGTAGGTTCTAGAATCAGTCTAAGCTGTGCTCTATAAATAGAGCTTTTGTGTAATGTATTAGTTTTGTGAGCTTGAAATATATTTTAGCAGTTTTAATCACAATCTATCTCTCTATTTTCATTCTGCCATTGTTGTTGATCACAATCTATCTCTCTACACTTACTAGTGGGGGGCCATGCCCCCCCCCCCCCCAAATTTTTTTAAAACTTCATAATGTATATGTATTTTGCAATTTTTTTAAAATATTAGACCTTAAAATTAATAGTTAACCCCTCCAACAAATAAAAGTTGGCCCCTACAAAAAGTAATTGAACAACTAATTGTGGGTTCCAAAAAATATTGGTTAATAACAACAAACTATCCATCTTGTAAGCAAAGAAAAGTACTTCATTTTAGTTTTTTCTTCTCTTAATTGGTAAGTTTTAGTTGTTGAGTTCAAATAGTAAGTTTTTAATAAAAGCAACTTTTAGAGTTATTTTGTTTTATTTGGATTAAGTCTTTCAATGTTGTTGTTAAGTTTCGTGGTGTTTGTCAATACTTGATTTAGTTATAAAATGTTAAATGAAAAAAACTACACTAAGGATATGTAATGTTTAGGGATGACAATACTTAAAAAGCAATTCTCTTGAACACACACACGTGTGTGTTAAAATATCAATATGTAGTTGCGTAATGAATGTATATATAAAAATGTAATAAGGCCCCCCAAACCAAAATTTCTAGCTTTGCCCCTGACAAACTCGTGAAGTTGGAACACTTTAGGCAAAAGTTTACTTCAACTTCAAGAGCAAATATCTTGAATCTAATCAAGCTTGAGTAACAAAGTCTCAAGAAAGGGAATGAATCTGTGAATAGTTTTTTTGCATAAGATCAAAGTTGCTTGAGACAAACTCCTTGTTGTTGGATTAATTGTCGATAATGAAGAACTTATATGCATTGTTCTTCGAGTTTTACTTATGGAATTTGAACACTTTTGTTCTGCAATTCGTTCCAGAAGTGATCCAATCACTTATGAGCAACTCTCTATCATGTTGCAAAGTGAAGAGCAAGCCATGACAGAGAATTCTGAAAATTTCTCCTATTTTTTAGCAATGTTTGCCTCTAACAATAAAGCCTCTGGTCATCCACAGTCTCAATCTCATACACAAGGTGGATCCAATAGAGGTTGAAACGACTCTAATAGAGGAAGAGGTGGAGGAAGGTATAATAATAATGGACAACTGTATTCTTCTCAGTCACACCAAACCTATCCTTCTCAAGGCTATTCAAGTCAAAATTCACCTTCATCTCAATTTGGTGGCCAAACACTGTAAGAGTGATAGACCTACTTGTCAAATTTGTGGCAAATTTGGTCATCAAGGCCTTGACTGCTATCACAGAATGAATTTTTCCTGCCAAGGTAGAAATCCTCCAACAAAACTAGCAGCTATGGCATATGCTTCAAATACAGCAATTACCAACAATCAAGATCCTTGGCTAGCTAATTTAGGAACATCTGACCATCTCACAGCCAATCTCAACAACCTTTCCATTCAAAATGACTAGTTCTGGATTCCAACGATAACATTAGAGCCAAAATGGTGACATTTGATTTAACAACAAAAGACATCGTTTTTATTCTAAATGGTTTGAGCTTATAAACATGATAAATATGGTGCCATTTCTACTTAAAGTAAACGACACCATTTCATGCTTCTTCACTAGGTCTCAATTCTATTCTAGAATCACTCTGTTCTTCACCTCCACGAGCTTAGCCTCCATGATTTCCAATTCAGATATTTTGTCTTAGATGACAGCTATGACACACTCAAAATATCTTGTTATATATAAGTTTGTTATAAGTTTGTTAGAAATCTGTTAGAATATTCAGTAAAAATAAAAAAAAATCTGTTAGAATAGAACTTTCTAGAAGGTTCTAGCTGGATTTAGTCTAAGCTATGGTCTAATGTATTAGTTTTGTGAGCTTGAAATATATTTTAGCAGTTTTAATCAGTCTTTCTCTCTGTTTTCATTCCAGCCGCCATTGTTGTTACACTTCTCTTTTTGTAGTTAATGGATATACGCATCTTTTGGCTTACTAGTTTTCACACTCAGTTGGCTACAATTCTTGGACTTCAGTTTTAGTATCTAATTCATAACAAAACCAAAAAAAAAAAAAAAGATTACTCTTTGCATGACTAAAAAAGACAAAAAGGAAAAAGGCTGACTGTTGGATGCAACTGGTTCCTTTTCTCTTTTCTAGTTTCTACTTTCTACTTTCTCTATGGAGCTGCTTCAAGCACCAGGGTGCTTGGTATTAAAAATGAGAGAATGATACGTTAGAAAATTGAAAAGAACTAAAGAAGTGGTGCAATACAGATTAAGGAGCAATTGGATCACCAAGACCCTTAATCTGGGCTCAAATAAAATTCTGGCAAATACAGTTTTGATTGAGGTAGAAATTTTGGTTTTTGAAGCTTGATTCCTCTTGTTATTTTGAACTCTCTTTTAATTAGATGAAAGTTATGGAGAAAAATGGGGAGATTCTAGCATTTTACCCCTATTTTTTAAAATATTTGGCAATATGCCCTTATTTCCAAACTATTTAGGTCCATGCCTTTGTTTTGAAACTCAATTTCCTCAAAATCAAGTTTCAATGAAGAACACTATTGGTTTAAAATTGAGTTGTGCCCGATCAAACTTTAAAAAAAAAAAAATTTAAAATTGCATGGAACTCGAGTTCCATTGAAAACACCGCTATAGGTGTTACTGAACGTCACTATAGGTTTTGGGCTGATCAAGCTAAAAAAAATTGCATGAAAATGCCGCTATAGGTGTTACCAAATGCCGCTATAGGTTTTAGGCTGATCAAACTTGAAAAATAAATTGCATGGAACTCGAGTTCCATTGAAAACGCCACTATAGGTATGGAACTTGAGTTCCATGCAATTTTTTTTTTTTTTTTTAAGTTTGGTTGTCTCATACTCGATTTTCTACCAATTGAGTTCTTCATTAAAACTCAATTTTAATAAAATCGAGTTTCGAAACAATGACATATACCTAAATAGTTTGGAAACATGAGCATATTGCCAAATTTTTTGAAAAATATGGGTAAAATGCTAGAATATCTAAAAAATGGAGAATACTAATTGAGGCACTATTGGGCTTGCGAGGTAATCTAATTTTATTAGGGTATTTTTGTTTTGTCTAAAACCAATTTAGTTGTATGAGGATTCTTGTTTAACAAGGATAACTATTCAAGATTACGTACCCAAGCCATCTCGGGATCTTTGGAATTTTGAGATGGGTTTAATGAGTCTCGTCTACTTTTTTTTACTTTCTTCAACTTGACAAAAGAAAAAAAAAGATAGGAATGTAAGATTTATCCAAAGCTAAAAATGCTGAACCATAAACAACGTTGTTTATAAAATGCTGCATCTTTTAGTGTCATAGTATCAAGCAATGCCAAGCTTGATATGTCCTTAAAGTTTATTATACGTATTCACCGTGTAGAAGCCACCTCTTTTTAACAATTAATTGTAGTATTACAAAATCTATTCCTGACCATACTAAGGAGTTACAAACGAAGAATACATCTATTGGAGAACGAATCTGAAATGCTGAATATTGTAGTCCAAAATCCTGGAGATTCATCTTCCGGTGGTAGTGATGAGTGGTTGAATTCCAAATTGAAAGATGGCTGCAACCCTTTACGGAGGCCCAAGATACAGAAGGTCCCAGACATGCTTCGTGAGATTAAATAAAATGAAAAATGCTATGATCCCTCCGTGGTTTCCATTGGTCCTTACCAACATGGCTCACCTGGGCTCCAGCTTGTGGAGAAACACAAAATTCCAATGACACTGCAGTATGTCAAGGATAGTGGAAAAGGTATTGACGTTTTATACAACAAAGTAGTTGAGGCGGCTAACAATGCAAGAGAATGCTATGCTGAGAAAATCAGCACAAGAGTTTGACAATGAGGCGTTTGCTCAAATGATGTTTCTGGATGGTTGCTTCATTCTGCAATTCATGTACTGCATTGCGAAAAACAAGCGCGGAGATATGGGGATGAAGAGTCACATTATAGCGTTGGTGCACCGGGACATGTTCATGCTGGAGAATTAACTCCCTTTCCTAGTCCCCAAGGCATTGATGAGCTTGAGGTTCAGAGAAGATGAAGAGGGGGATATCGTCAACATTTTCATCAAGCATGCTCAGGCACTTCCTCCTCTAGGCACTTTGTGGCAGGAAAGGCTTAGTGTGGTTATTCCTATAAGCATTTGGGGACTTAAAGCACCCCAACCAGAGCCACAAAAGTATGAAGATCAACCTGTTCAACTTCTTGAACTCATTCAAGCAGAAACATCATTAGAGCATTCATTACAATGTAAAAACGAAAGAGAACATTTTGATTGCTATTAAATTGGATGTAGAGCGGCCAGGTTATTGTAAAAAAGCAAGCTTTAGAAACTCTGTCCTGAACAGAGCCCTATGTTGTTCACCAATTCCAGTATATGCTCAATACGGAATCCTTGAAGATTTCATGAATAATACAGTTTTAGTCTTAAGTTTTGGGGCCAGGACTTTTAGTCGAACATGTGAATCTATGAAGAATTCTTGAAGAATACAGTTTTTGTCTTAAGTTTTGGGGCCAGGACTTTTAGTGGAACTTGCAACTTTGAATCTGTGAAGAAGTCATGAAGAATACAGTTTTATTCTAAAGTTTTGAAGCCATGACTTTAGTTGAATTTGTAAGTTTTGTGAATGAATTTTTATCGAATATGCATGTGAGAGTATATAAGTCAGAATTTGTGTTGTTATATGACACAAACTAAAATAAAATTGCCAGGTTTGTCTTGATATTGATATTGCAAAAACTCAAATATTATATAAACCATGATGAACAGTTCTTACTAAACAGAAAATGATCATGCAGGTAAGTTGTTGACACACGTTCTTGCTTGTTCAAACTTAGTCATGAAAAGAATTATTAAAAATATGGACTTGAAGTAGTAGGATTCATGGTCATATATATAGAAAAATGTATAACATACACTAATGCAAAGAGATTTGAACTAACCCTTCGGAACGAAAATTGTTGCCATCCATTCTGGCCTCTTGGAGTTGTGTCTCTTTACAATGCGTGTTCCTCTTTGCTATGTGTTTGCCTTTCTATACTTAGTGCTATAGTAGTTCCAACTTGTCAAGCGCCATTCTTTGCTGAGATGAGAGTGACCCTGTTGACAAAAACAAAGGCACTTCACCTTTGTTAGGCTGGCCCTAGACATTTTGAGGCCTTAAGCGAAAACTAAAATGAGACATTTTTCTAATATTTATATATTAATTAAATTAATATTTATTTCATATTTTTATATTATAATATATGGACAAAGTTTAGTTACAAAATTAGTTGTAACCTCAAGCTAGAACCCTACTCAATAAAATAAATATTACTATATATTTTAAAAATCTAACTATTAAATTGCATATTCTTTACGCTCTTATTACATATTAAATTTTGTGTCAATGGAATATTATTTACTATCGCTTATATTTTATACATAATTTTAAACTACAAAAACTTACAATTTAAACAATTTGTTGATGACATAGCTATTGATCTTTGATTTTTTATAAATTTTGCAAGTATGGAAGTTATAAAAAGAATGTGCAATCCAATGGTGGCAAAATTCACTTCCATTAACAAAAATTAAGTAAAGTTGTAGCCTAAGACTACAACTAATTCTGTAGCCTAAGGCTACAACTAATTTTGTAACCTAAAACTACAACTAATTTTGTAACTAAACTTTGTTCATAATATATTTCATTTAAAATCTATTTTTCTTGCTTTTTGAGATGCAAATTGACTAATTATATTTTTGTATTCAAGTTCTTCTAGCATCTCATTTTCAATCAATAGTATAGCTAATCCACTTAATCTTTCTCGCGACATTGTCGATCTTAAATATAATTTTATTAATTTTAATTTTGAAAAACTTCTTTATGCAGAAGCAACTGTCATAAGTACTGTTAGTAAAATTCTATACGCAATGCATGTATTTATAAATGAATCTAACATTTTTATAAAATTTATTATGTCGATTGGAGTATATTCTTTTACTTGTAAAATTTCCTTTAAAACTTTTAACTCTGAAAATAAATTTGAACTATCAATATCATAATAAACATCATGGTTGAGAAAAGATTCAAATATAAGATAGTATTTTTGCAAAATGTCATTATCTCTAGCTAAGAGAGAGGCGGAGAGCAAGAGTGAGAGAGAGAGAAGGCATGAGCAAATTTTAGGGATTTGAGATTTTTTTTATTTGTTTTGATTTAAGATTGTTTTGTGGGTAATTTTTTAGACCGGATTTGCATTTTATCCAATTGATTTTTGATTTGTCGAGGTTAAGGATGAATTTTTTGCGATAATTGATTTTGTTTAGACTAAAGAATTTTTTGAGTTACCAATGTTTTCAAGGATGTTCCAAATTTTTTGTTTTTTGGTCACAAGGATGTATCAGATTTTTTGGAGTTTCATCTGAAACTATTATTTTTTTTTTAATGTTTTTTCTACTACCCCATCTTTTTCAAAATTTTGGGCCCCCCTTCCACTTAGGGGCCTTAGGCAATGGCCTAATGGAAGGGTCTGCCCTGACCTTTGCTTTGTTTTGTTTTCTCTTTTTTTAAAGAGTGGCCAAGCCATATCAAGTTCTGAACAGCTGGTGCAATTAGAAAGTGTCACTAAATTTTTTTTTTTTTTAAGTCAGCACTAAGTCGAATGTGTCAACAACTACAAGCTAAACTGCTAAACAGGAATCTAAATCTTCTGTCTCACTTTTCCTGTATCAGTCTATGGTCTAAAAGTAAAATCTTGACACATGGCCGCTTATTTATTTAAAATTTACTTTTTGCATTTCTTATTTTCAATTGTTCAAAACAAATATTAAAAAAATAATAATAAAATAAAAGCTCAACACATTACAGTACCACCATAGGTTTACCACCACCAATCCTCGCCGGCGGCTCTAACAAGAGACCTCTGGTGTCATCAACATTGTTATCATATGCCAACAGGTCCACATCACAACCCTTTATCTTCTTTAAATCCCTTACTAATATCCACTACGTCCTTGTCTTCTTCAAAGACATTGTCTTCTTCAAATCCCATAAAAGGTTTAGCAAGTCAAAAGACCAAACACCCACTTATGTTTACCTAAGTTCTCCACTAGAAAAAATGACCAAACCAACATTTTAGCCCACCCAACCAACCATAAAGGGAGAAACTTCCAAAGAGACCCATTTCACTTTGTGGCTTGAATTTGCATATCCAAATAAGAAAATAGGAGTTGAGAGCTTAAGAGGCTTGGAGATCAAATAAGAGAATAGGAATTCAAATGAAGGTTTCCAATGGTGATGGATGGCCGATGTTGATGACACCGACTGTCTTTTGTTAGTGCCACCAGCAAACTTTGGTGGTGTAGGATCGATGGTGGGAATGTGTTGGGTGTTTATCTTTTAATAGTTATTTTGAGCAACTGAAAATAAGAAATGCAAAAAATTAAAATTTAGGACCACAAAAAAGTCCATATTTTGCCATAACTTGCCATGAGGCGAGTTATAAGTAGTGAGTTCACACCTCCATCACTCACAATTTACCATATGGTGAATTGTAACAAAAATTGTATACTTTGTTTTGTGATTCTAGCATTGTTCCTATAAGAGCATTAGTATTAGGGGGGTGTAAACCCCCAAATTCCCATTTTAGCAACTCACTCGCTCAAATTAAGCTTTATCCTAGTGTGTGTTGGCAGTTGCCAAAACATTTTAGCAACCATGAACAATAATTTGGTGTATATACATACAACCTACTATTCATGGGTTGTACACATAAATATATTACTTTATTCTCTCTCTCACTTTCAAACTCTACATCTCAAAGTCTCTCTCTCTCTCTCTCTCTCTCTCTCTCGTCCTTCACTATGGCACCTCGGTGGCTGAATCAATGTTGGGGAGGTGGTAGATCGACGATGGTGTAGGTTTTGATCAACAGTGGTGGTGGGTTTTATGGTAGTTTTTTATCATGGTGGTGGTGAGTTTTGATGTGGGTTTTGATCAATGGTGATGATAGGTTTCATGGTGGTTTTTGACCTTGGTGGTGGTGAGTTTTGATGTGTGTTTTGATCGATGGCAAAATATGGGTTTTGGTGGTAGTTGATGTTTGTAGTGGATGGTGATGGTGAGTCTGTTTTTTGTGGTGGTGAATTGTAGTGGTGGTGGTGGTGGTGGTGGTGGTGAGTAGGTAGTGGTTCCAATTTGGGTTTGGGTTTTTTTTTTTTTTTTTTTGGTTTGATGGGTATGGATATATGATTTTGGTGGTTGTTGATGGTAGTGGTGGTGGTGGGTTTTGAGGGTGGTGGCTGTTGTGGTTGATTTTTTTTTTTTTTTTTTTTTTTGTTGTTGCTTTGGGCTTTGCTTTTGGGATGGGTATTGACTGTGATGGTGGTGGTGGTGGTTGGTTTTGATTGTTGCAGTTCGAATTTCCAGCAATGGTTATGGTTGAGTTTTGGTGGAAGGTGGTTGGGTGGGTTTCCAGGAGAGAGAGAGAGAGAGGGAGCAAAACATAAAATTTTATATTATTTGATTGTGTAGTTTATATTATTTTATTGAGTTGTATGTAAAAATAAAAACTGAGATATTGGGTGCATTGTTAAAAAGGTTGGTAAAATAAATAAAGTAGTATTTGAAGATGTAAAATAGATAAATAGGCATTTTTTTTACATCATTAAATGTGAATGCTCTAACCAAACATCCGAAAGTTTGGTGACCGACCTGACCCAATCTAGCATCAGTTGGTCTCCACAACTCCAACTACATGTTCTTCACCAGATTAGTGAGTCATTGCATACATCATCTCTTGATTAATTTAATGTTTGATTATTATTGCCACAAGGCCAATTGTTACTAAAATATCTGTTGTTGTCGTGGAAATATTTACAGTTTAAAAAATGAAAAAAATGTCAAACGCTTAAAACATGAAAGCGAATATATATAAAAAGTAGTTGTGGGAATATCATTGCCCTTAGATTTTCGCTTGCATGGGTTTAAGAAGGAAAAAAGTTATTTCACTCTCATTCCCATCTACTATTTCTAGGGCTAGCCTTAGACATTTTGGGGTCTTGAGCGAAAACTAAAATGGGGTCTTTTTTATATTTATATATTAATTAAATTAATATTTATTTAATATTTTATATTATAATATATAGATAAAGTTTAATTACAAAATTAGTTGTAGCTTTAAGCTACAACCTTACTCAATAAAATAATCATTACTACATGTAGGGATAAAAGACCCATAAAGTATAGTGGGTCGTGGGCCTTATCCAAGGACGTCTAGTAGTCCGCGGACAAGGATAAGGTAGGGAAGACATGTGAATCCAAGGGCCGAGGATGAACCACAACTGGGAAAGTTTAGGAAGCTAGTCCGAGGACAAATACCTCCTCGGCTAAGTAAGGCAGAGGTCGGAGGGTGCGAATTGCCATTGGGAGCAACATTTCTGAAGATTCTGCTAATAAGGATGAGTATAAGTGGAGCATGGGACAAATGAGAGCTAAGAAATATCAAAGGAAAAGTTGCTTCCACCGCAATGAATGCTCTACATCTAACCCTCTGGCCGCATTAATGTGGAGGTAATGCCTTAACAATAACCAGCAGCCTTACAACTACACCCAAAGACTTCAAGAAGGTACGGAAAGGACAAGTATAGAGGCCAATAGCTTGCCCTACACGTGGAGGGTGGAGATGAAGAAAAGCAGAGTATATAATAGAGAAAGAAGTCCCTTATGTAGGGATCCATCGGAAATTAGAAGGGGAAAACCATTGTAACACCAAGAACTAGACTTGTAACCAAATTCAAAGGAAACATATATAAGATTTATTCTCCTCGGACTGTGCCGAGGATGATTTACTTCATGCGAAACATTCATATTCTTGTTTTCTTTTCATCTGGGCTTACTATAGTCTATAGTTATCTTCCGATTCATTAAAGCCTAGTTTTCCTGCCCACTCTCTATAAATTTATTGTAATGGGCTTTTTTGGGTCTAGATCCTTTTCACTTTAGGATAAGGAACCAAATCCAGTCCTTACAATTGGTGCCGTCTGTGGAAAACTACTCGAGCTTTGGTAAAGGCAACACTAAATCATGGTGGGCTCAGGGCCAAACCGGGAGGAGTCCGTTTGGTCCCAGCGTCAAGATCAGTTTCTTAACCTTGAGCAAAAGAGGGACCGAGAAGTTAGTGTCCATACCACATATACCAATAGGAGCCAGTCCAGGAATGGGAGCCATGTCTCTCATGAGGCAACAACCAGAAGCATGCAATTGGAGATTGATCGTTTAAGAAAAAGGTTACCCCAAGAGTGGCGTAAAGGAACTGCTTCAAGTTTTAACCCCTCCTCTGATGAGGATAATGATCATGGCTACCGGCGCAGGTCAAGGACTTCTCCTAGCGAGTCTTTTTCTTATGACAAGGAGCATTGTGATAGGCGAGGGAGGAGAAGTCTGTCACGTCAAGGCTTGGGCAACAATGCCATGAGTAAGGCTCTGAGTCAGATCTCCAAGTCACCTTTTACCCAGAGAATTGAGGGAGGAAAGCTTCCCTAGCAGTTTACTCAACCAATGTTTACCATATACAATGGTAGAACAGACCCTGTGAAGCACGTGAGCCATTTCATCCAGAGAATGGCTATTCATTCTAAGAATGAGACTTTAATGTGCAAGGTATTCCCATCTAGTTTAGGTCCTATGGCGATAAGGTGGTTTAATGGCCTGAATGAGGGATCTATTCACTTTTTTAAGGAGCTAACGAGGGCTTTTGGTTCTCGGTTTGTAACTTGTAGTAGGATTCCTCGACCTTTAGACTTCATACTGTCTATGGCCATATGAGGGGGAGAAACCTTAAAGACGTATTCTGACCGATACTGGGAGATGTTTAATGAAATTGATGCGGATTTTGATAACGTAACTGTAAGAACGTTTAAGGTCAGTCTGCTTGCCGAGCACAGTTTGAGGAAATCGTTGACAGGGAAGCCAGTTTGTAATGTACGTCAACTCATAGACCGCATTGATAAGTATAAGCGAGTCGAGGAGGACCAACAACTAGGTAAAGGCAAGGCTAAGGTGGTCCCTCAGGATTGAAGGGACTTCAGGTCGGACAAGTACAACAATAATCATCCTCGTCAAGATTTCTCTGGGCAATCTAGTGCTACTGCTGCGCAGGTAGTTAACACAGTATTCCGAGATCCTGTGCATAAAATCTTAGAAAAGATTAAGAATGAGCCATATTTTCAATAACCAAACAAGATGGGAGGAGATCCCATGAAGTGCAACCAAAGCCTTCATTGCCAGTACCACTAGGAGCAAGGGCATACAACGAAGGACTATAGAACTTTATGCAATCACCTAGAATAGCTAGTTCGAGGTGGTAAGTTAAAGCCACTTTTGTATCACCCTAATGGACAAGGAGGCCAGGTAGGATCAGGATCCCAAAAGGATGCTTCTTTGAAACCACCTCTGGGTACAATAAATGTCATTCTTGCTGTTAAGTTTTAGATCCCTGTAAATTAGATTGTTTAACCTAATTAATTAACCAAGTGAATACTTAGGTTTATTATTCAAATCTAGGTTAAAACAATAACAATTATATCATGTAAAGCAGCAGAAAATATAAAAAACACAAAAATCTGATGACCCAAGAAAACCAAACTAGTAAAAAACCTGGGGAGGATTTAACCTAGCTATCCTCAAGGTAAAAAGCAAAATCACTATGAAAGAATTGAAATTTGTACAATAGAATTTAGAACACTAACATTCTATTGCTACCTCAAGTAGAAAACTTACTACCACGACCCCATGATAGCTCCAAGTCCACAGACTACTTCTTTCCTTAATCTGTAGCAACCACAAGTTCTCCTACTTATGAATCTTGATCTTCTTGAATATTCTTTATGCAGCAACTAAATCAACCATCAAGTTCTTGACATCAATCTTGATCTTGATAGCTCTATGTGTGTGTATAAAGGTAAACACCTCTCAGATCTCACAAAAGATTCATCACACAACTTAACAAAGACTCTAGAGAGCTTTTGAGTACAAAACCCTAGATCTACAAAAGAGGCACACTCTTCTCTCTCTCTAAAAAGCTTTTTAAAAACGTGCTTAGGGTTTCCTTTATATACTAGAAGAAGTAGATTTGAAACTCTAGTCCTTAATGGGTTGAACCGCTGTTTGGGCCTCAATTAAAATTCTGCAGATACAACTCTCGATCGATCGAGCCTGTTTCTCGGTCAGTCGAACCAAGCAAATTTCGAATTCTCTTTTCTGCAGCTTGCTTGTTCTTGGATCTTGACTTGTATTACCTTGAGCATTGTCTAATAATACATATAGACTCTAAGATCTATACCTAGACAAGTTTGTGTTCACGATTTGCCAATAGTTCTAAACTTTTAGAGCCTAACACTTACCTCCCCAGGAAGGACTAGTTCTCACCTCTCTAGGATACTGTTCATAACTCCACCACCTGCAGAGAACTCCTCCCTTGAGTTGAAGAAAAGTAGGATGGAAGTTCGACCAGCGCCAAGTTTCTCTGATGAGGATAAGATTGGCACCTTGCAGCCACATGATGATGCATTGGTTGTTACCTTCAGGATAGGAAGGTATAATGTGAAACGAGCGATGGTTAATCAAGGTAGTAGGGTGGAGATTATGTACCCTGATTTGTATAAAGGGCTCAAATTGAAGCCAGAGGATTTGACCAATTATGATTCACCCTTGGTAGGTTTTGATGGAAATGTGGTTATACCAAAGGGCCAGATCAGACTACTGGTACAAGCAAGGTTAGAGGTAGTAAAGGTGAACTTCATTGTAGTGGATGCTTACTCTCCCTACACTACCATCATGGCAAGACCCTAGCTACATGCCATAGGAGTCATTTCTTCCACTTTACACTTGAAGGTGAAATATCCATCCGGTGACCAGGATGAAGAATTAGTTGGAAGCCAGTCTATGGCTAGGCAATGTTTGGTCTCAGCCATTAGGCATCAAGCTGAATGTGAATCCTTAGCCTCTGCCGAGCGAGGCTTATAACAATCAAGGAAGCCAGTGTCATATACAAGTATGGTAGAAGGGGCAAAGTATGAGGAATCGGAAAAGGGTGTTATAGGATATGATAGGGAGAAGTTCTTCCAAGTCAAAGCATAGCTACCTCCTCAGGAGAAGGAAGTATTAGGGGTATTTCTTAGAGATAATATTGATGTATTGGCCACCATTTAAATGTCAACCCGATAGCTATCCCCAGAAAGCAACCACCTCAGCGCTCATCTAAGGAGCATTCTAATGCTGTCAAGGATGAGGTGATCAAGCTTCAGCAAGCTGGGGCTATTAAAGAGGTTTCTTATCCCGATTAGCTAGCCAACACAGTGATAGTGAAGAAGAAGAATGGAAAATGGCGAGTATGTGTAGATTTTACTGATTTGAACAAAGCTTGCCCTAAGGACCTCTTTCCCATACCTCACATAGATCAGTTGGAGGATGCCACTGTAGGTCATCCTCGGATGAGCTTTTTAGATGCTTTCCAAGGATACCATCAAATTCGCTTTAGATGATCAAGAGAAGACAGCTTTTGTTACTCCTATTGAAAATTATCATTTCAAGATGATGCCCTTTGGTTTAAAGAACGCAGGATCCACCTACCAGAGGATGATGGCCAGGATGTTTAAGCCACAACTAGGGAAAAATATTGAGATCTATATAGATGATATGGTAGTGAAGAGTATCGAAAGTATCTTTGGAGTATTAAGGAAACATAAATTGCGCCTTAATGCCTCCAAATGTTTTTTCGGTGTTAGGTCAGGAAAGTTTTTGGGCTACATGGTCACTCATCATAGAATTGAGGTCAATCCCGATCAGATTAGAGTGATCAACAGTTTACAGCCACCTCAAAACCCCAAGGAGGTCCAAAGATTAATAGGGATGACTGCTGCCTTGAACTGATTTATCTTACAGACCTTTCTTCCAGTTGTTGAATAAATGGAAGGGATTTTAGTGGACTGAGGAGTGTGCCTTGGCCTTTCAACAGTTGAAGGAATACCTCTCTCAGCCACCCATCATGTCCAAGCCTAAGGAAAATGAGGTTTTGTTTGCTTACATTGTTGTAGATCCCCATGCAGTTAGCTTGGTACTGATACGGGTTGATGATGGGGTTCAGAGGCTAGTCTATAATGTGAGCAAGTCCCTACATAAAGCAAAGGTCCAGTATCTACCATTGGAAAAGACCATATTAACAATAGTGCATGCAACACGTAAGCTCCCCCATTACTTCCAAGCTCACACAATGGTGGTGTTGACTCAGCTTCCTCTTCAGTCCCTGCTTTGAAAAGCTGATTATACGAGGAGGATTTCTAAGTGGGGTACAATTTTGGGAGCCTTTGATATCAAATATATGCCTTGCAGCTTTATTAAGGGCCAAGTTCTTACTGACTTGGTGACCGAATTTGTTGAACCTTATATAGAAGAGGAAGGAGAAAAATAGAACATGGATGGAAAATCAGTTGGAGTGGTCTCTTCACGAGAACCTCAATCTTGGAGGGTATATGTTGATAGCACTGCGAATTAAAGAGGATCTAAAGTAGGGCTGGTTATGGTATCTCCCGAGGGGATCATTTTTGAGAAATCCTTGAGGTTAGGTTTCTCGACCACGAATAACGAAGTTAAGTATGAGACCCTATTAGTGGGAATAATTATGGTTCAGAAGATGGAAGGAAAGGCATTGGAAGTGTTTTCGGATTCTAGATTGGTTGTTGGACAAGTAGAGGGTGAATTAGAAGCCAGGGATTTGAGGATGAAAGAGTACTTAAGTCAAGTTAGTCATTTACAATCAGGGTTCAAGTCCTTTGTCTTAAAACAAATCCCTAGAAGCAGAAACACTCAGGCAAACTCTCTTGCCACGCTTGCAACCTTCTCAGCTCAAGGTTTACCTCGGGTCATCCTGGTTGAAGATTTGTACAAACCTGCCAAGGTAAAGAAGGGCATAGTTCAGACTCATCAAATTAAGAGAGGACCTAGTTGGATGAATCCTATTTTTATGTTCCTCAAATATGACGTCTTGCCCGAGGAAAAAGGAAAAGCTAATAAGGTGCAAAGAAAAGCTCCTCATTTTTGGTTGTTCAGGGACCAGAAGTTGTATAAGCGTTCCTTTCCTAGAACGTACTTGCTATGTATACATTTCAAGGCAGTAGAACCCCTCCTGGAAGAATTGCACGAAGGGATCTGTGGGAGTCATACAGGTGGCTGATCTCTATCTCATAGGGCCCTTACTCAAGGGTACTAGTGGCTAGGTATGCAAAAAGAAGCACAAGAATATGTAAAGAAGTGTAACCAATGCCAACGATTTGCCCCGAACATTCATCAGCCTAAAGGTGTTCTTAATCCTCTCTCTAGTCCTTAGTCTTTCGTTCAATGGGGCTTAGATATTGTAGAACCTTTCCCTAAGGTAACAGGGAACAGAAAATGGTTTTTGGTTAACACTAATTGCTTCACCAAGTGGGTTGAAGCAGAACCCCTGGAAAACAATAGGGCTGTGGATGCTATGAGGTTCATGTGAAAAAATATTGTTACTCGATTTGGGATTCCCTACACTCTCATCTCGGATAATAGGCTTTAGTTTGTTAGCAAGGCTTTCAGGAAGTACTGTTGCGATATGGGCATCAAGAACAAATATTCAACTCCGGCTTATCCCCAGGGAAATGGGTAGGCTGAGGTTGTGAATCAAATCATAGTAATGAGCTCAAAAAAAGGTTAGATGATGCCAAAGACAAATGGGTGGAAGAGCTGCCCCATATCCTTTGGACATATAGAACTACTCCTCGTAGGACCACAGGTGAGACTCCTTTATCCCTAACTTATGGGGCCGATGCAATAATTCCTCTCAAGACTGGATTCCCAATGCTGAGGACAAGTTTGTTTGCTCCAAACAGCAATAAAGGGTTACTAGAGAAGAACTTGGATATGATTGAAGAGCAAAAAGAAAATGTCATGGTTTAATTGGCATGTTATCAACAAAAGCTTAAGCAATGGTACGACCATTAGCCCTTAGAGATTTGGTATTGCGTAAAGTTTTGGGCACTGCAAAGAACCTAGCATGTGGAAAGTAAGGACCCAATTGGAAAGGGTCGTACCATATCACCTCAGTAGCTAGCATAGGAATGTATTTTTTAGAAGACCTAGACGAAAAAATTGTACCACGTCCCTAGAATGTAAATAATCTGCGAATGTTTTACTATTAATAAAAGGTATTTCTGCCATGTTTTATTTATAACATTATTTGTTGTTCTCATTCTTTATCTAAGTATTAAAACAGAACATTGGTCATGTCTGCCTCCTTGGACCACATACCTTGGGTAAATTAATACTTTTTATCATTTCTCTAAGTATTAAATAGAACCTTGGTCATGCCTGGCTCTTTGAAGCACATACCTTAGATAAATTAATACTTCTTATTATTTCTCTAAGTGTTAAATAGAACCTTGATCATGCTTGACTCTTCGAGCCACATACTTTAGAAATTAATACCTTTTATCATTACTCTAAGTGTTAAACAGAATCTTGGTCAAGCCTAACTCCTCGAACCACATACCTTGAGTAAATTAATACTTCTTATTATCATTCTAAGTGTTAAATAGAATCTTGGTCATGCCTGACTCCTCAGACCACACACCTTGGGTAAATTAATACTTTTTATCATTTCTATAAGTGCTAAATAGAACATTGGTCATGCTTGACTCCACGGACCACATACCTTGGGTAAATTAATACTTCTTATCATTTCTCTAAGTGTTAAACAGAACCTTGGTCATGCTTGACTCCTTGAACCACATACCTTGGGTAAATTAATACCTCTTATTATTTCTCTAAGTGTTAAACAGAATTTTGGTCATGTCTGGCTCCTCGGACCACATACCTTGGATAAATTAATACTTCTTATTCTTTCTCTGGGTGTTAAATGAAACCTCGGTCATGTCAAGTTTCTTGAACCACATGCGTTGAGGGGATTAACAATTAGTCCAACTATGAAGGATAACCTAAGCACTTGCAAGTAATTAATCTAACTATGCCGCACATGAGCATCACTTAAAGTATTTGTGAGTGTATCCGTGATCAGATCAGGAGTTGGAAGTCCTCTGCAATTCCTTAAATTTGATGCTAAGGGGTATGATGTTTGGAACTATGAATGGTGTGTGGGACCCCTTAAGTGGGCTATATTTAAGGTGTGTTTTTACAGTTAATAGTTTATTTTGTCAAAGTTATGAGCCTGGATGGTCCTGTCAGATCAATTGTTGGTTGTAGGGGATGTAGCAACTGGGCTATCACTTACCCTGATAGCAGAATCAGTTTATATTGTGTTTATGTATTGACTAAGTGTAAAAAGTATTTCTTCTAAGCTAAAAGTCACCTCTTGTTAAAAATAATAATAAAAATAAAAATATATAATAATACAAGTTTGGAAAGTTTCATTTATTCTGTGATTAATTATTTAAAGTAGATAGATGATGATGTCACTGGAACCAATGATCATCAAGGTTAAATAGGTGAGTGCGTGTTAAGTCAGATGCTATCTTTTTGTTCTTAGACCAATTAAGTGAAAAGCAGAACATAGGAAATATAAAATTTTCATAAACCATCTATAATAAAACTTTTTAATTTCCATTAAATTAAACCTTGAGAAAGGAAAAATGATTACAAGAGATGAAGGTCTTAGAAACCAAAAAAAAAAAAACTAGTGCTCTAAAAATTACTTAAGTTTAATTACAAGTTTATCTTTTGCTGAGGTCTTTGAGGGCTAGTCAAAAGTTGTCATAGAGGAAGTAGGGTCTTTACCCTTGAGGTCCTTCTTGGTGGGCATAGGTAGGGTGGCAAGGACGAGCTCCACAGTCTGGGAGGCCTCTTTCTCCTTGGTAGGGTCCTTAGGGGTAGCTGAAGGCTAAATGATGTCACGGGCCACCTCCTTGGTTGTGTCAGTTGTTTTTCTAGTGGCCTCAGGCTATTTGGCTTCCTTGGATGGACTGCCAAAAGAAGGGGGAACCTTGGTTGGGCTGTCCTTACCAACATCTGCTTCCTTGGAGGTAACATCAGCTTTGGGGACAAATGAGTTGGAAGCCCAGATGGCAAAAGGGTAGTAAACACTCTCTACTCTCCTGAGGGCAAAGAAGGCCTCAACCCTAGCTTGGTTAAGGGCCTCATTCCACACTTAGAGGTAGTAGTATCTACATACCTCCGAGACCTCAACCCTAAAGGCATCCTCGATCTCTGCCACCCCTACTTCATACCCATCTTGCTCAGCTTGGTCCTTGGCCTTCTTGGCCTCCTCCTTGGCCTTCTCACCCTCCTTCAAACTCTTTGTTAAGGCCTTTATTTGTTCTTTGGCCGCTACAAGGTCGTCCTCGGACTGGCGGAGCTACTTACACTAAGCCTCTACCTGCCTCTCTGCCCCTTCTATAGCGGCCTCGGCGCTCTTCTTTTCCCTCTCGGCCTCGGTTAGCTTAGCGTTGTGCTCTTGCAACCTTTTCTCTGCTACCTCAAAGGCCTTCACGGTGGCAATGCGCATGGATTCCTTCTCTTCCATTGATCTATGAGAGCTAATGACTATCTCCTCAATTCTGTGGGCAGCTTGGACAGCCTTTTTTAAGAAACTAAAAAATAAAAAATAAAAACAACAACAACAACACCCAAGTTGGCGAAGTCAAGTATAAAATATATAACAATAAATAAAATATAACAAGTAAATATAACGATACTAAAATGAAAATAGTAGTTAGTGGTCTTACTAGGGCAAGGTCCCTCTTCAGAGTGAGAAAGACCTCATACTTCCTCATTTGCCTTAGATCGGCCATATCCCCGAGCAATAATAAAGCCTACTCCACTATGTCGGCCACATAACCAGCTTTTCCTTGTTGGAAATCTCTGATTGAGGCGTCAACAGTCAGAGCTACTCCATCCAACACCATGGCTAGAAACCATGCCGGAGCAATTACCTGAGCCTCAACCCTCCTCTCCACTGTCATTTGTGTTGTCCTAGCCTGCTTGGCTCCCTTTTAGGGCTCGACTTCTTTGGAGGAGTAGCTTTTTCCCCCCTCTGCCACCTCCTTACCCTTGGGCTAATCCATCTTTTTTTTGTGATCAGCAAGGTCGGGATGTTGGGCTTGGGTGGGTGGAAGGGAGGGAAGTTTAGGCTAGATGGCCCTCTCCGACTCTTGACCTCCTGCCTAGGCTTCCATTAAGTCACGGAGACTTGATCTAGTCTTATGCTAGATTGACATCGCTTCTTGTGTGCGGCTTACTTAGGCCAGGGGTAAGAGGCTAAGATCACCGACTAGGCTCTCTGAAGGCAAGGGTAGGTTGAAAACCTCAAAATCGTCTTTGAAATTTGAGACGTTGACTACTTCTTCTTCTTCTTTGATAATAGGCTAAGAAGAGGTGGCTTCAACGATCGTGTATTAGGATAGCAAGGTCACTTCAAACATGCCTTCTAGGATGGGACTAGTGGTGAGAAAGCCTAGGGCAGCAACACTTATCAGGGGCAGGCGATGGTCTTTCGCTTTGATCCCGTTCTTTGGTGATTAAAAGTTTGACGAGAAGGGTTTGTAGCCAAGGATAAGGTGGGCTGCCCTCAGTTGACCATCGCTGTGGATGAAAACCTCAACTTCGAGTATCTTGTCTAGGTCTGACTGGTTGACAAGATTCAGGTTAGGAACAATGGTGTGCTTATCTGCTAAGCCATTAAAAAAGACGATGTCAAAAAAATGACATGATTCAAAGAGAAGTTCGAATTGCACACACAAATAAAAAGAAACAAATGTAGAGAGTATCAGAGAGAAGAGGGGTGACATCAGAGTAATTAACCTAGACCTAAGAATCCCACCTGGTATCCCATCTCTCGTTGGGCAGTGGAGGCCATTGTGCCACTCCCCTGAGATGATTAAGAAATCTTTGTTCATGCCTTTGTTAAAATCAGGGAAGCATGAGATTAGCTTAACCTCAGAGACCCTAGTCTTTGAATAATACCCCTGCCCTTTTAAGAGCTGGAGATTGTAAATCCAGTTGACGTTGTGGTGTGTAAGGTTCAAGTCCATCTTCTCATTGAGGGCATCTACACTACCTAGGATCCTAAACATGTTTGGAGCGCACTGGGTAGGGGAGAGACAGTGAGCTATTAGGTAATCTCTAGTGACTCTACCCATAGGGATTCTCATCCCTCCCTTTATAATGGCAATCATAGGGATTACCACTTCTCCCTCCTGCCTCATAGCGTGTCACTCCCCTTGTTTACAAAACCTAATGGAAACTTTGGGGGGGATTTGGTATTGGGTTTTAAAGTCTTCTATGCCCTCGGGGGTGTCTACTAGATAAGCGAATCTCCCCATTTATATAAAAGAATTGACGGAATTAAGTGGCCGAGATGAAATTATAAGGACCGAGGAAAAGAACAGGGTTTAACTATGAAGAATGATAGAAGGGACTAGAAGAAGAAATAAAGAACAAATTGCTAGAAACTATTTACGGAAACAAATAAAGGCTCCTCGAACTAGCTCATGAGTTCAGAAGGTGCAAAAGTGAAGTGTGTGAAATTTCGAAGTCGTATATATATGAGAGCGAATAGCAAGCGAGAGAATTCCCGCCCAAGTTCCAATGAAAATCTTAGCCATTGGATCTTTATCATGTCGTAGAACGTGGGAGACATGGAGCCACAAAAATTTAATGCGGACACGCCCCGGGTGCTGAAACGTCAAGTACATGCGTTAGGCACTGGAAAAGGCTTTTTGCACAAACAAAGGGTGACGTACAACAAGAAGAGGGTAATGACGATAATATCAAAATTCCTTTCTTTTTCGAGGATCAAAAGAAAGAAATTTTGAGGGCTATTGTAGGGATAAAAGGCCCATAAAGTATAGTGGGTCGTAGGCTTTGTCCGAGGACGTCTAGTAGTCCGAGGACAAGGATAAGGTAGGGAAGGCATGCGAATCCAAGCGCCGAGGATGAACCATGACTGGGAAAGTTTAGGAAGGTAGTCTGAGGACGAATACCTCCTCGGCTAAGTAAGGCAAAGGTCAAAGGGTGCAAATTGCCATTAGGAGCAACTTTTCAGAAGATTCTGTTGATAAGGATGAGTATCAGTGGAGCATGGGACAAATGAGAGCTAAGAAATATCAAAGGAAAAGCTGCTTCCACCGCATTGAATGCTCTACATCTAATCCTCTGGCCGCATCAATGTGGAGGTGATGTCTGAACAATAACCAGCAGCCTTATAGCTACACCCAAAGACTTCAAGAAGGTGCAAAAGGGACAAGTATAAAGGCCAACAACTTGCCCTATACATGAAGGGTGGAGATGAAGAAAAGCAGAGTATATAATAGAGAAAGAAGTCCCTTATGTAGGGATCCATTGGAAATTAGAAGGGGAAAACCATTGTAACACCAAGAACTGGACTTGTAACCAAATTCAAAGGAAACATATATAAGATTTATTCTCCTCGGATTGTGCCGAGGACGATTTACTTCTTGCAAAACATTCATATTCTTGTTTTATTTTCATCTAATCTTACTATAGTTATCTTTCAATTCATTAAAGTTTAGTTTTCCAGCCCACTATCTATAAATTTATTGTACTGGCCTTTTTTGGGCCTAGATCATTTTCCCTTCAGGATAGGGAACCAAATCTAGTCCTTACACTATATATTTTGAAAATGTAACCGTTGAATTGTATGTTCTTTATGCTCTTAATATAAATATCAAATTTTGTGTTAATCAGATATAATTTACTATATGATCTATACACTTATATTTTATGCATAATTTTTAAACTACAAAAACTTACAATTTAAACAATTTATTGATAACATAACTATTGAACTTTAATATTTTATAAATTTTGCAAGCATGGAGGTTATAAGAAGAAGATATAATCCAATGATGGATTTGTCAAAATTCACTTCTATTAAAAAGATATTAAGGTTGTAACATAAGGCTATAACTAATTTTTTAACTAAATTTTTTCCATAATATATTTCATTTAAAATCTATTTTTCTTGCCTTTTGAGATGCAACTTGACTAATTAAATTTTTGTATTTAAATTCTTCTAACTTCTAGTTTTCAATCAATAATATAGTTAATCCACTTAATATTTTTTGAGACATTGTCAATTTTAGATATGATTCTGTTGGGGACATATTTCTATGTAATTGACATATCCTTTGACAAAATGCACTTTACTTATATTTGGGTAAATCTAAGTAAGTTCAAGATGATCATTACAAGTGGTTAAATTGAAGACATGAAAATTACTCAAGAACTGCTCAAGAAAAGTGTAAACTACAGGTCTCGATACCTCCTTGATAGAAGCTCAATCTACCGAGATTCATTAAAGCTCGACAGATGTCCCGATCGATCGAGCTTATGGGTTTCAAATTATAACCAGTAACTTTTTTACTCTAAAAGGCTATTTGTTTATGGGTTTGTATAATTCTTATTGGATTAGGAAAGCCCAAAATTTGTGTAAATCTATTGGGAATAGGAGAGCCCATTAAAGCTCCTATATAAAGGAGGTGGAAAAAGAAAAACCTAACCTTAGAGAGCTTCATAAGGTTTTCTTTTTGAAACCTTAACCTCCTCCTACAGAAGAAAGAGTTCTTGCTGCGTTTCTTGTACGCCTTTGGGTTTTGTAACCAAGCAAAGTCTCTTGCACTAACATTGAAGATCTTATTGGTGTTTCTATGTGAAGCTGCTGCAAATCAATTACAACAATCAAAGGGTTGCTGTGGAGTTAGTCACATACTGGGATTCGTGCAAAGGAGTAAGCTGCGTACTGTAATCCGCGCATCAAATTGATTAGTCACGTACTTGGGAGCCGTGCATTAAAAGGAGGAATTGTCACTACAGAACAAGTCCAATTGGGTATTGGGGTAAGGGTTCAACTGTAGGTTGGTAAGGTACTTGGGATTCCTTTACTTGTAACCGCTTGTTGTGACAATAGTGGAATTTCGGGAGTGGTGACCTTAAAATCACTCAGTGGGGTTTTTGCTGTGTAAGTTTTCCCCATTCGTAAACAAATCACCGTGTCATTTAATTTCCGGTGCATACTTAGTTTAATTGGTGATTTGTTTATGCTACCACGCATTTGCATGTTAAATTGATTAATTAATAACTTGGCTAATTAATCAACTTAATTCATCACAAGGGGTCAATACGTTTTTGGCCTATCAGATTATATTAATTTTAATTTTGAAAAACTTCTTTATGCAAAAGTAACTATATCAAGTATTGTTAGTAAAATTCTATAAGCAATGCATGTATTTGGAAATGAATCTAACATTTTTATACAATTTAGTATGTCAATTGGAGTATATTCTTTTACTTGTAAAATTTCTTTTAAAACTTTTAACTCCTAAAATAAATCTAAATCATCAATATCATAATAAACATCATGTTTGAGAAAATATTCAAGTTTAAGACAGTACTTTTGCAAACTATCATCAGCATCATCATCATCAGAGAGAGAGAGGGAGAGAGAGAGAGAGAGAGAGAGAGAGAGAGAGAAATGTATGAGTAAATTTTAGGGATTTGAGATTTTTTATTTGTTTTGATTTAAGATTGTTTTGTGGGTAATTTTTTAGACCAGATTTGCATTTTATCTAGTTGACTTTTGATTTATCTAGAGGTTAAGGATGATTTTTTTTTGGGATAATTGATTTTATTTAAACCAAAGAATTTTTTGAGTACCAATGTTTACAAAGATATTCCAAATTTATTGTTCTTTGGTTACAAAAATATATTCAAACTTTTCAAAATTATGGGGCCTTCTTCCACCTAGCAGCCTTAGACAATTGCCTAATTGCCCTAATAAAAGGGCCGACCCTGACTATTTCACACACACATTACTGAATAATTCATGTGTAGAGCCAAAAAGTGTGAACTGTACAAGTTAACAATAGCATTGATTAAATGAAAGAAAAGAAGGGGCTCCGGTGTATAGAAGGGATCTCGCCGTTTAAGAAGTAACCATAGAAACGATGGAACCCACTATTTTTTTTTTATTCATTTCTATTTTATATTTACTACTTTTTGTTTTTATTTAATATTAATATGCTTTTTTTAATATCTAGTATCAATATCAATATTATTTCTTATTTCAAGGTAAAATGCCTATAAATTTTTTTTACATAGAATATAGAATGTAGAATAAGAAACCTAAAACAGTTGATGTGTAACGAACCCTTCCAAGAATTTTTGGCCATTTTCTACGGGGTTGAGGTTGACTTGAAACTTGCATATGTATCTGAAGCCGGTAGGGACGTCCGAGAGGGACTGACGGTCATATGATATCTATCAGAATATTTGCTGTGTCATTGTGAGGACTGAAGAGTGACGACTGAGTCACTGAGGCGGCGTATTCAAACGAAAGAGTGTCACGCGGGCTACTGACTTGGCAGTATCCTTTTTTCCTTTTCTTTATTTGATAAATGGACTAAGCCTATATCTTCAAGCTTAGTGTGGGTTGGGCTTTTCTCAAGATACTAGGACTAGAAATCCAACCATGTTTGATAGATGGACTAAACAAAACAAGGGCCTAGCTTTGTTAATGGGCTCAGGTGGTCATTTCCTACTACAAATAGCAACAGCAGCAACCTTCAACCACACCAACACTGCCCTTAGATATTAGGGGAATATCCTCTTATGCTTGTTTACAACGCTATTGCTTTTAAATTTATTGGAAATTTTTTTTTAAAAAATCATAAATTTCCATTTTTATACTTCTTCTAAGTGAGACATTCTCATTTTACTCTTGTACGGGACGTTATTCTTCTGTAGGCCCAATACCTACGATATCCACCACAATAATGCCACGTATACAAGGCTCAAAACTCGTTGGGTCTCGAGTCCGAAAGTATCATGTGCGAACACATACTCTATCAGGTCCACGAACATGTCTGGGTGGTCCTCGACAACCAACTCAAATCCGGAAAACGCTATGAAACTAATTATGATATAAACCGCAAAGGTAAGATCTTACTTATTTAAGGAATGCGATTTCCCCAGGAGATAAGCCCCCGTAAGCTTAGTGAAACCTAGGAAATATCGCTGTCGAGCAGTCCATCCAGCGGTGGAACCAGTTCCAATGCCACTCTCACCACCTCCCACTCCCAACTAAACACCCACTTAAGGGTAATAGCATTGGACCTCTCCTTCCACTCACCATGAAAACAATCATAACCCTTCCACTAACCTTAGACTATAAATAGGAGATGGGAATTTGAGAATGGGGTTGGCAATGAAGAGAGAAAAACACTAAGAAAAGAGGGAAACCGCTCCAAAAGGGAAAGGAGAGATTCTAAGGGTACAGAGAGTCAGAGTGTTTAGATTGCCAAGCATAGAATCACCCATTGTAGGAAATCCAAAGCTCGCTATACAAATAGATTGTGAACCCAAATAGAGTTTAAGCCCAACAACTACATTTTGGGTACGCACAACTCTCATGTGATTAAGCCTAAAACAATAAGAACATATTTAGAATTATAAATAAATCGAGTATTAAAAGTTCAAGATTGTTCATTTAATTTTATTTTGAATACAAGTTGAGCTCAAGTTCATCACTAAAAAAGACTTGATGTTCAAACTTGATTTATTTTCAAGCCAAACAAGTTTAAGTTTGTTCATAAGTTACTTGATTAACTTATTCTTTTTTAATATATACTATACACCACAACTAAATTTTTTACTCTTTTGCAAATATATGCTACAAATTAATAGGTAAATTATAGATGAAATTATATTGTTTGAGTTAATTAAATAAAATGATTTTTTTTTATGGGCTTAAAAAAATTGATTCAACAATCTTGTATTGTTAGGTATTATATATAATTTTACTACAAAATTAACTATTTATATTATCAATAATTTGATATCTTATGAACTTTATTTATAAACTTATTTAATTTAACCTTCAGTCCATATATAAGTATATTTAAAATATCTAAACATATAAGGATATAATATAATATATACTTTAATCAAGTCTCATACTCAAAAACTTGTTCATAAACACATTATTGTGTTTGTGCTCGATTTGTTTAATATTCAAGCTAAAATTAGGCTTGAGCTTAGCTTATTTACTAAACTAGTCTATAAATTGTGCGATACATGAGAAAATAACATAATATGATTTTTCTTCTTTTCAATTTTTTCTAAAAATGAAATTTGATAATTATAATAGTCATTAATAAATACTCATTATTATTGTGTTTGCATATAAGAATAAGACTATATATTCTAGTAGTACACATTTATTATGATTTGGTTTATATATGTAACTATATATTTAAATTCATTTAAAAATATATATTAAAATAAAGACATATAATATTGTGATTTATCAAAAGCTTACATGGTATAATATTATGAGGTCAACAAAAAGTGGAAGTCAACTCAGTTTATTTACAACTCTAACCACATTATCAATCTACTAAAATCACAGCTCTTTTTTCTCCTCTTCTGTCTAAGTCCCAATCTCATCATCTTTCCCCCTCTTATTTTCTTATGTCCAAAAGTCTGCCCTTTTGCTCATATTATCTATTTTCCAATTTTTTCCTTCTTGCCCAATCCCCTTTATTTATTTTTTTTTTCTTGGCCTCCATCTTTGCTACCCAAGACTGAGGATTGTTAGAGGGGTCACGGGTGAGCATTTTTTCTTTTTTTGGCTTAACGTTTTATGGGTCTTGATGGTTTTGTTTGACGGTCACGTGGAAATATGTGTTTCTAGGGCCGGTATTATTTGGTGCAAGTAATGTTAGGGAGTTGAGTTGGGAAAGCTCGGTGCTTGGTAGATTGAGTGAAGGGCAAAATAGGAAGTTCACTTGGAAGGGAGGGTAAAAGTGGAAGTCTTATTATTATTTTTAATTATAATTTGATAATTACAACGAAAATAAGAAATATGAACCTTAAATATGTTATTAATACCAACAAGTAATAACCAATTGAACTACGATATTCTTAGCGAATAATTATGAGTCATTTCATATTTTTCTTTCATGAGCAAGTAGCCACGCCTAACCAAGAAAACAAAGCTAATGGTCGTGGAAATAGTTGCAGCACATTTCCACTAGCCTTGCAATGTATTGCATATGTGATATTTAAAACATACATAAACATTTGTTTTTAGCGAAGCTCAAATGGATACCAACATATAAATCCGTAGAATTTTTACTTCAGATAAGAGTGTAGATTGAAGTTATGATTGGAATATAAGATCACTTACTCTGACATCATGATAATCTCAAACGTCTAAGCTGATCGGATGATTAATTAAGCACTAATTATTGCTATAATCCACCACTTGTTGCTCTATCTAAGTTGGCGGTAGCATGGGACTTCTATTGAATGCTCTGGAAGTTGCTCTATATATGCTGTGATTGGAAACTATTTTGGAACCAACCACTCAATATTTTGAATGCTTGAGAAGTAGACCGATTGATCGATTGGAAAATTTGTTGAAAGCACTGGTGAATCTGTTGGCGTGACTTGAAAAGTAATTGTAAAAACATGCATACACATAAAACGAAGATAAACCATCCAAAGGGAGGTACAAGGATCATCAGCAGCGAGTCACAAGCAAAAGCTCCAGAAATAAAACACACACCCCTAAGGATAGGGACGTAGCTTGAGTTGGGAGCTGGTTGGCTTATCCCTGCCAATGCTATAGCATAAACAAATACGGCTAAAATAAAAAGCAACATGGTTGCACCATGTGCTTCAAATGGGTTGCCGGAGTTTTGATAATTGACTTGGAGGAGAGTAAGTAGCAATATGATGAGAAATCCAAAAATATCATGGACTGTCACGGAGGAACCAAGTTCTTGCTGACTGTCACAAATAAAAGAAGAACGTGGAATTAATTACCTCAGATTACGTACAATATTAGAGGATGTACAACTGAATAGTGAGCACAAGGGAATTAAGTGAATATCCATGACATTCCATATGCTACAAAAAGGTTTGGCTTGATATAAATACTGTGTTTACCAATAATGACGCGATAATTTTAATTTTTTATTGTGTTAAAATTAAATTCTCCTCTATACCAAAATAAAGTAAAATGCATAGAATTTATTTTGCTTGTGCTGTTCTTACTAAAGTTTCAATATTTTGCATCCTTGACAGAAAGACTCAGTGATCAATTAATTCCCTGTATCCAAATTATGGAGACAAAATTATTTTTTCCTTTGAGAGAGAGAGAGTGCTGAACATTTGGATTCAAAGAAATTTGAGAATCTATGGAGATCATGTAAAAACGGAATAGAACATTTTGCTTGCCATTAAATGGGATGTGGAAGCTTGGGTTGTTGCAAAAAAAGGAAGCTTAATTTAGAAAGTCTGTCCTGAGCAGAGTTTTATGCTGCTCACCAATTCCAGTATATATGTGCTCAATACGGAATCTAAGAAGAATTCGTTAGTGCAATTTTAGTCTTATGTTTTGGTCTTCTTTGGACCAATGACCTCTAGGTCAACTTCCAAGTTTTGTGAATTATATTTTATTGTAATATGAGGCCAAAATATAATTATAATGTAGCAATATGAGGCCAAAATATAATTGCGAAAAGCAAGTAGCAGTGTCTAAAATTCAGTTGGATGTGTCGAAGATATAGTTTGTGAATAAACTTGCAATAAAAATGCCAGGTTTGTCTTGATATATATGATACAAACTCAAATATTATGTAAACCATGAACAGTGCTTTCTAAAATAGAAAATGATCATGCATGTAAGATGTTAACACACGTTCTTTTTTGTTTGAACTTGGTGAATAAAATTATTAGAAAAATGATGGACTTGGAATTAAGTAGTAGGATTCGTGGGCATATAATCGTATATAGAGACAAAAAATGTAAAACAAAAACTAATGGAAAGAGATATGAACTAACCCTTCAAGACGAGGATTGTTGCTCTCCATTCTCGCCTCAAGTTTGTCTCTTTGCTATTTGTTTGCCTTTCTATACTTCGTAGGTTAAACTTAAAATTGCGTAATGTGTCATCGATGTTCTTTTGGTATATAAACTTTGGTGGGGGTGACTTTTTTTAGACAATGTACAAACAAAGGCCCTTCTCCTTTGCTTCTATGTTTTGTTTTTAGTTTTTGTTTTTTACTGACCTCAGTGGGCCATATGATATGAAGTTATGAACAGCTGGTGTAATAAGAAAGTGTGAAATTCCTATAAAAAAAAATACGTGTGAAATAATTTAAATAAATAAAAAAATCTATCGTGTCATCACTTTGCAACCGACATGATGGGCCATATGAATATATGATATGTTCTTTTGATTTATTTGATGTTAAAATCTATACGATCCACTTCTGATAATAGTCTTTTATTATTAGATTAAAATACCGATCGGTTTTTAATGTAGACAGAAATTAAACATTAAATCTCTTATTCAACTATCAGAAACTTTACAAATTAAGATAATTAAAACTCACACCGTTGCAGGATATATTGGATGTTCACCAATTACAAGGTGATATACTAGTAATAGGCACACAATTTTTGGGAGAAAAAAGGAATTTTAAAAAAGAAAGAAAGTATAATTTTTGTTACATTTAGGAAACTACTTTTGTATGTAATAAGAATAAAAGAAAACAAAGAATAAAATTTGGATTTGACAGAAAAAACCTTACCTCTAAAATTCAATTTGAAATTAAAATTCTATGATGATTTATTTCATGAAACCTTTCAATGGCTTTATACAAATGACAACAATGATTAAATGCTAAAATCAAGGAACACTAACAACTCTAACTATCATTAATGGCAACAGTAGCAGCTTTAGGAATTTTTCTCAAGTGTTCCTTAAGAAGTATAAATTATACAATTTAATAAAAAGAGAAATTCATATATTGACAACAACAACAATAAAAAAAACACACAAATACATAAAGTTTACAATTATCTTTTACAAGTTTTTATATTTTGAAATCATTACATAATAGTCTCATTATCAATGTTATAAACTATATTTCTTTCAATATACACAACTAACAATCATTCAGTGAGCTAACCAGAATGTTGAACAATAATTTTCCATGCACGTATCCTGACACCGTCCAATAATTTTGATCCATTTTCCAATGGGGGTTGAGGTTGACTTGAAACTTGCATATCCGAAGACAGTGGGGACGGAAAGAAACTTAAAAAGGAGGTCATGCTCACATAGGAGAATATTTGCTGAGTAGATTACCAAAAAAACAAAAGAATATTTGCTGAGTCACTGTGAGGAGGCATATTTTCTCTTTTCTTTTTCCTTTTTATGGCAAAAAATTCTTCCACAACTACACCATAATAATTGTCTCCACTGGAAGAGCCACGTTGGAACCAAGGGGGGCATGCCCCCTAAATTTTTGAAAATTTCATTTACTGCCTTAAGAAATTGAAAATTTATTTATAAGTTTTTTGTAAATAACTTATTGCCCTCCAGAATTTAAGGGAAAAAAATATATTATGAGTTCAGTCAAAATTCGCTTGTTTCTTATATATCTTAAGATTCGTTACAAAAAACAAAAAATAAAAAGATTTTTTTTTAAATCCAGTCCATTCCTTGGCCCATTAGCCTCCAAATACCAAAAATAAAAATCTTTGACATATATAGGTTATTTACTTAAAATAAATATGAATAAAAAAAAAAATCCTTACTATTGTCACCACGGTAGTCTCAGCACTGCAACGAACTCTTGTTATCTGCTGCGCTCCAGCCTCCAATCAAGTGACGACCAGCGACCTCCAGACTAGTGGCTAGTAGACTAGTGGTAATGTGGCATATCTCTGTTTCCTTGTATTTAGTTTTAAAATTTGCCAAAATCTCTATCTATTTGGATGAAACTGACTAAAAAGTATCTCTCTTTTAATTAAAAAAGTGTTTATTTAGCTTGTAGATGACGCCACACAGTACCTAATTAGTAATTAGAGGCTTTTTGCTGGCATCTTTTTCTACTATTTTTATATTATATTTAACTTATCTGTTTGCTTATTTTGATTAGTGTTATTGCTATTTGTTATACGTTTGTTTATATATTTATGTTTGATCCTCTAAAAATGATATTGTTTGTAGAATGTGTAATTATAGACTATTGAAGCATTAATATAAGAAAAAAAAATTACATAGGTTGTTTCTTTTATTTTTTGAGCATAAACAATATATTACATTTTTTTAAAATGAAAAAAGCGGCTATATAAATATAATTAGTATTTAAAATTTAATATTCAGGTTTTAATATATATATATATATATATATACACACACACATATATAGGTAATTTAATAAGAAACCAATCTACAATTGATACATATTTTAAGAAAAAAAAAATTGGAGAATACTACACAATTCTCTATCTAGCTAGAATAAGAATATTGATGTTGAGCCCCTATACTAGCTCAAAGATATGAATCTGAGGAATGCTTCTTTCTTTGAACATGATATTGGAATGAGTTTTTGAGTAATTGTTTAACAAAATATAAATAAAAAAAAATACTATAAAATTAGTTCAAGATCAATCATAAATAGTTTTAGTACTATGAATGATCCTAGGACACAAGCTTAGTGAGTTAAAGTTAATAACTTATATAAAAATATTTTTTTTATTTTTACTTAAGAATATGATTTTATTTACTTAGCCTTCCTAAGAAAAATTCATGACTCCACCACTAATTGTCTCAACTATTCACATAGTAGATTTTGAATGTTGAAAAAAAAAGTCATGAATGAAAAAGTGATAAGTAATCCTTTACAATTTACTATATAAGATATAGTTATGGTAAAAGCTGTACTTATTAGTTTATATATATACTATTAAAATTTTAAAGTGACTCTTTGATAGCTAGCTGGACTAGGCATTTTCAAGACTTGGACCAAAAATCCAACCGTATGTTGGCCATACCAAATTAAAGGCTCCTTGGCTCAAATATACGAGCTGTGCTCTCTCAAGTTCTAAGACTTGGGGCGAAACTCATATATAGAAACGATTGCCTATCTTCGCTCCTTTCCTATGTGTTTGCCTTTCTATACATCGTAGCTCCAACCAGGGGCAAAGGCAGCATGGGGCGAGGAGGGGCACTTGCACCCCCTCCCCCCCCCCCCCCTAACTCTGTAAAAATGCCTTAAAGATAATGTATTGGTTTAAAGAGTTTGACACTTTGACCCCTCTAATAAAAAATAAAAAAGTAGCCCCACTCCTCACCTTAACCTTAAAGAAATAGACCAAAATCCTAACCTCTGACATGCCTAAGTCTCCTCATATTATTATTTTTTCTTAATTTTTATATTGTATACACATTTATTTTTTTACCTATATCACTATTCACAGCACTTGCCTTTCTTGCTTATCTCATAAATAACTTATCCTATAAATGAATGATGGAATGCCGTTATTTCTTAACTTTTTTACAATTTTAAAATCTGAATTTTTGTTATAAACTTAAATTTTAAATATTTAGAAGGATAGAGAAATAAATGTTAAATTTTACATATTTTAAGAAGCAATCAGACAGTAAGGCATATATACAACTTTACAAGTATTTGCTATATTTTTAATATTTTTAGATTTCATAAAATAAAATAATAAACTTATAGATGAATTTTTTTTTCTTAATTTATTTTAAGAAATCAAATTAGATGTCTAAACTTTATGTATTTATTCTTCTAAAAAAAAATTTATGGATTTACATTAATCTCTTCTTTCAATTGTTAGTAACTATGAATTGGTTATTTTTGTTTCTTTCTTTTAACAATAAGAAAAATATACTTGTAACTACAATTGTTTATTTACAATTTTTTTTGTTACTGTTATAGATTAATATATTTAAATTATTTTTCCTTTAATACTGTCTTTTAATCTAGCTCCCCCTAAACTCAAATCTTGGCTCCGCCACTGGCTTCAACTTGTCAAGTGCTTTCTTTGAGAGTGACTTTGTCGACAAAAACAAATGCACTTCACCTTTGTTTCTTTGTTTTGTTTTCTTTTTATGTGAGAGTGACAAAACCATATCAAGTTCTGAACAGTTAGTGCAATAAGAGAAGTGTGTCAAATAATTCAAAACACAAGTCAATAATTAAAAGCTAAATAGACTTTATTCTCCCTGTAGTCAAACATCCCAAAGCTCGTTGATGTAGTAGCAGTAGCTCTCCACAGCTCCAACTCCATGTTCATCACCGGATTACTAAGTCAGTGCATACATGTTCTCTTGTTTTATTTGATGCTCTATTATTGCCCCAGTTGGGAGGTATTGCCCTAAGAGGCTAAGATACAAGCCCTGCTTAATGCATTAGAGAGAGAGTTCATCTTTTATGTATCTGTGTGAATGAAAAATTTTGTTTTTAAACTGTCATAAATAAAGTATGACACATTAGAATAAATTCTTTTAAATGCAAACTGCAGATTTAATATAAATATATATATATATATATATATGGAGTATATTTTAGAGATTGTGATTATCTGCAGTAAACTTATTTCATATTTTGAAAAAATATCTAACGTGGCGTTATTTGGTTGGAAGTATAAATATGGTCATTATATAGGCCATCCAGATAGAATTTATTCTCAAAGTTAGAAATAATTTTTTTCTAATAAAGTTTTGTTGAGTAAGATTAATGTGCTTTTAAAAATAATTAATTATTGTGTGCCTTTAAGATACACATTAGTAAAATCCTTAAAAATTTTATACCGTGAGATAGATAGATAAATAATACATTCTATTAGCCAATATAGGGAGCTTTAATTTTATTTTTCTTTATTTTAATAGGGGCCTTCTTCCAATTGCAGGCCTTAAGTCATTGTCTAAATTGACTAAAAGTTGAGCCAGCTTAGGTACTAGAAAAAGTATTTTCTTCCACTGATTTACATCTATTTTAAACAAATTTCAACATTATTGTTTCTAGAACCCACTAAAATTAACAATCGATGTAAAAAAGAAAAAAATATATATGTATTTAAAACATAAAAATGATGTAAAAAATATGGATAAAAAAAAATTAATAGTATGGTCACCACTTACCCTTAAATATTCATCACTTGTTTGCACATACAGGTGAAACCTTCCAAGAATTCTGGGCCATTTTCTACGAGTCCAGGTTGACTTGAAACTTGCATATCTGAACTCTGAAGCCAGTGGAGATTGAGAGGGACTAAAACGGTTATGGTCATATCAGAGAAAAATTGCAGAGTCTGGGGAGGCATATTCAAACAAGGCAAATGTTAACAAATAACAAGTGTGCTTGTTAAGGTTGGACTATGTGAGTTTCACTTAATAAATAAAAAGAATAAATAGAAAAAATATATATATATATATATATATATATATATATATATATATATATAAAACTGGCCTTATAACCTTTTTTTTTTTTTTTTTTCTCTCTATAAAGCCAGCCACACAACCTATAAAACTGTAAAAAAAAAATGACATAAAGCTAAAAAAAAAAAACCAAAAACAAAAAGCTGCTGTTAATAGGTATATCCGTTAACACGGATTTGGATCTGGTGCAATACCTAAGATATTGCACTGGGTGCAATTGCTATCAATGGCTGAGATTGATTATTGTAAAAAATAACTTTCAATCTCAACCATTAATTAAAAAAAGTTAACAAAAGTAAAAAATAAAATATAAAAAAAAATTATAAGAGAGGGGAAGGTAAATTGCACCCCGTGCAATACCTACCTTAGGTATTGCACCCAATCCTAATCCCGTTAACACAACCCTTCAAGCAAAGTCAGTGAGGTAGGCTACTGACTAAGGCATTTCTTTTTCTCTTTTTCTATTGTGATAGATTGATTTGGCATCTTCAAGCTGAGGCTAGCTTTGGGGAGAGATGTCCTTGGGCCGAATATACGAAATGGGGGGCTATCTTAATTTGCTGATGGCCTGGTGGTCAATTCCTATACAACAAAGAGCAACAGCAGCCTTCAACAGGAAACACACAAAAGAGCGTTGTTCTAACTTTTTTTATGAGACTATTCTACTCCTTACACACAAGGCCGGTTCTAGATATTTTTGGGCTTGAGAGAACTAAAATTAGGCTTTTTTTATATGTGTGTATTAATTAAATTAATATTTTTTATTACAATATATTTTATTTAAAATCTATTTTTTTCACATTTTGATATGCAAATTAACTAATTAAATTTTTGTATTCAAGTTCTTTTAACATTTCATTTCCATTATTTTCTAACTCTTTTTGGTAAATTTTTTTATTTATTTGTGATATTTTCATCTAAATTTTGTGTTGTATTTTGTTTATTATTAATAACAAATTTATTCATTAATCATTTTTTAAACTCAGTTAATGCTTTTCTCTTCTTCTTTTTTTAAGTTTTTCATATCCAGATGCATATATTCTAATAGAAATTTCAAATAAAACAATATTTGAAAATAAAATAAACACTATCTATAATATATTTATAATGACCTAGATAAAAAATAACTTTTGAGTGTAAAGTAATTCAACCTGATGTATAGAAAAAGTACCTTGTAGCTCTAACTTTACTGAACAATATAAAGAATCTAGCAATCTCAAGTTCTCAACCTGCACAAATATAAAAACGCGTGATTAAAACTCAAAAAATTAAAAGCCCAAACAGAAGTACAACTCCACCTACAACCCAGCCAAAAATTGAAAGCCCAGCCAAAACCAATCCTGTTACCTAAAAAAAAGATGTAAAAGACAAAACTTTAGCCCCAACCTAAGATAAGACACGAGTCCTGAGACTCTAGTCAACCCACAGCCACAAGTCTTATTATTAGATAAGATAAGCCTGCATCCACAAAACCAGTAAACCACGGCACCATTTGGATTCTGGATCTGTAAAGTTCAGAGCAGAGGAAAAGTCATATAGTCTATACCTAGAAAGCATAGAGTTGAGAAGGATCACTGATCAGATTGAAGGAAGCATGAGCCACGAACAAAAGATTGAAAAGTAGAACCAGTGTAGAGAAAGAATGAGAGAGGCAGAGAGCAAGAGCTAAGAGAGAGAGAGAGAGAGAGAGAGAAGATATGAGTAAATTTTAAGGATTTGAGATTTTTTATGTGTTTTGATTTGAGATTGTTAAACCAGATTTGTAATTTATTTAGTTGAATTTTGATTTGTCTAGAGGCTAAGGTTCTAAAGATGATATTTTTGAGATAATTAATTTTGTTTAAACCAAAGAATTTTTTGGAATAGCAATATTTACAAGAATATTTTAGAGTTTGCATTTGAAACTAAAATTTTTCTTTCTACTAATTTTTGGCCAAAATGGACTTTTACTCTGTTCATGGAAATATATATAAACTTACCACTGTTTCATAAATATGTAGAGAATTACCACTTTTTAGTACTCGAGTTTGGGGAAATCGAGTTCTAAATGGTACTCGAGTTTCATGAACTTGAGTACTTTGAAAAAAATAGCCGAAAAAATTTTGATGGAACGAGTTCCATGAACTTGAGTATCAAAAAAGTGGTACCTTGCTACTTATTTCTGAAATAATGGTAGATTTCCATATATTTCGCTTAAAGGTGCTACAATGCCATTTTCGCCGTAATTTTTCAAAATTTTGTGGCTCTCCTTTCACTTGGGGGCCTAAGGCAATGACTTAATTGGCCTGGTAGAAGGGCCGGCCATTTACACAAAAACACACGGAAAACTCTATTGACGGATATCATTGTGGATGAAACTTAGCTATTTTAGGTTTAAGACACATTCTTCAAGTCTATTGAGTGTACTACCTAGGTGTTCCCAAAAAGGATGGGCCGTCCTTTACTAAAAAAGCAACAAAACTAGTTGTTTTTATTAATAAAAAATAAGCTAACGTTTTTTCCATCTCATTTTTAGTAAATAAATTATCAAAAATTAAGCTATGATGAACCTCACTAGATCCTATCAAAATCTAACAGCCAAGTCTGGTGGCCTAAAAATAACAAACCCGTACACACAACACTATTGCTCGTGCATAGGAGTAAGGCCATTAAATTTTGTTTGGGATGACCAAGTTATGGTGTTAGGTTTTATTTATGCATTGGGAGCAAATTACGTTTAAAATTTTTTGATAGTATATGGTATCAACCCAAATCTTAAGAGTGGTTTTTGCATTATACTTGTTTTCTTTGGAATACAAGCCTCAACTTACCCAAATAAATATACATTCAACACATAATTAGATGAATTTATACTAAGAAAGTAAAATATAACTTCATATAAAAAATCAAATGTCATGGCTTAAGGGTAGCATTTAGTAAAAAGAGATGAAAATTTATTTATGTTTTATATATATATATATATATATATATATATATATATATATATTTTTTTTTTTTTTTTTAAGTTACTTCACCTTGGACAAGAAGAAAAAAAAGTAAAATCTAATTTTAATGTCCTTTTTTCTTTTTCTCTTTTTGATGATAGATGGACTATAGAGTGTAGGGCCATAGGCATCTTCAAGCTGAGTGTGCATGGGCTGGGCATTCTCAAGACTCGGAGAGAGATAGTCCTTAGCCTAATATACGAAATGAGGGCCAGCCTATCTTTGCTAATGGGCTGCTGGTCATTTCCTACTACAAATAGCAACAAGAGCCTTCAACTGGAAACACACAAACTAGCTATGTATAAAGGCCTAATGTAATTTTGATCCCTACATTTTGGGCCGATTTTTGATTTAATCTCTAAATTGATTTCGCTCCTAAGTCAATCCCTGATCTCAGAAAATCGTTTTTATTTTAGTCATTGCCGTCAACCCAATAGTAGAAAAATCTAAGGTAGTAAACGGAGTGCATAGGTAACATGTTAGATGCTGATATGGCAAATAAAATAATATTTAAAAAATTATTTTGCTTTTAAAAATGACAAGTCAGCATTTTAATTAATAAAAAAAAAAATTTTAAAATTAAACTGAAAAAATTCAAAATCAAAAACCAAAAAAAAAACTTTTTCAATTGTAAATATTGAGAAAACAATTTGTAGCAACTATTTCAATTTTTCTTGAACTTTCTTAAGAAACAAACATTAAGTTAACACCCCTTCTCATTCTAAGCTGGCTGTTTGTGTTTGTATCTATTTCATTTTCTTCTTTCTTTTAAGATAAACCAAGAAAACAAAAATCAAAACAAAAATAACTTAAAAAATAAATATTATTGGTGAGTGTTTGTGTATGTATCTTTCTTCTTTTCTTTTTTTTTTTTTTTCAAATCCTCTCTTTCTCTGTCTCTTGGTGTGTGTCTTTATTTTTCTTCTTTCTTTGTTCAAGCTTTTGATCCCTCTCTCTCTCTCTCTTAATCTCTGACTTTTTCTCCCTTTCTAAACCCGACTCTCTAATCTCTAGGTTTTTCTAGTTTTCTGTGGGGTGGTCGGTAATGGAGGTGGAGATCGGTGGTCGGGGTAGAGATCGGTGTGGCCATGGGTCTTGGATTATGGGTTTAATTGGAGATGGAGATGGCTAGGTTTGGTTGGAGATGGCTGGTTTTTTCTGGGTTTCAGTGGTTGGGTTGTGACCGTGGAAATTAATGTGGGTCTTGGATTTGTGTTTACATGTTTGGTTGTAGGTGAGGGTTTTTTTGGGTTTTTGTAGGGGTGGGTGATCGGTAGTGGAGGTGGAGATTGGTGTGGCCGTATTTGTGTTTCAAAGATAGAGATGTCTCGGTGAGTTTGGTTTCGGGTTTGTGGTTTTTTTAATGTGGATTTGTATGTTTATTTCTTGGATTTATTGGGTTTGATTTACTAGAGGTTTATGGGTTTAGATTTCTTGGATTTATTGGGTTTGATTTACAGGATGTTTATGAATTTGATTTCTTAGATTTATTGGGTTTGATTTATTGGATATTTATGGGTTTGATTTCTTGGATTTATTGGGTGGTTTATGAGTTTGATTTCTTGGATTTATTGGGTTTGATTTACTGGATGTTTATGGGTTTGATTTCTTGGATTTCTTGGGTTTGATCTGGGGAAGAACATGAAGCATGAAGTTCATGTCCTGGGGAAGAAAAAGGAGAACAATGTTCTTCCAAAAATAATGAAAAGCAAAAAAAAAGAAGAAGGTGTTTTTAAAAAAATTATTTCATTTTTTGTTTTTCAATTTTCTGAGATGACTTTTTTATTTATTAAAATGCTGACATGGATGCGACGTGGTATTTATTAATGTTATTTTATTGGCCGCATCAATATCTAACATGCCACCTATGCACTCCGTTTGCTACCTTAGATTTTTCTGTTACTGGGTTGATAACAGGAACCAAAATATAAAATGATTTTTTGAAATCGAGGACTGATCTAAGAGCGAAATCAATTTAGAGACCAAATCGGGAATTAGCCCAAAATGTATGGACCAAAAGTGCATTTACGCCTAACTTTTTCACTTTTTCTTTTCTTTTTGTCTCACCTATGATCTATCACTTAACTTTTTTTTCCTTTTCCTTTTTTTTTATATATATATTTTTATAGAATATATAAAGAAGCCGTAATTCAACTTTTTAGTCAAATTATTTCACCCCCTATGTATAAGACAAGTAAAAAAATTATATTGACTAATAATGTGGTGAATGAAACTTAGTACATTCTAATTTATGACATGTCCTTTAAATGTATTGAGTCCACCATTCAAATTTCCCTCTCATTTTTATTAAATAAGCAACAAAACTAGTTTCTTTTTTCAATTTAAAAAATAAACTAAATTTTATCATTCTATATTATATTTGGTGAATAAGCTATTAGAAACTAAGGTATACTTATTGAGCTTCACTGAGCCCATCAAAATTCAGCTGCCACATTAGTGGTGGCTCTAGGAATTTTTTTAAGGGTGGTCATTAAGAAACTTAAACTATACAAAATTTAATAAAAAGAGAACTTCGTACATTGACAAAACACACACACACACACACACACACACACACACATGCACACACACAAATACATAAAATCTTACAATTTCCTTCTACAAGTTTTTTTTATTTTGAAATTGTTACATGATAATTTCATTATCAATGTTGCAAGCTTTATCTCTTCAAAAGTTTAGTTAAATAAAAATTTTCTTGGATTTTTTTTATTTTATTTGTAAGGACCTAATATATTGTTAAGGAGACCAAAGTTTTAAAAAAAAAATTTGGCTACAAACTTAGTTGTAGTCACTCTCACTAAATGAATTAACATCGTTACATATTTTGAAAATCTAATTAATGAATTGTATTTTCTTTATGTTCTTAAAACACGTCAAAATTTCATGCCAATTGGATGTTATTTACCATTCAATCCATAAAATTATTTTTTATGCATAATTTTAGACTGCAAAAAAAAAAAAAAAACTTGAAATTTAAATATTTGATTGATGACATAGCTATTGATTTTTTATCTTCTTGAAATTTTGCAAGTATGGAGGATTTAAGAAGAAAATGTAATTAAATGGTGGATTTGTTAAAATTCACATTCAATAAAAAAATATTAAATACAAACTTAGTCTACAACTAAGCTTGTTGCCAAATTTTGTCCAAAATTTAATCATGTTGGGTCTAAAAAAAATTTAGGGTGGTCACAAATTTTTTTTTAAGGATAAAAAAATCATAAATTTTTAAAATTTATACATAATAATTTTTTTCCAGGTCAGGGTGGTCTGTGACCACCTTGGACTCTATGTAGAGCCGCCCCCATGCCACATACGCTTGGCTTAAAAATAGTAAACCCACGCATACAATTGTACTCCTCCGAAGTGCCCATAACCTAGCCCATAACATACTCATGCTGTAAGTTATGCATGCAATGCATTAAAACTATTAGTATTTACTATTTATGGCACGTTTGGTACGTTAAATGCAGGGCCGGCCCTAGACATTTGGGGTCTAAGGCAAAAACTAAAATAGAGCATTTTTTACACTTATTTATTAATTAAATTAATATTTATTTAATATTTTATATTATAATATATTTCATTTAAAATCTATTTTTCTTGCATTTTGAGATGTAAATTGACTAAATAATTTTTGTATTTAAGTTCTTCTAACATCTCCTTTTCAATTGATAATATAGCTAATCCACTTAATCTTTCTTTGGACATTGTCGATCTTAGATATAATTTTATTAATTTTAATTTTGAAAAACTTTTTTTTTGCAAAAGCTACTGTAACAGGTATTGTTAGTAAAATCCTATAAGCAATGCATGTATTTGGAAATGAATCCAATCTTTTTATAACATTTAGACTCAAACAACTTGGAACAAAAACAAAATACTTGTTCCGTATCTTTCGAATACACTAGCCATTTTCTATCATGCTTCTCCCCATTTGATAATATTCGAGTGTAATGAATAGTAGAAAAATGTCTAGTGTCATCAACTTTTGGAAAAATTATATCATTGTCTCTAATTGGACCTCTTTCTACTAATAAATCTCTTAATTTTATGTCAACATTTTTCCAATTATCTGGATCATAAATATTTGAAGCAATATAATTCAACATGTCATTATTATTTTCATTTTTTTCTAGTTGAACATCATTAAGGTGAACTTGTTCATTTGTGACATTTTCATCATTATTTTCATTTTCTTCTAAATTCTTTTGAAGTTCATTATCAAGATTTGTTGTATTGCAAAATTGAACATCATTTTTATCTTGCAATTGTATTATTTCATTATCTTCTTAATCTTTTTGGTGAATTTCTTGCTCATTTGTGATATTTTCATCTAAATTCTATGTTATATTTTGTTCATTACAAATAACAAATTTATCCATTGGTCCTTTTTGAGACTCAATTAATTTTTCTTCTTTTTTTCTTTTTTTAAGTTTTTCATATCCAAATGCATATTTTCTAGTAGGCATTTCTAATCAACCAATATATTTATAAAGACTAAAATAAAAATTAACTTTCAAGAGTAGAGCAAATGAGGAATAAACCTTGATTTATATAAAAAGTATTGTTGTAGTTTTACCGAATAATAACAAGTTTTTAGCAATCTTAACCTGCATAAATAAAGATTTATTTATTATATTACCAATAACTAATATATATATATATATATATATATATATATATATATATATATATATATATATATAAACACAAGATTAAAAAAAATTAAACACAACACTATACAAGCCCAGCGCCCCAGCCCAGCCAAGAGGATATCTGCCAAGATGGCATTCACAAAAAAACAAAAAACAAATCCTATCGCAACTATAACACCAACAAAAAAAAAAAAAAAAATCCAAGCTTAACAAAACAGGGAAAAAAAAAATGCAGGCTTAACAAAAAAAAAAAAAAAAACTTGAAGGCCCAAACGTGGTGAAACATCCAACCCACTGCCCAAAGAAAACTTAAGTCTTTAACAAATCTAAAGAAGAGTCTAGAGAAAGACAGAAATCCAAGTACCTCAAAAGTCAAAAGTCAAAACCCATTCAGCCATTCTTCAGTTCTGTAGAATCAAAACCCAAACGCAGTAGTGGAAAAAAAAAAAGATGAGATCAGAGGAAGCTTGGTCTAGGGCCGGCCCTGACAATGGGAGTGGAGAGAAAGAATGAGAGAAGTGGATAGCAAGAGTTGAGAGAAAAAAGCAAAGCAAGAATGAGAAAAAGAAAGGTAAAATTTTTAGAGATTTGAGGTTTTTTATTTGTTTTGGTTATTGATTGTTTTGTGGTTTATTTCTTAGACCGGATTTGTAATTTATTTTGTTGAATTTTGATTTGTCTAGAGGATAATGATGATATTTTTGAGACAATTACTTTTATTTAAACCTTTTTTTTTTGTGCTACCAATGTTTAACCAGGTATAATAGAAATTTTGTTTTTTGGTCAAAAGGATGTGCTAGATTTTTTTTTTTGATTCATCTAAAACCAAAATTTTCCCCCCTACTACCCCTTCTTTTCTAAAATTTTGGGACCTCCCTTCCACTTGGGAGTCTTAGGCAATTGCCTTATTGACCTAGTGGAAGGGCCAGTCCTAATTAAATGAGGATAACAATAGGAATGATGATCTTCATTACCATGAATAAAACATGTTGTAATGGAATAACTAAACATATTTATAAGTTTGGTTGTGAGTTATATCATTAGAATAAAACTTAAACTATTTTAGGAAATATCTTATAAATACAATTATATTATTTCTGAAAAAATAATATATATGTTTAAATTTGGGAGTGAGTTGAGTTATTTTTTTATGATTTATTATTTTCAAATTTGTTATATGCATATAGAAAGTTTGTTTATTTGACAATATATTAATTTTAGAAGTTATTAAACCTAATTTTTTTTAGAATAAAAATGATTACACCTACTAAATACTAAGGAAAAACTATTACAATTATTTTAAGGAGTAATAATTATTTCTCATTTTAAATAATATATATTCATAAAGAATAATTATTTCGTGTAATAAAAACAAAATTAAACTACAGTATAACTAAACCATAGGAATCATTATTACATTATAGTGTCTATTATCGTTTATCAAATATGCCCTTAATATATGTCAACAATAACTTCTATTTGGAAAAAAAAAAAGAGTAAATAACAAACAGCCCTCTCAATCCAAGTTTTCACGATATATTATGCTTTGGATTATACCATGGTGTATTTTTTTACAAAAAAGGGGACGGGAGCGACCATATGTGGCTTACCCCTCAGTGCATGACTTAATAGGGACACCCCCACTAGGGAATGTTGGATTGAACCATAGCTACTGTGACTGGGGTGTCACAGACCTCACTCTAGCACCCCAAGAGAGCCAGCAGATGAGACACAATGCATGCTAGGAACCCACCCCCCACATGGTACCCACCACGACTCGAACGAGGGACCTCATGCATGCACGCGGAATCTCACACCAATTGGACCACCCCTCCTGGGGCACCATGGTGTATTTTGACTTTCGACTAAGATAAGTATATACAATAATCACATTTTACATTTTAGATACACTTACAATAGAATGTTTTTGGTTACTTCATGTTACTCTTTAAAAAGTAATTCAAGCATTTTTTTTTCCCTTTTGTAAAAGTAGTTTATGTGGTGAAGTATTCCCGTTTGAGATCAGCATTTCTTTTTGTGTAGTGGTGCATGGATACAAGCCTCCACCTATCCAAAAAAGATAGATGCAACACAACATTTAATGAATTTAACACTAACAATATTAAAGTTTCCTTCATATAAAGAATTAAATGTTATAGTTTATTCACAATATTTACCAGAAGGCAAAGAAGATTAATTTATAAAAGACTTACTTACTTTACCTTGGACAATAAAAACATATTTATAATTGAAGTAATCTCACATGTGGTTTTGGCCTAAAATTACTTTGCCTACATATGGTTTAAAAAATATTACTTTAAGGTAAGCTATGCTTGTATCCTATAACTCATCTATATTAAAAACATGGGTAAACAGGTATTTTGTGTTCTAAACAAGTTACCAGAAATAAACAATTTTCAAACGGACACTAAATTTACATATTTAAAATGTGAGATACTATATTGACACATAACACAAACATTAGAGACCAAAATGATAATTAAATAATTAAACCCAAGAAAAAAAAACACTCTACAAAAGTAACAAAACTCAAGACTAAATACAAATCTTCCTTCTCTCTCTTTTTATTTAGGGTAAAATATTATTTGATCCTTAAATTAAAATTTTCTTTTCATTTTTATACGTTGTAATTTTTTTTATTAGTTTGGAGACAAAAATAAAAATGAAAAAAGAATTTTTTTTAAAAAAAATAATAATTTAAGCCTTTAAGAATAAAAAAAAAAAATTATATATTTAAATTTAAGGAAAAAACTAAAATATTTTTAATAGTGAAACAAAAAATAACTTTTCAATAGTTTAGGAATGAAAAACAATAATTTAAAGTTTATGATGACAAAATTTTAGTAAAATTTGAGAATTAAAATAGTATTTTTTTTTTCATTTTATTTATTCTTTATAGAAAGAAAGAAATAACTAATAAACTAAATACAAATCATGTCATCGCAAAAACAAAACACAAATATCAATACGACAAACGAAATCCTATCTTGGATACTACAAACTTTCCTATAGGGAGTTTGGTACTGCAATACCCAAAAAAAAAGGAAGAAAAAAAAGACCCTTTTTTTTCCTTACAACGCGGCTCTGCTTCCTCTTTCAGCAAACACACACTCACTCCCCCTATTTAAACGTGCTTGCCTCTCTCACACTTCCATTTCAAGACTACTCTCTCTCTCTCAGGTGAAACGACGTCGTTGCAATGGAGGCGTTTCCGATTCCGAGCGACACGTACAAGCTAGGTTTCATCGGAGCAGGTAAAATGGCGGAGAACATAGCCAGAGGAGTGGTCCAATCGGGCCTCATGCCTCCATCGCGTATCAGAACTTCACATTCCAACCCTATTCGCCGTGATGCCTTCGAGTCCTTCGGCGTCTCCGTCTTTTCCCGAAACGACGACGTACCGTTCATTCCTCTCTCGCTCTCTCTATATACAGAGCCTTAAGAATTTCATTCTGAGTGTTAATTTCATTTTTGGTTATGGTGACAGGTGATTGAAGAAAGTGATGTGCTTATTTTCGCTGTCAAACCTCAAGCCGGTAATACTTTTTTTTTTACTATTAGTTTTTTGAATTTGGATTTCTAGTGGTATGATTTTATGGTGAATTTTTAGGGGTTAGAGAAATTTGGAATTAAAACGAATTGAACAATGTGAAAGTTTTGATTTTTGTGCTTTTTTTCTTTTTTGGGACACTCACAGTTTTTTGGTTTTCTAGAATTTGAATTTAAGGTATTATGATTTTAATATGCTGATTTTAGTGGGGGTTTAATAAATTTGGAATCAAAACGAAGAGAACAATGAGAACATTTTGGATTTTTCTGTTTTTGTATTTTAATTGATTAGTTTTTATTTTTGTTTTGTTTTTTTTTTATAAATTTAAAATTTTAGTACAATGCATGGAAATTGAAGTGCAAAAGACATTAGTGAAGAATGTTGAAGTTGGGCCATTTTGAATTTTGTTTTTTGCTTCTTTAATTGTTAAATTACATAGTTACTGAGTAAATTTTTGAACTGGTGAGGCCACAATTTTACCCTCGGGCCTTGTTTATACAGGAGAAGAAGTGTCATTTGAGTTAGAGCTTGTTGGATTTTTATTTTTAAGGTAGATATAATATGAATGCTGAAGAATATTCAATGATGAGGTATTATTGTGAAAATAATGGTCCTCATGATTGTTTATGATATATATACTTTCTGGTAGTAGAGTGTTTGCTATTTTAGTTAAAATCAAACCACTTTTACACATATATGGATGATAAACTTCTAAGACGCTGTTGTTGTTGTTGTGAGTTTCTTTGTTGTATATAAATTTCACCTTTTTCTGTTGTTGCAGTAAAAAAAGTCGTCTCACAAGTGAAGCCATTGCTTTCAAAAAAGAAGCTTCTGGTTTCAGTTGCTGCTGGAATCAAATTGAAAGATCTGGAGGTTTGTGAAATAGAATGCTTTTTTACTCTATTCAAAATTCAGGTTTTGGACTTTTTGAGTCTCAATATTCAAAGCTGTATGTGGGTGTCATTATATATTATTTACACTTTACAGGAAGAGCAAAAATAGAAATAGTCATTTTATCACTGTGGGTTTGCATTTGTAATCAACATCTGCAGTCAGTTTATGTACCGGAATACTATTTTGATAGGTCACAACACAAACCTTATGGCCTTTTAAGAGAGTCTCTGCCTCCTACTGGGGTACTACTTTGATAGGCTGCAACACAAACCTTATGACCTAGCAACCAGTTTCAACAGCTTTTGGTTTACAGATTAGCTTAGATGAATAAACTCAAATGAATAACAAGGCTGTATTTATAAACCAATTTTTTTTTTATTTTTTTAGTTTCAAACGTCTCTGTACACTAATACTTCTAGCTTTTAGAACACATTCTTTTTGCCTTTCATTGTGCAACGTCATATGTGCCCTTTGCTTCATACCTCTGGGCACTTTTATAATTTTTTTTGTTTTTAATAAATGCATGTGTTTCTGTTTTTTTTAATATAGTATTGAGTTCTTGATTTTCAAGCTCTACATATTTCATTGAAGCAATCACTTTCATTCAGGAATGGGCTGGTCAAAGCCGATTTATTAGGGTAATGCCAAATACTCCTTCAGCTGTAGGCGAGGCAGCAAGTGGTATCACTTTTTCCCTGATATATATTTTTTAATATTTAATTTTTAGCATCCTCATCATGCAAAATTTATCGTGTTAACTCATACTCATTTTTTATACTAAGTTGTAAATTATATTTTTTATTGGATTTTCTTTAAGGCTACTCAACACCCTATGCATAGCAAGTTTGCAGGGCCGAAGTGTTTTCCTCTGTTCTGTAATCATCATTCCTTTAGATTTAAAGCTAGAATTTTTCTCCAGTAAATCATAATACAAAGAACCAGCAATGGCTTTTGTGAGGGACCCAATATGACAATGTGGGAAGTGTGAGTATAGTCACTTGTTCCCAATTCTTCTCTGTTTTGCTGGCTGATGCATATTCGCAGCTGTGTAATCACAAATACACCTAGCTGTGTATGGATTTTGTCAGAACCCAAAGATGAGAGCTGAAAATCACTGAAGCTGATTATGATGGGTGCATTTGTTAATACCTGTTGTTAAAAGCTTTCTTGCTATTAGGGGGTTTAGATATTGTACTCATTCTTAGCCAGTCAAAAACTGCAAATATTTTCCAGTTTTCTTCCTTTGTGCTTACTTGTGTGTGGTCTTAGTAACAGAACAACTAATTCTTCATATGTTAAGTGGAAAAACTTAAAAAGAAAGAAGAAAAAAAATATATAGTTTCTCATTTTTTTTTTAGGGAAAGGGTAATTACAGTGAAACAGTTGGTTTGTTGACATTATCTTATAAAGAGATTGAAAGTTTGATGGGGTAATGGTCATAGGAAACCTTCATTTTCCTTTGTCAGATGTATCTTTCTACAATTCTACTCTTCAAGTCTTGTAGCTCTTGTTTGTGTTACCTTCTTTACCTAAATGTCAAAAACTAATAGTTTCATCAAAATGGTGAAGTTCTCTAATTTTATTGCATTTGATAGTTATGAGCTTGGGAGGATCTGCAACAGAAGAAGATGCAGACATAATAGCTAAATTATTTGGATCAGTTGGCAAGATATGGAGAGGTGATGAGAAATTGTTTGATGCAGTCACTGGTCTGAGGTATTTGGCATCTGTCAATATAGAATAGTACTGTTTAATACCATAGCACAGAAAACATATCTCAGATGGTTTTGAGTATTTGATCTTAAAAGGTTCTTGAAGTAAGAAAAAATACTTGTGAACTTGCGATTATGCATTTGTGTTTGAAGGGATGGAGCTTTGCTCAAACTGCAATTCTTTTAACAAACCATCTTTTTTATTGAATGTGCTCAGTGGCAGTGGCCCAGCATACATATATTTAGCGATAGAAGCTTTGGCTGATGGAGGAGTGGCTGCAGGTCTACCACGAGAACTTGCTCTAGGTCTAGCTTCTCAAACTGTAAGTGCTTTTATACCAGATGTTAATTATTTTTTGATTAGTCATGTAATTTCACTATGCTTTTACAGGAACTAATTATTTGATCTCTTGTCAGATGCTTAGAGCTTATCCCATCCTTCCAAAACTTTTAAATCATTAAATAATAGAGCTTCTGATCTAAATGTTTTAGTAATTGTGACAACTCTTTACTGGAAGTCAACAGTTATGATATATGATTTTCTTAGAGCACATGCTATTTTCAGTCTGCCAGAACTAAAACTTGTATTATAGGCTGCAGAAGAAAAAAAAAATCATTAGCATATAACTATTGAAATGACAGACCATTTTCAAATTAATATTTGGATGTCAAAGTTGTTGAAATACTACCTAGGCTTATAGTTGTAAGCATTAGTTTTCTAAATTGGTGGACTGAACTACAATTTGGAATGGGTGATACTGGTTGCTATCATGCAAAATACATGACATTTGTGAAGAATGCATTATAAGCCCTCAAGAAGTTTTGCAAACTCATAAAGTTGAGAAAAAAGATATGTTGGAATAGTATTTTAAAATATAAGGCATATTCTTAAATTTGGGACTAGAATTATAGCTTACTTATGCTCACAAGTGCCTTACATGTGTTATGCAGCTTATGCTTTTACTAATGTTCATCACATAGTTGCGTTATACTAAGGGTCTGTTTGGGCACAACTTATTTAGCTTTTTGCTAAAAGTGTCTTAAAACATAATTGTACCTTGAAAGAATTTGAAAAAAATTAGAGAAAAAGAAAAAGAAAAAAAAAAAAATGGAGCACCTTAACTATAGGATGAGTTGCAACATCTCCTTTAAAAATGGAGTAAATAATCCCTTGATATTAAAAATAATAGGAAATAGCCCCCAAGCATTTGAAATTACTATTAAATTTGGACAAGTCAATTGTGCCTGCAAGTTATATGACTGGGGACCCTTCAAATGAGCTGAAAATATTACAAGTTGTGATGTTGCCTGTGAAATGTCCCGCAAAATTAGACCTTTACTCCTACTCCCTTTCTCTATGCATCAGAAATAGTTCCATTGTTATTGGAATATCGTTTTATAGTTTCAATTTGATTGCTTTCACTCCTTTGGCTGCAATAATTCTGTCAAGATCTTTGTAGTTGTTCACTATAATCTCATCAAGTCTGCCAAGTGCCAACCCACAAGCTACGCCATTGTAACTTTACCAATCTCCTTGGCTACCACTCCAAGCTTGACCTGACCCACTGTAAATCACTCATTTGCTCCTTTACTGCTGAAAGTACCAATTTGTCATTTTTGCTGCTGCTGGAATGATGGCATCCATGGCAAGAACAGCACCTTGCAAATTCATTTAAATTGACCTCTAGATCCAAATTAATGTCGTTGATTCCTTCTCCTTTGTTGTTCAAAATTATTCATCATCGTACTGAATCATCACAAAATCCACCATGGAGGGGCATAATAGGGGAACATATGAGGATGTAGATGGTTAGGAAGACCAGCTGCTTGCTTCTTTTAGTGGTCTTTTTGACTGGTCTTGGGCATGGGGACTCACATCTAGTGACTCCCTCCATCGGTTCATTAGTTCTCTTCTCTCTTGTATTTAAGTTTTTTTTTTTTTTCCTTGCTTTTATCTTTTTCTTCCTTGTACTTTTTGATTTCTTTGTGCTCTTTTGCATAAAGAAGCTTTATTTATACATATTTTTCTTACCTATCTAAAAAGATAAAATCATTGTTGACCGACTTCCTCTGTTCTTTTTGGGTGATCCCCCTCTAGAATTAGATTGCCCAACTTTCTTTCCTTGGGATTTATTCAGTTTGTTGGAAACAGAACCCTGTCTTTGGGATCTACACTTTGTTGTTGATAGTGTTGAGAGTTGAGCGGAGAGAGGAGGGACACAGCCTTGAAATTACTTTGCAATGACTAAATTGTAATTTTTTTTGTAACTTTTCAATCAGTGGTGGGCTATAGAAGTGTCTTGCATGGCTTAAGAAAACTTATAGATAATGGGAAGGACTTATTTATCATTTGCTTGATTTAAAAGGGGGGGTGTTTGGTCAATCACTCAGTTTTAAAGTTTAAGGGAACATTGCAACTTTCATGGTTTGGGTGGAAAATTGCGGTTTACCCAAAGAATTGTTGACTTAAAAACAACATTCCTTGGAATAGAAAACAGTAAAAAGTTACCTAATTATGGCAAGTAAAAACGTATATATTATACCATCACTTTTCCAATTTTTAAACAAAATGTAGGGAAATATATTCCAACTTTAGAATTCTCAGATCCTGTTGAAGTAATGTTTGGTTGTTCAAATATCCATAACAAATGGTTTTGTTTTATCAAAGCTCACCTGGTGCTGTGTAACTTCCCAATAGAAAAATTTACTTCTATGTTCATTTATTTATGGGGGGATGGAATGATGGGATGAAGGTCCAAAGTAGTTTTAAGTAGATTTGCTACCTTTTCACTTTATCCTCTATATCCTCCACACTTTTAGCAGGGTGTTCTTTGCTCATGGGGGGAAGTGAATTGTGTTTCTTTTGCAGGTACTGGGTGCAGCATCTATGGCCACCAAAACTGGGAAGCATCCAGGTCAGCTCAAAGACGAAGTTACATCACCTGGGGGGACTACTATTGCTGGTATTCATGAGTTGGAAAAAGGTGGATTCCGTGGAACTTTGATGAATGCGGTTATTGCTGCAGCTAATCGCAGTCGAGAACTTTCCCAAAACTAGTCATATCATCTTCTTTTCCAATTTTGGTAATGCTGTTATGCAATGGAGTCTGCAATTTATTTTAACTAAATTATTTTTTAGAATATTTGAATTGGTTGGCTCATGGCCTCTCCTTTTGTAGTTAATGGATGTATGCATTTTTTTGGCTTGCTAGTTGTCACACTCAGTTTTAGTACCTATGAAAGGGGGAATTATTTATTTTGTATAATAAGAAACCATTATACTAATTCACAATAAAAAATCTTACTTTTTGCATGACTAAAAAAAGAAAAAGAAAAATGGAACATGGCCTACTGTTGGATGGAAATAGTTCCGTTCCTTTTCTCCTTTCTAGTGTCTACTTTCTTTAAGGAGCTGCTTCAAACAACAGGGTGCTTGGTAGTAAAAATGAGAGAATGATCTTGGCATTTAAAATGAGAGAATGATACGTTAGAAAATTGAAAAGAACTAAACAAGTGATGCAATACAGTTTAAGGAGCATTTGGATCACCAAGATCCTTAATCTGGGCTCAAATAAAATTCTGGCGAAAAATGGAGAATACTTAGGGTCCGTTTGGATAAAACTTATTGTTGAAAACTGAAAACACTGTAGCGAAATAATTTTTAAATGTGTGAATAGTATTGTGGGATTCATTTTTAATATATATATATATATATATATATATATTTGAATAGAGTGCTTGTGGGTCTCATGAATAGTGCAGCTACAGTGCGTGAACAGTGAAATTGGTCTCCTGCACAATGAAATAACGTGCATGAACAATACCAGTTACTGTTCATGCACGTTGAAAAAAAAAAAAAAAAAGAACGACAAAATGCAGAATCTGCAAAACGTGGCAACAATAATCTGTATCCAAACCGCACCTAATTGAGACACTATTGGGCTAGCGAGCTTATCTAATTTTATTAGGGTATTTTTGTTTTGTCTAAAACCAATTTGTTTGTATGAGGATTCTTTTCTTAACAAGGATCACTATTCTAGATCAGGTACCCAAGCCATCTTGGGAATTTTGAGCTGGGTTTACACTTAACATCCTATTTAACGAGTGTCCTCTACTTTTTTTTTTTCTTTCTTCACAGAAGAAAAAAGATAGGAAAGTACAAAAATGCTGAATTATAAGCAACGTTGTTTATTAAAATGCTGCATCTTTGTGTCAATAGTATCAAGCAATGCCAAGCTTGATATGTCATTAAAGTTTATTGTACGTATTCCCCGTGTAGAAGCCACCTCTTTTTAACAATTAATTGTAGTGTAGAAGCCACCTCTTTTTAACAATTTTGTAGTATTACAAAATCTAGACCTGACCATAACGAAGGAAGCTTTTAATGGAAAACGAGTCTGAAATGCTGAATATTGTAGTCCAAAATCCTGGAGATTCATCTTCTGGTAGTACTGATGAGTGGTTGAATTCCATAATGAACGATGGCTGCAGCTCTGTAATCAACCAAAGGGCAAGACCCAAGATACAGAAGGTCCCAGAAATGCTTCGTGAGATTAAATTAAACGAGAAATGCTATGATCCCTTGGTGGTTTCCATTGGTCCTTACCATCATGGCTCACCTGGGCTCCAGCTGGTGGAGAAGCACAAAATTCCAATGACACGGCAGTATGTCGTGGAGAGTGGAAAAGGTATTGACGTTGTATACAGCAAGGTAGTTGAGGTGGCTGGCAATGCAAGAAAATGCTATGCTGAGGGATCAACACAAGTGTTTGACGATGAGGCATTTGCTCGAATGATGTTTCTGGATGGTTGCTTCATTCTGCAATTCATGTACTGCATTGCAAAAAACAACCCTGGAGATATGGGGATGAAGAGTCACACTATAGCATTCGTGCGTCGGGACATGTTCTTGCTAGAGAACCAACTCCCTTTTCTAGTCCTCAAGGCATTGATGAGCTTGAGGTTCAAAGAAGATGAACAGAAGGATATCATTAACATTTTCATCGGGCATACTGGGGCACTTCCTCCTCTTGGCAATACTTGTCAGGAAAAGCTTAGTAGGTTTATTCCTACAAACATTTGGGGACGAGAAGTGCCCCAGTCAAAGCCACAAAAGGATGAAGGTGATCCTATTCATCTTCTTGAACTCGTTCGTGCAAAACTCATCGATGTCTCGAATAATCTAGAAAGTGGACCTCATTCAAGCAGTGACTGGTACTCCTATCGTTCAGCCAAGGAGCTTAGGGCAGTAGGAGTACACTTCAAGCCTGGTAAGACTCATCTCTATACAGATGTGACGTTTAAACCGTCCTTCTTTAGTGGAAAACTCACACTTCCTCCAATCACGGTAGATGACTCTACCAAGTCTATGCTACTAAACTTGGTAGCATATGAAACATGCCCTGATGCCCCTGATGATTTTGGGGTCACTTCTTATATTTGCTTCATGGATTCACTCATTGATCATGCGGAAGACGTTATGGTGCTGCGATCCAAGGGCATACTACTAAATTTTCTAGGCAGCGACCAAGAGGTGGCAGACCTCTTCAATGAAATAGGCAAGGATTTGGTGCCCAATCCTTATGCTTATGCTGATGTTAAGTGGCGCATTAAAAGACATTGTAGGAACAAACTCAAGATATGGATGGCGGAGTGGTTGCATACGCATTTTAGTAGCCCTTGGACCATTCTCGCATTCATTGCAGCAAGTTTTGCCATTTCCCTTAGTGTTATCCAGACTTACTACGCAGCAAACCCACTCAAAAGTTGAGAGAGGCAATCATGGTATATTACTTTCCATGTACCACTGGGGGAATGTCTCGGTGAGTGATTTCTTTGTATATAATTGCCCATTTTTCTTAGCAAGGTCAACACAATTGTCATTTAACAATCAGTAGATTGTTCGCATAAGTCTTGCCATGTGAACACGAATAAAAAGAACATGGCTTGGGCATCATGAGTTTGAAATTATGTGTTTATTTGTCCGTAACCTATGTAATGCCCAAATACCTCTTTAAGTGGGGCGAAATAACGAAGATAACTTGTCATTGGGAGAGATTTTTGTGGTGTGTAGTTAATTTAATAACGATTTGATGAATATGTGATGTTCCAAAAAAAAAAAAAACGTTTTTCACTACTAATTGCATGCACACGATAATATTTATTAATTCAAAGAAAAATGGTGAAAATTGATTAATTAAACAATGAATTGATTGATTTGATACGGTGGGAATTAAATTGTTGAGATCAACAACAAGAAGTCAGAAAAATAGCCAAAATTCTGAGGGAATCAAATTACTATTGAAATGAAAAGTTGACAACCCGAAAAAGAAGAGAATATGGGAGAATCTAGACCAATTGCTAATCGACACTTGGACCTTGCACCCTACATTTTTTCTTTAGAAAATCTGATTTGTGTTGTGTCCCATATTGCCTAGAGACTCATCTTTGACTCCTGGCATTCAGTATAAATACCCTCTCTAGCATCTAGTCAGAGCACACTAGATTTCAAATGCAAACTCTCTGATCTTTGTACCTACTCTCTAGAGTTAGTAGTCGGAAGGTTCATTTGGTGTTTTGGTCCTTTTGGTTTCAATTCATTAGAAGGGGTAGCTCAATCCTCTTGGTTTCAAGCTATCAACTTCATATATATTAATGAATCCCCCTCTAAAGAAGATTTATTTCTTGCTTGGAGTGCTAGTGCATGCAGATAAGGTTTCTAAAAATTTCTTTTTTTCTTTTTAATTATGCCATAGTTTTTTTTTTAATTTTTTTTATTCAAGTATGTTTCATTTTCAAGTTTTTCACATGTTCTTGATTGTTAGCATGTTAGATTTAGGTTGTTCTTTTTTTTTTTTGTGTGCATGTTTTAGGATTTCAATTCAATAACATTTTCATATGCTCTTAGATGAGGGTTTAATATCACGTCACACACACACCATGTCTTTCAATTTCATTCTTTTCAATTCATGATTGCATTCCTAGATTAGGGTTTTCACCATGCCTGTCAATGTTTGTTTCAATATGCAATATTTAATCACATGTTCTTGGATGTTGTAATTGTTTGAATGATGTGCTATGATTATTACCCACCAAAGTCTAGAAGACCAATTTCACCATGCAAGATGGGTGCCTAAGACCTTCCAGTCTTGTAACCAAACATCTGAACTTAGATTAAGGGTTAGTAGATTATGTTTTTCCCTGTAATTTTCAATTTCTAAATTGTAACTAGGAATCAAGGCCATGTACTTTTCTTAGATTGTATCTAAAACCAAAGCCATTTAATTTCTTGTTATTTTCAAGAGATCTACAATTTTAATTTCAAGTCATCAATAAGAGATGTAATTTTCAATTTTAGTTTTTTTTTTTAATAAAAATTTTTCAATTAAATAAGTGATAACTCCATTGTAAAATTCTTAACCTATGAGAGATGATAATATCACTAGAATCTCCACTGTCTCTTGAGAGGTATCAAAATAACTCCACCCATTCACGTGGGTTTGGCCTAAACATTTGAAAGGGTTGAGCCAGGGCATGGTCTATCATAGAAAGGGAGGAAGATATGAGGCTGTATTTTGTTGTGGCTTTTGGCTAGTGTTTGCTAGAAAATACATATATTTATAACAAAAGGAAGAATAAGAACCCAAAAAAATGAAATCCAAGAAAAAAGAAGATAAAAATGAAACCATAAAAGCATAAAATTAATGTACATAAATATTAAGACCCTTAGAGCACTAGCATCAGGCATGCTAAATGCTAAATTTTTAGCATTTAGCACACAAAACACCAAAATAACTCCCACATCAAATGTTCTAAATTCTAAAAAATTTAGCATTAATAAGCAGTAAAATTCTAATAATAGAATTGTACAGACAAAAATGGTGAACTTTTAAAACTTTTTTATTTTAATTTTCTCTCACCTCTTTCACTTGCCCCCTTCTCTCTTTTAGCCTCTCCTCTCTTCCTCTCTCTAGAGTATGCCGGCCGCCAATCTCACCAAGCCGTAGACCAAATTGTACTGCCAATCTTGTCACCGCAGATGCTACCGATCTCACTCTTAGATTCTATCGCTAATCTTGCTAGCCACTGATCTTGCCTAGCCACTGTTGATCTCATCCAGCCTCTTCTCCATAAGCCACCGCCAATCTCTCTCTCTCTCTCTCTCTCTCTCTCTCGTGGTTGTGTTATTTTTTTTGGTTGTTGCAATGGGCTGATTTTGGTGGGTTGTGGTGGTTGTAGGTTGATTTTGGCGGTTGTAAGCTGATTTTTGTGGTTGTGTTTATGACAGCCAGTGGTGGTTGGGTTGAATATGGATTATGGTTACAGTGGTCGGTGGTTGATTTTGGGTAGGGTTGGTGACAATGGGTTGTGGTGGGGGATTTTGTATTTATTTATTTATTTTTATATATATTGTAGGAGTTTTTAAAGTTATTTTAATGTGTTGAAGGGTAAAATAGAAAATCTGATATAAGATGTATAATAAAGTGATGTATTAAAATAGGAAAAAAAGAGAGTAGGTTTTTGTGTGTTAAATTGGAATTTAGCATAGCGTAGGTGATGCTAACAATTAACCCTAAGCATATAGCCTTGAGTTCAAGAAAGGGTGATGGCTTACATTATATTTAATTCAAAAGTTCTATATTTATTATATTTATAGCTAGCTTGAAATTAGGCTTAAAAAAAGAAAAGGCATTTCAAAATACCCTTACTCAATACCTAATTAAGGGCTTCCTAGTGGTGAATGGTTATTGCTAATTGAAATCGTGATGTTAGTGGTGGATCCAAATGAGAACTAGTAATAATTGGTCATAACAAAAATTTGTAAAAATATTATAAAATAGTTTGTGATCGTAGCATTAATCATGTAATAATGCTCATGGCAAAGCCAGGGTCAGACCTTCCTCAAGGCCCTTAGAACATTAGCATCCAGTTTCTAAAAAATATCTAATTTTACCATCTTAAAAGTTACTTTATTTATTATACCATATCAATTTACAACACACCCAACATTCCAACTTTTATTTTCCTATCTAACACAATAAAATAATATATTTACACATTAAAAGAGAGATTTAGAAGAGAGAGAGAGAGAGAGAGAGTGAATACAATAATTTTTTTTGTGTTTACAATCTTTCTACAATAGTTTCTAAATTTATGAGGGTACTGTAACAAGATTGTAAAAAAATTTAAGAACTCAAGCCCTGATAAAGCTTGCATTTTGGTGTTCTGATTGTAAAATACATTTTTTTGGGGGGTTTACACACCCAGGTACTGATGCTCTTAGTAGTTAGCCCTTCAAGTTTTACAACAACCTAAGCCACCCATGATTGATCAAGAAATAAAATGAAATTGGCAGTCAAAGTAACAACTAGTTTTAGTCAAATAGTAAATTTCTTGTGTGGTCGAAATATTATAGCGTGTACTAGTCACCAAGCCAGCATACTAAGAGCATTCTCATCAAGAATTCTAAAATTTTTAGCATTTAACACTTCAAAAACCTACTTTATTTATTATACCACCCCACTTTAAGATACATCAAAAATCAAAACTTCTATATTTTTTACCATTTCATTTAAATAATATATACTACTCATTAAAAAAATAATAAAACAACTACACACAAAACTATAGCAACCAGCCAACCACCTCCTCCACCACCCCTACCACCGCTCCACTTGCCATAACCACAACTACAACTGCCACTGTACAGTCACCACCACCCACAACCATGACCACCAACCACCAAAATTATAACCAAATCATAAACCTAAACCCACAACCTCATCACCATTCACCACCAACAACTGGAAAAAGAAAAAGAAAAAGAAAAAGAAAAACAACCCTCCAAAATCACAACCAAATCACAAACTCACAACCTCATCACCATCAACAATCGAAAAAGGAAAAAGAAAAACAACCACTGAGAGAGACCACGCGATCAGAGACCCATGCCAAACTCTTAGCCGAAGACCCACGCCGATCTACCCTCAACGCCGATGCCCACGCCGGTTAGAGATCCACAAACCCAGACCCACAAAATCAAATCACCTCGCCGTCAAGCTCTACCTCCATATCGGCGACAACACTTTGAAAGCGAAGAGCATTTATTGTCCAGTGGTGTTTGGGTTTTGAAGTTCTGATCGATGAACTTTGGAGGGGAGGAGCTCAAACTGTGAAATTGAGAGAAACAGAAGCTATGGGGAAAGAGAGAAGAGGAAATTGAGAGAAGAGAGAGAAGAAAGAAGAGAAAAAAAAGAAAAGAAAGGGAAAAGTGATCAGGAATAAAATATAATTTTCTGTTTAAGATTTATGCTTCAGTGAGCTTGTATTGATACAAGCTCATTGTAGCAGTATGTCAAAAATTTTGCCATTTGAAATCTTTGATGGAGTGCCTCTTTTTTTTTTTTTTTTTGGTGCATAAATGCACTTTTAGTTCCTACATTTTGATTTTTTTTTTTCATTTTAATCTCTACATTTTATTTTTACCACTTTTAATTCCTAAACCAATTAACGCAGGATATTTAAGTCTTTGACGCATCACTCCATCACTAAACTAACGGGGGAAGCTGATGTGGCTAACAGATCAATAAAATAATAATTTTTTTTTACACAGATCAATAAAATAACGGGGAAAGCTCACATGAAGCACTTACCAAGCATGAAGCTCGTCGGGCTCGTGCATGTCCCCTGAAATTCCTCCTGTGACAGCAGTGAGTGGATGAGTCTAGCCGAAGTGGTAAACTAGGAGTTTTGGTCATTTGGTTCCAAGCAACCAATGTCCGTGGATGGATAGGAATTCGAACATAGGTCACTTCCTCATTGTTGGTAGTTTTGAGGGAGAGGCAGCTCATTAATTGGTTGAGATGGTCCAGAGGGAGTGGGTGGTCATAGGGAGGGGAGAGTTGCATGGGCATGCGATTGAGGGATGGGTGATGAGGACTCCCCATTGGTGATAGTGAGAGCTGGAGGTTTGGGTCGGTTGGCGTGGGTGTCGTAGAATCCTGGTCAGATGAAGGGGCCATGTGGGTGAATGGTTGAACTCTGTTTTGGGATATATGAAACAGGGGATGAGGTTAATTCGGTTTAAGAGGTAAAAGATGGAAATTAAGAATTAATTCTGCTAACTCACTGGAGGAAGTAAACAGTGCTTAAAAATTTATTTGATAATAACTCTAAATTTGAATGTTAGTGTTTTTGTGTGTGTGTGTGTATGTGTGTGTGTGTGTGTGTGTGTGTGTGTGTGTGTCAATGTGGTTTTTCAATGCAGGTACTTCTGAATGGAATTGTGGAAAGAAAAGTAGCAAGGCATGTGTTATCAATACTTTGTGTGTGTTATAGTTTGTATTTGCCGCCACTTTCATAACCCAGCTCCTAGTGAACACATCACAACTTTCCAAGGTCTTCCTTATCGCAAAGGGCAGCTTCTCCCTCTTCTTTTCTAACCCCAAAACAAAACCCAACTCAATTTTTCGATAACAGTTATGTAACACACACACACACACACACACACAAGTTTTAACTCAGATGGTTGGGCTGAGTCAACTCACCTGTTTAGGAAACGGGTTGGCCCTGGTCATCGTAGATTTCGAGTTGTTGGTTGAAGATGCACATGAAGTCCTCGCCATAGAGAATTGCGATGAAAACTATGAAAGCTAGTAAGGTGAAAAGGTAGGGAGAGAGATGAGCTTTTCTGATGAGAACAGAGGAGGAAGATATTGGTGGCTTCATTTGTGTTGTTGTATTTTCTGTGTATGAAATATTTCATACACACCATTAATGGTTTTGTTGTTATGAGTTTCTTGATGAGGTTTCTAAGTCTAACAACATATTCCGCGTGATGAATCGAGGTGGGAACTATATAGGTTGGAGATATCAATGATATATGGTGCTTTGCTAGCCTAATATAAACTTTGATCGTAAAGTTTTAATTATATTTTAAACAGGAAAGTAGGAAAGTTCTAAAACTATAGCTACTATTTTGCATTTCATTTCTCATCATTTTTGTGTTATCAAAACTTTGTGTGTTATCATCCCCTGTTTCATTCCCAAAACAGAGTTCAACCATTCACCCACATGGCCCCCTCATCTGACCAGGATTCCATGACACCCACGCCAACCAACCCGAACCTCCAGCTCTCACTATCACCAATGGGGAGTCCTCATCACCCATCCCTCAATCCCATGCCCATGCAACTCTCCCCTCCCTATGACCACCCACTCCCTCTAGACCATCTCAACCAATTGATGAGCTACCTCTCCATCAAAACTACCAACAACAAGAAAGTGACCTAAGTCCGAATTCCTATCCATCCACGGACATTGCATGGTTGCTTGGAACCAAATGACCAAAACTCCTAGTTTACCACTTCGGCTAGACTCATCCACTCACTACTGTCACAGGAGGAATTTCAGGGGACATGCACGAGCCCGACGAGCTTCACACTTGGTAAGTGCTTCGCATGAGCTTTCCCCGTTATTTTATTGATCTGTTAACCACATCAGCTTCCCGTTAGTTTGGTGACGGAATGGTGCTTCAAGGACTTAAATGTCTCGCGTTAATTGGTTTAGAGACTAAAAGTGGTAAAAATAAAATGTAGGGACCAAAATGGAAAAAAGTCAAAATGTAAGGACTAAAAGTGCATTTACCCTTTTTCTTTTTTCCTCGTGTTTTGATGGAAAAATTTAGCATATACCCCTTTTAGCATCCTTAATGGGATTGCTCTAAGCCCCGGGAAACATATTCTAGCTTAAATGCATGCATGTTTCGGAATGTTTAGGCTTTTTCGGCATATATACTAGATTAGAATATAGGCGTAAATGCACTTTTAGTCCCTACATTTTGGTCCTATTTCTATTTTGGTTCCTACATTTTTATTTTACCACTTTTAGTCCCTAAACCAATTAACGCGTGACATTTAAGTCCTTACCGTCACCCAACTAACAGAAAATGCTAACGTGGCTAACAGCACAGTAAAATAATAATTTAAAAAAACCTATTTTGTCATTTAACAATTGCCACGTCAACATCTAACTTAATTTTAATTACATAAAAAAAATTAAAAACAAAACTAAAAACAAAAAACAATTCATCTAAGAACATAAGAACTTGTTCATCAATGTTCTCCTTAAATCAAGAAATAAACCCAACAACAACATCAAACCTAGAATCAAAGAGCAAACCCAGAATCAAAGAACTTGAACATCAAAGAACATGAACATCAAACCTACAGGAAAAAAATGTGAAGAAGATCTGCAAGGCCAAAGCAAACCCACATAAGAAAATGAACCAAAAATACACAGAAAATCAAAAAAAGCTTAACCACACAGTACTATAAAAAACCCACATAAGAAAATGAATCAACAACACAACACACAGAAAATTGAAAAAAGTGAAACAGCACGTAGTATCATATAAAAACCCACATAACAAAATGATCAATCGAACGGAGGCGCCACGAAGCATGAAGGAGATGCTAGAGGAGCCCTTTGGGTAAGCGAAATCGGCCTTGCCGACGACATTGACGTTCTGGGCAGCTTTGAAAATGGGGATAGATTGGATTGAAAGAGCGAGACCAACACACTCAGATTGTGGAGCAGTGAGGTCAAGGTGTAGGAGGTACTGGTTTTTGGGGTGGTAGGTGGCTAAGAGAAGACGAAGGATCTGACCCGAGTCGCCGGCGGATCCGGAGATGAGGTAGGCGATAGAGGGAGGGGAAGGGTCAAACCCACCAACGAGAAAAAGAGATAGAGATAGAGATTTTGATCTGAAGGGAAGGGTCAAACCCACCCGAGTCGTCGGCGGATCCGGAGACGGAGGATCTCTTTCTCTAAACCCAGATCCAAAGAGAAAGCCGAAAGAGAGATAGAGATAGAGATTTGATCTGAGAGAGAGAGCTTTAGATGAAAGAGAGTTCATTTTAGACAAGAGAGAGCTTTAGTAAGTTGAATCTAGTAGATGAGCAATGACCAAAATGTTTTTTATTTGGATTTCAAATAAAGGAAAATGTCGTTGTTGGGTTTGGTCTTTGATTCTGGGTTTGATGTGGTGGTGGCTGTGATATTGTTGCTTGGTTTGATGTCCTTGATATTCGATCTGGGTTCTCTTTGATTTTGGGTTTGATGTCTTTGCTGGGTTTATTTCTTGATTTAAGAAGAACATTGAAGAACAAGTTTTAGATCTCAGTTCATATAAATTTTTGTTTTTTAATTTTTATTTATTTAATTAAAATTAATTTAGATGCTGACGTGGCAATTTTTTAATGACAAAATAGATTTTTTAATTATTATTTTACTGTGTCGTTAGCCACGTCAGCATTTTCTGTTAGTTGGGTGACGGTAAGGACTTAAATGTCACGCATTAATTGGTTTAAGGACTAAAAGTGGTAAAATAAAAATGTAGGGACTAAAATAGAAACATGGCCAAAATGTAGAGACTAAAAGTGCATTTACGCCTAGAATATATAAATCATTTCAGAACATTAAAGAAAACTTTACCATGTTGGCTAAAACAAAGAATCTGGCTAAAAACTCGTTGGAGGTTATGCAGATTGCAGCAGCCCAAGAGAAGAAAGAGAAATGGAATGACAAAGAAGTTCAAGGGGAAAAAGAATTCATACAAGAAGGAAGAAATAAGATGAAGAAGGAGGACTAGAGAATCTTGAGAGAGATCAAAGAAGCAGCAAATGGCCGAAGAGTGCAAAAATCAACACAGTAAAGGGGTAAGGGGTGCTATTCCCTATTTGTGGATAGGATTACATGTTAATATGTTATTGAAAATGTCTAGAGCACAATAATTTTCTCAAGTTTTTGCCACAATTGTAATTTAGTAGAGTGTGATTGGTAAAGAAAAAATGGTGGATTCATGTGTAAGTATAGAAAACCACTTATAACCTGCCATGTCAAAGTTGTGGCAAAAAAATTGTGGAATAATTTGTAATCTTAAAATTAGGGTTTATCTTTGGTAGGTAAGAGTGGAAAAAATAAAAAATTGAGAATCACGTCACTAACATCAATTAATAAATTATTTGTTTATGAATTGTTCATGAACAAAACGGTTGGAGTAAATTTTTTAAAAATTATATTATATCATTTGGCCTATTTCAGTTTCCGTTTGAAATTTTTTATTTTCGTAGATTATTTGAATAGTATTTATCAAAATTTATATATATATATATATATTTCTTTTTTTTGTAATTTTTTTATTAATATGTTATAAAAAGCTAAAAGCTAAAAGCTATTTTATTTTATTTTATTAAAAAACTAAAATTTAGATTATTTAAAAAAAAAAAAACTGGGACAAAAAATACAAAGTAAAACTTAAAAAAAAAAAACCATGGTGCTGGGTTTGGGCTCACTTTTCTTTTAGTAACATCTGATTGGGCCCCTTTGCGCTTATCCAGGCCCAACCCTCTTTAATCTGAATTAAATTCCTCAAGTTTTATTGGTTTGCTTGCTTGGGTGCATTACTTAGGCCCTTATGGACTTCAGCATGGGGCATGCCTAGACCTGCAAGCCCATTTTGCGTTAATAGCTCTCGTGTATCTGCCTTCGTTAATCTGAATCATGGCTTGGGTTATGGCTTTCCCGTGGGCCTGTTTAGCTTGGGCTCACCTTTGGTCTTGGGTTTGTGACAGCCCCCAAAAAAGTAACCCAGAACACTCTTTTATTGTTTAAACTTTGAAGCTTGAATGAAAACATAACAGTAACACAGTACACAGTTTTTATAGTACAATGAAAACATAACACAGTACACAGTTATGTTGTAGGCTTGACGCAAAAGAATAATTGAATAAACAACAGTTTTATTGCGACAGTATATACCAAACTTGCTGGGTAAATAAAGTCCCTTCTATGTGTATCAAAAGTGTAAAATGCTTTTCTCAAAAAGAAAAAAAAAAAAAAAAGTGTAAAATGCTTTCTCCCTTCTTTAGGAAACGTTGGTGCGTACTATTTAAGGTTTAATCATAGAAAAACTTTCACAAAATTGCGGTACATTATATACCATTCTTGCTGCATAAAGATGGATGTATAACTTTTAAGCCACAATTTATAGGAAAAGTGTGTACAGTTTGAAACTTGTACAACACATACCACTCTTGCTTTAGTAAAAGTAAAAATATAGTTTTGTTCGTGCTAGCTTCACATCAAACCTATATCATATAACAAGTTGCGACTTCACAAAAGTGTGTACATTTGATTCTTTGATATATGAATAAAGTTCAAATTAAATACTCGTGTAGGCTCTTTTTTTTTTTGATGGAATAGTGTGGGCTCTTCTATTTTGGCACTTCTAATGCCCTCAAATTGGAGAGAGGACCCCATAATTTTTATCAAATAGTATAATATCAAATGTATTTAATAATCTGAAACAAATTGTTTCTGGTACACATTTTTCTCAGGAAAGTAATCCATATCTAGCTAAAAAGGAAGAAATATAAAATATGTAATATGTATACACACTTTTTTTTCCCTTTTCCTTTAGATAAATTTCTTTCTCTAGCTTGAAAATTATTTTTGTTGCTTATTAATGAAATACAGATCGTGTTTAAACCTCTGAAGTTATCAATAAGCATAAAGTTCATGTGTATTTATTTGCAGACCCATTTGATTTTGTAGAGAAATGTGGTAGGTATGCATTTCGTTCAAAGATTGGTCTCATATGATATAATGATCACCAATAACAATTTACTTACACAAGTGTCAAATAAAGTTAAAAAGATGTGACGACAACCAAACTTTAGTCATAAATTTTGAAGCATTTTCAATAAATTTAGTCTCAAGTATAGTTAAAAGCAAGACTAGTATATAATTAGAACTTTTTTCACCAAAAAAAAAAAGAATAATTAAAAATTCCATGCTCAGTACATGTTAAAGAAAACACAAAAGCTATATCATAAATAATTGAGCTTTCAACCTGAATCAAATCAATTAATTGTAGATTAAAGCTTGAGAACACAAACAATTTTTTTTTTTATTCAAAATGATTCATCATGTGAGTTCAATCTATGATCATGTAGCAATATTTTAGTTTCTCACATGCTTGTCACAATTTTATAGATTATTCTTCAAAATTGACGGGGTCATTAGATTTTGTATGTGATAATAATGATTATTTTTGGAAAGATTATCAATTAAATCATACAAAATATATATGTTTCCCATTTTCTTCCAAAAATAAAAAATAAAAAAAACGTTTTCCATTTAGGAAATTTCTGGTATTTTTTTATCAAAGTCATATAGTTGGTTTAAAAATTATTAATATTTTCTTCTGAAAAAAGGTATCAATATATAGTCACTATTTATTACTATAAATAGAATACGACTATACTAAACTACTACTCATTTATGATAACAGTATTGTTTGTTATCGATTCCCTCCAAAACTCTGCTATATATACTCTAAGCAGAGCCTAGACTGTAATTAAGAGAGAAACAATACAACTCAGTTTTCTCATTATCTCTACAAATTCTCTCTCTCTCTCTCTCTCTCTCTCTCTCTCTCATAGTTTTTCACAACAAACATACAGAATTGAATCGCCTTATTGGGTGCAAACTTGCTTTGGCCAGAATGGAGCATGTTATTTCCATGGAGTTCGATTCGAGGAAGGGTATCAGAAGAGAAGCCGGAGAAACATGCAGCGGCGCCACTGAGGAGGTTCAAACACAGAACATTGCAATCGAAACTACCAAGCTGAAAGAAAGGTTCAAAACAGTGATGGAGGCTAGAAAAAATGTATTCCGTCAATCTCGAACACCAAAGATACAAAAGGTTATATTCTTGCTGCGAGATCACAAGGATTTCAAGAAGTACTTTGAGCCTCGAATGGTATCATTCGGCCCTATCCATCATGGTAAGGAAAATTATCAGCTAGGAGAGAAGCACAAGCTTGTATTGACATATGAGTTCATTAAAGATAGTGGCAACACTATACAAGAAGTATACAAGAAGGTTGAGGAGAATATCAAGGAATTGAGGGAATGCTTTGAGGAAGAGGTGACCAAAGGCTATGATGATGAGGCACTCGCTTGGCTCTTGTTCGTGGATGGCTGTGCAATACTACAGTACATCATATACTGTGCTAATAGTACTATCAAGTTCAAAGAGTTGAGTATAAACAATGACAGTGTAGCCTTTGGACAACAAGATTTGTTTTTGCTGGAGAATCAGCTTCCCTATATTCTCCTTGAATGGTTGATGAGTTTGAGTATGAGGAAAATGGAGTTGGAGAATTCGATTAATAGATTCATTAATGGGTTCGTTAAGGTACAAAACAATCAGCATTCAAATTGCTGCCAAAATTGGTTATCAAAGCAACTCTGGCAGAGTGTATTCAAGCAGCAACAAGGAGACAGCCGTTGCTCACTGCAGTCACAAGATCAAACAATAACAGTGGATATTATGGAGCCCAAGCCCAAGCCCATTCATCTTCTCGACAAACTAAGGACAAGTCTCTTGGCTAAGCATGGTGGACAACGGGTTCCTAAAATCGACCCAAAGAGTACTCAAAAGTCAGATCAAAACGACGATTGGCAATCCTATCGCAATGTTCAGGAGCTTCAAGCAGCAGGTATCTATTTGAAACGCAGTAAAAATGATAGCTTTAGTTTGAGTGACATATATTTTAGTACATTATTCCCTTGTTTCGGATTTCTCTGGCTTCCTCCAATTAAAGTAGATGACTCAACCGGGCCCAAGTTTTTCAATTTGATAGCCTACGAGATGTGCCCGGATTTCGACAATGATTATGGGGTCACCTCTTACATATCCTTCCTCGATTCACTCATTGATGAAGCCAACGACGTTAAGGAGCTAAGGAAAGTAGGGGTACTCCAAAACCTTCTTGGCAGCGACCAAGAAGTGGCTCAACTCTTCAACGAGATAGGCACCGACTTGGTGCCCAACCCCGAAATATATGCCGAGGTCAGATCCAGTATACAGAAGTACTACAAGAACAAGTTCTTGACCTGGACATCTCAAGTCATTCACGACCATTTCAGTAGCCCCTGGACGATCTTAGCTTTCATTGCCGCAATTTTTGCACTTATTCTCAGTACTTTACAAACTTGGTACACGGTCCCCTGGCTTAATGAACTGGTATAAAAAGGGTAGTATTAATGTATTATACACTGTTACACATAAATATATACGAACAAGTGAAAAGCAACTGGACTATGACTAGATTTTAGAATTTCAGTTACTTTTTTGCTTGTAAACTTGCGTATAATAGTACATGTGTAATAAATTTTATCCATAATAAATAAATAAATAAATAAGTGAAATTCTATTTAGCCTGTTCAGTTTGCCGTTTCCAAATAAAAGTTCCTTATGGCTCTGCACCCTTCATGAACATAGCCGCGAAGGACCATCTCAATCTGTTCGTTTACTTTCTTTTTGTCATTTGTATGGAAGTATAAATTAAATAAGTTGGGTGAATGTACCCAATCACTACGAAAATGTTAAAGTTACAAATATGTTACAGCTGCCTGATTTTTATTTTCGTGTGAGGAGTGTTTGAGAGAAACTGTAATGAAAATAAATTAATAAATATTTTGTCCACAAGAAGTTTATTTTATGATTTAGTTTTGCAATTAAATAAAATCACAATAGACACACACTTCCCTCTGCGTGCAACGTATTATATTGCAAATGTTTGAATTTTCATTTTTGGTTTCAGGAAGTTTATAAACCATAGATTGACAAGCTTAGATTTTGCTTTACTTTTATATTTGTAGTTAAAAATTTGAGTTAGTAAGATATATTATAAATTTTACTAAATATGTTTTACAAACTGATATATTACCAATTAAGGACAAAAAGTAATTTAAGTATTTATCTATTTATTACAAAATGAATTTTAGTATAAAAAACTTACAAAAATGATATGATAATGAATATAATTAGTACTTCATCAATATAACAAACAAATTGTTGAATTACCTTTTTATGAAATGTCATAATAATTTCTCTTGGGCGTCGAGTTTTTTATTCCTTGCATGAAACACATTAATTGCTCTATCTATTTGTAAACTTTTTGTACTAACATTTGTAGCAACTTTAGGATTTTCCTAAAATTCTTATTTCCCTTAGAGAAAATTTATATTAAAAAATTGAAGTCCTTCGTGGATATAACTTGTAGTCCACACACCATTCAACTTTCACAATGCACAGACATGCGTACGTAGCCAGTTGGGGGTCTTGCTAGCTAAGTGAGTTAACAATTGGCTATCGACGGTTGAGATTTATTTATTTATGAATGTTGACATTTGGGATGTAAGATAACTACTTAGCATTACAAATTTCCATTGGCAATATCATATGGTTGCCATCTTAGTTACCCGTTGAAATATATTTTTTCAAATTAGTTTACATACTTCACTATTGTACAGTAAACAAACTTTCCTTCCATGAGTAGCTAGCAATTAATCTCTTGCATATCATATGTAACTCTTATTGTTTAAAGCATGATTGACAACCACCGCACACCTTTGGTGTGATGGTCACTCTACAAATATAAGTGTTTGTGAGGTGTGGGGGGCCGGAGTTCAAGTCTCCAGGAGGGAGTTTTACACACATATATACACTTAGATTAGGCTAGAGTAAAATTCTATGTTGTATAAAAAAAAAAAAGCATGATTGGCATATTATTCTTTTAAATCTCTCGGAAAAAGAAAACTGTGACCAAGTACATTAGTACAATGAAACCATAGCATAGAATTATGCTTGATACTAGGCTTGATGCAAAATTATAAGAGAAATACTATGTTCACCATATTTTCACAATAAATTCTAAATGGTAAGTTGTTATTTATTTTAATTTAAACTCACTATTGAAATTACCTTTTTATTTTTTATTTTTTTTATTAGTAACAGCTAATAACCTATCATTTAGGATTTCTTGTGAAATATTGTAGAAATAGTACATCTCAAAATATAAACAACAGTTTTATGGGCCTATGGCAACAGTGTATACCACACTTGCTGGGTAGATAAAGACTCTTTCACTTGTATCACATATGTTCTTATTTTGTTTGATGCATGATTTATCATGTAAGTATGTACAATGCATTCTCCTTTCTTTAGAAAATATTGATGCGGAGTATGCGTATAGGTTCGAATCATAGCAAAAAACTTTCTCAAAAGTTCTCTACATTAGATACCAATCTTTTGCTGCATAAACGTGAAGCTATAACCCACGATTTATAGGAAAAGTGTTTACAATTTGAAATTTGTGAATCGCATTCCACGCTTGCTTTAGTAAAAGGTGAAAAAATGGATTCCCCTATCATGAAAGTATGTAAATTTGATTCCTTGATATATGAATAAAGTTCAAATTCCTATATATAAAAAAGTTCAAATTAAAATATTATTAAATAAGAGCATGGTTTCAGACCTGGACTGTTCAATGAATTGAAAAAGAAAGAGGTTTAAAGTTCTTAAGGTCGATCGAGGTTCAACTGAGATCGAATTGTGATGATGTCATAATTAATTAAATAATAATAAATTAAAAATAAATGTATTAAAATGACAAACGTTAATTTTTTTTAAATAAAAATATGTCTAAAAAAAATTAAAAAACTTTCAAATGAATTTTCACCATTTTTATAAGGATAGAAAATAATAAAAAGCATAAACAAGTTAAAAAAAAAATTGTGTTTAGTAAATTTTCAAATTAAAAGAAATTGTCTAAAATCAAATCATTTTCAATATAAATTAATAAATTGTATATTCACATGTGAAAAGCATAATAATTGATCCTCTAATAAACTTATCAAATAATATGAAAAAATGAAAAACAATGATCTAAACTATAAATAAATAAAATATTTTCATCCAAAAATAAATAGGCTTTTGAATCGGTTCCATTTATTAGATAAATGGATTTAAATCTAGTTCAAGGTTACCTAGGTTGGACATGCCGGTCCGATCCAAGTCTAACAACCTTGTACTAGAGCAGGCACTTCTGTTTTTGCAAAGGCAATTGTTTCATAGCCCCAAGTAGAAAAATGGTCTTTATATTTATACAACAATTAGGAGTGTGGAGCCAACTCACCAAAACTAGCTCAATCTAACCAACCTGCCGTGTTGGGTAAGTTGGTGGGTTGGATTGGGTTATGATTTTTTTTTTTTAGTCGGTTGGTGTTAGTACTTTAGTACAAGACATCACTGCTATGATAACTATGTGCAGTAGGTACTTGTACATAATTAGTTAGCTAGAACAAGTATCAAAGTATTGCACATTTGAAAGTTGGAGTGTTGAGCTGTAATATGTGTACCTTGTGGTTAATCAGTTACTACTAAAAGTACCACGGTAGCTAGTATAAGACTGAATCATTGGAGGACTAGTTCCCTTGAAGAACTATAACATTGAGTGAGTAAGAGAGTTAGAATCCTTGAGGTTTCTTGCAGTGGGTTGTGTTAAGGTCATAAGATTCACAAATTTGCTTAACTAGACCCAATCCACATATATTTAATATATATTTAAAATTTAAAAGATAATTAATATATATTTAAAAATATATCATATAATTTTGTTATTACTTTTTTTGTCATTCTTACTGAATAAAATCCAAACCCTAACCTAGAACATTGTTTTATTGTTTGAAGCATGAATGACACAACATTTTTCTAACTTTTCCAGGTAAAGGTTACCGTGAATAAGTACATAAATCCATAACAGTACGTTGAAAACATAACACAGGGTTATGTTATAGGCTTGATGCAAAAGAATAAACAACAGTTTTATTGCGACAATGTATACCAAACTTGCTGGGTAAATAAAGTCCCTTTTATGGGTATCACGTGTGTACTTGGTATGCTTATTTGTTATTGAGTATGAAATGTTTATTTTTTATTGAGTATGTTTTAGAGAGAATAATTATGGACCTTTATGGTCCGTTTGAATTGAGGGAGAGAAAGGGAGAGTAGAGTAGAGTAGATTTAGCACAAAATTAGTTTATATTTAGCCAACTTTACTCTACTCCCCCTCCTTTCCCCTCCATCCAAACAAGCCATTAGTTAGTGAAGCTAGTACACTTGTAAAATGATTTCTTTAAGGGCATGGGTACGTTAACATGTGCCCACTCATATTTTTGGGTTTGGTATGTGACAAAGAGAGCTCTAGGTTTGATCTTTAGGATTTGATAAAGACTTCCTCTTTTAGTTAAAGCTCAATGCACATGCTTAGATCATAAATTAATTGATTGCTATTAAAAATATATTATTTTGCAAATTTTGCTTAACGCTTTTTAACACATTTTCTCTCGTGCATCACATTCAACTATTTTTTTTAAGAGAAGAAACTAAAAGTAGGAGTGTCTAGTAAATTTGCCAAAACCTACCTGAACTAACCCAACCTATTGGGTTGGGTGTTTTTTAAGAGTTGGTGGGTTGGGTTGGGCTGGGTTATGATTTTTTTGGTTTTACAATGGGTTAGGTTGGGTTTGGGTCATAAGATTTACAAATTTGCCTAACCTAATCCTACCCACCTATATTTAGTATATTTTTAAAATTAAAAAAAATATAAAAAATATGATATAATTATTTATTTATTTTTTTGCTCCTCTTCCTAAATAAAATCCAAACTCTATGTTCTTCTCATATAGTTTGTGTTTGTTTGGTGTTATGCTTGTGATTATTTGGTTATAAATTTTTTCTTATTTGTAGTAGTGTTGTTCTAATGCTCAATTTAATAACAATAAAGTAGTAATTAAAAAAAGAAAACTGTCCAACTCAACCCGATCCATGTGGGTTGGGTTAGACCCTTATAATGAGTTGGGTTGTGTTGGATTTTTTTTTTAACCCACTAAGGTAGATTGAGTTAAAAAAACTCTTTAACCTGACCTAACTCAATTCATGCATACTCCTAAAGAAAAGTATCACATTTAACTCTTATTGCCTATTTAATCAAAAAGGCCTTTTTTTTTTTTAAGACAAGCCAAAAGGTGTTAATATTTTCTAAAGCAAGGATGCTATATAATATTGTTCCACTGCGTTCCACGATACCTTAACCAGCTTTTACTTATGCTAGATAACAAGCTTGATACAATCATACAAGATGGGGTCATATTCAATTATTTGGTCTATCAATTCTAAAACGAATGATTTTGGTCTTTGAGATTTCGGACAAAAAATAATTATTTGGCCCCTCATATTTTTTATGAATGAATCTTCATTTAATTTTTAATTACGTGACTAATGGGATGCTGCCTTATTTTTAAGAGATCAAATTGAACGAACCACATTTTAAGGATCCAATATCAAACTCAATAGAATTTCAGGGATTATTTATTTATTTTTTAAAAATTAGAGATTAATTTAAAAAAAAAAAATATGGAAAATCAAAATCAAACACATCCTGAATTTTAGAAATAAAAATATCCAATTTACCCTTTAACAGTTATGTAACTAGGAACATTTTCTATTTTCATTTTTGAGAAGTGTTATAGTCATATTTTTATGTATTGACATATCTGAGTAAAAAAAGAAAAAAACTTTATATGTATCTGAGTCTTGGAGTTTAGGTTTTTGATACCTCTTGATATTTGTTGATTTATCGAGAATAAATGAATCTCGATACTTGGCTTGACTCTATTGAGTTATAAGAAAATTTAACATTATTTTATGTTTCAGCTCATGATAATTTGGCCCTTCTTAGAATTCATGCACTAGGGTTCTAGAACATATAAAATCAATATTTTATGGTCATCATCACATACACAAAGAGTTACACGCATACTAAGGAGTTGATAATATGTTTTGTGTGCCTAGGGTTTTGTACCAATTGTTTTGGTTCATCAATTGTGTATTGAAGAACTCTGCAAAAGCTACATCAATCAAATGGTTGCTGCATGTGATGTTAGTCACAATTTGAAGATTCTTACAAAAGAGAAGTTTGCTACAAGAAGAAGTCCAATGAGGGATTGGAGCTAAGCTTCTTTATCAATCAATAGTTTCTACTGTAGGCTGGTACTTCTGAATATGATAAGATTCATTCATTGTACTTGTAATCTCTCTTTTTGTTAGTAAATTATTTAGGAGTAGTTATTTAAAATTCACTTGGTCGATGACGGCTTTCCCTATCATGATCAAATTGTTGTGCCAATTTTTTTTCCACTACACTTAACTTTAGTTTGACAATTTAATTGTGCCTTAATTCATATAATTGACTAATTAATCAACTTGAATAATTGCTTAATTAATTGGCGTTAATATCTTAACCCAACAAGAAGAACATGGTTTCAAATTTCTCCTAATGTTTTAATTATGAAACTAAAAACAAATTGACAACTTAACAAAAAAATAATAAAATAGAAAAATCAATTAACCCGATCGATCTAGACATCAGTCCTATTACTTTAGAATTTATAACAGACTTGCTGCAGTCCTATTGCTTTATCGTTGATACCTTCTTTGTTGCGTATACACAGATTCTTTAACTTGTGTCAACTGTCAACATAATTTGGTTCTTATTGTCAGTGCTAATTCATGATTTTTGCCTCCACAGCAATTACATTTGCATCCCGCAACGAAGCACATGTACTTATCCTGCGACACATGCAATAGTTTATTGAATTCCAAGCTGCCTTTAGGAAAAGGTTAGTAAAAAAAAAAAATACTAAAAAGTTAACAGATGCCTTAAATGCATTGTTTAGAAAGTATATATTTTTTTAAAAAAATTTATGAAAAAATAAAAAAGTAACTAATTTTTGGACAAAGTTTAGCTACAAAATTGGTTGTAACTTAAAACTACAAATTCACTTTATAAAATAAATATACTACATATTTTAAAAATCTAACTATTGAATTGCAAGTTCTTTACACTCTTAAACCACATGTGAAATTTTATGTTAATCAGATATTATTTACTATATAATCTATAAGCTTATATTTTATATATAATTTCAAATTACAAAAACTTGCAATTTAAAAAATTTATTGATGATATAGCTATTGATTTTTTATTTTTATTTATTTTGCAAACATGAAAGATATAAGAAGAAAATGTAATCTAATGGTGAATTTGTCAAAATTTATTTCTAATAAAAAGATATTAAGTAAGTTTGTAACCTTAAGTTACAACTAATTTTGTAACTAAATTTTGTCTTTATTTTTTTATTAGTTTTTCATCAATGTGATATTTAAACTAGAAATATTACATCTATAATATTTTTACAACACTTTCACAACAAATCATAGTAGGTAAATTATTATTAGTTCTAATTTAAATCCACAATTAAAATTACTTTTTTTGTCTATTATTAACTACTAATAACAACCTGTTACTTAAATTTTGTTGGGAAAATATTATGAAAATATTGTGAATATAACATTTGTTTATTAAAACTTTCTTAAAATAATTTATCAACAAATATTTTAAGAGTACCCGTTAACATGGTATTTAAAAAAAAATTAATATATCTATATCTATGAACACAACTACTTACTAATATGGTGTGTTTTTACAATGTTAATAGGACCGGTAAAAGTGACGTTTCTTCATTCATAACAAAGCTGTTAGCAGTTATGAAAAAAAAAAAAAAAAATTGGTTTATGCCCATGCACAACTTTATCAAACTTACGACTTACAATACGTTCAGCTTCACAAAAGTTTTAAAGTTTTATTCCAGCCTTGATATGTGAAAAAGGTTGAACGGTTAGATTCTAAACTCTTTAAGCTCAAGTTTCAGTTTTCGCTTAGTATAAATGTTAGCAGTTGAATGATAATATGATCTTAAATTCATAACAATTTTTTATCGTGTTTACGTGAACACTGCTATGGCCGGTAAAGTCCCAGAGCAAGAGCATGCTATTTCTACTGAAGAAAGCACAGAAGTTGGTGAAATAAGCACACGCGATTTTCAACGAATTAATACAGCAGTGAGTACCAATTTATGACGTAACTTTTTTTTTTAATAATTTAAATTAATTTTGAGATGAAATTTTCATGACATAACTTAAGTATTTGTTTTGTTTATTTTTTTCTTGACTTTGACCATCTACCAGATTGTATGCCTGTATAATTAATGTATGGATTAGATCAAATTTATTTGTAAATTAAAATAGAGTTCATTAATATAATTAGAATTGAATAATAAAATAGATCATAAAAAAAGTCATTTTAAATTATACGTCATGTAAAACCTACTTTCTTAATGAAAAAAAAAAATAAAAATATTTATTAAAATAATTTTCAGTTATTAAATAATTTCTAATATAAAGAGAAATTTAAGATTTCTATACAACATATTTTATAAAATTTAAAATTATGATAAGAAACAAGTTCTTATTAATAATTATGTATAAAATATATCTATGACATATCACTTATGCTTGTCCACTATTCTATTTTAGGATGTTTGAGATATAGTCTTTATTTTAGAAGTAAATAAATATAATTCCTCTCTTTCACTTTTCTTTATTTAAAAAGTTAATGCAATTATTTCTCTAAAGTTTAAATTAATAGGGGTGGTTTTGGAGATTGTACTTCTTAACTAATGAGAACTAATGAGAACACATGACCACCGCACACCCTTGGTGTGGTGGTCACTCCATAAGTATAAATGCTTGTGGGGTGTGGGGGGCAAGGGCTGGGTTCAAGTTTTTAGAGAGAGCTTCACACACATATACACTTAGATTAAGTTAGAATAGAATTCTATCTTGTAAAAAAAAAAAGAAAAAAAAAAAAGAGAGAGAACGCATGAAATATAAGGTTCCCTTAAAAATTTGGATATTATTTTACTAACTCTTTTTTATCTTCATATTTAATGCACTTGACCGCACTCAAACTCAAGTATCTTGTTTAAAATTTTCTTGTCACATTATTTTATAAGGTTTATATATTAAGATTTTTTTATTACTTTTAGCATTTTTCAAAAATATATTATTTAGTTGTGCTGCAGATACTTCATTTACTCTATGTGGGAATTTTAGAGTATAGAACTCGTAATCTCCCGCATAGAAGTTGAAAAATCTTTTTTCCTATCCTGTCTCTTTACCTCAACAAAGAAAAAATGATATCGATCAAAAGCTCAAAATCACTTTGTTTACGCGGCGTATGATATATATTCACCATATGATTCACTATAATTACATTAAAATTAATATTAGAAAAGTTTGCATATACAACTTCCTAACACTTTAAAATACCATTCTAGTGAAAGCTTTGTTACCAATAATTTCAAGAAATTCTAAAGAAGTTCTGATAAGATATTTTAATCATTTTATAATAATTCTTAATTTTGATAAAAAAAAAACCTCAATCTTAAATTATTTACGTATATGTGTTTATATATATATATATATATATATATATATATTTATTTATTTATAATTATCTACAAATGAATTATTGGAGTAAAAAATATGTATAAAAAGAATACACAAATAAAACTATCCACTACGATAATAAAAGATTAACATCTGCTTCTAGAAATTTAAAGTAATCCATGTCTGTTTGTATAACTCAACCAAGTTGTGTATATGGGGTAAGGATGACAATTTTGTCTCGCCTCATTTGACCCGTCCCTTCTTGCTTTGCTGCGTGCAAGGTTTTTCTCCCTTGAACAAGTGGTGGGGTAGGGATGTGGTGAGATTTTAGTCCCATACCATGAGGCAAGGCGGGGCGGGGCAGGGTGGAGCGGAGATGGGTTTAAGCTTTTTAGACTTACCCCGCCTATGCCTTCTTTGACAAGTGTTAAATTGTAAATTTTTCATACTCTAAAACTTTACTATTTAAACAAACATATTATTAACTTATTATATTCTATCTAACGTGGTTCATTTACCTCTTTTTTCTCTCTAACAAGGTTGGAAATAAGGTACTAATTTTAACGTTTTCTTTTATCGTTATTAGAAACAAATTTACATACTACTGAATAATTAATTTTGTACGAAAATATTTTGTTTTTATTGTGATATTGTCTTGTTAAAAAATTGTATAATATTATTCAATTTTTACCAAAAATTAGTTTGATTTGATGGGATAAATTTATTTGTAATTTCAAGTAGTTTTTTATTAATGAAACAAGTTTTATTAAAAAAATTGTAATAGTTATAGGCAAATCAACAAGAAGTAGAGTTTGGGGCAAGAAAATTTCCCTCGTCATTTAGGGTGGCGTGGAGATAGAGCAAGATAAAACCATGTAGGGCGGAGGCGAAGCCCCATCCTTCATCCCTGCCCTGCCCCATTGCCATCCCTAATATGGGGTTCATAATGGCCCTAATGGGTAGACCTTACCAATGGGTTGAGTTGGTTCATGTGTGATTTGGTTTAGTATGAATCAAAAACGGGTTGAACTAAAATGGTTAAATATTCCTATTATCTAAATCCAACCTTTAATGTGTTGGGTAATCAAACTATTTTGTTATGTTTTTTTTTGAATTGCAAAAATATGCGAGAAAAAAAAAAACTTAACATACTATCCTTTTTAGTGTTTCCTTTTCAATTATTGAAAAAAAAATAAAGAACAAAGAAATAAAATTGAATAATACATAAATTCTTAAATTTGTAGTTCGATAATACATAAATTCTTAAACGTATAGAGTTTGAAAAATAAAATGGTAAATATTAAAAATCTACCTTAAGGTTTTACGAAATATCATTCCCCCTAAATATTTCAAGAAATAACACTTCTTCGCTTAAGGTTTTTATAAATCAACAAATAAATCTTTGCTCTCTCATACTTTGACTTCTAAAATGGAATTTTCAAATAAAATTTTTTTTTAATCATTTATGCAAACTTAAGTGAGGAGTGTGACTCCCATAAATAAATAAATAAAACTAAAACTAAAACTAAAACTAATAATAATAATAATAATAATAATAATAATAATAATAATAATAATAATAATATTAAAAATAATAAAAGGTGGGAAGTGTCATTCGTCTGCAAGTCTCATGGGCATTTATGTAATTTTTTTCGTAGCTTCAATAAAATTCTTTAAAAAATGGACTATTTTTTTATGAAATCATCTACATGAGAAAGTATTGACTTATTTGTTATAAATATACAAACCTATGAGAATATTATTTCTAAAAAGGTTTGGAAGAGTGTTATTTTGTGAAACCTTAACAGTGTGTTTGGTAATGCTAGAGGAGAGAGGAAGAGAAGAAAAATGATTTGAAAAGTGGTCATTTCTTCCCTTTGGTTAGCACGGAAGAGAAAGAAATGGCAAAAGCCATTTCCCTAGGCCCACAAATTTGCAATCCACCCAATTTGGGTTGATTTGAAGGGAGACAATAGTTTTTAAAAACTTAGGGCCCACATAAATAATATAATATGCCTTGAAGTTACATACTTGCTCATAATTTTTATGTATTTTTCACATTTGTATGGGCATAAAATAAAATTTTTTTTTTCAAATCCTTTCATATAACAAACCAAACAAAGGAAAAAAAAAAAATCATTCTTCTCTTTTCTTTTCCTCTCCTCTCTTTATTTCCAAACATACACGAGATTTAATTTCTTTTCTTTTCTTTCTCATTTCCTTTCTATTATTCATTTCTTTTCTCTTCTCTTTCCTCATTTGTAACCAAACAAAGCATAAGAGAGCGTAGTGTATTTTATTAAACTTAAAAAACAGCTAAGACACTTAATTGTACAATTATCTAGTTAAATGAATAGATTATAATTAGTCATTTACCCAATGTACTGATATATATATAATTACAAATTACAGTTGAATCTTTCTACAACAAATATTTCTTTTTGCATTCTATCTTATAAAAACTTATACGTTTTGTAGACAATCCCTTTTTACAACTCAAGCCCCTGTTTACCAATTACGACATCCTAGAGGGCCTATTCTAGTGAATGGTTTTGCCAAGAAAACTATTTGACTAGAAGGAGCATTTAATGCAAATAAACATTTCCGAAACTCTAGCTTTGTGTACACATGAACAGTAGATACATGGGTGGGCATGAGCATGCATACTATAGATGGTAGGAATTTGAAAGGAAAGTTTTTTATGAAACTTTGTGTAGAGCTAATACAACATTGATTGGGAAGAATACAAATCAATGAATCATTTGTACAATTTTTTTATGTTCCACTTACATTTCACCAATCACAACTTGTCTTGTATCTGATTTTTTATTTTTTATTTTCCATTTTAAGCTTCAGTTTTTTATAATGAGAGTAAAAAGAAGACTTGAAAAATTCTAATTAGTGGAACATGAAATGGAACAAAAGAAAGTGGTAGAGATAATTTGTACATGCTTAGGAACGATTATGCACCCCCTTCTAAGCACTATAAAATGTTCCTTGAGATCATTTTCCAAAACACAGAGAAATCAATACAAAAATAGTGATTCAAGAGAGGATTTTTCTTTAAAACATCTTCTATTTCAAAAGTTTCTTTAGCATGGACCTTTTCTAGTGTAAGCCTATAAGTTAAAAGCTTAGTAACCCTCGGTTTCGTGGGTTTTCCTGTTTTGTTAGATTGACCTAGAAGAGAGGTCAAATCAAGCCGTCGACCTTCCTATTGAGGCTTTTTGTTCTTTCCTGTTCATTTAAGTTTTCTTTGTTTTATTTTATGTTCTTGGTTTAATTTAGCTTTATTTTTAGCAGTTTATTGCTTTCTAGTAGATTAGTAGCATGTTTAGGAGTAGTGCAATGTAGTTTAAAGTAGTTTTATGTTCTAGGTTATGGGTTGGGTTACGTATGCAGGATCAAATCTTCGTACGTAGCTTACAGGGTCACCTAGAAACTTTCTGTAGCTTTTGTTCTTTGTGTTCTACTTGCTTTTTTTTTTTTTGGGTAGCATATTTCGGTTTTTGAGATATCTTAATTAAATTCTATGTGATTGCTTTTGAAAATGCCAAAAAATTTTATAATTTGATTAGGAACATGCTTAGGGTTTGGATTAGAATATTGCATGAACATGAACATGCAGAAGAACATGATAATGAATCTGAAAACATGTGGTGTTGTGTAGATGCAGTGAGGTAAGTGAATGCATTCAAACATAATCATGCATATATGTGTGCGTGTGTGTGGTGAGATGAAGATGATGAAATGAGTTGATCCATGTCAGCATAGGATAAATGCTTCATGAACATGATGAGATGAATGTTTAATGGGAATATGTTGTGTGCTGTGTGCATATATGCCTGTTGTAATTGAGATGTGAACATTTTGTAGTAATGCAACTAACAAGTGATGTATGATGAACATTATAAATGGATGTGATGCATGTGATGGGTAAATATGATGAATGATGTATGTTAGTGTGCGTGTGTGTACTTGTTTGTTTAGGATAGCTTATTGCTGGATTTTTTTGATAGAACTAGGTTATGGGACATAATGGTGGAGAGGCCAGTCTGTAGGCTAAGCGTGTTTGGGTGCTTAACATCTTCCTATATCATGATATCCTAATTCTTGATCTAGAATCTTGTGCGTAGGTCTCTACAAGGGATCAAAGTTGGTTTCTAAACCTAAATCAAGTGGCAACTTACAACCCTCCACCTCAATAGTCCACTCAACTGAGGTGTACTCCAAAAAAGAAAAAGAAAAAGGAGAATCAACCATGCAACTTGCTAGGCACAAGGCAGTGTGCTCACACTCTTTAAAACCTCCTCAATTGACAAGTCTTTTTTTTTTATATATACTATTTATACTAATATTATTTTGGGTCTTTATTTATCTTTTTTGTGATCAATCGACTTGAATTAATTCACTCTTTCTTGCTAGTGCATTAACATTTCTCTTCTATACATGACCAAACCATTTTAAGCAATTCTCTGTCTATATCTATATATTTTGCTTATCTATCTTAACATTCTCATTTTAACTTTATCCATTTTGTTAATATGTTGTTTCTTAATAGCCTAACGTTTAATACCATAGACCATAATTGATCTCATAGTAGTCTTATAATATTTTCTTTTTAACTTATAGGTATTTTACAATATGTGATACTTCCACTTGTTCTCACGCTATTTACAACTTCATTATATACGTGCCTTATTTGATCATACGTTTTCTCTAGGTTTCTTGAAAACATATGTTTACCTTTTAGGGCTTCTCTATATTTTTCTATTAGAGGTCTATTTAAAAAAAAAACAAACAAACAAAACCAAATTGATTCAATTTTATTATTTTTTTCTTTTCTCAATTAACCTATGTTCAATCATGCTTCATTAAGTTTCATAGTGAGTGATGATGCCGAAAAAATCACCAGTGAGTTGCAAGCACCCCTCAAACCTGCAAAAAAAAAAATAATGGACCTAGAGAGAGAGCACCGGTGTGGTGCCGGCCAAAAACCCTCCGAAGGTCAAGTTAGAATCTTGTTCCTTTAACCTTAGAGTGCCAGAGTTAAGAATATTGTGCATACCTTCATATTTAGGGTTTCTGGGGTATTTATATTGAGTGGAGTTACATTTCTTTTAGGATACAACTTCCTTCTCAAGTTCCTTTCCATATAGGAGTCTTCTCAAACGTGTGTCGCAAGAAGTCCAAGTGTGCACGTTTGCGTGGGGATAAAGCAAAAGTTGATTTAAGGCATATCAAATGACACAACCTGGAATCTTCAATCAATTCGTACATGACGGATACTCAGCAGATTTAACCGTCATAGTCGAGTCACCTACGGTGTCGATCCATCTTCATACTCTCCGTCCCTTCAAGTTTTATAAGAATACCCATCTCCTATTTTTATCACCTTCAGTTGCCCCCTTCAGTCCTTGGATCCGTCTTTAAAACCTGACGGATTCATGGAATGACTAAAAGCAATGTACTGAGAGGGGACGGTCTTAATGTACCATAACGGATGACACGTGGCTTGCATTTCTGACAAAGAACACGTGGTCCTTGTGGATTGGCTATTTCCCCAAAACGAGGCGTCGCTTCGTATCCCGTGCCCTCTGTTCTATAAAAAGCCAGACTTTTCTCTCTTCATTTTATCTTCTTATCAAAAATTGGCGAGCAAAGCGCAACCGTCACAGCAATCGTGCCTTCCTGTCGTTCAACAGATCCATCCGTCGATACTCGTCAGAAACCATCTCGATCCGGTATGTATTCCAAACCTTTCTCCGTCTTTCTTTTAATTTCATTATTTCACATATATGCACTTTCTTTAGATCCGTCGGTGTCTTAGGTTATACCGTCATAAATGTAGGTAATGTCTAGTGCGTCAAGTAACCAGTCGTTTGTCCGCGAGGGGGCGGGCTACGATGAAAAGTTTCCGTCAGGTCCAAGAGATCCTGACACTTCAAGTGAAGAGAGGAATCCGTCCAGTACCTCTTCTTCCCTTGATGGTGGTCTGGAGACGGAGAGTTCAAAGTCGTTCAGTAGTAGCTTGGACAGTGTGGATCCTCCCGTCCAGTCAGTAATTGGCCCAGATGGACTTAGAAAGTTCGTCATGCTGCCTCTTTGGACGGTAAATGATTTTAGGTCATCCATGACTGAATCTCAACTCAACACGCTTAGGACCAAGTACCAAATACCAGACAACATCCGTCTACGTCTTTCGGAAAAATCAGAAAAATGCTACTATAGGGGGGTAGACGGTGTTGGGATCTACGAGCAAGCTTTAAAGGCGGGGCTCAGATTTCCATTAAGTTCTCTTCACCGTCACCTTCTTCAGTACCTTGGCCTGTCCGTCACCCAAATCTCCCCAAACGCTTGGAGTGTGTTTATTGGGGTTGAAGTTTTGTATGGGGCAATGTCTAACGGTGCCCGAAGGTTGACGGTGGAAGAATTCTTCCATTGCTATCGTCTATCAAAGATTGTCAAGTCCAAGGGGATGTATAGTTTTGCGGCTAGAAGCCCATTATTGAGGCTCGTTAGTGATACTCCAGACTCAAACAGAGACTGAAAGAGTCGTTATTTCTTTTTGGAAGGAGACGAATGGATGTGTCGTCCAGGAGATAAAACTTATATGCCCGTCGACACAACATGGGGCATAATGCCTTCGTCGGGTATGTATCCCTTTTGTTTCCGTCCAGTCAGTCTCGAAGTTGATTCTTTTTTTAAGGTCTAACCGTCTTTGATTGCAGCTCGGAACCGTCCACAAGTTAACTTGGAGCAGTGGAGTTTCCTTGAAAAATTTTTTAACAAGACAAAACTGCAAGAGAGGACTTGGGCTCAACTCGTCACACTCGATACTCTACACTGGTATTATGACGGTCCTGATCCTTTACCCTCCGCCCGTCGTTACGATACAAGAGTTAGAAAACGTAAGTTCGTCGAAACTCTATCCGTCTTTCTTCTTCTCTCTTTTTTATCCTACCTGGCCTTTCTCATCCGTCTTTGATTTGCAGAGATGGATGCCGCTAAGAGGAGAGCCTTTATTAAACAACAGGCAGCGAAGAAAAAGTAGGAGGGGGTCAAACAAAGGGGACGGTCCCACCTGTACTGTCAAAACGAACTCAAGTTGAGAAAACGGACCGTTCTCCAAAGAAGCAAAAGACCACCACTGAACCCGTCGTGGCCTTGGAGGCAGAGAAGACGCCCGTCAAGCATGGACAGGGCAAAGGTTTGATGAAGGGTCCCTCCGAGGAGAAACCACCCGTTCTCTTCCGGGAGGATTCAAGCTATGCCCTCGAGAAGATGTCGTCTATGCTGACAGCTGACGACTACGCAGACCTCGGCAACCATTCAACGGAGGCGATGGGTGAGACGGGCCTTTTCACCCTTGCACAGGTAAATTTGAATCCGTCTGGTATTGTTGCTAAGTTCCTTCACACCCGTCATTATCATGACATTGTATTTCGCTTCCAGGCCATGGTGATGATGAAAGGGCTCTTTGGCCGTTGTCTCAATCATGAGACATCCATGGACCGTCTGAGAAAGAAGAACCAGACGATGGAGGATGAGCTGCACGAGCTGAAGACCTACAAGATCAATATGGATAGAAAGCTCAAATGCTCGGAGCAGGTCAGAGAGGAGGTGGAAAAGGAGAATGGGCATCTGCGCGAGATTTTGAAGGACAAGGAGAAGCAGTTGACGGAGACAATGTCCAAACTTGACAACGCAAAGGAGATAGCCATTCAACAATATTGCAATTCTGAACTCCTTCTGACGGAGCTTGGGAGCTCCTTTGCTGACGGGTTCGATGACGCCATCCGTCAGGTGAAGTCATCGTACCCTGACCTGGACGTATCCCATATATCCATTGACGCTCAAGGGCAAACACTTGCACAGTCCGTCCGTTCAGAAAGTACAGACGAAGTGTTTGCCGTCACTGCTCCAGCTGACGAAGGCGAAGCTCTTCCTCCTAGTCAGCCAAACGACGGTCCATTGGTCGGGAACTCTTCTCCAAAGAATGAATAGGATACTTGTTTTTTGTAAAAAATTCTTACCGTTGTAAGAGAACTTTGTTGAACCGTCGTTTGTAATTACTAAATTCAGCTTATCAAATATTTTATTACCTGTTGCTTGCTTACTATCCGTCATATATCGTACGCTTGTTTATTTTATTCAGATAACCTGTCTACAAAGAAAATTTTAGGCGTCCGTCCTTTATTCGGACTGGACTTTCAAATGTATTTTTAAGACCTATCCACTTAGTGAACTAGATTTTTCATCCCTTTGGGGTGATCCGTCCATTTTGTGGACCTAAAAGGTTTCTATCCCTTTGGGACAATCCGTCCACTTTGTGGACTAGTAAGTTTTCACCCTTTGGGTGATCCGTCCACTTTGTGGACTTGTAGATTTTCATCCCTTTGGATGGTCCGTCCACTTTGTGGATTTGTAGATTTTTCACCCTTTTGGGTGATCCGTCCACTTTGTGGAATTGTAGATTTTTCACCCTTTGGGTGATCCGTCCACTTTGTGGACCTAACATGTTTCTATCCCTTTGGGACAATCCGTCCATTTTGTGGACTAGTAGATTTTTCACCCTTTGGGTGATCCGTCCACTTTGTGAACTTGTAGATTTTCATCCTTTTGGATGGTCCGTCCACTTTGTGGATTTGTAGATTTTTCACCCTTTTGGGTGATCCGTCCACTTTGTGGAATTGTAGATTTTTCACCCTTTGGGTGATCCGTCCACTTTGTGGACTTGTAGATTTTCATCCCTTTGGATGGTCCGTCCACTTTGTGGATTTGTAGATCTTTCATCCTTTGGATGATCCGTCCACTCTGTGGACTTGTAGGTTTTTCAACAGCATGCATTCCGTATTTTCTAAATAAAAATTCCTCTCATAAGTTCAACAAACCAAATTGTCAATGGAAAAGAAAACATGAGTTAAAAAGTAAAAGCTATGACTGTCTAAAAATTAAATTGAAAATAAGGCAGTAGGTATCATCTTCTGACTGCTGTACTATTGGTAGTACTTCTTCAGGTGCTCCGTGTTCCAGGGATGGCCCAACTTCCTTCCGTCTAACGTCTCCAGGTAGTACGTTCCTTTCCTGTGCCATGAGATGATTCTGTACGGGCCTTCCCAGTTAGGACCCAGCTTTCCTGGGGATGCATCCTTCGTAGCGCCAAGCACTCTTCGTAACACTAGATCTCCAACCTTGAAGTCTCGGTGCCGGACCTTGGAGTTGTAGTGTTTCGCCATCATGTCTTGGTACCGTGCCAGTCGCTGGGCTGCTGCTGCCCTGACTTCATCGACAAGGTCAAGCTCTAGATGTAATGCTTCAACATTCTTGCTCTCGTCATAGTTTTCCACGCGGAAGCTCGTTAATCCCACTTCTGCCGGTATGAGGGCCTCAGCACCAAACGCCAATCGAAACGGTGTCTCTCCCGTTGGCGTTCTTGCCGTTGTTCTGTACGCCCATAGGACACTTGGTAGTTCGTCCGGCCATATGCCCTTTGCCCCCTCGAGCCGGGTCTTGATAATCTTTAACAAGGACCGGTTCGTGACTTCGACTTGTCCGTTGGCCTGTGGGTGGGCGGGTGATGAGTAGTGATTCTTGATTCCCAGCTGAGAACAAAAATCTCGGAATGCATCGTTGTCGAATTGCTTCCCATTGTCTGAAACGAGTACTCTCGGGATCCCATATCGGCAAATAATACTTCTCTACACAAAGTTGCGAATATTTTTCTCCGTGATAGTAGCGAGAGCTTCTGCTTCCACCCACTTGGTGAAGTAGTCGATTCCAACCACCAAGAACTTCAATTGTCTTGCCGCTATCGGAAACGGACCCATGATGTCTAACCCCCATTGCGCGAACGGCCATGGGGCCGTCATGGGTATGAGTTCTTCCGTTGGCTGTCTAATAAGATTGCCAAACCGTTGACATTTATCGCAGGCTCTAACGTACATATGGGCATCCTTTTGCATTGTTGGCCAGTAGTATCCTGCTCGGAGTAGCTTGTGCACCAGAGACCTTGACCCTGAGTGGTTTCCACAAATTCCTTCGTGAACTTCCCTCATCACGTAGTCTGCTTCGTCATGGCCAAGGCATCTTAGATACGGTCGGGAGAATCCTCTTTTGTAGAGGATGCCTTTAATCAGTACGAATCGGGCAGCCCTAACCTTCAATTTCCTTGCGTCTACCTTACTGTCCGGCAGCTTGCCGTCCTTGAGGTACGCCACGATTGGAGCCGTCCAATCGTCCTTAGTGCTTAATTCCTGCATACGAACGTTATCTAATAGCGATGAACGTTGGACGAAGGACAATACCTGTTCTGGAGCGATCATGGGTTCGGCCGAAGCAGCCTTGGCGAGTCGGTCCGCTTCTTGATTCTCTTCTCTTGGGATCTGAGCTATCGTGAATTGGAGGTCACTCGTTAGACCCTTCACTTCTCCGAGGTACCTTCTCATTCGTTCATTCCTGCAATCATAGCTCCCATTAACTTGGCTGGCTACGATTTGAGAATCGGAGTAGACTACTGGCTTCCTAGCCCCAGCCGCTATCGCAAGTTCCAATCCTGCCACCAGGGCTTCATACTCCGCTTCGTTATTTGTAGTGGGGAACTCCAGACGGATCATGCATTCAACCTTATCTCCTTCCGGGGTGTGGAGTACAACTCCGACTCCTCATGCATGCTTATTGGAGGATCCGTCTATGTGAATTCTCCATGTGGGCGTCTCTTCTACCCCCTGCCCGTCAGGTGTAGTGAATTCCGCGATGAAGTCTGCCAGTATTTGTCCTTTCACAGCTGTTCGTGGCTGGTATTGGATATCGTACTCACTTAGCTCGATAGCCCACAAAGCCATCCGTCCGGCAGTTTCAGGATTGTTCATTGCTCTCCGCAAGTGCTGATCCGTCAGGACTATTATTGTATGTGCTTGAAAATAGGGCTTCAGTTTTCGAGCTGCAGTTAAGAGTGCGAAGGCGAGTTTCTCCATCCGTGGGTATCTCTCCTCTGCGCCTCTTAGCGCCCGGCTTACAAAGTATACGGGCTTTTGTATCTTCCCTTCCTCTCGGATGAGAGCTGCACTTACCGCTGCTGATGAGACGGCAAGGTACAGGAACAATTCCTCCCCCGGCGTAGACGGACTAAGCAACGGCGGGGCGGAGAGATAAGCTTTTAACTCCTCAAATGCCCTTTGGCATTCGTCCGTCCACTCGAAAGATCTTTTTAGTGTTCTGAAGAAAGGTAGACACTTGTCCGTTGCTCTCGATACGAATCTGTTTAGGGCTGCTATCTTCCCTGTCAAGCTTTGTACTTCTTTCACCGTCCTTGGAGGAGATAGCTCCATAATTGCTTTCACTTTCTCGGGGTTGACTTCAATGCCCCGATGGGACACCATGAATCCTAGGAATTTTCCAGCGGTTACTCCGAATGCGCATTTGCTTGGATTCAGCTTCATTTTGTACGTTCGAAGAGTGTTGAAAGTCTCCTGGAGGTCCCTCAGATGATCCGACACCTTTACGCTTTTCACCAACATGTCATCTACGTAGACTTGGACGTTCCGGCCAATTTGGTGCGCGAACATTTTGTTCATTAATCGTTGGTATGTGGCTCCTGCATTCTTGAGCCCGAATGGCATCACCTTGTAGCAAAAAAGCCCTTGGCTCGTCACAAATGATGTCTTCTCTTGATCTGTTTTCTCCAACTTAATCTGATTATACCCCGAGAAGGCGTCCATGAAGCTCAACAACTCATGTCTTGCGGTGGAGTCCACTAATGCGTCAATGCGCGGGAGCGGGTAACTGTCTTTAGGGCACGCTTTATTTAGGTCCGTGAAGTCAACGCACATTCTCCACTTCCCATTTGACTTTTTGACCATTACCACATTTGCCAGCCAGTTTGGGTAGTACACTTCTCGTAGCTTCTGCACTTCCTCTGCTGCGGCTTGATCCCGTTCGGGGGCAAACACGCGCTTCTTTTGTCGAACTGGAGGGAAGGAAGGTGATACGTTCAGTTTATGAACTATGACTGCTGGATCTATTCCCGGCATGTCGTCATGGCTCCATGCAAACACGTCTTGGTTCTCTTTGAGGAATAGTAAGAGCGCATGTCGAACCGTTTGTTCGACCGAGGTCCCTATCCTGGTGGTCCGGTCGGGCCTCGAATCATCTAGTTGTACCTCTTCCAATTTTTCCACGGGTTCTGCCGCTGTTCTCTGTTCTTCGATGTTCATTGCCTGTACATGGTCATCCATCTCCATCATGGCCACGTAACATTCCCGTGCAGTCACCTGGTTTCCGCGCAGTTCTCCAACTCCGTGTTCAGTGGGAAACTTGATCATCAGATGGTAGGTTGAGGTGATGGCCTTCCATGCGTTGAGAGTGGGTCGTCCAAGTATGGCATTATACGCTGAGGAGCAATCAACCACTAGAAAGGAAACATCCTTGGTTATTTGTTGTGGGTAGTCTCCTACTGTCACCGCCAATGTGACGGATCCTAAAGGATGGACCCGGGATCCCCCAAAGCCAACGAGGGGCGTGCATGCCGGGATCAGGCGCTCTTTTGCAATCCCCATTTGCTGGAACGCGGGGTAGTAAAGGATGTCTGCTGAGCTCCCGTTGTCCACTAGAACTCGGTGGACGTTGAAGTCTCCTATCTATATACTAACCACGAGCGCGTCGTCATGGGGGTGGTGAAGGCAGCGGGCCTCTTCTTCAGAAAACTCGATACTGGAGCCGTTCCGTCGTATTCTTTCTAGAGAAAAGCCCATTGACTGGACACTTTGAACCGTCCGTAAATAGGTCTTTCTGGCCTTTTTAGACAACCCCGTTGAAGTACTGCCCCCTAGTATCATCCGTATGTCTGCTACCGGTGGTCTGGGACGTTCGTTTTCCCTTCTGGGATTCTGTTCTTGGGGTTAATCCGTTCTCTCCTTCCTCATGAACCTCTGCAACCTCCCTTGTCTGATGAGGGCTTCGATCTGTTGCTTCAAGTCATAACAGTCCGTCGTATCATGGCCGTGGTCACGATGAAAACAGCAATATCTATCTCGTGGCCTCTTGTTCGGATCTCCCTTCAACTTGACCGAGAACGTCAAGGTTCCTTCATCTTTGATTTGCATTAACACCTGGTCAATTGGGGCTGTGAGGGGGGTGAAACTTGTAAACCTCCCCGAAGGTGGTTTGGACCTCTGGTCTTCTCGTCGATCTCTGGTTTTTGCCATTTTTCGTCCATTATCTGGTTTCGTATCTTCCTGTCTTTCCCTTTTTCTTGGTTTATAGTCGTCTCTGGCCAGCAAGGCATCTTCTGCGTTCATGTACTTCGTCGCCCTGTAATATACATTGGACATAGTCTTTGGGTCATTCTTACATAGGGAAAACAAGAACTTACCCTCTTGTAACCCGTTTGTGAATGCTGCCACAAGTGTCTTGTCATCTGCCTCGTCTATCGAGAGGGATTCCTTGTTAAAGCGGGCTATATAAGACCTTAATGTCTCGCCTTCTCGTTGTTTAATTCCCAGTATACATGCAATAGACCTCTTGTGTCGATAACTTCCAATGAAGTGTGATACGAACTGTGCGCCTAGTTCTTTAAAAGTGCCGATGGAATTAGGCGTCAACCTGCTGTACCAATCCCTCGTAGGCCCCTTCAAGGTGGTGAGAAAAGCCCTGCACATGATTTCATCTGGTACACCCTGAAGATGCATTAGGGTTCTGAAAGACTCCAGGTGATCCAACGGGTCTTTGGATCCGTCGTAGTTTTCCATATGGGGCATGCGAAATTTTGGAGGAAGGGGACATGAATTCACCAATGCTGTGAATGGTGAATCCGTCCTATGGACGAGGTCGTCCAAGTTGCTGGATACCCGTCCTTTAAGGGCGCTCATCATCATATCCATGCGTTCCCTCATCTTCTGCAGTTCGGCGGCTATGGGAGTCGGTACAGCGTCTAATGCAGATGGTTGATTGGTTTCTTGTCGCTCGGGTCTAGTTGGAGTGTTACTGCCCTCAGGTCTTTCCGCGTTCCTTCCTTCTGGACTAGCGCCCTCCTGGTCTTCCTGTGGTGCACTCGTGTGTGCGGTCCTTTGCCGCAACTGTTCTTCCAAATCATGGTTCTGCTTAGTGAGGCGCTCAACCGCCGCCGCGAGCGTTTGGACCTGCCTCTCTAGAGCGGTGGCGCGCGGTTCGTCGCCTTGATTGTTGTTCGTTGCCATCGATCGGGTGAGTGCCATACAACTCTTTGTCTCAGGAATAGAGCGAGGCTAAAATAATCAGAAGATTTTCTTCTTCTTCCCCACAGACGGCGCCAACTGATGATGCCGAAAAAATCACCAGTGAGTTGCAAGCACCCCTCAAGCCGAAGCAACACCTGCAAAAAAAAAAAAAAAAGGACCTAGAGAGAGAGCACCGGTGTGGTGCCGGCCAAAAACCCTCCGAAGGTCAAGTTAGAATCTTGTTCCTTTAACCCTAGAGTGCCAGAGTTAAGAATATTGTGCGTACCTTCATATTTAGGGTTTCTGGGGTATTTATATTGAGTGGAGTTACCTTTCTTTTAGGATACAACTTCCTTCTCAAGTTCCTTTCCATATAGGAGTCTTCTCAAACGTGTGTCGCAAGAAGTCCAAATGTGCACGTTTGCGTGGGGATAAAGCAAAAGTTGATTTAAGGCATATCAAATGACACAACCTGGAATCTTCAATTAATTCGTACATGACAGATACTCAACAGATTTAACCGTCACAGTCAAGTCACCTACGGTGTCGATCCGTCTTCATACTCTCCGTCCCTTCAAGTTTTATAAGAATACCCATCTCCTATTTTTATCACCTTCAGTGAGATTTATATGTTAAATCCACGGTAATTTGCATTGTTTGAATATATCCCCCGTTCCTGTATATTGGCATTAGAGTTCTTCTCGTCCACTCCCTAGATATATATTTTTTTAAAACTATACATGCATCTTATTACAATATTTTGTCAACCATCCTACACCACGACACGTAATTAATACTTCCATTCTTCAATCGAAATTTTATTAGGTTCCATTGTTTTTTTAGTTTTCATCCTCAATGCATCCTTCTCCTCTTTCATCCCATTTCTTTGAAGAAATATATAATTCCTATCCTCAGTTGGGTTACTTATGGCCCGTTTAGAAGTTTAGAGAGGGAGGAGAGTAAAGGAGAATAATTATCTTCCACATTGTTTGGATGTTTTTAAAATTAGCAAGGGGGAAGGGAGTAATTAGCCATTCTCCTTTTTTTTTTTTTTGTGAGAATCCAGACTTGAATTTCATTGAAAAATCAACCATGGTTGATTAATAATATAGAATAAAGGTGTGGAGGAACATCTTCCATCTACACCTTTAAACCTGTGATATGTCATGCACGTTTTGCAAGGTTATGAGCAACAAAATTGCCAAGTCTACGAATGTGGGAAAAATAAATACAATTGACTTCTGTTGTGGGTTTGGCTGCAGCTAGGATGTGACCAAATGGTGCTAGTGAGTCTTCCTTGCTTTGTAATGCTTTGATTATTAATTCTGAAACCCCTTCTAAAATGAATCTTGAGAAGCCAAGTTTTGCAGCAAAGGAGATAGCTCTGGCCGCTGCCATGGCTTCAACTACATCTGAAGAGAAAGGAAGTGTAATCTGCTCTGATAGGGAGGCCAGCACCTGACCAAAGCTATCCCGAATAACAACTCCTAGGCCAGCCTTATTTATGTCTTTGAATGTTGCCCCATCGAAGTTAATTTTTACATAGCCATCAGGTGGAGGGTGCCATGCAACTTGGGTTGGTGTTGGGGTGATACTCTGTGCTCGTTGGACTCTACATGCCTTTTGGTAATCCGTTAAGGCTTGTTGAGAAGTTTGGAGTATCTGTGAAATGGGGTGGTCTTTTTTGTTCACTCTCAATTGGTTTCTACGGAACCAAATGTTCCACATGATGACCGCCATTAATTCCACCTTGCTACCTGCATTTGAGACATAGAGGAGCAGCTCTTTTAAGTCTGCAAATGAGCGGGCATTGCGGAATGAGAATTGTGGAATGGCGTCCCAAATTGTAGAAAGCTTGGAGCACTCCCAAATTGCGTGTAAGACCGATTCTTTAGCTTGCCCACAATGATCGCATTTGTCGTCATTCAATATCTTCCTCCTCTTCAAGTTTTTCTTCACTGGGATCGCATCTCTGCTTGACCTCCATACAAAATTTTTAATTTTGTTTGGGACATCAAGACCCCAAATCAGCTTCCATAACTCACTGTTTTGATCCGAGTGACCAGGCAATTGATTGTGGAGTTCTTCCTTTGCTAAGAACTTATAGTCGGACTTGACTGTGTATGAACCCAATGCATTGAAAGGCCATGTAAGTGTGTCTCCAACAGAGGTGGTGCATAAGGGAATACTCTTTATCAATCCTACCTCTTGAGTGTTGAACAATCCTTGAATTAGACATTCATCCCAGCTGTGTGTCTCCTTATTTGGATGTTTTAAAAATTATGATGGAAATGAAAGAAAATGATTTAATTAGACAAATTTACCCCTATTTGAAAATGGACTTGCAACATTGGTCTATGATTAATTTGTTAGATAAAATAATTATGACTATAACATTCAATATTATTTTTGATAATTTTTTTTCTGATGTGAAATAAATAATCAACATTGGTCTATGATTAAATATTTTTTCTACTTTTTTATTATACTAAAAAAAACTATCCTTAATTGATAATAGTTAAAATAAGAAAAAAAATGTTTTGTTTGTTTGTTTACTGAAAAAATTAACAAAAATTGGAATCCAAATATTCAATATATTCTCTGAGTGACAAAATTATATTAAACTTTGAATCAACATTTTTCAACATCTAGATTCACTTTGTATAAATTATTCCATTTGCAATAGTAAAATGCTTAATTTAATTCCCAATTTTCGATGATTTTTATCTTCAATACTTATTTTGCTATGTGTTGATTCTTCTCGCTTACGTGGCAGCTACTGATAGGACAGTCTTATAATTTACCAAACCGTCGTGTGCATTAACCAATGAACTCAAATAAACTTTTCTCTCGAAAGCGTTTGGTTTTCGAGAAAGTGCAGGTGGAGAAATTTTTTTTAAACATTATTTTCTCAAGAAAAAAAAAAAACCTAGCCTCCCAAATGAGCCACCATAGTAGTAGCAGCAGCAGCTGCAAAAGTAGTCATTCTCCTTCATCGTCTTGACTCTGTCTTTGCATCTCCGACGATCAGATGCAATTGGAATTGGCGATCTGACTGGCGAGAGATTTTCACCACTCCAAAGATCAGAATCTCCTCTCTCCGCTGACTTAGGTTTCAGAGACTCTCTCTCTCTCTCTCTCTCTCTCTCTCTCTCTCTCTCTCTCTCTCTCTCTCTCTCTCTCTCTCTCTCTCTGTGAATCCATGCATGCAATTTCTTTGGTTGATTTTTTCAGAGACTGATGAGAAAAATAACGTGAATAATAACGTGAATTTATTTCTATTCTCCCTCCAAATCTCTCCAATTTGGGGAATTAAAAATGAGGGGTTAGAGGTAGTTGAAACCTCTTCAAATCCCTTCAAACCCCTCCCCTTCTTGCCTTAAAAAACTTTCAAACAAGATAATTGAATTACTCTCCTTCCCTTTACTTTACTTCCCCTCCATTTTCAAACATCCAAACAGGCCATTAGTTCACTCCAATCTCTTGTATCAATTCAAGTATGTTGTTTCATTTTCCTTGTCTTAGAAAGTTAAAAATAATAATTATTTCATCCGTCTTTTGCCTCCACGTGTTATATAATTCATCATAAGCCTTAAATCTTGCCTCTTGTACAACCTTTTTGCCTCCCTCTTCACCACTTAATAATTTTTTTTTAGAGATAATTACAACATGCTGCTAACCCTGCAGCTCGAACCCTTTCGTCCCTAGACCCTCAAGCACTTTGTACATGAGAATGTGCCAATTTAACTACAAGGCCTTTAGCCACCACCTAATAATTTTAATGAATATCATTGGCTCCACATCTAAGTATCTAGGCTTCGATAACTCTATCTCTTAAATATAACTACAATTTGAGCCTCCTCATTCCACCATGAAGTCTCGTTAATTAGTCAGTCTAACATCATCTAAATTCTCCGTGTACTTCTTTAGCCACTCTTTTAATACAATTAGCAATTTCAACCCACATCTTATTAATAATTTTGTTTAGATCCCATTTGCCTTCTTTGATCATTTTATCCTTAACGACAACATGGTTTTACCCATTAAACCTATGCTACCTGTTTCTTTGGTTTCTCCTATCTAATATCTCTTCTTTTCTATCTTCTAATGTAAATATTTAGTATCACCAATTTATGTTGAGTAGTTGCCCTCTCACTCTGGATCACCTTTCAGTCATTACAATATCTACTATCAACTTTTCGAGTAATGATGAAAGTTATCATACTAACATTTGGCCCACTTTTGAAGGTGATTAATCGTGATTCCCTTAGTGAACAAATTTTTCGATTGTATCAAATCATTTATATGTTATTGTCATATCTAGAATAGCATCTCCTAATTCATTTCTACTCCATAATCCAAGCCTTCATGAACTCTTTCAAAACTTCAATTATCTTTTTCAGCATGACCATTATGAATTTCTCGAACAAAAATATTTTCCCCATTTGTTCCTCCACTCCTCCTTGAATCACTTATACATGTGCTCCCAAATATTTTCTAAATGGATTCTTCGAACTCTATTTGATGATGGGAGCCTGTGAACTTTTGTTCCAATCCTCCATTAGACTTGATCTTGTAGAAGAACACTTTTTTGCACGAATCCCGATACATGATTAATAACGTTACACAAATCCCAATAAGTGATTAACTCTAACAACTTGAGAGTTGTTATTGGGTACAAAGTTCTTCGATCCACGCTTGTAGATCTAAAAGCAGCATGGTACATAACCATAAGGTGCACCAGAATCACAACAGCTTCATATGAGCTTGTATCGCAATATATGTCTATGCATTTGTCTTCTTATCTGATAACGGCTATAAATATGTTTTTTATTTATTTAATTTTTAATTTTTTATATCTTTGGAAACCTTAGGCATGAAACCTTAGAAGTCTTTGGTTATCATGGGCCGAAAATAGATGATAGATCAAGAGGTATCGAGACAGGTATAGTGATTTATTTAATAATCTGAATAAATCAAAAACTATTGAGATCTTTTATTTCGCCCTTTCTACACCGTAGCTTAAGTAATCTTCATGTTTTTAAAATACCACTTGTTATTTTAATCTTGAAACTACTTAGAAACTACTTGACTACAAGTAGAGTTACTTTTGTCATATAGAATATGTCAATTATATAAAAATATAACATTTACAAGTAGTAAAGTTTGCCCTAAGTGGCCACTATGGCCCGAAGGGTCTAAGACCATGAAATTGGTTGGACTGACAGCAGTGACACAAACTTTCAGCAATGAAGAAACAGTGAGAGAGTCTCATACAGGAGCCAGTAACTTTCACTATGTTGATAGTGAAGAAATTCTTGTGGCAAGGCATGGACCAGTGGTAGAACCAGACAGCACAGAGGTATAGCATTTGCGATCTTTTTGGTGACAATGCGCAATAGGGTACACCTTAGACTATAGCGATCATTTTGGTGACAATGCGCAATAGGGTACACCTTAGACTATCGGAAGTTTACAGTGGATCACATGCAACAAATTATTTCAAGTGCGTGGAGACTACAAGGCAGAGTCTCAGTGGTAGGACAAGAAAGCTGTTTCTATATTTTCCATTTTGAAGTGGAAGAAGACATGGCTTACACCACTGGCGGAGCCAGAGGGGGGCGAGGGGGGGCACCTGCCCCCCCTGACTCTTTTTTTTTTTTTTTTTTTTTTTTTTTTTTTTTTTTTTTTGTATTACTAGTCACATAGAGGGGAAAAAAAAAAATTCTACTTGTTGAAACTTGAAAGTGACCAAACCACCTATTTCACTATTTTTTTTTTTATTTTATATCATTATTTTTACTATTTTTACTATTTGTGATACTTTTTACAGCATTTTATCTTTGAATGATGCTAGAGATATTACAAATTTTAGTACTTATGTCTTACAAATTGGCATGTCACCAATCATAAAAAATCATTTCAAACATTTATTCATTATATTTTTTAAGTAACACTAATCATATTTTTACTTCATCAGTTTGTAAATTTTTTAGTAGCTATGAATTGGTTATTTTTGTTTATTTATTTTAATAATATGAAATATATTCATATTTGCTTACAATTGTTTATTTATTTTGTTATTATTGTTGATTAACTTTTTTTAGATAAATTTCATTTTTAATATCGTCTTTTAATTTTGCCCCCTCTAGACTAAAATCCTAGCTCCGCCACTGGCTTACACCATAACCGAAGAACCATGGCCTATCAATGGAGCTCTGTTACTTCTGGATAGATGGCGAGAAAATATCATTCTCACCAACCACCTACTCGAAAGGCTCTCCATATGGGTACAACTACAAGGTTTACCCTTGGAGTACCATTTCCCAAATATGTCGAGAAGTCTAGGCAATTACATCATGGGAGATTATGATTATGACAGGGTTGAATATTGGAACAGAAACCTGGCGAGAAATATTCGGTTCATGAGTATTAGTGGTGTCCCAGATTTACGTGTCTGACCTTGTGGCTTTCGGTTTGGTAAGTTACCTGTTTGAAATTTGAATAAAACTTTCCCAGTTATACTGGTGACCCAGATTTACGTGAGTCTTACCTTGCGGCTTTTGCTTGTAAGACTAAATTAATTTGGTGGTCCACGTGATAAGGCACATGTGATAAGTTAGAAGTTTAATTGGATATAAAAGTATATCTTTAGTGTGTTATCTGATTGGTCAATTAGATACGTGCTTTTCTAAAGTGACTTTAATGGTAAATAGAGATTAAAGTAAACTAAGAAACTGGTTATTTCTCTATCTATTAATTAAGATATTCAGTTTTTCTCATTGTAAACTGAGCCTGAATGAATTGAGCTAGCAGCAAAAATGATGAGGAGAGAAAAACAAATCCTACATAGAATTATTATTATTATTCATCGGATCTCAAGTGAATTGCATCAATGGATCCAGGAAAGTCTCATGACTATTTTGTTGTGTTTTATATCAATATGAAATCCATGTTAGTTCTAGATTTTAAGTTAAAGTAGATGTTGAATGCTTAGCAACATAAAGTATTTTGAGTTTTACTTTGCTCATATGTCACATCATGCACATCCATATTGACAAAGAATATCTATTAAGGACTTTTTTTTAAAAAAATTATTTTAAGTAAATCGATTATTGTAATAGTGAACGGAACCACTCGGAAAACTTATGGCCGAGCACAATAAATTACAATAGAGGATTGTCGAGGCCGTCTATCCATTTGTAGAAATACAAGTTAATTTCTATTAAGGCCTTTGTGTTTTTTTTTTTTTGAACGCAAAAGAATGCTAACTATGGCAGGGTCAACCTGCAGGAGCTCAAGATCAATGAATGGCAAGAGAAGGACAAGGAAGCAATTAATTACCTACGAGACAGACTGGATAATGAGAGAAAGATTATAAACAAAACCGAGATGCAGGAAGTCTTTTGTCCGAAAATCCCAGAAATATTGTGAAAGAACAAAAACAAGGACTATTATGATCCCAAGTTTGTTTCTTTCGAGCCTTACTACTATAACAATCCTGAACTCATGGCAAAAAAGGTCAAAACAAAATTCGCGAAGATTTTTATTGAAGAAAAAGGCAAATCAATTGATTGGTTATTCTATCATGCTTTGGACCCTTTTGGGTTTGGGACGTGACACTTGGCCTTCACCAGGTTCTCTAGTGCCACCAGGTCCATATTTCCTTTCATGTTTTTCATCCAGGTCCTTTTGTCAATGACCTGTTTTGTGGTTCTCGCTTATGTTTCTTGTCCTCCATATCATGTTGTTCAACAAACCAATCAACAATTTGAGTAGAAACTAAAATGATTTGAACATCATAATTCAAACTTTAAACTATCAAAATCTTCATAATAACATGGTTGGCCAATTTGACAATTTCGATTGCTAATTGGATATGCACCTTAGGATCTTTGTAAGGATTAACGCGGAGTGTTTATATAATCCACTTAAATACATCACAAGACAAATAACTAAATTAGAAACAAGTTCCAGATGAGAAAATAAATAATTGTGTCACCTTAGTTACTAATAGTAATTAATAATGAAGTTCACAGTTTGGGGAATCTGAGAATCACTTAACCAAAGATTTGAAAGACAATGAATGTCAATATATTCCACTTTTAGACTCTTTTTGCCATCAGATTAGACACAACCATTCATCCATACTAGAGATGCACTTCCATAAGATACCTTATAATGCAATTTTCCATGATATGTCAACATGATAAATAGTCCTCAAACCAATAATTTCTAGATAAAATACACTAACTGTGTATGATTAATTATGTTACTAGAGTTATTCAACATGGCCTAAGAAAAGATTTAAAAGTAAGCACTATTATAGAGCAGTTGCTTCTACAGTTTCTCAATTAATTTCAATAATTTGAGCTAAATGCTTTATGTTGAATTAGCAAAACAGGGGTGAATGGCAAGTCGTGGGACAAAATCTCCCAGAATTATAAAATCATGCACTTCACTTGTTATTCTTCAAAGAACACAAGAGTGTTGGCGAGAATGACAAAACACAATGAAATTAAATCTCAAAGGCAATAGTTGAAAAACTAGTCTTAAAATTTTTCAGTTCCCGTCAAGATTCAAATAACCGATAATCACACGCAGAGAAAATTACTCAAAGAAGAAGAAGAAGAAGAAAGTTTTTATAAAGAGGAAATAATGTACTTCATATGTTTGAGAAAATGTGCGTGAGAGAGAGGATGGGTCTTCACCAAATTACCTTCAATAGATGGGTCAAAAGTTACCTCAACAGTGGGTCAGCAAGTTTGGAGAAAATTGTAGTGAACTCCAAGATTGATCTTCATTGGGATAGTCGACGATTTGAGGACAAACAAGGGAGAGGCATGAAATGGGTTTATGGGAAGAGAGGTATTAATGGCATGGAAGGAAGAGTAAAGAAACTGGACCTGAACTCGATCTTCGCTGACGTTGGATTGGGAGTGTTGAGCTGTGGATTTCTCTTCTGGGCATGGGCTTGCCTTTGTTCTGGAAGACAGGTATTAGGGTGGGAGACGAGTGAAATGCTAATGGAGAGTGTGGGAGAAATCACGCGGGTATCAACCATAGCAGGGAAAAAAATTAAATTAAAAAAAAAACGCTACAGTACTTTCAATTAAAGCTAGAGTAGTTTTAGCCAAACAAATCAGTTAGCTTAAAAATTATTTTGTAACAGTGTTTTCAGCAATAAGTTTTCAGTTTTTAGCAAAATAAGCGGTATCCAATATAATAATATTTCTTAGAAAAAAATTCATCTATTATTACTCATCTCCAAAGTGAAATTCTTAAAAATTTCATTATTATTATAAATGATCAAAGGGTCACGCTAATGGGTGCCCTTAAGATAGTGATTAACAATCTATTTTAGGAAAATTTTGACACTGCTTTAATGGGAAAAGAAAAAAACTATGAAAATATTAATTGCCTTTTTTTTCCCATAAAAATTTTCTTTAAATGAATTATTAGCTATTACCCTAAGAGTATCCGTTACCATTGCTCATGATGAAATTGTCTCCAAGAGTACATAAAAACAATATGGTGGATCCAATGAAATCTTTAAAACCACAAATGGTTAAAAGCTTTGGCAAATGTAAAAACAAAATTCACAACAAGAAACAAAATCAAGAAAAAAAAAATGTCTATATAACTTTGAGCCAGTCACTGTCTTTTTTGATTAAAAAGGGTTATTAAACTACCCTTTTTTTTTGGATGGAGGGGGGCTTCTTTATTTATAAACCAAACTTTTCAAATGCCCCCACCCAATAGCTTTATAGCTCAGTTGCATAATCTACTCTCCTTTATTAGTTATAAGAGAGTTAGAGTTAGAATTTCCCCCCTTAAATGTTGTATGTAACTATTGAATTAATAAAATATAAAATAAGATAAAAAGTTTAACCTCGGCCCCAAAGAACATTTTCTTGTTCTACTTATTTTATTTACCTAAGTAGTTTATTATGATATATTATTTTTATCAATGTTATGAATACCGTTTCGGAACCCGTTTCGATTTGTCCAGTGGAATGAGATATTTCAGTTCTGGTCAATTTCGGTGTACCGTTTCAAAGTGTTTTGGATTCCAAAATATATAAAACTATTGCTTTTAAAAACATATTACTTTTATATATATATATATATATATATATATATATATATATATATATTTCATAACCTATTACTTTTAAAAACATAAGAGTTATATTTATAAAACTTGTTATTTTAAAATTAATCTAATCAAATCAATTAAACTACTATTATTTTAATTAAAATACTAATTAATTCTTTTAATGCAACAAATTGACAAATCAAGGCTAGGCACACTACACAAACCATCTCTATTTCCAAAATTTTATTATTTTTTATTATTCTTTTTTCTCACAAGCTATATTTTACTTTTTTGTCTTATTTTTTCTCTGGTTTTTTCTCATCCCACATGTCTTCAATTTTGTCCTTCATCACATCTTTCTCTACACTCTTCATCTTTATTTACACATTGAGTCAGACACGCAATCTTAGCTTTTTCATCTTTCTTTTTATGTTTTTTAACTCACAAATGCAGCTAGTCTTTTTACTCTCTCAGTCTATCTTCTCTATTCCCTCCTCTCTTTGTCTCTCGGATGAACCATAATATTGCTTTAGTTCTGCTACTGCTATTCTGCTACAACTCATGAAGCAAAAGACTACATCATGTTTTAGGAAAGGAATGGTGGATCGATTTTGGTCTGGTTAGAAGATCCAAGTTTTAACTTTTTGTCTTTTTCTGCAACAATCCATACCTGCGGAATCTTGTATTTCGGCTGAAATTAATTGAAACAGCTCGGATCTCCCGAAACACACCGGAACAGGCCGGAATCTTGTCCGAGGTGGAATGGAGGGGCTTGCCGTTCCAGTTTGCTTGCCGGTATGAGATTTTCCGGCCATTCCGGCCGGAACGGAACGGAATCCATAATGTTGATTTTTATGCAAATGTGTATATATATGAGATGGGTTCAAGTTACACCTAGTGTAACTCTTTAGAGTTATACGTTTTCTAAACCATTAGATTTAAGTAATATTTTTATTAGGATCTCATTAATTATCTCTTATATATTACATTCTATACATATCTCTAAACCTAAAAAAAGGTATAAGTTTCTCTCTCTTTCTTTCTCCTCCACTGCTCTTCCACCTCCACGGCTAGGTTGCCGGCAGATGGAAAAAAAAGAAAGAAGAAGCCACAGCTGCTGGTTGCATCACTGGGATTTCTGATCACCAACGTTACTAAATTAGTTTTTGTTGTGATAGACATAAAATTTTAACTCAGTCTGAATGGGAGCACTGATTAGTTCTTTCTTAAAATTAATTCGTCAAAACAATCTACAAACGAAGAAACACGAATTTGTATCTCTGTCTATGGGATTGAGATCCAAAATGCTTTAAGATTTAATTGATTTATTAGTTTGTTTATTATCTTGTATCATATATAAATGAATGCGAGAATTCGGACCTGAATTCATGCCCAAACTAGTGGGATTGCCAGAATAGAGAAGGGGGCTTCAATTGCAACAAAAAGATGACCGCCATCATTATAAGTATGTCCTAGTACTCATTAAATTTAGAGAAAAATAAAAATAAAGAATCATCGTTATCACAGTTCCAAATTCTGCTATGCTATATATGCTATCATAAAATTAATTTGAGCCCTAAATATTTCTCTTAAAAATATTAAGAAATGCTAATTAAACTATAAAACTCTTGGCCAAATCTTATAGGAATATTAATTCTATTGAAAGCTTTCTCAATCCCAGTTATGCAACCAGCGGATGTGGCTTCTTTCTTTTTCTTTTTCTTTTTGCATCTGCCGGCAACCTAACCGTGGAGGTGGAAGAGGAGTGAAGTAGAAAGAGAGAGAAATGTTTAATGGAGGAGAAAGAGAGAGACGTATACCTTTATTTAGGTTTAGAGATAGCTATAAAATGTAATAAATAATGGATAATTAATGAGATTCTAATAAAAATATTACCATTAATGAGTGTCTTTTTTTACTCGTTGGATTTACTTAAATCTAAGAGTTACACCACTCCTTAAGAGTTACACATTTTTTGTACCGTAGATTTCTAATAAATCTAACGGTTGAAAAAAATAACATTAAATGATTATTGCTCCCTACCTTATTTTCCTAATTAATAATAGTTTTTCTCTACCACTGCACACCTTTGGTGCGATGGTCACTCCACAAGTATAAGTGCTTGTGGGGATGTGGGGGGGCAAGGGCCGAGATTCAAGTCTCCAGGAGGGAGCTTCACACACATATACACTTAGATTAGACTAGAGTAGAAATTCTATCTTGTATAAAAAAAATAACAGTTTTGCCGGGGTTCAAGTCTCCAGGAGGGAGTTTCACACACATATACACTTAGATTAGGCTAGAGTAGAAATTCTATTTTGTATAAAAAAAAAAAAGTTTTTCTCTATCCTCATTTATTACTTTCCATAGATCTCATTGGGTGTTGTTTATCTGCGTCCCTTTCTTCCTAAAATTGCTAGATATATGTGAAACTAGGCAAAAAACAAAGACTAAAAAGTTTAAATCCTTGGGTGCCAGCCAGTGAGTATATTTAAAGATATATAATTTGTGATTTTATAAGTACACTAAGTCTGCCAAAACTGCCCCTAAACAATTCACAAAATGAGCAAGAGCCTTGTGGTTTCCAATTTCAACACATTATAGCAAAACGCATGATAAAACTCAAATCTATTGAAGATAGGGCAGCTCTAAGATTAAAAAAATAAATAAAGAAGGGAGTAGGACGAGAAGAGTGTTTGTGTAAAGAAAGTGTGGGGAGTAAAAGGATCCAAATGGGCATATGGGCCTTTGGGCTGTAACATGGAGGGCCGACCTGCTCCAGGATTAAACTCTATGAGTTGGCCCATACGCCGAGGGTCCGAGGATACAGCTGAGGTAGAGCTTTTCCTCGGATAAGCCCTAGAGAATTCAAAGTTTCATTATGAAGGTCAAAACTCAACTCTGGAAAGACTAGTGGTTAAAAGGGGACATCCTGAATCTTCTAAATGTACCAGTATTAAAGAAAATATCAAGAGTAAAGGCTGCCACCTCCGCATTAAAGGCTCTGCACCTACCTCCCTAGCCGCATTAATGAGGAGGTGACCCCTGAACAGTGAGGTGGAAACTTCTAGTCATTGTTCAAAAAGTATCAGGGAAGGAAGTATAAAAGGGGGGTAAAGGCCAAAGAAAAGGAGGATCGAAAAACTAAGAAAGAAATTAAGAAATTGTAATCTTGAAGGAAGAAAGAGAAATAATAAAGAAGTAGTCCTCGGCTCGAGTCCGAGGAGATCCACTTGTCATTATTGTTCGTTATTTACTTGTGTTTGTTTATAAAAGCCTGTTATCAAGCTCCCAGTACTTCTAACCTAGGTTTCAAGCCCACACTCTACAAATTTTATTGTTTAAGGCTCATTGGGCCTGAGCCCGTGATTGTCTTTGGGTCCAGGTGCAATTGTGCACTTACAATTGGCGCCGTCTGTGGGAAACCTGGTCTAGAAAAGGTTGGGATACCATGGCAGACCTAGGTTCTCACCATGCAGAGTCACAGGGATCACAACTGGAGGATCGTTTCGAGCGCCTTGAGCGTCAAAAGGATCGTGAGGGAAGTGTCCATACAGAATACCCCGGCGCTAGCCATACTCATGGTGGGGGTAGCACCACCCACGAGGAGGGTTCTAAATCCATGCAGAAGGAAATCAATCGTTTGAAGAGAAAGTTACGTCGTGCTAAACGTAGGTTTTCACCGTCCTCATCTAATCCTTCCTCAGAGGAGGATAGGGGAGGTGGCTACAGCTCGAGGTCGCGCTCCCCCACCAGTGCAACGTCCTCCGGTGAGGAGGACGACCAGCCAACTCGCAGACATAAGAAGCTTCATTCTAGGGGCTTAGGCAACGATGCTATGAGTAGGGCGTTGCACCAACTCTCCAAATCTCCATTTACACGGAGGATTGAGAAAAGAAGGCTTCCTAGGAAGTTTACCCAGCCCACTTTTACCATCTACAATGGCCGGACTGATCCGGTGGAGCACGTGAGTCACTTTAACCAGAGGATGGCAGTGCACTCTCACAACGAGACCCTGATGTGTAAAGTTTTCCCCTCTAGCCTGGGACCTGTTGCAATGAGGTGGTTCAACGGCCTTAAATCGGGGTCTATAGGTTCGTTTGGGGAGCTTACTAGGGCATTCGCTTCGCTGTTCATTACGTGTAGCAGAGTCCCTCGGCCATTGGACTCGCTGTTGTCCATGACCATGAGGGAGGGGGAGACGTTGAAAGCATACTCCGACCGTTATTGGGAGATGTTTAATGAAATAGATGGCGACTTTGATGAGGTGGCGCTTAATACCTTTAAGGTAGGCCTTCCTACTGATCACGACCTGAGAAAGTCTTTGACTAAAAAGCTTGTCCGCAGTGTACGTCGCCTCATGGAACGTATTGACGAGTATAAGAGAGTAGAGGAAGACCAACAGCAAGGAAAGGGTAAGGAGAAGGTTATCCCACAAGAGAGAAGGGATTTCAGGTCGGACAGGTACCACAATAACAGGCCGAGGAGAGATTACGTTGGGCAGTCCGCCTCGGCAGCACCTCAGGCCGTGAACACTGTGTTCTGAGAACCAATACATCAGCTGCTGGAGAAAGTTCGTAAGGAACCCTTCTTCAAATGGCCTGATAAGATGGCAGGAGACCCTGCGAAGAGGAATCAGAACCTCTTTTGCCAGTACCATTAGGATGTGGGCCACACTACTGAGAACTGTCGGACCCTTTGGAACCACTTGGAGCAGCTTGTCAGTGAAGGAAAACTGAAGCAGCACCTGTGCCAACCTAACGGGCAGGGTAGTCAATCTGGTTCAAACAATCAGAGGAATAATTCATCTCTACCGGCTTTAGGAACAATTAATGTTATTTTTGCTGCACCTGGCAGGACCGGTTCGGCTCCCACTAGGGTGATGGCAGTTTCCCATTCCCAGGCCGAGGAGACAGTCTGTAGGCCGAAGAGGTTGAAGCTCAATTTGCCCGTCTTGGGATTTTCTGAGGAGGATAAAGTAGGGACTATCCAACCCCATGACGATGCTCTTGTAGTTACGCTTAGAATAGGGAACTATGATGTGAGGAGGGTGATGATAGATCAGGGCAGCGGTGCAGATATCATGTACCCTGATCTATTTAAGGGGTTAAGATTGAAGCTGGAAGATCTTACTTCTTACGACTCGCCACTTATAAGCTTCGAAGGGAGGTCTGTTGTGCCGAAAGGACAGATTCGTTTGCCCGTTCAATCCGGCTCAGAAACGGTTGAAGTGGACTTCATCGTGGTTGATGCGTACTCTCCATACACGGCCATCCTCGCCAGGCCTTGGCTGCACGCTCTGGGAGCTATCTCCTCTACTTTGCATGTTAAAGTTAAATTCCCCTCGGGGGAATATGTTGAGGAAGTTCTCGGCAGCCAATCGGTGGCCAGGCAATGCATATCGGCTGCAGTACTGCATCAGACAGAAGCCGAGTCTTCGGCTTTAATCACCAAAGACTTATAGCAGTTAACAGCTTCTGGTTCATCTGGGATGGTGACAGGAGAGGAGACACATTGTGAGGAGTTAGAAAAGTTTCCAGTAGCCGATAACCCAGAGAGGTTCTTCCAAGTCGGCATACTTTTGCCACATCAAGAGAAGATCGAATTGTTAGAATTTCTGAAGGACAATATTGATGTTTTTGCGTGGGATCCTTACGAAGCTCCAGATGTCGATCCGAGCTTCATTTGTCATCATTTAAATGTCAACCCAGCTATTGTTCCGAGAAGGCAGCCACCTCGGCGCTCTTCTAGAGAACATTCCGAGGCTGTGAAGGAAGAGGTGCTTAAACTCAAGAGGGCTGTGGCTATCAAAGAAGTTTTCTACCCCGAGTGGTTGGCCCATACAGTTGTTGTTAAAAAGAAGAATGGAACGTGGAGGGTATGTGTGGACTTTACTGATCTGAACAAGGCCTGTCCCAAAGATTCGTTCCCAATGCCGCGTATTGATCAACTGGTGGATGCCATTGTCGGACATCCTCGGATGAGTTTTTTGGACGCCTTCCAAGGTTACCACCAGATTCCCTTGGCATTGGAGGATCAAGAGAAGACTGCCTTCATTACTCCGACGGGGAATTATCATTATAAGGTCATGCCATTTGGTTTGAAAAATGCTGGGGCTACTTACCAAAGAATAATGACCAGGATGTTCGAACAGTAATTGGGGAAAACTATTGAGGTGTATGTAGACGATATGGTGGTAAAGAGTAAAACGATTCCTTCACACGTGAGAGACCTGGCTGACACCTTTCAGGTGTTAAGAAAGTACAAGCTGTGCCTTAATGCCTCAAAATGCTCTTTCGGCGTTGGGTCTGGAAAGTTTTTGGGGTACATGATCACTCATAGAGGCATAGAGGTAAACGCAGCACAGGTAAAGGCTATTAAGGACTTGCAGCCTCCTCGCAACCCAAAAGAAATCTAGAAATTGACCGGGATGATTGCCGCATTGAATAGGTTTATCTCTCGGTCAGCTGACCGATGCCGTCCCTTCTTCCAATTGTTGAATAAGTGGAAAGGGTTTCAATGGACCGAGGACTGCGTGTTAGCTTTTCAGCAGCTTAAACAATATCTTTCTCGGCCACCCATTTTGTCTCGCCCCGAGGCGGACGAGGTCTTGTTTGCTTATCTGGCGGTGGCCGTACACGCGGTCAGCCTGGTCCTTATCAGGAATGAAAGTGGGGTGCAAAGACCAGTCTACTATGTTAGTAAGTCTTTGAATGAGGCCGAGGTGCGCTACTTGCTCTTGGAGAAAGCGCTTCTGGCCATAGTTCATGCCACGCGGAAGCTCCCTCATTATTTTCAGTCTCATACTGTGGTGGTTCTGACCCAATTGCCTCTCAAGGCAGTGTTACGCAGTGCCGACTACACGGGTAGGGTGGCAAAGTGGGGAACCATATTAGGAGCTTTTGACGTTAAATACAAACCTCGCACCTCGGTGAAGGGCCAGGTCCTCGCTGACTTGGTGGCAGAGTTTACTGAACCATTGCCAGAAGAGACTCTAAAAGAAGCACGCATGGATGGAAAATCAGTTGGTGTGATCACGGCCGCAGGGCCTTCGACTTGGAAAATGTATGTGGATGGGGCAGCTAATTAGAGAGGGTCTGGTGTGGGACTTGTTCTGATATCCCCAGAGGGAATTATCTTTGAAAAATCTCTAAGGCTATCATTCTCGGCTACTAATAATGAAGCCGAATACGAAGCAGTTCTGGTGGGCATGAACATGTTACATAAGATGGGTGGAAAGGAAGTCCATGCGTTCTCGGACTCTCAGTTAGTGGTCGGCCAGGTCATGGGGACCATGGAGGCCAAGGACCCAAGAATGCAAGAATATTTGGCCCAGGTCAAGCGTCAGCAAGCAGAATTTGACTCCTTTGTCTTAGCTCACATCTCTAGGAGTGGGAACACTCATGCCGATTCCTTGGCTACGTTAGCAACATCCTCGGCTCAGGATTTGCCCAGGATTATCCTTGTGGAGGATTTGCTGGAGCCAACTCTTATCCCCGCCAAGGCGGCTCGCGTCCATCTAATAAGGCTTGGACCTAGTTGGATGGATCTAGTCGTATCTTTTCTTAAGAACGACATCCTTCCTGAGGACAAGTCTGAAGCAGAGAAGGTGCGTCGGAAGGCGCCACGTTTTTGGCTATCCGAGGATCAGAAACTGTACAAACGATCCTTCTCAGGACCGTACTTATTGTGTGTGCACCCTGAATCAACGGAAGCACTTCTCGAAGAACTGCATGAAGGGATTTGTGGAAGCCACACTGGAGGAAGGTCCTTAGCCCATAGGGCCCTGACTCAGGGTTATTGGTGGCCCAACATGCAGAGGGAGGCTCAGGACTATGCCAGAAAATGTGATCAATGCCAGAGGTTCGCCCCTAATATTCATCAGCCTGGAGGGGTTCTCAACCCTCTCTCCAGTTCTTGGCCTTTTGCGCAGTGGGGATTGGACATAGTGGGGCCATTTCCGAGAGCAGCAGGAAATAAAAGATGGCTTCTTGTGGGAACAGACTATTTCACCAAATGGGTTAAGGCCGAGCCCTTAGCAAATATCAGAGATATTGATTCCAAGAAGTTTGTCTGGAAAAATATTGTCACTAGATTCGGTATACCACACACACTTATCTCCGACAATGGCGTTCAATTTGACAGCAAGGCCTTTAGGCAATATTGTGGTGACATGGGTATCATAAACAGATACTCCACCCCAGCTTATCCTCAGGGAAATAGGCAAGCCGAGGCCGTTAACAAGGTCATAGTCAGTGGGCTTTAGAAAAGGTTGGACGATGCGAAAGACAGATGGGTAGAAGAGCTCCCTTATGTTCTATGGACGTATCGGACCACACCGCGCAGGTCCACAGGAGAAACGCCATTCTCTATGACTTATGGAGCCGAGGCGGTGATACCTCTGAAATCTGGTTTTCCCACCTTAAAGACAAGTTCTTTTAGCTTGGAGAATAACAATGGACTCCTGGAGAAAGGTCTTGATTTACTCGAGGAACGACGCGAGGCAGCCATGGTCCAAATGGCTTATTATCAACAGAAGCTAAAACGGGGATATGATGCCCACGCGAAGCTAAGGCCACTTGCACCTGGTGATCTCGTATTAAGGAAAGTTGTAGGCACTTCTAAGAACCCAGCTTGGGGTAAGCTAGGACCCAACTGGGAAGGCCCCTATCGCATTGTTTCAGTAGCAGGCATAGGGTCATACGACTAGCTGACTTAGATGAAAGAATTGTACCACGCCCATGGAATGTAAATAATCTTAGAAGGTATTATTATTAATAAAATGGGTTTTTGTCAGTTAATATTTCAAAGTTATGAGTACCTCTGACATTTGAAGCTACTGTTCTTAAGAATCAAACAGAAACTTGGTTAAGTGCAGTCCTCGGACCACAAACCTTGTGGAAATTGATGTCTTGTCATTTGTTAAACAGAACCTTAGTTATGCTGGGTCCTCGGACCACCTACTTTGGGAAAATTAACATTTGAAGCTACTGTTCTTAAGAATCAAACAGAAACTTGGTTAAGTGCAGTCCTCGGACCACAAACCTTGTGGAAATTGATGTCTTTTCATTTGTTAAACAGAACCTTAGTTATGCCGGGTCCTCGGACCTCCTACTTTGGGGAAATTAACATTTGAAGCTACTGTTCTTAAGAATCAAACAGAAACTTGGTTAAGTGCAGTCCTCGGACCACAAACCTTGTGGAAATTGATGTCTTGTCATTTGTTAAACAGAACCTTAGTTATGCGGGTCCTCGGACCTCCTACTTTGGGGAAATTAACATTTGAAGCTACTGTTCTTAAGAATCAAACAGAAACTTGGTTAAGTGCAGTCCTCGGACCACAAACCTTGTGGAAATTGATGTCTTGTCATTTGTTAAATAGAACCTTAGTTATGCCCGGTCCTCGGACCTCCTACTTTGGGAAAATTAACATTTGAAGCTACTGTTCTTAAGAATCAAACAGAAACTTGGTTAAGTGCAGTCCTCGGACCCCAAACCTTGTGAAAATTGATGTCTTGTCATTTGTTAAACAGAACCTTAGTCATGACGGGTCCTCGGACCTCCTACTTTGGGGAAATTAACACTTGAAGCTACTATTCTTAAAAACCAAATAGAAACTTGGTTTAGTATAGTCCTCGGACCAAACCTTGTCACTATTCTTAATATTTTGTCACTGTTCTTATTCTTATCACCCTTTTTATGGAAATCATTATCTCATCATTTATTAATTTGGATCTCAAGTTCTTCATTCTTAAGTGTTAAGCAAAATTTTTGCAAGGAATGGTCTTCGGACCTTACATCCTGCTGAAAGCAGTATATCAGATTACAAAGGTTTAACTGTCATATGAGTTGTCTAACTTTGGTATTATTTGATGTCTAAGTTAAGTTATGCGGCAGTTTTGAAGTCATAGTTAATTGCATGGTGGAGTTGTACTTATTTATTCTGCTTCCCCTTTAACTGTTTGTTATTAAAAGCTCTCATGGCAAGCACAAAAAGAATAAAGTAAAACCAAGACAATGTGAACAAAAATTGAATAAAAATCTTCTTCATTAATTATATACAAAGAAGGGGAGTACAGAAAATTCCTATACTAGGCCCTAAGCTAGGGAAGGGGGGTCTTGAAGGGAGCTGCTGCCAGCCTCAGTACTCTTCAATTCCAGTTCAAAGGTTGACAAAACTTGCTTCCCTTTGTCTATTGAAGGAACGAGGGGCTCCACAATTTGGATCTGCTCCTTCTCGGCACCACCACACTCCTCCTTCTCTTTGTGGGAACCTTCAGGTTCTGTAGGAGCAGGAACGAGCTCTTCCACTACAGGAGGAAGGGCAGGAGAGGCAGCAACAGGAGGGTCTTCAATTTCCTGTATGTCTAGGGGAAGCCAGATGTTCTCGGGCTTCCTCAGCTCGGAAGCTTGAGGAACCCCTACCGCATTCATGGCCTCTCCCTAGACCTGCTGACAGTACTCTCGGCACAAGGCCGCGAAAGCCTCTGTCAGCTCTTCTTGCATTCTGGTCACCCCCTCCTGATAACTGGCCTTCTTCGCAGCCTCTAGTGCGTGCTGATGGGCGCGAGCCTCCTCCTTAGCCCGCGTAAGCTCCTTTTCCAAGTCAGAGCGTGCCTGTTGGACTTGGGCGAGCTCGTCATCCTTTTGACGAAGGAGCTTACGCTGCCCCTCCACTTGGGTTGTCATCGTCTTCAAGCTGGCCTTGTCACCATCTCTTTCTCTTTTCAAGTCGGCCAGCTCTGACGTGATCTTCCCGTTCTCTGCTAAGGCCTGGCCAAGGGATCTTTCTGTCTCCTGTCTTAGCTCTTGCTCCATCCCAGCGCGTTTCCGAGAATCCTCCACGAACTTCTTGGCCGCGAAAACCTCTTGGATGGACTGCAAATATGTTAGGAGGTTAAAAACAGTGAAGTTGCTTACAAATAAATATAGAATATAAATGTAAGGTGGAACTTACAAGAGCTAAGCCCCTTTTTAACGAAAGGAACAGCTGCGGCTGGCCCATCTTCTCCAAGGACTCCATGTCCCTAGGCAGCAGAAGAGAACGCTCCAGCACCTCGGCTAAGTGGTGAGCGTGGCCTTGCTGGACCGCCCTAATACTGGAGTGGCAGGGAATGGGAGCGCCGTCCAGTCTCAAGTCAGGAGACCAAGTAGTTGGTGCTCGGCGCACCTCGGCCACTTCTCTGATCTCCCTGCTTTCAACTGAGCGGGTGCGCCCTTTGCCCTTGTCCAACTTCTGCTGCTGGGCCGGCACGGGCTGTTTCATCTTCTTTTGCTTTTCACCTCCAACCCCCTCAACCTCCGCTTTCCTTTTCTTCTTGGGATCTTCGGCTGGAGGCTTAGGGTCAGCTGGAGGAGGAGGAGGTAGTGGTAAAGCCGGGGGAACCTGGGACCCCCGTGTCCCTTTCTTTGCCACTCGGGCGCCTCTGTCGGTCATAAGATCCTTTAGCTTGTCCATATCTTCTTCAATGGAACTGTCGTCTGGACGCGCTATCACTAGACCCGCGATCCCAAAGGCCTCGGCTTCTTCTTCTTCCTCATCGGAAAGGATAACAAACGGGTTTCCGTGAGGTCGTAGGGAGTCCTTGAGCTGAAACTGGTCTATCTCCTCGTCCAATGTGTTCGAGGAAGGCACTCGCTCCTCTGGGACATCAATAGCCTGAGAGTGCACAGCGAGGGGAACTGCCGCTATGGGCTGTGTGTACAAGACGGTGTGAGGGGCGTCAGGGATGTCGTGATCGTCCAAGAAGTGACGTCTGGCTACGTTGATTTTCCTACACCTTCGGTCACCCGCGATTATGGCGTTCTCAATCTCCTAGAAGTCCGAGGAGACGGGATCATATCCCAAAATCAAGTGGGCCGCTCTAAGCTGTAGGTCTCTGCTAACAAACACCTCGGAGCGCAGCACCCTATTCAAGTCTGCAACGTTGCAGTGGCTTAAGCGCGGGCGTACGTTTTGCTTATCTGCAAAGAAAAACATCCAAACAGACAAACATGGTCAGATTCACACAACATATAATAAACTTAAATAAACATGAATACATGTGAATACGCATTTTTGTGAGTGTTAGAGGAAGTTGTGCGGTGGGGGGGTTAATCCTAAGGTGTCGCACCTGGATCTCCCCACTCAACTGGACAATGGGGGCCGTCGTGCCAGTTCCCAGAGACGATCAGGTAGTCATCCTTCATGCCTTTGTTGGACTTGGGCAAACAGGAGATCAACCTAACTACGCTGGAGCGGGATTTGATGTAATAACCGACTCTAGTGAGTTTGTGGCATTCGTACATAAAGATAACATCATGCCAGGTGAGGTTCAGACCCATTTGCTCGTTCAGAGCGTTGACGCTACCCAAAACTCTAAAAACGTTTGGGGCGCACTGATCGGGACACAATCGGTGGTTGCGGAGGTACTCCCTGGTTACAGGCTTCATTGGGAGGGTCATCCCACCTTCTACAAAGGCTACCATTGGGATGATAACCTCTCCGGCCTTCCTAGAACCGGCCACGGCTTCCACCGGACAGTATTCTAAACCTACGTCGCTGGGAATCCTATACTTGGCTCTAAAGCCTTCCATCCCAGCGGCGGTATCAACTAGACACTTGAACTTTCCCATCAGAAAGGAACGAAAGGCTAAATTCTAAGAGGGAGAATGATTATAAGGGGAGCCGAGGACAGGGTCCGAGGAGAAAGGGTTAAGAGAAAAAAGGAATAAGAACTTACAGACTTGAAGTTATGCGAGTTTCCACGGATTTTTGTAGACAAAAGGTGATTGCTGATGTTTTGATGGGATTAGTCTCTGGAGAAATAAATGAAGGCGCAGGTTCCCAAAGCGTCATCACATGTGGGAAGTGGCCTCGAAATTATATTTGTCTCGCCCAAATTTTCGTGAAATAACAAGGACTGTTGGATGCTCATCTCACCGTTGAACGTGGGGGACAAGGTATAACTTACATTAATAAATACGCGCGTTTTTGAAAATAAAACCGCCAAGTGTCACTCTCCGGAACGCGAAACGGTTTTCACACGTGTGGTTATTTACAGAAAGTGTGGAGGAAGTGTTCGTTGGATCAAAACCCTATTTTTCTCCTCAGATGATGAAAAATAGAGTTTTGAGGGGCTATTGTGGGGAGTAAAAGGACCCAAATGGGCATATGGGCATTTGGGCTGTAACATGGAGGGCCGACCTGCTCCAGGATTAAACTCTATGAGTTGGCCCATACGCCGAGGGTCCGAGGATACAGCCGAGGGAGAGCTTCTCCTCGGACAAGCCTTAGAGAATTCAAAGTTTCATTATGAAGGTCAAAGCTCAACTCTGGAAAGACTAGTGGTTAAAAGGGGACATCCTGAATCTTCTAGATGCACCAGTATTAAAGAAAATATCAAGAGTAAAGGCTGCCACCTCCGCATTAAAGGCTCTGCACCTACCTTCCTGGCTGCATTAATGGGGAGGTGACCCCTGAACAGTGAGGTGGAAACTTCTAGTCATTGTTCAAAAAGTATCAGGGAAGGAAGTATAAAAGGGGGGTAAAGGCCAAAGAAAAGGGGGATCGAAAAACTAAGAAAGAAATTAAGAAATTGTAATCTTGAAGGAAGAAAGAGAAATAATAAAGAAGTAGTCCTCGGCTCGAGTCCGAGGAGATCCACTTGTCATTATCGTTCGTTATTTACTTGTGTTTGTTTATAAAAGCCTGTTATCAAGCTCCCAGTACTTCTAACCTAGGTTTCAAGCTCATACTCTACAAATTTTATTGTTTAAGGCTCATTGGGCCTGAGCCCATGATTGTCTTTGGGTCCAGGTGCAATTGTGCACTTACAGAAAGCATAAGATTTTGTGGAGTGTCAATCAATGAGAGAAGGTGGCAGAGTGTCAAAAGTGTGTTCTATAATAAAAATAATTATTGTTACTAAGCTTGCAATTTTTTTTAAAAGGAAGAAAGGGACACTATTAAACAACATTCAATAAGGTCTATGGAAAGTAATAAATGAGGATAGAGAAAATCAGTTATTAATTAGGTAAATAAGGAGGAAATCTTTAATCATTTAATGTTATTTTTTTCAATCATTGGATCTATTAAAAATCTACAGTACAAAAAATGTATAACTCTTAAAGAGTTACATCATGTGTAACTTGAACCCATCTCATATATATATATATCATGGAAAAGATGATTCACGACTTTGGTATATTAATAAATAGCAGTCATTGCATAACCTAGAATTACAAAGGAAAAGTAAAGGATTATAAATAAAAAAGATTTACAAAAGTAAAGCTAGACTTCCCTGAAATTACGCAGGTTTCACTTTCAATCTTTCATATTATATAAAGACATAAAGCGAGTAATATTAAGGTTTATTCAGAAAAGTGTACCATGTATCAATTTATTTTGTGGTTTTTAGACATCTTGTAGATTATATTTCAAGCTTGCTGAGTTTATACATCATAAGATACGGTTACTTTAGGAAAGTTTCTATATTCAAATAAGAGCAACAGTCCTAAATTTTTCAAGCTAAAGTTTCCACGTACTATTAAGTATAACATACAGTAAGTACTTGTTGGGACAGCAAACTTACAAAATTCAATTGCTTTCTTTGGTGCAAATTGCTATGCCCGGAAAGGAGCATGTTGTTTCCATGGAGGGACATTTCAGTAGAGAAGCCGGTGAAACAAGCAGCAGCGTCACTGAGGACACTGAGACAAACAGCATTTCAAGCGAAACCACTAGATTAAAACAGTAATGGAGGCAAGATAAAATGTGACACCATCCCCAGCACCAAAGATACAAAAGGTTATATTCTTGCTGCAAGATAACAAGGATTTCCACATTCACTATGAGCCAAGAGCAGTATCACTTGGTCCTATCCATCATGGTAATGAGAAGTACAAGCTAGGAGAGAAGTACAAGCTTGTGTTGACATATGAATTCGTCAAAGGTAGCGAAAAGAAGATAAATGATTTGTTCAAGAAGATTGAAGAGAATATCAAGGAGCTGAAGGAGTTCTTCGAGGAGGAAGTGATCAAAAGAAGTTAAACGATTTGTTCAAGAAGATTGAAGAGATTTATTATCTCTGTGAGAAGCTACTGCGTTTCTACGTCATAGGGTTTTGTAATCAAGTGCTTCCTGATTTTCATTGATGATGAAGTGAAGAACTTTGCAGCCAACAACATCGTTCAAGCTACTTGAGTTAGTCACGTACTAGAATCTGTGCAAAGGGTTAGTCATAGATTGGAGATTTGTACATCAAGGGAAAGAAGGCTACTACAAGATCAAGTCCAATTGAGTAATTGGAGTGAAGGTTCAACTGTAAGTTAGTATTTCGGGATAGGCTAAGGTAGTTGGTAAGATTCATTATATTTGTAACCGCTTAATTGTTGATTAGTGGATTCTTGAGAGTGGTGATCTTAAAATCACTCGGTGAGGGGTTTTTGCCTTGTGAGAGGTTTTTCCCATTTGTCAACAAATCACAGTGTTAATTTAATTTCTACTGCATTTAGTTTAATTGGTAATTTGTTAGTGCCTCCACAATTTGCTTGCAATTGAGCCTAATTAATCAACTTGGGTAATTGAAAGCTATCTTAACCCAACAATCTCCTCGAATGGTTGATGAGCTTGAGCAAGATGAAAAAGCAGCTGAATGATTCAATTGATACGTTCATTGAAGGGTTTGTCATGGTACCAATGGATCAGCATTCAACTTGCTGGCTAAATTGGTCATCAATGAAACTCTGGTAGCAGAGAGCATCGGAGTAGCAACAAGACAGCCGTAAGGCCCATTAAGTCAGAGAAGAAGTCACAAGATCAATCAATATCGCTGGATATTAGAAAGCCCAAGCGCATATATGAACATCCATCTTCTCGACAAACTAAGGACACGTCTCTTGGCTAATCATGGTTGACAAATGGTTTATTTAATCGACCTAGAGACTCAAAACGACCTTAATTGGCAATCATATTGCAACATTCAGGGGCTTCAAGCAGTAGGTATCTATTTGAAACGAAGTGAATATAGTAGCTTGAGTCTGAGAGACATCTTTTTTAGTACATTGCTTTGTTTTGGATTTCTTTGGCTTCCTCCAATTATAGTATATGACTCAACTGGAAAAGGGAAAAGAGTTGGAGGAAGTCATAAAACAAGTGGATAATTGCAAAAAGAAGAATACGTAAAATAAGGAGAATACAGGATATATTGGAGCCACTAGTTGTGAGAAAAGTCAAGCTAAAAAAATTATGTCAAATTTCTCATTTAATTTTAAATATCAGGTTCATCTGTTATAATTCCCCTAAAAAAAAAAAGGTTCATCTGTTATATCTGGATGGTCTTACAGTATGGATATACAAGTTATAGCATTTATCGAAATTATATATTATACATATACGAGAATTGATACGTCTACAATATTTTTACAGTACATTCACAACAAATTATACATAGTAAGTTATTATTAGTTCTAATTTGAATTCACAACAAAAATTACTTTTTTGCCCATCCATAACAACTAATGGCAACCTGCCATTTAAGATTTATTGTAAAAATACTGTGAATATAGCATTTTTCATATATATACACCCTGTACTCAATAGATTCTATATATGTAAAAATGCTATGTCTAATTTATCCTTATAGCCTTCGATCACTTCCTTCTCGAAGCACTCCTTCAGTTCCTTGATCTTTTTGCCAATCTTCTTGTACAAATTGTTTATCATCTTTTTGCTACCTTTGACAAACTCACATGTCAACATAAGCTTGTACTTCTCTCCTAGCTTGTACTTCTCACCACCATGATGGATAGGACCGAGTGATACTGCTCTTGGCTCATAGTGCTTCTGGAAATCCTTGTGATCTTGCAGCAAGAATATATCCTTTTGCATCTTTGATGTTGGGGATGGTGTCAAATTTTTTCTGGCCTCCATTACTACATGAATCCTCGCCTCTAGGGTAGTAGATTCAATAGAAATGTTGTGCGTCTGGGTGTCCTCAGTGACACCGTTGCTTGTTTCACCACCTTCTCTTCTGAAAAATCACTCCATAGAAACAATATGCTCCTTCCCGGCCATAGCAAGTTTGCACCAAAGAAAGAGAATTGAATTTTGTAAGTTTACTATCCTTCCTCGTATTTAGTTGACTACGTGGAAACTTTAGTGTGAGAAATTTAGGGCTTTTATTTGAATGTAGAAACATTCCTAAACTAACTAGTTTTTACGATGAATAAATATCTCGGGATTGGAATTTAAAATAAAATATACTAAAACATACAAATTGTTATAGATATATTAGACATATTAGCCCAATGTAATAGGCCCAAGCCCATTCCTACTTGTACTAGTAGTCTAGGGTTTAGTCACCAATATATACACATGTAAGGGTTCATTGTAACATAGGTTATTGTACTACACTCTTACATAATAAAGATGTAGCCCTTAAGGGATTCCTCCGTGGATGTAGGTTGACAAGGTTGAACCACGTAACCCTCGTGTTTTCGGTGTTCCTATTCTATGCTTCCCCTTCCGCATTCGCTCTAGCATAGATAACATGGTATAACACATTGCGTTGCTAATAATATATATTTTAACATGGTATCAGAGCCAAACTTCATTCTTCACATCAAACAAACATCTCTAGCATGCAAAGAAGATTCTCACGTGCACACCACCATTAGAAGCCACACATGCTTGTCTGTTGAATCTAGACTCCATGGCATCTCGCAGTCGCCATGGCTCACTGCTATGTCCAAATCCTCAAGCCCAAGCAATCTGTGATTCTCCCTATCAGATTTGTGCACATCAAGCCTTCGCCTGACGAAACCAACCATACAGACGTTCACCTCGGCCTCTCGTGAGAAAAACCTAGAAGTTCGAAACCATAGGAAGTCGCACGTGCCACCACGCTCCGACAGAGTCTCCGGCTCATTCCTCCACGCGCTTACGCTATTTCGACCAACTTCTCCACACACCGCTGCAGATTTCTCAGGTTCAGATCCTCCTATGGTTACACGTGCCGCTGTAGATTTCTCAGGTTCAAATCCTCCTATGGTTACACGCGCCGCCATGATGGCCTTGTTGCCCACCGATCTACAAACCTGTAAAATTTGGAGGTCATCGAATCTTACACTTGTTCTCATGCGCCTCTTAGATTCTCGCCGTCAGCCCATGCGTTAGTAACAGAAGCATGCACCGGTGAACGCCGTCACTCGCCACCACGCGCTGAAGAACCCTTGCTGACGTCATCTTTACACGTCAGCAGCCACCCAAGCACGTCCACGTCAGCCCTAGTCCACATCATCGTATGACATCAATGTCTCTGCTGTTTGGTACATGACCCGACCCGGACCATGTGCCGTTGACGTTCGTTGACTATTGACTTTGATCTTTTGGGTTTGACGTTTATGTTGACCATTGACCAAAAGTCAAAATTTTCGAAATGGCCTATCTTGCTCAATTTTTCACATAGATTCCAATTTTGGACTCCGTTTCTTCATTTGAAACTCTAAAATTGGTCAATTGACATATTCTTTATTGTGGATTCTTCAAAGGCATTCTTCAAGGCATCTTCAAAGAATCTTCTCATGCTTATCCAACTTTAAGCCTTCATCGAGCTTTCACCTTGAGTTTGAGGGAGGGCATTAGAGATATATTAGACATATTAGCTTAATGTAATAGGCCCAAGCCCACTCCTACTTGTACTAGTAGTCTAGGGTTTAGTCGCCAATATATACACATATTAGGTTCATTGTAATGTAGGTTATTGTACTACACTCTTACACAATAAAGATGTAGCCCTTAAGGGATTCCTCCGTGGATGTAGGCTGACAAAGCTGAACCACGTAACCCTCATGTTCTTTGTGTTCCTATTCTATGCTTACCCTTCTGCATCCACTCTAGCATAGATAACATTATATAACACATTGCGTTGCTAATAATATATATTTTAACACAAATAAAGGAAATGAGACTTTGCTTATCACTTTCATTAACATGGTACACTTTTCTGAATAGGGAAATAATGTGTTTATATAAATACTACTACCTACACTTTACATTGTTCAATTCTTCCTTCTAAATAAACTATTAAGAGTCATGTTAATGGGCAAGGGCAGCTCTACAGCTAGTCCAAGGGTTCAAATAAACCCCCTGACCTGGCCAAAAAACAAAAATTATATATATATATATATATATATATATATATATATATATATATATATATATATATTGTTTTAACCCTTAAAATAAAATTTTGAACAACCTAACCCTAAATTTTGTATAATTCTAGTTGAAATAAGCTTGAATATGATCATCTTAGTCCTACTTTCACAATATTATTTTTACAATAATTTTATAATAAAGGTTAAGTGGCAAGTTTAAATTGGTTTTTATCTAGAACCACAAATGATATCAGCTTTTTACATATCTTTAACAACTTACCACCTAGATTTTGTTGTGAAAATGTTGTGTCAATAGCTTTATTCTTCAAATTGCTACTTCGTTTTTAAAAATAAATAAATATATAAACCTTCTCTCTAGACTTTGTCTTACTTTGCCATTGGCTGTAGAATGAAATTATTTTTCCCTGCACTTTTCTTTTTCATTATCAAAAAATTACACCACTTTTAGCACACAAAAATTACAACACTATGGACCCCTAGAAAAAAATCCTAGAGCCGCTGCTGTTAACGAGTGTCCTTAGGACAATTGTTAATAAACCATATTAGGAAAGTTTCAACACCACTTTCATGGAAAATATAAAAAGCTATCAAAAAAATTAATTGCTTTATCATTTTCCCATAAAATGTTTCTAAATATAGTTCCCAAATCAATGCCTTTATGACATTTGTTAACATTTCCCAACTATTAATTAATATTAATAGCTTTATATATCTATTCATTGTACATGAGAGATTGATATTTAATGTGAATAAAAAACCAAGAGGAAATCTTCACTTTTTTTAGTTCTAGGAGTTTGTGGAGTGTCTTTGTGTTAGAACTCATTTCCCTCTCCCTTATGTGTATGTGTTTCTTTCTTAAAAAAAAAAAAAAAAATTTATGCTATCTACGAATATGTTAGAAACTCATGGGTAGAACTCACCCTTGAAAACCGGATTGCAAGGAAAGGGTGTCCAAGAGTTTATAAATATATGGTTAGACTTATACTTAATCCATGTGGGACATTAGAATCATAGCATACTACCACGCTCTGCAGCTAACATCTATGACAACTCACTTTAGCGACATTGACTTGATGGTAGCCATTTTTTTTTTTTTTTGTGGCTTCACTCACCTATCAGTAATTTTAATCTAGCCTCTAGTCTCCTCCTCCGAGATTTGACCATAAAGCTACAACTTATTTGATCCCATACTTAATGAATTAAGTCTGTTTACTAGATGTGGTGGTTGGCTCTGATAACAAATGTTAGGAACCTATAGGTAGAACTCACCCTTGAAAACCGGCTTGTAAGGAGAGGATGTCCAAGAGCTTATAAACACATGGTTAGACTTATACTTAATCTATGTGGGACACTAGGATCATAACATACCACCACACTTCGTAGCCAATGTCCATGGCAGCTCACTCTAGCAACACTAACTTGATGGTAGCCCTTTCTCTTTTTGGTGGCTCCACTCAAAACACCTTGCCCACAAGGTATTGTTATAGTTGACATCTTCATGAGGAGAAATCGGCCACTAACCCAATATTCCAAAGCATCTTAAACATTGAACATACCAATTACTTCCAAGCACCTTGTCACAACCCATAACTTGAGCAAGTAGATCCCATCATTGACTAGATTAGTAAAGGAGCACCAAGAAATCTTTATGCCATGGCCTTTCTTTCTATCAAATACCAAGTCTCTAACCACAAACTTCCAAACAAATGACCACCCATGCAACTCACATGGGTAAGGAGATAATTGTCCATAAGCTGCAAATAATGCCGTAAATGGATCCAACTAATCACATACCCATGAAGCTGATATTGAGGATAGAGAGAATTTCTTGAGAGAAATTTCTATATCATCACAATCTTTAAGATCCCAATTCAAACCCAAGTCCTTATAAAATTTTGATTAACTCGATTATGGAACCCATCATTTATCCCATCGTAGCCACCAAGAAAAGAATTATCTAGTTCAAATTCATTTGCATTGCCACCAATGTTATGTTATTTAATGTCTTCATTCTTGATTACATGAGTAGCCCCATTTGTTGAAGTATGAGTTTGGCCATAATCAAACACCATTGGTACCAACAGCAACAACTTCATGTATTGTAGATTCTTGGATCATCATCACCTTTTTTGTTGGTTCTTTGGACTGAGTTTCAAGGGTAGTGTGTACATGGATATCATCATCCACTTTGACACAAAAATCAACGTCCCGGCTTGCAACAACATCATTAGATTCTTGAAACTTGATTTGTTCTTCAAGTTTCATTGAATAAAAAGATTGTAACTCCTTATCCGTCATGTTCTCAAGATCCTCTTGCAATCTTAAGAGCTCTTCTTTCATGGCCTTTTTAGATTCAACCAAGGCCTTGACCTTCTCTGAAACATTCTTGACATCCTCTAAAATTTTGTTCACCATTTTCTGTATTTCTTTCCAAAGTTTTCTTCAGTCACAATCGCTCATCTCAAGATCGACTGCTCTAATATTACTTGTTAGGAACCCGGTGGTTCCTAATGGAGACGGGTAGGAATTGTAGGGGAATTGACTTAATTCGAGATAGTCATCTTCTATAGAGAAAGAAAAAGATTAAGAGAGATGCATTAATGCACAAAGCAATTGGTTCATTAGAACCATAAAACTATTCTATTGGCTCACATGACCTTATCCTAATGGTCCTATTATTCCTCATGTGCATTAATAATTCCAATATGTGTTAAATGTAATTAACATGCTCGGAATTGTAACTAACTAACCAACTAACTAACTATATGCATTCTATACCCAAATGCAAGTTCCTAACATAATATACCAAGTCGGGGATTATCTTTTCTATGAAAAGTGTATATGTATGTGTGCGTGTGTGTGTGGAATGGTATAGTGAAAAGGTTGGTTCCTTCCTACTTTATTTACCTAGCTAGTTTGGTATAGAATGTTATATTTTACACAGAGTCAAGGCTATACAATGTTTTTTTTCGAGGGTTGTGGCTATTTTATTTTTTATTTTGTATAATTCTATAGTTACAACTAGGACTGTAAATTAAGAAGCCAAGTCGAGTCGAGAAGAGTATTAAGTTCAGACTTTTTTTATTTAATTTTTATTTCAAACATGAGCCAAACTCAAGCTCATCGCATAGAAAATTACATGTTCAAGTTGGTTCATGAGCTTCTTTTTTCATATATGGAAAAATCATGACTAAAATATTTTACAGTTTCATATATTATGCATTTTTACTAAGAATGAACTAATTATATTATCAATAAACTACAAATCATAACTTTTTCAAGTATATATAGATTTAGTTTTAGATAATTATACATATTAAACTATAATATTTTTTATAGTCAAATTGAGACTCATGTTCATGATCACATTATTATATTTGAGCTTGACTTGTTTAATAATCAAGCCTAAACTTGGGTTTAAACTTAGCTTTTTTCAAGAATCTTGCTCGAATTGTTCGTAAACAATTTGGTTCATTTCAGTCCTAGTTACAACAATGAGGAGACAGAATTCGAACACTGACTCTCCTAATATAGGAGAGTAGGCTATGCCATTGAGTTATAATAAAGCTTGTTGTTAATCTTAATCTTGTTTATATATTTGGGGCTTAAAAATAATTGTGTTATGCGTAGGGGCAATTCAAGTGATTGGCTTACAAAAATATAGGAGCTCTTACCCAAGAAAAAAAGAGAGTAGTTTAATGGTCCTTTTAATGAAATTATTCATGATTATAGATACGTTATTTCTTATTTCACTTCTTGTTTTAAATTTTTTCCTTCCATCCGCTAAAATTTTGGATCACTTGTGATTATAAGATCCCATTGTACTATTCATGAATGATGTGAATGTGAAATGTAAAGGTATATATAGAATTATATTTATATTATTTAAAGATTTTAAATAGGAATTGGTTGAACCGGCCGGCAAGAAGATTTCGATCAGATTAATTATGCAATGTATCCTGCTTCAAACAATAAAAAGTAGAAATGTGAAACACGTGAAAAAGCCTTTACCTACATAGCAAGTTTCGGATAAACTTTTTCCACAATACTGTTTATGTTTCTATCTTTTGCATCAAGCATAAGTAAAACTGTTTATGCTTCTTATTCACGGTTAACTTTTTCGGGAAAAACGTAGGTATTATGCTATTCGTGCTTTAGACAATAGGAGTCAAATGTTCCAAGCTTGATATTGGGATAATGTCAAAATATGGTTCTTCCACAAAAGTATGATTGTTTAATAGACTAACTGGGAAGGGCCAAAATTGGGTTTTACCCCTTTCAGCCAAACTTTCCAGCAAAATGCTCATTGTTTGAAATTATTTAGAGATACGTCCTTATTTTGAAACTCGAGTTTTAGAAAATCAAGTTTAAAACAGGAACATATCCCTAAATAGTTTCAGACAAGGAGCATTTTGCTAGAAAGTTTGGCTGAAAGGGGAATATCCCCATTTTGGCCAACTGGGGAGTAGCATAACGTAAAGACAAGCACAAGAGTCAAGAGTTAAGATCCTAAAGCTAAAAGTTCCTTGTTTGAAACTATTTAGAGATACATCCTTATTTTGAAACTCGAGTTTTAGAAAATCAAGTTTAAAACAGGAACATATCCCTAAATAGTTTCAGACAATAGGCATTTTGCTAGAAAGTTTGGCTGAAAGGGGAATATCCCCATTTTGGCCAACTGGGGAGTAGCATAACGTAAAGACAAGTACAAGAGTCAAGAGTTAAGGTCCTAAAGCTAAAAGTTCCTAAAGCTAAAAGTTCCTTGTTTGAAACTATTTAGAGATACGTCCTTATTTTGAAACTCGAGTTTTAGAAAATCAAGTTTAAAACAGGAACATATCCCTAAATAGTTTCAGACAAGGGACATTTTGCTAGAAAGTTTGGTTGAAAGGGGAATATCCCCATTTTGGCCAACTGGGGAGTAGCATAACGTAAAGACAAGCACAAGAGTCAAGAGTTAAGATCCTAAAGCTAAAAGTTCCTAAACAGCTTAAAGACCAAATTCTTAACACTAAAATGTTAATCTTTAATATTATGGGTCCGTATGAAAACAACTTATTTAGTTGAAACTTTTTTTTTTTTTGCTGAAAATTATGAAAAAAAAAAATTAAAAGCTAGCTAAATAATATAATAAGACTAATAAATAGTACCAAAAAGTGTAACGAAACACATAAATAGTACCAAAAAGAAGCTAAGAACTCAAAATAAGCTAAATATTGCATCACATCCCAAACAAACTCTATATGTCATAAACCTTGCTTGATGTAAAGATAAAGCATAAACGCTAGGTTAATCACGAAGGAGGTTATATCAAACTTGTTATGTAATTAAAGTCTGAAGGAACACACTGTTTCTTGTGCGTCAAATTTTTTTTTTTTTTTTTTTTTTTTTTTAAATTTTGGGCAAAGAAGATCCCGACAATTAGCAATTTAGTAGATAGCTAGTATAAAAACAATTAATTTCCCTGAAAGTAATTCCTGTTCGATGGATAAGGGCAAAAAGCTAATCATAATTCATAGTTTATTCAAAGGTTGTGCCATGTAATAAAATCCATCAGCTACTTTCACTTTCTTCTATATTTTTTCCACATATCTTTTAGATGAATATATTCCATACTTGTGATGCCTATCAAGTCATAAAATGTAGCTGCTTCATAACACTCTGTACATTTATGCTATGTTTGGAAGTTCGGAGGGAGAGGAGAGTAAAAGGGAGTAAATGGGAGGAAAGTAGCGGAGAGGAGAGTAGAGGAAAATGGTTATTCTCCACCTTGTTTGGATGGTTTTAAAATTAAGTAAGGAGGAGGGAAATAATTAGTTTTTTTATAGTTAGTAATTTTGTTAATATGGTAAAGGTAAATTTGGTAGTTTATTTGATCAAACATTTATATGCTCTACTCTCCCTCCAAATCTCTCTAATTTGGGTAAATTATAAATGAGGGGTTATAAGTAGTTAGAACCTCCCCAAACCCCTCTAAATTCCTCCCCTTTCTCCCTTAAAAAACTCCGAAACAAGATAATTTAACTTACTCTCCCTCCCTACCCTACTCCCCTCTACTCTCCCTCCATCCAAACAAGCTATTAGTCCCCAAGTAATTAGATAATCGACTAAGAGCAGAAGTCCTAAATTTCTCAAGCTTAAGTTTCCCCGTACTATAAATGACTGCAAATATACAAGGACAGTTGAGTTCCAAAATTCAATTGCCTTCTTTGGTGCAAACTTGTTATGCATGTTGTTTCCATGGAGTCCTGTTTGAGGAACGCTGTCACAAGAGGAGCTTGTGAAACAAGTAGAGGAGCCAATGAGGAGGCCCAAGTGCACAGCATTTCAATACAAAATAGCCTGGATGCAAGGTTTGAAACGGTAAAGGAGGCAGGAGAAGATACAAAGAATCAATCTCCATCACCGAAGATACAAAAGGTTATATTCTTGCTGCGAGATCAACAGGATTTTAAGAAGTACTATGAGCCAAGGGTGGTATCACTTGGTCCCATCCATCATGGTAATGAAAAGTACCAGCTAGTAGAGAGGTACAAGATGAAGTTGACATGTGAATTCGTTAATGGTAGCGGCAAGGAAATAAAAGATTTATACAAGAAGATTGAGGATAACATCAAGGAACTAAGGGAATGCTTTGAGGAGGAGGTGACCAAAAAATATGATGATGAGGCCCTCGCATGGCTGTTGTTCGTGGATGGCTGTGCAATACTTCAATACATATACTGTGCTATTAAAGGCCAGTTCAAACAGTTGAACATAAAAACTGACAGTGTTACGTTTGGACAACAGGATTTGTTCTTGCTGGAGAACCAACTTCCTTATCGTCTCCTTGAATGGTTGATGGGCTTGAGTAAGATGGAAAATGAGTTGAGGGGATCAATTAAAGCTTACATTTCAAAGCACAGTATGGTACCAGACAATCAGCAATCGATGCAGCAACAAGAAAACAGCAATCAAGTTAACCCTCATGCACCAGAGAATCCACAACCAGAGAAACGAATATCAATGAATAAAGAGCCCGTCCATCTTCTTGACCTCCTGAGGACAAGTCTCTTGTTTTGTCATGGCCAACAAACAGACGCTGAAGAAGAACCAAATATAAAGAAAGACCAAGATTGGCAATCCTATCACAATGTGCAAGAGCTTAAAGCAGCAGGTATCCATTTAAAACGTAGTAGTAATAGTTGCTTGCAAAGCATATCATTTAGAAGAATATTCCTTCTTTTTGGGCAACTTGACCTTCCACCAATTATTGTGGATGACTCAACAAGGCCTAAGTTCTTGAACTTGATAGACTACGAAATGTGTCTCGATTTCAAGAATGATTTTGGGATCACCTCTTACATATCTTTTCTTGATTCACTGATTGATGAAGCCAACGATGTTAAGTTGCTAAGGAAAGCATGGATACTCCACAACTTCCTTGGCAGCGATGAAGAAGTGGCTAAGCTCTTCAATGAGATAGGCACCGACTTGGTGCCTAACCCCTATATATATCAGGATGTCAAGATCAAGATTCAGGAATTCTGTGACTGCAAATGTACAACATGGATGGCTCAATTCATTCACGACCATTTCAGCAGTCCTTGGACGATTCTTGCTTTCTGTGGTGTATTACTAGGACTTGGTCCAACTGCCACTCAGACTTGGTATGCTGTCGAGTCTTCCCAGTCAGGACCCTGCGATGACTTATGCAAGAATTTAACACAAACCATGCAAAAGGTAAAGTTTTATTGATTTGCTTTCTCTTTCCAAATGTCTAGCTAGCTGAAGTAAATGGTTTCTATGCCTTTCAGTTGGTGGTTGCCAAATAAAAACACTTTAATAAGAATTCAACACTAGTTATGTTTTCACATGGGTCATCCCAAGGCCACATATTGTATAAATTTGTTTACTTTGGTCTTGATGTTTTCGTGAATGTCTGAAATAAGTCAGTGTGCGTTCCAAATTGATGTAATGTGTGTGAAATGGAGATAATTATGCCTAAGATTTTGTGTGCAACTTGTGTTAAGTGTATATGTAATTGAGTTTGAGATGAATACTTGATCCAATATGTTGCCTATATTATGATTCAATCTTGTAAAGCAAAAGGTGGAAATAGACTCCAATCTCTTTGTCCTCTCTTTTCTACATGCAAGGGGCAGTTGCAGTAGCTTTTGTGAACTGTGTATCAACTTGTTACTTCATTCTCGTCATTGCGCAAGAGGCCTGGGATCTCATCCCATCTATCAAGGAGGGCAGTTCGATTATTGGGGGAGTGTTAACTATTGTGAATGAAATAGAAAATTGCAGAGATTGTAGAGAAGAAGCAATGGGAAAGAGAAGGAGAGGACACAAGGGCTATGTGTTTCAAAGTGACAGCCTATGCCCATATAAGAAGTCCTTGATGGCTACATCTTCACTTTCACTAGCATTAGAATGATCACAAAATAGATGAGAATCAAAAGGTTGAGATCCTCTAGGTGCCATAATGAATAATCTAAAAGAAAATGACGATGGCAAAACAAAGGAACGAGTACATGTCATATAAGGCTATGCAATATGCTCATTATTAATAACCTTGTATGATCATAGTGGATGCCCTAAGCTAGAGTACATGAAGCGCACACAATGATTTATGCAATATGAACTTGTGTGGGGCATTCTAACAAACAGTTTGTGTACAATAGTGAAAAAATGCAATTTCAGAAGCTCCAGGTAATTTCTAGTTTCCCCACATTTTACACGCACACAATATAAACTACTCAAGGGCAGAACACACTGCCAATATGAACCAATATGAAAGCACCAAAGCCGCCATTCAAGATTTTGTTCATAATACATGCGTTAATATGAGATGTCATAAAGCCGAAAGTCCAAAAAACTCCTATGAAAAAGTTCGATTGATCAAGAGTTCGAGACACAATCGTAAAAAATTTCGATTGATTAAAAAATCGATCAGAAAATTAGAAATTTTGGCAAACAAGTTCGATCAATCGAAAAGCAATTGAAGAGCGACTAAAAATTATAGAAATGATGCTACTGAAGTTCAAAACCCTCTAAATGATCTAGATGCAACAAACTATAATACAAAAAACTAAACATGTTTGTTTCTGAAAATAAAATCGAACCCATAAAAGATTTCTTGACAGACAAGAAAATATATTCTAAAATAATCTCTAAATAATACATAACCATAATAGGACCCAAATTTGACCTAAAAAACATTAAAATTGCCTAAAAATAAGGATATAAATGCTCTAAATCTAAAATTACAAATTAAATACCAAAATTAATAAATTACAGTAATTAAATAGTAAATTGTGTGCTACATCAGACCCCTCCACTTGAAACAAACTCGTCTTTAAGTTCATCTTTGAAATCTAAAATCTTCCACTCCAGGTAAACAAATACTTTGAATACTTGAGCCTCTTGATCTTCTTTCCATACTTGCAACTCATCAATGAAATAAACAAATCAACTTGAATTTCTTTTTCCTTAGTTTTCATACAATTGTTGAGATTAATAAAATAAAAACTGACAATTGCATCAAATCTATCAACCCCAATAAAATCAATAAACTTTGTTCCAGTGTCTCCCACCAAAATAATAGGTGCTTGAACATTGCAATCATCAAACTTGATTTCATTGAAATCATTGACAACTTTCTTTATAATTTCCTCTTTAATGGTCTCTACTATCTCAACCTCAAGATCTTTCTCTATAATATGGTCTTCATTAATCTCCTCCACAATCTTGATTTCACGTTTTTCTTCTATAACAAGACCTTCATTAATTTCCTCAAAAATCTCTATATTTTCTTCTTTGACTTCTACATATTCTTCAAGAAAAGTATTTTCTTCAACATGTAATTCTTCTCTTAATGGTGGAATATATGGCTCTTTAAAATAATTCAAGTGTGAACTTCTTGGCCAATAATAATCTTGTTTCTTATATGAAAAAAGTTCATCACAATTCAAAGAAAAAAAATCTGATAGCAAGCATCTTTTTCATCCTTGGCCATAAACAAATTTTGTTTTTACCTCGTATGAGTCTATCAAACTGCATTTGTTCTAACCAGCGTAAGGTATACTCTCTAAGTTTATACAGAGCAAGAAAATCTTCTTTATAAAAATAATCATTAAAACTTGCAATTCTTTTATAAGGCCAATATGAAATTTGTTTACCAATAGGTTGCTTGTGAGTTATGTCCCCGTGATAGTTATCCCTATGGTTTCCATGCTCCAATGACGGCATCCTAACAAAGATATTTGTGAATGCTAGCTATATGTCATGTAATACTTGCTAAGTTTTCTGTCACCAGAATTGCTACTATCTCATACGTTAGCCACCAAACTAGGATAAATCAAGGCTCTGATACCAACTAATGAGAGAGGCGAAAGCGTTAAGAAGCAGAACACATTTACTTCCAAAAAACAAGAAACAAAACATGTTTACTTATAAAAATAACCTTGAATCCACGAGGGGTCCTTGAATCCATAAGGGGCCTTGAATCCACAAGGAGAAAGGATTCTAAGCTCCACCAGAGAAACAATAAACAAAAGTCTGAATTTTTATTAATATCAATAATTTGAAAATATTTACAGACTTTGAGGCCTATTTAAGGGCTCCGTAAAACTTAAAAGACAAAAAATTATATTCTAAATAACTCCTAAAAAATTAAAATCACTTAAACACAAGGAAATAAATGCCCTAAATCTAAAATTACAAAAATTACAAATTCAATACCAAAATTAATAAATTACAATAATTAAATAATAAATTGTGTTCTACATCAGAATGCATTACAGACTCATTTGAGAGTTGCATTGTCACAGAATTTACCAGATAGCAGATTTGAGAGTTTCTTATAAAATAAATATAACAAGTTGTAATTGATGAAATATGAAGTGAAACACAAAATGGGGTATAGAAGATTTGTATTTTTAGGAAATCGGATCAAACTTGTTATGTAATAAAGTCTGAAGGAACCCACTTTTTCTTGTGTGACAATTAACATTTTTTTTTAAAAAAAATTCTGGGCAAAGATGATCCGGCAATTATCAGATAGCATAAAGCTAGTATAAAAACAAAGATTGGCACAACCGGAATCTTATATGAATCTGAAGGGAAAAGCAATCCAAGATTGGCAATCCTATCGCAACATTCAGGAGCTTAAAGCAGCAGGTATCCGTTTGAAACGTAGTGACAATAGTTGCTTGCGTAACATATGTTTTAGTAAACAAATCCTTCACTTTGGGCACCTTTATCTTCCACCAGTTATTGTGGATGACTCAACGAGGCCAAAGTTCTTGAACTTGGTAGCCTACGAAATGTGTCTGGATTTTGAAAATGATTTCAGGATCACGTCTTAACATATCTTTTCTTGATTCACTGATCGATGAGGCCAGCGATGTTAAGATGCTAAGGAAAGCACGGATACTCCACAACCTCCTTGGCAGTGATGAAGAAGTGGCTCAGCTCTTCAATAAGATAGGCACCGACTTGGTGCCTAACCCCTATATATATCTGAATGTCAAGTTGCAGATTCAGGGATTCTATGACTGCAAATGTACAACATGGATGGCTCAATTCATCCACGACCATTTCAGCAGTCCTTGGACATTTCTTGCTTTCTGTGGTGTATTACTAGGACTTGGTCTAACTGCCGCTCAGACTTGGTATGCTGTCAAGTCTTCCTGGTCAAGACCATGAGATGACTTAACGCAAGAATCTAACACAAACCTTGCAAAAGGTAAAGTTTTATTGATTTGCTTTCTGTCGGTGGTTGCCAAATAAAAAGACTTTAATAGAATTCAACGCTGGTTATGTTTTCAAAGAATTCAACATTAGTTATGTTTTCACATGGGTCATCATCCGAAGGCCACATATAGTATAATTTTTATTTTTATTATGCCCAAGATTTTGTGTGCAAATTGTGTTAAATGTACATGTAATTAAGTTTGAGATGAATACTTGATCCAATATGTCGCCTATATTATGATTTAATCTTGTAAAGCAAAAGGTGGAACTAGACTCAAATTTCTCTTTCCTCTCTTTTCTACATGCATGGGGCAGTTGCAGTAGCTTTTGTGTACTGTGTATCAACTTGTTGCTACATTCTCTTGTCATTGCGCAAGAGGCCTGGGATCTCATCCCATCTATCAAGGAGGGCAGTTTGAGTATTGAGGGAGTGTTAACTATTATGAATGAAATAGAAAATTGCTGAGATTGTAGAGAAGAAGCAATAGGAAAGAGAAGGAGAGGACACAAGGGTTATGTGTTTCGAAGTGACAGCCTACGCCCATGGAAGAAGTCTTTGATGGCTACATCTTCACTTTCACAGTCTCACTAGCATTAGAATGATCACAAAATAGATGAGAATCAAAAGGTAGATCCTCTAGGTGCCATAATGAATAATCTAAAAGAAAATGACAATGGCAAAACAAAGGAACGAGTACATGTTATATAAGGCTGTGCAATATGCTCATTAATAACCTTGTATGATCATAATTGATGCCCTAAGCTAGAGGAAATGAAGCGCACACAATGATTTATGCAATATGAACTTGTGTGCGACATTCTAACAAGCAGTTTGTGTGCAATAGTGAAAAAGGCAATTTCAAGACCTCTGGGTAATGTCTAGTTTCCCCAAATTTTACCCACACACAATATAAACTACTCAAGGGCAGAACACACTGCTAATATAAACCAGTATGAAAGCACCAAAGCCGCCATTCAAGATTTTGTTCATAATACATGCGTGAATATGAGATGTCATAAAGCGGAAAGTCCAAAAAACTCCTATGAAAAAGTTCGATCGATCGAGAGTTCGAGACACAATCGTAGAAAATTTCGATTGATTAAAAAATCGATCGGAAAATTAGAAATCTTGGCAAACAGGTTCGATCAATCGAAAAGCTATAGAAGAGCGACTGAAAATTACAGAAAAGATGCTACTAAAGTTCAAAACCCTCTAAATGATCTAGATGCAACAAACTATAATATGATCAACATATACTCTTGCAACTAGACATATACACCTCTTCTCTAAACAAAAATTACTCACTTTTTTTTATTGGAAAAAAAAATTAATCACTTAATTCAAGTTCCCAAGAGTTGGTAAATTCAAGCTCACAAGAATTAGTAAATTCAAGCTCATTAGAATCTGAACACATATGCACCCAATTAGTGACCAATAACAGGACATTCTTGCAAATTGCAATGTACAATATGTAGTAACTCTTGCGTCGGTGGAGCAAGTCAGTGAGCAAGTTACATAAAATATAAAATATTTGAGGTGGCTAAGGGCGATAAAAGAAACCTTAAAACGCTATTTCTCTTAAGCTACTTCTTATACAAATGATCTCAAATGTGAGATGCAAAAGTGTCAAGAAGTAGAACACAAAAAAACAAAACACGTTTGTTTTTGAAAATAACATCAAATTCATAAAGGATTTCTTGATAGACAAAAAAATATATTCTAAAATAACCTCTAAATGATACTTAACCATAACAGGACCCAAATTTGACCTAAAAGACATTAAAATCACCTAAAAATAAGGAAATAAATGCTCTAAACCTAAAATAACAAAAATTACAAATTAAATACTAAAATTAATAAATTACAATAATTAAATAGTAAATTGTGTCTTACATCAGACCCCTCTACTTGAAACAAACTTGTCTTCAAGTTCATCTTTGAAATCTAAAATCTTCTACTCCAAATAAACAAATACTTCGAATGCTTGAGCCTCTTGATCTTCTTTCCATACTTGCAACTCATCAATGGAATAAACAAATCAACTTGAATTTCTTTTTCCTTAGTCTTCATACAATTGTTGAGATTTACCAAGTAAAAACTGACAATTACATCAAATCTATCAACCCCAATAAAATCAATAAACTTTGTTTCAATGTCTCCCACCAAAATAATAGAAGCTTGAACATTGCAATCATCTAACTTGATTTCATCGAAATCGTTGACAACTTCCCTTATAATTTCCTCCTTAATGATCTCTACTATCTCAACCTCAAGATCTTTCTCTATAATAGGATCTCCATTAATCTCCTCCACAATCTTTATTTCATGTTTTTCATCTATAACAAGGCCTTCATTAATTTCCTCAAAAATCTCTATATTTTCTTCTTTGACTTCTACATATTCTTCAAGAAAAGTATTTTCTTTAACATGTAATTCTTCTCTTAATGGTGGAATATATGGCTCTGTAAAATAATTCAAGTGTGAACTTCTTGGCCAATAATAATCTTGTTTCTTATACGACAAACGTTTATCACAATCTAAAGAATAAAATCTGATAGCAAGCATCTTTTTCATCCTCGGCCATGAACGAATTTTGTTTTTACCTTGTATGAGTCTATCAAACTGCATTCGTTCCCACCAATGTAAGGTATACTCTCTAAGTTTATACAGAGCAAGTTCAACTTTTCTCTGATCACAAATATTCTCATAGTCAAATAAATCATCTAGATCAAGTAACCAATCAAGAAAATATTCTTTATAAAAATAATCATTAAAACTTGCAATTATTTTATAAGGCCTATATGAAATTTGTTTACCAACAAGTTGCTTGTGAGTTATGTCACCACAACAATTATCCCTATTGTTTCCATGCTCCAACGATGGCATTTTAGCAAAGATATTGTGAGTGCTAGCTATACGTTATGTAATACTTGCTAAGTTTTCTGTCACTAGAATTGCTATTGTCTCATACATTAGCCACCAAACTAGGATAAGTCAAAGCTCTGATACCATCTAACGAGAGAGGTGAAAGCGTTAAGAAGCAGAACACGTTTACTTCTAGAAAACAAGAAACAAAATACGTTTGCTTCTGAAAATAACCTCGAATCTAGAAGGGCTTCCTCAAATCCATGAGGGGTTCCTTGAATCCATAAGGGTCCTCGAATCCACAAGGAGAAACATTTACAGACTTCAAGATCTATTTAAGGGCTCCGTAAAACTTGACAGACAAGAAAATATATTCTAAATAACTCCTAAAAAATTAAAATCACCTAAAAACAAGGAAATAAATGATCTAAACCTAAAATAACGAAAATTACAAATTAATACCAAATTTAATAAATTACAATAATTAAATAATAAATTGTGTTCTACAACATAATGCATTACTGACTCATTTGAGAGTTGCATTGTTATAGAATTTACCAACTAAAATCGAACATTATACATACAAGGGCAAATCCAAGAATTTTTGTTTGGGACCCAGTTATAGAGTTTATACTTCAATCAAAACAAAACTCATATATATATATATATATATATATATATATATATATATATATATATATATATATATATATATTAAAGTAAGTCATATATATAATCACAATTTCTTAAGATTAAATTTTTTTTAATCTTTCTTTTAAGTATGAGTACAAACATTGTATAGTTTCATAGACATGTACAAAACTATGGTGAAATTATCTTCATTATTCTAAATAATAATCTTTCTTAGAATAAAATTTATGTCATCAACCATCTCCAAAGTCCACAGTGAAATTCTTAAAATTTTCATTGTTATTACTTATTATAAATGATCAAATTGTCTCCTAGAGTGCAAAAAAACATTACGGTGGATCCAATAAAATCTTTAAAACCAGAAACGACTAAAAACTTTAGCAAATGTAGAAACAAAATTTACAATAAGAAACAAAATCAAGAAAAAAAAATGTCTATATAATCTCGATCTAAGGCAATCACTCTCTTATTTGATTTAAAGGTTTATTAAACTATCTTTTTTTTTGGATGAAGGGGTGCTTCTTTTTTTGTAAACCAAACCATTCAAATGCCCCCACCCCTCTCTTTCCCCAAAGTATATATATTGTCTTTTCATGGAAAAGACGATCCACGACTTGGTATATTAATAATAGCAATCATTGTATAACCTAGAATTACAAAAGAAAAGTATAGGATTATAATATAAAAGAATAAAAAAGAATTACAAAAGTAAAGACTTCCTGAAATTACGCATGTTTGGAGCTATCTTACTTGAATCTGTTATGTGTCTATTAAACGATCATTTATGTGTAGTTTTAGTTATATGCCTTTTTTAATAAGTTATGTGACTTGTTTAAATTATACATGTGAGTAATCTTATAATAGCCACATAATAGGTTGGAAAAAATAGCTCCAAATATGTTTGGAACCAAGCTTTATCATTTTCAATATAACAAACAAGGCTAGCCACATATAGTATTTTATGTCATTCTATCTATGGGGAATAGAAATTTGATAAGGTTATATTATCACGTGTCATACTTGAGGCTGAGGAGGCCGCTGCAGTTTCGAGGAGATCACACCCTCGGATAGTAACGCTACGTCAGTGGCACGTTACCAGAGGAGGTCACACTGGAGAGAAAGAGCTTCAGGGAAGGGGTTAGCCCTAACTAAAGGGACGGTGGCTGCCACCACATTTAATGCATCTCACCAAATCTCCTGTTGCATTTATGTGGAGAAGACCCCTGAATACTATTGCCTTGGTTGTTGTAACTTACAAGGGGTTTGGGAATGTGTTTGATGGGACAAACACTCAAGTGGTAACTTGGGCGATCAACAAATGGAGGGCCAAGATCATCTAAAGGAGGCTATATATTGTGAGAGACCTTCTAGGGGAGGGAACCGGAAAATCTATAGAAAAAAACACTATAGCAACAAGAATTGAAATTGAATCCAAGTCTAAAAGAATTATATTCAAGAACCACTCTCCTCGGACCTCGCCAAGGAAGGATTTCTTTGCACAAGCTTGTCTTTCTTTGCTTTCTTATTATCTTTAATCCATTGTGCCTGTTGCTTGATCCATTGAAGCCTAGTTTTTAAGCCCACTCTCTACAAATTCATTGTATTGAGCTCTTTGGGTCTGAATCCTTCTACCTCATGGGCTTAGGAATCAAAACGCCGCTCATACAATTGGTGCCCCAAGAGGTAGAAGGATTCAGGCCCAAAGAGTCCAACACAATGAATTTGTAAAGAGTGGGCTTAAAAACTAAGCTTCAATGGATCAAGCAACATGTACAATAGATTAAAAATAATAAGAAAGCAAAGAAAGGTACAGAAGGTTATATTCTTGCTGCGAAATGACAAGGATTTTGAGAAGCACTATGAGCCACGAGTGATATCACTTGGTTCAATCCACCATGGTAAGCCAAAGTACCAACTAGGAGACAAGTACAAGCTTGTATTGGCATTTGAGTTCATTGAAAGCAGTGGGAAGAGTATGGAAGAAGTACACAAGAATATTCAGGATAACATCAAGGAACTGAAGGACTACTACAAGAAGGAGGTGACGATGGACTATAATGATGAACTCATATACTGCACAAGTACTAAGGACAAGTTCAAAGATTTGAGTATAAAAGATGACAGTGTAGCCTTTGGACATCAGGATTTGTTTTTACTAGAGAAGCAGCTTCCATATTCTCTCCTCGAATGGTTGATGAACTTGAGCAAGATGAAAAAGCAGTTGGAGGATTCGATTGATACATTCATTGAAGGGTTCGTCAAGGTACCAAAGGATCAGCATTCAACTTGCTGGCTAAATTGGTTATCAAAGAAACTCTGGCAGCAGAGAGCATCGGAGCAGCAACAACAAGACAGCTGTAAGACCCATAACTCAGAGAAGAAGTCACAAGATCAATCAATATCACTGAATATTGGAGAGCCCGAGCACATGCACATCCATCTTCTCGACAAACTAAGGACAAGTCTCTTGGCTAATCATGGTGGACAAAAGGAATATTTCATCAACCTAGAGACTCAAAACGACCTTAATTGGCAATCATATCGCAACATTCAGGAGCTTCAAGCAGCAGGTATCTATTTGAAACGTAGTAAAAATAGAAGCTTGAATCTGAGTGACATTTTTTTTTAAACATTCCTTTGTTTTGGATTTCTTTGGCTTCCTCCAATTATAGTAGATGACTCAATTGGGCCCAAGTTTTTCAATTCGACAATGAATATGGTGTCACCTCATACATATCATTCCTTGATTCACTCATTGATGAAGCCAATGATGTTACGGAGCTAAGGAAAGCTGGGATACTCTACAACCTCCTTGGCAGTGACCAAGAAGTGACTCAACTCTTCAATGAGGTAGGCACAGACTTGGTACCTAACAATAAAATATATAGTGATGTTAGATCCAGAATTTAGAAGTATTACAAGAACAAGGTGAAGACCTGGATATCTCAAGCCATTCATGACCATTTCAGTAGCCCCTGGACAATCCTGGCTTTTCTTGGCGCTTTATTGGCACTTGCTCTCAGTTTTGTACAGACTTGGTACACTGTCCCTTAGCTTAAATACATGAAATTCTTTCATGCTTCCTCTGTTTCCTAATAAAAGACACAGAAGTACATCATGAGTTCTGCACCAAAGTTCTAAACAGGATCCTCGTTTTACTTGAGATGAAGAAAATCCGTTTAGGCTAAATGGTTTAGCCATTAAGATTTTATTTCATGCATGCATAGTAATGTTGGTTATCTCATTTATGGTTTGTTTAGATTGAGGGGGAGAAATTGGGAGTAAATTTGAATAAAAATAACTCAAAATTAGTTTATTTTTAGTCAACTTTACTTTACTCTCTCTCATTCTCCCGTCAATCAAAACGGGCTCTTAGTTTGTTTATTTTATTTTTTGTTTGCATGGAAGTATAAAATAAGTACGGGGTAAATATACCCGATCTCTTGTTTTGCTATAATAATGATGAATTAATGTGTAATAAAATTTAATATATAATTTTATCCCAATTATTCCCATATTCTATGATTGAGCTTTGAAATTAAAGTAAATCACAATAGATATTCTTCTCTCTAGGTGCAAAAAATTATATTGCAAATGTTTGAACTTTCATTTGAGATACCATCAAGTTTAAAATCCATAATTGGACAAGCTAAGATTTTCTTTTTCTTTTATATTTGTTTTAAAAAGTTTGAGTAATACTATAGCTACTATAAATTTTATTACACGAATTTCATAAATTAGTGGGCTTTAATTAGCTTAACTTTTAAAATCTCTTGTCATCAAATAAGAAAACTGTGTGGAAATGGTTCAAATCTCTCCTATATAAAAAATCATTTGGTATTTTAGTTTGTACAGACACCATAAGTTCAAACTTTATCATATCTATTAGAAAATTGGATGATATGTCACTAATTATAAAAGTTAATTTAAGTACTTATTTATGCCTTAAAAAAAAGTACTTATTTATTTTGTTGTTGAAATGCGTTTTTATTATCATGTTAGTTTGTTAGTCTTTCATATTGAAATTGGTGGTAGCATTACTTCCCAAAATATTTTAGCTTTAGAAGAAATTTAGATTTAAAATAATAAGTCACATAACAGGCATAAGCTTGTTTTAGAGAAATAAACATAGATTTTAAATAAAATTTATTTATGATTTGAGTTAATACTTTTTTGATAATTCAATAGTTATAATGAAAAGATGGGATTAATTTGGATAATGAATGTTATGGATACACCAAGAAATGCCAACTAGTTAAATGTCATGACCCTTAAGCGATCACTTTTAATAAAGCAATCCCGGTTAGTAATAGAATCTCAATTAAAAGAGTAATTTAAACTTTACAGAATCTTGGTAATAAAATTTCACCTAAAATAAAATCATTTCCATGAGTATCCCTCCAATATATATATATATATATGTGTGTGTGTGTGTGTGTGTGTGTGTGTGTGTGTGTGTGTGTGTGTATTCTTTAGTATAATAATGTACTTATGGTTGTGGTGGTGATTTTATTATTATTATTATTATTTTGGCCAAAATTCAAAACTCACCTTTTAAGTTTCATCACTTTTTATTTTAGTCCTATAAGTTTGCATTTTGTCATTTCAGTCCTTTAAGTTTCAATTCTCCTCAATTCAGTCTTCTGTTAACATTCCATCCATGTCTACCGTTGACCATATTTAATTTTTATTTAATTATATATTTCTTAAATTAAAGAAAAAACGTTAATTTTTTTTTTAACCCAGAAATTAACCCCCACCCACATGGTCCATCACTCCATCCCCACTTGGAAGAGAATATGGGAGAATCTAGACCAATTACTGATCGACACTTGGACCTCGCACCCAACATTTTTTCTTTAGAAAATTCGACTTTTCTTGAGTCCCACTTTGCCTAGAGACTCATCTGTGACTCCTAGCATTCTGTATAAATACGCTCTCTAGCATCAAATCAAAGCACATTGGATTTCAAATGCAAACTCTCTTATCTTTGTCCCTATTCTCTAGAGTTAGTAGTCAGAAGGGTTTTTGTTTTGTGGTGTTTTGGTCCTCTTGGTCTCAACTCACTAAAAGGGGTAGCTCAATCCTCTTGGTATCCAACTATCAACTTCCTATTAATGAATCCCCCCTCTAAAGAAGATTTATTTCTTGCTTGGAGTGGTAGTGCATGCTAACAAGGTTTCTAAGAATTTCTTTTTTTCTTTTTAGTTATGCCATAGTTCTTTTTATTCAAGCATGTTTCATTTTCAAGTTTTTCACATGTTCTTGACTGTTAGCATGTTAGATTTAGGTTGTTCTTATTTTTATTTTATTTTTTTGCATGTTTTAGGATTTCAATTCAATAACATGTTCATATGCTCTTAGATTATGGTTCAATATCACATCACACACATATTCACCATTTCTTTCAATTTCATTCTTTTCAATTCATGATTGCATTCCTAGATTAGGGTTTTCACCATGCCTATCAATGTTTGTTTCAATATGCAATATTTAATCACATGTTCTTGGATGCTATAATTGTTTGAATGGTGTCCTATGATTATTGTCCACCAAAGTCTAGAAGACCAGTTTCACTTGGCAAGATGGGTGCCTAAGACCTTCTAAACTTGTAACCAATCATTCGAACTTAGATAAAGTGTTAGTAGATTATGTTTTTCCTTGTAATTTTCAATTTCTAATTTGTAACTAGGAATCAAAGTCGTGTACTTTTCTTAGATTGTATCTAGGACTAAAGCCATTTAATTTCTTGTTATTTTCAAGAGATCTACAATTTTAATTTCAAGTCATCAATAAGAGATGTGTTTTTCACTTTTTATTTTTTTTTCCAATTAAATAAGCGACAACTCCATTTTAAAATCCTTGACCTATGAGGGATGATAACATCACTAGAATCTCCACGGTCTCTTGAGAGGTACCAAAATAACTCCATCCATTCACATGCGTTTTGCCTAAACATTTGAAAGGTTGAGCCGAGGCATGGTCTCTCATAGAAAGGGAGGAAGATATGAGGTTGTAGTATTTTGTTGTGGCTTTTGGCTAGTGTTTGATGGGAAATACATATGTTTAGAAGAAAAAAAATAAAGGAAGAATAACAACCCAGAAAAACGAAATCCAAGAAAAAGAAGATAAAAACAAAACCACAAAAGCATAAAAATGATGTACATAAATATTAAAACCCTTATAGCACTAGCATCAGGCATGCTAAATGCTAAATTTTTAGCATTTAGCACACAAAACACCAAAATAACTCTCACATCAAATGTTCTAAATTCTAAAATATTTTGCATTGATAAACAATAAAATTCTAATAATAGAACTATACAGGCAAAAATGGTAAACTTTTAAAAATTTTATATTTTAATTTTCTCTCTCCTTTTTCACCGGCTCACTTCTCTTTGTCAACCTCTCCTCTCTTCCTCTCTCTAGAGTATGCCGACCGCCAATGTCACCAAGCCGTACATGTTGCCAATCTCACTGTTAGATTTTGTTGCTGATCTCGCTACCACTATTGATCTCACCTAGCCTCTTCTCCCTAAGCCACTACCAATCTCTCTCTCTCTCTCTCTCTCTCTCTCTCTCTCTCTCTCTCTCTCGGGGTAGTTGTGTTTTTTTGGGTTGTTGCAATGGGCTTATTTTGGTGGGTTATGGTGGTTGTAGGTTGATTTTAATGGTTGTAAGCTGATTTTGGTGGTTGTGTTTATAGTAGCCAGTGATGGTTGGGTAGAAAATGGATTATGGTTACAGTGGCCAGTGGTTGATTTTGGGTAGTGGTTGGTGGCAATGAGTTGTGGTGGGGGTTTTTGTATTTATTTATTTATTTTATATATATATATTGTAGGCATTTTAAGGTTATTTTAATGCGTTGTATATATTATTTTAATGTATTGAAGGGTAAAATAGATAATTTGATGTAGAGTTTATAGTAAAGTGATGTGTTAAAATAGGGAAAAAAAAAAAGTAGGTTTTTTTGTATTAAATTGGAATTTAGCATAGCATAGGTGATGCTAACAACTAACCTTGAGCATATGGCCTTGAGTTCAAGAAAGGGTGATAGCTTATATTATATTTAGGCTTAAAAAAAGAAAAGGCATTTCAATATACCCTTACTCAATACCTAATTAAGGGCCTCCTAGTGGTGAATGGTTATTGCTAATTGAAATCGTGATATTAGTGGTAGTTCCAAATGAGAACTAGTAATAATTGGCAATAACAACAATTTGAAAAAAAAATTGTAAAATAATTTGTGATCGTAGCATTACCTCATGTAATAATGCTCATGGCCAGGCAAGGGTTGGCCTTCCTCAAGGCCCTTAGAGCATTAGCATCCAGTTTCTAAAAAAATCTCATTTTACCATCTTAAAAGTTATTTTATTTATTATACCATACCACTTTACAACACACCCAACATCCTAACTTTTATTTTCCTATAACTTATGTACACATTAATTAAAATAATATACAACACATTAAAAGAGAGATTTAGAAGAGAGAGAGTGAATAAAATAAAAAATTTTGTATTTACAATCTTGCTACAGTAGTTTCTAAATTTAAGAGGGTACTGTAACAAGAATGTAAAAAATTTAAGAACCCAAGCCCGGATAAAGTTTGCATTTTGATGTTCGGATTGTAAAATACAATTTTTTGGGGATTACATACCCGGGTACTGATGCTCTTAGTAGTTAGTACTTCTAGTTTTACAACAACCTAAGCCACCCATGATTGATCAAGAAATAAAATGAAATTGGCAGTCAAAGTAACAACTAGTTTTAGTCAAAATAGTAAATTTCATGTACGGCCGAAATATTATAGCGTGTATTGGTCACCAAGCCAGCATATTAAGCCCCGAGAAACATAGTCCAGCTTAAATGCCTGCATGTTTCGGAATGTTTAGGCTTTATCAACATATATATACTAGATTAGAATATAGAAATCTTTTTAGAATAGTAAAGAAAACTTTTCCATGTTGACTAAAACAAAGAATATGACTAAAAACTTGCTAGAAGTTATGCAGATTGCAGCAGCTCAAGAGAAGAAAGAGAAATGGAATGAAAAAGAAGTTCAAGGGAAAAATGAATTCATATAGGGACGAAGAAATAAGATGAAGAAGGGGGACTAGAGAATCTTGAGAGAGATCAAAGAATTGTTGGAAAATTTAGACCCCGATTGATAGAATTAACAAGTTTTAAATCCAAATTGTTAATTAGATTTATTATGCATAAAACTTGTTAAAACAAATAAACATCAATATCATGTCAAAATCAAATGCAGTGGAAAAATAAATAAGACAAGATATGATGACCTAGAAAAACTAATGAAACCAACCAGTTTCACAATAAAAAACCTGGGGGGAAACCTTCCCGAAAAGCAATCCATTGTAGTAAAGAAAAGTTTCAAATCTAGTACAAAACCTTTATCGCTAGATTTTACAATCCCCGTAGATGAACTCACAGCAGAAACCTTCTACCGCTTCAAAACCTCTAAACTCTTCAATATATAAACGCCACCCTTTGATGCACGGATCCCAGTATGCGACTAACTCCTTTGCACAAATCCCAGTACGTGACTCACTCACCAACTTGAGGAAGAAGAATATTGGCTGCAAAGTTCTTCACTTCATCAACAATGAAAATCAAGAAGCACTTGGTTACAAAACCCTAAGGCGTAAAGACGCAGTAGCTCCTTTTTTAGAGAATAAGGCTTCGGTCACCTTTTGCATATGTTCTCCTTATATTCTCTTATGTGACGGCCTTTAAAATAAGCCTTATATAAGCCTAGGATTGTGAGAAAAGAAACCCTACACAAATACAAAAGCTTGGCCCAAAAATCAGATCTGAAAATTCTAATTTCTGTAACCTCGATAGATACCTCAATAGATAGCAGGTGTCGAGCCTCATTAAACCTCGAGAGATAGCTATCTGTCGAGAAGCTGTCGAGCAGCTGTCCGCAGGTGTCCAGCTATCTGTCTAGCTTTAGTAAACACCTTTTCTTTAGTTGTTTCTTGGTCCAATCTTCATGGCTTTAATACTAAACTTGAAACATTATTTCTTGAAGTATTAAACACATCCTAAATCTACTCAATTACAAGTAAAGTGTGTTTTGTCAAAGGATTAGCCAGTTACATAAAAGATGTCCTTAGCAATCTCCCCATTTGACAATCCGTGACAAAACCACAACAAATAAATGAATATATGAGTGAAGTCATAAATCACTCAACTCATACTCACTTGTTGAATACAATAAAATCAATCCTAACAAAAACTCTTAAAAAACTTTGCAAGAAGAGAGTTCATGGCATGGAAGACTTTGACAACCTGTATTTCTAAAACACTTTAAACAAAACACATCAAGACATCTTTTTGTGAAGCAGAAATAATAGATTGCATACAAAATAAAGAAACGTGTATAAAGAAAGAAAAGTAATGACACATATAGAGATAGGTGAAGAAAACATATATCATCACATGTATATATATCAAAAATAAACACAATGTATGTAAAAATAGTCATAAGACCTAGGTATAAGAAGAAGAAGCTAAAAGTAACTCCTACAACAACAAGGAGGTAAGCACTCCCCTTAACAAGATGAAACACATCTCTCCCTTACAAAGGCATGTATATCTCTCCTTAACTTGTAGAATCTTAAAGAAAGAAACTATAAATTCTCCAATTTCTCCCCATTTTTGTCACGATTGACAATGGGTATAAGAAGCTAGAAAGCTTCACTCGAGAAACATAAAGATGATAAAAAATGATCAAGGGGGTACAAAGAATCTATATAAATGCATGAATGTAATGAAACAAGATGCTATGGATGACAAGATCAAAGAAACATGCAAAACAGGTAAAAAAATGCATGTAGAGGATCTCGATGGATCGAGAGGTGTCAAGTCATCTATCGAGGAAAGTGTCGAGAAAAGCAGCGTCGATAGATAGGGCTATCAAGAAGGTGTCGAGGAACAAAGCAAAGACACAAGAATAGAAGCTTGATCGATCCACCAGGTGTCTAAAAACTATCGAAAGGACAGAAGTTTTCTCGATCGATCCACCAAGTGTCGAGAAGATGTCGAGATTGCGATAAGAAAAAGCTAAAAAGCTCAACAGACAGCCAGGTATCGAGGAGGTGTCAAGCTAGCTTTTAAAAGCAGTTTTTCAAGAAGGGCAAAACACAGACATGAATGCAATCATGCATGCAACTTAACCAATGATCCAATCAACATATTAGACTCTCAAAATCATCTCTCAACAACAATTTTAAGGACATGGATCCCAAAACACACACACACTAAACAAGTCTAACCGATTTTATATTTCAAAAACAAGTCAAGACAGTTTAGTGAGTATACATCAACATATGTAAACCTTGTGATGACTAAATCACATTGTACCTGCACATGTACCAAAAGTAGCAAAGAATATTGCGTGTTGTGTGAAAACATCGCAAGATTGTACAAGTGTCTCAATGTTATGACGATTTGAGATATGAGAAACTCACTTTAACTCACACACAATCATAACTGTTTGATAGAGACTATCACTTTTGAGGTACATCCTATAACTCCCATATCTCCTAGAAAACACGCTTGCAATCATGTTTAAAGCATTTTTGTTCTTTTTGCTTTTATTTTCTTTGCATATTTTCTTTTTATTAAGCAAACCATGTATGGGTATACAAATGAGAGAAAAGAAATACCCAATTATATTAAACTTTTGACATTGCATTTTTGCTATGCCAAATCATACAAGTGTCATTGACATTACACTTTTGCTATACCGAAACATACAGATGTCATATCATGATTGGTGGGTAACAGTGGTGAGATGGTTATTTATGCCATTCTCTTAGGATTTTCTAGTCCTTCCCGTCAAAAAGAGTGATATGAGTGTTAAGTACAAGAGATCACTTAACCTTACTCATCACAAACAAAGAGACACAGAGCTTAGTTGTGCATAGAGATACTCATCTAAGCTACAAGAGATACAAAATTTAGAAAAGTCTGTTTCAATGGTCATTTTAAAGTTCACAAGAACCGATGTACACAAATACACATTGTTTTTGTATTTTTCTGATTTTTTTTTTTTTGAAAACAAAACAAAATAAAAACTAAACAACTAAACAAAAATAGACAGACAACATGAAATCATGAAAGAAAGATGCAAATGCATGAAGGCATGATAGAAAGATGCAGATGCATGAAAGCATAATTCCAAAGACAAAAAAGAAATCAAGCAAAGAGAGTCCTACTTTAGATAGAAAGAATTGAAGTAGAGGACAAACAGAAAAGACAATTAAGTTTTAGGCTCCTTTTTCACCCACACAGCACGAGTCTTTGGCCATGAAGATGAAAAGACACGTGTCCTAGTATGTCTACTAAAGGACATAGAAGAATTAAGATTCTCCTAAAATTGAGTTAAAAAACTCAAGACTTTTAATAACTCTCCAAACAAAGGTGTAGGTCCTTAAGAGGAAACCTATGATCGTTTGGATACTTGCTTTTGAGGATACAACTTAAAGCAATTAGGACGAATGTGTCCAGAAACACCACAATGGTGACAAACATGAGGTCTAACAAAGGATTTAGAATTAGCCAAAATAGTTTTGAATTTCATACCTTTATTACCTTTCTCAGATTGAGGCAAAATGACAATCCTTGATCTAGAAGCCGTGGAAGAGGAGTGGCCGAAGGAGACAACATATTCTAAACCAGACTTATCAAAAATAGGCTTTTGAGCACTCAAGACCTCATCAAGTTTTGCACTAGACATCCTTTCTATTTGAGTTCTAGCTTGACTAAGCTCAACCTTGAGATTCTTGACCTTCTCTTCTAATGAGGTGTTCTCCACAATTAGAGTCTCAACTAACCTTATAGTTTCATCTAGTTTGACTAACAATTCAGCTTTTTCAGTTTTTACCTCATTAAGCTCTTTTCTACAAAGATAAGAAGCGTTTTCAGATTTTATGAATTCAGTGCATAGCTTATCATAGGCTTCTTGAATGGTCATCTTCTTGGATACTTCATCAGAAGAAGAATCCTCACTGTCACTAGCATTCTCCACAATCACCTTATCAATTGAGGCAGTAAAGGCCATAACGTGACTACATTCATCCACATACTCATCAGAAGAGTCATTCTCAGTGTCACTCCAAGCAGCAACCAACCCTTTATCTTCTGACTTCTTGGCTTTTTTCCTCATAAGGTAGTTTGGGCACTCTATCCTCATATGACCAAAACCCTTGCACTCATGGCATTGGATGAGAGGTTTCTCATTCTTACCCTTCCTAGAGGATTTAGATTTTCTAGGAGGTTTGCCTTTATCCTTTTTCCTAAATTGAAGAAGCTTGATAATCTCATTAGTTATGAAGGTTAGATCATTATCCTCATCCTCATCCTCATCATCATCTTCATCTTCATCTTCAGAGTCCTCAAACTCTTCCTCTATACCCTTAAGAGCCAAGTTTTTACTATTTCCACCTTTTCCCATAGAGCTTAATCCCATCTCATAGGTTTGAAGATTCCCTACAAGCTCAGTCAAAAGAATTTGATCAATGTCGTTTGCTTCTTCAATGGTAGTGATCTTGGTATGGAATCTTTCAAGTAAGGACCTAAGGATTTTTCTAACAATTTTGGATTCTGCTATAGACTCTCCAAGGTTGAAGGCAGAATTTACAATATCCTTAAGTTTAGCATAAAACTCATCAAAGGTCTCATCCTCCTCCATCCTTATTTCTTCAAAACTACTAGCGAGTCTTTGAAACTTCACAGTCTCTACTGCCTAGGTACCTTCATAGGTGGTCTCAAGAATGGTCCATACTTCTTTGGCAACTTCCATGGATGATATTTTCTTGAATTCTTCATTGGTCACCCCACAAAACAAAGCATTCAAGGCCCTACTGTTGAAATTTGCCGCTATGATTGTTGCATCATCCTAATCCATTGGCAATTCCTTTGGCTTAATCTAGCCAACTTCAACAACTTGCCAAACTTGTTCACCTAGAGCCTACAAGAAAACTTTCATACGAACTTTTCAGTACGCATAATTAGTGCCATCAAATAAAGAAGGAATCAAAAGAGATTTTCCACGATCCATGACAATGGGGGTCAAGGATCACACTCAGGAAATTAATCCAATCAGAGTGTACCTGCTCTGATACCACTTGTTGGGAAATTTAGACCCCGATTGATAGAATTAACAAGTTTTAAACCCAAGTTATTAATTAGATTTATTATACATAAAACTTGTTAAAACAAACAAATATCAATATCATGTCAAAATCAAGTGCAGCGAAAAACTAAATAAGACAAGATATGATGACCTAGGAAAACCAATGAAACCAACTAGTTTCACAGTAAAAAATTTGGGGGGAAATTTTCCCGAAAAGCAATCCACTATAGTAAAGAGAAGTTTCAGATCTAGTACAAAACTTTTGTCCCCAGACTCTATAATCTCCGTAGATGAACTCACGGTAGAAACCTTCTACCGCTTTAGAACCTCTGAACTCTTCAATATATGAACGCCGCCCTTTGATGCATGGATCCCAGTATGTGACTAACTCCTTTGCACGAATCCCAGTACGTGACTCACTCACCAACTTGAGGAAGAAGAATGTTGGCTGCAAAGTTCTTCACTTTATCAACAATGAAGATCAAGAAGCACTTGGTTACAAAACCCTAAAGAGCAAAAACGCAGTAGCTTCTTTTTGAGAGAATAAGGCTTCGGTCGCTTTTTGCATATATTCGCCTTGTATTCTCTTATGTGACGGCTTCTAAAATAAGCCTTATATATGCTTAGGGTTGTGAGAAAAGAAACCCTACACAAATACAAAAGCCTGACCTAAAAATCAGATTTGAAAATTCTGATTTCCGTAACCTCGATAGATATATCGACAGATAGCAGGTGTCGAGCCTCATTAAACCTCGATAGATAGCTATCTGTCGAGTTGCTGTCTGCAGATGTCCAGCTATCTGTCCAGCTTTAGTAAACACATTTTCTTCATTCACTTGTTTCTTGGTCCAATCTTCATGACTTTAATACTAAACTTGAAACCTTATTTCTTGAAGTATTAAACACATCTTAGATCTACCCAATTACAAGTAAAGTGCGTTTTGTTAAAGAATTAGCCAATTACATAAAAGACGTCCTTAACAAAGAAGTAGCAAAATGGCTTAAGGATGCAAAAAGCAAGATAGTAAAGGGGTAAGGCATGTGCTATTGCCTATTTGTGGATAGGATTCCATGTTAATATGTTATCGAAAAGGTCTAGAATACAAAAATGATCACAAGTTCTTGCCACATTTGTGATTTGGTAGAGTGTGATTGGTGGAAAAAAAAAATGGTAGATCCACGTGTAAGTGATGAATAACCACTTACAACCTACAATGTCAAAGTTGTGGCAAAAAAATTATGAAATAATTTGTGGTCTTAGAATTACTCTATTTTATCTTTGGTATGTAAGAGTGGAAAAAATAAAAAATAAAAAATAGATAAAAAATTGAGAATCGCATCGCTAACATTAATTAATAAATTATTTGTTTATGAATTGTCCAGGTGTGAAACCATTGGACTAAAATTTGTTTAAATTATTTTATATTATTTGGCCTATTTCAATTTTTGTTTGAAATTTTTTTATTTCGGTTGATTATTTGAATGGTATTTATTAAAATATTTAGTTTTTTTTATATAATTTTTATGTTAATATGTTATAAAAAGCTAAAAGCTATTTTTTTTTTTAATTAAAAAACTAAAAGTTAGATTATTTGAAAAACCATGGTGCTGGGTTTGGGCCCACTTTTCTTTTAGTAACATCTGATTGAGCCCATTTGGGCTTATCCAGGCCCAACCCTCTTCAATCTGAATTGAATTCCTCAAGTTTTATTGGTTTGCTTACTTGGGTCCATTACTTAGGCCCTTGTGGGTGTTCAGCACGGGGCATGGTTTGACAAGCCTAGACCTGCAAGCCCGTTTTTTATTAATAGCTCTCTTGTATTTGCTTCGTTAATCTGAATCATGGCTTGGGTTATGGCTTGCCCGTGGGCCTGTTTAGCTTGGGCTCACCTTTGGTCTTGGGCTTGTGACAGCCCCCAAAAAAGTAACCCAGAATGAAAACCTAATAGTAACGCAGTACACCGTTTTTATAGTACCATGAAAACATAACACAGTACACAGAGTTATGTTATAACCAACGTTCAGGTGGCCTAGTTGGTAAGATACTGAACCGGCAAGTCTCAGGACTTAGGTTCAAGCCTCAACAGTTAGCTGTGTGTTGGTGCTTTTTATATCTCATCTTTATCCCAAACGGTCCAAAAAAATAATAAGTGAGTTTATCACAGGCCGGGAGTATGGGGTCTCATCAAGGAGCAGGTAGAGTGTTACTATGGTCACGCACAGGTAGGGAAGCCACACTGATCGTCCCCTTCTACCCTTTTTTCGAGAACCAAAGAGTTATGTTATAGGCTTGACGCAACAGAATAATTGAATAAACAACAGTTTTATTATTGTAACAGTATATACCAAACTTGCTGGGTAAATAAAGTCCCTTCTATGTGTATCAAAAGTGTACTTGGTTCTTAATTTTGTTTGAAGCACGATTCATCATCATGTAAAATGCTTTCTCCTTTCTCTAAGAAATGTTGGTGCGAACTATTAAAGGTTTAATCACAGCAAAACTTTCGCAAAATTGAGGTACATTATATACCAATCTTGCTGCATAAAGATGGATATGTAAGCCACCATTTATAGGAAAAGTGTGCACAGTTCGAAACTTGTACAACATACCAGTCTTGCTTTAGTAAAAGTGAAAATAAAGTTTAGTTTCGTGCTAGCTTCATATCAAACCTATATCATAAAACTAGTTAAACTTCAGTACTTCACAAAAGCGTGTACAACTGTACATTTGTTTTTTTGATATATGAATAAAGTTCAAATTGGAGAGAGGTCCCCATAGTTTTTATCAAATAGGATAATATTATATGTATTTAACAATCTTAAACAAATTGTTTCTGGTATACATTTTTCTCCAGAAAGTAATCCATATCTAGCTAAAGAGGAAGAAATATCAAATATGTATACGCACACCTTGTTTCTTTTTATTTCCTTATGATATATTTCCTTCTCTAGCTTGAAAAATTATTTTCGTCGCTTACTAATAAAAGACAGATTGTGTTTAATCCTCCAAAGTTATCATTAAACATAAAGTTCATGTGTATACTTTAGTGGTTTTTGCAAAACCCATTTGTTGACGTTGATTTAGCGAGAAATGTGGTAGGTACGCATTTTGTTCAAAGATTGGTCATATGATACAATAATCACCAATAACAATTTACTTACATAAGCGTCAAACAAAGTTAAAAATATGCAACGACAACCAAACTTTATTCATAAATTTTGGGGCTATTTTCAATAAATTAGTCTCAAGTATAGTTAAAAGCAACACTAGTAAATAATTAAAACTTTTTTACCAAAAAAATAATAATAATTAAAACTTCCATGCTCAGCACATGTTAAAGAAAACACAAAAGCTATATCATAAATAATTGAACATTCAACCGGAATCACATCAATTAATTGTAGATTAAAACTTTATGTTGGATTCCAAAAACGGGAATCACATCAATCACTGGATGCAAGAACCACATATATTGGGCTCCCAATGAGCTTCACATACTAAATGCTAGGGTGCATGGTTGATGGAAACCTTAGATTAATAAATAGAGAGCAAACAAGGAGGAGAGAGAAAGAGAGCACTAAATAGCAAGAGTGGACTGAACTCTCTCTCTCTCTCTCTCTCATTAGATTATATGGAGTCCTCACCTGATTTACTTATAATGGGCAAAATCAAGAAAACATAAATACAAAATACGTTGCAAGAAACATTATTCTAATTTATGAAATAAATATTAAAAGACCTTATTTCCTAGTTTCAATCTAGGGAATCCAAATAAATCGCTTTACCTCTTAAGTATTTTTCAAATAATTATTAATCTACATTACTCAATCAATTTAAGTTTTGAGATTAGGTGATGAGATGTAAAGGTATTAGGTACCCTCTTTGTTCAATACGAAGGCTGGTCTCATTGTATGTAATGGCCACTAATAATTACCATACACAAATATCAATAAAGTTACAAGCAAAACTAATAAAATTTTAAAACTTCCTTGCTATTACATGTACCACCCCCCCTCCCCCCAAAAAAAAAACTAACTAACTAACTAACTAAATAGCATTATAAATAATTGAAAATTCAACAATAATCAAATGTAATGTTGGATTAAATCTTGAGATCACAAGCACATATAAAGTGATTCAAAGAAGTGAAAAATTAATCCCATATATACATTAAAAATAATTTAAAAAAAAAAATTTCCTGTTGGGCATATCTTGTATATTCCAAGCTTGTTATGTTTGTCAAAGTCATATAGTTGCTTTTGAAAAGTATCTATGTTTTGTCCCCCAACTTACACACCATTCAAATAAGAGTAACAATCCTAAGTTTGTCAGTTAAGATTTCCTAGTACTATCCAGTATAAATTACTACTGCAAATACTAGGACAACAAACTTAAAATTTTCAACATTCCCAAAAAAAAAAGCCGGTACAAATTTCAATTGGCTTCTTGGGTGCAAACTTGCTCTAGCTTTAATGGAGCATGTCATTTCCACGGAGTTCCATTCAAGGAAGGCTGTCGAAAGAAAAGCCGGTGAATCAAGCAAACACATCACTGAGGAGGCCCTAATACAGATCATTTCAATCTAGAATACCTTGTCGAAAAGGTTTGAAATGGTAAGGGAGGCAGGGAAAAATGAGAAGAATAAATCTCCAATGCCAAAGATACAGAAGGTTACATTCTTGCTGCGAAATGACAAGGATTTTGAGAAATACTATGAGCCACGAGTGATCTCACTCGGTCCAATCCATCATGGTAAGCCAAAGTACCAACTAGGAGAGAAGTACAAGCTTGTATTGACATCTGAGTTCATTGAAAGCAGTGGGAAGAGTATGGAAGAAGTACACAAGAAGATTCAGGATAACATCAAGGAACTGAGGGATTGCTTCGAGAAGGAGGTGACGATGGACTTTAATGATGAGGCGCTGGCTTGGTTGCTGTTCGTGGACGGCTGTGCAATACTACAATTCATATACTGCGTTAGTACTAAGGACAAGTTCAAAGATTTGAGTATAAAAGATGACAGAGTAGCCTTTGGACATCAGGATTTGTTTTTGCTGGAGAAACAGCTTCCATTTTCTCTCCTCGAATGGTTGATGAGCTTGAGCAAGATGAAAAAGCAGTTGGAGGATTCGATTGATACATCATTGAAGGGTTCGTCAAGGTACCAAAGGATCAGCATTCAACTTGCTGGCTAAATTGGTTATCAAAGAAACTCTAGCAACAGAGAGCATCGGAGCAGCAACAACGAGACAGCCGTAAGACCCATAACTCAGAGAAGAAGTCACAAGATCAATCAATATCACTAAATATTGGAGAGCCCGAGCGCATGCACATCCATTTTCTCGACAAACTAAGGACAAGTCTCCTGGCTAATCATGGTGGACAAAAGGAATATTTCATCAACCTAGAGACTCAAAACGACCTTAATTGGCAATCATATCGCAACATTCAGGAGCTTCAAGCAACAGGTATCTATTTGAAATGTAGCAAAAATAGAAGCTTGATCACTGAAAACTTATTGAGGGTCTATTTGGATAGAACTTATTGCTGAAAACTGAAAACACTGTAGCAAGAATAATTTTAAAATGTGTGAATAGTACCGCGGGACCCATTTTTAATGAAAAAATGGCTGAAAAGTAAAATTTGTGAGTCCGTGAACAGTGCACGAATGCACTGTTCACGGAAGACTTGGTCAACAACTGCGGCTGGGAAGGAAAAAAAAAAAAAAAACTGAAGACTGAACGTGGACGTGGACGCGGGACGTTGGATCCAAACACATTTTGAGTCTGAGAGACTTTTTTTAGTACATTGCTTTGTTTTGGATTTCTTTGGCTTCCTCCAATTATAGTAGATGACTCAACTGGGCCCAAGTTCTTCAATTTGATAGCCTACGAGATGTGTCCGGATTTCAACAATGATTATGGTGTCACCTCATACATATCATTCCTCGATTCTCTCATTGATGAAGCCAATGATGTTAAGGAGCTAAGGAAAGCTGGGATACTCTACAACCTCCTTGGCAGTGACGAAGAAGTGACTCAACTCTTCAATGAGATAGGCACCGATTTGGTACCTAACAACAAAATAAATAGCGATGTTAGATCTAGAATTCAGAAGTATTACAAGAACAAGGGGAAGACTTGGATATCTCAAGCCATTCATGACCATTTCAGCAGCTCTGGACAATCCTGGCTTTTCTTGGCTCTTTATTGGCACTTACTCTTAGTTTTGTACAGACTTGGTACACTATCCCTTAGCTTAAATACATGAAATTCTATTATGCTTCCTTTGTTTCCTAATAAAGACACATAAAAGTACATCACGAGTTCTGCACCAAATTTCTAAACAGGATCCTCGTTTTACTTGAAATGAAGAAAATATGTTTAGCCATTAAGATTTTATTTCATGCATAGTGTTAGAAATACTGAATTGAATAGTATTGTATTTCTCACTGAAAGAATATACATGAGTGCCTTTATATAGGAGGCATATGAGTGTAGTACAAGTAAATATGAGTGTAGTACAAGTAAGAGTGCTATACAAGTAAGAGTGCTAAATAAGTAAACTAGTTGGGCCTAAAGCCCACAACACTATATATGTTAACAGCCCTCCTCAAACTCAAGGTGGATGTGAGACCAACTTGAGGTTGTCAACCAAAGTACGAAGGCGTCCCTTAGGATGTGACTTGGTGAAGATATCTGTAAGTTGATCTATAGAGGAGACTGAGATTAGCTTGAGAGCACCAAGGACAAGATGATAACGGATAAAATGACAATCGATCTCGATGTGTTTAGTCCGTTCATGAAAGACATCATTGTGAGCAATATGAATGGCACTTTTGTTGTCACAATAAAGAGGAGTAGCAGAGGATGTCGACATACCTAAGTCTTTGAGAAGCCATCGTAGCCAAAGAAGCTCAGATGTGGTATCAGCAAGGGCACGATATTCTGCTTCAGTACTAGAACGGGCCACATGAGTTTGTTTCTTGCTTTGCCAAGAAATCAGAGAAGAACTAAGAAGAAAGCAATAACCAGTGGTGAGCAGAACCCGCGATCAAGGATCTCCTCGCCCAATCAAGATCGAAATGCACTGAGAACAAGAGGAGACCTAGCAGCAGTAGAAAAGACCATGGAAGAGAGTGCCCTTTAGGTACCGAAGAATGCGCAGACAAAGATAGTGAGTCGATCGTGGAGTAGACAGATGTATATTGGCTCACCCGGTGAACAAAGCATAGGAAATGTCCGGAAGAGTAACAAGGAGATAAACTAGGCCGCCAACTAAGCATCCGTAAAGAGAGGGATTAGACAATGGTTTCCCCTTGAGGGAGTCGTATGCGCATTAAGCTCGACCTGAGTGTCAACAAGCCTTGCTATCACGAGTCCAAATTCTAGACAAGAGTTCGCAGGCATACTTGGCTTGAGTAATGTAAAGTCCATCTCGTAGAATGAGTGATTTCAAGACCCAAGAAGTAGCCGAGATGTCCAAGATCTTTCATCTCAAACTCGCCGACCGAGAAAATCTTTGAGTTCTTGAATGCCACCGAGGTCATCACCAGCTTATGATCATATCATCCACATACAAAGGAGAAGTAAAATAGTGCATTTGTCGCTGCGACGAAGAAATAAGGCAGAATCATAATGACCGGCCATGTAACCCAAACGAGAGATGGTAGAGCTGAACTTGGCAAACCAAGCACGTGGAGCTTGTTTAAGGCCATAAAGTGCACGTCGAAGGTGACAAACCTTATTTGATTCAACAGAGAGACCAGGAGGAGGTTGCATATAAACTTCTTCACTCAAATCCCCATTAAGGAATGCATTTTTGACATCCATCTGGAAAAGATCCCATTTACCGGCAAAGAATAACAAGAGGGCACGAACAGATGAGATACGAGCAACCGGAGCAAAGGTCTCTTCATAATCAATCCCATACTCTTGTGTAAAACCTTTTGCAACAAGACAAGCTTTGTAGCGCTCAATGAACCCATCAGAGCGAGTCTTAATCTTGTAGATCCACTTACAACCAACCACAAACATTTCCTGTGAGAGTGACCAAGTCCCAAGTATGGTTTTTAGATAATGCATCAAGTTCCTCTTTCATTGCACCGCCATAAAGGGTCGCGGGAAGCCTCACGATAGGTGCGAGGCTCGTGCAATGTAGCAAGGGCAAAGTGTAACAATGATAGTCAAATAAATGTGCAGGAATAGACCTTACCCGAGTCAAGTGACGAGGTGGAATGTCTTGTACATGATCTTCAAAGGAGCAGAGCAGGGGAACCGTAATCAAGGTTGGGTAGCTCGTCTTCGACCTCGTTCATCTTCCACCCGTTCATTAAAAGGGGAACTAGGAAAGTGGATCAAGGATTTTTGGTGGTTGGACAGAGAAGTTAATAGGAGAATCAGAGCTAGCGCAAGAGGATCAGATCGCCATGAGGTCAAGAGCAAGGTACAGAAGGAATTTGCGTCTCATCCGGAAATAGATCTAAGATGTAAGAGGAAGATAAAGAAGCACGAAGTGAGAGAGCTCGACAAAGAGGCGATGTTCCCAAAAGACAAATATCAAGGGAGACACGAAGACGATGAGAAATAGGATCATAACACCGATACCCCTTTTGAAGTTTCGCCATAACCAAGAAAAAACAACAAAGTCTTGACCTAGTGCTCAAGTTTGTTATGCTCATGTGGCCGAAGAAGAACGAAACAAGCGTGAGCCGAATGAGCGTAGGTGGTGATAGTCCGGAGGTGACCCAAAAAGGCGCTCATATGGAGTTTGATTTTGGATGACAGATCTGGAATGCGATTAATAGTATGAACAAGATGAAGAGCAGCCTTCGCCCCAAAAAGGAGCAAGCAGGAACTTTAGCAGAGAGAAGAAGAGCACGAACAAGTTGTCAAGAATATGACGAAGTTTTCGTTCGGCTCTACCATTTTGCCGAGAGGTACCTCGGACAAGTTAGTTAATGAACAAGGCTATAGGAATGCAAAACAGCTTGGAAAGCATATCGAGTGTACTCAAGAGCATTATCGTATCGAAAAAATTTTGATACGTTTAGAAAATTGAGTTTCAACCATTTTTGCAAAATTAGAATACATTTGCAATAATTCGTAACGATGTTTCATATTAAAGATCCAAATTTATAGCGAGAGTAATCATCAACAAAGACAACAAAATATCGAGATCCACCAATACTAGAGACGAAGAAGGTCCCCAAACATCGAATGAATAAGGTCAAAGATATCAAGGATATAGATTCACTAGAATTGAAAGGCAAAGCCGGTTGTTTTCCTAATTGACATGAAACACAATCAAAATTTTCTCGTAGACACCGAACCTAGCAAACCTCTAAGCCAATTGTTGTACACGTGAAGAAGATGCGTGACCAAGTCGAGCATGCCAAAGAGCAAGAGAAGGAATGGGAGGAAACTGCAACAGCTCGCGGCATAGAAATGTGAGCAACAAGTGGAAGACGAAGGTTGTCCACGGAAACATATGCCCAACTCCGGGACCGGTCCCTAGCTCCCCGTCCCGTCCTTGGATCCCGCACAATACACCTAATAATCAAATATGATTCGATAACCCAACTCACTAATTGTCCCTACGTAAAACAAATTGTAAGAAAGGTCAGAACATTAAAGACCCTTTAAACTAGAAGTCGTGAGGTTGAAACGGAACCCATATTATGACCAAACATTGTGGAACCATTTGCCGTGCGAATAGTAAAGAGGGTGTGGTGCGCATTTAAGTTCGTAAAATAAGGATGAGTGAGGTGTCATGTGATTGCAACAAGCAGAATCCATAAGCCAAGAAGAAGGAGACATACCGGACAAAGCTGAGAGAGAAGAGGAATAAGATGCATTACCAACCATACGAATGACATTGGCGATGATGTTTTTAAGGTCATCTGTGGTCATGGTGAAAGTGCGACCTGAAGACTTAGACTGTGCAAAGACGGGAGCCATTGGTTGGGCACTCTCAATGTTAGCAATAGTGGCAGAAGAACCTGAAACAGCTGATTTATTGCGCTGAAAGCAAGTCTCAATATTATGGCCAAAACGTTTGCAAAAATTGCAAAAGCGTTTACTAGATTGTCTGCGATGATTGTTGCAAAAGGAAGAAGACCTGTCCTTATTCTTCATTTAGAAGCAAAATATGCAAAAATGGATTGCAAAAATGAAATCTACGCGAAAAACTGAGTAAGGAGAACCTGGACTGAAAAAGTCAACTCCAGAAAAGTCAACGGTCAAAGTCAATGGTCAAAGTCAACGGTAGCTGACGTGGCAGGCTGACGTGGCTTGCTGACGTGGCAAATGACGTGGCTAGGGCTGACGTCAGCAGGATCAGTATGGCGCGTGGAGGCGCGTGGCAGCGCGTGGCGGCTCGGTTCGGCGCGTGGAGGCGCGTGGGCGCGTGAATCGCGCGGCAGCAAAACTCGGCGGCGCGAGGGCGCGTGAAGACTCCGATAACTGTGAGGTTTTCACGAAAAAGATAGATCGGAGCAAGACGATCTTCGTGGTACCTTCGAAAAATTTTTCGGAGCAATATTCACTAGCGCGGTGCCGAAAAAGGCAAAGGGTCTTTGCAAAGATTCGACTCCTCAATCCGCGGCTATCACAGTCCGAACTCCGAGGACGATGTCCGGAAGACTCGAAGGTTCAACAACAAAGGCTGCGGCGCTGTCGTGATACGGAAGCAATATTGAGAACGAAGTTACACCAATAAAGACAAGATCGTTAAGAAAAGGTCGCAGCGCTCGATACCATGTTAGAAATACTGAATTGAATAGTATTGTATTTCTCACTGAAAGAATATACATGAGTGCCTTTATATAGGAGGCATATAAGTGTAGTACAAGTAAATATGAGTGTAGTACAAGTAAGAGTGCTATACAAGTAAGAGTGCTAAACAAGTAAACTAGTTGGGCCTAAAGCCCACAACAATATATATGTTAACACATAGTAATGTTGGTTATCTCATTTATGGTCCATAGAGGGGAGGGGGAGTATAATAGAGTAAAAATGACTCAAAATTAACTTATTTTTAGTCAACTTAACTCTACACTCCTCCACTCCCTCTCCTTTTTTCCCCAATTCAAACGGGCCCTTAGTTTTTTTTTTTTTTTTTTTTGTTTGCATGGAAGTACGGGTAAATATACTGATCTCTTGTTTTGGTATAATAATGATTAATTAATGTGCAATAAATTTAATATATAATTTTATCCCAATTATTCCCGTATTCTATGATTTAGCTTTGAAATTAAAGTAAATCACAATAGATACTCTTCTCTCTAGGCGCAAAAAATTATATTGCAAATGTTTGAATTTTCATTTGAGATACCATCAAGTTTAAAATCCATAAATGGACAAGCAAAGATTTTCTTTTTTATTCGTTTTAAAATGTTTGAGTAATACTATAGCTACTATAAATTTTATTACATGAATTTCATAAATTAGTGCTCAATTAGTTTAACTTTTAAAATCTCTTGTCATCAAATAAGAAAACTATGTTCAAATGGTTCAAATCTTGCTTATATAAAAAATTATTTGGTGTTTTAGCTTGTACGGATGCCATAAGTTCAAACTTTATAATATCTATTAAAAAAATAGATGATATGTCACTAAGTATAAAAGCTAATTTAAGTACTTATTTCTGCCTAAAAAAAAAAAACTTATTTATTTTGTTGTTGAAATGCGTTTTTATTATCATGTTAGTTTGTTAGTGTTTCATACTGAAATTGGGGGTAGCATTACTTCCCTAAAAGATTTTAGCTGTAGAAGAAATTTAGATTTAAATTAATAAGTAACATAACAGGCATAGGCTTGTGTTAGAGAAATAAACATAGATTTTAAATAAAATTTATTTATGATTTGAATTCATACTTTTTTGATAATTCAATAGTTATAATAAGAAGAGGGGATTAATTTCAATATTGAATGTTATGGATACACTAAGAGATGCCAACCAATTGAATGTCATGACCCTTAAGTGATCACTTTTAATAAAGCAATTACGGTTAGTAATAGAATCTCAATTAAAAGAGTAATTTAAATTTTACAGACTCTTAGTAATAAAATTTCACCTAAATTAAAATTATTTCCATGAGTTTCCCTCCAATATATATATTCTTTAGTTTAATAATGTACTTATGGTTGGTGGTGAGTTTATTATTATTATTTTGGCCAAAATGCAAAATTCACTATTTAAGTTTCACTACATTTTATTTCAGTCCTATAAGTTTGCATTTTGTCATTTTAATTATCTAAGTTTTAATCCTCCTCAATTCAATTTTCCATTAACATTTCATCCATGTCTGCGGATAATCATATTTAATTTTTATTTAATTATTTATTTCTTAAATTAAAGAAAAAATGTTTATTTAATTTTTTTTTTAAAAACCCAGAAATTAACCCCCACCTACGTTGTCCATCTCTCCATCCCCACACCTAAAGAACCCCAATTTTTTCAATTGTCAGAACATACATGAACAACAAAGAGCCAGTAGTGATGGTGGTGTTGTTGGGTTGGCTCGGTTCCAAGACCAAGCACCTTAAGGAATACGTGGATTGGTAAAATTCTAGGGGCTTTCATGCCTCCACATTCGTCACTCATGATATCGACAAACTATTGTGGTTTGATTTAGGCCAAAGAATTGAGCATCAAATTGCAACATTGGGAAACAAGCTTGTATCCTGGCCCAGGATTCCTAGGTTTCGGATAAGGAAGAGGATGGTAGAGAACACTGCTTAGTTTTTCACACATTTAGCAACACCATTTGGTTTGTGTAGGTTGATTGCTATCTTAAAACTTAAAATTAAGCTTTCATTGGTTTTAAAGGATCAGGTGTTAGCGTTTATTAATTGTTGTTTGCCTTGGTTTTTTTGCAACTATGGTTCCATTTTGAAGATTTTGAAGGGTAGTGAATACCTGATGGATAAGGTTAAAGGATGCATTGTTGATTCGGGAGCAATGGAGCCCTTTAATCCTAAAGTAAAAAGTGCAACAAAAAAAAAAAATCTAGTAGTCTAATTTGTTTGATTTCATAAATAATTAAATAAAAATTAAATATGGTTAACAGTAGACATGGATGGAATGTTAACTAGAGACTGAATTGAGGAAGAGTAAAACTTAGAGGGCTGATCTGACAGAATGCAAACTAAATTAGTGAAATTTAGAGGGTCAATTTTACATTTTGGCCTATTATTTTTTAATGTGCCAATATTATTCTTTTGTTAGGTGTAGGTATTGAACAGGAGATAAAGATAGGGCATTTATTTAATATTAATGCAATCAACGTAGAGAAAGTAATTTTTATTATATATAATATAAGACATGAAATACTATAATCACCTAATAAACCTATACTTTCGCTTTAGATTTATAGGGTCTCAATTTGACTTAAAATGTGACTAATTTATATTGTATGATTGAATATTTTCCCGAGAAATTAGGCCAAAATCATTCATAAGATGGTGCATCAGTGCACTAGACAAGATACAATACAGACATCTATTTAAAATAGACACGAGTCTACATTATATCGTGTCTAACGCACTAAACAAAAACCATGTTTATTTATTAACGTTGTTAATCCCTTTAGTCCAATGATTAAGCTAGACGATAAAGGTAACCCTCTATCCTCTTCTCACTTGCTAAATGCTAATTAATCCTACAAGTACAATTATAATATGATGAATATTCCTGGTCTATTTTCCTAGCTTCCATGTTTAGTAAAACATGAACTATGTGTTACCCACTAGATTTAAAAAGGTAAAAACATATTATAGAGTACAGACAAACCTGCAGCTACAATTCCAACATACCAAACTGAGACTTTTGAAAAAGAAAAAAATTTATCTTTTATTTTATTTTTATTTTTTTTTTGAGAGAGAGAACTTTGAGATTTCAGTTTGTGGATAAAAAAAAATTATTTAGAAACAGTTTGTGGACATGACTAAAAAGAAATATTTTCCTTATCTTTGGTTCGATTAATTTAATTTCCTATGAAAAAATGAAACTCTGATTACAAACTATCCCAAACTGTCAAAATATAAATCTTCTATTGATTTTCTCAATTTTCCGATAAAATATTTTGACATAAATTGGGTCTTTTGCGAATAAATAATGTCCAAATAAATTATTTATTTAATATAAAAATGTACATATTATTTTGTCAAATTAATGAGGAAGCGAGAATTAGCTATAGAAGTCAAGTTCTTATATATATAAAAAAAATAACATTAAAAAAAGAAGCTATAGAAGTCAAGTTGAAAAAGGGAAAAGAGTTGGAGGAAGTCATAAAACAAGTGAAAAAAATAATAATAGTAAGGAGAAGACAGGATATAAAGGAGCCACTAGTTGTGATAAAAGCTAAGCTAAAAAAATTATGTCAACTTTCTCATTTAATCTATATTATTAATAACATGATTCATGATTGAAATTCACCATTTTAGATACTAAAATATCCCCGTACCAATTCTTAAACTTTATAAAATACCTATCTTTTAGTTGAATAATTTTTAATTTAAAAACATAAATTGATTAAAAAAATTTACTATTTTTAAAAAAGTGCCTAACTTTTAGGCAATTAAAAATTAAGACATTATCTCTATCTCACTTTTAAACATTATTTCACTAAACTCAAAATAAAAAACAAAGAAAAGCTTTATTGTACACACGTGTGATGATTCTTGGTTTAAAATATCATGTTCATTTGTTATAACTGGATGGTTTTACATTCATCTATGGATATACAAGCAGTAGCATCTATCCGAAACTATATGCTACACATATACACCCCGTACTCAATGATTGTATATCTAAATATTCCAAGCTTGATGTTGGGATAAAGTAAAAATATAGTTCTTTCACAAAAGTATGGTTGTTTAATAGCGTAACTCGGGACTGGAGTAGCATAACGTAAAGACATGCTCAAGAGTCAAGATCCTAATACTAAAAATTCCTAAATAGCGTAAAGACCAAATTCTTAACACTAAAATGCTAATCAATGATATCATTAATCATAAACCTTAATGCTATACAGTAGATATGATAAACTTTCTTTGAAATCTTTTTTTTTTTTGTTGATAACCTAGCATTTATGTTTTATCTTTACATCAAGCAAGGTATCTAAATGGCATATATGTGTGTGTTTATATATGAATACAAATCCTCTGTACCATTTTTTGTGTTTCATCAATCACAACTTGCCATGTATTTGTTTCATTTTCCTTACAAAATAAGCAAAGTTTAAAATGAAAAAAAAAAAATTTATAACAAGTTGTAATTGATGGAACATGAAGTGGAACGCAAAATGTGCTACAGAAGATTTGTATTCTTTACATGCACGTGCACGAAGGAAATCGTATCAAACTTGTTATGTAAATAAAGTTGGAAGGAAATGCTAGATTAATCACGAAGGGGATCATATCAAACTTGTTATGTAATAAAGTCTGAAGGAACCCACTTTTTCTTGTGTGACAATTAACATTTTCTTTTTCTTTTTTTTTCTTTTTTTGAAATTCTGGGCAAAGATGATCCGACAATTAGCAGATAACATAAAGCTAGTATAAAAACAAAGAATTCCCTGAAACTAATTCCTGTTCGATGGATAAGAACAAAAAGCTAGTCATAATTCATGGTTTATTCAAGAATTGTGCCATGTAATAAAATCCTTCAACTACTTTCACTTTCTTCTATATTTTTTCCACATATCTTGTAGATGAATAGATTCCATACTTGCGATGCCTATCAAGTCATAAAATGTAGCTGCTTCATAACACTGTACATTTAGTCCCCAAGTAATTAAATAATCGACTAAGTCCTAAATTTCTCAAGCCTAAGTTTCCACGTGCTATAAATGACCGTAAATATACAAGCACAGCTAAGTTCCAAAATTCAATTGCAGCAAATTTGTTATGCATTCTGTTTCCATGGAGTCCTGTTTGAGTAACGCTGTCACAAGAGAAGCTTGCGAAACAAGTGGAGGTGCCACTGAGGAGGCCCAAGTGCACAGCATTTCAATAGAAACAAGTACCCTGGAGGCAAGGTTTGAAACTGTAAAGAAGGCAGGAGAAAATGCAAAGAATCACTCTTCATCTCCAAAGATACAAAAGGTTATATTCTTGCTGCGAGATCAAGAGGATTTTAAGAAGTATTATGAGCCGAGGGTGGTATCACTTGGTCCCATCCATCATGGTAAAGAAAAGTACAAGCTAGCAGAAGAGTACAAGCTTCTGCTGACATATGAATTCGTCAATGGTAGCGGCAAGGAGATAAATGATTTATACAAGAAGATTGGGGAGAACATCAAGGAACTGAGGGAATGCTTTGAGGAGGAGGTGACCAAAAAATATGATGATGAGGCCCTGGCTTGGCTGTTGTTCGTGGATGGTTGTGCAATACTACAATACATATACTGCGCTACTAAAGACCAGTTCAAACAGTTGAACATAAAAACTGACAGTGTTACATTTGGACAACAGGATTTGTTCTTGCTGGAGAACCAAGTTCCTTATCGTCTCCTCAAATGGTTGATGGGCTTGAGTAAGATGGAAAAGGAGTTGAGTGAATCAATTGAAAGTTACATTGCACACCACTGTATGGTACCAGACAATCAGCAATTGAAGCAGCAAGAAACAAAAGGCAAGAGAGGCGATACAGTTCGTTCAGAGGAGAAGCTAAAAGAAAAAATAATATCAATGGATAAAGAGCCCATCCATCTTCTAGATCATCTGAGGACAAAACTCTTGGGTAAAGCACAACTGGAATCTATTATGATGCCGAAGAGAAATACAGGCCAAGATTGGGAATCCTATCGCAATGTTCAGGAGCTTAAAGTAGCAGGTATCCGTTTGAAACGTAGTAGCGAAAGTTGCTTGCGTAACATATCATTTAGTAAACAAATCCTTCGTTTTGGGCACCTTTATCTTCCACCAATTATTGTGGATGACTCAACGAGGCCTAAGTTCTTGAACTTGATAGCCTACGAAATGTGTCTGGATTTTGAAAATGATTTCGGGATCACCTCTTACATATCTTTTCTTGATTCACTGATCGATGAAGCCAGCGATGTTAAGATGCTAAGGAAAGCACGGATACTCCAAAACTTCCTTGGCAGTGATGAAGAAGTGGCTAAGCTATTCAATGAGATAGGCACTGACTTGGTGCCTAACCCCTATATATATAAGGATGTCAAGTCCGATATTCAGGGATTCTATGACTGCAAATGTACAACATGGATGGCTCAATTCATTCACGACCATTTCAGCAGTCCTTGGACGATTCTTGCTTTCTGTGGTGTATTACTAGGACTTGGTCTAACTGCCGCTCAGACTTGGTATACTGTCGAGTCTTCCCAGTCAGGAGCCTGTGATGACTTATGCAAGAATTTAACACAAACCATGCAAAAGGTAAAGTTTTATTGATTTGCTTTCTCTTTCCAAGTGTCTAGCTAGCTAAAGTACATGGGTTCTATGCCTTTCAGTCGGTGGTTGCCAAATAAAAACACTTTAATAAGAATTCAACACTAGTTATGTTTTCAAAGAATTCAACATTAGTTATGTTTTCACATGGGCCATCATCCCTAGGCCTTATATTGTATAAATTTGTTTAATTTGGTCTTGATGTTTTCGTGAATGTATGAAATAAGTCAGAGTGTGCATTCCAAATTGATGTAATGTGTGTGAAATGGAAATAATTATGGCTAAGATTTTGTGTGCAACTTGTGTTAAATGTATATGTAATTAAGTTTGAGATGAATACTTGATCAAATATGTCGCCTATATTATGATTTAATCTTGTAAAGAAAAAGGTGGAAATAGAGACTCAAATCTCTCTGTCCTCTCTTTTCTAAATGCAAGGGGCAGTTGCGCAGTAGCATTTGTGAACTGTGTATCAACTTGTTGCTACATTCTCTTGTCATTGTGCAAGAGGCCTGGGATCTCATCCCATCTATCAAGGAGGGAAGTTTGAGTATTGAGGGAGTGTTAACTATTATGAATGAAATAGAAAATTGCTGAGATTGTAGAGAAGAAGCAATAGGAAAGAGTAGAGGACACAAGGGTTATGTGTTTCGAAGTGACAGCCTATGTCCATGGAAGAAGTCCTTGATGGCTACATCTTCACTTTCACTAGCATTAGAATGATCACAAAATAGATGAGAATCAAAAGGTAGAGATCCTCTAGGTGCCATAATGAATAATCTAAAAGAAAATGACAATGGCAAAACAAAGGAACAAGTACAAGTCATATAAGGCTATGCAATATGCTCTTAATAACCTTGTATGATCATAGTGGATGCCCTAAGCTAGAGTACATGAAGCGCACACAATGATTTATGCAATATGAACTTGTGTGCGGCATTCTAACAAACAGTTTGTGTGCAATAGCGAAAAAGGCAATTTCAGGAGCTCTAGGTAACGTCTAGTTTCCCCACATTTTACACGCACACAATATAAACTACTCAAGGGCAGAACACACTGCCAATATGAACCATATGAAAACACCAAAGCCGCCATTCAAGATTTTGTTCATAATACATGCGTGAATATGAGATGGTCCAAAAAACTCCTATGAAAAAGTTCCATCGATCGAGAGTTCGAGACACAATCGTAGAAAATTTCGATTGATTAAAAAATCGATCGGAAAATTAGAAATTTTGTCAAACAAGTTCGATCAATCGAAAAGCAATTGAAGAGCGACTGAAAATTACAGAAATGATGCTACTGAAGTTCAAAACCCTCTAAATGATCTAGATGCAACAAACTATAATACGATCAACATATACTCTTGCAACTAGACAAATGACTACTTCTATTAAGCCACTTATACAAATGATCTCAAACGTGATCTCAAACGTGGGATGCGAAAGTGTCAAAAACTAGAACACACAACAAAAAAACACGTTTGCTTCTAAAAATAAAATTGAATCTATCAAGAGTTTCTTGATAGACAAAAATATATATTCTAAAATAATCCCTAAATAATACATAACTATAACATGACCCAAACTTGACTTAAAATACATTAAAATCACCTAAAAATAAGAAAAAAAAATGCTCTAAACCTAAAATAACAAAAATTACAAATTAAATACCAAAATTAATAAATTACAGTAATTAAATAGTAAATTGTGTCCTACATCAGACCCCTCTACTTGAAACAAACTCGTCTTCAAGTTCATCTTTGAAATCTAAAATCTTCCGCTCCAAATAAACAAATACTTCGAATGCTTGAGCCTCTTGATCTTCTTTCCATACTTACAACTCATCAATGGAATAAACAAATCAACTTGAATTTTTTTTTCCTTAGTCTTCATACAATTGTTGAGATTTACCAAATAAAATTTGACAATTGCATCAAATCTATCAACCTCAATAAAATCAATAAACTTTGTTTTGATGTCTCCCACCAAAATAATAGGAGCTTGAACATTGCAACCATCTAACTTGATTTCATCGAAATCGTTGACAACTTCCTTTATAATTTCCTCTTTAATGGTCTCTGCTATCTCAACCTCAAGATCTTTCTCTATATTAGGGTCTTCATTAATCTCCTCCACAATCTTGATTTTAGGTTTTTCTTCTATAACAAGACCTTCATTAGTTTCCTAAAAAATCTCTATATTTTCTTCTTTGACTTCTACATATTCTTCAAGAAAAGTATTTTCTTTAACATGTAATTCTTCTTTTAATGGTGGAATATATGGCTCTTTAAAATAATTCAAGTGTGTACTTCTTGGCCAATAATAATCTTGTTTCTTATACGACAAAAGTTCATCACAGTCCAAAGAATAAAATCTGATAGCAAGCATCTTTTTCATCATTGGCCATGAAGGAATTTCGTTTTTACCTCGTATGAGTCTATCAAATTGCATTCGTTCCCACTAGCGTAAGGTATACTCTCTAAGTTTATACAGGGCAAGTTCAACTTTTCTCTCATCAAAAATATTATCATAGTCAAATAAATCATTTAGATCAAGTAACCAATCAAGAAAATCTTCTTTATAAAAATAATAATTAAAACTTGCAATTCTTTTATAAGGTCTATATGAAATTTGTTTACCAATAGGTTGCTTCTGAGTTATGTCTCCGCAACAGTTATCCCTATTGTTTCCATGCTCCAACGGCAGCATCCTAGCAAAGATATTTGTGAGTGCTAGCTATATGTCATGTAATACTTGCTAAGTTTTTTGTCACCAGAATTGCTACCGTCTCATACGTTAGCCACCAAAACAGAATAAGTTAAGGCTCTGATACCAACTAATGAGAGAGGTGAAAGCATTAAGAAGCAGAACACTGTTACTTCTAGAAAACAAGAAACAAAACATGTTTGCTTCTGAAAATAACCTCAAATCCACAAGAGGTTCCTCGAATCCACGAGGGATTCCTTGAAGCCATAAGGGTCCTTGAATCCACAAGGAGAAAGGATTTTAAGCTCCACCAGAGAAACAATAAACAAAAGTCTGAATTTTTATTAATATCAATAATCTGAAAAACATTTACAAACTTCAAGGCCTATTTAAGGGCTACGTAAAACTTGACAAATAAGAAAATATATTTTAAATAACTCCTAAAAAATTAAAATCACCTAAAAACAAGGAAATAAATGCCTTAAACCTAAAATAACAAAAATTACAAATTAAATAACAAATTAATAAATTACAATAATTAAATAATAAATTTTGTTCTTCATCAGAATGCATTAGAAACTCATTTGAGAGATGCATTGTCATAGAATTTACCAACTAAAATCAAACATTATACATACAAGGGCAAATCCAAGAATTTTTGTTTGGGACCCGGTTATAGAATTTATACTTCAGTCAAAACAAAACTCATACATATATATATATATATATATATATATATATATATATAAATATATATATATATATATATATATATTAAAGTAAGTCATATATATAATCACAATTTCTTAAGATTAAAATTTAAAAAAAAAATCTTTCTTTTAATTATGAGTACAATCATTGTATAGTTTCATAGACATGTACAAAACTATGGTGATATTATCTTCGTTATTCTAAATAATAATCTTTCTTAGAATAAAATTTATCTGTCATCACCCATCTCCAAAGTGAAATTCTTAAAATTTTTATTGTTATTACTTATTATAAATGATCAAATTGTCTCCTAGAGTGCAAAAAAACATTACGGTGGATCCAATAAAATCTTTAAAACCACAAACGGTTAAAAACTTTAGCAAATGTAAAAACAAAATTTACAATAAGAAACAAAATCAAGAAAAAAAAATTTCTATATAATCTCGATCTAAGGCAATCACTCTCTTATTTGATTTAAAGGTTTATTGAACTATCTTTTTTCTTTTTTTTTTTTGGATGAGGGGGGCTTCTTTTTTTGTAAACCAAACCATTTAAAAACCCCCACCCCTCTCTTTCCCCAAAGTATATATATTGTCTTTTCATGGAAAAGATGATCCACGACTTCGTGTATAGATAATAGCAATCATTGTATAACCTAGAATTACAAACGAAAAGTATAGGATTATAATATAAAAGAATTACAAAAGTAAAGACTTCCTTAAAATTACATATGTTTGGAGCTATCTTACTTGAATCTATTATATGTCTATTAAACGACCATTCATGTGCAGTTTTAGTTATAAGACTTTTTTAATAAGTCATGTGACTTGTTTAAATTATACATATGAGTAGTCTTATAATAGCCACATTATAGGTTTGAAAAAATAGCTCTAAATATGTTTGGAGCCAAGCTTTATCATTTTCAATATACTAAACAAGGCTGGCCACATATATCATTTTATGTCATTCTATCTTTCAAAAATAATACTCTTTAATACCTCTTTTTTTTTTTTAGAGAGTTTCAACTTATGGCATCTGCTCCTGATGATAGCTCTTTATCATCAGACCAAGACACCATCAGTTTTTGGTGTAAGTAGGGATTGAACCCCAGATCTCTTATACAAGTTGAACCCCAGATCCCTTAAGCGGGGATTTACCAGTTGAGCTAACTAGAACTCACTTATTACCTCTTGAATTGACATGTTCTTTACCATTTTTACTAATATTATTTTAGGTCTTCATTTATCTTTTGTTTGTTCTATCAACTACAATCAAGTCGTACTCCTCCTCACTACTGCACTAACATTTCTCCTTTGCATATGGTCAAACCATTTCAAGTATCTCTCTCTCTCTCTCTCTCTCTCTCTCTCTCTCTCTCTCTCTCTCTCTCTCTCTCTCTCTCTCTCTCTCTCTCTCTCAATACATTTATATGGAGTCCTCATGTGATTTACTTATTATGGACAAAATCAAGAAAACATATTAAAAAAAAATATATTACAAAAAACATTATTCCAATCTATAAAATAAATATTAAAAGACCTTATTTCCTAGTTTCATTCTAGGGAATCCAAATAGATCGCTTTGCCTCTTAAGTATTTTTCAAACAATCATTAATCTACATTACTCGATCAATTTAAGTTTTGAGACTAGATAATGAGATGTGAAGGTGTTAGGTACCCTCTTTGTTTGATATGAAGACTAGTATCATAGTACGTAATGGCCACTAATAATTAACATACACAAATATCAATAAAGTTACAAGTAAAACTAATAAAAATTCAAAACTTCCTTTGCTTATACTGTTAGGATTTGTACCCTTAAATCATATTGCATGATACTATGTATGATATTATGTATGACTTAATATTGTGATTAATAAAGTTGTTTTATTATTATCTAAAATAATGGTAACATGAATATTTGGACATTATCATATAGTTCATGAGATGCATAGTATGTGATTTAGTCACAAAAGATATAAGTCACAAGTTCTTTGTAAACTCAAAATTTTAGTTCATAGTCGGTGATGAAATTGGGTATTTTATCTGCGAAGACTATAACGTATTAACTAAGATGATTTATCTTGATCATGGAAGTTAAGACTTTTAGTTGATATGCTGACATGTTGATATGTTTTAAGAGTTAAGACATATTGAACTGAACCGCTGTAAGATTTATTATTCTCCTAACAACTGTCGAATGAATAATAAATCTCATGACTTCTATTTGAATGAACTCTTAATCTTGAGAGAATAATGGACCTGCTCATGAAGTGTAGGTTGCTTTGATATATCAGGAGTGAGACCTAAAGTAACGGTCAAAACCTCAGTATGTTGGGCAGCCACATTTAATGTTTATGGAACATATATTTTCAAGATGGAATTCATAATCTCTTAATGGAGATATAAAATATTCCCTTGAAATAAGTTTAATGGGTTTGGTTATTCAGAGTGTTAGGCCTAACCACTTTGGTAAGAAATTACTAAAGTATATATTTATGAAATTGGATTTCATAAATATATGATGAACAACTTTAAAGGATTAAACCAGGTACTCAAGGATAAGATGTAGCAATTTACAAAGCGGCAGTCTACATTCATGATTTTGTGTTACTACGAATATTTTATGAAGGGGTTGCATGTATAATAAAGTCTTGGGATATAATTTATTAATAAGGCCTAGAGTGCAATTATATTTATATAGTGATATTAAATATAATTAATGGTAACTTTGGACTTGTCAAGAGTTGACGGAAAGCCCCAAGACCCATTAGAGCTAGTGTCTTATTGGTTTCTTTTGGTCCCACTCCAAGCCACACACTAAAGCCCAATTGGAAAGACCCAATAGGCCAGCCCAATTAGATAATCAGTTAGTTATAAATGGAGAAACATACAGAATTTTTATTAGTAAAAATAAGAAATAATGTATATGTGAGAGTGAGACACACTTTCATTCTCCCTTTGAAAACTGAATGAGAGACCACACATCTTAGGCATAAAGTGGAATTGGAGTGAAGATTAAAAGTATTCCCAAGTACTTCAATCTTTGGTTTTGAATTCACCACACCAAGGTACGCTATCTTGTTCTTAAATTCTGAAATTTACATAGTGCACGTTATCAACCATGAATGAAATAGATCCTTGTTTGTTGCTTCCGCTATGTGTTTTGTATGATATACAAAACCTATTTTTTCCTTCATATACATCTAAAAAAAATAACTAACTAACTTAAGAGCATCATAAATAATTGAAAATTCAACCAAAATCCAATGTCATGTTGGAATATTAAATCTTGAGATCACGAGCAAATAAAAAGTCAGATTCAAAGAAGTGAAAAATTAATTAAATATATATTGTTGAATAAAATTATATATTTTACTAGAGGTCATATAGACACATACCTTTGGTGGAATAGATCACCAAATTCCCGGATCTTGTTCTTTGCTTACTTTATGAACTCCTCACGATCTCTTTTGTGGAACACCTCCAAGTCGCAAGAGAGGCTACTAGAGTCTTTCCTAATTTCCACACTCCAAATTCTAAGGCAACATTCATTATATTATCTTGCACGCTTCCCTAAGTGTCAAGTAAGTGTCAAGATGATCACTTACTTGATTTACAAAAAAACAAAGTGATTTCTATGTCTTATCCTGCTCGCTACTCAAGCGCTAGGGTGATCGTCTATGTGAGTAGACCGAACTAATCCTGGTGACATATTCTCAAATAATGTGTGCTCAGTATGCAATATCAATCACGTCACAAGATGAATCAAAATGAATAACATCATCATTGCATAAAGTATGAATAAACATAAATGTCCATAAGATATCCAAAAACATATCAAATCCTACAAAGTCCCAAACTCCTAACATGAGCCTGAAAGGCATCTCTAACAATGACTTTAGTAAGTGGATCAGCCACCATCCTGCTAGTGGAGATATGTTAGAGGATCACCTCTCCTTGTGTAGTAGCAAGACGAATGTAGTTATAACGAGTCTGTATGTGTTTGCTTTTGCTATGATACTTGGGATCTTTAGCATGAGCCAAGGCTGCCATACTATTACAATACATCTTTACAGCTTCATTTGCAAGAGATGTCACCTTTAGGCTTTGGAAAAATCTCTTTAACCAAACAGCTTCTTATGCCGCTACTGAACAAGCAACATACTCAGATTCCATTGTGGATAAAGTAATGCAAGACTGTTTCTTACTGCACCAACAGATAGTTGCACCACTAAGTAGAAATGCATAACCTGTAGTGGACCTGTGCTTATCTCTATCACTAGCCCAGTCAGCATTAGAATAACCTCTCAATCTCAAATCTCCACCCTGATAACAAAGAATGAGATCTGATGTCCCACGAAGGTATTGAAAAATCCTCTTAACTGCTTGCTAATGAATAGGTCTTGGATTACTTTGATAACGACTAACCATACCAATTGCAAAACATATGTCTGGTCGTGTACACAACATAGCATACATCAGACTTCCAACTGCACTTGCATAGGGAACTCTTTCCATTTCTTTCTTTTGCTTTTCTGATTTAGGGCAATTTTCAAGGTTTAATGTATGTCCGTTCTCAATTGGAGTGTCTATGGGTTTGGAATTATGCATACGAAATCACTCTAAGATCATCTTTATGTAAGTTTCTTGAGACAAACTAAGAAGCTTCTTTGAGCGATCCCTGAAGATCTTAACTCCAAGCACATAATTAGCCTTACACATGTCCTTCATTTCAAAAATAGAGGACAACCACCTTTTAGTGGTGACAATCATCTCCATATCATTTCTAGCCAACAAAATGTCGTCCACATACAAATACAGGATAAGTAAACTCTTTTCAGATCGTTTGACATACACACAATGGTCTTCTTCCATCATTTAGAAACCAATTGAAATATTAGCTTTATGAAATTTGAAATACCATTGTCTAGATGCTTGTTTTAGGCCATAAATGGAACGCTTAAGGCGGCACACTTTGCGCTCTTATTCCTTGACCTCAAAGCCAATAGGTTGATCCATATAGATCTCCTCGTCTAGTTCTCCATTGAAAAATGCTGTCTTCACATCCATTTGGAAGAGTTTCAAATCCAAATATGCAACAATAGCTAGAATAAAGCGAATAGAGATAAATCTCACTACTGGGGAGAAAGTCTCTTCATAGTTTATCCCTTCTCTTTAGGTATAGCCTTTCGCCACGAGACGAGCCTTATATTTGTCAATTGATCCATCTGCCTTGCGCTTTATTTTAAGACCCACTTGTTTCCAATGGTCTTGCGCCCAGGTGGAAGGTCAACCAACTCCTAAACTTGATTCCTTGCCATAGAATCCATCTCATCCCTCATAGCAACTACCCGTTCATGTGAAGCAAGTGAAGCTAATGCTTCCTCATAGGAAGCAGGCTCATCAAGGTCCAATGAATCACATATAAAAAATTCCCCCTCAATCTCAAAATGACGACGGGGAATTGTTCCACGTTCACTTCTACGTACCTTGGATCCTTGTGTGTCACTATCTAGCGATTTGCTCCCACTAGGAGTCAAATCACTCCCACTATCTTTGGCGATTTCAGGATGAAGTTGTGATTCTCCACCCTCGCCCAAAGATGGTATGACACCTTCAAGTTCTTGCAACTCATAAAGTTGAAGACCTTGTTTTGCTTCACTGATGCTTGGAAAATCATTTTCAATGAAGTAGACATCACGAGACTCTATCTTAGTCATTCCACTATTAGAATGTTCACCATACATTATATACCCCTTTGAGCTTTTTGAATATCTTACAAAGATTTTCTTACTTGCTCTAGGGCCCAATTTCTCATACTTATGGGAAGTACTATGAACAAAACCTGCACAACCCCAAGGCCGCAAGTTTTCCAAATTGGGTTTTGCACCAGACCATTACTCATATGGTGTTGTGGGAACTGACTTAGAAGGCACACAGTTAAGGATGTAAACAGCAGTCAACAATGCATCCCCCCAAAACAAAATTGGAAGGTTAGCTTGCACCATCATCGATCTAACCATCTCTAATAGAGTACTTCTCTCTACAACACCATTTTGTTGTGGAGTGCCAGGAATCGTCAATTGCCTACGTATCCCTTTTTCCTCACACAGTTCCTGAAACTGTTTAGACAAATATTCACGACCCCTATCAGTTCGAAAAACCTTTAGGTTCATTTCTTTCTAATTCTCAACCTCTGCCACAAAGCGCTTAAAGTAATCTAATGCTTCAAAGCGATGGGAGATCAAATAGACATAACTAAAATGTGAATAGTCATCTATAAATGTGAGAAAATAAGAGGCGACATGGTGTGCCTTAACATTCGTAGGTCCACATATGTCCAAATGGACTAATTCCAAAGGATGAGTTGCCCTTGGAGCCTTACCAAAAGGCTTCCTATAGGCCTTTCCAGCTAGACAAGGTTCACACATAGGTAGGCTTACATCAGTGATAGACCCCAATAGGCATTCTCTAGCTAGTCTAGCCAATCTATCTTTTCCTATGTGTCCAAGTCTAGCACGCCACATTACAGAATCAGAAACATCATCATTATGAGCAATAAAAGAAAAAAGAGGAATGATCTAAATCCAACATAAAGAAATTATTAGATAAATAACCATGTCCATACAAGGTTTTATTTAAATAAAAATTCAACTGAGGACCATCAAAACGGAAACTAAATCCAAGTCTAAGCATAGTAAGTACTAAAAAAAGATTACATTGGACACCAGGTGCATGAAATACATCATGAAGAAGTAACGTACGTCCCAAACACAATTTGAGCTGGTAGGTTCCAACTCCTATGACTTCTTCTTGAGCTCCGTTATCCAAAATAACGTACTGTGTGCCTGTTGGTATCTTTTTGTAATCCACACACCCAACTTTATCTCTGGCTATATGTTTGGTTGCTCCCGAATCTACAATCCACCTAGGAATAGTATGAGCAACAAAAACATGTGTACAAACATAAGTAATAGCAGAGTTGTTAAGAAAGGATACCTTCTTCGGCTCAGTGCACTCACGAGCGAAGGGACTCTTCTTACCACAGTTGTAGCACTTGATCTTTGCCTTGTCCTTCTTAGCACGCTTGCCCTTTGGTGCTTTGCTATCTTGCCTTCTTTAGGCCCAAGGTTACCAGCTGCTTTGGCATTCCTCCCCTTGTCCTTTGCGTTTAGGCCTGAATGCCTTTCGCTGCCCAAATTGGGTGACAAGGAGGGTGTTTTGGTGCGCCCCTATGAGCTCTGCCTCAAGCTCGAGATGACGAGAAATATCAGCAAAAGTCTTAATATTCTTACTATGTGTCAAAACAAGCTTCATTTGCCCCTAAGTAGGTTTAGGCAGTGAACGTATCACCGCTGTGACCTATTGTTCATCAGAGAGATTATTGCCAGCAACCTTTAGGTTACGAATCAATGCTGACATTGTCCTTAGATGTTCAGCTATGCTATGTTTTGAATCCATAACATATTGCTCAAACTTCAAAGTAAGAGCTCGCAACCTAGTTGCTGAAGTCCCTCCATAGGCAGTCTTAAGCTGGTTCCACATCTCTTGGGCATTTGGGTAGTTCTCAAACTCCCCAATAAGATCATTGTGCATGCTACTCAACATAGTGAAGCATGCACAACGATCTTTCTTAACCCAAGACTCATAGGCCTCTAAGTCACGGCAATGTTGGGTAGTATTTCAGGTCGCATCATCACATTGATTAGGGTTTCAAGGACCTCTTATTCATTAAGCAGATATTGAATTTTTCTATGCCACATATCATAGTTGGTTCCATCTAGTTTCTCCCCCTTAGTTAGATCAGTAACAACATTCTTAGTGGCCATGTTCACTACATTCATTACACAAGTTGACATTAGCACATACATTTCTTTTTTAAATTTTATTTCCAAAAATCCAACTAGACCATGATATTCTTTTCTACTTGGTGAGATCGAAAATTTCACTAAGCTCATAATCATCTCTCACTATGTAAATTGGAATAACACATCTAATTGATTTTTAAATAAAATTTTGTGAAGAATGAAACATCACACCATCCATATATTAACTTATACATATAACATGTGTCCATACATCTTTGTGCACAACACATTGTGCATGGGCTCCACTAGAAGCCCTATTGGTAATTTCATAGAACATGCTAAGACAAAATTTGAAAATTATAGGTAACCGTGAAACACATCCCCTTACATGGCTTCCAAAATTAAATTACATAGCCTTACATTACATTGCCAAAAACAATGGCCCAAAAAATTGCCAAAAAACATTGACCCAAAAAATTACATATTTAAGTACCCTACTACAAAGATTCTATTTGTAATTAAAAATTGGGGATGCCACGTTACTAAATAATTTCAAAAATTGTCTTATCCATCCATAATAACAATAAATAAAAATATACATGTTGCATAAATTACCAATATAATCTCTAACTATAGAGATGAGCCAAAAAGTCTCATTTGGACACATATTCATCAATGCATTCATATAATATCAATTCAATCATATCACAATATGTTAAAAAGACATCATAAATTAATTCAAAAATTAAAAACATGCATAATTATATAGAAAATTAGAAAACTAATCTCACAATTTTCTCATACCACAATTCTATTTTAACATCACTGTAAAAATGCCACTACAATTTACATATATGTCATATTAGAAAAAAAATGTGGTCTAATCAAAATTAAGAATATATAGTGTTTTACTATAAATTAAAATAAATAATAAGAAAACCCACTGTACATGTTATAACATTTGATTTTGATATAATTTTCTATATTGTTATAACCCAATTCCTTTGTAAACCATGTTACAAATTCACACAGCATTTGTAAATAATATTATAAATCCAAACAGCCACTTGCGTGTGGCTTATCACTTGCACAATTTCCTTGTTGAAGGAAACAACTATTTGTGATACACCAACGATCTGCAGTCTGCACAACGTGATCTGCGTCACTGCGTGTGGCTTATCAATTGCACACGCAAGTGGGGCACAAAATCCTTATCAAAAGTGTAACTAATACACTAACATGGGGCCCTTTTATTTGTGTGTAACTGAAACAAGGAAAAAGATGTATTCAAGTGTACCTAATACACTACATCAACGTGGGGCTCTATTATTATTTTATTATTATTATTTTATCTTTTTTTTTTTAGATGACCACTCAACCAATTAGTGGTTACGTGGGACTCTCCAGGACTCATAGCCAAAAAAAATTACAGCTTTTTATTTTTCTCTCTACATGTCATAACATGCTTCAAAAAATTACAAATTTGAAAATTAAAAATTACTTAAACTTTTAATTTTTTTTATTATGCGTATAAGATTACATATATCAGAGATCATGACATCATCCAAGAGTGAAAACAAGCATAAAATAGCTCTGATACCAATGTTGAATAAAATTATATATTTTACTAGAGGTCATATAGACACATACCTTTGGTGGAATAGATCACCAAATTCTCGGATCTTGTTCTTTGCTTACTTTACGAACTCCTCACAATCTCCTTTGTGGAACACCTCCAAGTCGCAAGAGAGGCTACTAGAGTCTCTCCTAATTTTCACACTTCAAATTCTAGGGAACAATTGATGGTGTCTTAGAGAGATGACTTATTTTGAGAGAGCACTCAAAACTATACGTATGTTCACTCACTGTGTCTATCATCTTTTTCTAACTGATGTAGAGTATTTTAAATACTAGTAGAGATTCACTTACTGTCAGATATATGTGATCCGTAAAAGATCTCATCTGTTAAATTTAAATTACTCCACTACTGATATTGATAACTCATATCAATATCTGTTAAGTTTAAATTATCCCACTACTGATATTGATAACTCATATCAATATCAGTTAGTTTAAATTTAAACTTACGTATCAGATAACCCATTGGGACGATCCATGGGCCATGGTTTATGGGTTGGGTCAAAACCAGCCCAATCTCTAACATATACATTAAAAAATAAAAAATAAAATAAAATAAACCTAATTAATATTCTACTCCAAATCCTATCCAATCTAAAAATAAAGTCACACAAAAAATATACATTTTTCATGTTGGACGTATCTTGTATATTCCAAGCTTGTTATGTTTGTCAAAGTCATATAGTTGCATTTGAAAAGTATCTATATTTTGTCCCCCAACTTACATACCATTCGAATAAGAGTAATAATCCTAATTAAGTTTGTCAATTAAAGTTTCCTAGTACTATCCATAAATTACTGCAAATACTAGGACAACAAACTTACAATTTTTTTTTTTTTTTTTAAACTTACAAATTTCAATTGTCTTCTTGGGTGCAAACTTGCTCTGGCTTTAATGGAGCATGTCCTTTCCACGAAGTTCCATTCAAGGAAGGCCATCAGAAGAGAAGCCGGTGAATCAAGCAAATGCTGACGCATCACTGAGGAGGTCCAAATACAGATCATTTCAACCCCGACTACCTTGTTGGAAAGGTTTGAAATGGTAAGGGAGTCAGGGAAAAATGTGAACAATAAATCTCCAACGCCAAAGATACAGAAGGTTATATTCTTGCTGTGAAATGACAAGGATTTTGAGAAGTACTATGAGCCACGAGTGATATTACTCGGTTCAATCCACCATGGTAAGCCAAAGTACCAACTAGGAGAGAAGTACAAGCTTGTATTGACATCTGAGTTCATTGAAAGCAGTGGGAAGAGTATTGAAGAAGTACACAAGAAGATTCAGGATAACATCAAGGAACTAAGGGACTGCTTCGAGAAGAAGGTGACGATGGACGATAATGATGAACTCATATATTGCGCTAGTACTAAGGACAAGTTCAAAGATTTGACTATAAAAGATGACAGTGTAGCCTTTGGACATCAGGATTTGTTTTTGCTGGAGAATCAGCTTCCATATTGTCTCCTCGAATGCTTGATGAGCTTGGCAAGATGAAAAATCAGCTGGAGGATTTGATTAATACATTCATTGAAAGGTTCATCAGGGTACAAAAGGATTAGCATTCAACTTGCTTGCTAATTGGTTATCAACGAAACTCTGGCAGCAGAGGGCATCGAAGCAACAACAACGAGACAGCTGTAAGGCTCGTAACTCAGAGAAGAAGTCACAAGATCAATCAATATCACTGGATATTAGAGAGCCCGAGCGCATGCACATGCATCTTCTCGACAAACTAAGGTCACGTCTCTTGGCTAATCATGGTGACAAATGGTTTATTTAATCTTTGTGTTAAAACACAAGAGCTTGTTTAGACCCCAAATTAAAAAATTATGGCTAGATTGCTTTTACTCTAACTTATCTAAGTGCGGAAACAAGAGTAAATGAAGCGCAAACAACCGATACTACTCTAGTGCATAAACATGAATAACAAACAATAAAAGTAAAGTACAAGAGTAAGGGAAGAGAGATGCAAACACAAGATAACACGCTGATGTGTTATCGAAGAGGAAACCGAAGAACTCGGTGAAAAACTTCTCCGCCGCCCTCCAAGCGGTAAATCGATCCACTAAAGAATAAAGTTGGAGTACATGAATAACAAAAGACCCTCCAAGCTTAATCTACCCAATGTACTTAAGTCCTCTAAGTTCCTGCTACCAACGGACTTCACGGAGTCATGTCTTCTCTAGCTTTCCGGATCCCGCAATACGCCCGATTGCATCCACTAAGCCTCACCGGCTTCTTTTGAAAAATCCCCAAAGCTTCCTAATCTCCAAAATACTCTCTACACTCTAAAAAGGTGTGGGTTGTGTTTGGGTACAAATCTCCTTTCAAGGTATGACAATGAGAAAGGGAAGGAGAAGAGGCTACAATGATTTCTCACTAAGAATGGGTAGCTCTCTTTCTAAAAGATGGGAGTGTGTGTTGTTGAAAACCTATCTAGGGTTTTTCTCTTTGAATGGCCTCCTTACACATTTGTGGATAATGAGGGTATATATAGTATGGGTGTGTAGACGACTAAATTTCTTAGTTCGAAATAAATCAAACAAGTAAAATAGTTTCACAAATACGAATTTGTATTGATAAATGTGTGGTACAATTCTCTGTAATTACAAAAGAGTGATCCTCTGATTCGATCTCCTTGAAAGATTTTTGATTGGAATTGTGGTAATGTGATTTTGATTTGAACATAAGATATTCTTCAATTTGGCTGAGGAATGGATCGAAGATCTTTGAAACGGAATTACAATGAATCTCTGGCTATGAGCTTGTTATAAATTCTTTGTTCTTCGTGTTCTTCGTGTTCTTCGTGTGTTCTTCGTGTTTGAAGGTTTGTGATGGAAATTCTTCGGTGCTTTAGAGGCTTGATTCCGTAGAGCTTCGTTGATTTATGGTTTGTTGAGGTTTCTGGAGGCTTTTGAGCTTGATTCCAGTGAACTTTGAGATTTAGGAATATGATTTGGATGATTCCTCTTTGATTGTTCTTCGTATTTGAAGGTTTGTGGTGGAAGTTCTTCGGGGTTTTGGAGGCTTGAATCCGTAGAGCTTCACCAATTTGTGGTTTGTTGAGGTTTCTGGAGGCTTTTGAGCTTGATTCCAGTGGACTTTGAGATCTGGACGAGTAGTTTGGATGATTTTGCTTCGAATGTTGCTTGCATTCGAGGTTGAAGTTCTTGAAGTTCTTGGAGGCTTCGGGGTTTGATTCCGGCAGAGCTTCTGGATTTCTGAACTCAAGATATCTTCTTCCTTCTGTCTCCGTCCTGTCTGTCTGTGTGTTGTCCCTTGTCTGTCTTAGGAAGGCTTCTATTTATAGGAGTTTAGGGGTAGGTGAGTGACACGTGGTGGAGTTTGATTGGTGACACTTGTCACAGCTTGATTGGTCCGCTTATGTCATCGCTTACACGTGCTAAGTGCTTGTGTCACTGCTTACACGTGCGAGGCTGCCTGTGTCATCGCTTACACGTGCTGAGTGCTTGTGTCACTGCTTACACGTGCTGATGCAGTTTCATGCCTTTATTTCAATGACACTTGGCAAATTTCTATTGGTTTCTGAATAGTGATGGCAAAACCTAGCAGCAATACGTGGCGCTTTGTAATTGGTTGTATTTTGTGGACTTGGTAGTATGATGTGTCAGCTTGTGATAGGTCGGGAATTTTCCCTCTCTACAGGGTGAAGGGCAAGAAAGTCACACTTAAAAATCCTCCAGGGAGAGAGTTTCGCGGGTATTTCGCGAGAAGGCCTTACCCGTGAGACACTCGCTAAATCCTCCAAGCTAGCGCGACTCTTTAGCTTCCAGCATGTGCTTCTCACGTTGCTCTTTTGTGGGTTAGCTACTAGTGAGACAGTCGCGAAATCCACTGATTCTTTATTTTATACTCGATTCTTCACCAACTTAATACTAAACCTAATACAATAAAATCCCACAAAGTACAAGGAACAAAATAAAGCAAATATAACACTTTTTGTCATGGAATAAAGCCAACATAAAACATAGTTGTAAATCACAATTTTACATAATCGACCTAGAGACTCAAAATGACCTTAATTGGCAATTATATCGCAACATTCAGGAGCTTCAAGCAGTAGATATCTATTTGAAACGTAGTAAAAATAGAAGCTTGAGTCTGAGTGACATATTTTTTAGTTCATTCCTTTGTTTCAGATTTCTTTGGCTTCCTCTAATTATAGTAGATGACTCAACTGGACCCAAGTTTTTCAATTTGATAGCCTACGAGATGTGTCTGGATTTCGACAATGAATATGGTGTCACCTCATACATATCATTCCTCGATTCACTCATTAATGAAGCCAATGATGTTATAGAGCTAAGAAAAGCTGGGATACTCTACAACCTCCTTGGCAGTGACCAAGAAGTGACTCAACCCTTCAATGAGATAGACGCCAACTTGGTACCTAACGACAAAATATATAGCGATGTTAGATCTAGAATTTTAAAGTGTTACAAGAACAAGGTGAAGACCTGGATATCTCAAGCCATTCACGACCATTTCAGCAGCCCCTGGACATTCCTGGCTTTTCTTGGCGCTTTATTGGCACTTGCTCTCAGTTTTGTACAGACTTGGTACACTGTCCCTTAGCTTAAGTACATGAAATTCTGTCATGCTTCCTCTATTTCCTAATAAAAGACACATAGAAGTACATCACGAATTCTACACCAAAGTTCTAAACAGGATCCTCGTTTTACTTGAGATGAAGAAAATCCGTTTAGCCATTAAGATTTTATTTCATGCATAATGTTGGTTATCTCATTTATGGTCCGTTTAGATTGAAGGGAAGGGAGGGGGAGTAGAGTAGAATAAAAATGACTCAAAATTAACTTATTTTTAGCCAACTCTATTTTACTTCCCTCAACTCCCTTTCCTTTTCCCCTCAATCCAAACGGGCTCTTAGTTTGTTTATTTTTATTTTTCATTTTCGTGGAAGTATAAAACAAGTACGGGTAAATATACCCGATCTCTTGTTTTGGTATAATAATGATGAATTAATGTGTAATAAAATTTAATATATAATTTTATCCCAATTATTCCCATATTCTATGATTTAGGTTTGAAATTAAAGTAAATCACATTAGAACTCTTCTCTCTAGGCGCAAAAAATTATATTACAAATGTTTGAATTTTCATTTGAGATACCATCAAGTTTAAAATCCATAATTGGACAAACTAAGATTTTCTTTTTCTTTGATTTTTGTTTTAAAAAGTTTGAGTAATACTGTCACGCCCCAAACCCAAGTGAGAGCTAGGCACGTGACAACGGCCATGTACTTATAAAGTTTACACCTTACAAGTGTGTAAGGCCCTCATAACAATTAAAGAGTTATCCTCAAAGAAAATTTCATCAAGTCCATAAATTTGAAAATATCCTCAATAATGCAATTCTCAAAAGATCTTCAAATAATAATCTTCCAACATCAAAATAAAAATAACTAAACCCTTTAAATCTAAAGGTCCACACAAATGGTAATCTTAAACATAAAAATTCAAATCTTATTCCACTGATTTCCTAAACTTCACTCATGCACACATCCCAACGGAAGTCCAAACATATGCTACTCATCCTGATCAAAATCTGAAAGGAGAAAGAGGGGGGGGGGGGTGAGTTGACAACTCAATAAGTAACCAAAATCCTAATAAGTTCTATCAAGCAATAGATCTGTAAAGTAAAAGATGTAATATGTGTTTTCAAAATTATAATATACTATGTGTTTTCAAATTAACTGAAGAAGTTTCATAGTCTTAAAATAATAGGTTGCACATAGATCACATGCTTTACTCTGACAAATATATCATAGATGGTTTAGAAAATAGTCAGTTTCTTATATATCCAGAAGCCATAACTTACAATATGTTCCAAAACTCATAAGCACTCTTTGTGTCTCAAAATAGTTCCAATACTCAAACATTTCCATAATCATATATGTAGTTTAAGGACTCAAAATAATTCAACTATTCAAATGTAATTCATATTTCTTAATAATCTTATGACTATGGTCATGCTATATCCCCGTGACTGGGCATCAGAGTATCAATGAATAACCTCCATTAGCTAGGTATCAGAGTACCAATGAATAACCCCCATTGGCTGGGTATCAGAGTACCAATGAATAACCCTCATTGGTTTGGGTATCTAAGTACCAATGAAAATAACCCCCATTGGCTGGGTACTAGAGTACCAATGAATAACCCTCATTGGTTGGGTATCGGAATACCAATGAATAACCCCCATTGGCTGGGTATCAGAATCAATTCATAGTCAGACTGTCCATAATCATATATATAAAATTATAATGTTAGAAAAAAATATATCTTATTCAATTGCATATACATATAATTATATTTCCAATACATTTGTGATATTTCTATATTCCTTACTTTAAATCAATATAGCTAAAAAAAACAATTAAATAAAATAAATCTTATATTCAATGCTCATATATATTTGTGGAAATTCTTTATTCTTTACTTTGAATCGATATAGCTAAAAACAATTAAACAAAACATATCATTTATTTAGTAACCAGATATATTTGTAATAATTATTTACTTTGAAATTAGTGATACAATAGAAATAAAATTGTAACAATTATAAACAAATTTTCAGTAGTTAAAATACATTAATATAAACAAAATAAAACCCAATTAGGATAAGGTTACATACCTCAGCTAGCTCACCACAAAGAACTTCTCCCTAACACTTTCTCTAAAATCCTTAGATATCACCTAACAATTTTAAGCACTATTTACTTAATAATCAAATAATAAGAATAAGTTGCAAGATATTTGACCAAAGGAGAAACTTCTAAAATACCCAATAATTTCTCACTATTAACTCTCCTATATGGCTATATTCCACATTCTATCATTTGCATTGAAAATTTGTTTCACGTAAAAAAAAAATAATCCAAAGCACTGTGACATATAACTCTCCTCACATGATCATTTGGGTTGAAAAGTCAAAGCATATATATAACTATATAAGTAATGAATGCTTTGTAAAGCTGAGTTCAACTTCAACAAAAAATCTCTACATCTTATCTCCATATACTCTAAAGTCTAAAAGGCTATTGGATTATTGGTGGTCTAACCTATAGTCCACTGGTTTCTTATAATAAATGTCTACAAAACATAGTATGCGCCCAGAGAAATTTCATTACCAGCAAAGCACCCGAATAAAGCATATTACAGAGAAGACGTGTAGTGAAAAAAAAAAAGATTCATCACCCAAATTCCAACCCTTCTCCATTCACACTTACGCATAAATTTTTTTGATAGTTTCACTAGTGTCCAAAATACCAACATAAAATATATTCTAATTCCAAGTAACACTTAGATTTGATCAGAGAGATTTTTAGGCTCTTACCTCAATTGTGCAGTTAAACCTTCTCTACTTGAGTATTTTGGCTAGTCTCCTCCCTCAAAACATCTGTCAGTATACGCTGACTTAAATTGGACTATATAAACTAGGGTTTCAACCTTATTTTCTAAAAACCCCTTAGTAATTTTAATTATAACAATTGACTCCATAAACAAATTTACTTAAATACCCCTCCTTTTAATTTTTTTTTCCAGGTATTACATTCTCCCCCCCTTAAAAGAAGTTTAGTCCTCTAAACTTGACATACCTGAGTCCTCAAAAAGGTATGGGTATTTCTCCTTCATTTCATCTTTTAACTCCCATGTAGCCTCTCTCACAGACTGGTTCCTCCATTGAACCTTGATATAATGTATGGTACGACTCTTCAACTCTTGCTCCTTCTTGTCCACAATTTTAACTGGTTGCTCTTCATAAGTTAAATCATCTCTTAATTTTAGAGGCACATAATCCACTACATGACTAGGGTCTGGAACATATTTCCTCAACATTGAGACATGGAAAACATTATGTACCCCTGATAAAGAAGGTGGTAAGGCGAGCCTATAAGCAACATTACCCACCCTCTCCAAGACTTCAAAAGGTCCTACAAAACGAAGGCTTAATTTACCTCGAAAACCAAATCTCATAACTCCTTTAGTAGGTGAAATCTTTAAGAACACATGATCACCTACTTGGAACTCTAATTTCCTTCTTCTAAGGTCTGCATAACTCTTCTGCCTACTCTGAGCTGTTTGTAGCCACCCTTTAATCACTTGAATTTTATCTATTGTTTGCTGTACAATCTCGAGACCCAAAAATCTTTTTTCTCCAAGATCATCCCAACATATAGGAGACCTACACTTTCTACCATACAAAGCCTCATATGGTGCTGCTTTAATACTTGCCTGGTAGCTATTATTATATGCAAACTCCACCAATGATAGATGTTCATCCCATGAACCTTTGAAATCAATTACACAAGCTCTCAACATATCTTCCAATGTTTGTATAGTTCTTTCTGAAAGTCCATCTGTTTGAGGGTGAAAGGTTGTGCTGAACTTCAAGTTAGTACCCATTGCCTTATGCACGCTCTCCTAAAATTGAGACACAAATCTTCGGTCTCTATCAGACACAATGGACATAGGAGCACCATGCAATCTCACTATCTCATTGATATACAATCTAGCTAACCTTTCGAGTGTGAAATCCACCCTAATGGCCAAAAAGTGTGTAGATCTTGTCAACCGATCCACAATCACCCAAATTGCATCCTTACCAGTAGGGGTTCTAGGCAGCCCCGTCACAAAGTCCATAATAATGTCCTCCCACTTCCATTCTGGAATGGGAAGAGGTTGCAAAAATCCAGCTAGTCTTTGATGCTCCATCTTGACTTGTTGACACACTAGACATTGAGCTACATATTGAGCAATCTCCCTCTTCATGTTGTTCCTCCAAAAAGTCTCCCTTAAATCCCGATACATCTTAGTGCCTCTCGGGTGTATCATGTAACTCATGTTATGAGCCTCCTTTAGAATTTCTGCCTTAAGGTCGGGATCATTTAGTACACAAAGCCAATTACCGAACCTCAAGGATCCATCCTTATGAATGCAAAACTCAGATTGAGAGCTTAGATTTATCAAATCTCTTATCTTCTGCAACTGTGGATCATTACTTTGTGCAATCTTTATCCTTTCAATCAAGGTGGCTAAACTCTAAGGTTTGCCAGATGTGCCTCTACTTCATGAAACCGTACTTCTATCCTCATCCTTCTCAAATCTTCCAAGATGTGTTTTTGTGTAGTCAACAATGCTGCCAAATTTCCTACAGACTTCCTACTTAAAGCATTAGCTACCACATTGGCTTTTCTAGGATGGTAACTAATAGTCAGGTCATAGTCCTTTAATAGCTCCAACCACCTTCTTTGTCTCATATTCAACTCCTTTTGAGTAAAGAGGTACTTAAGGCTCTTGTGGTTAGTGAATATCTCACACTGTTCTCCATACAAGTAGTGCCTCCAAATTTTTAGAGCAAAAACCACCGCAACTAACTCCAAGTCATGTGTGGGATAATTTTGCTCATAAGGCTTCAACTGTCTAGAGGCATTAGCCACTACCTTCCCATGCTACATAAGAACACACCCCAAGCCATTGCTAGAGGCATCACTATAAATGGTGAAACCTCCACTACCTAAAGGTATGGTGAGAATGGGTGCTGACACCAACCTTCTCTTCAATTCCTGGAAGCTTTCTTCACACTTTTTGGTCGACTCAAACTTAGCTCCCTTTTGGGTCAAATGAGTCAAAGGCATAGCGTAGTGAGAAACTCCTTCAACAAACCTCCTATAATAACTAGCCAGTCCTAAAAAGCTACGAACCTCTGTCACACTATTTGGTCGATTCCATTCTACTACTGCTTCCACTTTCTTAGGGTCAACATCAATCCCATCTTTAGATACAACATACCCAAGGAATGCAACACTATCTAGCCAAAATTCACATTTTTTAAGCTTTGCATACAAATTCTTCTCCTGCAATAGTTGCAGTACAAGCCTCAAATGATTCTCATGCTCCTCCACACTCTTAGAATATATCAAGATATCTTCAATAAAAGCCATGACAAATTTATCTAAAAAGGGTTCAAACACCTATTCATCAAGTCCATAAAGGCTGCTAGTGCATTGGTTAAGCCAGAAGGCATCACCAAAAATTCATAATGGCCATATCTTGTACGAAAGGCTGTCTTAGGCACATCAGTAGTCTTAATCTTCAATTGATGGTAACCGGAATAAAGATCAATCTTAGAGAAAACCTGTGCTCCTTGGAGTTGATCAAACAAATCCTCTATCCTTGGTAAATGACATTTATTTCGCATTGTCACCCTATTCAGCTCTCTATAATCAATGCAAAGTCGCATGCTCCCATCCTTTTTCTTTACAAACAATACAGGTGCACCCCAAGGGGAAACACTAGGCTTGATGAAGCCTTTTTCAAGCAGCTCTTGAAGTTGTTCTTTTAATTCCCTTAACTCAGCAAGTGCCATTCGATATGGGGCTTTAGAAATTGGGCTAGAACCTAGTAATAGGTCAATAGAAAACTCTATCTCCCTATCTGGTGGTAACCCTGACAAGTCTTCTGGAAACTCTCTCACTACAGGGATGACATCCAGCTTCAATTCACCTTGTTGTGTGTCTCTCACGGTGGCCAAATATCCTTTACACCCTTTCCTCATCATACATCTAGCTTGTTAAGTTGAAATCACCTGTGGAGAAGTACATGCCTCACTTCCCACAAAACAGAACTCAATCTCACCAGGTACTTGGAAAATTACCTTCTTCCTATGACAATCAATTATGGCATAATGGGCAGCCAACCAATCCATCCAAAAGATTATGTCAAAATCCCGCATCTCCAACAATGTTAGATCTGCAAGTAACTCTCTATCTGCTATTTTGACAACACAAGACTTGCAAACATTATCAGTAACTACTACACCCCTAACTAGGGTATCCAAACATAATTCAGACTCCAAAGGCTCAAATTTAAAATTATGTTTCTTTGCAAATTTAGTAGATATGAAGGAGTGAGTGGCACCAGGATCAAACAATGCATAAACATAAGTTGTGGAAACTGGAATAATACTTGTTACCACAGCATTAGAAGTATTAGCTTCCTGTTGAGTGAGTGCATAAACCCTTCCTTGGGTCTTAGGCCTTTGGCTTGCTCCCTGATTTTGTCCTGTTGTTGGTCTTGGAATGGTTTGACCCTCCTTCCGTTGGGGACACTCAGCAATCCTGTGACCCCTTTGTCCACATGAGAAACATGCTCCAGTATTCCAGTGGCTTGCATGAGGCCTACCACATCGAGAGCACTTTGGCCGTGCCTTGGTATCAGCACGTTGTGTTCCTTGTTTCTTGGCTTGCAAGCTAAAGCTTTGCTCTCCTTGCCTAGGCCTCTTTTTCTGGTTGTTATCTCTTTTTGTTTGAGCCTCATTAAGCCCCATCTCCACTAATAAAGCCTTACTTACCACTAGCCTAAAGGTAGTCAACTCAAAGGGCACAACTTCTTGCTTGATTCAGAACCTTAATCCATCTTCAAACCTTCGAGCCTTAGTTTCTTCATCCACCACCATTGTTGGAGCAAATTTGGCTAACCTGGAAAATTCTGCTTCATACTGAACAACTGTCATGTTACCTTGTGTCAGCTTGATATACTCTTTTTCCTTTTGAAAACAGATGCTCTTAGGAAAATATTTCTCATAGAATATAGACTTAAATAGCTCCCAAGTCCAAGGCTCAGTCTCTTGGCCACGTTTGTCTTCTTCCAACCGCCACCAGTCATAAGCATCTCCACACAACATATAGGCTGCATAAGTCACTTACTCACCTTCAGAGCATTCAAGAACTCTAAATACTTTCTCCATCTCAATGATCCATTTTTCTGCTTCCATAGGCTCAATAGTCCCCTCAAAAGTTGGAGGAGACAACCTCTTGAATTCAATCATCCCACCATGATGACCTCGGCGTTGGTCCATCATCCTAGCCAAGTTATCTCCAGTAGTGACCTGTTGTTGGACTACTCCAACTAAGGTCTGCATCATCTGGATCATCTCTGGTGGCTAGCCTTGGTCGTGCCTAAACTCTTGGTTCTCATCTTGCTGATTCCTACCATTGCCAGAGTGGTTGGGAATGTTCCCAGTGTTTTTGCTACGAGGTGGCATCCTAACCTTTGTTCATTATGCACATGACAAACCAACATGTTATCCAATTTCTAATAAAATAAAAAAAAGGAAAACAGATCTGAAACTGATTTAGTGTATATATCATACAACGTATCCCCAAATGCCTAATTTCTACCCCTCTCGCCATTTAGTTTCATAAATCAATGCCTAAGGATCCAACTTGGAGCTCTGATACCATAAATATTGTCACGCCCCAAACCCAAGTAAGAGCTCGGCACGTGACAACGACCACACACTTACAAAGTTTACACCCTACTTGTATGTAAGGCCCTCATAACAATTAAAGAGTTATCCTCAAAGAAAATTTCATCAAGTCCATAAATTTGAAAATATCCTCAATAATGCATTTCTCAAAAGATCTTCAAATAATAATCTTCCAACATCAAAATAAAAATAACTAAACCCTTTAAATCTAAAGGTCCACACAAATGGTAATCTTAAACATAAAAATTCAAATCTTATTCCATTGATTTCCTAAACTTCACTCATGCGCACATCCTAACAGAAGCCCAAACATATGCTACTCATCCTGATCAAAATCTAAAAGGAGAAAGAGGAGGGGGGTGAGTTGACAACTCAATAAGTAACCAAACGCCTAATAAGTTCCATCAAGCTATAGATCTATAAAGTAAAAGATGTAATATGTGTTTTCAAAATTATAATATACTATGTGTTTTCAAATTAACTGAAGAAGTTTCATAGTCTTAAAATAATAGGTTGCACATAGATCACATACTTTACTCTTACAAATATATCATAGATGGTTTAGAAAATAGTCAGTTTCTCATATATCCAGAAGCCATAACTTACAATATGTTCCAAAACTCATAAGCAGTCTTTGTGTCTCAAAATGGTTCCTATACTCAAACATTTCCATAATCATATATGTAGTTTAAGGACTCAAAATAATTCAAATATTCAAATGTAATTCATATTTCTTAATAATCTTATGACTATGGTCACGCTATATCCCCGTGACTGGGCATTAGAGTACCAATGAATAACTCACATTGGCTGGATATCAGAGTACCAATGAATAACCCCCATTAGTTTGGGTATCATAGTACCAATGAAAATAACCCCCATTGGCTGGGTATCATAGTATCAATGAATAACCTCCATTGGTTTGGGTATTAGAGTACCAATGAAAATAACCCCCATTGGCAGGGTATCAGAATACTAATGAATAACTCCTATTGGTTGGGTATCAGAATACCAATGAATAACCCCCATTGGCTGGGTATCAGAATCAATTCATAGTCAGACTGTCCATAATCATATATATGAAATTATAATTTCTAACAAAAATATATCTTATTCAATTGCATATACATATAATCATATATTCAATATTTTCAATACATTTGTGATATTTCTATATTCCTTACTTTAAATCAATATAGATAAAAAAACAATTTAATAAAAAAAATCTCATATTCAATACTCATATATATTTGTGGAAATTCTTTATTCTTTACTTTGAATCAGTATAGCTAAAAACAATTAAACAAAACATATCATTTATTCAGTAACCAGATATATTTGTGATAATTCTTTACTTTGAAATTAGTGATACAATAGAAATAAAATTGTAACAATTATAAACAAATTTTTAGTAGTTAAAATACATTAATATTAGCAAAATAAAACCCAATTAGGATAAGGTTACTTACCTTAGCTAGCTCACCACAAAGAACTTCTTCCTAACACTTACTCTAAAATCCTTAGATATCACCTAACAATTTTAAGCACCATTTACTTAATAATCAAATAATAAGAATAACTTGCAAGATATTTGACCAAAGGAGAAACTTCTAAAATACCCAATAATTTCTCACTATTAACTCTCCTATATGGCTATATTCCACATTCTATCATTTGCATTGAAAATTTGTTTCACGTAAAAAAAAAAAAAAATCCAAAGCACTGTGACATATAACTCTCCTCACATGATCATTTGGGTTGAAAAGTCAAAGCATATATATAACTATATAAGAATGCTCTGTAAAGCTGAGTTCAACTTCAACAAAGAATCTCTACATCTTATCTCCATAAACTCTAAAGTCTAAAAGGCTATTGGACTATTGGTGGTCTAACCTATAGTCCACTGGTTTCTTATAATAAATGTCTACAAAACATAGTATGCGCCCAGAGAAATTTCATGACCAACAAAGCACCCGAATAAAGCATATTATAGAGAAGACGTGTAGTGAAAAAAAAAAGATTCATCACCCAAATTCCAACCTTTCTCCGTTCACACTTACGCATAAATTTTTTTGATAATTTCACTAGTGTCCAAAATACCAACATAAAATATATTCTAATTCCAAGTAACACTTAGATTTGACCAGAGAGATTCTTAGGCTCTTACCTCAATTGTGCAGTCAAACCTTCTCTATTTGAGTATTTTGGCTAGTCTCCTCCCTCAAAACATCTGTCAGTATACGCTGGCTTAAATTAGACTATATAAACTAGGGTTTCAACCTTATTTTCTAAAAACTCCTTAGTAATTTTAATTATAACAATTGACCCCATAAACAAATTTACTTAAATACCCCTCCTTTTATTTTTTTTTCCGGGTATTACAAATACTATAGCTACTATAAATTTTATTACATGAATTTCATAAATTAGTGAGCTTTAATTAGCTTAACTTTTAAAATCTCTTTTCATCAAATAACAAAACTGTGTTGAAATGGTCCAAATCTCTCCTATATAAAAAATCATTTGGTATTTTAGCTTGTACAGACGCCGTAAGTTCAAACTTTATCATATCTATTAAAAAATTGGATGATATGTCACTAATTATAAAAGTTAATTTAAGTACTTATTTCTACCTAAAAAAAAAGTACTTATTTATTTTGTTGTTGAAATGCGTTTTTATTATCATGTTAGTTTGTTAGTCTTTCATATTGAAATTGGTGGTAGCATTACTTCCCTAAAAGATTTTAGCTTTAGAAGAAATTTAGATTTAAAATAATAAGTCACATAATAGGCATAGACTTGTTTTAGAGAAATAGACATAGATTTTAAATAAAATTTATTTATGATTTGAGTTAATACTTTTTTGATAATTCAATAATTATAGTGAGAAGATGAGATTAATTTGGATATTGAATGTTATGGATACACCAAGAGATTCCTACTAGTTAAATGTCCTGACCCTTAAGTGATCACTTTTAATAAAGCAATCCTGGTTAGTAATAGAATCTCAATTAAAAGAGTAATTTAAACTTTACAGATTCTTGGTAATAAAATTTCACCTAAAAATCGTTTCCATGAGTTTCCCTCCAATATATATTCTTTAGTTTAATAATGTACTTATGGTTGTGGTGGTGATTTTATTATTATTGTTTTAGCCAAAATAGAAAACTCACCTTCTAAGTTTCATCACTTTTTATTTCAGTCCTATAAGTTTGCATTTTGTCATTTCAGTCCTTTAAGTTTCAATTCTCCTCAATTAAATCTTCCGTTAACATTCTATCCATGTCTATTGTTAACCATATTTAATTTTTATTTAATGATTTATTTCTTAAATTAAAGAAAAAAATGTTAATTTAATTTTTTTTTTAAAAACCCAGAAATTAACCCCCACCCACGTGGTCCATCACTCCACCCCACTTGAAAGAGAATATAGGAGAATCTAGACCAATTACTGATCGACACTTGGACCTAGCACCCAACATTTTTTCATTAGAAAATCCAATTTTTCTTGAGTCCCATATTGCCTAGAGACTCATCTTTGACTCCTAGCATTCAGTATAAATACCCTCTCTAGCATCAAATCAAAGCACATTGGATTTCAAATTCAAACTCTCTTATCTTTGCCCCTATTCTCTTGAGTTAGTAGTAGGAAGGTTTTTTTTTTTTTGTTGTTGTTGGTGTTTTGGTCCTCTTGGTCTCAACTCACTTGAAGGGGTAGCTCAGTCCTCTTGGTCTCAAACTATCAACTTCCTATTAATGAATCCCCCCCTCTAAAGAAGATTTATTTCTTGCTTGGAGTGCTAGTGCATGCAGATAAGGTTTCTAAAAATTTCTTTTTTTCTTTTTAATTATGCCATAGTTCTTTTTATTCAAGCAAGTTTCATTTTCAAGTTTTTCATATGTTCTTAATTGTTAGCATGTTAGATTTAGGTTGTTCTTTTTTTTTGCATGTTTTAGGATTTCAATTCAATAACATGTTCATATGCTCTTAGATTATGGTTCAATATCACGTCACACACATATTTACCATGTCTTTCAATTTCATTCTTTTCAGTTCATGATTGCATTCCTAGATTAGGGTTTTCACCGTGCCTATCAATGTTTGTTTCAATATGCAATATTTAATCACATGTTCTTGGATGCTATAATTGTTTGAATGACGTGCTATGATTATTGTCCACCAAAGTCTAGAAGACAAGTTTCACTTGGCAAGATGGGTGCCTAAGACCTTCTAATCTTGTAACCAATCATCCGAACTTAGATAAAGGGTTATGGGATTATGTTTTTCCCTGCAATTTTCAATTTCTAATTTGTAACTAGGAATCAAAGTCATGTACTTTTCTTAGAATGTATCTAGGACCAAAAGCCATTTAATTTCTTGTTATTTTCAAGAGATCTACAATTTTAATTTCAAGTCATCAATAAGAGATGTGTTTTTCACTTTTGACTTTTTTTTTAATTTTTTTTATGAGGGATGATAACATCACTAGAATCTCCACTATCTCTTGAGAGGTACCAAAATAACTCCACCCATTCACGTGGGTTTTTCCTAAACATTTTAAAGGGTTGAGCCGAGGCATGGTCTCTCATAGAAAGGGAGGAAGATATGAAATTGTAGTATTTTGTTGTGGCTTTTGGCTAGTGTTTGATGGGAAATACATATGTTTAGAACAAAAGGAAGAATAACAACCCAGAAAAACGAAATCCAAGAAAAAAGAAGATAAAAACGAAACCACAATAGCATAAAATTGATGTACATAAATATTAAGACCCTTGTAGCACTAGCATCAGGCATGCTAAATGCTAAATTTTTAGCATTTAGCACACAAAACACCAAAAAAAAATCCCACATCAAATGTTCTAAATTCTAAAATATTTAGCATTGATCAACAATAAAATTCTAAAAATAGGACTATACTGAAAAAATGGTAAACTTTTAAAAAATTTATTTTTATTTTCTCTCTCCTCTTTCACTCGCTTGCTCTCTCTTTCAACCTCTCCCCTCTCCCCTCTTCCTCTCTCTAGAGTATGCCGGCCGCCAATCTCACCAAGCCGTACATGCTACCGATCTCACTCTTAGATTCTGACTCTAATCTCGCTAGCCACTAATCTTGCCTAGCCATTGTTGATCTCACCCAACCTCTTCTCTCCAAGACACTGCCAATCTCTCTCTCTCTCTCTCAAGGTAGTTGTGTTTTTTTGGGTTGTTGCAATGGGCTTATTTTGGTGGGTTGTGGTGGTTGTAGGTTGATTTTGATGGTTGTAATTAGCTGATTTTGGTGATTGTGTTTACGGCAACTAGTGATGGTTAGGCTGAATAAGGATTATGGTTATAGTGGCCAATGGTTGATTTTGGGTAGTGGTTGGTGGCAATGGGTTGTGGTGGGAGATTTTGTATTTATTTATTTATTTTTATATATATATTGTAGGCATTTTTAAGGTTATTTTAATGCATTGTATATATTATTTTAATGTGTTGAAGGGTAAAATAGATAATTTGATGTAGGGTGTATAGTAAAGTTATGTGTTAAAATAGAAAAAAAAGTAGGTTTTTTTTTTTTTGGTATTAAATTGGAATTTAGCATAGCACAGGCTATGCTAACAACTAACCCTGAGCATATGGCCTTGAGTTCAAGAAAGGATGATAGCTTATATTATATTTAATTCAAAAATTCCATATTTATTATATTTATAGTTAGCTCAAAATTAGGCTTAAAAAAAGAAAAGGCATTTCAATATACCCTTACTCAATACCTAATTAAGGGCCTCCTAGTGGTGAATGGTTATTGCTAAGTGAAATCGTGATATTAGTGGTAGGTCCAAATGAGAACTAGTAATAATTAGTCATAACAACAATTTGTAAAAATATTGTAAAATAGTTTGTGATTGTAGCATTACCTCATGCAATAATGCTCATGGCTAGGCAAGGGTTGGCTTTCCTTAAGGCCCTTAGAGCATTAGCATTAGTTTCTTAAAAAGATCTCATTTTACCATTTTAAAAGTGATTTTATTTATTATACCATACCACTTTACAACACACCCAACATCCTAACTTTTATTTTCCTATATAACACAATAAAATAAGTTATCTACACATTAATTAAAATAATATACAACACATTAAAAGAGAGATTTAGAAGAGAGAGAGAGTGAATAAAATAAAAATTTTTGTATTTACAATCTTGCTACAGTCGTTTCTAAATTTAAGAGGGTCCTGTAACAAGATTGTACAAAATTTAAGAACCCAAACCCAGATAAAGCTTGCATTTTGGTGTTCAAATTGTAAATTACAATTTTTTGGGGATTACACACCCGGGTACTGATGCTCTTAGTAGTTAGCACTTCTAGTTTTACAACAACCTAAGCCACCCATGATTGATCAAGAAATAAAATGAAATTGGTAGTCAAAGTAACAACTAGTTTTTGTTAAAATAGTAAATTTCATGTATGGCCGAAATATTATAGTGTGTACTAGTCACCAAGCCAGCATATTAAGCCTCGGGAAACATATTCCGGCTTAAATGCCTGCATGTTTCAGAATGTTTAGGCTTTTTCAGCATATATATACTAGATTAGAATATAGAAATCTTTTCAAAACAGTAAAGAAAACTTTACCATGTTGACTAAAACAAAGAATCTGACTAAGAACCCGCTGGAAGTTATGTAAGGCGTGTGCTATTGCCTATTTGTGGATAGGATTTGATGTTAATATGTTATTGAAAAGGTCTAGAATACAAAAATTATCACAAGTTCTTGCCACATTTGTGATTTGGTAGAGTGTGATTGGTGAGGTAAAAATAGTGGGTCCACGTGTAAGTGATGAATAACCACTTACAACGTACAATGTTAGAGTTGTGGCAAAAAAATTATGAAATAATTTGTGGTCTTAGAATTACTCTATTTTATCTTTGGTATGTAAGAATGGAAAAAAAAAAAAAAAGATAAAAAATTGAGAATTGCATCACTAACATTAATTAATAAATTATTTGTTTATGAATTGTTGACATGTAAAACCATTGGGACTAAAATTTGTTTAAATTATTTGATATTATTTGGCCTATTTCAATTTTTGTTTGAAATTTCTTATTTCTATAGATTATTTGAATGGTATTTATTAAAATATATAGTTTTTTTTATATAATTTTTATGTTAATATGTTATAAAAAGCTAAAAGCTATTTTATTTTTTTATTAAAAAACTAAAAGTTAGATTATTTGAAAAACCAAGGTGCTGGGTTTGGGCCCACTTTTCTTTTAGTAACATCTGATTGAGCCCATTTGGGCTTATCCAGGCCCAACCATCTTCAATCTGTATTGAATTCCTCAAGTTTTATTGGTTTGCTAACTTGGGTCCATTACTTAGGCCCTTGTGGATGTTCAACACGGGGCATGGTTTGACAAGCCTAGACCTGCAAGCCCGTATTGCATTAATAGCTCTCTTGTATTTGCCTTCGTTAATCTGAATCATGGCTTGGGTTATGGCTTGCCAGTGGGCCTGTTTAGCTTGGGCTCACCTTTTGTCTTGGGCTTGTGACAGCCCCCAAAAAAGTAACCCAGAATGCAAACCTAACAGTAACGCAGTACACAGTTTTTGTAGTACCATGAAAACATAAAACAGTACACAGAGTTATGTTATAACCAACATTTGGTTGGCCTAGTCGGTAAGATACTGAGTCGGCAAGTCTCTGGACTTGGGTTTGAACCTCAACAACTAGTTATGTATTGGTACTTCTTATATCTCATCTTCATTTCAAACGGTCCAAAAGAATAATAAGTGAGTTTTTCACAGACTGGAAGTATGAGGTTTCGCTCAGGAGCAGATAAGATGTTACTATGGTCATGCTTAGGTAGGGAACCCATACTAGTCGCCCCCCTTTACTCATTTTTGGAGAACCAAAGACTTATGTTATAGGCTTGACGCAACAGAATAATTGAATAAACAACAGTTTTATTATTGTAACAGTATATACCATACTTGCTGGGTAAATAAAGTCCCTTCTATGTGTATCAAAAGTGTACTTGGTTCTTAATTTTGTTTGAAGCACGATTCATCATCATGTAAAATGCTTTCTCCTTTCTTTAGGAAATGTTGGTGCGAACTATTAAAGGTTTAATCACAGCAAAACTTTCACAAAATTGAGGTACATTATATACCAATCTTGCTGCATAAAGATGAAAATGTAAGCCACAATTTATAGGAAAAGTGTGTACAGTTTGAAACGTGCACAACATACCACTCCTGCTTTAGTAAAAGTGAAAATAAAGTTTGATTTCGTGCTAGCTTCATATCAAATCTATATCATAAAACAAGTTAAACTTCAGTACTACACAAAAGTGTGTACAATTGTACATTTTTTTTTTTTTTGATATATGAATAAAGTTCAAATTGGAGAGAGGACCCCATAATTTTTATCAAATAAAATAATATTATATGTATTTAATAATCTTAAACAAATTGTTTCTGGTATACATTTTTCTAAAGAAAGTAATCCATATCTAGCTAAAGAGGAAGAAATATCAAATATGTATACGCACACCTTCTTTTTTCTTTTCCTTATGATATATTTCCTTCTCTAGCTTGAAAAATTATTTTCATCGCTTACTAATAAAAGATAGATTGTGTTTAAGCCTCCAAAGTTATCAATAAACATAAAGTTCATGTGTATATGTTGATGGTTTTTGCAAAACCCATTTGTTGACGTTGATTTAGCAAAAAATGTGGTAGGTACGCATTTCGTTCAAAGATTAGTCGCATATGATATAATAATCACCAATAACAATTTACTTACACAAACATCAAACAAAGTTAAAAAGATGCAACGACAACCAAAATTTATTCATAAATTTTGGGGCTATTTTCAATAAATTAGTCTCAAGTATAGTTAAAAGCAAGACTAGTAAATAATTAAAACTTTTTTACCCAAAAAAAAAAATAATAATAATTAAAACTTCCATGCTCAGCGCATGTTAAAGAAAACACAAAAGCTATATCATAAATAATTGAACATTCAACTGGAATCACATCAATTAATTGTAGATTAAAACTTTATGTTGGATTCAAAAAACCAGAATCACATCAATCACTGGATGCAAGAATCAAATATATTGGGCTCCCAATGAGTTTCACATACGTTACAAGAAACATTATTCCAATTTATGAAATAAATATTAAAAGACCTTATTTCCTAGTTTCAATTTAGGGAATCCAAATAAATCTCTTTACCTCATAAGTATTTTTCAAATACCACCACACACCCTTGGTGCGATGGTCACTCCACAAGTATAAATGCTTGTGGAGTGTGGGGGGCAAGGGTCAGGGTTCAAGTCTTTAAGAGGGAACTTCACACACATATACACTTAAATTAGAGTAGAATTCTATCTTGTATAAAAAAATAAAGTATTTTTCAAATAATCATTAATCTACATTACTCAATCAATTTAAGTTTTGAGGTTAGGTGATGAGATGTGAAGGTCTTAGGTACCTTTCTTGGTCGATACAAAGACTAGTCTCATTGTATGTAATGGCTACTAATAATTACCATACACAAATATCAATAAAGTTACAAGCAAAACTAATAAAATTTCAAAACTTCCTTGCTAGTACATGTACCAAAAAAGGAAAAAAAAAACTAACTAACTAAATAGCATTATAAATAATTGAAAATTTAAAAATAATCGAATGTAATGTTGGATTAAATCTTGAGCTCACAAGAAAATATAAAGTGATTCAAAGAAGTGAAAAATTAGTATTCAACTCCAAATTCCTATCCAATCTAAAAATAAAGTCACACAAAAAAAAAAAAAAAACATTTTTTCCTGTTGGACATGTCTTGTATATTCCAAGCTAGTTATGTTTGTCAAAGTCATATAGTTGCTTTCGAAAAGTATCTACATTTTGTCCCCCAACTTAATTACCATTTGAATAAGAGTAACAATCCTAAGTTTGTCAATTAAGATTTCCTAGTACTATCCAGTATAAATTAATACTGCAAATACTAGGACCACAAACTTACAAATTTCAACATTCTTAAAAAAAAAAAAAAAAAAAAAAAAACTTACAAATTTCAACAATTGTCTTCTTGGGTGCAAACTTGCTCTACCGTTAATGGAGCATGTCATTTTCATGGAGTTCCATTCAAGGAAGGCTGCCGGAAGAGAAGCCAGTGAATCAAGCAGACGCATCACTGAGGAGGTCCCAATATAGATCATTTCAACCTAGACTACCTTGTTGAAAAGGTTTGAAATGGTAAGGGAGGCAGGGAAAAATGTGAAGAATAAATCTCCAACGCCAAAGATACAGAAGGTTGTATTCTTGCTGCGAAATGACAAGGATTTTGAGAAATACTATGAGCCACAAGTGATATCACTGGGTCCAATCCATCTTGGTAAGCCAAAGTACCAACTAGGAGAGAAGTACAAGCTTGTATTGACATCTGAGTTCATCGAAATCAGTAGGAAGAGTATAGAAGAAATACACAAGAATAGGGGCAGCGCTACGTTGTAGTCAGGGGGTTCAATGAACCCCCTGACCAGGGAAAAAAATTGGTTTGAACCCCTACTATAAACATTTGCACACTCTGAAAGCCCAATTGAATAGAGCTTTAAACTCTATAAAAAAAAAAAAAGGGCCAAACCAAACCTAAGAGGGATGTTAGGACATATGTCGTTCACTTGATAAGAACATATGTCACTCTTTTATGTAATTGGCTAAGCCTTTGACAAAACGCACTTTACTTGTAATTTGGTAGATTTAAGATGTTTTTAATACTTCAAGAAACAAGATTTCAAGATCAAGTATTAAAGCTAAGCAAGTCTGTCCAAGAAACAAGCTGAGAAGTGCTCTTCATTAAAGCTCAACAGCTGGCTCGACAGTTGCATCTATTGAGCTTTAAGAAGCTGTTCCAGCCACGTGGCTCGACAACTGCTCAACAGCACCTCGACACCTCTAGCTGTCACGATTTAAGAAAAACATTTTTTAGATCTGTTTTGATTCTATTCCGTGGATATGTTTTTGAGCCTTCTTTTCTCATAACCCTAAACATATAAAATGATTATTTTAAGTGCCGTCAAAGTAAGCACAAGTTGCACAAGCATTGAGCAAAGTCTGTTCAAGTATTGAGTAAAGTCTGTTCAAGCAATTTGTGACCGGAGAAAAAGTTTGCCCTAGTTCATCTCTTTGTGAAGAAGCTACTGTGTCTTTGCACCATAGAGTTTTGTAACCAAGCATTTTCTTGTTCTTTATTGTGAGGATGAACTGAAGAACTTTGCAACCAACGTCTTTCTCAAGTTGGTGATTGAAGTCGCGTACTGGGAACCGTGCATTAAAAATGAGAGATTGTCACTACAGAACAAGTCCAATTAGGTATTGGGGTAAGGGTTCAACTGTAGGTGGGTAGAAGGTACTGCGATTCCTTTACTTGTAACCGCTTGTTATGATAATAGTGGATTCTCGGGAGTGGTGGCCTTAAAATCACCCGGTGAGGTTTTTGCCTTGGAGGTTTTCCCCATTCGTAAACAAATTACCGTGTCAAATTTATTTTCCGCTGCACTTTAGTTTATTGGTGATTTGTTTGTGCTACCACGCGTTTACATGTAAATTTGATTAATTAATAAACTTGGCTAATTAATCAACTTAATCCATCACATGGGGTCAATATGTTTTTGACCTATCAAGGGAAAAATGTAGTCCTCTCCTACAATCCCTTTTCACTCTCCAAACCCAAAGAAAAAAGGTAGCTACTTCACCCACAAACAATCTGCCGCCATCTTACTCATATCTACCGCCGCATCGCCAACGCCTGAACTGTCCTTGATATGCCGCTGCTGCAACTTGTTCTAATATTTTTTATTTCTTTTTCATTCACTGTGATAATGTGTGTTTATAGTGTTTTGATAGCCTTCTTTCAGTGAATCACGGGGTGTGTGTGGGAGGTTATGGTGTTTTGATACTTTATCTTTGAGTTATGAGTCTTTGACTAGTTGATCATCTCCTTTTATGCATCTGTACTATTAAGGGGCCGTTTGGTAGAGTGGTTCAAACTCACTCTACCAATTATTTTAAACAATCTTACACATATTTTCACACACTTTTTCACCCACACATATTTCAAAAAATTACAAACAATTCAACTAAAACTTCTCTACTAAACGGCCTTAAGTTTTTGTAGTGTTTACGAGCACAAGTTTTTGTAGTGTTTGATATAAAGTATTGAGTTATGAGTTTTGTCTTTTGCTTTTTTGAGTCTTTGACCGAAGTGTGTGGGAGTGTTTGTTGCTACGTGGGTGGGTCAGTACCTTAAATGAAGAATTGTAAAGAAAATATAAAATAATTTATCAAAATGTCTAGCAAATTCATAAAAAATTGGTAAAGAGTTAAAAAATAAACTAATAAATTAAAGTATTCTAAGTTATAATAATTAAAGTTCACTTACAACAATAATTAATATATTATTGTATTAAAAAAAAATATGTCAAATGAATATATAGTATTTTTTTTAATAGATTTTGTATAATTTATGTTTCTTAACGATCCTTTTAAACAAAATCTTGGAGCCACCATTGCACAAGAAGATTCAGGATAAGATCAAGGAACTGAGCGGCTGCTTTGAAAAGGAGGTGACGATGGACTTTAATGATAAGGCGCTAGCTTGGTTGCTGTTCGTGGACGGCTGTGCAATACTACAATTCATATATTGCGCTAGTACTAAGGACAAGTTCAAAGATTTAAGTATAAAATATGACAATGTAGCCTTTAGACATCATGATTTGTTTTTGCTGGAGAATCAGCTTCCATATTGTCTTTTCTTGGAAAAGATGATCCACTACTTTGTTATATTACTCATTCCGTCCCAATTTGTTTATCCTATTTCAAAAATCAAACTTTTTAAGAAAATATCATTTATTGTCTTATCTGTCTTTAAAAAAAATGGATAAATTTTCAAAATTACTCTTAAATAAATTTATCAAAAAATAGGAATATTAAATCTGAAATTACAAGCACAAAAATCTGCTCCTTACCAATCTTAGCATTTTTGAAATTACATAGCACAAATTGTAACTTACTCTCTTAATTAGATTTGAAAAATCTACAACTATAGCAATACAAAAACTATTGGGTATTGGCTCCAAGCAATTTTTGATTACTTCAAATACAAATTCTAGTTTATCTTTTTAATCAATATTGATTTTTTTAAAATATTTGTTGGTTTTCTTTTCAAATGGTTTTGGAAATACAGTAAGAGCATAATAAGAACATTAATAAATTAGTGACTTCTAATTTTAAAAATAAGTTCCCTCAAAAAAATAATTTTAAAAATGAGAAAATATTATAGGACATCTTAAAATGGAATAGAGGACAAATAAACTAGAGGAGTAATAAATAGCAATCATTGCATAACCTAAAATTACAAGAGAAAAGTAGAGGATTATAAATAAAATAAAATAAAAAAATTACAAAAGTAAAGCTAGACTTCCCTGAAATTACGCAGGTTTCACTTTCAATCTTTCATATTATATAAAGACAAAGCGAGTAATAATATTAAGGTTTATTCAGAAAAGTGTACCATGTATGAATTTATTTTGTAGTTTTTAGACATCGCGTAGATTATATTCCAAGCTTGCTAAGTTTATTCATTATAAGATATGGTTACTTTAGGAAAGTTTCTATTCAAATAAGAGCAACAGTCCTAAATTTCTCAAGCTAAAGTTTCCACGTACTATAACATACAGTAAGTACTTGTTAGGACTGCAAACTTACAAAATTCAATTGCTTTCTTTGGTGCAAATTGCTTTGGCCGGAAAGGAGCATCTTGTTTTCATGGAGGGACATTTCAGTAGAGAAGCTGAAACAAGCAGCAGCGCCACTGAGGACACTGAGACAAACAGCATTTCAAGCGAAACCACTACCCTGGAGGCAAAGATTAAAACAGTAATGGAGGCAAGAAAAAATTTGGCACCATCCCCAGCACCAAAGATACAAAAGGTTATATTCTTGCTGCGAGATAACAAGGATTTCTTCCAGAAGCACTATGAGCCAAGAGCAGTATCACTCGGTCCTATCCATCATGGAAATGAGAAGTACAAGCTAGGAGAGAAGTACAAGCTTGTGCTGACATATGAATTCGTTGAAGGTAGCGAAGAGAAGATAAACGATTTGTTCAAGAAAATTAAAGAGAAGATCAAGGAGCTGAAGGAGTGCTTCGAGGAGGAAGTGATCAAAAGCTACAATGATGAGGACCTCATTTGGTTGTTGTTGGTGGACGGCTGTGCAACACTACAATACATATACTGCGCAGCTAACAACGGGTTCGAAGATTTGAATATAAAAACCGACAGCGTAGCCTTTACACAACAAGATTTGTTTTTGCTTGAGAATCAGCTTCCTTATCGTCTGCTCAAACGGTTCATGAGCTGGAGTAAAAAAGAAGCTGAGTTGCAGAAATCGATTCACACTTACATCGGTTGGCATGCTACCAAGGACGGAGCCAGGAGTTTTATTGAGGGGGGGCGAAGTATAAAAACATTTTTTTTTCTTGAAAATTCAAACTAGCATCCATTTAGTATAACAAATGGAAGATGCGAATAATTATTTTTTTAATAAATTACGAAACAATTATATATCAAAAAGGAATATAGCCTTCTTGTAAATCTAAAAAATCATCATAACTAAAATAATTATTTCAAACCAAGCATGACAATTTTCAACCATAAATTTATAATTTGGAATAGCTTGAGCAAAGCATCAAACACCACTTCCTTGTACATAAAAAATCTCATTAGGAACTTTAGTAATTGTGTCTGTGTGCATCAACCATTGAACAATGTGTAGTGTGTCATGACTCATGACTCGCTTGGGTGTGGCATTTTTAATCTTACTATCTACTAATTGCTGGACATAACAGTAACCATTCCACTAAACAAAAAGACAAAACATCTCAACTGAATTAATTGTTCAATTGCAACAGAGCAACTCCCAAAACGCATTATACACCACTTTATAACTATTAAAAAAAAATTCATTTCAAAGTTGAATAAAGTGAAGTAGTAATAATGCCGTTCAGAGAAAGATATTAGACAATAAGAAATTAAACGACACAAAAAGAAGCAGAGAGTAACACAGCCAAAAAAAGGGTAAAAACTAGAGTCAGAGCAACTTAGTAGATAGGAGATTGGACACACAGTCTCACTGATGAAGTAGAAATGGCGGTAGTGTCATGAGTGGATCAAAGAGGGCAAAATTACACACACTCTCTCTTTGTTCGACTGGTATTTGTATTATCTTTTTTAGGAAATTTTTTCTTTAAAATTAATAGAGCTGAAATTGAACTGTTGATTTGAAGATCTGATTAATTTAGATCTAATAAAATTATTAAGGGCTTTTTTCTTGTTTATTTGGGCTTTACTTTTTATGTTGTTTGGGCTACTTTTTCTTGAATGTTGTTTGGGTTAATTTTTTTTGGTTAAAGAGGTCAAGGTTATATTTTCAGTGGGTAGAAAGGGGGGGGGGGGCAAGAATTATTTACTTAAGCCCAAATTCAAAAAACTCATAAAATATTATATACTTCTTTTTTTGTTTTATAAATTCCAGGGGGGGGCCATTGCCCCCCAAGGTCATCAAATAGCTCCGTCATAGTAACAGTATCACTACCAAAGGATCATTCATCAGTTGTCCGCTGTGCGTGGCTAAGTTCGTTATCATGGTGTCTCTCGCAAAAACCAAAGCCGCAACAAGCAAAAAACAAGAAAGAACAAAGCCTTGACTCGGAGGAAAAGGGACAGGTGAATCAGAATCACTCATCAACTTTCTGCAGCCCACTCGTAAGTTTGTTATCATGGTGTCACTCGCAAAGACCAAAGCCGCAACAAGTAGGAAGTGAGAAAGATCAGGAAAGCCGTCCCTCAAAGGAGAAGCATGGAGATATAGATGCCATCCATCTTCTCGATCTTCTGAGGACACGTCTCTTGGATAAGAATCAACAAGTCAAGCATAAGAAACGAAATGGGAATGGCCAAATAACTTGGCCATCCTATCGCAATGTTCAGGAGCTCCGAGCAGCAGGTATTCATGTGGAACGTAGTAAAAAGGAAAATAGTTGCTTGAGTGACATATCTTTTACTACACTCGGTTGTTTGGGATTCCTTTGGCTTCCTCCAATAACTGTGGATGACTCAACAACGCCAAAGTTCTTGAACTTGATAGCCTACGAGATGTGTCTAGATTTCCAAAATGACTTTGCGATCACCTCGTACATATCCTTCCTCGATTCACTAATCGATGAGCCCAACGATGTAAAGATGCTAAGGAAAGCAGGAATACTCTATAATTGCCTTGGCAGTGATGATGAAGTGGCTAGAGTCTTCAATGAGATAGGTATCGATTTGGTGCCTAACAGCGAAATATATAGGGATGTCAGAGTTCAAATCCAGAAGCACTACAAGAACCAGTTGATGACCTGGTTTGCTCAAGTCTATCACGACTATTTCAGCAGCCCCTGGACGTTCATGGCTTTCTTTGGCGCATTGTTGGCACTTGCTCTAACTGTCATTCAGACTTGGTATGCCGTCGACTCTCCTCCAGGACCCTGTGATAACTTCTGCAAGAATTTAACTCGAAACTAAATTTTTATGGTTTTTATTTGCAAAAGGTAAAATTTTATTTGCTGTTCTCTTTCCAAGTGTGTCTAGCCAGCTGAGAATTACATGGTTTTTATGCCCTTTCAGACTGTTGTTTCCAAATAAAAAGGCCTTAGGAATTCTACTATTCATGATTTCGCATGGGTCATCCCAAGGCCTCATCATCTTATTAATTTGTTCACCTTCGTGCTGAAGATTTCTTGCAAGTCCAAAATAAGTCGGGGTAATTGTACTTTCTAATTTGATGTAATGTGTGAGGAATCTGAGTTTGTGCGTGATTTGTGTTTGTTTGGTTTTCTATTTTTCTTTTTCTTTTGTTTATGTAATCAAATTTAAAGATGAATTAGTAGTAGTTCAGTACTAGTGCATTGCACGGCTTTGGAACAATCTAGTCTATATAATCTATTTGGTCCATTTTGGTCCACTTCGATTCAATTAAATCAATTTTGGTTCATTCAATTCACTTCAGTCCGCTCGGTTGAATTTGGTCAATTCGATTCATTTTAGTCTAATTCAATCCATTCGGTCCACTTTGGTCTATTTCAGTCTATTTCAATTCAATTCAGTCTATTTGATCCAATTTAGTTCACTTCAATCCATTCAGTGCGTGCACTTACTTAAGAACGAGGAAAGACAAGTTTGGGTTGAGAGTACAGTTTTAAAAACCAAAACAGTCAAAGAATCGAAAATTGATCAGATTCATAGTTTTTACTAGTTGAATCACCCGTTTTTCAATTTTTACCATATTGGATTATGGTCCAAATCTCGGTTGAACTCCAATTTAAGTGTCAACACTAGCAGTTCATTGTAGCAAGGTCTAGGTGGGCAAGGTAGGGTATTAGTATATCTGCCGAATAATTTAAATGTGGGAACTTTTCCTCTAAAAAGGGAAATATTGAATGAATGGATCGTAAATTGTAAAATCTTACAATTTTTGCCCATTCTAAAGAAAATATTAATCATAGATAAAATGGAATTTCCACAATGATTGCAAATCCTTTTGATAGAATTTTAGAATGCAAATTCTTGTTGTACCCAAAAAATGGATTTTGTTTAGAATCATTAGCAGAAATTATCAAATAATTCCATTGATATGGTATAAAAAAAATTATTACTTTATCACTTTTTGGGTTTGGTGGCAGAGAAAAAGAGAGAGGAAGTAAGAAAGAAACTAATATAAAAAAAATAAACTGTGTTTCGATGTTTAGATGATGGTAAAAATAAGACCATTGATGCAGGGTATGTTGTGAAATAATTATGTGTTACAATAAATAAAGTAACATTATGAAGTGTTAAATGTTAAAATTTTTAGTTATATTGATGTAAATGCTCTAAGTGGGAATCATTAAAGATAGTTTAGCAATTTAGTTTGGTTTTGTTGTTTAGAGGTAAAATTGATTTTGAGTTGATGTTAATGTGCCTGTGTTCATTTCAAAACCCAAAACGTAGGTTGGATAAGAACAAAAGAGAGCCCTATATTAAAAAAAAAAAAAAAAAAAAAGTTGTTAGTAACGTATCAACAAAACGTAAAACCAAATAGGATAGAACAATGAAGTTGAGATGAACGTGGCCGTTTGTTTTTTTTTTTTTTTTTTTTTTTTTTCATAAAATACTACAAGTAGTTGATAATAAAAAAAAAAAAAAAAAAAAAAAAACAAGATGTTTGTTCTTACCAAAAAAAAAAAATTGCAATTTGGTGCAGTCATTCCGCAGAAACATGGCTTCTAGACTCAACTTTTATTATATAATATATATTATAAACTAGATCCAATATGTCACAAATTTATGATTTTAAATTGCATTTGGTTCACTTGAAAATATTTTTCGACCATACAATACTTTCAACTAAAAACATTTTTTGGAAAATCAATTATTCTCGAGCTTTTAGTTGTGTTCCTGAATATGCTCTAGAATACATAATTTCTATTAATTTTCCAGATATTTTCAGCTCTCAAACAAATACATAATAAAAAATTACAACCCAAAAAATCCAAAATAACTTTTTTTTTTAAAGATATAAAGGGGGGGGGGGGGGGGGGGGGGAGAGAGAGAGGTTGCAATGCTTCAACAAACTAAGGTTGATGAACCATCTTTGATGTGAGAGAGATCGAGACCAAAGAGTCACTGCAACCCTTTGAGGCTAACAATGTATCATCAATCTCACTAATCTATTTAGGTTGTATTCTAGTTGGTCAATAATGGAAGTTTTTTAGGTTGTGGAATGGGGTAGGTGGGTTGGGTGACAGTGGTAGGGTGTGGCTGTGGCAACGATTGGGAAAAGAGGTGTGCTTGGTGATGGAACTGCAAAAGTGGGAGGACGGAGGTGTTCTACTTTGGGAGGGGGGGTCGTGGGTGGGTAGGGGAGGGGGTGGCTCCACGATGGTTGGGGGTGACAAGAATGATAATCAAGAGGAGTGTGATGGTTATAATTTGCAAGAAAGGAAAGGGAGGTCTCATGTTTGAGAGCTTTGGTGTGTAAATTTTTTTACACCTCTTAAGAGGAGTGTAAACCACTCTATGCCTCATCAACCAAAATTTTACCGTTGACCTGAAAATATTTTGAAGTTGACAAGGATTGTTAATTGCATTAAATATCCAAAATTGAGGAAAATACTTTCAAGTTCACAAGAATTAGTAAATTCATGCTCATTAGAAATCTGAGCACACTACATACCTAATGAGTGACTAAAACACACTGACATTCGTGAAATGTACAATAACTAGTAAACCTAGCGAGTCATTTGTAGAACAATTTAGTGAGCTAGTTATTACACAAAAATTTTGAGGTGGCTAAGGCGATACAAGAAACTGGACACACAACTCACACATCCTATATCACTAGGCATTGACAAGCAGTACCCTCCAAAGAGGTAGATAACCTAAACTTCCTCTTACTAGTTATTTTTGAATTGTAACATATTGATTCTTAGTTTAAGATCATGGAGTTGACATGATTGATTGCTCGCCAACACTTACACAAGACTACCAAGTTGGCTAATCTAACAAACTAATGCAAAAAGATTCAAAAAGTTAGTGTCACGCCCCGCCCCTGTGTACATGATATTGTCCTTTTTGGGCGGCCCGAAGGCTCTCTTAATCTCTCAAGGTTTTGTTCTTCCCTAGGTTGCACTGGGGAAAAGGCCTCATACACAACAAGAGAGGGCATTCCTTATAAGCATATCCACATGTGCTTCCCTAGCCAATGTGGGATTCCATGAAATGCAAGACCCCCTTTTGGTTCACTACAATCCACCTCCCTTATAAGCACACGCTTCCTCACGTGTGGGGCCTACACTTCTGGCTAGGGTATGGCTCTGATATCATCTTCAGTTAAGGCATGGTTCTGATACCATCTGTCACACCCCGCCCCTGTGTGCATGATATTGTCCTCTTTGGGCAGCCCGAAGGCTCTCTTAATTCCTCAAGGTTTTGTTCTTCCCCAAGTTGAACTAAGGAAAAGGCCTCATACACAACAATGGAGGGCATTCCTTATAAGCACATCCCCATGTGCTTCCCTAGGCAATGTGGATTCCATGAAATGCAAGACTCTCTTTTGCGTCACTACAGTGAGGGTACAAATGATACATATATAGGAATAGTCTTAGTTTTTATGACCAATCGATAGTAAATAACCCATACACGCTGTTTTTGGATTTTGATTTTTTGTTTGTTTTGTTTTTTTACAAAAATTAAAAATAAAGCCATTATAATAAATTAAAATATGCAAAAGCAACTCATGAAAACATCCAATACCATACAAATGCGCCTAGGATGAAAGATGAAGTGCAGTTAAACAGAGACAATGAAAAAAATGTCTTACTGTATATAGATTGGAAGAATTCAAAATAGGATAAAGTTGAAGTCTTAATTTCAAGTCTTAGAGTCTTTCCTTTCCTACATATCATGAGTCTTAGGTCATGAGGATGAAGATACTGTAAAGTCCATATTTTTAGGTTGGCAACCATGAACGAATTGTAACTTTTAAAACTTAGTTTTTGACTAGTGTTTAGTCTAGAAATATTTTGAAACAAGACAAATGAAGTTTTGCATAATTGAAGACTCAAGAAAGTAGGAAAAGATAAGTGTAAAAACAGTCTCACTTATCTTGACCGATCGAGATTCGTGCAGATCCAAATTCCCACTTTCTTTCTCAGCCATTGGATCCAAGGTTTTGATGGATCTTAAGGATATTTAAATACAAAACTAGAGTATGTTTTTACTAGTTCAAAAGGCAGTGTTTTATACACAGATCTGAAGTTTTCCCAACCTTTTTGAAGTTACAGCTAGAGACCTTGTGTAAACAATAGATCTGCTATAGAGAAAAGTTGCTGCAATCAAATCAACTGCAGTTGATGATCTAAACCTTTGAGTGGAGTCTCAAAGTCACAAACAGGAGTGTTTGTGTGCAACAATTTCACAATAGAAGAGTTTGTGGATTTGAAGTTGCGTGTAGTCATGTGAGTAAGTACTACATGAGGTAGCAGTAGATTTAGGGCTAAGTATATTATATAAACTTCCATTCTATTAGTGAAATGTTGGCCAAAATGGGCTTGTACCCCTTTCTCACAAACTTTCCAGCAAAATGCCCTATGTTTGAAACTATTTAGGGATATGCCTCTGTTTTGAAACTCATTTTTTGGAAAATCGAGTTATAGTAAGTGGACTTAGAATTTTTTTTTAAAATTTTTTTTTTCTGGAACTCATGTTCCATGCAAAGTACTCAAGTTCATGGAACTTGAGTTCCATTTAAATTTTTTCAAGGAACTTGAGTTCCATGAACTAGAGTTCTTTGAATGGAACTCAAGTTCCATGTACTTGAGTTCTAGATTTTTTTTTTTTTTTTTTTAATTTTCAGTTCTCTTTAACTCGATTGTCCAAAAATCAAGTTTTAAATTGAAACTTGATTTTTAGAAAATCAAGTTTCAAAATAAGGGCATTTCCCTAAATAGTTTTAGACATGGGGTATTTTGCTAGAAAGTTTTGGCGAAAGGGGGAAATTTCCATTTTGGCCATGAAATGTTGAGGATTGTTTAGGTTAAATCATTCTCAGGTTTTTTACTTTGAAACTACTGTTTCAAAAGTTTTCTTTGGCCATCATTCTTGGTGTTCATGTGGTTTGTGATTGTGTGATGTATGTTTAATTTGGATCTAATTTCATAATTAATCACTTTAATTCATTGGTTAGAAATCTAATTGAAATCTATTGCAAATGGGGTCTAAAAGCCTAACAGATACACTGGTCCTAAAACATCAACATATGGAGGAATATAGATGAACTTATTGCAAAAATCTTTTACAACTCCAAAACTTCTAAACTCTTCAATATATGATTGTCTTCATGGATGACGCATTCATGTTCACAACCAGAACCTCTGGCCAACTCCAGGAACCTTTACAGATTTCCCTTACTATAGTGACACATTAGGCTCTTTGATTTCAAATATAATCTATTTGAATATATCATCATTTTATCGGACTTTTACTCTCTGAACCAGTGGAGTCAATTCCGTACCGTACTAGCCGATACGGCCGAAAAATATCGTACTGGCAGGTGAACTGGTACAAAAGCACCCGTGATTCGTACCGCTTAAAATACCAATCCTTACTGGACTATACAGGACGTATCGCCGAATATCGGACATCTTAGCCAAAAAATGGACATCAAGCGGTACTAAAAACTTGAATAAAATGGAAAAAAATTGCAGCAAAAAGCTCACAATACCATCCTCACTGGCTGTTTTCCCATGTTGTCGACCATTCCCCTAGCCTTCCTCTTTTGCTTTATCCAGCCGCTTCTTCTTCTTCTTGAGTTTTGACTGAGACTAAACTCTCTTCTTGTGCCTTTTGTTTTAGTTGTGTGTGGTTCTTGTTTAATTATTTTGTGTGAGTTTTAGTTGTGTGTGTGTGGCTCTTGTTTACTTGTTTTGTGTGAGTTCTGACACACCCACGTGAACTCTAATAAGTTCAAATTTCAAATATACTTTGACTTTTTGGCTAGTTGCCACTCACATTTGGTAAGTAATTTTATATATTTTTTTAATAATTAATATCATCTTTTTATCTTTTTATTATTATTACAATCTAGTATGTCAGCTTACATATATTATTGGGTTGATATTTGAGCAAAAATTAATCATATTAAAAATAAGCAATTAATTTAGAGAAATATGCTATTATAAATTTAAGGATTCTTATATTGATTTATAAATCATTCTAAATAAATAATCAAGTATGTCTATAATAATAATAATAATAATAATAATAATAATAGTGATAAACCCAAAACAGTACACCGGTATTGATCGGTACTTGAAATATATCGTACCGCTGGCCAAACTGGTACAACCTTCAGTACGGTATTGACTTCCTTGCTCTGAACCCAAGGGTTGTGGAAAATATAAGCTTATATGTTCACTTATTTAAGTTCATGGAAGTGGCCTCTCTAGCCTCCTTGAAGTTTATAAAAGTGTGCCTTTTATATGCTATGTAAGTAGTGCACAAATTCTTAAGCAACCGACTTCAATTAATATACATCACAATTCTTTTGAATTCACAGATTTTCATCAATTGAGAAGCAGCGATCAAATGACAACAAACATCCATTTTCGATCAAACGAGCTGCGATCAAAAGGTAGCTGAACTTTGAGATAGCAATCTTTGGAATGGTGATGGAATGATAATTGAAATCTTCACACACTGCTTCTCTTATGTTGTTTCTTATACAAATGAATGCGTTGCAACTACATTTGACAGTTATATTGTCAAGGGAATTCTCCAATTAAAACCTAATATATACAAGAGTTGAGCTAAGAATTTTTGTTTGGATGATGACTTTTTTTTTTTTTTTTTAATTTATACAAGATAAAAGTTTTATTATAACCTAATCTAAGTGTACATGTGTATGAAGTTTCCTCCTACAGAGTTGAACTCTGGCCTTTGCCTCCCACACCCCACAAGCGCTTATACCTGTGAAATGACCATCGCACCAAAGATGTGTGGTGGTGATGATGACCTAGTTATATAGAGTAAGTCATAATTATAAATATATTAAATACAAAATTAACAACATTGACATATATTATTAACATTTAGAAAAAGAAGAATAAGAGAACTCATTATTTTTTTAAAGTATGAGCTAGTATACAAAAAGGTCTAGTTCCATACTTAGATATGTACAAAAATATCAAGAAATTATTAAAGTTAATCTAAATAATATCTTTCTTGGAATAAAATTCATCTATTATCATGCATTTCCCAAGTAAAATTCTTTAAAAAATCATTGTTAATATAAATAATGAAATTGTCTCTAAACGTATGGAAAAAATTATAGTATAACCAATGAAATTTTTAAAAACCACAAATAATCCAAAACTTTAGAAATTGTAAGAACAGAAAAATATAATTTGTCTCTATAATTACTAAGCCAATCACTCACTTAAGAGAGTCATTTAACTACTTTTCTTGTAAACCAAACCCTTCAAATTCAAATCCACCCCCTCCCCCCTCTTTTTCCCCAAGATATTTATAGCATAATGGCATAACCTGCTCTAAGAGCATTCACATCCAAACTGCCAAATGTCAAATGTATGCCAGATTTAGAATTAAAGCCCAAAAACTCCCAACACCCGGACTTGTAAACGCTTAGAATTTGCAATACTGCTACTACAGTACTGTCTTACTTTTATGACAGTACTGTAGACTATTGTATTGGTTTTTTAATCCATTTTATTCTCTCTCTCTCTCTCTCTCAGAATCACTTTCTTTCTCAACTCTCTTTCCTCATCTCAGAATTTCATCTCCCTCTCTCTTTGTGCCTTGCTCTGTTGTCTCTCAATCTCTCACTTTGTACTGGTGGTTGGGCCTCCACGCTAGTAAGAAGTAGAGGCCATGGGTTGCGATATGGGTTCTTGTGGTTTGTGGTCGGTGTCTAGCGGATTTTGTTGTGGTGCCATGGTTGTTGTTTCTGGGTTCTATGGGTTAGGTGATGGGTTTGGATAAGTGGATCGGTGTATCATGAGTTAGGTGGTGGCGGGGGTTTGGATTGTAGAGATTGGTGGATTTTGGATTTTGGGTTTGGGATCGACATGGGTTTGGATTGGTTATGGCCAGTGGGTTTGGATCGGAGCTGGGTTTTGGATTTTGGATCGGCGAAGATCGGAGATCGTTGTGATATATATATATTGGCTTGGTTTGATTTGTAGCTCCGATGGTAGCTTTGATGGTGGGGTTTTGGCTTGGTTTGAACTAAAGCTTTGATGGTTTTTTTTTAATGTGGTTTTGGTTTGATGGTCTGGTGGGGGTGATTGTGTGTTGGTGGTGGCGTGGTGGCTATGGGGGTGACTGTGTGTTGAATTGTTTGTTTTGGTTTTATCTGTTGTGGTCGGTGCTAGAGCGCGGTTGAGGGAGAAAGAGAGGAAAAGGAAGAGAAAAAGAGAAATAGTAAAATATGGAATAAAAAAGAATATTTAAGTAAAGGATAAAAATAGAATTTTGAGATGTTGGGTGTATTATAAAATGGTATGATATAATTGATAAAGTAAATTTTTGAGATGGTAAAATAAGATGGGATACAATTTTCAGATGTGAATGCAATAAAGGAGAGAGACCATTTTCTAGTTGCATGGCCCCAAAAGAACATTTCTAATTCTGCCTGTGTGTTAAAATTTTAAGGTGGGCCTGTATTGGAATCAAAAGGATATGGTGCACCTTATCTGCATAGCGTGGGATTATCTCCGACATAAGTAAGACATAAAGACGCTTCCTGATCTTCTATGGGGAATATTGGTACCGTGACCACAGATGTCTTACACTAGCCGACATTATATCCCACATAACACATACATTAATGATTTATTCATTCACATCGTACACTTTTCTTTTCTTTTCAATTTTTTTTTTTTTTTTAAACATATCTTGTAGATTTTATTCCAAGCTCAATATGTTTAGTGATAGTAAGGTACACTAGCTAGGTAAATAAAGAAGGAAAGAACAATCCTTTTCACTGTATCATTCAACACATATGCAGTCTTTTCATAGAAAAGATGATCTTGGACTTGCAATTGGTATATTAGTAGATATATAGAATTACAAAAGCAATGACTTCCCATATACGCATGTTCAATATCAATCTTCCACAATGGATAAAGACATAAAGATAGTAATATTAATCTTTTATTCAGAAAAGTGTACCATATTAATGAAAGCAATAAGCAAGTTTCAATTTATTTTTTATTTTCTACACATATCTTGTAGATTTCATTCCTAGCTTGTTATGGTTATTCATCATTATGATATATTTGCTTTAGGAAAGTTTCTATATTCAAATAAGAGCAACAGTCGTAAATTTCTGAAGCTAAAGTTTCCACGTAGTAAATACAAGGTAGGAAAGCAAACTTGCAATATTCAATTCCCTTCTTTGCTGCAAACTTGCCATGGCCGGAATTTCCAGAAGAGAAGCCGGTGAAACAAGCAGCCGCATCACTGATGCCCATACGAACATCTTTTTAAGCGAAGCTACTACCCTGGAGGAAAAGATTAAAACAGTAATGGAGGCAAGAAAAAAGGTGACACCATCCCCAACACCGAAGATACAAAAGGTTATATTCTTGCTGCGAGATAACAAGGATTTCTTCCAGAAGCACTATGAGCCAAGAGCAGTATCACTCGGTCCTATCCATCATGGTAAAGAGAAGTACAAGCTAGGAGAGAAGTACAAGCTTGTGTTGACATATGAGTTCTTTAACGGTAGCGAAGAGAAGATAATTGAATTTTACAAGAATATTGAAGAGAATATCAATGAACTGAAGAAGTGCTTCGAGGAGGAAGTGATCGAAGACTATGATGATGAAGAACTCATTTGGTTGCTGTTGGTGGACGGCTGCGCAACACTGCAATACATATACAGCGCAGCTAACCACAAGTTCAAAGATTTGAAGATAAAAACCGACAGTGTAGCCCTTACACAACAGGATTTGTTTTTGCTAGAGAACCAGCTTCCCTATTGTCTGCTCAAATGGTTGATGAACTGGAGTAAAAATGAATTCGTGTTGAAGAAATCTATCGAAACTTACATTGATAGGCACGTTAATGTACCACAACCGGAGGATCAGCCACTAATTCTCAGCTGCGCATGGCTGAGTTCGTTATCATGGAATTGGTCGCGAGAATCAGAAAATGAGAAAAAACAAAGAGGCCAGTCATCAAATTGCTGCGCATGCTTAAAAGGAAAGGGGCAACAATATTCAGAAACTGAGAAAGAAGAAAGCGACCAGTGGTCAATATCAGTGGATAAACATGGAGATCCCATCCATCTCCTCGATCTTCTGAGGACACGTCTCTTGCATAAGCATCGACAAATCAAGCCAAAGAATCCAAATGGTGAAATGGAAACTTGCCAATCCTATCGCAATGTGCAGGAGCTTCGAGCAGCAGGTATTCATGTGGAACGTAGTAAAAAGAAAAGTTGTTGCTTGAGTGACATATCTTTTACTACACTCGGTTTTTTGGGTTTGGGATACCTTTGGCTTCCTCCATTAGTTGTGGATGACTCAACAAGGCCTAAGTTCTTGAACTTGATAGCCTACGAAATGTGTGTGGATTTCGAAAATGATTTTGGGGTCACCTCTTACATATCCTTTCTCGATTCACTGATCGTTGAACCCAACGATGTTAAGATGCTAAGGAAAGCAGGGATACTCCACAACTTCCTTGGCAGCGACGAAGAAGTGGCTCAGCTCTTCAATGAGATTGGCACTGACTTGGTGCCTAACAATGAAATATACAGCGATGTCAGATCAAAAATTCAGAGGCACTACAGGAACAAGTGGATGACCTGGATCGCTCAATTCTTTCATGACCATTTCAGCAGCCCCTGGACTTTCATAGCTTTTGTTGGCGCATTGTTGGCACTCGTACTAATCGTCATTCAGACTAAGTATGCTGTCAACCCTTCTCCTGGACCTTGCGATAGCTTCTGCAAGAATTCCACACAAACCTAAATATGCATAAGGTAACTTGGGTGGTGTTCGGAAACTATATCTTCAAAGTCATAATTTATGTGCAGTTTGAGTGTGAGAGTGTGTGAACTAGTTTTTACCCAACTTTATTAGATCAAATACATGGTTTCTGTGCTTTCCCTTTCAAAGGCCTTCAGAATTTTATCAATATTGTTAGTACTGTACACTTTCACATATATTCCGTTAAAATTATCTCACGTGATACATTGTGAATGATCGAACAAAAAATTGATTAGTCTATATAACAATAACAAAAAGAAAATCACAATTTACCATATAAGATGGTTGTGACAACATGTGCATAGAAGTGTGGTACTAACATTATTGAAATTTTATTTCAGATGGATCATTCATCTTCAAAGGCCACATCATTTTATTATTTTCTTTACCTTGGTTTTGTAGTTTTCATGCAAGTCTAAAATAAGTCAGTGTGATTGTGCTTTCTAATTTGATGTAATGTGTGAGGATAGGAAAATAATTGTGAAAATATATATGTGCGTGATTTGTGTTAGTCATATGTAATCAACTTTAAAGATGAATGTATACTAGATCCAATATGTCCTCTTTTCTACAACAATATTAGTACAGTGCAAGCCAGTTGCATTGGCCATTGTCAATTGCATCAACTTTATGCCACATTCTTGTCATTGCACAAAAGTCATGGCAGTTTGAGTAATGAGGGAGGATTATCTTCACTTCTGTTTCCCAGTAATATATTCCATAAGCTCAACGACTTTTTTAATTTTTCATAAGTGAATGAAGGAAATGAATAGAAAAAACTTATTAATTGAAAGATATGTTGAATTATTTCAACTAAAAATTCAAATATAAAAGAAATAAAGTTTATATGAATTCCTATGATACGGCTAGCAAATAACATAAAACAAGTAAACCACTTATCCATGCTGACATTCCAAGCCCAAGGGCTTAACATCATTTCAAGAGTTGGCCTAATAAAATTTTTGTAAGAAATTCGTTGGAAAAAGAAAACTTCATAATTAATTGTTGTTTGCAGTTGGTGATTTTGTTGCATAGAGTTGAATTTCTTGTAACCCAACGGCAAACTCTTTTAAGAGCGGGCAAATTATCACCTTAAAGAAAGCATTTTTAGCACACCCTAAAGTTAAATTATGTTTTCTATTATTTTTTGTACTCAATTTCTTTGATACAATTCCGATTTACTTAATATATACTTATGTATGGACTACACTTTTTCAAATTATAATATTTTTAAGCCTCGCCTTTTTTTTTTCCCAAGCACAACAGTTTCAAATATTTCATTTTCAAGAAACTTAAAAATTTGTACTTTTCAAATTAAAATATATTTTTCCAAAGAAAAGTTTCATTTTTTATTTTGGATTTGGAGAATTAGAGATAATACTAGATAATTTTTAGAAGAAAATAACAGTTGCGTTTTTTTGGTTAGGAATTAGATATCTCTATTGTATTTCTCTTTTATGAATACATTTCCCCTGTAGTTTTTATTATTTTTTATATTTTTGTTATGTATATGTTTAGACTTTAGATATGTAAAAAGAAATTTGTTATTTTAATTATACTCTCAAACTATTATTATACTCTAAAAATATAATTTCCAGTTTATTTAATAAAAAATAGAAGGTTGTATTTAATGCGTAAATAATCTTCCAATTTCGCAAGGTCTCAGAAACGTGATTAGTAGGCCGCCCACAATTTTCTTTTAGAAAGGTTAATTCTAGAGATTCGTAGGCATTCTAATTTATTTGAAGATTAACTCAATGTAATTTGTTGTTAGATATAAAATAACATTTATTCAATCATTTTAAAAATATTCTTTTTATTTAAATTATATATATACATATATATATATATATACATATATATATATATATATATATAGATATATATAATCGTGTTGTTTGTATATCTTGTAAAGACCAGGCTTGCCTTAGTAAATGGTGGAAATAAATAAAACAAAATAAATTAGTTCGTTGCTCATGCACATATAGTCGTTGTAGCCTTGTAGGCACCCAAGAGTTTAAAGAACGTGATCATCGGCCGAGGACAAGTGAATTTGGGCTTGAATAACCATAAGGGACCCGTAGGTCAGCAGAACAAGCCCAGGACAAGAATGGTCCACGGCTGGGAACTGTGGGCTTGGCAATAGAGAAAAGAAGGAAAGCTCCAAAAGGTGGGCACTAGCCCAGGAAATGGGTGAAGCCGAAGGAAACCTAAAGCAAAGGGTAAAAGGCCCAAGAATTAAAGCAAGGCCTTTTTTATTTATTTATTTTAGAAACACTTAAAGTAAGACCTAACGCATCAAAAAGGTGCTAATGGAATTTAAGCAAAAACAAACGTGAAGATAAAAAACTATAAAAGGGCAAATAGTTACGAATGAGCCTTCATCCCTGTGAGAAAACTAAGAAATAATGATATGACAAATCATAAAACCACATAAAAAGTCATAACTTTTACTACAACCATCTTACGTACGTAGCAAAATGTTATTAACTGCCTTTTACTTAAACTTTTTTCTCCCCTTCTTAATTTGCACATGGATGGTAAAAGTTGTATATTTTTTTACTAGAATTTTTTATAAAACCATGAGACCATATAAGGGCCCCTAAAGGATGATTATATTCCCAGTTCACCAAGGCAAAGTGGATACCAACCATGACAAAGTTCTCGAGACCAAGGGCTAACCAAGTACCAATGGTTAGGGGTGTACACGGTTCGGTTCGGTCGGTTTTGAAGAGGTTTTTTGCACCACGCCTATAGGGTGCGGTTTCACCCTATGCTTGACCACACCTCACTTTTGGAAGGTTAAAACCGGTCTACACAAGATGCGGTTAATTGTGGCGGCTTGGTGCGGTTCGTTCGATTAAATGGGCTGGTCTTTTAAAAGTTACTATTCTAAGTTTTGGGCTTTTTTGTCTTAAAAATAAAAAATAAAATAAAATAAAAAAAGCATTTTGAGCCCATTCTCAACCTGTCACAAGACTCACAACATTTCAAATCAAATACTCAATTATAGAGTATGTAGTCTCAACTATAATGACTTAAATCTCAACCTGTCAAATTAAACATGTATTTATTAAACACGTTAACACATTAATAAATCTAAACCTGTCACAAGATTCCAAATCAAACACAAGTATAAAGTTTCAAGTCTCAAACCAAACAAGAAAATTCTAGCATGGCAGCAAGCCAGCAACATTAACATTAATATTTCTAGCATCAGAGTATCACATCAAATATAAGCAGTATCACAGCCCCAAGGAGGAGTAGTTAAGTAGTGCTTCAAAAGCACTATACAAATATACATAATGAATGCAAGACCAGAATATAAAGTTGGTACACTACACAACTACATACTAAGACCAATAGTCTAATAATTTTCAAGTGTGTTCAGCAGTGCTTGTGTTGTCAAGTGTGCATCTAGTAAACAAAAATAAAGACACAGCAGCAACAGAAGCATCAAGCCACCAGCAGCAGCCCAAGCACCTAAACACTCCTAATTTGGTCCTCCATGATCAAGTCAGCTAAATATCCACAAAAAATTTCTGCAATCAGCCAGCCAACTCCAACTCCAACTCCAACTCCAGTCATTATATACAAAAAACTCCATCCCTACAATGTCAATCCCCAAAAAATAATGGTAAATAGAGTAGAAAGCAATACATGAAAATTAACATCATTACAAACAGCAGCCAACAAAACATAAGCAAATTACATAAAATTTATAAGTTACCTTAGGTAGCTAAGTCCAAAAAACAACCCCACCTTCCAAATCAATCTAGAATAGAATCTGTACCCACAGTGGGTTTTGGTGCAAGCTCTAAAAGGAAATAAAAAATAAAAAAAAATAAAAAACTAAAACAAATTGTATATAAATAATTACTCCCAAATAAATAAAAAAACAAAAATAATACAAGCATTTATAAATAACAAAAGCAAAAAAAAAAAAAAAAAATTACCCGATTCAAGTTCATAGTTTTCCACTTCATCCATTGCCTCTCATAGGTCAATTGGTTCAGTTGAACCCTTAGACCTCAACCAATTTTGTGTACAAATCAAAGCTTCAACAGTGTTGCGAGACAATGAGTTACGGAAAGGATCCAAAACACGACCCCTTGTGCTAAATGCAGATTCCGATGCAACAGTAGAAACGGGAATCGCCAAAACATCACGGGCAACTTGAGAAAGGATCCTATATCTTAAAGAATTCACCCTCCACCAATCAAGAATATCAAAGCCTTTCGTCTCCGGATCTACACTAGCTTCTAACAAGTATCGGTCCAATTCAGATTTGTATTCTACACTATCCTCATCTGCTAAGTGTTGTTTGTATATGTTATTGTACCTCTTCATCCTCTCTTCTACACTACCAAAGCCACTTAGCATGGAGGACGTGGCAGCAGCATCATTACTACCAAACTCACTAGTCCCACTAGCACTAGCACCACATGGGGTCCCCATTGCTCCACTATAGTGCTTGTACAATCTATTCAAAGCTTCCCTAACTCTCAATCCTAACTCATTAGCCTTCTCCTTGTCATACCATTACTTAAACCAAAACCTCACATACTTCAATTTATATCTAGGTTCAACCACAACATCCACAAACAACATCAAATTTATCCTATCAACACTTCCCCAATACTTATCATATTTCAATTTCATTCTTTATGCCATACCCTTTAACAAAGGATCACCCCTACCATTACACAATTGATTTAACTGGTCTTGAAGACTAACAAGCTCATGGAAGGAACCAGAAAATATTAAAGTTGCCTCATAGAACATACCAAGAAACTTTGTAAAAAGTTTTACATTTTCCTAATCTAAAAACCGAGGGGGACCACTAGATGGGTCCTCAAAATAACGTAAGAAATTCCCATCATCTTCCTCCATCCTTTCAAATGCAGCCACGAACTTTTGTGCACTTGCTAACATCAAGTAAGTTGAATTCCACCTAGTAGACACATTAAGGCATAACAAGCTTTTACTTTGAATTTTTTCTTTTTCAACACATGCCTTAAACTTTTCAAATCTATTAGGAGAGGATTTCACATACCTCACTACATTACGAACCTTAACAATTGACTCATTAAGGTCCTTTAGCCCATCTTGCACAATTAAATTCAAAATATGGGCACAACAACGCATATGAAAGAACTCACAACCCAATAGGCTACCCACCCTATCTCTTGTTTTCCTCTTAAGATATTCTATGGCCACATCATTTGAGCTTGCATTATCAACGTAATTGTAAAAATATGATCTATTCCCCATTGAAGCAAGCATGACTCAACCACCCTACCAATGGTCTCACCCTTATGATCAGGTACAAGGCAAAAATTTAAAATCTTTTTATGATAAACCCAATCAACATCAATATAATGTGCTGTCAAACAAAGGTAATTAGGTTTTGGATTGAAGTCCAAGTATCAGTTGTCAAACACACTCTTTAACCAGCCATTAAAACCTTTCTCAAACTCCCCTTCTCCCTAATGTAAAGTTTAAGACAATCCCTTGCAATAGTAACACGAGAGGGAACTTCAAACCTAGGCTCTACCTTTGCCATAAAATCAATGAACCCACCATGCTTAACAAACCTAAAAGGTAGTTCATCAACTATAATCATCCTAGCTAAGGCCATCCTTAGTCTTTCTATACTAAACTTCCTCAACACCAGCTCATTAACACCTTCTCCCTCCCCCTTTTTTGTACTTTGGTAACTCAAAGTGGTTTGACCTCTATCACATCTATAAGGGTACTTCTTACAACCAGATTTTATATGAGACCACATGGCAGAGGTTCCATTTCTTTTTGGGTGACAATTATAATGCCTTTGGCAATAGTTGCACTGTGACTTAGGGTAAAGTGGGTCATAACCTTCTATCTTAGAGAAATGATCCCATATCTTAGAAGGCTCTTTACCACCATTAATAGTAACTTGTTGAGTTTCTGTTTGCGTTTGAGGGGGTGCAACATCTGATGGTGGAATGGGAGAATATGTGTTTGGTTGATTAGCCCCAGTACATGGACTAGGAGTAGGCTCAGTAGGAGGGGTAGAACAAGAAGCACCAGCAGCCATGATCTAATTACATCAATATAAATAACAATCACATATACAGAGTAATTAAGGAAGTAACAATAAATAAATTAAGCAAGCAACCTTTAACAAAAACACACAGTCATAGACTAATTTTAATAACATATTAGTAAACAAAAACCATACACGTAGCTTACTCAGTGCTAAAATCACAACAATAAGATAATCAACTAAAACCATAATAGCATGATATAACAAACTAAAACCACAACAGTAAAATCAATCAATAGCATGATATAACAAACTAAAATCACAACAGTATAATCATTGAATAGCATGATATAATAAGCTAAAATCACAACAGTATAATCAATCAGAATGATGATCAACAAATAAATTTACAATTTTTGAACACTAGAAACAAAATCAAACAGCAAATAACATGAGTGAACCTTAAAAAAAAAAACCTTAAAACAAAATCAAACAGCATAGAAAAAAATAATCAAACATTAGTGAACTCAAAAAAAAAATATAAATAGTATGAGAAAAGACCCACGAACGCTTTAGGCCTTTAAGATTTAGTCCTTCATAAGACCGAAGCTGAATCTCTTAAAAAAAAAAAAGAATTAACAAGAAACATTCAGTGAAATCAAAATAAAACCAAAAAAATTAGGGGTTAGGGTTACCAAAGACAGAACTAGGGATTAGGAATTCCGTAAGACCTTGAGAGGAAAGTTTTTCTTTGTGAGAGAGAGACTGAGAATCAGAGACGAGTCTTGAGACTTGAGAGTATGAGACTGAGAGCTTGTGTTCTTAAAGAGTAGAAAGTTAGGTCATAGGTGGGACTGGGAGCCTAAGATTGAGAATTTGAGAGGGAAAAACTACTGTTTGCTCGGTGGGATTAAAGTATGGAAAAAAATTTAAGTGGCTAAGTGCAAAAGATTAGAGAAAAATGGTTGGGTGGGAGCTTGAGAATCTGAGATTGAGAGGGAAAATTTACTATTTGTTCGGCGGGATTAGGGTTTGGAGGAAAAATTATGGACTAAGACTGAGAGCAAAAGAGGAGAAAAATGGTTAGGTAGGAGAATGCCATTCTGAGATTGAGAGGGAAACTGGGAAACAATAGACGGCAAGATTAGGGTTTGGAAGAAAATGGAGGTGACTGAGGCACTGAGCTGAGTGATTAAGTGTCTGAGAGCAAGTGTAAAAAAAGAAAGAAAAAGATAAGTTAGTTTTAGGCAGTTCAATCTCTACCGGGTAGTGGGTACGTGTATGGTTGAGAGTAACCCAAAAAAAAAAAAAAATCTTACACAGTAATTTAAACACTAACCACATACTTCTTTTTATTTTTTATTTTTTATTTTTTTTTAAGCTAGACAACTTGGGCAAGACCTTATTCCGACTGGATTGAGACTATTTAGGCAACAGGAGTGACACACGCTAAGTAACGTTACTTTTTTTTTTTTTTTAATTCGCACGTAGGTGAGACTGAGAGTTGATAGCTTGAGACAGTCCTCATCCAAAAAAAAAACTGAGTTGGACTGTTTGAGCATAGCGTGTTGGGCTTGGGGCTTGGGCCACTGTTGGCGTGTTTGACTTCACACACGTGTGAGACTTGTGAGTTGAGAGTCCTTATCCAAAAAAAAAAAACTAAGAGTTTGAGCATGTCGTGCTCACTACTCAGAACTCAAGAGGAGCACGGCGTATGAGCACACCATACATTAAAAAAAAAACATATATTAAAATCCTCGGTGCGGTGCGGTTCTCGGCAGTGTGCATATCTCGGCGCTGATAGCCGCACTGGTCTAACGTCGGAACTGGAGATATGCCGCCGATCACCGTACCGAAAACCTTCGGCGGCGGCTTAAAGGGGGCAGATCAGTGCAGTCGGAGCGGTTTCTGTCGGTGCTGGTGGATCAATGAACAGGCCTACCAACGGTGGAAAAAGTGGACAGTTCAACCAAGGCAAGACCTTGAAGAAACAACAAAGTAGTCAGTAACTTTGGGAAAGACTCTTTAGTCAAAATGGCACCTTATACCATTCCTGGGCAAGAGGGCTGAGACCTGTGAAGTCACTCTTATGGCCTAGGATCTTTGGAAAGTTGCCTTCCTAGCTCTACAAGCAAACCCATGCTTCCTTGATCTTGGCAGAATGCATGGCTTATCAGAAGGACGTATCTTCCATTAGAAGAAAAACTCACAACACTTCCAGAAGGAGACCTTCGAAGACAACGAAACAAGAACCAAAGTGGTAGGGGCAGAGGCATGTATTGGCTTGGGGAACCATGCCCCCCTACCCCCGCCAAAGCTCTTGAAACTCTTTTATACTATTATATGAAAACAAGTTAGTTCCTGTAATTGTAACAATTGGCCCCCCTAATATCCACTCCATTGTCCACTATTAGTTTTTATGGATTTCACTTTTCCCTTTTATAATAACTCAAGGAAAAGCGTTAGCTACATCTGCGCTATACCTCAAAAGGACTAGTCACAATTGAGGCTCATTACAGTTGTTAATAAAGTCCAATTCAACCTAGTAAAAACCCAATGTGGAACTTATCACACACCCACACACAGCACACAATCAATCAAATTGGGGCATCACACCTTTGCTTTACAATCCTGAAATTAAGTTCGAAAAAGTTTCATTTTAAACTAGTTGGAAGAGAAACTATTCAAACTCTACCAATATCTTTTTATTAGATGTTAATTTTGAAATCTAAAAGTTGGATTGCTTGTTCCTATTATATCTTTCATGCTTGCAAAATTATAAGAAAATCAAAGATCAATAGCTATATCATCAATCAAATATTTAAATTTCAAGTTTTTGTGATCTAAAATTATGCATAAAGAATAGGTTTATTAATTGAATAGTAAATAACATCTAATTTGAATAAAATTTGACACATATGTTAAGAACATAAATTGCATGAAATCTAGCAATTATATTTTCAAAATTCACATTCAATAAAAAGATATAAGAAAATTTGAAGGGTTTCTCTCCAAATTAGTTTGGAGAGAAACTTCGTCTAATTTAGTTTCTCACACGTGGACTTCACCCAACAAAATACACATTTACCAAAAGCTAATAAATTCCAAGTTGCCCTTTATTTAAATTTTATTTTCTAAGAAACTAATTAAAAGTGAGTGCATTGTGTCTTTGTGTGTCCAATTGTGAAAAACTATTGTGTACTACTATAAGTTTTTTTTTTTTTGGGGTGCATTGTGTCTTTATGTGTCCAATTGTGAAAAACTATTGTCATCATCTTTTTTTTTTCTCCACAAAATTGATCTTTTTCTACCATTGGCATTCCCCCCCCCCCCCCTCTCCCCGCTCTCAAAGTTCTACATTTTTCTCTCTTTTTTTTTTTTTTTCCTAGAAGAAAATTTGATGGAAATATTAGGTTTTTCAAATAATTGTTTTTGTAAGTATTTAGAGAAAGTTGGAGAAATATTGCATACTAATTTGAGTTTAGAAATATCATAATATGTTAAATTTGATACATAGTTATGACTACCCCCAAGTTAAAATTTCTGGCTATGCCATTGTAAAGAGGTAAAAAAAAAACATAAAAGAAAAGCACCGCCAAGGTCTACGGCAAAACCAAGACAAGAAGGGAAATAGTAGTTTTTCAACTCCCTAGCATAGTATAATGGAGGAGACTAGCTATGTAAAGAGGAGGGACAAGATCTAGACAGTGGCAATTAGAATAAGCTAGACATGGCAAAACGGGTCAGAATTTTCTGACCTGACCCGAAAAATACCTAATAAGAACTCGATTTTTTTGACTCAAAGTAAAATAGGTTGACCTGTGACCCGACCTGTGTTTTTTGCAGGTCAACCTAACCCAACCCGCGACTCATCCCGGACCTGAACCATTTTTTAAAAACTTTTTTTTTTGGTAAAAAAATAGTAAAATTAAAACAATATTGGTTTAATTGTTTGTTGTGAGCTTTAAGGAAACAATTTATACATTTATATAACTGCATGCAAATTAATTGAAAGATAAATGATTGAGCATTTTATAATGAGTAAAGATTTTTAGATATCAAATAGCAAAGTATATGCCAAGATAATCTGGTTACAGTAGAGTTAAAAACATAAATTTAAAATTATAGACATGTGTGAGAAACATTCACAAGTGTGAAATTAGTGAAGTCAAAGTATTAAATTAACATAAATTATGAATACTTAGACCTATTTTTTAACAATTTATGTCTAAAATAAACGACTTTTCAAAATAAATTATGATATTTTCTAGAGTGTATGTTGCTTAACAATGATATGATATTCATAAAATAGACTATATATAAGTAAGTAAAAAAATCAAACTTTAATGTATATCTCAAAATGAAATAGAGTGCCAACCACAACTGATAATAGATTATAAAATTAATTTTCAAGATTGTAAATTTCTTATATATTTTTATTCTTTATCAAATGAGTTATCCAATAAGTCATTTGTAATTTTTTTTATTTATTTATATTTTGGAATGTTGATATTGTGTAGAAATAAAACTTGTGTATTTGTTTTACTTATCTTTGTGTTATTTTGTTTTAAATAGCAATGTTAGGATTTGTATAATTTTAAAATTATTGAATAAGTATTAATAAGTTTAAGTGGGTTCATTCTTGAAATAAGTGGTGAATTCAAAGTAATGCATTTTATATCAAGTAATTTGTTGCATAACTTTCCAAATGGAAAATACATGTTGTTTTCATTTAAAAAAAGAAAAAAAATTCATGTGAAAAATATGGGTCAACCCGACCTGACTCGCAACCCGATTGACTCGAACCCTTTTTAACTTGCTTAAAATGACCCATTTTTGACCCGCAACCCATTTGACTTGCAACCTGTTCGACCTAACCCAAACCCGACCCGCCCATGAACGGAGGCATGCATTGACTATGGGGGGCAATGCCCCCCCCCCTAATTTTTTTTATGAAAAATATTAGTATATATGTATTAACTTTAGCAATTTTATTCTATAAAATTACATTTTGCCCCTTTAACAATATCATTGATTATTTTTAGAGTAATGTTACAACTACAAACTAATCTACAACATTTTTACAAATCATTGAAATACAAATAATTACTAGTTCGCATCTAAACATATCACTTACATCACTTTCTTATTTACCAATAATCACTAACCATATCAACAATTTGTAAAAACATTTGTAGCTCTAACATTTTTCCCATTCTAAAACAACTTATACAAGCATAAAAAAATTAGTGCAACAACAAAAATCACCAATAGCAAAGCTAAAACTATGATGCCCCAATTTGATTGATTGTGTGATATGTGTAGGTGTGTGATGAGTCCTATATCGAGTATTTACTGGGTAGATCTGGGCTTAATTAACAACTACAAGAAGCCTCAATTGTGATTAGTTCTTTTTAGGTATAGCGCAAATGTGGCTAGCGCAAATGTGGCTAGCGCTTTTTTTTGGGTCGTTACAAAAACAAATTAAGTTCAGTTAACCAATTTTACTCAAAACAAACAACTATCCCCTAAAAAGTTTTTTAAAAAATAAGTTTGTCTTTTCCTAATAGCAGACACATATCAAAAACTCAAAAAAAAAAAAAAAACCCTCAGCAACTAAGAAGCAACAGAGTTAGAGGTCAGAGCCAATCCCTTTAACTCCAAATCCTGGATCTATCCCTATGTACCCTAATACGGAAATCTTTTGAGCGTAGTAAGTAAAGAGAAAATTCATTGAGAATTTTTTTTTTTTTAGAGAGTTTCAACCTATGGATGTCTAATTTAATGAATTTTCATTAAAAAAATTCAATGAATGGCTGATTCACTAAGAAAATTAAGAGTAAGTGGGAAGCCATATTGATCCAGAGTTCCAAAACCCACAAGCTTTGTAGAACTTTGAGTTTAATAAAGCTGCGAGTGTTGGGGCCTATGGCCTTATGGCTTACCCTCCTTTAATTTGTGAGCGAATTGTGTTAGTTCCATGAGGAACCTTACATTGTATTTGTAGTTCTATGGCAACCCATTTATAGCAATTCTCTCAGTTATCCTTCCATTTGACTAACGTTGAATTGCAAAATTTTTATTATATTGTTGTTAGTTATTGGTCTTGGTTGTTGGAATTGGGCTTTGCTTGTGCACAGTTTAGTCCAGTAGAACGGCTCCCATTTGGCCGCTGTAGGACAAAGTCTAGCTTTCAGAATCTTCGACAGATAAACTCCGTTTGTTCATATTGGTCCTTTAGTTGGGCTTGGGTTCAATAGGAACAGCAAAAAGTGACCTATAGGTGCTAGAAGTATGTGGTTAAATAATTAAATTTATTATATTTCAATAGCTTAACTTTTTGGGGCAATCAGTAATTTAACATGGTATCAGAATATGAGATCTTAAATTCAATCATTGTTTCCTCCACTCTACCTCCAATTTAAATTTTCACGTGTTGGGCCTCGCCTATTAAAAGGTAGTTTCGACTCACACGTGAGGGGAGAGTGTTAGAAGTATGTGGTTAAATAATTAACTTTAGGCTAAAATGCAAAACTCACAATCTAAGTTTCACAACTTTTCATTTCAGTCCTTCAAGTTTGCACTTTGTCATTTCAGTCCTCTAAGTTTTAAATCTTCTCAATTTAGTACTCTGTTAACTCAACATCCATATCTGCCGTTAAGTTGTCCAAAACGACATTGTTTTGGCCATTATTTAATATTTAATATTTATTTTATTATTTATTTCTTAATTTATAAAAAATGTTACTTTGAAAAAAAAAGACAGAAATTAAATCAAGCAAACGTGTCAACCTCCCCCATCTGAAGAACACGAGATACAAACCCCACCCACCCCTAGCCTAACCCAATAACTGAGACTGAGATGGAGAAGCAGAGATAGAGATGGAGAGACTGAAATGATTTGCATCTTGCCATCCATCTCTCGAAGCTTAAAAAAAAAAACTTCAAAAAAGGATTAAATGACCTTTGAAGAAAAAAAAAAAAGTGTTGGGTTGCAAAGATTGTTGAAGACTTTGATGGGAAAGATTATATTACTTTGTAGCTAGAAGAGATCGTACACTATTGATAATCTCAATGACAAAGATTAAGGACGATGGGTTACCGCCATTTTACTAGAAGATCAACCTCCAGAGACATTTTTGAATTTTATTTTATTTTTTTGTGGGTTAAAATTTGGTGATTTAGTTTGATCAATCTATGTTCGTTTGTTTGTTTTGATTGATGGTGCAGAAAGATACGTGTTGATCAGTATGACAGGAGTTTGAGGCAGCAACATCCTCTTTTGGTCCTTCAATCTGTCCCTCCTCTCTCTCTAATTTCTAGGTTTTTGTTTTAAATTAAGAAATAAATAAAAATTAAATATTAAATTAAGGCCAAAACGACATCATTTTGAGTAGTTTAACGGTACCAATAGATAGACTGTTAACGGAAAATTGAATTGAGAATGATTGAAATTTAGAAGACTGAAATGACAAAATGTAAATTTAAAAGACTGAAATGAAAAATTGTGAAACTTTTGAAACAATCGGTAATTTAAGAAATGGTATATCAATAAAGTTCAAAATGAGATTCTAAATCCTTCAAGCTAGAGCTTCAATCCTTCAAGCCAAAAGTCTTGTAGCTGAATTGGTACCTCTCCATATACAAAGTGTTTGAGGTCTAGGAAGAAAAGGGTTCAAGCTGCCGGTTTAGCAGCATGTTGTAATTATTTCTCAAAAAAAAAAAAAAAAACTTCAATACCTCACAATCAATCCATCGTGTTTTACATTTATGATTTAACTCATTGTCTGAAGCAAAGAATGGCATAATATCGTTTTACGTATTCTCTCTGGAAAAAGATAACCGTCAATAAGAAACCTAAACGGTTTTATTTATGATTGATACGGATACCATGCTTGATGCCAGAGATAGAAACATAAGCCTTTTTTATCGAAAAAGTTTATACTAAACTTGCTATGTAGGTAAAGACTATATCACGTGATCATATTTTTACTTTTTAATGTTACACTGCATATTTAATCTGAACGAAATTTCCTGGTTTAACAAATTCCTATATAAAATCTTTAAAAAACTAACTATATTTCTATATATACTTTAAAACTTCACATTCACGTCATTCATATACTTCACTACTTTGAGGGGAATATATATATATATATATATATATATATATATAGATATAGATTGGCATAAAGCTGGTATATATAAAAGCTAAGACTTCAATGAAATTGTGCATGTTTAATACCAAACCTGCTCAATGGATAAAAACATAAAAGCAAGTCATTATCAATAGTTAGTTCAGAAAAGTATCTTATGTAATGAAGCCCAATGAAATCTTTAAAATCAGAGATGATCTAAATATTACAGGGAATAACCAACGAAATCCTTAAAATCACAAATGATCTAAAAAATTAGCTGATGTGAAAACAAAATTTACAACAAGAATTGAAAAATAAATAAATAAATAACGTATGTATCTCTATAATCATGAGCCAATCACTCACCTTTCATTAAAGGGGGGTCATTAATTGAACTGCTTTTTCTTTTCTTCTTTTGTTTTGGGGGGGGGGGGGGGGGGGGGCGGAAGCTAGCTTTATAAATCAATGGCATAACCTACTCGCCTCTATTGGGAGAGTCAGATTTTGAATTCTCCCTCTTGATTATTGTAAGTAAGATTGTAAATGAATCAAGCTGTTTAAGAATAGCTCAATCATAGATTCATGGTTTGCAAATAAAGCTAAGTTTATACTCAAGTTTAGGCTCGATTATTAAATGAATCAAGCTCAAATATAATAATACGGTCGTGAACATGATGCTTAATTTGACTATATAAAATATTATATTTTAAAATATATAATTGTCTATAAATATACTTACATAGATTTGAAATTGATTGTATAATTTTGTGAATAAATTCATATGATACTAAATTATAATTTGTAGTTTATTGATAATATAATTAGTTCATTCTTAATAAACATTCATAATATATGAAAACGTAAAATATTTTAGTCATGATTTTTCTATATATAGAAAAGAAGCTCATGAATAGACTCGAACTTGTACTTCTTTTTTTTTTTTTTTTTTCTTTTTTTTTTTGTGATGAACTCTGGTTTGGTTTGTGTTCGAAATAACAATTAAATAAACAAGTTGAACTTTTAATACTTAACTCTACCCAATTTTACTTATTTACAATCCTTTTTGTAACTATAGAATTATACAAAAAAAATAACTGAGCCTCGAAAAACATTTTATATAGCTCAGCTTCTGCATAAAATATAATATATCTTACCAAACTAGCTAGGTAAGTGATATATATATATATAAAATTAACGATCCCCGTCTTGGTATATTAGTAGATAGCATAATCCTAGATCTAAAAAATTAGAGACTTCGTTGGAGCAAACTTGCTATGGCCGGGCAGCAGCACGTTATTTCCATTGAGGGATTTTTCAGAAGAGAAGCCGGTGCCGGTGAAACAAGCAGCGCCGTCACTGAGGATGCCCAGACGCACAGCATTTCTATCGAATCTACTGACCTGGAGGCAAAGATTAATACAGTAATGGAGGCAAGAAAAAAGGTGACACCATCCCCAGCAACAAAGATACAAAAGGTTATATTCGTGCTGCAAGATCACAAGGATTTCAAGAAGCTCTATGAGCCAAAAACAGTATCACTTGGTCCTATCCATCATCGTAATGACAAGTACCAGCTAGGAGAGCAGTGCAAGCTTGTGTTGACATATGAGTTCGTCAATGGTAGCAAAGAGAAGATAAACGATTTGTATAAAATGATTGGGGAGAATATCAATGAACTGAGGGACTGCTTCGAGAAGGGAGTGATTGATGGCTATGATGATGAGACCCTCATTTGGCTGTTGTTGGTGGACGGCTGCGCAATACTACAATACATATACTGCGCAGCTAAGAATAAGTTCAAAGAGTTGAATATAAAACCCGACAGTATAGCCTTTACACAACAGGATCTGTTTTTGCTTGAGAACCAGCTTCCCTATCGTCTGCTCAAATGGTTGATGAGATGGAGTCAGAAAGAAGCTGAGTTGCAGGAATCGATTGACAAATACATTGATAGCCACGTTACGGTACCACTACCAGAGGATCACTCATCAAAGCAGCAACAAGAGAAGCAAGATGATGGAGATGCCATCCATCTTCTTGATCTTCTAAGGACACGTCTCTTGCATAAGCATCCAGAGAAGTCAACAAAAGACGCCTCTACGGACACGAGTTCGCTATCGAGTTTGCAATCCTATCGCAATGTTCAGGAGCTTCGAGCAGCAGGTATTCATGTGGAACGTAGTAAAAAGGAAAATAGTCGCTTGAGGGACATATCTTTTACTACGCGCGGTTGTTTGGGATTCCTTGGGCTTCCTCCAATAACTGTGGATGACTCAACAAGGCCAAAGTTTTTGAACTTGATAGCCTACGAGATGTGTCTAGATTTCCAAAATGACTTTGGGATCACCTCTTACATATCCTTCCTCGATTCACTAATCGACGAAGCCAATGATGTTAAGATGCTAAGGAAAGCAGGAATACTCTATAATTGCCTTGGTAGTGATGAACACGTGGCTAAACTCTTCAATGACATAGGTACTGACTTGGTTGCTAACAGCGAAATATATGGATATGTCAGAGAACAAATTCAGAAGCACTACAAGAACCAGTTGATGACCTGGTTGGCTCAAGTCTATCACGACCATTTCAACAGCCCCTGGACGTTCTTGGCTTTCTTTGGCGCATTGTTAGCACTTGCTCTAACCGTCATTCAGACTTGGTATGTGTCAAATCTCCTCCGGGACCCAGCAAAAGGTAAAATTTTATTTGTTGTTGTCTTTCCGGGTGTGTCTAGCTAGCTGAGAATTGCATATGATATATATATGCCTCTCAGACCGCTGTTTCCTGTTCATAAAAAAATAAAATAAAAAATAAAGACCGCTGTTTCCAAATAAAGAGGCCTTAATTCTAATAGTCATGATTTCGCATGGGTCATCCCAAGGCCCCATCATCCTAGTAATTTGTTTACCTTGGTGTTGAAGTTTTAATGCAATCAGTCAGGGTGAATATTGTACTTACTTTATAATTTGATGTAATTAATGTGTGGATTGTCTCAGAGTTTCTGTGTGGTACGTAATATATGTGTTATATGAAATTAAGTTTAAAGAAGAATTTTCTCCGCAAGAAAAAAAATAAAAAAAAATAAAAGGTTTAAAAGTAGAATTGTGTTTTGATGTGTCCCATGCCAACACTGTGTAACTATCATTACTCATTATTAATTGCTTCAACTTAATGCTACGTTCTCGTCATTGCACAATAGTGGAGACAGTTTGAGTAATGAATGATTATCTTCATTTCAGTGGCTGAATATTCAATGACTTATGTTTTTTCATTTTCTTTTTCAGAGAAGTAAATGAAGAGATAAATGAATAAAACGTAGGAAAAGAAGTACTTCGCTCCTATATGTTTAGAGTCACAATTTCTCTCATTATCTTTGAAATCAAGCAACTGTCCATTCTATGTTTAAGAAATAAGCAAATATGCTCAATCCGTTATTTTTTCAGTTAAATCCCACAGATCACAATGATTACAAATGTAATCAAAGAAAAGAACAATGTACTCCTCATCTTTTTCTCTTCCATGTGATGTAAGACTAATAATTATTCAAAAGAGATAGTTGTTTATTTCTCAAAGATAAAGGGAGAAATTGGTTGGTTTCAAGGATAAAAGGAAATTTGTGAACTACCTGAAACAATCCACCTCCCCCCCCGCCCACAACTTATTACTGAAAAGAAATGTTGAATTTTTTCAAATAAAAATCCAAATAGGAAAAAAAAATTATGAGGATATATATTCATGACACAGATAGCAAATAATAGAAAACAAGTAAACAACCGCTTATTCTAGCTATTAATGTCATATTTTTACACCATCAATTAACTCCAGAGTTGGCCGGACACAACTTTTGTAACAAATTCTTTGAGAAATGAAACTTTAGGATTAATTGTTGTCTGTAGTTGTGGTTTTATTGCATAAAGGTGAATTTCTTGGAACCCCGCACCAAACTTATTTAAGTACGGACAAATTATTTCCTTGAAAAAAGTATTTTCAACACGCCATAAAGTCGAATTATGTTATTTTTATCATTGTTTTCTACTCAATCTCTTCCTATTGATCTTAGTTCTAAATGTATAATTATGTGCAGACTTGATATAGTGGTTTAAAACTGCACATTTCCAAATTAAATTTTTTTTAAGCCTCTCTATTTTCTTTCTAACCACAGCAGCTTCGAATATTGCATTTTCAAGAAACTTAAAAATATGCACATTTTCAAATTACAATTTTTTTTTTCAAAAGCAATATATATATATATATATATATATATATATATATATATATATATATTTGGCATTTGGAGGATTAGAGATGATACTATATTATATACTATAATATATATATCTTTATTGTATTTTTCTTTTATGAATGCAGTTTTCATGTAGTTTTTATTGTTTTTATATTTTTCTTATATGAAGTTGTATATGTTTAGATATGTAAAGTCACATTTATTTTTTAAATTATTTAAATTAAACAAATTTATATATTATGATAGAAGGTCATATTTAATGCATAAATCTTCTACTTCTGCAAGGTCTTGGAGAAATGTAGTAAGCAGTCCAAAATTTTCTTTTTAAAAAGGATAATTCTCTAGATTCAAACCCACGAGCTTTCTAATTTATTTAAAGACTAACATAATGTAAATTTTTGTTAGATGTAACATAACATATATTAAATCATGTTAAAAGTATGTAGGTTATTTTTATATTTAATTTTTAAAGAAATTTAAGCACTTTGTCTATCAAGTACACTTGCATTAGTAAATAGTGGTAAAAATGTGTGTGTGTGTGTGTGTGTGTTTTTTTTACTTAACTGGTTCGTGGTGATGCACAGCTTTGTTCAACTTAAGTTATAAAATAAGTTAAATCTTCACAAAATTGTGTGCACTTAATTAATTCTATTGGACTACCGCTCACTCTTGGTACGATAGTCACTCCACAAGTATAAATGCTTGTGGGGTGTGAAGGGGTAAGAGCGGAAGTTCAAATCTCTAGGAGGAGTTTCTTACACATATAAATTTGATTAAGTTAGAGTATAAACTCTATCTTGTATATATAAAAAAAAAAAATTCTATTGGTATATCAATAAGTTCAAATTAAGATTCTAAAATTTTCAAGCTAGAGTTTCATTCCATCACATGTAAGGGTGGCAAAATCAACGCAAACCCATTTGCCCATCCAAACCCGCCTACTTAAATAAGACCCAAACTCATCCAATTATTAATTGGGTTAAATGGGTATTAACCCAATTAAACCCAATTAACATTAATATTAATTGAGTTTTAACTAGGTACCCAATTAGACCCAAGTATGATCAAGTATCATTTCTACAAATTAAATCACCCAACTCTAAAATACCAAAAACCACTAAAAAGACCAAAATACCCATTAAACCTCTAAAATGACCAAAATACCCCCATACATATAAAAAATGACATAAATACCCCTTGAAACCAAAAAAATTACCGAAATACCCCTAAAAACTAAAAATTACCAAAATACCCCCTTAAACTTGTGAAATGGCCAAAATATCCCAAAACCAAAAAAATTGACCAAAATAACTCCGAAACCTAAGAAATGATTCCTCTGAAACTTAAGAAATGACCAAAATACCTTCGAAACAAAATAATAATAATAATAATAATAATAATTGCTGAAATACCCCCTAAACCCACCCATTTGACACCCCTAGTCACACTCAATAATTTCGTGTATCACATTTTACTCTATTGTCTAAAACAAGAATGGCATAATATCGTTCTACTTTTTTTTTTTTTTTTATATATATATTTTTTTTATGAAAAAGATAACCGTGAATAAGAAACAAGAACCATTTTGCTCATTGTTGGTGCAAGAGATAAAAACAAAAACAATTTTATTGCAAAAGTTTACACAAAACCTGCTATGTAGGTAAAGACTATTTCACGTGTATCACATTTTTAGTTTTTATTGTTTGGAGCACGATACATGCAGCGGGTAATTAATCTGATTGAATCTCCTGGTTTAATCAGTATACCTTAACCCCAAATAGATATATTCTTAGATAAGTACCATAGCACAGAATATGACAAAGTATATATTTTTTGTGTGGTATTTTTGGTAATTTTTTAGGTTTAGGGGGTATGTTGGTCAATTTTTAGGTTTTTGGGATATTTTGCTCAATTTATAGGTTTTGAGAGTATTTTGGTCATTTTTTAGGTTCGTGAGTTATTTTAGTCATTTTTTAGGTTTAGGGGTATTTTGGTAATTTTTAGGTTTCACGGATATTTTGATCATTTTTTAAGTTTCGGGAGTATTTCAATTATTTCTTTGATTTATGGGGTATTTTGGTCAATTTTTAGTTTTCGGAGATATTTCGGTCATTTTTAGTGGATTTTGATCATTTTTTGTCTTTTTTAAGGTTTAAGGGGTATTTTGGTAATTTTAAAGGATTTTAGGAGTACTTTCATCATTTTCAAGTTTAAAGGGCATTTTGGTAATTTTGATTATTAGGTAATTGGTTGGGTTGAGGTTTATATATAATAATTGAGTTGGATTAGATTTGGGTTAAAAGTAATTAGTTAAATGAGCAATAAATGGGTAAATGAATTTTATGTACCCAACCCAATTTTGCATATCCCAAACTCATGCATTTGACACCTCTAGTCACACTCAATATTTCGTATATCACATTTAAGATTTAACTCTATTGTCTAAAATACGAATGGTATAATATCGTTCTACCTTTTATTTTATGAAAAAGATGACCGTGAATAAGAAGTACAAGAACTATTTTGGTCATTCTTGATGCAAGAGATAAAACATAAACAATTTTATCGCAAAAGTTTATCGTTCTACCTTTTATTTTATAAAAAAGATAACCGTGAATAAGAGATAAAAACATAAAACAGTTTTATTGCAAAAGTTTATACGAAGCTTGCTATGTAGGTAAAAGACTATTTCACGTGTATCACATTTTTAGTTTTTATTGTTTGGAGCTCGATACATGCAGTGGGTAATTAATCTGATTGAATCTCCTGGTTTAACCAGTATACCTCGTTAAAATCTTTAAATAATCTAACTATAATTCAATACCTTAACCCCAAATAGATATATTCTTAGATAAGTACCATAGCTCAGAATATGACAAAGTATATATTTTTTTTGTGGCATGCAATTATAAATCATAAAGACTAGGCTTCATTGCAAAAGTGTATCATAAAATTTGCAATCTAAATAAAGTTAGGAAAAAAAGCTTTTGTTCACTGTATCGTAGAACTAACTGTATATTAGAAGAGTAGCATAAAGCTGGTATAAATTAAAGCAAAGACTCCAACAAAATTATTCCTGTTTTATACCAAACCTGCTCAATGGATAAATGCATAAAGCTAGTCACCATCAATGCTTTATTCAGAAAAGTGTACCATATATGTAATGAAACCTAGCAAGTTTTTTTTTTTGGTAAACAACCGACCCAAGCAAGTTTTAGTTTCTTTTAGAGCAGCCACAGCCCATATGGCAAATTGCAAATGTAAGCCAATTTGCCATTTAAGCCCAAAAACGTCACTCTATAGAACTTGTAAAAGCCAACAATTGCAATTTTTTTTTTTTTTGCAATTCAGCTATAGTATAATTCTAAATGTAAAATGCACTGTAGTTGAATTGTAAAATGGTATTATATAAATTGATAAAGTAGCTTTTGGAGATGATAAAGTAGAAGAGGATGAGATTTGGGCTGTAGATGCTCTTATATTTGTTTCCACATATATAGTACTGGTAGATTAAATTTCAAGACTGCCATTTTTATCAAGTCATAAAATATAGTTGATTAAAAAAGGTGTATATGTATTCACAACTTTTAAAGTTGACCTACATCAGTATAATTATGTAACTTTTGAAGTTTGTTATAGTAGTCATGAAAATTTACACGGATACTATTTATTTTACATTTAATTTCTTATTCTCTCTTTTCGTATCTTAAGGAAGAAGAAAGAGAGTGGACAGTGGTTATTATGTGTGAAAAAAGATAAACAATAACAAAAAATTAAGAAAAAGTGATATTTTACTGAAATATAATATAAAATAGATAATTTAATGTGAAATATTCTGAAAAGTGAGTATTTAAAATAGCAAAAGTAGATTCTTATGCTAAAATAGACCTAAAGTTTTGCATAAATTGATGACCCTTAGAGCCCTCGCATTAATACTTGTATAATAGAAATAGTATCACATTTTAGCCAACAAAACCCAAAATTCACTCGTATTAGGCCATGCAAATTTATGTAAAAATATATAATTGCTATAGTAACAATACTTATAAATATGGCATTATTTATTTTGTATTTTGTCTTTTAATCTTTCTTATGTATCTTGAGAATAAAGGAAGTGAGTAAATGATAATTGTTGTGTGTAAAGAAAGAGAAATAATAATAAAAAAAATAAAAAATTGATATTTTAATAAAATGTAGCATATTGTAATTTGTTTGTGATCTAGATTCTAGACAGTAAGAATTGTTTGCGACTGCTCTTTTAATTTCAGCTGCTTGTTCTTTGTAATATCTTTGCATGTGTTTCAAAAACTCTTGCTTATTCATGGAAAAAAAAATTGCAACACTACTAAATTCCTCAAGCAAAGTTTATCAAGTGTAAATCCAATTCTAGGACATGGATGAGTTGCATCGGAGGAACGTTGTCATAAGACATTTATTAATTAAATTATTTCAAATTAAATAAATCGATATATGCTTTAAAAGTTTTTAAATTATTATTATAGTCTAACAGTATAATTTCTAATTTATTTAATAACACAATAAAAAGTCATATTCATCCCACGAATCTTTCACTTTTGCATGGTTTGAGAAGTGCCAATTGTTTTGGACTTCAATTAATCTTGGCTTTTAACTTTACCGCGTGATCACTTGGCTTTCAGAAGTACCAATTTTTTGGGACCCAAGCTAACCAATTGTCAATCTGTATTATGACTTTAAGACACAATTTCAATAATTTTTTTAATTTGTAATATCTTTTTCTCTTAAACAATCTCCTCAGTGCATTTGAACTTTTTTCCCTTACACACTTTTTCCAATAAATTATGGGTTACTCCTTCATTTTTATGCAGCAAGATTGGTATCTAATGCAGCAGCACTTTTGTGAGAATTTTCTTATGATTCGAACCTAGCTAGTTATACGCATCAACATTTTTATGATAAATCGTGCACATATGTGATACACGTGAAAGTCTTTATCTACCTAGCAAGTTTGGTATACACTGTTGCGATAAAACTGTAGTTTATATTTTTGCATCAAGCCTAGAATCAAGCATAACTCTGTGCTATGGTTTCACTGTACTAATGTACTTTTGTCATGGTTATCTTTTTCTGGAATTTTTTGAAGAATGATTTGTCAATTATGCTTCAACCGTAGGAGTCAATGTGATACACGAGACCCAAGGAAGGAAAGTTTGTTTTCCGTACAATAGTGAAGTATGCAAACTAATTTGAAAAAAAAAAAAAAAATTCGGAGTTTTTTTTACTCAGCCAAAATAAAATGTAAACTAATTTGGAATCAAAAAAAAGAAAAAAATCAAAAGGTAACTAACATGGCGACCATATGATATATATTGACAACGGAAATTTATAATGCTCGGAAGTTCTTAAATGTTAACAGTCGATAGCACAGTTTCTCTCTCTTCTTTTACTTGTATTTCGGCAACATTAATTTCGTAATTTATATTTCTCCTTATTTGGTTAAAAATCTTTGCACAGCACATATAAAGCCAATAAATTTCTCAAAAAAAAAAAAATAATAATAAAGCCAATAAACTTTAATTTTTATAATATTTGGCCAAAAGACTTTAAAAAGTGTCATAACAAATTTTCTATGTAAATAAGGTCTAGAGGAGCAAGCTTTTGTTAACAGTATCGTTTAAAGTTAATTATATTAGTAGATTAGATTAGCATAAATTAAGCTCGAATATCAAAGCAAAGAGACTTCATTGAAATTCAGTATGTTTAATACCAAACCTGCTCAATGGGAAAGACATCTAGTCCGCTACCAATAGTATATTCAGAAAAGTGTACCCTGTAACCAAAAGCCTTAAGCAAGTTTCAATTTCTTTTAAATTTTTGTCCACGTTCAAAATTTGAACGAAATTCAGTAACAAACTTAAGTATAGCCTAAAATTATAACTTCATTCAATAATTTTTATTGGATATAAATCTTGACAAATTTATCATTAGATTATATTTTCTTTTTATATTTTTTATACAAGTAAAATTTCTAGAATATAAAAAATTAATAATTAATTATGCCATCAATCAAGATTCAAATATTTAAATATTTAGTTATTTTAGTTTAAAATTGTGCATAAAAAATAAGTTTATAGATAAAATAGTAAATAATATCCAACTGACACAAATTTGAGATGTGTGTTAAAAGCATAAATAACATGCAATCTAACGGTAAGATTTTCGAAATATATAATCATGTTAATTTCTTAAATGAGAGTTGTAGTTTTAAACTATAACTAAGTTTATGATAAAAATTTATTTTAAAAATATTATTACATGTTCATTAATGTACACTTGAGTTTTTTCTTTCAAAAAAATGTACACTTCGGACACACAGTTAATGTTTATAATTTCGCATATATTATCCATATTTTTTAAATATATTCACATTTAGCATATGAAATAGGTGGTGGGTTTCAGTTAGCTTAATTGGTAAAGTCTTTAATGGTTGAATAAGAGACTTGAGGATCAATTCCAGCCTACACCAAAAATCAATTGGTGTCTAAGGCTAATAATAATGAGCTATCATCAAGAGCGGATGCTATATGTTGAAACTCTCTAAAAAAAACATATGAAATAGGTGATATATTTAACACATGAAATAGGTGACATGTATAAACAAAATACCCTAACTAGGGTATAATAATATGATATGTTCTTGTTAACTCAGCTGGTAAAGTCTCTAATTGTTGAATAAAAGATCTGTGAGTCAATCCCCATCTACACCAAAATTCAATGTAGAATATTTTCAGGACAATATTTTTCAATTTTACAGTGTTTGTTTTGCAGTAAAATATTTTTTCAAAAGTAAAATATTTTTAGTCAACCAAATCAGCTTAAACAAATTTGTGTAAAATATTTTACACTTAAAATTTTGGGAAAACATTTTAAATTTGCTCAATCCTTCACACCCCGATACTTATCACTTTTGCACTTTCGCGCTAAAACTCTCCCTCTCGTATATCTCTCCAAAAAAATCCAACCACCCTCTCAAATTTCTCTCCAAAAAACCCAGCCACCTTCGGTCCCCTCTCCCGCCAATCTTTGGCTCCAAGGTCCAAGGCACCACCAGCCAACTCCAACTTCCACTGACGCTGCCCATCGCCGGCAAAACCAAGTACTTTTCTGCCTTTTTAGATTAGATTTCTCCTTTTCTTTTCGTTTTTCTTCATCTCTAACCCTTCTCTAGTTTTTTGTAAGTTCGATCTGTTGTTTTGTTATTATATATTTGTGTGTGTCGTATGGTTTTGTTTCATTTTGGCTTTTGTGCTTGCTTCTTGTTATTGGGTTTTTGGTTTTTGATTTTAAGTTAATACTATGTGCGTGCCTATTTGAATTTTTCAATCTAAAAATTGATTGGATCAGTGGGATTAGAGTACAACTAATTTAGGCAAATGGGGTTTTTTTTTTTAAGCATTTATAATAGAAACATTTGCTTCCATTTATTCTTTGAGTTTGTACTTTTTGTTAGCAACTAGATGTGTGTTATATACTTGGTTTTGCATTGTTTTGGGCATGGTTGTTAAACTGGATGATTTCTTGAATTTGGGTTTGCCATAAGATATAAAGATAGTGGCTTTTGTAACAATTCTGAGATTTTGGGTTTTGCTATATGATGTATATGATTGGCCACAAGAGTAGTATAATTGGTTTGTTCTTAATGGCATAAACTTCTCTCAACTGTGGTTTTATGTTCATTTCTTGGTAAACATATGTAAGGTGAAGGATTCAATGGTTAAGGGTAATGTGGTTGTGATATTTTAAAGGATACAGGGCCATTACAAAAATTTTATGGAATGTTTCATACTTGATTCTGATATATTTTTTCTTTGTGTGTGTGTCTACTTCTTTTTTCATATTTGCTTTGTGTGCCAGACCCTTGTTTTAGTCATTGATATGGTTATTAAAATATGTATATGGAGCAATGGTGTGAGTGAGTGTTTTGAATGATGCTCTTAAGTTCATGTACATGTTTGATTTTGTATGGTTTTTCATATGGGTTTTTGGGTGTTGATTTGGTTGTGTGAGATTTATTATTATTTTTTAGATTTTGACATTGGTAGCTCGAGGCCTTGGTTGCTGCTCTGTGTGTGTGTGTGTGTGTGTGTGTGTGTGTGTGTGGAAAATGGTTAGGTTGTTTAAGAGATTAGATTGGATTAATTAGTGTTTTTTTGATTTGATTAACTTGGCCCTGGACCTATGTATAAGGTTATATATACTTCTTAAAAATGAAAAAAATAGTTGAATCTTTTTATCTTTAAATTTGATTTTGCATTTGTTATTGCTGCCTTGCTGGTGATGCGTCATTTTAGCCAGAATTAACCTTTTGACATAATGTTCTTAAGATTTATTTAAATTTTCTTTTACGTTTTGTAATATTAAGTTTGTTATTATTTTCACCTGCTTGCTATTGGCAACCAAGACAATGTATTATCAGACAAGAATGATAATAATTAAATTTAATGGGAATGTCTGCCACACTTCACACTCTCTTCAGAATTATCCACACTAATCTTCCTAACTTTGTGTCTTGGTTTCTACCTTCATTAGGATATATGTTTTTTAAACTATACAAACTAATAAATACTCATCATGTAGTCAATCACTAAAAAAAAAAAAAAACGTAAAAATCTACAACCACTCACCTTTGATCACTTATTTTATTTTAAGTTATGTAAAAATTGTAACATGCAATTTGACTAAAAGAATACAAATGCATCTTCTTCATTGTGCTAGCCTCTGCTTTTTGGTTGTGGTTGGCTTTTTCTATTTTGTTTTAGTTTTGTGTGGCTAAAGAAAAGTTAAAAGAGCTCATTATCTTGGTTTTGTTATGTAGATGGATAAACAAAAAATTCAAGTAGCAGTTCTTGCCACAGTTGCATCTGTCCTTGCTGTGGGAGCTATAATATTAGAAGATATTAGGTCTAGGAGATTTATAATTAGGCAACCTTGTGTGAACTGGGATTATGAAAGAGAAGGTTTTATAATTGATAATCATTATGAAGAATTCTTGTTGAGAGAAACTTGGTACGTGAGACTGTCTACATGCCTGTTATAGAGTAGGTGTTGATGTTTTTGCATACTATTGGCCATAATGTTAGGTTTCGAGTCGTTGCTGCCAGGTTCCATAGATCGATTGAGACAACTTATCAATATTTTAAAATTGTCCTTAAAGTAGTTTTGCAGTTATATAGGCATGTTGTTAGATTACCTTACAACTCTACACCCCCATAGATAAGGAATAGTAGAAGGTTTTATCCTTATTTTAAGGTAAACTTTTCAAATTTTGTTTGTTGTTTTTTTATTTGTTAGGTGATTTTTGAAATGAACATTACTTAATATTGGTCATCATTAGGATTGTGTGAGAGCAATTAATGGAACCCATGTCTGTGCATCTGTTCCAATTGAAATCCAAGGAAGGTTTCGTGGTCGAAAGGGGGGGACAACACAATATGTGTTAGTTGCAGTTACATTAGACTTAAGATTCACCTATATGTTAGCTGGTTGGGAAGGCAGTGTTCATGATTCTCATATTTTAAATGATGCACTTAGTAGACCAAGGGGACTTAAAATACCAGAAAGTATTATATAGATAACTAGCCTTTATGTTGGTTTTATGCTGGAATTAAAAAAAAAAAAATTGATTCATAATTTGTAGGTAAATATTACCTTGGTGATGCTGGTTATGGAAATAGACCTAACATCTTGTCTCCTTATCAAAGTGTTCGATATCATTTGAAAGAGTTTAGTGATCATCCACCTGAAAATGCAAAAGAATTATTCAACCTTCGTCATTCTTCGTTGTGAACTATCATGGAGTGAGGGTTTGGAGTTATAAAAAAACGTTTTCATGTCTTGGATGCAGAACCATTTTGGTCTTTTAATACACAAGTGGATGTAGTTTTAGCATGTGGTGTTATTCACAATCACATCATGGGGGTTGATCCTAATGACCCAATTATGCAAGCTGGAACATGTGAGATAGAGTGTAGTGATTGAGTCCAACCTAGTCGACGCGAAGCTATAGTGGAAAGTAGAGAGTGGAATAATAGGAGGGATGAGATATGTCAAGCAATGTGAGCTGACTACATAATTAGGAGACATGCATAAATTTATTCAGTATAAGCTGTTTGGAGTTATTTGTTGATGATGTATTACAGCTTTCTATGATTATGTACTATCAACTTTATTTGGTTTTGTATTTGGTTGCTAACAGAGCATAAGTGGATATCTTGTACACTTTTTAAAATGTAATAATTGAATATTTTTGTGGGAAAACAATTAAAATTGTTATTTGGTTCCTCAAGTTCAAGTTAACATGGCTTTGCATTGTTTTTGGATGATGAATTTTTTGTTCCATAGTTTTAGGTTTTATTTTTGTAATAATGTTTTATATTGTTATTATCATAATGGTTGGGATTCATTAGATTGTTCTTTTGGCTATAGCAATGTCCAAGAACAAGGGGAAAGAACCAGGATCTCAACTTAGGTGGACACAACCAATGTGTGATATGCTGTTAAAAATGTTGGTTGTTGAGGTTGAACAAGACAACAAGCCCTCAAACAAATATAAGCCTCAATCCCTTGACAAAGTGGCAAAAGAAATTGGTGTGAAGTTTAATATAGAGTGTCATGCATCACATGTGCATAACCGTCTTCATACAGTTAGAAAAGAGTGGAAACTCATTTAGGAGATTCGGGAAAAAAAAAGTGGATTTGGTTGGGATGATAATTTGAAAATGATCACCTGTGACAAGCAAACTTATGATGCTGCAGTGCTAGTATGAAATTTATATAAATGAGCTTCATTTTTTTTTTTTGTTGAGGATCAATAATGATTTATACATTTATTATACTAAATCATCCAATTTATTGACATTGTCATATTTCTTTGAATAGGCTCATCCCACTCATGCCCCATATTTAAATAAAAAAAATGAACAATATGATGAGATGACTATTGTTGTTGGTAAGGCCATGGCAATTGGTGGCTTTTCAAAGCAATGGAGTGAACGTTCTCTATTGGTTGAAAATGAGACCCCATAGAATGACATTCAAAATCTGGAATTTGAAGTTGACTTTGATACATAGCAAAAAGATACCCATGAAGCTGCCAATGGAACTTCATCTAAAGGAAGGAGCCATGGAAAGAGAACTTATGTAGCTATGAACGAAGATAGTCCTTTTAATGAGATGACTGAACAACTCAAACAGATTGCAGTAGCTGTTATAGCTCTTAGTACAAATGAGCTTCATAAAGTAGTGATGAATGTTGAAGGCTTTGAAGAAGACATGCTTGATGAAGCTTTTGATTATTTGGTTAATGATGAAAAGGCAAGAAGAGCCTTTATGGCTAAAAATGATAGGATGAGAAAGCTTTGGTTGGAGAAAATTTTCAACAAAACCTTCTAACTTGAAGTTGTTGGATACGTTGTGTGAAACATATTAGTGGTACCATGGTATTGTTTAGGTTATTAATAATTATGGAACACTAATTGACATGTTTTGGAGTTATTATGGAATAATGTTATATTTTGGCTTCATTAGTATTTTGATAATGTTATATTTTGTCTAGATATATTTTGCAGGTTCTATTGTGTTGAGAAATATTTTGAAATAGGCCATTAAGGACAAGATACTCTCTTTGGATTACCTAAACTATTAGGTTGAAATATTGACGGTTGATTATGAGCTTTCATTTAACAATGGGGAGATTGTTAAATGAAAATACTCTCTCTCTCTCTCTCTCTCTCTCTCTCTCTCTCTCTCTCTCTCTCTCTCTCTCTCTCTCTCTCTCTCTCTTCATTACTATTGTTTTATTAATTTTTGTAGGCCATTGAGTTGGTTGTAGAAAATTTTCACAGATTGTAGTTTTGGCTAGATGTGATAGATTATTGAGAATTGACAGCTCAAGGTATCATATGAATTCCTTACCATCTCTCTATTACTCTGACTTGCCCCTTTAATCTTTAGATTGATGAGAGAGAGAAAGATTAAAGGGGCAAGTCAGAGTAATAGAGAGATGGTAAGGAAATCTTGTGATACCCTGAGCTGTCAATTTTCAGTAATCTATCTACCACATACAGTCAGTTACCTTGGAGGTTTATTGGACCAAATAGTCTTATTGAATTGAGTAGGGACCAAAAGACTAGTTTTGGGGTACAATTGTGCATAATTCTTCTCTGACCAGCCCATTGCTACAGCATCAGTTGAGCTGAACTATTCATTTTTTATAAGTATAGAATTTATCTAGCCAACTCCAATTTCTTATTGTTATACCACTCAAATAAAAAATGTGGCTGGAATTATGATGATGCAAGGATCCAACAGTTAATGGTCATTTTGTGGTCATTGTTTTGATTGAATGATACAACTTGGATGCTAGCCTGAAACTTACACATTTTTACCTAAATCAATGAATATATATATATATATATATATTCATTGAAAGGTTAATTAGTGATATACTTAATATAATTGTGTGCTTGTCTCCTTGTTTTGATCAATTGCTTATTCCACAAAATTCTATGCACTAGCTAATTACACATTTTCTCTCCACAGCTTTCTACAACAAAAGAAGTTTACAAGATGATTTACAAGCTTCAGCTAAAGCTCAAAGAAGTGGTAGTATAAGTAGATTAACTTTTTTAATCATCGGTGATGTCTTAGTACAATTTATCATTGTATCCCTTAAACAATCACAATCAATGTCATTCATTATTTTGAACTTGTAGATTCAACCTTAGCCATTGGTGGTGATGTCCTAGTACAGTTTTAAATTTTTACCCTTTTTTTATTTTCATTTTACGTTGTGCGAAACACTAGAAAATATTTTACACAACATTTTCATATACATTGCCAAACATTGTAAAATAAAAATATTTTCCTGCAAATATTTTACAGATAGAATATTTTACCTTTGCAAATATTTTACATTGAAACAAACGAAGCATTCATTGAAATTCAGTATGTTTAATACTAAACCTACTCAATGGGAAAGACATCTAGTCCGCTACCAATAGTTTATTTAGAAAAGTGTACCTTATAACCAAAAGCCTTAAGTGAGTTTCAATTTCTTTTAAATTTTTGTCCACGTTCAAAATTTGAACGAAATTCGGTAACAAACTTAATTATAACCTAAAATTATAACTTCATTCAATATTTTTTATTGGATATAAATCTTGACAAATTTATCATTAGATTACATTTTCTTTTTATATCCTTCGTACAAGTAAAATTTCTAGAATATAAACAATTAATAATTAATTATGTTATCAATCAAGATTCAAATATTCAAATATTTAGTTTTTTTAGTTTAAAATTATGCATAAAAATAAGTTTATAGATTAAATAGTAAATAACATTCGACTGACACAAATTTGGGATGTGTGTTAAAAACATAAATAACATGTAATTTAACGGTAAGATTTTCGAAATATGCAATCATGTTAATTTCTTAAATGGGAGCTGTAGTTTTAAACTACAACTAAGTTTATAGTAAAAATTTATTTTAAAAATATTATTACATGCTCATTAATGTACACTTGAGTTTTTTCTTCTCAAAAAAATGTACACTTTGTACACAATGTTTATAATTTCGCATATATTATCCATATTTTTTTAAAAAAAATATATCCACATTTAACATATGAAATAGGTGGTGGGTTTCAGTTAGCTCAACTAATAAAGTCTTTGATGGTTGAATAAGAGACTTGAAGTTCAATCCCAGTCTACATCAAAAATCGATTGGTGTCTTGGTCTGATAATAATGAGCTATCATCAGGAGCGGATGCTATACATTGAAATTCTCTAAAAAAAAATGTAAAGTTTTAGACCCCTTAACATAATATGCTTAACCTAATATTAAGCCAAGATGATTAACAAGTTTGTTAATTAAAACTAGGTTAAACAAATATGTGTAAAACAAATATAATGCGAAAAGTAAAGAACACAAAGATTTGATGACCTAGGAAAACCAAACTGGTAAAAAACCTAGGGAGGATTTAACCTAACTATCCTCAAGGTAAAATAGATCCACTGTGAAAGAATTGAAGTTTGTACAATAGAACTTGGCGTTTTTGATAAAGTAACTATAAAATCTAAACTATATCATTAGTAAGGCAACGTTTGAAACAATTTGGATTTCTAACAAATCGAGTCCAAAGGACTCGATTTCCCCATGGCGCCAACAGCTGAGGTGGACAATTTGTCTAGCTGTATGTCCACTTGTAAATCGAGTTCATTGGACTCGTTTTCCAAAATTGAGTCCAAAGGACTCGAGTTTCTGGTGTCTGAACCACCACCTTCTAATTTCACGTGCCTGGTCACGTGGATCTATTTATTAGAAATCGAGTATAATAGACTCAATTTTTTGTCTGGTCGCGGGTTTGAAGAGTGATGAGGTTGAGCAGTGGCGCAGCGCGAGGTTTGAAGGAGAGTGAGAGTGAGGGTTTGAAGAGTGAGAGTGAGAGTTTGAAGAGTGACGAGGGGTGCGAGGTTTGAAGAGTGAAAATGAGGGACTGTGAGGAGGGTTTGAAGAGTGAGGAGGGTTTGAAGAGCAAGAGACTCAGTGTGTTTTGAGTGTATTTTAGTTAACTGTTAAATGTGATGGCTAAAATGAAATCGAGTTCGAAGGGCTTGGTTTCCATCAAACTAAATCGAGTCTAAAGGACTTGATTTTTGTGACCCAAAACTGAGTGCATTGAACTCGATTTCTAGGCCTACGTGCACACTTTGTCCACCTTAGCTGATGGCAGAACAGGAAAACCGAGTGCAATATACTCGATTTACAAGTCCAAAATCGAGTCTAAAGGGTTCGATTTGTTAGAAACCAAATTTGTTTGAAACGTTGGCTAACTAATAATATTGTTTGGATTTTATAGTTATTTTAAAAAAAAAATTCATAGAACTTAGACCAATAACATCCTATTGCTACCTCGAGTAGAAAACTTATTACCATGACCACATGACAACTTCGAGTCCACGAACTACTTTTTCCTTTGATCCACTACAACCACAAGTTCTCCAACTCGTGACTTTGAGACTCCACTCAAAATTTTTAGAACTTCTTTAAGTTCTTTAAGTAGCAACTGAAGCGATCACCAAGTTCTTGACATGAATCTTGATCTTGATAACCCTAAGTGTGTATGAAGGTAAATACCTCTAGATCTCATAAGAGATTCAACATACAGCACACAAAAAGACCTCTAAAATGTAGCTAGGGTTTTTCTTTTTATATGTGAACTAAAACATAAAACCCTATACGTCAAATGGGCTTGGGCTGAATTGGAAATTCTGCAGAAAATTAATTCTGCACAATTCTTGATTGATCGAATCTAATTTTCGATCAATTGAGCCTTGCAGAATTTGTCCAATAATTTATGCAATCACTCGATTCCAATTTTACAATTAAACATACTTTGAGCAAGCCTAAACTTAGACTCTATGTTTTGATCATGGTTTGCCAAGACATTACATATTAAAGTTCTAATACATTAGTCCCTAAGGCCTTAGAATCTAACAAAAAACATATGAAATAGGTGATATATTTAACACATGAAATAGGTGACATGTATAAACAAAATACACTAACAAGTGTATAATAATATGATAGGTTCTTGTTAACTCAATTGGTAAAGTCTCTAATTGTAAAAAAAAAGATATGTGGTTCAATCCTCATCTACACCAAAATCCAATTGGTGTCTTGGTCTGATGATAATGAATACAATCATCAAAAGCGAACGCCATAGGTTGAACTTTATCCAAAAAAAAAAAAAAGGTACAATAATTTCTTTTTTCACGTATGTGGTATATTAAGAAACTAAAAAAAAACTTATATGTAGTACCTTAGGTGTTTTTCTTTAAGTTTCTTCTTAAGATTCTGCCATATGGCTACTTAACTAAAAAATACACTTCCATCCTATAAGAAAAAAACCATATGACAGATTCTCAAGAAAAGAACTTAAGGAATAACACTTGCTCAAGTATCTTAAGTATTGTATCTGAGTCTTGGCCTTAAAAAATTGGGCATATTTTATACCATACTTGCTCAATAGGTTAAGGACATAAAGTGAGTCACTATCTATAGTTTATTCAGAAAAGTATACCAAGTAAGAAATTGGGCACATTTTATACCAAACTTGCTCAACAGGTAAAGGACATAAGGTGAGTCACTGTCTGCAGTTATTCAGAAAAGTATACAACGTAATGAAGGCCATATGCAAGTTTCAGTCTTTTATATTTTATTTTTACATATCTGATAGATTAAATTTTAACCGGAAAAGTTTTTTCTTGCTATATAAGATATCTAAATTTAACAAGTGAATTGCCAAAAAAAAAAAAAAAAAAAAACTTAGTGTGTATATATATATATATAATTTTTTTAGATTATTTTTTTGCGCCTACAAAAAATTATTGAATAGCCTAACTTGAGAATCTCAAGAATCTGGGTTCAATAAAAATATATTAATGTTATGTCTATAGCATTTTTACAATAATTTCACACAAATACTAGATAGCAAGTTGGTATTGGTTTTAAATTAAGCTTACCACTGTCATTAGATTTTATCCATCAATAACAACTTGTCACCTAAAATTTGTTGCAAAATTGTTGTGAAGATACTATAGACATAGCATTTCCATACAAAAATAATTTGGGCCCCAAACATATCTTTAACCCTTTAAATAAAAAATAAAAGATTAGACAACAACAAGAATAGACAAATTAATTCACAACAAATGAACAAAATATTCAACAACAAAAAACCCTAATCATTCAGATTCATGAATTGTTCAACCCATTTTTGTAAACACATAAAATATAGTTGCATATTCCCAACTTTTAAATATTCGAATAGAAGAAGATGTAAGTGCTATATATATATATTATGGCCCTTAACATGTTGTAGTTGGTTTGTGGTCTAGACAGTAAGTGGTGTTTGCTGCTGCTCTTTTCAGCTGCTTTTCTGTTGTTGTAATTTCTTTGCATCTATGTGTTTCAAAAATTCTTGCTCACCAACAGAAAAGATGCAAAAGTCCTAAATTTCTAAAGCAGAGTTTCAACGTACTATCAAGTATAAATTAAATACTAGAACATGGAGGAACTGTATCGGAGGAACATTGTCATAAGAGAAGCAGGGGAAACCAGCAGTGGTCAATCTCCAACACCAATGATACAAAAGGTTATATTCTTGCTGCGACATGATCAATACCTTATAAAATTTCATATTCATTTCATCTTCATTCATACTTCACTATTGCACTGTTGAGGGGGAAAATTTTGTTTAATTGGGAGAAATTAATCACACCCATAATACTAACTCCTCATCATTGATTTCAATAACATCTGCGTTTTTTGTTTCCAATTTCCGTGTAGTTGAAACACAAATCCAATAACAATTCTTTCCTTTTTCACTAAAAAATGACAATTTTTTTCTTTTAAATTACTAGATGAAGATGGGAACCATAACAACAAAATATATATATATATATATATATATATATATATATATTATATATATTTTCTATATATCTGGCCAATTAAATTCCAAGCTTGTATGTTTATCAAGTTCTAGAATATTGCTGCTTCGGAAAAGTGTATACTTAATCCCAACTATAATTTTCGAATAAAAGCAACCGTCCCAAATTTCTTAAACCAAAGTTTCAAAGTACCACCAAGCACGTATTAAATACTAAAACAAGAACATAAATTGCTTTAGAAGAGAAAATACACCGTACATCCTGTATATATATTCTCCTTCTCGCATAGGGCTGGATTCCACACGTGTTGAGTCCACACATGACAACAGAAAAGTTTGGTGAAACACGCAGCAGCCAAGACTAACTTGTCATTGCTGCAGGGGATAAGACGCAGAGCAGTTCGTCAATACAAATCACTGCCCTCCACGGAGTCGATGTTTAAAATGGTAATGGAGGCAGGAGAGATTGCGAAGACTAAACCTCCAAACGCAATACCAAAGATACAAAAGATACAAAAGTTTGCATTCTTGCTGCGAGAGAACAAGGGTTTCAAGAAGTACTATGAGCCAAGAGCAGTATCACTTGGTCCTATCCATTATGGCAAACCAAAATACCAGTTAGCAGAGAAGTACAAGCTTATATTGGCCTCTGAGTTCATCAAAGAAAGCGGCAAGGCTATAGACGAATTATACAAGAAGGTTGAGGAAAACATCAAGGAACTGAGGGAATACTACGAGGAGGACGCGGCTAAAGACTACCCTGATAAGGGCCTCGCTTGGATTTTGTTCCTGGATGGCTGTGCAGTACTTCAATACATATACTGCGCTACTAATAATACTTTCGAAAATTTGAATATAAAACATGACTGTGCATTCCTTGGACAACAGGATTTGTTTTTGCTGGAGAACCAACTTCCTTATCGTCTCCTGAAATGGTTGATGAAGTTGAGTGTGAAGAAAAAAGAGTTGAAGGAATCGATTGATATTTTCATTAAAAACGTGTCTGATAAAAAATCAGAGGGGCATCAAGCAGAAAGCAAGAAAGGGGAGAGCCTTCATTCAAAGGAGACCCCCCATGAACAAAGACTATCAATGGATGGAGAAAGGAAGCCCACCCATCTTCTCCACCTTCTGTGGACGAGTCTCTTGGATAATCCAATTCCAAAAAAGGTTGATAGCAGCAGCCAAGAGAATTCAAAGAAAGATTGGCAATCCTATCGCAATGTACAGGACCTTCAACATGCAGGGATCTGGTTGAAGCCTTGTAAAACTACCTTCTTAAATGACATTTCTTATACTCGTTCATGTTTCATTGGATATCTTACCATTCCAAAGATGAAAGTGGACAACTCAACAGGGCAAAAGTTTTTCAATTTGATGGCCTTTGAAATGTGTCCTGACTTCATCAACAATTATGAGATCACTTCTTACCTATGCTTTCTTAATTCACTCATGAATCATGCCGACCATGTTATGGAGCTAAGGAAAGCGGGGGTACTCCAAAACTTCCTAGGCAGCGACCAGGCAGTGGCTAAAATCTTCAATGAGCTTGGCACCAACTTGGTTCCAAACTACAATATATATTCAGATGTAAGAGCAGACATCGACAAGCATCATCAAACATTGAAGAGTCGAATGTTTCGATTCTATCATGACTATTTCGATAGCCCCTGGTCGATTCCAGCCTTTTTTGGCATATTATTAGAGCTTGCTTTAACTGGCATCCAAACTTGGTTCTCAGTCAAGCCAACTTCACGCAGCTAGAGTTAACTTATCCCTAGTAAATAGTATCTTAATGAATGTGCTTTTTTTGTTACGTGCATGGATTCTTATACCTCTTATAGTTTCCAAATAAATGGTACCTGAAGAGTTTCTTCGGTCTTTTCTTATGACACTAGGCATGGAATGCCTAAGGAACATCGAGAGCCATGCCATGCACTTTCTCTTGCCTTAATCTTGTGAGTCTAAATAAGTCAAGAGATGTATGTGATTTCTTAAATTAAGCTTGTCTAAGACAAATAAGAGTTGGATTGTGGCATGAGTAGTATTTCTTTCTTATTTCACAATTGCTACAGTTGTTGAGTGATTGAAAGAATAATAAGAGAAAAGTTAAAGAAAATATTTGTTATAGTTCAGCTAATAGCTTACATCCACAAGGAAAAGCCCTTAACAACTTCATCTTTGCTATTCTCTTCTTTTTTGATAGATGAAATAAATTTTTAACCTATGACATTCACTTCATTATAATTGCTCGATCTTTATTATCCGATCAAGACACCAATTGGTTTTTGATATAGGCGGGCTTCAAACCCATTGGTTTTTTGATATATACATATTTGGAACCCTAAATCTTTTATTTGACAATAAAAGATTTTACTAGTAGAGCTAATTAACGCCCACATCTTTGCTATTCAAGTTATATTATAATGAATCTGTTAAAGAAAAGATTCTAGAAACTGCTGAGAAAAACCGATTCTCTTGAATTGATTAAAATGGAAAAGATTGTTTAATTTACACTAAGGCTCTACCTTATATACACGCTACAGAGAAAGGAGGGAAAGAAATCAAGTCTAACTAACTCTTAACAAACCAACTTCCTAATCAATTAGTAATTGACAGCCGTACAACACTTAATCAATCACATGTGCCAACCATCTCATGTGCTAGTAACTTAAGTGAAACGACACCGTTTGATTTTAACTTCCCTTTCTTCCTCTTCTCTTAAACTCTGTCATTTTGGTCTGATTTTACATTACTACAATTGCTTTCTTGTTTTTTCTTCTTTACTGTGTTGCCTTCCTTCATGCCTTCCTTCTTGACTAAAATCTCAACACTCCCCCTCAAGTCATGATCCACAAGATCAATGACTTGACTAGTTGAACCCTTAAGACTTGGTGAGTAGATATTAATTAACCCCAAGCAAGTGACCAATCTGTTAAAAGCTGGAAGTCCTAAAGCTTTGGTAAAGATGTTTGGTGTTTGAAAATGGCTTGAAACATAAAATGTTTTAATCACTTCCTCTGTTATCTTGTCTCTCACCAAATGACAATCAACTTCTATATGCTTTGTTCTTTCATGGAAAACGGGATTAGTTGCAATATGCAACGTAGCTTGGTTGTCGCAAAATAGCTGAGCACTACTTAGATGATCAAACCTTAAGTCTCTCAATAATTGAAGAACCCAAACAATTTCACAGGTTGTAGTAGCTATTGCCTTGTACTCTGCCTCTGCTGAAGACCTAGAGACTGTGCTTTGCTTTTTGGACCTCCAAGAGATTAAAGAATCCCCTAAAAGCACACTATAGCTTGTGATGGATCTTTTGGTATCATGGCAGTCTGCCCAATCTGCATCACAAAAGGATTTAACTTGCATATTTGAGCTGCTAGAGAAGAACAAGCCTCTGCTTGGTGTACCCTTCAAATACTGCAGTACCCTATTGACTGCCAACATATGAGGCTCTCTTGGTTCAACTAGAAATTGACTCAACCTATGCACTGCATAGGTGATGTCAGGTCTGATCAAAGTAAGATAGAGCAATCTCCCAATCAGCTTTTTGTACTGACTTGCATCTGGAAGAAGCTTACCTACATCCTTTGAAAGATGCAAATTTGTTCCATAGGAGTTCTAATTGGTTTAGACCCCTAGAAGCCTATATCTTGCAAAATCTCCAAGCAATACTTTCTTTGGTTTAGGCTTATACCCCTATCACTTCTAGCACCTTCAAGACCCAAAAAATACTTCAAAAACCCCAAGTCTTTTAAGCCAAACTTAGTATCAAGTAAATGCTTCAAGTCAGTAATACAACTAGGGTCATTTCCAGTAAGCAAAATATCATCTACATATACTAATAAAACAATGAAAGAAGAACCTTTAGTGTAGGTAAAGACAGAGTAGTCTGCCTTGAATTAAACAAAGCCAAAATTCAACAATGTATAAGAAAACTTGGCAAACCATTGCCGCGAAGCCTGTTTCAAATCATAAAGACTCTTGTTGAGTTTGCAAAACAAAGGACCACAACTAGGATTAGAAACACACTCCCCCTTGCTGTGAAAACCAGGTGGAAGACTCATATGAACTTCCTCATCCAAGTCACCATGCATGAAGGAGAAATGGAAGCAAAAGTAAAAATATTTTCATAGAAGATCACATCCCTAGAAACAAAAATGGAGTTAGTTTCTAAGTCCATAACCTTGTACCCTTTAATACCACTTGGATATCCTAGGAAAACACACTTTTTAGCTCTTGGTGCAAACTTGTGTCTATTTTGACAAAGAGTAGAAGTGAATCATAGACAACCAAAAGTCCTAATATGGCCATATGAAGGAGGTGTTTGAAAAAGAATTTCGTAAGGAGTTTTATTGTGCAAATGCTTTGAGGGTAGCCTATTGATGAGATAGATTGCAGTGTGAATGCAATCACCCCACATTTTCAGAGGCAAAGAAGAGTGAAACCTCAAAGCTCTTGCAACATTTAAAATGTGTTGATGCTTCCTCTCAACAATTGCATTTTGTTGAGAAGTTTCAACACAAGATAATTGATGCAAGATGCCTCTTGATTTGAAAAATTCCTTCATAAAGAATTCTATGCCATTATCACTTCTAAGACACTTAATTTTTGCACCAAATTGAGTTTCAATCATCATAGAAAACTGTTCAATAAGAGCTTGTGTTTCTGACTTAAATTTAAGTAAATAAACCCAAGTACACCTAGAGTAATCATCCACAACGGTAAGAAAGTACTTGTAACCCTCAATAGTGAGAATTGAAAAGGGTCCCCAAAGATCACAATGCACAAGATCAAAAACACAATGAGATACATGAGTGCTAATAGGAAAAGACAATCTCTTTTGTTTGGCAAAATGACAAATGTCTCAACAGATTGTCTTATTAGATTGTAAACCAGATACAAGTTTATTTAGTAATGATAGTTTTGCATAAGAAGGATGCCCTAAACAAAAAAGTCACAAGTCAGCATTGCTAGAATTAGTATTGACAGAATTAAGATTGACAGAAGGAATTGAAACAGGTATTTGTGAAGAAGCAACAAGAACAGATAATGATGGAAAACTGTGTTGTAGCAGGTAAAGGCCTTTTGATGCTTTACCCAGTCCAATCATGTTCCAATTGGCCAGAACCTGGATAAAGCAAAAAGAACCAAGGAACACAAAACAACAAAATAGTGTTTTAGTGATTTGACTAACAGATATGAGATTAAAAGTAAAAAATGGAACACATAGAACTCCATAAAGGGTAAGATGTTCTAAGATATGAACTATGCCTATATGAGTAACTAAAGCCTTTTCTCCACTGGGCAAATAGACAAAGGTGTTAATGGTGGATGTAATTGTGGACAAGTAAGACATTGAGTGGACCATATGGTCTGTGGCACCAGTGTCAATGATCCAGTCATTGGATTTGTAAGCATGCCTATCAACTATACGAGCAGAAAAAATGGAATGAGAAGGATTGGGAGGTAACCAAAAAGGATTACCTGAAAAATTGGCAAAATAAGGCATGGAAGAGCTGGTGCTAGCTGCAGCAGCAACATTGGTCAGTGGAGACAAGACTGAGGCAGCCTGGTGAGAAGTCTGAGATGCATTATCTTCCTTGGAAGACTGAGAAGCAAGGAAGGAAAGCAGTTGTTCACACTAACTCTGGGTGATAGGAGACTGAGGTGCACTAAATAGTGATTGTGACATGGGCAATTGAGGCTATGCTCCTAGATGTTGTGGTGAGCAGTGCATCAAATTAGGTTGATTAGGAAAACCTTGCATAGGCTGAGAAGAAAAATTCCCAAAACCACCGTTGTTGCAAAACAAACTTCCAAGATTTCCATTGCTAGAAACCTGATTAGCAGATGCCTTCCCTTTGTGTTTATAGCCTGAAGGATATCCATGCAATTTGTAGCACTTATTAGCTACATGACTAATAAGTCCACAATAAGTGCACACAAGCCTCTCTTTCTTTGAATTACCCTTCTTTGAATAAGTCCACAATAAGTTCCCATGATTCACACCCTGATTCCAGCCCTGATGGCCTTGAAACCCCTTAGGATTAGAATTATTAGCATACAGAGCTATTGGTTCAATGACCAAATCAGCTTGACCAACTTGCCTGTATTTTTCCTCTTATAAGATCAAAGAAAAGGCTTTATTCAAAGCAGGTAGTGGCTTAGTGATCAAGATTTGACTAGTAATAGTGGAATAGCTGTCATTGAGTCTTTTAAAAAAACAAAAAACTTGATCCTTTTGTTGAGCATTTAGTTGATTTCGTTGAGAACCACAGGTACAAACACAAGAACAAGTAGAGAAAGATTGATAATGCACAAGTTCATCCCACAAAATCTTAAATTTGGTGAAATAAGAAGTCACCAATAAGGAACCTTGTGAAAGCTTCAAAATTTCCTTCTGAATCTCAAGGAATCTTGGAACATTGGGCTGTGAAAACCTATCATGCATATCAATCCACAAATCCCTTGCAGTGTGAATGTACATGACACTGGTAGCAAGATCCTTGCTCAAAGAATTCACCATCCATGAAAGAATTGTGGTGTTTGCTCTGTGCCACGCATTGTACAAAGGATGAGAAAGATCAGGTGTAAGAATTGAACCATCAAGAAAACCAAATTTGTTTCTACCACTCAGAGATAGAAACATAGCCCTTGACCAACTGAGGTAATTTTATGGACCAATCAATGGTTAGGAAACCAGAACAACATCTGATAGTGGAATGAAATAAGGGCTTGAAGGATTGGTATTCACATCATCCATTGAAGATGCTTGATTGGATGATCTATGATTTGCAGTATTAGAAGTATTGGTGGGAAGGGTTTCAGAGTCTGAAGCAGTGTTGGAAGCGGAAGCCATTGATGAGCTATTGAAGCTCTGATACCATGTTAAAGAAAAGATTCTAGAAATTGCTGAGAAAAATTGATTCTCTTGAATTGATTAAATGGAAAAGATTGTTTAATTTACACTAAGGCTCTACCTTATATACACGCTACAGAGAAAGGAGGGAAAGAAATCAAGTCTAACTAACTCTTAACAAACTAACTTCCTAATCAATCAATAATTGACAGTTGTATAGAACTTAATCAATCACACGTGCCAACCATCTCACGTGCAAGTCACTTAAGTGAAAAGTCACCGTTTGATTTTAACTTCCCTTTCTTCCTTTTCTCATAAACTTTGTCATTTTGGTCTGGTTTTACATTATTGCAACTGCCTTCTTGTTGTTTCTTCTTTACTGTGTTGCCTTCCTTCATTCCTTCCTTCTTGACTAAAATAATGTAAGATTTATATACTAGAGAATTTTAGCCTAATTCTAAACTAACCTAAGATTAGTGTCATTGTTGTAGAGAACATGGGCCTAAAATATATATGAGCATCTTGGGCTATAATATCTTTAACACCCCCACCTTTAAACCTCAGATGAAACCTTGAGTCTATGGGGGCCATTTAGTAACATTGTTCTAATAACGTTGTATGTGTTTTTTGGAAATATGTATAGGTGAAAAAGTGTGTGAAAAAGTGTGTAATATTATTTAAAAACTGAAAACATGTGTTTAAACACATGTAATCTTGAACGTATAATACGACCAGTTTTTAAACATGCAAAAAAGACATCAACAACAGAAAACGGACACAGCTGTTGATAAGGGCTAAAATTAATTACTGGAAGCCGTAGTGACAACTAAAAGCATTGTATGTGGTCCATTAAGCTCAATGACTAGAATTCAAAAAAAGAAAAGAAAAAAAAGCTCAATAACTTTTACTTTTTCTTTTTAGACAAGTGAATGAACAAAATGAATGGAAAAAACTTATTACTTAAAAGAAATGTTAAATTATTTCAGTGAGAAATCCAAATGGTATTATATATATATATATATAAAGTCATATGAATTCTGATAGGTCTAGCAAACAACCACTTATCCTTGTTGACACTCTATTTTGCTACCGATGAAAATTCAATGTTAATTAAGATAGACTTGAGCATACAATTAATGTTAATTGATTTTAACTGGTCCTTGATAAGAATAATTTTAATCAATTAAAAAAATTAATTTTCATTGGTCCAAAGCAATGAAAAGAAATAAACATGCATACATATCACATGTGATAGCAACTTAAATGATAATTAGGGATTTACAATTATTAAATTTGTTTTTCTTCTTAGAAAAACCAAAAAAAAAATTCTTTTCTAAATAAATCTTTACCAACGCATAATTGCCATACACCCATATCCAATCAAAACCCCCACCTCAGTTTTGATCTTATTGCAAAAATGCACTATACCATACCAAACTTGCTATGCGTAAATATACTATAAAGGAACCAGCCTTTTTTTAATGTATCATTTAACCTATTTTTCGGTCTTTTATGGAAAAAATTATCCCAGTAGGAATCATTTGGTACAGCTTATTTTCATTTGTTATTTTCTTCAAAAATTAAGTTGAATAAAATTACAACCACGCATGAAATAAATATAGTTTTAAAAAGCTATAGTAAACTCTCTTTTTTATAGGAAAATAAAAAACTATAACAAACTGACCGTGAAAATAAGTTAAATTTTGTATATCAAATACCAGACTCACTTTTTTTTGGGGAAAAACAATACCAGGCTCACCTTAGTAAATGATGGTGGAAATAGATAAAATGAAATAAATTGGCTCGTTGCTCATGCACACAGCTTAATCAAACTTGAGTTACAAAACAAGTTAAGACTCAATATTCTTCCAGCTAGAGATCGAGTAGTTTTAATACGTCACAATCAATCTTTCGTGTATCACATTTAACTCCTATTGTCTGAAGCACGAATAGCATAATATCTTCTTTTTTTCTGAAAAAGATAACCGTGAATAAGAAAAAATTAAAAAAGAACAGTTTTACTTATTCTTGATACCATGCTTGATGCAAGAGATAGAAATATAAACAGTAATTTTATTGCAAAAGCTCATACGAAACTTGCTACGTTGGTAAAGACTATTTCACGTGTATCACATTTTTACTTTTCGGAAAGTTTTTATCGTTTGAACTTTGAAGCACGATACGGTGCGTAATTAATCTGATTGAACCTCCGAGTTGATCTGTACAATAAAAACAAATAAAATAGCGTACACATTGTTCACTGCAAGAAAACTGACTTTTTGGACGGTCAAAATCCTTGAAAAATATATTAAAGAATCTCAAGAAAAATTATTTTTATTTTAAGAGTCGAATCGACTCTTAATAACCTTCGAACTTTATACCGTCGAAATGAAAATTTTAAAAGTCTTTGTAGCATTCAAAGCAAGTGCTTTATCTTATTTTTAGGGTCAAGAGACCTATAAATAAATAACCTTATTTACGAAAGGTTAAAATATTTACATGTGAAATCCTTAATAAATAAGATTATTTAAGGGTTTTTTAACCTTCAAAATAATATTTTTTTTTATTTTTTTTTATTTTTTACAATCATGCACAAAAACCATATATTACAACCAAATACATCAAAAGTCCAATATATACAACTAAATCATCAAAAGTCCAATATACTATAACCAATCAACCCAGATCATTACCAGACAACATAACATCTGAAAATAAGGATTTTGTAAAGGAACTAAAAGAGCATGACCTTGGCACTGAATTCTTTTGTTGCAAGCCAGGAACCTATTTTCAACTAGGCAACCAAAGCAAGAGCAGCAGATAAACCAAAATTCAAGTGCAGAAGCCAATAATGGAACTAACTGTATAAACAAGGAAAAAAAAATAAAAATAAAAATAAAAAATAAGCTGGCATTCAAAGACATTTCAAGTAGATATATAACATTAGAATTTTCGTGTGTAGTGGCGGCAAAAAAATGTATATATACACTTGCCAAAACAATATTATATGCTAAACTAACTTATTATAACTACTCTAATAAAAATTTTAACACCTTGACTTGAGAATTACAAAAATTTGGGTTAAAAAAAAAAAAAAAAGAGTAGTACTACTACATTCACAACATTTTCATAATAATTTCGCAACAAATCTAATGTGGTAAACTGTTATTGATTCTAATTTGGGCCAGGTACTAATATTATTTTTTTACCCACCAATAATAGTTTTTTTTGTATAAGATTTATTGTAAAAATGTTGTAGATGTAGCATTACTCCAAAATTAATTCTACCCACAAACATAATTTTTAATCCCTTTTTTTTAAGACTTAAATAACAATAATAAATATTAGCCCAAATAATAACAAACATAAACCAAACAAAAACAATACAAGACCAGACAACAACAAGTGAAAAAATTATTCAACAAAAAACTATTATAAAATACAAGTATAAAATTTGTAACTCATTCAACCAATTCAATAAAGATAATTTCTAATTTCATTTTTCCTTAAAAAATAGTACCAAGAAAAATATTGTGGTAATTTAAATTTCTTAGTGACCACCATAAATAAAATTCCTAAAGCCATCTATGTCCATGTCACACCTTTTTTAGGACAACTGGATGAGGAAGCTGCTTTGCTAAATTTAGAAGCTTGCGGTAGAAGGTACCCAGTACGTGACTCACTCACCAACTTAAGGAAAAAGAATGTTGACTGCAAAGTTCTTCACTTCATCAACAATGAAAATCAAGAAGCACTTGGTTACAAAACCCTAAGGCGCAAAGATGCAGTAGCTTCTTCCAGAGAGAATAAGACTTCGGTCACCTTTTGCATATGTTCTCCTTGTATTCTCTTATGTGACGGCCTCTAAAATAAGCCTTATATATGTCTAGGGTTGTGAGAAAAGAAACCCTACACAAATACAAAAGCCTGGCCCAAAAATTAGATCTGAAAATCTGAATTTCCGTAACCTCGATAGATACCTCGATAGATAGTATCTGTTGAGTCTCATTAAACCTCAATAGATAGAGGTGTCGAGGAGCTGTCGAGAAGTTGTCCACAAGTGTCCAGCTTTAGTAAACACATTTTCTTCACTTGTTTCTTGGTCCAATCCTCATGGCTTTAATATTAGACTTAAACAACATGTTTTTTGAAGTATTAAATACATCCTAGATTTACCCAAATACAAGTAAAGTGCGTTTTGTCAAAGGATTAGCCAATTACATATAATAATGACATATGTTCCTAACAAGTGAAACACATATGTCCTAACAAAATGTATTGTGTCCACCAGTTTATTTTGGAAATATTCTGCCAATCCACTGGTTGAAAAACTTTATAATAAGAGGAAAAAGAATGGCAGAGAAAAGAAAATCCAAGAAGCAACATTATGCCAGAAACAAAAAAGCAGAGATGAGTATAAGAATTCATAGTGAATTTCATCAAAATAGGTACAAATACAATCAAGTTTAAGAACTCACCACTATTTTTAATAAGCTTTGATGTATTCAACCTACGAGAAGGCATGGCACTTAAAAGCCGCTGATAATCTATGAAGAAAACTACAGAGAAAGGATAGTCCAAGCGATTACTGAAAAGATAAATTTATAGCACTATTTGTACTCCAACTTGTGCATCCTATTTCCATATAGAAATTGCACATAATTTTGTAGATCGTAAGAAAAATGCTTGCATCATGAACTGAAGCAGAGAAGCGAATTAAAGAAAATAGGTTTTTTGGCACTTATAAACTAGTATTGTAGTTCTAAGGATGCAATTTCTTATTTGTAGAGACTGAATACAATTCCACAACAAAGAACTTTGATATTCAATTTAATTCCTAATAATCAAGAAAGGAAAGAGGAAGGTTTATAAAAATAAAAAACCTCAGAAATTCTTAAGAGTTATGAGAGTCATATCAAGAACTAGACAACATAAATCACAAAAAAATATATATATGTTTTTTTCTAGTAGCTCAACTATTGTATGACAACGTTACTAACACACCACATTGTAAGCATTCACAATACCAAACACAATTGTAACAGATATAAAATACTCCAAATTATTTTATTTTAATCTCATTTCAAGCACTAAAGGGAGATCTGAGAGGGATATAGCAAGAAAAACTTCACAAAAAAGAAAAAGAAAAAAAAAAAGACATACCTGATCAGTTGGGATACTCACTCTTTAGTGCATAAGACATACCTGATGATCTGTAAACAACATGAACTCCCTCTGGATCAGAATGTCATTTCCTTCAACTTGCAAAATTTCTTGCAATTCCAACACTGTTGCCCTGATGGCCTCTACTGGCACCCTTTTGATATTGCGTTATGACTTCTGGCGCCCCTACTGCTCTAGGAAGGCATGTGTTGTCTACTCTACATCAATCTTCCCCACTTGGAAAGAACTCGACCTTAAGTTCCCAGTATCTAGCTCATCAAGAGGGCAGTAATATTCATACAAGTCAGCAATATAGAAGGTAGAAGAAATGTTCATTTCTGGTAGAAGAGCAACCACATAGGCATTGTTGTTGATCTTCTTAATAATCTGAAATGGCCCATACTTCTGTCATTCAATTTATTGTAAGAACCAATAGGAAACCACTCCTTCTGAAGGTAGACCAGTACCAAATCCTCAACATTGAAGATCTTCTCACGCCTCTTCTTATCAGCAGCTTCCTTGTATTTAGCATTCAAAGCTTCAAGTTTCTACCTAACTTCTTCTTGCACTACCTGAATGCAGTCAGCTATATCTTCTACTACTTGGCTCACTCTTGGAAGCTCAGGTAAGGGTACCAAATCCAAAGCGTGTTTTGGTGACACACAATAGACAATGGCAAAAAGGGACTTACCCGCGCTCCTACTAATGGTGCTATTGTAACCAAATTCAGCTTGAGACAAGGCAAGATCCCACTACTTGGGCTTCTCTCCAGAAATGCACCGGAATAAATTACCTAAGATTTGGTTGACAACCTCTGTCTGGCCATCGGTCTAAGAATGACTAGTGCTGCTGTAATTAAGGGATGTGTCAAACCATCTCCACAAAGTCCTCCAAAAGTGACTGAGGAACTTCGTATCACGGTCAAACGTAATGGATTTGGGCACTCCATGCAAACACACTACTTCTTTGAAGAACATATTGGCTACTTGACTGGCATCTGAGGTCTTTCTACAGGCTATGAAATGAGACATCTTCGAATACTTGTCAACTACAACAAAAACAGAATCTATACCTCGCTGGATTCGAGAAAGACCTAGTATAAAATCCATGGCCAGATCCTCCCAAGGTGCTTAAGGAACCAGTAGTGGCATGTATAGACCAGTTGTAACGCCCCAGTCAAGAAAAAAAAAAGTCAAAATTTTAGTGCCCCATGTGCTCCCACCTACCCCATCATCCCCCATCACTCATTTTCAAAATATCCTCACTCTCTTTGGCCGGCCTCATCCCTTTATTCTCTTTTTCTTTCTCTTTTTCTCCCAAACACAACAAAAACTCCTCTCACTCCCTCACACTCTCCAACTGGTACCCACTACACACCACCATCATTTTTCCGGCAAGATCATCGGAAAAATCCTTAAGAACCTCTAAGCATCTTCATCCCTTTTATTTGAGGTAAAAATTCCTAATCCTTTTTTATGGGTTTTATATGCTTTTGCTAGAGGTTCTCTTCATCTAGCTCACGTACCGCTTTAATGGGCGAACAACCTAACCCTTGGAACATACAACAGCCCCAGGTGGCAAAGAGTCAACATCAAAGGTGCCAAACCTTCCCGTCGATGTAAGCTCTTGGGGAAGATCAGCTTGTTATCCCTAGAGTAACTTTGATCCGTTGAGTGACAGCCCTTCCACTCCGCACCGTCGGATCACTAAGGCCGACTTTCGTCCCTGCTCGACGGGTGTTGAGTGAGAAATGGGAAATTCACGGAAAGTTACAATCCCCACCGCGTAATAGTGCACCTACACGTCTTCATCGACGTTGTTTTTCAACCGGAAGACTGAGAGCTAACTATCAAGACTTGAAAACAAACAACTGGCACTCCCCCCCCCCCCCCTCTCACTTAAAGGCAAATAGGGCACTTTTTTCCTTTCCTTAAGTCTAGGATACGAAAACAATTCCTCCCCACTAAAAAGAGCGATTGAGAATGGATTTAAGGTATTTTAATTTTCAATTGAGATGGGATGATTCTTTAAATCAAAAAATAATCAATAACATCAAAGTATATTGTCTCCTACTTAGACTGAGAAATCCAAGAGAAATTGCTATATCTGCTATTCAAAGGGAAGAAATGAGTCTGGATATTCTGATGGTCTGGAAGGGTTTAACTTTTACAGAATTGATGAAAAAGGGAATATTGATCTTTGATAATGATATTCATGTCATTTATGAGTTTTGGAAGTGATATTCATGTGTTTATGTATATGGGTTTTGTTTTGGTGGACATACTTGGTGAATGGTTGTGGATTTTGTACAATAGTAGCCTTTTGAGGTTTACCCATGGTAAAGATTTGGGGGTTTTTGCTTGCTAATGTGAAATATATGGTAAATCTAATTTTCATTATTTATTTGGAGCTAGTGGAGGATTTACATTTGGGGTTTGTAATGGTGGATATTGTTATATATATTGTTGTTTCATGGGTCTCTTGAAAATGGTATGTATATATTGTGGTAGAAATTCATAAAGTGTTAGGATTTCTTATGATAAAGGAAAAGACTTTGAATGACATGATTTAAGTCTATAAATTGGAGTCTATGTCTTGTAAATTAAATTGTTGAGAAACTTTAGAATTAGAATGCATTATTTGTAAGGTTAAATACTTAGGCTTGCCTAATTAATTGCTTAGTTAGCAATCTCTAATGTTAGGACATATGTGATTGGATGTTAGGAACATAGGTCACTATTTTATGTAATTGGCTAATCCTTTGACAAAACATACTTTACTTGTATTTAGGTAGATCTAGGATGTGTTTAATATTTCAAGAAACATTGTTTTAAGATTAAGTGTTAAAGCCATGCAAGTCTATCCAAGATTCAAGAGTGAGAAGTGATGTTCATTAAAGCTCGACAACTCGCATCTATCAAGACTTGAAAAGCTGTTCCAGCCCGTGACTCGACAACAGCTCGACAGATAAGGTATCTGTCGAGATTTATGAAACCCAGATTTTCGAGTCTGTTTTTCATCCAATCCGTGATTATATGTTTAAGCTTTCTTTTCTCACAATCCTAGACATATAAAAGGATTATTTTAAGGGCTGTATTAGGTTACACAGCCAAGAGCACAATTGCACCAGAGCATAATTCCTCAAATTGTGACCGGAGACCTAGATTTCTATCACGCCCCAAACGCAAAAGGGGTCTTAAGCATGAAAAATACAACCCAAGGGTACCTGTAGATTTTTCCTTTTTGATAAATCAAACTATAGGAGATTTGTATTTTCCTTTCATTTCCATAGGATAAGAATATATAATCATAAATCTCCACATTACAAGTCAGAGCTCTATAACACATTTATGAACAATAACTAAAAATCATGTGCCTCCACATAATACATGAATATATATTACAAAACTCTTGGATTATACAAACTCACAATCTTATCAAGAATAAGGAATCTTAATATCGAGTCTAGGCCTACCACACCTAAGGCTAACAAACCTCAAGTGACCAACCTCCAATAGAATTAATTAATGTCTCGGTGAACATAGCAAAATCAAGTCACTAACTGTTTACAGCAAAAGTCTCCAAATTCAACATAGCACTTCAATCATCACCAACGAAGTAAGCTTCATATCCAAGGTATAGGTAATTACTCTGAAAAATTGTTAGAAGGTGGGATGAGCTAAAGTCCAGTAAGTAGCATAATTAATGGGAGTGGGGGAAATGCAAGTTTCATCTTCAATAATAATAAAGTGACAAGAATGATTACATAATGAAACACAAAGTTTCTCAAAGTAAATACCTTGAAACTATATACTATAATCTACAATCTATGAGCACTAACAATATAATTTTCAAAGCCATAGAATCTAACATATGGTAAATTATTATAAATATACCACACTACCACATAGACCGGTCAGGAGATCCACCCATTCACAACTGACATGATATTGTCCTCTTTGGTATGCAGACTCTTGGCCCCATAGACAACAGCCTCACGCATACCCTCAAGGTTTTTCTCTCTCCCCATCGGCAGCAGAGAGAGCATGTCAAATAGGACCTCTCTTGCATGTGGTCTCTTGGCCCCATGGACAGCAACCTCACCCACACACAATCAAGGAACCTCTTCCCTCCATGGGCAGCAGGGAAGAACGCATCATTCAAAGTGAAAGGGCACTATCCTGGATTTGATTTCCGTTGTCACAAAGACTACGAAAACCAAATCAGATGATCACCGGAAAATCACACATGACAAGGTGTTAAAACCACATAAAGCTCACAGGTTACATTACTTCCAAATACATAGTTTATATCTAGGTAATTTCAAGAAAACCTTAAATAGTCTAACTTCTTCAAGGTTTGTAAGGTTTTCAATTTCATTCTTGTCAAAAAGATTTTACATCAATTTTCCAATAACAAGACAAGATAAGCATCTTTAGATTTTTTAATAAACCATAAAATCCAAAATTTCCTTACCAAAGATTAAATAAAGGATGCTCATATTTTCCATATCAACAATTCATGCATTTCCCCAAATGCAATACCAAATATGATGCATTTTCATATATATAATCATATATATATAAAGGTTACGACACAATAGCTTTTAGGAAAATATAGTTTTCATAGGTAGTTTCCAAAAGTGTGTCTAACCCAAAAACAACATTTATGCAATATGATTATTTTCCAAAAATCCCATCAAAAAGCTACTTACCTTGCAACCTGCAAAAAGCCTAATTTTCCAAGCTCCAAAGGAGATTAGGTAGAACCTCAACAATATCAAGCAAACCTAACACAATAAGCATAAAGCTTAAAATTGTATCTAGTTACAATTTAGGAACTGCCAAATAAGCACTTAATTAGGCAAGCCTAATATTTAACCTCATCAATAACATATTCATCTTCCAAAGTTTCTCAACAAATTAATTCATAAGGCATAGACCCCAATTTATAAAGTTAACCCATTCAATATCATCTCCAACATTATGACTAGCTTCCATAAATTTACACTACATCATTAAGAGACCCATGAAAGCAAAATCAAAATATCCTCAAAGACACGAAATTTAGAACTTCAACTAACTCCAAATAAACCCAATGGCAATGGAAAAAATTAGATTTACCAACCATCACATGTTATAACTCAAAAATCCTAAAGTTTCCACCATAAATAAACCTTAGGTAGCCATTTTTAGCACAAATTATATACCCACTCATCAAATAATTCCACCAATACAAACCCATAAATATCACTTCCAATGCTCATAAATGACATGGGTATTATTATTAAAACTTAGATAAAGTATAACCTCAAGCAAAATATAAAACTCACCAAAAGGATTAGAATTTTACCTTTAATAATAGATGAAGATGCTTAGAGGTTCCTAAGAATTTTTCGGTGACATTGCCAGAAATGATGGTGGAGATGGTGGTATGGAGGTACCGGTGGGAGAGGATGAGCAAGTGATAGAGAGGAGTGTATGAGAGAAAAGAAAAGAAAGAAAAGAAAATAAGAAGAGAGGGATGGCCGGCTGAGGATGAGAGCTAATGAGTGAGATGTGTGGTGGGGGTTAGTGTGTTAGGTGGGGCACGTGTGGTCCCAAAAAATCTGACCATTACTTTTTTTTTTTTTTTAAACTAATTGGGACGTTACATTCTTCCTCTCTTATAAAATTTCGTCCTTGAAATTTTACATACCTTGATCTTAAAAAAGGCTTAGGTATCTCGACAACATATCATTCTCACGCTCCCAAGATGCCTCTTTCACTGAATAACTCTTCCAAAGCACCTTTACCCAAGATATTGTTCTATTGCATAGCACTTGCTCCTTACGATCCAAAATCTCTACTAGAACTTCTTCATATGATAAATCATCTCTAATCTGAAGAGTCTCATAGCTCAAAACATGTGAAGGGTCAGGAATGTATTTCTTTAATATAAACTCATAGAAAACATTATGAATTCCTGACAAGGCCGGTGGTAGGGCAATTCTATATGCAAGTTCACCCACTCTCTCCAAGACCTTAAAAGGCCCTACAAACCTAGGGTAAGACTTACCATTTTTTGCCAAATCTCATTACCCCTTTCATAGGTGCAACCCGTAGGAAAACTTTATTTCAATTTCAAGTTCCAAAGCCTTCCTTTTAATGTCATAATAGCTCTTTTGTCTACTTTGGGTTGCTCGTAGTCGATCACAAATCATATTTACCTTTTCACAAGTCCTCTGAATAATCTCTAGCCCCAAGAGTTTTTGTTCTCCAACCTCATCCCAATGAATTGGGGATTTACACTTTTTCTCATACAAAGCCTCATAAGGTGCTGCTTTAATACTTAAATGGTAACTATTATTATAAGCAAACTCCACCAAAGGTAAGTGACTAGTCCAACTCCCCTTAAAATCCAAAACACATGCTCTCAACATATCTTCTGGAGTTTGAATAGTCCTTTTAGACTGTCCATCTGTCTGAGGGTAGAAAGATGTGCTAAAATACAATCTAGTACCCAAGGCCTTTTGCACACCACCCCAAAAACGAGAAGTAAACCTTGGATCTCTATCTGAAACAATAGAATTGGGTATATCATGAAGTCTCATAATCTCATCAACATAGATTTGAGCTAAATGATCAAGGGAAAAGTTCATCTAAATAGAGAGATAATGAGCTAATTTTGTCATTCTATCAACAATCACCCAAATAGCTTTATGACCCTTAGGAGATCTCGGCAATCCTGAAACGAAGTCCATAGAAATTTTCTCCCACTTCCCTTGGGGAATAGGAAGTGGTTGCAACAAACCTAAGGGTCGTTGGTGAAACACCTTAACCTACTGACAAGTCAAACATTGCTCTACAAAGCGGGAAATCTCCCTTTTCATATTATTCCACCAAAAGTTTTCACAAAGATCATGGTACATCTTTGTACTACCCAGATGTATTGTATATGGGGAATAGTGAGCCTCCTCTAGAATCTCCTTTTTAATCGATGGATTATTTGGCACACAAAGTCTACTCCCAAATCTCAAAGCACCATCCTTAGAGATATAAAATTTAGATTTCTTTCCACTACGCACCTCATCCATGATTTTTTTTAAATGTGGGTCATCGACTTGTGACAATTTAATTCTTTCCACCAAAGTTGGTTGAACACTCAAACTAGCCAGGTAGGCCTCAGAATGGCCCATAACAGCCTCAATCTCCATCCTTTCAAGATCTTGAATAATTTCCTTTTGAGTGGTTGGCAAAGCAGCTGAAAAACTTGAAGACTTTCTACTAAGAGCATCAGCTACAACATTAGCCTTACTGAGATGATAGTTAATAGAACAATCATAATCCTTAACCAGTTCCAACCATCTCCGTTGCCTTGTATTTAACTCTTTTTGGGTAAAAAAAATACTTCAAACTTTTATGATCAGTGAAAATCTCGCATCTTTCCCCATACAAATAATGCCTCCAAATTTTCAAGTCAAAAACAACTACAGCCAACTCCAAGTCATGAATGGGGTAATTTTTCTCATAATTTTTCAACTGGCGAGAGGCATAAGCCACAACCTTCCCATTTTGCATCAACACACAACCAAGTCTCTTATGAGAAGCATCACTATAAATGACAAAACCCCCTGTACCTCGAAGGGATAGTTAACACTAGAGCTGTGAACAACCTCTGCTTTAGCTCTTGGAAGCTTTTCTCACATTCTTCCTTCCACTCAAATTTAACATTCTTCCGAGTTAGTTGTGTCAAAGGAGCTGCAACACGGGAAAATCCCTCTACAAATCTTTTATAGTAACCAGCAAGGCTCAAGAAACTTCTAACCTCACTTACATTTGTAGGCCTATCCCAATTAACCATCGCTTCTATCTTATTAGGATCCATTGCAATTCCATCCTTGGAGATCACATGACCTAAGAACACTACTTGATTCAACCAAAGTCTACACTTCTTCAGTTTAGCATACAACTTCCTTTCTCTTAGGATCTGTAAAACTATCCTCAAGTGTCCTTCATGCTCTTCTTGGCTCTTAGAATAAATCAAAATATCATCAATGAACATAATGACAAAGTGATCCAAGTACTCATGAAATACCTTATTCATAAAATACCTTATTCATAAAATCCATAAAAGTAGATGGGGCATTAGTTAATCCAAACGGCATCACCAAAAATTCATAATGGCCATATCTAGTCTGAAAGGCCGTCTTTGGTATATCCTTACCCTTAATCTTCAACTGGTGGTAACCAGACCGAAGATCAATCTTAGAAAAAACTTGTGCTCCTTGCAACTGATCAAATAAGTCATCAATACGAGGCAAAGAATATTTATTCTTAATGGTGACTCTATTAAGCTCACGATAATCAATACATAACCTCATAGACCCATCCTTTTTCTCAAAACAATGCACACCAGCATGATAAGAAGCCAACCAATCCATGCCCGAAACAACATAAAAAACATGCATATCTAGTAACACCAAATCAGCCAATAGCTTTCTACCCTCAATACAAAGAATACAATACTTAAGCACAAGATTAATCATTAAAGTATTACCAATAGGGGTTGAAACCAATAACTCCAAAATCAAGTAGTTTAAGGCTCTCAATAACTTTTCCATCTTTCGCAACCAATTCTGCTGCCATTGAATCAAGCTCCCCACTAAATGTTGGAGGGTTTTGCTTATGGAACTCCCCAAAAGAACAACCCTCCTACCTACACTCACCACCCTAGACCGATCTAGCAATCCTAGCATAGATCTCGTCTGCCACCTCATCAATCTCACCACCATCAGTAGTGACTAATATCTCATGCCCTTGGCACTGCCTAAGACCATGCTCTGGAGCTGCAACCTCATCTACATGCCTTACTTTATATGCTTTCTTTTTAGGAGGTATAGCGTACAAAGGTACTTATGTCTATGCCCAAGAAACAAAGTAGGTAATCACAAGGCAACATAGAAGGTTAGCATAGACAAGCTAGATAAGAATAAAGAAAAGCAGGTGGAAGCGGAAACAAATGAAAAGAATAAAGGATTCATCAAACTCCTAATGCTCTGACTTAGATCAAAATCAATTCATAATTTCAAAAGTCTACGGAATCATAACCTAAGCTCTGATACCATAAATGTCACGCCCCCAACTGAAAAGGGGTCTAAAGCATGAGAAATACATCCCAAGCATACCTGTAGATTTTTCCTTTTTGATAAATCAAACTATAGGAGATCTATATTTTCCTTTCATTTCCATAGGATAAGAATATATAACCATAAATCTCCACATTACAAGTCAGAGCTCTATAACACATTTATGAACAATAACTAAAAATTATGTGCCTCCACATAACATGAATATATATTACAAAACTCTTGGATTATACAAAGTCACAATCTTATCAAGAATAAGGAATCTTAATATCAAGTCTAGGCCTATCACGCCTAAGGCTAACAAACCTCAAGTGACCAACCTCCAATAGAATTAATTAATGTCTCGGTGAACATAGCAAAATCAAGTCACCAACCGTTTACAGCAAAAGTCTCCAAATTCAACATAGCACTTCAATCATCACCAATGAAGTAAGCTTCATATCCTAGGTATAGCTAATTACTCTAAAAAACTGTTAGAGGGTGGGATGAGCTAAAGCCCAGTAAGTAGCATAATTAATGGGAGTGGGGGAAATGCAAGTTTCATCTTCAATAATAATAACGTGACAAGAATGATTACATAATGAAACACAAAATTTTTCAAAGTAAAGACCTTGAAACTGTATACCAAAATCTACAATCTGTGAGCATTAACAATATAATTTTCAAAGCCATAAAATCTAACATACGGTAAATTATCATAAATATACCACACTACCACATAGACCGGTCAGGGGATCCAACGATTCACAATTGGCATGATATTGTCCTTTCTGGTATGTAGACTCTTGGCCTCATGGACAGCAGCCTCACCATACCCTCAAGGTTTTTCTCTCTCCCCATGGGCAGCAGAGAGACCGAGTCAAATAGGACCTCTCTTGCATGTGGTCTCTTGGCCCCATGGACAGCAACCTCACCCACACACAATCAAGGAACCTCTTCCCCTCATGGGCAGCAGGAAAGAACACGTCATTCAAAGTGAAAGGAATTTGGATTTTATTTCCGCTGTCACAAAGACTACGAAAACCAAATCGGGTGATCACCGAGAAATCACACATGGCATGGTGTTAAAATCACATAAAGCTCACAGGTTACATTACTTCCAAATACATAGTTTATATCTAGGTAATTTCAAGAAAACCTTAAATAGTCTAACTTCCACAAGGTTTGTAAGGTTTTCAACTTCATTCTTGTCAAAAAGATTTTATATCAATTTTCCAATAACAAGACAAGATAAGCATCTTTAGAATATCTAATATACCATAAAATCCAAAATTTCCTTATCAAAGATTAAATAAAAGATGCTCATATTTTCCATGTCAACAATTCATGAATTTCCCCAAATGCAATACCAAATACAGTGCATTTTCATATATATATATATATATATATATAAAGGTTACAACACAATAGCTTTTAGGAAAATATAGTTTTCATAGGTAGTTTCCAAAAGTGTGTCTAACCCTAAAACAACATTTATGCAATATGATTATTTTCCAAAAATCCCATTAAAAAGCTACTTACCTTGCAACCTGCAAAAAGCCTAATTCTCCAAGCTCCAAAGGAGATTAGCTAGAACCTCAACAATATCAAGCAAACCTAACACAATAAGCATAAAGCTTAAAATTGTATCTAGCTACAATTTAGGAATTGCCAAATAAGCACTTAATTAGGCAAGCCTAATATTTAACCTTGCCAATAACATATTCATCTTCCAAATTTTCTCAACAAATTAATTCATAAGGCATAGACTCCGATTTATAAAGTTAACCCAATCAATATCATCTCCAACATTATGACTAGCTTCCATAAATTTACACTACATCATTAAGAGACCCATGAAAGCAAAATCAAAATATCCTGAAAGACAAGAAATTTAGAACTTCAACTAACTTCAAATAAACCCAATGGCAATGGAAAAATTAGATTTACCAACCATCACATGTTATAACTCAAAACCCCTAAATTTTCCACCATAAATAAACCTTAGGTAGCAATTTTTAGCACAAATTATATACCCACTCATCAAATAATTCCACCAATACAAAACCCATAAATAAAAACACATTAATATCACTTCCAATGCTCATAAATCACATGGGTATTATTAAAAAAACTTAGATAAAATATAACCTCAAGCAAAATATAAAACTCACCAAAAGGATTAGAAATTTTACCTTAAATAAAAGATGAAGATGCTTAGAGGTTCCTAAGGATTTTCAGGTGACATTGCCGGAAAAAGGATGGTGGAGATGGTGGTATGGAGGTACCGGTGGGAAATTATGAGCAAGTGATAGAGAGGAATGTATGAGAGAAAAGAAAAGAAAGAAAAGAAAATAAGAAGAGAGGGATGGCTGGCTAAGGATGAGAGCTAATGAGTGAGATGTGAGGTGGGGGTTAGTGTGTTAAGTGGGACATGTGTGGTCCCAAAAAGTCTAACCATTACTTTTTTCTTTTAAAAAAAAAAAACTGATTAGGACGTTACATTTTCCCTAGTTCATCTTTCTTGTAAAGAAGCTGCTGTGTTTTGTACACCATAGGGTTTTGTGACCAAGGAGCTTCTCGATCTTCATCATGTGATGAGCTGAAGAACTTTGCAGCCAATAATTCTTCTTTAGTTGGTGATTGAAGTCGCGTACTGAGATCCACGCAATTGGTTAGTCACGTACTAGGAGCTGTGCATTGAAAGGAGAGATTGTCACTACAGAACAAGTCCAATTGGGTATTGGGATAAGGGTTCAACTGTAGGTTGGTATAAGATACTAGGATTCCTTTACTTGTAACCACTAGTTTTGATAATAGTGGATTCTCGGGAGTGGTGACCTTAAAATCATCCGGTAGGGTTTTTGCCGTGTTGGTTTTCCCCATTTGTAAACAAATCACCATGTCAATTTATTTTCTGTTGCACTTTAGTTTATTGGTGATTTGTTTATGCTACCACGCGTTTGCATGTTAATTTTATTAATTAACAAACTTAGCTAATTAATCAATTAATTTATCACAAGGGGTCAATACATTTTTGGCCTATCAAGTGGTATCAAAGCAGGCACACTTTGATTAGGGTTAATCTTTGTTGTGTGATCCATTGACCACTGTTGTCATTGCTGCAACCGGCTTGAAGAGATCGTTTTTTTCAAATACATCTTGTTTTTCTAATCTCCACTTGCTTGAGTGTATCACAAAATACAAGTCTAAAAGTTATTTGAATGCTATTATGATAACTATTGGAAAAGATCTCAGGTTGTCAAAGAAGAAACTAGATTATCTCATAATGAAATTGTGCAAAGGAGTATTTCTAAGAAGAGTGAAGGTTAAAGGTTTAGTTCATAAAAGGCAGATGAGAGAAAACACCATTCCCACTAATCTGTCGTCTAAGCATAAACTGTGCTTCATGATGAAGTCTGCATTTAAAGTTATGGACACATGTTTGTGGTACCTTAACAGCGGCTACTCAAGACACATGACCGGAGACCGATATCTCTTCAAGGTTTTCGAGTCTAAGAAAGGTGGCAATGTCACTTTTGGTGATGGGAGAAAATCATAGATTAAAGGAAAGAGAATCATCTCTTTACCTGGACTGCCGGACATTGCAAATATTCTATATGTTGAAGGTCTAAGAGTGAATCTGTTGAGCATAAGTCAGATATGTGATCAAAATTTCATGGTACTATTCTCGAGAGGAAAGTGTCTTGTCATGGATGAGTCTGGAAAGCTACTCAAAAGTGGTGTTCGCACTCTAGACAACTGTTATGGTTTGGTTCCTGATGCTGATATTGTGTGCAATAGCATTCGTTTATCAAATGAAGATTTATGGCACCAAAGGATGGGACATGCTAGTTACAAACATCTTGCAATTGTATCTAAGCATGAATCAGTCTTGGGGATACCAAAACTCAGTAGAATGAGCAATGTGGTGTGTGGACCATGTCAGCTTGGAAAATAGACAAAAGCTAAACATTCGGGTACTCAGACATCTGCTACATCTAGACCAGTAGAGCTTCTACATCTGGATCTTATGGGTCTAACTAGAATTGAGTCTCTTGGTGGTAAGAGGTACATCATGGTTGTGGTAGACGACTTCACTAGGTACACTTGGGTTATCCTCCTACAATCCAAGTCTGATGCTCCTGAGCACATTGAAGCCTTGTGTATAAGATTGCAGAATGAAAAGAGCCTGAAGATTGATTGAATTTCAAGTGATCATGGTAAAGAATTCGAGAGCTCATATATGGAGTCCTTTTGCATAAGATTAGGTATATCTCAAGAATTCTTTGCTCTTATTACTCCTCAGCAAAATGGTGTAGTAGAAAGGAAGAATAGAGTTATTTAGGAGATGGCTAGAGCCATGTTGCATAATAAGAATGTGGCTAGAAACTTGTGGGGAGAAGCCGTTAACACTGCATGTCATATGGTTAATAGAGTATACTTTAGACCTGGTACCAAGAAGACTCCATATGAGTTATGGAAAGGAAGAAAGACAAATGTGAAGTATTTTAGAATCTTTGGAAGTTCGTGTTTCATTCTCAAGGATAGGAAGAATGTGGGAAAATTTGACTCCTGAAGTGATGAAGGAATATTTCTAGGATACTCCTCTACAAGTAAGGCTTATTGGGTATGCAACAAAAGAACCATGAAGGTAATGGAAACAATGAATGTTGTTATTGATGAATCTTCAGATTTTGGTTCTGAGAAAGTTAGTGAGGAATTCCCCAAAGAAAATTTTCCTTTTGAGCCAAAGGAAGTTCAATAAATTGTTGAACAAGAACCCGCATCTCTAAGTACTCCTGATACTCCAAGTGTTGTGGAAGATTCTATAGATATATCCACTTCACCAGATTCTGAATTCCATGAAGAGAAAGGACCTTCTTCCAAGATTAAATTAAATCATCCTCCTGAAGTTATTATGGGAAACATGAATGAACTCACATTAAGGAAGCGTACAGTTGATAAATGTGTTGCTAACTTTGTGTCTTATTCTTGTTATTTGTCATAGGTTAAACCCACTAAAGTGGAGGAAGCTCTTCAGGATGAAAGCTGGGTTGAAGCAATGCATGATGAACTACTTCAGTTTCAGAGGAATGATTTCTGGACTCCAATACCTAGACCGGAGGGTGAGCACATCATTGGCACAAAGTGGATATTTTGCAATAAGACTGATGAGGAGTGTAACGTGATCCGCAACAAAGCTCGTCTTGTAGCTCAAGGATACTCACAAATGGAAGGAGTTGACTATGATGAGACATTTGCCCCAATTGCCCGTATGGAGTCTAGCAGAACTCTCCTAGCCCTTAGCATGTCACTTAAAGTTCAAGTTTTATCAAATGGACGTAAAGACTGCTTTCTTAAATGGGCTCCTTAAAGAAGATGTCTATGTGGCTCAACCAAAAGGATTCATTAATTCACACTTTCTGGATCATGTGTTATACCTCAAGAAGGCACTTTATGGTTTAAGGCAAGCCCCTAAAGCGTGGTATGATCGGCTCACACAATACTTGGTGCCACGTGGGTTCACAAGAGGAAAAACTTATCAGACTCTCTTCATCAAAAGGGAAGATGGTGAGTTGATAGTTGCTCAAGTCTATGTTGATGATATCATCTTTGGGTCGACTAAGGATGAACTTGCTCATAGCTTCTCAAAACTCATACAGGCCGAGTTCGAGATGAGCATGATTGGAGAGCTAACTCACTTCCTTGGATAGCAGATTCGTCAACAAGATTCAGGTATATTCCTATCTCAATCTAAATATGCAAAAAATCTTGTGAAGAAATTTGGTTTGGAATTTGCTAGTTCTATTAGAACCCCTATGAGCCCAAATGTTAAACTCACTATTGACTTGTTAGGTAAAACTGTTGATTCTTCTCTCTATAGAAGCATGATAGGTAGTCTTCTTTACCTTATTGCTAGTAGACCTGACATTAGTTACAGTGTGGGAGTGTGTGCTTAATATTAGGTTAATCCCAAAGAGTCTCATATGACTACTTTAAAAAGAATCATAAAGTATGTCAAAACCACTGCCGACTTTGGTGTGGTACAGCAAGGACACAATCCATGTCTTAGCTAGGTATTCTAATGCTGATTGGGCTGGGAATGCTGATGATAGAAAGAGTATATCGGGGGGTTGTTTCTATGTGGGTAATAATCTTGTCTCCTGGATGAGCAAAGAGCAGAATTCCATCTCTTTATTCACTACAGAAGCTGATTATATCGCTGTTGGTAGCTGTTGCACCCAACTTCTATGGATGCAAAAACTCCTCCATGATTACGGTATTTTTCAAGAACTTCTCACCATCTACTCTGACAATACTAGTGCCATCAACATCTCTAAGAATCCGGTTCAACATTTTAGAACTAAACACATAGAGATTCGACATCGCTTCATGAGGGAGCTTGTCGAAGATGGTACTCTTACTCTTGAGTTTATTCACAATGATGATCAGAAGGCTGATTTGTTTACCAAACCTCTTGACATCAAATGGTTTGAATTCCTTCGCCAAAACATTGGTGTCATCTCCATGAATTGATCTTCTCTTCTCCTCCTTCTTCATGCATTTGCATCTAGTTTTATGCATTGCTTAGCTTTGTTTATCATGTTTTTTTGTTGTTGTTATTTTCAGTTTGTTGTTATTTTGTTTTTCAAAAAAAAAAAAAATTTGAAAAATACAAAAACAGTATGTGTTTGTGTACATTAGTGCTTGTGCACCTTGGATGGCCATTGAAACAAAATTTTCTAAACTTTGTATCTCTTGTAACTTAGATGAGAATCTCTATGCATAATTAAGCTAGTGAGCTTTATGGCTCGTGTTTGTGATGAGTAAGATTAAGTAATCCCTTGTAGTTAATACTCATATAACTCTTTTCGACGGGAAGGACTAAAAAATCCTCAGAGAAAGGCAAAAATAACCATCTTACCACTGTTGCCCGCCAATCATAAAATGACATCTGTATGCTTCGACATAGCAAACGTGCAATGTCAATGACATCTGTATGCTTCGACATAGCAAAAGTGCAATGTCAAAAGGCTTAACATAATTGGATATTTCTTTCCTATCTCTTATATGCCCATGCATGGTTTGCTTAAGATATATATATATATATATATATATATATATATATATATATATATATATATATATATATATATGCAAAGAAAAATAAAAAGTGAAAAGAACAAATTGTTTTATACATGATTGCAAGAGTGTACTCTAGGAGATGTGGGAGTTATAGAATGTACCTCGAAGGTGATAGTCCCCATCAAGCAGTTATAATCGTGTGTGAGTTCAATTAATTTACTCATATCATAAATCATCATAACATAGAGACTTATGCAATCTTGTGATGTTTTCACACACAACACGCAATATTCTTTGCTACTTTTGATACATGTGCAGATACAATGTGATTTGATCACCACAAGGTTTACATGTGTAGATGTATGTTCACTAAAATGTCTTAACTTGTTTTTGAAATATAAAATTGGTTAGACTTGTTTAGTGTGTGTGTGTGTGTGTGTGTGTGTGTGTGTTTTGGGATCAATGTGCTTAATATTTTTGTTGAGAGATGATATTGAGAGCTTAAAATGTTGATTGGATTATTGGTTGAGTTGCTTGTTTAATTGCATTCATATTTGTGTTTTTCCCTTCTTTGAAAAAATGTTTTTAAGCAATCTCGACAGCTCCTCGACACCTCTCAACACCTGGCTTATCTATCGAGCTCTTTAATTGCTTTTTATCGCAATCTCGACACCTCTCGATAGCTATGTGGATCAATTGGGATTTCTTCTGTCCCCTTGATAGCTCCTCGACAGATCCTCGATCCATCGAGCTTATTTTTGCATTGGACACCTGCTCGATAGCTTCTTTTGTCGAAATCTTTAAAGCTTGACAGATCCTCGACACCTCTCGATCTGTCGAGATTTACTGAGTTTCTATATAAAGGGTCTTCGTGATTCTAATCTCACTTTCCTCGATCTCTCTCGATTGCTCTCAGCCGTTTCACCTCCCAAACACTCTTTTAACTCTCTAAACCTCTTCCTCAAGGATTCTTCGACCTTAATCGAGTTTTTCTTCACTTGGTAAGTGTCTAAATCCTTCATTTTCATGCATTTCATCTTTTATGACCTAGCTTTTGGGTTTTGATGAAAAATTTGGGGTTTTTCCAAATCAAAGAGGTTCTTGCCAAATTTTTGGGATGGGTTTTGTAGTTTTGATCTTAAAAACTTCATGCATTGCATCTCATGTGCATTATAACTATATTTTCATGCATTTAGATATGTGTCATATATGTTATCTGATTGTGTGCTGGTAGGATTGGATTGGGTTAAGCCCATGATGCAATTACCTTTGCATATCACATGTTTATGCATTCTCATGCATACGTTCTTTCTTTCAATATATTTTGATATATTTGAAATGCTTGGGAATTTTCTGATTATCTCTTTCTCCCTCTCTCAATCTCTCTCTTCTGTTTGCATTAGTCTGCTTCTATGGCACCTAAACGTAAATCTGTTCCATCCCGGAACCCTCTACATTCCAGGGCATCTTCCTCTTCTGATCCTGCTCCTTTTCACGTCCGGTTCCGTGATGAGAAGGCCGAATTGAACTTCTTTGAGAACTTTTCTCGACGAGGCATTCATTCAGAACGCCAAGTCATTTTGTCAGATTCTCTAACACTGACCTTCCCACTGTCATCCACAGTAGGGAATGGGAGTCACTGTGTGACGTCCCGGTCACATGTCCATCTGTGCTGATCCAGGAGTTCTACACCAACATGCATGGATTCGATTTTGTAGTACCTCAGTTTTCTACTCGCATTCAACGTACGCGCATCGTGGTCACCTCGGTTCTTGTAGCCAACATGCTACACGTCCCTAGGGTAGCGCATCCTGACTACCCTGGTTATGATTGTCTTAAGAATGTGTCTAAAGATGAGCTTATGTCTGCTTTCTGTGAGCGCCCTTCTAATTGGGGTGAATGTCAGTTCACTTACTATTCGAACTTTGCTAAAGGTCCGCATTTTCTTAACATGGTTATGACTTTTGTTTTACATCCCCTATCTCATTATAACTCTATTACAAAGCCCTATGCTTGGTTTTTACTTTCCCTTCTTGAGCGTCTTAGTATAGATTTTCCCTTTCATTTCATTCTTTCTATCATAGATATGTATAGGGATTCAGCGACCCGTGATAAGCTCATCTTCCCTTCAGCTATCATGAGGATCTTACTCCATTTTTCTGTTCCTTTTCCCGCGTCCGACCACTTTTCTACTATGGGTGCTATAGATGCCGCTACCGTTAAACGAAGCGAGGCACAGTTTTGGTCAAGGCAGTCTGAGTCAGCAGCTCCTCCCACTCCGTCAGCACCATCCAAATCTACGCCCTCTTCTTCTATGAGCAATGTGACTCTCGAGGACATCATGGTGCAGCTTCAACGCATGGATGCTCGCCTCGACACTCTCAGTGATGAGTTGTGTCAGGTGAACACCCGTGTTGGTCGTATTGCACGACGGCAGACGGTCATGGGTGGCTTCATTGCTTCTCCTCCACCTACTCTAGAGGCTTTTAAGGATGAGGATGATGTTAACAATGCTATTACTTCTGATGATAAGGATCATGATGATGCTAGCTCTTCCAGTGCTGACGAGATGTCTATTTGACACTCTTACCCTTTGTCACTTGTGACAAAAACGGGGAGTAGTTTTGGTTATGAGAGTAGTTAGAGTTCGGGGGAGAGTTAGTATAGGAGATTTTTGTTAAGGGGAGTGTTGATATTGAGGGATGTAGTGAGGATACTTCTATTTTTTCTTTTCTTTCTCCTTTAGATACATTATCTCTTGTACATGGGTCTTTGACCATTTTGACATACATTGTACTTATATTCTTTATATGTTAATGTATGTATGTTTTTCACCTACCCTTACATGTGTTTTTTCTTTTCTCTCTTTATACACATGATTCTTATATATTGAAAGCAATCTATTATTTCTATTTCACACAATGATGCCTTAATGAGTTTTGTTTAAGTGTTTTAGAAATACAAGTTGTCAAAAGTCTACTTGCCATGAACTCTCTTCTTGCAAAGTTTTTCAAGAGTTTGTGTTAGGATAGATTTTATTGTACTTAATAAGTGAGTATGAGTTGAGTGATTTATGACTCCTCTCATTTGTTCATTTGTTTGTTGTGGTTTTGTCACGGATTGCCAAAGGGGGAGATTCTTAGGACATATGTGATTGGATATTAGGAACATATGTCACTATTTTATGCAATTGGCTAATCCTTTGACAAAACGCACTTTACTTGTATTTGGGTAGATCTAGGATGTGTTTAATATTTCAAAAAACATTGTTTCAAGATCAATTGTTAAAATCATGCAAGTTTATCCAAGATTCAAGTGTGAGAAGTGCTATTCATTAAAGCTTGACAGCTAGCATCTATCGAAACTTGAAGAGTTGTTCCAGCTCATGGCTCGACAGTAGCTTGACAAATAGGGTATCTGTCGAGATTTATGAAACTCAAATTTTCGAGTCTATTTTTCATCCAATCCGTGATTACATATTTGAGCTTTCTTTTCTCACAACCCTAAACATATAAAAGAATTATTTTAAGGGCCGTATCAAGTTACACAGCCAAGAACACAATTGCACAAGAGCATAATTCCTCAAATTGTGACCAGAGACCTATTTTGCCCGAGTTCATCTTTCTTGCGAAGAAGCTGCTGTGTTTTGTACACCGTAGGATTTTGTGACCAAGGAGCTTCTCGATCTTCATCGTGTGATGAGCTGAAGAACTTTACAACCAACAATTCTTCTTTAGTTGGTGATTGAAGTTGCGTATTGGGATCCATGTAATTGGTTAGTCACGTACTAGGAGCCGTGCATTGAAAGGAGATATTATCACTACAAAACAAGTCCAATAGGGTATTGGGATAAGGGTTCAACTGTAGGTTGGTATAAGGTATTGGGATTCCTTTATTTGTAATTGCTTGTTTTGATAATAGTGGATTCTCGGGAGTGGTGACCTTAAAATCACCCGGTGAGGTTTTTGCTGTGTTGGTTTTCCTCATTCGTAAACAAATCACCATGTTAATTTATTTTCCGCTGCACTTTAGTTTATTGGTGATTTGTTTGTGCTACCACGCATTTGCATGTTAATTTTATTAATAAATAAACTTGGCTAATTAATCAATTAATTTATCACAAGGGGTCAATGCATTTTTGGCCTATCATCTAATTCAGAGTTAGACACAATGTCAAGCTTTATACTTATCGTGATAGGTTTGCTTGATATTGTTTAGGTTCTAACTAATCTCCTTTGGAGCTTGGAGAATTAGGCTTTTTGCGAGTTGCAAGGTAAGTGGCTTCTTAATGGGATTTTTGAAAATGAATCATTATTGCACTCGATTGTTTTATAGTTAAAACCATTTTGGAGCATTATTCATGGTTTTCCTAAAATTTACTATTTGTACTATTATTGTTAATCATTTATGGAAAACGCATAAGGTATTGAAAGTGTATCATATTTCTTATTGCATATAGGGAAATGCATGATTTATTAGCATGGAAAAGACTAGCATCTTTGATTAAATTCTTCAAAATGGAATTCATGAATTTTATGGTATATTGGAAAATTTAAAGATGCTTTGATAATTGGGAAAGTTGACTCCAAAACATTTTTGACAAGAAATGGTTTTGAGGATATTGAGAATATTGTGGATATTTGGTTATTAAAATATCTTATGAAACTACTTGGAAGCTAACTATATATTTTGAATACATTTAACTTGTGACCTTTTGATGTGGGTTTGCCCCTGTGCTATGATGTTGGTAATTACCCCACCTTTGTGACGTGTGATTACCCCGTCTTTGTGACGACAAGCCAGGTCGAAGGCTCCCACTTTGCATGACATAGGTAAATCCTTAAGTGTGTGGTTAAGGTTGCTGCCCATAGGGCCAAAAGACCACATGCAAAAGGGATTCTGTGTGATGCGTCATTCCCTCCTGCCCATGGGGGGAAGAGGTAAATCCTTGAGTGTGTGGGTGAGGCTAGGCAAGGCCAAAAGACCACATGCAAAAAATGTACTACATGGCGTGTTATCCCCTGCTTCTAATGGGAGGATAGATAAATCCTTGAGGGTGTGAGTGAGGCTAGGCCGGGCCGATAGACCACATGCCAAAAGAGGTACATATCATGCTAGTGTGTTTGGATTCTAACCTGTCTGTGGCGGTATGATGTGTTAGTGACATTTCCATCTTTATGGCACCTTGGGTGATGTACAGTTTTTAAAACCCTTAAACACAAAAAAATTAACCTAGTTATTTAGCCAAGTGATTAACTTAGATAAATTATTCAGATCTAGGTTAACACAAGTAAATCATATCATTGACAAGTGTGGAAAATAAAGAACACAACGATATGATAACACAGGAAAACCAAACCGGTAAAAATCTAGGGAGGATTTAACCTAACTATCCTCAAGGTAAAACAAGATCCACTATGAAAGAATTGAAGTTTACACAATAGTGACTTAGACCACTAACATCCTATTGCTACCTCGAGTAGGAAACTTACTACCACGACCACGTGACAGCTCCGAGTCCACGGACTACTTCCTTCTTAGATCCACAGCATCCACAAGTACACCACTTGTATATCTTTAAGTTCTTTATGCAGCAACTGAAACGATCATCAAGCTCTCTACATCAATCTTGATCTTGAGAACCCAAAGTATGTATGAAGACAAACACTTCTAGATCTCACAAGAGATTCACACACACAGTATAAAAAACTACTCTAAAATGTGGCTAGGGTTTTCCTATTTATATGAAACATAAAACATAAAACTCTACTCGTCAAACGGGCTTGGGCTAAATTGGAAAAATTCTGTAGAAAAACGATTTGCACGAGCTTCGATCGATCGAGCCTTGCAAAAAGTGAACAGTAATTTTCTGCAATTACTCGATTCCAACTTTATATTAAACATACTTTGAGCAGCCTAAATCTAGACTCTAAGTTTTGATCATGGTTTGCCAACATTACACATTGAAGTTTTAATATATTTAGATCCTAAATCCTTAGAACCAAACATGTGAGGTTTCTAGTTTTGAAATGGTATAGGATATTTTTATGGCTCACAATGAATAAAATATAGTTATTTTGGGAAGTTTGGTGCTATATTATTTCTATTATTCTTGTCGTGTTGTTAGTGAAATTGATTTTGCATAAATCAAATGGAAATTCTCAAATTATAGCATGTTTTGTAAAATGCTCATTATCATGAAACTTGCATTTCCTCCACTTCCATTAATTATGCTACTTACTGGGCTCTGTCTCATCCCATTCATTTACAAACTTTTTCAGAGTAGGCAACGATCGTTTTGAGACAGGTTTTTGTGGCTAGCAATAGTGATACTAACTACTAATGGAGGCTAGACTTTTGTTATGGAGATATTTGGATGATGTATATCCTAGATTATGCTTGATTCATTCTTTTGTATATAATAGTGGTTATGACTTTATTTCCACTGATGGGACAAATTAATGATGTGTAATTATTTATTCAGACTTCCATTCTTTTGTGGCCATTGGTCCTTGTAATTATTGCATAGAGTCTAACTTACTTTGGAAGTATTGTTAATGAAATTATTATGATAATTCTTGATACTAGTACTTGATATGAATTATTTGGATTGAATTGTCAAAAAAGGAAAAATCTACAGGTACTTTTGGGATGTATTTCTCATGCTTTGGACCTTTTTGTGTTTGGTGTGTGACACCAGTGTTTGGAGATTGCCCCTTAGTTGTCTGGCATATGGGGCACTTCCTCACATGATTGCCCACATCTCGTTTGAGTTGGGGCCAATAGTACTGCTCCTCCACAAGTGCTATTGTCTTGTCTCACCCCATATGACCACCCAAACCTCTGCCATGCAACTCCCTAACAACCTGCTCTCTTAAAGAACTTCGAGAAATACATAGTTGATTCCCTTGAAAGAGAAAGCCATCTTGCAGATGTATGCCATCCACAACAAAGTGAGTTTGCTGACATTGACTCCAAACCTTTCCAAAATCCTCATCTTCCTCATATAGCTCCTTTAGATAATCAAACTCGATAACTTATGTTCGCAATGTAACCAACAAAGAAGCTCGTTTACTAAGTGCATCTGCTACCTTGTTAGTAACACCAGATTTATGTTTTAAGGAGAATGAAAAACGTTGTATGTATGCAACTCACCTGGCATGCATTCTGTTGATGGCAACTTGACTATTGACAACTTGCAAAGCCTAATGATCTTTAAACAACATGAACTCCCTCTGGATTAGAATGTCGTTTCCCTTCAACCTACCAAATTTCATGCAATTCCAAAATTGTTGCCCGATGGCCTCTATTGACACCCCCCTTTTATTTTGCGTTGTGACTTCTAACGTCCTTGCTGCTCCAAGAAGGCATGTGTTGTCTATTCTACATCAATTTTCTACTCAATTTTTTCCATACAACATTGATCTTAGATCTAAACGTATAATTATGTGCATACTTGATATAGTGGTTTAAAGCTGCACTTTTCCAAGTTAAAATTTTTTTAAGCCTCACTATTTTCTTTCTAACCATAGCCGCTTCGAATATTGCATTTTCAAGAAACTTTAAAAAATGCACATTTTCAACTTACAATATTTTTTTCCAAAAGCAATATATATATATATATATATATATATATATGTATGTATATATTATACGTTTTTGGACCCCTTAAACAAAATCAGATTAACCTAGTTATTTAGCCAAGTGATTAACTTAGATAAATTATGTAGATCTAGGTTAACACATATAAATCATATAATGTAAAGTAGCAGAAATATAAAGAACACAATGATATGATGACCCAGGAAAACCAAACCGGTAAAAAAAACTTGGGGAGGATTTGACCTAGCTATCCTCAAGGTAAAATAGCAAATCCACTATGAAAGAATTAAAGTTTACACAAAAGTGACCTAGACCGCTAACATCCTATTGCTACCTCGAGTAAGAAACTTACTATCACGACCACGTGACAACTCCAAGTCCATGAACTACTTCTTTCTTTGGCCTTTGCAAAACACAAACACCCACATTTGTGACTTTGAGATCTCACTCAAAGGTTTAGCAACACAAACTCTCCTGTTTGTGACTCCAAGACCACCCTTAAAGATTTAGATCATCAGCACCTTTGATGACTAGAGAAGACAGCAACTTTTACAACACCAGATTTTAAGATTCTTCAAGTAATAACACCGGTAGAAGATATGAGAGAGCTTTTAAGGAACAAAACCCTAAATACAAAAGAGGCACACTCTTCTCTCTCTAAAAGCCATTTAAAAATGTGTTTAGGGTTTCCTTTATATAGTGAAAGAAGTAGATCTGAAACCCTAATCCTTAATGGGCTTGAACTGCTGTTTGGGCTTAATTAAAAATTCTACAGATACAACTTTCGATCGGTCGAGCTTGTTCTTCGATCAGTTAAACCAGGCAAATTCTGAAATCTTCTTTCTATAGCTTATATGTTTTTGTATGTTCACGATTTGTCAATTGTTCTAAACTATTAAAACTTAACAAACTCCCCCTTTGGCAATTCATGACAAAACTTTCTTACAAAATGAAATGCTCAAATACAAGAACAACCCAATACAATAAAATGCCCAATTACATCACAAATCCCAATCTAAGACTCCTAACCTAGAAGTTGCAAGAAGAGGTAGAAGACCTTGATCAATATGTACCTGTCTTTATTGAAAACACTCAAATGAACACATCACCGCATGTGTGGAAAGAAAGACATATAAACAATATGAAACACAAATATAAAAACAAAAGTAAATTCTAACTCTCCCCTTAAGTTAGATACATCAAAAATATTTTATATTCTCCCCCTTCCAAAAACAATTACAACTCCCCAACAAAACAAACATGATTCCCACATTTCATCTATTTCTCCCCCTTTTTGTCACATATTGACAAATACAACTCAAACAAAGAGTAAACAGACAACGTACGTAACAAAGGATAAGAGGAAATAGAGAATTAAGGGAATACATAACTATTCAACTTTATAGAAAATAGAGGCAACTCCCCCTATGAAGAGCAACAACTCCCTCTAAGAGCACCAAAGGTAAAAAAAAAACTTTTCTCCCCCTATAAAAATAGGAAAAACAAAACAAGTTTTGGGAAAAAACAATTTAGAGGAAAAAATTTAGGAGGTGGGGATAAATAAAAAACACACAAACCAAACTCAAAAAAAAAAAAAAAAAGTTGAGGATACACATGAAGAAAAATATTCTTTTCTTCAATAAATGCAAACTCGACACTATGTGACCCATAAACAGTTGCATGAGTAGAGAAAACATTTGCACATTGATTATCCATCATATCTTTAAAAAAAAAAATTTCTGTAGTTCACACATAAAAAATAGCTTATCCTAAAATGTACAAAGGACTCAAAAGGTAATTAATCAATTTTTAAATCAAGTTGAGTACCCAATTTTGCAAAGTGTATGTATGTTATGTGTGAAAACAATGAGAGATATGACTGCAAAACTGCAAGATGGATACAGAGAATAATGCAATGCATGTGAATCCTAAACACAAATGATGTATGAAAAAAACATTTGGTCAAACACTTAAAAACTGAAAATTTTTCAGTTTCGATCGGTCGAGCATTGATTGAATACCAATCGAGTAAGGCAAAAGCTAACCAAAAAATTTTAACACATTTTCGATCGGTCATGAAACAGTTTCGATTGATTGAAAATTTGGAAAACTTAAATTTTCGAAAAACAAAGTAATTTTATACAGAAACTCCTCAAAGCACAATATTTCATGAACGAAATGCATGAGTATGAGATTAAAAGTTTTTCAAAAACACATGAATTCAACCCAGATCTTTAAAACAAAGATTTCCAAACTCTTAACCATATTTTGCATCAAACGCCATTGAAAACATAATCTTGGATGACCAATCCAAATTCACACACAATTTCATGTACTAAGTTTAACAAAGAGTAACTTGTGTTGTGTGTGCCACTAGCAAAAGCTTGAGATACATATGAGATGATATGTAGATAGTAATCAATCACAATTTCTACAAAATTCATTACATAAATTTGAAAGAGATTATCACCTAAAGAGTTACATCATATAACTCTCACATCTCCTAGAATAAAAGCTTGCAATTATGTAAGTTTCTTGATTTGCCTCATAATGTACACACAAATTTTATTTGATCAGAAATTTATTAAAAAAATAGGCCGGGATAATATACATACCAATTTTATTTGATTGTTTTAATTATAGTCCAATAATGTACACACCAATTTTAACATTTAAACCGAGACTACACCTTATGTTCTTTTTGTGCATGTGCTACACTTTCTCAAGCACAAAATCTCACGATATGCACCAAGGTGTTCATGATTGGCTAGTAAACAGTGGTAAGATAGTTATTTATACCTTTCTCATTAAGTTCAAGTCCAACAATCAAGGCATGTGACTTTAAGATCAAGAAAAAGTGATAAAAAATTATAAACATCTTCCCACACAATATGCACTACAAAGCTTAAACTAGTAAAGTGCAATAAATAAGCTCATCTAAGCTAAACAAAGTACATAAACATGTTATGTAAAGATAATAGACCAACCTTGATTACAAATCCATGATATGTAATACAAAACACAAAAATCTTTTTGGTTTTAAAAAAAAAATTAATGACCAAAAACAAAAAGCACACATTATGCTAAATGAACAATGCAAAGCTATGCATGATAGATCTTAACTAAGTTATAGAGGGTACACAAACAAGAAATATCAATTTCATAATTAACCCATGAGTACATGTACAAACTAGTACATACACAAAATCAGAAATAGCTTAGCACTTATATAACACATACTATTCAAGTTTCTCCACAATGTCAAACATGTTCTAAATCAAGAGAGAGATATCATAATTCATGTAATCCTTAAAACAAATAAAACAAGACACAAAATAAAATATTTTTGTCTTTTTGAAAATTTTCAATATTTTTGGATTTTTTTAATAACCTAAAAAAAACAAAACAGCCAAAAACAAAAACAAAACATGTCCACAAATAATTGAAAGAATTAAATCAAGGACAAGTAAACAACACTCATCTTAGAGAATCTTTTCTCACCCATATAGCACGAGTCTTCAGCTTTGTAGGTGAAAATCCATGAGAAGTAAAGTGTATTTGACGGATTACACCAATCTTCAGAGAAAGACTAAAATCCTGCAATTTCCTTTCACAAGCCAACAAGCTTAAATTTTTCAAAAGTATATGAAACAATTTATTTGGACTTATGGCAGGAGAAATATCATCACATATCCTAGATTGAAATACAGAATGTTTAAATTTCAATTTATAACAATTAGGATGAATGTGACCGTAGACACCACAAAAGTGACAAACATGAACAAATTTAGGAACATCAGTATTCCTAATAACAATTCTAGTCTTAGATTTTGGTTTTTGCCTCAACAAAGAACAATTTGGTCCAATATGACCATCAACACTACAAAGGTGACAAGTAGACACAAACACAGATTTCTTATGCCCTCTAACATGAGGTTTAGACATAGGTTTAGAAACTTTAGCATCTACATCAGAACTTTTACCTTTGTCTAACCTAGCAAAATAAGTTTTTTCTTTATTATTCCTCTTGAAAGGAGGGATATAAACTTTCTCAATTTTAGGCTTAAGAGAAACAGAAACATTCTGTTATCAACATCAAGCTTGGTATTAGTAAAATTTTCAATTTTAGCTTTAGATTCAACTAGCTCTTGTTCCAAGTTTTTCATCTTCTCATCTTAAGAGGAAATTTGATTTCTCAAAAATTCATTCTTTTTATTAAATTCATCTAATCTAACAACCAATTCCTCTTTTTCAAAATTAGCTAATTTTAACTCTTCTTTGAATTTCTTAGCAATTTTCAAAAATTTCAATAATTCCTTACGGAGAGTTTCACAGGCATCAATAAAATCAACAGAAACAATAGTGTCATTTTTATTAAAATCATCAAAAACATGAGCAGAAAGACATTTCAAATTATCCATGATAACAGGGATCAATGATCAACTTTTAGATCAAAAGATCTAAACACTAGAGCTAACCCGCTCTGATACCAGTTGTACGTTTTTAGACCCCTTAAACAAAACCAGATTAACCTAGTTATTTAGCCAAGTGATTAACTTAGATAAATTATGCAGATTTAGGTTAACACATATAAATCATATCATGTAAAGCAGCGGAAATATAAAGAACACAATGATATGATGATCTAGGAAAACCAAACCAGTAAAAAAAACCTGGGGAGGATTTGACCTACCTATCATCCAGGTAAAACAACAAATCCACTATGAAAGAATTGAAGTTTACATAATAGCGAGTTAGACCACTAACATCCTATTGCTACCTCGAGTAGATAACTTACTACCACGACCTTGTGACAACTCCGAGTCTATGAACTACTTCTTTCTTTGGCCTTTGCAAAACACAAACACCCACGTTTGTGACTTTAAGATTTCACTCAAAGGTTTAGCAACACAAACTCTCCTGTTTGTGACTCCAAGACCACCCTTGAAGGTTTAGATCATTAGCACTTTTGATGACTAGAGAAGGCAGCAACTTTTACAGCACCGGATCTTAAGATTCTTCAAGTAATAACACCAGTAGAAGATATGAGAGAGCTTTTTAGGAACAAAACCTCAAATACAAAAGAGACACACTCTTCTCTCTCTAAAAAGCCATTTAAAAACGTGCTTAGGATTTCTTTTATATAGTGGAAGAAGTAGATCTGAAACCCTAATCCTTAATGGGCTTGAACTGCTGTTTTGGCTTAATTAAAATTCTGCAGATACGACTTTCGATTGATCGAGCCTGTTCTTCGATCAGTCAAACCAAGCAAATTTTGAAATCTTCTTTCTGCAGATTGTATGTTCTTGTGTATTCACGATTTGTCAGTTGTTCTAAACTATTAGAACCTAACATATATATATATATATATATATATATATATATATATATATATATATATTTATATCTATATATTTGGCATTTGGAGGATTAGAGATGATACTATAATACTTTTAGGAAGTAAATAACAGCTGCATTTTGTGTGGATAGGAGTTAGATATATATCTTTATTGTGTTTTTCTTTTATGAATGCAATTTCCCTGTAGTTTTTATTGTTTTTATATTTTTTCTTATATTAACTTGTATATGTTTAGATATGTAAAGTCACATTTATTATTTAAATTAAACAAATCTATATATGTTTCAAAAGTTTTAAAACTATTATTATACTCTAATATAATGGTGTAATTTCTAATTTATTCAATAAAAGATAGAAGGTTGTATTTAATGCATAAATCTTCTACTTCTACAAGGTCTCGGAGAAATGATTAGTAGGCAGCTTAAAATTTTCTTTTTGGAAAGGATAATTCTCTAGATTTGAACCCACGAGCTTTCTAATTTATTTAAAGACTAACATAATGTAAATTTTTGTTAGATATAACATAACATATATTAAATCACGTTAAAAATTGTTAGGTTCTAAAACCTTAGGGACTAATGTATTAGAATTTCAATACGTATTATGTTGGCAAACCATGATCAAAACATAAAGTCTAGGTTTAGGCTTGCTCAAAGTGTGTTTTATTGTAAAATTAGAATCGAGCGATTGCAAAATTTATTGGACAAAATCTGCAAAACTAGATCGATCGAAAATTAGACTCGATTGATCGAACTATGTGCAAATTTATTTTTCTGTAGAATTCCCAATTCAGCTCAAGCCCGTTTGACGTGTAGGGTTTTATGTTTTACTCTAAGTATAAAAGGAAAAACCCTAATTACATTTTAGAAGGCTTTTTTAGTGTTGTGTGTTGAATCTTTTGTGAGATTTAGAGGTGTTTACCTTCATACACACATAGGGTTATCAAGATCAAGATTCAGGTCAAGAACTTGATGATCGCTCCAGTTGTTGAAACCTTTGAGTGGAGTCTCAAAGTCACAAGTAGGAGAGCTTATGGTTGCAGCAGATCAAGGAAAGAAGTAGTTCGTGGACTCAGAGTTGTCACGTGGTCGTGGTAGTAAATTTTCTACACGAGATAGCAACAGGATATTAGTGGTCTAAGTTCTATTCTAAAAACTTCAATTCTTTCTTAGAGGATCTGTTTTTGCCTTGAGGATAGTTAGGTTAAATCCTCCCCAGGTTTTTTACCGGTGAGGTTTTTCTGGGTTATCATATCATTGTGTTCTTTATTTTTTCCGCATTATTTACATGATATGATTGATATGTGTTAACCTAGAACTGAATAATTTACCTAAGTATTCACTTAGCTAAATAACTAGGTTAAGCAACTTGTGTTTAAGGGGTTTAAAAATGTACAAAAATAGATAGGTTATTTTTATATATATTTAATTTTTAAAGAAATTTAAGCACATATATTGCTTGTATATCAAATACGCTAGCTTGCATTAGTAAATAGTGGTAAAAATGTGTGTTTTTTTTTATTTAAAAAAAAAATTAACTGGTTCATGCTCATACACAGCTTCCTTCAACTTGAGTTATAAAACAAGTTAAATCTTCATCACAAAATTGTGTACACTTAATTAATTCTAGTGGTATATCAATAAGTTCAAATTAAGTTTTTAAAATTTTCAAGCTAGAGTTTCAATTCGTCACACTCAATATTTCATGTATCACATTTAACTCTATTGTCTAATAAAACACGAATGGCATAATATCGTACAAGAACCATTTTGCTCATACTTGATGCAAGAGATAAAAACATAAACAGTTTTATTGCAAAAGTTTATACGAAACTTTCTATGTAGGCAAAGACTATTTCACGTGTATCACATTTTTAGTTTTTATTGTTTGAAGCACGATACATGCAGTGGGTAATTAATATGATTAAATCTCCTAGTTTAACCAGTATACCTAGTTAAAATCTTTAAATAATCTAACTATAATTCAATACACTTACCCCAAATAGATATATTCTTAGATAAGTACCATAGCACAGCTAGAATATGACAAAGTATATATTTTTTTTATTGCATGCAAAGATAAATTATAAAGACTAGGCTTCATTGCAAAAGTGTATCATAAAATTTGCAATCTAAATAAAGTCAGCAGGAAAAGCTTTTGTTCACTGTATCATAGAACAACTAGCTGTATATTAGAAGAGTAGCATAAAGCTGGTATAAATTAAAGCAAAGACTCAAATAAAATTATGCATGTTTAATACCAGACCTGCTCAATGGATAAATGCATAAAGCTACCATCAACGCTTTATTAAGAAAAGGATACCATATATGTAATGAAACCCTAGCTAGCAAGTTTCTTTTTTCTTGGTAAACAACCGACCAAAGCAAGCTTCAGTTTCTTTTATATTTGTTTCCACATATCTGGTACTGGTAGAAAGCTTGCTGTTTTTATCAAGTCATAAAATATAATTGATTAAGAAAAGTCAAAAGTGCATGCGTATATGTATTCACAACTTTAAAGAATCCTATAGAAGATGTTGGCATAAAAGTTCTATGTGGATGTATAATAGAAAAATTATAAAATTTACATAATATTGCCTAAAATTGCCTCATATTAATTAATCAGTATATAATTATGTAAATCTATAAGTTTGTTATAGTAATTGTGTAAATTTACATTGATATCATTTTATTTTGCATTTAGTTTTTTATTCTTTCTTTATGTATCTCAAGAAGAAGAAAGAGAGTGGATAATGGTTGTTGTGTGTGAAGAAAGAGAAAAAATTATAAAAAAAAATCAAGAAAAATTGATATTCTAATGAAATGTAATGTAAAATAGATAATCCGATGTGTGGTATTTAGAAAAGTGTGTATATAAAATAAAAAAAATGTAGGTTCTTATACTAAAATAAACATAAATTTTTGTATAAGCTAATGGCCCTTGGAGCATTAACATCAATACTTGTATAATAGAAAAACTATCACATTTTAGCCAACAAAACTCAAAATTCACTCTTGTTAGGCCATGCAAATAATTATGTACAAATACATGGTTGTTATAGTAACTGTACCTATAAATATATACCGGCACTATTCATTTTGTAATTAGTTTTTTAATATTTCTTTATGTATCTTGAGAATCAAGGAAGAGAATAAATGATGGTTGTTATGTGTGAAGAAAGAAAAACAATTAAAAAAAAAGTTAATATTTTATTGAAATGTAGCATGTTGTAATTGGTTTGTGATCTAGATTCTAGACATGCAGTAAGAAGTATTTGTGGCAGCTTTTTTAATTTCAGCTTCTTGTTCTTTGTAATATCTTTCATGTGTGTTTAAAAAAATCTTGCATATTCATGGAAAGAAAAATTGCTACACTACTCCTAAATTCCTCAAGCAAAGTTTATCAAGTATAAATTCAATTCTAGGACATGGATGAGTTGCAACGGAGGAACATTGTCATAAGACATTTATTACATAAATTATTTTAAATTAAATAAATTGATATATGCTTTAAAAGTTTTAAAATTATTGTTATATTCTAACTGCATGTGTATTTTTTAATTTATTTAATATAAAAAAGACATATTTATCGCTTGAATCTATCACTTTGGCATGGTTTGAGAAGAGCCAATTTTTTTGGACTTCAATTAATTTTGGCTTTTAACTTGGCCGCGTGACTTGGCTTTTAGAAGTGCCAATTTTTTTGGACCCATGCTAGCCAATTGTCAATCAACATTATGATTTCAAGACACAATTTTAATTATTTTTCTGAGTGTGTAACAAATTTTTCCCTTAAACAATTGTCTTAGTGCATTTGAACTTTACTCATATATAAGGTCTCAGGCCAAAATAGGCTTTTGCCATTTCTTTTTAAAAAATCCAGTAAAATGCCCTACGTCTGAAACTAATTAAGGAAATACTTTTGTTTTGAAACTGGATTATCCAAAAATCGAGTTTTAAATTGAAACTCGATTTTTAGAAAATCAAGTTTTAAAATAGAGGCATTTTCCTAATTAGTTTCAGATATGAAGTATTTTGCTGATAAGTTTTGACGAAAGAGGCAAATGCTCATTTTGACATTTTCTCCTAAAGTATCAAATTTACGTACTTCTTTGAAGGCCAAACTAGGTTTATTATTCAGGTTTGAGTGTTTGAGGAAGCCGTACATGGCAGCATGAGCGCGAACCAAACCATTTTTTTTAACCTTTTACTAAAGCAAGCAAGAGTGGTATGTGATGCCCAAATTTTAAAATTTACACACTTTTCCTATAAATTGTGGGTTATTCCTTCATGTTTATGCAGCAAGATTGGAATCTAATGTAGCGCACTTTTGTGAGAGTTCCCTTATGATTCGAACCAAGCTAGTACATAGTTCGCATCAACATATCTATGATAAATCGTGCTTCAAACAAAAGAACATATGTGATACACGTGAAAGAGTCTTTATCCACTCAGCAAGTTTGGTATACACCGTTGCGTTAAAAGTGTTGTTTATATTTTTCATCAAGCCTAATCAAGCATTACTTCACTGTACTAATGTACTTAGTCATAATTATCTTTTTCTGAAAATTTTTGAAGAATGATATGTCAATTATGCTTCAACCGTACGTAAGAGTCAACGTGATACACGAGAGATTTTTTGCTGCCCAAGAAAGGAAAGTATATCTTCCGTACAATAGTGAAGTATGCAAACTAATTTGAAAAAATAAATGTAAACTAATTTAGAAAAAAAAAAAAAAATCAACGAGTAACTAAGATGGTGACCATATGATATATATGATATTGTCAACAAGTAATTGTGTGTGCATGTTGTTTCTAAAAAAAAATGAATGGGTAATTGTTCCACATTGCTTAAAAAAGTATATTATGTATAGCATAACTTATCCCACCTTCTCTTAAAAGTTACCAAAACTTTTAAATAGAGTTATCATGTGCCTCTATATTAGAACTCTTTTCTCTCGTTTATATATGACTTAAAGTAATTTCTATTAAGAAAAGAAATTAACAAAACAGATTTGGAACCTTCTAATTTATTTTAGAGCATGCTTGAAATGGACAGAGATCGAGGAGATGGAGAGAAGAGGAGCAAAGAGGGGAGGTTTGTTGGGAATGAAGGAAACTTTACCACATATATCGAGTTGATCTCCCTCTTGTGCCAACACCAATATAATACCATGCTTGTCTCCGACAAGATCTTGGCGCGGTAACCACTAAGAACATGCAGCATGCCCAACAAAATCAGACTAGAATCCCTCTAATTCTGTTGGGAGATTTGTTTTATCATTGAACTAGATAACTGTCATGATATATTTCCATAAATCAATGTTTATTTTATATGATTTTTTAACCGAAAAACGGTTGTCCTTATATTTATGATTTCGTTTTTTTTTTTTTTTAAAGAAAATTTGTCATTTTATTATAAATTATGATTGGCAGGGGGTGTGTTTGAGGGAGAATTATGATATGCCGGTGCTTCTTTGGTTTATTTATTTATTTTTATTTTATTATAATTCGTTCAGGTTGATGTGAAATTAGCTGGGGGATCAGGTGATAGAGTTATATCGTAAATAAAAAGATCTAAAAACTGTTTGATAGGTGTAAAAGGCTAGATTTCCTCACAAAACTGAATTGGTATTTCAGATAGTGCGCTACAGGTAATTTTAGTACCACATAAAAAATCACAACTATCTTATTTAATAGACTATGACTGACCGTTTATCAATTTCACACGAATTTACTATTTTTTTCCCACCAAATACAATCTACCACATGAAAAGTTGTAGAAAAAATTATGGTTTTTTACGTGATTCTAAATTTTTTTATGGTGCTACAACTTGATTCAAGTGCTCTGAGTTGTTGTCAGTGCCGAGATCTCGTAGCCGCAGGAGACTAACTCTACCGTCAAAGGCACTGTGAGATGGATTTTATCGGTTTTTTTTAAATGTTTTATAAAAACTAAATAACCTGGCATGTAAATTTTTTTTTATCCGTCGATGTGGCATCATTATTATAAGATTTTTGTTAATGGGTAATTAAGATGGTATAATCTTAATAATTTATTATAAAATAAAATGTCAAAATTAAAGAACTCTACGTGTAATTAAAATTGCTAACAGTTCTAGACGATTTTGATCCATAAATAAGCTAGAATGATGCTAGAAATATTACATTCAACGCTGTGAGAAATTATTCTCCAAAAGCATGTCATAAAAAAAGTAATTCTTAGTTTAGAAAGAGTAATTTAATAATTTATTTATTATATTGATGAACAAACCAAGTCACCCACACTTCTTACCTTAGTCAACATGTGGTGCAAATGCAGGTACCACAACCAACACGTCTTACCCTAACTGACATTATATGGCGGTAATGTTATATTCATAATGTTTTTATAACAATTTCACAATAAACTCTAAATGACAAATTATTATTAATAGGCAACTTAACAAACACATCAACGATAATGTTAATCAAAGCTTAACATTATCGTAGATTTTATTCCAAGCTTAATTGATATGTTTCTTGTTCATAAGGTATTCCAAGCTTAATTGATATGTTTCTTGCTCATAAGGTACATTTGCTTTAGGAAAATTCCTATATGTATTCACATAGGAGCAACAGTCGTAAATTAGTCAAGCTAAAGTTTTCACCTAGTAAATACGAGGTAGGCAAGCAAACTTACAAAATTTAATTACCTTCTTTGGTGCAAACTTGCCATGGCCGGAATTTCCAGAGGAGAAGCCGGTGAAACAAGCAGCGGCATCACTGAGGACCTGGAGCTGGAGGCAAGGATTAAAACAGTAGTGGAGGCAAAAGAAAATGTGAAGCCATCCCCAAAACCAAAGATACAAAAGGTTATATTCTTGCTCCGAGACCACAAGGATTTCCAAAAGCTCTATGAGCCAAGAGCGGTATCACTCGGTCCTATCCATCATGGTCATAAGAAGTACGAGCTAGGAGAGAAGTACAAGCTTTTGTTGACAAATGAGTTCGTCGGAGGCAACGCAAAGACGATACACGATTTGTATAAGAAGATTGGGGAAAAGATCATGGAACTGAGGGACTGCTTCGAAGAGGAGGTGAACAACAGGGTTAAAGATGATAAGGCCCTCGCTTGGCTATTGTTAGTGGACGGCTGCGCAATTCTACAATACATATACTGCGCAGCCAACCCAGCAGACCCAGCCAGCAAAGCTAAGAACAAGTTCGAAGAGCTGAATATAAAACCCGACAGTGTAACCTTTACACAACAGGATTTGTTTTTGCTTGAGAACCAGCTTCCCTATTGTCTACTGAAATGGTTGATGAAATGGAGTGGGAATGAAGAAAAGTTGAAAAGATCGATTGAACATTATATTGATCGGCACATTAAGGTACCACAACCAGTGAATCAGTCACCAATTCTCAGCTGCAAATGTCTGAGTTCCTTATCATGGTATTGGTGCCAACAAGCAGAAAATGGGAAAAAAGAAAGCTGTCAGTCATCAACTATCAGCTGCGCATGCCTACCTTTACTGTCTTGCTTGTTATCATGGCGTCCCCTGCGAAGACAAAAGCAGCAACCAGCAGTAATTGGGAAAGAAGAAATAGTTCATTGTTCAATAAAAATGGATGGAAATGGAGATCCCATCCATCTTCTGGATCTTCTGAGGACTCGTCTCTTGGGTAAGCATCAACAAATCAAGCCAGAGAAACCAAATGGCGAAGCTTGGCAATCCTATCGCAATGTTCAGGAGCTTCGAGCAGCAGGTATTCATGTGGAACGTAGTAAAGAGGAACATAGTCGCTTGAGCGACATATCGTTTACTACACTCGGTTGTTTGGGGTACCTTTGGCTTCCTCCAATAAGTGTGGACGACTCAACGAGGCCAAAGTTCCTGAACTTGATAGCCTACGAGATGTGTTTAGATTTCAAAAATGATTTCGGGATCACCTCTTACATATTGTTTCTTGATTCACTGATTGATGAACCCAATGATGTTAAGATACTGCGGAAAGCAGGAATACTCTACAACTGCCTTGGCAGCGATGAAGAAGTGGCTCAAGTCTTCAATGGGATAGGCACCGACTTGGTGCCTAACAGCGAAATATATAGTAATATCAGATTACAAATTCAGAAGCACTACGAGAACCAGTTTCTGACCTTGTTGGCTCAATTCTATTACGAACATTTCAGCAGCCCCTGGACGTTCATGGCTTTTGTTGGCGCATTGTTGGCACTTGCGCTAACTATCATGCAAACTAAATATACCATCATTCAGACTAAATATACCATCAACTCTCCCCCAGGACCCTGCGATAACTTCTGCAAGAATTTCACCTGAAACTAAATATCGACAAGGTAAAACTTTATTTGCTGTTTTCTTTTCAAGTGTGTCTAGCTAGTTGATAATTATGTGATTTCTAGTAGTACTATACGCTCTCACGTTAGGATGAATCCCATAAGTCATTCCTACAATGGGATCACAATGGTAATACTTAAATAGTCTCGTAATGTTGTTCTTAACTCTCATTCCTACAAGAACAACATTACGAGACTATTTAAGTATTACCCTTTTTAGATAGTTTTTTCCAAATAATAAGGTCAAGGGTCATCCCAAAGCCACATCATCTTATTAATTTGTTTAGCTTGGTATTGAAGTTTTCTTGCAATAAGTGAGGGTGGTTGTACTTTCTAATTTGATGCAATGTGTTTGGATTGGAAATAATGGTAGTAAGAGTTTGTATGTGCTGTGTGTTTAAGTGTAATTAGTATATAACCTATGCATATGTATGGTACAATTAAAAACAATGAAAATTACACATACATCAGTTCAAATTGTACATATTGTAAGAGTTACACATTTATATATATATATATATATATATATATATATATATATATATATATATATATATACCTAAAATAGACTTGCCCATACATGATAAATGTTGATTGATTTTAATTAGTCCTTGATAGGAATAATATATTCAATTAAAAATATTAATATTCATTATTCCAAATCAAGGAATAGAAATAAACATATATATATATATATATATATATATATATATATATATATATATATATATATATATATATATATATATACCTAAAATAGACTTGCCCATACATGATAAATGTTGATTGATTTTAATTAGTCCTTGATAGGAATAATATATTCAATTAAAAATATTAATATTCATTATTCCAAATCAAGGAATAGAAATAAACATGCATACGTGACACTTACATATTTTTTTAGATTTCATAAACGAAATAGAAAGAATTTACAATTATTAAATGTAATTTTTTTTCTTAAATGAGTAAATAATTTGATAATTCAAAAATCTAATTACTTTCAGGGTCAAATTAATCAAATGAGGACATAATTATTTTTAAAATCATGCCAATATCCCTTAAATTTTCAAAAATTCTCACTTCATGAAAAAGAGAAAATTACAAGTTACCTACGTGTGATTTGGCTAAAATTTAAGTTGTCTACCTGTGGTTTAAAATTTAACAATTCACCCACGTAAGGTTTGACCAAAATTTAAGTTGCCTACTTGTAGTTTGAAATTTTATGGTGCAAGTGTTCCAATAGATAGTTTTTTATCTTATTTGATCTTGTATGTTTATGTTTTTTTTTGTGTTTTTGGGGGAAAGAGACAAAAAAATAGAGCAAAATTACATATTTAGCTCTCTTTTTAACCAAGGTGTGTTATAGAAATTTAACTAAGCTAACCTCAGGTGGGTGAAGTGTTAAATTTCAAATCACTAATAGGCAACTTAAATTTTGACCAAACTACAGGTGGGTAAATTATAATTTGGCCTATCAAAAAATAAATGTCTCCGTACTTCTATATGTACAAGTATTATGCCTAGGATCATATAACTCATGATTCAAACATCCCTTCTCCTATTATTTTAACAATCAAATTATATTAAAAAATAGAAAATCAATTACCCCTAATTTCCATACACACTAGCTTAATTATGAGAATTTTTGGACAATCAAAGCAGGGGATTGCTAAGGAAAATTTGGTGGAAGGAAGTGGATTTATGTTTCAATCTTTCAAATTTCTCGGAAGTTACAAGAAAATAAACGCATTACTTTTTTAATGAAAAGAAACTAAACACGTTAGCTTTTAATTGAAAAACTTTAAATTCACGAGGAGTTCCTTAAATCCATAAGGAGATAAGGTTCTGAAATCCATTAAAGTGAAACAATAGATAAAAATATGTATTTTTCTTATAAAAATTATAATTATATTTCCTTGAATGCTACAATGTATTTAAATAGTAAAAATAAAACCTAAGGCTGCTAAGAAAACACCCAGAAATCCTAATTTATGCTAATCAAGTAATTAGGTAGCAAAAATGCAACTATAGGATATAGCCAAGTTTTCTAAAGCCGCGTTTACAAACTAAGCCTATTCTGCGCAGTAATAGCCCCTTGCAGGTCTATAGCCGCGTTTTTATAACCGTGGCTAAAGGTCAGACATATAGCCGCATTTTTAACCGCGGCTATAGGCTTCGGGTCTATAGCTGCGTTTTTATAAAACGCGGCTACAAACCTGCTTTGAGCTGCATTTATAACCACGGCTATAGGTTCTTTTTAAAAAAAAAAAAATTACTGGGGTTTTTTTTTTCCCCAAAAAATTCAAAATTCAGGTTTTTTTTTTAAAAAAAATTTGCTTTTTTTTTCCCCAAAAAATTCAAAATTAAACACAAACCTTGAAAATTCAAAAGCAAACACAAACCCAAAAAGTTTAAGATCAAACACAACATACTCACAATACAAACACACCCAAAAATTCAAAATCAAACACAAACCCAAAAAAATTCAAAATCAAATACAACATACTGACAATAAAAATACAACGTGCTCCAAAATATAACAATACAAACCCATAAATCTCCTCTCATTCAACAAAATCAACCCAAATTTAACACTAAATCCATTCAAAGAACACAAAAGCACAAGCTCAGAAACACAAGAACAAGTTCAAGAACACATACCCATTTAAACATAAGCACAATATCAACAACACAATAGCAAAAATAACCTCTAGCAAAAGTATAATACCTATAAAAAGATTAGAAAATTTTTACCTTAAATAGTAGAGATGAGTGAGCCTTTACCTTTTCTTATGAAGTTTTCCGGTGACCTTTGCCTGAAAAATGAAGTATATGGTGGTGTGGAGTGTACTAGTGGGACATTGAGGGAGAGGAGTGTGTGCGTTGTGTTGAAAGAAAAAAAGAAGGAAAGAAAGAAAAAAAGAAAATAAGAAGTAGTAGCAAAGAAACAAAGAAAAAAAAATGAGTTGTGCTAGAGTGAAGAAGGAAGAAAGAAAAAGGGAAAAAAAAAAAAAAGAGTAAGAAAGAAGAGCTGGGCGTGATTTTGTAGAGAAGAAAGAAAGAAAGCCAGGAATGAGACGTGCTGAAGAATGACCAAAGAAAGAAAAGATAAGAGTGGGGGTAGGTGGAAAAGTGGGGTTCTTTTTTATTTTTTATTGGTGCTACCTATAGCTGCGTTTTTAAAAACGCGGCTATAACCCCTCCCTTATATAAAAAAATAATTTTTTTCGGATGCACAGGCCATCTTTTAAAAATATATATATTATTTGGCTGGACCTATAGCCGCGTTTTTGAAAACGCGGCTATAGGTTGGACGACTTTAGACCAAACCTATGGCCGCGTTTTAAAAAACGCGGCTATAGGTTTGGTATATAGCCGCACTCCTAGTGTAATTATAATGGGTAGGTTTCCTATTGGCTATGTGTGGCCGTTGAGGTTTTTTTTTTTGGTGCATCTACTACTAGGTAAGAAAATTATTTTGCTTAAAATTGGTTGATTAGACTTTTTTTTATAGCTTTACTATTGCTAATTTTTGTTGTTGAGCTAATTTTTTTTGGACTCTTATATGTTTTGTTTTAAGTTTTAGATATATAAGATTTTAATAAGTAAAAAAGTGGTATAAATTGTGGACCCATATATGAACCAATAAGAATTTGCTACCTCAATAGCTTGTAAAAGTAATGATAGAAAATTATAACATTACTCTTAAAAGAAACAATTATATTATTAAGTGGTGGAAGGGGGGGGGGGGGGGAATTTAATTTTATAATTAAAGAATTTCTAAAATTAGTACCCCAAGATCAAAGAGTGTCTCTATCCTTGCTAGAACTCCTTGATTTTAAGCTGTGATTTCAAGCATCTTGGCATTTTGCTGCGCTTAGAAGGCATCTGATATTGTACATCAATTTCAATAAGCTTGACCCAAATAGAAAGGTTAGAAAGTTTTTGGTGGGTATGTGAAATAATACAAACACTAACAAATATATAATATAATAAAGTGATCTGTATGCCTCGAGAGGGGTGGTGTGGTGGTTGGGATCCATGAATCAGCTTTGAGGTCTCTCATTTGAGCCCGGGCGAGTACCTGGGGAGGTATGTGGGTATCCCTACTAAGGAGTCCCTGATTACTAGCTCTCTCGAGGTGTTAGGGTGAGACCACAAGGTGTTAGGGTGAGATCTGTGGTCACCCCAGATCACAGTAGCTATGGCTCAATCCAATATTTCCTAGCGGGAGATGCCCCTATGGTCACGCTCAGAGGGGGTGAATCACAATAGTCGCCTCCACTCCCATTTTGTTCATCAAAAAAATAATAATAATAATAAAGTGATCTATATAAATATGGAACTAGAACATACACGCTTCACGTGTCCTGCACAAGGTGGTACACGTGCGTGATTAAGATATTATATTTTGTTGAAATAAAATGAAATGTACTAAAGCATAACCCATGGGCCATGGACTATATTTTCTAAAATAGAAACAATTAACTTTTAAAAGACAAATTTTTTAAAAGGTTTAACGAATTAATTGGAAATTCATAATGTTAAAATATGCGTCAATTCAAATGAAGAGCCATTACTGTTCATTAAGGACTGAATCAATACACAATTTTTTGTAAGAAATTGTTACATATAAGTGAATTTCTTGTAACTAACAAACTTTTTTAAGTATATAGACAAATTATCACCTTGAAAAAAGTATTTTAAACACGCCCTAAAATCGAATTATGATTTTCAATCATTGTTCACTACTCAATTTTTTTAATACAATCTTCTCAAAAAAAAAAAAAAAAATCTTTAACACAAAATCGATTTTAGATCTCAATATATAATTATGTACTTACTTGATACGTACAGTGCTTTTAAAACTACGTGCTCTTCTAAATCATAGATTTTTTAAGCCTTACTTTTTCTTTTCTAAGTACAACCTTTCAAACATTGCATTTTCAAGGTACTTAAAAATATGCACCTTTTCAAATTACCATATATTTTTTCACACAAAAAATCCTATTATTTAACGTTTGTAGAATTAGAGATGATGCCATTAGAATTACAGATGATACTACATTATTTTTGAAGAAAAGAACTATTGCATTTTGGAAAATTTTTAGGTGCTCCCGGAGTATAGAGAAATGGTGCTCCCTCCTCTCACATTCATAGTAGACCCCACCATGAATTTAATAAACCCTACCATGAATGTGAGAGGATGGAGCATCATTCTTTGTACTCCGAGAGTACCTAAGAATTACTCATTCATTTTTATGATGAGGAGTTAAGGAACTTTATTGCATTTTTCTTTCACTAATACGATTCCCCTCCAGTTTTTATTATCTTTATATTTTTCTTATATTGACTTGCATGTATTAGAGAAGTAAATTGACATTTATTATTTAAATTATTTTAAATTAAATAATTCTTTATATGCTTCAAAGTTTTAAAACTATTATTATACTCCAATCATGTAATTTCTAATTTATTTAATAAAAAAATAATTCTCCTATTTTTGCAAGGTCTGCAAGAGGTGATTTAGTAAAAAACCCAAAATTTCCTTTTGGGAAGATTAATTCTCTAGCTAGACTCAAATCCACAACGTTTCTAATTTATTTAAAGACTAACTTGATGTAAATTTTTTGTCAAATATAAAATAACATATATTAAATCATATTAAAAAATAATTTATACATAAATAATATATTTATTTTTAATTGGTTATTTTTACATTTAAATGTTGATATATTTACCTTCGCCTCCTATAAAAATTTCTGACTCCAACATATTTTTTTTATATCAAATACCAAGCTTGCTTACTACGGTGGAAAAATAAAATTGTTTGGTTCGTGCCCATGCCCAGCATCTTCAAACTGGCTTAATTACTTCTAGTGGTTATCATGAATAAGTTAAAATTAAGATTCTAAATACTTCAAGCTAGAGTTTCAAAATTGTCATCACAATCAATCTTTCGCGTATCACATTTATTCAACTCATTTTGTCTAAAGCAAGAATGGAATAAATCGTTCGACCTTTTTTTCGTAAAAAAGATAACTGTGAATAAGAAACATAAACAGTTATAATTATGCTTGATCCCCGATGCAAAATATAGAAACATAAACAGTTTTATCGCAAAAGTTTATTCGAAACTTGCTATATGTAGCTAGGTAGAGCAGTGGAGGAGCCAAAATGGGGCCGAAGGGGGCTATGCAACCCCCCCCCCCCCAAAAAAAATATTTTCAAAAAAATATTCATTTATATATATTAGATCCCAAAATCTATGAAACCAATCTCCCAATATAAGCTCCGGCCCCCCAATCTTGCTATTAAAATTATCTTCCTTTCTAAATTTTCTTTAAAAATAAAAATAAAATGTCATATATACAACATTTTCACAATAAATTTAAATAGTAAATTATTATTGTTTCTAATTTAAAAGCACCACTTATATTATTATTTTACCCATCACTTAAATCCAAAAAAACAAATTTATTATAAAAATATTATAAACATAACGCTTAAAAAATACAAATACAGTAATTATCAGGATATCTATACAATAAAAGCACATAGTTATTTTTACAATTACCTCATAAAATAAAAGAGACAAAAAGGGATTTCAATTTTTTGCTCTTCCTCGTTAACAAAAAATTTACTTGGCTTACTTTGAAATTAAGGTGGAAGGAGGCTGTGTTTCGTGAGCGTATCTCATTCGTCTTCAAAAAACAAAACCAGTTTATTTGTATTTGGGCTGATAAGTGGGTCTTTAAAATCTTTTCAGTTTCTCTCCTTTCTGGCTTTCTCTCTCACCCTCTCTTGTTAGCTTTGTGTTTTTTTATTGTACAAGTTTTTTAGTATTGATTGCTAAAGCTTCGGCATTTTTAGACCTTGTTTGGATGGTAAGTTATCTACCCTCATCACTCAAATATTATCATTCATCACCCTATAACTCATTTTTTATAACTTGAAAATTCGTATAACTCAGTTTCCAATCCAAAAATTGACCCACTCACTGGCCATTGTGCAGTGCACACAGAACAGCTCGGATTGCTTCTCTTTTGTCTCCTTCTCTTTTATTTTCATCCTGGGTCTTATTTCCTTCAACAACAAAAAACCCCCAAAGGCGCCAAACCCAGCACCTCGTCTCCTTCATCGTCGCCCAACTGCGTCGAAGCCATGGACCCTTCCTACATCATCTTCCTCCTTCCTTGTACCTGAAACCGAACCCACCAAGTACCTCTACACTTCCTTCCTCCATCGTCAGCCCTGAAACTGAACCCAGTTGCGCTGCTCCTTGAAATCAGATCGGCTGTAGCATTCACATCAAGAGGTATCCGACGGCTCCAAAGGAAAATTACCAAGACTAGTGTATGAATTTTCCCCACATCTTTTTTGAAATTTAAGGGAAAAAATGAACTTATTTTTCTGTGTTTGTCATGGTATTCAATAAAGTTTATTTCTTTATTGTTGCAAGCTTGCTTATGTGTCTATGTTAATTGGAGAAATGATGAGTGGATAATAGTATACATGAGTTTTTTTTTTTAATGTGGTATTTTTTCAAATTTTAAGGTTTCAGTTGGGATTTTATGTGGGAAGGGAGTACTGGGTAGAGATTGGAATTTACAAATCATATGGGTGTTGTTGCTGAGGAAATAAATGGGTGAGTAAAAGGCAAAGGAATTAAGTTGATTATTGTCATGAAGTTCATTACTTGCTCTGTATCAAGCAGTATTGTAGATTGATGAGTTCGTCTAACTGTAGATTCTAGTTTGTTTTATGTTTACTTTAGTATGAATGCTCTTGCAAAATAAAATAAAAGAGTATCCAAAACACACCACTACAAAGGAGCACGTCAGATGGAGATTTCCTTTAGCTCAAAATTTCTCCTTCAGATGGATGTGCAAGACCGGAATGGGAGGAGATTTTGCAGTGGGTTGGGGAGCTTCTTTAGAAGAAAGTGAAGAATGAAAAAAGGAAAAAGTTGGTCGTGTAGAAAATTGATTTATGACCGTCGGAGGGATTAAAGATGGGACAACACTCTGACCGTGGGGCCTAACTTGTGACTGAAATTACCGTCATGCCATTGTAACTCATATTTCATAACTGGAAACAAGCTTTTCTTGTTTTCGAAATTGTTAACTCAAACCTCAAAAAACTCAGTTTTGTTGACTGAGTTATCAAACAAACAATCAGCCAAATAGACTTCAGCGATATGGGGCCTATAGTTTTTGGGTGATGAGTTAACAAAATTCAATTTTGTTAACTAAGAATACGTTTGGATCCAGCGTTTTAGCTGCGTCCACGTTTTTTTTTTTTTTTTTTTTTTCAACGCGTGTTTGTTACTGTTCATTGGCCATGAACAGTAATTTTAGGCCAATGAACAGTAACTTTTGGAATGGACAGTGTTTTTTACCCCTTTAAAAATTATTTTGTTACAGAATTTTCAGTTTTCAGTTTTTAGTTTTCAGCAATAAGTTCTATCCAAACGGACCTTAAGTTTGGCAAAATCTAAATAAGTAAGGCGTTACTCTCCAATTCTAAGAGGATGACCTCCACGTGTGCGGTGATAAAATTAGACACTTCAAAAGGTCAATAGTAAATACAATTTTATCTACTCTGCATGTGGGTGATGTGACTCCTCTTCAATTTCTTTTTGTCTTTTTTTTTTTTGGTTTTTTTACATCATTTTTTTTTGTTTTGTTTAACTGTAAATATTTGTTTTGTTTAATTGTATATGTTCTATAATGTAACATACAAATCATCTAATATATCATGTAAATAAGTATATAATCATAAGTATATGTACACAAATAATTTCACAAAACAAATTGACATCTTCCGAACCGGCAAACTTTTAATAGTTTGTAATAAAATAATATTAGTGGTTGATCTAGATAAAAATCAGTAAGAGCTTACCAATTCAATGTTATGAGAAAAGCTGTGAAAATTATTGCATCTATAGCATTATTTATCATATAAATATAAAAATGTCATATTTGACTGGTTATTTAATTAATTTTTAGATATTTACTGATTTTTTTCTAATTTTTAAATATCTTTTTTCATTAATAATTTTTTAATCTCCATTAATCATGATACTTAATAATAAATAATTTAATTTTTTTAAAAAAAAAACTAAATTTATGGACAATTTAAATAATATTGATTTATATAAACTTATAAAGTACTTAAACTTGTTTCTTCTCTAAAAAAAAAAAAAAAAAAAAAAAACTTAAACTCGACAAAAAATTTTGAGGAAAAAATATTAATCATTTCCTTTTCTAGTTGGCCCACCCACACACAAAATCCTAGCTCCGCCACTGGTAGAGCATTCACATCCCATATCTTCAAACTATTTTATTTTACCATCTCAAAAACTACTTTATCTATAATATCATACCATTTTATATTAATCTCAACATCCCAACTTTTATTTTACAAAACAACACATTAAAATACTATAAATTATACAATAAAATAATAAACAAGTTATCTCTCTCTCTCTCTCTCTCATTTCTGTCCCTGCCTCTCTGTTCCTCTCTCAACAACCAAACAACCCAATCATCACCATGCCACCACTATGCCCACTACACCACCATTGCCCACTGCCCACCAAAATCCCACCAAAACCACAACCCTAATTAAAAAAAAATAAAAAAACCCAACAAACCCATAGCAAAAAAACCCAATCACCACCACGCCACCAGCACTGCACACCATGCTAATCCAAACCAACCAACCCAAATCCAACCCAAACCCCATCAAAATCCAAAATCCAAAATCCAACCCATCCAAACCCAAAAGACAAAAATCAATCCATGCCTCATTGCAAAATACACACACATAAACACACCAAGCATATTCTGGAGACGAAATAGACCTCCGAAAAAACCCAGCAATTTATCCATGCCTCACTGCCACATCCAGCCACCCCCGCCACTAGATCAATGCCACCACCATAACACCACAACACCCAAAACCCAACAACTCATAGACCCTTAAACCACCCACACACCACAATCCACCACCGGACCCACACCAGAAAAATCACAGCCCATCATCTGCGAGCTTGAGCAACCCATCATCGGAAGTGAGGTTGAGTGCCTCCATCACAGGACCATGCCGCGGAAACCACTAGACCCATGCCACAACTAGATCCACGCCGCTGCCAGACCTACACCGAACCCATGATCCACACCAGAATATGCCCACCGTGATCAGAGAGAGAGGCCAAAATGTTGTGGAGGAAGAGAGAGGAGATGAGAAACAAAGAAAATGAAGAGAAAGAGTCAAATATGTTAAGTGAATGAATAAAAAAATATTATTTCATTTTATAATTGTGCTTGTGCTACTGTGCTACAGTACCATCACAAATTTGTGATGGTATTATAAACTTTTTTAATATACAAGACCAAATAATGGGATGTTTTTGTGTATTGATGGTAAAAGACTATTTACCGTGTATCACATTTTTACTTTTTACAGTTTGAAGCTCGATACAATATTGCACAATTAATCTGGTCGAGTAAACCAACACCTTTTTTTTTTTTTTGCTGAAAGAGTAAACCAATACCTTGTTAAACTTTTTAAATAATCTTAACAATAATTCAATGCCTTTAACATTTAACATTCACGTCATTCATACTTCACTATCTTGAGGCGAAAAAATTTCCTTTAATTGATATATAGAAAGTTAGAAACTAATCTCACTGATCGTACTAGCTCTTATTCTTTGAATTCAGTACCACCATTTCTCCAATTTTGGTGTAGTCAAATAACATTCATTCCGTTTTCACTAAAAAGATGACCCCAAATGGATATATTATTAGATAAGTACCGTAGCACAGAATATGACAAAGTATATATTTTTTATGGCAAGAAAAATTATAAAGACTAGGTTTATTGCAAAAGTCTGTCATAAAAATTTGCAATCTAAATCAAGTCAGGAGGAACAGGTTGTGTTCAGTATTATATCATTGAACTGTTGTAGAGGGGATGTTTTTGGCGAAAAGAGCCAAAAATACAAGAATGACCCAAATCTTTCCTCATGTTCTTTAGAAAGTGAGTTTTTTCTTTAGAAAGTGAGTTTTTGTAAAGAATCAAGCCCAAAATTCTAATTAATTGTATGAAGAACAAAGACTAATAATGCTTTAACAAGAGAAAAATCAAAATGCAAATAACTGAAATCCAGAAAAAATGCTTAAAAACATTAAAACAACAAGTTTGAAACTTCAAACTACAAACAACAGGAAGAGGAAATTAAGAGAAGTCATGAGAAAGAAAGGGAAGGTTCTTCTATACCAATATTTTTACCCTTAAGCTTCAAAATGGTGAGAATGTCGGCTAGCTGAATGAGTTTTTGTTTTAAAATTTCAGCTCTAAGGGTAAAACATAGCTAGTCATTTTTGAGCTAATGAGAGGCATTTAATATAGAGTTTGGGCCTTTGGGGTGCAGCTAATGACTGGCTTTTAGGTAGTAGAAGAGGCTTTTATCCACCATGACACTAATTTTGTGTCTTGGCTTAGGTTGCTTTTGCTTAGGGAAGAGTTTGACATACAAGCATGATTTGGGAAATAAAATGGCCATAACTCAAGGGTTGTTGTTTCTTGATCATTGCAACTCTTGGGTATTGAATTTGGTGGCCAAAATAGCTAAGCTAGGCTAATTATAGTTTAGTAGCTGTGTGTGTGTGTTTTGATTTTTTTTTTATTTAGTTAAAATTAATAAAGTAATTATTTAAATTTAGTTGCTGACATGGCATTTTTTTTAATGCCAAATAACATTTTTTTTATTAGTATTTTAATAGCCACGCCAGCTTTTAGTGGGCCAACAATGCACTCTTTTTGCCACGTATGCATTTTCCATCTCTGATGTAACGGCAAGAACAAAAAGGAGACACATTTTTCAAGATAGGGACTAAAAGCGGTAGAAAGAAAAGTTAGGGACCAAAGTGAGAATTGCGTGAAAATGTAAGAACGAAAATGAGTTTTTCGCCTTTTTTTTCTAATGTTCAAATAGTGATGTGGGTGCTCTTACATCATGTTAGTCTTCAAATAAATTAGAAAGCTCACAGGTTCAAATATAGAGAATTAGTCTTTCCAAAAAATAAATTTGGGCGACCTACTAGTCACTTCTTTGAAACCTTGAAAAAGTGGAAGATTTATACATTCATTGAATACGATCTTTATAATAGAAATAAATTGGAAATAATAATAGTTAGAAGATTTATGCATTGAGTATGATCTTCATAATAGTAATAAATTAGAAATAATAAGACTGAAGAAATTACACTTTGAGAGTATAATGATAGTTTTAAAATTTTTCAAAATATATATAAATTTATTTAATTTAAAATAATTAAAACAAATAATAAATAATAAAAATTACAGGGGAAATGCATTCAAAAAAAGCACATAATTATATACTTAGATCTAAAATCAATGTTGTATGGAAGAAATTGAGTAGAAAATAATGATAAAAAAAAAAAACATAATTTAACTTTAAGGAGTGATGAAAATACTTTCTTGAAAGTGATAATTTGCCCCTACTTAAAAGAGTTTGGTGTGGGGTTATAAGAAATTCACCTCTATGCAACAAAATCACCAACTGTTTACAACAATTAATTCTAAAGTTTCTTTTCCCAAGAATCTATATAATACTAAAAGTTGAAGCATAGTGTTTAATATTGTTGCTCTCGTATTGAGCCACGTCAGCAGCCATGTCATTTCTATCATCTTTTTTGAATTTGTCCTACAATTTTAAAATAGCTTTTATCAATTTTATAATACTAATAAATTTAATATAATTTCCAATCCAACTCTACCATAAAACCCACTTCCTATTAATTCCACTGTAAAGCCCAAACCTAGAGCCTTTTCAACGTAAACCCTTTGTGAAACCCTTTGTCTTCACGGTTACACGTTACAAATTTCTATATTTCCTTCTCTTTTGCTGCACGGTTTGTTTTCACGGTTACAGGTTACATCTTTCTGTAGTTCCTTCTCTTTTGCTGCACGGTTTCAAATTCCATTCTCCCCACTTTCTCATTTGTTGCATGGTTTTTGTTCTTCGGTTTCAAATCCTAGTCTTTTTCTGCACGGTTTCAAATTACAACCTCTCCCTTCTAATGGCAGCCTCTCTGTCTTTCTTCCTCCTCTCCTCATTGTATATAAATACTGATAGAAGCTGGATGCTTCAATTGAGGTATCTCTAAATCCCATTTTGTTTTGTGCTTTATTCTTTTGCTTGATGTTTTTTATTCCCTTTTTAGTTTTTTGATTGGGTCTTATCCTGTGTGCTTCCAACGACTTAGTGCAACTCTGATTTATTCATGTAGTCCTGTGGTGTGGATACGTCAACAATTTATTTGTGTGTGCAAAATAAGGCAATTTTATATAAATCAATATTGTAGCAGGTGAAAAAAATTTCCCAATTTCCTTTGTGATAGTGGGATGAGAAATGTGTATGTATTACCCAAGGTAATTGGATTAGAAATCTGTGTATGTATCCGTGTCAGCGTAGATTGATACCCAAGGTAATAGGTTTAGAGTTTTCAATACTGTAGCAGCTGATCAGAAACTCTTTGGAAACCTTATAGGTAACTCTTTTAGCCTTATATTCTCTTACACTACTTAATAGTTAATATAGCTGATCTATATAATAATCAAGTTTGTATAAGTCAATAATTATCTACTTATACCTCTGTTAGGTATACAAGATTAGGTACGTATATATATATATATATATATATATATATATATATATTCAACCCGTAGCACCCAATATAGAGATCAGCTTTTACCCTGTGCAATTCCACATTAGAAAACCCAATCAACAATTGCATATTTGAATCTAAGGATCAGCCCCACTAGGTTATAAAGCCAAAGCCTCTGCACCTCAGTTCCTATCTCCAAACCCCACACATAAAGTTATCCCAACGGAAACTATTCTAATTCAATGAAGGCCAAGAGACTGACGTTATGTTTAGTCAATAAACAGTAACATAAGTAAGTTCCATTTTTGGTAGAGCCCTATGTAGCTATATTTCTCCAGCAAAATTCCCTCAGAAGGTGCCTTGAGCAGTAACACTAGAGATTTTTGTATTGTTTATTTTACTCATTCAAAGGGACAGCGCTTACTACAATTATACCAGTTGGACAATCAATTGTGGAGCAATAAGTTATTGAATGATTAAAATTTAAGCCTATTTCGCAAAAAGAAATTTTTTTGCAAAACTAAATTGAGAAATTATATATATTCTGTTAAAAACAAAATTTAAAAACCAACTAAACAGTACAAAAATATTTTTTTCCCTCCAACAAACCACTATACTAAGACTATGAACTACTTAGTTTGCATTCCTTTTCTTCAAACAAAACAACAATTATCAAACTCCTTTGCCAATACCCACCTATCCTCCAGCTCTTATAGCATCTATACATACCTTAAGGGTCTGCTATTATAATAAACTTTCATCTGAACCATTGTATCTTGCCACAAGCTGTGATGTAGGAGCCACATCAGAGTCCTTCCATAGTATCCCATATGCCTTTTGGGATATGATTTTACAAATTCTCTTTTGTAACGCACAACTGAAATTATGACCTTTTTTATTTCAAAATCGTAGAAACAATCACTTGCACCTTGCTTCATTTATAGTTAGGACATTTTGTTTATAGAAATGAATATGAATTGGATGCCTCCTCTAGTTGATCACTTTAGAAGTTTAAGATGTTTAATTTTCTCCATCCATCTTCACTGTTGACTCTTTTGCTTCTTCTTTTTTGGTAATAGTTATCTTTAAATTTGACACTTGGTATCTTTTTCTTTTCATTCACGATTCCTTAATGTGATATCATATAATTGGAACTTTTTTCGGCTTTAACTAATGATAAGCATTTCTATCTCTATTTAACCATTAGTTTGATTTTTTTTGTTTTTGTAACCAATAGTTTGATAGTTATATCCAATAGCAGGCTTATACATGGAGTTTCTAACCATGGAGTGGGACTCTGCACCTTAAAGATTACCTTTTTGGAATAGGAAAAGAGAAACTCTTTCTATATTGTTGCTTTTAAGGATTGTGATGGTGCCAATAAATTCTTTTTACTGCTAGAGTCTTAATCGTCTTTTAAGATCTGGGTGATTTGGTATTGACATTGTTCCTTTATCAATAAAGGTAAACAACGCATCCCCTCCTACGCATGTAAAGGCAATATTTTTTTGGCTGAACCAAGTATATGAGAATATAAAATCATGAAACTCACTGTTCAAAATGTTCCAACTATATCATACTTTTTTTTTAAAAAAATTCACCATCTCCAACATGCAATTTCTTGGGTTTTGTAACATCCTTTGAAAGTTTCTCTATCATGTGCATATACTTAATAGGATTTTGTATAATTTTTTGGTGTTTTGGCTGCTTCTAAATCAGTTGAATCCTATGAGGTGAATTTCGTGTAAAATGTAGTTGAGATTTTCAATAGAAATTGGATGTGTGGTTGACCTCAAGTATTTTTCATACCTTTAAATCAAATCCACTATCTGGTATGATCGTGCATATTCTATTTCCAATTCTTAGTGTATAGGTTGCCCTCTTTGGTCCTATCAATCCTTAAACCCTATTTAGTTACATGATAAATTGTTTCAACTGGGTCTTTCTCATCTTAATTCCCCAAAACCGTTATTGTCCATATATTCAACTGTTAGTGCGAATTTTTTTATATTGATGAGTTTCTTAAAGGTTGTTGGCTTTTGTAAGTTGGGTCCATCAAATTAACAAATCTGATTTTTTTTTTTTCCATAATCCTTCTTTTGCTGCTTAATATAACATTGCAAGTGAGATTTTAGATGGTGTTTGCTCTTAAACTCATGGATGCTATCTCAATGCAAAAGACTTGGACAATTTCCTGAACACATCAGCCAAGTAAATTATAAGTTAGAGTTTCTCAGTTGCAGTTAATCATGTGAATTTTTTTCCCCTCAATTGTCAAACATTAGGAATATTTTCTATACAATTTGGGTTATTTATTTATTTTATAAAAAAATTTCAATTTAGGACCATTAAGTATTTAGGTTCAAAAAAGTGAGCCAACAACTACTGCTCCTGTTTCTCCTCATCTCAAACTAGACATGGCACTGGCCTTTTCTTTCAAAGCCACCAATTATACATGTTTGGGCATTATTTTTAGAGATAATCATGGTTCTCCTATTACAGTCCATACTAAATTAATTCCATGCCAAGAAAACCCATTGTGGATGACTGCCACACTCTGTTGGGAGCATTACACTCCTGTCACGAACTATGAATCAAGGATTTGATTGCGGAGCTTGTCAACTAATAGTTGCTGGCATCAATTGGGTTGAAAGAACCATGCTTGAAGGATATTTCTGATGTGTTAGAACATATTTGTGTTGTAGTAAGCAAGGCATATATCTTATAGGACAGTTTCTAGAGTGTGTAATAAGTTAGCGTACGGTGTCGGATAATTATGCTAAGGAGTTAAGGGTACCTTCAGCTTGGGTTGAGGAAAGCCATCTTTTCTCCTCTTTATTGTACAGCTTGGGTTAAGGGTACCTTCAGCTTGGATTATGCTAAGGAGTTCTACCGCTTTTCAAGTTTTTCTTTTTAAAAAAAAAAATTGTTTAGGATGTATCATATATATTTCATTTCCAGAACTTTTTCAGGCATTGCACGGGTTAACGATTAGTTTGTTATAATAGTTGGTGTTAGGCCAACTCCTAAGTTAAATGATGGCGTAAAAAATGACATTAAACCCTTGGGCTAGCTTGGGGGTCGCGCTTGTGTCTAGTGGCCAATTTCACTTGATACATTGTGATGCTGACACGTGTCCAAGATTCATATCCCAACATGTTCAGTGAAACTGGTCATTAGACACAAGCCGTTTCCCTAGGTTGGAATGTCAACAAGGATAAGCACTAAGCAGTTATTTACTTGATTTATGTTATATGTTACTCATATTATCGTAGTCCACATAAAATTTATTTATTTATTCTACTATTTGAACTTTTAGTTGAAATAATTCAAAACATTTCTTTTAAGTAATAAGTTTTATTCATTCATCTCCTTTATTCACTTCTTTAAAAAAGAAAAGGTCAAAAAAAAGTCATTGAGCTATATATTGGGCCACAAAATTGAAGAGAATCCTCTCTCATTACTCAAACTGTCTCCACTTTTGTGCAACGACGAGAATGTGACATTAAGTTGATGCAATTGACAATGAGTGATTTCAGTTACATAGAATGTGTACAGGACACAATTGAAATTATATTTTGATTTCAGCTGTTATGTATATAATTCAGAGTATGCAACAATAATCAGTGAATCAACAATGGCCAATGAAACTGCCTTTGCACTGTACCAATATTGTTGCAAAATAGACAAGACCGAGAAAATTGTGTCTACGGTGACCTTGCTTCGCAAGATTAGATTGTAGAATAGGTTCACATATTTGAATCTGGATCAACTATATATATTCTTCTTTAAACATTTTTTTATTTTTTTTTTGAGGAGGATTCTTTAAACTTGATTAATTGCATATAAAACTAAACAAACACCACGCACAAACTCTGAGACAATCTACACACATTACAACAAATTTGAAAGTACAATCACCCTGACTTATTTTGAACTTGTAAGAAAACTTCAACACCGAGGTAAACAAATTAATAAGATGATGGGGCCTTGGGATAACCGGATAAGACCCATGCGAAATCATGACTCGTAGAATTCCTAAGGCGGTAAGGCCTTTTATATTTGGAAACAATAGTCATAGAAACCATGAAATTAATTCTCAGCTAGCTATACACACTTGGAAAGAAAACAGCAAATAAATTTTTACCTTTGTCCATATTTAGTTTCGTGTGAAATTCTTGCAGAAGTTATCGCAGGGTCCTGGGGGAGAGTTGACAGCATAATTAGTCTGAATGATAGTCAGTACAAGTGCCAACAATGCGCCAACAAAAGCTAAGAATGTCCAGGGGCTGCCAAAATGGTCGTGAAAGAATTGAGCAATCCAGGTCCTACACTGCTTCCTGTAGAGATCCTGAATTTGTGATTTGACATCACTGTATATTTTGATGTTAGGCACCAAGTCGGTACCTATCTCATTGAAGACTTGAGCCACTTCTTCATCACTGCCAAGGCAGTTGTAGAGTATTCCTGCTTTCCTTAGCATCTTAACATCGCTGGATTCGTCGATCAGTGAATCAAGAAAAGATATGTAAGAGGCGATCCCGAAATCATTTTTGAAATCTAGACACATCTCATAGGCTATCAAGTTCAAGAACTTCGGCTTCGTTGAGTCGTCCACACTTATTGGAGGAAGCCAAAGGTATCCCAAACAACCGAATTTAGTTAAAGATATGTCACTCAAGCAACTTTGTTTCTTTTTACTACGTTCCACATGAATACCTGCTGCTCGAAGCTCCTGAACATTGCGATAGGACTGCCAAGTTTGGACCTTTTGTTTATTTGGATCTGGGTGGCTTCCTAGTTGAGGCTTACCCAAGAGACAAGTCCTCAGAAGATCGAGAAGATGGATTGGATCTTCATTTCCATTTCCATTCACTACTGTTGAACAGTAATCGCCTTCTTTCTCAATTTCTGCTTGTTGCCGGCAGAGACCCCATGATAACAAACGTAGGATATTTGATGACTGGCAGGGCGACCAATTCCATGATAACGAACTTAACCATCTGCAGCTGAAAACTGGTAATTGATCCTCTGGTAGTGGTACCTTCACGTGCCAATTAATATAATCGATAATTGATTGCTTCAACTTGGCTTCATTCTTACTCCAACTCATCAACCATTTGAGCAGACGATAGGGAAGCTGGTTCTCAAGCAAAAACAAATCCTGCTGTGTAAAGGCTACACTGTCTGGTTTTATATTCAAATCTTCGAACTTGCTGTTAACTGCGCAGTATATGTATTGTAGTGTTGCACAGCCGTCCACCAACAACATCCAAATGAGAGACTCATCATCATAGCTTTCAATCACTCCCTTCTCGAAGCAGTCCTTCAGTTCATGGATTTTCTCCCCAATCATCTTATACAAATAGTTTATCTTCTCTTTGCTACCTTCGACGAACTCATGTGTCAACACAAGCTTGTAATTTTCTCCTAGCTGGTACCTGGCATTACCATGATGGATAGGACCGAGTGATACTGCTTTTGGCTCATAGTGTTTCTGGAATAAATCCTTGTTATCTCGCAGCAAGAATATAACCTTTTGTATCTTTGGTGCTGCGGTTAGTGTCACCATTTTTCTTGCCTCCATTACTGCATCAATATTTGCATCCAGGGTAGTTGATTCGATAGAAATGCTATTCGTCTGGGCGTCCTCAGCGACGCCGCTGCTTATTTCACTGGCTTCTCTTCTGAAAATTCCCTCCATACAAACAACATGCTCCTCCCCGGCCATAGCAAGTTTGTACCAGAGAAAGTGAATTGAATTTTGTAAGTTTACTGTCCTTCCTCGTATTTAGTTTACTACGTAGGAACTTTAGCGTTAGAAATTTGATACTGTTGCTGGAGAAACTATGAGGTACATATATTACTCTTTGACGAGTCTGACCTCCTAATCAATAAATTGCTATTATTTATATAAACATAACATCATTTATTATTTTTTATTTTTTGTGCTAATTAGGAAATTTACAGGTACATTTGTATAGATGACATCATTTCATTAATTGAGAACGACAATATCAACAATCCTCCTAGTGTAAATAATAATTTCTCTTATTATTAAATAGTTTTTATGTTGAATAAATAATTTAATATACCAGGATTGGAATATAAAATACAGTATATGTCTAAAAAAACAAATAAAGGAAATGCGACTTTGCTTATCACTTTTATTTACATACATAGTACACTTTTCTGAATAGGAAATTATTTGTTTATATAAACAGTACAATCTTTTCCTTAAAAAAAAGTACAATCTACATTCTACACCTTACATTGTTCAATTCTTCCTTCCAAATAAACTATTAATTAATATTACTAGCTTTATATATTTATTCATTGTACATGAGAGATTGATATTTAAAGTGAACAAAAAACCAAGTCTTCACTTTTTTAGTTTTAGGTTTATGCTATCTACTAATATTCCAAGCCTGGGATCATCTTTTCTATGAAAAGTGTATACACACTCACACACACAATGGTACCATGAAAATGAAAAGGTTGGTTTCTTCCTACTTTTCCTTCCTACATTATTTACCTACATAGTTTGGTGCAGTATATTATATTTTACACAGAATCAGAGCTATAAAATGTTTTTTCGAGGGGTTGTGGTTATTTTATATTCTATTTTGTATAATTCTATAGTTACAACTAGGACTATAAATTAACAAGTCAAGCCGAGCTAAATATTAAAAGTTCAGACTTTTTTAGTTAATTTTCATTTCAAACATGAGCTGAACATGAGCTTATCACATAAAAAATACATGCTCAAGTTTGTTCATAAACTTCTTTTTTTCATATATATATATATATATATATATATATAATGGCTAAAATATTTTACATTTTCATATATTATAAATTTTTACTAAGAATATACTAATTATATCATCAATGAACTACGAATAATAATTTTTTCAAGTATATAAATATATTTTTAGATAATTATTCATATTAAACTACAATATTTTTTATAGTCAAATCGGGCTTGAATCATTCATAAATAACTTGGTTCATTTATAGTCCTAGTTACAACAATAGGGAGAGAGAACTCGAACGCCGACTTTCCTAATAGAGGAAGGTAGATTATGCCACCAATTTATAAAGCTTGCTGCGGTTAATTTTAATCTTTTACATATATACAGGCTTAAAAAAAAATTTATATTATGCCTAGGGCAATTTAAATGTTTGGTTTACAAAAAATTGGAGCCCCTACCCCCCCCCCCCCCCCCCAAAAAAAAAAAGAGAGTAGTTCAATGGCCCTTTTAATGAAAGAAGTAAGTATTGGTTCATAATTATAGATACGTTATTTTTTATTTCACTTCTTGTTGTAAATTGTGTTCTTCCATCTGCTAGAATTTTGGATCATTTGTGATTAATTATAAGGATTTCATTGGTAGTGAAGTATGAATGACGTGAATGTGAAATGTTAAGGTATATATTTAGAATTATATTTAGATTATTTCAAGATTTTAAATAGGAATTGGTTGAACCGGCCAGGAGATTTCGATCAGATTAATTATGCAATGTATCGTGCTTCAAACAATAATAAGAAGTGATACACGTGAAATAGTCTTTACCTACATAGCAAGTTTCGTATAAACTTTTACCATAAAACTGTTTATTTTTGTATCTTTTGCATCAAGCATAAGAAAAACTATTTATGCTTCTTATTCACGGTTAACTTTTTCAGAAAAAAAAAAAAAGAAAAAAAAAAGAAGGTGGAACAATATTATGCCATTCGTGCTTCAGACAATACGAGTTAAACGTGATACACGGAGATTGATTGTGACGGATTGAAACTCTAGCTTGAAGAATTTAGAATCTTAATTTGAGCTTATTGATATATCACTAGAATTAATCAAGGGTACATAGTTTTGTGAAGTTTTAAGTTGTTTTATAACTCAAGTTGAACGAAGCTGTGCTTGAGCACGAACCAGTTAATTTTATTTTAATTTTTTCCACCATTTACTAAGGTAAGCCTGGTGTTCGATAAACAATGGGTCGGAGTCAGAAATTTCTTTAGGAGACGAAGGTAAATATATAAAAATTTAAATATAAAAAATAACCTATAAATTAAAATGATATATATAATATAAATATAAAAAATATTTTTAAAATGATTTAATATATGTTTTTTTTTTTAATTCAATAATTTCATATAACAAAAGACAGTAAGTCTACACACTGATAAAAACAGAGAACAACAAAATTCCAATTAGCACTCCTCTTACAGACTAACTAAGCAACTGCTTAATCTCTAGAAAGAATTAGTAAACATAGTTGGCCATAAGAGCCATTAGCATATCAAAGAAGTACATCTCATCTAGAGCTTAGAACAATGTGAAGCATACTTCCATGCCATAACAACATTCTCCATTTTGGCTCTAATATCCCATTTTATTATCTTTATAATTTGTTCATCTGTCAAAACAACTCCTGACATCTGCTATCCCTTTGCAACTATATATGATATATTGTGGCCCACCATACTAGTTTGCAGAAGTTAGCTCTAAAACCTTTGCCCTTTAAATTGGTCACTCCCCATTGGACTATTTCATCCCAAATAATAGGAACATCAGTTACTCGGCAAAGCCCCATAACATGCTCCTAATTCTCTTGGTAAGGGAGCACTCAAAATACAAATATTCCCTACTCTATTTTATTTCTACATAATGCACAATAATTATGGGAAAAATGGGTAAATACTCTGAATTTGAAAATTATGTAGCAAAATACCCCTCTTTCAAAACTTTATATTTCACAAAATGCTCCTGTTTTAGAACTGAATTTTAACAAAACTGAGTTCTGTGTAAAACTTGATATCCTCTAAATCAAGTTCTACTTTTATTTTTAAGTAGAACTTAATATTAGAATGTCGAATTCCACTTAAATTTTCAAAAAAAATTAAGTAGCAAAAGATGCATAGAACTCGACATTACCAATGTAGAGTTTTACCTGTAACTCAATTTTGTTAAAATCAAATTCCAAAAATAGGAACATTTTGCTAAATAGTTTGGAAAGAGTGGTATTTTGCTATATAATTTTAAAATTAAGGGTGTTTACCCATTTTCCCCCACTAACTATCCTCGGGAGAAACCCCACTGCATAAATCTATTTTTCAAAGTAAGCCACCCCCATAATAAAAGCATGTTTTTGTATTGGTTGAGGAAACCATAAAAGCATATTTTTCCACTATACCACTTCCATCTCTTTATGCATGCCTTAAGTGATTTAATATATGTTATTTTATATCTAACAAAAACTTACATCATGTTTGTGGGGAGTAAAAAGACCCAAGCAGGCATTTGGGCTTTTGGGCTCTAGCAAGGTAGGCCGACCTGTTCTTAAATTAAAGAACCTATTAGTACTGCAAATCGGCCCATACGCCAAGGGTCCGAGGACACATCCGAGGGTGAGTTTCTCCTCGGACAGACCCAAGAGAACTCGGAGATTCACTACGAAGGTCAAGGCAGAATTCCGGAAAGATATTTGGATAAGAGGGGGAAACCCCGAACTTTTTAGATACACCGGTGTTAGAAAAATATCATGAACAAAGGCTGCCATCTTCACCTTAAAGACTCTGCACCTACCTCCCTGGCCGCATTAATGGGAAAGTGACCCCTGAACAATAGAACTGAAAATTTTGGTTACTATTCAAAGGCACTAAGAGAAGAAATATCTAGAGGGGAGGAGATTTAAGCAACACGTGGATAAAGCATCAGGGGAAGAAATATTTAAGGGGGGCAGTCAGTAACTAAGAGGAGCATGAAGAATTGTAACCTTTAAGAAAGAAAGAGAAATAATACAGAAGTGATCCTCGGCTTACGTCCGAGGAGGTCTGTTTGTCATTATCATCTTCTATTTACAAGTATCTTTACACCGTAGCCTGTTGTTAAGTTCTCAGTGCCTCTAAAGTTAGATTTCAAGCCCACACTCTACAAATTTCATTGTTTAAGGCTCATTGGGCCTGAGCCCATAATTGTCTTTGGGTCCAGGTGCAATTGTGCCCTTACAATGTTAGTCTTTAGATAAATTAGAAAGATCACAGATTGGAATCTATAGAATTAGCCTTTCCAAAAGAAAATTTTAGGTGGCCTACTATAGAGCTATTTATTTTTCCTATCCGTTAGAGAGAGAGAGAGAGAGAGAGAGAGGCTCTCCTCTAGCTAACTAGAAACTAGTGCTCTCTTCCTCTCTCTTGCTCGTTTTCTCTCTAGTCAATATCTAAGACACGAAAGGAAGGCTAGTTTAATTCACTTTCGTTGCATCCAAGGGTGTAGCTAAGAAATTTTACTTGAAGGGGCCGAATAGTAGCATTGATACATTAACTATAGTTCGTACTGAATATAAAATTATTAACTTTGATATATTAGCATATTTTTAAATATTAATGAACATACAAAAATTATGTAGTTTATTATAGACAAATACAACAACCAAAAATCCAATAAAAGAACATTTTGCATCAAAATTATGCCCAACGATCTTTCATTGAATAAAAATGGCAATGAAAATAAGTGAACAACAAAATCTTATATACCCATATGCATATCAACACACACACACACACAATGGTAGAAAAAAGAAACAAAAATAATACTAATGGTAAAAGAATAATGATGATTGGTAAAAGAGAGAGGGAAGAAAATGCACTTGCATATTCGCTTCTTCAAAGAGTCAAGAAGATGATGTTGCACCTAGATGAAAAAATGGAATAATTGTTTTGGTTGAGATAGGAGTTTTTGTGTTGAGAAGAAAGAAAATGGTGCAATAGGCTGGCAGTAGCAGCAGTTGCAACATAGCTCCGTAGGTACCTAAAGATAAAAATAAAAATAAAATAAAATAATTTGAAATTATGTTGAGAAATGGGTTGTCAATGATGCTAAAGAGTTAGTTAATATCCATTGGATTAATCATAATTTTTTTGAACAATTGAGAAGATCAACTTTTAGTCATTATCTTTTGGACTACCTGTAAATCTTAGGAATAATTGGGGTGGACCGGTAATAAAGTTTTGGACAATTGAAAAGGCCAACTAGAAACCCATCAGACTAACTAGAAATCTTAGAAATAATTAGGGGGTCAGTTATAATTTTTTGGGAGGGATATATCCTATTACTAGTATTGTAGGAGAAGATTAATAATTAATAATTATGCCATCTATTAGGTTCCAAAAGTTTAGAACGATTGGCAAACCATGAGCACAAACTTGTCTAGATATAGATCTTAAAGTCTATAGATTTGATTAGACAATGCTCAAGGTACTACAAGTCAAAATACAAGAACATTCAAGCTGTAGAAAGAAGAGTTCAAATTCAGTGAAATCCGACCAATCGAAAATCAAAGAATTCAAATTTAGTGATATCCGACCAATCAAAAATTAGATTCGACCGATTGAAAATCGTAGACATGAAATTTCTGCAAAATTCTATTTCAACCCAAACTTTGCTTAAACATTTTGGGTTTCAAGTGAAACACTTCTAGTATATAAATGAAAACTCTAATTACATTTTTAGAGCTTTTGAGAGACTTTGGAGGTGTTCTTATGAGATCTAAAAGGTATTGTGCCTTCTTCTATCAAAGTCACTACCCGGTAGATCTAAAGTTGTTGCAACAAGATCAACAATTGCTGATGATTTAAACCTTCAAGGGTGATCTTGGAGTCACAAAATGGAGAGTTTGTGTTGCTAAACCTTTGAGTGGGATCTCAAAGTCACAAGCGTGGGTGCTTGTGTTGGTGTAAATCTGTGAAGAGAAGGAGTTTGTGGATTCGGAGCTTGCACATAGTCGTGTTAGTAAGTTACTACTAGAGGTACCAATAGATTTAGGGTTAAATCTGATTATAAAAACTTCAATTATCTTATAGTGGATTTTTTTACTTTGAGGATAGTTAGGTTAAATCTTTTTCAAGTTTTTACCTTGAAACAGTTTGTTTCATTGGTTTTTCTGGGTCATCGTATTGTGGTGTTATTTAGTTTTCCACTATTTTGAATGATATGATTTATTATTGTTTAACCTAGATATGAATAATTAACTTAAGTAATCACTTGGCTAATATATTAGGTTAAACAATTTGGTTTAAGGGGTCTAAACGAACAAACACCATCGATCAAGATTCAATTGTTTAAGTTTTGAGTTTTTTAGTTTAAATTATATGTAAAAAATAAGTTTATAGATTGAATAGTAAATAACATCTAGCTGACATAAATTTGACATGTATATTAAAAATATAAAGAACATGCAATTCAATAATAAAATTTTCAAAATATGTAGTCATGTTAATTTCTTGAATGGGTGTTGTAACTTTAGGCTACAACAAGTTTATAGTTGAGCTTTATATTAAAAATATTAATACACACTCATTAATGTACACTTCACACACACAATTAATGTTTATAACTTCGCATATATTATCCATATTTTTTAAGAGTCCAAATTTGGTAAGGATGGGGTGTAAAATCTATGTTTTACGCCATCCAATAAGAGATTGTCACGTTAGGATTTTACTTAATAATCAATACATCCTATCATACCTAATAACATTTCAATAATCTCTCAATTTGGTTGGATTTATATATGGGTATTAGAATTGATTGGATATGGTTGTACTTATTCTTAAATTTGTGATAAGATGATGTGTTATGTTGGGATTGGAGGGGCAAAACATGGAGTTTATACCACATCCTTACCAAATTTAATCTCATCTTTAAAATATATTCACATTAAATACATTGCATAGGTGATATAATTAACACATCAAGTGATATGTATAAACGATATACACTAACAAGTGTACAATAATGTATTTTTTCACGTATGTGGCACATTAAGATATTAGGCATGTTTTATGGGGATTCTAGCATTTTACCCTTATTTTTTTAAAAAGTTTAGCAATATATCCCTGTTTTGAAACTATTTAGGTCCATGGCCCTGTTTTGAAACTCGATTTTCTCAAAATCAAGTTTCAATGTAAAACTTGATTTGTAGAAAATTGAGTTAAGGCGATCAAATTTTATTTTAAAAAATTGCATGGAACTTGAGTTCATGAAGCTCGAGTTCCATTTAAAATGCCACTATAGGTCCAGATAAACATAGCTATAGGTATGGTCTTAGGTATGGGGTGATCAAACTTTAGAAAAAAAAATTTGCATGGAACTCGAGTTCGTGGAGCTCGAGATCTATTTAAAACGCCGCTATAGGTCCAGATAAACATAGCTATAGGTATGGTTTTAGGTATGGGGTGATCAAACTTTAAAATAAAATATATAAAAAAATTGCATGGAACTCAAGTTCGTGGAGCTCGAGTTCCATTTAAAATTCCGCTATAGGTCCAGATAAACACAGCTAAAGGTATTGAACTCAAGCTCTATGAACTCGTGTTCCATGAAATTTTTTTTTTGTTTAAGTTTCATTTGGCATAACTTGATTTTATTAAAATCAAGCTTCAAAACGGGGGCACGAATCTAAATAGTTTCAAAACAGGGACATATTGCTAAATTTTTTTAAAAATAAGGACAAAATGCTAGAATTCCCCATGTTTTATACTAAACTTGCTCAATAGGTAAAAGACATAAAGCGAGTAACTATCAATAGTATATTCAGAAAAGAATACCACGTAATGAAAGCCATATGCAAGTTTCACTCTTTCATTTTTTTTTTTTTTTACATATTTGATAGATTAAATTTGGGTAAACTAAGTATTTGGTCTTTATCCTAACACCATATTTCAATTTAGTCCCTAACTTTTCAGTATCGTGTCAATTTAGTCCCAACCATTATGTTTTGGATTAAAATTGATGACACGTTTAATGGCCAAAATAAAAAATTAGCTTCCATTGATGTGAAAATACCCTAAAGTTTTATTTTGGTCATTTGTCATGTCATCAACTTTCATCCAAAAAATAACAATATGGACTAAATTGACCCGATACTGAAATGTTAGGGACCAAATTGAAATATGATGTATAGGATAGAAAACAAATACGTAGTTTACCCATTAAATTTTAACTAGTAAAGTTTTTTGTAGCTAAATAAGATATCTGAATTTTAACAAGTTAAATGGGAGTTGTAGCTTTACGCTAGCTACAACTAAGTTTATAGTTGAGCTTTATTCTAAGAATATTACTACCCACTCATTAATGTACACTTCGTACACACAATTAATGTTTATAGTTTCCCAAATATTATCCATAGTTTTTAAATATATCCACATTTAACAGATAGAACAAGTGATATATTTAACACATGAAATAGGTGATATATATAAATGGTATACACTAACAAATGTACAATAATATCTTTTTTCATGTATATGTTATATTAAGAAATTAGGCATGTTTTATACCAAACTTGCTCAACAGATAAAAGGACAAAAAGCAAGTCACTATTGTTAGTACATATGTGATTCATGTTAAGAACATATGTCAATATGTTCCTTTGACTAATCCTTTGACAAAACACACTTTACATGTATTTGGGTAGATCTAGGATGTGTTTAATGCTTCAAGGAACAAGGTTTCAAGTTCAAGTATTAAAGCCATGCAAATCTATCCAAAAATCAAGTGATAAAGTACTGGATTTTAAATCTCGACAGCTAGTATCTATCAAGGCTTAATAAGCTATTTAAGCCCGAAACTTGACAGTTACTCGATAGATAGGGTATCTATCGAAATTTAAGAAAGTCAGTTTTCTAGTTCGGATTTTCATCCAATCTGTGAATAGATGTTTGGGTTTTCTTTTCTCTCAACCCTAAACATATATAAGGATTATTTTAAGAGCCATCACAGGTTGCACAGTTGCACAAGTGTGAAGCCAAGTGTTGTTCATGCAAATTGTGATCGGAAACCTAATTTGCCCTAATTCTTCTTTCTCTTAAAGAAGCTGTTGTGTTTGTACACTGTAGAGTTTTGTGACCAAGAAGCTTTGTGATCTTCATCGTGTGATGAACTGAAGAACTTTGCAGCCAACATCCTTCTCAAGTTGATGATTAAGTCGCATACTGGGATCCGCGCATCTATTGGTTAGTCACGTACTAGGAGCCGTGCATTAAAAAGAGAAATTGTCACTATAGAACAAGTCCAATTAGGTATTGGGGTAAGAGTTCAACTATAGGTTGGTATAAGGTACTGAGATTTCTTTACTTTTAACCGCTTGTTGTGATAATAGTGAATTCTTGAAAATTGTGACCTTAAAATCACCCAGTGGGATTTTTGCCTTAAAGGTTTTCCTCATCCGTAAACAAATCATTATGTCAACTTCATTTTCTGCTGCAATTTATTTTAGTTGGTGATGTGTTTGTGCTGCCACGTATATTGTATGTTAATCTGATTAATTAATCAACTTGGCTGATTAATCAATTAATTCATCACAAGGGGTTAATACATTCTTGGTCTATTAACTATCAATAGTTTATTCGGAAAAGTATACCAAATAATGAAAGCCATATGCAAGTTTTAGTATTTTATATTTTATTTATACATATCCAATTGATTAAATTTTAACTGGTAATGTTTTTTTGTTGTTGGTAGAAAGAGGGGATGTTTTATTTAATTAATTAATAGTTACAAAAGTTGGTCCATTAGTCATTCTTGAACAGATTCTACCATGCATGGATGTTAGGAACACTCTCAGATTCTACCATGCATGGATGTTTTATTTAATTAATTAATTAATTATTTTTCCCAAAAGATCTCATATATAGGGATTAATTACAAAAGTAGGACATTGTGCATATTCCACTAAGCTGTTTTTTTTTTTTTTGCATTACTCCTCTCTTGGCTAGACCATCTGCGATGTTGTTAGCTTCACGAAGGATGTGACGTTGTAAGACAATCCACGCTCTACTTAGTAAGGCGTTGCAATCACAAATTAATGGAGTCATAGATGGAGCCATAGTCCCATTTGAAGTTAACCAACATATCACAATTCCAAAATCAATTTGCAGGTCTATAAATTTGAAACCAAGTTCCTAGGCAATTAATAAACCTTGTTTAGCTGCCCATAATTCTGCAGCATTATTTGTGACAAAACCAATATGCATTAAAAAGCCATTAATCCAGTTCCCTTGGCTATCCCTAAGGATAGCCCCTTCCCCAGCAAATCCTAGGTTACCCTATACACTACCATCAATATTCAAAGCTAGTGACGAACCCACGTCAAGGCAGAGGGGGGCCATTGCCCCCCCCCCCCCCCCAAAATTTGTAAAAAATATAGCACTATACCTGCTAATAGTCATATGAAAATGGAGATTTAACAGCTGGTGCTATTGCAAATATTTGAAAATTAAAAACAGACAATACGCTCATTGAAAAATATTGCACAAACTATGACATTTACAGTGGTATATATTATATAATATCATTTCATATGACCAATTCACTGGGATATGATTATGCATAATTCTCAGTAGATGTTAGTTTTGATTTTCATAAACTTTTTTATATTTATACTCCCCCCCCCCCCCCCTTTTGAATCTTGGTTCTGTCCTTGTTCAAAGCTATACTTGTAAAGTTTACTCTTGCTAAACAAGATATCTGAATTTTAACAAGTGAACTGCCAAAAAAAAAAAGCTACAACTCTCATTTAATTTCTTAAATGGAAGTTGTAGCTTTATTTTATAGTTAATATTTATTCTAAAAATATTATTAACACTCATTAATATACACTTCATACACATAATTAATGTTTATAATTTCGCATATATTATCCATATTTTTAAATATATCCACATTTAACACATGGAATAAGTTATATATTTAATACATGAAATAGGTGATATTTATAAAAAATATTTTTTATTTTTTTTCAGATTTTAGTTGAAATTTTTTTTTGGGCTTTTTTTTTTTTGCTTGAAAGTAGAACAAATAAATTTTTTTTTTTAATTTGAGGGTGTTCTTATTTTTTTTTAAGGGTAAACAAATATAAAAAATTTAATTATTATATAAAAAAAAAATCAAGTTAGGGTGTTCCCAGGATCACCCTGAGCATAATGTGGTGCCGCCATTGGGTCCTATCCATTATGGCAAGCCAAAATACCAGTTAGTAGAGAAGTACAATCTTATATTGGCCTCTAAGTTCATCAAAGAAAGCCGCAAGGTTATAGACAAATTATACAAGAAGGTTGAGGAAAACATCATGGAACTGAGGGAATACTACGAGGAGGACGCGACTAAAGACTACCCTGATAAGGCCCTTGCTTGGATTTTGTTCCTGGATGGCTGTGCAATACTCCAATACATATACTACTCTACTACTAATAAGTTCGAAGATTTGAATATAAAACATGACTGTGCATTCCTTGGACAACAAGATTTGTTTTTGCTAGTGAACCAACTTCCTCATCGTCTCCTGAAATAGTTTACGAAGTTGAGTGTGAAGGAAAAAGAGTTGAAGGAATCGATTAATATTTTCATTGAAAATGTGTTCGATCAAAAATTAGAGGGGCATCAAGAAAAATGCAAGAAAAGGGAGAGCCTTCATTCAAATGAGACTCCACATGAGGACAAGACTCTTGGATGGAGAAAGGAAACCCACCCATCTTCTCCACCTTCTGAGGACAAGACTCTTGGATAATATAAAAAAGGTTAATAATAGTGTTAGGGACATATTTATGTAATTAGCTAATCATTGGACAAAACGCACTTTATTTATAACTGGGTAAATCTAGGATGAGTTTAGTATTTCAAAAAACAAGTGTTCAAGTTAAGTATTAAAGTCATGCAAGTCTGGCCAAGAAACAAGTGAAGGAAGTGTTGTTCATTAAAGCTCGACAGAAGTCTTGACAAAGTCCTTTCTATCGAGATTTAATGTTAAAGATTGACAGAAGTTCGACACAAGCTGTATCTGTCGAAAATTATGAAATCATATTTTCCAGATCTAATTACACGCATATTCCTATGTATTTGTATAGGGTTTCTTTTCTTATAACCCTAAACATATAATGATTATTTTAAAGGCCATCGTGCGACCAAATGCAAAAAGTGACCTAGTTCATCATTCTCTCTGAAGAAGTTATTGCGTCTATACGCCAAAAGTTTTGTGATCAAGGAGCTTTTTAATCTTCATTATTGATGAACTGAAGAACTTTGCAGCCAATAATCTTCTTCAAGTTGGTGAGTTAGTCATGCACTAGGATCCATGCATCATTGGTTAGTCACGTACTAGGATTCGTGCATTGAACGAAGAGATTGCCGCTACAATACAAGTCCAATTGGGTATTGGAGTAAGGGTTCAACTGTAGGTTGGTATTTTAAGATAGGTCAAAGGGTTTGGTAAGATTCATTATACTTGTAACCACTTGTGATTGATAATAGTGGATTCTCGGGAGTCGTGATCTTAAATTCACCCGATGGAGTTTTGCCTCGGTGGTTTTTTCCATTTGTAAACAAATCACACGTGTCAAATTTATTTTCTGCTGTATTTAGTTATTTGGTGATTTCTTTGTGCTACCATGCTATTGCATGTAATTTGACTAATTAATTAACTTAGATAATTAATTAATTTGCAAGGGCTTAATTCATTTTAACCCAATAAGTGGTATCAGAGCGAGCACACTCTGATTAAGTTTTGATCTTTGTTGTGTGATCCATTAACCTCTGTTTGTCATGGATAGATGACAGTTTCTTATTATACCTCCTTTATTTGATGGCACTAACTATGCATACTAGAAAGCACGTATGAGAGCTTTCTTACAGTCTTTAGATAAGAAAGTGTGGCAAGCTATGAAGATTGGTTGGACTAAGCCAAAGGAACCACCGACTGATTGGGATGATCCAAAGATCAAAGTAGCAAACTTCAACAGTAGAGCATTGAACACCATATTCTGTGCGATCACGAATAAGGAGTTTAAGAAAATACACCTGACTAAAACTACAAATATACACATGGGGTGGTAAGCTAAACTGTGTCCAGAGACGAGCTTCTCTCTCACTTTTGTAAAACTCCTTCCACATGGGGTGGTAAGCTAAACACCTCATGCTCGGGCTTTGTCAAAGGCCCGAAGTTCCTTAACGGGTGATGACATTCACTCTTACTCATTTGTCTCACTATAACTCCACATTAAGCCGTAAGCTCATTTTCTTCTTGCTTTGATAGAGGATCTTTCTATCGACTTTCCCTCTCACTTCATTACATCTATTCTAGATGTGTACTTGGACACTGCTACCCATGATAAGCTCATTTTTCCTTCGATTATCATGCAGATCTTGCAGCACTTTCACATTCCCATTCCTTCCTCTCCTTTCTTCACCACCATGGGTGCTATCAACGCTGGTATTGTTCAGCAAAGCGAGGCCTAGCTTCAACCAGAGCGACCATGAGTGGAGACGGATGATACTGCCGCTTTTACTATTCCATCTTCTTCCGCTCCTTCTACCTCCGTAGTTGCTGGAGTGACCCTTAAGGCCATCATGGCGCAGTTTTAATAGATGGACGCTGACTTTGGTGGTCGTCTTAACTATCTCACAAATGAGATGTGTCAGATGAACACCTGAGTTGGTCGCATTGCCCGTCGACAAGCTCACATGGATGGCTTTGCACCTTCTTCCTCTCCTTCTCTAGATGCCTCGGCTAATGAGAGTGATGGTGATGATGATGATGAGGATGATGCTAACTCTTCCGATGATGACGATGATAGGCCAAGAATGCATTGACCCATTTGGGTAAATTAACCAATTAATTAGTCAAATAAATTAATTAGGTCAATTCAACATGCAATAAGCATGGTAGCAGAATCAAATCACCAAATAACTAAATGCAGCAGAAATTAAATTTGACATGGGTGATTTGTTTACGAATGGGGAAAACCACCGAGGCAAAATCCTACAAAGTGAATTTAAGTCACCACTCCCGAGAATCCACTATTATCAAAACAAGCGGTTACAAGTAAAGGAATTTCAGTACCTTATACCAACCTATAATTAAACCCTTACCCCAATACACAATTGGACTTGCAATGTAGTGACAATATCTCTCCTTTCAATGCACGGCTCCTAGTACGTGACTAACTAATCAATACGTGGATCCCAGTATTCGGCTTACACACCAACTTAAGAAAGATGTTGGCTACAAAGTTTTTTAGTTTATCCACACGATAAAGATCAAGAAGCTCTTTGGTTACAAAATCGTACGGCGTACAAAATGCAGTAGCGTCTTCAAAAGAAAGATGAACTAAGGCAAATTGTCTCCGATTACAATTTGAGTGAATAATCACTTTACATCAAGTTGCATCACCTTAGACGGCCCTTAAAATAATCCTTATACATGTTTAGGGTTGTGAGAAAAAAAACCCTACACAAATAGCTTGGATATGAGTGAAAAACATATTTGCAAATCTAATTTTCGTAAACCTCAATAGATAGGTTATCTGTCAAGCTGCTGTCGAGCATCAGGCTAAAAGCTCCTTTTAAACCTCGATAGATACAATCTGTCAAGCTATCTGTCAAGTTTTAAAATACAGCACTTCTTCACTTGTTTCTTAAACAGACTTGCATGGATTTAACTCTTGACTTAAACACAATGTTGCTTGAAGACTTAAAACATCCTAGATCTACCCAATTACAAGTAAAAATGCGTTTTGTCAAAGGATTAGCCAATTATAAATGACATTTGTTCATATCAAGTTCTATATATGTCCTAACAGACGAGATGACAACCTCTCGGTGACTTGCCTTTTGTCATTCATGACAAAAAGGGGGAGTAATTTTGGGTTTGAGAGTAGTCTTATACTTAGGAGGAAAGTTAGTATAGGATTTTTTTTTTTTGGGTTAAGGGGTGTGTATATCTTTTTGAGGGATGTAGTGAGGCTTATATGTACTTTTCTTTCTTTTTAGTTCTTTAGCCTCTTGAATATAGGTCTTGTGGCCATTTTATTATGACATACATTGTACATTAATTTATTATATATTGATGATGATGTATGTTCATTTTATTCACCTCTCCATGTGTTGTTTATTTTCTCTTTTTATACACATTTTTCTTTATGTACGCAATTTTTATTTATGTTTCACACTTGATGCCTTGATGAATTTTGTTTAAGTGTTTCAGAAAGACGGGTTGTAAAATTCTATCTTGCCATGAACTCTCTTCTTACAAAGTTTTTCAAGAGTTTATGTTAGGGTTATATTTATTATGTAATTCAACAAGTGGTTATGAGTTTAGTGATTTAAGACTTTTTTCATGATTATTTGTTTTGTTGTGGTTTTGTCACGAATTGCCAAAGGGGGAGATTGTTAGGGGCATACTTACGTAATTGGCTAATTCTTTGACAAAACGCATTTTACTTGTAATTTGGTAGATCTAGGATGGGTTTGGTACTTCAAGAAACATGTGTTCAAGTTAAGTATTGGTGCCATGCAAGTCTGACCAATAAACAAGTTAGGGAAGTGCTGTTCATTAAAGCTCGACAAAATCCTTTCGATCGAGATTTAATGTTGAAGCTCAATAGAAGCTTGACACAAGTTGTATCTATCGAGAATTACGAAATTAGATTTTTTAGATCTGATTACACGCATATTCCTATGTATTTGTGTAGGGTTTCTTTTCTCACAACCCTAGACATATATAAGGATTATTTTAAAGGCCGTTGTGCATGCATTGTGTGACCAAATACAAAAAGTGACCTAGTTTATCATTCTCTCTGAAGAAGCTATTGCGTTTGTACGCCAAGGGTTTTGTGACTAAGGAGCTTCCTGATCTTCATTGTTAATGAACTGAAGAACTTTGCAGCCAATAATCTTCTTCAAGTTTGTGAGTTAGTCACGTACTGGTATCTGTGCATCATTAGTTAGTCACATACTAGTATTTGTGCATTGAACAGAGAGATTGCCGCTACAATACAAGTCCAATTAGGTATTGGGGTAAAGGTTCAACTGTAGGTTGGTATTTTGGGATAGGCCAAAGGGTTTGGTAAGATTCCTTATACTTGTAACCGCTTATGATTGATAATAGTGTATTCTCGGGAGTGGTAACCGTAAATTCACCTAGTGGGGTTTTGCCGTGGTAGTTTTTCTATTTGTAAAGAAATCAAATGTGTCAAATTCATTTTTGCTACATTTAGTTATTTGGTAATTTGTTTGTACTACCACACTATTGCATTTAATTTGACTAATTAATTAACTTGGGTAATTAATTAATTTGCAAGGAGTTAATTCATTTTAACCCAACAAATAGTAGCTAGGATAATTCAAAGAAAGATTGGCAATCCTATCACAGTGTACAAGACCTTAAAAATGCAGGGGTATGGTTGAAGCCTTGTAAAACTACCTTCTTAAATGATATTTCTTATATTCATTCATGTTTCATTGGATATCATACCATTCCTAAGATGAAGGTGGACAACTCAACAGGGTAAAAGTTCTTCAACTTTATGGCCTTTGAAATGTGTCTGTACTTCATCAACAATTATGAGATCACTTCTTACATATGCTTTCTTAATTCACTCATGAATCATGCTGACCATGTTATGGAGCTAAGGAAAGCGGGGATACTCCAAAACCTCCTTGGTAGTGACCAGGCAGTGGTTAAAATCTTCAATAAGCTTGGTGGCCAAAATGGGGTTTTACCATTTTCTCACAAACTTTCCAGCAAAATGCCTCATGTCTAAAACTATTTAGGGATATGCCCCTGTTTTAAAACTCGATTTTTAGAAAATCAAGTTTCAAATGTATAACTCGACTTTTGGACAATCGAGTTATAGTGAAGTTGAACTTAGAAAAAAAAAATTCTAGAACTCGAGTTCCATTCAAAGAACTTGAGTTTATGGAACTCGAGTTCTACTTGAATATTTTCAAGGAACTCAAGTTCGACAATTTTTTTTAAAAAATTTTCAATTCGCTATAACTCAATTGTCCAAAAATCGAGTTTTAAATTGAAACTCGATTTTTAGAAAATGGAGTTTCAAAATAGGGACATTTCCCTAAATAGGTTTAGATAATGGGCATTTTGCTAGAAAGTTTTGACGAAAGGGGAAAATGCCCATTTTGGCCTGAGCTTGGCACCAACTTAGTTCCAAACCCCAATATATATTCAGATGTAAGAGCGACAAGCATCATCAAACATTGAAGAGTCGAATGTTTCGATTCTATCATGACTATTTCGATAGCCCCTGGTCGATTCCAGCCTTATTTAGCATATTATTAGAGCTTGTGTTAAGTGGCATCCAAACTTAGTTCTCAGTCAAGCCAACTTCACGCAGTTAGAGGTAACTTATCCGTAGTAACTAGTGTGCGTTTGGCTTCAAATTAAAAAACCAGCTTATTTTATTATTCAATTTTATTTTTGCTACTATTCATCGGCCCTATTGCACTTTTTGACACTATTCATAAGTCCTACTATATTATTTCAATTACTATTATCTACAATATTTTCAGTAAAAAGTTTTCAGTTTCAGCAAAACTGTGTTTTTTTTAATTATATATATAATTTTTATTTTAAAAATCTAATTTATAAGTGGATAAAGTAATTTGAAAATTAACAGGAAAGTGGTCCTATTTTTTAGGTAATATTTTAGTGGGAGTTAGAGTTGCATTTTTACTAAATTATCCTATAGTTTTATCTCTACTTAAACATAAGGATATAGGGGCATTTTTGAATAAAAAAAATGAGAAATCCAAATAGGAGAAACCCCGTAAATAATAGTGTGTATATATAAAAGTAAAATAGATTCTCATAGGTCTAGCAAACAACCACTTAACCTTGTTGACACTCTATTTTGCTACCGATGAAAATTCAATGTTAATTAAGATAGACTTGAGCATACAATTAATGTTAATTGATTTTAACTAGTCCTTGATAAGAATAATTTTAATCAATTAAAAAATTAATTTTCATTGGTCCAAAGGAAAGAAAAGACATAAACATGCATACATATCATATGTGATAGCAACTTAAATGATAATTAGGGATTTACTATTATTAAATTTGTTTTTTCTTCTTAGAAAAACCAAAAAACTTTATTTTCAAAGTAAATCTTTACCAACGCATAATTGCCATACACCCATATCCAATCAAACCCCACCTCAGTTTTGATCTTATTGCAAAAATGTACTATACCACACCAAACTTGCTATGCGTAAATATACTATAAAGGAACCAGCTTTTTTTATTGTATCATTTAATTTTATGGAAAAAATTACCCAGTAGATATCATTTGGGACAGCTTATTTTCATTTCTTATTTTCTTCAAAAATTAAGTTGAATAAAATTACAACCACGCATGAAATAAATATGGTTTTAAAAAGCTATAGTAAACTCTCTTTTGTATAGGGAAAAAAACTATAATAAACTGACCGTGAAAATAAGTTAGATTTTGTATATCAAATACCAGGCTCACTTTTTTATTTTTTTTATTTTTTATAAACAATACCAGGCTCACCTTAGTAAATGGTGGAAATGGATAAAATAAAATAAACTGGTTCGTTGGTCATGCACACAGCTTAATCAAACTTGAGTTACAAAACAAGTTAAGACTTCATAAAAATGTGTACAGTTGATTAATTCTAGTGGTATATCAATAAGTTCTAATTAAGAGTTTAAGACTCTTCAAGCTATAGAGTTTCAATACGTCACAATCAATCTTTCGTGTATCACATTTAGCTCCTATTGTCTGAAGCACGAATGGCATAATATCGTTCTACCCTTTTTTTCTGAAAAAGATAACCGTGAATAAGAAAAAATAAAAAATAAAAAGAACAGTTTTACTTATTCTTGATACCATGCTTGATGCAAGAGATAGAAACAAAAGCAGTAATTTTATTGCAAAAGTTCATACGAAACTTGCTACGTAGGTAAAGACAATTTCACGTGTCTATCACATTTTTAAGAAGTCAAATGGCCTCTTAATAACCTTCCACCCTTATACCTTTGAAAATTAAATTTTGAAAGCTTTCATGGCCCTCAAAAGTGTTTTATCTTATTTTGAGGGTCAAAAAACCCTTAAATAAATAACCTTATTTATTAAGAATTAAAGATTTACATGTACAACCCTTGATAAATAAGGTTATTTAAGGGTCTTTTTATCTTGAAAATAAATTTTTTATTTTTTAAACTACAATTATGCACAAAATCCACATACAACAACCAAATACATCAAAAATCCAATGTACTATAACCAATCAACCCAGATCATTACAAGACAAAAATTAACATATGAAAATAAGGATATTGTAAAGGTACTAAAAGAGCTCAACAAGGCAGCCAAAGCAGAGGCAGCAGCTGAACCAAATTCAAGTGCAGAAGCCAATAATGGAACTAACTGTATAAATAAATAAAAAATAAAAATAAAAACATAAGCTGGCATTCAAAGACATTTCAAGTAGATAGATAACATTAGAATTTCCATGTCATACCTTTTTCAGGACAATTGGACGAGGAAGCTGCTCTGCTAAATTTGGAAGCTTGCGGAAGAAGGTATCCTTTGCAACAGTGTCTTTTAAATTTAGAATCTCCATAAAATGTATTGTGTCCACCAGTTTATTTTGGAAATATTCTGCCAATCCATTGGTTGAAAAACTTTATAATAAGAGGAAAAAGAATGGCAGAGAAAAGAAAATCCAAGAAGCAACATTATGCCAGAAACAGAAAAGCAGAGATGAGTATAAGAATTCATAGTGAATTTCATCAAAATAGGTACACAACTTGACATAGCCACCACTCACAAGGCACATCATGTAGCAGGTTACTAGGACTAGAGTTTCTCCAAAATTATTAAATACAATCAAGTTTAAGAACTCACCACTATTTTCAATAAGCTTTGATGTATTCAACCTACGAGAAGGCATAGCACTTAAAAGCCGCTGATAATCTTTGAAGAAAACTACAGAGAAAGAGATAGTCCAAGCCATTACTGACAAGATAAATTTATAGCACTATTTGTACTCCAACTTGTGCATCCTATTTCCATATTGAGATTGCACATAGTTTTGTAGATCGTAAGAAAAATGCTTGCATCATGAACTGAAGCAGAGATGTGAATTACAGAAAACAGGTTTTTTTGGCGCTTATAAACTAGTATTGTAGTTCTAAGGATGCAATTTCTTATTTTCAGAGATTGAATACAATTCCACAACAAAGAACTTTGATATTCAATTTAATTCCTAATAATCAAGTAAGGAAAGAGGAAGGTTTATAAAAACAAAAAACCTCAGAAATTCTTAAGAGTTATGAGAGTCATATCAAGAACTAGACAACATTAATCACAATATATATATATATATATATATATATATATAAATCTATATGTTTTGTTTTAGTAGCTCAACTATTGTATTGACAATGTTACTAACACACCACAATGCCACATTGTAAGCATTCACAACACCAAACACAACAACAGATATAAAATACTCAAAACTTTTTTTTTTAAATCTCATTTCAAGCACCAAAGGGAGATCTGAGAGGGATATAGCAAGAAAAACTTCACAAAAAATAAAATAAAATAAAAGACATAACTGATCAGTTGGGATCTCACCCTTTAGTGCATAAGACATACCTGATGATTGTAAACAACACGAACTCCCTCTGGATCAGAATGTCGTTTCCTTCAATTTGCCAAATTTCCTGCAATTCTAACATTGTCGTCCCAATGGCCTCTACTAGCACCCCCGTTTGACTTTGCGTTGTGATTTTCGGCATCCCTGCTATTCTAGAAAGGCATGTGTTGTTTGTTCTACATAAGTATTCTCCACTTGGAAAGAACTCGACCTCAAGTTACCACTATTTGGCTCATAAGGAGAGTGATAATCATTCAAGCCAGCAACATTGAAGGTAGAAGAAATGTTTATGTCTGGGGGAAGAGCAACCACATAGAAATTGTTGTTGATCTTCTTAGTAATTTGAAATGGTCCATACTTCTTGTCTTTCAATTTATTGTAAGTACCAATAGGAAACCACTCCTTCCAAAGGTAGACCAGTACCAAATCCCCAACATTGAAGATCTTCTTGTTAGGGACATATTTTATGTAATTGACAAATCTTTTGACAAAATGCAGTTTAAATGGATAGATCTAGGATGGGTTTAGCACTTTAAGAAATAAGAGTTCAAGTCAGGTTTTAAAGCCATGAAGATCTGACTAAGAAACAAGTGAAGAAAGAGTTGTTCACTAAATCTCGACAGAAGTCTCGACAGAATCCTTTTTATCGAGATTTAATGTTGAAGCTCGACAGAAGCTATTTCTGTCAAGACTTACGAAATTAGAATTTCTAGATCTAAGTTTCAGCCCATGCTGTAATATTTGCATAGGGTTTCTTCTCTCACAACCTTAGACATATATAAGACTTATTTTAAAGGCCGTCGCGAATGCAGATAGTGCCCTAGTTAATTATTCACTCTGATGAAACTACTGCGTCTTTACGCCAAGGGTTTTGTGACCAAGGAGTTTCCTAATCTTCATTATTGATGAACTGAAGAATTTTGCAGCCAACAACCTCTTCAAGTTGCTAGAGTTAGTCACGTACTAGGATCTATGCATCATTGGTTAGTCATATACTGGGATTCGTGCATTGAACGAAAAGATTGCCGTTACAATACAAGTCCAATTGGATATTGGGGTAAAGGTTCAATTATATGTTGGTATTTCGAAATAGGCCAAAGGTTTTGGTAAGATCCTAATAGTAGTGGATTATTGGGAGTGGTGACTTTAAAATCACCCAGTGGAGTTTTGCCTCAGTGGTTTTCCCAATTCGTAAACAAATCACTTGTGTCAAATTTATTTTCCGCTACATTTAGTATAATTGGTGATTTGTTTGTGCTACCACGCCGTCGCATGTAATTTGATCTAATTAATTAACTTAGGTAAGTAATTAATTTGCAAATGGTCAATTCACTTTAACCCAACATTTCTCACACCTCTTCTTATCAACAACTTCCTTGTATTTAGCATTCGAAGCTTCAAGTTTCTGCCTAACTTCTTCCTGCACTACCTGAATGCAGTTAGCCATATCTTCTACTTCTTGACTCACTCTTGGAAGCTTAGGTAAGGGTACCAAATCCAAAGCGTGTTTTGGTGGCACGCAATAGACATTGGCAAAAGGTGACTTACTCGTGCTCCTACTAACAGTGTTGTTGTAAGCAAATTCAGATTAGATTACCTAAGGTTCGGTTGACAACCTCTGTCTAGCCATCAATTTGAGGATGACTAGTGCTGCTGTAATTAAGGGATGTATCAAACCGTCTCCATAGAGTCCTTCAAAAGTGACTGAGGAACTTCGTATCATGGTCAGAGGTAATGGATTTGGGCACTCCATGCAAACGCACTACTTCTTTGAAGAACAGGTTGGCTACTTGAATGGCATCTGAGGTCTTTCTACAAGCTATGAAATGAGACATCTTCGAATAAATGTCAACTACAACAAACACAAAATCTATACCTCGCTGGGTTCGAGGAAGACCTAGTATAAAATCCATGGACAGATCCTCCTAAAGTGCTTGAGGAACCAATAATGGCATGCACAAACCAGTGTTTTGAGACTGCCCCTTAGCTGTCTGGCATATAGGACACTTCCTCACATGATTGCCCACATCTCATTTGAGTTTAGGCCAATAGTACAGCTCCTATTGTCTTGTCTCGCCCCATATGACCACCCAAACCTCTGCCATGCAACTCCCTAACAACCTGCTCCCTTAAAGAACTTCGAGGAATACATTGTTGATTCCTTCGAGAGAGAAAACCATCTTATAGACGTATGCCATCCACAACAAAGTGAATCTCCTGACATTGACTCCAAACCTTTCTAAAATCCTCATCTTCTCATATAGCTCCTTTAGATAATCAAACCCTATAACTTCTGTTCGCAGTGTAACCAGCAAAGAAGCTCATCGACTAAGTGCATTTGCTACCTTGTTAGTAACACCAGATTTGTGCTTTATAAAGAATGAAAAACATTGTATGTATGCAACCCACCTGGCATGCATTCTGTTGATGGTTGTTTGACTATTGATAAATTGCAAAGCCTGATGATCTGTAAACTACCTTCGGATCAAAATGCCGCTTCCCTTCAACCTACCAAATTTCATGCAATTCCAACACTGTCGCCCTGATGGCCTTTACTGCCACCCCCCTTTAATTTTACGTTGTGACTTTCGGCACTCATGCTACTCCAGGAAAGCATGTGTTGTCTGTTTAACATCAATTTTCTACTTAATTTCTTCCATACAACATTGATCTTAGATCTAAATACTTGATATAGTGGTTAATTTAAAAACACTTTTCCAAATTAAAATTTTTTTCTAAGTCTCACTATTTTCTTTCTAACCACAGCCTGCTTCAAATATTGCATTTTCCAGAAACTTAAAAATATGCACATTTTCAACTTACAATATTTTTTTTCAAAAGCATATATATATATATATATATATATATATATATATATATGTATGTATGTATGTATGTATGTATGTATGTATGTGTGTGTGTGTGTATTTGGCATTTGGAGGATTAGAGATGATACTATAATACTTTTAAAAGTAAATAACAGCTGCATTTTTTGTGGTTAGGAATTAGATATATATCTTTATTGTGTTTTTCTTTTATGAATGCAGTTTCCCTGTAGCTTTTATTGTTTTTATATTTTTTCTTATATTAACTTGTATAAGTTTAGATATGTAAAGTCACACTTATTATTTAAAGTAAACAAATCTATATATGTTCCAAAAGTTTTAAAACTATTATTATACTCTAATGGTGTAATTTCTAATTTATTAAGTAAAAAATATAAGGTCATATTTAATGCATAAATCTTCTACTTCTACAAGGTTTCGGAGAAATGATTAGTAGGCAGTCCAAAATTTTCTTTTTGGAAAGGGTAATTCTCTAAATTCAAACCCACAAGCTTTCTAATTTATTCAAAGACTAACATAATGTAAATTTTTGTTAGATATAACATAACATATATTAAATCACGTAAAAAATACATAGGTAATTTTTATATTTAATTTTTAAAGAAAATTAAGCACATATATTGCTTGTCGATCAAATACGCTTGCATTAGTAAATAGTGGTAAAAATGTGTTTTATATATATATATATATAAATTAACTGGTTCGTGCTCATGCACAGCTTACTTCAACTTGAGTTATAAAACAAGTTAAATCTTCATCACAAAATTGTGTAGACTTAATTAATTCTAGTGGTATATCAATAAGTTCAAATTAAGTTTTTAAATTTTTCAAGCTAGAGTTTCAATCCGTCACACTCAATATTTCGTGTATCACATTTAACTCTATTGTCTAAAACACGAATGGCATAATATCGTACAAGAATCATTTCGCTCATTCTTGATGCAAGAGATAAAAACATAAACAGTTTTATTGCAAGAGATATAAGACTATTTCACGTGTATCACATTTTTAGTTTTTATTGTTTGAAGCACGATACATGCAGTGGGTAATTAATCTGATTGAATGTCCTGGTTTAGCCAGTATACCTAGTTAAAATCTTTAAATAGTCTAGCTATTATTCAATACCTTAACCCCAAATAGATATATTCTTAGATAAGTACCATAGCACAGCTAGAATATGACAAAGTATATATTTTTTTATTGCATGCACAGATAAATCATAAAGACTAGGCTTCATTGCAAAAGTGTATTATAAAATTTGCAATCTAAATAAAGTCAGGAGGAAAAGCTTTTGTTCACTGTATCATAGAACAACTAGCTGTATATTAGAGTAGCATAAAGCTGGTATAAATTAAAGCAAAGACTCCAATAAAATTATGCATGTTTAATATATGAGGGCTTGTGGGGTGTGGGGAGTAAAGGCCGGAGTTCAAATCTCCAAGAAGAAACTTCACACACGTGTACACTTAGATTAAATTAGAGCAAAATTTCTATCTTATATATATAAAAAATAACAAACCTGTTCAACGGATAAATGCATAAAGCTAGTCACCATCAATGCTTTATTCAGAAAAGGATACCATATATATAGTGAAACCCTAGCAAGTTTCTTTTTTATTTTTGGTAAACAACCGTCTCAAGCAAGTTTCAGTTTCTTTTATATTTGTTTCCACATATCTGGTACTGGCAGATTAAATTTCAAGCCTGCCATTTTTATCAAGTCATAAAATATAGTTGATTAGGAAAAGTCAAAAGTGTGTATATGTATTCATAACTTTTAAAGAATCCAATAGAAGATGTTGGCATAAAAGTTGTCTGTGGATGTATAATAGAATTTTTTTTAAAAATTTAGATAATTTTGCCTAAATTGACCCATAATAATTAATTAGTGTATAATTGTATAAATTTATAAGTTTTTTTATAGTAATTGTATAAATTTATATTGATATTGTTCATTTTTCATTCAATTTTCTATTATTTCTTTACATATCTCGAGGAAGAAAAAAATGTGTGGACAGTAATTGTTGTGTGAAAAAAAAGAGAAAAAAATTACAAAAATAAAGAAAAATTGATATTTTAATGAAATATAATATAAAATAGATAATCTAATGTGTGGTGTTTTGAAAAATATGTATATAAAAAAATGTAGATTCTTATATTAAAATAAACATAAATTTTTGTATAAGTTGATGGCCCTTAGAGCACTCACATTAATACTTGTATAATAGAAAATGTATCACATTTTAGCCAACAAATCTCAAAATTTACTCTCATTTGGTCATGCAAATTTATGTAAAAATACATGATTGTTACAGTAACCGTACCTATAAATATATTAAGGCACTATTCATTTTGTATTAAGTTTTTTAATATTTCTTTATGTATTCTGAGAATGAAGGAAGAGGTTAAATGGTGGTTTTTATATGTAAAGAAAGAGAAACAACTAAGTTTTTTTTTAAAAAAAGTTGATATTTTATTGAAATGTAGCATGCTATAATTGGTTTGTGATCTAGATTCTAGACAGTTAGAAGTATTTGTGGCTGCTCTCTTTTAATTTCAGCTTCTTGTTCTTTGTAATATCTTTGCATGTGTGTTTCAAAAAATCTTGCTTATTCATGGAAAGAAAAATTGCGACACTACTCTTAAATTCCTCAAGCAAAGTTTATCAAGTATATTCAATTCTACGACATGGATGAGTTGCATCGGAGGAACATAGTCATAAGACATTTATTACTTAAATTATTTTAAATTAAATAATCATTCATTGCATGGTTTGAGTAGTGCCAATTTTTAATATTAAAAAAAATCATTCATGGCATGAATCTTTCACTTTTGCATGGTTTGAGAAGTGCCAATTTTTTTGGACCCATGCTAGCCAATTGTCAATTGGCATTATGACTTTAAGACATAATTTCAATTATTTTTTTGAGTGTGTAACAAATTTTTCCCTTAAACAATTGCCTTAGTGCATTTGAACTTTACTCATATATAAGGTATCAAATTTACGTACTTCTTTGAAGTCCAAACTAGTTTTTTATTCAGGTTTGAGTGTTCGATGAAGCCGTACATGGCAGCATGAGCACGAACCAAACCATTTTTTTTTTAACCTTTTTACTAAAGCAAGAGTGGTATGTGATGCCCAAATTTCAAAATACTTTTCCTATAAATTGTGGGTTACTCCTTCATGTTTATGCAGCAAGATTGCTATCTAATGTGGCGCACTTTGTCAGAGTTTCCTTATGATTCGAACCTAGCTAGTACATAGTTCGCATCAACATATCTATGATAAATCGTGCTTCAAACAAAATAATTAAGAACATATGTGATACACGTAAAAGACTCTTTACCTACCCAGCAAGCATGGTATACACTGTTGCTATAGATCTGTTGTCAATGTGATACACGAGAGATTATTTGCAGGCATTGCTGCCCACGGAAGGAAAGTTTATTTTCCGTACAATAGTGAAGTATGCAAACTAAATTGAAATGAAAAAGAAAATTTCTGAGATTTTTTTTACCAAAAAGAAAATGTAAACTAATTTGGTAAAACAAAAAATCAACAGGTGACTAAATCCCTCCAATTCCTTGGGGAGATTTGGATTAATTCCTTATCACCGATGCCTTATTGTTTTATCTTAAGGGCGGTTTCATGACATATTTCCATTGATCAATGTCTATTTTATATCATTAAGCTGGTATAAAAGCAAAGACCAAAATAAAATTATGTATGTTTAAATACTGGACCTGTTAAAATGGATAAAGACAAAAAGCCAGTCACTATCAATACCTTATTCAGAAAAGTGTACCATATATGTAATGAAACCCAAGCAAGTTTCTCTTCTTTGGTAAACAACCCCAAGCAAGTTTCAGTTTCTTTTATATCTGTTTCCACATATCTGGTAGATTAAATTTTAAACTTGTGATTTTATCAAGTCATAAAATATAGTTGATTAAGAAAAGTCAAAAGTGTGTATATTTATTCCCAACATTTAAATATTCGAAGAGAACATGTTGGGCTAAAGTACATGCAGTAGTTGGTTTGTGATCTATACAGTAAGGAGTGTTTGCGGCTGATCTTTTAGGGTTCGTTCGGTTGGAGGAGTGGAAAAATAGGAAGATAGAAAATTGTGAGAGGATGAAAAATATTTAGCTTTCCCTCTTGTGTGTTCGGTTGGAGGGGTGAAAAAGTGAAAGAATGGAAAACTCTTTTGTTCTGTTGGAGAGAAAAATTGAATGATGGAAAATGTAATTTATATAAATTAACTATTATATCCTTGTTACATAATATGTAAAAAATAAAATTTATTTATACTCATTACATAATATAAAATTTATCATATCATATATATAAATTTTTATTTTTATTTTTATTATTATAATGTAAAAATTCAGCCTTCAGGTAACTTTGAAGGAAAAAGAGAGAGAGAGAGAGAGAAGAGAACGTTGAAAAAAAAAATAAGTGGAAAAAGGGTATTTTTGTAAAAGTGCTACTATAACACTTTTATCTCCAGATTTTCCTTTCGATTTGGAAAGAAAAAAAATGTGGGACCGGAGAGAAAACTTTCTCCCCAGTTTAGTTTTCTCTCCTTCCTATTTTCCTTCCCCAAACGAACATTGAAAAACAGTATTTTCCACTCTATTTTCCATCTTCCCTATTTTCCACCCAAACGAACCGTGGAAAGCTGCATGTTATTTGTAATATCTTTGTATCTATGTTCCAAAAATTCTTGGTCATTCATCAAAAGAAAAAAAAGGCAGCAGTCTTAAATTTCTCAAGTAAAAGTTTCAACGCACTATCAAGTATATATAAATTAAATTCTAGAACATGGAATGTTGTCTAAGAGAAGCAGGGGAAACCGGCAGTGACCACGACCAACCTGCTGAGGAGGCACAGTCAGAGGGTTTCATTCCCAAAACGCTTGCAGGAAGCCAGGTTTAAAACGGTAACGGAGGCAGAGGAAAATTTGATGAATTTATATCCAACCAGTTTTGCATTTTTACCTAAATTTTATAAATTTAAAAGTGTAGTAGGACACACATTAAGCCATCTATTTTTGAAAATATTTTTTCGAAAATTGAAAAAGCTATCAATACTTTTTTAATTCCCTAGAAAATATTTCCAAAAAATGATTAATTATTGTGTGCCCTTAAGGCACACATCAGCAAAATCCAATTTTAAATGACCAGACAATTTGCAGAATGTTAAATCTAAAAAACAAATTGTGCAATGGAAAAAATAAAGAAAACTTGATATAGAGAGGATCCTAGGAGCACACTCTGAATACCGATGGTGGTTTATCTTTATATTTATGTGGCCTATTAAGCCCAATGGCTGTTTTTTTTTTTTTTTCCTTCTTTCTTTTTTCAGACAACTGAACGAAGTAGATTAGTAGATGAAACTTATTATCCAAAAGAAATGTTGAATTATTTCAATTAAAAATCCAACTATATATTTTGTTAATTTCTGAAAATGTAAGCCCTCCATACAGGCTCGATGCAAAGAGGCAAAACAAATGAATAGGAAGAAGTAGTAAAAGAAATTAATTTTATAGGGTTGATTCCAGTGCTATTATTACTAACATAATCTGACAAGTTTTCTTTGAACCAAAAAATAAGTAAAAATTCTGGCAGGTTTCAATCGGCATAACAGAACTCTTCCTCTTATGACAAAATGAGTAGCCAAAAGAGAAAAGACCATGAAAATAACCTTAATAGATTCGAATGACACAACGCTCATCCTCTTCAATGCTTTTCACTTTTATGCCCAGGTGCCTTAATCTAGCCACCATTCTTCCCTTGATATCTTCCAAAGGCACTGCAGGCAGAGCAACTAGGGAAGTTTCCTAAAAAAAATTAATATCCTGTCAGAGGAAAAGGGAATTGCATATAGAAAAGTGGGGATCCTACGATTTCTCTCTATCAGCTCCACATTGTTGTTCAGATTTGAATATCTCTGGTCCACGAAAACCATTTTGTTTACATCAAATGGGTGTTCTTTAACCCCAGCCAAAATCCCATAAGCCACTCAGTAACCAGGATTATAGGGCCACTCACAACAAGAACCATGGCAGCCTGAACTGTGAAACTATCATTGCAAATCAACAAAGATTTCGGCTCCTCATGAATAACCTTAATAACTTTAGCTTGGTGAAACTTGACACCATTTGATATGCATTGTTGCAGTATTTTTTACTTCAACTGCTTTTGAATAACCCTTCCACAACGGTCTATCAAGGTTCTTCTCTGACAAATCATCAATAAACACAGCAGCTCAAGTCTCCAGAACAGGTAGTTGCAAGGCAATCAAGTAAGTCTGTAAAGTTGTGATTTACAACTATATTTTATGTTGGCTTTATTCCATGACAAAAAGGGTTGTATATGCTTTAATTTGTTCCTTATATTTTGTGGGATTTTATTTTATTAGGTTTAGTATTAAGTTGGTGAAGAATCGAGCATGAATTGAAGAACAAGTGGATTTCGCGAGAAGCTCGCGAGAAGCTAATCCACGAAAGAGCCACATGAGAAGCACATGTTAAAAGCTGAAGAGTCATACCAGCCCGGAGGATTTCGCGAGTGTCTCGCGGGTAAGGCCTTCTCACAAGATACTCGCGAAACTCTCTGCCTGGAAGATTTTTAAGTGTGACTTTATTACCCTTCACCCATACTATATATACCCTCATTACTCTCAGAAATTGTAAGAAGACCATTCAGAGAGAAAAACCCTAGATAGGTTTTCTACAACACACACCCATCTTTTAGAGAGAGAGAGCTACTCATCCTTAGTGAGAAATCATTGTAGCCACTTCTCCTTCCCTCTCCCATTGTCATACCTTGAGAGGAGATTTGTACTCAAACACAACCCACACATTTTCAGAGTGAAGAGAGTGTTTTGGAGTTTGAGAAGTTTTGGGGATTTGCCAAAAGAAGCCAGTGAGGTTTGGCGGATGCAATCGAGCGTATTACGGGGATCCGGAAAGCTAGACAAGACACAGTTCTAAGAAGCCTTGTTGGAGTAGAAGCTAAATGGGCTTAGGTGCATTGGGTATATTAGGCTTGAAGGGTCTCTTGCTATTCGTGTATCCCAACTTATTGTCTAGTGGATTGATTTATCACTTAGAAGGAGGCGGAGAGGTTTTTTTCCGAATTCTTCGGTTTCCTCTTCAATAACACATCAACATGTTATCTTGTGTTTGCACCTTTCTTCCCTTACTCTTGTACTTTACTTTTATTGTTTGTTGTTCATGTTTATGCACTAAAATAGTTATCGGTTTATTGCGCCTCATTTACTCTTATTTCGCACTTAGATAAGTTAGAGTAAAAGTAATCTAGCCATAATCTTTTTTTAGGGGGTATAAACAAGCTCTTGGTTCTTAACACAAATCTGAGCTTTCAATTGGTATCAGAGCGAGTACACTTGTATTGGTTGCATTACCTAAGTGTGATCCTTGACCTCTTATGTGCGTTGCCATGGATTGTGTTTTGTATGCTTTTATGGATGTTGTTGAGTGTAACATGTCATGTGTTTGTGAAAATGCCTCTATGAGTGTTAATTCTCAAAATTGTGATGACATGTTACATGAATCTATGGGTGTTGTTGTTGATATTCCAAATTTCAAACTCTTGAAGAAAAAGTTTAAGAAGTTTCATAAGAATTGAGCAAGCTCTCTAGTGAAAAGGATGATTTGATTGCTAAGCTCAATGAATCCAACAAATTGGTTGAAATGTATAAGAAACTTGCTAAAAAATCTTGTGAAAAGTTGAAAGAGTTTGAATGTTTGAATATGGACTTATATGCTAAACTTGTTTTGTCTAACAAACTTGTTGATGAGCTAAAATGTGAAAATGAATCTCTTAAGATGCATGTCAAGTGTTTGATTTCTGAACCTACTGCTAAAAATGATGAAAATATTTGTTGCAATCATGTTGTGGTACCGGATTTTATGCCTATTATGAGTTCTACCTTTAAAAACAAATCAATGTACATTCCTCCACACAAAAGAAATCAAAAGGTAGAGAAAAAAGCTCTTAAGCTAAAACTTCCGTTTAGGTCTCAATCTAAGGTTTTGGAAGGATCTAAGTTTGTTTCAATTTGCCACCATTGTGGTGTGATTGGTCATATAAGACCTCAATGTCCAAAGTTGAAGAGAGAACAAAACCATGTTGCTAGATCCTTTCTCAAAAAGTCTAGTGGACCTAAACACATTGTTTGTCACCATTGTGGTGTTTTTGGTCATCTAAGACCTCATTGCTCTAAGTTTCAAGCTCTTAAGAGAATTGAAAGAAAAGAGAAACTTGAGCTTTTTGGAAGTTGTGCTATGAAAGCAAAACCGGATTTAGGGGAAAATTGTATGTTGTTGAAACAAGTTGTTAATCCTCTTACCTCCTTGTCTATGTGTATCTTTGGTTCTCATTCTTCCAACTCTCGTCTCACTTCTCATGAGACACTCATTCCGAACAATCATTCCGTTTGGAAGAGAAAGGGTTCCTATGGTTGAGCTTATACTCTTTTGGTCTTTGATCTAATTCTTTCGATCTTTGTAGGACCCTTCATGCATTAGATGCTTCATTGTCATGCATTTGTGCATCTTGCATTTCTTTATATGCATTTTTTTTGTTTTAATCTTACCTTTATGTTTTTGTTTTGTGTGAGTAAAAATCCAAAAACACATAAAAAGTGAAAAATTCAAAAAGATTAATCGTATATGTTTGAGCACATTTCACATGTGAGTTTGACCTAATACCTTCGTACTAATGGCGTAGTGCATTTACAAGTGTAGTTTGTTTTGTATGCACATCTATCTTTGTGCAAAAAATCATGAAATCTATGTGTGATTATTGTAAATCGATCTTCAAGCTTGTCATGAATGATTACTTAATAGTGTTGTTGGTCTTGATACATGCATAGACTTGTTCATATATATCTTCCCATGTTTTTATGTTTTGCCTCTATAGTTCATCAAATGTAAAATCTCGAAAAGAGATATTGAGTTGCAAAAGTCGTTGCACATACTAGTATTTAACTAGGAAAAAGGGAAAGCGACTTGTATTGAAATTTATGGTGCCTCAAAAAGCCAAAGGTTTACTCTCAAAGTTGAAATATCAAAAATTTCAGGCATTAATCTCAAAATGAGATGTAATGTTATTATATGATCAAAAGTTATAAGTTGTAAGAAGCTAAAAAGAAAAGTTTCAAAGTTTTGTGATCACTTTTTGTGAGAGGTCATATATGTTCATTTCTATAATTGAGATAGACCACTTGACTTAGTACTAGTTATGTATGGCTTGATTAAATTGATCATTGAAGCTTCACTTTAGACTAAGGACTATTCCGTATTTGATACACACACACACAACACACAACACACAAGTCTATTGTTCAATAAATGCTTATTTCATTTGTGTGATTGTGCATGCTCAAATGTGATGTGTGTGTGCTCAATCATATGTGGATCAAACCAAAAAGATTTTTGTTCTTTTTTTTTTTTTTGCTTTTGGAAGTGATTTGTATCACCCATTTTTTCAAAAATTTTCAAGTTGTTTTTGTTTGAAAAACATGTTTTTTGGGTGTTTTCATAACTTATCTCGTGTGTAAGCTCAGTCACGAGTTATATGATCCAATTCTCAAGTTTTTCAACTTTATATAGAGAGTTTCGCGACTATTTCGCGGGTAAGGTCTTCCCGCAAGTTACAAGCGAAATTACTAGCGAAATTTTCGCGAGAAGCTAACCAGCGAAAATTCCTAACTTCCCACGAAAATTTCCAGATCAGCTTTTTAAAGGGCATTTTGTGGGACATTTGTTTTAAACTTCTCCCATCTTCTCCCAAACCCCTATTTTCATGATTCTACATCAAAACCCAACTAAATTCAAGTGTTTTTCATTCCATTAACATCTCTAAGGTAATCTTTAACTCTTTTCATTAATTTTGATCCTTAAATTATGTTTTTGAGGTTTTTATGTTCATAGTTGGGATTTTCTCAAATGAGAGTAGGAAAACTTATTTTTTGTCAATCTTTTTGATTGGGTTTTGTTTTAAATGATGATTCGCTTTGAATGTTGGCTCCTTGTGGCAAAAATAACATGTATTTAGGCAAGATTTTCATATGTTTATGCAATGTTTAACATACATGTGTAGTGTGTGCACTCTATGTAATTGATAAAATGCCTAAATGGCATTTTCTCATTGTTTTGGACTCCGATGAGTACTAAACTTTGAGAATTACCATGATTATGCATGTTTATCATGTTTTGATCATTAGTTGTATTTTTTATACACTTTGCCCCATGAGTGCTTGTTCATGCATTGGTCATGCATCTCACATGCACACTAAATGCACCTTTGCTGCACAAACTCTAACACATGACATGTTTTGCATTCACTTATGCTAGTTAAGTCTTTTTATACCTTTAAGCACATATAACATGTTCTTGTTCTTGTGTCTATGTCATGCCTAGGTTTATATCTTGTTTCCACATCCTTAGTATGTCATGTTTACCTTATGCTTTGTAGAATTGTGTCTTTAAGATGTTTTATCTTTTGTTTAAGCTTCATTTTCTCATTCATCCTATACCCCTCATGCAACTTACCTTTATTCATATCTTCTTTTCTTTCCCTCATTCCTCTTGTTTCATTTGTCCATTCATGAAAAAAGGGGGAGAGTATACTAGAGAATATACCAGATTGTATCTGTTCGATTTTAGACCCCTTAACACAACCAAATTAACCTAGTTATTTAGCCAAGTTATTAACTTAGTTAAATTAAGCAAATCTAGGTTAACACAAGTATACCATATCATGCAAAGTAACGGAAAAATAAAGAACACAATGATATGATGACCTAGGAAAACTAAACCGGTAAAAAACTTGGGGAGGATTTAACCTAACTATCCTCAAGGTAAAACTGAATCCACTATGAAGAAATTGAGGTTTTTACAATAGATACTTAGACCACTAATGTCAAGTTTCTCCACAATATCAAGCATGTTCTAAATCAAGAGAGATATCATAATTCATGTAATCCTCAAAACAAATAAAACAAGACACAAAATAAAATATTTTTGTCTTCTTGAAATTTTTCAATGTTTTTGGATTTTTTTTTAAATAAAAAAACAAAAACAAAACAACCAAAAACAAACATAAAACATGTCCACAAACAATTGAAAGAATTAAATTAGGAACAAGTCAACAACACTCACCTTAGAGAATCTTTTCTCACCCATATAACACGAATCTTCGGCTTTGTAGGTGAAAATCCATGAGAAGTAGTGTATTTGAGAGATTACACCAATTTTCTGAGAAAGACTAAAATCTTGCAATTTCCTTTCACAAGCCAACAAGCTTAAATTTTTCAAAAGCATATGAAACAATTTATATGGACTTATGGCAGGAGAAATACCATCACATATCCTAGATTGAAATACAGAATGCTTAAATTTTAATTTATGACAATTAGGAAGAATGTGACCGAAGACACCACAAAAGTGACAAACAGAACAAATTTAGGAACATCAGTATCCCTAACAGCAAATCTAGTCCCAGATTTTGGTTTTTGCCTCAACAAAGAACAATTTGGTCTAATATGACCAACAACACCACAAAGGTGACAGGTAGGCACAAAAACAGATTTCTTATGCTCTCTAATGGTAGGTTTAGACAGGTTTAGAAATTTCAGAGTTTACATTAGAACTTTTACCTTTGTCTAACCTAGCAAAATAAGTCTTTTTTTTTATTATTCCTCTTGAAATGAGGGATATGAACTTTTTCAGTTTTAGGCTTAAGAGAAACAGAAACACTTCTGTTATCAACAGCAGGCTTGGTACTAGTCAAATTTTCAATTTTTGCCTTAAATTCAACTAATTCGTGTTCCAAGCTTTTCATCTTCTCATCTTGAGAGGAAATTTGATTTCTAAAAAATTCATTATTTTTATTAGATTCATCTAATCTCACAATCAATTCCTCTTTTTCAAGATTAGCCAATTTTAACTCTTGCTTGAATTTCTTAGCAATTTTCACATATTTCAATAATTCCTTACAAAGAGTTTCACAGGCATCAATAAAATCAACACAAACAACAGTATCCTTTTTATTCAAATCATCACAGTAAAAAACAGTAAGACAAAAGATCTAAAGATCTAATAGGGATCAAGGATCAGCTCTTAGATCAAAATATCTAAAACAAAAGAGCTACCCGCTCTGATACCACTTGTTCGATTTTAGACCCCTTAACACAACCAGATTAACCTAGTTATTTAGCCAAGTTATTAACTTAGTTAAATTAAGCAAATCTAGGCTAATACAAGCATATCATATCATGCAAAGCAGCGAAAAAATAAAGAACACAATGATATGATGACCTAGAAAAACCAAACCGGTAAAAAACCTGGAGATGATTTAACCTAACTATCCTCAACGTAAAATTGAATCCACTATGAAAAAAATTTGAAGTTTGTACAATAGCGACTTAGACCACTAACATCCTATTACTACCTCGAGTAGAAAACTTACTATCACGACCACGTGATAGCTCCGAGTCCACGGACTACTTTCTTCTTGGATTCCTAGCAAGCGAGTCTAAATCTTCTGTCCCACTTTTCCTGTTCCACTCTATACTCCACCAATAAAAACTTGCCACGTGTTCATCTAATTAATTAAATATTACTATTAATTAATAACCGTAGCATTAATAAGTCAATAATGATAGTATTTAATTAATTAGATGAACACGTAGCAAGTTTTTATTGGTGGAGTATAAAGTGGAGCAGGAAAAGTGGGACAGAAGATTTAGACTCCCAGCAAGCACAAGCACCACCGCTTGTATATCGTTAAGCTCTAAATGCAGCAACTGAATGATCACCAAATTCTTGACATAGTCTTGATTCTTGATAACCCTAAATATATGTGAAGGAAAACACTTCTAGATCTCACAAGAGATTGACATACACAACAACAACAACAAAGACTCTAGAGAGCTTTTGGGTACAAACCCTAAATACAAAAAGAGGCACACTCTTCTCTCTCTTAGAAACCTTTAAAAACATGCTTAGAGTTTCCTTTATATAGTGGGAGAAGTAGACCTGAAACCCTAATCCATAATGGGCTTGGGCTGAGTTGGAAAAATCTGCAGAAAAATAATCTGCACGACTTTCGATCGGTCGAGTATAATTCTCGATCAATCGAGCTAGGCAGAATTGCACAGTAAATTCTGCAGCAACTTGATTCCAACTTTACATATAAGACATATACTTTGAGCAGTTTAAACAAGACTAAAACGTTTTGATCATGGTTTGCCAACATTACAAATTAATGTTCTAATACATTTAAATCTAAAGGTCTTAGAACCTAACAGTATTGTCATTTCTATATGACTCATATGCACATTCTTAGGGGGAGAAATTCTACCTCGTGCACCTTCGTAAGAGGAGAAAGCCATAGGAGAGATGCATATACCAAGGGAGAGAAGACAATTTTTATGAGAAAACTTTGTTTTTGCTTTTTGCTTGTTTTCTCGTTGTTTTATGGTGCTTTGAGTTACATTTAGTATCTATGCTTTGTTGCTCTCATCGCATCGTGTTTATGTGTTGGAACACACTTGTGCCCTTGCTGGATCTTGTATCCTTAATGTAAATACCTTATGTGTTTTGCATTGGTTATGTGTTCTTATGCCCTTGTTGGATCTTGTATCCTTAATACAAATACCTTTTGTGTTTTTCATTGGTTGTGTGTTCTTGTGCCCTTGTTGGATTTTGTATCGTTGATGCAAATACCTTTTGTATTTCGCATTGGTTATGGGTTGAACATGCTTATATCCTTTGTCATTGTGCCTTATAGGTCGCATGTTCAGATGATCATTTGTTTTGCTATATGATCATTGTAGTCATTTCCATATAACTGTTATGTGTTTGATCAAGTTGCTTATATGTTTCACATTATGTTTACTTGATCGCATTTTACTTGTTACATTATACTTGTCCTTTTATCACTTGCTTTACCTTAAGGGTCTAATGTGTTTTGTGCAAGTGTTTCAGGTTACAAATATATATGTTCCAAGTGCTTCACAGCTTCTAGATTTAGGTGTGAGTGAGTTTTTCCATTGTTCCCAAACTCACGTTTAAGTGTAGAGACTGTTATAGGGTGTTTTTTCAAGGAATAGCCAAAGGGGGAGATTGTAAAGTTGTGATTTACAACTATGTTTTATGTTGGCTTTATTCCATGACAAAAAGTGTTGTATTTGCTTTAATTTGGTCCTTGTATTTTGTGGGATTTTACTGTATTAGGTTTAGTATTGAGTTGGTGAAGAATCGAGCATAAATTGAAAAACAAGTGGATTTCACGAGAAGCTAGCAAGAAGCTAACCCACGAAAAAGCCACGTGAGAAGCACATGCTGGAAGTTGAAGAGTCATGCCAGCTTGGAGGATTTCGTGAGTGCCTCGTGGGTAAGGTTTTCTCGCGAGATACTCACGAAACTCTCTGCTTGGAGGATTTTTAAGTGTAACTTTCTTACCCTTCACCCATACTATATATACCCTCATTACACACAAAAATTGTAATGAGACCATTCAGAGAAAAAAAACCCTAGACAGGTTTTCTACAACACACACCCATCTTTTAGAAAGATAGAGCTACTCATCCTTAGTGAGAAATCATTGTAGCCTCTTCTCCTTCCCTCTTTCATTGTCATACCTTGAGAGGAGATTTGTACCCAAACGCAACCCACATATTTTTAGAGTGTAGAGAGTGTTTTGGAGCTTAGAAAGCTTTGGGGATTTTCCAAAAGAAGCCGGTGAGGCTTGGTGGATGCAATCGGGCGTATTGTGGGATTCAAAAAGCTAGACAAGACATGATTCCGAGAAGCCTTGTTGGAGTAGGAGCTTTTAGGGCTTAGGTACATTAGGTAGATTAAGCTTGGAGGGTCTCTTGGTATTCGTGTATCCCAACTTATTGTCTAGTGGATCGATTTATCGCTTGGAGGGCAGCGGAGAGGTTTTTCGCCGAGTTCTTCGGTTTCCTCTTCGATAACACATCGACGAGTTATCTTGTATTTGCATCTTTCTCTTCCCTTGCTCTTGTGCTTTACTTTTATTGTTTGTTGTTCATGTTTATGCACTAGAGTAGTAATCGGTTTATTGCGCCTCATTTACCGCACTTAGATAAGTTAGAGTAAAAGCAATCTAGCCGTAATCTTTTATTTTGGGGTCTAATCAAGCTCTTGTGTATTCACACAAATCCAAGCTCTCAAAGTCCATGCACTCCTAACCATGTATGATGACAGCGCATGTGCTAGGCTAGAGTACATGAAGTTCACACAATGAGTTACGCAATATGAACTTGTGTGTGGCATTCTAACAAATAGTTTGTGCGCAATACTGAATGAAAGCAATTTCAAGAGAATTGGATAATGTAATTTGGGTGCCATACCCATGCCGTATATGTGTCATACTCGTGTCTTATGAGTGCAGTCACCGTGTCATGTCCATACTCGACCTGTGTCCAAATCTGTGCTTTCAATATGAAAGCATGTGAAAGCACCAAAGCCCTACCTCAAGATTTTGTTCATAACACATGGGTGAAAATAAGAGGTCATAAATCTAGAAACCTAAGAATCTCTGTATCGATTCTTTAACAAAAGAATACTCATCTGATTCTATCTTCTTTAAACTTGACTTGAACAAGAAAGCCTCTTGACTTACGAAGTTTGCAAATCAAACAAATTGATAAAGGTGTTGCAAATATATTTTTGTATTAATCAAGTAGTGAGTACAATCTCTGTTTCAATTCTTTAATGAAATAATACTCATCTGATTCTATCTTCTTTGAACTTGACGATTGAACGGTCTTCACAAAAGATGGATGGATTGAACGGGGATTAAACAATCTTTGAACGATCTCCATAATAAATCTCTGGCTTTGAGCTTGTTAATTGTTATTCTTCATGTTCTTCAAGTCCTTGGGACCGAATTTCTCTAGAGCTTGGTCTTCTTAAAAACTTGGTGTTGAAAATGAGAGGGGATGTCCTCTATATATAGTGGTTTTAGAGGATAAACTTTGCTTTGAATTGATATGATTGAAGATATATAATAAACTCTGCTTAGCTCAAATTTTGCTTAGAGATAATTATCTCTATTTATATATTTTGATAAAGATCATATTTTCATAAAGATAATAATCAACAAAAATAAATAATTATCTCTATTTTATTTATTTATTTTAATAAAAATAATTATCCATAAATTTTGAATAAGAAATTTATCTTTATCTTGTGGGCCAAATGACACATGGCAAATTTCAATATGCCAATGTGATGTCAATTTGGATGACACATGTCATTATTTGTTTAATTAATTAAATAACACATAAATTTGGAATTTATTACTAAATTTTGACATGGCATATTGTAATTGGCTTGACGAATTTTTGCCTCCTACAAACATTTTCTAGCTCTATCTTTGCTTCAAAATAATATATCATGCCATGCCAAACTAACGAGGTAAATAAAGTATGTAACATCTCAGTCAATCTGACTTAAAAAAAAGAAAAAAGAAAAAAAAAAGAGTAAAAGTCAGATTTTTTTTTAGCCCACATGTGCCCCCCACCTAACCCCACTTCCCCACCACTCATTTTCACCTACCTCTCTTCTCTCTTTTGGCCGGCTCTCTCTCTCTTTTCTTTCTTTCATTTTCTTTCTTTTCTCTTCACTTAAACACACACTCATTTCCCACACTCACCCGCCAGCCATTACTCCAAACCACACCATCTCACCATCATTTTTCCGACAAGATCACCGGAAAAATACTTAGGAACCCCTAAGCATCTTCATCATTTTATTTGAGGTATAATTTCTAATCTTTTTGGTGGATTTTACACTTTTGTTTGAGGTTATTTTTATCTAAACTTGAATAATGATACTCATGTAACTTATGAGCATTGGAAGTGGTATTTATGTGTTTTTATGTATGGGTTTTGTATTGGTGGAATTATTTGATGAGTGGGTATATAATTTGTGTTAAAAATGGCTACTTAAGGTTTATGTATGGTGGAAAATTTAGGGGTTTTAAGTTATAACATGTGATGGATGGTAAATTTAATTTTTCCTTTGCCATTGGGTTTATTTGGAGTTAGTTGAAGTTCTAAATTTCTTGTCTTGGAGGATATTTTGATTTTTGCTTTCATGGGTCTCTTAAAGATGTAGTGTAAATTTTATGAAAGCTAGTCATAATGTTGGAGATGATATTAAATGGGTTAACTTTATAAATTGGAGTTTATATATGCCTTGTGAATCAATTTTTTAAGAAACTTTGGATGTGGAATATGTTAATATTGATGAGGTTAAATACTAGGCTTGCCTAATTAAGTGTTTATTTGGCAATTCCTAAATTGTGGCTAGATACAATTTTAAGCTCTATGCTAATTGTGATAGGTTTACTTGATATTGTTTAGGTTCTAGCTAATCTCCTTGGAGCTTGGAGAATTAGGCTTTTCTAGTTGCGAGGTAAATAGCTTTTTAATGGGATTTTTGGAAAATAATCATGTTTCATAAATGTTGTTTTTGGGTCAAACACATTTTGGAAAATTATATATGGATATATCTTTTCTTAAAAGTGTTGTGTTGTAACCATATTATATATTATTATATATGAAAATGCATCATATTTGGTATTGCATTTGGGGAAATGCATGAATTGTTGACATGGAAAATATGAGCATCTTTTATTTAATCTTTGATAAGGAAATTATGAACTTTATGGTTTATTAGAAAATCTAAAGATGCTTATCTTGTCTTGTTATTGGGAAATTGATATAAACTCTTTTGACAAGAATGAAGTTGAAAACCTTACAAACCTTGTGGAAGTTAGATTATTTAAGGTTTTCCTGAAATTATCTAGATATAAACTATGTATTTGAAAGTAATGTAACCTGTGAGTTTTATGTGGTTTTAACATCATGCCATGTGTGATTTCCCGGTGATCACCCGATTTAGTTTTCGTAGTCTTTGTAACAACGGAATCAAATCCAAGTCAGTGCCTTTTCAATTTGAATGACGCATTCTTCCCTGTTGCCCATGGGGGGAAGAGGTTCCTTGATTGTGTGTGGGTGAGGCTGCTGTCCAAGGGGCCAAGAGACCACATGCAAGAGAGGTACTATTTGACGCGCTCTCTCTGCTGCCCATGGGGAGAGAGAAAAACCTTGAGGGTATGGATGAGGCTGCTATCTATAGGGCCAAGAGTCTGCATACCAGAGAGGACAATATCATGCTAGTTGTAAATGGATAGATCCCCTGACCGGTCTATGTGGTAGTGTAGTATATTTGCGATAATTTACCGTATATTAGATTTTATGGCTTTGAAAATTATATTATTAGTGCTCACTGCTCACAGATTATTGATTATAGTATATAGTTTCAACATATTTACTTTGAGAAACTTTGTGTCATTATTTAATCATTTTTGTCATATTTTTATTATTGAAGATGAAACTTGCATTTCCCCCACCCCCCATTAATTATGCTACTTACTGGGCTCTGTCTCATTCCATTATTTTTATAAACTTTTCAGAGTAGGCAACAATCTTTTGAGAAAGCTTTTTTGGTGGCTAACAGTAGTTAGACTAACTATTGATGGAGACTGAACTTTTGTAATGGAGTTATTTGATGATGTACATCTTAAAATAGGCTTGACTCATTCTTTTGTATATTGTAGTGGTTGTGACTATATTCCCATTGATGGGACAAGCTGTTGATGTGTAATTGTTTATTCAAACATCTATTCTTTTGTGGCTAATGGTCCTTGTAATTAATGTTTAGAGCTCTGATTTACTTTGAGAGTATATTCAATAGAATTATTATGATAATTTTTTATGTTGGTACTTGATAGGTTTTATGTGAAATGAATGGTCAAAAAGGGAAAAAAATTTACAGGTACTTAAGACGTTTTTCTCGCGCTTTAGACCCTTTGGGGTTTGGGGCATGACAAAGTAAGAAGAAACAAGCCTATTCACTGTATCAATCAATATTTGTGTATTGTCTTTAATTTAATAGAAAAGATGATCCCTGTCCCCCGACTTGGTGTATTAGTAGAAAAGATGTTGAGATTACGCATGTTCAACATCAATCTTCCATAATGGATAATGACATAAAGCAAGTTTCAATTTATTTTGCATTTTTTAGATATATCTTGTAGATTATATTCCAAGCTTGATATGTTAATCCATCACAAAATATAGTTGCTTTAGGAAAATTTCTATATTCAAATAAGAGCGATAGTCCTAATTTCTCAAGCTAAAGTCTCCACGCACTACGTCAAAAATAAATTACAGTAAATACGAGTTAGGAAAGCAAACTTAAAAAATTCAATTGCCTTCTTTGGTTCGAACTTTCATTGGCCGAAAAGGAGCATTTTGTTTCCATGGAGAAGTCCCATTCAAGGAGCAGCGGCATCACCGAGGAGCCCCAGGCGCGCAGCATTTTAATCGAAACTAGTGAAAATAATACCCTCGAGACAAGGCTAAGGGAGGCAGAAGAAAATGCAAAGAATCAATCTCAAACACCAAAGATACAGAAGGTTATATTCTTGCTGCGAGATAACAAAGATTTCAACAAGTATTATGAGCCAAAAGTGGTATCACTCGGCCCAATCCATCATGATAAACCAAATTACCAGCTAGGAGAGAATTACAAGCTACTATTGACAAATAAATTCATCAAAGGTAGCGGTAAAAGCATGCAAGATTTATACCAGAAGATTAAGGAGAAAATCAATGAACTGAGGACATGCTACGAGAAGGAGGTGACCAAGGACTATGATGATGAGGCCCTCACCTCGATTTTGTTCGTGGATGGCTGTGCAATATTACAGTACATATATTGTGCAACTAACGACAAGTTCAAAGAGTTGCATATAAAAACGGACAGTCTAGCATTTGGGCAACAGGATTTGTTCTTGCTGGAAAATCAACTTCCCTATCGTCTACTTACATTGTTGATGAGCTTGAGTGTGAAGAAAGAAGAATTGAGCACATCAATTGAAACTTACATTGACTCGCACGTTAAGGTACCAGAGTATCAGCAATCGAATTGGTTATCGTGGACACTCTGCCCAAGATTGAAGCCACAAGCACAAAGTGCAAAAGAAAAAGGCCACGACAAGAAGAAGCCACAAGATCATACCATATCAGTGGCTACAGAGCCCATCCATCTTCTTGACCATCTGAGGACACGAATGCTTCATGAACCAGGGTATGATGGAAAGGTTGGTAAAATCAACCAAAATATACAAAATGTCCAAAAGTGGCAATCCTATCGCAATGTCCAGGAGCTTAAAACAGCAGGTATCCATTTTAAACGTGGTAACAATAGTTACTTGAGTAGCATATCATTCGCTAAACAATTTCTTTTTCGTGGACAACTTCACCTTCCTCCAATTGTTGTGGATGACTCAACCAGGCCTAAGTTCCTGAACTTGATAGCATATGAAATGTGTCTGGATTTTGAAAATGATTTTGGGGTCACCTCTTATATATCCTTCCTCGATTCACTAATCGATGAAGCCAACGATGTTAAGACGCTAAGGAAAGCACAGATACTCCACAATTTCCTTGGCAGGGATGAAGAAGTGGCTAAATTCTTCAATGAGATAGGCACCGACTTGGTGCCTAACATCGAAATATACAGCAAAGTCAGATCACACATTCAGAAGCACTATAGGAACAAGTGGATGACCTGGATAGCTCAAGCCTTTCACAACCATTTCAGCAGTCCCTGGACGATCATGGCTTTCATTGGCGCATTGTTAGCACTTGCTCTAACTATCATTCAGGCTTGGTATGCTGTCAACTCTCCCCCAGGACCCTGCGATAACTTCTGCAAAAACTTGACACCAAAGTAAATATGCAAAAGGTAAAATTTTATTTGCTGCTCTCTTTCTGAGTGTGTCTAGCTTTCTGAGAATTACATGGTTTAATTTCTTTGCCTTCCACACGGCGATTTCTAAATAATAAGGTCATCCCAAAGCCATATCATCTTGTTAATTTGTTTATGGCTTGGCGTTGAAGTTTTCTTGAAATAAGTCAGGGTGATTTTACTTTCTAATTTGATGTAATTTGTGTCGATTGGAAATAATTGTGTCTGAGTTTGTGCTTGATGTGTGTTAAAGTTTCATATGTAATAAAGTTTCAAGATGAATATACTTGATTCAAATTCAAATTTGTCTAATTTTGCAAAGCAAGGTGTCAGTAAACACAATTGGCTGTGTCCTTTTTCTGCAACAATATTAGTGCATTGTAAGGCAGTTGCAAAGGACACCGTCAGTTGCATCAACTTTATGCCACATTATCGTCATTGCAGTAAGCGTGGCTGTTTGAGGAATGAGGGAGCATTATCTTCAGAATATATTGTTGGCCTAATACAATTCTTGTAAGAATTCTTTGGAAAAAATAAAAAAACTTCAGAATATATTGTTGTTTGCAATTGGTGATTTTGTTGCATGGAGGTGAATTTCTTATAACCTAATAGAAAACTCTTTTAAGAGGGGCACATTATCACCTTAAAGAAAGCATTTGCAACACGCCCTCAAGTTGAACTATGTTTTTTGATCATTGTTTTCCGTTCAATCTCTTCCATAAAACATTTATTTACTAAATGTGTAATTATATTCCTACTTGATACAGTGGTTTAAAGCTACACCTTTTCAAATTACAGAATTTGAAGCCTTACTCTTTTTTTTCTTAAGCACAACCATTTCAAACAATGCATTTTTAATAAACTTCTAAATATTCACTTTTTGAAATTTTAAAAAAAAAATTCAAAAGTAAAATCCCATTTTTTATTTTGCATTTGGAGAATTAGAGATGAAACTTACATTGTCCTTATATTAGCTTGTATAGGTTCAAATATGTAAAAATGTGACATTTATTTTAGGCAAAAATGTAAAACAAAGGTCTAAATATCACCAAAATTAATTTCAGCATTCTATCTATATTTTTCAATTTTGTTCCATTCAATCCTTTAAATTTTAATTTAATTCAAATTAGTACTTCCGTTAGTTTCCATCGGAATTGTGCTGCTAGTGACCTAAAAACTACATCGCTTTAAAATAAATCCAAAAAGCTAATAAATTTTTTTTTTCAGAAAAAAATAAATTAAAAAGATATTGATATATTTTACCAAAAACATCCAGCAAATTTTCCCTAGATATCCAGAAAACTTTCCACGCAACCAAACAAACTAAAACAATCCAACCACAACACGAAAAAAAATTAGAAACAAAAATTTTCATCACCAGTGAAAGAAACACCATCTATCAACAAGAACAATACTAAAATCAGCCAAAGATCTAGAACAATTTTATATTTTTTTTATATATAAAAATTGCTTCCCACATCGAATCCGACGACGCCGAACCCTGAAATGCCTGGATCAACCTCACTTGGCTGCAAATCTTAAAGGAGTCGGGTACAGGAACACACAAATCTCCGGTATGTTTTGGAGATCCGAACCCATTCTTGTCGACCCATTTGTCAAGTTCAATGGCTTCACCTCCACTCTCTCAGCGTAAACCGTACAGGTCATGCTTTTGGTGTAGAGAAAAAATTTTCTTCAAGTGCTTTGGACTTTTGCGAATGGAGTTTGGTTTGAATGTGCAGAAATTGTGTGTATAGATTAGTTATTATGAGTTTGATGCTTTTGTGGAGCATATTTTTGAGTTCTCTTTTCGTCTATATACGTCTTTTTTTTTTTTTTTTTTAATTATGGTGCGAAAATGAAAATGATTCTAAAAAATACAGTTGGGAAAATGTTTTTTTTTTTTTATAGTTTTCTGGAATTTTTTTATAATTAAAGAAAATTTAGAAAATCAAAATAACATAGTTTTGGGAGTTACTAATGGGGAAATTAATAGAGGACTTAAAATGTGTTTTTTTGCATTTTAGCCTATATTTTAAGTTAATAAATCTATTATCTATGTATGTTTTTAAAGTTTTAAGACTATTATCATACTCTAATGGTGTAAGAAAAAAAAAATAGAAGGTCTTATACAAGGCATAAATCTTCTAACTTTTGCAAGGTCTAAAAATGTGATCAGCAGGCCACCCAAAATTTTCTTTTGGAAAAATTAATTTTGTAGCTTCGTTTATGTGATCTTTCTAGTTTATTTTAAAGACTAACAAGATATAATTTTTTGTTAGATATAAAATAACATATATTAAATCAGTTAAGGCTTAAAGAGATGGAAGTGGTATGGTGGAAAAACATGCTTTTATGGTTTCCTCAAGCAATACAAAAACATGCTTCTATGGGGTGGCTTACTTTGAAAAATAGGTTGACTACAAAGTAGGCCTATTCTCCGAGATAGTTATTGTGCATTCTATAGAAATAAAATAGAGAGTAGGGAGCATTTGTATTTTGAGTGCTCCTTCACCAAGAGAATTTGGAAGCATATTATGGGGCTTTGCCTAGTGACTGATGTTCCTATTATTTGAGATGAAATAGTCCAACGGGGGTGACTATTTTAAAGGGCAAAAGTTTTAGAGCTACCTTTTGCAAACTAGTCTAGTAGGCTACAATTTACCATATATGGTTGCAAAGGAATAGCAGATGTCATGGACAAGGGCGGAGCTAGAATTTTTTGTTTGGGGGCGCCAAATTTTGGTACTAATATAGTAGTTACGAGCTAAGATAAATCATTACATACATGCGCACGTACACATATATAAACAATTATATTTTGATACTAGAGTTGGTCATACTTTATAAAATATATCGTGTATATAAAATTAACAAGTTTCGCATATGTATCTTCGTAAGATAATTTTTAAGGGAACTTATCATCTTTTAAGCTCCAATGAGAGTACAAAAACTATCTAGTTTGATATTAAAAATGTAAAAAAAATGAATTTGTGAAAACAAAAACTACCTTATTTCTATAATTACTAGATCGATTGACAAATTCTATTGGTTTTTATGAGCATTATTGGACTAACTCAAACATTTGAGGGGGGCCATATTCTATTCTTGTAGCTAAATATTTAAATTTTTTAGTACATACACATAATATAAAAGTATTTTTTAAAATTTTGGGGGTGCCATGCCCCCCCCCCAAGCATTGCTATAGCTCCACCCCTGGTCATGGAGGAGTTGTTTTGATAGAGGAACAAATTATATAGAGAATTAAATGGGATATTAGAGCCAAAATGGAGCATGTTGTCATGGCTGGAAATATCATTCATCACAAAGTTTTAAGCTCTAGATGGGACATACTTCTTTCATATGATAATGGCTCTTATGGCCAAGGCCAATTATGTTTACTAGTGTTTTTTATAGATTAAGTTGTTGCTTTAGTCAGTGTGTAATAGTAATGTCAAGGAAGTTACAAGAAAACGAACACATTGCCTTCTGAATGAAAAAGAAACTAAAAATGTTAGCTTCTAAATGAAAATGGAAACAAAACACGTTAGCTTCTTAATGAAAACCTTGAATTCATAAGGGGTCTATTAAATTCACAAGGTGATAGGGTTCTTAAATCATTGAAGAGAAATAAACAAAGTTTGTATTTTTATAAATCTAAAAACTAAACTGTCCTGGAGGCTACAATATGTTTAAATAGTAAAAAGAAACCCTAGGTGGCTAGGCAAATGCTCAAAAACCCTAATTCGCACTAATCATGTAATTAGGTGGCAAAATAGTTGTTCCTGCCAAAAATAGCAAAATTGAAATAATTGCAAAAATTGAAAATACTGTTTCGAAGAAACATCCCAAAACAAATGGAACCATATTTTGACTTTTAAAATAAAAGTTATTTAGAAAAAAATATATTACTATAAATAGGAAAAACACTATTTTCTGGGCCTTAACAAAGAAATTTGTCTAAATTTAGGAGACACTCGAGATTTTGAGTCTAGATCAAAATGTTGTTTCCCTTCAACCTGCCAAATTTCATGCAATGCCGATATTGTTGCCCCGATGGCCTCTACTAGCACCCCCCTTGATCTTACTCCATGACTTCCAGCACCCTCGCTACTCTAGGAAGGACTATGCTATCTTTTCTACATCAAATAGGAGTGCTAGATGGAATTTTGTTGTTCTCTTCGTTTGCAAGTTGTAGCCAGAGGATTTGACTCTGTTTTTATCTGAGTGTGTAGACTTATTGTCATTTGTTATATGAAATTGCTGAATTCTCACCCAAAAAAAAAAACATATATTAAATCATTTTAAAAGTATTCTTTATATTTATATTATACATAACATTATTAATTGGAGGTTATTTTTATATTTAAATTCTGATATATTTACCTTCGTCTCCTAAAGAAAATTTCTGACTCCGACACATTGTTCATTCCACTTGAGTAATAAAACAAGTTAAAACTTCACAAAATTGTGTACACTTAATTAGTTCTAGTGGTCTATCAATAAGCTCAAATTAAGATTCTAAATTCTTCAAGCTAGAGTTTCAATCCGTCACAATCAATATTTTGTGTATCACAATTAACTCGCATTGTCTGAAGCACGAATGGCATGATATATATCGTTCTACCTTTTGTTCCCTGAAAAAGTTAACCATGAATAAGAAGCATAAACTGTTTTACTTGTGCTTGATACCATGCTTGATGCAAAAGATAGAAATAAAAACAGTTTTGTGGCAAAAGTTTATCCGAAACTTGCTATGTAGGTAAAGGCTACTTCACGTGTATCACATTTTTACTTTTTATTGTTTGAAGTGGATACATTGTGATAGGCCCAATAAATATCATTGTTCAGACAAGCCCATCAAGTACCATCGTCCACTCAGACCCAGCATAGACGATGGTAGAAGAGCCATAAAGAGGAACATTCAATACCTCGGATAGTTACGAATCAGCCAAGAAGACCGTTGGAGACCCATCAAAGCCCACATTGAATGAGCCCAGAGGCGTTACCAAAGCGGCACTTATGCCACCATAAATAGGGTACAATGGCTATAAGAAAGGGGATATATATATATATAAGATACACTTCAAAACTAGAGAAGGTACATACATGTACACTGAAACACTGATACTTTCTTTATTTACTCTAGCTCTCATGAGCCCTTTTTGCCAATTCTATTCATTGACTTTACCATCGGAGACTCCGTGGCCGGCACCACACCGGTGACCACTCAGAGAGAGTTCCATCATTAACCTTGCAAGTACAAAGACGAAGCCCGTGCCAACCTATCTGGACAAACCTACTTGATTGACGATCTCGACATCATCAGTTTGGCGCCATCTGTGGGGACAACAATTTGGTACTTAGGTTTGAAAGCGTAGTTCCATTCAACTCTAAGGCCCAAATGGAGTCTAGCACGCCTCAAGATTCTGCAGCACTAGCCTTGCAAATCCAAACACTCACAACCAGCGTGGAAGAACTCACAGGGCAAAACCAAGAGACGAGATTGCAGCTTCAGCAAGAAGATAATCATTTCAGGAACAACCGAAACGATGATGGAGACAGCCAAAGAAGGAATGATCACCGACGACCAAATACCCCTGAGGGAGTGAACTTAGTCCTCCTAAGAGAAATGAGAAGGGAGATGGACGAGTTGAAAAGTGCAATAAGGGAGAAAACAGATCGGAACTTAGACAGGATGGTCAGGAGGATGGACTCACCTTTTATAACAAGGGTCTTGGAATGCCCAATGCCTTCAAAGTTTCATCTCCTATAGCTCGAGCCATTTGACGGCCTGAAAGATCCGCTAGACCACCTCAACACCTTCAAGACAACTCTAAGTCTTCAACAGCCCCTTGATGAGATACTGTGCCGTTCCTTCCCCACTACTCTCAAAGGAGCTGCACGGAAGTGGTTCAGTAAGCTACCAACATTTCCATCGATAGCTTCGAGCAATTGGGCAATTCTTTTTTACGCCATTTCATCAGTGGACAGCACTCAAAAAGGCCAGCAGACCACCTGCTCATCATCAGGCAAGGGGAGAAGGAGACTCTGAGGTCATATGTGAAGCGTTTCACTAGAGAAACCTTGGAGGTAGATGAAGCATATGACAAAGTGCAGTTGACAACTTTCAAGGCTGGATTGAAGTTCAGAAAGTTCGTGGTCACACTCACGAAAAGCCCTCCTCAGATGATGGCGAAAATGCTGTTGAAAGCATAGAAGTATATGAACGCCGAAGACACCCTTGCAACAATAAGGGACGAGGAGAAGCCCAGGGAGAGGGAAGGAAAGGAAGAAGAGCAGATGGGACAAAAAAGCGAAAAGGGTTTACTTATGCTTGATCCTTGATGCAAAATATAGAAACATAAATAGTTTTATCGCAAAATTTTATTCAAAACTTGCTATATGTAGCTAGGTAATAAGGTAAAAGACTATTTCACGTGTATCACATTTTTACTTTTTACTGTTTGAAGCTCGATACAATATTGCACAATGAATTTGGTCTGGTAAACCAATACCTCGTTAAAATTTTTAAATAATCTTAGCAATATTTCAATACCTTTAGCATTTAACATTCACTGGCCAAAATGGGGATACACTCATTTCGCGCAAAACATGTAGCAAAATGCCCTTGTTTTGAAACTATTTAGGAAAATGCCCCTATTTTAAATTTGATTTTTTAAAAATCGAGTTTCAATGAAAAGCGCGATTTTTAGAAAATCGAGTTATAGGCAATCAAACTTTAAATAAATAAATAAAAAACTACATGGAACTCAAGTTCCATGTAGTTTTTTTCAAGTAACTCGATTTTTGCCAAATCGAGTTTTTTATTGAGTTTCAAAATAAAAGACATTTTGCTAAATAGTTTCAAAACAGGAGCATTTTGCTACTTGTTTTGGGCAAAAGGGACAAAAGCTCATTTTCTCCAACATTCACGTCATTCATAGTTTCATACTTCACTATTTTGAGGTGAAAAAATCTCCTTTAATTGATACATAGAAAGTTAGAAACTAATCTCGCTGATTGTACTAGCTCTTATTCTTTAAATTCAGTACCACCGTTTCTCCAATTTTGGTGTAGTCAAATAAGTGAATAACATTTCTTTCCGTTTTCACTAAAAAGATGACCCCAAATGGATATTGTTGGGTTTTAAGACTTTAAGTTTAAATGTATTAAAACTTCATGTTGTAATGTTAGCAAATCATGATTAAAACGTTTAGTCTTGTTTTTAGACTTGCTTAAAGTATATTTATGTGTAAAGTTGGAATCGAGTTCACTGCAGGATTTATTGTGTAAATCTGTCTGGCTCGATCGATCGAAAATTAGACTCGATCAATCGAAACTCGTGCAGATTATTTTTCTGCAAAATTTTTCCAACTCAGCCCAAGCCCAGTTTGACGTGTAAGGTTTTATGTTTTGTCCTAGATATAAAAGGGAAAACCCTAGCCACGTTTTTAAGGTTGTTGTAGTTGTTGTTTATGCTGTGTATGTGAATCTCTTGTGAGATTTAGATGTGTTTGCCTTCACATATACTTAGGGTTATCAAGAATCAAGATTATTTCAAGAACTTAATAATCATTCAGTTGCTGCATTAAGAGCTTAAAGATACACAAGCGGGAGTGTTTGTACTTGCTGTGAATCTGAGAAAGAAGTAGTTCGTGTACTCAGAGCTATCATGTGGTCGTGGTAGTAAGTTTCCTACTCGAGGTAACAATAGGATGTTAGTGGTCTAAGTCGCTATTGTGTAAACTTCAATTCTTTCATAGTGGATTCATTTTACCTTGAGAATAGCTAAGTTAAATCATCTCCTAGTTTTTTACCGGTTTGGTTTTCCTAGGTTATCATATTGTTGTGTTATTTATTTTCCGCACTGTTTCAATGATATGATTTATATGTGTTAACTTAGATCTGAATAATTTACCTAAGTTAATCACTTTGCTAAATAACTAAGTTAAACAATTTGTGTTTTAAGGGGGTCTAAAAACGTACAGATATATTATTAGATAAGTACCGTAGCACAGAATATGACAGTATATATTATTTATGGCAAGAAAAATTATAAAGACTAGGTTTATTGCAAAAGTGTATCATAAAAATTTGCAATCTAAATCAAGTCAGGAGGAACAAGTTGTGTTTAATGTATCATTGAACTGCTATAGGGGATTTTTTTTGAGAAAAGAGCCAAAAATACAAGAATGACCCAAATCTTCCCTCTTGTTTTTTAGAAGTGATTTTTTGTGGAGAGTGAAGCCCAAAATTCCAATTAATTGTATGATAAACAAAGGCTAATAATGCTTTAACAAGAGAGAAATCAAAATGCCAATAATTGAAATCAGAAAAATGCTTAAAAACAACAGGTCTAAAACTTCAAACTACAAACAACAGGGAGAGGAAATTAAGAGAATTCATGAGAAAGAGAGTAAAGGTTCTTCTGTACCCATATTTCCACCCCTAAGCTTTAAAATGGTGAGAATCTCTATTAGCTAAATGAGTTTTTGCTCTAAAGTTTCAGCTCTAAAGGTAATACGTAGCTAGTCATTTTTAAGCCAATGAGAGGCATTTAATATAGAGTTTGGGCCTTTAGGGTGCTGCTAATGACTAGTTTTTGGGTAGTAGAAGAGGCTTTTATCCCCCATTACACTAGTTTTGTGTCTTGGCTTAGGTTGCTTTTGTTTTGGGAAGAGTTTGGCATGCAAGCATGATTTGGGAAATAAAATGGCCCTAACTCAAGGGTTGTTGTTTCTTGATCATTGCAACTCTTAGGTATTGCATTTGGTGGCCAAAATAGCTAAGCTAGGCTAATTATAGTTTAGTAGCTTTTTTTTCTTTTTCTTTTTTTGGTGGAAAAGAGAGCAAGGCAGCCAACTTTGGCCATAGACAACAAAAACATAAGACCTCATTTGGGGTGGAAAATTTAGGTACAAGACCTCCTCTATAGCCTAAGATTCTACAAATGTCCCTAACTCGCTTGGTAGCATATATGCATGGGCTAATAAGCTCATGCAAAAGTTCTGAAAGGAACTAACCTATACCCTCCAAGCCACAGTCCCTCAATTTCTCCAATATATTATATGGGCTTGGGTCATGCATAAAAGAATAAAATATAATATAATATATGAATTGAGCTTGTAGAGAATGTATCATGAAAATGAGTATCAACAACTGTAAAATTATCAATTTTTCCAAAGGTTTGAGCTATTGGGTAATAGTAAATTTAATCATTTAACCATATAATTTTTTCATTTCCTCAAACTACCTTTTAATAAGTGAAACCAAATACCTGAGATTTCAAATAGAAGGTAGAGTAGAGAACACAATGATTGAACTCAAAACTTCTTACTCCGATATCATTTTAAGTAACTAATTGTATATTAGAAGAGTTGCATAATTTTTTATTTTTTTTTTTTAGAAGAAGGGTATCATAAAGCTGGTATAAAAGCAAAGACCAAAATAAAATTTTGCATTTTTAAATACTGGACCTGTTAAATGGATAAAGACATAAAAGCTAGTCACACTATCAATACCTTATTCAGAAAAGTGTACCATATATGTAATGAAACCCAAGCAAGTTTCTTTTTTCTTTTTCTTTTTTTGGTAAACAACCGCTGGCAAGTTTCAGTGTCTTTTATATCTGTTTCCACATATCTGGTAGATTAAATTTTGAACTTGTGATTTTATCAAGTCATAAAAAATATAGTTGATTAAGAAAAGTCAAAAATGTGTATATTTATTCCCAACATTTAAATATTCGAAGAGAACATGTTGGGCTAAAGTTCATGCAGTAGTTGGTTTGTGATCTAGACAGTAAGGAGTGTTTGCGGCTGATCTTTTAAGCTGCTTGTTCTTTGTAATATCTTTGTATTTATGTTCCAAAATTCTTGCTCATTCATCAAAAGGAAAAAAAGGCAACATTCTTAAATTTCTCAAGAAAAAGTTTCAACGCACTATGAAGTATATATAAATTAAATTCTAGAACATGGAACGTTGTCTAAGAGAAGCAGGGGAAACCAGCAGTGACCACGACCAACCTGCTGAGGAGGCACAGTCAGAGGGTTTCATTCCCAAAACGCTTGCAGGAAGCCAAGTTTAAAAAGGTAACGGAGGCAGGGGAAAATTTGATGAATCAATATCCAACCACAAATATACAGAAGGTTATATTCTCTCTGCGACATGGCAAGAATTAACTTCGAGATAAACTATGAACCATGAGTGGCATCATTCAATTCGGTCCTACATCATGGTAACCCAAAGTACCAGCTAGGAGAGAAGTACAAGCTTATATTGACATATGAGTTTGTCAGAGGTAGCGGAAACGATATATCGAACACTATCTACTCATTTCTTTGTTTTATTTTTAAATTTTTGCAGCTTTATATACATACTAGTTGTTAACACACACACACACACACACAAAAGTAATAAGTTTTTTGAAAAATTAACCAAGTCTCAAAAAGGGTTCTTAAGAGAATTTGTTACTAGCAATGAACACAATATGATAATAGTAAACAAAAAAAAAAAAAAGTGAAAATATAAAAAAAACAAATTAAGAAATTTTCATTAAAAAAGGCCTTAAGAATTCTCCGAGAGTCGTGATTGCGCATGGGTCATCCCAAGGTCACATCATTTTATAAGTTCTTTAACTTGGCTTTGAAGTTTTCATGCAAGTCTAATAGAAGTTAGTGTGATTGTACCTTCTGATTTGATGTAATGCATGTGGATTTTAAAATAATTGTGTCAGCTAGAGTTTGTGCGTAATCAAGTTGAAAGATGAATATATACTGGGTTTTTTTTTTTTTTTTTCTGAATCTAGATGAACACATTCATATCCAAAATGCTGCCAATTAATAATTTGAATCTTGCAACCAAAAAAATAAATAAATTGAGTTAGGTGAATTGCATCAACTTAATGCTACATTCTTATCATTGTACAAAAGTCCTGGGCTCTGATCCAACTTATCAAGGGGAAAATGATGGTCTCAATTTGAAATTGATCTATGATTCAAATTAAATTTTATAAATTTAAAAGTGTACAAATTGTCAATCACCTAAAATTTTAAATGACAAGACAATTTGTAGAATGTTAAATCTAAAAAACAAATTGTGCAATGGAAAAAATAGAGAAAACTTGATTTAGAGAGGATCCTAGGAGTAGGAGCACACTCTGAATACCGATGGTGGTTTATCTTTATATTTATGTGGCCTATTAAGCCCAATGGCTTCTTTTTTTTTTTCAGACAACTGAACGAAGTAGATTAAACTTATTATCCAAAAGAAATGTTGGATTATTTCAATTAAAAATCCAAATATATATTTTGTTAAGATTTGAATCTCTCTGGTCCATGAAAACCATTTTGTTTACATCAAATGGGTGTTCTTCAACCTCAGCCAAAATCCCATCAGCCACTAGGTAACCAGGATTATAGGGCTTGTGATACTGAACAAGGCACTAGAAAAGCCAGTCACAACAAGAACCATGGCAGCCTGAACTGTGAAACTATCATTGCAAATCAACAAAGATTTAGGCTCCTCACGAATAACCTTAATAACTTTAGCTTGGTGAAACTTGACACCATTTGATATTCATTTTTGCAGTATTTTTTACTTCAGCTGCTTCTGAATAACCCTTCCACAAAGGTCTATCAAGGTCCTTCTCTGACAGATCATCAACAAACACAGCAGCTCCAGTCTCCAGAACAGGTAGTTGCAAGGCAATCAAGCAAGTCCATGCACTCCTAACCATGTATGATGACAGCGCATGTGCTAGGCTAGAGTACATGAAGTTCACACAATGAACGTGTGTGGCATTCTAACAAATAGTTTGTGCGCAATACTGAATGAAAGCAATTTCAAGAGAATTGGGTAATGTAATTTGGGTGTTGTACCCGAGTCGTATATGTGTCATACTTGTGTCTTACAAGTGTCATGTTCATACTCTACCTGTGTCCATATCTGTGCTTTCAATATTAAAGCGTATGAAAGCACCAAAGCCCTACTTCAAGATTTTGTTCATAACACATGCGTGAAAATAAGAGGTCATAAATCTGGAAACCTAATAAAAAAAATCACCAACAACACTGTTTCGATTCTTTAATAAAGCTTTGAGACCGAATTTCTCCCGAACTTGGTCTTCTTGAAAACTTGGTGTTGAAAATGAGAGAAGATGTCAAACTCCACTTTGAATTGATATGCTTGAAGATATGTAGTAGACTTTGATTGGCCCAAATTTTTCTTAGAGATAATTATCTCTATTTATCTATTTTGATAAAGATCATATTTTCATAAAAATAATAATCAACAAAAATAAATAATTATCTCTATTTTATTTATTTATCTTAATAAAGATAATTATCCATAAATTTTGAATATGAAATTTATTTTTATTTTATTTATTTATTTTAATAAAGATAATTATCCATAAATTTTGAATAGAAAATTTATCTTTCTCTTGTGGGCCAAATGACGACACATGGCAAATTTCGATATACCAATGTCAACTTGGATGATACAAGTCATTATTTGTTTAATTAATTTAATGACACATAAATTTGGAATTTATCACTAAATTTTGACTTGGCATATTGTAATTGGGTTGACAAATTTTTGCCTCCTACAAACATTTTCTAGCTCTACCTTTGCTTCAAAATAATACATCACGCCATGCCAAACTAACGAGGTAAATAAAGTAAGAAAAAACAAAGTCTATTCACTGTATCATTCAACATTTGTGTATTGTCTTTACTTTAATAGAAAAGATGATCCCTGTCTCCCGACTTGGTATATTAGTAGAAAAGATGTTGAAATTACGCATGTTCAACATCTATCTTTCATAATGGATAAAGACATAAAGCAAGTTTCAATTTATTTTGCATTTTTTAGATATATCTTGTAGATTATATTCCAAGCTTGATATGTTAACCCATCATAAGAAAAAGATATAGTTGCTTTAGGAAAATTTCTATATTCAAATAAGAGCAACAGTCCTAATTTCTCAAGCAAAAAGTTTCCACGTACTACGTCAAGAATAAATTACAGTAAATACGAGTTAGGACAAAACTAACAAAATTCAATTGCCTTCTTTGTTGCGAACTTTCAATGGCCGGAAGAGAGGAAGGTGAAACGAGCATCGGCATCACTGATCTCAAGGCAAGGCTTGAAAAAGTAAGGGAGGCAAATGAAAATGCGATGAATCAATCTCGGACACCAAAGATACAGAAGGTTATATTCTATCTGCGAGAACAAGACGATTTCCACAAGAATTATGAGCCAAAAGTGGTATCACTCGGTCCGATCCATCATGGTAATCCAAATTACCAGCTAGGAGAGAATTACAAGCTACTGTTGACATATGAATTCATTAAAGGTAGCTGTAAGAAAATGGAAGATGTATACAACATGATTAAGGGGAAAATCTATGAACTGAGGACATGCTTCGAGGAGGAGGTGACCAAGGCATATGATGATGAGGCTCTCACTTCGATTTTGTTAGTGGATGGCTGTGCAATATTACAGTACATATATTGTGCAACTAAAGACAAGTTCAAAGAGTTGAATATAAAAAGGGACAGTGTAGCATTTGGGCAACAGGATTTGTTCTTGCTGGAGAATCAACTTCCCTATCGTCTACTCACATGGTTGATGAGCTGGAGTGGGAAGGAAAAAGAATTGAGGGAATCAATTGAAACTTACATTGACTCGCACGTTAAGATAAGAGAGGATCAGCAATCGAATTGCTTATCGTGGAGACTCTGCCAAAGATCGAAGCCACAACAAGCACAAAGTGCGAAAGAAGAAAGCCACGATGAGGAGAAGCCACAAGATTATAGCACATCAGTGGCTCAGCCCGTCCATCTTCTTGACTATCTGAGGACACGAATGCTTCATGGACCAGAGTACATTCCTGATGGAACGGTTGGTAAAATCAACCAAAATATACAAGATGTCCAAGAGTACTGGCAATCCTATCGCAATGTCCAGGACCTTAAAACAGCAGGTATCCATTTGAAACGTGGTAAAAATTGTTACTTGAGTGAGATAAAATTCACTAAACAATTTCTTTTTCGTGGACAACTTCACCTTCCTCCAATTGTTGTCGATGACTCAACCAGGCCTAAGTTCCTGAACTTGATAGCATATGAAAGGTGTCTGGATTTTGAAAATGATTTTGGGGTCACCTCTTATATATCCTTCCTCGATTCACTAATCGATGAAGCCAACGATGTTAAGATGCTAAGGAAAGCACAGATACTCCACAATTTCCTTGGCAGCGATGAAGAAGTGGCTAAACTCTTCAATGAGATAGGCACCGACTTGGTGCCTAACATCGAAATATACAGGGATGTCAGATCACAAATTCAGAAGCACTATAGGAGCAAGTGGATGACCTGGATAGCTCAAGTCTTTCACGACTATTTCAGTAGTCCCTGGACGTTCATTGCTTTCTTTGGCGCATTGTTAGCACTTGCTCTAACTATCACTCAGACTTGGTATGCTGTCAACTCTCCCCCAGGACCCTGCGATAACTTCTGCAAAAACTTGACACCAAAGTAAATATGCAAAAGGTAAAATTTTATTTGCTGCTCTCTTTCTGAGTGTGTCTAGCTTTGCTGAGAATTACATGGTTTAATTTCTTTGCCTTCCACACGGCGATTTCTAAATAATAAGGTCATCCCAAAGCCATATCATCTTGTTAATTTGTTTATGGCTTGGCCTTGAAGTTTTCTTGAAATAAGTCAGGGTGATTTTACTTTCTAATTTGATGTAATATGTTTGGATTGGAAATAATTGTGTCTGAGTGATAGTAATTTTGCAAAGCAAGGTGGCAGTAAACACAATTGTCTGTGTCCTTTTTCTGCAACAATATTGGTACAATGTAAGGCAGTTGCAAAGGCACTATCAGTTGCATCAACTTTATGCCACATTATCGTCATTGCAGTAAAAGCGTGGCTTTGAGTAATGAGGGAGCATTATCTTCAGAATATATTGTTGGCCTAATACAATTCCTGTAAGAATTCTTTGAAAAAAAAAAAAAAAAAAAAAGAAACTTCAGAATATATTGTTGTTTGCAATTGGTGATTTTGTTGCATGGAGGTGAATTTCTTATAACCTAATAGAAAACTCTTTTAAGAGGGGCACATTATCACCTTAAAGAAAGCATTTGCAACACGCCCTCAAGTTGAATTATGTTTTTTGATCATTGTTTTCTGTTCAATTTCTTCCATAAAACATTTATTTACTAAATGTGTAATTATATTCCTACTTGATACAGTGGTTTAAAGCTACACCTTTTCAAATTACAGAATTTGAAGCCTCACTTTTTTTTTCCTTTTCCTTAAGCACAACAATTTCAAACAATGCATTTTCAATAAACTTATAAATACTCACTTTTTTAAATTTTTTTAAAAAAAATTCAAAAGCAAAATCCCATTTTTTATTTTGCATTTGGAGAATTAGAGATGAAATTATATTGTCTTTATATTAACTTGTATATGTTCAGATATGTAAAGTGACATTTATTTTAGGCAGAAATGAAAAACACAGGTCTAAATATGACAAAAATTAATTTCAGCATTCTAACTTTATTTTTCAATTTTATCCAAATTCAATTCTCTAAATTTCAACTTGATTCAATTCAATACTCCCATTAGTTTCCATGAGGATTGTGCCGTTAGTGACCTCAAAACTACATTGTTTTAGGTTTTACAAATTAAAAAGATATTGATATATTTTACCAAAAACATCCAGCAAATTTTCCCCAGCAATCCAGAAAACTTTCCACGCAACCAAACAAACTATAGAAAAATCAAATCACAACATGAAAAAAATTAGAAACAAAAATTTACATCACCAGTGAAAGAAAAACCATCTAACAACAAGAACAATACTAAAATCAGCCAAAGAAACCCAGATCTAGAACAATTTTATATTTTTTTTAATATAAAATTTGCTTCCCACACCGAATCCGACGATGCCGAACCCTGAAATGCCTGGATCAACCTCACTTGGCTGCAAATCTTAAAGGAGTCGGGTACAGGAACACACAAATCTCCGGTATGTTTTGTAGAACTGAACCCATTCTTGTCGACCCATTTGTCAAGTTCAATGGCTTCGCCTCCCCTCTCTCAGCGTAAACCGTTCAGGTCATGCTTTTGGTGTAGAGAAAAAATTTTCTTCAAGTGCTTTGGACTTTTGCTAATGGAGTTTGGTTTGAATGTGCAGAAATTGTGTGTATAGAGTTATTAGAGTTTGATGCTTTGGGGCCAAAATGGGCAATTAGCCATAGATATAGAAGAATATAGTTAGTAGGCACAGTTTGGAAACTAAATATAATACTAACATCTCGACTCTAAGAAAGTCGATTTTAAAGGCCAAAATCGAGTATCAAAGACTCGATTTCCATGGTCTATCATATCTGATGTGGCATTTTATCCACGTGGACTCTACCTGAAAATCGAGTCTTATAGACTCGATTTACAAACCAAAAAAATTTCACCTGTCACCTCAAAAAAAAAAAAAAAAAAAATTCAGAAATCCGAAACTCTGGGTTGCGCGGCCTGGTCGGGCGCCTGGGTCGCGCGGCCTGGATCGCGACCTGGGTCGCGCTCCTGGTCGCGAGACCCAGGCGCGCGGCCTGGATTGCGACCTGGGTCGCGCTCCTGGTTGCGCGACCTGGGTCGCGCTCCTGGTTGCGCGACCTGGGTCGCGGCCTGGATCGCGAGACCCAGGCGCGCGGCCTGGATCGCGACCGGGGGCGCGCTCCGGGTCGCGCGCCCTGGGTCTCGGCCAGGCGCGCGACCCAGGTCGCGACCCAGGCGCGAGACCTGGGTCGCGTTAGGCGCGCGACCTGGATCGCGACCTAGGTCGTGGCCAGGTCGCGACCTGGGTCGCGGCCTGGGTCGCGACCTGGGTCTCGCGCCTGGGTCGCGCCGCCTGGGTCGCCTTGCTGGGTCGACGGCGATGGGCTGTGGTGGCTGAGCTTGTGCAGGAAGCAGATGAACAAATGCATCCATGAAAAAGGAAGGAGAAGGAAAATAAGAAAAAACAAAGGGAAACATATAAATCGAGTGTTAGATACTCGATTTCCAGGTGGAGTCCACGTGGATAAAATGCCACGCTAGATGTGATAGACCATAAAAATCGACTCTTAGAGACTCGATTTTGACCTCCAAAATCGACTCTCAAAGAGTCGAGATGCTAGTATTATATTTAGTTTTCAAACTGTGACTACTAACTATATTCTTCTGTAAATATGGCTAATTGCCCATTTTGACCATGCTTTGGTGGAGCAAATTTTTGAGTTTTTTGTCGTCTTTATATGTCTTTTTTTTTTTTTTTATGGTGCGAAAATGATTCCAAAAAATAAAAAAATGTTCGGAAAATGTTTTTTATTTTTATTTTATAGTTTTCTGGAAATTTTTTATGATTAAAGAAAATTTAGAAAATCAAAACAATGTAGTTTTGGGAGTTACTAATGAGGAGACTTACAGAAGAGACTGAATTGAACAAAAATGAAAAAACTAAACTTTAAAGTTACATTTATTTGGATCGAATAGATGAGAAATACCGCCCAATAAGAATCATAGACACGATCATACAAATTGCATCCAATAGCAATAAAAATGTCTTGATTAGTTGAGTAGTTGATCATAGATGTATTGAGTTAGATGTTTCACCACATTTCTTGAAATCTCCCACATCATAACTCCTTAATAACTATAAAAACTGCTTGAAAGAGGCTGTAGCAATACATTAAACATATCTTATCAACACATGGGATTGAAAAAATAAATCCAAATGATTCGCTTATCATAGAATTCAATGCATTAATCTTTGGAGTATTTAAGGATCATAAACCATAACTGCAGGCTAAGAGTTAGAAAAGTAGAAAAGAAAAAGAAATGTAAACATTAAAAGTAATAGAGCTTACAAAAATTAATCTATTTTCACAAAAGGAATGAACTACGCACATCTAAACTAAATCTCAAATTCTCCTAAATCCAACTTGTTCCTTCAAAACCATAAAGTCATAAACCCAAGTCAAATATATAAGGTCCATTACCATAGCTCAAAACATTACAATTAAAGTGGTAGCTCAAAACATTATGATAATAAATAATTAAGAAAAGGAACCCATACGATGTTGGGATTGTTCTATAGTCAATTAATCGATCTGGAGTATGCCTTCTACGACATTCAACTCAGCCTTATGGTGCTTTAGTGATTAATTAAATAAAACCCCAAACCTATAACTTTTAATCCATTTATCAAATGAAAAAAAAAACCTCAATCAGATAGGCCCCTTAGATTATTACTAAATAAATTGTGCTCACCTGCATAGTTTGCAACCAAAACAAATTGATATTCCACGCTTCTTTGTATCTGAAGAGAAAAATATGGGCAGAGGCACCTTAGATTGCTACTAATCATTCTTATTAAAATAGAGTTGACAGGGAATATAGAGTCCAAAAAGATTTTGTAGTCATCTCTAGATGTCTAATTAGAATTGAATTAGTTGGTTTGTTTGTTTTCTTCTTAATATGTTTATATAACAAACTGAGATAATGTAAGACACTACTGGACAAATTTAAAACTGGAAAGGCATTCTAGTACAACACCAAAATAGAGCTATTTCAAAAGTTACCATTATGTTCTTAATCATGTTTTTTTTCTTCATTTATGTTCTTATACCAATGACATAATTTTTGGCAACTTGGATTGGTTCTTGTATCTGCAAAAACCAACACAACCACTTTTTCATCACCAAAAACATAAATTTTCTTACCTCACCAAATATAATTCACAAATCCAAATGCATATTAAAGCTAGAAAACAAACAAATTCAAAGAGAAAAAACTAAATCCAATTGGGAAGAGAATTTTACTTCAAAAACACTACAAAAATAATAAAAGTGCAAGTACAATATTTTATAGTGCCTATTATGTTGATAAGTTGTACTTCTGAAAAAAATAAATAAATAAATAAAAGGCAGAACTAGTATTTTCTAGATAAAAACCAGAAAAGGCAAACCTGTTAGGGACGTTGATCAAAATTATGCTGGTAGACATTATTTACTTTGTCATTTATTTCAATGCTTCCAATTCTTTCACATTTACACTTGCCTTCATTACAAAGTACCTCTAAATTTTACATCAAGTGGAAAAAAAAAAAAAAAAAAGAGGGCAAAAACACCATTTTGGTCTCTACATTTTGGTGTAACAATCAATTTAGTCCTTACATTTTGATAGCAGTTAATTTGGTCTCTGTTATTTTTAAATTGCAATCAATTTAGTCTCTACCGTTAACTCACTAACGAAAAATGCATACATGGCAAACAGTTTGCATTGTTGGCACACACGTGGCTAAAATAATAATATAAAATCAAATAAATAAATATTAAAAAAACCACATAAGCATTTTAATAAAAAAGAAAATTCCATGTCAATCAAAAAAATTCTAATAAAATTAATTGAAAGAAAACAAATAAAGAAAATGATTTTTTATATAAAAAATCCACAATTTCTTTCATTTTCTTTTCTATTCTTCTTGTACTTTCTTACCTCCCAAACACAAAGCAATCTGAAACCCCAACATAATGAAACCCTTTACCAAATTAAACACACAAATAGAACCCAACAAACACAAATTCTGAAAAGATCTCAACCTACCCAAACCATATCAATCCTTTCACCTCTTTAACAATTCCACTCCGTTGGTACGTACAGGATAATATTATCCTTACCTATGGTGGCTAGCAAGTGAATGAGAACAAAAGAAACACAAAAATAAGCAATGGATAAGCGTAGATTTGATTAAGGAAATCCTGAACTCTGTGGACAAATTTGGGATAATTTTTTTATGATTTTATTCAAGAGTGCTCTACTGGTTTTTATGCCAAAATTTACAATGCAATCTTCAAAAGAATAAGGACTCAAATCGAAAATAAAGGACTCACAACAACCATTACTATTTCTTAGCAAAAGACACTAAACCACCCAAACAACCTATAATGTTAACATAGAAGAACAATTGGAATTGAACTCAAACTCTAAACTAATTGAAGATGATCTGCTGATATCCCACTGTAGAAAAGAAAAATTCTCAACCTATCACAAGCTGACACATCATGCTATCAAGTTCACAAAGTACGGCCAATTATAAAGCGCCACGTACTGCTGCTAGGTTTTGCCATCACTATTCAAAAACCAAAAAAAATTTTCCAAGTATCATTGAAATAAGGACATAAAATGCATGCAAAAAACTAATCACACATTAGCACGTGTAAGCAATGACATAAACAGCCCAGTGCGTGTAAACAATGACACAAGCAGTCCAATCAGGTGCTGACATGTGTCACCATGAAAATCAAAACATTTTGAGTAATCAAAAGATGCCACATGTCTTGAAGAAAAAGTCTTAAATCTCCTCCAATCAAACTATGACATATGTCACCAATTAAACTTCACTACATGTCGCTCACCCACCCCTAAACTCCTATAAATAAAAACCTTCCTAAGGAATTTCTACACACCAAGACATCTAGAGCACAAGCAGCATCAAAGAAGATTCAGAAGCACTCAGAATTACAAAAGTTCTACAGGAATCAAGCCTCAAAGCCTTCAAGAACTTCAACCTCAAAATCGAAGAATATTCAAAGTAGAACCATCCAAACTACTTTCCTAGATCTTAAAGTTTGCTGGAATCAAACTCAAAAGCCTCCAGAAAATTCAAGAAACCGTAAATCAGTGAAGCTCTACAGATTCAAGCCGCAAAAGCCCCGAAGAACTTCCACCATAAAACCTTTGAAGATGAAGAGCAAGTGAAGAACACAAAGAACATACAAAGAACACAAAGAACATACGAAGAACACAAAGAACAAAGAATTTCTGACAAGCTCATAGCCAGAGATTCATTGTAATTCTGTTTCAAGGGTCTTCGATTCATCCTTCAGCCAAATTGAAGTATATTTGGTGTTTGAGTCAAAATCACATTATTACAATTCCAATCAACAAGTTTTTCAAGGAGATCGAATCAGATGATCGTTCTTTTTAATTTCAGAAAATTGTACCACATATTCATCAATACAAATTTGCATTTGTGAAACTATTTTACTTGTTTGATTTATTTCAAACTAGAAATTTAGTCATCTCCACACACAGGACCCACATATGGGTCCTCATCCTTTGTCGTTTTTGAATTGATTTAAGCAGGCCTACCACCATCAAGCCCCACACCATTGTCGTGACCCATCAAGATTGAGAGTCTCCATCCAGCCCAAGCTCCACCATGACCATGCCAATCTAAGAAAGGGAGAGACAAAAAGAGAGAGAGCAGGTCTGTGAGAGAGAGGTCTAAGTGTGTTTGCTAGGAAATATATGAAAAGAGATAGAATAGAAAGAAAATTTGAGTGTCAATAATTGTGTGATTAGTGTTTTTTTCAGATTGCTGTGTTTGCTGGGTATTGTGTTTGGTGAGTGAGAAAATGCAAGAATACAAAAGTAAATAAAAGAAATTGAAGATTTTTTTTAATTCACTTTCTTTATTTGTTTTCTTTCAAATCATTTTTTCAGAACTTTTTTGGCTAACGTGGATTTTTATTTTTTATTAAAATGCTTATATGGCTTTTTTAATGTTTAATTATTTGATTTTATATTATATTTTAGCCATGTGTGTGTCAACAATGCAAACCATTTGTCATGTATGCATTTTCTATTAGTAAGTTAAAGTTAAGGACTAAATTGATTGCAAGTTGAAAATAACAGAAACCAAATTGACCGTTACCAAAATATATAGACCAAATTTACTGTAACACCAAAATATAGGGACCAAAATGGTGTTTTCACCTTAAAAAAAGCAGCAACAACAATAACAAAGAAAATTACACACAAATAAAGAGACAAATGAGAGAGAAGTGAAAATAATGATTATGGAAGTATACAGAGCATTACCACTACAGAATTTGAAGACTCTCTAGGGATCGTCTTTTTCGCTTCTAAGAACCCTTCGCCATGGGATTGTCTTCTCCAGCCAACTCCAATTGATATCTAAAAATATTTTTGAAAAAGCAAAGCTTAATATAATCTTGAATCTAACTAAGATAGTCAAAACTCTCTGTGATGGACCTAAATTGTGAAAATTATCCTAGATGAACCAAAAAAAAAAAGTCCCTTAAATTTCCTAAATGAACCAATCTTTAAAATCTCTAAATTCTAAAATTATCCCAACACCAAAAGAAACCCCCAATTCCCATTTGCAAACAAAACCTTTAAAAAAAAGGACTTTGGTATGACTTGCAATTGGAAACTTGGAGACAACAAAACTTACTTTCCTTTAGGAGAAGTTTAACTCAAATGAATTGCAAATTGAACAACCTTCTTAACAGCAACATTAACATATTGGTAACACAGCAAACAACCCAAGTATGAAAGGAATATAATAGGACCATTTTCTTAGCAAGAATATATCACACAACAAAAAAATTATTAGGAGAAGAGCAAACTTCATAAAGAGTGCCTTTCAATTATATCAAAAGGCCAATCTTGGGAGCAAAAGCACCAAACATGAAGTACCACTATATGTCTTTTGTTGCGGGAAAAAATAAAATCAAAACCCTTAAATTTCACAAACCCTCACAAACCTAGAAACTATTTCGCATGCAAACCTCAAAAAAAATGGAGAAAAAAAAGACCCCGCAATCAGATATCAAATAAAGATACTAACTTGTTCTCAAGCCAAAAAAAGATGCTATCTTGTTATCAAACAGAAACAAACATGCAACATTAATCATAGAAAAAAAATATTAAAATTATTCAAGAATAGAAATTTTACTAAAAGAAAGGAAAAAGAATTTACTTACATTTTCTTAGGAGTATGTACTCTCTGCTTCCTCGATCTTCATTGTACCACCTTTAGAAAAAAAATCACGAGATTGCAATTATATTTAAGCTCCTTGGTGAGCTAAGAAATTACATAAAGAAATAATGAGGTGGAAATAAATTTATAGACTCTTGCAATCCAAATTGAATTTCGAAACCAACAACACTCAAAATAAAGAAATTATCAACATTAATGGATTAGTAAAACTAAACAAAGTTAAAACGATTCACAAATGTCTAATGCATTGAAGGTTTAAGAAACCATAATACTCCATTTGTTTGTACTAAAATGGATACAGTTGAAGAGTTAGAGAGAGCAACCTTTTTGGGCTTTGGGTCTGGGCTAATACTATTGCTGAGGAAGAGAATGGCTCTAATGGGAGTGTGGGTCTTGTTCCGAGGACAAAGACCTATTTCTTTTTGTAAAGATTTAGACCCCTTAACACAATATGATTAACTTAATATTATCCCAAGTTTATTAATTAAAACTAGGTTAAACAAATATAATGTGTAAAACAAAGAACACAAATATCTGATGACCCAAGAAAACCAAATGGTAAAAAACTTGAGGAGGATTTAACCTAGCTATCCTTAAGGTAAAAAAGATCCACTATGAAAGAATTGAAGTTTGTACAATAAAACTTGATAGGCCAAAAACGTATTTAACCCCTTGTGATGGATTAATTGATTAATTAACTAAGTTCAATTAATTAACCAATTTAACATGCAAATGTATGGTAGCACAAACAAATCACCAATAAACTAAAGTGCAGCGGAAAATAAATTGACACGGTGATTTGTTTACAAATGGGGAAAACCTCTAAGGTAAAAACCCCACGGGGTGATTTTAAGGTCACCACTCCCGAGAATCCATTATTATCACAGCAAGCGGTTACAAGTAAAGGAATCCCAGCACCTTATACCAACCTACAGTTGAACCCTTACCCCAATACCCAATTGGACTTGTTCTATAGTGACAATCTCTCCTTTTGATGCACGGCTCCCAGTACATGACTAACCAATTGCGCAGATTCCAGTACGCGACTTCAATCACCAACTTGAGAAAGATGTTGGCTGCAAAGTTCTTCAGTTCATCCTCACAATGAAGAACAAGAAGATGTTTGGTTATAAAACCCTACGGTGCACAAACACAGCAGCTTCTTCATAAAGAGATGAACTATGGCAAACTTTGTCTCTGGTCACAAATTGCTTGAACAGACTTTGCAACTTGTGTCTCAGCTGTGCGTCACCAAATACGACCCTTAAAATAATCATTTTATATGTCTAGGGTTATGAGAAAAGAAGACCCAAAGACATATCCACGGATTGGAATCAAAACAGATCTGAAATTCTGTTTTTCTTAAACCTCAACAGCTAGAGGTGTCGAGGTGCTATCGAGCCTCGGGGCTAGAACAGCTTCTTAAGCTCGATAGATGCTAGCTGTCGAGCCAACTGTCGAGCTTTAATGACATGCACTTCTTCAACTTGTTTCTTAGATAGACTTGCATGGCTTTAACACTTAATCTTGAAACCTTGTTTTTTGAAGTATTAAAAACATCCTAGAACTACCCAAATACAAGTAAACTGCGTTTTGTCAAAGGATTAGTCAATTACATAAAAGAACGACATATGTTCTTAACAAGTGAACCACATATGTCCTAACAATCTCCCCCTTTGGCAATCCGTGACAAAACCACAACAAACAAATGATCATATAAAAAAAGTCATAAATCACTCAATTCATACTCACTTATTGAATACAATAAAATCTATCCTAACACAAACTGTTGAAAAACTTTGCAAGAAGAGAGTTTATGGCAAGTAGACTTTGACAACCTGTATTTCTGAAACACTTTAAACAAAACACATCAAGGCATCTTTGTGTGAACCAGAAATAATAGATTGCATACAAAAATAAGAAGCATGTGTATAAAGAGAGAAAAGAAACAACACATGTAAAGGTAGGTGAATAAAACATACATCATCACATATATATCAAAGATAAGCATCATGTATGTAAAAATGGTCACAAGACCTCGGTACAAGAACAATGTATCTCCAACAAAGAAAGAAAAGAAAAGATACATGTAATCCTTACTACATCCCTCAAAAACAAAACAAACACTCCCCCTAACAAAAATCTTCTATATCCTAACTCTCCCCCTAAGAATGACTACTCTCATATATCCAAAACTACTCCCCCTTTTTGTCACGAGTGACAAAGGGTAAGAGTGTCAAGTAGACATCTCGTCAGAACTGGAAGAGCTAGCATCTCCATCCTCATCATCATCATCGCCGGAACCATCATCAGGTGTCTCGGATGCCTCGAGAAGAGAAGAGGAAGACTCTACAAAACCAACAAGGCGAGCCTGCCGCCTAGCAATATGGCCAACACGAGTGTTCACCTGATACAACTCAGTAGAAAGTGTATCAAGGCGAGCATCCATGCGCTGAAGCTACGCCATGATCGCATCCAAAGTCACACCTCCCGCTGAAGACGAAGGAGCAAAGATAGAAGGAGCTGAAGGAGTGGGAGCTGCTGAACCGGACCGCCTTGAATGAAATTGCGCCTCGCTCCGTTTAACGGTAGTGTAGTCAATGGTACACATAACGGAGAAGTGGTCAGATGAGGGAAAAGGAACAGAAAAATGGCATAAAATCAACGTGATAGCAAAAGGAAAGATAAACTTATCACAGGTCACCGTATCCCTATAGACATCTATGATAGAAATAATGAAGTGTGAAGGAAAATCTATAGAAAGATCCTCAAGAAGTGATAACAGAAAACAAGAACTAGACTCTGTAATAGAGTTGTAGTGAGAGAGAGGATATAAAACAAAAGTCATCACCATGTTCAAGAATCTAGGACCTTTAGCAAAAGGTCGACATGATGTAAACTGACGCTCACCTCAATTAGTTGGGCGCTTACAAAAAGTAGAGATCATCTTGTCTTTGGACACAGTCCGAAGATGCTCACAATGGGGGTAATCAGGACGCACAACCCTCGGAACACGAAGCACATCGGATACCAACTCCTGTGTGACTTCTATGCGCATACCTCAAACGCGAGTACGAAAGAGAGGTACTGAAGTATCAGTTACATGCATGTTGGAGTAGAACTCCTGGATAAGCACGGAAGGAGAAGTGACCGGGACATCACACAGTGACTCCCATTCCCGATTGTGAATGACATTGGGAAGGTCAATGTCGGCAAAATTCGACAAAATAACTTGGCGTTCCGAATGAACACCTCGTTTAGAGAAGTTCTCCGAGAAGTCCTTTTGGACTTTCTCATCACGAAACCAAACAGAAGAAGGAGTAAGATAAGAGGACGAAGAGGCCCTAGAACGAAGAGGGTTCTGGTATAGAGTAGACTTAGGTTTTGGTGCTATTGACGCACTAACGCAAACTAGAAAGAGAGGGGGGAAGAAAGAAACACTCAGAATAGTCTCAACACATTTCAAATATAACAAGTATATTGAAGGAAAGAACGTATGCATGAAAAATGCATAAACATGTGACATGCAATTTAAAAGACATCATGGGCTCAGCCCAATCCAATCCTACCAGTACACAATCAAATTGCACACATCTAAATGCATGATAATACAGTTATAATGCTCATGGAATGCAATGTATGAGATTTGATACTCAGGTAAGTAAAAACCTATCCCAAAAATTTCACAAAAACTCAACAATTTTGAAAAACCCAAAAAAAAAATTTCAAAAACTCAAAACCTAAATATGAATGCATGAAAAGATCATTAAGAAAGAGAGAAAAAGAGATCATACTAAGTGATTTGAAGCAAGAAAGGCCGAAAATCACGTGGGTTGAGAGTTTTGAGAGAGAAGAGAGTGATTGGGAGATGAACAAGCGCGGATAGATCGAGAGAGAGATTGAGAGAATGAAGATCAGATCGCGCTGAAACAGATATATTCAACCTCAGTAAATCTCAACAGATATAGGTAACGAGAGGTATCGAGACAGGTGTCGAGATAAGTGTCGAGAACACAGGCGTCGACAAATAAAGCAGTCGAGGAGGTGTCGAGGAACAAAGCATCGGACACGAAACAGAAGCTCTATCGATCCACCAGCTGTCGAGAAGCTATCTAGAGGCCAGGAGATTTCTCGATCGATCCACCAGCTATCGAGATTGTGATAAGAAACAGCTTAAGATCTCAACAAATAAGCCAGGAGTCGAGAGGTGTCCAGGAGGTGTCGAAATTGCTCAAAAACAATTTTTCAAGAAGGGAAAAACACAGATATGAATGCAATCACACATGCAACTCAACCAAAGATCCAAAAAACATTTTGAACTCTCAAAATCATCTCTCAACAATAAAAAAATGTTAAGCATTCAGATCCCAAAAACACACACACACACACACACTAAACAAGTCTAACCAATTTTATATTTCAAAAATGAGTTAAGACAGTTTAGTAAGTATACATCAACACATGTAAACCTTATGATGGCCAAATCACATTATACCTACACATGTATCAAGAGCAGCAAAGAATATTGCGTGTTATGTGTGAAAAATATCGCAAGATTGCACAAGTGTCTCTATGTTATGACGATTTGAGATATGAGAAAATTACTTTAACTCACACACAATCATAACTGTTTGATGAGAACTATCACCTTCAAGGTACATCCTATAACTCCCACATCTCCTAGAAAACACGCTTGCAATCATGTTTTAAAGTATTTTGTTCTTTTTACTTTTTATTTTCTTTGCATATATTTTTTTTTTAATTTTATTAAGCAAATCATGCATGGGTATACAAGAGAGAGAAAAGAAATACCCATTTATGTTAAGTTATTTTGACATTACACTTTTGCTATGCCGAAGCATACAGATTTCATTGTCATGATTGGCGGGTAACAATGGTGAGATGGTTATTTATGCCTTTTTCTTAGGATTTTCTAGTCCTTTCTGTCAAAAAGAGTAATATGAGTGTTAAGTACAAGAGATCACTTAACCTTACTCATCACAAACAAAAAGTTACAAAGCTCACTTACTTAGTTGTGCATAGAGATGCTTCTCTAAGCTACAAATGATACAAAGTTTAGAAAACTCTATTTCAATGGTCATTTTAAGGTTCACAAGAACCAATGTGCACATACACACACTGTTTTTGTATTTTTCAATTTTTTCAATTTTTTTATTTTTTATTTTTTATTTTTAAACAAAGCAAAATAACTAAAACTGAAAAACTAACAACCAAAAACATGTAACGCAAAACAAAGCAATGCATAAAACTAGACTGACTCAAAACATTAAAGCAAAACACACAAGTAATGCAAAAAAAAAAAAAAACAGATGGAGAGAGAAAAAAAGTGATTGAATCACTTGGAACCCTTTTCCTTCCACACCTTGTAAGAACCTTTCCTTTTTGCAAACCCTTGAACCGGCAATGAGGGGGAAGAATTGATACCGTTCAAGTTCGAAAGGAACATAAGAGCTTTGAGAAGATCTTCGAGGGGAGCAAACGAGGATGGAAACTGATTCTGGTTTCCCGACGCCATCATGTTGTTGCTATTTTAAGTGGCTAACCACTTATAGCAATTTGGTCGAGTATGACCAGCTGCTCCACAGTGATGACAGAGATGATGCTTCTTTTGTTTAGGCCTTTAAGAGTTAGCCTTCTTAGCCCTTGGGTTTTTAACTTCCTTCTTATCCTACTTAAGGGGTGCTCCTAAGATAAATTTACCCTTGTCTATGTTCTCACTAGCTAATTTAGTTTTAAACATTAGTGTTCTCAATTTCAACATTATTGCTAGGAGGAACAAAAATAGTAGTACTAGAAGAAGTAATATTTGAGGAAGAAAAATCATACCCTAAACCTGTTCGATCTGAAGCAGATTTTTGAAAACTGAGCATCTCATCGGGCTTAGCGCTTAAAGTCCTTTCCAACTGAGCTCTGACTTAGAATAGTTCTGCCTCAAGCTTCTTAGTCTTCTCAGTCAAGAAGTTATTTTCAAACCTCAGTACTCCAATAGTTTGATTTGCTTTATCAAATTTTGTGGAAAGCTCTTCACGTTCAAACTCCATATCACTAAGCTTCTTGGTGGTCAACCTATACAGTTTCTCGTACTTTTTTGAGACCTTGTATAGCTTAGCATAGACTGTGTGAATATCATCTTGATCATCCATCTTCTCAAACTTGGATTCCACTAATTCCTCTTCTTCATCCACATCTTCAACAATCCCCTCAGTAGGATTAACTGTGGCAGTGAAGGCATTCAAGATTCCGTCATTCTCATTGTCGGAATCATCTTCAGGCTCGATGTCGCTTAGCGTAATAGCAAGTGCCTTACTTTTCCTAATTGTCTTGAGATATGTTAGGCACTCCTGTTTCATGTGTCCGAAATCTTGGCACCCAAAGCACTTCGGTCCTGTGGGAACAATGTACTGACCGCCATCCCTTGCATCCTTCTTCCCTTTATCTTGGCCCTTGAACTGAGAAGAACTAGATTACCTACGGTCCTTGTTGAAGCCTTTTCCATTGGCATTCTTCATAAACTTCTCGAATTGCCTGGTGATGTAGGACTTCATCTTAGAATCTTCATCATCTGAAGAATCTTCTGTCTCACTGCTCTTGGCCTTTGGTGCCATACTCTTGCTCTTGCTAGAATTTTCAATTCTAGACAAACCCAATTCATAGGTCTGTAGATTTCCAACCAACTCTGTCAAAGGAATTTTATTTATATCCTTTGATTCCTTAATCGCAGTGATCTTGGCATGGAATCTTTCGGGCAGAGATCTGAGCACCTTTCTCACAATCTTGGGTTCTGGGATAGTTTCTCCAAGATTAAAGGCAGAGTTCACTATGTCTTTAAGTTTGGCATAGAACTCATCAAATGACTCATCTTCCTCCATCTTTATCTATTCGAAGCTTGTAGTGAGCCTCTATAGCTTCGAATCCTTGACAGCCTTTGTTCCCTCATAGGTTGTCTGGAGGATGGTCTATGCTTCCTTTGCAGTTTCAGTGGAGGATATCTTCTTAACCTCCTCATTCGTGACTGCACTGAATAATGCATTCAATGCCCTATTGTTGAAGTTTTCCACCTTGATCTTAGCCTCATCCCCATCGGCCGGCACTTCCTTTGGCTTGGTCCAGCCAATCTCTATAACTTGCCACACCTTCTCATCTAGAGACTGCAAAAAATCTCTCATGCATACTTTCCAGTATGCATAGTTTGTTACATCAAATAAAGGAAGGATAATAAGAAATTGTCTTTATCCATGACAAACAGGGGTCAATGGATCACACACAAGGATTAAACCCTAATCAGAGTGTGCCTGCTCTGATACCACTTGATAGACCAAAAACGTATTGACCCATTGTGATGGATTAATTGATTAATTAGCCAAGTTCAATTAATTAACCAATTTAACATGCAAACACATGATAGCACAAATAAATCACCAATAAACTAGAGTGCAATAGAAAATAAATTGACACGGTGATTTGTTTACGAATGGAGAAAACCTCCAAGGCAAAAACCCAACCGGGTGATTTTAAGGTCACCACTCCCGAGAATTCACTATTATCACAACAAGTGATTACAAGTAAAGGAATTTCAGTACCTTATACCAACCTACAGCTGAACCTTTACCCCAATACCTAATTAGACTTGTTCTGTAGTGACAATCTCTCATTTTGATGCATGGTTCCCGGTACGTAACTAACCAATTGCGCAAATCCCAGTACGAGACTTCAATCACCAACTTGAGAAAGATGTTGGCTGCTAAGTTTTTCAGTTCATTCTCACAATGAAGAACAAGAAGATGCTTGGTTACAAAACCCTACAGTGCACAAACACAGCAGCTTCTTCACAAAGAGATGAACTAGGAAAAATTTTGTATCTGGTCACAAATTGCTTGAACAGACTTTGCAACTTGTGTCTCAGCTGTGCGTCTCCAAAAACGGCCCTTAAAATAATCCTTTTATATGTCTAGGGTTATGAGAAAAGAAGACCCAAAGACATATCCACATATTGGAATCAAAACATATCTGAAAGTCTGTTTTTCTTAAACATTGACAGTTAAAGGTGTCGAGATGCTGTCAAGCAGCTGTCGAGCCTCAAGGCTGGAACAGCTTCTTAAGCTTAATAGATGCTAGCTGTCAAGCCAACTGTCGAGCTTTAATGATAGGCACTTCTTCAACTTGTGACAGACTTGCATGGCTTTAACACTTGATCTTGAAACCTTGTTTCTCGAAGTATCAAAAACATCCTAGATTTACCCAAATACAAGTAAAGTGCGTTTTATCAAAGGATTAGCTAATTATAAATAATAATAAAAAATGACATATGTTCTTAACAAGTGAACCACATATGTCCTAACAAAACTTAGACCATTAACATCCTATTGCTACCTCGAGTAGAAAACTTACTACCACGACCACGTAACAACTCCGAGTCCACAGACTACTTCTTTCTTTGATCCACCGCAACTACAAGTTCTCCTACTTGTGACTTTGAGACTCCACTCAAAGGTTTCACATCTTCTTTAAGTTCTTTATGCAGCAACTGAAGCGATCACCAAGTTCTTGACATGAATCTTGATCTTGATAACCCTAAGTGTGTATGAAGGTAAACACCTCTAGATCTTACAACAGATTCAACACACAGCACATCAAATAATTCTAAAATGTAACTAGGGTTTTTCTTTTTATATGTGAAGTAAACAGAAAACCCTACACGTCAAATGGGCTTGGGCTGGATTGAAAATTCTGCAGAAAATTAATTCTGCACAATTCTCGATCGATCAAGTCTAATTTTCAACCGATCGAGCCTTGCTAAATTTGTCCACTAATTTCTGCAATCACTCGATTCCAACTTTACAATAAAACATACTTTGAGCAAGCCTAAACCTAGACTCTATGTTTTTATCATGGTTTACCAACACATTGCACATTGAAGTTCTAATACATTAGTCCCTAAGGTCTTAGAACCTAACAATCTCCCCATTTGGCAATCCGTGACAAAACACATCACAAAAATGAAGTGCTCAAAGTAAAAAACAGCCCATTTAAATTTAAAATTCCCTGAACACAATTCAACCTAACTATTATCTATTAGTTGCCAATGTAGACAGCAGCTATGACTGAATTAACCTGTATATTCCTGAAACACTCGACAAACACATAAATGCATATGTGAAAAATACAAGTAAATCAAAATAAATTCTTGATTTCACAAAAAATAAAATAAAAGACATGTACTATGAATAACCTCGTAATATCAATCAATAACCAATGTACCATATGTGAAACAAGAAACAATAAAAGAAACAAAGCATAAAGCATAGTGTCTCCCCCTAACATATACAACTCATAAAAAGAAAATACATCATCACCAAAAAGAATACATCATGAGCCAAAAATAAAATTAAATACATCAAGAAGCTCCTAGATACAATCTATGTACCCCAAAACAAAAACTCTCCCTATCTCCATGCAAAATATGTACTCCCCCTTTTTGTGACGAATTTCCAAAGGGTAAACAAGACTCATCATCAAAAGGAGGTGGTGGAGTAGGTCATCTAGCACCTGCCAAATCAGCACATAAAGCCTGAAGCTCCATGAGCACATCCAACAAAATTTTTCCATGCGCCACTTGAACGGTCATGATAGTATCCAGCATACTCCGAATAGAGGAATCGCTCGAAGAAGAAGGTGGAGGATCAACAACAGCAGTAGGATCAATATATTCCTCAGCAGTAGGATTGCCTGAAGAAGGAGGCCTAGATGCATCACCTGTGGAAGACTCTACTCTAGGGCGTTTTGAGCTAACTTTCATTTGAGCCGCTGCTTGCCTAAGGAATGTGGCACCTATGGGGGCTATAATATGAACAAGCTTGGATGCATGAAAGTCCTCTAAACCTAAGTTTAATAAAATCTTATGAATAAAAACAGGAAAGAAAAAACCATGAGATTTTGCATTACTCCTATGAACCTCAACTAAAGAGCTGATAAAAAGAGAAGGAAAAATGATAGGAGCATCAGTGACAAGAGCGTACAAAAACACACATCTCTCGAGAGGAATAGTTTGTAAATGAGAGATAGGCCAAATGGAATGACAAGAAATCTGGAAAAACAAATAATTGAGCTCAATAAGCTTATGGGAGGTGATCCAAGGATCAGTACCCCATCTAATGGAGTACCGATGAGTTATGATATAATGTCATCCAGCGGAGGGGTCTCAGTATAAGGGTACATAGGCTACCATACCAAAGGTACACCAAGAGCAAAAGCCACTACCTGAGGTGTAATGACATACTCTTCACCCCTTATCAAACTCTTCACAAACTGAATGTTGGAATCATCAGAGTGGACAGAGAGGTTTGAATAGAACTTTCTAATCAAAGTAGCAACAGGAGGATGCTCCACATCTAAAAGAGGTAACCAACCCCTACTCTCAAAGTTCCTCCCAATCTCCCCATTAAGCTCATCTAGAATGACCTTACGCTCAGCCCAAACCGACCTAAAGATGTTAAACTCTCATAGATTTCTTGGTTTTTCTCGATTCTAAACCTATCACTCTCAAACACAGGGGTAGAGGGGATGGTGGTTTTCTTGGCTCTAGTCTTCCTAACCATGATGCCAAGGGTTGGAAAGGAAAGACAGAAACAAAGAAAGAAACACAAGAGAAGACTGTATTAGAGAGGGTTAATGCACAAAAATCTTAATAAATAACAATCTATATGATGCATGTAATGAATACACATATGATGCATGCTCTAATGCATTGAAATTTGTTCAATTTTACTTCATAACCATCAATTGACTTGAACACAGAGTTTTTGACCAAAAACCCCAAATTTTGAAAAACCCTTTTTCAAAAATTAAACCAAATTGATCAATTAATCATTACACTAGTTAGAAAACATCATATAATGACATAACCAAGTAATAACACAAGTCAATTTCATCAATTTTAGCTCAATTGAACAAAATCCCTAATTTCTCAAAGTTTCAAACCCTAAAATTTCAAATTTTTCCCAAAACACAAAATTAATCAAATTAATGCATGAAAATCACATGTATATGATCTAGGAACAAAAACCCAGTGATTATAATTGAATAAAAACAACCCAAACATCAAAATCTCCAAAAATCTTATGTTCGAAAATCCTAAATAGAATGCATGAAAATGTGATTTTAATGAAAAGGAATGGTATTTAGGTCTTACCTACACTTGAGGACAAAAACCCTTAAAGATTTGGGGAAGAATACAACAAAAACTCTTAGATTGGATCGGTTGAGGAGAAATAGTGAAAAAAGTGTATGAAAAGTTTGAATAAAATGAAGAACACGTGAGAAAAGTTCTTTTTTAAAAAACTCACTGGCCGATTTTCGATCGGGCAAAAATTAGCTTTGATTAATCGAAAATTAAATTCGATCAGTCGAGCATCAATCGAGCCAGATAGATTCAAACCCATAATTTTGTCATTCAATCGATCGAAAATCTGAAAAATTCAAACTTTTGAAAAACAAAGCAATTTTATGCAAAAACCCCTCAAAGCAGAATATTTCATGACTGAAATGCATGAGTATGAAATTAAAAGTTTTTCAAAAACACATGAATTCAACCCAAATCTTTCAAGCACAAGTTTTCAACCAATTTGCCTCCAAAACTCAAACATTAAACAAATTTTGCATTAAAATCAAGGAACATATAATCTTGGATGGCCAAAACACATTCACACACAATATCATATACTAAGTTTATCAAGAAATAACTTGTGTAGTGTGTGCAACTAGTAAAAGCAGGATAAGTAGATAGTAATCAATCACATTTTCTACATAAGTTTGAAAGAGACTATCACCTAAAGAGTTACATCATATAACTCTCACATCTCCTAGAAAACAACCTTGCAATCATGGAAGTTTCTTAATCTGCCTCATAATATACATACCGATTTTATTTCATTGTTAAATTGATATTTAAGCCAAATAATGTACACACCAATTTTATTTCATTGTGAATTTATTATAGCCCAATAACGTACACACCAATTTGAGTATTAATTCAATGCTACACCTTATGTTCTTTTTGTGCATCTGTTATGCTTTCTCGAGCACAAAATCTTATAATATGCACTAAGATATTCATGATTCACTAGTGAACCGTGATGAGATGGTTATTTATGCCTTTCTCATTTAGTTCTAGTCATAGCAATCAAAAGTATGTGACTTCAAAATCAAGATCATGTGATCAAAAACTATAAAGAATTCCCACACAACATGCACTACATAGCTAAAATTAGCAAAGTGCAGTAAAATTAAGCTCGTCCAAGCTAAACAAGGTACACAAGCATGTTATGTAAAAATACTATGGCCAACCTTCATTACAAAATCCAAGATATAAGATGCAAAACACATTTTTCCTTTCCCCCCTTTTTTTTTTTTTGAAAAACAAAATGTAACCTATCATGAAATGCATGAATGTAATGCAATACAATTCCTAAAAGCAAAAAGGAAAAACAAAACAGAAAAGAAGAATGGTCACAATGAGTATTAAGATGAAGCACAAGGGCCATGTGAGAAAGACTCAATTAGATTAAGCCTTTTGCATCCAAAACTTTTTAGATGCAACTCTAGCATTGGAGTTATTATTCATATGAGAATTCTGAGCAACTCTAGGATTGGTATAAAGGTTTAAAGCCTTTACCAATTCACCAATAAGTACCGTAGGATCTTGTACTTGAGGTACAGGTATTTTTGACTTATTTGCTCACTTTGCAGCTTGCAACTTGAAACAATTTGGACGAATATGTCCAGTCTTTCCACAAAAATGACAAACCCACAAAGGTCTATCATGCAACTTATCCTTAGGGAGGTTAGGATTCTTAGGCTTAGTCTCTTTAAGATCAACCCTAACCTTCCTAGGAGGTGATGTAACTTCTACTAGTTTGACAGTCTCACTCTTGGGACACTAAAAAGAAGGAAAAAAAATTTGTGGAATGAGTTTCAGACATCGAGATACTTTCTATAAAACCTAGACTAGTTTTGTCTAAGGGAGACTTCTGAACACTCAACATGTGATCAAGTTTAGAACTAGCTGACCTATTTGTTTGTTCTCTAGCAACAGATAATTATAGTTCCAAATTCTTAATCTATCAAGCAACAACATGTTTTCAGTTCTCACCTTATCAATCAAAGTATTAGCATCAAGCAAATTCAACAACAAATCTTTCTTATCAAGTTCAAGAGAAGCAATTTTCTTTAAACCTAAATCAACATTCATTGCATCCTTTGCAACAACCTTGCACAGCTTAGTGAAAGCCTCTTGCAAATCAACATATTCATAGAGTTCCCCATCAGAAGGGTTCTCTTCAACCACAACACTTTCATCAACTACAGCAGTAGCTGTAAAAGCAATGAAGTTTCCATCTTCATCACTACCAAATTTGTGATCAGAAACTTCATCATCACTAAAGGCTACCGCTATAGTTTTACCCTTTGATCTCAAGAATGTAGGACATTCTGATTTCACATGACCATACCCTTGACAACCAAAACACTATTGACCTAGAGAGTTACTAGAGATTTGATCAACTTTCTCTTTTGATTTATCATTATTGTTATTAAGCTTAGTTGGTTCATTCCTCTTAAAGTTTCTAGGTTTAGCATTGTTTTTACGTCTTGCCCTTTTGTTGTTATTTTTAAGAAAATTTCTAAAGTTCTTGGCAAGATAGGAAATCTCTGTAGAAGAGAGCTCATCATCAAATCCATTCTCATCAACATCATCTACTAACTTAAGATCCATTGATTTGGATTTGTTTATCTTGGGTAGGTCTGGCTCATAGGACTGGAGAGATCCTACAAGCTCATCAACAAGGATGAAGTCAACATCCTTACTTTTAGTGATGGCAATCACTTTGGGTCTAAAGTCCTCAGTTAAAAATCTAAGGATCTTCCTAACAATCTTAGGTGGATCATAAATTTCGCCCAAATTATAAGCAGAGTTAACAATATCATTTAGTTTAGCATAGAATTCATCAAAACATTCATCATCAGACATTCTAATACTTTCAAATCTTGTAGTTAACAGCTGCAGTTTATTAATCTTAACTATCTTTATGCCTTCATACACAATTTGGAGAATATTCTATGCAGTATGAGCAACTTCAACATTAAAGATTCTCTTGAATTCCTCCATAGAAACAGCATTAAAAATAGCATTCATGACTTTGCTATTAAAAGCGGATGCTTCTTTTTGAGAAGTTGACCACTCGCTTACAGGAGTAGTTGGTTTCTCCCATCCGTATTCAACGGAATTCCAAACTCTCTCATCAATAGATTTCAAGAATGCTTTCATTCTTACTTCCAATAGGCATAATTGTTCCCATCAAAGTGAGGTGGGATCACAAAAGGGTAACCGTGTTCCATGATAGCAGGGATCAAGGATCAACTCTTAGATCAAAGGATCTAAACACTAGAGCTAACCTACTCTGATACCACTTGTAAAGTTTTAGACCCCTTAACACAATATGTTTAACCTAATATTATCCCAAGTTGATTAACAAGTTTGTTAATAAAAATTAGGTTAAACAAATATAATGCAGAAAGTAAATGTTAGGGACATATTTTTATGTAATTGGCATATCCTTTGACAAAACGCACTTTACTTTTATTTGAGTAAATTTAAGTAGGTTCAAGATGATCATTACAAGTGGTTAAATTGAAGACATGAAGATTACTCAACAACTACTCAAGAAAAGTGCAATCTGTAGGTCTCGATACCTCCTCAATAGAAGCTCAATCTGTCGAGATTCATTAAAACTCGACAGATCTCTCGATCTATCGAGCTTAAGGGATTCAGACTATAGCCAGTAATATTTTTATTCTAAAAGGCTATATGTTTATGGGTTTGTATAATCCTTATTGGATTAGGAAAACCTAAGGTTTGTGTAAATATATTTGGAATAGGAGAGCCCATTAAGCTCCTATTTAAAGGAGGTGGAAAAGGAAAAAAAACCTAACCCTAGAGAGCTTCATAAGATTTTCTTTTTGAAACCTAGCCTCCTTCTACAGAAGAAAGAGTTATTTGAAAAAGTTTTTGTACGCCTTTGAGTTCTGTAACCAAGCACAGTCTCTTGCACCAACATTGAAGATCTTATTGGTGTTTCTATGTGAAGCTACTGCAAATCAACTACAACAATCAAAGGGTTGCTGTGGAATTAGTCACGTACTAAAATTCGTGCAAAGAAGTAAGTCGCGTACTGGGATTCGCATATCGATTGGTTAGTCACGTACTGAGAGCCGTGCATTGAAAAGGAGAGATTGTCACTACAGAACAAATCCAATTGGGTATTGGAGTAAGGATTCAACTATAGTTTGGTATAAGGTATTGGAATTCCTTTACTTGTAACCGCTTGTTTTGATAATAGTAGATTCTCGGGAGTGGTGACCTTAAAATCACCCACTGAGGTTTTTGCCGTGTAGGTTTTCCCCATTCGTAAACAAATTACCGTGTCATTTAATTTTCGCTGCATATTTAGTTATTTGGTAATTTGTTTGTGCTGCCACGCTTGTTGCATATAATTAAACCTAATTAATTCACTTGGCTAATTAATTGGTTAATTTATCACAAGGAGTCAATACATTCTTGGCCTATCAGTAAAGAACACAAAGATTTGATGACCCAGGAAAACCAAACCGGTAAAAAACCTAGGGAGAATTTGACCTAACTATCCTCAAGGTAAAACAGATCCACTATGAAAGAATTGAAGTTTGTACAATAGAACTTAGACCACTAACATCCTATTGCTACCTCGAGTAGAAAACTTACTACCACAACCACGTGACAGCTTTAAATCCACAGACTACTTCTTTCATTGATCCGCTACAACCACAAGTTCTCCTACTTGTGACTTTGAGACTCCACTCAAAGGTTTCAGATCTTCTTTAAGTTCTTTATGTAGCAACTGAAGCGATCACCATGTTCTTGACATGAATCTTGATCTTGATTACCCCAAGTGTGTATGAAGGTAAACATCTCTAGATCTCACAACAGATTCAACACGCAGCATATCAAAGACTTCTAAAACGTAGCTAGGGTCTTTCTTTTTATATGTGAAGTAAAACATAAAACCCTACACGTCAAATGGGCTTGGGCTGAATTGAAAATTCTGCAAAAAATTAATTCTGCACGATTCTCAATCGATCGAGTCTAATTTTCGATCGATCGAGCCTTGCAGAATTTGTCCACTAATTTCTGCAATCACTCGATTCCAACTTTACAATAAAACATACTTTAAGCAAGCCTAAACCTAGAATATATGTTTTGATCATGGTTTGCCTACACATTACACATTGAAGTTCTAATACATTAGTCCCTAAGATTTTAGAACCTAACACTTTCATTTGATAGTAGTGGCTCTTTGATTTTTTAGGGATAGAGGCAACTGAACCGGGACATGAAGAATTGGAGAAAGGAAGAGTCATGCAATTAAGTAGGGGAAGAGTCGAGAAAGAAGAGTGAGAGAGTCTTTGTTTTATATAAGATAGAATTCTACTGTAGCCTAATCTAAGAGTATATGTGTGTGAAGCTCCCTTCTGGAGACTTGAACCCCAGCTCTTGCCCCCCACACCCCATAAGCACTTATACTTGTAGAGTGACCATCGCACCAAAGGTATGCAGTGGTGAAAAAGAGAGTCTTTAAACTTTAAAGGGTAAAAATTTACGAAATCTGTCAGAGTAAATCCATATGAAATTTATGAGTTAATTAATGACACCTAAATTAATATTATTATGCTGTCCCCACATAGCACCCAAATTAAGTAATAATTGAAGACAAATGGCAGAGACAAATGGCACAAAATTAGAATTCTAATTTGGAATTCTAATTTGAGTTTCTCTCAGTTTCATCTATTATTATATAGAAATAATTGAAGACAAGTGGCAGAGACAAATAGCACAAAATTAGAACTCTAATTTGGAATTCTAATTTGAGTTTCTCTCATCTTCATCTATTATTATATATATAGATTGGAGTAGATCAAATGACTTTTAGGATTCAGCATGTGGGTTTCTTTTTGTTTCTTGCATTTTTCTAGAATGAGTCTTTGAAGTGATTGATTGTAAAATGTTGCAACTACCAATGAGGTATGTCAATGTTAAATTTTATACTCTGCATTATAGATTATCTTCAATTAAACCTCATCGGACTTTTCTGATTTGCAGAAAAGCTCAGGTCAATTGAGTTGTGTTTGTTAAATAGGTTCAAACTTGTAGCGGTTACAGATCTTTTGAGTCCTAAATGATGAATCATCCTAGATTTTATGTTTTTTTCTGTTTTTAAAATGTTAAAAAAAAATGCTCAAAACTTAAATGATTAGTTTGGAGGGGACATTTTTTTTTTTTTTCAAAATACTCCTATACACTCCTAGATTTAAGCAAAAACAAACTAAAGGATAACCTGATAAAAATACATTTCTAACTCCCTCCAACATTGCCTACAAAATATGATCATTTTTTGTTAGTTTTTAAATTCAATCTGAATTTCAAATTAATTCAGTCAACAATTTTAAAATCTTGCTTCTCAAAAAACCAAAAAAAAAAAAAAAAATTTAGAATCTCTTTTTTTTCTTTTTTTACAATTTGTTTAGCAAAGGATTCTAATAGCCCATGGCCCATTAACCGAAACCTCTCCTAAACTCTAATTACAGTTCTTTTTAACCCACGTTTTTTTAATAATTTGTTTAGTATAGGATTCCAATAGCCTACTATTACCATCTCTAATTTATACTAGCCTCTGAGCGTGCGTGAAATAATTTTTTCATCACACTCCTAGAATTATTTTGTGATTGGAAAATGTAGTAATCCCAAATTATAACAAATGCTCTAAATTAATTCTTTCCCAAAAAATAGATGAGCCTCTGAGCATGCGAGGATTATTTTGTGATTGAAAAATGTAGTAATCCCAAATTATAATAAATGCTCTAAATTAATTCTTTCCCAAAAAATAGATGAGTCTCTGAGCATACGCGTGAGCGCATGCTCAGAGGCTAGTATATTTTTAAAGTTTTAAAACTATTATCATACTCTAATGGTGTAAAAAAATAGAAGGTCTTATTCAAGGCATAAATCTCCCACTTTTGCAAGGTCTAGAAAAGTTATGAGCAGGCCACATAAAATTTTCTTTCTTTTGGATAGGTTAATTCTATAGATTCGAAAATGTGATCTTTCTAGTTTATTTTAAAGACTAACATGTTATAATTTTTTGTTAGATATAAAATAACATATATTAAATCAGTTAAGGCGTAAAGAGATGGAAGTGGTATGGTAGAAAAACATGCTTTTATGGTTTCCTCAAACAATACAACAACATGCTTTTATGGGGTGGCTTACTTTGAAAAATAGGTTGACTACAAAAAATAGATTGATGCAGTGAGGTTTCTCCGGGATAGTTATTGTGCATTCTATAAAAATAGAATAGAGAGTAGGGAAAATTTGTATTTTGAGTGCTCCTTTACCAAGTGAATTTAGAAGCGTGTTATGGCGTTCAACTAGTAACTGATGTTCCTATTATTTGAGATGAAATAGTCCAACGGAAAGTGACTATTTTAGAGGGTAAAAGTTTTAGAGTTAACTTTTGCAAACTGGTCTAGTGGGCTACAATTTACCATATATGGTTGCAAAGGATAACAGATGTCATGGAGGAGTTGTTTTGATAGAGGAACAAATTATACACAGAATTAAATGGGATATTAGAGCCAAAATGGAGCATGTTGTTATGGCTGGAAATATCATGCTTCACAAAGTTTTAAGCTCTAGATGGAACATACTTCTTTGATATGATAATGGCTCTTATGGCCAAGGCCAATTATGTTTACTAGTGTTTACTAAAGATTAAGTTGTCACTTTAGTCAGTGTGTAATAGTAATGTCATGGAAGTTACAGGAAAATAAATACGTTGCTTTCTGAATGGAAAATAAATAAATAAATAAACATGTTAGCTTCTGAATGAAAAAAGAAACAAAACACGTTAGCTTTTTAATAAAAAGCTTGAATCCACCAGGGGTCTATTGAATCCACGAGGTGATAAGGTTTTGGAATCTACCAAAGATAAATAAACAAAGTGTGTATTTTTATAAATTTGAAAACTAAACTACCTTGAAGGCTACAATATGCTTGAATAGTAAAAAAAACCTAGGACAACTAGGAAAACGCTCAAAAACTCTAATTCGTACTAATCACGTAATTAGGTGGCGAAATAGTATTTTTTTCAAAAAATAGCAAAATTGAAAATATTATCTCTTAGAGACATCCCAAAACAAATGAGACCTTATTCTGACTTTTAAATTAAAAATTATTAAGGAAAAGAAATATTACTATAAATAGCAAAAACACTGTTTTCGCAGCCTTTACGAAAGAATTTGCCTAAATTTAGGTGATGCTCAAGATTTTGAGTATGGATCAGAATGCTATTTCCCTTCAACCTGCCAAATTTTATGCAATTTCGAGATCGTCGCCCCAATGGCCTCTACTGGCACCCCCCTTGATCTTACTCCGTGACTTCCAACACCCTTACTACTCTACTACTCCAGAAAGGATTGTGCTGTCTGTTCTACATCAAATAGGAGAGCTAGATGGAATTTTGTTGTTCTCTTGTTTGCAGGTTGTAGCCGAGGAGTTAACTCTGTTTTTATCTAAGTATGTAGACTTATTGTCTTTTGTTATATGAAATTACTGACTTCTCAACCAAAAACAAAAAAAACATATATTAAATCATTTTAAAAGTATTCTTTATATTTATGTTATTTATTTAGAGGTTATTTTTATATTTAAATTTTGATATATTTAATTTCGTCTCCGAAAGAAATTTCTGACTCCGACACATTGTTCATTCAACTTGAGTTATAAAACAAGTTAAAACTTTACAAAAGTGCGTACACTTAATTAGTTCTAGTGGTCTGTCAGTAAGCTCAAATTAAGATTATAAATTCTTCAAGCTAGAGTTTCAAACTTTCAATCCGTCACAATCAATCTTTTGTATATCACAATTAACTCGCATTGTCTGAAGCACGAATGGCATAATATATATCGTTCTACCTTTTGTTCCCTGAAAAAGTTAACCGTGAATAAGAAGCACAAACAGTTTTACTTGTGCTTGATACCATGCGTGATGCAAAAGATAGAAACAAAAACAATTTTGCGGCAAAAGTTTATCCGAAACTTGCTATGTAGGTAAAGGCTGCTTCACGTGTATAGCATTTTTACTCTTTATTGTTTGAAGCGGATACACTGCATAATTAATCTAATCGAAATCTCCTGGCCGGTTCAACCAATTCCTATTTAAAATCTTTAAATAATCTACATATAATTCTATATATACCTTACAATTTCACATTCACAAATTCTCAACAAAAAAAAAACCATTTCACATTCACATCATTCATACTTCACTAATAATGAAATTCTTATAATCACAAGTGATCCAAAATTTTAGCGGATGGATGGACAAAATTTAAAACATGAAGTGAAATAAATAAAAAATAACGTATCTATAATCATTAAACAATACTCACTTCTTTCATTAAAAGGACCATTGAACTGCTTTCTTTTTTTCTTGGGTAGGGGCTCCTATATATATTTTTGTAAGCCAATCACTTCAATTGCCCCCTAGGCATAGCATGATTTTTTTTAAAGCCCGTGTATATATATATATAAAAGATTAAGATTAACAGCAAGCTTTATAACTCAGTGGTATAGCCTACTCTCCTCTATTAGGAGAGTTAGTGTTCAAATTCTCTCACCTCATTGTTATAACTAGGATTGTAAATTAACCAAATTATTTATAAACAATTTGAGCTCGTTAGTGAAAAATAAAAAAACTATGTTTAAACCTAAGTTTAGGCTTAATTATTAAACGAATCAAGTTCAAACATAATAATGTGATTGTAAACATGATGCTCAATTTGACTATAAAAAATATTATATTTTAATATGTATAATTATCTAAAAATATATCTATATATACCTAAAAAAAATATTATTTGTAGTTTATTGATAATATAATTAGTCAATTCTTAGTAAAAATTAATCATAATATATGAAAACTTGAAATATTTTAATCATGATTTTTCTATATATGAAAAAAGAAGCTCAAGAACAAACTTGAACATGTAATTTTCTATATGATGAGCTTGAGTTTGGCTTATGTTCGAAAGAAAAAAAAAATTAAGTCTCAACTTAATAATCGCTCGACTCGACTTGGCTTGGTAATTTATAGCCTTAGTTGTAACTACGGAATTATACAAAACAAAATATAAAACAACCCCTCAGAAAAACAGTGTATAACTTTGACTCTACGTAAAATATAATATATCATACCAAACTAGCTAGATAAATAAAGTAGGAAGGAACCAGCCTTTTACCATTTACTAAGGACACACATTAAGCCATCTATTTATTATAAAAAAAAAATTTGAGAATTGAAAAAACTGTCAATACTTTTTTAATTCCCAAGAAATTTTTGTCCAAAAATAAATACTTATTGTGTACCCTAAGGGCACACATTAGCAAAATCCATATATATATAGACCCACTTTTCATAGAAAAGATGATCCCCAACTTGGTATATTAGTAGATAGCATAAACCTTGTTTTTTTAGGAATGAGGAATTGAAGAATGTAAAGTGTAGATTCTTCTCCAAAAAAACAGGTAAAGTGTTATTTATATATACAAATAATTTTCCTATTCAGTAGTGTATATTGTATTTTTTAGTATATTGTATTTTAAATTCCAATCCCGGTATATTTCTCACGCTAAAGTTTCCACGTAGTAAACTAAATACGAGGAAGGACAGTAAACTTTACAAAATTCAATTCTCTTTCTTTGGTACAAACTTGCTATGGCCGGGAAGGAGCATGTTGTTTCTATGGAGGGATTTTTCAGAAGAGAAGGCGGTGAAACAAGCAGCGGTGTCACTGAGGACGCCCAGACGAACAGCATTTCTATTGAATCTACGACCCTGGAGACAAGGATTGATGCAGTAATGGAGGCCGCAAGAAAAAATTTCACACCATCCCCAGCACCAAAGATACAAAAGGTTAATTTCTTGCTGCGAGATGACAAGGATTGCTTCCAGAAACACTATGAGCCAAAAGCAGTATCACTCGGTCCTATCCATCATGGTAATGCCAGGTACCAGCTACGAGAAAATTACAAGCTTGTGTTGACATATGAGTTCGTCAAAGGTAGCAAAGAGAAGATAAACTATTTGTATAAGATGATTGGGGAGTATATCAATGAACTGAAGGACTGCTTCGAGAAGAGAGTGATTGAAAGCTATGATGATGAGTCTCTCATTTGGATGTTGTTGGTGGACGGCTGTGCAACACTACAATACATATACTGCGCAGCTAACAGCAGGTTCGAAGATTTGAATATAAAACGAGACAATGTAGCCTTTACACAACAGGATTTGTTTTCGCTTGAGAACCAGCTTCCCTATCGTCTGCTCAAATGGTTGATGAGTTGGAGTAAGAATGAAGCCGATTTGAAGCAATCAATTATCGATTATATTAATTGGCACGTGAAGGTACCACTACCAGAGGGTCAATTACCAGTTTTCAGCTGCAGATGGTTAAGTTCGTTATCATTGAATTGGTCGCCCTGCCAGTCATCAAATATCCTACGTTTGTTATCATGGGGTCTCTGCCGGCAACAAGCAGAAATTGAGAAAGAAGAAAGCGATTACTGTTCAACAGTAGTGAATGGAAATGGAAATGAAGATCCAATCCATCTTCTCGATCTTCTGAGGACTTGTCTCTTGGGTAAGCCTCAACTAGGAAGCCGCCCATATCCAAAGAAACGAAAGGTCCAAACTTGGCAGCCCTATCACAATGTTCAGGAGCTTCGAGCAACTGGTATTCATGTGGAACGTAGTAAAAAGGAAAATAGCTGCTTGAGTGACATATCTTTTACTACGCTCGGTTGTTTGGGATTCCTTTGGCTTCCTCCAATAACTGTGGATGACTTAACAATGCCAAAGTTTTTGAACTTGATAGCCTACGAGATGTGTCTAGATTTCCGAAATGACTTTGAGATCAACTCTTACATATTTTTCCTTGCTTCGCTAATCAGTGAAGCCAATGATGTTAAGATTCTAAGGAAAGCAGGAATACTCTATAATTTCCTTGGCAGTGATGAAGAAGTGGCTCAAGTCTTCAAGGAGATAGGCACCGACTTGGTGCCTAACCTCGCAATATACAGTGATGTCAAAAGAAAAATCAGGAAGTACCATGATACCTGGTCGAGTTGGATGTTTCGATTTTACCATGACCATTTCGCAGGCACCTGGTCCATTGCAGGGTTTTTAGGCGCAGTATTAGCACTCAGCTTAAGTGGCATACAGGCTTGGTTCACAGTTAACCCAGCTTCAGAAAGGCACAGTTAGCTCAATCGATTGCTTCTCAGGAGCTAACTTTCAGTAGCATCGTAATGATAAACAGTTTCTGAAATTTTATTTTGTGATCTTGCTGCATGCATTGATTCTGTATTTTTACTACCTCCAGACGTTTGTTTCCAAGTAAATGGCACCAGGGCCATGTCATACCCTTTTTCGGACTTTTTATCGTGCGAGTTTAAATAAGGAAATGTGTGTAATTTCTTTATATATTATTATTATTATTATTATTATTATTATTATTATTATTATTATTATATATCTAATACTATATATAAAAGAAGAAGTCCTTCCTGCCTTTAAGGAGATGTTGCCACGTTAGGAAAAAATGCCACTTAAAAAACAACCACGTCTACAATTAATTCTTTAAAATATCGTACGGTGTGTTTGGAAGACTCACTTTGATCAAAGGTATTTCTATAAAAAACACCAAGATGCTTATCCACCAAAAAAAAAAAACCCTAAAACGCAAACGCCATATTTCTTGATTGAAATTTCAGACTCACTCTGACTTCCACTTCTTCGCTGCAACTCCATAGACACACAAATCAGAATACCGTGTTCCAGATCAACAAGCATACGAAAAAAGGAAATCCAAAAGGAAGCCAAAAAAAAAAACTCTGTTCGTCTTCTACAACAGTGAAAACTGAGAAACTTTGTTCGTGCTCTAAAACAACAGGCGATTTAGAAAATAATTCAGAAGGTAGGGATTTTTTTTCCCCTTTTTTTGTTTTCTATTCAATTACCATTTATAGGGTTTTGAAAAGGCTACCTTTATCCTGAATTTCCAATCTATTTTTACAACTCCTTGAGTTTTGTTTGTTCGATTGTTGTATTTTGTTTGGCAGTTTTTTGTTATGTTTGTGCTTTTTTTGGTTCACTCCCAAAATTTGAATTAATTTATGTTTTGTGCAGATCTATGTTTACCCTTGATTTTAATAGTGATATTTCTAACATGGATGGTTTAAAATCTGAATGCTTGGAGAATACAATCGCCTTTGTTGTTTTCCTTTTTGATATTTAATTCTATTATTATTTCTCTATTGATATATGTCACTATTGAATTTATTTTCATATTTTTATTTAATAGAAAGTAGGAACTGCTTTAATTTTTTTTTACCCTATTTCCAGTGGCCTTATAGAAGGGTGGAAATCTCCTCAATTTTTTTGTTCACTATGCTTTCTAATCAATTTCACTTATTTGTGTTTGTGTTGGTTCATTTTTTAGACATTTTACTTTGTAATAGTGAGGGTTGTATAATTGCTAATTACAATTTCAAGCTAGTTTTGTAAATTTAGTTTGTGGTCCCTAGCATAAAGTGTTTCATGTACAGTAGCTATTGATTTTTATAATTCACAAAATTTATTATATATGCGTGCACCCACTCTTTGGTGTTAGTTTTCGAGTTTTTATTGAAAATTTAGCTTGGCAACTCAATGAACTGCTCAAATGAAGAAGAGGCGGAAAATGTTTTGCTAGTAGAAGGAGATCCATCCAAAACCACCAAAGTAGGAAAAGGGCTTCAACAAACTTTGAGGGACGAATTGGTGGAGTTTTTGAAAAAGAACTTGGATGCCTTTGCATGGAGCCATGACAACATGATAGGGATTGACAGACAAGTGATAGAGCACAGCCTTAACGTTGACCCAACAAAGAAGCCCATTTAACAGAAGAGACGAGTATTCGCCCAAAGCGGAACAAAGCAATTATGGAAGATGTGGAAAAACTTCTAACTGCTGGATTCATTAGGGAAGTCTACTATCCAAAATGGCTAGCAAACATTTTTATGGTAAAGAAGTCCAATGGAAAGTGGAGAATGTGTGTAGACTTCATTGATTTGAACAATGCATGTCCCAACGACAGTTTTCCCTTTCCTAGAAATAACCAGCTTGTTGATTCAACGGTTGGCCATGAACTACTAACCTTCATGGATGCTTTTTCGAGTTATAACCAAATCCTAATGAAGGAAGAAGATTAGGAGAAAACTGCGTTTGTCACTAGCCAAGGCCTGTATTGCTACAAAGTCATGCCGTTCGGACTGAAGAACGCAAGTGCCACCTATCAAAGATTGGTGAATCAAATGTTTAGTAAACAAATAAGGAGAAATATGGAAGTCTGTGTAGACAATATGCTTGTAAAAAGCAGGGAAGCTAAAACCCATCTTGCAGACCTTCAAGAGACATTCAATACTTTGAGAAAATATAGAATGAAGCTTAACCCTACGAAGTGCCTTTTTGAAGTCTCATTAGGAAAATTCCTAGGCTTCATGATATCCAAGTGAGGAATTATGGCAAACCCAAAGAATGTCAAAGCCGTACTTGACATGGTTTCTCCCAAGACAATCAAGGAGGTGTAAAGACTGATAGGGCATGTGGCAGCATTAAACAGGCTTTTTAGTGGACAGACGAGTGTGAGGCAGCCTTTCAAAGCCTCAAGGAGTATCTGGCCAAACCTCTGTTACTAAGCCCGTCAGTAGAAGGAGAAGATCTGTTTTTATACTTGGCTGTATCACAAACAGCCGTCAGTTTCACTTTGATCCGTGAGGAATCCAAGATACAAAAGCTAGTGTATTACACAAGTCAAGCTTTTCAGGGTGCCGAAGCAAAGTATCCACGCATTGAGAAAGCTTCGTCCATACTTCTAGGCTCATACCATTGTAGTTATAACAAACCAACCAATCCAAAAAGTAATGAGCAAACCAGATGCTGCAGGTCGTATGATCTAGTGGGCAGTTGAGCTAAGCCAATTTGACATTGAGTATAGACTAAGAACAGCAATCAAGGCACAAGCTTTAGTGGACTTCATTACGAAATTCACTCTTCCAAACCCTGATTAGGAAGCAGAATATTGGATAGTTTGCTCAAATGGCTCGCCTGTCACAGGACTCGAAGGCATCGGTTTCATAATGACGTCACCAGAGAATGGCGTGCTTAAATATGGGGTTCAACTCTAGTTTCCAGTAACAAACAATGAGGCAGAATATGAGGCAGTCCTTGCCAGCATAAGGGTTGCAAGAGCCTTAGGAGTCAGAAATTTAAGATTGAAGACTAATTCTAAGCTGATTGTTAGGCAGATAACCAATGAATATGAAGCAAAGGAAGAAAGGATGAAGAAATACCTACAGCTAACGAGCCAGCTCATTGACGAGTTTGATGATGTCAGACTCGAGCTAATCCCAAGGGAAGAAAATTCAACTGCTGACGAGGTTGCTAGACTTGCATCAACTGAAGATGATTCAGCAACGATAAGCTTGCTCATGAAGGTTCAGACAATCCCAGTATCGACAGACTACAGGCCCTTTCAATTCAGAAACCAAGCAATTGGATGGAGCCAATCATATCCTACATTAGAGACACCCAACTCCCATTTGACTCGTCAAAGGCGGAGAAGGTCAGAGTCCGAGCAGCAAGGTTCACTGTTTTGAACAGAGAACTCTACAAAAGAGGATTCTCAATGCCATACCTAAAATGCTTGACCCTTAACAAAGCGACATATGTGCTGCGAGAAATACACGAAGGTGTGTGTGGTAACCACTCCGGACCTCGACCTCTAATAGGAAAGACGGTTAGGGTAGGCTACTTTTGGCCAACTATGCAAAAGGGCGCAGCTGAACTTGTGAAGAAATGCGATAAGTGTCAGTAGTTTGGCAACGTGCAGCATATACCTGGGGAATTACTGACGAGCATCTGCTCACCGTGGCCATTTTCCACATGGGGTATAGACATCGTCGATCCACTCCCGTTAGGAAAAAGGCAGGTGAAGTTTCTACTCGTGGCCAACGATTACTTCACCAAATAGGTCGAAGCAAAGCCACTGGCAGTAATAATTGAAGACAAGATACAGACCTTCGTTTGGAAGAACATTGTCTGTAGGTTTGGGATCCCTAGGACGATCATATCTAATAATGGTCGACAATTTGATAGTAAGATATTCAAGGAGTTTTGCGCAAAGTTAGGGATACAAAACCACTATTCGTCACCTAGGCACCCACAAGCCAATAGGCAGTCAGAAGTAACAAATTGTACTTTGCTTAAACTCATCAAAGCACGACTTGAGGGGGAAAAGGGTGCGTGGCCTGAAGAATTACCTGGGATATTATGGGCTTACAGGACAATAGCAAGAACACCAACAAGAGAGACTCCACTCAAGTTGGCTTTCGGCACTAAAGCAGTTATCCCAGCTAAGATAGGAGTCTTAAGTCTTAGGCAAGCTCATTACAACGAAGGTACAAACAATGATGAACTGAGGCTCAACTTGGATTGTTTAGCTGAAGTTAGAGACGAGGCAGCCTTGAGAATGGCACGGTACTAGCAAAAAATGCAAAAGTACTATAATCAGAGGGTAAAGCTCAGAAGGTTCAAACCCGATGCATGGTGTTGTGGAAAGTCTCACAAGCTACTAGGGATCCAGTGCAAGGGAAGTTACGGCCTACCTGGGAAGGCCCATACAAGGTCGTCCGTTATTCCAAATGAGGAAGCTATTATTTGAAGGATTTGGAAAGCAATCCACTTCCTCGTCCTTGGAACGTGGAACATCTCAAGAAGTATTATCAGTAAAAGCTATTGCCTAGTCTAATAAGCTCTGTTTGTAAGAGCACCTCGCCTAACGACACATTAGATAAGCGAGATTTAATTGTTTTTTCTAAGCATTTCTTTTCCTTCAAGAATTTTAAAGCTATTTTCAGTTTGTTGTTTCCTTGTAATTCCCTCGTATATGAGGATTGCATGAAATAATAAGGCTTTTTTAGCCATTCCTTTTTTCAATAAAGTTTGACAAAGTGTCAAAGCTAAGTTCAAGGGCGAAAAGGAAGTATTTGAAATCTAGCAACAAGTTCAAATCACAAACTGTTGGAAAATACATAGAAAATACTTGTTTGTATCACATACAAAACATGCGCAGCGGAAAAATTAACGGATCTACTTCACTCGCAATTAATAACATGTACTATGTAAGTTTCAAAATTAGAGAACAAGAAAGCGTACCTTGGTGCGGTGAAATTCAAAACCGAAAATCAGAAGTACTTGGGAATACTTTTAATCTTCACTCCAATTCCACTTAATGCCCAAGATGTGTGGTCTCTCAATTAGTTTCCAAGGAGAGAATAAGAGAGTGTTCAACACTCACATACAAACCATTTCATATCTTGTATGTTCTTAATGAAAACCCTTATGAAAAGAGACTTCTGAAAAGACCCACTATATAATTCTGTATGTTTCTCTCCTTATATATAACTGATTATCTAATTGGGCTAGCCTTTTGGGCCAATCCAATTAGGCTCTTGTGTGTGGCTTGGAGTGGGACCAGAAGAGACCAATAAGACACTAGCTCCAATAAACCTTAGGCTTTTCTGTCAACTCTTGACAAGTCCAAAGTTACCATTAACTATATTTAATACAACTATATAAATATAGTTGCACTCTAGGCCTTATCTATAAATTATATCCCAAGATTTTATTGTACATGCAACTTCTTCATTAAAATATTCGTAGTAATACAAAGTCATGAATATAGACTGCCACTTTGAAGATTACTACATTTTAGTCCTTAAGTACTCGATTTAATCCTTTAAGTTATTCATCATATCTTTATGAAATCTAATTCCATAAATATATACTTTAGTAACTCCTTACTAAAGTGGTTGGGCCCAACTCTCTGAATAACCAAACTCATTAAACTTATCTCAAGGGAATATTTTGTATCTCCGTTAAGAGATTATGAATTCAATCTTGAAAATATATATTCCATCAACACTAAATGCGGCTACCCAACATACTGAGGTTTTGACCGTGACTAACAGATCTCACTCCTGATATATCAAAGCAACCTACATCTCATGATCAGGTCCATTATTCTCTCAGGATTTAGAGTTGATGTAAATAGAAGTCGTGAGATTTATTATTCATTTCACAGTCATTAGGAGAATAATAAATCTCACAGTGGTCCAATTCAATATGTCTTAACTCTTAAAACATATCAACATACTAATTAGAAGTCTCCACTTCCATGATCAAGACAGATCATCTTAGTTGATATGTTATAGTCTTCGCAGATGAAATGCCCAATTTCATCACCGACTACGAACTACATTTTGAGTTTACAAGGAACTTGTAATTTACATTTTCTGTGACTAAATTACATAAATCACATACAATGCATCTCATGGACTAAGATAATGTCTCATTAGTTCATTTATAAATAATCTCATATAATTAAACAATTTAATTATTTATAACATACCAATAAATTAGATTTTAGGGCACAAACCCCAACACAAACGTGAGAAGAACACGAATGGTAAAAGCTCAAATGACAAGTGAGAATCATAAGTGTGGTAAAAACTCAAAAGATGAGTCAAAATCACAAAATATGGTAGAAACTCAAAATGACAAGTTAAAATCATAAGTGTGGTAGAAACTCACAAGATAAGTCAAAATCACAAGTTAAAGTCATAAATAAGATGAATCGGGCATATGGTAAAAACTTAAAATGACGAGTTGAAAATCATAGATGTGGTAAAAACTCACGACACGAGTTAAAATCACAAAATAGAGTAAAAATCATAAACGTGGTAATGACTCTAACAATGAGCTAAAATCACTAAACATGGTGAAAGCACAAATTACGAGTTAAATTCTTAAGCAGGGTAATAAAAGAGCAAGCATAAATCATAAGTAGAAGAACTTCAAAGTGCAAAACAAGATAAATGCATTGTTTCGAAAATAAAAGCCTCAAAACATGAGGCACCCATTATTTCTCAAACAAAAGCCTCAAAACAAGAGGCATCCATTGTCTATAAAATGGAACAAAAAAGTTACTTAAATTTTTACTCTAAAGAGCACTGACGATCTCCTTAACACGACCCGCCTCTGTCTAAGTCTCGTCAGTAGCCCCTCCTGTAGCAATACCTTCTCCTTCAACAACATCAGTAGCTTCAACAATGGTCTCATCTTCCTTCTCATTAGTCTCATCGGCAAGGATCTCAATATCAATAGCTTCAAAGTCCAAGTTTGCAAAATCAGCTGCATGGCTATGGTGCTTCATCATCGACCATCAAAGAAGCTCGAAGCCCTTGAAGTACTACTCGAACTGCATGTCGGAGAAGCGATCAGACTCTAGGAACCTGGCAATCACCTTCTCATGTTCCTCGTCCGTTCTCAGGAGTGCAACTTGAACTTCCTCGTCTTTCTGGATGACGAGCTTTTTCTCAACCTTCAGTGCTTCCTTCAGTTCTTTCACCTTCTCCCTAGCCTTGGTCGATTAATCCATAGCTTCATCAGATCCTTCCTCAACTTTAAGTTTTCGGCCTCAACAGAATCAACCTTGGGGTTAGCCACTACTACCTTCTGCTCGCTATTTAGGTAGTCCATCGTCAAGCGAAGGGACTCACCAAAAACTTGAAAAAATGAAAGAAAGGTTAGAAATTTTTAACAAGTCTAACTACTTAACAAGTAATGAAGAAACGTTGAGTAAAATACCTACACTAGCTTGTGAATATGGCGGCTGACCAGCTCATGAGAAGGGATAGAGGAGAGACCCTTAAGCTCGTCGTCAGTGATTACACTATGAGCTCATCCAAGAGCAGTAGTAGGGTCGTCCCAAACACTCTTGCCACCCTTGGCCTTCCCCTTAGAGTGTGTGGTTGGAGGACTGAAGGTCATCATCTCGAGAGAAGGTGTTGGAGAAGACGGAGTACCAAAAAGTGAGAGGGGGGCAGGAGTCTCATCCTTCCCTTCATCTAGCTTGGGTTCTTTGATCCAGGGGTAATGTGAGATAGGGGTTCATTCTTCAAGTTCTTGACACGGGCATACTTGGCTTTGCTATATCTAGTTGCCATTTCTACAAAAAGAAGGTTAGTAGGGTGAAATTCTATAAGTGAAAATAAGGAAAGACGAAGAATTAAAAACCTACTCTTCTCTTCCCCGGAAATTTTCTTTAAATGTATGCAGAAGGCTCGGGTCCAAGGCAACACTCGTACAAACAATGAGGATCAACCAGCTTGTCGAAATCTTCAACTGTGAGGGAAAACTCAAGGGTAGCCTTAATTAATCCTTGGTAGCGTTCTTCCAATAGGGGACGATCAAAGACTGCGAAAGAAAAAAAAAACAGTAAACTTAAAACAACTAGTTTAACGAAGAAGGAAAGAGAGACGCACCAAGAGAAGAGACCATTTCCGTAGTAACCACGGGACCTCACCCCACAGGTCTTCAAACATGGTTTCCCATCCAAATCTAGAACAAAAAAATAACGTGACTTCCAGTCACGAAAGGAAGTAAGGAAGCTACGGACAATTCTAGACTCCCTATTCCAAGGCAGAAGTTCAAAGTACCCATAGTGGGTGGAAGGTTTTAAACGGTACAAATAAAGAAATTCATTTACGATAATCATGTTCCCATCATGGACAAATACCCAGATCGACATACAACCAATGATCGTCCTCCGTGCATTAGGGATGAGCTGACCGAGTGCAACATTGAGAACAGAAAGGAGTTGCATAATAAAAGGATGAACAAGAAAACGAAGGCCACACAAAAAAGGTAGCTTCGTAAAAACTAACCTCGCCATGAGCAAAAGTGCATGCTTTTTATTTGGACGAGGTAATCTTACGACTACCCCTTCAGGGAATTGAAACCCCTTATGGTAAGACTTCAAATGTCTCGACTCTAAAAAGCAAGACTCAGAGAGAGCAAGGAAAGGGATTGAAGATGAAGGAGCTTTTGAAGAAGAGGGTTTTGCAGACGAAGGAGTTCTTGAAGAATAAGGCCTTGTAGACAAAGGTGTTTTTGAAAATGAAGGCTTTGAAGACAAGGGAGGTTTTGACACTACAATCTTGAAATCCTTATCGGTGGACTCACCACTTGACAACAAACCAGTTTCTAACTCACTAGACCTAACATCGCTATCTCTATACTCTACGGCAGTCATCTCTAGATGATGGACAATTAGGGACCAACGAATCAAAGGTAAAGACTGGTCAAAACAGGCTTAAAAGCCCCACAATCATGAGGTACAAATAAACCAACGTGGGGACGGCAACCACCTAAGGACTCATGAAACACTCCTAGCCTAGCAAAGAAGAACAAAACAGTGGAAGCTTCCTTCTTAATGAAATCAAAATCAACCATTAAGAGAGGAAGAGGAGTCTTATCGTATGGGAGTCGTAGGAACTCTCTTTTAGTTTCAGACTCCAAGCTCAATGCATAACGAAGAAGAAGATGCTGAGAAGGCTTTCAGATAAATAAAAAATAAAAAAGAGTTCAATGCGCAGGAAACTCAAGGAAAACTCACACGTGCAGCCAACACATATGTGGAATGTGGCGATCAGCTGACAAAAATGTTGCCCCACAATAAATATGATGGGATGAGAATCGTAGGGCACATACAAAGTGATTCGCCCAAAAATGACTTTCCATATTCCTTAGCTCGTCTAGACGATAGACGACAAAGGAATAAGGGGGCAACTGACGAGTAGCATATAAATAGTTGTCCATTACCTACAAACCGTCCATTACAATGACGAGTAGGGGTATGGACGAGCGTATGTGCATTAACTCCAGGCAATAATCAATGACCGAGCAATGAATAGCACAAAACCGTTACCAGTGTCCAATAATACAGAATTAAGGACCGGTTACAAACAGAAAACGTTGGAGTTAATTTACAATTATTAAGCATTGATTACCCAACTGCGACATAACGGTATATTGAGTATTAACTCTGTAACACCCCAGTTATTAAATGTAATTTGGAGGAAGCTTGAGGGACAAATTGGTAATTTACTCACAAAATATTTTTGGGGCAAATTGGTAATTAATCTTTTCAACTTAAGTCAGCCCCCCCCCCCCTTTCTTCCTCATTTCACGTTGGTATGTCTCTCCCTCTTGACCTGTTGCCTCCTCTCGGTTTCTCTATTTTCCTATCTCACTCACCCACCGAAGCCCATACACATACACGGTCTAGCTCCCTCAATTTCTCTCACTCCCTCACTGGTAAACCAGCCATCCATCACCACTTTCGGCGGATTTCACCAGAGAATCCCATTAAAAACCCCATATGCGCCATTCTCTCAAACATTAAAGGTAAAACTCTCAATTGTTATGTAGCTTTTCAAGTTTTTGTAAGACTTCTTTCTAATCTAAGCTACATGAGTGGTATACATGTGATTGGGTACATGGTTTTTTGATTTGGTGGGTTTATTTGTTAAATGGTTAAGGGCTTTTACAAATGATGATCATTTGGGGTTTCTTCATGGTTAAAAACTTGGGTTCCTTGAGCAAATTGTGAGCTGATTTTTATGGAAGTTTGGGGTTGATTTTTGGGAATGTGTTTATTTGCATATAAATGACTTTGGCAAATGTGATTGTGAGTGAAGTGTTAACTTCGAATTTTTGAAAGTGGAGTGTGAGCATGTGCTTTTTGCATACCTAGTGTTTGATAAATTGTTTATATGAGATGTTGGCTGTGATTCCTTGTTTTTAATATGCTTTAAATCTAGTGGTTTTGATATGAGTAAATTCTCAAATAATTTGGGCTAGTCTTACAACTATAGCAATTTTCTAAAGCTGTCACGACAGATTTGAGTCAGCTGCGATGTATGATTTTTAATAAATTACAAAAAAAAAATTTTGGGCTGAATATTTTGTGGTACATTGTATACATATTGGGGAATTTTCCCTTAAAGTTTTGAATTAATCGGATAACTTTTCATTGACCAAAAAATTTTTACAAAATGGCTGCCCTGCTATGTACTGAATCTGAAAGTAAGACTAAAACGTTGAGAAATTGTGAAATTAATCCCAAACCTTGGTTGATCTTATCTTAGCTTAAATGTATTATTTAGTACCCAAAGAGATTCATGAGTATGCTATATTATCCTATGATGCACATTATTTGCGGTAATGAAGTTAAAATGTTTTGGTTGTCTATTTTTACTAATGGGTATTTGAGGTTTGGTTTCCTAGAGCAGCTATATGGGTTTTTTTGTTGCATGAGTTGATTTCAAAGTGTTTCCTATGCACTTGAATGGCTTTGACATATGTGAATGTGGGCATGTGCTTGTTGCATGTCAAGTTTTGAGCTGAATTTTTGGTGGTACATACTACACATATAAGAGCTTATCCCTATTTAATTTCAAGTTGATCGGATAACTTTTCATGGACCAAACGGTTTTTACAAAAGGGGCTGACCTGCTGTGTAGTGAATCTGAAAGTATGACGAGTATGCTAGGATTTTGTGGAATTTACTTGAAACCTTTGTTGAGTGGGTTGGCTTTTAAATTCTTACATTTTCTTTGACGTGTGTTTTACTTAGTTTACTTTAATAATGGTTTGGTTTAATCTCTTGCAATAGTGTATTATAAGGCTTTGGTTGTGTTGTAATCCTATGAGTTTCTTATATGCTTGTTTGGTTCTCTTTTGGGTAGGAGTACTTGTCTTGGACTGGTCAAGCTAAGCTTTAGGGCCTTAGGTTTGATTTTTGAGGGAATCCCTTCCGATTTATGGAGACATATTTGATAGCGTAACTTTGTAGTAGGCCTTGTTATTAATAGGTTTGATACTTGTGTTTCTAGGTTCCAAGGTACTTGGTGATGGAACTAGTAACCTGATTGGTTGAATGTGGTGCCCAGTTGAGATAAATTTGGAATGGACCGCTGAGGTAAGTACTTCTTAATGGGATATTTTTGGAAAATGACCATATTTCATAAATGATGTTTTTGAGTCAAACACATTTTGGAAAATTATATATGGATATATGTTTTCTTAAAATTGTTGTGTTGTGACTAAGGGTCATCAAATAGCCCACGGCCCATGGCCCGACCCAGAAACCCGACGGCCCACTGGGCTAATGGGTGGCGCAGCCCGTTGTTATTGAGGCTCATGGGTAGCCCACTAGCCCAGTGGGTCAGGTCATGGGCTAGTTTTTATGCCCATGGGTACCCAGTGGGCTAGCCTAGTAGCCCAACCCATTGCCTAGCCCATTGGCCCAGCCCAATAACCCATAATTCATAACAAAAATATATAAGAAGTGTATGAAGGATTGATCTTAAAATATTATAGAGGAATTTCTTAAGAGAACTTCCTCAACCACTAAGATACTCAAAGTAATTGTGCTAAGCTTAGTTTACTAAATATATATTTTTCTAGTAGTCTAGCAAATTTGAATTAACCATTTGACATTTTTTTTTTATTAAAGATAAAATAAAAAACTATTTAAAGCCTTAATAAAAAAAATTAAATAGGTTTCCATCAACAAAACAAAAAATTAGATAGATTTGAATGTAAAAATATTTGTAATTAAGTATTAAATTCTTTAATTCTTTCCTTTAAAAAAATAGATTGATTATTCCCTTACAAAAAATTGATTCTTTCCTTATAAAAAATAATAAAATAATATGCTAACACAAGCCCATGGGTAGCCCATTAGGCCCAACCCGATAGCCCAGCTCGCTAAAAACAAAATGGGCATTGCCCATGGGCAGGGTCATGGGCTGAGGTTTTCTCTTTCGGCCCAGCCCAACCTGGCCCGTTAACTAGTTAATAGTCCATTATGCCTAGCCCATTATGCCCATGGGCCAAGTAAAAATGGGTCGGGACGACCCGACCCGACCCATTGACGACCCTTAGTTGTGACCCTATTACATATTATTATATATAAAAATGCATCATATTTGGTATTGCATTTGGAGAAATGCATGAATTTTTGACATGGAAAATATGAGCATCTTTTATTTAATCTTTGATAAGGAAATTATGGATTTCATGGTATATTAGAAAATTTAAAGATGCTTATCTTGTCTTAGTACTTGAAAAATTTATAGAAAATCTTTTTGGCAAGAATGAAGTTAAAAACCTTACAAACTTTGTGGAAGTAGATTATTTAAGGTTTTTCTGAAACTACTTGGATATAAACTATGTGTTTCAAAGTAATGTAACTTGTGAGCCTCATGTAGTTTTAACACCATGCCATGTGTGATTTTCCCGATGATCACCGGATTTGGTTTTCGTAGTCTTTGTGACGATGGGATCAAATCTAGGTCAGTGCCCTTTCACTTTGGATGACGTGTTCTTCCCTGCTGTCCATGGGGGGAAGAGGTTCCTTGATTGTGTGTGGGTGAGGCTGCTGTCCATAGGGCCAAGAGACTACATGCAAGAGAAGGCCTATTTGACGTGCTCTCTCTGCTGCCCATGGGGGGAGAGAAAAATCTTGAGGGTATGGGTGAAGCTGCTGTCCATGGGGCCAAGAGTCTGCATACCAGAGAAGATAATATCATGCTAGTTGTGAATGGGTGGATCCCCTGACCAGTCTATGTGGTAGTGGTATTTTTGTGAAAATTTACCGTATGTTAGATTTTATGGCTTTGAAAATTATATTGTTAGTGCTCACAGATTATAGATTATGGTATATAGTTTCAAGGTATTTACTTTGAGAAACTTTATATTTCATTATTTAATCATTCTTGTCATATTATTATTATTGAAGATGAAACTTGCATTTCTCTCACCCCCATTAATTATATTACTTACTGAGCTTTAGCTCATTCCAATCTTTCACAATCTTACAGATTAATTAGCTATATCATGGGAATGGAGCTTGCCTTATCGGTAGTGATTGGAGTTTCATGCCGAATTGGGAGACTCACATTACTAATGGTTGGTGATTTGATCTAGTTGTTTTTAAGGGAGCTTGCAGTAGTTAATTTTATTAGAAGTTGGGCTCTTGAGGCTTGTTAGCCCAAGAATTTTGTTGGGATTACATATTTTAGAGAACTTTGGGACTTTCTGTTTAAATTATTTGGAGTTTTGTAATATAATTATGTATCATGTGGAGACCCATAATTTTTAGTTATTGTTTGTAAATGTGTTATAGAGCTCTGACTTGTAATGTGGAGATTTCAATATGGTTATATATTCTTTTCCTATGGAAAAGAAAGGAAAAAAAAAATCTCCTATAGTTTGTTTTGCCAAAAAGGAAAAATCTACAAGTACCTTTGGGATGTATTTCTCATGCTTTAGACCCTTTTGGATTTGGGGTGTGACAAACTCAGCCTAAGGCTATATGAAGCCAAGAAAAACAAGTAAAAGGTATTGAGTGCTTTCTGTGATACAGGTTTGACAGGTCGTCCATCATACTGACAAGGGCATACTAACAAGGCGAAATCCTATTTCATCATTTATGTTATTTATTTAGAGGTTATTTTTATATTTAAATTTTGATATATTTAATTTCGTCTCCGAAAGAAATTCTGACTCCGACACATTGTTCATTCAACTTGAGTTATAAAACAAGTTAAAACTTTACAAAAGTGCGTACACTTAATTAGTTCTAGTGGTCTATCAATAAGCTCAAATTAAGAGTCTAAATTCTTCAAGCTAGAGTCTCAAATCTTTCAATCCGTCACAATCAATCTTTTGTATATCACAATTAACTCGCATTGTCTGAAGCACGAATGGCATAATATATATCGTTCTACCTTTTGTTCCCTGAAAAAGTTAACCGTGAATAAGAAGCACAAACGGTTTTACTTGTGCTTGATACCATGCGTGATGCGAAAGATAGAAACAAAAACAGTTTTGCGAAAAAGCTTATCCGAAACTTGCTATGTGGGTAAAGGCAGCTTCACGTGTATCACATTTTTACTTTTTATTGTTTGAAGCGGATACATTGCATAATTAATCTGATCGAAATCTCCTGGCCGGTTCAACCAATTCCTATTTAAAATCTTTAAACAATCTAAATATAATTCTATATATACCTTAACATTTCACATTCACAAATTCTCAAAAAAAAAAAAAAAAACATTTCACATTCACATCATTCATACTTCACTAATAATGAAATCCTTATAATCACAAGTGATCCAAAATTTTAGCGGATGGAAAGAAAAAATTTAAAATAAGAAGTGATATAAAAAATAACGTATCTATAATCATTTACCAATACTCACTTCTTTCATTAAAAGGATCATTGAACTACTTTTTTTTTCCTCGGGTAGGGGCTCCTATATATATTTTTGTAAGCCAATCACTTCAATTGCCCCTAGGCATAACATAATTTTTTTAAACCCGTATGTATATAAAAGATTAAGATTAACAGCAAGCTTTATAACTCAGTGGTATAGCCTACTCTCCTCTATTAGGAGAGTCAGTATTCGAATTCTCCCTCCTCATTGTTATAATTAATTAGATTATAAATGAAACAAATTATTTATAAATAGTTTGAGCTCGTTCGTGAAAAAAACTAAGTTTAAACCCAAGTTTAGGCTCAATTATTACACGAATCACGCTCATGTGATCGTAAACATAATGATCAATTTGACTATAAAAAATATTATAGTTTAATATGTATAATTATCTAAAAGTATATCCATATACACTTGAAAAAAATTATTATTTGTAGTTTATTGATAATATAATTAGTCAATTCTTAGTAAAAATTAATCATAGTATATGAAAACTTAAAATATTTTAGTCATAATTTTTCTATATATGAAAAAAGAAGCTCATGTACAAACTTGAACATGTAATTCTATATGTGATGAGCTCAAGTTTGATTCATGTTCAAAATAGAAAAGTCTGAACTTAATAATTGGCTCGACTCGACTTGGCTTGGTAATTTATAGCCTTAGTTTTAACTATGGAATTATACAAAATAAAAAATAAAACCACCACAACCATTGGAAAAACAATGTATAACTCTGGCTCTGCGCAAAATATAATATATCATACCAAACTAGTTAGATAAATAAAGTAAGAAGGAATCAGTGTGTGTGTGTGTGTAATGGTTTTAAAAACATGCATGTACGGTCAAAGAACCAGTTTTGGCTTCAATTTTCAGTTTTTTGGGATTTTACTAGACCGAATTCGTGCCTGGTTCCTGGTTGAACCAACTGGTCCGATCCAATTTTTAAAATAGTGATATATATATATATATATATATATATATATATATATATATATATATATATATATATAGACACGTACACACTGATCCCTGACCAGGTATGTTAGTAGATAGCATAAACCTTTTTTTTTTTTTTTAGGAATCACTTCAATTGCCCCTAGGCATAGCATAAATTTTTTTTAAGCCCACATATATATAAAAGATTAAGATTAACAGCAAGCTTTATAACTCAGTGGCATAGCCTATTCTCCTCTATTAGGAGAGTCAGTGTTCGAATACTCTCTCCTCATTGTTATAACTAGGATTGTAAATGAACCAAATTGTTTATAAATAGTTTGAGCTCGTTCATGAAAAGAACTATCTTTAAACCCCATTTTAGGCTCAATTATTAAATGAATCAAGCTCAATCATAATAATGTGATCGTGAACATGATGCTCAATTTGACTATAAAAAATATTATAGTTTAATATGTATATTTATCTAAAAATATATCCATACATACTTGAAAAAAATTATTATTTGTAGTTTATTGATAGTATAGTTAGTCAATTCTTAGTAAAAATTAATCATTATATATGAAAAATTAATATATTTTAGCCATGATTTTTCTATATATATGAAAAAAGAAGCTCATGAACAAACTTGAACATGTAATTTTCTATATGATAAGCTCGAGTTTGGCTCATGTTTGAAATAAAAAATAAATAAAAAAGTCTGAACTTAATAATCGGCTCAACTCAACTTGGCTTGGAAATTTATAGCCTTAGTTGTAACTATGGAATTATACTAAATAAAAAAACAAAACAACCACAACCACAACCCTCAAAAAAACAAAGTATAATTGACTCTGCACAAAATATAATATAGGGTAAATTCCACAAACCACCCCTGAGATTTGTGATAATATCCAACTAAGTCCATAACATTTTAAAACCTACCAATTTCATCCTAAAAAGACAATTTTGTCCCTGAAAGCATCTTAATTCCTAACCCCATTAACTCACCTCTCATCCCTTTCTCTAACTCACTAACTACATCGTCTCTCTCTCTCTCTTCTGTTTCTCAGTAAACAAACAACAACAAAAATGCTTGAATGAAACCAACAATCAAAACTCACTTTCTTTGAATGAGGAGGAAAACACAACAATTTAAACCCAAACCACAGAACATGCAATCAAGAACTGTGACAAAAAATCAACCAATCAACCATCCAACAGCGAACCTCAAACATACCCAAATCAAAAATATTTCAAAACAAAACTCAAGACCCACAACAAAGACCATCGTGTGGCCCAGCAACCGCCGTCCACCACGGCACCACCTATCACTACCCACTCATCTTCCTCAAACCCAAACAATTCCAACTATCCAACATCATATGATTCATGCACAAACCCAAACAAACCCAAATCAAAATTAAAAAATTAAACTCATACCCACGGCAATGAGCTCCACCAAACTATGATCTCGCAATCGCCAGCCACCACCAACCAACCCCACAAAAAACCCACCACCGCCAATCGAAACCTAACCATCCCTAACCCACACCAAGGCACCGCCACAAACACCACGAGAGAGAAAACCCACCCAAACCTTTCAATGTTGATCCACACCAAAACCCACGAATCACCACTTACCCACACCATGGCGCCGCTGCAAAGACCATGAGAGAGAGAGAAGGGAAAGACTCCAACGCCGATCCACACCAAAATCCACACGTCGTCTAGGGCCCTCTGGCTCATAGATCAAAGAGTGGATTTGGGGTTTTAAGGGAATGAGAATCAGATAAGGAAGAGAGTGATTTTCAGTGAGTGGGTTTGGGGTTTGTGGTTTTGTGGTGATGTTGGCTGAGGTTCACCGTGGAGGAGCATGGAGGCTCTACTCTGTTTAGATCGGTGAGATCGAAGAGGGAAGAGAGTGATTTTCAGTGAGGGAAGAGAGTGATTTTCATGGTTGATTGGTCATGGTTGGTTTTTGGTTTCTGGAGAAAGCTCCAGATCAGAAAGACAGAGAAAAGGGAGAGCTTGGCGTGGGTGAGATGAAGAAAAGAAAAAAAAATCTATTTAATAACGGTACACAAATGGTGTTAGTGACCTTTAGGGACAAAATAGTATTTACGGACCAAATTGGTCAATTTTGGAATGTCTTGGACCTAATTAGTATTAACCCAAACCTCAGGGGTGGTTTGTGGAATTTACCCTATAATTATATATATATATATATATATATATATATATATATATATATATATATATATATATATCATGGTTTTAAAAACATATACGGTCAAAGAACCGATTTTGGCTTCAGTTCTCAATTTTTGGGAATTTTACTAGATTGAATTGGTGTCTAGTTCTTGGTTGACCGGTTGGTCCGGTCCAATTTTTAAAGTAGTGATATATACATACATATATATATATATATATATATATATATATATATATATATATATATATATATATAGACATACTTTTCATAGAAAAGATGATCCCTGACTTGGTATGTTAGTAGATAGCATAAACCTTCTTTTTCAGGAATGAAGAATTGACAGTGTAAAGTGTAGATTCTTCTCCAAAAAAAACATGTAAAGTGTAGATTGTACTATTTATATATACAAATAATTTTCCTATTCAGAGAAGTGTACCATAATGATGAAAGTGATAAGCACAATCTCATTTCCTTTATTTGTATTTTTTAGTATATTGTATTTTAAATTCCAATCCCGGTATATTTATTCATCATAAAAACTAGTTAGTTTAGGAATGTTTCTACATTCAAATAAGAGCAAGAGCCCTAAATTTCTCACGCTAAATTTTCCACGCAGTAAACTAAATAAGAGGAAGGACAGTAAACTTACAAAATTCAATTCTCTTTCTTTGGTACAAACTTGCTAAAGGGGAGTAAAAATGAATATGACAGATCTATGTGGCTGGATGTGACGGTACAAGGGTGACGGATTTGTAGTTGACACAACCAAAGAGCTCGAATCCACAGTGGACGGACAGATACAACGCAGTAGTCATCCTTCCAGGTTTGGTTCCAAGAATCCTTAAATAGAATTTATGCTTTACGATTAAGTCTGATGTGGCTTTGTTTGATCTCCACGGGAACGTGTATAAGAAGAATTCTTGCGTCACACATTTAGCCTTGATCAAAGGACTCCTATAAGGAAAAGAACTCCAGAAGGTATGCAAAAGGAAAGAGTTCTAATTTTAGAAGGAAATGACTTCATAGTCAAGGCATAGATGTTAACCCTACACCACGATAAATACCCAAAACCCTCACAAATCAAGGTACGTATTATTGACTCAACTCTGGCACTCTAAGGTTGTGAAAAAAGTTCTAACTTGACCTTCGGAGGGTTTTTGGTCGGCATCACACCGATGCTATCTGTTAGGTCTGCTCTTTTCGTTTTGTAGGTATTGTTTTGATTTGGGAGTGTTTGCAACTTATTGGTGATTTTTTGGCATCATCCTTTGCTATGCCTGGGAAGGAGCATGTTGTTTCTATGAAGGGATTTTTCAGAAGAGAAGGTGGTGAAACAAGCAGTGGTGTCACTGAGGACACCCAGACGCACAGCATTTCTATTGAATCTACGACCCTGGAGACAAGGATTGATGCAGTAATGGAGGCAAGAAAAAATTTGACATCATCCCCACCACCAAAGATACAAAAGGTTATATTCTTGCTGCGAGATCGCGAGGATTTCCAGAAGCACTATGAACCAAGAACAGTATCACTGGGTCCTATCCATAATGGTAATGAGACGTACAAGCTTATGTTGACAGATGAGTTCGTCAAAGGCCGCAGACAGATGATAAACGATTTGTACAAGAAGATTGGGGAAAAGATCGAGGAACTGAAGGAGTGCTTCGAGAAGGAAGTGATCGAAGGCTATAAGGATGAGGACCTCATTTGGTTGTTGTTGGTGGACGGCTGCGCAATACTACAATACATAGACTGCGTTTGGATAGGAGGGCTGCGTCCACGTCTGGCCAGTTTTTTTTTTTTTTTTTTTTTTTTCCACGCGCATGTGTTACTGTTCATTGGCCATGAACAGTGATTTTAGGCCAATGAACAGTACTTTTTGGGATGAACAGTAATTTTTACACATTAAAAAATTATTTTTGTACAGTATTTTCAGTTTTCAGTTTTCAGTTTTTAGCAATAAGTTCTATCCAAACGAACTCATAGACTGCGCAGTTAACAACAACTTCGAAGTGTTGAAGATAAAACCCGACAGCATAGCCTTTAAACAACTGGATTTGTTTTTGCTTGAGAACCAGCTTCCCTATCGTCTGCTCAATTGGTTGATGACCTGGAGTGGGAGTGCGAATGAAGACAAATTGAGGAAATCAATTGACGCTTACATTAAAAAACTCGTTACGGTACCACCTTCAGACGATCAATCAGAAATTTCCAGCTGGAAATGGCTAAGTTCGTTGTCGTGGCGTTTCTGCCAATACGCAGAAAAAGAAAAAGAAGAAAGCCCTCACTCAAAGGCGAAGCTACATGAGGACCCCATCCATCTTCTCGATCTTCTGAGGACACATCTCTTGGATAATCATCAACGAAGAAACAACCCAGAGAAATCAAAAGTGAAAGTCCAAACTTGGCAGTCCTATCGCAATGTTCAGGAGCTTCGAGCAGCAGGTATATATGTGGAACGAACTAAAAAGAAAAATAGTTGCTTGAGGGACATAGATTTTACTACACTCGGTTGTTTGGGATACCTTTGGCTTCCTCCAATAACTGTTGATGACTCAACAAGGCCAATATTCTTGAACTTGATAGCCTACGAGATGTGTCTAGATTTCCAAAATGACTTTGCGATCACCTCTTACATTTCCTTCCTCGATTCACTGATTGATGAACCCAGCGATGTTAAGCTGCTAAGGAAAGCAGGAATACTCTACAACCTCCTTGGCAGCGATGATGAAGTGGCACAAGTCTTCAATAAGATAGGTACCGACTTGGTGGCTAACATCGAAATATACGGTGATGTCAAAAGCAAAATTCAGAACCTCTACAAGAACCAGGGTAGGACCTGGATAGCTCAAGCCTTTCACGAACATTTCAGTAGTCCCTGGACGTTCACGGCCTTCTTTGGCGCATTGTTAGTACTTGCTCTAACTATCACTCAGACTTGGTATGCTGTCGACTCTTCCTGTGTAACTTATGCAAGAAATTGACACCAGACAAATTATGCAAAAGCTAAAATTTTATTTGCTGTTCTCTTTCCAAGTGTGTCTAGCTAGCTGAAAATAATGTGGTTTCTACGCCTTTCAGACCACTGTTTCCCAATAATAAGGCTTTAGGGATTTTACGAGCAAAAATAATTAGTACCACACACTTCGGCGTACAATTTGTCACAACTTTTTTATATGTCATAATATGAATGGCTGTTTGTCACCATTACTGTATTAAATTAATTCATTATTTTTTCTCTACCATTCATAACTTATCATATAGTACAGTTATGACAAAATATGTGTGAAAATGTGTAGTACTAACATTAATTATTGCTATACGAGTCATGATTTCCATGGGTTTTCCCCATACAGAGTCATCTTTTTAATTTGTTTAACTTGGTATTGTTGTTTCATTGCAAGTACAAAATAATTGTGTGTTGATGAATGGAAATAATTGTGTCAGAGTTTGTGCGTGATAAGTGTTCAAGTGTTAAATGTAATAAAGTTCAAAGATTAATATATACTTCATCCAAATTCACATGTGCCTGGCCTATATATGTTATGATCTACTAATTTTTGCAAAGCAGGGTCGAAATAGACAGTTCTCTCGGTCCTCTCTTTTTAATTTGCAGCATGCAATATTAATACAGTGCAAGGCATCAGTTGCATTGCCTATGGTCAAAGGCATCATCTTAATTAATGCCACATTCTCGTCGTTGCATTGTTTGAGTAATGAGGGGGGATTATCTTCATTTCTGTGGCTAACTCAGTGAGATTTTTTATTATTTTTCTTTCTGAATGAAGGAGATGAATAGATAAACTATTACTTACTTGCATTTGTCTTTTATATAAAGTGACTTATTATTTAAATTACTTTAAATTAAATATATCTGTGCATGTTTCAAAAGTTTTAAAACTATTACCGTACTCTGACGGTGTAGTTTCTAATTTATTAATGAAAAATAGATAGTTGTATTCAATGCATAAATCTTTCATTTTTGTAAGGTCTTGAGAGGTGAAGCTAGGTGGGGCCATGGCCCCCCTGCTTCTTGAAATTCTTATTTATGATGTCGAAAATTTCACAAATTTTTTATAAATTATTGGTTGTAATTAAACTTAAAAATGTTACAGACACAATATATTTTACAACATTTTTACAAATTGCTAATGTGATTTTAGAATTTTTTTTAATATTTATTGGTAAATAAAAATATGATGTTAGTGATGGACTCATATAAGAACTAGTAAGATTTTACCACATCAATAGTTTGTAAAATAGGTTGTGGCAATAGCATTACTCTTAGTGCACATTTGGATATCGTGTTTTGCGCTATCCAATGCGTCTACATTTCGCACAAGTGGGTTCATGGGCACTGTTCATGAGACCCGCAACTTGAAAAAAATGCAAATTTAACTTTAAAACTGGGTACTACAGTACTATTTACATATTTAAAAAATATTTTACTATAGTATTTTCAGTTTTCAGCAAAATTAAGTGATATCCAAATAGACCATTAAACTTATTGCGCCCCTAGGATCTTGAGGAAAAACAAATAGTATTGATGTAGTTCTTAAAATTGCTTTGGGCTTCCCTCAAATCTCTGAATAAATTTATTATTAAAAAAAAAACCAGAAAATAAATATAGAGAACCATGAAGAAAATAGCATCTAGCCCATTTTTTGGCCCAGCCCCTCGAAGTACCAACTTCAATAAATTTCCAAATCGGTCCAAAAATATTTCTTTGTATAAATTAAGACTCCTTAATAGTCATAACTCCTAAATATTTCACACAAAAAAAACTCCTCTAACATATATACTTGCACTTTACCTAAAAAAATAAGTCTGACTAGAAACAAAAACCAATAGGATCATATGGCCGTTGTAGTCTCCACACTACAATTTGCCTCTAAGACTAGTGCTAGTGCTCCCTTCAAATCAATGATGGAGCCAGAAATTTTTGTTCTTTATATTTTGCCTCTTTTAACTGTTTATGTTTCCCCTGAGAAAGATGACTGTGAATAAGAAACATAAACAGTTTTACTTATGCTTGATACCATGCTTGATGCAAGAGAGAGAAACATAAACAGTATTATTGTAAAAGTTTATACAAAACTTGCTATGCATGTAGCCATGTAGGCAAAGACTATATCACGTGTATCACAAAAGAGCACTACTAGCTACTACAAGCCTTAGCACAACCACTCCTACCCCATCTCATATGAGACCTCTTGGGACCAAATCTAAACTTTAACGTTTTGAAGAGCTTGAATTGCCAACTTTTTTCGGAAAAGCCAAGAAGTGGATTCAAACATTCAAGCTTGTTAGGTATTTTAAGTAAAGTACCCATAAAATTCCAATAATGGTTAAATATATCTCCTCAAAATCTTAAGTGGGTCAGCACAAATTTCTGGAAAGATAATTTGGGTCAAAGGGATATCACAAATCCAAACTCAAACCCGGGTATTGAAATTAAATAAACATGAAGTAGTCTGCAGTGGAACTCAAACCCATTACCACTTTACCAAATGGTTGCAAGACTCCAAATAAAAAGGAAAGTGAAACGGGTTGAAAGTTGAAACTCCAAAGGGTATATAGAGTTTCTGGATTTTCATGCAAAGCACAAGAATTTCTACGAAGAAGTGCAAAATTATCAACTTTCACACATATATTACCATTTTCTTCAAAACTTCTAATAAATTTTTTTTTATTTTTTAACGTATTAGTAAACCTTGTCAGGTTATTTTTTTACACATACAATATTCTCAGGGGATTATTAAAATTATTCTAGATAATGATCATACTTAGTGATAAGGAGAAAAATCACCCACGTCCAAAAGAAGAGAAAGTCAACTTTCCATCAAGCTAGCTTCATCCATCAAGCCAGCATCGTCCATGTGACGAGCGACTATAGCATACATTAAATGAGTTTCCCATAAATGACATGAGTAACAGTTAACGCGCCAGACAAGAAAAAGCGTAACCAACAAGCAAAAGACCATTGAAGTCTATTACGCCTTCGCATTCATTACTGATAAATTATTAAGATTTTTCATCTCTTGACAGACGAATTAAACGTTGTTCAATGCAAGGCATAGCGAACGGATATCAATGACAAACAAAGCCATAAAAGACATTCAATGCTTAAGATAGCTAAGAAGTAACATACAGGCACCAACAAATTAATAGCCGTTGGCAAACAATAAAAGTCAGCCATTAATACCAATGGCTCCATATCTCATGAATGCAGATATTCATTCAGACAATGAAGACTAGAGCTATAAAAAACCCGCACAAACTAAAGGCAAAGGTACACACAATTCTGATCCCAAAAACTATTCTCAAGTTGAATTTTTTTGCAATATACTTCAATTGAATCTCATTCTAACTTAATCATCAGAGGGTGTTTAGCAAACACCACATCAGTGTATCCATATTTCTCTATCTCATATCTTATTGCAAGTTCATCTCTGGACAAAGCCAACAGCTTCATCCATCCGTATTGACAAGGAGAGAAGAACAACATTAAAAGCTATAAAGTCTAAGAAGAAAAGCACCAACAGGTTCGTCTTTGGACAAAGTGAACGCTTTATCAACGAGAAATTCAAGTGACGATTTTTTGCATCATCAATTTGGCGCTGTCTATGGGAACATTTGCAAAGCCTTACATTTTCCCTTTTCTTGACAAAAGAATTCCTCTCAATATTTGTTGGATTCCACAGCATAGCAAATTTGCAAGGTCTTAGAGTTGCTGTGTTGAAATCGTCCATCTACACAGACGAAGAACTCAACTGAGGATTTTTTACATCATTAGTAGGGACTGAGTAATTAGCCATCGATTTACTCCTAAGATAAAAGGCCATATGGTCCAAACTCGATCAATGACATCAGTCAATCCAAAAATTGGAAATCCCCCCACCATCGTAGAGAAGCAACTACAGACGCTTTTGGCTGCCATTGAACAACTTACCCAACAGAATGAAACCCTAGTGCAACTGAATCAAGCGCTAAAAGTACAAATCGAACAATTGCGAAAGCGATGACCTGAAGCCAGCAACCACCAAGTGCGCAGCAACCATCACTAGTTTGGGAATGATTGTCGTGAGGAAGAAGAGGTTGAGAGCAACGTACCCAACAAGCGAACCGGAAGAGTAAATGCACCACCCTCACGAACCAGAAGCTAGCAATGCACGATGGAAGGTTGAGATGAAGGCAATGGAGGATAGGATGGATCTTATGATGAATGCCATGAAAAGACGAACAGCAACGCTTGACGACCTAGTACATCGCACTGACTCTCCCTTCACAGCACAAGTCACATCTTGCCTTCTACCACCTAAGTTTCCTATGCCATCCTTGGAGACTTATGATGGGACGAAAGCCCCACTTAACCATCTTGAATCTTTTAAGACTCTCATGCACCTCTAAGGCATCCCTGATGAGATATTGTATCGAGCCTTTCCTACCACCATGAAAGGGCCAGCACAAGTTTGGTTCAGCAAGATCAAGCTAAACTCTATGTCAACCTTCAAGGAGTTAAGCAATAGCTTCGTCACCCACTTTATCGGGGGGCAAAGGCATAAATGCTCAACACATGCTCTAATGCAAATCAGGCAACAGGATGACGAGAGTCTGAGATCGTACGTGGCCTAATTCAACAAGGAAGCCCTATTGATAGACGAAGCGAACAAGATGGTCCTTGTAACAGCTTTCTCTAGTGGGCTCAAAGAAGGAGAATTCCTCTTCTCTGTGCTGAAGAATGAGCCGAAGACCATGGCTGATATGCTTTTTAAAGCCACCAAGTACATGAATATGGAATATGCACTGATTGCTCGTAAGGACGAAAAAGGTAAAAGGAAGAGTAAGTGTAGAAGACACTCAACCTAACACTAAAGAGAAGACCTCTCAGTACGATAGGAAGAGAGACAGCAGGAAGGCGAGGCCTCCATCCGGGAAAATCATCAACTTCACCCCATTAAATACTCCACTGGATCAAGTATTGATGCAAATCAGTGATGACCCCGCACTCAATTGGCCTGAAAAGCTGAAAGGGGACCCAGACAAACGATCTATGGAAAAATATTGCCACTTCCATCATGACCATGGGCACAATACTTCTGAATTCTACGAGCTAAAAAGTTAAATCGAAGCCTTTATTAGAAAAGAGAAGTTGCAACGATTTATCAAAGGTGGACCTAGGATACAACCTTCACAAGGATCAGAGCAACTAGGCAGAGTAGAAGAGTGGTCTAGAGCACCCCTTAGAGAGATAAGAATGATCACAGGAGGCACTGCAAGATTGATGGCAGTGCAAAAGAACGACTTAAAGCACCCCTTGAAGACCAAAGATTGATGGAAGAACCAAAAGAGGAACTGGAAAGTCTCTTTCGATGACAACCACCCGACAAGAAACACTTGACGGGTAGAAGCTACCTCGTCCTCAAAACGCCAAACACTTTAATACCAGTAGTTCACTCCTTCACTCCTTCACTCCTTGCAACCATGTTTACATTTACTCTGTTTGCATTTCCTTTGCATGCATTGCTTATAAGTGTCATGTTTTGACGCAACTTATAGTTTGATGTTATTTTCTTATTTGAGACTCAACTTACTTTTCTATGAGCTTACCATTTGAATAAAAATATTTTCTCCACTTATGATGCATTAGGTAGAAGGAACCAAATGACTAAAGTCGCCTATGGGTGGACAATCTAAACATAAAGTCGCCTACGGGTGGATGGACAACTCAAGTCGCCCATGGGTGGACGAACGACCAAAGTCGCCTACAAGTGGACAATCTAAACAAAAGTCACCTACGAGTGGACGGTCTAAACAAAAGTCGTCTACGGTTGGACGGACAACCAAAGTCGCCTGCAGGTGAACAGTCTAAACAAAGTCGCCTACGGGTGGACGGTCTAAACACAAAGTCGCCTATGGGTGGAAGGCCTAAACATTATTGTTATTCTCTTGCAAATTTCAGACTCATTCACATCAGATTTTGCTTAGATGAACCTATCGACTGACAAAAGTGGCTTCATCACCTTTCATATTCCAACTGTGCCTATACAGACAACGATATGAACAGGGGGCAACTGATAAGGAAAAACATCACCCTCGTCCAAAAGAAGAGAGCCAACTTCGTCCATCAAGCCAGCATTGTCCATGTGACAAACGACTACATCATACATTAAATAAGTTCCCCATAAATAACATAAGTAACGGTTAACGCACCAAACAGGAAAAAGCATAACCAACAGGCAGAAGACCATTAAAGTCTATTATGCCCCCACATTCATTACTAATGAATTATTAAGATTGTCCATCTCTTGATAGACGAATTATTTGCTATTCAATGCAAGACGTAACGTATAGACATCAATGACAGATGAAGCTATAAAAGACATTCAATGCCTAAGACAGCTAAAGAGTAACATACGGGCACCAACAAATGAATAGCCATTGGCAGACAATTAAAGCCAGCCATTAATACCAACGATTCCATATCTCATGAATGCAGTTATTCATTTAGACAATAAAGACAATGGCTATAAAAACCCTCACAAACCAAAGGCAAAGGTATACACAATTCTAATCCCAAAAACTATTCTCAAGTTGAATTCTTTTGCAATATACTTTATTTGAATCTCATTCTAACTTAATCATTAGAGGGTGTTTGGCAAACACCACATCGGTGTATCCATATTTCTCCATCTCATATCTTATTGTAGGTTCATCTCTGGACAAAGCTAACAACTTCGTCCGTCTATACTGACAAGGAGAGAAGAACAGCACTTAAAGCTATAAAGCCAAAGAAGAATAGCACCAACAGGTTCATCTCTGGACGAAGTAAACGCCTTCGTCCATTTGTATCGACAAGGAGTTCAATTGACGATTTTTTTCATCATCACTTAGTATTAAATTCATCTATTATCATGCATCTCCAAAGTGAATTAATTTCTTAAAAAAACTTCGTTGTTAATATATATAATCAAATTGTCTCCTAAAGTACATAGTAAAAACTACTATGGAACCAATGAAATCTTTAAAATCACAAATGATCTAAAAACTTTAGAAAATGTAAGAGAAAATTTTACAATAAAAAATGAAATTGAAAAAAAAAATTAACTTTTCTCTCTAAGAACTTAGCCAATCACTCACTTCTTTAATTAAAAGGGTCATTGAACTAATTTTTTTTGCTTGGGGGGTGGGGTTTGTGCATGGGCTCCCACTTTTGTAAAACCAAACCTTTCAAATACCCCAGGCATTACGCAATTATACGCCTATAAGATTAAGGTTAATCGTGATTGTCAAAAGCTTTATAGCTTAGAGGAATAACTTGTTCTCCTTTATTAAGAGTCATAGTTCATGTTAGGGATAATATTATTATGGTTGTTATGTAAAGCCCCAATAGGCCTAATTTGGTGAAAAACCCTATTAGCTACGTTGTTATTCTACCATGATGAAGCGAACAAATTAAAATGGCCCTAATAGGGTTTATATACAACTAGTAAAGTTTAGGGTTAATCGTTATACTCTAACTTATTCACTAGTGGATCATGTCGACTTGGAGAGTCACAGAGAGGTTTTTCGCCAAGTTCTTTGGCTTCCTCTTCGATAACATATCGTTGTGTTATCTTGGGTTTGTTAATCTTTTACCCACTATCCTTTCCATTATAGCATTGCACTTATTTGTTCATCCATGCAATTGTTAAATGCTTCGACTGATTAATTTGCTAATCACGTATATTCTGCATTAAGTTTGTTAAACATAAAATTAATCAAGCGGTAAGTTTAAAATTGGAATTCTAAACAAGCTATAGTGTTTTACACTATTTAGATGTATGTAATTTCTTAAATTAGGCTTGTCTAAGACAAATAAGCGTTGGATTGTGTCGTGAGTAGTATTTCTTTCTTATTTCACAACTGCTACAGTTGTTGAGTGATTGAAAGAGTAAAAAGAGAAGAGTCAAAGAAAATATTTGTTACAGTTGCTGAGTGATTGAAAGAGTGAAAAGAGAAAAGTCAAAGAAAATATTTGTTATAGTTCAGCTGACAGCTTAAATCCAAGGAAAAGCCCTTAACAACTTCACCTTTGCTATTTTCTTTTCTTTTTGATAGATGCAATAAATTTTCTACCTATAGCATTTACTTCATTATAATTGCTCAATCTTTATTATTCGGCCAAAATACTAATTGATTTTTAGTGTAGGCGGACTTCAAACCCATTGGGTTTTCAATCTTTTTATATTTTATTTTCACTTATATGATAAATTAAATTTTAATTGGTAAAGTATATTCTCGTCAAATAAGAAATTTAAAATTTAAACCTTTTTGAGAATCATTTAAAATTTAAACTTGATGTACTTAAAATACCGATTAGAATTTTGGTTTGATAATAAAGAGCAAATATTATATATATAGTATCCAGGGGCCATTTGTGCTAGTCTGCTAGTTGCACTTGCACATCTATGAAAAAATTAAAAGGCAGTAGTTCCCCATGACAATTAGTGACATTTCCACCACCCATGTTCGCCATACTCTCCAGCTCAATTATGCAGATTTCTGGACTTTCTTATCCTAAGATGTTCACTCAAATAATTTTGTGGCTTATAATTTTATCTGCACTAATACTTCATCTGATATATCATACATACAATTCCTTTGGAAACCAACCAGTAAGTACATCAAACAGCCACTAAGTGCAGGTAAAAGAAAACACAGTTCTCCTTTCAAATAGATTCAGTATGTATATTGATAGTTGTAGGTAACTTAGAAAACACCTCCATGAAATAAACATTTTTTTATAATAAAAAAAATGCATAAAAGAAATGGAGTCTGTCAACTCTCTTATCTTGTATAGTTGAACTATGCTTTTCATCATGTCTACAGTCTACCAAAGGATAACACCCTTTGCTATACAATAATATTACTAAGAAGCCGAGAAACAGAGGACGCAGGTAGGCTTTTTAAGCAAAAAGGCAAAACAAATGAATAGGAAGAAGTGATAAAAGGAATTAAATTTATTGACCCGATTCTAATAGTATTTAAAATATAATAATAAATAAATTAAAATTATAAATAAACAAAGAAGAAGAGGAAGCGAAGAGGTTTATAACTCAATTAGTTGTCAACTTGGTGCAATGGTCAGGGGCCAAAATTAAAAGACTTAATTAAAAATGCAATTAATTTGAATTGTAATTAGTATTAATAAAAAAATAAAACAATTTTACTTAGTGAGAAGGGCATAAAAGTAAATGGTTCAAAATAAAAATCAAAGAGATATGCTATCAATAGTGTCAATGAGTGTTTTGTTGCATTTTATTTTGCAGTGATAGTTTGTAGTTGTTAGTGTGGATGTGGTGTGTGTTTTGTTCTTTTCTATTTCAGGTGGGGCAAAGAAGCAAACTTTTGGCATGATACAGGTAGAGTGCAGAAACTTTTAGAGGAGTCAAGGGGTCATCCTGGCATTGCCCGGAGTTTAAATTTCTAGGAGGAAAATTCACACACATATATACTTAGATTAAGCTAGAGTATAATTTTATTTTGTATCAAAAAAAAATCCAGATTTCAAATCTTTCCTCCCAATATAACTAATGAATTATAAAATTTTAAAAAAAAATTAAAATAAAAGAGTGAGAGATTGAAGTCCCAACACTTCGATGAACTGAGACTGATGAACCACAGCAACGCTTTGACGCCAATAGATACAAACAACTGTCTCTGCCCTCTTTTCTGCAACAGTATTAGTACAATGCAAGGAAGTTGCATTGGCCGTTGCCAATTGCATTTACTTAATGCCACATTCTTGTCATTGTACAGAAGTGGTGGCAGTTTGAGTAATGAGAGAGAATTATCTTCATTTCTGTGGCCCATTAAGTTCAATGACTTTTTCTTTTCGTTTTTAGACAAGTGAATGAAGGAAATGATTAGATAAAACTTGTTACTTAAAAAGAAATGTTGAATTATTTCAGTTAGAAATCCAAAAAGTATCAAAAAAAATAAAAATAATATGGATTCTCCTAGGTCTAGCATATAACCGCTTATCTTTGTTGACATTCTATTTTGCTACCAATGATAAATTCAATTTGTTGGCTGAAAATTCCAAACCCAAGGGCAAAATGTCATTTTTTATGCCATCACTTAACTTGAAAGCTAGCCTTATCCAAAAAAAAAAACTTGAAATTTAGCTTAACACATAATAACGCATCAAATTATAAAGAGGAAGTTATGGCAAGTTGGCAACATTAAAAACCGGACCAAACCGGACCTATTTAACCAGTTGAATCAAGAGTCAAACCTAGAACCGATCTGGTAAAACCAAAATAACCTGTAAAAACTAGTCAAGAACCGAGAAAAACCAGGAATCACACCCTTTCCCAATTCTTTGACCGTTCCGATTTTTAAAACCATGAATGTAGTTCTTAAAATGTTAGTAGCATGACAAACAGTACTTTTTGTCCATGAAGTAGGTCTCAAGAAATCAATTATGAAAGGAGACTTTGAAATTGTCATCAATTCTCTTTGGAATGGTGATATGTTTCATTCTGCTTTTAGTCATTTAGTAAAGATCACTATGTTTTATGTCAACTCTTTACATAGCTTTTGTTTTTCTCATACCTAGGCAAAGGTAATTCTGTTGTGGATGCCTTATCAAAGAGAGCTAGGTTTTCTTCTCTATTTTCATATTGAATGGAGTCTATTTCTCTTGACATTAGTAGTCTTGTAACAGCTAATTTACCTATTTTTTGGTTAATAAGACTTTGAAATGTTTCTCCAAAAAAAAAAAAAACACATAATACGCATCAAATTGGACTCTCAAGGGCAAAATAACCACTTCTTGCACAAAAATTAGAAGTTTAGTTCAAAAAATACCTAGTCTTGTTAGTCACGTGGTTGCGTCAATGTTAATTGATTTTAACTGGTCCTTGATAAGAATAATTTTAATGAATTACAAATTTTAATTTTCATAGGTCCAAATCAAGGAAAAGAAATAAACATGCATACACGTCACATGCTATAGCAACCTAAACGATTTTTAGGAATTCACAATTATTAAATTTGTTTTTTCTTCTTAGATAAGTAATTAATTTGAAAAGTCAAAAATATAATTCTTTTTAGGGTTACATAGTATTTTGACTAGGGAAAACCAAAATCTTCTTTTCTAAATGAATCCTTACCAACGCATAATTGCCCCATCCATACACCCATATCCAATCAAAACCCCCACCTCAGTTTTGATCTTATTGCAAAATTGTGTACAATACCAAACTTGCTATGCGTAAATATACTATGAAGGAACCAGCTTTTTTTTTTATTGTATCATATATATATATATATATATATATATATATATATATATATATATATATTAAATTTGGGGTCTTTTATGGGAAAAAATTATCCCAGTAGGATTCATTTGGTACAGCTTATTTGTTATTTTCTTCAAAAATTAAGTTGAATAAAATTACAACCACACATGAAATAAATATGGTTTTAAAAAGCTATAGTGAACTCTCTTTTTTTATAGGAAAAAAACTATAATAAACTGGCGGTGAAAATAAGTTAGATTTTTTATATTAGCACAGAGCTAGTACAAAAGCAAAGGTTTACATGAAATCAAGCATGTTAAATACCTAGCTTGCTCAATAGATAATTAAGACATAAAGCTAGCCATTAGCAATAGTTTATTCATAAAAAATTGTGCAATGTAAATGAAAGCTATAAGCAAGTAACACTTTCTTTTATACTTTTGTTCTACATATCTTGTAAATTAAATTCCAAGCTTGTATGCTTATCAAGTTATAAAATATTGCTGCTTCAGAATAAAAGCAACCGTCCTAAATTTCTCAAACCAAAGTATCATCAAGCATGCATTAAATACTAGAACAAGAACTTAAGTTGCTTTGGAGGGAGATTGTTAGAAGAGAAGCTTGGTGAAACAAGCAGCAGCCAAGACTAACCTGTCATTGCCGCTGACAATGCCCAGAAGCAGAGCAGTTCAATATAAATCACTGCCCTCCTTGGAGGAAATGTTTAAAATGGTAATGGAAGCAGGAGAAAATGCAAACAATAGATCTCCAACCGCAACGCCAAAGATACAAACTATACAAAAGTTTGCATCCCTGCAGCGAGAGAACAAGGGTTTCAAGAAGTACTATGAGCCAAGAGCAGTATCACTTGGTCCTATCCATTATGGCAAGCCAAAATACCAGCTAGCAGAGAAGTACAAGCTTATATTGGCCTCTGAGTTCATCAAAAATAGCGGCAAGGTTATAGACGAATTATACAAGAAGATTGAGGACAACATCAAGGAACTGAGGGAATGCTACGAGGAGGAGGCGACTAAAGACTATCCGGATAAGGCCCTCACTTGGATTTTGTTTGTGGATGGCTGTGCAATACTACAATACATATACTGTGCTACTACTAACAAGTTCAAAGATTTGAATATAAAAAACGACTGTGCAGCCCTTGGACAACAGGATTTGTTTTTGCTAGAGAACCAACTTCCTTATTGTCTCCTGAAATGGTTGATGAGGTTGAGTGTGAAGGAAAAAGAGTTGCAGGAATTGATTAAGTTTTTCATTGAAAGCTTGTCCCATCAGCAATTAGAGGCGCATCAAGCAGAAAGCAAGAAAGGCGAAAGCCTTCATTCAATGGAGATCCCACATGAACAAAGATTATCAATGGATGGAGATTCAGAGCCCATCCATCTTCTCCACCTTCTGAGGACAACTCTCTTGGATAATCTAAAAAAGGTTAATAACAGCAGCCCAAACAATTCAAAGAAGCAGGATTGGCAATCCTATTGCAATGGGAAGGACCTTAAAAATGCAGGGATCTGGTTGAAGCCTAAAACTACCTTCTTAAATGACATTTGTTATAATCCTTCATGTTTCATTGGATATCTTAACCTTCCTAAGATTTCAGCGGACAACTCAACAGGGCAAAAGTTCTTCACCTTGATGGCCTTTGAAATGTGTCCAGACTTTGACAACAATTTTGAGATCACTTCTTACATATGCTTCCTTAATTCACTCATGAATCATGCTGACCATGTTATGGAGCTAAGGAAAGCAGGAATACTCCACAACTTCCTTGGCAGCGACCAGGCAGTGGCTAAACTCTTCAATGAGCTTGGCACCAACTTGGTTCCAAACCTCAGCATATATTCAGATGTAAGAGCAGACATCCACAAGCACCATCGAACATTGTTAAGTCGTATGTTTCAATTCTATCATGACTATTTCGATAGCCCCTGGTCGAATCCAACCTTTTTTGGCGTATTATTAGAGCTCATTTTAAGTGTCATCCAAGCTTTGTTCACAGTCAAGCCAACTTCACAAAGCTACTGAGGTAACTTATCCATAGTATCTTAATGATAAACATTACTGAAAATTTGTTGTGCTGCTGTTGCATGCACAGATTCTTATACCTCTTATACATGATTTCCAAATAAATGGTATCTGAAGAGTTTCTTCAGTCTTTTCTAATGACACTTAGGCATGGGATGCCTAAGGTACATCCAAAGCCATGTCATGCACGTTTTCTTGCTTTAATCTTGTGAGTCTAAATAAGTCAAAGAGAATGTATGTAATTTCTTAAATTATGTAAGCGTGTCTAAGACAAACAAGAGTTGGATTGTGTCATGAGTGGTATTTCTTTCTTATTTCATAGTTGTTATAGTTGTTTGAGTGATTGTAGTGATTGAAAGAGAGAAAAGAGAAAAGTGAAAGCAAATATTTGACATGGTTTGGCTTGACAGCCTATATCCACAGGAAAAAGCCCTTAACAACTAGTTGACTACATCTTTGCTACTCTTCTTTCTTTTTCTTTTTGATAGACATAATAGAATTTCAACTTATAGCGTCTGCTTCATAATGATTGCTTTTTATCATTAGGCCAAAATATCAAACTGATTTTTGGTGTATGGTGTAGACGGAATTCAAACCCCAAATATTTTATTCAATAAAAAAATATTTTTACTAGTTGACCTAATTATAACCCATGCATTTTTTCTATTCAAGTTGTATTATAATGAGCCCAATGTAAAGTTTATATACTAAAGAACCCTAGGCTTAACCTAAGGTTAGTTTCATTTACACAGGCCTACAATATGTATGCCCCCCCCCCCCTTTCCCCCCTCCTCCTTTTCTCTTCAACTTAAGATGAAACCTCGAGTTTGTAAGATCTTGAATGTATATTAAACATTAACGAAACAGACTCTGGTTGTCTTTCTTATCTTATTTGGTTGAACTAGACAGACAATAATGTGCTAAAAATATTATAACTAAGAAGCCAAGAAACAGAGGAGGCATGTAGGCTTTCCAGCAAAAAGGTAAAAAATAAATGGTAAAAGAAATTGATTTTATTGACTTGTTTCCAATGCTGTTACTAAAATAATGTGATGGGCTTCAAATCGCATAACAGAACAATTACCCAACAAAATGGGTATCCAAACAACAACAAATAAAAATAGCCTCATTTGATGTGACGGCATCAAACATAAACAATGTTTGCTCACATGTATGAACACACTAAACAAAAAACAGACATTGGCTCGGCTCGCACAAGGAACCACCACAAGCTAAGAACTGCACATGAGATAAGTAATAGCACAGCAGCAGGCCATCATATTTACGGTATAGAGAATTATAGGCAATGGAAAGTAAACTTTAAGGAGCAGCTACATCAATACAATTGGCATAGAATGTATGGATATCCAATTCCCAGTCATCTTAACTACTGTCCTTTACCAAGTTCTTGATCATGTTTACCAAAGGAACAGTTCCCTTTGCCATAATCTCTACTCTAGACGTATTAGAAGCATGAGAGAATAGTGAAAGCCCAAAAACTAAAAGCTCAGGAAGAAACAGTCGAGATGATAAGAATCCATGCCAATAGTGAGGTTCTAGATCAAAAAATGCATTAAAAAACCTCCTTGTACCTGGTAAATCAAGCTTGAGGAGAATATCCATACCAAAACAGAAGAACTCCCTTTGTCTCCTCCTTTGTATGGGCCACAAATCTTTCCAAATTTCGGCAGACAAGTCATTTCCTGAAAGACCATCAGAACCAAGGTATTGAACTATGGAATTCGCTACAATTGGAGCTGCTGCTAAAGTCCTTGCTACCATATACCCAGTTGAGGGGTGCACCATACCGGCAGTACCACCAATTCCAGCAACTCTTTGGGGGAGCACGGGAAGGGGCCCACCCATTGGAATGACACAACGCTCGTCCTCTTCAATGCTTTTCACTTTTATGCCCAGGTGCCTTAATCTAGCCACCATTCGTTCCTGGATATCTTCCATAGGCACTCCAGGCCGAGCAACTAGGGAAGTTTCCTCAAGAAATATCCTGTCAGAGGAAAAGGGCATTGCATATAAAAAAGTGGGGATCCTACTATTTCTCTCTTTTAACTCCACATTGTTGTTCAGATGTGAATCTCTCCAGTCCATGAAAACCATTTTATCTACATCAAATGGGTGTTCTTCAACCTCGGCCAAAATCCCATAGGCCACTTGGTAACCAGGATTATAGGGCTTGTCATACTGAACAAGGCATCTAGAAAAGCCAGTCGCATCAAGAACTACGGCAGCCTGAACTGTGACACCATCATTGCAAATCAACAAAGATTTAGACTCCTCATGGATAACCTTAATAACTTTAGCTTGGTGAAACTTGACACCATTTGATATGCATTTTTGCAGCATTTTCGACTTCAGCAGCTTCCTATTAACCCTTCCATAAGGTCTAGCAAGGTCCTTCTTTGATTGATCATCAATGAACACAACAGCTCCAGACCAGGTAGTGTCAAGGCAATCAAGCAAGTCCATGGCCTCAAATTCATCCACCCAAACACCATAGTTATTGGGCCAAATCAATTTGGGCGACGGGTCAATCGCGCAAACTGAAAGCCCTGCCTCTGAAACTTGCTGTGCAACGGCTAAACCAGCAGGGCCACCCCCCACAACTGCTAGGTCCACCACAAGGCCCTTTGAAGGGTCATACAAAGGAAGCTCAAAGTCAAGATTCTCCTTTTTAGTTTCTGGAACAAGCTCTAAAAGAGCACTACTACCAGCCTTAACACAACCACTCCTACCCCATCTCATATGAGACCTCTTGGGACCAAATCTAAACTCCTGGTTTTGAAGCTTTGAAGAGCTTGAATTGCTAACTTTTTCAGAAAAGCCATGAAGTGGGTTAAAAAATTCAAGCTTGTTAGGTGTTTTAAGTAAAGTATCCATGAAATTCCAATAAGGGTTCAAGATATCTCCTCAAAATCTTAACTGGGTCAGGAAAAAATCCTAAAAAGACAATCTGGGTCCAAGGAATATCACAATTCCAAGTAAAATCAAGCCCGGGTTTTGAAATTACACAAACATTAACTAGTTTGCAGTGGAACTCAATTCACTACCAAATAGTTGCAAGACTCCAAGCAATAAGGAAAGCAAAACAGGGTGAAACTGAAAAGGGTATACAGAGTTTCTGGATTTTTGTACAAAGCACAAGAACTTCTACAAAGAAGAGCAACAATTGAATCTATTAATCAAAAGAAACATAGCACACAAAGCGGATGGCTTACCTTTGAGTTAGAGAGAGAGATAAGTCGGATAGAAATGGAAGCATTTTTTAACTTCGAAGCCTAAACTTACAGAAGCTAATAAAAAAATGAATCTAAGAAGAGATTTGGAAATGGTAAAGCATGTGTGGCCCGTCCTCAACGACAAACGGAAGTGGGTCTACGTGCATACTCAAATAATACAGCTCCAAGCATAATATAATTATCTACTGCCCAGAGAAAATAAAAATTAATAAAAATGGATTAATGGTGTGACTTGTGACTATGGCTGTGAGTGCGGCTATGATGAGGTGGCCTCTTTCCTCTTCTCTCAGTTCAACTTGGGAAAAAATTAAGCGTAAATTACCATTTTGCTCTCTAAATTTTGTCAAAAATAAAAATTTTGTCTCTAAACTTTTTTAAAAAAAAAATTTATCTCTAAACTTTATAAAGAATTTTTCAATAGTTTAAAGAAAAAAATAAAGATGAGAAAAAAAAATTTTCAATAATTGAAAGATAAAAATAAATTTTTAGTAAAATTTAAGAACATAAATAAATATTTTCAATATTTTTGGAATGAAAATTGAACTTTTTAATAATCTAGAAATGAAAAATGAATTTCTTAAAGTTTAGGGATGAAAACTAAACTTTTGATAAAATTTAAGGACCAAAATTATATTTTACCCAAAAATTAATAGATGCTTAAGAATATTAGTTTAAGATATATGTTTAAATAAATGATAGAAAAAGAAAAAGTAATTATTTTTTTAATGATTTTTTATATTTTTCCTGATGTTAAAATTTTTCTAAAATTATTTGTTAATAATTGTCTTAAGAGCACCTGTTAATCAAACCCAACATAAAACTCTATGGAAATAACTTTTATCACAAAAAAAAATGTCTAAGTGTTGGTATGTGTGATTGTGAATAGTGAATAAAAAAATACATGTGAAAATGATATTCAAGCAGTCTATACATAACAAAGATAAGCTAACAATTATATTGATTTTTTTTTTTTTTGTGAAGACAACTATATTTATTTGAATCTTGAACATCTCAAAATTAGGAATTCCTCTTATTTTTAAAGTGTTGTAAAATAAAATATTAGAGACATTTCCAAGGAATTTAAAAATGACATGGTATATAAAACTAAGTTCTTCAAGTGGTCATCTACAAAAATACTATAAATTTGATTGACACGAGTGTCTCAAAGTTTTACAACCTAGATTAAACGAGTGCTATAAGAGCATAAGAGGCTGATTTTTATTAGAAATAAATAGTTATATCTTATACAATTGAAAACTAATGGTTAAAATCTTTTTAAATCACTTCTTAAAATTGTTTGTTATCGTAAGCCATTACGTGGATGTTTATATGAGGATGTTTTGTGGGAGTAATATTTGATAGATAATGAATAGTTTTAAATTTTTAAATTTTACACGTGACATTCATTTAATTTTTAAAAGATTCAATTAATTGTCAGTAGATCATTTAAGAAAATTTTTAATTATATTTTTATGAAAAACATAAAAAATTATCAAAAAAAATTAGTTACTTTTTTTTTTCCATAAAATTTCCTTAAAATAATTACTAACAAATGCATTTATTAACTTTTGCCTTTTTTTTTTTTTTTTTTTTAGTGAGACCGAAGATAGAATATATATTGCTAATTGAAAAGAGTGTTACAAGCAAAATACACACAGAAGATCCAAAGACAAATATCTCACAACATATTGTGATGCAACTTTTGACAATGTTGAATACCAATTGTCTTGCATCGTAATAAAATTGGAGGAAAGTGAAAAATTCAATTGGAGGAGATCTTAATTCTTCATGTCCCCTATTTTTAAAGTTTAAAAGGAATTCTAGAATTTGACTTTGAATTAAAAAAAGACATTTTGGTAACTTTTTTTTTTTTTTTTGGAAAGCATAAAAAGTGGATAACGTGACTTCTATTCTCTTAATAGAGAAAAGATAACAGAAACCTTAAAAATAATTAGTTTATAAAATATTTTTAAAAACTTTTTATGGAATTTTTTTTTTATTTTCTTAATAACTTTTTATATTTCTTAAAAAAATATATCAAAATTTTCTTAAATTTGTTCATTAACTGAACACCTCTTAATAATAATATAAATATATAGTTACTCCAAGTTGAGTGGCAGACCTAATGTTTAACCCAAAACAAATATTGATTGGTTGGATGACAAATATTAATTGTTGTGTGAGACAATTGTCACCCAAGCTTCGTAAGACTTCTCCTTAGATGACCATTGGCTAAGAATTTGTCCCATTAAAATTTTGTGAATAGGAAAAATTTAGTGGGAACTAAAATCTGTGGCGAAGGGGAAAAAAAAGTACAATATGCCTTCACATCTCTCTCTGTCTCTCTCAACTAAAGCAATAGTCATGCTAAATTTGGATGTTTACAAATATTAGTTACAATATTATGGTAACCACATATAACATATTATATTCTGAGAGGCCCAAATCAGTTGTATGTATTTGTAGAACAACAAAATTAATTTTTGGTTGGTTTATAGTTAGCCTATGATTACTTTGAGTTTTCAAACATATAAATCATATATGGCCCAAACCATGTAAATCTTTTTGTCTGCTCTTTTTTTAATGCTTCCACTCATCGTTCATGTTAGAGATATACTAGCACACAAGGTAGGATTGGCCGTCAATCACACAACAACGTTAACAGTAACAATAATCAAGAGTCATGATTAATTGTTTTGTAGGTTTCTTCTCATTCCATCCTTAGTCCCTTTTTTTGGTAATCGAAGGAGTCCAAACCATTGTTATTGATTCCATTCCGTTCCGGCCGGAATGGCCGGAATTTTTCGTTCCGGTATGCAAACCGGTACCAGGATACCCATCGTTCCACCTCGGGCCAGATTTCGGGCCATTCCGGTCCATTCCGGCCATTCCGGCCGAGATGTGAATTTCGGCCGGTACATGATTTGGCCTATGGAAAAAAAAAATATATATATATATATATATATATATATTATTTGATGGCTAATATTATGTTATAAATTTTGTTGGCTTATTAGTTATTAATTATTATGGGCTTATGTAATAAGTAATGACTTGTTATAAATCTTTTTATTATTTGATGTTGTATTGAGGTTTAAGACATAAGAGTTAAGACTAAATGTTTTGTATTATTTGATATTTAGTTATTGTCTTCTAAATCTTCTTATTGTGTGATGTTAAATAGATGTTATATTGATGTTTAAGACTTAAGAGTTAAGACTAAATGATTTGTATTATTTGAAATTTAGTTATTTATTTATTAGAATTGACAATTTTATGTTTTACAAGAATATATATAATTTAATTTTTAAGAACCCGAAACACCTTAAAACGGTACGCCGAAATCGGCCGGTACCGAAATATTCCATTCCACTGGACAAACCGAAACTGGGTCCGAAACGGCATTAATAACAATGGTCCAAACTAATCAACAAACATGGTGAATTTCCCTCATACTAATTGGAGGCTCGTTCTAATGTCAACAAGCAAACAATCTTCCAAAGAATTTAATGTGATAAAAATAAAATAATCATGGATAGTCATGTGAGTTCCATTAAACTCTTCTTAATATTGCCAATTAAGTAACTCTTTTAAATGTTGCTTGTTGACATTAGAACGAGCCTAAACATGGACCTAATAATAAACCACTAACTTAGAGGTGAGGGTGGAGAAATGAATTGTCAGACAGTTATAAGTCTAGGAACCAATTTTAACCTTTACACAAAGGTCTAATATACCTAAACCAAGTGCCACATGTCTTTATGTCAAAATTTATTTTTTTAGAACTTTCATTTCAGGGATTTTTTTTCTTTTTTTAAAGTGGGGTTGGTTGCAAGTTGAGTATGCAGCCTTGAAGGTTGAGTACATGGCCTTCATAAATGCAAAAACTCAATTTCCCCCAACTTTGAACAACCCTGTCTCACTAATTTCTCAACAAGAAGTTCAACACTAATAGGCTAAAAATGTATTGACCTCTTGTAATGGATTAATTGATTAATTGATTTATTAGCCAAATTTAATTAATTAATCAAATTAGCATGCAATGTACGTGGCAGCACAAACAAATCACCAAATAACTAAATATGCAGCGAAAATCAAATTGACACGGTGATTTGTTTACAAATGAAGAAAAACCTCCAAGGCAAAAACTCCATCGGGTGATTTTAAGATCACCATTCCCAATAATCCACTATTATCAAAACAAGCGGTTACAAGTAAATGATTCACAGTACCTTATACCAACTTACAGTTAAACCCTTACCCCAATACCTAATTGGACTTGTTCTGTAGTGACAATCTCTCATTGTATTACATGGCTCCCAGTACGTGACTAACCAATAGATGTGTGGATCCTAGTACGTGACTTGATCACCAACTTAAGAAGGATGTTGGTTGCAAAGTTCTTCAATTCATTACATGATAAAGATCACGAAGTTGCTTAGTCACAAAACCCTACGGTGTACAAACACAGCAGCTTCCTCAAGAGAAAGAAGAACTAGGGAAAATATTATCTCTGATCTTGCATGAACAAGATTTTACTCAATACTCGCGCAACCTTAGACGGCTCTTAAAATAATTCTTATATATGTTTAGGGTTGTGAGAAAAGAAAACTCAAACATACATTCATGGATTGGATGAAAATCAACTCTGAAAAACTGAGTTTCATAAATCTCGACAGATACCCTAGCTGTTGAGCAGTTGTCGAGCCTCGAGCTGAACAACTCTTTTAAACCTCGATTGATACTAACTGTCGAGCTTTAATGAACAACACTTCCTCACTTGATTCTTGGACAGACTTGCATGGCTTTTACACTTGAACTTGAAACCTTGTTTCTTGAATTATTAAACGCATCCTAGATCTACCCAAATACAAGTAAAGTGCGTTTTGTCAAAGGATTAGCCAATACATAAAATGTTGACATATGTTCCTGAGAGCATTCACATCAGTGGGTGTAAAGTTGTGTAAAATAGAAAAAGATGCAAAATTTACACAATACCTCTTAAATTTGCTCCACATCAGTCCTTCAATTATTGTGCAAATATACACATTTGCTATAGTAATCGTGCAAATATGCACGATAGTTGTGTATATTCTTATTTTATTAATTTTTTCTCTCACCTCTGCTCTCATCAATCTCTCTCTCCCTTTCCTCAGTCTCTTACCTCTGCTCTCACTGGACCCAGAGCTTTTGCCCAAGCCCAACAACTCAATTCTTTGCTTGGAACGGGCGAGCCAGCACGTCACCAATTGAGTTGGGCCAATCACCAAAAACCACCAGCATCACTGCAATCCAGCACTACTGACCTCCACCACCACAACCCACTTCAGCGGTTGAAAATCCAAACACAACCATCGAAAATCAATTTCAAACTCAACTCAAAATCAATCCAAACCAAAATCAATTCAAGCCTATCAAAAGATCCATCCCAAACCCAACTTAAAATCAACCCAAACCCACTGAAAAGCCCATCCTAAACTCAACACAAAATCAATTCATACAAAAAACAAATCAAAACCAAACCGCTAGAAAACCCATTAGAAAAACCCAAAACAAATCAAAACCCAACCGTTGGAGTTGCCACCAATACACCTCAAAGTTACCGCTGTTATTGATGGGTTAGCAAAAGCTCTGACACTAAATTTTTGAACAAAAGACTGAACAAGAGAGCTTTTATTAAAAACTTTACACTTTGAATTACAACACTTTACAAGCACTAATGCTTTTACAAGACACACACCAACTCTCTAGACACCTACACACACTTCACCTTACATACAACTTCACACTCTACTTCACTTCACACTTCTAGAAGACTCACACACTCTACTTCACCTTACACTCTACTTCACTTTACACTCCACTTCTATTTATACTAGGTGTATGTTGGTTAAGGAACCAACTTGAAGCTTCTAGATCTTCTTTTTTATTGGCATTAAACTAATGCCATTCTCCAACATTCTAGACTATTCTATAAACATGTGACTAAAATTCACTAATGCAAGGAAGCTTCTAGAGAACTTTCTTAGAGAGAATTCCAGAAAGAGAGCAAGAAAGAAATTTTCGAAACTAGAGATAAATTTCTAGAAAGAGAGATTGTGTAAGAAATTCTAGAAGTTTCTAGAGAATTCCAGAGAGAAGCAAATTGAGTGGAACCCTAGAAATTTTTAGAGACAAGAGAGTTAGTGTTGATTTTTAACAGTTATTGTCGGATTCATCGTCGTAATCTTTGCCACCATTTTCGTCTGATCTCCTCGCCTCCATGTGTGAGTGTGTGGGTTTGGGATGTGAGAAAGGCCAAAAGTTGAGGAAGGAGATAAAGAGAATGAAAGAAAGAGAGATTGGCTAATGTTAATAAAATAATAATAATAAACAAAAGAATAAAAAATATTATTTTAATAAAAAAAATGTGTATAATAGATAAACTGATGTGGGTGTTTTGTAAAAGTGATGATATAAAATAGAAAAAGTAAGTTTTTTATGTAAAATAGACAGAATCTTTTAGACATACTAATGTGGTTGCTCTAACATGAATCACATATGTCCTAACAAACACAAATTTGAACACATTTTGATTCCTATACAAATTACAACTAAGGGTGTGCAGCCAACCTATCAATTCATTAAAATCCGATCCAATTCAACCCAACCTAACCTGCACTAGTTGGGTCGGTTTTTAGGAGTTGATGAGTTAGGTCAGGTGCAGGTTAGCAAGTTCACAAATCCGCCTAACCCAATTCAACCCACCTATATTTAATATATATAATATGGTTTTATTGTTTAATTAGTATATAGTTTGATGTACTAATAAAATAGTTTTGTGTTGATTTGAAGCTATACTTAGATTTGTAAGGTTATAGTTATACTGTTATTTGCGTTGACTTTGTGCTATGCTCAGGTTTGATTAGTGCATCAAACTATCCTAGATAAGATTATAAATTTGCCATTCTAATGCTCATTTTAAAAAATTATGTATATTTTAGCATAAAAATTTACTTTTATTTTATTTTATTTTATACAACCAATCTTAAAAAACACTTATGTCAAATAATCTATTTTACACGATATTTCAATTAAATTTTATTTTATTATTATTTTTATTATTATTATCTTAAATTATCCCTTCCTATTTTGCGTATATGAATAAAGAAGTATAAAAAAAATAGATTTGCATGTAAATAGTAATTATGTAAATATATATAATTATTATAATAACAATGTAAATATACGCATTTATAAATTGACTAATGTAGGTAGTTTTAGGACTTTTTTTTTTAGTTCAAAGGTAATTTTTGGACTTAAATGTATAGATTTAACAAAATTTTCTATTATAAAAAGTGTTTTTTTTTTAATAGAGTTGACAGGAGTGTTTTTATGTTTTTTTTGGTAAACCAAGGATAGATATATATAAAGATAAAATAAAATTTTAACCTTATCAGAACGGGCTTTTGGTCTCACCTTTTGGACTATTCCTCCACAGTATTCTCAGCCAACCCTGTATCCACACGTGCAAATTCCACCTACGATTCGCCCACAATCCTATTCCTTCCCAAAACAAAGTGCGAGAAAAAACAAGCGAGACAGTGATAGAAACCAGAAATGGCTGCCTCATCGGACGATTTCTCGGTGCTGGTCCTGGCTTCGGATCTTGGCGTAGATGCTCGACCCTTCTTGTCTCACAGTCTAGGAGACAAAGAAGAAGAAGAAGAGCAAGAGAACTGGCATGATTGCTCTGACCAGTACCTCTTTCCCGACGAAGATTTCTCCGATCTCGATCTCCTCCAGTTCTTTCGCCTCCAAGGCTCTGACAAGCACGGCAACCGCATTTTCCGTGTTGTGGGAAAGTACTTTCCTGGTAAACAAACATGACTAAGACCTCTCTCGCTTTTTGATTCACTTCGTTTTGTGTTTTTGTTATTCGGTTTTGTTTAATTCGTGTATCTTTTTTTTTAATATTATGATTGATACTGATTCTTATTGTTTTTAAGCAATTTCAGCTAGTTTGGCATCTGGGTTTTTGTTGGTTTTGAAAAAAAAAATCCTCCTTTTTTGTGGTGTTGTAATTTGATTCGAATTAAGTGATGTAATGTTGTGAGTAACTTTTGGGTTATTTTGGCATCTGGGTTTTTTTTTTTTCTTTTTTTTTTTTCATGTTTTATATGGAAGATAGTTTATTTTTGCTTGAGTTCTGATTAATCAGGTAAGGGGTTTGTTTGGTTTTATCTGTTAGATTAGTTAGTGAAATGGGTTCTATGTGGTCTTTTGTGGAAGCTGACTAATTTTGATTTGAGAGCCTTTTCTTTTGCCGCTTTTGTGTGATTTCTGTTCAGTTCTCCATATTCCCAAGACACAAACAATGTGTTTGATAGGTTTGATGTTGAAGTTTTCTAAACAAATGGTTATGGCATATGGAGATGGATCAACATTATAAGCTTATGAGAAACATTAAACAATGGTGAAGGACTTGTGAGAGCACCTAGCGTTCTCTTGATAATGTTGAAAACTTTTCGTGTTTTGTTCTGTTAATTGCTTTAATAGCTGAAACTGGTGCCTGGAAATTACTTTTCTTTACAGGAATTTGTTACCTAAGTTCAATATATTTGTACTTATGGAAAGGATTATCTGATGTTTCTATAATATTCAAATACTAGTTAAATAAAGTAATAAATTTTGAACAACTTGGGGACATCTGTATGAATTCTTTTCATTAAAAAAAAAAAAAACTCTATATTGGGGGCTGCTGTACAGATTCTTTTCAGGCAAAAAAACTATCTTGGGTGCAGCTGTATAATTTTCTCATCAATGTTTTCTAGATTAGTTGTAAGATATGAATCTATTCTCTCACCTCATTCTTTGTTTTTCTTCTCTTTCATTTTCCTCTCTTTTTTTGTTTTGACCCCTTTGTTTCCGTCTAATTTCTTGTGAGTTGTGACTTCTTCACATTGAACCCATAGCACTTCCTTGCTGTTGCTGTCTATGTTCTTGATGATATATGTTTTATTTATTTATTACCATTTTGTTTCCAATTGATTTTTACCTTATTCACTGATATTTTGTGTCACTGCTTATTTTCTTTTTATTCTCATTTTACCAGTACTTACGTTTAAACGCATGTTGCATCTTGAATAATCAACAATCTTTGAATGTTTGGGCTTATAGTCATATTAATCTGATATTTTCATAATTTGTTCCCATTGTCTTACAATACTTTGAATGCAAGTTTCCTGTTTAATTTTTGTTTCTAATCATATTAGCTGCAACCTCCTCAACTTCTTCTTTGTGTATGTTACATTCAAGTTATAGAAACCATACTTATGTATATCTTTTGGTTATTGATTTTTACTGTCCCATCATGTCTACTAATTTATTTCTCCATAGCTTTTGTTTTTATACCTTAGCACTATTTTATCAGCTAAAATGATTTTGTTGATGAATACAAACAGTGTGGGGGCAGTCTTGTAGATGTTTCATAAAATCAATTGTATGCCGTGAGTGATGTAAGAGAGTATCTCCTGTTTCTCTAAGAAGTTTAAAAACTTAAAATTTTCTTGTTTGGGCAGTTTTATCTCCTAATGTTGTTGGATAACCTTTTTCTAAATGACATATTTTAATTATTTGATGCCCTTATGAGAGGCCTCTTTCTTTTATGGAACAGCTGTGGTTGTGAGTGGAGAGAGGCTGAAGAAGTATATTTTCCACAAAATATGCAGTGAAGTGCCAGAAGGGCCGTTCTGCATTGTTTACATGCATAGTACTGTGCAAAAGGAGGACAACTCCCCCGGAATGACTATCTTGAGGTGGATTTATGAAGAACTTCCCTCGAACATCAAGGAGAGGCTTCAAACTGTTTATTTTATTCACCCTGGGCTACGCTCAAGACTAGTTTTTGCCACTCTTGGCAGATTCTTCCTTAGTGGAGGGTGAGTGGTTTTGTTTTGTTTATGGATGTTATAAAATATTTTGGCAACAGGTTATATTAGAATATCCAGATTTGGAACATAACCTTGTTTTATAAGTTAAGAGAAAAAGCTGAACAACTTATCCAAAAAGTTCTGCATTATACTTGAATTTTCAGTAGGGTATGTTTTAAATAATTAGGAATGTTGACTTCTGATGGCCATCAGACTTAAGTATGCAATATGCTTATTGATATCAGACCACAGTTGGATTAAAAGTTACAAGTTGCATGGGCATCGCCGTGGTCTAATTCTTTAGCCAAGTTTGTTAAAGTAAAAAGGTCTCATGTTAGAGATTGTGAGCAAAGTGTGTTCTAAGCTAGACAATACTCCAGATTCTTATACTTACAAAGGTCTCTGAAATTTTAAATTTATTATTTGAATGCAAATACTTTTGGTGTTTCTTTATTTATTTAATGTACATAACTCAATAACTGCAAGTCATACAACAATGCTGATGTAATTTGTAAAACAACAGTCCTAGAAAGTTGGGTGAGCTGCATTTGGTGATGATAGAATATGGAAAGGAAGTAATTCTGGGGGACTTATGTCTCTCAGGCCATTAGAAATCATTCAACTGCCTACCAGTATCCATTTTACTTGAAATTGATTTGAAATACATATTAAGCCTTAAACTAAAACTTTAGCATGTAGTCAACAAGTGAATTGCTTTCTGATTTGGTAGTTAACATGTGAATTATGCAGAAACAACTATGGTGTTGCAAATGGCCTTAGAATTTCTAGTCCCAAATTATTATCAAATAAAATTAAACATGCATGATTCCCTGGCCTTGATATCTTAAATACATGTCACTGTTGTTTCCAAATTAGATCTGTGTCTGAGCTATGCCCATTAGTGGTTTTGGGTGCATTTTTGTTTCATATTCTCTCTTTTTGTTTGTAGCTTATATTGGAAAATCAAGTATGTGAGCCGCCTGCAGTACCTTTGGGAAGATATTAAGAAGGCGGAGGTTGAGATTCCTGAATTTGTGAAAAACCATGATGACATTCTTGAGCATAGGCCACTAACAGACTATGGCATTGAACCAGACCCTTCACACTTGGCTGAAATTCCTTCCATGGCCTACTCATTTGGGAGGTATGAAGAGAGATGGACATCAAGGGAGTATATGTCATAGTTTAGTTATTCTAAGGAGTAGACATTGAGGTACATGAAATTGGAATGCCGTTGGGTTGTTGCAAATCTTATGTATATACAAGCTCTCTGTACAGAATACTCCCTTGTATTGTGTACCTCCTCTTGGAAAGCCTGTAGTTTTCTGTTTCTGATCAAAACTTACGCTGAGAGATATTTAGTAACTCTTCATGTTTGATTAAAACTGTTAAAATTTTCTATGATTACGTGTTTGTTTAAACAACACATCCTGGATTCAACCTAGCTAATCGTAGTGCATTTATCATAAGACCATCGTACTTACATTCACCTGTTATAATTCTTTTGAACCTCTGGTTTTGACCTCAACCATAGATATGAAATGATGGATTGGATGATGCTTCATTAAACAGTAGCCATTTATTCTTTAATTAGTTTTCCGCAAAATTTGGTAAATTACAATGAATTCTGTCCAAATAATAGACAGTCATCATACAAAAGTATGTTCTAAAAACCTTCCTGATTCTTGAAGTCTATGGAGCAAGTTGTGGTGGAGGGAGGGGTTGGGGAGAGGAGGATGAGGTTGTGGGAGTGGGGGGAGTGTTTGGGGAGTCTGGACTCTGGAGGGTTTGGGATGTGGGGAGGAGAGGAGGTGCTTGGAGAGAGAGAAGGAAGCTGTGTCTGAGATTTTAGGAGACAGGGTAGTGAAGACGAACAAGGAGTGGTGTTTGATGAGTTTTTGGGCTTGTTAAATGTTAATATGAATGACTTGCTGTTTTTGCTTGCCCCTTGTAACAGGCACTGGTCTTGGGAAATGAGAACAAATAACATACACAAAGGATTTGTTGAAATGGGGTGTCTTAATGGTCTCCGGAGTGTGGAAGGCACAGATGGCAGAGGTTTTTCCTTGGTTTCGTCATCTGCAAATTAAAAAGTATAATAAAGAGAAATAATATTAAAAGGGAAATGTAAATGGGCACTATGTGAGGTGTTCGTTAAGGATGATTTATTGTGGGGTCGATCTAATAAAAAATTAGTATAAATTGATAAAATAATTAAAAATAGTATTAAAAAGTTCAAAAAGTTGACTTTATTAGTTTTATATCTTATAAAATTAGTTAAAAATCTGACAGAAAGCTGACTTTATTGACATAAAATTGTTTTTTAACGGCACTGTTAAAACTATGCATATATATATATGTGTGTGTGTGTGTTTCTCAAATTAAAAAAAAAAAAAAAAAAACTACCCATATTAAAATTTGACAAAATTATCTTGTCATAATTAAATTTCAGACTAAAGTACTAAACGCAAAATGTAATGCACCAATAAGATCGTTATGACCAATATTAAGAACAAAATAAAATCACAACAATATCCCTTTGTTATCCTCAAATTTAAAAGTTTAGTAACAAATAAAACAAAAATTTAAAACTAAGGTATACTATACCTATGCACGTTTCCATATAGCTAATTTTCTAAAGGTACAGTTAATATTAACCATTATAATCCAAGTGTTCGATCTCTCTTCATGTGCATTGTACGTCCAGGTGTGCATGAAATATGAATCAGCAAATTTGCTTAATTGGATTCGTGAATGCCATTGATCATATCATTACCCAAGGGAAAGTACCATATCAAGAACCAACCTCTATTTAAAGCTCCAATCACTATTTGGGTGTACTTGTGTGTCTATCTCTTAGAGAGGAAGTCATGGGCTGCGGCAAATCAAAGAACACTGGTCAAGGTAATTGGCTATTTATAATATATTTTTTCTTCACTCCTAAAATTTGTTTCTCTTATTTTGCATGCACATCTTCAAATGATTTCAAGTGCTCCTGCTGCCTAATGGTAATAACACGATTTCTTCTATTATTTTCTTCAGTTTTGCACCAAAATATTGTCATCAGAAAAAAGAGTAAAGACAAGAAGAATGGTGTTTTTGAGAAAGAGACGCCTCCTGTAGATAAGGAAGAGAGTGTAACAAAGGAACATGATGCAGAGGAGCCTATGCCAGAGAAAGAAAAGCCTATTGCAATGGAGAATTCTTATTCAGATGATGAACTTTTCTTTTCAGCAGGGGAAGAAGAACCAGAATTTGAACCAGAGAATGAAGATCCAACTCTATGAATTAGAGAATTCCTAGGATCCTATAGCATAATTATCTTGTTGCTCCCTAACAGTTCTTATGACAGTTGTACCAGGGAAATTTACCATTTTCATGGGGCTGATCAATATGGCATGGATCATGTAAATTTCCAATGTTGTTATGTTACATTATGGAATTGGATTCTTAACAAAATCCAATAAATGTGACCAAAGAAATATTAGGAAATGATGTCGTTTGAACTGGATTATTTTGTCTAGGCTGTGTGTGGACTTGGATTTGTGCTCGATAGGGATATCCTCGAGATTTATTTTGAGAATAAATGCTCTGGTATTAAATAAGACATAAGTTACTACCATCTTCTTCTATGATAAAGGGTACGTTTATATAAACGGTTGCAAAACCATATATTTGGTTTAAAATGAGTGTTTGTGAAAAAGCTATTAGGAGTTATTACGAAATAGAGTTCTGAGTTTTCAAAACTCGCTTTTAAAGCTTCCAAAATGCCCAATCAAATGGACCCAATGAAGAACATCGATTACAATTTAAAACATTTCCAAATATTAGGGGAAACTCTCTACATGGTTATCCACATGTGAAATTGGGTATAATATTTATAGGTGTACGGTTTTTTCACCTTTAATGGTCAGATTTTATATGATATGACCAAATCATTTTTTTTTTTTTTGCTTAGTAATACGGAAAAAAATAACTTATAAAATAAGGGGCAAAAAAAAAAAAAAAAAATCAATGACACTTTGTCTAACTCACAATTACAAGTGCAAAGTCTTATGGTTCTTTGATATTTCCTAATTTTTACAATTGAGGTATTTATGGTTTAAATCTTTAATTCATTGTCAAATTATTATTAACAAATGCACAGAGAAATGAGAGAAGATTTTTTAAAGAAACTTACTGTAGTAAATATCAAAAAAAAAAAAGTATTCTAAAAGGGAAAATTATTAGGTACTCCCGGAGTATAGTGAAATGATGCTCCCTCCTTTCACATTCATGGTAGACCCCACCATGAATTTAATGAGCAGACCCCACTATGAATGTGAGAGGAAGGAGCACCATTCTTCGTGCTCCGAGAGTACTTAAGAATTACTCTTCTAAAAGAAAAAATTGTCAAGTTATCATAAAAACCCACAACTACGTGATTATCAGGAGACTTTTTAACAGATACTGCCAAAATGCACGCTTTGAATGTTATAATCGTTATTAAGAATCTTTTAAGATTCAATAAATTGACAATGTGACCTTCTCTCAGTGTCTCCTTCCTCTAAATAAATAATAACAACAAAAATTATAAATAAATAAAAACATGATAGAGAGAGAGAGAGGGAGAGAGACAAGATATAAGCTGCCAAGTTGAAGAAAGCAAAGCATTTACCCTTTTCTTTTTACTTCTAATAATTATATCGTAAATAAATGATCGCAAACTTTTTCTTAGTATAAAAAATAACAACAACCTGGCAAAAAGTCCTAAATTCTCTTTCTTTTTTACTCCCTACGTTAGGTACACTAGTGATAAGAGAGAGAGGAGAGCATATTAATAAACACTAATATATTGCAACACCGAAATTTCCTTTTTTCAAATATATTAGGAAGATTTAGTACACATTTGTAGTTTTATGAATTTACCAACCAGTGAGTTTAAGGAATTTTCCTAAGTGATATTGCATTTTTTGAATGGAAAAGTTTTAAATATTTATAGCAATAATTTTTCTTAAAATTTTATAAATATCTTTAATGATAAAATTTTGATGAAAATAATATTTTTAAAAATTTTGAAACTTTAATAATGAAGTACATTTATAGCAAAAAAAATTTATTTTATTTTATAAATATTCTTAGTAATAAAATTTTAATATTTTAAAATTTGTTTTGACTTCGTTAAGAGGAGGTATATTATGCATTAGATGCATGTTTCCTCTATATCACATGGATGTAGACCCCATACATGGTGTATTTTATCCTTCATTAGGCCCTCATGACTTTGCTTCTCCCCTTACTTGACCATGGAAGAAAAAACGCATAGTTACAATAAAGAGTGACATCTCTCCATATGAACCAAACTTGGGACACTCACTTAAGCAACATAGGATTCAACTTCATTAGGACTAAAAAGAGTTTTTAAACCCATGATCAAACTCTCTATAATTTTTTTTGAGAGATAATTACAATATGCTTCTAATCCTGCCACTCGAAAGGTACCAATTCAACTACAAAACTTTTGTATATTTATTTTTTAAAAAAAAAATTGAGAAAGGAATCTCTTTTTAGTATTAATTGAAAAAAAAAAAATCTCAACTCTTTCAGTTTTCAAATTAAAAAAAAAAGAATTCCAAATTTAATTTGTTTATTTATTTATATGAGAAATACAAAATATTTATCAGTGTAATTTACCAAATAAAACACTACAGCCTTTTTACACTTTTTTTTACAGGTTATCTCTCAACAAAAAGAAAAATGATAAAAACCCATCTCCCCTTCTCCTGAAACCACTCCTAAACCCCACAGACACTCCCAAAAATGCTCAGAGCTCTCATTCTCAAACGCTCTCACCCTTCTTCTCTCCACCACCACCACCACCTCCTCAAACCCCTCACCTCCTCCACCTCCACCGCCACCACCACCGCCACCACACCCAGACGAACCTTCTGCACCACCACCACCACCACCCCAACACCCATCGCTTCCTCCACCACCTCAGAGCTCCGCAAATACCTCGGCTACACAGCTCTCGTCTTCTTCTGCGGCGTCGCCACCTACTACTCCTTCCCATTCCCCGAAAACGCCAAGCACAAAAAAGCCCAATTCTTCCGCTACGCCCCATTGCCCGACGACCTCCACACTGTCTCCAACTGGAGTGGGACCCACGAGGTCCAAACCCGGGTTTTTCACCAACCCGAGAATCTCCAACAGCTGGAGAATGTGGTTAAGGAAGCTCATAAAGCTAAGACCCGGATTAGGCCGGTCGGGTCGGGGCTTTCCCCGAATGGGATCGGGTTATCCAGAGCTGGGATGGTGAACTTGGCGTTGATGGATAAGGTTTTGGAAGTGGATAAAGGGAAGAAGACTGTGAGAGTTGAAGCTGGGATAAGGGTTCAGCAATTGGTTGATGGGATTAAGGATTCTGGGCTTACTTTGCAGAATTTTGCTTCCATTAGAGAGCAGCAGATTGGTGGCATTGTTCAGGTGGGATTTTTTTTTTTTTGGTATTGGGTTTATCTGGGATCAAGGTTTTTGGGTTTGTTTCATATATTTTTGCTTGTTGGGTTTTGCTGGTAAATGAGTGTTTTTTTTTTTGAGGTTTCAATTCAATTATATATTGCTTTCTTGATGTTGATTGAAGGTAGCCTTTAAAACAAAAGTTTGCTGTTTTTTTTTTTATTTTTTATGCTTTTCCTATTTGGTTTGTGTTAGTTTTGCATGTTGGTTTTGGTGAGAAATGAGTGTTTTTGAGGTTTCATTATTTTGCAGGTGGGCTTGTTTATGTTATTGGGTTTGTGTTTGTGTTGGTTTTGATATATTCGCGTGTTGGGTTTGGTGGGAAATGATTTTGTTTTTTTTTGTTTTTTAAGGTTTCAATTCATTTATATAGTACTTGCTTGAGATTGAAGGCAATTCAAAAAAAATTAAAGGTTGCTACTTTCCTAGGGTTTCACCTATTGGGTTTGTGTTGGTTTCATTCATTTGCATGCTTGGTGGGAGATCGTGTCTCTGTTTAGCTACATTTTTTTTTGGTTTTCTATCTTATAGTTTTAAAGCCTCACTTTTTTCTCAGTATAACTACACTTTAATCAACATTTGCTAAAATCAGCTTTCAGAAAAAGCTACACCCCAGGATTTATTAAAAAAAAAAAAAAAAAAGATTGCTCGTTGTATATCTTTTCTTCTTGTGGTAGGAAGAATGTATTCAAGTTGACCAGATTCTCAACTTGTACAATCTCTCCTTAGCAGCTGTTTACTTTTAGTATTGGCACGTGTATTAGCAAATGCATGTTGAAGGTGAGAATGAGGAAATGGAGGAATTGTCCATTTGTGAAATGGAGGTATTAGCAAATGCATGTTGAAGGTGAGAATGAGGAAATGTTTAGCAAATGTATTGGCACATTCTATTAATATAATGGAAGGTTTGGGAAAGAAATGGATCTACTATTAGAAAAAGCTGGGTTATTAGCGTAGGAATGTGTTTTAGTCATCAACTCTGGAAACACACTCTGATGTGATGTTAGTGCCCCTTTTCACTTATGGAACTATTCATGTTTAAAAAGAATGATTGATCATGTGAGGAGAATTAACTGTATTGTAGAGCATGTGAGAACAGGGGACTGAGGAAGATAGCTAAGAAAGAATTGAGTAGCCTTTGAATTTAGTTTCCTGTTTGCTGTTCTATTTTTTTTTTTTTAATTTTATGTTTGTGCTTTGCTGTTGTTCATCCTCAAACCCATTGTATGTTTCTTTTTTACTGTTTCATCAATAATATTACTCATACTACCTATCAAAAAAAAGAAAAGAAAAAGAGAGAAGCCTTTGAATTTATAAGAAAATAAATTTTGATAAGTAATAAGTTTTATTGATAATAAAAAATGGAACACCCTAGTACCATAGAGCGTACAAGTGGTCAAACAAATCAAGAACAAAAATTACAAGAATCTAAGAAATCAAGAAAAGAAAAGAATGATTGGTTTCGTATAGCAGCCAACCAATCCAATAAAGTTCTAAAGAAAAATAACTTGAGGTCTGGTATGAATCTCTCATTATTTTCAAAACACCTTCTATTTCTCTCCCTTCAAAGACACCACAATAAGCAATGGAGAACAATCAACCATTTATACCCATTTCGATGACGACCAAACCTGCCTTGCCAACAAACTAGAAGCCCCACAACAGATTGCGACATAACCAAGCTTACTCCAAATAAACCAAACGCCATAGATCACAAATCCATAGCAACCGAACAATGAAGAAAGAGATGGTCAATTGATTCATAATTACACTTGCACATGCAGCACCAATCCAATATCCAAACCTTCATTTTTCGTAAATTGTCAATCATTAAGCATTTCCCTAAAGCAGCAGTCCAAACAAAGAAAGCCACTCGAGAAGGAATCTTTTGTTTCCAAATACTTTTTCAAGGAAAACAGTAGTCATTAGATCCCACTAAAATACTATAATAATCCTTAACCATGAACCCCTATCTCTATCAGGTTTCCAAAATATTTTATCCTCACCAAACCCCCTTACTAAAGAACCATATATGGTATCCATGAAACTTGACATAGCCTCTCCCGAGCATGCATACCCCTAAAGAAACTTTCATCCCAAAAGAGGACTCCATTAATGGACTTCATAAGCTTAGCCACACTAGCCTCCTTATCTCAACAAAATCTAAACAATTCAGGATAGCTGACTGTAAGAGATGTCTCACCACACAAACGGTCTTGCCAAAATTTCGCTCTAGAACCATCCCCAATATCATATAGAATGTGACAAGAAAAAGAAGGCCATTCCCGACTATTAAAGGGGTGTTTGGCAGCATAATTTTAACACATTTTAAACAACATTACACACATTTTCACCCACATGTATATCAAAAACACTCAAACAACCTAACTCAAATTACTCTTCCAAACACCCCCTATATTTCCACAAACCAACACCATATGGACCATTAACAAACCTAGTACACCAGCCACCCCATGTGCTGTCATATTTCTCCTCTATCACTTGCCTCTAAAGGGCAGCCTTCTTAATCCCAAATTTCCATAGCCACTTCCCAAGCAAAGTTTCATTAAAAAGTCTTACCTTCCTTATCCCCAAGCCACCCGAAGAAATGGGAGAACAAGTAGTAGGCCCATTTAACCAAATGAAATTTGGGTTCATTACCAATGCCACCCCATAAGAAATTCTGCTGAAGTTTCTCAATTCGGTTAGCCACAATAGCAAGTATAGGAAATAAAGATAGAAAATAAGTGGGTAAATTAGATAGAGTGCTTTTAATTAAAGTGACTATACCTCCTTTGGATAAGTACAAACGTTTCCATCCCGCAAATCTCCATTCCATCTTTTCTTGAATTGGGTTCCATGTTGTCTTATCCTTGAATTTAGCTCCCAAAGGACGACCCAAATATTTCATTGGAAGAGTACCTTGCTTGTAGCCAAGGACATTCAATAGTAAGTCAAAATTATGCGCCACACCAATAGGAACCAACTTTAACTTGCTCAAATTTATCTTTAGACCAGAGACCGCCTCAAACCAAATAAGGATCATACGGAGAAACAAAATCTGATCTAGATCAGCATCACAAAAAATTATAGTGTCGTCCTCAAAAAGGAGATGAGACACTGCCAAGGATCTTCCATCTAAATTGACCACACTAAAGCCTGACATGCGACCTTCATGGACAACTTTATCCAACATTCTTCCAAGGGCTTCCATAACCAAGACAAACAGCAAAGGAGACAATAGGTCACCTTGTCTCAACCCTTTGGAGCTCTCAAAAAACCCACAAGGAGAGTCATTAATCAGAATAGAGAAGTGAACTGTAGATAGACAAAAGAAAGTCCACCGCCTCCACTTAGTAGAGAACCCACCCCGTTCTAGCAATTGCATAAGAAATTCCCAGTTTACATGGTCAAAAGCCTTCTCAACATCTAGTTTGCAAAGTAGCCCTGGAAAACTGATAAAAAAACGTATGCAGGAAGTATACTAAAAGTTAAAAATAAATAAATAAATAAAAAAGCAGAGAGAAAACAAGAACATAGCAAGAAATATCACAACCTTTGTATCAACAACAAATGCGTGAAGGATCAAGAAACTCCATTAAAGAGTACATAGAGAGGGTAAGAGACTGTGATGCCCCTTCGAATAGAGTCTTCAAAAAGAGAAACTTGAGATTTGACGGAGATAGCTTCTTTCCCTCGAATGTGCGACAATTTCGTTCCCTCCAAATATACCACTATGACATGCCAGAACTTCCCTCCAAATTTTCACACATCTTTGACCTCCCCTTACTCCATCCTAAGATTTCAGCATGGCGGCAACAGAATTTGGCATGACCCAATCAATCCCGACTAGATAAAAAATGATCACCCACAAGTCAGAAACAAAAGGACAATGCAGCAACAGATGACTAACAGATTCCCCATCAAATTTACATGAACAACACTAATCCGCAATAACAAAACCACTCCATCAGAAGTGGTTAGTCACCAAAATTTTTCTTAGGGCCGCCTCCCAAACCGAAAAAGGATACTCTAGGAGGGGAGATAGACTTCCATACACACTTCAAAGGGAATGGGGAAGTAACCTTAGCACCTGCTTGAAGCGCCCTATAATAGCTCTGTCTGAAATCCTTCTTTGGAAGAAGAAATCGAAACCAATTTATCATAAGCATTAGGAGTAACCTGTGCAGTATACAGATCATCCAAGAATTGAGCCATTGACTCCAACTCCCAGTCTTGTGCCTCGCTTGTAAACATAGGTTTTCAATGTACTTTATCATTTACCCACTCCATATAATCTGAAACCCGAGCATCTCTTATCTCTAAAAAATCTGAATAACTCCAGATATCTGCCTTGAAATGTTTTACTTCCATCCCAATGATGTTTCCAGAATAGAATTTGGGAACCATTTCCCACCTCAAACCGAATGAAAAACACAAAATGGTTCCATCCCATCCTGATGTGCTTCCAAAGCCCCACCCCATGCGGCTCTCTAACCACACCAGAGTGCGATTCACATCTGTCTGTGCATATATTTTAGCCCTGGTTCTGATACAGACTGGGTTTATCTTCTTACAGTAGTGTGTGTATGTACGTTATTCTCAGGAAACTTTCATATCCCGTCCATTTCATGAAAATGTAAATCCAAGAATGTGAGCCTATAGTGACTTTATTTTTCATAGGAATCTTGTAGTTGTCTTTCATCTTTAAGAATGTACTTGTGTTTTGAACATCAGAGTTTGAAACTAATGAGCAGTTATAATTTTGTGGCACTGCTATGCAAAATAGAGTTTGAGATTGTCAACATCACACTTGCAATTTCTGGTGATAAAACAAGGAAGAAAAGAAAAACATATAAAAATCAAAAGCGGGTGAAGACAGAATTTAGTTGACAAGTAGTTAGTCTGTAAAAGCATATTGCAGTAAGGTATGTCTTTTTTATGTGTAGTTTGGTTCTAAGCTTTTTAAAAATTTACATGTCATTAGGTTGGGGCACATGGTACTGGTGCAAGACTGCCTCCCATTGATGAGCAGGTCATCAGCATGAAACTGGTAACTCCTGCCAAGGGGACAATAGAGGTTTCAAAAGAGAAAGATCCGGAGCTGTTTTATTTAGCTCGTTGTGGTCTAGGCGCTCTTGGTGTGGTAGCTGAAGTCACAATCCAATGTGTTGAGAGACAGGAGCTTGTGGAGCACACAACTGTCTCAAATGTGAAAGAAATCAAGAAAAACCACAAGTAATCACCAGCTTGTTTAATGTGCAAATTCTTTGTTTCATTCATTGTAAGAACATTATGGTTTGTGGATATAGCTTGCAACTAGCAACTAAATGATTGAGACCTAGCAGTACTTTGAATAATTAATCTAGTACTTTTGAGCATACGAATTTACCATGATGTATTGAAAGGTGAAATAATCTGGAGCAAGTGCTGGAGAAATGCTTTGTTCAATTAGTACAAGATTATTATTGTGATGACTTGTGAAATGAGGATTTTGAAGTGCACCTAGGGTTTAGTTGTGCATCACAAAATTGAATTATTATGATGGCTGTGGGCTGGTGCTAAACAACCTCTATTTCTGTGATAAGGTTCAGAGGCAATATGCTCTCTTATTTCATCTTTCTTTATGGAATATTCTCTCTCTCTCTCTCTCTCTCTCTCTCTCTCTCTCTCTCTCTCTCTCTCTCTCTCTTTGTGTGTGTGTGTGGGTGTAGCATAATTTATAATCAATTATTGGATGAGGGAGGATTAAATTTGTTACTCTCCAACTAATATTCCTGCTTCTTTCCTTTTGCAGGAAATTGCTATCTGAGAATAAGCATGTGAAGTACCTACATATTCCATATACTGACACTGTTGTGGTTGTGACGTGCAATCCTGTTTCAAAGTGGAGAGGCCCCCCAAAGTTCACACCCAAATATAGTAGTGATGAAGCCATACAGCATGTTCGAGATCTCTATAAGGAATCCCTCCAGAAATACAGGTAAGGCTGGTGTCTGCTTTTGTTAATGTGTAATAAAGAAAACTTATTCTAGCTTGTTAAGTGTGAATCGATAATTTTACTGCTTCTCTCCTTCTATTTTGATGTGATCTTTTTTACTTGCTGACATTTAATATAGTCCTTAGTGAAGGGCATAGAAAGAGTAGTTGATCATATATGTGGGAAGAGTGCTGAAGTTATTTGGCTTTGTCAGAAGAAACTAATAATTTTTAGAATTTTATGGATGATTGCTTGTTTCCTCTTCCTTTGCGAGTTTGTGTTGAAATTTTTCTTGATCACATTGGTTAAGTTTGCTAACCTTGAATCACTACCTACTATTATTTGGGTTAAGAGTGTAAACTAAATTGCAATCAATTTTATAACTTCTCATTTTTTGTTTTCACTTATCAATTTTTTTTAGTAACTTCTCATTTAACTATCCTGGTAAGGTTGGCAACTAAGTCTCTAAGAATTCATGACAATTTGAAGAAAAAACTCCAGAGATATATAGATATATTGCTATCTAATATTTGAAAGCTTGGCTTGAAAAAATAATTAGAAAGGATTTCTGTTCAAGTTCAGCTTGATTAATATAGAAGCAAGCAGCTAGACTAGCCAATCACAATCTGAATTAGAAGAGCTTAGATCAGTTTGCAGCTTTATTGGTTTGTCTGTTTAAAAAAAGCTTGAGCTAAGCTGTTATATATGTTTATATTGTCATCTTTTGTCTATTTTATTTACATGTTAGCATGCTATTGTCTGCTACTTGGATTCTGTCAATTAATTGCTTACGTTAGTTACTTGCAGAAAAATTACAACTGAATCTCCAGACAGCAATGAACCAGACATAAATGAGTTTTCATTTACAGAGTTGAGAGATAAACTACTTGCCATGGATCCTCTCAACAAGGACTATGTTATAAAGATCAATCAAGCCGAGGCTGAGTTCTGGAGGAAGTCAGAGGGATACAGAGTGGGATGGAGTGATGAAATATTGGGCTTTGATTGTGGTGGCCAACAGTGGGTTTCTGAAACATGTTTCCCTGCGGGAACGCTAGCCAAGCCAAGCATGAAAGACCTTGAATTCATAGAAGATCTGAAGCAGCTCATAGAGAAGCAAGATATACCTGCACCTGCACCAATAGAGCAGCGTTGGACAGCTCGCAGCAAGAGTCCCATGAGTCCAGCTTCAAGCTCTGGAGAGAATGATATATTCTCATGGGTAAAATTTCAATTGCATCTTTGCTTTAACCCAATTTGTTTCCATCTTTCTTAATTTTGAATGTTGGTTTTATGTTAATATGGAATTTTTTTTTTTTTTTTTGGGGTGGGGGGGGTTCATTTAAAATTTTGTGAAGTAAATGTATGTACTTGGTATGATCTGGTTAAAGTTTGAATTGTAGAATTTTTTTCCTGAAAAATCATACAAAAGGAGGGCTTTGGGGTGGCCGTTGCTCTCTTGAACATACCCTCAGCACAATTTGAGATATTTTTTGAGGTTTTGGACAGCGTTTCGATTTATATGATGATGCATAAATTGGTGATATAATGTTATGTAGTTGTAGTCTGTTGTGTATATTACTATTTTTTCATACCTTTTAGATGTCTTACTGGTGAGTGACTGGGAACTGAAAGCTAAATTTTACATTGTTAAAATATTTTGACAGTCTGCTCTGACTAGAATGACTCCAATTTCTTGACAAGCTGAGATTTTGACCCTTCTGCAATAGAAAATTTTAAGAGTTTGAACAGTAAGTTGAATCCAAGAGTCTTCCTGATCTTATCTGGGTGAGGATTATTTGTCAAAATATTATGACATTGCTTAGACATGAAGTTCACTTGTGGTAAACCGTAAACTGGCCTTGTTCGAAATTACAATAGATTGTTATATTTCTGGAATCAATCAAATGGACAAATTACACTTCCAAAACTTAGTACTTATGAAATAAACCTAAAAAATTATTGAACTTTCAGGTCTCCAAATTTAACGACGAAATAGATAGTTATAAATGCTTCTTCGTCTTCTTTTTTTATTTTTATAATATATGTAAAAAGAAATTTATTGTAAGAAACAGAACAAGATACAAAGAAGGTTACACTGTCATTATATAGTAATTCTAAGAAAGAAAAATAAGTAACCTGTCAAAAAAAGAAAGAACAATAAGTAATATTTTCTAAAGCAGCCATCCGATCATACAGAAATCTTAGGTCTTAACATTCTTTGTTATAATATGCTTAATTGTTGATAAATTTGTGGGGTTAAACTGACCGATAAAAAAAGTGGTGTTTAAGTGATGTTTCATCCTGTTTAATATAGTGGCATGAAACTTTACTTTTTATAAAAAAAAATAGTCAATGTACTTTTTTTTATAAGTAAAAATAGTCAGTGTACTTTTGATTGTGCATCAGGTTGGAATTATCATGTACCTGCCTACAATGGATGCCCGCCAGAGAAAGGAAATAACAGAAGAGTTCTTCCACTACCGGCATCTGACCCAGTCACGATTGTGGGATCGGTATTCTGCTTATGAACATTGGGCTAAGATAGAGGTACTAATTGGATCATGGAAAAACTGCACTTTTGACTTGTTTCAAATAATGAAGAGTCACCCACATGGTAACTTGGAAGGAAATGAGCCTTTTTTCTGGCTTAAATTTATTTCAAACTTTTTGATATTCCACAAAGTCTAGTAGTGTGAACCAACTTAAAATGTACAAAACATGATACCTTTGAGTAGCTCATCAAGTTTGATTCTTCAAAGGATTGCACTGATTTAATCTTGGTGAACCAACTGTCGAAACAAGAGGGTGTTAAATTACAAGGATTTTTCTTCTTTTTTGATAAGTAAATGAGCTTCATTGATAGAAAAAATCAATACAAAGAGCCTAAGCACACAGGACATGGACTAAGGTAAGTGAGAGAACAAACATAACTAAAAAGTATAAAAACTACATCTATCAAGCAGATCAGTCAAAGAAGTAAAATAGAAACACTTGATGCATTTGTCCACCCAAACAAAGTCTGGAAGAAATACATCTTTAAATCTTGAATTGATCTTTTGGTTCCTTCAAAAATCCTAGCATTCCTCTCCCTACAAGGATTTGCTTCTTAATTCATATATCCACACACAATGCAGGTTCCAAAGGACAAAGAAGAGCTGGCAGCTCTCCAAGCAAGGCTAAGGAAGCGTTTTCCAGTGGATGCATACAATAAAGCACGAAGGGAATTGGACCCCAACATGATCCTTTCTAATAACAAGCTGGAGAAGCTGTTCCAATCATCAGACACTGTTTGAGAAGCATGCTATGATGGTTAGTTATTCATCTGTAGTTTTTGTAATTTATTCAAATGCATCTTATTTTTGTTTTTCCTTGTGTCTACTCATTGCTGTGAGGATCTTTAGCAATCCTGTATTCATTGTACATTAAATTAAGGGGAGCTTTGAGATATAAGGATGTTTTCTGTTAGGTTTATCTATAATAACAAATAAGCAAGCATTTGGTCTTTGGTGCTTTCCTACTTTATTGACAATATATTCTTTCTAAATTCTGTATAAAAATGCAGTTACCAACTAGTACTAGTTGTGCTGGTTTTTTGTTTTTGGGTAAAATTTGCCACTTGTTAATTTTTCTGAATAAAAAATAAATATAATTGAATGCAACTTTGGTTGAGTTCTGATGTGGCACCATATAGAGATTTTTACTCTAGAGATGCAAAATGTACATTTATTTTGCATATTGTTTTAGATATGGCTGTACCCAAGTCACCATAAATTGGTGAATAAAATTCATATTCATCGATCAAGTGAAGTTAAAAAATTCAGCAAGTATTTAGTTGCTGCTGAAGGGTGAGATTTTCAGAAAATTATTTAACAGTTTGAATTGAGTATTCTTATTTATTAATGTATAAAAGTTAGGTGACACAATCCCATTAAATGCATGAAACTAGTACTTTTTCAAGTGAATGTGAGGTGGTGACAAGAACTTTGGTCTAGTCTAGAAGAAGGGTTTAATAGGATTGAAGTTGGAGCAATCAAATATCAATTTCTAGTTTCTAGGCTTAAATCTGAAATTTTATGAAAGGCTCAAAAGAGTATTCATAATATCTGTTATTAGCCCTAGAATCCTAGCCCTTCACTTACATATAACAATTAGATCCAAATTGTCCAACTTCATTAAAAGTCACATGCTGGTCACATGACCTTTTAAATTACTCAAGACATAATAATGACTAAAGTAAAAGACAGTGGATTAATGGCATTCTTTTTTGGGCTTAAATTTTCCCACATCAGATTTCTTTGTGTTGGAGAAGAACACGATTTTGAGATGAAACCATTCCTTCCTTGATCTCTCGGATGTCCAACCAATCCTTTTCATACTATTCCTCTAAGCAAGACAAGAAGATTCAATATGCTATTTATCAATCTTTTCACACTCATAATAAATCTTGCTGCAGTGGGATTTCGATCTTGAAGAGGAGAGTAGAAAAACAGGGTGAAGAAAAGTTTAAGAGTCTATTTTTGAAGCAGCAACAGGAATTCGTTCCTTATGAAAGGGTCACAACTTGGATGGATTAAGTAAACATAAGTGGGATATCAATCTTTTTAGTATGTGAGACAAATGGGCCAGTTCATTTGAGTATCACAATTGAACTGGTTTTAAATGTCATCATTACTATTGGATAGCTGCCTTTGTCCTTATAGACATCTCCACTTGGAAGTTGGATCTCAATTGGAGAGCCTCCTAATCTGAGTGCCCAACTTTCTGCCCTTCTTACTGATCCCTTGTGAACCTAACTGATCACTATATCAACAGGCAAGAATTAGTCAAAGATTTTTCATCGCCATTATATATAACCCATCTTCAGTGAACTCAGATCCTATAGATCATCACAAGTTTATTTTCAGAAATGCTGCATATTACCTTACATAATTCATCACCAAGGACATAAGAGTAATTCACCCAGCAAGGAAGAGCAGTTTTGTTTTCAATTTTGCATGTATGCCTTCCCTTGAATAATAGGGATAATCAAGTACTTCTTTAAATTATCAGTGGGAGCAATATCAAGGACAGAGGAAAGTTCTTCCCTTTTGTTGTAGTCTAAATTTTTACACTTACACTATGTTTGGATTGGAAGAAATAGAGGAAGAGAAGAGAAGGGATTTAGTTTCCTTAGTTTGATTAGATGGGAGAAGAGAAAAGAGAGGGTTGATTTGGAGTGATATAATTTCTGTGGGGCCAACCCTTTTGCTATCAGCCCAAATTGGGTGGAAAGAGAGGGGAAAGGAGAGGGATTTTGGGTTTATTTTAACTTTTATTATAAAATTACAAATATGCCTTGTATTCTTCTTACAAGTTATATATTCAAGGGTATAAAAGTAAAATACTTATTTTGCTCTCCATTTTTTTGAAAACCAAGCAAGGGAAAGAATTTGTTTCCATTCCTTTTGTTCCTACATCCAAACACACATAGAGGAAGATTTTTCCGTTTTCCTTTCCTTTCATTTCACTTTCTCTTCCCTTTCCCTAGGTGCAACCAAACATAGTGTTAATTTCAACACCTGGATGGAAATTGGCAAAAAACAAACACCCGAGTTATTTTTAGTGGTGGCACAAGCTTTGCCAATGGCCTTTCTAGAACTCTAGCCAGTGGGGAAGGAAAGGATATTTTATCGAAAACTCAACCTTGTGGTTACTACAAAGAATCTAGTTCTACTTGTCGCATGATGGTTCAAATTTTTGCTTGGTATTACCTAGTGTGCCGGTTAAGTCAGATTTTACACAGAAATCTGTCCAGATTTTACACAAATCAGAATTGATTTTGTGCTCTACAATGGAAATAATATGCCTTATTTAATTTCTTGGTTTAGGATAATTTGACATTGTAAATAAATTTAGTAAAATCAGTCATCAATTTATATAATATATAAAGAGAGACCTCATGTGGGAGAGCATAAGGTTCAGTCATGTGACGCATTCTTTGCAAATTAAATATTGACTTCTTGTTTCATTTAATTCAATGTTTCAAAACTTTTTAAATTAAAAAATAAATATTCATTGTTTCCTTTGGTTCATTGTTTCAAGACTTTTCCTCCCTCGTATGTACAAACAAAACACATTTATATATACCTACCCATAACCCTTATATATTTCCATGTCAAATATACAGACCAAAAACGATGTCATTTACCTTTAATCTATCGACGACACCTACCTAGCTCCAACATTGTTGTCCCATCTAATATTAACTCGTATGAGTTGGTTACAACCAGGGAAGGAGACTTGCATTTTATATTAAGTGACAGCGGCAATTATGATTTTGATGTTAAGTTCGAATGTTGTGGACTAGTGGGTTTTTTAAAGGCTATGATTGACTATGGATGTTTGAGATGTTGATGTGGGAGTGCTATAAGTGTATTTGTTTTAGAATTAAGGAAAAAGAGAAAGACACATTTTATATTAACTTTTATTCTACAATATTTCTCTAAAGTTGTTTTTTTTATTACTCATTACTTGAACTAAATAATTATAATGGATATGTGTATGCAATTTATAATTGTTGCTTCTTATGAAGAGCTCGTTACTAACAAAGTTATATAACAATTATGCTATAATATATGTAAAACATTCTTCAAAACCATCTTACATAAAACATTACAACTTTATACCATCTTACATAAAATATTACAACATTATGCACATAAAACTTACTAATATGAAAGAATGAAGGAAGAAAAGGGAGTGATGAGAGTAGAGAAATATGTTTCTACAATCAGCATCAAGTAGCTGATGTAGGATCGTATTTAGGTTTCAACTCACATGTTATTATAATATATAATCATAGAGAACAATAGTCAGAAAACCAACGAAAAACAAAAGACAGATCAACACTGGTAAGCTGATATAATAGCTTTGCTTGATTGAAATCCTCTTTTACAACAAGAAGCATCAATTAGAAGCATTCTTCACAGAGCCAACAGCAGCAGAGAGCGAAAAGGCTGCATCAATAAGAATTAAATGAAACAAGATTAGTTTACGTGGAGATTGAGAAAAAAAAGTGGACTAGAAGAAAAAAAAAATTTGTAGGGCTGCAGCTTTTCAAGTCACCATTGGAAGAATGGCTTCCAAACCTGATGCTTTCTGGTACTCAATTGCTGTGTGAGCCAAAACTATTAATGGGAAGAATATCCAGGACTTTTCATTGTAGTTAATGATACAAGTTAGAAACATTTTTGTTTACTATAATTCCCCCCCCCACCCCCCCTTTTTCTTATAATTTAATAGTTATAATAGGTAGGGAGGATTTTAACTCTAGATATCTCCGTTGGAAACACCAGGAAGTGCCAATTAGTTGAGCTACAAGACTCTCGACACTATACTCTCTTCCTCTTACTCCAAGGTGATAGCATAATTGGCTGACTACGCCTCATGAAGTGGAGGTCATTAGTTCCAATGATCAAAATTATCTAGTTAGAAAAGCCTACTTTGTCCTCTGATTTTAATTTTTTTAGGGGGTTGTGTATGTGACTGCTTCCATCTCATTACTTAAATTGCTAAAAAAGATGTTACTTACCATCCCTCTATGAAGCCTCTGTCTCCTTTGCTCTTGCTACCCCGAGTGCAGCATTTATTTCCTTTGGGGGGATTCCCATTTGGGTATCCTTTCAACAACAACCAAGATAAAAAGTGAGTACTCTAATTGTGTCCCTTGATGAATAAGAATCAATGAGAGAGATGTATTAGGAGGAACCTGCAGGTGGAGTCTCTTGTTGTGTCTCTGACTTTGGCATTTGGGAAGAGAAACAGCTGCTAGCTAGTGATGTGTCTTATTCACTGGTATCAACCTTTATGTAGTGCTTAAATGGTTATCACAGAGTCATTGTATTTATACTAGCTCGTATCTAGTTTTGGAAGGGGCAATTGAATAGAAAGGAAGATTTGGTCGGCACTTAAATAATGTCTTATAAGTTGGCTTTTTCTAGGGGAGTTAGCTAATGGTTTCACGGTAGGCCTTTCAGTTTTTGTTACATGTATTGCATTAGCGTGGTTCGCTTAGCTAGTACAAGCCTGTTCAGTTTGTTGTTCTTTGTGAACCCGATTTAGCATTTATTCCTTTTGCTTTAACTTGTTGAATTGAAATAGCTTATGTTTACACTTGCACCCCCTTGGCTTTTTTCAATCTTGGTACATTTTTTATTTTTAGAACTGGATTCTATTTATGAATGATAAAGCTTATTGCATTGCACGCAAGCATGAGTTCTCCACCTCATAAATTATAAAGTAAAAGGAAAGCCTAATTTAAAGGTTTGAGATCAAAAAAGTGTGTAAATCCAGCAGACATAGACACTACTTTTTTATTTGGGTTCTTTACTTGGTGAAGAGGGAATATGTAGCTTTGAAAGCATGAAAGTTAATGAGAATGTTCTGCCATTAAGTTTGCTTCTTTGTCCAAAGAATATATGCTTTGATTCCAACATTGTCAAACAAACACACTTAACGAACGCACTATTGGTGATACTTTTGTCAACTATTACATGAGTGTTAGAAAGCAGGATTAGAATTCTGCATATTAAGCTGCATATGAACGCCACCTTGGAAGCCTATCAATCTGTTAAGAATATAAAAATCTTCTCTTTTTGTTTGTGGAGGATGTCATATTCAAAAAGCAATTATTCTGAGGATGTGTTTGCTTGCAAATATTATTGGATCTGATTCTCAAAACTATAATGTTTTGGAAAAATGGATTGACTCATCTGAGATTATCCTTACCTATAACATATTGTAAAAAGAGTATTCATTTTTCATTTTCTTTTTTGATAGGTGGAAAAGAGTATTCATTAGATCACAAAAGCAGCATGGCATTATCTAGCTAAATTGGCCCCTCTACTGGAGTGGCTTTACGTTGCTTCTTTCCCAGTTAATAACGCATTAACAGAAAAGTGTTTGACAACTTCGCTAAATGGCTTTAAGAGGGTTCCTTAAAACTGAATTTTTAAGTTTTAGGAAGAATTTTACAATTCATTGTTCATGCTTTATAAATCTATAATTTTAAAGCATTATCTACTATAGTTTGTCAAATACTTGAAATGCTAAAGATCTTTTCAGTTAAAGTTTTATGTTGTAAAAACTATTCTACTAAACTCTACAGGCCAAAGCTCTACTTACAGCAATGTCAAACGAGCAGGAAGAAGATTCCCAAGTTTCACATTCCATACTCTAGTTTGGCCCTATAGCAAAATTTTCTTTTCGGTAAAAAAAATGAAGTATAATTAAGGCAAAATTAAGTACAAAATAATTTGGAAGCAAGATTGTCAAACTTGGGATCCTACGTAGGATCGTGGATCATAGGATCGGATCATAAATCGTAAGATCTTACATTATTTGAGAAAAAAACAAAAAATACACATTGATATATTAAAAAATCTCATAAATTATACATTCATAAAAAATAAAAAATAAATAAAAAAATTTGCATCATTTGATGTAATTACTATACATCACTACATTCATTTATAAGCATCATTTAAAATAGACCAAAAACCTCAAAATGTGACACTATTGGGATGTTATTTTTTATTTGGGTCCAACTAACACTCTCTCTCTCTACATTAGAATAGCAAAACTTGGTCTATTGGAATGTTATTTTTTATTTGGGTCCAACTAAGCCTTCTATCAAGTTAAATAAGATTATAAGAAATTAGGATTGTTTGAAATCGTCAGAATTATACGATCTTGAACGATTGCAAAGATCCTTGAAAGATCAAGATCGTTTTAAGCAGATAGAATTGTAGGATTAGGATCAGAATTTTAACAACCATGTTTAGAAGTGTAAAGTTCCAACCACTCGCCAAAAGTTGGCTTATAGCAAAATTAAAGGTATTAGAGTACAACACAAAAGCATCCCAACAATTTTTTTTTTTTTTTTTGATGCCTTAGCTTGCAAATCTATATAATTGTTCTTTTTATGGTGAGAATGTTGGAGTCGAGCCCTCCTTAAAATGTTGAAGTAGAAACCTGCAATAAGAGATTCTGGCATTGTACAAGTGGCAATTAAAACACATGTAACTACAAGAAGCGAGGATGTCCCCTACAAATTTGATATCGACTTCTATAATGATTTTGAGAATGATTAAGTTGAGTTTTAGTGTAAGAGCCGAAAATTTTGCCATAAGTGTGTTTGTGTGAGCTATGTTTCTAGAAAAGTCACTGAACCAAGCTCTCCTAATAAGTCTTGGATTTCCTAACATAGAGCCATGGTACCCAGTCGACAAGTCTAAGCCTTTTGTGTCTGTTTCCTTTGGGAGTTAGAGAACAGTAGAAATCTATGGGTAGTGCTTTGATTCTTTTGAAAACTGTTATGGGCTCAAAAACATGGTTTTCAAGGACATCTATCTGGATTTCCTAACATAGAGCCATGGTACCCAGTCGACAAGTCTAAGACTTTTGTGTCTGTTTCCTTTGGGAGTTAGAGAACAGTAGAAATCTATGGGTAGTGCTTTGATTCTTTTGAAAACTGTTATGGGCTCAAAAACATGGTTTTCAAGGACATCTATCTTTTATATATATATATATCAGGTTGTTTAGATTTGCCACAAGACTATGGGCCCCTTGATAATTGATGAAGGTTGATGAATCAGAGTTGGAGAGTTGTTTATTCCATTTTGTCCACCAATTGGAGGAAGAAGTTAGATAGACTCACCCACAAGGCACCTAATCCTTTCTAGCATGGGAAGGGAAGTCTTGAAGTATATGGAGCAAAATCTTAAGAGCATTCTTACAGACAGGACAAACATGTACGCTCTTCTTTGTTTTAAGAAGTCATTAGTCTGAGAGACTTTCATGACAAACTAGCCATTTCCAATTGGTTAGATTAGGTCGAGGAATGGTGATTTGTTAGGTCAAATCTATCTCTCGGGATATTTTTTTAGGACCTAATTTAAATTGTGTCCAAGGAAAATAAAACTTGGCCTTACTTTCATAAATTAGCCCAAACAACTTCACAATTAAACCCAAATAATATCAGAAATTAGCCAAACAACAATAATTCAGATCATCAACCCAAAAATTTATCAAAAAATTATTACAAAATGATTAAAAGAAAAGGTAAAAATGACAACCAATCATCAGCCCATAATTTTTTTTTTGTTATACTTTGACCCCCTAACTTAAAATTCTAGCTTTGTCCTTGGATGGAGCCCAAGTTAAACATTCCTATTGGTTTGAGATTAGAGGTTTTGAACAACGCTAATGATTTTTATGAGTTGAAAATTTAAACTAATAGAGAAGTTTTTTCAAGACCGGTTTCCAAAGGCATTCTAGACATATATAAGTTTGAGTTTATCCTCCTCCTTGTTGAATGGGCCCTTAATGGTCCCTTGTAGGCGTCCAATGCTAGTCCAATTGTCATTCCAAAAGCTTTAAGGACATGTCATTTTTTATCACCTAACCTGAGCTCTTAGTGCAAATATTTTTTGCTTTGCATTACTTATGCATGGGTGCATACAATTCACCAACCTGACAAAACTGATTCAACCCGAAGCCTTGAGTTGGTTTTTGTGAGTTAGTGGGTTGACTTGAGTTGGAAGTTTATTTTAAGTCTTAGTCGAGTTAGATTCAAATTGATAGTTTTTTCAACCAATCTGGTCCTGATGCATTATAGATATAGGTTTGTTTTATGACCTTATTTTAATTTGTTTAGTTTGATTTATTTTGGCCTTTAAATTATTTTTTATGATGAATTTGGGAATTTGCAATATAATTTAGGCATATTATGTGAATTGTAATAATTTATTAAAAAAAATAAATAGTTAATGAAAATCCAAATTTTTACAATGTATGAAATATGCAAGCACAACCTACTTTGCATCCCAACTTACATGGGTTGTGATGGTTTTTACACGTGATGAGTTTTGTTGAGTTAGAAATTTATCAACATTGCAAGTTCAAGTTTGGTTAAAAAAAACCTTTCAACCTTATCTATACACACCCCTATTTATTGAGATATTTCTTCTTTAGTGTTGAGGCCCAAATCTGCTCTAATCCTTGCCACAAGGATCAAGCTCTTTTGGCAAGGAGGGCCTTGTTACACCAATTGCACCTTTGATTCCTATAGACCCCTTTGAACCTTTAGTTTGGTGATTACCTATGAAGCACGGATGCGTTTCGAGATTCGGGTGCGGGTGTGGGACTCGGCAATTTTTGAAAAAGTAGGGTACGGGTGCGGCGGGGTGCGGCAATTAAAAAATTATTAAAAATATTTTTATTTATATTTTTAATATATTGCTAAACATACTTTTTTCACATTATATAAATATATACCAAATTTAAGAACAATAGTAAATAATAACTAGAATACAGAGAATAGGAGAGAGCCTAGCTGAAGAGTGAAGGTAAAGAGTGAGAGAGAGGCGCATGAAAAATGAAGAGGGAGAGGGCTGGGTCTTGGTTTTTTTTCCAAACGGTGCGTTTGCACTTTTTTTCTTTTTTTTTTTTTTTTCGGCCAAGTTAAACTGTTACGCACTTGTTATTGTTGTTGTTTTTTTTTTTTTGAATTTCAGCTGGTATCGGCCGATTTCGCCGGTATCAGCAGATTTTGCCAGTATCGGTTTGCGCCCGATACGAACTGATTAGGGCCGAATCGGCGCGAATTGGCCCGATTTCACGAGCGTTGGCTCGAATCGGCGCATATCGCGTTGAAAATAATATTTTTAATGTCCGACGGGGCACGGACACACAGGCAGCGGCGTCGCCTGCGCGTCCCCATGTCGCGCCGCGTCGGACGCGGGTGCGGCGGCCCAAACTCCGCACCCGTGCTTCCCCGGTGACTACCTCATCCAATTCAGTGTAGTTTTTATTTTTTTACTCTCTGGTGTGTCTCCCTAAAGGAAGTTCCTTTTGAGTTTATCAAACTTTTTACAGGCTGTGCTTGGGAGGACACAATGCATGGATATTGCTGTTGTGACCAAATTCATGAGAACGATTCTGCCTGCTATAAGAGTGTCCTAGTTTTCCAGCCTAAAAAGCCTATTCCTAATTGTTGGAAACTAGTGTAGGATCTTGTCCCTCCATCTTTAATAATGGGAACTCCTATAGTTATTTTCCAAATTCAAGAAAAGATTTGAAATCTAGTTGTGTCTTGAGCACACAAATCTAGCTATGTGCATTGACACATGAAGGAACTTTGAACTCAAAGTCTCTTAATAATAATGTGTTAAACTAGCTTGTATCCTAATTTAGTTGGCATCTTGAAGACCTTATTAAATTCTAGTTGAAGAGCTCTGTGCATAATAACTCCATGCACAAAAGCCTCTCGAATGGCACCCCAACTTGTTTCCTAGAGTTTTGCAGAATCAGCACAGCAAGTGAATCTGAGGTCTGGTACAGTACACTGAAGTGCACTTCGTGGGGTCAAGTCATGGACTCATGGGGTGGCACAACTTTTGGAGTCTGGTGCTGCCTGTAAAAGATTTGTGTCATTGTTAAAGCAAATCATTCTTCAATAATTGCATGCTTATATACAAGGGTGTGTTATTTCTTTTCATGATGTAATTGCTAACATAAATTTAATGGGTCTGTGTGGGAAGTGTTAACTTTTATCATACGTGGTCTCAGAGTCCAGACCGTATGAGTACGAAGTAAATTAAGAAGTGAAGTACTAGTTTTGCAACAAATACGAGAGGGACAGAACAGAAAAAAGGGCCCTCAACTCACAATTTTTTAACGCCTTCCAAGAGCTGAAGATGATGAGACTAATGCCTAATAGCTCTGTGCTATGCCCATTTATTTGCAGAATGTGAAGAACTTTGCCGGCCTGTCTCTCCATTAGCATACACTAGCTATTTTATCACTTGACTTTGGTACTCCAATAACTTCAGAAAGTAAGGCAAATGGGGTCAATGAGATGGGCATACTTGCCTAACTGACACTACCAGTACTACTTTATCAGTTTCAACTTGCATACCCTCTTACAAAACAAAACAAAAACAAAAAAACAAAAAAAAACCCAAAAAGCTTAAGTACCCAAAAAAGAAGAAGCTAATTTTTCATCTCTCTTTGTTAACAGGTGCTTTTAACATTCGATAAAGAAGCATCGATTGAGTCTCATATGTATAAGGAATCAGAAGTAGTAAAAGAAGCAAAAGTTAGTTAAAATTTGAGCTTTTTAATTGAAAGATGCAAAAGTTAATTATAATTTGAACCTTTATCAGTTGTCTATAAAAAGTAACTTGATTGTATTGGGCTTCCCATGCTTAGAGCATTTATTAAACGGATTCATATCAATGATTTTTGTTAATGGATGAATAATTTGTAATATGTAGCTCGATTGAATTGGAATTCCCATTTTTAGGGCATTCATTAACTAGACCCTTTATTTCCCCTTTTTTTTACCCATTTTATTTTACTTTGTAAAATTTGAGGACAAACTCATCCTTCCAATTCATATACTTTTTTTTTTTCCTCTCTCTTCTTATCTAACACATTTTTTCTTTTTAGCATCTATTTTGTCTCACTCACATGTATTGGGAAATGGCAAAATGGGCAAAAGTTAATTAATATTTGGATTTTTTAATTGAAAGTGATTGATTGTCCATAAAATGTAGCTTGATTGCATTAAAATTTCCATCTTAAAGACAATCGTTAACTGGACTATTTCATTTCATATATTTTAAGTGCTTATTTTTTTCCCACTCTCTTTTAGTCTAATATATTTTATCTTTTTATCATAATATCCATCGCAATCTCATTTTATATTTCTATCCTTACCTCCCTCCCAATTTCCATTCTAAATAACCTCTTCTTTTTCCAAACTAGATTTCTTGGTAAGTAAATTATTGCTACAACCCGTTAGAGATAGGTCGTACCACTAGGCCTGGCCCCCTCTTGACATGCCTTGTGGGCCCATATTTTGGGCCTTGAAAATTCAGGCTTGTCTTGGTCCTCTTGGGCCCCGCTGAGGTAAACTACATCTTAAATTTCTCTTTCTTGGGTAAAAATATTCATCTGCTATTAACACCCCAATAAACAAAATTATGAAAAGAAAAAATTATTTTAATAATTTGACAATAACAGACTTTAACAGGCTTGTCTTGGTCCTCTTGCGACCTTTTTTTTTTTTTTATATATTTTTTTTTTATTCAATTTAACAATAGCGTTAAAAAAAAAATTGTATTCAAGAAGTCTTGGCTTTCACTTTACTTTGAGAATCTTTATTACATGGTTATAGTAATTATGTAACAATAGTAAATTCATTTAAGTAGTTGATCGATAGTTCATAAAAAGTGGGATTGTGAATTTAATTAAGTAAACTTTTTAATGAGCTTACATTTATTTCAACATATAATTAGTTAAGGAAAATGACTTGTGTTGCCTTGTTCAGTTACTATCACAAAATTTTTGATGTGATTCCAAATTATATAAAAAAAAATTCATTCACAACATAAACCCCAAAAACCCAATTTTAAAAAAGAAAATAAAGCCAAATTTCCAAATTTCAAAGAGAAATCAAACCAAAAGTACCAATTTTTTTGTGCTGTGATAAACCTAGAGGATGGTGTTACCAAGCCCAAAAGGTCTGAAAGTTAATGCAATGACTAGGGAATCTAGTCTTGAATTGTAAGATGTTTTGGCAAAGACAAGCTCATCTCGAGGTCGAGGTTGTTTCTCATCTTGGGTGTGGCGATGAAATGACACTGAATTCAGGACCAAAAGACTAAAGAGTGTAGCATCTAGCAATGTGATGTAGGCATTGGAGCAATCCACATGAACCTTGGATGGAGAGTTGAGCATCGATGGTCAGGGTTGATAATGCAATCAATGTGATGCGATGGTGCTAGGGAGAGACTATCAAAGGGAAGCAAAATCGTGTATCATGGAAATGTAAAACATTTTACAACATTTTTGTGTGACTTAAAAAAAAAAATTCAGGTTGACTAAGACTATCAGTTACATGAATGCTGTGAATTTTAATTAACTTTTTTGGTAAATTTTTTTGTCATCGAGTAAGAGAGAACTTAAGCCCTGTCTCTGAGAAACCAATTGGTGTTAGACTTTTCAAACCGTTTGTGACCATAATCTGTAGCCTACACGTGACCATGTCATCACCTCCAAACCAAAGAATTTTAATCCACCACATTTGTTTTGTGGAGCTTTTTAATCAACCATCAAGTCAAGACAATTCTAATCTGTTGTCATTTAGTTAATTTAAATTTCATATAATAAATGTATCGTATTGAGAAAATATCAACAAAAGAGAAAATAACTTAAATTAATATTTTGATGAAGCTAGCGTACTAATGATAAGTCTTGCTTAAATTGATAAGGTTGTGAGTCAAGGAAGACTCAGCTAAGTCCATTTTTTCTAATCCTTTTGTTTTATCTTAAATTTGATTAGGTTTGTACGGGAGGAGGTATCTTGTACATCTGTAGAATACAATTGGTGTTATGAGACACCCGTGCCATACAATGGAACCGGTCTTTGATTGTTTCATATCCAATAATTCATACATTCTTTTACATTCTTTTATTTTATGTATAAAATGTGAATATTGTGCAAGATATTTCACATTCAAAAGTTTGAAACGTTAATTAGTCAAAAAAATTATAACTTGCATTGTGGCCTTTTCATTGTCTCAATGTGTCACAATCTAAATTTTAACTTACACATGATTAATTATGTTCTTTTAACGCTAATGGTGGACTTCAAAATTGTCTTCTTACAATCACTTTCTCTCCCAATAGATGCTTCTTAGTTTTATGGTGACACAGATTGCAATGGCACGGATCAACATAGTGAAATTTTCGTTTTTGATATCATTATTATAAGGAACTTATGGTGTGACATTGGAATAAATTCAAGGAGTAAATGTTTTTGACAGCCATTAGAAGTACATTGTGTAAAAGTGTTTGACCTTTCATAGTCTGGTATTATGACACTACTTTATGGACAAGATTAATTAAGGCAAGGAATCTATGGATATTTTCCAAAGATCTTATTCTCAATCATGATGTTTTTAACTGCGCTATTTTTAATCACGATAAACTCCACAAAGATTCCATAATTAATTCATGCAAATACTTCATTCTGACTAGGAAAATGCTACCGACGGTAATGGACTGCAAAATTTTATTATTATTATTATTATTATTATTATTATTATTATTATTATCACCTAAGGTGTGCTACTGGATAAAAATGGACAGCATTTTTTGAAAAGTTAATAGTTAGAGTATTGATTAATTTGATTTAGGAAATATTTTTAAAAATTTGGAAAAAAAAATTAATTTTAATAAATATTCCAAGAGCATCTGTTACCCGGACTATTTTTTTAATCGATAGTCAAGAGAGGAGAGATTTAACCTCGATTGAATGTCTCTTCGTTGGAGATACTAAAAGGTACTAACCAATTATGTTACAAATACTCTAGACAATTGATTGCAAATTAATTTGATACTTTGTAAAAGTTTCAAGTCAATAAATTGTCATATGACGAACAAACCTGTAATTGGACAAATAATTTAGAGATCATGTACAAAGTTGTTAATTGAATGCTATTAGGGATATTATAAATTTTATAATATAAGTCTTATATAAATTGTTGATTAAGTTGTAAAATTCAATTTAGTCTTTTCAAAATAAATAGATAGGATTTTAAAATTTTCATCCTACAGTTACATTACAAATTCTTGAGGATTTTAATCCAATATATATATATATATATATATATATATATATATATATATATATATATATATATTGAGAAACTCAATCCAATATTTTTTATCCTTACATATAGTGTGTTTTACGGATCTTGTTCAAATTTATAAGAATGTATCACATAATTCTTTCACATGTCACGGAGGAAGGGGAAACTCTATTCTAAAATTATGGTGTGAACAGGTGGACTATCACCTTAGTATCCTTCATATTTTTTAATGCTATTTGATTATAAGTATTAGTTATCAGATTCTATCTAATCCATATCCATAAAAATAATTTTTTTTATCCAAATATATTTTTAATAATATCAATTTGCCAAAAAATATTTTTAAAGTCAACAATTCAACTAAGCTCAACGGCCGTGTAAGTAAAAAAATAAACTTGAATACTCATATAGTCATATGTATGAACGCCATCTAAGATTTAAAAATTGTGTTGTTTTTTTTTTTTAATAATTTTTTTAGGGAGCAGCAGAGTTGTAATCTAGCTACAAGAGACTTGAGTCGAGTATTGAAAGATTCATCAATTTTTTTTATATTTAATTTTATTTGAACACGAATCATTAAACTATATTATATATGTTCAAGTTTAGTTTTTTTTTTTTTCTAAAAAAAGTTTTAAATAAATTCAAACTTGCTTATGAGCTAATTTATTAACTTATATGTGTGTGTGTATTTTTTTTTTCATATATAGTAAACAGTACTGTATGACTAAAGTTTTTGCTCTTGCACATAATTATATTAATTTATAATTAATAAAAATTATAATTGTTTTTTGAGAAAAAATTTATAATTAATATAATATTATTTGAATTATTTAGGTAATATTTTTTCAGTCTATTAAATTATAAAAATCAGATTGATTAATCTTGTATTGTTAAAAATTATATAAGTTTTACTACAAAATTGACTAATTATATTATCAATAAAATTATTCTCAAAAAAATATTATCAATAAATTATAACTAATAAGTTTGATATCCTATGAACTTAACTTCAAACTTACATAATCTTATTTCAAGTCTACATAGATATATTTTGTACATGTATCACAGTATCATATAAAAATATAATTTTTTTACATATATACTCAATTAGAATCTCATACTCATGAGCTTTTTTGCAAATATTACACTATTATGTTTGAGCTTGAAGTAGGTTTATTTGCTAAATAAACAAATATAAACAGTCTTTTTTCAAACTGGTCTTAAGTTATTTATGAACCATTTGATTCATTTACAGTCATCTAGTAAAAATAAAGTAAGCATACTCATTTTTAGCTAATATCATTACTGAGCTAATTATGACATTTTCCCCTTTCACCAAGCACCCACTCATATGGTGTTTCTTTCTTTGTTTTTTTTTTATTTGTTTTTTTTGTTTTTGGGAGTTTGGCTTACCTCCAATATCTTTTTAACTGGAATCTCTTTTTGTTTTAATGAGAAATTGTTACATCATCCACTAACTAAATAAAAGGTGAGGATTAAAACACACTATCACTTGTTATTGTGTATTGAAAACAAAATGAGACCTCTAGTTAAAAAAAGTACTGGAGGTAAGTCAAACTTTTTTTTTTTCAACTTACATTATTCACCAGGTGGAAGGATTGAAGCAACCTCTTCATTTTGAGGTTGAGTCGAGTTCATAATAGCAGAAGGGGTAAATTTTGTACATTTAGTATGCGTTTGGATACTGCTTTGCTGAAAACAATAAAAAAAAAATATTTCGATTACTGTTCATTAATAAAATCACTGTTCATTTGCTTGTTCGCACTGTTCATGTCCCATGAACAGTGCAAGAGGCACTGGACTTAAAAAAAAAAAAAAGCAAAAAAGGCAAAATGTGGGACATGGACACGCAAACCAAACAGACACTTTATCTCAAAAATCACCCACATTAGTACAAGTAAACTTGTGTAAAATAAAATGTGAGTTACAGTAATTGCGTAAGTCTAGTTTTAATACTTATTTAATGACACACACACACAGTGTGTGTAATAAAAAAAATGATATTTATGAAATATAGTGTAAAATAAATATCTAATATATATGTTTTATTATTTTTTTTAGAGATAGTTTTAATTTATGATAAAAGACTTTATCAATTGAGATAATTGAAACCCATTGATATATGTGTTTTCATTAAGTGGTTATGCAATTAAAAAAAAAGGTTCTTATGTTAAAATATATGAAAAATTTTGTATGAACTAATAAAAATGCTCGAAGAAATCGAAAGAACGAAGCTTAACTTTTGAACAAAACATGTTTGAAAGGGTAAAATTTTCAATTCTTCACAAACTAGTAGGGGTGGCAATTTGTATTCGCGGGTCGAGTTTGTGTCGTGTTGAAACATGAGTATTTGACTATATGGGTTGACCCGAACCCAACCTCTTTAGTAAATATGTCAAGAATTCTCAACCCTAACTCAGCCTGTTTATTAAACAAGTCGACCTGACATGACACTTTTAATCCATTTAATTAACAAATTATGTAAAGGTTAATGCAAATGACCCATTTAATAACTTGTTTGATTAATAGGTCATACTTAACTTAAATAACCTATTATCTATTTCCATATATCGAAAATTAAAATACAATTACACCATAAATATAGTAAAAAACATGTAATTATAACAAAAAATTAAGCAACAATAAAAAAATAATAATGACAAAAGCTAATATATTTATAAGCTAAACGGGTCAGACAGATTCACATGTTGAACATGAACATGACTCGTTTATTAAACGGGTCAACCATGTCGACTCGAATATGATCCGAACCCATTTAGCCTTAATCCATAACTTGTTTATAAACAAGTTAGTCGTGTTAGATTTTACCATTCCTACAGACAAACTTAAAAAAAAAAAAAGGTACATAAATGTTCATATATACAAATATAAGTATTCATTCCCTATTGAGTTTAAATAGGAGAATATATTTAGGATTTAATTTAAACAAATATATTTATGTAGGGTTTATGCATGACAAATAAATTATAAATGAATACTTAGTTAATAAATTACATGAACCATAAGTAATAAGCTATATATAGTAAAGTATTTTATAACTCAATTGATAGTTTCTAGAGATTTTAGCGAAGATTTTTAGGCTTTAAATTCCCTATTCTTATTGTAAGCATCCAACTATAAAAATTAAAAATAGTAATAACGAAGGCTAAAGTCAAATTTTGGTAGAAATCCGATGTTCTAGTAATAATGTCTAATCATTTGTCATTGACATTAAGGGAAAAGGCTCAATCAATTAAGCTAGTGACAACAATTAGAACTAGTTAAAAAAACTAATGAACCCAGTTTTCAACGTTGTGCTTATTATTAAGCTAAACCTTAACTCGTACTCTATTCATATAAAATTTAATAAAAATGAATCTTAAATAAGAAGTGTCTGCAGTTTCAGAGACAGAGAGATAGAGAAGGTGGATAAAGAGGTGTGCTTAGAAGCAAAATGTGACAATCCATGTGTTCTGTGTTGCAGACAAAATTAAAATTCAAAATTATGAGCTTTTAAGAATGGGAAACGTCCAAATCTCTGTCCATCTCTTTCGTGTAAGTACATCTGGCAGACCATAAGAGATTCTTGCAGCATGTCTTCTTCTGGGTATTGGTTATTTTATTTTATTTAAAAAAAAAAACTAATCTCTATTATAAAGCTTCAAAGAAATATAGAAAAAAAAAAATTGTGCTTAAGAACCGGAGGTTGAAGGCCCATACATTTTTGATTGTATGAAATTATTACTGAAATAAATAATGCCTAAATGATGAACCAAACATCTTGATATTAGATTAAATATGGGGTTAATTTTTATATATGATATAATTTTAGTAATTTTAGGTTTTATGATTTTATTTCCTTAATATTAGGTATTTTAAAGACTTTCTTAGTTAATTTAGAGTTCTATCATGATACTTCATTAATTAAGATCTATTCAGGAATTTTTTAAAAAAAAAATTGAGAGAAAAGATAGAAATTCAGGAATGTTTTAGTTGTGAAATAAAGGGTTTTTTTTTTTTTTTTCACCTTTAAATAGGTGCACGTTCATAAAATGAAAATAGCAATACACTTACAATAAAATTGGCATTTTTGCTTTTAGTTTTTGGTAGATACTAGAGTTCTTTCATTGTGGTTTTAAAGAATTTATTATGGATTTAAGGATTTGTGTCTAGCCTTTTCTTGTTTCCTGTTTTGCATTAATTGGTATCAGAGCCCATTATCATCTTGATATATATGGTAGAAGGCAATGATGAAAGTAGTCACTTTGCTAGAGATGATCATAGGATAGCCCTTAGAATAGTGATTCAAACTAATGGTACGGTGAGAAAATGACTACTGAATTCCACGAGATTCAGGACATGTTGATCAAGTTAGAGGGATAACTGTTGCAAAGATCTTGTTCACAATCAACCTACTGATAAGAATGACTCCTTTCATGTTATTCATCAGGATTATATTTTATAAAAGAATTGCAAAATTTATTTGTTGTTTTTATAATTAGGAAGATTTTCTTAATTAGTTAATAGATATAAAGGATTTCTTTTTAATTATATGGATATTTTTGAGAGAAAGGTTAAATTTGCTTTGTATAAGCTTAGTTGGTATGCCGTAGATTGGTGGAGACGAAAATAGTTGCATAGTTATGTATAAGGTCAAGACAAAATTTGTTCATGATCAAGGATGTAAAACAAAAATGCTTGTAATTGAATTTTTTTCCCTTGGCTTATGCAATATGGTGTAATATTGTCATATCAAAATTATTGGTAAAAAAGTTTATACCCTACAGATTATCTTGATGAATTCTATATTCAAGCATCAAGAGAATATATAACATTGGGGATCATAGTATAGAGTCCAATTTGAATGAAAATCATGAAGTGGTTAGAAAAGATCAATTCTTACAAAAAGTTGAACTATTAAGGCTTGAAAATTATACTTTTCAAGAAATTGATGATGAGATCAAAGAGAAGAAGATTGAGTTAATTTAGGAGAATGTGCGAAAATCATAAAAAGGATATTCTTGAGAATATTGTGGAAGATCCAATTGAAGTCAAATGTGACAATGAGTCCAATAACCCATAATTCCTAGGATCAAGTTGATTTGCTTAAGACTAAGGTAACACGATCTATTGTTTCTATGGGAATTGGAAAGTTTAAATATTTTCTTTAATCCTTTGTTTTTGTTAGTTAATGTTGCACATCAATTGAAGAGTGAAAGGCGAAATTTTGTTTATGCGAGTGTAAAATAATTCCAAATAAATTTCGAAGATTGTCAAGTATTCGTAGTATATTTTTATTTGGAGTGAAGGATTTGAATTTTCAAACAAAAATTTGAGGTTCAGTTTGATTTAAGTGAAGGGATTTGATGATTTGATCTCTTTCACTTCAAGAAATGATCATATCCTAGGGCATACATCACATCTGCATGATATGTGAAAAAACTAATCACAAAAAGCATTCATTGTAATTGCTTATAATAAGCTCATAAACATTCACACATAGTCTTTACAATCTATATTTATTTTAGGATTTCATTGTGTTGTTGTGCCCCAACGTCCCTAGGTTGTGATAGGGATAATGAATACTTAAGAACTAAACCTCCATTTCATTTCCTTTTCCCTTAATTCTTTTGACTTTCTTTCATAATGTACTGAATGAGTCCAGAAAGATGGTGGGTGAAACTAAAGATGGACGAAAGTGCAGGAGGGTAGTTTTCATTTGGGTTTACATCTTGTCACTTTGTGCCAAGTCCATATTACTCATCAAATAATGGAGTAGATAATTGTCTACTTTCGATGACTCCATGCATGTGTCAGTTTCTTTTTCCCTCAGATATTGCATGGTCGCATATCGTCATTTTCAATCCCTATGGAAATTCTCATACACACGCCAAAGGTATATTGTACTTTTTTTTTTTCTTTTATTAATTGGATCTGGTTAATATATCCTGAAAGCATATATTAACTATTTATTTTGAACAAATTTTTATAAAAAATTGAAACAACCGTTAAAATAATTAATTACTTTTTTTATTTATGTATAAATTTTTTTAAAAATAATTTATTAATATATGCTCTAAAAATACGTGTATTAATTTGATGATTGTTAGCTAGTTGAAAAATTGACTTCACTCCAGAGAGGAAAATTCGCCTAAAGCCTCCAAAATAGGGTAGGCTCTCTCATACTTGAATGTTGAGAACACAAACAAAGTGTCTTAAATCAATCACATGACAGGTCCAATACTTCGTTGTCAAACAACTGGAAGCAGTCAAGAAATCCTCTATTTCAAATTTCACTCGAGTAAGTTAGGACTTGCGTCAAATCCATTCATTGAGGATCAAACTCTCTCTCTCTCTCTCTCTCTCTCTCTCTCTCTCTCTCTCAAGCAAGTCAACAAACTTGACCATATCGTGTATGAATGGACTTGAGAGGACCCAAGTGCTGATTTGCAATAAGGTGTCATTATACGTAAATATATACATAAATTCAATTCAATAAAAGGTTTTATCAATTGCCAAGAGAGAAGGATATTCTTATAAAAAAAATAAATAAATAAATGGAGAGAGAGAGAGAGAAGGATATTGAAAAGAGTAAATGGAAAAAATCTCATCACCAGTATTTCATCAACCTCAAGTAGTTATATATAAAATCCAATACCTTTATGTGACAGCAAAGACATCAACATATATTAGGTTTGCCTCATTTCCTACCATAACTTTGTTTCCTTCTATAGCAAGACAAGACTAGATGCAACAGTTGTTAGCTTTAATTTTTGCAAGTTATTTAAGATGCTAGCTAGCTAGCCAAACTCTTATTGGCAAAATGTAGCACTATTCTATAGCAAGAATGCGAACAATGGAATACCTATATTTGCAACCGTGAAAATAGTTAAGGTAGAAATCACGTAATTCTACTACTAATTAAGGTGAGCCACGAAAATTACTAACTTATAAGTTATAACATTCACATGTAAGAATGGAATACCCAATCTTTTATAGATGAGAACCTAATTTTCAATCCTAGAAATGATAACCATCTTATCTAAAAGAAATTTTAATATATAAAACAAGACTCAGACGGAAATCCCAACCAAAACAAATAGAAGGAAAATAGTTAATAGACTCAGACGGCAAAACAATCGCCCGTGTTAGATTGCTCTTTTTTTTTTTCTTCCTCTTATTTCCTTTTATATATAATGTTTTAAGAATTAACCCGGTGCAGAGAAAATAGTCATCTCTCAAGACAGCTGCTGATTGCTCAATTAATTAATTACCTTAACAAAAGTAATAGTACTTGAAATTATTATTCAACAAAGCAATTACTGAATAGAATTATTTGGGAAGCAACATCAAGTCAGCTTCAAACCATTTTGATTAAGTTAGCATAAAAATTCCATTTTACACTCATTACATACTTATAGTTCAAAGAACACTTAATGTATATAATATTATTATAGAGTGATGTTAAGGAGACTACAAATTTTACTGCATAAACCTCAAGTTGATATATCAATTTTTTAAATATAAGCAAAAAAGTAAATAAGGAATTAATTTATTATGTATGTTGTTGATGTCATATTAATCTCTCTCTCTCTCTCTCCCACACACACACACACACACACATATATATATATATATATTGTCACATGTATTAATAATCATTTTATAGTAAAAGTGGTAGTAAGGACCATAGCCACTCCACATCATATGGTTGCACTAGCTAGAAGCCATGCACAACATTCACTTTAAGCATGTCTAGCAAACGAAGTTGCCGCAATATCAACAAAATGTGACAAAGAAGATAACACTGAGGAAAGTGAGGATTTTATGCATCATCTTCTTCACAACCATTAATGTTGCATGCAATGGCTCTTACAGAAATTATAGTAGCAAAGGCATATCTAGTCAAGCAAGCAAAATAGAGAGAGAAAAAAAGGATAATAACATACATATCAAGTGTTAGTATTGCTTCCTTAAAAAAAATGTGTTAGTATTGCCATGGCTAGAATCATTTCTTGATGAAATCCAAATATAAAGTTCTGTATTCCAAACTATATTACATATTAGAAAAGTGAGTACAGATGCGATGAACATCTATGACCACTCTATCAACTTACCAAAATGAAGTTAAGGCAATTAAGTAAACTAGGATGAAACAACATTTAATCAAGCATAATCAATAAACTGGAAGCTTGGCTTAGATGCGTGCCTGCCTGTACATAACACTTCAATGGCTTTCCCAGGAGAAGAAGCTTTTAGACAATTATGAACAAGTTGGAGAACACATTTTACCGAGTGTAACTCATTAGAACTCCTTTTAAGGGATCGGAATCCATTTAGAGACTAATATATATGACTGAATCACAATTACTTGTTTTCATATAACTACTATGAACTTGACAAATTTCTCCTTATGGTTTTTCAAAAGGCACTCAAGCATAATCAAGTAAATCAAAATTTCTCTGGTTATCATGGGTGAAGACAACCACACCAATTAAAAGTGTGTTATTTGGTTATTCATTTATGACATGCTCTAATAAAAGAATCTTGAGTCAAGAAAAATGAACAATTTGCATCAGTGATGATCAATGATAAAATCATCATGCATTTATAGTAAGTATATGAGATTAAAGACTTCCTCCATAAATTCTCAATGACAAGTGATTATATTATTTCATAAATTCACTTATTTTCCTTAATAAGAACTTCAAAGAGAGAGAGAGAGAGAGAGAGAGAGAGAGAGAGAGAGACCATGCATTTTATGCTAAAACACATCATGAAGATTCTAGATAAATTAGAAACAATACTTTAAAAGGCTTGGGGCTCCTTTTTCGGCTTATATACTATATTTTAAAGTTTTACTTTTTCTATGTAAAATATTACTTTCTCCAACTTATTTTTTAAGCCCAATCAATCAATGAAATTAAACTCAGAAAATTAAATCCCTTAGTACCCATTAATCTGCCCATTAATGGCTACGCTTTCACGGCAAGAGAGATTTACAAGTGCTAATTTCATGCAATAAGTGAAAATGGAACATTTTAGGACTAATGAATTCCATTGACTTGATAAATGTGAAGTGAAACTTTAATAATTTCAACTCAATGTTGCTTTCATTTAAAATATCATAAGATTACATAAGGATTCTGAGATAATAGGCCAGGTCTGACCTACTGTCCATGAAATAAGATGAAGATAATCTTCTCTTATGGAGTCTGAAAATAACATCCATGAAATATGATGAAGACAGTGTTCTCCGAGTGGGCAGCAGAGACTAGTGAACAAAATGCATGCAGCATTTGCTCATTATGGTTTATATGGTTTATTTTAAGTTAACGAATCCTCATCAAGTCAAAGAAAGAAAATAAGAAGATTAAGATACACTAGAAAATAGAAAATCTCAAGGATCAACAACATTTGTACCCACAGAGGTAAGTGAAAAATGCATTAGAAAACCTAGGGTTTTAACTGAAAGATTTTGGTAGTCTTAAGATCTGGCACAAAGTGGCAAGGGGGACAAAAAAGAGGATTGCATGGAGTAAATTCAGAATTAGATAATAACAAATATTTTAAAGCTGTCGTGTGTAGTCACACTCAATGTTGCATTCATGCAAGACAACCAATCAATTAATCCATAGACATAAAGTTTATTAAGAAAAAATATAATAAGGAAAAAAAAAAGGAATCGGCCAAAAAAATAGCCAATGAAGTTTCTCCAAAAGCCTATGGGTGCTATATAGAAAAGAAATAGGTAAAAAAATAGCAGAGACAGCTCATTTGCTTGATTAGATTATAAAGCACACTCATATCCAAACAAAAACCTTGAAAAAGGAATAAAAACTAGAAAACCCCCCTTGCAAAAGAAACCAAAGATTTTTCCTGTGTATAAAAAATATATATATATATAATGGGGGCAACAAGAAAGGTGGGTGGGGGGACAAGAAGTGAAATAATCACAATAAATAGGCCATGATATTAGATATTGATCAATAAATACAAAAGGAGTTTTGACAGGCCGGGGTGTGAAAAGATTGACCTGCGTCTCTCCTCTCCATCATGTACATCCTAAGCTCAGTGCAAAAAATCTCAGATTGTCCCTTGTCTCATCTCCTATCTCCAATGAAACTGCACTTCATATGATGATCATTGAAAAGCCTACAAAAAACCAAAAAAAAAAACAACCCCACAGAACATAACATAGAGGGAATAAAAAAGAAAAGTAACTGACAAAGCTAGCTTCTAGCTAAACGGAAATTATATAATCCAATAATCCCCATGAGTAGTTTTCATGAACTTCATTCCTTCACCTCCTCCTTCACCATCCATGGCTATATAATAATAATAATAATAATAATAGATTAATAAATATTATGTGAATTCAGCTTAATAGTCATGAGAGTGGTGGTACATTGTTGAGTCACAACCACCTTGTGACCCATGCCTATTCATAGCAAGATGATGATGATGATGATGATCCCTTTGGCTATTGTGGCTGCTATCATCTTCTCCATCCATTCTTGATCCCATTTGAGCTGAAGCTGTAGCACCCAGATTGAGATAAACCAACCTTGAATCAAGGTTAAGGTTTCCCATGTTGTTCCCACTGCTACCACTGCTGTGATCATCACTCATTGGTGGATATATAGTGGTTGAGTTAGAAGGAGCATTTGCATTATTCCCTTCTTCACGTGAAAGAACAAGCGCAGCTGATTGAACAAGCTCCAAACAAAGCCTAAGCTTGTTAGGCTCAATGTGTGTTAGTCCTGGTACAGCTCCTTTGAAGAGAAAATCTGATGTTAGGGTTCTGAGTACGTCAAGTGGAGTAACCCCATCAACGGTTCGAACATTTGGGTCAGCATGGTGGTCGAGAAGGACTGCCACCATGTCTGGAGACACCATTTCAGCTGCAATATGAAGCGGGGTTTTCCCAGCCGGGCCTGCCGGGTAGTTAACATCAGCTGCACCCAGTTCAAGTAAGGCTTTCACAACTTCTCGGCTACAATTCTCAACAGCGTAGTGTAAAGCCAACGCTTCATCTAGATTAAGCCCTTCACCCATCACCATGAGCTTGACAAGTTCAACATCGGAAGAGTCTAGTGCCCTTCTCATTCGGCGAATCTTTTGGTCTTCAAGATCAGCTGCTGCACCAAGATCATGGTGATGGTGGTGATGAGGCATGAGTGAACGACGAGCAAGTGAGGATTTGAGACGAAGCTCTTCAATTTTGGCTACAACATCAATAGGAAGGTGCTTGGCTAAGACTTCTGTTTGGAGACCAGACTTTGCGACGAGGTGAGAACAAGTAGTCCAAAGTTGGTGCATGTCTTGCTTTCTTGAAGCTAATAGTACTTTCATGACATCTTCAATGGAGGCCTTCTCAACCATGCTTGCCAATTGTTTCTGTGATCCAAAAAGCCAAAAAAAGACGAACAAAATTGGTAAGATGAATCTACTTCAAAATGAGAAATATTGGGAAGGTTTTCGTTTTGCATAGTTGAAAAAAATAAAATAAAATGATGGGATGTTTGTGCTAAATTTGAGTCTAAGTCATGGTTCTGTTGTAGTTTGTTCTCTTTTTCAATTTAAACCCAAATGAGGAAAGTGAATGTTTGCGAAAGATTTGGTGTGCTTACTGTTGAAGACAAGACTGGATATCGTGATCTAAATATAGAAACTCTTGGGTTTGCAGCATAAAGAAAAGAGGGAACCAATTTGAGAAACTTGAAAATGGTACATGAAATCAAGATAAGGCTTATTATGTCACACGAACATGTATTTTACATTTACCCCGAGGAAAAGAAAAAGAAAAAAAGAAAAGAAAAGTTGTTCTTTTTCTTTTTCTTTTTAAATGTGAAACTGTAGAAGAAAAAGAAGACAAGGAAGAGGGTGAGGTAGATAGAAAAGAAGAAGAATTGTACAGGAAAATTGAAACAATAATTGGATGAGAGTCTTCATAAACAAACTGAATAACAGATATTCAGTTACTAAGAGAAGAAAGCACAAATTAAAATGTGATAAGAAAAGAAGTAAATGCATGTGGTGGAGATCAAACCCAAGTTCTATTAGTGGAAAAGATTAAGACAATTTGGAGAAAAGAAGTTTCGAATTTTATAGAAGAGAATCCAATCTCGCCCACTTCACCATAAGATAATGGAAATCCCAAAATAATTATTTTGGAAATCCCAAAACAAAAAGATTATTAAAAAAGAAGAAAAGAAAAAAACAAGCACAAAGTAAAAATCAAAACTTAACCCACATCCCAAAAACCAAAACTGTTAATTGTTTGTCCAAATTCCCAAAACCCACAAAACATATGACTCCTCACACACTAACACACTGACCAAGAGAAGGATGTGATGCGAGACAAGTGAGAGACAGAACTCACAGAAGAGATAGAAGAGAAACATATCATCATCATCACCACCATCATCATCATCATATTACTGTATGTTAGTACAGAACTAGAAAAAATTCAAGAATTCAAGAAAGCAAAAACCTGAGTGAGCAATGCGAGCTGTTCAACACCAAAAGATCTAGCGGCAGCAAGAGTGTCAAGAGCAAGATCAACGGCTGAGGTGCAATGCGTGTGCCAACACCCTCTCTCCCCACAATTAGGCCTAGGCTCATGTTTCTGAGGAACAATAGAGACTTGTCCACTGTACAAGAACTGTAACAGCAACAAGAAAACTTCGTACCCCACAGAGTTCACCGGAATAACACCGGGTCTTGAGCCTTGAGCTGAGCCACCAGAGTTGATTCTGGACCCAGCTGGGTCCAAACCCGAAGGTGGGTCTGGTCCACAAAAGAATTTCCTAAAGAACAGACTCCTCGCTGCTAAGATGCATCGATGAGCATGGACTAAGCGACCCTCTACGCTGAAGGTTACGTCGCTGAAAGCTTGGCCGTTGATCAGCAAGTTCAGGTAGTCTAGGGAAAGAGATCTTAAAGACTCATCAAGAGTCATGGTTTATGCTTTTTTCTTCTTCTTTTTTCCTCTTAGTTTTTTTTTTAGGGTTGAGTTTCTCTCTTAGTTTGAGAGAGAAGGGTTAGTAAGAAGTGGTGTAAGAAAAGATTAAGTAGAAAAGGAGGAGGATTGGGTTCATTTGAAAGCTATTCTCTTCTTTGCTCTTTGTTGTTGTTTTTGTTTGTTGATGATGATGGTTACTATTTGAGTGAGTTTTTGTTTGAGATTCTTTTGTGTGAAATGGAGTGGTGTGTGTGTGTGGAGAGGGGGTGGTGTGTTTGTGTTGGTAGATATTTTGAGAGAGAGAGAGCAATATGGGTGGCTGTTCTGGGCGGCTGAGGTATTTAAAAAAAGAAAATCTAGAATTAATGAATAAATTATTGACATTGAAAAAAGATGGGGGAGAGGGAGAAAATGATGGGAGGGATATGAGAGGTTCGATTATATTACTTTTTTTGGTTAATTTAAAAGGTTTGATAAGATAATTATTTTAATGATTATCCTGTTCATAAATGTATAATACTAAAAAATTACCCTAACATATACTTGAGTAAGTTTAGAGAAAAGAATTGAGGGGAAATAAGATGTACTTTATGACTTGGATGTGTTGACTAGCTAGATAGGAAAACTAATATGGTCTTGACAATATATTCTCAAGGTTTCATAGTTTATATGGAGGTTTTGTGGGGTGAATCAAAGTATCCCTATAAGAAACAATTTTTACCTGGCTAAAACCTTTTAGAATTTCATGTCCTTCAGGAAAATACTGTTTGGGATAACTACTGTGCATTCTCTTTAAGCTCAAAAGAAAAGTTGAATCTGGAAAAAAGAACACAAAGAAGGACAACTTCTTTGTCGTGAAACATTAAAGAATAAACAATAAATCTTTCACTTTTTTGGTTTATAATTTTGGAAACAATTTTCTTTCTAAATGTGTTTTCAAAAAATGTCTAAGACTTCTTCTGAAAATTAATCTATTTCCAAATATCATAAAAGATGGTGCATTTTATTTCTGGTTTCTGTTTTTAGTTTAGGGAAAAAAAATCATTGAAAATGTTATGTATTAGAGTTTTTTAATGAAAATTAAATAGTCTTTAAACTCTATTTTGAAAAAAAAAATAATATTAAAATCATTGAGCTTTCACCATGATCCAGTGGATTTATCATTGAATGGATTTTATAAGTTCAATTTTATGTAATGGCCAAATAGAAAAGTTTTAGAGAACTTTTTGCTTTCTGCCTAACTCTTCTTCCATCACTTTCTAGCCACTATCTTGCTCCATGGAATGTCACTTGCCATGCTTACTGAACAAGACTAAGTCTGATTTAACATATGGTTGGTTATTTGAAACCGCAAATGGATTGGATAAATGCGAATTATGCATGCACTTGATTCTCATGTCGTGCATTTATCAAGTCAATATGAGTTATATAAGTGATTATGAAGATTCTTATTTACTATTTAACTTATTTTTTTGGCACAATGTAAATGTAATTAACATTTTTTTCAAAAGATATCAAGTCTCAAAGTTAACCTAAACTCTTTATGGCTCTAAAATATTGTAATGTAGGCGATAACGAGGACGTCAAAGATTTAATTATTTTGCATTCATTTTATGATGCCTAACGTCAAGTATATACCCAAGATAAACAAAAAAAAAAAAAAAAAAAACCACTTGGATGTATATTAAAATTGGAAACTAGAAGAAATTTTTTTCCCATGAGAAAAGATTCTTTTGCAGCTGGGCTTGACTTCCTTACAATTTTATCTTTATCGATGTTAGAGCACTCACAGCAGTGGTGGTATATTGGTATATTAGTATATTTTAGCTTCTCAACCATCAAAAAGTGTGCTCCAGCAGTGGAGCTATAGCAAAAATTCTTTTGCTTCCAGCTACAGTACACATCTAAAGATAGATGTGTACTGTAACTCAAAGGTAAAAAAAAAAAAAATTTATTTTATTAAATTTCTCTCTCTTCTATCCTTTAAAAAATATTTTTTCTTCTTTCTTTTTCGTTCTCTCTGGCTTCTCTTCTTTCATCGTTTTTTTTTTTTTTTTTTTTTTCTCTCCCTCGTCTACTCTCTGCTTCGCCGCCGATTCTTGTTGAGCTTCGCCGCCGATAAGGTCTGGATCGTCGAGCCTCGCCGCCGATAAGTTCTGGATTGTCGACCTTCATCGCCGACCCATCTCGCCCAGTCCTCCATTTCACCGCCGATCCTCATTCTCATCGCCCACGTCACTGTCCCACGCCGCCAACCCATCTCGCCCAGTCCTCCGTCTCACCGCCGACCTGTTTGTGGGTTTCTCTGTGGCTGTGTTGGTGTGGTGGTTTTTCTCTGTGATTTGTGTGGGTTTGTTGGTGTGGGTTTGTTGGTGTGGGTTTCTTTGTAATTTGTGTGGTGGTTTTTGGCTAATTTGAATTTTTGGCAGTGGTTGTGGGTGGTTGTTGGCTTGTTAGTTTTTGTTGGATGGTTGTGGGCGGTTGATCTTGGTTGGTTGGCAGTAGTGGTGGATCGGTTTGTGGTGTTTTTTTGTTTTGTGAGATGTATTATTTTATTGTAGTAAAAATATTATTTTATTGTGATGTTTATGTTATTTTATTGTGTTGAAAGCTAAAATAGATCCACTGCTGTAGCATGTTTTATAAAGTGAATAGGTAAAATAAATAAAGTAACTTTTTGTGGAGCTAAATTGCTAAAATTTTAGCTCCATTACTGTGAATGCTCTTAGAGGTGTTCAATAGTTTCAGTCCTTGATAATAAACAAGAAATAATTTGTGACCAACCATTTTATGAGTGTTCATGTATAAAGTATTATAATGCTTACAAGTACATTTCTTTTCCCTTCCTGTTCATTTTCTGGATACCCGTTATAAAGAATCAAACTTGGGACCAACCTAAAACCTAATACTTATGTTTCTTTATTTTTTGTAAGTACAACACTCTCAGCTTTTTTCATTGCAATTTGCTGGCCAAATAGAAACAAGAAAAGCAGAAAATTAAGAGAAACAAATAATAAAAGAAACCCATCTATGGTACCACTGTACAACCAGTACTATACAGCTCATTAATAATTGTGGAGATAGAACCACCATCCATTTTGGATGAGATTAATTATAAATTAAGAGCAATTTCAATAACAAATAGCTGAATTGAGTATTATATATTCTATATAATGCACATTTGTAATTTGCAATCAGAGTTCAAACACGTCATATGCATAATTATTTAAATTACCTACTGAACTTTAATATAATCATTGGTGTATATGAATACACTACTAGCAATTGTATATACAGACCAAAATTCTGTACTTTAATATTTCCATTTGGCTGTAATATATATCTTAATCTCTGCTTTCAGATTTGGATGATTGGCTTCCATGATGTAATGCCACACGGCAAGTTTTCATCTCCTTTTCCTTATATATTATTCGATGTTTTAAAGGAGATAAATATTTATGTTATTATTGAAATTAAGGGTTTGATTTGTGAGTGTCAGAATCACAGAGTTGAATTAGTAAAAATATTTTGACATCATATTACAAATTTAGCGCACATGAGAGATGCAGGACTAAAAAGAAGGTGGACAACTATCCTGTTATAGAATCAATCATTAGATTTATTATTTTTTTCCTGAAAAGAAGGTTTTGATTTCAACTGGTCATTGGTCAATAGCGTGAGCCTAATGCAAGAGATTCTAAAATAAAAAATAGGATAAACTCGAAGAATTTAATAAGGATTTTGCTAATGTGTGCCTTAAGAGCACATAATAATTAATTATTTTTATAAATATTTTTTCCAAAATTAAAAAAGTATTGACAATTTTTTTAATTTTCGATAAAATATTTCAAAAAATGAATGGTTTAATATCTACCTTAAGGGTATACATTAACTGGATTCATTTAATAACAGTACAACAGAGAACACATAAAGAATTTAGTGGATATATATATATATATATGTCAATGCAAATTTCGAGATGCATCTCAATTCAATTCCTATGTTTCCTTACAAATTAACTTAAAATATTTTCATTACAAAATTTAAAAAATAAAAACTTAAATATTAAAAGAATAATAACTTTCTTAATCTAAACTTTAAAAATTACTGTTTATGAACTCCATCCACTCAATTTCTTGGTGAATTTATAGTTAAGTTTAACACTTTTGGTTTTTAAATGAAAAGGGTTTAACTCTTAAAACATTTCGAATAGATTAATGAAACATTATGCATGGAAGAGAGAGAGAGAGAGAGAGAGAGAGAGAGAATAAGTACATACATGGTACTAAGATTTAAATGAAGCAAAAACAACAAGATAGAAATTTAGAATGGAACTGAAAACAGTAAGGGTAGGGGGCTCGAGCTGAGTTTGAGAGCCTAGGGAAGCGTGTCGGCCGGGTCTAGGGGGTTCAGGATTCATATTATTGGGACTGGAGCCCAACAAAAACATGATAGGAGGGTTCAAATTAATTAATTTTAGCAATTTTTGTTTCTGTAGGGACAATTATTCAAGCCGTGTGTGCACGTGAGACAAGACTTTGCACGTGTAGAAGGAGGTATAGCCTTTTTGATACATACGAAATCTATTGCGTCCACTCTACAATGATACAATGATATGCAATAAACAGTTTATTATCATGTTAAGATATTTAAAAAAAAAATTTTACTCAAGCTTATGAACTTATCTTTTAACTTTTATATACAATTCTTAAAATGATTTGAAAAACTATTTGGGACTAAACTAATTGAAACCCAAAAACAATAATATTGCTAATTGTTTAGTATCTGTTTGTTTCATGTTAATTTTTAGTGGTAAGTAAAAATTAAGAAAAAAACAAAGCAAGAAAGAGAAAAAAAAAAAAAAAAAAAAGCTGTTGTTTTGCCCCCATTCAAAAAAATTGAAAGAAATGGAAAAAAAAAGAAAAAAAATCCCATTGATTGACAGCACATCCCACTGACTGTCTTATGATTTCAAAGACCCTCGATTTGACGTTTGACTTGTCTTTTCACTCTCTATCTTACTCCTTCCACCCCAACCCAAGAACCCACCCACCCTTTATATTCTCTCTCTCTCTCTCTCTCTCTCTCTCTCTCAGAGTATGACAGTCATGGTTGTGCATAAATACACACAATTTGACATCTCATAAGTTTTTAGCCAATTCTGTACAGTTAAATAAAAACAAAGATGAAAGAACTTTTACATGTACCAAATTGAATGTATTAATATATATTTAATACTATACTCTTGCAGACACACGTGCTTCATGGCAGTGTGTGATTTCACTTCCATTGTAATCAGCTTCAGAAGATGTTATGATTTGCCCGTTGAAAAGGCTACGATTGCTTACCATAAATAAAAGGCTACGGTCAATTGTCTTTTTTTATGAACTTCTTCGGCCTCTTTTTTCTTAAATATATAATGATGATAATAAGTAATTATAGCAATTTGTCAAAGATTTTCCAGGGAGGTCAAAACATGCTTCTAATGGTTAAATAGAGGGCATAAAAAACAATCTTGTTCGGGGAGGATTAGAGCAATTTTTTTCTTTAATGGATATAATAGGAATTGATTTTATGATGTATGTTTTTATGATAATTAGGGTCTAAGCCGTGTTTATGTACGAAAATATTTAATAGTAGTGATGATAAGGTGGTCTTGTTTAGATGAGAAGTGGTCACTTCAATTTTTGCATTGTGTATTATGAATTGGTCATTTGACACTAAAATTAAAAAAAATTAAAACAAACACTTTAAATTACTTATTTAAGATATATATATATATATATAAACCATTTAGACTAATTGAAACCCACAAAATTTTAATATTATATATTCCAAGAAGAATTTGATAACTATCATTATACACTTTTGTTGGGTTTAAAATTGACACCAAACTAATTAAACAATTACCTAAGTTGATTAATTAAGTAAATTATGTATAAGATTAGTTCAATTAATTGAGGCATAACCTCATCACCAATTTAGAGTATAATGTAGAGGAAAAATAAATTTGACAAAGGCGATATGGTCATGATGAGAAAAATCATGACAAAAGAACCTCAATGGGTGATATATAGGTTACCACTCCTTGAAACAACAATAAGAAATAACCCAATCTCAAAATTGCTACCTATAGTAGAATTTACTAAACTATCCGGTGTAGCCCCAATCCAATTGGACTACTCTTTCTGTGAATCTCTCTTTAGTAAACAAATATCCAATATATGACTCACTTCACACAATCACACTTTGATTGTTGAAAGTGCAGTAATATTCAACTATAACACACTAAACTTTGCAACTCCGAAAACTCAGATTGGTGCAAAACCGTAAGCGTAGAAGGTTGAAATCGGTTCCTCAGTGTAACATTCTCCTGGATCTTGAAATCATTCACTATGAAGTCACACATGAGTTCTCTTAGATCTCAAATGAGGACGCTCCCAAAAAGTACATACTATTAAAGTTGTCCTGGAACCCTAGTACACAAATACAAAGGTTGTTGCATCATCTAAAATATAACAGAAAATTCAGGATTCTCGAAACTCAATCGATTGATTGGTGTTTAGGTATAAGTTACCTCAATCGATCGGCTGGTGTCGAGATAGCAAATTCTTCACATATTTGAGCAAATTTCTTGTATTTTCAAGTGTACTTCTTTACTAATTTCTAGACACTAAAAACTTATATAAAATACATCAAAAAGTGTGTTTTAACTTGGATTTACTAATAAAACAATATTTGACCCTAACACACTTCAAATTCATTCTAAAAAGATGCACAAATTTTCAATATATTTTAGATGTCGGTCATTGTCTAGATAACAGATTCTTCTCATATTTGAGCAAAACTTTGAGCAGCTTTCTTGTGTTTTCAAGTGTACTTCTTTTCCAACTTTTAGACTTTAAAACTTTGACTCAAATTCATTAAAAAGCGATTTTGAATCGAATTTACTAACGCAACAATATTTCACCCTAACACACTTCAGATTAATTCGAAAAAAGATGCTCAAGCTTTCAATATATTTTAGATGTTTTCGGCCATTAATTGTCCTTCATTATTCCTTCTTCATATGAATGCAAGCATATTCTTAATGTCAAATGTATTGTTTGTGAAAAAGAGGGTGGGAGAGAATAGGAAGGACATAGAGGATATAAGAGAGTTTGGGTCCATGTGATGACTATTTTACGGTACCATTATTGGTGGATTACTTTATTATATTTGTATTTTTGGTGTCTTTATAAGGTGGAAAAAGTAGAAGTGCAGGTGCATGTAACATTATCTAATTTATGATAGAGTTTTAATTGACCGGGTAACACATCTTTTTCAAGAGCAACCAAATGAATTAATTTTGTAGCTACTCACTTTGACGAAAATTAAAAAAAAAAAAAAAAAAAATTACAATCAAGCTTGTAGTTATAGACGTGTAGTATCAACGGCTTTGTGCTAAACTAAGAAAGCCACCATAGACTTGTCTTTGGAAAATTCTCTTAATGATAACGATTGGGATGGGATCACTCAGTTTGAGTGGATTTTTCTTTTTGATAAGGGTAATTCTGGAAGAGGGTAAACTCGTCCACATATGAGGAAGCCGACGGAAGGAAGCTGACGGAGAGAAGGAAGCCTATGACAGGTCTAGCGTGGCCTTGCTTGGCCTCCATAAATGTGTATATAAGAAAACATCTTGTGCCCCACAGTTAACCCTAATCAAGAGGATTCCTACATGGAAATGATCCCTTAATATACACGTATTAATGAAGATTTTTCCTACAAGGAAATATCCTCTTTGTCAAGAAATGAATGTTAGCTCTACGCTACTATAAAAACCTCCAAACTCTCACAAACCAAGGTACGCATAATTCACCCTAATTCTGGCACTCTAAAGTTGTGAAAGTTCTCTAACTTGACATTCGGAGGGTCTTTGACCAGTATCACACCAGTACTCTTTGTAGGGTCTTATTCTTTTTGTGTTGCGCAAATTTTTGTCTAGAATACATGAGCACAGTGTAACTTACTAACAATTTTTGTCATCATCACTTTTCTTTTCTTATTTTGCTTTTAAAGAAGAGCAATGACTTGGTGGGTAGAGTTTGAGAAGAGGTAAAATATATTCACTTGTTTCCTTGAAAACAAAATTACCAAAATGTAAAAGGAAAAAAAAGAAGAAGAAAGGAAATAAAGAGACGTGCAAAAATCAACGTGAATTTCTCCTAATAAAGAAAGTCAAAATGCTTTTCAGCTTCTTACTACATTACAGTGCAAAACAATAGTGACCTAATTCAAATTGATAAAAAGAGTATGAAAAACAGTCTATTCCATGAGAGAAATATGTTTTTTTTTATATAGTAGTTATTCTTTTAATGACATCAAGTTACTACGTACAATTTCCCTCTCAACATTTTTTTTTTTTTTTGCCTCTTATTAGTGGTCAAAGTTATTTCTGAATAACCATTTCTGATTTATTCCTCAAGACTTACCCTTTATTTTATTTTTGATGCCTATAAATACCACATTACTAAGTCCAAATTCTTGTTGGCCTAACTACATGAACTCTCCTTTAATTAAAGAAGATTCATTATGTACCGAACATATGTAATCACTTTTTCACATAAGAATCACTCCTATATGAGAGAAGAAAAAAAGAAGAAGTTATATATATCGGATACGCTATATACCATCTCTTTAACTTGTGGATGTGTAGCTAGGTTCTTTGAACCCCGTAACAAAATCTGTAGAAATGAACTTTACTTCTTTTTTTTCCCCCTTTCCTTTGTCTAATGGGAGACATAATATACTACTACCTTTCCTACAGGATTTTTGATAGTAACCCTCTAAAGTAAAATGCTCAATACTACACAATCTTTTTTGTTAGTTAAAGCCATGATTCTTGTGTTTGGAGGGTGCTTTCAAGGTTGAACTACATGGATTGGCGTGTTGGAGAAGAGGTCCAACTTACCCCGAAATAGATAATCCAAGCCAGCGTTTACATGTCTCTACACATTCTTTATGGCTAGGCATCCTCAAGGTGCTGTAAAATTAGGATGTAAAATCCTAAATTACATGGGCATCACCAAAAGCAGATGTGATTTGGTCCTTTTTGTCTACTGAGGAGTCATTTCAAGCTTTATTAGCTAGTTTCTTACTTTATCCATGCTTAACTTATTGTGGATCCAGAATCGAACTGCCAGTGTTTGTTGTTGCCAAAAAAAAAAAGACTGTCTACAATTAAATGGCAGCCTTGGTTTTGTTTCACTGTAACCTTTCAACCTTTGCGCTCTCCCCACGTTGTGCTTGACCCATATTTGTCGTGATTTTCTTGACATTAGTTTTGCACCCATGATACACAAAATCTATCTTTATCTTTCACCCAATTTTTTTGAAAATTTTGAAACTCTAACTAATAAGTCTTACTTTTTTTCCTCATTTATAATGGAATTCACATTTTCATGCTTGATAAACTATCAAAGTTGTGTGTTTGAATGAACTTCTTTTCGACGGTTGAAAAATATATTACTTCAAAACAAACCGTTATTTTTCGAGGTGAAAATAAGCTCTTCCAAATTAAAAGGTGAAACTTATGACTCTAAGTGCATGCAGATGTACTTGTATTTGTGAATATTGAAAATATTTCATAGATAACCTTGGCTAAGCATTGAACTATTTGAAAGAAATACAGCCTCGGGAAACTGCCTTCATTGCATATCACAGTCATCTTTATAGTTCAGTTTCAAAATGTGTGTATGGGTGGTAATGTAATTTTTTTTTCTTTTTGGAGACTATTGATTAAAATGAATGTAGTACTGAAAGATTATACCATGGCATAGAACTATTTTTCAACAGTGAAAGAACTAGCAATTAAAATAACAATCAAGGAATTAAATGCAGTAACACAACAGTGATTTTGCCTTAAAAGCATGGGGTAAAATAAACACAATTTTCAGAAGGTTTCAGGTTTCGTGATTAAAAGTAACTGTGTTAGGTTGAGGAGTAATTGTCACAATAAATTAAAGGAGGCCCTGGCAAGGTACTATTGACACTGGATTATATTATGTTATATGACTAGCAAAGACTCCTGCTTTGTTTGACACAGAGTTAGGTTTTAGGTTTGGATTTGAATGAAATTTGACTCCCTGTCCTATAGGAAAAACATGAAACGCGAGGCTGGCTTCATTCTATTCTATTCTATCCAACTAGTGGTTGAGCCACATATAGATCGCAGCAGCCGTGGGTCCAATCCAATTCTTTTGAAATTCTTTATAGCCCTACTATTCTAATCATATTCACAAGTTAGACCTAGGAAAGTTAATACTTGATCCCCAAAAAATTTTATAATTATGCACTTTTTACAGGTTATTTATAGACAATATCCAAGCAAATGAAGTCAAAACTTCTCAAAATACATGCCATGTGGTGAACATCTATAGATCATATATTAAGAACACATGTTTTTCCTATTACAACCATTTAAATATTATAAGAATTATTTTATTTTTCTGGAAAAATATTGTATGAAGTATTAATTTGTAATGAATAAGCACTATAACTTTTTTAGCTAAATAATATACTCATATAGTTTAATATAGTTAGTTCCAAAACAAAACTTACCATATTAAAAATTAATTTGTAAATTTATAATCTTTTTCCTCTTGTTTGTTTATTTTTGAAACAATCTTTTTCATCTTTTTTAATTAGATGCAGAGGATTATGATTGATTTATACTGTTATGTATTTATGGAGTTAAGGTTAATCATGTTGCTGGATGTACCAGTTATATAAAATGGATCGAAACTGTCAAACATAGACTACCGTTTGAGATAAGATCCTCTCCTATTGAATTCTCCAAATCCCTTTGATTTTATTTAGATATAATATATATATTACATTTAAAATCAAATAAATAACACATGTTTCACATTCAGTTAAAAGGAAATTGAAGGGAATCCTTTCCCGCACCGTTTTCATGTGATAACAAATCGAATTGTTCAAAATGTAGCAAGGTTTTCATGTACCGGCAAAGCTTGTAGAAGCTTACGCAATGTCCACTTCTCTCATATGTTACTAAGCAATTGAATAGAAAAGAAAAACTACATACTATGAACTATGGTCATGTTTTACAATATTAAAATATTATAAATTCTCGCCTAACAAAAGAAAAATTGTACATCATATCTCATTTCTTTTGAAAGATTAGAAAAGTTGCTCAACCTTAGCTAGAAATTGACGTTGTAGGCCAATCGAGCCTATATATCCTGAACAATCTTTTACTTGACTGCTCCATTTGAATTTTGATTCTTAAAATGCCAAATTTGTTAAGTTTTACTAAAACTGACATGATAAATATGTCACTCCATAGAATGATACAAAGACAAATAAGTCAAGCCTAAGAAACCGATTTCTTGACTTGACTTAGCTCTTTTGCAGGGCTATGATTTTTATGTAAATCTAATTTTCTTGAAACCACATACCCTATACAGCACATGGATTTTTATGCACTGCACAAGGTGCAATAGCTCTCACATCCTAGCTAGGCCAAATCTCAGTCAGTGATCTCATTTGTTAGGTTAGAGAATCTCAATTGTAAGAAGGAGAGGTTGGATATATTGACACTGAAGTTAATTTTAGTAACATCAAGTCCATTTATCGAAACTTGTAAATTAAATAAGGAGAAAATAGTGCATTGTAGTAAGCAATAAATTTGTAAGGCATGTTGTCTTATTAAATTTGCTTTTAACTGTAATTGAACAGAAATTTAATTTACTCCAAAGAGCAATGCTGTCAATTTCAACCCCTCTTAATCCAGCTCCTTTTATATTTAGTTGGAACAACGCCATTTTTACTCACTCAGGAATCAGGAAACTGTTTGAGCACTGAAGAATATTGAGGAAAACAATGCAACAAATACTTCATTTTAAGTAAATAATTGCTGAAGGTCATATAGTGACAATGTGACATAAGTGTCTAGTTGGATTAGACTTTATTACTCATTCAAATAAAGGCTAGTTTTTCAAAGTTGAAATACTCCTTTGAAAGCGTGTCCAATTTGTTTGTATTCAAAGTCTCAATTAAACATACTATTAAAGATCCTAGGCGTATATCTATCTATCCCCTGTTGAAAAACCTGAAAGTTGTATGATTCAAAATTTTTCTTTGAATACGTCTCCCAGGTTAAAGGACAGCATGGCATAATTATCATAACATTTTCTTCAAGTACATTCTTTTTTAGAGAGAGAGAGGAATGGTAATGGCTAATGGGTAAGTTGTCCAACTAAATTATGTCTATTGAATGGTTACAATGATAAGATTTGGTTGACTTTTGACTAAGGACTCTTAGGTGGTGCCCATTTGGATTGTAGGTCTCCCTTTATTTCTCTCTTCAATTGAGATTGATGTTTGGTGAGTTGGTAATTAGATATTATGTTATTGGGAAAGGATGAGAATTCCATATATGGGAAGTGGGTGTGAGAAATCACATTAGGTTTTTGTGGTGTGTGTATGGTCAAAAATAACACAATTAATTTTCCTTAGGTGGGTGGTGGAATATTATTGGAGTCAGCTCAATGGCTTTCCATCCATTACAGATTCCTTCATCTCTAATGCACATTCCACCAATTAAGGCTGTTAGGTTTCTCACTCTCACTCTCACAAAGTTCACAACTCTCATGGCTTCTCAACCCTTTGTGTTTTGGAGAAGACATTTTTTTTTTTTGGGGTTTTTCCAATGGAAGGCCGGCCTATTTTGACTTGGTGATATGATAGACCTAAAGGTGACACACACTAGGTTTTGACAACATGTGGTTTGCCACATGTCCACATGGTCTTAGCCAAAATCATTAGCCTTTGACACATATGATTGACCATTCGATCACTATCAAATGATGTGGGAATGCAAGACATATCAAATTAAGGTTATTTTCCTACAATAATGCTAGCTAGAGCATTAAATTTTTTTTTAATTCCATACAAGATACCCAAATTTTAAATAATGAAAATGGATAAAAGTTGGACCATGGCATTGGCGTCCATAATATATGCTAGTTTAGTATAATCTAAGATGTACCCTAATTGCCAAACTTATATTTAACCTATGCAAATGGAACCAATGTACATAATATAAAATATTTAATATTTAATTTGCTAGAACATATGAATCTTATAGTTTGTGCATACGACAAAGAAAGAGAAAAATAAGACAATTTGTCCTCATCAATTAGTGACATGAATTATGGAGTGCATGAAAGGCCCACTTTCGAAATCCATGTGGAGGAACGTTCATTATATCAATAAACAAAAATGATACCTTGTTCTGATCCTCAATTTGGCACTTATTAAGGTCGAGATTTCTTAATCTAAGATGCAATTTGTAGCAATAAAAAAAGGCTATGTTTGAATGTTTTTTTTTTCTGTTTTGTGATCGATTCCTGCGAATAAAGTTTTCTAATGAAGGAAGAGTCATAATTTGAAAATATATTTTTTTATGTGACTTACAACAAGTACTTGTTCACGACATTTTAAATTCTTAGTATTAATAAATAGAAGTATCCCTCCAATTTACTTTGGTTTTACCATTTTAAGTTGTACGCCTAGTCTTTGAGGCTCTAGCTTTGAAAGGTACCAACTCATGAAAAATGATATGGAATATTTTAACACCTAAATGTTCTATTGGCTAAGGCACTACCCGAGGCACAAAGTGTTATCAAATTGGCTCTATAACATTGGTCACAACCTAAGGACAGCAAGTCACATGTACCTTATACCCCCCCCCCCCCCCAAAAAAAACCTTTTTTAGAAGCAAACATATTCCCAATAAAACTAGCCAAGTTACAATCACGACTTTTTTTTGTAATCACTTATATAGCCAAGATCTACCTAGTAAATGTTTGATGTAGGACTCAACACACGTCCGTATAGTGCACGCTCATGCAATTCAATCCAATCAATTTATTTAAACAATCTAAGTTATCACAACCTATATGGATTACAAACATACTAAGCCAAACCTCATAAATCGTACTCACAAAACACACTCATAAAGTAACTAACACAATCTCAAGAAAAACACTAAGAAATTAATCTCACAAACACAAATATGCTCAAAATCTATCACAAACACAAACTGACTTGAATCCCATTACACCCAAAACAAACTCTCCATATCTAGGATGATAACGGGACGGAGCATGGTCAACTTAGGGGAGTCCCATCCCTTCTTCAGTGCGGGAGCGTGGTGAATTGGGGACAGGAGCAAGTTGGAGGCATTTTGCTCTCTTTAATAAGGTGGTTCAACAATAATGAGGAACATATGAAAGAGAAAAGAGAGGGAAAGTATGAAAGCTCTAAAAGAAAAAGAAAAAAAAAAGTGTTTTAGAATATGGCAATAAATTTTGTACCCAATAAATAAATTTCAAATTGGATATATAAATAAGATAAATTATATAATAAATAAATTATATATAAATTTGTATCGATATTTATAACACACATTTGGGGTGGGGTGAGCAAGTCTCCTCCCCTCCCCATCACCTCTCCGTGGTGAGGAAATTAACCCATGCAGGGAGGAGTGAGGCAGAGCCGCAAAGCATGTCAAGTGAGATGAGACATTTTTGCCAACACTATTAATACCAACTAACAAACACATAGATAAAATATTTACAATCTTAAAATCCAATACAGTTATTGATTTTCTCTCACTCAAATAATTATAAACTCTCATCTCACCCACATGGGTATTTTTTAATCCCAAAAGACTACTGTAAGTGCACAATTGCACCTGGACCCAAAAACATACGTGGGCTCAGGCCCAATGAGCCTTAAACAATTAAATTTGTAGAGTGTGGGTTCGCAATCTAATTTGATGGTGCTCGAAACTTGATGAATGGGCCAGAATATTACAGTATTTATAAACAATGGACAAATAGGGCAAAATGAACCTCCTCGGCTACGTCCGGGGACCCTTTGTATATTATTCCCCTTTTTCCTTTTAAAGGTTACAACTCCTAGTCCTTCTCAAGTTCTTTTCAAAAAGGCCTCTCCCCTCCTCTTCTACCCCCTTCTCTCCTTAAATACTTCATTTCCTTCTCCTTTTATCCACGTGTCACCCAAAATCCCCTTCCACCACCTTCTTGAAATCTTTAAATACTAGCTAGAAGGTTGAATTCTACTGTTCAGGGGTCACTTCCCCATTAATGCGGCCAGGGAGGTAGGTGCAAGGTCTTTAATGTGGAGGCAGCAGCTTTTTTCTGAGATATTTCTCTTACACCGCCATGTCTAGAGGGTATTTGGATCCCCTCTTTAACTTACAGTCTTTCCAAAACTCTACCTTGATCTTTCTAGTGAATCTCCAAGTAATCACGGGTCTGTCTGAGGAGAGACTCTTCCTCGGATGAATCCTCGGGCCCTCAGCTTGTGAGCCAACTCACAGCCCTAAAAGCCTTTAGTCAAGAACGAACTAGCGCCCATTGATAAAGCCCAAGGCCCAAATACCCACTTAGGTTCTTTCACTCCCCACAATAGCCCCTCAAAACTTTATTTTTCCCTATCCGAGGAGAAAAATGGAGTTTTGATACGACCAAAACTTCCCCCACATGTTTTGTACCTCACCACGTGGGTGGAAATCGTTTCGTTTCCCAGAAAATGCCGTCTGGCGCTTCGAATTTCAAAACGCGCGCATTTATGACCGCAAGTTACACCTTATTTTCCACGTTTAACGGTGAGATGAACATCCAACGGTCCGTATTGCCCCCTGAAAATTTGGCGGGATGAATCCAATTTCGAGGCCGCTTCTCGCACGTCATAACGCTTTGGAAATATGCGCCATCATTTATTTCTTCAGAACTTAATCATATCAAAACATCAGTCATTGCCTTTTCTCTCAAGAAATCCGTGGAAACTCGCATAACTACGAACTCGTAAGTTCCTACTTTTTCTTTTACTCCTTTCTCCTCGGATTCTATCCTCGACTCCCTTCTTAACCACTTTCCTTCTTAAAACTTTCCCTTTCCTTTCTCATAGATGGGTAGATTTAAGTGTTTAGTTGACACCGCCGCTGGGATGGAAGGTTTTAGGGCTAAATACTAGATTCCCAGTGACGTAGGCTTGAAATACTGTCCGGCGGAAGCCGTAGGTGGTTCTAGGCAGACGGGAGAGGTCATCATCCCTATGATTGCCTTCATAGAAGGTGGGATGACCCTTCTTATGAGAAGCGTAACTAGGGAATATCTTCGCAATCACCGGTTGTGCCCTGACCAGTGCGCACCCAATGTATTTAGGGTCTTAGGAAGTGTCGACGCCCTAAATGAGCAGATGGGCTTGAACCTCACTTGGCATGACGTTGTCTTCATGTACGAATGCCACAAACTTAGGAACGTTGGCTATTATATTAAATCCCGGTCTAGTGTAGTTAGGTTAATTTCTTGTTTGCCCAAGTCCAATAAAGGCATGAAGGACGACTACCTCATCGCCTCAGGCAACTGGCACGACGGCCCACACTACCCAGTCGTATGGGGAGATCCAGGTGTGACTCCTTAGGATTTAATTTCCCAACCCCGTAATGCCATCTAAAAATCCTTAAATGCTTATTTACTTTCACAAACTGCCTAACTCCGATTTGTTATATGCATTACTAATCTGACCACATTTGCCTTTTTGGGTGTCTTTTTCCACAAACAAACAACTCGTGCGCCCACGCCTGAGCCATTGCAACGTCACTGACCTGAACCGCGTGCTGTGCTCAGAAGTTTTCGTGAGTGAAGACTTGCAGCTTAGAGCAGCTCACCTAATACTAGGATACAACCCAATATCCTCGGACTTCTAGGAGATAGAGAACGCGATTATCGCGGGAGATAGGAGGCGCAAGAGAATAAATATAACAAGACCGAACTTTCTTGCTGACTACGACATCCCCGACGACCTCAACACCATTCTGTACACGCATCCCATTGCGGCGATCCCTCTCTCGACGCACTCTCAAGCAACTGCTGTCCCGGAGGAGCAAGTGTCCTCTTCGCACACGTTGGACGACGAGATAGACAAGTTTCAGCTCGAGGACGTCGAAAGACCCCGAGGAAACCAGTTCGTCGTGCTTTTTGACGAGGAAGAAGAGCCCGCCGAGGCCTCCGGAGTTGCAAGGTTAGTAGTTGCCCATCCAGAAGACGATTTCGAGGAGGAAGAAATGGACAAGCTTCAAGGCCTTCTAATTAAGAGAGGCGAGAAAGTTGCCCAAAAAAGAGCGGAAGGGTCCCAAATTCCTCCGTCTTTGCCACCTCCCCCTCCTTCAGCCGAACCTAAACCTTCGGTTGAGGAGTCCAAGAAGAAAAGGAAGGGGGAGGCCGAGGAGGCTGGTGGCGAAAAATAGAAGAAGCTAAGACAACAGCCACAACAAGCTCAGCAGCAGAAGCTGGACAAGGGCAAAAGACGGGCTCGTTCAGTTGAGAGTGGGGAGATTAGAGACATGGCCGAAGTGCGCCGAGCACCGGCTACCTAGTCTCCTGACTTGAGACTGGACGGAGCACCAATTTCTTGCCAGTCCAGCATTAGGGCAGTCCAACAAGGCCACGCCCACCACCTGGCCGACGCATTGGAACACCCCCTTCTGCTGCCCAAGGATATGGAAACCTTGGAAAAAATGAGCCAACTTCAGCTGTTCCTGTCTTTAAAAAGGGAATTAGCCCTTGTAAGTTTAACTTCTTATGAATATTTCATTTTTCATAATATCGGATTATTAGTGAGCGTTTTGCTATATCTAACTCTCTAACACTTTGTCGTAGGCTGTTCAAAAAGTCTTTTTCGCCGAGAAGTTCGTGGAGGACTCTTGGAAGAAGGCTAGAATGGAGCTGGAAATTCGGATGGAGACTGAGAAGTCCCTAGGCCAGGCCCTCGCAGAAAACGAGAAACTCTCCTCTCAACTGGTTGATCTAAAAAGAGAAAGAGAGGGTGCAGAGGCCAGCCTGAGAACTATGAGGACTCAAGTGAAGGGGCAGCGTAAGCTTCTCCACCAAAAGGATGATGAGCTCTCCCAAGCCCAGAAGGAATGCTCGGACTTGGAGAAGGAGCTTGCGTAGGCCGCGAAGCAGGCAAGTTACAAAGAAGGGGTAGCTGTAACAGAAGACCAGCTGACAGAGACTTTCGCGGCCTTCTGCCGAGAATACTGTCAGCAGGTCTGGGGGGAAGCCCTAAACGTAGCAGGGGTTCCTTCAGCCTCTGAGCTGAGGAAATCCAAGAACATTTGGCTTCCTCTTGACATACAAGAGATAGAAGAGGCTCCTGCTGTTGCTCCTGCTGTTGCTCCTGCCCCTGAGGCAGCTCCTCTTGCTCTTCCTCCCATGGTTGTCAAAATCGCGATCCAGATCGTAGAATCGCACGATTTTACGATCCCACCTCACCAAAAAGTTTTAAATCGTAGTAGGATCGCAAAAATGTTAGGATCGTAGGTAGGATCGTGTAGAATCGTATAGGATCGTAGGATCGTATGGGATTCTACCGATCCTACCGATCCTACCATTTAGCTTGAATTTTTTTTTTTTTTTTTTTTTTTTAAGTGGGATTCATTTGGGTAAACCTAAACCCACAAGCCCAACAGGTTTTAGAAGCCCAATAATGAATTGAAGTCCCAAATTTACCCCTATGTCAACATAAAATCTCAAAAAAACCTATGGTATAAGTTTAATGTTTTCAAAAACAAAACATTTTCTTTCTTTAACTGTTCCTGTTTTTTTAAACTGTTGTAGAAGCCAATTCACTTTTAATATTAACATACTTATGCTAAATTAATCATCTATTTGTATCGCCTTCACAAATGTTGTTACATAAAATCTAATGATGTACTTGTGTTTCACTATCTGTAGGCAACCATGTTTTATATAATTTTGAAGTGATTATTTTTATTGAGTTAAGAAGAACTATTTTTTTTCATAGAATAATAAGACCTAAAAAAGTAAATATCAATTTTAGAACCAAAAATAAAAAATAAAACCACACAATTGAAACCAATGTCATTAAAGCATTAGATTTAGGAACTTTACCTTAGAAATAACGGTTTTAGTACTCACAACAGTGGTGTTTCTAACTTCATAGAAAAGAAAATGCATTTTGTAGAGTTCATATTTTTGTAGTTGGCAAATACGATAAATGTAATTAATTCATAGTGTTTTTGGTGTGTCTTAGGTGGGTTAAAGATGTATTTTATAGTCCAAGACAAAGACCTAAGTTCAGATCAAGAAAGAATCAAGTTTAGAGCAAGAAAACTAAAGTTTCTATCAGTTTGACTGCTAGCTTGATTCCTGGCTAGACCGTATAAGATTTTCGATTTTAAGCTTGACATCTAGTTCGATCAATCGAGATTGCGATATTATCAAAAATATAAAACGTGAAAAATGTCATAACTAACCCTTTGTCAAAAATACAGCATCTTTCAGCCCTATTAATGATGAGCCATCACTGCCTTTAAGCTTTCTTAACTTAAGTTTAACGTTTAAAAAAAAAAAAAAAAAACTTAGTCAAAAACCCAGCACCTCTCAACCCTCTCAATAATGTTGCCATGAGCCATTGCTGCCTTTAAGGTTTTTGGTAATTTATTTTGGTAGTTAGTACTTAGTAGTTTATCATTTATTCGTACTTTATTAGCTTAATTCCATATTGTTGTGTTGCGTATATGATTTTGACAAAGCTTTTAAGGTTTTTATTTTTCTATTTTGTTAACTAAATTAAGTAAAATTTGAAAAATTATGAAACAAGATCTTCATTATTTAATTAGCTAGTTTACCTTAGATTGAGAATTTTATTTTAGATTACATATTGTAAAATTTTAGTTAGCTAGTTTTTATATGCTAACTAGCCTAACTTATTTTGGATTTGGAACTTAGAATTTGGAAAACATTTTTCATATGTGTAGATAATATTTTGGTACTTTGTTGCTAATTAAACATGTACTGAACTTTTTAGATACATTATGTCAAAAGTTAAATATATTTTGCTTCATTAGAATGACATAAGAACGATGTAGTGCGTGCAAATTACATTTTATGATGCAATTTTTTTTTAATGGATGGATTTATATTTTAAGTAATTATATAACATACAAAGTTACTATCAATAGGTTTTTTGCTTAAAATCTGAAAATAGGTAGGATCTTACGATTCACGATCCGATCCTACGATCTCCGATCCTACCTACCTCCCACGATCCTACGTAGGATCCCGATTTTGACAACCTTGCTTCCTCCTATAGTCCCTGAGCTCATTCCAGATCCTACAGAACCTTCAAGTTCCAATAAAGAAAAGGAAGGGAGTGGGGGTGCCGAGAAAGGCCTAAGCCAACATATGGAGCCTATCGTCCCTCCAATCACTACAACAGACAAAGGGAAAAAATTCCTGTCTGCGTTTGAATTGGAATTAAAAAACACCGAGGCTAGCAGTACTTCTTAGCAAGACCCCCTCCAAAAGCTTAGGGCCGAGCTTAGGGCTTCTTTTTCTCTGTACTTGAAATTTTCCATGTAATGATGTATATCGACATAATTAATGAAAGACAATTTTATTTGATTTTCATCTGAGTTGTGTTTATTTCATCTTTTCATCTTTATGCTTACCACAAAACTTCTCATTAGCACACAGCGAAAAGAAAGAATGAGATAAATAAGTCCACTTTTAGCAGTTTGAACAATTAAAACTTTAAACAGTAATACACATACTTGCCTTGTGAAGTAAAGCATGGGATAAAGCCTTGTGAGATAAAAAAGTCCACTTTCAGTAGTTGAAACACTAATTTTAGTAAAGTGTGGGGTCCGAGGACCCTACCTTATCAAATTTCTGCCTGATACTAAAAGATATATAACTTAAGACTCAATTTAATCACGGTTTTGTTCGACAAAAAATCAAATATCAATCTTAACAAGGTATGTGGTCCGAGGACCTTACAAAACCAAGTTTTTATTTGACACTTTAGTATTATATATCAATTTCCACAAGGTATATGGTCCGAGGACCATGCAATACCAAATTTCTGTTTGATACTTCAGAACAGTAACTTAAGATGTTAATTTCCTCAAAGTAGAAGGTCTGAGGACCCAGCATAACTAAGGTTCTGTTTAACAAATAATATAATATCAATTTCCACTAGGTATGTAGTCCGAGGCCCGTGCATAACCAAGTTTCTGTTTGATACTTAGTAATAGTAACTTAAGATATTAATTTCCCAAAATAGAAGGTCCGGGGACCCGGCATAACTAAGGTTCTGTTTAACAAATAATAAGATATCAATTTCCACTAGGTATGTAGTCCGAGGACCGTGCATAACCAAGTTTCTGTTTGATACTTAGTAATAGTAACTTAAGATGTTAATTTCCCTAAAGTAGAAGGTCTGGGGACCCAGCATAACTAAGGTTCTGTTTAACAAATAATAAGATATCAATTTCCACTAGGTATGTAGTCTGAGGACCACGCAATACCAAGTTTCTATTTGATATTACAAGAGTTGTAATTGATAAGTCCATATACATTTATAAGTTAAACCACAGATGACAAAAGTGCATTTTATTAATAATAATACCTTCGAAGGTTGTTTACATTCCATGGACGTTGTACAACTTTTTCATCTAAATCAGCTAGTCGATATAACCCTATGCCTGCTACAGAAATAATCCGATATGATCCTTCTCAGTTCGGTCCTAATTTTCCCCAAGTTGGGTTTCTTGCAGTGCCCACGACTTTTCTTAGAACCAGATCCCCAGGCGCTAGTGGCCTAAGTTTCACATAGGCATCATACCCTCGTTTAAGTTTCTGCTGATAATAAGCTATTTGGACCATAGCAGTTTCTCGCCGTTCCTCCACTAGATCTAGGCTCTTCTCTAGGAGGCCGTTGTTATTTTCTGGGCTAAAAGTACTTGTCCTTAGTGTGGGGAAACCAGACTCTAAAGGGATCACTGTCTCGGCCCCATAAGTCATAGAGAATGGTGTTTCTCCTGTGGATCTACGTGGCATAGTTTGATACATCCATAGGACATGCGGTAGTTCTTCCACCCATCTGTCTTTCGTATCGTCCAGCCTTTTCTTAAGTCCACTAACTATAACCTTGTTAACGGCCTCGGCTTGCCCATTTCCCTGAGGATAAGCTAGAGTGGAGTATCTATTTGTGATGCCCATGTCACTACAATATTTCCTAAAAGCTCTACTATCAAATTGAACCCCATTTTCCGAAATGAGTGTATGTGGTACCCCAAATCTAGTGACGATATTTTTCCAGATGAACTTCTTGAAATCGACGTCCCTAATATTTGCCAAGGGCTCAGCCTCTACCCATTTGGTGAAGTAGTTGGTCCCTACAAGCAACCACCTTTTGTTTCCTACAGCCTTCAAAAATGGTCCTACTATGTCCAATCCCCATTGAGTGAAAGGTCACGGACTGGAGAGAGGGTTAAGGGTTCCTCCAAGCTGATGGATGTTAGGAGTGAACCTTTGGCACTGATCACACTTTCTTGCATAATCCTGAGCTTCCCTCTGCATATTGGGCCACCAATATCCTTGAGTTAGGGCCCTATGGGCTAGGGACCTTCCTCTAGTGTGGCTTCCACAAATCCCATCATGCAGTTCTTCCAAAAGTGCCTCCGTTGACTCGGGGTACACGCATAACAGATATGGTCCGGAGAACGATCGTTTATACAGCTTCTGATCCTCGGACAACCAGAAACGCGTTGCCTTTCCACGGATCTTGTCTACTTCAGACTTGTCATCGGGTAGAATGTCATTTTTTAGAAAAGATATCATAGGGTCAATCCAACTAGGTCCACGCCTTATTAAGTGGATCCGAGCTGCAGAAACAGTAGTAAGAGTTGGCTCTAGCAAATCTTCAACAAGGATAGTCCTAGGCAAACTCTGAACCGAGGATGTCACTAAGGTAGCCAAGGAGTCTGCATGTGTATTTCCACTTCTAGAAACGTGAGATAGGATAAAGGAATCGAAGCTAGATTGTAAACGTTTGACCTGGGCCAAGTATTCTTGCATTCTTGGGTCCCTAGCCTCCATGGTCCCAGTTACCTGACTGACCACTAATTAAGAATCCGAGCGCATATGAACTCCCTTTCCGCCCATCTTATACACCATGTTCATGCCGACCAGGACTGCTTCGTACTCGGCCTCATTATTGGTAGCCGAGAACGCCAATCTCAGAGATTTTTCAAAGATAATTCCCTCAGGGGATACCAGGACAAGTCCGATACCAGACCCTTTCTGGTTAACGGCCCCATCAACGTAAACCTCCCAAGTCGGGGTTCCTATGCCCGTGATCACACCCACTGATTTTTCATCCATGTGTGATTCCTTTACAGCTTCTTCTAACAATGGTTCCGCGAACTCCGCCATCAAATCCGCAAGAACCTGGCCCTTTATTGAGGTGCGCGACATGTATATGATGTCAAAAGCTCCTAAAATAGTTCCCCATTTAGCCACCCTTCCAGAGTAGTCAGCGTTATACAAAACTGTCTTGAGAGGCAGTTGGGTCAGAACTACAACGGTGTGGGACTGGAAATAATGAGGAAGCCTCCGCGTGGCATGAACTATGGCTAAAAGTGCTTTCTCCAAAAGTAAGTAACGCACATCGGCGTCATTCAGAGTTTTACTGACGTAGTAGACCGGTCTTTGCACCCCACCGTCGTCTCTTATGAGGACTAGGCTGACCGCATGGACGGCCACCGCTAGATACGCAAACAGGACCTCATCCACTTCAGGCCGAGACATAATGGGTGGCCAGGAAAGATATTCCTTGAGTTGTTGGAAGGCTACAACGCACTCCTCGGACCATTAGAACCCCTTCCACTTATTCAAAAGTTGGAAGAAAGGCTTGCATCGGTCAGCTGACCGAGAGATGAACCTGCTAAGAGCGGCGATCATTCCGATCAATTTTTGAACTTCTTTCGGATTTCGAGGTGGCTGTAAGGTTTGAATAGCTCTGACTTGCGCTGGATTCACCTCTATCCCTCTATGAGTAACCATATAACCCAAGAACTTCCCAGAACTCACACCAAATGAACACTTCGAGGTATTGAGACACAACTTGTACTTTCTAAGTACCTGAAAAGTGTCGTCTAAATCTTTCACGTGTGTAGATATTGTCCTACTCTTCACTACCATGTTATCCACGTATATCTCAATGGTCTTTCCAAGCTGCAACTCAAACATTCTAGTCATCATCCTCTGGTAAGTAGCTCCAGCATTCTTCAATCCGAACAGCATCACTTTATAGTGATAATTCCCTGTCGAAGTAATAAAGGCAGTTTTCTCCTAATCTTCTGCCGCCAGTGGAATTTGGTGATAACCCTGGCAGGCATCTAAAAAACTCATCCGAGGATGTCCGACGGTGGCGTCCACTAGTTGGTTGATGCGCGGCATCGGGAACGAGTCCTTTGGGCAGGCTTTGTTTAAATTTGTGAAGTCCACACATACCCGCCATTTTCCATTTTTCTTTTTGACCACAACTGTGTGTGCCAACCACTCCGGATAGAAAACTTCCTTGATAACCCCAGCCTTCTTGAGCTTGAGCACCTTTTCCTTAACGGCTTCGGAGTGCTCCTTAGAAGAACGTCGAGGGGGCTGCCTTCTAGGAGGAATAGCGGGATTGACGTTCAAATGATGACAAATAAAGCTTGGGTCCACCCCCGGAGCCTCATAGGAGTCCCAGGCAAAAACATCGACATTGTTCCTTAGAAACTCCACCAATTCCATCTTCTCTTGGTGTGGCAAACATACCCCAACCTGAAAGAACCTTTCGGGATCATCCGATATCAGAAACTTCTCCAGGTCTTCGCATATGGCTTCCTCTACTGTCACCACATCGAGCGCATCCAGAGTCATTAATTACTATGAGTCTTTCACAGCCGAGAGCGAGAATTGTACTTCGGTCTGATGCAGCACTGCGGCCGATATGCATTGCCTGGCCATCAATTGGTTTCCGAGAATCTCTTCAATGTACTCCCCTGAAGGGAACTTAACATTGACATGCAAGGTGGAGGAAACAGCCCCCAAAGTGTGCAGCCAGGGCCGGGCAAGGATGGCTGTGTATGGGGAATATGCATCGACCACAATAAAATCCACCTCGAACGTCTCAGAGCCAGATTGCACAGGCAACCGGATCTGTCCCTTCAGTATAATGGCCTTCCCCTCAAAACTTATCAACGGCGAGTCGTAAGGGGTGAGGTCCTCCAACTTCAACTTCAGCCCTTTAAATAAGTCAGGATACATGATATCCGCGCCGCTGCCTTGATCAATCATTACCCTTCTCACATCATAATTCCCTATCCTAAGAGTAACTACTAGGGCGTCGTCATGGGGTTGGATGGTCCCAACCTTATCTTCCTCTGAAAATCCCAAGACGGGCACATTCAGCTTCAATCTCTTTGGCTTGGAGCCCCCCTCCTCGGCTTGGGAGTCCGAAACTGCCATCACCCTAGTGGGACATGAGCCAGTTCTGCCAAGCACAGTGAAGATAACGTTGATCGTTCCCAAAGGAGGGCGAGATGAGTTATTCCTCTGATTATTCGAGCTAGACTAATTGCCCTGCCCGCTAGGTTGGTACATGTGCTGCTTTAACTTTTCTTCGCTGACCAACTGCTCCAAGTGGTTCCAGAGAGTCCGACAGTTCTTGGTAGTATGACCCACGTCTTGATGGTACTAACAAAAGAGATTCTGATTCCTCTTGGCAGGATCCCCCGCCATCTTACTGGGCCATCTGAAGTAGGGTTCCTTACGGACTTGCTCCAGTAGCTAGTGCACTGGTTCTCGGAATACAGTATTAACAGCCTGAGTTGCCGCCGAGCCAGACTGCCCGGAGTAATCTCTTCTCGGCCTATTGTTGTGATATTTTTCCGACCTGAAATCCCTTCTCTCCTGCGGGATAACCTTCGCCTTACCCTTCCCCTGCTGTTGGTCTTCCCCAACCCTCTTGTATTCGTCGATACGATCCATGAGGTGACGTACACTCTGTACGGGTTTTTTGGTCAAGGACTTCCTCAAGTCATGATCAGTGGGAAGGCCCACTTTAAAATTATTGATCGCCACCTCATCAAAATCACCATCTATCTCGTTAAACATCTCCCAATACCTGTCGGAGTATGCTTTCAATATCTCGCCCTCTTTCATAGCCATAGACAACAGTGAGTCCAATGGTCGAGGAACTCTGCTGCACGTAATGAACCGTGACGCGAATGCTCTGGTCAGTTCCCCGAACGAACCTACAGACCTTGATTTAAGATCGTTGAACCACCTCATAGCAACAGGTCCCAAGCTAGAAGGGAAGACTTTGCACATCAGGGTCTCATTGTGAGAATGAACAGCCATTCTCTGGTTAAAGTGGCTCACATGTTCCACCGGGTAGGTCCAGCCGTTATAAATGGTGAAGGTGGGCTGGGTGAACCTCCTGGGGAGCCTCCCATTCTCAATCCTGCGTGAGAATGGCGATTTGAAAAATTGGTGCAACGCCCGGCTCATGGCATCGTTCCCTAAGCCCCTGGAAGGGAGCTTCCTGTTCCTACGACCTGGTAAGCCATCCTCTTCGCAAGAGGACGTTTTGCTGGGGGGCGACCATGACCTTGAACTGTAACTACTTCCCCGGGATTCCCCCGAAGAGGTATTGGATGAGGGTGAAGCACGCCTCTGCCTGACGCGACGCAGCTTCTTCTTAAGGTGATCAATCTCCCTCTGCATGGCTTTAGCACCATCTTCATGGGTGGTACTGTCTCCTCCCCTGTGAGTATGACTCGTTCTAGGATACTCAGTGCGAGCGCTACCCTCTCGATCCCTCCGGCGCTTAAGACGCTCGAAAAGATCCTCAGGTTGCGATCCCTGAGATTCTGCATGGTGTGAGCCTAAGCCTGCCATGATGTTCGAGTTCTTCCAACGCTAGATTCCCACAGACGGCGCCAATTGTAAGTGCACAATTGCACCTGGACCCAAAAACATACGTGGGCTCAGGCCCAATGAGCTTTAAACAATTAAATTTGTAGAGTGTGGGTTTGCAATCTAATTCGATGGTGCTCGAAACTTGATGAACGGGCCAGAATATTACAGTATTTATAAACAATGGACAAATAGGGCAAAATGAACCTCCTCGGACGTAGGCCGAGGACCCTTTGTATATTATTCCCCTTTTCCTTTTAAAAGGTTACAGCTCCTAGTCCTTCTCAAGTTCTTTTCAAAAAGGCCTCCCCCCTCCTCTTCTACCCCCTTCTCTCCTTAAATACTTCATTTCCTTCTCCTTTTATCCACGTGTCACCCAAAATCCCCTTCCACCACCTTCTTGAAATCTTTAAATACTAGCTAGAAGGCTGAATTCTACTGTTCAGGGGTCACTTCCCCATTAATGCGGCCAGGGAGGTAGGTGCAGGGTCTTTAATGTGGAGGCAGCAGCCTTTTTCTGAGATATTTCTCTTACACCGCCATGTCTAGAGGGTATTTGGATCCCCTCTTTAACCTACAGTCTTTTCAGAACTCTGTCTTGATCTTTCTAGTGAATCTCCAAGTAATCACGGGTCTGTCCGAGGAGAGACTCTTCCTCGGATGAATCCTCGGGCCCTCAGCTGAATCCTCGGGCCCTCGGCTTGTGAGCCAACTCGCAGCCCTAAAAGCCTTTAGTCAAGAACGAACTAGCGTCCATTGATAAAGCCCAAGGCCCAAATACCCACTTAGGTTCTTTCACTCCCCACAACTACTATTCCCAAAAAAAAAAAAAAAAAACCCTTTTTATGTTCTTCTAACTTTCTAAGAGTCTTCCTCTTTTCACATATATATGAGATGAACTTTTTGGCCAATAACACCGAATCCTTTAGGTCATTGTTTTATATAAGATTTAACTACTTATTTCTTCTTTGACTTAAAATACCTTCTTTCATTGATAAGTGATTCAAAATTATTATTATTTTAAAAATAGAATTGATTTTCCTTCCATTTCAAAATAATAAATAGCCAAAAAAAAACCACATAAGAAAACTGAGACAATTTCTGACCGTAGGTAAATTCAAAATTATGCGTATTATATATTGAGCAATCTTTAGGCACGTTTTAATCACCAAATTTGTCATAAAAATTTTCTTACAATGCCCACATTACTTACTCTTTTTTCTCCCAGAGGAAAAACAAACAATAACAAAAAAAGAAAAAAAAAAGAAAAAGAAAAAAAAGGCACTCACATGCATAGATTTAGCCCCAATCATTTTAAAGAGCAGCTGTGAAAACCCTAACCAAATTCTCCTATCACTGAGATAGAAATACTGGGGGAGATAGCACTTTGGGTTTGATTTTCTCTCAAATTTCTAATTTGATTTGGTTTGGGTCTATTGGATGTGAAAGGAAAGAAAACTTTATCCATCAAGAAAAGTGTTCTTTGTCTATCAAGAAATGTATTCCTTATCCACCAAGAGGAATAGATATTGTAACCTTATAAATAGATAATACCACAAAGGGTTTGGTAGCTTTGCCCAAGGATCCTCCCACATGGGGAGAGGCCATAGATAAGTTGGAGAGTGCTAAAATTAGAAGATGAGAGATTGCTTTGGTTTGTAAGTTGTGGTTTTGGTTATTTGCTCTCTCTTGATGTACCACCACTTTGGATTTGTGTTGGTGCTACAAATTTGTTTGGCAGCTCACTTTTTGCTTTGTGCACTACAACAATTTGTATTTTATTGGCTTTGGCTCAAAGGTTCTCCTACTCTAGGAGAGACTTTGAATTAGTTTGAGAGTGCCTTAGATTTTATTCTTCGTTCTTTGTGTTTGTGTGTATTGAAGTTTTGTGTTTTGTGAGATGCCTCTAGGCCCTCTACACCACTTCATTATTTGTGAGTGCTTCTTGAATGTGTATATACTTTGTTATCTCTTTTTAATAGAGTGAATTAATCTCCAATCACCCGTAGATGTAAGCTATTACCGACCACGTAATTCCGGGTGTATTTGTGTCTATTTTTCTTCTAGGTTGGTTTTCTTCGTTCCTATCATTTTTTTTTTGGAGAGCTTCCACTATTTTACAACAAGAAAATCATTACGCACAATGAAGAACAACTATAGTTTCATATCTTAATTTTAATCCATTAAAGGTACAACCTTTGATTCAAACACCATAACAACCATGGACGGAGCTGTTATTGGACTAGGGGGGGGGGGGCAATGGGCAATGGCCCCCCCTAAATTTTTTTAAAAAAAATATTATTATACTAATAGGTAATAATTTTAGCAATTTTGTTCAATAAAATTACATTTTGCCCCCCTTAATAATGCCATCAATTCTTTTGAGAGTAATCTTGTAGCCAAAAACGTTTTTACAATGTTTATACAAACTATTGAGATAACAAATTCTTATTGGTTTATACACTTGCATCACTTTTTACGTATCAATAACCACTCATCACATTAGTAATTTGTAAAAAATTTGTAGTTTTAGCATTTTTCACATTTTAAAGGACATAAAAAATTAATAGATTAAATCTAAAACAAAATATACAAACTCAAAAAAATTAGCTCAAAAACAAAAATTACCAATAATAAAACTAAAAAAATTAAGTCCAATCAATTTATTTTACCCAGAACAAACTACTTGGCCATTTAAAAAATTTTAAACAAAAATCCTTAGTAGTAAAGCAATAAACTCAAAAGTCCGAGCTGCCGCACACAGCTAGCAGCAGAGTCGCCCCCCTAATTCCAAGTCTTGGCTCCGTCCCTAATAACAACTAACCTAGATTGTCCTTTATCTGATGAAAGACTTTCCAAGATAGCTGCTTATTAGTTGAGCCTAACACACCATCAATTACCATCTTATCATGCTCTTCAATAATAAACTTTTTGATATCCTCTTTTTTTTTTCTTTTTTTTACAAGTTCTAGAGCCCAATGTATTGCTATAGCCTTTGACGTAGTTGCAGAACTTCAACCTTCTCCACCCAAGCTTTAACGACTTCACTTCTCACATTCTTTATAATTATTGTCAAGCTTGCTCTGCTATTATTCATCTACACAAAATCAAAATTGAATTAACCCGTGGAAAAGGATGTGGAGTCCATTAACTTTCCTGGGAATTTTAGATTCGAAGCTTCACTGAACTCGTCCCTGCTTTTGCCTATATAATGAATGCAGCCGTATAAGTAGCACATATTACTTACTATTTTTTCTAACCAAAACAAGGATTTTGAGGAGAGAGGTTAACATGTAATTTAATTTATATATGATAAAAGATTAGATCAACATATGATGGGAGATTAAAACTCCTTTTTGTAACTCGATTTTGTTTATTAATTGATGGGAGATTACATTTTTCACCAAAAATTTTCACATATTTTCAATCTCCTCCTCAAATTATCAATTTCTTTGATTGATACCCTAATTTGAGAGAATTGTATCAATGTACCATATTACAGTCTAAGAGTACTGGTATTGGTGGTGCTACCATCAAATATCAAAATGTGGCTACATTGGTGGAACCAAAACCATATTTTTTGACTCCACAGCTACAGTGCAAAACTACTTTTGGTTGTGCATTGTAGCTCATATATATATATATATATATATATAAAATATATATATATATATATATATATATATATATTATTAGATTGTTGTATTCACACTACTTTTTAATTAAAAAAAAAATTCTCTTGGTTGTGTTCACACTACTTTATAATAAAAATTTTATATTATTTTAATCAAATAGCTAAAAAAATATATCATTGATGTTGGGTATATTATAAAGTGAGAAGGTAAAATAGATAAAATAGTTTTTTGTAGAGCCATATTGCTAAATTTATGGCTCCACCAACGTGGATGGATCAAGTTTAAAAATGAGTAAAAAATTATGGTTTTTATTTTCTTTTATTAAAAGAGGCAGGGAAAAAATGATGGATTTTCATTGCAACGAAGGCGGGTAATTTTGTCATTATTCCCAAATTTCTCATAACCCTGAATTTAGACGATAGTGGACACCTTTATTTAATCTATCAAATTTGAGTGTCAATTACGCAAATTGCATTGACTGATTAGAAGAGGCATTAATGGTAAATGAAGTAAATGTTTAGTGTTTAAAGCGTAACTTATCTCTTAATAATTTATGGGTTCAGTTAACAGATACTTTTAGGGCATTTATTAATAAATTATTTAAGAAAAATTTGATATTAATTTTATGTAAAATATAAAAAGTTAATAGATGTTCTAAGAGTATTGGTTTAAATTTTGATATTATTTAAACTGATACTCTTAGAACATCTATTAACTTTTTCTTCTTCTTTTTTCCTATTATTAAAAAGAACCAAGTAAATGATACCTATTAAACCAAAGTGTTAAAGCACATTTTGGAAGGAATACTAAACTCTCAAATTATTAAGTTAATTAAATGCTTAATAAAATCATCATCCTAACTTCCTTTGTTATTGACAGTACCAGTTTTACTATTCCCTTTCTCAAAATAAATGGATCATTGCAAGTATGATCATATAGTGGAACTTCTTTTATGTTCGATAAATGGGGGACCCATACCAATAACTTTCTTGCAAAGACTTTATTGGTGATCAAATGGAGCCATTTGTACGTAGGTCCTACCTCGTGTAGTTCCCGGTTTCTTCGTTGATAATGTATAATTAACTGTCGGCCAGCCAGCATGATCATGTATGCGTGGACAGTACTTAGCTAAAGCTCATCCAAATATCAATCATATATCATATATGATTAAGGGTCTATTCGGTTGGAGGAGTAGAAAAGTGTGAGAATGAAAAATTGTGAGAGGATAGAAAATATTTAGTTTTCTCTCTTGTGTGTTTGATTGAAGGGGTGGAAAAGTGGAAGGGTGGAAAACTCTTATGTTCGGTTGGAGAGAAAAATGGAAGGATGAAAAATGTAATTTATATAAATTGATTATTACACATTTATTACATAATAGGTAAGAAAAAGATTTATTTGTACTCATTACATAATATAAAATTTATCACATCATATATATAATTTTGTATTATTATTATTATTATTATTATTATTATTATTATTATTATTATTATTATTATGTAAAAATTAGATTAGGTCACGTTGAAAAAAAAAGAAAAAGAGAAGAGAATGTTCAGGTAACGTAGAAAAAAAAAGAACGTTGAAGATCAGGTCACGTTGAAAAAAAAAAAAAAAAAAGAGAGAGAGAACAGAACGTTGAAAAAAAATATGTGGGAAGATGGTATTTTTGTAAAAATGCTACCATAACATTTTTCTCTCCAAATTTTCCTTCCAATTTGGAAGGAAAAAAAAAATGTGGGTTCGGAGAGAAAATTTTCTCCCCAGTTTTCTCTTCTTCCTATTTTCCTTCCCCAAACGAATAGTGGAAAACAATATTTTTCACCCTATTTTCCTTCCTATATTTTCCATCTTCCCTATTTTCCACCCAAACAGACGGACCCTAAGGGTAGAGCTATTATTACTTTAATCCATGTTTCATTTTGGACAAAATTTTCCTCCAAAACTAGCTTAATGGAAGTGTAATTTTTGGATACTTCCAGAGTACCATAAATGCGTACTCTCTCCTCGCACATAATTGTGGGTTTCATTAATTAAATTTATGGTGGGACCCACGATTCATTTGAGAAGGGGGAGTACGCTTCTATAGTACTCCCAGAGTATTTAATAATTTTTCCTTAATGAAATATCTTTCAATCCATTAGGTGGCAATTCATATTATCATTCATATGAATTACTTAAATAATTCATATGATTCATTAAATAGGCATGTGGATGGTTTTATTAATCGTTACGTACTAGGTTGAAAGAATTTTCATCCAAACCAATTTGAGGGTAAAGTTTTCTTACTATTTCCATGAATTTTATTGCATTCATGGTTCAAAATTAGGAGGCTAAAATTTAATAATTTAGGCACTTATAAGAAAATGTTTTTGGTCCAAACATGTTTGGAGCCTTTTTTTTTTCTAACCCACTACGCGACTATTGAAGAGACCATCCATATGTGATTTTAGTCATCATGACTTTGTTAATAAGTTATGTGACTTGTTTAAATTATAAACATAGATAATCTTATAAATCACCATGTAATGAGTTGAAAAATATAACTCCAACCATATTTGAAGTTGTTTGTGCTCATAAAACTGCTATATAACTTCTTTTAGGGCCAATTTTAGCTATCCTCAAAAAATTATAGGAGCATTTGTAGCATGCACCCTAATCTTTAAAATAATTTGCAATATATAAAAGCAGAGACTTCATGTTGAAGGGCATGAAGTTCTATCATATGGTGCATTCCTTGAAATTTTCTTTATGTAAGCTTTCACCTCAATGAAATTTGCATTTATATCAAAGTATTAACTCATTGAATTAGTCAATGTAGTAAATGTATATATTAATTATCTATAGTTATAAATTAATTTTTTATATTAGAGGAAACTATATGTTTATTTTATAAATTTTATGCAGAACTGTTATGTCCACAATATTTTCACAAAACTTTCACAAAAAATTTTATATGGCAAGTTGTTATTAGTTTTAATTTAAATCCACAATTGAAATTATTTTTTTTGTGCATAGATCCACTAAAAAAAGAATGTAAAAATAATAATTGAATGATATTTTCATTTTCATTTCATCAAAACGATATTTTCATCCTTGGATATGAATGAAACATGCAACATGCCTATCTATATCAATCACTTTATCATGTGATTTTTAAATTTATAAACGTACTATCAAATCATTACACCCCTCTTATTGTCTTTTTATTATGTCTATAAAGTAGAATGCTAAAGATTAAAATTTTTTACATGAAAAACTATTAAAATATTGAAGGAAACTAATAACAAAATGCTCTTCACATTATGCAGAAACTCAACAAGTACTATTATAATTTAGAGTACAAATTGAAAATGTTTTCATAGTTTATAGTATACATTTACAATGTTTTTATAGTTTTGGGTGGAAAGTTGCTCACTCAATTGTAATTGTTACACAAATTTAAATTTTATGCGGAAATTGCAAACATCTAAAGAGGATGCAAATTACTAAAGTTTAAAGTTTAGGGTTATGTTGCAAATGTACCTATAATTTAGAATGTATAATTGTATTTAATCATTTCTTTTATTATTTATATACATATGATAATAACGCATTAGTAATGATTTGTGCAAGCACATTTTTTTAAGCAATGATTTGTGCAAGAACATTTTAATTGTTTATTTTTTGTTTCAAGTATATATGGTAGCATTTTATTTGTAGAATCAAGAAGACGAAACTTATGGTCAAAGAGTGTTCAATAGGAGTTTTGGACTTTGACAAAGAGTCTAATCCCTTGAGTGACACTGCAGGCCTTTAGGAGACCACCACCCACTTATATAAAAGCATAGAACGACGGATCCTAGCGAAATCCACTTTCTTACACCCCTTTGACCTCCACCAACTGGGGCAACCATACCATCATGACATTGGCAGAACATTTACTTAAGTGGGTATTAGTTTGTGGCTTCCCTTATATCCCTCTTTCTAATAAAAACCTTATTGGGCCCCCTTTTTTTTTTTCTTCTTTCTTTCTTTCTAGATTGATGGCTTGTCTTCCTTCTAGGGTCATATATAGTATTTGTGGAACAATTAAATCTAGTGGTGTTTGATGGAAATCCAACTTGCATTCTAGAGGGTTGTTTGGGAGTTTCCAATATTGATAATCTTTTTGAACCAAAAAACCATAACTATAAATGGTTTGTTGTGCAAGCATCCAATAAGGTCCCACTAAATTAGGACCAATCCATTGGGGGCCATATTTTTTTTTTTAGTTTTCCAAATAGCCCTTAAAAGGTTCTTCATCCAATGCAATAACTAGTTTTTTCAATACATTACAATTGAGTTTTCCTTCCAATGATGCCCTCAGATAAAAAAAAAAAAAAGTGTGGTGAGAAAACTGTAGACTTTATACAAGATCTCCTCGAATATGTTATGAAAATCTTTGATATCTTGTTTGCAAAGGCTGTCTCCAACATCTAAAGGACATGCTTTAAAACCCATGCATGCTTTTGAACCAATGAGTTGAGTTTGTTAGAATTCTGTATCAAACTTTCATTAAGAAACAGTGACTTTTCCAAGCCAAAAATAACAACAGTGACTTTCAGTTAAGGTGTGGGCATGGATGACTATGATTGATCTTCCAAAGCAAAAATCCTTTAATTATTAAAGTAAACACATAGAAAACCACTAATTAACATACTCAATTAGATCCTTCCCTAGTTTTCCGAACCCATTTCCCACCCAATAAAAAGATAAGCCATAACCCACCTTCATGCACAGTAAAAAGTTACATATTCATATTGTATAATTATTATGTGATTCTCAAAAAAAAAAAAAAAGAATTATTATGTGATATTATATATATATATATATATATATATACACACGTCCATATGTAATTTTTGGTAGGGTAATTTTTTTTATGTTTAATGATTCCAAATGATTTGACAAGACGAGTGAGTGCATGTGAGGGATATGATGTAGACATTTGACCTGACCTTTCAAACAAGCTAGCCTTGGCAGTGTAGGTAGGCACAGAAGACACAGACCACAGAGCCTTTATACCAAAAAAACGGCTAAAGAACTCGTACCATTTACTTAGAAACGGTCCCATGGCCTTAAGACCTCCACATCACCAATATACACGCGTCAACAACGCATGTACTCTCTACCAGTCCCTCTTTCCTCTGATGTTATACAGTTATAACAATTACAGACATGTAACAGAAGCTCTGGTTTTGAAAGAAGACAGGCATTTCATATATTTGTGTGTTCATTGTGTCATTCATTGTGTGTTTGTGTGTGTAATGGGCACTGACTCCCACGTGCCAACTATATGACTCTTGCTATCTGACATACACATTCGCACACACATACATATAATATACACACACAAACACGAACACAAAACACAAACACTTTCACCCAAGTGTGATATAGCTAGGTAGGCATGAGACACTTCATTAAAAACAGAGAGAAACCTCTCTCACACGTCCCTTCTATCCAAAGTCTCTCTCATTCCTTTTGCCTTTTTCTTCCTCTGAGATTGTCATTGATCAATCTTTCTCCTTCTCACTCAGTCTTTGGTCTGTTCTGTGCCTTTTAAGGGCTACACAGTTTCAACTGCAGTTCAGAAATCTGTGACCATTGGGTTTTATTTTTTTCTGTCAGACAAACATGTCCTCTGGGGGCATTCTTGTCATCTTATAAAAACGATTACACATTTTTTTTTACTAATTTGGTGTTTTAGACTGCAAAATACAGCTTGACATTGTAAATTTACACACGTTAGACTTAGCCCACCTCATGCTTCAATCTCACTGATCCCTGGATATTCTTTTGCTGGCCTAACATTTAGGAAAGAGAGAGTAAAATGTACCAGTGTTGATGCTGCTTTTGGTTAATTTGTGTTGGGGTCAGTAGTATTGCACCCACATTGAGTTCAAATAGTGAAACTAGAAACTATATGATCAGTCATAAAAGAAAACCAAATTTTCATTAAAGAGAAGAAATATGAACAAAGTTTTAGCTTCCATGCATCCCAAACACAGCGGAACTGCAGTTAATACTGCGGTACAATTATTACAAACTAAAAAACATTGAGCATTAAAACCAATTTTAACAAGGCCATGGTCATTCTCAAAAAAAAAAAAAAAAAACAAGGGCATGGACGAGCCATTTAAATCACACCTAGAATTTTTTTATTAAAAAAAATTATCAAGTCTTTGCTTGAAATGGAAATATTGAGTATTGTTTAATAAAACATTTCAAATATGATAGCAATGTCAATCTCCTTGCAAGAGCAATTCTCCTAAATTGATGTCTGTAACTCGAATTAATCTACTTTTGCTAAGTAAATAAGAAAGAGAAGGGGAAGGACTTTATAGGTATGACCCCAAGTTTATTAAAGAGTGAGAATGGACGTGATGCTATAACTCCAATTATGTTTTTTTTTTTTTAAAAACCTATAATTTACCAAAAAGTAACTTTATCTATTGTTCTTAAGTACTTTTATAACACACCTTACATTCTATTATTAATTTTGCAATATATCATATTAAAGTAATATTTGCTCGTGATCTTGGCCTCTCTTGCATCAATGCAACCTACCAAAACTGCCTTAAGAAGTATTTTATTTTCTCATACTCATAAAATAGGTAATACTGTAACTCATAACCTAATTAAATATGATAGATATGTTAGCGGTTTATCGATGTGGATGAATGACATTCTCTCCCATCTTCATGATGTTCTTATAACTAATTATGACTAGGTTTATTTCAATAAAATCTTGAGTTCTTTCTTCTAAAAAAAACGTAATTTTTTTATGGTTTTAGTCTCTTTCTGCCTCTCAAGCCACCATGGCCAAAGCAAAACTCTTGCCTCATTTCTTTACCACTGCTAGTGATACTTGTTGGTAGCTCGACTGCTTCCTTCTCTCTCCTCGTCCTCGTCCTCTCATCCCAATCTCTATATATCTCTCTCTCACCAGACTTGAGCTCCTCACAAGGCTAAGTAGCTTCCTTCTCTCGCCTCATCCTCTCATCCCAAACTCAATATCCCTCTCTCATCGGACTTGAGCTCCTCACAAGGCTAAAGTAGCTCCCTTTTGCTCACCACCGATCTCATCACTACTATGTTTTGGCAACAAGATCCTTTTTCCTTGATACAGTTTGACTGAGTCCAAACTAAAATCGATCAATTTTGTGGAAATCATCACAATTTTTCATCGACAACCATCACACACATATGCCCACTACATAAACCTGCAACCCATCACACAACCAATAACGCAAAACCCAACAACAACTACTAAGTATAGAGATACAACCCAAACCCAAACTTCTTATGATTCTTTGACGATTCCACCACCATGACCCTTGAGTTTTTTGACCTCGATGTGCGGAGAGAGAGAGAGAGAGAGAGAGAGAGATGAATAAAACATGTTTGTTAAATTTTTACACATTGCTACAATGGTGATGTATTTCTAGATAACATTATAGCAATATATATAAGTTTGAGGCAAATTGAATAATCGGATGTGAGAGGGTTTTAATTATATTTTGCTGTTATCTAAAAAAAAGAGGAAAAATGTATTTTGGCCCTTTGGATGAGAATGCTCTAAACTTGTATTACTAATTTGATAGTCAATATCTTGGATCTATTATTCATAAAGATTGAGAGATTGAAGAGGATGTGAATCATAGGATAAGAGTGAGGTGGATGAAATAGATAAGTGCGTCAAGTATATTGTATGATTGTAGAAAACCTAATTGAAATTTTTTATAAAATTGCTATAAGACTAGTTATGCTCTGTGGTAAAGAATGTTGGATTGTTAAGAACCAACATATTCATAAAATTGGTGTATCTGAAATGAGTATATAAGATGGATAAGTTGGAATATAGGAAAAGATATGATTCAAAATGAGAAAATTCACTTAAAAATAAGGGTAACTCCTATAGATGAAAATATGTGAGAAAATCATTTGAGATGGTTTGTTTATATTTAGCAGATAGTAATTAATGTACCAATGAAAAAGAGTGAATTGATTTAAGTTGAGAATATGAAAAAGGGTAGAGGAAGACCAAAAATAAGGTTAGTAAGTGTAGTAAAGAAAAAAGGTTTTAGTTATGTTCTGATCCATAGTACAAATTACCACCAATTTTATGATTTATCAAAGTTAAGTCCAAGTAGTTAATTAGCTGAATTCAATTGCAATATGGATAAAAAAAAATCAAATCATAACAAGAATAATCATACACATAGAAGATGATGAATTTTTACCAAGTGGAAAATCCAATAAGAAAAAAAAAACTTTGAAGCCTATAACTCGATCTCGTCAAATCCACTATCAAGAAGTTGCGATACAACCAATCTTACTAGAGCTCTAGTACATGTAATTGACTTGTATTTAAGCTTCTAACCCTTGATGCAACTACTCTTCAAGCCTCCATCTTCACAGTAATTTGCTATCACAAGTTGAGACATCCACTAACAAACTGACCACTTAGTTACTTCAAGGCCACTTGAAGATTTTTTGTCATCTTTGTGGTTTAAATACAAGCCTCTTCTTTTGGTTCTAGTAACCTTTTTCCTTCTTTGCAGATTTGGGGGGTTTTTTTTTTTTTTTTGAAAAATAATTACAACATGCTGCTAAACTCACAGCTTGAATCCTTTCCTTCCTAGACCCTCAAGGTACATGGAGAGGTGTCAATTCAGCTACAAGGCCTTTGGCCTACAGATTTGGGTTAATATAGGGTTTTGTATAGGAAAATGATTTTAGTTAGAGTTTGTCACACAATTAAAAATATGCTCACACTACCGAGAATTCAAATCTCACACAATTGATATTTAATTTCGCACTACTGAGATCTTCTTTGATGCACATAGAATAAGCTTCTACTTTAGCCTTGATATATTACTTAATATTGTAAAACATAGAAAATTGTCATGGAATTAGTCAACACCTAAAATCCTCACAAAAAGATATATCAATTAAGTAGGTAACATAGAGTATAACTTCTTGTAAAGTAGAACCTGTTGAGGATCATCCATAATCAACCTGTAAAAACATACGGAAAGCATTTGTTAAATCAACGTTTATGCCCTAAAATGATTAGTTAAGTTACAATTGGGGATCCTCGAAATCACTTTTAAATCCAACATCCACCTAGCTAGTAAGATCTCAATGTAGGACATGGTAGAGGCCTACATAACAATACTCATATGATCCAATCCAATTATGTATTAGTTGAAGTACGAAATAAAAGAACACATTGGAAAGGAAACCATTATACGGATCTCCCATTGCGAGAAAAAAAGAAAAAAAGAAAAGAAGAAGACTGTTGTGTTGTTAATTCTTTTGTTATCTTTTATGTTCTTCCTAGGTGTGGCTGATAGCCAAATATATACTACGACCTATCCCAAACTATTCTACACTTTTTAATCAATGATATAAGTAAATTTTAAATGTATGAGAAAATATATTATTATCACTAGATTATCACTTAAAATTTGACAGAAAAAAGAAAAAAAAAAAAAGAAAGATTTTCTAAGATACCAGACTTTGACACCAGAGCATCGGTAGCCAAACTTTAAGGAAGTACAAATTGGGGATCGTTATCATAACTCTGCCTTTACAAAGCACCAAGTGCTTTCTTTACGGAGAAAGTTGTTAAGAGAAAGATGTTGCCTTTTAGTGTCGACAAAATTGGCTAGCTAGTGGAGAAGATAAGCATATTTTAGGATTCTATAAGAAGCTTTTAAGACATCAAATTATTCGTTCTTTACAGTAAAAGAGCATAAATAATAGAAAATATTCTACCAAAAACAATAACATTATAAGAGAGAGAAAGAGATCATATGTCTTTATTTAATCGATTGTTTATTCTTTTGTGGAAATATGAACCATAAATCTCACACTTGCAATGCTATAAAGGTCAAGTTGAAGATTTTTGTCCATTTTAATAATTAAATAAATAAATAAAAGGAAAGGAGACTTCTTTTTCTTTTTCTTTCTTTTTTTTTTTATATAAAAAAATTAAGGAAAGGAATTAACTGGTAATGCAACAAAGGTATATATTATTTATAAGTAGTTACATGAAAAACAATATTTTGTATTACACCAGAAAGGGTATTAGCTATACTGAAAAGTAGTCATAATATTAAAGAAAGTAAAAACAGTTCCCTTTTAATATTTTAATTTTGAATTCTTAATTAATCAAGGTAACAATTTCTGAATTTGATTGGTTTACCGATTTCTCACCACATATAAATTAAGAAAAATAGACATGAGCGTGAGCACGAACTTGATAATGATGCAGGATACGATAGTATGTCAATGCAACTCAGTGATTTAGCTAACCAACACTTTAACTGTAGCCCTAATAAGAAATAATATTTTTAACAATAACTGGACCATAGTGTACTAATAAATAGCAATCCTAATATCAGTAAATAAATAAAATCTTAATAATAAACCTAGCTAGCCTCATCCAAATAGCAACTATTTAACCCAAAAACTTAACAAAAAACAATAAAAACATTCACGATGGTAATTGTATTTTAGCAAGAAAAAAAAAACTATATTAGCACCAAAGAACTAAAAAAATCATGTGTTATTAAAGAAATTAAAGCTAAATTTTTTGCAATTATAGTAAACTGATACCAGTTGACTATAACAAGTTGTTAAAAATAAAATACAATATTTTATTAAGATTATATCTCTTTCTTCAATTAAAAAACTCAAATTCTTTTTTTTTATTTATTTTAATGAGTTGTTTATAATATTTTAAAAGAAGTGATAAAAAAAATAGAACATTTGATATTGGGTGTATTGTAAAGTGAAATGGTAAATTAGATAAAATAGTTTTTTGAGATGATAAAAGCTAAAAATTTTAACACCACCACTGTGAATGCGCTAACTTCAACAAATAAAAAATCCTAACCAACTTAGTATTAAAAAAAAAACATTATTTTATTTTTGTCTTTATTTGTAAATAATTACATCTTAATGTATTTAGAATTAACAATTTTGAATATTTATAATTTTTTAATACTATATGAATGCCTATTTGAAGTGTTTTTTTTTTTTTTTTTTTCCTTTTATACTCTTGCTCTTACTAGCTTAAAATCCTAAATCTATCCCAGATACAATACAATCGGTCATACTTTACAACAATTAAAAAAAAAGGTAAGACCCATTAGATCACATTATAAGATAGAGTTGTAGAGAGTTCTACCCACACACCAAAAAAGAAAAGTATTAAAAAAAGAAAAAAAAAAGAAAAAAAAGAAAAAGAAACAAACAAACAAAATAACGGTGGGCAAGAGAGACAAAGAGATGTATAATTGAAGTTTCAAGAAAGCGAATCAAGAAACGATGGATCGTCTATGTGACAATAAGGATGGCTAGCGATGGGGCTTATGGGTCGTTGATTTGACAATAATAAAGTGTATTGATGGCCAATAATGCAATGATAAGGGGAAGAGAGAGAAAGAATTGAAAGGACGTAATATTTCTTTTTTTCTTTTTTTTTCCTTTTAAATTTTTGGTAAGCCATGCTGTAACCAACCAAATTTAATTGTGTTGTAATAAAAAATAAATTTACTAGTGTTGTAATAAAAAATAATTTTCATCTATGAAAATAGAAAGAAAGAAATAAAATAATATAGAGAGATAGAGTATAAGCAAAAGAAAGAGTAACAATTAACGACCTTTAACCTGACGATTATATCTTTCCATTACATTTTTCCTTAGATGATGATGATAACTATAATGAACCCATTGAAAGATATTTACAATATGCTAAATTCTAATTAGCAATACTTTCAAGTACAACCAAAATTACTTTCACTTACAGATCTATTTTCTTTGCACTCAAAAGACCTTGATATCCTTAACAGACCAAACATTATACGGAAACATTGTTTGACAAAAACACATAGTCCTTTTTATTATGTCTGTACTTCTTAGGGTTATAACTTATAAGTGAAGATATGATAATCTATATAATATCAATTTGTTTTCCCTACAAATAGATAGAAAAGAAAGGTTTGGAGAAATTTTCAAAAAAAAACATATCTGACTGATGGGTCCAATGCCGGCCATTGAAACAAAAATTGTTAGGTTTTGGCCTTGATGATTTCAGACCAATAAAGGAATATAAATTTACATAGGAGAAACCAATAATGTATCAGTGTGTTTAAGAAAAAGAGCAAAATGAGGGATAGTTGCATGCACAATTACCATCCTATATATATGTTTCAAAATAATCTCTTCATATATATTTCACTGTAAATGGACGTGTAGACTAAAACTGCATTTTTTTTTTGAAGTGAAATGAAAGATACGAAACAAAGACCCCACAAGCAGTGAATTAGGGAATAGGAGATTTTCATGATGAGATTAGTATCCAATGAATTGTCTTTCACCTTTTTGGCTAAGATGAACTCTTTTTTATAATTTGCCATTGCAATCACTTTTTGTTCTCTTTAATGATTAGACTGCTAATAACGAAGTGAATGATGTGGGAATCTAATTAGCTATTCGCTAATGAAGATGTACTTCAAATTAAAAATACCAAATTAATTAATTAATGCCAGCATATTTGCATCTTTGCACATTCTCCTTTTCGGTTCGTATCATTTGTTGAAGTAGCTTTGTCTACCAATAATTTCTTTTTATCAATAGAATATTACATCAAGTATAATATAAATTATTCATTTATTAATTATAATAATAAACAATAATTTCGAATATTTAATAATAATAATAGGAATTTCACGTACGGGAGCAACTAGAATTCCTATCTAGGTTATTCCTGTAAAAATGATAAACTTAATATCACTTACTCAAAAAACTCTTGATAATTTTTCCTTCTCAAAAAGGAAAAAAAAAATCTTGATAATTTTACATGAAAGTTTAATAACATATTGTTAGGAAAGGAGAGAACAAATGTAAGTTTATAAATATTTATTTATATCTTAAGAACATGGGTTTCAACCACTACATAACTCAATGAATTCTATTACACAACATTTAGAAACTAATGTGTTAGACTGTTAGTGAATGTAATCAATTCATTTCAAAGTTATCATAAATGAATATCATTATTTTCTTTCCCTTTTTTGTGATTAGTAACATGTTATTGAAAGACTTATATGGTAAAATTTGCAGTATTTCTTACATTACTCCACTAGTGAAAAAAAAAAACCATTGCACATTCTTGGCATGATATAAATTCTTGTGGGTTTGGGGAGGAAAAAGGCTGGGATTCAAGTTTTCGATATATATTTCTCTAACCTTAAAAAGGAAGTGATATATTCTTGATGATCTTTTTTAATACATATTTAAATTATTTACATAAAATTTACTGTTTTTCATACATATCCAATTTATATCTTAATTTAATCATACATGTACTATTCCCACACTTTTTGCTCTCTCTCTCTCTCTATTTTACTAGTGTTGGATCACGTCATTTGGGATAAAAACATTTCTCCATATTGCAACCATGATATGTTTGTCATGTGCCCATCTAGAAGAAGGGGGTGGCAATGTGGCACCTGAGATCCAATCGTTCCCCTCCGGTTGCAATCCCTATCTATAGCCATTATTCCATGCACCTCACCTTTTATATATATAGTAAAAAGCCAAAAAATAACAATAATAACAATATAGTAAACTTTTCCACACAACTGGATCACAAAAATGTTCTCAAATACCCAAAATTTGAGACGCGGGCCTCCCTTACCCAAACAACTTTTTGGTCTAGACCTTGCCAAGCATTGTTAATTAAGTTGTACAAATTGAGTATTTAAAAATTCTTAACTTTGCTTTTTAAAAGCACAAACTGCTTTTTATGCCTCAAAACGGAAGTTAAGACATTTCCTTTTTTGTGTTAAAGAAGAAATAAGACAACAAATATACAAAATTAGCAAGTGGTGGATGATCAAGCATTTTTTATAGAGTTTGTGTGACAAGCTTTTGAAACATCATATTCTTTTACTTGATAGTAAAACTAAAAGAAGTGATATGAAATCTTTTGGGGACCCAAAACAAATATAGATAATGCGAGAAAGAGAGCAATATATTAATACACCTAAGTGCATAGGGTGGGGATGTTATTGAAAATAAAATAAATATTTTTACTTTTCATTGATCCTCCATATATATTTTTATAAATATGACCATCGAAAGATTGGTTTTTTTATTGTTGGATTATTTCTTTCTTAAGTGTCCTTTTTTTTCTCTAAAAGAAAAGGATCTAATCCTATAACATATGCTTCATTATGGTTTCATTGACCACTAGATGAAACCAGCAAATTACTTACAAGAGCATATATAAATTTTTAAAATGAAAAGTCACTTTATTCTGTTTTAGCTATCTAATTTTACTTTATACACCATATATCTCACTCTTTATTTTATAATAATACATTTTATTTAAATAATTATTTTTTTCTACACTCCACTAAATACCGGGTAGCTGCTTGGTTTAGACTCAAGTCACTCCAATCATCTCAAATGAAAGCTACAAAAGAGAACATGGATACCCAAAATCGATTACTTCTTCTTCACGAATTTTTTTTTTTTTTTGAAAGGGAATAAATGTATTTGGTGTTTACGACTTGCCTTTGCAGGAACTTATCTCTGTATTGCTATTTGGCTTCTTCACGAATTCTCTGTTGAGTCAATGGCAATACATATGGAAAAATAATAATAATAATGATCAAAGGGAGATAAATCTGCGCTTGTATTTCAATTTCTATTGGGTGGTTGTTTTAGATTCTTCAAATGAGGCTCAAATAATCGTCTTATCATCTTTTCATTCTCGCTTTCTTAGCAACCAAACAGATTATAAACTTCTGAAGGAAAACAATTTGACAGAGAAGAACATAAAAATAATTGGAATCAGAATTGAAAGGAAATTAGACCTCTGGGTTGGTTTTAAAGCCGAACTAAATCAATTTTGTTAAATTAATCAATAATGAAATGCAATTGATTTTTAGTTAATTGCCAATTATAACAAATCACCAAGTAGAAGCTATAAAGCAAGAAAGTAAATAGCATAAGTGATTTGTTGATCTGGTGAAAAACCAATTGACTTATCCAAAGGAAATACTTGCAGAGTTAACCCCAATTTCAAGGAAAATTTCACTATTAGAATTAAATTTGACAATAAAAGTATACATATATTCCTAATTGTTATCTAGTAGAACTTACGGACGTGACCCCACAATCTGTTTTAAGCTACTCGGACTCTTTTACTATGAAATTCTTCTCATGAAAATTCTTCTTGTAGAATAGGGAAGGCACTGTGCTTCATCTTTGATCACCAAAAAGAAACTCAATCTTGAATTTTAATTCTAAACTCATGATTGGTAAAACCAAGGTAGTGGTTTTTCTTTTGAAGAACATTGCATAAGCTCTCTAAATCTCTATCTTCGTCAACTCTTATGTGCCTTTATGTAGTTTTAGATGTAGGGCACGGAATTGCACTTAACAATTGATTTAATAGGTCTGATGAGAATCAATTGATCCAATCCTTGATTGATTGAGGCATAATCGAGAGTAGATTGATAAGCATTTCTTGATTGGTCTAGTGATAGTTGAAGAAACCGAAACTGCCTTTTTCTTGAATTGAATCTTGGACTTGGTTTTGTTATTGTTCTTGATTTACAAAATTACAACTGAATCAAGACTTACGTTGTCATGGATTCACCAACACCATATCTAACAATAATAATAATAATTTGGAACCAAAACCAAAAGCCATATCAACCATCACAACAACCACATCTAGCACAATGTCTCTGTTTTGAAAATATATAGTGATATATTATTGTTTTGAAACTTGATTTTCTTAAAATTGAGTTTCAGTGTAGAACTTGAGTTCATGGAACTCGAGTTCCACAAAATATATATATATATATATATATATATATATATATATATATATATATATATATATATATAAGTTTGATTTGGTTATAATTCAATTTTTTAAAAATCAAGTTTTACATTGAAACTTGATTTTGAGAAAATCGAGTTTCAAAATAGGGATATATTCTTATATAGTTTCAAAATAGGAACATTGTACTAAATATTTTAAAAAATAAAGACAAAAGCCTATTTTTTCCAAATACTCAACAACGTTGATCAATAACCCATAGGAAGATTGACCACTATAGCACAAAGCCCAGCAACCTGAAGATGTTGATCAGTTGTCCATGGCTAGATCAATCACCGAAATGCCACACTAAATAATAACACCCAGACATTGATCAACCACCCAAGACCAAATCAACCACCTCAGTGACACACCTAGCAATGCCTGAAGCCCAATGAATACCCAAGCTTAGCATTACTAACTCAATACAGTGCCCACCCACATTTTTGCAGAGAGAGAGAGAGAGAGAGAGAGAGAGAGTTTCTTTCAATTTTTTAATTATAAGAGAAAGGGAGGGGAAAAAAAAAGGTGAAAATGTATATACAAAAGCTAATGTACTTGGTATTGTTACTGAGTAATGTGCTTTTTTGTAAAGGAAAATATTAAAGGTATTAAAAGCTTTACTATATAATCTCATAAATAAATATTTGAATTGCCTCTTTATGATTAGTAACGCATTAATTTGTAAGCTCAATGAAGTAAAACTTAAAGTACCTAGCCGTAGTACTATTCTTTTATAAATTAGCTTTTAATTGCAATCTAATTTTGTGTCAAATATTCATTTTAATTTTCTTAATTAGGTATCAAGTAATTCATTTATAGTACTCAAAGCGAAATTTAGGATGATAATCTGATCATCACTGCTATTTTTCTAAATATAGTGCTAGTTAAATTAGTTTTTTAAAAAAAAATACAAACAAAGAAAGGGGTGCCCAATGTGAACGTTCTAATCTTGGAGATGCCTTCCCTATTCTATAATATCACCATCAATAGAAGTGTTGAAGTAGATTATCATAATATTATGTCAAAATTAAGATGCAAGACTATAAAATAAATGCATAAAAGGAAACTATTATAAGAAAATTATTTCTTTATTTTAATAATAAGAAATAAAGAGACCAACCAATTTTTTTTTTTTTTTACAAGATAAAATTTCTACTCTAACCTAATCTAAGTGTATATGTGTGTGAAGCTCCCTTTTGAAGACTTCAACCCCAATCCTTGCCCCCCACACTCTACAAACATTTATACTTGTGGAGTGACTATCACATCAAGAGTGTGCGGTGGTGTCAACCAATTAAACTACAAGACTCTTAACTATTATAAGAGAACTATTGATAAAAGATATTTGGTTTTCTTCACTATATCAAATAGTGCAATAAATCATTCTTGTCCATGTATTAATACAAGAAGAATAACTTTACAAATCTATGGACTAAGTTGAAATCTAGAAAGAAAATTAGCTAGGAAGACCCCGCCATAAATTACTAGCTAGTCTTTCTTGATAAGATTAGCATCCAAGGAAGGAACCATATATAACTCACATATACCTGGCCTTATGGATAAGATCGAAATTGTCCAGACCAGATTACCATTCATATATTGCATCGTACGTGTTCACTTTTCTTGCACTTGAGTTTACCATTCATATATTGCATCGTGTTCACTTTCTTTCCACTTTATTGGTCAAGTTGCTAATTACTAATGAAAAATGCACTCAAATTATTTTACAAATAGCTGATGTGGTGAGTAATTATTGAAAAGTAGACAAATAACATTAGTGTTGGGTTCAGATGAAAACGGGTAACAACTTGTCATATCATAATTCGTAAAAAGATTGTAAAAAAGTTTTTGTTTATAGTATTACTCGTTCCTTATTGACGAAGCAAAATACGCACTGACACTTGTTTTTACCTTAATTTTCTCCTTTTTGGTCATGGCCTGTTGTTAAATGAAGATGTACAAAACTACAAATAAGAAGCCCATAATGTCTGTATACTTTAGGCTGAGGTCGAACACGAATTTCTATAAAAGATTTAGCTTACCATATTTAGTCTTATAAAAAGGTAAAACTAAGAGTATTGTAATTCAATTGATTGACACGTTATGTTATTTTTAGTGGAGTCTCTTAGGGTTCAAATCTCTTCTCCATTATTTAACGTAACTTATAACTATTAAATTATATTTTAGAAAAATAAAAAAGATAGAGAGAAATGATTTTGGGGATCTTTGAAAAAACATTAGCTCTAGCTTATAAATGTGGATATTATCATTATTTTAGTTTGAATATGCATATATATATATATATATATATATATATGTGTGTGTGTGTGTGTGTCAAAAGCTTTATAGTTCAAGACATAACTTGATTTTCTTTAGTAGAAGAATCGAGTATGAAATCTCCTTTTTCACCTATCCGATTTTCAAAAAAAAAAAAAAAAAAGAAAGAGAAGGCACATATAGAGTCAAACATCTCTAAAAAAAAATCTCCTCCGAGTGCTATTTCCATTTCCACCTACGCCTAAATTTTACAAAATTCAGCAACTCCTTTCATAGTCTCCTTCCTAATGGTACCTCTTTTACTAAATGCCTTCGTTCAATGTGAAATCATGAAAGTGTATAATGATCCTCCTTTTATGTACAGAACAGAGATTGCAAAGGTAATAAGGTCCTAAATATGTCATGGCTCAGGAGCCGAATAAGCAATAAACATCAATTCCTTCCATTCATCTACGTACTAAAAATTATTTTAGTTATTTACAAATAAATGATTCTCGATCTTTCACAAACTTGTTTCACCTTTGTGTACCAACATATAGGATTTGCGCAATTTTATTGTTCTAACATTAACATTAAGAACGCATATGGCCAAAAGAAACTTTGCCACGTCAAGTTTGAGAAAGACCTGTAAATTTATGTGGAGCTGCTTCTATCTTTATTTATCAACTCCAATGTTTGTCATTTGCAATCATTTTAAACTATTCATATTCAACACCCCGAAATTTCTTTTCCCTTATTCTTTGTTACTTTTATTTTTTCATGATTGATCATATGTTTTCTCGTCATATATGTAATCAATCAAGTCTTGCTAATTTTCTTAGTGTTATAATCGTTGACCCATATTTTGCCTTCTCAATGTCACTTTTATAATGCTGTGTCTAATTAGACGTAAATGAAGAATTAAGTCTTTGACATATTTGATATTCCACCCAGTCTAATTGATGTGAAAATATTCAGTGTGAACACCATCAAATCCAACAATATCAAAAGGTCAACTAAAATTAATCTAAACAAAACTTAATTAAAACGAGCACAAGTGCACAACCGTCAATGAGATATTATCATTAACTTTGGAACAAAACAAAAGTCAAGCTCTAGCCAAAAATACTACTAGCACTAATCTAAAAAAACTTTCATTTACTTCTATGAGGACTTCGAGTACATTTGTAGACCAAATATTAAATGACATAAGTCAAGATGTGTCCATGAAATGGCGATTGATGGCAACATATCCTGAACCCACATGTATCACAATATAAAAAAATCCAATCCAACCTTCTTCTTTTTCTTTAGAAACAAAATGATATTAAAATGGTCAGTCTCATGAACATTCCATCAAGAGACTAAGTATGATCATAGTAGCCCCTATCGCACATGCATGCTTCCAGAATCTCAGAAAGCAAATTCCAATTGTTACAAGAGAAACCAGCATTAAAAGCAACATAAAATTTAACTGTAAAATCACCAAATACCTAAGAGACTTAAATGGAATAGGGACTATAGGTAGTCCAAATTATAGATTTAATCATAAGTTTGTAACATAGACTTGAATGCTTGAACCTAATCAACATCTTATTAAAACAGTATAAAACCTTAAAAGTCCACAAGAAAGAAGGGAAATAAGAAGAGGGTGATGGAGCTAAAAGAGGTCAAAGCACTGCAGCAGAGAGAGAATGAGAGAGAGAGCAAGCACCAACTGCAAAAAAAATGAAATAATAATAATGGGGGCAGATTTATGTGGGGGAGGGGGGCAAAGGCGACAAGCGTGGGGTTGTCTAGTCATGTCAACTCCAATTTAGTGGCCTCACCTTTCTTTTGACACATTCAAGGCCAAGAGGGGTTTTTGTTTTTTTTTTTCCTCCATCCTTATTGGCACTTCTTTTGGATTTACTTTATTGTCCTCCTATCTTAATTTTCCATCTCATTGGAGGGTCAATGACTCAAAGATCTTGTCCCTCTCAATCTCTCTTTCTCTTAGAAACCCTTTTTATTTTATTTTATTTATTTATTTATTTTTGTAAGTCTTTTAATGTGAGTGATATTATTATTGTTGTGTGTATTTTGAGTGACCCAAGGTCATAACTCATCATCATAATTGAGATTTTGTTATACTTGTAGAATTGTATCCTGACCACAATTTTGATTCCAAAAAATGAAAAATATCATGAGATTATTGTTTTTTTTTTTTAAGATTACTATTCATTTAGCAAAGTAGTGAAAAACATATGTACTTGAGGTAAAGATGTTGAATGTCTTTCAAGGCCCCAGACATTTAATGGATGGGCCAGGTTTTAAATCGACTATCCTCTTGATTATGTGGGCTAATTGCATTCCATTAGAGCCTCCATCTGCTATGGGCCTGGGTTACAAAACTAACCTCTTCACTTGAGATTGGATCCGGTTGTCTCATTAGGAGACGCATTGAACGGCTTACTATTTTTCAACGACAAAAAAAGATAAAAACTAACAGCCCCGTTTGGTTCTTGTTTTTAAATTCACAAAAGAAAAAAATACAATAATATATATATATATATATATATATACCCCTCAAGTTGGTTTTTCTTTTCATGGGTTAATGGTTTGGTGTTTGATTTGATTTTTTAAAAACCCAACTAATACCTACTGTATTAAAAATATGAAAAAAAATATGTGTATTTAAAAAAAAATTATAGTTTTGATTAAATTAATATATCAAAGTAATTATGTAAATTTTAATAATTTATTCAATAACGAGATTAAATAGTCAAATAAAATTTACAATATTTTATCAAAGCTAATAAAATAACACTAGCCCAACAATTTAACCCATTCGAGGATTCTTAGCTTTGGAAAGTCGCATGGGGTCGAAAATACTTGGCCCAACTCAATTTGTTTCTCCTAGGACTGTAAGATATTTGAACTCCACCAACCATCATAATTCATAAGAAACTGGTTTGAACATTGAATAAAAAATGAGTCAAGTGATTGAAAAGGATATACATTATACAGTTACCATATTCGAAATGGAAGGAACACCTTATAAAATTTTGACAATTGGCACATAGAGAAACCTCTAATTACTAAATTTGGTTGTAGTATAGGCCATGATGTAGCAATCCAAAATGCTAAAGGTTTGTTTGAGATGAAGGGATATAGAGGGAGAGGAGATGAAAGGACACATTCCAAAACATGTTTCAAAGGTTACAAGAAATAGAGAGATTTCTTGCAAGGATTTGAGTGGCTTACTCTCTAGCCATCTTGGGCTTGTTTCCAGTTCTATAATGGGTCTTAAAGGTCATCTTCTTTGGTCCACTACTCAAAACATTTAACATACTGTCAAACCCAACCAACTGGAATGCATAGAAGCAAAGCATCAGATTGGGTTGATTTTCCTGTTCATGCTCGGACACCTGGTTTCAAATTTACCTACAGTTTATAAATGGTGTGAGCGTCACAATAAATACAAAGATATACAGACTGCATGTTATTATGTAGTAAACAAATTCCCAAACTTGGCCTGACCTCTCCACATCTAACTTGTTAGTCCTGAAGAATTAGGTACCAAAAAAGAATGATCTTTGCCAATCCACTGATATTGATAAACTACCACTTTCCTAACATCTGAAAATTTTATTTTCTAAGTGGGAGGTATGACACATATGGGGTGCACAATTAGAATCACTGCACTATCATGATAAATTACCACTTATGTCAAAGGCTTATGCTGATTGAAAATATTAAAATTAGTCACTTAATCATTATTTTATCGCATGCAAAATACATCAGATACGAATGATGAATAAAAGCCTAACAAAGGAATGAGAGGTGTTCCAACCAAACGGTCATTTGCTAAGGTCATGTAGGCACGTACACAGAAGAGAGAGGTGACTGCTAGAAAATGTTGTTTGATGATCATGAGGAATTCAAAATTTGTATTGCCAGCATTGGTGAAATATAAAGGAGAAAGTTGTACATTGAAAGTCTCTCTAGAAATTTACACAATATATGATTACGAAGCAATAAACAACTTAAGACTTATGACCTCACTTCATTCACAAGGTCGACAAGCATAAGCAAGTACAGGGAAAAAAGGGTCATACGAACAACCTACATGTTTGCCAAAGAAAGAACTTAATCGACAAAGGCTTGGTGGTGGTTGTTGCTGTTGTATTGGCAAAGCTCTTTACGCTGTACTTAGACAATTGCCCAAAACTTCTTTCTGCATAATAACACAGTTTCTGCATTGTTTTCTTTGTTTTTTGCCACATGCGATGTAACCTCCCATAGAAATTTGGGAGCAAGAACTTGGATTCTTGATGTGATAGATTCCACATCTCTAATAATAATAAATCCCTGCACATACATCCTCAATAAATTTCCTGGAAATTTTTGCTACTAAGCCATAACTAACAAATGCAAAATAAAATTATAAATTCCAGCCCTGCCTAGAGACAATCATGGAGATGAATTTAATTCATGGCATTTTTCATTTTAACATTTCGGGTACAAAATGAAGATAACTACAGATTAATTACCTGGGGCCTTATCATACGGTCCATCTCCAGCATGATATCCTCCATTAAGCAACCTTCTAACTGGTTATTATAGAGAGAGAAAAGATGGTCTGCATGCAACAGATCGTACGTGCGTGGATAAGTTGAGAACGGTTCACACCTGATGTTAAAAAAACATTAGCTGCCAGTCATTACTAATTAGAGGAGTATTACATAGCTTAGCAATATTATAAAATTTTGTTTTTAAAGAATTTTGAAAATTTAACAACAGTACGTAATAAATTCACACAATCTTACCAATCATGGAAAGCACCAATCAGTCCTCGGTCATAAATAGCAGACAGGGTATTCCTCGTGCTTACAGGAACTATATTCATTACCCAAACAGGCAGGGTATTCAAAGCCACAGAAAATCCACCACAGAAAGCATTCATGTCCATGACATTTCGTATTTCTGTCTTACTAATATTCATCAACCTCCAGTAAAGGCGAACTTGATCTTGCCAAAACAAAGTGTCTGAACTAAATTCCTTTTCATTAATATCTGTTGCAAACAGATTAATCATGTCATCAGACTGAATAACACTTCGTTGTAATGCTTAATAATATGTCCATATATTTATAACTTTAAAGGCCCAAAAGATGAGCAAACAGCGGTGTTGCAAGAACTAAATGAATCGGAAATGCTATTTGGTTTGAGATTTTAATAACTGGTTTTAAAATATTTGAAGAAAAATAAACAAGTAATTGAATTTTATGAATCACTTATTCAACTCTACAGTGCTTTCATGCTCTTATTTCTTTTTTTTTCTTTTTTTTCTTTCTTTCTTTTTGATTAGCAAGTTTACACACACACCTAGTGTGAACCAAAGACCTTACCCTCCACCTTTCTTAAGGGAGGATGAGGTGCCATTGATACAAAGCTAATTGGCACAGTGCCATCATGCTATCTCAAAATCCCTCACCAGAAAATCACATTTTGTTTATTTTTGTTCATCACTTAGATTATATTACAACTAATTTCAATTTTCTTTAGGTTACATAATTCTTTTAGGATAAACTGAATTTCTATTTGCAAACAATCAGTTGTTCAAGATGCCAATGATCTAAGGAATAAAAATTTGAGCTTGTCAAAAGCCAGACTGCCAGAATATTTCCCTTCAGGTCCACCATGTGGGATTGCAAACTTAGCCCAACCTTAATTCTTATTAGTCCATGGCAAGTCGCAGGTCCATTTTAACATTAAATGAAATATGCATCTAAGAAGCCTAATCTTCAGCGTTGTTACTTTAATTGGGTTTGATATGTATCAAATCTGTCCTTCTGTATAAACACGAAGGCGATAACAACATGCTTAAAAATAATTCATGCAAAATGACAAACAGAAACATAGAACTACCTTCTTTAAAGTTCTGATAAAGAAAATAGACAAACCTATTTTGCTGAGACTCTCTGAATACACCGAAAGACGCTCTGCCCTAGTATGGAGTTTCTGAATATTTGTTTGTCCACTAATTACTTGTATACAATTCCTCATTGGTGTATTCCATGATGGTATAGAATCATTGACTGCATCACATATGTTCAAAAGTTTCTGCTTGGCATTGTCCAGAAGGCATGCCTGATTTTCTTGTTTAACCCAGATTGCAGTTTGAACTTTTCGAGCAATGAGTTTCCAGCACATTGCTGAAGTCAGATTTACCAACTTATTCCAAATCAATGGATAATCTTTATCCTTCCTATATGCAGGTGGAGCCGAATAGACAAAGTACCCATTAGATCGCAGAAGGCGATTCACTTCTTTGAGTAAAATCCCATCTGCAAGCAATAAAGTAAGAACAAAAAGAATAAGCACACTTCACATTAAAATAATTAGCATAAAAAATCAAAACTTGGCAATTTACAGATCCCACTGGTGCAGAGAGCACCCATCACTCAGGGCTGGCTTTATTGTCAAACCACTTAGAAAATTGCCTACGGACCCCAAATGAAAGCAGACCTTATAATTCGGTCCTATAGTACAATATCATACTTTTATAGCAACCTAAAGTAAAATATATCTCATACCATAAACTTTTTTGTTTGGAAAAGTGGTCTATGTCTAGTTAAAAATGGAAGAAATCATACTCTTTTCAAGAGTCCGTTTGCTTCATAATATTTTTATATATTCGCAAAGGAGATGCTAAAGTATTAATTACTCTTCCCTATGTTCACACTCAACATGGTAATATTGGCTTTTGTACATTATTAATAGGAAAGCATCTTGAAAATTATGTAATTTTAGGTGGAGGTGCAGTAGATAGATGGGCTCCTACTAGTTGCAAGCTGGTTGTTGCAGTTTTTTATTCAAAGTTTAGAGTACAGCCAATAGGTACAGGCATGTCACACAACAGTTTGATAACAAACATATATAGAAGCATGTTTGCTCCATCACTGATCTCTATAACAAATAATTACTTTTCTTGGATACTTATTAATTCATTATTTTTAATTAAACTAATTAAATTCATATGTTATGTAGCATTTACATACTTTCTACAATGCAGTATATATAAATATCTTTAGGATGGAAGAGTACCATTCTCATGCCAATCAACACGACACCTTGAACAGTGAACCATCTCAAAGGAGCTACTAGGATATGGTAGTTGCTTTGTGGCTAATGCAGAGATCATTGTACCAATTCCTCGCTCCAATGCAAATTGAATTTGATTCTCATGTCCATCTTTGGGAGCAAAGGACATTGTTTGAATATCCAGGGGAAGAAGGTAAGCAGAGAAGCTGGCAACCCCACAACCAACGTCCAAAACCTGAACTACCCCTGCAGAATGCAGATCACCTGTCTCACTTGTAGTCATATTTCCTAACCTGAATTTACAATAAAAGTCAGAACATATGACTAGAAACAACGCAGAACACATTGATCCTGACACAAAACTTAGAAGTATGCAGAATTTGACATTCCCATTACAAAATAAAACATAGTTTGTCTAAGATTTTAGGCATTTAGACTTCCATGAATCTATTTTCAGTATTTTGTGTGTAGTTGAGATAAGTTTGTTCAACAGACCAATTTACTTCAATTGTTTCCCAAACTTCACAGCCTTTAACTAGCCCAAATATTTTAGATGTTTTAATCTGTTTGTTTCAATAGAAAACTGACTTGTTTTCCTATGTTTGATAGTGACCCCTGAAAATGAGCAAGAAAACAATTTTCAGTTGTTTGAATTGCATGGAAAATCATTAATATTTCTTTTCATTCCAGATAATTATATGAATTAAAACTTGCATTCACAAAACATACATAAATAGCAAAACATTTTCCACTTTTTTGGGCAATTTGAGAGTCTTAATTGGGAAATCAGGCTCCAAATTTGGAATCTAAGCAAAAATGTAAGTGGGAAAGAGACTGGTTTGAGCAAGAAAGTCAACGATCAATAAACAATAGTCAATGATTGATCTGTGGCAAGAAAAATGGGGGCCAAGAGAGAGAAGTTACCATTGGGAAAATTATTTTGTGGTTTGACATTAATTTGTGGTGGTTTGTTGAGCATGTGATGTTTCATTTGTTGAGTACGTGATATTCTGAAAAACATTTTCTGCTCCTAAAAAAAATCTATTTCTTCTCTACTGACTTGTTTTTTGTTGATCACAGATAATGTTTTCCAGCATATAAAATGCAGAAAAAACTTTCTAGAAAATGTTTTTCCACCTAAACAAACAGAGAAATGCAAAACCAAAAACTATGAACTATTTTGGATCACAAACCATAACTTCAATTTATAAAATCCAATACAAAGTAATGATCCTAGAAGGAGAAACATTATTTTTTTCATACATAAAAACCTCAATTGTTAGTTAGAACCAACACTACATTGTAATGAATCCTTACCAACAAGTTAGGAGGAATCTTCATAGTATGAATCAAAAGTATTAAGAGACAAAACAGAACAAAATTGTTAAAACTTAAATACTGTATAGAATTATGGTAGCTTAATTCTTCAGGTGGTCCTACTCCCAAAACAAGGATACTGAATACTTATATAAATAATAAAAATAAGTAAAACTCCAATTTGGAAATTCTTTGAAGCATGAAATCTGCATCATTTGTATGATTGGTCTCGGGCTTGGGGACTCACATCTACTGATTCCCTCCCTTTGTTCATTAATTCTCCTCTCTTGCAAAAACTTTCTTTTTGCTTTTCTTTTCATTCCTAGTGTTTCATTATTCTATGCTCGTTTGGCATAAAGTAGCTTTTGCAATATAGATTCTTCACTTATCACAAAAAATAGAAACTAAGGGGGAAGAGTCTTACTGAAGCCAAAAGGTATCCTAAAGGACTGGTAGCACCACAATCATATATGATTACAAACTCAGGAACTACGGAAATTACAGTTGAAATAAAATGTTAGTGACAAATTTGGGTTACCTAGGTTAGACAACATTCACTTTATCCTCACTCTTTTCCTAGGACAGACTTACATGGGACTATTTTTTTATTCTAGTTTCTCGGGCCCAGTTTGGATTAGGTATGTTTAATTAGGTTATTTGCATTGGCTGTTGCCTTTTCTTTTAGATAAGTTTTGGTCCCAAGGGGAGATTTGAACCAGTAAACCTTGCTATGTGAGGCATGGTCCCTAGCCAGTTGTGCTACCCCTTAAATTTGGCAGTTGCATCTTGTATGGGGGGAGGACGGGGAGTGAACTGCTTACATGGAAGCATGACTGAATGTGCCAAAACACCTAATAACTAATATATTATTTTATTATAAGAAAATTTTAAAAAATCAATGCCAATGGTGACTTCAAATTTACATACGATAAACTTTACTTCAGTGCTTGACTAGCAAAATCATCATCAAATGCTAACTACATGGCCAATCATAGTAGTGGTTGAAAATGAAAAACCTTTGAACAAAATAGAGTATGTAAAACAAGCGTACCTTTGAATATACTCAGGGGCTCCGTGTTTGAAATGGGTACCACCACCTGGGAACCACCAGAGCTGATTCTTCTCATGTACCCAATTTTGTCCTCCTTTGACTTCAGCAAGTCGTGTATGATTCACATTGCTCCGCCACACAAAATCCCGGCTTGTTGGCCATCGTATTGGTATCTTATAATCTTCTGGTGGTGGAATCAAGCAAAATAATCGTTTCTCAAGTGGAGGGCAATGTCTCTCTAGCTCTTCTTTTCTAGAAATATCCAAGTTGGGCAGCAAACTCTTTATGTAAGAAACATCATGGCAAGGAATATATTCATTAAATGTTAATGGGCACACATTCATTCCAGTTTCAGGGATCAAAATTGGTGTTTTTCTATAAGTAAGAGCAACCTTGTTTGTAAATGTAGAAATACCTGCAATTGTGAAATACAACAATATCAATCACAAGAACACGAGGTTGCATAGCTTAGTAGAATACTAAATCTCAAGACATTACAATGTCTTATAGGTATCCACTACAGTTGACCTCATGGCAACAATCAACAAGATACATAAAATAAGTCAAATCATATATTAAGACATTCCAGCTGACTGTAAATGTGCACATATGCATTATATGTTCATGCCCTGAAGTACAGCACTTAAGAACAGACTTCTATCATGCAATCGCAATAATTAAAGAGTTCAAATTTCACAATTTATACCCATAAGATCTGTTGCATGTTACGCATTCAAATGCTTAAATGACATTAAACAATACTCAGTTTGTGGGAATTATGCAGTACTGGCCTAGGAGATCATGGCACTAAGAACTTCCTTTCAAATCCAATCTACATTTATGCTATGGGAGTGGTATCATAAGAGTGTGGCACTGAACAACTCCCATGACATTATTCATTAACATGATTTTCATCCATTTTTCTCACAACATATACTAAAGACACTCAGCCAGAACTTCTAATAAGGATGAGCTAGCTATGCTTTGGGTTCGTAGTCGAGTATGCCCTCTCCATCTTAGCTTTGCATGTGTAATAAAAGACTAAGATAGAGAATATAGACACCTTCTACAAAGTTTAGCTTTGAAAAATTACATAGACCCAACTTATGCCAGTTCCCAGTCTCACTTAAACCACACAATGTATCATGTCCATACAATTTCAAAATCTTGACCATGAAATTAAATACATTCCCCCACCAAAATCACCATAAACCAAAAGATCACTACTAAAAAAGATCCATCACACTCCCCATTAAAAACAATCCCATCAACATCCAACTATACCATGCATAACTACTCAAGCTGTCCAATTTACCAAACCTACAACATAAACCCACCAAAAAGACAAAGATTTGAACACCCATAAAAGCTAGAAACACAAAGAAAACATAAGCCATCAATCTAAATTCTAACTATTCAAGCTGCCTAATTTGCCAAACCAACAACATAAACCCACCAAAAAAAAGACACCCATTAAAGTTAAAGAGAGAGAGAGAGAGAGAGAGGTGTTACCAGTGGAAAAGGAAGGAGAAGAAGAAGAATTGGAAAGGAGCTCGGAGACGTAGATGGGGCCATTGTTGCCAAAGAGGGTGCCAGCATAGAAGGTCCCAACCATTAAAAGCAGAGCCACCATTATCATTTGACCCGATTTGGAATCAAACGCTGAACCCAGCGCAAAGCCACTCATTTTCTCTGCCTCTCTTTGCTTTGCTTCTTTCGTCTTCTCTACTCTGCTTTTGGCTTTCTATCTCAAATGGGTTTTTCGCGAATTTGCAGGATTCATAAGGACTGAATCCACATTTGGAAATCTGAGGAGGAGGAAGAAGAAGAAGACACTACCACCAGATTGCTCCCAAGCTGATAATTTTTATGTTAAACTGCTTTTTTTATTTTCAATTTTATTATTTATACTTTACACCGGCATGAGTGCACGTGTGATTCACGTGACAATGACACCTCTTTCCCTCTTGCTATTTATTTATACTTAGGTTATATATATAGAAAAGTATATCACTCTTCAGTGACAAATTTATCTATACAGAGATCAATATCTTGTAAAAGCTGTTCCTTAATTAATTAAGAGCTTCTTTTTTTTTCTTTTTCTTTTTTTGGTAGTTCATGAGGCTTTAAAAGGTAGTCGTGCTAGTAACTAGTAAGTGTTTATTTGTAATCTTGTTACTCAGTTTAATCTTGTTTGTACTAGTATATTTTAGTTTGATTCAAGTTCCTAATTGTTAAAAATGTTCAATCCATGTCTTCAATTTGATTTTTGACGTTGAACATTTTTACTTAGGCTTCAATTTGTTTTTTGCATACCATCAATCCGTTCATTAATTAAGTTTGATTTTGTTCTGTTTGCACTCAAATTATTTGTGATCATGAATAATTTTTAGCTTCTTGAAACTCAATATGGATGTTTGAAAAGAAAGTCTAATCCCTATAGTTATATAAAATTTAAGCTTTTTGGAGCTTTAAAGAGATTTAACTTGAAACTCTTTATTTTTTCTTATGTTGATGTGGCGTGGATTGTGAACAAGATTGTACCACGTGAGTGTCAAAAAAGAGCTCTCAACACCTCATTTTTCCCTCTAAAATTCAAATATAAGGCGCTTTTATATAGATTTACAAAATAGGGTTAAAACCGAATAAAAGCCCTTCCATTAATAGTATTAAAATTCTAAATCATTGTATTTTTGCTTGAGCCAGATTCTTAAATTCAATAGTGTAGATGATGGAATAAAGGGTTGGATCAATTTAGTAACATTTAGTAATAAAGTTGAAAGCTCCAACGGAAGTCTAGTACTTTAGGTTCCAGGACACATAGAGCACAACACCATTGTGGGATTTGTGGTAAGCACAATGAAGCTTAAGTTAGGGAGCAAGAATAGAATGCTCTAAGTGATTTTCTTTACTGGTCTTCAATTGCATACCTTGAAGATGAGATGAGGGAATATTTATACCCTTCATTGGCATGTGTTGGACTGGGAGAAACCACTCCCTTCTATTGCTTTTGGCGGATGTGACAGGCCCATTCCTAGGCATCCTTCCCAATTAATTAGGACCCCACCGAGGGGACAAGTTACATCACATTTAACATTTAGTGGGTAATAAGAGTAAGTGATTAGGAGTAATTAATGTGATAATTACTAATTTAATCATTTGCCTACTTTCCCAGGTTATATAGGTTGGTTGTATGAAACTGGATACAACCCTTGGCTTATGACCATTCATCTATATTGGCCAACCTAGGTGAAGTTACCATCCTACCCCTAATTCATATGACACTCTGCTCACAAGTGTAATTATGCCAATTTCAAATGACTATATCTTACTCATTTAAATCTAAAATTGGGTCAAATTTGTATCCGTTTTAAAACTCCAAATGTCTACTTTCTAATTAAGCAAATTTTACTCCAATTAAGTGTGACCCAAAAAATATGGGTAAAAGATCAACTCTTTAAGTTGAGTGGATTGAAACTTGGTTGTCTTTAATTCTAGCTCAACCTTAATAAAATTTTATTAAAACAACCCAATTTAAACATTTTTTGTACTCGCACTGCTAGAAGACACATGCTCATGTTTGATGGACTTAGGATCATGATCCGGATTGTGGAATCATTGGATTCTTTGTTCCCACATTCCTAAATCGGCCTAGATCATTTAGGATCATTCATATGTTAGATTCAAGGTAAAATTGCGTGGCAAATTGTGGGATCACGTAGGATCGCAATCCCAAGCGTTGATCCTAAATAATTCTAGAGCAAGAAGCTTTCTGGATTGGCCTGGAGAAGCAATAGGGATGAGATCATGAGAAAGGTTAGAAGAGAAGTGAGCTTCTTTAACAGGAGCTGGAGAATTGAGGCAGTTCTCCTTTTTGGGTATGTAGAAGTGTTGTAGAAGTTCTGAAGTTGCACAGCCTCATATTCCTTTTGGAGTTCTTCCCACCACATCATGACAATGTCATCTTTGCTAGAATCTTACATGAGCAAACTAACAGGATTGAAATTTATAGGGAACAAAAATCTTAAACTTGTTAGAAGGTAAAGTCATTCTTAGGGTGTTGAAATTTTCTATCTTGGTTACTTTACTCATTTAGAGCTTTGAGTTGCTGTGCAACCTAGAAGGTCTTTCCTTGACAAATATGTGCTCTTTGTGACTTGTGTCACACTCTATAGCTTTTAGTTTTTTTTTTTTTGGGTCAAATTTTATTGAATAATCAGAATTATTTGTTTTATTTTTTACTAATAAATAAGATACAGGATGCCAAGATGAGTCAATTAATTGAGTACAAAAAGTACAAACCAGTTAATTTGCTAAACTTGCATTGAGTGATTACGTTGTTAACTTGAGAATATTATTTTTACTGAATGTTCTAAAATTGATTCATTTGAGTAATTTGTATTGAAAACAAAGATGATATTTTCGTTAATTGATAGAGAAGAGACATAGAGTATGAACTTACGCTCCGTTTGTTTCAATGGAAAACCTTGTGTAAAGATAGTTTTCCTTATTTTCCAATGTTTGGTAGCATAAAAAAATATGAGTCAAAGGAAAATTAACTTTGGTCAATATAAAGAGTATGACTTGTTTTTAGAGATTGTTTTCCATTAATTTTTTTTGGAAAACAACTCTATCTCACAGCAAGCTAAATAGGGGAAGTTAGGAGTTTGTTTTTCAACTTATTTAAAGCTACTACCAAACATTGGAAAATGAGATAGTTTTATAGAAAATGCTTTTTAGAAAATGACTCATTTTCTAGAAAACATCATTATTAAAACAAACAGAGCGTACCAAAGGCAGATTGTTATACCAGCAATTCTGAATCTATAGTTTTGGTCCTCTGCGGCTCTGAGCAATGACATTGAAATCGATTTACTAACGCAGAAGATTGTCCCTATTATATTGTCAATACTTCTCAAGCTTCGTTTATTAATCTTCTCCATTCTAATCAATTTAAAGACTTTTAGAACATTTGAAAAGCTTATTATGTAGTTGAATATAAAGAAACGTACAAAAAGAAATATGCAATACGTTAAGCATGTCAGTCATTTTATAAGATATATCAGTATTTGATTTACTGTTTTATTTTTCAATGTTTTTTCTATCATATTTTTTAATACTTCCAAGAGTATCATGAATTGAACAGTAATATATCACAACTAGATTGAACTCAAAATAAGAGAAGTAACTAAGGTAAGATGGTTTAATTTGCGTTGAAGTCTACAAAATCATTTTGTTTTGTATTAATATATATATATATATATATATATATATATATATATATATAAATATGTTTGCCAGCATTATTCTTGTATTCCAAAGTAATGGATTTCGTTGTAGCAATGAATAGTACTGCATATCCATTTTAAAAAATATAACGAAACTTTAACAAAAGAATCTACTTGCAACATATTTTAATAAAACCACAAAGGAAGTACTAAGGTTGAAATTCAGGGTTTGGAAAATTCTCCTTTAAATCCCATAACTGGTGTATCTTCTAAGGAGGACATGGAAGACAACAAAAGTGGCTCAACTATACCCAATGGATTCCCATTCAAACGGTTCTGCAGTAATAACACCCGATGAAAAAGGGTATCCATTCTGTCACAGAAATGAGCGATACAGGAACATGAAAGCTCATAGCAGCCAACCTGATCAAAGCAAAAGATAAAGCCCAACAACAGGCCATGAATCCAAAAGATTTTGATCATCCATTATTTTAACCTCTCTTTCTGTGGGGAAGTGCACTTCTTCATATCCATTCAAATCAGAGACCTTCAAATCTTTAGTCTAACGCTTGATGGCTTCACGTTTAGTCGAATTCATACTTCTCTGCTAGTTTCAAAATGCAATAACAGTTTTGATCATCTTGAAGTTGTGACAGCAGCAGCAGAAGATTAGCCATCTTCTCCCTACATCTATACCACTTGATAATATCAGTATCTTCAAGAGAAATGAGTATACTGATTGGCCTATGTAAAAACCAGTCATCTTAACCACCTTACTAGCAAGTTCTATTGGTGCATCAACTTTCACACACAACCTCGTCAAATCCTCAACCTTGCTTTTAGCATATTCCGTTCTTCTTTGTCCTCTGCTCTCCTTTCTTCCTTCTCTAATGCCTTTTTATTTTGGACCAGACTCAAATATGAGTCAACTTGCTCTTGGAACTTATCATAGGCATCAACCAGCTCTTGGGGTAATTGATCTCTAAAGTGCCTTAAAGAGAGAGTTGCCTGCTGTGAGCATCCGATGCCATTCCCAGTGCTCTTCCAAGGACCCCAACTAATCTGGACTGCTCATCAGCCCAATTCTGAAAATTTCTCAAACTTTGTTCTGAATTTGACACGCAAATTTAAACCCATCACTTTACTTCAATTTCTTAAAACATGCTGCAAGGTCCTCATCCCCAGTTTCTTTCTACTCCTCTCCAGCATTTTTCATTAGCCCAGGATAATGTCTTTGCACGGGCATGAGAATGCAAGACTCAATTGATCAATTGAGCCTAAGAATACTATACAAATTCCAGCATCATCCTACTTAAACTCCCCAAAATTTCGTAAATCTCCTCCAGTTGATGGTGTGATCTATCTGCAGAAACAAAACCATGGATCATCCCATTAGCCTCGACGCAGCTCCACCCTGGTTTCTTCTTCAGATCCTTTTCATTCATTACTCTCCTTACTTCTTCAACTTCATCCCATTGTCCAACACATGCTTGTACATTACTCAACAAAGTATGATACCCAATATTACCAGGTTCCAATTCCAAAAGCCTTTGTGCTGTATATTCCCCAAGTTTTATGTCTTCATAAATTCTACAAGCCGCAAGAAGAGCACCCCATATCCTACTATCAGGAAAAATCACCATTTTCACTATTATAGATAAGGCCTCTTTAAGCTTTCCATATCGACCCAAAAGATCCACCATGCAAGTGTAATGATCCAAATCAGGTTGAATACCATATATCCATTTCATTGAATTATAAACTTCACACCCTTCTCTGACAAGACCAGAGTGGCCACAAGCTGACAGTAAGCTCAAGAAGGTGATACAGTTTGGTTTTATTCTTTCCCCCAGCATTAGACCAAAAAGTTCTAGGGCTTCAAGACCAAGCCCATGGCTTCCAAAGCCTTCAATCATTGTTGTCCAGGTTACTAAATCTTTGACCAATATATTATGAAAACATGCTCTAGCAGAAGAAATATTTCCACATTTTATGTACATGTTTAAGATGGAGGTTTCCATGTGTGTGGTTTCCTCCATAGATCTGTAAGACAAATTTCTTATAAAGAAGCCATGGATTGCCTTACCCAATTGCAGTGCTCCCAGATAAGTATATGCATCAAGAATGCTTCTCAAAATCTCAGCCCCAGGCTCAAAATTTGCAGCTTGCATTTGATGGAACAAATTTATGGCATCCTTAATATATCCATTTTGTATGAATCCCGACATCATAGCACCAAACATAACAATGTTTCTATTTGGAATTTCTCTATACAACCGAGCTGATATCTCTATTTCCCCACACTTTGCATAAAAGTCTAACAAAGAAGTGAGCAAAATTTCATCACAAAAACCAGTTTTAATGGTTAAACAATGTATCTTTTCTCCTTGAAAAAGATCTCTACACTTCGCAAATGCTGATATAAGTAATGTTAAAGTCTCAATGCTGAGTGCAGCACTACCCCGCATTTCACTAAAAATATTCACTAACTTTTCAATATCTCCTTCCATGGCATAATAGGAAATCAGAATATTCCAGGAAACCTCATCCTTTCTGTCAATCTTGCTGAAAAAGATTTCGACTTCTTCAACACTACCTGTCCTAGTATACATTTTTAAAACTGAATTTTGTACTGACCCATCTATTACTAACCCACTCTTGATTGCATAACCATGAAGTTGCATCCCATGGATCAAACTTTCAATGGCACAACAAGCCTGCAACATTGCCATCAAAGTCACCGAATTGGGTTCAGACTTTACCATCATTTCCTGGAACAAAATGAAAGCACTACCAACACTTCCCTCACCAACATACCCTGAAATCATTGACGTCCAAGAAACCAAATCTCTCTGTGACATAGCATCAAACAGTTTACGGGCATAATCTACACACCCACATTTCAAATAAACCTCAATCATGGTATTGCAAAAATAAACATCAAATCCAAACCCCATTTTCGTTGAGACACAATGGACCATCTCTCCATACATTACATCACTCTGAAGCGATGAAACAGCTTGGTTTACTATTGGAAACGTGAAACTATCATGGGCAACACCCAGACGTCTCATTGTTTTATATAACAACAAAGCCGAATGAAAAAGACCCAAATCAAGATGGGACTTAATAATCAAATTCCATGCAATAGTATGGGGTTCTTCTAATGTATTAAATACACAGACGACGCTGTGAAGGTCATGGAATTGGGCGTAGGAGCTCATGAGAGTTGAGGCAACAGAGATGGGTAGGAAACCTTTTGAGACAATGAGAGAAGCATGGGCTTGTCTCAGAGTTTGAAGGTCCTTGCATGAATGTAATAGCCAAGAAGAAGAAGAAGAAGAAGAAGAAGAAGAATGAGAATTTAGGTGATTGGCGTGAAGAAGAAGAAGAGGAAGTTGTGAAGGGAGAGAGGAGAAGCGAAGAGGATGAAAGACATGACGGAGAAGCGAAGGAATATTGAAGTTTATAGATTGAACAAACAAAGGTGTGTTCTTGTTATTGTCTGATTGATGATGAAATGAATAAAAGAGACAGAGACTACACCGTCGTCCGTCGTGTGTTCTGTTCTCCACTGATATTTCTTTCCACTGTTGAGTGCTCTTATTTTGATTTTTTTTTTTTTTGTGTGGTTTCTACAGTATTTCTTTATACCTTCCAGCTAGACATTAATCATGGTTCACGCCGGAAGTACAGGTAGCAGGACTCGAACTAGAACTACACCCAGTCGAACACTCGAACTCAAGCACCTTGAGACTGAGAGTCCAACCAACTCAGCCATAGATTAGCTCTTATTTTGATTTAAACTATATATTTTGTTTGGTCAATTATTGTCACACATCATATTAACACTGTTTCATTTTAAATTGTAAAATGGTAAAATAGTATTTTTAAAAAACGATTTCTTAAATTCTCGTACAAATACTATCACTACTTTTATTGCACCTATTGCTCTTTCACTTTTATTGAACTCAAAACCCAAAATTCTGTTAGGCACTTAGGCTTATGCAAGATCCCCTTTGACACACTTATAACTTTAATTTCATGATCTAAAAGTCTCGCTTGTCCAAAATTTATATATCACACACACTCAAAAAAAAAAAAAATCGTCATATATCTCACCTTAACGTCAAGCACCAAAACTCAAAAAGTCAATATAAAAAACCAGGTGTATACATCAAAATTTTTATGATGTACCCACAACCGTCTAATTGATCATGATCGAGTATCTTTGATCAAGTTAACTTTCAATTGATGACATGGACAATCAGCAAATAAAATCAAGCCATGTGGCAACATCAAATGAAGAAAGCCATGTGGCAACGTCAGAAGAAAAAACTCATATGGAAGGTTCTTATTAAATGGAAAACCAAAATTAATTCATAATTAACTTTCAATAAATGTTGAGAGAAAATTTCAAATCAAATGCTATTGAATTGCCTATAAATAGAGGCTTCTCATATGAGAAAAGAAAGGCAAAAACTTGGAAAGAAAAACCCTGCTGACACTCTACCAAAATAGAGAGTCATCTCTAAGTCCAAAAGAGCACCCTTACTCCATTAAAATCAATGCTCATGTTTACTTCTTCAAATCAAAGTAGGGATTTTCCTTCAATTTAGTTCGAGATCAAGCCAACGGCCCTCAACTCCAAATCAAAACTCAAATACATCCAATCACACATCCAACTTAGAGACATCAAAGTACGATTCAAGATCAAGCTTCAGCTTCATACCCTTCGGAGCGTAAAATTTATTGGAGATCGAATCAGAGGAGTTTTATTATATTCTTTCATTATAAAGAATCATACAGAAGATTGTATTACATATATATAAATCAATATAAATTGATAATTTGTTACACTATTTTCGTAACCATGTGATTTATCTTTTTACGAATTTTGTATGTACACTAGGTTAGATAGCATTTCTAGGGGAAAATGGGTATTTGCCCTTAATTTACATACTATGTAGCAAAATGTCCCTGTTTTGAAACTATTTAGCATATTTTAAACTCGATTTTAACAAAATTGAGTTATTTGTAAAACTCGATATCCTCAAAATCAAGTTATATGAATATTTTTAAGTGGAACTCGACATTAGTAATGTCGAGTTTCACTTAAATTTTCAAAAAAATTTAACAACAAAATATGTATAAAACTCGACATTGTTAATGTCGAGTTCCACCTGTAACTTAGCATTTTGCTAAATAGTTTCAAAATATGGGCATTTTACTGTATAATTTGTAAATAAGGGACAAATATCCATTTTCCCCGCATTTCTAACATGATGTATATTTTTCCTTTTGAGAGTCCTTTCTAACATGGTGCAGATTTTTCCTTTTGAGAGTCCTACCAAACGCTAGACCCTTTCAATAATGAAAACGTTGTCTTCGGCAACATTCTAGAGCCCCTCGTCACAATTACATGCAGCGACGACATCTTGTCCTCATCTAAATCATATTCTACCACATTAGCAATCAGTTTGTTCCAATTCTTTGCCATCACTTTCGATGGTACAGCTTGAGATAGTTCTTCTCCAGTTGTCTCGGGATCCCCGAAATTTTCTATAACAATTAATTAAATTAATTTGGTTTGATTAATACTAATCAAACCAAACTAATTTCGTATAGAGAATAAAAAATACTATTGTTCAAGAGTGTATATATATATATATATGTGTGTACATATTAAAATGAGATCCACTTTACCTTGATTAAGGTTGTGCATGATCACGGAAAACTGAAATTTAATTCTCAATTTTGATTTTGATGTTGGAGAAAGAAAAATTCATTGGTGCTGGATCCTGTGAGATTATGTGGCTAATGTAAACAATCTCTTGGGTGAGAGATTGGTTTACAAAAGTGACAGTTTGTTAGAGGAAATTGATCATCAATCATGATATAGTACACTCACAATAATTTTTATGGCGGTCAAAAAATTTAGGGAATCAATTAAATTGAGTTTATATTGGTCAATAATTTTAGGACGTTCTAAAAATAACTCACCTATTTTTTGTAATTGTTTTTATTTTTTTAAATTAAAATAATTATCCCCCTTTTTTTTTTTTGAGAAAAAATTATCCCCTAATTTTAAGCCTTTTAAAAAAATTAAAATCCAAAGCTTTTATTAAAGATAATGAGGCCAAGTAAGTCTTGATATATATAGGCTATATAGCTGCAGTAGAACTTCTTCCATCCAGACTACTTAAGTTTGAGACGCATTTAGCATGCCTTGTAGAGAAAATGGCAAAAAGAGAGTAAAGGATTCTTGTTTAGGGGTTATAATCTTTACTCTTTAAGGCCTTTTTCTGAAAGAGAGCTTTGGGATTAGTATAAAATGCCTTAGGCCTAGACCTAAAATTGATCCTATGTTTTTTGGGTTGCGTTTGACATTAGCTGAAAAATGCAACTTTTTTTGTTATTTAACTTATTTTTGCTACTATTCATAAGGCCTATTATGTTTTTTGATACTATTCATGGGTCTCACTATACTATTTCAGCTAACTTTTAGCTTTATTTATAGTACTTTTAATAAAAAGTTTTCAGTTTCAGCTAAATAAGCTAATCCTAAACGGACTTATATCATAATTAAGGAAACATTTTCTTGACCAATGAATTTATTTTCTTTAACGTGATCAAACCAGTTTTGGCAGACCATTGAATCTAATTTCACTATGAAGAAATGTGCATTGTTGCCTAGGTATGTATGTTAGATGAAGAGTAAGAGTCATAAAGAAATTTTGGCTTAAGTGGCCTTAAGCCTAGGCCTAAAGCTGACCCTGTATTAGAATATCAGAATGAAGAAAACATTTTCTTTGAGCGATGAATTCCTTCTCTTTGAAAAAACAATTATGCTTTAAACAAAACAATTACAAATCATTCATGTTATGGAAATAAACATTCATCAATATAAAAGGGAGCATGGAAAAGATAGGGTAAAGGAAACAACCTCCTGCATGAGCACACTTTGTTCTCGAAAGGATGTTTTAGGGTTCAAAGAAACTTATTCAATTATCCTTGAAACCTAAAAACCCTAATTCTTGTAACAATTCTCAGAGAGGATCAAAGAATATCAACACTCTTTTAGTATCAAAACGTATGCCCTTAGAGCGTAAAAAAAAAGGTGTTGAAATATGAGGTTCAGTCTCTATTTATAGAGGTCAGAAATCCCTAAAAAATAGGTATGGACGATTAGGGTTTGAATCCGGACGCATCCTTTTGCGAAAAGGTCGAAAAGGGTGTGCATTATCGTCATTCGAAGGCTGTTAGGCCAAAGCCCAACCAAGGAAAATTCGGCACTTTCAAAGTGCCATTCGGCACTCCAAAAGTGTCGAATTGGCTATTGGAGTCCGAATGCGCTTTCGCGTTCAGGCACCAATTGGACACTCTTTCTAGGGTTTTTTGGCCAATCCTTGTACCTAGACGCGTTTTCATCCCCCATCTATGATTTTTTATCTTTTTTTTGGATAATTCAGGCTTTTTAAGAACAATTATCTTGACCCATTATCTTGTGGATAAATCCCTTAAAATAGATCTTGATAAAGTTCAGATTTATTGTTATCCAATCATCCCTTTGATTCCTATGCATGCATCTCCATTTTAAACACTAATTATCAACCAATCACAAAATTATTTAATTAATTTTAATTTCTTGACCAATCAAAATTAATTTAAATTAATCGTGTGTGGTTGACTCTTCCTAGACATAATGCATATGGACCGTGCAAACTTGATCATGTGATATCTTTCGATCCGATGTGAAAACCGGAAACACCGTTGTGACCGTTAGAATCGTAAGATTATTTTTATGATATGTAATGAATGACATGATGCACGTAATGCCAATACAAAATGATGTATGTAATGCAAGAACAAAATGATGCATGTACTGCAAGAATATTTTTTTTGTACATAGATGGTCACTCCAGTCATTCTCCTTGATTAAATCATGGGTGCAAAATCGAGTGTTTACACCATTTGTTACGGCCATTTGACCATTGTGGTCCATTGGTTATGAGCGAGTTTATGACTAGCCTTTAAATGCTATAAGGTCGTCTAGTACTCTGGACGACATTATATTACTCACTCATTAATTGCCCCCTTCATTCCTTTATCGTCATATATGACAATTGAAGGAATATGAAGGGTCCTTATTGCTCGTGGATGTTTTTTGAGATTCCTTATCCATTACATTTAATGCGATGTGACTTAACCATCAAATCATGGGCACTTGTCATTGTCTTACTAGCTAGTCGATTAAGTGTGCTTTCTAGATTTTTTTGTGCCTTAATTTTCGTTCTTTTTCTAAAAAACCTTATGTTTCCTTATGTTTCCTTTTTTATTTCTCTTGTGTTTTCTCCAAGCTTGAGTCCTCCTGCATTTCTCTAGTAAGATTCTTTTCTTTGCTTTTTCATGGTTGATTATACCCTTGTTGGGAAAAACTCCCATTCCGTCTCTTTTTTCTTTGCAAGATTAGGCGTTTATCTTGAGTTTTCAAGTGGCCAATGCCCTCAAGTTGGTTTGTTTGTGTCGCGTAGTTGTGCTCTTATCCTTGTGTTATTCAAACTTTATCCTTTAATTCGTCAATCTCTAATTCAGTACCATATATCAAGAGAAATGGCTAAAGAGAGGGTGAGGGACACTGAGGTCAGGTTGATTTAACTAAATACAGGCTTATCGTCTAGTGGTAAGCCTATGGGCATGGAGATAGACACAGCTGTGTCCAAGAATTCATCGTCTTCCGAGAAAAAACCCTTCCATGTGCCTTTGGAAAGGTGTGTGTCTTAAAATAGAAACACATTAGGAGATTTAGAAAAAGGTTCCAGTTCCCTGAGGGGACCATAGTCTATCTTCCTCATCCAAATGAAAAGGCATGTGCTTTTGCTCACAGTGAAATGTGTTTCTATGAAGCCTCTTTTTTGTGTGGTCTTTGTTTTTCTATCCATCCCTTTATTATGGAACTACTTAGCTGTCTAAAGATAGACCCAGGCTAGCTTGTCCCAAACACTTTGCGGATAATAATTAGTTGTATGTCGATATGGATGTTTGTCCATGAGGGAAATATGATAAGACTGAACGAGTTCTTGTACCTTTACCGCCTTAAGCCGTCCACTCATTATGGGAACTATGAGCTTTGGCCGTGAGATAGGAAATTTAGGTTTGTTAACGATCTTCCCTCTTCTTTTTGTGACTGGAAGTTAAGGTACTTCTTTATTTCTAGGACTACTTGGGAAACCATTCTTGACAAGGTTTGGGGCTCGGTTCCCAAGTTGCTGCACAAATGGGAGATTCCCTCGCTTGGTGCATGTCTTTCCGCTTCTAGACTTATTATCATCATTATATTTTCATGTAACTGCTTTTGATTTACCTTCTTGCAGCTTTGATTTGTCCAAAATTGGACTTTTCTTGGGGGATTGAAGACTTTGACGAGCTTGTTGACCCACGGTCTTTGTACGACCAATTTTTTGGTCTTGAGCCACCTGTTTATGTCCTTCGGTTAGTTATTATTATTAATTTAATCAAATCTTTTGCCATTTTACTCTTATTTGCACATATTTTACTACTAGTGGCCATTTTAGTAGTTTTTAAGTTATTTGAAAAGATGCATTCCACGAAGAAATCTTTCAAGTGATTATCCTAGGAAAATTTATAAATAACAATGGAAAGATCATACAAGCAAATAAAGAAGAAGGATAGTCGTTTCCCTTAGGTCGTGTTTGGCAATATGTAAAATGTTTTCCAAGTGTAAAATATTTTCAGTTGAAAATATATTACATAAAGGAAAATATTTTCTGATGTTTGACTGTGTTGTGAAAATTACACCGAAAAATTACTTCTTGCATTTGGTCTTGGATGTAAAAAATACATTATCAGAAAATGTAAACCTAAGCCAGCCACCAACCACCACCACCATGGACAAGCACAACCCACCACCACCCACACAAAATCTAGATCGGGAGGAGGGAAAAAGCCACCACCACTGCTCCATTGCCATCACCACCCACAGAAAATCCAACACCACCCACACAAAACCCACCACCATCCACAGAAAATCCACCACCACCCACCAAAACGCCACCACCCATATCACACAAAAACCACCAAAACACCACCACCCACACCACCACAACAACAACAAAATCAGAGATCAAAGAAAACAAAAATTAGACACAAAACCCAGTTGGGGGTTTGGTTCAAGTTAGAGAGAAAATGTGAGATGAGAGAGAAAAGACACTAGATTAGTGACATGCAATCTCCATCCGGCCTTGGTTGGTCTAAGGGAAAGAGAGAGAAGGCAGATCAGCAAGTGGCGGTGACGAGATCGAGAGGAGATGATCTGACCCAAAGGGTGGCGGTGATGAGATCGAGAGGATTACTAGGCTATCTAGAGAATGATGGCGACGGGCTTCAGGCAGCAGTGATGATCAGACTTAGTTCAGCCTCTCTCTCTCTCGGTTGGAAATTGTTTGAAAGTAAAATAGAAGTGTAATCTATTTTACACTTAAGGCCCACATATTTTACTATCAATGAATGAAATTTTCGATTTGACCGAATTTTCTGAGCATCCCAAATAGGAGCATAGTGTAAAATGTTTTCTTGATTTCCTTTACAACTGAAACAAACGAAGACTTAGTCAAAATTCACTCCCCACAAAAAGAAAATAAAAAGAAGTTACAGTTTGTCCTTTTATCCTCTCTTTGGAAATGGAGGCAGGTGTCGGTGTGTCATGTGTCATCAAATTTTCAACAACATTAATGGAATGGAGTAAAAACGAAAACCGCTAACTACCTAAACACCATATCTACCAACAATAATATTTACTTTGATGAGTGACGTACCGATGTCTTCATTACTATAATTTTACTATTATAGGGTCCGTTTGGATAGTACTTATTGTTGAAAACTGAAAACACTGTAGTAAAATAATTTTTAAACGTGTGAATAGTGCTGTGGGACCCATTTTTAATATTTTTTCTTAATAAAGTGCTTGTGGGTCCCATGAACAGTGCGTGAACAATAACTTTGTTTCCGCACAGTGAAATAAGGTGCATGAACAGTACCGATTACTATTCATGCACGTTAAAAAAAAACACAAAACACAGCAAATATAATCCGAATCAAAACAGTCACGTAATATCAAATTTTAAATTTTACTACTTATAATCTCAAAATTTTAAATTTTACTAAGTGGCGGCTCCAAAAATTTATTTCAAATGGGTCATTAAGAAACTTAAATTAAACAAAATTTAATAAAAAAAGAACTTAAATATATCGAGTTATTGATAAGGAAAAAAAAAACATACAAATACATGAAATTTTACAATTTTTTTCTACGAGTTTTCATATTTTGAAATTTTTACATATAGTTCATTATCAATTGTCATTATCTATTTTTTTCAACATGGGTAGGTGTGACCATTTTATTTTGTTAAATGTATATAACATTTTTATTTTTATGGATTTGTCATTATGTATATGTCGCTATTTTTATAAAAATATTTTGATCTAATTGGCAAATCTTAACTCATGGCACTGTATTAACACACTCATTCATGTATAAATGATATACTAAGTATTTACTTAACCAATAAAAAGCATGAACATCACTAACTTTACTATTTTTTTTCTTGAATCACTAACTTTATAACTAAAAGTTTTAGGATGACTGATGTGTGTTTTTGTTTGGTTTTGGGCTAGACTGATCTGATCAAGGTGTGCAAAAATATTTTTAAAGATCTCTAGAGACATATATAAAATTGATTGTTCAAACTAAGAATTCTCTATCACATGTTGCTCTCTAAAGATCTTATTAGCTATATAGAGGGTACTTTTAGTTTATGAGACAAGATCAACAAAATGTGATTTTTATATACTTACATTTAGATGATACTGCAATGTCATGATGGATAGGTAGGTCTTATATTACTATATGATATAAGTAACCATGTGGTTTATGAATTTGAAGAGTTATATATCGCAGGATTTATTCATATGTTCATATGATGAAAAAAGACTGCCTTTTGCCTTTTATTTTATTTTATATTTCTACTTTATGATATATGATTTTTTTAAAGAGAATTTCAACCTATGGCGTCCACTCTTGATGATAGTTTTTTATCATCGGACCAAAACACTAATCAGTTTTTGGTATAGGCGGGGATTGAACCCCAAGTCTCTTATTCAATTATTAGAGATTTTACCAGTTGATTTACATGGGAACATTGGAGTGGAGGTTTCTTGGAAATTTCTTACTTACATTAAAACACCTACCACCAACTACCAACTACCTAAAAACCACACTGGTCAACAATATAAATAGAATGGAGAAAATACTAAAAACAATATATGTCAAGCACTTATTTAGATGAGTGATGTTAAATTTACTATAAATTTTACAATATATGAGTGATGTTAAATCTACTATAAATTTTACAACATAATATTTACAATAGTCCTTCTAAGAGCATACAAAAATTCTTATAAATTTCAAAAAATTACAAGAGTCCGTCTATATTTGTGCTTAGTGCCATATATATAGTTCATAGCCGATCCCAAGCTCTAGTAAAGGAGAGGATGGTTGTGGACCCCAAGCTCTAGTAAAGGAGGAGAAATTATATCTTATTTCAGGTGTATATGTCATCTCTCTCACAGTAGGTGGGTCCCACAGATGTGTGGGGCATACCTGCTATGAGAGAGACGACATATACACCCGAAACTGGGTATACCATCTTGTAAAGGAGAGGAGGGTTGCAGACTTGCAGTAGATTAATAGCCAAACTAAATTTTAGTTATTCTCTAATGAAATGAATGATGTGATGGACCTAATCTATTCTGTTAAGGATCCATTACCAACTCTAATTTTTGGGACTAAAACTTTGTTGTTGTTGTAGACTACCACTTCAATGACTTCACACCCAAACCTATTACAATCTGTAACTTAATTTTTTTTTTAATGGTCCATGTGTGAGGTGTTAGATTAACTAGTCGCGAACCCCGCGCATTGCGTGTGATAATATTTTTAGAATAGTCTCTCATTAATATAAATATATATATATATATATATATTTCAATTTCGGCTATTTTAATAAATAATAATGTAATTCATAATTATATTTTCATTTATTATAGCAACAATCACAAATGTAATATATATAATTTTTGTCATACAAAAAAAAACAATAAAATTTTTCTTAAGAATTCAAAAAGTACGTTAGTGGAAATATTAATTTTTTAATAAAATTTATTTATAATATTTTGTGTATCATCAAAAAGTATATAAAATATGGAAATTATTCTTTTAGTTTTAAATAAACTTTCTCCAACCAATTTTTTTGGTAACTAAACAATTAATGAAACTCATCAAAACTACAATTTAAAATAAAAAAGAAAGGGAAAAATAAAATATTGTAACCATTTTTCCTTTAAAAAAGAAGAAGAAAGAGTACAATTCCAAAGAGGAAAAAAGTAGAGGAATTTTTTTGAAAAAAGAAGAAGTATTGTGTTAATGCTGTCATAATCTAATGTAATTTCTAATCCAATATGTGAAAAATAAATTGATAAATAAATAATTTTAAACACAAAATTGAATTTTTTTTCCTAAAAAATCTCAAAGAATACACTAATAATAAGGAAGATGAAGAATAACATAAAATATTCGTAAATACTTAAAACAATTACCCAAGCATCTAAGAACATCATATAAAAAATACATAACAATTTACTATTAATTTGTTAAACAAATTATTTTTAAATAGTGAAAGAAAATTCCACAAAAACCATTGTCTTCAATTGAAATAACTGTTTTTCATTAGCCTGTTCAAATTATCTTATGGTTTTCCTAATAAGCTAAAACCTGACAATAACACAAAATATAACATATTATAATATGATTTTTTTCCAAATTAGATCAACAACAAACACCATTCATTAAAAGTATTAAGAGTTGTAAATAAAATGATAAAAAAAATATATGAATTAGAATTCTAAAAAATATTTGCATCAAAGGTAGAAAAAAAAACACAAATATTCATCAATCTAAGGTAGTAATGCAAGAAAAATATATAATAATAATAGATCCAACAAAAAATGAAAAAAAAAAATTGAGAGAGAGAGAGAGAGAGAACCTTTTTTGTACAGGAAAAATATGTATAGAATGGTAGAGAGTGACAAATTTATAATAATATATGTAGACAACACTTTTGTTTTGATTTTCCATTGATTTATTATTTAGTTATAACATCAAAACTAAAGTAGATGAATATGGAAAGTTAAAACCGCCTAAAATGAATTTGTAAATTCAATATATTTATATAGTTAATATTGTAAAAAAAAATTAAACTTAAGAAATAAATATGAAAAAAACTAATGATGTAACGATTGAGGTGACTCAACAAGAGTGTATCAATAATAAATACTATGCTTTAGCTTATATATATATATATATATATATATATATATATATATATATTTATATATATATTTGGCAATATACTTCCTTTTGCTCAAAATAGAAAAAAAGAAAAAGAAAAAAGATTAATTTGACAATGTTGTGAATTATTGTTTGTTCATAGCTTTATTGATGATTATAAAGTAATGTATCACCAATAGCATACAATGTCTCCTAACATGAGATAAGCTAAGCGAGGAAAACCAAGACATACGAATATGAATATCTGTAGTTAAATGACAATAATGAGCCAAAGAGTCGCAGCCCATCTTTAATGATTTGATTAATACTTCAGAGTCCCCTTCAAGAGTGATGTTGTCGAAGTCGAGTTCAAGTGTAAGCTCCAATGCTCTCCGTGCAGCCAAGACTTCTACCTCTATAACTGAAATGGGCATAGGTATTTGCTGAGTAAGTGAAGCCATGATCAGTCCTTGGTCATTACGGATCACTACTCCTAAGTAGGGGTGTCCAAGCAAAACCGGGACCCGACCCACCCGCAAAAACCGTCCGATCCGGACTGACAACCGGCCGACCCGACGTCGGTGACGGGTCGGCGGCGGGTTTCAGCTTCCTTAACCCGAAAACGGCGGGTCGGTTGGCGGTTTTGAGGCTGAGAAACCGATTTTAACCGACCCAACCGAGAGTCTGAAAGATCCCGGCGAAATTTCCAGAATCCGGCAAGTTTTTTCCAGATTCCGGCAAGTTTTTTCCAGATTCCGGCGAATTTTTTCCAGATTCCGGCGAAAAACCCAGATTCCGGCGATATATTTCCTTAGATCTGGTCAGATTTTGACTGGATTTGGAGAAATCTCATCAAATCCGGTGAGATTTTCGCCGGATCTTGCGAAATCTCACCGGATCTAAGACAAATATCGCCGGTATCTGGAAAATTTCGCCGGAATCTGGGTTTCTTCGCCGGACTGTGTGTTTTTTCACCGATTACTCGTCGTCTTCTCAGATCTATGATTCCGACCGACCCGCCCGCCACCCGTTGATGACCTGAACCACCCGACCCGATTACTCCGGCGGGTCGGCGGCGGGTGCGTTTTTTCTCCACCCGATTCCGGCGGGTCGGTTCCGGGTTGGGCACAAACCCGACCCGGACCGACCGGTGGACAGCCCTACTCCTAAGCTAGCAAGTCCTTCCTCTGCGAAAATCGTGCCATCGAAGTTGACTTTATAAGCATGTTGATCCGGTGCCTTCCAAGCTGCTACCTGACAGGGTCGAGATTGTTGAAAAACCACACTGCAAGAAGCTCTCTCCAAGATTCGGTCTTGAGTAAAATCAACACACCTTTTAAGTAAAATAGCCGCAAGTTACAATTAGGGTTGTTCGCGGTGCGGTACTGTGCGATTTTGGATCATTTTTAGCACCGCACTTTGCGGTGTAGTTTAGCTAAAACCAAAACTACACCACACCTTATTTTTGCGGTCATATGTGCGGTGCAGTGTGGCGCGGTGCGGTTTAAAGTTTAGCCAAAACCAAAACTATAACCGCACCGCACCTCACCTCATTTATGCGGTCACATATGCGGTGTGGTGTATAAGATGTGGTTTGAAAGATTTGAAGTTGGTATATTTTTCAAATTTTTGGTTTTTTTTACCCAGCTCAAAACTAATTTTTTCCTTTGTTTTGGTCTAAGTTTTAAACTATTGAGTTAGTTTTTCTTTATTTTGGGTTGACTTTCCTAATTAACACTTGCTAGGGTTATCAAACTATATTTTTTCTTTTTGAAAACTAGGGTTATTAAACTATTAATAATATATTTAATATTAAAAATAATTAAATATATTGATATATAGAGAGGGTGTGGTGCGGTGCGGTTTGTGCGGTTTTCTTATTGTAAAACCGCAAACCGCATTGCACCACGCGGTGTGGTGCAGTGCGGTATACTATTACTTACGGTGCGGTGCGGTTATGCCATTTTGCGAATGGTTTTGATGTGATTTTTTCGATTTGTGTGATTTTTGCGATTTGGTGAACCCCCTAGTTACCATGTTTGGCCTTTCAAAACTCTGCCACACTTGCAATTAAAAAAAAAACAAAATTTCTCTCCAAACTAATTTGGAGAGAAACTCTTCAAACTTATCATATATCTTTTTTGTTATGTGCGAATTTTGAAAATCTAACCGTTAAATTTTATGTTCCTTATGTTCTTAACATGCATATTAAATTTCGTTCAAATTAGATTTTATTTACTATTTGATCAATGAACTTATCTTTTATACACAATTTTAGATTATAAAAACTTGAAATTTTAACATATGTTTGATGACATAGCAATTAGTTTTTGATTTTCTTGAAATTTTGCAAGCATGAATAATATAATAAGAATATGCAATCCAACAGTTTGATTTTCAAATTTTACACTTAATATAAAAATATTTGATAAGTTTAAAGGGTTTCTCTAAACTTGTTTGGAGAGAAACTTTTTCTTTAAAAAAAACATAAACTAAATAACCGATTAAAAGCAAAAAAACACTGTCTGACTGCTTTTTTTTTTTTTTGGTATATTAAAAAAAAAAACCCGGTTAAAAAAAAAAAATTGCAATTAAAAAAACCCTAACCATCTCTTTTCGTCACACTACGCTTATCATCTTCTCTCTCTAAAACAAAACGCCTACCAATACTGCGACACACAGAAAGGGAAGCAGGAAAAAAAAAACTTGCGATCCAGTGGAGATTCGTACGGCCGGCCATCGCCACCTGATCTGCTGCTCTGCTTCATCTCTCCTCTACAACCAAATTTCTCTAAAGGTCAGCGTACTTTTTGCTTCTTCAAATACTGTTTCGGTTTTATGAAACTTTACATCATTGATTTTCCTTTTCGAATCAGCATATTAAATCTCCTATATGTATATGTTTTTAGATTAACACCAGATGTTTATACTATAAGAATTACCATGTTCCTTGTCTAGGGTTCTTTTTTTACTCCTTTTGAAATATAGATGGGTTTGTTTCTTTTTCTATGCAAAAATTATAATTTCCCGTTTTAAGTACTGGTAACATAAGGGATTTTGCCCTTCATTGTAATAGCCAAATTTCAACTTTGATGTTTATAAGTCTGAAAAAAAGCGTAACAAGCGATACAACTTGGTTTGATTTGTTACGATTTAGGTTTTTTGGTTAGGAGTAGTTTTGTTTAATTTATGTAAATACACGGGTTAGCTTTGGTTTAATCTCTTACCCTATTGTCTTATTTGGGTTCGCTGTCAATTTAGGGATTCGAGATACGGAGATAGAGATCGCTTCCGATCAGCCTTCTGTAACCGCCTGTCGATTTCGATGCGAAGTACGGCGAGGATTCGAAGAGCATTGTAGCCGCTGCCTGTAGCAGGGGATGTTGTTGATGTGGATCTGGCTTCCAATATTCAGAAGAAGATCCGCCGTGCCGATCCATTGGGCGTTTCTTTGCAACTGACCGAGGAGGAGAAGTGTAATTCACGAAAAGAGAGGTGTTTTTCTATTTGTGTTTTCTTTTTAATTATTGAATTGGTGTTTAGTTTCTGTTTGTTATTTAGATTTGGTTATTTTGGTTGGATTGATATCGATTTAGGTGTTTGGATTAAATTTGATTTTGATGAAGGAATCTGGGTAAAAATGCTTTAGTTTGGGCTATTCGAGTTAAATTAGGAATTGGGTTTATATGTTTTTTTCTCTTTTCTTTGCTTAAGTCTAAAACGTGGGAATCGGAGTGTGTTTTTTGGGTGGGACTGTTTCTTTTTTATCTAAACGTGGGAGTGTGGAACTGTGGCAGTGTGGGAGTGCTTTTTAAAAAAAAAAAACTCTAAACTTGGTAGTGTTTTGACATAATTATATTCCATCTTCTGCAAAAAGAATTCCTCAATCAAGGTTTAAGGGTTGGCTACCTATTACCCTAATTTGGCATTTATTTTTTTTCAATTTCTCGAGTTCTGTTTTGTCGATTATTATATTGGTTAGATATTGTTTTTGTTTGGAAGATTTTTGTTAGATTTGTACTTTTTCGCTTGCCCCTGAAATTTGAATTGATTTAAGTTTTGTTGATTTTTGCATTTAGGTTACATATGGTTTTTATTTGGCAGTTTTTTTGTTAGATTTTTTTTTCCCCTCAATTTTGACTACAATTAAGGATGATGTGGCACATAGGAAAAAGCACCAATCTAAAAATTTGCCACGTTCACAGTTAAAAAGCGAAACATTATACTGTTTCAACAACACTAGAATACCGTTTAATATGAATCCAAAAAGAAAAAGAAAAAAGAACACTGTATAATAGCCTCTCAATATAAAAAGAAAACTAACTGGTTAAATCTTAAAATACGTTCGGAAGGCTTGATATGGTGATAGAGAAGGACACAAAGTTCGTCAGAACTAAATGCAAACCAACCAAGAAAATAAGTTTCACTCCATCGGTTCAATATATGTTCTAACTGCAACAGTGCCCATCCCTTCTCTGCAATTATAGGAAGGTTAGTATACTCTTTTCCAATTCAACTACTGCATAACTTTTTTATTTTTTCTCGAACGGTTTCAATTGCTTGATGGTGGTGGTAGCCTGGTGGTATTTCTTTCTGTTCTCTCTGCGCCTTAAGGAATATGGAATCTTTGGTTTTCCTTTTTTCTTTTTTTTCGTTTTACCCCTGCCCTTGGATCTGACTTTTTGTTTGTTCATGCTCTTTTGTTTGTGTTTTATTAGTATTGATATGGTTTAAAACCAAATGGTAGACCCTTTTGTTAAAACGGTATTTTAACCAAGTGTTTTAATTGTTTTATGGGTATTTTTGTTGGATCTTTTTATAAGATATTTTGGTTGGATTGTTTTAAAGGTTTGGCGGTTAGATTTTGGTTTGCATAGTGGGTCACCACACGTTCAATTCCATTGTTAGGGACAGCTAAGTGGTTCAACATTACCTGGTGGTTAGTCAGCTAACTTTTTTTTTACCTGTCTATATTTGATAGATGATGGTAACTTGGCAAAGAAGTGGTCTACTAAAGAACATCTCTACCCAAATGGAATGTTTGCTCTCTGTGTTCAGCAAGAAAATAAAAAGATTAGGATGTAATTGATGTTATCTTGGTTCTTGGATTATATTTTGGCTAATTTAAACCAAAATCCTAAACCTTTATCTTTTAGAACTTTGTTTTGTCTGTGTAATGCTGCCAAATCTTTCTTTGTTTTGTATGTGTAACGTTTTTATGTTCATATATAGTTTCCTTGCCACCATCAAATTCAAAGAATCTGCAATTAAAGCCAACCTTCTCTGAAGAGCAAAATCCGAACCCCAGGTAAGAATTCTGATATGCTTTCAATTGAAACTCTACCTACCCTGTTATTATTTACTTTTCGTGTTTTAGGTTGCTATGGCTGAATGGTTGGCCTTTAGTTTGTCGGTCTTAAAAGGGTTTTCCAAAAAAAATTTAATTATGTTCACTTTAGGGGCTATGGTTTCTTCTGCTTTATATCTTATTGTGGTAGAAATCAAACACTTTACTGGGTTTTGAAACTTGGGCTTCTTCTTCTAGAGGGGGAAGATTGTTTCTTTAATTTTTGGTTATTGGTACTAGATTTACATTACTTTGCTATAATTATTATTTTTTTCATACGTGATGCGTAGAATTGGATCATGGGTGAATTATAATTGAATTCATAGATTGATGGGTTTAGATGTAGAGGGTTTAGATAATTCAAATTATTGGACACATTGAATTTTTATGTTCTTATCTGAGTTGTGATTTAAAAATATTGTATATTTTATATCAAGCTGAATTGCATGGTGTCATTTCTTCCAAATTCTAGACCTTTACATAAGACTCATTGAGACAAAAGATTTTTGAAGATAGGCCAACTCTATCATAGCATCACCCTATCAAGATTTTTATATTTGATGTTTATTTTACAGAAATTCACTGTTTTCATTTGGATTTTTTTTTTATTTTTTTTCATGCCAATACAACATGATATTTGTTTTATTTACTACAAGGATTTTCATAATTATTACAATATGATGAGTCTTTTTTTTTTTTTTTTTTGATAAGTAATAAAGATAATTTCATTGATATTAAAAAGAGAGAGTCACCCAAGTACACGGGGAGTATACAAGGGGAACAAATCAAAGACGAACAATATGATGAGTCTTAAGCCTTGATGTTTTTTTGCTGATTCTTTCCACTGTAGCGGTAATACTATTCAATATCCCAACCAAAGCACTTAAGTTGTTCACCTATTTCAGACCTTTGTACAACCCCTTTCAATTTTCAGTTCAAGCCATTAATATCTACACTACCTGCAAGGTCTCTTTCTCCATGTATATGTGTATGTGTGTGTAAAGTTTGTCTTTTTTCTCTATTTATGTGTGTAAAGTTTGACTCTTTTATGACTTTTCAATGGGTGGTATTTTCATTTTGGTTGGGATTGGTTAGGTGTTTCCAGTTAGAGCGATTTTTGTAAAGGATGTGCAAAAGCAAGATGCTTGGTGATTGTCTTTAAAATAAATAGATTACGACTTTGAGAATTTACTTTCTGACTTAAGTGAATTATAAATATTGGGGCCTTAGAGCTTATTTCATCATAATTTACCACAAATCAATCGATACTGTATGACCTATTATCTATATATTTTTAAAAGAAAAGGTTTGTAAAAGGATTTTTTTTTAAATTAAAAAAACAATTTTGCCCTGTTTGAAGCTTTTCAATGGGTATCACTAAGACTTAGTAAGAAAACCACAAATATGATAAACCATGTGTAAATTTACTTTAAAATTTGATTTACAGTTCACACTGTTGTTTTTATTACATTCCTTTGCGTTATTCTATAGACTCTTACATTTATCATTTTCATTATGTTATGATGTTTAAAAATCATTTATTTTTAGGATTGACCTTCTTGCATCAATTTATAGTGGTGGTAGATGATGAATTTTGATAAATGTCAGGTTTTGGGCAGTATGCTCTATGTGGGGTTTGAACTTCATATTTACAATTGTTTTAAGCATGCTTCATGTGAACTTCCTTTTCTTTTTTTGTAGAAGAAGCAGATAATGAGTTGGCAGATTTCAAATCAAGGTTTGACTATGTTTATCATAAAATCTCATACCCACAAATATGTTCTACCACAATTTTGATGAAATATGTATCTGTATTTTTAGTTTAATGTTGATGACTTTAGAACCCAAAAAAATTAAACCAATGCCATTTGTTATGAACTCAGTTTTTTTATTTTTTGGCTTAAAGGTTGATTATTATTTTCTTTGGTTTTTTAACACTTATGAACTCTATTTTTTTGTTGATAAGATTCCTCAATTTCCTAATTTCTTCCAAGTGTTTGGAAAAATACTTTAACTTAACGCATTTGGTTGGGTTTTACTGATTTTTGCAGCTTGGTTGGTAAGTGTGTGTATTAGTGTGAATTTTTTTTACAAAATTATACGGCGTGGTATTACTAAGAAGAAAATCCTTCTAACATGCAGTTAAATTTAAAACAAAAAATTGTTAAATAATGAATAATAATCTCCACCAAGTGAAAATGTTTGAATAGACACAACGCATCAAGAAACAGGTGAAGTTCGTAGAGCTTGCCACATAGGATTAGATTAGACAGTTGCAGATAGTTTTTGTAGTTGCCTTGGACCTCTTGGTGTCTGTACAATGTTGTTTGCTTCTACTTCTATTGATCCTCTAATTCACTAATTGTCTTCTATTAATGTTTTTGATTTGTCTATGGATCTTAATTATTATAGTTTGCTTGAATGCTGATTTACTTTTTATTTATCTCATACTTCGTTTTACATTGAGAAAAGAGATAAGAGTTATTTTTTGTTTGTTTGTTTTTTTTTTTGTTATTTGTTGGCTTATAAATTCTATTCAGTTCTTTTATGTATTTCTATACAGTTTTATAGGCTCTATTCAGTACTGTTAGTGGAAGCAATTAGACTTGCTTGGTGATTTTGTTGAAGGAGCTTACAGGTATTGATATAAATTATTATTATTTAAAAATTTTCATCAATTATTAATATACAATGAATCATTGGATGCTATTAAAAGAGAATTGGATGTCAAATTGTAGAATAAATTGGGGTGGGGTTATTATGAAATTTATTGACATTAAGAGTGTTTGGTTTTACATTGTAAATCTTTGATGAATTGGTATAATTTGGTGTTATACTTGATACTAATTTGGTGAAAAATTAAGTAGCTTGAAGAAGTTGAGAAAAGAGAAGAGCCTAAGAAAGGGAGGAAATACATTCTTGAAAAGCATTGGATAAAGCTTGAAGATGTAAGCCCAATTGTATATTTATTGGTTCTTTTGTAATACTTATTAGACCAAATGTAAGAGCACATTTTGATTGCACATTATGATTATTGTAATATATTACTTCATAATATTTGTATTTATCTCATTTTTAATATTATTTCATAATATTACATGTTTCATCTTATATTAGAGCCAATTTAGCTTTCAATAATTGAAATTTGAGAAATGTTTAAACTTGAACATGTTAACATTTGATTTAAAACAATCCCGTGCATCGCACGGGTTAGCGACTAGTATCTATAATACCCAAAGTCTGACAATTATATTCATTAATAAGCAAATATTTGATTTTAACATTTTTCCGATTTTTATTTATTAAGATTTACACAGGAACACTAGAGCGGAGCTTTCGTGGAAATTTCTTACATGAAAGCACCCTGCCAAAGTCAGATTACACGTAACCAGGTCCAATAAGTCTCTCACCACACTAATTTCCATAACTTTACCACACTAATTTCCACAACTTTCCCACGTGAAGAGACTAGAGAGTGGTGGAATTATAACTCACATGAACCCACTACTTTGTTTCCACCACTTACAACTAGTTACGTGGTAAAATTGTGACAAAATTGTGAAAATTGGTGTGGTGTTGGACTTTATCAACCAATTCCTCTCTGTGTGTGAAATTATTGAATGAGAAAGTCTAATAAATGTTCCTACAAAATAGAGCCTTATCCACACCAATTTCCAAACTAGATGACTTGACTAAAAGATAACCATAGACACATAACCCATCTCCACTGACCACTATTTTTATTTGAGTTATCAACAAAACACACCTAGCTGAGTTCAGAGATTTAATTATATATATGATGTTTTAGAAAATATACCGAACGGTGAGACTTCAACGGCATTCATCGATGGCGTTACTGGCTTCGTCACAGCGAGTAGCAGGGTGATGCACGTTTGGGTGGAGTGAGTTTATCTGCTTAGCTTTGTGAATCTCCATTTCAACTGGGCGTTCTCATAAATTAACCCAAAAAAAGGTAAAGTTGTTTGACTGATCTGATCAATGGAGGGATTTCTTCCCTAGTTTATTTCCCATTCATTTTTTCTTCAGTAGTATTTGATTTCTTTTTTTTTTGGGTATGCAGATCTATATATATAGTGATTCAATATTTATTAGTAGTGTATTTGTAATGGCTTTAATGGGAATGGAAACTGCCTCATCATCTTTCCCAAGTTCTTCTACTGAGCGATGGAAGTATGATGTTTTTCTCAGCTTTAGAGGCGAGGACACCCGAAACAATTTTATGGATCGCCTATCTATTGAGTTGAAAGAGAAAGGCATTAAGACTTTTAAAGATGATGAAAATCTTGAGAAAGGAAAATCGCTCTCACTAGAATTGTTGAAAGCAATAGAAGAATCAAGATTTGCTATTGTCATTCTCTCAAAAGGCTATGCGTCTTCTATTTGGTGCTTAGATGAACTTGCAGAAATCATTGCTTGCAAGAAAGATATTAAAATGGCAGTTTTACCTGTTTTTCACTATGTTGATCCATCTGATGTACGAAAACAACTGGGAATTTTTGCACAGGCATTTGTTAAACATAAAGAAAATGAGGAAAAAACAAGGGTGGATAAATGGAGAGATGCTTTGAGACAAGTGGGCAACCTCACCGGATGGCATTTAAGGGATACTAGGTAATTTATCTCGACATATTTGTTTCATTTAAATATTCAAATGACCCACTTTCTATATATAACTTTATTTGGAACCTTAAGCAAATCTATATACGTCTTTCATTGTACTTCTTTCAATTTTCTCCTAAATGGATCAATGTACATGTTTTTGTTTTAGTCAACAAAATTGAACTTTAAATATGAATCATATTTTTTTGTCTAACTCATTTACGGTTCAAACTCAACGCATTTCCTATTTTTTTTAATTGCAGACCTGAGTCACAAGATATCCAAGAAATTGTAGAATGGATATCGCTCAACTTGAAATATGATGCATTCTCATATATTACCAAGGACCTAGTAGGAATATATTCTCGACTAGTGGAATTGGAGTCGTGCTTAGCTCTAGGTTCAAAAGATGTTCGCTTTATAGGGATTTGGGCAATGGGAGGGATGGGTAAGACAACTCTTGCTAGAGTTGTTTATCATATGGTTTCTAAAGAATTTGAAGCTCGTGGTTTTATTGAGTATGTTAGGGAAAATTTTAAAAAATATGGTCTTGTTAAACTACAACAGAAAATTATTGATGATGTTTTGAAGGAAAAGAATTTGAAAATAGAAGAGGAGTATGATGGAGTTCTTAAGATCAAGAATAGGTTATGTCGTAAAAGGATTCTTCTTGTTCTTGATGACGTAGATGAGATGAAACAGTTAAAAATGTTAGCTGGGGAGCATGGTTGGTTTGGTTCTGGTAGTAGAATTATCATAACAACAAGGGATGTGCATTTGTTGAAGGAACATCAAGTAGATGAAATATATGAAGTTAAAGGATTGAATGATGAAAATGCTCTCCAACTTTTTTCCTTGAAAGCTTTTAAAAAAGAGCATGTCCCTGATGATTATAGAGAGCTGTCTAACCAATTTTTGAATTATGCTGCTGGCCTTCCTTTAGCTCTTGAGGTTTTGGGTTCCTTTTTGCATGGAAGAAGGACTGTTGAATGGACAATTGCATTAGAGAGACTCCAAGAATTTCCAGACGAAGCAATTCTCAAAGTACTTAAAATAAGTTTTAATGGACTCCAACAACCACAGCAGGAAGTATTCTTGCATATTGCATGTTTTTTTAATAATCAGAAGAAAGATTATGTATTAGAAATACTAAATATTCTTGGCCTTTACCCTATTATCAGCGAACTCGCTGATAAGTCTCTTTTGAAAATTATGGATAATGATATAGTGTGGATGCATGACTTACTTGAAGAAATGGGTAGGAACATAGTTCGTCAAGAGTGCCTTGATGATCCTGGGAAGCGTAGTAGATTGTGGGATTACAAGGACATTGACAAAGTGTTAAAAAAAAATAAGGTAAGGTTATTTAGAGAATTTGAGCTCATTCCCTACCTTCATGTTTAACAATTTGGAACTTGAATTGTAATGCTAATAATTAATTTTGCAATTCACCAATTCTTTCTTGATTATTAGGGTACAGAAGCACTTAAAGCCATGGATATTGTGAGTACTTATGTTGAACAAGAAGATGTATGTTGGAACCCTGAGGCCTTTTCGAAGATGGACAATCTTAAATATCTTAGAATTTATGGCATTCTCCATGTCCCCACACACCTTCCTAATGATTTAATAATTCTTGATTGGATTTTGTATCCTTCAAAATCTTTGCCATCAAGTTTCCAGCTAGATGAGCTTGTTCAACTTTGTTTGCAACGAAGCAAAATCCAACAACTTTGGACAGGAATAAAGGTAAGTGTGTTATTAAGTATCCTCTTAAAACTTTTCTCTAAAATTACAATAAATGTACATAATTATTGTAACAATATTTTTTCTTCTAACAGAATTTTGACAAGTTGAAGTTCATTGACTTGACCGACTCCCGAGACCTGTTTATAACTCCAGACTTCACTGGAGTTCCAAATCTTGAGAAATTAGTTCTTGAAAGGTGTACAAATTTACGCAAGTTTCACCCATCTATTGGAATTCTTAAAAAGCTTATTTATCTTAATTTACAAGATTGTGAAAGACTACTTCGTCTTCCAAGCAAGTTTGGAATGGAGTCACTTGTGACTCTTGAAATTTCTAATTGCTCAAACCGCAAGGCAATTCCAAAATTTGTGGCGAACCCGAAATATTTATAGGAGCTTTCTTTGGATCGCACTGCTATTGTGGATTTAATTAAAAACTTGCCAGAGAAGCTATGGATAATCAAAGGCCTAGAGATACTTGATTTGAGCAAAGCAGATATGGTAGAGCTGCCTTCATCAATTGAACGTTTGACTGACCTTACTTCATTGACTCTAAGATATTGCAAGAATCTTGTGAGCCTTCCTAACACCATTTGTAGTTTGAAGTTGCTTAAGTCTCTTGATCTTTTTGGATGCTTAAAATTTCGTAACTTGCCAAAGAACATAGGAAATGTAAAAGGTTTGGAGCTGCTTAATTTGTGTTGGACAGCCATAGACAAGGTTCCTTCTTCCATTGCCCTCCTTAAAAATCTCAAACATCTATATATCTGTAGATGGAATTCATCTAAATATTATTCCTTGCCAACAAGTCTTGAGCCGATGGGCTTAATATTTCCTTCATTAATTTCAGCAAGTCATGTTGGACAGTCACGTGGTTTTTGGTCTTCAACCGACAGTCACATGATAAGGATGGCAATAATAATTGAGGCAATAAAAATTGAGGAAATATTATTGCCTTCCTTATCAGGCCTTCAATCTTTAACATATATGCATCTTAGTGACTGCAATCTTCTGTCAATCCCCAATGACATTGGCTGCTTGTTCTCTTTAGAACACTTAAATCTAAGTGGAAATGGTTTTTTTTCCCTTCCTGAAAGCATGTCTCAACTCTCTAAACTTCGAAGACTCCATTTGGAGGGTTGCACTAAGCTTCAATCATTGGAAAATGTTCCTTCAACTATTGATACTGTAATTGCAAACAATTGTAGCTCACTGATGGGATTGCCAAAACTGCAATTTTATACTTTAAGGTCAGATCAGTCCCGTGTGAATTTCCAGTGTGTTAACTGCTTCAAATTGTTGAGATATTTTCGTAGCAGTAATATGCTTCAGGTATCTCTCTCTCTAAGTTCTAAACATTATTTCCTAAAAAAAAAAAATTCTAAACATTAATTATGCTTTGTATATTTCAGGGGCAAAGTGGTAAACTACCAGACATCTTTGACATTATTATTCCTCAAATTTATTCTCCAAAAAGTTTTAAATGTGTATCTTTAAGTCATGAATTGAAGGTACAAGTGCCTTATGGGTGTGATGAGCTGAAGGGAATTGAGTTGCACGTTAGTTTTTCAGTCGCAAAGGCTTCTAAAGATTTTCTACTTACATGTTGGATTAAAGTCAATGGATTTGAAAGCACAACACCAATACGCTCTTCGTTGAGGTCAAACTATGGTGAAGCTACATCAAGACTCCTTTGGCAGCTTTATTTGTCTTCTCACTATTTCGACTCCCAATGGGGAGAAAATTTTCGTCAAATTGATGGCAATGGATCCAATAGACTTGAGATTTTTTTGAAGCCCAATATAATTGAGATTAGAATAAGTACTTCAAATAACTTGAAGGTGGAGGAAGTTGGGATTCATTATGATATTATTAATAATTCAGCCTCCAAACGTCCCAAAATAACCATAGCCATGCCATGATGAGGATGATGGGGCTGGGCTTTTTGAGGGAAAAAAAAAATTTTGACGAATGCCTCTAAAGATATGGAGGGGAGGTGAAATTGAATCGAGTATAAGAGAATTTTTTGAGGATGATGGGGCTGGGCCTTTTGAGAAGGCTATTCAATTGACGAACCACCTCCAAAGATATGGAGGGGAGGTGAAATTGAATCAAGTATAAGAGAATTTGTTGACTTCTTTGCCCGTAAGTCATCATTGTTCTTCTTTCTATTACAATTTACAAGTCTTGATGTTCTTTTTATTTTGGGGAGGGAATCCAATGAAATGAAAGTGTGGGTTTTGAATTGTTTTAGCATGATAACAAATTTAATTTGTTCTTGGTATATAATAGAGATTTTTTCTTTTTGTATTTCCCTTACTGGCATTTTAAAAAATAAAATAAAATCATTGTATTGTGCTAGTTGTACCTTAGCATTTCCTTTTGGCTTTCATATAGCCACATTTTTTCTCTTTTTTTTTTTTAATAATTTTTAAAATCAGGTTGAAATTAAACTTGCCAAAGAACCTATGGATAATCAAAGGCCTAGAGATACTTGATTTGAGCAAAGCAGATATAGAAGAGCTGCCTTCATCAATTGAACGTTTGACTGACCTTACTTCATTGACTTATTGCGAGAATCTTGTGAGTCTTCCTAACACCATTTGTAGTTTGAAGTTGCTTAAGTCTCTTGATCATTTGGATGCTTAAAATTTCATAACTTGCCAAAGAACATAGGAAATTTAAAAGGATTGGAGTTGCTTAATTTGTGTTGGATAGCCATAAGAGATGTTCCTTCTTCCATTGCCCTCCTTAAAAATCTCAAACATCTATATATCTGTAGATGGAAAGCATCTGAATATTCCCTGCCAACAAGTCTTGAGGCGATAGTCTTAGAATTTCCTTCATTAATTTCAACAAGTCATGTGAATCCCATAATATCGGTGCATCAGATGAGCTCAGAATGCGGTTCCCGGCAACCTCTTCAATTATTATTGCTTTCCTTATCAGGCCTTCAATCTTTAACATATTTGCATCTTAGTGACCTCAATCTTTGGTCAATCCCCAATGACATTGGCTGCTTGTCCTCTTTAGAACACATTAATCTAAGTGGAAATCATTTTGTTTCCCTTCCTGAAAGCATGTCTCAACTCTCTAATCGTCGAAAACTCCATTTGGGGGGTAGCGATATGCTTCAGTCACTGGATAATGTTCCGTCAACTATTGATTCAGTAATTGCAAACAATTGTACCTCACTGATGAGATTTCCAGAACTGCAATTTTATACTTTTAGGTTAGATCACTCCCGTTTGAATTTCTAGTGTGTTAACTGCATCAGATTGTTTGGATATATTGGAAGTAGCCGTAACATGTTTCAGGTATATCTCCCTCTCTAAGTTCTAAACAATATTTTCCTCCAAAAAAAAAAAAAAAAAATTCTAAACATTAATTATGCTTTGTATATTTCAGGGACTAAGTGGTGAACTACCAGACATCTTTGACATTATTATTCCTGAAGGTTCCTTTCCTGAAGTTCGCTTTCTAGATTGGTTTGGACATGAATCTGTAAGTCATGAATTGGAGGTACAAGTGCCTTATGGGTGTGATGAGCTGATGAGAATTGAATTGTGCGTTGTTTTGTCAGTCCCAAAGGTTTCTCATACCTTTACAAATTTCCACTTACATGTTGGATTAAAGTCAATGGATGTGAACGGGCATCACCAATACACTCTTCTTTTAGGACAAAATATGGTAAAGTTAGATCACATCACCTTTGGCTGCTCTATTTGTCTCCTCGCTATTTCAACTCCCAATGGGGAGAGAATATTCGTTAAATTGATGCGAATGGATCCAATAAAATTGTGATTAGCATAAGTACTTCAAATACCTTGGAGGCGGCAAAAATTGGGATGCATTTGTTATACACATGGGGTCGCTGTGAGGATCTGGGTGTAATGTATCGTGATCACTATGATTCAATCTCCTAAGGTACCCGAAATAAGTGAAGCCGTGATGAGGATGATGGGGCTGGACCTTGATGGAGAAGGCTATTCTAATGACTGACCACTTCCTAAGGCTATTAGAGAATTTATTGACTTCTTTTCCGGTAAGTCATCATTCTTCTTTCTATTACAATTTACAAGTCTAGATGTTCTCTTTATTTTGGGGAGGGAATCCGATGAAATGAAAGTGTGGCTTTTGAATTATTTTAGCATGATAACAAATTTAATTTGTCCTAGGTATGTAATAGAGATTTTTTCCTTTTGTATTTCCCTTACTGGCATTTTAAAAAATAAAATAAAATCATTGTATTATGCTAGTTGTACCTTAGCATTACCTTTTGGCTTTCATATAGCCACATTTTTTCTCTCCTTTTTTTTTAATCAGCTTGAAATCAGATTTTCCTGTTGTCTTGTTTGTGCACTTTAATATAATGGAAGGAGGAGATCAAACGTCCAAGAATCTTGAAGCCCATTGCGGTGGTAATTGAGAGGGATAGAAACCAAAGGCACACTGAGGAATTAGCAAACCTTGGCTCTTGCTGAATTTGTCAAGGACTCAAAATGGTCAGCTATTATTATTTGATTAAATTATGTTCTTTTTTTTTTGGTGAGCTACAAATGCAATGCTCTTTTAAACTTCTATATACAAATGCATATTGAAATTTCTCTTCCTTAGTATTAATATAATTGTTGTTTTGCTTTTTCTTCCACAGTTTGGTGTTTACTGTTCTCAGATTATGGCGTAACCGTTTCACCTGTACTTAGGGAATTCCCATTTGATGGTTCCTTTTGTTGATTTTGTGGAAATTACAATGTTAAAGTTGGGTTCACCTGAGCTTGAGATCAGTTTTGCCATGGCCTGGCTCCTGTGGCATAATCTTGATGAAATTAAGTTAAGAGAAACTGCAAGTTCTGTCGAGACTTTGTGCAGCATGATGGTGGAATGTTATTGATGGATCGAGCTGTTACATTAAGTCTTGATATTGGAATACAAGACCTTATGGTGGACTGTTCCAATTTCAGGTTGATCCATTGAAGTTGAATGATAGCTATTCGTCTGAGGCCAAGAAAGATATAAAAGTTCTCACACTGCAGGTTGTTTTAAACAAATTTCTTCAGTTTTCGTGCAATATTAAAGAAGTGTAATCTAACGCCCATGGTTTAGTGGGGTATGCAAAGGAGAATGAGGAGACCTCATGTCTGGAGGACTGTTCTCTCTTTTTTCTTCCTTCTGTACAGAAAATTTAAGTTAATTAAAATCTGTCTCTTTAGTTTCTTTTCATTTTACTTAACAAAAAAAAAGGTTTTTTATTATTATTTTTTTTTAAAAGACAGTCTGATATACTAATGTTTTCTATAAATTTTTTCCCCATGCAAACAGACCTGCTCGTTTTCAGAAGTAGATTTTGGACCATGATTTGCATTTTGCATACCTACATGTAATTGAAGTTGCATTAAATGAGCTGATAAACTTTGCCAGGTCTTACCTAATGAACGCTACTCTTGAGAGTTTTTTAGGACTTTGAAGCACCAACAAGAGAAGCTTAGCTCTAATGTACTCCCATGCCTCTGCACTTGAACAGGTACCAGGCTTTATCTGAAACGTTTTGAGGACTTTGATGCACCAACAAAGTTTACTATAATAGATACAAGGCCATCTCATCCAACTGGCTTCCAAAAACTGTTTTTCTTTCAAAACACTTGATACCCTTTCATTTGATCCACTGACAGCATCATATATGACTCAAGTACCATTCTTCTGAACTAGGGCTCCGTCTGGATTCCCCCAATCATGCCATAGGAAAATACTACAACTTGATCCCACTTCACACTTCCAGTAATGGCTTAACAGTGCTTCTAAGATTTAGAATTTTCTTTCAAACTCAATAGCTGTCTTGAGGAATGTTAGTACTCCAGAAACTCATCTTTTAAAAGATTAGATTGAACCAAGCTACCCAATTTGAGCCTGCCTTTGCAAAAAAATCCCATATATGTCTCATTATGGCTGCTTTGTTCAATTCTTCCGTTCTTCAATCTAATCCACCTTCTCTCTTTTGCTTGTATACAATACCCCATGCCAGGATACTTAGCCCCTAGAGCTGAACCATTCTTTCCTTTCCAAAGTTAACTATTAAATTTATGTTCTAAAGCCTTGATAATCTACTTTGGCAATATGTAGATGCTGGACCAGTAAACCAAAAGGCTATAAAGAACTGATTAAATCAACTGGAGCCATCCTGCAAAGGAAAGATTCCTTGCTGCCCAAGATTCAATTATGCTCTTATCATGAAGGGGCTTGCATTTTTTTACCAAGTCTACTAGAAATGAGAGGAACCCAGAGATATCTTACTAGTAGTGAACCTTCATTGAATTGCAAGAGCTCAAGAGTTTGCTTCTTCAGCCCATCTGGAACAGCAGTTTGGCAAACTCACTGTTTTGAGAGTTAGAAACCCAAACCAGACAGACATAATTGTGTCTCAATTTCGATTTACATCCAATAAATGCAATATACTCATATATATCTTTAGGGTGGCAAGGTACAATTCTCATCCCAATTGACATGAGAATCTTGAACAGCGAACCTCTCAAAGGAGCAACTGGGGTACGGTAGATGTGTTGTGGCTAGAGCAGAGATCAGTGCCCATCTTCGGGAGCAAAGGACTTTTTTTTATTTATAATTTATATCCAAGGGAAGGGGGTAAGTAGAGATATCCCTCATCTCAGTTGTCACATTTCTCAACTTGAATTAACACCATTATTCACTTGTATGTAGGACCAAAACCAACATATTGACCCTGACACAAAATATAGAAGTCATAAGTTCACACACCTACAAAGACACACACACACACACACACACACACACAGACACACATATATATATATATATATATATATATATATATATATATATATATATATATATATTTATACATGTATGTATGTGTAAATATGTGTGTGTGTGTGTGTGTACATTGTGTAGTATGAACATAGGAAATGATAAGAAGTTGATGAATTTGCATGACAGCAAGCTTTATACCTATTCATTCACTATAAGACAAATCTTTAGCAACAGGCTAGGCGGAATCTTCATAGTATGAATCAAAATTATTAGGAGAAAAATGGACAAATTATTAGACTAAGATACTGGATATAATAGAGCAAATTATGTTAGCTTCATTCTTCAAGCAGTCAACTCCCAAAACATGGATAATAGTTGCTGATATATAATAACGCTAAATATTCCTTCAAACAAATAACATTAAGTAAAATTCCCATTTGTAATTTTTGAAGCAGGAAAGCTCCAGCATTGAACATGAGTACATGACAATATGTGATTATCAAAATAGACAAACCGGAACCTGCTGCTGAAATCAAATTTTAGGGAAAAATGTGGATATCATGTTTCGGTCACTTAAAAAAAATAATAAGAAAAATACCATACATGCTAATAAGTAGTAGGAAAAATTAAATAATCATTAACAAAAAGTGACTTAAAATGTTAGTTTCAGACTGTAATTCACATCTACACTCCTTTCATTGGACCACTTGTTTGATATGTCAGTTATTCTTCCTTTCATTTTCCCTTTTTCCTCCCTCTCCTCCAGGGGAAGACGTTTCTTGGGACTATTGGTTTTCCAGCACAAGTTTGGCTTACATTTTTTTTTTTTTTTTGAGAATCAAACTGAATCAGCTATTATTAAATGAAAATATAACCAGCATCAGATAAAAGTACAGGTAAAATGTGGGAGGGAACCTCCTCCATCCAAACCACTAAACAACTAACATGTTTAGCTAGGTTATGAGCTACAAAATTCTTTTTTTCTTTTAACATGAGAAACTCTAAAATTGAGAAAAGAGTTTTCATGGAATCTAATCTCCTCAATGAGATTGCCATAAGAATCTAATCTCCGAATCTCCCCCTAATATAATGGAGTTGATCTCCGAATCTCCCTCTAATGTAATGGAGCTGAGTTGAAGATCTTTGGCAAACAGGATAACCCTAAAGGTTAAGTTAATATTTATTTTACTCCTTAAGGTTTCAAATTTTCGATACTCTCCCTTAAAGTTAGGGAATCGTTTTGATTGTAACAATATTTTTTCTTCTAACAGAATTTTGACAAGTTGAAGTTCATTGACTTCACCGACTCCCTAGACCTGTTTATAACTCCAGACTTCACTGGAGTCCCAAATCTTGAGAAATTAGTTCTTGTAAAGTGTACAAATTTACGTGAGTTTCACCCATCTGTTGGAATTCTTAAAAAACTTATTTATCTTAATTTACAAGATTGTGAAAGACTGCTTCATCTTCCAAGCAAGTTTGGAATGGAGCCTCTTGTGACTCTTGAAATTTCTAATGGCTCAAAACTCAAGAAAATTCCAAAATTTGTGGCAAACCTGAAATTCTTACAAGAGCTTTCTTTGGATCGCATTGCCATTGTGGAACTAATTAAAAACTTGCCAGAGAACCTATAAATAATCAAAGGTCTAGAGATACTTGATTTGAGCAAAGCAGATATAGAAGAGTTGCCTTCATCAATTGAACGTTTAACTAACCTTGCTTCATTAACTCAAAGATATTGCAAGAATCTTGTGAGCCTTCCTAACACCATTTGCAATTTGAAGTTGCTTAAGTCTCTTGATCTTTTTGGATGCTTAAAATTTCGTAACTTGCCAAAGAACATAGGAAATGTAAAAGGATTGGAGTTGCTTAATTTGTGTTGGACAGACATAAGAGTTGTTCCTTCTTCCATTGCCCTCCTTAAAAATCTCAAACATCTATATATCAGTATATGGAGTTCATCTGAATCTTATTCCTTGCCAAGAAGTCTTGAGCCGATGGGCTTAGTATTTCCTTCATCAATTTCCCCGCCAACACGTCATCTCATGGACAAACATTTTTTACAAAGGAGATTAGAATAAATTTCCATGCCACTTCTTGAACTAGTATTGCCTTCCTCATCTAAATCTTATTCCCAACCAACAAGTCATCTCGTCAACGAATTTTTTCTTGAGAGGTGCTTAGGATTTTTTTTCCGTTCAATTTCCTCAACCTTCCTTATTAGGCCTTCAATCTTTAACATATTTGCATCTTAGTGACTCCAATCTTCGGTCAATCCCCAATGACATTGGCTATTTATCCTCTTTAGAACACTTAAATCTAAAGTGGAAATCATTTTTCTTCCCTTCCTGGAAGCATGTCTTAACTCTCTAATCTTCGAAGACTCCATTTGGAGGGTTGCACAAGGCTTCAATCATTGGAAAATGTTCCTTCAACTATAGATATTGTAATTGCAAGCAATTGTTTCGAATTGATGAGATAGCCAGAACTGCAATTTTATACTTTTAGGTCAGATCACTCCCATTTGAATTTCCAGTGTGTCAACTGCTTCAAATTGGTTAGATATATTGGAAGTAGTGGTTACATGCTTAAGGTATCTCTCTCTCTCTCTCTCTCTCTCTCTCTCTCTCTCTCTAAGTTCTAAACATTATTTTCCTCAAAAAAAAAAATCTAAACATTAATTATGCTTTGTATATTTCAGGGGCAAAGTGGTAAACTACCAGACATCTTTGACATTATTATTCCTTACGGTTACTTTCCAAAATGGTTTAACTTTAACAATGAATCTAGTAATCATGAATTCAAGGTACAAGTGCCTTATGGGTGTGATGAGCTGATGGGACTTGGGTTGTGCGTTTATTTTTCAGTCGTTGAGACTTCTAAAGATTTTCTACTTACATGTTGGATTAAAGTCAATGGATTTGAAAGCGCATCACCAATACGCTCTTCTTTTAGGGAAAACTATGGTGGAGTTAGTTCATGTCACCTTTGGCGGCTCTATTTGTCTCCTCGCTATTTCGACTCCCAGTGGGGAGAAATTTTTTGCCAAATTGATGGGAATGGATCCAATAAAATTGAGATTAGAATAAGTCCTTCAAATAACTTGGGGGGGGGGGGGGGAGGGGGGAGAAAGTTGGGATTCATTGTGATATTATTAATGATTCAGCCTCCAAAGGTACCCAAAATAAGCGAAGCCATGATGAGGATGGTGGGGTTGGGCCTTGTGTGAAGAAGTCTATTCAAATGACGAACCACCTCCAAAGACATGGAGGATGTAAAATTGAATCAAGTATAAGAGAATTTTTTGACTTCTTTGCCTGTAAGTAATCATCGTTCTTCTTTCTATTACAATTTACAAGTCTTGATGTTCTCTTTATCTTGGGGAGGGAATCCAATGAAGTGAAAGTGTGGATTTTGAATTATTTTAGCTTGATAACAAATTTAATTTTTCCTAGGTATATAATAGAGATTTTTTTCTTTTTGTATTTCCCTTATTAGCATTTTAAAAAATAAAATAAAATCATTGTATTGTGCCAGTTGTACCTTAGCATTACCTTTTGGCTTTCATATAGCCACATTTTCTCTCTTTCTTTTTTAATCAGCTTGAAATCAAATTTTCCTGTCGTCTTGTTTGTGCACTTTAATATAATGGAAGGAGGAGATCAAACGTCCAAGAATCTTGAAGCCCATTGTGGTGGTAATTAAGAGGGATAGAAACCAAAGGCACGCTAAAGAATTAGCAAACCTGGGTTCTTGCTAAAGTTGTCAAGGACTCAAAATGGTCAGCTATTATTATTGATTAAATCATGTTCTTTTTTTTCTTTTTTTTTGGTGACCTACAAATGCAATGCTCTGTTAAACTTTTATATACAAATGCATATTGAAATTTCTCTTCCTTAGTATTAATATAATTGTTGTTTTGCTTTTTCTTCCACGGTTTGGTGTTTACTGTTCTCAGATTATGGCGTAACCGTTTCACCTGTACTTAGGGAATTCCCATTTGATGGTTCCTTTTGTTGATTTTGTGGAAATGACAATGTTAAAGTATGGTTCACCTGAGCTTGAGATCAGTTTTACCATGGCCTGGCTGCTGTGGCATAATCTTGACGAAATTGGGCTAAGAGAAACTGCAAGTTCTGTCGAGACTTTGTGCAGCACCATGGTGGAATGTAATTGATGAATCGAGCTGTTACATTTAGTCTTGATATTGGAATACAAGACCTCATGGTGGACTGTTCCAATTTCAGGTTGATAGTTCCATTGAAGTTGAATGAAAGCTATTCGTTTGAGGCCAAGAAAGATATAGAAGTTCTCACACTGCAGGTTGTTTTAAAAAAATTTCTTCAGTTTTCATGCAATATTAAAGATGTGTAATCTAACAGCCCATGGTTAAGTGGGGTATGCAAAGGAGAATGAGGAGACCTCATGTCTGGAGGACTGTCCTCTCTTTTTTCTTCCTCTGTACAGAAAATTTAAGTTAATGAAAATCTGTCTCTTTAGTTGCTTTTCATTTTCCTTATTAAAAAAAAAAGTTTATTTTATATTTATTGATTTTTAAAAGACAGTCCGATATGCTAATGTTTTCAATATATTTTTTCTCCATGCAAACAGACCTGCTCGTTTTCAGAAGTAGATTTTAGACCATGATTTGCAATACCTACATGTAATTGAAGTTGCATTAAATGAGCCGATATCCCACTTTGCCAGGTCTAACCTAATGAATGCTACTCTGAGAGTTTTTTAGGACTTTGAAGCACCAACAAGAGAAGCTTAGCTCTAATGTACTCCCATGACTCTGCACTTAAATAGGTACCAGGCTTTATCTGAAACTTTTTGAGGACTTTGATGCACCAACAAAGTTTACTATAATAGATACAAGGCCATCTCATCTCACTGGCTTCCAAAAACAGTTTTTCCTTCAAAACACTTGATACCCTTTCATTTGATCCACTGGCAGTGTCATATATGACTCAAGTACCATTCTTCTGAACTAGAGCTCCGTATGGATTCCACCAATCATCTCATTGGAAAAGCCTACAACTTGATCCCACTTCACACTTCAGTAATGGCTTAACCGTGCTTCTAAGATTTAGATTTTTTTTCCAACCTCAATAGCTGTCTTGAGGAATGTTAATACTCCAGAACTCAGCTTTTAAAAGATTAGATTGAACCCAAGCTACCCAATTTGAGCCCGCCTTTGCAAAAAAAAAAAATCCCACATAGGTCTCATTATGGCTGCTTTGTTCAATTCTTCTACTCTTCAAATCTAATCCACCTTCTCTCTTTTGCTTGTATACAATACCCCAGGCCCAGGATACTTAGCCCCTAGAGCTGAACCATTCTTTCCTTTCCAAAGTTAACTATTAAATTTATGTTCAAAAGCCTTAAAAATCTACTTTGGCAATATGAAGATGCTGGACCAGTAAACCAAAAGGCTATAAAGAACTGATTAAATCAACTGGGGCCATCCTGCAAAGGAAAGATTACTTGCTGCCCAAGATTCAATTATGCTCTTATCATGAAGGGGCTTACGTTTTTTGCACCAAGTCTACTAGAAATGAGAGGAACCCAGAGATATCTTACTGGTAGTGGGCCTTCTTTGAATTGCAAGAGCTCAAGAGTTCACTTCTTCAGCCCATCTGGAACAGCAGCATGGCAAACTCACTGTTTTGAGAGTTAGCAAGCCAAACCAGACAGACATCTATATACAAGGAAAAAAAAAACCTGCAAATTAGTTTCTTATTTTTATAGTTGTGTTTCGATTTCCATTTACATTCAAGAAATGCAATATACTCATATCTTTTGGGTGGCAAGGTACAGTTCTCATCCCAGTTGACATAAGAATCTTGAACAGTGAGCCTCTCAAAGGAGCAACTGGGGTATGGTAGATGTGTTGTGGCTAGAGCAGAGATCAGTGCCCATCTTTGGGAGCAAAGGACATTGTTTATTTATCCAAGGAAAGGAGGTAAGTAGAGAAGCTGGCAACACCACAACCAATATCCTAAACCTGAACTAACCCTGTAGAACAGATATCCCTCATCTCAATTGTCACATACTTGAATTAACAACATTATTCACTTGCATATATGACCAAAACCAACATATTGACCCTGACACAAAATATAGAAGTCATAAATTCACACACCTACAAATACATTTACATATACATACATGTATGTGTGTATATAGATATATGTGTGTGTGTACACTGTGTAGTATGAACATAGGAAATGATAAGAAGTTGATGAATTTGCATGACAACAAGCTTTATACCTATTCATTCACTATAAGACAAATCTTTAGCAACAGGCTAGGCGGAATCTTCATAGTATGAATCAAAATTATTAGGAGAAAAATGGACAAATTATTAGACTAAGATACCGGATATAATAGAGCAAATTATGTTAGCTTCATTCTTCAAGCAGTCGACTCCCAAAACATGGATAATAGTTGCTGATATAAAAATAACATTAAATATTCCTTCAAACAAATAACATTAAGTAGAATTCCCATTTGTAATTTTTGAAGCAGGAAAGCTCCAGCATTGAACATGAGTACATGACAGTATATATCAAAATAGACAAAATGATTATCAAAATAGACAAAATGCAAAATGGAACTTGCAGTTGAAATTGAATTTTAGTGAAAAACATGGATATCTTGTTTTGGTCACTTAAAAAAAAATACCATACATGCTAATAAGTAGTAGGAAAAATTAAATAATTATCAACAGAAAGTGACTTAAAATGTCAGTTTCAGACTGTATTTCACATCTACACCCCTTTCATTGGACCACTTTTTTCCACTTTTTTGATATTTCAATTATTCTTCCTTTCATTTTTCCTTTTTCCTCCCTCTCTTCCTGGGGAAGACATTACTCGGGACTATTGGTTTTCCAGCACCAGTTTGGCTTACTTTACTTTTTAGTTGACTGTTGTTTTTTTTTTTTTTGGGTTTTTTGGGGGGGGGGGGGGGGGGGGGGGGGGGGCGCTTACAGGGAAAGCATGACTAAATGCACAATAAAACCAAATAAATAATTTTTTTCTAACTAGAAGATTAAAAAAATTCATGCTATTAATGACTTCAAATTTACCTTTAAGATAAATCTTATATTTTGTAAATGACAAACAAAAACAGTATCAAATGCTACCTACATAGCCAGTCATACCACTGGAGAAAGCAAACACATGTAAACAAAAGAGGGGTATGACAAAAAATTAACCCTTTGAACAGACTCAACCACCCCATGTATAAAATGCATAACACCACCTAGGAACCACCAAAGCCAATTCACCCAAATTTGGCAATTCATGCATGATTCCCATTGCTTCACCACACAATCCCTTCTGGTTGGCCATTTATGGGTTTCATATAATCTTTTGGCAGAGGAATAAAGCAAAACAAGCGTGTCTCAGGTGGTCCTTTCTGCCAACTGCATATTAAAATTAAGCTCCCCTCTCATTCAGTCCCCTCCTATTTGAACATGTGGATACCGAATCTAAACTAGGATAATGTCTCCGCTGGGGTATTAGAATGCACCACTCGCACTCATTTGATAAATTTAGGCAAATACTACCATACAAACTCCTGTATCATTTGACTTAAACATGCCAATATCTCATAAATCTCCTTTATTTGATGGTGTGATCTACTGCAGAAACAAGTCCATGGATCATCCCTTTAGCCTCAATGCAACTCCACCCTAGTTTCTTCTTCAGATCCTTCTCATTCCATTGTCCAAAACTTGCCTGTAGATTACTCAATAGAGTATGATACCCAATATTATCAGGTTCCAATCCAAAAGCCTTTGTACTGTATATTCCTGAAGTATGATATCTTCATGGACTCTACAAGCTGCAAGAAGAGAACCCCAAATCCTACTATCAGGAAAATCACCATTTTAAATATTTAGGCTAAGGCCTCTTTTAAGTTTTCCATATCGAGCCAAAAAATCCACAACGCAAGTCTAATGATCCAAATCAGGTTGAATACCAGATATGCATTTCATGGAAATATAAACTTCACGCCCTTCTCTGACAAGACTAGAGTGGCTACAAGCAGACAGTAAGCTTAAAAAGTGACAGGTTGGTTTATTATTTCCCCCCAGCATTAGACCAAAAAGTTCTATGGCTTCAAAAAAAAAAGCCCATGAGTTCCAAAGCCTTAATCATTGTTATCCAGGTTACTAAATCTTTGACCAATATCTCTGACCCCACAAAGATGCCATTGGAGCCACTTTGCACGGTAGTGGCAACCTTGAAATTTGGTGAGGAACCCGGTGATTACCACAAGCTTTTCGCAGCATTCATTGACACTTTGGTTGGGCTTATAGTAACGACGTCGGCAGATTAATGCTTGTTGGTTGGCCTAAAATGGAGAGGTACGACTGGAGGTGGTGCTTACTATTGGAGATTGAATGTTCAAAAAGTGTGTAAAACACTTATGAACGTTTAGACCTTCAATTTACAAAATACCAACACAAACTTATTATCAAACAACGTATGTGCGGAATATGAAAATAAGCTAACTTAGAATTGGTAAAACAATTTAAACCGAAATTAATCACAGCCATAGCAAGAATTAAAAGGTAAAAATTAAGGGAAGAGAGATGCAAACACAAGAACAACACAACAATGTGTTATTGAAGAGAAAACTGAAATCCTCGGCGTAAAACCTCTCCGCCGCCCTCCAAGCGGTCAATAATCCACTAGAGAATGAAATTAATATAAACAGCAAAAGACCCTCCAAGCCTAATCTACCTAGTGTACCTAAGCTCTCTAAGCTTCTTGCTCCAATGAGGTTACGCCGAACCTTTGTATTCTCTAGCTTACCGGATTCCGCTATAGCCCATAGCATCAACCAATATCAATTGGTCCCTTCCTAACTGCTTCCCAAGCACCAAATAACCTTCTCACATATATGGGTATGGTGAGAAAATGATTTGGCTAAATGTACCGTTCTAGGATGTAACAATGGAGAGGGTGAGAGTAGAGGAATTTTGGAGAATTAAAGGATGAAGATTGCGGATGAGTCAATCTTGTTATTTTTTCTAGGGTTTCTCTCTCAAAATTCTCTTTGAAAGCTTTCTACAATACGTGGGTATAAGGGGTATTTAAACTAGTGTGTGTTTGGAATGCGAAAGGTCAGTTTTCCCCAAATAGAGTGGTCTGGCGATTTGACCTCACAACTTGACTGAGTTGCGAGCTAACTGCCTAGCTAAACTGGAAATTTTGTCCTGTAGTGCTCCAGTTGGTGTGACTCTTTAGCTCCTCTTCATGCTTCACACATATGCCTCCTTTGGCGACTTGCCAACCGCCATCCAGTTGCAAGATCCCGTCGCGAGGCCCTGCTTAAGTGCACACTCTTGAGCTTTTCTTCACACTCTCTCACATACTACCCTTACATGATTCCCACCTAAATACAGGGTTTCTAAATGCTGAATTATAAGTAAATTGGCACGGAATAAAGCCAACAAAATGATTGAATAAATTTAATCTTACAGAGATCAAAGGCTAAGGGCACCTAAGTCTGGCAACATATATGAGATTTGGGTAGCAAAATTTTGAGATTTGGTTTGTTTGAAAAAGGGGGCTTTTGATTTTTGTATTTATGGAATTGGAGGGATGGGTTTGATGGTTGCAACTACCATGGAAAGGCAACTCTCGCGTCTTTTTCCAGATTTGGGTGGCGTCTTTGTGCGGTAGGAAATGGTGGTTCTTCCGTAACAGGAGCAAGAGTTTTTTTTTTTTTTTTTTTTTTTTTTTGTGAAGGCACAGGAGCAGGAGTTTTTAATTCAATAGGATTTAATATTTTGTGAATGCTCTAAGATCTCTAGCATTGAAGACTTAAAAAAAAAAACAGATTTTATGTACTCAAACACTACTTTATTTATTTTATTAATTTATTTCGCAATTTATCCAACGTCCAAGTTTCTAAAGTCTATGATAGATAGTAAATAAAAGATTTGAAGTTCAATCTCTACTTACACCAATCTTGATTGAATAATAATGAGTTATCATTCGGAGTGGATGCCATAAGTTGAAATATACTAAAAAAAAAAAAAAAATATATATATATATATATATATATATATATATATATATATATATATATAAAACAACCATCAAATAATAATATAATATACACTTCATACTTCTCTCTCTTCTTCTCTCTACATCAAACCCATGGCCAGTAAACAAAAAAAAAAAAACCACAACACCAACCCCCACCACCGAACCACAACAACCCACAAATCACTATCCACCACCACCACTACAGGATTAACACATCACAAACCCAAAAATTTCAAAATTTCCATACCCATAGAATCACACCCAACCATGAAGATCCACACCCATTGCCATTGCCAAACCTACTGTCAAATCACTAGCCACCACCGCTAATCAAACACCACGACCCAAGACCGGTCTTCAAAACCTAGAAACATCCATCAAACCTAAGACTTATGTGACCACACGAGGTTGTGGCTTGATGGTAGGAGTCATTGTCCCAACACCCACAAAAGAGAGGTTCGAGCGATAGCCCCAGCAAAGCCCATGTAGTATACGTGGTATTATCCATTACCGTCACGTGGCATGGGGTCGATGAGCCCACACTAGAGACCCCCTTTTTTTATTTAGCCAAAAAAAAAAAAAAAAACCACGACCCACGCGATATAAACATCGATCAAATAACATTGTTCTATGATACTTTTGTAAATATGTTAAAAATTGTAAATCCCACCTGATTAGACCACATGAGGAAACTCTCTCTATTCAAAAATAATAATAATATTTTTATTGTACTTGTCAGCTTTAAAAAAAAAGAACACATACACATACCAAACACATAATTATGTTTTTTCACAATTTAAAATATGTTATTTGAAACATAATACCAAACACATTTTTTGCATTATGAATACTTTAAACACGTGTGAAAACATTTTTTGAACCATAGTTTTCATATCATTTTGAACAACAATACTTGAAATCTGCTACCAAACAAGCCCTATGCAATTCATTTTTAGGGTCTGTTTAGATCTGCTTATTATTAAAAACTAAAAATTTATTACTAAAAATACTATAGTAAAATAATTTTTAAATATATAAATAGTATCGTGAAACTACACGATAATAGTATCATAGACCCGGAGAAATGTAAACGTAGACGCAAAAAAGTAGCACGCAAACCCACACTCAAAGGGCGTTTGGATTCAGATTATTTCCGCGTTCACGTTTTGCTTTTCTTTTTTTTTTTTTCTGCTGCAGAGGGGGACATGTGCGCAATGCGCGCACTGTGCGCACACTGTTCATGTACTTTTTCATCAATTTTTTATTAAAAATGGGTCCCGCATCACTATTCACACATTTAAAAATTATTTTGCTACAGTATTTTCAGTTTTCAGTTTTCAGCAATAAGTTTTATCCAAACGGACCCTCAATGGTTACTTTTAATATCAGCCATTGGATCAAAGAGGTTTAAAAAAAATTTAAAAAAAAAAATTAGAAGAAATAAAAGATAAAAAAGTCGTAACTTTCTAAATTTGATTTAAGGGTATTACAAGGGTGCCACAGCCCAGCTGTTGCTCCTGATCCAAATCCCAAAACAAGCTATTCACCGGGTGAAAAAGCAATAGGATAATAACTTAACTCGTTTATAAGAAAATATGAAAAGCATTTTATAGTAGCTGTTAAAAGAAGAAAAGAAGAAGAAGAGAACATTGAAGAAGGGAAAACAGTTAAGACCAACTCCTCTTGCCTGTGATTTGAAAATTCAAGTTAGGATGACGAGTGTCTATGAAGTGTTTGTATAAATGTTCAAATAAGCTTTTTTTCTTATTTGTAATTGTACGTGCAGCAGAATATGTGAGTTGTATTTATTTATTTTTTTGGTTTGATTCGGTTGGATCTGTTTTGTGTTTGTGGATATGTTGTGAATGAGCGAGTTGGTTTTGCTTGATTTTGATTTCAATTGGAGCTAAAAGCATGATTTGCTGGTGAAGATAGAGATATGGAGTGAGAGAGGGACTATATTTTGTTTATAGATGAAGAGCTCTCGAGATAAGGTTTACATGGGCTCTCAACTCGGGCGGCCACTCTTCTTTTGCTCAAAATTGGATTGGATTGTTGATTTTTAGTTTATGAAATTTGATTGGTAGCTGAGAAATGTATATATTTATAGAGAAAGGGAAAAGTTTGAAATTTTGTAACTTATTTGGGGCTTAAATCTGTTTTTTTTTTCATTCCCTTTTTTTTTTTCTTTTCGTGATTTAAACTTTCATTGCTATTTGGGTATTGATTCTTAGTCTCTATACTCTGTTGTTGTTGTTGCTTTACAGTTTCAAAGAAAACATCAAAGGCCTCCAGAATTCCTCACAATCTAGGTAATTCTTGTTTCCATTTCTCTTGCATTGAATTTTTTTTTATTTGTTCTCTTACAATGTTTTTGAATATTTGTGTCATTATCCCTATGAATCTATGGTTGATGCCTTTTTCCAGAATGTGTTGGGTATTGAAAGATCTGTGAAGGTTAACATTACTATTTGGGTACTGATATAAGTCCACTAATATTTGGGTATTGATTTTTAGGGTATAACATTCTCTATACTATAATGTTGGGTTTTTCTTTCTTGGGTTCGCTCTCTCCGAATCTTTGTCATTTTTGTGTCTTTGAGTTGATTTTTCAAATTTTGTTCTTGCTTTTGTTATTTAAATTCTGTGGAGAATGCTACAATATTGAGGAGCCACAATCAAAGAGGATTTAAACACTCGAATGATTCATGGCTGATTTTGAAGGATCTAGTGAAAATGACCTGGAAGGCTAAGCATTCAGGGTGGTTTCACCAATAAATCCTCAATCTGCAGCAAACTACGTTTGTGATTTGCTGGATGATAATACAAAGACTTGGAGAAAGGATGTTCAGGATAGGTTTTTTATACCACAAGAAGCTGTTGTCATTGAAAGCATTCTGTGAAATTCTCAACATTCTGATGACAGTCTCTTTTGGGTGGTGCAAAAACTTGAGATTTTTCAATTCAGAGTGCATATGATTAGTTGGACCACAAGGCACTGTCAGGTTTAGGAGAGGCTTCAAACAATCACAGCTCAATAATTATGTGGCAGGCAGTGGAAGGCTCGGGTTCCTGACAAAATTATAGTTTTTCATGCTGTGCTCTTTTCTGTATATCCTACCAACAAAGCCTCATCTGTATTCAGTTACTTGTGAGCAGTGTATTGAAAGCTCCTGAAACCAGTTTACATGCTTTATGGTCTTGCCCATGCGCCAAGAAGGTATGGCAATTAGTTGAAGGCATAAACTTTATCCCACACCAGCTTTTCAGAACTGGACTGATCTATTCTCCTGGATGCTGCACCACAAGAACACTATCTCACTGAAACTATTTCTCACCTGCACAGAGATGGGAAAAGATTTGGAGAACCAGGAATGCAACAACCAATTTAGTATGTAGAGGTAAGGAGATGCATGAATGCTACTTGGCAAAAGTTTCATCTGCAGAAAGTACATATCCCGATATGGAAGCCCCCTCATTACCTTAAGGTAAATGTTGCTGTAAAAATAATGCAAGAATAACTTTTGATATGAGATAGGAGCAGTGATTAGATATTTTAATGGAATTTTGCAGGATTATGGCATGCCCTACAATTGTGTAAACCAGCAGGGACTTCAGGAGGTTCAACTTGAGGACCACTTCAGTTAACATGGAATCCCCCCAAAAAAGTGACCTGAAATGCTCTGTTCAACGAAGTGAAAGTAGCTATATCTAATTTCTGATGCTGCGAGTTTAATTTTGTGGACAAAAGCTGTAATAATGCTGCTCTAGTTTTAGCAGATCTTGTGTGTAAATATTGTGTCACTGAGATTTGGCTGGGTGTCCCCCAACCTTTTCTCACCCTTTTTTTGTTGTGAAATGCAATATATGTCCTACTGCTTTTAATAAGAAAAAATACGTGATATTCGTCTTTCCTATAAACATATTGATATTCGTCTTTTGACACTCCATAACCACCAAAAATAAAAAAAAACAGCTAAACAGAGCAAAACTAATTAGCTGCACGGAGTGCCCTCCTAGGATAGAGCATTTTAGGTCACTTTATGGACTGCATAATGCCCTCCTCATTTCTTATCCCTTGGCAATGGAGAATGGCATTCCTTTGGTGCCATACAGCACCTGAGGCCAACTTACATACCACAGCCCTTAGAGATTTTCACTTCCACTGTTTTTCTCAGACGATGATGTCTTCCCACACAAATTCTAGGGAATTAATTCTTTCCAAAACCAGACAATTTAAATTTCTCCAGATACTATGAAAAACCTTATTGCAAACTAGTTGCTCATGCCTATAGTTGCTTCAAGATTTCCATTTCCCATTCAAGAAATGCAATATAAATAAATATCTTCAGGGTGGCTAGGAACCATTCTCATGCCAATCGACACAACAACCTTGAACAGTGAACCATCTTTAGCTCTACTGGGGCCTGGTATCTGTTCCTGGCTAAAGCAGAGATCACCCCACCAACTCCTTGCTCTAATGCAAATTTGAATCTGATAAACTCATTTAATAATCCTCAAATCATTCTCATTTCTCAGAACCATTTTCATTTAATAATCCTCAAATCCTTCTCATTTCTCAGAACCATTTTCTGCACACAGTACAATACTAGTGACTCTTCACTAAAACCACATTCCTTCTTCAGACAACACATTTCTCCATAACAACTTATTATTGATATGATATGCCCACTTTTTCCAATTTTATATGGAATGGAAATTAAATATTTCAAACTAAAATAAAAACCTTAATCATATTTTAAACACCAAATTATATATTTGTGCTGTCTCTAAAGAAATACTAACAATAAAAAAATGACGTCATCTGTAATTGGCAATTGCCACCATTTTTCACTTCACTGAGTCAAGGCATAGCTTGTTGAAGTAAAAATGGAGAACATGGCAATTCTGAAGGACTGGGTTCGAGTGAGTCTATCTCAGAGAAAACCAGAACCATCACAGCTCCTCATCTCAAGGTTCTCTTCTTCTTCTTCCTTTATCTCTTGCAATTTCAAAATTCCTCTTTTATATATATCTTGCCCTGAAATCGATGTCATTTGACATTTCTTAATTAAAGTGGGTTTATTCTTCTGAGTTGCATATAAGAGCATTCTCATTAAGGATGTTAAAAATGCTAAATGCTATTTTTTAATATTTTTAAACCTCAAATCGTAAAAACCCATCTTTATCAAAGCTTTCAAATCTTAAAGGGGTTGTTTGGTAAGTTAGTTTAAGTAATGTTGTTTGAGTATTTTTTATATACGTGTGGGTGAAAAAATGTGTTGAAATTGTGTAAAATTGTTTAAAATGTGTTATAATTGATTTGCTAAACAGCCCCAAAAATTTTAGCAACTTGCTACAGTGAGGTTTTATTTCTAACAGCTCATTGTAGCAAGCTGCTACCATTTTTTATTATTTTTCCTTCTTTCCTTTTCGTTGTGTCTCTCTCATGCTCTACGTCCACATCTTCTTTCCTTTTCATTGTCTCTCTCGTGCTCTCCGTCCACTCTTTCTTTCATTCTCTCCGCCTCTCTGTTTCCCTGTCTCTCTGCATCTCGAGTTCGTGGGTCTTATGTGTGGTCGGGGATGTGATGCTGGGTGTGGTTGGGCTGCGGTGTGGGTTGATCGTGGGTCTCTACGGTGTTGGTTAATCATGGGTCTCTATGGTGACTGAGTTTTGCGATTTGATATTGGTGAGTTTTAATTTTAGTGGTTATGATTGATTTTGGTGGGTTCTTGATTTCGGTAGCTAGGTTTGTGGGTTGATCGGGGTGGCTTTAGGTGTTGGGTGTGGGTTGATTGGGGTGGTGTTGGGTCTTTGTTGTGATTTTGTGATTCTTTGATTTGGATGATTCTTTGATTTTGTGATTCTTTGATTGAGGTGATTTGAGGTGGCCGGCGGCTTTGGGTTGAGAAAGAGAGATGGTGGCCGGCGATGCTGGGTTGAGAAAGAGAGACACAGAGGAGAGAGACAGAGAGAGGAAGAATAAAAAATGATAAAGAAAGAATATTTAAATGAAGTGTTAAAAAAATAGAAAGGGCAAATTACAACTTATCCACCTGTGGTTTGGCTGAAATTTAAGTTGCCTACTTGTGATTTAAAATTTGACACTTTACTTACTTGAGGTTTGACTAAAATTTAAATTACCTACCTGTGGTTTAAAATTTCATGATAAAAGTGTTCCGATTGATAGTTTTTGATCTTATTCAATCTTGTATTTTTATATTTATTGTGTTTTTGGAGAAGAGAGACATAAAAGTGGAGCAAAATTACATATTTAGCTCTGTTTTTAACAAAGGTAGGTTACAGAAATCTAACTGAGCTAACCTCAGGTGGGTAAATTGTCAAATTTCAAATCAGGCAACTTAAATTACGACTAAACCATAGGTGGGTAAATTGTAATTTGTCCAAATAGAAATTTTGATGTAAGTGATGTTGTAAAGTCATGTGTTATATATTATAAAGTTGGTTCTTAAGATGGTAAATGTTAAGGGCGTGTTTGGTGTAGCATTTCAAATTCACATTTTTACATTTTAAATAACATTACACACATTTTCACACACATTTTCACACATTTTTTCACCCACACGTATTTCAAAAAATTACAAAAATCTCATCTCAAACTACTCTACCAAAGACTCCTAAATTTTTTAAAATCTTTGATGGGGATGCTCGAAGTGGAAGTTTGGATTTTGGAACCTCCACTTTTTAGATTGTACTTGACAAGTTGGCTAGATCTTTGAACTTTTTTTTTGGGGTAAATTATGTTTTTAAACCCATATTTTATATTGGTTTTAAATTACAACCCTCCTACTGATACTGAAAAATTTACCGAATGTTTCACATTTGAGATGGATTGATGTTGCTCAATTGAACCACCACAAGACAAAAACACAAAGTAGGTTGTAAGAAAATTAATGACACTTTTGAGGCCAAAATTGGGAATTAACCTTGTTTGCCAAACAATATAATTAGTAGGCACTGTTACAAAAATATATTTTTTTACTAATATCTCAAGTTTAAAAGACTCGATTTAGGGCTATAAATCGAGTCTGAAAGACTCGATTTTAGTGTTCTGATCATGTCTGATGTGACGTTTTTTCCACGTGGCGTCCACCTAAAAATCGAGTCTCTAAGACTCGATTTATAATGTTTTAAGCAAACCCTTTACACCTTCTCATTAGAGAATAAAGATAAAGAAAAAAAAAACTCACCCACAGCACAGCAGCCACCACCACCACCTAAAATCCAACAACACCACCACCGCCAAATCCATACCACAAACCCAAACAGACCGGACTCTGCCACCTAATGACCCACCAAAACCCAAACCCACACAACCCACAACCTACTCATCGTTTCCCACAACCCAGTCACCGATACCGACAACCCAATCACCGACTCCACAACCCAATCACTGACTCCACAACCTAGTCATCGAGTCCCACAACCCAGCCACTGAGTTCCACAACCCAATCACCGATTTCCATAACCCAACCATCGATTCATCGATTCCACAACCCAACCACCACCGTGACCCACACCTCAACCTCGAACACAAACGCCGATGTCCACCACAGACGCTGATCTCCACAAACCCACACCCTCCACCATGCCGATCCCCACAAACCCATACCCTCTATGCCGATCTGAGAGAGATGGACCGAGACAGAGAAAGGAGAGAACAAAACAGAGAGTGGGGAGAGAGGAAGAGAAGGTGTAAATGGTGTGTTTAAAACATTATACTTGTTTTGTAAATGGTCGGTTTATAAATCATATCATGGAAGGAAATATAATGAGGATATGGTGTTATTATTATTATTATTAAATTTCGGCATCACTACTCTTCTTATTAAATATTCAAACAGTTCCTTTAAAAAATAAATCCAAACATGAATTTTTTTTTTAGAAACAAACATGCGCAAAAAAAAGAGGGAAAGAAGTTCTAACACAATTTAGACAATACACACCAAGGTTAGATGATTCTAAAATCCAATTTGCCTATCTAACTTCATGGATGCAATTAACTATGGAATTTTTTTAGGATTATGATGCCACTACCAAGGTTATGCCTTTTTGAAAGTGCTAATGTTGTAAGTCTTGTATTTCTACTCTCATTTTCTATCCACTATGTATTTTTGTATATTATCTCAAAAAAAAAAAAAAAAGTCAACATCGAAGGATACCAATACTAAAAATAGTTTTTATTTTATTTTATTAATGAGACTTAATTAACTCTATATGACGGAAAGCACCGGTTGAATCAATCACAGACACAGTAGCAAAGGAGCAGAAATCAAATAGTAAAGCTCCAGTAATTAATGACAAAAAGATGGGCCTAAACTTAGAATTGGTTTAATTAGCACAAATTTTAACAAATACAAATTAGCCAGATACAACTTTTCCACCACAACATTTACCCTTATGAGTTATGACACTTATTCAATGCCCCCACCATTTGTGTAACAATCGAGTTATCATCATCTTTTGCTAGTCACCATGAATTTACGCCTTGTCCTCATTTTTGAACACACGGGATGTGTACAGTAAGGTTGACTTATATAATGACTCTATCATTAACTTAAGGCTCGTTTGGTAATGTTGTTTTAGTAACGTTGTTTAAATGTGGTAAAAATACATGTAGGTAAAAAGTATTGTAAAAATACGTGTTATGTTATTTAAACAAAGATTTTGCTAATGTGTACCCTAAGGGCACATAATAATTAAACATTTTTAGAAATATTTTCTCGAAAATTAAAAAAGTTTTGACAGCTTTTTTAATTTCTGTAAAAATATTTTTAAAAATAAACTGCTTAACGTGTGCTCTAAAGATATACATTAACCGAATCCTTTAAACAATAAAAACTATTGTTTAAACAAGGTAACGAAACAGATTTTAATTTCTTTGAAACTCTCGGGTGAAGTTTCTTTGGAAATTTCCAACATCATTGCTTATAAAAAAGCAATATAAAAAGAATTTTTTTTTTAAGAAGAAAATATGAAAAGAACTTTTTAGTAATCGTTAAAATTAAAATAATAAAAAGAGAACTTTTGCTACTGCCGCACTACAACTTGCGTTGCCACTTTTGAAAAAGCGTCAAAAAAAGACAAAAAAAGAAAAAGGGAGCAACTTTCGCTCCTCCCTAGGAAGTGAAATTACTCAGAAATGAGAAAACATATATAATAGTAATAAAAAAGAGCAGTGGACGTTTCTTGTAATTTTTCCTAGAAGGAGCACTGAAACTTCAGTCTTCTTTCATTACTTCTAAAATTCTAGCTCTCCTCGGTCTTTTCTCTCTTTTCATTTGCAAATTTCAGATTGGATTTCTACTCTCTCCGATTCGACGCATTTTCAACACAACGCAAGTGATCGGGTTGGGGTCAAGTCATTTCTTCTTCCCTAATTTCAGATCCACCTGTTCTAGCCCCAATCTCAGGTGCGTCTCCTTCATTCTCTCAGTCTCATTTATTGTTAAAATTTTGTGGAGTTTGATGTGTTGTTACAGTCTTTTTTGTCTCTGATTTTCGGACTTTTATGTGTGGGTTTATGATGTTTGTGCTATTTACTGGGTTTATGTCATGATATGAGATCGGAACTTCATATATCAACACCAAACCTTTGAAACTGAGATCTTTTGGCTTTACTGGGTTTATTTTTATGAGATCAAGGCTTTTATTTTCTTCACCTTTGCATTCTTCTTTTATCTTCAGGTTGGGTTTGTACGTAGAAGAAACGTGGGTAGCCGTTCTGACATAGGCCCCACTTGCTTTTTACATACCAAAAACTGAGTTCAAGTTTGGGTTCCAAACAGGAATTTGAAAATTGAGAAGTAAATTATGAAAATTGAGATATGGGTGTGTTGAGAATCAAGCACTGTAAACTTTCAAATCTTTGAGACTTTGACCACGCTTACGCCCCAGTTGGGCTCTAAATTAAATTTTCTTTAATTGCGATGATCTTAGCCACATAATAACTAGATTTGACTGTGTAGAACTCATTGTTGGAATGTGACCAACATATAGCTTCATTTGTCTGATAACAAGTTAGGGGGAACACGTAGAATTGCCTCAACATCCCCACTATCAAAGTTTTAAGACTTTAGACCTAAGAGTTGTAATAGCCATCTTAATTTTACGTTTTCAACAATGCTTGCAAATTCTGTCTTCTTCACAATTAAAAATAAAATTCTCATAAAATAAAATAAAAATCTGTTAAAAATAAAGTGAGGCTAAAAAAGCACAATAAACTTTAATACATAAAACTAACAATATTTATGTTTTTGATTTTTTGAGCTAACATTATTTATTATTTTAGTTATGCGAAGACGCCATCGTATAACTACTAGGCATATTTATGTACCTGAACTATGCAATTGCACTTTTTTAATGTAAGAGAGAGAAGTTAAAAGGTTTAAAATTATTCATTTGTTCATCAAAAAATTATTCATTTGTTCTAATGTTAAAATTAAAAATGATTTTTTTTTTAAGTTTAAAAATCTCAGTTCTTAAAAGACAATTTTATGATTTTTTTACTTTACTTTAATAATTAATTCTTTAATAAATATATAAACAAGCTATTAACTTGGAAGCAACGTAAAAAGCAAAATAGCAATATAAACCAAAGTTTTGAATTATGTTTAGGCCGTTTTTGTCGAATTGGCTATAAGAATGAAATATTTTAGTACAGTACTGGTGTGTGGTGAAAAATTATTTCAGAATTACGCACTAAATATATATATATATATAAATTATTTAAATTACTTATTTTAGGAGTATAAAAATAAATTTCTTATACAGGGATATAATTATGAGATTGATGATTAAAAAAATTTAAACTTTGATATTACTTAGTACAGCTGAGATGAGATTGTTTATTTAAAAATAATCTTATAAGGGAGATTGTACTCGTTTTAGATGGGTATTGGGTAAAGTAAACTATGAACTTTCCTAGAACGCTTACTCCATATCTTTAATTTATTTTTTGTACTTCCACATTTCAAGTGACCTTTCACAGTTTTCGTTGTCTTGCAAAAAAAAGATAAATTCAAACTTGATATTACTTAGAACAGCTGAGATGAGATTCTTTATTTAAAATAATCAAATAAAGAAGATTGTACTTGTTGTAGATGGGTACTGGGTAAAGTAAATGATGAACTTTTCCCAGAACGTGTACTCCATTGGTTTGGTAGGATGAAAAAGTAAGAAAATAGGAAAAATTTTAATTTTTAACATTTACTTTTGGTTGAGAGTGAAAAAGTGGAAAGATAAAAAAAATGAGTTTATTTAAATTTACTCGTATACTTATGTTAAAAAATAATATTTAATTAAAACAAAAGAGTGACAAATAACAAAAAACAAAAAAAACTCATCCAAGTTTATTAAAAAATAAAAATCATATCTAGAAAAAAAAATCATTTTTAGTTAAACAAAATAAAAAATAAAATAAAAAACACTGTTACGCCACATCCCAGAAAAAAAAAAAATTGTCCAGTAGGAAATCAAAAGAATAAAAAAAAAGAAAAAATCACAATTTTAAATCTCAGTTCTTAAAAGGCAATTGCACAATTTTTCTTACTTTTCTTTAATATTTATTTTTTTATAAATAAATACATAAATAAACTCTTAAAAGAAAACTGCGCAATTTGGAACTAGGTGTGTTACATAGAACTAGAGTTTTTCAAACTCAATTTTCTTGGTTTTTTTTTTTTTCCTTCTGATTTTGCATTGAAATCGATTTTTATAAACTTTAGTTAAAAAAAAAAAATTTGCATAGGACTCTAGTTCCAGGCGGGATGATTTTTATTTATAAATGCCATTTTTTTAAAAAATAAATGGCAAAATTTTTTAAATACCATATTAAATCATTAGTATTAGTGATATTAAAAAGCCATATTGTTAAAAAAAATCATATTACTATTTTTAACTGTCATGTTAGAGCATCTATACTATTATTTAAGGGGCTTCTCCTGTTTGGATTTCACATTTTTTAGTTCAAAAATGCCCCTACACCTCTACGTTTAAGCAGAGACAAAACTAAAGGACAATCCGGTAAAACTGCAATTCTAACTCCCACTAAAATATTGCTTAAAAAACAGGACCACTCTCCTGTTAAGTTTTAAATTACTTTATCTACTTTTAAATTACTTTTTCAAAATAAAAATGATATATATTAATTTTTATTTATTTATTATTTATTTTGTTTTTTTATGTGATATGTGGCAGTTTTTTTTTTTTTTTAAATTTTTTAAGGAAACCGTGGGTGAGTTTTTTTAAAGAAGGTGGGGTAGTTTTATTTTTTTACAGAACTTGGGATAGGCGTTTTTTAATAGAAAACCGTAGGGTAGTTTTTTTTAGAAGGTGGGATGGTTTTTTTTAGGAGAAAGTGGGGATTGTGGACAATTTTTATTTTTTCACTTTTTTGTTATTAGTTTTTGTTGATTTACAGTTTTAATTTTATTTTTTATTTTTTAGGAATAAGAATAAGTTAATTAAATTAGGAGTATTTTTAAAAGTTGAAAACATAATAACTAACTTTTTGAATCCTCTCAATATATAGAGAAGATAAAATAAAATAAAAAACACAGTTTTTTTTTTCTACAAAATAGTACCACTAACAAAAAAAAAAAACCTCATCGCACGCGCGAAGCACGTGTGATGAGGCTAGTTATTATTTGTGGCTTTACATTAGCAAGTAGTTGATAGAACTCAACTTTTGGGATTTATTACATTGTAGCTTGTAAAAAAGAAAAAGGGAAGAAATATAAACATAAACAGGAATTCGCTAGTCACTGGAAAGTCGACCTGTCTTCCTTAGTGCTTGAATTTTTTACTTAAAAAGAAAAAACTACAAACCTGGTGGAAAAAACAATATGAAAAAGAGAATTTCTTTGTAGTTGCAGAACTTTCGCTGCTCACGCACTAGGAAACTTCATCGCTACTTTTGAAGTGAAAGTACTCAGAAAAAGAACTTTCGCTCCTCACTAGGAAGTGAAAGTACTCAGAAAAATAAAGAATAATTTCAGTCCGCTCCTCAGTCTCCTCTTTCATCAGTTCCATATTTCAGATTCAATTCCATCTCTTTCAAAGCTACGCAATTCAGGTTGGGGATCAAGTGGTTTCTTTTTATTCTTTCTTCGATTCTAAACTAATTCCAATTGATCTTCTTCTTCTTTTTTCCCTTACATTTTGCATGTCAGATCTATATTTTCTAATGGCTTTAATGGGCATGGAACCGGACTCCTCATCTTTCCCAAGTTCCTCTTCTTCTTCTGCCGCCCGATGGAAGTATGATGTGTTCCTCAGTTTCAGAGGTGAGGACACCCGCAACTCATTGGCGGACCTTCTATATGATGCTTTCAATCAGAAGGGCATTAACGCCTTTAAGGACGATGAAAAGCTTGAGAAAGGAAAAACTATTTCGCTGGAGCTTTCAAGAGCAATAGAAGAATCGCGATTTGCTGTTGTCATTTTCTCAAAAAACTATGCATCTTCGACTTGGTGCTTAGATGAACTTGCAAAGATCTTTCACTGTGAGAAACACATAGGAATGAAAATTCTGCCAGTTTTTTATGACGTGGAGCCCTCTGATGTGCGGAAGCAACTGGGAACTTTTACACAGGCTTTTATTGAACATGAAAAACGTTTCAAGGAGAATATAGAGAAGGTGAAGATGTGGAGAGCTGCTTTGACTCACGTGGGCAATCTCGTTGGATGGCCTTTAATGAATAGGTAATTTAATTTTAATTGATATATTTATTTTTTTTTAAATTTTCTGATGACCCATTTCATATATATGACTTCATTTTGAACCTTAGCAGATTTAGATATGTTTGCATTTCTTTGAATTTTATCTTGAGCTTATCAATTTACATCATTACATGGTTTTGTTTCAGTAAGCGGAATTGAACACCAAATATCTTCTATGATCTCTCTTTATTGCAGGCCTTTCTCAGAAGTTATTAAAAGCATTGTGAGGCTAATATGGCATAACTTGAATAATGATGCATTCTCAGAAGTTACCAAGGGCTTAGTAGGAATAGACTCTCGTGTGGTGGAATTGGAGTCGCGTTTAGATGTAGGGTCAAATGATGTTCGCTTTATAGGGATTTGGGCGATGGGGGGAATGGGTAAGACAACTCTTGCTTGGGTTGTTTATCAAATGGTTTCTAAAGATTTTGAAGCTTGCAGTTTTATTGAGGATGTTAGGGAAAATTTTGAAAAAAATGGTTTCGTTCCAATACAACAAAAAATTACTGATCAAATTTTGATGGAAAAGGATTTGAAAATAAAAGATAAGTATGATGGAGTTTTCAAGATCAAAAAGGCGTTGCATCATAAAAGAATTCTTCTTGTTCTAGATGATGTAGATAAACCAGACATGTTAAACATGTTAGCCAAGGAGAATGATTGGTTTGGCCCGGGCAGTAGAATTATCATAACAACAAGAGATATGCAGGTGTTGAACACACATGGAGTAGATGAAATATATGAAGTTAAAGGATTGAATGATGAATATGCACTTCAACTTTTTTGCATGAAAGCTTTTAAAAAAGACCATGTCCCTGATGATTATATAGGGTTGTCTAATCATTTTTTGAAATATGCTGGAGGCCTTCCTTTAGCTCTTGAGGTTTTGGGTTCATTTGTGTTTGGAAAAAGTACTGTTGTATGGAAAAGTGTGTTAGAGAGGCTCAAAGAATATCCTAATCCTGAAGTTTTTCATGTACTTCAAATAAGTTTTGATGGACTTCATGACATAGAGAAGGAAATATTCCTACATATTGCATGCTTCTTTAATCATAAAAAGAAAAATCGTGTTGTACAAGTACTGGATAATCTTGGCCTTCATGCTGGTATTGGATTGACGCAACTCGTTGATAAATCTCTCTTGAAAATTATGGATCACGATGTAGTGTGGATGCATGATTTACTTGAGGAAATGGGTAAGAACATAGTTTTTCAAGAATGCCCTGATGATCCTGGAAAGCGTAGTAGACTGTGGGTTTATGAGGACATTGACAAAGTATTAAGAAAAAATAAGGTAAGAGATTATTTAGAGAAATTGAATTCATTCCCTACATTCATGTTCAAAAAATTTGAAATTTGAATTGTTATGCTAATAATATTTTTTTTCAAATTATCAATTCCTTCTTGAATTTTGATTATCAGGGAACAAAAGCAATTCAAGCTATGTATATTAGGGGTGATTATTTTCTTAAAGAACAAGGGGCAACTTGGAACCCTGATGCCTTTTTGAAGATGTACAATCTTAAATTTCTTAAAGTTAAGTTCATTGACCATGTCCCCACACATCTTCCTGGTGATTTAAGAATTCTTGATTGGACTGATTATCTTTCAAAATCTTTGCCATCAAGTTCCCAGCTAGATGAGCTTGTTCAGCTTCGTTTGCGAGGCAACGAAATAGAACAACTTTGGATAGGAATAAAGGTAAGTGTGTTCTTAATTAACCTCTTCCAACTTTGCTTTTAAATCACAATAAACATACGCTAGGAAGCAAATCATTCTAACCCCTTTTTTTTTTTTTTTTTTAACAGCATTTTCAACAATTGAAGTTCATTGACTTGTCTTCTTCCTTTAACCTGATCATAACCCCAGATTTCACTACAGTCCCAAATCTTGAGATATTAGTTCTAGTTTATTGTGTAGAATTACGCGAGCTTCACCCATCCATCGGATTTCTTAAAAAGCTTGTTCGTCTTGACCTAATGGATTGTAAAAACCTAATTTGTCTTCCTAGCACCATTTGTAGTTTGGAATCGCTTGAATCTCTAGATCTTTCTGGATGCTTAAATTTTGACAACTTGCCTGAGAATCTAGGAAATGTCAAAGGTTTAAAAAGGCTAGATTTGAGTTTTACAGCTATAAAAGAGTTGTCTTCATCAATTGAACGCTTGACAGGCCTTACTTCATTGAATATAAGAAATTGCAAAAATCTTGTGTGTCTTCCTAGCACCATTTATAGTTTGGAATCGCTTGAATCTCTAAATCTTTCAAAATGCTCAAATTTTGACAACTTGCCTGAGAATCGAGGAAATGCCAAAGGTTTAAAAAGGCTAGATTTGAGTTTTACAGCTATAAAAGGGTTGCCTTCATCAATTGAACGCTTGACAGGCCTTACTTCATTGAATATAAGCAATTGCAAAAATCTTGTGTGTCTTCCTAGCACCATTTGTTGTTTGAAATCGCTTGAATCTCTAGATCTTTCTAAATGCTCAAATTTTGACAACTTGCCTGAGAATCGAGGAAATGCCAAAGGTTCAAAAGGGCTAGATTTGAGTTTTACAGCTATAAAAGAGTTGCCTTCATCAGTTGAACGCTTGACAGGCCTTACTTCATTGAATCTAAGCAATTGCAAAAATCTTGTGTGTCTTCCTAGCACCATTTGTAGTTTGGAATCGCTTGAATCTCTAGATCTTTCTAAATGCTCAAATTTTGACAACTTGCCTGAGAATCTAGGAAATGTCAAAGGTTTAAAAGGGCTAGATTTGAGTTTTACAGCTATAAAAGAGTTGCCTTCATCAATTGAACGCTTGACAAGCCTTACTTCATTGAATATAAGCGGTTGCAAAAATCTTGTGTGTCTTCCTAGCACCATTTGTAGTTTGAAATCACTTGAATCTCTAGATCTTTCTAGATGCTCAAATTTTGACAACTTGCCTGAGAATCTAGGAAATGTGAAAAGTTTAAAAAGGCTAAATTTGAGTGGAACAGGTATGATAGAATTGCCTTCATCAATTGGACGCTTGCGAAGCCTCACTTCATTGAATATAAGAGATTGCCTTCATTTTGTGTGTCTTCCTAGCACCATTTGTAATTTGAAATCGCTTGAATCTCTAGATCTTTTTGGATGCTCAAATTTTGACAACTTGCCTGAGAATTTAGGAAATGTCAAGGGTTTAAAAAGGCTAGATTTGAGTGGAACAGCTATAAAAGAGTTGCCTTCATCAAGTGAACGCTTGACAAGCCTTACTTCATTGAATATAAGCAATTGCAAAAATCTTGTGCGTCTTCCTAACACCACTTGTGGTTTTAAGTTCCATGGTGCTCTTGATCTTTCCATATGCTCAAGATTTAAAAATTTGCCAGAGAACCCATGGATAATCGAAGGTCTAGGGAAGCTTGATTTGAGTGAAACAACTATAGAAGAGATGCCTTCATCAATTGGATGTTTGACTAAACTTACTGCATTGACTCTAAGATTTTGCATAAATCTTGTGCGCCTTCCTAGCACCATTTGTAGTTTGAAGTTGCTTAATTATCTTGATCTTTGTGGATGCATAAAATTTAACAACTTGCCTGTGAACATAGGAAATCTAAAAGGTTTGAAGTGGCTTGATTTGTGTTGGACGGACATAAAGGAGGTTCCTTCTTCCATTGTTCTCCTAAAAAATCTCAAACACTTACATATCAGTGAATGGAAGTTATCTGAATTTTATTTTATGCCAGTAACTCCTGCGACGATGGCCCAATTATGGAGTTTCCTACCAAGAAGCCCATTATTGTCTTTATCTTTATATTATTCCCTACCAACAAATCCTGTTCCAATGGGCTTGTTATTTCCTTCCTTATCAGGTCTGCAGTCTTTAACTAATCTGGGTCTTATTGACTGCAATCTTTTGTCAATCCCCAATGACATTGGCTGCTTGTCCTCTTTAGTACAATTAGATCTAAGTGGAAATAATTTTGTTTCCCTTCCTGAAAGCATGTCTCAACTCTCTAATCTTCGAAGACTCTATTTAGAGGGTTGCAAGAGTCTTCAATCATTGGAAAGTGCTCCGTCAACTATTGATTCTATAATTGCAAACAATTGTACCTCACTGGAGAAATTGCCAGAACTGCAATTTAATCCTTCTAGGTCAGATCACTCCCGTTTAAATTTCCAGTGTTGCAACTGCTTCAAATTGGTTGACTATTTTCAAAGCAGCAGTAACATGCTTCAGGTCTCTCTCTCTCTCTCTCTCTCTCTCTCTCTCTCTCTCTCTCTCTCTCTCTCTAAAAGTTCCTAACATTATGCCTTGTATATTTCAGGGACTACCAGACACTATTATTCCTGGAGGTAAAATTCCGAAATGGTTTTACCTTGAATGTCAGGGTGGTAACATAGGAGTGTCTTTTCGTGGGTGTGATGACTTGATGGGAATTGCATTGTGTATTGTTCTTGTACCCAATGGGTCAGAAGTCTTACCACTTACATTTGATTTATATATCAATGAATTTCAAATTGCGTATTTCGTACAATATTTATGGCCAAAATATGGTAAAGTTGAATCACCTCACCTTTGGCTGCTCTATTTGCCCTCTCAATATTTCGGCTCTGATTGGTGTAAAATACTTAGTCACACTGATGCTAATGGATTCAGTCAACTCGAGATGAAATTATTTGCTAACAGAGTGGGGGTGGAGAAAATTGGGGTTCATTTGGTATACAAGCAAGACATCATAGATCCCAATCAAACTATGGCACAGTGCATTAACAACAGCAGCATACTGTATGAGGATCTGGCTGATTCTGAGGATCAGCCAGAATCAGAAATTTTTAACTTCTTTGCCAGTAAGTGATCATCTTTCTTCTTACTACTTTACAAGACATCATCGTTTTTTTTTTTTTTTTTTTTGGGACGAGTACTATCATTTTTATTTTCAAATGTTAACTTCAAAGTACCTTGGCATTATCTAGTAACACTCGCAGAAAAATAAGCCCAAACTCAAAAATTAAAATAATACCATAGCACGTTTCTATTTTTAGGTTTATTTTTTTAATCAGGTTGGAATAATACGGATTTTTCTTTTTGTCTTGTTGGTGAACTTTTATTTAGTGGAAGGAGAGGATCAAACGTCCAAGAAGCTTGACTCCATTCACAGAGGGAAGAGTGATTGTTACCAAGACATTGAAGATCCCAATCAAACTATAACAGAGTTGAGCATCAACAGCAGGACACTCTATGAGAATCTGGGTGATCTCTGCCGCCATGATCTTTACCATTCAGCCGCAGAAGGTAGCAGAAATAAACGAAGCCGTGATGAGCAAGATGGGGCTGGACCTAGTGGAGAAGGCTACTCTAGTGATGAACCAAATCCAAAGACTTGGAGGATGTATGGCTGATTCTAAAAGAATTTAGTATAAGGAAGATTCGACTTCTTCGCCTGTAAGTCATCATCTTTCTTCTTGCTATTACAATATAGAAGTCTTGATGTTCTCTATTATTTTATGGAGAGGGGAATCCAATGAAATGAAATTGTGGGTTTAGTTTCTCAGGTTTAAATTGGCATGATAAAAAAATTTAATTTGTCATAGGTATAAATTGGAGTTTTTCTTTTTTGATTTTTAAGCAAGCATTGAGAGAGGGAAAAAAGAAAGTTCAAAGTATTGTTTGGCACTCACATCCCAATCACCTAAACTCAAAAATTAGAATCATTCCATATCACTTTTATTTATTTATTTTGAAGTTTTTTCATCAGGTTTGAATAATAATTTTTTTTTTCTTCTTAACTTGTTGGGGCACTTTCATATAATGGAAGGAGGGGATCCAAGAAACTTGAAGCCTATTGAAGTGGTAAGAGGGATAGTTATGAGAGCGATGTAGAAGAATAAGCCAAGGGGGGGGGGGGGGGGGTTCCTTTTTGCTGTGTGTGGGGCTTTGTTCAATTGGTTTTATAGAGTTTATTCACTTGCCCAATGCTTTTCTTCTATTTTGTAATTTCCTATTTTCTTGGTGAAATATTTTGTTAGACATTGTCTGTGGATGTAGGCCTAAGGCCGAACCACATAAATCTGTGTTCCATGCGTAATTGTCTTTTCTCTTTCTATATCACCTGACCTACTATTATATTGCTACACCATGCACCAAGGGTGCGCGGTGGTGGTGTCTTGGAGCAGTTGTTATAGATGTTGTGTTTGGGACTGAATAATTACATTAGTTTGAGATTGTACGGCTACTCAAGATATGCCAGATGGCTTAATGGGAGGAAATTGAGGATTATGCTTCTGCTATTATATATGGTAATAGATAATAGATTCTGTTGGGCTGTTGGTCAATTCATGCTTCTCTGCTAGTGACAAAATACAAGAGAACCTTTAGCGATAAGTTACTACATTTTTTAACATCTTGAAGTTGTGATAGCAGCAGAAGAAATCAAGCCACTTGATAGTATCTGTATCTTCAAGAGCAATGAGTAACTTGATCAGCCTAGGGCGACCCATGATTTTGTAGAAGCAGCCATCTAAACCACCTTCCCAAAAAGTTCTATTGGTACATTTCACACAGCCTCATCAAATCCTCAATTGTTCTCTTAGCATATTTCCATTCCTCTTCCTCTACTCTCCTTTCTGCTTTCTCTATTTTTACGATAAAATATGGTTTCATTGAATCACATCACCTTTGGCTGCCCTATTTTTCCAATTGCTATGTGTCTTGCCATTTCAGCTCCAATGGGGGAAGAATGTTTAGTTAAAACCAAATTGATGCTAATGGATTTTGTGAACTTAATATTAAAATAGATAGCTGGAACTTGGAAGTGGAGAAAATTGGGATCTGCTTAGTATACTGGCAAGACATGGAAGATCCCAATCAAACTATGGCACAGTGCAGCAGCAACAGCAGTACAATTTATGAGGTCCTGGGTGTTCTACATCATTATCTTGATGATTCAGCTGCAGAATCAGAATTAAGTGAAGCCATGATGAGGATGACAGGGCTGGAGCTAGTGGAGAGTGCTACTATAATGAGGATCCACAGCCAAAGAGGATTTAAACTTGAAGGATTAATTGCTGATTTTCAAGAATTTAGTGAAAATGACCTGTAAGTCATCATTTTTCTTTCTACAAACTTCAAAATATTGTGGTACTTGTACCTTAGTGGCAGCTTTTGGCAATCACATCCAAATTGACCCAAACTCAAAATTTAATATCATGCACTCCGCATCACTTTTTTTTCCCCCTAAGTTGTTTTTTTTATCACGTGGGAATAACACAAATTTTTCTTCATGTCTTGTTGGTGAACTTTTATTTAATTAATGGTAAGATGGGATCAAACATCTGAGAAGCTTGAAGCCTTTGCCACCGTGGATAGTTACAAGAGCATCACCTTCGAAGTATTAGCCAAGTAGCTATTCTCCTCTCACACTCACCTTGGGCTCTTGCAAAAGTGGTCAAGTATTCTAAATGGTCAAGCTTTTAAATTAACTGTCAATTGCTCTTATTATTGATTAAATCTTCTTTTTTTTTGGGTGTCCTGCAGATGTGATGTTCTGTTAAACTTCTAATGACATACAGACATAAATCCTTCCCATCTACCTCTTTTTGTTAACGCAAAGTTACCATCCAAAGCCTCATTTGGTTGGAGAAGTATAATGGAAGCTTGAAAGGTTGCACAGTTGAGCTACTGTTGGAAGATAGGGATGGAAGACAGGTTAACATCTGGGAAGATAGGCAGCTGCCGACACCGAATACATCTAGGGTGATTTTACTAAAAAATCCTCAATCTGCAGCAAACTATGTGTGTGACTTGCTGGATGATAATACAAAGACTCGCAGAAAGATTGTTCTGGACAGGTTGTTCATGTCACAAGTAGCTGCTGTCATTCAAAGCATTCCGTGAAATACTCAGCATTTTGATTACAGTATATTTTGGTTGGGTGCAGAAATTGGAGATTTTTCAGTTTGGGGTGCATATGATTTGTCGGACCACGAGGCAATGGCAGGTTTAGGAGAGGCTTCAAACAATCACAGCTCAACAATTATGTGGCAGGCACTGTGGAAGGCTCAGGTTCCTAACAAGATTAAAGTTTTTCATGGCGTACTCTTCAGTTTGTCCTGCCAACAAAGCCTTATCTATTTTCCAAATGCATCATCTCTTCAGTAACTTGTGAGCAGTGTAATGAAGTTCCTGAAACCAGTTTACATGCTTTGTGGTCTTGCCCAGACACCAAGAAGGTATGGCAATTAGTTGAATGCATAAACTTTATCCCCCACCAGCCTTATCAGAACTGGATTGATCTATTCTCCTGGATGCTGCACCATATGAATACATTCTCACTGAAACTATTTCCCACTCTCCCATGGCAATTATGGCTGCACAGAAATGGAGAGATTTGGGGAACCAGGAATACAGCCAACTACTTTGGTATATATAGGTAAGGAGCATGAACACTCGGCTGCAAAATTTTCGTCTGAGATACTGCAGAAAGTACATCTCCTAATATGGAAGCCCCCTCGGTTACCTTACTCCAAGGTAAATGTTGCAGTGATTAGAGATCTCAATGTGAATTTTGTTGCAGTAAAGGTTGAGGTGATTGTGGCCAATGCTGTCTGGAGGCTCATTTTGCAGGATTCTGGCATGCCCTACAATTGTTTAACCAGCAGGGAATTCAGGAGGTTCAACTTGAGAGCCACTTAAGTATTGCCAATTGTCCATTGCTGCTTTTAACATGGATTCCCCCAAAAATAAGTGACCTGAAATGCTCTGTTCAACAAAGTGAAACTAGCAATATCTAATTTCAGATGCTGCGAGTTTAATTTTGTGGACAAAAGCTGTAATAATTCTCCTCTAGTTTTAGCAGATCTTGGATGTAAAAATTGCGCCACTAAGATTTGGCTACTTGATAATTTTGTGAAACGCAATACAAATCCTGCCGCTTTTATTTTAAGAAAAATACATAATTACATATTGATATTTATCTTTCCAATGTAACGGTTTGTTATATTAATATAATTATTGTTTGTCTTTTTATCCAACAATCGCAACATATATAATGTTATTATTTTTCCCCCTTCCTGGCATTTGGCTCTCTGATTTATATTGAGAAATTTCAAAAAGAAACCTCGCTCGGTTCAGATGTTGATTTTGGACCGTGATTTGCACACCAAATTAGCTGTGCAGGGTGCTCTCCAAGGATAGAGCTAAATTAATCTCCTGTTTACTACACATGGCTTACTTCTAGTCTCCACCTAGGAAGCACTGACGCGGCTGGGAGGGTGCTGCAACGGAGTCCAATGCGGGGTGCGGGCACCGACGCCGCTGCCCGCACGTCAGTGCTGCGTCTAAGTTTTTTTTTTTTTTTTTTTTTGGGATTTGCACCGACTCGGCTTCGATTCATGCTGAATTGGGCCAATTTGGCCAGACTTGTGTTGTATCGGCCAAATCAGATCATATTGGCTGGCAGTCAAAACTGACCGAAACAGCTAAAAAAGGCTGAAATCGGCCTTGAATCATGCCGGAATAGGTGAAATCGGCTTTGAATGAGGTCCAAACATCATAAATTTGTCATTCCTCAATTTTATTTTGAATATTTGTTGCTTCTTTTGTGTTTTTGTGTTTTTTTTTTGGTGTTTTGTTTGTGTTTCTTGCCTTCTTCTTTCTTTGTTTTGTGAACCAAGGTCATAGTAATGTGTTTTTTAAGAATATTTTAATAGTAAAAATATTTAAAAAATATAAATAAAAATATTTTTAATAATTTTTTAATTGCCGCACCCGTACCCGCACCCGTACCTGCACCCGAGTCCTGAAACGCACTTGTGCTTCTTAGGTATCCACCCTTGGTTTAAGCTCTCGCTCTAAGGACTGCATAATCCCTCCTCAATTCTTATCCCTTGGCAATGGAGAATGGCCTTCCTTTGGTGCCATACATGGCTACACACAGCACCTGAGGCCAACTTACATACCACAACCCTTAGAGATTTCCACATCCACTGATTTTCTCATACAATGATGTCTTCCCACACAAATTCTTGGGAATTAATTAAGCAGCACTTCATTAATTCTTTCCAAACCCAGAAACAATTTAAATTCCTCCAAATACTATGAAAAACCTTATTGCAAACTAGTTGCTTATGCCTATTGTTGCTTCTAGATTTCCATTTCCCATTCAAGAAATGCAATATAAATAAATATCTTCAGGGTGTCTAGGTAACATTCTCATGCCAATCGACACAACAACCTTGAACAGTGAACCATCTCAAGCTCTACTGGGGTTCACTATGGTATCTGTTCCTGCCTAAAGCAGAGATCACTCCACCAATTCCTTACTCTAATGCAAATTGAATCTGTTTCTCATGTCCATCTTTTGGGAGATTTAATAATCCTCAAATACTTCTCATTTCTCAAAACCATTTTCTACACACAGTACAGTACTAGTGTCTCTTCTCTGAAACCACATTCCTTCTTTAGATACCACATTTCTCCCAAAACAACTTATTATTGATATGCCCACTTTTTCCAATTTTATAGGGAATGAAAATTAAATATTTCAAATTAAAATAAAAAACCTTAATCATATTTTAAACACCAAATTATATATTTTTGCTGTCTCTAAAGAAATACCAACAATAAAAAAAGCTTCTGTCTAATTGGCAATTGCCACCATTTTTCACTTCACTGAGTCAGAGTAGAGCTTGTTGAAGTAAAAATGGAGAACACGGCAATTTTGAAGGACTGGGATTGAGGGAGTTTGATTCGGAGAAAACCAAAACCATCATAGCTCCTCGTCTCATTCTCAAGGGTCACTTCTTCTTTCTTTTGTTTCTTGAAATTTCAAAATTCCTCTTATATATATATATATATATATATATATATATATATATATATATATATATATATATCTTTTGCCCTATAAACGACGGCGTTTGACATCTCCTAACTAAAGTGGGTTTTTATTCTTCTGAGTTGCATAAGGGAAGTGGAAGTTTGGATACCTGACACGCTAGCCAGATCTTTGAAAATAGCAAACTTTTTTTTTTTGGGTAAATTACTTTTTTAAACCCATATTTTATATTGTTTTTGAATTACAATCCTCCAACTGATACCAAAAAAATTACCCTCACATTTTACTTACATATAGCATTTGAGATGGTGCTCAATTGAACCACCACTATACAAAAACCCAAAGTAGGTTGTAAGAAAATCAATGACACTTTTAAAGTTTGACATTTAAAAATAAAAATAAAAAACTTTCTCCAGTTTTACTATCGATCTCATGCTACGTGACGGCAATGGGTAATACCATATATATCATCGGGGCCTTGATAAAGCTATTATTGTGGGCATAACAGAGTTGTCAAAGCGTCACTACTCGAACCGCTCAACTACTACCAAGTATTATGTGAAGCAATACGAGAATTCTTACCATCAAGCCACAACCTGTAGTGGTTTGCTAATATTTGCTTTCTTCTTTGTTCTTCATAGTTGAACTATTGTTTCATTCTTATTATTAAACTAGTTGCAAATCCGCGCGATGCATGGAAAAATATAATATGATTATTTTTTATTGGATAATTATTGAATTAATATATTAGATCGTGTGTTTTTAAAAATTCAATGTGTTATTTGAACTTCTGTTTTAAATTAGAAGTTTTTTGTAGTGTAACAAAATATATTTTGTAGTCAGGTATTATATATAGTAAGATATGTATGAAAACACAATGCAATATATTTTATTTTATTTTTAAAAAAATTGATAGTGTGAGAACTATTAGACCAGTAACTATGTATACTTTGTTCATTACTATACAGATGTTTGCAATTTAACTCTTATAGATATATTTTTCTCCAAAACATAGATCCACGTCTCTTTCTTCCTCACAATTGACACTAAGTGAAAAAGTAAATAAAAATAACTATGCAATAGATCATTATCAATAAATCATATAGGCGTAAATGCACATTTAGTCCCTACATTTTAGCTTTTTTTTCTTTTCATTTTAGTCCCTACATTTTAATTTTACCATTTTTAGTTCCTAAATCAATTAACGCGTGTTATTTTGATCCTTTCCATCAGTCAACAGACAAAAATATCTGAGGTGGCTGATGGAAGACTTAAATATTATTAAAAATCTACATCACCCATGACACATAAACATATAAATTTAAAAAATTAATTTATTAATTTTAACTAAATAAAAAAAATAAAAACAGAATTAAAAACCAAAATTCACATGAATTAAGATCTAAAAGTTTCTTGAACAAGAACACCAAAAACACCAACCCAGATCTAAAAGTTTCTCTTTTTGTTTTCTCGGCAGCCAAATAGTCAAATATCAAATAGTACCTAACAAAAGAAATGGCCGTGTGTAACCCAGATCTCTTCTTTATTTTCTTCTTCTTCCCTAGATATTTCTCAGTTTCTCCGCCTCCCATTCTTTTCATTATTTTTTCTTTTTATTATTTTGTTGGAAGATCATGCCTTTGTTATGTTCTTTGTGTTCTTCCCATAATTGTTCATGTTCTTCCTCACTTTCCCAGAATGGTTCATGTTCTTCCTCAAATAACTCGTTGCCCAGGAAATTATAAAAATCAATATTTTTTTTTCTCTTCTTGTAGCAACCAGACATGTAAAACACACAACAATCTTCAAATGAGACCAAAAGTCAACAATCACAAAAATACCAAAACACATCTCAACCAAAACACTAAAACATCTCTATCGGACCCAACCAACCAAACGCCAAACATCAAAACTCAACCAAACAAAATAATAGACCAAGAAAATCCTCCACTGATCCACCACCTTCAAACCCCACCAATGGCCAAAAAATCCAGATCTACCCACCACCTGTGAGCCCAGCTAACCACCGCCACCTAGATCTAAAAAATTTCCTTTCACAAACCCATATTATCCCTTTTCAAATTTATCAAAAATCCAAAAGAAATACAGCAGACTCAACCCAGATAAAGAGAGAGTGAGATGAGAAAGTGAGGGGAGAGGGGTTTCGGATCTACCTAGAAACCCACATGATGGTGTCTTGCCACCTCACCACGCTCCTCAACCTCACCCTCACACTCACGCCCACCCTCACTACCAACACCAGCAAATGATTCTCGGTGATAGTAGTGGCGGCGACAACAACCATGAAGTCAAAGTCGAAGTCAAGGTGGGTTTTTGAGGCATGAGATTTGGATTTGGTACTGGTATGATCCGAATTTGAATCAAATAGGAGAGAGGGATTGGGTGGTGATGGACTTGTCTTCTTGAGCTCCACTGGCGTAGATGCGACCATTAGAAGATCGGATGGTAGAGAAAGGAAGGTGGGACCATTTGGATGGCTAGGCAGGGACGAAGATGACGTGGGAGTTGAAGAGGAGAGAAGGGAGGGAAGGGTTGGAACTTGGAGCCAAGCCAGGAGAGGAGGAGAATGGATTTGTTTTTCTTTGGAGTGAAATGGAGAGTTTGTGTTTGGAGGTTGAGGGAGTGAGCTTGGGATTTGAGGGAGGAAATGGCGAAGGTGTAGTCTAGGTTTGGGTGGGTTGTGTAATTGTGGTGATTTGATGGCAACATTGATTGTTGAGAGTAAGCAGAGGAAGTTTGAGAGTAAATGATTTATGTTTGTTATTGTGTTCTTTGTGTTTGTGATCTTGTGTTAATGTTTAAATTTGAATTTATGTTTTTTGTGTTTGGTTCTGGGTTTGTGCTTTATGTTCTTGTGTTGATGTTTAAATCTGTAATTGTATTCTTGTGTGTTCTTGTTCAAAATGAATTAGATTTGAATTGATGTATTTTATTTTTTTTAATTTATTTTCTTTTTTAATTTCATTAAAATTGATTATTATTTTTTTATATTTAGAAGCTGACATGACATTTTTTTAAATGCTAATTAAAATTTTTTTATCATTTTTTAATTGGCCACGTCAGCATTTAATGTGCCAGCAATGCACTCAGTTTGCCACCTAATCAATTTCCGTTAGTGGGCTAGCAGAAATGACCAAAATAACACACATTAATTGATTTAAGGACTAAAAGTGGTAAAATTAAAATGTAGGGACTAAAATGAAAAAAGCCAAAATGTAGGGACTAAAAATGCATTTACACCAATCATATATCATAAAGTAGAAAGATAAATAAAATAAAATGCAAAAAGAAAAAGTTCCTTAAGTATCTATACATAGAAACATTAATAGCATAATGATGCTATAAAGTAAATTATATTTTATCTTATTTTCTTTTTGGCATTTTCAATAAAGATGATCAACTGAGCAAAGTAAAAACTTACCAAGAAAGTTCAGATTAACTAAAAATTTGATGGTGGACTGGAAATGCTAATTATTTGTCATAAAATGACCAAAATAAAAATCACTAATAGATTTGAGAAAAACACATAAGATTTCTAAAAGGAATTTTACCAAACACATGAGATGTAACAATACAAAATTTATACACTGAATATTTTTTGACTTTTTTGATACTCTACGAATAAAAAAACTTTATTCATTTTTTGTCACAATATAGACTATAGAGTGATTACAAAATAACAAAAAGTCAAGAAACTTATATCAAAAGGCTTTCTATACAAAATTCCAATAGAAGGGAGACTAATAGGCCCTCCACTTTCTTCAAGACATAGGGGATTATGAAAGATCATACATCCTTTGCCTACTCTTTCCTATTTCTCAAATTCACAATATCAAAGAAATATATGAAGCTAAAAACATTGTGAATACATCTCCGTTCAGTAGAAGTCCATTGGTAGGCAAATTCAAATTTGTAGCCATGTATATTTTGTTTTGATATACACTCAAATTTCTATTTAAAAAAAACTACGTATTAACCCAAGCTAAAATTCAACCAAAACTATAGGAGTGATCTATGATGGGAAATTTAAAAAATACAACACAAAAAAATTAAATAAAAAAACCATCAACCTAAATTAGAGCTATAAGAAATAAAAAAAAATCAAGCGAGAGAGAGAGAGAGAGTACTCACAGTTTTTGTGTGGAAAAAAATATGGATTGAATGGAATAAATGATATCAAATTTATACATAAGATAGGGAGAAAACGAGTTAAAATATAAGAAAGAGGAAATGATGAAAGAAGTTTAATGGTAAAGTAAAGAATAGTAGGGAGATAAAGAGGCAAAGAGGAAGGAGAAAGGCTGGAAAAAGAGAAGAAGAGTTTTTTTTTTCTTTTTTTTTTTAAAAATTTTTAGAATAGGAAGATGAAAAGTTTAAATATTCAATTTTAACAATCACTTGAAATTAGAGAGGAGAAAATGAAAAGTTGAAATCAATTTGGATAGTTGAATATGGTCAAACATTTGCATCTAATAAATAGTAAACATGTGCATATATCCACTAAAATGATAATGAATTATTCAATTTTAACAATTACTTGAAATTAGAAAGAAGAAAATGAAAAGTTAAAATCAATTTGGGTAGTTGAATTGTCAAATATATGCATTTAAAACAAATGAATAGTAACATGTTGAATAGTAATGGAGTGCATTAACAGGTTCGTCTATTAACTATATTTAATTATTTTATATAAAATTACATAGAAAAATCATAAAGGAATTAAAAAAAAAGTATGACATGGCTGATGAGGTGGCTCAATAGGAGTACAGCAACATTAAATTCTACGTCTCAGCTTATATATATATATATATATATATATATATATACATATATATAGATTTGGTTGACTTGAAATTTCATAGAAAATATAATCTCAAATTTTCATGAGTCCAAATGTTGAACTGTTTGAACTCTTCCATGGACATCTATTTTCATACCCAAAGATAAAAAGTTACCAACTTCAAGATTTGGGCTACCTATAAATGACATAATAAAAGCTTTTTTTTCTTTTTTTCTTTTTTTTTGAGGGAGACTGTTATTGCGTTAGAGTAAAATGAAAATTAGAGAGGAAATTATGCTATTTATATTGAAAGAATATAATTGTTGGAAAATACGATTGTTAGAAATATATGGCTGTTTAAAAAATATGACCATTGTAAAGAAAAAAATCATTAAAGACTAAATAATGAAGGCTTAAATATAATAGAGAGAGAATAGAAAATCTGTTGCGTTTGAAAAGTAGGTAACTCAAATTGAAAAATATAACACCTTGAATCCTTCAAGCTCCAAAAGATCTACCAGTTGGGCTTGAGACAGAAGGTGTTAGAAGTAGACTTAGAAGAATGTTCAAGAATTTGGGTTTAATAAAAATAAGAATAATGCTAGGAAAACAATAAAATCTCATAAAAATTTCATAACATTCCAATATTAGCATACCAACTCACACATGTGCTTTTTTTTTTAAAATTTTTTTTATTATCTCTAATTTAAATTTTTTTTGTATGCTATTATATTGGAATTGTTGTGAAATTTTTTTGTGTCTCTAGCTACTCATAAAAATAATCTTGGTCTCTCAAACATAGTCTTTAACTTCAACAAAATAAATAAATAAATAAAAATTCAAATAACAATAAAAATGAGCCAAAATAACATTAAAAAAATAGCCACACACAAAAAAAAAAAAAAAAACAACATTAGTCCAAACAACAACTACTAAACAAGATATCCAACAAATGCTCATTCAAAAAAAAAAAAAAAAATTTCTAATCATTCAGATTCATAACTCGTTTAACTCATTTTATAAAAAATAATTAAATAATCTCTGATTTTATTTTCCTGGATACCAAAAAAGAGATTGTGGTCGTGAGTTTTCCTTGGTGATGCTAGGAGCTATGCTCTTCAAAAGCTTGACTTACAATCACAGCATGATCATTCATTGCTCTCTTTTACTTTATCTGTTTTTCTTTTCTCCATCATTATTTTAGACTTTTTCTCCCGTTATTACTTTTATCTTAACATTTTCAATTCTCACTTAATTTTTTATCAGTCATTTTTTACTTTTTAATTTTGTTTATAAAAAAATTGTAAAACTTCATGTATTTGTATTTGTATTTGTATTTTTTTTGTGATGTTGATATATTTAAATTATATTTTTATCAAATTTTATATAATTTAAGATTTTTAATGACTACCTAAAAAAATTCGTTTTGTATAATCTAAAGATACACTATGTATTCTAACAGATTTTGCCCTGGTAAAAATGGTTGAAGTTTTACTTTAAAATGAAAAAGAACTATTTTCATTTTGGTCAAAAAGCAACATGAAACGAACTCCATGGCTGTCACAGAAAACAAAACACAGTAACTTTCACTCCTCCCTAGGAACTTTTGCTACGGCTTATGGGCCAAATCGGCCCAATACCATCTTTTTAAAAAAAATTTAGCAAAAAACACTATTTCGAAAATAATTGGGGAAATACCACTTTTTCCAGTACTCGAGCTCATGAAACTCGAGTACTAGATTTTATACTTCCACCGTGGCATGCCAGCATGGAATCTCTATTAAAAAAATGCCACTTGGTACTTGAGTTTGGTGGACTCGAGTACTGTATAATGTGGTACCCGAGTCCACTAAACTCGGGTACCAATCTGGATTGGCCTCCATATAGTGAGTGCATAATGCCATTTGATACTCGAGTTTCACGTACTTGGGTACTGTTAACACAGTATCCGAGTCTGTGAAACTCGAGTATTAATTTGGGTTGGCCGCCATTTCTTAGGCGTATCATGCCATTTGATACTTGAGCTTTGTTGGCCTCAATTTCTGGAGTGTTTTAATCATGCAGCTCGAATCTTTACGTCCATTTGATTTTTAGTGAACATTTTTTAGTGCTCTTTATTTAGGAAAGAGTTAATGAGGTGCTGCCATCTCCAGGCTCCTGGGTTTGTATGGGAAGACATCACATAATGGAGAGTGGAGAAGTGTAGGGGAAAATCTCTCCAAGCTGTGGTGTGTAAGCTAGCTTTAGGATCAATCTATGATATTTGGCATCGGAGAAATGCAATTATCCTTGGAAAAGGCATTTTGAAATATGAAGGCTCTCTCTCGAACAGAGTCATTGCAATACTTGGAGTTTCAGCTTGAAGATTTTGCAGTGCATTTCTTAAATGGGGTTTGTTTAGATTTTGGTTGCAGGTAGGGTGGTTTTACAAAGGCTACCTCTTCCTTATGTGTGTTTTTTGTCCTTTACTGTGACATGCAATTGTATAGCTGCTCTTTACTAGGACTAGGAGTTCTTTTAGTCTGTGAGTTGAGATAGTAACTGTACATTGTTTTTTAGTTTTTAGTAGTTTATAAATATATTTCTAATTCATCTTTAAAAAAAAGCATCGAAAGAAACATCTAGAATGCAAAAAGCGATTTTAAAGATAAAACTAACATATGCATGGCTGATCCACATCAAGATTATCACATATCTTGCAATCTTCTTTGTCACACAATTCCTTTTGCCTAAAATGATGTGAATATAAAAATCCATGTAAGAAAAATCACCTGTCATAGAAGATAATTGAAGTAAGAAGTGAAATGATTCTGTTAAATGAGTAACGTATCTTAATTGACAATACTTAGTCAAATTTTTAATAGATATGGACTTAAATGAGTAGTGTGTCTTAATAGCCTACTCTTATCTTGCATTTAATGATCAATTTCCTAACAAAAAGGGGCTATAGGACCAATATGAAAACAAAATCAAACATGACATGCCAAAATGAAAATAACCCCAAATTTTAAACGATAACTCTCACACAAAAATAAACAAACATTAAATCTATTCTTAGGAAAAATCCAATCCATATTCTCTGTTAATCTTCTCTTTTCTTGTAAGAACCTTCTCTTTTCTTATATGGGGGGACCCTTGGACCAAAACCACCAATCCTTTGCAACAATACCTATTTGTAAAACTTTGCAACAACACCTACTTCTGAAGCTCCAATTCTTATTCAAAAACGAATTTTCCTTCCATACCAAGAAAAAAAAAACTTTCCTTCCACACCAAGAAAACCCAATAACAAAAATCAAATCCAAATAGGAATTTGACACAATTTCTAGCCTTATATATGCAAAGAAAGTAAGAAACTACTAAAAGGAGGCAGCACTATGAATGCAAAGGAAACTAAAATGTCTCAGATCTCTAACAAAATAGAAAGTAGAGATAATATTGCTGTTCTTTGGAGGCATACAATAAGAACGATGTAGATTCATCCACGAAGATTTTGAGTCGTTATAGTAGGTCCCCTTTAATGAAATGTACTTGGTTTGTGGGTGCAAATTACCCGTAAATTCTTTGCTTTATACCATGTAAATTAAATGGAAGAAAATGGAACCTGTAAAAAGGGTTTCGAAGTCAAAACCAAAAGATGTTGGAGCAAATTAAGGGCCTCACAATTTGGTATAAAAACTTGAATGGAAGCATCTTAAGCTTCGATTGCCCAGCAGGGTTTTGCCCTTGCATGTGTTGCTAATGCTTGGGTTTTTATATTTCTTCCATCTCTTTATAATTTGATCGATCTCAGTAGTTATGCCCATTGCATCTTTCCTTGCCATTCTCACTTTTTTCTATTCAAGAATTTTTTCTCCAGTTGAAAACAAGTTCCAGACCAGCGTGCCTATGATGTACAACACAACAGCCACCTTGCATACATCATCCCAAGAACCTACAGAAAAAAGAGTTGGAAATAATTGGGGACTGAAACAAAAATTTCATAAGAAAAGCAAATTTCAGGTGGCAAATTGTTTCCTTTGCTCCTTCTGTACTAGCACCACTGTCATCAAGACTGCCCCTTTGGGACCATGTGGACCTCACAAATGATGAAAATCCTGATGGAAATGGCACCAGTACAGCAGAACTTCATACTTTTTCTCTTGTAGTGGATGTATGGTTTGTTTACCTCGTTGAAGTATGTAACCGGTTGCAGCTGTACCAAACACACCAGCAAGCACTCCGGCCGTGTTTGACAGTCCCAACAAAACTCCCTGCGATTAATGTCAATAGCTTTTTTTCTTTTTTTGACTAGTGGAATAATAAATACTTTTTAACCTTTTAATTCTATAGATATTTTAAATTTTAAATAAATTAATGGTTTTTTACGGAAGAAATGAAATAAAAGTGGAACTTGATTAAAGGACAAGACAGATCATAATGTAGTTATGGGATTCTAAAAGGGGAAAAGAAAAAGGAATAATAGGAATAACTCACAGAATAGCGTGGTCCAATGTCTTGGTGATTGGAATAGAGACCAGATTGTGAAAAAGCATCGGATCCCTGTGAGGAAAAAGTATGCCGCTAATTTTACGGCTTCCATAAGAACAAAGTTTCTAAAAGGTGCTGCTTCTACAACTAATATTACAAATAAAGCAAGAGCAAAGGCTGAGACTAAGGCAAAGTATGAAGGAAAGACAATTGAGGTTTACAATTCTCTGCATATTTTATATGCAATTAACTAGCTATTGTGATAATCTCTTTCAGTAAGTGCCTACATTCAATGTCTGTTTTATTTCAAATGTATTAGACTGCTCAATTTATTAATCTTAAAGATCCTTATTTACTACTATTCATGTAACCATGATCCGCATTTTCCTAACTTGGTTCCTCTAAAATATCCATTTTTTTTTACACTATCTTCCGGTTTTGTTTCACCTTTTAATTCTAGTTCCTCCATATCTTAAGTTTTTAGAATCCAATTCAAGTATATTTCTACAATTTCTGTCATCTTATGTTAATATTTAACATGTTTCCCACTTTTAGTTCCTGCCCCTTCTCCATTTTTTCCGGTGTATTTATATACATGTAGATTTGGACAACTATTAACTACCATAAAGAGGAAACAGAAAAATAACCAGTATATAGTACCTTTAATTCCTCTGTCTTTCTGTGATCCTTTTTCTTCTTTTTAGTCTTGGATTTTCCCTGTCCTTGTCTTGCCCCACCAACTCCTTTGTGAGTACCCTTCTTGTCACTAAGAACAAGTGCTGACAACAACGCTTCGCTTGCAGCATTAGACTTCTTTTCAGCATCTTCGTAAGCCATATCCTCTAGGCGTGCCTATAAAAAAATAATATTACTCTGAAAACATTAAATCATAGAAAGGCAAGAAGGTAACTATATAGAATTTTCAACAAAACGGCAAGGAGAATCCAACTCAAACCCGCATTAATGACTTCAGCAGGGGCACCATAATTGATCGGTAGTCATAAGCAGTTATTGAATCAATTTTCTTCCCTGTCTGTTGCATAGCAATAGAAGTTGTCTTGATTATAGCATCAAATTCGTAAAGCTGCAACAACAAACATAGAGATTCAGTCATCCTATAGAAGAGAAGTCCTCATTGAATACTGTCTTCTCATGATTATGAACACAAGACTCACCTCTGGCCTCATCCTTCTCAAGACTCTCGCAGAGACACTGCAACCCGCAAATACTGTCGAGATCATCCAAGAACTTGGACACACGATTAAGCTCTGGGATGTCAAGAAAGCATGCAGAGAGCAGTGTGCGGTTCATCCAGTGTTTCTTAAGCAGCTGTTTTGATATTCGCTTCTTAAGCATTTCCATTGTCAAGTCCATGAACGCTGAAATATGACTTGAAACAAAACATCTAATCTTTAGTGGCAATTCTCAAATAATATCCCAAGCAGGAATCTGAGAAGATTGTAAGATGGCATTTCTCATCCATTGTATACAATATCCCAATATTGAAAATTCTCAAATAAAAAACAATTCAGCTACAAAACAAAGCAAAACAAAATAGTAGTTGAGACATATAATAATACCAGACTATGGCCCTTGCAAGCAGGAATCTTTAGTGGCAGACTGCTTGGTGACAAGTAAATCTTTGATGATGCTGTTGACCAGGTAAATCTATCAAAATCAAGCACCTGAAAATACACGTGAAAAATAATAACATGTATATCATGCATTTATGGTATGAAACTAAATTAAAAATCTAATTTAATCAATTACTTTGATGTTAAACATAAATAATCTGGTGTCCTCCCCCCCACCCCCCTCTCCTTTTTATGAACAACTTAAATCTATTGGTGCTGCCACTTTGAATGTAAAATTTTTAAGGAAAAAGGAACATTCCCTACCTGTACATCATCCAACAATCCATTCCTAGATTCACCACCAACCACTATCAAACTTAGCATACCTAGTCCGCGAGACCACCACTCGTCGGGGCCTCGTTCCGCTTAGGGCATGTTCTTCGATTATGCCCCTCTTGGTCACACAACCCGCATTGCACCTTCCTCCCCCCCTCCTTCCATGGTGTGGTTCTAGGCCGCTTCCCGCCCTTGTCCATCTCATTTCTAATTCGTGTTGAGACAGGGCGACCTTTCTCTCGGATCAATTGGGGGTTAGGGAGGACCCTTCGAGTTTCTTTAGGATCCGACCATGATAATCTATCTTTCAACGCAGGGAAAATGGGAGCATAGCTCAGGAACAGTGCGTCCACGCTATAGCATAGGTCAATGTACTGTTCTGCATCATGTCGATAGCTAATACAAACTGCAATGACATGTGAACATGGTATCTTATATAATTTCCATTTCTGACATGTGCAAGTTCTTTGCAGCAGGTTAACTCTATGTGTGTGATCCCCATGTCCAGCAGTTCCTGGATTATGCGGTGTATCTACTTGATATGATTGTTGTTGAGCGCTCAATCTCATCACCCTGTGATGCTCTGCCTTCTCCTTATTTCTCATAAAGATATCCAAGGCATATTTACACCATTTTTTTCCTGAATTTAACTGCTCTATGCTCTTATTGCAATAATCATCGAAATAAGCATTCATTTTGAACCATGTGTATTTCACCATTGCTGTAATGGGCAGGCTACGAGCACCCTTTAGAACACCATTGAAGCACTTGGAGACATTTGTAGTCATCGCCCCATAACGGTAACCCTCGTCAAAAGTTAGAGCCCATTTCTCTTTCGGCACATCCTTCAGATATTGGTGCGCATCCCGGTTCACATTCTCAATTAAATCAAACATGGCATTGAACTTTAGCTCCTGGGTAGCACTTGCTGCCCTGCATACTAGATTCTTTAAAGTTTCATTGTTCCATCTAGTGTTCATGTTACTGCATAGATGACGAAGGCAGTAACGATGTTCTGTCATGGGAGGCTGCAAATAGTCTCGGTTAGTGTCTCTAAAGATAGCTTGTATCCCAAGGTGTCTATCAGATATGACACACAGGTGTCTCCAGTCAGTAACATACCTTCTTATACAAGCCAAGAACCAACCCCAAGTCTCTGTGCTCTCGCTCTCGACAACGACGAAGGCTAGTGGATAAATCTTATTATTAGCATCTGTCACCATTGCAATCATCAATTTCCCTTTATATTTTCCATAGAGGTGGGTTGCATCAATACTAATCACAGGCCTACAGTTCTTGAACCCAATAATACATGGACGAAACGCCCAAAATACAGACTTGAATGTACAGGTTCCCAGTTCATAATTATCGTTCACTAATAACTTATACTTTGTACCCGGACTTGCATCCTTAAGTCCTGCCAAAAAACGCGGCAACTCTGCATATGACTCCTTAAAATCCCCGTATATAGCTGCAACGGCCTTTTGTTTGGCATCCCAAACCTTGTATGTGAACCATAATGATTACGTTAGAAATGAATAGAAGTTAAATAATTATAGTTGAAGAAAACAAATCAAGACTTGTAAGGCTATAAGATGAAGATAATATTTCTTTCTCTTTATTCATTTTTCTTTTGTTTTTTCAATTTCATTTTTCATAACATCAGGTATTCATGGGTTTTGGGAAAAAATATCATGCTTATACTTCCATGAAGACTGATGTCTCTACATTGTATTGAAAAAAGAATGCAAGTTAAAGAATACCTTGTAGTGAGATACTTCGTGTTTTAAGTATGCCAAAGCAACGTGGCGTAAGTTCTTTATCTTATACGCGGAGTCTTCTCGTATATAGCGCTCAAGTACGTATGCTAGGAACACCGAATCAATCATCCGACCATCATGAGCATTCTGAATTTTGTCGCACGTGAGGGGGCCCTTGCATTTTGCAATCTTCCAGACATTGTCTCCCTTGCAACAGATCGCACGGACTGACCATGGACAGGAATCATCCTCACAACTCACCATAAGCCTCTCTGAGTCTGAATGCTCAGTTTTGAACCTAAAATTCTCTCGTAGTACGTACCAAGTCAACGCATGTCGCACCGCAAATTTAGTCGCGAAGACCATTCCTTTCATTGGCTGCTCCCCAGGCGTCCAACTTGATACTTCCACTTGCAAAACCGGTGATGGATCAAACATATTATCCCAAGTGTTTTTGGTGAATCATTCAGGTGTAGGATCAGGATTAAGGCATGTGTCTCTATTCTCTTCTACAACGACATCCTCGATATGATCAACATCCTCATGTTCACCCATGGTATCTAGGAGCTTCTCGAAGTCATCCCTAGTAACATCAATATGGGTTGCATCGTCACCAAGTCCGTGATCATCTTCATTTTCAAATGTGCCCCCATGCAGCTCATCATGAGATAAATGCTCTCCTACATGCACTTCCTGGGGCCCTTGCTTCTCCTCAATGTGTGAAGCATGGGAAAATGTTTGCCACGGTTCAGTACCATACCCATCTCCTGTGTGTTCTGCACACCCTTGATAAGACTGTAATGATATTGAGTCAATGTGCTCATCTACAGTTTCATCCAAAATAGTATGTTGTGAACCCTCTCTAGCCTCTACTATGGTGGGCTCAACAGTGACATAGAGATCCTAACCAACAAATCCTTTCACCACCATTTGCTCAACAATTTCCCACATCATCTTCACTTGGGCGGCACTCGATAACTGTAGTGAATTGTAAAAAACATGGGTGTCCAGAACCCATTAAGGTGCTCGATACACGATGAAAATGTTGTGCCTAGAGTGATCTAACCTCATCACCTTCAATATTCTTCGTTGCAGTTTCATAAGGCCTATCCCACGCTTCACCCTAACACAATTTTGCTTTTGGTTCGAGCCTTGGTATGACAACCCATGCAAGTCATGATAATACATCTCTCCATCGTAGTACACATAGAAAAAGTGAAAATCCATCACTGACCTGTTATTAACAATATAAAAGTTGTCATAATGTATAACCACTTACATAAATTTGGCGTATGATAAAAAAAATTTATATTCAAACTCAATCATAGACATATAAATAATTGATTAATTGAATTTATAAAAACAATTAATAGTATATCGAGTTTTGTGTTCTAGTTAACTCCATTTATAAAATTTCTCTCATACAAAAAATTATAAATTTTTTTTAGTGTTTTGACATAATTAAGAACCATAATCAAACGAACAATTCAAATACAATCATATTTACATTTTTTTTAAAAAAATTAGGTTAAAACAATATTGTGTTATGAGTTATTATTACCATATAACTAAGGCAATGAACTACCACACAAACTGACATCATGTTCATGTCCAACAACCGTTGGAGGTACTGCCATATGACTGTAGCAAAATAGACTATGCATTAATCTTAAGGATCTGGTTTACTAGTGTTGGTGTGCATTGGCTATGGTTAAGTTTTTTTTTTTGATACATATATAGTTTGCTCTCCTTATTCTTCTTTTGTTTCTCTTTTTTTTATTTGATCTATAAGAAACTGAGATCTCAACAATTGTGAAAATATTATGATAACAATAAGTGTTGTAACATTTTTTTAAAACATTTTTTTTTATTTGTGGTTGACTACAGTTTCATATTTTATTATTTTATTTCTACTTATAAGAAATTGACACGTCAATAATTGTGAAAATATTGTGAAATTTGTTGTGTCAGTATAACAATATAAATGTCAGCTTACATCAATATTTAAAAGAAAAAAAACACAAATCGATTATTGAAAAAAAAAACTAAAAAAACCAATCTCATATTTTATTTTATTAATTTATTTCGACTTGTAAGAAATTGACACATCAATAATTGTGAAAATATTGTGAAATTTGATGTGTCAGTATAACAATATAAACGTCAGTTTATATCAATATTTAAAAGCAAAAAAAAAAAAACACAAACCAATTATTGAAAAATATTGGATGTACAGTGCCAAGACACTGTGCGCGCATTCGCGCTTTTATTATAAAGAAGTAATTTTCAACTCGACTTATTACATGTGTATAAGCCTAGGTTGGATTGTCGAAGGGTTGTGCATATATATTTCATGCTTTGTAAAATTTTAGGGTTCGTTTGGTAATGTTGTTCTAGTAACGTTATTTGTATTTTTTGGAAATACATGTGGATGAAAAAATGTATAGAAATATGTGTAATGTTGTTTAAAATTTAAAAATTGTTGCTTAAAATTCTATACCAAACGGCCAAGTTTTTATAAACTATTTAAGTAATTTTACAAAAATAAATATTTACCATTCATATAATTTGCCTAAATTATATTTCAAAATTTCAAATTTGTGAAAATTAATGATTAAGATACCCAACTTAATCAAACTGAAAATGAAAATAATATTATAAAATAAATTTGTATATATGGTGGGTGGAGTTAGGCCAAATTAGTTGAAAAAAACTATTACTTTGAATTTGACCCAACTCAAATCCAATCCAACAATGAAAAATGATTCCAATCATCAAGTTAGTGGGTTGGCCACACATTTTTTCCACGGAGAGTCCCCCAAAAAGTAATATTACATTCACAAGAAATTTGACAACTTCTTCACATGTGTTGCGTTTGTATATTTTTGCAAATACTTGTATAGACTAACTACTTATATCACTTCTTTATTTATTATTAACCACATTTTTAAATTTCCAAATTTTTGAAACTTCAATTCAAATGTGTGAATATCAGCAGTTGTACATAGTTAATATTGAAAAACTAGGGAGTACAAAAACACCTCATGCATGGAGTACAAAAACACCACATGCATAACAATCTCATACGAAGCACATACAAACACAATTTGAAACTAAGCACTTAACTATTACCTCTATGTTCTGGTCACAGCAGGGTTGACCCAAAGGATAAATGGACAGCACGTTGGTCTTGGACGGAGAACTGACATACAAACTCAAGGACTTGCAGATGGTGACCCAACTACCAGTAGCTTTTGCGTCCACGTAGCATTTTGACTCGTCACATGGAGTTGGGAAGATAGGTACGCGAGTAGAGTTCAGAAGATCCTTAACTAAAAATAGGTGAAAGGTGATGGGGTCTGTTTTCTGAAGAGGTACTCGAGTTCCGTGAACTCGAGTACCATTCATTATGCATTAATGTAGTGGTTGCCGCCAGGAAAGTCGGTGCGTGCAATAAGTATGGAACTTATTACTCGAGTTTAAAGAACTCGAGTACTGTGATAGAAAGTACTTGAGTCCAGTAAACTTGAGTAGGACTCGGGTATAATATAGTAAACCATACAGATTGGTACTCGAGCTTAAAGGACTCGAGTACTATTAGAACTACCCGAGTCCAGTAAGCTCGAGTATTGCTCGTGTATTCTGTACTTACTCTACTCAAGTAATAAGTATGGAACTTGTTACTCGAGTTTAAAGGACTCGAGTACTGTGTTAGAAGTACCCGAGTCTACTAAACTCGAGTATGGCTTGGGTATAATATACCAAAAATCTCCTACACGATTAGTGACAAACGCTTTTTGACAAGCATTCCCAATGATATGTCGTGTGAACCAAAAACCTATTAATAGATAAAAGCATACTCCAACTAATTCCCAAAAAATATAAATTTGTATAAAATACCCTCGAGGTTTTTTATTTTTTTTTATTTTAGTACTCTCGAGTTTATAGAGAGACTCCACTGATGTGTATGCCAGATAAAGAAGAGCGCTTTGATAGAAGTCAGCAAATTGTTGACGAAATTTGTAGTACTGAGATGAAACCCAGTAATAGTTAGCATAGATAGTTGGATCAATATCCGTCATGCTGTCAAGGGTACTCTTCCCATCTTCTAGAAGCTTCTTGCACTCTTTTCGGTCACCTTGCTCTAGTTTAAATATGGCTATTTGCAACTTAATGTAAAGGATTGGTTCTTCAATTCGCTGCTCTCTACTTGCTTGAAGTTTCTCAATCACTCCTTCTAGATGATAATTAATAGCAGCTTCTTTCTCTGAATATTGCCTAGAAACTATGACAGCAAAATGTGCAAGCTTGAGAAGATTGACACCATACAACATTTTATAAACATATCTACCCAAAGAAGAGAAATTGGTCTCAATCCCACCTAGCATTTAACCAGGCAACATTATTTTTGCAAGTTTCATCCATCATAACCTCCTTTTAACTGGTTAATATGAGTAGCATCAAATTTAATATTCTTACATCAAGAAAATTGAAACGTGTTCCTACAAGATGATGTCCTGTGATCAAGATTGAGAGAGGTATATAGCAACTATGGTGTGGGAGGAAAAACAAAAACAGAGAATTCTCATCTTCAATTACATTATACAATGATCTACTGCTAAAGAGTAAGGTTCTTCTACCACTCTCTTTCATTTCATATTATTTCATTTCCAACCTCTCTGGAGAGGGGGAGGATTTTTCAATAAATATAGGAAATAACCAATTTTCTGCTGGGCCCTGAAGGGATATAATTAAATCCTTAAGGCACACTGAATTTGGAGAGAGCTGATTGGAACAAAGCTGAGAATGCCTGGGATGCACTTTGATCATCAGGTTTGATCTTTATTTGTGCTTTGGCCGATGATGTGTTAATTATACACTGCACAAGAAATGTGGAGAATTCCTCTGCCTTTTGTGCAAAGAAGAAGAACTTCAAATTAGGGGATTGTCCACCTGATGCAATGCAGTGGATGGAATGGCCTTGCATGTGCCGGAGGAGGGCCTCTCATCATGATTAGGCAATTGGAGTAAGGCTATGTTTGGTACTTATGTCATACATGTGTCCTGTTACATAGACACTTCATATTACCTTTGTGTTTCGCAGGGGGAAAAAGTAAACAGACTTCAACAACTTATTTGTTTCCAATTAAAAGATTAGAAGGTTCAATGAATTTGAGATCTAGACACAGTACAACTGACATGCACATCAAAATCCATGTAACACAATGCATCTTTGGTTTAAAATTACATAATAATAACTCACCTCAACAGGTTCTAGGAGTCCTTCCATTGCATTCCGCACATCATCAATTAGTTCATAGATAACTCTATACAGTCGAATCTCAACGCCTTTATTTTCAGCATAGCTTTTCACAGATCCCGAAGCTTTGGTATTAAATCCCAATATAATGGCGTTGTTGGCAAATGCAAGATCAACATCACTGTTGCTTACATCTCCTGTTGTTTGCAAGAGAAACTTCAAAGTGACATTATCTTGTGGCAGCACCTGTAGAGCTTGTCTGACAGCCTCAATGGATCCCTAATCATGATGAAAATCAAGTTTAGTGGCAGGTTCAAAAGGCTATGAAATATATTGTATAGATACTCAATGTCAGATGTTGTTACAACTCCTGAGCTTCAGATAACAACCTGAACCATTGGGGGTATCACCACCCCAGTCTTCAGGCATTAGGCCAATTGTAGAAAGCTCTTGCATTACTCGTTCTGGATTAGCTCCATCTTTATCTATCTGGTGCAATGAAAGAAATATGATTGAGAATCAGAAAGTTCTGAAGAGAAATTGTGTATTTAGATCCAAATTTCATGAAACTAAGACGAGCATAACAACGAATAGAGAGAAAAACGGATTAAATCATATTGGAATAGCTTAAATCTATAGGTTACCTGAATTTGCTCCTTATTGCCAGCAGTGATATTTGAAATAGTCCAACAAGCTTCCTTCTTAATGCTCTTTTTATAATTATTGGTCAACAGGTTTGATAGGCAAGGAAGAGCATTGTGGTTGATAATAACCTGAACAGCAACACCTCATTAGTTGAAAGTGATACCAAACGAATAGGGTATGGAATGACATTTTTTTCTATTGATTGAAGGATTTGAGCTTTATTAATAAGTGGATTTCAAGTGGCCACGTGTAAGATGTCATTTCAAATCCATCAAATTTTTTTATAGGTGTCAATTCAAATCCATAATATCGCAAGTGTTTATTTAAGAAAATCCTCAGAGTTCTTATTATCATGTGCTGTTAAATTTATACAAGTAATTGTTCTTCAAATCCCTTTATTTGAAATTCAAATCCAACCACAACCTTCAAAAAGCACAATTTGCATGCGTGTCTATGACTGTGGAATGAGACAAAATATATTTTAAAGAAAAAAAAAAAAAGGATAATGCCTAGCCCTACTGCCCAAGTCTATTTCTTTGTACAGGCCTCGTAAGTACACCACGAAAATTCAGAAGAGGACAAAACCATTGTCTGATCTAATGCATTACAAAAGCTGGCCATACCATAACCAAAACAAAAAAAATCACAGACCAAGAATAGTTGCCAACAGACAAATCCTGAGTGCATACATGAATACACCACTCCATTTACAAAGCATGTGACATAATAAAAAAATTAGATAAGATCGTGTACCTAAATCTTGATGACTACATATACTACGAAAAAAAACAATATAGCCCATATTTTATTATTCCAAGCTGCACAAGTTCCTAATACCTGAGTCTGCATATCATCTCCAGTAACAATATTTCCAACCGTACGAAGAGCAGGAATGAGCACAGAAGGAGATGGGTGCCTAAAAAATGGCAAGAAATTTTATAATTGAGTGCATAATATAGAGGTTTACACATCCCACCACAAAATAAGTACAACTCAATAAGGTTGAAGATCTAAGAACTCACAATAAAAGCTCAACAAGCCGAGGACAAACACCCGCTTCAATGACAGCTTGAATTTTGTCATTTGTACCGTCAGAAAGATACGAGAGTGCCCAGCAAGCATCAGTTAAGACTTCTTCATCATTTGAATGAATAAGGCGTGCAAGAGCTGGGAGTGCAGGCTTAACATGTGCAGTAAACAATACAGCATAATATATAACATCACAATGGTTGATGAAGGTAAGTTTCCAAAAACTGCAACCTTGCGACATTATTTTAGATTTTAGACTAATTAATAGCCTAGGCAGCATCACCCACAGTTTCATAATTTGTTAAGTTTCAAAGAGCATCCAAGATAACTAACCTGATCAAAAGGAGGCTGAGGCATGCTCATTCAGCTGTGCCAGCAATGGAAGCAAAGCCCCATTGCGTAGGACAAGGTCACGACATCTAGGGGAATCACCAGCAACATTTCCCATTGCCCACACAGCCTGGACATCCAAAAGATATAGGTGGGGGTCAAGTCATTTTCCTTTAAAATGCCAACTTGACCTGAACATTTTCATTTTCCTTTAAAATCAGGAACAATTAAATCATATTAGTTGGTATAGATAAGAAGAAACTTGACCTGCATTAAGTAAGCTTCAATACCACGTGATGATATTCGTGACCGATTATAACCCCGTGAATCTAGCATATCTAGTCGATTTATCTTAATCCCTGGCCATGAAAGTGATAATAAAGACAATTTCACACCAACATAAAAACAATAAGGTGGCTTAATAATGTAGAACAAGTTGTATCATCTTAAACGAAAATAAAGGCATAAGTTCAGATTCTAACCTGGTAAGTACTCCAAGGTCAACACCTTTGAGGCAGTATAATCCCAATACACCAGCTGTAAGGAAAAAAAAATTATCAAAGTAAATAAAGTTTTAAACATGTATATTATACTTTCTATAAATTCTTTAAGTCCCTAGTTAAGTAGTCATAAACGATCAGATGGAAATAGAAAATCTATATGATGTAAGCATTAGTTCTCTTTAGTCTTGATGCAAGAAACATACAGGTACTCGGACCCACTTTATATTTCGAAAATCTCGGCGGAATCTATCTACATTCTTCCCTTCATTTATGTAATCAATTTCTTGATACAAAATCCTGTAAGTAACACAAGCCCAAGAATATCTTTAGCGCATCACAACTTACAAAGGGGAGCACTGAAACTTTTTCTTTCATGAATAAATTTGTTAAAATGGTCCAATCTAACAGAATTTTAAGTACGCATCAAAAAATGTAACAGAATCTTAAGCATCATTATAAAATAAGATACATCAACAGACGCGAGTATTGGCCATTACTTTGGATCTGAGGTGCTCAGGCAAAATTAACAGAGAGATAGTTCTTATCTCTTTGCTTATGCGATTTACATCACACTGTAACTCTAAAATGCATCTCTTAAGAAATTAACATAGTAACTAATAGAAGCTTGCTACTTACGCGGAACATTCTTCATATATGCCGATCCAATCTCTTGTTGGACCACCAAAAGTTTCACTTCTCTGAAAATACTCTGCAATTAGCTTTAGATTTCCTGAATGATAGCAGCAATTTAGCAAAGATTATGATAAACACCTAAAACTGCTGAATTCCAATGAGTCTTCACAAAAATACATACAACAAATATGAAAGCACGTCACTTAACCAGATCTATAGTTTCACAACAACTGAAAGCAGCCAGTCAATAAAATTTCATCCATATGACTGCACGAAGATTGATCTTTGATAATCAGTAGTCACTGCAGGTGTTTTCTGTTGTGTCTCACTCAAAATCCCATCATTTGGGTTGTCAACAAAAACCTTAACCCCATTATTAATGCATGTCAAAAAGTCACACCTGCAGTAGCTCTCTAATTACAATTATCATGGGTATCCCTTTGTGCAGTCAACTCCCAATAACGATTCAAAGTTCCATGGCACAATATAATATCAAAGAGCCTTTGCAATTCCAAATTGATAAAAGCTGAAAGGTTTACCAATAGTAGACAGTTCTGTACACATGTTTTCGTAAATGAATATAAGAGAACTTTTCACTGGTCTACTATGCATCTAAAAATAATTTATACTAAAAAAGGGTTGATGAGACCATAAGACCAAAGAAAAAAAAGGAAATGAGAAAACAAGCAACAACATCTATTATACCATAATGACAAGCCAGACAAAATCACCATGGTAAGAATGAAAATGTGCATTACTTACGTAAGTCAATGTCAAAAAGCTTCTTGAGACCAGGTCTCTGAACTTTCACCACTACTTTCTCTCCATTATGAAGGATAGCACGATGGACCTAGAGACAGGATTCTCAAATTTCAATTAGAAAAAGTGAAAACTTTCAAGGAATAAATAAATATTCAGAGAACCAATCTAAAGAAATCATGAATGGTCATAACTTGATAAATTACGACTTAAATAAGCATAGAAGTAAAAGGAATAAACTTCAACAAAAAAGAAAGATAAGAGCAGCCATCAGAATTATCGAAGTTTTCCTCCATTAAAGAAAGAGAAGATAAGGCTACCATCATTCCATCAATATATATATATATATATATATATATATATATATATATATATTTATTTTTTTTTTTTCCTTCTCTAAAACTGTCCTATGTATCCAGATTTTTCTGAGGATTGTCTTAATGTTGTGTGTGATATACACATTTATCATAACATACTTCAAGCTACTTAAAGTGAAACATCATAGACAAACTTCTAACAATTTACAAGCGTTGACTAATCTAGTACAACATATAGAAATGAATCTAACACCTGACCAAGACTAGCAGCAGCTATTGGCTGGTCCTCAAACTCCTTAAACAATATGTTGATGGGAACTCCAAGCTCACTCTCAATGAAGCTTCTTGCTTTCACCGGTGAGAAGGCAGGGACCTTATCCTGAAGCCCATTTAAAAATCATATAGATTCAGTAAGACAAAATAAAAAAATTAAGGATTATCATATCATGTAGATATCAGTATGTCTGCATTTTAATTCATAAAGATGTGAGAAGACATAGCATGTTTAGAATTGTTACACTAGAAATCAAAATATACCTGCAATTTTGCAAGCTCATCCACAAATTCACTAGGGAATAGATCTGACCTTGTTGAAGACAATTGTCCAAGTTTAATAAAAGTTGGACCCAGCTGCAGCACACACTCCCTTAGCCATGAGGCAGTCTTTTGCCTTCTTTTTTTCTGATATAGAAGAAATCTTATAAAAACTTGAGGCAAAACGAAAAACAAGGAGCACAAAACCAAGAACTAATTGGAGATCAGGCCCAGAATGAGAAAATTAGTGTAAAATACTCTCTGTAGTATGTCATCATGATTAGGAGTCATCATAGCAGAAAGCAATAACAGCTGCAGTAAAGTTCCACAATTCACCTGCTTATCTTCTGTGAAGCCTCCCAAATATGCCCATTTTGCATTGTCAAACAAAACACGGACACGCAAAGATAGAACAAAAGACCAAATATCTATACTCCTTTGCACGGAATTATACCTTTCATTTGCCCAACTGAAACCTTCATCTGAGGGCAAACCTTCAGGTCCTCCACTGGTGGGAGTTCTTTGGAATCCCTAACTCTTAGGGTTTTTACAAGGGATGGAGTAGATTTTCTTCTAACTAGATTTGCTCCATTAACAACTTGCCTTGAACCATTTACTACGTCTACTTTATTAGTGGATGGAGTCTTTCTTTTCATTACTTCACTAGCTGGTACCATTTTAACAGCTCGCCCATTGGTAACTGATTTTGAGGGTACTGATTCTGTTTGTTTCATTTTCACATCAAACTTGTAAAACTTATCAGTCCTAGGTGGATTATGTGTTGATCTGTCAAACTTTGAAGCTTTATGAGCAGAAATTGAGCTTGAGAAACTGAGGTTGTGTAGTGTTCTTCCTTGGTTTATTGACTCCATATTGCAGAAATAACAGCTGTGAAAAGCCAGTATTGCTGCCATTGAAGATTCAGATTCCTGCAATATACATTGAATTGTGAATCAGTAAGCTGAACAGTGAAATTGAGAAGTGAAAGATCCAAAATTAGATATATAACCAAGCAAACCATAAAATTCCAAACTCAGAAATAATAAGAACTTAATAACTAATATTAAAGTTGAAACCTTCAAGACCCAAAAAACAACCTTAACTATGACAGCAATCACAGAATCTTTAACTTGAAACCAGATAGGTCCTCAGTACAATTGAATCATTTCTAAAGTTCCTGCCAAGGGGGTTGGGATTCATTGAACTAAATTATCACTATTAATTCTGAAAATGCATTCATTTCAATTCTAATGATTGATGTCATTGCTGGGAAAAGTGTATAGCAAGTCTTTTAATAAAAAAATTATTTGACTGCACATGCGGCTATATTCTTATATATTAGAAGCAATATACAATCATATAAGGCAAAGTCAAATTTAATATCTGATTATTTGATAACTGCGAATTCCACTAAATCACTTAAATCTTAGATAGTAATTCCAAGCAACAACAAAGGAAGAGCTCTATTGATGGTTCGGAATCAACAGCAAATGAAAAGAAACGATAAGAACATAGCAGAAAAGGAAAACTGAAATTATATCCATTCCATTTCTTTTGTTCTTCAGAAAAAAAAAATGGTTAAAAGAAAATCAACCCAACTTATAATTAGTCATGAACAATCATATCACCAATCTAACATATGTTGACTTCATCAATTTTCCCAGGAACCAAAGAGAACCCAGATGAAAAAACTCAGTGTGTAAGAAAGATTCACAACCAACAAAATTCATTGATACCAAAAACAACAAATCCCAACCAAAATAGCATCCAGCTAAAACCATAAAACCATAATAATGTAACAATATGGCTCACAGATTATGAAATAGAAGATTCAAGCAGATCATAAACAACAATATTCAAGGTTGGATTCTAAGACCTTTGACTGGTCTCACCTTTGGTTCCACCAATGCGATTGACCATCGAAAATCATCCCCGTTTTCTTCTCCTCACTGGTTCCTTGACTAGTCTCACCTTGCCTGAAAAGAACATAAGCAAATACTAATATTCAAATCATTTAACCATAAAGAGATACATATGTAATCGGTGTAAGAGGGGGAGTACCATGTCCAGTCCCACAGTCAGGAGGATGTGTCTGTGTCCGTTGCGGCCTTCGCGGCTGATCCTCACTGTGTGAAGCCTCTGATGGGGGGGGGGGGGCGGTGGGTATCTCTGTTTGGATGGCACCAGGGGTGGGTAGCCTAGGGGTGGGCATGAATCTCATCTCATCTCATCTCTACCACATACATCTACGGGGATAGTGCCGGTAGTCGGTGGGGGAGAGGATGTGGGTGGGCAGGTATCATCGCGAACCGTGGGTGGGCAGGTATCTTCGCGAACGTATCATGTGCAAACGTATGGGATGGACCCGCATCATTATGTGCCATGGAGCCCATGTCATAACCAGTGTCCAAACACATCTCATCTGATTTCTGATTTGCCTCCTCCATCGTGTGGTAATCACGGGTGTGTGACACCCACCTGATGTGTGACGGCAAGCAGTTGTGGGACGTCGACTAGATGTATGACGCTGACTAGATTGACGACCTACATGCCCTTGACATCCACCTGCTTGTCGACCACGCCTTACAGCGGTTCACTTGCGTTGCCCACAGTGCGTGCATCGTCCAAGGTCAATCGACTGATCTCTTCAACAAATTGCAAGGCATTCATACAATCGGTGTAGATCTCAGACCCTGGTTCAAATTTCGCCATAATCCTCAACTGTGATTCAACCTGTCACAAGTATGCAAGAGTAGTGTTAGGATTTGGAACTAAACTATGCGAAGCGAGGTACATTTATAACAGAATAGTCTTTGTAAACTTACCAAAGTGTCCCAGTATGAGGTCTCTTTTGTAATATGCCGAACAGTGATGGGACGATACCACACCATATACTCGTCATTGTAGCTCATTACCCCATGAAAGGGCGGTGCTTCGGCAATTGTGCCATGCGCAGCCCATCTAGCAATATGAGTGGCATGTTCTTGAACCCAGTTTTTTTCGTGCTTGCCTTGGAGTGTTATCTTGTGAAGTTCAATTGAAGTATCGACATTGTCCGGTACGCCTTGCTTCATCCCAAACTGACGAAAAACACGTTCGGGGTGATGACCTTCAACCACCCAAAAATGTATGAGCGGCATAATGGACCTCCATATGTGTTGGCCTGCCGTACAATATGCGGGCAAGGAACCCAAATAATCTCTATATGGCTCCCAGACAATCTACAATGATCCAACAAATGCAAATAACCATATTAACAATATATGTGTAACGAATGTGTAAAAAATATGTAACGAATGTGACCAATACATGCCAAAGTGGTTCCCACTTGTAAGGCACGATACTTGATTTGGCCGGAGCGAAGCAAGCGACACACGATAGGCGCGTAGGACATGCATTGGATGGTCAGTTGTTATCTTAGCCCCTTTCCATCTACCAAACAATATAGACATAACCTTCATATTAGTTACTTACATAATTCCCATGCGAAAAAAATTAATGCGGAAATGTAAAACGATAACTAAGTTGAAGATCCTACATACCTGAAAGCAAGTGGACCTGGCGGCAGTGCTTGGTGTGGATGCCTCATCACAGGGCATATTTGTGGAAATCTCGCCCACGCCCACAACTGCACTAATAGCAGTGCACCACCAATTTGCTTGGCTGTCTTCTCTGATGCCTTACAAAGGTGTCTATATAGTCAACTTAGTGTTGCACTACCCCAACTATAATTCTTTCCATTGCTAATTGGATTGAAAAATTGTAGATACATGATTGAGAGCCGTTCGCCAGACTTGTCCATAAACAGTATACTACCCAACATTTGGAGTATGTAAAACTGAGCATACTGTTGCACACGCACCTCAGTGGCGTCAGCAGGAAGAGGGTTGCGAAACTGCTCCTCCAGCCATTTGGCTTTTATCCTTGGCCCTTCCAACACTGCAGTGTTCTTTTTTGTACCAACTGGTCTGTCCGGTGGAGGGGGGGCACCTAGCAATTTGATGCAAAAGTCACACTAGTTGTCCATATGGGTAAATCCTACCACCGGCAAGCCATGTACAGGTACCCCCATGATGACCTCTATGTCTTGTAGCATGATGGTCATCTCACCGTAGGGCAAGTGGAATGAGTGCGTCTCTGGCCGCCATCTCTCCACTAAGGCCGTGATCAGTGCATGGTCAAGGTCCATATGTGGGACCCGAAGTAGCCCATCTAACCCCGCATCTGTGATATAAGTGGCAATCCGTGGATTTAACCCACCATCAAATAGACCTTTATCTCGGTGACGACAAGTCAGAACACCTGGCACTTCCTGCAAACAAAGCAACTTAGTATTAATAATAGCATTCATTAACCACGTAATAATTACACTTCAAACATAAATACCCAAAATATTTCTACTACATATATTGACTACGATTTTGGACACAAGTGCATACCTCGCCTACCAAAGGAGCATCCCAAAGCAAACTTGAACGATGCATAGGTTGCCTCGTCAAGATAGTCCCTATAGAGGGTCCTGCTCGATGTGGGTCCATACCTGGCATAAATTAAAGGTGATTAATGGCCCATTAGCATATTCATCAAATACCCATAAGCTAAATCAAAATGATAGCATCTCATTGAATATCTTTTTGTGGCAAGTGAATATCTTTTTCACCTGTGAAAGCTAAATCAAAATGATAGCATCTCATTGATCTCTTGTTAGCATTGTCAGAAAATCAAGGATCTTAGTTAAGATTTAAGTCGCATGTAATTGGAAAAAAAAATAGTTCTTATTTACAGTTGCGTGTTTCTATGGTAAATTGCCCTTATGTTAGATTATAATTTTTTTTGGTTTAGAGCAACCTTCTTGTACTATATGAGTGTGCAGCATTTTAGAAAGAGGAATAGAGGATGCAAGAATGTTAAAAGCTATAGCATAATGATTTTAAAGATGATGTATCCATGTACCCTATTATACTTGGATGCATTATAGGTCTCTTGGTCGTTTGTATGTATGATGGGTTTTTTAGAGAACAAGTGAGATAGCAATCCAAATAAATTATTATGATAGTATTCAACATCCTGGTTTGATATTCACTGACATGCCAACATTTGGAGGGGAAAGCCTATGTTTTAGGTGCTGCTTTAATAAAGGTTTTCCTTTTTTTCGCCATTACTTTTTTCATCCTCAAAGCATTAGCATGATGGTCTAAAATCATCAAGCTTTAATATAAATATTTAGAAGAGCATATAGACCATATCAATATTTGTTCCTGTTGTTTCAGTTGTGGCTTTACTAATAATAGTAGGAGTTAAAACTTAAAATCAAGAGTTTTTTAGTTATTCAAACACAACTTTTCCTATCAAATATTGAAAAATTCTTCTGGTCATTTCAAGTCCAACCACAAAAGCTAAAAACCTAGAAACCTAGAAACCTAGGCATGTCATTTGCAAGATATTCAACTTAAATCACGGTTTGTGGAATTTACAATTGTAAAACACCAGCTATCATCAAGGATGTTAGATTACATAATTAAATTCACAATTTCCTAACTTAAACCTTTTGGGAAATTTTGTAATCTTAAACAGAAGTGTAATTTAAAAACTCATGGAAAAAAAAAATTACCAAAATTACCAAACTCGAGTACCAAGTGGCATTTTTTTAATAGAGATTCCATGCTGGCATGCCACAGTGGAAGTATAAAATCTAGTACTCGAGTTTCATGAGCTCGAGTACTGAAAAAAAGTGGTATTTTCCCAATTATTTTCGAAACAGTGTTTTTTGCCTTAATTTTTTTAAAAAAAGATGGTATTGGACCGATTTGGCTACGGCTTTTGACGCAGGATGTGGATGGGCCTTTTTGATAAACGATGTGTATGGGCCTTTGGTGTCACTACAACAAATTAGACTTTTTCAAGGGTCAAAACCCCTAAAAAAAGTATTAAAAAACCTTGAAAGAAGTTATTTTAAGAGTCCAACCGACCCTTGATAACCTTTGAAACATATACCGTCGAAAAAGAAATTTTGAGAGCCTTCGTGCCTCTCAAAACAAGTGCTCTAATCTTATTTTGAGGGTCAAGAGACCCTTAAATAACCTTTTACCAAGGTTTAAAAGATTTATACTTACAACCCTTGATAAATAAGGTTATTTAAGGGGTCTCTTAACCCTCAAAATAAGATTTTATTTTATTTTTAAAAAAAACCACAATCATGCACTATATATATATATATATATATATATATATATATACATTCATGAAGTTAGACATGGTAGCAAGTGGTGGCAAATTGATGCCAACCATAAACCTGGCAATTGATTAAGAAACCTTAAAACAAGAAATTAAAGGACTGCACAAGAACCCAAATACACAAAGTGAAAAGTATCAATAATCCTGTATGATCAAACAATCATTAGGGGAGAGAAGCATCTATAAAATCCCCCCGAAAAATTTCAATATACCATAGCTTTAACAGACATACAGGTCTAGGCCTATCACTTATCAGTTTAGCAGAATCAAAAACTACACAAATCCCTCAATGATTATTATAAAGGTATAAATCTAAGACGTTTTGTGGGCTGGTCTTGGATATGTATATCCTCCCCTTGTTTATGGCTGTGCTAGCCTTGCTGTCCAGCTCAGGAGGAACCTGTAAAACAATCATTTGCTTGTGAGCCATATTGGAAAGAACTTGACAACATCACTACAAAACTCTTTAACTAATCAAATTTCCTTTATAATCATAAAAAACTATTCAAAATTTTTTTAAGTCAAATAATTACTATCATACTTTCCCTTGTAATTCAAAAACTATTCAAAAGTTAATTTTAATAGTTATATATGTTATCATATATGCACACAACCAAACAAACAATCATAATTTACCAACAGGAACATCATTATTTGTCATAACCATTCTAACCTTGTTGTGGATGATCCATCTATTATTAGACTTTCGTTAAAAAAAAAAATTAATGATGATGTTAGAATTTAGAATTATGTAATTAAATAATTAAATTTATCATATTTTAATAGTTTTAACTTTTGTAATAATAGGTAATTTAGACTACAAGAGATACAATTTATCATGACTTAAAGTCTCAAACCCCAATAAGGAAATATATATAACAGTAATAGTAGAGTTTGGATCTATGTCTTGCATTAGCATTGTCCCAATGGTGCAGAAATACTAATGACAGATTCTTTTTACGAGAAAAATGATTCTATCCAAAGAGCATGACATGATTTTAATTAACAATAAAGAAATTGAAAGTTATACGAACATTTTTCTTGTCAGAGGTACTAATACTTCAAGAATGCCTGGACCATAAAATTCCCGCAGCCAGCCAGAGAAATAGCAAATATGATTCTAAAATGCAAAAAATAAAGTAAAACTTTAACCATATTAAACAATACAGATACATATAGAAACTTTTTGATTAATTTTTGACTTCTACATTTGTCAAGCATACCTCAATTGTACGAACAACATTAGTTTGCCCCTTTACTCTAGCTACATCAAGCGGAGTGTGACAATCATCATTCCTCACCAGAGCATTTGCTGAAACATAAATCATTAGACTAGGTCTGTCAACTTGTGACAAAATAATTCTTATTACAGCAACAAAGACATAACCCATATTAAAAGTTTATGACAAACCTCCATGGGAAAGAAGCAACTTAACAGACTGTTCCAAGCCTCTTTTCGCTGCATGATGTAAAGGAGTACCCGCATGACGCCCTATTACAAAAATAATGAAGAAGATTGAATTCAACTTGCATGTTCATAGTAGCATTACTGGTTAAACTGCAATACAAGCTTAACTTATTACCTTTTTCAGTTATTAGTAGTATTATTATAAATAAATCATTACTGATTTATGTATCAATGTTTGATCAAATTAACATGAATAGCCTTGTATGTGTTATGCAATAAGATAACTGACTTACAATATATGACCCATAGCCAAATAGCAACTATCATTTGTAACATAATAACCAATAACCCATTGGACAATGTAAGTACTTTCACAAGCATACCGGGACTATAAGCATTGACATTGGCACCCAATTCAATTAGAGTTTTGGCAGTATCAAACAATTCATGATTCATGCACGCAACGATGAGGGGGGTCTTTCCTTCTCTGTCGATCCACTGTAACAAAAAAAAAAAAAAACTCAGTCTCAATGAAAACACACACAGGAAAGCAATTGTATACAGCCTTGCACCAAATTATCAAGCATTAGATTTGACATAAGAAGTATTCAGTTTGAGAAGACAAAATTAAGACATCGCTTCTTTGTGATTGACATAGAGGAAATACACTTGATATCGTCTCAACTTATGTTCTTAAGAACGAAGGAAGAGGTCTAAATAATGGGAAGCAGAAAGCAAAGTACCTTATCAATTTATTTTTAATAGGTCTTCTAATTTTTGATAGGTAAGTAGCCTATCAATTTATCCAAAAAATAAAATGTAGTCTATCAAATCAACAGGAGTGGCCTTTTCATTAAGCACCTTTTCAATCTCTCAGACTATCTCAACAAAGAGATCCCAAGATCCAAAATGGTTATGTGGTGCTATCATTGCTTCAGTCATGGAATGTGACAACAGTAGTCAAGGCATGACAGTCATGAAGTAGACCATTGGAATCATATTTTGATCGATATGTGAGAGGGAGAAAATGGTTATCCCCAAGTACATATTCTATTCTCTCATCACATTTCTTATTTTTATTACGGTAGATGACGCACTCCCTACAAAATACGTGTTGGACGTGGGTGAATATGAGTCTTTAAAAGACCATATTTTCAATAGAAGAAGTTTACTACAAATTATAGTGCAATTTGGTATCAAGGTTATGTGATTGATATTCATCATATTCCAGTCCATCTCCAATAACTAGGCTTAAGCTTTTCTTTATCTATTTATTTTATAATTTAATTGTCATAAAAGGAGACTAGGCAATGCCACTGAGCTACAGAGCTGTTGAAAATAACTAGGCTTAAGCTTTTACGGTATCAAAATTGATTGAGAAGTGCTATGTAAACAACATTTTCACAATAAATCCTAGGTAGTTTGCTATTGGTTCTAATTTGAACCAATTAGTCGAATTTGTTATGAAAGTGTATTAATAACTACACAAGATAGACCCAATATCAATATGAAAGCTTGTCCAGAGTTGATAATTTTTATGATAACCGATTTATTCTTGCACAGAAATGGTTGGTTATAAACCTTCTTTATACACATAAATCCCAATAAGCAATAAACAACGAAAACCCATTACGCCATATTATGATGTCCTCACATTCGCATATAAAATTACAATTGGTAGGATATAAAGACAAGACCAAACATGTTTTTCCATGCAAGAATAAATCAACCCAAATTCACTCTATGCACATTGAAGAGAAGTCAGTTGGCATATTAGCACAAAAATACAAAAGCCCAAGAAGTTTCAATTTCAAACGAATTACCTAAATCTTTTTTTGCTTGCTCCGTTTTTCCTTGTTCTTGCAGCCTCATGTATCGCTCATGAGCTTTTTGTTTCTCTATCTCCTCTCTGTAAACAAATATATAGAGAAATTCCGTCAGGGAGGCTAGTTACTCATTGCCTAAAACACTTAGTTAAGAATACAAATTACTCTAATCAAACAAGTCACAAGCCCAAGTACATCAACCTCAAAGGTAGATGTAAGAATCCTTACTACAAAAAGTGATGCCTTGAACATAAAAACTGAACAGAGACAAGTTATTGACATTTCCAAGAGAATTCAATATGTCCAACAACAAAATAATATGCAAATAAAATTTTAAATTCTAACCACGTGCCAAAAACAGAGACCAAGCATGCAGTGCAACATTCATATATATTTCAAAATTACAAATACAGTTATTATGATCACCACTCTACAAGATGAATCTGTTTCTAGACATGTTTTTCACAGTAGTCCCAAATCCAAATGATAACTAATACCCTTCACACAATTGTGCTTTCGAGATGCAAAATAGAGTATAAATTGAGGTGAAATAAAGAAAATGTAACAAGCCAAATATCAAGTCTCGGATTGCTAGAATCCAAAGCACCACATTAATTTTACAGAATCACAAATTTCGTTTTATAGGTGAAGTAATAAGTTGTAGAAACTGCAGGCCTACAGATGGCATTTGCAATCTTTCTTGTGTCCATAGATGGGACCCAAAGCACTTTTGGAAGCTTAACCATTCAATTTCTTACATACTAGATTTATCAATAATATTCAAACCAAAGTATAAACTCAACAAATTGCAAGAATAATAAGACAAACTGAAGCATAATCAATTTGTCACGTTTTTAAGAGTAAGGTTGTGCACCAAGTAAATCAATCTATTAAGCACTAATCACAAAGCGCATCCCTTATTGAGTATTAATCACTGAGTATACAAAGTACTAATATCTTAAGTACAAATTACAAAGTGTGCATCCCAAACAAAAATGAACAATCTCACTCTCCAGTTTCTAGCAATCTGGGTTCCAATATTAGTTATTTTCGCATGACATGGTTGAAGCACCAAAATATTAGTATCGGATTAAATAATCTTGCACTTCAAGAAAAACCCAATATTTTTCATATTCCCAATTTCCCATAATAGAGAAAATGAAATGCCAACCACTACAAATACATTTGTAAATGCCCATAATCAGTGAAGATTCCACCACCACTTCAACAACAAAAAATTCCTCATATTAAGACCACAATGCAATGCAAGTCAAAAGCATAAAAATCATATTCAGGAAATGATAAATACTGAGATATTTGAATTGAAGTTGAAGTGTGTATGAGAAGCCACAACAAAGAAAAGAGAGGAAATTCCTTACAGTGGAAACCCTAATTCCTTTGAAGCTGCGAAGATGAAAGTTGAAGAGAGAGTTGAGGAGAGAGTAGGGTTTGGGAATGGATTGGGTTTGGGGTTGAAGAGTGAGACCTAAAAGAATCCCTTCTCAATTAAAGAATCCACGTGATAGCCTCTTTTCTTTTCTTTTTCTTTTTTTTTTTTTTTAGAAGAAACTAAACTAACGAACACTTTACTAGGGAGAGGATACACAGGTACAATATCACACAACTTACACCTTTCAAAAGTCGGTAACTCTTGAAAGGGTATAGTCTCTTTTCTCTTCAAAAAAGAAGAAAAAAAAAAGAAGAAGATCACAATACCAAGCCTATGTTATTAAGAATTTAATATGCCAAATGAAAGATTTAAAAATGACAGTACTATTATATATTGTGGTGATCAGAAGAAAAAAATAACCCGTAGTATTTGAGACATTTCAGACCACCACAATTATATTGTTTTTTTTTTTTTTTTTTTATGAACCTATTACACAAATACCTACTACATCAAGCTATTCTATTTATTACACTAAACCCAATCCATTCTCAATTAGAACTAAAAGAATCTAACACTATCAGAGAAAGAAGAAACAGAGAGCAACAGAGCAAGAAGGCTGAGAAATTTCTAATTGTATTAGCTTAAATGATTCTGTACATCCCTGTGCAGGCTCAGATTGATTTTCAATGAAGCATTTTAAATTCTGATTTTTAATTTATGTGTTTCCCTACGTGATTGATTTAGGAATGGATAATAGTTGAAGCTTAAAAAACAAAACCAAAGGTTAAATTCATTGTTTCTATGCTTCCTGACCAAAGGTTCTACAAAATTACATCAAAACAAATGGGGTTTAATCTTGAAGCTCAGCAAAGAACTTGTAACCGCTATAATATCATGTCTTACCAAGTGATGTTGTCTTGCCACCTCCATTGACACCAGCAATTATAACCACGGCTGGTTTCCTGATGCCATAACAAAAGTTAAACCAACATAAAAACTCCAACTTGATGACAATACCAAATCCATTAAAACATAACAATTGGCAAAAACCAATGCTTCAAAACATTCAAACCTGAATCCAAGTTGAAGCTCGGTTTTACTACCCCTCGTAGTTATCAATTCCAACACACTCTTCTTCAATGCATCCTAGAAACATCACAATCTACATATCAATGATCCACAAATTACCAAGTACAGAAAAAATAAACTGAACCCAGCTCAATTTAATACTATAGTCTATTTCTAGTTAACTTATTTATAAAATCAAGCTACAATTCAGCTCAAGTAAACAAAACCAAGCTTCAACATATAAAACATAAAAATTCAAACAGAGAACAATGAATGTCATACTAAATATACAAAACAAAAGCTCAGTATCAACACCTTAATCTCACTCCCTGACTTAAGCTTTCCCGACAATATATCTTACCGCATGATATTATAGCTGTTACAAGTTCTTTGCTGAGTCTCACTCACCTTGTTAACAAAAGAAACTTGATATATATGCACAAAAGATTACTTGGGGGGTGTTAATTTTTTTATAAATTTTATTATTGTAGTTTGTTTCTTGGTAGATCTATGGGGGACAGTTTTTATTTTTTGGGTCATATTATATCACACTTTGTCGGTAATATGGACTAATGGACTTGTTGCAAGCAGTGGGAATGTCAAGTTGTCTTGGTGGTTCTGAAAAACTAGGTTATTATATTCCAACAAGGGCTACGGAGCATAGGAAGACAATTAACTTTGTATATTCTTTCCTTCTTCACACCAAGTAATATATTTCATATTTAATCTATGCTAGGCTTAAAATGATCAATATATAACCAATCTGTTTGAAGTGGGGTCATGTTGTGGAATATTACTCTGTTGCTAGGCTTAAAATGATCAATATATAACCAATCTTTTTGATGCATCTGAGAATCATCTGCATGTTAAGTGGAAAACATTTTTCAGCTCTTATTGTCCACAGATACTTTGTTTTGGGGCCTGTTATTCACTTCAATTCAACTTTCTTGTTACTGCAGCCTGGCCTATTTTTTGTCTGATTATCTAAACTGTTTCAGTGGCTTTCAAGTTGTCCAAGAGAAAAACTGATGACAATCTGCAAATGCTTCATTCAATACTTTACGGAAAGAAGGCTAAGGTGACCTACCAACTCAGTTTCTTGGTATCGGTTTTGGATTGACATTCATCAAATGATTGAGATGTTAATCGTTGGCATTCTTGTGTAGGTGCATATTTGTAAGAAAAATATAGGCCAGTTTTCAGGCTACGTGTGGACTAGGAATGAGGTGTTTTTTCTAATTCATCCAAATTATTTATAATTTAAATCCATGGGTCAACACACTCATGGGTTGCATACTAACACTTAAATCTAATTCATCCAAAGCAACTGAAAAATCCAATTACTCCAAAACCAAATAAACAAATACACATTTCGTTCAACACACAGATAAAGGAACTTACAGCCTAGTGAGATCCAAGAGATTAGTCATATAAGTAAATTCAACTGAGTTTCTCACTTTGAACAAACAAAATGGTCTGTCTTGTGTGTTAATGAGAATGCTAGAAGTTTCAGGTAAGTAGCAATACGCTTATAACTTTCCTAATTTGAATGGCAGCAAAATTTTTCCAATCCTCAAAGCCTTGAAAAGCTCATTATGTTTCACTTTCCTTTGATTTTCTTAGAAATTTTGCTTAGAAAATTACTTACTCAGCCAATAATTTGGAGAAACCAGAATCCAAAAGAGTCACACTACTATTAAGTAGATATCTTAAATTTCACAGCTCACAAAAAAAAAATTATAAAATCCAAAACTGAAAAAGAGTCACACTCAACTCAGTAAAGTTCAAATTTGCAACATATTCAAGCAACAAACAGTCACACTACACTTCCTAACCCTAACATTTTCTCGGCAACCAAACAGAAAAAAAAAATGAACGATTAAACACTGAAAACCCTAGAAATCAAGTGCGATTATAGGGAAAGAAGACTTCGAGAGAGAGAGAGAGTTTACGATGGACTTGAGGTGGTTGTGGATGGAGTCAAGATCGGCGTCGAAGTCCTAGATCAATCGCATTACAAGTAAAACGAAATGTGAAACGAAATCATGGGGAAATTGATGAAAAAGTGTGGGTAAACCAAAAAAACAAAAAAATCAAAGACGAAATTAGGGTTTGTGATTCGTACCTAATCGGAGCTGAGAAACGGTGATCGTCTAAATCGGCAGAGAGATGAAGAGTCACAAAATTGTACCTAATCGGAGCTATGCGATTATGTACAAAATCGATGATCGTCGAGCTCTATGAGATCTCCATGATCGACGAGCTATGAGATCTCCATGCTCTGCGATTTCTACTCTCAGACAGGTCACAAAGAGTTCTGTGTTTTGTTAGTTAGTTTGTTTTAAATTTTATATAATACGGCTATAGTTTTAAATTTAGTTGTGGGCTTTTTGCAAGGGATGAAAATTTTGTTGTGGGCTTTTTTTAAGGCTGAAAAATTTGTAATATATTACCAAGGGTTGTTAGCTGAAAAAATTGGTGAGTTTTTTTTTTTTTTTTTTTTTTTTTTTTTTTTTTTTTTTTCCATTTATTTCATGGGTGCTTTAACTTATTTTGAGGGATCAAATAACATTTGAAATAAAATTTAGTAATAAAGCCTTCTGCATTTTTATTTATAGGTTGTATCGACAGATTTTAGTAAACCCTCAATAAAAAAGGGTTGAAATAACTACACTTTGTTGTAGTGTGTAGACTGTACATACAATGATTCTTGCATTATGGGTCAACCGCTTTAACTTCTTCGAATCTTGTAGAACGATGTTTCTTGTAATTTCCTACATTGCCGCTTAAGCACCACGCCCATGTCGAATTTCTCATAAACAACAAGGCTTCTGTTCCTCAAAAGCTGTCCACTCTCCCATTATGGATTTGGTTCAATCTCTCTCTCCGATTAAGTACGTAAACAAATGGGAATTTTTGCATATGCATTTGGTAAACATGAAGAAAAGGAGAACAAAGAGAGGGTGGAGAAATAGAGAGATGCTTTGACACAGGTAGGCAATCTCTCCGGATGGCATTTAAAGAATATTAGGTAATTTAATTTGACATATGGAGGGGAAAAGTACTTTTTTCCATTATATTTTTGTTGGTAAAACTATATATATATATATATATATATATATATATATATATATATATATATATATTTTAAAGTCAATCCCAGAAAACTGTTCGTAAAAGTGTAAAACTATGAAAACTATGCAAATTCTCTCCTCATTCTTCTCTCTCTCTCTCTCTCTCTCTCTTTTCATTTACAAATTTCAGATTGGATTTCTACTCACTTTGATTCGACGTATTTTCAAAACTACGCAAGTCAGGTTGGGGATCAAGTTATTTCTTCTACCCTACTTTCAGATCCACCTGTTCTAGCCCCCATCTCAGGTGCGTCTCCTTTATTCTCTCAGTCTCATCTATTGTTAAAATTTTGTGGAGTTTGATGTGTTGTTATAGTCTTTTTTGGCTCTGATTTTCGGACTAGATTATTTTAGTTTTAGTTTTTTGGGTATTTTTATGGGTTTATATGTTTGTGTTATTTATTGGGTTTATGATATGAGATCAGAACTTTATATATCAACACCAAACCTTTAAAACTGAGATCTTTTGGCTTTATTTTCTGGGTTTATTTTATCAGATTAAAGCTTTTATTTTTTCACCTTTGCATTCTTCTTTTATCTTCAGGTTGGGTTTGTGTGTAGGAGAAAATTGAGATATGGGTGTGTTGAGAATCAAACGCTGTAATCTTTCATATCTTTGAGACTTTGATCACACTTGCTTATGCCCCATTTGAGCTCTATATTAAATTTTCTTCAATTGCGATGATCTTAGCCACATAATAACTAGATTTGACTGTGTAGAACTCATTGCTGGAATGTGACCAAAACATAGCATCATTTGTCTGATAACAAGTTAGGGGAACACGTAGAATTGCCTCAACATCCCCACTATCAAAGTTTTAAGACTTTAGACCTAAGAGTTGTAATAGCCATCTTAATTTTATGTTTTCAACAATGCTTGCAAATTGTGTCTTATTCACAATTAAAAATAAATTCTCATAAAATAAAATTAAAAACTGTTAAAAATAAATTGAGGCTAAAAAAGCACAATCTCCATTAAATTTAATAAAATAATTTAAGCTTTAAAGTTTTAATAGTTTGCAATGCAACGTGCAAAGAATTTATAATTTAGACTTTTAGAATGTATTTAAGTAATTAATACATAAAACTAACAATATTTATGTTTTTGTTTTTTTGAGCTGACATGATTTATTATTTGTCATGCAAAGACGCCGTCGTATAACTAATACTAGGCATATGCACAGCATATATGAGCACTTGAACTATGCAATTGCACTTTTTTAACGTAAGAGGGAGAAGTTAAGAGGTTTAAAATTATTCATTTGTTCATCAAAAAATTATTCATTTGTTCTAATGTTAAAATTAAAAATGAATTTTTTTTAAGTTTAAAAATCTCAGTTCTTAAAAGACAATTTTATGATTTTTTTTACTTGACTTTAATAATTAATTTTTTTAATAAATATATAAACAAACTGTTAATTTGGAAGCAACGTAAAAAGAAAAAAAGCAATATAAACCAAAGTTATGAATTATGTTTCGGACGTTTTTTCGGATTGGCTATAGGAATGGAATATTCTGGTACCGGTGTGTGGTGGAACACTATTCCAGAATTACATGCCAGATATATATATATATACACACACACACAAATTATTTAAATTACTTATTTTAGGAGTATAAAAATGAATTTCTTATACAAAATTTAAACTTTGATATTACTTAGTACAGAGATGAGATTCTTTATTTAAAAATAATCAAATAAAGGAGATTGTACTTGTTTTAGATGGGTATTGGGTAAAGTAAACTACGAACGTTCCTAGAAGGCTTACTCCAGTTCTTTAATTTATTTTTTGTACTTTCACATTTCAAGTGGCCTTTCACAGTTTTTGATGTCTTACAAGAAAAGATAAATTCAAACTTGATATTACTTAGTACAGCTGAGATGAGATTCTTTATTTAAAAATAATCAAATAAAGGGTTTGTTTGACATCCATTTATTTTGTTGAAATTGAAAACTTTTTACTAAAAGTACTATAGATAAAGATAAAATTTAGCTGAAATAATACAATAAGACCCATGAATAGTAACAAAAATAAGCTAAATAATAAAATAAGCTGGTTTTTTAATTTTTGTCAAACACACACAAAGAAGATTGTACTTGTTGTTGATGGGTATTGGGTAAAGTAAACTATGGGTATTTGGTGGGGTGAAAAAGTGGGAGGATAAAAAATGGTGGTATAGCAAAAAAGTGAGAGGATAGAAAAAATTTTAATTTTCCACATTTTTGTTTGGTTGGGAGTGAAAAAGTGGAAAGATAGAAAAAGTGAGTTATATAAATTTACTTATATACCCTTGTTAAAAAAATAATATCTAATTAAAACAAAAAAGTGACAAACAACCAAAAAAAGTAACCATCCAAATTTATTAAAAAAATAAAAATCATATCTAGAAAAAAAATCACTTCTAGTTAAACAAAAGAAATAAAAAATAAAAAATACTGTTACGCCACACCCCATGAAAAAAAAAAATGTCCAGGAGGAAATCAAAAGAAGAAAAAAAAAAAAAAAAAAAAAAGGCCAACGTACTATCTGGACAAAACACGGGACATTTTGGTCAAATTAATAAATCATACTCCCTCTTTCTTCTTGGATGATGTCCTCTAGAGAAGTCAATAAATTACATCTAATGATTTCCTAACTACCTATGTCTCAATACATGAATATGAATCTATACTCAGCCTCTTCTTTTTCTTTTATTCTTTTTTAATTTTTAGAATCAAATCTATACCCACCTAAAATAATAGATATGGTGCCTTAGATCAGGCTAAATGGTAAATATTGATTAATGGTTTTTTAAATTTTTTTTTAATTATATTCTTCTTTTTCACCGTGCCAATTGAAGTTGCTAAGAGATTTTTTATTTTATTTTATTGGAATTGGAACTATGCAATTGCTATTTTAGTAAGAGAGAAAAGTTAAAAGGTTAAAAATTGTTGATTTATTCTAATGCTCGAATTAAAAAGTGAATTTTTTAATTTTAAATCTCAGTTCTTAAAAGGCAATTGCACAATTTTTCTTACTTTTCTTTAACAATTATTTTTTAAAAAATAAATACATAAATAAACTCTTAAAAGCAAATTGCGCAATTTGGAACTAGGTGTGTTGCATAGAACTAGAATTTTTCAAACTCAATTTTCATGGTTTTTTGTTTTTTGTTTTCTGATTTTACATTGAAATCGATTTTTATAAACTTTAGATTTTATATTTATTTTTAAATTGCACAGGACTCGAGTTCCAAGTGGGATGATTTTTATTTATAAATGCCATTTTTTTTGAGAATAAATGGCAAAAAAATTTAAATACCATATTAGGACATTAGTATTGATAGTGCTAAAAAGTCATATTATTAAAAAAATCATATTGCTATTTTTAAATGCCATGTTAGAGCATTATTATTAGTGGCTTTACATTAGCAAGTGGTTGCTAGAACTCAACTTTTGGAAAGTTGAATTTTACTCAAAGCTTTATTTTCAAAAAGAATCTTTTTAATAAAATAACCCTTAAAAATGATTTATTTAGCTCCAAAAAAAAAAAAAAAACCTCCAAAAAGTATTGTAAAAAGAACTTTGTTGCCTGTAAAAAAGAAAAGGAAATATAAACATAAACAGGAATTCGCTAGTCTCTGGAAAGTCGACCTGTCTTCCTTACTGCTTGAATTTTTTACTTAAAGTAAAAACTACAAACCTGGTGAAAAAGCAGTATGAAAGAGAGAACTTTCGCTGCTCACGCACTAGGAAATTTCATCGCTACTTTTGAAGTGAAAGTACTCAGAAAAAGCGAGCAACTTTCGCTCCTCACTAGGAGGTTTTGAAGTGAAAGCTCACGCCTTTCTCATCTACTCAGCGGCAGCCTCCTTCCTTTTCCTCTTCTCAACTTTTTTTTTTCTTCTGCTTCGGACTTCGGTGGTCGGTGGTCGGACTTTGGAGCTCTGCCTCTCGACCTCTCGCCTCCCTCTCTTTTTTCTCGGCTTCTTCGGGTAATTTTTTTAGATATCTCTTTTGATGGTAATATTTGCTCTAGCATGCTTAAGTTCTTGATCACTCGTGACTTTAAGTGCTTCATTGATTTCATTGGATTTAAAAAAAAAAAAAAAAAAATTGCTTTTGGCGTATAGTTTGGAAATTTAGATTGAAGAGGAAATTTGTAAGAATCACGCACAGGTGATAATATACTATAGATATGAAATTTTATTCTTTAAAAGATTGTATAACATTGATGAGAGATGCTAACTTTTTTTGGATACGATTTTATACCGTATATGTCTATAGCAAATTAGATAACACTTGTATGATTATTAGAGTTTAGGAATTATAGTTGGTGAATTTATTTGGTGGATTTATTTGTATACACTGGTATTGTTTGTGAATTATTTATTTGTGATTTTGTATATGTTGTGTTGATGGATTTATTTGTTGATAAAATGGTTGCTGTCAATCTAAAATAGTTGAGTGGAATGGAGTCTGCCTCTATATCATCTAATGAACATGCTTCTACAACCGGGTCTAATGCTAATACTTTGTGAGAGCATTTGGTTCACATGATGATATTAATTTCAATTATCTTTTATGACAATTGAGGCTTGTGTTGTTATCAAATGAACATTAAAACTTAGTAATATTCTTTGTTTGAAACTTTTTTGTTATTTGGGGGTATTGAACTTATTTATTTGGTTCTCTATTTGAAACTTATTTGTTATTTGGATGTAATGAACTTATTTATTTGGTTTTGTTGAAAGTTTAATATGTTAAGGATAATTATTTTGTAGTGTTATTATGTTAAATTCTCTTAAAAGATGTTATATACTTATATGTATTTTAAATAAACATATTTATTACTATTAGTTTATAAGTTTTAGTATATAAAAAATTATTATTTATTTATATAATTTTAAAAATTATTAATTAAATTATTTATGACATTACCAATTCGACCACTAGTCGGATCCCGTCCGACCAGAAAACCAGTAACCAGTCCCTTTTTCGCACCACCAATAATAGTAATATAACTTTTTAGCACCACCAATAATAATGCTCTTAAAAAGCTAAAGTGAGGTAAGATTTTTTATTATTCAGATTTTTTTTTTTTTGAAAAAAAAGTAAGATGTTTTACATTTGATGAAATCAAAAACAAAATCTTTAAGTTGGGATAAATTATCATTTTTGTTCTTAAAGTTTCATTTTATCATTTTGAACAGTGAAAGTCATGTTTGTTGCTAAGCTGATCGCTGTGTCCATTCTTGTCTAAAAATTGTTATAAAATACCTCTAAAAACAAGGTTGTTTTGACATTCTTCCCATTTATATGTACTAAAAAATTATATATATTTTGTAATAAAATTAAAGTAAAAATATAAATTATATATTTTAAATTTGACAGTTGTCATTTTGGTTTTGTAAATATTTTTTTTTTGTCACCATTTTGATTCTATAAATTCATATTTACTATCACTGTTAGTCATTCTGTTCATAACTCATATTAACTATTAAAAAAATTAAGTTTTCTTATTCTTTTATTAAAGAAAGAATACAAATTATACATTTTAAGTTTGATTAATTGTTATTTTAGTTCTGTAAAATTCATTTTTGTCATATTGATCCTATAAGTTTACATCAATTAGTCCTTTTCACTTGCAATTTTTTAAATTAGACTATCACCTCACCCCTTTAAATATTTTCCAATTTTTATATATTATTAGCACAATGTCTGTCGGATACTCACCCCTTTATGCACAGTATAATCTATCTATATATATCTAAAAGCTGCAGCGTAAAGTTTAATGTTGCTGCGCTTTTGTTGAGCCGTATTAGCGCTACATCATCAACTTATTTTCAATATTTTCTCTCTCTTTTGAAAATTTTTTTCTCCTTATTAATTTGCCATTTACAATTACACATTCTCCAACACTGCCTTACAATTTCTCCATCCTTTCATCTTCCTTTTATTTTGACTCTTCTTCTCCCTATTTTTAAAATAAAAATTTGTTATTTTCTCTTCCATTCAATCTATATTTTGCTCAACAAAAGGTGAGTACTCTCTCTCTCTCTCTCTCTCTCTCTCTCTCTATATGTATACATATATATATATATATATATATATATATTCTTTTTTTTGGTGGATGTTTAATTCTCTAGATTGATGAATTTTTATGTTTAACTCTACTTTAAGTTGATATGATTTGGTTATATTTTAATTTTTTTATCTTTTTAATTTTATTTTCTTTGTTTGTTACATGTTATCCTATGAAATTACAGAATTATTTAATGTTATTCCATTACACAGCATGACTTGGATAATTTGGTGTTTACAACTATACATTTTCTTTTGAACATTCTTCTACTCATCTTCTTTTATATGATTTTGTTATTTGTCTCACATTCTTTTTCAAAAGAAGTGATTGTTCTCTCTCTCTCTCTCTCTCTCTCTCTCTCTCTCTTATTAATTCTTTCTTGCAACTCTATTTTAGATTGATGAATTTTTTTGTGTCTCTACTTTTGGATAATACACTTTGGTAGTGTTTTATGAGTTATTTATCACATGTACTCTCTATCCCTCTTATAGTTTTGATTTGAGTTAATTTTTAGATATTTTAAAAGTGAGATGATTATGTATTAGAATGTTTCTATAAACTATTTGAGTAATATCAATTGTAAATTTGTGATGAGGTTTGGTTATCATGATAATCTTCTTAGAATAAGAAATTCAAATAAATGAATTTTGGAACTTAAAAATTTTAGTTGTAGAAAAAAAAAGAAAACCATAGCACCATACCGAAGTTTGAATAATATAGATCACTTGAAAAAAGAATAGTATTTCTATCTTTTATCTCAAAAAAAATTATGGAATAATATTAATTAAATGCACCTTAGTTTTTTAACAAAAAAAATAATAATAATAGAATGATATATTTGTGGAGATGGAGAGATGAAAAATAATTTTAGAAATAATATTTCCAGTATGTTTTATAGAATAAATCATACATTATACCACGCTACAAATTAGTTGTATATTCCCGTGCATCGCATGGGTCTGCCACTAGTGAGGAGCACCGGAGGGGAGGATTCTTGAAAAGTAAACAACACACTCTCTTCTCTCTCTCTCTCTCTTAAATTATTGAACTGTCACAAAGACTAACAAATTATTCATACAAAGTAGCTTTAGATAAAGCTCTTGACAACCATTTAGCCTAATAAACGAAAAAAAAAAATGCACAGTTGACTTGACTAAGAAAAAACAAGACACATAACCCATCCCCGCCATCTGTGTTTGAGTTTTAATGTGAATTACTGAATTGTCAACAATACAAACCCAGTCGAGTTCGGAGATTTAATTATATGTTGTGTTTTAGAAAATATACCAGGCACTTCCCCGGAGTTCTGAATGGTGAGACCTCACAGTGAGTAGCAGAGTGATGTACATGTGGCGGGACGGAGTTTATTTGCTGGCTTCATGAACCTCCATTTCAACTGGGCATTCTCATAAATAAAAAAGAAAAAGAAAAAAAAAAAAAGAGGTAAGGTTGTTTGACCGATCTGATTAACAGAGGGTTTCAAAACACTGCCTCAAATGGTTTTCTTCTTCCCTAGTTTATTTTCTTTTCATTTTTCTTCAGTAGTATTGATTTTATTTTATTTTATTGGTTTGCAGATCTATATCACGATTCAATATTTAGTAGTAGTATATTTTCAGTGGCTTTAATGGACATGGAAACAGCCTTGTCATCTTTCCCAAGTTCTTCTTCTTCTTCTTCTTCTTCTGCCCGATGGATGTATGATGTCTTCCTTAGTTTCAGAGGTGAGGACACCCGCCACAATTTTTTGGATCATCTATTCAATGCTTTGAAAGAGAAAGGCATTCACACTTTTAGAGACAATGAAAAACTTGAGAGAGGAAAATCCATCTCACCAGAGCTATTGAAAGCAATAGAAGAATCAAGATTTGCCATAGTCATTCTCTCAAAAAACTACGCATCTTCAACTTGGTGTTTAGATGAACTTGCAAAGATCATTGCTTGCAAGGAAGATTTGGGAATGAAGGTTTTGCCTATTTTTCACTATATCGAGCCATCGGATGCACGGCAACAAATGGGAACTTTTGCAGAGCCATTTGTTGAATACAAAAAAAAAAAGGAGAACAAAGAGAGGGTGGAGAAATGGAGAGATGCTTTGAGACAAGTGGGCAACCTCGCCGGATGGCATTTAAAGAATACGAGGTAATTAACTTGGTTTATTTATTTCTTTTAAATATTCAAATGTCCCACTTCATATATATAATATTATTTGGAGCCTTAAGCAAATCAACATACATGTTTCATTCTACTTCTTTCAATTTTATCCTAAGCGAATCAATTTACATATTTTGTTTCAATCAGTCAAACTGAACATCAATTATATATCATATTTTTTGTGTGACTAATTGGAGGCTCAAACTCAATGCATATTGTACTTTATTCATTGCAGGTCTGAGCTTGAAGACATCAAAGAAATTGTGGGATGGATATTACTTCACTTGAAATATGATGCAATCCCATACTTTACCAAGAACCTGGTAGGAATATACTCTCAAATGGTGGAATTGGAGTCATGTTTAGCTATAGAATCAAACGACGTTCGATTTATAAGGGTTTGGGGGATGGGGGGAATTGGCAAGACAACTCTTGCTAGAGTTTTTTATTTTATGGTTTCTAAAAAATTTGACACTTGCAGTTTTATTGAGGATGTTAGGGAAAAATCTGAAAAAGAGGGATTACTTTCACTACAACAGAAACTTATTTCTGATATTTTGATGGAAACAGATTTTAAAATAAGAGATCAATATGATGGAGTTCTCAAGATCAAGAATAGGTTTTCTCATAAAAAGATTCTTCTGGTTCTTGATGATGTAAATAAATTAAACCAGTTACAAATGTTAGTTGGGGAGCATGATTGGTTTGGTCCAGGCAGTAAAATTATCATAACAACAAGAGATGTGCATGTGTTGAACACACATGGAGCAGATGGAATATATGAAGTTAAAGGACTCAATTATAAAGATGCTCTTCAACTTTTTTGCTTGAAAGCTTTTAAAAAAGAGCATATCCCAAATGATTATTTAGAGCTGTCCAAAGATTTTTTAAAATATGCTGGAGGTCTTCCTTTGGCTCTTGAGGTTTTGGGTTTCTTCTTGTTTGGAAAGAGTACCATTGAATGGAAAAGTGCGTTGGAGAGGCTTAAAGAATATCCTAATACAAAAGTTCTCCAAGTACTTCAAATAAGTTTTGATGGACTCCATGACACAGAGAAGGAAATATTTCTACATATTGCATGCTTCTTTAATCATAGTACGAAAGATCAAGTAGTAGAAATACTAGATATTCTTGGTCTTTACCCTAATATTGGGTTGACTGGACTGTTTAATAAATCTCTATTGAAAATAATATATGGGGAAGTGTTGTGGATGCATGATTTACTTGAAGAAATGGGTAAGAATATAGTTTGTCAAGATTACCCTGATGATCCTAGAAAACATAGTAGACTATGGCGTTATGAGGACATTGACAACGTATTGAAAAAAAACAAGGTATGAGGTTACTTAGAGAATTTAAGCTCATTCCCTACCTTCTTGTTCCAAAATTTGAAATTTGAATTGTTATGCTAATAATATATTTTCAATTCACTAATTCCTTCTTGATTGTCAGGGAACAAAAGCTGTTCAAGCCATGGATATTTGGGGTACTTATAATGAAGAAAAAGAGGCACATTGGAACCCTAAGGCATTTTTGAAGATGTACAATCTTAAATTTCTTAGAATTAATGATATTAACCATGTCCCCACACATCTTCCTAATGATTTAAAAATTCTTAACTGGAATCAGTATCCTTCAAAATCTTTGCCATCAAGTTTCCAACTAAATGAGCTTATTCAACTTTGCTTGCAACGAAGTGAAATTAACCAAATTTGGATAGGAAGACAGGTACTTATGTTATTAAGTATCTTCACAACTTTTCTTTTTAAATTTCAATAAATGGACACTGAAGCTAATTATTCCAATCTTTTTTTTTTTTTTTCTTTTAACAGAATTTTGACAAGTTGAAGTTCATCGACTTGACCTACTCCTCAAACTTGATTTCAACCCTAGACTTTGCTGGAGTCCCAAATCTTGAGAAATTAGTGTTTGAACATTGTACAAATTTACGCGACCTTCACCCATCGATTGGAATTCTTAAAAAGCTTGTTCTTCTTAATCTAGCATATTGTGAAAAGCTAAGTTCTCTACCAAGCAAGTTTGAAATGGATTCTCTCAAGACTCTTAATCTTTCTTGTTGTGTAATACTCGAGAAAATTCCAAAATTCATGGGAAGCATGGTATGCTTACAGAAACTTTTTTTGGATTGCACTGCTATTATGGAACTACCTTCATCAATTGGAGGCTTGATTGGCCTCACTTCATTGATTCTAATGGATTGCAAAAATCTTGTGCGCCTTCCTAGCTCCATTTGTTGTTTGACATCTCTTGAATCTTTCGATCTTTCTGGATGCTTAAAATTTGACAACTTGCCTAAGAACCTTGGGAATGTCAAAAGGTCTGAAGAAACTTAATTTGAGTGGAACAGCTATTAAAGAGTTGCCTTCATCAATTGAACGTTTGACAAACCTTACTGCGTTGACCCTACTTAAATGTTGGAAACTTGTGTGTCTTCCTAACACCAAATGTGATGGTTTCAAGTTCTGTGGTGCTCTTGATCTTTCTGGACACACTGCTATAGAAGAGCAACCTTCATCAATTGAACATTTGACAAGCCTTAGTTTATTAACTCTCCAAGATTGTAAAAATTTCGTGGGTCTTCCTAGCACCATTTGTAGTTTGAAATTGCTTGAATCTCTGGATCTTTCTGGATGCTCAAAATTTGACAACTTGCCAAAGAACCTAGGGAATGTTGAAGGTTTGAAGAAGCTTGATTTGAGTAGAACAGCTATTAAAGAGTTGCCTTCATCAATTGAACGTTTGACATCTCTTGAATCTCTATATCTTTCTAGATGCTCAAAATTTGACAACTTGCCTGTGAACCTTGGGAATGTCAAAGGTTTGAAGAAGCTTGATTTGAGTGGAACAACTATTAAAGAGTTGCCTTCATCAATTGAACGGTTGACATCTCTTGAATCTCTATATCTTTCTAGATGCTCAAAATTTGACAACCTGCCTGAGAACCTTGGGAATGTCAAAGGTTTGAAGAAGCTTGATTTGAGTGGAACAGCTATTAAAGAGTTGCCTTCATCAATTGAACGTTTGACATCTCTTGAATCTCTATATCTTTCTAGATGCTCAAAATTTGACAACCTGCCTGAGAATCTTGGGAATGTCAAAGGTTTGAAGAAGCTTGATTTGAGTGGAACAGCTATTAAAGAGTTGCCTTCATCAATTGAACGTTTGACATCTCTTGAATCTCTATATCTTTCTAGATGCTCAAAATTTGACAACCTGCCTGAGAACCTTGGGAATGTCAAACGTTTGAAGAAGCTTAATTTGAGTAGAACAGCTATTAAAGAGTCGCCTTCATCAATTGAACGTTTGACAAACTTTACTTTGTTGACTATACTTAAATGTTGGAAACTTGTGTGTCTTCCTAACACCAAATGTGGTTTCAAGTTCCGTGGTGCTCTTGATCTTTCTGGACACACAGAATTTAAGAAATTGTCAGAGAACCTATGGATAATCGAAGATCTAAAGATACTTAATTTGAGTAGAACTGCTATAGAAGAGCTACCTTCATCAATTGAACATTTGACAAGCCTTAGTTTATTAACTCTCCAAGATTGTAAAAATTTCGTGGGTCTTCCTAGCACCATTTGTAGTTTGAAATTGCTTGAATCTCTGGATCTTTTTGGATGCTCAAAATTTGACAACTTGCCAAAGAACCTAGGGAATGTTGAAGGTTTGAAGAAGCTTGATTTGAGTAGAACAGCTATAAAAGAGCTACCTTCATCAATTGAACGTTTGACCAACCTTACTCAATTGACTTTAAGACATTGCATGAATCTTATGCGTCTTCCTAGCACCATTTATAGTTTGAAGTTGCTTAATTCTCTTGATCTTTTTGGATGCTTGAAATTTGACAACTTGCCAGAGAACATAGGAAATATGGAAGGTTTGGAGGTGCTTAATTTGTGTTGGACAACCATAAAAGAGGTTCCTTCTTCAATTGTTCTCCTTAAAAATCTCAAACAACTACATATCTGTGGATGGAAGTTATCTGAATTTTATTTCATGCCAGCAAGTGCTGAGTGGACGGAACCATTAAGGATTTCATTATTTTTCTCGCCAACAAGTCCTACCACGCAAAGAATATTATTGCCTTCATTTATATATTCTTCCCTGCCAACAAGTCCAATTTTGGTGGGCTTATCATTGCCTTCCTTATCAGGTCTACAATCTTTAACAAATTTGCATCTTATTCACTGTGATATTTCGTCAATTCCCAATGACATTGGCTGCTTGTCCTCTTTAGAATGCTTAGATCTAAGCAGAAATAATTTGGTTTCCCTTCCTGAAAGCATGTCTCAACTCTCTAATCTTCGAACACTCTATTTGGAGGATTGCAAGAGGCTTCAATCGTTGAAAAATGTTCCGTCAACTATTGATTCCGTAATTGCAGATGATTGTATCTCACTGGAGAGATTGCCAGAGCTGCAATTTTATCTTTCTAGGTTAGATCGCACCTATTTGCATCTACTCTTTTTCAACTGCTTCAAATTGTTTGACATTAGCATGCTTCAGGTCTGTCTGTCTGTCTGTCTGTCTGTCTCTCTCTCTCTCTCTCTCTCTCCAAGTTCTAAACGTTATTTTTTGTATATTTCAGGGACAAAGTGGTACACTACCAAAGAAGTTAAAATTTATTATTCCTGGAAGTGAAATTCTGAAATATTTTAACCATGAATGTACGGGTCATGAATTGAAATTACAAGTGCCTTCTAATTTGTCTAATGCGCTGATTGGAATTGCATTTTGTGTTGTTTTTGTACCCAACAAGTGGGGTGTACACCCTCGTGATTGGGAGCTTTCATTTATAATCGATGGAATTCCAATGGATGGGCGAGAGATTTCTGGTTCTATGAAAAAATATGATACAATTGAATCACATCACCTTTGGCTGACCTATTATTCCTATCAGGACATATTATATCTGAAGGAAAAAATCTGATTTTGCATCTCATACAAAACCCACAGCGGAAGCGGTGAACTAGGATCTATTTCATTCATGATTGATAACGTGCACAATGTAAATTTCAGAATTTAAGAACAAGATAGCGTACCTTGGTGTGGAGAAATTCAAAACAAAGATTACAAGCACTTGGGAACACTTTTAATCTTCACTCCAATTCCACTTTACGCCCAAGATGTGTGGTCTCTCAATCAGTTTTTCAAAAGGAGAATGAAAGTGTATCTCACATTCTCTCACACACCATTTCTTTTTCTTTTCTAATCTCTTCTCATAAAAAATTCTGTATGTTTCTCCCTTTATAACTAACTGATTATCTAATTGGGCTGGCCTATTGGGCCTTTCCAATTGGGCTTTAGTGTGTGGCTTGGAGTGGGACCAAAAGGGACCAATAAGACACTAGCTCCAATGGGCCTTGGCCTTTTCCGTCAACTCTTGACAAGTCCAAAGTTACCATTAATTATATTTAATACCACTATATAAATATAATTGCACTCTAGGCCTTATTAATAAATTATATCCCAAGACTTTATTATACACGTAACCCCTTCATAAAATATTCGTAGTAACACAAAGTCATAAATGTAGACTGCCACTTTGTAAATTACTACATCTTATCCTTGAGTACCCGGTTTAATTCTTTAAAGTTATTCATTATATATTTATGAAATCCAATTTCATAAATATATACTTTAGTAATTTCTTACTAAAGTGATTAGGCCTAACTCTCTGAATAACTGAAACCATTAAACTTATCTCAAGGGAATATTTTATATCTCTATCAAGAGACTATGAATTTCATCTTGAGAATATATGTTCCATCAACACTAAATATGGCTGCCCAACATACTGAAGTTTTGACCGTCACTTCAGATCTCACTCCTAATATATCAAAGCAACCTACACTTCATGATCAGGTCCATATTTCTCTCAGGATTAAGAGTTCATGCAAATAGAAGTCGTGAAATTTATTATTCATTTGACAGTCGTTAGAAAAATAATAAATCCCACAGCAGTCCTGTTCAATATGTTTTAACTCTTAAAACATATCAACATATCAACATATCAACTAGAAGTTTCCACTTCCATGATCAAGACAAATCATCGTAGTTGACACGTTATAGTCTTCGCAGATGAAATACCCAATTTCATCACAGACTACGAACTATAAATTCTGAGTTTACAAAGAACTTGTGATTTACATCTTCTGTGACTTTTCACATAAATCACATACAATGCATCTCACGGACTATATGATAATGTCCCATATTCATGTTACTATTATTTTAGATAATAATAAAATAATTTTATCAATCACAATATTAAGTCATACATCATGTCATACATAATGTCATACATAATATCATACATAACATCATACAATAGGATTTAAGGGCACTAATCCTAACAATCTCCCACTTGCCCTAAAGACTATTGTGTACTAATCTAACTCTCATTCCTTCCAAATGTGACTCGAAAGTCCTTTGAGACAAGGCTTTGGTAAAAGGATCTGCTAGATTATTTGCACTTTCAATCTTTGCTACCACAACATCTCCACGGGCAACAATGTCTCGAATGATGTGGTACTTCCTTTCAATGTGCTTTCCTTTCTTGTGATTCCTTGGATCTTTGGATTGTGCAACCGCTCCACTATTGTCACAAAACAATGTGATAGGAACTTGCTCTATTCTCATAACACCAAGATCAGAAAGGAATTTCTTGAGCCAAACAGCCTCCTTTGCTGCTTCACAAGCAGCAACGTACTCGGCTTCCATGGTGGAGTCTGCAATACAAGATTGCTTAACGCTCCTCCAACTTATGGCTCCACCTCCCAAGGTGAAAACACATCCTGAAGTGGATTTTCTGAAATCTAGATCTGATTGAAAATCTGAATCTGTATAGCCAATGGGAATCAAATCCTCACTATGGTAAACAAGCATATAATCTCTCGTTCTCCTAAGATACTTGAGAATATGCTTTACAGCTTGCCAATGTTTTGGTCCTGGATTTGATTGATATCGGCTGACCATGCCAACTGAATAACAAATATCTGGTCTAGTACAAAGCATGACATACATGAGACTTCCCACTGCAGAAGCATAGGGAACTTGTCTCATCATATTTTCTTCCTCTTGAGTCTTAGGCCTTTGGTCATCAGACAGAGGAACTCCATGTCTAAAAGGAAGCAATCCTTTCTTGTAGTTTTGCATGCTAAACCGTTCTAGGACCTTATCTATATATCCAGCTTATGATAAGCCTAATATCTTATTCTTGCGATCTTGCCAAAGCTTGATCCCTAGAATAAAGTTAGCCTCACCCAAGTCCTTCATATCAAATTGGCTTGACAACCAAACTTTAACCGATAACATTACCCCTACATCATTCCCAATGAGTAGAATATCATCAACATAAAGCACTAGGAACATTACTACTTTGTCTCGATGTCTTTTGTACACACATGGTTCATCAAGATTTTGTTCAAAACCAAATGACTTGATTGCTTGATCAAATCTGATGTTCCATGACCTAGATGCTTGTTTAAGTCCATAAATGGACCTATTCAACTTGCATACCATATGCTCTTGGTTCTTTGCTATGAAACTTTCTGGTTGCAACATGTATATTTCTTCTTCAAGATTGCCATTAAGAAATGCAGTCTTGACATCCATTTGTCAAATCTCATAATCATAATGAGCAGCAATAGATAAGAGAATTCTGATAGATTTAAGCATGGCTACTGGCGAAAAGGTTTCATCATAATCAATACCTTCTTTTTGTGTATACCTTTTCGCCACTAGTCTTGCTTTAAAGGTTTCAACCTTTCCATCTATCCCTCTCTTTCTTTTGTAAACCCATTTGCAACCAACAGGCTTAATGCCATTAGGCGCCTTTACAAGATCCCATACATGATTTGAATTCATAGAATCCAATTCAGATTTCATAGCTTGGACCCAATGATGTGCATCTATATCATTCATTGCTTCATCATAAGTGTAAAGATCCGATTCAGCCTCTTCTGAGATAGCCTCATAAGTTTCTCCCAAACCTATGAATCTTATAGGAGGCCGAATAATTCTCCCACTACGACGAGACACCTGTGTACTAGACATCTCATGAGTAGTATCTTGTGGTATATCTAATATAGTCACATCATCCCTAGTTTCATCCATTGGTTGTTCAACTACAGGTTCATTCATTTCAGCCAAGACAACTCTACTTTTCGGAGTAAAATTATTCATATAGTCATTTTCCAAGAATTTGGCATTTGTGCTAACAAACACTTTATTATCCTTATGACTATAGAATAAACCTCCAACTGTTCCTTTTGGATACCCTACAAAAAATACCACTTCTGTTTTAGACTGTAACTTGTCAGACTTTCCTTTCAACACATGTGCTGGACAACCCCAAATGTGGAGATGTCTCATACTAGGCTTACGCCAATTCCACAACTCTACAGGTGTTTTAGGAATAGACTTCGAAGGTACTAAATTCAGAAGATACATTGCAGTATTTAAGGCATATCCCCAAAAAGAAATTGGTAGAGTCGAATAACTCAACATGGACCTAACCATATCTAAAAGAGTCCTATTCCTTCTTTCTGCTACACCATTTTGTTGTGGAGTTCCAGGTGCAGTCAATTGGGATATAATCCCATTTTCAGTCAAGTAATCCTTAAAATCACCAAGAAGGTATTCGCCACCTCGATCAGATCGAATGGCCTTTATGTGTTTACCCAATTGATTCTCAACTTCAGCCCTAAACTCTTTAAACTTTTCAAAGGCTTCGGACTTCTGTTTCATTAGGTACACATAACCAAATCTAGAGTAATCATCAGTGAAAGTAATGAAATACTCATAGCCACCTCTTGCTTGAATTGACATAGGACCACATACATCTGAATGTACTAGTTCTAGCAAATCTTGGGCTCTTCTACCCTTTGCATTAAAAGGTCGTTTGGTCATTTTACCTTCCAAACAAGATTCGCAAACTGAAAAACCATCAAAGTCCATGGGCTGTAAAAGTCCATCTTTGATTAATCTTTGAATCCTACTTGAATTAATATGACCTAAACGCAAGTGCCATAGATATGCATCACTAGTAGAAGGAAACTTTCTCTTTAATGATTTCACATGAGAGTTACTATCTAATTCAGAATTGTATAATTCATGCTTATCAGGAGTTAAAATATAAAGACCATCCACAATATTGCCAGAACAGATAAACATTTTATCCTTCTTTATTACAACATTGTCTTTCAGGATAACACAATATCCATGTTTACCTAAGTAAGTTGCAGAAATTAAGTTCCTACGAACATTAGGTACATACAAACAGTCTTCCAATATTAAAACTCTAGACTTAAAACACAAATTAAACACTCCAACAGCTTCAACCGGAATCTTGCTCCCATCAGCCAAAGTAAGAAATAGTTCTCCCTCATTCAACTTTCTGGTCTCCTGGAACCCCTGCAAAGAATTGCAGATATGATTAGTACAACCTGAATCCACACACCAGGAATCTGTTGGATTCTGTACCAAACATATTTCAAGAAGAAATGAATTTTTCATACCTTTATTCTTGGCAGCCTTGTATGTTGGACAATTCCTCTTCCAATGCCCTTTCTCACCACAATGGAAACACTTTCCTTTGGTTTTCTTTCCTTTGTTGGCAACCCCTAAGGCAATTTGCATACCATCTTTCTTAGTGAAGTCCTTCTTCTTCTTCTTCTTCTTCTTACCCTTGCCTTTCGACTTAGGTTGAGAAGTAGAAGCTTCACCCATATTGGCTTCAACACTAGAAGTACCAAGGATGCCTTCCGCCGCCACTAACTCATTCATTAATTCAGACAAAGAATAAATCTTTTTGTTCATGTTATAATTGAGTCTGAATTCCTTGAATGATTCTGGTAGTGACTGGAGTATCATATCCACTTGGGATTCTTCATCAATGTCGGCACCTAAAACTTCTAATGTGTTCAGATTAGCAATTATCCTAAGACAATGCTCCCTCACTGAACTTCCTGCAGCCATTTTGGTATTATAAATTTGCTTCATGGTTTCTTGCCTTGCAGAACGACCTTGCAGAACGGCCTTGCTCACCAAACATCTCCTTCAGACTATGCATTATGTCTGAAGCAAGCTCTACATCCTGCATTTGATGCTGTAGAACATTTGAGATAGATGCAAGGATGTAGCACTTGGCCATCTCATTAGATTTCTGCCAACGATCGTATCGTTATTTTTCCTCAAGAGGAGCATCTAATGAAGGAAATTTAGGACATGGTTGAGTAAGCACATACTTTTGCTCTTCAGCAGTAAGAACAATGTCCAAATTTCTTTTCCAATCAACGTAGTTGGATCCAGTCAGTTTGTTTTGATTAAGAATAGAAACAAGTGGGCTAAATGATGCCATGACAAAATCTGAAAATAATAAACATGAATATAATAAGTAAATTGGACATTATCAATTTAGCATAAAAGCATATAATATGGAACCTTAATAAAACCATAAAATAATATATGCAATGACAACCCAATCTCATATTCAATATCTCTCAGCATAGAGTGAACATAAAATACTATGATTGATTGAGAACTATTCTCATTATTAGTGCTATCATGATAACTCTTATCAAACACTAATAATATGCCGTTTTACATTTAGCCTCTAAGTAATAATAGTAAGAACTCAGCATAGAGAATACTAAAATACTTAGTCTAGTGTATACCATTGTCTAGAATCATGTGTAACCACATCTCATCCCTTTAACAGGCTTATTTTGTAGTACCATGATAAAACACCCTCCGCATGGAATGCAAAGCTCGAAGCTAAGACAAGATGTTTATCAAACCACTATAAACCAAGAAATTCAATCTTGTAGGACCATGAAATAAATACTCTCCGCATGGAATGCTAAGCTCGAGGCAAAGACAAAGACAAAGTATATATTTCACACTACTATGAACCAACAATGGAGACCGTGAGATCCAACCCTTGAATCTCTCTCCCACTAGATATTTTAGAATAAAGGTTTTTAAGATTAAGAATGATAATAATGCTAGACACGTTAAAAATATAATCCTAATCTCATTATGAATAAATTTCATTAAACTAGCATTAATATATATAAATATATATAACGTAATAAAAACCCTTATTATATATAAAAATTTATATTATATTATATTATATATAATATACAAATTAATATATATAATATATAATTATTACATTATATAATATTATATATATATATATATATATAACGTAATATATAAAATATAATATTACATTATATAATATTATATATATATATATATATATATATATATATATATATATTTGTCAGAAGGTTTGAATCCTCACGGATTCACTTTCTTCAAAACAACAAAATTATGGTCAAACTATGCAATGGACTCCAAAAGGTACAAGAAAAAATCAGGCAGTGCATTGACCAAACGGTTACAAAACAGTTACCAAAAGTATGGATTGCAATCTAATAACCATGCAATCCAAGTACTGTACGGATATATATCTATATATCCACCAAGTCAAGGCAATCCGTGTATATATATATATATATATATATATGACTTGGCAGATATGTAGATATATATATATATATATATATATATATATATATATATATATATATATATATATTTATATATATATATATATATATATATATATATATATATATATATATATTCTTGGTCATCATAGTTTGTAGATTGCATTACAATGCATTATGTAGATGGCCATAAACATCTAGTTTTTCTTGCATGGTTCCAACAAAGAAACGATTCCTTTTCAAATTCTAAAATTCAATCACACGCTATACAATTATGATATGAAAACCTGGCTCTGATACCAATTGAAGGAAAAAATCTGATTTTGCATCTCATACAAAACCCACAGCGGAAGCGGCGAACTAGGATCTATTTCATTCATGATTGATAACGTGCACAATGTAAATTTCAGAATTTAAGAACAAGATAGCGTACCTTGGTGTGGAGAAATTCAAAACAAAGATTAGAAGCACTTGAGAATACTTTTAATCTTCACTCCAATTCCACTTTACGCCCAAGATGTGTGGTCTCTCAATCAGTTTTTCAAAAGGAGAATGAAAGTGTATGTCACACTCTCTCACACACCGTTTCTTTTTCTTTTCTAATCTCTTCTCATAAAAAATTATGTATGTTTCTCCCTTTATAACTAACTGATTATCTAATTGGGCTGGCCTATTAGGCCTTTCCAATTGGGTTTTAGTGTGTGGCTTGGAGTGGGACCAAAAGGGACCAATAAGACACTAGCTCCAATGGGCCTTGGTCTTTTCCGTCAACTCTTGACAAGTCCAAAGTTACCATTAATTATATTTAATACCACTATATAAATATAATTGCACTCTAGGCCTTATTAATAAATTATATCCCAAGACTTTATTATACACGTAACCCCTTCATAAAATATTCGTAGTAACACAAAGTCATAAATGTAGACTGCCACTTTGTAAATTACTACATCTTATCCTTGAGTATCCGGTTTAATTCTTTAAAGTTATTCATTATATATTTATGAAATCCAATTTCATAAATATATACTTTAGTAATTTCTTACTAAAGTGGTTAGGCCTAACTCTCTGAATAACTGAAACCATTAAACTTATCTCAAGGGAATATTTTATATCTCTATCAAGAGACTATGAATTCCATCTTGAGAATATATGTTCCATCAACACTAAATGTGGCTGCCCAACATACTGAGGTTTTGACCGTCACTTCAGATCTCACTCCTGATATATCAAAGCAACCTACACTTCATGATCAGGTCCATTATTCTCTCAGGATTAAGAGTTCATGCAAATAGAAGTCGTGAAATTTATTATTCATTTGACAGTCGTTAGAAAAATAATAAATCTCACAGCAGTCCTGTTCAATATGTTTTAACTCTTAAAACATATCAACATATCAACTAGAAGTTTCCACTTCCATGATCAAGACAAATCATCGTAGTTGACACGTTATAGTCTTCGCAGATGAAATGCCCAATTTCATCACAGACTACGAACTATAAATTCTGAGTTTACAAAGAACTTGTGATTTACATCTTTTGTGACTTTTCACATAAATCACATACAATGCATCTCACGGACTATATGATAATGTCCCATATTCATGTTACTATTATTTTAGATAATAATAAAATAATTTTATCAATCACAATATTAAGTCATACATCATGTCATACATAATGTCATACATAATATCATACATAACATCATACAATAGGATTTAAGGGCACTAAGCCTAACAATATCCGCGTACGATTAGAGCATTTTCCTGGGACCTTCAGGTGGAGAAAATTGGGGTTCGATTCATATACCAGCAAGACATCGAAATTCCCGGTAAAACTATGGCATAGTGCATCAACAACAACAGCATTGTATTCCATCATGATATTGATGATTCAATTGCACAAGGTAGCGGAAATAAGCGAAGCCGTGATGAGGATGATGGGGCAGGACCTAGTGGAGAATGCTGCTCTATTATGGAACCACCGCCAAAGAGGATTCAAAGGCTTGGAGGATTTATGGAGGATTCTGAGGATCCTAGTCAAAGGGAATTTTCCGACTTCTTTGCGAGTAAGTCTATCTTTCTTCTTACTTTCAAGTTTTAACGTTTTAACTTTTAACATTTACAAGTCATCGTTTACAACTACTTGTTGGTGCACTTTTATTTAGTGGATGCAGAGGATTAAACGTCCAAGAAGCTTGAAGCCATTCACGAATGTAGTAGTTACCAAGACATCGAAGATATCAATTAAACCCTGGCACAGAACAAGAACAAGCTGCGCACTATGAGGGTCTGGGTGAATCTATCATGATATTGAACAATTCAGCCTCCGAAGGTTGCAAAAATAAGTAAAACCAAACGTCTGATTCGGAAGAATCTAGTGGAAAAGGCCACATTAACGAGGGACCAGATCCAAAGACTTGGAGTATTTATGTCTGATTCGGAAGAATCTAGTAAAAGGGAATTCTTTGCCTGTAAGTCATCATCTTTCTCTTTGCTGTTACAATTTACAAGTTTTACTGTTGTCTTTTATTTTTGGGGAGGGGAATCCAATGAAAGTGTGGCTTTTGATTGATAACAAATTTAATTTGTTTTAGGTATAAAGTTAGAGAGTTTTTCTTTTTGGATTTCCCATATTTTATAATTTGAATAAATTATTAAAAAAAATAATAAAAAAGCATAGAACTCTGCAAGTTGTACCTTAGCATTACCTTTTGACCCTCATATAGCCACATTTTGTTTAATCAGGTTGAAATAATACAAAATTTTCTTCTTGTCTTGTTGGGGCACTTTTATATAATGGAAGGAAGGGATCAAACGTCCAAGAAGCTTGAAGCCTATTGCGGCGGTAAGAGGGATAGTTAGCAGAGCCACGTTGAAGAATTAGCCAAGTAGGATCTCTCCTCTCACTCAAAATGGTCAGCTATTTAAATTAACTGTCAAATGGCTCTTATTATTGATTAAATCTTTTTTTTGTCCTGCAAATGTTCTGTTGAACTTCTATTCCTATACAAATATATATTGAAATCTAATTATTTCCAGATTGCTAGTGAAAAAGTACTCAAAGAATAAGTGTGCTGGCAAAGTTTACTCTGGATGGATACAAGGTAAGTTGATCGAAACATGCTTTTATCTTTCAAAAACACTTGAAAGTTGAAACCCTTGCATTTTTTTTTTTTTTTTTGTTGCTGGCAGCATCATATATGACTTGAGTACCATACTTTTGAATTAGGATTCCATCTAGATGTTACCAATCATGCCATAGGAAAATGATACAACCTAATCCCACTTCAAACTTCAGTAATGTCCTGACAATGCAAGTAAGAGTTAGAATTTCCGCCTATCCCTGAGTGCTACTTGAAGAATGTTAACAAACCAGAAACTCTTGTATTTCAAAAGGTTTTATTTAACACAAGCTGCCTAAATTGAGCCTGCCTTAGCAAATAGATTCCATATATGTCTCATTATGGTTTCTTAGTTCCATTCTTGCACCTCTTTCAAACCTAATCCACCTTCTCTTTGGCTTGCATACAACATCCCAAGATACTTTAGCCCCCTAAAGCTCCTTTCCTTTCCATAGGTAACTACTCAATATCTGTGCAATAGATTCTTTGGCGATATGAAGATGCTAGACTAGTTAAACCTAAAGGCTATAAAGAACTGGAGCCATCCTGCGAAGGAAAGGTTCCTTGCTGTCCAGGATTCAATTCTGATTGTTATCTTATCAAGAAGGAGCAAACATACTTTTGCACCAGGTCTTCGAGAAATTAGAGAAACCCTGAGCTATCTTACAAGTAGTGAGCCTTTTTGAATTGCAAGAGCTCAAATATTCACTTCTTCATCCCATCAGGAACAGCAGCACAAAAAGCCTCAATCTTTTGAGACTAAGCAGCCACACCAGACATATTTCCTAAACTCCTCCAGATACTATGAAAAACATACTGCAAACTAGGAGCTTATGTTTATAGTTGCTTCTAGATTTACATTTCCCATCCAATCAATGCAACATAAACAAATATCTTTAGGGTGGAAAGGTACCATTTGATGGGAATATGTACGAAAATTCCCAAACCTGTGAAATGCAAAAATAGAGAAAAATATATGCCAAAGAAAAAATAATCACACACAAGACAGTATTTACGTGGTTCGGCAATTTTCCTACGTCCACGGAGTTGCAGGGATTTCACTGTTCTCAGGGAAAAATATAGAATGCGACAGTATAATTTCTCTCTTAAAAACGATATCAAAAACCCCAATCTCCAAAGCAACAGTTTTATATCTTACGCACAGGATTCACAATGGGCTACAAACAAAACTAGGCTCCACAAAGCCCAACACCATTCTCATGCCAATTGACACAACCTTGCACAGTGAACCATCTCAAAGGAGCTTTTGGGGTATGGCAGCTGTTTTGTGGCTAAAGCAAAGATCATTACACCAAATCCATGCTCTTAATGCAAATTGAATCTGTTTCTCATGCCCATCTTTGGGAGCAAAGGACATTGTTTGTATATCCAAGGGGAATAGGTAAGTAGAGAAGGTGGCAACCACACAACCAAATTCCAAAACCTGAACTACCCCTGCAGCACGCAGGTCACTTTGGTCTCACTTGTATTCATATTCCCTAACCTGAATGTACAACAAAATTCAGTATGTTAAAAGTATGACCAAAAACATGCATTGATCCTGACACAAAATTTAGATGTCACGCACACACACATCACAAATACATGTATGTATGTATGTATGTATGTACATAGGTAGTAGTAAGAAGTTAATAAATTAGCATGACAACAAGCTTTCTAGCTAGTCCTTTACTATAATGTTGACAAATCTTTAGCAACAGGTTGGTGGAATCTTTTGGTGGTGGAGGGAAATTTCTCTCTAGGTCTTCTCTTCTAGAAACATCCAAGAACAACCAATTCTTTACATAAGAAATATCACGGCATGGAAGTAACTCGTTGAATGTCAATGGGCACACACATCCCAATTCCAAGGATCAAAAGTGGCGTTTCAATAAGAACAACCTTGTTTGTAAATGTAGAAATACCTGCAAGTTTAAATTACAACAATAACAACCAGAAGAACACAAAGTTGCAGAGTTCAGAAATATACCAAGGCATCTACTACAGCATGCTCTATAAGGATCATGATCCTGACGATTCAGCCTCAGATGGTAGCAGAACTAAGCGAAGGCATGATGAGGATGATGGGGCTGGACACCTTGTGGAGAAGGCTACTCTAACGAGGAACCACAGCCAAAATGAATTTATAAAGTCGGAGAATTTATTGCTGATTCTGAGGATTCTAGTCAAAGGAAAATTTTCGACTTCGTTGCCAGTAAGTGATCATCTTTCTTCTTACTACTTTACAAGTCATCATCAATTTTTTTTTTTTGGGACATATACTTTTTTTTTAATTGTTAACTTCAAAGTATTGGGCTAGTTGTACCTTAGAATTACCTGTTAACAGTCACAGCAAAATCAACCCAAACTCAAAAATTAAAATCATACCATATATATATATATATATATATATATATATATATATATATATATATATATATTTTAATAATCTGGTTGGAGTTCTACAAATTTTTTTGATGTCTTGTTGGTGAACTTTTATTTAGTGCAAGGATAATATGAAATGTCCTAGACGCATGAATCCATTCACGAAGGGAAGAGGGATATTTACCAAGACATTGAAGATCTCAATTAAACTATGGCACAGTTAAGCATCAACAACAGAACACTCTATGAGGATCTGGGTGATCTCCGCCATGATCTTTATGATTCAACCGTAGAAGCTAGCAGAAATAAGCGAAGCCATGATGAGGATGGCAGGATTGGACCAAGTGTAGAAGGCTACTCTAGAGACGAACCCCCATCCAAAGACTTGGAGGATGTATGGCTGATTCTAAAGAATTTAGTACAAGGAATGTTTCGACTTCTTTTCCTGTAAGTCATCATCTTTCTTCTTGCTATTACAGTTTACAAGTCTTGATGTTCTCTTTTATTTTTTGAGGAGGGGAATCCAATGAAATGAAAGTGTGAGTTTTGATTGTCAGGTTTAAATTGGCATGATAAAAAATTTAAATTTGTCATATGTATAAATTGGAGTTTTTCTTTTTAGATTTTTACCCCTGTTTTGTACATATACTAGCATTGAGAGAGGGAAAAAAAGAAAGTTCAAAGTATTGTGCTGATTAACATTACCTTTTGGGACTCACACCCCAATCACCCCAAACTCAAAAATTAAATTCATTCCATGAATCCATATCACTTTTGTTTTTTAAAACCTTTTTTCATCAGGTTTGAATAATACAAAATTTTCTTCTTGACTTGTTGGGGCACTTTTTATATATTGGTAGGAGGGGATCCAAGAACTTGAAGCCTATCGCAGTGGTAAGAGGGAAAGTTACAAGAGCGACGTTAAAGAATTAGCCAAGGAGGGTCCCTCCTCTCAAACCCACCTTGGCACTCACTAAACTGGTCAAGAATTAACAGAGGGTTCCTTTTTGCTGTATGTATGTCAATGTGTGTATATATATGTGTGGCTTTGTTTAATTGGTTTTATAGAGTTTAAGCAGTGGAATCAGTGTAGAGAAATTAAAGTTCTCTTGTTCCATGCTTTTGTGCTATTTTGTAACCTCATATTTTCTTAGTGAAATTTTCTGTTAAGCTGTCCGTGGATGTAGGCCTAAAGTTGTACCATGTTAATCTTTGTGTTCCATGTGTGATTGTCTTTTCTATTTCTATTTGGCATAACATACTATTATTTTGTTCACACAACAAATAAGCATAAAATAACCTACTATTAGTTTGTTACACAACAAATAAGCATAAAAGCTTCCACTAACTCAATAGTTTGTAATTAGAGCAATGTCTGCTTATGAAATGAAGTTGCATTGTTGTAAGGATTTAGTGCCCTATTGGGCTTGGAAAGTGTGGTTGCAAATGTAGCTGTTTGTACTTTGGTAGCAGAGAGGAGGGGTTGTTTGAGTTTTGTTTTTGCTGGGCTGTTATTTGTGTCCAGCTTTGTTTGAAGTTTTTTCTTCTGGTGTTTTGATAAATAAAAATTAATTATTCATTAAAAAAATTCTCCTGAGGTTTGTTGTATTAATATATTTCTCTTGGGATGTTGGTTCAGCTAGTGACAAACAAAATACCCAAGAACCCTAGTGATAAGTTGCTACATTTTTTATCATCTTGAAGTTGTGACAGCAGCAGAAGAAATCAAGCCACTTGATAGTATCATTATCTTCAAGAGCAATGAGTGACTTGATCATACTAAGCAGCCATCTAAACCACCTTCCTAACAAGCTTTATTGCTGCTTCTCACACAACCTCGTCAATTACTCAACTGTGCTCTTAGTATATTCGTATTCCTCTTCCTCCTCTACTCTCATTTCTTCTTTCTCTAATGTCTTTCTAGCTAGAAACGGACTCAATCTTTCTCTAATGTCTCTTTAATGCGCCTTAAAGAGAGAAAATTGCCTGCTGTACTAATCTATTGCCATTCCCAATAATTTATTTTTAAAATTTTAAAGGGTTTATTAATTTTGAATTAGTTAGATTAGTCGATCTAGGTTGTATTTCTGATACTCCTACAGTATTTTCCTACTTTTTGTGTTTGAATAGATCAAAAAGTCCATGCAGAAGCAAAATTATCAATTCCATTATGTTCAAGTTATTTATTGGGAAGAATCATCCCTCCATCCACCTCGACCTAAATTTTAGTACGTTTCACTAACTTCTGGTTGATATATGGTATTTTCTGCTGATACATGAACAAAAAATTAACTATTTCTTCTTTGTCTTTTTTTTTTTATTTAAAAAGTTTCACTCATAAAATATGAAATTGGAATTTGATTGTTTGATTTGATGTCATTACTATGAGAAATTTGAACCCAATGATTAGGAAATGGTTAGAATAAGTTGGTTGAGCAATTTAAGTTATTGACTTGATTCATCATAAATTGTTTTTCTTGATTTGATAAAATTTGGTCCTTTTAGGCTAAAATCCTATTCATCCTAAATTAATTGGGATTTTGTTATGTAATGAGATATTATAAACCTCTTTGTTGAGTAATAATGATGTTAAGAATGTATTTTATTTAGTAATAAATAATGCTTGAATCTTTGAATGAGCATTATTTAGGATCTTAGTCAATGTATGAAGTTTTCACAAAATGACATGTTTTCTTTCAGTTGCCCCATTTTGTTAGGGAGTGTGTGGAAAAGAACAATAATTGACTATGCCTTGTGAAGCACAAAATTTGTCAAATTCAGTTGAAGTATATTCACCTACTAGAGGTCAAGCCTTGATACAATTGCAAGTGCCTTCCACCAAAAGTGATAAGTCCTAAGTTCAACCATTTTAGATTGAGTATATTTATCTCCAAACTCACTCAGGATTTTAAGTTTCCATAATGGCTTTAAAATTCTAAAATATGGCAAAAACTTTTGATTTATTTTGTAACTAATTCAACCATGTAAACTAGTGAAATGATCAAGAAAGTATAGATGTTAAAGAAAAGTATTTACTGATGTGAAAGGTGCTAGCCCCTAGACATCAGTATGGATTAGTTTTAAAGGTGCAGAAACTTTGAATTTAGAAATACAAAGGAAATTTTTGCATTTTGCCACTAAGGCAATGTTTACAAAGATGTGGGACATTTCGAGAGTTGAAAAATGAAAATTTGGATAATTGGTAATGCAGATTATAACACATTTCTCAAATGACCAAGTCGCTTCTGCCACAAGTCGCACTAGTTGGTAAAGAATTAGCTTTGAGTATTTTGCAATTCAAACAGGGACAGTTCTAAGTTGGCATTCTATGGCACTTACAATAGAACCTATTAGTGGTGACTACCGTTGAAGCAACTTCAGTAATACTACTTCGCCATTGTTAATACTACTTTGCCATTTGAATCCACCTTCCTTTTACACAATATCTCGTTACTGATAAAAGATATGGATTATTAGTCCACAATAAGCAACCATTAAAATGCCCTACGTTACCCAGTGTTGACAACTTCTAATAGAATTTCAGATGCCTATGCTCGTCTTGATCTAAAATTATTTGCCCACTCTTTTTTAGATTTAGCTGGACTAAGAGCAGCGAAAGAATTCATATCTGAAGCAAACTGAGAATTTTCTTCTGCTTCTAAAGTGCCAAATAATTCAATCTCAATTGTTTGATTATTTGATAATCCAATTCACATCATCATGAAAAACATTCTTTTCACCTCATCGGTGAGGGCACGAACTGCCGGAGTTGATCCCATTCCCCGACAGGTGGAGAGAAGACAGAGAGGAGGTTGAAGATATTATCTTGAAGTACTTCACAGAGATTTATAGCACAACCTTTCCAATTGAGTTTGAAGCTAGCCCTGGAGCAGTAGGTAGGAGAGTTTCAAAAGCCATGAATGCCGAGCTCTTAAAGGAATTTAGAGAAGAGGAAGTGTGGCGAGCCCTCATACAGATGCATTTCACAACATCCCCAGGCCCGGATGGTATGCCCTCTATATTTTACCAAAAGTATTGGGATGTGGTAGGTCCTCAGGTAGTTCAAAGTGTAATCCATACTCTTAGATTCAGTATTATGCCAAATGGATTAAATGATACATACATCTGTCTGATTCCCAAAGTTAAATGCCCCCAAAAGATTACAGAATATCGCCCGATTAGCTTATGTAATGTGATATATAAACTTGTATCCAAAGTACTTGCAAACAGGTTGAAAGGAGTCCTCCCGACAGTGGTTAGTAATGCCTAAAGCGCATTTGTACCAGGAAGGCAAATCACAGATAATGTCTTGGTAGCTTTCGAGGTCATGGATTGTATCGATTAAAGGAGGAAAGGGAAAGAAGGACTAATGGCAATCAAGATAGACACGAGCAAGGCATATGACCGGGTTGAATGGGGGTACTTGGAGGTGATGATGCGAAAAATGGAATTCTAGGAAAGGTGGATATCTTTAATGATAATGTGTGTGACCACGGTCTCATATTCGGTGTTAATCAATGGGGAGACTAAGGGTAGGATTGTTCCAACAAGAGGACTTAGGCAAGGGGACCCTATTTCCCCGTACCTATTCCTTCTATGTGTGGAAGGCATCTCGGCCATGTTGCAAAGAGATGAGGTTGGGGAAAATCTGAGGGGTGTATTAGTGTGTAGAAGAGCGCCAAGGGTTTCCCATCTACTTTTTGTGGATGATTAAAGAGGGGCTTAATGTCTCCAAAATCCTAGAAAATTATGAAAGAGAGTCTAGGCAGAAGCCAAATAAAGAGAAAACATCACTCTTTTTTAGCAAGAATATGATGGAGGAGGTTAAAGAAGCGGTGAAAGAAATGTTTGGGGCTCAGATCATTCACTAACACAAGAGGTATTTGGGGCTGCCCCCATTGGTAGGGAAGGGAAAGTTGCTATCTACTGTAGGCCGAGAAATCTTAATAAAGGCAGTTTCCCAAGCTACTCCGACGTACACAATGAACTGTTTTAAAATCCCTGACTCCCTTTGCTGTGACCTGAATTCTTTGATTAGTAATTTCTGGTGGGGACAACGTGACAAAGAAAAGAAGCTAGCATGGATCGCCTGGGAGAAAATGTGCAATCCAAAAGCTGATGGGGGGATGAGTTTTAAAGATCTAAAGGCTTTCAATCTAGCTTTGCTTGCAAAAAAAGGATGGAGGCTCATCCAAAACCCGAGTTCTCTTACACACAGAGTTTTGAAAGCGAGGTATTTCTCGGAAAGAAATTTTATGGAGGCATAGCTAGGCAAGAATCCATCGTACACATGGAGAAGTTTGATGGCAGCGAGAAAAGTCTTGGATAGGGGGTTGCGATGGAGCATAGGAAACGGGCAAAGTGTGAGAATTTAGGCTGACTGATGGTTGCCAACCCCACACTCTTTCAAGGTGACAAGCCCTCGGCCACAAGCTTTTGAAGGTGTTATGGTGGAATCTCTCCTAAACCGGGATGAGGGTGGCTGGGAAAAAAACTTGGTGAGTAGCAGTTTCCTCCCTCACAAAGCAGAGGCCATTTTAAGCATTCCAATTAGCCAAACTTTCCCCGAGGATGCACTAACTTGGGCATGGATTGCGTATAAGGTAGCATGTTGTTGGCTACTAGAACAAAGGAGCAAGGCCGATGGGGGCAAGGTTTCAAATCCGAATAAGAGAGGTGAGTTCTAGAATTTTATTTGGCGATTGCATTGTCCAAGTAAGGTTAAACAATTCATGTGGAGGGCGGGCAAGAACATCCTCCCTACAAACTACTGCCTTAAGCTCAACAAAATTCCCATGGAGGATGTGTGTGGGGTGTGTGGAAAGATAGAGTCATCAAGGCATGCTCTTTGGGATTGTGAGGTGGCCAAGGTTGTTTGGAGGGAGTCAAAGCTTCCCTTGCCTAAGTTTCGAAGTCTGGTGCGTGAATTCATGGATGTTGTGTGGAAAATTTGGGAAGACAAAAGGGAGATCAGCTGGGAGACCTTTGCTACTACAGCATGGTGCATTTGGAAAAATAGGAACTCCATAAAGTTTAAAGGTCGATGCAAGGCAGTGAAGGCAATTGCTAAGGAAGCTGAACTATTAGTGGAGGAATTCAGTGCACTAAATGCAACAGTAAAACAATTAGTGCCTCTGAGAACTGGGGTGTGGAGTCCTCCTTGGGAGGGGTGGTACAAAGTTAATGTGGATGGGGCAGTGTTTAGGGAGATTGGCAGTTGTGGGGTTAGGGTTGTAATCAGGAATGAGCAAGGCCAAATTATGGGAGCTATGAGTAAAAAGCTGGCTCTACCATTAGGGGCTATGGAAGTGGAAGCTAAAGCGTTTGAGGAAGGCGTAATGCTAGCAGGTGACCTCAGGCTCAAACAAGTGATTTTGGAAGGAGATGCTCAACTAGTCATCAATGCTCTGTTGGGTAAATGTCTCCCACCAACTTCAATCCAAATGATTATAGCAGGAGCAAAGCAATGGAGGCAGAAGGTCCAAGACTAGAAGATCAACTATGTCCGTAGAACAGGAAATTGTGCAGCTCACCTTATGGCTCGGAATGCCAAAATCATTGCTGATTGTGTAGTGTAGGTTAAAGATACCCCACCTATTATTCAATGCCAAGTGCATAGAGATGTACTTCTTTTGAACCAAAGTTCTAATTAATGAAATATGTTTGGGATTGACTATCAAAAAAAAAACATTCTTTTTTTTTCTGTTCGAACAAGGTGGCCAACTTGATAGTATTTGAACATGTTGAGCTAGGTTTGGGGTGTGACATAAACCTGAAGGTCCAAACATAGACTAAACTCTGAAAATATTGATAAACAATAGGGGAAAAAAAAAATATATATATATATATATATATATTGCGTTTTTCAAAAGTGCCAAACATAGACTAAACTCTGAAAGCAAAAGATGTAATTACAATACAAGTCAATCATCAAAGAAAAATGAAGATTAACTTTCAAGTCAATGCAAGCATATAAACATACATCACCCATCATAATTTTTTTCGCACAAAATGGCTGTGCTTAAGATTTGAACTTGCATACCTTTGGTTAACCAATCATACAATTAGGAGTTAAAACACATTGAGTTAAGCCCAACTTCCTACTACTCAGACTCGGCTCTTGCAAAATATTTATAGAACTCAATATTGGCTCGAGCTTCATTCCAGTCTCAATATTCTGGTTGGAGCTCAGCTCATGCAATACTCAACTCTCTTCCAAGCTGATTGCAAGATCCAAAAATCTTCTAAATGCTAGCTGTTTTGAGCATTTAAACTTCAAAAGCTGATGAGCTCTACATCAAGGGAAAGGTAATCAATATATATACAAAAGCAGAGACCTCATGCAAGAGTGCATGAGGTTCTGCCATGTGGCGCTCTATATGAGTTCTTTGCAATCCTCTTTATTATGAAATGATGTTTTCCAACTTCAAAAATTAAAACAATGCAGCTTTTATGTTTAGCACTTATTGCTTCATCAAAAATCAATTCACTTCTTCCTCTCTCCTAACTCTTCACTTATTTCCATAAAAAAAAAGACTATTCACTTCTTCTGGACAAAAAAAAAAAAAAAAAAAACTTTCACTTCCCCGTTCAAATTTAAATGCACACTATGGATAAGCACCTGGCAAAGTGAGACCAAGCTTTGCACTATTACAATAATATTATACTTTCCAAGTAATTTCTGTTGAGATCAAACCCATCTTAATTTTTTTAAATTTCATTCATTCTCTTTCTTAACTCTTCAGTTCTTTCTACGTCCCTTAAGTCTTAACTGTTCACTTCTTCTAGCAAAAACACAAACAAAAAACTCTTTCACTTCCCCTTTCATTTAAATGCACACTATTGTACCTATTTCTTTTGAAAATTATATATTAATGGATCAATGATTCCTCTTTGAGTTCATGGACAAAAGATCATTTCTTAGTGTCTATAAATAAATACATATTGCCAACTCTCTCTCTCTCTCTCTTTGTTTCTTTCTTTCAATTTTTTTTTTCAAAATTTTATTTGGGATACTAAGTTTGCGGTTTGCATTTTTTAAGGGAAGATAGACTCGGGTAGATTGAAGCTTCAACTTTACCATGTTTTGGCTGGGGACTAAAGTCACTAAACACAAGGAGAAAATGCCACCAGCCCCTAATTTATCAAACCCTTCGTCAGTATCTAAGACGTACAAAATAATAATACTCAATTTGTTCATTCTTTGTTGTTGTTTGGTAATGGGTTTTTGATAATCGAACTAGATGGTGGTTTGTTTCTTTTCATTTGAACTGTTTACTGGTTGAGATTTTTACTGAGCCACACTGTTTTTGTAATTTATGATTTGGCTTTTGGTGAGTGATTTAAATATATTACATGAGGATTTGATTAAGAAAATTAGTTGAATTGGGTAATATTTAGACCCTAAGGCAAAGACAGGTTGAGTAACTAATCTGGTTTTGTTGGGCAGGTAGAAAGATCAATGACGAAGAAGCTTAATCAATAAATCAAGCTCCTCCAAGCCACATGTAGTCGGAGCACAAATACATGTATCTCTACGGATTGGGTCACATTCAAAGCGCCAATGGAGGCAAAACTTTTGTAGGATTCAAAGTGCAAAGAGCCCAAGAGTAATCATATATTTTATTTTGAATCCATAGTATTTGATAAAATGCTTGATAGAAAATTTATAATTTTTATTTAGTTGTATGATGTAGCAGCCTATATAATTGACATAAGTGAAACAAATTAAATTAGATACGGGTAAGAAAGAAGTTATTATTTTTAGGTGAATAATTTTCTTTTACCTATTGAGGGGTTAAGTATTATTTGGTAGCAAATTTTTAAAATAATCACCACAGTCTACACATATTCTATGTCCTACTAAATGATAGAAACTCAATTGTTAAAAATAAGAACAAAGAAAGAAACAATAGAACCCCAAAGGTACAAATTAAGAACTAAGTGGGCAGAAAAGAATTATGTGGTGTCTCTATTATTTGAAGGTTAGCCTAGAATCTATATAAACTCAAAATGGTATTAAAAAATTGTTAAATATATTATACTGGTACACCTCTGTTAAAAAATTGTTTTATTTATTTATTTATTTTTTATAAAAGATAGAATTTCTATTCTAGCCCAATCTAAGTGTATATGTGTGTGAAGGTTCCTCCTAGAGACTTGAATACCGACCATTGCCTCCCACACCCCATAAGTACTTATACTTGTGGAGTGAGCATTGCATCAAGGGTGTGTGGTGGTTAAAAAATTGTTAAATATGTTGAATCATGTCTACCTCAACCATCATTGAAACTACTTGCTTTATTTATTTATTGGTCAAGTATCATGTACGACTGTCCGCAAGAGCCTTGACAATATCAAAGTGCGTTCGTTGCTTTGCCTAGACATGAATCACTATGCAAACTTAGCACTGCTATAGTTAAAATATTATTGAAGATGCTTCTTAGGGTCAATGCCTTAGTTAGACATTTCGTATGACAAGGGACAGGTTCAAGGAGTTTGATTGCATAATGTATGCTTGCAATTAATTGGTTTACGATCAACTGAAGATGCTTCATAGGGTCAACGCCTTAGCTAGACATTTCGTATGACAAGGGATAGGTTCAAGGAGTTTGATATGCATAATGTATGCTTGCAATTAATTGGTTTACGATCAACTGATAGTAGACAACAAAATATGCCTACATGCTCTGAAATTTCTACTATAATTGTAGGTGATTTTAACAATGAAAATATCCACTATTTATGTTATAATATATGTACAAAAATTTCAAAAACCATTTTACATAAAAGCTTACAGCATTATCCGCGCAACGCGCGGGCAACCTTCTAGTTGCACATAAGTGATGGCTTTTTATTACAGGAATGGCTACTCTTTTCATCATTTGTTTGCAAAAGGAGAACCAGACAGAGAAAAGTCCATCTTATACATGAAAAGCTTACAGAGAGATGATAAAATAATGAAAATAATATAATAAAAAATGAAAATAGAAAAGTTTAGAAGAATGTGCTGTCTATGCTTGATTCCTAAAATGAAAGCATCAGATCAGTTTGAGAAGAAGAATATTCCCTCAGATCTATGATGGAGAACCTCTATCAAGCCAGCGCACCAGCTGAGCATAATGGTGCTAGAGCCCAAAAGTCAGAACATAGTTCAAGCACAGGTCATCTTGCTTAACAAACAAGCCAAACAAACTTTGATCGAGCTGCTTGCAAGCAGCTTTGGCTCTTTTTTTAACCCTACAGTACTTGAGAACAGCTTTTCACATGTACCTACCACAAGCAAGAAAAGAGTTGGAAGAACAGGTTTTCTAGCATTATTTTAAATAAAATCAGAAAGATCAAAGGTAAGAGGCACTAAACACTTCAGAAAACTGAACCCCAACCAAAAACTAAAAAAAAACCCAACATCAAATATGGACAAAAAATCCTTAAAACTGCACAGTTGTAACTTCAGAGGCATTTAGTGAAGTTTCAATGAACAAACAAAAAATAAGCCAAAGAAACATCAGCACTAAACTGCAATTAGGGCTATTCACTCAAAATGTAACAAAATTTAATTAAAAAAGATTTTTTTTAAAAATGTCATAGATATAAATCTTTTAGTAGCCACTAATTTTTTCACCAGACATGCCAAAGGAAATCTTTTAGTCCGTGTGTGGCTTACAAATAAAAAAATAAAAAGAGTGAAATGATTAATATATTTTATCCATTGCAAAGACCTAAGGGTTTGTATGAATCAAACTACAAATTAAGGATCAAACAGCTGGTGTGGTGAGCACGACAGTCACAATGCTGTAGAATAAATTGAGCATGTCAATATGAGATACTTACATTTACATAGAAGAAGGTAAGAAGGCACCGAAAAAATAGTTTAAGGAAAGACATGATTATCATATTGAAAGGATACGTAAGGCACAAGAACAGAATTTTCAGGGACAAAATGGTTTTGTAATCCTGTTCCATCATAATGGACCAAGCAATGAGATAAATCAAGTGCTCAGGATTGGGAAAATAAAGGATGCCTTTCACAAAAACCTGGAGAAGTTACAACCTAACCATCCAAAATCCTGGAGAAGTATTGGATAATGACTGCTTGAATATGTTTCTCTATAATGGTTTATAATAAACTTCACACGAGGATTCATCACCACAAATGACAATGACATCAGTAGCTAAAAAAAAATCAATATAAACGCAAACAATTTACACATGACCTGCCTGGCCTCATTTCAGAAAAGAAATACAGAAGAATTTCTTGAACAAGGTTCAGATCAATAGCAGCCACCAGAACCGATGCCAATTATGTAGAAAACTGCAGCAGAACAATCAACATTCTGTCCACATCCACAAACGCATTGCAGTCAATGTCTTGCAGGGTGATATTCACCATATATAAATCGTTTATGTGATGAGAACAGAGAGGGAGGCATTTCTGATTAAGGCTCTCATGAATTGCACCCATCCCTGGGACCCACTTGTACTCAAAAGATGGATTCACATTCAAATGTTTCTGCAGTAACCGTACCCGATAATAAACAGTATCCATTTTATCACAAAAATGACCGATACAGGAACATGAAGGCTCATTAGAAGCAAACCTGATCAAAGCCAAAGATAAAGCCCCATCAACAGGCCTTGGATCCGAAAGATTTTGATCTCCCATCATTTTAACCTCTCTTTTTGTGGGGAAGTACACTTCTTCATTTCCATTAAAATCAGAGACCTTCAAATCTTTAGTGTAATGCTTAATGGCTTCACGTTTGGTTGACTCATGCTTCTCTGCTAGTGTCAAAATGCAAGAGAACCTCAAGTGATAAGTCACTACAGTTTTAACCATCTTGAAGTTGTGACAGCAACAGAAGAAATCAAGCCACCTTCTCCCTACTCCTGCATACCACTTGATAATATCAATATCTTCAAGAGCAATGAGTAACTTGATCGGCCTAGGGTGACCCATGTTATTAGTAAAACCAGCCATCTTAACTGCCTTCCTAACAAGTTCTACTGGTGCATCAACTTTCATACACAGCCTCGTCAAATCCTCAACCGTGCTCTTAGCATATTTCTGTTCCTCTTCCTCCTCCACTCTCTTTTCTTCTTTCTCTAATGCCTTTCTAGCTTGGACCGGACTCAAATACTTGTCAACTTGCTCTTGGAACTTATCATAAGCATCAACCAGCTCTTGGGGCAATTGACCTCTAATGTGCCTCAAAGAGAGAAAATCGCCTGCTGTAAGCATCCGATGCCATTCCCAACGCTCTTCCAAGGAACCCAAGAAATCATGGACCACTTCATCAGTCCAAGTTCTGAAGATTTCTCGAACCTCATTTTCAATTTGAAAGTCAAATTTAAACCCATCACTTTGCTTTAACTTCTTAAAAGCATGCTGCAATATCTTCATCCCCAGTATCTTTCTATTCCTCTATCTAGCATTTTTAAATTCTAAAGCTCTAACTTCCTTCTGCCTAAGGTACTTCTTCCGTGCCCTAATTGCTTTCTCCGTCATGGGAGGATGCAAAACTGAAGGTGGAACTGCCTGTAGTTCCATACCTAGAAAACTAATATTCTCAAATACTGAACTATGAATTGAAATTCCGTCTTCATTTTATCCACCCTCAAATCCAACCTACCTTCTAAATATTTCAAAAACCAATTCTTAAAGTCCATGGTCAACATCTTTGACCCGAATGTTATTACTAATATTTCATCCAAACACCTGACTACATTCATCTTTACTGACTTATAAAACAGGCCAGACATCCAAACAAGCTGCTCTGATTTAAACTTTGGATTCTCCTGATTTTCCTGAAGGCGCATATCTTGAATTTCTCTATCAAACCCATTAAAGTAAATATTAATCAAAATCGAACACAACCCGCTTTCTTGAGGAAACCCCCTTCCTAAGTAACAACCACCCAATTCAATTCCCACCACCTCGTACTCAAACAACCTCTTTATTAAACCAATCAAAGAACTATCTTTTATTTTCTCTTCAATAAACAAACACAACATCAAACCCTTCTCTATCAAATGTGACACTAAACCACCAACTAGGATTCTCTACCGAGTTCTTAAGGTACCTAATGGCGATGTGGTGTCCCATACCAACATGCCCACGTTAAGAAAAAGTTACAAACTGCTCATCATACACAATTTCCAATACCAACCTAATAGCTTCAATCAAAACCTTTAATTTCAAGTTGGGCAAGACCAAGGACTCACCTTTCTTTCTTGAGGGTAGCATTGTGACACAACAAGCCTTAATATCGAACCGATTGTCGCAGAGCTGACTGCCCATTTCTTCGATATCGAGTCGCTTTAAGACTGAGTGGAGAAGGGGCTGCGAGTCAATCAAGGGAGCTGAGCCTGAAACCATTGTTGGGTTGTGGAGTGGTGGCAGTGAGGAGGACATTGGGCAAAGCGATGACGTTTAAGACAAGGTTGGAGAACTTGCCTTGGGAGTATTGGGTGAGAACTAAGGCTTGGAGGGCTGAATTCAGGTGGCTTTATTCTTCTGAGGTGAATAAGCATTGAGACAATGAGAATTGAGAAGAGAAAAGTGGAAGTTTCGGATTTTGAAATTGTGCCTGAGTTCGAAATTGAGATAGTAGCTGGCCAAGCTTTCGCAAATAGCAGACTTTTTTATTTGTTTTTATAAAATTTTTTTTTTTTTTTGGTTAAATAAATTATGTTTTTATATTGGTTTTATAAATAAACTCTCTAGTCTCTACTGTTCAAAAAGAAATGTAAATGTAAAAAAAAAAAAAAAAAAGCAATGTGTAATAAAAAGAACTTTTAGCTGATAAAAAAAGCTATGGCGTAGAATAGAGACTCCTATGATGACTCTCACATAGTCACGTGGGGTCGGGTCGACTACTGTACATTCTCGAATCTTGAAAAACAAAGTAGTTTCCAGGAAATTTCCCACACCACTTCACAAGTCACGTTTCTCAAAAAGAAGGCCATTTCCAAGTAGTCTCTGCTTTTCAAAAGGTGTTCCATTTCTCTCATAGAACTCTCTCCGATTCGTACTTTCAAAAGCCACAAACTCAATTCAGGCTGGGAGTCGAATATCTATTATTATTTTTTTAATCTTTCTTCAGTTCTAAACTTCTAATTGATTTTTTTTTTGGGGACACGTAGATCTATATATCCAAGGGCTTTAATGGGCATGGAAGCTGACTCGTCCTCTTTCCCAAGTTCTTCTTCTTCTTCTTCTTCTTCTTCTTCTACTGCTCAAAAGAAGTATGATGTCTTCCTCAGTTTCAGAGGCGAGGACACCCGCAACAATTTTATGGATCATCTATTCAATGCTTTGAAAGGCAAAGGCATTCACACTTTTAGAGACAACGAAGAACTTAAGAAAGGGAAAGCCATTGGACCAGAGTTGTTGGAAGCCATAAAAGAATCCAAATTTGCTGTAATCATCCTCTCAAAAGACTACGCATCTTCAACTTGGTGCTTGGATGAACTTGCACACATCATTTTTTTGCAAGGAAGAGAAGGGAATGACAGTTTTGCCTGTTTTTCATTATGTCGATCCATCTGATGTACGAAAACAAAGGAAAACTTTTGAACAGGCTTTTGTTGAATATGAAGAAAAGGAGAACAAAGAGAGCGTCGAGAAATGGAGAGTTGCGTTGAGAAAAGTGGGCAACCTTGCTGGATGGCATTTAAAGGATACTAGGTAACACAACTTGGCATATTTATTTATTTTAAATATTCAGATGACTCACTTCAAATATATAACTTATTAACTCTATTTGGAACCTTATAAGTAGATCCATTTACATGTTTCATTGTACATCTTTTGATTTTGTCCTGATCGCATATTTTTTTCTTTCAGTCAACAGAATTGCACATTAAATATGTATTTTTTGTTTGTTTGCCTGTGTGTTTTTTTGTAACCTATAGGTGGTTCAAACTCAATGTATATTGAACTTTCTTCATTGCAGGCCTGAGTCACAAGATATCCAAGAAATTGTGGGATGCATATCACTTAACTTGAAATATGATGCATTCCCATATATTACCAAAGACCTAGTAGGAATATACTCTCCAGTGGTGGAATTGGAGTTGTGTTTAGCTGTAGGGTCAAATGATGTTCGCTTTATAGGAATTTGGGCGATGGGGGGAATGGGTAAGACAACTCTTGCTAGAGTTGTTTATCATATGGTTTCTAAAGAATTTGAAGCTCGTGGTTTTATTGAGGATGTTAGGAAAAATTTTGAAAATTATGGTTGTGTTCCACTACAACAGAAAATTATTGATGACATTTTGAAGGATAATAATTTGAAAATAGAAGAGGAGTATGATGGAGTTCTCAAGATCAAGAGTAGGTTAAGTCGTAAAAAGATTCTTCTTGTTCTTGATGATGTAGATAAACCGAAACAATTAAAAATGTTATCTGGGGAGCATGATTGGTTTGGTCCCGGCAGTAGAATTATCATAACAGCAAGAGATAAGCATGTGTTGGAGGCACATGGAGTGGATGAAATACATGAAGTTAAAGGATTGAATGATGAAAATGCTCTTCAGCTTTTTTGCTCGAAAGCTTTTAGAAAAAAGCATGTACTTGATGATTATATAGAGCTATCTAATCATTTTTTGAAGTATGCTAGTGGCCTTCCCTTAGCTCTTGAGGTTTTGGGTTCTTTTTTGTTTGGAAAAAGTACTGTTGAATGGAAAATTGCATTAGAGAGACTCAAAGAATTTCCTGAGGAAGGAATTCTCCAAGTACTTCAAATAAGTTTTGATGGACTGCAAAAGCCACAAAAGGAAATATTCTTGCATATTGTATGCTTTTTTAATCATCGGAAGAAAGATCATGTAGTAGAAAAACTAGATATTCTTGGCCTTTACCCTATTCTTGGATTGGAGGAACTCATTGATAAATCTCTCTTAAAAATTATGTATGACGATATGGTGTGGATGCATGATTTGCTTGAAGAAATGGGTAGGAACCTAGTTTTTCAAGAGTGCTTTGATGATCCTGGGAAGCGTAGTAGACTGTGGGTTTATAAGGACATTGACAAAGTGTTAGAAAAAAATAAGGTAGGAGTTTAATTAGAGAATTTGATCTCTTTCCCTATCTTTTTGTTCAACAAATTTCAAATTTGAATTCTTATGCTAATAATATATTTTGCAATTCTTCATGATTATTAGGGAACAGAAGCAATTCAAGCCATGGATATTTTAAGTACTTCTAATGAAGAAAAAGAGGCACGTTGGAACCCTAAGGCCTTTTTGAAGATGGAGAATCTTAAATTTCTTAGAATTTGTGGCATTCACCGTGTCCCCACACATCTTCCTAATGATTTAAGAATTCTTGATTGGATTTCATATCCTTCAAAATCTTTGCCATCAAGTTTCCAGTTGGATGAGCTTGTTCAACTTTGTTTACAACAAAGCAAAATTGAACAACTATGGATAGGAATAAAGGTAAGTCTGTTAACAACTTTGCTTTTAAATCACAATAAATGAACACTAGGAAGCTAATTATTCTAACTTTTTTTTTCTTCCTCTTTTATCAGAATTTTGACAAGTTGAAGTTTGTTGATTTGGCTAGCTCCTTAAACCTAATCATAACTCCTGACTTCACCGGAGTGCCAAATCTTGAGAAATTAGTTTTGTCAAATTGCACAAAGTTACGCGAGCTTCACTCATCCATTGGGATTCTAAAAAAACTTATTCTTCTTGATCTAAGACGTTGTCGAAAACTAAGTTGTCTTCCAAGAAAGTTTGAAATGGAGTCACTCGTGACTCTTGAACTTTCTGGTTGCTTTGACATTGAGAAAATTCCAGAATTTGTTGGAAACATGGGATGCTTACAAGAGCTGAAATTGGATGGCACTGGTATTAAGGAACTACCTTCATCAATTGAAGGCTTGATTGGCCTGACTTCACTATCTCTAGCATATTGTGATGATCTTGTGTGTCTTCCTAGCGCCATTTGTAGTTTGAAATCGCTTGAATCTTTTGATCTTTCTTGGTGCTTAAAAATTGACAAATTGCCAAAGAACCTGGGGAAGGTCAAAGGTTTAAAGGTGCTTAAGTTGAGTGGAACAGCTATAAAAGAGCTGCCTTCATCAATTGAACAAATGACAAGCCTTACTTTACTAACTTTTAATAAATGTAAAAATCTTGTGTGTCTTCCTAACTCCATTTTTAGTTTGAAATTGGGTAATTCTCTTGATCTTGCTGGATGCTCAAAATTTGACAACTTGCCAGAGAACCTAGGGAATATTGAAGGTTTGGAGAAGCTTGATTTGAGTGGAATAGCTATAAAAGAGCTACCTTCATCGATTGAACATTTGACAAGCCTTACTTTATTGTCTCTAAAAAATTGTAAAAATCTTGTGTGCCTTCCTAGCACCATTTGTTGTTTGAAGTTGCTTAATTCTTTGGATCTTTCTGGATGCTCAAAATTTGACAGCTTGCCAAAGAATTTGGGGAATGTAGAAGGTTTGGAGTTTCTTGATTTGAGTGGAACTTCTATAAAAGAAGTTCCTTCCTCCATTGTTCTCCTTAAAAATCTCAAAGAACTTCTTGTCCATGGATTGAAAGAAACATTATTTTCATTTAATTCCACGCCAACGAGTCATATTGTTGTGGGCTTATTATTGCCTTCCTTATCAGGTCTACATTCTTTAATATACTTGGATCTTTGTGATTGCGATCTTTCGTCAATCCCCAATGATATTGGCAACTTGTCTTCTTTAGCACGCTTAAATCTATGTGGAAATAATTTTGTTTCCCTTCCTAAAAGCATCTCTCAACTCTCTAACCTTCAGACACTCCATTTAGAGGGTTGCAAAAGGCTTCAGTCATTGGAAAATGTTCCATCAACTATTGAATTTGTAATTGCAAACAATTGTACTTCACTGGAGAGATTGCCAGAACTACAAAATCATCCTTTTAGGTCATGTCCCTCCCGTTTGCTTTTCACGTATCTCAACTGCTTCAAATTGGTTGACAATATTCAAAGTGGAAGTAACATGCTTCAGGTCTCTCTCTCTCTCTCTCTCTCTCTCTCTCTCTCTCTCTCTCTCTCTCTCTTTCTTGGTCTCTCTATCTCACTCACAAACATTATGCTTTGTATTTTTCAGGGACAAAGTGGTAGACTACCAAACATGTTAGAGATTATTATTCCTGGAGGTGAAATTCCAAAAGGTTTTAGCCCTGCAAGGTTTATTTTGAAAAGTCCCCCTCGAAGTAAGCTTCAAGTGTTGACGGGTCATACATGGAAGATACAACTACAAGTGCCGTCTTGTGGGTGTGATGAGTTGATGGGAATTGCGTTGTGCATTGTTTTTGTACCCAATGGAACATATCAAAGCAGCTGTGCATTTGAGGTACATGGATTTCGAGGGGCAGTTCCAGTAAAATCTGATTTTGCAATAAATTATGGTAAATTTGAGTCACCTACCATGCTAGACTCTGGATTTATGACAAATTATGGTAAAGTTGAATCACCTCACCTTTGGCTGCTCTATTTGTCCACGCACTATTCTGGCTCGAATTGGGGAGAAACATTTAGTCAAATTGATGCAAATGGAGCTCATCAATTTGAGATTGAAATATCTTCCCCAGAATATGAGGTGGAGAAAGTTGGCTTCCATTTGGTATACAAGCAAGACATCGAGGATCCCAATCAAACTATGGCACAATGCAGCAACAGCAGTATGCTCTATGAGGATCTGGGTGATCTTCATCATGATCATTCCAATTCAGCTGCAGAAGGTTTCAGAAATAAGCAAAGCAATGATGGGGATGATGGGGCTGGACCTAGCAGAAAAGGCTACTCTGATGAGGAACCACAGCCAGAGAGGATTCATAGACCCGGAAGATTTATGGCTGATTCTGAGGATTCTAGTCAAAGGAAAATTTTTAACTTCAGTAAGTCATCATCTTTCTTGTTACTATTACAATTTACAAGTCATCATTTTGGGACATATATTAGCATTTTTTCAAAATGTTAACTTCAAAGCATTGTGCTTTCCTCATATTATCAGTGAACTTAGAAAAACATAAAATGCATGTTTGGTTTAACATATATTCTTCCAAATGTCAAAGACAATTATGCCTTTCCAAAAGCAAACATGTATAAATAAGATCGTGAATACCATCCTAATGTGTCAACATGAGAAATATTTGGGTTTACCTTCATTGTTAGTATATCTAAAAGGAATACATTTCAACAACTAAAGGAGAGAGTTCCAATAAACTTGTTGGTTGGATGGATAAATTATTGTCTAAGGCAGGAAAGAAAATTCTCATTAAACCAGTTGCCCAGGCTTTACCCACTTACACAATAACTTGTTTCCTTCTTCCAAAGGCATTATGTGAGGACTTGACTCACTTTGTAAGAAATTTTTGGCAGGGTAAAAAAAAAGGATGAAAAGAGAATGACTTGGCATAGTTAAGACAAGTTATGTGCTCCTTAGGAGAGAGGGGGGATGGGGTTTAGAGATTTACATGCCTTTAACTTGGCTTTGTTGGCTAAGCAAGGGTAGAAACTCCACACACACACACACACACAAAAAAAAAGTGAACTCATTTTTCTATAAAGTATTCTGAGGAAAGTACTTTTGGAATGGTGATTTTTTGTATGCTAATTTGGGTCGTAATGAGCGATGCATTAGCATGTGGCATGATAAATGGATTCCCATCCAGATATAACGTAAACCCCCACCCCCACACACCCCCCCCCCACCCCCCCCTTCCCCCCAAAAAAAAGAAAGAAGAAATAACCTCCCAATGGATGCTAAGGTTTGTGATCTAATTAATGGGGAGGATGGAACACAGAAGAGTAAAGTGGTGAGAAGATCTTTCATGGATCATGAGGATGATGCCATTTTAGGAATCTGCCTATGCCCTGTATATGACAAAGGACAAGTTGATATAGGCTGCCACAAATGGATGCACTATTCCACATAGGCAAGAGCTCTTACAAGGTGAGCACAAAGAAGCTGTGGAAGCAAGTTTGGAAAGCTGAAATATCTCTGTATCTGGGAAAGTTAAGAATTTCATGCGACATTCATGCAAGAACATTCTTCCTACAAAACTAAACCATTTACAGCATCATTTATCTACTGATGGGGTCTGTGAGGGATGTGGGAAGGCTCAGGAGTCTACTGGTCATGTCTTTTGTTGTTGCAAAATGGCTAGAGAAATATGGACCAGCTGAAATCTTGGCCACATAATGATTTCTGATGAAGAGGATTTTACTAATGTGTTTTGGAGAGTGGTTCAGGATGATAAGATCGAAGCCCATGTGATCGAATTAATTATGATGACTAACTGGGCTATTTGGACGCATAGAAATTAATTGAGGCTGGTGGCTTAAAATAGAGGGGATCTGACATTGCTAGAGGCACTTCATTGTTATTGGAGTTCCGTTCAGCCAGGGAATGCAATATTTTGGCAACAGCAGCAGAATAAGTGAAGGTCTCCACTCGAACCTGGGATGTATAAAACCAATGTGGATGGTGCAGTGTTCACAGAGGAAAAGACAGCAAGGGTGGGTGTACTGATTCGAGATTAAATGGGTAACATTGTTGCAGGGGTGGGTGTACTGATTCGAGATGAAATGGGTAACATTGTTGCAGCTATGTGTATGAAGATTAATGCCCCCTGTCCTGTTTGGAGAATGAGTCTTATGGCATGGCTTAGTCAGTTATTCTCGCAGTTCAAATAAGATTTGGACCACCACTGGTTGCACTGGAAATTGAAGCCAAAGCTATGGAAGTCGTAGCCCACTTTGCAAGAGATATGGGTGTCCAAGAGGTTATTTTTGAAGGGGACTCTGTTAGTCTGGAATGCTTTTTCTGGGAAGATTGAAACACCAGAATGTTATCAGTGGAACCCGTGTGTGGATGCAAGAGTTTCAATGAGCTGAGATTTCTCAAACACAAAGCATAATGACAATAAACCAGCTCATTCGCTAGCTCAACAGTCAACACACTTAGCATGTTCAGGATTACTTGACTTGAGTTGAGGAGACCCCAAATTTTATAGAAAGCTTTTTGTGATTCATTAAAAATTTCAAGTTGCCAATAAAAAAAATTAAAAAAAGAGAATAGATTGAGAACGTACTTCTGTTTGTTTAAATATCTATTCACTAGGGAATGAAGGTCTTATCTAATAACAGTGAGTTGTTTGGCTTCATGAGCATGTTGGTTGAAATAGTTTTGATTGCGTAATTTGGAACTTGATTTTATACATTAAAATTATAATGTTTGTTGAATCATTTCCTTTTCTTTGTAAATCCTCTTTAATTCATTTTTCTTGTTATTTAGGAATATCAAAAAGAGTGTTCTTTTAATTAATGAGGGTAAAATTAATATTAAACTTCATATTTTATTTTCGATTGGGTATATTGTTTAACACATACTGGCCTTTAAAAAGGCAGTTTTTTTCAACGAAAGAACCAATCACATCTGATGGAGATATCATCACGAACCATGACATTTTCTTCTCTATCATGCGAAGTCCTTATTTTAATATCTCCCTTTAATCAAAATGCAGGAGAATGGATATTTCGGTTACTTTGTTGGTGTGCAAGAGACCAAGACAATAGAGATGATGAGTAGTATAAATGGGTATGGGACAGCCATAGAGTCAATTTCTCATTTGTACTCTTGTTTTCAATATTGGTTTTTAATTTTTACGTTGTCCAGGTATGCTTTTATAAACATTTGGAGAAACTTCTGCTTTTCCAACATCTTTTTCTACTGGGACGGTGTAGACTTTCAGGTCAGTCAATTAATGATTTACAAAAGGGGGTTTTGCTATAAATGTGATTTTATTGTGAAGGGGTATATTTGTTAAATTCCTTCATTAACAACTTTTCAGATACTAAGTTCTGTAAGTATACTACAGCATGGATGCAAAAGTTGGGAATCTCATTAATAGTCCCAGCCAAATTGAAATACTTCCTTTGGAGGACTGTGATCAATTCACTTTCCGTGATGCGGAAGGTATAGAGGCCATGGCAGTGTGATGAGCAATCTATTTTACCATAGAAAGAGACTGGTTGATGGTTATCAATGCAATATGCTGAGCAAGCGAAATGCACATCACCAGCAGGGCACATTGTTGAAGACGCAAAATGGCTTGCAACAGACATGAGAGCATGCAAATTCTAACATACTAGAAGTGAGGCAAACATGGCTCTGCACATTCTCTGGCACGCCCCAACCTCAGTGGCGGCGCCACGTTATGGTCAGGGTGTTCCCAGGAACACCCTGACTTGAAATTTATATATATATATACTTTTTTTTTTTTTTTACCCTTAAAAAATAAAATAGGAACACCCTCACATTAAAAAATATATATATTTGTTCTACTTTCGAGCCAAAAAAAAAACCCAAAAAAAATTTCAACTAAAATCTGAAAAAAAAAAAAAAAAAAAAAAAAAAAAATTGTAACAGAGAAAAAAAAAATGTAAGAGCAAACTGCAAACGAATCACAGCAAGCCCAACAGAGACAGATCACAGCAAAATGTAAGAGCAAACGGATCACAGCAAGCCCAACATCAAGCCCACTGCCCACGGCAAGCCCAACAGAGACAGAGGAAGCAAACCCACGGTTTCTCAACCAAAAAAAAAAAAAAAAAAATTACAGACCCATCAAAAACCTCAAATCAGTTATCAGAGTTCAGTACATCATCACTAAAGCTCTTCTCAAAAAAATTAAAAAAATTAGTAAAGCTAAACAAACCTAAAATAGGAGAAACAGAGCAACGGCGCTCCCCTTCGAAGCTAGATCGATCCACCGTCCACGGTTCCATCCGCTCATCGAACATCGGAGATCGCCAGATCGGTCCAGCTCCACTGCTCCAGTCGCTCATCGGAGATCGGCCTCGTCGCCCTCGTCGCATCGGAGATGGAGATCGGTCCGCAACATCCAGTCGCAACGCTCATCGTCGCTGCACTCATCCACGCCGTCGCCATCGCCATCGCCGTCGCCGTCGCCATCCCAGGTATTTCTCTCTCTTTTTCTCTCTGACTCTCTGTCTCTCTCTCGCCTCTCGGTCTCTCACTCTCTCTATACTCTCTCAAATCTGAAATGAAATAGGATTAAATGAATGAAAATGAAATGTGTGCCTGCCTTTAATCTTTATTTATGACTCTCTCTCTCTCTCTGTACTCTTTAGTCATTATTAAATTTATGACTTTGTCTGTTTGTCCCATTGTTGAACTGGACCAACTGGTGATCCGTGATTGGCTGCTGATTCCAGCAGCACTCAGTTTTGTTTGTTTGCTTCTTCTTTTTTTTTCTTTTTTTTTTTTAAAGAAACAAGCACTCAGTAAGACAGTAACACTTTAACTTTATTTTTTTTTTTTTACTTTTTTAATTTGACATTTTGCTTTTGGCTTTATCTTATGATTAAATCTTATCCGTTGATTGGTGTGTAAATTGAAATGTGTTGGTGTTGGTGTTGCCGTGTTGGACTATTGGTGTGTATTGATATTGGACTCAACTCAAAGACATTAATTGTCTTTTAGCGTTATTGTGATTGTGAAATTTTCTAATTGGTAGCTAGATTTTGTGAAATTTTCTGATTGTCTTTTAGCGTTAATAATTTAATTAATCAATACATTATAAAAGACAAAAAAAATTAAATTATGTTAGACTAAACAACAATTAATAATCTTATAATTAATGAAACAATAATATAACAAATTATAATTTATAAAAGACAAACAAATTAATGAAACAACTAAATAATAATAATTAATAATTTATTGATATTTCAAATAAACTTATAATTTATTGTTTATTCTTTTGCTAGAATTATGGACAAATACTTGATAAAAAAACCACGTACCCAAGATTCATCTCCTGTGCAAGATTCATCTCCATCTTCTAAGTGAAGTCGTGTTGACTTTAACTTAGAAAATCTTCCTTCAGATCCTGGGCTACGACAAAAGATATCATCTTATCATCCTAATAATCATGATGAAATAAGAAGATATTATTTAGGAAAAGGCCCTTGTCGACCTCCTCATGATTACCCGGTATCATATTTTTCTGGAAAGCCCCGTCGATTTAGAGTCGAATGGTATGAAAATAGAAATTGGTTGGAATATAGTATAGCCAAAGATGCAGCATTTTGTTTTTATTGCTACCTATTTGGGAAAGATGTTGGTAAGCAAGGAGGAGATGACACTTTTGTAACGAAGGGATTCAGACTTTGGAATCAGGTTGGGAAGTTAGATTCCCATGTTTGAGGAGTTAATAGTGCTCATAACCAAGCTGTCAAGAAGAGTGAAGATTTACAGAAGGAAAAGCAACACATTCAAAGTGTCTTGGTTAAGCAATCAGATCAAGATAAAGCTAAATATCGGATTCAATTAAACGCAATAGTTGATTGCGTAAGATTCCTTTTATTCCGAGGATTAGCTTTTCGTGGTCACGATGAATCTCAAGATTCAAGTGATAAAGGAAATTTCCTTGAGCTTCTACAATTTTTGGGGGATCACAATGAATCTATCAATGAAGTGATGCAAAATACTTGGAAAAATTGCAAGCTTACCCATCCTGATATTCAAAAAGACATGGTGAATGCAATTGCACATGAAACATCCAAAGCCATCATCGAGGATCTTGGCAATGGGTTCTTTTCAATATTAGTTGATGAGTCACGTGATATCTCAGTGAAAGAACAAATGGCACTCGTTCTTCGTTATGTAAACAAACAAGGAATTATTATAGAGCGATTCCTTGGTATTGTACATGTAGCAAGTACCACCGCTTTGTCACTCAAATGTGCTATTGAAGGTTTACTTTGTGAACATAATTTGAGTTTATCGAGACTACGTGGGCAAGGTTATGACGGAGCTAGTAATATGCAAGGTGATATCAATGGTCTCAAAACTTTAATTTTGAAAGAGAATAAGTCAGCATTTTATGTCCATTGTTTTACTCATCAACTTCAATTGACACTTGTTGCCGTTGCTAAAAATCACATTAACATTGCTGATTTTTTTTATGTGGTTAGTAATTTAGTAACTGTTGTTGGAGGCTCTTGTAAGAGACGAGATGCTCTTCGAGATGCTCAATTTGCCAAAATTAAAGAAGATTTAGAGAATGGTGTACGAAGAAGTGGACAAGGTTTGAATCAAGAGACAAATCTTAAACGTCCTGGTGATACACGTTGGGGATCATATTATGGGACTATTCTCAACTTGATTTTGATGTTCTCTGCTGTTGCTGATGTACTTGAGATTATTGAAGAAGATGGGCTCTCCGACCAAAAAGTTGAAGCTCGATCTATTATGAGGTCAATTCTATCTTTTGAATTTGTTTTTGCTCTACACTTGATGAAAAACATTTTAGGGATCACAAATGAGTTGTCAATAGCATTGAAAAAAAAAAATCAAGATATAGTAAATGTTATGGATCTTGTTAAAGTGTCTAAGCAACGATTGCAAGTGATGAGAGATGATGAATGGACATCTTTATTGACTGAAGTGTCTTCATTTTGTGCCACACATGAAATTCCTATCTTGAACATGGATGAAATATTTGTAGTTAGTGGGAGGCCGCGACGCAATACCCAACAAAATACAAATTTACATCATTATCGTGTTGAGCTATTCTACACCGTCATAGATATGCAACTTCAAGAGCCAAACAATCGTTTTTCAGAGGTGAATACCGATTTGCTAATTTGTATGGCTTGCTTGAATCCAAGTAATTCATTTGTGGCTTTTGATAAGGAAAAGTTAATACATCTAGCAAAGTTCTATCCATATGATTTTCCTGGGACAAATATCTTGGCACTTGACTCTCAGCTTCAGAATTTCATTTTTGATATGCGCAACAATGACTTGTTTTTAGAGCTTCAAGGAGTTAGTGAACTTGCTGAAAAGTTAGTGAGCACGAGGAAGCATGAGACTTATCCATTAGTCTATTTGTTTGTGAAGTTAGCTTTGACCCTTCCTGTTGCTACTGCAACAGTAGAAAGAAGTTTTTCAGCAATGAAATATATAAAGAATGAACTGCGCAATCGAATGGGAGATCAGTGGATGAATGATTGCTTGGTTGTATATATTGAAAAAGATATAGCTTGTAGCATTGATAACGAGACTATCATGCAACGATTTCAAAATATGAAAAATCGTAGAAGGCAATTGTAAATTTTATGTATTTACATGTTTTTTGATTGTTGTTGTCAATATATAAAATTTTCTTTTTATTAGATCGTGTAATTTATACTTATTAAAGAACACCCTGGGAAAAATTCCTGGAGTCGCCATTGCCCAACCTCAAGCCCAATTTTTAGAAGCTCCTATGTATATGGCTTCAGGATATACCAGCCTCCATTGCAAATGTTATTTTAATTTTTTTAATTGAATCATTGTTATGCTGGTTATTAAAAAAAGAAAAAGACAATATTAGCCTATTAGCCTAAATATTTAGGACTTTTTAGGAATTTTTTTAGATCTCCTTTGGGTTTTCGTTTTCTTTTCTTTTTCTAATCTCTATTATTTACCATTATTAATCGGAACAAACAGGACATTAAATATTTACTACTTTGAATAAGAATGGCCAGAAGAAGAAAACAGACCACATAAAATTGTGGAAAAAAAAAAATAATAAATAAATAAATAAAACAGAAGATGAACATCAGGCTGTTACAAATCAGTCATTAAAAAAAATGGTTTACAAAGATACCCATTTGAAATTTCCAATAAGAGACTAAAAACTTTAGCTTGCTAATGCTTTTCTGATTGTGTCGAACAATTAAAAACTAAAAAAGACCAATATATTGTGTACTTCAGCAATGAAACCAATCTCGGAGATCCCAATTGAGAGAAGTTGGATCAGCACGATAAATTGACAATAAAGCATTTTCATAAATACATATGAATAAACTCATATGATGTTTGCTGGTGCAACATTAACAAATTTGTCATGATGTTTCTGAGAGAGGAGAAGAAAATAAAAAGCTTTATACACTCACCATAATTAGTTGTTTCTTTATTTCAATGGTGGAGTCTTATTTTTTTTCTTTTCTTTTTTTGTGGTAATGTAACGATATCAACTTATTTTAACATAAATTGAAAATGGATAACGATATAGGTGAATATTGTAACACAAATATTGTTATAGCTACACGAAATAATTCTTTAAAACAGCTCTTGGAAAACAATATTAATAATAAGATCCTTAACTTACCTACGATTAAAATTTTTTTTAAAAAAACCATGCATTAAAAGTCAATAAAACTAAAATTATGGTCAAAATTTTGTAGATGAATCAGGAAGAGAAATTTAAAATTTTAGCTTTAGAAACTCATGCATTCACATACAAAGGGACTCGTTTCTTCTCCAGTCTTGTCCTTTAATCTAGGAATAAACAAACATAGAAAAGCCACATAAACACTATGATCGAATTACACAATTTTTTATTATTTTTTACTTATACCCAAAAAATGTAGAAGCTTTCAACTCCAATCATGCCTAAAACTGAAACTTTTTCTAGCAGTCTTCACAAAACCTTCATATGCATAATTTGATTACTGGAACTTGAGAGGGAAAAAGAGGGATCAACACTCAAGAGCTTCCAAATTGAAATTATGTTAATGGTAGTTTGTAACTTTGTATCCTAAAATTAATCTTTAAAAAATTGGTCATTATGGTAGTTTGCCAATATAGATGACGTCAAAGAACCATCAAGTTTCACAAAACCAAAAGCTCCTCATCATGTGATATCCTATAAAAAGAAAGATTTTGAACTTGGTAAGGATGAGGTGTAAAATTCATATTTTACACCATCTAATAAGAGATTGTCATATTAACATGTTACTTAAAATTCAATACATCCTCTCACATCTAATAACATTTCAATAAACTCCCAATTTGGTTGGATATATATCAAGGTATTAAAATTAATTGGATGTGGCTGTGTTTATTCTTAAATACGTGATAAGATGATGTGATATTTTGAAATTGAAATGGTAAAATATGAGTTTTACATCACATCCTTACAGAATTTAATCTCAAATAGAAAATACAAAATTTAATAATATTTTTAAGAAATGCTAAAGTAAGTTATAATCTTAAAACTAAATACTTTCAAATTAAAATTCCCACTTGGCCTAAAAAAAAAAGAAAAAAAAAGGAAGATGCCATGAAAGATCAAGATAGAGATAGGTGGATACTTTCTCATTGGATGATGACCTCTGGAGAAATCAATAAATTACATCTAATGAGTACCTATGTCTCAATGCATGAATATGAGAATCTATACCCACCTAAAAGGAATAATTAGATCCCATCCAAAAGAAAAAAGAAAAAGGAAGAATTAGATACGTTGCCATAGATCAAGATAGAAATAGGTGGATACTTTCTCATTGGATGATGACCTCTGGAGAAGTCAATAAATTACATCTAATGAGTACCTATGTCTCCATGCATGAATATGAGAATCTATACCCACCTAAAAGGAATAATTAGATCCCATTAAAAAAGAAAAAGGAAGAATTAGATACGATGCAATAGATCAAGCTGAATGGTAAACATTCAAATTGAATTCACATAACCAAAGTAACCAAACCCAAGTACACAAGTTGAATAACTTTCCTTACTTTTAAATATAAGAAGCTTACATTCCAAAGTATGGTGTATAAAGAATAGCTTTTAGATGTGATTATGCTTATTCTTAAATACGTGATAAGATGATGTGATATCTTGGGATTGGAGGAGTAAAACATGAGTTTTACACCACATCCTTACAAAATTTAATCTCAAAAAGAAAACACAAAATATAATAATATTTTTAAGAAATGCTAAAGTAAGTTATAATCTTAAAACTAAATACTTTCAAATTAAAATTCCCACTTGGCCTAAAATAAAAAAAGGAAGATGCCATGAAAGATCAAGCTAGAAATAGGTGGATACTTTCTCATTGGATGATGACCTCTGGAGAAGTCAATAAATTACATCCAGTGAGTACCTATGTCTCAATGCATGAATATGAGAATCTACACCCACCTAAAAGGAATAATTAGATCCCATAAAAAAAATAAAAAAGAAAAAAAAAAAAAAAAAAAAGAAAGAAAGAATTAGATACGATGCCATAGATCAAGCTGAATGGTAAACATTCAAATTGAATTCACATAACCAAAGTAACCAAACACAGGTACACAAGTCGAATAACTTTTCTTACTTCCAAATATAAGAAGCTTAGAGCATTCACAATGAAAAATTGTATCCTATCCTATTTTACCATTTCAAAAAGTTATTTTATCAATTATACCATACCATTTTATAACACACCCAACATCCTAATTTTTATTTTCCTATTCTACTCATTAAAATAATATATATTACCCACTAAAATAATATAATATATTCCAATACAACTCTCTATCTCTCTTCCACTTTATCGATTAAAATATATTATAATTTTTACAATTGTACTACAGTGTCATCCTACATTTAGAGTATCCACATCAGTGAATGCAAAATCTTGCACGGTTGCTATAGTATTTGCATTTATTATGTTATTATTTGTTCTCTCTCATTCTATTCACTCTCTTACTCTTTCTGAACATCTCTTTGTCCCTCACTCTCTTTGAACTCTCTCTTTGTTTCCCAGTCTCTAACTTAAGCTTCTCAATCTGACTTGTCGTCGAGCTGGGTGGCGTCGAAGAAGATGAGGAGGTAGTAGGGTCTTCGGGTTTTTGTGGAGGTGAGGTAGCGAGAGACGGAGTGATCGTCGAGGTGGATTATGCCGGTTTTGGATCGGGATTGGAGGGATTGGACCTCTGAGACTCGGTCCGAGTCGGAGGAGCTGGTTAAGGTTGAGATGAGAAGAAGGAAATGAGGAGAAGGAGGGGGAGAGAGTCAGTGGGAGACATGGTTGTGGGTTTTTTAGGGTTACAAAGAGAATGAGATTGGTTTGTTTTTGTTTTGGATCTTTGGATTTGGGTAGCTTGATGATGGTGGCTTGATAATGGTGATGATGGTGATTGGATCTTTGGATTTTTGTTGTGTGGCTTGATGATGGTGATTGGGTAGGTTGATGATGGATCTTTGGATTTGGGTTTTTGGAGGCTGCTTGATGGTGGCTCGATTGAATGGGTATGTGAATTTCATTGATGGTAGCTTGGTTGAATGGGATGGTGGCTAGGTTGTTGTCTGGCTTGATAATGGTGGTTGGATGATGATGGCTGTGTGCGTTGTGTTGGCTCTATGAGAGAGATGATAGTGAGAAAAAATGAATGTTTTATTGAATAAATGTGTATAATAGAGAAACTAATGTGGGAGTTTTGTAAAAATAAGTGTGCATAATAGAAAAAGCAAGTTTTTTTTTTTTTTTGGGTGCAAAATGGACAAATTTTTTTGCATCAACTAATGCAGATGCTCTTAGGATGGCACTGTAGCACAATTGCAAAAAAAAATTGCAATTCTAGCATTTTACAACTCCAGTTGCCAACACATTTTTGTGCCTTGATTGTACTTTTCCCCTACATTTCCCATTAGCAATTGCCAATGAGAATTCTCTTACATTCCAAAGTATGGTGTATAAAGAATAGCTTTTGCTTGTGCCACCATCTACACAACTATTCCATTGGAATCTCATTCTCTTGATCAACATCACAGAAGTACCTCATTTTTGCACTGTAACAACTGTGGCTTTGACATTGTTAAGGGCATTTTTAGTCCCAAGTTGCTTTTATTAAAGCATTCACAGCACCTGCCATTTCTATAACATTTATCATAGTCCCTCTAGCAATTTCTTTTTGATGCTCAATTATCACCCTTAACTCTGCGAACCATTTTCTCCACAAAGTAAGTAGTGGCAAGAATGCTCAGACTTCTATAACATTTTGTTGTACTTAGCATGTGCTTGGCAAGATTGCCCAACAATGTTTTTTATGCATCTTCCGAAAATAACTAATTGGAAGAGCCGCAAACACTTGGATATTTCCCATTCAATTACTTTAGCATCACAATTCCATATTCAGGCTATTTAAGCAGCATGCCATCTCAACAGATTTGTAAAATATTGTAGAATGTTACAGTTTTACTTTTAAAAGAATCAATGATATTGTTAAAATTTTATAAAACAAAATTACTAAAATTAATACCTATATATATATACTAATATTTAAAAATAAATAAATAATTGGGCGGCATTGCCCCCAAAGTCCAAGCTGGGCAGCTCCATCCCCGGTTATATAGAAGTAGAGTTTTTTTTTACTCAATTTCCTTGTAATTATTATTATTATTTTTTTTTTTTTGCATTAAAACATATTTTTATTAATTTGAGTTATATAAATATATATATATATATATTTTTTTTTTGGCATAGGACTCGAGCTCCAAGTGTGATGATTGTTATTTTACATGCCACGTTAGTGGCTCCATATCAGTAAGTGGTTGCTAGAATTCATTTTTGGAAAATCAAGTTTTACTCAAAACTTTTAGTTTCACAAAAGCAAATTACAAATGAAACAGCTTAACTAAATGACTTTCGAAGAGAATTTTTTTTGGTTAAATAATCCTAAAAAATGAATTATTTAGCAAAAAAAAAAAAAAAAAAACCCCAAAAAGTAGTGTAAAAGGAACTTTGTAGGTTGTAAAAACTAAAAAAGAAAAGGCAATTCGCTAGCCTATGGAAAGTCGACCTGTCTTTTCGTAGTAAAACAATGCAGCTGGCGAAAAAGCAACGTGAAAAGAATTTTATAGTAGCTGTTAAAAATAAAATAATAAAAACAAAACCTTCGATGCTCATGCACTACGACACTAGAGTTTTCAGCGCCACTTTTGATAAAAGAATCACAAAAAAGAAAAGAAAAAAAGAGGGCAATTTTTGCTCCTCAGTAGGCCCGTGTGCAGATGCAAGAGTTTCGATGAGCTGAGATTTCTCAAACACAAAGCATAATGGCAATAAACCAGCTCATTCGCTAGCTCAACGGTCAACACACTTAGCATGTTCAGGATTACTTTACTTGAGTTGAGGAGACCCCAAATTTTATAGAAAGCTTTTTGTGCTTCAATAAAAATTTCAAGCTTCCAATAAAAAAAAAAAAAAAAAAAAGAGAATAGATTGAGAACGTACTTCTGTTTGTTTAAATATCTATTCACTAGGGAATGAAGGTCTTATCTAATAACAGTGAGTTGTTTGGCTTCATGAGCATGTTGGATGAAATAGTTTTGATTGCGTAATTTGGAAATTGATTTTATACATTAAAATTATAATGTTTGTTGAATCATTTCCTTTTCTTTGTAAATCCTCTTTAATTCATTTTTCTTGTTATTTAGGAATATCAAAAAGAGTGTTCTTTTAGTTAATGAAAATAAAATTAATATTAAACTTTGTATTTTATTTTCGATTGGGCATATTGTTTAACACATACTGGCCTTTAAAAAGGCAGTCTTTTTTCAACGATAGAACCAATCACATCTGGTTGAGATATTATCACGAACCATGAGATTTTCTTCTCTTTCATGCGAAGTCCTTATTTTAATATCTCCCTTTAATCAAATTGCAAGAGAATGGATATTTCGGTTACTTTGCTGGTGTGCAAGAGACAAATTAAGACAATAGAGATGATGAGTAGTCTAAATGGGTATGGGACAACCATAGAGTCAATTTCTCATTTGTACTCTTATTTTCAATATTGGTTTTTAATTTTTAGGGTAAAATGCAAAATTAACCCTCTAAGTTTCTTTAGATTTTATTTCAGTCCTCTAACTTTGCTTTTGTTTATTTCAATCCTCTAACTTTGTTTTTGTTCATTTCAGTTCTCTAACTTTTAAGTTTATTCAATTAAGACTTTTCCATCAATTTTTGTTATATATTGTGGTTAATTTTTCTTCAAATTTTTTTAATTAAAAAAAATCAATTAATGATTGAAAAATATTTTCCAGATTTTTTTTTTCAAAAACTTATAACAAAAATTAACAAAAATGCCTTAATTGAATAAATCTGAAACTTAGAAGATTAAAATGAATGAAAACAAAGTTAGAAGACTGAAAAAAAATTTGAAGAAACTTAAAAGGTCAGTTTTGCATTTTAACCTAATTTTTATGTTGTCCAGGTGTGCTTTTATATACATTTGGAGAAACTTCTGCTTTTCCAACATCTTATACTACGGTCCCTGGGACCGTGTAGACTTTCAGGTCAGTCAATTAATGATTACAGAAGGGGTTTTGCTATAAATGTGATTTAACCGGATCCTATTTGTTAAATTCCTTCATTAACAACTTTTCAGATACTGAGTCCGGCCAGTAAGTATACTACAGCATGGATGCAAAAGTTGGGAATCTCATTAATAGTCCTAGCCAAATCGAAATAATTCCTTTGGAGGACTGTGATCAATTCACTGTCCATGATGCGGAAGGTATAGAGGCCATGGCAGTGTGATGAGCAATCTATTTTGCCATAGAAGGAGACTGGTTGGTGGTTATCAATGCAATACGCTGAGCAAGTGAAATGCACATCACCAGCAGGGCACATTGTTGAAGACGCGAAATGGCTTGCAACAGACATGAGAGCATTCAAATTCTAACATATCAGAAGGGAGGCAAACATGGCTCTGCACATTCTCTGGCACGCCCCAACCTCAAGCCCAGTTTTTAGAAGCTCCTATGTATATGGCTTCAGGATATACCAGCCTTCATTGCAAATGTTATTTTTATTTTTTAATTGAATCATTGTTATGTTGGTTTTTGATGCAGCAATAAAATTATTCATCCTCTTCTATTTTCTTTTTCTTTTTTTACAAATTTGTTATCAAAGACAATATTAGCCTAAACATTTAGGACTTTTTCGGAGTTTTTTAGATCTCCTTTAGGTTTTTTTTTTTTTAAATACTATTATTTACCATTATTAATTGGAACAAACAGGACATTAAATATTTGCTACTTTGAATAAGAATGGCCAGAAGAAGAAAACAGACCACATAAAAAGCTTTAAACCCTCACCATAATTAGTTGTTTCTTTATTTCAATGGTGGTGTCATTTTTTTTTTTTTGGGTGGTGATGTAACGATATCAACTCTTTTTAACTTTTTTTTAGAAAGCATTTTAACATAAATTGAATGGAATGGATAAATATATAGGTGAATATAGCAAAACAAATGTCGTTATGGCTACACGAAAATAATTCTTTAAAACAGCTCTTAGAGAACAACATTAATAATAAGACCCTTAAATTACCTATGATATATATAAAATAAAATTGAAAAAACCATTATAGGGCATCAACCCATGTACTAAAAGTCAATAAAACTAAAATCATGATCAAAATTTTGTATTTGAATTAGGAAGAGAAATTTTAGCTTTAGAAACTCATGCATTCACATAAAAAGGACCTAATTTGTTTCTTCTCCAATCTTGTCCTTTAATCTAGAAATAAACAAACGTAGAAAAGCCACATAAACACTGATCAAATTACACAACTTTTTATTGATTTTATACCCAAAAAAAGGTAAAAGCTTTCATACCTAAAACTGAACCTTTTTCCAGCATTCTTCACAAAACCTTTATATGCATAATTTGATTACTGGAACTTGAGAGGAAAAAAAGAAGAATCAACACGCAAGAGCTTCCAAATTGAAAATATGTTAATAGTAGCTTGCAACTTATCCTAAAATTAATCTTAAAAAAATTGGCCATTATGGTAGTTTGCCAATGTAGATGGCGTCAAATAACCATCAAGTTTCACGAACCAAAAGCTTCTCATCATGTGATATCCAATAAAAAGAAAATAATATTTTTAAAAATAATAAAGTAAATTATAAGTTTTTCTGTTACTCTGATATAGCATTCTAATTTAAGATAATCTAAGTGTATATATGTAAAGCTCCATTCGAAAAATTATTATTTACACCTTGCAACTAAATATTTGTAAATTAAATTTCCTACTCAGCCTCAAAAAAGGGAAGATGCCAGATCAACATAGAATTAGGTGGCTACTTTCTTCTTGGATGATGTCCTCTATAGAAGTCAGTAAATTACATCTAATAATTTCCTACCTACCTATGTTTCAATACATGAATATGAATCTATACCCAGCTCTCTTTTTTTGAGAATCAAATCTATACCCACCTAAGGAAGTATTATATCCCTTAAAATAATAGATATGGTGCCTTAGATCATGCTGGGTGGTAAATATTGATTAATGGTTTTAAAAAAAATTTAATTATATTCTTCTTTTTCAAAAAAAATTTCATCGTACCGATTGGAGTTGCTAAGAGATTTTTCTTTTTCTTTTTTTTGTTCGGATTTGGAACTATGCAGTTGCACTTTTTAGTAAGAGAAAAAAGTTAAAAGGTTAAAAATTGTACAATTATTTTAATGCTCGAATTAAAAGTGAATTTTTTTAATTTTAAATATCTCAATTCTTGAAAGGAAATTTACGTGATTTTTCTTACTCTGCTTTAATAATTATTTAAAAACAAATAAATATATAAACTCATAGAAGAAACTTTTTTTCACAAAATTAAATTACAAATGAAGCTATTTATCTAAATAAGTTTCAAAAAGATTCTTTTTAATAAAATGATCCAAAAAAATTATTTATTTAGCAAAAAAAAAACCCAAAAAGAAGTGTAAAAAGAACTTTCGCTGCATTTCATCGCTACTTGAAGTGAAAGTACTCAGAAAAAGAGAGCAACTTTCGCTTCTCGCTAGGAACTAGGAAGTTGAAGTACTCAGAAAAATAAAGAATAATTTCAGTCCTCTTTCGTCTCTTCCAAATTTCAGTCCGCTCCTCAGTCTCCTCTTTCTCTGTCTCATCAATTCCTAATTTCAGATTCAATTCCATCTCTTGGTATGGACACAAGATACAAGTCTCTAATTACACAAGCTTACAAAACAAGAAAAAGAAGACACCCAACCAATGGCCTAACTGCTATTAGTTAAACTTAAGGCCTAACAATTATTTTTATTTTTTTATTTTTTTTTTTTTTTGTAAACAAAAAATAGGAAAAGGAGGCGACCAATGTGGCTTCTCTACCTCGGTGTGACCATAATAGCACCCTACTCACTCCTGAGCGAGACCCCATACTTCCGGTTTGTGAGAAACTCACTTATTATCTTTGGATCTTTTGGAATGAAGATGAGGTATAAGAAGTACCAACACACAGCTAGTTGTTAGTACTTGAACCCAAGTCATGAGATTTGTTGGCCAAGTATCTAACCAACTTGGCCTCCCAAATGTTGGTTTAAGGCCTAACAATTGATGTTTAGGATTTATTTTATTTACGAGTAATTAGTTAACCCTTATTAGGCTTATTTTTCCTTTCCTTTCTTTTAAAAACCTTATTGTCTTTTATTACTTGGCTTATAAATTTAATTCCTTTTCTTTATTTGATTTTATAAGATTTCATGTGATTTATATAGCTTATGCTTGGTTTAATAAGATTTCATTTGAAATGTTCTTAATGATATGATGCTGATTTCAGTTAAGTCTATGCATAAATTCCTTCTTCTTTTTTCAGCTTTCTTGCTTGATGCCTTCTCTGGCAAGTTTAAGTGTTGACATGGTGGGTTCCAGGTAGCTCAACTGGTAAAGTCTCTGATAGTTGTGTAAGAGATCTGGAGTTCAATCCCCGCCTACACAAAAAACTATTGGTACCTTGGTCTGATGATAAAAAGCTATTATCATGAGCGGATGTCATAGGTTGAAACTCTCTAAAAAAAAAAAAAGTGTTGACATGGTTTATATATATATATAATTCTGTTATTGTTCTTCAATTTTGTTTTTTATGAGTTGGAGTTTAAGAGGACGGTTTTTCTAGATTTAAATCTGTGCAATAGTACCTTCGCTTTAAAAAAAGTTCAATCCAAAGACTAAAAATAGAAGTGAACTTTTTAATTTCCCATCTCATCATTCAAAAAAGTCAGAGTCAATTGTGCGATTTTTCTTGTTGTAATGTTTGGTTTTTAATAAATTTATAAATAATTTTCTTTTGATAATTCAATAATTGGTAATTATATTGACGACAAACATATTTAAATTCTAAACATTTTTGTTAATAATACGAAAAGGTATGGTTAGCTTCAAAGTTCTTGACTATAATACTCTTTACAAATTGTATAAAGAGCTTTGTAGATTAGGTACTGTAGCAATTATATCCATTCCTCTCACAATATTGTTTTACTTCTTCACTTTTTAATTTCTAACTTTTTTTTTATTCACTTTTTTACTTCTTCTAACCTTTTTTATTCAATTGTTGAGAGTGATTTTTTTTATTCCTCAATCTTAGCCATTAAAAGCAATTACACACAGTGTCATACACTAGGTAACCTTATCTCAATCTTAACTTTGTAGCCATATAAATACTAAAAAGGGCAGTGGTTGTTACATACATTGCCCAAGCTCCTAAATAATGATCATTAATTAAATGAGCCATATTATTGAAATTGTTCATAATATTTCAGAACTTTGACTTCTAATAAACTTGGGAGCAAGTTTAAGAACATGAAAAAATCTTACAATGTTTTCACGATATTCTTGTTTATTGGTTGAAATTTAAGTAACCTACCTGTAGTTTAAAATTTGACATTTTATTGTCAAAATTCAAATTACAGGTATACAATTTAAATTTCGGTCAAATATCACAATATTCTTGTTTATTAGCTGAAATGTAAGTAGCCTATCCGTAGTTTGAAATTTGACACTTTATTGTCAAAATTCAAACTACAGGTAAATAACTTAAATTTCGGTCAAACCACAAGTGGGTAAGTTATAATTTGTTTATATTTTTATTTTGACTTATGGTTGGCTGAGACACCTAATTTGTAAAAATATTGGGAGGTTTGATTGCCTATGTAAAAGAATGGGAATATAGTAATATACTATTCAGGCTAAAATAGAAAATATTATTTATTGAATAAATTTTCAATGAAAAAGTGTTAATCATATCATGGAAGGAAATATAATGAGGATCTGGTGTTTTTATTATTATCATTATTATTATTTAATTTCAGCATCACTACTCTTCTTATTAAATATCCAAACATTTCCTTAAAAAAAAAATACAAACATAAATTTTTTTTTTTAGAAACAAACACGCGCAAAAGAAAGAGGGAAAGAAGTTCTAACACAATCTAGACAATACACATTGTTAAATCAAAATAAATATCCCAAAAAATACATTTTAAAATTTTACCAAATTTGTTTATAATACTAAATAAAACATTATATACAAATTCTCGTATATCCATTCCCCATCAGAGAAAATTTGTTAACCTTAATGGATTCAACTGCTGCAACTAACAAAACGGGCTGGTCGGATTTGGTTTTAGTCTCCTTACACAACTGGAGTATTTGATAAGAGAATTAGATTATTCGAAAATCCAATTTGCCTGATCTAACCTCATGGATGCAATTAACTATGGAATTTTTTTAGGACCATGATGCCACTACAAAGGTTAGGTCTTTTTGTTCTTTCCACTCTCTCCTTCCTCACCCCTATGTATTTTGTGTATCTCCAAAAAAAAAAAAAAAGTCACCATCGAAGGATACCAATACTAAAAATTGTTTTTTATTTTATTTTATTAATGAGACTTAATTAACTCTATACAACGGAAAGCACCTGTAGAATCAATCACAGACACAATAGCGAAGGAGTAGAAATCAAATAGTAAAGCTCCAGTAATTAACGACAAAAAGATGGGCCTAAACTTTGAATCGGTTTAGCATAAAGTTTAACAAATACAAATTAGCTAGATACAACTTCCCGACACTTATTCAATGCCCCACCATTTTTGTAACAATCGAGGGAAATTCTAGCATTTTGCCCTTATTTTTAAAAAAATTTAGCAATATGTTCTCGTTTTGAAACTATTTAGGTCCCCATGCCCTTGTTTTGAAACTTGATTTTCTTAAAATCGAGTTTCAATGTAAAACACGATTGGTAGAAAATCAAGTATAGGGCGATCAGACTTTAAAAACAAATTTGGAACTCGAGTTCATGGAGCTCAAGTTTCATTCAAGGAACTCGAGTTCCAATATATTTTTTTATTTTATTTAAGTCTGATCACCCCATACTCAATTTTCTACCAATCGAGTTTTACATTGAAACTCGATTTTAAGAAAATCGAGTTTCAAAACAGGGGCATGGATCTAAATAGTTTGAAAACAGAGACATATTGCTAATTTTTTTAAAAAAATAAGGGCAAAATGCTAGAATCTCCAACAATCAAGTTATCATCATCTTTTGCTAGTCACCATGAATTTACGCTTTGTCTTCATTTTTGAACACGCAGGATGTGTACAGTAAGGTCGACTCATATAATGACTACCATTAACTTAGGACTCGTTTAATAATGTTGTTATAGTAACGTTGTTTAAGTATTGTGCAAATGTGTTGTGTTGTTTAAACAACAAAAACTGTTATTTAAATAACACAACCAAACAGACCCTTAATCACTTCAAAACTCTCCAAGAATTAAGTTTCTTTGGAAATTTCCAACATCACTTCTTATATAGTGTACACCTGGTGAAAAAGCAATATGAAAAGAACTTTGTTATTTTTAAGAAGAAAATATAAAAAGCGGTTTATAGTAGCTAATAAAAATACAATAATAAAAAAGAGAAATTTCGCACTACAACTTTCTGCGCCACTTTTGAAAAAGCATCAAAAAAAGGAGCACAATGAAGCTTTGATGGAAACTATGCAAATTCTCTCCTCATTCTTCTCTCTCTCTCTCTCTCTCTCTCTCTCTCTCTCTCTCTCTCTCTCTTCACTTTTGCTTTCTTCTTTTCTTTGTTGGGTTCGTGTGTGGAAGAAATGTGGGTATCAGGTAGCCGTTCTGACATAGTTCCCATTGTTTGAGTTTTATTTTGCTTTTTACAAACCAAAAACTGAGGTCAAGTTTGGGTTCCAAACAAGAATTTGAGTGGAGAATTTAAAAAAAAAAAAAAAGAGAGAAAGGGAATTATGAATTGAGTTAAGAATTGTGAGTTATGAGAACGAGAACTAAGTTATGAAAATTGAGACATGGATGTGTTGAGAACCAAACGCCGTATAAACTTCCAAATCTTTGACCACACTAGCATATGCCCCATTTGAGCTCTAAATTAAAGTTTCTTTTATTGCGATGATCCTAACCAAATAATAATTAGATTTGACTGTGTAAAACGCATTCTTGGAATGTGATCGAAACATAGCATCATTTATTCGATAACAAGTTAGGGGAACATGTAAAATTGCCTCAACATTTCCACTATCGAAGTATAAAGACTTTTTTTATTTTAATTTTTACTATGGCCCACAAGTGATGTCCATCATACTAACAATGTGCGGTGGTAAAGAAAAAGACTTTAAGACTTAAAGAGTTGTAATAGCTATCTTAATTTTATGTTTTTAGCAATATTTGCAAATTATGTCTTATTCACAATTAAAAATAGATTCTTATAAAATAAAATAAAAAACTGTTAAAAAAAAGTGAGGCTAATAAAGTATATTCTCCACTAAATTTTAAAAAGATAGTTTAAACTTTAAAGTTTTAATAGTTTGCAATGCAAAGTGCAAATAATTTATAATTTAGACTTTTAGAGTGAATTAACTGAATTTAATAATTTTTTCAAGTGAATTTAAGTAATTAATACATAAAACTAACAATATAAATGTTTTTGTTTTTTTGAGCCGACATTATTTATTATATTAGTCATGCAAAGACGCGCATGCACAATATATATGAGCACCTGGAACTATGCAAATGCACTTTTAATGTAAGACAGAGAAGTTAAAAGGTTTAAAACTATTCATTTGTTCTAATGTTGAAATTAATAATAATCTTTTTAATTTTAAATCTCAGTTCTTAAAAGACAATTGCATGATTTTTCGAGTAATTCTTAGGTACTTCCGGAGCATGGAGAATGATACTCCCTCCTCTCACATTCATGGTGGGGCCCGCTCATTAAATTCATAGTGGGGTCCACCATGAATGTGAGAGGAGGGAGCACCATTTTACTATACTCCAGGACTACCTAAGAATTTTCCTGATTTTTCTTACTTCAATTAAATAATTAATTTTGTTAATAAATATATAAACAAACTCTTAAATTGGGTCAAAAAACAAATGTAAAAAGAACTTTATAACAAACAAAAATTAGCAATATAAACAGAACTTCTCTGTCAATGGGAACTTACAGCCTGTCTTCCTTGTTGCATTGCTTGAATTTTTTAGTTTTTTACTATAAAGAAAAAGCTATACACCCCCGGTCAAAAAACAATATGAAAAGAATTTTTTTTTAGAAGAAAATATGAAAAGAAGTTTTTAGTAATCGTTAAAATTAAAATAATAAAAAGAGAACTATTGCTGCTCCCGCACTACAACTCTCATTGCCACTTTTGAAAAAGCGTAAAAAAAAAAGGAGCAACTTTCGCTCCTCCCTAGGAAGTGAAATTACTCAGAAATGAGAAAACATATATAATAGTAAAAAAAAAGAGCAGTAGACGTTTCTTTTAATTTTTCCTAAAAGGAGCACTGAAACTTCAGTCCTGTTTCATTACTTCCAAAATTCTAGCTCTCCTTCAGTCTTTCCTCTCTTTTCATTTGCAAATTTCAGATTGGATTTCTACTCGCTCCGATTCCACGCATTTTCAACACAACGCAAGTGATCGGGTTGGGATCAAGTCATTTCTTCTTCCCTAATTTCAGATCCACCGGTTCTAGCCCCAATCTCAGGTGCGTCTCCTTCATTCTCTCAGTCTCATTTATTGTTAAAATTTTGTGGAGTTTGATGTGTTGTTACAGTCTTTTTTGTCTCTGATTTTCGGACTTTTATGTGTGGGTTTATGATGTTTGTGCTATTTACTGGGTTTATGTCATGATATGAGATCGGAACTTCATATATCAACACCAAACCTTTGAAACTGAGATCTTTTGGCTTTACTGGGTTTATTTTTATGAGATCAAGGCTTTTATTTTCTTCACCTTTGCATTCTTCTTTTATCTTCAGGTTGGGTTTGTACGTAGAAGAAACGTGGGTAGCCGTTCTGTCATAGGCCCCACTTGCTTTTTACATACCAAAAACTGAGTTCAAGTTTGGGTTCCAAACAGGAATTTGAAAATTGAGAAGTAAATTATGAAAATTGAGATATGGGTGTGTTGAGAATCAAGCACTGTAAACTTTCAAATCTTTGAGACTTTGACCACGCTTACGCCCCAGTTGGGCTCTAAATTAAATTTTCTTTAATTGCGATGATCTTAGCCACATAATAACTAGATTTGACTGTGTAGAACTCATTGTTGGAATGTGACCAAAATATAGCTTCATTTGTCTGATAACAAGTTAGGGGGAACACGTAGAATTGCCTCAACATCCCCACTATCAAAGTTTTAAGACTTTAGACCTAAGAGTTGTAATAGCCATCTTAATTTTACGTTTTCAACAATGCTTGCAAATTCTGTCTTCTTCACAATTAAAAATAAAATTCTCATAAAATAAAATAAAAATCTGTTAAAAATAAAGTGAGGCTAAAAAAGCACAATAAACTTTAATACATAAAACTAACAATATTTATGTTTTTGATTTTTTGAGCTAACATTATTTATTATTTTAGTTATGCGAAGACGCCATCGTATAACTACTAGGCATATTTATGTACCTGAACTATGCAATTGCACTTTTTTAATGTAAGAGAGAGAAGTTAAAAGGTTTAAAATTATTCATTTGTTCATCAAAAAATTATTCATTTGTTCTAATGTTAAAATTAAAAATGATTTTTTTTTTAAGTTTAAAAATCTCAGTTCTTAAAAGACAATTTTATGATTTTTTTACTTTACTTTAATAATTAATTTTATAATAAATATATAAACAAACTATTAACTTGGAAGCAACGTAAAAAGCAAAATAGCAATGTAAACCGAAGTTTTGAATTATGTTTCTGCCGTTTTTGTCGAATTGGTTATAAGAATGAAATATTTTAGTACCGGTGTGGTGGAAATTATTTCAGAATTACGTGCTAAATATATATATATATATATAAATTATTTAAATTACTTATTTTTGGAGTATAAAAATAAATTTCTTATACAGGGATATAATTATGAGATTGATGGTTAAAAAAATTTAAACTTTGATATTACTTAGTACAGTTGAGGTGAGATTGTTTATTTAAAAATAATCTAATAAAGGAGGTTGTACTCGTTTTAGATGGGTATTGGGTAAACTATGAACTTTCCTAGAACGCTTACTCCATATCTTTAATTTATTTTTTGTACTTTCACATTTCAAGTGACCTTTCACAGTTTTCGATGTCTTGCAAAAAAAGATAAATTCAAACTTGATAATACTTAGAACAGCTGAGATGAGATTCTTTATTTAAAATAATCAAATAAAGAAGATTGTACTTGTTGTAGATGGGTACTGGGTAAAGTAGATGATGAACTTTTCCTAGAATGCGTACTCCACTGGCTTGGTAAGATGAAAAAGTAAGAGTGTTTAACTTTTTTTTTTTTGTTAGGAGTGAAAAAGTAGAAAAATAAAAAAAGTGAGATTATTTAAATTTACTCATATACTCATGTTAAAAAAATAATATTCAATTAAAACAAAAGAGTGACAAATAACAAAAAAAAAAATCATCCGAGTTTATTAAAAAATAAAAATCATATCTAGAAAAAAAAATCACTTCTAGTTAAACAAAATAAAAAAATAAAATAAAAAACCCTGTTACGCCACATCCCAGAAAAAAAAAAAAAAAAATTGTCCAGAGGAAATCAAAAGAATAAAAAAAAAAGAAAAAATCACAGTTTTAAATCTCAATTCTTAAAAGGCAATTGCACAATTTTTCTTACTTTTCTTTAATATTTATTTTTTTATAAATAAATACATAAATAAACTCTTGAAAGAAAATTGCGCAATTTGGAACTAGGTGTGTTACATAGAACTAGAGTTTTTCAAACTCAATTTTCTTGGTTTTTTTTTTTTTCTGATTTTGCATCGAAATCGATTTTTATAAACTTTAGTTTAAAAAAAAAAAAAAATTGCATAGGACTCTAGTTCCACACGGGATGATTTTTATTTATAAATGCCATTTTAAAAAAAAAATAAATGGCAAAATTTTTTATATACCATATTAAAGCATTAGTATTAGGACACTAAAAAGTCATATTGTTAAAAAAATCATTTTACTATTTTTAAATGTCATGTTAGAGCATTATTATTTGTGGCTTTACATTAGCAAGTAGTTGATAGAACTCAACTTTTGGGATTTATTACTTTGTAGCTTGTAAAAAAGAAAAAGGGAATAAATATAAACATAAACAGGAATTCGCTTGTCACTGGAAAGTCGACCTGTCTTCCTTAGTGCTTGAATTTTTTACTTAAAAAGAAAAAACTACAAACCTGGTGAAAAAAGCAATATGAAAACGAGAATATCTTTGTAGTTGCAGAACTTTCGCTGCTCACGCGCTAGGAAATTTCATCGCTACTTTTGAAGTGAAAGTACTCAGAAAAAGAACTTTCGCTCCTCACTAGGAAGTGAAAGTACTCAGAAAAATAAAGAATAATTTCAGTCCGCTCCTCAGTCTCCTCTTTCATCAGTTCCAAATTTCAGATTCAATTCCATCTCTTTCAAAGCTACGCAATTCAGGTTGGGGATCAAGTGGTTTCTCTTTATTCTTTCTTCGGTTCTAAACTAATTCTAATTGATCTTTTTTTTTTTCCTTAAATTTTGCATGTCAGATCTATATTTTCTAATGGCTTTAATGGGCATGGAAACGGACTCCTCGTCTTTCCCAAGTTCCTCTTCTTCTTCTGCCGCCCGATGGAAGTATGATGTGTTCCTCAGTTTCAGAGGTGAGGACACCCGCAACTCATTGGCGGACCTTCTATATGATGCTTTCAATCAGAAGGGCATTAACGCCTTTAAGGACGATGAAAAACTTGAGAAAGGAAAAACTATTTCGCCTGAGCTTTCAAGAGCAATAGAAGAATCGCGATTTGCTGTTGTCATTTTCTCAAAAAACTATGCATCTTCGACTTGGTGCTTAGATGAACTTGCAAAGATCTTTCACTGTGAGAAACACATGGGAATGAAAATTCTGCCAGTTTTTTATGACGTGGAGCCCTCCGATGTGCGGAAGCAACTGGGAACTTTTACACAGGCTTTTATTGAACATGAAAAACGTTTCAAGGAGAATATAGAGAAGGTGAAGATGTGGAGAGCTGCTTTGACTCACGTGGGCAATCTCGCTGGATGGCCTTTAATGAATAGGTAATTTAATTTTAATTGATATATTTATTTTTTTTAAATTTTCTGATGACCCATTTCATATATATGGCTTCATTTTGAACCTTTAGCAGATTTAGATACATGTTTGCATTTCTTTGAATTTTATCTTGAGCCTATCAATTTACATCATTACATGGTTTTGTTTCAGTAAGCAAAATTGAACACCAAATATCTTCTATGATCTCTCTTTATTGCAGGCCTTTCTCACAAGTTATTAAAAGCATCGTGAGGCTAATATGGCATAACTTGAATAATGATGCATTCTCAGAAGTTACCAAGGGCCTAGTAGGAATAGACTCTCATGTGGTGGAATTGGAGTCGCGTTTAGATGTAGAGTCAAATGATGTTCGCTTTATAGGGATTTGGGCGATGGGGGGAATGGGTAAGACAACTCTTGCTTGGGTTGTTTATCATATGATTTCTAAAGATTTTGATGCTTGTAGTTTTATTGAGGATGTTAGGGAAAATTTTGAAAAAAATGGTATTGTTCCAATACAACAAAAAATTATTGATCAAATTTTGATGGAAAAGGATTTGAAAATAAAAGATAAGTATGATGGAGTTTTCAAGATCAAAAATGGGTTACATCATAAAAGAATTCTTCTTGTTCTAGATGATGTGGATAAACTAGACATGTTAAACATGTTAGCTAGGGAGCATGATTGGTTTGGCCCAGGTAGTAGAATTATCATAACAACAAGAGATATGCAGGTGTTGAACACACATGGAGTAGATGAAATATATGAAGTTAAAGGATTGAATGATGAAAATGCTCTTCAACTTTTTTGCTTGAAAGCTTTTAAAAAAGAGCATGTCCCTGATGATTATATAGGGTTGTCTAACCATTTTTTGAAATATGCCGGAGGCCTTCCTTTAGCTCTTGAGGTTTTGGGTTCATTTTTGTTTGGAAAAAATACTGTTGAATGGAAAAGTGCGTTAGAGAGACTCAAAAAATATCCTAATCCAGAAGTTTTGCATGTACTTCAAATAAGTTATGATGGACTCCAAGACACAGTGAAGGAGATTTTCCTACATATTGCATGCTTCTTTAATCATAATAAGAAAGATGATGTAGTAGAAGTACTGGATAATCTTGGCCTTTACGCTGGTATTGGATTGAAGGAACTCGTTGATAAATCTCTCTTGAAAATTATGGATAATGATGTAGTGTGGATGCATGATTTACTTGAAGAAATGGGTAAGAACATAGTTTTTCAAGAATGCCCTGATGATCCTGGAAAGCGTAGTAGACTGTGGGTTTATAAGGACATTGACAAAGTATTAAGAAAAAATAAGGTAAGAGATTATTTAGAGAAATTGAATTCATTCCCTACCTTCATGTTCAAAAAATTTGAAATTTGAATTGTTATGCTAATAATATTTTTTTTTGCAAATTATCAATTCCTTCTTGAATTTTGATCATCAGGGAACAAAAGCAATTCAAGCTATGGATATTAGGGGTGATTATTTTCTTAAAGAACAAGGGGCAACTTGGAACCCTGATGCCTTTTTGAAGATGTACAATCTTAAATTTCTTAAAGTTAAGTTCATTGACCATGACTATGTCCCCACACATCTTCCTGATGATTTAAGAATTCTTGATTGGAGTGATTATCCTTCAAAATCTTTGCCATCAAGTTTCCAGCTAGATGAGCTTGTTCAGCTTCATTTGCTAGGCAGCAAAATAGAACAACTTTGGATAGGAATAAAGGTAAGTGTGTTCTTAATTAACCTCTTACAACTTTGCTTTTAAATCACAATAAACAAACACTAGAAAGCAAATCATTCTAACCTTTTTTCTTTTCTTTTTTTGTTTTAACAGCATTTTCAACAATTGAAGTTTATTGATTTGACTGCTTCCTCAAACCTGATCATAACCCCAGACTTCACTGGGGTCCAAAATCTTGAGATATTAGTTCTAGTTGCTTGTGTAGAATTACGCGAGCTTCACCCATCCATCGGATTTCTTAAAAAGCTTGTTCGTCTTGATCTAATGTTTTGTAGAAAACTAATTTGTCTTCCTAGCACCATTGGTAGTTTAAAATCGCTTGAATCTTTAAATCTTTCTGGATGCTTAAATTTTGACAACTTGCCTGAGAATCTAGGAAATGTCAAAGGTTTAAAAGTGCTACATTTGAGTCGAACAGCTATAAAAGAGTTGCCTTCATCAATTGAACGCTTGCCAAGCCTTACTTCATTAAAAATAAGCCGTTGCAAAAATCTTGTGTGTCTTCCTAGCACTATTTGTAATTTGAAATTGCTTGTATCTCTAGATCTTTCTGGATGCTCAAATTTTGACAAGTTACCTGAGAATCTAGGAAATGTCAAAGGTTTAAAAAGGCTAGATTTGAGTGAAACAGCTATAAAAGAGTTGCCTTCATCAATTGAACGTTTGCAAAGCCTTACTTCATTGAATATACATGGTTGCGGAGATCTTGTTTGTCTTCCTAACACCACTTGTGGTTTTAAGTTCCATGGTGCTCTTGATCTTTCAACATGCTCAAGATTTAAAAACTTGCCAGAGAACCCATGGATAATCGAAGATCTAGGAATGCTTGATTTGAGTGAAACAGCTATAGAAGAGATTCCTTCATCAATTGAAGGCTTGATTGGCCTAAATTCATTGACTCTTTCGTTGAAAACTTTGCGTCTTCCTAGCACCATTTGTATTTGAAATCGCTTGAATCTCTAGATCTTTCTGGATGCTCAAATTTTGACAACTTGCCTGAGAATCTAGGAAATGTCAAAGGTTTAAAAAGGCTAGATTTGAGTGAAACAGCTATAAAAGAGTTGCCTTCATCAATTGAACATTTGACAAGCCTTACTTCATTGAATATAAGTTATTGTGAAAATCTTGTGCGTCTTCCTAGCACCATTTGTAGTTTGAAATCGCTTGAATCTCTAGATCTTTCTGGATGCTCAAATTTTGACAACTTGCCTGAGAATCTAGGAAATGTCAAAGGTTTAAAAAGCCTAGATTTGAGTGGAACAGCTATAGAAGAGTTACCTTCATCAATTGAATGCTTGACAAGCCTTACTTCATTGAATGTAAGCAATTGCAAATATCTTGTGCGTCTTCATAGCACCATTTGTAGTTTGAAGTCGCTTGAATTTCTGGATCTTTTTGGATGCTCAAGGTTTGTCAACTTGCCTAAGAATCTAGGAAATGTCAAAGGTTTAAAAAGGCTAGATTTGACTGGAACAGCCGTAAAAGAGTTACCTTTATCAATTGAACGCTTGACAAGCCTTACTTCATTGAATGTAAGCAATTGCAAAAATTTGCGTCTTCATAGCACCCTTTGTAGATTGAAATCGCTTGAATTTCGAAGTGTTTCTGGATACTCAAATTTTGTCAACTTGCCTGCGAATCTGGGAAATGTCGAAAGTTCAACTTGGGCTATATTTGATTGGAAAAAGCTATAAAAGAGTTGTCTTTATCGATTGAATGCTTGACAAGTCTTAGTTCATTGAATTTAAGCAATTGCAAAAATCTTGTGTGTCTTCCTAACACCACTTGTGGTTTTAAGTTCCATGGTGCTCTTGATCTTTCCATATGCTCAAGATTTAAAAACTTGCCAGAGAACTCATGGATAATCGAAGGTCTAGGGATGCTTGATTGAGTAAAACAGCTATAGAAGAGATGCCTTCATCAATTGGATGTTTGACTAAACTTACTGCATTGACTCTTAAGATTTTGCATAAATCTTGTGCACCTTCCTAGCACCATTTGTAGTTTGAAGTTGCTTAATTATCTTGATCTTTATGGATGCATAAAATCTAACAACTTGCCAGTGAACATAGGAAATTTAAAAGGTTTGAAGTTGCTTGATTTGTGTTGGACGGACATAAAGGAGGTTCCTTCTTCCATTGTTCTCCTAAAAAATCTTGAACACTTACATATCAGTGAATGGAAGTTATCTGAATTTTTTTTTATGCCAGTAACTCCTGCGACGATGGCCCCATTTTCCTGCCAAGAAGCCCATTATTGTCTTTATCTTTATATTATTCCCTACCAACAAGTCCTGTTCCAATGGGCTTGTTATTTCCTTCCTTATCAGGTCTGCAGTCTTTAACTAATCTGGGTCTTAGTGACTGCAATCTTTTGTCAATCCCCAATGACATTGGCTGCTTGTCCTCTTTAGTACAGTTAGATCTAAGTGGAAATAATTTTGTTTCCCTTCCTGAAAGCGTGTCTCAACTCTCTAATCTTCGAAGACTCTATTTAGAGGGTTGCAAGAGTCTTCAATCATTGGAAAGTGTTCTGTCAACTATTGATTCTATAATTGCAAACAAAATTGTATCTCACTGGAGAAATTGCCAGAACTGCAATTTAATCCTTCTAGGTCAGATCACTCCTGTTTAAATTTCCAGTGTTGCAACTGCTTCAAATTGGTTGACTATTTTCAAAGCAGCAGTAACATGCTTCAGGTCTCTCTCTCTCTCTCTCTCTCTCTCTCTCTCTCTCTCTCTCTCTCTCTCTCTCTCTCTCTCTGAGTTCCTAACATTATGCCTTGTATATTTCAGGGACTACTAGATATTATTATTCCTCGAGGTGAAATTCCAAAATGGTTTAGCCATGAATATCAGGATTATAACATATGAATGTCTTTTTGTGAGTGTGATAAGTTGATGGGAATTGCATTGTGTATTGTTCTCGTACCCAATGGGTCAGAAGTCTTACCACTTACATATGATTTATATATCAATGAATTTCAAATTGCGTATTTTGTACAATATTTATGGCCAAAATATGGTAAAGTTGAATCACCTCACCTTTGGCTGCTCTATTTGTCCTCTCAATATTTCGGCTCTGATTGGTGTAAAATACTTAGTCACACTGATGCTAATGGATTCAGTCAACTCGAGATGAAATTATTTGCTAACAGAGTGGGGGGGTGGAGAAAATTGGGGTTCATTTGGTATACAAGCAAGACATCATAGATCCCAATCAAACTATGGCACAGTGCATTAACAACAGCAGCATACTGTATGAGGATCTGGCTGATTCTGAGGATCAGCCAGAATCAGAAATTTTTAACTTCTTTGCCAGTAAGTGATCATCTTTCTTCTTACTACTTTATAAGACATCATCTTTTTTTTTTTTTTTTTGGGACGAGTACTATCATTTTTATTTTCAAATGTTAACTTCAAAGTACCTTGGCATTATCTAGTAACACTCGCAGAAAAATAAGCCCAAACTCAAAAATTAAAATAATACCATATCACGTTTCTATTTTTAGGTTTATTTTTTTAATCAGGTTGAAATAATACAAATTTTTCTTTTTCTCTTGTTGGTGAACTTTTATTTAGTGGAAGGAGAGGATCAAACGTCCAAGAAGCTTGACTCCATTCACAGAGGGAAGAGCGATTGTTACCAAGACATTGAAGATCCCAATCAAACTATAACAGAGTTGAGCATCAACAGCAGGACACTCTATGAGAATCTGGGTGATCTCTGCCGCCATGATCTTTACCATTCAGCCGCAGAAGGTAGCAGAAATAAACGAAGCCGTGATGAGCAAGATGGGGCTGGACCTAGTGGAGAAGGCTACTCTAGTGATGAACCAAATCCAAAGACTTGGAGGATGTATGGCTGATTCTAAAAGAATTTAGTATAAGGAAGATTCGACTTCTTTGCCTGTAAGTCATCATCTTTCTTCTTGCTATTACAATATAGAAGTCTTGATGTTCTCTTTTATTTTATGGAGAGGGGAATCCAATGAAATGAAATTGTGGGTTTAGTTTCTTAGGTTTAAATTGGCATGATAAAAAAATTTAATTTGTCATAGGTATAAATTGGAGTTTTTCTTTTTTGATTTTTAAGCTAGCATTGAGAGAGGGAAAAAAGAAAGTTCAAAGTATTGTCTGGCACTCACATCCCAATCACCTAAACTCAAAAATTAGAATCATTCCATATCACTTTTATTTATTTATTTTGAAGTTTTTCCATCAGGTTTGAATAATAATTTTTTCTTCTTCTTAACTTGTTGGGGCACTTTCATATAATGGAAGGAGGGGATCCAAGAAACTTGAAGCCTATTGAAGTGGTAAGAGGGATAGTTATGAGAGCGATGTAGAAGAATAAGCCAAGGGGGGGTTCCTTTTTGCTGTGTGTGGGGCTTTGTTCAATTGGTTTTATAGAGTTTATTCACTTGCCCAGTGCTTTTCTTCTATTTTGTAATTTCCTATTTTCTTGATGAAATATTTTGTTAGACATTGTCTGTGGATGTAGGCCTAAGGCCGAACCACATAAATCTGTGTTCCATGCGTAATTGTCTTTTCTATTTCTATATCACCTGACCTACTATTATATTGCTACACCATGCACCAAGGGTGCGCGGTGGTGGTGTCTTGGAGCAGTTGTTATAGATGTTGTGTTTGGGACTGAATAATTACATTAGTTTGAGATTGTACGGCTACTCAAGATATGCTAGATGGCTTAATGGGAGGAAATTGAGGATTATGCTTCTGCTTTTATATATGGTAATAGATAATAGATTCTGTTGGGCTGTTGGTCAATTCATGCTTCTCTGCTAGTGACAAAATATAAGAGAACCTTTAGTGATAAGTTACTACATTTTTAACATCTTGAAGTTGTGATAGCAGCAGACGAAATCAAGCCACTTGATAGTATCTGTATCTTCAAGAGCAATGAGTAACTTGATCAGCCTAAGGCGACCCATGATTTTGTAGAAGCAGCCATCTAAACCACCTTCCCAAAAAGTTCTATTGGTACATTTCACACAGCCTCATCAAATCCTCAATTGTTCTCTTAGCATATTTCCATTCCTCTTCCTCTACTCTCCTTTCTGCTTTCTCTATTTTTACAATAAAATATGGTTTAATTGAATCACATCACCTTTGGCTGCCCTATTTTTCCAATTGCTATTTGTCTTGCCATTTCAGCTCCAATGGGGGAAGAATGTTTAGTTAAAACCAAATTGATGCTAATGGATTAAAATAGATAGCTGGAACTTGGAAGTGGAGAAAATTGGGATCTGCTTAGTATACTGGCAAGACATGGAAGATCCCAATCAAACTATGGCACAGTGCAGCAGCAACAGCAGTACAATTTATGAGGTCCTGGGTGTTCTACATCATTATCTTGATGATTCAGCTGCAGAATCAGAATTAAGCGAAGCCATGATGAGGATGACAGGGCTGGAGCTAGTGGAGAGTGCTACTATAATGAGGATCCACAGCCAAAGAGGATTCAAACTTGAAGGATTAATTGCTGATTTTCAAGAATTTAGTGAAAATGACCTGTACGTCATCATTTTTCTTTCTACAAACTTCAAAATATTGTGGTACTTGTACCTTAGTGGCAGCTTTTGGCAATCACATCCAAATTGACCCAAACTCAAAATTTAATATCATGCACTCCGCATCACTTTTTTTTCCCCCTAAGTTGTTTTTTTTATCACGTGGGAATAACACAAATTTTTCTTCACGTCTTGTTGGTGAACTTTTATTTAATTAATGGTAAGATGGGATCAAACATCTGAGAAGCTTGAAGCCTTTGCCACCGTGGATAGTTACAAGAGCATCACCTTTGATGTATTAGCCAAGTAGCTATTCTCCTCTCACACTCACCTTGGGCTCTTGCAAAAGTGGTCAAGGACTCTAAATGGTCAAGCTTTTAAATTAACTGTCAATTGGCTCTTATTATTAATTAAATCTTCTTTTTTTTGGGTGTCCTGCAGATGTGATGTTCTGTTAAACTTCTAATGACATACAGACATAAATCCTTCCCATCTACCTCTTTTTGTTAACGCAAAGTTACCATCCAAAGCCTCATTTGGTTGGAGAAGTATAATGGAAGCTTGAAAGGTTGCACAGTTGAGCTACTGTTGGAAGATAGGGATGGAAGACAGGTTAACATCTGGGAAGATAGGCAGCTGCCGACACCGAATACATCTAGGGTGATTTTACTAAAAAATCCTCAATCTGCAGCAAACTACGTGTGTGACTTGCTGGATGATAATACAAAGACTCGCAGAAAGATTGTTCTGGACAGGTTGTTCATGTCACAAGTAGCTGCTGTCATTCAAAGCATTCCGTGAAATACTCAACATTTTGATTACAGTATATTTTGGTTGGGTGCAGAAATTGGAGATTTTTCAGTTTGGGGTGCATATGATTTGTCGGACCATGAGGCAATGGTAGGTTTAGGAGAGGCTTCAAACAATCACAGCTCAACAATTATGTGGCAGGCACTGTGGAAGGCTCAGGTTCCTAACAAGATTAAAGTTTTTCATGGCGTACTCTTCAGTTTGTCCTGCCAACAAAGCCTTATCTATTTTCCTAATGCATCATCTCTTCAGTAACTTGTGAGTAGTGTAATGAAGTTCCTGAAACCAGTTTACATGCTTTGTGGTCTTGCCCAGACACCAAGAAGGTATGGCAATTAGTTGAATGCATAAACTTTATCCCCCACCAGCCTTATCAGAACTGGACTGATCTATTCTCCTGGATGCTGCACCATATGAATACAATCTCACTGAAACTATTTCCCACTCTCTTATGGCAATTATGGCTGCACAGAAATGGAGAGATTTGGGGAACCAGGAATACAGCCAACTACTTTGGTATATATAGGTAAGGAGCATGAACACTCGGCTGCAAAATTTTCGTCTTAGATACTGCAGAAAGTACATCTCCTAATATGGAAGCCCCCTCGGTTACCTTACTCCAAGGTAAATGTTGCAGTGATTAGAGATCTCAATGTGAATTTTGTTGCAGTAAAGGTTGAGGTGATTGTGGGCCAATGCTGTCTGGAGGCTCATTTTGCAGGATTCTGGCATGCCCTACAATTGTTTAACCAGCAGGGAATTCAGGAGGTTCAACTTGAGAGCCACTTAAGTATTGCCAATTGTCCATTGCTGCTTTTAACATGGATTCCCCCAAAAATAAGTGACCTGAAATGCTCTGTTCAACAAAGTGAAACTAGCAATATCTAATTTCAGATGCTGCGAGCTTAATTTTGTGGACAAAAGCTGTGATAATTCTCCTCTAGTTTTAGCAGATCTTGGATGTAAAAATTGCGCCACTAAGATTTGGCTACTTGATAATTTTGTGAAACGCAATACAAATCCTGCCGCTTTTATTTTAAGAAAAATACATAATTACATATTGATATTTATCTTTCCAATGTAACGGTTTGTTATATTAATATAATTGTTGTTTGTCTTTTTATCCAACAATCGCAACATATATAATGTTGTTATTTTCCCCCTTCCTGGCATTTGGCTCTCTGATTTATATTGAGAAATTTCAAAAAGAAACCTCACTCGGTTCAGATGTTGATTTTGGACCGTGATTTGCACACCAAATTAGCTGTGCAAGGTGCTCTCCAAGGATAGAGCTAAATTAATCTCCTGTTTACTACATATGGCTTACTTCTAGTCTCCACCTAGGAAGCACTGACGCGGTTGGGAGGGTGCCGCAACGGAGTTCGATGCGGGGTGCGGGCACTGACACCGCTGCCCACGCATCGGTGTTGAGTCTAAGTTTTTTTTTTGGGATTTGTGCCGACTTGGCTTCGATTCACGCCAACTTGGCTTCGATTCATGCCAAACTGGGCCAATTTGGCTAGAATTGTGTTGTATCGGCCAAATCAGATCATATTGGCTGGCGGTCGAAACTGACCGAAACAGCTAAAAAAGGTTGAAATCGACCTTGAATCATGCCGGAATAGGTGAAATCGGCTTTGAATAAGGTTCAAACATCATAAATTTGTCATTCCTCAATTTTATTTTGAATATTTGTTGCTTCTTTTGTGTTTTTTGTGTTTTGTTTGTGTTTCTTGCCTTCTTTTTTCTTTGTTTTGTGAACCAGGGCCATAGTAATGTGTTTTTTAAGAATATTTTAATAGTAAAAATATTTAGAAAATATAAATAAAATATTTTTAATAATTTTTTAATTGCCGCACCTGTACCCGCACCCTATTTTTTCAAAAATTGCCGAGTTCTGCACCCATACCTGCACCTGAGTTTTGAAACGCACTTGTGCTTCTTAGGTCTCCACCCTTGGTTTAAGCTCTCGCTCTAAGGACTGCATAATCCCTCCTCAATTCTTATCCCTTGGCAAGGGAGAATGGCCTTCCTTTGGTGCCATATATGGCTACACCCAACACCTGAGGCCAACTTACATACCACAACCCTTGAGATTTCCACATCCACTGATTTTCTCATACAATGATGTCTTCCCACACAAATTCTTGGGAATTAATCAAGCAGCACTTCATTAATTCTTTCCAAACCTAGAAACAATTTAAATTCCTCCAAATACTATGAAAAACCTTATTGCAAACTAGTTGCTTATGCCTATTGTTGCTTCTAGATTTCCATTTCCCATTCAAGAAATGCAATATAAATAAATATCTTCAGGGTGTCTAGGTAACATTCTCATGCCAATCGACACAACAACCTTGAACAGTGAACCATCTCAAGCTCTACTGGGGTTTACTATGGTATCTGTTCCTGGCTAAAGCAGAGATCACTCCACCAATTCCTTACTCTAATGTAAATTGGATCTGTTTCTCATGTCCATCTTTTGGGAGATTTAATAATCCTCAAATACTTCTCATTTCTCAGAACCATTTTCTACACACAGTACAGTACTAGTGTCTCTTCTCTGAAACCACATTCCTTCTTCAGATACCACATTTCTCCCAAAACAACTTATAATTGATATGCCCACTTTTTCCAATTTTATAGGGAATGAAAATTAAATATTTCAAATTAAAATTAAAAACCTTAATCATATTTTAAACACCAAATTATATATTTTTGCTGTCTCTAAAGAAATACCAACAATAAAAAAAGGCTCTGTTTAATTGGCAATTGCCACCATTTTTCACTTCACTGAGTCAGAGTAGAGCTTGTTGAAGTAAAAATGGAGAAGGAGAACACGGCAATGTTGAAGGACTGGGATTGAGGGAGTTTGATTCGGACAAAACCGGAACCATCACAGCTCCTCATCCCATTTTCAAGGGTCACTTCTTCTTTCTTTTGTCTCTTGAAATTTCAAAATTCCTCTTTATATATATATATATATATATATATATATATATATATATATATATATATATATATATATATATATATATCTTTTGCCCTATAAAAGACGGCGTTTGACATCTCCTAACTAAAGTGGGTTTTTATTCTTCTGAGTTGCATAAGGGAAGTGGAAGTTTGGATACCTGACACGCTTAGCCAGATCTTTGAAAATAGCAAACTTTTTTTTTTTTTGGTAAATTAATTTTTTAAACCCATATTTTATATTGTTTTTAAATTACAATCCTCCAACTGATACCAAAAAAATTACCAAATATTTCACATTTTACATACATATAGCATTTGAGATGGTGCTCAATTGAACCACCACCGTACAAAAACCCAAAGTAGGTTGTAAGAAAATCAATGACACTTTTAAAGTTTGACATTTAAAAATAAAAATAAAAAACTTTCTCCATACTATCGATCTCATGCTACGTGACGGTAATGGGTAATACCATATATATCATCGGGGCCTTGATAAAGCTATTATTGTAGGCATAACAGAGTTGTCAAAGCGTCACTACTCGAACCGCTCTACTACTACCAAGTATTATGTGAAGTAATACGAGAACTCTTTGCACCAAGCCACAACCTGTAGTGGTTTGCTAATATTTGCTTTCTTCTTTGTTCTTCATAGTTGAACTATTGTTTCATTTTTATTATTAAACTAGTCACAAATCCGCGCGATGCGCGAAAAAATATAATATGATTATTTTTTATTGGATAATTATTGAATTAATATATTAGATTGTGAGTTGAAAAATTCAATGTGTTATTTGAACTTATGTTTTAAATTAGAAGTTTTTTGTAGTGTAACAAAATATATTTTGTAGTCAGGTATTATATATAGTAAGATATGTATGAAAACACAATGCAATATATTTTATTTTATTTTAAAAAAATTGATAGTGTGAGAACTATTAGACCAGTAACTATCTATACTTTGTTCATTACTATACAGATGTTTGCAATTTAACTCTTATAGATATATTTTTCTCCAAAACATAGATCCACATCTCTTTCTTCCTCACAATTGACACTAAGTGAAAAAGTAAATAAAAATAACTATGCAATAGATCATTATCAATAAATCATATAGGCGTAAATGCACTTTTAGTCTCTATATTTTGACTTTTTTTTTTTCATTTTAGTCCCTACATTTTAATTTTACCATTTTTAGTTTCTAAATCAATTAACGTGTGTTATTTTGATCATTTCCATCAGTCAACAGACAAAAATATCTGAGGTGGCTGATGGAAGACTTAAATATTATTAAAAATCCACATCACCCATGACACATAAGCATATAAATTTAAAAAATTAATTTATTAATTTTAACTAAATAAAAAAATAAAAACAGAATTAAAAACCAAAATTCACATGAATTAAGATCTAAAAGTTTCTTGAACAAGAACACCAAAAACACCAACCCAGATCTAAAAGTTTCTCTGTTTGTTTTCTCGGTAGCCAAACAGTCAAATATCAAAAAGTACCTAACAAAAGAAATGGCAGTGTGTAACCCAAATCTCTTCTTTATTTTCTTCTTCTTCCCTAGATATTACTCAGTTTCTCTGCCTCCCATTCTTTTCATTATTTTTTCTTTTTATTATTTTGTTGGAAGATCATGCCTTTTTTATGGTCTTTGTGTTCTTCCCATAATTGTTCATGTTCTTCCTCACTTTCCCAGAATGGTTCATGTTCTTCCTCAAATAACTCGTTGCCCAGGAAATTATAAAAATCAATATTTTTGTTTCTCTTCTTGCATTTTCTTAGCAACCAAACCTGTAAAACACACAACAATCTTCAAATGAGACCAAAACCCAACAATCACAAAAATACCAAAACACATTTCAACCAAAACACTAAAACATCTCTACCGGACCCAACCAACCAAACGCCAAACATCAAAACTCAACCAAAAAAAATAAGAGACCAAGAAAATCCTCCACTGATCCACCACTTCAAACCCCACCAATGGCCAAAAAATCCAAATCTACCCACCACCTGTGAGCCCAGCTGAACACCGCCACCCAGATCTAAAAAATTTCCTTTCATAAACCCATATTATCCCTTTTCAAATTTATCAAAAATCCAAAAGAAATACAGCAGACTCAACCCAGATAAAGAGAGAGTGAGATGAGAAAGTTAGGAGGGAGAGGGGTTTCGGATCTACCTAGAAACCCACATGATGGCGTCTTGCCACCTCACCACGCTCCTTAACCTCACCCTCACACTCACGCCCACCCTCACTACCAGCATCAGCAAATGATTCTCGGCGATAGCAGTGGCGACGACAACGACCATGAAGTCGAAGTTAAGGTGGGTTTTTGAGGCATGAGATTTGGATCTGGTACTAGTATGATCCGAATTTGAATCAAATAGGAGAGAGGGATTGGGTGGTGATGGACTTGTCTTCTTGAGCTCCACTGGCGTAGATGCGACCATTAGAAGATCGGATGGTAGAGAAAGGAAGGTGGAACCATTTGGATGGCTGGGAAGGGACGAAGATGACGTGGGAGTTGAAGAGGAGAGAAGGGAGGGAAGGGTTGGAACTTGGAGCGAAGCCAGAAGAGGAGGAGAATGGATTTGTTTTTCTTTGGAATGAAATGGAGAGTTTGTGTTTGGAGGTTGAGGGAGTGAGCTTGGGATTTGAGGAAGGAAATGGCGAAGGTGTAGTCTAGGTTTGGGTGGGTTGTGCAATTGTGTTGATTTAATGGCAACATTGATTGTTGAGAGTAAGCAGAGGAAGTTTGAGAGTAAATGGTTTATGTTTGTTATTGTGTTCTTTGTGTTTGTGATCTTGTGTTAATGTTTAAATTTGAATTTGTGTTTTTTGTGTTTGGTTCTGGGTTTGTGCTTTATGTTCTTGTGTTGATGTTTAAATCTGTGATTGTATTCTTGTTCAAAATGAATTAGATCTGAATTGATGTATTTTATTATTTTTAATTTTGTTTTTTCTTTTTTAATTTCATTAAAATTGATTATTAATTTTTTTTATATTTAGAAGCTGACATGGCATTTTTTTAAATGCTAATTAAAATTTTTTATCATTTTTTAATTGGCCACGTCAGCATTTAATGTGCCAGCAAATGCACTCAGTTTGCCACCTAATCAATTTCCGTTAGTGGGCTAGCGGAAATGACCAAAATAACACACGTTAATTGATTTGAGGACTAAAAGTGGTAAAATTAAAATGTAGGGACTAAAATGGAAAAAAGCCAAAATGTAGGGACTAAAAGTGCATTTACACCAATCATATATCATAAAGTAGAAAGATAAATAAAATAAAATGCAAAAAGAAAAAGTTCCTTAAGTATCTATACATAGAAACATTAATAGCATAATGATACTATAAAGTAAATTATATTTTATCTTATTTTCTTTTTGGCATTTTCAATAAAGATGATCAACTGAGCAAAGTAAAAACTTACCAAGAAAGTTCATATTAACTAAAAATTTGATGGTGGACTGGAAATGCTAATTATTTGTCATAAAATGACCAAAATAAAAATCACTAATAGATTTGAGAAAAACACATAAGATTTCTAAAAGGAATTTTACCAAATACATGGGATGTAACAATACAAAATTTATACACTGAATATTTTTTGACTTTTTTGATACTCTACAAATAAAAAAACTTTATTCATTTTTTGTCACAATATAGACTATAGAGTGATTACAAAATAACAAAAAGTCAAGAAACTTGTATCAAAAGGCTTTCTATACAAAATTCCAATAGAAGGGAGACTAATAGGCCCTCCACTTTCTTCAAGACATAGGGGATTATGAAATATCATATATCCTTTGCCTACTCTTTCCTATTTCTCAAATTCACAATATCAAAGAAGTATATGAAGCTAAAAACATTGTGAATACATCTCCGTTCAGTAGAAGTCCATTGGTAGGCAAATTCAAATTTGTAGCCATGTATATTTTGTTTTGATATAAACTCAAATTTCTATTTAAAAAAAAACTACGCATTAACCCAATCCAAAATTCAACCAAAACTATAGGAGTGATCTATGATGGGAAATTTAAAAAATACAACACAAAAAAATTAAATAAGAAAACCATCAACCTAAATTAGAGCTATAAGAAATAAAAAAAAAATCAAGCGAGAGAGAGAGAGAGAGAGAGAGAGAGAGAGTACTCACAGTTTTTGTGTGGAAAAAATATGGATTGAATGGAATAAATGATATCAAATTTATACAAAATAAGATAGGGAGAAAATGAGTTAAAATATAAGAAAGAGGAAATGATGAAAGAAGTTTAATGGTAAAGTAAAGAATAGTAGGGAGATAAAGAGGCAAAGAGGAAGGAGAAAGGTTGGAAAAAGAGAAGAAGAGTTTTTTTTTTTTTTTTTTTTTAAATTTTTAGAATAGGAAGATGAAAAGTTTAAATATTCAATTTTAACAATCACTTGAAATTAGAAAGAAGAAAACAAAAAGTTGAAATCAATTTCGATAGTTGAATATGGTCAAACATTTGCATCTAATAAATAGTAAACATGTGCATATATCCACTAAAATGATAATGAATTATTCAATTTTAACAATTACTTGAAATTAGAAAGAAGAAAATGAAAAGTTAAAATCAATTTGGGTAGCTGAATTGTCAAATATATGCATTTAAAACAAATGAATAGTAACATGTTGAATAGTAATGGAGTGCATTAACTGGTTCATCTATTAACTATATTTAATTATTTTATATAAAATTACATAGAAAAATCATAAAGGAATGAAAAAAAAAAAAGTATGACATGGCTGATGAGGTGGCTCAATAGGAGTACAGCAATATTAAATTCTACGTCTCAGTTTTTAGATATATATATATATAGATTTGGTTGACTTGAAATTTCATAGAAAATATAATCTCAAATTTTCATGAGTCCAAATGTTGAACTGTTTGAACTCTTCCATGGACATCTATTTTCATACCCAAAGATAAAAAGTTACCAACTTCAAGATTTGGGCTACCTATAAATGACATAATAAAAGCTTTTTTTTCTTTTTTTCTTTTTTTGAGGGAGACTGTTATTGGGTTAGAGTAAAATGAAAATTAGAGAGGAAATTGTGCTATTTATATTGAAAGAATATAATTGTTGGAAAATACGATTGTTAGAAATATATGGCTGTTTAAAAAATATGACCATTGTAAAGAAAAATATCAATAAAGACTAAATAATGAAGGCTTAAATATAATAGAGAGAGAATAGAAAATCTGTTGCGTTTGAAAAGTAGGTAACTCAAATTGAAAAATATAACACCTTGAATCCTTCAAGCTCCAAAAGATCTACCAGTTGGGCTTGAGACAGAAGGTGTTAGAAGTAGAATTAGAAGAATGTTCAAGAATTTGGGTTTAATAAAAATAAGAATAATGCTAGGAAAACAATAAAATCTCATAAAAATTTCATAACATTCCAAAATTAGTATACCAACTCACACATGTGCTTCTTTTTTTTATTATCTCTAATTAAAATTTTTTTTGTATGCTATTATATTGGAATTGTTGTGAAATTTTTTTGTGTCTCTAGCTACTCATAAAAATAATCTTGGTCTCTCAAACATAGTCTTTAACTTCAACAAAATAAATAAATAAATAAACATTCAAATAACAATAAAAATGAGCCAAAATAACATTAAAAAAAAAATAGCCACACAAAAAAAAAAAAAAAACATTAGTCCAAACAACAACTACTAAACAAGATATCCAACAAATGCTCATTCAAAAAAAAAAAAAAAAAAATTCTAATCATTCAGATTCATAACTCGTTTAACTCATTTTATAAAAAATAATTAAATAGTCTCTGATTTTATTTTCCTGGATACCAAAAAAGAGATTGTGGTCGTGAGTTTTCCTCGGTGATGCTAGGAGCTATGCTCTTCAAAAGCTTGACTTACAATCACACCATGATCATTCATTGCTCTCTTTTACTTTATCTGTTTTTCTTTTCGCCATCATTATTTTAGACTTTTTCTTCCATTATTACTTTTATCTTAACATTTTCAATTCTCACTTAATTTCTTATCGGTCATTTTTTACTTTTTAATTTTGTTTATAAAAAATTTTGTAAAACTTCATGTATTTGTATTTGTATTTGTATTTTTTTGTGATGTTGATATATTTAAGGGTAAACTATATATTTGGTCCCTATTCTATGCACCATATTTCAATTTGATCCCTAACTTTTTAATTGTGTCAATTTGGTCCCTAACCTTTCTTTACCGTGTCAATTTAATCCTTACAATTATCTTTTGGATGAAAATTAATGACATGTCTAATGGCCAAAATAAAAAATTAGCTTCTATTGATGTGATAATAAACTAAAATTTTATTTTGGCTATTTGCTATGTAAATAATTTTCATCTAATATATAATGGCAAAGACTAAATTGACACGACATTAAAAGGTTAAGGACCAAATTGACACAATTGAAAGGTTAAGGACCAAATTGAAATATGGTGTAAAGGCTAGGGACTAAATATGTAGTTTACCCTATATTTAAATTATATTTTTATCAAATTTTATATAATTTAAGGTTTTTAATGACTACATAACAAAATTCGTTTTGTATAATCTGAAGATACACTATGTATTCTAACAGATTTTGCCCTAATAAAAATGGTTGAAGTTTTACTGTAAAATGAAAAAGAACTATTTTCATTTTGGTCAAAAAGCAACATGAAACGAACTCCATGGCTGTCACAGAAAACAAAACACAATAACTTTCGCACCTCCCTAGGAACTTTTGCTACGGCTTTTGACGCAGGATGTGGATGGGCCTTTTTGATAAACGATGTGTATGGGCCTTTGGTGTAGACTGTACATACAATGATTCTTGCATTATGGGTCAACCGGTTTAACTTCTTCGAATCTTGTAGAACGATGTTTCTTGTAATTTCCTACATCACCGCTTAAGCACCACGCCATGTCGAATTTCTCATAAACAACAAGGCTTCTGTTCCTCAAAAGCTGTCCACTCTCCCATTCTGGATTTGGTTCAATCTCTCTCTCCGATTAAGTACGGAAACAAATGGGAATTTTTGCATATGCATTTGGTAAACATGAAGAAAAGGAGAACAAAGAGAGGGTGGAGAAATAGAGAGATGCTTTGACACAAGTAGGCAATCTCTCCGGATGGCATTTAAAGAATATTAGGTAATTTAATTTGACATATTTATTTCTTTTAAATATTCAGATGACCCACTTCAATGTAGAGACTATGATGCACGGACACAGACACGGACATGGACACAGGGATTCGGCAATTTTTGAAAAATAAGGATACGACACGACATGGACACGGCAATTAAATAATTAATTAAATTTTATATTTAGACATATTTTTAAATATTTTTAGACATAAAATACGTTTATATCTAGAATTTAAATTACGTAAGGACTACACAAAAACAAAAATCACTAAATTCATAATAAACATTATAATTTATAAGGAAAAATAAAAAGTTGAGTGAAGAAACAAAAAAAAAAAATCATAATAATAAGTATAACACAGTGACTTATACGTGGGATTAAAAAAAAAAAAACACATTATAAGTTATAACACAAAACGCGTTAGTAAATAGTAACCCATTCACCCAAATATTTGAAAGAAAAAAAAAAGTACTGCTGAATGGAAAATTGTATTAGAAAGACTCAAAGAATTTCCTGAAGAAGCAATTCTCCGCGTATTTGAAATAAGTTTTAATGGACTCCAAAAATCACAAAAGGAAAATTCTTACAGATTGCATGCTTTTTTAATCATCAAGATAAAGATAAGGCAGTAGAAATACTTAATATTCTTGGCCTTTACCCTGGTATTAGATTGAAAGAACTCATTGATAATTCTCTCTTGAAAATTATGGATAATGATTTAGTGTGGATGCATGATTTACTTGAAGAAATAGAAAGGAAAATAGTCTTTCAAGAGTGCCCTGATAATCATGGGAAGCGTAGTAGATTATGGGTTTATAAGGACATTGACAAAGTGTTAAAAAAAAATAAGGTAAGAAATTATCCAAAAAAAAAAATGATAAGAAGTTATTTAGAGAATTTCCACTCATTCCCTACCTTCATGTTAAAAAATTTTGAAATTTGAATTGTTAAGCTAATAATTGATTTTGCGATTCACCAATTCCTTCTTGATTATTAGGGGACAGAAGCACTTAAAGCCATGGATATTTCGACTACTTATAATGAACAAAAGATGCAAGGTGGAACCCTGAGGCCTTTTTGAAGATGGAAAATCTTAAATTTCTTAGAATTTTTGGCTTTCTCCATGTCCCCTCACATCTTCCTAATGATTTAAGAATTCTTGATTAGATTTTGTATCCTTCAAAATCTTTGCCATCAAGTTTCCAGCTAGATGAGCTTGTTCAATTTTGTTTGCGACAAAGCAAAATTGAACGGCTTTGGATAGGGGTAAAGGTAAGTGTGTTATTAATTATACTCTTAAAACTTTGCTTCTAAATTACAATAAATGGAAACTAAGAAGCTAATTGTTTTGTTAAGGACATATTTTTATGTAATTGGTGTATCCTTTGACAAAACGCACTTTACTTGTATTTGGGTAAATCTAAGAAAATTCAAGATGATCTTACAAGGGGTTAAATTAAAGACATGAAGATTACTCAAGAACTACTCAAGAAAAGTGCAATCTATAGGTCTTGATACTTCCTTAACAGAAGCTCAATCTGTTGAGATTCATTAAAGCTTGACACATGTCTCGATCTATCGAGCTTATGGAATTCAGACTATAGTCAGCAACATTTTATTCTAAAAGGCTATTTGTTTATGGGTTTGTATAATTCTTATAAGATTAGAAAAACCCAATGTTTGTAGGTTTGTATAATCCTTATTGAACTAGGAAAGCCCAAAGTTTGTGTAAACCTATTTGGATTAGGAGAGCCCATTAAGCTCCTATTTAAAGGAGGTTGAAAAAGAAAAACCTAACCCTAGAGAGTTTCATAAGGCTTTCTTTTTGAAACCCTAGCCTCCTCTTACAAAAAAAAAGAGTTCGTGCTGCGTTTCTTGTATGCCTTTAGGTTCTATAACCAAGTAAAGTCTCTTGCACCAACATTAAAGATCTTATTGGTGTTTCTATGTCAAGCTGCTACAAATCAACTACAAATATCAAAGGGTTGTTGTGGATTTAGTCACGTACTGGGATCCATGCATCATTTGGTTAGTCACGTACTAGGAGCCATGCATTGAAATGAGAGATTGTCACTACATCACAAGTCAAATTGGGTATTGGGATAAGGGTTCAACTGTATATTGGTATAAGATACTGAGATTCTTTTACTTGTAACCGCTTATTTTGATAATAGTGAATTCTTGGGAGTGGTGACCTTAAATTCACCTGATGGGGTTTTGCCTTGGTGGTTTTCCCTATTCGTAAACAAATCACTTGTGTCAAATTCAATTTCCGCTGCATTTAGATATTTTGGTGATTTGTTTGTGCTACCACGCTTATTGCATGTAATTGAATATAATTAATTAACTTGGCTAATTGATTGATTAATTTACCAAAGGGGTCAATACATTCTTGGCCTATCTTGTTCTAACAATTTTTTTTCTTTTCTTCTAACAGAAGTTTGACAAGTTGAGGTTCATTGACTTGGCCTGTTCCTTGGACCTAATTATAACTCCAGACTTTACTGGAGTCCCAAATCTTGAGAAATTAGTTCTTGAAAATTGTACAAATTTATGTAAGCTTCACCCATCCATTGGAATTCTTAAAAAGCTTGTTCTTCTTAATCTACAATATTGTGAAACACTAAGGCGCCTTCCAAGCACATTTGAAGTGGATTCTCTCGTGACTTTTGGTTGCTCCAATCTCAAGAAACTTCCACAATTTGTGGGAAACATGGAATGCTTACAAAAGCTTTTTTTGGATAGCACTGCTATTATGAAACTACCTTCATCAGTTGGAGGCTTAGGGTGCGTTTGTTTCGACAGTAAAGTAATTCTGGAAAATGTTTTCAGGAAAAGAGAATATTTTCGGGAAAGGAAAATATTTTTAGATGTTTGGTGGCATTTTAAAAAAAACTTTGGAAAATATTTTCAAGTGTTTGGTAACATTCTGAAAATGCAAATTTTTTACTGATTTTTCACATTTTCTCAACCATTTTCTCACATTCCAAACAAATTTTATAATAAAACGTTAAAATCTATCGACTTCTACACAAACAAAAATCAAATCACCGGCCAAATCAAATTAAACAGAGAGAGGGAGGTGAGACAGGGAGGAGGAAGAGTGAGATCGGTGGGGAGGGTGTCTCGCCGGCGCGATCACGCTCGTCGATCTCGCCCGGCGCGAGCTCGACGCGCAATCTGGGCGAGATCGAGGCGCGATCTCGCGCCGTCGATCTCGCCCGGCGCGAGCTCGACGGCGCGAGATCGCGCCTCGATCTCGCCCGGCGCGAGCTCGACGGCGCGAGATCGCGCCTCGATCTCGCCCGGCGCGAGCTCGACGGCGCGAGATCGCGCCTCGATCTCGCCCGGCGCGAGCTCGACCGCGCGAGATCGCGCCTCGATCTCACCGGGACTGGGTTCGACGAAGAGAGAAGCGACGGCGCGGGTTGGGGCGTGACTCGCTCTCTCTACTCTCTCTTCGTGCTCTCTCTCTCTCTCTCTCTTCGTGCTCTGTCTCTCAATTTTCTAGAAAATTCCAATTTGAAGGTAAAATACAAATGGAAACGAATTTCCGGGTCAGAGGCCTAAGTTTTACAGTCAACTGTTCTTATTTTCCGTTTGACCATATTTTCAGCACCTGCCAAACACCCGAAAACGCGAAAAACCATTTCCTGAAACCGTTTACCGTCGAAACAAATGCAGCCTTAATTGGCCTGATGCACAAAGATGGATTCTCTCGATCTTGTTGGATGCACAAAATTTGAAAAATTGCACGAGAACCTGGGGAATGTCGAAGGCCTGGAGAAGCTTGATTTGAGTGGAACAACTATAAAAGAATTGCCTTCATCAATTGAACGTTTGACTAACCTTACTAAATTGACTCTAAGCAATTGCAAAAATCTTGTTTGTCTTCCTAATGCCATTTGGAATTTGAAGTTGGGTAATTCTCTTAATCTTTCTAGATGTTCAAAATTTGACAATTTGCCAGAGAACTGGGGAATGTCGAAGGCCTGGAGAAGCTTGATTTGAGTGGAACAGCTATAAAAGAGCTGCCTTCATCAATTGAACGTTTGACTAATGTTACTGTGTTGACTCTAAAAGATTGCAAAAATCTCGTGCATCTTCCTAATGCCATTTGGAGTTTGAAGTTGGGTAATTCTCTTGATCTTTCTATATGCTCAAAATTTGACAAATTGCCAGAGAACCTAGGGAATGTCAAAGGTTTGAAGAAGATTGATTTGAGTGGAACAGCTATAAAAGAGCTGCCTTCATCTATTGAGCATTTAGCTTACCTTGCTGTGTTGACTTTAAAAGATTGCAAAAATCTTGTGCATCTTCCTAATGCCATTTGGAGTTTGAAGTTGGGTAATTCTCTTGATCTTTCTGTATGCTCAAAATTTGACAATTTGCCAGAGAACCTAGGGAATGTCAAAGGTTTGGAGAAGATTGATTTCAGTGGAACATCTATAAAAGAGCCACCTTCATCTATTGAGCATTTGACTTACCTTCCTATGTTGACTCTAAAAGATTGCAAAAATCTCGTGCGTCTTCCTAACAATATTTTTTGTTTGAATTTGCTTAAATTTCTTGATCTTTCTAGATGCTCAAAATTTGACAACTTGGGAGAGAACCAAGGCAATGCAAAAGGTTTGGAGTTGCTTAATTTGAGTGAAACAGCCGTAAAAGAGGTTCCTTCCTCTATTTTTCTCCATGAAAATCTCAAAGAACTAAATATCCATGGATGTAATAAAAGGGCATTATCTTTATCTTATTCCATGCCATCAGATTATGTTCTCGTGGGCCAATTATTGCCTTATCAGGTCTGCATTCTTTAAGATATTTGGATCTTAGTGACTCAGATCTTTCATCAATTCCCAATGAAATTGGCTGCTTGTCCTCTTTGGAACACTTAAATTTAAGTGGAAATAATTTTGTTTCCCTTCCTGAAAGTTCTCAACTCTCTAATTTTCGAAGACTCCATTTGGAGGGTTGCGAGAGGCTTCAATCATTGCAAAATGTTCCGTCAACTACTCACGTTGTAATTGCAAACAATTGTATCTCATTGGAGAGATTGCCAGAACTACAAAATTATTCTATTAAAACTACAATCATACCTCATTTGGAGGTTTGTGAGAGGCTTCGCTCCCATTTGTGTTTCCAGTGTGTCAACTGCTTCAAATTGGTTGACAATATTCAGATCGATGACATTCTTCAGCTCTCTCTCTCTCTCTCTCTCTCTCTCTCTCTCTCTCGGTTCCTAACATTTATGCTTTGTATTTTTCAGGGACAAAGTGGTAGACAGCAAGACTTCTTAGACATCATTATTCCAAGAGGCGAAATTCTGAAATGGTTTAGCCTTGAATGTAGGAGTGATAACATAAAGGTCCCTTCTTTTGGATGTAATGATCCTGTGGGAATTGCGTTGTGCCTTGTTTTTTAACGCAACAAGTTGCGTCAATACTCTAGAGATTGTCACCTTTCATGTCTTTTTGTAGTCAATGGAATTACAATGGAATATATACACTCTGATTTTTCGACAAACTATGGTGAAGTTAAATTACCTCACCTTTGGCTGCTCTATTTGTCCTCTCACTTTTTCGGCTCCTATTGGAAAGAAATACTTTGTGAAACTGATGCAAGCGGATGCTGGAAACTTGAGATTAAAGTAAATTCCAGGTCCTTGGTGGTGGAGAAGAAAATGGGGTTCCATTCGGTATATGAGCAAGACAAAGAAGGTCCCAATCAAACTATGGCACAGTGCAGCAACAATAGCATACCCTATGAGGATCTGAGTGTTCTTCATCATGATCTTGACGCCTCAGAAGGTAGTGATTCAGAATGTACTGATTTAGCCTTAGAAGGCAGTGATTCAGAAGGTACTGATTTAGCCTCAAAAGGCAATGAGTCAGCCCTAGAGGGTAGCGATTCATCCCTAGAAGGTTGCAGAAATGAGCGAAGCCGCGATGAGGATGATGAAGCTAGACCTAGTGGAGAAGGTTACTTTGATGAGGAACCATATACAAAGATTTGGAGGATTTATGACTTACTTTGAAGAATCTAGTCAAAAGGGAATTTCTACGACTTCTTTGCTTGTAAGTCATCATCTTTCTTTTTGCTATTATAATTTACAACCCTTGCTGTTCTCTTTTGATTTGAGGAGGGGAATCCAATGAAAGTGTGGGTTTTGATTGTCAGGTTTAAATTGGCATGATAACAAATTTAATTTGTCATCAGTATAAAACTATAGAGTTTTTCCTTTTGGATTTCCCTTACTAGCATTTAAAGAAGAAAGAAATCATAGTATTGTGCTAGCTGTACCTTAGAACTACCTTTCGGCAGTTAGATAGCCAATTTTTATTTTTTTAATCAGGTTGGAATAATACAAATTTTTCTTCTTGTCTTGTTGGGGAACTTTTATATAATGGAAGGAGGGAATCAAACGTCCAAGAAGCTTGAAGCCTATTATGGCGGTAAGATGGATAGTTAGCAAAGCCACGTTGAAGAATTAGCCAAGTAAGGTAACTTCTCTCACATCCACCTGGGCTCTTGCTAAAGTGGTCAAGGTCTCAAAATGGTTAGCTATTTAAATTAACTGTCAAATGGCTCTTATTATTGATTGAATCATGTTTTTTATTTCGTCCTGCAAATGTAATTCTCTGTTGAATGTTTAGTGTACAAATACCATACGCACTAACAACTCATGAGAAAATAAAATAACTATCAGCAACACAGGTTTTAAATTGTTAGTTTCAAACTGTTATTCACATATATACCCCTTTCGTTGGAACACAATGTTAGTTCTTCCTTCGTTTCATTTACCATTTTTTTTCTCCCTCTCTTCCTGAAAGACATTACAGTTGCGTTTGGGATTTGAAAAAAAGTTAGCATATTTTACTCTTTAGCTTATTTTTGCTCTTAAAGTGGGTCTCATTGCTTCAAAAGTTATTTTTTAGCTTTTTTCTACATACTTTCTGAAAGCTCAAAAATGTGTTGAAACACAAGAGCTGTTTAGACCCCCAAAATAAAGATTACGGCTCGGTTAATTTTACTCTTACTTAAACTAAGTGCGGAAAAGAGTAAATGCGAGCGAACAAACAATAAATCCACTCTAAGCCATATTCATCAAAACATAGCAGTAAAATGAAAGCTAAAAGAGTAGGGAAGAAGAACGCAAACACAAGATAACACGCCGATGTGTTATCGAAGAGGAAATCGAAGTACTTGGCATAAAACCTCTCCGCCGCCCTCCAAGCGATAAATCGATTCACTAGCCAATCAGTTGGGATACATGAATAGCAAGAGATCCTCCAAGCCTAATCTACCCAATGCACCTAAGCCCTCCAAGCTCCTACTCCAACAAAACTTCTCAGAACCGTGTCTTGTCTAACTCTCCGGATCCTGCAATGTGCATGATTGCATCTGTCAAAGCTTGGCTTCTTCTAATACTTCCCAACAGCACCAAAACCTCACTTAACACTCAGAATGGGTGTGGTAAGTGTTTGGACTATCAACCTCTCAAAGATATGGAAATGGAGATGATGGAGTTGAGGAAAACCACAATGGATTGTGTAGAGAATTGTAGGTATAACAATCTCTCACTCTCAAGGATTTGTGGCTAGAGTTTTCTCTCTGAAAGCACTCCTCAACATATGTTGGTAATGGGGGTATATATAGTGTGGGTAGAGATAGGGTGTATTAGATATGACAAATTGGCAAAATAGAATTTTTCGCGGGTATCTTGTTGAAAGGCCTTACCTGCAAAACACTCGTGAAAACTAGTTGTCACCATCTTGTCCTGACTCTTCGCATTCTAGTTATGTGCTGACCACATGCTTCACTTTGCGGAAAAGATACCCGCGAGCTACCCGTGAAAACTTCTTTGTCTTCAATATACCTTGAGTCTTCACACTCTCTCTCACACACAACCTTTACAATAATATCCCACAAGAAAATACATAAGATTGAACATAATTACAATCAAATTTGGGACAGAATAAAAGTCAACACAAAATAGTTGTAAATCACAACTGTACACTTTCAACAAAAAGTTTTCAGTTTTAGTAAAATATGCGATTCCCAACGGATCCACATGGGACAGTTTCTTTTTTCTCGCTTTTAGCCCCAGTTTGCGTTAGATATCTTTAATTAGTTAGGTCAACTGTGTTGGCTGTTGTATTTTACGGGAGAAAGCATGATTAAATGTGCCATAAAACCAAATAAGTAATATTTCTTCTAATAAGAAGATTCCAAAAAAAAAAAAAAAATGCTGAACGGTCCCCTCTAATTTTATGCGGCCCCTATAGAGTTTCATAAGATACAACACAAAACTGTTTCCCATCTATAAAATCCAAGTTAAACTCAAGATCTCTAAACTAATCTATCAGGAGCCACCCAACATTAAAATTTAATTTCTTAGAAATTTAAAGACAATTGTTTAAATTCACGGGAATCTTTAAGTTTCAATAATAAAAGAATCCTACCAACTTGAATAAGATGCATTCTATGGAACACCAACATCAAATAAAAAACTCATCAGACATCTATTTGTTATACACTTAACTCTTAAGCTCCTATAACTAACCATCATACGATCTGTCTTAATATTGGCTTCAAAAATCATAACTAGTACAAGAGAGTTCTATAATTCTTGTGGATGCCTTATGTGGTTGTACTCTAAATTGTTGGATTTTCTTTTCTTAATATAAGTTAATTCCATTTGAAAAGGAATATGAATACCAGTAAATTCCATATTTACTATGGCACAGTGCAGCAGCAACAACAGCACGCTCTATGAGGATCTGGGTGTAATCCATCATGATATTGACAATTCAGCTGCAGTACGTAGCAGAATATAAGCCAAGCCGTTACGAGGATGATGGGGCTGGACCTAGTGGAGAAGGTTACTTTAATTAGGAGACCAGATCCAAAGACTTGGAGGATGTATGGCTGATTCTTTAGGGAAGTTTTGGACTTTTTTGCCTGTAAGTCATCATCTTTCTTCTTCCTATTACAATCCAATGAAATGAAAGTGTGGGTTTTGATTGTCAGGTTTATTTTGGCATGGTAAACAAATTTAATTTTTAATAGGTATAAAATAATAGGGTTTTTCTTTTTGGATTTTTCCTTTTTCTTTTTTCCTCAGACATATTCTAGCATTTAAGAAAAAAAAATTCAAAGTATAGTGCTAGTTGAGTAGTTGTACCTTAACATTACCTTTTGGCACTCACATCCCAATCACCACAAACTCAAAAAATCATTCTGCATCACTTTTATTTATTTATTAGTTTTTTCATCAGGTTTGAATAGTTCAAATTTTTCTTGAAGCCTATAGTCGCAGTCAGAGGAATAATTACCTGAGCGACATTGAAGAATTAGCCAAGGACGGTCCCTCCTCTCACACCCACCTAGGCTCTCGTTAAAGCAGTCAAGAATTAGCCTAGGAGGGTTCCTTTTTGCTGTATGTGTGTGGCTATGTTCAATTGGTTTTATAGAGTTTAAGCACAGGCTTCAATGTAGAGAAATTCAAGATTCTCTTCTCCCGTGCTATTGTGCCGTTTTGTAATCTCCTATTTTATTAGTGAAATTTTTTGTTAGACTCTGTCCGTGGATTTGAGCCTAAGACTGAACCATGTAAATCTTTGTGTTTTATGTGTGATTGTCTTTTCTATTTCTTCTATTTCTATTTCACAAAACCTACTATTGTTTTGTTACACACAACAAATAAGCATAAAAGCTTCCACTAACTCAACAGTTTGTGATAAGAGCAATGTCTGCTTATGAAATAGAGTTGCACTATTGTAACAATTGAGTGCCCTGTTGGGCTTGTAAGTTTTGGTTGCAAATGTAGCTGTTTGTACTTAAGTAGCAGACAGGGGGGGTTGTTTTAAGTGTTTTTGCTGGGCTGTTGGTTGTGTCCTGCTTTGTTTGAAGTTTTTTATACTAGTGTTTTGATCAATAAAACTTAGTTATTCATTAAATAATTGTCGAGTTTTGTTGTATTAATATAATTCTGTTCAGCTGTTGGTCAATTCATGCTTCTCTCAGCTAGTGACAAAATACAAGACAACCTTGATAGAGCAATGAGTAATTTGAAGTTGTGACAGCAGCAAAATCAAGCCACCTTCTCCCTACACCTGCATACCACTTGATAGAGCAATGAGTAACTTGATCATCCTATGGTGACCCAATATATTCGTAAAACCAGCCATCTAAACCACCTCCCTAACAAGTTCTATTGGTGCATTTCACACAGCCTCATCAAATCCTCAACTGTGCTCTCAACATATTTCCATTTCTCGTCCTCCTCTACTCTCCTTTCTTCTTTCTCTAATGCCTTTCTAGCTAGAAACGGACTCAAATATTATCAGGTTCCAATTCTAAAAGCCTTTGTGCTTTATGTTCCCCAAGTTTTATGTCCCATGAACTTTGCAAGCTGCAAGAATAGCCCCTGAAATCCTACCATCAGGAAAAATTAAAATTGCCATTTTCACTATAATGGCTAAGGCCTCTTTAAGCTTTCCATATTGAACCAAAAGATCAACCGTGCAAGTGTAATGATCCTTATCAGGTTGAATGGCAAGTATCCATTTCATGGAATTATAAAGGTCACATGATGGTGTGGGTGACGTTTCAAACACTTAACCTTTTGCTTTGTGTCCCACATTGATTAGGAGTGAGCCATATTTAGTGTTTATAAGTCATGGGTTACCTTAAGTGATTTCTAAAAATAGTGGGCCTAGTGTTGAACTTGAGCTTATGCATATCACACATGCGGGCGACCATTCTGGCCTGTTATGTGCGTGTAAAACCCATAATTTTTGCTTTGGGCTTTAATTTTTGGCCAAATCGGCCCAATACCATCATTTCTAAAAAAATTTAGGCAGAAAACACTATTTCGGAACTGATTCGGGATATACCACTTTTTCCAGTACTCGAGTTCACCAAACTCGAGTACTGGATTTTACACTTCCACCGTGGCATGCCAGCGTGGAATATCAATGTTAAAAAAATGTCCCCAAGTACTCGAGTTCTTCAAACTCGACTACTGTACGATCTGGTACCCGAGTTTAGGAAACTTGGTTACCAATCTGGATTGTACAACATCATGTGATGGGATAATGCAGACTGATACTCGAGCTTCGAAGACTCGAGTACCACGAAAAGTACCCGAGTTCTAAAAACTCGAGTACTAATCTGTATATACAATTTTGAACCTGTCTGGATTGTGCGGGAATAACGGATGGGAATCCAGATTTATACTCGAGTTGCTTATACTCGAGTACCACGAAAAGTACCCGAGTTTTTTAAACGCGAGTACTAATCTGGATTCCCATCCCTTCTTCCCGCACAATCCAGACTGGTTCAACGGATGGGAATAACGGATGGGAATCCAGATTTATACTCGAGTTGCTTATACTCGAGTACCACGAAAAGTACCCGAGTTTTTGAAACGCGAGTACTAATCTGGATTCCCATCCCTTCTTCCCGCACAATCCAGACTGGTTCAAAATTGCATATCCAGATTAGTACTCGAGTTTTAAGAACTCGGGTACTTGTCGTGGTACTCGAGCCTTCGAAGCTCGAGTATAAATCTGGATTGCAATTTTGTTTAAATGCCCATTATACTCGAGTTTTATGGGCTCGGGTATTGTTGAAAGTACTCGAGTATGTCATGCTCGAGTATGGGGAACTAAAACCGGTCATTTGCACTCTCTCATCTCTCATTTCTCACTCAGTTGCACACTCACTCTCCAAACCGAAAACCCATTTCATCGCCGGTAAAACTCGGACTCCCAAACCCCTTTCATCGCCGGCAACGGCGGACTCTCAAACCCCTTTCAAACCCGTTTCATCACCGGCGCCGGCGTTCAAGCCCCAAACCCATTTCTTCGCCGGCGACTTCGCACTCTCAAACCCATTTATCGCCGGCGACTTCGCACTCAAAGGTTAGCAATGTTTGGTATTTTTTTTGTTCTTTCCATGAGTTTTTACCCATTTTGAGCTTTGGATTTTATCTATCAAAAAAAAAAAATTGAGCTTTGGATTTTGTGACATATCATTGCTAAACTTTAATTTTCATATTCTAAGATGCTTTTGGAGGATTGTGTTGTTACAAATAGTTTGTAAAACCAATGGGATTTTGGATCCTAGCCAACCCCAAAAAACTTGGGACCACGGCATGCTTCTTGTTGATATGCGTCCAGTGAATCTTAAACCTATAAGCTTTAATTCACTAAAGCGTTTTTTTTTTTTTTTCTTTTTTGTTGTTGTTGAAGGTAGTGTTGAAAGTTGGAGCTTTGGAATTTTTCATATATAAAATCTTGGTGGTAGTTGTGAAATTATAGTCAAGACCAATGCACAAAGCTTACACTTTTGCAGGGCTTAATGCTGTGTATTTTAATTTTAATTTCAATGACACTTAATGAGTCAACATGCAGTAATCATTTTTGAGTGTGTAAAAAGTTGTAACACAAGTGATTGGAAAGGCGCTTTTCTGTTTTCGAAGAACTCCATAAGATAATTTTGATGTTTGTTTATTCTTTTATCAATTTTGTTATCCACATAATTAATCATCATTCACTGAGCATTTGAACAATTTTTAATTTAGATGTTTATCTTCTATGTAGGTACATATTAAAATGCTTAATGCTGTGTATTTTTATTTTTATTTCAGTTACACTGTATGAGCCAACAACATGCAATGAGCATATTTGAGTGCGTAAAATATTGTAACACAAGTGTTTGGAAAGGAACTTTTATGTCATCAAAGAACTCCATAATAAAATTTTGATGTTCGTATATTCTTTTATCAATTTTGTTATCCACATAATTACTGTGTTGTTTATGTTACGTGGTTCTTTTTATTTTAGTTTTATTCTGAAACTGTTTGATTCATTTTGTTGTTGATATGTAGGAATTTTTTTTATTGCAATGAGCTGTGTTGTGTTACGTTTATTGGGAAATTACTGTGTTGTTTTTTTTATTGCTTGATAGTCTAGAATAATCCAAAATGCAATTTGTTTTGGATCAATGTTGCTAATAGGAAGTGATGATATATAGGAGGATGCGAGTTTGTATTTGTTGGGTCATGAACGGATTTGACATTCTTTTCCTCTTTTTGATTTGGTAGTTGTGGAAATATTCCCTATAGAATTATATTAGTTAGTTTGTGATTGTGCTATGTTGAATCTTGGATATTGTGAATTTAAAAAACATGAATTGAAAGAACTCACTTATTAGAAAGAACTTATTAGTTTTAAAAATAGAAAGAACACATGAATTGAAAGGCTTAGATTAGAGCCCTTTAAAGAAAATCAATCAAGTGCTTAGGAGAGTTTCTGAGGGAAAAAAAAAAAAGGGAACTTCCCCTTTTAAAGTTCTATAGTTTTTTGTTATCATTTTGATTTAGCTTATGGGTATTTGACTTGTGAGGATGCTAATGGGCCATTAATCACCTTTAATTTATGCCAAGTATGGACCCACATCGAGCAGGACCCTCTATAGGGACTGTCTTGATGAGGCAACCTATGCATCGTTCAAGTTTGCTTTGGGATGCTCCTTTGGCAGGCGAGGTATGCACTTGTGTCATTGTAATCAATATATGTAGTAGAAATATTTTGGGCATTATGTTTGAAGTGTAATTATTACGTGGTTAGTGAATGTTATTATTAATACTAAGCTGCTTTGTTTGCAGGAAGTGCCAGGTGTTCTGACTTGTCGTCACCGAGATAAAGGTCTGTTTGATGGTGGGTTAGATCCACGGATTGCCACTTACATCACAGATGCGGGGTTAGATGGGCTACTTTGAGTCCCACATATGGACCTTGACCATGCATTGATCACGACCTTAGTGGAGAGATGGCGGCCAGAGACGCACTCATTCCACTTGCCACACGGTGAGATGACCATCACGCTACAAGACATAGAGGTCATCCTGGGGGTACCTGTACATGGCTTGCCGGTGGTAGGATTTACCCATATGGACAACTGGCATGATTTTTGCATAGATTTGCTAGGCTTCCTTCCACCGGACAGACCAGTTGATACAAAAAAGAACACTGCAGTGTTGGAAGGGCCGAGGATAAAAGCCAAATGGCTGGAGGAGCAGTTTCGCAACCCTCTTCCTGCTGACGCCACTGAGGTGCGTGTGCAACAGTATGCTCGGTATTACATACTCCAAATGTTGGGTAGTATACTGTTTATGGACAAATCTGGCGAACGGCTCTCAATCATGTATCTACAATTTTTCAATCCAATCAGCAATGGAAAGAATTATAGTTGGGGTAGTGCAACACTAAGTTGGCTATATAGACACCTCTGTAAGGCATCAGAGAAGACAGCCAAGCAAATTGGTGGTGCACTGCTATTAGTGCAGTTGTGGGCGTGGGCGAGGTTTCCACAAATATGTCCTGTGATGAGGCATCCACACCAGGCACTGCCCCCAGGTCCACTTGCTGTCAGGTATGTACGATCTTCAACTTAGTTATCGTTTTACATTTCCGCATTAATTTCTTTCGCATGGGAATTATGTAAGTAATTAATATGAAGGTTATGTCTGTGTTGTTTGATAGATGGAAAGGGGCTAAGATAACAACTGACCATCCAATGCATGTCCTACGCGCCTATCGTGTGTCGCTTGCTTCGCTCGGCCAAATCAGGTATTGTGCCTTACAAGTGGGAACCAACCACTTTATGGTTGTTTGTATGGTTGTTTGTAAGATATCGTTACATATATATTGTTAATATGGTTGTTTGCATTTGTTGGATCATTGTAGATTGTCTGGGAGCCATATAGAGATTATTTGGGTTCTCTGCCCGCATATTGTACGGCAGGCCAACACATATGGAGGTCCATCGTGCCGCTCATACATTTTTGGGTGATTGAAGGCCATCACCCCGAACGTGTTCGTCGACAGTTTGGGATGAAGCAAGGCGTACCGGACAATGTCGATACTTCAATTGAACTTCACAAGATAACGCTCCAAGGCAAGCAGGAAAAAAATTGGGTTCAAGAACATGCCACTCATATTGCTAAATGGGCTGCGCATGCCACAATTGCTGAAGCACCGCCCTTTCATGGGGTAATGAGCTACAATGACGAGTATATGGTGTGGTATCGTTCCATCACTGTTCGGCATATTACAAAAGAGACCTCATACTGGGACACTTTGGTAAGTTTACAAAGATTGTTCTATTATAAATGTACCTTGCTTTGCATAGTTTAGTTCCAAATCCTAACACTACTCTTCTATACTTGTGACAGGTTGAATCACAGTTGAGGATTATGGCGAAGTTCGAACCAGGGTCTGAGATCTACACGGACTGTATGAATGCCTTGCAATATGTTGAAGAAATCAGTCGATTGACCTTGGACGATGTACGCACTGTGGGCAACGCAAGTGAACCGGCTGTAAGGCGTGGTCGGCAAGCAGGTGGACGTCGAGGGCATGGAGGCCGTCAATCTAGTCAGTGCCATGCATCTAGTCGGCATCCCACAACTGTGAGCCGTCACACATCGGGTGGCCGTCACACACCCGTGCATGACCACACGATGGAGGAGGCAAGTCAGACATCAGATGAGATGATGCAGGACACTCGTTATGACATGGGCTCCATGGCACATGATGATGCGGGTCCATCCCATACGTTTGCCCAGACATGTCGGTCCCCATCCATGGTTCGCGATGATACCTGCCCACCCACATCCTCTCCCCCACCGACTACCGGCACTATCCCCGGAGATGTATGTGGTAGAGATGAGATGAGATTCATGCCCACCCCTGGTGCCATCCAGACAGAGATACCCACCCCCCCACCTGAGGCTTCACACAGTGAGGATCGGCCGCGAAGGCCGCAACGGACACGGACACGGACACATCCTCCTGACTGTGGGACTGGACATGGTACTCTCCCCTCTTATACTGATTACATATGCATCTCTTTATGGTTAAATGATTTGAATATGAGTATTTACTTGTGTTCTTTTCAGGCAAGGTGAGACCAGTCAAGGAACCAGTGAGGAGAAGAAAACGGGGATGATTTTCGATGGTCAATCGCATTGGTGGAACCAAAGGGTGAGACCAGTCAAAGGTCTTAGAATCCAACCTTGAATATTGTACATATCATTTTCTGCTTGAATCTTCTATTTCCTAACTCAAATGTCTTAGATGCCAATGACTTATTAAATTTCCTAACTCAAATGCCACCATTAAAGATTATAAAATTTATTAATCCATACTAAAATTTAGTAATCAAATGCCAATGATTGATTTAAATTTAAGGAATTTGCTGTTATTATTTTTCTTGATGACACAATCATCATCAACTCAAGGAAGCCTTAATTTCAACTACTTGGGATGTGTTAGACAATTCCTATTCACCATGCAGCTTTCACCTAGGACCAAATTTTCTGGTAAATCCTTAGGATTCCTGTTTATTCTTACTGCCTTCATCAATGTCCCTTTTGGTGTACTCTTTGTGCTTTTCATGCTTTCAGCCTGGACTTATGTGTAGAAACATTTACTTCTTTGTTACTTATTGCAGAAGAATCCTGATACTGCTGCTTTTATGTCGTTGCTTCTTTTTCAATTTTCTGACATTTTCTTTTTACCTCTCAAAGGAACTAAACTCTGAGGCTGATGCTCAAGCAAACTTGGCAGTCAATCTTGCTCGTGAGGCTCTCAAGAATTATATGGCTTTTTTTGGCTTTTAGTCATATACAATTAATTTCATAGATATCTGTGTATCTACTGCTGCAGATGGTCAAATCCAGGAGGATGTGGAAAAGTAATCAATTTATGGTAAGCTTCTGGATATGCTTATTTTGTGTTGTACTATAGAAAATGTCTTATACATTGACAAGTTTGTGTTACTCTTTGGGCTAAATTGTTTTGCTTTATGTAGGTTACCTGACTTATGATAATGAAACCCTGAAGAGTGGGATTTCTGTCTAAAACTCACTGCCATGATGAGCCATGTGAGTTGCTGGTTTACAAGCACATAGATGATTGGGCATCATATCAAGAAGCATTAGCATGATCTCTTGCAGCTTAACCATATTTGCAGTATTTTTTAATGTCATAGCAAGAGATAGGAAATTTTTTTTGTTGGTTGAACCCCTTGGCAGGAACCAGGGGTAAATTAACATGGTTTTGATTTTGATTAGCGATGCAAGTGAACCTCAAATTTATAGAAATATATCCAGCGAACTTAGAATGTGGTACACAAAGAAACAAGTGTGCACATTTTGATAATGCTTACATGTTTATTTGGGATGTACTTTTGCAAAGAAATAACTCGTGTCCATGTTGTTTATGCTTCACTTGGCTGTTTAATATATAGAGGGAATGAAAAGAAGAATTGAAATCTCACATTCAACAAGCACCCTTAAGTTGATAAGATCATGATTTTTCCTCTTTCCAGTGTTGTATTAGATTAATTGCTTTTCTAAAGTTACATGTTTCAAGGAAATTTGCTGCTTCATAGTACCATAGTGTGGCTATTATAATTTGCTTTTGTGTTGCATACTTGCGCATGGAAGGGGAAGCATAGAAGAGTATTTTTTTTAATAATTTCCTGTAACACAATTTCTCTCTCTCCCCCCTCCAGTTCCCCTTTTTTTCCACCTGAAATTGGTTGCCACAAATCAACACCTAATATAACTACCATCTTTATCCTTGTATACAATATAGATTTTTTTAATGTGAAATACAGAGAAGAATCTACTTAGAGTACCTTGGTTGGTTAGGAAATGAGCATTTATGTAGATGACTGATAAGTGAAAAATATCTGCTCAGAAATAGGCATTTGGAGTCTCGCATTGATCATTACAGTAATGTATGTTGTTATCTGTTTTTTTCATTTCAACGTCTCTTAGGTGTGTTTTTGCTTGCAACAGATGACTGATGAGGATGAGATAAGTAATGAAGGCATGGCCTCATTATGAGGGCAAGTTCTTGACTAGCTCTGCTGTTAAAAGTTGGTGTCAGCTAGTGAAGGAGCAGCGCAGTGTGCCTGCCTTAACTTGTCTCTTAAATGGATACCAATCTGGATTGTCCGGCAACATGTGACATAATTAAAGCATTTCCACTTTCAATTCAAGAAAAAATTGAGGATACTGTGGACAAAATGGTGTAAATTTCAGCTACTAAAAGGAAATCAAAGGCCAGCACGAAGCTTGACTTGCAACCAATTCAAACACGAAAGTCAAAGAAAGTTATGGTACACGCGAGTGATGACTTGGCAAGTCCTCAAAAGCTCCAACCAGACAGTGAAACAGATAGTGGAGACAAATCACGGCATTATGATCCAACTAAGAAGAATGAAAGCGTTTCTCAAAAGGAGGAGTCTGAGAATGACATATCACCAAGGCCAGCTTCCAACAATTTGGCTGAAAGTAGTACTGCACATATACCTGGACATAACACAGTTTCTTTGGCTAGTCGTCATAAAAGTTTGGTTGATCTGATACAGGTATAGAATTCAGTAAGTGTTTTGGATTCTAATATGCATTATTCTCAATCAACAACCGTTAAGCTTTTAAGTGCATTTGAATGTTCTGTTGTTCATGTTTGATTAAGTGTGTTTAACCCCTTCCCCTCTTTTCCATCTTCAATATCACAAAAGAATGTTCCTAATATCCAACACCACAAGTAGGTAAAATTAACAAAGAGATAGGAAAAGAAAAATATTATCAGTTTGCTTTCACATGGATTACCTCATGAATTTCAGAAAACTTATTTGAGGGGTAGAAATGTATTTGTTCTTATCGATGGTTTACATAACAAACCACCCCCTCCCCCCCCCCCCCCCTTCCCCCCGCCCCCCAAAAAAAAAGAAAAAAGAAAAGAATCTATTTGTGTTGTTCTTTTGGGATACATGTGAATTTAAGTTTTCTAGTATTATAAAAAGAAAAAGTGTTGACTTTGGCATCATGCTTCACTTTCCACAACTATCCAATCAGTTGTCTTAAAAAGCACTTAAATAGAAGGGTATCATTGGAAAGTATTAAGAATGCCCATTAGGAGTATATCTAACTGATGCAGTGCATCCTTGCAGCTGCATTGTTTTCCTTGGTACTTTATTTTTGGGAACGGTTTAAGTCTTGTGCATATTGTAACCAAAGTTGTTCGAGATAAGTGTTAGCTAGTTAGTTGTATAGTTTGCTCTGCCATGTGCAACTGATTTGAGTGAAGCTCTCCTATGTCATAAAAATAAAAATGTTTGCTAGTTAGTTACACAATTAGTCAACCAGATTCTAGGAGCCTATGTTGTAAGGTTAGGCAATGGCATGCATTCTTTCCAACTATAAGTAGGCAAGGCTATTGTATTTTGTAATCAGTTGTGATCTGAGTTCTAAAAGTACAGCCTAGAACAATTCTTTCCAACAGTGTCCTCCTAAAGAGTTGTGTTTCCACTTTACTTAATGGTAATGACTTAAAACTTGCAATGTTAAATGCAGTGCTTCGCCATTCCTCGTTCCTCATCACTTGGAGGCGACTTTATAGTTCCTTTTTTTTGCCATTTAGTTCATTTTAAAGTTATATTCCCCCTAAGCTTTCTCTAGCAATCATATGTTTTCTCACTTCCCATTCCAGTATGATATTTTCTGTCAGTCCTTTGGTGCCACCAATTTCAATCAAATTAGTCTCCAACTAATGCCAAACACACACTTAATGTTTCAATCAAATTAACTGTGGCCACTCATTAATCTTGATATCCCCAAGAAGTTTCATTCATTTTGTTTTTTAAGTGCCCAAAATTCCAATTAATTAGAAAGCCCATGGTGCAAGCCACACAACATAGCTTTTGGCTTCAAACTTGGACCATGCAAACCCAGTGGTTGGGTTTCCAATGGCTCCGATGCTTTTTGGCCCTGCTCAAAATGCAGCACAAATCCTTGATATGATTTAATTATGGAGTGGATGGCACAATGCTTCAATTTACCTAGTAGGAGTTCCTATTTTTTTTAATTGTTAAATATCCACTGCATTATGCATTTTGCATCACATTTACAGGTATTAAAGTGGTTGTCCCATGTATCTACTGTGCACTGCATTAATTGTTATTTATATATATTTTTTTAATACTTCCATTTCATGTTTTCAGATTACAGATGTTTGCTCAGCCTGTTTTGAGCAACGAACAGTTTTCACACAGCAGGTCTTGGCAAAGGCATTGAACCATATGGTATGTGTTTGTCATTTATGATCTGGTTGATGTACTTCATTTTCAGTTCTGTGTAAGTGGTAGTTGTATTTTTCAGGTTGATCAAACTCCTCTACCTCTTCTTTTCATGAGAACTGTGATTCAGGCAATTGATGCTTTTCCTACATTGGTAAGATTCTTCCCCTCTATATGTTACATTAGTATCCCAATTTACTATGCTGAGTTTATGTTAGACAATGATTTCAGGACTGGCTTCTTCTTGGTAAAATCTGTAATTTTGACATTTAGAGTCATATATCTTGGGTTTGTTGAAACTATGGGCTTTGTGAAATTTTCTTTCTGGTTCATTGCATGATGGTGATCAGGTTATTTTTTGGGGAAATTTTTTAGAAGATTTTTTGCTTCTTTCTGTTAATGAATTTTTACTGACCAAAAAAATTTTCTACTTATTTTTGGCCTTGAACCAAAGTACCAAGCATTTTGGGTGTATCTATCCATTTACATAGCTCAGTAGGTTTGTTAAATATGATTTTCTCTCCACATGTGTTAGTGCTTTGTGTCATATATTTTGCTCACAATTGGTCACAACCCCGGAAAAAAAAAGAGGGCTGTGGCAGGTTGATGGCTAATGTAAGTTTTTATTAAATTTCATATGAATGGATCCATTATAGATAAAAGTTGGGGAATTCCCTACATACATGAGACTAAGCTTTGTTATTGTGGTGGTATTTGTCACTATTAATGACCTAAAGTATCCCACTGAATGTGAATGTATTGTTTGTCTATGTGTGGTAGATACAAATTATAAATAACAATCTGGTTTCTCTATTTAGGTTGATTTTCTTATGGAGATTCTTTCCAAACTTGTGACTAGACAGGTATATTCCCTCAACATACAATTAGTTTATTTGAAACATACAAATAATAAATTTAATCAAGCATAATTATGGAACAACTGATTTTATATGTACCTATTGAGTGCAGGTGTGGAGAATGCCAAAACTGTGGGTTGGCTTTCTGAGATGTGTCTCAGACGCAGCCACATTATTTTGATGTATTGTTACAGGTATCATGTAATATAAATTATCAGGAATGCTTATTGCCTTGTGCTACATGCAATCAACAAAAAATGCGTGAGCATTTGAAAAGAACAAAACATTATATAAAGAAGTGGTAGTCTTTCTACTTTTGTGATAGCAACAAAGAAACATCTGAGTGTGAATTGGGTCAAGGCTCATTCGCCTCTCACGAAACAATTTCAAGCATGTCGTAGCGATTGTATCTGTAATATTCTTAATGTATATAAAAAAAAAATCATCAATTTCCCTACATGGTGTGTTTGTATAAGCTATTGCAAATTGCTTAACCAAACGGACTCATAATTATAAGTAAAGTAGGCATGCTACTGTTAATTAAGTCCCAATAATCCAAAGCAAACAATATTAGTGGAACACTAAAAATTCTCCAAGCTTTATCAAAAGAATCACAGATTTCATAATCAAAGAAAACACATTTACTCAAATTCACACTCAAAACACCCAAAATAAAATATAGAAATGCATTCACCACAGCAACAGAAAATAAGCTACATTAGAGAGAGAGAGAGATTGAGAGAAATGGAGGCATTACTGTCAGCAGCAGAGGTTTTGAGCTGTTCAAGAGCGGATAGCTTATTGGTCTTAAAAAGTACTCGAGTCTAAAGAAATCGAGTACTAAGCTGTATGTTTGTACACATATAATGAGGTATGCCCGATCCATACTCGAGTTTTTAGGCCTCGGGTACTATAGCAAAGTACTCGCGCCTCAGAAACTCGAGTACACCTGTGCAGTTATACATCATTGGGGTTGGCATGGCATGCAATGCATTTAGCGGACCCAGTACTGTGACAAAGTACTCGAGTTCTCTAAAATCGAGTACCACACCTCTTAGCTGCCGTACCCGAGGTATACTCGAGTGTAGAGAACTCGGGTACTATTACACTGTACTCGAGTTCTTCAAACTCGAGTAGTATGTGCCATACGTATTACTTACACCGACTTCCCTGGCAGCAGCAACCACCACAACCAATATAATGAATGGATAATTAATGGTACTCGAGTCTCTCGAACTCGAGTACCCCTTCACATACGTATCCCTGGCAGCAGCAACCACCACAACTAATATAATGAATGGATAATTAATGGTACTCGAGTCTCTAGAACTCGAGTACCCCTTCACATACGTATTACTTACACCGACTTCCCTGGCAGCAGCAACCACCACAACTAATATAATTAATGGTACTCGCGTCTCTGGAGCTCGAGTACCTCTTCACAATGCCCTCCCCGTCAGCTTTCTTCTTTCTATTTTGAGTAAGCATATTACTCTCGGCTATCTTTCCAAATTCTGTAAGAAGCTGTCCAACTGTGACCACCTTTCCAACTATCACCTATATTTCCAACTCAAGTCAGCGCAGTTACTGTGTAAGAACTGGAGGTACTAGTAGGTGGGTCACCATCTGCAAGTCTTTGAGTCTCAGTGTCAGTTCTCCATTCAAGACCAACGTGCTGTCCATTTAACCTTTGGGTCAACACTGCTGTGACCAGTAAGTAGAGATAATGGTTAAGTGTTTTGTTTTAGATTGTGTGACCAACGTGTTTTTTTTGCATGAGGCGTTTTTGTGCCCCCTACTGAGATTATTTTAACCATGTAAAACTGCTGATGTTTACACATCTGAATTTAAGTTTCAGAGATTGTCTTCATGGACATAAAATTCAAAAGTAGGAATATTAATTTGAACAAAATGCTCGTGTAAGTGATATTTTTTGACATTTGGATTTTATCTACACCAAAATTAAAATAGTTAGTGAAAGGCATGCAATTATTGTGTAAGATACCATAAATTTTGAACCCTATCATAGTAGAGACAGAAACATACATTAATTCCAAATTTTTGTAGTCAATTATAGATGTACGACATAGACAGTTATGTAGTCAATTTTTGTAGTCAGTTATGTAATTTCTTTAATCATAGACATGGGCGAAAAATGAAAACTGATATATTTTTAGAAATTTTAAAATTGGAAAAGTAACTTTCTAAATTTAAGGGAAGAAAAATCAAATCTGGACTAAATTTCAGAAACTTTTTTTTAATGGATAAGTTTCAGTAACTAAAAGTATATTTTAGCCATAATTAAATTGAGCTTAATACTTATCTTTCTTTTTTTTAACTGAAAAAAGTAGAATCGATATCTTAAAATTAACAAAAGTGCATAATACTTATCTTTCAATGACATTAAAAAAAAGAATTATAAATATAAATCTTTCAACAATTTGATAATATGAAAAATTATAAATAATAATAAAAAAATATGGAAGATTGTCAATAAAATAGAGTAGATTGACATTGGGCATCAAAAATAAATTTTAGTTTAGAATCATATTATATTTTATATGACCATTAAGGTTTGTTTACATAATTAGTTAAAATATAAATTGGGGATTTTTGGAAGTATAAATTGGGCATCAAAAAGAAATTTTAGTTTAGAATCATATTAAGTCTTGATATGACCATTAAGGTTTGTTTACATAATTACGAAATAGTGTTTGAATATAAATTGTTGTTATCATACGCAAGATCAGTTGCAAGTGGTTATACATTATGACAAATTTTATATTGATGCCAACAGGTCAGTGATGGATTTTCACTTTTTCTATGTATACTACGATGGAGAGATGTATTATCATGACTTGCATGGGTTGTCATACCAAGGCTCGAACCAAAAGCAAAATTGTGTTAGGGTGAAGCGTGGGATAGGCCTTATGAAATTGCAACGAAGAATATTGAAGGTGATGAGGTTAGACCACTCTAGGCATAACATTTCCATCGTGTATCGAGCACCTCAACGAGTTCTAGACACCCATGTTTTCTACAATTCACTACAGTTATCGAGTGGCGCCCAAGTGAAGATGATGTGGGAAATTGTTGAGCAAATGGTGGTGAAAGGATTTTTTGCTTCGGATCTCTATGTTACTGTTGAGCCCACCATAGTAGAGGCCGGGGAAGGTTCACAACACACAGTTTTAGATGGAACTATAGATGAGCACATTGAGTCAATACCATTACAATCTTATCAAGGGTGTGCAGAAAACACAAGAGATGAGTATGGTACTGAACCGTGGCAAACATTTCCCCATGCTTCACACTTTGAGGAGGAGCAAGGGCCCCAGGAAGTGCATGCTGGAGAGCATTTATCTCATGATGAGCTGCATGGGGGCACATCTGAACCCGAATATGATCACGGACTTGGTGACGATGCAACCGATATTGATGTTACTAGGGATGAGTTTGAGGAGCTTCTAGAAACCATGGGTGAACATGATGATGTTGATCATATCGAGGATGTGGTTGTAGAAGAGAATAGAGCCACATGCCCTGGTCCCAATCCTACGCCGGAATGGTTCACCAAAAACACTTGGGATAATATGTTTGATCCATCACCGGTTATGCAAGCAGAAGTATCAAGTTGGACGCCTGGGCAGCAGCCAATGAAAGGAATGGTATTCGCGACTAAATTCGTGGTGCGACATGCATTGACTTGGTACGCACTGCGAGAGAATTTTAGGTTTAAAACTGAGCATTCAGACTCAGAGAGGCTTATGGTGAGTTGTGAGGATGATTCCTGCCCATGGTCAGTCCGTGCGATCTGTTGCAAGGGAGACAATGTCTGGAAGATCGCAAAATGCAAGGGCCCCCACACGTGCGACAAAATTCAGAATGCTCATGATGGACGGATGATTGATTCGGTGTTCCTAGCATACGTACTTGAGCGCTATATACGAGAAGACCCCGCGTATAAGATAAAGAACTTACGTCACGTTGCTTTGGCAGACTTAAAACACGAAGTATCTCACTACAAGGTATTCTTTAACTTGCATTCTTTTTTCAATACATGGAAGTATAAGCATGATTGTAATTCCCAAAACCCATGAATACCTGATGTTATGAAAAATGAAATTGAATTGAAAAAAAAAAAAAAACAAACGAATAAAGAGAAAGAAATATTATCTTCATCTTATAGCCTTACAAGTCTTGATTTGTTTTCTTCAACTATAATTATTTGACTTGTACTTAATTTCTAACATAATCATTATGGTTCACATACAAGGTTTGGGATGCCAAACAAAAGGCCGTTGCAGCTATATACGGGGATTTTAAGGAGTCTTATGCAGAGTTGCCACGTTTTTTGGCAGGACTTAAGGATGCAAGTCCGGGTACAAAGTATAAGTTAAACGTGGACGATAATGATGAACCAGGAACCTGTACATTCAAGTCCGTATTTTGGGCGTTTCGTCCATGTATTATTGGGTTCAAGAACTGTAGGCCTGTGATTAGTATTGATGCAACCCACCTCTATGGAAAATATAAAGGGAAATTGATGATTGCAATGGCGACAGATGCTAATAATAAGATTTATCCACTAGCCTTCGCCGTTGTGGAGAGCGAGAGCACAGAGACTTGGGGTTGGTTCTTGGCTTGTATAAGAAGGTATGTTACTGACCGGAGACACCTGTGTGTCATATCTGACAGACACCCTGGGATACAAGCTATCTTCAGAGACACTAATCGAGACTATTTGCAGCCTCCCATGACAGAACATCGTTACTGCCTTCGTCATCTATGCAGTAACGTGAACACTAGATGGAACAATGAAACTTTAAAGAACCTAGTATGGAGGGCAGCAAGTGCAACCCAGGAGCGAAAGTTCAATGCCACCTTCGATTTAATTGAGAATGTGAACCGGGATGCGCACCAATATCTGAAGGATGTGCCCAAAGAGAAATGGGCTCTAACTTTTGACGAGGGTTACCGTTATGGGACGATGACTACAAACGTCTCCGAGTGCTTCAATGGTGTTCTAAAGGGTGCTCGTAGCCTGCCCATTACAGCAATGGTGAAATACACATGGTTCAAACTGAATGCTTATTTCGATGATCGTCGCAATAAGAGCATAGAGCAGTTGAATTCAGGGAAAAAATGGTGTAAATATGCCTTGGATATCTTCATGAGAAATAAGGAGAAGGCGGAGCATCACAGGGTGACAAGATTGAGTGCGCAACAACAGTCATATCAAGTAGATACACCGCATAATCCAGGGACTGCTGGACATGGGGATCACACACATGGAGTTAATTTGTTGCAAAGAACTTGCACATGTCAGAAATGGAAATTGTATAAGATACCATGTTCACATGTCATTGCAGTTTGTATTAGGTATCGACATGATGCAGAGCAGTACATTGACCAATGCTATAGCGTGGACGCACTGTTTCGGAGCTATGCTCCCGTTTTCCCTGTCTTGAAAGATAGATTATCATGGCCAGATCCTGAAGAAACTTGAAGGGTCCTCCCTAACCCCCAATTGATTCGAGAGAAAGGTCGCCCTGTCTCAACATGAATCAAGAATGAGATGGACGAGGGTGGGAAACGGCCTAGAACCACACCATGGAAGGAGGGCGGGAGGAAGGTGCAATGCGGGTTGTGTGACCAAGAGGGGCATAACCGAAGAACATGCCCTAAGCGGAATGAGGCCCCGGCGAGTGGTGGTCTCGCGGACTAGGTACGCTAAGTTTGAACCGTGGCATCCTTCTAATTATTGAACGTGCAGAGTACAAACATTTTTTGACTACTCGATATGTACATGCATCAGTCCATCTTATGTGTTATGCATTTACAGATACCATGCTATTCATAAGGAAGTCTATGAGTAGTTCAGTATAAGTTTTGATAAATTTGGGCGTACCTCAACCCCACAACAGACGAAAATTTGCCAAGCGATTTTTAATAAAATTTTGGAGAACAATTGGCTTTCTTTTCATTCAATGCAGCAAGTATGATTTATTTTCTTGTTATCAACTTTAACTTATCGCACTTGGTTGTGCCTTACTAAATAGTTACACTTATGCTAGACAGATCCTTCAGTTTATTTAATGCTTGGCTTGGTAGCTTAGAAATGGTAGACAAAGAAAATAGGTTTGAATTTAATCCTTCTGAGTTGTTTATCAATGATTGCCTTTATCTTTGGCCTGAGATGTTTGTCTATTAATACCTTCTTTTGTCTTCTTTAAACTCTGCCATATGCGGCATTATTGGCCTTAAATTGCTTGCTCAAGTCTAGCCTATATAAATGTAAGATTACAGCATGATATATTCAGTATGATTGAAAGGGAGGAGTGAGATGGGGTTAACATTTTTATTTGCTGTTTTGTCTTTAACAACTATTATCAACAAATTTAACTTAAGCAACTTACACTTTTTATTTTAATTATCAGAAAAGTCTTTTCTCCTTATTCATTTACTTATTTTGTTCTTCGCATGCAGGTGGTATGGCAAGCATGATTGGGCTTCCTTCAGATCGTGCACTTACTGATGATTACGAATGCGTAAGGTTCTCTGTCTTTCATAGATCTCTTGAGCTTCCCTTATGACCTGTATTGTTTCACTAATTTGCTGAGCACTCAATAGCTATAGTAGGGTATGTGCTTGTTTTATAAAAAAAAGGTTTAGGAAAATGAATCTGATTGGGTGGAAAGAAATATGAAATTTGGAAACATACTTGCTAGCGGGTGTGGTGCAAAATGATGCCAAACAATGCAATACATGAGCTGTAGAAGCAACACAGATGTCTGCAGAAACTACTAACAAGATGGTTAAATAGCCTAAATATTGTTAATGGATTGAAATTTGATCATTGGTTCATAATATGATGTTTATGTAGTGCAACATCCTATGATTGTTGCTGTTGTTTCTATCTGGCTGTTGAACTTTTTTTGGGATATTTAGTGGGATACTGCAGGACAAGAGCGTTTCAGGACAATCACTAGTAGCTATTACCGTGGAGCACATGGCATTATTGTAAGCTCTCTCTCTCTCTATCTCTCTCTCTCAAATTTTCAGCATTTTGCTCATGGTTCTGCCCTGACGATTTGGTGTGAATGTTGAACTTGTTTCACAATGTTCTTGGTGTATGTGCCAGATAGTTTATGATGTGACAGACCAAGAGAGCTTTAACAATGTTAAGCAATGGTTGAGTGAAATTGACCGATATGCTAGTGAGAATGTAAACAAGCTTCTGGTTGGAAACAAGTCTGACCTCACTACTAACAAAGTTGTGTCTTATGAAACGGCGAAGGTAGAACCATGGTCCTTCAATTGCTCTTCCTTGTTTTTTTCCTTTTACGGTATTATTGAGAACTCAAATAACACTGTTGCCTGTGATTTGATTGGGCTCTGAAGGCGTTTGCCAATGAAATTGGCATTCCATTCACATGAAGTTTTTACATTGTCCCCCATGTTAGCTTATTGAATCTTATTTGGTGATTAGCCTCATATATCCCCTTCACTCTATTTTGATGAAAAGTGTTAGTAATTTGTGGAAGGTCTGCGTACCAGTTGGATCAGGTTTTTAGGAGTGGAAATACTCTTTTTTGATTCAGCCATGTATGTTTGCTTAAATGGATCCCAAGTTGGATATGGCTTACTGATTAGTGCGCACACAACACACGTTTATGAATAGGTAAGCAATTTTACTAAAATGCACTGAAGCAGATGCGACCAATGTACGCGGGGAGTGTACAAATGGCACAAACACCTAAGTAGCTAGCACTTACAGAAAATAAAATAGGAAAAATTTGATTAAGTAATGGAAGTGGAATAGGGAATGACAAATCCCAAAAGCAAATAAAAAACGCTCTTCAGGAAAGTGAGCTTGGTAAGGTGAGTGAACCATGCTATACTTTTGTAGGTTTATCTTATTCCAGCATAATACTCCACATAAACACATTCCAGGCTAACCTCTTTCATCAAACTTTGCATGCTAAATCTCAGAAACCTCAGGCTAACCTCATGTAGTAAGACATGATCTACATACTCCTCATTCCTTTTACACTAGGTATCATTAATCCCAATTTCTTTTAATAACCCCCCTTGAGGATTTTCTGGAGGGCTTCTATGCAAACAATGAAAAGCTCCTCAGTGGAAGTGTGAGTTCACCAAATTTCATTCCAAGCAACATGTCTGCGGCAGCCAAGAAAGGCCTTATTTTAAAAAGCTAACCGCAAATAATTAGTACTACTGTTCTGCCAACCTCATGTATCTTCTCAAACCCCCCGCACCTTAGCTCCCTGCAAGAGCTCAAAATAAATTAACATGGTGTGCACCTCTCAATCTTGTAGAGGCATTTCAAAAATTAGGACACCTATGCAAAACCCCTGCAGACAAGCTATCTTACCGTTCTTAATGAGACCAGAAGAAGGCCTCTGTTTGAGTGTATTGGCTGCAATGGAATTTAGTTTGATTGATTTTTGTCAAATGAAATCCAAATTTGATCCCCTGTGTCGGCTATTTTTCCCTCCCTAAATAATGCTGTCACAAACTGACCAAGTGACCATTTTGACATCAACTCCTCTACATTCAACAACAGTTGCTTAGCACTCTCTTTGCTCATGAATACTGATTGTATCGAGTCTCAACCATGCTCATTCATCTATAGTATGAAGTACCCCCTTCCTCTCTGTGGGCAAATGCTATTTTGACTCTTCTTAATATTTTGTTCTTGGGTTTATCTGGTATGGAACTGAATTTCAGAATTTTTTTGTAAAAAATGGCAGGTGAAGATGCCACTGAGATGACAAAAACTACAGAGGAGAATAGGAGGTCAGCAGCAGAGAAAGAAGCTGAAGTTCGGGAAGTTTTACAAAATTTGAATTCAAAATTGCTATTAATTGGTAATATTGTTCATGATTCAGTTCCAATCAGCGATGACGAGGTATAGGAGTTGGAAAATTTCATTTCTTTTTTATTTATTATATCTAATGCTTATTCTGAATTGTGAATTTGTAACATGTATTGCAGGCAAATAATGAGGTGATCCGAGCATGGGGTGAGAAACGATTGGAGCCAAAACTAAAGAATCATGTTGATCTTGTTAAGCTCCTTGGAATTGCAGATTTTAAAGAAAGGTATTGAGGAAACTACTTTTGTTCAAAGCTTGAAAGCACGATGGTTTTCTTATATTGAACATGTTGTGGTGTACTTAACATGTTATAACTTGATTGGAGTAATATTTGGGTTTCAATTCACAACATTAATCTAAATCTGCATTTTTAATTCAATAAATATACTCTTAATCTATATTGATTCAACTGTTTACATTTTTTTTGGGTGCCATGTGGTTGCAGAAATCTAATTTTTTGATCAAATGAAAATGCAAAACATATTTGCTTCATGAATTTTTTTGAAAAATCGAAACATGTCTCTGCTCACTTCTCTACAAGAAAAAACTAAATAAGTAGAAAGGCTCCTATATCTAGGTTGAATTGTCTCAAGTTATTCATCCTGGCTTGATCAGTTTTCAAGTTTTAGTATCTGTACTTCTATAAATAAGTAAAGTTGATATGCTTCTGAAATATGGTTACTAAAATATATGAATCTGTAATTAGACAACAGTTAAATATGTTCTTGTTCAATTCAACCTGAACTACTGGTTTATACTCAGTGTAGTTGGTTAGTAGCTTCAAATTACTTTTGCACTTTAACTTATGTATTGTGGTAAACTTACTGAGTTTTTAACTTTGTGTAATTCATACTCGGTGAGAAAAAGATAGAGGTGTAAATCGTATTCCTTGGCCATTCCAAGTATCTTTACACCTACTCAGTATCTCTACACAAATTATTGTCCTTTCACTTCTACTGCTTGTATTTATTACTCCTTTGTAGACAAATTGCTAGGCTTTGTATCACTAAAACAATCTCAACAGATATATGCTTGTATTAGCTCAAGATGATGTTAATTTGGTTTAATTACTATCCCCAATATGCGTGAACTATAGGTGCCCATATAGCAGGAGGCAGAGGCTTCTATTTGAAAGGAGATGGCGTGTGTCTTAATCAAGCTCTTATTAACTTTGGTCTTGATTTTTTGGAGAAAAGGGGACATACATTATTGCATACTCCATTCTTCATGAGAAAAGAGGTCATGGCTAGGTGTGCTCAATTAGCACAATTTGATGAAGAGCTTTACAAGGTAATATTTTTAAATTGTTGAAAATATTCCCTTGTCTTTCTTTCTTTGACTTTTTGGTTTCTAGCAATTTTTTTTTGCTTTTCTTCTTTCTCTGTTCTTGTTTTAACTTTTGTGACCTCTTATGTACTTTTTACGCACTCTTTTTTAATGGTAGTAATTATCAAGAAAAGAAAATGGGTGAGAAAGTGTGGGAACCTGGGAGGATCTGACATCATAAAATCTTCATTCAATTTCTTTTCCTACATCTTCTGTACAGGTACATGAGCTAACTAAAGTGGTTGTCATTTAATAGGTAACAGGTGAGGGAGATGACAAATATCTGATTGCTACTGCTGAACAGCCGCTTTGTGCGTATCATTTGGAAGATTGGATCCATCCTTCTGAGCTACCAATAAGGTTGTAATATTCTTCCTGAAGCTTGTTCCTATGACTAGAAAGTAGCCTTTTGCTCATAAATAATTCAAATTTTCCCTAGGTATGCTGGATATTCGTCTTGCTTCCGTAAAGAGGCTGGTGCATATGGTCGAGATACTCTGGGAATATTCAGAGTTCATCAGTTTGAGAAGGTGGAGCAGTTTTGTATTACCAGCCCTGATAATGATGAATCTTGGGCCATGCATGAGGAAATGATCAAAAACTCTGAAGATTTCTACAAGATGGTGTGTTGAATTTTCCTTTCATCATTTTTAATTTCCTTATGTTTTAAGACTCCTTGAGTAGGATATTAATGAGGAGGTTAGCTTTGTGCATGCCACATGATATCGGTGATCCAAGGACAATTTTTGATCGTCAATATCTATATCTTTCCAAGTTAAGAATGCGGATATGTTTGTGTATTTTGCATAGAAATTTGTGTTTAAGTCAAGACATAGTGGTATACTTTGTGTATTGGTGGACTCTTTTCCTCTCCGCATTTCATGTAGGAGAAACATGAGGTCCTATAGATGAATCTAATTTAATTTAATTTTCCTCCTGCTTTTCGCTCTCTAAATCTAATTTAATTTTCCATGTTTCAGCTAAACCTCCCCTATCAAGTTGTTTCTATCGTTTCTGGTGCTCTGAATGATGTAGCTTCAAAGAATCTTTCATGTGGATTCATATGCATGGCTAAGAGAAGCCAAACTTGCAAATCAATAATTTCCATTCCTTCTTTCATTGTCAGTCCAATATAACAATTTAATGTATCATTTATTTTTATTTTTTTTACTCTAGTGTTTCGCATCAACCAGCTGATGGTTTGTGGTATTCACAGGGCTCTTACACTCTCAAGATGACACTGGAGGATGGTAACAATCAACTGTTGACCTGCATTAGCTTCAAATTCAGTATCAGCATTGGATCTTCTGCGTCTGATAGTTGAATACCTTGCTCATGTTTGCGGTGTTGCAACGTGGTGTTGATTAGAAAATGACTTGTGGCCATGAAGCTACAAGGTATCCAGTTTTCTCATCCTCATAAGCCTTGTCAGAGTCAGAATCATATTGTTCCTCCTTGCTCCCACAATGGATGTCAAAATATATTGGTCCAAGATACAGTGAACTCTCTTATTTGTATGCTTAATAGGGACATTTCCCAGACAGAGAGGTCAGATAGTGAAGATGTCAGTGGATTGGTCGAAGAATGGCCTTCTAAGAAAGACATAGGCCATATGTTTGAGTTTATAGCATGTTATGTTGCATGTGAAAGAGCTAATGTCTCAAAAAGTGTCCTGAGTCAGATTTTAGAATACTTGACATCACAAAATATTGAGTTTAAACCATAATTTTCACCAAGCACTTATAATTCTTGCAAACACTAATACAAGTACATCTTTTCGTAACATACCAACAACGAACAACAGGGAAAAAATGAGCAAGTGATTTCCTATAAACTTAGCCAAAAGTAATGAACAATTCATCTTTAGATTTGCAAAAGGTGCACGTACAATAGGATCATTTTCCCTCATGATCAACAACATTTTGTATTGCACAAAACGTGTAGACATCAACAACAACGTTGAATGTTCGTAGGTAGAAATTTTTGGAAGTCATCATTGCTTGAATCTGAGAAGTCTGAAATGTCACTTTCATCATCTAACGCAGTAATTTCATTAATAGACTTCATGGCTCACTCTTGCGCCTTCCCCTTTAGATGCTTCCTAGCTTTTTGGACTGCATGAAAACGGTCTAACCGCCTTTGCATTTGATTGTTCTCTTGTTCAAGGCGAGCAAGTATGTTGGCAGGCTCATCTCTAGGTAACTCGGCTGAGCGTGCCTTAGGAACTCGTAACCCGTGCCATCGACAATACTCCTCCAACTCACACCTCTTCTCGTATAGGGTTGACCATGGTGGTTCTGCTACGGTGAACTCCATTGCGGTGGTATCTGTACTTAGTTTTGTAGGTTTGCCGACCATGATGTGGCCAACGCTTCCAAGACTCTCGTACGTGTATATTGGCATGTTAACGAAATCTCTCTTCTTTCCAACCCATTTCCCTCCATAGTGGTCTGTGTATGTTTGTAGTTGTTGATCCGCCGGAACTTGTGATAATTCAGTTGTTGAAGTAGATTGAAACTTGTTTCTACGTGTACGAGATGATGTTGAGGCGTTGCGACTCATAGCTTACTCAACCTACAAAGTTAGTGGTGTAGGAATAAGAAAAGAATTGTGGTACATTTATAACCTCATTCCACTGTGTATTCAATAATAAAATTTAACATATTCAGGCTTGTCATGTCAATACAGGCTGGAAAACCACGATACGAATTTTTTGTTCAAATGTTCCCAATGTCATAGTGAGATTCTCTTATTCTGGGCAGTAGTTGCAGTGTACTGCCATGACTATTCAGCTGAACAGTATTCATGTGAAGAGTATTTAGCATGATTGTGTTTCATCTGACATGAACTTGACAAGACAATACTGAGTTGTGTTAAATGCATCATAAACTTTTCAGGGTCTTCGCATCCTTGAAAACGGTGCATTGCAAAATGATGCAGATCCGTGTATTGACGTGAGTGTGAATGATATGACTAGATAGGGTTCAACAAAGGCCGAGCTATTGAGCAGGACATGTAGCACTATGAATATCGTTGTAGCAATGGTGGACAAACCGACCCCCAAACTCGAGAATTTGTTTTAATAAATTTAGATTTTGAATAAGGGCTCTCAACCTAAACTTGTTGTCTCCAATTATATATGTAAGTACACAAAGATGGATCGAAACTGACCAAAATGGAACAAAGTGGACTGAATGGACCAAATTAGACCAAATCAGACCAAATCAGACCAATCCAGATTAGTACTCGCGCTTCAAAAACTCGGGTACTTTTCACAGTACTCGATCACATGAAGCTCGAGTCTTACTCGGGCATAACCCACAACAGTTCCAGTGTCAATCCAGATTGGTAACCGAGTTTCCTAAACTCGGGTACCAGATCGTACAGTACTCGAGTTTATTAAACTCGAGTACTTGGGGACATTTTTTTAACATTGATATTCCACGCTGGCATGCCACGGTGGAAGTGTAAAATCCAGTACTCGAGTACTGGAAAAAGTGGTACATCCCCAATTAGTTCCGAAACAGTGGTTTCTGCCTAAATTTTTTTAGAAAGGGTGGTATTGGGCCGATTTGCCCTTAATTTTTCTTGTTTCTTTTCCAGCCCGTTGGGCATTTATTGTGTGCCCAATGATTGTTTATTTTGGCCCATTGGAGTACCTAGTTACCATTGGGTTAACCTATTGGATTCAGCTTATTTACTAAGCAAACATTTCTCTCTTCAGCACGTATCTCTCTCATCTCCTAGACCTGCTCTCTCCTTCTCTGCTCTTCTGTTCTTTTTTGAGAAGTGTTATATCTATAACATTTTCACAATAAATCACTTCTGAAGCATCGATGTGGCAAAATGGGTGCTGCACCCACGTCCGACGCAGCCCAATGCGGGGTGTGGCAGGCGACGCCATTGCCCGCATGTTGGTGCAGCGTCCAAATTTTTTTCGTTTCCCAATACGCGCCAATTCGGTGCCAACTTGGGCCAATTCACGCTGAATCGGGCCTATTCGGTCTGTATCGGCCGAAACGGACCGATTTAGTTCGTACCGGCGCCGAATTGGCCGATTCAGGCCGAAGTTCAAAAATAAAAAAGGTGCAAAACGCACCGTTTAGCCGAAATTCAAAAAAAGAAAGAAAAAGAAAGAGGTGCAAAACACGTCGTTTGAACTTAACAACAAACTCCTAAACTATTTGCTTAGTTGCTCTTCGATTCATTCTTCAGCTCTCCTCTCACTCTCTGTGCTCCGTCTCCCCAGTCCCCTCTCAGCTGCTCTCTGTCTCCCCTCTCTCACAGACGCACTCAATCACTCCCTAAGACACAATCTCACTCTCCGTCTATTCTTTGCATGACTCTTGGTCTCAAGCTCACCTCACCTCACCTCACCGACCCACTCTCAACTCAGATATCAAACTAATCAAAGTTTTATCTCAGTTTTTCAATCTCAAGCTCATTATACTCTCACATGCTCTATTACTCATACTGAATCTGTGATCTGATTTTTAAAATTTTTTATATAAACTGTAATGTTGTGACTTAGGTTTGATTTTTAATTTAGTTAATAGTTATTATATATTTGTCAAATTATTTGTAGGTTAAATTGAATTTATTGAATTTGCAATGGATGAAGTTACTATCATAGAAACTTCGCCTTCATCTAATGAAGAAGTGCCAAATGATGAAGCTCCTCTTTGGCAGTATGTGGCTAAATTAGAAAAACCACTTGGTTCTACTGTTAAATCAAGTGGAAACACATACTTTAAGTGCAACTATTGTGGTGGAGTTTACAATTATATGAAAAATTATGCTTAGCAATATATAGAAAATATAAATAAAAATATTTTTAATATCCGCACCCTACTTCTTAAAAAATTGCCGAGTCCCGCACCCGTATTCGCATCCTCACTTGCACCCGAATTCGGAAACGCACCCGTGCTTCATAACAAATTACATGTGGTAAATTGTTATTAGTTCTATTTTCAAACCACAACTTAAAGTACTTTTTTACCCACTTATAACAACCAATAACAACCTACCACTTAAGATTTGTTCTAACAATGTTGTGAATATAGCATTTATCTTCTTTTTCTCTCATAGATTTTTGCTTTTGTTTTTGGGTTAAGGAAAGGCAAATATAAGGTTGTTCTTGATTCTGCGTGATTGGAAGTGCATCTATCTCAAATATTGTTGCTATAATTTAATCCTAGGGGTTGTTTGGCCAAGAGGACCATTAGCACCAAGTTTTACTAAATTAAACCTTTAAGGACAACGTCATTGCGTGATTCTACAACTTTGTGATATCTTTCTTTCTCTTTTAATTTCCATTATTTCTAATTTTTAAGGTTTACATTGTTAAATCAAACTTGTTTTTTCTTAGCTATTTTTCAACATTTCGCACCCTTCTCTGACAAGAGCAAAGTGGCACTGTTTGGTTTTATTCTTTCCTCCAGATTAGACCAAAAGTTCTATAGCTTGGTGACCCAGCCCATGAGTTCCAAAGCCTTCAACCATTGTTGTCCAGGTTATAAAAACACACTCTAGCAGAAGAAATGTTTCCGCATCTTATGTACAAATTTAAGATAGAGGTTTCCAAGTGTCTAGTTTCTTCCATAGATCTGTAAAACAAGTTTCTTATAAAGTAACCATAGATTCACTTACTCAATTGCAGAGCTCTCAGATGAGTATATACGTCAAGCATGCATCTGAAATTCTGGGCTCCAAGTTCAGTATTTGCAGCTTGCATTTGACGGAATAAATTTATGGCGTCCTTAATATATCCATTTTGAATGAAACCTGACCTCATAGCTCCTAAAGTAACATTGTTTTTATTAGGAATTTATCTAAACAAAAAATCAACTTCGCAAAACCCAGTTATAATGACTAAGCAATCTATCTATCCACACTGAAAGATCTAGTGTATAATTTGTGCAATATAATGTATTTTTATGCACGAACACTTCATTTTAATTTCATCATATCATGGAAGGAAATATAATACAGATCTGTTTCTTTTTGATTTCGCATCACCTCTTATTTAATGTCCAAACAAAGTCGAATAAAATTTTTACCACTTCACATCTCTCATTCTAAACATATTCTTAAAGAAAAATAAATAATACATAGCCCAAATAATGCATTCTGAGAACTCTTTTTAAAAAAATGAAGATAAACCCATGAACATTTAAGCTTGTTGAAGTAAATTAAAAATGGAGACTTATATAGTAATAAAGTGAAGCACTAATGACCTGTTTGAATGGAGGGGGGAAGGAGGGGAAGTGGTGGGGAGTAGAGTAGAGTTTGCTAAAAATAAGCTAATTTTGTACTAAATCTACTATTCTCTACTCTACTCTCTTTCCCTCTCCCTCTCCCTCAATTCAAATGGACCATAAGTTTCATGGCTTTGTTGATGATGCAAATTAAAACATATAATACAAATACTGATAAACCCATTGCCCATCAAAGAAACAATGTTAACCTGATGGATGAGATGGCTACACCTAGCAAACAAGTCTGGTTGGATTCGGTTTCAGACACCTTACCCACTATTTGATAAGTGCATTAGCTAAGCCAAGATCACAATTTACTAGGTCCAACCTCATGGATGCAACTTTGAATTTTTTTTAGGACCTTGATGCACCAAAAACTCAACAAGGCTACACTCTTGATAACCTTTTGGAAGAACATAATACTTTACATTCACAAGTTACCATTAAAGGACACTGATAATATAAATTTTTGTTTTTGGATGAGTGAGATATTATTAATTACTAGAAAGCTCAATTCAACTGCAAACACCAAGAAAAACAATCACAGCAGCACAGGAGCAGATATCAAAATAGTACAGCTCCAGACACATGCCAACAAAAAAACAAAACCCCGCAAAACAGAGCAAACCTTATTAGCTAGGCAGAATACAAATGACTCTAAGTAAGATTAGAGTTTACATAGCTACCTCTAGTCTCCACCCTTAGTTTAACCTCTCCCTTTACAGACTTCATAGTGCATAATGCCCTCCTCGCTTATATTTGTATTCCTTTGGTGCCATATATGATACACAGTAGCACCTAGGCCAATGTACACATTACAAGTTGACAACCCTTAGAGATTTTCCCTTCCGCTGATTTTCTTTCTCACCCACAGAAAAAAAGGGAAATAATTAAGAACTTCATTAATTCTTTCCAAATTCCTCTAGTGAAAAAGCACTCAAAGAACAAGTGGGCTCTACATTCTAAGCTTTTCCTGCAGAGTACACACTTTAGATTACCAGTGTAACATCAATTTAGCATTCTGTCCTGGAATAACTTGAGAGATCAGGATGATTTTCAACCATCCTACTGTTGGAAGTCTAGCTATGATGTACACCCTATTTCTGCACTTGAATAGGTAAACAAAGTGTACTTCGGATGGAACAAGTGTTTGATCTAACTTGCTTCTAACGCCAGTTTTTATCTTTCAGAACACTTGAAACCCTTGCATTTGACCTGCTGTTCATATATGACTCAACTACCATACTTCTGAATTAGGACTCCATCCGGATGCCATCAATTATGCCATAGGACAACGCAACAACCTGATCTCAAATTAAACTTCAGTAATGGCAAGACAGTGCTTCTCAGATTTAGAATTTTCCTCAAGCCCCAAGAGCTATTTTGAGGAATGTTAAACACACCAGAAACTCGTCTATCAAGAATTATATTGAACGCAAGCTACCCAAACAGATCCCATATTTGTCTCATTATGGCTGCTTTGTATCATTCTTGCACCCCTTTCAAATTTAATCCACATTCCATTTGGCTTGCATAAAATATCCCAGGATATGTTTTATGTTAGCCCTTAGAGCTGAACCATCCTTTCCTTTCCATAGGTAACTACTAAATTTCTGTTCAATAGCCTTGTATATGACCAAAAACACACGTTGATCCTGACACAACATTAAGGTCATAAATATACTCAAACATATGAATATATGTATACATATATGTATGAATGTATGCACATAGGTAGGGGTAATAAGTTGATGAATTAGCATGACAACGAGCTTTCTTCCTCGTCCTTCACTTTTATGTTGAAAGATCGTTAGCAACAAGTAAGTTGAAATCTTCATAATATAAATCATAAGTATTAGGAGACAAAAAAGGAACAAATTATAAGAATCAGATACAGGATATATAAAGCAAATTATTTAGCTTAATTCTTCATGTGGCCAAACTCCCAAAACAAGAATAATGAATGCTTATATATAGTAAAACAAGTAGAATTTACTAATCAAAAAAACAAGTAGAATTCCCATTTATAATTTTTTGAAGCAGGAAAGCTGCAACATTGAATATGATAGTATATATTACATATATGGTTGCCAAAATGGCCAAATAGCACTAATTTATGAAGTTTACAGCAAAATAGCACTGTTCGCAAACTTTGTAGCATAAAACCACCATTTTGGAACTTAATTTTGTGAAAATCGAGTTCCACATAGAACTCGATTTCACTGATGTTGAGTTCCATGAGTAAATAGCCACAGCCACGGTAGCACTTGGTGACGTGGCTTTTCTCAATAAAAAATGCCACGTGGAACTTGATATTCAAAAAATTGAGTTTTATACAAAACTTTTTTAGTTGAAACTCGATAACGCTAGTAACGTGTTCTGTGTAAACTTTTTTTTTTTTTTTTTTAAATAAAGTGGAAATACCATCGGGTTCTATATGATAAACTTTTTTTTAACTTGAAGCAGGAAAGCTGCAACATTGAATATGATAGTATATATTATATATATGATTATAAAATCAAACACAATGGAACTTGCAGTTGAAATCAAATTTTAGTGACAAACTTGGATATCTTGTTCAAATCACTTATAAAACCATAAGAGAAATACCATTTATAGTAATAACTAACAATTCATATGAAAAATTAAAATATTATCAGTATCATATAACTTAAAATGTAAGTTTCAGATTGTTTCTCACATCAACGCCCCTTTCATTTGACCACTTTTTTTCCCAATATGTCAGTTATTCTTACTTCCTTTCATTTTCCCTTTTTCCTACCTCTCTTCTTGGGGAAGACATTACATGGGCCTATTTCTTAATTCTGGTTTTCCAAGCTCAGTTTGGCTTCGATATCTTAAATTAGGTTATTTGTGTTGGCTTTTTTTTTTGGGGGGGGGGAGTGTCTACAGGGCAAGCATGACTAAATGCGATATATTTTTCCTAATGAGAAAATTCAAAAAATTCATGTCAACGTTGACTTCAAATTTACTAGTAAGATAATTATTATCTAAGCGCTTCACAAAAGAAAGAAAGAAAAAAAAAGAAAGAGAAAAAAAAAAAAGCAATATCAAATAGAGAAAAGGAAATGCATTTGAACAAAAGAGATGAAAAGCAAGTGTACCTTTGAACATACTCAGCCACCCCATGTTTAGAATGGGTACCACCACCTGGGAACCACCAGAGCCGATTCTTCTCATGCACCTGATTTTGTCAAGTTGTGTATGATTCACACTGCTTGACCACATATAATCCCTGCTGGGTGGCCATCTTATAATATTCTGGTAGTGCAATCAAGCAAAACAAGAGTGTCTCAGGTGGAGGGCAATGCCACTCAAGTTCTCTTCTGCCAACTGCATATTAAGATTAAGCTGAACTATCATTCAGCCCCCTACTATTTGAACATGTGGACACCAAACCAAAAACCAAGATAATGTCTCGGCATGGATATTAGAATGCACCACTCAATTGATAAAGATTGACAAATACTACCGCACAAATTCCTGTATCATCCTACTTAAGCACATCAATATCTCGAAAACCTCCTCCATTCGCAGAAACAAATCCATGGATCACCCCTTTATCCTCAACTCAACTCCACCCTGGCTTCTTCAGATCCTTCTCATACATTACTCTCCTTCTTCAACTTCACCCCATTGTCCAACACTTTCCTTTACATTACTCAACAGAGTATGATACGCACTATTATCAGGTTCCAATTTCAAAAGCCTGTGTGCCATATATTCCTTGAGTTTTGTCTTCATGAACTCTACAAGCCGCAAGAAGAGCATTCCAAATCCTACTATCAGGAAAAATCCCCATTTTCATTATTATGGTATGGCCATTGGCCAATGCCTCTTTAAGCTTTCATTATTGACCGAAAAGCACCACCATACAAGTGTAATGATCCAAATCAGGTTGAAGACCAAATATCCATTTCATAGAATTATAAACTTCACACCCTTCTATAACAAGACCAGAATGGAGCTCAAGAAGGTGATACAGTTTGGTATTATTCTTTCCTCCAGCATTATACCAAAAAGTTCTAGGGCTTCAAGGCCAAGCCCATGGCTTCCAAAGCCTTCAATCATTGTTGTCCCGGTTACTATATCTTTGACCAACATATTATCAAAACACATTCTAGCAGAAGAAATGTTTCCACATCTAATGCACATGTTTAAGACAGAGTTTTCCATGTGTGTTGTTCCGTCCATGGATTTGTAAAACAAGTTTCTTATACAGTAGCAATGATTGCCTTACCCAATTGCACTGCTGCCAGATGCGTATACACATCTGGAATGCTTGTCATAATCTCAGCCCTGGCCTCAAAATTTGCAGCTTGCATTTGATGGAACAAATTTAATGGCATCCTTAATATATCCATTTGGATGAATCCCAGCGGCATAGCTCCAAACTTAACAGTGTTTCTCTGGGGAATTTCTTTAAACAATTGAGCTGATATCTCTGTTTCTGCACATTTAGCAGAAAAATCCAAAAAAGAAGTCAACAAAACATCATTGCTAAAACCAGCTTTAATGGCTAAACAGTGTATCTGTTCACTTGTAATGGATCTCTAGACTTCACAAATGCTGATATGAATAATGTTAAAAGTCTCAATGCTGAGTGTAGATATACCCTGCATTTCGCTAACCAATTCACTAACTTTTCAACATTCCCCTTCATGGAATAAAAGGAAATCAGAATATTCCACGAAACATCATCCTTTCAGTCAATCTTGCTGAAAAATATTCAAACTTCTTCAACACTACCTGTCCTAGTACACACTTTCAAAACTGAATTTTGTACTGACCCATCTGTTTCTAACCCACTCTTGATTGCATAAACATGAAGTTGCCTCCCATGAATCAAACTATCACCAGCACAACAAGCCGGCAACATTACCATCAACGTCACTGAATTGGGTTCAGACTTTACCATCATTTCCCAGAACAAATCAAAAGCATTACTAACGCTTCCCTCACAAAAATACCCCAAAATCATCGACATCCAAGAAACCAAATCTCTCTGTGACATCTCATCAAACACCTTACGTGCAAAACAGACACACCCCTCAAATATTGCATTGCAAAGATACACATCAAACCGAAAACCCATTTTCGTTGAGACACAATGGACCATCTATCCATATAAGAAAAAGCTGAATAAAAAAGACCCACATTAATGATCAAATTCCATGTAATAGTATGAGCTTTATTTTTTCTTCTCAAAAAACAAGTACGAGGTTTATTTTTTTAACAAGTCTCATTAAATCACGGTTTAAATCTCTCAGTTCATTTCCTGTTATTATAATTTATAACTACGTAATTATTATTACTTTTGTTTCTTAAAAAAAATAACTTCGGAATTTTTCTCATAAAAAAAAAAAAAAAAAAAACTATCAAATTTTATATACATAGGGTATCTAAAGGATGCTGTTTCTTTATAGATTTAGACGAAAAGACCAAGTTGATTCATTTTTACAAAAATGAAAGACTTATTAATTGACAAAAAAGTAAAATTTTTAAGGATTTATTTGAGAATTGAAATTAAGGTCTAGGACTAAATTGAATATTAGCTTTGATTTTTTTAAAAACTAGTTGAAGGCAAGTGTGCTACATGGTTTTTAATGATCAACGTATGCGTTCTTCCCTAAAAGTCTTTCAATGTTTCTATGAAGTTATTGTTGATTTTGGAGAAATTACACAAAAAGGCTCACAATTTGGAAATTGTTTCTATTTAAAAGCTTTCCACATATTTATTATTTATTCTCATTATTCTGGATAGTAATGGAGCAAAAAAACGCTAAAAAGCAAAAAATTACTAATTAAACTCTGCGTTTCCCTTAAAATTTATTCATAAACTATTGATTGTTTATTGGGAGAGTGAGAGATGACTAGACATATTAAAGAATTTTTTTTCTTATTAATTGAAATAGCAATATTGTTTTTTAGTTAGTATTTTATATTTTAATTTTAGGTTTGATGATTTTTTAGATTAATTTTTTTATAAATAAATTAAGTTGTTTAATTGATAACTAAAATGACATGTTATGATTTTCATTGGACCAGCTAGCTCATGTGATAGTTTAGGTGGCACTTGATGGGCAGCTAGGTATGGTGCATGAATTGAAGTGTCCAATTGGAAACAATATATAAAGTTAGGGGAGCAAATCAAAATTTTTAAAACAATAGGGAGTAAAATCAAAATTATTCTATTTTATAGGTGTAATTAGCATAATTTTCAATTTATTCTATTTAGATTTTAAACAATTTATTGAATTACTTAAAGTTTTTTAGCCTATTTATTCAATATGGTATAGTTGAATTCACATAGCATGATTTAATTAAACCAACTTAGCTTAGGTAATTAATTGGCTTTTGTGGCATTTAGTGGCCACCATTTCAACAAAAAGACTTGAATCAAAGGGGGCAAATCAAAATTACTGCAAGCATTAAGGATATAAGAAATTTAATCAAAATTTATCAATTGAGCTAAACTAAAATCTATTTTACATCACAGATTTTTTTTTCTTCTTTTTTTGGGAGTTAAATTTGTCCACATCATTTCTTGATTCAAAGTTATGTATATCAAAATACAAAGCTTCCTCGCAAGTGGGAGAAAGTCCTCAATCTAAACAACATAATCAACTAAATTCCTAACGAATTTTGCTAAACAATGAGGGTCTATTTGGTAAGTGATTCCAAACAACAGTTTTTAATGTTTAAAAATATTGAATTTGTCAAACTTACCATTTTTTTTTTTTTCTAAAAACACATTCATATACCAAACACACATTTATATGTTTTCACATTTTTAAATATGTTATTTGAAACTAGGTGCAAAACATATTTTTTACATTATAAGTATTTTTAACACATGTTTTTATAACACTTTTTAAGCTTTAATTTTTACATTATTTTGGACAACAATACTTGAAAACCGCTACCATATAAGCCCTAGGGTTTTTTTTTTTTTTTTGAAAGCAAGCCCTGGGGTATTGAGTTAGCAGCCCGTGCTACATGAGATAGAGAACTCCATCGCAAACCCTTTTTTTTATATAGGATAAACTACACAATTTCATTAAATAAAATAAAAAAACACTAAACTAAACTGGATCAATACAGTTCAAGCTGGAGGAGACACCTCCAACCGAAATTGACAATTGAGACGACAGTACAATAAAATCTGCTAGATCTAACCCAACTGCCATATTTATCTAATTCCCCAAAACAACTGTCACAGTGACAAAATGAAAGAATTCCTATAGAGAACAACATCTTTGGTATCTCTATTTTCCCAACTTTTGACGACCCAACAAATTTTCGCTAATCTTCAGATATCACTCTTTGTCGGGCTAGATCTTTCTTGGTATTGAGGGTACTCCCAACTGATCACTTTTATTATATTTGGGATGTTAAAAACTTCCAAATCTTTGACCACACTGGTTGCCCATTTGAGCTCTCGGCTAAATTTGTTTCTCTTGCAACAATCCTAGCCACATAATAACTAGATGCGACTGTGTAGCATTGGCGGGCCTGGACTTTCCTTAGTAGAGAACGCTACAATATTGAGGAACCACAGACAAAGAGGATCAAAGACTCGAGGGATTAATGGCTGATTTTGTAGCATCTAGTGAAATTGACGTGGAAGGCTAAATGTTTTCTGTTCATTATCTGTAACTGTATGTCACCATTTTTCTTCCTACTATTACTAGTCCAGTTCTTTTCTTATTTTCTCCTCTAGACATACTAGCTTCTTTTTTTTCTTTTTAATATTATCAGGTGGGCATAATATAGATTTTTTCTTGTTGTCTTGTTGGTGCACTTCCATTTATTTAATTAATGGAAGGACAGGATCAAATGTCCAAGAAGCTTGAAGCTGTAGTTAGAGGGATAGTTACAACAGTGATATTGAAGTATCAGCCAAGTAGCTATGGTCCTCTCACACCCACCTTAGGGCTTAGGCTCCTGCGAAAGTGGTCAAGGACCCAGAATGGTCAAGCATTTAAATTGACTGTCAATTGGCTCTTTTTATTGATTAAATCTTTTTTTGTTTTTGGTGTCCTGCAAATTTAATGTTCTTTTATACTTCTAATGATATGCAGATATAAATACTTCCTATCAATCTCTTTCCTTATTGCAAAGTTACCATCCAATGCCTCTATAATTTGGAAGATAGGGATGGAAGACAGGTTAACATCTGGAGAGATAGGTGGCTGCCAACACTATGCACATTCAGAGTGGTTTCACCAAGACATCCTCAATCTGCAGCAAATTATGTGTGTGACTTGCTGGATGATAATACAAAGACTTGTTGAAAGGATGTTCTGGACAGGTTGTTTATGTCAAAAGAAGCTGCTGTCATTTAAAGCATTCCATGAAATTCTCAACATTCTGACGACAGTATCTTTTGGGTGGTGCAAAAACTGGAGATTTTCAGTTCGGAGTGCATACGGTTTGTTGGACCACGAGGCAATGTCAGGATTAGGAGAGGCTTTAAACAATCACAGCTCAACAATTATGTGGTAGGAACTGTGGAAAGCTAAGTTGACGTAGGCAAATTGCCAAATCATGTAAATGTTGTGTCGAGTGATTATATCCCTTTGTGCAATATTTTCTCTATTTTCGTTTCCCACAGGTACTAAGAATTAGGTTAAATAATTAAATTGCTAACAGGCTCAGGTTATAAATGCACTACAGGATATCCTACCAACAAAGACTCAGGTCTATTTTCCAAACGCACCATCTCTTCAGTAACTTGTGAGCAGTGGAATGAAGTTCCTGAAACCAACCAGTTTACATGCTTTATGGTCTTGCCCGCACGCCAAGAAGGTATGTTAATTAGTTAAAGGCATAAACATTATCCTACACCAGCCTTACCAAAACGAGACTGATCTATTCTCCTGGATGCTGCACCACAAGAATACTATCTCACTGAAACTATTTCTCATTCTGTCATTGCAATTGTGGCTGCACATAAATGGAAAAAGATTTGAGGAACCAGGAATGCAGAAAAATATTTAGTCTGAGTTACTGCATATCCCAACATGGAATCCCCCTCAATTACCTTACTCCAAGGTAAATGTTGCTGTAAAAAATGCAAGGATGGCTTTTGTTATGGAATAGGCAGTGATTAGAGATTTTAATGGGAATTTTGTTGCAGCTAAGGTTGAGGTGATTGTGAGCCAATGCTGTCTGGAAGCTCATTTTACAGGATTCTGGCATGCCCTATAATTGTGTAACCAGCAGGGACATCAGGAGGTTCCCCCCCCCCCCAAAAAAAAACAAAAGGACCTGAAATGCTGAAACTAGCCATGCTAATTTTAGATGCTGTGAGTTTAATTTTGTGGACAAAAGCTAATAATGCTGCTCTTGTTTTTGCAGTTCTTGTGTGTAACTATTGTCACTGAGATTTGGCTGGGTATCTGTCAAAAACTAGATTGGGGAGAAAATGATTTCATTGAATAATTATAATTACAATGCTATTCCCTTTATGTACAGAGATTTGATTGTTTTGCAAAATGCAATATATGTCCTGCTGCTTTTAATAAGAAAAAAAAAAAACATATATACATATTGATATTCGTCTTTCCTATGTTAAGATTTGTTATGGTAATATAATTATTGTTTTTCTTTTTCTCCAACAGTCCCAACATATATAGTGTTATCTTTTCTTTTCTTTTTTCTTTTTTTTCTTTTTTTTTTCTTCCTGGCATTTGGCTCTTTGATTCATGTTGAGAAATTTCAAACTGAAACCTTGCTCTGCTCAGATGTTGATTTTGGACCATGATTTGCACACCTACATGCTTTTGAAGTCAGAAAAACAGAAGTGATGGAAAAGTGAATTGAAAATGCAAAACTTTATTCTGCTTGGTAAAAATAAAAAGAAAAGTGAATAGGTATAGAAAAAAAATGGATAATTTTTCAATATTCCATGACAATTAGTCGTAATAGAGTTTGTAGAACACAAGCAGAAACAATCACAGGAGCAAGCAGAAATCAAAATAGTACAGCTCCAGAAAACACACAACAACAAATGGCTTATGTGTAGTCTCCGCCCTTAATTTAAGCTCTCTCTCTCTCTCTTTATGGACTACATAATACCCTCAGTTCTTATCCCTTGGTAATGGAGAATAAAGCGTTCCTATGGTGCCATATATGGTACAATGCAACACCTGAGGCCAACTTACATACTACAGCAGCACTTCATTAAATATTTCCAAAACCAGACAGATTTTCAATTTCTCCAGATATTATGAAAAAGCTCACTGCAAACTAGTTGATAAATGATAATGCTCATAGTTGCTTCTAGATTGCCATTTCCCATTCAAGAAATGCAATACAAATAAATATATTTAGGAGGCCAGGTAGCGTTTTCATGCCAATCAACATATAAATTGAAAAGTGAACCATCTCAAGCTCTACTGGGGTATGCTAGCTGACTAGCTGTTTATGGCTAAAGCAGAGATCACTCCACCAATTCCTTTCTCTAATGTAAATTGAATCTGTATCTCAAGCCCATCTTTTGAGAGCAAAGGAAAACGCTTGTAACTCCAAGGGGAGGAGGTAAGTAGAGAAGGTGGCAACCCCACAACTAACATCCAGAACCTGAAGTACCCCTGCAATATAATCCCCATGAACTATCCCTGCAGTAAAATGCCCTATGTTACCCAGTGTTGACAACTTCTAAAAGAATTTCAAGTACCTGGGCTCCTTCGGATCCCAATTATTTGCCTCCTCTTTATTAGATTCAGCTAGCCTAAATGAAGCAGATGACCTCATATCTAAAGCAAACTGAGAATTTCTTTCTGCTTCTGAAGTGCCAAATAATTCAATCTCGACTGTTTGATTACTTGATAATCCGATTCACATCATCATGAGACTCAGTCTTCTTCTTTTTTCATTCCTATTCACTTCCTCAGCTCAAACCTTCAAACTAATAAAACCATTCTCATTGAAAAGAGTAAGGGAATGCCAATCCAAATCACATAGAAAACAAAAACAGTATCTCATTCCCAACTTACTCCATAATTCAATAACTTTTTTTTTTTTATCTATGAAACTCTTATTCAAAAAAATAGAAACATCATAGCCCAAGAGCACAATGTATCCAAGACACTTCTAGGTATAATCCAATGTATCCTGAACAAAGAAAACACCAGAGACCATAGATTTTGTGCATAGTAGCAATGAAGGAGCAGATGGTCAATATCTATCTCACCACCATCACAACCCTCCATTGGTTACTATATGGCCCAGCCACCACTACAATAATCCATCATCTCTCTGTTACCAAGTATATCTGCACCTCATCTCTCTATTTTTACTAAGTAAATGCATTACTATTCATATTCCAATTCCAATTCCAATTCCACCACAGGTGGTATACTAAACAATTACAACAACAAAAAACCACTGCAAAGTACCAAAATTTGAAAATTTCAAGTAATCCAGCATATAATACAAACTTAGATTCATCTAAAAGAAACAATCTGTAAAATGCATAGCCAAAAAAAGCAATCTTACCCTAACAATTTAATGGCTGAAACCCAAGCACACCCACCAAATACTTGTAATCAACTAATAAACAAAGAAGCTTTTATATTTCAACACATGAAACTACAACAAAAACATAATTTTAATTTGACCCAAAATAACATCTTTTAAAAAAATTAACCCCTTACGGTATATTAAATATTTTATGAACAAAGGAGTCATCATCTTTGTTGAGACATTTTATCAAATATGTACAAGTGAATCTAACTTCCAAACAAATGTGTAAGGAATATAATTATAAAAGCTAAAACTAGTGAGAACGTAGAAATACATCTATAAAAAATAAAAATAAAAAGTGGGAAAGTAAGAATACAATGTTAAAAATAAGACACGCGTGTTATTACGTTGGCATCCCTGTGATTGTTCAAGATTCCTTTTCTACACACAAATGTGCATTTGGATTTTTATTTTTATTTTTAAAAAAGAAACAGAAAGGCAAAAGAAAATTAGAGAAAAAAAAACTTTCTTGCATGTCTGGTGTTGGAAGTAGCAAGGGAATCAGAAAGAAATCTAGAAGGAAGTGACAATGGAGCCCGCTAAAAATAGAGGAATTAGGGTCGGTCTCATAGGAACTAAAGATTCTGGACAGTGCAGTGCATCGGTGGCACAATCGGAGTTTGGGTTGAGAGAGAGAACAGAGAGGATTGTGGGGAGGGAGATACAAAGTGAGAGGGAGGAAGTGAAGAAATTAGGTTTTGTTTTTTTTTTAATTTAGAGGTGAAAAAAAGGAGGAGGAGGCGAGGCTTTCAAAATTTTGAGGGGTGATTTCGTCATTATTTTGGTGTTGTTCAGTAAACTGATGTGTTAAATTTTTAAGCCAGGTGTCAATTTTTTATTGGTTTGAAAACACCCATTCAAATGATGAGTTGGTAATACTGAAACACCTTATCCTTTCTCCCACTTTTGTGATTGTACTTGACAAGCTGGCCAAGTCTTTGCAAATAGCAATTTTTTTTTTTTTTGGTAAATTATGTTTTTAAACCCATATTTTACATTGGTTTTAAATTACAATCCTCCCACCGATACCCAAAAAATTTACCAAATATTTCACATTTGAGATGGACTGATGTTGCTCAATTGAACCAAGACAAAAACACAAAGCAGGTTGTAAGAAAATCAATGACACTTTTAAAGTTGACATTTTATTTTTTAGAATCTTTCTCTAGTTTTACCATCTCTTTCAATTAACCCCCAAATTTGAGAGAATTACCACAATATTTAACCCTTCTGTCCAAATTGAGATTATCTTGGACAAAAAAGCATAAACATGTGATTTGTGGACCCACAACACCAATTAAATTGCCCTCATTGTTGCAATTTGTTATCTCACACATACAAAATCGATATCATATCCAAATTGAAATTGAAACAATCTAATATGATAATATTGTAGAGACTAAATTGTAAAACACACCCCTAAAGTTTAAGGTTATATTTATTTTATTTCTTAAAACTTCAACCTTTTGATCCTCTCCCCTAACATTAGGGTATCATTTTGATTGGCAACCCTCCATTAAAAATATAAAACAAAATCTTAGTTAGCCATTAAGTATTCCTCAACTTGTCACATGGGATAGTTCATCCAATTAAATCATGCCATATGATATGAATTAAATGGAAAAATATTATTTTTATAAAAAATCTCTAAAATATAATAATTTAATTTAACCTATTATTTTCTTCAATATTTCTTTTTTCTTCCACAAAATCTATGCTCTTTTAAATTTAAAAACACTAATTGTCGGGTGTTATGGTTTTGCTAAAGTTTTGTGTGTGTGTGTATTTATTGCTAAATAAAAAAGGGGTTTCCGATATGGACTTATCGACCCCACGTTACATGACAGTAATGAGTAATACCATGTGTACTATCAGGGCCTTAATGAGGCTATCATCATGTGCATAACACATTTGTTGAATCGTCACCACTCGAATCACTCAACTCCTACCAAGAATCATACAAAACGGTACGAGAACTTTTACCACCAAGCCACAACCCGCAATGGTTTGCTAATTTTTGCTTTCTTCTTTGTTCTTTGTGTTTGTACTGTTGTTTCATTTTTATTATTGAATTTGGTTGACTTGAAATTTCATAGAAAAGATAATCTCAATTTCTCATGAGTCCAAATGTTGAACTAATTTAACTCTTCTACCAACATCTACTTCCACTCAATGTACGATAAAAAGTTACCCACTTCAAATTGGATTTGGGCTACCTCCAAATGACACAATAAGCCTTTTTTTTTTCCTTTTTTTTCCTCTTTTTTGAGGGGGACTGTTATTGGGTTTGAGTTAAATGAAATTAGAGAGGAAATTATGCTATTTATATTGAAAGAATATGATTGTTGGAAAATTCGATTGTTAGAAATATATGGCTATTTTTCTTCTTCTTCTTGTTAGGACAAAAAAATAAATATATTCACATGTGTGAGCATGTGAGTCAAATTGTCCACCAAAGTGTGACTTGAGAGGGATGGATCTTATTATACATGGCCCAAATAAGCAAACTTGCAAGGCCCATTATAAAAGAAAATAACACAGTACACTTTTTGGAGGTCCACGTAACTGAAGGCTTTTATAAAAGTGAGCATGTGAGTCAGTTATCCACTAAGTCAGAATACAATAGAAGTTACCAAAATATGAGGAGGGAGCAGTAACTGTTTTTGTCTACTATAAATAAAGATTAAAGATATTATTAGAGGGACACAACAAAAAATCTGACAAACTAGATTCACATACCCGGTCAACGGAAGGATAACTTCATGTTTGTAAGTGCGTTTGCCTCACATGAATTATCTAAGGATAGTTTTTGTTATTTAACTTAGGAGTTTGTGTGATTTGAATCTTTCTTATTTGTATGAACTTGAATTGTGAAATAAAATATCTACATATTGTGATTACATTGCTTGTTCCCTTGTTTTTCTTAGTTGAATATTTTGTACTTTTGAAGTCCTATTAATTTAGGCAGTGGCAAAGCCCATCATTTTGGTGTGAAGTTTTGTCTTCCAAGTACTAATTTTTCAAGATAGTTTGTATTCTCACAAACAAATTGGTGACCACAGTGGGAGTACATGACAGTCCTTACAAGAAAAATGAGGAATAATAGCAATGAGAATAATTCTGGTTCTTCTAATTCTGCAGAACCAGGTCTGGTTTCACGACCTATTATAGAGCATGGTGAATCTGGACATAATGGATTACATTCAGATTTAAATCCAAATTTTTTAGCGGTAATCCTAAGACAATTTAATCAAATGAAAGATGATGTAGTTGCACGTTTTGATTGCATGAGTGATGAGATGAAACAACTTAAAGAAAACCAACACTTGGTTCATCAAATCATTGCTACAATTGGCAAAGATAGACCCTTAAATCAGCCAAACGTAGGAGCAAATAATGACTTTGTTGGTGGAATGGGTTCAGGAGTGAATAGTAATCCTTTATTTGAGAATTTCCAAAATATGGAAGTTCCTCTAGGATTAGGAAACACCCATTTGACTGAGAATTCCCCAAGAATGGAAAGTATCCTTCATTTGATTAACCCACCAAGAATAGAAAATGTTCTTCATATTGAAAATTCTCACAGAAATGAGAATAATGATCATGTGACTATGAATGTTCCAATAAGAACAGAAAATGCTATTCGAGGAAATAGCCATTGCATGAGAAACAATCATCACAATGGAGTTCCTCAAAGGAATAATAATAACCCAGGAGTAGAAATCCCATTAGATGACATTGATTTCCCTAGGAATGATAGAAACCTAGAATTATTTATGGATAATGGGTTTGACAATGGTCAAGAGAATCAACTTGGGCATGAAATGGCTCAATTTCAACAATATCCAAGAAGGGATAATGCTAATAGAAACAGAGCAAATCCTAGATTTGCACAGCGAAGGCAGAGGGCTGAAAACAATAGAATGGCCTTGGAAAGAAATAATCATCATAATGATCAATTTGAAATCGAACAAAATAATTTAGAACGAAATCAAGTAGAGGCACATAATTATAATGGCCATAATGATGAAGTCCACAATAGAATGGACCAAATCTTAGAAATCTTGGAACACACACATGGTCCAGCATTTCGAAGACATAGGCCAATTTATAGGAAGCCATATCCAGAGTGGATTGATAGAGAACCATATCCAAGAGGGTTTAGAATCCCAGAATTTTCTACATTTTCTGGAGAAGATGATAAGACTGTATTGGAACATATGTCCAGATTCACAATACAGTGCAAAGAGGTCTCAAACAATGAAAATTGTAAGATGAAGTTATTCCCAAGCTCTTTGACTGGACAAGCATTTGCTTGGTATTCATCTTTACCTCCTAATTCTCTAAATTCATGGGCTGAATTAGAGGAAAAATTCCAAACACATTTCTTGCGCACAGATTTGAGAGTGTCAATTGCTGATTTGGCAAGATTAAGACAAAGGCCAGATGAAACTGTAGGGCAGTTTATTATGCGGTTTAAAAGAGCCCGTATGTGCTGTCAAATTGTTCTCCCAGAGAGAGAATATGTAAAGTTTGCTTTAGATGGTTTAGATTTCGAATTTAGGAAAAAATTTGAAGGGGTGACATTCTTTGATTTGTATGAATTGTCTAATAGGGCTTCTAGGTATGAGAGTCTCATTAAAGAAGAAAGAAACAAGAATAATTCAACATATGGGACTTACTTTCATGACCCTAATTATGAAGTAGACATTGCAAAATTTATAGGTCATAATCCCCAAGTATGTGATGTACTAGATAAGAAAAACATTAAAGCTAAGTCAGCATATAAACTTTCAGCACCTATAAGAGATTATTCATTTGACATAGAGAAGTCTGATGAAATTTTTGATTGGCTGTTAGAAGCCAAGTTGATAAAGTTAATAGGCAGACACAAAATACCAACAAAGGCAGAAACACGTGATAGGGATTATTGTAAATGGCATAATGCATTTACACATCAAACAAAAGATTGTGTAACCTTTAGGAATGTTATTCAAGATAAAATTGAAAGAGGAATCTTGAAATTCCCTGAAAAGCCTAAGGAGCAAATGAAAGCAGATATTGATCCCTTTCCACCTTTGCATGATTTAAATATGATTTCAGCAAATTTTGAATCTTTGATTAGTAGCCTAAAAAATGATGAGAACTCAAAATGTAATGTATATCAATGTGTTAATGTGCAGGGTAAAAAATCATTGCACCTTACCCAAGGGATGAAGAGACTGAAAATCAATGAAAGATCTTCTATGCGAGTAAATAAATATGGCTCGCATGGTAAAGAAAACTTTTTTCAGGGCAAGAATGTCCAAACAAATAAGGGAAAGGCTAAAATGGTAGAACAACCAAGGCCCACAACTTATAAAGATGCATTACAAAAGAATAATTCTTTTTCAGATGATCAAGTTTTTGATTCTGATGAAGATGATTGCTTGTGTAAGCGGTGTAGTCGCATAATGGCGCGAGTTTTTGGAAAAGTGGCTGTTGGGATAGAATCTCCTCTAAGTGATGCTGATTTTGGGCCAATTGCTGAACCTAAAAAAGTTGAATCAGTGTTTTCAAGGGTAGAAAAGCCAAAACAGCTTCGCACCTTCAAACCTCCAATAGGGGAGCCAAATAAATGGTACTCCATGGAATCTGGTAGTGTTAAACCACCACAAAAGCGCCATTTTAAATATGGATATAACCCATATTTCCCACAAATGACAAGAACACAAAGGAGACGCTGGCTTAGACAGCAAATGTATAAGTCTCAAGAGCCAAGACAAACTCCTGAAAGTTCTAATGACGCACTACTTAACAAAGAGAAGGAATTTAAAGCAGAAATACAACAAAAAGGAGGCATATTAACTTCTAAATATGTGAAGACATCACCAAGTGCTATTCGGTTGATAGGAAATGAAACAAGTATGCAAAGAGCCAAAAGTGGCAGTAATATGCAGCAAAGAATGTTTGAATCAAAGCAATTTGCACAAACTGAAATGGTTCAAGATTTATCTAAAAAAGAGAACCAAGAACTAGTGCAACAAGATCACAAGAAATTAGAGAGATGTACAAATGATTTGGGGTCTAATCGAATGAATGATAACAGAGTCACTGTGTACATTGCAAGAAAGCCAAAAAACGAAATAAAAGAAAAAGAAATATCGAATGAAAAAGAGATTCAAGAGGAGAAATTGGCTGAAATAGAAACTGAAGAAAAAAACAAAGGTATAATCAATTCAATCATTCCAGTTGAGGAGATTAAAGGAAACGAGTTTTTGCAGGAACTTGGGGATGCAGATATGATGGAAGGCCTTGAAGATATTGAAGGCTGGGATGATTTGGAAGCATTCAATGAGTTTGGGGAGGAACTCGAATTGGAACAAAAAAATTCCAGTAATGTGGAATGTAATGTGATCACATTGCCAATAGAGTTTATGGCAAAACAGAACCTTCCCAAAGATGAAGAGCCTAATTCTAAAGGCTCAAATGCTCAGGGGGCATGTCATATCCTATTAACAGATGAAGAGATGAAGAATTTAGAACCTAAAGCAGAAGCTAAACTGGAATTCCCACCAGGTAAAATTATCTTTGAGAAACCATCTAAAAGAATGTCACAACATTTAAAGCCTTTATTCATTAAAGTTCACATAGATGGAATACCTATTAATAGAGTTTTAGTAGATAATGGTGCTGCAGTTAATATTTTGCCTTGGGGAATGTTGAAAAAAATCAATAAAATAGAGGCTGATTTAATTCGATCAGATGTTTTAGTTAGTGGTTTTGCTGGCGAATCTACTAAAACTAGAGGTATTATACCTGTAGAATTAAAGGTAGGGAATAAGATTTCAAATATTGCCTTCTCTGTTGTTCATACTAAGGCAGCTTATAATGCTTTGCTAGGAAGGGAGTGGATTCATTCAAATTGGGTGATACCTTCCTCCCTACATCAATCTCTAATGTTTTGGAATGATGATAATTCTGTTGAGATGGTGAAGGCTGATAATAGGCCATTCGAAGCATGTAATAATACAATTGATGCGCAATTATATAACAAAAATGTTGGAATTTTGAAACTGACAGGATTTGATTACAATGGCAAGCCAACAAAGGTGGAAATGGCTGGAGAACAATCATATTCTGTTGGAGAAGATGTTATTGACCAAGAAATTGGCAAGGAATGGTTTGACGACAACATCGTAGAGCCAAAAATGCCAAATATAGTTGAGGAACCTGTTAGTGATGAGTAGTTCACTTACTCCAAGGAAATTAAGGGCCATTAAACTGGTTGAAGACAAAGTAATAAGTTACATTCTTGAGAATAAAATAGACCAAAGTATGTTCTTGGTAGAACGTGTATTGGAGGAAGAAAGAAATATTGGAAACCAGGTTAAAATTGGTTTGAATTCTCTAAGTAAAGCTCCTATCCAAATGGATGACTTGAAAGTAGAAGCTCAAGATCCTTTAATAGAAGTGAATCTTGGAACTGAAGAAGAAAAGAAAGTGACATATATTAGTAGTCACCTTACACAGGAACAATTCAATGAAGTGCTGGCTATGGTGAAGAGGTTTAAGGACTGCTTTGCATGGAATTACACTGAATTACCAGGTTTGGATAGAGCACTAGTAGAGCATAGACTTCCAATCAAGAAAGAGCACATTCCACACCAACAACCTCCTCGTAGGATGGCAAATGAGGTTATTTTGAAAGTAAAAGAAGAGATCGAAAGACTATTACAAGCAGGATTCATAAGGCCAGCCAGGTATGTAGAATGGCTTTCTAATATAGTTCCAGTCCTTAAGAAAAATGGCAAATTACGTGTATGCATAGATTTTAGAAACTTAAATACAGCAACACCCAAAGATGAGTATCCTATGCCAATTGCAGATGTATTAGTAGATGGAGTGGCAGGACATAAATTGTTGTCTTTTATGGATGGGCATTCAGGTTATAATCAAATCTTCATTGCAGAAGAAGATGTCCACAAAACTGCCTTCAGATGTCCAGGTTCTATTGGAACATTTGAATGGGTAGTAATGCCATTTGGCTTAAAAAATGCTGGTGCGACTTATCAGCGAGCCATGAATTTAATTTTCCATGATATGATTGGAAAGTTTATGGAAGTTTATATAGATGATGTGGTGGTTAAATCTCAAGACTTTAAAACCCATCTAAAAAACTTAGAGAAAGCCTTTTTGAGGATGAGGAAACATCAATTAAAAATGAATCCTCTTAAATGTGCCTTTGGGGTGCAAGTAGGAAATTTTTTGGGTTTTCTAGTGCATAATAGAGGAATTGAGATATACCAAAACAAGGCTAAGGCAATCATGCAGGCTAAACCTCCTTCCAATAAAAAAGAATTACAAAGGTTCTTGGGCCAAGTTAATTTTTTAAGAAGGTTTATTTCTAATGTTGCAGGTAAAACAAAGGTGTTTTCCCCTTTATTAAGGTTGAAAGACCATGAAGATTTTACTTGGAATGAAGAGCATCAGTTGGCCTTTGATACAATTAAGAGATATTTGTCTACACCACCAGTGTTGGTTCCTCCAAGAAGTGGGAAACCTTTAAAGTTATATATATCTGCAACCCAAGATTCTATTGGAAGTTTGCTGGCTTAGGAAAATGATAAGGGCCTTGAACAGGCTGTTTTTTTTTATTTAAGTAGATTATTAAATAAAGCAGAATTAAATTATTCAATGATAGAAAAACTATGTTTGGTTTTGTATTTTACTGCTACTAAGCTAAGACATTATATGCTTTCTCATGTAACTTATATTATCGCACAGACTGATGTAGTGAAATATATGCTATCTAGACCTATTTTGCGTGGTAGGATGGGTAAATGGAGTTTAGCCTTAGTGGAATTTCATTTAGTTTATGTACCATAGAAAGCAATAAAAGGTCAAGCCTTAGCTGATTTTTTGGCAGATCATCCATGCGATGAAGTTACAGATATAAACGAAACCATGTTTGTAGCTTTAGCCCCTTGGAAATTAAATTTTGATGGTTCACGTACCACATATGGGGCAAGTGTTGGTGTGATTTTAGAATCTCCAATGGGGATTAAAACCCAAATGGCCTTTAAGTTAGAAGGAAATTATTCTAATAATCAAATTGAGTATGAGGCTCTGATCATTGGGTTAGAGATATTATTGGAAATGGGAATAAAAAGTGTAGAGGTTTATGGTGATTCGCAATTAGTAATTAGGCAACTCACTGGTGATTATAAATGTTGCAGCTCATCCATTGCACCATACTTTGTGGCTGCAAGGCAGCTGCTAGAACAGTTTAGCAATGCTAAGTTAAACCATGTCCCTAGAAGTAAGAATGAGGAAGCCAATTGCATGGCACAGAGTGCTTCTGGACATAAAGAGACCAATCAGGTTGCACAAAGTCCCCCATGTTTAAGTAAAAGGATACTCCCATCAGTTATTGATAGGGAATTAGGGACCCAGGTTTTTCATCTTGATACCCAAGTTAATGATTGGAGAAACCCCATCATTGATTACTTAAAAAACCCAAGTGGTTGTACAAATAATGTTTTAAAACTTAAAGCTAGAAAATTTGTTTTAATGGGAGACCAAGATGAAACTTTATTCAAAAGAGGAGTTGATGACATCCTATTGAAATGCATTAGTGATGATGAATCAAAGCAAATCTTAGCAGAAGTCCATGAAGGCATATGTGGTTCACACCAATCAGGCATAAAAATGAAATGGCTGATACATAGATATGGTTACTATTGGCCAAGTGTATTGAAAGATTGTATTAAATATGCACAAGGTTGTGTAGAATGCCAAAAACATGGTCCAATTCCTAGGATTCCTGCTTCAGATTTTCATGCGATAATAAAACCATGGCCCTTTAGAGGATGGGCAATGGATTTAATTGGAAAAATCAGACCAATCTCAAGAAAGAAAAACTGCTTCATAATCGTTGCAACAGACTACTTTACAAAGTGGGCTGAAGCAAAACCTTATAAGGAAGTGAGTGAGTTTGATGTTATTCAATTTATAAAAGAAATGATAGTCCATAGGTTTGGAATTCCTCAATCTATAACAGTGGACAATGGAACCATCTTTAATGGAACCAGGGTAAAAGCCTTCGCACAAGAATATGGTATTCGAATTTTGAATTCCACACCATATTATGCACAGGCAAATGGTCAGGCAGAGGCCACTAATAAGATTATCAAGAATAATTTGAGGAAAATAGTGGCTAGAAATCCTACAAGTTGGGACGATTTGTTGTCTGAGGTATTATGGGCATATAGAACTTCAAAAAGAATGAGCATAAGCACTACCCCATATTCTTTAGTTTTTGGCCATGATGCAGTTTTACCCATGGAGATTACCGTGAGATCAATGAGGATTACAAGGCAAAATGAATTGACTCATTTGGATTATCAAGATGCGATGTTTGTAGAACTTGATGAAATAGATGAGGCTCGTATGGCAGCTTTAGATTCTATTGTTGTACAAAAACAAAAAATATCTGAGATGTATAACAAGAGAATTAAGGCAAAGTCATTTGCCATTGGGGATTTAGTTTGGAAAGTTATCTTGCCTATAGGAGTTAAAGATCCATATCTGGGTAAGTGGTCTCCTAATTGGGATGGACCTTTCCTAATTAGCGAGGTCTTTGATGGAAACGCTTTTAAGTTAATGGATATTAGAGGCAATGAGCATGCGAGATCCATTAACGGCAAGTTTCTAAAATTATATAAGCCAAGTATGAACGAATTGGCTTACTCACATAAAAAATTTTGAGATAAGCATATATGCATGTTTCCAAGGGCCAAATGAATGGTTAAAATGGGCATTAGTGATTAAAATAATAGATCACAATGCAATGAATGTATATAGAAGAAAATTCAAAATAAAGAAGGGTTGTATACAAATATAATTTCAGAATTGAAATTGATCTAATTCCCAACGGTAACTGTTGTAGCAAACCCAAAGAACAAGCATGATATACTTTTGAATGTTTTGAGTAATACTAGCAGTAAAGGTGTTGTTTGGACTGCTGTACCTGGTTGGAGTTGTTCTCAAACTAAGTAGTTGCTTTGGAGCATGGTAGTAATCTTGGTGTGCATGATTTAAAAGATTTGGCTGCTGCTTCTCAAAAATTAATACCAACTGAACAAGAACAAGGATGCTGCTGCTTCTCAAATGTTAATACCAGCTGAACAAGAACAAGGATAGAGTTTCCTAGCTTCATTTCTCAACTCTTGCAGTCAATCGGTCTTCTTAGGATCAACGATGAACTTGAAGATGCCTCCATTTTGTACGCACCAGCTCCGGCAACATGCGAAATCACAGCCGCAACGCTGTTCAAGCCTCAATCGAGATGGGTAATTTCAGAATCATGGATAACCTTTGTCGGCACCCACCTGAGTCTTGAAGTAATTTTTGGACCAAGGGTTTGCAAGTTGATCTGACCTAAAGCCCCCAATTTTATTTTCCTTTAAGTCTTCTCTTTTGTTTTTCTTGTAATTAACTTATGTGTAAGTGGCCCAAATTTAGCCCATCACGCACAGGGGGCATGTGTTAGGACAAAAAAAATAAATATATTCACATGTGTGAGCATGTGAGTCAAATTGTCCACCAAAGTGTGACTTGAGAGGGCTGGATCTTATTTTACATGGCCCAAATAAGCAAACTTGCAAGGCCCATTATAAAAGAAAATAACACAGTACACTTTTTGGAGGTCCACGTAACTGAAGGCTTTTGTAAAAGTGAGCATGTGAGTCAGTTATCCACTAAGTTAGAATACAATAGAAGTTACCAAAATATGAGGAGGGAGCAGTAACTGTTTTTGTCTACTATAAATAAAGATTAAAGATATTATTAGAGGGACACAACAAAAAATCTGACAAACTAGATTCACATACCCGGTCAACGGAAGGATAACTTCATGTTTGTAAGTGCGTTTGCCTCACATGAATTATCTAAGGATAGTTTTTGTTATTTAACTTAGGAGTTTGTGTGATTTGAATCTTTCTTATTTGTATGAACTTGAATTGTGAAATAAAATATCTACATATTGTGATTACATTGCTTGTTCCCTTGTTTTTCTTAGTTGAATATTTTGTACTTTTGAAGTCTTATTAATTTAGGCAGTGGCAGAGCCCATCATTTTGGTGTGAAGTTTTGTCTTTCAAGTACTTATTTTTCAAGATAGTTTGTATTCTCACAAACACTTCTCAAAAAGAAAAAAAAGTATGGATGTTTAAAAAATATGACCATTGGAAAGGGAAAAAAAAATCAATAACGGCTGAATAATAAAGACTTAAATATAATAGAGAGAAAAAAAATAAAGAATATGTTGGGTTTGAAAAGTAGGCAACTCAAATTGAAAATTATAACACCTTGGATCCTTCAAGCCCCAAAAGACCAACCTTTTGGGCTTGAGCGACACAAGGTGATAGAAATAGAATTAGAGGAATGCTCTACTCATTGGTAGGACATATCAAGAGCCTTGTGCGGAAACACCTTTGTAGGACACAACGTGTTAGAAATTGGAAGACCCTTTTCCCATTAACCTAGTCTTTTGGGGTTAAAGGGTTCAATATGCTATAAAAGGTGGGTTTTTAGCTAAACTTTGGGTGAGAGTTGGCCTAACTCATTTGGTATGGACACAAAGATACAAGTCTCCCATTACAAAAACTTACATTAACATAAAAAGAAGACAGCCCAACGAATTGCCCTATAGTTTAAGACTACTATTAGTTGGACTTCAGGCCTAACAATTGATGTTTAGGATTTATTTGGTTTAGAGATTTAGTTCTGTGGGGGGTAAAAATGCTTAAATGCACGATTGGGCTTTGGGCCTGGTTAGTTGGTATAAATCTGTTCAATCAGAGTCTTCGAGGCCCATAGGCCAGTCCGCGCTACAAGGGGCAGCGGAGTTGTCCGAGGAGGAGTTGTCCGAGGAGGAGTTGTCCGAGGAGGAGTTGTCCGAGGAGGAGTATCTCCTTGGACGGGCCCAATAAAGGCCATGGGACGTGCTAAAGGGTTTAGAGACAGAATTCTGGAGGATCTGTTGGGTAAAGGTGTGATTCAAGCACTCGTTAGAAGGAGGAACATGTGAGAAATATCTGAGGAAAAAGTTGCTACCACCGCATTAAAGACCTTTCATCTACCCCCTGGCTGCATTAATGGAGAAATGACCTCTGAACAGTAATATTCAGCCTTCCAGCTATTATTTGAAGACTTTAAAAAGGTGATGGATGGGACAAGTATCTAGGAGGAAAATCTGTGTTACACATGGATGAAACAAGGGAAAAGAAGAAGGTTATAAGAAGACGAGAGAGGAAAGAAGGGAGGGGGATATTTTTTGAAAGCAAAAAATTGTAATCTTTTGCTAAGAGAAGGAAAGGTTATACAAGTGGTCCTCGGCTTACGTCCGAGGAGAGTTTTTTATCATATTCATCTATTATTTGCGTAGATTGCGGCTTTCTAGCCTGTTTATCAGTTCTCCAATATCCCTAACCTAGGTTTCAAACCCATACTCTACAAATTTCATTGTATAAAGCTCTTTGGGCCTGAGCCCATTACTCGTTTGGGTCTGGGTACAAATTGTGCACTTACAAGTTCCTTTTCTTTGATTTATAGTTTATTTGATTTTATAAGATTTCATGTGATTTATATATATATATATATATATTATAATTTTTTTTTTTGAGGGAAAGATTTGTTATTTATTTGATTTAATAAGATTTCATTTGAAAATTTCTTGATTTAATAAGATTCCATTTGAAATTTTCTCAATGATATTATGTAATTTCATTTAAGTCTATGCATTAATTCCTTCTTCTTTTTTCAGCTTTCTTGCTTAATGCCTTCTCTGGCAAGTATAAGTGTTGACATGGGTTTTTGAAAAAAATTTATTTTAAGTATATTATTGTTCTTCAATTTTGTTTTTTACAAGTTGGAGTTTAAGAGGACGGTTTTTATAGATTTAAATCTGTGCAATTATACCTTTTAACATAAGAGATAAAAGTTTAAAAAGCTTTAAAAAAAAATTAATCCAAAGATTAAGAATAGAAGTGAAATTTTTAATTTTCAATCTCATCATTCAAAAAAAGTCAATTATATTATTTTTCTTGTTGTAATGTTTGGTTTTTAATAAATTTATAAATAATTTTCTTTTGATAATCCAATAATTAGTTTTTTACATTAAGGATAAAGGTATTTAAATCCTAAACATTTTTGTTAATAATACTAAAAGGTACGGTTAGCTTCAAAGTTCTTGACCATAAATAGACTCTTTACAACTTGTATAAAGAACTTTGTGGTTTCGGTACTATATGCAATTATATCCATTCCTCTCAAAATATTGTTTTACTTCTTCAATTTTTAATTTTTAATATTGTCAATTTTGTTTTTTACAAGTTGGAGTTTAAGAGGACGGTTTTTATAGATTTAAATCTGTGCAATTATACCTTTTAACATAAGAGATAAAAGTTTAAAAAGCTTTAAAAAAAAATTAATCCAAAGATTAAGAATAGAAGTGAAATTTTTAATTTTCAATCTCATCATTCAAAAAAAGTCAATTATATTATTTTTCTTGTTGTAATGTTTGGTTTTTAATAAATTTATAAATAATTTTCTTTTGATAATCCAATAATTAGTTTTTTACATTAAGGATAAAGGTATTTAAATCCTAAACATTTTTGTTAATAATACTAAAAGGTACGGTTAGCTTCAAAGTTCTTGACCATAAATAGACTCTTTACAACTTGTATAAAGAACTTTGTGGTTTCGGTACTATATGCAATTATATCCATTCCTCTCAAAATATTGTTTTACTTCTTCAATTTTTAATTTTTTTTTAATTCACTTTTTTACTTTTATTTTATAAATTTGTTATTCAATTGTTATGTTGAGATTGATTTTTTTTTTTTTTTTCATTTCTCAATTTAAGCCATTAAGAGCAACTACACACAGTGCAATACACTAGTTAACATTATCTCAATCTGAACTTTGTAGCCATATATAAATAGTAAAAAGGGTGCTGGTTGATTCATACATTGCCCAAGGTCCTAAATAGCGCATATTAATTAAATGAGCCAGATTGGTGAAAATTTTAAACTCTTGAGTCCTAATAAATTTGAGAGCAAGCTAAAAACACAATAAAATCTCATAATATTTTCACAATATCCTTATTTTGAGCTGTAGTGAATAATAATAATAATATTATTATTATTATTATTGTTGTTGTTGTTGTTGTTGTTGTTGTTGTTATTTTGGCTTCTGGTTGGTTGACTCCTAATTTGTAAATATATTGTGAAATTTTGTTATGTCCATAAAAGAACTTTAAAACTTATAGTAGAATATAGTATTCAAGTTTGAGTAGATAATATTATCTATTGAATAAATTTTCAATTAAAAAGTGTTAATCATATCATGGAAGGAAATATAATGAGGATCCAGTGTTGTTGTTGTTATTATTATTATTATTTTGGCATCACTACTCTTCTTATTTTTGATTTATCAATTTATATTTTTAGCTACCCAACCATGGTGGATGGGGTTTGGCCCATTAACTCATGGGTTAGGGGTCTTCGGCCAGTGTTAAAGGCTCCACCTTGACAAACCCAATATAGATCCAACCAATTTTATTGCCCCACTTGGTAACAAGCCTATGTTACTAGGCTTGGCACTACTCTTCTTATTAAATATTCATTTATCAGTGTGTGTATATATACAACCTATATATATTATCCAAACATTTCCTTAAAAAAAAAATCCAAACATGAAAGTTGATTAGGATTTTTTACCACCTTATTTCTCTCAATCTAAAGTCTATACACAATGTTAAATCAAAATAAATATCCCAAACAATACATTTTAAAAATTCACTATATATATAAATATATTTAGAAGAATTTATTTATAAAATTATAATACTTAATAAATCATTATATTCAAATTCTCATTAACCTATTTCCCATCAAAGAAACATTGTTAGTGTCCGTTTGGATACAGATTAATTTGGCTGCGTTTGCATTTTCACGTTTCCTTATTATTATTATTATTATTATTTTTGCTGCTACTACACGCGTCAGGGGGGACAAACGGTACTGTTCATGATATTGTCCATGAACAGTAGCCGTTTATGGTTGACTTTTCCGCCTTTTTATCACATATGTGGGTCCTGTGTACTGTTCACGGGACCCACAAACTTCACTTTTCAGCCAATTTTTTATTAAAAATGAGTCTTATAGTACTATTCACACATTTAAAAATTATTTTGCTGTAGTATTTTCAGTTTTCAGTTTTCAGTTTCAGCAAAATAAGTTCTATCCAAACGGACCCTTAATCTAATGGATTCAACCGCTACACCTAACAAAACGAGCTACACAACTATTTGATAAGAGCATTAGATGATTCGAAAACCAAATTTGCCTGATCTAACCTCATGGATGCAGTTAACTCTGGAATTTTTTTAGGACCATGATGCACCACCAAGGCTACACACTTTGAAAGAAAAAATATTCAAGCTGTTTTACTTTACGTTCACACAAGTCACCGGAGTAGTTTTTTTTTTTTTTTTGGATGAATGAGATTTAATTAAGAGTCCGTTTGGACAGAACTTATTGCTGAAAACTAAAAACTGAAAACACTATAGCAAAATAATTTTTGAATGTGTAAATAGTACTATGAGACCCATTTTTAATAAAAAAAATTGCTGAAAAGTGAAGTTTGTGGGTCCCGTGAACAGTGCACGAGACCCACTTATACACAGAAAAGGGGCTGAAAAGTCTACTTTTGCGGCTACTGTTCATGCATAGTACATGAACAGTAGCCTTTGTCCGTTAAAAGCTGCGCAGGAAAAAAAAAAAAAACTGAAACGTGAACTGGAAACGTAGATGCAAAGACGTTGGATCTAAGCGCCACCTAAGTGTGCGTTTGGGAAGTGCGTTTTGCGCTTCCCAAACTCACTTTGCGTTTCAGTATTTTTTTTTAGCCGAAAAGTTTGACTTTTCTTGTGAACAGTGCACATCGTGCACTGTTCATGGACCCACAAATTTCACTTTTTAACAACTTTTTCATTAAAAATGGGTCTCACGGCACTATTCACACATTAAAAAATTATTTTACTATAGTATTTTTCAGTTTTCAGTTTCAGCTACATCCAAACGGACCCTAAGTCTATCCAACTAAAAGCTCCAAAAATCAATCAATCACAAACTGTGGGGAACCAAGACCGATCTCTGCAGTCTTCTTCTAAAAATCTGTCCCTGTCATTCACTCTCTTTCTCTGTAACTAACGACAAAAAGATGGGCCTAAACTTGCCATGAATAAACAACTTTTCCAAATATAAAGTTGACAACTTTTCTCCCACACCATTTACCATTATGACATGTGCGTACTCAATGCCCCCACCATTTTGAAAAACTTCTACATGCAGCAGATGCATGTTACCCCTCTCTCACAAGGGGTGGACCCCACACTTTTTCTTGCTAACTCTTTCTAACTCTGCCGAACTAAGGACACAAGAGGCCTATTTATAGACAATAATTTACAAAAGCGGTTGGAACTCTGATCCCCCAAACCCGATTTCCTCATTTCGACCGGCTTGTTCTTGACATTTGTCCAAAAGAGTGGGGGTCCAGGGATTGGAGTGTCAAATGCATTGATCTATGTAGATGATATTCTCCTATTTTCAAAAGATGCAGCATCCCATGAACAATTGCTTACTGAATTCTACAATTTAGTAAAAGCTCAAGGGATAATGCTTTCAAACCCATACATAAAAGATCTTACCTTGTTATATGTTTGTGGGATCCACCCCCTTGTGAGAGAGGGGTAACATGCATCTGCTGCATGTAATAACTTCTCCACCATTTTTGTAATTATCGAGATATCAACATCTTTTGCTGGTCACCATGAATTTACGCTATGTCCTCATTTTGAGCACGCAGGATGTGTTTGCTATGGTGTATAGTAGAGTTGACTCACATACGATGACTCTCACATGGGATCGACCACTTAAATCATTCTCTTTTTTTTTTTCCTGGGTAATTGTTTATGTAGGGAATAGAACCCCTGAGTTGACGGTCACTAAGGGTGCGTTTGTTTTATTGTAAAATATTTTCCGGATGTAAAATATTTTCATGTGAAAATATTTTCTGAAAAAGAAAATATTTTCAGGTGTTTGGTCTAATCACAAAAAATGTTTCAGAAAATATTTTCAGGTGTTTGGTTGTATTTCTGAAAATCCTCTAGAAAACACATTCTCTCACATTTTCTCAGCTTCCAAACAAATATTATAATAGGAAATCTAAATATATAAACCAAATCAATAGTACAACATAATAAAAAAAATCAGTCTTTCTAAAAAATAGCACCGATCAGACCGGAGGGAGAGGGAGAGATAGATTAAGAGAAAGAGAGAGGTAAAGGAGCACAGATCGGTGGGTGGGTTTGAAAGAGGCGAGATGGGCGAGTGGGTTTGACAGCTGCGAGATCGGCAGGTGGGTCTGATAGCGGCGAGATCGGTGGGTGGGTCTGAAGGAGGCGACGGCGAGGCATGAACCTGTGGCACGATTAGACCGGCGAAGGTTAGGTTGTCTTCTTCACTTTCCCTTCTAGCTCTCTCTCTGTCTTCAGGTGTGTGAATCTGCGTGAAGGTCTTGGGTGTTTGTGGATCGGTGATGAGGGAGGGGTGGACTGAGATCTTCAAGTGTGTGCTGTCTGTGAGGAGTGGGCTGGTGGTCAGTGACGGATAGATCGGCGACGTTGAGCAAGAGGGAGAAGAAGAGTTGAGGAAGAAGAGAGAGAGAAAAAAAAAGCTTGGCGGGAGTGTGATCTAGGTGGTGGGGGCGGCACCTGTGCTCTCTCTTCTTGCTTTCTCTCTCTCTCTCTCCAAGTCCCGAAAACCATTTGAAGGTAAAATAGAAACGGAAATGAATTTACGGCTGAAGAGGCTTAATTTTACAGTCAACGGAAATGATTTTCCGTTTGACTTAGTTTTTCGACCAAACCAAACACCCCTGGTGGTGCAAAATATTTTCTGAATTCTATTTACACCCGAAACAAACGCAGCCTAAGAGAACGGGTACCACTTAGCCCAGAAGGCCTTGTACTTAACTCATTCTCTGCATCTTGCCGAATGAATTTCTTTGTAAATTTCCTACATCACCGCTTAAACACTGAATTTATCATAAATAAGGCCACCTCTCATTAGTTTGCTCTAGGGGTGACAAAATTTGACACAACCTGATACGACACGACACGACACGAAATTAGCAGGTTATGAGTTGAGACTTAAAGGGTTCGTGTCATATTCGGGTTGACACGGTTGACCCGTTTAGTAAACGAGTTGGGTTAGTGTTGAACACATAGAACCCGTTTGACCTATCTGACCCTTTTAATTAAATGACATTTTATAATTATACCCTTCAAACTCTAGGTATATAAACTTATTAGTTGTTGTGATTTATTTTCTTTGACTTATTGTGATTGATTATTTGTGATATTGGGATATGCTTTAATTTTGAATAATTATTTGTGATGCAGTTACTCGTTAGTTTTGAATTTTATATTAAAAATATTTATTTGTTTGTTTTTTCATAATTTTTTTTATTTTGATAAAAGCTGATAAATAGGTCGACACGACTGACCCGTTTAATACATAGGTCGTGTTAGGATTGAGGAATCTTGACCTGTTTAATAAACATGTCGGGTTAGTGTTGACCTATGTAGTCAAATACTCATGACTTGACACGACACAAACTCGACACTCGAACACGAATTTCCAGCCCTAGTCTGCTCTTCAAAAGTTGTCCACTCACTGTCTCTTTCATTAGTTCCAACTTCCACATCGATTTTGAAAGCTGGAATATGTGTGAAAACACAAGAGCTATTTCAACCTCCAAATTAAAAATTACGGCTCGGTTGAATTTTACTCTAACTTAAACTAAGTGCGGAATAGAGTAAATGCGAGTGAAAAACTATTAAAACTATAGTCATATTCATCAAATATCAAGAATAAAATGAAAGCCAAAAGAGTAGGGAAGAAATATACAAACACAAGATAACACCGAGACGTGTTATCGAAGAGGAAATCGAAGTACTCGGCCTAAAACCTCTCCGCCGCCCTTCAAGCGGTAAATCGATCCACTAGAGAATAAGTTGGAGTACACGAATAATAAAAGACCCTCCAAGGCTAATCTACCTCATTTACTTAAACCCTCCAAGTTCCTGCTACCAATTGACTTGACGAAGCCTTATCTTCTCTAGCTCTTTGGATCACGCAATTTAGCTCGATTGTATCCACCAAACAATTAGCTTCTTTCAATGCTTCCTAGTAGCACCAAAACCTCACTATACACTCAGAATGGGTGTGACAAGTGTTTGAGCTATCAACCTCTTAAGGATTTGGATATGGAGAGGTAGGAGTTGAGGAAAATCACAAAGGATTGTGTAGAAGATTGTGAGAATAACAATCTCTAACTCTCAAGTGTGTATGCTAGGGTTTTCTCTCTAAAAAGAACTCCTTTCATTATGTGGGTTATGAGAGTATATATAGTGTGGGTGAAGACATGGTGTAGCAGATATGCCAAAATAGTAAAATAGAATGTTTCGCAAGTGCTTCGCGAGTATTTCGCTGGAAGACCTTACCCACGAAATACTCGCGAAAACCCGCTATCATGACTCTTCGCATTTCAGTCATGTGCTCTGTACGTGGCTCACTTCGCGGGAAGGCTTTTTCGCGAAATCCACTTTGTCTTCAATAGGCGCTTGAGTCTTCACACTCTCTCTCACACACAACCTATACAATAAAATCCCATGTAAAATATATGGTACATATGATTGAACAAAAATACAATTAAATTTGGCACGGAATTAAAGCTAATACAAAATAGTTGAAAATAACAACTTTACAGATTTCATCTCTCTTTGATTCGACGTAATTTCAAAACCACGCAATTCAGGTTGGGGAATGTTGGGGACATTTTTTGTGTACAACCACGAGTTATCGATTGTAGGATTACTTTATTAGACCCGAATTTGTTTTAGGAAATGAGTCTGGTACTCGGTATTGAGTAAAAGAAACCATTGACTACTAGTGCACTTTTAAACTTATAAAATAGATAAAACCCAAAGTTTAAGAATCAAAAGAACGATTGAAATAAATATATGTTTGACATAACATCATTGATTAAGTTTTGAGTTAAAGATATTAAAAATGTATACTGATTAATAATATTAGAAAATAATTAATAAATTATTATGTGTCCAGCAATGAGACAGTTCAAAATGGTTCATGTCTATCTATGGTATAATTCATGTTCAAATAGTGGTTTGTGATCAAATAATATATGTCCAACAAAATAAGATACATCCAAATAATATATGTCCAGTAATGAATTCTACTATTTTTCTTCAATTTTGTTTTTAGCAGGTTGGAGTTTAAGAAGATGATTTTTTTTTTTTTTGGATTTGAATCCATGCAATTTTACCTTTTAATGTGAGATATAAAAGTTAGAAAAAAGTAAAAGAAAAAAAATATTAAAAATTTTCTAATCTAAGATTAAGATTAAAAAGTAAACTTTTTAATTTTCAATCTCATTCAAAAGGCAATTGTACAATTTCTTTTTTTAGTTATAATTTTTGAATTTTAATAAATATAATTTTTTTGAATTTAATAGTTAATTTACATTGGAAATAAAAGAATTTAAATCTTACACATCTCTGTTAATAATATAAAGATCAATTAGGCTCTTTAATTAGCAGGTAAAAAAACAATGTAAAAGAAGAACTTTGTAGTTGGTTTAAAAATAAAAAAAACCAATGTAAACAAAACTTCTGCTAGCTAATGATGGCGCTAAATTTTGGGCCCTTCACGCTAGCCAAAAGCGGGCCCTCCAGCTAGGAATTAACTGTTGAATTTGAGCTTAATGCAAAAGCTGTTGATTTGGTTAACTCCGATATGATACTAATAGGACTTGGTGTCCGTTTGACATGATTAATTTTGCCAACTTATTTTGCTAGTATTTATTGGTCCTATTGTATTTTTTGGTACTATTTATTGGTCTTACTGTACTTTTTAGTACTATTTATGGGTTCTACTGTACTATTTCACCTAACTTTTATCTTTATCTACAATATTTTCAGCAAAAAGTTTTCAATTTCAGTAAAATAAGCGAATTCCAAATAAGCTCTTATTCATCACTCTTAAATGATTGTAGGTCATTGCTTAATAGGTTTCAGTGTTTCACCAAGTTAGAGTTAGCCATATTTATCACGAAGCAAATAAATGTGCAACTAATTAAAAGGGGTTGTGCTCAACAGGAAAGCTTCGTAATTTTAGAAGAACTTCCCTCTATTGATGTCTCTAATTTTGTAAGTTTTGATGCTTCTGGTGTGCACTCTTAGAGCATCAACATTGGTGGTATCAAATATTTTAGCTTTTGCAGGAACGGACCCAAGTCGAGGCCCAAGGGACCTAATCCCCCTAGGTCCAATTTTTATTTTTTAGTTATTATATATATCATTTTTGTAATTGGGCCACCTTCTAAAATCTTAGGCCCCCATGCTCCTCAATAATCTTAACTAGCCTTACCCAAATAGCAACTATCCAACCCAAATACCTATCAAAAACAATAAAAAAACATTCAAAATGGTGATCGTATTTTAGCAAAAAAAAAAAACTATTTTACCACCAAAAAACCAAAAAATCATGTGTTATTGAAGAAGCTAAAGCTAAATTTTTTGCAATTACAATAAACTGGTATAAATATCAGTTGATTGTAGCAAGTTGTTAAAAATAAAATAAAATATTCTATTAAGATTATATTTCTTCTTTCAATTAAAAAACTCAAACTCTCTCTTCCTTTATTATTTTAATGATTTGTTTATATTATTTTAAATGAAGTGATAAAAAATAAAACATTTAATATTGGGTGTATTATAAAGTGTGGTGGTAAAATAGATAAAATCCCTTTTTAAGGGGCTAAAAGCTAAAATTTTTAACACCACCATTGTAAATACTTTAAATTCAAAAAAAAAAAAAAATCCTAGCCAGCCTATAGTATAAAAAAAAAACAATATTTTGTTTTTGTTTTTGTTTTTGTCTTTATCTTTGTTGGTAAATGATTACATCTTCATGTATTTAGAAACAACGATTTTGAGTATTTACAATTTTTTAATACTATATGGATGCTTATTTGGAGTTTTTTTTTTAATTTATACTCCAGCCCTCGCTAACTTAAAGTCCTAGGTCCATTCCTTGTTTTGCACCACAAAAAAATACTTTATCTATTTTACCACCTCATTCTACAAAAACCCAATATCAATGGTTTTATTTTCGCATTCAACACATTAAAATAATATAAACAATACAATAAAATAATATATCCACTACAATAAACACCAATCATAGCCACAACCAAAAGAAAATAATTATTAAATAATAAAAAGACAAGTAAAATATATTTTTTAATTATACCATATGAGCGACAGTGTACACCAAAAAATGGCTATGCACTATAGCTCAAGAGCAAAAATTTATGTCTTTAACTCCACTGATGCAACTTTATTTTTTTTTATATTTGTTGTTAAATTTGGCAATATGGGCATTTTGGGTAAGTTATTCTAAACAATAGTTTTTAGTGTTTAAACACTAAAAATTGTGGGCCTAAAAAAAATACATATTTGGTAAGCTTTTAAAATAACATTGTTTAATGGCATTTTTGTAAATATATTAGAAATGGTAAGCCCCACCTGATAAGACCATGACTTGTTGGACTCAGCTTCTCTCTCTTTTACTCCTCCACACTCCTTTTTCTCTCTCTTTTCCCCCCCTGCTTTTAACGCCTAAAACCTTCCCTCGTCACAACTCTCTCCAATTAGATCCCTCTCCCTCTCTCTTCTCTTCAATGGGCCACTCAACTAAAACTCTCGTTTATCAAGAATATTTTTTAAAATAAGATGTTTGAAATATGATACCAAACATATATTTTTTTCATTATAAATACTATAAACATGTGTTTTTACAATATTTTTAAAACATAATTTTCATATTATTTTAAACAAAAATGTTTGAATACTGTTGCCAAACAGGCCAACAAGAATTTGACACCGACAATGTTAATGCTGTTAAGCTGTTTATAGAACAACTATGCCATATATTTGGGAAATTCTTGGGTAGTCCCAGCCAATAAAAATAAGCCACAACACTAAAGGTTGGTTTGGATAGCGCTGAACGCGTCCAGCGTTCAGCGTTTTCCTTTTTTCTTTTTCTTTTTTTCCCTGCTGCCCGTTTCTGCTTTTAGTGGACAAGTTACTGTGCGTGCACAGTGTGCACACTGTTTACGTACTATGCGCGCACTGTTCACGTACTTTTCAGTCATTTTTTAATTAAAAGTAGGTCCCACAGTACTATTTACACATTTAAAAATTATTTTTTCTACAGTGTTTTTAGCTTTCAGTTTTCAATTTTCAGCTGTATCCAAACGGACCCTAAAATGAGCTAGCAAACCAAACATTAAACAACTTCAAAAATGTACTATTACTTAAATACAAGATGCTTGGACTCATAAAAGAACTAAAATATTCAAATATATTTGCAGATCATTAAGGCCAAAAAAAAAAAAAAAACAATTTTTAGAACAGAAACGAGAAACCAAAAGAAAATAACTGGGCCAAATAATTAGACTTAGCCATCAGAACGTCAATACTTAGAAACAAGGAGAAAGACTGGAAAAAAAAAAAATAAACACAAACTAAATCCCTTAAATTCCTGGGAATGGAGGCTGAGATGAGAAGGAGTGGGTTTACGGCGATTTGCGGCTGAAACTTCAGGCAAGGAGGAGGAGACACCATCTCCACTGATTATAAAAATAGGTCTCCATCGGAGGCGGTAGATTAAGGGAAAGCATATTACCCAACCTTATTCAGAAGACAGAAAAATAAAAATAAAAACGAGATTTGAAAAGTTTTTATATTCCCAGATTTTTCAATGACCCGCCCATTCACGTCTCAATTTTTGAAATTTTTTGAATTTGTTCTAACAGAGCTAACAGACATTACAAGGAGATAGCCTTCTTGAGCTGACATGGCAGGTATGGTGATGTAACCTCATTTTAGTGAGATGGCTTAATTTTATTGCCTGGGACTACAAACCGGATTACCCAAGAATTTCCCCATATATTTTGACTAGCTAGCTTTGTTGTGGTTGTGCATATTCCCTTTTATCCAAAAAAAAAAAGAAGATAATAAAAATAAATGAATAAATAAAGGGAAATATGCGACGTATCTTTCTGGTTGAAATGCATGAATTTGAATTTTTACTGTAGAATGAAAAGGATTTTAACTTTTCACCTATTCGTGGTAAAAAACCAACATGAAAATAACTTTTTAGCTAAAAAAAAACAGAGAATTTTTGCTGCTACTTTTGACGTGGGATGTAAAAGCTATGGTGTAGAGTAGACTCATATGATGACTCTCGCATTCAGCCGACAACATGAAGTTCTTGGAAATAGAACCACCTGCTTCTCATGTGTTTCACTTAAGCTTTTAATTAATACGGTAAGTGTTTTTAGCCTTTTCTTCAATTCTCTTTTGCAAAACGCCATCGTCTTATTAAAATGAAGTCACCCCTTCTTACTGTTCACGGTGTCGTTTTGGCTTTGCTTTGTTTTGTTTTCTTCAATTTTTCAGTCTTCACTGTTTTCTTGACAAGAAGAAATCAAATAGTACATAGCTCCAGTAATTAAAGACAAAAAGATGGGCCTAAACTTAGAATCGGTTTAGCACAAAGTTTAATAAATACAAATTAGCCAGAGATAAACTTAACAGCTTTTCCCCACACACTGTTTATGACACTCATTCAATGCCCCCACCATTTTTGTAACAATCAGAGTTATCAACAATTCTGGCTAGTCACACCATCCATCAACAATCAGAGTTTCCCCACACGCTTTGTCCTCATTTTGAACACGCAAGATGAATTTGCTATAGTGTATAGTAGAGCTGACTCATACGATGACCCTACCATTATGGTCCACCTCTTAACTTCTTCGAAACTCTCGAAGAATTACAGTAGCTATTAAAACTCTCGAAGAAACTTCATTTGCAAATTTCAGATTGGATTTCTACTCACTCCGATTCGACGCATTTTCAAAAATACGCAAGTCAGGTTGGGGATCAAGTTATTTCTTCTTCCCTAATTTCAGATCCACCCGTACGTTCTGGCCCCAATCTCAGGTGCGTCTCTTGATTCTATCAATCTCATCTATTGTTAAAATTTTGTGGAGTTTGATGTTTTGTTACAGTCTTTTTTGGATCTGATTTACAGACTACATTATTTTAGTTTTTTAGGTTTATGATGTTTGTGCTATTTACTAGGCTTATGATATAAGATCAGAACTTCAAATATCAACACCAAACCCTTAAAACTGAGATCTTGTGGCTTCATTTTTTGGGTTTATTTTATATGATCAAAGGTTTCTTTTTTTTTTTCTTTTTTTTTTTCACCTTTGCATTCTTCTTTTCTTTTAAGTTTGGGTTCATGTGTGGAAGAAATGCGGGTAGCCGTTCTGACATAGTTCCCATTATTTGAGTGTTATTTTGCTTTTTACAAACCAAAAACTGAGTTCAAGTTTGGGTTCCAAACAAGAATTTGAGTGAGATTAAAAATAAAGGGGAATTATGAATTGAGTTAAGAATTGTGAGTTGTGAGTTATGAGAATGATAATTAAGTTATGAAAATTGAGACATGGATGTGTTGAGAACGAACACTATATAAACTTCCAAATCTTTGACCACACTTGCATATGCCCCATTTGAGCTCTAAATTAAAGTTTCTTTTATTACGATCATCGTAGCCACATAATAATTAGATCTGATTGTGTAGAACACATTCTTGGAATGTGACCAAGACATAGCATCAATTGTCCGATAAAGTTAGCGGAACAAGTAAAATTGCCTCAACATCCCCACTGTCAAAGTGTGAAGACTTACAAAGACTTTTTTTTTTACTCTAGCCCTTACCATCGTGAGGTCCATCGCACCAAAAGTATATAGCAGAGATACAAACTTAAGAGTTGTAATAGCTATCTTAATTTTATGTTTTTAACAATGCTTGCAAATTATGTCTTATTCACAATTAAAAATAGATTCTTTAAAAAAAAAAAACTGTTAAAAATAAAGTGAGGCTAAAATAGTATACTCTTCATTTAATATATTAAAGATAGTTTAAACTTTAAAGTTTTAATAGCTTGCAATGCAAAGTGGAAAGAATTTATAATTTAGACTTTTAGAGTGAATTAACTGAATTTAAGTAAAAATTTTTTTAGGTGAATTTAGAGTGAATTTAAGTAATTAATACATAAAACTTACAATATTTATGTTTTTGTTTTTTTGAGCTGACATTATTTATTACTAGTAAGGGTTGTACGTGCAAGACATGTGCTGCCTCTTGAGTGAGAAAATTTAAGATAGAATTTTTTTTTTGAGAGATAAATACAACATGTTGCTAACCATGTAACTTGAACCATTTCCTCTTAGACCCCAAGCACTTTGTGCATGGGACCGGAGGTGCCAATTCAGCTACAAAGCCTTTGACAGATAGAATTTTTTTAAAGAGGTATGAAATCATCTACTTAGATTTAGACTAGTTATTTAACATATGACTATTTATTTACTATAATAAATTTTTAGAACCTATTTATTAAATACAGTATCTACTTACGATAAAATTCTACTAAGAATAATAGCAAATGTCATCATCTTTCAACAATAAACAACTAAGTTTTGATAAGACATTGCCACAATATTTAAATTTTTTCAATAACTAATGACATATGCTATAATTGAAATTTTTCAGCAAATTAAATATCTACAATCATTTACAATGAATATTTTGTTATTCATACTTCCTTCTGTTTTATCATCTTATTTTATGAGCCTAACTACAATGCTTGGCTTACTTAATTTTTAATGAATACATTTTTAAGAAAGAAAGCAAATAAAAAAAGAACAAAATAACAAAAGACATATTTCATTGAAGTTTCTATTAGATAAAATTATAAATCATGAAGATTTAATTCTTTAATAAATTAGTGTTCTCTAGGTAACAAATAGAATACGATACATCACAATTTTTTACTTTCTAAGTATGACTAACACATAAAACTCAAAATACACAAAGAAATTTTTTGGGACATTAAAATTTAGTGAGGTATTTTAGATATTGCATAATGAAATATTCTAGAAACCATAAGATTTTGTTAGAGTTTAACTAAAAGAGTAACAGCAGAGACTATATGTTTGTCTACAAAATATAAAGGAGGAAATTATTCAACTTTAAAGTTGAGAGGGGGTGGGGGGAATAAAACTACCCCAAACATGGAGGGGAAAAGTACTTTTTTCCATTTTATTTTTGTTGGTAAAACTATATGTTTTTTTTTTTTTTTAAGTCAATCCAAGAAAACTGTCCGTAAAAGTGTAAAACTATGAAAACTATGCAAATTCTCTTCTCATTCTTCTCTCTCTCTTTTCATTTACAAATTTCAGATTGGATTTCTACTCACTTTGATTTGACGTATTTTCAAAACTACGCAAGTCAGGTTGGGGATCAAGTTATTTCTTCTACCCTACTTTCAGATCCACCTGTTCTAGCCCCCATCTTAGGTGCGTCTCCTTTATTCTCTCAGTCTCATCTATTGTTAAAATTTTGTGGAGTTTGATGTGTTGTTATAGTCTTTTTTGGCTCTGATTTTCAGACTAGATTATTTTAGTTTTAGTTTTTTGGGTATTTTTATGGGTTTATGATGTTTGTGTTTTTTATTGGGTTTATGATATGAGATCAGAACTTTATATATCAACACCAAACCTTTAAAACTGAGATCTTTTGGCTTTATTTTATCAGATTAAAGCTTTTATTTTTTCACCTTTGCATTCTTCTTTATTTTCAGGTTGGGTTTGTGTGTAGGAGAAAATTGAGATATGGGTGTGTTGAGAATCAAACGTTGTAATCTTTCATATGTTTGAGACTTTGATCACACTTGCTTATGCCCCATTTGAGCTCTATATTAAAGTTTCTTTAATTGCGATGATCTTAGCCACATAATAACTAGATTTGACTTTGTAGAACTCATTGTTGGAATGTGACCAAAACATAGCATCATTTGTCTAATAACAAGTTAGGGGAACACGTAGAATTGCCTCAACATCCCCACTATCAAAGTTTTAAGACTTTAGACCTAAGAGTTGTAATAGCCATCTTAATTTTATGTTTTCAACAATGCTTGCAAATTGTGTCTTATTCACAATTAAAAATAAATTCTCATAAAATAAAATTAAAAACTGTTAAAAATAAAGTGAGGCTAAAAAAGCACAATCTCCATTAAATTTAAGAAAATAATTTAAGCTTTAAAGTTTTAATAGTTTGCAATGCAAAGTGCAAAGAATTTATAATTTAGACTTTTAGAATGTATTTAAGTAATTAATACATAAAACTAACAATATTTATGTTTTTGTTTTTTTGAGCTGACATGATTTATTATTTGTCATGCAAAGACGCCGTCGTATAACTAATACTAGGGATATGCACAACATATATGAGCACTTGAGCTCTGCAATTGCACTTTTTTAATGTAAGAGAGAGAAGTTAAGAGGTTTAAAATTATTCATTTGTTCATCAAAAAATTATTCATTTGTTCTAATGTTAAAATTAAAAATGAATTTTTTTCTAAGTTTAAAAATCTCAGTTCTTAAAAGACAATTTTATGATTTTTTTTTACTTTACTTTAATAATTAATTTTTTAATAAATATGATGAGGAATAAAGTACTCCAGATCGTCCACGGTCATCCACACCAGCAGCTGTCCAGAAGAAATCATCAAGACGGGAGCTAACGCCATAGCCGTCCATGGACGAAGTCAAGCCCACATCTTTCGTCCTGAAAAGGCGACCACCTCGTCCTGACTAGACTCGTCCACACGAGGACCCCTGGACGAGGACGTACACTTGGGAATTATTAAAATACACTTCACTATTTCGTAATACACGCATAACTTCCGATGACCGTTGTATGAGAAAATGCAACTATCAGGTGGTTATGGGAGTTATCCAAGAACCCCGGACCTCCTGATATCCAGAGGAGGTTACAATTTCAATAACTGTCCCCAGGACACTATATAAACAGCCATTCAGACCAATGGAAGGTACGTTTTGACTGCTCCCAAAAAGTTGAAACTCCAAAAACATAGAAAGAAAACTAACTTCGCCATCAGAGGGTTTTTGGCCGGCAGCCCCGGTCACCTTTGATCACTTTTCTTTCTTTTTCAGGCTATTGAAAGAGCAAGTGAGTCATCCAAGTCCGAAGCATCCAACCTATTGATTTTCTTTGCATCATCAAAATATATAAACAAACTATTAATTTGGAAGCAACGTAAAAAGAAAAAAAAACAATATAAACCAAAGTTTTGAATTATGTTTCGGACGTTTTTTAGGATTGGCTATAGGAATGGAATATTCTGGTACCGGTGTGTGGTGGAACACTATTCCAGAATTACATGCCAGATATATATATAGACCCACATAAATTATTTAAATTACTTATTTTAGGAGTATAAAAATGAATTTCTTATACAAAATTTAAACTTTGATATTACTTAGTACAGCTGAGATGAGATTGTTTATTTAAAAATAATCAAATAAAGGAGATTGTACTTGTTTTAGATGGGTATTGGGTAAAGTAAACTACGAACGTTCCTAAAAGGCTTACTCCAGTTCTTTAATTTATTTTTTGTACTTTCATATTTCAAGTGGCCTTTCACAGTTTTTGATGTCTTACAATAAAAGATAAATTCAAACTTGATATTACTTAGTACAGCTAAGATGATATTCTTTATTTAAAAATAATCAAATAAAGGGTTTATTTGGGATCCGTTTATTTTGTTGAAATTTAAAATTTTTTACTGAAAGTACTATAGATAAAGGTAAAATTTAGCTGAAATAATACAATAAGACCCATGAATATTAACAAAAATAAGCTAAATAGTAAAATAAGTTGGTTTTTTTAATTTTTGCCAAATACGCACAAAGAAGATTCTACTTGTTGTTGATGGGTATTGGGTAAAGTAAACTATGGGTATTTGGTGGGGTGAAAAAGTGGGAGGATAAAAAATGGTGATATAGCAAAAAGTGAGAGGATAGAAAAAATTTTAATTTTCTACATTTTTGTTTGGTTGGGAGTGAAAAAGTGGAAAGATGGAAAAAGTGAGTTATATAAATTTACTCATATACCCTTGTTAAAAAATAATATCTAATTAAAACAAAAAAGTGACAAACAACCAAAAAAAGTAATCATCCAAATTTATTAAAAAATAAAAATCATAGCTAGAAAAAAAATCACTTCTAGTTAAACAAAAGAAATAAAAAATAAAAATACTGTTACGCCACACCCCATGAAAAAAAAAATGTCCAGGAGGAAATCAAAAGAAGAAAAAAAAAAAAAAAAAAAGGCCAACGTACTATCTGGACAAAACACGTGGACATTTTGGTCAAATTAATAAATCATACTCCCTCTTTCTTCTTGGATGATGTCCTCTAGAGAAGTCAATAAATTACATCTAATGATTTCCTAACTACCTATGTCTCAATACATGAATATGAATCTATACTCAGCCTTTTTTTTTTTTTTCTTTTTTTTTTAGAATCAAATCTATACCCACCTAAAATAATGGATATGGTGCCTTAGATCAGGCTAAATGGTAAATATTGATTAATGGTTTTTTTTTTTTTAATTATATTCTTCTTTTTCACCGTGCCAATTGAAGTTGCTCAGAGATTTTTCTGTTTTTTTTTATTGGATTTGGAACTATGCAATTGCTATTTTAGTAAGAGAGAAAAGTTAAAAGGTTAAAAATTGTTGATTTATTCTAATGCTCGAATTAAAAAGTGAATTTTTTAATTTTAAATCTCAGTTCTTAAAAGGCAATTGCACAATTTTTCTTACTTTTCTTTAACATTATTTAAAAAAAATAAATACATAAATAAACTCTTAAAAGCAAATTGCGCAATTTGGAACTAGGTGTGTTACATAGAACTAGAATTTTTCAAACTCAATTTTCATGGTTTTTTGTTTTTTGTTTTCTGATTTTACATTGAAATCGATTTTTATAAACTTTAGATTTTTTATTTATTTTTAAATTGCTCCTCACTAGGAGGTTTTGAAGTGAAAGCTCACGCCTTTCTCATCTACTCAGCGGCAGCCTCCTTCCTTTTCCTCTTCTCAACTTTTTTTTTTCTTCTGCTTCGGACTTCGGTGGTCGGTGGTCGGTGGTCGGACTTTGGTGCTCTGCATCTCGGCCTCTCGCCTCCCTCTCTTTTTTCTCGGCTTCTTCGGGTAATTTTTTTAGATATCTCTTTTGATGGTAATATTTGCTCTAGCATGCTTAAGTTCTTGATCACTCGTAACTTTAAGTGCTTCATTGATTTCATTGGATTTAAATAAAAAAAAAAATTGCTTTTGGCGTCTAGTTTGGAAATTTAGATTGAAGAGGAAATTTGTAAGAATCACGCACAGGTGATAATATACTATAGATAAGAAATTTTATTCTTTAAAAGATTTTATAACATTGATGAGAGATGCTAACTTTTTTTGGATACGATTTTATACCGTATATGTCTATAGCAAATTAGATAACACTTGTATGATTATTAGAGTTTAGGAATTATAGTTGGTGAATTTATTTGGTGGATTTATTTGTATACACTGGTGTTATTTGTGAATTATTTATTTGTGATTTTGTATATGTTGTGTTGATGGATTTATTTGTTGATAAAATGATTGCTGCCAATCTGAAATTGTTGAGTGGAATGGAGTTTGCCGCTGTATCATCTAATGAACATGCTTCTACAACTAGGTCTAATGCTAATACTTTGTGAGAGCATTTGGTTCACATGATGATATTAATTTCAATTATCTTTTATGACATTTGAGGCTTGTGTTGTTATCAAATGAACCTTAAAACTTAGTAATATTCTTTGTTTGAAACTTTTTTGTTATTTGGGGGTATTGAACTTATTTATTTGGTTCTCTGTTTGAAACTTATTTGTTATTTGGATGTAATGAACCAACCTATTAGAAAATATTTGGATGTAATAAACTTATTTATTTGGTTCTCTGTTTGAAACTTATTTGTTATTTGGATGTAATGAACTTATTTATTTGGTTTTGTTGAAAGTTTAATATGTTAAGGATAATTATTTTGTAGTGTTATTATGTTAAATTCTCTTAAAAGATGTTATATACTTATATTTATTTTAAATAAACATATTTATTACTATTAGTTTATAAGTTTTAGTATATAAAAAATTATTATTTATTTATATAATTTTAAAAATTATTAATTAAATTACTTATGAAAATCAGTAACCAGTCCCTTTTTCGGTTCTTTTGCCGTACTGATTTTTAAAATCATGTTTTGTGGTGCTAAAAATAGTAATATGACTTTTTAACACCACCAATAATAATGCTCTTAAAAAGCTAAAGTGAGGTAAGATTTTTTATTATTCAGATTTTTTTTTTTTTGAAAAAAAAGTAAGATGTTTTACATTTGATGAAATCAAAAACAAAATCTTTAAGTTGGGATAAATTATCATTTTTGTTCTTAAAGTTTCATTTTATCATTTTGAACAGTGAAAGTCATGTTTGTTGCTAAGCTGATCGCTGTGTCCACTCTTGTCTAAAAATTGTTATAAAATACCTCTAAAAACAAGGTTGTTTTGACATTCTTCCCATTTATATGTACTAAAAATATATATATATATTTTGCAATAAAATTAATGTAAAAATATAAATTATATATTTTAAATTTGACAGTTGTCATTTTAGTTTTGTGAATATTTTTTTTTGTCACCATTTTGATTCTATAAATTCATATTTACTATCACTGTTAGTCATTCTGTTCATAACTTATATTAACTATTAAAACAATTAAGTTTTCTTATTCTTTTATTAAAGAAAGAATACAAATTATACATTTTAAGTTTGATTAATTGTTATTTTAGTTCTGTAAAATTCATTTTTGTCATATTGATCCTATAAGTTTACATCAATTAGTCCTTTTCACTTGCAATTTTTTAAATTAGACTATCACCTCACCCCTTTAAATATTTTCCAATTTTTATATATTATTAGCACAATGTCTGTCGGATACTCACCCCTTTATGCACAGTATTATCTATCTATATATATCTAAAAGCTGCAGCGTAAAGTTTAATGTTGTTGCGCTCTTGTTGAGCTGTATTAGCACTACATCATCAACTTATTTTCAATATTTTCTCTCTCTTTTGAAACTTTTTTTCTCCTTATTAATTTGCCATTTACAATTACACATTCTCCAACACTGCCTTACAATTTCTCCATCCTTTCATCTTCCTTTTATTTTGACTCTTCTTCTCCCTATTTTTAAAATAAAAATTTGTTATTTTCTCTTCCATTCAATCCATCTTTTGCTCAACAAAAAGGTGAATACTCTCTCTCTCTCTCTATATGTATATATATATATATATATATATGTGTGTGTGTGTGTGTATTCTTTCTTTTGGTGGATGTTTAATTCTCTAGATTGATGAATTTTTATGTTTAACTCTACTTTAAGTTGATATGATTTGGTTATATTTTAATTTTTTATCTTTTTAATTTTATTTTCTTTGTTTGTTACATGTTATCCTATGAAATTACAGAATTATTTAATGTTATTCCATTACACAGCATGACTTGGATAATTTGGTGTTTACAACTATACATTTTCTTTTGAACATTCTTCTACTCATCTTCTTTTATATGATTTTGTTATTTGTCTCACATTCTTTTTCAAAAGAAGTGATTGTTCTCTCTCTCTCTCTCTCTATTATTAATTCTTTCTTGCAACTCTATTTTAGATTGATGAATTTTTTTTGTGTCTCTACTTTTGGATAATACACTTTGGTAGTGTTTTATGAGTTATTTATCACATGTACTCTCTATCCCTCTTATAGTTTTGATTTGAGTTAATTTTTAGATATTTTAAAAGTGACATGATTATGTATTTGAATGTTTCTATAAACTATTTGAATAATGTCAATTGTAAATTTGTGATGAGGTTTGGTTATCATAATAATCTTCTTAGAATAAGAAATTCAAATAAATGAATTTTGGAACTTAAAAATTTTAGTTGTAGAAAAAAAAAAACCATAGCACTATACAAAAGTTTGAATAATATAGATCACTTGAAAAAAGAATAGTATTTCTATCTTTTATCTCAAAAAAAATTATGGAATAATATTAATTAAATGCACCTTAGTTTTTTAACAAAAAAAAATAATAATAATAGAATGATATATTTGTGGAGATGGAGAGATGAAAAATAATTTTAGAAATAATATTTCCAGTATGTTTTATAGAATAAATCATACATTATACCACACTACAAATTAGTTGTATATTCCCATGCATTGCATGGGTCTGCCACTAGTGAGGAGCACTGGAGGGGAGGATTCTTGAAAAGTAAACAACACAATCTCTTCTCTCTCTCTCTCTCCAATTATTGAACTGTCACAAAGACTAACAAATTATTCATACAAAGTAGCTTTAGATAAAGCTCTTGACAACCATTTAGCCTAATAAACGAAAAAAAATGCACAGTTGACTTGACTAAGAAAAAACAAGACACATAACCCATCCCCGCCATCTGTGTTTGAGTTTTAATGTGAATTACTGAATTGTCAACAATACAAACCCAGTCGAGTTCAGAGATTTAATTATATGTTGTGTTTTAGAAAATATACCAGGCACTTCCCCGGAGTTCTGAATGGTGAGACCTCACAGTGAGTAGCAGAGTGATGTACATGTGGCGGGATGGAGTTTATTTGCTGGCTTCATGAACCTCCATTTCAACTGGGCATTCTCATAAATAAAAAAGAAAAAGAAAAAAAAAAGAGGTAAGGTTGTTTGACCGATCTGATTAACAGAGGGTTTCAAAACACTGCCTCAAATGGTTTTCTTCTTCCCTAGTTTATTTTCTTTTCATTTTTTCTTCAGTAGTATTGATTTTATTTTATTTTATTGGTTTGCAGATCTATATCACGATTCAATATTTAGTAGTAGTATATTTTCAATGGCTTTAATGGACATGGAAACAGCCTTGTCATCTTTCCCAAGTTCTTCTTCTTCTTCTTCTTCTGCCCGATGGATGTATGATGTCTTCCTTAGTTTCAGAGGTGAGGACACCCGCCACAATTTTTTGGATCATCTATTCAATGCTTTGAAAGTGAAAGGCATTCACACTTTTAGAGACAATGAAAAACTTGAGAGAGGAAAATCCATCTCACCAGAGCTGTTGAAAGCAATAGAAGAATCAAGATTTGCCATAGTCATTCTCTCAAAAAATTACGCATCTTCAACTTGGTGTTTAGATGAACTTGCAAAGATCATTGCTTGCAAGGAAGATTTGGGAATGAAGGTTTTGCCTATTTTTCACTATATCGAGCCATCAGATGCACGGCAACAAATGAGAACTTTTGCAGAGCCATTTGTTGAATACAAAAAAAAGGAGAACAAAGAGAGGGTGGAGAAATGGAGAGATGCTTTGAGACAAGTGGGCAACCTCGCCGGATGGCATTTAAAGAATACGAGGTAAATAACTTGGTTTATGTATTTCTTTTAAATATTCAAATGTCCCACTTCATATATATAATATTATTTGGAGCCTTAAGCAAATCAACATACATGTTTCATTCTACTTCTTTCAATTTTATCCTAAGCGAATCAATTTACATATTTTGTTTCAGTCAGTCAAACTGAACATCAATTATATATCATATTTTTTGTGTGACTAATTGGAGGCTCAAACTCAATGCATATTGTACTTTATTCATTGCAGGTCTGAGCTTGAAGACATCAAAGAAATTGTGGGATGGATATCGCTTCACTTGAAATATGATGCAATCCCATACTTTACCAAGAACCTGGTAGGAATATACTCTCAAATGGTGGAATTGGAGTCATGTTTAGCTATAGAATCAAATGACGTTCGATTTATAGGGGTTTGGGGGATGGGGGGAATTGGCAAGACAACTCTTGCTAGAGTTGTTTATTTTATGGTTTCTAAAAAATTTGACACTTGCAGTTTTATTGAGGATGTTAGGGAAAAATCTGAAAAAGAGGGATTACTTTCACTACAACAGAAACTTATTTCTGATATTTTGATGGAAACAGATTTTAAAATAAGAGATCAGTATGATGGAGTTCTCAAGATCAAGAATAGGTTTTCTCGTAAAAAGATTCTTCTGGTTCTTGATGACGTAAATAAATTAAACCAGTTACAAATGTTAGTTGGGGAGCATGATTGGTTTGGTCCAGGCAGTAAAATTATCATAACAACAAGAGATGTGCATGTGTTGAACACACATGGAGTAGATGGAATATATGAAGCTAAAGGACTCAATTATAAAGATGCTCTTCAACTTTTTTGCTTGAAAGCTTTTAAAAAAGAGCATATCCCAAATGATTATTTAGAGCTGTCCAAAGATTTTTTAAAATATGCTGGAGGTCTTCCTTTGGCTCTTGAGGTTTTGGGTTCCTTCTTGTTTGGAAAGAGTACCATTGAATGGAAAAGTGCATTGGAGAGGCTTAAAGAATATCCTAATACAGAAGTTCTCCAAGTACTTCAAATAAGTTTTGATGGACTCCATGACACAGAGAAGGAAATATTTCTACATATTGCATGCTTCTTTAATCATAGTACGAAAGATCAAGTAGTAGAAATACTAGATATTCTTGGTCTTTACCCTAATATTGGGTTGACTGGACTGTTTAATAAAGCTCTATTGAAAATAATATATGGGGAAGTGTTGTGGATGCATAATTTACTTGAAGAAATGGGTAAGAATATAGTTCGTCAAGATTACCCTGATGATCCTAGAAAACATAGTAGACTATGGCGTTATGAGGACGTTGACAACGTATTGAAAAAAAACAAGGTATGAGGTTACTTAGAGAATTTAAGCTCATTCCCTACCTTCTTGTTCCAAAATTTGAAATTTGAATTGTTATGCTAATTATATATGTGCAATTCACTAGTTCCTTCTTGATTGTCAGGGAACAAAAGCTGTTCAAGCCATGGATATTTGGGGTACTTATAATGAAGAAAAAGAGGCACATTGGAACCCTAAGGCATTTTTGAAGATGTACAATCTTAAATTTCTTAGAATTAATGATATTAACCATGTCCCCACACATCTTCCTAATGATTTAAAAATTCTTAATTGGAATCAGTATCCTTCAAAATCTTTGCCATCAAGTTTCCAACTAAATGAGCTTATTCAACTTTTCTTGCAACGAAGTGAAATTAACCAAATTTGGATAGGAAGAAAGGTACTTATGTTATTAAGTATCTTCACTGCTTTTCTTTTTAGATTTCAATAAATGGACACTGAAGCTAATTATTCCAATCTTTTTTTTTTCTTTTAATAGAATTTTGACAAGTTGAAGTTCATCGACTTGACCTACTCCTCAAACTTGATTACAACCCCAGACTTTGCTGGAGTCCCAAATCTTGAGAAATTAGTGTTTGAACATTGTACAAATTTATGTGACCTTCACCCATCGATTGGAATTCTTAAAAAGCTTGTTCTTCTTAATCTAGCATATTGTGAAAAGCTAAGTTCTCTACCAAGCAAGTTTGAAATGGATTCTCTCAAGACTCTTAATCTTTCTTGTTGTGTAATACTCGAGGAAATTCCAAAATTCATGGGAAGCATGGTATGCTTACAGAAACTTTTTTTGGATTGCACTGCTATTATGGAACTACCTTCATCAATTGGAGGCTTGATTGGCCTCACTTCATTGATTCTAATGGATTGCAAAAATCTTGTGCGCCTTCCTAGTTCCATTTGTTGTTTGACATCTCTTGAATCTTTAGATCTTTCTGGATGCTCAAAATTTGACAATTTGCCTGAGAACCTTGGGAATGTCAAAGGTTTGAAGAAGCTTGATTTGAGTGGAACAGCTATTAAAGAGTTGCCTTCATCAATTGAACGTTTGACAAACCTTACTTCTTTGACTCTACTTAAATGTTGGAAACTTGTGTGTCTTCCTAACACCAAATGTGGTTTCAAGTTCTGTGGTGCTCTTGATCTTTCTGGACACACAAAATTTAAGAAATTGCCAGAGAACCTATGGATAATCGAAGATCTAGAGATACTTGATTTGAGTAGAACTGCTATAGAAGAGCTACCTTCATCAGTTGAACATTTGACAAGCCTTACTTTATTAGCTCTCCAAGATTGTAAAAATTTTGTGGGTCTTCCTAGCACTATTTGTTGTTTGAAATTGCTTGAATCTCTGGATCTTTCTGGATGCTCAAAATTTGACAACTTGCCAAAGAACCTAGGGAATGTTGAAGGTTTGAAGAAGCTTGATTTGAGTAGAACAGCTATTAAAGAGTTGCATTCATCAATTGAACGTTTGACATCTCTTGAATCTCTATATCTTTCTGAATGCTCAAATTTTGACAACTTGCCTGTGAACCTTGGGAATGTCAAAGGTTTGAAGAAGCTTGATTTGAGTGGAACAGCTATTAAAGAGTTGCCTTCATCAATTGAACGTTTGACATCTCTTGAATCTCTAGATCTTTCTGGATGCTCAAAATTTGACAATTTGCCTGAGAACCTTGGGAATGTCAAAGGTTTGAAGAAGCTTGATTTGAGTGGAACAGCTATTAAAGAGTTGCCTTCATCAATTGAACGTTTGACAAACCTTACTTCTTTGACTCTACTTAAATGTTGGAAACTTGTGTGTCTTCCTAACACCAAATGTGGTTTCAAGTTCTGTGGTGCTCTTGATCTTTCTGGACACACAAAATTTAAGAAATTGCCAGAGAACCTATGGATAATCGAAGATCTAGAGATACTTGATTTGAGTAGAACTGCTATAGAAGAGCTACCTTCATCAGTTGAACGTTTGACAAGCCTTACTTTATTAACTCTCAAGGGTTGTAAAAATCTTGTGTGTCTTCCTAGCACTATTTGTAGTTTGAAATTGCTTGAATCTCTGAATCTTTCTGGATGCTCAAAATTTGACAACTTGCCTGAGAACCTTGGGAATGTCAAAGGTTTGAAGAAGCTTGATTTGAGTGGAACAGCTATTAAAGAGTTGCCTTCATCAATTGAACGTTTGACATCTCTTGAATCTCTAGATCTTTCTAGATGCTCAAAATTTGACAACTTGCTTGAGAACCTTGGGAATGTCAAAGGTTTGAAGAAGCTTGATTTGAGTGGAACAGCTATTAAAGAGTTGCCTTCATCAATTGAACGTTTGACATCTCTTGAATCTCTATATCTTTCTGGATGCTCAAAATTTGACAACTTGCTTGAGAACCTTGGGAATGTCAAAGGTTTGAAGAAGCTTGATTTGAGTGGAACAGCTATTAAAGAGTTGCCTTCATCAATTGAACGTTTGACATCTCTTGAATCTCTATATCTTTTTGGATGCTCAAAATTTGACAACTTGCCTGAGAACCTTGGGAATGTCAAAGGTTTAAAGAAGCTTGATTTGAGTGTAACAGCTATTAAAGAGTTGCCTTCATCAATTGAACGTTTGACAAACCTTACTTCTTTGACTCTACTTAAATGTTGGAAACTTGTGTGTCTTCCTAACACCAAATGTGGTTTCAAGTTGTTTGACATTAGCATGCTTCAGGGCTTTAATAACATGCTTCAGGTCTGTCTCTCTCTCTCTCTCTCTCTCTCTCTCTCTCTCTCTCTCTCTCTCTCTCTCTTTCCAAGTTCTAAACGTTATTTTTTGTATATTTCAGGGACAAAGTGGTACACTACCAAAGAAGTTAAAAATTATTATTCCTGGAAGTGAAATTCCGAAATATTTTAACCATGAATGTATAGGTCATGAATTGAAATTACAAGTGCCTTCTAATTTGTCTAATGCGCTGATTGGAATTGCATTTTGTGTTGTTTTTGTACCCAACAAGTGGGGTGTACGCTCTCGTGATTGGGAGCTTTCATTTACAATCGATGGAATTCCAATGGATGGGCGAGAGATTTCTGGTTCTATGGAAAAATATGAAACAATTGAATCACATCACCTTTGGCTGACCTATTATTCCTATCAGAACGGATTTCATCCGCTTACGATTAGAGCATTTTCCTGGGACCTTAAGGTGGAGAAAATTGGGGTTCGATTCATATACCAGCAAGACATCGAAATTCCCAGTAAAACTATGGCACAGTGCATCAACAACAGCAGCATTGTAGTCCATCATGATATTGATGATTCAATTGCACAAGGTAGCGGAAATAAGCGAAGCCGTGATGAGGATGATGGGGCAGGACCTAGTGGAGAATGCTGCTCTATTATGGAACCACCGCCAAAGAGGATTCAAAGGCTTGGAGGATTTATGGAGGATTCTGAGGATCCTAGTCAAAGGGAATTTTCCGACTTCTTTGCGAGTAAGTCTATCTTTCTTCTTACTTTCAAGTTTTAATGTTTTAACTTTTAACATTTACAAGTCATCGTTTACAACTACTTGTTGGTGCACTTTTATTTAGTGGATGCAGAGGATTAAACGTCCAAGAAGCTTGAAGCCATTCACGAATGTAATAGTTACCAAGACATCGAAGATATCAATTAAACCATGGCATAGAACAGGAACAAGCTGCGCACTATGAGGGTCTGGGTGAAACTATCATGATATTGAACAATTCAGCCTCCGAAGGTTGCAAAAATAAGCAAAACTGAACGTCTGATTCGGAAGAATCTAGTGGAAAAGGCCACATTAACGAGGGACCAGATCCAAAGACTTGGAGTATTTATGTCTGATTCGGAAGAATCTAGTAAAAGGGAATTCTTTGCCTGTATCTGTTACAATTTACAAGTTTTACTGTTGTCTTTTATTTTTGGGGAGGGGAATCCAATGAAAGTGTGGCTTTTGATTGATAACAAATTTAATTTGTTATAGGTATAAAATTAGAGAGTTTTTCTTTTTGGATTTCCCATATTTTATAATTTAAATAAATTATTAAAAAAATAATAAAAAAGCATAGAACTCTGCAAGTTGTACCTTAGCATTACCTTTGACCCTCATATAGCCGCATTTTGTTTAATCAGGTTGAAATAATACAAAATTTTCTTCTTGTCTTGTTGGGGCACTTTTATATAATGGAAGGAAGGGATCAAACGTCCAAGACGCTTGAAGCCTATTGTGGCGGTAAGAGGGATAGTTAGCAGAGCCACGTTGAAGAATTAGCCAAGTAGGATCTCTCTTCTCACTCAAAATGGTCAGCTATATAACTTAACTGTCAAATGGCTCTTATTATTGATTAAATCTTTATTTTGTCCTGCAAATGTTCTGTTGAACTTCTATTCCTATACAAATATATATTGAAATCTAATTATTTCCAGATTCCTAGTGAAAAAGTACTCAAAGAATAAGTGTGCTGACAAAGTATACTCTGGATGGATACAAGGTAAGTTGATCGAAACATGCTTTTATCTTTCAAAAACACTTGAAAGTTGAAACCCTTGCATTTTTTTGTTGTTGTTGTTACTGGCAGCATCATATATGACTTGAGTACCATACTTCTGAATTAGGATTCCATCTAGATGTTACCAATCATGCCATAGGAAAATGATACAACCTGATCCCACTTCAAACTTCAGTAATGTCCTGACAATGCAAGTAAGAGTTAGAATTTCTGCCTATCCCTGAGTGCTACTTGAGGAATGTTAACAAACCAGAAAATCTTGTATTTCAAAAGGTTTTATTTAACACAAGCTGCCTAAATTGAGCCTGCCTTAGCAAAGAGATTCCATATATGTCTCGTTATGGTTTCTTAGTTCCATTCTTGCACCTCTTTCAAACCTAATCCACCTTCTCTTTGGCTTGCATACAACATCCCAAGAAACTTGAGCCCCCTAAAGCTCCTTTCCTTTCCATAGGTAACTACTCAATATCTGTGCAATAGATTCTTTGGCAATATGAAGATGCTGGACTAGTTAAACCTAAAGGCTATAAAGAACTGGAGCCATCCTGCGAAGGAAAGGTTCCTTGCTGTCCAGGATTCAATTCTGATTGTTATCTTATCAAGAAGGAGCAAACATACTTTTGCACCAGGTCTTCGAGAAATTAGAGAAACCCTGAGCTATCTTACAAGTAGTGAGCCTTTTTGAATTGCAAGAGCTCAAATATTCACTTCTTCATCCCATCAGGAACAGCAGCACAGAAAGCCTCAATCTTTTGAGAGTAAGCAGCCACACCAGACATATTTCCTAAACTCCTCCAGATACTATGAAAAACATACTGCAAACTAGGAGCTTATGTTTATAGTTGCTTCTAGATTTACATTTCCCATCCAATCAATGCAACATAAACAAATATCTTTAGGGTGGAAAGGTACCATTTGATGGGAATATGTACGAAAATTCCCAAACCTGTGAAATGCAAAAATAGAGAAAAATATATGCCAAAGAAAAAATAATCACACACAAGATAGTATTTACGTGGTTCGGCAATTTTCCTACGTCCACGGAGTTGCAGGGATTTCACTGTTCTCAAGGAAAAATATAGAATGCGACAGTATAATTTCTTTCTTAAAAATGATATCAAAAACCCCAATCTCCAAAGCAACAATTTTATATCTTGCGCACAGGATTCACAATGGGCTACAAATATAACTAGACTCCACAAAGCCCAACACCATTCTCATGCCAATTGACACAACCTTGCACAGTGAACCATCTCAAAGGAGCTTTTGGGGTATGGCAGCTGTTTTGTGGCTAAAGCAGAGATCATTACACCAAATCCTTGCTCTTAATGCAAATTGAATCTGTTTCTCATGCCCATCTTTGGGAGCAAAGGACATTGTTTGTATATCCAAGGGGAATAGGTAAGTAGAGAAGGTGGCAACCACACAACCAAATTCCAAAACCTGAACTACCCCTGCAGCACGCAGGTCACTTTGGTCTCACTTGTAGTCATATTCCCTAACCTGAATGTACAACAAAATTTAGTATGTTAAAAGTATGACCAAAAACAAGCATCGATCCTGACACAAAATTTATATGTCATGCACACACACATCACAAATACATGTAGGTATGTATGTATGTACATAGGTAGTAGTAAGAAGTTAGTAAATTAGCATGACAACAAGCTTTCTAGCTAGTCCTTTACTATAATGTTGACAAATCTTTAGCAACAGGTTGGTGGAATCTTTTGGTGGTGGAGGGAAATTTCTCTCTAGGTCTTCTCTTCTAGAAACATCCAAGAACAACAAATTCTTTACATAAGAAATATCACGGCATGGAAGTAACTCGTTGAATGTCAATGGGCACACACTTATCCCAATTCCAAGGATCAAAAGTGGCGTTTCAATAAGAACAACGTTGTTTGTAAATGTAGAAATACCTGCAAGTTTAAATTACAACAATAACAACCAGAAGGACACAAAGTTGCAGAGTTCAGCAATATACCAAGGCATCTACTACAGCATGCTCTCTAAGGATCATGATCCTGACGATTCAGCCTCAAAAGGTAGCAGAACTAAGCGAAGGCATGATGAGGATGATGGGGCTGGACACCTAGTGGAGAAGGCTACTCTAACGAGGAACCACAGCCAAAATGAATTTATAAAGTCGGAGAATTTATTGCTGATTCTGAGGATCCTAGTCAAAGGGAAATTTTCGACTTCGTTGCCAGTAAGTGATCATCTTTCTTCTTACTACTTTACAAGTCATCATCAATTTTTTTTTTGGGACATATACTTTTTTTTTTTAATTGTTAACTTCAAAATATTGGGCTAGTTGTACCTTAGAATTACCTGTTAACACTCACAACAAAATCAACCCAAACTCAAAAATTAAAATCATACCATATTTCTTTTTTCTTTTTTTAATAATTGGTTGGAGTTCTACAAATTTTTTTGATGTCTTGTTGGTGAAATTTTATTTAGTGTAAGGATAGTATGAAATGTCCAAGACACTTGAATCCATTCACGGAAGGAAGAGGGATAGTTACCAAGACATTGAAGATCTCAATTAAACTATGGCACAGTTAAGCATCAACAACAGAACACTCTATGAGGATCTGGGTGATCTCCACCATGATCTTTATGATTCAACCCTAGAAGGTAGCAGAAATAAGTGAAGCCGTGACGAGGATGGCGGGACTGGACCATGTGGAGAAGGCTACTCTAGAGACGAACCCCCATCCAAAGACTTGGAGGATGTATGGCTGATTCTAAAGAATTTAGTACAAGGAATGTTTCGACTTCTTTTCCTGTAAGTCATCATCTTTCTTTTTGCTATTACAGTTTACAAGTCTTGATGTTCTCTTTTATTTTTTGAGGAGGGGAATCCAATGAAATGAAAGTGTGAGTTTTGATTGTCAGGTTTAAATTGGCATGATAAAAAATTTAAATTTGTCATATGTATAAATTGGAGTTTTTCTTTTTAGATTTTTACCCCTGTTTTTGTACATATACTAGCATTGAGAGAGGGAAAAAAAGAAAGTTCAAAGTATTGTGCTGGTTAACATTACCTTTTGGCACTCACATCCCAATCACCCCAAACTCAAAAATAAAATTCATTCCATGAATCCATATCACTTTTGTTTTTTTTTTTTTTGTTACTTTTTTTCATCAGGTTTGAATAATACAAAATTTTCTTCTTGACTTGTTGGGGCACTTTTTATATATTGGTAGGAGGGGATCCAAGAAACTTGAAGCCTATCGCAGTGGTAAGAGGGAAAGTTACAAGAGCGACGTTGAAGAATTAGCCAAGGAGGGTCCCTTCTCTCAAACCCACCTTGGCACTCACTAAACTGGTCAAGAATTAACCGAGGGTATCTTTTGCTGTATGTATGTCAATGTGTATATATATGTGGCTTTGTTTAATTGGTTTTATAGAGTTTAAGCAGTGGAATCAGTGTATAGAAATTAAAGTTCTCTTGTCCCATGCTTTTGTGCTATTTTGTAATCTCCTATTTTCTTTGTGAAATTTTCTGTTGGACACTATCCGTGGATGTAGGCCTAAAGCCGAACCACGTATATCTTTGGGTTCCATGTGTGATTGTCTTTTCTATTTCTATTTGGCATAACATACTATTATTTTGTTCACACAACAAATAAGCATAAAATAACCTACTATTAGTTTGTTACACAGCAAATAAGCATAAAAGATTCCACTTACTCAATAGTTTGTGATTAGAGCAATGTCTGCTTATGAAATGGAAGTTGCATTGTTGTAACGATTGAGTGCCCTGTTGGGCTTGGTAAGTGTGGTTGCAAATGTAGTTGTTTGTACTTTGGTAGCAGAGAGGAGGGGTTGTTTGAGTTTTATTTTTGCTGGTCTGTTGTTTTTGTCCAGCTTTGTTTGAAGTTTTTTCTTCTAGTGTTTTGATAAATAAAAATTAATTGTTCATTAAAAAAATTCTCCTGAAGTTTGTTGTATTAATATATTTCTCTTGGGATGTTGGTTCAGCTAGTGACAAACAAAATACCCATGAACCCTAGTGATAAGTTGCTTCATTTTTTATCGTCTTGAAGTTGTGACAGCAGCAGAAGAAATCAAGCCACTAGATAGTATCATTATCTTCAAGGGCAATGAGTAACTTGATCATCCTAAGCAGCCTTCTAAACCACCTTCCTAACAAGCTCTATTGCTGCTTTTCACACAACCTCGTCAATTACTCAACTGTGCTCTTAGCGTATTCGTATTCTTCTTCCTCCTCTGCTCTCATTTCTTCTTTCTCTAATGTCTTTCTAGCTAGAAACGGACTCAATCTTTCTCGAATCTCTCTTTAATGCGCCTTAAAGAGAGAAAATTGCCTGCTGTACGAATCTATTGCCGTTCCCAATAATTCATTTTAAATTTTTAAGGGCTTATTAGTTTTGAATTAGTTAGATTAGTCGATCTAGGTTGTATTTTTCATACTCCTACACTATTTTCCTTCTTTTTGCGTTTGAATAGAGCAAAAAGTCCATGCAGAAGCAAAATTATCAATTCCATTATGTTCAAGTTATTTATTGGGAAGAATCATCCCTCCATCCACCTCGACCTAAATTTCAGTATGTTTCACTAACTTCTGGTTGATATATGGTATTTTCTGTCGATACATGAACAAAAAATTAACTATTTCTTCTTTGTCTTTTTTTTATTTAAAAAGTTTCACTCATAAAATATGAAATTGGAATTTGATTGTTTGATTTGATGTCATTACTATGAGAAATTTGAACCCAATGATTAGGAAATGGTTAGAATAAGTTGGTTGAGCAATTTAAGTTATTGACTTGATTCATCATAAATTGTTTTTCTTGATTTGATAAAATTTGGTCCTTTTAGGCTAAAATCCTATTCATCCTAAATTAATTGGGATTTTGTTATGTAATGAGATATTATAAACCTCTTTGTTGAGTAATAATGATGTTAAGAATGTATTTTATTTAGTAATAAATAATGCTTGAATCTTTGAATGAGCATTATTTAGGATCTTAGTCAATATATGAAGTTTTCACAAAATGACATGTTTTCTTTCAGTAGCCCCATTTTGTTAGGGAGTGTGTGGAAAAGAACAATAATCGACTATGCCTTGTGAAGTACAAAATTTGTCAAATTCAGTTGAAGTACATTCGCCTACTAGAGGTCAAGCCTTGATACAATTGCAAGTGCCTTCCACCAAAAGTGATAAGTCCTAAGTTCAACCATTTTAGATTGAGTATATTTATCTCCAAACTCACTCAGGATTTTAAGTTTCCATAATGGCTTTAAAATTCTAAAATATGGCAAAAACTTTTGATTTATTTTGTAACTAATTCAACCATGTAAACTAGTGAAATGATCAAGAAAGTATAGATGTTAAAGAAAAGTATTTACTGATGTGAAAGGTGCTAGCCCCTAGACATCGGTATGGATTAGTTTTAAAGGTGCAGAAACTTTGAATTTAGAAATACAAAGGAAATTTTTGCATTTTGCCACTAAGGCAATGTTTACAAAGATGTGGGACATTTCGAGAGTTGAAAAATGAAAATTTGGATAATTGGTAATGCAGATTATAACACATTTCTCAAATGACCAAGTCGCTTCTACCATAAGTCGCACTAGTTGGTAAAGAATTAGCTTTGAGTATTTTGCAATTCAAACAAGGACAGTTCTAAGTTGGCATTCTATGGCACTTACAATAGAACCTATTAGTGGTGACTACCGTTGAAGCAACTTCAGTAATACTACTTCGCCATTGTTAATACTACTTTGCCATTTGAATCCACCTTCCTTTTACACAATATCTCGTTACTGATAAAAGATATGGATTATTAGTCCACAATAAGCTACCATTAAAATGCCCTATGTTACCCAGTGTTGACAGCTTCTAATAGAATTTCAGATGCCTATGCCCGTCCTGATCTAAAATTATTTGCCCACTCTTTATTAGATTTAGCTGCACTAAGAGCAGCGAAAGAATTCATATTTGAAGCAAACTGAGAATTTTTTTTTTTGCTTCTAAAGTGCCAAATAATTCAATCTCAATTGTTTGATTATTTGATAATCCAATTCACATCATCATGAAAAACATTCTTTTCACCTCATCGGTGAGGGCACGAACTGCCGGAGTTGATCCCATTCCCCGATAGGTGGAGAGAAGACAGAGAGGAGGTTAAAGATATTATCTTAAAGTACTTCACAGAGATTTATAGCACAACCTTTCTAATTGAGTTTGAAACTAGCCTTGGAGCAGTAGGCAGGAGAGTTTCAAAAGCCATGAATGCCGAGCTCTTAAAGAAATTTAGAGAAGAGGAAGTGTGGCGAGCCCTCATACAGATGCATTTCACAAAGTCCCCAGGCCCGGATGGTATGCCCCCTATATTTTACCAAAAGTATTGGGATGTGGTAGGTCCTCAGGTAGTTCAAAGTGTAATCCATACTCTTAGATTCGGTATTATGCCAAATGGATTAAATGATACATACATCTGTCTGATTCCCAAAGTTAAATGCCCCTAAAAGATTACAGAATATCGCTCGATTAGCTTATGTAATGTGATATATAAACTTGTATCCAAAGTACTTGCAAACAGGTTGAAAGGAGTCCTCCCGACAGTGGTTAGTAATGCCCAAGGCAAATCATAGATAATGTCCTGGTAGCTTTCGAGGTCATGGATTGTATCGATTAAAGGAGGAAAGGGAAAGAAGGACTAATGGCAATCAAACTAGACACGAGCAAGACATATGATTGGGTTGAATAGGGGTACTTGGAGGTGATGATGCGAAAAATGGGATTCTAGGAAAGGTGGATATCTTTAATGATGATGTGTGTGACCACGGTTTCACATTCGGTGTTAATCAATGGGGAGACTAAGGGTAGGATTGTTCCAACAAGAGGACTTAGGCAAGGGGACCCTATTTCCCCGTACCTATTCCTTCTATGTGCGGAAGGCATCTCGGCCATGTTGCAAAGAGATGAGGTTGGGGAAAATCTGATGGGTGTATCAGTGTGTAGAAGGGCGCCAAGGGTTTCCTATCTACTTTTTGTGGATGATTGAAGAGGGGCTTAATGTCTGCAAAATCCTAGAAAATTATGAAAGAGAGTCTAGGCAAAAGCCAAATAAAGAGAAAACATCACTCTTTTTTAGCAAGAATACGACGGAGGAGGTTAAAGAAGCGGTGAAAGAAATGTTTGGGGCTTAGATCATTCACTAACACAAGAGGTATTTGGGGCTACCCCCATTGGTAGGGAAGGGAAAATTGCTGTCTACTGCAGGCCGAGAAATCTTAATAAAGGCAGTTTCCCAAGCTACTCCGACATACACAATGAACAGTTTTAAAATCCCTGACTCCCTTTGCTGTGACCTGAATTCTTTGATTAGTTATTTCTGGTGGGGACAACGTGACAAAGAAAAGAAGCTAGCATGGATCGCCTGGGAGAAAATGTGCAATCCGAAAGCTGATGAGGGGATGAGTTGTAAAGATCTAAAGGCTTTCAATCTAGCTTTGCTTGCAAAAAAAGGATGGAGGCTCATCCAAAACCCGGGTTCTCTTGCACACAGAGTTTTGAAAGCGAGGTATTTCTCGGAAAGAAATTTTATGGAGGCATAGCTAGGCAAGAATCCATCATACACATGGAGGAGTTTGATGGCAGCGAGAAAAGTCCTGGACAGGGGGTTGCGATGGAGCATAGGAAACGGGCAAAGTGTGAGAATTTAGGCTGACTAATGGTTGCCAACCCCACACTCTTTCAAGGTGACAAGCCCTCGGCCACAAGCTTTTGAAGGTGTTATGGTGGAATCTCTCCTAATCCGGGATAAGGGTGGCTGGGAAAAAAACTTGGTGAGTAGCAGTTTCCTCCCTCACGAAACAGAGGCCATTTTAAGCATTCCAATTAGCCAAACTTTCCCTGAGGATGCACTGACCTGGGCATGGACTCAAAATGGGAGGTTTACTGTGAGCAGTGCGTATAAGGTAGCATGTTGTTGGCTACTAGAACAAAGGAGCAAGGCTGATGGGGGCAAGGTTTCAAATCCGAATAAGAGAGGTGAGTTCTAAAAATTTTATTTGGCGATTGTATTGTCCAAGTAAGGTTAAACAATTCATGTGGAGGGCGGGCAAGAACATCCTCCCTACGAACTACTGCCTTAAGCTCAACAAAATTCCCATGGAGGATGTGTGTGGGGTGTGTGGAAATATAGAGTCATCGAGGCATGCTCTTTGGGATTGTGAGGTGGCCAAGGTTGTTTGGAGGGAGTCAAAGCTTCCCTTGCCTAAGTTTCGAAGTCTGGTGCGTGAATTCATTGATGTTGTGTGGAAAATTTGGGAAGACAAAAGGGAGATCAGCTGGGAGACCTTTGCTACTACAGCATGGTGCATTTGGAAAAATAGGAACTCCATAAAGTTTAAAGGTCGATGCAAGGCAGTGAAGGCAATTGCTAAGGAAGCTGAACTATTAGTGGAGGAATTCAGTGCATTGAATGCAGTAGTAAAACAATTAGTGCCTCCGAGAACTGGGGTGTGGAGTCCTCCTTGGGAGGGGTGGTACAAAGTTAATGTGGATGGGGCGGTGTTCAAGGAGATTGGCAGTTGCGGGGTTAGGGTTGTAATCAAGAATGAGCAAGGCCAAATTATGGGAGCTATGAGTAAAAAGCTGGCTCTACCATTAGGGGCTATGGAAGTGGAAGCTAAAGCGTTTGAGGAAGGCATAATGCTAGCAGGTGACCTCGGGCTCAAACAAGTGATTTTGGAAGGAGACGCTCAACTAGTCATCAATGCTCTGTTGGGTAAATGTCTCCCACCAACTTCAATCCAAATGATTATAGCAGGAGCAAAGCAATGGAGGTAGAAGGTCCAAGACTAGAAGATCAACTATGTCCGTATAACAGGAAATTGTGCAGCTCACCTTATGGCTCGGAATGCCAAACTCATTGCTGATTGTGTAGTGTAGGTTAAAGATACCCCACCTATTATCCAATGCCAAGTGCATAGAGATGTACTTCTTTTGAACCAGAGTTCTAATTAATGAAATATGTTTGGGTTTGACTATCAAAAAAGAAAAAAGAAAAAAAAAAACATTCTTTTTTTTTTTTCTGTTCGAACAAGGTGGCCAACTTGATAGTATTTGAACATGTTGAGCTAGGTTTGGGGTGTGACATAAACCTGAAGGTCCAAACATAGACTAAACTTTGAAAATATTGATAAACAATAGGAGGAAAAAAAAAAAAAATATATATATATATATATATATATATATATATATATATATATATTGCATTTTTCAAAAGTACCAACCATAGATTAAACTCTGAAAGCAAAATAGGTAATTACAATACAAGCCAATCATCAAAGAAAAATGAAGATTAATTTTCAAGTCAATGCAAGCATATGTTTATACATCACCCATCATAATTTTTTTCGCGCAAACTGGCTGTGCTTAAGATTTGAACTCGCACACCTTTGGTTAACCAATCATACAATTAGGAGTTAAAACACACTGAGTTAAGCCCAACTTCCTACTACTCAGACTCGGCTCTTGCAAAAAATTTATAGAACTCAATATTGGCTCAAGCTTCATTCCAGTCTCAATATTCTGGTTGGAGCTCAGCTCGTGCAATACTCAACTCTCTTCCAAGCTGATTGCAAGATCCAAAAAACTTCTAAATGCTAGCTGTTTTGAGCATTTAAACTTCAAAAGCTGATGAGCTCTACATCAAGGGTAAGGTAATTGCACATAAGTGATGGCTTTTTATTACAGGAATGGCTACTCTTTTCATCATTTGTTTGAAAAAGGAGAACCAGAGAGAGAAAAGTCCATCTTATACATGAAAAGCTTACAGAGAGATGACAAAATAATGAAAATAATAATAAAAAATGAAAATAGAAAAGTTTAGAAGAATGTGCTGTCTATGCTTGATTCCTAAAATGAAAGCATCAGATCAGTTTGAGAAGAAGAATATTCCCTCAGATCTATGATGGAGAACCTCTATCAAGCCAGCGCACCAGCTGAGCATAATGGTGCTAAAGCCCAAAAGTCAGAACGTAGTTCAAGCACAGGTCATCTTGCTTAACAAACAAGCCAAGCAAACTTTGATCGAGCTGCTTGCAAGCAGCTTGGCTCTTTTTTTAACCCTACAGTACTTGAGAACAGCTTTTCACATGTACCTACCACAAGCAAGAAAAGAGTTGGAAGAACAGGTTTTCTAGCATTATTTTAAATAAAATCAGAAAGATCAAAGGTAAGAGGCACTAAACACTTCAGAAAACTGAACCCCAACCAAAAACTAAAAAAAATACCAACATCAAATATGGACAAAAAATCCTTAAAACTGCACAGTTGTAACTTCAGAGGCATTTAGTGAAGTTTCAATGAACAAACAAAAAATAAGCCAAAGAAACAGCAGCACTAAACTGCAATTAGGGCTATTCACTCAAAATGTAACAAAATTTAATTAAAAAAGATTTTTTTTAAATGTCATAGATATAAATCTTTTAGTAGCCACTAACTTTTTCACCAGACATGCCAAAGGAAATCTTTTAGTCCGTGTGTGGCTTACAAATAAAAAAATAAAAAGAGTGAAATGATTAATATATTTTATCCATTGCAAAGACCTAAGGGTTTGTATGAATCAAACTACAAATTAAGGATCAAACAGCTGGTGTGGTGAGCATGACAGTCACAATGCTGTAGAATAAATTGAGCATGTCAATATGAGATACTTACATTTACATAGAAGAAGGTAAGAAGGCACCGAAAAAATAGTTTAAGGAAAGACATGATTATCATATTGAAAGGATACGTAAGGCACAAGAATAGAATTTTCAGGGACAAAATGGTTTTGTAATCCTGTTCCATCATAATAGACCAAGCAATGAGATAAATCAAGTGCTCAGGATTGGGAAAATAAAGGATGCCTTTCGCAAAAATCTGGAGAAGTTACAAACTAACCATCCAAAATCCTGGAGAAGTATTGGATAATGACTGCTTGAATATGTTTCTCTATAATGGTTTATAATAAACTTCACACGAGGATTCATCACCACAAATGACAATGACATCAGTAGCTAAAAAAAAAAATCAATATAAACGCAAACAATTTACACATGACCTGCCTGGCCTCATTTCAGAAAAGAAATACAGAAGAATTTTTTGAACAAGGTTCAGATCAATAGCAGCCACCAGAACCAATGCCAATTATGTAGAAAACTGCAGCAGAACAATCAACATTCAGTCCACATCCACAAACGCATTGCAGTCAATGTCTTGCAGGGTGATATTCACCATATATAAATTGTTTATGTGACGAGAACAGAGAGGGAGGCATTTCTAATTAAGGCTTTCATGAATTGCACCCATCCCTGGGACCCACTTGTACTCAAAAGATGGATTCACATTCAAATGGTTCTGCAGTAACCGTACCCGATAATAAACAGTATCCATTTTATCACAAAAATGACCGATACAGGAACATGAAGGCTCATTAGAAGCAAACCTGATCAAAGCCAAAGATAAAGCCCCATCAACAGGCCTTGGATCCGAAAGATTTTGATCTCCCATCATTTTAACCTCTCTTTTTGTGGGGAAGTACACTTCTTCATTTCCATTAAAATCAGAGACCTTCAAATCTTTAGTGTAATGCTTAATGGCTTCACGTTTGGTTGACTCATGCTTCTCTGCTAGTGTCAAAATGCAAGAGAACCTCAAGTGATAAGTCACTACAGTTTTAACCATCTTGAAGTTGTGACAGCAACAGAAGAAATCAAGCCACCTTCTCCCTACTCCTGCATACCACTTGATAATATCAATATCTTCAAGAGCAATGAGTAACTTGATCGGCCTAGGGCGACCCATGTTATTTGTAAAACCAGCCATCTTAACTGCCTTCCTAACAAGTTCTACTGGTGCATCAACTTTCATACACAGCCTCGTCAAATCCTCAACCGTGCTCTTAGCATATTTCTGTTCCTCTTCCTCCTCCACTCTCTTTTCTTCTTTCTCTAATGCCTTTCTAGCTTGGACCGGACTCTGTCAACTTGCTCTTGGAACTTATCATAAGCATCAACCAGCTCTTGGGGCAATTGACCTCTAATGTGCCTCAAAGAGAGAAAATCGCCTGCTGTAAGCATCCGATGCCATTCCCAACGCTCTTCCAAGGAACCCAAGAAATCATGGACCACTTCATCAGTCCAAGTTCTGAAGATTTCTCGAACCTCATTTTCAATTTGAAAGTCAAATTTAAACCCATCACTTTGCTTTAACTTCTTAAAAACATGCTGCAATATCTTCATCCCCAGTATCTTTCTATTCCTCTGTCTAGCATTTTTAAATTCTAAAGCTCTAACTTCCTTCTGCCTAAGGTACTTCTTCCGTGCCCTAATTGCTTTCTCCGTCATGGGAGGATGCAAAACTGAAGGTGGAACTGCCTATAGTTCCATACCTAGAAAACTAATATTCTTAGATACTGAACTATGAATTGAAATTCTGTCTTCATTTTATCCACCCTCAAATCCAACCTACCTTCTAAATATTTCAAAACCCAATTCTTAAAGTCCATGGTCAACATCTTTGACCCGAACGTTATCACTAATATTTCATCCAAATACCTGACTACATTCATCTTCACTGGCTTATAAAACAGGCCAGACATCCAAACAAGCTGCTCTGATTTAAACTTTGGATTCTCCTGATTTTCTCGAAGGCGCATATCTTGAATTTCTTTATCAAACCCATTAAAGTAAATATTAATCAAAATCGAACACAACTCACTTTCTTGAGGAAACCCCCTTCCTAAGTAACAACCACCCAATTCAATTCCCACCACCTCATACTCAAACAACCTCTTTATTAAACCAATCAAAGAACCATCTTTTATTTTCTCTTCAATAAACAAACACAACATCAAACCCTTCTCTATCAAATGTGACACTAAACCACCAACTAGGATTCTCTACCGAGTTCTTAAGGTACCTAATGGCGGTGTGGTGTCCCATGCCGACATGCCCACCTTAAGAAAAAGTTACAAACCGCTCATCATACACAATTTCCAATACCAACCTAATAGCTTCAATCAAAACCTTTAATTTCAAGTTGGGCAAGACCAAGGACTCACCTTTCTTTCTTGAGGGTAGCATTGTGACACAACAAGCCTTAATATCGAACCGATTGTCGCAGAGCTGACTGCCCATTTCTTCGATATCGAGTCGCTTTAAGACTGAGTGGAGAAGGGGCTGCGAGTCAGTCAAGGGAGCTGAGCCTGAAACCATTGTTGGGTTGTGGAGTGGTGGCAGTGAGAAGGACATTGGGCAAAGCGATGACGTTTAAGACAAGGTTGGAGAACTTGCCTTGGGAGTATTGGGTGAGAACTAAGGCTTGGAGGGCTGAATTCAGGTGGCTTTATTCTTCTGAGGTGAATAAGCATTGAGACAATGAGAATTGAGAAGAGAAAAGTGGAAGTTTCGGATTTTGAAATTGTGCCTGAGTTCGAAATTGAGATAGTAGCTGGCCAAGCTTTCGCGAATAGCAAACTTTTTTATTTGTTTTTATAAATTATGTTTTTTTTTTTTGTTAAATAAATTATGTTTTTATATTGGTTTTATAAATAAACTCTCTAGTCTCTACTGTTCAAAAAGAAATGTAAATGTAAAAAAAAAAAAAAAAATCAATGGGTAATAAAAAGAACTTTTAGCTGATAAAAAAAGCTATGGTGTAGAATAGAGACTCCTATAATGACTCTCACATAGTCACGTGGGGTCGGGTCGACTACTGTACATTCTCGAATCTTGAAAAACAAAGTAGTTTCCAGGAAATTTCTCACGCCACTTCACAAGTCACATTTCTCAAACAGAAGGCCACTTCCAAAGTAGTCTCTGCTTTTCAAAAGGTATTCCATTTCTCTCATAGCTTCGATTCGATCTCTCTCTGATTCGACGTACTTTCAAAAGCTACGAACTCAATTCAGGCTGGGAGTCGAATAGTTTCTTATTTTTTTCATACTTATTATTATTTTTTTAAATCTTTCTTCAGTTCTAAACTTCTAATTGATTTTTTTTTTGGGGACACGTAGATCTATATATCCAATGGCTTTAATGGGCATGGAAGCTGACTCGTCCTCTTTCCCAAGTTCTTCTTCTTCTTCTTCTTCTTCTTCTTCTTCTTCTTCTTCTACTGCTCAAAGGAAGTATGATGTCTTCCTCAGTTTCAGAGGCGAGGACACCCGCAACAATTTTATGGATCATCTATTCAATGATTTGAAAGGCAAAGGCATTCACACTTTTAGAGATGACGAAGAACTAAAGAAAGGGAAAGCCATTGGACCAGAGTTGTTGGAAGCCATAAAAGAATCCAAATTTGCTGTAATCATCCTCTCAAAAGACTACGCATCTTCAACTTGGTGCTTGGATGAACTTGCACACATCATTTTTTGCAAGGAAGAGAAGGGAATGACAGTTTTGCCTGTTTTTCATTATGTCGATCCATCTGATGTACGAAAACAAAGGAAAAATTTTGAACAGGCTTTTGTTGAATATGAAGAAAAGGAGAACAAAGAGAGCGTCGAGAAATGGAGAGTTGCTTTGAGAAAAGTGGGCAACCTCGCTGGATGGCATTTACAGGATACTAGGTAACACAACTTGGCATATTTATTTATTTTAAATATTCAGATGACTCACTTCAAATATATAACTTATTAACTCTATTTGGAACCTTATAAGTAGATCTATTTACATGTTTCATTCTACATCTTTTGATTTTGTCCTGATCCCATATTTTTTTCTTGCAGTCAACAGAATTGCACATTAAATATGTATTTTTTGTTTGTTTGTCTCTGTGTTTTTTTGTAACCTATAGGTGGTTCAAACTCAATGTATATTGAACTTTCTTCATTGCAGGCCTGAGTCACAAGATATCCAAGAAATTGTGGGATGCATATCACTTAACTTGAAATATGATGCATTCCCATATATTACCAAAGACCTAGTAGGAATATACTCTCCAGTGGTGGAATTGGAGTTGTGTTTAGCTGTAGGGTCAAATGATGTTCGTTTTATAGGAATTTGGGCGATGGGGGGAATGGGTAAGACAACTCTTGCTAGAGTTGTTTATCATATGGTTTCTAAAGAATTTGAAGCTCGTGGTTTTATTGAGGATGTTAGGAAAAATTTTGAAAATTATGGTTGTGTTCCACTACAACAGAAAATTATTGATGACATTTTGAAGGATAATAATTTGAAAATAGAAGAGGAGTATGATGGAGTTCTCAAGATCAAGAGTAGGTTAAGTCGTAAAAAGATTCTTCTTGTTCTTGATGATGTAGATAAACCGAAACAATTAAAAATGTTATCTGGGGAGCATGATTGGTTTGGTCCCGGCAGTAGGATTATCATAGCAGCAAGAGATAAGCATGTGTTAGAGGCACATGGAGTGGATGAAATATATGAAGTTAAAGGATTGAATAATGAAAATGCTCTTCAGCTTTTTTGCTCGAAAGCTTTTAGAAAAAAGCATGTACTTGATGATTATATAGAGCTGTCTAATCATTTTTTGAAGTATGCTAGTGGCCTTCCCTTAGCTCTTGAGGTTTTGGGTTCTTTTTTGTTTGGAAAAAGTACTGTCGAATGGAAAATTGCGTTAGAGAGACTCAAAGAATTTCCTGAGGAAGGAATTCTCCAAGTACTTCAAATAAGTTTTGATGGACTGCAAAAGCCACAAAAGGAAATATTCTTGCATATTGCATGCTTTTTTAATCATCGGAAGAAAGATCATGTAGTAGAAAAACTAGATATTCTTGGCCTTTACCCTGTTCTTGGATTGGAGGAACTCATTGATAAATCTCTCTTAAAAATTATGTATGACGATATGGTGTGGATGCATGATTTGCTTGAAGAAATGGGTAGGAACCTAGTTTTGCAAGAGTGCTTTGATGATCCTGGGAAGCGTAGTAGACTGTGGGTTTATAAGGACATTGACAAAGTGTTAGAAAAAAATAAGGTAGGAGTTTAATTAGAGAATTTGATCTCTTTCCCTATCTTTTTGTTCAACAAATTTCAAATTTGAATTCTTATGCTAATAATATATTTTGCAATTCTTTATGATTATTAGGGAACAGAAGCAATTCAAGCCATGGATATTTTAAGTACTTCTAATGAAGAAAAAGAGGCACGTTGGAACCCTAAGGCCTTTTTGAAGATGGAGAATCTTAAATTTCTTAGAATTTGTGGCATTCACCGTGTCCCCACACATCTTCCTAATGATTTAAGAATTCTTGATTGGATTTCATATCCTTCAAAATCTTTGCCATCAAGTTTCCAGCTGGATGAGCTTGTTCAACTTTGTTTACAACAGAGCAAAATTGAACAACTATGGATAGGAATAAAGGTAAGTTTGTTAACAACTTTGCTTTTAAATCACAATAAATGAACACTAGGAAGCTAATTATTCTAACTTTTTTTTTCTTCCTCTTTTATCAGAATTTTGACAAGTTGAAGTTTGTTGATTTGGCTAGCTCCTTAAACCTAATCATAACTCCTGACTTCACCGGAGTGCCAAATCTTGAGAAATTAGTTTTGTCAAATTGCACAAAGTTACGCGAGCTTCACTCATCCAAGAAAGTTTGAAATGGAGTCACTCGTGACTCTTGAACTTTCTGGTTGCTTTGACATCGAGAAAATTCCAGAATTTGTTGGAAACATGGGATGCTTACAAGAGCTGAAATTGGATGGCACTGGTATTAAGGAACTACCTTCATCAATTGAAGGCTTAATTGGCCTGACTTCACTATCTCTAGCATATTGTGATGATCTTGTGTGTCTTCCTAGCGCCATTTGTAGTTTGAAATCGCTTGAATCTCTTGATCTTTCTTGGTGCTTAAAAATTGACAAATTGCCAAAGAACCTAGGGAATGTCAAAGGTCTAAAGGTGCTTAAGTTGAGTGGAACAGCTATAAAAGAGCTGCCTTCATCAATTGAACAAATGACAAGCCTTACTTTACTAACTTTTAATAAATGTAAAAATCTTGTGTGTCTTCCTAACTCCATTTTTAGTTTGAAGTTGGGTAATTCTCTTGATCTTGCTGGATGCTCAAAATTTGACAACTTGCCAGAGAACCTAGGGAATATTGAAGGTTTGGAGAAGCTTGATTTGAGTGGAACAGCTATAAAAGAGCTGCCTTCATCGATTGAACATTTGACAAGCCTTACTTTATTGTCTCTAAAAAATTGTAAAAATCTTGTGTGCCTTCCTAGCACCATTTGTTGTTTGAAGTTGCTTAATTCTTTGGATCTTTCTGGATGCTCAAAATTTGACAGCTTGCCAGAGAATTTGGGGAATGTAGAAGGTTTGGAGTTTCTTGATTTGAGTGGAACTTCTATAAAAGAAGTTCCTTCCTCCATTGTTCTCCTTAAAAATCTCAAAGAACTTCTTGTCCATGGATTGAAAGAAACATTATTTTCATTTAATTCCACGCCAACGAGTCATATTGTTGTGGGCTTATTATTGCCTTCCTTATCAGGTCTACATTCTTTAATATACTTGGATCTTTGTGATTGCGATCTTTCGTCAATCCCCGATGATATTGGCAACTTGTCTTCTTTAGCACGCTTAAATCTATGTGGAAATAATTTTGTTTCCCTTCCTAAAAGCATCTCTCAACTCTCTAACCTTCAGACACTCCATTTAGAGGGTTGCAAAAGGCTTCAATCATTGGAAAATGTTCCATCAACTATTGAATTTGTAATTGCAAACAATTGTACTTCACTGGAGAGATTGCCAGAACTACAAAATCATCCTTTTAGGTCATGTCCCTCCCGTTTGCTTTTCACGTATCTCAACTGCTTCAAATTGGTTGACAATATTCAAAGTGGAAGTAACATGCTTCAGGTCTCTCTCTCTCTCTCTCTCTCTCTCTCTCTCTCTCACAAACATTATGCTTTGTATTTTTCAGGGACAAAGTGGTAGACTACCAAACATGTTAGAGATTATTATTCCTGGAGGTGAAATTCCAAAAGGTTTTAGCCCTGCAAGGTTTATTTTGAAAAGTCCCCCTCGAAGTAAGCTTCAAGTGTTGACGGGTCATACATGGAAGATACAACTACAAGTGCCGTCTTGTGGGTGTGATGAGTTGATGGGAATTGCATTGTGCATTGTTTTTGTACCCAATGGAACATATCAAAGCAGCTGTGCATTTGAGGTACATGGATTTCGAGGGGCAGTTCCAGTAAAATCTGATTTTGCAATAAATTATGGTAAATTTGAGTCACCTACCATGCTAGACTCTGGATTTATGACAAATTATGGTAAAGTTGAATCACCTCACCTTTGGCTGCTCTATTTGTCCACGAACTATTCTGGCTCGAATTGGGGAGAAACATTTAGTCAAATTGATGCAAATGGAGCTCATCAATTTGAGATTGAAATATCTTCCCCAGAATATGAGGTGGAGAAAGTTGGCTTCCATTTGGTATACAAGCAAGACATCGAGGATCCCAATCAAACTATGGCACAATGCAGCAACAACAGTATGCTCTATGAGGATCTGGGTGATCTTCATCATGATCATTCCAATTCAGCTGCAGAAGGTTTCAGAAATAAGCAAAGCAATGATGGGGATGATGGGGCTGGACCTAGCAGAAAAGGCTACTCTGATGAGGAACCACAGCCAGAGAGGATTCATAGACCCGGAAGATTTATGGCTGATTCTGAGGATTCTAGTCAAAGGAAAATTTTTAACTTCAGTAAGTCATCATCTTTCTTGTTACTATTACAAATTACAAGTCATCATTTTGGGACATATATTAGCATTTTTTCAAAATGTTAACTTCAAAGCATTGTGCTTTCCTCATATTATCAGTGAACTTAGAAAAACATAAAATGCATGTTTGGTTTAACATATATTCTTCCAAATGTCAAAGACAATTATGCCTTTCCAAAAGCAAACGTGTATAAATAAGATCGTGAATACCATCCTAATGTGTCAACATGAGAAATATTTGGGTTTACCTTCATTGTTAGTATATCTAAAAGGAATACATTTCAACAACTAAAGGAGAGAGTTCCAATAAACTTGTTGGTTGGATGGATAAATTATTGTCTAAGGCAAGAAAGAAAATTCTCATTAAACCAGTTGCCCAGGCTATACCCACTTACACAATAACTTGTTTCCTTCTTCCAAAGGCATTATGTGAAGACTTGACTCACTTTGTAAGAAATTTTTGGCAGGGTAAAAAAAAAGGATGAAAAGAGAATGACTTGGCATAGTTAAGACAAGTTATGTGCTCCTTAGGAGAGAGGAGGGATGGGGTTTAGAGATTTACATGCCTTTAACTTGGCTTTGTTGGCTAAGCAAGGGTAGAAACTCCACCAAAAAAAAAAAAAAAAAGTGAACTCATTTTTCTATAAAGTATTCTGAGGAAAGTACTTTTGGAATGGTGATTTTTTGTATGCTAATTTGGGTCGTAATGAGCGATGCATTAGCATGTGGCATGATAAATGGATTCCCATCCAGATATAACGTAATCCCCCACCCCCCTTCCCCCCCAAAAAAAAGAAAGAAGAAATAACCTCCCAATGGATGCTAAGGTTTGTGATCTAATTAATGGGGAGGATGGAACACAGAAGAGTAAAGTGGTGAGAAGATCTTTCATGGATCATGAGGATGATGCCATTTTAGGAATCTGCCTATGCCCTGTATATGACAAAGGACAAGTTGATATAGGCTGCCACAAATGGATGCACTATTCCACATAGGCAAGAGCTCTTACAAGGTGAACACAAAGAAGCTGTGGAAGCAAGTTTGGAAAGCTGAAATATCTCTGTATCTGGGAAAGTTAAGAATTTCATGCGACATTCATGCAAGAACATTCTTCCTACAAAACTAAACCATTTACAGCATCATTTATCTACTGATGGGGTCTGTGAGGGATGTGGGAAGGCTCAGGAGTCTACTGGTCATGTCTTTTGTTGTTGCAAAATGGCTAGAGAAATATGGACCAGCTGAAATCTTGGCCACATAATGATTTCTGATGAAGAGGATTTTACTAATGTGTTTTGGAGAGTGGTTCAGGATGATAAGATCGAAGCCCATGTGATCGAATTAATTATGATGACTAACTGGGCTATTTGGACGCATAGAAATTAATTGAGGCTGGTGGCTTAAAATAGAGGGGATCTGACATTGCTAGAGGCACTTCATTGTTATTGGAGTTCCGTTCAGCCAGGGAATGCAATATTATGGCAACAGCAGCAGAATAAGTGAAGGTCTCCACTCGAACCTGGGATGTATAAAACCAATGTGGATGGTGCAGTGTTCACAGAGGAAAAGACAGCAAGGGTGGGTGTACTGATTCGAGATGAAATGGGTAACATTGTTGCAGGGGTGGGTGTACTGATTCGAGATGAAATGGGTAACATTGTTGCAGCTATGTGTATGAAGATTAATGCCCCCTGTCCTGTTTGGAGAATGAGTCTTATGGCATGGCTTAGTCAGTTATTCTCGCAGTTCAAATAAGATTTGGACCACCACTGGTTGCACTGGAAATTGAAGCCAAAGCTATGGAAGTCGTAGCCCACTTTGCAAGAGATATGGGTGTCCAAGAGGTTATTTTTGAAGGGGACTCTGTTAGTCTGGAATGCTTTTTCTGGGAAGATTGAAACACCAGAATGTTATCAGTGGAACCCGTGTGTGGATGCAAGAGTTTCAATGAGCTGAGATTTCTCAAACACAAAGCATAATGACAATAAACCAGCTCATTCGCTAGCTCAACAGTCAACACACTTAGCATGTTCAGGATTACTTGACTTGAGTTGAGGAGACCCCAAATTTTATAGAAAGCTTTTTGTGATTCATTAAAAATTTCAAGTTGCCAATAAAAAAAATTAAAAAAAGAGAATAGATTGAGAACGTACTTCTGTTTGTTTAAATATCTATTCACTAGGGAATGAAGGTCTTATCTAATAACAGTGAGTTGTTTGGCTTCATGAGCATGTTGGTTGAAATAGTTTTGATTGCGTAATTTGGAACTTGATTTTATACATTAAAATTATAATGTTTGTTGAATCATTTCCTTTTCTTTGTAAATCCTCTTTAATTCATTTTTCTTGTTATTTAGGAATATCAAAAAGAGTGTTCTTTTAATTAATGAGGGTAAAATTAATATTAAACTTCATATTTTATTTTCGATTGGGTATATTGTTTAACACATACTGGCCTTTAAAAAGGCAGTTTTTTTCAACGAAAGAACCAATCACATCTGATGGAGATATCATCACGAACCATGACATTTTCTTCTCTATCATGCGAAGTCCTTATTTTAATATCTCCCTTTAATCAAAATGCAGGAGAATGGATATTTCGGTTACTTTGTTGGTGTGCAAGAGACCAAGACAATAGAGATGATGAGTAGTATAAATGGGTATGGGACAGCCATAGAGTCAATTTCTCATTTGTACTCTTGTTTTCAATATTGGTTTTTAATTTTTACGTTGTCCAGGTATGCTTTTATAAACATTTGGAGAAACTTCTGCTTTTCCAACATCTTTTTCTACTGGGACGGTGTAGACTTTCAGGTCAGTCAATTAATGATTTACAAAAGGGGGTTTTGCTATAAATGTGATTTTATTGTGAAGGGGTATATTTGTTAAATTCCTTTATTAACAACTTTTCAGATACTAAGTTCTGTAAGTATACTACAGCATGGATGCAAAAGTTGGGAATCTCATTAATAGTCCCAGCCAAATTGAAATACTTCCTTTGGAGGACTGTGATCAATTCACTGTCCGTGATGCGGAAGGTATAGAGGCCATGGCAGTGTGATGAGCAATCTATTTTACCATAGAAAGAGACTGGTTGATGGTTATCAATGCAATATGCTGAGCAAGCGAAATGCACATCACCAGCAGGGCACATTGTTGAAGACGCAAAATGGCTTGCAACAGACATGAGAGCATGCAAATTCTAACATACTAGAAGTGAGGCAAACATGGCTCTGCACATTCTCTGGCACGCCCCAACCTCAAGCCCAATTTTTAGAAGCTCCTATGTATATGGCTTCAGGATATACCAGCCTCCATTGCAAATGTTATTTTAATTTTTTTTAATTGAATCATTGTTATGCTGGTTATTAAAAAAAGAAAAAGACAATATTAGCCTATTAGCCTAAATATTTAGGACTTTTTAGGAATTTTTTTAGATCTCCTTGGGTTTTCGTTTTCTTTTCTTTTTCTAATCTCTATTATTTACCATTATTAATCGGAACAAACAGGACATTAAATATTTACTACTTTGAATAAGAATGGCCAGAAGAAGAAAACAGACCACATAAAATTGTGGAAAAAAAAAAAAAAAACAGAAGATGAACATCAGGCTGTTACAAATCAGTCATTAAAAAAAATGGTTTACAAAGATACCCATTTGAAATTTCCAATAAGAGACTAAAAACTTTAGCTTGCTAATGCTTTTCTGATTGTGTCGAACAATTAAAAACTAAAAAAGACCAATATATTGTGTACTTCAGCAATGAAACCAATCTCGGAGATCCCAATTGAGAGAAGTTGGATCAGCACGATAAATTGACAATAAAGCATTTTCATAAATACATATGAATAAACTCATATGATGTTTGCTGGTGCAACATTAACAAATTTGTCATGATGTTTCTGAGAGAGGAGAAGAAAATAAAAAGCTTTATACACTCACCATAATTAGTTGTTTCTTTATTTCAATGGTGGAGTCTTATTTTTTTTCTTTTCTTTTTTTGTGGTAATGTAACGATATCAACTCATTTTAACATAAATTGAAAATGGATAACGATATAGGTGAATATTGTAACACAAATATTGTTATAGCTACACGAAATAATTCTTTAAAACAGCTCTTGGAAAACAATATTAATAATAAGATCCTTAACTTACCTACGATTAAAATTTTAAAAAAAAAAACCATGTATTAAAAGTCAATAAAACTAAAATTATGGTCAAAATTTTGTAGATGAATCAGGAAGAGAAATTTAAAATTTTAGCTTTAGAAACTCATGCATTCACATACAAAGGGACTCGTTTCTTCTCCAGTCTTGTCCTTTAATCTAGGAATAAACAAACATAGAAAAGCCACATAAACACTATGATCGAATTACACAATTTTTTATTATTTTTTACTTATACCCAAAAAATGTAGAAGCTTTCAACTCCAATCATGCCTAAAACTGAAACTTTTTCTAGCAGTCTTCACAAAACCTTCATATGCATAATTTGATTACTGGAACTTGAGAGGGAAAAAGAGGGATCAACACTCAAGAGCTTCCAAATTGAAATTATGTTAATGGTAGTTTGTAACTTTGTATCCTAAAATTAATCTTTAAAAAATTGGTCATTATGGTAGTTTGCCAATATAGATGACGTCAAAGAACCATCAAGTTTCACAAAACCAAAAGCTCCTCATCATGTGATATCCTATAAAAAGAAAGATTTTGAACTTGGTAAGGATGAGGTGTAAAATTCATATTTTACACCATCTAATAAGAGATTGTCATATTAACATGTTACTTAAAATTCAATACATCCTCTCACATCTAATAACATTTCAATAAACTCCCAATTTGGTTGGATATATATCAGGGTATTAAAATTAATTGGATGTGGCTATGTTTATTCTTAAATACGTGATAAGATGATGTGATATTTTGAAATTGAAATGGTAAAATATGAGTTTTACATCACATCCTTACAGAATTTAATCTCAAATAGAAAATACAAAATTTAATAATATTTTTAAGAAATGCTAAAGTAAGTTATAATCTTAAAACTAAATACTTTCAAATTAAAATTCCCACTTGGCCTAAAAAAAAAAGAAAAAAAAAAGGAAGATGCCATGAAAGATCAAGATAGAGATAGGTGGATACTTTCTCATTGGATGATGACCTCTGGAGAAATCAATAAATTACATCTAATGAGTACCTATGTCTCAATGCATGAATATGAGAATCTATACCCACCTAAAAGGAATAATTAGATCCCATCCAAAAGAAAAAAGAAAAAGGAAGAATTAGATACGTTGCCATAGATCAAGATAGAAATAGGTGGATACTTTCTCATTGGATGATGACCTCTGGAGAAGTCAATAAATTACATCTAATGAGTACCTATGTCTCCATGCATGAATATGAGAATCTATACCCACCTAAAAGGAATAATTAGATCCCATTAAAAAAGAAAAAGGAAGAATTAGATACGATGCAATAGATCAAGCTGAATGGTAAACATTCAAATTGAATTCACATAACCAAAGTAACCAAACCCAAGTACACAAGTTGAATAACTTTCCTTACTTTTAAATATAAGAAGCTTACATTCCAAAGTATGGTGTATAAAGAATAGCTTTTAGATGTGATTATGCTTATTCTTAAATACGTGATAAGATGATGTGATATCTTGGGATTGGAGGAGTAAAACATGAGTTTTACACCACATCCTTACAAAATTTAATCTCAAAAAGAAAACACAAAATATAATAATATTTTTAAGAAATGCTAAAGTAAGTTATAATCTTAAAACTAAATACTTTCAAATTAAAATTCCCACTTGGCCTAAAATAAAAAAAGGAAGATGCCATGAAAGATCAAGCTAGAAATAGGTGGATACTTTCTCATTGGATGATGACCTCTGGAAAAGTCAATAAATTACATCCAGTGAGTACCTATGTCTCAATGCATGAATATGAGAATCTACACCCACCTAAAAGGAATAATTAGATCCCATAAAAAAAATAAAAAAGAAAAAAAAGAAAAAAAAAAAAGAAAAGAAAGAAAGAATTAGATACGATGCCATAGATCAAGCTGAATGGTAAACATTCAAATTGAATTCACATAACCAAAGTAACCAAACACAGGTACACAAGTCGAATAACTTTTCTTACTTCCAAATATAAGAAGCTTAGAGCATTCACAATGAAAAATTGTATCCTATCCTATTTTACTATTTCAAAAAGTTATTTTATCAATTATACCATACCATTTTATAACACACCCAACATCCTAATTTTTATTTTCCTATTCTACTCATTAAAATAATATATATTACCCACTAAAATAATATAATATATTCCAATACAACTCTCTATCTCTCTTCCACTTTATCGATTAAAATATATTATAATTTTTACAATTGTACTACAATGTCATCCTACATTTAGAGTATCCACATCAGTGAATGCAAAATCTTGCACGGTTGCTATAGTATTTGCATTTATTATGTTATTATTTGTTCTCTCTCATTCTATTCACTCTCTTACTCTTTCTGAACATCTCTTTGTCCCTCACTCTCTTTGAACTCTCTCTTTGTTTCCCAGTCTCTAACTTAAGCTTCTCAATCTGACTTGTCGTCGAGCTGGGTGGCGTCGAAGAAGATGAGGAGGTAGTAGGGTCTTCGGGTTTTTGTGGAGGTGAGGTAGCGAGAGACGGAGTGATCGTCGAGGTGGATTATGCCGGTTTTGGATCGGGATTGGAGGGATTGGACCTCTGAGACTCGGTCCGAGTCGGAGGAGCTGGTTAAGGTTGAGATGAGAAGAAGGAAATGAGGAGAAGGAGGGGGAGAGAGTCAGTGGGAGACATGGTTGTGGGTTTTTTAGGGTTACAAAGAGAATGAGATTGGTTTGTTTTTGTTTTGGATCTTTGGATTTGGGTAGCTTGATGATGGTGGCTTGATAATGGTGATGATGGTGATTGGATCTTTGGATTTTTGTTGTGTGGCTTGATGATGGTGATTGGGTAGGTTGATGATGGATCTTTGGATTTGGGTTTTTGGAGGCTGCTTGATGGTGGCTCGATTGAATGGGTATGTGAATTTCATTGATGGTAGCTTGGTTGAATGGGATGGTGGCTAGGTTGTTGTCTGGCTTGATAATGGTGGTTGGATGATGATGGCTGTGTGCGTTGTGTTGGCTCTATGAGAGAGATGATAGTGAGAAAAAATGAATGTTTTATTGAATAAATGTGTATAATAGAGAAACTAATGTGGGAGTTTTGTAAAAATAAGTGTGCATAATAGAAAAAGCAAGTTTTTTTTTTTTTTTTTTGTGCAAAATGGACAAATTTTTTTGCATTAACTAATGCAGATGCTCTTAGGATGGCACTGTAGCACAATTGCAAAAAAAAATTGCAATTCTAGCATTTTACAACTCCAGTTGCCAACACATTTTTGTGCCTTGATTGTACTTTTCCCCTACATTTCCCATTAGCAATTGCCAATGAGAATTCTCTTACATTCCAAAGTATGGTGTATAAAGAATAGCTTTTGCTTGTGCCACCATCTACACAACTATTCCATTGGAATCTCATTCTCTTGATCAACATCACAGAAGTACCTCATTTTTGCACTGTAACAACTGTGGCTTTGACATTGTTAAGGGCATTTTTAGTCCCAAGTTGCTTTTATTAAAGCATTCACAGCACCTGCCATTTCTATAACATTTATCATAGTCCCTCTAGCAATTTCTTTTTGATGCTCAATTATCACCCTTAACTCTGCGAACCATTTTCTCCACAAAGTAAGTAGTGGCAAGAATGCTCAGACTTCTATAACATTTTGTTGTACTTAGCATGTGCTTGGCAAGATTGCCCAACAATGTTTTTTATGCATCTTCCGAAAATAACTAATTGGAAGAGCCGCAAACACTTGGATATTTCCCATTCAATTACTTTAGCATCACAATTCCATATTCAGGCTATTTAAGCAGCATGCCATCTCAACAGATTTGTAAAATATTGTAGAATGTTACAGTTTTACTTTTAAAAAAATCAATGATATTGTTAAAATTTTATAAAACAAAATTACTAAAATTAATACCTATATATATATACTAATATTTAAAAATAAATAAATAATTGGGCGGCATTGCCCCCAAAGTCCAAGCTGGGCAGCTCCATCCCCGGTTATATAGAAGTAGAGTTTTTTTTTACTCAATTTCCTTGTAATTATTATTTTTTTTTTTTTTTGCATTAAAACATATTTTTATTAATTTGAGTTATATAAATATATATATATATATATATATATTTTTTTTTTTGGCATAGGACTCGAGCTCCAAGTGTGATGATTGTTATTTTACATGCCACGTTAGTGGCTCCATATCGAGTCTTTTGGCTAAATATTGCAAAAAATGAAGTTTTTTGTTGTTATAGGCACTGTTCAAAGTTATTTGGTAAAATGAGGAAAGAGAATGAATTTCGGCAACAGCGTTGCCGAAATTGCATAAAAAAGTATGAGAGAGAAATAAATTTGCAGGTGATGGCAGGATTTGAATTTCGGTAATCCCATTACCGAAATTCCTGCTGCTCAAACCATTACCCGAGTGAGTGCCCATATAAAAACAATTGTGGCAATGCCATTGACGAAAAAGGAAAAAAAAAAAAAAAAAAGACCAATTGAGGTGCCATTGCCGAAAATGAGAGAAAAGAAAAAAAAAAAAAAACCAATTGAAGTGCCATTGCCGAAAATGGGAGAAAAGTAATAAAAAAAAAAAAAAAAGTCAATTGTGGCAATGGCATTGCCGAAAATGGGGGAAAATATTAAAAAAAAAATCAATTGTGGCAATGGCATTGCCGAAAATGGGGAAAAAAAGTTTTAAAAAAAAAAAAAATCTATTGTGGCAATGGCATTGCCGAAAATGGGTGAGAAAAAAAAATTGTGGCAACCAAGTCGCCGAAAATGGAGGGAAAAAAAATGCTTCGTTCACAACATTTTTCACAACAAATTACAAGTGGTCAGTTGTTATTGGTTTAAATTTAAACTTAATACTAAGATAACTTTTGTGCCCCAATAATAACAATCAGTAACAACCTGCCAGTTATGATTTGTTGTAAAAATATTGTGAAAATATTGTAGACGTATCATTTCTCAAAAAAATCGTGGTGCCGAAATAGAAGAAAAAAAAAAGTGGCAAATTGTTTTTTTTTTCCCTCTATTTCGGCAATGCAATTGCCACAAAACAATTTGCCACTTTTTTTTTTTTTTTTTTTTCTATTTTGACACTACGATTTTTTTTAGAAATGATACATCCACAACATTTTTACAACAAATCCTAACTGGCAGGTTGTTACTGATTATTATTATTGGGGCACAAAAGTTATCTTAGTATTAAGTTTAAATTTAAACCAATAACAACTAACCACTTGTAATTTGTTGTGAAAAATGTTGTGGACGAAGCATTTTTTTTCCCTCCATTTTCGGCGAACTCACCCATTTTCGGCAATGCCATTGCCACAATAGATTTTTTTTTTTTTTTTTACTTTTTTCCCCATTTTCGGCAATGCCATTGCCACAATTGATTTTTTTTTTTTTAATATTTTCCCTCATTTTCGGCAATGCCATTGCCACAATTGACTTTTTTTTTTTTTTTTCTTTTCTCTCATTTTCGGCAATGGCACCTCAATTGGTTTTTTTTTTTTTTTTTTTTTTCCCATTTTCGTCAATGGCATTGCCACAATTGTTTTTATTTGGGCACTCACTCGGGTAATGGTTTGGGCAGCAGGAATTTCGGTAATGGGATTACTGAAATTCAAATCCTGCCATCACCTGCAAATTTATTTCTCTCTCATACTTTTTTATGTAATTTCGGCAACGCTGTTGCCGAAATTCATTCTCTTTCCTCATTTTGCTAAATAACTTTGAATAGTGGCTATAACAACAAAAAACTTCATTTTTTACAATATTTAGCCAAAAGACTCCTCCATATCAGTAAGTGGTTGCTAGAATTCATTTTTGGAAAATCAAGTTTTACTCAAAACTTTTAGTTTCACAAAAGCAAATTACAAATGAAACAGCTTAACTAAATGACTTTCGAAGAGAATTTTTTTTGGTTAAATAATCCTAAAAAATGAATTATTTAGCACCAAAAAAAAAAAAAAAAAAAAAAAAAAAAAAAAAAAAAAAACCCAAAAAGTAGTGTAAAAGGAACTTTGTAGGTTGTAAAAACTAAAAAAGAAAAGGCAATTCGCTAGCCTATGGAAAGTCGACCTGTCTTTTCGTAGTAAAACAATGCAGCTGGCGAAAAAGCAACGTGAAAAGAATTTTATAGTAGCTGTTAAAAATAAAATAATAAAAACAAAACCTTCGATGCTCATGCACTACGACACTAGAGTTTTCAGCGCCACTTTTGATAAAAGAATCACAAAAAAGAAAAGAAAAAAAGAGAGCAATTTTTGCTCCTCAGTAGGCCCGTGTGCAGATGCAAGAGTTTCGATGAGCTGAGATTTCTCAAACACAAAGCATAATGGCAATAAACCAGCTCATTCGCTAGCTCAACGGTCAACACACTTAGCATGTTCAGGATTACTTTACTTGAGTTGAGGAGACCCCAAATTTTATAGAAAGCTTTTTGTGCTTCAATAAAAATTTCAAGCTTCCAATAAAAAAAATAAAAATAAAAAGATAATAGATTGAGAACGTACTTCTGTTTGTTTAAATATCTATTCACTAGGGAATGAAGGTCTTATCTAATAACAGTGAGTTGTTTGGCTTCATGAGCATGTTGGATGAAATAGTTTTGATTGCGTAATTTGGAAATTGATTTTATACATTAAAATTATAATGTTTGTTGAATCATTTCCTTTTCTTTGTAAATCCTCTTTAATTCATTTTTCTTGTTATTTAGGAATATCAAAAAGAGTGTTCTTTTAGTTAATGAAAATAAAATTAATATTAAACTTTGTATTTTATTTTCGATTGGGCATATTGTTTAACACATACTGGCCTTTAAAAAGGCAGTCTTTTTTCAACGATAGAACCAATCACATCTGGTTGAGATATTATCACGAACCATGAGATTTTCTTCTCTTTCATGCGAAGTCCTTATTTTAATATCTCCCTTTAATCAAATTGCAAGAGAATGGATATTTCGGTTACTTTGCTGGTGTGCAAGAGACAAATCAAGACAATAGAGATGATGAGTAGTGTAAATGGGTATGGGACAACCATAGAGTCAATTTCTCATTTGTACTCTTATTTTCAATATTGGTTTTTAATTTTTAGGGTAAAATGCAAAATTAACCCTCTAAGTTTCTTCAGATTTCATTTCAGTCCTTTAACTTTGTTTTTGTTCATTTCAGTTCTCTAACTTTTAAGTTTATTCAATTAAAACTTTTCCATCAACTTTTGTTATATATTGTGGTTAATTTTTCAATTTTATAAATTTTTCTTCAAATTTTTTTAATTAAAAAAATTCAATTAATGATTGAAAAATATTTTCCAATTTTTTTTTTCAAAAACTTATAACAAAAATTAACAGAAATGCCTTAATTGAATAAATCTGAAACTTAGAGGATTAAAATGAACTAAAACAAAGTTAAAAGACTGAATAAAATTTAAAAAAACTTAGAAGGTCAGTTTTGCATTTTAACCTAATTTTTATGTTATCGAGGTATGCTTTCATATACATTTGGAGAAACTTCTGCTTTTCCAACATCTTATACTACGGTCCCTGGGACCGTGTAGACTTTCAGGTCAGTCAATTATTGATTACAGAAGGGGTTTTGCTATAAATGTGATTTAACCGGACCCTATTTGTTAAATTCCTTCATTAACAACTTTTCAGATACTGAGTCCAGTAAGTATACTACAGCATGGATGCAAAAGTTGGGATCTCATTAATAGTCCCAGCCAAATCGAAATACTTCCTTTGGAGGACTGTGATCAATTCACTGTCCATGATGCGGAAGGTATAGAGGCCATGGCAGTGTGATGAGCAATCTATTTTGCCATAGAAGGAGATTGGTTGGTAATTATCAATGCAATACGCTGAGCAAGCGAAATGCACATCACCAGCAGGGCACATTGTTGAAGACACGAAATGGCTTGCAACAGACATGACTCATGAGAGCATTCAAATTCTAACATATTAGAAGGGAGGCAAACATGGCTCTGCTCATTCTCTGGCACGCCCCAACCTCAAGCCCAGTTTTAAGAAGCTCCTATGTATATGGATAAAATCCAAGTTTTAAAGCGTTAGGGTGAAAATCTAAACACCATAAACTTTAAAAAGTAAAATTCAAATTCTGAAATTTTAGGGTGTAAAATTTAAACATTCTTAAACTTTAAGAGTGTAATTTTTAATTTACCCTTATTTCTTTGTTTCACAGATAATGCTCACAATTGTGTGGCCCAAACTTACTTGACAAAATATATGGTTAGCAGCTATATGTCTGAATCAAATATTCACACATAGCATTAGTGCATTATAGAGTGCTTGTCCTTGTTCCCACTGTCATGTTAAGTGATAGGTGGGACGCTAGTGTCTGAAAATGGTTTTCCTCTTGCTCATTGCTACTTGTCACACTGAAAATTGCCATATAAAATGCAAGGTTATTTTATTCGCTTCAGTCCTTGTGTCAATATTGGACTCGTACAAATTTACTTCAGACCATGAAACCAAATTTTGGGTTGGCTTGATTTTGACTTGTCTTCAAAAAGCATTCTAAATTGAAGTAAATATCATGAAATTTCTTTCTCTTTTAAAATTTACTAGGATCAATAATACACATCTCAACTTCTATTGGATGTAACTTTTATCAATAGTACATATCTCAATAATTTTCTAATGATGCATTTTCTAACAAGCTTATATACCACTTGATTATTTTGTCTTTTTGTCCCCTTCATATTTTAAAAAAATTATTAAGATGATTAGTTATTGATAACAATCACCTCTAGAAAATGTTTAAGATTCAAGTTTTTTAACTTTAATCATACGCAAAACATAAGTAAATAGATTGGATAGTAAACATCATTTGACATTAATTTAAAGTTTGGCAGTTACATTAACAATGAAGAGAACATGTAATTTAATGACAGAATTTTAAAATTATTAAACCAATACAATGTTATTAAGTAGTATAATATTAACAAAAATTTATCGTAAGTATAATAACATGATTCTTATTCATTTTTTAAAGGACTCGGTTAATAAGTGCCTCAAGTCATAAGTTAATGTTGAGTTTTTTTTTTAAAAGATAATATAGACAAAGACATAGAAAATAGGGAAAGAGAGAGTGAGAAGATAAGACTTACAATATATAGTTGTTTATTTATTTTTTTTATGTTTCAATTTCGTAAGACTTATTAAATTCTTTGCAGTAATTAACAAGGTTTTTATTATTATTATTATATTAAAAAAAAGTTAACGAATATTCTAAAGATATTTTGTCAGTGAATCATTTAAAAAAACCAATTTATACAAAAAAAAACTAATATTTAGATAACTTTTTTAATTTTCATAAAAATAGTATAAAAACCTTTTAAAAATAATTTATTGATGATTACCTTAAGTCACTCATTAAAATGACTTATTATTATTATTATTATTATTAATATAAAACAATCAAAAGTCTAAAATCCTCTGCCTTGTCAATTTGTCATGGGTCACAGACAGTAACGTACAGCCAAGATGTTTCTGTCCTAGAAAAATGATAGGAAAAGAGGGTGAGGAAGTTTCCGGGAAAGTTGAAAACATGGAAAAAGTCACAACTGACAAGCAGGACAGCAAACATTGGGAAAAACACCCTCTAATCTAATGTAAGTCCTTCTTTTTTTCTTTTTTTCTCTTGTCCAAACGAGAGACTATTTTATTTCCCAATTAAGTAGATTAGTTTACATAATAAATAATTTATGGAATACCTGTCAACAATGTCATTTTCCATACAAATCAATATTCCCAATAGATGATAGTGACTCTTGTTTTGTAGTGATCTGCAAAATTTCTTTATCATTCATCCCCACAAGCCACAATCCACAATCAATACAAGAAAAGTCATGCGTTTTCCTTCCTGCACAACCGCACACTCCACGCCAAACCGCCCATTTTCCATGACTTTTTTTTTTTTCCAAATCCAACGAACCCAATTTGTAAAGTATAATATTTAGTATCAAATAGTTTATTTTACTTTTTGCTGAAATTTTTTTATTGAGAGTGTGTCAAAATATATTTATACTTAAAAATAATAATAAAATACGAAAAAAATGAAGTTCTAAAAAGTTGTATATAAAAACTAAAAATTAATATTAAAAATTAAAAGCAAAAATATAATATTTAGTCTTATTGAATTTTTTTTTTTTATGAATAGTTTTGTTGTTTACATCATTCCATCATTAAATCAATAAGACTTTATTATTATTATTTGTATTTTATTATTATTAAGGAATAGGACATGGGTTTGAAAGTGGAATTCCAGAAAGTGTGTCGTACACGTACTTTCCCATTAGGAAAATGCATTCGGCCAAAATTTTGAATTAAATATAATTAAATTATTATGCATAATTACTTTTTAGTAAAAATTAACCAAACTATTTTTTTAGAGAATTCCATTTTTTTTTCACTAGAGAAAAATCACCAAAAGAGCCAACCATACTATGTACTATCTAGTAGTAAAATACTAAAATGGCTTTCCTTGTATCACCGAAAGTTGTTTACTTTTGAAAATTGTTAAATCTAATCACCGCATACCCTTAGTACAATGATCACTCCATAAGTATAAGTGTTTGTGAAGTGTGGGGGCAAGGGCCGAGATTCAAATTTTCAGGAGGGAGCTTCACACACATATACACTTAGATTAGGCTAGAGTAGAATTTCTATCTTGTATAAAAAAAAATTGTTAAATCTATAGTAAATACTTACAAATTGCATGAAAATCAACATAATAACTATTATTTTAATACATAATTAATAAATATTGTAATTTCTATTTTATGATTAGTGATACATTAATTTGTAAAATTTATATATTAAATTTTGTAATATTTTTAGGTCACTCTTTTTTTCTTTTTTCTTTTTTACAATCCATATAAGCTTCAAGAAATCAAGAGAGGATGGAGAGGATGGTGAGGATGGGTGGCAATTTGGGTTGAATAACATGTATACTTTGCTATGAATTTCAAGCTTGATTTTCTCTTTCTCTAAGCAATTGCATTTGGTCACCTTATTATCATAATATGAAGTGGATTTGCAAATGTTCTCCTCAAACTTCAATGCTGAACAATTGATTTCTTCAAACTATTGGATCAATTGTGATCTCCCCCTGTTATTAGAGTTTCTTTGATTTTTGTTATTCTTAAACATAAAGTTCATACGTGCATCTCATGATCATGTTAAAATAAAAGAAAAATAAGAGGAGGAACGTAAATAAAATAAAATAATTCTTAGCTAAAATATTCATAGACACGTTAAAAAAGTGAACGGTCAAATAATTGATAATCTTTCTTGTTTTCCTTTAAATTTTTTCCATTTTTTATATTTTTTTCCCCATTCATCACATCACAAGAAGTGAAAACTAAATAGCATTAGCATTTGCTTGCCCTTTTGTTTAATTAGGGTGATTAAAGGAGATAAAAATTCTTTATCCCAACATGAGTGTTCCTCTGGATCTATGCATCTTTCTTGTTTTCCTTTAAATTTTTTCCATTTTTTACTCTTTTTTTTTTTTTTTTGCCCCAATCATCACATCACAAGAAGTGAAAACTAAATAACATTAGCATTTGCTTGCCCTTTTGTTTAATTAGGGTGATTAAAGGAGATAAAAATTCTTTATCCCCACATAAGTGTTCCTCTGGATCTATGCTCCATTAATCGCAATTTGTGTATGTTTGGAAACAACTTATATAGTTTTGACCTGAAAATTCTTTTTAAAAAAATTATATATAATATATTTAAAATTTTATGATTGGCATACCTTGAAGAAAAAAGTGACAACCCTAACGAAAAAAAAAAATAAAAATTGACCACCTTGAGAAAAACATTTAGACGAATAGTTGATCGGCTTCTTCTTTAGACCTTCATCGCCGTATCTATGCCCAGTTCCTGTGCTTTGAAGAGATATAACTTATAATATTGATAATGAAACTATTATGTAACAAATTCAAAATATGAAGAAAAAAAAAAACGTAAAATGAAATTATAAAACTTTATGTATTTGTATGCATATTTTTTTTTATATTGATATATTCAAGTTTTTTTAATTAAATTTTGTATAATTTAAGTTTTTTAGTGATCATCCGAACAAAAAAAATTTCCAGGAGCTGCCACTGAACCATCCTATGCGTAATTATTTGACTTATATATGTGTTTGGGATTGGTTATTACTTTTTATTGTGCAACATGAATATTATAATGGACAAAGTTTAGTTATAAAATTGGTTGTAACTTAAAACTATAACCTTACTCAATATCTTTTTATTGGATGTAAATGTGACAAATCCACCTTACATATTCTTCTTATATTCTCCACGCTTACAAAATTTCTAGAAAACTAAAGATTTATAAGTATGTCATCAATAAATTGTTTAAATTGCAAATTTTTGTAATTTAAAATTATGCATAAAATATAAACTTATAGATGATATAACAAATAAAATCCAATTGACACAAAATTTGACATGTGTATTAAGAGTATAAAGAACATGCAATTCAACAGTTAGATTTTCAAAATATGTAGTAATATTTTTTTTATTGAGTAAGATCGTAACTTTATGTTATAACTAATTTTGTAACTAAATTTTGTTATTTTATAATATTTGGTAGTAGTGGGGACATATTGTATCCATTTCCATGGTTTTGGAATAACACTTAGTATGATTTTATTTTATGGAATCAATTAAGCTTTTGTGTGGTCTGATTTGATACAATCTATAATTTATAAGGGTTAAGCTTTCTGTTATTATCCTAGTAAGGAATGTGAATGTTCTGCAAACGGCTTTTATTAATTTGGGGGTTTAGTGAAGATCCAAATAAATATAAAGTTAGAAGTTTAATTAAGCTTTGGACATCGGGGTCACTTTAAAGTGAAATTATGAACTGAAAGTGGACATTTAAAAAAAAAAAAAAAAAGTGCAAATTACAACTTACTCACACGTGGTTTAACCGAAATTTAAGTTACTTATCTATGGTGTGAAATTTGACACTTTACTTGCCTGAGGTTTAATCAAAATTTAAGTTGCCTACCCGTAGTTTAAAATCTCATGATGTAAGTGTTCCGTTGGGTTATTTTATTATTTTATTTAATCTTGTATTTTTATGTTTTTTGTGTATTTGGAGGAGAGAGACATAAAACTAAAGCAATATTACATATTTAATCATGTTTTTAACAGAAGTGGGTTACAAAATTCTAACTGAGCTAACCTCAGATGGGTAAAGTGTCAAATTTCAAACCATAGGTAAGCAACTTAAATTTCAGTTAAATTATAGGTGAGTAAGTTGTAATTTGCCCAAAAATAAAAGTGAATGCTTTTATTTTCCACTACAAAAAAGAGTAAAATGTTTTATTATTCAGGAAAAAATAGAAAGAGTAAGATGTTTTTGTTTTAGTGTTTTATAACTTTTTAGTAAAATTATTTTGATACAAATCTAAATAAAAAACTTTAAGTGCAATTAGAATAATTTTCAATTGAGCCTATTTAAGTTTTAGATAATTTATTTAATTATTTACAAATTTGTAGGCTATTTAACTGACATGACATAATTTAATTGGACCAACTATTATAGGTAACTGGCTTATGTGGCACCTAGTAACCACCACTTGAACAAAAATAGACGGTAGAGCTCAAATCAAAGTGACATAACATTGGAGGTGAAGATTAAAATTTTGAAATTTTAAAGAAAAAAATCAACATTACCCCCAAACATTAAAGGTAAATACAATTTAGTCATAACATTTCAACTGAGATAAACTAAATTTTCTTCTCTTGGGATGATCTTAGCCACTTAATAACCTAAATATATGGGATGATCCTAGCCACACGGTTAGGGGAACATGTGAAATTGCCACCCCACTATCAAAGTATTAAAAGTTAATAACCATAATATTTACGTTTTTAACAATGCTTGCAAATTATGCCTTATTGACAATAAAAAAAATAGATTCTCACTAAAAATAAAAACTGTTAAAAATAAATTGAGGTTAAAAAAAGTACATTCTCAATTAAATTTAAGATGATTGTTTAAAGTTTTAATAGTTTGCAATGTAAAGTTCAAAGAATTTATGATTTAGCTTTATAAAAAAAAAATTTATGATTTAGGTGGGTTTCAGTTAGTTCAATTGGTAAAGTCTCTAATGGTTATATAAGAGATCTGGAGTTCAATCTCTGTCTACATAAAAAACTAATTGGTATAACTGGTGTCTTAGTTTGATGATAAAGGAAATTTTACACACGTATACATTAAGACTACCAATATTTATGATACTTTTTTTGAGTTGACAATATTTATTAAATTAGTCAAGCAAATATGTTGTGGTGTTATCAAGCACATGCACAATACATATATACGAGCACTGGAACTATGCAATTGCACTTTTAATTAACGTAAAAGAGAGAAGTTAAAAAAGTTAAAAATTGTTAATTTATTCTAATGTTGAAATTAAAAATGAAATTTCTTAGTTTAAAAAATGAAATTTTCAAATTTTAAACCTCACAATTGCATGATTTTTCTTATTTTGATTTAATAATTAATATTTTAATAAATATGTAAATAAACTCTTTACTTGGATTAAAGAGCAGTGTAAAATGAACTTTGTAGCTGGTAAATAAAGCAATATAAACAGTACTTTACTAATCAATGGAAAGTTTAGGACTTGTCTTCCTCGTTGCAATGGTTGAATTTTTAATAAAAAGAAAAAACTACACACCGGGTGAAAAACCAGTATGAAAAGTAGGTGATAAAAATAAAATAATAAAAATAGAACTTTCATTGCTCACGCTGTCACGCACAACTTTTAACGCTGCTTTTGAAAACGCGGCCAAAAAATTTAAAAAGAAAAAAAGAACAACTTTCGCTCCTCACTAGGAAGTTTGGAGTGGAAGCAGAAGCACTCAGAAACAAATAAAATAATAATATTAATAAAAAAGCACTAGAAGTTTCTTGTAACTTTCCCAAAAGGAGCTCCGAAATTTCAGTCCTCTTTTGTCAGTTCCAAATTTCATGTAAGTCTACTCCTCAGTCTTCTCTCTGTCTCTCATCAGTTTCAAATTTCAGATTCAATTCCATCTCTTTCCAATTCTACGCATTTTCAAAGCTACGCCAATTCAGTTAGGGGGATCAAGTATTTTCTTCTTCCTTTAATTTATTTTCTTTTTAATCTTTCTTCAGTTCTAAACTAATTCTAATTGATTAATTTTTGTTTTTGGTTTTTTAAAAATTTGCATGCAGATCCATTGTTTCTAATGGCTTTAATTGACATGGAAACTGCTTTGTCAGCTTTCCCAAGTTCTTCTTCTTCTTCATCTTCTACCGGCAGATGGAAGTATGATGTCTTCATCAGTTTCAGAGGCGAGGACACCCGCAACACATTTGCAGACCTTCTATACGATGCCTTCAAAAGGGAAGGCATTATCGCCTTTAAGGACGATGAGAAACTTGAGAAAGGAAAAACTATTTCGCCAGAGCTTTCGAATGCAATAGAAAAATCGAGATATGCTGTTGTCATCTTCTCAAAAAACTATGCATCTTCGACTTGGTGTTTAAATGAACTTGTGAAGCTCGTTCAGTGCGAGAAAGAGAAAATTTGGCCTGTTTTTTATGATGTGGAGCCATCCGATGTACGGAAACAAAAAGGAGCTTTCGAACATGACTTTATCAAACATGAACAAAATTTCAATGAGGCCCGGGTGAAAATGTGGAGAGTTGCTTTGAGTCAAGTTGGCAAAATCGTTGGATGGCCTGTAATAAATAGGTAATTTTTATTTGCTGCATTTATTTCTTTTTAATATTCAGATGACCCACTTCATATATCTAACGTCATTTTGAATCTTAAGCAGATTTACATTCTTGTTTGTATTTCTATAAGTTTTATCTTGAGCCAATTAGTTTACACGGTTTTGTTTCAATAAACGGAATTGAAAACCAAATATGTACCATGTTCTCTCTTCATTGCAGGCCCTTGTCACAGGTTATCAGAAGCATTGTTAGAGTAATATCGCATAAATTGAATGATGATACATTCTCAGATATTGATGAGGGTCTAATAGGATTAGATTCTCAAGTGCTGGAGTTGGAGTCATGTTTAGATGTAGGGTCCAACGATGTGGATGTTCGCTTTGTAGGGATTTGGGCGATGGGGGGAATGGGTAAGACAACTCTTGCTAGAGTTGTTTATCATATGGTTTTCAAAGAATTTGAAGCTTGTAGTTTTATTGCAGACGTTAGGGAACTTTCTGAAAAACATGGTTTAGTTTTCCTACAACAGAAACTTGTTTCTGACATTTTGATGGAAACAGATTTGAAAGTAAAAGATACTTATGATGGAGTTCGGGTGATCAAAAACAGATTTCGTCATAAATAGATTCTACTTGTTCTTGATGATGTACATGAATCAGACCACTTAAATAAGTTAGCTAGGAAGCATGATTGGTTTGGTCCTGGCAGTAGAATTATCATAACAACAAGAGATGAGCATGTGTTGAAGAAACACGAAGTAAATCAAATATATGAAGTTAAAGGATTGAATGGTGAACATGCTCTTCATCTTTTTTGTTTGAATGCTTTTAAAAGTAAGCATGTCCCAGGTGATTATTTAAAACTATCCCAAGATTTTTTAAATTATGCTGGTGGTCTTCCTTTAGCTCTTGAGGTTTTTGGTTCCTTTTTGTATGGAAAAAGTACTGTTGCCTGGAAAAGTGCGATAGAGAGGTTGAAAGAATTTCCTGATGAAAAAATTAACGAAGTACTTAAAATAAGTTTTGATGGGCTCCATGATTTAGAGAAGGCAATATTCCTATATATTGCATGCATCTTTAACCATGAGAAAAAAGATGATGTAGTACAAATACTCGAAATTCTTGACCTTCACCCTGTTATTGGATTAGACAAACTCATTGATAAATCTCTCTTGAAAATTATGGATGAGGATATAGTGTGGATGCATGATTTACTTGTAAGAATGGGTAGAAACATAGTTTTTTGTGAGTGGCCTAATGATCCTGGGAAGCGTAGTATACTATGCCATTATGAGGACATTGACAAGGTGTTGAAAAGAAATAAGGTAAGTGCTTTTTTTTTTAGAGAATTTGAGCTCATTCCCTACTTCTTGTTCAACAAATTTGAAATTTGAATTGTTATGCTAATAATATATTTTGTGATTCACCAATTCCTTCTCAATTATTAGGGAACAGGTGCAGTTCAAGCCATCGATATTTCAGGTATTTATCAAGCAGAAAAAGAGGCACGTTGGAACCTTGATGCCTTTTCGAAGATGGACAATCTTAAATTTCTTAGAATTCGTAATGTTTGCCTTCAACATGGCCCAAAACATCTTCCTAATGATTTGAGAATTCTTGATTGGAGTAATTATCCTTTAGAATCTTTGCCATCAAGTTTCCAACCGGATGAGCTTGTGCAACTTTGTTTGCAACATAGCAAAATTGAACGACTTCTGATAGGAATAAAGGTAACTGTGTTAATCATACAACTCTACTTTTAAATTTCAATATAGAGGTTGGGAAGATAATTATTCTTACATTTTTTTTTTTTTGGGTGTGTTCTTCTAATAGAATTTTGACAAGTTGAAGTTCATTGATTTGGCCAACTCAATGAACTTGATTATAACTCCAAACTTCACTGGAATCCCAAATCTTGAAAAATTAGTTCTTCAAAGATGTAAGAATTTAGAGAAGCTTGACCCATCCATCGGAGTCCTTAAAAATCTTCTTAATCTACGACAATGCGAAAAACTACATTATCTTCCAAACGAGTTTGAAATGGAGTCTCTTGTGATTCTTGAACTTTCTGGATGCTTAAATGTAAAAAAAATTCCAAAGTTTGTGGGGAACATGAAATGCTTACAGCATCTTTCTCTAAATTGCACTGCTATTACAGAACTACCTTCATCAGTTGAACACTTGGTCGGCCTTACTTCATTGACTCTAAAATCTTGCAAAAATCTTGAGCATCTTCCTAGCACCATTTGTAGTTTGAAGTTGCTTATAGAACTTGATCTTTCTGGATGCTCAAAATTTGACCACTTGCCAGAGGACATAGGGAATGCCAAAAGTCTAAAGGTGCTTAATTTGAATGGAACAGCTATATAAGAATTGCCTTCATCAATTGGATGTTTGATTGGCCTTATTTCATTGAGGCTAATAGATTGCAAGAATCTCATGTGTCTTCCTAACTCCATTTGTAGTTTGAAGTTGCTTGAATGTCTTGATCTTTTTGGATGCTCAAAAGTTGAGAACTTGCCAAAGAACTTGGGTAATGTTGAAGGTTTGAAGGTTCTTAATTTGAGTGAAACATGTATGAAGGAGTTGCCTTCATCAATTGAACACTTGACTAGCCTTACATCATTGACTCTAAGGGATTGTAAAAATCTTGTGTGTCTTCCTGACACTATTTGTAGTTTGAAGTTGCTTAAATGTCTTGATATTTTTGGATGCTCAAAAGTTGAGAACTTGCCGAAGAACTTGGGGAATGTCAAAGGTTTGAAGGTGCTTAATTTGATTGGAACAACTATAAAAGAGCTGTCTTCCTCCATTTCTCTCCTAAAAAATCTAAAAAAACTAAATATCCATAGATTTAATGAGACATCAACCTCATTTTATTCCCTTCCTGACATCATCGGCAGGTTATCCTCTTTGAAATGGTTGAATCTAAGGGGAAATAATTTGGATTCCCTTCCTAATAGCATCAGTGGGCTATCCTCTTTGGAAGTCTTGGATCTAAGTGAAAATAATTTGGATTCCCTTCCTGACAGCATCGGTGGGCTATCCCATTTGAGATACTTAGATCTAAGCGGAAATAATTTGGATTCCCTTCTTGACAACATCAATGGGCCATCCTATTTGTAATGGTTGTGTCTAAGCGGAAATAATTTGTATTCCTTCAGGATCGGTGGGTTATCCTCTTTGAAATGGTTTTATCTTTGAAATGGTTGTATCTAAGCAGAAATAATTTGGATTTGACATCATCGGTGAGTTATCCTCTTTGAGATGCTTGTATCTAAGCGGAAATAATTTGGACTCCCTTCCTGACATCATCAGTGGGTTATCCTCTTTGAAATGCTTGGATCTAAGTGGAAATAATTTTAATTCCCTTTTTGACATCATCAGTGGGTTATCCTCTTTGAAATGCTTGGATCTAAGTGGAAATAATTTTAATTCCCTTTTTGACATCATCAGTGGGTTATCCTCTTTTGAATTCTTGGATCTAAGGGGAAATAATTTTGAGTTGAGTGGTTGCAAGAGGCTTCAATCATTCTCAGAACATCTATGCTCTCTTCATTTTGTACATAGAAGATTTAATAACTTACTTTTCAATGGGTTCGAATTGGTTTACTATATTCAAAGTGGATTTTTTTGTCTTGCTCTTGGAAGTGAAATTCTGAAATGGTTTAACAATCAAAGAATAGGTCATAAAGTGAACATACAAGTGCCTTCATGTTATGGGAGGGATGAACGGATGGGAATTGCTTTGTGCATTGTTTTGGTACCCAACAGTGCTCTATACGCTAGAGATTTTGGGAATACATGTTCATTTGAAGTTAATGGATATCAAATGAAATATACACATTTATGTTGGGAAAATTGTGGTAAAATTGAATCACGTCAACTTGGTCTGCAATATTTGTCCCATTACTTGTTGTCCAATGGCTTTGATTCCGATTGGAAAGAAGTATGGAGTCAAAGTGATGCAAACGGAATCTGTCAAATTGGGATTGAAATATCTTTCCAGAACGTGGAGGTGGAGAAAATTGGGGTTCGTCTGGTATTTGAGCAATAAGTTGAAGATCCTAATCAAATTATATTGTCGTGGAGAGACAATAGTGAATCTAGTGAAAGTGACATGGGAGGCTAAACTTTTTCTCTTCATCGCCAGTGCTGTAAGTCATCATCTTCTTCCTATGGTTACAAGTTGGTTTTTTTTTTTTTTGTTATTTATTTGTTTAATTTATTAGGACCTATACCAGCATATATATACTAGCAATATATATTTTGCTAGTTCTAACTTAGCATCACCTTTTGTCACTCATATTAAAATCACCCCAAACTCAAAAATTAAGAACAAAGTTTCTTTTCAAATTTATTTGGAGAGAAACTCTTCAAACTTCTTATATATATATATATATATATATATATATATGTATATATATATATATATATATATATGTTAATCTTTTTTGTGAATTTTCAAAATTTAACTATTGAATTTCATGTTCTTTATGTTCTTAACATATATATCAAATTTTGTTCAAATCGGATGTTATTTACTATTTAATCAATAAACTTATTTTTTAAACACAATTTTAGATCACAAAAATTTGAAATTTTAACATTTGTTTGATGACATAGAAATTGACTTGGTGTTTAAATGAACTTGTGAAGCTCATTCAGTGCGAGAAAGAGAAAATTTGGCCTATTTTTTATGATGTGGAGCCATCCGATGTACGGAAACAAGAAGGAACTTTTGAACATGACTTTATCAAACATGAACAAAATTTCAATGAGGACCAAGTGAAAATGTGGAGAGTTGCTTTGAGTCAAGTTGGCGAAATCGTTGGATGGCCTGTAATAAATAGGTAATTTTTATTTGCTGCTTATTTCTTTTTAATATTCAGATGACCCACTTCATATATATAACGTCATTTTGAATCTTAAGCAGATCTACATTCTTGTTTGTATTTCTATAAGTTTTATCTTGAGCCAATTAATTTACATGGTATTGTTTAAGCAAGCAGAATTGAACACCAAATATCTACCATGTTCTCTCTTCATTGCAGGCCCTTGTCACAAGTTATCAGAAGCATTTGTTAGAGTAATACCGCGTAAATTGAATTATGATTCATTCTCAAAAATTGATGATGGCCTAGTAGGATTAGACTCTCGAGTGTTGGAGTTGGAGTCATGTTTAGATGTTGGGTCAGACGATGTTCACTTTATAGGGATTTGGGCGATGGGGGGAATGGGTAAGACAACTCTTGCTAAAGTTGTTTATCGTATGTTTTTGAAAGAATTTGAAGCTTGTAGTTTTATTGCAGATGTTAGGGAACTTTCTGAAAAATATGGTTTAGTTTTCCTACAACAGAAACTTGTTTCTGACATTTTGATGGAAACAGATTTGAAAGTAAAAGATACTGATGATGGAGTTCTTGTGATCAAAAAGAGATTTTATAAAAAAAAAAAGATTCTACTTGTTCTTGATGACATACATGAATCAGACCAGTTAAATAAGTTAGCTAGGAAGCATGGTTGGTTTGGTCCTGACAGTAGAATTATCATAACAACAAGAGATGAGCATGCGTTGAAGAAACACGAAGTAGATCAAATATATGAAGTTAAAGGATTGAATGGTCAACATGCTCTTCATCTATTTTGTTTGAATGCTTTTAAACAAGAGTATGCCCTAGATGATTATTTAAAACTATCCAAAGATTTTTTAAATTATGCTGGTGGTCTTCCTTTAGCTCTTTGGGTTTCGGGTTCCTTTTTGTTTCGAAAAAGTAATGTTGCCTGGCAAAGTGCGGTAGAGAGGTTCAAAAAATTTCCTGATGAAAATTTGTCAAAGTACTTCAAATAAGTTTTGATGGACTCCAATATTTAGAGAAGGAAATATTCCTATATATTGCATGCATTTTTAACCGTGAGAAGAAAGATGATATAGTACAAATGCTCAATATTCTTGGCCTAGACCTTGATATTGGATTAGAGAGTCTCATTGATAAATCTCTCCTGAACATTATGGATGAGGATATAGTGTGGATGCATGATTTACTTGTAAAAATGGGTAGGAACAAAGTTTTTCGTGAGGGCCCTAATGATCCTGGGAAGCGTAGTAGACTATGCCATTATGAGGACATTGACAAGGTGTTGAAAAGAAATAATGTAAGAGGTTTTTTTTTAGAGAATTTGAGCTCATTCCCTATCTTCTTGTTCAACAAATTTGAAATTTGAATTGGTATGCTAATAATATATTTTGCAATTCACCAATTCCTTCTCAATTATTAGGGAACAAGTGCAGTTCAAGCCATCGATTTTTAAGGTATTTATCAAGCTGAAAAAAGAGGCACATTGGAACCTTGAGGCCTTTTCGAAGATGGACAATCTTAAATTTCTTAGAATTCGTAATGTTTGCCTTCAACATGGCCCAAAACATTTTCCTAATGATTTAAGAATTCTTGATTGGCGTTCATATCCTTCAAAATCTTTGCCATCAAGTTTCCAACCAAATGAGCTTGTGCAACTTTGTTTGCAAATGGGCAATATTGAACAACTTTCAATAGGAATAAAGGTAAGTGTGTTATTAAGTATCCTCATACGAGTTTGCTTTTAAATTTTAATATACAGACACTAGGAAGCTAATTGTTCTAACATTTTTTTTTTCTTTTAACAGAATTTTGACAAGTTGAAGTTCAATGATTTGAGCAGTTCCCATCACATGATTATAACCCCAAACTTCACTGGAGTCCTAAATCTTGAGAAATTAGTTCTTAAATATTGTGAAAAGTTACGTGAGCTTCACCAATCCATTGGACTTCTTAAAAAGCTTGTTCTTCTTAGGCTCTCATTTTGCAGCAATCTAAGTCGTCTTCCTAGCACTATTTGTAGTTTGAAATCGCTTAAATGTCTTGATCTTTCTAGGTGTTCAAATTTTGACAACTTGCCAGAGAATATAGGGAATGTCAAAAGTTTGAATAAGCTTGATTTGAGTGGAACAGCTATAAAAGAGCTGCCTTCTTCAATTGAACGTTTGACAAGCCTTACTTCATTGACTCTACTTGAATGCTATAAATTTGTGTGTCTTCCTAGCACCATTTGTAGTTTGAAATCGCTTAAATGTCTTGATCTTTCTAGGTGCTCAAATTTTGAAAACTTGCCAGAGAATATAGGGAATGTCAAAAGTTTGAATAAGCTTGATTTGAATGGAACAGCTATAAAAGAGCTGCCTTCTTCAATTGAACGTTTGACAAGCCTTACTTCATTGACTCTACTTGAATGCTATAAACTTGTGTGTCTTCCTAACACCAGCAGTGGGAAATTTTTTTTAAATAACTATAAAATCTAAACAATATTATTAGTTAGGCAACGTTTCAAACTAATTTGGATTCTAACAAATCGAGTTTTGTGGACTCGATTTTGGGCTTAGAAATCGAGTACATTGTACTCGATTTCTCCATTGCGGCACCGGCTGAGCTGGATAAAATGTCCACGTAAATTTCAAACTCGAGTGCATTGGAGTCGTTTTAAGAACTCGAGTCTAATAGACTCGATTTGTGTTCAGCCGTCCACGTGTCCCAAACACTCAAACTCCCAGATCACTCACACCAAAACACCCTCAAACAGCTCGCAGATCACACTCAAAACTCCCAAAATTCGAAATCACTCAAAATCTCACTCTCAAACACCTCGCTGATCTCACTCTCAAAATCACAAAAATTCAAACATCACAAAATCACAGAATCTCAAAATCTCCCTCATCTCTCACTCTCAAACCACAGACGCTCAAACCCACTCAAGCATGAGGCTCTCCCTCAGTCTGTCATTCTCCTCTCAACTCATCGGCGGCTCGGCCTCATCGGTGGCTCGGTCTGTCGTCGTTGGCTCCTCTCGTCGTCGGTCTCTGACCCACCATCTCTGCGAGCTCAGCATCTCTCTCACTCTCAGGTAATTGATTCATCCTTGGTTTTTTTTTTTTTTTTTTTTTTTTTTTGTTTAAAGGGTTCTGGCCACATCACCATGGAAGCAAAGATGATACACAACATAGTTATTGGTGAGGCCGAATCTTTGAACTTTGATATGAGCTCTGCTATAGTTTTCGGACCAACTGATTTAAATGACTCTAACTCTCTAAGTAGGCGTCTGTACTAGGAGCTTTCTTAAACCCACCTTCATCATAGCCATCTGAGATGGGCTCAACACCAACAGTGGTTGCATGAATGGACTTGACAGTGTAATGGGTGGCGGCTAGAGTGGCCTTGAACCCTTTGGAGGCCAAACGTTTGGCAAACTGGAGTGGGCTTATGTGGCTTTGGGCAGGATAAGTGAGCTCAACAACGTGACCTTTTTGGTGACTCATTTTTTTTGTTTTCAGGGATGTACCTTGATTGATGAATAGAAGACATGCTTATAGGTCATGCTTGAGGTTCCTTGCCATCCTTGAACTAAATTACCATGGAAAATTTTGGCTGGATATTGGAAAAGTCGGTCACCCTTTTAATTGTAGTGGCCAAATTTGGTGAATAATTTTTTAAATAAAAATGCTGATTAGGTATTAATTTTTTTTTAATAGGAGAATTTGAAGTTATTGGTTTTCAGAAAAACTGGGTTTGGACCCACCAATCCTTAGGTTTACATAATATATGTTTCTTATAAATAATTTAGTAGTTTCAATAATGGGAGGAGGGATTTGTATCATGGTTCTCCTAATAAAGGAGAATAGGTTATATTAGTGAGCTTGAGGCTCTTAGATTTATGGGTAGGGGTGCAGTGGATGTTACTTGAAATCTGTTTGGGGCACTCATGGCTGTGGATTTTGGAGAGCATTAGAATGAAGTGAGATTGTTTCTTACTGTGCATTCAGTTTGACATAGACTTTGGTAGTCAAATTTGATTCTGGCATGAGAGTTGGTGTGGAGATCAGCCTTTGAAGCTAATGTTTCCTATGCTGTATGATACTACTGTGGATAAGAATGCTTATGTGGAATCTTTATTGGAGAGATAGGAGGAAGGGGGAGGAGAAGTTGTTGCGTGAAATTCATGAGAAATTTTAAGAATCGGGAAATGAATGGGGTGGCTTCATTTTTCCATCTGTTAGATTCTTATATATCATTAGGGAGGGGAGTGATAGGAAGAGGTGGAAGCTAAAGAGTGATGGGGAGTTCATTGGACAATCTTGTTATGAGACTTTATGGGGCTCCACTCCAATGCCTTTCCCTTGGAAAGCCATATGGAGGGCCAAGGCTTCTAGGAGAGTTTCCTTTTTTGCATGGATGGCAGCTTGGGAGAAAATTCTTATCTGTGAGAACCTCATCAAGAGAGATTACTCAATTGTGAGTTGATGTTGTATATGCCATTATAGTGGGAAAATTGTGGACCTCCTCTTGATACATTGTAGTGTGATTTTTGAGTTGTGGAGTTTGATATTCATGGTGTTTGGGGTTCGATGGGTATTATCTAAGAAGGTTCTTGATTTATTATGTGGATGGTGGAGTAGGGGACCTAATTCAAATATATGGAATATTACTCCTTTATATTTGATGCATACAAGTGGTCTTTTGTTTCGGGTCTTACAGATAGTAACTTTGTTCATTCCTTCATTGAGTCCATCCGTATGTAGATATTTTTGCAATTGTAATTCTTTAGATTATTTTGTGTCTATTTCATGTAAGAATTAAGATGTGAACTTGCCCGATAATTTTAAGAAGATAGAGCTTTCCAGGCTTGCTCTTCATTTGCTTACATAAATGATCTTAAAAAAATGAAGAGGTGTGACAGTTCACATACATTTTTCAATTAATTTTAATGATCAAATAGGCTAGTGAGTTGATGCTCTTATAATGCATAAGATGTGATAATTCACTTTTGTTGGACTGGAAAAAGGACATAACTAAGAAACCTCACTTTAGAATTAGTAACTTAGAGCTTTTTCTTATCGTTTTAAGCCACTTTCCACTTTGAGCTTCCAATGGTTAATATGGAATCATAAATTAATATAAAAGATGAGTTTAGAGATGTCTAGACGTTCATGGCAGTTAGTTTCTATTTGTATATAAGGTTTGACAAACTGATTGATTCTCAAACTTCATAAGAGAGTTTCTTAAAGAGTTATATCTTAATTTTATGCTCTAATTTTAGTTCTTTCTCAGTTTTGCATTGATAAAAATTAGTGCCAAAATTTGACTACATTTAACTGCGGTAAATTGTATTATTTTTCTGGATGAATAACTCATTTGTGATTCCTCTTTCTTAATTCCTTTTCTTTTGTCCTATAGTCCTGTCCTAAAGGTTTGGGTGCCTCATGTAATTGCTAATACTGTATCTCGGTATCTCCAAAGAACATTAAGGTTGGACATTTGTTTACTTCATCTGGAGGGATACCTTGCCTGCATGCATCAAAACTTTAACCAAATCTTGCATACAGTTGACAGTAAAATATCAAGCAAGATTAGTTTCATGATATCACCAGTTTCTCCTAGATGACATGCTTTACTGACAGTGATGGATTTTTTTTCATTCAGTATTGAAACAGAATCTGTTTAAAAAAAATGAAGGAGCAGAATTTTCAAGGTAAGAAATTGAATTATTATTAGAAAACGAAGAAGTTTAACTATGCGTATTCTAAAAGTTCAAGCTATTATAAAATGAAGAAGTTGATCATATAATTATTATTTTAACACTTTTCTTTAAGTTTAGATCTAAATTCCTCCTTGATAAATGAAGTCCCATAATATGTAGCACCGTAGAAAACAACACTCCTTAACAAAAGCTACTACACAATCTGATCTTAGCCAGTAAGCAAACACTTTTTCTTTAATAAGCATTTATTTTACAATGATGCGTTTCTTTTCAGCGTATACGTAACATATTGGTTCATTTGTATGTAAATTTGTTATTTTTCAAGTTGGTGATTTTAAATATATGATGTGTTTAAGTTCAATTTAAAGTCACTATGTCAGGTATGCTCAGGGTGAGGAATAAGCACTATGGTACGATTAAGTTTTTTTATATAAGTTTTGATGATTACTCTCTAGAGGAGAATCAAGGCCTAGACTCCAAAATTGTATGGTCTAAACAATGCTGAAATTTTCAATAGACACAATTTGCTGGTTTAAGAGGGTTTGGCTAGAGCTGTAAGATAAGGAGAATTGAATTATGTGTGACAGTAACACTAACTGTTAGTCATTTCAATATTTCTTTACTCTTTAGAGACTAATATGTTACTGTCACACAATTTGCTGGTTTAAGAGGGTTTGGTAGGAGTTGTAAGAAAAGAAATTGAAAATGAAGTATATGTGACAGTAGCACTACCTGTTGGTCATATCCAATATGACCTCACTGACAAATATTTACTTTTTTTGGTGGCTTATAGGGATCGTTATAATTTTTCTAAAAAATCCAGCATGAAACCATTTAGCTCTATGGTTTGTCCAAAGGAAAGTAATGGTAACTTTGTAGAATACATAGTAGAGCATATTAACTTTGTGGCATGTGTATATAGAGTTTAGAGCACCTCTTTTGACAGATTTATTACGATACAGTGATGAAGTTGTATTTGTTGTTTAGGTTATTGGAAGGAGTTGCGCAATCCTCTCTGATGGAACTGTAGTCTCTAATGTTGAAGTTTGCCCCATTTCCTACCATTTTTTCCCCTGTAATTTTACATTTATAGATTTATAGTGCTAGCTCTTCTCATTAAGGGTTTTGCTTTTGTTGACTGGTGTGTCATGTGTTGTTGTTGTGTGAAGACTGTTGATTGTTTGATGCTTCATTCTGAGAAGGCTTATTGGTTGTGGAACTTTGTTTTTAGATCTTTTGGGATTTTGTGGGTCTTACCATGGCCCACGAGGGGTACTAGATTTTCTCTTTAAATGGTGGAATTGGTTGGGGAAGCACTTGTCAAACATTTGGAATTTGGTTTCATTGTGCTTAATGTGATGTATATGGAGGGAATGTAATCGACAGACATTTGAGGACGTGGAGAGTTTAGGAGATCAATTGCTTGCTTCTGTTCATGGTTCTCTTTTTGACTAGTTTCAGGTTTAGGGACTCATATCTAGTGATTCCCTCCTTTTATTCCTTAGTTCTCTTTGCCTTTGTATTTATTTTTTTCTTTGTTCTTTTTTCTCCTTTTACTTTTGGACTGCTTAGTGCTCCTTTTTTTGCATAAAGTATCTTTTATAATATACATCTTTCCTACTTATTAAAAAAATGATACATTAAGTGGTCATGGTACAATGGTGTTCCCTTGGAAGAGTATTTGGCGTGTTAAGGCACCCTGGGGGGAGGGTCTCTTTCTTTGTATGGAATATGGATGGCAACAATGGAAGATTCTGTCTATTCATAATCTTTTGTAATTCTTTAGACTTCTTTGTGTTCAAGCATGTACATGAAGTAGTCTCTTATCTATAAAATGCTCATTTACTTTTTTCTTTAATAAAAAACTACAGCTGCACTGATATTAAAGGGTCTCTTCGTGGCCATATGTGAGAAAATGTTGGAAAAGGCTAAAAAGCGCATTTGCATTTGTTTAATTTGAAACATTCATATGTTGAGCACCTCATTTATAAATTCATTTAAAGAAAAAAGTTAATCCTTCTATTTATGGTGATTTCTCTGCCATTTGAGGGCTATCATGAGTTTCTTAACGATGATGTCAAATTTCTACATGCAGAGTTTGATGCATTAACAGGAAGCAAGATCTCTCCTATTGACATTGGTGCACCTGTTGTCCGCATGTCTTATAGTCCTACAAGTGGGCATGCTGTGATTGCCATCCTTGAGGTTTGTCTCCAAATAGCCTCCTGTTTAGAATGTTTGAATTGTGTTGAATACTCAAACACTTCAGGTGTCTGATGGTTAAATTTTTTTTAATGATTATTGTTTTATCGGAAGCACTAGAACTGTGTTGGGTTAGCTGTTTTCTTGGCATATATGCATTTTCCACTAATTTATGTTCCTTTTTTTAGTTATAGTAGTTATGGTGGTTAATCTACTTTGATTTTGATGTTATGCATCTGGAGATAAATCGAGTATGTGCTTTTGGAAGCCTCTTGGTCTAAAGTCATTTTCTTGGAATTGGAAATTATATCTTCCTACTCTTTAGGGCAATGCATGGAAACATATGACAAAGCTTGTGTTTATGCATGTTATATACTTGCAATGTGTTCTGTTCAGTCCCCAAATATTTACTGTACTGAAAAAACAAAGCAGGAAAGGCAGAAGAAAAGAATTCCATCTCCCCCCCCCCCCCCAGCGGATAAGCAATGTAAATTTTATTCAACTAAGAAAAAAAAAAGTCATCCAATTATACAGGATGTATACAACTGGGGACCAATACAATCAAGTACACAAATTACAAGCATCCATCAAAGCATAAACTGAGAAAAGAGAATGATTTCCTACAACTAAAATCTATTCCGATAACGTTTTATAGAGGAAAAGAATTCCAGCTTTACTTGCCAACTTTACTGCAATCAGAAACTTTGGGTTGGTTCTATCTTCTATTCAAAAAAATAAAAATAAAAGAACAAACTATGGGCTGAATTAATCATGACATTTTGGAAGAGTAGGCATAATTTAATGGGAAACGTTTCAGATCTTTAGAAACAGCAGAATACTACCAACAAATTTGGTCATGCCAAAAAAATATCCTGGTAATATCTGCTTTCCATTCCTTGTATGTATTTGTTTGTGGGAAATGAGACATGGGGACGGATTTACTTTAAAGAAATCATGCTAACTTCAAAGATATAAAGCTTTAGGCAATTGATGCATTTTCTTCTAATTTAATATGTAGTATGGCTGTCGTTGCTGAGGTGGATGATGAGTTCGGTCCTGGTCCCAGGGTTCCTTCGGTGTTAAGGTTTCTAACAGAACATCGATCATCTGCTGTTTGGGAAGGCCAGGTAAAATTAAAATCGACGACCTGCTGAATTTCTATATTCTTTTCTTATCCTTTCACATTATGTTGATTTTTTTTTTTTTTTTTCATTTCTAAAATCCTAAGTTTGTCAATGGTATCACTAGTTTTGAATGCATAGTAATGCTCTTGCAAAATGGTCTCTAAATAATTATCTACCTCTTATCATTTTCGTTTTAGGCTATACTTCTGATTTTGTTGATGTAATTCTTCTTGAGCATAACCTTAATCTTGATATATAACTTTTGTATTTTTGGTTTTTGTATAAAAAAAATAAGAAGACTACAAACGCTTCGTTAAATAAGTTGTCATAAACTCATGGAAATTCCAATTGAAGAACTTATAGTCTATTTTCCTAACAATAGCTACAATCATTTATACAAAGGTTATGGCATATTACATCTCATCACCATGGTTCTATCATGTGTAGGATCCGGGGGTATTGAAATGTCGTGGTCGTAATGAGGAGTTTCGAAAACGAAGCCCGATGGTGGATGATCGCGTCCTCGACATTGTCAAGAGAATTGGATTAAAGGGGCTGTATAGGACCCCATTTAGAGAGCTTGATCATAATTTGATAACGGCCTTTGTTGAGCGATGGCGGCCTGAAACCCACACCTTCCACCTTCCACATGGTGAGATGACGATCACATTACAAGACGTGGAGGTTTTGTTGGGGATTCCAATCGATGGTGAGGCAATTGTTGGAACTTGTGCCTTGAGGTGGGCTGTTGAATGTCAGGAAATGCTTGGAATTGTTACTAATTCGGTGGTGCTTAAAGGACAGAGGATCCAAATCAAGAAGCTACTTGAAAAAATTGACCAAGGGTTGCCCGATGGTGCAGAAGAGGTTGTTGTGCATCAGTATGCACGGTGTTATATTCTAGCACTCCTAGGGGACACAATTTTCGCTGACAAGTCTGGCGATAGGGTGTATACGATGTGGTTGCAGATGTTGAGAGACCTTCACAATCCACCTCGGTACAGTTGGGGGAGCGCTTGCCTTGCATGGTTGTACAGAGAGTTATGCAGGGCAACCGACAAAAACGCTAGTCAGATTGGTGGGGCCTTAATACTCGTTCAATATTGGGCATGGTCCAGATTCCCTTTTTTATGCCCAAGGATGGACCTCCCACCAGATGGTGCATATGGCCCACCATTACCATCATCGCCATTGTCTAATAAGTAAGTCTCTTTCTTGACCGATTCTCTCTATTTTTTTTGGATTCATCATTTTAAACGATATGACACATTGAACTTAGCATTATTCAACATACATATCCTTTTTCTTTTTTATTACATTGCATATTTGGTAGATATTGATTTCCTCTTTCTTCATTGTAGGTTAGTTTGGGTCATGAGCACGAAGAATAGCCCCGCCGAAATCTGTTTGATTCGGTACCGTCAGCTTCTAGATTCTATGTATCCCAACCAGGTATCCAAATTGTGTTTCTTGTAATGTTATCTTAGTGTATACTGTTATAACTGTAAAATATATCAATTCAAAATAATGGAACATTGCATAATGTGCTGCGCTTTTTTTTTACTACAACAGGTGGTGTGGCAACCATATGAAGCCGAATTGGGCCACCTGCCTGCGTTCTGTGTAGCAGGACGGGACATGTGGACGGCGAGGGTGCCGCTTGTATGTTTCTGGTAGTAGAGAAACATACACCGGATCGTGTTCTTCGTCAGTTTGGGATGGTGCAAGAAATTCCCGAAGATGTTGATACTGACGATGCCCTTCATAAGATAGACTTGAGGGGGAAGATTGAAGTGGATTGGAGGGTCAGACATTTTAGCCACATCCAAGTATGGAATACGAGAGCACAGAAACTATGTCATGGAGCACAACTAGAGGGTGCTATGTCGAGTGTTCATCCATACTTCGGCTGGTATGGTAAAGTCACATGGAGGTTTGTCGACCACACTAGCGCCTCTCTTCTTATTACGGTAATCACTTTGACCTTTCTTTCCAAATTTTGTTGCGTATTACCATTTTTGCGTTAAGTGTACTAATTGTATTACAAAAATTGCAGGTCGCCATGCACAAGCAGATGTTGATGCGTTATGTAGTAGACAGTCCTGAGCACAAGCTGATTACAGCTATGCTGAAGGAAGTGGATCGCCTTCACCGTCTAGCTGCCCATCTTCCCTTGGAAGATGCGGATACAGCAAATCCAGAACTGCCAGAACATAATGCACGACCAAGCACGAGCTCAACTCCTGCCAGCCATAGCCATGGCCAGTGTGTTGCACCCCATCAAGGCCAAAATCAACCCCTTCCACCCCCACATGCTTATTCTGCCCCAGAGTTCCCTCCACCCCCACATGCATCACCTGCCCCAGAGTTCCCTCCACCCCTACATGCATCTCCTTCCCCAGAGATCCCTCCTTGTACTACTCCCACATTTCCTGACCTACAGATCTCTGTACCCACTGCACATGCATCTTCTCACCCCGAGATCCCTTCACCCACCCTATGTACATTTTCTGACCCCACTCATCTATCCCTTACTCCACCATCCTTTGATCTCGGCATTGATTTCAATGACACCCCTCAGGTCATGCACACTCAATCTCCCTCGTACAGCATTGGTCATATACACCATGTACCACCCCATAGTGACTCTATGTCATTTATGCCCACTCCTGGACTGCATACAGCTCTTATGACTATGAGCCTCACTCACATTTCGTCCGCTACACCATCCTCCCCCGCAGTTGTAGTATCTTCAGTTGCTGGGAGTCAAGCAAATCAACCAGCTGTGCATGTCGAGAATGAGCAAGTTGATGAGCTACAGTCACCCCCACAAGGTCGGCCTAAACGCACAAGAAAAGCACCTCCTTGCGAGACAGGTGGTCACAAAGCAGGACACAAGGCTGGCCCCACGGTATGCATTGGTCATTTACTAGCTTTGAATACTTTCGTGACTGCTGTTATAGTTGGTATTAAAATTCATTTGATCCATTGTTTCTTTGTAACTTCGTCTTTGCAGCAACGCAAGGAGCCTGACCAAGGAGATGCGGTACCCCCTCCCCCACATACCAGACATTATACAAGACAACGTAAGCGTCAAGTGCCATAGGGTTAGCACCCCATCTGCCTACAAATGGTGTTCAACTCAGCATGTATATTTTGCCCAACTCAGCACCCCTTGCAAGATTTGTAAGGCTTTTCAATATGCTTGAGGGTTTTTGTTATCTCTTTTTATATGTTTATGCTACATTAGTCCTAAATATTTTTTTTTGAAATTATCTTACGGTTGAGACCATGGAAAGCATCTCTACGTTTATATTATAAATAGTTTTTCACTTTATTTGTCTGCAATAGAATGAAATAAATAAATAAAGTAGCTCAAAGGCTATAAGTCCAATTCTCTAGTCTATTAGTATGTATTCCAACCCTGATACCGCATTGTAGAATCTTTTTATTGCTTTTTAAATGTAAGATGACTAAGTAATCAAATTTGCTGTTTAAGTAATCATGGTACCTGTGTTATTTGATGAGTTTCTGATGCAGTTTGGGACCGTTGACTGCACTGTGTTTGGTTCCTGAGAAAATGGAGGACAATAAAGTAATGTCTAGAGTCAAGAGGTCATTGGTTTTGTTCTCAAAAGCTGAGAATAAGCCAAATGATTGTTTTGTGTATCAAAAAGTAGGAATCCAAACAAGAGAAGACCCTTCGATGTCCTTATAGTGCTAGATGTTATGACTGACTAAAATGTATTTATGCTCTGTGGTTAACTTTAATTAGTAGGCTTTTAAACTGGTTCACACCTCTCATGATTCAACAGCCAATGAGGTCCCCATTGTTCTAAACCCTTCATATGCGCTTAGGCCTTCTTAACAGCTCTGGTTTACAACACATAAAGTTGAAATACAGAGAAGTAGTGAAAAATAGCTACAGTAATTGCTAAGGAATAGGAAACCAGAGCTTTCCATGTTGACTTGGACTAAAATCTTCTCTTTGGGATGGTGCATGTTGGATGCATCACCGGCTGTAACTTTTATTCATTTTTGTTTATTATCTTTAATAAATTCACAAATTTTCAATGAGTTTCTGTGAAAATTTTATTTTATGTAGTACTACATAATTTGAATAAGGATAGAAGAGCTCTACAATTCAAGTGTAATGAAATTTATTTCAAATTTTTTAGTTTACTATCTCTTAATTAATTCACAAATATTAAATAATTTTTTATGACATTTATTTATGTGATACACATGAGTCATATAATAACAATATAACCCCAAAATTGAAATTTCATGTTTGATGAAATTGCTCTCACTTAATTTATAATGCTTGTTTTCCATTGTAATTTTCTATCATAAAGTTTTCTAGTTTCTAACCTCTTTTTTTTTTTTTTTTTTTTTTTTTTTAAAAAATTTACGCAGGGTCATGAAATCGATAGATGCTGTTCTTCAACTTTCACAGGGATATGGTATGCCTGTGAGTGAACTTGGGATTCTTGTGGTTGAATTTATCCTTTCAATTGTGTGGCAGTTGCTTGATGCAACATTAGATGATGAAGGCTTGCTAGAACTTACCTCAGATAAGAAGTCCAAATGGATAATTAAATCTCAAGAAATGGAAATAGATCGTAATAATAGTTTTGATGAGAAGAGGGCTGAACTTCAGGAGAGATTGCAAAATTTAAATACTGTGATGGCCATTGAGTTAGTAGGGGAATTTCTACAAAATAAAGTAACTGCGAGAATTCTTTACTTGGCTCGTTGAAACATGTATGTAGATTTCCCTTTTAATAACATCCTTCTCAAACTCTGTTCATTTTACTTTAATTGCATGCAAGTGAAATCACACTGGATGACTCTTATGCTCAATAGGTCAAGCATTGGATAGTGACTGTTATCAATTGACCATTAAGTGCATTATTTATAGACATAACTTAATATTCTATGAAAGATTTTTCCAAAATAGTTGTCCTATATTTTCAGTGAATCCTGCTTTGTTATTTCCATTCAATTCCATATTTATAATTTTATGAAGTCATAACTATTATGTCTCTTCATAACTACCATAATCATATTTCTATTTGGTCTTCTTTTGAATGAAAAAAATTAGGCTAACAGTCCCTGCTACATTGTCAGGCCCTCACATTGGCTAGATTTCATCCAGAGATTACAGTTGCTTCAAGCAAATTCCCCAGCATTAAGAAATTCCAAAACTCTTACTCCTGAGTCTCTTCAGCAGTTGACTTCAGATGCTCGAATAGTATTGTCTCGAGAATGCAAAACAAGTTCACTACAAAAGTTTCATGCAGTCATGGCTTTTGGATCTCTCTCTTCCTCTGTTGGTCTATGCCAAGGAGCTAGCCGTTCTGCTCTTTGGCTTCCTCTTGATCTCTTATTAGAAGATGCCATGGATGGATATCAAGTAAATGCAACATGTGGCATTGAAATAATTACTGGTAAATTCAGAGTTTTTCATAGTCCTTGACGTGAATCTTAATAGAAATGTTGTCAGATCTGTTCTTCCAAATCCAATGTCTATAAAAATGATAATTTTAAGGTTTCAAATTGTGCAGGTTTGATTAAAACCCTTCAAGCAATAAATGGCACCACCTGGCATGGCACCTTTTTAGGTCTTTGGATAACAGCTCTTCGTCTTGTTCAAAGGGTTAGAATTCGTCATGATTGTACTAATCAGTTTCATTTATTTCTGAGTATATGTCAAATATTTTTGACATCACAATGATTTCTTATTTCATTCGAGTATCATGTCCTACTCCTTAAATTGTCTTGTTCTCTTTAGCCTTTAGACCTGACTCAAATTTTTGTGTTTTTAGAAGTTTTTGTCTAACATCAATCTTTGAGTTTTCTTCCCTATCTTAATTGATCAGTAATTTGGAGAAGTTTTAAGCATTTTGGGGGAAAAACATCTGTTTGTTTCAGTGAAGTGCCTTTAAATGGTTAATTGTGTCTTTAAAATCAATGTAGTAGGAAGAGGTGTTTGCTTGCATTGTTAGTATGAAAAAAACAGTGTTTATATAGGATCAGCTGCTGTAAATTAATAAAGCTTCCAACTTTTAACAGTTTACGTTACTTGGATTTGAAATAGGTTTCTTCATCTTGTGCTTTACACGGCAGAGAGAGCTTGGAGCCATGCCATGGAGAAGAGGCAACTTCCGGATGGTCCAAATTCGCGTCAGCGTATCTATTTGATTGGAAGGCTGAGGAAAGCAGTTAAATGGGCTACACTGTTTGCTCAGTTGTGCGCAATCAAGGGAGATTCCAGAACGTCGTTAGAAGCTGAGGTGTGTCTATAATATATCATTTCACCGTCAAGTTTTCACGGATTTTGAAATGCTTGAGGGAGTATGAATGATCTGTGGGTCTTGTTCAAAACTACAGGCTGTTTAATCAGTGTATCACTTTTTACCATTAACACATTGAATCATATGTTGAGGGTATTGAATTGCTGCCTAATTTTTTTGGATAGTGAATGTTTTGATACTTATCTTTTGATTACTCTATTTTGAGAACTATCTTTTACTTAATCTAGTTTTACATAACTTCTTCCATTTTCATTTTGCTAACTTTCAATTTCCAATATGTAGGCTTATGCCTCCTATATGAAAGGGAACTTGTTGTTTGAACAAGATCAAAACTGGGACACAGCATTAATGAATTTCAAAAGTGCCAGGTGCATTCTTGTCTCCTTAAATATACTGATTTTTACTCTTGATACTTTGCCATTGGAAATGAATTTGATCATCAAATCTCACCTCAAAAATAAAATAATAATGAATTAATTGATTTAGGCGTAAATTAATTTTGAGTGGAAATTTATCTCAGAAATCCCTTTGAGATGTTCCTTGTTTGGTCTATAAATGAAAGTGAATTTCTTTAAAATTGCAGCTTAGCCGAGATCTACACACGTCAATAATTGAGGGAAGGTTTCCAGAGTATGTTTTTCTTTTGCTTCCCACCCCCCCCCCCCCCACCCAATCATTTTCTCTTCCTCTTTTCTCTTTCACGTCCTTTCCGAAGTAGCCATTCTCCATTCTTGTTCGCTAATAACTTTATGCCAGTTAAATTCCTCACTTCTATCTTTTGGGTAATGACTATTTTAACATTCTTCTCAATCTTATCTTATTGTAGGTTTGTATGTAATTTTTTGCGGATAATGGTATATTTCTTCACTTCTTTCAGTCCCATGAGTTAAACCACACTAAAAGTCTTCTGATGGTTTCCAGCCACAACTGGATATTTGGCGATGATTATATTTTATGCAACTATCCCGTTTGTGAAAAATATACCTTTTTCTCTTGCTTAACTAGTGCACTTGTAACTTCTCTGAATTTATTCAAGTATGGTTGTGTCTGCTGGTTTTTTTTCTCCCCTTCTTTACTTTTATAGTCCAAAAAGTCTCAAGTTTTGCTTTATGTCTCAAGTTTTGTTTTATGTGACAAATTTGTTCAGCTCAAGAATTGGAAAAAGATTTACATGGTCCAGCCGCAGATTCACTGCCAGCAGAGAAAAGACTGGCCATCTTTGACAAAATTTTTACTGCATATCATGAAGCCAGGAGCTGCATTCGTAGTGACTTGGTATGGAAAGTTACTTCATAATGTCATTGTTTTATTTCTATTAGAAGTGAGGTCCATTTAACCCCTAGAGATAACATGGTTGGGAGCCATGACTCATGTTACGGAGGTTGGTCATTTAAATATGTCATTGCCCCTTCACTTGGGGCCAAAATTCACTTCTCAAAAAGAGAGGAAAAAAGGACTTCATTAGATTATTCATTAAAAAAATTACTCTTAAAAAAAAATTGTAAGAAATCATTCTCATAGTTCAATCCTATTCTGTATCTTTTAGACTGCTTTCCTGATATACTGTATATTCTAGGTCAGTGCAGGGAATGCTGAAAATGTGAAAGATGACTTAAATGGTCTTGACAAAGCCGTTAGTGCTGTTTTAGGACAAAGAACCATTGAGCGCAACCAGTTGTTAGTTACCCTTGCAAAGAGTAAACTTACTAGGCGACGTGATGACAAAAATGAGAAAGTTACCAAGCCTGAAGAGCTTGTTCGCCTATATGATCTTTTATTACAGGTTAACTATCCCTATTTAATTGCTTGTTACTTGGCTTTCTTCTCATTAAATGTACTACTGAAGTTGCAAGATGCTAGCATCAAATTTTATTAGAAAACTTTGTGAATGATTATGTTATATTTTGCAGAATACAGCTGATCTTTTAGATTTAGTCAGTTCTGGAAGAGATAGAAAACCCGAAGAGTTGGCATTTTTTGAAGAGTGTGCATTTTCTGAATTGAAAATATCTTGTGACTTTCTGAATGCTCGTAAAGAAGTAAACCAGTTCAATGTTAATAACCGGTGGAGGAAGCGTGGAATTGCTATTGTTCCGACCAAATTTGGCATATCCTTTACGGCAAAATTCATGAACCAGGTAACATGTTTTCTGTATGTGTAATTTATTCTACAAAATTGATTAGCCTATATGGACTTTACTGGCATTTTGAGGATCATTTTGGTTTGTGCTCTGAAAGAAGTAATGAACTTGGGAGATTATGTTACTGCTGCAAGGGAGGAGGGGAGTGGTTTACAGGGATAAATCTGGAGTGAAGTTCCAATATTTGTAACTTAGTTTATGTAACCTCTGCCAGCTCAACAAGATTAAACTCCCTTGGATATGAACTGGGAGACGAGTAGCTACTGCTCCAAAATTTTGCTTCAATATTCTCTCCCCACGGAGGGTGACACACTGTGAATTCCTTTCTACATTTTTATTCTCCCCTTTGTTTCAGTTATTCCTAGCTGCTTGAACTACATAAATGAATAGTAGTTGTGCATGAGGTGGCACAATTAGGATTTTTTTTTGGTAGAAAACATTTGGGATTAATTGGAACTAACTTTTTACCCTTGAATAGAAAGCTTCTCTGTTTCTAAAAATTAGAAAAATTACTCTTTTCCTTTGAATAGAAAGCATTACATCCATATAAATAGATGACTAAATTACTACTGAGCCCAAACTGAAGTACCTTTGGCATTATCTGACATGTGCCAAATTAATGCTTGGATATTAGAATTTGTTTTGGGATGCCCTATATATATGTCTATAGTAGTTTCTTTCATGGTACTCCATCAGTTTTGAAAATTTATAGATTGCCGAACTATTATTACTGGTTGAATTTGTTATGACATTCTTACTTTTGGGCTATGAGGTTTGCATTTTATGTTTATTCTAGAATCATGTCATCAGATCTCGATTATGTAAATCTGCCTAATGACCGTAGGCTGGTGCTCTTGTTCATGTTTATACCGATGGAACTGTATTAGTTACACATGGAGGTGTTGAGATGGGGCAAGGTTTACACACAAAAGTTGCTCAGATTGCTGCTTCAGATGCGATGAATAAGATGGAGGAGGAATCGGAAAACCTGCACAAACAGCTCTTAGATAGGGATGTGGACCTTGGGACCTTTGTGAAGAAATACAAGAAGCTTCGTACCACGTACCATAGGCGTGCGCTTATTCACCTTTCAGCCAAAACTTCTTCAATTGGTTGAATAGGTATATCAGATGTTGTATAATTTCATATTGAGGAACGTTGCCTCTTGTTTTATTGTATGATATTGGTATAATTTTGTTTTGTTGGCATAAGTTTGTTTTGTATATCATGTGAGTCTTTTTTTGGCTATTGTCATTATGCCAATCCTTATTAAATCAAAGCCATTGTTGTGGTTAACAATAACTTCATTGTTTGTATGTGCAAGTGCTATGTTCAATCTATCACTTCGCACATTATTACCGACATCCCACTTTTTGTATCAAGTTTGAGTCCTGACAGATTTGATGTTCTCTGACACTTTGCTAATTGTTATAGTATAGAATCAGGTGATCTTTCATGGCGGCTTGACTGCAGCTTCTGATATATTGTATCGTGCGGAACTTTTGCATTATTTCCTATGCTATATGGAGAAAAAAAATTGGTAGAAGATAATTTAAACTTGTATCACAGGTGTGGTTCTCCACACGGATTCATAATTGAAAACAAATGGAGTCTATAGGCTATAGTCTATACTACCTTACCTTTTTTCAACAAACTAAGGGTCATCCCTGTCTTCTCATACATAATGTAATTAGGAAGAATTTTTGTTCCTAAAAATTGGTTGGGGTGAGTAGCTGGATGTAGAGGGCATGATCTCAGGTAAAAACGTGAGCCTTGAGCTGGTGGCTTTTCACCTTCCACCTTCATCATCTATGATCTCTTGATTTTGATTAGGAAAGAAGACTCAACTAGAAGTTATAGTTGAAGGTTAAACGGTATATTCATTTAAGTGCAAAACAAAAGGTGTCATGGTTCATGCTAAAGGCAGTAAAGCACTAGCATCAGCACTTTAAAAAAAAATTAGCATTTGGCACATCAAAAACTCACTTTTTAACATAGCCTTTTGGACAAGTTATTATTTAATAAAATCATGAGGGTAATAGTGACGACTGAATGGGGCAATTATTTTTTGTGAGGTTGACACGTGGATTCAGTTAGGGCCTGACAGGAAATCACCCAAAAAATAAATAAAAAAACCTACAAATCGAGTTCATAAAACTCGATTTATAAATCGAGTCCTATGGACTCGAGTTCTGCAGTGAGTACTCGACTTCCCCAAATTCGAGTTTCCAGGTAGAGAGGTCATACATTTTTTTTTTTTTCAGTAACTTTTGCTTACTTTTTTTTCTTACCTTTTCTTTCCCATTTTTTTTCTTACCTTTTTTTTTCCTTTTTTTTTCTTACTTTTTTTTTCCGTTTTTTTGCTTACTTTTTTTTTCCATTTTTTTTTCTTTTTTTTTTTCCTTTTTTTTTCTTATAGTCTCAACAAGAAGCACCAACACAGATGAGTATAACAGCTAATAGAAATAATTAACAACTAATTGAAAGATAAAATTAACCATTCATAATATCACAATATAGAAACAGGTACATTGGATACAGAATACTTCAATTACAAGTGCATTCAGTGATAAAAGAAAATAATAATTGTGCCAATACAACCCAGTAGTAAGTTCAAATACACAATAAAGAGAACCACAATTTACATCTACAATGGCATTCCAAAATCGAGTATCTGCATACCTGAGAAAAATTGAAATATTGTCGTTAGATACCAACAGCCAAAACAACGGTACTAATCTACGTAACTTGGATAATTGATACGCACATGAAATTTTATATAAAAGCATCACTTACCTAGGTTGGGTCAGTATTGCTTGTCGAAGCCCCACGGAAAAGCGGAAATCTTCTACGATTATCTTCTACGGTTATGCCCATGTTGATGACACAGTCCACAGCTCTGCTTTTGTTGAATCTCCCTCAAGTCAGAATCTGGCCTTCGGCTTCCCGGTTTTCGCCGGACCCCATCCATCTCATTCCGTATCCTAGACTTCACAGGTCGACCTTTGGCTCGTAAGAGGTCTGGGTCAGGCACCCACTTTGGACCTTCCACATCCCTCCATAATGACTCTGACTTTGGCACCACAAATTGGTGTGAGTAGGTGCGAATGGCATTCTCCAAACTATAGCATGGGTCAATATATGCACTTGCATCTTGCCCCAAGTACTGAAGAACTGTAATCGCATGTGAACAAGGGATCTTTCGATTTTGCCACTTTCCACAACCACATGTTCTGGCCAATATGTTTATTTCATGACTATGTTGTCCCCCTCCAGAGCTATGGATGTTGTACGCAATCGTTACTTGATATACACCATGGACATTATTAAACGGCCTTACTTGGTGTGTTTTAGATTTTTTCAGATTTGCATCAAAGATTTCTAAGGCATATTTACTCCACACCTTGCCCTCCAAGAGATCATGAGTAACTTTTTTGTGTCGATCATGGAAATACGCGACAAATTTGCTCCAAGTGAATTCAACCAGTGCAGCAATGGGCAGGCCACGAGCACCTTTGAGTACTCCATTGAAGCACTCCGAGACATTGGTTGTCATAGCCCCATAACGGTATCCACCATCACGTAGCTGGGTCCACTTCTCTATATCCTCTTTCATTAGATATGTGTATGGCATGATGGATGGGTCAGGTTCACTTACCTGTTGTTCAGTGGCTGATTTCTTCCTAAGGGCCTCGATCTCGGCTTCCTTGATAGGTTGCATGTACAACTAAAATTTAGCTTCCTGAGTAGCATACCCCGCTTTCAAGGCCAATGACTTTAAAGTGGCGTCCTGAAAATGTGTGTTGAAGTTGCTAGCAACATGTCGAAGGCAATATCTGTGGTATACTCGTACTCGTCCATGATCATCTCTAGGCCAGTTTGCAATTGCGTTTCGAATACCCTTATTTCGGTCAGAAATTATGCATATGTCCTTATTTGCTATCACATCCCCCAGTGCAAACCTGACGCAATCTAAAAACCACCTCCAACTAGGCCCTGACTCTTTGTCCACAACAGCAAAGGCGAGAGGCAAAACCTTGTTGTTGGCATTGGTGGTCATTGCAATCATCAACACCCCTCGATTTACCATACAAATGGGTCCCATCAATACTGATTACTGGCTTACAATGTCTGAATCCTTCAATGCAAGGAGCGAAAGCCCAAAATACATATCGCAATATTGTAACACCTTCCTCCCTCGGTTCAGTGAGATACCAGTATCGGGTGCCAGCTTCTTGATCTAAGTATGCCAACAACAACTTTTTCAGCCTTTCGTAAGACTCTTCCCAATCGCCGAATATCTTTGCAATAGCCCTTTGTTTCGCATCCCATATCTTATAGCAAGAAAGCTTATGTTCATAATACTTCCCTTTGATGTAATCTTTAAGGTGTTGAATTGTTGCCGTGTGATTTTCTCGCAACGTTGGAACAAATTCTGCTGCAAGAAAATTACAATCCATCATTCTACCATCAAGAGCCATGCCAAGGGTCATACAACTGTGAGGACCATCATAAGATGTGACCATCCATGTTCCCTGTTTAGGCTTCATGACTGCTCCAACGTACCACTTGCATGACCCATCCATGCATTTCACATACAGTCTACTTTTGGTCGACCTACTAGTCAGAAAGTTTCTGTTATGCTTTGCGGCATGAATTGTTAATGCACGTTTCACCGCTTCTTTATTCGCAAAAATCAACCATGTACAAAAATTTATGTCCGCATTCCAAGAAAAAGCAAATGCTTGCTCACCAACTTCAGGATCAACCATATTTTCCCAAGTATTTTCATAAAATGATAAGACGGGAGGTTCATAAACGGGGGTTGCATTTGTAACATGCTGAACTCTAACAGTAGGGTTTGCATCATCTTCATCACATTCATCCATATCATCAACATTAGGATTGAGAGTAATTTCATGGTCATCAACACCCCTATCAAAGTCACCTCGCTCAATCCTCTCTTCGTACTCATCTCTATCGTCAAGATCTTCCCCAACACAGTGTTCGTCTTCATCTTCAACTACTGGAACTGTAGAGGATTCACCTCGATGTGTACAAAATTGATCTTCATATCTATTGTCAGGTTCGCTCTCAACTGTTCTTGGTGTCTCTTGAAAAGGGGGTGTATAGCCTCCCAACGTGGTGCATTGATCATCTAGGACTACAAACTGTAGAGATGTAGTTGTTTGTACAATATCCTCTGCGCCGACTTCTGCACGCGGCTCCAAACTGACGTACAACTCAAAATTTGCTACTTGTTCCCATCGACGCATCTTGTGAAACATGAACTTCACATGTTTGTCTTCTGTAATCGCCATATATCTGTAATTAATGCATTGATTGAGGACTTCATGTGGAGAACAGAAAGTAATATGTATGTCATGCAAAGCAGGGTTCAGTTGCAGCTCTTCTTTAATTTTTATCTTCAAATCACTCAAGGTCTTTAACTTATGGCGTATCATCATATAACAGCACTGGATACCCAGACCTTGAAATGGAAATCCGTCATAAGGGTTGGCATTGCTAAGGGATCCACCATAGTATATATTTATATAGATCATTATCAACCTATAGATCATCAAGTGCAATTGTGTTAGTGACAAATTTATAACCCTCAATCAACATCAATCACAAAACTTTGGGTATGACATGCCAACAATACTAACCTCAACCAAATTTGCATATACTCACATCCAAATCATTCTAGAGGCATGACTTTCAAAACCCATTCAAATAAGATATGATGAACAAAAATATTATAGCAACTAGTTACCCATTGAAATCTTTGTTACAAATTTGAAACAACTATATCTTGAAATAATTTATACTAAAAAGACTGTAATGGGTGTCTTAGGTATCAAACTCATAATCCATTTCATACCAATGACAAAAACCTAAAAGTACTAAATATTCCTAACAATTGATCACAATATTTAGTACTAAATATTCCCAATATTAATTTTGAATAAAAAAACCTAGCATAATCACAATATTTGGTACTAAATATTTCCCCAATACTAAATATTCCCAATAATTAATCACAATATTAATTTTTTTTAAAAACCTAGAAAATAATTTAATCACAATATTTACACTAACAAAAAATAAGCAAATATTCCCAATATGTTGTAATAACATAATTAATCACAATATTTGGTACTAAAAATTCCCAATTTACAATCACAATATTAATTTCCTAAAAAAAACTTAGCAAATAATTTAATCACAATATTTACACTAACAAAAAAAAATTCCAAATATGTTGTAATAACATTAATCACAATATTTATTACTAAGTATTTCCAATAATAAATCATAATAATAATTAAAAAAAACTAACAAATAATCACAATATACTAACAAACTAATCACAATATTTACACTAACAAACAAAAAAACAAAAATTTTCCTAATATGTTCTAATTGTTTCTTAAAAAGAATAACCTAGCAAATAACCACTATATTTAACTAACAAAAAATATTATCAATATTGTAAAAAACATTACCTGAGAGTTGATGAAAGTTGAGTGTGATTGTTGTGTGAGTTATGAAGTAAGTCGTGTGAGTGATGAGGGTTGTGTGAGTGGTGCTGCTGTGAGAGCAGAAGAGAAATGAGAGCATAAGAGAGGGTGTGAGCCGGGTAAGGGGGAAAAAGGTCCCAGTTGGGACCCACATGACACGTGGATGGGTTGGGGACCATTCACAGAAATCGAGTTCAGGAGACTCGATTTTTAGAAGCAAATAAATCAAGCCTCCTTTACTCAAGTTACGTCCACGTGCCCGAAAACCATGGTGACCAAAAATCGAGTCCAGTAGACTCGATTTACTTTAAGTGATCACGTGACCAAAAATCGGGTCCAGTAGACTCGATTTACTTTAAAGTGATCACGTGTGCCCGTGAGTGTGGAAAATAGAAATCGAGTTCACTGAACTCGATTTTCTTGACCAAAAATCGAGTTCTTTGAACTCGATTTTTGTGCCTACGTGGACTCCTTGTCCAGCTCAGCCAGTGCCGTGATGGAGAAATGGAGTACAATTATAAGCCGAAAATCGAGTCCAATAGACTCGATTTGTTAGAAACCAAATTTGTTTCAAACCTTTGCTTACTAATGATATAGTTTGAGTTTTGTAGTTACTTCTGAAAAAACGCCCCAGCAGTGGTTTTAAGTTCCATGGTGCTCTTAATCTTTCTGGATTTTCAAATTTTAAAAACTTGCCAGAGAACCCATGGATAATCGATGGTCTAAAGATGCTTTTTTTGAGTAGGACAGCTATAGAAGAGCTACTTTCGTCAATTGAATGTTTGACAAGTCTTACTTTATTAACTCTCAAAAATTGTAAAAAATTTGTGTGTCTTCCTAGCACCAGTTGTAGTTTGAAATTGCTTGAATCTTTGGATCTTTCTGGATGCTCAAAATTTGAGAACTTGCCAAAGAATCTAGGGGATGTCAAAGTTTGAAGAAACTTGATTTGAGTAGAACAGCTATTAAAGAGTTGCCCTCATCAATTGAATGTTTGGCAAGTCTTACTTCATTGACTATACTTTGTTGCTATGAACTTGAGCGTCTTCCTAACACCACTTGTGTTTTGAAGTTGTGTGGTGCTCTTGATCTTTCTACATACTTTGGATTAAAAAACTTGTCGGAGAACTTGCGGCTACTTGAAGGTCTAGAGATGCTTGATTTGAGTAAAACATCTATAGAAGAGATACCTTCATCAATTGAATGTTTGACTAACCTTACTGCATTGACTCTAAGATATTGCATGAATCTTGTGCGCCTTCCTAGCACCATTTGTAGTTTGAAGTTGCTTAATTCTCTTGATCTTTTTGGATGCTTAAAATTTGACAACTTGCTAGAGGGAAGAGCAATTGTTATCAAGACATTGAAGATCCCAATCAAACTATAACACAGTTATGCATCAACAGCAGGACACTCTATGAGGATTTGAGTGATCACCACCATGATCTTTACAATTCAGCCGCAGAAGGTAGCAGAAATAAGCTAAGCTGTGATGAGGAAGATGGGGCTGGACCTAGCGGAGAAGGCTACTCTAATAAGGAACCAGAGCTAAAGTGGATTCAGAGAGTTGGAGAATTTATGGCTGATTATGAGGATTCTAATCGAAGGGGAATTATCGACTTCTTTGCCAGTAAGTGAACATCTTTCTTCTTACTACTTTACAGGTGATCATCTTTTTATTTTTTGGGGACATATACTATCTTTTTTGTAGAAAAATGTAAACTTCAAAGTATTGTGCTAGTTGCACCTTAGCATTACTTGTTAACACTTGCAGCAATAAATCAGCCCAAACTCAAAAATTAAAATCATACCATACCAATTTTCTGTTTTTAGGTTTTTTTATTTTTTATTTTTATAATCAGGTTGGAGTAATACAAATTTTTCTTCTTGTCTTTCTGGCGAACTTTTATTTAGTCGAAGGAGAGGATCAAACGACCAAGAAGCTTGAATCCATTCTTGGAGGGAAGAGGGATAGTTACCAAGACATTGAAGATCCCAATCAAACTATAACACAATTAAGCATCAACAGCAGGACGCTCTATGAGAATCTAGGTGATTGCCATCATGATCTTTACGATTCAACCTTTAGAAGGTAGCAGAAATAAATGAAGCCGTGATGAGGATGGCGGGGCTGGACCAAGTGGAGAAGGCTGCTCTAGTGATGAACCCCCATCCAAAGACTTGGAGGATGTATGGCTGATTCTAAAGAATTTTGTACAGGGAATGTTTCGTCTTTTTTGCCTGTAAGTCATCCATCTTTCTTCTTTCTATTACAGTTACAAGTCTTGACGTTCTCTTTTATTTTTTGGGGAGCGGATTCCAATGTAATGAAAGTGTGGGTTTTGATTGTCAGGTTTAAATTGGCATGATAAAAATTTTAAATTTGTCATATGTATAAATTAGAGTTTTTCTTTTTAGATTTTTACCCCTGTTTTTGTACATATACTAGTATTGAGAGAGGGAAAAAAGAAAGTTCAAAGTATTGTGCTAGTTAACATTACCTTTTGGCACTCACATCCCAATCACCACAAACTCAAAAATTAAATTCATTCCATATCACTTTTTCTTAAGTTTTTTCAACAGTTTCTTCTTGACTTGTTGGGGCACTTTTATATATTGGAAGGAGGGAATCCAAGAAACTTGAAGCCTATCGCAGTGGTCAGTGGCGGCGCCACGTTATGCTCAGGGTGTTCCCAGGAACACCCTGACTTGAATTTTTTTTTTTTTTTATATATAATAATTAAAATTTTTTTATTTTTGTACCCTTAAAAAAAAATAGGAACACCCTCAATTAAAATGAGGAACACCCTCAAATTTAAAAAAAAAAATTTATTTGTTCTACTTTCAAGCAAAAAAAAAAAAAAAGCCCAAAAAAAAAAATTTGTAACAGAACAAAGCAAAAAAAAAAAAATTTCTAACAGAGCAAAACAACGGACGACAACTAGCAAGCCCAACATCAAGCCCACGGCAAGCCCAACAAATTATAGAGGAAGAAAACCCACAGTTAAAAAAATAAAAAAAAAACCAATACAGATCAGCAACCTCAAATCACTGAAATCAGTAGTTCAGTACATCAGACATCAGAAATCACTAAAGCTTTTTCAAAAAAAGAGAAGAAAATCTCTAAAGCTAAACAAACCTAAAAAGAAAAAACAAAGCAACGGCGCCTCCCCTTAGAAGTTAGATCGGTCCAATCGCCCCTCATCGCATCGGAGATCGGCCCAGCTCTAGCGCAATCGCTCATCGGACATCGTCGCCCCTCATCGCATCGGAGACGGAGATCGGTCCAGCTCCAGTCCAGTCGCAGTTGCTCAGCCTCATCGGACATCGTCGCCCCTCGCCTCATCGCATCGGAGACGGAGATCAGCCCAGTTCCAGTCGCAGTCGCTCAGTCATCGTCGCCGTCGCAGTTCGCACTCGCACATCGGAGACGGAGATCGGCCCAGGTATTTCTCTCTCTTTTTCTCTCTGACTCTCTCGAAGTCTTTCACTCTCTCTCTCTCTCTCTCTCTCTCTCTCTCTCTCTCTCTCTCTCTCTCTCTCTCTCTCTCTCTCTCTCAAATATGAAATGAAATAAATAATCTTATGACTCTCTCTCTCTCTCTTTATTAACTTTCCTCTTTATCTGAACACTGTGAGCTGTGGCTCAGTGGCTGAAGCACCTTTCAAAAAAAAAAAAAAAAGAGTGATTGGCTGAAGCATGAGTGGGTGGAGTTTAACTTTAATAATGTTTTGACTTTTTGAATTTGGCATTTTGGCTTTATCTTCATTCTTATCCGTTGGTTGGTCTGTGTTGGTATTGGTGTTGGACTGTTTGGTGGGATATTAATTGTTAATGTTATTGTAATTTGTAAAATTATGAATGTGAAATTTTTTGATTGGTAGGCTTATCTGATGAGTAGTGTAATATGCACATTAGCACATGAAATGTGTAATGTACGCATGGCTTATTCTTTTAGTGTAATGTACAATTAATAAATAATAATTTAATTAATTGAAAAAAAATTAATAAATAACAAATAATAATTTAATTAACCAGTATGTTATAAAAAACAAACAAATTAAATTATGTTAGGCTAAATAACAATTAATAATTTTATAATTAATGAAACAATAATATAACAAATTATAGTTTATAAAAGACAAACAAATTAATAAAACAACTAAACAACAATAATTAATAATTTTATTAATATTTCAAATAAACTTATAGTTTATTGTTTATTTTTTTGCTAGGATTATAGACAAATATTTGCTGAGAAAACTACGTACCAAAAAAAAAAAATTCTGAAAAAAATTTTTAGGAACACCCTGAAAAAAATTCCTGAAGCCGCCACTGACAGTGGTAAGAGGGAAGGTTACAAGAGTGACGGTGAAGAATTAGCCACGGAGGGTCCCTCCTCTCAAACCCACCTTGGCACTGGCTAAACTGGTCAAGAAATAACTGAGGGTTCCTTTCTGCTGTATGTGTGTCAGTGTGTGTATATATGTGTGTGACTTTGTTTAATTGGTTTTATTGAGTTAAGCCGTGGCATCAGTGTAGGGAAATTAAAGAATCTCTTGTCCCATGCTTTTGTGCTATTTTGGAATCTCCTATTTCCTTAGGGAAATATTCTGTTAGACATTGTCTGTGGATGTAGGCCTAAAGCCGAACCACGGAAATTTTTGCATTTCATGTGTGACTGTCTTTTTTATTTCTATTTCGCATAACATACTATTATTATTTTGTTAACACAACAAATAACCATAAAATAACATAGTATTAGTTTCTTAGACACAACAAATAACCATAAAAGCTTCCACTAACTCAGCAGTTTGTGATTAGAGCAGAGAGGAGGGGTTGTTTGAGTGTTGTTTTTGCTGGGCTGTTGTTTGTGCCCAGCTTTGTTTGAAGTATTTTCTTCTAGTGTTTTGATAAATAAAAATTAATTATTCATTAAAAAAATTCTCCTGAGGTTTGTTGTATTAATATATTTCTCTTGGGCTGTTGGATCTGCTAGTGACAAACAAAATACCCAAGAACCTTCAGTGATATATGCTACATTTTTTATCAGAAGTTGTGACAGCAGCAGAAGAAATCAAGCCGCTTGATAGTATCATTATCTTCAAGAGCCACGAGTAGCTTGATCGTCCTAGGGCAACCCATAGATATTTGTAAACGCAACCATCTAAACCACCTTCCTAACAAGCTCTATTGCTGAATTTCACACAGCCTCATCAATTACTCAACTGTGCTCTTAGCAAATTCCTGTTCCCCCTCCTCTTATACTCTCCTTTCTTCTTTCTCTAATGTATTTCTAGCTATAAACGGACTCAAATTTTGTCATCATTTGCTTTGAACTTATTATAGGCATCAACCAGACCTTGGGGTAATTGATCTTTAATGCGCCTTAAAGAGAGAAAATTGCCTGCTGTAAGAATCTAGGTTGTATTTCTGATACTCCTACACTATTTTCCTTCTTTTTGTGTTTGAATAGAGCAAAAAGTCCATGCAGAAGCAAAATTACCAATTCCATTTTGATTCTTTGATTTGATGTCATTACTATGAGAAATTTGAACTCAATGATTAGGAAGTGGTCAAATCATGTCATACTAAGCTGGTTGAGCAATTTAAGTTATTCACTTGATTCATCATAAATTGTTTTTCTTGATTTGATAATTAAAATTTGGTCCTTTTAGGCTAAACTCTTATTCATCCTAAATTAATTGGGTTTTTGTTATGTAATGAGATATTATAAACCTCTTTGTTGAGTAATAATGATGTTAAGAATGTGTATTATTTGGTAATAAATAACGCTTGAATCTTTTTTTTTCTTTTTTTTTTATACAATATAGAAATTATACTCTAGTCTAATCTAAGTGTGTATGTATATGAAACTTCTTCCTAGAGACTTGAACTCCAGCCATTGTCTCCCGCACAAACATTTATACTTGTGGAGTGACTATTGCACTAAGGATATGTAGTAATACGCTTGAATCTTTGAATAAGCATTATTTAGGACCTTAGTCAATGTATGAAGTTTTCACAAAATGACATGTTTTCTTTCAGTTATCCTATTTTGTTAGGGTGTGGAAAAGAACAATAATGGATTATGCAATGTGAAATACAAAATTTATCAAATTCAGTTGAAGTATATTCACCTAGAGGTTGAGCTTTGGTACAATTGCAAGTGCCTTTCACCAACAGTGATAGATCCCGAGTTCAACCATTTTAGTTGAAGTATATTTATCTCCAAAGTCACTTAGGATTTTAAGTTTGGATTGACTTGTGTTTCTATAATTGCATTAAAATTCTAAAATATGACAAGTACTTTTGATTTATTTTGTAATAGATACAACCATGTAAACTCGTGAAATGGCTAACAAAGATCAAATGGTAAAGAAAAGTATTTACTGATGTGAGAGGTGCTAGCCCCTAGACATCAGTATGGACTAGCTTAAAAGGTGCTGAAACTTAGAATTCAGAATTACGATTACTAAGGCAATTTTTACAAAGATGTGGAACATTTTGAGAGTTGAAAAATGAAAATTTGGATAACTGGTAATGGTAATGCAGATTATAGCACATTTCTGATTTCTCAGATAACCAAGTCGCTTCTGCCACAAATCCCATTAGTTGGTGAAGAATTTGCTTCGAGTAATTTGCAATTCAAACGGGGACATTTCTAAGTTGGCATTCTATGGCACTTGCAACAAAACATGTTAGTGGTGACTACCATCAAAGCAGTTTCAATAATACTACTTTGCCATTGTTAATACTACTTTGCCATATGAATCCGCCTTACTTCCTTTTACACAATATCTTGTTATTGATAAAAAGATACAGGTTATTAGTCCACAATAAGCTACCATTAAAATGCCCTATGTTACCCAGTGTTGACAACTTCTAGGAGAATTTCAAGTGCCTATGCTCTTCCTCATCTAAAATTATTTGCCTACTCTTTATTAGATTTAGGTGGACTAAAAGCAGCAAAAGAATTCATATCTGAAGCAAACTGAGAATCTTCTTCTACTTCTGAAGTGCCAAATAATTTAATCTCAACTATTTGATAATCCAATTCCCATCATCATGAAAAACATTATTTTTTTCTATTCGGACTAGGTGGCCACCTTGATAGTGTTTTGAACATGTTGAGCAAGGTTTGAGGCATGACATAAACCCGAAGGTCCAAGGTTCAATTCACCACACTATTGGTCTATAGGGTTTTGGGGTGTCTCTTGGACAAGAAGTAGAATAGTCTGGTTAAAGGCTAAGCCACCACTTCTTTATCGAGAGAGAATGTGCCTCAAAGTAATACTAGAAAAATCCAAAATGAAAAATCTAATCTTAATTATCCATCTCATTTCTCATAACCAATTTCTGTACATCATCTGTATCTTCAAGAAACTGCCTTCCATCTTGAAAAACCACATTTCTCCACACACAAACCTATTAAACTTGATATTGCAACCACCAAACAATGAAACAATGACATTCCTTCGGCTCACCAAAACTCAAACCTCAAAAGCCCACAAAACATTACACTTCATTAGTAACAAAACCTTCTTCAACCTGTTTATGGTCAATCAGTCTGCCAAAAGCTCAACTTGCTTCATCACAAAAATGATCAACACTTTCCCTTTTGAAATATTCTTTTTAACTTAAAGCCTTGAAATCCATACCTCTGATTCCAAGATGACTCTCACAAACTCACAATAGCCATTCCTACAAAGAACAACCACAAAGACTAGTTAAAAGGAAACAAGTGTTCAATACTGACAGTGAAAATTTTGATAAATAATAGGGAAAAAAAGTATATTGCATTTTTTAGAAGTGTCAAACATAGACTAAACTCTGAAAGCAAAAGAGGTAATCACAATACAAGTAAATCTTCAAATAAAAATAAAGATTAATTTTCAAGTCAATGCAAGCATATGCACATACATCACCCATCATAATTTTTTTTGCTCAAAATGGCTGTGCTTCAGATTTGAACTTGCACAGCAAGTTAAGCCCAACTTCCTACTACTCAAACTCGGCTCTTGCAAAAAATTTATAGAACCCAATATTGGCTCGAGCTTCATTCCAGTCTCAATATTCTGGTTGGAGCTCAGCTCATGCAATACTCAACTCTCTTCCAAGCTGATTGCAAGCTCCAAAAAACTTCTAAATGCTAGCTGTTTTGAGCATTTAAACTTCAAAAGCTGATGAGCTCTACATCAAGGGTAAGGTAATTGCACATAAGTGATGGCTTTTTATTACAGGAATGGCTACTCTTTTCATCATTTGTTTGCAAAAGGAGAACCGGAGAGACAAATATCCATCTTATACATGAAAAGCTTACAGAGAGATGACAAAATAATGAAAAGAATAAAATAAAAACAGATAATTTTAGAAGAATGTGCTGTCTATGCTTGATTCCTAATATGAAAGCATCAGATCAGTTTGAGAAGGAGAATATTCCCTCAGATCTATGATGGAGAACCTCTATCAAGCCAGCGCACCAGCTGAGCATAATGGTGCTTAAGCCCAAAGTCAGAACATAGTTCAAGCACAGGTCATCTTGCTTAACAAACAAGCCAAGCAAACTTTGATCGAGCTGCTTGCAAGCAGCTTGGCTCTTTTTTTAACCCTACAGTACTTGTGAACAGCTCTTCACATGTACCTACCACAAGCAAGAAAAGAGTTGGAAGAACAGGTTTTCTAGCATTATTTTAAATAAAATCAGAAAGATCGAAGGTAAGAGACACTAAACACTTCAGAAAACTGAACCCCAACCAAAAACTAAAAAAAAATCCCACCATTAAATATGGACAAAAAATCCTTAAAACTGCAAAGTTGTAACTTCAGAGGCATTTAGTGAAATTTCAATGAACAAACAAAAAATAAGTCAAAGAAACGTCAGCACTAAACTGCATTTAGGGCTATTCACTCAAAATGCAACAAAATTTAATTAAAAAAGATTTTTTTAAAATTACATAGATATAAATCTTTTAGTAGCCACTAACTTTTTCACCAGACATGCCAAAGGAAATCTTTTAGCCATGTGTGACTTACAAATAAAAAAATAAAAAGAGTGAAATGATTAATATATTTTATCCATTGCAAAGAGCTAAGGGTATGTATGAATCAAACTACAAATTAAGGATCAAACAGCTGGTGCGGTGAGCATGACAGTCACAATACTGTAGAATAAATTGAGCATGTCAACATGAGATACTTACATTAACATAGAAGAAGGTAAGAAGGCACCAAAACAACAGTTTAAGGAAAGACAAGATTATCATATTGAAAGGATACATGAGGCACAAGAACAGAATTTTCAGGGACATAATGGTTTTGTAATCCTCTTCCATCATAATAGACCGAGCAATGAGATAAATCAAGTGCTCAGGGTTGGAAAAGTAAAGGATGCCTTTCACAAAAACCTGGAGAAGTATTGGATAATGACTACTTGAATATGTTTCTCTATAATGGTTTATAATAAACTTCACACAAGGATTCATCACCACAAATGACAATGACATTAGTAGCTAAAAAAAAAATCAATAAAAACGCAAACAATTTACACATCACCTGCCTGGCCTCATTTCAGAAAAGAAATACAGAAGAATTTCTTGAACAAGGTTCAGACCAATAGCAGCCACCAGAACCAATGCCAATTAAGTAGAAAACTGCAGCAGAACATGCAATATTCAGTCCACATCCACAAATGCAGTGCAGTCAATGTCTTGCAGGGTGATATTCCCCATATACAAATCGTTTATGTGCTGAGAACAGAGAGGGAGGCATTTCTGATTGAGACTTTCATGAATTGCACCCATCCCTGGGACCCACTTGTCCTCAACAGATGGATTCACATTCAAACGGTTCTGCAGTAACCGTACCCGATAATAAACAGTATCCATTCTGTCACAGAAATGACTGATACAGGAACATGAAGGCTCATCAGAAGCCAACCTGATCAAAGCCAAAGATAAAGCCCCATCAACAGGCCTTGGATCTGAAAGATTTTGATCTCCCATCATTTTAACCTCTCTTTCTGTGGGGAAGTACACTTCTTCATTTCCTTTAAAATCAGAGACCTTCAAATCTTTAGTGTAATGCTTAATGGCTTCACGCTTGGTTGATTCATGCTTCTCTGCTAGTGTCAAAATGCAAGAGAATCTCAAGTGATAAGTTACTGCAGTTTTAACATTCTTGAAGTTGTGACAGCAGCAGAAGAAATCAAGCCACCTTCTCCCTATACCTGCATACCACTTTATAATATCAGTATCTTCAAGAGCAATGAGTAACTTGATCGGCCTAGGGCGACCCATGTTATTTGTAAAACCAGCCATCTTAACTGCCTTCCTAACAAGTTCTATTGGTGCATCAACTTTCATACACAGCCTCGTCAAATCCTCAACCGTGCTCTTGGCATATTTCCTTTCCTCTTCCTCCTCCACTCTCTTTTCTTCTTTCTCTAATGCCTTTCTAGCTTGGACCGGACTCAAATACTTGTCAACTTGCTCTTGGAACTTATCATAAGCATCAACCAGATCTTGGGGTAATTGATCTCTAATGTGCCTTAAAGAGAGAAAATCCCCTGCTGTAAGCATCCGATGCCATTCCCAACGCTCTTCCAAGGAACCCAAGAAATCTTGGACCACTTCATCAGTCCAATTTCTGAAGATTTCTCGAACCTCATTTTCAATTTGAAAGTCAAATTTAAACCCATCACTTTGCTTCAACTTCTTAAAAACATGTTGCAATATCTTCATCCCCAGTATCTTTCTATTCCTCTCTCTAGCATTTTTAAATTCCAAAGCTCTAACTTCCTTCTGCCTAAGGTACTTCTTCCGTGCCCTAATTGCTTTCTCCGTCATGGGAGGATGCAAAACTGAAGGTGGAACCGCCTGTAGTTCCATACCTAGAAAACTAATATTCTCAGATACCGCACTATGAATTGCCGTCATCATTTTATCCACCCTCAAATCCAACCTACCTTCTAAATATTTCAAAACCCAATTCTTAAAGTCCATGGTCAACATCTTCGACCCTGACGTTATCACTAATATTTCATCCAAATACCTGACTACATACATCTTCACTGGCTTATAAAACAGGCCAGACATCCAAACAAGCTGCTCTGATTTAAACTTTGGATTCTCCTGATTTTTCTGAAGACGCATATCTTGAATTTCTTTATCAAACCCATTAAAGTAAATATTAATCAAAATCGAACACAACCCGCTTTCTTGAGGAAACCCCCTTCCTAAGTAACAACCACCCAATTCAATTCCCACCACCTCACACTCAAACAACCTCTTTATATAACCAATCAAAGAACCATCTTTTATTTTCTCTTCAATAAACAAACACAACTTATTTACATGCCTATCATCAAACCTTTCTCTATCAAACGTGACACTAAACCACCAACTAGGATTCTCTACCGAGTTCTTAAGGTACCTAATGGCGGTGTGGCGTCCCATACCGACACGCCCACCATAAGAAAAAGTTACAAACCGTTCATCATACACAATTTCCAATACCATCCTAATAGCTTCAATCAAAACCTTTAATTTCAAGTTGGGCAAGACCAAGGACTCACCTTTCATTCTTGAGGGCATCATTGTGACACAACAAGCTTCAATATCAAACCGATTCTCACAGAGCTGGCGGCCCATTTCCTCGATATCAAACCGCCTCGAGACCGAGTTGAGAAGAGACTGTGAGTCAAGGGAGTTGAGGGCAATGTTGGGTTGTGAGGTGGTGAGGTTTTGGCAGGCAGTGAGGAGGACGTTGGGCAAAGCAAGGACATTTGAGACAAGATTGGAGAATTTGCCATGTGAGAATTGAGTGAGAACTAAGGCTTTGAGTTGGGGTTTTGTGAGGGTTTCTGTGGGGTTTTGGGTTTGGGTTTTGGGGGGTGGAGACGGGTTTTGTAAGAGAGTTGAGAATAGTGTGAGAGGGGAGCGATTTGGAGACCTGAATTCAAGTGGGTTTATTCTTCTGAGGTGTATAATCATTGAGACAACGAGAAGAGAAGTGGAAGTTTGGACTTTGGAACCTCCACTTTTGATTTTGCTTTGGGGGTTTTAAGGTTTCTGCCTGAGTTCAAACTTGAGAGAGTAGTTCTAGTTGCAATTGCAAACAGCAAACTTTTCCTTCTTTCACTTTTTTTTTTTGTGTGGTGAATTTCGTTTTTTGAACCTGTACTTTAGGTTGGTTTTAATTAAATGAATTTAAATTATTTTTTAGTCAAAAATAGCTTATTCGTATTTTAATTAGTGCGATCTTTCTAATTTCTATCTCCTTTTGTGAAAGTGAATTTTTTTTTTGGTAATAAATGTTAAAGTGAATTTTGATGCAGCTTATAGTGAGGAGGGAATTTTAATTTCTATCCTCTCAACTTTTTCACCCTTCCAACCAAATAAACCCTTAAAGTAGAAGCTAATGCAACCAGGCTAGAAGCAACTAAGGCAGCAAAATTAGGGTATAAAAGGCACTTGATTTGCGAAGAACATACTATAGACGTCGATTTGTAAATACCTAATTCTTGATCATCTCGTCACTTGTCTATTGCTAATGTCACCAAACTAATTCTGAACTCTTTCTCTAAGTGGTTTATAAATCATATTTTTAGGAAGGCTAGTGTTCCTCACTAAATTTTTGTTTTAAATCACAAGATAGAGAAGGGATTAATTCCCTCCCCCTGTGATTTGTTTCTAAGTCTTTTCTTTCTATAAATATTACATGTTTATTTAGGAAAAAAAAGTTTTAACATTGATGTCAATAAGAGATTTTTTGACCTAAATATTTTTGAAGTGTAATCCTCTTAGTTAGCATCAAGTCATTAACTAGCTTTTAACAATTAATAATAAATAAACAAAAGGTCATCAACGAGTTGAAATTGCTGGGAATGCAACATAGAAACATAAAAATCATCTTCCAAACTACTTTTTATACTAAAGCAGCATAGATTGAACTAATACATATTGGGAATTTTGCTAATTCAAAACTTTTGCAATTCAATTGGTAATGCCATGGCATAAACTGATATTTATTGGAATAAGTATTGATAAAAAAAAAATTCAAGATTGAAAAACAATTTTCCGGTTGAAACTTGAAAATATGGTCTCACAAACAAGATACTCCGATAATTGATATTTAGCTCACTTTCAATAGGAGCTCACATACATAAATATTAGAGGCAAGGGAGTATATTCAACCCACTAATCAGCCCAATGTTTCAGGTTATTTTTTATGGGTTGAGTCAGATGATGGATTGGGTTGTGTTTGTTTTTGTTTTTCTTGTCTTTTTTTTTTTTTTTAATGCTTGGGTCGAGTTAAGTGCAAGTTGGCAAAATTTTTTATTGAAGTAACCTGATCTCACCGATATTTAGACTAATTATGTAAATAATACTAGTTTATTGAATAATATACTTAAATAATTAAATGAAACCGCAAATTTTCTATTTGGTTTGACAAAATGGCCCTAACATGAATACCCAATCCAAACCTTACATTGCGTTTTTTTTAGCGCTACCTAGGGTTGGAGATTTCTCAATCCTAAGAGGTTGGTTGGGTTGAAAAATACCGCAAACCCAACCATCCCATACACAACTTCATAGTTCATTTGGTTGTTTTTTTTAAATCATATTTTAAAGAAATTCATTTGTTTATAGTATTTACTATTTATTCAGTTATGTGCTAGCAAAATGAAATGTATCTGTCCAAGGAGAGTAATTAACCATGAAGGTGTGCAAAAACTGCCTTCATACCTGCAAAATGAAATGAAATGTATATTTGTGTTTTTCATAAGAGAGAGAGAGAAATTTGTATGTATGTGTATTTCAGCCCATGGGCTTGGACCTAGTGTAGAGAATGGACCTTTTCACCTCTTCACAATTTGGTCCTGTGGCCTCTCATAGTCCAATTCCAATTATTGTAAATTGAATTTTCTTTTCATCTAGTTGCACCAATTAGAATTTTTTTACTTTCTTTTTTCAATTTCAAATGGGGAATATGTAAACTATAACATGTGGAGTCTGCCTTCCACCCGCCAAAAATCCTTTATCTCCTATCGATTGAAATCAAAATCTCCTTCTATTGAAGGAGAAAAATGTATCATTTTAATAACAAAAACTAATGATTTGCTTTGGGAGAGAGAGCCCACTCCAAAAATTGATTTAATGATAAAAACTTCAAAATGTCACCTTTCTTTATTTCTTGGGTAAATTGCAAATTATATCCCTAATGTTTGAGGTGTTTAGATTTTATACCCTGAAATTTCAGAATTTGAACTTTACTCTTTGAAGTTTGTGGGTGTTTAGATTTTACACCCTAATATTTCAAAATTTGGAAATTTTAAGTGTGTTTGGATTTTATTCTCTAAAATTTGAGAGTGTTTGAATTTTACTCTCTAAAGTTTTGGAATTTGGAGATGTAAAATCCAAACACTTCCAAATTTTAAAGGATAAAATCCAAGTTTTAAAGCGTTAGGGTGAAAATCTAAACACCATAAACTTTAGAAAGTAAAATTCAAATTCTGAAATTTTAGAGTGTAAAATTCAAACATTCTCAAACTTTAAGAGTGTAATTTTCAATTTATCCTTATTTCTTTGTTTCACAGATGATGCTCACAATTGTGTGGCCCAAACTTACTTGACAAAATATATAGTTAGCAGCTATATGTCTTAATCAAATATTCACACATAGCATTAGTGCATTATAGAGTGCTTGTCCTTGTTCCCACTGTCATGTTAGGTGATAGGTGGGACGCTAGTGTCTGAAAATGGTTTTCCACTTGCTCATTGCTACTTGTCACACTGAAAATTGCCATATAAAATGCAAGGTTGTTTTATTCGCTTCAGTCCTTGTGTCGATATTGGACTCGTACAAATTTACTTCAGACCATGGAACCAAATTTTGGGTTGGCTTGATTTTGACTTGTCTTCAAAAAGCATTCTAAATTGAAGTAAATATCATGAAATTTCTTTCTCTTTTAAAATTTACTAGGATCAATAATACAGATCTCAACTTCTATTGGATGTAACTTTTATCAATAGTACATATCTCAATAATTTTCTAATGATGCATTTTCTAACAAGCTTATATACCACTTGATTATTTTGTCTTTTTGTCCCCTTCATACTTTTAAAAAATTTATTAAGATGATTAGTTATTGATAGCAATCACCTCTAGAAAATGTTTAAGATTCAAGTTTTTTAACTTTAATCATACACAAAACATAAGTAAATAGATTGGATAGTAAACATCATTCGATATTAATTTAAATTTTGGCAGTTACATTAACAATGAAGAGAACATGTAATTTAATGACAGAATTTTAAAATTATTAAACCAATACAATGTTATTAAGTAGTATAATATTAACAAAAATTTATCGTAAATATAATAACATGATCCTCATTCATTTTTTAAAGGACTCGGTTAATAAGTGCCTCAAGTCATTAGTTAATGTTGAGTTTTTTTTTTTGAAAGATAATATAGACAAAAGACATAGGAAATGAGGAAAGAGGGAGTGAAAAGATAAGACTTACAATATTTAGTTGTTTATTTATTTATTTTTGATGTTTCAATTTCGTAAGACTTATTAAATTCTTTGCAGTAATTAACAAGGTTTTTATTATTATTATTATATTAGAAAAAAGTTAACGAATATTTCAAAGGTATTGTCAATGAACCATTTAAAAAACCAATTTATACAAAAAAAAAAACTAATATTTTAATAACTTTTTTAATTTTCATAAAAAGTAGTATAAAAACCTTTTAAAAATAACTTATTAATGATTGCCCTAAGTCACTCATTAAAATGACTTATTATTATTATTATTAATATAAACCAATCAAAAGTCTAAAATCCTCTGCCTTGTCAATTTGTCATGGGTCACAGACAGTAACGTACAGCCAAGATGTTTCTGTCCTAGAAAAATGATAGGAAAAGAGGGTGAGGAAGTTTCCGGGAAAGTTGAAAACATGGAAAAAGTCACGACTCACAAGCAGGACAGCAAACATTGGGAAAAACACCCTCTAATCTAATGTAAGTCTTTTTTTTTTCTCTTGTCCAAACGAGAGACTATTTTATTTCCCAATTAAGTAGATTAGTTTACATAATAAATAATTTATGGAATACCTGTCAACAATGTCATTTTCCATACAAATCAATATTCCCAATAGATGATAGTGACTCTTGTTTTGTAGTGATCTGCAAAATTTCTTTATCATTCATCCCCACAAGCCACAATCAATACAAGAAAAGCCATATGCAATTTCCTTCCTGCACAGCCGCACACTCCACGCCAAACCGCCCATTTTCCATGACTTTTTTTTTTTTTTTCCAAATCCAACGAACCCTATAATATTTAGAGGGCGTTTGGATCCGCCGTTTGTGCGTCTACGTTTTTGCTTCTTTTTTTTTTTACCCAGCAGCTTATTTTGACTTTTCAGTCATGAACAGTGCACAAATGCACTGTTCATGGGTCCCACAAATTTCACTTTTTAACAACTTTTTCATTAAAATGGGTCCCACAAAACTATTCATATATTTAAAAATTATTTTGCTACAGTGTTTTCAGTTTTCAGTTTCAGCAAAATAAGTTCTATCCAAACGGACATTTAGTATCAAATAGTTTTATTTGCTTTTTGCTGAAATTTTTTTTTTTGTTAAAAGTGTACTTAAATATATTTATATTATAAAAAAATGTAAGAAAAATGAGGTTTTAAAAAGTTATACATAAAAACTAAAAGTTAATGCTAAAAATTAATTGCAAAAATATAATATTTAGTCTTATGGAATTATTTTTTTTATGAATAGTTTTGTTGGTTACGTCATTCCATCATTAAATCAATAAGACTTTATTATTATTATATTATTATTATTATTATTAAGAAATAGGACATGAGTCTCTAAAAAAAAAAAGAAACAGGACATGGGTTTTTTTTTTTTTTTTTGAGAATCAACAGGCATGGGTTTGAAAGTGGAATTCCAGAAAGTGTGTCCTACACGTACTTTCCCATTAGATAATGTAATAATAAAACTAGGAAAATGCATTCGGCCAAAAATTTTAATTAAATATAATTACATTATTATGCATAATCACTTTTTAGTAAAAATTAACCAAACTATTTTTTTAGAGAAAAAGGAGTTATCAAATATATACCTAAAACAGTGTAAAGAAAGGCAACTAAAAACTAAGAACATAATATAAAAATCACCTAAAGACCCAACCATACTATGTACTATCTAGTAGTAAAATAACTAAAATGGTAAAATAACTAAAATGGCTTTTCGTGTATCACCGAAAGTTGTTCACTTTTGAAAATTGTTAAATCCAACCACCGCATGTCTTTGGTGCAAACTCCACAAGTATAAGTATTTGTAGAGTGCGGGGGCAAGAGCTGAGATTCAAGTTTCCAAGAGGGAGTTTCACATATATATATACTTAAATTAGGTTAGAGTAGAATTTCTATCTTGTATATAAAAAAAAAATTTAATCCATAATAAATACTTACAAATTGCATGAAAATCAACATAATAACTATTGTTTCAATACATAATTAATAAATATTGTAATTTCTATTTTATGATTAGTGATACATTAATTTGTAAAATTTATATATTAAAATTTGTAAAATTTTTAGGTCACTCTTAATTTTTTTTTTTTTTTTACAATCCATATAAGCTTCAAGAAATCAAGAGAGGATGGGTGGCAATTTGGGTTGAATAACATGTATACTTTGCTATGAATTTCGAGCTTGATTTTCTCTATCTCTAAGCAATTGCATTTTGTCACCTTATTATCATATTATGAAGTGGATTGCAAATGTTCTCCTCAAACTTCAATGCTGAGCAATTGATCTCTTCAAACTATTGGATCAATTGTGATCTCCCCCTGTTATTAGAGTTTCTTTGATTTCTGTTGTTCTTAAACATAAAGTTCATACGTGCATCTCATGATCATGTAAAAATAAAAGAAAAATAAGAGGAGGAACGTAAATAAAATAAAAGAATTCTTAGCTAGAATATTCACAAACACGTTAAAAAAGTGAATGGTCAAATAATTGATAATCTTTCTTGTTTTCCTTTAAATTTTTTCCTTTTTTTTTTTGCCCAATCATCACATCACAAGAAGTGAAAACTAAATAACATTAGCATTTGCTTGCCCTTTTGTTTAATTAGGGTGATTAAAGGAGATAAAAATTCTTTATCCCAACATAAGTGTTCCTCTTGATCTATGCTCCGTTAACCGCAATTTGTGTACGTTTGGGAACAACTTATTTAGTTTTGGCTAAAATGCAAAACTGACCCTCTAACTTTCTTCAGATTTTATTTCAGTCTTCTAACTTTACTTTCGTTCATTTCAGTCCACTAAGTTTCAAATATTTTCAATTAAGGTCTTTCCGTTAACTTTTGTTAAAATTTTTTGAAAAAAAAAATTTGGAAAATATTCTTCAATCATTAATTGAATTATTTTAATTTGAAAATTTTGAAGAAAAATTTATAAAATTGAAAAATTAACCACAATATATAACAAAAATTGATGGAAAAGTCTTAATTAAATAAACTTGAAAGTTAGAGGACTGAAATGAACAAAAGCAAAGCTAGAGGACTGAAATGAAATCTAAAAAAACTTAGAGGGTCAATTTTGCATTTTACCCTTTAGTTTTTTGCTGAAGTGTGTTAAAGTATAAAAAAAAAATTGAAAATTAATATTCTAAAAAACTGTTCATAAAAGTTAAAAGGCAAAATGTTAACTTATAACACGTTCTTTTTTTCTATATATAGTAACCACAATTTTTTTTTTTTTAAAAGGCCAAAAACAAAAACATGACATACATTAGTTAGTAGATTATGAAATAGAACAATCTTAATGTTACAGAATTTTTATTTTTGTAAAAGATATGGAGTCTCAGAGTCTTTAAGAAATTGTATGGTGTTTCCATTATATATAGCATCATAATCACAATGTATGGGTTTTATAATGAGAGCTTGATGCTATATGTATACGAAGCATAATAACATTTTACATTTTTACTTATGCGCGCTGACAGCTGCAAGATATTATGATGGAGTGGTATGGTTGTTTGGGATAATTCTAGACAGACTAGGGGTTCAAACTGCACCTAAAAAATAGACAAGGTGAATTGATATGAAATATATTAGTAAAATAAATATCAGCTTACTTCTGAATAATATATGCGTTAAATATCCAAGAAAATCAAAACTTCGTTGAGACATTCTTTGATTCACATTCTCATATTCGTACTTGTTAAAGAAATACGTACCCAAGGTTTGCTGGAATATCATTTTATAGTATTATAGTAACGTATCAAGACGGGAATCTTTGTAGAAAACAATGGCAATGACAGTCAGAAAATTTATTGAAAATGATGAAGATGACTAAATGTGTCAACCATTTAACCATCTTGATTATTTTATTCACCTAAGCTTTGAGAACAGTGATTTCATTTTTCGGTGAGCTCTTCTCATTTTTATAGTTCATGATTTTCCAAACGAACTAGGTCATTTTACATGTTTTTCTGAATCACATCCCTCTCAAAGTTATTATAAAATTAATTCTCATTACTGCTTTTTGTGTATTTTTTAAATTCTAGAGTATCTACTATCGACTTTACCCACACGAAAAACAAAAAGTATCAACTATGGAATATGAAAATTTTGAGTGAAAATAAAAGGATGGATCGTGGAGTCCAAATCTTCTGTCCCACTTTTTCTGCTCTACTTTATATTCCACCAATAAAAACTTGCCACGTGTTTACCTAATTAATTAAATACAATCATTATTGACTTATTAATGCTACCGTTATTAATTAATAGTAGTATTTAATTAATTAGGTGAACACGTGGCAAGTTTTTATTGGTGGAGTATAAAGTGGAGCAGGAAAAGTGGGACAGAAGATTTGGACTCGCTAACGAGTGCCCTTAGAACAATGGTTAACAATCAATTTTAAAAAATTTTTGACGTTATTTTTATGGGAAATGAAAAAAGCTATTAAAACATTAATTGTTTTTTTTTTCTTTTCCCATAATTTTTTTTTTTCAAATGAATTGTTAACTAATACCCTAAGAACATTCCTTAGCATTTCCCTAAAAGGATTAGCATTGTTTAACGCACTCTATCCAAATATATTTGATAAATGAGTTATCCCTAGCAACAATTATAGTTTTAAAAACTTGAACAATCAATTGTCATTTTAATCTAGTAAGATTGTTTTTTATCTTTTATCATTTTGGTCTTGTAAATTCATATTTTTTTGTCACTGTTAGTGTTTTCTAATGGCAAATTTTTTAATGAATTAAAGAAATGACTTACAGTGATAGCCAGTGGCGGCTCCAGGAATTTTGTTTAGGGTTTTTCTTAGGAAGCATAAATTACACAATCTTATTTCTTTTTAACATTTAGGTAATTAGGTTTGATTTAATGTTATTAATTCCATTCCGTTCTAGCGGGAAAATACCGTGCCGGTAAACAAACCAGAACAATAATCCACCCTATTCCACTTTGGAAAAAAATTTTGGGTCATTTCGGTCTATTTCGGGTGTTTCGGTAAATACCGGCCGAAATTCAAGATTCGGCCGACATGAAGTTTGTGCTTAAAAAAAAAATTTCTTAAAACCAAAACAAATTTGCATTCTGTAAACCAAAAAACCTCAAAAGAAAAAAAAAATGAAATGAAATGAAATGAACAAAGGTACCTGTACGGCTAAAAAAAAAATTGTATTGAGAAATTTGAAACTCAAAACTTGAGAAGAGACACTGCCGCACTGATATTAGTAGAAAACACAGAAGTTACGAACAAGGAGGAAAACAAAATATAGATGCAAAAGTGTAGATGAAGATTGTTGAGGGCCAAAATTTCACAAGAAAGCCCATTCCATGAAAAGTAAGGAAAGACCATGGGCCTTAACAAAAGAAGACCCAATTCATAAAGCTAAGAAGGACCATGAAAGCCCAAAATCCCAAAAAGAAGAAAGAAGAAAGAAAAAAAAAAAAAAAGGATCTCGGACAAGGATCTCAGACAAGGATCCCGGCCAGAGGACATGCAACAAGGATCTCGGTCAGATCAGAGAACATGCAGTAAGGATCTCGGTCAGGCCAGAAGATATGTAGCAAGAAAAATCAACATCAAGGCCCTATGCATGTTTAGATTTCCAGCAAAGAACAAGCCATTAAAAATCCAGCAAAAAACTAGGTATTATCTTTATAACCCATGGTCCAAGCCCGTGGGATCCCGAGTAGATAGTAAGGGAGGAATGGTTTGGTCGGTAGGGAAGTAATTTCTAGTGAAAGGAGGATCCTAAAGTTTTTCCTTAGTTGATATATTTGCTTGGAATGCATGAATTAATGGAAAACTTAGTTCCTCCATATGCATGACACCTCCTTACAATTTCCTCTCAATTGTCATTTTCAACAAAACTGTCACAATACACCAAACAGCCCACCCATTCTATTTAATTTTCCAAGAAGGAATCTTGCATTTATAGCTAAAGCCAAATGCCCCTTTTGAGTTATAATTGCCTAAATAAGCTAAACTTCTGCCCAATGCACCTTTTCAGGTCACAGAGGACTTAGTTTTACCCAGCAAACCTGGCACGTCCTCCCCCGGGGTCCCAGACCAGGTCTACTATGTCATTTTCAACAAAGCTGTGACAATACATTGAGCAGCCCACCCATTCCTTTGACTTTTCCAGAAGGAATCTTGCATTTATAGCTAGAGTCAAATGCCCATTTTGAGTTATAATTGCCTAAATAAGCTAAACCTCTGCCCAATGCACCTTTTCAGGTCACAGAGGACGTAGTTTTACCCATCAGACCTGGCACGTCCTCTCCTGGGGTCCCAGACCAGGTATGCTATAAAAAGAACACAATGCATAGCAGAAAAGGGGGGATTTGGATGGGAGAAAAATGGGTATTTAGGGGAAAAGTTCAGAGGTTTAAAACACATATTCTTAAAGCTTTAAAAGACCAGTAAGGAAGAGAAAGAAGGAAACAAAAGAGAGAGCCAAGGAGTAGGAATTTGTCCCATATCCTTGAGATTATTCAAAACATCACTTAGCCTCCAAAGAAACATAAGCCAAAAACATGCACATATCAGATACCACTCTCTCTCACAAAAATCCTCATCACCTAACTATCTTGGAAGGCAATGCCCAAGCAAAGCCACTTGGACTTAAGTTCCAAATCCCACAAGTCTTGTACAAAAGCACTAAGTCTGTGAGAATTGGGGCCGGGATCCTCGTGGCTGAATCATTCTCATGAAATTCATTTATATATATATATATATATATATATGTTTATGTATTAAAATGTACATCCTAATCTAAAAAACTAACAATTACTTGAAGATATGTGTATTGTATAGAGTGTTCTTATGCAGGCTTTATAGAGGTAAAGGGAGATGACAAAACTTTATTGTATAATAAGCATGGAGAAAGATCGTACAGTTCAGAGAATCAGTATTCTGGGATTTTACAGGCCCAGTACCCCGGGAACCATGACTTCACGCCCCGGGGTACCATGACAGTACGCCCGGGGTACCAAATGAGAGAATTCTTTTAAATGTTCACACCATAAAAGATAAGCCTCAAATACTCTATTTCAATCTCCTTTTCATTGTGAATGTTATGAATACTTATTTTACCTATTTTATAAGAGTAAATGGTCATTTTATGGCACTAAAACACTTATAATGATATTTTATTGCTTAGGAGGAATCATATTTTTGCCTTGAGGAGATTTATGTGATTTGCGCACAATTTGGTTTGTAATCAGCCCTCATTTAGTTGCGGTGAACCAAGTCCAGTCCACCAAACAAGTAAAGGGCCCAGGATCCTTGTTTCAACTTGGGCCTAGGATACTGTCCCAAAAAGGACCCTCACAAAGATGTGATAAATTTTAAAAGTATGAAGTGTAAAAATCGAGGAAACAAAAGACGTGTGTAGATAAAAATAAAAAATAAAAAATAAGAAGTAATATATGTCTGGTAAGAAAAAATAATATTGTAATAAAAAATAATTAAATATTGAAAATTGTGCTATATTGGGTAATGTGCTTAGTCGAAAAAATTGTGTATTGGGCAATGTGTTTTATTATAATTTTTTTTTCCAGATTTTAGTTCAATTTTTTTTTTTTGCTTAAAAGGCCTCAATATATTGTTAAGCTGCTAAAATTATAGATCAAAATTTAATTTTATTGGCATAAAAAAAATTCAAAATGATCCCAAAAATTTTTTTAAAGGTAAATAAATTTTAAATTTTAAATTATTATATATATATATATATATTTTTTTTTTCAGGTTATGGTGGTCCTAGGACCACCCTGTCCATAAGATAGCAATTAGCAAATATGAATTTACACAACCAAAATAACAAAAATATAACTTACACAAGTTGCTTAACTTAACAACTCTAATGACTAATATACATTTTTGCCTTCAGCTAATTAATTAGTAATTACTCATATACATGACAGGTGACTAAAATTCAAGCTTTTAAACTCTGTTCCATATGCCCATATTATGGGATTGCATCTTATGCAATTACTATCAATAATTGAAATTAATAATTAAAAAATAACTTTCAATCTCAATCATATTATTAAAAAATGTTAAGAAAAAATTTAAGAGAAATAAAAAAGTAAAAGTTAGAAAATTATAAAATAAAATAAAAATTTGAGAGAAAGTAAGTGAATTGCACCCAGTGCAATTCCTGATCCTAATCCCATATTATGACTCCTTCAAAGCAATATGAAGTGACATGCAGGAAGTTAATTAATGCAGATAAGTACGTCACTGTCCTTCCTGTTGAGCCATGTGTTAGCTAGGGTAAGTCGTACATTTGCCAGAACACAATTTTGGCTTCGCAAGCTAGCTGAGCTCTTCCCGGACCAGGACATTGTTCTTTTTAATTATAGAGTCCGATGTCTTAAGATATTTATTTTTAGAAATATTTTTTTAAAAATTAAAAAAATTGTCAATATTTTTTTAATTTTCAAGAATTTTTTTTAAAAATAATTAATTATTATGTGCCCTAAGAGCATACATTAGCAAAATTCTTAATTATATATCACATTTCTACATATAATAACACAATATATATATATATATATATATATATATATATAAAATATGTATGGATATGAACTCATAAAGTGGAAGCATTAAACAAAATTCACAGATTGAAGATTAATAAAAAATAATAATAATAATAATTGATGAGAGTGACGAATTTAACTTCCACGGACGAAATCATCGTTATCGACGAAAACAATCCTTGAGACGAGCTTGTCTCAGACGCCCACGTCAGTGACACAAATACCTAAAGCAATTAATACAGGCAATAATATCTCAAACGGTTACAAAACCGCTGTTTAGACCGTTGAATGCCTATTAAAGTCTACATTACAGAGCAAGAGGCGTTATCAGAAGAGGCATTAATGCCCAATCACCACAACAACAGCTAGAGACTGTAAAAAACATATATAAGCTCCACACAAGCACCAGAAAAAGGTACTTAGACAAACTGAGAAAAACTACTTGCTATTTTTTACTATATTGCTTAATTTTTCTTTGCTTGTATTAACTTTGGCATCGGAGGTATTGTGGCAGACACCACACCGGTGACCATACTAGGAGAACTACTTCATCGATTTTACTTCTGCGAGAGCTAGGGTTCAAGTTCATCTGGACGACTCCAACGAACTTGTGCTTCATCAATAATAAATTTACAACATGGAACACGAACAAGGAATATAATCAAACAAATAATTAAACATTACACCAATAGATTTTATATATGATTTACTTTATCATTTTAATTTGATATTGTACAAACAAACAAAAAAAAATACTATAGAATTTGCATATACATCCATTTGTAACTACAAGGGAAAACAAAAATTTGTTTGTTTGGACACCACCTATGAATGTTATTTAATTTATAGTTTCAGTAACTTTTTACCCATCGTTGAGAGAGCAATCTTTTAGAGTTTCTTCTAGTCGATGACAGTGGGAGAACTTGGAAGAATTTGGGTGAATTGTGTGCTTTGCTGCTGTCTGTCCATTGCCAAACACTGGATTCCGCAGTTGTCATCGATGTAAGCAAGAGTTTTTTTAATTTTTTATTAATAATTTAAGGAATCAAAAATAAAAAATAAATTTTTTTGAAGAAGTATATATTTATTATAATTTTATGAATATCTATTTAATTTAACTAATTAGTGCATACAACTTGTGGGGGGCGAAAAGATCATGATGAGAATGTGGGCCTTTTGGGCTGTGTTAAGGAAGGCCGACCAGCTACTGGGTTTAGAATTTGTTGGTACTATGGGTCGGCCCATACGCCGAGGGTCAGAGGATCCCGCCGAGGGTGAACTTGTCCTCGGACGGACACCGAAGAACTCGGGGTTTCGCAATGAAGATTAGGGGATGACACGGTTAAGACCAATGGTTAAAAGGGGTAAACCCTAGAATGCTCCAGAAGCACTGTTGTTGAAGAAATGTCAAAGATAAAGGCTGCCACCTCCACATTAAAGACCCTGCACCTACCACCCTGGCCGCATTGATAGGGAAGTGACACCTGAACAGTGGAAGGGAAACTTCTGGTTACTATTCAAAGGCACTGGGAAAAGAAATATCTAGGTTAAAGGGGAGGTAAAGCAACACGTGTGAAAGGGATTGAAGGGAGTAGTATTTAAGGAGGAATCTAAGACAGAAAGAGGGGGACTCTCTCTTGGTAACCAAAAAGAAAGATAAAAAGAAGGAAAGAGAAATTATATAAGAACAGTTCTCGGCTTACGTCCGAGCAGATTGATTCATAGCATTCTTTGTTATTTTTAAGTGTTTATCATCTTTAGCTTGCTATTTAATCCTCAAACACTTCTAACCTGGGTTTCAAGCCCACACTCTACAAATTACATTGTTTAAGGCTCATTGGGCCTGAGCCCGTAACTGTTCTTGGGGCCAGGTGCAATTGTGCACTTACACAACTTATTATATATATATATATATATATAAAAGTGTTAGGATATATGCGTTTTACTTGTTTAGAATATATGTCATTCTTTTATGTAATTAGCTAATCCTTTGACAAAATGTACTTTACTTATAATTGGGTAGATTTAGGATGAGTTTTGTATTTCAAAAAACTGTATTTCAAGATCAAGTGTTGAAGTCATCAAATCTGTTTAAGAAACAAGCTGAAAAGTGCAAGTTCATTAAAACTCGACAACTAGCATGTGTCGAGGTTTAAAGAGCTGTTCCAACCCTGTAGTTCGACAGCATCTTGACACCTCTATCTGTCGAGGTTTAAGAAAAACAGATTTTGAGTTTTGTTTTGATTTCAATCTGTGGATGTGTCTTTGGGCCTTCTTTTCTCCTAACCCTAGGCATATAAAATGATTATTTTAAGGGTCATCAAAACGTTCACAAGTTGCACAAGTATTGAGAAATTCTTGTTCAAGCAAGTTGTGATCAGAGACAAAGTTCTTGCCCTAGTTCATCTCTCTTGTGAAGAAGTTGCTGTGTAATGTGCACAGTAGGCTTTTGTAACCGAGCATCTTCTTGATCTTCATCGTGTGGATGAATTGAAGAACTTTACAGCCAACAATCTTCTCTAGTTGGTGATTGAAGTCGCGTACTGGGATTCGTGCAATTGGTTAGTCACATACTTGGGAGTCGTGCATTGAAATGAGAAATTGTCACTACAGAACAAGTCCAATTGGGTATTGGGGTAAGGGTTCAACTGTAGGTTGATGAGGTACTTGAGATTTTTTTACCTGTAACCGCTTGTTGTGATAATAGTGGAATTTCGGGAGTGGTGATCTTAAAATCACCCGGTGAGGTTTTTGCCATGTAGGTTTTTCCTATTCGTAAATAAATCACCGTGTTATTTAATTTTCACTACATACTTAGTTTATTTGGTGATTTGTTTGTGCTACCATGCATTTTGCATGTTAATTTGATTAATTAATAACTTGGCTAATTAATTAATTTAATCCATCACAAGTGGTCAATACGTTTTTGGCCTATCAAAAAGGAAGCAACTTATAATGAGTTTATCATTAATGAAATTATTATAACTCTATTTAAATAAAAATAAATAATCTTAGACTTTCTTACAAAAAATTACATACCATAATAAATTATTACATCTATAGATATATAAAAAATTTTAATTGATTACTATACTTGGAGAATTTCTAAAATTTTAGGGGGCCATGAGTCTACACTGCTCAACCTAATGGCCTGTTTGGAAGTTTAGAGAGGGAGGAGAGTAGAGGGGAATAGTTATCATCCACCTTACTTGGATATTTTTAAAATTAGTAAGGGAGAAGGGAGTAATTAGTCTTTCCTCTTATTTGGATGTTTTAAAAATTAAGGTAGAAAGGAGAGGAAATTATTTAAATAGACAAATTTACCCCTATTTGAAAATGGACTGCAACATTGGTCTATGATTAATTTGTTAGATTAAATAATTATGACTATAACATGCAATATTTTTTTTATAATTTTTTTCTCTAATGGTGTATGATTAAATATTTTTCTGCTTTTTTATTATACTAAAAAAAACCATCATTAATTGATAATAATTAAAATAAGAAAAAAATGTTTAGTTTCTATGTTTACTGAAAAAATCAATTGATAATAATTAAAAACATTTTTTTAATTAGTTAATAAAAACATTTTATTATTATTATTTTAATTGATAATAATTAAAATAAGAAAAAAATGTTTGGTCCTTTTGGAAGAAGAATGGCAGGTTCTCGTTGCTTTCGAATCTGTTCAAGTCCAGATCCGAGAAATTGGAATCGGATCTTATGGTTTCGACTCGCGAGCCCTCGGCTGCTACTACTACTATGACTATTGCTAATTCTACGAGTTCGTCTTCTCCGTCCTGGTTCGTCGCGATCTTCGCTAGCCGCATGAAGAAGAAGTCGCGGCTTCTCGTTTAAGACGAGTCCACCGTGGAGAGAAAGCCTCATCTGCGAGCTAATCGCGGAATGTTGCCGGCCAGAACTGGCGATTCCAACGAGGACTGCGAACGTTCGCCACTCGTTTGGTTTTTCAGAAAGTGCGGGTGGAGAATTTTTTTTTCGAACATTATGTCTCGAGAAAAAAAACATGAATTTATTTTATATAATCGGTTTGTAATTTTGTTAATTTAGAAAGCGTAAATTGAGGAATTCATTTGGTTAATAATTTATTTACTCTACTCTCCCTCCAAATCTCTCTAATTTGGAGGAATTAAAAATGAGGGGTTAGAGGTAGTTGAAACCCCTCATCCTCATTCCTTAAAAAACTTCCAAACAAAATAATTGAATTACTCTCTCTCCCTTTACTCTACTCTACTCCACTCCCCCTCCTTTTTTAAACTTCTAAAAGACCATAAGATTCAAATTAAGCTCACCTCTAACTATTTTGTTTTGTTTTGTTTTCAACCAACTGTCTTGTGCAAAGTGGTCTATACCTTTTATTTTTGGTAAGTCTGTGTGAGTGTATATAGCGACTAAAATGAAAGAGGTGCATTTGGATTTCTGTTTAGTTTAGCATGATTTGTGGGAGATTACATTACTTTATTGCCTAAGTTCATGTGTTAGGTGTAGGAAACATCCTTTTCTTATTCTCAGTAGTTTCGGATTTTTCAACAAAGTCAGGTCAGATATCATCTCCTTTAATCATTGATCTGGAAACCATGGCATGTGAAATAGCAGCACATTTCGTACATCATGCTCTAAAGATTACATAAAGAACTGTGGACCCTTGTTATAGCTTAGTAGCTGGCTCTTTGATTTTGATGCTTTGAACACAGAGTAGCTAACTGAGAGTGAAATCCTACTTACATTTTTTTGCTCAAATCTGTTCCGCCCGAAATCCTACTCACATTAATTAATATGCTTTCACAGCTTCTTATTATTATTTTTTTCTTAAGAATTATTCATATCCCTGAAAAATACTTAAGTACTTTCTAAATACAATGAAATAATACTCAATCTCCCTCTTTTATTTATAGTAAATTCCACCAAGAATGCGAGAGAATAAAGCATCATTCATCATGCTTTAGGAATATCTAAGGTTGCATTTGATATTAGCTTAAAAAGCCAATTTTTTTTACTATTTAGCTTATTTTTGTTACTATTTATGGATCCCATCCTATTGCACTTTTTGGTACTATTTATGAATTTCACAATACTATTTCAACTATCTTTTAATTTTATCTTTACAATACTTTTAGTAAAAAAATTTTAGTTTCAACTAAATAAGTTGTTTCCAAATGAATTCTAAAAATTACTTTCTTTTCATAAATTATATCAAATGAGAATTTATTGCCTATATTTATGATTATTTTTCTAATCACTAGGTGAAGGTGTGTGTGTGTCTATATATATATATATATATCTTTTTACTCTATGGTTGGCACCACTTAGTATTTTCAAAGAAAACATTCATGATTTGAATCCCCAAATTTTTGTTATAATTATTAAATTATATATATTAATTATCTTTTTTTTATGCTCACTTGAGCGAGAACAATTTTGGTCGAGTGAATCTTTTGATATCATATCACAAATCTCTTATTCAACAACAAAATTTTGTACAAGATTAATTTAACTAAAACCTATCCACTACAACACTATGTTTTAATATAGGAATTTAACCAATAATCTATAAAGCTTTTTGATAAACATAATCTATAGAACTTAACACCTTATCTAAAAGGACTTTTATTTTATATTGATTTATATATCATACCATACCAGTTGAAAAGTTGTATATTTAGATGGAGCGAAGGCACTACTTTTGTATGAGATTTACAAATATTAGAATACAAAGAAACAAAGATTTAGTTTATCGCAGCCTGATGAGTCATTGACAAGTCAGTTTTCATTCTATGCATAAAAAATATTAAAATTCCTAGCTCGTTCAAAAAAACGTTCTTCGTTTTTCCTCCTTTCCTGTTTAGTTACGTTACAACATGATAGCGACTACTAGACAATTACAAATGCATTAGTTATAATAGAAGTCACATTCTAAATTTACTTAGCACTCAGAGATAAAGATTAATTTAAGAAGAAAAAAAATTCCCTCATGAAACATCCATTTTTTAACACTATGAAATAATTAAATCAAAACCATGAAATTTTTTTACATTGTTTATTAATTAAGTACTTGCTGCCAACTAATGCACATTTGGAAGTAAAGAATGATTTATATCATATGGAAATTTCTTCTCTTTATGAACATGGCTAACTAATAAGCACCGGTTATTTAGATGCCTGTAAAAACCAAAAAAAGAAAAGAGAAGAAGAAGAATATAATTTTACCTTTATATTGAAAAAATTAGGTATGCTGTACTATGTCAAGAACTGAGAAGTACCTTTTTTTAAAAGATATTTTGTTTACAATACGACACTCAAAATAAAATTGTGACTTGTTTGGAGTCAAAAGAAAGTTACAAAATGAACTTTTGTTTGTTGGTGGTGGCTTTTAAGGATTTTACGATATTTTGGTGTCAAAATTCTTGCTACCTTGTCATTCTAGCAATGTGTGATAGAAAGACTACACAGTACATTACATACCTAAGGATTAATGAACAACTCTTGAGAGATCTGAAGGCCCACACCCAGGACAAAAAAAGTCACACGATACAAATTTACAAATTGATTGGATGGTTGGAACTTGAATGCATCTCTTATGTAATGGTTTTTTTTTTGAATAGGTTATAAATATTACTAAATAAATACCCCCGTCTTCCTCCGAACTCAAACAAAGGAGTGAACTCCCATATTCCCTGTGCGAGCATTAGTATTGGTGGTGCCAAAAATTTATTAATTTGGCATCACAAAAAGTTGCTTTATTTATTTTACTACCTCACTTTACAAAACACCTAATATTAGTGATTTTATTTTAGCATTCAACACAATAAAAAAAAAAAAACAATACAATAAAATAATATATATCTTTTAATAAAATTTTGTTTTTGTTTTTAGCGTCTAAAATACCGTGCACACGCAAAGATAGCTGTGCATTGTAGCTCCACAGCCAAAAAATTTGGCTCTCTCTACTGATGCATGAGCATTTTGTTATATTTGCTTAGTAAATTTAGCATTTTAGCAATTTGCTTCCACCAATACTAATGCTAGAGTGCATGGAGAGGTGTCATTCGGCTGGTCTCACCTTACCAACCCAGTGGTTGGTAAGTTTAAACTTTGGCCACACATGATACTTAACCTTATTTAATGTTATGGGCATTACAAGTTTTACTACATCAAACTTACAACTTGATGTATTAGAAATCTTAAAGAGATAATTCAAATTTTTATAAATGAATCGGTTGAAATTTGCCAGTCACATTTATTGTGACGTTAATTCATAAATTTTATCAAATCTTATATTTAACTTTAACATTTTCCAAGAAATGGTCATCGCAAGCACTTCGTGTTGATTAATTAATGCTTATATTTATAAATTCAAGAAACTCCTATGAACTAATGTGTTTTAAAGTATATTTTATGACCAAGAGAATGGAGTCAATGGAATTTAATTTCTTTTCATATATGGATTGAATCAATATGATGCTTACTCATAAGAAAATACCCATAGTTTTCTAAAAGGAATGTTACTCTTATGCTCGCATTTTCTACGAGTAATGTTTACTTTTGATCATATATAGTTGCCAACAGTGTCTAAACCAAGGTGGTCGATACCGTACCGGTACCGGCCGTACAGGCCGGTACGTACCGTACGGGTCAGTGCACCGGTACCGGTACACTTCTATTTTGTACCGGAAAAAATACCGGGCGTACCGGTCGCGTACCAGCCAATTTCAGGCAATACCGGCCAATACCGGGCGTACCGGCCGGTACAGAAAAAAACTTTTTTTTTTTTTGTTTTGTAATTTTTGAATTTTTGTAAGGACATAATAATAACTTATTTACACTAACTTATTAGTATTATTTGTTTTTTTAGTATGCAATGAACAACTAAGCTTTCTATTTTTAATATTGTGTTTTTTTTTTTTCCTTTTAATTAATACTAAAGTTTAAAACTATGAATAATTTTTTCTGAATTGAGGTAATATTTTATGATAAACTTTTATATTTACTATAATATAAGTGAAATATTATATGCTTATAACCATGGTTCTAGAGATTTTAGTGTGTGTATAATATATATATATATATATATATATATATATATATATAAAAAATAGCGGTAAACCCGAAACGGTACACCGATATTGACCGGTATCCGAAATATATCGTACCGGTGGCCAAACCGGTACAGCCTCCGGTACGGTATTGACTTCCTTGGTCTAAACCAGGGAAGTCTTTTTCGTACCGTACCGGCCGGTACGGCCGGTATTTACCGTTCCGGCACCTTGGCCGGTACAAAAACAAAGTTGTTTCGTACCGGAAAATATACCGGCCATACCGGGCCATTTCGGACATACCGGCGAAAAATTTCAGATTCCGGCCGGTAAATGCATACCGGACCGGAAAAAGAACTATGTTTTTTTTCACTCTCACCTTCCACCGGCGAGGCGGCGACGATCTCGAACCTCAGATTTGGCTGCTGCTGCTCCTTCATCTTCATCTTCTTCTTCTTCTTCTTCTTCTCTGGCGTCTCTTTCTCTCCCTCTTTCTCAGTTTTCTTCTTCTTCTCTGGCGTCTCTTTCTCTCCCTTTTTCTCAGCTTTCTTTTTGTTTTTTGAAACATAGCTTTTTTCAAGCCTGCCGGTCTGCCCAAGAAAGGCTTCTGCCCAAGAAAAGCCATCATAGCTTTTGATATTTTCAAAGCTTGAGATGATAGGTTGGCATTTATTGGGTGGGTGGGTCTTTGAGGGTTTTTTTTTTTTTTTTTTGGCTTTTCACTTTTATATTAATGATGATAACTCTAAAATATATATATATATATATATATATATATATATATATATATATATATATATATATATAAAGTTGTCAAAGTGATATATTAAGTTATTAGAAATATAATTTTGTATATTATATAAAATAATAAAAAATAGAGGTAAATCCGAAACGGTATACCGGTATTGACCGGTACCCGAAATATATCGTACTGTAGACTAAACCGGTACAACCTCCGGTACGGTATTGACTTCCTTGGTCTAAACAATGTGAACATATCGTAATACGAATTGCTGATATGTATCGTGCATAGCACTTACTACCATTTATGCATTTCTTGTACAAATCAGCCACACAACTAGATAGTTCATATATATGGTTGGTATTTTATTTTATTTTATATTTTTAATAAAATTATGTGACATTATGTTATAATGACAAAATGGAAAGACATATTTATACATTTACGATTTTGACAAGGCTTAAAAAAAAATTCAAAACTCAAATGGCATGTCAAATCACATGAAATTTCACATAATAAAACAAAAGAATGTTGTAAAAAGTTTTGTAAGCATAATATTACTTGGTGTGGCTCATTGGTCAAACAGTTTTAGATAGAGAGTAAACCTACCACTAAATTTGATAAATTAGGGTGAAGAGAAACAAAATCTATCGTTGTCCAACTCAATTGAACCACTCGACTAGACAAAGTGTTCAAATCAACAATTGATTGTAGCGGTTTCATCGAGTGGAAGGGAGAGGTGCAGAGTTAGTGGACTTTACTAAAGGGAAAGAAGGAGTTTAGCTCTATTGATTATAGATCTAGCTATCTCGTTAGTGCCGAAGTCTTAGCGAATAATGGATGAGGGCTTGAAATAAGAGAGGAAATGTTAGAAAGAGATTGGGGCTGGGAGAAAGGGGGGATATATGAGTGGATTGGGTTATGCGAGTGACAAGTACGCATACCTATTGGTTAACCGATAAGGGTTAGGTTTAAAGTTCAAAAACCCTTTGTTTTCTAACAGGTTGCGTTAGATCAAACAAGTCGATTGAGTTTTCTAGTCCGTTAAGCAACCATAATATTACACATCTAAGAGAATCGAGATGGCATAACATAAGGCACTATGACACAATTGTATGAAATGACACTTTTTGCAAGTCTCTAACTTAACTAAACACATTTGGCTCTCTCAATTGAAAGAGTCCAAAAAATGTCACTAAATCCAAAACAATAAGTCTACATACACAAAATTTCACAATTGTCAAGATGGTAAGTACGTTGTTCACCCAGTGATCCGGAGCCGAGCCAATCACATTGCCAGAAGGGGTTGTTAATGATGAACAAGAAGGTGGTCGATAATGTGGCTAAGATTCCGACATTGGCTAGTATGGTTGTGGGTGGACAATTCCAAATTTTGATGAAAACCACACTGACTATATTATATAGATATATATGCTTCTTCAATTCTTCACAAGCTAAATCGCAGAAACCATAACTCAATCCCCGTCTCGGATGTGCTTCTTCAGCCAAACCTCATATCTACCTAGAACTCAATCCCAATCCCAAGTCTACTTTTACCTACCCAATAGTCCAGTACTCAATTTCGATCGGCTACTTCAGTCAAATCAACCACAATCAAATTTCAAACCCATTAATTTTTCAAGGATTCAAACCCATCAAAACCTAAGATATAAAAATCCAAATATCAAGTAAATCATATCTAAATGACTAGTCCTGATTTAAATCTCACCTTTAAAGTTTGATCCAAAACCTAATGATTTTGGCTGCCTAATCCAATTGAAACTTTTGAACAAGTTGTTCCAAATCTCTCTATTTCTCTCAAGTGATGGTTGCTCAGTGGCAATTGACTACCGCGCCAATGTAGACTGCCACCAACCTTGCTGAAAAGTTGATCCATACAATGCGACGACGATTCGAGTTTTCAGATCACTAAGAGCATTCTCATCAGTTGTTCTATAAAAAAAAAGTCATTTTGACACACTAAAAGTCTACTTTATTATTTTACCATATCATTTTACAATATCTCATTTATCAAATATTTTATCCTTCAATTCTATACATTAAAATAATATTTACTACACATTAAAATAATAACAATTCCTCCACCACTGTCGCAACAACACCAACAGCCACCACTGGCACAAACCCACATCCGCCAGCGGCACCTTAAAAAAAAAAAACACACGCACAATCAGGAAAAAAAAAAATTTCACAACAACCCAAAAAATAACCACAACTACCTAATAATGACCACCACAACCACCAAATTGCCACCACAACCACAGTACCACAACCACAACTAACCCACAACCCACCACATTCACAAACCTCAAAATTCATCCCAAATCAAACAAACCCACAGCTTAGGTGGCGAGATTGGCTTTAGGCAGCTTCAGGCGAGATCGGTTTTAGCGGCTTGAGGATGAGAGAGAAAGAGAATGAGAGTGAAGAGGGAGCTGTGGAGGACGACTATGGCTCTGGCGAGATCAGCGACTTCGGCAAGATCAGCGGCCAGATGCTGAGAGAAAAGAACGGACTTAGATGAGAGAGAGAAAGAGAGAGAGAGAAAGTCTCGAGTGAATATATGAGAGAGAAAACCCGGTGAATAAACAAATAATAAAAAATTTTGGCATTGATGTCCATACCATCTTATATTTGAGACGGTACTGTAGATATATGCCAAAATTTTTGGCATTTGAAACATCTGATGAGACTCATATTTTGGAAATTTTGTGTGCCAAATGCCAAATATTTGACATTTGGCACATTTAGCACACCTGGTGAGAGTGCTCTAACCTTGACAACTTAACTCCAAAAGGCCCCTACACTCGATCAAACCAGGCAATTAATAATTTTTGTGGCAAATTGTTATTGGTAAGTAAAAAAAAATAATGTTAGTAGCGAGGCCAAAAGTGATCAATAAAAATATACTCATATATTGTGAAAAATATTGTATAAATTGTAGCATTACTCAACCTAAAACTGATTTGGTGCAAATAAGGCACCCTTTGCATCTTTGAGCGTTGAAGTAAATTGTCACCATAAACGAATTATTTCAAATTGATGTTTTTTTTTTTATGAAAAATGTTTTTCTAAATCATGATTAGCTCAATGGGATCGGATTCTATATAACACAAAATATTCTCACATAAAAGTACATGTATTTGTAGTAAACAAGCACATACATAAATACATATACATACATAATATAAAGACAGTAGTAGTGAAATTTCTAAGCACTGATCCACAAATTGATCAAGACAATTCTTCCTCATATATATACTTAAAAAATTGAACACCCACAGCCCACAATTCCTCGAACTTAAAGTTGGACCATTTCTATCGATCCATACTTCGATCTTCTTCAAGATCTCGAGTTTGTTTGCGCTTGATCTCAACCTTAGAAAAACAATACACCCATATCTGATTACGATTATCCGATAAATGACAATATTTTCTAATAAGTCCCAACCAAAAAAAAAAAAAAAGCAAAAAAATCAAAAGGACTCGTTTTCTTTTTTCAACATCAAGAGCCACATCATCAACAAGATCAACCGTTAGATTTATTATTCATCTCTGCAGCTCCATCATACGCGTGAAGTCCTCGAAGCACACGAACCCATCTCCGTTCTTATCAACGCCGTCAATCATTCTCCGGCAATCCTCTAACGTGCAACGCTCGTCCCCAATCGTTTGAAACACCGACAACAGTTCCTCCGCCGTTATCTTTCCGTCGTGATCCGTGTCGAAGAAATCGAAAGTCTCGCGGAGCTCCGTGTCGCCAGCGGGCCCACACGCGGATCCGACACGGGTCAGCAACGCGTCGACGCTGATGCAGCCGTGTCCCTCGCCGTCCACGTCGCTCAACATCATGGTCACCTCTTCTTGACTCAGTGGCTCGGCCCCGAGTCGACTCAGAAGAGCCTCGAGTTCTTTTCGGGAAACCATGCCGTCGTTGTCTCGGTCCATGAGCTTAAACGCCTGAACGAGTTCCATGTGCTTTTCGGCCGAAATCTCGCCCCAGTCGCCCGATTCTTGGGGTAAAACGCTTTTGGGTGTCCCGATATTTGCGATTTCGGTCCCGGAACCGGGCTTGTGAAGTGACGTGCACGAGTCGGAACTCGAGGAAGACGAGGTGGAGGAAGTTGAGGATCCGAATGAAAGTGGGTCATGGCGGGACACGTCCGGGCGGTTCTTCTTGGACCCGAAAAGGCGTTTCGGGCTGAGCTTGAGGGATTTGGGGAGCTTCATAATGGAAAGTGAGAGGAAATGGAGAGAGAAAGAAAGGAAGAAGAAGAAGAAGAAATGGGGTTTGGATGGAAAGAAGGAGGAAGGTAGAGGGGTTAAATGGGAGTGTGGATTCAGTAGCCATGGCAGCTTCCACGAAGCTTCCTCCAAAGTATAAATGTAATTTATACTCTCTCTCTCTCTCTCTCTCTCTCTCATATCTTTCGATAATATCTAATATATTTTTAGTGGAATTATAATATTATATTCTAATAATATTCTATATTATTGAATTATTTTATTGTGTTGTCTCTTATTTTGGAAAGGACATGTAAGTTGTAACCATCGGTTGTGTGATGATGGTATTTGTGACCATGGTAGGTAACATAATGGTTACACATTATTTATTTCCTAAGAAAACTATAGTGTTTGTTTGAGCATCAATAGGTTGTTTGAACAGTGTTTTATTAAAATATATAATTTTTGGTAATTATTACGTTAAATGTGTGACAAAAAGTGAAAAATTAGTATATTACATAAAAAGCTAAAAGTTGGATTATTTGCGAAAAAAATATTTAGACAAAAAGTAGAAAAAACTTTTAGCAAATAAGCAATTGCCCAACGCACTCTCTATTCCAGTTGATTCAATGGATAAAGTTGACTCATTTTGAAAAATGACGTGTGAGTTGTAACCATAAGTGTGATAAGAGCAATTCAAGCATTTACTAGTCTTTATTTTAGCTTGCTGCTGACATCATTTATTTATTTATCAGTAACAATTTGCTACATCAAAAATTGTGAAATTATTTGTCAGTTTATTTTGTGTCCAGAGTTTCTCGTGTGATGATGTTATTTGTGATTATAGTAGTTATCATAATAATAGTCACTTGTTTATTTGCTTATTTCTTGAGAAACTAATAGAGTCAACAGATAAAGTTTTGGTTGTCGAATAAGAGTTTTCGTTGGAATCTCATGTACACTAAAATTCAATTGATGTCTTAGCTTGATGATAAAAATAATAATTATAATGGAGTAGAGACTATAGATTAAAAAATTATTATATGTGTCAATAGTCTTGAAGGATGTTACCTAAATAAAAGGGCCATGTTTCATCCACCGCACTATAAATTTAGGGGGTTTCAAAATGCCTTATGTTGGAGAGAGTGAAATAATTTGGCCAAAGACTAGACACCACTTTTTCAATAAAATAAATAAAAAGTTGTGTCTATCCAAAAAAAAAAAAAAATTAAGGGATTTAGAGGGGTCTATTGGGCGGGGGCTCCAAACAAAAGATTTGCAAGTTTTCTGCTTGGTAGACTTGCATTTGGCTCCAAATTTAAAAGCCAACTTATTTTTATTATTTAGCTTTTTTTTCTATTATTCATGGGTCATACTGCACTTTTTGGTACTATTCATAAGTTCTACTGTACTATTTCAGCTAATTTTTACTTTTATTTATAATACTTTCAGCAAAAAATCTTCAATTTTAGAAAAATATGCGGATCTCAAACAGACTTTGATTGAGTCATAATCAGGTCTCCGCTCTACTTCAACTTCATTGGTTTTAGGTTGGAAATTATATCATATATAATACATTGAACTTGACCCACAATCAGAATGTGAAATAGTTTCTAATCGTAAAATAATTTTCTGTCAAGTGTTCATTTGAATTTTCCTAAGTTTGGCGTTAAGTAACCCACTTGTAATACTTGGGAAAAAAATAAAAATGATCACCTCACTTTTCTAGATAAGAATTTCTCATCATCATTAATGTTAAATATTTATGTATATAAAAATGATTTACAACCTAGTTCGTATTTAAATAAGGGAGATTCAATTTCATGGTTTAAAATCAATTATCAATTCTAATTTGGCAAAATAGAATTTTAAAGATGGAGGTACTAGTAAGGAATAGAATTGTAAATGACGTGAGATTATGCATAACCTTTAATTACTCAAAACTAATTCTTAACCAAACATTTTCTATTCAAAGAAAATGGAGAAGGTTTTGATCTTTTCAAATGCTGTGAAGTAATAACCATGAGACGGACGAACGTCACCCCATCATTCCAAGAACTCGAATTCAGACCCTACTTTAGATCAAGATCGTAACCATTGGCCCACGCCTCTTGGTGGTATCATAAACAACAATATATATTTTGTGTGAGAGAGAGAGAGAGAGAGCACTTATCAGTGATCACATATTACTTTTAAGATATAGCCTTTTTAAAACTTGATTTTATTGTTAAAAAAATTATTATAGAAATTGTTCGATCAAATAGTAAATACACTTTTACTTGTCACCGTAATCCTTCTAATAATTTTTTTTAAGAGAAAAAAAAATCCTTGTAATATTAGAGACAAGTTCTTGTAACAAAATCTTACAATATTTTCACGAGTGAGATGCTAAATTTTCATGGGTAAAAAGAATATAAAAAAAGAGATATATTACCTTCACAATAAATCAAATCATAGGTAACAATTTACTACTAGTTTTAAGTTAAGTCTATTATTGAAATTATTTTTTTACCTATCAATAATAGCTTGTCATCTAAGATTTATTATGAAAATATTCTGGACGTAACATTATTTAAAAAAAAATATTATACCAAAATTCATCTCAATAAAAAATAAAAATATTGTGAGATTTGGTTGGGTCTATATTCCTTCTCACGAGTGATGGAACATGAAAAGTAAGTATCGTTTTGATTTAATGTGTGAAACGTGGATGCGATTTTATGGAGGGAGGAACTCTTTTTGTGACTGCCACTTTGGTTGGTAGCTTTTGTGTTTAGGTTCCTTCGTTGATGGGGTAGTAATATGGAGAGAGACCAGCAGAAAGACTCCAGTGAGTTGGAATTATTATTGTTGTGAAAGTTCAATAAAGGTGCTTTATTGCTAAAGGTGTTCATCTTTATGGGACTCACCTCACCTACTATTTCACTTTCGGAGGGGAAATTCTTGGGTGTTTTGGTTAAGGAGTATACAGTTACAAATTATTTTATAATAATTTTACAAATTATTAATGTGATAAATTTTTACCGATTTTTTTTAGATCTATCACTAGTATCATATTTTTGTTTATCAATAATCACTCATCATATTAACTGTTTATAAAATTGTTTGTAAATTTAACATTTTTCTTGGTTTAAGTTCGCAATTTGAGTATATAAAAGAAAAGTGGTATGCTGTTAGTGCTTTTCAATTTATTTATTTTATTTTTTGATGAAAGAAATATGGAGTGCTCGCAAGCGTGGTCATTGCTTCTACTCACGTAAACCCATCATGCATAACATGGGACTGCCCAAGCAATAATAGGACTTATCAGTACTCAAATCTACGAACCTACAATTCCAGACTCACAAGTATGATAAGTCATAAAGTGTTTCCAATCACTAACTCGTTTGGTAAGAGATTTCTAGTAATGTTGTTTAAGTGTTATGAAAATACGTGTGGATTAAAAAGTGTTGTGAAAATACGTGCTGTGATGTTTAAACAATGGGAAATGATATGTCCACAACATTTTTACAACAAATCCTAAGTGGCAGGAAGTTACTGGTTGTTATTGTTGGGGCAAAAAAGTAATCTTAGTGTTAGGTTCAAATTTGAACCAATAACAACTAACCACCTATGATTTATTGTAAAAATGTTGTAAAAATGTTGTGGACGTAGCACCTCTCTTAAACAATATTCCCAAACACCCCAACTACGCTAGTAAACATCCCCCTAAACTACACTGGTAGGGCTTTTCAAGATATGTGGTTCATTGTTGAATGGACCAGTAAATAGATTCTAAAGATTGGTTTATCTTGGATTCTCAACCGAATTGGGAGGATTGGATCCCCTAACTAATGGGGAGATTAGTTGAACTTCTTTTTGATTGGTAGAAATAAGATTTCTTTTGACTGGTACCTGTTCAATCGGCTACTACATAAGAAAAGGGTAGGTGCAATGCAATCCCTTTCTTAGTTTTGTTTTACATTTCCGACAATATGTATAGGGATTAGCGAATTTGGCTTCCGTTCTTTTACCATCTTCACTTTTTATTAAACAAATAAAAATACAATTTAATTGGTCTAAACATTAGAAGTTGGAGTAGATACCACGAATCCATATCATGAACATCGTTTAGTAGTGTATAGGAGTTGGACTTACTCAATATTTAGAGGGAGTTTGACATCCTTATTTTACCTAAAAATGTAGGACCACATTCCTTTCTGCAATAACTTTGCCATAACTCTAATATGGTGAGTGATAAAGTAAAAATAGTAGTATTTATGTGAAAGTGGCAGACGGTCAGTCATAATTTACCATATAATTTTTTTTCTTTAATTTATTGCCACATAAGATAATTGTGGAAAATAGTATAGTTCTAAAATTATTTTATTTTACGGTAACTTATTTATTAAAATGTGTGACGAAAAGCACTAAATAAATTTACTTTTTTTAAAAATAGTTTATTTCGTATAAGTTGAGACAAAAACTAGATTTCCGCAAAATGTGAAATGAATTAATGTGTTTAGAAATTGTTGAAAAAAAGTTTTTCTTTTGGCTTTTTTTTCTCATCTTTATTTGCAAATAATTTAACTTTTAGTTTCTTTTTTAATAAAGAACTAGATTTTAGTTTTTTTGTAACACGTTTAATATAAAAGTTACAAAAACCTCTATATTTTGATAGACACTATGAAAATAAGCTACCGAACATCTAGTTTTCACTATGCAAATAAGAAATTCTCAAAGGGACACCTAGTCTTCTACTTTACACACGTGCTAAGTAGTTTATTAAGATAAACTTTTAGAGTGAAGGTTCCACATGATGGTAGCAAAAAGTAGTGATGATTAGATGGGCTTACTTAGGTGAGTGAGCTGAATGGATCAAAAATATATTGAACATGTGACGTGAAATTAGAGAACAATTAGAAAATTAGTGTCTATTTGGGAATTATTTATCTAGCTTTTTGGTTTTTGCTGAAACTTGAAAGTATTGTTAAATAAAATAAGTTGATTGTATTTTTTCTGAAAGTATCGTAGAAAAAAGTACAATGAAATTTGCAAGAAGCTAACCATAAAATGGGACTTGCAATAAGCTAACTGTGGCTGACCTTTTTTTTATTTATTTAGTCACAAACATTAGGTGGAATTGAGACTCGCAAATAGAAACTATGGTTGTTTAAGGAATAAGCTAACCGAAACAAAAAATAAGCACTTTGTTTGACTTACCTCCAGTACTTTTTTAGCTAAAATTTCCTTTTGTTTTAATGTGAAACTGCTACATCATCCACTAATTAAATAAAATGTGGAGATTAAAACCCATAACCACTTGCCAATGTATATTTAAAATAACTTGAGATATCTAGTTAAAAAACTACTGGAGATAAGCCAAACTCTATTTTTTAGGACCTATATACGGTTCATAAACTAAGCAAAATTCTAGCTGAAAATTGGTTCCCAAACACAGATTAACTAATTTGGATTAGATTGTACTTTAACTTTAATATGATTGACATTGTTCACTTAATTATGTAGGTTTAATATATCTACTCATTTATTGAATATGCTTTTACACTTTATTTCAAGAGTAAACTCAGCTACCACACTATTATTTCAAACCTAAACCTAGCTACCACATTGATTCTTATTTAGTTTAAAAGTATTGTAACTCCTAACTATTACAAAACTTCATCGAAGTTTTCTAGCAATATTTTTATTTGTCAAGACTTCGTTTTATTGGATAAATTTGTCTTATAGCTTTCGGTGTAAACATTAGAGAGTTCTTGATGGATGAGTGCCTCTTAATGAGGTCTTAAAAACCTCTTGGCTATGACGTTAATCTGTCATTTTCGTTGAAAAATTTGCATAAAATTACCTAAATCAGATATTACTCTAAAAGGCATGCCTTTTTTATGTCGTGATGAGATGTTGCATTTTTTTTTTTTTTTTTGTGATGAGAATGAGATGTTGCATTTGAGGAAAGGAAAATTAAAAAAAAGAAGACTATATGCATGTTACGATGTCTTTGACGAAGATCAAAGAGGCTCGAACCCTCCAACACGTAATATTATGCATATAAAAATCAATCTCAAAGAGTCATATATGGTTATTATTTTAAGTAATTAATAATGGTAGTTGTATATGTCCCTTATTTGTCTTCTGCAGAATTTCCTTTCCCTTTCGTGGCTTGTTTATATATTATATTAAATTTTGAGTGACTTTCACTATGTTCAATTTTTTAAAAATTAATATTTTAAAAAATATGATGATTATGTTAAAACCTAACTATTACTGAATATACTTTTAAGTCTTTTTTTTAATAAAAAAGATACTATAATAAATAGGTTTTTCTTTAGAGAGTTTAAACTTATGGCATCCGCTCTTGATGATAGTTCTTTATTATTAGATCAATATACCAATCGGTTTTTGATGTAAGCGGGAATTGAACCACAGATCTCTTATTTAATATTCAAACCATTATATTTCATTTATATGTTTTATGACGATACATAACCCCCCCCCCCCCCCCTCCCTCTTTTCTAACCCTCACATTTGTTCCCTACAATCTTTTACAAAAGATTGAAAATATATAATTTAGATTAGAAAGGGGTGTGTACATGGGTTAATATAAGAGAGACAAATTTGAAAATGTTTTAAAATATGGGAAAGATAAATATTTATGAATATTTATTTATTTTAAATCTTAGAGGGACGAAGAATAATTATAATTTATTTAAAAATTATTGATTAAGTGATAGAATTTATATACATATCAAATGATTAATTTCATTAGGTATTAACGGCAAAATCTTTTTAAAAACTTTGATTTGTCATTATTATTATGTTCAAAGTGTTAAATATTTAAATCAAAAGCTTAAGACTAAATTGATATCTGCATCAAGATTCATTTGGAATATTTCTAAAGAAAAATTCAAGTATTTATGACAAATATTTTTCAACCCAAAAACCCTTAATCCTTTACGAACTCTGCCCTCTTCTTCTTATTTAACCAAAATGACTTGGAATAATGCTTACACAATCTCCTCTATCCTCTTCTTCTTACTTAAAAAGTAAAAAGGGAAAAAAAAAAAAAAGAAAAAAAAAAGAGTGTGCTTAGAATATTTGCCAGTGGCATTATACTTTCTATTACATCTTGATATTTGCTTCGGATATGGTCTATTTATTTATTTTCCGTAGGATTTGGTAAATCTGACATGCACATGATGAATGATTTTAATAATGAGGAAAAGAAGGTTGGTTTGTTGACTATTAATCATTGGCAGATATTCTAGGTAACACCACAGGCACAGGGAAAACAATGATCGGAGCAGATGGATACATTATCAAGTTGCATCAATCTTCTGTTATCAAAAAAAAAAAAAAAAGTTGCATCAATCTTCTTGCATTGCATTTGGTACTTTGGTTATTAATATTTTGTTTATGAATTTCAGTCTATTGTTTTTTCCTCCCTTTGTTCAATTTCTTACCTATTAAAAAAAGGAATTTACTAATGGGTGCCCCAAGGGCACACAATAGTATACCATTTTTGGAAAAAGTTTTATCGAAAATTGAAAAAATTTTAACAGTTTTTTTAATTCTCGATAAATTTTTTTCAAAAACGGATGGATTAAGGGCACACATTAACCAGACTCTTAAAAAAAAATTGAGCTTTGTAAGTTGTACCTCAACAGAGTTGATATTTTGAATGGAGACTTAGGGTCGTTTAGGAATAGTTTATTTAGCTGAAAGTTTAAAAGAGTCAATTTCGTACCAGAAATTGTTTCGATTTAGCTAAAAGAACGATATATTTTGGTGCTGGTCAATACCGGTGTACCGTTTTGGAAATACCACTATATAGCATATATATTCAATTAGAAGATCATAATAAATTATTAAGAGTTTTTAAAAATATAAACCCTTTAATTACTTTTTTTTAATGTGAATAAATCCTTAATTACTTCTTCATACTGTATTAATCATATTTATTTTTTTAAAACGGTATAAATTGACCCATTAATCTAACAAATAAAAAATAATAATGGATATAATTTTAAAACGTCACCAAAATAAACATGCATTAAAGAATAAAATATTACACGTACTGGTGTACCCTCTAGAACCATAAAAAAGATGAGTCAAAAAGTAGGAAAATGTTAACAAGCACTGTTTGGTGTTTGTTAAGATTTCCCGTAATGAATTGTGTTAATAAAAAAGATAAAAAATTATTAAAAGAATTGCCAAAAAGGATTAAATAAATTGATAAAAAATTGTCAAAAATAATAAAAAGTTGTAAAAAGTTAAAAAAAAAAAAGTGTACAAATTGTTGTTAACAGACGTCTTATGGTGCCCGACAACATAACCCAAAAAGTAAAAATTGTACTAAAAAAAACCTCTTCACATCTAGTAATTCCTTACGCCTATGACCTACCCATCTTATCTGGCTGACACAAGCAAACAAAAGAAGCAAAGTGACATAAAAAAGAAGTAAGAAATGTCATTCAAAGGTGCTGGAACCAAGACAAGGTTAGGAAACAAAAGTTCCTTATCAAAAAAAAAAAAAAAGAAACAAAAGTTTAAAAGTTAAAAGCTTGATAAAAGAAAGAGAAGAAGAAGCAGCAGCAGCACTAGTAGATCATGAAGATGACGATTTGCAGCTAATGAAGAAATAGTAACAGTGGTCGACCAAGAAGACACAACAAAGGCCGACCAAGAAGAAACAACCATGGTCGACGAGCAAGACATAGTAGCGAGAGATGAGAGAGAAGAAATGAGGTGAGATGTGTACTGGTTCGGTTTACATTTATCGGCCGAAATAGCTAAAGCAGCCGGAAAAGGCCAGTACATGCCGAAACAGGCTGGAATAAAATCTGGAACGATATGGAGGGTTAATTGTACCGCTTTGGTGACCGGTACGCTATTTTTCGGCCGTACAGCCTAGTACAGTACGAGATTCTTGAAAACTTTTAGTTAGAAGCGTAGGAAGAAAAAAAAGAGTTAACTAAATAGTACAGTAGGATTTATGAATAGTATAAAAAAATACATTGAGCCTCATGAATAGTACAAAAAAGAAGTTAAAAACTCAAATAAACTGAAAGTAGATAAGCACATCCCAAACATACTCTTAATCAAATCTTTCCATTTCATTGTACTCCCAAATCATAAAATTAAATAGCTAAGTAAAGCTACCTACAGAAGCTTTTCAACAATTGCATTTGCTTTTTATGTTATTTATTTATTTTTATTCATTTTGACCTACTTGCATGAACTTTGTGATGATCTTTCACGTTAATGGATTCAATTTTTTATGGATATATTTATGGTTCAAATCTTTCTATCTCATTGTACTATTTAGTCATAAAAAAAAAAAAAAAGACCTAGAAGCTTTTCAACAATTGCATAGATCCTTCCTATGAGCCAACTTCGTTTTTTTTTTTTTTTTCTTTTTGACCTTGTTGTATAGACTTTGTGATGGTTTTTCACATTGATAAATCTATGTTTTAATGGAAGTGTTTGTGGTTCAAAAATTTTCATCTCATTATACTATCAAATCATATAAATAAATAAATATATAAGACCCACCTAAAGAAGCTTTTCAACAATTGAATAGATCCTTTCAATAGGCCAACTTTATCATTTTTACCTTTGTTTTTTAATATTATTTTTCCCTTTTTTTTTACCTTGTTGCATATACTTTGTAATGTTATTTATTTTTTATCGAAGACATCTATAGTTGAAATCTTTTCACCCATTATACTATTGAATCATAAAAAGAAATAATAATAAAAACTTGCCTAACTTTGTCTTTCTACCTTTGTTTTTTATTTTGTGGTTTTTTTTTTCCACCTAGGAAAATAGATCCATGCGTTAAAGGTGATGTTTATGTTTTAAATCTTTCCACCTCATTAAATTGTACTATCGAAACACAAAATAAATATATAAAAAAACCACCCAAAAAAACTTTTGAACAATTGCATAGAACCTTCCAATGGGCCAACTCTACTTTTTATATAGATAAAATTTAGCTACAAAATTGGTTGTAGTCTAAGGTTACAACATTACTCAATAGAATAAACATTATTACATATTTTGAAAATCTAACTATTGAATTGCATGCTCTTTACATTCTTAATACACATGCCAAATTTTGTGTCAATTAGATATTATTTACCATATGATTTATAAGCTTATATTATATGTATAATTTTAAACTATAAAAACTTGCAATTTAAACAATTTATTAATGACATAGATATTGATCTTTAATTTTCTAGAAATTTTGCAAGTATGGTAGATTTAGGAAGAAAATGTAATCCAATGGTAAATTTATTAAAATTTACTTACAATAAAAAAATATTGACTAAGATTGTAACCCTAAACTACAATTAATTTTGTAACTAAACTTTGTTATTTTTATATTACGTCTTTTTTCCCTTTTTGATCTTGTTGCATAGACTTTGTGAAGATATTTTGATCTTCTATGCTGATAGAACCTAGAAGGCTAGAAATGAATGAATTTGTAGACCCCACGAAACCGTGTGAAGCTAAGCATATTCTTTAATCTAGGATTATAGATTTATTCTTCACTATTCTCTTTAGTTTGCTTATGGGAAAATTATTCTCATTGAAAGTATCATAAGTCACAATGCCGTATAAACTTGATCCAACTCTTTAAAGTCTAGCCTCCTTTTCCATATCTTAATTTTAGTCCACAGTTTCTGCCAAAGCAACTATACCCTTCACACCTAATGATCCAATAATCTTCCTTTAACTATTTGTACATTAATTAAACTTTCAACTCACTTATTGTTTGTGTTTAATACTTTAATATCGTCTAAGTATTCATGAAAAAAAAATCAGTCATCTTTTGGTAATGATTGGAGGAAGTCATGCGCAAGTTATGAAACCTGTTCATGTCCCAAGCTCGAGGCCTCAGATTCCATGTTCAATTCATGCCTCACTTTGTTTTTTTGAGCACAGGATGCATGCCTCACTTGATTCAAAAGAAACCATAATGTCAGTCAGTCAAAAAAAAAAAAAAAAACATAATGTCTCTGTTGAAGGGAGGAGAAAAATAATAATATTTATATCTTTTTCAGAATAATATCTAACACAAATCTAGCATTTATGCTTTATTTTGACTGAAGTTTGAAAACTTAAAAGAGTGTTGATGGTACAAACTTTACGGCATATAGACGTGTTACTACTCACCAAAAACAATTCAAATATTCATTTATTAGATTGTTAAAACACACTAATTATGTTTATTGTTACATTAGTTTGTAATTGTAGTAAAACTTGTAATACTTTTAATGTTTTTGCTAAAATTTGTGGTACCTTTAGTATTTTTGGTTTTATATCTTAGTTTAAGAAAATGTTAAATGTACTACAAATTTTACTATAAAAAAACTTATAAACTGATGTGACAATGTATGTAATTAGTGGATTTTATTCACCTAATAAAAGAATGATTCAAATTTATTTTAGTGATTTGTGACACATCAATGTGTAAGGTTTATATAATAAAATTTATAGCATTCCTAACACATAAATAATATAGTCACACGATGCTATGCTCATGTTCACAAATTCTTATTTTCTCAAAATAAAGAATATAATAATTTTAAGTTACAAGTTGTAACAGCAATCAGCAAATAGCTAGTTATATTTTAAGTATAAATTGCGTGTTCTATTTTTATAAAATTGGAATTTAAATTTTAAATATTTTTAAATTGTATCAAAAAGTAGTTATATTTTAAGTATAAAATATGTGTTCTAATTTTATGGAATTAGAATTTTAAATTTCTCAATAACCTTTATGGTCTTAATTTGTCTAATTGTTAAATCATTATCAATTGGATGATAGGGTTGTTATCTTAGGAAGTATAGGAAAGTGGTTTCTAATTGCATTCCAATTTTGTGCCAAGCGTTCTTCTAAATAAATCAATAATTTAATACTAAGTTTGTTTAGATTTTGAATGCACTTCAATTTAATGCTGAGTATCTTTTCGATTATACTATAATTTTATGTTAATTATATTTACATGTAAATTCATGTATCTAAAGTTAGAAAATATAAAAAAAGAATCAATTCAAATTTATTATTTTCTATATAATAATATGAATATGATATTTTTTTTTTGAGTAAATAGAAAAAAAAAAGTTTGTAAAGTTGTGATTTACAACTGTTTTGTATTGACTTTAATTCCGTGTCAAATTTGATTGTAATTTTATTTAATCTTTTATATCTTGTATTTTATGTGGGATTTTATTATAAGGATTGTGTGTTAGAGAGAGAGAGAGAGAATGTGAAGACTCAAGCTTCTGAAGGCAGAAGAATTCTTGCGGGTATCTCGCGACTAAGCATCTCACGAAGTCCTACACATTACTGGAATGTGAAAAGTCATGACAGATGGTGACAACTGGTTTTCGCGAGTGTCTCGTGAGTAAGGCATTCCCGCGAGACACTCGCAAAATAGTCTGTTTTGCTATTTTGTCCTATTTGCTCCACTACATTCTCAACCACACTATATATACCATCATTACCCACATATTGAGTAAAGAGCTTTTCAGAAGAGAAAACCCTAGCCTCCACCCTTGAGAGTGTGAGATTGTCATACCCACAATTCTTCACACAATCCATTGTGGTTTTCCTCTACTCTTACCTCTCCATTTCTAAATCCTTGAGAGGTTGATAGCCTAAACACTTAACACACTCTTTCAAAGTGTCAAGTGAGGATTTGGTGTTGCTGGGAAGTATTGGAAGAAGCCAAGCTTTGGCGGATGCAATCGGGTGTATTGCGGGATCCAAAGAGTTAGACAAGACACGGTTCCGAGTAGCCTTCTTAGAGTAAGAGCTTGGAGGGCTTAGGTACATCGGGTAGATTAGGCTCGGAGGATCTCTTGCTAACCCATGTATCCCAACTGATTGTCTAGTGGATCGATTACCGTTTGGAGGGTGGCAGAGAAGTTTTTCACCAAGTTCTTCGGTCTTCTCTTCGATAACATATCGGCGTGTTATCTTGTGTTTGCATTTCTCTTTCCTACTCTTTTACATTCCATTATACTGTTGTGTTGCTATGATTATGGATTAGAGTAGTTTGTTTGTTTATACGCTCGTATTTACACTATTTTGCACTTAGTATTAAGTTAGTGTAAAATCAATCAAGTCGTAACTTTATTTTGGGGGTCTAAATAGCTCTTGTGTTTTTAACACAAATCCGAGCTCTTAAGGTTAAAAAGCTCCACACATATATAATTATTGTTCTTTACACATATGCGTATGTAGAGATTATATGTTAGTTATATATAGAAATGAGACAAAAATGTTTTTTAATGAAATTTATAGATGGATTTCAACTTTATTAATGTGGATTTGAAATGATAAAAAATGTTAAATATTATTTTAAAATCATAACATCACAAGTATTTTTGTTAGAGCAACATGATCAGATTCAAATCATCATTCATTTGCATTAAATTCATATCAATGGATTTACTTTAGTAAATTCCTTTAGAAAAAAAAAAGTGATTACTCATTGGATTACTTGAATTTTAAATACTCAGATCCAATGCCACCTTAAGGAATTAGAATCATTTTCTTTTTGCTTTGAAAGTGTTATAAATTAACCATTTCATTTCTAAGATGTAATTTTGAACATACGAAGTTTAAATGATGTCACATTATTTAAATCCCATTTTACTAAATAAAGGATGATAACTTGTGGTAATAATAACCTTTGTGGTGTCCCTTATTTTTTGTTCAAATCTCACCTCTCCCTCCTCCAATATTTACCTATTAAAAACTTAATTTTTATTAACTGCATCAATTGAACGTTAAACATATGAAAATTAGATCTTTATTATAAAATGGCACGAATCAATTTTGCAAATAAATTTAGAGGAGCATATCTGTATTTTGTATTTTGAAGATGGGCTGAATCCCATACTATTTTTTTAAACAATCAGGGAAAATAGCATCAATGATTAGAAATTTAGAACAAAAAACTTTCTATGACTGTTACATTTAATCCATTAAATGATTTCATTAATCTCCAATGAAAAGATAGAATAAGAGTTTATATACGACTCTCTCAGCTAAAAAAGAAAAAAAGAGATTTTATATATAACTCGGTTAAGATTTTTTATTTTTGGATTTGACACTGTATAGGTGTCAAACTGTCAATAGATACACATTTAAATTTGTAATATTCACTATGAATCATGAATTTGTTCCATATTAAATGGAGAGAATTTTAATCGACAGTTAAGTCCTAGTCTTCTTAATGGATCCAGTTAACGGGTGCCTTAAAAGCAATTGTTAATGGACTATTTTAGGAAAATTTTAATATCACTTTTATAGAAAATATAAAAATATATTATAAAATATAATTATTTTTTCCAATAAAAAAATTTAAAAAAATTTCTAAACTAATGTCTTTGTGCATTGGTTAACTTTTTCCTTTCTTATGATATGAAGTATTTTGACCCAAACAAAAGTAGCTGGAAGCCACAAAAAATTAAAATTATTAGGTCCATCGGAAGACGGTTGAAATGGTTCTCTCAACAAATAAAATATTGCTATTGGATATACATCACTGTAAATTTCTTTAAAATTTTCTCCCCCTCTACCTGTGTGTGTGTGTCAATATACTTAGTATTCTCAAAAGAAAAATAGTGGGCTAATCCCACGTTGAAAAATGAGTGTGAGTTAAAGAGATTTAAAGCTTGTGCTGTATATCCAAGAATTAGACATTTTTGGATATATACCGTAAGTTTCTTTAAGACATTCTCACTCTCTCCTTGTGTGTGTGTTAAAATACTTAATATTCTAAAAAAAATAACAAATAAAATATTGCTATTTATGCAAATGTGACATTATTTGGTGATTTAGTTATTGTACTAATTAAGAAGTTAGCCAACATATTTGCATATGTGGTATTATTTCATTGATCAGGAAGAATACTTCAATAATCTTTCTGATGGACCTAATAATTTCTTAGCAAAAACAGAAGAGGTTGGATCGAGAGACCACCATAATTATTAGCCCTTATGTAAGACGAATTTCACATCAAGACTATGAATATTCCAAGCATCTTATTTATTTATTTTGAGAAATGATATGTCCACAATATTTTTACAACAAATCATAAGTAATAGGTTGTTACTAGTTGTTATTGTTGGGGCAAAAAAATCATCTTAGTGTTAAATTTAAATTTGAACCAATAACAACTAACCACTTGTGATTTGTTGTGAAATGTTGAAAAATATTGTGGACGTAGCATCTCTCATTTATTTTTAATCCCTACGGAGGCTCTGTGAAGTAGAAATTATCTAGTGATATCTAGTTGTCACAAATTGCGGGATTTATGGGTGGGGTTGATGGATGAATTTAGAGCATTTGTTTACTGTGGAATGCTATATTTACAATATTTTCATAATAAATTTTAAGTGATAGATTGTTAGGGATTGTTAATAGTGGACAAAAAAGTAATTTCAATGATGAGTTTACATTATAACTAATAATAACTTACTACTTATGATTTGTTGTAAAAATATTGTAGATGTAACATTTTTTTTTGTTAATAGACCGTTAAAAGAAATTTCTGATACTACTTTTATGAAAAATATAAAAAATATTAATAAAAATCAAATTTTTTTATAAAAATATTTTAAAAAATATTTCATAAACTAATATGTGTAGGACAGTTGTTATTTTTTCTTCTTCTAAATTTATTGACTTGTTACTTTCATATTCAAAACAATTTATGGCACAACAACTTCACTTATTACTTAGAATTATCTAGTAAAAATGTAAAATATGGTCGGGGCCAGGTTGGCACAGGTTGCTAGATTTATTGAGTTGTTTACTTTGGTATACTAATATAATTTATGGTTCAACAACTTCATTTATTGTAACTTAGAAAAACGTGAGTGAGTGGGTGAACCATTCTCGGAGCGAGTGAGGATGTTAGCTTAAAAGTGTTTTAATGTGGGATTTCTTTTAAATTATTATTTTTAGGCGAATTTGAGTTTTAAAAAAGTTTAAATACAAAATTAGTTGTAAATTAAACTTAGAGATGAATTTTGATAAATCTATTATTAGATTGTATCTTCTTCTTATATTTTCTATACTTACAAAATTTCTATAAAATTGAAGATTAATAGCTATGTCATCAATAAATTGTTTAAATTATAAGTTTTTGTAGTTTAAAATTATGCATAAAATTTGACATGTGTATTAAGAGCGTAAAGAATATATAATTTAACGGTTAAAATTTTAAAATATATAGTAATATTTATTTTGATTTAGTAAGATTGTAGTCTTAGACTACAATTCATCTGGTAGCTAAACTTTATTTTTTAAGTTTTATGGTTATAAATTAACCATTCACTCATTTTTTTATTTACATATAAAAAAAATTATTCAGAATTTTAGAGATTGCCTCAATTATACAAATTTATTCGGGTTGAGAATTGGTGAATTGTGCAGCCTTTATCTAAATTTTCGATTTTGTTTCTGCTTGATAACTAATTCTTGCACCTGAGGACATGAATAATTAACTCACTTGCCTTATTTTATACACATGGTCTGGAAATAAAGACATCATTTTGTAAAAAAGATACAGTAAGCAAACTTTTTTTTTTTTTTTTAAATAATCCAGTAAGCAAACTTAGGTTGGAATGATTTTTCTATCTCAGAAAAAAAAAAAAAAAGGTTGGAATGATTTAAATTTTTTTTTTGACTGTTTTACAATATTTAATAAGGTGAAACTCATTTAACATACTTATCCCATACTAGATTGTGTTTTCTATGTTGTAAAAAATTTAATGAGAACCAACCAAAAAACAGTACTAACATTTTCAAAATATCAAAAGCATTTTGTTTTGGCTGTGTCAAAAACAAATGCAAATGGCCGGTAATGTGTTTGTTTGGGTGGTTTTAATTATTTAAAAAGAAATTTGAATAAATATAAATTGCACCTAACAAATAAACTGATGTATAAATTGGACCAATTAGGTCCTAAGAAAATGACTTAACTTAATTTTTAGGTAAGTGTCCACAAAGAAAATATTTCATAACTACTAGTACAAGATTTTTTTTTAGATGATAACCACTATTAGAATTTTAAAGAGACTAATACAAGTCATTTCCATTTTTTCTTTATTTTTACATTTGTTAACTAAACTTCCCAATCATCATGCCTAACAATGCTAGAAGCTCTGAGTCTCTGACACATTCTTCATTTTTATGGAAAATATTTTCTGAGGAAGATGCTTTCTTCTAAATTTTTTTAAAAGATTTATTTTCTTTCATTTTGTTCTAATTTTTAAAATGATCGATCTTGAAAATATTTACGTCATTTGGCTTGCAAGTTTGGAAAAAGTGTAAGCGCAGTAGCAGTGTCGGAGGTGGCAAGGATAATTGTGGCCTAGTAGTAGTAGTGTTCATGAGTGTGATGGTGGCCGAAAGTGGTGGCAATCACAACAACGCAGCTATTGACAGGCACAAAGGGAATGGAAGGGAAGGGAAGGGAAGGGAAGGGAAGCATAAAATGTTTTTTTTGTCTCTTTTGAATTATTTTTGTTAATTTAGAAAAATATTCTCTATTAAACAATAATTTTTGTCATACCAAATATTATAGAATACATAAAAGTAAAAAATAAGAGGGTGTTTGGTATCACAACTTAAACAATATTACACGTACTTTTACATACTTTTTTACCTACACATATTTTCAAAAAATACCAATAACGTTATTAGAACAGTATTATCAAACGGACCCTAAATGTTTTCAGTCCAAACAAATTCTAAAAAAAATGTTTCCACAGAGAATATTATGGAAAAGTGTCTACTTCCACTGTTCAAATTGTTTACTTCTTCTCCCTTCAAACAAATAATATAAAAATAGCTTACTTTATAGCAACATATTTGTTTTTTGCAATCCTCCTAATAAAATATCATACAATCAAAAGAATAACAAACCCTACCACATGTGATAGACTTGGAAAGTTGGACAAAAAAACAAAGATAAAAAAGTCATACTTTTTCTCTATCTCTTTTCATAGTGGGAACTAGCTGAAATTAAAAGGTAAGCTGTGCTCCACATATGCCAAGAAATTTACCAAAGTAGAGGAAGAAGAAGGAGTCAGAAAGTGACATTGCTATAAATGAAGAAAGCACGTTAAAAAAAACAAAATTAGAAATGTTACGTTTATAATATTATATATATAGACAAATCACAAGTAGTTAGTTGTTATTGGTTCAAATTTGAACCTAAGACTAAGATGACTTTTTTGCCGCAACAATAACAACCAGTAACAATCTGTTACTTGAAATTTGTTGTAAAAATATTGTGAAAATATTATAGACATATCATTTAAAAAAACAAAAAAGTTCCACAATTTCGGCAGAGTTTAGCTTTGAAAAGCGCCGACAAATAGCAGCACGCGGAAAAGGCTAAGCACACGGAAATTTCTTTAAAAAACAACAGTGGAACACAGAATACACACGTAAAAAATTACAACTAGACATTCACTTCACTTATATTACTATGCCATTTTCTAAATGACAGCCTACTATCCATACAATACCCCCCAAAAAATAATTTTCAAGTGGACATTGTTGGACCACCATGCCATGCTCTTGAGAAAGTGACATTTTTTTTGTGTATTCAATATGAGAAGTGACAAATTTTGAGTGCATATTAAAATTCAAAGAAGGAGATGATGTTTTGACTCCTTGGTAACCACTCCTTTTTTTTTTTTTTGGTCTTTCATTTTGATTTATTATGCCATGGCCCATGGGCAAATTTTCCCCCCTTAATTCATTGAGAAAATTTAAGATGTACACCAGTCTATTGTGTCCCAATTTTCTCATAATTTTGATGTGATTGATTGAGTGGTGGAAAAAAAAAGTATTAGGAAAGGTTTTAAATTGAGCTTACGAACTGATGTATTATTAATAATAAAGTGGCAATTCAAATATTCATTTATGAGATAGTTAAAATTCATTAATCACATTCATCTTCACATTAAATTGAAAGTTTTATGTGATAAAATTCGTAATAATTTTAGCTTTTTCTAGAGAAAAATAATGGGTTTATATTTATATGAAAGTGACAAACAATCAGTTATAGTTTGTCACAAAAAATAATTGTGATGACAAGTAGGAGTATGATAAATGTTATGTTCCTCTAATAAATCTAATTCAACCAAGTTGATTTCGGTGTAATACTTAGGTATTCCTAGAATATAGAGAATGATATTCTCTTCTTTCACATTTATGATGAGATCCATTTATTAAATTTATAGTGGAGTCCATCATAATGTGAGAAGAAAGAGCATGATTTATCTTTACTCCGAGAGTACTTAAGAATTTTCCGTTTATTTTGCCTGAGTAGTCACACAATGTTATTAGCTGTTTGTGAATGTATGTATGAAATCACTTATTCACTATTCAATTCCAAGTGGGTTTGTCCCCATTTATTTGTTTGTGTGCGGCCAACGGAAAGTGGAAAGTTTCAATTGGAGTCAGCTGGTTCGGCTAAAACGGTGCAAAGTTATGATAAAACGTAAAAAGGATAAGAATAACGGTTATGATCCCAAAAAAAGAAGAAAAATAAAAAATAACGGTATATGTCACTCAATTGATTTCACTATTTCTTCATCTTGTAAAGCTAAGGTGTAATGATTACTTTCCTTTGTAAATGTTGACATATGAAGCTTTTGAAACTTGAAAGTGTTCTTTAAGAAAAAGAAAGCAATAAAATGTTTTATAACACAAGTAACACAACCCAACCCCACTTGACGGTGTTGAAACTTGAATGGAATGTTTTGCATGGAAAGTCTGTTCATATAAGTTTGATGAGTTGGTTGTTAAACCCAACATGAAGTTAGAAAATTTTACAAGATTGATGAACTCATGATTCCCATTGATGTTTCTTGTGAAACTTCTTAATGTCAAATTTGCTGAAGCAATCCTTGTGGAAAAAAGCTCCTGTTTGTACTGCTTTTGTTGGGTTTTACCTGTGTAAACACGCCAAGATTGATGGCTAAGAATTGAATTTTAGACCTTCACCCACTCTAGATGTGACTTTTTTATTACCTGACTTGGACAAAACATTGACCAACATTTCACAATTGTTGTCATAATTTATTCCCAATTAATATTTTTGAAGTTTGGGCTAAACCAACAATGTTTATGATTTTTCAAAACTAACCAACTTGGTTCTTAATGTTTTGGACAATGTTTAGGGATCAAGTTGGTTAGTCTTGAAAAGTCTTGAATTGGTTGGCATTAGCCAAAACCTTAGGGGTGTTAAACTATATTTTACCTTAATTTGTTTTAATTGGAACAATATTACTTCACTACTATTGATAACATTTTTTCATGTATTAATCATAACAAATTATGTCAACAATTGTGAAAAATGTTGTTAATATCGTTGATAATTAAAACATTTCAGCAGAAAATGGAATGACTTTGGAAACGAGAAGGTCATGAAGTATCTTATAAATATGGCAATGTGAAGTTGGTCAGGGTCATGGATCACTTGTCCTCTCCATTTCTTTAACCTTCTTGGACGGCCTAAGAAAGTTACAGGTAAATGCAGGCAGACCAGAAAGCAAGAACCCAACAAACAAGGTACAACCAAAAAGAAATCTTGTTATCTTTTGTTTCTTCCAGGATTTGCAAGGAAAGTTGGGATTTTTCTAACAAGACAGGCTTCCAATGTAACTCGTACAAGTTGCAATTGACCTGGTACATGAACTGCTTAATAAGTCGGCTAGAAAATGATTGAAATATAGGCTTGGGTCCAAGGATTAAAATTAGGAAGCCCAGCAATTCACAATTGACAGGTGAATGGTATCTTTGAACAGAACACAGGCAACATCAAGGAAAATAATCCAAGATTCTGGTCCTTCCAAATGTTGTTGGGCAACAGAGAATTTATATATAATTTGGGATATAACTAAAAGTTATTCGAAAAAATATTTAAAAATGTGGATTTTTAAACCATATTTTGCTTAAACACTGTATTATAGTCAGACTAGTGATTGTTAACTTGTCATTGGACCATGGACCTGAAGCTCTAATTTGGTATTAGATGGGTCATACCAAGAAGAATCTTATTTCTTTAGAGTACTGCTTGTAAGTTGTCTGAGACCATCTAAAACATACATAAAAAATTGAAGAGAATATTCACCTTTTAGCTGTCCCTTGGTATTATTTAGTTTAATGTTTAGTACAATAAAGAAACCAAGAACTTCTTCACAGTTGTTATGTCATTCTATTTTATTATATGAACGCACTGAGATTCAGTTCATAATATTGCTACAGTAGACTAACATAGTAACATGTGCCAATGGCTGTAAGTTTCAACAGGACATATAAACAAAACAGTATATAGTATTTACCCACATTATATATGAATTAATGAAATCCTTAACGACATGATACTTATGTTACAAAATCACATTCAAAAGGAAAATAATCTCAGAGTTGATCATGTTCTCCAGCACGTGCTTTTGCTCCAGCGCGCACAGATCTGATTCATTCATTGAAAAATAAGCACGACATTTTCAACTATGGTGTTTATATGCTGATGAACTAGATGCATGATTAGGATTACAGAATAAACAGCTTTATGCATCACTTCTACCATTTTGTGGAAGGTATTGTCCCACGTTTCAATGGCTACAATGAAGTAACCAATGGTACAATAAAGAATCATTGAAGCAAAATGGCTCTCAAAATCAACTATCTACAGCATGCTTGTTGATACAATCATCTACGACAGAATGGTCATCAGTGATACAATCCGGAATTGTCCCATCTGGAATGTCAGCTGTAATGACATTATCATCGCCAAATTCTGATCCAGAACTGGCATCAATCTCCTTTTCAAGAGAGTCAAGTTGAACACATTCAGGAACGTCACTGTTGTAACTTTCCGTGTCATGACTTCTAGTTGATGCTGTTAAATTTTCTTTCTTGACAACATTGAACACAATCCCATTATGAGTCCTTTCAGGCTGTAAAAGATCACCTTCATTCACCATTATGCTAGGACCATTAACGGTGACTTTATTGCCAAAATCCCTCTGATCAAATTCTGTGCTTTCTGAGCTTCTATCGGGTGTTGTCACCCTTGGGCTATGATAATATTGATTGTTGGCGACTATTTGTAATGCAAAACCTCTGTTCATCTCAGTATCCATATCCAAATTTTGGACAAAGTGTATAAACTTTTCTGCCGAAGTTGTCCTCATCAAGGGCCCACCAGATCTTGTCCAAGAATTTAACTCAACACTTTCAGATTCACTATCACTTCCATCATGCATATTCCGGTAAGTTCGCATACTTTTGACAGGACCTAATCCAGTGGATCCACCAACTCCATGATGAAATGAGGAAGCAACATCCGCAAGGTCTTCTTCAAGGGATCCAGTTGAATTCTCTCGTGCGATGCAATTCCAAGAAGGAATTCGTCTTGAACCACTAAATTTTGTGGTGCTGATTAGGCCATGAGAAGAAGCAGCAGCTCTCTCAGCACTCCTTCTGAGTCTACGCATGTGGTTGAGAATTGCGACACACTCATCAAGGACAAGCTCAATCCCACAGTTCGATTTTATGGCAGAAAGCTTCTCCCAAGTGCACCTTCTCCCTTGGTTTGCTGCCTTTTGGAGCTCCACATAAGATGGGTTTTGTAGAATTTTTGAATACTGGTACAAGATACAAGGATTGGAAAGAATAATTACTAGTCAGTTCCATCTTAAGAATTCTGCAATTGATAAAAACAAATGGAATTCTAAAACTAGGAATTAGATGCCTATATACTTGTTATACTGTTTCTTTGCCTATACCTGAGCAAGTGTGGCAGGCATAACAACGGTGACATCACCTTCCCAATCTTGAGCAAACAGCTTGGCAAGTCCCCCCAAAGGAAAACCAAGTTCCAATATCTGGTTGCATCTATGTTTCACCTCCATCTCAGCGAGATGAGCAAGCTACATTGTAAAAAGTGAAAAAGGTTTATTTTCAATCTACACAACTGTCAAGAAAAGACAAAACAGATTCCATAACTGAATCAAACAACCACTAGGCATGGACTGAGGAGCTGATTATTCCTACCAACGTTCTAACAATACCAATTAGGTGCTGTAAATCAAACAACATGAGACACATTCAAATTGTCTCTAAAATATTTTGAAAAATACATTTTAGCTGGAATCTATTTAAGAGGAGGTTGACATCCATGGTTCAGAAAATATGTATGTTTATTGTGCTATTACATTCCCTCCAAGTGTAAATGCCATGACATTCCTACCAAGTGTATGGACTCTGTGTATCTCATAAAAACAGATCCCTGTGTATGCACATCAAAAGTGGTGTCAGCGGGGCCCTTTACCATTTATTTTGCCTCAACATATGATGCAGTACATTGGCAGGAAAATAGAGATAAAAGAGGAAAAGGAGATAGACAGAACAAATCCTAAGCTTCACCACCTAGAATTTGCTTGAAAACTCTAGGCATCACCACCTAAGGGTGCTTGGAATCACCAAGTAAAGAGAACATTCTCTAATCATAAAATTCTTATTCAAATGGTAATGTCCTTCACGATTACAAGAGTCACTATTTTAAAAGGGATTCCAAGATTACATCAATGTGGAAATATCTAATCAAGCCACAATTAAATCCCATAAAAGCCTCAACAACTTTAAAGACCAAATTCAAAAAGAAAACTAATTCAAAAATCAAATATGGTATCTCAAAGGAAAGCTGAAACAATAAAATTTGAAATAATTTTGGTGCTCCTTGCATCATATTCCCCTAGTTAGAGATAACTCGACCTCAAGTTTTGAAGGCAAATTTTGGCACTTGGCACTTGCACCAACTCTTGAAGCATATCTTTTTTTACACTAAAAATATGGCAGCTTTTTGATCCACCATATTAAATGTATGTGGAATGATAAAATTGATAGGTGGAGTTACTGGAGTATTTGATGCAACCTTATCTTACTCTGTAGTGAGCACCATCAAATCAAGCATTTTCACATCATCCATCATGGATAGTTCCAATAGTGACTCTCCAAAAGGTTGAATTGGGTCTACTACACATGGTTTAGATTGTATGAACTGTACATTAGTTGACATTAGTATTTCTTTTTCATCACAAAGTTTTCTGGGGCCTCAACATTGTTGTCTCTCATGTGTGAAGCTTTACCCTCAAGCTTGTTGGGAGGTTTTTGAGTGGAGGCCAGTAAAGCAAAGGATGAAAGAGTAAACATGTAGAGAACATAGCCAAATATCTCTTTCCCTTTTTCATATTAGATACAGAATGAGGAGATGGGTTTGGAGGGGAGGAAGGGCCAGTTTATAAAAACATGTCACCAAGGAATTCTGAAAAAGAGAGCTTTATTCTTTTGTTACTTAGTAGCATGATTCATAAGATTATTAACAAAGGACCAATCCCAATAATGTTCATCAAAATATCAGGACACTAGTGCTAGAAGGTCAAAATATATACCAGACTTTAGTCCAGCAAAGATCAGGAAAACCAGATTTCGCTAGTCCATCTAAAATATTGTCAAAAAAACACAGCAGTGGCCAACAAGAGTACACAACACATGCACTGAAATTCCATACTCATGCATGTTGGGGAAAAGATGAAGAGAAGACAAGATCATTATCATATTGATCTTTTGTGGGCCATAAATAATATAATAAAGAAAATTATATACAGAAGCAGAGTTATCAGCAAAGAAAAACACAGAATAATCAAAACTGATTGAAATTCCAAGTCAACATATACACACCTTGGCCGCAAAGTTGCCTCCAATAGCTCTCACAAATTCCTTTAGCCTCAATAATGGTGCAATATGAGGATTTGCCTGACTGACAATAAAATGATTCACATTGAACAGTTCTTTCAATTGTATCATAGGTAAATCAATCTCCAGGCTACCATCCCTCCATCGACGGGTAGTGCCTGAGCCCTCCTCTGGATCCAAATTAAATGGTGGGTGATAAGGAACAATATCTCCACTTCTATCCTTTGCCATTAGCTCCTGAGCCTCAAAGAGACCAGGGAAGGCACAAGAAGCAGTCACTGCACTCCATATAACAACATGAGGGGAAGTCAAGTAGTTAAGGCATCTAGGTGGCTCATGCTTCCTAGGGGAGCAAACTGTTATCCCAAGTATTCGACCTGTCATATCATACGCTTCTTGAAATGTAAGGTTACTTGTTAGATGCCTTAACATCTTCTGCAACTGCCTGATCTCGTGGACAGCCCCTTGTGTCATCACCCGCTTCACGACTGTAAAAATCCCACCCATCTGATCAAAAAACTGCAATGAGTGCAAAGAATCTTCAAAAAAACTTTGCAGCTCTGGCCAAGACCTAGTGGCGACCACAGCACACACAATGGATCCTACACTAGAGCCGGCAACTATCCTAGGCAAAAGCTTATGCTCTACGAGTGTTCGAGCCACACCAACATGAAAAGATCCAAGGGAAGCACCCCCACTCAAAAGCAAAGCTGTCCTCCCAAAGGCATGTCTTGTTTCATGCAGGAAAGCAAGCTTCTCTTCTAATGATAGCTCCTCTGAATCTGAATCACAAACCATTCTTAACTGAGTTGAGACCTCATCAATGTATTCCTTTATGAGTTTCGGCACATGAAGCCTACCCTTGTGAAGTTCAGGGTTGCACATATTACCAAGGTTTCTGACAAGATCAGCTCGCATGAAAAATACAATATCCCTCAGCGATCCCTCTTGGCGACGATGGCGGAGCTCTTGAAGCTTGTTTGACACCAATTCTACATCAAACAGGTCTGATTCATTCATCTTTGGGGTCTCTTTATCTAGCATCTTTGCAGCATGAGCCCATTCTTCATATGTCAATGCAGTTCTCATCATATTTCTCCAAAAATTCCTCCGATAAGCCATTTCGGCCCTCTGTTTAACATTTGCGTATCGTTTCAACAAAAAGGCAACTATTGTCACCATTGCCAATATCCCCTGTGGGTTTCGGGGATGCAACCATGCTGCCATGGGTGTGACAAAGTCCCTAAATCTATAGATGAGATGCAACAGCAAATGAAATATTTGATGTCTCAAATGTGAGACTGACTTGCAGAATAAAACTCTGAAAGCTATTGTCCGACCAATAATGGATGAAGGTCCAATTTTAAAAGGATCAACACTGGCATCATTACTAATATCCATATCTTGGTTAATAAAACAGGTCTGTGAATAACTGAGTGGTTATGTCACAGCTCAATCTACAGAGCTGAAGAAATATAATAAAGGTCTACAAAAGAACTAGGAAACTATGATATGGACAGTCCTGGCAAGCTAAATCTCAATAAAAAAAAATCTATAAAGATGTAAGAAGAAAATAGCTGAATTTGTATGCACAAGATGATAGTGAAAAATGGGTTTGTCTCTTCAAACTAGAATTGAACTTCAATAAATTGATTTCTCCTATAATTTTGTCAAATGCTCAATCTGCTTACATAATAGGATTTTGAAAAAAAAAAAAAAACAATAAATGTTGTTGCACCCTATAAAAATCAGTAATTTTGATCAAAGATCTTCACAAAGTCAACAACAAGAAGCCTAATTGCACAAATTAAAGTACAAAATATGGATAAAAGTAACAGATGCCAACCTCTTGATCCTGAACCAAATTACAAAGCACATAAATTGACCTCAAATCCTCAAAACTTCCATTCGGGATATATATCAGAAGCCCCCCCAAAATTGAAATATCTAATGAAACCCTCAAAGCTCCAAACTTTAGTTTCCCAATTCCACACTCCTCACCCAGAAAAAAACAACTTGGTCAAAGACAACCTCAACCTTCCAAATCCAAATGGTGCTTCAAAACCCAGATGGAAAAAACACAAATTTCGACCTTTAATCCCCACAATCAAAATCAATAGCCAAATGGGTCATCCAAATCAGAACCCAATACTTAATATAATCCCAAGATATCAAAAAAGCTGTAGAATTTGAAAACAGAGAGATATGTGAGAGGAATTAATATTACCAGGAAAATTGAATTCTTGAAAGCATTGGGATCTGAAAAGAGATAATAAAAGTTAAAGATAGCGATATGGGGACGCCGACTTCTGAATGAAGATTAGGATAAAGCTACTGTATTTAACAAACGTGGAACAGGATAAGGAAGAGAATGGGCGGGTTCTGGACAGCAACAAATATTTTTGGAACTTTGTATTTAAAGACATCAAAATATTGAAACTGCAAGTAACAAAGTTCAACGTAATGTTTCCTTAAATACTAATACGATTTTTTTTTTTGGGATAATTCAAATAGAAAATTGATGTCAATTGTTTTAAGAAATATTTTTGGAAACATTTTTATCGGAAATAAAAAATATTAACAGATTTTGTTTTTACTAATTTTGTATATTTTCTATAAAAATGATATAAAAACTTTTCTACGACGTTTTATTAATAAATGTTTTAAGAACATTTAGTAATCGGACCCTAATGTTATTAGATGGAAGTGGAATGATTTATATTCTAAATGTTTTTCGTGGAAAATATTAGAGTTATCGATTAAAATATAAGGTATTTGATTCAATATGACTTGTTGTGATTGGTACATAATAAAGTTATTTATATTAATGATAGACTCATATAAAGGTACTATAATGCTATCTTACTTCTCAACACATAATAAAAAATGGTAAAATATACTGTGTTCTCTTAAAAGTACATTCTAGAAAAAAGTACTGGATATTACATTAATCTCTTAAAAAAACATTTTAGAAAAATACTGAGTGATATTAAATTAATCACAACCAGGAATTTGAACAACGTACGTAAGATTTCATACAAGTTGTCAATATAACAAGATGGCTGTCACTCATTGGCTTCTTATGCTTATTTTGTCGTTGAGATTCACAGTTTGTTGCCCTCTTATTCACTGATGTAACAGTTTAGGACTAAGTAAGTGTTTAGATACAGAAAATTTCTCTCAACATTTGCATTTAGTGTTTGTCAGTGGGTTATGTGTATTATTCACGAGACTTACAACTCTCTTTTTTCAAATAAAATTTCATTAAAAATAGGTCCTGTGATATTATTTATATATTTAAAAATTATTTTACTACAGTATCTAAACAGATCCAAGTGTTTTTCTTTTGGCAAAAGCAACACTTGATGGTTTTTATTTTTTATTTTTTATGAACAGAAACGTTTGACGGTTGACAGCATATATTGAATGTGTTTGGATAGTGCGTCCACGTCCAGCGTCTGGGCTCCTCCTTTTTTTTTTTCAGCGTGTCTGTCACTGTTCATTGACCATAAACAGTAATTTTAGGCCAATGAACAGTAATTTTTGGCATAAACAGTACTTTTTACACATTTAAAAATTATTTTACTACAGTATTTTCAGTTTTCAGTTTTCAGTTTTCAGCAATAAGTTCTATCCAAACACACTCATTGTTTTGCTAAATATTAACAGTTGTATCAACGCTTGACAGTTGACAGCATATATGTTACAAAAGCTAAATATTAACACATGACACTTAGGAAGATCTGGTAATATGGAGTTGTTAGACCGACAGGGCTTGGTTTCTCAGGTGGAGTTGTATTCTGGTTTGATTGTCTGGTTTCTGTTAGAGGAATCACGCTCACTTCTTTCTACTGGCTACTCTGGCACATGATGTAAGCTAGTTTGTTATAGTTATTCCGAGATAATGAAACAATTTCTACAATTTTATAATATAAAGTATAAACTAAAAAAAAAATAGTAACAGTTTGTTATCGTAACAAGGAAAAATAAAAATTAAAAGAAGAAAATGTTGTGCCATTTATTCAAAGTGTTGCGTAAACGAAAGCGCATTTTGTTGCTTACAAGAAAAACTACGATTTGCGTTGAGATAACGACATAAAGAATGGAGCTTGTTTGAGCCACATGGCGTGGGTAAGCTTATATTGACTGCACCGAAAGAGAGGACTTTTCACGTAAGTTAGAAAAGTGATTTAATTTTATTTTGGAGAGATAGAAAGATGTCAAATATTTGATATTTTAAGAAATTCAATATTATTATTATTATTATTATTATTGTGAATAGGAGTTACTCATATTAAATAACTACATTATTGGTATCCAAAAAAAAAAAAAAAAAGCTAGTCGAGATAACTCAGTGGAATACAAACAAGAATTATGTGGCCTTGGATCGGTGAATTTCAGTTATCTCAAATTTGTGTTTTGACTTAAGAATAAGGAGCAATTATCATGAAACAAATACTATAGGTTAATATTATATATAGAGCTAGAGGAGTTAAATAAACTTCAAAGTCCACGCCTTGATTACAACCAACTTTGGACAAAACAACACATCTAGTGGCAAAGGCAGAAATTTTCTTTCCAGTAGTGCAAAGTTATATATATATATATAAATCCAACGAATAACATATTACATATAACTTCTACATAAAGTATTCTTATAACATAATTTAACATATGTTATTTTCTTATATACAATAAAAACATTTAAATTCTAGTCTTTAATTATATGGGTCAAATTCTTTTTTCTTCATCCTGTCAGTTTGTAAATTGCTAACTATCTTTTAAATCGTATGGATCATAATTAATATTCTTTAGATATTCTAAAACAAGATTTTTTGTTAAATAAATTATATATTACACAATTAGATTAAACTAATAGCTTTAAAAATTATGAAACATATAAAAATTTAGTCATTATAAATAATTTAAATAAAAGCTATCCCTTTTACATTCTTAAATCTAAACAAGTCAATAAGGATCTCTAACTTCTAATCACAAAATTCAAAAATTTTCTTTCTTCTAAAAATTAAAAGAATTAAAAACATATATAGTATCCAAACTCTAATTCTCCAAACACAAAATAAAAACAATTCTTTATGAAAATTAAAGAAGGTTTCTATTGTTAGGAGCTATCATATATGTTTGTTTGTTTGTTTTTTTTTTTTTTTTTGAGTTAGGAGTATATATATTGAATATACTTTGATATAACGAGCCACATATAAGTATAAGAGCCCTTAATTTTTTTTCAAGGAAATATAAGAGCCCTTAAATTAATATACTTTTCTTTCCCTTTTTTGAGAAACAATATGCTTTGATATAATAAGGTAGGTTTGGTATATTTAGTAGTATCTCTTCTCTATATATTACGAAGATTCAAAAAGTTAATTATTTTTACCTCTATTGACTAAAATACTAAAATAGTCCTAATATATTATAACAACAATACACTTAAAAAAGAAGAAATAGAGCATATAAGGAAATTCAATATATAATTCAAAATAGTTTTTTTAAAAAAAATTCAAATTCCATGTTCAACCCACTACCAAGCAATTTTATAATCTTTTAGCAAAATTTTTGGTTTCCTTTTTAAAATTCATCCAAAATGTAGACATCATTATTTTTTTTCCAAAAAAAAAAAAACACCCAATCTTTGTTAGACTTATGATTAAGTGATTAAATTTATCATTTCCTAACAGCTTAAGCTTTTGGGACAATTAGTTATTTAATATGGTATCAGAGCAGGAGATCCTGAGTAAGATCCCTGGCTTTATTCTAACTCCCATTTAAAATGTTAAATTCTCACTTGTTGGGTCCCCACTTATTAAGGGGAAGTTTAGGCCCACAAATGAGGGGGAGTGTTAGACTTATGGTTAAGTGATTAAATTCACCATTTCCTAACGGTTTAAGCTGTTGGGACAATCGGTAATTTAACATTCTTAACCTAAAATTTGAGTGTGTTTTTATTTCTCTCACGATCGATCTACTTATCATCACAACAAAAATTGGATTACTATTAACTACTTCAAAAAAAAAAAAAAAAAATCAACTAAAGAAACACGTTTCTTTATCTTAAAATAACTTTTGGCAAAATTTTTGGATTTTGTTTTAAAACTTATCCAAAATTTAGATCTCATCTATATCTATATCTACTCCATATTTAAGGGGCTTTCCATATTTAAATTCCTATTTTTCGATACAAAAAATACCCTCAAATTAACTTGTTTAGAAAGTTTAAATAATAGGATTAGATATGCAAAATTACTAATTTTAAAACTCCTAAATTTTTTGATAAAAAAAAACTCCTAAATTTTAGATAAATTTAAAAAAGCAGTTTACTAACAACGTACATTTTACCCCTTTTTTCTCTTGAACATATCTACTCACACGTTCCCAATAACATAATACTCAACATAAGAAATAGTTACTTCATTCTACACGTCCCTCCATCTTTATCATCTTTTCTCTTTCTTCTTCAAATTCTAAAAACCAAATCCAATCCTATATATTTATTTCCACGTTCTCACTAATTTAAAAATAAGATAATTACTCAAAAATCAATCAAGAATGTATGAACATTGAACATACCATTTGTAAGTGGCGGCTTTGAGATTTTTTTCTCAAGGGGTCAGCACTGGCAAATCCAAGAATTTGTCATGGGGGTGAGTATAAAATAAATGATTACACACACACATATATATATATACACACACAACTTCCATATTATATGCAATAATATAAAGTATTATTTTAAATACAATTTAGTATACAATACAACTATATTGTACAATAGTCTAATAAAATTATTAATAGTTTAAAGATTGGTCAGATAACAACCACTGAATGCATAAACAAATAAAATTAAATAGCTAATCAGATGCAAGGTTCATCAAAATAAATTTTGACGGAGCAATCTATATGACAGAAAACAGAAGTGGGATTGGCGTTGTTGTCCGCGATCACACAGGTTCCATTCTAGCGTCCTTGGCTCAGAGCTTCTCCCCAGCACTCACACCAGTGGAAATTGAAGCAGTCGTAGCAGCTTGAGCATTGGAATTTGGACTGGAAATAGGCTCAAGAGAAGCTATTCTTGAAGGAGGTTCTGAGCTAATTATGAACTCTTTAAAGGCAGGGGGAGGTACAATAGCTTCAGTGCAGCTGCTTATCCAGGATGCTATTATTTGTTCTAATTCTTACATAAAATTGCTATACTCTCATTGTAGAAGAGACAACAATAAATTAGCACATAGTCTAGCTAGATACTCGATAAATGTTTCTTACTATGCAGCATGGATGGAGGAGGTTCCCTATCCTTTACTTTCTGTAGCTCGAAATGATTTGACCAATTTGGCAAATCAGGTTCAATAAAATTCCAATGTTCTTTCTCAAAAAAAAAAAAAAACTAATCATACATTTTTTTTCAAATTAATAATAATTTATTATATTTATATGTAATAGCAATTAAATAAAAAAAATATATATATGATAAAGAAGAATAGTAAAACACCTAGGAATAGAACTATGAGTAAACGTGAAACTAAGGGAAAAAATTGTAATTGATACAAATTCTTGCTTTTGATGTTTATGGTTTTTTAAATATGGGGTCACTCTTTTGGAATTGGAGCAATCACTAAATTACTTTTTGGAATTGGAAATTTGTAGAGCACTTATCAAACTACTTGATCAGATAAAGAGATAAACTAAGAAAAAATAGAAGGGAGAAAGTGAGATAGAGAGAAAGAGGAAAAAAAAAAATCACAAATGTAGATACAAATTTGTTGGTTTTACTAGTGTGGTAATTTTTTGTTCATGAAGAAGAAAAAACAAGGAAAAACAATTTCATTTTGCTATCAATGCCAAAGTAAGCCAAATTTATGGAGAGGGAGTTTTTTTTTTTTTTTTAAAGGAATGAACAAAAATTATAAACATTTTTTTAAAATTTCTTATAAAATTAAATATTTTAAGAGTAGTGCTAATGATAAAATACTTTACAAAATTTACAACAAAATCTAGGTGACAAGTTGTTAAAAAATTAGGATTAGGGTGTTCAAAATATTATTTTACAGGGTCAAAAAAATTATATATAATTGTTTTTGGGGCTAGGTCAGGAATGAACCCCTGAGCCATATGTAACGCCATCCAAGCCATATGTAACGCCATCCATGCCATTTGTTTTTAATAAATTTCATTTTATTACTTTCTCTTTTCCTCTGTCTTTCTCTTTGTTTCTTTTTCTCTAATTACTCCACTGCCTTTATAAAAGTAGACACTGCATCTTTATATATCTCATATTACATATTTTCCACGTTTTAATTGTTCATTTTTTATAAGCTAGCCTCATGAGTCATGACACTCCCGAGTAAGAAAATGTGTAAACTTCAAATTTGGATAAATGCAAAATTAAAACACTAAATTCCAAAAAAAAAAAAAGGTGCCGCATCATAGCAAATTTACTCTATGTAAAATACCTCCTTGATTATACTATTGCTACTTTGGATTATATTGATCACTCAAAATAATTTCAAATTCTTAATTCAATTATTGCGTAATTCTAACCTTGGAAAATCACTTAAAAATAAATATTGGAATCCATTTGCTATTTCCTAACACATCCTCTTCTCTGATTAATTTTTTTATTCTTTTGGCAGGAGGACTTGGGGTTCACAGTTTTTCAAAAAAAAAAAAAATTTATTTGGTCATGCTCATAGTATAAGACACGAACTTTCGAAAATTTGAAGCTTTTAATTTATGTGCTTACTTCTATTTTTTGTATTAACTTGGTTATAGAGAAGTCATTTGAACACAGTGTAAAATACAAAATATTTGAATATTTCATACTCTTTCCAAAAAAGAGTTTCAATTTTTATCTAAACCAAAATAAGTTTTGTTGTTATTTTTTTTTTTATAGAAGATGAAATTTTTACTCTAACCTAATCATACTCATTCGCAGCACTATACGTCTATACCTTAGTTATTGGACCTATAAATCATCTACAACCTAATTGTAAACAAATTTATTTTGTTAAAAGATTCATGGAGTTTTTTTTTTTTAAAAAAAAAGAAAAAATCCATGAAATTAATATTTTAGTCCGTGTAACACATGTGATAAAAAAAATTATGACAAAATTCAAAACTAGATTGTGATTTACTGTCTTCTCAAAAGAAAAAAAAAAGATTGTGATTTACCCTTTTTGTTTTTCAGATGTTTGTTTGTTTGTTTTATTATTACTACTATTATTAGAAGCTCTTTTTTATTTGGGTTTATGTTAAAATTTCTCATTCATATAAATGCTTGGCTTTAGGTACATAAATCCCATGTGACTCCTAGTATTTATTGTTTGTTGTGATTTGGTTAAGTAACAAGTGTCCGCAATCCGTATAGTGTACTTTGACTTGAGTCACCTTTGAGGCTTTTATATTTGTCAAGTGATATTACGCTCATCCAGTTAGAACTGATAAGATGAGGCTAGCACCCAAAAAAGAACACATTCATACATGAAGACCAAACTAATATTTAAACCATCTGTATACACCATTCCTGTAGGCTGTACCATTGAAATCATATGTTTGTGCATAGATTTGTTCATTTTTTAGTAGTATCAGCAGTTTGCAAATGCGTAATATTAATTAGTAGATAAATATGTAAATCTCAAATAGAGGTGAATTGAAAATTATGACACTTGAAAAAAAAAAAAAAAAGCCTCAAAACATGCGTGGAGCACGAGCAACGAGGCTAGTTTATATCAATGTAATATAATAAAAAAACAAAAGGAGAGCTATTAACTAAAATTTACCTAGAATTTCACACTTCACAGTTATAAACGTCTGGGAAGTGCGTGCTCAACGTTTTAATTCGGCCCAAGGGGGGATCCATTAGTTCATGTGGGGGTGAGAAAATGATAATAGGCCTTTTTCTTACCTATATGGGCCATACTCTCTCCCAACAGGTGGCCTGTGGGTTTTGTTAGAATCATATTTTTCCTTTTTTTTTTTCTCTCTCTCTCTCTCTCTAGATTTATTTATTATTATACTTATGGGTAAAATACTTTTTTGGTTTTTAAACTTTACCAAAAATTTGTATTTCATCCATAAACTTTAAAAAAATCTTTTTTTGTCCCCAAAGCATTGAAAAGTTCATTTTTAGTCCATAAACTATTGAATTTTTTTTACCTTTTGTTCTTAAACTTTTTTAATAGTTAAGAGATAAAATTATGGATAAAAAAGAACTTTATTTTTTCATTAGTTTAAGGATAAAATAATAAAAAAAAACTTTTGGTAAAGTTTAAGAACTAAAATATCATTTCATCCTCATCATTACAATTTGGCAGCTGTTCAATTATGTGCAAGTATGGATGCTTGGGAGTAGTGATACTTTCAAAGTTAAGACTCATACAAAGTTAAGACTCATTCTGTCGCATTCGTCCAAATCCAACTCCTAAAGGATTGGGAGTCCTAAAAAAAGCTTTTGGGTTAAGTACTCATCCAAAAATTTAACCCATCTAAGAGTCAAGATCTTGAGATTTGTGAAACAAATTGCAGGACGAAGTTAAAGGGGACAATGCAGCTCAAGTACAAGTTTTATCAATGTTAGACAACTAAACAAGCTATGAGGCAATGAAAAAGGCAATTCAAAGTTGTTAAGGAATACAACTATTTGAATATTATGCCTTATTGTAGTAGTGATCCATGTATTAAGAATTTTCAGATAACACATAACAAGAGATATAGAACTTTTTTAAATTAGAGAATTTATCAAGAAAAAGCACTCTCTGACTCTCCACAGAATTCAAGAAAAATGTTCTCTTAAAATCTTCTTTAAATTCAACATTTGAAATGGACGTCCAAAGGTATTCCTACCTCATAAAAGTACGCTAGTTTGAACAGCCTCAAATTTTGTTAGAATTAAGGAGAGGATGAATTTTTAGAATTTCGTCAGGTAAATTTGATAAACATATGTTGTTGATGCGAATATCTTGTTCTTCATACAGCTTCGGCATTTTGGGTCATGGAATAAGAGCACTGTCTTCCATGATTCAAATTCTTCCTATATATCAGCAAAACACAATGTTACATATAACAAGATCTGGTTGGGTCTAATTTGTGTGCTATTTGGTCAGCCGGCTTCTTAGCTCTTGTGTATCTTTAGCTTGATAATAAAATTTTTTGGAAAATGATTTGCTGCAAACTAAGTTATAACAACTCTTGCAAAAATGCACACATATCAATGCCTTAAATTGACACATATCCAGACTTATGTTTAAATAAAAACTTCCTTGTCAAGATTTTTTCACTAAATGGTCATTTGACATGTGCGCATTTTGCAGGAGTTGCTGCAACTTAGTTTGCAGCAAATCCTTATGGAGTATGGGGCGCAAGGGTTAAGGTTCAATTAGGAGTGTGCATGAGTTGGGTTGGGTCGAGTTGAGAGGATTTTTTGACTCAACCCATGGTGGGTTGAGTCAAAAAATCCTCTCAACCCGACCCAACCCATCACATAAGTCTAACCCAACCCACATGGGTTGGGTTGAACCCATGGGTTGGACAAATATTTTATTATTATTATTATTATTAAAGTGAGTAGAAAAAAAATATAAATATAAATATATTAAAAAAACCCAAAGATTAGTATCAATGTAACTCCTTAAAAGCAAATAACACTAATGACTAAACAACAATAGTAATTTACTAGGGTTTGTGTGAACTAATTGACTTTTATATAGGATAGGAAAAACTGATTATTTTAAAAAATTTATTAATTATATAATATATTTTAAATATATATATTAAATATATGGGTGGATTGGGTTGGGTTTGGTGGGTTTGAAATTTTATGACCCAAACCCAACCCAACCCACTATCAAAATTTTTTTTGTAATCCAACCCAACCCATTAAGGCCTAAAAACCGACCCAACTCGGCGGGTTGGGTTGGGTCGGTTTTGGTGGGTTGGTGGGTTGGCTACACACCCCTAGGTTCAATATCTAGAAGGGAGTTTTATACACATATACATTTAAATTGGATTAGAGTAGAATTCTATCTATCTCAAAAAAAAAATTGTTTAACAATTGCAACAAAAACAACAAGAAGTGTTATCACAAATTTTGAGATTGGTTATTATCCTTAACAAACTAATTAGGATCAATCACACTTCTTCTTTTCCTCAATCCTATTCTAATTAAAATCTTTACATTGCATTTGAAAAAAAAAATTGTTTGACGTTATTCTTCTTATAGAGGACAAAGGAGAAAGAAAATACTTTTTCCCAAAACAGATCCAACCCAAAAGGGTGTGTGGGTCCACTTTTATATTACCTCAAAGTTAACCAAATAACTTAGAGCATCAGTATTCGGTCTCTTAAATGCTATATACTGATATATTTTAGTATTAAATATTAAAGCCCCAAAAAGCCTCATTACCCAGTCTTTTAATTGTAAAAAAATTTACAATATTACTACAGTACGATCCTAAAGGAAGGTACTATAGCAAGATTGTATAATAAATTCTTTTTTAATCTCTGCTTCATCTTCTCTCTCTATCTCATTATTGCATTTCTCTTTTTCTCTCTTCCTTCTCTCTCTTTCTTTCTGCTCTTTCTTCTTCAACTCGAAACCATCTCAGGCCTCCTTCCTCTCCCTCAGATCGGCATGGAGACAACAACGGGTGAGGCGTGGAGATCGTGGGTTCCGCTTTCGGTGGAGGCGTGAAGACAACGGCGGTGGAGGCATGGAGATCAGCTTTTGGTGGGTTCTGATGGGGATTTTTCTTTGATTTTTTGTGCATGGTGGTGGTGGGTGTGTTGTTGCCGCGGTGGTGTCTTTGGTTGTGGTGGCAAAGGTGGGTTTCATGGTGGCAAAGGTGGTGGTTATGGGTTTTTTCATGGTGGTGGTGGTGGGATTCTTGTGGCAGAGATGGTGGTGATGGGTGGTTGAAAGAGAGAGACAGTGAGGAAAAGATGAGTGATGGGGGAGAAGGGAGAGAGAGTGAGATTAGATTAGATTATTGGGTAGTATATATTATTTTAATTAGTCGAATAGGAAAATAAAAGTTGAGATGTTGGGGGTGTTGTAAAATGGTATGACATAATAGATTTTTTTTTTAGGGAGTTTCAACCTATGGGGTCCGTTCCTGATGATCGCTTTTTATCATCAGACCAAGACACCAATCAGTTTTTGGTGTAGGTGAAAATTGAACCCCAGATCTCTTATACAATCATCAAAGATTTTACCAGTTGAGCTAACTGGAACACACTGTATAACATAATAGATAAATTAGCTTTTGAGATGGTAAAATGAGATTTTTTGAAAAAACCATATGCTACTGCTCTTACACTCATCACATATCTCCTCACGCATGGACCAATGTAATTAAATAGATAACATTATATGACATAAATGGCTAGTTATAGTGACACTATAAATTAAATATGCAATTAGGAAGAGCCACCTGGATGACTTCCAGGTAATTATAAAAGATTTCAAAAATGTCATAAAATTCATTCATTAAACTTCAACCAAAAATCAGTAGAAGTAGCACACACAAACCTAATAATAAAGCAAAAACAATAATAACAATTAATCTTTTACATGTTATTTGTTTGGATTTTTTTTTTCTATTTAAGAAATTTCCTTTCTTTTAAACACTTTTATCGTGATATGTGGCTTTTTTTTTTCTTTGGAGTAATACGTAGCTTCGAATCACAGTATGATTGCCCAAAAATTATGTTGCATTGAGTTACAGTTTGTGCCTGTCAAACAATACAATATTTATCCTTCTATTATTCTAGCACAAAAGTAATAGAGGTATTCTTCTAAAAAAAAAGTAATAGAAGAACGGTTCTTGTTAAAATATTTAATTTTGTCCTAGTTAGGATAAGGAAAATACTCAAAATCCAATTTTTCCATTACAAAAAAAAATAAAGAATCACATTTTAAATACAAAAGTAACAGAAAGATGATTCAAGTCAAAATATTTAATTTTGTGTAACTCAAAATAAGAAAACTATTAAAATCCAAAAATGTCATAAAAAAAAATAAAGAATCATATTTTATTAATTTATTTTGAAAAATAATTACAACATGCTACTAACCTCGCAACTCGAATCCTTTTCTCCCTAGGCCCTCAAACACTTTGTATATGGAGAGATACCAATTCAGCTACAAGGCTTTTGACAAAGAATCATATTTTAGGTTATTAATTATAATGTAATAAGTAATAACAATACCAATAAAAATAAACATAACAATAACAGTAATAATTTTTTTTATAAAAAAAATACGCTTTATTTAATTTGGATAGCTTCCGGTGATGTAAGAAATTTTGTCACTTTTAACCAATCAACCATTTCAAAATACCAGAAAATCCAAACAGAGGTGAGCATAATTTTGACAAAGCCCAAATGCACAAATGCTAAAATCCTAAGTATTCTAAGAAAACAAAAAAATCAGCAGATCCTTCATTATTTGGGAAGAAGAAGCTGGCTGAAGGAAATTATTTTCATGTTTTTTTTTAAAAAAATTTGATTGAAGAATAATTTTCATACTTTGTAACTCAAAATTCCTATTGTGTGGGGCAAAAGGATCCTGGTGGGAACGTGGGCCTTTTGGGCCTTGTTAAGGAAGGCCGACCTGACCCTGGGGTTAGAGATTGTTGGTGCTATGGGTCGGCCTATACGCCGAGGATCCGAGGATCCAGCCGAGGATGGTTTTCCCCTCGGACTGACATCAAAGAACCTGAGACTTCATGGTAAAGGTTAGGGAATGACACGGTCAAGACCAATGGTTAAAGGGAGAGAACCCTTGAATGTCCTAGAAGCGCCGATGTTGGAAGAATATCAAAGATAAAGGCTGCTACCTCCACATTAAAGACCCTGCACCTACCACCCTGGCCGCATTAATGAGGAAGTGACACTTAAACAGTGGAAGGGAAACTTCTAGTTACTGTTCAAAGGCACTAAGAAAAGAAATATCTAGGCTAAGGGAGGAATTGGGGGCAACACGTGGATAAAGTATTAAAAAGAGGAGTATTTAAGGAGGGACCTAGGACAGAAACGGGGCGGAACTTTTTGTAACCTAAAAAGAAAAAGGACAAAGAGAGAGATATAATATAAGAACATCTCGCTTACGTCCGAGGAGGCCTATTTACATTACTCCTTTTTGTTTCCAAGTACTTGCAATCTTTAGTTTGTCATTTCATCCTCATACACTTCTAACCTGGGTTTCAAGCCCACACTCTACAAATTCATATTGTTTAAGGCTCATTGGGCCTGAGCCCATAACCTGTTCTTGGGTCCGTGTGCAATTGTGCACTTACAATTGGCGCCGTCTCGTGGGAATCTAGTCTAGAAGTAGTAGGGATATTATGGCAGCTTAGGCTCTCATCATGCAGAGTCACAAGGATCACAACCGGAAGATCATTTCGAACGTCTTGAACAACGTAGGGATCGTGAGGGAAGAGTCCATACGAATATCCGGGGGCTAGCCATACTCGTGGAGGGGTAGCACTACCCACGATGAGGGTTCTAAATCCATGCGAAAGAAATCAATCGTTTAAAGAGGAAGTTACGCCGTGCTAAACGTAAGGTTTCCCCGTCCTCGTCTAGTTCTTCCTCGAGAAGGATAGGAGAGTTGGCTACAGTTCGAGGTCATATTCCCCCACCGGCCGCAACATCCTCGGTGAGGAGAACGACCACCAACCCGCGGACGTAAGAAGCTTCGTTCTAGGGGCTTAGGCAACGATACCATGAGTAGGGCGTTGCACCAACTCTCTAAGTCTCCGTTTTCACGGAGGATTGAGAGGGGAGGCTTCCCAGGAGGTTCACCCAGCCCACCTTTACCATTTATAATGGCCGGACTGATCCGTGGAACACGTGAGTCACTTCAACCAAAGGATGGCAGCACTCTCATAACGAGACTTTGATGTGTAAAGTCTTCCCCTCCAAACTTGGGACCTCGTGGCTATGAGATGGTTTAACGGTCTCAAATCGGGGTCTCGTAGGCTCGTTTGGGGAACTAACTAGGGCATTTGCTTCACGGTTCATTACTTGTAGCGAGTCCCTCGGCCATTGGACTCGTTACTATCCATGGTCATGAAGGAAGGGGAGACACTAAAAGCATACTCCGACGAGATACGGGAGATGTTTAATGAAATAGACGGCGACTTTGATGAGGTGGCGCTTAATACCTTTAAGGTGGGCCTCCCTACTGATCACGACCTACGAAAATCTTTGACGAAAAAGCCCGTCCGCAGCGTACGCCGTCTTATGGATCGTATTGATGAATATAAAAGGGTAGAGGAAGATCGAGCGGGGAAAAGGAAAGGAGAAGGTTATCCCGCAGGAGAGAAGGGATTTCAGGTCGGACATATACCACAACAACAAGCCAAGGAGGGATTACTTCGGACAATCCGGCTCGGCAGCACCCCAGGCTGTAAATACTGTGTTCCGAGAACCAAAGGCATCGCTTATTAGAAAAAGTTCGTAAAGAGCCCTTCTTCGATGGCCGGCAAAATGGCAGTGACCCCGCGAGAAGAAATCAAAACCTTTTCTCGTCGCCATTCATCAGGATGTGGGCCACACTACCGAGAAATGTCGGACCCTGTGGAACCATTTAGAACAGCTCGTCAGTGAGGGAAAGTTAAAGCAGCACTTGTGTCAGCCCACTGGGCAGGTCAGTCAAGTTGGTTCAAACAACCAGAGGAATAGTTCATCTCGGCTAGCATTGGGGACGATTAATGTTATCTTCGCTGCACCTGGTAGGACCGGCTCAGGTCCCACTAGGGTTATGGCGGTTTCCCATTCGCAGGCCGAGGATGTGGGTAGCAGGCCGAAGAGATTAAAGAGCACTTTACCTGTCTTGGGTTTCTCCGAGGAGGATAAAGTAGGGACTATCCAGCCCCATGACGATGCTCTTGTGGTTACCCTCAAGATAGGGAATTATGATGTCAGAAGGGTGATGATAGATCAAGGCAGCGGTGCAGATATTATGTACCCTGATCTATTTAAAGGGCTGAGGTTGGAGTTGGAAGATTTAACTCCTTATGACTCCCCACTTATAAGCTTTGAGGGAAGGGCCGTTGTGCCGAAGGGGCAGATCCGTTTACCCGTTCAATCCGGCTCGAAACGGTTGAGGTAGATTTCATTGTGGTTGACGCGTACTCTCCATATACAGCCATCCTCGCCGTGCCATGGCTGCACGCTTTGGGAGCCGTCTCTTCTACCTTACATGTTAAAGTAAAATTCCCCTGGGAGCATGTTGAGGAAATCCTCGGCAGCCGTGTAGTTGCTAGGCAATGCATATCGGCCGCGGTGCTTCGTCGAAATCGAGTCATCAACCTTGCCCATCCAGAGTCATAGCAATTAATGCCTCCGGAGGCACCTCGGAGCGATGATAGAAGATGAGGCCGTTTGTGAGGAGTTAGAGAAGTTTGTAATAACCGATGATCCAGAGGTTCTTCCAAGTTGGCATACGATTGCCACACCAAGAGAAGATGGAGTTGTTGAAATTTCGAAGGATAATCTAGATGTCTTTGCATGGGACCCCTATGAGGCTCCGTGTGTAGATCCGAACTTTATTTGTCATCATTTAAACGTCAATCCGGCCATTGTTCCGAGGAGGCAGCCACCTCGGCGATCTTCCCGAGAACATTCGAGGCCGTGAAGGAAGAGGTTCTTAAACTCAAAAGGGCGGGGGCTATCAAAGAAGTTTTCTACCCCGAATGGTTGGCTCATACCGTTGTCGTTAAGAAGAAGAACGGCAAGTGGAGAGTATGTGTAGACTTTACCGATCCGAACAAGGCCCGTCCTAAAGATTCATTCCCAATGCCACGGATTGATCAACTCGGTAGATGCTACTGTCGGACATCCTCGGATGAGTTTTTTGGATGCCTTCCAAGGTTACCACCAAATTCCCTTGGCGTTAGAAGATCGTGAGAAGACCGCTTTCATTACACCAACCGGAACTATCATTATAAGGTCATGCCATTCGGGTTAAAAAATGCGGGGGCTACCTACCAAAGAATGATGACCCGAATGTTTGAGCAAAGAATCGGGGAAAAACATAGAAGTATACGTGGATGATATGGTGGTGAAGAGTAAGATGGTACCTTCGCACATGACAGATTTGGCCGACACCTTCCAGATGCTGAGGAAGTATAAGTTGCGCCTTAACGCCGCCAAGTGTTCTTTTGGCGTGGGATCTGGAAAGTTCCTAGGATATATGATCACTCATAGGGGCATAGAGGTGAACCCAGTGCAGGTTAAGGCTGTTCAGAATTTGCAGCCGCCTCGGAACCCAAAGGAGATTCAGAAATTGACCGGAATGATTGCTGCGTTGAATAGATTTATTTCTCGGTCAGCTGACCGGTGCCGTCCTTTCTTTCAGTTGTTGAACAAGTGGAAAGGATTTCAATGGACTGAGGATTGTGAGTCAGCTTTCCAACAGCTTAAGCAATATCTTTCTCGGCCACCCATTTTATCTCGCCCTGAGGTGGACGAGGTTTTATTCGCTTATCTGGCCGTGGCTATTCATGCGGTGAGTCTAGTTCTTATAAGGAATGAAAATGGAGTGCAGAGGCCGATCTACTATGTTAGTAAGTCCTTGAATGAGGCCGAGGTGCGCTATCTGCCCTTGGAAAAGCGCTTCGGCGTAGTCCACGCCACGCGTAAACTCCCTCACTATTTCCGGCCTCATACCGTGGTTGTTTTGACCCGATTGCCTATCAAGGCCGTGTTGCGCGGCTGATTATTTTGGCAGAGTGGCAAAGTGGGGAACGATTTTGGGCGCCTTTCCTGTTAAACACAAGCCTCGCACCTCGGTGACAGGTCGTGTCCTCGCCGATTTGGTGGCGAGTTTGCCGAACCATTGTTAGAAGAAACTTCAAAGGAAGCACACATGGGTGAAAAATCGGTTGGTGTGATCACAGCCCGTATCGCCCTCGGCTTGGAAAGTTTATGTGGATGGGGCCGCTAATCATAAAGGGTCCGGCGTTGGACTTGTTCTAATGTCCCCTGAGGGAATTGTCTTTGAAAAATCTTTGAGATTGGCCTTCTCGGCTACTAATAATGAGGCCGAGTATGAAGCGATCTTGGTAGGCATGCAAATGGTACGTAAGAGGGGTGGCAAGGAAATCCATTTGTTCTCGAACTCTCAGGTAGTAGTCGGGCAAGTCATGGGTACCATGGAAGCTAGAGAGTCCAGAATGCGGGAATATTTGGCCCAGTCAAGCGTCGGCGATTCGACTCCTTTGCCTTAGCTCATGTCTCTAGGAGTGGAAATACTCATGCAGATTCTTTGGCTACGTTGGCAACATCCTCGGCTCAAGGTCTACCAAGGGTTATTCTCGTTGAGGATTTGGTAGAACCTTCTCTTGTAGCTGCTAACGCACCTCGCATCCATCTAATAAGGCCTGGTCCTAGTTGGATGGATTCGATCATATCTTTTCTCAAAAATGACATCCTTCCCGAAGACAAAGTTGAAGCAGAAAAGGTACGTCGAAAGGCGCCGCGTTTCTGGTTGTCCGAGGACCAGTAAGCTATACAAACGATCCTTTTCAGACCGTATTTGTTGTGTGTACACCCCGAATCAACGTAATCATTACCGGAGGAATTGCATGAAGGAATTTGTGGGAGTCACACTCGGGGAAGGTCCTTAGCTCATAGAGCCCTTACTCGTGGTTATTGGTGGCCCAATATGCAGAGGGAGGCTCGTGACTATGCCGAAAGTGTGATCCATGTCAGTGGTTCGCCCCTAATATCCACCAACTTGGAGGGGTTCTTAACCCTCTGTCTAGCCCTTGGCCTTTCGCACAATGGGGCCTGGACATTGTCGGGCCATTTCCGAGAGCTGCTGGCAACAAAAGATGGTTGCTCGTGGGAACAGACTATTTCACTAAATGGGTTGAAGCCGAGCCATTAGCCAATATCCGAGATGCTCATTCCACTAAATTTATATGCAAAAATATTGTTACTAGATTTGGTATACCGCACACACTTGTCTCGTACAATGGCGTTCAATTTGACAAAGAACGCCTTTAGGCAATATTGTGGTGACATGGGTATCACAAATAGATATTCTACCCCAGCTTATCCTCGAGGGAATGGGCAGGCCGAGGCCGTTAACAAGGTCATAGTCAATGGGCTCAAGAAGAGGTTGGATGATGCGAAAGGCAGATGGGTAGAAGAGCTCCCTCATGTTCTGTGGACATATCGGACCACACCGCGCAGGTCCACTGGAGAAACACCATTCTCTATGACTTATGGAGCCGAGGCGGTGATACCACTAGAATCTGGTTTTCCTACTCTAAAGACAAGTTCTTTTAGCCCAGAGAATAACCAGGGACTTCTAGAGAAAGATCTTGATTTACTTGAGGAACGGCGTGAGGCAGCTATGGTCCAATTGGCTTATTATCAGCAGAAGCTAAAACGAGGACATGATGCCCACGTGAAGCTAAGGCCACTTGCACCTGGTGATCTTGTATTAAGGAAAGTTGTAGGCACTTCTAAGAACCCAGCATGGGGTAAGCTAGGACCTAACTGGGAAGGCCCCTATCGCATTGTTTCAATAGCAGGCATAGGGTCGTATAGGCTAGTTGACCTAGATGAACGAGTTGTACCACGTCCATGGAATGTAAATAATCTTAGAAGGTATTATTATTAATCAAATAAGCTTTTGTCAAATAATATTTCAAAGTTATGGCTAGCTCTCATATTTGGAGTTACAATTTTTAAGAATCAAACAGAAACTTGGTTAAGTGCAGTCCTCGGACCACAAACCTTGTGGAAATTGATGTCTTGTCATTTGTTAAACAGAACCTTAGTTATGCCGGGTCTTCGGACCTCCTACTTTGGGAAAATTAACATTTGGAGTTACAATTTTTAAGAATCAAACAGAAACTTGGTTAAGTGCAGTCCTCGGACCACAAACCTTGTGGAAATTGATGTCTTGTCATTTGTTAAACAGAACCTTAGTTATGCCGGGTCTTCGGACCTCCTACTTTGGGAAAATTAACATTTGAAGTTACAATTTCTAAGAATCAAACGAAACTTGGTTAAGTGTAGTCCTCGGACCACATACCTTGTGGAAATTGATGTCTTGTAATTTGTTAAACAGAACCTTAGTTATGCCGTGTCTTCGGAACTCCTACTTTGGGAAAATTAACATTTGAAATTACAATTTCTAAGAATCAAACAAACTTGGTTAAGTGTAGTCCTCGGACCACAAACCTTGTGGAAATTGATGTCTTGTCATTTGTTAAACGGAACCTTAGTTATGCCGGGTCTTCGGACCTCCTACTTTGGGAAAATTAACATTTGAAGTTACAATTTCTAAGAATCAAACAGAAACTTGGTTAAGTGTAGTCCTCGGACCACAAACCTTGTGGAAATTGATGTCTTGTCATTTGTTAAACAGAACCTTAGTTATGCCGGGTCTTCGGACCTCCTACTTTGGGAAAATTAGCATTTGAAGTTACAATTTCTAAGAATCAAACAGAAACTTGGTTAAGTGTAGTCCTCGGACCACAAACCTTGTGGAAATTGATGTCTTGTCATTTGTTAAACAGAACCTTAGTTATGCCGGGTCTTCGGACCTCCTACTTTGAGAAAATTAACATTTGAAGTTACAATTTCTAAGAATCAAACAGAAACTTGGTTAAGTGTAGTCCTCGGACCACAAACCTTGTGGAAATTGATGTCTTGTCATTTGTTAAACAGAACCTTAGTTATGCCGGGTTTTCGGACCTCCTACTTTGGGAAAATTAACATTTGAAGTTACTGTTTTAAAGAATCAAACAGAAATTTGGTTAAGTGTAGTCCTCGGACCACAAACCTTGTGGAAATTGATGTCTTATCATTTACAGTTACAATTTTGAAGAATTAAACGAAAGATTGTTTAAGATTTATCTTCGGACTATGACTTTGATTAAACTTAACTTCTGATTGTGTCTGGATGTTAATACCTTACTGTTTATTAACTTGGATCTTAAGTTTTATATCTTTAAGTATCGAGTAAATCTGTGTAAGGAATGGTCCTCGGATCTTACATCCTACTAGAAACAGTGTTGTGCATTATAAGGGCTTAACCGTTATATGAAGTCCTCTTTCCTTTTTTAATCAAGGCATTGTTCAAACGTATTAACTATGTCACCTTGTATTAAATCTTTAGTAATATACGCATGATTATGTGGAAGTTATGATTGTGCAATCCTTGGAGTTAGATTTTTATACTCTGAGAAACTTTTGATATGACTTAATGGGAAACTTTTGTAATAAGTACAAAAAAAGAGTAAAGTAGAAACGGAGACAATCCAAATGAAAAGTAAACGAAATCGTTCTTCATTAATCAATTGAGTATGCATTACATATAATTCAAAAAAAAAAAAAAATGGAAAAAGAGAAGCCCTAAGCTAAGTCCTAAGCTGTTGGAGGAGGATCTTGCTGAGAGGTACTAGTGCCCTCGGTCTTTCTCAACTCCAGCTCAAAAGGAGTCATAATCTGCTTTCCTTTATCCACTGTCGTTGTTGAAAGGACGATGGGTTCCACTGTCTGGCTCAAGTCCTTCTCTGCATCTACTCCTCCTTCCTTCTCTTTATTGGAACCAGAAGGTTCTGTAGGATCAGGAATTTGCTGTGGGACCATCGGAGGTAGGGCAGGAAGAGTTGTCTCAGGAGTAGGAGTAGCAGCAGGAGCCTCTTCAATCTCCTGTATTTCTAGGGGAAGCCAAACGTTCTCGGACTTCCTCAAATCCAAAGATTGAGGAACTCCTGCTACGTTTAAAGCTTCCCCCCATACTTTTGACGCATTCGCGGCATAAAGCCGCGCACTCCTCTGTCACCGCTCCTCGGTAGTGGCTACCCCTTCATCGAAACTTGCCTCGCTTGGCGGCTTGAAGAGAGAGTTGGAAGGAGCCGGCTTCTTCCTTCATCGCCGCTGCTTCTTAAGATCCGAGCACTCCCTTTGAGCTTGGGAGAGCTCTTCATCTCTTTCACAAAGGAGCTTGCGCTGTCCTTCTATCTGGGTCTTCATGGTCTTCAAGTTTGACTCGACCCCATTCTTCTCTCTCCTCAGCTCTGCTACCTCCGAGGTCAGCTTCTCGTTCTCGGCAAGGGCTGTACCTAAGGTTTTCTCAGTCTCCACCCTAGTTTCGAGCTCAGCTCTGGCTATTTTTCGAGTGTCTTCAATAAACTTTTCAGCTACAAAGACCTCCTGAATAGCCTGAAACAAAGTACGATGGAGTTAGGAGCAATAAAAAAAAAAAACAAACTTGCCTATAAATATTATTAAAGGTGGAATCTTCCTAAAAAAAGTAGAAAAACTTACCAGCGCTAAGTCTCTTTTTAGTGAGAGGACTAGTTGTGGCTGGCCCATCTTCTCCAAGGTCTCCATGTCCTTGGCGGCGAAGAGGACGTTCCAAGACCTCGGCCGGGTGGTGGGCATGGCCTTGTTGAACCGCCCTTATACCGGACCGGCAGAGATGGGAGCGCCGTCCGGCCTTAGATCGGGGACCGGGTGGTCGGTGCTCGGCGCACTACAGCCTCATCCCTGATTTCCCCGAGTTCAACTGAACGGGCTCTACCCTTGCCCTTGTCCAGCTTCTGCTGTTGGGCCGGTGGGAGTTGTTGGCGTGGTTTCTTGGGGTCTTTAGTAATCGTCCCCTCATTATCCCCCTTTCTCTTCTTCTTGGGGTCCTCGGCAATTTTGGCTCGAGCCTAGAGGAGGAGGAGGAGGTAGGGGGGAACTTGGGACGTTCCCGCTTTCTTTTTCTCTGCAACCTTAGCAGCCCTACTAGTGAGAAGACCCTCCATTCGTCCCATGTCTTCTTCAAATTCGTCCTCGGGAAGGGCAACTACAAGCCTTGCAATTCCAGAAGCCTCGGTGGTTTCTTCTTCCTCGTCGGAAAGTACCACAAACTGGTTCCCGCGAGGTCTCTCGGTGTCTTCGAGATGGAATTGATCTATCTCGTCGTCGAGTGTGTGTGAAGAAGACACCTGCTCTTCCGGAATGACAGTTGTTTGTGAGTGCACGGCAAGGGGGACTGCTGCTATCGCCCGGTTGTACAGAATGGTGTTAGGAGCGTCTGGGAGGTCATGGTCGTCCAAAAAATGGGGCCGAGCTACGTTTATCCTCTTTCGTCTTCGGTCGCCTGCAATAATGACGTCCTCTATCTCCTGGAAGTCTTTGGAAAGGGGGGTGTACCCTAGAATAAGATGAGCAGCTCGGAGTTGCAGGTCTTCACTAACGAACACCTCGGAGCGAAGTGCCCGGTTTTAGATGCAAGACGTTAACGCGTGACTTAGACGAGGACGCACGTGTTGCTTATCTGCAAAAAAGACATCAAACAAACAAACTTGGTCAGATTTATATAGAAGTTTAACAAATTTAAGCAAGTGTGAATACGCATTTCTGTGTGTATGTGTTAAGAGAAGTTGAGTTGTGGGGAGATTAATCCTACGGCGTCGCACTGATCCCCCCACTCAACTGGGCTGGAAGCCGTCGTGCCGTTCCCGACACGATCAAGTAGTCGTCCTTCATGCCTTTGTTTGATTTGGGCAGGCAGGAGATTAGTCTAACGGTGCTGGACCGAGATTTAATGTAATAACCTACCTTAGAAAGTTTATGGGACTCATATAGGAACACGACATCGTGCCATGTGAGATTTAAACCCATCTGCTCGTTTAGAGCATCTACACTACCTAGAACTCTAAAAACGTTTGGGAGGCATTGATCGGGACACAACCGATGGTTGCGGAGGTACTCCCTAGTTACAGGTTTCATTGGTATGGTCATCCCACCCTCTATAAAGGCTATCATAGGAATGATAACCTCTCCCTCTGTCCTAGAACCGGCCACGGCTGTTGCCGGGCAGTATTTTAACCCTACGTCGCTGGGAATATGGTATTTGGCTCTAAAGCCTTCCATCCCAGCGGCGGTATCAACTAGACACTTGAATTTTCCCATTACAGAAGGACGATAGACTAGACTTTAGAAGAGAGAGTGTTTGTAGTGATAGCCGAGGACAAATATCGAGGAGAAAAGGTTAAGAATAGGAGCAAGAACTTACAAGGTCGAAGGTGTGCAAATCTCCACGGTTTTCTGCAAAGTAAGGTATGATGGCTGATGTCTTGATGGGATTACCCCCTGAGGAATTAAATGAAGGCGCGGGTTCCCAAAGCGTCACGACGTGCGAAAAGGCGGCCTCGAAATTATGTCTGTCCCGCCTAAAATTTCGTGGAGTAATGAGAACCGTTGGATGCCCATCTCACCGTTGAACGTGGCAGAGAAAGAGTAACTTACAGTAATAAATGCGCGCGTTTTTGAAAATAAAACCGCCAAGTGTCATCTTCTGGGACGCGAAACGATTTCCACACGTGCCATCACTTATAAAGTGTGTAGAGGGGATCCTCGTCAGATCAAAACCCTATTTTTCTCCTCGGATGTCGAAAATTAGAGTTTTGAGGGGCTATTGTGTGGGGCAAAAGGATCCTGGTGGGAACGTGGGCCTTTTGGGCCTTGTTAGGAGGCCGACTGACCCCTGGGGTTAGAGATTGTTGGTGCTATGGGTCGGCCTATACGCCGAGGATCCGAGGATCCAGCCGAGGATGGTTTTCCCCTCGGACTGACATCAAAGAACCTGAGACTTCATGGTAAAGGTTAGGGAATGACACGGTCAAGACCAATGGTTAAAGGGAGAGAACCCTTGAATGTCCTAGAAGCGCCGATGTTGGAAGAATATCAAAGGTAAAGGCTGCTACCTCCACATTAAAGACCCTGCACCTACCACCCCTGGCCGCATTAATGAGGAAGTGACACTTAAACGCGTGGAAGGGAAACTTCTAAGTACTGTTCAAAGGCACTAAGAAAAGAAATATCTAGGCTAAGGGAGGAATTGGGGGCAACACGTGGATAAAGTATTAAAAAGAGGAGTATTTAAGGAGGGACCTAGGACAGAAACGGGACGGAACTTTTTGTAACCTAAAAAGAAAAAGGAAAAAGAGAGAGATATAATATAAGCACCGTCTCGCTTACGTCCGAGGAGGCTATTTACATTACTCCTTTTTGTTTCCAAGTACTTAATCTTTAGTTTGTCATTTCATCCTCATACACTTCTAACCTGGGTTTCAAGCCCACACTCTACAAATTCATATTGTTTAAGGCTCATTGGCCTCGAGAGAATGGCTTGTTCTTGAAGGTGCAATTGTGCACTTACACCTATGTTTTTGATTTAATTCACAAAAACATAGACTATATCCTAATAAAACAACATAATAACTATTTGAAGCTTTTCTCAAAAAAATAAAAATAATAATAACTATTTGAAGCATATATCCCAATAAAAAAACAGATGACATTTAATAAAAAAAAAAAAAAAAAAAAATATATATATATATATATATATATATATATATATATATATATATATATATATATATATATATATATCTTTACCAGAGGAATGGTTGGTACAAATAGTCCACAATGCCAGTCACCATATACCTAAAAAAAATATTTTAAATAAGTAATAACATAATGTTAAAAAAAAAAAACCAAAAAATCGGGAAAATAAAAAATAAAAGAAAAAACTTCAGCAAAAAATTAAAATATTTTTCTTATGCTCTTGATAATCGAATTCGCAACAGTTTCCATAATTTGACCCAAAACATAGAGCATAACACTTCTTGTAAAACCTTGTATATCAGGCGAAACCTCTAAGATGTATAACGTTGTTACCGTAAAAGCTAACCTGATCATATAACTTGGAATATTATGATAAAACGTTTACATATTTGTGCTCTCATAGAACATAATAAATTAATTTTGAGGAGTCAGTACCACCGCACACCTTTAGTGCGATAGTCACTTGACATCTATATCATGATATGTAGTGTCAAACCTTAGTAAATTGCCCAAAAACTTAATTTTTTCAGGCTAGCGTTCTATATACATGAGATTTATCCTTTTAATTTTCTAGCACCTCAATAATAGATGGCTAATTGCAAGAATTATATTTTCGGCCTAGCAATATACTAAATATCCAAACTGGGTACCATATCAAATAATCATATTTAAAAACAAAAATAATAAACAATGTTCATTAAACATAACAATATTAATAACAATTATTCATGTCAAATTCACATGGTACTTTTGCTTAAGTTAGCTTCTAGCAATGAAAGAAGTGTATTCACTTTTATACACTTTTTTCTAATGTTATATATCTTTGTCTACTTATAATAATGCATGTAAAATATTTGACTTGGCTTATAATTCTCGTATTTCCGTGATTTATTCTTTTGAGTATATAGCATCAAGTAATAGAAGGAATTACTCATGTCACTTATATCAAATATCAGGAGGTTGAGTAGAAATATAGACTGAAAGGAAATTCATAAAAGGAGTGAAAATTTAAACATTTGACTATAGATGAGAGCTGCGAGACACCATTGTGGATCATTAATTTATGGATGGGTAGCTAAAAGCCTAAAAGTTCAAGAGCCAAAGAAAAAGTTTGACCAATCACTCAACTAATTTGCAACTATTAGTATTTTTAAAACATCCAAGATTCAGATCTCTTCCTCTTCGATGTAGCTATTGAATTATTAAAAAAAAAAAACTGGTCTCTTCCATTAGTATGTGCACTATGTGACATCGAAGATATAACAGTTCTACCACAAGTATATGCAAGAAGGTAATATTGATCTCTCAGATCATTCTACCAAGGCTTAATGGCATATGGAATTTACTCAGGGAGAATATTGAGAACCATTTGGGAAGCATGCGCGGCATCGGAATAACGTCTACTTGTCCCTTGTGGATAGATTGAAGGCACCCAACAATCCAATGTCATTTGTAGGTTGAGATTACGATTATTCTATAGATGCACACTGACGCACTTTGACACAATTTTCACATTTATCAATGTGTGATTGAATTACATCACTTACATACCGATCCACTACTAGAACTTAATGAAAAGTAATCTAATCTAAATTGTGTCAAATGTCTAAACAAGTTGTGGTCTTAGGCTCTTTGACTTTTTGTAGAGCTTACCTCTTGACAAATCATGACTGGTCGCTGAACGTGCTATTATCACTGTATCAGTCTTTCAAAGGACCAATTTTCAGTTATCCGCGGCTAAGATAAACCCAATCACACAACCACAACCTCAGGCATTGCCTAATTAGAACCAAAGTTGAGGCCCCTTGAAGCTAAGAAGCGAGGACCAAGGTGTTCACGATAGTATTAACCCTTATAGTTGATTAAGAACCACATGACAAACTCACAATCAACTTTCGGTCCTTTAACAAAGGTCCAAATTTCGCTTGGACCTAACACAAAGCTTAGTCAACCATTGCTTAAGCTAGACCTAGAAAAAAGAGTAGGTTTGGATATGACTTATTAAGTACTGCTTAGAACACACCTTGTCTTTGGGGAATTGAGTAAACTCATTATGATTTGATTTTTTTTTTCTTTTTTTTTTTGTGTAGAAAAAAATAATCAAATAAAGAAACTTAAATGTACTTTATAAAAAAATTTATTTCCTTTTGATACATATAAATTCACAAAGAAAATTAAAAAAATAAAAGTTGGATCATATATAAATCCTTAAACTTATAACTTGATAATTAATTTTAATAATCCAATAGTACAACATTCCACAACAGAAAAAAAAAAAAAAAAAAAAAAAGGGTAAACGGATATAGATGTTAAAGACCCTCAAGGTTGGTGCTACTGCTAATGGCCATGTGCCGATTTGGAGGTAAGTTGTTAAAATCAGTCATGCAAACAGGCATTCTATTTTTTCAAATTTTCTAAAATATACATACATCTTGGCAGTCGCTATTTTTTCAAATTTTCTTAAAGTTGAAGTCTAATCTTCAAATGCTTATAACTACTTGCTCATTTAATGTCCAATTGAAGCCACAATTCTTAGATTTAAGTTTCTGGAATGTACTTTCAAACCATGTAAAAATTATAAGCAATTGTTTTTATATTAGTCGTTCAAAAATGGCTTAAAAGTTTTGAATTCCACAAGAACTTATAAGCATTTGAAGATTAAACAAAAAATTGTTTTCTTAATGAATTAAACATTTCATTCAATTACTTGATTAAAGTAGAACTAGAAATATCTGCAACACGGAAGTATAAACACGTTGGTTTGTTTCCACAAAGACATATATAAACAAAAACTTTCACTTATGAGTTTTGTGATCAACATTCATTGTAAATTTGTACAACTTTCACTTATAGTTACATTATTATCTAACATCTGCAACATGAAAGCATAAACACGATGGTTTGTTTCCACAAATATATAAACAAGAACCTTCGCTTATGAGTTTTGTGACCAACATTGATTATAAATTCATACAGCTTTCACTTATAGTTACATTATTATCAAGGACAGAAAGATAACTTATTTTGCAAGATTTGCCAAGTGCAGTGGTCAGGTGCCTTTAATCTCAAGCAACACTTTAAAGAAAGAAAACACAAGGCGAAGGTAGAAGAGTTGGAACTTAATAGGAAATATGGAGGAGAGAAAGCAAACTAGCTTCAATGTTGTGAATTGTGTAAAGTAGCATGCATGAATGAAACTTTGTTGAAGTTTCAAGGAAAAAAGCACAAGCACAAATTGCAAGAAGTGGAATCATTAAAACATGGAGAAGAAATCCCAAACCAACCGAAGTGGTGTGAATTGTGTAAAGTAACATGCATGAATGAAACTTTGCTGAAGCAGCATTTTCAAGGAAAAAAGTACAAGCACAAACTGCAAGAAGTGGAATCATTAAAACATGGAGAAGAAATCTCAAACCAACCGAAGTGGTGTGAATTGTGTAAAGTAACATGCATGAATGAAACTTTGGATGGTAAGTTTGAGGGAGACTGAAGAAAAAGCTACATGTGTAGAAGCTCGTGCTTTCTAAGTATCTGAGTTATTTTCTTAAAAATGGGCAGTTGTTTAAAGGGCGGGGGGGGTGGGGGGGGGAGGGAGAGAGAGAGAGAGAGAGGTAGTTGGGACCACAATGGTTAGTGACAGAATCAATCCTCATCCCTTCAACACCATGCTCAGAGCTCATTCTTTGATTCCTCTTGCTATTATAAACAGAGGTTTCTCCAGTAGAATCTTCGTAGAGATCCAAGGAAGAGTTCTGCTTAGGGAAAGGTTTGACATGGTTGAGAACAATTGACTTCTGTTTTAACTGAGATATCTTATCCTGGTAATGAGACCCATGCATCCCGCTACTGTTTGCCTCTTCCATATATAAATCCTGTGAACTCAACTTGGAATTATACGGCTCATATCCCTGAAAAGGCATGGTGAAGGGAAAATTACACAAGTCACCAAAAGTATTATTCCCTCCATCCCAATTATTTATCCTGTTTCAAAAATTCAACTTTTTAAAAGAACATCATTTATTGTATTGTCTACTGCATAAAAATGTATAAGTTTCCAAAACTATCCTTAAATAAATTTATCAAAAATGGTTTTGGAAATAAAGTAGGGACATAATAAGAACATTAATAAATTAATGGTTTTTAATTTTAGAAATAGGACAATATTTTGGGATATCCCAAAATGGAATAGAGGATAAACAAATTGGAATGGAGGGAGTATAAAGGAAGACACTTATACAAACGGCAGCAAGAATGCAATTCCTACTAGAATTGATGCAAAGGCTTTACAGATAAGTTTATCGGGCTTCTAGGAATGCTATAGAAATATTATTTGCTGCAGTAAAGCAAAAGTGCAGGAGTGAGCTCTGTTGTTCAGAGCTTTCAGAAATCCACAGTTTAAATAAATATAGATTGTACTGTCACTAGAAATTAAACCAAAGAATTGAAAAAGACTTGCTCAGCCCAGATTTTATTTATTTATTTATTTTTTTACCACCAGGTGGAATCTCTTAAAAGTTGGGGTTCAACTTGGGGAAATATATGTGTTAAGAATATGAAGGTGATGCTGTTGGAAGTACACATGCTGCTGGTGCAGGAGTGGTCTGCAGAGGCAGTAGTGGAGGACCAATGGGTGGTAGTAATATGGTAGCAATTGCATTTTTCCCTTTCAGTATTTCTTTAAAGGGTAGGAGAGAGAGGGGTTTAAGAGCTACTTGATGGTAAAAAATGGTGGTTAGCAAAAAATGATGGTGGATAGATAAAAAAAAAATGATGGTGATACTGCAACAAAAATAATGCAGATGTGGAAGTAAGGGCAGTGACCACAGTAGTCATGACAGTGTCAGAAAAGATGGAGGTTGTGATAGTGCTAAAGCAGTAAATGAGCCTTAATTAGTAAATGAATTTCTCCCATTAGATAATTAATTTGGATCTCTAGAACAAGAGTTGAATAGTTCAGAATCCAATCAAAATAACCACAATATTTACTCAGTTGTGGCATCCATATCCAGTACTGAAAGTACCACTTGAATTCTAGGGGAAACAATACAGCTACACTATGTAAGTATGTAACTGCTAACAAGCACTAAATGTTTAAGAACTTAATTTGTGCCAGCCAAGTACATTGAATCATGACATATGACGAACTTTTTACTTCTCAAAAAGATGGATTTTGCAGTATTTCATAAACTAAATCAAATTAGCAATTTTAGGTTGGCTCCTTATATACGTGGATCTGACTGGAAACCCCAAATACATAAAAACTGTCAAGCGCAGCAGCAGAGTTGAGTTTGATGTAAGTCATAATATAAGTTTGTGTGTGTGTGTGTATATATATATATATATAAAATCTCAGATATTCATAATACGGTAAAATGCAGAATGGTTTGTAAATATATATTTTGTACAAAGAACAGTCGCAATAAAGGCATCCTACCCAAAATAACTATGGTCTATCTTCTCCCCCTAATCCTTAACATAACATCACAAAACCCTCCAGCACTTACCAAAGATAACAAAATTGCACAATTTTATACATCAAGATATATCACATGGACTTTCAGTCTTGACATAAATTGATCTGGTTCAGCCCTCATCATGACAATTATATATAGTTAGATTAACATATTTATAAGTTCTTCCCGTCTTTTTTTAAACTCCATCACAGTCATTCTACATATGTAGTAAAATATAGCTTCTCTTACTAAATTGTCAGTGCTTGATAAAATAGGATCAGAAACTCCACTTACATTGCTGAGACTGGATTGACTTTCCGCTCCAGAGATGTCTGGAGAATTGGGAATAGAAAGATCCTCATCATAGTATGGTTCTGCAAAAGCACATAGATATGAAACATAAGACTCCAACCTGCTCCAGAAAGAAGTTTTGTCAGGAAATTAAGAAAAAGAGCTGTCTGCTCTATAAAACAAAGGAACCACATACTAAGTAACGCTTAGAGATATATACATGTACTGATGTACATATCAATCACTGATAAAAAGAATTCTCAAATAATTTTGAGTGAAAAGTATTTCCGCTTATGATAGCATAAACTGCTACAGTTTTAGATAGCAATAATAATTTGTAATTTAATTAATAATACTCTTAATTATCAAAAACATCTCCCAACTACCTCTCTCTCTCTCTCTCTCCCCCCCGCGCCCTTTAAACAACTGCCCATTTCAAACTCCTTTCCAGCGTCCATCTCTAAAATCAAAATATTATCATATTTTGTTGTGATGATACCCGTTTAAGAAAATAACTCAATACTTAGAAAGCACATTTAGAGCTTCTACGCATGTAGCTTTTTCTTCAGTCTCCCTCTGCCATTCAACTTTTCAAACTTACCATCCAAAGTTTCATTCACGCATGTTACTTTACACAATTCACACCACTTTGGTTGGTTTGGGATTTCTTCTCCATGTTTTAATGATTCCACTTCTTGCAGTTTGTGCTTGTGCTTTTTTCCTTGAAAATGCTGCTTCAGCAAAGTTTCATTCATGCATGTTACTTTACACAATTCACACCACTTCGGTTGGTTTGGGATTTCTTCTCCATGTTTTCACGATTCCACTTCTTGCAATTTGTGCTTGTGCATTTTTCCTTGAAAATGCTGCTTCAGCAAAGTTTCATTCATGCATGTTACTTTACACAATTCACACCACTTTGGTTGGTTTGGGATTTCTTCTCCATGTTGTAACGATTCCAATTGTTGCAGTTTCTCCTTGTGCTTTTTTCCTTGTAAATGCAGCTTCAACAAAGTTTCATTCATGCATGTTACTTTACACAATTCACAACATTGAAGCTGGTTTGCTTTCTCTCCTCCATATTTCCTATTAAGTTCCAACTCTTCTACCTTCGCCTTGTGTTTTCTTTCTTTAAAGTGTTGCTTGAGATTAAAGGCACCTGACCACTGCACTTGGCAAATCTTGCAAAATAAGTTATCTATCTGTCCTTAAGCATGACACTACCATGAGATAGCCGAGGCTTTTCAGGTTGCAGGTATTGAAGGCAGTTGGTCAGCTCTTTTCGCTTTATCCCTGAAAGATTTGTGCTTGGAACCGGACTTGGACTAGGACTTGAAAGTGAAGATAGCACTGAATGATTTGTGCTTGGAACAGGACTTGCACTTGCACTTGCACTTGCCTTTCCAATGGTCTTGGGCTGTGACTGGGACTTGAATGTGAAGATAGCAGCACCTGAAAAAAGGAGGGGGGGGGGGGGGGGTGAAGTTCCCAATATCACAAACAACTTAGCTGAAGAACTATACCCTAGCAATGCATCTACTGAAGAAACCTATCGTGTAAAAATCAAAAACTTTGAAGAGACTAGACAACTTCGAGTAATTTACACCATTATATCATAGCAAAATGTGCTCAAAAACGAAATTACTGATAACCAGATCAATTGTATGCATATGAAATTTTCACTAAGCATATTGTATAGCTAGGTTCCAAAACTCAATTTTGACTCTACCACAAATTTTTTTTATGCATTTCATAATTTATATTTTCATTGTGAAATATCTCTGCTTCCTATGTGATGGGTGCCATTTTAAGATAGAACAATTGCACATCTGGTCATTCTTCAATGAAGACCAATAAACATATGACAGCATCTAATAATCCGGGCCATAAGAAACATTATAATTAACAGAGATATTAAATTTTAGTGCCTAATAAACCTTCCTTTGAATTCTCATGCATTCTCTGACAAAGTAGACTAATTAAAATTTCCATGTGGGAGAGAGGAAAAAGAAAATGTAAGTTGAGTTCTACATCAACTAGATATGGACTGTATCTTCAAATCCAACTACAGGCCTTGATTTGTATGCAAGTCATTTATGCTTTTGAACAAAAGTTGCACTTGTATAAGGAAAAAAAGATATTCACAGCAGAGCCTCAAAAGTAACTTGGTTAAAGTTTAGGGTGTCTGAAAGACAAGAGAAAGGCTATAAAAAAAACTTTAGTTGAAGCAAAGGGATATAAATCATTGCCAGTGAGAAAGATTGAAGCAATCTTCTATTTGAATCCTCACCTGCAAATGCATAAGATCTTTCAAATCTTCATCTAATGTGAACTGCAACATAGCTACCTCCCTCCTATATGCTAGCACTCTTTGGATTGCTACATCCACAGGCATAATGTTCTCCCTTCTCTCCCCTACCATTTTATATTCAGTTGTCCTCTGCAACATGTTGCTTACAATTTGTTCATCAATATACTCAGTCAGTCAGTCCTTATACCCTATCAAAAAGATTGGCCAAAGAGCCATTATAATTAACATCATAGTAATCATAGAAAACTCTGATATGCAGTGGGTCAAAATTTGCTATAAGAATTTCTATAAAGTGGAAAAAAAAAACGTGACATTATTCTTAGTGCAATGAATGAGAAAATTATAAGAGAAGTCTTAAACAAGGTAACAGTAAACAATCATAATACTAAAGCCATTACTTTGCCATCAAGGGCTAAAAGGCCGAATTTGTGATCCTGATCATGTAGATGAGAAGCCCAAGCATACCCATAAAACAAATCACACTTCACAAAACAAGCAAGGCCACTTTTTTAATCACAATTTCAAATCGAACTCCTTGAAGAGAAGATATATATATAACTTGAAGGGTTCTTTTTGTTTTTGGCATAAGAAACAAACATTGATTTGCTATTCTCTCAATAGCTATAAATACTGCACAAATGCCAACATAAGGGGAAAGCAAACTCTGAATCTTAATCTTCTATATCTAACCAAAATCTATATAAAAGTCATTGAAAGAACACAAATGAAACATAACCCATCAATTATTTCATCCAGATAGTGTGTATAACCACATGACACAGTTAAAAGACAGCTCATTTTTTTTTCCTGGAAACAGATACCCAATGAATTTGGAAAAGGAGAAAAAAGAAACTGGAAGACACATTAGGCAAAACTTGTAGAGTTTTCACTAGAATGCACAAATCAAACACCTAGATAAGAGTTAAAAAATGAAGCCCATTTTCTTGGAAAACAATTTCCTGGGAAAAAACTGAAAAGGAGAAAGTAAATGTCATCTTGGGTTGGAGTTACTAACTCTGTTGAGGATGATAGAGAAAATTGGAGGAGGGCGGCTGGAATGAGGGGTGGCTAGGGTTATAAGCTAGGGTTTAAAAAAAATTTAAAAACTCCAAAAAAAGTAGCGCGAAGGTTCGAACTTGTGATTAAGAGGCCGAAACATGCGTGTCATTCCACTAAGCTACTTACTCTATTATGTTTTAAACTTATATAAATACTAGTTGCTAACCTATGTGATATGCACGGTAAAATTACTAATAACTGATAATGAAACCTAACGAAACATTGGATTATTTTCTTATTCAACACAAATCTAAAGAAACATTAGGTTATTTTCTTTTTCAATTTTTCCATTGCAGTTTTACAGGTTGTCAATAGAACCTATTGAGGAGATATGTATTAAGAAATTAAAATACAAAATACTGTGGACAAAGTTTGGTTATAATCACCTGAAATGATTGTATAATTTGTCTTCTCAAAAAATAATTTAGATATGGTTTAGTAAGTCATGTGCATTATTCATGACAACGATACTTGTGAAGTTTAAAGGAACTTGTGAAGTTTCTATTTTGATATTAATTTAAGTACCATTGGGGTGTATAAAGGAACTTGTGAAGTTTCTATTTTGATATTCACCTAGATGTCAAGCTAAACTCTTCTTTCCCATAGATGAGATTAGATGAGTATAAGGAATCAAAGTACATATTTAGGCCTTTTATCTAACACCTAGCATATATAATAATTTGTTGTAACATTTGATCAAGATAAATGGCCATTTGTCCTTCCTGATTTGGAAGTTAAAAAAAAAAAAAGAAAACTCAAAACATGACAAAGATGCAATGGAAGAATTATGCATTAGCATTGTTAAAAGCATATAGTATGTGCAGCAATTAATTATTTGAAGTTTTCATTAATAAAATGAAGTGTATTTTTCTAAAGATTATCTAAAGCATATATTGCAGCCCTTAAATTGTAGTCCATTGTTGAGCAACAATGAATCCTCCATCATAAGCATGTGTTAGGTAAGATTGAGTAATCAATACAAAAGCAAAAATACTTAAAAATGAAAAGTTCTATTCACTATAGATTACTTTGAAAATGCATATTATACCACACTCATTGTTCATCAAGCAGATGTATAGCTCAGAATTTATGAGAAGCGCATAAATTCTGGCTAAAATCCTAAACTTATGTAATCAATTATTTTCTTTAAACTACACCTCAATATAGATTCAACCTATACAAAAGTCACACAACATTGATCTCATTTAAAAAATTCTCGTGACCAACAAATCCAATTGTGTGTGAATGTATACATATGAAGTTATGGATTTTCACTCAATTACAAATTAATAAAGAGATTCACCCTTTACAAAGCTACACAGTGTTGTTAATTTAATAATTACTCTCCCTACAATTAAATTTCAATTGTGTGAATCTATAAATCCAAAGTTATGGATCATCATAAGAGCAACTAAGTTCTAGATGTTAATTATGAGGAAGGTGCATCTCACATATTAAAAACATCAAAATTAAAATTCACTTATGATAACACCAACAAAAGTAAGAAAGAAGTGTACAATCAAAACCATTCAGACCAAACAACCATTAGTAAGTAAATAATGCTTCCATAGCCCAAAATTCAAATACCCACAAATAGAAGCAAATATGAAAAGTATGTACCAGCATAAATCTGACAAAATAACCCATCTGCTACATTTGGTTATGAATGATTACATACCATGAAGGAAACGACCGCAAAAAGAAAAATAAAACATAGGACTCAAATTAAATTCATCTCCTTTTTGTCCATTTTTCAAAACAACCAAACAGAATTTGAAGCTACAAATTTTCAGACAATCTTGCATTTGTAACCAAAAAACACAAGATTGAGAAGATAAACCACAATTCAAAAGATTTAACATAAGTTAGATAATCATGTAGGTTACAAATTTTTCGAAAGATTTAACTTTTAACACCAAAATAAACCCAAGAAAAAAAAAACCAAAATCTCATATATTAGAACTTCCAAAGGGCCAAAAAAATTAATAATCAAACTTAGAAATTATTGAAACTAAGCAAAAAAAAAAAGTATGACTGAAAACGAAGAAAAAAAGAAAAGAAAAGAAAAAGGCGGTACCCTTAGAAGAATAATCCATAGTCATTGATTGCAGATCAGCCAATCAGTTTTAGAAGTGACATGTTCCACAGAAAAGAAGTCCATGGTTGCACCAGAAGACGTAATAGTAGAGCATGGACTGATAATGACAATGCACTCATGTCTTACCCTGCATAAGAGTGAATAGAGGAATATCTACTGTTAGATAGATTGCCAAAACAGGGAACAATGACTACAAAAATTGTTAAAATATAAATTGAACATATTCAAAGCTAAAGTGTGATTCAAACTACTCCAGTTTGCTATTTAACATAACCAATGTTTGGGACTCATTTTGTAGTTAAGACATCATTGGTGGATTTAGTGTAGTTTAGATACAAAATAACTTTAAGAAAGGATAGAAAACTATAAGATTTTTTCCCTTATAATTCCTTTTTTTTTGATAAGTAACGAAAATTTTATTAAAAAATGAAGAACAGCCAACCCGAGTACATTGGGAATGTACTATGGGGGCATAAATCAATAACCAAGATTACAACGATCAAGTAAAACAGGAAGGGAAGAACAAGAAAAATGACAAAAAACCACACTCCAATCGAGGAGAGTGTGTAGGAATAAAGACTTAATCTCTAATATAGAGCGTTCACAGCCCTCGAAGCATCTCTCATTCCTTTCGCGCCAAATACACCATAACAAGCAATGAGGCACAATTCTCCACAACTCTATATTTCTATGTCTTCCAAACTTACCCTGCCAAGACTCAAACAACTCAATAACCTTCTGAGGCATAACCCAATGAATTCCAAATAGGCAAAACACCAACGACCACAACTCACAAGCAATGGGGCAGTGAAGAAGAAGATGATCCACCGACTCCCCACAATTCTTACACATATAGCACCAATCCAGGACTATCACTCGTCGTTTGCGAAGATTATCTGTTGTTAAAATCTTACCTAAAGAAGCAGACCATGAAAAGAAAGCTACCCTTGGAGGAACCTTCGATTTCCAAACCAACTTCCAAGGGAATGGTAAGGTGATAGGAGGGTAGAAAGAACGATAGAAATCTCTAACCTCAAAACCTCTACTCCTTGCTGGCTTCCAACACAACCGATCCGGACCCAAACCCCGTACCGTCGAAGAGTAGACCATATCCATAAACCGATCAAAGGATTCTTGTTCCCAATCCTGTGGAGGACGACGAAATTTAGCATCCCAATGAATCCTCCCACCAGACCAACACATAACCTCCGCTACTGAAGAATCCTTTGTCCTACTAATACAATAGAGCTCCGGAAAAGCCTCTTGGAAAGTACGATCACCACACCATACATGCTTCCAAAACTTCACTCGAGTACCATCACCCACATCGTACATAAGGAGTTTAGAAAAACATGTCCAACCACTCCTAATATGTCTCCACAAACTAACACCATAAGCACTGGTTACCTTTTTCGTGCACCAACCACCCCAATCATTCCCATATTTCACTGCAATAACCCTCTTCCATAGAGCATCGGTCTCCATACCATACCTCCATAACCATTTTCCTAGTAAGGCAAAGCATTAAAACTCCTCGATCTTCTAATACCTAACCCTCCAACACCGCAACGGCTTACAAACACGAGCCCAATTGACCAAGTGTAATTTAGAGTCACCATTAAGACCACTCCACAAAAAATCTCATTGTAACTTCTCCATACGATTCGCCACCTTCCCAAGAAGAGGCGTGAAGAGAAAGGAAGTAAGTAGGTAAGGAGGAAAGAGTACTTTTAATAAGAGTTACCTTACCCCCCGATAGATACAACCTCTTCCACCCTGCTAATCTCCTTTCCATCTTCTCCAAAATAGGATTCCAAATAGACAACTCCTTAAATTTAGCTCCTAACGGAAGCCCCAAATATCTCAAAGGAAGAGAGGATAGCCTACAACCCAGCATCCCCACCGCACATCCATATTGTAGACCTCCCTATAGGAACCAACTCGATTTCCCCAAATTAATCCTTAAGCACGAGACCTCCTCAAATCTAGCTAGGATCGCTCTCAAACAAGCTATATGCGAAGAATCAGCATCACAAAAAATAAGAGTGTCATCGGCAAACAAAAGATGAGACACCATCACCGAGACACCGAATTACCTCCAGAGAAGCCACGAGAGCGACTCCGAGTAACAGCCACATCCAAAAAACGACTCAACCCCTCCATAACAATGTCAAATAGCAACGGAGACAAGGGGTCCCCTTGTCGAATCCCCTAGAACTACCAAAAAAATCGAAGGACTACCATTGATCAGGATGGAGAATTTAACAGTAGATATGCAACACATTATCCACTTTGACCATTTCTCCGAAAACCCAACGCCGAAGCATATACATTAAAAAACCCCGACTTACATGGTCATAAGCCTTCTCCACATCCAACTTACACAACACTCCCGAACACTGACTTCAATCTACTATCAATACATTTTGAAGCAATCAAGAAAGAGTCCAATATCGTCTACCTTTCACAAATGCATTCGAGAATTCGAAATAAGCCCATGTGCCACTCACACGAGACGATTAGCCAACACTTTAGAAATGATCTTATAGATCCCACCCACTAAACTAATAGGCCGAAAATCCTTGATCTCCACAGCATCCACCTTTTTGGGAATAAGAGCAAGGAAAGAAGCATTAAGGCTCTTCTCAAACACGACGAGTATGAAAGTTTTGGAACACTGCCATAATTTCGACCTTCAACAAAGACCGGCAAGATCGAAAGAACGCCATAGAAAAGCCATCCGGGCCAGGAGCCTTATCACCCTTAAAATCACTAATCACCCCAAACACCTCTTCCTCGTCAAAAGGCCTATCTAGCCACACTGCATCATCCTCTGAGATACAAGAGAACTCCACATCATCTAGTAAAGGTCTATGAGCCACCGGTTTCGGCATATAGCTGCCTATAAAAATGAGAGATACAACCAGCTATAGCCTCCGGATCTGAAGACAATTCACCATCTACCATAAGCCTATCAATGGAATTAACTCTTCTATGAGAATTAGCTATACGATGAAAGAATTTGGTATTCCTGTCTCCTTCTCTAATACAAAGGACTCTAGAATTCTGCCTCCAACAGATTTCCTCCATCAAAGTAACTTTTTCTAATTCACCTCGAATTCTTTCCAACTCCAGCCTTTCCTCCGCAACGAAAGTTCGACTATCCTCAATCATCTCTAAATCACGAAGCTCTTGCCACAATTTTCTCACCCGATCTTCAACATTTCCAAAAACCTCCACATTCCATTTCTTCAAATCATTTTTCAAAAGCTTCAATTTATAGGCCAACACAAAACTCGGAACTCCTTGGACATTATAAGATGCCCACCAGGATCGCACCCTCTCCACGAAACCCTCATCTTTCAGCCACATATTCTCAAATCTAAATGGCCTCCTACCGCTCTGAAAGGAACCACCCTCAAGAACAATCGGGAAGTGATCAGATAACAGCCTAGGCAAGCGTTGTTGAGAAACAGACGGAAACTTATCATCCCAATCTACAGAAAACAAAAACCTGTCCAGCCTAGCCTTCGAAGCAACTTCACGAGTATTAGACCAAGTGAAAGATCCCCCTTGAAGCGGAATATCAATGAGACCTAGCTCAGAAATAAAGTTGGAGAACTCCTGCATGGCATTAGTAAAAGAGGTTGAACCAGATCGCTCAGAAGGAAACCTAATCACGTTAAAGTCACCACCCACACACCATGGAACATTCCACCAACTATTCAAGCCAAATAATTCTTCCCATAAGAATCTTCTATCTCTCACAGAATTAGGACCATAGATACCAGTAAACGCCCAAACAAACTGATCTGACATACTAGTAAATCTACAAGAAACTGAAAATCGCCCCACAGCCTCCTCCTCTTTATTCACAACCCGTGTATCCCACATCAGTAACACCCCTCCAGAAGCTCCGCAAGAGCCTAGATAAGACCAATCGACATGTTGGCCCCTCCATAAACTGTGAATCACATCTCTAGTTATCAACTCCAAATTAGTTTCTTGAATACAAATAATATGTGGCTTCCATCTCCTTACCAAATTACGAATCCGAAGCCTTTTATCCCTATCATTCAGCCCTCTAACATTCCAAGAAATAATCTTCAAATTCATTGATGAACCACCACAGCCCTCTCCTTACTTATATTCCTCGGTTTCGTTGAATCAACCTCAACATTCAGAGATGTCAATAAATTTTTCAACTCCCGCTGACCTTTCTGCCCTGACTTACCGTGCTTCATAAGATCATCTACTGCCTTAAGCTTTTTATTCTTTCTCTTGGCCTCTATAGCCAGCAGCAATCCCGTAATCTGCTCCTCAAAACCTTCCAACGAGGTGCCCACTGATTTTCTAAAAGCCTTAATCCGATTTGTTACCCATATTGATAAATTATTACCATCACCCGACTCCAAACACCCAACCCCCCGCTCAGAACTACACTCCAAATCCAAAGGAACTTCTGTGGCCAAAGGAACCACCTCTAGCGGCTTGCCACTACACTCCCAAGACATCAACCTCTCATCAAAATCCCCCATCTCCTCCTCTGCCTCCTTAACAACAGACCTAGACTCAACTAACCCATCACAGTCCTCTGCCCAACTAATTATCTGACCGTCAATGATAACAGTGTCATTACCTGTTACAGCCTCTACATCAGTGACTGAGCAATCCGACACACTTTCTGGAGATCGATATAGAGCTAACGGAATCACTACTTGTCGACCATCTCGCAATTGTAGCATCCATTCTTTGGAATTACCCCATGATTTATCCAAGTCACTAACCAATTCCCTAATAGTGGGAGGATGTTTAAATACCATCTTACCATCAGAGGCCTCGTGCTCCGTCGCCCTTACCTCCGGACCCAACAACTCATCATCCTCCTCCATCATCTTCGTCGGAGATGACGACATCTCCACCACCTCTTCAACCAAAACCCCTGAAGACATCACCTTCATCATCACTGTGGCTCGCCAAGTACATATCGGAGCTACCGGTTGACGAACCCACCTCGCAAACATCCCGCACCACTTGAGACGTCAATATCGGCACTGTAGGAGGCTGGGTAAGGCAGCTCGAACTCACCGGATCGCAAGATCCACTCCGCCGAAACTTCCGGCGCCGATATGGGAGGAGTCGAGCCTATGGAATCCACCGGAGCCTTCGTCGTCCTCCTTGGTGGTAGAGAACCGAGCACGAGCTCGGCGAGACGATCGCACCCTTCGAGAATGTGCTCGGACCCGACGTGCTTGACTCTAACTTATCATCCTCAAGAATGGGCCTATAAGACCCCGGGCCGGGTATAAGTTATTGTCCGGCAGGCCCCCGCCTCAAAAACAAAAGGGCTAGTCAACGGTGGGCCCTGGGCAACACTTGGCCGTACGGGCTTCAAAAGGCCCATTGTCCATTCCCTCCTTCACAACACAGGCAGAAAATTCCTCACGTGCCACCCACTTAACAGCTTGCTTATCTCCCCTATAACGTTGCCAAGACACCCGCCTCTTACCAAATTCATCTACTGCCACAGTCAAACCTTTCCTTAACCAGCCATAACTCCTAAATTGACGCACCCTGCCAGAATCAACAGCTTTCAAATTCAAATTAGTGAATCTGAATTTATTCTGTTCCGGGATTTTCTCCTTAAGCCTAGCAGCACCATTAATACTACGGTGGCTCCCCTCCACACCACCCACGGCAAACGGTAAAGCATTATCAGCCGGAGCTTCAAGAGCCACCACCTGAATCCCCACTTCGTCTCTCGGAGGCTGCGTTGTATTCTCCACAGCCTGAAACTTCTCTGTCTCTCTAATGAAGGGCGGTGCAAAGGCTTCCTTACTTGCACAGGCGCTTTTCCTTGTTTCAGCAAAGGACCGGGAAGGATGAATCACTGAACCCAACTTAGCCTTAAACGGTATGGCTTTTGAACCCAACGCATAATGAGAAGGTTCCAACATTCTCCGCAATTCAATTCCAAAGGCCCTCCAACCTTGTTGTGCCCTGCCCGCCGGAATAATGATCGATCTTCTCATCCCGCCAACTTTTAACTCTGTTACTAAAATAAAAAGCCCAAACGGGTTAGAACCCCGTTGCACTGTGTATGCAGAATCTCCATCCCTGAGCGTGAAGAAATGTTTGGGGTTGACCCCAAGCACCATTTGTTCCAAGCTCTGCATTAACCAACTTGTTGCAATCCTACCCATAAACACTGAGTGCATGAAATACTTCCCTCGTTCAAAAATCTTAAGGGAGAAAAAGTTCCTCCCTTCCTCAACCACCAATTGAAACAACTTCGATTCAATAAAAAAACTGCGAGATCCACCCATATCGATCCAAAACAGAAAAAAAAACAAAGAAACAGAAAAAGAATTTCTGACTAATTTGAGGTAGCCGGGCCTCACCTAAACTAAAACAAGATCATCCTGATGACAATTATGAGCATTACTTGTAGCCACTTTCCCTTATAATTCCTAAATGATAGAAAGTTTTGTCTAGGCATTTCCACGAACACTTAGAGGGAGCAGATAACACAAACCTCCAAAGTAAATCTTCAACATTTGAAAAAAGAAGAAAAAAATAGAAAAAACGGTTAGTTTCAAATTTGGAAGTTGAAAGACAAGTCTCTTCAAAAAAAAAAAAAGAAGTGCTACGTCCACAACATTTTTACAACAAATCATAGTGGTTAGTTGTTATTGGTTCAAATTTGAACCTAACACTAAGATTACTTTTTTGCACCAACAATAACAACCAGTAACATCCTGCCACTTAGAATTTGTTGTAAAAATATTGTAGACATATCATTTCTCAAAAAAAAAAAAAAAAAAAAGAATAAGCCTGGAGTTTCACTCAATTTTCGACAAAGTAGGACATAATGTGATCCATTCTGCACTTACAACAGAGTAGCACAAAATGCAGAGAATTTGAATTTAATTTTCAAATATAATTAGGGTTTTGAATAATCAAATACAGTAGTTTTAAAATATTTTCTGACCTTTTCATCAAGGGGATACAATAGCGATATCCTTCTTCCTTTTCACTATCTTTCTCTTCTAAATCAAGATTTAGGGATTGAGAGTTGATAGTATATATGAACGATCAAAGAATACCTGTACCAGTTGCGGTTGTGGGATGCCGGCCTGAACGGGGTGCTTACTTGACGGTAGTAGCGCTCTCAGATTTCTCATTCTCTTTGTTTCTCTTCCTACGCCATAAGTACGTTTTCTCCAGGTAGTTTTTTATTTTGATATTTAATTATGGATTTTGTTAATTTGTGCCTACGGCCGAGCAATAATTAATCATTTTTAAAAATATTTTTTTAGAAATTGTGTAAGAACATTCACATTCATTTTTTTTAATTCTATTTTATTTTACCATCTAAAAAACTACTTTATCAATTATACCATAGCATTTTACAATACTTCAACATCAAAACTTTTATTTTTCTGCTAGTCTTTAAGCACGCGCTTATACGCGTGCTCAGAGACTCTTCTATTTTTTGAGTAATGGTTAATTTAGAGCATTTATTAGTGCATGCTCAGAGAATCTTCTATTTTTGGGTAATGGTTAATTTAGAGCATTTATTCACGCGCGTGCTCAGAGACTCTTCTATTTTTTGGGTAATGGTTAATTTAGAGCTTTTATTATAATTTGGGATTACTACATTTTTCAATCACAGAAAAAAAACCTAGGGGTGTGATGAGTATTATGTGTGGTAAAAAAACCTAGGGGGTATGATAAAAAATTATTGCATCATCACACCCTTAGGTTTTTTTTTTTTTCTGTGATTGAAAAATGTAGTAATCCCAAATTATAATAAATGTTCTAAATTAACCATTACCCAAAAAATAGAAGAGCCTCTGAGCACGCGCGTGAGCATGCTCAGAGGCTAGTATTCCGTAACTATTATCCATTTCTGCCAATTTTATTTATGCAGTAATCAACGTGTTATTGATTGGAAGATGATGCAACAATTTAGTATTAACCTTTAGGGGAGGAAAAAAAGATCCTCTGAATAAATCTTATAAATAGTGCATATATTGAAAATGCATAATAAAATTGTAATAATAAAACTACTTACAAAATACATGTGATGGCTTTTACAAAAGCTATTATGAAGAAGTTAATGGATCAATGTAGAAAACTGAAATATTTACATCAGGTAAAATTGTAAAAATAATGCACTACATCTGAAACATGGAATAGGTAAACTTATTAATATTATGCAGGCTACGGTGGAGAAATTGGTGGAGCGATGCTGTTTGATCCACATTCTAATTGCTTTCCAGCAGAATTAATGTAGAGCATTTATTATAATTTGGAATAACTACTTTTTCCAATCACCAAAAAAAAACCTAGGAGTGTGATGAAAAATTATTTCACCGCACATAATTTGCAAACAATCTTATGATAAAAATGAGTATTATGTGCAAACAATTTTATGATAAAAATGAGTATTAAACGTGGAAAAGTTAATGGATCTACGTAGAAAAGTGAAATATTTACATCAGATACAACTGTGATACAAAATGTGTACTTGTGTTGTTAATAGAGACTTTAAAACGTACACAATAATGATAAGTACAATAAACATGAAGCATAAACTTGTGAAATGAAATATTTGAACTGACCTTGTGATGATATTGCATAGCTCCATGTATGTGAAATGGTCTACATTTAGAAAAAAATGGGAACAGGGTTCACTCACTCATATGCATTATTTTATACAACTACTTAAGTCAATAGAAAATTTTGTCCTATCACAGGTTTAAGTATCCGTTTGGATACTGAGTTTCACGTCTGTGTTTTGCGTTTCACGCTTTTTTTTCATTGAGAAACGTGTTTAAGTGCTTTCCAGTGGGTCTCATGCACTGATCACGGGATCTATAAACCTCTTTTTTTAACAAAACTTTTATTGAAAATGGGTCCCACGGCACTATTCACATATTTAAAAATTATTTTGCTACAATGTTTTCAATTTTCAGCAAAATAAGCGATATCCAAACACACCCTAAGTGTCAATTCTATATTTATGCGCTTGCTGTAACGTGAAGTTTACTAAACAATAGGATGATTAAAAAAAGATGAATACAATAGTATAAACCACAAAAATAGACCAAAATTACAATTGTAAGTAAAAGTTAATGTGGAATTTGAAGATCTATTAAAACCTTTCACTGCATATTCGGTTGATTCATATGTAATTTGGATTGTGGGCCCATAATCTTGACATTGAAACCTACAGGAGGCTTATTTTCCCTTTCATGAATCCTAGCATCAAAACTCAAAATGAACAACTAAGGTATGATCCATAAATTCGTCTAATTTGGCAATAAAATCCCAAAAGTTAATTACACTCCAAATACAATAATTTCTACAAATTAGAACCATTTGAGCCAAAAATAAAAACTAAAAATCATTCACATGTGGAGGCGAAGAAATCAGGAATGAAACAAAATTCTACCCAAGTAGAGTGCAATATATTAAGGGAAGAAGGGGGAAACCAATGTATAAGAACAAAGCTTGCAAGGGCATATTAAAAAAGGACTTAGACTCCCAAAGAACCAATAAAGAAGACCATGGACGTTAAATAAGCCTTTATCCCAATAATTAATTTACAGTTGCAACTTTTACAAACCACTTGCTACAAAGTGCCAATACTCACAACTTTCGTCAAACACTTGCTGCCCACCAAAATGAAACCCAAGTGAGGGCCTTGACACATTAACTTCAAGCTCTTTGAGAATACAAAAAATACACAATCCATATTAACCACTAATTTCAGAAAAGAATGACACTCTTCCACCCAGTTTGAAAGGTGCACAATGACCAAATTTGAAAAGAAAATAAACGAACACATTAAAACCATATAAACATATACCTAAGTAGGGAATATAAACACAATCACATTGATGAAAATTCTACACTTGACCTTATAACCGCCGAAGGAGAAGCATAATAGGACGAAGAGGCTGAATTTTATTTCTCTTGCGTCCTTACTATGTGCTCTGCTATAGCCTCCACGACTTGACAATGTTCTACCACAGAAACACCAACTTGATCTATCATTTCACAACACAAAATCTATTCACTCTAGAGAGAAAGGGATGGTGTAATAAGACGTTAGTTTCACCCCAAAAAAAAGGGAAAATATAAACGATTGTGAGTGTATATTTGCAAGGAAAGAATCATTCCTATGATGCAAATGGTATGTACACATTATTAACATTATTAACAAAGCTATGTGAAACCCAATAGTAACAAACACAATTCAACAGAAACGAACTACAAAGATTAAAAAAAGAGAAAGAATAATAGTAAATTTTTTTTTTTTGGCTAGGCAGTTGCTTGCCATCTTCCCTTGCAGTTCCTATTCTTCAATATCTACCCGAACACTACAGAGAGAGAGGGTGGAGCAAGTCTTTTTGGAGGTTTTCTTTTTTGGGGCGGTTTGTGTGAAGATAAGATACACGGAAAATGTGGGTAAGGTGATTCTAAGAAACTTGCCTTAGAGAATGCTACGATTTTGTTGGGTATGTTTTTAGTGGGAGTTAGACATGTATTTTTACTTCACTATTTTTTAGTTTTGTCTCTACTTAAACTTAGGAGTCTATTTTAAAAAAAAAAAGCATAATCATATAGTTGTTTTGAAGAAGTGGGTTAGTAGAAGAGTGTTCCTATTTTGTAGGCAATGTTTTTACCAGATTTTCCTTTAGCTTTGTCTCTACTTAAACTTAGGGGAGTTAGAGTTACATTTTTACCAGATTGTCTTGTTGTTTTATTTCTATTTAAGCATAAAGATATAGGGGCATTTTTGAACTAAAAAATGTGGAATCCAAACAGGGGAAGCCCCTTAAATAATAGTATAGATAATAGTATAGATTCTACACATTAAAATAATATATCTTTACAATAAAATATTTTTTTCCCTTTTTTTTTCCCAATTTTATCCTCACTGAACTTTTCACCTCTTCTCTTTCAGACTCCTCCATACAACTCCAGATCGGTGAAGCTTGAAAAAAAAAAAAAAAATCACGCCGATCAACGGCACAGCCACCACAAACGCCGATCTTCCACTCCTCCTCCATCATCCATATCAACCCAACTCCTCCATCATCCATATCAACCTAGGTCGGCAAAACTGGAAAAAAAAAAAAAAAAACCATCATGCCGATCAACGGCACAACCACCACAACACCGACCTTCCAGACTCCTCCTCCATCATCCAAATCAACCAAACTCCTCCACACAACTCCTCCATTATCCAATCAGTGAAACTGAAAAAAAAAAAAAAAAAAAACCCACCACCTCCAAAGAAACCCACGCCGATTGCACACCCAGACTCCTCCTCTATCATCCATCTCAACCCACACGCCGATCGCAACCCACAACAAAAAAATCATACCAGAAACCCACAACAAAAAATTATACCACGCCGATCGGAGCTCCGATTCAAACCATCGGAGCCTTCACGTTGACCCATCAGAGCCATGCAATTCCACCGTGGAGCAAACCCATGGGGTCTTGAGTCTGAACAGTGAGAGAGCAAATGAGATAGAGAAAAGGAAGAGAGAGAAAAGAAGAGAAATAATGATAAAGGAGAGAGAAATTCCCGGGGTAAAAGTGGAGAGAGAGAGAATTTTTTTTTTATCCCATTAGCTATAGTACTATCATACATTTAAGATGGTACTGTAGCTCAATTGTATATTTTTTTACAATTGTTGCAAAATACAACATTCAATGGAGCTGGAACTTTGGGCTGCATTGTAAAAAAAATTGCAAAGGAGGGCTCCATTTGCCATTTGCCACATTCAATGTGGATGCTCTAAGTATTGACAATTTTTTCAATTTTCGAGAAAATATTTTGAAAAATAGACAGCTTAATGTGTGTCTTAAAAGCACATATTAACTGGACCCTTTAATTAAACCTAAAGTCACAATTGTTCAATATTGTTTTAAGTAAATATGGCAAAAATTTATGTCACCATATGCTGCAATAAGGAACCCTTAACAAAAAAAGTCATGCGATTATTAGTTATTACTTCTTCTGTCCCAGTTTGTTTATCCTGTTTAAAAAAACAAACTTTTTAAGGAAACATAATTTATTATCTTGTTTGTCATATAAAAATACATAAATTTACAAAACTGCTCTTAAATAAATTTATCAGCTTTCTTAAATAAATTGTCTTGTTAGTTTTCTTTTCAAATAGTTTTGAAAATAAAGTAAAGGTATAATAGGAATATTAGTAAATTAATTAATTTTATTTTTAGAAACAGGACAACATTTTGAGACATCCTAAAATGGAATATAGAACAAATAAACTAGGACGGAGTAAGTATATATATATGAGTTTGTACGGTTGGTTTCAAGGTTAAAAAATCTAGCACCAAAACAGAACTGAAAACCCAAAACCCTGTAGTTTCAAAAAATAACAAATTAAATCCCACCCACTTGAGTTGAATTACAAAGTGTTTGGAAATCAATATGGGTTTAGACCTGAGGGTTAAATTTGTTACCTTTTGAAAACCCGAGGACTTAATTTGTAACTTTTGAAACTATAGGGTTTAATTTGTTACACTCTTAAATTGTAGAACGTAAAATGTAATTTTTCTTAGCACTAATATGGGAAAACACAAAATGAAGCCCTTCAAACTACCCATGATGTGCATTGGATTATAAAATATATGGCTTTCAAAAAAACAAAACATCCTGTTAGGGATATATTGGGTGGGGTATATTGGTAATACAATATAGTAGTAATACAATTGTATTGGTAGTTTAGTATTGATATTGTATAGTGGATTGGATGGTTATGTACACGTTAAGGAAATAAGGGGCTGGGCTAAGTCAGTTAGTTAGAAGTTAGTTAGGAAGTTGGGCTTAGTTGGTTGGGCTTAGTTGGGAAGTAACAGACACGGGTTTAGAGGATGTGGGTTGGGCCAATGTATAAAAGAGGAGTGGTTGTAAAGGAGGAATATAATAAAATTGCCATTGTTTCTATGTCTTGTTCTCTGTTTCCCTTCTCTGTTCTTTACCTAATTTCTGGGAGGCCTAGCTGACCTCGAATCCAGCTACCAAACTTCATTTCTTGATTCCTATTCTTAACATTTGGTATCAGAGCATCGTTCCTGCATCTACCATGACCGAGACTCGAGCCGCCGCCATGAACACCGTGAATGAAGCTATTGCTTCTTTACGCACCACTTCAGACCACCACAATAAAGACATCCAAGAAATTCAGAAAATTCAAGGAATCCATACCAGGACCTTGAATGAAATGAATCAAAATGTCAACGCCATGAAGAATGAAATGAATCAAAATATCAACGCCATGAGTCAAAATATCAACGCCATTCTACAGAAATTGAACCTTCAAGAGAGTCATCTACATTCACCTCAGAGATCTGTACTAGTGAATCAAGGTTCTTCAACGTTAACACTTGCCAGACCCGTGAAATTGGAGTTTCCACGCTTTTCAGGGGATGATCCTGCGAGCTGGGTCTACAAAGCCAACCAATATTTTGGCTATTACCAGACTCCAGTTGCAGAGAAGTTGCTCATTGCTTCGTTCCATATGGAGATGGAAGCTTTAGTGTGGTTCCAAGAAGCTGAGGAGGCTGGAGTGTTTGAGAATTGGGATTCCTTAGTGCAAGCACTACATGTGAGGTTTGGATCAACAGCCTACGATGATCCAATGGAAGTGCTAACAAGATTAAGACAGTCTTCAACAGTGCCAATATACAAGGCTGAGTTTGAAGCTGTATCTAATAGGGTGAAGGGTTTATCTCCTTTGCACAAGCTTAGTTGTTTCCTAAGTGGCTTGAAAGATGAAATCAGACTTCCAGTGAGGATGCTTAACCCACGCACCTTGAATGAAGCATTCGGATTAGCCAAGATTCAAGAGGAATATGTGCTCAGTTGCAAGAAGAGTACCAGATTCCAACAAGAAATAGGTAAGAATTCTATTCTGGGTTTACCTAAGAATAATGTAGTAATAGAATCTAATTCTAAGATACCTGTAAAGAGATTAACCCCTGCTCAGATGGATGAGAGAAGGAAGAGGGGCCTTTGCTATAATTGTGATGAGAAGTGGGTGTTGGGTCATAAATGTAAGAATTCTAAATTGTTTTTATTAGAGGGAATTGAATTAGCTTCTGGGGTACAAATCATGGAATTAGAAGGAAATGTGGAGAATGAGGTTGCTTCTAAGGTGGTTAGTCAGGATGAAGAGGTAGAGATCACTTTGTATGCACTCACAGGAACTCCTACACCTGGTACTATGAGGGTGAAAGGTAGGGTCAATGGAAGTGAGTTGGTAATCCTAATAGACACTGGCAGTACCCATAATTTTGTAGATGCTTCTTTGGTTTCTGAGTTTCAATTAAAGGTTGATGTCTCTAAGGTTTTAGAGGTGAAGGTAGCAAATGGGTCCTTGGTTAAAACTCAAGGTTTTTGTAGTAATGTGCCAGTGTACATTCAAGAAGTTAAGTTCCCCATTCAATTCCATGTTTTAGCATTGGGTGGTTGTGATGCAGTGTTGGGCACCCAATGGTTAAGCACTTTAGGGGAGATTCAATGGAATTTTAGACTTTTGACAATGTGTTTCTACTATGAGAATCAGAATGTTTTGCTTAAAGGGTTGACTCCATCCTTAGGATCTTCTATTATGGATTGTGAGCAGTTTTTTAAGGTGCCTGTGAGGAAAGGACTGCTGTTACAAATTGCTAGTGTCGAGGCAGGTGCAGCCAGTGTGAAGCTTCCTGCTGAGGTGGAACTCTTATTACAAGAATTTGAGCATGTTTTTGAGACTCCCATAGGACTACCTCCTGTTAGGGGTCATGAACATGCCATTGTGCTCAAAGAAGGAGCTCAACTTGTGTGCCAAAGGCCATATAGGTATCCCTTTTACCAAAAGAATGAGATTGAGAAGATTGTAAGAGACTTGTTGTCTGTTGGCTCAATCAGAAACAGTAGCAGCCCCTTTGCCTCTCCTGTGTTGTTGGTAAGAAAAGCTGATGGCTCATGGAGGATGTGCATTGATTATAGAGCCCTTAACAACATTACAATCAAGGACAAATTTCCAATTCCAGTCATTGATGAGTTGCTGGATGAATTGAATGGGGCTGCCATTTTCTCCAAGTTAGATTTGAGGTCTGGTTATCACCAAATCAGGATGAAGGAAGCAGACATACCTAAGACAGCTTTTAGGACACATGAGGGTCACTATGAATTTTTGGTGATGCCCTTTGGCCTAACTAATGCTCCCTCAACCTTTCAGTCATTGATGAACCAGGTATTCAAACCTTTCCTTAGGCAATTTGTACTAGTATTTTTTGATGACATACTAGTCTTTAGCAAGTCCTTGGCTGATCATATAATCCATCTAAGGAAGGTTTTGGAAAATTTAGCTACTCACAAGCTATATGCTAAGAGGTCAAAGTGCATGTTTGCATGCAAGGAAGTAGAGTATTTGGGGCATGTTATCACTGCTAAGGGAGTTCACACTGATCCTAGGAAAGTTGCTGCAATGCAACAGTGGCCTATTCCTAAGGATGTCAAGTCCCTAAGGGGTTTTTTGGGGCTCACTGGGTATTATAGGAAGTTTGTCAAGGGGTATGGCCAAATTGCAGCCCCCTTGACAGCCCTATTAAAGAAAGACTCTTTTTGTTGGTCTAAGGAGGCTGAATTGGCATTTTATCAACTTAAGGATGCTATGGTTAATCCTTTAGTGCTGGCTTTACCAAACTTTGATCATCCTTTTGTGGTAGAGTGTGATGCTCCTGGAAGAGGGATAGGTGCAGTGCTGATGCAGCAGGACAGACCAGTTGCTTACCATAGTCAGGCACTTAAAGGTAAGAATTTAGCCTTATCAACATATGAGAAAGAGTTGCTAGCATTGGTCATTGCTGTTAAGAGGTGGAGAGCCTATTTGGTGTGCAAACCTTTTACTGTTAAAACTGATCAACAGAGTTTAAAATATTTGTTGGAGCAAAAAATTGGCACACCAGCCCAGCAAAAATGGTTTGCTAAATTGCTCGGTTATGTGTTTGTGGTTGAATACAAGAAGGGTAAAGACAATTTAGTGGCTGATGCACTGTCTAGGAAGCCTGAATTTGATAATGGTACTGCCTGTGAAGTTCCCTATGAGGTTCCAAAGGTTGATGAGGGGATCCTTTGCATGGTTTCCTTTCCTTCTCATACCTGGCTGACTGATCTTAAGAACAGCTATGCTTCTGATCAGAAAGTCCAAGATATTTTCCACGCTTTTCAATTGGGGAAGGGGGTTCCAAAAGGATATGCTGTGCAGAACGGGCTGTTATTGTATAAAGGTAAGATTTACCTTGGGTCATGTGAAGCTTTGAAGGCTGCTGTCCTACAGCAAGTCCATGACAGTCCTTTAGGAGGGCATTCAGGCTTCCTCAAGACCTTACATAGGGTGCAGAGAGACTTCTATTGGCCTGGCTTGAGATCTGATGTGAAGCAGCATGTTAGAGAATGTGACAAATGCCAAAGACTTAAGACTGAAACTTGTCATGTTGCTGGCTTGTTACAGCCCTTACCTGTACCTGACAAACCTTGGCTTGATGTAAGCATGGATTTTGTTGAAGGCCTTCCTAAGTCTCAATCCAAAGATGTTGTTCTAGTAGTAGTGGACAGGCTTACTAAGTTTATTCATTTCATTCCCTTGTCTCACCCCTATACAGCTGCTAAGGTAGCTAACCTCTACCTACAACATGTGTTTACATTGCATGGAATGCCAGCTACAATTGTAAGTGACAGGGACCCTGTTTTCACTTCTCATTTTTGGCAAGAGTTGATGAGGTTACAAGGGGTGCAGCTGGCTATGTCTTCAGCTTATCACCCTCAATCTGATGGCCAAACTGAGGTAGTCAACAAGAGTCTAGAACATTATTTGCGAGCATTTGCAGCTGATCGACCTCAACATTGGGTGGATTGGTTACCATTGGTTGCATTTTGGTTCAACACCAATTTTCATACATCCGCCAAGATGACTCCCTTTGAAGCCTTGTTTGGTTATCCTCCCCCCAAGCTATTGGATTATGTTCCAGGCACCACTAAAGTTGAAAGTGTGGATGTGCAATTGAGGACTAGGCAGCAGCTGATGGCCTTATTGAAGCAGAATTTGGTAGCAGCTCAAGAAATGATGAAGGTGAATGCTGATAAACACAGGACTGAAAGGGAATTTGCTGATGGCGATTGGGTATACCTCAGATTGATGCCTTATAAGCAGAAGTCAATGAAGCAGAAGCATTTGGGCAAGCTGTCACCTAGATATTATGGTCCCTTTCAAATTTTGCATAAGGTGGGCAAGGTAGCATATAGGCTGGATCTTCCACCAGATTCAAAAATCCATCCTACATTCCATGTCTCGTGCCTTAAGGAGAAGCTAGGTAGGCATGTGGCCGCGGTTCCATCCTTACCTTCTGTGGATGTAGAGGGTAGTTTCAGTCCTGAACCAGTGGCTGTTTTGCAGTCTAAAACCTTGAATTTGAGGAACAGAACTCTCACTCAGGTCTTGGTGCAGTGGCAAGGGGAAAGTACTGATGATGCTACTTGGGAAGACTTATATCTACTTCACCAACAATTCCCTCACCTTGTGGGCAAGGTGCTTTAAGGGAAGGGTATTGTTAGGGATATATTGGGTGGGGTATATTGGTAATACAATATAGTAGTAATACAATTGTATTGGTAGTTTAGTATTGATATTGTATAGTGGATTGGATGGTTATGTACACGTTAAGAAAATAAGGGGCTGGCTAAGTCAGTTAGTTAGAAGTTAGTTAGGAAGTTGGGCTTAGTTGGTTGGGCTTAGTTGGGAAGTAACAGACACGGGTTTAGAGGATGTGGGTTGGGCCAATGTATAAAAGAGGAGTGGTTGTAAAGGAGGAATATAATAAAATTGCCATTGTTTCTATGTCTTGTTCTCTGTTTCCCTTCTCTGTTCTTTACCTAATTTCTGGGAGGCCTAGCTGACCTCGAATCCAGCTACCAAACTTCATTTCTTGATTCCTATTCTTAACACATCCACATAGCCAAAAGTTGTGTAGCCATGAAAAGAATACAAAACCAAGCACAAGTTAACAATAACACAGCCAAAAGACACCCAAGAAAAAAGAAAAAAGAAAAAAGCAACTTGATAATAATCTCTTACAAGAATTTATTTATAATAAATGAGAGTGAGAGCATTAGATTGAAGCTTAGTTTCCAGGAAAATCAAATCCAATAAAAAGTGGGAAAATGTAAAAACATGGTCATACATGATACATGCAGAGTGAGTGATCATTTTTAAACTAAGAAAACCATAAACAATCCAAGTAATAATAATAAGAGTACATAAAGTTTTTATTAGGAAATTTATTAACGGCAAAAATGGGAGACCATAAAAGAAGAAGCTCATGTTAGAGAAACAAAAATATTAATTTAATATTTTAGAAAATGAATCATTTTCCAAAAAATGTTTTCTATAAAACTATCTTATTTTCTTATGTTTAGTAGTAACCTTAAATAAGTTGAAAAACAATATTTTAATTTCCCTTATTTAGCTTACTGTGAGATAAATTTGTTTTCCAAAAAAATTAGTGGAAAACAATCTCTAAAAATAAGCTGTAGTTTTTATGCTGACCAAATATAGTTTTTCTTTGACTCATTTTTTTCTAACGATACCAAACACTAGAAAATACAGAAAATTATTTTTACACAATGTTTTCCATCAAAACAAACGGAGCGTAAAACATTCTCAAACCTTCCTTTCTCTCTTCCAAAACTCTCAGATCTCTCTTGAACCCTTAAACTTCCTTATCAAACCGGTTCCCACTCTCTTTATCTCTTGATTTTGCTCAAACCCAAATCCAAACCCAAATGCCTCAAGCTCCTCTCTCTCTCTCTCTCTCTCAAATTGATGCTCTCTCAGTGGGTCTCTCTCTCAGATCGGTGGGTTTGTGGTTAGCTATTGGTGTGTCTCTCTCCCTCTCTGATTCCCCTTTCTGCCTTGCCCTTCCATGTTTAGAGAGAGGCTGAGATCAGTGTGGTGGTAGTTGTGAAACGAAAATCGGTGGTGGTGGTGGTGGTGGTGGTGGTGGTGGTTGTGAAGTAGTGGTCTGTTGGGTCCGATGGTGGGTCGAAGGGTGGGTTTTTTGTTGGAGTGGGTCATAGGGTGGGTTTGTTGATTGTTGATTGTTGGGTTTGTGATGTTTTGGTGTTCTTGTTGGAGATCAATTTGTGTTTGTGTTTGTGTTTGGTTGATAAGAAAGGGTAAGAAAATCCTAGAAAATCTGAGTGTGTGTTCTTATGTTTAATCTAGGTTTGTGTTCTTTAGTGTTCTTGTTATAGATGATACTAGATCTAAATTCAAGTATTTTTCAACTTTAATTTTGCTTTGTGTTGGTATGGTTGAGCTAGGTTTGTGTTGGTATTGTTGAGGGATTGAGCTGGGTTTTGTTCAATTTTATTGATATTTTGTTAATGATTGTATTGATTCTGTTGGTTTCGGATTTAAATCTATTTTTTCTTTTGGATAATTTGGTTTATGTGTATATGTGAATTGATTTTGTTTTATACAATATTCTTTTATGATTTTTTTGTGTTTGATTTTCTGAGTTTGTATGATTATTTTTGGGTTTGTGCTCTTGTGTGTTCTTGATGAAAAGGATGTTAGATCTGAATTCAGGTGTTTTTTTTTTTTTTTAATTATATTTTTTCCTTTTTTTATTTTTTTAAAATTGATAAATTAATTTTTAAAAATCTAAGCTGACATGGCTTTTATTAAATAATAAATAAATTTATTATTATTATTATTTTAATGGCCACATCAGCATTTAGTGTATCAACATTGTACTCCATTTGCCACGTAGGATATTTCCGTTAAGTGATTAATGGTAGGGAACAAAATGAAACTTTTTTTTTTTTTTTTTTTTTTTCATTTAGGGACTAAGAGTGATAAAATAAAAAAGTAGAAACCAAAAAATGTAGGGGCCAAAAGTGCATTTACACTTAGATAATAATGTAACTATAAGTGAAAGTTGTACAAATTTACAATCAACGTTGATCACAAAAGTGAGTTCCAGTTAGCTCAGCTGGTAAAATATCTGATAGTTGTATAAGAGATCTGGGATTCAATCCCCGCCTACACCAAAAACTGATTGGTGTATTGGTCTGATAATAAAGAGCTATTATCAAGAGCGGACGCTATAGGTTGAAACTCTCTAAAAAAAAAACATTTATCACAAAACTCAAAAGTGAAGGTTTTTGTTTATATTTGTCTTTGTGGAAACAAACCAACCTGTTTATACTTTCATGTTGCAGATATTAGATAATAATGTAACTATAAGTGAAAGCTGTAAAAATTTACAATGAACGTTGATCACAAAACTCATAAGTGAAAGTTTTTGTTTATATATTTGTCTTTGTGGAAACAAACCAACGTGTTTATACTTTCATGTTGCAGATATTTGTAACTATAAGTGAAAGCTGTACAAATTTACAATGAACGTTGATCACAAAACTCATAAGTGAAAGTTTTTGTTTATATATTTGTCTTTGTGGAAACAAACCAACGTGTTTATACTTTCATGATGCAGATCTTTCTAATTCTACTTTATTCAATTAATTGAATGAAATGTTTAATTCATGAAGAAAACAATTTTTTTTAAAAAAAAATTCTTGAAGAAAACAATTAAACCTTAGAAAATACTGTAACATAACTAGTGGCAACTGATTACAATGAGTCGTTGATCACAAAACTCAAAAACAAAAATGTACGTTTGGGAAAAATTATCTACTGATTTATTTATGTAAAGAAAGCATATAAATTTGCAACAATAACTAGGCCAAACACACTTTTTTTTTTTTTTTTTTTTTTGTAAATTGCAAATTACACCTCTAAAGTTTGGGCTTCTTGTAACCAATGTCCAACGTCATGGTATACAAACTCACAAATTCTTATAATCTTTCTAATGCTAGATCATGTCTTCTAATAATTTTAAGCAAGTAGACATCCGAAGTCAAGGCAGGCTTTAAGCTTAGGCCACGTACGCATGGCCTAAGGCCTCCTACTAGAGAAGCCCTTAAATGTAGAGGGATGTAAGTGTTTTCTTTTTTAAATAACAAGATAAAACATGTGATTTGTACATTTTTCCCTCTGGTCTTAAGAAGACCTAAAAAAAGTAATATTAAGAATATTACAAATTTTACTAGTAGTACAAACTGATATGTCAATATGTACAATAAGTAATCAAATACTCATTTATCATCTTATAGAAGTGCCACCAATCACATTCATTACTACATTAGTTTGTAAACTTTTTATTATTAAAGTTATAAGAGCTTTAGGATCATTAAATAAATAAGTAATATTAAAAAGTAAGAATAATGGATTTAAATAAATTTTTTAAATAGAACGTTAATTAAATATTATTAAGTGATATTTAAAAATAAAAATGCCTATTTAAAGTTATCGCCTTAAGCTTTAAACTATACTGATTTAGTCCCTCCACAGATGGAGTGTGTTGGGTTAAGATAGATTGACCGCGGTTAATTAATTCAATTACCTAAATTGATTAATTAGATCAAATTACATTTAAATCGTGAAGGGACCAATAAATCACCAAATAAACTAAATGCAGTGGAAATTAAATTGATATAGTGATTTGTTGACAAATAGGAAAAACCTCTCGCAAGGCAAAAACTCCACCGGGTGAATTTAAGGTCACCATTCTCAAGAATCCACTAATCAATAATCAAGAAGTTACAAGTATAAATAAAACTTATTACTACCCTGGCCTATCCCAAAATACCAATCTATAGTTTAACCTTCGCTCCAATCCCTAATTGGACTTGATCTTATTGCGGCCTTTTTTCCTTTGTTGCACAAATCTACAATTTGTGACTAACTCTTTGCAAGAATCTCAGTATGTGACTAACTCTAGCAACTTGAATGATTGTTGTTGGCTGAAAAGTTCTTCACTTCATCAACGATGAAGATCAGGAATCACTTGGTAACAAAACCCGATGACGTACAAATGCAGTTGCTTCAAACTGAGTATATGAGTTCTAGGTCTCTGTTTCCGTATATAATGACTTTTAAAATAAACCTTATATATGACTAGGGTTGTGAGAAAAGAAATTATAATCAAACAAGTCGTCATAGACTGAAATTTAGATTTGAAAATTTTGAAATTGTAGATCTCGATAGATCGAGCTTGTGCTGAGCTTCTCCATTAAACTTGGTACTAGTATATATCAAGCTTATGTCGAGATTTAATGAGACAACTTTTCTTCACTTGTTTCTTAGATCGATCTTCATATCTTTAACAATACCACTTAATATGTTTGAACAACATACTCTTTGATATATTATGATAGGTTAAAAATGAATTGACCCTTGCAAATTAATTATTAAAGAAGTTAATTAATTAGGTTCAATTACATGCAATAAAGTGGTAGCACAAATAAATCACCAATTATATTAAATGTAGTGGAAAATAAATTTGACACGGGTGATTTGTTTATGAATGGGGAAAACCACTGAGGCAAAACCCCATCAAATGATTTTAAAGTCACTACTCCTAATGATCCACTATTATCAATCACAAACAGTTAAAAGTATAAGGAATCTTACCAAACCCTTTGGCCTATCTCGAAATACCATCCTACTGTTAAACCCTTACCGTAATACCTAATTGGACTTGTATTGTAGCAATAATCTTTTCGTTCAATGCACAAATCCCAATACGTAACTAACCAATGATGTATGGATCCCAGTACGTGACTAACTTCACAACAACCCCTTGATTGTTGTAGTTGATTTGCAAAAGCTTCACATAGAAACACCAATAAAATCTTCAATGATGGTGTGAGAGACTTTGTTTAGTTACAGAACCCAAAGACGTACAAGAAACGTAGCAAGAACTTTTTCTTCTTTAGGAGAAGGCTAGGGTTTCAAAAAGAAAATCTTATGAAGCTCTCAAGGGTTGGGTTTTTCTTTTTTCACCTCCTTGTTTAAAATAGGAGCTCAATGGGCTCTCCTATTCCAAATAGGAATACACAAACCTTGAGCTTTCCTAGTCCAATAAGGATTATAGTCTGAATCTCGTAAGCTCTATAGATCGAGACATGTGTCGAGCTTTAATGAATCTCGACAGATCGAGCTTTTGTCAAGGAGGTATTGAGACCTGCAGATTGCACTTTTCTTGAGCAGTTCTTGAGTAATCTTCATGTTTTCAATGTAACCACTTGTAATGATCATCTTGAACCTACTTAGATTTACCCAAATACAATTAAAAAATGTTTTGTCAAAGAATATGCCAATTACATAAAAATATGTCCCTTACAATCTTCTCCTTTAGCAATTCGTGACAAAACCACAAGAGTATATTGAATGTCCTAGAATACATTCTACTCAAGATTACATAATAAATAAGCTTAGTCTAAAAGATTTGAACCTTGGAAGTTGTTGCAAGAAGAAGGTTTGGAATCTTGACTTGGCTTTAACTTGTCTTTCCTGAAAGGCACTAAACAAAACAAATCAAGGTACCATGTGAAAAATAATAACAAGTTAAATAAACAAGAAACATGTGTATAAAGAGATAAAAGAAACAAAATATGTGAGATAAAGAGTGAAACACATACATCATCATCAAATATAGCAACAACATATGATGTATGTAAATGGTTGCAAAATCAAAAGATACACAACACAAAATATATATCAATATCAAAGTGTATCAGACTAACTCTTTCTCTAAGTTAGTTACATCAAAAACTTTCTTCCCTTTAACATGAAGTTCTTCTCTTTAACATGAAATTCTTCCCCTAAGTTTATTACTCCCTTTGAGGAAAGACATTCAATTCTCAAAATTCTCCCTCTTTTTGACACGATTGTCAAAGGGCATAAAAAGCCAAAAAAAACTTAACCGGAGATAGATGGAAAATTGATATAGAGGGAACGAGGAGAACAAGGAACCATAGACCTACAAGAAAAAGAAAAACAAGATGCCATGGATGCAAAGGAAAAAAATGCAAAACAAAGAAAAATGAAATGCATGCAAAGGTATTTCAATCGATTGAGGAGGTGTCGAGAGTCTATTGAAAAGAAGCCAACCTCGATGGATTGAGAATCTGTCAAGGATGTGTCAAGCAGACAGAGAGCACATTATTTTGGCTCGATGGATCGACCTATTTGTCGAGAAGCTATTGAGGATGCGGAAAAGAGGTTTTTCAAGGGGGGAAAACAAATAAGATGAGAAAGCAACAAGATAGCTACTCAAATAAGTATCTAAGCAACATGTTAAGCACTCAAATCACACCTCAACTCTAAATGCAAAGCATTCCTAGATCCACAAATACACTAAACAAGTCTAATCAATTTTATATTTCAAAAAGAAATTAAGATAGTTTAGCAAGTATATATTAACACATGTATCCCTTGTGATGACCAAAACACATTGTACCTGCACATGTATCAAGAGTAGCAAAGAGTATGCGTGTTGTGTGTGAAAACATAACAAGTGTGCACAAGTTTATTATATTATGACGATTTGAGATATAAAAACATCTAATACACTCACACACAATCATAACTATTTGATGGAGACTATCACCTTTGAGGTACATCATATAACTCCCACATCATATAACTACCACATCTCCTAGAAACACGTTTACAATCATTTTAAAAGTATTTTGATTCTTCTTACTTTTATATTCTTTGCATATTTTCTTTTTGAACATATTATGCATGGGCACATAAGAGAGAAAAGAAATACTCAATTATGTAAGCCAAAACATTACAATTTTGCTATGCCGAAGCACACAGATGTTATACATGATTGACGAGCTTTAGCTGTGAAATGGTTATTTATGCCTTTCTCTTAGGATTTTCTAGTTCTTCCCGTCAAAAAGAGTGATGTGAGTATGAGATATGGGAGATAATCTTAATCGTACTCATTAGAAACATGAACCACAAAACTCACTTGCTTAGTTGTGTATTGAGATGCTCATCTAAGTTTCAAAAGATACAAAGTTTAGAAAACTTTGTTTCAATGGCCATTTAGGGTACACAAGTATCAAAATACACAAACACACATTATTTTTGTATTTTTCTCATTTACCAAATTTTTTTTTGAAAAACAAATAAAACAAAAATTGAAAACAAAAACAAAAACAGACAAACAACTATAAAGCATAAGAAAAACTAGATATGAAAGCATGATTCCAAAAATAAATAAGAAATCAAGCAAGAGAGTTCTATTTTAGATAGAAAGAATTAAAGTAGAGGACAAATAGAAAGACAATTAAGTCTTAGGCTCCTTTATCACCCACACAACATGAGTTTTTGGCCATGAAGATGAAAATACATGTGTCCTAGTATTACTATTAAAGGACATAAAGTAATTAGAATTCCCCTGAAATTGAGTCAAAAAGCTCAAAGCTTGTAATAACTCACCAATAATAGGTACAGAACCTTTAGACAAATGATGAGACCTATTTGACACTCGCTTATGATGAAACAACTTGAAACAATTAGGACGAGTGTGACCAAAAACACCACAATGGTGATAAACATGAGTAGTTTTCGAACTACTATACTTCCTAGAGGGAGGTCTAACCTTAGAGGTTGACGAAGATCTTGATTTAGGACAATTTGGCCTAATATGACTAACAATATGACAATGATAACAAGTGGGGACAAATTCAAAAATTTTATTCTTTCGAAGAGGAGTTTTAGACATAGGTTTAGAAACTTCAGCGTTAACATCAGAATTTTTACCTTTGCCTATCCTAGCAATATTAGCCTTCAACTCTTTATTATTCCTTTTAAATTGAGAAATATAAAAATCTTTTCTTTTGAGTTAGGCTCAACAACAAGTTTGGCACTAGTTAATTTTTCAATTTCAATTTTAAATTCAACTAGTTACTCTTCCAAACTCTTAATTTTGTCCACCTAAGATGAAATTTGATTTTTAAAATTCTCGTTCAAATTATTGGCTTCATCCAATTTTGCAATCAAATCATCTTTTTCAAGCTTGACCTTTTTAAATTTAGCTTTTGATTTTGTAGAACTTTTAAGAAATCTCATACAAAAATTATGAAGTTTACAATAAGCATCTTGAATATCACCATCATCATTCAACACAAGATCAAGCAAATCAAAACAATCAAGAGTTTCCATGACAACATTTATCAATGAATCACACAGCAATGATTAGAACCTAATCAGAGTGTGCCGACTCTGATACCACTTGATAGGTTAAAAATGAATTGACCCCTTGCAAATTAGTTAATCACCCAAGTTAATTAATTATGTTCAATTATATGCAATAGCGTAGTAGCACAAACAAATCACCAATTATACTAAATGCAGAAAATAAATTTGACACGGGTGATTTATTTACGAATGGGGAAAATTACCGAGGCAAAACCCTACCGGGTAATTTTAAGGTCACCACTCTCAAGAATCCACTATTATCAATCACAAGCGGTTATAAGTATAAGGAATCTTACCAAACCCTTTAGCCTATTCCGAAATACCAACCTAAAGTTGAACCCTTACTCCAATACCCATTTGGACTTGTATTGTAGCAGCAATCTTTTTATTCAATGCACGAATCCTAGTACGTGACTAACCAATGATGCACGGATCCCAGTACATGACTAACTCCTCAACAACTCTTTAATTGTTGTAGTTGATTTGCAACAGCTTCACATAGAAACACCAATAAGATCTTCAATGATGGTGTGAGAGACTTTTCTTGGTTACAGAATCCAAATGCATACAAGAAAAGTAGCAAGAACTCTTTCTTTTGTAGGAGGAGGCTAGGGTTTCAAAAAGAAAACCTTATGAAGCTCCCTAGGGTTAGGTTTTTCTTTTTCCACCTCCTTTAAAATAGGATCTCAATGGGCTCTCCCATTCCAAATAGGTATACACAAACTTTGGCTTTCCTAGTCCAATAAGAATTATACAAACCCATAAACAAATAGCCTTTTAGAATAAAAACGTTGCTGGCTATAGTCTGAATCCTGTAAGTTCTATAGATCGCAACATGTGTCAAGATTTAATGAATCTTGACAGATCGAGCTTTTGTCGAGGAGATATCGAGACCTGCAGATTGCACTTTTCTTGAGCAGTTCTTGAGTATTCTTCACGCCTTCAATGTAATTACTTGAAATGATCATCTTGAACCTATTTACATTTACTCAAATACAAGTAAAGTGCGTTTTGTCAAAGGATATGCCCATTATATAAAAATATGTCCCTTACATATTAAATCCAACTTAGATCTATCCAATTATAGATGAAGTGTGTTTTGTCAAAGGATTAGCCAATTACATTGAAAATATGATCCTAATAGAGCACGAGCAAATGCCAACTTACCCAAAGGACATGTGGGTTCTACTTTTATTTGGCTGAAAGTTAACCAAAAAACCACTCTCAAAACCCATTCTCTCACATATAGGACCCATGTAATAGAAATAAAATTCACGTGACATGAAATTCTAATTTTTGTGAGAATATAAACTCTAAAAAAGTTCATTATAAGAGTATGAAATGGTAGTAAAAGCCACTTATGAATCCTTCATGGGATAAGTCCTATATCCAACATTACATGCCCAATAAATAAATCATTTTCAATTAACTTGCTAAAATATTCGTTCATTATTATTATTTTTATTTTTTTTTTGTGGTAAACATGTTCATTAAACTTCAACAAAATAACAAATACATCTTAAATGGCATACGTAAATCTAAAAAGTAACGCAGTAACAATAATAATCAATCTTTTAACAGTTTCTTTATTTGGATTTTTTTGCCATTTAAGAACTTTTTTATATTTCAAAGTACTTTTATCATGATAAGCAACTTCAAATCGTTGGAGATTGTTATTATACATGGGTTAGAATTCTTACCTTGCAACTTCAAATCGTTGGAGATTGTTATTATACATGGGTTAGAACTCTTACCTTTCGAACAATTAATATATCTACTACAATTTAAGGGGCTTCCCCTTTGTGGACCTTTTTTTTTGTTCCAAAATACTCCTACACCCTTAGGTTTAAGTAGAGACAAAACTAAATGATAGTTTGGTAAAAATACATGTCTAACTTGCACTAAAATATTACCTACAAAATAGGAACACTCTTCCACTAACCCACTTTTTCAAATCAACTATACGTTTATTTTTTTTAAAATAGAAAAATAAGTTAAACATCCCACATTTATCCAAAAACAAATCTAAATATATATATAAAAAAAAACTAAAGGACAATCCGGATTTTTTTTAATTCTAAAATACCCTTACATTCTTATGTTTAAGTAGAGACAAAACTAAAGGACAATTCGGTAAAAATACAACCCTAACTTCCACTACATTGCCTAAAAAATAGGGTTACTTTCCTATTGATTTTCAAATTTATTTATCTACTTATAAATTAGATTCTAAAAATAAAAATTATATATATAATAAAAAAACATAGATTTTTTTTTGCTACTACCACTAAAAAAAAAAAGCCTCATCTCACGTGCGAAGCGCGCGTGGTGAGGCTAGTATCTTTTTAATATTCTAGTCCCCCTAAGTAATTGTAGGGTCATTAGGCCTAGGAATATGTGTGGGGATGACCCAAGAGTATTTTTTGGACTAAAGGCCCAATCCGATGACATTGTATGGTTTGAGGATGTAAGAATGTCAACTCATAAAGCAACACTAATAAGTAAGGAGGTTACACCTAAACAAGTATATCCAATAAGATAGCCCAAGGAAGATTATGTCCTCGGCTATATAGAGCCGAGGTAGGAGAAGGGCTGGTCAAACATCCACAAGCAATATGCTAGAAAATCCTATAGATAAGGGTAAACATGGTAAACGGGGAAGATGAGAAAAATGACGGTGAAATATCTAAGATAAAGCTGTTACCATTGCCCCCGCATTGAATGCTCTGAAAACTGCTATTCTGACCGCATTAATGGGGAAGTGAAACCTAAGCACTAGAGTTTAGCCTTGCTCCTGTTTCCAAAGACTTCAGGGAGGTGGATGGGACAAGTATCTAAACCAAACAATCTAACCCTTACGTGGAGGATGAAGAGGGGAAGAAGGAGGGGATATAAAGAGGAAGGAGGGACCATGAGAAAAGGGGAGAGAAAATAAAAAGAGAAAAACAACACTGTATACCTCATGATCCATAGTTGTAATCTATCTGAGGAAGAGATAATATAAACGATCCTCGGCTCATGTATGAGGAAAAGATTCTTTTATATAAACATCATGGTTTTCAGACCCGAACCGTTTAATGAACCGTTAAAGGGAGAGGTTCAAGGTTTTGAAGGTTGGACCGAGGTCAAACTAAGGTCAAACCATGATGATGTCATAATTAATTTAAATTTTTTTAAAAGATAAATAAATTTATTAAATTTATTAAAAGGAGAGAAATGACTAAAATAACTAAAATAAATATTGAAATTTATCTTTCAAATGTATTTTTTATATCATAAGTTTTATAAGACAAATACGAAATATTAAATTATAAGAAAAAATAAATTAGATATCAAATTTCTTAATCAAGGGAGTTGATAACATAATGGAAATTGTTTCAATTTAGTGAAGAGAGGGAATATATATATCCTTAACATTTTTTTGCAAGCCTATATTTAAATTAATCTTAAATTTTCTCTAATGCCTAAGTCCTTTTTTTTTAGTAAACAGTAATACTTATTAGAACACACATAAAAATAATAACAGTATTTTAAACCGGGTTTATAGTACATTACATAACTAGAGTACAACTACAACCTTTTGTAGTTGTAGACTAAGGTTATAAATAGCGGACACTAAACACACACAACCAATGTGGGATAAACATTTTTTTTTAGTAAACAATAATATTTATTAGAACACACACAAAAATAATAATCATGATTTAACCGAGTTTATAATACATTAAATAATTAGAGTACAACTACAAAAAGATCTAACCTTTATAATAGTAGACTGAAAAGTCCATTTAAATGGTCAACTACTTATGAAATTTAAAATTTTAAAAACTAAATTGTAAAAGCTGGAAGTTTGGTAGACTTAACCATTACAAAATTAGTTAAATACTAATACAAAGCCAAGTTAGTGGATGACAGCCAAGAATTTGGTACAAGTATTTGAAACTTTACATGTTGAGTCTTTAACAGCCAACCATTTACTCTCTAGTACTGTAGGAGACCGTGATAGTAAAAGCTAAAAGCTCATATTCTGATATTCATCATCTTATTTGCAAAGAAATAGCAAACTTCAGAAGACCCAAAATGTAGAACAGACAGCAAAAACGCAGAAAGAAAGAAGAAAAGAGAGAGAGAGAGAGAGAGAGAGAGAGAGAGAGAGAGAGAGAGAGAGAGAGAGAGAGAGAGAGAAGAAGAAGAAGAAGAAGAAGAAGAAGAAGAAATGGAGATGCAAGCTCAAGATCTGACTGCATCTCACCGTGGTTGAGAAGCTTCAACAATGGCGGTAAGTATCCTAAAAAAAAAAAATCTGACTTGGTTGAACCTCTAAGAACCGTCCACGGTTTTCAAAACCGGGAGGTTCAACCGCGGTTCATTGGGTTCGCTGCTTTTTCTACCTATGCCGGTTTTGGGAGCTAAAAGAACCGTTTTGATGAACGGTTCTCGGTTATCCCGGTTGGACCGTACGGTTCAGTTCGGGTTTCAAAACTATGATAAACAATTTCTTTTGTGTATCATTGTGAAAAAGCCCATTATTTTTGTTATAACATTACTAAAACCTAGATTCCAAGTCCACTCTTTACAAATTTTATTATAAAAAGCCTTTCGGACCCATTCCCTATTCCTTACTTTAGACAATTTGTTCTTGCAAAAGAAAATTTCATTTAAAAGAGTTTAGTGATGCAAATATAAATACTACTAATTGAGTCAATTATTTAATTTTTTTAAGGTATAGCACTTCAGTTACTTAATTTTAAAATATATTAAAGCGATACTAAGAATACTAAAATTTAATTTTTTTTAATCATGATACATAATTTCAAATCATTATTGATTACACAAACTTTTTACACAGGTATTTCTTGCCTCCCAAACAATACAAAACTTATCCTTTTAATATTAATGTAGAACCTAAGTAATAGAAGATTCATTTCAACATAATTAACTTTGTCCCAGTTAATATAAGAAAAATTCCAATATACAAAATTTGTGTAATTAAAAGGTAAGAATAATATCAATAACAATAAACATAACAATAACAGTTACACATTTTTTTTTAGCAATATACTTTATGGAATGAGAGCGTTTTGTTGCGCTTTTATTCATTTTTTTGCTGGGGCTGTTTTGTTTGCTTTGACGATGGTCTCTAGTTATTCTTTAGCAGAAAGAACATATTAGGCCATGCGGTCTGAGAGATCTAAACTCACGGCCATGGGTTCTCTTGCAATAAAGGAAGGATAAAAGCAGAAGATGTATTTTAAGTTTTATAATATTTGTCTAGGTTGTTAAACTGGATAGATGACAAAAATTTAAGAGAGAAACTTAAGGAAAAGTAGCCAAAATATTGTATCTAAGTTTTACTGATTTGTCAAACTCTATATTACTTTTCAAGAAATTTAAAGTTTATAAATTCAACTAAATTCTATCATCAAAAGTTTCAAACAATTTAAAATAAGTTTAATATTTCTTTTCATTATTTTGAGTCTTTGATTATACATCATAATTTTTTGTTTTAATATGGTAAAATATACATACTACACATTGTGGTTACCTGAAGTGACTTAATATATGTATGTATTACACTTTGTAAAATTAATGCATGTATTTCTTTCATATGACTCATTAAGTTAATTACTTTACCTAAAGCTCTATTAAGGTTTCAATTGACACACTAATTATTAATATAATATATTTACGTATAAATTTTTAATCAAATCTTGAGTGGCACAAGCATAATACTAGTTCCATGAAAATTATCAAAATTCTATGCTAAAATTACCACAAAAAGGTAAGTATCACAAAATTACAACTAAAACACCTAATAATTTCACATTTTATTGGTTCACAAATTTTAACAATTTGCATTTTAGAGAACGGGAAAAAACCTGCTTTTCAAAATCAGAGCTACTTCCAGCTTTTTGGGAAACATTGTTTTTTAGACAACAAACACATCTTTGCAACGCCTAATTTTTTGGGTGTAAATTCCTAAAATATCATCTATTTAGAGAAATGCTATATATGTCTACAATACTCTTACAACAAATCTTATGTGATAGGTTATTACTGGTAAGCAAGAAAATAATTTCAATGGTGAATTCAAATTAAAAACCTGTAATAATTTGCCAACTAGGATTTGATGTGAAAATATTGCGGATATAGTACTTCTCCTCTACTTATGACAATATCACCTTGTAAAAATGCACAAAAACTCTTACCACCGCCTCAAATATGAGCTGGGGCAAGCTAATCCAAATGGTGGAGAATGTTATTGCTAACCAAAAGCACGGTGGTTGTCAACAAATTGGGCAAAGGATCTAGGATTGGTTTACTCAAAATACACAACAGAGTTCTTCTATGGAAAGTTTTACCTTTTAGCGGAAAATGTTGGGACCATTGAAAATGGCACAACCTTGTGCCACAACTCGCCTCGTGGTGAGTTGTGATTGGTGAAGGTGTGTCCTTACATGGCCCACAGACACTCCTTCACCAGTCACAACTCGCCATGTGGCGAGTTGTGGCACAAAGTTGTGCCATTTTTAGTGGTCCTAGCACAACTCCAGTTTTACAACACAATTTCTTACAATTTGCACAAGTATCAAACTGTGATTAGATTATATCACTTACATATAAGACTGCCACTACTTGATAAAACAATAATCTAATCCTCACTTAACACTTGTACAAATTGTGATAAAGTGTGGCGAAATTTGTTTCCCTAAATTTTTTGATACGCAATACCATCATCATCGTTTGGAAATGAAAAGAACTGAAAAGGCTACACGCAATGGAGACTTGTTTTTGAGTTTCTTTGGGCTGAGGCTAGTACATCTGTGGTCTAGAAAAATCGGGTATGCTTGACTTTTATATAGAGGAAGCATTATTTTGGCTGCTAAGACGAAGGAACACATTTTAGTGCTTTTGCTACTTGTCATCCAATTATGGTGACTTTGCTTTTCTTTTCTTTTTTTAATGTTTACAAGCCGAGGGAACATGTGACGTTTCCCAAGAGCCAAGGAATTATTCTAGTTCAATGTACATTAAAATACAATTTTTTTTTCTTTCTAATAATTGTCTTCTATGACAAATTTTGATTAATTGTCTATTACTATATATAACATTGTAGAGTTATTTAGACCCTTTAAACCACAATTGGATTAACCTAGTTAACAAGCCAAGTTATTACTTAGTCCAAATTCCAAATCTAGGTTAATACAATCATATAATCATATCAATGCAAAGTGCGGAATATAAAAACACAAAGATATGATGACTCAGGAAAACTAAACCGGTAAAAAACTTAGGGAGGATTTAATTTAACTATCCTCAAGGTAAACCTGAATCCACTATGAAAGAATCGAAGTTGTACAATAGTGACTTAGACCACTAACATCCTATTGCTACCCACTAGTAGAAACTTACTGACACGACCACGTGCAAGCTTCGAGACCACGGACTCCTTTCTTGGATTCTCCAGCAAGTACAAGCACTCCCACTTGTGTATCTTTATGCTCTTATGGCAGTAACTGAATGATCATCAAGTTCTTGAAGTAATCTCCTTCTTGATAATCCTAAGCTTGTGTGAAGGCAAGCACCTCTTCGATCTCACAGGAGATTCACACAAACAGCAATATAAGTAACAAAGACTCTAGAGAGTTTTTGGGTACAAACCCTAAATACAAAAAGAGGCACACTCTTCTCTCTCTTAGAAGCCTTTAAAAATGTGCTTAGGGTTTCCTTTATATAGTGGGAGAAGTAGATCAGAAACCCTAATCCTTAATGGGCTTGAACTGTGTTTGGGCCGACTTAAAACTCTGCAGAAAATTCCTGATGCACGATTCTCGATCGATCGAGTCTATTCTTCGATCGATCGAGCCGTACAGAAATAGAACAGTAATTTCCTGCAATTACTCGATTCCAAACTTACATTAAACCAAACTTTGAGCAAGTCTAAACTTAAACTAAATGTTTTGATCATGGTTTGCCAACACAATACACATTGAAGTTCTAATACATTAGTCCCTAAGGTCTTAGAACCTAACAATCTCCCCATTTGGCAATCCGTGACAAAACACATCACAAACATGAAATACTCAAAGTTACAAAAAGCCCAATCAGATTTAAAAAGCACTAAACTCAATTCAACCTAACCACTATCTATCAGTTGCAAGTGTAGACAGCAGCCACGACTGAATTAACCTGTATATTCCTGAAACACTCAACAAAAGCATAAACGCATGTGTGACAAGAAAACAGTAAAACAACAAATATGCAAACTAACTCTCCCCCTAAGTTAGATACATCAAAAAAATTTCAACTTCCCCTAAACAGAACATTCTTGTATTTTCCACACATATTCCCACATTTCATTTAAATCTCCCCATTTTTGTCACGTATTGACAAAGATAACTCAAACAAAGAGAACAAAGGATAAGAGGGAACACAAAACAATTCAACTCTATACAAAGTAGAGACAACTCCCCTTATGAACAACAAAGTTTAAAAACAAGCTTCTCCCCCTATAAAAATAGGAAAAACAAAACAAGTTTTAGGAAAAACAGGTTTGGGGACAGTTTAGGATGTGGGGGAAAATAAAAAGATACAAACCAAACTTAAAAATTAAGTTGAGGATACATATGAAGAAAAATATTCTCTCTTTCAATAAATGCAAACTTGACACTATGTGACCCATAAACAGTTGCATGAGTAGAGAAAATATTTGCACATTGATTATCCATCATATCTCTTAAGAAAAATAGTTTCTATAGTTCACTCATAAAAATAGCATATACTAGAAAGTACAAAGGTCTCAAAAATTAATCAATCAATTTTTAAATCAAGTTGAGTACCCAATTTAGCAAAGTGTATGTATGGTATATGTGAAAACAATGAGAGATATGACTGCAAAACTGCAAGATAGATATAGAAAACAATGCAATGCAAGTGAATCCTAAACACAAATGATGCATGAAAAAAAATTTGGTCAAAAACTTAGAAACTGAAAATTTTTCAGTTTCAATCGATCGAATACCAATCGAGTCAGGCAGAAGCTAACCAAAAATTTTAATGCATTTTCGATCGGTCGAAAAACACCCTCGATCAATCGAAATTCTGGAAAACAGAATTTTTTGAAAAACAACAAAAGATTTTGCAGAAACCACTTAAATCAAGTTATTTCATGGATGAAATGCATGAGAATGAGTTTAAAAGTTTTTCAAAAACATGAGTTTTCAACCCAGAACTTCAAAACAAAGTTTTTAATCATCAAAAACCATATTTTACATCAAACACCATAAAACACATAATCCTGGATGGCCAAACCAAACTCACACACAATATCATGTACCAAGTTTAACAAAGAGTAACTTGTGTAGTGTGTGCAACTAGCAAGATACATGTGAGGTGATATGTAAATAGTAATCAAACACAATTTCTACAAAATCTATCACATAAATTTAAAAGACACTATTCCTTAAAGAGTTACATCATATAACTCTCACATCTCTTAGAATAAAAGCTTGCAATCATGTAAGTTTCTTGAATTTGCCTCATAATGTACACACCAATTTTATTTGTTCAGAAACTTATTAAAAATAGCTGGGATAATGTACACACCAATTTTATTTATTTGACTTAGCATTAAGTGCAATAATGTACACACCAATTTAAGCATTTAAACCGAAGCTACACCTTATGCTCTTTTTGTGCATGTGCTACACTTTCTCGAGCACAAAATCTTACGATATGCACTAAGGTGTTCATGATTGGCTAGTAAATAGTGGTGAGATGGTTATTTATACCTTTCTCAACAAGTTCAAGTCTGACAATCAAAGGCATGTGATTTCAAAATCAAGACAAAGTGATCAAAAACTATAAACATCTTCCCACACAACATGCACTATAAAGCTCAAACTAGTAAAGTGCATTAAAATAAGCTCATCCAAGCTAAACAAAGTACATAAACAAGTTATGTAAAAATAATATGGCCAACCTTGATTACAAATCCATGATATGTAATACAAAATACAAAAATCTTTTTGGTTTTAAAAAAATTATGGCAAAAAAAAAAAACACACACACACACACACACATTATGCTAAATGTTTAAAAATGCAAATGCAATGCATGACAATGCAAAACTAAGCTATAGAGGGTACACAAACAAGAAATATCAATTTCTTAATTAACTCATGAGTACATGTACAAACTAGTACATACTCACCAAAAATCAGAAATAACTTAGTACTTATATGACACCTACTATTCAAGTTTTTCCACAATGTCAAGCATGTTCTAAATCAAAAGAGAGATATCATAATTCATGTAATCCTCAAGAAAAATAAAACTAGACACAAAATAAAATATTTTTGTCTTTATGAAATTTTTCAATTTTTTTTGGATTTTTCGTTTCAAAAACAAAACAACCTAAGAAAATAAAACAACCAAAAACTAAAAGAAAACATGTCCATAATTAATTGAAAGAATTAAATCAAGAACAAGTAAACAACACTCACCTTAGAGAATCTTTTCTCACCCATATAGCACGAGTATTCGGCTTTGTAGGTGAAAATCCATGAAAAGCAGAATGTATTTGAGGGATTACACCAATCTTCTGAGAAAGACTAAAATCCTGTAATTTCCTTTCACAAGCTAACAAGATTAAATTTTTCAAAAGCGTATGAAATAATTTATTTAGACTTATGGCAGGAAAAATATCATCACATATCCTAGATTGAAACACGGAATGTTTAAATTTCAATTTATGACAATTAGGACGAATGTGACCGGAGACACCACAAAAGTGACAAACAAGAACAAATTTAGGAACATCAGTATTCCTAACAGCAAACCCAGTCTCAACATTTTGGTTTTTGCCTCAACAAAGAACAGTTTGGTCTAACATGATCAACAACACCACAAAAGTGACAGGTAGGCACAAAAACAGATTTTTTATGCACACAAGCAATAGGTTTAGACATAGGTTTAGAAACTTCAGCGTCTACATCAGAATTTTTACCTTCGTCTATCTTAACAAAATAAACATTTTCTTTATTATTCCTCTTAAAAGGAGGGATATAAACTTTCTCAGTTTTAGGCTTAAGAGAAACAGAAACACTTTTGTTATCAATAGCAAGCTTAGTACTAGTTAAATTTTCAATTTTAGCCTTAGATTCAACTAACTCTTGTTCCAAGCTTTTCATCTTGAGAGGAAATTTGATTTCTCAAAAATTCATTCTTTTTATTAGATTCATCTAATTTAACAATCAACTTTTCTTTTCCAAAATTTGCCAATTTTAACTCTTTCTTGAATTTCTTAGCAATTTTCAAAGATTTAGATAATTCCTTACGAAGAGTTTCACAAACATCAAAAAGATCAAGAGAAACAATAGTGTCTTTTTTATTCAAATCATCACAATAAAAAACAGTAAGACACTTAGAATTATCCATGATAACAGGAGTCAAAGATCAGCTCAGAGATCAAAAGATCTACAACAGAAGAGCTACCCACTTTGATACCACTTGTAGAGTTTTTTAGACCCCTTAAACCACAATTGGATTAACCTAGTTAACAAGCCAAGTTATTACTTAGTCCAAATTCCAGATCTAGGTTAACACAATCATATAATTATATCAATGCAAAGTACAGAATATAAAAACACAAAGATATGATGACCTAGGAAAACCAAATAAGTAAAAAACATGAGAAGGATTTAACCTAGCTATCCTCAAGGTAAACCTGAATCCACTATGAAAGAATCGAAGTTGTACAATAGCGACTTAGACCACTAACATCCTATTGCTATCCTCCAGTAGAAACTTATTGACACGACCACGTGCAACTCTGAGACCACGGACTCCTTCTTTCTTGGATTCTCCAGCAAGTACAAACACTCCCGCTTGTGCATCTTTAAGCTCTTATGGCAGCAACTGAATGATCATCAAGTTCTTGAAGTAATCTCCTTCTTGATAATCCTAAGCTTATATGAAGGCAAGCACCTCTCCGATCTCACAAGAGATTCACACAAACAGCAATATGAGCAACAAAGACTCTAGAGAGCTTTTAGGTACAAACCCTAAATACAAAAAGAAGCACACTCTTCTCTCTTAGAAGCCTTTAAAAACATGCTTAGGGTTTCCTTTATATAGTGGGAGAAGTAGATCAGAAATCCTAATCCTTAATGGACTTGAACTGTGTTTGGGCCGACTTAAAATTCTGCAGAAAATTCCTGATGCACGATTCTCGATCGATCGAGTCTATTCTTCGATCGATCGAGCCGTGCAGAAATAGAACAATAATTTCTTGCAACCACTCGATTCTAAACTTACATTAAACCAAATTTTGAGCAAGTCTAAACCTAGACTAAATGTTTTGATCATGGTTTACCAACACAATACACATTGAAGTTCTAATACATTAGTCCCTAAGGTCTTAGAACCTAACAAACATGAACCACAATTTTTTCTCTATCATTAATGAAGAACACTTGTGACAAAGTGTAGTACCAATTATTTAGACCCAAAAGCTATACGTATTGTATTGTGTTTTTTTCAATTACGAATGAAATAAACAATTTACCTTTTTTTTAAGGAAAAAAGAAAAAAGAAACAGGATAACCTTTATATAATGCTGAAGTCTTTTTGGATAATTTTTACACGAAACAAAAACTTTAGATCGACATTATCTACCGAGTTTAACTTACTTTTAGTAATTTTTTAATTAGACATGTTCTTTTGTTTTAAATATACAATGACAAGTAGTAGTGAGTTTTAATCTCCATCTTTTATTTAGTTAGTGGGTGATGTGACAATCTCTCATTAAAACAAAATGAGATTCTTTTTTAAAAAAGTATTGGAAGTAAGCCAAACTCTTATCCAAATGCTCAATTGAAAAAAAAATGACAATTTTTTTTTAATAAGTTTTATCAAATGCTTAAGTGTGATTTTCAAATTTATGTTTTTCAAAAAGCACATTTTAAAATTGCTATTTTTTAACAACTCATTTTAAAACAGCTAACCCAACGGACACATTCTATCTTCAATCTTCTTCCCTTATAATCCTTGAGGAAGCCTCTATAGAGTGCTTTAGGGGTGTATCAAGCAAGCGACTCATCAGAAAGCTCTTCTATTTGTACACTAACAACTTTCATAACAATAATAATAATAATAATAATAATAATAATAATAATAATTAATCGTTAAATAGTGCGATGCAGGGTAATGACACATTTCAAAATTTATTTTTCAACCTTAATTTATTAAATGATTTCATTTTGTCTATATTTATCTATCATCTCATCGTGCACTATTTAAAGCCTCCAACGCTCCAACCACTCAACTGTGACATCTTAGAATAACAATATAACATTAAGATTAGACAATTCTTGAATTTTTTTGGACAAATTCCTGTCATAATTCTTCCTACCATAATTCTACTATATATTGCATAGGTTAGTTAGTAGAGTTTGAATGCAAACTTCAATAAATTTGATTCTTACCCATCATTAACATTTTAATAAATCTGCTTCTTTTTATTAGCATCAAGCAAGCAACCTTAACCCTTATTAATATTTCTTACTAAGTCCTTTTGTTAAGAACCTGCAGTTCTTGATCAATTGCAGTAATGAAGTGTATGAATTGTGAATTGTAATGAACAATTTGAGGTAGCTGTGCCTCCTAAGAATTGGGAGGAGAGATTAGAGAACAAAAAAGAGAAAACTTAGAATATTATTCTTTTGATACTCTTCCTTACAATCATTACACCTTTTTAAACTAAGTTGCAACTGAAACTAATTAACTAACTCCTAATCTATCACATGCTCTATAATATGTTGAGCACATGCCTAATTAGCCAGGTCATCTTTTACAAAATGTGACCTTCCTTAGACTTTATAATTTTATATAAATTCCTAGTACAATGCATTAGCTACCAAGTATCACAATATAGCTCACATTAAGTACAACAGAAGCAGAATGCTTATAAGCATGTTCAACAACAACTATACACAAACAGCAGCATCAACCCTTAGTATAGCAGAACACAGCGGCAATGCACGGAGGTGCTGATACCTACTAAGAAAGCATTAAACAGGGCCAAAAAACCCCTTTCATAGAACTTTTCTTTTAGAGGGATAGATAATATGTTATACATAAACAATGGATTTACGGCAAACTATGATGAAATAAAGCTTCAAAGCCCCAAGATTTATAAACTACTTAGGTCAAAAACTAAATTCCTACAGCCATAATCTATATATTATTATAAAGATAACCATGCACAAATCTAAATGATAACAGTTTTATATAAGCAAAATTAAAACTTAAAAAGAAATCAACAAAGACATGTAAAGAATATAATGCTAGAAACATATCACAACTTAGCCTTAGCCTTGAGTATTATAGATTACCAAAATTTTAGTCATCTTTAAATCACAATATCACATAGACACTATTATAACAATACACAGGCTTTGAACTAAGAATAAAACATGCCACAAGCTTACATAGATCCAAATCTACATCCTTAACAGAGGTGATATTACAGCAATACAACAAAGAATTATACCTAGGCATCACACCCCTAAACAATAATAAACAAAATTACAACTTCGAATGACATACCACAAAAGCATCAACTCGATTTAATATATATATATATATATATATATATATATATATATATATATGTATATGTATATACACACACACCGAGGTTTTCTACAATAAATCCGAATTTAGTGAAAATTTTTAGACTACAAAATACTACCAATAGGGGTGTTCATCAAACCACAAAAGTTGCAAAACCGCATCAAAATCACCCACAAAATGGCATAATCGCACAACACTACAACTAACAATGCACCGCATCGCATGGTGCAGTGCATTTTGTGGTTTTATAAATAAGAAAACCGCATAAACCGCACCCTCTCTATATATATATATTAATACATTTATTTTTAATATTAAATATATCATTAATAGTTTAATAACCCTAGTTTTCAACAAAAAAAAAAGTTTAATAACCCAAACAAGTGTTGATTAGGAAAGCCGACTCAAAATAAAGAAAAACAAGCTCAACAGTTTAAAACTTGACCTAAAATAAAGGGAAAAATCAGTTTTGGACTAGGCAAGATAAATCCAAAATTTGAAAAATATACTAGCTTCGAACTGTATCTTATACATCATATCGCACATGTACCATAAAAATGAGGTGTGGTGTAGTTATGATTTTGGCTAAACTCTAAACCGCATTGCATCGCACCACACATGTGACTGCAAAAATGAGGTGTGGTATGGTTATGGTTTTGGCTAAACCGCACTGCAAAGTGGGGTGCTAAAAATGGCCAAAAATCTCACCATACCGCACCGCGAACACCCCACAAATATCAATATATTGTGGTTAGGGTTGTTCGTGGTGTGGATTGGTGCGGATTTTGGCTATTTTTAGCACTATCCTTTGTGGTGGAGTTTGGCAAAAACCATAACCATACTGTACCTTAGTTTTGCAGTTATAGATGTGGTGTGGTGTGGTGTACAAGGTGTGGTTTCAACGGTTTCGGGTTGCTATATTTTTTAAAAATTCAGCTTTTCCCACCTCTTCCTCTTCCTACATACCCAATCCACACACACACACACAAAACAAATGAACGTTGTAACCAAAATAGAGAGAGGAGTGGGAGTGTGAGACTTAAAAGAAATAAATCTAAAGTTAAAAGATTGTGAGCGATAAAGAGAGAGGCGGTGAGATCAATACTCAGTGGTGGCAGTGTGGCAAGGTGTGGTGGCTAGGGCTTGATGAGTGGGAGCGTCACTACAAGAAATCTAGGTTTAGGCAGCGTTTTTTTTTTTTGTGTGACGTTTTTGAATTCGTCGCTATAAGTAGTATATTGTGACGTTTTTGAAAAATGCCACTAAAGAGTGATCCTTTTGCGACGTTTTTAAAAAAATGTCACTGTAACCCAAAACAATAGCAGGGTTTCTTAAAACACCGCAAAAAGTATAGTTATAGTGGTGTATATTTTGTTTATAGAAAACGTCGCCTAAACCTAGATTTCTTGTAGTGCGTATGGTTTGACACAATGAGTTGAGAAAGGCTGAAATTGCTGAATGGCATGAATTTGAGAAAGACTGTGAAAGTGATGTATTGATATTGTGATACAAACTTTATTTGATATTTTAGAGAGGCGATTAGCTAGGGTGTTTCTTTTTTATATTATATATTTATAATATATATTTTGAAATTTTAATATAAAATAAATAAATATATTAATATATATATAGGATGCGGTGTGGTGCAGTTTTATTGTTATAAAATCGCACACTGCACTCCACCATGCAGTGCAGTGCGATGTGGTGTGGTTCACTGCTATTTGAGGCATGGTGTGGTTTCGCTATTTTGCGGGCGGTTATGGTGCAGTGTTTATGGTTTGGTGAATACCCCTAATTGCAATATTTGGGCTGCACCAAGGGCAATTGGGCTATGTTGAGATGGCCATATGCAAATCAATGAAAATTTAGGGCCTTTTGGGCTGGGAGCCAGGGATAGAGTACCTCGCGCTGTCAATGAAGCAGGTAGAGATGGATAGAGTTTGAATTGGTGAGGACTGGGGCTACTTTTTACAATGACCATTTAGTTTAATTTGGTTCATATTAGGTCCCTGCGTTTGAAAGAAAGAGAGATTTTGATCGCTTTTGAAAGAGAGAGAGAATTGATCAGGTTTTGTTTAGTAAGAAATAGTTTTTTTTTTTTTTTAATTTATAAAAAAATAGTGTTGATGTGAAAAAATGTGAGAGCTCCAAATTTAATCCTACGTGGTAAGCTCTAAGGAAGTTATAAAAAAAAAAAGTCAAACATAAGTTAAAGACTTTAGTTTTATAGTATAGAGAGGGAAAATTCCTGACCTATCACAAGTTAACACATCATACTACCAAGTCCATGAAGTACGACCAATTACAAAGCGCCATGTACTTCTACTAGGTTTTGTTATCATTATTCAGAAACCAACAAAAATTTGCCAAGTGTCATTGAAATAGAGACACAAAAAGCATGCAAAAACCAATCACACATCGGTGTGTGTAAGCAATTACACGCAGTCTAATTGGGTGCTGACATGTGTCAGCTTGAAAATCAAGACATTTTGGCCAATCAAACTATGCCATGTGTCATGGAGAAAAAAGTCTTAAAAATCCTCCAATCAGATTGTGACATATGTCACCAATCAAACTCTACCACGTGTCTCTCACCTACCCCAAAATTCTTACAAATAGAAGCCTTCCTAAGGCATTTCTAGACACCAAGAGATCTTGGAACATACCAAGGCATCCATGCCATAAGCAGCATCAAAGAAGATTCAGAAATACAGAAGCTCTGCTGGAATCAAGCTCTGAAACCTCCAGGAACTTCAACCTTGAATACGAAGAACATTCGAAGTAAAATCATCCAAACTACCTGCCTAGATCTTAAAGTTTGCTGGAATCAAGCCCAAAAGCCTTCGGAAACTTCAAGAAACTACAAATTGGTGAAGCTCTATGGATTCAAGTCTCTAAAGACTCAAAGAACTTCCACCACAAACCTTCAAATACGAAGAACATTCGAAGAGAAATCATCCAAATCATCTTCCTAGATCTCAAAGTTCATTAGAATCAAGCTCAAAAGTCTCTAGAAACCTCAACAAACCACAAATTAGCGAAATTCTACGGATTCAAGCCTCCAAAGCACAAAAGAACTTCCACCACAAACCTTCAAAAATGAAGAACGCACAAAGAACACGAAGAACAAAGAATTTCTAACAAGCTTATATCCAGAGATTCATTGTAATTCTGTTTTATGGGTTTTCGATCCATCATTCAGCCAAATTGAAGGATATTTGGTATTTAAGTCAAAATGACATTATTACAATTCCAATCAACAAGTCTTTCAAGGAGATCAAATCAGCGGGTCACTTTTTTGTAATCACAGAGAATTGTATTACCTATTCATCAATACAAATTCGTATTTGTGAGACTATTTTACTTGTTTGACTTTATTTCAAACTAGAAATTTAGTCGTCCACATAGAGTATATATAAATAATAATAATAAATAATTATCATTATTATTATTTTAGTCCACTAAGTTACGTCTAAAAATTACAAAAACGAAAGTATTGTATTAACATCTATTGTAATTGATTACCTACTATTTTAATGGGCAATGGCTAAGACCCCGAATTCAGCAAACATGGCTTAGATCCCAAATTCCAATTTAATAATAATAATAATATTAATATTAATAAAATCACCTTGATGTATACGTGTGAATTAAACTATATGACTATTGAGCAATAATAATATTATGGAAACAAAAATTTTAGCAAACATCGTAAAAATACAACCACACGAGAATACTAAATCTTATATAGAAAACTCTTTGTTTTAGAGGGAAAAATCATGGGATAGCTCTGAAAAATTCCATTATAAAAATAGAGATTATGACTCTCAAGTTTATGCCAAATTTGAGTTCAAAATAAATTGAAAATATAACAAATAAACTATGAAGCACGGGTGCGTTTCGGGATTCGGGTGTGGGTGCGGGAGTGGGTGCGGGACTCGGCAATTTTTGAAAAAGTAGGGTGCGGGTGCAGCGGGGTGCGGCGATTAAAAAATTATTAAAAATATTTTTATTTTTATTTTTAATATATTGCTAAACATACTTTTTTCACATTATATAAACATATACCAAATTTAAGAACAATAGTAAATAATAACTAGAATACAACTTCATTATATAAACATTCTATGATGTTCGAAAATTAAAATACAACTCACAAGTTTGAAACTAAAACAAAATAAAAGATAAATCAACAAGACAATCAACAAGACAATCAAACACCAATTTCATCATCATCAAGATCAATAGCTTCACTTTGAACTTCACTTTCACTAGTAGTAACACTAGTGCTAACATTCCCAATAACCATGGCCTCCAACTCTGGCTCATCAAGTGTAAGAGCTGCATTCTCAAGAATTCCAGCTCCTCCATGTATGTCGCTCACATTCCAAGAGTCTCCTGCAATATCCCACATCTTTGTATCTCTATTTATGTACTCCGCATTGCGCCTTGACAAGAGTCGAAGATTAGAATGCACATATACCAAATCCTCATCACGTGCAGGAGCCATTTTGTTTCTTTTTAAGGAATGAATAAATTTGTATGTGCTCCAATTCCTCTCAGCACATGAGGATGAACAAGGTTGTCCAAGAAGTTTAAGGGCAAGGGTTTGAAGAGTTGGAAATGCGGAGCCATTGTATTGCCACCAAACCAAAGGTTGTAAGACCCACCTATCTGTCAAGACAGCTGGTGAAGGAAACCTCCTTCCTGAAAATGCAGTAAACTCAGACTTCACCACATTTAATTCATTCACATCTTCAAAGAATCGATCCAAACACTTGCTCCTTTCCATAGAAATTTCATGATCTCGATGTGGAGGGATGCGTTTTGAATTCTCCAAAAGCCATTCAGTAGAGTAATACCTAGAGTTAAAGATTAAAAAACAAATATAAATGAAACGTGTGTTTTACTAGAAAGGGGAACTAAAGAAAATAGAAAATAGAAAATAAATGTACTTACCTAGGATTTAAGGAATGAGCCAAGCAGTGTAGTGGAGTACAATTTTTAGTCCAACGATCAATAAGTATATCATACACCACACTCCAAAATGAGCTATACTTATCATCTTCCAAGCCTTCATGTCGATATATTGCTACCTTTACCTTCTCTATCATTGAATCCCACATCTCATACATAAGATGAAGACAAGGCTTATCTGTGTCAGCTACTCGTATCATATCATAAATAGGTGATGTGAATTCAAGGATATAATCAACCTTATCCCACCAAAGATCACTTAGAATCATCTCTTTCACCTTTTGAGCTTTTCCAACATCATCCTCCCTATAAGAAGCCCATTGCTCACTAATAGTCATGGCTTGAAGGCATCTTTTTATCAACTTCAACCTTTTTAGCATTATAACAACCGAAGCAAATCTAGTATCAGCAACTTGGAGCAATTTTAATGGACAAAATTCATTAAACATTGCTAACCTCATTGAATGGTTCATGATAAAAACACGTATGAAGGATGCATCATCAGCAATACGTGTAATCCAACTACATTCCTCATATGTAACTTCATTCTTTTTAGTGTTTTTCGCTGCACAAATATTCTTCAAAGCTAGATTGAGAGTGTGGACAACACAGGATGTCCAAAATATTTTAGGATACTCACCCTCAATAAGAGCTCCAGCAAATTTCATCACATTAGCATTATCAGTGATGACTTGGACAACTTTCTCATGTCCAATCTCTTTTATAGCATCTCTCAACACCCCAGAAATATAATGTTTGTCTTTGAACTCACCTGACCCTTCAATTGCCTTAATAAACACTGGACCCCCATCTGATACAGCCATAATATTAATAAGAGGCCTCCTTTGTGAATTTGACCATCCATCAGAAACTATACTTACACCATTTTCAACCCAAAAGTCCTTAATTGGTTTCAAAAGTCTATGAACATGAGCTTTTTCTCTTTGCAAAAGTGTTGTTCTCAAAGCATTGTATCCAGGAGGAATATAACCTGGAATGCTATGAGTAGCGGCATATGAATAGGAACTACGATAATATGGGTTCCTTGCAAAGTTAAATGAAATCCCACCGGTGTAAGACATCCTAACAATTTGACTATCCAATTCATGTCTAGCATTATTCTGGAATAATTTCTTCATCGTAGGATTCACAACCTTCCTCCTCTTATTACCATCAAAGGGATTTGTACTATCACTCTCTTCTTGTGTCCGAAATGGGGGAATACTCCCAATAGGCCCACAGCTTGGGGGAGGTGGGGGTAAGGGAATTTGTTTTCTCCGTTCTCTTTCTAACTTATCATTCTCAACTTGATCATGCATTTGCTGCATTTCCAACCTATGGCTCGGTGTCACACTAGGGCATACTTTAATACCTTTATTAACAATTCTTAATAAATGAGCCTTAACCCTAGAATAGGATCCCAAATAAATATTACCACAATAGTTGCACTTAAAGTGTGTGTTTCCACCTGATTTAACAGTAGAACCAGATGGTTTTTCTATTTTAGTCACATACTGCCAAAGAGGAGCTTCATCATTTGGCACTCCTTCATTAGATGAAGGTGAACTTTTTGTGCTAGTAGCTTCATCCATTTCAAATTCAACCGATTCAATTTAACCTACAAATAATTTCCAAATATATAATAACTATTAATTAAATAAAAAATCAAACCCAATGTCACAGACTCACAAAAAAAAAAAAACAGATCATCACAGATTCACAACACAATCACAAATCTAAGTAATAATAACTATTAAGTATTAACTAAATAAAAAATTAAACGTCACAAGACTCACAAAAAATAAAATAAAAAATAGAAAAAAATCAGTTCATCACAGTCCACAACACAATCACAAATCATAATAACTAATAGTTGCAAATTTAGCTATTAACTAACTAAAAAATCATCTATTAACAATAAACTAAGAGTGTGAGTGTGAGAGCCATCAGCTATGATACCTGACAGTGAGGGGAGACGGAGAGAGTACAGAACCAGACTTGAAAAAAAATGAAGAGAGGTTTATGGCTTCTGGGACGAGTGATCTGTGAGGGAGCTTAGGCATATAAGGGTTTCAAAATTTTTTTTACAAAACGCAACCGTTTGGCATTTTTTTTTTTGGGATAAGTAAAATGGTGCGTTTCGCACCTGTTTCTTTTTCTTTTTTTTTTTAATTTCGGCCGATTTCGGTGTTGCGCCCGATACGGACCGATTCAGGCCGAATCGGCGCGCGTAGGCCAGAATCGGCGCTGTATCGGCGCGAATCGCGCTGAAAAAAATGATTTTTTATTGCCCGACGTGGCACGGACGCGTAGACAGTGGCATCGCCTGCGCGTCGCCGCGTTGGGCCGCGTCCGACGCGGGTGCGGCGACCCAAACGCCGCACCCGTGCTTCATAGCAAATAAATCTCAATGAGTAAACACAATCTCACCAGAAAACCAATAGCAAAGATCTTCCCTTTTAATATTTCAACTTTCTATAGTTATAGCAATCAAAAATCCTCTAAAAGAACTCTATGTGTAGCTTTAGCAGAGAAATTTTTTTTTTTTTTCCTTTTCACTTTCACCGTATATCTCTCTCTTTGTTTCGGATTGCACCTCTCTCACTGTGTTTCTCTCACAGTTTTTAGACTCACTTACTGTGGACTCTCAAGTTCTCTGTCTGTGTGAGTGTCTCTCTCTTTTCTTCTCACTAGCTTCAGCGTGTCCCACATGCCCAAGTTATTTCACAATAAATGAAAAGGCTGGCTTGAAGTTGGCTGAAGTAACCAGAGCTGGCCCAAGATTGTTTGAGGGCGAGAATTTTATGGATGTGTTTTTATATTTAAATATTATTTAAATAATATTTATTTATTTTTATTTAATTTTAAATTTATTATTAATTTTTATTTATTTATATGACTAATTCATTCAAAATGAGCTAATTATATAAGTTTTACAAATTGGCATATCACCAATAAAAGAAAGTCGTTCAAACATTCATTTTATTATATTATTTACATAATATTGATTATATTCATGTCATATCAGTTTGTAAATTTTTTTTCTAAAATTTGTATTAACTTTAATATTTTTCATACACTTAATGGTCACTGTGTTGTATTTTTATTAATTAATTTTTTTTATAGAAAATATGTTAAATTTATTACAAATTTTACTACAAAAAACTTACATATTGATATGACAATAAAGTGACATTTTAATAAAAAAAATAAAAAATATTAAATTACTTCATTAGTAATATATCAATTCGTCAAACCTATATAATAAAACTTGTAATTTGACGACACAACACTAGTATTTTAGAACTTCATAAGATTAGAATAAAATATATACCAAACTTCCGTACACTTTCTCTTTAATTAAAAAAAACTTATGAGGGCCTTTTTAATGTCAGGTGGGCTTAGGCCATGGGCTACGCCTAGGGCCGGCCGTGGCAGTGACAAAGAGTAGATGTTTGTTGGGGCTGGACCCGGTGCAAAGCACCCAACATTTTACAGCTACATTTTTTTTTTTTGTTTAACGTAACCCTATATTTCAGGCTAATCAGCCAGTGTAATGTACAATGTTAGGGTGAGAAGCACAGTGGACAGAACCGCAAACATTTGTTTTTAGTGCACACTCATTTGTTTTTTCTGTTTTGTCTTTTAATGAATATTTTAATATACTGATATCCAAACAATTTTCATTTGCCCTTCTTCACATATATTAAGAAAAAAAAAAACTTCAACTGAATCACATCCAACCATGGTCATGCATGATCTTTCACGTTATGTTCACGTTCTTTCGTATTATTTGAAAAATCTAATAATTAGCAACAACAAAATCTTTTTGTAAAATCTAACCATGTTCACATCTTTTAAATAAAACTTTAACTAATTCACATCCAACCATGTTCATGCATGCTCTTTCACGTTATGTTCACGTTCTTTTGTATTGTTTGAAAAATCTAATAATTAGCAACGACAAAATCTTTTTGTAAAATCTAACATGTGAACGTATTGTTTGAAAAAATGAACATTGTGCTAAACATTTCACATCCGCAAAACGCGCGTGAAACCATAATCACCCATAACTCCATAAGAAATTCTTACAAACAGTTCTTTCTCTTGAAACAATTAATACCCATGAAGAAACAAGTGTAAGTTTGGATTGGGCGTTTTGCCAAATTTGCGCATTCAGCTTTTTTTTAGTGGATCTTATGAGTACTATTTACATACCACTAAACTCATTTTTTCATAAATTTTTAGGTAATTTTAGGTCCCACAATACTATTTACACCTTTAAAAATTATTTTGTTACAGTGTTTTCAGCAATAAATTTTTAATTTTTAGCAAATAAGCTATATCTAAAGACACTACAAATATCACTCCAAAGTCTTGCAGAAGCCATCATGAATTTTGTTTAATAAAGCACACTAACGTACACAATGAAACCCAATTAAGCATCTGTTATCATCAGTTATCAGAATATTTTGTTTCTTGAACGAATATGGCATCTCTTTTGTATTACATTAAACCATGCCCCCAAAAGCAGAAATACAGTAAGATCCGTCACCTTAGAGCGAAAAAAGACAGTATGAGATGCTATTCTGTGAGATGTGAAGGTGGTAATGATTTAAAGTCAGAACAAAGGAATAATGGTGAAGGAAGGAAGAGACTCAGGATTTTGATAGCTGGTGGGGGCATTGGGGGCCTAGTCTTGGCTCTGGCTGCAAAGCACAAAGGGTTTGAAGTAATGGCCTTTGAGAAGGATTTGAGTGCAGTGAGAGGGGAAGGTAGGGAACGTGGCCCAATTCAACTCTCAAGTAGTGCTTTGGCTGTGTTGAAAGCGATCGATGAGAATGCAGCCGAGAAAATAATCAAAGCAGGTCATATTACTGGAAATAAGATCAGTGGCTTTGCAGATGGTATCTCAGGTGAATGGTAAGCTTCTTCTCTAGCATGCTCGATCTTCTTTAATTGCTTAGCTCTTTGGTTGTCTTTTTCATTTAGTTAATTTGCTCCAATTTCTTAGATTAGTTTATTCCTGAAGTTGAGGATATATCTTTCAACTTGATTGCTAAATGTCATAAGGAAATGAATATAAATGCTCTATTCTACTCGGAGTGTTCCAATTTAAGTTCTACCGATCATAAAATCACATATGTTTAATTTTTTTCCCTCTTAAATTTTAGTTATTTATAAGTAGAAAAAAAATATTATGCGTAAAAATTTATGATATGTTGATTGTAGAGTATAAAGTAAAGCATTTAAAATGTGATAGAGGATTTTTATTCAACAAAGATATACGCCTACCATTGCACAGATGATACATAATATCAAATTTTAATAACTGGATTTTATTTTATTTTATTTTATTTTTTATACAAAATAGAAATTCTATTATGTATGTGTGTGATAACTCCTTTCTAAAAACTTGAACTCCGGTCTTTGCCCCAAACATCTTACAATCACTTATATTTATAGAGTGATCATTGTACCAAAGGTGTGCGGTGGTTGACTTACTTTTTTTTTTTTTTTTTAGAGGGGGAGGTTGACTGGCTTAAATGGAGAGATTTATTTATTGTTGAGATTTTATTTTTTGGATCTTGGTGTATAGATTAAATGATATGATATTGAATGATTGAATATACTTTTAAATTTATAATATTTAAACTAAACCGTAAAATAGAGAGGATCCTAATACGACTTGATCTCCTTCAATTGAGCTGGCTGAAATTCAACTACTGATAAATTTAAGAACCGCAAATATCAGTATGAGCATTTAATGAGTGTTTACTTAATTACCAGCAATCGATGGTAAACTTGTCTTTATACCCCTTCTTCTGCTTCAGGTTTACTAAGTTTGACCTTTTGACTCCTGCTGTAATGAGGAGAATTCCTATAACTCAAGTAATATGTAGGACGGCACTGCAAGAAATCTTAGTCAATGCAGTTGGGTCTGAAGTTGTGAGAAACAAGTCAAAGGTTGTGGACTTCATTGAAGACCCCAACAAGGTTTTGAGGTGTTTTAACTAATTTCAATCATAATAAAGCAATTCTTGCATCTACGTTCATTGTCTTTTCATGTTTTATTAGGTAACAGTTATCCTTGAAGACGGACAGCAGTATGATGGAGATATATTGGTTGGAGCTGATGGAATTTGGTCAACCGTATGTTAAAATCAAACCTTTTTTTTTTAGTTCTCCCCATTTTAATGGAAAATTCCATTTCACAGTAAAAAAAAATATTTTATTTCCTTAGATATAAAAGATTGCCGCATTATTTAAAATTTTAAGTAACATTATAGTCTATAATTTTAAATTAGTAGCAATATTTGATGTAAAATCATTATATTAGGCCTATATGTATTATTATTGATAAACAGTTTCAAATTGTAAGTTTTGTTGTATCTTATATTTGTAATTCAGTACATCAAAACAAAGACCTAAGAATAGCCCAAGAAAGTGAAGTTTTTTAGAGGAGAGAAATCTACATTTGTGAACCTAGGGTTGTGTAACCATGATTCTCTCAATTTCACCATGCTAAAGATATCAAAGTAGATCAACTAGTGAAAAAGCTGAAGCCATATATAGCACCTACAACAGACTTACTGCTATGATAAACCTTCAAAAGGTTCTTGGAGATGTTCTAGTCATGATCATGAGTGCGTCATTCATGAAAGCAATTCATATGATTGAAGAGTCCAGATGTTCTAGAATAGTAAAATGTTTTTCTGTAAATTGTCTATATAGGTCAGTAGATTCTAGGAATAAAGGTTTGTCCTCAATTGTAAATCTTCTCTTATCATAATGAATTTTATTCATTAGAGAAGGTTTTCCCAGTAGTGGTTTTTCCTTGGATAATTTTCGTTCGGTTTTTTATCGCCATCATATTGTTGTCTCCATTGAGGTTGATTTTGTCGGATAGGTGACCCTCTATTTGATTGGCCATTTATATGCTTTAACTGTTTACGCTCAAATTGATATTTGGCATAGTTGTCTAACCTACCAACCTGTAGTTCATCAATCGGGATCTAAGAACCTATCAAAATGGATCCATTCAAATGAAAAGAATCATTTTCCATAGTTTTCTATTGTCGTGCAAAGAATAGCTAATCAACAAGATATTGAAATATGTTTTCCTCTATGAACTATCCCTCCTCTATTAGCTATCTCCACTGCAATATTTCGTTTTCCTCACCTTTAACTTTTGAATAATATTGCTCAACTTTCCCTGTAGGTGCGTTCAAAATTATTTGGGGTGCAGGAAGCGAAATATTCAAGTTATACGTGCTATAGTGGTGTAACAAACATTGTGGCACCATACATAGATACTGTTGGGTATGTATACGTACCTTTTTTCATACTCACAAATGACTCAAGTATGAAGATATTCAGTATATATTTATATTTGAGTCTTGATCTCTGTTTGAAGGTATCAGGTATTCCTGGGATTGAATCAGTACTTTGTTGCTTTATATGTTGGGAATGGGAAGATGCAATGGTATGCCTTTCACAAGGAGCCCCAAAGAAATACTGATCCTCCCATAGGCAACTCTCTCTCTCTCTCTCTCTCTCTCTTGTAGTTATTATTTTGGCTAACTAAATTCATCTCACATCTGCAACTTATCTGAAAAAATGAATGTCTTGAATGTTGTAGGTAAAAAGAAGAGGCTCCTGGAACTGTTTGGAAATTGGTGTAATGAAGTGATTACTTTAATTATGGAAACACCAGAGAACATGATTTTGCAGAGAGACATCTATGACAGAGACATGATTTACTGCTGGGGTATTGGACGTGTAACCTTGTTGGGTGATGCCGCTCATCCTATGCCGCCTAATTTAGGCCAAGGTGGTTGCATGGCAATTGAGGTATTTCTAGATATATAGGGCATGATCTCCAACACCATCATCAAATTCTCAATCAAATTTGACATAACAACCCAGTTTAGCTAACTACTTTTTCAAATTCAATTTTCAATAAATTCTTTATCTATTTCATTTAAATTATTAAATATGGGCAAAAAATTGAGGCACAATTATTAAAGTGCAATACATTAAGTTTTTTCAAGTAAATTCAAACATATGGTTGCATATGATTAATATAGAACAAACGACGCTAATCTTTCTAATGATAATTAAATTATGAAAGCTCAAATTAGTGTGAAACACGAATGCTTGTTTAGACCCCCAAATTTAAAATTAAGGGCTTAATTGCTTTTACTCTAACTTATCTAAGTATGGAACAAGAGTAAATGAAGCGCGATCACTGGAACTACTCTCTAAGCTATAAGCAAGCAAGCAACAATAAATATAAAACTTAAAGAGTAAGGGAAGAGAGATGCAAACACAAGATAACACATCAAGATGTGTTATCGAAGATGAAACCGAAGAACTCGGCGAAAAATCTCTTTTCGACCTTCCAAGTGGAAATCGATCCACTAGTGAATAAGTTGGAGTACATAAATAACAAAAGACCTTCCAAGCCTAGTCTACCTAATGTACTTGAACCCTCTAAGCTCCTACTACCAATGGACTTTTTGGAATCTTATCTTCATTAGCTTACCAGATCCTACAATATTGCCTGATTGCATCTGCCAAGTCTAACTGGCTTCTTTTGGAAAATCCTCAACGTTTCCCAAGCTCCAAAACACTCTCTACACTCTGAATAGGTGTGAGTTGTGTTTGGGTACAAATCTTCTCTTAAGGTATAATAATGGGAGTGAGAAAAGAGAAGAGACTACAAGGATTTCTCACTAAAGGATGAGTAGCTCTCTCTCTAAAAAGGTGGTTGTGTTGTAGAAACCTCTCTAGGGTTTTCTCTCTGAATAGCCTCTTATTACTTTTGTGGGTAATGGGAGTATATATAGTATGGGTGAAGGGTAAGAAAGTCACACTTAAAATTCTCCCAGCAGAGAGTTTTGCGGGTATCTCACGAGATGGCTTGTCTTGCGAAGTGCTCGCAAAATGCAGCTTGACACTTGACTCTTCAGCTTCCAGCATATGCTTCTTATGAGGCATTTTCGCGGGAACCTTTACTTGCAAACTTTTTGCGAACTAGTCGCGAAATTGTACTGATCTTCATTGCATGCTTGATTCTTCATCAACTTTAATACTAAACCCAATACAATAAAATCCAACAAAATACAAAGAAATAAATTAATGTAATTGCAACACTTTTTGTCATGGAATAAAGCCAACATAAAACATAGATATAAATCACAACTTTACAAATTCAAAGAAACAGTGCTTGATTTTTATTACGAAATCTAATATATTGCAAGTAAGGAATTGTATCTAAGGTTTATCATTTAACATTCATTCAAAATTCATTTTTTATGAACTAAAATCCCATAATCTTTTGCTAAATGAATAAACAATTGGTTTGAACTTTGGAGAGCTACAATGACTCTTTGAGCTTGGAGAGCCACTGTGATAAATGGAAAAAATGCAAACATTTAAAAGAGCCTATTGAAGCATGAATTTTGAGTTTGGCTCTAAAAAAAAATTGGAGAAAAAGAGGAATAAAGAGACTGCCAGAGATGCTTTTAAGCTACATTTGGATTATCTACTAACAAAATGCATTCCCTCATAATGAATTCTACTGTAATGTATTATAATGAGTTCATTACGTGAGAATATATTTTCTAAAACTTCTACTAAAAGATGATTATGCTAAATGAAATTGTGTTTGGTTGTGTTATTGGGAGATGCATTGTTATTTTTCATTAAATAATATTTTTAAAATTATAATATTAACCAATTAATAATTTTTTTAATAAAATAATAATAATTCTAACACAAAAAAGGACATCTATGCACGAAAAAAACAATTAGCTTATTATACATAAAAAAAAAAAAAAAAGAGAGAGAAACCTGCACTAATAACAATTCTCAACAAAAATTTAATAATTTCTCTATAATTCTCTACTATTTTCCACAATTTCTATAATGCACTAACAAATATTAAAAGGAAAAATCAAGAAGCCAGGTTACCTTACACTATCCCCTAAATCTTCTAATCCAAACCACAAAAAGTTTTTGAAACTCCTGTGCAACAAAGCCACCGTCACTACAAGGAAAAAACTCTTTTACTACAAAGTTATTGCAACAAAAAGACATTATAGTGGCAATAAGCATAAATATATGTGTATATTACTTTTTGTTGCAATAAGAACTTAAAATACTAATATATTGCATCAGTATTTTATTTGTTGCAATAAGTTTCCAGAGGTAATTTATTGCAACAAAAATTGTTGTTGCAATAACCTATCACAACAAAATTTTTGTTGCAATAAATTATAGTAACAATATTTTTTGTTTCAATAAAGTTTTTCTAATAATAATAAAAATCTTTTATTGCAACAAATTTATTGCAACAAAAATCTATTGCAACAAAATTTTTGTTGCAATAGACTATTGCCACAGATTTTATCACAATTTTTGTTGCAATAGAGGTTTATTGCAACAATATGAAGCTTATTGCAACAAAAAATTTTGTTGCAATAAGGCTAATTTCTTGTAGTGGAACCTCAAGTTTTTGGACCTTTTGAGTTATGTTTAGTTCGGGCCAATATCATGTATCCCTTATTGTAGCATTTAGGTACCCTAATTGATCAAATCTTAGGTCTAAATTGTCAACTTATCCAATCTGAGCTGCATGAATGAAATATTAAAAATGTTGCATTTATTTATGGTTAAACATTAGACTAGACTTGGTTTGGGTACATTCACTACATTGTTCAATGGCCTCATTTAGGCAAAGCGAGTGAGTTGGCCATGCTAACACCTAGTCCTTTGAGGTTGCAATTTAATTTATATAGGTGTCTTCCCTAAACATGTCTTTCTTATTCTCTACCACCAACAACTCTCACCCTATACCAATCGCTTCCCAAACTCCTTCAACACAATTCGTGCCCCCTTATGATCTTTCCCCATAAGATATCATAACCATCTTCATCATATGGGTTGCCCTTCTCTTCATTGCTCTTGTATGTTTTCTCTGCCATTGGGTGACACATAAAATGAAGAGAAATCGGGCTAGACATGTAGTCGTCAACCCACTCCCACCACCACCACCAGAGAATGAAATGGTTACGGAGGCGTTTGGACTTTGAGCTTAGTGGGGAGTCTTTTCAGACAAGATTCTAAACTGTGTATATTAGGAATTTTAGTTGTTTTTCTACTTTATAATATAACATGGGATAGTTGCTTCTCTCTCACTCTCACTTTCTCTTTTAGACTTTAGGTGTGAGGATTTCTATTGCCCTTCAACTTCTATTACATGGCATCTTTAATAAATGAGAAAATTTATTTTTAGTTACATGACTTATTTAATAGTCATTGATTTGTTTTAATTATTTAATGATCATGTTATTTAATGAATGTAAATGAGTGTTTTATTTTGTTTTTTTTTTTAATATTTTATATATACTGATAGTGAGAGCCCAACTCTTGCTCTTGGCTATGGAAAGGAGTTTTTGAGTTCCACGAAACTCATAATTAAAGAAATGTGTTGGTTTGCAAATTTCCAAGAATGTGATCCATTAGTGAAAAATGTGGAATCTAAGAAGTGTGATTTTGGAAAATGTTGCTGTTTTAAAATTTTAGCCCAAGTACCATCTGGATTTAATCAAAGTCTCCAAGCTTAGTTATTAAGTTTAATGTCTCTAAATGACCATTTCACAAAGGGGATTTGAAAATTAAGTTCTTTCCTATAGGGGCAGTAACTTTAGTAGGCCCTGTCATGTGGACCAAGTGTTAATTATGAAAATGATCTACAAAATTAAGCACTAATAGTAGGGCAACTTCAATAAACTTTGTTACCTTAGCTTTAGTGCAGCAACTTAGAAGGGTATCCATTAGTTAATTTAGAATACTATTTAAAAAAAAAATTGTTACGACTAAATAATCACATTATTATACCAATGCTCACACATTATTATGCCAATGCTCTTGCAAGGAGTGGGGTTAATCTTACCCAGGATTTTGTTATTTTTGTAGAACCTCCTACTGATGTTTTGTTATTGCTTAATTTAAATGTTTTCGAAGTGATGATCGTTATGTTTCTTCTATTATTTCTACTATATAGTTTTATCTAATTCCCATGTTTACCAAAATAATAATAATAATAATAATAATAATAATAATAATAATAATAATAATAATAATAATAATAATAATAATAATAATAATCACATTAATGTTTCATAGAATAAAATTCATGCAAACCACACAATTATATCCTCCTAGAGACTGATCTTGGGTATGTAGCAGAACGAGTGAATCAGATTGTCAAAAGTGAGTGAAATTAGAAGATAGAGACAAAAGTCTAGTGGGTAATGACTTATCTCATCTAAGATCAACAAAAAAGTGGTTAAATCCCACTAAAATAGAACTATCAACATAGTAGGTTGAACGCTGTTACACTATAAGAAAAAAGCTATTTTGCAACAAAGTTATTGCAACAAAAAGACACGATAGTGGCAATAAGCATAAATATGTGTGTATATTACTTTTTGTTGCAATAAGAACTTAAAATACTAATATATTGCTTCAGTATTTTATTTGTTGCAATAACTTACTATTGCACCAGACTAATAGTGTTTATTTTCCCCAATTTTAAATAACCCTCACCTTTTTATCATGTGCACAAATAGCTTAGACAACCTTAGTGTTTAGATTGGAGAGTGAGTTTAGGGTTTGGAGAGAGTGAGATTTCGAGAGTGAGAAGCCACCTCAAGATGGAGGTAGTTGATCACCACAACGAAGCAAGGAGGACAGGGTGGATTCAGAGAGAGAGGGTTGATGAGGTTGGGGAGAAAACTACTATCGTTGATATCAGCGATGAGCTTAAGTGAATCGGCCATGGTGGTCCGATGTGGAGAGAGACAAGGCGAGCTCGAAGAAAGGAGAAGAGAAGGTCTAGAGAGAGACATTTTGGGTGATGATCAGAAGGGCTTAGAGCTCTGGTCATGGTGGCCATGGAGCTCTTGGTCACGGTGGCCATGGAGGTTCAAAAAGCAGGTATTATCTCAATCCATTGACTCACTCACTAATTGCAATTTATTTTGTAATTTAGGGCTTCAAATCATCATAAGTTTATTGCAAACAAAAATTACCGTTGCGTTAGCTATCGCAACAAAGAGATTTGTTGCAATAAGTTTCTAGAAGTACTTTATTGCAACAAAAATTATTGTTACAGTAACCTATCGCAACAAAAATTTTGTTGCAATAAAGTTTTTTTAATAATAATAAAATTTTTTTATTGCAACAAACTTATTGCAACAAAAATCTATTGCAACAAAATTTTTGTTGCAATAATCTATTGTCATAGACTTTATCACAACAGTGGGGCAACGAAAAAATTTCGTTGCAACAGAGGTTTATTGCAACAATATGAAACTTATTGCAACAAAAAATTTCGTTGCAATAAGGCTATTTTCTTGTAGCGTGTACACAATCCAATCACACCCAAATACCAAAAAGAGAGAGGCTAAAATTACAACTGCAGAAGCCACCATGCACGGAAAACCTCTTGGCCAAGCCCCAACTGCAACCTAACCACCATTACCATTTGATCGCTCCACTCCACTTTCTCTAAGTTCGAGCTTGTTAATAATTTTTTTTTTGAGAATACTAAATTTTTTTAACACACACACACAGAAAGAGAGGAGAAGGTTTTAAAAAAACTTACAGTGGTGTAATAATAATTTGATACATTCATAACCATTTATTTTTGGGTGGAACAATTTATAGGGTTTCAATTGGGTTCAATTTATAGAGAGCTAACAACTTACCTTTAATTGTAATGTTTCTTATGTTAAGCGAAAAGGGAATTCTGTAGCTCACAATCTTACTAGACATGTGAAACATGTTAGTGGTTTAGTTGTTTGGAGGGAGGAAGTCCCTCCCCATATTGTATCTGTTCTTTTAGCTGATTACAGCTAAGTTTTTTCTTTAATGAAAATTAATTCAGTTTGCTTCTCAAAAAAAAAAGAAAAAAGTCTCATATATATATATATATATATATATATATATATATATTCATAAAAAATTGTAAAAATAACAAAATATAAGGATAATTACATAGTAAATTCTAAAGTTTAATATGGTTTTCAAATTAAAATATGAAATTTCAAGTGCATATATGCACATAGTAAATTTTCATGATTTTGATCATTTTAGGAATCTATATTAACTGAAATATCATAATTCACATGACTTGTATTTAAGATTTGTCTAGCCAATAAAAGTCAATTCATATGAATCATATGTTGAATTTTGTCTTTAAAAATTTCACAAAATGACTTATTCTCATGAAAGGTTTTTTTATTATTTAAAATTTTAAATTGTCAAAATACTTTGGTGCACATGTATGAATGTGCGTTGGTTATAAATTGTTTCTCCTTGAAATCAAATCGTGGCTATGAGAATTATTATTACCAATTGACGCAGGAGTTTAGTGATAAAGATCTCTCCTCTAACTTCTGAGTTCCTACTTCCTATAGGCTTGTTATGTTAGCGATTGTATGTGCAGGACTGTTACCAGCTTGTCCTTGAGCTTGATGAGTTAGCCAAAAGTGGCTCAGATGTCCAACAGTCAAATGAAATTGTCTCAACGCTTAGAAGATACGAAAAGAAAAGAATGTTCCGTGTTAGCGCAGTGCATGCAGCGACAAGAATGGCGTCAAATATGCTTGCTGCTTACCTACCTTACATAGAATTCGCACCAGCTGGTCCTCTGTTTGTAAGTTTTTCCCCAATGCTTTTCACTTCAATCACCTTACTGTGCTTTCCTATGCTTGAAATGGAACTGAAGCTCAATACATGTTCATCATTTTTGTTGCAGCATCAACCTACTCTAAAGATTAAAAACCCTCTAATTGAAGTGGCTCGAGCACTTTTGCAATTTTGTTTGCCACACTTAGTTATTTGGATGATGGCTAGACATGGGTACGAGAAGGATCTCATGTAGAAATAAAAGAATTAAGCCCCGTTTGGATAGCAGCTGCATTTCACGTATGGCGTTTTTGCCTTTTTTTTTTTTTTTTACCAACGCCTCTTGCACTATTCATGAGACATGAAGAGAGCATTAAGGTAAAACTACAGTGTTTTCAGCAGTGAATAGTAACTAATAAATTATTATTTTTATTGTTTTCAGCAATAAGTTTTCAAATTTCAACAAAATAAGCGGTATCCAAACACACATTTAAAGTACTAAACAATTTTCTCTCTCACTCTAGTATAGAACGATACAAAGACTGTTATCTCTATTTGTAATTCAGGTGGCGACTCCTATTAAGCCCTCCGCCTTCAGTCCACTCAGTTGAGGTGTATTCCCTAGAGCACGACGATCGTGCACAACAAGGAGAGTTGAACACAACCCATTGGTCGCTACCACATTTATACAATTAAAAAAATACAAGATAAACTAAATAAAAATTATAAAATATTTACTTGAATATCTCAAATAATTGGACTGAAGGTGGGTTAGAGTTACATGACTTTGTTATCTAGGTGGCGACTCCTATCAATCGTGCGCTGCAAGGGGAGTTGAACACAACCCACTAGTCGCGCCCACATTTATACAATACAAGATAGACTAAATAGAAATTATAAAAAATTTACTTGACTATCTCAAAATAATTGGACAGTTTAGGAGATATTTAGGATTTTTATTAGGCCTCCTCCCTTCACCTTCGCCTTCCCCTTCCCCTTATGCGCATTCCCCCTATTCTCCTACTTTACACTTGCGCCCAATAAATATCCACATTCCACACTAATAAATTAATAAATACTCTATTTTTTTATCAACTTGGGATTCCAAATTTGGCTAAAACCCTAAATTTACTACATCAAACTCTCATATGTTCTGATTAGTCTCTTTGTTGTTAAGAAAGTGGGATATTCCTTCCTGTCTTAAGCAGTAGAAGTTGTTTGTCCCTTCTACACAAAGGAGTGTTTTGTTTGTGGTTTTCCTTTTGTCTCTCTAGGGATATCAAGTGTATCCGTGGAGCTTGTGGGGTCTTTTGTTGTGGGGTTGGGGAAACACTTTTTGTGAGGAGCCTTTTACTTGTTCTACGTTGACAACTATGGAGGAAATCACAGATACTTGGCGAAAGATGTCTCTCTCTGAGAGGGAAGACTCAGACTTCGCCCTTCAAGGAGAACAACGATCTCAGGAGTTCATCCTAGCGGCAAAATTCATGACTCCTCGTTTCTTGAATATGGATATTGTGGCACAAACCTTTAAACAGGTTTGGAGGTCGATTGATGGTTTCAATATTAGGAACCTCAGTAAACATATCGTGCTCTTTGTCTTTAACACTTCAGCGGATGTTTACAAAATAATTCAGAATCAACCCTGGAGTTTTGACAAGCACCTGGTTGTTTTGTAGAGGTATGTCAACGATACACCAATCCACAATCCAAGATCTTGATTTTAGCAGAGCCACATTTTGCGTGCAGGTACATAATATACCAATTCAGTACATTACTAAGAAGGTGGCAGAACATAATTGGGAGACAGTGGGGGAGGTTCAAAAGTCTACGGGGGAGGTGAATGAGGATGGTGGTAACTTCATTCGAGTTCGCGTCACTCTGGATGTCAACCTTCCATTATGTCGAGGGAGGGTAGTCACACTTGAAAGTAGGGAAAAAAGATGGGTTGCATTCAAGTATGAACGTTTGCCGAATCTGTGCTACTGGTGTGGCAGATTAAATCATGATGACAAGAGCTGCGAATGTTGGATCTAAAGCAAGGGTACGTTACCGGTGTCAGAGCATCAATTTGGACCTTCTCTCAGGGCTTCACCTTATCAGGCAGCAGGGAAAGGAGCAGTCTATGTGCCTGGGTATTATGAACGAGACTTTGCTCGCTCAACAGGGAGTGGTACGGCAGAGACTGGGAACGAAGGAAGGAAGATAGCAAGCTCGGCGGAGGGCAGCAGTGCTGACGTGGTGCACATGGACGTTACTTCAGTTACAAATTCTGAAGTTAATCACTCATCAATTCTGCCCTCAATCACTCAGATGGATACGGTTTCAATGCCCACAATTATTGAGGAGTTAGTGTTGCCAAAATCCACGCCAATCATCAATGAGTCCAACACAATTACTGAACCTTCTAATTCGGTGGAGGAAATAAAGGAGGAGACGTTTTTGGCAAAAATAAAGGAGAATAATGAGGCATTATTGGCACGGACAATTAAACCCGATATGGCATCTACCAACCAGCTAGCATAGAAATGTAGGATTAATGCAATCAATAGTCCTGATAAGGAAAAAATCTCGTTGCCAGCTAATGGGGTAACGGAGTCAACAAGAGTTAATGATGCTGAAGTGGCAGGGATGCAGAAGCCAACGCCGCACTGGGAGCAAAGGAAGGCAGGGCAGAATGAAGACACGACCAAAAAAGTTTGGGAAGAGAAGCAAGTACAGAAGCAAGCAACTTGGAAAAGGGTTGGCAGCAGGCTATGCACTGAGGCAGAATCTTCCATACCCGTGGGAGGACAATAAAAAAAGAGATCTATTGATGGTCCAGAGATCCCTAATGGTTTACCCAATAAAAAATGTGGGGTTGCTGTTGGAGATGAAGTTGCAAAATCTGAAGTGGCAGAGGCTAAGCATCAGCCCTGCCAGTCACAATGAGTCTTTTAGTATCGAATTGTCACAGGCTTGGGAACCCACGAACAATTCGAGAGCTTGGAGATTACATCCGGGCAAAAGATCCTTCTGTTATGTTCTTGGCCGAAACATGGACAGATGATGCTAGGCTCGATATTGCACTATAGAATTTTGATTTCAATAATAGGTAGTTAGTACCAAGTGAGACTCGAGGGGGCGGTTTGGTGCTTTTGTGGAAGGATTCAATAAATTTAACTGTAGTTGACTCCTTCAAATACTTCATTGATGCCTTTATCGATAGGCATACAAAACAAGCTTGGCGTTTCACTGGCTTTTATGGAGAACCGGTAACATGGAGGAGGCATGAGGCATGGTCGAAGCTCAGTGCATTGAATACATACCCAACTATCCCATGGCTTTGTGTGGGTGACTTTAATGAGATTACTAGGCAAGATGAGAAAATTGGTGGAGCACCAAGGAATCATAATCAGATGCAATTGTTTAGAAATACCATCGATGAGTGTGGTTTCATGGACCTGGGGTTCATCGGTCCAAGATTTACATGGAGCAAGCATTTTACAAATGGCCAATCTATTTGGGAGCGCCTTGATCGAGGTTTAGCCACAAACTTATGGTTCTTGAGATTTCCAGGAACTCGGATCCATCACCTTCCTTGTTTGTCATCTGATCACTTTCCATTACTAATAAATCCATCAGGTATTGATCTGCCTTCTTAGAAAAAAGTTTTCACTTTGAAGAAATGTGGCTCTCTGATAGCAGGTGTGGGGAAGTTATGGAGGCAGCATGGTATTCATGTGTTGATAATGATTTGGATAGAGCTGTGATAAGCAAGGTGAAGCAATGTGAGAAAGATTTGACGTGGTGGAACCATAACATTTTTGGCAATGTCAAAAGGGAGCTGAATAAAAAGAAAAAACAATTAAGGGAGGAGGAAGAATTGGCTATTATAAGTGGGGATAATACTCGGGTAAGGACCTTGAAGGGGGAGATAAACACTTTGTTGGACCAAGAAACAAGAATGTGGAAGCAAAGGGCTCGGATTCAATGGTTGAGTAAGGGGGATGGCAACACCAAGTATTTTCACACACGGGCATCTCATCGTTTCAAGAAAAATAGCTTGCTTGGTATATATGATTGGGCCAATGTTTGGACAGAGAATGTGGAGAACATTGCAACCATTATCACAGGTAACTACCAAGAGCTTTTCACCACTATTAATTCGGACCTTTCCTCCTCGGCACTTGATCAGATTCCTTTTGTCATCACAGCAAGTATGAACAACCAATTAAATGAACAATTTAGTGCATCTGCAGTTGCTGATGCCTTGAAACAAATGGGACCTTTGAAAGCTCCCGAACCTTAAGGAATGCTTCCTTTGTTCTTTCAGTACTATTGGCCAATGATGGAAGGTGATATAACACAATCTGTGCTAGCTTGGCTGAACTTAGGTACTTTACCTCATCCTTTAAACCACACCCATATCACACTTATTCCCAAGAAAAAAAGCCCAAAATACGTGACAGATTATCGCCCCATTAGCCTGTGTAATGTCCTTTACAATTATTTTCCAAAGTCTTAGCCAACATAATAAAAAAATTGCTCCCTTCAATAATCACTGAACATCAATCTGCCTTTGTTAAAGGCCGTCTTATAACAGATAATATTTTAATTGCTTTTGAAACATTACATTGTATGAAAAATTATAAAGTTGGATCCTTTGGTTACATGGCATTGAAACTAGACATGAGCAAAGCTTATGATCGAGTTGAATGAAATTTTTTGGAGAAACTGATGATGAGGATGGGCTTTAATGAAAGATGGGTGGGTCTGATTATGACTTGTGTAAAAATTGTGACTTACTCAGTGTTAGTCAATGGTGAACCTAAAGGGCTTATTACTCCGTCAAGATGTATTAGACAAGGAGACCCCCTCTCCCCTTTCCTATTCCTTCTTTGCACAGAGGGGTTACATGGTCTTATCAAACAAGCTGCAAATAGTGGTGATATTACTAGCTTTGCACTTTGTAGACAAGGACCTAAACTCACTCACCTATGTTTTGCAGATGACAGTCTTTTGTTTTGTTGAGCAACCCCTGGAGAGTGTGACAAGGTGATGGATATCCTTTCCAAATATGAGAGTGTGTCTGGTCAGAAAGTGAATAGGGAAAAGACTGCACTCTTTTTTAGTGGTTCAGTTGATGAAGGATCAAGGCAGAATATTAAAAACATTTTGGGGGTCCGAGAGGAGCATAATTATGAGAAGTATTTGGGTCTCCCTTCTTTGATTGGGAGACGTAAAAAGGCCAGCTTCAATTACATAAAAGAAAGGGTGTGGAGGAAGTTGCAAGGGTGGGAAGGAAAACTCTTATCACAAGTGGGAAGGGAGGTTTTGATAAAGTCGGTAATTCAAGCAATACCTACCTATGCAATGAGGTGTTTCAAACTACCCATTGGGTTGTGTAATGAGATCGAAGTTTTGATAAGAAGGTTTTGGTGGGGGCAACGTGGAGACTCACGAAAAATACATTGGCTCAAGTGGGATGATATGACAAAATCCAAGATGGTTGGGGGATTGGGCTTTTGTGATTTAGCCCTGTACAATGACTCACTTTTGGCTAAGCAAGCATGGAGGTTATTACATGAGAAAAATTCACTCTTCTACAAAGTTTTCAAGGCCAGGTTCTTTCCAAATTGCTCTCTCATGGAAGCTAAGGAATCAAGTGGAGGATCATATGCGTGGAAGAGTATTCTCTATGGTAGGGATGTGATTGAGAAAGGTGTAAGATGGAGAATAGGTGATGGCTGCTCGGTTAAGATTTGGGAGCACCATTGGTTGCCAATCAAACACCCAACCCGAATTTCCTCACCCCTTGAGTCTATGGAAAATGCAACAGTGGACTTGTTGATAGATGCTGATAAATGGTCTTGGAATTCAAGTTTCATTGATGGTTTATTGGCCCCAAATGAAGCTGCCTTGGTAAAAAGAATTCCTTTGGCTCGGGTGGCTTGTGTAGATGAGATGTACTGGCCATTCACTCAACACGGGAATTACACCTACAAATCTGGGTATTGTTTTCTCAAGGAATTACATGATGGTCCCCCTCCAAATGATGTACAATTCGATACAAGCTTCTGGAAAAAAGGTTTGGATGCTGAAGGTTCCAAATAAAGTAAAGAATTGTGTATGGAGGGCTTGCAAAGATTCCATTCCAACCAAAGTTAATTTGAGACGACGCTCCATCCCCATTCCCACGCTATGTGATTGGTGCTCGGTTGAGGAAGAAACAGGCCTACATGCATTATGGTCGTGTACAAAATTGGATCAGGTTTGGCCGGGGTGGACAGCTTGGGGTCAGCGAAACAGGACTGGTTTTGCAGATTTCCATGAATTGCTCTCATGGATCCTTGACAACCATGGTTAGCCTGAAATCTTTGCGATGATTGCTTGGACAATATAGCACCAACGCAATCAGATTCGACACAATTCGCCAAGATGCAAAACGGATCAGATAGCACAAGTGGCATTGGAAAAACAAAATGAGTTTATTTTCATTCTTCCACAACCAATGTTTGCTCGTCCACAACCCAAGGCAGCATGGAAACCACCACCAAGGGGCATCTTCAAATTGAATTTCAATGGAGCTGTGTTTCAGTCAGAGAATAAGAGTGGAGTGGGTGTGGCTATTCGGGACTACAGAGGGCAGATGATAGTGTTATTATCACAGGTTCTGCCACAAGCCTATGATGCTATGAAGATAAAGGCAATAGCAGCACACCCTGCCTTGGTGTTTGGACAAGAGGTTGGAATAAGTGAAGCTGTGTTGGAGGGTGATTGTCAAGCTGTCATGCAAGCCTTAAAGAATGAAGGGCATAACTTAGCATCAGTGAGGCCCCTTATCCTTGATGCTCTTAGCCAGTTAGGCTCCTATACTAAATTACTTTACTCTCATACTAAAAGAGAAGGTAATAAACTTGCCCATAGTTTAGCCTGGCATGCTATTAATGTCGATGACTATGTAGTGTGGATGGAAGATGTTCCACCACCTTTAATTTCTTTGTACCATGCTGATTTAGCCAAACTTTCATTAAGACAATAAAATTTCAGGTTTCCTTCTCAAAAAAAAAAAAAAACTCTCATATGTTCTCATTTAAATTGCCAAATTTTATTAATTGATTTATTAAAATATCGATTTAATATGAAATGCCCCAACATATGTATAATTTGTGATTCTGTAGACAAAATATCAACCAAAAAAAAAAAATGTAAACAGTTCTTTTACGTAATATAATAAAGATAACAACTAAACTTATAGATTTGAAGAAACAAGATGGAAAAAAAAAAATCATATATGATCAAGAATATTGTCTAACACTATATTCTGAAAGGCAAATTTTGTCCCTCATCAAGGTGGTTTGAGTCTTTTGGACATCTACCTTTCATGATACAATGATCTTTAACACATAGAAAAAGTAGTGCGTTATGTGTGTCCAACGAATAAAAAAGTGTTTCTCATCTCTTATACAAAGATAAAAGTGAATCTGAATAAATGAGGGACAAAATATTTATAGGGAAATTGTAGCAGTTCATAACAGATGTAATTCTTGAATGAGAACGATCACACTATCTCGGAAAAAATAATGACAATGGAATAGAGACATTGTCCTACAAAGAATAAAAATAATTTAAATATTGGGCCAATCCGACCCACCCACACACACATTCACCCGACCCGAATAGGTTTGGCACGCACGTGTGTTAAAGGCCCTACCTGTAGGTACTCTTCAAACCACAAAATTGTGGTGTCCCTTAGGGCCTAACCCAGTATCTAACATTATGGTAAATAAATTCACAAATTCCTTATAATTTTTGTAATGTGCGTCTTGCAACTTTTAGTACTTTCACTCATGATCCATTACCCTTTTAGGGTCAATTTGGATGGAGGGCGAGAGAGGGAGAGTAGAGTAGTCCGTAGAATTGTAATTTTCGGCCAACTCTATACTACTCATTATTTATCCCCCTCCATCCAAACTGGCTGTTAGAGTCAATTTCTCATTCATTATTTAATGGTTTGAGCAAATGATTTTATGATGTTATTCGACCCATGGAGGAGAACATGACCCAACGGAGGCCCAACCCAAAATGGATAATTATAAAATACTATGAGAGTGTTATAAATATGTACTCCATCTTATTACATTATAGTTATTTATACAAATTAAATTCATACAATTTATGTGAGAAATGAGAATATGCATTTATGATACTTCTAAAGTATTTTATAATTTTTCATCTAAAAATGTGTGGATCTCACTTTTATATTATCTCAAAGTTAACCAAATAATTCATGACTCTCCAAACATATCTTCTCACATATGGACCTATGTAATAGAAAAGATAACATTCATTGACATGAATTTCTAGTTACTAATTACAGTGACATTATAAACTCAAAACAAAATTCATTGTAAGAGCACTAGCATTGGAGCGTGTAAACATCCCCCATTTGCTATTTTATGACCCAAACCACCCAAAACCCACTCCATCTAGGTTTGTAAACTTAAAAGAAATTGCAACCTAAAAATAGTAAGGTTGCATATATGTAACTTTACTGTTCATAGGTTGTAAAAAAAATATTATTTTAATCTTGTGGTTGTGTGTGAAGAGAAAAAGTGAGTGTGAGGAAAAAGAAAGAGAATAGTACTTTTTATTATTTTATTAGATAGTTGATATTATTTTATTGGGTTGTATGTAAAAATAAAAACTGAAATGTAGGGTGAGTTGTAAAATAAGTTGGTAAAATAGATAAAGTAGCATTTGAAGATGCAAAATATATTTCTTTTTGTATCCCCGGATGCTAATGTTGTTCTAGAATGCTTGCACAAAGAGCAATCCTAGATAACTTAAAGGTAATTATTAAAGAATTCAATTTAAAAAGTCAAAAAATTCATTCATTAAACTTCAACCAAAAACTGTAGAACGAACACACACAAACCTAATAACTAAAGCAGAAACAATAACAATAAATCTTGAACATGTAAATTTTTTTCTACTTTTTTTTTCTTCTAAAAACTTTTATCGTGATAAATGGCTTTTTGTAATTTTTTTTTTTTTGGAGTACTACGTAGCTTTGAATCAAATAGTTACAATTCGTGCCTTCCAAACAATACAATATTTATCCTTTTAATATTCTAGCACCTAAGTAATAGAAGGATGGTTCAAGTCAAAATATGTAATTTTGTCCTAGTAAGAATAAGAAAAATACTAAAAATCCAAACATGTCATAAAAAATAATAAAGAATCATATTTTAAGTTATTAATTATACCGTAATAGGTAACAGCTATACCAATAAAAAAAAACATAGTAGGTTTCAGTTAACACAACTAGTAAAGTTGCTGATGGTTGAATAAGAGATTTGAAGTTCAATTTATGCATATACCAAAACCAATTAGTGTTTTGATCTGATGATAAAAAACTATCCTTAGTAGGGCCGATCCTAGCCTTAGGCCATTTAAGCCATGGGCTAAGGCCCCCTAACATAGAAAAGCCCCCAAATATGGGGCGGTAAGGTGTTTTTATTATTATTTTTTAAACTAAGGAAAAAATGTGAGTTAGGTGTATATTTTTTTTCCACTCTTAAGAAGGCTAAAAATATTAGAGTTATGTTATTATATTACAAATTTTATTACATAAGTCCTATAAATTGATGTACTGGTAATTCAATACTCATTGATTTTTTTGTTGAAGTGTCACCTCATTGTCACATCAGTTTGTAAGCTTCTTGTAGTAAAATTTGTAGTATGTTTGAATTTTATCCAAAAAAAAAAAAGAATTAATAGAAATACAACCCAATCACCATTAAGTGAATAAAAAATGCTAAAGCTAATACAAATTTTATGAAAAAAAGTACTTACTAAGTGATGTGATAGGAATATGGTCGGTGTCACTTAAACAACATAATAAATGAATGTTTCAATAAATTTTATCTTGATAGTTTGACGCCTAAGGCAATGCAAGAGACTATACAGCAAAGTGGTGTATAGTCTCTTTACTTCGATTAAATTTTATCAACATAATAAATGAATGTTTGAATAAACTATGAGAATGCAATGCAAGAGACTATACAGCAAAGTGGTGTTGGAAGAATTATTCCAAAAAAAAAAAAAACTATTTAAAATATAATATTGGAATGAAAAGCCGAGTTTAAATTGTAACAAATAATTTCTAAAAAAAAAAGCTATTTATAATATAATATATGGTTATGGATTCCTAATCAAATTTGGTTATATAATTTTTTTAAGGGATTAATATGTTGGTAGAGTCCATTTGATATAAAATTTAAATCCTATCGAAATTAGAAAGATATATATATATATATATATTTTTTTTTTTAGTCTAATTTGATATAATTATAGAGTTTATATCCTATTAAAATTATAATTTCTAATCAACGTTAATATAAAAAAAATTAAAAAAAGAAGAGAAAGAAAACGTGATTGATAGAAATAAGGAAATATGATAGATTTAAAAAAAAAATATATATCATCAACGTAGAAATTATCAAATTAATGGAGATATATTTTGTTTTTTTGCATAGATTTATGTTAATGGAATTATTATATAGTTTGTCAGGGATATCTAAAAATTCCCTAATTAGGTGATAATTTAGGTCTCCTTTAAGTATAGTGGTTATATGGCGCTAAACAACTAAATTTAATTAAAAAAAAAGAAATTTAATAAATTTTCTGTAATTTGGTGATATACAATCGAAAGAATTAAATCAAATTAAAAAATATAAATAAAAAATGTTGATATGGAAACTTGTGAAGATGTCAACCAAAAGTCAAAGCCCTCGGTTTATATATATATATATATATAGATTATCTTGAGGTTGAGTAGAAATATAGACCAAAAAGAGATTCTTGGTAGAATTTAGACAATCTTGGTAGAATTTAGACAATCAACTTGTGAAGAGGAAGAAGAGAGTCGCAAAACACTATTGTGGACCATGGGCCCGTTTGGATTGAGGAAAAAGGGAGAGAGAGTAGAGTAAAATTGGTTGAAAATAGACTAGTTTTGGGTCAATTATACTCTACTCTACTCTACTCCCCTTTCTTTCTCTTCAATCCAAACAGATCATTAATTTATTTATAGATGGATAGCTATAGAGACACACCTAGGATTTCGAGCAAGGGGGTGGAGTTTAAGAAAAAATTTGAAATAAACACTGATATAGTATTAACAAACTATTAACTTAGACAAATATGCAAAATCATTGTTTTTTAATATATTAATATGCATTTATCTACTAACAAAGATAAAAGACACAAAACACCATTTGAATTTATTTTGTAATTTTTTTTTTAGTTTTTTAAATATAATTTATTATATTTTGGGTTGAGGATTTACATGGGTTTGGGTTGGATTGGTCTAACTTGGGTGGATGATTTTGGAGGAGAGGGGGGCCAAGCTACTTACAAGAAGGGGCCTAAATATAAATATTTTTGGGCTTTAATTTTACCTAATATTTTTATTTTCCACAAGGCCTAGGGAGGCCTTGGCCCCTTTAGGCCCCCTCTTGAGTCCATCTCTGGATAGCTAAAATCAAAAGAGGTTTGACCAAGACCGTTGTAGCTCAAGTGCTCAACTAATTGACATTTATTAGTATTTTCAAGATATCTAAGATTTAGATATCCTCTTTCTATTGTAACTATCGAATTATTTATAGTAATAAAAAAAAGTTTGGTTTCTTTTATTAGTATGTGCACTATGTGATTGTTGAAAAAATTGGTTATGCATCTCATACAAAACACGCAGTGGAAGTAACATAAGGATCTACTTCATTCATGAGAGATAACATATAATCTTGAATTCTAGAACAAAGAAGAGAAAGCGTAACTTGATGCAGTAAAATTAAAAAACAAGACTTAAGAATACCGTCAATCTTCATTCCAATTCTACATGGTACCCAAAATGAGTGGTCTCTCAATCAATTCTTACATACATTAAGTTTCCTTTGGAAAAGTGTATTCCAAAAACCTGTAAAAAAAAACTATTTTCTCTTCTTTTAATTATACGTACACTTTAACTGCCTTGGCAGTTACTTTATTTAATAACTCTTATTAAATAAATAACCGGTTATCTAATTGGGTTAGCCTTTTGAGCTAACCCAATTGGGCTTAAGTGTGTAGCTTGGGATAGGACCAAAGGGACTAATAAGGCTCTAGCTCCAATGGGCCTCAGACTTATTTGTCAACTCTTGACAAGCCCAAAGTTAACCATTAATTATATAACAAGTACCACTATGGAAATATAATTGCACTCTAGGCCTTATTAATAAATTACATCCCAAGCCTCTAATATGATATAATTTGACCCCTTCATGAAATATCTATAGTGAATAAAGTCATAATAAATTGTCACTTTGTAAACAACTATTTTATTCCTTGAGTACCTGGTTTAATATTTTAGTTATTCATATTTATGAAATCTAATTTCAATAAATATAAACTTTAGTAACTCTTTACTAAAGTGGTCAGCCCTGAATAACCAGTTTCTATTAAACTTTAAGTCAAGGGGATATTTCGTGTCTTTATAGAAAGAGATTATGAATTTCATCTTAAGAATATGTGTTCCTTCAACATTACGTGTGGTTACTCAACATACTGAGGTTTTGACCGTTAGACTTCTCACTCTTGATATTTCAAAGTAACCTACATTTCATGATCGAGTTCACTATCCTCTCAGGATTGAGAGTCTATGAAATTAGAAGTCGTGAGATTAACTATTCAGGTGACAGTTGTTATTTGAATAATTAATCTTATAGCGGTCCTATTCAATATGCTTTACACACTTAAGACATATCAACACATCAACTAGAAGTCTCCACTTCCATGATAAAGACAAACCATCTTAATTAATGCGTTATAGTATTTGCAGATGAAACGCCCAATTTTATCACCGACTACAAACTATATTTTGAGTTTACAAGGAACTTGTGATTTATATCTTCTATAACTAAATCACATACAATGCTTCTCAAGGACTATGATAATGTTTCATTAGTTCATTTATAAATAGTCTCATATAATTAAACAGTTTAATTATTTATAACATGCCAATAAATTGAATTTTAGGGCACAAACCTTAACAGTGACATCAAAGAAACAACAGTTCTACCGCAAGTGAATGTAAGAAGATAAAATTAATCTCAAATATTTCTACTAATATGTATCATAAGTCATAACCCTCTCAAAAATCACAAAGGGAAAAAGATTGCAACGGTATATTTCCCAGAAAAAAAAGAGTTGAACCCAAAGAAAGTTTAATGGCATATGGAATTTACACTTAGGGGCTAAATATTGAGAACCATTTGGGAAGCATGTGCTACAGAAAATTAATGTTTACTTGAAACTTGTGGATAGGTTAAAGGCACCCAATAATCTAATGTCATTTGTCGGTTGATCTTACTATTCTTCACTTACATAATCACTTTGACACAATTTGTACATTTGTTAACGTGTGATTGGACTAAATTACTCACACATGGGTGCACTATTAGTGAAAAGCAATCTGATCACCATTTGCCGTATATCTAAGTTGTGTATACGTGCGTGCATGAACAAGTATGTGGTCTTCAACTTTTTATCAATGTTAGACAACCAAACAAGCTACAAGGCAATGAAAAATTGAAAATGGCAATTTGAAGCTGTTAAGGAATATACTAATAACTCTTGAATATTACGCCTTATTGCAATAATGATCCATGTATTAACACGAGATTTCTTTTTATCTCAAAAGAAAAAAAAAACACGAGATTTTTCAGATAACACATAACAAGAGGAAGAGAACCTTTGTAAATCAGAGGATTTACCAAGAAAAAGAACTCTCCGACTCTCCACGGAATTCAAGAAAAATGTTCTCTTAAAATCTTCTTTAAATTCAGCATTTGAAATGGACGTCCAAAGGTATTCCCACCTCACAGAAAGTACGCTAGTTTGAACATCTTCAAATGTTTTTTAGAATTAAGGAGAGGAGAATTTTTAGAATTTCTTCTGGTAAATTTGCTAAACATTTGTTGTTGATGTCAAAATCTTGTTCATAGAACTTCGGCATTTTGGGTCTTGGAATAAGAGCACTGTCTTCCATGATTCAAATTCTTCCTCAAATATATCAGCAAACACAATGTTACATATAGCAAGATCTGGTTGGGTCAAGTTTGTGTGCTATTTGGTCAACCGGCTTCTTAGCTATTGTGTATCATTAGCTAGTTTTTTGGTTAACAATTGCAACAAAAACAACAAGAAGCCTTATCCCAAATTTTGAAATTGGTTATTACCCTTGATAGACTAATTAGGAATCTATGATCAATCACACTTCTTCTTTTCTTCTACCCTATTCTAATTAAAATCTTTGTATTGCATTTGAAAAAAAAAATATGTTTGCATCATATGACGTTATTTTTTTCATAGAGGAGAACATGACCTAATAGGGGAAAAGGAAAATACTTTTTCTCAACACAGATCCAACCCAAGGGGCGTGTGGGCCAACTTTCAAAATTTTGTGTCTTATTTGCTTGGATTTTTTTCTATTTAAGAAATTTCCTTTCTTTTAAACAATTTTGGCAAAAATGGGCAAATGCCCCATTTCTCAAACTAATTAGAGAAATACCCCTCTTTTGGAACTCGATTGTCTCAAAATCGAGTTAAATATATATATATATATATATATATATTCTAGAGTCTTATAGCGACGTTTTAAAGACCTATAGTGCGTTTTTTAACTCGAGCTCCATGAACTCGAGTTCCATGCAAGTTTTTTTTTTTTTTTTTTTTTTTTTAACTTATAACTCGATTTCATGAAGCTAGAATTTCAAAACGCTACTATAGGCTCCTTAAAACATCGTTATAGGACTTAACTCGATTTTGAGAAAATCGAGTTTCAAAAGAAGGGCATTTCTCTAATTAGTTTGGAAAATGGGGCATAATGCTGTTTTTTTTTTTTGCACGAAAAGGGCATTTGCCCATTTTGGCCAAACAATTTTATCTTGACACACATTTTATTTTTTGTTGGAGTATATGTAGCTTCAAATCATTGTAGATTGCCCAAAAATTAGTTTGCACTATCAATTTGTGCTTTCCAAACAATACAATACAATATATATAAATATATATATATATATATATATATATATATATATATATATATATATATCCTGTTAATATTCTAGCACATAAGTAGTAGAACTATTCTTCTAAAAATAAAGTAATGGAAGGACGGTTCATGTAAAAATATTTAATTTTATCCTAGTTAGGACAAGGAAAATACTAAAAATCTAAATCTTTCGTAAAAAAAATAATAAAGACTTATATTTTAAGTACGAAATTAATATATAAGAAAAATACTAAAATCTAAAAACATCATAAAAAATAATAAAGAATCATATTCTAAGTTATTAGTTATACTGTATTAGGTAATAACAATACCAATAAATATAAACATAACAATAATAATAACAATCATTAATCATTTTTTGAAATATGCTTTATTTGGATAGCTACGGGTGATTTAAGAAATGTTTTCACTTTTAAACAATTTTTCTTTTATCATATATCTATAATATTTTTCATTTCGTAACATAAATTAATAATCATCTAGTTAGACTAAATATATAAACTATAAAAGAATATTCATGATCAAATTAGAAAATTGGTACAATGAACAATCACCTAGGTGACTTTGCTGATAACTTTATAAGACTAGTCTATCATGAAACCACCAACGTGACCAATTCTTAGGAATGCTCATTAAGCCATATAGGTGACTCAGCTTTGTAATGAGTTTGTAGTACTAATTTTATATGTTACCAAGGAGATGACTTTAATATTAAATAATTGTCTAAAATATATTACAAAATAATTTTTTCTTTTTCTCTTTGGGTAAACTTTAATGAGTGCTGGTCGGAATTAACGGTCTTATATAACTTACTTGGTAGGATATAATGTCTCATTTAATACCATTTTTTGTACAACCTAACAGTCTTTATGAGTAAATTTTAAAATATTAAGTGTACAGTTAATCAACCAAGAGAGCTAGAAAGATTGAAGTCCAATGTAATCTTATATTAAATCTCAAGTTTAATGTGGGTGTTTAGCAGATAGTTTGTTTCTAAAGAAAAAAAAGTTTAGTGTAATCGTAAAAGGCATCACAGAAAAAAAAATCTAAATAATTACAATAGAAATCAAAAGGTCAAGGTATTTAAAAAAGAAGTCAACTAAATATTTTGATAAATTCCTTCAATTAACATCAAATTAACTGGAGGAGCATCACTCATTTAATAACAAAAACAGTAAACATTAAAATATCAAAGAATATCCAAACTAGGCATGAACAATACAATATCAAAGAATCATATTTAATAACAAAAGCAATAAACATTGTTTATTAAACATAACAATCTTGATAACAATTGTTCATGTCAATTTGACATAGTACTTGCTTAAGTTAGCTTCTAGTAATGTGAGAAGTGTATTCACTTTTAAACACCTTTTTCTAATGTTATATATCTTTATCTACTTATAATAATGCATGTAAAATATTTGACTTAGCTTATAATTCTCGTATTTCCATAAACACGTGATTAATTCTTTCGAGTATATACCTTCAAGTAATAGAAAGGATACTCATGCCATATTAATTATCTGAAAGTTGGAGTAGAATTATAGACCGAGAGATTCATAGTTGGAGTTAGACATTGGATTATAGGTGAGAGTTGTGAGACACCATTGTTAACCATTAATTTATGGATGGGTATCTAAAAGACTAGAAGTTCAAGAGTCAAAAATAAAATTTGACCAAGAGCCCTATAACTCAACTGATTAACAACTATTAGTATTTTCAAAATATCCAAAATTCAAAAATCTTAGTTCATTGTAACTATTGAATTATTAAAAAAAAGTTAGTCTATTTCAGTAGTATGTGTACTATGTGACATCAAAGACACAACAATTCTACCACAAGCGAATGAAAGAAGGTAATATTGATCTCTCGGATCATTCTACCAATATATATCATAACCCTCCCTCAAATCACAAAGCAAAAAGGATTGTCACAGTATATTTTCTAGAAAAAAGAGCTGAACCCAAGGAAGGCTTAATGGCATATGGAATTTACTCTAAGGGAGAATATATATTGAGAACCATTTGGGAAGCAAGCACCACACCTAATAAGGTCTACTTGTAACTTGTGGATAGATTGAAAGGCACCCAATAATCCAATGTCATTTGCAGGTTGAGATTATAGTTCTTCTATAGAAGTATACTTATTAATGTGTGATTGAATTATACCAATTACACTTACACACTTATTTTGACACAATTTACACATTTATCAGTGTGATTGAATTATATCAATTACACTATTAAAACTTAATGAAAAGTAATTTAATCATTGCTTTCCATATATCTAAATTGTGTCGAAGAGCTTGAACAAGTACGTGGTTTTAGTCTCTTAGACTTTTTGTAGAACTTATAACTTGACAAATCATGACTTGTTGACAAATCTTGACTTAGAACTAAAGTTGATGCCCCTTGAAGCTAAGAAGCGAGGACGAAGGTGTTTAGACTTTAGAGTAGTATTAACCTTTATAGTTGATTGGGAACCACTGGACAACCTCACAATCAACTTTTGTTCCTTTAACAAGGGTCCAAATGTCGCTTGGACCTAACACAAAGCTTCTTCTTTTTTTTTTTCCTTTTAAGAAGAGACCTAACACAAAGCTTAATCAACCATTGCTTAAGCCAGACCAAGAATAAAAGAGTGGGTTTAGGTATGACTCATTAAGTACTCTGCTTAGAATGTACCTTGTCTTTGGGGAATTGAGTAAACTCATTATGATTTGATTTTTTTTTTTTTTTTTTGCGTATAAAAAAATAATTAAATAAAGAAACTTGAACGCACTATATAAAAAATTATTTCCTTTCAGATACAAATAAATACACAAAGAAAAATATAAAACAAAAGTTGGATCATACATAAATCCTTAAGTTTATAATCTAATAATTAATTTTAATAATCCAATAGTACATGTTGGAGATAGATGTGGTATAACTTGGGGAATTTCTTTACTCACTTTAAGTTTAAGTTTAAGCTCGAATATCTACACTTTATAAATACGGTTTTTTTGAAGGATAAGGGTAAGTGCCTAAAAGAACTAAACACAAACATTATTAAAATAATACCAATAATATATATTTATTATTATAATTATTAATTAATTTTTTTTAGTAGTTGATTTAAGTATGAAATAAACTTTTCTCCAAAAAAAAAAAGTATGAAATAAACTCCCTTATATATACATTGTTCTTTTTAGTAATTTATTCCTCAAACTGCCACTTTTATAAGTGCTAGCTAAACACTTAGTTTTTTTCAAAAAACACTTTTTAACAGCTTTTACCAAATACTCAGCTTTTTCAAAAAACATTTTTTCATATGGCACTTTTTAAAAACCCCACTTTTTCAAAAAGCCCAGTTTTAAAAAGCTGAACCAAACTCACCTATACAAGACCCTCAAGGATGGTGCTAATGGACATGTACCGAATTGGAGGTTTGTTGTTAAAATCAGTCATGCTAGTAATAGGCATTCTATTTTTTTTCAAATTTTCTGAAATTTAGTTATATCTTGGCAGTTGCTATTTTTTCCAATTTTCTTAAATTTCAAGTCTAATCTTCAAATTATTATAACTTTCTCATATAAAGTCCAATTGAAGTCCATAATTGATAGATTTAAGGTTTCTGGAATGTATGTACTTTCAAACCATGTAAAAATTATAAGCAAATTTTTTTATTAGCGGTTCAAATTAAAAATGGCTTAAAAGTTTTGAATTCCACATGAACTTATAAAACTAGGGTTTTTTTCCCCCCCTCTCTCTCTCTCTCTCTCTAAATGCCACGGAACTCTACCGAAATTAAGAATATGGCATTGATATTATGAGAAATAGATACATGTGATTAAATTATCCTAATATATGTCATAACATCCCTCTAGCACAAAAATATGAATTTTTAATCTTTATTTCATTTATGCATGCATATTAATTAATTCATTCCAAAGCATCAAAGATATATTGATATCTTTCTGTTTCTCTAATTAATTTCCTATCAGTGTATCTCTTTTTCTTCTTCTTCTTCTTTTAATTATTTTCTGTGACTACTGCACGAAGATATATTGATAGATATTGGGAGGAGTGTTACTTCATAAGAGGAAAGACTAACATGAAATCTTACTAAGATAATATCATAGGTCATGGACTTAGTCAATCCGACACAATTATAAATAAAAATAATGCATTTATTTATTTTTTATTTCTTATGGAATTTATTTATTATTTATGATTCTATAAAATGATTAAATATCAAATCATACGTAACCTAAAGATAACAAATAAACTTACAAACCTACAGAAACATAATGGAAACAAGACTAGTGTTTAACACAATATCCTTAAAAAAGATTACATTGGTCACAATGGCGCTTTAATTTTTTTTGGACGTTTGTTTCCCAAGATATATACTTCAATATTTCTCTTTCTCTCTAAACGACTCTTATCACAAAAATGGTCATACTATTTTGAAAGGGAAAAAATTTAAGTTGTATTGGAAAAAATATATAAATAATTTAAAAATTGCACCATGCCCAACCTGCAACCAAGCCACATTGAGAGGTCAACTTGGGTTAGTCTCCCCTTTTCCCCAAAATTGTGATCAATGTCCAACATCATGGTAGACAAACCCACAAACTCTTTATAATATTTCCAATGCTAGGCCATGTCTTCTTCACTACATTTACACAAGTTTTGGTAAGCACTTTTGGAGTAAATTTAATTCTCATTCACTCCTTAATAATTTTGAGCAAGTAGACGCATGAGGTCAAGGCAGGTCCTAAGTTTAGGCCACCTAGGCCATGGCCTAAAGCCTCCTGCTACAGAAAGCCCCCAAATGTGGAGGGAAATAAGTGTTTTCTTTTATAAATTTTTTTTTAAAAAAAATGTGAATTGTACATTTTTTTCCGCTGGTCTTAAGAAGACCCAAAAAAAAAGTAATATTTAGGAATATTACAAATTTTATTAGTCTTACAAACTAATGTGGTAGTAAGCACAATAAGTAATCAAATAATCATTTATCATTTTGTAAAAGTGCCACCAATCACATTTATTATTATATTAGCTCGTAAGCTATCTATTATAAAAGTTATAATAACTTTAGCATTATCCAAAAGTAAAAAATATGCATTATAAATCCAACACAATCATCATTAAGTAAATTAGTAATATTAAAAAATAAGAAAAATGGATTTTAAAGAAAAATTTTGAATCTGGATATTAATTAAATATTATTAACTGATATTTAAATATAAAAATGTCTATTTATTAAACTCATCACCTTAAGCTTCAAACTTATTGATCTAGCCACATGGGCAGCTCCACTTGGAGCTCATGGGGTTCAAGTGAACCCCTTTAAATTATCCCCCCCCCCCCCCCCCCAAAAAAAACTATATATAATTTTTTTTTTAAATTTTTTTTTGTTTTTGTTTTGACCCACCTAAATAAAATTTAGAATACCTTGATTCTAGATTTTTTTCTTAAGCCAAGCTAAAATAAGTTTGAATATAATCCTTTTGATAATATCTTGGCATTTTTAAACACAAAAAAACAAGCTCAATAACAAACCAATTTGATCTAAAATCTAGAAAAAAAAAATTAATAAGTCCAACAACATAAGTGGAAATGTGCCAATCTTAAACCTTAGAAACAACCCATTTAGATTTTAACAAATTTGAAATAAATCAATCAAAAGGAAGATCAATAGATGAATGATTGCTTGCCTTTGTACATTGAAAGAGACATAACTTGTAAAATTGATAATGAAGAAATCATGTAACAATTTCAAAATATGAAACATTATAGAAAGTAATTATAAAACTTTATTTATTTAGGTTTTTTGAAATTATTCATGTGACATGGAATTCTAGTTTTAGTGAGAGTATAAACTCTAAAAAAAAATTCATTATAAGAGTATGAAATTGTAGTAAAAGCCACTTATGAATCCCTTCATGGGACAAGTCCTATATCCAACATTACATTCCCAAGTATAAATCATTTTCAATTTAACGTGTTAAAATATTCATTCATTAAACTTCAACCAAATAACAAATGCACTTTAGAAGTAGCATACGTAAACCTAAAAAACCAAAGTAGTAACAATAACAATCCTTCTTTTAACAATTTCTTTATTTGGATTTTTTTGCCATTTAAGAACTTTTCTATCTTTCAAGTACTTTTATCATGATAAGCAACTTCAATTGTTGGAGATTGTTATTTTACACGGGCTAGAATTCTTACCTTCAGAACAAATAATATCTTTTTAATATTTCTAGTGCCGAAGTAACAAAATGATGAATCATGTCAAAAGAATTAATTTTATCCAAATCAAAGTAATACAAATACCAAAAATCCAAATTTGGCCTGAAAAAAAAAAAAAAAAAAAAAAGGAGTCATATATTATATGGCGAAAATGGGCAAATGCCCATTTCGCACAAAAAAAATGGACAAATGTCCCATTTTCCAAACTAATTAGGGATATGTCCCTCTTTTGAAACTCGATTTTCTCAAAATCGAGTTAAGCCCTATAGCGGCGTTTTAAGGACCTATAGTGACGTTTTTAAGGACCTATAGCGGCGTTTTGTAACTCGACCTCCATGAAATTGAGATACATGCAAGTTTTTCTCTTTTTTTTACCTATAACTCGACTTCATGGAGCTTAAGTTACAAAACGCCGCTATAGGTCCTTAAAAACGTCACTATAAGCTCTTTAAAACGTCGCTATAGGACTTAACTTGATTTTGAGAAAATCAAGTTTTAAAAGAGGGGTATTTCCGTAATTAGTTTGAAAAATTGGGCAACATGCTAATTTTTTTTTTCACGAAAATGGCAAAAGCCCATAAGTCATAACAATATCAATAACAACAAACATAATAGTAACAATAATTTTTTTAACACTTTAATTTCTTTGATTAGCTTTTGATGATGTAAGAAATTTCCCAGCTTTTAAACACTATTGATCTATGTGATCGATCTACCAACCATGATATAGTTTACTATGATGTAAGTTTAAAAGTAGTACATATTTTCCACATATTTTTAATAGCTTTCTAATAAGCACTTGTATATTATACCAAAGTATGCAATAAGATTTTAATGTTATATACGTGTCTAATTATATCGAAAATTTATCCGTCATAAAAGTAGATCTTATAAAATTTTGATCATCATTAATATTGGGAATTTTAGTAATTATGTGCAAAAAAATTTAAACTAGTACTCATGATCATTCATCATTAATGTTGGGAATTTTAGTAATTATGTCAAAAAAATTTAAACTAGTACTCATGATCATCCAAACATACCTTTTACATAATTGCTAGATTCTAGATTTTTGTAAAATATACTACAAATATTTCTCGTGCAATCTTCATTTTGTTATGTATTAGTTGTCATACGTGATTTTGAATGAATTAGTGTTTTAAACTTTTCAGCAAGACAAATTTTCTTTACTGTTTCCATTCATTATGCTAGAAATCTTACTAGTAAAAAAACCACTTCTTTTCTAATAATTAGTAAAGAAAAGACTTTTTTCCTTACTTGAGACATTTTGATCTAGTAAGGAAAAGATTTGTTTAAACCAGTAAAGTAATGCAAATATAAAATATTATGAATTGAGTCATTTTTTTAAGGCATACGTTTCAAATATTTATTTTTTAAATATAAGCGTGACACTAAGAATAATTAAAATTTTATTTTAAAACAATTTTATCATTATACATAATTTCAAATCATTAAGAATTAGACAAACATTTTACACAGGTATTTCTTGCCTCCCAAAAAATATGAAAATTATCCATTTAATATTGTAGAACCTTTATGTAATAGAAGATTTTCAACATAATTAACTTTGTCCTAGTTAATGTAAGAAAAATACCAAAATCAAAATTTGGTTTTAAAAAAACAATATAAGAAAATCATAAATCATACCGAAATAGGTAATTAAGAACAGTACCAATAACAATAAACATAAAAATAACAATTTTAAATCTCTTTTTTGTGTCATATATATATATATATATATATATATATATATTGAGAAACCCCCAAGGGGTGAAATTTATTCAATAAAAAAAAAACCCTTAACATAAACACCATAGATATTTGGCAGAATTGACTCCATCCAGACAAGAGTAAAATCAAGCGATCTAGCTCTTCTAGTAAGACTATGAGCAATAATGTTTCCAATCTCTTGACATGACAAAAATTAATCTTAGAAAAAAAATGATGAAAATGTCGTTCAAAATATCCTACTTGGGTTGGAATTTTTACATTTTATAAACACTTGATTTAGTCTGGGGTGGGGACTATATAGAACCCATGCAATTGAAAAACACTGATGTAACATGAATTATATAATAATCATCTAGTAAGAGATTGTCAAATTTTTTTTTTTATCAAAGTCACCTAGTTACCTTTATATAGGACTAGTCCTATGATTCATATAGGTATCCATATTGGTATGGCTATGAAGTCTCGTTAAAGAAGTTTTGTTTCTTTTAAAGACTTCTATATTAATACATAGTTTTTTTTTTTTAGGGTTTGGCTTACTGTAATTTTTTAACTCGAATCTTCTTTTTATTTTAATGGAAAACTACTATATATAGCACCCACTAACTAAATAAAAAATAGAAATTAAAACTCACTACCACTTGCCTTTGTGTATTTAAAATAAAAAGAGATTTCCACTTAAGAAAGTGCTTGAGGTAAACCAAATCTCTTTTTTTATATAGAGTTTCAACTTATAGCGTCTCTGCTTCTAATACATAGTTTTAAATGTTTGTAAATTGTCTAAAATCTTCATTTCATTTTCATTAGATTTATCCTTTTAATTTTGTATTACCTAGATAATTGTGTATTTGTGTTAGAACCATTTTCTTTTTCCCTTGCATGTGTGTGTTTGTTTCTCAAAAAAATAAACAATATAAGGATTTAATGTTGCAAGAATTAAATCTCTTATTTAGCATCGGAAAAAGGAAATACATTAAATATCCAAATTGGGCATGAGAAATATAATATTAAATATCCATTTTTAATTAATAACAATATCAATTGAAAAAAAAAAAAAAAAAAGAATATCTATAACAAGTCTTCTTTTGACACGGTATTTTCAGGGAAGCTTTTAGTCATGTAAGAAGTTTCCTCACTTTTAAACACTTTTTCTTGGGTTATATATTTTATCTCCTTGTTTGAATAAATATGTTTTTTTACGTGGTTGCCATATTTTTATATTATAAATTATTAGTATATAATCCGTGCATATACACAATACAATTAAAAACTACACAATTATACATTTATGGATTCAAATTATACATTGTTTAAGTCATAGATATATGTATGAGTTTTACTCTTTCGTACTTCTTTATTTATTTTATTTTATTTTATTTTTTGGATATACACATGAGTTTACTCTTTTTTATTGGGTTTTGTTTTTATGGTTTATATATTTAGACTCTTCGTTTTTTGCACAACATTAACTCGCCTAGAAATTAAAAATATATATAGATATATAGGACATGTGGCGCAAAATCATATAACAATTAGAATCCAATTTGAAATCTATATAACTTGGAGAATGAATTCAACTCCCAATAAATGGTAATCTCTCAATCAAGAGAACTTGTTAGCAAGGAGAGATTAAAATAAACACAACTACAAATACTTAAAACTAAAGCAAATAAAATAAAAAACTAAGAGATTTTGTGTGTGTGTGTGTGTGTGTGTATTATATATAATAGGTAAAACTGAGAGAAAATCTAATTAGATTTCAAATTGAAATTCAATTACAATCTAATTTTGCGCCACATATCCCATCTAATCCAAGTTTTTAAAATTTTGTGCCAAGTGAGTTAATTCAATGTAAAAATTGGATTTTAGTTAGAGTTTAATTTTGCGACATGTGTCCCATTTAATCTAAGTTTTTTTATTTTTGTGCCAAATGAGTTAATTTAATTTTAAAAACGAGGAGTCTAATATAAATAAATCATAAAAAAAGAACATAATTTTTGAATGATTTTATATTTATGAGCCATTTTTTTATAAAACTAAAAACAATTCATGTTTATAAGTTGTAGCCGCACAGTTGCACCTGGACCCAAGGACAAACGTGGGCTCAGGCCCAATGAGCCTTATACAATAAAATTTGTAGAGAGTGGATATGAAATCTAGTTTAAGGTGTTGGAAACTTGGCCAATAAGTTAGAGTGTTACAGTACTTGCAAATAATAAATGATTATGACAAAGGAACCTCCTCGGACGTAAGCCGATGACCGTTTCTGTATTATAACTCGTTCTTCCTTGAAGATTATATTTCTTAGTCCCTCTCTTGATAACTCCTCCTCCTTCTTCTTTGCTCTCTTCTCTTCTTAAATACTTCTTCTTTTTCCTTTGTCCACGCGTCACCAAAAAATCCCTTCCACCACCTTCTTGGAATCTTTAAATAATAGCCAGAAGGTTGAATTCCACTGTTCAAGGGTCACTTCCCCATTAATGCGGCCAGGGAGGTAGGTGCAAGGTCTTTAATGTGGAGGTAGCAGCTTTTTCTGAGATATTTCTCTCACACCGGTGCATCTAGAGGGTACTTGGATCCCCCTTTTATCCTACAGTCTTTCCAGAACTCTGCCTTGATCTTTCTAGCGAATCTCCAAGTCATCACGGGTTGGTCCGAGGAGAGATTCATCCTCGGATGAATCCTCGGGCCCTCGGCCTGTGAGCCGACTTACATTCCTATAGGCCTTTAGTCAAGAACGAACTAACCCTTCTTAACAGAGCCCAAAGGCCCAAATACCTGCCCAGGTCCTTTAACTCCCCACATAAGTCATATATACATATATATATATATATATATATATATAGGTAAAGTTTAGAAAAAATTGAATTAGATTCTACAATTGAAGTCCAATTTTGTGTCATGTATCCTAAATTATTTATTTTTAGAGATGTTTTTATTTCTTAATTTTGGAATCAAATGTGGGACCATATTATAAATATCCATTCAAGTGAGTTATTGTGTACAAAAACGAAAGAGTCTAGAATTAATGAACATAAAAATATTTAAAAAATTGACAATTTACATTTTTTACCTAATAACATTCTTACAAGACTTTTTAAAGAGTAAAAAAAAAAAAAAAAAAACTAGCAATAATATTTAAATTATATATGTAAAAATTATACTTCGCATCTTAATATGTATTTTTTAAGTATGTCCATGCATATGTATGGGGTTACAAGCTATTAAATGATAAAAGAATAGTAGAAGGTGATTGTAATTGTGGTGGTAGTGAAAAGTGGTGTTGAGTAAAGGGCTGATAATGAATCAAAAAACCATGCCAAAATTTTAACAACTAAGAGATTGATAAACCCCATTTGAATAAAATTGAAGATCATAATACAAGAGTCGATTGCAAATGTTAAAGATGAACAACAAGACAATGACAGAAACTCGAATACAATAAGATCACTACTACACTAATCCTACTTATAGATGAACTACAAGAACTGAACAACCCTTTGTCTATGATAAAAAAGAAGACATGCATGTTGTCTTGAAGTTGAATATTAATGTGTGTTGAATGCTGCTGTCTTTCTTCATGCAAACCCTTCCCCTTATATAGACATTGCTGGAATTTATTTTCATGCCCATAAACCTACAAAGCAAGGGAGTGGGGTGATTACATCCATTTGAGCGACAAGTCTCTTCAAACCTTTTTATCTACTTGGAAAGAGTCTTCAAGCCTTCTAACTACTTCACAATGAAATCTGCAGTCAAAAATTAATGCAGCACGAGCACTGTTTGAACAATGAATACCACCAACCCAATCAAAAACCACCTTAGCATCCAGCTCAATCTTAATTGCCTCCATATTCAAAGTTTTGCACAAGAAGAGTCCATCTTTGAGGGCCCATAACTTAGCCTCAACACTAGTAGCCTAATATAGGACAAAATCTTCAAATTAATTTATGTAATTAGTTATATTTGGTATTTTTATGTAATTTTTGTTCTTTTAGGTTTATGACATTTATTTCCTTGTTTTTAGGTGTTTTTAATGCTTTTTAGGTCAAATTTGGTTCTTGTTATGATTAGGTACTGATTAGGACATATTTTAGAATATATTTTCTTGTCTATCAAGTTTTACAAAGCCTTTAAATAGGTTTCTAAGTTTATAAACGTTTTTTTAAGTATAATTTGTAGACGACTAAATTTCGAGTTTGAAATAAATCAAACAAGTAAAATAGTTTCATAAATGTGAATTTGTATTAATGAATGTGTGGTACAATTCTCTATAATTTCAAAAGAGTGATTCTCTGATTTGATCTCCTTGCAAGACTTGTTGATTGGAATTGTGGTAATGTGATTTTGACTCAAACACCAAATATCCTTCAATTTGCTTGAATCGAAGACCCTTGAAACAGAATTACAATCAACCTCTGGCTATAAACTTGTTTGAAATTCTTTGATCTTTGTGTTCTTCACATGTTCTTTGTCCTAGAAGATTTATGGTGGAAGTTCTTCGAAGCTTTTAGGGCTTAAATCCGTAGAGCTTCACTGATTTGTGGTTTGTTGAAGTTTCTGGAGGCTTTGAGCTTGATTCCAGCAAACTTTAAGATCTAAGCAGGTAGTTTGGATGGTTTTGCTTCGAACATTCTTCAATTTTGAAGTTGAAGTTCTTGAAGGCTTTGAGGCTTGATTCTTGCAGAGCTTCTGTACTTCTGAGTGCTTTTGAATCTTCTTTGATGCTTCTTGTGCTCTAGATGTCTTGGTGTGTAGAAATGCCTTAAGAAGACTTCTATTTATAGGAGTTTGGGGGTGGGTGAGCGACACATGGTGGAGTTTGATTGGTGACATGTGTCACAATCTGATTGGAGGACCTTTAAGACTTTTTCTCCAAGACACGTGGCATCTTTTGATTGGCCGATATGTCTTGATTTTCAAGGTGACACATGTCAACACCCGATTGAATTGCTTATGTCATTGCTTACACGCACCGATGCGTGATTGGTTTTCGCACGCTTTTATGCTTTTATTTTAATAACACATGGCAAATTTCTATTGATTCTGAATAGTGATAGTAGAACCTAGTTGTAGTACATGGCACTTTGTAATTAAATGTACTTTATGGACTTGATAATATGATGTGTTAGCTTGTGATAGGTCAAAAATTTCCCTCTCTACATTATTAATATTAATAAAAATTCAGACTTTTTTCTATTATTTCTCTAGTAGATTCTAGAATCCTTTCTCCTGGTTGATTTAAGGACCATTGTGGATTCAAGGACCCTTGCGGATTCAAGGAACCTTCATAGATTTGAGGTTATTTTCAGAAGCAAACATGTTTTGTTTCTTATTTTCTAGAAGTAGACGTGTTCTGCTTCTTAACGCTTTTGCATCCCGCATCATGGCCTTGCCAATATTCCGGATGAATCTAGGTATATATCCACGTCCCTCTATCAATCCACCGCCACTTACTCTGCTTGGATTGCCTAATGAAGAGCCATTTGTATTAAGTTTGAACCAATTAGCAGCAGGCTTAGTCCAACTCATCTGTTATTATTAATACTAGCCGCGAACCTGCGCGTTGCGCATAATAATTATTAATTATTTTTATACAATTTAAACTAATTTAATAAAGAGTAATGCATTTTGTAATTATAATTTTATTTATTATAAGAATAATCATAAATGTAATGTAGGAATAATCATAAATCATAAATTTAATAATTTTTGTCGTACTAAAATTTTATTTTTTAATAAAAGTTATTTATAACTTTTGTGAATCATTAAAAAGAATATAAAATTTGGAAATTATTCTTTTAGTTTTAAACAAACTTTCTCAAACTTATTTTTTCTGCCTACAATCCAAAACACTAAAAAAAGTAACTAAAAAAATTAATAAAACTTAACTATGATTAATTGGACCAATTAGGAAAACAATTTGTTGTTTTTAATCTACTAAAGTTATTTTCTTCACAAAAAAGGTAATTTCATCCACCCAAAACATATTATCAAATAAACAATTATTAGCAAAATCTAAGAATTAAATTTCTATATATGCATAGTTATAAAATAATAATAATTAAAGTAAAATTGCGAAAGATAATATTTGTCTCTCATCCAATAATTTTTTTTTAGCCAACCTTTGCTTTTCTCTAAATAAATGGCATTATAGAGTACTCCTAATACAATTATTAAGAGTACTTTGTCCACCACAAAGGATTAAAAAATAAACAAAAATGATTAAAATCTCATAGTTTAACATCTAAATTGAGCACTATAAAGATCATGCTATCAAGTTACAATAGCTACCAAATTAAATTATCCAAATCATGCTATGTAGTAGAATAATATTATATTTTTATTATTAATCCCTTATAACACAATATAAGATAACATTTAACAATCAAAGAGAGAGAGAGAGAAAAAAAAACACAACAATTAAAATAAAATAAAATAAAATAACTGAATTGCATTAACCTAAAGTAGATTAAAGAATATAAAAATTATCAACCTAAAGCGAAGATGCAAGAAAAAAAAAAAAAAAAATCTACCCAAAATTGTGTGTGTGTGTGAGAGAGAGAGAGAGAGAGACAGAGACAGAGAGTGAACCTTTTTTTTTTTGTAAGGGAAAAATATGCATAGAATGAAAGAGATAATGACAAATTTATAGTAAGAGAGTGTGAATAAGAAGAGACAAAAAATAGAGGAAGATAAAGGGAAAGATGAAGAATGATATTAATGTAGAGTGTAGTGGGGGAGATGAGAAAGTGAGGGAAGGAGAAAGGTTGGAGAAGTAGTGGGGAGATGAAAAGGTAAGGGAGGGAGAAAGGTTGGAGAAGTGTAAATATGAAATAAAAAATATTAAAAATAATTATAAGAAAATGGAAAGAAAAAAGATAATGACGTGGATACTGATGTGGCTCAACGTAAGCATAGCAGCATTAAATACAATATTATATTTTTATATTTAATCATTTATAACACAATATAGGATAACATTTAACAGTCACAGAGAGAGAAAAAAAAACACAACAATTAAAAAAAAACAAAACCAAATTGCATTAACCTAAAGTAGATTAAAGAATATAAAAAATTATCAACCTAAAGCGAAGATGCAAGAGAAATAAAAGATAAAAATCCACCCAAAAATTGTGTGTGGGTGTGTGTGTGTGTGTGTGTGTGTGTGAGAGAGAGAGAGAGAGAAAGAGAGAGAGAGAACCTTTTTTTTTAAAGGGAAAAGTATGCATAGAATGAAAGAGATAGTGACAAATTTATAGTAAGAGGGTGTGAATAAGAAGAGACAAAAATAGAGGAAGATGAAGGGAAAGATGAAGAATAATATTAATGTAGAGGGTAGGTGGAGAGATAAGTAGGTGAGGGAATGAGAAAGGTTGGAGAAGTAGTGGGGAAATGAAAAGGTAAGGGAGAGAGAAAAGTTGGAGAAGTGTAAATATGAAATAAAAAAAAATCAAAAATAATTATAAGAAAATGGAAAGAAAAAAGATAATGACGTGGATGCTGACGTGGATGCTGACAACAACATTAAACACTACGCTTCAGCTTTTAGTAATATATAGATATAGATTACTGTTTTATAGTATATACTGTACGCATTCCTTATATTAATGCATATAAACTATTTAACTTTTTTTTTCGATCAAGATAAACTATTTAACTTTGGCTTAGAATCCTCGCATCTTATAAAAACTTATTCTATTCTTTTGAGTATATGGCTCTCAAGAGTAATAGAAATTAGAAAGTAGAAACGAAACCATATATAGTCATGACTCATGTCACACGAATCACTTATCTTATGGTTAGAGTTAGAAATATAAATGGAAAAGAAATTAATTGTTTACGTTAGACATTCGAGGGCCAAAATGTGGTTTTACCCCTTGTTGATACCCATTTTCACAACACATTTCGAAAACCTGACTCAACCAAGTTCGACTTCTTTATGAACTTGATTCATGTATTATATTTTATTTATTCTTTAAAGCATGACCCAAGCCCATGCGACATATGGGGGAAATTGAGGAAGTGTGGTTTGGAGGGTATGGGTTGGTTCCTTTTGGACTTTTTGCATGAGCCCAGCCCATGTGTGCTATCAAGTAGGTAAGGGACACTGGTAGTACCTCAAGCTCATGGAGGAGGTCTTGTATCCAAAATTTTCACCCCAAAACAGTTTTTTTCTCTGGGCGACTGTGGCCCAACTTTTATGCTCTACCATTTTTTGCCTAAAACACATAGCTGGACTTAAGTGGCTGGCCTTGTCTGCTGCAACAATCAAATGCAGACTCCAAGGGCTTGCCATGTCTAGGAAACATCAGCCCATGAATTTAGGTCACTCCATTTCCCAAATTATGTAAAAAGCAAGCCAACTCTCTTACCCAATTAAAGCAAATCTGATCATAACCTCTTTGATTGACACCTTGGGGTCCAAAGTCTCTTCTATTGACCAAAAACTAGTCACTTAGAGCACCCTAAGTTCAATACAAAAGGCCCCAATCAAATTCAAAATAAACCAGCCATGTTCTACCCACAGACCTGAACTTTTAGAGCCAAAACTCATTCAGCTAATCAACATTCTCACAATTCTGAACCTTAGGGGTGGAAATATGGGTAAAGGGGAACCTTCCCTCCCTTCCTCACAACCTCCCTCAATTTCCTCTTCTCGGTGACTGTGGGTCAAAGTTTCAGACCTGTTGAACCACGTTTTCCCCATAGAGCTGAAACTTGAGAGCAAAAACCCACTGAGCCAGTAAACATTCCCACAATTCCAAACCGTAGAGGTGGAAATAGGGGTACAAGAGAATCTTCCCTCTCTTCCTCACAACCTCCCTCATTTTCCTCTTCTTGGTGACTGTGGGTCGAAATTTCAAACCTATTATGTTTTTATACATTTCTACACTTTTGTTATTAGCATTTTGATTTTCTCTTGTAAAAGCACCATTAACCTTTTGTTTCATTATATATTTGGAATTTTGGGCTTGATTCTCCACAATAAACACTTCTAAAGAACCCATGGGGAGATTTGAGTCATTCTCACATTTTTGGCCCTTGTCGTAAAATGTCCCCGACACCCCTTTTTCACAAACTTTCCAGCAAAATGCCCTATGTCTGAAACTATTTAGGGATATGCTCCTGTTTTAAAACTTGATTTTTAGAAAATCGAGTTTCAAATGTAAAACTTGATTTTTGAACAATCGTGTTATAGCGAAATTGAACTTAGGAAAAAAAAAAATCGTCTGGAACTCGAGTTCCATTCAAAGAATTCAAGTTCTAGAAAAAAAATTTCAAGGAATTCAGGTTCCACAATTTTTTTTTTTTTTTTAAAGTTTCAATTCCATATAACACGATTGTCCAAAAATCGAGTTTTAAATTGAAACTCGACTTCCCTAAATAGTTTCAAATAGGAGGAATTTTGCTAAAAAGTTTTGGCGAAAGGGGCAAATGTCCATTTTGGCCGACATTCGAGTGTAGGAAAAGCCATCTAGGTGACTATGACCTCATGGGACTAGTATTTTAAAAAAATTATAAAATAAAATCCAATGAGAGGGATGTCATATATAATAGTTATGGATAGATAGCTAAAATTAAGAAAGGGTAAAATGTACAGTAGACTAATAGTTGCATGTAATATCCCTATCACATAAGGGTGAGAAGGATGTCATATATAATAGTTAGACGAAGTAATAAATCAAGTTCAAGAGTAAGGGTGTCCAAGGGTTTGGCCGATTCAAGTTTGGGCTCAACCCTGTTGGGTTGCAGGACTACCAACCTGCCACCGACTGTGAAAAACAGCAAGTCAAGTTGAATTGGGCTCGAGTAGAAGATGGCCGGATCTGACTTTGACCAGAAAACACAAATCAAGAACCAAACTTTGTACAAATTTCACAAATTTGAAATAAAAAAATCTATATTAACGAACAAATTTACAAAACCAAACACTAGTAGCCCACAAATACAAAACACAAACAAAAATAGAGAGAGATGATAGCAGATATGAACTTTCAAGTGACTCAAATGAAGAGAGAAAATGACTAAAAATCAAACCTAAGCCAGGTATTTGTAGATCGACGATGGGCGATGGAGGAGATTTGCAGTTTGGCGATGGGCAATGGAGATTTGCAGATCAGTGATGGGCTGGAGGTTTTAGCTGTTGAGTGTTGAGAGATTGATAGTGAGAGCGATCCTAGAGACTAAGAGAGAACAAGAGGACTGAGAAACAAATAGTGATGACTGAGGAGTGTAAGGGTTATATATCACAATCCGGACGAGTAGATTGGGTTTTGGAAGGGAAGACCCACCACTCGACATGTCGGAATTGTATTAGGAAGGCAAGGACCTGCCATCAACCGCCAGGTAGTCAAGTCGAGCAGCAGATGATTCGAGTCTGGTTAGTTTGGCCGGGTGGGTCGAGTCTACTGTTTTGTTGGACAGGCTTAATCAAGAGTCAAAGAAGAGGTTTTGTCTTTTTCATATATGTGCTAGTGTGCACTATGCCACATATGATTCTAAAGTGATGTGACAATTTTACCTTAAGCAATTGCACTAAGGTAACTAGAAGTGTCACATGTTGACCAACGGTCAACTTTGTTGTCTATCTTAAGAAGCCTAACAACAAGAAAGTTTAGGAACATAACAAAATGTTAACATTTTTACAGGATTCTTACTTTCAGTGTGGTGGATTCTAACATAATCTATACTATATATAAGAGGATTTTCCTTTTTCAGCTAGACCTTTTTGTGGTTCAAAAATTGCTTCATTAATGAATGGTAATTTCATTTAGAAATAAAGTCATAAATGTCAAATAACAAATTTCATTTTGAATTTAAAAAGAGAACATCTAAAAATTTAGGATTTTTTTCCCTTCGCGGTTAAAAAAGATATTACAGTTACTGTTTATTTCTAAAGTTTATCCTTTTTATTTGTTTGAAAAAAAAAAATTTAATTATAATAGATACAAATTATTAAGCTTTACCTAAAAAAAATAGTAGAGTCTAAGAACACGCGCGTTAGCTAGAGGCTAACACCTCAATTGATATGAAAATTAAAGTTATGACAACAACTAGCCTCACAGCTATTCTTGTGGACTTAAAATGAGATTCAGCTGAACAACGTCTACCTGTAACTGGTGGATAGGGTAGCTGAAGGCACCCAATAACTAGTGTCATAAGTAGATTGAGCTTAGCCCTTAACAAATCATGAGCCGTGGTTGGTCGTTCTAGTTCCTCAATTCTCAAACCCAATACTATTGACCCTTTTAAGGGCAACTCAAGCCCAGTTTCACTGGACCAATTTTTCGTGACTGTGGCTAAGCTAACTTAGCCACTCAGCCATTCATAATCACAAGCACGACCGTAGATAGCATTAAAGCTGAAGCCCATTGAAGATGAGAAGCACGACTGAGGTGTTCAGAGCGAGTGTGAGCCCAGTAGAATTAACCCATGCAATTTAATACGAAATATGTACATATATATTGGACAATATCACAATCAATTTTCGTTCTTCTAAGAAGGGTCCAAATGTCTATTAGACCTTCCTAAACAATGCTTAATCAACCACGTTTACTTTGGGTCCTAGAAATCTTAGTTGTGTGACCATTTTCTATTAGTGACAAGTGTCCCCACTTTCATGAACTACTAAGATAGTTTATTAAACTCTATTTTAAATTTCCGAAAATTTCAAATTATAATTCAACTAAATTATATTACTAAAAGTTTCAAATAATTTGAAATAAATTTAACATTTTTTTTTTCATTTTTTTGATTATAAATTTACTCACCAGACATGTGGGGGGCGAAAAGATCCCGATGAGAATGTGGGCCTTTTGGGCCGTGTTAAGGAAGGCCGACCTGCTACTGGGTTTAGAATTTGTTGGTACTATGGGTCGGCCCATACGCCGAGGGTCCGAGGATCCAGCCGAGGGTGGACTTATCCTCGAACGGACACCGAAGAACTCGGGGTTTCGCAATAAAGATTAGGGGATGACACGGTTAAGACCAATGGTTAAAAGGGGTAAACCCTAGAATGCCCCAGAAGCACTGGTGTTGAAGAAATGTCAAAGATAAAGGCTGCTACCTCCACATTAAAGACCTGCACCTACCACCCTGGCCGCATTGATGGGGAAGTGACACCTGAACAGTGGAAGAGAAACTTCTGGTTACTATTCAAAGGCACTGGGAAAAGAAATATCTAGGTTAAAGGGGAGGTAAAGCAACACGTGTAAAAGGTATTCAAGATAGTAGTATTTAAGGGGGAATCTAAGACAGAAAGGGGGATCTCCCTTTTTGTAACCTAAAAGAAAGAGAAAAAGAAAGAGAGAGAAATTATATAAGAACAGTTCTCGGCTTACGTCCGAGCAGATTGATTCAGAGCATTCTTTGTTGTTTTTAAGTGTTTATAATCTTGAGCTTGCTATTTAATCCTCAAACACTTCTAACCTGGGTTTCAAGCCCACACTCTACAAATTACATTGTTTAAGGCTCGTTGGGCCTGAGCCCGTAACTGTTCTTGGGGCCAGGTGCAATTGTGCACTTACAATTGGCGCCGTCTGTGGGAAATCTAGTCTAGAAGAGGTAGGGATATTATGGCAGGCTTAGGCTCTCACCATGCAGAGTCACAAGGATCACAACTGGAAGATCATTTCCAACGTCTTGAATATCGTAGGGATCGTGAGAGGAGTGTCCATACAGAGTATCCAAGTGCTGGCCATACTCATGGAGGGGGTAGCACTACCCATGATGAGGGTTCTAAATCCATGCAGAGGGAAATCGATCGTTTGAAGAGGAAGTTACGCCGCGCTAAACGTAAGGCTTCCCCGTCCTTGTCTAGTTCTTCCTCAGAGGAGGATAGGGGAGCTGGCCACAGCTCAAGGTCGCGCACTCCCACCAGTGCAACATCCTCCAGTGAGGAGGGTAGCCAACCAACTCGCAGACGTAAGAAGCCTCGTTCTAGGGGCTTAGGTAACGATACCATGAGTAGGGCGTTGCACCAACTCTCTAAATCTCCGTTTTCGCGGAAGATTGAGAGGGGGAGGCTCCCCAGGAGGTTCACCCAGCCCACCTTCACCATTTATAATGGCCGGACTGATCCGGTGGAGCACGTGAGTCACTTCAACCAAAGGATGGCGGTGCACTCTCACAATGAGACTCTGATGTGTAAAGTTTTCCCCTCCAGCTTGGGACATGTGGCTATGAGATGATTTAACGGTCTCAAATCTGGGTCCGTAGGCTCGTTTGGGGAGCTGACTAGGGCATTTTCTTCGCGGTTCATTACGTGTAGCAGAGTCCCTCGGCCATTGGATTCGCTGCTATCCATGGCCATGAAGGAAGGGGAGATACTGAAAGCATACTCCGACCGATACTAGGAGATGTTTAACGAGATAGATGGTGACTTTGATGAGGTGGCGCTTAATACCTTTAAAGTAGGTCTCCCTACTGACCACGACCTAAGAAACTCTTTGACGAAAAAGCCCGTCCGCAGTGTACGCCGCCTTATGGATCGTATTGATGAGTACAAGAGGGTAGAAGAAGACCAGCAGCAAGGGAAGGGAAAGGAAAAGGTTATCCCGCAGGAGAGAAGGGATTTCAGGCCGGATAGATACCACAACAACAAGCCGAGGAGGGATTACTTTGGGCAATCCGGCTCGGCAGCACCTCAGGCTGTAAATACTGTGTTCCGAGAGCCGGTGCATCAGTTACTAGAGAAAGTTCGTAAAGAGCCTTTCTTCAGGTGGCCAGGCAAGATGGCAGGGGACCCTGCGAGAAGAAACCAAAATCTCTTTTGCCAGTACCATCAGGATGTAGGCCACACTACCGAGAACTGTCGGACATTGTGGAACCATCTAGAGCAGCTCGTCAGTGAGGGAAAGTTGAAGCAGCACTTGTGTCAGCCCACTGGGCAGGCCAGTCAAGTTGGTTCAAACAACCAGAGGAACAATATATCTCGGCCAGCCTTAGGAACAATTAATGTTATCTTCGCTGCCCCTGGCAGGACCGGCTCAGGTCCCACTAGGGTGATGGCGGTTTCCCATCAACAGACCGAGGACATGGGTCACAGGCCGAAGAGGTTGAAGGGCACTTTGCCCGTCCTAGATTTCTCGGAGGAGGATAAGGTAGGGACCATCCAGCCCCATGACGATGCTCTTGTGGTTACCCTCAGAATTGGGAACTATGACGTGAGAAGGGTGATGATAGATCAGGGCAGCGGTGCAGATATCATGTACCCTGATCTGTTTAAGGGGTTAAGATTGAAGTTGGAAGACCTTACCCCTTATGACTCGCCACTTATAAGCTTCGAAAGGAGAGCCGTTGTGCCGAAGGGACAGATCCGTTTGCCCGTTCAGTCCGGCTCAGAAACGGTGGAGGTGGACTTCATCGTCGTAGATGCGTACTCTCCATACACGGCCATCCTTGCCAGGCCTTGGTTGCATGCACTTGGAGCCGTCTCCTCTACCTTACATGTTAAAATTAAATTCCCCTCGGGGGAATGTGTTGAGGAAATCCTCGGCAGCCAATCAGTAGCCAGGCAGTGCATATCGGCTGCGGTACTGCATCAGACGGAAGCCGAGTCTTCAGCTTTGGTCAACACGGGCTTATAGCAGTTAACGGCTCCTGACTCATCTGGAGAGGTGACAGGAGATGAGACACAGTGTGAGGGATTAGAGAAGTTTCCTGTGGCCGACGACCCGGAGAGATTCTTCCAAGTCGGTGTACTTTTGCCACACCAAGAGAAAATGGAGTTGTTAGAGTTCTTGAGGGATAATGTTGATGTTTTTGCGTGGGATCCTTATGAAACTCCAAGCCTGGATCCGGGCTTCATTTGTCATCACCTAAATGTCAACCCGGCTATCATTCCGAGAAGGCAGCCACCTCGGCGATCTTCCAGGGAACATTCCGAGGCTGTGAAGGAAGAGGTGCTCAAACTCAAAAGGGCTGGGACTATCAAAGAAGTTTTCTACCCTGAGTGGTTAGCCCATACAGTTGTCGTTAAAAAGAAAAATGGAACGTGGAGGGTATGTGTGGACTTTACTGATCTGAACAAGGCCTGTCCCAACGATTCGTTCCCAATGCCACGTATTGATCAACTGGTGGATGCCACTTTCGGTCATCCTCGGATGAGTTTCTTAGACGCCTTCCAGGGTTATCACCAGATTCCCTTGGCACTGGAGGATCAGGAGAAGACCGCATTCATTACGCCGACGGGGAATTACTATTATAGGGTCATGCCGTTCGGTCTGAAGAATGCTGGGGCTACTTATCAAAGGATGATGACCAGAATGTTCGAACAGCAGATGGGGAAAACCATTGAGGTATACGTTGACGATATGGTGGTGAAAAGCAAAACAATCCCCTCACATGTGAAAGATTTGGCCAACACTTTTTAGATACTGAGAAGGTACAAGTTGCGCCTCAACGCCTCAAAATGTTCTTTCGGCGTGGGGTCTGGGAAGTTCTTGGGATACATGATTACACATAGAGGCATAGAGGTAAACCCGGTGCAGGTTAAGGCTATTCAGGACTTGCAGCCTCCTCGGAACCCAAAAGAAATTCAAAAGTTGACGGGAATGATTGCCGCTTTGAACAGGTTCATATCTCGGTCAGCTGACCGGTGTCGTCCTTTCTTCCAACTGCTGAATAAGTGGAAACGGTTTCAGTGGACCGAGGACTGCGAGTTAGCCTTTCAACAGCTTAAGCAATATCTATCTCGGCCACCCATCCTTTCTCGTCCAGAAGCACATGAGATTTTGTTTGCTTATCTGGCAGTGGCCGTCCACGCGGTCAGCCTTGTCCTGATAAGAGATGATAGCGGGGTGCAAAGACCAATATATTATGTTAGTAAGTCTTTGGGTGACGCCGAGGTACGTTATCAACCTTTAGAGAAAGCGCTCATGGCCGTGGTTCATGCCATGCGAAAGCTTCCCCATTATTTTCAGTCCCACACAGTGGTTGTTCTGACCCAATTGCCCCTCAAGGCAGTTCTGCGTAGCGCCGACTACTCAGGAAGGATAGCAAAGTGGGGGACCATCCTGGGGGCTTTTGATGTAAAGTATAAGCCTCGCACCTCGGTGAAGGGCCAGATCCTCGCTGACTTGGTGGCGGAATTTGCCGAGCCATTACTGGAAGAAAAATCAGTTGATGTGATTACAACTGCCGTGCCTCCGATTTGGAAAATGTATGTGGATGGGGCGGCTAATCAGAGAGGATCTGGTGTTGGACTTGTTCTTATGTCCCCAGAGGGAATTGTCTTCGAAAAATCTTTGAGATTGGCGTTCTCGGCTACTAACAATGAGGCCGAATACGAAGCGGTCTTGGTAGGCATGAAAATGGTGCATAGGATGGGTGGAAGGGAAATCCACATCTTCTCGGATTCTCAACTGGTGGTCGGACAGGTCACGGGGACCATGGAGGCTAGAGATCCAAGGATGCAGGAATATTTGGCCCAGGTTAAGCGTCAGCAAACTCAATTTGGCTCCTTCGCCTTGACTCATATCTCTCGGAGCGGAAACACCCATGCAGACTCCTTAGCCACGCTGGCAACGTCCTCGGCTCAAAGTTTACCTAGGGTTATCCTCGTTGAAGATTTGCTAGAGCCCTCTCTAGTCATTACCAACGCGCCTCGTATCCATCTAATAAGGCCTGGACCTAGTTGGATCGACCTGGTCGTATCTTTTCTTAGGGATGATGTCCTTCCTGAGGACAAATCCGAAGCAGATAAGATACGCCGAAAGGCGCCGCGATTCTGGCTGTCCGAGGATCAAAAATTGTACAAACGATCCTTTTCAGGACCGTACTTGTTGTGTGTACACCCTGATTTAACGGAGGGGCTTCTAGAAGAATTGCATGAAGGGATTTGTGGCATCCACACTGGGGGAAGGTCCTTGGCTCACAGAGCTCTGACTCAGGGTTATTGGTGGCCCAATATGCAAAGGGAGGCCCAAGACTATGCCAGGAAATGTGATCAATGTCAGAGATTTGCTCCTAATATTCACCAACCTGGAGGGGTTCTTAACCCTCTCTCCAGCCCTTGGCCTTTTGCACAATGGGGCTTGGACATTGTAGGGCCGTTCCCGAGAGCTGCTGGCAATAAAAGATGGCTTCTTGTGGGAACAGACTATTTCACTAAATGGGTTGAGGCTGAGCCCTTGGCAAATATAAGAGATATTGACTCCAAGAAGTTTGTCTGGAAAAACATCGTTACCAGATTCGGTATACCACACACGCTCATCTCGGACAATGGTGTTCAGTTTGACAGTAAGGCTTTTAGGAAGTATTGTGGTGACATGGGTATTATAAATAGGTATTCTACCCCAGCTTATCCTCGAGGAAACGGGCAAGCCGAGGCCGTTAACAAAGTCATTGTCAGTGGGCTAAAGAAAAGGTTGGATGATGCGAAAGGTAGATGGGTAGAAGAGCTCCCTCATGTTCTGTGGACGTATCGGACAACACCGCGCAGGTCCACTGGAGAAACTCCATTTTCTATGACTTACGGAGCCGAGGCGGTGATACCTCTGGAATCTGGTTTTCCCACCTTAAAGACCAGCTCCTTTAGTCCTGAGAATAACAATGGACTCCTGGAAAGGGGCCTAGATTTGCTTGAGGAACGGCGCGAGGCAGCAATGGTCCAGATGGCTTATTATCAACAGAAGCTAAAACGAGGATATGATGCCCATGTGAAGCTAAGACCACTTGCACCTGGTGATCTTGTGTTAAGGAAGGTTGTAGGCACTTCTAAGAACCCAGCTTGGGGCAAGCTGGGACCAAACTGGGAAGGCCCCTATCGCATTGTCTCGGTAGCAGGCATAGGGTCATATAGGCTAGCTGATCTAGACGAACGAATAGTACCACGTCCATGGAATGTAAATAATCTTAGAAGGTATTATTATTAATGAAATGAGCTTTTGTCAGTGTGTATTTCAAAATTATGAGAAGCTCTGACGCTTGAAGTTATCATTTTTAAGAATCAAACAGAAACTTGGTTAAGTGCAGTCCTCGGACCACAAACCTTGTGGAAATTGATGTCTTGTCATTTGTTAAACAGAACCTTAGTTATGCCGGGTCTTCGGACCTCCTACTTTGGGAAAATTAACATTTGAAGTTATCAACTTTTAAGAATCAAACAGAAACTTGGTTAAGTGCAGTCCTCGGACCACAAACCTTGTGGAAATTGATGTCTTGTCATTTGTTAAACAGAACCTTAGTTATGCCGGGTCTTCGGACCTCCTACTTTGGGAAAATTAACATTTGAAGTTATCATTTTTAAGAATCAAACAGAAACTTGGTTAAGTGCAGTCCTCGGACCACAAACCTTGTGGAAATTGATGTCTTGTCATTTGTTAAACAGAACCTTAGTTATGCCGGGTCTTCGGACCTCCTACTTTGGGAAAATTAACATTTGAAGTTATCAACTTTTAAGAATCAAACAGAAACTTGGTTAAGTGCAGTCCTCGGACCACAAACCTTGTGGAAATTGATGTCTTGTCATTTGTTAAATATAACCTTAGTTATGCCGGGTCTTCGGACCTCCTACTTTGGGAAAATTAACATTTGAAGTTATCATTTTTAAGAATCAAACAGAAACTTGGTTAAGTGCAGTCCTCGGACCACAAACCTTGTGGAAATTGATGTCTTGTCATTTGTTAAACAGAACCTTAGTAATGCCGGGTTTTCGGACCTCCAACTTTGGGAAAATTAACATTTAAAGTTATCAACTTTTAAGAATCAAACAGAAACTTGGTTAAGTGCAGTCCTCGGACCACAAACCTTGTGGAAATTGATGTCTTGTCATTTGTTAAACAGAACCTTAGTTATGCCGGGTCTTCGGACCTCCTACTTTGGGAAAATTAACATTTGAAGTTATCATTTTTAAGAATCAAACAGAAACTTGGTTAAGTGCAGTCCTCGGACCACAAACCTTGTGGAAATTGATGTCTTGTCATTTGTTAAACAGAACCTTAGTTATGCCGGGTCTTCGGACCTCCAACTTTGGGAAAATTAACATTTGAAGTTATCAACTTTTAAGAATCAAACAGAAACTTGGTTAAGTGCAGTCCTCGAACCACAAACCTTGTGGAAATTGATGTCTTGTCATTTGTTAAACAGAACCTTAGTTATGCCGGGTCTTCGGACCTCCTACTTTGGAAAAATTAACATTTGAAGTTATCATTTTTAAGAATCAAACAGAAACTTGGTTAAGTGCAGTCCTCGGACCACAAACCTTGTGGAAATTGATGTCTTGTCATTTGTTAAACAGAACCTTAGTTATGCCGGGTCTTCGGATCTCCAACTTTGGGAAAATTAACATTTGAAGTTATCAACTTTTAAGAATCAAACAGAAACTTGGTTAAGTGCAGTCCTCGGACCACAAACCTTGTGGAAATTGATGTCTTGTCATTTGTTAAACAGAACCTTAGTTATGTTAGGTCTTCGGACCTCCTACTTTGGGAAAATTAACATTTGAAGTTATAATTTTAAAGAATCAAACGTAAAATTGGTGAAGTCTTATCGTCGGACCACAATTTTGATCAAGGTTATCTCCTTATTACGTCTGGATGTTAATGCGTTACTGTTTATTAAACTCTGACCTTAAGTTTCATGTCTTTAAGTGTTAAGCAATTTTGTGTAAGGAATGGTCCTCGGATCTTACATCCTACTAGAAACAGTGTTGTGCATTATAAGGGCTTAATCATATATGAAGTCCTCTTTTCTTTTTAATCAAGGCATTGTTTAAATATATTAACCATGTCACTTTTTATTAAATCTTTAATGATGTACATAAGATTATGTGAAAGTTATGATTGTGCAATCCTTGGAGTTAGATTTGTTTACTCTGAGAAATTTTGGTTATGTATTAATGGCAATATTTATAACAAATACAAAAAAAAAGAGTAAAGTAAAGTATAACAGATACAACCCAAGTGAAAAGCAAATGAAATTGTTCTTCATTAATCAGTTAAATATGCATTACATAGATAATTCAAAAATGGAAAAAGAGAAGCCCTAAGCTAAGTCCTAAGCTTTTGGAGGAGGCTCATGCTGAGAGGTACTAGTGCCCTCGGTCTTTCTCAACTCCATCTCAAAGGGAGTCAAGATCTGCTTTCCCTTATCTGCTGTCTTCGTTGGCGGGACGTTGGGTTCAACTGTTTGGCTTAAGTCCTTCTCTGCATCCCCTCCTCCTTCCTTCTCTTTGTTGGAACCAGAAGGTTCTGTAGGATTAGGAATTTGCTGTGGGACCACCGGAGGTAGGGCAGGAAGAATTGTCTCAGAGGTAGGAGTAGCAGCAGGAGCCTCTTCAATCTCCTGTATTTCTAGGGGAAGCCAAACGTTCTCGGACTTCCTCAAATCCGAAGATTGGGGAACTCCTGCTGCGTTTAAAGCTTCCCCCCATACTTTTTGACAGTATTCGTGGCATAAAGCCGTGAACTCCTCTGTCAGCTGCTCCTCGGTGGTTGCTACCCCTTCATCAAAACTTGCCTGCTTAGCAGCTTGAAGAGAGAGTTGGAAGGAGCTGGCTTCTTCCTTCATCAGCGCCAGCTGTTTCTTCAGATCCGAGCACTCCCTTTGAGCTTGGGAGAGCTCTTCATCTCTTGCATGAAGGAGCTTGCCCTGTCCTTCTATCTGGGTCTTCATGGTCTTCAAGTTTGACTCGACCCCATTTTTCTCTCTCCTCAGATCTGACACCTTCGAGGTCAGCTTCTCGTTCTCAGCAAGGGCTGTGCCCAAAGACTTCTCAGTCTCCATCCTGATTTCGAGCTCCGTTCTGGCTACTTTCTGAGTGTCTTCAACAAGCTTTTCAGCTACAAAGACCTCCTGAATAGCCTGTAACAAAGTATGACGGAGTTAGGAATAATAAAAAAGCAAACTTACCTATAAATATTATCAAAAGTGGAACCTTCCTAAAAAAGGAGAAAAACTTACTAGGGCTAAGTCTCTTTTTAGTGAGAGGAATAGTTGTGGCTGGCCCATCTTTTCCAAGGTCTCCATGTCCTTGGGCAGCAGAAGAGGGCGTTCCAAGACCTCGGCCAGGTGGTGGGCGTGGCCTTGTTGAACCGCCCTTATACTGGACTGGCAGGAGATGGGTGCGCCGTCCAGCTTTAGATCAGGGGACCAGGTGGTCGGTGCTCGGCGCACTTCAGTCTCGTCCCTGAATTCCCCGATTTCAACCGAACGGGCTCTACCCTTGCCCTTGTCCAGCTTCTGCTGGGCCGATGGGAGTTGTTGGCGTGGTTTCTTGGGGTCTTTATTAATCGTCCCCTCATTATCCCCCTTCCTCTTCTTCTTGGGATCCTCGGCCGGCGCTTTGGCTCGGCGGAGGAGGAGGAGGAGGTAAAGCCGGGGGAACTTGGGACGTCCCCGTTTTCTTTTTTCTCGCAACCTTAGCAGCCCTATTCGTGAGGAGACCCTTCATTCTTCCCATGTCTTCTTCAAATTCGTCCTCGGGAAGGGCAACTACAAACCCTGCAATTCTAGAGGCCTCGGTGGCTTCTTCCTCCTCGTCGGAAAGTACCACAAACTGGTTCCGGCGAGGTCTCTCGGTGTCTTCGAGATGGAATTGATCTATCTCGTCGTCAAGAGTGTGTGAAGAAGACACCTGCTCTTCTGGAATGACAGTTGTTTGTGAGTGCACAGCAAGGGGGATTGCTGCTATAGGCCGGTTGTACAAAACGGTGTTGGGAGCGTCCGGGAGTTCGCGGTCGTCCAGAAAGTGGGGCCGAGCTACGTTTATCCTCCTTCGTCTTCGGTCGCCCGCAATTATGGCGCTCTCTATCTCCTGGAAGTCCAAGGAAAGGGGATTGTACCCTAGAATGAGGTGAGCAGCCCGGAGTTGTAAGTCTTCACTAACGAACACTTCGAAGCGAAGTACTCGGTTTAGATCGGCAATGTTACAATGACTCAAACGAGGACGCACGTGCTGCTTATCTGCAAAAAAGACGTCAAAACGAACAAATCTGGTCAGATTCACACAAATATTTAACAAATTTAAGTAAATATGAATACGCATTTCTGTGTGTGTTAGGAGAAGTTGTGTTGTGGGGAGATTAATCCTACGGCGTCGCACCTGGATCCCCCCACTCAACTGGGCAGTGGAGGCCGTCGTGCCAGTTCCCAGACACGATCAAGTAGTCGTCCTTCATGCCTTTGTTTGATTTGGGCAGACAGGAGATTAGCCTAACGGTGCTGGACCGAGATTTAATATAATAACCTACCTTAGAAAGTTTATGGGACTCATATAGGAACACGACATCGTGCCATGTGAGGTTTAAACCCATCTGCTCGTTGAGAGCATCTACACTACCTAGAACTCTAAAAACGTTTGGGAGGCATTGATCGGGACACAACCGGTGGTTGCGAAGGTATTCCCTCATTACGGGTTTCATTGGAAGGGTCATTCCACCCTCTATAAAGGCTATCATAGGAATGATAACCTCTCACTCTTTCCTAGAACCGGCCACGGCTTCTGCCGGGCAATATTTTAGTCCTACATCGCTGGGAATACGGTATTTAGCCCTAAAACCCTCCATCCCAGCGACGGAATCAACTAGACACTTAAACCTACCCATTATAAGAGAACGAAAGGCTAAACTTTAAAGGAAAAAATGTTTACGAAGACAGCCGAGGACTGTATCCGAGGAGAAAAGGTTAAGAACAGAGAGTGCAAGAACTTACAAAGTTGGAGGTACGGGTTTCCACGGTTTTCTGCTGGTAAAGAATGATTGTAGGTGTTTTGATGGGATTGATCCCTGATGAATTAAATGAAGGCGCAGGTTCCCGAAGCGTCACGACGTGCGAAAAGGCGGCCTCGAAATTATATTTGTCCCGCCTAAAATTTCGTGGAGTAATGAGGGCCGTTGGATGCCCATCTCACCGTTGAACGTGAGGGACAAAGTGTAACTGGCAGTATTAAATACGCGCGTTGTTCAAAATAAAACCGCCAAATGGCATCTTCTGGGACGCGAAACGATTTCCACACGTACCATTACTAACAAAGTGAGTGGAGTAGGTTCTCGTCGGATCAAAACCCTATTTTTCTCCTCGGACGTTGAAAATTAAAGTTTTGAGGGGCTATTGTGGGGGGCGAAAAGATCCCGATGAGAATGTGGGCCTTTTAGGCCGTGTTAAGGAAGGCCGACCTGCTACTGGGTTTAGAATTTGTTGGTACTATGGGTCGGCCCATACGCCGAGGGTCCGAGGATCCAGCCGAGGGTCCGAGGATCCAGCCGAGGGTCCGAGGATCCAGCCGAGGGTGGACTTATCCTCGGACGGACACCGAAGAACTCAGGGTTTCGCAATAAAGATTAGGGGATGACACGGTTAAGACCAATGGTTAAAAGGGGTAAACCCTAGAATGCCCCAGAAGCACTGGTGTTGAAGAAATGTCAAAGATAAAGGCTGCTACCTCCACATTAAAGACCCTGCACCTACCACCCTGGCCGCATTGATGGGGAAGTGACACCTGAACAGTGGAAGAGAAACTTCTGGTTACTATTCAAAGGCACTGGGAAAAGAAATATCTAGGTTAAAGGGGAGGTAAAGCAACACGTGTAAAAGGTATTCAAGAGAGTAGTATTTAAGGGGGAATCTAAGACAGAAAGGGGGATCTCCCTTTTTGTAACCTAAAAGAAAGAGAAAAAGAAAGAGAGAGAAATTATATAAGAACAGTTCTCGGCTTACATCCGAGCAGATTGATTCAGAGCATTCTTTGTTGTTTTTAAGTGTTTATAATCTTTAGCTTGCTATTTAATCCTCAAACACTTCTAACCTGGGTTTCAAGCTCACACTCTACAAATTACATTGTTTAAGGCTCGTTGGGCCTGAGCCCGTAACTGTTCTTGGGGCCAGGTGCAATTGTGCACTTACAAGACACATTGCAATTATGCAAAATGGCTTAATATGTGTATGTATTACGTCTCATAAAGTTAATGTGTTTTTATCATATGATTCATTAAGTTACTTTAGGTAAAACGCTATTAAGGTTTCAAGTTCCCCCCCCCCCCCTCTCAAAAAAAAAAAGTCCTAAGTGGCCATTAATTATTGATATAATTTCAATATATTTACATGTAACTTTTTAATCAAGTCGTGCATTGCACAGGCACAATAATAATTCCATTAAAATTATCAAAAACTCTATTAAACTAATCACATAAAGGTAAGTATCACAAAACTAAAGCAAATGATAATTTCACATTTGAATAGCTTAAGAGAACCGAAATTGTAGCATAGAACAATCTTTTTTACATAAATTAAAAAAAAAATTCTTGATAGATGATGCTAACACTTACACATAATCAAATTCCACTGAAATTATGAAAACAATTTGCAAAACTAATCATAAAAAGGGATATATCACTAAAATAAAGCACAAGAGAACTTCACATTTGAATAACATACGATAAGAATGGTATCTTTCAGTTATCCATTTTATAATTAGGTGAACAAAGACTTTAAATAAATAAATAAAAAGAACCCCTTCAAAGAGACTTGGATGGTAGATTTAGTATGAGTTTGGTTCAGTTTTTTGAAACTGGGTTTTTTGAAAAATTAGAGTTTTAAAAAAGTGTAATATGAAAAAGTGTTTTTTCAAAAAGCTGAGTGCTTGGTAAAACCTATTAAAAAATGTTTTTTTAAAAAGTTGAGTGTTTGGCTAGTACTTATAAAAGTGGCAGTTTGAGGGGATAAATTTCTAAAAATGACAGTATTTATATAAAGAGAATTCTTTGTTTTAATTACCTCTTTTAATGCAAGTTATGGATACAATATTTTCACAAAAATTTCACAATAAAGTCTATATAACAAGTTGTTAATGGTAGGAAAAAATATATCACTAGTAGGTCTAGATGAGGACTAATAACAACTTACTATGTAAATGAGGACTAATAACAACTTACTATGTAAACTTTATTATGAAATTGTTATAAAAATATTATGTCAATAATACTATTTTTTTTCTAAAGAAAAATAGTACTAACTTAAAAAATTTAGAAATATAATAAAATGTCACAATATTGTTATATTCGCAATATTTTTCGCAATACTTTCACAAGAATCACATTAAAATCTTATGTAGAAAGTTGTTACTAGTTCTAATTTGAACCCACCACTGAAATTATTTTTTTACTCACCAATATTAGCTAATAACAATCTATTACTTAAAATTTATTGTGAAAATATTGTGGTAACATTTCTTAATTGTCATTTCTTATTTTTATATTATTTTTCCAAACTTAATTACATCCATATGTTTTCTTTTTCTTTTTCTTTTTTTCTCTTGATTTTTTCTCCACAGCACACCTACCCCACTCCCATCTCTATCTACCCTTCTTTTTCTTTTTCTAGTGCATTTTGGATCCCACTTTCCCTTTCTCCAACTCTCTTTTTCTTTCTCTAGCTCTCTCTTTCTTTTACTTTTTCTATTTCTACTTGAACACTCTCTAGCAATGATAAGAAACAGAGAAATTAAGAACAAGCGATTGCATACCCCACTGTTGATCGAAGGACACAGGCAGGCGTTGTCTCTTTTTTGCTCCTCCGTGGGTTGCTTGCTTGCTCCACCGTGGATCAGATGACTTCTGTCTTCTTCTTCTTTTTCTTTTTCTTTTTTGCTTTTATTATTATGATTTGATTAATTTTAAGATTGTGTTTTTAAGTTTGTATTTTGATTATGCTTAAGTTTAGAGATGTTTAAGAGAAATGATTGTTGTGAATGTAGCTATTGTGAATGTTTGATTGAGACCTAGTTTAGAGATGTTTGAGAGAAAAGATAAAGAATAGTTATGTTGTTACCGTTGTAAATTTTTAGTGAAAAAAAAAACTATGGGCAATTTAGGAAAAAAAGAAACCCACCAACGGTAATATTTCTGTTTTGAGAAAACGTGTTTGCGCGTTTTGCAACTGTAGCTCTGAACTCCTTTTTGCAAATGCACATTTTCTTCACAAACCCAAAACGCAACTTTTAACAAAAAGTTGCTTTTTGAACCTAACCAAATGAGCTTTTTGGGCTGGGGGTTTCAAAAAGCACATTTTGGGATACAAAAGCCGAAACAACAAGGCGCTTAAAGCACATAAGCGACATGCTATAAATCCAAATATCCAAGCTCTATTTGCCACAATTTTAGGCATTTATATTCTAATACATACTTTTAATTGAATTTAAATTTTATTATATATTTAAACTCTTTTTTAGAATCTTACAACATCACATTATCTTTAAATGATAGAATAAATAGTTCCATATATTATAATAAATATTGGGAAATTATTGTACACTCCCGTAGTACCATAAATGCGTACTCCCCCCTCTCACATAAATGGTGGGTCTCACCATAAATTTAATTAGTGGGACTCACCATTCATGTGAGAAGACGGAATACACATTTATGGTACTCCAGGAGTACCTAATAATTTTTCATAAATATTTATTAATAATTACTTTGATTATTAAATTACATTTTTAATATTTCATAAATAAACATAATCAAAATAAATATCTATTAATAAATAATTATCATAATTATTAAATTTTAAATTTATATTAAAAAAATATTTCTTTTTTATGACAATCATAAATATCTTATATAGAAAAGCGCGAATGCATTAATGCACTGTAGCTATAGTGTCAGTACAGTGCTTTTGGTTTATTCAGCTACAGTGCCTAAATTTTTTTTTTTTTTTTTCCAGTAAGTGGTTTGTGTTTTTTTTTTTTCTTGTAAATATTTATGTAAGCTGGTATATATATAGTTATACTGACATAACAAATTTTAGCGCGAATGCGCTAACGCACTATAACTACAGTACTTTTGGTTTATTCAACTGGCACTGTAACTACAGTGCCTTTTTTTTCAGTAATTAGTTTTTTGTTTTTTTCTTTTAAATATTTATGTAAGTTGGTATATATATAGTTATACTGACACAACAAATCTCACAATATTTTCACAATTATTGACGTGTTAATTTCTTACAAGTTGAAATAAAATATTAAAATATGAGATTGTGACCACCTACAACTAAAAATAAATGTTTTGAGAAAATGTTACAACACTTATTTGCGAATGCGCTAATGCACTGTAGCTACAAGGCTTTTGGTTTATTCAACTGGCACTGTAGCTACAGTGCCTAAGGTTTTTTTTTTTTTTTTTCCTTCCAGTAATCGGTTTGTGTTTTTTTTTTTTCTTTTAAATATTTATGTAAGCTAGTATATATATTATAATACTAACACAATAAATTTTACAATATTTTCACAATTATTGACGTGTCAATTTCTTACAAGTCGAAATAAAACAATAAAATATGAAACTGTGATCAACCATAACTAAAAATAAATGTTTTGAGAAAATATTACAACACTTATCTGCAAATGCGCTAATGCAATGTAGCTACAGTGCTTTTCGTTTATTCAACTTTTTTTTTTTCAGTAATTAGTTTGTGTTTTTTTTTTCTTTTAAATATTTATGTAAGTTGGTATATATATTGTTATACTGACACAACAAATTTTACAATATTTTCACAATTATTTACGTGTCAATTTCTTACAAGTCGAAATAAAATAATAAAATATGAGACTGTGACCAACCATGACTAAAAATAAATATTTTGAGAAAATGTTACAACACTTATTGTTATCACAATATTTTCACTATTGTTGAGATCTCAGTTTCTTATAGATCAAATAGAAAAAATGCTAAGTTCACAACATTTTAACATTAATTTCTACAGTGCCTAAAGTTTTTTTTTTTTTTTCCAGTAATTGATTTGTGTTTTTTTTTTCTTTTAAATATTTATGTAAGCTGGCATATCTATTAACTATATAAAAAGAGCCAAAGGCTCATGAATGGTAATTTTTTTGGTTTATTCAATTAGTGAGGTGCACTCTTTTTTCCCCCTTCAAGTATGCCAGTTGGTTTGAGCTTTGTTTTTGTTTTTTGTTTTTTTAAGATCTTTATATGTTTAATTTATACTTGCAATGCAAGTTTACATTGTAAATACACAAAAGTAGTTAATACTATACACATTTGCACAAAAAATGGTAAATATTGTACAAATTTTGTAAATGTGTACAAAATTTGCCAAATTTTTTTGTGTCTACAATATAAATTTACATTGTAATTAAGTACAATGTATACATAGAGATATTGTGAAAATATTGTGACGCATGTGTCAATTCCATATGGGTCAAAATAAATTAATAAAATATCATACCGAGATCTTGCACAATTAAAAATGTCATGACATTTTGTTGTTATTACAATATATTCCAAACTATTGAGGTGTAAGTTATAGGTCAAAATAAGATAATAAAATATTGGACTGGGATCTGTCACGGTTGAAAATAGAGATATTGTGAAAACGTTGTAATATTTTGTTGTATTCATAGACTCTTTTTTGTTGGTTTAGTCAAATTTAGTAATCTATGGGTCCGTTTGGATAGAACTTATTGCTGAAAACTGAAAACTGAAAACTGAAAACACTGTAGCAAAATAATTTTTAAATGTGTAAATAGTATTGCGGAACCCACTTTTAATAAAAAATTGCTAAAAAAGTACATACACAGTGCGCCCACAGTACGCGCACTGCGCGCTTGTCTCCTGCAGCAGCCAAAAAAAAAAAAAAGGCAAAACTTGGACGCAAAATGTGGACGCTGCATCCAAACCGCACCTATATATAAAAAGAGTGAACGAGAAAAGCTATCATAGTTTCGCTATAGTAGTTTTAGCTTGTTAAATTTTCACGATTTTGGGGGCTGCTTTTTTGTTTTTTGTTTTTTTTTTTTTTTTGTGAATGTGTAAAGGTGCAATGGATTTGCTATATTATTTTTGGTTTGTCCAATTCACATTGTTTTACATTATAATAAAATATTAAATTGGCACAATATTTTCACAATTTTTTAGATGTTAATTCCTTATAATTTGAAATAAAATAAATAAAATATCATACTAGAACCAACTACAACTAAAAATAAAGGTAATGTCAAAAAAGAAGTGTACATTCACAATATTTTTTACAATACTTTCGTAACAAATTATATGTGGTAATTTGTTTTTGGTTTTAATTTAAACTTACCAAAGAAATTACTTTTTTGACCACCAATAATAAACTATAACAACCTACTACTTATGATTTATTGTGAAAATATCGTGGACATAGCTTTTTTTTTTTGTGCAAAGGTTAAAACATTTTGTTGTCATCACAATATTTTCAAAACTATTGAGCTGTCAATTCTTTACAAGTCAAAATAAAATATAATAAAATTATAAAGGTGTTATGAAAATGCTGTGTCATTCTGTTGTGTTTTTAGAAATTTTTTGTGGGTTTAGTAAGTTTTGTTGAGCCAAAATTTACTATTTCACATACACTTTTCTTGGGTTGACTTTTTGTATTTTTTTTTCTTTGTGCACCATTTTAAGTAAAACTACATAGTTTTACACACAAAAACAAAAACTTAGGAAAAAAACACTTTTCATCCTTTATGATTGGGGTAGTTTACAATTCCTCATTCTTAAACTTTAAAATCAAGCAATTTTTCCCTTAATATTTTGGAAAAAAGCAAATATGTCATATTATTATTCTCTTAGTTAAACCCTAATGAAGGCTTATGATTATTAAAATATTTTATTGTGTAATGTCTAAAATATTCCCACTAATTTTTAACATCCTAAAAATTTTCTTCCAGTATTTTGAGTTTTAGATGCAAATAATTCTTGGAAAGTTAGAGTGATGATATAAGGTGTTTTATTTGTTATTTAAAAAATATTGATTTTCTAGGTTTAAAATTTTAAAACTTATAATTTATCTAATTGAAAATTCGATAACACATGCTTTTTGTTATTTTTATTATTTTTTTTTTAGCAAAACTCAGTTGTTTATTGTTGGAAGATGATGATATTCGTTGTAATTATTATAAGTTTTTAATGAGTGGATATATTGACTATAGTAAATAAGTACTAAAATTTTTTTATAATAAAATAGATATTTATATGTTAAATAACTCTTTTAATTTTATGGTAGATCAAAATTCTTATGCAAATGAGATTAAATTTTTATGACATAATTATTAAAATTCTTAAAATTAATGTCATTAATATAAATCTCTATACATTTTAAAAATCAAATAATTTTATTTTATGATACAAATAAAATCTAGAATCGATGTTAATTACTATTTTCTTTTCATGACTACCACGTGGCCTCCCTGCCCTAACTAGTATGCGTAAAAGCAGATCAGAAACTGTTCTGGATTTGGGACCCACTTTAGACATTTGTTCAAAGCAGATGTGAAGATCTAAAAGAAGAAAAAAAAAAGATTGATCCAGCCAGGGCCCTTTGATCCCCGGCAATTACGCTTGGAATTATTTGGGTCCCACAGCCAGCAAAATGTTTTTGGTCCCACATTCATCGATGAGCATTTTAGCAACGCGTTTTCTGACAACTTTTTAGAGCTTCCCTTCTGTGATGAATTCGTCAGTGTGAACAATTATTCTCAAATCTCAACCGCCAAAATTAACGATTCTTTTCTGCTTCTTTTTTTTATCTCCTCTTTTTAAGTGTTTTGCTTTGGCAAAAAGTTTATGATTAAAAAAAATATATATGAAATAGGTCAAAATGTTCGAGCTGGAATTGTCTAATCTTGATCGTATGGTCTTGACTCTTGAGTCCACCTAACTAATGGACATTTCATTTTAAACAAAAACGAAAATGTGTGTGTGTGCATATATATATATATATATATATATATATATATATATATATATATATATATATATATATATATATATATATATAAAATCTTGAAAAATATACCAAAGAAAAACTCTAAATTTTTTATTTTTTTTAATTTTTTTTATAAGAAAAACTCTAGCTTACTAAGATAGGTTTAATTATTTCTGAAAAAAAGAAAAAGAAAAAGATAGGTTTAATTGATGTTTAGTATTTGCTATATCTCTAGAATAATGGCTACAATAAGTGGGAAGCAATTATTGGTCAAGTCACAAAGGATCTATAAAGTTTACGTATGGATAAAAGTTTAAGCTGTGTTTGTTTTGAGTGTAAATGATTTTCAGAAAATATTTTACACCCGGGTCCATGTTTGGCACAATCTGAAAATAAAGTCAAACTGAAAATAGAATTCAGTTTGACCAAAAAAATCCTTGCCAACCCGTAAAATCATTTCCGTTCCTATTTTACCTTCAAATGCTTTCTGGAATTACTCACTCCTCACACACTCCTCTCACATACGCACCAACCTTATTTCAGCTCCAACCCACACACCAACCTCAGCTCCACACACAATCTAACGCCAAAGCTTCGGCCGCCCAGCGAAGCCAAGGCCAGCCCAGATCGTGCCGCCCCCTCCGCCCAGATCGCACCCCAACACCGACTCGTTCGCACCGAGATCGCACCCTAGCACCGGCAAAATCGCACCCACTCAACCTCATTGCCATGCTCCACCGCTGCATGTCTCCGATCCACCACCGCCATCATCCAAGCTACCCTCCTCCATGAGCTCCGATCCAAATTGAAGCTACCCTTCTACCCACATAACCCAATCCCCATTTCGGCAAACCCACACCCACCTTGCCCGATCCACACCCACCCATTCTAGCTACCGCCGTCCTTTGTTGGTACCGATCTCTCTCTTTCCTGATCTGGCCGCCGTCGTCCTCCATTGATACCGATCTCTCTCTTTCCCAATCTATCTCTCACTCTTTCTTCCTCCTCTCGCCGAGTATATTATGTATATATTGTGAATAAATGATTTTATTTTAATTTTTGGTTGTGTTAAGGGTATATTTTGAAATTTTCTGTTATAAAATTTGTTTGGAAACTGAGAAAATGGCTAAGAAAATGTGAATCATTTGTAAGAAAATAGTATTTTCAGAATGTTACCAAACACCAAAAATTGTTTTTCGGACTATTTTCCATTGCAGAACCAAACACTCAAATTTCATTTTCCTTACAAGAATTTATTTTCCCCTGCATTCATTTTACACTCGGAATTTGATTTACATCCAACCAAACACAGCTTTAGTCTTTAAGCGATTTTAAATTTCGATCCTTAAAATTTAAAACAAATACTTTTATTCTCTTAAATTGGGTGACCAAATTAAAAATTGACATTTCATCACTCCATAGTCGATAAGTCTGAAAGTGATCACTTTCGTATTTTAGGAACTAAAATAAATTATTTTAAGTTTTTGAAGGACTAAAACTGATTAATTTAAGTTTATTAAGAACTAAAAGCGATTATTTTAAATTTTAGGGATGAAATTGCTTGTTTTTTTTTTTTTTTGAGGGGGATGAAATAGCTTGTTAGCTCTAAAATTTTACTAAATTTGTATTGAGGTTGATGTGAATGCTCTAATGTTTCATGCCCAAAATAATATATATATATATATATATATATATATATATATATATATATATATATATAAGTTAAAACCTAACATTTATTGTTATATGATCTGGTTGAGTTACATCGTTGTGCCACGTAATTTTTCTAGCTTATTTTTCCATTCTTCTATATATATATATAAAAAAAAGTCTTTATTTTGCTGATTCACATTTCTACTAATACTCTGTTTCATATTCCCACCATTTGCCACCCTCTTGAATTAATTGTTTCTCCTCAATGTTCTCATGTTCAAGTCTGGAAAGTAAACATGCGTAGCAATTCTTCCAAGAAATCCTTAATGGCCTGTTTGGAAGTTTAGAAAGGGAGGAGAGTAGAGGGGAGTAGAGAGGAGGAGAGTAGTGAGGAGGAGAGTAGAGGAGAATGGTTATCTTTCACATTGTTTGGATGTTTTTAAAATTAGTAAGGGGAAAGAGAGTAATTTACCCTTCCTCTTGTTTGGATGTTTTAAATATAAGGATGGAAATGAGAAGAAATGATTTAAATAGACAAATTTACCTCTATTTGAAAATGGATTTGCAACATTGGTCTATGATTAATTTGTTAGATTAAATAATTATGACTATAGCATGCAATATTTTTTTTGATAATTTTTTTATGTGAATTAAATAATCAACATTGGTTTATGATTAAATGTTTTTCTGCTTTTTTATTATACTAAAAAAAACCATCCTTAATTGATAATAATTAAAATAAGAAAAAAAATGTTTAGTTTGTTTGTTTATTGAAAAAATCAACAAAATATAGAATATAGTTGTTGCAGAAAACAGATACCACTTCACATTAAACCAAAACAATAACTTCCATCAATTCAAATTAATTCCTTGGTTTTTTCACTACCCAAACAATGGGAAAGGGCAGGGAAATCACGCAATCAAACTCAAATCACTTTTGTCTTCTCCGTACACAACAACCAGACAATGTTGAAGCAGAAGACAACAAACAAATTCAGACAAAGATAATACTAACGCACTGATTGGTTACTGAGAAAATATTGGAAAAAAAAAAACTCAATTTTCTTCCAATTTCAAGTGGAGCAACGATTTCTGGTTATTTAAGCTAAAACACACAAAAACAAAACAACAAAATTCTGAACAGAGTAGAGAGAGATTGAGAGAAATTTGTGGGTTACAGATTTTTTATTTTATTTTAATATTACAGAACATTGTAATTTTGTTGATATAATAACGGTAAATTAGGTAATTTATTTGGTCAATAATTTATGGACTCTACTCTGCTTTCAAATCTCTTCAATTTAGGGGAATTAAAAATGAGAGGTTAGAGGTAGTTGAAATCCCTCCAAAACCCTTCAAACCCCTCTCCTCATTCTTTAAAAAACTTTTAAACAAGGTAATTAAATTATTCTTTTTCCCTTTACTCTACTCTCCTTCTTTTTTAAACTTCCAAACAGGTCATAAATTTGCTTGTCTACCTCCATCTCAATCCAAACTCAGCTAAACAAGCTCCAAATGCATTGTACCATCACCCCAATACAAATCCATCCTTTAACACAGAAAAAATTATGAGATGGCTCATTCCCCAACCCATGGCCCGCTAAAGGAAAAACCCAGATTTTCCTACGAAGACATTCCAAAATCCAAATTACCATATGTCAATGTATTAAAAAAAAAAAAAATTGTGAATAGAACCACTGGTGAGTGCATTGCCGTTCATTGGTTTCAGGCTCCATCACCTAGCAGTACGCCAAAACCCCTGGTATCTCTCTCTCTCTCTCTCTCTGTGTTTGACCTGTGACCAGAAAGCTAGGTTTACTACTTTTGTTTTGAAATACTGTTTGCAATACTGTTATACAGTTATGTTTTTTTAGGGGGTTTCAACGTATGGCTTCTGCTTTTGATAATAGTTATTTATCATCAGACCAAGACACCAATCAGTTTTTGGTGTAGGCAGAGATTAAATCTCATATCTCTTATATAACTATCATAAACTTTACCAATTAAACTAACTGGAACTCACTTATACAATTGTGTTTTAATTTGCGGCTGTTTGCTAATTTCTTTTTTTCTTCAAAAAAAAAAAACTTGTGGCTGTCCAATTTCTTTACATTTTTGTTTATATAACTTTAATGTTGTATTTTTTTTTATGGGTACGTAAATGTTTATTTTTAAAGGTATGTACTTGTTAGTGTGCTATTGCCTAAATCACTGGCAGCGCCAAGTGTTAATCAGGTGGTCACAGGATCACCCTGAAATATATATATATATATATATATATATATATATATATATATATATATATATATATATATATAACTTAAAAGATTTTGAGTTTTAAATTAATATGGGTCTTTTGACCACTCTAAAAAAAAATTGACCATCCTAAGAAAAACACTTGAACACCCTTAATAACAATTGAGCCCATTAAAAATAAAATCCAACCTTTCCAAAAATTTTGTCCCTTAAATGTTGAAAAAAAAATTGTAAGAAATGCTATGTTCATAATATTTTTGCAATATTTTCGTAACAAATCCTAAATAACAGGTTGTAACTGATGAATAAAAAATAATTTCAATGGTAAGTTCAAATTAGAACCAGTAAAAACTTACAACTTAGGTTTTGTTGTGAAAGTGTTGCAAAAATGCTATGGATATAACTCTTCTCAAAAATTGCTTAAACAAACATATTAGCCTAAAATCTCAAATCAAACGTTTAATTTTGATTTTTAAAATTGCGTTTCAACTGGCATATTAAAAAATTGCTATTTTTTATATATAAAAAAATGACACTTTTCAAATAGCTAGCCTATTAGTATTTGCTTTAGTCTTTAGCCAAATTTGTTAGATTTATGTAATATATTTTTAAAAAAAAGATAATGTATTTTGTTTATATTAGTACTTATTTAGGCAATATGTTAGTAATTGAATAGGAGATAAGTAGTTTAATAATTGCTTGGTTGTGTATATTGAAAAAGATGTATATGATAATATTAATAGTAAAACTATCGTATCACACAACAATTTTAAAATATGTAAACTTGTGAAAGAAAATTTAAAAACTTTATATACTTGAATATGTTTTTATTTTGTGATGTTAATATATTCAAGTTTTATTATTAATAATTTTTTTAAAATTAAGTGTTTTTAATGACCACTAGAAAGTTTATGGAGTCGCCACAAGCCTAAAATGATAGGTTAGTTTAAAGTAAATGTCATTATATCTTATAAAATGGTTTTGTTTATTGTACATTAATGTATTTATATTTGGTTTAGAGCTTGCTTAATTGTTTGCTTTTATCTCACTGAGTTTACACCATTAGTTAAAGTGTGAACAATCTATGAGAAAAAGAAAAACCCACAATTTGTAGATATTTTATAAGAAAAAATATTCGAGATTTGCAAATTGTAATTCAATCATTTATCTCAAATTTTGAAATTCTAAAATATTAAACCGCCTTTTTTAATTGAAAATATTCATGCCAACATGTCTTTTTTGGGTCAACAAAGCTGAGTAGTGGGGACTTTTTTAATCTCCTTCTCAACAATATTTGTGGACAAGAATGATCTGATAATCTCATGGTTATTTCATTCAAAATTCTTAGTTAATACTAATTATTTATTGGAGTTTGAATTTTCTCTACAATAAATTTAGTCCCTCCCATCCAACACCAACACCAACACCCACCAAAATGAGGTAAGGCCAAGAAAAAGCTTTAAAAATAAAAATAAAAAGAGACAATCAGGAAGGCCGAGTCAATAACTCTACTTCTTGGTACAAGTCAAGTCAAGGAATCTCGTGTCTCTTCACAACCATATTCACACATTTGACTTACCAAGTCAGAGCTGAAATTTAAGATGAAGTTACAAGAGGAAGAGGAAGAGGAAGAGGAAGACTAGTCACCATAGGCAAGCACAAAGTTTAGAATCTCTGATTTTTTGAGCCATTACAAAAATTTTACTTGCAATAATTTTCATTCACCAGACAGCCAGAATAGCACCTTGTTTTTCTTCCAAAAAAAGAAAAAGAAAAAGAATTCTAAACCATAGAGTAAAGTAATAAACAATAATCAGCCTCCATAACATTACCATATTGAAAACTCTATTGCTTTCCCTATCCAACTACAAATTTAGAAGAAATTATTCCTAACCAGCTTGAAAGTGGAGCTGATTTTCATGGTAATTATAATTCTGCAGAATCTGAGATGTTGTCAATAACCAATGAATCATCTTTTTATCAGAATCAAGAAAGTAGTGACATGGGAGGAACAGAGCCAAAGAAGAAGCTGAAGAAATTGAGGTCAGTCAAGCTTTCAAAATTGCCAAGCTTAAGATCATCCACAAGGAGGGCTAAATCTCGGTCCAATAACCTTCCCATTGTCTTATCTGCTAATGTATCAAGCTCAGGGAAGTCAACTCCATTTGAAATGTCAGATGGATCTCCAAATTTTATGAAGGCAACAAGCAGTGCAGGTGCAAAGAAGGAAACTTCGCAGGTAAGCATTTGTATTTCTGTTCCTTGTTTTGGTAAGTAATGATTCAAGTAAAGGGTATTCTTTTCCTTTTTCTTGCAATAAGTGGGGAGGGGGATTCAAACCCGGGTTCTCCTCATGGAAGAATCGGGAAATGTCATTAAGCTACAAGGCTTTTGGCAATTAGAGGGTGTTCAAATTGTTTGATTCCAAATATTGTTTTTCTTCTGGGCAGAATTCAGTGACAAGGTTGATGAGGAGATCAAGCTTTAAGCCTGGGAAGAGTTTAACAAGAATGTCTAGTTTGAGGTTCAAGAGGCCTTTGATGAGTAAAAGCTCTGGAGGGACAGAGTTGCAAAGGAAACTGAAGAAGTCAAGATCAATGAAGAAGGCAAGTTTTGAGGGGTCAAGTCTATCCATAAGAAGCAGGGAATCTGGCTATCAGGCAAGTCCCCATACTTCTGAATCCAGTTTTAGTAGCAATGGTCAAATTAGGAAAAAATCAAGAGCTCCAAATCCAAAACCAGTCTTTTCTGGTAACAAATCTGTGAGAATTATAACAAGAACATCAAGTTTGAAACCCATGAAAGTGCTAACAAAAATGGGTACTTTCAAATCAAAGAAAAATTCCATGGGGAGATGTTCTAACACATGTCAATTCTCGGACTCAAGCATGCGTAAAGCTACCTGTTCTTCAACTCTCAAGAACTCCAAATTCCCTGTCTCCTTGGAGCTTCATCCTGGAGGACATGAATCTGAAAGAACTTCAATCATGAAGGTTTGTCGATACACTTACTGCTCTCTTCATGGCCATCATCATAATGATTCACCTCCATTGAAGCGCTTCATATCTACAAAGCGGCGTTTATTGAAGACCCAGAAGAGCATGAAACGGGACAGTCAATTTCTTAAAGGCAGCCGGTCTGGAAATATGAAGAAAGGAATTCAGACAAACAAAATGGTCCACAATAGAGATCCTGCAGCTCGTAAATCTCGCAGAGCTATCTCTCCCATTGAAGAAAAAGCAGGCAGGGACTTCACTGTAGATATATATGCTGAACCAGAAGCCACATCAAATGCAGTAGTCACTTCAGGTGGAAAAGATGAGGGGCTCAGTGATTTTGATTATGATGCTGAGATGCTGCATAGTGAAAGGTCACAGCCACATATATATGAAGCCACTGATATGAAGAGAAGGGAAGAGAGTAGTGTTGCATCCAACCATTATGATGAAGAGGCTAATTCCAATCTCACTGATGACATGTACAATGCTGATTCAGAATCATTTGGCGAAAATTTTAAGGCCAATTGTTTAATTGTTGAACCTCCTGATGGATATAGAAGACCAATCCTTGATAGATTTGTGGAATCAACAGGAAGTAACAGTGTGGTCTCTTCTGATATTGATCATGAGCCAATGGAGGAAGAAATTACAGGCGGTGAAGAAAAGAAAGGATGTTCAAACGATGTAGAAGGCAAGATGCAGTTTAAAAATCAGAAATATATCCGAATGTGGCGCTTGCTATATAAGCATGCAGTGGTAGGTATTGATGGAAAAGTTGAAAACCAGCATCATCTAGATGGATTGGACAGTGAAGAACAAGTGGAAGATGGCAACAACTTACTTGGAATGAACAACTCTAGTTCTTCTGAGGATTTTTCTGAAGCAACTGAAGACACCGCTAAGGAAAGTCATGATGCATACCAACAAAGGAATGAGCTCAGCCAGATTGATGCTATTAAGCTGGTACAAGATGCAGTCGATAATATCCTTCTCCAAGACTTTCAAGACAACTCAACTGATGATCAATCAACTACTAGTAGCACAAGTTCAGACCAGGAACTCTTAGGAAAGAGTCATGGTGAGGGTGGGGATCGGAGCATGCCAGATTCCAGAGAGCCTGCTAAAGACAGTATGATACAAGATAAAAAGCCAATATGGCTCAACATCAATACTATTAGTACTCCCAAAGATGAGAAAACAGCATCTGAGGTGGGAAACAAATCCGACAAGAAAATGCTCAAGGGCTGGAGCAATTTGAAAAAGATAATCCTCCTCAAGAGATTTGTCAAGGCAGTGGAGAAGGTGAGGAATTTCAAACCCCGAGGGCCACGATATCTATCTTTGAAGCCTGACCCAGAAGCAGTAAAAGTTAGTCTGAGGCACCAAACAACAGACAAGAGAAAAAACACTGAGGAATGGATGCTTGATCATGCACTTCAACAGGTCATTTCTAAATTAGCTCCAGCTCAAAAACAAAAAGTAGCACTGCTTGTAGAAGCTTTTGAGAAAGTACTTCCACTTCAGGAAATTGAAACTAGCCAGAGGTCCAATGCAGCAGTTTGCACTCGAACAAATTCCATTCAATCTTGTAATGGTTTTTCAATTCAAAGTGGAGATGAAACATGTCAAGAAAGAAGTTATGAAGAGTCTGCTGAGAACTTGCCAAGAAAAACATCATATCTAGAGAAAGAATTCAAAGACTATCCAGACCAAGTTGGAGATTTTCTTACTGACAAACAGCAAACTCCAGTGAAATTTTCTGAGCTTGGAGCAAATTTGGAGAGTTGCTGCATTAAAACAGAACATGACATTCTTGCTTCTCAAGCCACCAAAGAAGACTGGAAGGAAAAGCAAATTGTTGCCATCAATCTTGATAAGGTGGGCAACAAATTCATTCTTGCTGATGATCAGCCTGATTCCATCAACAGTTGTTCACAGGAGGTCAAAGTCCCCAGCTCATGTGATGAATTCTCCTTGAAGCCAGACGACATTGTGAGCACCTGTCTTGAAGAAGTTCAAGAGAATGGAGAAGTCTCCAGAGAATTTACTTCAAGTTCAGAACCTTGCAACAGTGGTTCTGAATCAATGGCAACCCAGGAAGAAAGAGGAGGAGCTAAGCCAGAATCTCAGTCCCTTCCAGGGTTTTCTCCAATTGAAGAATCTAAGCATTGTTCCACCGCTGATGTAGCAAATGATACACAATTTGAAAAACAGAAAAACATGGGGCTGTGGGGCTTAGTATATAAGCACATGGTATCAGCTCTTGCAGAAAATGATGAAACCAAGCCACATCTTGATGAAGCAGGTAAAGAAGAACAAGCGAGCAATGCCAACTCATTGCCTGTAACAAGCATCTCCAATTCTTGTCAAAATTTCTCAGAAATAAATCAAAACATGGAAATGGATAACAAGCCAGATGACCAGAAGGTTGAACTCCAACGTATTGAGGCCATTAAGCTTGTAGAAGAAGCAATTGATGAAATCCTTCTTCCAGAAATGCAGGACCACTCAACTGATGATCAACAAATCAACAGTGGCATAAATCAAGATAAAGAGCTCTCAGAAGAGAAACGTGGTGAAGGAGGGGAACCATTCATCTCGAAGTGCAAAATTTTGGATAAAGACAGCTTCGTGGAGTCTGAAAATACAGATTCAGAAGAAAAAAGGCTCATATCTGATAGTGTAAGTACCCAAGAAGAAGAGAAAACAGAAATGAAGGTGGGAAAGAAATCTAACCAGCACATAACAAGGAGCTGGAGCAATGTGAAAAAATTGATCCTACTTAAAAGATTCATCAAGGCAATAGAAAAAGTAAGGAGATTTAATCCACGGGAGCCACGGTATTTGCCTTTGGAGCTGGACCCTGAAGCAGAAAAGGTTCATTTAAGGCATCAAGACATGGATCAGAAAAAGAATGCTGAGGAATGGATGCTTGATTATGCACTTCAACAGGTTGTTGCAAAACTAACTCCAGAACGGAAAAGAAAAGTGGAACTTCTTGTAAAAGCATTTGAAACAGTCACTCCAACCATTGGAAGTTGAAAGGCAAGACGCAGCAGCTTCATATCATGCAAAACTGCATACATTCAAGGTAAATACAAAGAGCCTCGACTTTCCTTTTTCATTTAAATAAGGCAGAGCAAGAAGTCCCATAGTATACAAAGAGAAGTATGATATTAGTAAAATGTAGATCACAAAGTTTCATTTAAGTAAGCTAAAGAGAAGAAACTCATAATAATAGGGACACATTAGCCACTTAACGCTCTTGTTCTGATCTAAAACAATTATCTATTAGATTGCATAAAAGTTTCTACTTAAGCTAAAAAGTATCAGACCATCCATACATTAGTTCAATCATAAACTAAAGAAATTCCCAATTGATGTGCTCTCACAAGCGACATCTTAAATTCATAATGTATATTTCTCACGTGGTGGATTCTCATTCTTCTTTTCAATAATGTGCAGTGCAGGCAAGGCGACAAAAAGCAGCTACTTGGTGGTGATCAGTGGACATTTCTCTGTAGTATCAGTCTGAGGGGAAATGTTCCAAAGTAATAATCTCTGAAAGTTCATCATTCTGTCATGTAGGACAGAAGTATAACTCATAGATGCAAGTTGTGAGTCAACCTCTCAGCTGAACCACTGAACTGTTATTCTGTCATTTAGAACACACAAGTATAAGCCATAGATGAAAGTTGTGAGTCAATGGAGATTGTATGGTGCATGCCTTCTTTTTTCTTTGTGATTTTTTAGTCTTATTGAAATCTGCATATATTGTGAAGAATGAATAGAAATACAATGATAAAAATTTGTACTTGGGAGTTGCAGTTTTGTAGCGTATCAAAAACTGTTTTATAATGTACATTGTAATGCAGTAATGACTCGAGAATTGAACAAGCATAGATAGTTCATAGCCAATACCATTTCATCCTTGTGTAAAAGCTTCTTTCCCAACTCTGAGGCTAATGGATTAGCCATAGATTGAACAACTTCCTCAAATTAATATCTGGTTGTGCACTATTAAATTGAAGCACATGAGCATTTATATCCAAGTGTTATGCAATTTGTCTTCTCAGCCTCTCTTTTCAAAGCAGAAATCTCATCCAGTAACTCACTTACAGTCGCATGTAAATACTTATCTTAATATCATAATCCAAAAGTAAACACCTGTCTATAGTTTTGCATGAAGTGAACATTAAAAAAACAAAAAGGTAATATTCAGGAGCTAACAGGACTTAGGGACTGATTGCAGAATCAAACCAACTAGATGAACAGCTTGAGGACAACATAGACTAAGTGCCCGTTTGGTTCCACCTTAGGGAGCCTAAACACACTTTTTTCAGCCCAAATCCCAAACCATGTGTTTGGTAAATTATTGCAAACGCATGTTATGAAAAAGTGACTTATCCAAATATGAAGGAGACCTGCATTATTGTGTGGCAGTTGGGGAGCTGCAGTTGCAAAACGCAACAAATGCAAAATAAATATTACAGTTGGAAGGTGCATTCATTTCCCAAATTGCCTGCACTTTGTTCTTAAAAACCCAAATTTAACCCCTTTATTTTAAAAGATAGATTACGCACTGTGCAGCCTCAAAACTAGATCTCCATTGTGCCGACAGTAGTGGTTCTTCTTTCTTTTTCTTTCCTCCAAATTCTAATTAACCGAACTGACTGCAAAATTCTAAATCAAATGTACAATTGTAAATCATACCAAAAGGGCATATTCTTTAAATCGAGTACCAATTGTTCCTTGTGACTTGTGAGTGCCAAATAGATGAATTAGTAAAGTCTCTTGCCCTAAATTATGGGATCTAAGAAATCCCGCCCGCGCCAAAACCAATTAATGTTTTATCCAAATGATAAAAGATCAATCATAATAGAGAAATAAGTTCCTCAAACTTTGTATTTGAACAATCAACCCTTTCACATTAGGTTTGTGACAAATCAAATTTTCTATTATTATTTTTCGTTACAGCAAAACAAAGTCAATTACATGATGTGCACATAGTTTCTAACTTTCTATCAAACATTAATAATTTTGAAATATCATAATTATCATGCACATATCGGGTAATTAAATTCATCAAGGTTTAACAGAAAATACTAACAAGCTTAATATGCAGGAGATTATTTGATAAAAATATATATAATCCTAAGAACAAATTGAAACTCACGGTGATTTTTATTTTAAATCCCAAAAAATATATAACTTTCCAAAACTAATCCCTGTACTTTAAACTCAAATAAAGCTAATATAAAAATGCTATTGATTTTTCAAATAAAGCAAACCGTATGGTTGAAAATCATTGTTCTAAGGTTTTTGTGATGAACATATAACACAGAAAAGTAATTTCATTAGAATAAAGTAAGGCCCAATAACTACCCTATGGGCTTGAGTTTTAGATAACGACGCACTTATATTTTTTTTTAGAAAGATAATGAAGAATTTTGAAGCATAGCAAGGCCTACATTTCTTTTTGAGATAGAAGGCCCAATTTTAATTGCCCAGATTTATGTGGTTGGACTTGGATACTCTTGGTCTTTTTCCTATAGTTATGGGGTAACACTCCCATGGGCTTCTTCTGTTTTTTTATTTATTTATTTTTTTTATTTAATAGTTTGAGGGAACACCCTATGGGTTTAAGTCATGCACTAAAAAGCATAACATTTTTGAGATACAAATTCATAACTTTGAAGGATAAAAGGTTATAAGAAAAATAGCACTGGATACCCTCAAAATATTTTCAATATTTATATTTCTGTAAGTATAAATATGTTTATAGGAAATACCTATACAAATTAAGTCATAATTGTATCAAAATATATGTCAAGTGACAATATATGTATATAAAGATATAGAAAAATATAATAGATTATAAAATTTATTCTAAAATTCTTTTGTGTAAAATATAAATATGTCTCTCCAAAATTTATTCCTTTCTATTATGTCATTTAATTTTCAATTGTTTAGATCTCTCTACTATTCAGCGATTTAATTGCAACCTTTTCTAATATGTTAAAGAAAAATGAGCACATGATATGTAATTTGCATATATAATTTTATTTAACATATAAAAGATCTCAAAATAAGAAAATTAAATATGGAATAAATTATTTAAATTCTTACAAATATAAAAGATAATGATGTTAATTTCTTTTTTCAAAGTATACATAACGTCCTTTGGTTAACAAGTACAATAAATTCTAATGATAATATTCCAAGAGTAATGTACAAAAGGTGTGCTCAAAGCATCCTAAATCAAATAATTCTAATTAAAACAAATTAAAATCTATGTAATATTATTAGAAAAAAGTCAAAGTCGGATGAATATATATAAATTTATTATAACCATTTAAATACTATACAAAGAGATTGTTTTCTAGGATTAAAAATATACATCAAAAACATTTTTAACAAAGCAATATAGCATAGCTCAATATGAAATGTTTTAAAATGAATTTTATCATTCAATATGATATGTTTTAAAATGAAATTTATATTGAGAACGTACTTATCTAACAATTTTGTAATTTTTATTCATTTTAGATGTAAAGTAATTCGATTGCATTCCTATCGGATAAATACATACATGAGATGTATCTACAAATACATATATGAGATGTATCTTGTAGATATATAACATTAATTAATAAGATTAAGGTCAACTACAACACCCCAAGGAACATTTTTTTTGGCTTTGCAACTGCCCCCGGTTAATTATGTGATTTTGATTAGATTGGATAGTATGAATGTATATTGTGTGGACATGTGTTGAGTTCTACCTTCAAGGGGCGGCCTAACATAATTTGGGGCCTAAGGTGAAAATTTTAAGGCCTTTAATATCTAAATATTAATTAAACAAAATTATTTAATGCTAATCAAATTAAGTTTAATTTGATACATTAAATACATAAATAATACCAACTAGACTAATGTTAATTTCATATAGAGAATTGAATATCATAGTTGAACTATAAATATTAATAAAAATATATTGCGATTGAAAAAGATACTTTATTTTGGATATAAGACGATGCATAGTTAAATAAAGTTGTAATCTAATTTTTAATTTTTAATTTTGATTTTAAGAGAGAGAGATAGATATTATTTGGTGTGTGGCTATGTAGAATATTAGTTTACAAAAATCAAAGTCTCAAACTATAAGGGGAGTTCTATAAATAAATAAATAAAACTATCAAGGGAGATTAATATATAATTGATGATTTAACACATTTGCAACATTTTTTTGAAATATTTTAGGGTTTCAATTGAGTTAAGGTTCTATTGGTCTCGTACTTTAAAAGTCTTAATAGAAATGAAAAAGAAAAATGTGCTAATTAAAAGCACTATAAAATGTTCAAAATTTAATGTGACATTGTTTCTCATTGATGAACTTCATCAATTTAACTAATCAATGTTTATATTACTTTTTTGTGATTAATAACATGACAACTTGTAATTTAATAATAAAATTCGTAGTATTTTTAACATCATTAATAATAAAAAAAATGTACGACCTTGGAAAATATATATAATTTTATAAAAATTTAGACCTTTAATAATGGAAAGTGGGGCCTTTTTTCTTAAGAAAAATTTTGTTTGTTGGTGGGGCCTTAGGCCTAGGAACTTAACATTTTATAGTGCTTTTAATTAAAAGCATTTAACTAACTTAACTAACTTGCCAAGGCCCAAGGCCCAAGGCCAGCGCTAATTAAAAGCACTTAACTAACTTGCCTAGGCCAGCCCTGCCTACATTAAGTGTTTATCGGAAAAGTCGTGGCAATATAATTGATTATGAGACTTTATTAGTATTCTAGGTAGTGTAAATGTGGCTTTCGAAAATAAGGATGCGTTGTGTGAGCTTGTGACTCTCACATCAAGTATTTTATGGGCAGATCTTGGTCATATATATATTATGATGAGCTAATTATGGGGAATAAATATTCTTTCATTCCTTGTTCTTTTATCTTTTCTAGTTAATTTATTTATTTTTAGATATAAGGACAAAAATTACTAAAATAAAGAAAATGAAAGCTAACTATATATTTTTTAATATTTAGGTATTGATATAGCTAAAACAACATGAACAAATAATGTTATGAAAATCATCATTTTTTCAATGAGTAAAACATAATATTGAGCAGTTTTAATCGAGTCGGGTTGAAAACACTATTTTTATGTCCAAATGTGTAATTTTTGCATTTTCTCAATGTGGGAAGTAAGAGGACCCGGGCAGACATTTGGGCCTTTGGGCTCTGATAAGAAGGACCAATTCGTTCTTGATTAAAAGGCCGTTAGGATTACAAATCGGCCCATACGCCGAGAGTCCGAGGATGCGTCCGAGGATAAATTTCTCCTCGGATAGACTCGGGAGGACTTGGAGATTCGCTAGAAAGATCCAGGCAGAGTTCCAGGAAGACTGTTGGTTAATTGGGGGATCCCTGAACCCTCTAAATGCACCGGTGTTAGAGAAATATCTTAGGCAAAGGCTGCCACCTCTACATTAAAAACCCTGCACCTACCTCCCTGGCCACATTAATGGGGAAGTGACCCTTGAACAGTAGAACTGAAACTTCTGGTTACTATTTAAAGCACTAAGAGAAGAAGTATCTAGGGGATAAGATTTGGGCAACACGTGGATAAAGCACCAAGAGAAGAAGTATTTAAGAGGGGTAGAGACCAAAGAAAGGGGGGAGATCGATCAAGGACCAAGAAAGAAACTAAGAATTGTAACCTTCAAGAAAGAAAGAGAAATACTACAGAAATTGTCCTCGACTTATGTCCCAGGAAGCTCCTTTGCAATAATCATTTACTATTCGCAAGTATTTTTACATCTTAGTCGGTTTATTAAGTTTCCAGTGTCTCTAAACTAGATTTCACACACACACTCTACAAATTTCATTGTTTAAGGCTCATTGGGCCTGAGCCCACAGTTGTCTTTGGGTCCAGGTGCAATTGTGCACTTACACTCAAATTTATATATTTCTTTTATTGTCGTAATCACCGGTTCATCATTATTTTATCAAAAATGCTTTTTTATTACTATTTGGAATTAGGTGGTAGATAGGACATGTTAATATGATCCTGTTTATATAACAGAAATTTGGGTAGATTCTAACTTAGAGTCAAAGGAAATTAGTCAAAAATTTAGTACAGAATAAATCAAATATGATTTTCAAGTTTTTTTTTTAATAAAAAAAATGTAGAGTTATATGTTGATAAATGATTGATTAAATTGAACTGTATTAAAAAAATTATTTTATCTTTTTGTTTTTACAACATAGATGTTAGTTTTGTTTTATTTTTTATAATCAATTTAATATTAAAACTTCTTAGAAATTCTTATTCTTAAATATATAGTGATGAATAAATTTTCATACTTTGCTACGAAAGAAGAAATCCTCCCATCCACAGTGGTGCTTTCAGCTGGGACTGTTCAGTGTTCATCTCGATATTCTTTGCAATGTCATGGGTTCTTAAGCATTGCGTTGATCATGTATGCATGCTGGCTTAATGCACTGTCGTCTCTTTCCAAGTTCAACACCTGTAAGGCAAACCTAGCTAGTAGCTGAATTCGATGTCAATTTTAGAGAGTTTGGAACCTAACCATATAATCTCAACAATTTTCTTCGACCGTACGTATTGAAGGTATGGTGTGCCCGAGACTGAAACCAACAACAACGTGATGGGAAGAATGCAATCAATCTTCTGTGGCGAAAGAGTAAAGACTAGGTTTTGAACAGTATTAATTAAGAAGGGTCGATCATATAATTGGAGCTTTGAGTTTCGGTTTGGAGATGGCTGCATGTGTTGGCAGCCTACCTATAAGACTGGTTGGTGGTGGAAACAACATGTTGTAAATTGTAATGAATCCTATTTGTTTGGACCTACAGCTTGCAGTCGTGACTTGAATTGGTTCCTGGCAGGTTGATATGGGAGCACTTGGTTATTTGAGAATAAAAATCTTATGTCCCATTTTGAATATTCAATCTTATATTTCATCTTTCACATCATGTTATATGCTCATTGTTGTTTCCTTATAAAATAATCAAAGTTTGAATGGAATAATCACGCATATAAGATTTCTATTCATTTTGAATTTTCCATACTTGTTGTATATATTGGAATAACCAGCAACTAGTACTTCTTGGTGTGCCTTTGTGAACTTCATTTCCTCTCCGTTGTGTGTATATGTTTTTTTTTTTTTTAATAAAACACACAATAGTAATAAATGCCTAATTGTAATTATCATAATTATCAATTTTATATTTAAAAAAAAATGAGAAACAAAAAAGAGATCGACAGAGAGAAAACTACAAAATTAAAAAAAAAAAAAAAAAAAAAAATTCATGCACTAGTATGTGCAAAGAAACATTTTCTTTTTATGGGACATTCCATGTTGTGGTTGTTTGTTTAAACTAATTGTCTGGCTTAATCAAAATATCTCAAATCCTAATTATTTCACTTCCAACTTTGGCCTTTTTTGATCTACGGTGTATGTTTTAGCAAAGTTATAAAATTTATATGTTTTGGTCAAAGAAGGAAGGACGGCTAGCTTCTTTTCAGATGCATGAACCATATATTATATATACTACATTCTCTTAATCAAAATATCTCAAATCCTAATTATTTCACTTCCAATTTTGGCCTTTTTTGATCTACGGAGTATGTTTTAGCAAAGTTATAAAATTTATATGCTTTGGTCAAAGAAGGAAGGACGGCTAGCTTCTTTTCAGATGCATGAACCAGAACTTATTGTTAAAAAGTGAAAATACTGTAACAAAATAATTTTTAAATGTATAAATAGTACTGTGAGACTCATTTTTAATAAAAAAATTGTTAAAAAAGTATGTAAACAGTATGCGCACTGCGCATTTTGTCCCCACTGCGCATTTTGTCTCCCACAATAGAAATGAAAAAAAAGAAAAAAAAAAAAGAAAAAGAAGAAGAGGAGAAAAGGCAGACGCACAGACGCAACAATAATTCAGATCCAAACGCATTCATATTATATATACTACATTTTCTTAATTAATCACTACATTCTCTTAATCAAATTTTCTTTCCAATTTTGTAGTGTATTTACATTTTACACCCCGAGCCTTCACTTTTAAAAAGAGAAGAAATATCTCTCTTTTTTTGGTTGATATCACTTAAGTTACCAAATTTTTGCATCTATATTTCACATATGACAAGTTACTGAATTTATTCTAATTCCTCTCACGTCTGGTTAAATTTGGACCAAAGTAAAGAGTTGTCTCATTAAGAAGTTGGAAGGGAAACATAAAGTTATATAAATCCAATATAAAATTATTTTAAAAAATAATACCATCTGTCATTTATTTATCTAATTTCTTTATAGTTTTTTTATTTTTATTTTATAGTTAGTACTCTAGTAAGGTTCACGCATTTAAATTATGGCACAGATTTTGTTTGGTGGTAGGAACCGGATCCAGGTGACTTCATACCAGGAAGTCAAATAGAATAAAAAAAGTAACAACGGAATATCCCATGGAATACCTCTTTTTTCTTTTTCTTTTTTTCTTTTTTTTTTCTTTTTGTTAATCTTTCATTTTTACAACAATGTATCCTATTACAGCGCATTATTGGTATGATAGTCACTTTACAAGTATAAAATTTTTGTAGAATAGGGGAATAAGGTTCGAAGTTCAGGTCCTTAGGAAGAAATTTTATACACATAAATACTTAAATTAGGTTAGAACAGAATTTATGTCTTATAATAATAATAATAATAATAATTATTATTATTATTATTATTATTATTGTACAACTGTCACAATTTGGCATTTCAATATATATATGATAATAATTATATAAAAAAAATGAAATAATTGTGTATCTAGCTAGACTTATTTTAATTGATTCTTTAAAATAACAAAACTTTAAAAGGACTCAAGGCCATGTGATGCAAATTAGGAAGGGGCACCTTGAGGTAATCGTAACCCATAAAAGAAAAACTTTGTAAACAAATAAATAAAAATCTCATGCTTTTGTTGTTATGGTAGAGACAGATTTCACATGCTTAATAAGCAAAGCCTACCTTCTCTTCCTCTCTCTATATATAGCTGTGAACGTTAAGAGCCAGACCAATAAGACAAAGCCATAGATACAAAGTTCTCAGTTGTTTTTTTAAAGTCTTCTACAAAGAGTTGAGAGCTTTCATGGCAGGCCTTCAATACAACTTCTTCCCCACTGATTTCTTCTACCCTCGACCAAAGTCTGTGGCCATAGACACCACCACTCCCAAAGCTGTTCTTCCTCTCCAACAAGACCCCATCAGAGACGTGACCAATGATATTGAAGTGTCCAAAACTTTGGTTCAGAAAAACCCTGTTAAGAAGGTTATCCCTCTTACTTTGACACATAAATCAGCCTCTTTCTTGGTTACAAAGGACCCCAGAAGAGCCTAATGAAGGCATGAAAAAAAAAAATCTATGTGCAAGATCAATTTCGTTCGGCAAATTGAGCTTTATTTGGCGTTTATATATACAGTATTTGTGAAGCTTGAGTTCTTCTCTTGCTTGGAAAAAGAAGGGGTGGGATAGGATTGGTTTTTTCTTTTTCTTTTGAATACTTGTTTTTATAGAAAGATTTTATGTAATATGTTATATGTACTAATAAGATCAATCTCATCATTTCACCGGAATAGTGTATATATAGTTATATATATATGGTTGTACTGTAAATTTTTTTTGTCTTGACAAGTGAGTAATTCAAACTATGTATTCCTCAAAGAGAGGACCGAGTAGTGTTATTGAGCAACGTGACTCTTAACTTGATTTGTATTGTAAATTATAAAGGAATTATGCATACTACAATTTCTGTTTGTATAGTTGCTACATTATTTTTCTTCTTGTTATTCACAATTGATGCAGAATTTGAGAATTCTGAGTCCAGATGGCATGTTAGGTAACCTGAAGATTACAGCCGAATGGGATTGTTTAAAACTTTCAAAAAAACAACTAACACATAAATAAAGATGCCTAACACTGCAGAAGAATTCATACCGAAATCACACCAGCATCATTTTGATAAATTATTGATTGTTTCAAAAAATTAAGTTATTAGAATGTGATAAAATATCACTTAATTATTATATTAACTCTTTTTTTTCTTTGACTAAATTTAATTACTTAACTAGTATACAAAACTAACACTTCTACTAACATTTTCCGGTTGCTCTCAAAAGAGTGAAAGTTTATTTAAGTGATAACTTGTTGGGTTTGTTTGTTTGACCAATTTATTATTATAAATCTAAAAAAATATGGAATATTTAAATAATAAATATGACTTTTGATTCGTCAACTATTTATTTTGTTTCATTTTCAAGAGCATCCTTTTCAAGGGTCATAGTTGGTGAGAAAGAATATACCAAGGAGCCATAGCCTGCAGTCAATGGAGGGTGCTTGATGGAACGGAATATTCGTGAATGTGCCCTGAAAAAAGTGTAGAAATTTAGTTAGCCAAATGCATCCTGTTAAATGTAGCAACTCATCAACTTCTTACTTTTCTTTCTGTGGCTACCAAATATAAAAATTCATTAAAAATATATTAATTTTCTTGGATGAAGATAATTTTTCTGTTTCCTATTCCATGAAAAGAAACCCTGATAGTGATAGGTTTCTACAATCTACGTACCAAAACAAATTAGAAAATTATAGAATAATTCATAGTTCCATAAATATACGTTCACATCATTCCTCTCACATGAACAGTAAGTCAATTTAATTAATAAAAGTAGGAGAAATTATATGGTACTAATTATGAATCACGTTGTTTATCCACCATTCTACTACAAGACTCCTACATATTTAAAATTGTTAAGTTAATTTATAATAAAAAAACATTTGTCTACTACTTCACTACAAGACTCCTACTTATTTAAAATTGTTGGGTCAATTTATGATAGAAAAAAAATTAATAGAAAGTGACTTCCACTCAACAATTTAAATATGTGGAAGTTTTTAGTGAAATTGTGAATAAGTGACATGATCCACCATGAAGACCGTATAATTTCTTGAAACAATGACTCATTTTTACGTGAGAAGAAGGAGCACACACTACACATTTATTTGGTCACACTTATTATACATTTTTCCACAACTGGTATAGGTTCCAGTTAACTCAACTGGTAAAAAATTTTATGGTTGAATAAGACATCTGAGATTTAATTGATTAATTTTCGCCTACACCAGAAATTAATTGGTGTTTTTGTCTGATGATAAAGAACACAATTATCAAATAAATATAAAGTCTTATAGAGTCATCTCTTTTTCTTTTCTTTTTTTCTTTCTTTTTGGGTGATAAGTTATGTTAGTAGCATGCATTTGTCTCACAAGTCACAACTAGGAACTAACTAGGTGATCTTATCATTTCACACATAAATAAAAAAGGTAGCTTATCAATCATCTTATAAAAAAATGTCCATATGGTAAATACAAATATTTTTCTTTGTCATATCATGTGTTCTTTTGACTGCATATATCATGACTTACGTATAGAATTTGGCTTTTAGACCACCCGCGAAGGCGTCAATAAAAAAAGCTGTGTTATAAGAGCATGAAGGAGTAATGGACGGCTGGTCTTGACTCTTGAGATAAGCTGACTCTAATTATAAGTTGTTTTGTTTTTTTAATTAGAATGAAGCCGACCCTAAAGTTAATAGAGGGGTGCTAGAGAAATACTACATAAGTAACATTATATTAATAAACTATTATATTATCGATCACAAAAAAAAAATATATATATATATATATATATTTAAACATTCATTTATTATGTTTTTAAAATCTACTAATTAATTCTTTTATATATATATATATATATATATATATATATATATATATATAATCATGTTTTTGTTATATCAATTTATTAAGATTATGTAGTATAATATATATATATATATATATATATAATTATAATCACGTTTTTGTTATATCAATTTATTAAGATTATGTAGTATAAAAATTTATAATATCTTTAATATTTTTTAAAGTAATAATATTGTCTACACTACTCTTTGTTGGGTATACATGTGAGTACAAGTCTCACAATGAGAAAAAATAAATAAATAAAGAAGTGAATTATGACAAAACTCATAAATCTTAGCGGGCTCATAAGCACAAATCTAAAGTCAAGCTATAAAGTATCAACTACCGCACTTTTATGGAGAAAAGATGTTACAAAAAATAATAGAATATAGAAAACCCAAATGCATTCCAGCCTCACTCTTTTAATTGATTAATTAAAGAAACTTAGGTTCATGATGATCACGTGTACGTATTATGTTAGGTTGCTTCTCAAAAAAAAAGGTTGCAACTCCCCCTAGATAATACTTCTTCCCTCAGGGTCAGATTAATTATACACCACGACATTAATTATATGAATTAATTAAAAACAATGAATAATATAGGTCAACCTAATTATTTTGTAGATTTTCTGCTAAACTCAGCCACGCATGAAATAACATATTTCACTACTCATCTTCCTATCCCCCACCTCTCCTTCTTTCTCTAGTATCTTTTATGGAAGAAAAAAAATTGGGTAAAATAAAAACTGGATTAATTGGTTACTAGTCATAGGTGTGAGCTACCTAATCCAACTAAATCCAAAACCCATTAGATTGATTGTGTGTAGAGTTTAGAAGAAAATTTGGATGAAGAAATAATTTTGCAAGATGATGACTATAATGATACAATTGACTTAGATGAAGTTTTTGAAATGTAGAGTTTTAATATATGACATTTACTCGTGATGATTGCTCTTTATTATTAGACCAAGATACTAATTGGTTTTTAGCATAAGTGAAAATAAAACTCAGATCTCTTGGTTAGAAATATTTAAATACACCAATTCAGCATTATCATCCATGTTAACTTCTTTGGAGATACAACTTGAGCCAAGATAATGGAAAAAGATTTGCTGCAAACTAAGTTACAAAACTCCTGCAAGAATACACACATGTCAATGCTTTAAATAGACACCTGTCCAGGCTTATATTTAAATGAAAAATTCATTGTTAAGATTGAATTTTTCATCAAATTGCTACTTGAAAGGTGTGCATTTTACAAAACTTGCTGCAACTTAGTTTGCAGCAAATCCTAGCTCAAGATAATTTGCAATTAAATGCATTACATTGGACATGGTGAATTCAATAATATAGTGATACTGCTATGGCCAAGTGGTTCAATGATAAACGGTTACTCCCATGTGGTTTGGTGAGGGATTCCTAGACATTGAGATATTTGTTTTGAGAAGATAGACATTGAGATTGATCTGTCTAGAACAATAGTTAACTTTGATGATAGTGATGTTAAGTTATGATTGAACGCACCTTAAAGAGCACATGTGATCCACGTTCTATCTGCACCTTTAAGGCATTGATTTTCAACAATAAAGACTACTCTGAACATGTTTTTCACAACTTACATTGGTCCCTAATCAATATGGACGGCTCATGTTTAAAGTCTAAAGTAGTAATAATACAATTCCACCATTTTTCTCAATGGTGGGTCCCCGAGAGTATTCGGACCAGAAAATTTCACGAAATATTCCTCTCACAATTTATGAATTCCACAATAGACGTCATCCATTATGAACATAATTGATTCATGGATCAAACGTTTCAGTTGATCTAAAAATGACAATATGTGCAAATTGGAGCCCAACCACTAAAACCAACTTTTAATTGAAAGTTAAGGGATTTTTTTTTTAAACGAGTTTAGCTTATTTTCCACACAAAAGCAAAAGCAAATATTGGATGATCGATATGGCTTTTGATTTGTCCACTATTTGTTTCATTTTCAAGGGTGTCATTTTTTTCAGCCAAAAAAGAAAGCACTATTTTCAACATTCATAGTGGGTAAGAAAGAATATGCTTGGAAAAAGAATTGAAAAATCTGTACGTAGAAATTTTAGGAAGCCCATCCTGTTAAATGTAGCAACTCTCACCTTTTTCAATTTTCTTAGATACATTACTAATTAATGCTTTCCTCACTTCACATTTTCAACATTGAAGAGTCTTTTCTTCTCCTATTTTTTTGGTGGGGTTGATAAGTTATGTTATTTACATGCATACATTAGTCAAACTAAGTTAGCTTATCATGTCACCACAAAAAAAAAAAAAAAAGTTAGCTTATCATCATATCATTAAAAAAAAAAAAATTCGTATTCCAAAGTAGAATATTTTTCCTTCTTTGTCAATCATTTGTTTATTGTCTGCATGTAATATATTATGCCTGCATCTTACGTACATATAAGTTTGGTTTCTAGAGCACCCTGAAAAACAAAAACAAAAAACTGAGGTAAGGAGCTATGAACGACAGGTTTTGACTCACGAGATAATTATATATAGCTGACCCTAATCTTGTAGTTTTTTTTTTTGGAAAAACCCTTAGTTAGTAGTATTGTCTTCTTTTTTTTCTTTTTTCTTTTTTTTTTGGGGGTAAAAATAGGATTGCATTGCATTAAATTAAAATAAAAGAGTTAAGACAAAACCTCTCATAGTACAAATACACTGAATTATATATAATACATCAATAAAATGATATATGTATAAGTTTGGTTTCTAGAGCACCCCTGAAAAACAAAATCAAAAAATAACAAGACAAAAAAACTGAGGTAAGGAGCCATGGATGGCAGGTTTTGACTCACAAGATAATTATATATAATTGACCCTAATCTTGTAGTTTTTTTTTTTTTTTGTTGAGAAACCCTTAACCAGTAGTATTGTCTTCTTTCTTTTCTTTTCTTTTTTTTTTTTTTTGGCAGAAAGAGGATTGCATTGCATTAAATTAAAATAAAAGAGTTAAGACAAAGCCTCTCATAGTACAAATCCACTGAATCATATATAATACATCAATAAAATGATATCTATATAAGTTTGGTTTCTAAAGCACCCCTGAAAAACAAAAACAAAAAATAACAAAACAAAAAACTGAGGTAAGAAGCCATGGATGGCAAGTATTGACTCACGAGCTATGTTTTAAAAATCAGACAAGACCGGCTAGTCCAACCGGTTGAACCGGGAACCGGAGGCCAGTTCGGTAAAAAGACCTAAAACCGGAGTTGAACCGATCAAAATCAGTCAAAACCAATCAAAACCGGAAATTAGAGACAAATCCGATTTTGTCTTCGGTCCGGTTTTTAAAACCATGCTCATAAGATGATTATAGCTGACCCTAATCTTGTAGTTTTTTTCTTTCTTTTTTTTTTTTTTTTTTTGGAGAAACCCTTAGCTAGTAGTATTGTCTTCTTTCTTTCTTTTTTGGTAGAAAGAGGATTGCATTGCATTAAATTAAAATAAAAGAGTTAAGACAAAGCCTCTCATAATACAAATCCATTGAATCATATATGATACATTAATAAATGATATCCGTATAATTTTGGTTTCTAGAGCAACCCTGGAAAAAAAAATTTGAGGTAAGGAGCCATGGACGGCAATTTTTGACTCACAAGATAATTATAGCTGACTCTAATCTTCTAGTTTTTTTTTTTTTTTTTTGGTAGAAAGAAGATTGCATTGCATTAAATTAAAATAAAAGAACTAAGACAAAGCTTCTCACAGTACAAATCCATTGAATCATATATAATACATCAATAAAATGATATCCGTATAAGTTTGGTTTCTAGAGCACCCCTGAAAAACAAAAACAAAAAATAACAAAACAAAAAACTGAGGTAAGGAGCCATGGACGGCAATTTTTGAGTCACGAGATAATTATAGCTAACTCTAATCTTGTAGGGTTTTTTTATTTTTTTTTATAGAAACCCTTAATTAGTAGTATTGTCTTTTTTCTTTTTCTTTTTTTGGTAGAAAGAGGATTACATTGCATTAAATTAAAATAAAAGAGTTAAAGACAGCCTCTCATAGTACAAATCCATTGAATCATATATAATACATCAATAAAATGATATCCATATAAGTTTGGTTTCTAGAGCACCCCTGAAAAACAAAAACAAAAAATTGAGGTAAGGAGCCATGGACTATAGGTTTTGACTCACGAGATAATTATGGCTAACCCTAATTTTGTAGTTTTTTTTTTTTTTGAGAAACCCTTAGTTAGTAGTATTGTCTTTTTTTTTGGTGGTAGAAAGAGGATTGCATTGCATTAAATTAAAATAAAAGAGTTAAGACAAAGCCTCTCATAGTACAAATCCACTGAATCATATATAGTACATCAATAAAATGATATCCGTATAAGTTTGGTTTCTATAGCACCCCTGAAAAACAAAAACAAAAAATAACAACACAAAAAACTGAGGTAATGAGCCATGGATGGCAAGTTTTGACTCACGAGATAATTATAGCTGACCCTAATTTTGTTTTTGTTTTTTTTTTTTGGAGAAGCCCTTAGCTAGTAGTTTGGTTTCAAAAGAAGGGATATATAGGATGAGTATTGAAATATGTTATTTCAAAAACCTCTCCCTTTTTCAGACTCGGACCGTTCATTGAACCATAAAAGGGAGAAGTTCAAGGTTTTTGAGGTCGAACTGGGGTCGAACCGTGATGACGTCATAATTAATTTAATAATTAATTAAAGCCTAAATATAGATATTAAATTTATAAAACTAGCAAAATTGACTAATATATCTATATATGTGAGGAAAATTTAATGATTTTCAAGCATATATTTAATAATTAAATAATAAAGTTAATAAAATAAAATAATAACCATGAAAACATTAAAATTTATGATTAATTTTTGAAGTAAAGTTGAATATCTTTGAAGGATTTTAATTATAATTTTGTCTTATTCCTTATAAGAGATGGATAATTTAATTAAGTAGAATAAAGTTGTATTAAGTTGTTTTTATAAAAAAAAAAAATTGCTAAGGGGTTGGATCACACAGTTTTAGGGGTTCAATCCCGGTTTTAGGGTTCACGGAATTGCCAGTTTGCCACATATGTCCGGTTCTTTATGCTTAAAAAACCGAATTTCCATCTAGTTCTCGGTTTTTACAGTCCAACCTCCCGGTCCGGTCTGGGTCTGAAAACTTTGCTCTTTCCTCCGGTATCTTTTATGGAGAAAAAAAAAATGTGTGTGAAATAAAAACTGGATTGATTACTAGTAATAGGAGCAGGGACCTGCTAACCCAACCATATATAGAATATATAAGCTTGATTGTGTTTAGAGTTTAGATTCTTTAGAAGCTCAATTCAAACATGATTTGCGCCGCTTTATCTGTAGTTTTAAAGGAGCTTGATACCTCTTCTACTATTTGAGGACTCATATAGCCATATTTCTTAAAACTGTTTATAAAGATTGCACGCAATCTGGGTAACGTCCTCCAGTTAAATTGAAGAATTTTTTACAAGATCATGACAAGGTTAGTAAGATACATAGGACACAAGTTGAAGCAAACAGCCAAAATCATCGAAGGTGTTGATACAGCAAACTTCAGCATTAAATTTTGCAACTCTAGCTAGGTTTGAAAAACCAAAAATTCACGCAAATGACGTATCAAAGTTGAAGTTATTACTTTTTGATTAATCCGGCAGTTAGATTTGACTGGTTCTTTTTTTTTTTTTTTTCCCTCTCTTTTTTGGGTTGTGTAACTTGTGTTAATGTGCATGTTAACAAAGTTTTATGTTTTTTTTTTTTTTTTTAAAGCAGCCTTATAGGTTGTGGGCCAGCTTCATAGAAAAAAAAAAATAAATATTAAAATAAGTTGTGGAACTAGTTTTCTATCTTTTTCTTCTATTTATCTAATTTTTTTTATTAAGTAGGACCCATATTAGTTCAACCTTGTACCTCTCGGTACTTTATAACATTTTCCTCCTTTTTTTTTTTAGTTAGGTAGATAGTCGGTGAAGAGATGATGGATTTTAAACTACATACATAGAGCATCGTAATTTATAAAGAATGTCATTACCACTAAACTATCTTTAAAACCCTTCTAAGATTATTTCAAGGTATTCTATTTTGATAAATGGTTCATCTTTAAATTCTAAAACACTACTAATACAATTCTACCATGCATTTTCTCAAGGGTGGGCTCTCGTTAAAAGGCTAGTGTTATTTTCGATAATTTATTTGCATAGTATTTAATATTTATCATAATATAAAGTTTTTGGTAACTTTTATGTTTAATATATTACAAAATGTTAAAAGATTATTTATTTAAAAAAAAACTAAAAAAAGCCAAACCATTTGCTAAAAATATGAGACAAAAGGCAAAAGTTTTTTTAACAATTCTCAAAAGCACACTATGTTGCTTTGGGTAAAACCACTATCGGGCCAGCCGCTTAAACCAACAGTTAATTGAACATTATTCTTTTTTTCCATTTTTAGGTTGGAGTAAACCGAGTTTTGCCTTCCTCCAATACTTTGACAATTCAATCTCATGACCCATCTTGTATTCCTGTTCCAGGACAGAAGCCTTACCCATGAACTGGTGTAAGGAACAAGCGTGTTTGGGAACCATAATTACAAAATAGATAGCACTCGAATTTAATACATCTGAACTCAGTATATCTCAGCATTGTTGGTGTACCGAGGAAAGCATTTTCCATCTTAATTCATTTGCTTGTGTGCCAATGAAAGCACGCCAAAAATCATAATTTGTGTTCCATCAAAAATTAAAAGAATAATAAAAAGAAAAACAAAAATAAACAAAATTCGAAAGCTTTCATTCCTTATCCATGATAATGAGCCTGCTCCTGTGCACAACTTACTATTGGGGAGATTCGTTCCTGATTAGTTCACCTGCACAAGGCATTCTAGCCTACCATCAGAGTTGATCCTCGAACTCCACTAGGGATTATGGACAATCCAGCGATGAAAATCCGACACAACTAGAGTTATTAAAAACCAATTGACCAAATGATACACATTTGATTTGCAGAATGAGGCTCCTAGACAAGCTACAAAAATTGCATAAATTACAATAAGTTGAATTTTTTTTAGTAATCTTCTTATTGCAGTAGGGAGGGAGATGAAAGCACATACAAAAAGAGCAGAAAGAAGCAACTTAGTTCATGCATTGGACTCGAATCAATAAACGATCCTAATTGCTGAACCACTTGTTGCCTTAGGAAACCTCAACTGCATCCCGCAGCCTAATCCTATGTCAGCTTGTATTGCAAAAATTGATGCCATAACAGATACATATTTCATCAGTAATATCATTTCAAAACAACCTGTGGATTGGAAATTAAATTTGGTTGCTGGATTAGCTGATGATCATTTTGTTAAGAAATTCAGCTTGCTCAGGAAAATACTCCAAAATTTCATCCTTGGTCACCCAAACAAAATCCTCACACTTCCCAATTTTGAACTTGTTGGTTGCAATCACTTGGGACTTGAAGAAGAATCGCTGACAAATTAATAAAACAATCCGGGGCTTAAGATTAAAATTGATGCAACAATTATCAATATTCAATAAGTTACATGAATTGCAAGCATAATGCTGCCATATACATTTGGCAAAAGCCAGGGAAAAGTAAAACAAATATCAAGAAAATATACCTTAAAAGATGGAGAGTCTGACTCACTCTCTGTTGGCTGTATAACCATATGACCCATCGGAGCATTTCCAACAAAATATGTGTGGGAAAGGTCTCCAATCACAGATTCCAATGCAGTCTCCGCACACTGCAAACAATAAAATTTAATATGAAAAGAAAAGAGAGAGACAGGGAAGGAAGAAGAAGCAACTAAATAAATAGCAACTCTCACCTTACGCAATGTTTCCTCAGTTTCATAAACTTTTTCTGGAAAATGCCAGACAGGCTTATCACTAGGAACTCCACATGCTTTGCCATAAAGAAGAAGATAAAGTCTTCTGTCAAGTGCTCTCTGCAGTGACCTAATGTGAAAAAGACATTAAAAAAAAAAGTTCATAAATTTGCAAATCAAACTGTAGCAACCCATATGAAAATATCAAAACAAGTTTCCATTAGCCAATATTGAATTTCGCTACTCTTATAACTTTAACAACATATGGCCTTTAGAAATACAGATATTATAAACATGTTTATGAATTATTGCTTTTTATAAAATCACTTGGCTATATAAAGGAAAATTATGTCAGTGTTTTATTATGCCTATCCAAAGCCCAAATGAGCAAAGTTGCACCAAGAGTTAAGACTATCACAAGACTTTCCATCAATCACCAGACATGAATCTATTTAGGAAGGTCTTATACTAATCACACTAAGAGATGATGCTGCTTCAAGTAAAGAAAAAGGGAAAAGCAATAAAATAAATAAATAAGTCCACTTGTGACACCACAGAATTTCTCACATGACATGCTTGCTATTTTGTAAAAAAAAAAAAAATATGATCTACTGTTAATGAAAGATGTAATATTGGGACCAAGGTTACACACTTGCGCATAAATTGACTCATATCAATTATGTAAACTACATTTTTTTTTTAAAGTTCTTAACCAAATTACAGAAGCTATTAGAGATCTAGGTTTAAATTAATATCACTGTATGGAACATCCTCACAAGATCAATGACTTCTATATAAATTTTCATATTTGTTACATATTGCTAATCTACCCCCCATAATCATTATAAAAAGCCAATAATAGAAATTGAAAACAAAGAAATTCATCTGGTATTAACAAGGGGAGAAAAAATCTGCTTCATACTTCTTATCATTCTTTTTGTCAGCTTCAGTGATCCGTGGAGCTGGTACATAATCCATTTGGTATTCACCTTTTCCCCTGTTCATGAAATTCAGTTGCATACATAAAGTTGTTCAGACAGGGTAAAAACATGGCAACTTCTACTGCATCTATATGAGATGGATAGAGTGTGCATATATAACCAGTAAACTATGACTTACAAGCACAGTTTTACACAAGTAGTTTGCAAGAAGAAAAAATGGATTAGTAATGCAAGCATAAAATTTACTGATTGATATCTTCAACATAACACAAGAAATTAGCATTTCCCCTAACTAGATATGCAAAATGTAAGATTCACACAAAGGAAAATACAAATGTGTCATGACAGAAACACTCTTTACAGAGTTCTTGAAGCAGAATATAGACAAAGACCAACAGTCTTACAGATTTCAAACAATGTTTCAGCCATAAAGCAGTAAATCCAAGTCTCCAAATCTCAATTAAGCAACAAAAAGGCTTAATTACCCCTTTTGAGACACACCCCAGTTACTCCTAATATACTAACACTAGTCCCAAAATCTTAAACTGATAAGAAATTGTGAATTTAATCACTTAACAATTCTAAAAATGCCAAACATATACTTTTTTACTTAGAGCTACACCATTCCCCATGGTCCAAGCATAAGTGTCTTTCATCCAACAGAATTTTGACAATTGCTAATGAGATAGGTTGTATTGGTGTACAACAAAATTGATGTCACTGGTGGTTGTAATGAAAGCGCTGTTGCACTAATCACAATCTGCAAACTCAACAACTAGCTTTAATTCCAAATATTTTGGGTCGGCTATGAATCCTCAACAGATTAGTTACTCAACAATTTGCCAAAAGAAATTGTGAAATTTGTCGTGTGTATAGCATTGTTTTCAGATGAATGAGTGTGTTTTATTTTCAAAAATATGAAACAATGGTTTATATACTAGCATTAAATATCCCAAAGATAACAATGACCATAAGATTGGACCCAAAAAAAGAAATACATATTGTAAATCAGAGATATCAATCAATAACTAGCAATTGTATTAGAAATCATTGAAAAGAAAATAAGTTAGGCTTTCCAATACTAAAATTAAAGCTGAAATTGATATATTGAGCTAGAGATTCTTTTTTAAAAAATCACTTTTAATTAAAAAGAAAAAAAAAAAACAGAACTTACCTAGAATTAGACTTATCTAAAAGCTCATCTGGATATCTACGTCGATATTGCTGTCGCCACCGAAACCTAAAACCCCCCAAAAAAAAAAATTGAATGTTAGAATCAGAAAGGTTTGGTGCTCAAAATCTGTTACTAAAACGCATTATAATGTTGGGGAAATGGTAGATTGAAACAGAGCCTTACGAGAACTCCTGAAAGGCGTAAACGACAGGGTCGATTTTAGGGATCACAACCGGAAGTCTCTCGAACAGTACGGAGGCTACGACCTTCTCCGCCGCCGCCGCCGGCTTCTTTGTGCAGAACCCTCGTGCTTTCGTCAACGACGTTAACGATCTCTGCATTTTTTTTAGATCTGTAACAATACAATATCTGTAAATTGAAAATTTATTTTGAATTTTTTTGGGTTTTGCTAGAAATGAGCCATAACAGAGAAATGATTTAGTTATGAAGAAGAAGAAAGAAGTCTTGGAGTGGAGTGGGAGTGGAGGTTTTACCGGAGGGTTTTTCTTTCACTTATTGGGCTGGATGGCTGGCCCATTTGGGATTTTCTTGGGTTTGAGATGCAAGTTTTTGTGGTTGTTTGGGCCTTTTAGAATAATGGGTTTTGTACAATAAAAGTAAAAAAAAAAAATTCAAACAATAAGTCCTGTTTGGGGCACTATTTCGAAAAATAAAAAAAATAATAATATTACACGTATTTTCATATATTTTTTCATCCACATGTATTTTCACATATATTTTCAAAAAAAAAAATACATATTTTTAAGTGTATGTACCAAACACCCTTTAAATATTTCAACTTATGATTTTATGAGGTCTGCTCTATGATGATTTTATGATGGCAAAATTTGTTTACGAGATAAAACATGTTTTAGAAAAGTTTTTTTTTTTAATTATATTTAGTTTGGTCATCCTAAGAAAAATTTCTAGTTGGGCCACTTTTTGGCAATCAATAATCATATGCTAAGAGCACTCACAATAAGGTTGCTAAAATGACTAGGGGTGTTTGGTAGAGTAGTTTAAGATATGATTTTTGTAGTTTTTTGAAATTTGTTTGGATGAAAAAGTGTGTGAAAATGTATGTAAAATTATTTAAAATGTAAAAATATGAGTTTAAGTTAACTCACCAAACAGGACCTAAATAGTTATTTTAGCAACCAAAACACCAAAAATACAGACCACAACAAAAGAGGTAAACCTAAAAAATTATAACTGATTGTTACAGTGGGCTGCTATCTCTAGCAACCCACTGTGGTATACCCAAAAAATCATTTTTTATTCTCCACACGCTCACAAATCACTTCACACGCATAAAAGGTTTTTTTTTTTTTTTTTCTTTTCTCTCTGCTTTCTCACTTCTCCTCTACTCTCTACTCTCTCCTCTCCGCTCCGACCTCAACCCATGTGAAATCAAATTGTGGACATCAGCGTTGAGGTGAGATCAAATTCGTGGGCATCTACGTTGAGGTGAGATAGGATTCATGGGTTGCCGTGCTAGTAGGTTTTGGTTGTTGGTGCAAGTGGATTCGTGGCTTTGGGTTGGCAGTGCTAGTGGGGTTGGCGGTTCTAGTGGATTCGTGGGATTGGGTTGCTGGTGCTAGTGGGTTTTGGTTGTGTTTTCTGGGTCTGAGTTACTATGTTTTCTAGGTTTGGTTAAGTGTATTTTTCTCGGTCTAGTGCTAGTGGGTTTCTCAATTTGGTGCTGGGTTTTTCTCAATGGCAGTGACTGTAATGGTGGATTTCTTGGTAGAGCTGCTGGGTTTTTTTGTTTGGATTTCTTGGCCATGTTGCTTTGTTTTTAATGGGTTTTGTGGTGGGTTGTTAATGCCGGGGGTTGTGGTTGTGGCGGTAGTTTTGTTTTGAGTTTTTTGTTTTGCAGTGGGTTGTGACTGCCACGGTGGCGGCAGCGGCTACAGTGTTGTAGTTGTTATTTATTGTGTTAGATATTATTTTATTGTGTTGTTTATATTATTTTAATGTGTTAAATGTTAATATAAAACCTTTGTTGTAAGATATATTATAAAGTGAGTTTTTAAAATAGATACAGCAGTGTTTTGAGTTATTAAAAACTAAAATTTTTAAATATTTTACTGTGGATGTTCTAATGCATGCATTAGCAATGATAAAGATTTGGAAAAATAAAAAACAAGATCTTATAGAATTCACCGTTTATTTCTTCTAATATGTCTTTTATTATTCACTTTTTTCTAAATATATATGGCTTTCAATTGCATGCCTGATTTCTCATTTTTTAGAAAGAATTCGACACACCACTAGGTGAGTTGGGTTGGATAGTATCTCCTTATACCTTCAACGCATGGAGAACATGAAAACCTTAGCTAATGCCCAAAGTCCTAGACTATATTGATAGCCCCTAGGGCCTAACCCTTCCAATACGGCTTGAGTGATTTATTTTTTAGAAAAAAATCCGACATACCACCGGTGAATTGAGTAAATAGTACCTCCTTATGCCCTATGCCTTAAAGTACATAGAAAACACCTAAGCCTCAATTCGAGCCCAAAAAGGGCCCAAAAGTCCTAGATTATTCTCATATGGCTTGATTTATTTATTTATTTTTTTATTATAGAAAAAGCCCATATGACTTGATTTAATTCCCAAGAAAGAAACTCCTATTCGAGAAGGAAAAGTAGAAAGCAGAGACCATTCACAAAAGGAAAAATAGAATAAAACAACGTACGCCCACCAATCACTCCTTGACCTTGTGACCCAAGTCTTGAACCAAGGTCGGTGTTTCTCTCTTCCAGTATATAAAAACATACCCAAATATCAAAAGCCCTTAAAAAGTTAAAAAAACAAAGACTCAAAGCTCCTGTCTCAAAAATACAAAAGTTTATCAAAAAAAACTCAAAGCTCTTGTGACTTTTACGTTAGATTCAATGGCTGGCCTTCAATATTACTTCTTTCCTACAGATTTCTTTTACCCTCGTCCAAGTTCTACCAATGGCGACAACACTAGCAACCCGGTTCTTCATGTCCAAACTCAGAAGGCAGATACAGAAAATATTGAAAAGTGCAAAATTGCGGTCCATAACGATGTACAAGGCAGCAACAAGCTTTATTATCAACCTTCTACTTCTTGCACAGCACTAGTTCCTTATCCATGCATAATAAAGAAAGAGTTGCGCATGCGTAGTAAAAGGTCCATTGTGGCAAACTGTTGCAACAACAACTACTGTGGTTAAACCCTTTTTCTTTCTTTGTTTTTAGGCTTTGATTTAGCTGTGAATTAGGGTCTTTCTTGGATTTTATTTATTTTTTTACTTTTGTTTTGTAGTATGTATCTCTATTTTTTGTTTTTGTTTTTTTTTTTTTTTTAAATTTCGTTGTCGATTTGAAATTTTGAAGGATGATGTTTAATTCAAAGTTCAAACATTCTTTATTGGATTGTTTTGTCTACTCTGTTATGTCAGTGACTCTAATCTCAAACTGGGCTAATTTATAGTGTTACAATCCTACGAGAATAAACGCTATTGATGGTTTATTTTTTCAATTTCAATCATTAAAATTTGTGACATTAAATAGAAAAAGCACATAATTGTATGATGTTACAGTTTTTAGCTTCTTTTTTTTTTTTTTTGGCCAAGCAATCCATAATTTGTTTGTGTTCCTTCTTAAGGTAAGTGAATCTTTTACAACCTTTAATATAATATATTTTGACCAAATCTGAACATGGTTCTTTATATATATATATATATATATATATATTTTATTTAAACAGGAGACTAAAATAAAAGAGTGGCCGGTTGTTACATACTTTTAACGTGTGTTATGAAAATATTGTGAATTAATAAATAAAAATTTTAATTTGATAATTTATAGAAAATTATTTACCCAGTTAAAAAGAAAAAAAAAACAAAACCAAATGCAATTTTGTATAAATTTTCAAGTGGTTTGAATTCCAATTAATTTAATTAAAAATTATCTTTTTATGTTTTATTTTTTAGAGAGAATTTTAACCTATAGCTCCTTAGACCAACTGATACCTACAAAATTTTTTATTCAACTATAAAAGACTTTACCAACTGATACTCACAAAATTATCTTATTATTAATTTCAAATCATATACAATATTTATTAGTCTATTTAGACTAATTTTATGTCTTTTTTTTTTTTCTTTACAATAAGTGGGGTGGAGGAATTCAAATCAAAACCCCCAATTCTCCCAATTAAAAAAAACAGATAACAGAGCTCTTGTTAATGCACCAATAAATGGGCTTTTTTTTTTTACCAAAAAAAAAAGAAAAAAAAGAAAAAAGAAATGACCCACTTTCATCTAAGCGCATATGGATTCGGTAATATGTACGGTCCAATTTACTGTGGACCTTCCCATATGACATTTTATTTATTCCAGAAGACCTTCCCCATGTGACTTGATTTAACACCCAAGAAAGAAAGTTCTATTCGAAAAGGAAAAGTAGTAGAAAACAATTTCTATTCAGAAAAGGGAAGAACAAAACAAAGTTCGCCCACCAATCACTCCTTGTGGCCCAAGTCATGACCCAAAACCATTAAAATATAGCTACAGATCAAAAGCCACAGGTTTGTCTTTCTGTGTTCCAATATATATATATATATATATATATATATATATATATAAACCATCAAAATATAGCCACAGATCAGAAGCCCCTAAAGAAAACCAAACCAAGACTCAAACCCTTTGTAACTTTTGTGTTAGATTCATCAATGGCTGGCCTTCAATACTACTTCTTTCCTACAGATTTCTTTTACCCTCGTCCTAGTTCTACCAATGGGGACAACGCTAGCAAGCCGGTTCTTCAAGTCCAAACTCAGAAGGCAGGTGCAGAAAACATTGAAAGGTGCAAAATTGTGGTCCATAACGATGTGCAAGGCAACAACAAGCTTTGTTATCAACCTCCTCCAGCTTCCACTTCTTGCACAGCACTAGTTCCTTCTACATGCATAATCAAGAAAGAGTTTCGTCGTAAAAGGTCCATTGTAGCAAACTGTTGCAACAACTAACTGCGGCTAAACCTTTTACTTTCTTTGTTTTAGGCTTTAATTTAGCTGTGAATTGAGGTTTTTCTAGGATTTTATCATGGCTTTTGTTGTAGTATGTTTATTTCGTTGTCTTTCTTATCTAAAAAGCATCCATTCGGTAACATCTTTGATTTGAATGATGAAGTTTATTCAAAGTTCAAACCTTCTTTATTAGATTTTTTTATCTACTCTTTTTATATTAATTCAAATCTCAAACTGGGCTAAGTTAGTGTTACAAACCTACGAGAATAAACGTTATTGATGGGTATATATTTTTCAATTTCAACCATCAAAATCTGTGATATAACTGTATGGTGTTACAATTTTTGGCCTTTTGTTTGTGTTGTTATCTTTCTCATTACTATATTGGGTAATTACATATTCCTTCCTTAAAATTTAGAGAAACGACATTCTCCCTTTTTGTTTATATTAATAATGAAATATTCTAAATTTTTATAAAAATTTTTTTTTACCATTGTTAGGAAAAAAAAAATAACCGATAAATTTAGAATAAAAATACAAAATTTATTAAGCACTAAAACACTTACAATAGAAAATCTCTCCATAACTTGTTGAAAAAAGGAATTCCTTTCTTTGGTTGTGCATTCCCACTTCCCTCTTGAGTTGGTGTCTCTGGTTCATATCTAGCCAGACGCAAAGATTTGCATGTCTCTTGCTAGAGATTGTATCTCTTTTAGTTTGCCCCAAGACCTCTTAATTAATAAATAGACTACATCGAGGGAGTCTAAACCACCAAAGTGAATATTCACTCAATAATAATATTTTTTAGCTTTTTTTATTAATCAACATCAAAACATATAAATAGATGACTTTACAAGATAAAACTGACAGTTAAATTCAAAAGAAACCTAATTTTTATCTAAAACAAATAGATAAGATACATTCAACTAACAACCTTACAATTTATCCTATTCATTATCTGATTACCCAACTCTTAATAACAAAAATAAAATCTTTAATAATTAAATAAAAACTAAGCACGTAACACAAAGAGTTACCCATGGAGAGGCGCAAAATGTAAAAGAAAACAATATATATATACACACACGAAGTAGAACTTAAAATCTACAAAAATGCCTTGGCTACTTCAATATACCACCTATGAATACAAAGAAATGCTCATGTAGATAATAGCAGAATGACAAAAGAAGGAATCAGTCCTTAATCAAAGATGATGTTAGAGTTAGGATGGTTCTTGTAAAAATGTGAAAAACATCCATTCAAAACAGTGTTATGTATCGGTTAAGAGATTCTTTCTTTATTCTTAATAACGCTACAGAGTATGTTAGGCTATGAAGCACGGGTGCGTTTCGGGATTCGGATGCGGGTACGGGTGCGGGACTCGGCAATTTCTGAAAAAGTAGGGTGCGGGTGCGGCGATTAAAAAATTATTAAAATTTATATTTTTAATATATTGCTAAACATACTTTTTTCACATTACATAAACATATACTAAATTTAAGAACAATAGTAAATAATAACTAGAATACAACTCCATTATATAAACATTCCATGATGTTTGAAAATTAAAATACAACTCACAAGTTTGAAACTAAAACAAAATAAAAGATACATCAACAAGACAATCAACAAGACAATAAAACACCAACTTCATCATCATCAAGATCAATAACTTTACTTCAAACTTCACTTTCACTAGTAGTAACACTAGTGCTAACATTCCCAATAACCATGGCTTCCAACTCTGGCTAATCAAGTGTAAGAGCTGCATTCTCAAGAATTCCAGCTCCTCCATGTATGTCGCTCTCATTCCAAGAGTCTCCTGCAATATCCCACATCTTTGTATCTCTATTTATGTACTCCGCATTGCGCCTTGATAAGAGTCGAAGATTAGAATGCACATATACCAAATCCTCAGCGCGTGCAGGAGCCATTTTGTTTTTTTTTAAGGAATGAATAAATTTGTATGTGCTCCAATTCCTCTCAGCACATGAGGATGAACAAGGTTGTCCAAGAAATTTAAGGGCAAGGGTTTGAAGAGTTGGAAATGCGGAGCCATGGTATTGCCACCAAACCAAAGGTTGTAAGACCCACCTATCTGTCAAGACAGCTGGTGAAGGAAACCTCCCTCCTAAAAATGCAGCAAACTCAGACTTCACCACATTTAATTCATTCACATCTTCAAAGAATCGATCCAAACACTTGCTCCTTTCCATAGAAATTTCATGATCTCGATGTGGAGGGATGCGTTTTGAATTCTCCAAAAGCCATTCAGTGGAGTAATATCTAGAGTTAAAGATTAAAAAACAAATATAAATGAAATGTGTGTTTTACTAGAAGGAGGAACTAAAGAAAATAGAAAATAAATGTACTTACCTAGGATTTAAGGAATGAGCCAAGCAGTGTAGTGGAGTACAATTTTTAGTCCAACGATCAATAAGTATATCATACACCACACTCCAAAATGAGCTATACTCATCATCTTTCAAGCCTTCATGTCGATATATTGCTACCTTCACCTTCTCTATCATTGAATCCCACATCTCATACACAAGATGAAGACAAGGTTTATCTGTGTTAGCTACTCGTATTATATCATAAATAGGTGCTATGAATTCAAGGATATAATCAACCTTATCCCACCAAAGATCACTTAGAATCATCTCCTTCACCTTTTGAGCTTTTCCAACATCATCCTCCCTATAAGAAGCCCATTGCTCACTAATAGCCATGGCTTGAAGGCATCTTTTTATCAACTTCAACCTTTTTAGCATTATAACAACCGAAGCAAATCTAGTATCAGCAACTTGGAGCAATTTTAATGGACAAAATTCATTAAACATTGCCAACCTCATTAATTGGTTCGTGATAAAAACACGCATGAAGGATGTATCATCAGCAATACGTGTAATCCAACTGCATTCCTCATATGTAACTTCATTCTTTTCAGTGTTTTTTGTTGTACAAATATTCTTCAAAACTAGATTGAGAGTGTGGACAACACAGGGTGTCCAAAATATTTTAAGATACTCACCCTCAATAAGAGCTCCAGCAGACTTCATCACATTAGCATTATCAGTGATGACTTGGACAACTTTCTCATGTCCAATCTCTTTTATAGCATCCTTCAACACCCCAGCAATATAATGTTTGTCTTTGAACTCACCTGACCCATCAATTGTCTTAATAAACACTGGACCCCCATCTGATACAGCCATAATATTAATAAGAGACCTCCTTTATGGATCTGACCATCCATTAGAAACTATACTTACACCATTTTCAACCCAAAAGTCCTTAATTGGTTTCAAAAGTCTATCAACATGAGTTTTTTCTCTTTGCAAAAGTGTTGTTCTCAAGGCATTGTATCTAGGAGGAACATAACTTAGAATGCTATGAGTAACGGCATATGAATAGGAACTACAATAATATGGGTTCCTTGCAAAGTTAAACGAAATCCCACCGGTGTAAAACATCCTAGCAATTTGACTATCCAATTCATGTCTAGCATTATTCTGGAATAATTTCTCCGCCGTAGGATTCACAACCTTCCTCCTCTTATTACCATCAAAGGGATTTGTACTATTACTCTCTTCTTGTGTCCGAAATGGGGAACTACTCCCAATAGGCCCACGGCTTGGGGGAGGTGGGGGTAAGGGAGTTTGTTTTCTCCGTTCTCTTTCTAACTTATCATTCTCAACCTAATCATGCATTTGCTGCATTTCCAACCTATGGCTCGGTGTCACACTAGGGCATACTTTAATACCTTTATTAACAATTCTTAATAAATGAGCCTTAACCCTAGAATAGGATCCCAAATAAATATTACCACAATAGTTGCACTTAAAGTGTGTGTTTCCACCTGATTTAATAGTAGAACCAGATGGCTTTTTTATTTTAGTCACATACTGCCAAAGAGGAGCTTCATCATTTGGCACTCCTTCATTAGATGAAGGTGAACTTTTTGTGCTAGTAGCTTCATCCATTGCAAATTCAACAGATTCAATTTAATCTACAAATAATTTCCAAATATATAATAACTATTAACTAAATAAAAAATCAAACCCCAATGTCACAAGACTCACAAAAAAAAAATTTTAAAAAATCAGATCATCACAAATTTACAACACAATCACAAATCTGAGTAATAATAACTATTAACTAAATAAAAAATTAAACCATTGTGTCACAAGACTCACAAAAAATAAAATAAAAAAAATCAGCTCATCACAGATTCACAACACAATCACAAAACATAATAACTATTAACTAAATAAAAAATCATCTATTAACAATTAACTAAGAGTGTGAGAGCGAGAGCTATGATACCTGACAGTGAGGGGAGACGAAGAGCAAGGGAGACAAAGTGGAGCGCTGAAAAATGAGATGTGCTGAAGAGTGAAGGCAGAGAATGAGAAAGAGCTAGCTGAAGAGTGAAGGCAGAGAGTGGGAGAAAGGCGCAATGAAGAGGCAAGGCTGGGTCGGCTGAGACTTGAGAGCAGAACCGGACTTGAAAAAAAATTGAAGAGAGTTTTGGCTGAGAGTGATCTGTGAGGGCTATAAGCATAAAGGGTTTCTAATTTTTCTTCCAAATGCACCGTTTGCCCATTGTTTGGTTTTTTTTTTTGAATTTCGGCCATATCGGTGTTGCGCCCGATACGGACCGATTTAGGCCGAATCGGCGGGAATCGGCCCTATTTTGCTCGCGTTGGCCCGAATCGGCGCCATATCAGCGCGAATCGTGCCGAAAATATTAATTTTTTAATGCCCGACGCGGCACGGACGCGCAGACAGCGGCGTCGTTGCACGTCCCCGCGTCGGGCCACATCAAACGCGGGTGCGGCGGCCCAAATGCCACACCCATGCTTCCCAGATGTTAGGTGAAAGGTGTTTTGCAGCTTTACCTATTGTTGCCTTGTTGGGTCAATTTAATGAGTTTCTGTACTAATGGTATATCTATTTTGTTTTTTAATAAAACAAATTTATCTAGAAAACAGAAAAGCAACCTCAAGAAGGCTCATGGGTGGAACAGCATTCCATGTTAAAGAAATCCAGCAATGCCATATTTGAACATTAGGTTGGTAGGGTATCTCTATTTTTCTATGGCGTGAAGACTGCCATGTTTATGATGCAGCTAACTTCATCCAAACCAAAGTTTCTGCTGTGATTTACCATGGCATGTGGAGACGGGCTCTAGCCAGATCAAAACCTCTTGTTCAAATCCAAAGTAAACTTAAGCAGCGTTTGGATAGCGTTTCAGTTTTGGCTCTACGTGTTTTTTTTTTCCTTTCTGAGAAGCCCTCCATCATGTCTGTCAGTGGGTCTCATGCACTACGCACAAGACCCACTACCACTTTGAATGTCCACACATTTTACTAGAATGGCACTGTTTGTGGGTCCTGTGTATTGTTCACGGATCTACAAACATCTTTTTCACTAAAACTTTAATTAAAAATGAGTCTCACGGTACTATTCACACATTTAAATATTATTTTGCTACAGTGTTAATCGTTTTCACTTTTCACTTTTTCAGCAAAATAAGCGATACCCAAACGTACTCTTATTCTAGTACAGAGAAGCTTGTGTGACATAGGTGCCTGCTCCTTCGGGGAAGTAATTTCTGTTCTTTACTACAATATGGTAGAAAATATAAAAAAGCAGATGAGGTGCACCAACTTGATAGTTATACCTCATCACTTTACAATTTTAATCCCACCAAAATTATACACATTTAATCCCACCAGAAGGAATATTAGCTATGAATATCCTATTAGAAGATTCTCATAGTATCACTGAAGAATTTGGATATATCCACTGCGTTCAACAAAAACAGAAGGAATATTGGGTCTGAATATTCCATTAAGAGATTCTTCATGGGAAATAAGGTTTACCAACATGATATTTTGGATTCTTCAGCCGATAATCTTCCTGTTGTTCTAAATAAACACAACTGTCCTCTTTTATTAAGCTTTCTCTTAGGCATTTCAAAAAACACATGGAAACAGAGAGAAAAAGAGATTTGAGATTAATTTCCTACAATTTTTTAGCAACAAAACAGAGAGCAAGCTTTCAATGGTAACACTAGTCTTTAATTCCACCAAGTATCCAGCTAATGAGTAAGAAGTTCTAACCAAGCTTAGAAATGTGCACAACAATTGAGAATTATCAAATGTAAGTAGCCACATAAATGAAAGAAAAACTAAGGCCATGTGCATAAAAAAGTTAAACCTAATGGACTGCAAAAACTAAACAAAGAACAGTAGAAATTAATAATATATACAGATACTGCAATACTAACCACACAAAAGTACCAAGAATATGATACAATTCATCGCAAAAATCTACCAAAATTATATAGTTTCTTTTCCCATTCCAAAAAATAATTTATATATACAAAATGTAATGTCTGCAATTGCCCACATATCATTTGAAAAAAAAAAAAAGAACCTAGGACTTGACAACTTGAGATTTTTTCATCATTGGCTATAGAATGAACAAATTGAATACAAACTAATTGATACAAATACCTTTCAAATAAAATAACAGAATAGAACAAATTGAATACAAACTAATTAAAACAAATACCTTTCAAATAAAATAACAGAACAGAACAAATTGAACTAAAGTAAAAGTTTGTGCCTATAACTTATAAATTAAAACCGCCAAAACCAGAGGATTGACCAATATTGGGTGGTATTGGTGGCAGACAGCATGTCTTCTTGCTCCAGGCTTCCTTTGAATCGAAATCTCCCATATTTTTAGGGTTCGGAAGAGATGAATGATAGGCATCTTGGATAGGTTGATTCCCTAAATCGAACCCACTACCCAGTGGTAAACTGGGCTTGCCCATGCCTGTCTCTTGATCAAAGATACTCTCTGTGTACAAAGCTTCCCTATTTGTGGGGTTCTGGAGAAATGATTGATAAGCATCTTGATGAACTTGATTCCCAAACTCGAACCCACTACCCGGTGGTAGAGTGGGCATGTCTATGTTTGTCTCTTGTGCAAAGTTGTAGTCCATGTACAAAGCTCCCATATTTGTGGTGTTAGAGAAAGATGATTGATAGGAATATTGAAGAGCTTGATTCCCCAACTCGAACCCACTACCCAATGGTAGACTAGGCATGTCCATGCCAATGCCCATATCTTGATAAAGTCTGCATATCCTCTTGGTTGGCCGGGTTGCTTCTGAATTGAAGACTTGGTTAGTGCATGAATTTCCCACTTCAACATAGGTGCCGGATGAACTACCAATTCCAGTTTCAGCAGCAGTAGCAGCACCAGCTGTACGGTTGTAACTAGTATTCACTTTTGATTGGTAGGTGCCAGATGAGGTGCCAATCCTAATTCCTGTCTCACTGGGAGTAGTAAAGTTGTTGTTTGGGAAAGGTGATTGGTACTCAATAGCCTGATTCCTAGTCTTCCACATTGTTTGGAGAGGTTGCTGCTGATTTCGGCACGAGAAACAATGCCTGAAATTAAACTTCATTCCCTTATGATCAAAACCCTTCTTCTCTGTATTCTGAATAACGCAAAGGACCAACTTGCGGCATAATTCTGGGTCTGCTCCCTCCAATGAATCCCCAGCAAGACTAAACTCATGCATAATCCATTCAGTTTTGCTCATCCCGTCTTTTTCATGTACCTTAAAATTCAACAATTTATTTATCCCAATAAGTTTTTGGGTTTTTGGATCATAGACTTCATTGGTACTACTTACGTGCCAAGCCCCATAATGACCGACCGTACGAGCCACACGGCTCTCACCTTTTACTCTGTTTAACATAGTAAAGAAGTAGTACTTCTCATAATCCAACAATGCTTTGTCATGAGTACAGTAATCCCATGGAGGCAAAGGAGGATTTCCATTAGAACCATAAACAGAACCAGAATATTGCATGGCATCATGAAGCAAGCCTAAGGATTGCCCACGTACCTTTTTCATTAGATACAGGTTTATGAGTTGATCATCCTCAGGATTGAACTTAGATCCACATGGCAGCCAAATCATCATCTTCTTCTTCTTCTTCGTCTTCTTCTTGGCTTGGTTTTCTTTCTTAGCTTGTCTCGGTTTTCTTGGTTACGCTTATCTATTTAGTGCCAATACAACAGTAAGTATATATAGAATTGACAACCGACATTACACCCACCGCCTCTTAAAGCAAGATAGAATTTCAATCTGGGCCGGCCTCGCCCAATTGCCCAATGCCCCCAACAGATAGAAGGCCCATCTATTAACCAAGATAATATAATTAAGGCCCAATCATTAAGACCCTTAGAGATAATGGTATGCATTGTTGTCACAAAAAATTAAGTTAATAAATTTTTTTTTAAAACAAATTCTATATTTGAATCTCTTAAATTATCAGTCCATCTGCTGTAATAGAAAACTTGAAATTGTTAAAATTTCCACTCTATCAAGTTTAAGCACAGAAAGTGAAGAGTCTATTAAAATTAAGAATTTTTTAGGTGTAAAATAATAATAATAATAATAATAATAATAATAATAATAATAATAATAATAATAATAATAATAATAAAAGGAAAAAACTAAAAAAATAAAAATACTCGGAATCAAACACCATATGCACAGGAAAAAAAAAGTTCTATGTTTATTCAATTATTAGTCTTAGTTTTTTCTTTTCCTTTTACACAATAAGTACTGTAGTAATTGGTAAAGCAAATTTTTTTTTTGTTTTTTTTTTTTTGTTGTTGATCAATTACGAATTACCTTTTTATTCTTCCTTTTACACTGTTTCTATGCAAAATGCCAAAATTAGATATTATTTCTTCTTGTAGGAATCCCATATGTTAACAATAAAATTTAAAAGATCTCTCTTATCATTTATCATACTTAATTATCAATTTTGTATCTCAAAAATTACAGAAAAATAATTTTTTAATAAATAATAATATTATAAGTTAAATAAAACATTATTTAATTATTTAAATAATAAAAATCCTCATTCAATTTTTTTGCCTTAAGTCCCAAAATACATTGTGCCGGCCCTGATTTCAATTAGACCTTACCACTTCCTGTCCAACTCTAGTTTGAATTTTTTTTTTTTTTTTTTTTTTGAAAAATTTACTAATGACAGTCTAATTTTAGTCATAGAATTTTAAGATTTAGAGTTTTTTAACAAAAATTATTAAGACCCTTATTATTATTAAAGAGTTGGGGAATAAGAATTTAAATTTTGAACACTAAATATCTCCTTTAAAAACATCATAAAATGTCATTTGAGCTACAATTTTGGAACCCGTAGAACTATGCACCACCTTAAGTTTCAATTAAAGGAAAATTTGAACATTTTAGTGCTAGAAAATATGGTGGGTAATTCAAATATTAAGCTAACTTTAATATATTCATAGATTATTGGGCCTCAATGTAAGTTCAAATATGTAAGCTCATTTGAATGGCTAAATTAGGAGGATAAAAATTATCATGCATTGAACCATGATTTGAACTATTTTAGTTTTATTTTCATGTGGTTTACTAATCATTTCCCTTATCCATGTGGATTTGACCTTGGACTCACCATGGTATTACTTGGTGACAATCCTATACTTGAAAGCATTATTTAAGACTCAACAAGTTTTTGGACAGCTTTTAGAAAAAAAAATTCCTTAGTAATAATTTATCAAAATCTTACCAAAATGTGTCTTAGTTTTTGAAATAATGTCCCCTGAACAAGTTAACCAAATAGATACTAAGAATAATTAAAGAGAGAAAAGGAGAATAACATACTTACCTCATGTAAAGAAATACAATTTACTTAATGAGCAAAATTCTTTTGTAATGTGTGATTGTGAATGAATTGTGTGTCATTTTTCACATGATTCGAACAATTAAATAAAGAGTGTTATACAAATAAATAGATGGTATCGTACAAGATTTTTTTCATATTGTCTTTCTCAGTTAACAACTGAAAATGTACTTTTTCTTTTACCTCTAATATTAATTTCACTTGAAATAGTGGAGGAAACCAAAGATCAATAAGTACTGAATGACTTCCAAGACACATGGATTTTTTTGATTGAAAACAGGTGTCTATAGAAGTCTTAATTCCAGTTCTAGTCCTAGTAGTAGTATTAGTAAAGTTGTAGTCCATATCTTCAAATCTACCATCCCACAGCTACTCTTTTTGTAAGAGAAATAATTGATAGGCACCTTCAAAATCTTGATTCTCAAACTCAATAAATACTTCACAATAAGTATAGAATATATATAGAATTAACAACCGACCTATTAGAGCATTCTCATTGGGACTACCAAATGGGAAATGTTAGAATGATTTAGCATTAAAGTCCAAAAATCACCAACAGCCGGTCTTGCAAATGCTAAGTATTGTAAAAAAATTTGTAATTGTGCTGTAAAATCACACTGTAGCTCAATGGTAAAAGAAAATACTAATATTTTATTCATTTTCAGTGTTTGCTTTATCAACTCATCTCTCTCTCACCGGTTACTCTCATCTCTTCTCTCTTTTTTTCTTTTTCTTCTTTTTCAGTTCTAGTTCTCTCATTCAATCCCTCCCCCTCTCTCGTCCCTCTCTTCCCTTTCTTTTTTTTTCCCCCCTCTCTCTCTATTTCCCCTTGAATCAAGGGTTTGATGTGGTGGCAGATGCGGCAGCATGTTCATGGGTTTCCGACGTGGTTTGTAGCAGCGAGGTCGGCATGGGTATGGTGATGGATTTGGTTGCGTGTTTCTCTATATTTGCTGTTCGTGGTGGTGGAAGGTTTCCATGGTGGTGGGGATGGGTGATTGATGGTGGTGGTGGTTGATGTGGGTTTGTGGTGTTGTGGTGGTGGTGGGCAGAGGGCAGTGAGCAGTGGGCATGGTGGTGGCTGATGTGGGTTTGTTTGATTATTTTTTAATGGGTTTTGTGGGTGTTTTTGGTTGGTTTGTGCCTAGATATTTGGTGGGTTTTTGGCCATTGTGGTTGTTGTGTGGTGTGGGTTTGGTGTCATGGTAGTTGCTGTGTGGTGGTGACTGGGTTTTTTGATAATTTTTTCAATGGGTTGTGGCTGGTTTGCGGGTTGGTTCTCAGGTTGGTATTTGTTGGGATTGTGGTGGGTTTGGGGTCACGGTGGTTGGTGTGTGGATGAGAGGGTAGTTGTTGTGTAGAGGTGTGGCTAACAGAGTAACAGAGAGATAGAAATTAGAAATAAGTGGTAGATAATTTTATATTATTTTATTGTATAATTGATAAAATAATTTTTTGAGATGGTAAAATAAGATAGGATAAAATTTTGGGATGAAGATGCCCTTAAAACAATAAAGATAGAATTTCAATCAAGGTCGGCTCCACCCAATTGCCTAAAGCCCAATAGATAGAAGGCCCATCTATCAACCAAGATAATATAATTAAGGCCCAATTTCATGGTAATCAAATTATTAAAACCTTTAGAAATAATGGTATGCATTAGGGATGGCCATACCCATTGGATAATGGATATCCTACCCTACTCGATCCAAATGTTTTGGGTAATACTCAATTCTTCATGGATAAAACTTAATTGAGTAGGGTATAGATATTACCCGAATAGTTCGAGTAGGATATGTATATTATCCATACCCGACCCACATATATATATATAGGGTAAGACTTTTATCCAGTGAAAATTTTCACTGAACATATCTGGATTCAGACACGTGTCTAAGAGTGGACGCGTGTCCACCGTCCAACGTATCCAGTGAAAACTTTCACTGGACACAAGCCACATCCTCTCTATATATATATATATATATATATATATATAAACCTATCTCTCTCACTTTTACTCACACACACTCACTCTCTCTCTCTCTCTCTCTCACTTGAGCCTCCATCCTCACCAGTACCTTGAACTCATCACTCCGATCACCACTACGGTGGTCTTCTCCATCTCCGAATCGGCGAGCCAGAGCTTCGGATTGTGAAGCAAGGTCTTGCCTTTCACGATCTTCTTGATCACGGAGGGGATCCAAATCAGGGTCACGACCACGATTTGCCTGGTGGAGAGGAACGGAGGCCGGTGAATCGGACCGACGGTTCAAAAAACTCTTATCCAAGAAAGGTAGGCTTGCAACCAGAAGACTCAGAGGCTGAACGAAGATGGTGCTAACAGGTATGTTTATAATGTAAACAAAAAAATAGATATGATATAAATATAAATTATATATAAATAAGCAAAAATAAATGCTGATGATTCAATGGTATTGTCTAGGAGAACCAGTATTCAAATCTTCCCTATCCCCATGGCTGTAGATGTTGAATTATGAAAAAAAAAAATGCAAATTATATTTAGACTAAAAAAGATAAGACAATTAGTTCAGCAAGCTCGAACAAATGATCAGAAAATTAGACTGTAAGCACTAGCATTTAAATTACCTAGGTATTAATTACAAATTGATGGAAGAAACTGAATAGACAGAAACAATACAAAGTATATTAGGTACCTTTTAGGGAGTGATTTGTTTGCCATAATATATTGATTTAAAATTTTAAACCCACGATAATTTAATTATTTAAAGTAGCGTATATACTCGTATTAGAAAAACTTATTCAGTATATATATTTTGTATCTTTTTCCATTTCCATATTTGATAACTTTGGTGAAGAGGCATATGCTAAATAAATTCTAGTTAATGAATTGTTCTTGCCAACATATAATTATTTATTTTTGTTTAAATTTTGGTTTAAGTTTTTAGCAGTTGGGTTTTCTTGGAGATGCGAAGGCTTATTCAAGTGTTTCCAGACCTTGTGCAGAAACTATGGAATTATTGGGAGCTACGAGTGTTGGTTCTTGTGAGTCTCACCTTACAACTGTCTCTTCTTCTCTTGGGCAGTCGGAGAAGATATAGTGTTAAAACTTGGATAAGGATCATTATCTGGTTTTCATATCTAGGTGCTGATTCAGTGGCAACTATTGCGCTAGGTGTCATTTCCAATAATCAAAAAAATTCTTGTGATGGCAATGATTGCCAATTACAAAATGAGCTCACAACATTCTGGGCACCATTTCTATTGTTGCATCTTGGTGGACAAGACACAGTTACAGCTTACGCAGTACAAGACAATGAATTATGGTTAAGGCACTTGCTTGGACTAATTGTTCAATTAGGAGTGGCACTCTACATCTTTTACTTGTCTTGGAAGGGGAATTGGTTGTCATTTCTTACTATTCCAATGCTTCTTGCTGGGTTTATTAAGTATGCCGAAAGGATATGGGTGATGCAATTAGCAAATAACGCTCCATTGCCTGAACGTAAGCTCTATGATCCAAGCCCAGAGAAACGTAGATTACTTGCGGAACAAGCAGATGTATACCTCTCAAATCGTGAGAATTATCAAAAACTTTATGGAGAGAATATAGTTTGTCCTGATGTGGACGATATTAGACCCATACGAGCAGAGGCAGTTCGGCTGTTTGAAATTTTTAGACGTCTCTTTCTAAATCAGAGGGTCCCCTTTCTTCATCGGTTTTTGGTTGATAGTGTCTCAGCTTCTCTTGATTCTCAAAACACTTGGAAGGTGATTGAGGTTGAACTCGGATATGCCTATGATGTTTTCTACACCAAGGCTCCTTTGTATTTTACAGCTTGGGGTTTCATCTTCCGTTTCTTCTCTTTTACTTCCATCCTTTTTGTGTCTGTGCTTTTCCTTTTAAAAGAAAGGCACAAGCACTTGTCACAGACAGATTTGATTATTACTTACGTATTGATGGTTGGAGCTATTCTTATAGAGCTATATGCTGTCATTTTACTGAGTGCCTCTGATTGGCCTTGGCCACGTTTTAAAGGGTTAAGGAAGCTTCTTGAGAAACTCTTTGCTCCGATAATAAACCGTTATGATAAACTGATGACTAACAAACAAAGGTGGTCTAATTCAGTGGCTCAACTAAATCTACTTAGCTTTTGCCTCAAAGATTATAAGCCTGAGGTTGACGATGGAACCCCAAAACATTTTGCTAGGTGGAGAGAGTGGATCTTCAATCACATTCTGCCAAAACTAAATAGAGAACTACAGATGCTCTTTTATAGGACCCATAAGCAAATCTCTGATGACTTGAAAGATTTGGTGTACAACACTTTCAGGGAAAAATTAAGTTCCAATAGAGAAGGGTTTTCCGAAGATTATGACCAATACACAACATATAGTGGATCTATAAATGTGGAAACTTACCAAAGAATTATAATCTGGCACATTGCTACAGATCTTTGCTTTTACACACACGCTAGTGCAAACGAATCTATAAATAATTTTCATCGAGAAGTGAGCAAGGATATATCAGATTATATGATGTATATTCTTGTGATGTGTCCTTTCGTTTTATCAACAGGAAATGCGATACTCAGTTTTGAAAACACATGTGAATGGGTTAAGAATTTTTTTCAAGAGAAAAAGCTCACCAAACTGCCTAAACCCGACGCTTGTGCAATGTTGATCTCAGAATATGAAACTTCAAGCGATAAGGTAGACAATTATTTGTTGACAGAAGATCTATTATCTTTAGCAGTTTTACTTGCAAACAAACTAAATCCAATGGATGGAAAGTGGGAGATCTTGAGTAAGTTTTGGGTTGAGAACCTGGCTTATGTTGCAACCCTTTGTCAAGGAAATAATCATGCTCAGCAACTGAGAAAAGGTGGGGAGTTTTTTACCCACGTCTGGCTTTTGATAGAGCAATTGAACCTCACAGAAAGTTTTCAAAAGTCACGAACAAGACCATAAGAGGAACAACACATGGATAGGGATAGGGGACTCGAGATTTATGTTTTGTGGAGTGAAGTTTTTTTTATATTTGGGATCCAATGGGTGATGTCGAAGGCAATAGCCTCCCTTCTTTTTGGTTGGTGGAATTGGCTGAGGAAGCATTTCTCTAATATTTGGAATATGGTTCCAGCTTGTCTTATGTGGTTAATTTGGCAGGAACGTAATAATCATACTTTTGAAGATATTGTGAGATCTGTAGATCTTTTGAAGCCTATACTAGTTGGGACTTTATTTATTTTTAATTTTTAAAGAAAGAGTTGGGACTTTATTTTAGTGAAGTAGAATTTGGGGTTTTCCACAATGTATTTCTATTTTTGATTTTCTCCTTTCTGTTTGTATCTCTTCTTGAGTTACTTGTATCCGTTTTAAGTTCAGAGTGTTCGTCATCGTGAACATGATGTCCTTTTTATGCAATAAATCTTCAATTACCTATCAAAAAAAAAAAAAAAAAGAAGGTTGGGGAGATGGTTGATCATCTATTGCTATATTGTGAGTGCGCTAGTGAGTTCTGGTCCCTTCTGTTTTGTTTATTCGGGGTGCAGTGGGTTATGCTGCACAGAGTCCTTTGGTGTTTGGCGACGTGCTGGAAGGGGAGATATGCTAGACAGTGCTGTCTGGATTGCAGCACCTTTGTTCCTTATGTGGATTCTCTAGAGGGAGTGTAATCCTACAGCATTTGAAGGCTTCAAGAGGACTGCAACGAAGTTGAGTATGATTCTTTACGTGTTTTGTTTGATTGGATGGCTGCTTTACTCAGCCATTCTTATTCTACTTTGTTCGATTTGATTGATAGTTGTACCTTTTCTTGATGCTGTTGCTCTCTAAGCACACTTTTGGTGTACTGGAAATTGTTTTTTTCTTCTAATAAAATTTTGTTACTTGAAAAAAATGATTCTTCCATTGTCAAACAGCGCACAAATTACATCCAAAGAATAATCCTCATTAAGGGGAATGAAATGTTAACAGAATCCTATAGAATTAAAGACTCTCTATAGCTCAGGGATCTACTCCCTGTTGTCTGAATATTGAAGTCTAGAAAGCTAGAAATCATTTCCAGCCAAATATGAAAACCATGAGATCATTGTGGACCCAACCTTAAGCATCTTACCGTAATGGAGAAGCCTCATACAGTTTTATATTATGCATTGACATCTGGTTGTTCAACTTGTTAGTAAAGGAGTCTAATATTCAATCCTTGTTTGCATATTGCTTCAAAGTATAATCACAAACCTAGCTCTCCTCTTCTGTTCAGATTGAGCTGAGATTGTAGCCCTCTTGGTTGGCCTTAGAGAGAGTAAGTGGATGGAGATGACATGCATTGTATTGAGGGTTATAAGGTAGTCATCTCGTGGAGGAGTATTGAGTAAGGATTTGCAGTATTTCACCTTGTGCATGATGTTTTGACATTTTGGTGGAGTTCCAAAGGAGATTTCTCAGGGTTTTTTCCTTTCCTTTTCCTAAAAGGAGAATCATTTGTGCCTTTCCTGAATTCTTAGTGCTGACTGTTACAAGTGATCTGTATAATTTTCTACTACTAAGTAATGAAAACCCGTGCCTTCTGTTAATAAAATCATCATGGTACTTCCTATGATGTCTTGAATGCATTTCTTATTAGCATATTACTTGTTTATTGTCTCAGAGTTCCTTACCTCATGAAGACACTATAATTTTTGTTGTTTCTACCACAGGCCAGGGAGATACACCAGATCCCATGAAGGATGGTATGGAGTTACTATGAATATTATTGTTTCTCTTTTGGAAGAGGCCAAAACCTCTATATTTGGGCCAACCCTCTCCTTTTCCTTTTCTTCTGATCTCCCTTCATTTTTATGTAGGTCTTTTGGAAGTTTCTTCTGCAAAGAAATTTAAGTAAGCATTGGCTGGAAGGTGTTCACTATGCTGTGTTTGGTTTGGGTGATTCTGGTTATCAGAAATATAATGTAATAATTTCTAGAGTTTTATTTATTATTTAGAATATTAATAAAGGTTGACATCTGTGGGTTTGTTATGCAATTTAAGTTATCAATCACCATGCTATAAAAATTGTGAAGTTTTTTTAATCTCCCCTCTTCTGCAGTGTATTAATAGACCTATATGTGTATATATGTGTATTTACTTTATAACCTCTTTCTCTTCGTTTTTGCTTTTTCCCATTTCCTTCACTCCAATTGAGAGCTCATATATTGATGTTGAGAGCCAACTGCTAAATGGAAGGTTTTGATTTTTCCATCTGAAATCTATGAGCATCAAAGAGTAGAAATTTCATATCCAAGCATGCCACATGAAGGGCTTACTAATTGAGCCTCTATCTTTTTTACCATCTTGATAGAAAGATTTATTTATATTTCTCCATGGTTTGCAAGCTTAATGGTTTGTTCATATAACAACAATATATATTTTACTATTCATATAAAAAATGTCTTTTATTATCTTCGTTAGATCATTATAATTAGGGATGGCCATACCCATTGGGTAATAGATATCCTACCCTACCCGATCCAAATGTTTTGGATAATACCCAATTCTTCATGGGTAGAACTTAATTGGATAGGGTATGGATATTACTCGAATAGTTCGGGTAGGGTATGGATATTATCCATACCCGACCCCCACGCACGCGCGCGCGTGCACACACACACACACACACACACACACATATATATAACCTAACTCTCTCTCACTTTCACTCACTCTCTCTCTCTCTCTCTCTCTCTCTCACTTGAGCCTTCATCCTCACCAGTACCTTGAACTCATCACTCCGATCACCAACACCACCACTACGGTGGTCTTCTCCATCTCCGAATCAGCGAGCCAGAGCTTCGGATTATGAAGCAAGGTCTTGCCTTTCACGATCTTCTTGATCACGAAGGGGATCCAAATTAGGGTCACGACTGCGATTTGCCTGGTGGAGAGGAACGGAGGCCGGTGAATCGGACCGACAGTAAGCGTGGTTTTAGCCTGGATGAAATTGGCCATCGACTCGGCGAGTCGCGAGAAATCGATAATTTTGGACTAGAATCCGAGTAGAGCTTGTGAAGATTTTTAATTTTGGTTTTCATTTGACGAAATCTTGCTTTATCCTCTGTTTGGTTGCTGAGATAATGAAATGAAATCATTGAATCTTATGTATTTTCTTGCATTTTTCCCGGTGATTAAAGACAAGCTGAAAGATTTGCTTTTAAAATTAAAAATAAAAATAAAAATAAAATTGACCTTTAGTTCAGTTGGACTATTAATTTTTTCTGTATTGGGTTTTTGTGATTTGCAGTAGAAGCTTGACGAGGAGGATGATGGGTGAGAGATTGAGAGAGAGAGAGGTGAGAGTTTTGTTTTTGAAAAAGAGAGGAGTGAAATGGAGGAGGAAAAAAAGAAATAGAAAAAGAGACTAAAATTTCTCTCATAAAAAAAGATAGGCGCGTGCTCTGTATTTTTTTTTTTTTTGTTCTAATTTTTGTTTGGTTGGGTTTTTAAAATTTTTTTATTGATTAGTTTTTTTTTGGTTTTTTAAGATAAAGCTATTGGTTAGTTTTTAAGTTAAAATGTTTTGGATTAAAAAAATAATAATAAATGGGTTTCGGGTAGGGTATGGATATCCATGGATAATAAATTCGGGTAAGATTCGGGTATGGATACTAACGGGTATTGATATTCGGGTATCCATGGGTAAACTTTTCGGATAGGGTATGAGTCGGGTATACCCATACCCTACCCATGGCCATCCCTCTATGCATTGTCAACAAAATTTTAGTTAATAAATTGTTTTTTTAAAACAAATTCTATATTTGAATTTCTTAAATTATCAATCTATCTGCTGTAATAGAAAACTTGAAATTGTGAAAATTTCCACTCTTAAGCACAGAAAGTGAAGAGTCTATCAAAATTAAACTTAAAATTAAGAATTTTATAGACTGATTCTTGAAGGCAAAAAAAATAAAAATAAAAATAAAAGGAAAAAACTAAAATAAATAAAAACACTCGGAATCAAACACCATATGCACAGGGAAAAAATTCTTTATTTATTCAATTATTGATCTTAGTTTTTTCCTTTTACACATTAAGTACTGTGGTAATTGGTAAAGCAATTTTTTTTTTTTTTTTTTTTTTGTCAATTACGAATTACCTTTTTATTCTTCCTTTTACACGGTTTCTACGCAAATTAAATGCCAAAATTAGATATTGTTTCTTGTTGTAGGAATCCCATATGTTAACAATTAAATTTAAAAGATCTCTCTTATCATTTATCATACTTAATTATTAATTTTGTATCTCAAGAATTACAGGAAAATATTTTTTAATAAATAATAATATTATAATTAAGTTAAATAAAACATTATTTAATTATTTAAATAATAAAAATCCTCATTCAATTTTTTTTTTCCTTAGGTCCCAAAATACATTGTGCCAGCCCTGATTTCAATTAGACCTTACCACTTTCTGTCCAACTCTAGTTTGATTTTTTTTTTTTTTAAATTACTAATGACAGTCTAATTTTAGTCATAGAATTTTAAGACACAGTTTTTTAACGAAAATTATTATGTCCCTTATTATTTTGGTAATAGCAAAAATAATATAATTATAAATTTTTTTAATTGATTGAAAAAATGATTTAAGTTACTTATCATTAGAGATTTTTAACTTTTGAAATTTTTGTATAATTTTCATATAAAAAAAGGTGTAATTTAATTTTAAATTAATAATTTAGAAAATATATGTACTTAAATTTCTTTTTTAATTTGTAGGTATGTCTCGATCTGCCAACCAAACCCAATTCCTATGGGTTGGATTAGATTAGCATTTTCTCAAACCAAAGAAATCAAGTTGGTCAATTAATAAGTTATGTACAACATGAGAGTAATTAGAGGAAATAAAAAAAATGCATTGGTCAACTATATAATTGCATTACATGTTTTTAGTAAAAATATAGGAGGGATATTATTTAAATTTGTCCAAAATTATTATTTTTTACCTAAAATACAAGAGAGGGAAGATTTTTGAAAAGTCAAGGGGGCCATTTTATTAAATAATAGTTTTTTCTTCTTTTTATTATTATTAAAGAGTTGGGTAGTAGGAATTTAAATTTTGAACATTAAATATCTCCTTTAAAACACCATAAAATGTCATTTGAGCTACAATTTCGGAACCCATAGAACCATGCATGCACCACCTTAAGTTTCAATTAAAGGAAAATTTGAACATTTTAGTGCTAGAAAATATGGTGGGTAATTCAAATATTAAGCTAACTCTAATATATTCATAGGTTATTGGGCATCAATGTAAGCTCATTTGAACGGCTAAATTAGGAGAATACAAATTATCATGCACTGAACAATAATTTGAATTGTTTTAGTTTTATCCTCTTGTGGTTTACTAATAATTTCCCTTATCCATGTGAATTCGACCTGAAATTCACTAAGTTATTACTTGGTGACAATCCTGTACTTAAGAGCATTATTTAAGACGCAACAAGTTTTTGGACATCTTTTTATATATATTTTTTTCCTTAGTTATAATTTATCAAAACCTTACCAAAATTTGTCTCAGTTTTTGAAATAGCGTGCCCTACAAAAGTTAACCAAATAGATACTAAGAATGATTAAAGAGAGAAAATGAGAATAACATACTTACCTTGTGTGAAGAAATACAATTTACTTAACAAGCAAAATTCTTATGTAATGTGTGATCGTGAATAAATTGTGTCATTTTTCACATAATTCTAGTCCCAATAGTAGTAATAGTAAAGTTGTAGTCCATATTTTCAAATCAACCATCTCCCACAGCTACTATGTTTATGAGAGATGATTGATAGGCATCTTGAAAAGCTTGATTCCCAAACTCAATGAAGTCCACACATCATGAGTGCAATAATCCCATGGAGGCTAAGTGAGGTTTTCCGTTAGCAGTGATAGAGTTAGGATTTTGCGTAAGGGGAAGGCCGACTAGAAAACGATATATATAATTATAGGATGCAAATAACTAGGCATCGAATGTTTTTGTTGAGTTTAAATCAATAATATTTAAATTTTTTATAAATTTACATTATCCACCACGTTTTTCAAAAGAGGATATATGATTTACATCATTTATATTGTCTCGTGTGGAAAAAATCAATGGAAATACCTAAAACTGAGACTTAATTCTTAGTCTTTTTGAAAACATTAAATCAAGCACTCAATAACAAATGATGGCCATATAACATCAACCTTGCCACTAACTCCAAATAATTTCATTACCCAGAAAAATGTTATTGTTAAAGCAATATTTGCTACAAAGCAATTCCATGCATGCCAAGTTTCTTGATGCAATTTACAGATTTGCTTATAACACATTTTTATCTACTAGCAACAATCCACCTTCGCTTCCATTACAAAGAAAAAGGGCCTTATGTCATCCAAAGAGCTTTGCAATAAAATGACTTTACTTTTTTTCTCTATTCACGAGACAATAAATAAGATTTTGAATAATTAACAGATCTCCTGATTTTCTCTCCTTTTTATAGTTACCTCATCAAGAATTCAATACATAGAGAAAGAGAATTGTAAATTTAATTGAACTTGATATACACATTGTGTTAGTCTCCTTACAGGGACTCTGCAAATTGGGGGGCCTCCAAGTCAAGCTCTTGTCTCATGACACAGTTCATTAACCAATCACTACTGAAAGTCCATATCCCTTTCTTTACAGCCAAAAGTGCTACTTCCATGTCTTCTTCACATGCCACAAAGATTGTTTTGCTTGATTCATTCACCTTCTCCAGTCCATGAATGATCTGAAATTTTTAATCACGAATAAAAAATGACATGTATCAGTAAGCACACTCCCCTAGGTTTACCTACAAAATGACACTGCTTTCTTCAAGTTGAAAATTTTGAATTTCAATTGTGTTTTTTCTGCACAGTAATGAGTGACATTCACTTCGTAAGAGGCTCAATGAAGAACAGGTACTTTAGGAAAAACCCAAAAGTGAAAACAGTAGTCCATCTAAATGTTTAATTACAAAAGCTTCTATAAAATCGGCCATTAGCAAAAAATTGTGACAGCAAATAAATTTAGGGGAGACAGTATAAACAAAAGTCACAATTTCTCACAAAAAATGAACAAAGTTTGAAGTTAAAAAAAGTTCTACAATTTACTTGATTTTGAAGAACATCACAATACTAAAAATGTGGTAGTAAAAATCATGAGAGATGTTTCAGCCGCCAATGAAGAACCCCAACACTAGCTTGTTTATGATGGACCCAACTAAAGAAAAAATAAAATTATCTACAAGATGTGATTATACTTATCTTCCATAAAATAAAGCTTCAATTACAATCAGACGTGTGTACAATCAGGAGTCAGTAAGCTTCTTCGAACTTACCTCTCCACCAGCAGACCTAACAATGGCTGATAGGGTCTTAGCAGGGGGTTGAACATGAGCAGCTATGCAAACATAATACCCTTTGAGCAAAGCTTGGGGGCTGGATTTTGCTCTTAGAACTGCACATTTTAGCTCAGCTCTGTACTTCAACGCATATTCATCATCATTTAATATGTAGGGCGATTCATCTGGTAAGTTACGGTGGAGAAACCAAAAATATATGTTAACAATGTTTGAATAATTATTTGATAGTAAAAAAACTTATTAGACCTCCTAACTCACCCACAAATTTTCCCTCACGGAAGCTTTCTTTCAACCAATTAGGTGAGAGTATCCAAGCTCTGCATTATGACCAATGCCTCAAGATCATAAATCATTATATATAATCAAAAAAAGTGTATACATGTGAACATATGAAACTGTGACAAAGCATGAAAGATGAAAAAAGAAGCCACATAGTAAATTAAATATCAGAAGATGAAAATCATATTTTATAAGAACAATAGAAACCAAAAATAATGAGCTAAAATGAAAACTACAGTGACAAACCATTCCCAATGATAGCATTGCTGACTGCATAGGAACTTCTTCCAAGTTATAGACAATTATAAAAACTTATCCCATTTTTTATCATCTTTCTTCCAAGTAATCTCGTCTTTCAAAATTAAAAATGGCTATTTTTTTTTTTTTATTGATAAGTTACACATGCATTCAATGATTCTTAAACCCAATACCTCACCCTCCATCCCATTATTATCGGAGGAGGATGTGCCAATTGAGCTATAGTTCATTGGCAATAAAATTGGATTCTAGATGATATAATCAATATTTTTAAAAGAATAACCCGCATAATAATAGAATAGTGCTTAGTTTAAACACTTACAAAGACCAAACCCCTAACCAAAATAAAATTCATAAGTTTCGTACATTCAAAGAATCAAAATTTGTAGGCAATATGCTGGTAATTTACTATGTTAGAGAAAATGAAAAATAAATAATAGTCATTAAGGGACATTATCTTCTTTCGAGTTCAAGGACATCAAACAAATCCTTCTTAAAAAAGATAACTGTTAATATTCCCTCACAAGGTACAATCTCCCTAATATGAATTATATAAGCATAACTAAAAACCAATTCAAAAACTTGAATGTATACTATCAAATCAGAAAGCACATCAGTATAAAATTCAAAAAATAACTAAAAATAATAAGGTCAAAAAGAAAACACAATTGGAAATAGATACAGCAATATCATAAAATTTAACTTTTTAATGAGATTTCCAATATAAACTGTATGAAGGAAATGAGAATCAGATATAATTCCAAGTTTGAAAGATAACCAAGAAAAAATAGAAGCCCAATAAGTTCACATTCAGATTTCAAGAACTCCAACATACTCGAGACAAAAAAAAAATCTAGTAAAAATATGGAGGAGGCTTGAAAAATGTCCAAGGTAATTACACACTGCAAATCCTATGAGAAATATATGTATTGTAGTTGACAAATAAAAGTCCAAGAGGCATAGTTTTATGATAGTAACTGATAAGACTAACCCTGAACATAGAGCAGTGCAGAAATTCAGTGTTTTTCTCAATTTTCCTGTGACAACATGCGTGCATAAACTTCCATTAGAGATAACAGCACCACCAAGGTCTTCAATTACCTATATCAAAAAAAATTAATGCTCTATAAAATTGCATGACACCTCAAGAGAAATGGAGCCTTTTCTTTTAATAAAATAAAACAAGAATGCCCCATGATACTTAAATGGGTTTTATCCAAACAAGATAAATACGCTGGATTTTTTACCTTGGTAAGACAAGTTTTCTTAGCATCATCAGCAATATTCATCAACATTATTCTAAAGCATTCTCCCTTTGACAGAAGTTCCTTACTGGCTGGACCTTCTGGAACTATATTAACAGATTTATGTTCTTCAGCACTTTTTTCCAAGCACCTACTTTGTGTTACAGAAGCTGTTGGAGTAACTCCCAACAAAGATTTGTTTCTCAAAGTGTCCAAGGAATATCCATGAAAGCAAGAAAGATCATTTCCATCACTTTCTAAAGCTTTAGGACAAGAATCTAATTGGCAGTAAATTGAATGGCTTCCTTTTATTTTCTTTGACTTCAATGAAGATAAAGAGGCCTCCCAAACCCTCCTCTTTGCACCCTTTGTAGAACAAGAACAATGTTTTGCATTAGCTTCAGCTCCAATCTCATACAATTCTTCACCAATGGCCATCTTGTTACCATCTGCTCCTGCAAAAGGGACTGGGGATCATTAGAACCAAGCACTGAAGCACAACTCCAAGAACCTGTCAAAAACAATCAAGGTTGCACACTGCATTGCGACAATAAAAGAAGATTTGCTGACCGATTAGTTGCACTTCCAAATTGTAGCATTTTAAGTTGGTCTATATGGGCAGTAGAGAAGTCAAAAGGATCAATTTTAAGGTTTTAAGGAACGTGATCATCATGATTATTTTTGGTAATTTTATAGAGGTTCCCATCCAATTGAAGGAACCCCTATAAAAGTGTGCATATGATGCAAAAATGGCATAAACTATGAAACCACTAAAATTTTTCAAAGAGATGGAATAAACTAAATTCTACGTACCATCTAACTTGTCATCTTTTTGTGAGAGGCCATCATTCACCAACACTTCAGGTGGAACGTTCTTAGCCCCAGAGATCATTGGGTATGGTTTAATTGGAGAACGACAACCATCGCTAGAAATTCCAAGTTGTTGAAATCCAATAACAGCAGATGACGAAGACATCTCATGAGGCTTTAATGGTATACACAATCTTAGAGAACCTGCAGAATTATCTGCAAGGTCCTTGTTAAGATGAGAAACCATGAGGGTTGAACCACCAGGAAAGCATAATGCTTTCCGTATTTCAGCTTTAATAGGCAGCCTACGAGCTCTACCCTTATTGTCAACCTCTGCTATTGAAACAAAACCCTGCATTTGTAATTAATTTAACAAAAATCAAATTTAGAAATAGAATATAAAATAATTTCTATGAAAGTACCAAGAGTCACATATACAACTTATTTTAACAAACTGTCTTCTTAATGAAGCATAACTAAGAACAAGAGAGAAATTTAAACTCTTGCAGAGACAACTGTGTCGATTTTCATGAAAAAGGCTATATTTGTAGTGTAAAGGCTGAGAAAATAAATATATAATAATCATCATAAAACCAACAGGCACATGTGCCTATGAGTGTACGAATTTTATTGCTCCAATATCCTGCCAAGTTTCTGTCCCTAATTACCTGTTTAAACCAAAATCCTTCAGATTCCTTGTCTCCCCAACAGAATATTGTGCGAATACCAACATTGTGCAGTCTCCTTCTCAATTCCACATACAATAAGCAACCCAAACCCTGAAAATTATTGACATGTCATTGATGTCGATTAGATTTAAGGGGAAAAAAATCAAAAGGAGGGATGGATATATGCATATAACAGTATTGGGATAAAAAAAGATTTGCAAAACATCAAATTGTTTGCAGTGTAAGCATTGTTACAAAGTTTTTTTTTTTTTTTACCACAATAAAAGGCATTCTGAATTGAAGGTGCCCTGAAAACAATAATAATCATGTACTATGAACTTTTGGTATTGAAAGCTTCCAAAATCTCTCTTCTGCAATATGACCTAATTAGTCTGCTTTAGCAGTTCTGAATCCTGATAAAGGTATTTGCTCAAATTTCTCCATTATATAAAGCAAACCAAGTATGAAATTCAATCTTTAAACCAGAAATTGGATATTATTTCTTTTAAATACATGTACATTCCTTACAGTGACAGGAACCTACATCTTACAACACCTTGAACCAAGACAGACCACAAAATTGCATGGAATGGGAAAAGCAAATGAAAAAAAGGACCTTGTGTTGGTAAATTAAACTAACAGCAGCAAGAGGGATCTCAGCATGTTGAGTATCAGCAGGGACTATTTGATAAGTAATTGCAGCTATAACCTGTATAATCACAATAAAAGGGAATCAAAAACCAAGTGAATATAGAATAATGGCATCTTTTGTGGTGCCCCATGTTTGTAATTCGAATTCCACCTCCCCCTCTCTCACTATCTACCTATCTCCCAAAAAGGGGAAAAAAAAGGGGGGGGCGCACTGGCTACATATCTCAACAGATATGCATTATACTATTAACTAAAAACGCAAATGTCATACTTGCTTGGGAAAGAAATATTTATAGGAAAATACACAAGGACCATGAGGCTAGCCCTCCAATTCAGATGATTGTGCCCTTAGTAGCTTCAAATAAGCTATGTTCTTTTTGTGCATTAATTTAATTCTCATCCATAGAACACAATATCAAGGAATGATTGACTAGGAACAATAGCAAGCATTTCCTCATTCAATAATAACACACGGACAGTCACACTTAATGGTAAAAAGAGAGAGGGAGGAGGGAGGGGGGTGGGGGGTACAACTATATATGTAGTTCTGCATAATACAATATCATGTTGAAGTTAATGAGTGCGATATTACTCCTATTTACCCATTCACGAGGCTCTAAATTAAACACCCTTTTACTTAGACATTATCCAAAACGAAATGATAATTTGTGCTATCACAGGATATACCATAATAAGAAATTCAATTGCTACGCTTCTGTAACACTCATTACGCATTATTTTCCGTGACATTGTTATTCTATTTCACTCAGATATATTTATCATGCTTAATTATACTTTATAAAAATACTATAATGCCCAATAACACCTACTACATAATATATGTCTAATAGTACATGCGACAAAATATAACTCAGGTTCTGCGTTCTCTATGCACATATTCATGGCTTAATACTAAATATCCATATATATGTTATTGAATTCTTTTAAAAAAAATTTAAAATCACTAAACTCATTTTTTCCCTTTCAACCAATTCTTTTAAGCTAAAACAGAATGAATATATATCAAACTAACATGTACAGTTCAAAATTACCAGTATAGAATATCAAATATGCTAAGTGCATGAAATTCAATTCTAATGTTTGCAATAGAAAAAGATTAGCTCATATTCAGTCAAATCCATTCATATATATGGTAGTTTGTGATCCATAAAGAAACTTGAAACTCTATTTTACGAACCACATCAAATATCCAACACTTTACAATTAAATGATTGAATCAGTGTGCCATACTCAACATGATCACTTCCTCATTTTTCATTTTGCACAGTTTTTTATTCAGTATATAGATTATTCAGCTTAGAAATATGACAACTCCATTGGACAACTTATATTTTCTAGGATCGAAATACTTAAAGGTTGCGTTTGGATACTTAAATTTGGATTGGATTTTAAATCAATAGACTTGATTTAAAATTCCATGTGGTTAGATGTTATTTCAATTTTCAAATCCAAGGATTTCAAGGTTTAAAATCCTTGATGAATTTGGCCAAATCCAAATCCTTCACCTTTTTAAACTATCCAAACAAAGTATTTGGATTTTAATCACCTAAATTCAAATCCACATGCTGACATCCTGCTATCCAAATGCATCAAAAAATTCTGCAAATTTAGCTAGGCCTTTTGGCACAAGTGAGCCGCTTTACGGTTTTTGGATTTAACATCCTCTCAACTTCCACTTTTACGTATTATATTATATTAGATGCCTTCAAGTTAACCTTAAAAAACACACATACAATCTCATAACAAAACCACTCGGTAAGCCTACCTCTCCAAAATCTCCCAAAGAGTTGGATTTCAAAAGCAATGTACAATATTTCCTGCAGAGAAAAGAAAAGAAGAAAAATTGATGATTGAAAACCTACTAATACTTTTTAACTTAATATCACCATCAGCAGCGTGCAGATATTAATCAACTGTACAGCTACACCTACATGTTACAGATTGCAGAAAGAAAACATAATTATGTACTAATTGACATTCAGTGAGCATAGTCATAGTTCACGCCATAAGAGCTAGCAATGGGGGGCAGTTTATACCCATTTGTTACACATCTTTCAAGGAACTTGGATTGCTTTCCAGTATTGGCAGCATAATTCATCGTGGGAAGCTCCTTCCTGTACATGTTGAGTACTTCCTGCAATATGGATCCATAAAAGGCATAGACACTATTACTTAAAACATTACAATATCAAACAAAAGCGGATATGTATGTGCAAAGTAATTACTAGGTACTCCCGAAGCATATCACATGGTACTCCATATCAATAAAAACAAGCCACGTAAAACTTAACTTTTTTACATGGCTTTTTTAAGCTTATATTATATTTTTGTATTAAATGGTTTGTATTTATTGGTATGGAGTACCCTGTCAGCTGTACTTTGGGATAATCTAATAATATTCTCATATGCACATGTAATGGAGAGACATACCTGAAGATAAGATTTAGTACAGCTATCAGAATCCTTAGGATTAAGGAGCATGAAAGAAACTTTCTCCCCTTCCTCTAAATAAATGAAAAGAAACTAATTTAATACCCATCAAAATCCTCAAGCATCAATCAAATATTAATAGTGTTAGAGCCACATTATGCAATGGAGAGGCCCCAAAATTTTGATATTTTGTTTAGTACAAATGATTTTTTTTCAAATTTTTTTATGTTTGATAAAAATTGAGCTTATCCAGTAACACTCCAGGAAAAAAAAAATAGCCAACTGAATCAGTGGCCCCTAAAAAAACGACTGGCTAGGTAATGCCAAAGAAAAAGAAAGTTTCTTAAAAAAAACAATGTCATTTTTATTTAACTTTTTCTTTTGTCATTTATTTTTATTTTTATTTTTTTGGTGTTCTTTATGTGCACAAGAATCATATATTATATTTTGATTTATCATAGAAAGAGATTCATAAATTATTTTTTTTTCTTGAATTTTATTGTATATGTTTAGAGCAAACTAGATAAATTTTGCATACTAATTAACAAACAATGATAAGTTCTCCTTAATCTTTAATTTTAAAGTTTTGACTTACTCTAACATTACAAAATTAAGAATTTATATGTATTTAAAGTTTATCTTGATCAATTTATCAATATTAAAGTTTCCCCTCCGCCCCTTCTTCCCCACAAGCAAGAATTTCTAACTACCTTCCTCTTCAAAACATTACAAAGAGATTTACCTTTCTCTTGACATTTTAAATCCCTAGTTTCATTCATTTCTTTCTTTTCATTTTTTGATAAGTATACTATTCTTTCCATCCATCTCTTCTACCACTGACTTAAACAACCAAAAATGAAAAATAACAAAATCCTCAAGCATCAAAAAAATGTAAGATTATCTCCATTATGTAATAAAGACTCATCCTATTAGGAGTCCATTTGTGTATAGTCACTTAAAACATCATTTGGCGAAAAGACAGTATTTTGGTGAACAGTCACTTGACAATTAACTGTCAATGATACTTCTTGATGGAAAGAGTATAAATAAATAACCAACGTTAAAATTAATGGATTCCCTAATCAAGCCTTCCAAAAAAAAAAATGTCTATGTTGTCCATCAAAACTAAGGTGTAGGCCATAGACTAGAAAAAGTCCTTCCATTGTTTTAGATTTCTTACATCAAAATATTAACTGCTTTTCTCTTCAGAATAGTCAGAAGAAAAAAGAAAAGAAAAATGTTTACCTTTCTCTTGGCAATTTGAATTCCCAATTTCAATTTCATTACTATTCTTTCCATTCATCTCTTCCACCACTGTCTCAAACAACAAAAACCCAAATCACAAAAACCCATTACTAACCCTAAGAAACCAAAAAATGCTGTAAAAACCAAAACTTGAATGGAAAAAAGGGTTAAATAGGTACCTGAGATTTTGATAATGGCGGTTTGCTGATAGGGATTTGAATGCTGCTTGCTTGGGTCGGATTTGCAGGTGAGAGATATGGAATGGGATTTTGAATAAAAATCAATTAGCAATTGGGGGTACAATAACTTTAATAAGAGGATTCGATTTCTAGGGTTAGGGATTTTGTTAGGTTGTGAAATTGGGATTGGAATGGAGAGGAAGACGAAGAAGACAGTCTTTCTTGGCGCTTTTTTTTCTTTTTTTTTCTTTTTTTTTTTAATATTTGGAAATGTGTACTTTAAAATTTAAATGGGCGGGAATCAGGGTAGTATAGTAAATACGAAATAGATTAAAAACATAAAGGGCATTTTTGTATACTTTTTTTTAGATCAAAATTTTTAAATAACTATAAAATCTAAACAATATTATTAGTTGGCCAATGTTTCAAACAAATTTGGTTTCTAACAAATCGAGTCCGGTGGACTTGATTTTGGGCTTACAAATAGAGCATATTGTACTCGATTTCTCCATCGCGGCACCAGCTGAGCTGGACAAAATGTCCACATAGATTTAAAACTCGAGTGTATTAGAGTCGTTTTAAGAACTTGAGTCTAATAGACTCGATTTGTGTTCAGCCGTCCACGTGTCCAAAACACTTAAACTCCCAGATCACTCTCACCAAAACACTCTCAAACACCTCGCACACTCAGTCTCTCGCTCTCACTCTCAAAACCACAGATCACACTCATCTCAAAATCACAAAAATTCAAACACTCACTCTCTCTCTCACAGTCTCTCACTCTCAAACACCCAGACGCTTAAAGCCACTCAAGCACGAGACTCTCCCTCTCTCTGTCATTCTCCTCTCAACTCATCAGCAGCTCGACCTCATCGGTGGCTCGTCCTGTCGTCGTCGGACTCTGACCATCTCTCTAACCCACCATCTCTACGAGCCCAGCATCTTTTCGAGCCTTGTTAGGTCATTCACCGTCTCTCTTTCACTCTCAGGTAATTGATTCTATCTAAGTTCCTTGCTTTTTTTTTTTTTTGTTTAAAGGGTTCTGTACATATAGCTTCCTTTTAAATTTTGTCATTACAAGTTCCCTGGGTAATTACCTTTAATGTCTCCAGTTGGTCAAGAAAAGGTTCAAATAAGCTTTCAAACACATATCGCAATTCTGCTTTCCATTCATCACCACCAAACACTGTTTCTCAAGGTATGTCTCTCTCTCTCTCTCTAACACTTTGCTTGCATTTGTCTCTTAATTCTCACATCTGCCTTTGCTACTGATCGCATCTTAATACTATCGTTTACCAATCTTAGATCTTTGATTAAAGGTTTAAACTTTTTTCTGATCCCATGATATGAATATTTAGTTATTGAATCTAAAGATGAATTAATGGCTATATTCATGTTTACTAGACACTTTAGGAAATGGGTTTTGGAGAAAAATTCAGCCTTTAACATTCTTTAGTGAGAAAAAAACTTAGTGGGTAGTTTGTCCCTTTGTCCTATATTTAGTGTGAGGTGACAAGAGGATCATCAATCACATGTTATTTGTCCCTTTGTCCTATATTTCTGGGAATGATAATGTAAAGTTTTTGTCCTATAAGGGAGAAGAAGTAGTGTGAATGGTCGGCCATGGAATTTTCTGGCATTGGGAAAGTAGAGAGGAAAAACAAAAAAGGATACATTATAATTTTGAGTTTGTCTTTTTCATTATGGGAGGAACACAAAGAATCTTCCTTGCTTATTCCTGTGAAGTTGTATCTGATGTATGAAAAAGAGGATTGTATAATTCAAGGTATATTTTCACTTCTATATAGATACGAAACTAGTAGTACTGATTTGAAGGACCACAGTAAAGTCACTAAAGTGTTGAGATGAAAGTTAAGCTTGAATGATTTCCTTTTCTTTTAGCATATATACCAAAGTTCATGACTATGTAAAAACTTTATGCTTATATGACAGGCCTCACTAATTTTTCTTTATAATGATCTGTGCATTCAAATGCTATAAAGTTTGAAATCAGTTTGAAAATACGATGTTTATATCTATGTAGGCCCTCCTAAGTCTTAGCCCCCCTTTATCCAAAAATATATACCCTACTAAGCTTTTGAGAGAGGGATTCCATATAGGATTTAATTATATTTTGAAAGGTCTGAGTGAAGGAAGTTTGCCTTGTAGACTAGTAGTGGGGTTCAAGTTCTTAAAGTAATCTTAGCATTGGATCAATAGCCCAACTGGACCTATGCCAGCGGTTTAGAGACCTACAGCGGTGTTATTGAAGCGCTGATATAGTTCAGTGTTCTTTTTTAGTGCAACAATGCCAAAGTTGTATTAAAGAATATATATAATCCACCACTCTAGTATATTGTAAATCCAAGGCTTAAAATCATAGTTTAGAAGTTAGACTTTTTGTTTAAATTTTTTCTTTTTGGAAACCCTGATGTCAATGTAGGGCTCCATACAATCTCTCACTCTCTCTCCAGCACGTGCTAAAATTTAGGACATTTTCTAAACAAACAAAGCAGAATATTATTTTTCACATGCCCTCTTACACAATTTAACAAGACTAAAAAAAAGCTAGAAAATTAGTATAGTATTATAGTGTTATTCCATTACCTATGACAACTGATATTTGCAGTGCCCGCATTAGATTTTACATCATGTTTAATTTTGTTTCCAGCAGAAAACAAAAAAAGAGGAAATTTTTATTTGCCAGAATGTCAAGAATTTGGATTCATCTATTATTAAATACACTTTCATCATGGCAGCTGACCTACTTTTCCAAAATAAATTAAAGAAAAAAAATTAATTACTCACATAATATGGTACATTATCCACATTTTATAAAAGTTTGTACATAATATGGGATAAATTAATCTAGCTAATCAAAGTACATTGACTTTTGTCATTCTTAGTTCAATTAATTTGATGACTCCTTTTCTAATACTTTAATTCACTATCTTAACCTTTTCCCAACCAAATGGTCTTACCTTGTTGTTTCGAAATGGTTGCCAGTCCTTTTATTCTTTACATTCTTTATTGATTACTTAATAATGCCTGATGTGGCTCCACAATTATACCGGGCTCCTTTCTTTTCTTCTAGGCTCTAGCATTTCCTATTCAAATTGTAGCACTAAAGAAACGTGTGATAGAGGCAAAGGATTGGTGCAAGCGGTACATATTTTTTTGCTTGGAATTGGGAAAATCTTTGATTCCATATAGAGCTTTAATTTTGTATGGAAGGACAGCTAGCATGTATGTTAGCTTCATTGTGAGTAATTCGCAGTGTCCTCACATAAAACTTCAAATGGGGGTCACATTTGTAACATGCTAAACTCTAACAGTAGCGTCTACATCATCCTCATCGCATTCATCCATATTATCAACATTAGGATTGAGAGTAATTTCATGGTCATCAACACCCCTATCAAAGTCACCTTACTCAATCCTCTCTTCGTACTCATCTCTATCGTCAAGATCTTCCCCAACACAGTGTTCGTCTTCATCTTCAACTACTGGAAGTGTAGAGGATTCACCTCGATGTGTACAAAATTGATCTTCATATCTATTGCCAGGTTCGCTCTCAACTGTTCTTGGTGTCTCTTAAAAAGGGGGTGTATAGCCTCCCAACGTGGTGCATTGATCATCTAGGATTGCAAACTATAGAGATGTAGTTATTTGTACAATATCCTCTGCACCGACTTCCGCACGTGGCTCCAAAGTGACGTACAACTCAAAATTTGCTACTTGTTCCCATTGACGCATCTTGTGAAACATGAACTTCACATGTTTGTCTTTTGTTATCGCCATATATCTGTAATTAATGCATTGATTGAGGACTTCATGTGGAGAACGGAAAGTAATATGTATGTCATGCAAAGCAGGATTCAGTTCCAGCTCTTCCATAATTTTTATCTTCAAATCACTCAAGGTCTTTAACTTACGGCGTATCATCATATAACAGCACTGGATACCTGGACCTTGAAATGGAAATCCGTCATAAGGGTTGGCATTGCTAAGGGATTCACCATAGTATATATTTATATAGATCATTATCAACCTATAAATTATCAATTGCAATTGTGTTAGTGACAAATTTATAACTCCCAATCAACATCAATTACAAAACTTTGCGTATGACATGCCAACAATACTAACCTCAACCAAATTTGCATATACTCACATCCAAATCATTCTAGAGGCATGACTTTCAAAACCCATTCAAATAAGATATGATGAACAAAAATATTATATCAACTAGTTACCCATTGAAATCTTTGTTAAAAATCTTAAACAACTATATCTTGAAATAATTTATGCTAAAAAGACTACAAATGGGTGTCTTAGGTATCAAACTCATAATCCATTTCATACCAATGACAAAAACCTAAAAGTACTAAATATTCCTAACAATTGATCACAATATTTAGTACTAAATATTCCCGATATTAATTTTTTTTTTAAAACCTAGCATATTATTAATCACAATATTTACACTAACAAAAAAAAAAATATTTCCAATATGTTGTAATAACATAATTAATCACAATATTTGGTACTAAATATTCCCCCAATACTAATTATTCCCAATAATTTAATCACAATATTAAAATTTTTTAAAAAAACTTAGCAAATAATTTAATCACAATATTTACACTAACAAAAAATAAACAAATATTCCCAATAATTAATCACAATATATATTTTTAAAAAAACTTAGCAAATAATTTAATCACAATATTTTACACTAACAAAAAAAAAAACAAATATTCCCAATAATTAATCATAATATTAATTTATAAAAAAAATCTAGCAATTAATCACAATATACTAGCAAATAAACTAATCACAATATACTAACAAATAAATTAATCACAATATTTCCACTAACAAACAAAAAAAAATTACCTAATATGTTTGAATTGTTTCTTAAAAAAAAAACCTAGCAAATAATCATAATATTAACTAATAAAAAATATTTTTAATATTGTATTACCTATGAGAGATTGTTGTTAATGTGACAAATTGTGTGAGACTTGAGGAATGTGAGTGTGAGCTTGAGGTGACAAATTGTGTGAGGCTTGAGGAATGTGAGAACTTGAGGGTCAGCTGAAGAGGATATGAGAATGAGAGAGCACATATCTGTGAGTCGGGTAAAAGGGGGAAAAAGGTCACAGTTGGGACCCACACGACACGTGGATGGGTTGGGGACCATTCACAAAAATCGAGTTCAGTAGACTCGATTTTTAAAAGCAAATAAATCGAGTCTAGTTTACTCGAGTTATGTCCACGTGCCCGAAAAGCGGTGGGGACCCAAAATCGAGTCTATTGAACTCAATTTCATTTAAAGTGATTTCACGTGCGCACGTGACCTTAGTGTGAAACGTGGTAGACTTGGAAATTGGAAAATCGATTTTCCTGACCCAAAACCGAGTTCAATGAACTCGATTTTTGTGCCTACGTGGACTCCTTGTCCAACTCAGTCGGTGCTACGATAGGGAAATCAAGTACAAAGTACTCGATTTATAAGCCCAAAATTGAGTCCAATGGACTCGATTTGTTAAAAACCAAATTTGTATGAAACGTTGGGTAACTAATAATATTGTTTGGATTTTTTAGTTATTTATTAAAAAACGCCTTTTTTTATCTTAGTTTTTTTTTTTTTTCAATATACTATTAGTTGCTAGAGCTTAGTCCATGAACAAATTTTAGGTCAACTAAAAATTAAAATAATCATTTTAAGCTTTTAGCCATTGAAATATATATATATATATATATATCATTTTCAATTTGTTACAAACTAAACTAATTCATGAACTGAAGTTTAGAGACTACAAATGTATTTTTAACATTTTTAAATATGATGTGTACAACTCATTAATTAGTTGTTTAGGATTGGAAATTCCATTACGCTCTGTTTTTTTTGCTGGAAAACTTTCTGTAAAGATAGTTTTCCACATTTTCCAGTGTTTGGTAGCACAAAAAAAAACTGGTCAACGGAAAACTATTTTTAGTCAATGGAAAATCCTAATAAAAATAAGGCTTGTTTTTTATAGCTTGTTTTCCAAAAATTTTTTTTGGAAAACAATCTCTCTCTCACCGTACACTCTCTCACTCTCACTCTTTCTCTTTTCCCTTTTCTTTTTCTTTCCTCACACCCTTATTGTCACTCACTCTGATCTCTCCTCTTCCATAGATCTCTCTCCCCCTCACACTCTCTCTCCATATTTCTATTCCCCTTTATAACACAGTTCTTTGAGTAGATTTTTTTTTCCCTCATTGCTCAGTTATTATTTCATTCCTCTCTACCAACTTGGAAAAGAGAACATATTTGCAGCGGTAATTATTCATCCCTCTTTACCAAAATCCCAATTCTTTACTTTGAATTTCAAGCTTGATTTTATTTTTTTCTCTAAGAAACTTTTGATTTGATGGATTCCATGTATAAGTTTTTTTTGCACATAAAAGTGCTAAAAAAATAAATAATAAATAAAAAAGAAGAATTAATGAAGTAAAAGACGAAAATTTTAAACATAGTGCTTATATGGCTCTAAATTGCTTTTATATAGGATAATCTTTTTTGTTGATAGATACATTATGCAGATATTATGTAGTGATGATATATTATGTAGATACATTATATAAATACATAATTTTGAGTAATATTAAAGACTTCTGGTTAACTATAGTAGACAATTAGTGTACCAGCAAAAAGAGTAGACAATGAAAAGTTATTATTAGTTTGTACTTATTAAAGATGTATTCCCCTGTCAATTTTATGTATATAGACAAATGGTTGATATATGTGTATGTGTGTGTGTGTGGACGTTCCTATCCATATATATGAGCAAGATTCATGGTAGAGATCATGAAAATTTGACAACTAATTTTTATTGTATCTATTGTCAAAATTTTAGTATGAAAACCAAATTCATTCTTGGTTTTTTTTTTATTTTAATATTGATTACATTAGTTAGTTTACATAATACGCATGTTTTAAATTACACAAGAAAAAAAAAATTTGCATACCAAACACCAGAAAACATTCTCAAGCTCATTTTCAAGGTCGTTACCAAATACTGGAAAATGATTTAGTTTTCTAGAAAATACTCTTTGAAAATGAACCATTTTTTAGAAAATGTTGATGCTGAAACAAACAGAGCGTTAGTTTGATTTTTGAATTCATATTTGAAAAATAACCTCACATCTTAATTATATGTGACATATGGCATCTAGTTTATGTGGGAATTTTAATCTATGTTTGGGTCATTTTGTAAATTTGAATGTGATTGAAAATTCTATATGAGTTTTGTGAAATTATTATGCTTGAACTAATGAAGGTGATTGCAATTTTACTACAATATTACAAAAAGTCTAATAATATAATTATGCAGGGTAAAGGGATAATTATTTTATGATACAATTTTATAAGACATGTCTCTAATAATATTTGTGAGTTCACATATTGTGAAAGAGATATCTTATAAACCATTTCATAAAATACCTTCTCGTGGTCAATGATCTTTGACTGTGATATAAATTCTCCCAATTTATGTAAAATGCATATTTTGGACAGATTTATTTTATAAATTTATAAATATATCCTTATTTAAAACCTTTAAGGTTTTTAATTTGTTAACAACTTAAAATATAATGTATAAAGTGAAACTTATCTATTGTATTTAAGCTTGTTTCGATCCATTAAATAAAATGAAAACCGACGCAGTATAGAACACCAAATCCGCTATAGCACATTGGCAATTCTTATGGTTTAAGAAACCTTTCAACACAAAAATTTTCCCGATCTTGTGGGTGGCCCAATTAGGAATTTTTTTAATTTTTTTTCTTTTTATATTTATTAATTTCCGATCAATTAGGAAAATTTTTATTTATTTATTCGATCTTGTGGGTGCGCCAATTAGGAAAAAACATTTATATTGCAAAAAAAAAATAAACTGCTAATAAAATCACACATTATATTTATTTATTTCCGATCTTGTGGGAGGCCCAATTAGGAAAATTTTTATTTATTTATTTATTTTTTGGTCTTGTGTGTGGGCCAATTAGGAAAAACAATTTATATTGCAAAATAAATAAACTGCTAATCAAATCACACATTTTTTTTTTCGATCTTGTGGGATGCCCAATTAGGAAATTTTGTTTTTATTTAATTTTTTCGATCTTCAATCTTGTGGGTGGGCCAATTAGGAAAAAAAATTATATTGCAAAAATAAATAAACTGCTAATGAAATCACACATTATATTTATTTTTTTCCGATCTTGTGGGTGGCCCGATTAGGAAAATTTTTATTTATTTATTTATTTTTTGGATCTTGTGGGTGGGCCAATTAGGAAAAACAATTTATATTGCGAAAATAAATAAACTGCTAATCAAGTCACACATTTTTTTTTCGATCTTGTGGGTGGCCCAATTAGGAAATTTTGTTTTTATTTATTTTTTTCGATCTTCAATCTTGTGGATGAGCCAATTAGGAAAAACAATTTATATTGAAAAAATAAATAAACTACTAATCAAATCACACACATTTTTTTAAATAATGCTAGAGATATAAATTATTTTACAAACTACTGATATGGTGAATGCTTATTGGTAAATGAAAAAATAATATAGTTAAAAAAAAAAAAATTAATGATGAGCCTAGATGAAAACTAATATGAAGTTGGGAACATCAACATTTTGTAAAAATGTTGTAAAATAATTTGTACTTGTAGAATTACTAATTTTAATTTTCGATCTTGTGGATGGCCCAATTAGTAAATTTTGTTTTTTTGTTTTTTTTCGATCATGTGGGTGGGCCAATTAGGAAAAAAAAATTATGTTGCAAAAATAAATAAACTGCTAATCAAATCACACACATTTTATTTTATTTTTTCGATCTTGTGGGTGGCCTAATTAGGAAAAAAAATTATGTTGCAAAAATAAATAAACTGCCAATCCCCATAAAAAAAAAAAAAACTGCTAATCAAATCAGACATACCGAAAATAGTCACTTTAAGTGCTTTCAGATTTATAAAAGATTTCAGTCAAAAAAAATTATAAAAGATCATTTTTCTTTCGTTATGCCTTGAATACTATCAAGTATCAACTAAGAATTACAGTTCCTACCACCAAAAAAAAAGGATTACAATCGATTCTCAAATAAATAAATAAACTAAGGATTAAAATTGTTGTCTTTGCCTTATAAGATGAAAGTAAATTGTCACAAATTATTTCTCAGAATTTACTAGATTTTCTTTTTAATGAATGTTCTGATTGCATCGGGCAAAAGATTTTATAAAAAATTTAAGTAGATTTGTGATGTGAGGTTTTTAATATTTTGGCATTTAAACCAATCACAAGCCCAAAAGGAAGGTTTCAACCAATCACAAGTGAGTAACAACCCACAGATTCAAGTAGTACCATTCTCCATTTTTTTTTCCCTCTTCATCTTTCTATTCACAAACATGAAATCATTGATGGTTGTTTGATATTTAATTTGTCAAGAACTTTGTAATTCAATTGGTTGATACTTATACTTTCTATATTTAAGGAATAAATATTAATTTTAATTTTAATTTTTTTTTAATTTTAATTTTAATTTTTTTTAAAGCTTTAATATTTTCTGATATCAAACTGAAATGCATATTGTAGAGATCATGAACCAATAGCAACAATTAATTAGCAATTGGGGGTATAATAACTTTAATAAGAGGATTCAATTTCTAGGTTAGGGATTCTGTTAGGTTGTGAAATTGGAATTGGAATGGAGAGGAAGATGAAGAAGACCGTCTTTCTTGGCACTTTTTTTAAATTAAAAAAAAATTGGGAATGTGTACTTTAAAATTTAAATGGGCGGGAATGAGGGTAATGTAGAGAGGCATGGCAAAACAGGCGGGCCGGTTCGGGTCGCGTCAATTGGGTTTGCGGTTCAAAACGGGTCATTTTTAAATTGGTCAATCGGGTGTTGGGTCAGGTTGACCCGTATTTTTCAAACAAATTTTTTTTTTTCAATTACAAAAACAAATCAATGACAACCTATTTAGAGAGAATGAATAAAATCAATTAAGCAAATAAATTGCACTTAATGCCACTTGTTAATATCCTTTCAATTCTGATAGTTTTGAGCATGACAAAAATTATTTATAATCATAAATTCATGATGGAAAAAAGTCTTCAATGTTAATAGTTCACTGTCAAGATACATATAATTACAAGTTTACATCTTCAAAAAAAGATAGATCTCAAAACAAACAAAACAAGTAAGCTAGCAAAGTAGCAAGTTATCGGTCTTCTTAAGTGCACATGTTCCTGTTGCATTTAAAATAATAGTAAAGTTATATTACTTAGAAAGATAAATTAAACAAAAAAAGATTTAAAAATAAACATAACATATTAAGTAAAGAAGAATAAGTAAATATTTTATAAGAATTACACCTCAATCTCTATCTACTCAATATTAGTAGTAGATTCAGCACTGCAAATATTCATACTTGCAAATTGTAGCTCAAGTTGGCCAACTTTGTCAGCATCTGCATCTACAATACAATATTTTCATATAACTTAATATACCATGAAAGAAAATCAATAAAGAATTAAAATTGTATAATTCTGACTGGAAAAAAATTAAATTACCTTCAAATCCATATAGCCAACTTTTAGTACACAACGTAGTTTCCACATTCTCAGGTAAAAGATGGGATCGATACGGAGTAAGAACCTTTTTCCCAGTGCTAAAACTTGATTCAGAAGCAACAGTGGTTATTGGAATGCTCATGAGATCCCGTGCCATTAAAGAGAGCTCTGGAAACCGATTGTAATACTCTTTCCACCAAGAGAGAACTTCCAACTTTGAATTTTCCTTTTGTTTAAGTCTAGTCTCTTCTAAATACAAGTCCAACTGAGATTTTTTTATTTTGGTACCATGACCACTTTCATAATGATCAAATTCCTAATCATTAAAAAAATTGCAATGAAAAATAATACCACACAAGAAGGGCAGGCCAAAGGCACAAGAGAAAACTGAGAAAGCCTAAAAGAGTAGAGCTGAATAGTGAACTGAGGAACTTTCAGGTTTGTGTGCATTTTGTCATTTTGTGTCTTTGCCTCTTTAGCTTTGGAAAATCCGAAAATGGACTACAACTAGCAAGCATTGACTATTGAAGGACTACAACTAGCAACCTTGCTACAACTAGCAAGGTTGTGACAGACATATCCTTGTGTAACGTGTTGGACCTGTCGGGGTGTTGTGAATTGTTTTGTCAATGTTGTCATGAATGATGAATCTCTATGCTCTCATGTCATGACAATTGTTTCTTTTTCTTTTTTTTTTTCAATTTTTTATTTGTTTATAATTTTATATGATTATATCTGAATCATTTGATTACTAGTTTTGGTACTTAGGTGCTTTATGCACCTAGTTTCAAGACGCAATTTAAATATTTTTTTAGCGATTTTTTTTTAACAGGTTGGGTCATGGGTTATTCGAGTCGGGTTGGGTTGACCTGAAAAAAAAAAATTGGATCGGATCACAGGTCAACCTGTTTTTGCTTCGAGTCAAGAAAATCTGGTTCAGGTCGGGTATTTTTCGAGTCGGGTCGGGTCAAAAAATTCTGACCCGTATTACCATGTCTAATTTTAGTGAATACCAAATAGATTAAAAACATAAAGGGCATGTTTGCATGCCCTTTTTTTTTTAATCTTAGTTTTGGGTTTTTTTTTTTTTTTTTTTTTGCTTCAATATACTATTAGTTGCTAGAGCTTAGTCCATGAACAAATTTTAGGTCAACTAAAACTGATACATCATTCTATTTGACTAAAATAAATCACTTTAAATTTGTTAAAAATTAAAATAATCATTTTAAGTTTTGGGAGACTGAAAAAAAAAAACATCATTTTAAGTTCATTACGAACTAAACTAATTCATGAACTAAATATAATGTGTACAACTCATCAATTAGTTGTAAAGTTCAGATTTGGAAATTCCATTAGTTTGATTTTTGAATTCATATTTGAAAAAATCCCTCACATCTTAATTATATGTGACATTTGGCATCTAGTTTATGTGGGAATTTTAATCTAAGTTTGGATCATTTTGTAAATTTGAATGTGATTGAAAACTCTATATGAGTTTTTTGAAATTTTTTGGCTTGAATTGATGAAAGTGATTGTAATTTTACTGCAATATTACGAAAAGTCTAATAATAAGATTATGCACAGTTAAGGAAAAAATTATTTTATGAGACAGTTTTATAAAACATGTCTCTCACACATTTGTGAGTCCCATATGTTGTGAGAGAGATATCTCATAAAATACCTTCTAGTGGCCAATGATCCTTGACTATGATATAAATTCTTCCAATTTATGTAATATGCATATTTTGGACCGATTTATTTCATAAATATATCCTTATTAAAAAAACTTAAGTGTTTAATTTTTAACAACTTAAAATATAAGGTATGAAGTGAAATTTATTTATTTGTACTTAAGCTTGTTTGAATTCATTACATAAAATAAAAACCGATGCACTACTGAACTTAAAATCCGCTGTAGCACATTGGCAATTCTTATGGATTAAAGAATCCAGGTTCAACTCCTGGCAGCGGAAAATTTTCTATTTTTATATTAACTTATTTTTTGATCTTATGGGTGGCCCAATTAGGAAAAAAAATTTATGTTGCAAAAATAAATAAGCTGCTAATCAAATCACACACTTTTTTTTTTCTTTATGTTGCAACAATAAATAAACTGTTAATCAAATCACACGCAACAAAAATAGTCACTTTCAGTGCTTTCAGATTTATAAAAGATTTCAGTCATCGATTACCATAAAAAAAAACAATAATATGGATTACCATCGATTCTCAAATCATATACTATATAATAAAAGTTGGGCTTAAAAACCGTAGTTATTGCCAAGTGGCTACATCATATTACAATTTTTTTTTTAGATTTTTAAATTTTAAAAAATACATATAATTTTTATTCTTCTATAATTTCTAAATTGATAAATATCTTAATTTAATTACACTGAAAAATTACACTTTGCCTACCTGTGATTTGCCCGAAAAACACTTTATCTACGTGTGGTTTAGAAATTGGCACTTTACCTACCTAAGGTTAACTCCGGTTATCTTCTGTTACCCACCTCTGTTAAAAACATGGGTAAATTTGTATTTTTATTACCATTTTATGTCTTTCTCCTCTCAAAACATAAAAACTAAAAATTAAGGGAAAAGAAGATCTAAAAATTAGGTTTTGTAAAAATTAAAACTTACCTTTTACGTCTTTTTATGAATCAACTTTTAGATCTTCTATTTTAACACATTAAAAATTGAAATTATGTGTTTCCTCACCTAAACCAAAGAATGGAAAAAAAAAAAAATCAATTAAGTTCACTAGGTCTTACTCTAAGAAGCACCACGGCCTAAGCTAAATTCACAAAAAGAATTCATCTAGACTAACCCAGTTCTTTCCTTCAAGCTAACAATAGAAAGAGGATAATGTGTATCCTGCAATCCCAGACATGAGTGCATATATAACTACCAGTGCAGTAAACAAAGCTCCTCGGTTGTATGGATAAAATGCACCAACCAATGCAAGCATAAAAATGAAGACAGTGCTGGAAATACAAACAAAGAATGAAGAGGGCATTTAGGACAGTGATGTGATAAACTAAGCTTCATGAATCTAAACAAAAATATAAAAATAAGAAGATCCTTACAAAGTGAACAATTAATTGCCAAAACCAAGGGTAGCAGCAAATAAGGATTTGTACTTTGGGAACCAGAAAACATCACCATAAATAAGCATAATTTCAATTTTTAATGTGTTAAAATAGAAGATTTAAAAGTTGATACATGAAAAAAAGATGCAAAAGTTAGGTTTTAATTTTGATAAAACCTAGCTTTTAGATCTTCTTTTCCATTGATTTTTTAGTTTTTTATGTTTTGAGATGAGAGAGATATAAAAGGGTAACAAAAATACAAATTTACCTCTGTTTTTAATAGAGGTGGGTAACAGAAGATAGATGGAGCTAGCCTCAAGTGGGTAAAGTGTCAATTTTTAAACTACAGGTAGACAAAGTGTTTTTTGGGCAAACCACAGATGGGCAAAGTGTAATTTCCCCTAATTACAATTTAAATTCTTCGTCTAATCCATCTAATCCTTATATAATTAGTATACCACACGTAAAAGAAAACATTTATATATATATATATATATATATAAAAGGTAGCAACGTGAATTACAAAAAAAAAAAAACAGCAACGTTTATTATAAAAAAAATATATATATATATATATAATTTTCTTCTCTTATAATTTCTAAGTTGATAAATATCTTAATTTAATTACAATTCAAATTCTTCATCTGATCCATCTAATCCTTATTTAATTACTATACTACACGTAAAAGAAAACATTTATATATAAAAAAAGTAGAAACATGTATTACAAAAAAAAAAAAAGCAACGTGTATTATAAAAAAAAAAAAAAGCAACAATGTAGTGTAGTCTAATCCTTCTCAAATTCTTCATCTAATTCATCTAAGCTGTGGTTGGTTGTGCCAAGTGACTGCACCATATTGCATTTTTTTTTAGATTTTTAAAAATATATATAATTGTTGGGTTAAAATGAATTACCCCTTGCAAATTAATTAATTACCCAAGTTAATTAATTAGATCAAATTACATGCAATAGTGTGGCAGTACAAACAAATCACCAGATTATCTAAATGCAGCAGAAAATAACTTTGACACAGGTGATTTGTTTACAAATGAGAAAAACCATTGAGACAAAACCCTACCGGGTGATTTTAAGGTCACCACTCCCAAGAATTCACTATTATCAATCACAAGCAGTTATAAGTATAGGGAATCTTACCAAACCCTTTGGCCTATCCCGAAATATCAACCTACAGTTGAACCCTTACCCCAATACCCAATTGGACTTATATAGTAACAACAATCTTTTCGTTCAATGTACGAATCCTAGTACGTGACTAACCAATGATGCATGAATCCTAGTACATGACTAACTCCAGCAACTTGAAGAGGTTGTTGGCTGCAAAGTTCTTCGGTTCATCAACAATGAAGATCAAGAAGCTCTTTAGTCACAAAACCCTTGACGAAAAGACGCAGTAGCTTCTTTAGAGAGAATAATGAATTGGGGCACTATTTGCATTCTGTCACTCAATGCATACACGACGGCCTTTAAAATAAGCCTTATATATATATATATATATATATATATATATCTAGAATTGTGAGAAAAGAAACCCCACACACATACATAGAAATATGCGTGTAATCAGATCTGAAAAGTTTAATTTCGTAATTCTCGACAAGTACAGCTTGTGCCGAGCTTCAACATTAAATCTCGATAAAAAGGATGTCGAGACTTCTGTCGAGCTTTAAAAAACAGCACTTTCTTCACTTGTTTCTTGGTCAGATTTGTATGGCTTCAATACTTAACTTGAACACTTGTTTCTTGAAGTACTAAACTCATCCTAGATTTACTCAATTACAAGTAAAGTGTGTTTTGTCAAAGGATTAGCCTTTACATAAAATATGTCCCTAACAATAAATTTTATTCTCCTATATTTTCTAAGTTAATAAATATCTTAAGTTAATCACAATTCAAATTCTTCATCTAATCCATCTAATCCTTATTTAATTACCATACTACACATAAAAGAAAACATTTATATATATAAAAAAAGGTAGCAACGTGTATTACCAAAAAAAAAAAGCAACGTGTATTATAAAAAAAAGCAGCAATGTAGTGTAGTCTAATCCTTCTCAAATTCTTCATCTAATTCATCTAACTGTGGTTGGTTGTGCCAAGTAGCTGCACCATATTGCAAATTTTTTTTTTAGATTTTTAAAAATACATATTATTTTCATTCTCCTATAATTTCTAAGTTGATAAATATCATAAGTTAATTACAATTCAAATTCTTCCTCTGATCCATCTAATCCTCATTTAATTACTATACCACACGTAAAAGAAAACATTTATATATATGAAGAAAAGAAAAGGTAGCAACGTGTATTACAAAAAAAAAAAAAAAACAACGTGTATTAAAAAAAAAAAAATAATTTTTCTTCTCCTATAATTTTTAAGTTGATAAATATCTTAATTTAATTGCAATTCAAATTCTTCATTTGATCTATCTAATCATTATTTAATTACTATACTACACGTAAAAGAAAACATTTATATAAAAAAAAAATGTAGCAACATGTATTACAAAAAAAAAGTGTATTATAAAAAATAAAAAAGAAGCAATGTAGTGTAGTTTAATCCTTCTCAAATTCTTTATCTAATCCATCTAAGCTGTGGTTGCGCCAAGTGGCTGCACCATATTGCAAATTTTTTTTTAGATTTTTAAAAATATATATAACTAGTATTATGTCCATGCGATGCACGGCTTAATAAAAAATGTTTTCATAATATAATTAAATTGAATAACAATTAAAATGAAAAAAAAAAAAAAGTTACATGGAAGATGTATATTATGTAAGTTCAAGTTTGGCATTTTTTTTTCAAAAACAAATATTTTAAAAACTATGGCAAATTGTAAAAATAGTATAAAAATTATTAATGAAATCTCTCTCTCTCTCTCTCTCTCTCTCTCTCTCTCTCTCTCTCTCTCTCTCTATATATATATATATATATATATCAGATATAAAAAATATCTATTTTTTAAAATCTAAAAAATAATTGAATTTTGTATATTTGTCCTTATATATAATATATCTAATTACAATGATCAATAAAAAAATTTTATAATTTTTTTTTAATAATTCCTATTTATATGAAGAGGGGATCATCCTAAAAGAATTAATTCAAAATTTAAGATTAAAAAATAAATTTTACTTGTACACCTAAAAGAAATTTAATTTTAATCTCTTATTTTAATATTTAAATCATTTGTTTTAGTGTTGATTTTATTCAAATGGTTATAAGTTATATCACACATTCTAACTTAATAATAAATAAAAGTATAATACCATAACTTAATGTAACATTTTGACTTACTAATAAATAAATATAACACCCTAACTTAAAGTGTTGTTTGTAATTGTATTGTGCTTTAGCCTTTAAGAACTATTTTTTTCAAATAAAAAAACACATATATTAATATTACACATGAAAAAAATAATGAATTCAATAACTGAAACAGTTGAAAACAAAATTAAGCCAAAATCCCAATTCATTAATGAAAAAATATCCAATTGCTGAACTTAAAAAAAAATGAAAACGGAGTTAAGTAAAGATAGACTTACATAGAAATTTGGATTGATGGATATAAAAACATGTTTAGATCCCTCTTTTTCTCTCGTCTGCTATCAGACACTAGTACCCTAGGTACCCTATGTATGTATGTATTATATGATACCTTATTCTCACACAATATGCATTCATTATATAACTTAAAAGTAAAATATTCATTTATTTTAAAGTAAATTAATAAAAAAATTATTTACATATGAATTTTGATTAAACCGTGCATCGTACAGGCATAACACTAGTAAATAAATAAACTAAGGATTACAATTGTTGCCTTTGCCTTGTAAGATGAAAGTAAATTGACACAAATTATTTCTCATAATTTACTAGATTTTCCTTTTAATGAATGTTCTGATTGCACCGGGCAAAAGATTTTACAAAAAATTTAAGTAGGTTTGTGATGTGAGGTTTTTAATATTTGGTATTTAAACCAATCACAAGCCCAAAAGGCAGGTTTCAACCAATCACAAGTGAGTAACAACCCACAGATTCAAGTAGTACCATTCTCCCTCTTTTGTTTTGTTTTTTGTTTTTTTTTTTTTTTCATCTTTCTATTCCCAAACATGAAACCCTTGATGCTTGTTTGATATTTAATTTGTCAAGAACTTTGTAATTCAATTGGTTAATACTTGATACCTTCTAATATTTTCAAAGAATACATCTGAGATTCAAATCTCTTTCCCCAAATTTTAATTTATTTTTTTTAAAAGCACTAATATTTTCGGATATCAAACTCAAAATGCATATTGTAGAGAACATGAACCAATAGCAACAATTAATGAGCCGTACATATTGTCCACTATTGCATGCAATCGTTACTCCTATGGCTATCTATTCATGGTATTTCCAAAATTCAAATTCTCCCTCCCTCTTCAGTTATATAATTATTAATTATTAAATAGGAAAAGTTAATGGGTGCTCAAAAGTCGTTGATTTAGAAAATATTTTTAGAAACTTTTTTATGAGAAAAGAAAAAAGTATCAAATCTTTCTTAAACTTATCCATTAACAAAGAGAAATGCTAATGCTACAAAAAATATTACAACTTTTACCATAACTCGCCATGTGGTAATAACTTGTGAGTGGTGGAGATGCAGGGGCGGAGGGAGGGGGGGGCAGGTGCCCCCCCTGAAATTTCAATTTTTTTTTACTAGGAAATACCATATTTGCCCCCCCCCTACAAAAAAAAAAAAAAAAAAAAAAAAAAAAAAAAAAAAAAAAGAAGCTAGAAAGGAAAAGTAACGTGACTTAATTGAGTTCCTTTTCTTTTTTTTTTGGACAGAAGTGATAAAACCTTTCCTGCTTTCCTAGTAGTAGTAGACTTCTACCCCTAGAAGTAGTACAATTCTAATGATCTCTATAACAACTTTGCTACACCTACCCGGATTAGAAGTCAGTAGAACTCTGAAAAAAAAAAGTATATATAATGCAAACAAGGCACGCCTCCCATCACAACGAAAAATTTTCTTTTCAATCCAGTTTCTTTGTTTGGATCTCAGAATTGCTGTGCAGTTTTTAAAAGCATTCAAGTTGGGTTTTTAAGTTACATTCAAATATTTATAGGTATGCATACTCTTAATACTTTTGCTTTGATTTATTTATTTATTTTTTTTAAAGAATCAAATTATATGTTTAAACTGTTTATATTTAGATGGATCTCTTAATTTGACTATTCTTAACCATAAATTTATAATTCAAATTATATGTTTAAACTATTTGTATTTATAATGATCTCCTCATTTGATTATTCTTAATCATAGATTGTAATTTTTTTTTCTTTATTTTAATGATATGACATATATATTTGTAGTTAATTGAGATTATGGAGAATCTTGATCATAATAATGAGTCCGGATCAAATCCTAAACGAACTCGTATCGAAGTGGATGTTGCAAATCTTCCCACGGATCCTTGTTTAAGAATAAAAATTTGTAACTATCATCCTAATGAAAGAGATCAAATTAGAAGGCATTATCTACCAAATAAACCTTGTCAACCAGTTGATCATGATTTTCCAATCTTGTCTTTTAATCTTGCCCCCCCTGACCTAAATTCCTGGCTCCGCCACTGTGGAGATGTGTAACCCTATGAACCCATTATTTTTTCTCCATCACTCATAACTTGTCACGTGGTGAGTTGTAGTAAAAATTGTGATTTTCTGTGGCACCAGCATTTTTCATTTAACAAATGTCCTAAGGGCACGCATTAACACTCTTGATTTATCCAAAAAAGGGAAAAAAGTACTTCTCATCTAATATTCACAATTAATACAATGGTGTACACATTTTGAAATGTGAAAATCCATGTTTTTTTTTTTGAGTGATGAAAATCCATGTTTAAAAAGGGTTTGGCTTACCTCTAGTATTTTTTTAACTAGAGGTTTCCTTTTATTTTAAATACACTATAGTAAGTGGAAGTGGACTTTAATCTTCACATTTTATTTAGTTAATGAGTGATGTGATAGTTTCTCATTAAAAAAAAAAGGAAAATTTAGTTAAAATAAATACTGGAGATAAGCCAAACTGGATTTAAGAATATGTTAAAAATGAAAATGTAGGTGAATCAAGAAAATGCATATTTTAAAAAATGGATGGGAGAGAATTAATACCATTTAAACCAAAATCAAATTCGGAATTTTCGTACATTAAGAGAATCAAAACTTGTAGGCAAAATGCTGGTAATTTACTATGTCAGAGCAAATGAAAAATAATAATAGTCAATAAGGGACGAGATTTTCTTTGGAATTCATGGACGAGGCCTTGCATCTTCCCCTTTACTGCTTGTTATAGTTCTGGAGTGCTAATCAAAATGTTTCAAACCAGTTTCGTTGCCTAGTGATGGTACAACCATAGTATCAAAACTAAAAGGCAGTGACCAAAAGTAAAATACAAAAACAAGCTATTTAGCAATGTTAAACAAATAATATCTTGCACAATCTTCTTTTTCAAGATGACATTGCGTAAGAATGATAACAGAGGAGGAGAAGAAATTGATACAGAGACAAGTATAAATCTTAAGGAAAGGAAGGGAAAGGAAGCAAAAGACAAAATAGATTCTTCAAGATGAAAATTGGATAAGAATGAGAGGAAAGGAAGAGAAAAGAATAGATTGCTTTCTTCTTTCCATATCAAGCTTAGTCTTCAATCTCTTCTTCTTTCACTCAACTGTCTTATATTTAAGAAGCTCGGACTGTCCATACAATGGTAACCTTAAAATCATTATAATAAAAAAAAGTGACAAGTCTGTGACTCTGAAATTGATATTGATACAAAAATATCTGAGTTTATTTTTTTTCTCCAACTGGGTATCTCTAAAATTTGCCAAATATGTCATACATTAAGGGCATCGGCTGTGGATTGCTCCTCGCTCTGGCGAGTTATATTTACATAAGAAGTAGGCGTCGTCCCAATTTGGTATGAAATTTTGAAATTAGTATTTCTTGTTATCAATTCAGCAGTATGAACAAACCTACTACTACGTACCACATAACTTCTTTAACACTTAGGTTTCTAATGTATGAGTTCAATTTTCATAGATTATCTTGTAACCAATCCAAAAAAATACCATATTAATGATACATTTGACATAGTTCCTCATTCTATATTCATTGTCATCATTATTTGATCATCTAGCTAGGACGATAGCGTTGATAAAGATGTGCACTTAATATATAATTAGGTGGCGTTTGGTACGGGAGAATTCATATTACTTCTGGCATCTAGATTCCTAGGAATGTAGTTATTCCTATGTTTGGTTTCATTGGGAGATTTCCAAGAATGCGAGATGATAATGTTTGGTGTATTCTCAGGAATCTTAAATGAATTATTTGTTTTTCCCATTTTGTCCTTAGATTTGAATGTGAACTATCTAGTCCTTTAAAAAAACACTTCCCTTTAAATAAATATTGAAAAAAAAATATAAACTATTAATTAGTCATTTAAAAAATATTATGAGTGCTAAATAGATAGATAAAAAAAATATTTTAGAATTAATGTGAAATTGACGTTTTTAACCAATGATATTGTAATTTGCTCGATCGACAGGTAAACAAGGGTGTCACCTAATTTGAATTAATTAATGGTACCTCTTTGTTTCAAATTTAATTTTATATATATATATATATATATATATATGCGTATGGAAAATGATAATATGTACACAGTACACATCAGTCACAGTCCTAACATAGATGCTCTTCCAACTTACATAAGTTTGTAAAAAAAAAAAATGTTAACCCTTGTAGATTAATTAGTACATTATGATGTTTTCTACAAAAAAGTACAAGTTTTAAATCTTTTATTCTTAACTATTGAAATTTTCAAAATAAAAAATTGTTGTCTTTGCTTAATTGATAGCTTATTATAATCAGATCGTAGCTTACTTTTTTTTTTTTTTAATGTCTAAACAATTGTATGGCACAAAATGAAAAATTAATTAACTTCAAACTTTTTAGGATCGCATCTTATGATATATACATATGTGTTGAAGCATCAGAGTTTGGTATATGCTGTGGGTTTTATATTATAAGTTTTAATTAGGTTTTTCCCCCCCTACTGTTTATTCACAGAAAAAGAAATAGAGGGGAAAAAGGAATTGAAAGCATGACTTCCCTTCATTCTTGGATGATTTCCTTGGCAATCGATTTTGGGACATTTTTTTCAAAGTCACTATCTTGACTTCCTAAGACAAGTCGCAAAGCATTGATATAAGCCATACAATAGCTTCATTTTTAATTTTTTGGCACCATTGTTGCATACAAATACCATGGGTTGTTAAAAATTTATGCATTTTGTATCATTGTAAAATAAAAATCAAAAGCACTAGAGAGGATACAAATTATTGACATGTACTGTAACATATGAATCTAGAAACAAAGCTATAAATCCAAAAAAAAAAAAAAAGGACTACATGAAGCTACTAATTAGATCTATATTTCTAGAAACTAAACAAAACTAAGATCTGAGATACGGATAGATACATTAACAAATTCTCATGAAAATAAATTCATTGACGTTTTGTTGAACAACACACACAACAGTAAAAGTGATTTCTCAAAAAAAAAAAAAAAATAGTAAAACTGAATACCTGGTAATAATGGAGAGTCTCCTTCAAACTTTTTTTTTCCACACGTAAAATCTAAATAGAACTTTGTTAAAAAATATATTAACAAAGTTGTTTATTCTATTTATGTTGTTTTGGCGAGAAAAGATAAAGACAAGAGAGAAGATATTGATAATTTGTTTATAGTTTATCTTAATTGCTTAAATAATAAGGAAAAATGGTTAAAATTGTCAATTTATAAAAAATATAATTTCTTTCAAGCTTGGAAATCTGGATTCTCACCAGTTTTAAAGGGAATCCACATTCCTACTAAGAGGGGTTTAAGAGGGGAATCCAGATTCCCATGATATCTGATTCCCAAGCATAATTTGCAACAAAACATGGGAATCTTTAAACATTCCTAAGAATCCTAAAACATTACCCCGTATCAAACGCCACATTAGAGAAATGATATGCCCACAATATTTTTACAATAAATTCTAAGTGGCAGATTGTTACTAGTTGTTATTGTTGGGTTAAAAAAGTAATCTCAGTCCTGAATTTAAAATTTGAACCAATAACAACTAACCACCTGTGATTTGTTGTGAAAATGTTGTGGACATAGCACTTTTCATATAATTAATCACTAACTCGAGCAATGCGTGGGACAATTTATATATATAGTTATATACTCTTATCATTGATGCAACAATAAATTTGTTTTTAAATTCTCCACATGAAAAAATAAATAACAATTGTTTATCATTTGTCAATCTATATAAATTCTCACAACTCTAAATAGCCCACCGTCTACTCTTTCACTCGTTTCAACTTCAACTCTTAATGACTCTAATTTTTTTTTTCTTTTAAGCGAAAGAATATGAAAGTTATGGTTTCCATGGAGGAATTCAAAGGGCAGCCTCGGCTCCCAAAATTTGCTGTCCCAAAACGCTACGACATAAGGTTGAAACCGAACCTCACCACGTGCAAGTTCGCTGGCTCTGTGGCCATTGAGCTCAAAATCGTGGCAGATACCAGTTTCATAGTCCTCAACGCCGCTGAACTCTCCATTGATACCACCTCCGTATCTTTCACTTACCCAGCTGCACACTCTTCTAATTCTAAGCAGCAGGTAATATCTATCTTATCTATCAGCCTAACTTTACTTTTAAAGTTAATTTAAACTAATGGTAAAAGGTTTTGTTGTATGTGCTTTAACTTAACATCCCAAAATATCTTGTTTGTTGAATACGTTAGAATAGGGCAAATAGAGAACACAAGAATACGTGGATTACATAATTTAGTTTGCTTAAGCGCTACATCTTTATCATATGAGAGTGTAGTGTACATCCTTTGTTAGAATGAACTCAACATGGGTATATATAATAGGCTAACTATATATTAACTATGGTTAATAGACTTCTAGTACAAGTAGGAGATTTGACTTACTCACAAAGTAGGATTAGGTTTAAGCCTATTATGTTGGGCCAATTTATCTGTAACATTGTTAAACTTTAGCTTGATTGATTTAGTTGTTTTTGCGGTTGTATGAGCTCTAGCTTATTCAAATAAATAGTCAACCTTGTGATTATCTGAATGTGAGACTCATTGACTGAGTTTGCATTTGTCATGACACACCAAATGCCATGTCTTTTAAAAATAAAATGTTGAATGAATAAATGAATAAGGTTTTGGATTTGGGAAAAAATAACTATTTAGCCTTAATTTTTGAACTATGTAGCCAAACAACATACTTTTCAAACAATGTAACAAAATACCTGTGTTTTTGAACTCAATATTGCTATTGTCGAGCACTATGCGTATTTTGCCACTTAAAATTTTTTTGAAAATTTTGCATAGAAGTTCCACTTAAAATTAAGTATAGTACTCAAGATTATGCATGGTACTCAAGGTTGGTAACGTCAAGTTCTAGGTAAAACTCGACATCAGCAAAATAAAGTTCCAAAACAAGGATATTTTGCTACATAATTTAAAAAGGGGTTGTTTGGCTACATAGTTCAAAAGTTTAGACTTAATAGCCATTTTTTCCTTTGGATTTGTGCAGGTGTTAAAGCCTTTAAAAGTTGATGTGGTTGAAGAGGACGAGATTTTGGTTTTGAACTTTGCTTACACTCTTCCCATTGGTCTCGGACTTCTCACTATCCACTTTCAAGGATCTTTAAACGACAAAATGAAGGGCTTTTATATAAGGTACATATTTTTTGTTGCAAAAAGGTTTTTTTTTGGGGGGGGGGGGAGGATAAAACAAAGGAATCTCTTTAAAGAAAAACCCTAGACTCGCCTTTAGCCAATCAAATCTACAAAACCAATTGTCGTGTATTTTTATTGCAAAAAGTTTAGAGACACAAAATTTTTCATAATATTTTTTTTTCACTTTTGTTGACCTTAATTTAATATGGTTGGTGAATAATAAAAATGATGTAAGTGGTAGATCCATACAAAAAGTAATGTTACTTCAATTACAATTTATCTCTTTAGAATTCATGTTTCTATGCAAAAACCATGTTATTCCAATCACAACTTGTTATCTCAGCAAAATTTCAATAGGGTTGAGTCAAAATGTGTTTGTGGCGGTGAAGATGTGCATGTGTATGTGATGACAAAAATTGGGTTTAGTTCTTGGGAATGAGAATCATTTTTATAAGATTATGTTTTGCATTCCACTTGTATAAGACCATATAGGATTTAAATTACTTAAAAATTTGAAGTGTTTTTTTCCCATTTAGCTAAGTGTTGAATTTAGTTTTTGTCCATTTGACAAAAAAAGTTAAAAAAATAAAAAATAATTAAAAAAAAGTTCTTTCAAATTCAAATATAGTTAAAATGATTAAATTTTTATTTCCAAATGCTGTTTCAGATTATCAGGCAGGCCTTTGACCATAACAATTAAAGGTTTAAGTTAATGTATATACTCTCTTTAATGGGATTGAACCTATGATTTCACCCTTCACCATTTACTTATGAATGGAGCAAATTATAAATGCCTTCTGTTTTTTGCTAAATGAGAATTTTATTAGTAATGTGTATATAATTTAATAAATGTTATTTTGTTTTCCAGTACATATGAGCACAACGGTGAGAAGAAGAATATGGCAATTACACAGTTTAAACCAGATGATGCTAGGCGATGCTTTCCTTGTTGGGATGAACCTGCTTGCAAGGTGTCACAATCTCTCTCTCTCTCTCTTGGTTAATTTAAGATTTTGTGACTAAATTATTTTTGGTTTGTAAGTAGATTTGCTTGATTCTATTTCAAATGAATGCAAACAAAAGCTTATTTGGCCATTCTTATTGGGCATCGAGTGTTACAGGCTACGTTCAAAATCACATTGGATGTGCCATCAGAACTAGTAGCTCTTTCCAACATGCCAATTATTGAAGAAAAAGTGGTTGGGGATTTGAAGACAGTTTCATATCAAGAATCACCAATCATGTCTACATATTTGGTGGCAATTGTTGTTGGTTTGTTTGATTATGTGGAACATCTTACATCTGATGGTAAAACATTACACTATGTTCACTGTTTCTTGTGGTATTATGATCCTTGTTCTTGATAGTGTAATCTTACATGACTTTATAGGAGTTAAAGTTCGAGTATACTGTCAGGTTGGTAAAGTAAATCAAGGGAAATTCGCATTGGATGTTGCTGTTAGGACACTAGAATTTTACAAAGAGTAAGTTTTACTGTGAATCGCCACCAAACTACTGATTTACAAGACACAACATAGAAGTCTTTAGCTAAATAGTGGACACTGGTACATGGTTATTGGTGATCCCTTGAGTTGTTACATTTTTGTGCTTGTGTTGTATTATTTGAAATTCCAATTAACCATGATAATTTCTGCAGATACTTTGCAATGCCTTACTCACTTCCCAAATTGGAAATGGTTGCAATTCCTGATTTTTCTTTTGGGTCCATGGAGAATTATGGTTTGGTTACATACTGTGAAACAGCTTTGCTCTATGATGTCCAGCATTCCACAGCTGCTGATAAGCAGAGGGTAATATGCATGTTGTGAATGTTGCTATTTTTGTTAGAATTTTGTTTGGCTAATATAGTATGAAGCTATTGTTTAAATAACACGGCACAAAATGTTTAATTATTATTTGTCTCAGGTTGTGATTGTTGTAGCCCATGAACTAGCACATCAGTGGTTTGGCAATCTTGTAACGATGGAATGGTGGACTCATTTGTGGCTGAATGAGGGGTTCGCAACATGGGTATTTGTTGCATTGGGTTGTAAATGATCCAAACTGAGCTGTTGATTAAAATTTTAAGATTGGCTTTTATAATTATGTTTTGAAAATGAACCAGGCTCAATTTTATCACCAAGCTAGATAACATGTTCATCCTTGCATCATTTATTTTGTTCATTAAGCTAAAGCTTGTTCACACATCTTTTGATAAGATTATTTCCTTCTCATATAAAGTCTTGGTTAACTGCTTATATATTTTATAATACATGCTTACATATATTTACTTATGCTTTAGGTGATATCAATCAAGTTACTTTGGCAGACTACTTTTATTCATTTATGGCCCTATAAAATAAAGTTCATTAACCTTGTCTTCACACAAAACTTTTTGCCATGAATTAGACTATTTATATGTCATTGTTTTGTTGTGAAAATAAACGCAAAATAATAAAATAGCAAGCTCCGCAATACACAAGACTTAAAGTGGTTAGGCTAACTCCAAGCCTACCTTCGCGGGCAATCCCAACAAAATTCACTATTAATAATAGGAATTACAATCACAAAAACTCTCAACAATTAACCATCCCAAAATCCCAATACACCCAAAGGTGCCTCACGCTAACTCACTTGGCAAAGTTAGTCTTCATCCTTCTTACAAGACAAAGCTTTGCTCTAACTCTCACACACAATAGCTACTTTACCACTCCTTTTATAAGGGACAACACTCCTCCTTACTACTTCTCTTTTCAATATGAGACTAACTCTTTTAATATATATAATTGGTGCACCTCCTTATTATTCTTCTAACCAATGTGGGATTCCAAAACCAATGAGGAATTCTTGAACCTTCTCCTTTCATGCGCTGGACTCAACATGTTTATAACTTTCTTAATGAAAGTTCATTTAAACTATATATATAAAAGTCAAGCCTCAAGTTCCACTAACTACTTAATACTATGTTTTAACTTGATTTGTTTATCAATCAAGCCTTAAAGGGTTGGCTTGAGCCTAACTTCATTATCATTATTAATCCACTATTTCACATCTATTCTTTTTTATTTTTGTTAAAATGTTGACATTTTTAAAAGTGGACATTCTTGCATCAGTTGTAGATATGTGTGTGAAATAGTAGATGAGAGCTAGTGTGAAAAAATAACTTTCCTTATTAAATTAAACTACATAATTGAACGTAGCCCAAGCTCTTTGAAAATGGTTTGGTTTTGTTTTGTTTTTTTTTGTTTTTTTTTTTTTTTTTTTTCACACAGCCAGCATGGATCATGTGTCTATATATTATCTCTTATTATGCTGCTTGTTGTAAATTATCTATCGTTTATTTCAATATGTGCAGGTCAGTTATTTAGCAGCTGATTGCTTGTTCCCACAATGGAGAGTGTGGACTCAGTTTCATGATGACTATACAGAGGGTCTGGGGATGGATGGGCTTAGAGTGTCCCATCCCATTGAGGTACTACAATTGCTTTAAGGAATTAGTATCATTACTTTTTTGAGTATATCTCAATTTAAGCGTACTTTTTTAGGTGAAGATTAATCAAGCTAGTGAGATTGATGAAATAATTGACTCGATAAGTTACATAAAAGGTGCATCTGTTATCCGGATGCTGCAAAGCTATCTTGGTGCTGCTTGCTTTCAGGTTGGTTGTTAGATTCTATACTGGAATATATTTCTTGTCCCAAGTAAAAATATTTCTAATTATTGAAGAAACTCTTTTCTCTCCACTCCCAAATTCACATGAAATTTAAGTCATGGAAACCCTTCATAGAGTAAGTCCTAGAAAAAGATAGAGCAATAGGAGTTTTCTTTTTGCAAGTTCGGAAGAGGTTAGAGAGGTTTTTTTCAAAAAATAGTTGGATAGAATGAAAGAGGTTTAGGAAGTAACCACTAACGTGATGAATACTAAGTAACTAATATTTTGAAAAGTGCTCATTTCTATTTATATATAGAAACAATGGTGATACTCATCTAGATAAGAAATGGTATTAGAAAGCATATTTACTTGATATCTGGTGACATGGCCTCATCTTGATTATCTTCTAGATTCTTTCTTGGCTGCCATGTATTACTGGTTTGTTTGGATTGAGGAGAAGGGAGGGGGAGTAGAGTAGAGTTGGTCAAAAATTAGCCTAATTTTCGCCAAACTCTACTCTACTCCTACTCCCTCACCCTCAATCCAAACAGGCCAATGATTGCAATTAAGGTTCGTCCTTTTAAGTTCCATCTTTGTCAAACGATCATCTTCTGCAATATATGAGATAATTGCTCAAATCTATTCTTTGGATTAAGAAGCTCAATTGGCTTGCTCATTGTATGGCAGTTAATTACCTTTTTTCTTGCATCTGTAAATTGTTTTCCTCCCCTTGCTTTAAGTAACTGTTATTTGCTCCTCTTCTTCCCCTCCCCCCTCTCTAATTTGTGTATGCAATCAGAGCTCACTTGCTTCATATGTAAAAAAGTTTGCTTGGTCGAATGCAAAGACAAAAGATTTATGGGCTGCCCTTGAGGAGGGATCCGGTGAGCCTGTGAACAAGCTAATGAATTCATGGACAAAGCAAAAGGGGTACCCAGTCGTATCTGTCAAAGTCGAAGATAAAAAATTAGTGTTTGAGCAGGTTTCTTGTGTCTGGTCTCTTTCACCCATTTTTTCTCGAAATAATATATCTTAACCCTGATGCATACCAAGTTGTTTTATTTTGTAACGAGTTTCAGTTAATAATATTTTGAGGACTAACTGGGTTCATACAAATCAATGTAATAATGGCAGTCACGATTTTTGGCAAGTGGTTCCCATGGGGATGGGCAATGGATTGTTCCAATAACATTATGCTGTGACTCATATGATGCGCGCAAGAATTTTCTACTTCAAACAAATCCTGAAACTCTTGATATGAAAGAGCTCATGAGTGAAGAAAGCAATTTAGCATCTGCTTGGGTAAAACTTAATGTCGATCAGACTGGTTTCTATAGGGTTAAATATGATGAGGACCTTGAAGCTAGACTCCGAAATGCAATAGAGAACAAATACTTATCTGCAACAGACAGATTTGGTAGTTTTGATATTTTTACTCATACCAGCTTTTATCTCATGATGATATGTGTTGATGGTTGAAAAGAGCACTTAACACAACTCATTCGTTTAACAGGCATCCTGGATGATTCATTTGCCCTTTGTATGGCTCGCCAGAAGTCTTTCATTTCATTTTTAGCCTTGCTGAATGCTTATAAGGAGGAACTTGAATATCCCGTGCTGTCTACTTTAATCAAAGTAATGCTCAACTCTTGCTTAGGACAAAATATATTTCAGTTGTGCTCTTAGTCCTAATTCTGGTCCCTTTATTCACAGATAAGTTATAAAGTAGATAGAATTACAGCTGATGCAGCCCCTGGGTCATCGGTTGCCAGTTTTTTTATTGAACTTTTCCTGCATTCAGCAATGTAAGTTGTCCTATATACAAATAATTGAAATTCCTATGGTGGTCTAAGTCATTCGGGTTGCTCTGTCTACTGTTTTTTTGATATAGTGATACCTTTGAAGCTGATTATATTCATTTTGGTTGAGAAAACCCTAAAAGATGTTAACTATTAAGGTCCTAGAAAGTATGACTATACATTTTCACAGATTTATAGCATGGGAGTATCTTTTCTTTATATGCTGAATAATTATAATATTAAGAGGTGATTAATAAGCTACAATCAATTATATATATATATATATATATATATATTATCATTTATAGCATATTAATCTCCCATGTATATGACATTTTCTGAATTTAGTCAATCTTTTTCTTTCTTATATAGAGCTGCTAATAGCTAGTAAATAGCAGACATAGGTATTTTTTCAGTAAATCTTGGAGATAAAGTGTAAATGTCTCAGAATGTAAAAAGAGAGCTTTAAGGAAGAAGAAAAAGTCACTTACGGATCGTTGTGGATAGACACAAAGTCTTACCTCAGGATCTAGGATGTGGATATTTCATACATAATGTGATTGGCAAATAGTATTTATTTCTTTTATTTAGAGATATTCAATATATGCTTACTCAAGACAAAAATTATCATACATACTAATAATTATATTGAATAAACCTTATAGATCACGTCTGAAGTTGCGTAATATGTATAAATATCTAAGGAAGTGAGCAGGATGTCAGAAGAAGTTTTAGGGGAAGGGGTCTTCAACTTGATGGCAGCAGACCAACAACGAGTTATATCAGACCTTAGATGCTAATGGAAACCAACGAGTTATATCACTAACCCAAATAATGAGCACTCAAAAACTTTGAGCAAAGTGAAGAGCCTTATAGCTTATTGGCATTGCTTGCTCTCCTATATGAGGAGTTGTGGCTATCAAAAAAAAAAACACTTTGAGCAAGATTAGCTTCTTTTTTATTTCATTCTTCCATTTCTTTTTTCTTGAATGTTTGAATTTCTTTGCAGGAAGCTTGGTTGGGAGCCTAAGACAGGTGAGAGCCATCAAGATGCAATGTTGAGAGGAGAGGTTTTGACTGCCCTTGCTGTGTTTGGGCATAATCTGACACTAGAAGAAGCAAGTGAACGTTTTCATGCATTCTTGGATGACAGAAATACACCACATCTCCATCCTGACATAAGAAAGGTTGGTAAACAGAGCATTAGTCAATCAGTAGTATTTTTCCATCTACAGTACCTCTCAACTTTTCTAATGGGCTCTGGTTGCAGGCAGTATATGTGGCGGTAATGCGAAGAGTCAGCACCTCAAACAGATTTGGTTATGAATCTCTTTTGAGAGTGTACAGAGAGACTAATTTGAGGCAGGAGAAAGCACGCATTCTAAGTAATAACACATCATTATTTAAATTTTGAAAAAATTTGATCTCTCTAGTATGTTGGAGACATGTCGCTTTTTGTGCTTGTAGGTTCATTAACATCTTCTCCAGATCCCAACATAACTCTTGAAGCTCTCAACTTTTTGTTGTCTTCTGAGGTATGTATAATTGTGGAGGTCAAGATTTTTTCATACATGTTGATATATAATGGTCTGATGGAGCTTGGGATGCTGATGCTGGCTTTATTTCCCATTCAATCTAGGTTTGTACCCAAGATGCTGTTCTTGGACTTGCGGTTAGTAGGGAAGGAAGGGAAACAGCTTGGTCATGGCTGAAGGTAATACCCCAGTTGTAACGTAAAATGCATAAATCACTTTGCATTGAAGAATTTCAACCGTTCATGTGCGTGCACTATATCCATGTTTTACATTGATCAAAATTGTCCTAAAAAAATTATGAGACTGGTCTAAGATTTTGCATGTGGATTTGAGGAAGAAAAAGGAATTTAAGCGTGTACAGAGTACAGGGCACTTGCCTTCTTTCATGTAGAAAAAACATGCATTGTGGTGCACCTGATAGACCTTAGACCTTTTCCCCTGACTCCAAGGAAGACAAAGTTCTTGGAAGAGCTGAAATTGACCCTTTAAAGATCCCTATGCCTAAATAGCTTGTAGGAGCTTTAGATTTTTTAATATCTCTCACATTTAATAAAACATCTATATCAGAATTTCTAGTTTTAACACAAATACAGTTTTAATTTATTTTGCTCAGAAATTACATGATGCTAGTCTAGACTCAGAACAATTCTTTTTTTAGCTTAATGTTGCTGAAATCTTTTTGCATAACATGAATGAACAATTCTTTTTCTAGCTTATTTTTCTAGTTTTGATTTACTTTGGCACTGATCCCCTATTATTCTATTCTTGTGTTCATCACGAATACATTCATCATTGATGCATACCTCTTTGTTATTTAATGCATTTTTTTTTTTTTTGCTTTTAAATGTGATTGAAATAAAGAATTACTGGGAGCATATTTCAAAAACCTGGGGTTCCGGATATCTAATAACTCACTTCATCAATTCAATTGTCTCACCGGTTTGTCTCTCCCTTCCTCATCCTCTCTTTTGTTGTTACTTTTTAGTTCCACACGTATCAGTATAGTCCTTTGTATCTCAATTAAAATTAAATAAAATTTAAATTCAAATGCATTTAGTTAGTTTTTGTTACTGCTTATATATTTTTTTCTTTTTCTTATCCTGTTCTATCTATCCCCTAGTTTGCTTCGTTTGAGAAGGCTGAAGAAATACAGGAGTTTTTTGCAAGCCGTACTAACTCCAAGATTGCTAGAACCTTGAAGCAGAGCATTGAAAGGGTTCACATCAATGCATATTGGGCTCAGGGTTTTAGGATTGAGTTACAGAATCATCTTGCCAGGTTCTCTGAGCGAAACTTTGTCGTCCTTCCACAAAAGATGGACTCCAAAATAGAGATGCTAGAAGGCTACTGCATATTTGTCTTATGATACAACTAAACCAAGAATCCTATAGAGATTATCAAAAAGTATTCGTAAATGAACGTGGATCACTATTTATAGCCAAGAGGGTTATAGCCCTTCAAAATGCACTTTGAAGACACACTTTGGATGGTTTTAGCGCTCATAAATGAATATGAATCACTATTTGTAGCTAAAGGGATTATAGCTCTTCAAAAGGCATCTTTAAAGAAACACTTTCAATGATTTTAACGTTCACAATACATACTAGCCATTTAAAGCACTTCAAAACTGTTATATGATAGATTTTGTGCACACACAAAACTATATTCCCAAACCTCTATTGATTGAAATTTACGCTTCAATCCATCTAGTAGCTTAATGACTCGATTGATCAACCTACTATCAAGGTAGGTGTTATAAAATAGAAAGGTCAAGAAATCAACCTACACAGGTTTTGATCCAGAAATTGAGTCATAGATCAAGCTGGCTCGATTCATCGATATAGCGGTTCGATTGATTGAGATAAGAATCGAGCCCTTAATTTGTCTCTTCAACTGTTTTATCTCAATTTTTAACCTTTTATATATTGCAAGCTATTTTGTCTATATATATATATATATAACAAACCCCCACTAGGTTGCAATATCTATACCCAATATGGATGACACTTTATCATACATAAAAGGAAATTGTCTTTCAACCTAGACTTTCCCTTAGTGTAGTAATCTCAAAGTCCTATGAAGCTAATGGTGGCCACAACTTCAACCAAAACTCTTTGCCAAAACTCTTTGCCTTAGAACCAAAGAAAACTCACACATCAAAATGTCCCTAAACCAAGGGAGTCAATTTTGATCCAAATGCCATTTTGATTTGGTCAAGGGAACGAAATATTTTAGTACTGGTTCATACTAGTATACCGTTTCGAGATTACAACTATTTGTATATTCCTATATCCTCATTAAAAAAAGTTAAGGGTTCAAATTGTTAACAACTTTAAATATAGGGTATAAAGTGAAAAATATTTTCTATTTGTATTTCAGCTTTTTAAAATTATTAGATAAAATAAAAAATGATACGGTAGAACATAAAATCTGCTATAGCACATTGGCAATTCTTATGGATTAAATACCCTCACATCTTAATTATATGTGACATTTGGCATCTAGTTTATGTCGGAATTTTAATCTAAGTTTGGATCATTTTGTAAATTTGAATGTGATTGAAAATTCTATATGAGTTTTGTGAAATATTTTAGCTTGAACTGATGGAAGTGATTGCAATTTTACTGCAATATTACAAAAAGTCTAATAATATGATTATGCATGGTTAAGGAAAAATTATTTTATGAGACAATTTATAAGATTCTCACAACATTTGAGAGTCCCACGTATTGTGAGAAAGATATCTCATAGACCGTCTCATAAAATACCTTCTCGTGGCCAATAATCTCTGAATGTGACATAAATTCTCCCAATTTATGTAATATGCATATTTTGGACCGATTTATTTTATAAATATATCCTTATTAAAGAAAAGTTAAGGGTTTGATTTGTTAACGACTTAAAATATAAGGTATAAAGTGAAATTTATTTATTTGTATTTAAGTTTGTTTGAATCCATTAGATAAAAAAAGAAACGATGCACAGTTGAACATAAAATGCTTTGTAGCATGTTGGCAATTTTTATGGTTAAAGAATCCAGGTTCAACTCCTGGCAGCGGAAAATTTATACATATATTTTTCGATCTCGTGATTGTGGGTGGCCCAATTAGGAAAAAAAATTTTATGTTGCAAAAATAAATAAACTGCTAATCAAATCCACACATTTTATTTTAATTTTTTCTATCTTGTTGGTGGCCCAATTAGGGAAAACAAATTTATGTTGCAAAAATAAATAAACTGCTAATCAAATCACGCACACCAAAAATAGTCACTTTTGGTGCTTTCAAATTTATAAAAGATATTTTTTCTTAAAAGATTTCAGTCAACGTTTTTTTTTTTTTTTTTTAAAAAGATCATTTTTCTTTCGTTATGCCGTGAATACTATCAATACTATCAAGTATCAACTAAGGATTACAATTCATTTTTTTTTTTAACATAAGGATTACAATCGATTCTCAAATAAATAAATAAACTAATGATTACGATTGTTGTCTTTGCCTTGTAAGATGAAAGTAAATTGACACAAATTATTTCTTAGAATTTACTAGATTTTCTTTTTAATGAATGTTTTGATTGCATCGGGCAAAAGATTTTACAAAAAGTTTAAGTAGATCTGTGATGTGAGGTTTTTGATATTTTGGCATTTAAACCAATCACAAGCCCAAAAGGAAGGTTTCAACCAATCACAAGTGAGTAACAACCCACAGATTCAAGTAGTACCATTCTCCATTTTTTTTTTCTCTCTTCATCTTTCTATTCACAAACTTGAAATCATTGATGCTTGTTTGATATTTAATTTGTAAAGAACTTTGTAATTCAATTAGTTGATACTTGTACTTTCTATATTTAAGGAATACATCCAAGATTCAAATCTCTTCTCCCAAAATTTTAATTTAAAGTTTTTTTAAAGTTTTAATATTTTCTGATATCAAACTGAAATGCATATTGTAGAGATCATGAACCAATAGCAACAATTAATTAGCAATTGGGGTATAATAACTTTAATAAGAGGATTCAATTTCTAGGTTAGGGATTTTGTTAGGCTGTGAAATTGGAATTGGAATGGAGAGGAAGACGAAGAAGACCGTCTTTCTTGGCGCTTTTTTAAATATTAAAAAAAAAAAAATTTGCGAATGTGTACTTTAAAATTTAAATGGGCGGGAATGAGGGTATTGTAGTGAATACCAAATAGATTAAAAACATAAAGGGCATGTTTGTATGCCTTTTTTTTTTTTAATCTTAGTTTTGGGTTTTTTTATTTTTTTTGCTTCAATATACTATTAGTTGCTAGAGCTTAGTCCATGAACAAATTTTAGGTCAACTAAAACTGATACATCATCATTCTATTTGACTAAAATAAATCACTTTAAATTTGTTAAAAATTAAAATAATCATTTTAAGTTTTGGGAGACTGAAAAAAAAAATCATTTTAAGTTCATTACGAACTAAACTAATTCATGAACTAAATATAATGTGTACAACTCATCAATTAGTTGTAAAGTTCAGATTTGGAAATTCCATTAGATTGATTTTTGAATTCATATTTGCAAAATCCCTCACATCTTAATTATATGTCACATTTGGCATCTAGTTTATGTGGGAATTTTAATCTAAGTTTGGATCATTTTGTAAATTTGAATGTGATTGAAAACTCTATATGAGTTTTTTGAAATTTTTTGGCTTGAACTGATGAAAGTGATTGTAATTTCACTGCAATATTACAAAAAGTCTAATAATAAGATTATGCACAGTTAAGGAAAAAATTATTTTATGAGATAGTTTTATAAAACATGTCTCTCACACATTTGTGAGTCTCACATGTTGTGAAAGAGATATCTCATAAAATACCTTCTCGCAGCCAATGATCCTTGACTATGATATAAATTCTTCCAATTTATGTAATATGCATCTTTTGGACCAATTTATTTTATAAATATATCCTTATTAAAAAAACTTAAGTGTTTAATTTTTAACAACTTAAAATATAAGGTATGAAGTGAAATTTATTTATTTGTACTTAAGCTTGTTTGAATTCGTCACATAAAATAAAAACCGATGCACTATTGAACATAAAATCCGCTGTAGCACATTGGCAATTCTTATGGATTAAAGAATCCGGGTTCAACTCCTGGCAGCGGAAAATTTTCTATTTTTATATTAATTTATTTTTTGATCTAATGGGTGGCCCAATTAGGAAAAAAAATTTATGTTGCAAAAATAAATAAGCTGCTAATCAAATCACACACTTTTTTTTTTCTTTATGTTGCAACAATAAATAAACTGTTAATCAAATCACACACACCAAAAATAGTCACTTTCAGTGCTTTCAGATTTATAAAAGATTTCGGTCTTTATATATATATATATATATATATATATATATATATATATATATATATATTTTTTTTTTTTATATATTCTTTATGTTGCAAAAACAAATAAACTGCTAATCAAATCACACACACCAAAAATAGTCACTTTCAGTGCTTTCAGATTTATAAAAGATTTCAGTCAATTTTTTTTATTATAAAAGATCATTTTTTCTTTCGTTATGCCAGGAATACTATCAATACTTTAAAGTATCAACTAAGGATTACAATTCTCTATCTTCTTTCGTAAAAAAAAAAAACTAAGGATTACAATTCATATAAAAAATAATAATAATAACAATAATAAGGATTACCATCTATTCTCAAATCATATACTATATAATAAAAATTGGGCTTAAAAACCGTGATTGTTGCCAAGTGGCTACAACATATTGCAATTTTTTTTTAGATTTTTAGATTTTAAAATATATATATATATAATTTTTATTCTTCTATAATTTATTAATTGATAAATATCTTAATTTAATTACAATGGGAAATTACACTTTGCCCACCTGTGGTTTGCCCGAAAACACTTTACCTACTTGCGGTTTAAAACTTGACACTTTACCCACCTGAGGTTAGCTCCAATTATCTTCCATTACCCACCTCTGTTAAAAACAATAGTAAATTTGTATTTTTATTACCATTTTATGTATTTCTCCTCTCAAAATATAAAAACTAAAAAATCAAGAGAAAATAAGATCTAAAAATTAGGTTTTGTAAAAATTAAAACTTAACTTTTATGTCTTTTCATAAATCAACTTTTAGATCTTCTATATTAACACATTAAAAATTGAAATTATGTGTTTCCTCACCTAAACCAAAGAATGGAAAAAAAAAAATCAATTAAGTTCACCAGGTCTTACACTAAGAAGCACCACGGCCTAAGCTAAATTCACAGAAAGAATTCATCTAGACTAACCCAGTTCTTTCCTTCAAGCTAACTATAGAAAGAGGCTGATGTGTATCCTGCAATCCCAGACATGAGTGCATATATAACTACCAGTGCAGTAAACAAAGCTTCTCAGTTGTATGGATAAAATGCACCAACCAATGCAAGCATAAAAATGAAGACAGTGCTGGAAATACAAACAAAGAATGAAGAGGGCATTTAGGACAGTGATGTGATAAAATAAGCTTCATGAATCTAAACAAAATATAAAAATAAAAAGATCCTTACAGAGTGAACAATTAGCTACCAAAACCAAGGGTAGCAGCAAATAAGGATTTGTACTTTGGGAATAGGAAAACATTACCGTAAAAAAGCATAATTTCAATTTTTAATGTGTTAAAATAGAAAATTTAAAAGTTGATACATGAAAAGAAGATGTAAAAGTTAGGTTTTAATTTTTACAAAACCTAGCTTTAGATTTTTTTTTCCATTGATTTTTTAGTTTTTTATGTTTTGAGATGAGAGAGACAAAAAAAAAGGTAACAAAAATACAAATTTATCTTTGTTTTTAATAGAGGTGGGTAACAGAAAACAAACAGAGCTAATCTCAGGTGGGTAAAGTGTCAATTTTTAAACCACAAGTAGGCTAAGTGTTTTTTGGGCAAACCACAGATAAGCAAAGTGTAATTTCCCCTAATTACTATTTAAATTATTCGTTTCATCCATCTAATCCTTATATAATTAGTATACCGCACGTAAAAGAAAACATTTATATATATATATATATATATATATATATATATATATATATATATATAAGGTAGCAACGTGAATTACAAAAAAAAAAAAAAAACAGCAACGTTTATTATAAAAAAAAAAATAATTTTCTTCTCCTATAATTTCTAAGTTGATAAATATCTTAATTTAATTACAATTCAAATTCTTCATCTGATCCATCTAATCCTTATTTAATTACTATACTACACGTAAAAGAAAACATTTATATATATAAAAAAAAGTAGAAACATGTATTACCAAAAAAAAAGAAACAACGTGTATTATAAAAAAAAAAAGAAAAAGAAAAAGCAGCAGCAATGTAGTGTAGTCTAATCCTTCTCAAATTCTTCATCTAATCCATCTAAGCTGTGGTTGGTTGTGTCAAGTGACTGCACCATATTGTAGAATTTGTTTTTAGATTTTTAAATATATATATATATATATAATTGTTGGGTTAAAATAAATTACTCCTTGCAAATTAAATAATTACCCAAGTTAATTAATTAGATCAAATTACATGCAATAGCATGGCAGCACAAACAAATCACCAGATTATCTAAATGCAGCGGAAACTAAATTTGACACAGGTGATTTGTTTACGAATGAGGAAAACCATCAAGACAAAACTCTACCGGGTGATTTTAAGGTCACCACTTCCAATAATCCACTATTATCAATCACAAGTGGTTACAAATATAAGAAATTTTACCAAACCCTTTGGCCTATCCCGAAATACCAACCTACAGTTGAACCCTTACCTCAATACCCAATTGGATTTGTATAGTAGCGGCAATCTTTCCGTTCAATGCACGAATCCTAGTACGTAACTAACCAATGATGCATGAATCCCAGTATGTGACTAACTCCAGCAACTTGAAGAGGTTGATGACTGTAAAGTTTTTCAACTCATCAACAATGAAGATCAGGAAACTCCTTAGTTACAAAACCCTTGGCGTAAAGACGCAGTAGCTTCTTTAGAGAGAATAATGAATTGGGGCACTATCTGCATTCGGTCACTCAATGCATGCACGACGGCCTTTAAAATAAGCTTTATATATTAATAGGATTGTGAGAAAAGAAACTCCACACACATGCATAAAAATATGTGTGTAATCAGATCTGAAAAGTCTAATTTCATAATTCTTGACAAGTACAGCTTGTGTCGAGCCTCAACATTAAATCTCGATAAAAAAGATTCTATCGAACTTTAAAGAACAACACTTTCTTCACTTGTTTCTTGGTCAGATTTATATGGCTTCAATACTTAACTTGAACACTTGTTTCTTGAAGTACTAAACTCATCCTAGATCTACCCAATTACAAGTAAAATGTGTTTTGTCAAAGGATTAGCCAATTTACATAAAATATGTCCCTAACAATAAATTTTATTCTCTTATATTTTCTAAGTTGATAAATATCTTAATTTAATTACAATTCAAATTCTTCATCTAATCCTTATTTAAATACTATACCACACGTAAAAGAAAACATTTATATATATTTAAAAAAAAAAGAAAAGAAAAGGTAACAACGTGTATTACCAAAAAAAAAACAGCAACGTGTGTTATAAATAATATATATAATTTTTCTTCTCCTATAATTTCTAAGTTGATAAATATTTTAATTTAATTACAATTCAAATTCTTCATCTGATCCATCTAATTTAATTACTATACTACACGTAAAAGAAAACATTTATATATAAAAAAAAGGTAGCAACGTGTTTTACCAAAAAAAAAAGGCAACGTGTAATATAAAAAAAAAGCAGCAATGTAGTGTAGTCTAATCCTTCTCAAATTCTTCACCTAACTCATCTAACTATGGTTGGTTGTGCCAAGTAGGTACACCATATTGCAATTTTTTTTTAAAGATTTTTAAAAATATATATAATTTTTATTCTCCTATAATTTCTAAGATGATAAATATCTTAAGTTAATTACAATTCAAATTCTTCATCTGATCCATCTAATCCTCATTTAATTACTATACCACACGTAAAAGAAAACATTTATATATATATATATATATAAAAGAAAAGGTAGCAACGTGTATTAAAAAAAAAAAACAACATGTATTATAAAAAATATATATAATTTTTCTTCTCCTATAATTTCTAAGTTGATAAATATCTTAATTTAATTACAATTCAAATTCTTCATCTGATCTATCTAATCCTTATTTAATTATTATACTACACGTAAAAGAAAACATATATATTTAAAAAAAAAAATGTAGCAACGTGTATTAAAAAAAAAAAAAAAAACAGCAATGTAGTGTAGTCTAATCCTTCCCAAATTCTTCATCTAATCCATCTAAGTTGTGGTTGCGCCAAGTGGCTGCACCATATTGCAGAATTTTTTTTAGATTTTTAAAATATATATAACTAGTATTATGTCCATGTGATGCACGGCTTAATAAAACATATTTTCATACTATAAATAAATTGAAAAACAATTAAAATGGAAAAAAAAAAAAAGTTACATGGAAGATGTATATTATGTAAGTTCAAGTTTGGCATTTTTTTTTCAAAAACAAATATTATAAAAACTATGGCAAATTGTAAAAATAGTATAACAATTATTAATGAAATCTCTCTCTCTCTCTCTCTCTCTCTCTCTCTCTCTCTCTCTCTATATATATATATATATATTAGATATAAAAAAAATCTATTTTTTAAAATAGAAAAAATAATTGAATTTTGTATATATGTCCTTATATATAATATATCTAATTACAATGATCAATAAAAAATTTTATAATTTTTTTTAATAATTCCTATTTATTTATGAAGAAGGGATCATCCTAAAGAATTAATTCAAAATTTAAGATTAAAAAATAAATTTTACTTGTACACCTAAAAGAAATATAATTTTAATTTCTTATTTTAATATTTAAATCATTTGTTTAGTGTTGATTTTATTCAAATGGTTATAAGTTATATCACACATTCTAACTTAATAATAAATAGAAGTATAATACCATAACTTAATGTAACATTTTAACTTACTAATAAATAAATATAACACCCTAACTTAAAGTGTTGTTTGTAATTGTACTGTGCTTTAGCCTTTAAGAACTATTTTTTTCAAATAAAAAAACACTGATATTAATATTACACATGAAAAAATAATGAATTCAATAACTGAAACAGTTGAAAACAAAATTAAGCCAAAATCCCAATTCATTAATGAAAAAATATCCAATTTCTGAACTTAAAAAAAAAAAAAATGAAAATGGAGTTGAGTAAAGATAGACTTACATAGGAATTTGGATTGATGGATATAAAAACATTTTTAGATCATTCTTTTTCTCTCGTCCGCTATTGGACACTAGTACCCTAGGCACCCTGAACCTGCATACAATATTCTTCCAGATGAAGTTTTTGACATTTTGCTGAGTAATTTTTGCCAAGGGTTCGACTTCCACCCACTTAGTAAAGTAATCGATCCCCACTACCAAAAATTTCATCTGCCTGGTTTCAAGTGGAAAGGGACCTAAGATATTCAGTCCCCATTGTGCAAAAGGCCATGGGGCCATCATCGAGGTTAGATACTCCGACGGTTGTCTAGGGACATTGCTAAAGCATTGGCACTAGTCACACACCTTGACATAAGGTTTAGCATCTGCTTGAATAGTTGGCCAATAGTATCCTACACGGAAGACCTTATGAACTAGTGATCTTGCTCTCGAGTGATTTCCGTATGCTCCTTCATGAACATCCCTCAACACATAGAGAAGCCTTAGCACCTTAAGTAAGGCAGAGAGAAGCCTCACTTATATAGTACCTCGTCTATGAGGACATACTTGGCGGCTCTAATCCTCAATTTCCTAGCCTTATCCTTGTCTTCTGGAAGCCTTCCATCTTTGAGATAAACTATTATTGGAGTCATCAAATTTCCTCCTCCTTCAATTTGTTATACCTCTAGAAGATCTATGTTTGGCATATATTGGACTTGGTCATAGTCGTCCATTGCTCCCCTTGCTGAAGCTGCTTTTGCCAAAGCATCCGCTTCCATGTTCTCCTCCTTTGGGAGTTGAACAAAAATGACTTCTTTGAATTTTTTGATGAGCCGTTTTACCTTGTTGAGGTACTTGTTCATCTGATCTTCCTTGTCTTCACACATGCCATTCACTTGATTAATGATCAACTGAGAATCTCCTTGGACGACTACTGACTCTGCCTCTAAAGACTTAGCCAATTCTAATTCTTTGAGGAGAGCTTTGTATTCAGCTTCATTGTTGGTACTTTAGTATTGTAGACAGGCTACGTATTTCAACTTATCTTCTTCCGGGGACTCGAGTATAACTCCAATCCCTCCTGCATATAATGTGGATGAGCCATCTACATTGACAACCCACTTCTGAACTCTGTCCACCTTGCCTAGCTCGTCCTGGCTGGGAGTGAACTCTGCAATGAAATCTGCCAATGCTTGTGCTTTTATGACACTTTTTGGTTGGTACCTAACATCAAACTCACTGGTTCTACGGCCTATTAGATTAGTCATCCTGCGGCTTTCAACTTGTTCATTGCCTTCTTTAGTGGATGATCTATCAAGACATTGAGGACATGAGCTTGAAAGTAATGCCTTAACTTCCTAAAAGCCATGACCAAAGCAAAGGCTAGTTTTTCCATCATTGGATATCGTCCTTTCGCCCCTTTTAGCGCTCAGTTTGCATAGTAAACTGGCTTCTGTATCCTCCCTTCTTCTATAATCAACGCCGAGCTCATTGCATGTGGGGACACCGCTAAATACAAATATAATTCCTCCCTTGGTATGGATGGGCTTAGCAAAGGAGTTATGGTGAGGTAGGTCTTGAGGTCTTGGAAGACCTTCTAGCATTCGTCTGTCTATTCGTCAATAGCTTTTGAGACAAATCTATTAAGGGCAGCAACTTGTCCGGTGAGAGACTGGATTTCTTTGATATTCCTTGGTGGCTCCATATTTAGTATTGCTTGGATTTTATCGGGATTTGCTTCAATTCCCCTATGTGAAACCATGAATCCAAGATAATTACCTGACGAAACTCCAAAAACACACTTCCTTGGATTCAACTTCATTTTATACCGTTTAAGCGTATCAAAGGTCTCCTGAAGGTCGTCCAGATGCTTTTCCTCGTTCAAACTCTTTACCAGCATATCATCTACATAAACTTCCACATTTCGTCCAATCTATAGACGAAACATATGATTAACCAGCCTTTGATAAGTTGCCCTTGCATTCTTCAAACCGAAGGGCAACACCTTGTAGCAAAACAAGCCTTGGCTGGTGATAAAGGATGTCTTCTCTTAATCCACCTCGTCCATTCTTATTTGGTTGTAGCCTGAAAAAGCATCCATGAAACTTAGCAATTTATGACCCGCGGTTGAGTCCACCAACTGGTCAATACATGGCAATGAATAGCTATCCTTAGGGCAAGCCTTGGTCAGATCAGTGAAGTCCACGCACATCTTCCATTTGCCATTGGCCTTCTTGACCATTACCATATTAGCCAACCAGTCCGGATAATAAACTTCCCAGATAAATTTTGTCATGATTAACTTTTGGACTTCCTCTTTAATGGCATTGTCTCGTTCAAGGGCAAAAATTCTTTTCTTCTGACGTACAGGCTTGGAAGAGGGATATACATTCAGACGATGGGTAATGACGCTTGGGTCAATACTTGGCATTTCCTCATGACTCCATGCAAACACATCAATACTCTTCTTTAAAAATTGGACAAGGTCTTGCTTTGTCTTCTTTTCCATGCTTGCTCCAATTCTTGTAAACTTTTCAGGGTCGCGCTCGTCCAAAGGAATGTCTTCCAGCACCTCTGTGGGCTCCATAGTAACCCTTCTCTCGTCTATGCCCATTGTCTGCATGTGCTCATCCATAGCTAACATGGCCAGATAGCATTCTCTAGCGGCTAATTGGTCTCCTTTCACCTTACCTACTCCATACTCTGTTGGGAACTTAAAAGACAAATGGTAGGTAGATTTTACCACCTTCCAACTGTTTATATTCAGTCTTCCAATGATGGCGTTGTATGATGATGAACAGTCGACAATAAGGAAGTTTACCTCTTTGGTTATTTGTTGCGGATAAGCTCTTACTACCACATGTAACGTAATGGTGCCCACGGGTTAGACTTTCATCTCTCCAAATCCTACCAAGGGTGAGTTTACTGGTTGAAGTTGATCTCATCCAAGCCTCATTTGTTGGAAGGTAGGCTAATATAAGATGTTCGCCGAACTCCCATTGTCTACCAACACCCTTCTAATCGTATAATCAGCAATAAGCAAGGTGATGACGATTGTGTTGTCATGTGGGCGATGGAACCCTTTTAGCATCCTCGTCTGTGAACGTAATGGTTTGCTCGTCTACTCCTCTCATCCTTGGATATTGTCCAGAAAGTTGGACGTTTTGCACAACCTTCATGTACGTCTTTCTTGGCTTGGAAGACTGCCCTGTCGAGGTTCCTTCGATAATAACTCTTATTTCTCCAAGTGGGGGATCATGGCGACTCTTCTATCTTTCCTTTCAACTTCTCATCCTTGTGATCTTGTCCAATAAAATTTCTCAATTTTCATTGCCTAATGAGATTCTCTATCTGCTACTTCAAATCAAAATACTTGTCCATGTCATGTCCATGATCTCTATGGAAGCAGTAATATTTGTTCCTATTGCGCTTGTTGGGATCTCCTTTCATTTTTTCTGGCCACTTCAAGGATGGACCGTCCTTGATTTTCATAAGCATTTGTTCAAGTGGCACGTTCAAGGGTGTATATTGCTGACTCCGTGCCGAAGAACTTGCCCTCTTGTTGTCTCGATCTCTCTTTTCTCCGATCCAGGCCTTCTTTGGACAAGGACCCTGTTCAGGGTTGTGTGGGAGATCTGCTTCCATTCGCTCGACTCTCTTCCTCTTCTTGGCTATGATTGCGTTCTCCGCATTCATGAAGTTCTGGGTTGAACAGAAAAGTTCGGCCATGGTTTGAGGCTCTTGTTCATAAAGCTTATGGATGAATAAATCGGAATTAACTCCATTATGGAAGGCTGCCAATAACAACTTGTCGTTCATCTCGTCTACTGTTAGGGCTTCCCTGTTGAAACAAGTAATAAAGGGCCACAAGCTTTCATTTTCCCCTTGCTCTATGGTTAACAGGCTAGACGAGGAACGCTTATGACTTTGTCCTCTGATAAAATTGTTGACAAACAACTTACTCAATTCTTCAAAAGAACTCATAGTGTTTAGAGGTATCTTGCTAAACCACACTCGTGCTGGCCCTTTAAGGGTGGTAGGAAAGGCCTTACACATAATTTCGTTTGGAACTTCTTGAAGGTGCATCGTAGTCTTAAAGGTAGTGATATGATCGAAAGGGTCACGCGTTCCATCATATGAGTCCAAGGAAGGCATTTTGAACTTAGGAGGCAAGGGGTGACTGTTGATGGAAGCTCTGAAAAGAAAATCAGTCTGATGGACTAAGTCATCTACAGGGTTCACCCTTCTAATGTTCTCCCTCACCTCGTCCATGGCCTTCCTCATTTGATCCATCTCCCTCTCCAAGTGTGGCACCCTTTGCGAAGCGGTACATCTTGATTGGTTCTCGGGCTCAGTATTTTCTCCTCTATTTTTCTTGACTCTGGGCTTATCCCTCATGTCTTTCATGGTGTTGCCTCCTTAAACCTATCTCCCTAGCCAACTCTTGGTTCTGACGGGTTAATTTCGCCATGGCGGCTGCCATGGACTGTATGTGTTGGATGGAAGGCGGTTGCATGACAAGTGCTGATTGACGGTCACAGTGGGGATTACTAAAAGCATCCCCACTCTCTTAGTGGCCTGGACTAGTGGTTCTTAATCTTGTCTGAACCATGCAGCCTTGATTTTGTCAAGGAAAGATAAATTGCGAAACACAATAAATACTTCCCACAGACGACGCCAACTGATGATGGAAAGAAAATCAGTAGGTTGAATGCTCCAGGCTTCAAAGGGTTAGTGATTACTTGGAAGACCTGAAAAGAAAAACACACGATCAAAGGTGATTGGGGTGGATTGGCCAAGAACCCTCCGATGCTTAAGTTAGTTTTTCTCTTAAATTCTAGAGTTCCAACTTTTTAAGAGTTGTCTCAAACTTACCTTCATTTGATGTGAATGAGTGTTTATATAGTGTGCTCTTGAAATGGTTATCTGTTTTGTAACTTCCCCTATATTTGAGGAAGTTAGAAGGTTCAGGGTTAACTTCCACAACCACTATAGGAGTTAGAATATTCAATCTCATCTTCTATAATTGTCGTTGGAAGTTAAGTACTTAGAAGGAAGTTATAGTGATGAGCCAGGACTTTACTTATGCCTCGAAATAATAACACGTGGTTCAATTCACTAGCTCTTGTAGATAAATCTCTCTGGAATTTTTCCCAAGTGTTGGGGGTCGTCTAGGTGCTTTCCTTATGGACGACCCGTATGCCCATGGACGACCGTCCTACTAGGTATAACCATTCTTGTCTTCTTGCCTTGGTCAACTCTTATGGACAAATTGGAGTTGGTTCAATTTTCATTTCACCATCAACGTCTAAAAAAAATACTAAAAGGTGCGATCAAACATAGAATTTTAGCCTATCTATACAACTTGTTGATAAAAATCATATAATATATTATAAAAATGCAACAAATACACAAAATTTATTCAATTTGATGAAAGAAGAAAAAAAATACCTGCAAGGTTGTAGGCATGGTAGAGAGGAGAAGGGAAGAATATAGTAAATAATTGTAAGGTACGTAGTAGAAAAAATAATATGCTAAAAAACTGTGTGTATATATAGAGAGAATTTCAGGTTGTGAAGAAGATGATATGAACAAAAAGGAGTTTAGGTGAAACTCAAATACTTATTTTTTTAAACTTTATTATTAGGAAAAAGATAACATAAGATGCAATAAAAAAAAAAACGTAATTTCTATCAAAAGCATAAAGATCTACAAAGGCATTTATTTCAACATCAACATCCAGATCTACAACTAACAGAAGAACAGATTCATTATACTTTTCACGTTTTTTTTATTATAAAAAATTCTATCCTTTTTCTTTCACGTTTTTTATCTCTCTTTTTTATTTAAGTTCTATCCTTTTTTATGTATAGGTAATTCTATCCTATTGATTTTAGGCTTTGTTGATAACATTTTAGATAAACAAAATGTAGTTGTAGTTGTAAATCAAATACTACTTTTTTTTTGTTACTTGAATATAAGGAAAAAGATGATATAAAATGCATATTTATCCCAAAAAAATTAACTTAAAAAAGTTAACAAAAATGAACGTATGTTGATACGCAATAGTATTCAATTCTATCTTCTTCTTCTTTTCTATTTTTTTTTTCTTTTTTTTTTTTTTCAATTCTATCCTATTTGCTTTATTTTATGTATTTTTATTTATTTATTGAAATTCTGTCCTTTTAGGTAATTCTATCCTATTCATTTTAGGCTTTGGTGATAATATTTTAGATAGTCCAACCAACTAAATTTAATCTCTTTTTGAAATTTTAGAAAATACTTATTGTAGGTTGCACGTTTTGTTAAAACACTTCTTCAGGTATATATACTTATTGTTATTTTATCCAAAGAAATTAATTAGAAGTATATAGTAAAAAATAAGGATTAGATGGATTAGATGAAGAATTTGGATTGTAATCAAATTAAGATTTTTATCCACTTAGAAATTATAGTTGAAGAAAAATTATATCCACTTAGAAATTATAGTTGAAGAAAAATTATATATATATATATATATATATATATATAATTTTCTTAAAATCTAAAATTTAAGAAAATTTCTGAAATTTGGTGCCTGTGGCACAATCACGGTGTCTAAGCCCAACTTTTATTATATATAATATGATTTTTCTTCTCCTATAATTTCTAAGCTGATAAATATCTTAATTTAATTACAATTCAAATTCTTTATCCATCTAATCCTTATTTAATTTCTATTCTACACGGGAAAAGAAAACAGTTATATATAAAAAAAGGTAGCACATGTATTATAAAAAAAATGAAGCAACGTGTAATATAAAAAAATAAAAAAAACAAGCAACAACATAGTGTAATCTAATCATTCTCAAATTCTTCATCTAATCCATCTAATCCTATTATAAAATAAAAAATTTAGCAATGTGTATTATAAATTTAAAAAAAAAAAAAAAAAAGCAGCAATGTAGTATAATCTAATCCTTCTCAAGTTCTTCATCTAATCTTTATTTATATAACATAAAAAACAAAAGATAGCAAGTTATTTGTTCTTACCAATTTACCAAAACTGTTTTTGGATAAAGTAAAAAAAATTGTAAAAAACGCTTCTTTTTTTGTCAAAAGAAGCGTTTTTCTCTCTTTTCCCACAAAACAAAGGGGTTATAACAAGAATTAGCTAAACATGGATAAGACTACACCATCTTTTTTTCTACAATAAATGTTGAATTCAGTTCTTTTTTCATGCATATACACAAACATATAGCGTGATTTTTACTTTTGATTATATAATTGTAATTCATTAAGCTAATATTTTTTTAATAAAATTATAAGTTTTATGAATTTATACTCACGGGACTTAAACTTCAAGTTTCAGTATCTTCTCTCATGCTTTCAATAACAAAAATTAAATTTTCATATGAGTCTCTCTACTTCAAAATTTTAAATGTTTAGTAATTTAGATTGTTTTTAATTATTGAATTGAGGTTTCCACTTAAATATGATTTCAATTGTTGTTTTCGATAGTTTCTAATTATTAAATTCAAGGTTTATCCATTTAAATACATATGATTAATTGAGTCTTAAAGTTCAATGTATTATTGAAAATCATTTTATATTTTTTTAAGGTATTTCTACCATCTTCCATTCAATTGTGTGTGTGTGTGTGTGTGTATGTATGCATGTATTATATGATACCTTAGTCTCACACAATATGCATTCATTATATAACTTAAATTTAAAATATTCATTTATTTTTAAGTAAATTAATAAAAATTTATTTACATATGAATTTTGATTAAGCCATGCATCGTACAGGCATAACACTAGTAAATAAATAAACTAAGGATTACAATTGTTGTCTTTGCCTTGTAAGATGAAAGTAAATTGACACAAATTATTTCTCAGAATTTACTAGATTTTCCTTTTAATGAATGTTTTGATTGCATCGGGCAAAAGATTTTACAAAAAATTTAAGTAGGATTGTGATGTGAGGTTTTTAATATTTGGTATTTAAACCAATCACAAGCCCAAAAGGCACGTTTCAACCAATCACAATTGAGTAACAACCCACAGATTCAAGTAGTACCATTCTCCCTCTTTTTATTTTTATTTTTTATCTTTCTATTCCCAAACATGAAACCGTTGATGCTTGTTTGATATTTAATTTGTCAAAAACTTTGTACTTCAATTGGTTAATACTTGATACCTTCTAATATTTTCAAAGAATACATCCGAGATTCAAATCTCTTTCCCCAAATTTTAATTTATTTTTTTTAAAAGTACCAATATTTTCAGATATCAAACTCAAAATGCATATTGTAGAGAACATGAACCAATAGCAACAATTAATGAGCCGTACATATTGTCCACTGTTGCATGCAATTGTTACTCCTATGGCCATCTATTCGTGGTATTTCCAAAATTCAAATTCTCCCTCCATCTTCAGTTATATAATTATTAAACAAGAAAAGTTAATGGGTGCTCAAAAGGAGTTGATTTAAAAAATATTTTTAGAAACTTTTTTATGAGAAAAGAAAAAAGTATCAAATATTTCTTAAACTTATCCATTAATAAAGAGAAATGCTAATGCTACAAAAAATATTATAACTTTTACCATAACTCGCCATGTGGTAATAACTTGTGAGTGGTGGAGATGTGTAATCCTATGGACTCACTATTTTTTCTCTACCACTCATAACTCGTTATGTGATGAGTTGTAGTAAAAATTGTGATTTTTTGTGGCGCTAGCATTTCTCATTTAATAAATGTCCTAAGGGTACTCATTAACAGACTCTTGATTTATCCAAAAAAGGGGAAAAAGTACTTCTCATCTAATATTCACAATTAATACATTGGTGTACACATTTTGAAATGTGAAAATCCATGTTTGAAAAGGGTTTAGCTTACTTCTAGTATTTTTTTAACTGGAAGTTTCTTTTTATTTTAAATACATAATAGTAAGTGGTAGTGGGCTTAAATCTCCACAATTTATTTAGTTAGTGGGTAATGTGGTAGTTTTTCATTAAAAAAAAAGATTTCAGTTAAAAAAATAGTAGAGATAAGTCAAACCGGTTTTAAGAATATGTTAAAAATGAAAATGTATGTGAATCAAGAAAATGCATATTTTAAAAATGGATGCGAGAGAATTAATACCATTTAAACCAAAATCAAATTCGGAATTTTCGTACATTAAGAGAATCAAAACTTGTAGGCAAAATGCTGGTAATTTACTATGTCAGAGCAAATGAAAAATAAATAATAGTCAATAAGGGACGAGATTTTCTTTGGAATTCATGGACGAGGACTTGCATCTTCCCCTTTACTGCTTGTCATAGTTCTGGAGTGATAATCAAAATGTTTCAAACCAGTTTCGTTGCCTAGTGATGGTACAACCATAGTATCAAAACTAAAAGGCAGTGACCAAAAGTAAAATACAAAAACAAGCTATTTAGCAATGTTAAACAAATAATATCTTGCACAATCTTCTTTTTCAAAATGACATTGCGTAAGAATGATAACAGAGGAGGAGAAGAAATTGATACAGAGACAAGTATAAATCTTAAGGAAAGGAAGGGAAAGGAAGCAAAAGACAAAATAGATTCTTCAAGATGAAAATTGGATAAGAATGAGAGGAAAGGAAGAGAAAAGAATAGATTGCTTTCTTCTTTCCATATCAAGCTTAATCTTCAATCTCTTCTTCTTTCACTCAACTGTCTTATATTTAAGAAGCTCGGACTGTCCTTACAATGGTAACCTTAAAATCATTATAATAAAAAAAAGTGACAAATCTCTGACTCTGAAATTGATATTGATACAATAATATCGGAGTTATTTTTTTCTCCAACTGGGTATCTCTAAAATTTGCCAAATATGTCATTCTTTAAGGGCATCGGCTGTGGATTGCTCCTCGCTCTGGCGAGTTATTTTTACATAAGAAGTAGGCGTCGTCCCGATTCGGTATGAAATTTTGAAATTAGTATTTCTTGTTATCAATTCAGCAGTATGAACAAACCTACTACTACGTACCGCATAACTTCTTTAACACTTAGATTTCTAATGTATGAGTTCAATTTTCATAGATTATCTTGTAACCAATCCAAAAAAATACCATATTAATGATACATTTGACATAGTTCCTCATTCTATATTCATTGTCATCATCATTTGATCATCTAGCTAGGACGATAGCGTTGATAAAGATGTGCACTCAATATATAATTAGTCACTAACTTGAGCAATGCGTGGGATAATTTATATATATAGTTATATACTCTTATCATTGATGAAACAATAACTCTGTTTTTTAATTCTTCACATGAAAAAATAAATAAAAATTGTTTATCATTTGTCAATCTATATAATTTCTCACAACTCTAAATAGCCCACCGTCTACTCTTTCACTCGTTTCAACTTCAACTCTTAATGACTCTAATTTTTTTTTCTTTTAAGCGAAAGAATATGAAAGTTATGGTTTCCATGGAGGAATTCAAAGGGCAGCCTCGGCTCCCAAAATTCGCTGTCCCAAAACGCTATGACATAAGGCTGAAACCGAACCTCACCACATGCAAGTTCGCTGGCTCCGTGGCCATTGAGCTCAAAATTGTGGCAGATACCAATTTCATCGTCCTCAACGCCGCTGAACTCTCCATTGATACCACCACCGTATCTTTCACTCACCCAGCTGCACACTCTTCTAATTCTAAGCAGCAGGTAATACCTATCTTATCTATCAGCCTAACTTTACTTTTAAAGTTAATTTAAACTAATGGTAAAAGGTTTTGTTGTACGTGCTTTAACTTAACATCCTAAAATATCTTGTTTGATGAATATGATAGAATAGATGCAAATAAAGAACACACAAGAATACGTGGATGACGTAATTTAGTTTGCTTAAGGGCTACATCTTATCATATGAGAGTCTAGTATACATTCTTTGTTATAATGAACTCAACATGGGTATATATTATAAACTAAACTTTGAGACTAACCATATATTAACTATAGTTAATAGACTTCTAGTACAAGTAGAAAACTTGACTTACTCACAAAGTAGGATTAGGTTTAGGTCTATTATATTGGGCTAATTTATCTGTAACATTGTTAAACTTTAGCTTGATTGATTTAGTAGTTTTTGAGGTTGTATGAGCTAGCTTATTCAAATAAATAGTCAACCTTGTGATTATCTGAATGTGAGACTCATTGACTGAGTTTGCATTTATCTTGACAAACCAAATGCCATGTGTTTTAAAAATAAAATGTTGAATGAATAAATGAATAAGGTTTTGGATTTGGGACAAAATAACTATTTAGCCTTAATTTTTGAACTATGTAACCAAACAGCATACTTTTCAAACAATGTAACAAAATACCCGTGTTTTAGAACTTGATATTGTTGATGTCGAGTTTTATGTGTATTTTGCCACTTAAATTTTTTTTGAAAATTTTGCATAGAAGTTCCACTTAAAATTAAGCATAGTACTCAAGATTATGCATAGTACTCAAGATTGGTAATGTCAAGTTTTAGGTAAAACTTGACATCAGCAATCTCGAGTTCCAAAATAATGATATTTTACTACATAATTTAAAAGGGGTTGTTTGACTACATAATTCAAAAATTAAGACTTAATAGCCATTTTTTTTCCTTTGGATTTGTGCAGGTGTTAAAGCCTTTAAAAGTTGATGTGGTTAAAGAGGACGAAATTTTGGTTTTGAACTTTGCTGATACTCTTCCCATTGGTCTCGGACTTCTCACTATCCACTTTCAAGGATCTTTAAATGACAAAATGAAGGGCTTTTATTTAAGGTACATATTTTTGTTGCAAAAAGGTTTTTTTTTTTTTTTTTTTTGGGGGGGGGGGGGGGGGGAAAAAAAAAAGGGAATCTTTTTAAAGAAAAACCCTAGACTCGCCTTTAGCCAGTCAAATCTACAAAACCAATTGTCGTGTATTTTTATTGCAAAAAGTTTAGAGACAAAATTTTTTTCATAATATTTTTTTTTTCACTTCTGTTGACCTTAATCTAATATGGTTGGTGAATAATAAAAGTGATGTAAGTGGTAGATCCATACAAAAAGTAATGTTACTTCAATTACAACTTATCTCCTTAGAATACATGTTTCTATGCAAAAACCATGTTATTCCAATCACAACTTGTTATCTCAGTCATTTTTCAATGGGGTTTAGTCAAAATGTGTTTGTGGCAGTGAAGATGTGCATGTGTATATAATTTAAAATTATGTTTTGCATTCCACTTGTGTAAGACCAAATAGGATGTAAATTACTTAAAATTTTTAAGTGATTTTTTTCCCATTTAGGTAAGTGTTGAATTTAGTTTTTATCCATTTGATAAAAAAAGTTAAAACAAATTCTTTCAAATTCAAATATACTTAAAATGATTAAATTTTTATTCCAAATGCTGTTTCAGATTATTAGGCAGGCCTTTGACCATAACAATTAAAGGTTTAAGTTAATGTATATTCTCTCTTTAATGGGATTAATGAACCTATGATTTCACCCTTCACCATTTACTTATGAATGGAGCCAATTATAAATGCCTTCTGTTTTTTTGCTAAATGAGAATTTTATTAGTAATGTGTATATAATTTAATAAATATTATTTTGCTTTTCAGTACATATGAGCACAATGGTGAGAAGAAGAATATGGCAGTTACACAGTTTAAACTAGATGATGCTAGGCGATGCTTTCCTTGTTGGGATGAACCTGCTTGCAAGGTGTCACAATCTCTCTCTCTCTCTCTTGGTTAATTTAAGATCTTGTGACTAAATTATTTTTGGTTTGTAAGTAGATTTGATTAATTCTATTTCAAATGAATGCAAACAAAAGCTTATTTGGCCCTTCTTTTTGGGCATCGAGTGTTGCAGGCTACGTTCAAAATCACATTGGATGTGCCATCACAACTAGTAGCTATTTCCAACATGCCAATTATTGAAGAAAAAGTGGATGGGGATTTGAAGACAATTTCATATCAAGAATCACCAATCATGTCTACATATTTGGTGGCAATTGTTGTTGGTTTGTTTGATTATGTGGAACATCTTACATCTGATGGTAAAACATTACACTATGTTCACTGTTTCTTGTGGTATTATGATCCTTGTTCTTGATAGTGTAATCTTACATGACTTTACAGGAGTTAAAGTTCGAGTATACTGTCAGGTTGGTAAAGTAAATCAAGGGAAATTCGCATTGGATGTTGCTGTTAGGATACTTGAATTATACAAAGAGTAAGTTTTACTATGAATTGCCACCAAACTACTGATCACAAGACACAACATACAAGTCTTTAGCTAAATAGTGGACACTGGATCATGGTTATTGGTGATCCCTTAAGTCATCACATTTTTGGTCTTATGTTGTTTTATTCGAAATTCTAATTAACCATGATAATTTCTGCAGATACTTTGCAGTGCCTTACCCTCTTCCCAAATTGGATATGGTTGCAATTCCTGATTTTGCTTTTGGATCCATGGAGAATTATGGTTTGGTTACATACTGTGAAACATCTTTGCTCTATGATGTTCAGCATTCCACAACTGCTGATAAGCAGAGGGTAATGTGCATGTTGTGAATGTTGCTATTTTTGTTAGAATTTTGTTTGGCTAATATAGTATGAAGCTATTGTTTAAATAACACGGCACAAAATGTTTAATTATTATTTGTCTCAGGTTGTGATTGTTGTAGCCCATGAACTAGCACATCAGTGGTTTGGCAATCTTGTAACGATGGAATGGTGGACTCATTTGTGGCTGAATGAGGGGTTTGCAACATGGGTATTTATTGCATTGGGTTGTAAATGATCCAAACTGAGCTGTTGATTAAAATTTCAAGATTGTCTTTTATAATTATGTTTTGAAAATGAGCCAGGCTCAATTTTATCACCAGGCTAGATAACATGTTCATCCTCACATAATTTATTTTGTTCATTAAGCTAAAGCTTGTTCACACATCTTTTGATAGGATTATTTCCTTCTCATATAAAGTCTTGGTTAACTGTTTTATATTTTAAAATACATGCTTACATGTACTTAGTTATGCTTTAGGTGATATCGATCAAGTTACTTTGGTAGGCTACTTTCCTTCATTTATGGCCCTATAAATAAAGTTCATTAACCTTGTCTTCACACATAAATTTTTGCTATGAATTAGACTATTTATATGTCATTGTTTTGTTGTGAAAGTACATGCAAAATAATAAAATAGCAAGCTCCGCAATACACAAGATTTAACAAGGTTAGGCTAACTCCAAGCCTACCTTCGTGGGCAATCCCAAAAAAATTTACTATTAATAATAGGAATTACAATCACAAAAACTTTCAACAATAAACTAACCCAAAATCCCAAAGGTGCCTCACGCTAACTCACAAGGCAAACTTAGTCTTTATCCCTCGTACAAGACAAAGCTTTGCTCTAACTCTCACACACAATAAGGCTACTTTACCACTCCTTTTATAAGGGACAACACTCATCCATACTACTTCTCTTTTCAATATGAGACTAACTCTTTTAATATAATTGGTGCACCTCCTGATTATTCTTCTAACCAATGTGGGATTCCAAAACCAATGAGGAATTCTTGAACCTTCTCCTATCATGCGCTGCGCTCAACATGTTTATAACTTTCTTAAAGAAAATTCATTTAAACTATATATATAAAAGTCAAGCCTCAAGTTCAACTAACTACTTAATACTATGTTTTAATTTGATTTGTTTATCAATCAAGCCTCAAAAGGTTGGCTTGAGCCTAACTTCATTATCATTATTAATCCACTATTTCACATCTATTTTTTTTTATGTGTTAAAATGTTGACATTTTTAAAAGTGGACATTCTTGCATCAGTTGTAGTTATGTGTGTGAAATAGTAGATGTGAGCTAGTGTGAAAAAATATTTTTCCGTATTAAATTAAACTACAGATTTTTTTTGTTGTTGGAACTTAGCCCAAGCTCTTCGTAAATGGTTTGTTTGTTATTTATTTATTTATTTATTTTTTCACACAGCCAGCATGGATCATGTGTCTATATATTATTCCTTTTACACTGCTTGTTGTAAATTATATATTATTTATTTCAATATGTGCAGGTCAGTTATTTAGCAGCTGATTGCTTGTTCCCAGAATGGAAAGTGTGGACTCAGTTTCTTGATGACTATACAGAGGGTCTTGAGATGGATGGGCTTACAGAGTCCCATCCCATTGAAGTACTATAATTGCTTTAAGAAATTAGTATTATTACTTTTTTGATTATGTCTCAATTTAAGCGTACTTTTTTAGGTGAAGATAAATCATGCTAGTGAGATTGATGAAGTAATTGACTCGATAAGTTATATAAAAGGTGCATCTGTTACCCGGATGCTGCAAAGCTATCTTGGTGCTGATTGCTTTCAGGTTGGTTGTTAAATTCTATACTGGTATATATTTCTTGTCCCAAGTAAAAATATTTCTAATTATTGAAGAAACTCTTTTCCCTCCACTCCCAAATTCACATCAAATTTATGTCATGGAAACCCTTCATAAAGTAAGTCCTAGAAAAAGATAGAGCAATAGGAGTTTTCTTTTTGTGAGTTCGGAAGAGGTTAGAGAGGTTTTGTTCAAAAATAGTTGGATAGAACGAAAGAGGTTTAGGAAGTAACCACTAACGTGATGAATACTATGTAACTAATATTTTGAAAAGTGCTTATTTCTATTTATATATAGAAACAATGGCGATACTCATCTAGATAAGAAATGGTATTAGAAAGCATATTTACTTGATATCTGGTGACATAGCCTCAGCTTGATTATCTTCTAGATTCTTTCTTGGCTGCCATGTATTACTAGTTCGTTTGGATTTAGAAGAAGGGAGGGGAACAAGAATAGAGTTGGTCAAAAATTAGCCTAATTTCCGCCAAACTCTACTCTACTCCCCCTCCCTCCCCCTCAATATAAATAGGTCAATGATTGCAATTAAGGTTCGTCCTTTTAAGGTCCATCTTTGTCAACCGATCAGCTTCTGCAATATATGAGATAGTTGCTCAAATCTATTCTTTTGATTAAGAAGCTCAATTAGCTTGCTCATTGTATGGCAGTTAATTGTCTTTTTTCTTGCATCTATAAATTCTTTTTCCCCCCTTGTTTTAAGTAACTGTTTTTTGCTCCTCTTCTTCCCCTCCCCCCTCTCTAATTTGTGTATGCAATCAGAGGTCACTTGCTTCATATGTAAAAAAGTTTGCTTGCTCGAATGCGAAGACAGAAGATTTATGGGCTGCACTTGAGGAGGGATCCGGTGAGCCTGTGAACAAGCTAATGAATTCATGGACAAAGCAAAAGGGGTACCCAGTCGTCTCTGTCAAAGTCGAAGATCAGAAATTGGTGTTTGAGCAGGTTTTTTGTGTCTGGTCTCTTTCACCCTTTTTTTTTCTTCTGGAAATAACATATCTTAACCCTGATGCATCCCAATTTGCTTTATTTTGTAACGAGTATCACTTAATAATATTTTGAGGACTTACTGGGTTCGTACAAATCAATGTAATAATGGCAGTCACGATTTTTGGCAAGTGGTACCCATGGGGATGGCCAATGGATTGTTCCAATAACATTATGCTGTGGCTCATATGATGTGCGCAAGAATTTTCTACTGCAAAAAAGTTCTGAAACTCTTGATATGAAAGAGCTCATGAGTGACGAAAGCAATTTAGCATCTGCTTGGGTAAAACTTAATGTCGATCAGACTGGTTTCTATAGGGTTGAATATGATGAGGACCTTGAAGCTAGACTCCGAAATGCAATAGAGAACAAATACTTATCTGCAACAGACAGATTTGGTAGTTTTGATATTTTTACTCATACCAGCTTTTATCTCATGGTATGTGTTGATAGTTGAAAAGAGCACTTAACTCATTCATTTAACAGGCATCCTGGAAGATTCATTTGCCCTTTGTATGGCTCGCCAGAAGTCTTTCACTTCATTTTTTACCTTGATGAATGCTTATAAGGAGGAACTTGAGTATACCGTGCTGTCTAATTTAATCAAAGTAATGTTCAACTCTTGCTTAAGACTTAAGTATATTTCAGTTGTGCTCTTAGTCCTAATTCTGGTCCCTCTATTCACAGATGAGTTATAAAGTTGAAAGAATTACAGCTGATGCAGCCCCTGAGTCACCGGTCAACATTATATATTTTTTTATTAACCTTTTCCTGCATTCAGCAATGTAAGTTTTCCTATATACAAATAATTCAAATTCCTATGGTTGTCCTTGTTTATAAGCCATTTGGGTTGTTCTGTCTACTGTTTTTTTCGATATAGTGATATCTTTGAAGTTGATTATATTCATTTAGGTTGAGAAAACCCTATAAGATGTTAACCATTAGGGTACTAGAATGTATGACAATACATTTCCACATATTTAGAGCATAAGAGTATCATTTCTTTATATATTGAATAATTATAATATTAAGAGGTGATTAATCACCTATTTACATGACATTTTCTGAATTTAGTCAATCTTTTTCTTTCTTAAATAGAGGTGCTAATAGCTAGTAAATAGCAGACATAGGTATTTTTTCATTAAATCTAGGAAATAAAATTTAAATGTCTCAGAATGTAAAAAGAGAGCTTTACGGAAGAAGAAAAAGTCACTTGAGGATCGTTGTGATTCCTCTTTTGAGTTTTATAGTGATAGACACAAATTTTTACCTCTGGATCTAGGATGTGGATATTTCATACATAATGAGACTAGCAAATAGTAAATGCATATTTATTTCTTTTATTTAGAGATATTCAATATATGCTTACTCAAGATAAAGATTGTCATATGCACTAATAATTATATTTGAATAAACCTTATAGATCACGTCTGAAGTTGCGTAATATAAATAAATATCAAAGGAAGCAAGTAGGATGCCAGAAAGTTTTAGGGGAAGGGGTCTTTGACTTGATGGTTGCATATTACCAACGAGTTATATCAGACCTTAGATGCTAATGGAAACCAAGTGTGCATCACTAACCCAAATAATGAGAACTCAAAAACTTTGAGCAAAGCCAACAGCCTTACAGCTCAGTGGCATTGCTTACTCTCCTATATGATGAGATTGAGGGTTCAAATCCCCTTCCCCCATTGTTGTGGCTATCGAAATATCAAAAAAAAAAAAAAAAAAAACACTTTGAGCAATATTAGCTTCTTTTTTAGTTCATTCTTCCATTTATTTTTTCTTCTATGTTTGAATTTCTTTGCAGGAAGCTTGGTTGGGAGCCTAAGACAGGTGAGAGCCATATGGATGCAATGTTGAGAGGAGAGGTTTTGACTGCCCTTGCTGTGTTTGGACATAATCTGACACTAGAAGAAGCAAGTAGACGTTTTCTTGCATTCTTGGATGACAGAAATACACCACTCCTCCATCCTGACATAAGAAAGGTTGGTAAAAAGAGCATTAGTCAATCAGTAGTATTTTTCCATCTACAATACCTATCACTTTTCTAATGGGCTCTGGTTGCAGGCAGTATATGTGGCTGTTATGCGAAGAGTCAGCACCTCAAACAGATTTGGTTATGAATCTCTTTTGAGAGTGTACAGAGAGACTAATTTGAGCCAGGAGAAAGCACGCATTCTAAGTAATAACACATTATTATTTAAATTTTGCCAAAAATTTGATCTCTCTAGCATGTTGGAGACATATCGCTTTTTGTGCCTGTAGGTTCATTAACATCTTCTCCAGATCCCAACATAACTCTTGAAGCTCTCAACTTTTTGTTGTCGTCTGAGGTATATATAATTGTGGAGGTCAAGATTTTTTCATACATGTTGATATATAGTGGTCTGATGGAGCTTGGGATGCTGATGCTGGCTTTTATTTCCCATTCAATCTAGGTTCGTACCCAAGATGCTGTTCTTGGACTTGCTGTTAGTAGGGAAGGAAGGGAAACAGCTTGGACATGGCTGAAGGTAATACCCCAGTTGTAACGTAAAATGCAAAAATCACATTGCATTTCAACCGTTCATGTGCATGCAGTATATCCATGTTTTACATTGATCAAAATTGTCCTAAAAAAGTTAGGAGACTAGTCTAAGATTTTGCATGCGAATTTGAGGAAGACAAAGGAATTTAAGCGTGTACAGGGTACAGGGCACTTGCCTTCTTTCATGTAGAAAAAACATGCATTGTGGTGCACCTGGTAGACCTTAGACCTTAGTACTTTTCCCGACTCTAAAGAAGACAAAGTTCTTGGAAGAGCTGCAATTGAACCTTTAAGATCCCTATGCCTAAGGTGTTGTCCAAGTTTTTGTGATTTAAGGCTCTAGTATTTGTGGGATCCCATTTGAATGATCAAAACCAGATAACGGAGCTCCAGAGAAGGTAACAAGTCCTGAGGACTTACATGCTTAAGGTGGACCGACTAAATAACTTGTAGGAGCTTTAGATTTTTTAATATCTCTCACATTTTATGCCACATCTATGTCAAAATTTCTAGTTTTAACACAAGTACAGCTTTAATTTATTTTGCTCAGAAATTACATGATGCTAGTCTAGACTCAGAACAATTCTCTTTCTAGTTTAATGTTTCTGAAATTTATATGCATAACATGAATGAAAAGGCAACTTGTTTTGATTTACTTTGGCATTGATCCCCTATTATTCTGTTCTTTTGTTCATCACGAGTACATTCATCATTGATGCATACCTCTTTGTTATTTAATGCATTTTTTTTTTCTGCTTTTAAATGTGATTGAAATAAAGGACAACTGGGAGCATATTTCAAAAACCTGGGGTTCCGGATATCTAATAACTCGCTTCATCAATTCAATTGTCTCACCGGTTTGTCTCTCCCTTTCTCCTCCTCTCTTCTGTTGTTACTTGTTAGTTCCACACATATCAGTAAAGTCCTTTGTATCTCAATTAAAAATAAATAAAATTTAAATTCAAATGCATTTAGTTAGTTTTTGTTACTGCTTATCTTTTTTTTCTTTTTCTTGTTCTGTTCTATCCCCCAGTTTGCCTCGTTAGAGAAGGCTGAAGAAATACAGGAGTTTTTTGCAAGCCGTACCAACTCCAAGATTGCTAGAACCTTGAAGCAGAGCATTGAAAGGGTTCACATCAATGCATATTGGGTTCAGAGTTTTAGGATTGAGGTACAGAATGAACTTGCTAGGGCCCTTGTGGAAATTGTACAAGCTTGTGCAATACAATGAAGAAACAATATGTAAAGAATTATAAAACCCTCTCTTTCTCTAAATAGAATTTCTGATATTTATTGATTGAAAGAAAGTGAAAACAACGAATGAATGAATCTTTACACTACTGTTACCTATATATACAATCTGAACAAGCAAAAGAAACAACTAACTCCTCAAATGGAGGGAAAATCAGTTACAAAATATCCTAACCATCAATCCACGTGTACAAGCTGTAACTGCTGCTTCTATCCACGTGGCAGTGCTTCTTCATACGTGTGAATGAAGTGTTCATGATAAGGAACTGATTCAATCACCTCTAGTAATTCTGGACTAATCCAACTACTCTGAATTTCAATTGCTTGAACACTACCATGTTCTCTATTTCTGCTCTTAGTCTTGCTAGTGGCTTGGGTGCAATCTTCCTTGCCTTTAACACTCCCCATCAAGAGCAAAGCTCTTGCTGCTTGATTCAATGATGAATACTCAGGATATTGAATGGTTTGAGTAAAAATATTAATGACACCCAACCTTTTTAGCAATCTTAGGAAATTATCCACACCTAGAGCTTTAGTAAAGATACGCCAATTGGTTCCTAGAATTTACATGAAAAGTCTTGATTGTTCCATCTAAGACTCTATTCCTCACAATATGGCAATTTGCTTCAATGTGCTTGGATCTTTCATGGAAGACTGGGTTTGCAGCAATATGCAAAACAACCTGGTTGTGACAGTACATTAAGGCAGGTCTATCATGTGAAACATGGAGATCCTTTAACAAGTACAGTAGCCTAAGCACTTCACATGTAGTTGAAGCCATTGATCTATACTCTGCCTCTACTGAGGCCTTGATACCGTAGCCTATTTTTTTAATTTCCAGGAAACCAATGCATTACCAAGAAAGACACAATAACCAGTGTGTGATTTTCTGGTATTGGGGCAGCTTACCTAATCTGCATCACAATCAGTCTTAAGTTGCAAATTTGAATCCACAGGAAAGAAAACCCCTTGCCCTGGTGTGCCTTTGAGTTATTGCAAGATCCTTGTAGTTACCTTCATGTGACGAGCTCTTAGCTGTGAAAAGAACTGACTGAGTCTATGAACAGAATAGGTAATATTAGGCCCACTAAGTGTCAAATACATCAACTTCCTTATCAATTTCTGATCTAACTTGGGTCCTTAAGTGCTCACCATCACTCTTTGACAGTTTAACTGTTGTTCCATAGGTGTCTTAGCAGGCTTGCACCCAACCATTCCAGCCTCCTTAAGTACTTTAAGGACATACTTTCTCTGATTTAGACTAATACCCTTATCACTTCTAGCAATTTCTAGACCCAAGAAGTATTTAAGGGAACCAAGGTCTTTAATACCAAACTTTTGATCTAAAATAGATTTAACTGAAGCAATACAATCTGGATCATTACCTGAAGGACCATATCATCTACATACACCAATAATGCTGTGAACAAGTCACCATTAGAATGAATAAATAAGGAATGATCAGCCTTGGATTGAATGAAACCAAGTTGCAAGATGGTAGCAGGCAACTTTGCATTCCACTGCCTTGATGCCTACTTCAATCCAAAGGAGCAGAAGAATTTGATGAGGAACACTTCCCTTATTGTCAAAACCAGGGGGTAAACACATATAAACTTCTTCATCTAAGTCTCCCTGAAGAAAGGCATTGTTAATGTCAAGTTGGTGGAGAGACCCACCTTTGGCTGTAGCAAGAGCAATAAGAACTTTGACAGAAACAATTTTTGCAACTGGGAAGAAGGTTTCCAAAAAATCAAGCCCTTTTCTTTGGGTATAGCCTTTGGCCACCAACCTTGCCTTGTACCTTTCAATACTACCATCAGAGTTTAACTTCACTTTGTACACCCATTTACAACCAAAGGGTGTCTTCCCAGCAGGAAGAGGAGTAAGAATCCAAGTCCCAGTTTTCTCCAAAGCCTGTATTTCCTTATCCATTGCCTCCCTCCAAATAGGAATTTGAATTGCTTGGGAAAAAGAAGCAGGTTCTTGATGGCAAGCACTGACAGTCATAAGAAAAGACTGATATGAAGGAGTGAGATGTGAATAGCTGAGAAAATCAGCCATATCATATGGGGAACCTAGATCAAGAACTATTGCAGCTGAATTGCAAGCATAATCTTGCAAATAGGCAGGTGTTTTGTGGACTCTGGTGGACTTTCTGGTATGTTGAAGTGCAGGTACAGGCAAAGAAGTAGAAGATGAAGTGTCTAAAGAAGGTGTAGCAGATAAAGAAGTATCATTGGGTATGGGACTAGGTCTATCAGTATCACTGGCAGATGGATGCAATGCAAATGGAGTATCTGGTGTGTGAGGCTGAATAGAAACTTCTGAAATGCTAACAGGATTAACAAAGGAATCTAAAGTGTTGTCTGTGGGAGAATTAGTAACAACTTCAAAAGCAATAGCAAAAGGATCACTAAAATTAGTAGTACCTTGGACATAAGGAAAAATATCTTCCTGAAAAACATCTTTAGAGGTAAAAGCAATTTGGGTAGAAAAATCTAAAACTCTATATCCTTTAACTCCAAAAGGTTAGCCTAGAAAAATGCATTGTTTAGCCCTTGGATTAAACTTGGTCCAGTTATGAGAAAGGGTTGAAGAATAACAAAGACATCCAAAAATCTTTAAATGAGAATAGGTAGGAGGATGACCAAACAAAACTTCATAAGGAGTTCTATGATTCAAAATGGAAGAGGGAAGTCTGTTTATTAAGTAAACAATAGTTAAAATGCAATAACCCCAAAGGTGTAAGGGCAACTTGGATTGGAATTTGAGTGCTCTTACAACATTTAAGATGTGCTGATGTTTTCTCTCCACAACAACATTTTGTTGTGGAGTTTCAACACAACTTAATTGATGCAAGATGCCTCTTTTAGCAAAAAAAATCCTTTATATAGAATTCAATACCATTGTCTGATCTAATGCATTTCACTTTTCTTGAAAATTGTGTTTCAACCATTGTACAAAATTGTTCTAGATATGATTTAGTTTGGGACTTATGCTTCAACAAATACACCCATGCACATCTTGAACAATCATCCACAATGGTTAAAAAGAATCTACAACCTTGAATGGTGGAAACAGAAAAGGGTCCCCACAAATCACAATGATGTAAATCAAAGCATTCATTGGAAATATGTGTACTTGTATTGAAGGATAACCTTTTTTGTTTAGCAAGTGGACAAATGTCACAATGAAATTTTGCATTAGAATTGATATAGTGTACATTATCCTTATTCAACAAAGCCAATTTGGCATATGATAAGTGCCCTAACCTAGCATGCCATATATGTGGCTGAACCTTATTAGCAAAAACAAATAAGGAAACACAACTTGAAGTTGATGCTGAATCTCCCTTTAGCAGCAAATAGAGACCATTAATCTCCTTACCCGGACAAATCGTGCTCTAATGAGCAAGGTCCTGGATAAAGCATAGGTTGCCAAAAAATATGAGACAACAAAGAATTGACTTGGCCAATTGACTGACAGAAATCAAATTAAACCTAAAGGAAGGAACACATAGCTCATTAGAAAGAACAAGTTTTTCTGAGAGTCTAAAAGTTCCTATACGAGTGACTAAAGCTGTTTCACCATTTGAAAGATTCACAAATGTGTTTAGAGTTGCTGTGATATAAGTGAAAGAGGAATAGAGTGTACCATATGGTCTGTAGCTCCAGTGTCTATAACCCAATCAGAATTCCTAAAAGCATCTCTATTGATAGTTTTTGCAGAGAAAATAGAGTGTGTCAGATTAGGACTGAAAGGGAAATTGTAGGAAGTACCTGACATGAGATCAGACCTAGCTGTGGTTGAGGAATTAGGTTGTGATTGTGAAGAAAACACATCAAAAATACCACCAGAATCTCCTTCCACACCAGCCACACTGGAAGTCCTCACATTAGCTGCATGGTGTGTTCCATTAGCTCCAAAAGCAAATCCTAAACCAAAACTGAGAAAAGCCAATAATTGTTCACATTGTGCCTTGGAAATAGGACACAAATTGCTTGCCATTGCAAGATTTTCAGCTACATTTATCAAGTGTGAAGAGACTTGATTTGCAGTGGCATTATTCTTCCCTTTTGGCTTATATCTTAGAGGATAACCATAAAGTTTGTAGCACTTCTCAATGGTATGCCCAGGAATATTGCAATGAGTGCAAAATGGCCTTTCTTTCTTTCCATTGCCTTTGCTCCAAGAGGAATTTCCTGAATTGTACTTTGAATTAGCATACATTGCTACAACATCTCCTTGTGATGAGCTTGATCCTCCATGACCAAGGTTCTTATGTGATTCTTCTTGAAGAACCAGAGAGTAAACCTTGCTCATTGATGGAAATGGATCATATATGAGAATTTGACTACGAAGAGTCTCATAGTTCTCATTGAGCACATCAAAAACCTCATGGCATAAGCCTTGTTGTGTGAAGTACTTAGCAACTTTATGGCACCACAAGAACACTCTAGAAGTGGCTCAAAGTTAAGCAATTGATCCCAAAGCCTCTTGAATATGGTGTAGTATTCTGAAACTGACATTTGATTTAGATATGCGAAATCTCCTTCTGTAAATTGTAGATCTTAGGACCATTGCCTTGTGAGAACAAGTTTTGCAATTCAATCCACATCTCCCTAGCTGTTTCACAGTACATAATGTTACTTGACACATCTACATGCATTGAATTGATCATCCAAGATAGCACCATAGTATTGTAGCTGTCCCAATCTTCATACAGAGGCGAATCCATATCTGGTATTGTGATCTTGCCATTGACAAAACCAATTTTCTTCTTCGTAGTATGAGCAAGAATCATCGCTCTGGACCATGATTGATAATTCCTCATTCCAAGCAACGGTTGCATAACCAAGATATTGCCTGGATTTTCATTCGAGCTAAGAAAATAGGGATTGGGAGGAGTAGGATTAGCAGAATCATTGTTAGAATCCAAAGCGGATTGTGAAAATTGAGGATCAAAGGGATTGGTGGATTCAATGGACGCCATTGTTGTACTTCACTGAAGCTCCGATACCATGTAAAAAAAAATCTAGAACCCTCTCTCTCTCTCTCTAAATAGATTTTCTGATCTTTATTGATTGAAGAAAAGTGAATACAACGAATGAATGAATCTTTACACTATTGCTATCTATATATACAATCTGAACAAGCAAAAGAAATAACTAACTCCGCAAATGGAGGGAAAATCAGTTACAAAATATCCTAACCATTAATCCACGTGTACAAGCTGTAACTGCTGCTTCTATCCACGTGGCAGTGCTTCTTCATATGCGTGCATGAAGTATTCATGATAAGGAACTGATTCAATCACCTCTTGTAATTTTGGACTAATCCAACTACTCTGAATTTCAATTGCTTGAACACTGCCCTGATATCCATTTTTGCTCTTAAACTTGCTAGTGGCTTGGGTGCATTCTTCCTTGCCTTTAACACAATAAAATTAAATGATTGGTTAACAAAATGCTTAGAGGCACGAAACTTTGTCGTCATCAGACAATATTTGTCTCACACAAAAAAAGATGCTAGCAGGCTACTGCATATTTTTGTTATGATACAACTAAACCATGAATCCTATCGAGATTGTCAAAAAGTATTCATAAATGAACGTGGATCACTATTTATAGCCAAGAGGGTTATAGCACTTCAAAATGCACCTTTGGAGACACACTTTGGATGGTTTTAGCATTCATAAATGAATATTGATCACGATGGTTTTAACGTTCATAAATGAGTATGGATCACTATTTATAGCTAAAGGGATTATAGCTCTTCAAAAGGCATCTTTAAAGAAACACTTTGAATGATTTTAACATTCACAATACATACTAGCCATTTAAAGCACTTCAAAATTGTTATATGATAGATTTTGTACTCCCACACAAAACTATATTCCCAAACCTCAATCGATCGAAATTTACACTTCAATCCATCTAGAGCACTTCAAAAATGTTATATGATAGATTCTGTACACACACACAAAACTATATTCCCAAACCTCAGTCGATCGAAATTTACACTTCGATCCATCTGGTAGCTTAATGACTCGATCGACAACCGACTATCAAGGCAGGTTTTGATCCAGAAATTGAGCCATGAGTCAAGTTGGCTCAATTGATCGATATAGCGGTTCAATCGATTGCGATAGGAATCAAGCCCTTAATTTGTCTCTTCAAATATATTATCTCAATTTTTAACCTTTTACATACTGCAACCTATTTTGTCTATACTTATATATATAACAAGCCCCCCACTAGGTTGCAATATCCATTGGATGACAATCTATCATACATAAAGGAAATTGTCTTTCAACCTAAACTTCTCCCTTAGTGTAGTAATCTCAAGGTCCTAAGAAGTTAATGGTGGCTGCAACTTCAACCAATACTCTTTGCCTTAAAACCAAAGAAAACTCACATACGAAAATGTCTCTAAACCAAAGAAATCATTTTTGTTCCAAAGGCCATTTTGATTTGGCCAGAGAACAAAATATTTCAGTACTGTATCATTTTGAAATTACCACTCTTTATATATTTCTATATCCTTATTTAAAAAATTTAAAAGGGTTTTAAAAGTTGCAACTTAAAATATAGGGTATAAAGTGAAAAACATTTTCTATTTGTATTTCAGCTTTTTTAAGTCCATTATATAAATAGAAACCGATACACTCTAGAATATAAAATCCGCTGTAGCACATTGGCAATTCTTATGGATTAAAGAATCCAGGTTCAAATCCTGGCAGCGGAAAAGTTTTATTTTATTTTTTTAAAGATCTTGTGGGTGGCCCAATTAGGAAAGCAATTTAAAAAAAAAAAAAATTTATGTTGCAAAATTAAATAAACTGCTAATCAAATCATACACTCCGAATTTCAGTGCTTTTATTTTTTTCTTTCGATAAATCGCTTTCAGTTTCAGATTTATGCTTTTTTTTTTTTTTTTTTTTTTATTTCAATAAATCGCTTTCAGTTTCAGATTTATAAAGGATAATTTTGCTTTCGTTATGCTGTGAATACTATCAGAGACTATCAGTACTATCAATACGATCAATTATTGAGTAAGGATTACAATTGATTTTCGAATAAATAAATAAACTGAGGATTACAATTGTTGTCTATGCCTTGTGAGATGCAAGTGAATTAACACAAATTATTTCTCAGAATTTACTAGATTGTTAATTATTAATTTTTTTTTTTAATGAATGCGCTGATTGTATCGGGCAAAAGATTTTACAAAAAAGTTAAGTAGATTTGTGATGTGAGGTTTTTAATATTTTGGTATTTCAACCAATCACAAGCCCAAACGGAAGGTTTCAAATTATTATTTTTTCATCATACATAATATCCACAATTTTTTTCGGTAAAAGGGAGAACCTTGTAATAGCTTTTTTATGCCACTCCCAAAAAAGACGTTAAACTTGAAATTGTACGTGTATTAAGTGGATCAAGATAATGCAGTGAAAAAATGGGTGCGAGAGAATTATTACCATTTAGAACTTAATAAAATTTATAGTACTGAAATTACACGTACAATTAGTCATCACAAGGAACAAGAAAATGCTGCAAGTACCTTAGGCCATCATCAACACTCACATACCTCCAATTCACAATACTCAAAATCCCAACACTCACTTTGTCAACCTTAACCTTCCCAACACCACTCTCCCTCCTACTACAAAACCCCAACTTCAAATCAGCCACAACACCACTCGCCACCGCACCAGAGCAACAACCCGGAGAAGGTAACTCCTCCGAAAACCACCCCTCCGCCCCCGGAGAGAAGCTCACTTTCCCTTCACAATCCATCATAGTAAACACCCCTTTCCACCCACTCAAAACCACATTCCATGTAATTTTCACATCCTCCAAGACCGCAACCATAGAGGAACACTCGTAGTTCACATTGTCAACATCGAATTTGAACACCCCATTTGGATCAAAGATTAGTTCTTCACCCGGTTTTGCAATTGTGACAATGTTGGAGCTTTTTGTACGGATGTTGATAGTGAATATAAGATTGTTAAGGGAAAGTTTAGGCTTACATGGTGTTTGGACTCGGCGCTTGGCTGCAGTGTGACCAATTGCATAGAGACGATGGTATGGAACATGATGAACTTGTTCACCCAAGTCCGTGAAGTGTAGGTTAGGGAAATGGGTGTTGCAAATTGGCTTCCAAAGGTAGTCTGAGGACATGGAAATGAACCAGTACTTGCACACACATGAGGCTATGGCTAGTGTTTTTGGGTCAAGGTAGTCAGCAACAAGAGCAAAGACTTCCCATGGGGGTGTTTTGATTGGGAAATTGAGAGTCATGGGATCAAAATCAAATTCAATTGCTTTTGTTTTGTAAGACTGTGATACCCCTTTTGGCTTTTGTGTTTAAAACTTCGATCTTATGAGAGAAAAAAACGGTTTGTGCAGTTAATTATATGTGAGGTTTGAAATTGTTTTCAGGGTCTTGTGTGCAGGTGAGGTTGAAACGTGTAGGGCAGGGGTGTTTTGCATGGGGTTGAGTTGCCACGTTACTTTGGATGGTGAACACGTGAAGAACTCAATTGTGCACGCGTAGCTTTCATGGGTTTGTTTTTAGGGTACAAACTATTACACACGACAATACACATAAGCACAAAACAACTGAAATTATGCATTGGAAACACAATTACTTCACATTCCCCTCTTTTCTAAGTTTAGCTTCTTCAACTTAGTCAGCACACTTTCTTAACAGCGTGACCTCAACTTTTATTTTTTGGTAACAAATTTATTTGATGCGGTGGTAGAGAAAAATAGTAGGTAGATGATTGTTTATTCTATTATTCACTGGCAATACCGTTCTAATAACTGTAAAATTTGTTATAAATATAGTTACGTTTGTATCATTATTTTAAGAGTGTGTTTTATTTTAATGGATCAGTCAAGCCATTTTTATAAGAAGTCAAGGTACATTCAATTTAATATTTTAGAATTTTTATTATTTTCCGAACGTATCGTTCCAATTTTATCGGATGTCCCCAAAGAGACTTATTTTTTATATTTTCCGAACGTAGGTGTAACCTTAAAGGCTTAAATCCAAAAAAGAAAAAAGAACGGAAAAGAAAAAAAAAAAATTCAGGACTCCCTTGAAACTTGATGTAGGGGCTCAGGCCCAAGTGACCCAGAACGACCTATATGTAGGGTTTAAGCCCAAGTGACCCATAACGGCCGAGACAACCCAGAATGGTTCGTGTAGCCAAGGCCCATTGTTGTTGGGCCAAGACCAATTCACTAGTAGATGTGCTAAGGTCTAATCGCAACGATCGGGAAATGTACTGTGTTTGGGACCACGTTTGGCCCAGTGCAACTTGATGACCAAGGGAATTCAGCAAGAGAACAGAGCTGATTTAGGTTAGTAACTGATCATAGTTAATGCCTTTGAAAAATCCGCTATTGAATACTATTCAATGTCTGGAATAAGTTTCGAGAGAATCTTCAGAGGACATGATTATTCTGGGTATTGGAGGTGAAAGTAGGATTGCGTGGAAACCAGCGAAAGGTAATAATTTCAACCCCACTAAGAGGAGGCTATATACATAACTAAAGCACACAGAGTTAGGAAGGGAAAAAATTGGAGAGAAATGAAAACACAGGAGAGTTGAGGGAAACCAGAGGGAGGTTCTTGCATTGGGCTTTGGAGGAGATAAACCAGGCAAAGTTTAGAGCCTAACCTGTAGGATTATGATATAGCTCACATATAAATAAATTGGGGCCCAAATACCATCACTTGTGTAGTTTTTAGAGACTACACTTGAAATCTCTTTAATTTAACTAGTAAGTTGCTCGTGTGATGCACGGATAATATTGTAATATTTTATATAAGATGATTTTAGAAAATGTTATACATAAATTATAGCACAATTGTTATAGAATTTTGTTAGTATTGGGGTTTGGAGGAGATAAACCAGGCAAAGTTTAGAGCCTAACCTGTAGGATTATGATATAGCTCACATATAAATAAATTGGGGCCCAAATACCATCACTTGTGTAGTTTTTAGAGACTACACTTGAAATCTCTTTAATTTCACTAGTAAGTTGTTCGTGCGATGCATAGATAATATTATAACATTTTATGTAAGATGATTTTAGAGAATGTTATACATAAATTATAACACAATAGTTATAGAATTTTGTTAGTAATGAATTCATTATAAGAAAAAAAAAATTATAAATTACACATACATATCCGTTTTAATTATTCAATTCAAGTAATGAGAAATCAAAAAACAATTCTGGGGAAATATTGTAGAATAAAAGTTTATATAAAATGTGTCTTTATATATTTTTCTCCTTAATTCTAAAACAAAATATACGTCTCAAACACTCACAATCAATCACATCCTTTGCAAAACTCACAAATCTACAACATTTGACCTTAATATCAAAATCGTAATTGTCACTGTCGTCACTCAATATAAAATGTAAGCTCCCTTAATTCCTTGCCAACTCATACGAGTTAGGATTAAATGGGACAACAATGTTAGAAGTAGGTGTCATCGAAAGATTGAAAGTAAATAATTCATTTTTGGTCTATTGTGTTTGACATGGGATGGCATGAAAGGGTATGAGTAGGCATATATAAATGAGTAGAAGTGCAAGGGGTGAAAATGGTGAATTGAAATGCAAATAATTTTGTATGTATGTGTGAAGGAGGAAAAATCTTGAAACGTTGAATTAAAGGATACAAAGAATATTTACTTTTTAATTAGAAAAATCTTGAAATATTGAACCAAAGGATACACAGAATATTTACTTTTTAATTAGAAAAGTCTTGAAACATTGAACCAAATAAAACAAAATTTTATTTTCTAAAAAAAACAAAATTTTATTTAATTTGATCTTATCTTTGATGTGGCACTTAAGAACTCTCTGCTTTTATATATATATATTGATGATTGATGGGTTCCCACTTATTTATTTAGCTAAAATAATTAATAAAAAGGATATCATTAATAAAATAATTAATTTTATTTTATCTCGCTAAAATTCAATAGGTTTCAGTTAGCTCAATTGGTAAATTTATAGGGTTCAAATCCTGCTACACCAAAACCAATTGAAATCTTAACTTGAGCAATTATCATGGAGTGAATGCTATAAGTTTAAATTCTACTGTATCTAAACATTCAACTTTATGTTAATAGCAAATCAGCCTCATTAGATTTTTTTATTTATTTTTAAATTAGTGATTTCTAGTAAAAATCATGTTTGCGTACAAAATCTCAATAGCCTAATTCAGAAGCTTGATGATAGAAAAACCAAAACATAATTCTGAAATCGCATTATAAATACATCAACAAGAATCATCTCATCTTTACACCCCAAAAAAAAAAAAAAAAAAAAAAACGAAATTACTTTTACTACAAAGCGAAGGAAAGAGGGCAAATGCCAAGAAAAGCCCCAAGTCCCACCAAAGCATCTATGCTATTGATTCTATTGGACCTAGAGAACTCAATCTTGTTTTTAGTTTTGTCATTCTAGTTTCGTGGTGCTGGGTGAGGATGCGATAATGCGAAGGTCTAGTGTAAATTGGACCAAACATTAAATGGCACATCAGAAGAAATAAATGGTGTATTCTGTGAGATCTTTTTCATTGTTAATGCACGTACTAACTACCAACATTGATATGATCATTCACTGCCAAGTACTTTGTTATCTGGTTCTTTCTATTGGGAGAAATAGGGGGTTTGATGTGAATTCCTCCACCCCCACTTATTGTAAGGGAAAAAAAAGCCCATATAATTATTGTCTAAATAAACTTATAAATGATGATATATGATTTGAAATTAATCAATAATAAAATAATTTTCTAATTGAATTAATTGGAATCCAAACCACTTGAAAATTTACACAAAAGTGCATTTGGTTTTGCTTTTTTCTTCTAAATTGGGTAAATAATTTTCTATAAATTATCAAATTAAACTTTTTATTGAATAATTAACAATATTTTTATAACACTTATTATTCATTAAAAGTATATAATGACTTGCCACTTAAAATTTGTTGTGAAAATATTGTGAATATAACATTTCTTATTTATTTTTTAGAACTTTTCTAATGGTTATATAAACAAAACCTAAAATCTTTGGTCACTAAAATAAGAGAGATTTTAGTCTCCTGTTTTAAAAAGAATATAAAAAGAACCAAACGTATAGCCAGATTGTAAAAGATTCACTTACCTAATAAGGAACACACAAACAAATTATATATAGATTGCTTGGCCATAAAAAATATAAAAACTATAACATCATACAATTATGTGATTTTTCTATTCAATGTCACGTATAGAAATAGGCAAACTCCACTTACTTATATTAATATTATAGGTAATAGTACATTAATGAGTCACAAAACACCAAGCTCTTATGGAATCCACAAGAACCAAGAAAGCGGGTTTGGTTAGAGTTTGAGATGTTTTCCATGATCAACTTGGTCATTGATCCTACCTTCCTTTGGCTTGGCCAGGTATGGAGGAGCTTTGCTTAGGTTCTGGTCACATATGTTACTGCCATTTGTCTAATCATCAAGATTGTCTACTATGTTTCTCTTTCGGGTTTGGAGTGGAAGAGCAGCATTGCGAGTAGCATCTAAGGATATTGGCTGTGGACGAGGTTAAAAAAAATATCTGTAAGGAAGAAATTGTACCGAATGCCAGCCATGAAAGAGTCACAACTCACAAGCACTTCTAGAGTTAATGCCATTGCCATTAACTATTTATGTATCTTTTCTTGTTGTCTATCTAATGCCATTACCATTTGACATGTATTTAGAGGCACAAGAGATGGTTAATAACTTAGTATGTATTGGGATTGAAGTTATTGGTAATTTGGTAAGTTACTGTTACTCTGTGCTTTTGGACGTTAGTTTGACCAATAAATAGTGCGCACTATGTACATTCCCGTGACACTTAATGCTAGGCATTTTATTCAAACCAAAGGTCAACACTTGCTTAGGTTATTGGAGAAACTAGCCGTAGTTCTGCGCGATGGGCAGATAATGCTTTAAGTTGTTAGGTGAAAAACCTATATAGAATATCCAAAATATTTTAAAGTAATATAACATAAAATAATGTTGCAATAATATGAAAGGATTTTTGTTAAATTAATGATGTAATACAAAATTAAGGGATGAAGAATTTAAACTATAAATAAAAAGTTAAATAAATTAGAAATTAGTTATTATGTAGTGTAATATCTTCTAAAAAAAAGTGGTGTAAGAGAAACACACACACACACAAAAACTATTTTTTTGCTGAAATTTTTAATCATAATTTTTGTTTATATATTGACTTGGAGTTAGCATAAAAAATTTGTAATTTCATGTAAATGTTTAGTTTTTTTTTTTGAAAAATGTAAATGTTTAGTTGGCTTATGGAAATATCATCTAAAGTTTATGATATCACATTTATGTTATTAAAGTATGATAGTGGTAAGTTAAACACTCAGTAAAAATAGTGATATTTTATTAATAGAATTTTATTATAATCCAAATATGTAAAGAAGTTAAGGTGTAAAGATAAATGAAAAATTACTCTTACAAAACGCTACATGACAGAATCGCATGGTCTCTAAGGTGATTTTTTTTTTCTTTCTTTTATATATATATATATATATATATATATATATATATATATATAATTATTGCATACTTATAGATAATTAATGTGCATTTACTTCATTGACGCATTCAATGAATTAAAAGTTTTACATAAATGCAAACTTTGATGAGGTGGAAGCCTAAATGATAGAAGCTCAACGAATGTGTCACTTGGCAGAACTTCATGCTCTCTCCCACATGAGGTCTCTGCTTATATATATTTTGATGTTATATTTACAATATTTTCACACATTTTCACATTCTAAGTAATAGATTGTTATTGATAATTATTGGTGGGTTAAAAAGTAATTTCAGTAGTAAATTCAATTTAGAACCAATAACAACTAAATACCTAAGATTTGTTGTGAAAGTGTTAAAAAAATTGTGAACGTAGCACTTCTCTTTCTCATGTGTTGCATGTGTACTGTGATTAAGGAACACCTTAATTCAAGCCAATAATCAACCTCAACACACAATTGCTTTAAAAAAATTGTTATTCCGCCAAAGAGGACAACAACAATTCATATGAAATAATTATTTTAATAGTTTATTTTTCTTTTAAATGCTATTAGCTCGGGACTGGTTCATCCATCCTCATAATGTCTACCGTGAGGCGAACGACATAGTGGATGGCTTAGCAAAAAGGGGCAGGGACTAGCCTAGCAAGATTTTTATGCTTAACTTTAGTGTGTAATAACTTATAACTACATCTAGGATTTATTGAACTTAGGTGCTCCTAGCCTCCTAGTCCTAGAGAGGACCAAGCTGCTGTTGTGTAACCGTATGTTTGAACTATCTATAAATAGAACTCCCTTTTGCACCCAAAAAAGGGAAAAAAAAGAAAGAAAAAGATCATGATCTTAAACATGTCACTAGTGGGGTCATGGATTGTGATTGTCGGGACTATAAAGAGAATTGATAACTCTAACCTCACTATTCGAAAAATCACAACATTTTCATGAGGGTTTTACCTGTTGAACATTGATCTATTGTACTTTACTCCAAGAGAGTCAAGTTGTGTGAAGTCTTTCACACCTCATTTTGTTGCTTGGGAAAATACTAGTTATTGTTTCTGCATTTTGCTTGCAAATACACTCAATTTCACAATATACTTGGGTGTCAACTTATGATTTGATTACATCACATACAGTGAGAACCACTACTGTATTGGTGAAAAAATGGATTTGGATGCAACCCTTATAAGTTGATAATTAATCATGTTGTGGATTGGCGTGTCCCAAGAGTTTCTCTTATTTCCCACATGCACTAACTTAATGGGTATGGGGTGAGACAAACTCATCACACCATACTTAAGACTATTGCAACTTTTAAAAATAGAAAAAAAAAAAAAAAAGTTCTCTAAATTTTACAGCCAACTCTTCGTTTCCCATAACCTTCTAGGTAATTTTATTTTGAATTATATTGGTAGATTGAACCCACAAGGTATGGCAAATTTGTATTTTTTTATACATTGCTTGAAGCAAAGATAAAGCATAAACACTCAGTTTGTCACAAAAATATATCATACTAACTTGCTACGTAAATGAAGTGTGAAGGAACCAGCCTTTTTCACAGAAAGGAGAGCAGAATTACATTGCACCACGCAAGGAGACTCAATTAAATCATCCCAGTGAATTCCTAGTCCTAAACAGAATATTTAGCACAAAAATAAGATGATGATAATTTTGAGATACATTCTGCTTCCTGAACAAATGCAAACAAATATTTGGGAAAAAGGTCCCTGTATAGGTTATTTGTTCAGGTATCTTGTTATACATACACCAATTTACAACCATTACAAGGAATCAGAAAACAAAAGAAAAACGCCTCAACAATATTCTGCAAAATGAAAAGCCGCCTGTACAAGATTGACTGCCGTTTGGCTAAAGAGGACAGATTTTATCACAACCAATTGCATCAGGAAACATGACACAAACGCTCAAGGTCAATTGCATCTTGTATTAGTTGTTGAACCTTTAAAAGAATATTGAAATTGCATCAGATATGCTACAACTAGGGTTGGCAATTTTTAACCAAACCCATTAACCCATCAATTATTCATCTAATTTGGATAAGTCTTGACTCAACCCAATTAAGCATTTGGGTTGAATGGGTAAATCCACTGGTTAACCATTAGACACCCAAAATATTTTTTTACCTACTCTGAAATTTAAATGCTTAACAAATTAAAAGAAAAAAAAAATCTAAACTAAACTCTACTCCTACTCCTTATACTTAACCAACTACTAGGGCCAAAATGGCCAAATACCACTGTTTACTGAAATATATATATCAATCTACCACTGTTTTCGAAATATGTAGAGATTTACCACCTTTTTGAAACTTGAATTTGTGAAACTCGAGTTTGTTGTGTAACTCGAGTTCCGTAAGTTGGAAAATTTTTCTATGAAAAACTCAGGTTTCCCAAACTTGGGCCAAAATGGCCCATTAGCATTAATTTTTAAACATTATAATTAGTAGGTACTGTTTCTAAACTATATTTTTTACTTACATCTCGAGTCTAAGAGAGTCGATATTAGGCTATAAATCGAGTCTTTGAGACTCGATTTTCATGGTCAGATCAAGTCTGATGTGGCATCTTTTCCACGTGGACTCTACCTGAAAATCGAGTATCTGACACTCGATTTATAACTTTCCCTTGTTTTTCCTTCTCTTTTTTTCTGAGTTTCATTTCCTCATTGCATCTGTCTTCCGGCACAAGGTCAGCCACCATAGGCCCATCGCCGCTGACCAGCAGCGCGACCCAAGCGGCGCTACCCAGGCGGTGCGACCCAGGCGGTGCGACCCAGGCGGCGTTACCCAGGCGGTGCGACCCAGGCGCGCAGGTCACGACCTGGGTCGCGCGCCTAGGTTGCGACCCAGATCGCGAACCAGGTTGCGATTTCTGGGATTTTTTTTTTTTTTTGGTGGTTTGTAAATCGAGTCTCTAAGACTCGATTTTCAGGTGGTCACCACGTGGATAAAATACCACATCAGACGTGATAGACCTTGGAAATCAAGTCTCAAAGACTCGATTTTGGCCCCCAAAATCGACTCTCTTAAAGTCGAGATGTTAGAATTATGTTTACTTTCACACCAATGCCTACTAACTATATCCTCCAGCAATTGTAGCTAATTGCCCATTTTGGCCCCAAACTTGAGTACCCAAAAAGTAGTAGATCCCTACATATTTTCGAAACAGTGATAGATTGATATATATTTGGACAAACATGCTATTGTGTCATTTTGGCCAACCGCTAGAGTCCCATATCCTACACTTTCCTTCTTCATTTTCCTAGTTACCAAACGAATCTTACACTGTAATCCATCTCACCCTCTCTCACATCAAGGCCTCCATAGCCAAGGACTGTCACTGCTCACCACCACTTTCATCTATGGTACCATGACGGTTTCTTCGCCAAAGATGACACAGACGAAGCTTTTGGTTACAAGACACATGCGCCATAGGAGACCGCCAGTGTTGTCATTGAAGTCCCTTCTTCTCAGCCAAAAAGACGCATCGTAGCTCTGAAAAAGAAAGACTTGGCCAACCCTAACATAAAATCCCCTTCGATTCCCCATCAAGATTGCATTGCCATTAATGCCCATAGCAAAACCTCTTTTCACATAGTTTGTTATTAGTGATTATAGTGTGCTAACAACCACGGACACCTCGATTTGAGAAAGTTGATATATTTCAATAATAGTTTGAGATTATAGTGTGCTAACAACCACGGACACCTCGACTTAGCAACAACAATGCTGATAGATTTAGCTACCTTCCAGAAGCCGTTTTGTTCGTGATACTGTCATATCTTTCCTTGAAAGAATGTATCGCTACAAGCTTTCTTTCGCGAAATTGGAGGGCACTCTGGACTGGAATGCATTGCCTCGATTTTGATGATGCTATTATTCCTAGTGTAGAAGGTTACACGTTTAAAGTATTTGTTTTGAACACTAGAAGAAATAAGACTTAATACAATGAAAAAAGTCGTTGCAATAACAACTAATGTCGTTGTAATAGGTGTTATTGCAATGACAAAAAAGTTGATGCAAGCTGTTGTAATATACTTCGAGGTAATAGATTTATGCAAGACTAGATTTTCGTTGCAATAAATTCTATATATTGCAACGATTTATTTCAAAAATCTCGTTGCAATAGGTTTTTTTTATTAAAAAAATAGCAATAGGTTTATGCAACACTAGATTTTCATTACAATAAATTCCATATATTGCAACAATTTACTTTGAAAATCTCGTTGCAATAGGTTATTTTTCTATTAATTTTTTTAAAATTTAAAAAATAAATAAATCATTTTTTAAATAATAATTTTTTCATTAACCTGTTTTGCAATTCAAAAACCATATCTAGGTACCATACTAACAAATTAAAGATATGCATAAAAGATGAAAAATTTGAAATACTTCAATTCAATTAATATGTTAAAAAACACAAATATATACACAACTTGTTGAATTTACATTCAAACACATAGTTTCAAAAAGTATGCAAAAATCAATACAAAATGAAAGAAAACTGTCTTCCCAAAGGTGTTATCTAAGTATGCTTCACGACTATTTCATTGACTTACCACCTATTTTGGAAAAAAAAGAAAAGAAAATAAGTATAAAGTTGAAAAACATCATATATATACAACACAATGATAGCAATATACACCATCATTGATACTAAAAAAAAAACACATACAAAACAATACTACTTGAAGACTGTACAATTAAACAAAGAAAAATAAAATTAAAATTTAAAGAGAACCAAAAAAATTACCTGAAAGTTAGAGAGAAAATCTTTAAACTAAGAAAGAGTCTCTCCAAGGAGACTGAAACTGAAATTTGAGTAAATTTAGAGTTAGTAGATATGAGAGTGAGATGGAAATTTGAGAGATAAGTTTTGTAGTTAGTAGATAAATTTGAATTTTTAGGTATGCTTAAGAAAGAGGGAAAGTGAAATGAAAAAAAAAAGAGGCGTGTGGGGGGGGGGGGGGGGAGAGAGAGAGAGAGAGAGAGAGAGAGAGAGATGTGAAAAGCATGGAGATAAATGTGGGTGAGAGAAAGGGAAACTAAGATGAAAAAAGAAAAAGAAGAAAAATGAGGTAGGCGTGAGATAGAGAGAGAGAATTTGAGATTAAAAAAAAAAAAAAGAAAAAAAAAAAGGAGATAGAGGTGGGTTAAATAAAGAGGGAAAATAAGATGAAAAAAAAAAAAAGAGAGAGATAGGTGTGAGTGAGTTAATTTTGAGATGAGAAAAAATAGGAAAATAGACATGGTGAGAGAAAGTGGGAAATTGAGCTGAGAAAAAAAAAGGGGATAGACATGGGTGAGAGAGGAGAAATTAATGAAAATAAATAGCGCCAATTCCTCAAATTTTCCTGCTACTCAATTACTCACCTCTATTATATCAACAAAATTTGATATGAAATAAAGATTTAACATATTACAATAATATAGTTCGATGTTAAATAAAAAATTACCTATTGCAATAACATATCTCAATGTAAAATAAGAGTTAACTATTACAACAATAATTATTGATATAATCTCACATTGATGTAATAAATTTTTGTTACTATTACAACAACAAAAAACCTAGAGATGTAATAGTATATATATTACATCTATTTTTTTTTTGTTGCAATAATACTTGTTGTATTATGTTTTTTTTTTTTTTTTTCTTGTAGTGGAATGTATTACAAGTTCGTAGATAAGCCCATATTCTTTCCTCCCAATCTCAAACTCTTTGTCGGTCAAAAATTTCTTCGATCCAAGACTGTCTTCCAAAGGAACTTGGATATTGGATTTCTATGCTGAGAACAGAGACTATTCAAGAACTTGATTTGCACCTTGAGCCATGATCGGTATCACGCTTGCCCTGTAATATCTTCTACGGTAGAAAGCTGGTGAATTTAAAATTGAAGGACGAATTGTAATTGATACTCAGAATTATTTTTTATTCTTGAGTCTTAAGATTCTAAAATTAAATGTCTTGTATGAAATGAAAGATTCTTTGACTACCTTTCTCTCTTCCTGCCCAGTTCTTCAGAATTTAAGTATCAAAATTAGGTTTCAAGACTTAGAAGGGCTCAAGATTATTATTTCTCTACCTACACTGAAACAGTTTCAGTGCAAGATTCTTTTCGATGCACCATCTTGTAAAATCAAGATGGAAACCCCAAATCTTCTTTTTTGTGAATTTAGAGGCCGTTTAGACCCTTCTTTGGAGTTGGAGAACCTTCCAAGTTTGGTAGATTTAGAGTTGCAAATAGAGGTGAATCTTGGTTCCAGTGAAGATGAATATTGACGTAGAATATTTGGGTTCTTGGAACCTACCGTTAGAGTCAAATTCTTATCATTAAACGTAGACACTATATTTGTAAGTTTTTTACCTTCTATCTTTAATTAAATTTCAGTTTGTTCTTGTTTTTATTTGGTAATTGTAAATTATTAAATATATATTTATATGGGTTGTTGTATCCAGTTATTGTGCAGGCTCTACAATCAAGACGGTATAATCTTTTCTAATTTGTCGTGTTTGAAGTTGTATGGAGGCTATAGTTCTAGATACAATTTGCTTGCGGTTCAGAAATTCCTTGCGATGATTCCAAAATTAGAGTTACTATGCTTTGAGTTGACGAACAGGTCAAGCTACTATGAAATAGGTGATGGTTTTTTAGATAATCCATTGTCTGTTCCTCAATGGAAGTTGTCCAGTCTTATTACCTTCTGTTGCAAAGGGTTCTTGGGACTCAGAGATGAAATAGAACACACTTCCCAGATATTGATGGCTGCCACTGAGTTGAAGATACTATAAATAATGGTTGAAAGTCGTCTACCAGCACGAAAAAAGGCACAAATTCAACAGAATGTAAGGCAGATGCAAAGGATCTCCGAAAATTGTTAAATTATTTTTGAGGAAGGGCAATTTGATGACTTGGATTTTTTGGAATCCATAGAGTTTTTCAAAGACAACAAATTTTGACGATTACATTGTTCTGAAACTATTAATACGGTTTTTTTTAGTAGTGTTGATGTAACAAACCGTACTACACTTTTTTTTTTGATAGGATGTGCTGCACTTTCCTTTTATGGAATAAATTTGACGAATGATTTTTCTATAGAGTAAATTTGATGAATGTTTTTTCTTGGGATCTTTTTAGTGCAAAATAATGGGCTTGCTAAATTGGTTTTATTTCAATGTTTTTATACTTGTAAATAGGGCTTGCTGGATTGGGCCATGTTTTGGGTTAACTTATTTTAATTTAGGCTTTCAAGCCAAGCCCTTCACTGGATTAGGCCATTTTTTGGGTTAACTTAATTTAACTTAAGCTTTCAAGCTACTAGTTGAGTTCCCACATGATGTGCGGTGCAACTTATTATTAGTTTTCTCCAATATTTCAATAAGTTTCACCAAAAATCTTGTAAATCAACTAATTGATAGCTCAATTTCCAATAGAAACATTTAGGATTCAAATCCCTACTCTCAACTATCGATGTATAAAAATGATATTTCAATAAATTTTATTGTAAAAAATTGTAATCTTTAGTTATATTATACATAGACAAAATAGAAATATACTAAGAGTAGTATAGAGATTTGATCATACCATATATATGCGTGTTTACAAATTGAAAATTGCATGATATAGTAGCTAATATAGATAGGCATGTTTCATGCCTACTAAAAAATGCATATATCCTTCAATTTTTTTTTTTATTATATTCTTGATTGTGTGTTACTAAAAATTTTTCCCCCTTTTTTTGGACATGGTTGCAATTGTTGCAAAAACAACTAAATTTGAGTAAAAATGTCATATTTCAAATCAATTGTTTCTCACATAAAAAAAAAACCAATTGTTTCTCATATAAATCTTTAAAAAAAAATGATATTAAAATTCCATTATGCTTAAAATAATTAATATAACAAAGTAAACATATTTGTTATATTAGTAATCTTTCTAATTACACAAAATATTACAGTGTTAGTTTCACACACACACATACACACACTTGCGTGCGAGCACACACACACATACAAAGGAGTTAGGAAATTTAAAGGATTAAGATTAATTTTAGTGAATTTACAAATATTTAATTTTTTTCTTGGCTATTGTGACAATTGTTGTTAAAACAACTAAACATGAGTAAGAATGTCATATTCTAAATTTATTATTATTCCAACTAAAAATTATTTTCTATACAGAGTTTATAAAAATAATAATATAAAATTCATTTAATATAAATAATTAATGCACAACAATAAATAATTAATATATGCATTTACTTTATTGGCTAATTTAATGAACTAATATTTTAATATAAATGCAAATTTTGTTGAAGTAGAAAACTAAATAAAGAGAAGTTTAAGGAATGCACCACTTGACACAACCTCACACTCTCCAACATGAGGTTTTTGATATTTTATGTAAGACAGTTTTGGATAATGTTTTATATATAGTATAAGAAAAAGTAAACTAAATTAGAGTAAATAAACATATATATTTTGAAATATTAAAAATTAGTTTAGTAGTTTCACTGCAAATTTGGCATTCTCAAGGTAAGATTAATTTTATAAAAAATTATGAAAACAAAGAATAATGCAAAAGAATAATGGGATCATGAAAATCAACTAATTTGTGTTGTATTCACATATTTCATACCATGAAATTAAAGTGCCCAACTCTCTCACTATTTTTTACTCATCAGTAGTGTGACATTACAACATGATATGGGCAAGTGCGTATGCATATATCTTATAGATGATTTAAAATTAAACCATGGTAGAATATGACTCTATATTGCACAACAAATATTCTCTCTACTTATATACCCAAAACAAAAGCTATCCAACAAAATTACCTAAACCTAAATCATATTTAAGCCCTTAATTTTGAAAAGAAAAAAGAAAAAAATTACCTGTTGGGGTTTTGACATCTTGATGGTAGTGGGAGAACTGTATAACAGAGGTGGTGACCCCTCATATTCTTTTTTTCTCTCTCTTTCAAATGTTTTGTCAGTCTCAGGTCTTTTATTTGGTAATATATAGTGAAACAATGCATATTATTTAACAATCTGCAATATTTTTTTGTCTCTCTATCTCTCTTCAGGACTTTGTCTAATTAGTTATTACTATTAGTCCTTAATCATTATTATTTTTTTGTTTTTTTTTTAAATACTAAAACGGTATGTATGATGAAAATACATGAAGAAAAAAGAATAGAGAAATGTGTAGTGTAAGCTTAGTCAATTAATGAGACATTAATGAGAAAACAGTAAAATAAATTAATGTGAACTTTTGGATAACATTAAAAAAAACTTAATGAAAGAGGTAAAAAAAAAGGCTAAATGCAAAATTAGAGCGCCACTTGGCAAGACCTCATGCACTCTTGCATGAGGTCTTTGCTTTTATTATATATATACAAACCTAAATTATATTCAATTCCCAGATTTGAAAACGAAAAGGGGGAAAAAAAAAATTTACCAGTTATGGGTACATGGCCTGTCTCTTTGATGTTGGAAGATTTTTCTCTCCCCAGTCCCCATTCCGGGCCTTCTTTGTTTACCGTTCTGCCAAGGTTTTGGGTCTGCAAAATTGTTTTTTGAAACTTTTTGATTTCATCGCCTCTCTCTTTCTCTGCTTCTTTCTCCGTGTACTCATTGCCTCTCTCTGTATCGCTGGGATTTTTTAGATCTTGCAGTTTTTGATCTCTCAATCTCTCTCCTTCTCTGTTCTTTGTATTGGAAGTTTTTTTTTTTGGGAGTATTGCAAGCCCTTTGTAAGTTTTAATTATATTATAACCGATTACGTTACCTTTTATACCGAGAGGCTCTTAAACGATGTTACAGCATTACCAAACAACATAATTTATCACTTTTTAATTTGTATGTGTCTGAATTTTAGATAGCCACTTTTCCTACATGGCAGCACCTCTTTAATTGTAGGAATCAACTTTCACCCAGCTTCTGCTATTATATATAGTATGTGATATATCTCTTGGGCATTTAGGCCAGACCAATCTAGTTTTATTCTTTCCCATATATTAAAAACAAAAAATAAATACACATAAGGCTGGGCTAGAAAAGCAAAATACATACCACCTGTCCATTTATAAAACACAAACGTCCATAATTTAAAATAAAAAAAGGCGAAACTACATTATTGGTCCCTTAAGTTTACTTATTGTGCACTTTTGGTCTCTGAAGTTTTAAGTGAGCCATATTGGTCCCTAAAGTTTAAAAAATGAGCATTATTGGTCCCTCCGTTAACTTCTGTTAGTTTCTTTATCTATGTGTCTAACGGAATAATGATATAGCATTTTTTAAATGACATGACAATCCTTTTATTATTAAAAAATTACACATTATATCATTCTTTGCTCAAAAAAGAAAAAAATACACATCAGATATTTACCCATAAGAAACAGATCAACCCAAATATTTGGGTCTTTCAACATATCAAACCCCTTATTTTAGAAACAAATCTAACAACATAGAGAGAGAGTTGCACACTGAAAGACCTTAATGGGTTTGTACCATAGCTACAATCGTTAACCGGAGCCAAGAAAGACTCTAACGACGGTGACCTCTGTCTCTAAAACAGTAAGAGAGTCCTGAGTCCTCCCACCGTCACATCGTCGTTTGTCCTATATCATCTTCTCAACGTGATGTTGTACTCTCCAGCCGATGTCATCTTATGGGCTTAGCCAAGTTGAAGAATGACAATTCATTCTAATGGACTAACCATCTCTCTCACCAAAATGATTATAAAATCACAAAAGTCAAAACACCTCAAACTAATCAAATCCTAAGTTCATAATTTAAAGAAAGCTACTGCAGTGCAGTGTAGTAGGAGAAACTAGAAAGAAGAAGAAGAAACAAATGGGCATAAAAATGGGAAATTATCAGTTAAAGGAATGGGAATTTAATAATAAAAGTTTGCCATGTGTCATTTAAAAAATGCCACGTCATTGCTTCGTTAGACACATGGTAAAACAAATTAACGGAAGTTAATAGAAAGATCAATAATACTCATTTTTTAAACTTCAAGTACCTATAGCGCTTACTTGAAACTTCAGGGACCAAAAGTGCACAATAGATAAACTTAAGGGACCAACATTGTAGTTTCACAAAAAAAAAAAAAGGTAAAATATTATTTTGGTTCCTAAACTTTACTAAAAGTTTGTTTTTCAATCTTAAACTTTAAGAAGTTCATTTTTCATCCTTAAACTATTGAAAAGTTCATATTTCATCCCTAAAATATTAACAATATTTCATTTATGCCCTTAAATTTACTAAAAGTTTATTTTTCATCCCTAAACTATTGGAAAAAAGCTTTTTTTTTTTTTCATCCCTATTGTTGTCTCTAAACTTTTGAAAAAACTCTTTACAAATTTTAGCGATGAAAAAAGAACCTTTTAAAGTTTAGGGACGAAAAACAAACTTTTGTTAAAGTTTAAGGACCAAAATAATATTTTACCAAAAAAAAACTATAGCTTGGGGAATAAGTTAGTAACCCTAAAACACAATAATTTTTTTTTTCTTAGCACTTCTTAAACATGCCAAATTAATATCTCAAAAACATAGCGAGTCCTCCTTCGCTTTGGCTGTAGAATTGGATTGTTCCTTCTTGTAAGGCTTGTAGTCCCTCAGGTAATACTGTTACTTGTAGGTTTGTGGTTCCTTTCTTTGTGGGGGTTTGGGAAATTTTGTAAGTCTTTTTAGCCTTACTCTATTTCATGGAGGACTTAACAGAACGATGGGGTAAGATGTCCCTGAACGATAGAGAAGGGGGGCGAGCTTGTTTGAAGAAAGAACTTGGCATAGATGAATACATTATTGTGGCAAAATTCCAAACAAAGAGGGCACTAAATATTGAGGCCAGTATCCAAACCTTTAGTCCTCTCTGGCGGTCTAGGAATGGCTTTAAAGTCAGGAGTGCAGGTGATTATATAATTCTGTTTGTGTTTAAACGAAGAAGAGGTGGAAAAAATTTTACAAGTCGAGCCTTGGAGTTTTGACAAACACCTTGTAATTCTTCAAAGATATGAAATTGATACTCTCATTACTGATTTGTTGTTTGACAAGGTATCTCTATGGGTGCAAGTACACGATATTCTGGTTCGCTATTTGAATCGGGACGTAGCAAAGAAGTTGTGTGAATTGGTTGACGAGGTTGATCGAACTCCATAAGTTTTAGAAGTGGAAGGTGGTAGCTTTATACGAGTTCGAGTAAGGGTGGATGTTAATCTACCTCTTTGTCAAAGTTGTATATTCTCCATTGAAGATAGTAAAGAAGGTTGGGTCTCCTTCAAGTACGAACACCTTCCTAATATCTGCTACTGGTGTAGATGACTTAATCATGTTGATAGAGATTGCGATCTTTGGATTGAAAGTGATGGTACGTTGGAAGCCGGGGATCAAGAATACGGGCCGTGGATTCATGCCCCATTTGCTCCGTTACATAAGAAGCCAATGGTGGTTGTCCTGGTTTTTTATGCAGCAGAGAAAAAGGCTAGTTAGAATGATACTGGGGGAGGGGCAAGGAAGTCAAGTCCAGCGATCGGCAACCACAAAGGTTGAACCCATGGTGGGGCAAGCTACTGATAAGGAATGTGCTAAGTTGTTGGCGGATATCAAGGAGAATTTAATGTCCCAGGTGTAGACACCGCATTTTATACCGCTTACAACTCAAGCCCTCGTTCCCTAATGATGTCGGAATTTCAAAGCCCAAGGTTGGTTTAGGGCCTAATCAAATTGAAATTGACTTAAGGAAAGTATTTTTGGAAAATATAACTCTTTTATGAATTAAATAAGCTATTTTTGGAAAATAAAGGCCATGGAAACTCTAGGGCATGCGTATGCATACACGTGTATGTGCACTCATGTTCAAGCTCTACGAACGCATACTTCATGCATGCGTACACATACATGGGCACGCGTACACATGCTAAGGTTTCAGAAACTATGAAAGACAAGTTTTCTACATTAAAGTTTGGTTTTGAAACAAATCTCACATTGTCTGGAGCCGTTCCAAACCCCCATTTTCAAACTATAAAATGCCATACATGATACCTTTTCAAAAGACACAGAAAATCCTAAGGGAAACACAAGGTTCACTAGAAATAGTGAATCAAAGACGGTTTTTTCACAAAACATCCCCAAGTTAATATTTTTCTGATTGAGGCCTTTTTTGGCTTTGGTCTTCGAGTTTCAAGTTTACTAATCACTTCTTTGTTTAATTTTGAATAAATTCACTAAGGGGAACGGTCAAAATCGAGCTAAGGAGCTTTGTATTTTGAGATATGATATCTGAGCCCCTTTTCTTTTATTTCCTTGTTCTGATCTTCATTTACTTTGTTTTCTTTCTTTCTTTGTGTTATAACATGTTTGTTTAGCTTAGTTTTACGTTCCCTTTACAATTTTAAGCATGCTAGGTAGCTAGATATAAGGTTTTTGTTCTGTTGTGTTCTTGTATTTCTGGGTTAGGGTTTTAGGGCGTGTATGCCTACACATGCTTACTGCATGCGCACGCATATACGCATACAACTGGGCTGCGTATAAGGCCTATGTATGCACATGAATACTCATGCCTAGAAACTCTAATGTGAACCTTTGTGCTTTTGTTTCTTTATTTCTTTTATGTAATATGCCTCTACTTGGTTTGGTTTCATGTTTTTGAGTCTCTGCTTCCTTGTTTGTTTGTTGTTTATCTTTCACATGTTAGATTAGGGTTTAATTTCTTCTCTTTATTTGATATACCATGAACATGCATATGATATGACCATGCATTGATGCATAGGTGCTATGGTGCAATGAGGTAATCATGCATTCATATGAACATGCATTTCCTTTTGTTGATGAGTATTAACATGCTTGGTTGAATGATGTGTTTTTGATGTTTAGTTGCCTATAACATGTTTCATTGCTGCCATGTCTATGTTTCTGTCTTGAATATGATATGATGCCATGTGTGATAGATGTATGCTAGGGTTTGAGATGCATGATAGATGTATGTTAGGGTTTTAGGATGAAAATGTCATGTTGTATGCTTAGATGTATACTAGTATGTATGTGTGTCTAGAATACAAGTTTTGGATATGTCTTTAGTGAGATTTAGACATAAGATACAATGAGTGGAAGCTGACCTACGGGTCGGGTGGGGTGGGGTTGGGTGCCTAACACCTTCCTACCCTCATACCTAAACTCTGGACACATGCTCTGGTAGTAGATCAACCCTTCCACAAAGAGCGCTATATTTATGGTTCCTAAATCTAATCTAGGTGGTGACTCCATTTTTTTTTTCTCCATCCCAGTACACTCGGCCGAGGCGTACTTCCCCCGACCCACTGCGCCCACAATGACGACTCCATTGGGGATAGAGAGTGTGATTCCAATGTGTTTTATTTCTTAATCTTGATAAAGGCTCATTCAATATTTATTTGCACACACTTCACTTGATTCTTTTTTGTCTCTTTCACCTTGGTTGGTGATGAGTGGGAAGATGAGTACGCTTCATTTGGGCCAAAGTCTTCCAGAGTTCATCCCACCAACTCACAATCTGTGCCATTGACTATAAGAAAAACATGTAATTCAATGGTGGATTTGTTAAAATTTACATTCAATAAAAAGATATTGAGTACGATTGTAACCTTAGGCTACAACTAATTTTGTAGCTAAACTTTGTCCTTAGTAACATATCGATTTATAAATTTCATATAAATAAAGTTTCTAATATTTTTAACATCACTCTTATATACTATATATTCTTATTCATGAATTAAGATTGCTCCTTTTTACCCCATTGTCAATTGCCAATTGGCAGGAAACTTCGTAAAAAGCTCTCCTCCAATTGTTTGAATAATCTCTTCTTTTTCTGATCTTGCCTCCAAATCAGTCCTTAGGTTATCTCAACGATTGTAAATCACATCCAAGAATGTTATTAATGAATTTTTTTTAAAGCTTTTCTTTACTTGCTTGATTTAGGGGAACTTCCATCTCCTCCGTTAATTAAGGCCTTCCCTTACTCTTTTTTCACGTCGTAGACTCGTAATATATATATATATTAAAAATGACAGACATTTTGATTCAAATTTTGAGTCATTGACTGATTATCTCATATTTTAAATCTAATGACCAAATTATTAATTTAATTATAATATTCCATTTTGCCAAAGAGTGATTTACAAAAAAAAAAAAAAAAAAAAAAAAAAAACTCATTTGGCTTTCTATATGTTTTTTGTTGTGTTTTTCTAGTTTGTTTCATTATTTTGTTCATCTATTGGCTTAAACTTTATCAAACAGAAACAAATGAAATATATATTTTTAAAGTAAATAAAATCAACAAAGAAATGAAAATATCTAGATGTTACATTCTAACTAGAAGTGTGCGCGTTTGGTCGGTGCCTTTTTTTTTTCAAATTTGATTATCACCGAATCAATAGAAATCGGTTTTCCCATAACCAGAACCGATGCACACTGCCAAGGGTTGATCTTTCAACCTACAGCGGTGCGGTTTTTTCCAGTCAGTTTCATCAGTTTTTTTAGTTTGAAAAATAAATAAAAAATGTTAGTTATTACTCAATCACAATATTACTTATTATTATTTTTTACTCAAACTATAGAAATGCGATGCTATTCATTTTAATTTAGAAATTTTTTTGATTGATTACTTTAATATTTATAAAAGTATAAAGCAATATGACTAGTAGTCACCAAACCTTTCATCAAAAAAAAAAAAGTCACCAAACCTGCAACATATCAGGCACCTATAGGCTATAGCATTGTAGTCTAGAAAATAGAAGTACAGCTCGAAGCAATATTACCTACATACTAATCTCTACCCCTCCCATGTGTTCTACCAATATAACTTTGTAATTTATTTTTTTTTCATTTCTCAAGATTCAACATTCAAGTCTCAAACCGTTTATTCTCTACCTGTCTTCTTCTTCATTTTGCTGCCCAAGTTTGTCGGTCTCTTCTCTTTTTATCTTCTTTTTATTTTTACCATACTACTTAGAGCTATGCAAACAGAAAGGGCAAGAGGCGGATTTGCACAAAATTGGGGCAGATTTGAGCAGATGACTAAAGGTTCAGGAAAAAAAAAATAGATGTGATTGCAACATAGTTTTTCTCCTTATTCCTGTCTCTATATATGAATCTGTCGGTACGGTTTGTGTATCGGTTTTAAAAATCAACTCCGACTATACCACCTCACTAGTGTCAAAAGGGTCACCAGATTCTGTTCACCGGCATTGGCTCCTTCGATCGGCCCAAAGTTCAGTGCGGTTTAGTCAGTGAGGCTCGGTTTTGTCTATGAGGTTCGGTAACTGCTCACCCCTAATTCTAACTTTTGAATAGGGGTGTGCATGGGTTGGGTTGAACCCATGGGTTGGACAGTTTTTATTTTTATTTTTATTAATATTATTATTAAATTGAGCAGAAAAAAATATCACATTTGCCACCTGAGTTGATAAACAAAATATACATGAACTAGTATTTCAACTCGCTTATAAAGAAAATGTATTCAATTGAGTTGATAAACAAAATATACATGAACTAATATCCCAACTCAGTTATAAACAAATAGGAGTGGAGTGAGAGGGTGGGAGTAGGATGCGACAGAGAGAGAAATAAAATTGTTAGAGTTTGTGAGGTAATTGAGTTTTGTATAGGAAGAGCCAAAAGGGTAAAGAAATTAAATAAAAAACTATGTGGGTTGGGTCAAGTTAGGCGGGTTTGTGATTGTTATGACCCCAAACTCAACCCGACCCACTATTAAAAAAATTGTCATAACCCAACCAAACCCACCAACCCCTAAAAACCGAGCCAACACAATAGATTATATTGGGTCGGGTCAGGTCGGGTCGGTTTTGGTGGGTTGGCTGCACACCTTTACCTTTAAACTTGCAGTTGCGGGAAAACAATGTTTGATTTTTGGTGTAACTCTTAAGCGTAGAAAAGACTATTGGTCGAGAAACTATTCTCACAAAATATAAAAATGTACAAGTGGTTTTTTTGTTTCGTATTTTTGTTTTTTTTTTAAATGGTAACTTCCAAGGATATAGCCGGTCAAAACACCTCATCATTTCGTTGCTTAGGAAAATACTAGTTATTGTTTCCTCAGTTTGCCTACAAACATACCCAATTTCATAATATGCCTAGGTATCCAACTATGATTGATTACATTACTTACACAGAAAATCACCACTAACACTCCTGAAAAAATGGATTTAGATTCACCACTTACAAGTTAACACTTAAGCGTGCTGTGGATTGGGGTGAGCCACACTCATTACACCGTACTTAAAAGTACTATATTAACTTTTTTTTAAAACGTCTCTTAATTTTACAGCCAACACTTCGTTTCCCATAGCCTAGGTAATTTTATTTTATAGTATATTGGTAGATTGAACCCACAGGCTATGACAAATATGTGTTTTTTAATTTATACATCACTTGATGCAAAGATAAAGCATAAACACTCAGTCCGTCACAAAAATATATCATACCAACTTTCAACGTAAATAAAGTGTGAAGGAACCAGCATTTTTCACCATTTATAGTAATATTTTAGCATAAACCTAGTAAAATAGCAAAGAATTTCATGGACTTACACAGGTTTTAATCCCAATCTTGCTCATTATCAAATATAGTTTATTCCGAAATATTTTATATGTAATGAATTATGAAAGCCAAAGGGCAAAAGCGACTACAATTTCTTCTTCTGCTTTTTTTAAAGTATTTTTTCACCACATATCTTGTAGATTGCCCTGTACAATATATTCCAAGCTTGCTATAATTAGCCAGTCATAAAATATATAGTTGCTTCGGAATGGAGCTTATACTTAGTCCAAAACATAAAAATTAATAATTAAGCGCAACAGTCCAAAATTTCTCAAACTAAAGTTGCCACGTAAAATTCCACTGCCCTGAGCCTGAGTTACCAGATTTTCAGTTGTCTTCTTCGGCGCAAACTTGCTTTGAACCATATAGATTCGAGTGAACCTGGTGAAACAAACATTTGTGCCACTGAGGAGGCCGATACAGAGAGCAAATCAATGCAAAACACAACCCTGGATGCTACGTTTAACATGATAACAAGTGCAGGAGACAATGCCATGAATGGATGTCCAACACCAAAGATACAGAAGGTCATATTCTGGCTACGAGATCGCAAGGATTTCAAGAAGTACTTCGAGCCAAGAGTTGTATCACTAGGTCCTATATATCCATCATGGTATGCCAAAGTACCAGCTTCGAGAGAAGTATAAGCTCGTCTTGGCATATGATTTCATCAAAAGTAGCGGCAAGGGTATAAGAGATTTATACAGTAAGATTGGGGAGAAGATCAAAGAACTGAGGGAATGCTACGAGGTGGAGGTCACCAAGGACTATAATAATGAGTCCCTAGCTCACTGGCGGCGCCACATATAGGTGAGGGTGGTCCTAGGACCACCCTGACCTGAATTCTTTTTTTTTTTTTTTTAAATTTTTATATATATATATATATATATATATATATAATAAAAAAATTTTATTTACCTACCTTTAAAAAAAATTAGGAACACCCTCAAAAAAAATTAGGAACATTCTCAAAAAAATTTTATGCCAATAAATTTAAATTTTGGTAGATTATTTGTTACATTTTGGCTGGTACCAATTTTTAGAAGAAAAAAAGAAAAACTCTTAAACTAACAAACTTGTCAGCACAACATGTCATTACTTGCATCGAATGCCTAAAAAACAAATCCAGCTATTGCAAAGGTCGCCCTTTCTTCTTCTTCCTTTTCGTCTTCTTTGCTTCGTCTCAGACGTTCTGCTAGTCTACCTCTTCTTTCTTTTTTTACTCTAGTTTTTGCTTTGTCAAGTTTTTTCTTTAGTTTGTTTTTTAGACTTTTAGCTTGCTAACCCCACCCACGTGACAAAACTCAAAAAGCTAACAAAATATTCTTTCAAACTTATTTATTGAGTCTTGCCTCTTCCCAATATGATATACATATATACACTCTTATTGTACTATTTTTTGTTGTTGTTTTTCATTATTTAATTACATATTTATGTTTTAATATTCTAAAATAGTAATTGTTATGTAATAACTAAATGATTTGAGTGTCAAAAAAGGAAAACTAAATGATTTGTTTTATTTGAGGTTTATTTATTTAGATCAATAATTTTATGTTGTATAAGAAAATATAAATATATATTATTTTTAATTTTTTTTAAAAACCCCGAAACACCCTGAAACGGTACGACGAAATAGATCTGTATAAAAATATTCCGTTCTACTAAACAAACCGAAACATGGTCCAAAACGGTATTCATAACATTGCTTTCAAGCAAAAAGAAAAAGCTAAAAAAAATTCGAACTTAAATCTAAAAAAGAAAAAATTGTAACAGAGAATCTGAAGAAAAAAAAAATTATAACAGAACAAGCCCACCGAGAAACACCCTGATAAATAATCCTAGAGCTGCCACTGCCCTAGCTTGGCTTTTGTTCCTGGATGGCTGTGCAGTACTGCAATACATATGCTGCGCGACTCACAAAAAGTTCAAAGATTTAAATATAAAAATGGACTTTGTGGTCTTTGGACAACAGGATATATTTTTGCTGGAGAACCAACTTCCCTGTCGTCTCCTCAAATGGTTGATGAGCTTGAGTGAGATAAAAAAGGAGTTGGAGGATTCCATTAACAATTACTTTCCAAATCAAGAAAGTCTTCATTCACAAGAGAAGCCAGAAGAACTAAGGATATCAATGGATGGAGAACCCATCCATCTTCTTGACCTTCGGAGGACAACTCTATTGGGTAAACCACAACCACTTTCAGATATCTTCCAAATTAGACAAGAGTTTAAAGAATTGCAATCTTATGTCAAACTGCAGGGGCTTAAACGTGTTGGTATTCATTTGAAACCAAGTAGGAATAGTTGCTTGAGAAACATATCTTTTGCAAAATTCCTTTATGGACGCCTTTACCTACCTCCAATCACTGTTGATGACACAACGAAATCGAAGTTCTTGAACTTGATAGCCTATGAGATGTTCCGAATTTCCAAAATGACTATGGAGTCACCTCTTACATATGCTTCCTTGATGAACTAATTGATGAAGCCAAAGATGTTATGGATCTAAGGAAAGCTGGTATACTGTACCACTTCCTTTCCAGCGATGAAGAAGTGGCTCAACTCTTCAATGACATATATATCTAAGGACTTGGCAGCTAACCCTGAAATATATATTGATGTCAAATCCCAAATTCACCAGCACTTCTTGAACAAATTTCATCGCTTGACGTTTCAATTTATGCACGATCATTTCTGAGCCCCTTGGACGATGATAACTTTCTTTTTCTCAATTTCAGCACTTGTTCTAAGTATTCTGCAGACACTCAGAGGGCGTTTGGATCCGCGTTTGTGCGTCCACGTCGCGTTTTTGCTTTTTTTTTTTTTTTTTTTTACCCAGCAGCATATATTGACTTTTCAGCCATAAACAGTGCACAAATACACTGTTCACGGGTCCCACAAATTTCACTTTTTAATAACTTTTTCATTAAAAATAGGTCCCGCAGAATTATTCACACATTTAAAAATTATTTTGCTACAGTGTTTTCAGTTTTCAGTTTTCAGTTTCAGCAAAATAAGTTCTATCCAAACGGACCCTCAGTATGCTTGTGAAATATTTTAATGTGTCGTAGTGTGAGGACTACACATGCATGTAATAAAATTTGGAGATGAATATTTTATAAAAGGATAATTATTGTTCCATATTTTATATTTTATTTAATAAAATTTTTGACATATTAATGATTTTATTTTGTAATTAAGGTTCCTTTTGTTTAGACCTAAAAGGTTGTTGGGTAAGGACAATTATTTTGTTTGAAATTTTTTTAAAGATCGAGTTGTTTGTTTTGGGTAAAATTGATTAATTAGACTTAATTTTTTTTAGCTTCACTATTGGTAATTTTTGTTGTTGGGCTAATTCTTTTAGGCTTGTATATTTTGCTTTAAAATTTAGATTTATAAATTTTTTTTATGGTCTTTAAGAAGAAGAAAATGCGAAAGTTACAATTTTTTTTTACAAATTACTGATATGGTAAGTGGTTATTGGTAAGTAAAAAAGTGCTAGGTCTAGATGCAAACTAATAAGAATTTGCTACCTTAATAGTTTATAAAAATATTATTAAAAAAATTGTGGTTATAACATTAGCCTTAAAAGAATTAATGATATTATAAAGGGACAAAGTGTAATTTTATAGAACAAAATTAGTAAAATTAATACCTAGTATATATTATTTTAAAAAAAATTTCGGGGCCAATGCCCCCCAAGTCAAAGGCTACCTTCGTCCCTGGGCTACATGTCCTTCATTTTATGGTGTTAGTGTATTGAGAGAGAGAGAGAGAGAGAGAGAGAGAGAGAGAGAGAGAGAGAGAGAGATCAACTAGTCATTCAATTTTGATAAGATTGAGAAAATGATTGTGATTTAATTAATGTGCAGTTTTTGAAATGAAAAGGATTCTTGTGTACAGCATCTTTAAGTTAAAATTCACTAAAAAATTGACTACCTATCAAGCATTCTCAAAGGTTTTTTATTTATTTATTAAAACACCCAGATGGCCACATCCCAATAGTTATTTAGAAATCTTCAAATTTTTAAACAACAATGCAACTTCAAGCGGTTGATTAGTAGTTTTTAAATCTTCGTAATATCCATATTTCATGAAATTGTACCAGCTTTTTTAGTTCACTCTCAAAAAAATTTACCTTGTAGTAACTTTTTCCCAACTACAACCTTGTAATAGTTTGGTGTGCATAGGATTGGGAGACTATACTACATACTCAAGCACTCAAAGACCTCTAATATGCATTTGATTTCTCTTTGTTTTTTTGCTTTTTGCCTTATGTCTCAGTTAGTTTTTTTTTTTTTTTTTTTTGTGTGTGTGTGTACCGTGCAAATAAATTTTTTCCAAGCGTGCTTCTAGATGCTCTTGTTTCTAAATAAAAACAAAGGTTAGTTAACAAGTGTCCTTATGATATTTATTAATGAACCATTAAGAAAGTTTTAATACAAATTTCTTAAGAAATATAAAAACTAGTCAAAAAATCAGTTGCTTTTGTTATTTTTCATAGAAAATTTTCCTGAATAACTTAACAAAATCCACACAAAAAAAAATGTTATTGACTAAATTTTTTTGAGAAGATGTTATTGACTAAATTTAATAAATTGTTTCATAATCATGACAGTGGGAAATTATGATTTTATTTTATTTTATAAAGAATAATGATTATTACGGCATTACTTTTACATCATTATTACTAAAATAATTTGAATTGTACCACCAACGCAACTTATAAAATTGTAAAATTAATTAATTTAAAAAAATGCTCTTCCAAAGTGCTCCGTTTTGTGTTATCCTTATTTTAGCGAGCTTCGTTCTATCAGAAACAGAACTCAGACCATAGCTCTCCCAACGTCTCTCTTTCGATTTTGAACAGAAATCAAAGTTCACTCACACCACAGCTCTCTCTCTCTCTCTCTCTCTCTCTCTCAGGCCCAGAACAAAAGATTCACAAGCCACACGGAACAGCGTCGAGTTCTGTTCAATACCTGCTCTCCACATAGTTCTTCTTGGTATGGTATCCTCTTCTCTCTCTTGTTGTAATGCTTTCACTTTCTTTCTTTTGCTTTTCAGATTGCCTCAAATTTGTTACATTTTTCTGTGTTATTATCAATTTTTGTTTAGGGAAAGTGCTATAGAATTTTGAAGAACTGTTTGCCTACTCTTTTTCATATGCAACTGCCAACGATCCAAAAAAAAAAAAAAAACTGTTGAATAAATTACTGTTGTGTGTTTTCACCTTATTTTAGACCAAAATATACTTAGCCCATGAGCAAATTTAGTCCCTGAAGTTTAAAGTCATCGCTTTTAGTTTTAAGAAACTTAAAGTAATCGCTTTTAGTTCCTGTAAAACTTGAAATGATCAAGTGGTTGCCTTTAGTCCATGTGGGGTGATGAGGTGTTAGTTTTTAGTTTGCTCGGTCGTTTAATGGACTAAAAGTGATCACTTCAAACTTCAGGACTAAAATCATTTATGGGCTAAAATTTAGGGAGCAATAGTGCACTTAAGCCCTTATTTTATTTAGACCTTATTTGAGCATTGACTCATGTAAATTTCAAGATCATGTTTGGTTGTAACCTTAGATTGTTTAAACCACTAATGTTGACTCATGTTATGCATTTTACGAAAGCTGCAACTACTTCATCTTCTTTTCAATTGAGTATAAACACATTTGGTTGTGGGATGAATGAAAACATTACAAAAGGAAACAGAATCCCCTTGTTTATGGATTTAGCATATTGGGAAATTATGCCAGACCTGAATTAAATAGTAACTAGCAAAAACTAAAATTATCATGGAATAGTGATGTGATGTGCAATTTTTGCAATTATCACCACTCATTGTCAGAGTCTGTGTCATTAAAGAGAAAAGATTAGCCAGCAATGGAGAGAAAACAAACAATAAATGAAAAATGAACTTTGGTTGAGGTGAATGCAAAGTTGAGAGTAAATGTTCTCATTTATAGTGAAAAAAATATGACCACAAAAAAAAAAAAATGTAAGTTAAAAAATGGCTGTTTCAGACACATGACTTTTTTCAAAATATGACCATTACAAAGAAAGAACATTTTTATGTAGTAATGGAAGGATAGAGTGTGGGATGTGGGCTGCATCTTAAAAGTAGGTAGTTAATATAGAAAAGGTTGTTTTTTCTTTCGAAATTTGGTTGAACTATGCGAAACCAGATGTGAATGCCTTTAATAGAAAAGTAAAGATTAAACAATTGAATCTCATGTGAACTTCTAAATGCAGCGTTTATGTTTATCTAAGTCCCTCACTCCCTGCCTTGAAGTCCCAGACTCCTTCTGTTGCAGTGTCTGTGTATTCAATTTGATACATTACCATTTTTGTTGCTTGAAGAAATGGCTGTGGTGTTATCTACAACTCTTCCTTCAACAACCACCAAGCTGAGCCTGAAATGTTTCGGCACTAGCATTATACAAGAAAAACCAATCATAGAAAGTTGTCTTTTCACAGGTGAACTTCAATCTCCCTCTCTATTTTCCTTCACTTTCTTGCACTTCTCTTTAACTAAACTCAATTGCCAAATATCTGGTTTTTTTTTTTCCTCTCAGGCTTTAGTATAGGGAATGACAAAGACAAACAGAGGAAGAAAGTTTCATCTATTAATTTAGCAATAAAGAACAAGCAAACTATTGTTGAAACAACCCAGAATGTCAATGGGAGAATAACACCAAGAAAAGGTGGTAGAAACCCTGTTTTGAGTGAAGGAAGAGATGAGGATGAGAACTATGGACCTATATGTCCTGGATGTGGGGTCTTTATGCAAGATAAGGACCCAGACCTTCCTGGGTATTATCAGAAAAGGAAGGTCGTTCCAACAGAATTGTCAGATGGTGAGGCGGGTATAGTGGGTGAGTTTGATGGAATTTATGATGATGATGATGATGATGAAGAAGAAGATGAACAAGAAGAAGAGGGGTTTGTGGATGACATTGAGGGTGAATTTCAGGAGCTTGATGTGGAAGAAGGTGATTTGGGAGTGGAGGGTGAGTTTGATTGGGATTCTGATGAATGGGAAGCTAAGTTAATGGAGGAAAAGGAGGAGGTAAAGTTGGATTTGGATGGATTTGCTCCTGCTAGTGTCGGTTATGGTAACATTACAGAGGACACAATTGAGAAGGCTAAGAAGAAGATGCTGTCGAAAGCAGAAAAGAAGAGAATTGCTAGGGAGGCTGAGAAAGAAAAAGAAGAGGTTACGGTGTGTGCTCGGTGTCATTCATTGAGGAATTATGGGCAGGTGAAGAACCAAAATGCTGAAAACTTGATACCTGATTTTGATTTTGATAGGCTGATTGCTACCCGGTTAATGAAACCCTCTGGGAATGCCACTGCTACTGTTGTGGTTATGGTTGTTGATTGTGTTGATTTTGATGGGTCGTTCCCGAAACGGGCAGCAAAATCATTGTTTAAGGCATTGGAAGGAACTAAAGATGACTCCAAGCTTAGCAAAAAGTTACCACGGCTTGTTCTTGTGGCTACAAAGGTTGATCTTCTCCCTTCACAAATTCCACCTGCGAGGTTAGATAGATGGGTTCGGCATCGTGCTAGGGCTGGAGGGGCACCCAAGCTAGCTGGGGTTTATATGGTCAGTTCCCATAAGGATTTGGGTGTGAGGAATCTGTTGTCCTTCATCAAGGAATTGGCTGGTCCTCGAGGGAATGTGTGGGTAATTGGGTCTCAGAATGCTGGCAAGTCTACTCTAATCAATGCATTTGCGAAAAAGGAAGGGGCAAAAGTTACCAAGCTTACAGAAGCTCCAATTCCTGGAACAACTCTTGGCATTTTGAGAGTCGGAGGGATTTTGTCAGCCAAGGCTAAGTTGTTTGACACTCCTGGGCTTCTACATCCATATTTAATGTCCATGAGATTGAATAGGGATGAACAGAAAATGGTTGAAATACGGAAGGAGCTACAACCTCGGACTTACAGGATGAAGGCAAGTTGTTTGTTACTATCACACTTAATATTTGTGACCTGTATATCATATATAGTATATAATTGTAGTTATGTATCATGTGTTGTAAATTTGTGATCTATATATCATATATAGTATATAATTGTAGTTATGTATCATGTGTTGTGTACATGTAAGTGTCACATATATTTTAACAAGAGCTTATGGAAGACTAGGGGATGAAACTTCTCAGTAATGAAATGACTCATTGACTGTCTACAACTAATTAAAATTTGACATTTGATTATACATTGTGGCATGTGAACTGTTCAATATACCAATTGAGTCAAGATTATTCTATTTCATCAACATGATTTTTGAAGAATTTTGAAGAAAAATAAACGTTACCTTTTAAGATTGTCTTTCTTCTGATCCATTTTGTAAACTTGTCATTCTCGATGGATATACTGATTCCTGTTCTCATTATTAGTGGACAAACATACTTGTTCCCTAATCTTAGCTTGACCTTTAAAGGCAAACTAAGGGCTTTTCAGAATTTTCCTTCTCAGATTGCAACATACAGTTGTCCAAGTCATATGAACATAAATCCTAGTTCAAATTGGAGGCATATGGGAAAACATTTGTCAACGAATCAAGGAAAAACTGCACATTTCCTGGAAATTATAAGATTCTAAAAAACTATTAATGTGTCTATTACTTCAAAAAGCTGTATAGAGAAGTGCCAGTTCTATGTAAGATGAATAGGTTCCTTTTTTATATTTTTTGAATACTGCGAACCTCATCATTAATCACAGTGTAGATGTTTCCAATATTTTCTAAAAGTAATAGCTATATCAGAATCTATGATGCTATTGGATCTAATATTTTTAGCATGTTTTGTTTGCAGGCTGGGCAGGCCTTACATGTTGGTGGTCTGGTGAGACTAGACCTTAGTCAAGCTTCTGTGCAAACAATTTATGTTACAATTTGGGCATCCCCGAATGTATCTCTACACTTAGGAAAGGTAGAAAATGCTGAAGATATTTGGAAAAACCATGTTGGTGTTAGGTTGCAGGTAAATTTCATCCTCTGCCTCTTAATTTAACTGGTTCTATGCAGCGGATTTAGCATTAAGCATCAGTTACTGGGGCCCACTGGCACTATTGCGCCTGTGCTTTAATGAATTCATACATATTCAACAAATAAATACCAAGTTAGTTAAAATTTTATGCAATTTGTTGAGTAATTTGCTATTGGCTTTTGTCTCTGTAGGTACCACAAATTTTGGGGGGGAAGGTGGGGGTGGGGGGGGAGAACTCTTAGATGAAATTCTTTCATAGCTCCCAAAACCGTTCTGCGCTTTTAGAAAAGAATTAGTATGATTAGATTCTAAAAGAACACATTGCAAAGGGAAAATATGAGCGCAAGCTTGTATGAAGTTAATCTTATTTGAAGGAAAAGATTAAGAAACAGAGAAAAATCATTTGGAGGAATGAAAAAGTAAGGAGTTAAATCATATTAATGCAATTTTCAGAGGCAGAGTGCTGCATATAACATATATGAGATTATATGTCTGGAAATGGAGATCCATACCATTTAGGAAGAATTGGTGGCAAGGATAGGAAGGCCCATGGAAGAAGGTAGGAGTGTAGGACACAACATAGATTTATAAGATCCATAGTTTATGAAATTCCTCATTAAATGTATAGATGTAAAAAGTGATTTCCCTGCATATCAGAATGGCCCAGAGTTTCCCCAACTGGAGACAGTAACAGACTTTCTGAATTTGTGGTAATAAGATAATAAGTACCCATTTTAACATTTCCAATACACTCTCTTCTAGCCAACAAAAAATAGAAGATGATTAGACAGAAATAAGATTTAGATTGAATGTAGGGTATACACATTACCAACTTGTAGAGGAGCTCATCAATTTTAAATTGGTAAGCAATGGATAGAAATTAGTCTATGCTATTGGCCTCCCAAAAGTGGCTAAGTTCTTTGAATTTGAGAGAGGTACGGCTAGGGTTTGCTATGCCCTTGAACAAAGGGCTAGCAGTCTGTTCAGGACCTCATTTTAAAAACATGCATATCAAGTTGACACTCGAGCTGAATATCTTCAAACTATATGTTATCTGTTCGAATCAGGAAAGATATATCTTCTATGATGTGGCATAAAACCTGATTTGCAATACATAATTTGAATCATGCCCTTGTTTTCTAAATTTCTTTCACAAAACCTAGCATACTTGGAAGATTATGGGATGCAAGTGTCTTAAAGTAATGTATATTCAATTGCTAGTGCTGAAAGTAGGCTATTTGTAATTGATTTATTTGTTTTCTATAAGTTTATGCCTTTCCAGAACTTTAACCGAGGTTGTGAGACTCTGAAGTGAATTACATTGCCTTTGAGGGAATCTACCTTTCAAATGATCCTTTCTGATGAAAGGAATACTGCTTTTCTTTTTCTCAACTCCCCCCTTCCCCCTCCCTAATTCCTCCTCCTCCTTTACAATCAATGATGAAAAGCTGTTGCCTAAGGGATATGAAATAAGATCATGTCACTTTCAGGATTTTGATTTATGTATTTGGTAATAAATATTTTCCTTAGGAAAAGTGGGAAGAGTGCATTTGCTTTTTAAATAAAGATTTTAGTTTTACTCTCTTTTTTTTTTTTGCCAGGGATTCTCATTTTGGAATTTTGAAAGCCTTGGAACATAAAAGGGGATTTTTTTTTGTTGTTGTTGTTGCTCATTTGATAAATTTTTTAGCTTGTATAACTCTTTGGCTTCTCCTTGTCTCAGCCTCCCGTTGGTGCAGATCGTACTTCTCAATTAGGCAAATGGGAAGAGAAGGAAGTCAAAGTGTCCGGAATGAGTTGGGATGTGAATAGCATTGATATTGCAGTGGCTGGTTTAGGCTGGTTTGCTTTAGGTCTCAAAGGTGAAGCAACCTTGGCATTGTGGACGTATGATGGCATTGAAATAACTTTAAGAGAACCTTTGGTTCTTGACCGAGCACCATTCCTTGAGAGACCTGGGTTTTGGCAACCAAAGACCATATCTGATGCCAGTGGCACCCAAACTAAACTTAAAAAAAGGAAAAAGCTTCAACAGGCGAGTAGAGATTTCCTTTCAGATGTGTCTGTTTGAAAAGAAAAAAGAAGCCCAACTGATAGATTAAGTGCATTCAGCAGTGTGATTGAGCTTGAGAGGCTGTAAGAAGCCAGCTTAAGTATAGAATAGAAAATAGGTTTCATAGGCTTTTAATCTTCAGGTTATAGAACATCCAGATTTTTCAGATTATTTCAATTATAGAAGTGTTTACCATAATAAGATTAGCAATTCAAATGCCAAGAGCCTTGTAGCTTGGTAACATTATATGGTCTTCTTTTCCAAGCGAATTAAGGTTCAAATCCCTTCTCCTCCATCTGTTGTAAAATTGAATTATCGAGAGAGAGTAGTTCAAGTGAGTTTCCCTTGAACTGGTTGATAATAATATCCAAGGGAAGGGAGTGCATAACTGATGCTGGATGCAGTGTGTATCTTTGTAAATGTATTAGGTACAAGATTTTGCTAGCTGCTTTTTTAATGAGACATGATCAACTTATGTCGATTTTGGAGGATTGTGTAATTTGTTGTTGAAAAGTCTACAGCATAATAACAATAATAGTAGTAATTTGCTGTTTACCAAGTATCATTTGTAGCACCAAAATACTAAAAATCTCACGTTACAAATCTGCTTAAATTTTTTGCAAGTCTTTTGCCTGATCAAATCGGCTAACTTAATATATATATATATATATATAAATGTATTGCATTACAGCAAATTTAAGTAGTCACTTGAGCCCCATTTGGGAAATTGTAATCCACAGCAATACTCAAACCATAGTGAAAGAAATAATATATTTTCTAAATATTAAAGCACTGAAAGCGATTATATAAACAAAAAACAAATAAAAATAACTGAAAGTAAGCGTTTTAGTTGTGTTTTATATATATATATATATATATATATATATATATATATATATATATATATATATATATATATATATATTGCATTACAGCAATTTAAGTAGTCACTTGAGCCCCATTTGGGAAATTGTAATCCACAGCAATACTCAAACCATAGTGAAAGAAATAATATATTTTCTAAATATTAAAGCACTGAAAGCGATTATATAAACAAAAAACAAATAAAAATAACTGAAAGTAAGCGTTTTAGTTGTGTTTTATAACCAGGGTCTTTTATTTATGCAACAGATTTTTTTTTTAATAAAAAAAAGTTTTAAGTGGGCCACTCAAATTGGGATTTCAAAGAAGAGCGGGCCCAATAGAAACAAAACAAAACAACATTTTATAAAAAAAAAATCACTGAAAGTTAGCAATTTCGGTGTGTTTTATTACCAGATTCTTTTAATTATGCGGGTTATTATTTATTTAATTATTTTTAATTTAAGCAGCCCAATAAACACACTAAAAAAAGGAAGAAAAAAAACCAAGGTCTTTTATTTATGCAACAGATTTTTTTTTAATAAAAAAATTTTAAGTGGGCCACTCAAATTGGGATTTCTAAGAAGAGCGGGCCCAATAGAAACAAAACAAAACAACATTTAAAAAAAAAATCACTGAAAGTTAGCAATTTCGGTCTGTTTTATTACCAGATTCTTTTAATTATGCGGGTTATTATTTATTTAAGGGTAAACTACGTATTTAGTCCTTAACCTTTACACCATATTTCAATTTGGTCCTTAACCTTTTAATTGTATCATTTTGGTCCCTAACCTTTTAATGTTATGTCAATTTAGTCCTTGTCATTATATATTAGACGAAAATTGCTTACATGACAAACGGCCAAAATAAAATTTTAGTTTATTGTCATGTCAACAGAAACTAATTTTTTAATTTGGCCATTAGACACGTCATCAATTTTCATCCAAAAGATAACTATAGGGACTAAATTGACACAGTACTAAAAGGTTAGGGACTAAATTGACACAATTGAAAGATTGGGGATCAAATTGAAATATGGTGTATAGGATAGGGACCAAATACGTAGTTTACCCTTTATTTAATTATTTTTAATTTAAGCAGCTCAAATTTAATTATTTTTAATTTAAGCAGCTCAATAAACACACTTAAAAAAGGAAGAAAAAAAAAATTCCGCTGCCAGGATTTGAACCTAGATTCTATAATCATCAAGAATTGCGAATGTGCTACAGCAGATTCCATGTCTTATTCATAATCGTTTTTTGTTTTATTAAATGCTCTCCAACAAGCTAATAAGAACAATTGGAAAATTTTACCTTAAAACACTATGCTTTAAATGGATCACAAATAAAATCCTTTATATAATAATAATAATAATAATAATAATAATAAGCATGTATTTATAAGTGTAGATGTACAACTTTTTTGGATTTCCCAAAAATACAAGGTAAAAAATCATGGACAAGTCCAAACTCCAATATAATAAAAAAGATCAGCATATTTAATTGTTTCATAATAAATGTGTTGAATTGAAACCTGTTAATGTTGGATATCCACACATATATTTCTAGTAATCTAGCAAATGTATCTTCATTTGTAAGCTTAAATTTCGATAACTTGGTATTTGACAATTTTTAAAAATACTTAAGAGAAAAAAAGAGCTTGTAGGTGTGATAACTGCCCATGACTTTTTTATACCTGACTCGAGCATGACGTGTGACCACTCGTGCAATAGTGGAGTTTGCCACTACTTAAACCCAAAATTTCTAGACTCGCAATTATGATGAGTCACTATAACTTCCTAATAATTAGCCAACTTCGACTTGAAAATCAAAGTTCTAAAAATTTATTTTTATACAATCATCTTATCAAATTATTCATGTGATTTAAGGAGATCATCTATGACGATCATTGTGTTCTTTATAAAATTGAACTAAATATAACTAAACAAATTTTTTTTTTTTAAATCACTGAAAGTTAGCATTTTCGGTGTGTTATTACCAGGTTCTTTTAATTAGGCAGATTATTATTTACTTAACTATTTCAATTTAAGCAGGCCCAAAAAAGCCCACTAAAAAGAGAGAGAGAGAGAGAAAGAAAAAAGAGAGTTTCCTCTGCCGAGGTTTGAACCTGGATTCTATGATCATCATCAAGAATTACCAATGTGCTACAGCAGATTACTTGTCATATTTATCATCGTTTTTAATTTTAATGAATGTTCTCCAACTAGCAGAAAAGTGGAAAATTTTACCTTTAAACACTATGCTTTAAATGGATCACAAATAAAATCTTTATATATTAATAATAAGCATATATTTATAAAATAATATAATCCAAAATATGCATATTATACAAAGTGTAGATGTACAACATTTTTTGATTCCCAAAATTATACACAAAGTAAAGAAATCATGGACAAGTAAGTCCAAACTCCAATATAATTGAAAAGATCAGCACATTTATTTGTTTCATAGTAAATATGTTGAATTGAAACTTGTTAGGGTTGGATATTCACTCACTCACACGCACATTTATTTCTAGTAGTCTAGCAAATGTGTCTTCCTTCGCAAGCTTAAATTTTGATAACTTGATATTTGACATTTTCTTTTTTTAACTCAAGAGAAAAATGGGCTTGTAGGTGTAATCACTGCCCATGGCTCTTTTATACTTGACTCAAAAATGATATGGGACTACTAGTGCAATACTGGAACTTGCACTACTTAAATCCAAAACTCCTAGACTTGCAAGTGTGATGAATAACAATAACTTCCTATTAATAAACCAATTTTGAGTTGAAAATCGAAGTTCTAGAAATTTATTTTTATGCATCTTATCAAATTATTCATATGATTTAAGGAGATTATCTATGACCGACCACTATGTTCTTATAAAATTGAGCTAAATATAATTAAAAAATTGTTTAAAGCATGTGATTAAATTTCATCATTATCTACTTTAATTAATTTATATATATATATATATATATATAAAAATTACATCACTCTTCAAACCACATAACTTTTGTGCTTGTAAGAATATCCTCTTTAGAGCCTAACAAGTTTTAATTTAACATATTTACCATAAAAAAATCAATGTGTGTTGATGCCTACTTTGGCAAGAAGGCCCAATAACAAGAAAAAGCCCAATAATATGGGAGGGAATAAGGAAAAAGAATTAACAAAGTGAGAAGAAAATTATGAAGCCCGAATGACAGGAATAATGGTCCATGGGCCTGTAAGATAGTAAAAAGGCCCCAAAGAAAGCAAGTGGATCTAAGGGAGTCCAAAGAAAGAAGTAGTAAACTCATGAGAATTATGAGAAATGGCAAGCAAGCAAAAATGGGCCGAAGGAGCCCAAAGGAAAGAATTAGTAAATAGGGTTGGTAGAAAGACTAATAAACCTTGAAAGTAAGAGATATGGTAATTGGGCCAAGGAAGCCCGAAAGATTAGCAAAAACCTATGGGAATGAAGGATTGGAATGAGCCGAGGATGCCCAAAGGGATGAAGCGGACCGAGGATGCCCAAAAGAATAAAATAAGCCAAGGAAGCCCTAAATTAATATGAGAACAAGCCCAGCAGTAGTACTGGGCTACATGAACTGAGTAAAAGGAAAGTGTACGGTAGGCCCAAAGGAGGCCCAACGAGCACGAGCCAAAATGCAACATGGCAGAGGCAATGGGGCAGCATGGTAGAAGTGCCAGCCGACCCACGAAGGAGGCAAGGGCTGGATTGAAGAAGGAAAGGCCTATGACCAAGAAAAACCCAGCCTAGGAAGGAAGGAAGATACAAAGAACGAAGACCCAGTGACTCATCCACACCACAAGAAGTTAAGAATGAGTAGCAGAACGTGCAACAAAGACTAAACAAACCCTCAGGCCATGGCAAATGCATGAACATCAAACAAGCCATGGACTCACATGGAAGTGGAGTATGCACAAAGCTCAGGCACTACCCACTTGTACTGAGCCAATACAGGAGCGGTGGGGCACGGGTCAGAGGTAAAAAAGGGTATGATCTAGCAGTGGAGAGAAGGGGAAATCTATTATGGGATTTTCGCTCAAGCTCTTTTGGGAGAAATGTCTTGCTGTGATGACCTACCACCTAAAAGAGAGAAAAATGAGCTGGAATCACTAAGTGCATGCCATAAGAGTTAGTAAGAAAGAATGCCCAACCCTTATTTAGATGGGAATGCCACGGAGAGTAAGAAAACAAAACAAAACTCTTTTGTTTGGGAATGGAACATGGCACGATCAGCACAGGGAAGTGGTGATGACTGGGCAGCGGCAATTCTTGATAATTATAGAATCTGGGTTCAAATCCCGGCAGCGGAAACTTTTTTGCTGTTTTTTATTTTATTTATTTATTTATTTATTTTCTCTTGAGGATGTACTGGCTTGCAGTAGTTGTAGTTCTATGATTACTATGGTGTTGTATATGATAAATTGTTGATCAGTTTTTACACCCCTTGAATACTTAGTAAGTTTGTCTAGCTGCAATTCAATTTTAAAAGGGTTTTTGACTAGTTTGAGAAAATTAATAGACTAGCCTAAGCCTAACAAGTCCAAATTAAAATCATAATCACATCTACATATAATATTAATAGCCAAAGCTCAGAGGAAATCTAATTAGATTCCAATTGCATTCTCAATTTTGCGCTATGTGTCCTATTTAATTTTTAATTTTGTGCCAAGTAAATTATTGAGTGTAAAAATCGAAAGAGTCCAAATCTAATTAGATTCCAATTGCATTCTCAATTTGCACTACGTGTCTTGTTTAATTTTTAATTTTGTGCCAAGTAAATTATTGAGTGTAAAAATCGAAAAGTCCAAATTCAATTTGATTCTAAATTGAAGTTTAATTTTTTGCCACATGTCCATCTAAGTTTATATTTTTGTGACAAGTGAATTATTGGGTGCAAAAACCAAAGAATTTAAAACCAAAAATTCTAAATCTCTCTCACACACACACGCATTTTAGAAATGTATCGTTTTAAAAAAGTGTAAACTAATATTATGTATAAATTTAACATATTTTATAAAAAAAAAAATGTATAATTTGAACTATATAATTGTGATTATTTTTAATTATACCCATACATATGCACGGGCCTACACACTAGTTAAGTCAAAATACTAAAGCTCACAATAATCTCTGGTACTTTATAATGCACATATTAACCATTAACTGCACTAGACCAAAACAATGATCCTGCACTGCTTCAATTATTTCGATATCAAATTTAACATACTCCCTTGTCTAGTGTCTCAACCTGAGATTCAGTCACATTGATAAGAAACTATGATACCATCCTTTAATTTTGTTTTTCTTTTTATATGAATAATCTTTCCTATGAACTACCGAGCCAATGCCATGCTTTATTTATTTGATAAGTAATAGGTTTTATTTTGGTAACAGTTAAAGAATGATGTTAATTGCAAGAGAATTAGAAGATTTTGTTGTTACTACTTATCTAGTTTGGAAGCAACGAAATTGCCTTGTCTTTGAAGGATCCAAAAATAAAATAAAAATCAGGGTTTAATTTGAGATCCGTTTAGAGAATAGTGTTCAAAGTGAAAGTTTATTGTTTTTCAGCTTGTTCGAAAGCATTAAATAAAGTAAAAAACGAGGACAAACATGACATGACATCCGCTGTAGCACAATGGTAGTACAGATTCAAATCCTGGCGGTGGAAAACTCTCTTTTTGTTGTATTTTTAGTGGGCCTGACGAGATTAGATGTTGTCATTGGGTCCACTCTTTTTTGAAACTCAATATTGGCCCACTTAATTTTTTTTAAAACATAATAATAAATAAAAATATATTGCATAAAGAAAAGAACCTATGCTAATCAAACACACCTAAAATGCTCACCTTCAGAGTTTTATTTATTTATTTAATTTTTTATTCGCTTTCATTGCTTTTAGATTAAAAAAAATATATTATTAATTTCTTTATGGTGTGAGTACTAACTGTGGATTACAATTTTCTTTTTATTGTAACGCAATAGATTTTCTAGTTTTTAGTTTTTTTTTAGAAGATAGTTGAGTGACTACTCAAATAGGAATAGTATTAGCTGAGACTGGAATTGGAAGATTTAAAATTTGAGTGCAAGTGGTATGGTGGGAAGGATTGCAGCTTGGTTGGGGTTGAATTTGAGATTCATTGTGAAATGGGTGGCTTTAAGAGGGTTGAAGTCTTGAAGATCATGAAGAACTTGACTAAAGTTTAAATAAGAAAAGGTTATGCTTATACAATTTCTTTTCTAACCAGAAACAACAACAAAAATACAAAATTTTCTCATATTTAGTAGCTAAAAACAACTCGACAAAAATGGAGGAACTTAATACATATAACTGACCTTAGCTAATTTGTTGAGGATTTATAGACGACCCCAAATTTTGTGTCTAAGGATTTTTTGTTGTTGTTGTTATTGGTAGTTACAAGCAACTCGACATAACTGGCTAATAAAATAGCCCAAGTCAATACCATTTTACACGTATCCTTGATGTAAATCAATAAAAACAAATTAGACATGCAAAATTGTTGAGTACCATCATGTCAATTAGCTATCTTCCTTTTCTTTGACTTCTTTGCATGAGATTCTACTTTCTTCTTTGATAAATTAGTGGGCTATTTCGGCTTCTTGCTTTGATGCCTTTGAGGCATTCGCTTCTCATCGTTGTCATCCTTAATAGAGAGGGTATCACTAACAGACTCTTCTTCATCAGAACTGAGTACCAATTCTTCTACAACATCTTCTCTTCTTTTTCTTCTGTTCCATTATTTGACTACATACATACATGAACTCATAAATCTTATTCGAAACATTGGAAAAGAACTCAAATGTTTAAATTGCACTTCCAACATTCTATTACTTAGATTTTGTATTATCTTGGCTAAGTACCACATTCATAATGCCAAATAAACATTACACTATGTTGGGCTTTGTGGAGCTTAGTTGTGTTTGATCTGGATTATGACCCGACTTGAAATAATATTGTTACAGTTTTTAATGGAAGATTTTTTAAGACTTAGTCCATAGAGTAAAGGCTTGGGCCTATAGAGCTTATTGTGAATCTTGTACGTAGGATATAAAAACTGTTATTTTGGAGATTATGGTTTTGATGTTGTTTTTGAGAGAGAAACTGTACTGCTGCACTCTATATTTTCTTTGAGAATAGTGAAATTCCTGTAACTCTGTAGACATAGGCAAATTTCTGAATCATGTAAATACTGTTTTGTGTGTGATTGTTTTTCTTTAACGTATATTTTTCCTCTATTTTTGCATCTCACAGATCTGAGAAATTCGTACATATTCCCATCACCCAATACATTAATTAAAGAAACCATGTTAACAAACCTTACAACAGTAACTAAAAGTGTCTTATAAAAATTTCCGAAGGTTGAATTTTGAAGAAAGAACCTAGACTGTCTCTCAGAGTTCATTTCTCATGTTAATTAGTAATAGATCTACCAACATATAACTGAATAAAACCACCCATTAATTCCAGCCCCGAATATTTAATAAAATTCATAACTTTCCTGCATTGTAAACCAATTAAAAATTTCAGATTATAAAAAGTTTCCTAATGCCAAGTTGCCAACCCAAGTTTCTACTTTAAAGTTTAGACTTATAAATTCTTCCCTACTTCAAATATAATGGTTTAATTCAAATTCAAAAGAAAGGTTGCTTACTTGCTTGGCCAAAAAGTAGGATTTCTTTTCTTTCTTCCCCAAATTCTTGGTGGCTTGAAAGCAACAGAGAGAGAGAGAGAGAGAGAGAGAGAGAGAGAGAGAGAGAGTGGACGGGCTGGCGGCACTTTTTCTGTTTGGGAGAGATTTTATTTATTTAAATAAAAGTTTGAGAGAGAGATGAACGTAAATATTTTTTTTTTTGGCAAAAATTGATTTTGAAAATTTTGAGAACTTTATAAAATTCGTAAATATAAAAGATTTTATGAAAAAAAATGTTGTTTCAGTCTATGTTTACTGTTAGTTTTTTTATTTATTTTATTTTTATTTTTTATTTTTTAAGAATCCTTTGGTTTATTTATTGAATATTTTGATAGAGTGATATTTTTTTAACAAGGAAAAGTGTTTCTTTTTTTCTTTTTCTTTTTGAATATGACTAGACAAAATTCTTTTTCTCTATTTCTCAACAAAAAGAATAAAAACTTGTTTTTTTAATAGGAAATACAAAATAAAAATGAAAACTTTGTTTTCTCTGTGAGGACTATATATATATATATATATATATATATATATATATATATATATATATATATATATATATATATATTTATATAAAATCTGATTGTATAAATGAGTGATTTCAATTTTGGACTCACTAAGATTAATATATGTTGAATGTGCTCAATGAACTCTAGCTCAATGACATCTCATCTACATATATAATAATAGGTAAAGTAGAGAGAAAATCCAATTAAATTTCAAACTAGAATTCAATTAGAGTCTAATTTTGCGTCATGTGTCTTATCTAATCTAAATTTTAGAATTTTGTGCCAAGTGAGTTAATTTCGTATAAAAGTTGAATTTCAATTAGAGTTTAATTTTGCATCACATATCACATCTAATCTAAATTTTTTAAATTTTTGTGCCAAATTAGTTAATTTAGTGTAGAAAATGAGGAGTCCAATATAACAAACCATAAAAAACATAATCATATAACTAAAAAAAATTCAAATTTATGAGTCATCTATATATATATATATTAATAGGTAAAATTTAGAGAAAATTGAATTAGAATTTGAAATTATAATCTAATTTTGCATCATGTGTTTAAATTTATGTGGGAACTACACCATAATTATTCACTTAAGCTTGTGCCATGTGTCTACTTAAGTTTTTTAATCTTTGTGTCAAGTGAGCTAATGAGTGCAAAATACTAAGAATCTAATATTAATGAACTATATATATATAAAACAATCACATAAACTCAATAAAAATCACTACATGTTTCTCAAAAAAAAAAATCATTACATAATAAAAATCACCACACGTTCTATTTTATTAAAAATTAGAAAAAAAAAATTATCATAAGTAGTATTAAATTTAGGTAAGAATTTTAATATGTGACTAATTATGTTTACTTTTAAAAATAATTTGACTAATTATCTATATTTTATGATAAAAATTGTGTTTAATCTTAAATGTATATATATGTATGCATGAATGCATGTGTTACATGCTTTTAAAAAAATTAATTTGACTAATTATTCATATTTTTATAATAAAAATTTTGTTTAATTTTAAATGCATCTATGCGTTTGCATGAAGTTACATGCTAATGCCTTATAATAGCTAGGTGGAGAGTTAGGCCATGGATTTAAGACCTATGGGGTGTGGCTTACAAAAACAGTAGTGTGGGCCACGCATATTGGGTTTTCTAAGAAAAGAAGGCCCAATAGACCGAAAAACATACAACAAAAAAGTTTTCCAATTCCGGGATTTGAACCCAAATTTTGTCGTTATGATGAATTGTCAATGTGCTACAACGCATTTCATATCTTATATATCAACAGTTTATGTTTTATTTTATACATTTTCTAACAAGCTTAAAAATCATTCAGAAAATTGTCACTTTAATATGTGACATATTGTTACTAGTTGTTATAGGTGGACAAAAAAATAATTTAAGTGGTGAATTCAATTAATTAGAACCAATAAGGCAGTAACAACTTACCACCAAAAGGATTGTTATTGCCTTATTGGTCCTAATTTGTTGAATTCAATATCAAGCAATTTACTTCAAAAGTGTTGTGAAAATATTGTAAATGTAGCAATTTTCATACTTCAAATGGATTAAAAATTAAACGATGATTTTTTTCCTAATAAGAGTGGGCCCAACAAGCTCACTAAAAATATAACAAAAATGGTTTCTTTGTAAAATAGTATAATCCAAAATATGCATATTATCTAAAAAGAGTGAGCCAAGTACAAAAAAAGAAAAGAAAAAAGAAGGTAATTGTCCCATATTGTTTAAGAGAGTGTATTGTGTGTAGTATAACTTATCACACACTCCTTTAAAAGCTATCATGTCTTTTGAATGGAGTTTGTGGTGTGTATTTGTGTTAGGGTTTTTTTTTTTACTTTTCCTTGAGTGTGTTTGTTTCTAAAAAATAAATAAATACAACAAAAATGGTTATTTTCTTTCCTAATAAGAATTGATTTGTAAAATAATATAATCCAAAATATGCATATTATCTAAAAAGAGTGTGCAAATAGGCTCACTAAAAATACAACAAAAATGGTCTCTTTGTAAAATAATATAATCCAAAATATGCACATTATCTAAAAAGAGTGTGCCAATAGGCTCACTAAAAATACATGATAACTGCTGCCAGGATTCGAACCTGGATTCTATAATATTATATCAAGAATTGCCAATGTGCTACAGCGAATTTCATGAACTATTTATCATCATTATTTATTTAATTTGGTACTTTTTTAACAAGCTGAAAAACAATAAATTTTCATTTTGAACGCTATACTTTAAATGGAACACAAAGTAAACCCTGCTTTTATTTTATTTTATTTTAATTTTTTTGGATCCTTCAAAGACAAGACAATTTCGTTGCTTCCAAACCAGATAAGCAGTAACAGCAAAATCTTCTAATTCACTTGCAGTTAACATCATTCTTTAACTGTTACTAAAACAAAATCTATTACTTATCAAAATAAATAAATAAATAAAGCATGGCCTTAGCTCGGTAGCTCATGGGAAAAATTAGGCAGGTAAAAAAAAAAGAAAAAGAAAAAAAAGGATGGTATCATAGTTTCTTATCAATGTGACTGAATCTCGGGTTGAGAAACTAGACAAGTGAATGTGTTACATTTGACATTGAAATAATTGAAGGATCATTGTTTTGGTCTAGTGCAGTTAATGGTTAGTAACTTAGTATGTGTAGATAAAGCACCAGATGTTAATGTGAGCTTAGTATTTTAACTTGTGATTATGATATTAATTTGGACTTGTTAGGCTTAGGCTTGTCGACTAATTTTCCCAAACTAATCAAAACCCTTTTTTAAACTGGATTGCAGCTGGACAGACTTGCTAAGTATCCAAGGGGTGTAAAAACTGATCGACAAGTTATCATATACAACATCATATTTATCATAGAAGTACTACAAGCCAGTACAGCCTCAAGAAAAATAAAATCGTAGCACTACTACAAGCTAGTACATGCACATGTAAATAAACTAATAAAATACAAGTCTCTAGTACTTCTTGAGGCTTCCAAATTAGTTGTCAACCGCTTGTCCTCCAAGCCTCTACTATGTCTTCGTAGTTTGTATGATGAAATTATTATGTTACCTCTACAATATATCATTTCATTCATTTGTTTAAAGATAATTTGTAAATTTCTTGATGTGAGCCTAAATTTTGGGGCTTAATCTTCCTTAAGGTTTGGAAATTATTTCTTCTAGTTCAGTTTTTCGACCATGAGCCCTCACCAAAAGTTCAGTTGGCTGCATGTTAGTTTTGATTCACAGACAGATCATTTTGATATGACATTGTTTAACCTTTGCAGTGAACATAAGTCTGGATTCTTGTGGCTCAGGTGAAGTCATATAATTTTTTAATATGACTGAAACTAATTCTTGGTTGACACAATGGAAATATTATATTGATAATGCCATATAAGAAGGATTGGTACCTCCCACGCACTTTAGTGCTTGGGGTACAAGGAGGGGAGGGGAGGGTAATAGCATTAGGATTTCGAACCAATATAAAAAACAAATAAATAAAATTTTTTTTTTCAAATGCCATATAAGAAGGAAAACATCTTTTAAAACAACTTTGGTTGCATTTCCTTTTTTTTTTTTTTTTACTAATTTAATTTTCTCTGCATTTCAGCTCAGAGGATGCTTTTGGCTTCTTTGTTTCCTTTTACTTTTTGGTCTTGGGCCATTTCTCGGTGGAATTGTTCTTGTTGCATTTGTCCTTGCTTTCCATCTTCAGCATGTTTTTCTAATGGGTGTAGCTTTTGGCATTGCCTTTGTCCTTAGTACTCGGCAACCATCACAGCTACTTTTCTCTTCAAAATGGGATTTATGCCTCTTGCATTACTGCTTGCAATGGGAGCTGCATTCGTCCAAGCTACAGGTTCTAGTGTCTTGTAGCTTGCAGGTTGCAGAGCTTCGGTGAATAACTTGCCTATGGTGACTACTTTCCTGGTAAATGTTCACACATTTCAGTCATTCATGTCATGTGCGGCAGTTGCCTTCATGCTTCGGCTGAGGGGCTTCCAAGTGGCTGCATCAAAAGCTCACATGGTCCTTCTTGTCTCTCTACATGGGTTCGCTTCTGTTGCAGCTGTGGCCAGCTGCATATTTGGGGCTACTGACCACTGGGCACTGGCACAGGCCCCTTGCAGCTGCTGTCCTAATTGGGTTTACAGATCCTTTATCTACAATTGGATCCATACTCGCGGGAATTGACTACACAGGTCTAGACCATGTCATGGTGTTTGCTAATGGGGGATTACTCCCAAGCTTTGGAAGAATTATCTAGAGAGCAGTAAGGTTGGAGACACGTAAAAGGCAGTTGTGGGGTTGCAGTGGGAGTGGTGTTTGCTGCCATGTGTTTAACATTCACTAAGTTGGTTTGCTTGCACACATCTTACTGCAACTCTTCACCAGAGGCCGACAGATGAGTTGATAATGTTGCAGCTCATGCTTATGTGTAATTATTAGGTGCCCATGTTTGTGGTTAGCATGGTCATCTTTCAACATTTGAGCTTAACACTTGTGCTAGGCACTCCGAAAAATTGCAGAAGAGACTCAGTGCAAAGGGGCTGTTATTAAGGAAATGTTCCTCAAAAGTATGCCAGGAGATGAGAGGTTTCCTATAGTGCTCATAGATAATGTCATTATTTTCCCCCTCTTTTATAGAAAGAACAAATAAAATAAGACTTGAAGTTTTCCTTTGATTGTCCATTTACTTGGCATTGTTATGATTCAAACATATTTCACATTTAGAGAGGAAAAAAAAAATTAAAATGGATTTCAATAAACAACTTTTTTCTCCTATTAGCTGCCAATCTTATTGAGCAGGTATGAAATCGAAATGTTTCCCCTGGAAAATTAAGTATCCCATTGATATTATTACCATATGATGAATGTAAGGCTATGGACATCGTGGATTTGTTTTACTTTAATTTCTCATAATGACTTTCTATGATTGTCAAACAACTTTCTGTGGTGGTGATTGTGTCTGGTTCCATGCTAATCCTCAGCACAGTCTTTTATTTTGTTTTTTAAATTAAGATGAATTTCATTGAAACACAATAGAACCACAAGAAACGGAGTCTATGTTTGCCTGAGGCAAGGGGTAACACTATAGCATATGAGCTATGACAAATTGATGCAACCCCAAAAACACTACTCCCAGAGACTAAACATCAAATTCTGCAGAAAAGAAAATCCACCTAGCTCTTGTCTCTAGGAGAATTCCAATTGGTAGTTAACACAAAAGACTTTGTTGAGGAGGGACCCTTAAATTTTCTTGCTAACCTCCATTTTGCCTCTTAACATCTCTGCGTATGTTTTTGTTTACTTCCTCCTCTGTTTTGACAACACACCACCATAAATTCTATTCTCTATGATATATTTTTTACGGGAAGCATTGTGCATCTTTCTGCAGTAGAATTGTTAACCCAATAACAACCCTTCGATTTATTTCTTACAGGAAGTATCCTAATTCTATTGATAATGAGTGGGATTAAATAATTCAATCAGGGAAATTGCTGAATTATACCACAGTTCTAGTAACAACTAAAGCGGCAAACAGAGAAACAAAAAATAAAAACAGAAGCAATACTTCTGGAAATGATGGTTTTAATATATGTCACACTGACTCACACAATCATGAAATTAGTTGGCCCTGTCAGATTGCATTAGGAAACAAGTTGTCCCTGCCAGATTCCATTTACCATTGGATTCTCAAATTTGTTGGCATCCGATTGAGATCACAACATATAGATTGTTGGAGAATGACCAAGCCCCCAAGTCTTTGGTAACGGTTTTTCTTTTGTAACAAACACATGTTAATAATTTACAAGTTCATGCACTATAGTGTTTTCTAATCATCATCAACATCGACAAATATTTGGCCTGAAAATTTTGGGTTGACTTCTACGCATCAAAAGGCAAGAAATATATACACCTTCAAAAAAATAACTCACCATTTTAAGATATCATACAGAAAATCCCAAAATCAACAAGAAATCTCAAACAGAAAACATTTTCATTCGATTAAAGCCAGGCAAAACACATTGAGTTGGGGCTACCAAGTATCATCTCCATGAAAACACTTAGAAGTAAGTAGTATTATGACTTTCATATGAGCTAAACTTTGACCGTGATCATGATCCAAACATATAAGAAAATTACAAAAACATCACTAACAAAAAGAGCTATAAACATAAAAGATGGAAACTCCAAACTAAACTAACACTTTCACTTGTAAGTCGACTGATTGCTCTGCAAATCCTCACCCCCATCAATCAACTTCTTCTTCTCTGCAACCAAACCCACCTCCACTGCAACCGGTTTAGCTTCCTCAACGCTCTGAGACCCTGTCAACCTAGCCAATATCACAAAGGACATCCCACCAAGAACATTGTTCAAGCATCTCAGAACCACCACTGAGGACTTAAACGCCAATGGAGGTAACCTCTTAGCCAACAAGAACTCGATCCCATTCAAAGTCTGGTACCTGAAATTACTATTAATCCCCATGTGAAGAGCCCAAGTGAGTGAATTCAACAGAGTTGGAGGAGCCTTGTTGGGGGTCTCAAAATTGGGATCCATTTTCTTCCTCATACTGATCAACCCATTTGAAAGTACAGTCCCTGCAAGCCCAGCAGCAAACCCAACAGCCGCAAAGACAGCTCCTTTGTACACAAAAGTCCCACATCGATTGAGAAGTGAATAAGCACCAGGCTCAAACATATGGCTGGGGGGACAGCTAGCAAAAATGGCAGGCAAATAAGGCGATGAAGAAGACAAAGTTGGTGCCAATAGATACATAATTGTAAAGTTAAGTATGGATCCAACAACTAGAGTTGAGAACACGAAATCGAGCTCGTTGAGACCAAAGTTGGGTCGAGAAGCCATGTCTCCAAGAACACAAGCAGTGACACCCACCAACTCTTCCATTAGAACCTTGAAAGGAAACTGTGGATCTACTGCAACTCTCGATCTCCACCCATTCAAAAACAAACCCAATATCCCAAATCCCCCAGAAGACTTAGACGATGAAGAATCATCACCAGAACCGTTCCCATCTCCTCCACCTCTTCCTCCATTTCCGCCGCCACGTCCGATTCCAGCGCCGCCGTCGCTGCCTCCGCCGGCAAAAGGCAATAACTTGTTGGGTTTTAGATTTAGAGAACGCTTTTGATTATTAAAATTGAGAGATGCTGATGATGAAGTATGTGGAAACGAAATTGAAGCAGGTGGGACAGCATTCAATCGACTATCGCTAACGTTGTTGTTGTTGTTGTTGCAGCGATATTTTCTGGGATTATTAGCGTAACGAATCTGAAGCTGAGCCGCCATGCTTGCCATCTTTTGTTTGTTTCTATAAAACTAACACTAAAAAGCAAAGGGGTTTTAAGGAATCAAGGGTCCGATATACGATGTTAATAACATAGTACCACTTTTATAAAAAAACCTGAGTTATAAAAAGTACTTTCTTTTATTTACTGTATTATTCAGACGAAATTAATAATTAGTTAGCTAAAATAGGGTAAAGGTAAAATATAAAGATGAGTTTATTGGAAAAAATAATATAGATTTAATAAGAAATTAATATTTTTTATGTTCACTTGAAAATATTATTAAAAATGGTAAAAATTCTGAATCCCACATAGAAAACGAAAGAGATAATATATGAGTTTATATGCTCATGAGTTGGACATTAGGTTGAGCTTTTGGCATATGTGGATTGGGCTTACTTGTGTATTTCATTTTGTGAGAGAAAAAGACATTGAATGTGTCAAAGAGAGAGAAAGAGACATTGAGTGTGTCAAAGAGAGAGAAAGAGACATTGAGTAGTTCGCAGAGTACGACCTTGTGTGTTTCGTTTTCGTCCTGTAAATCATTTCAGTGATTGTGTGACGGACGAAACATTTGGTCTGTGAGTTTTTAATTATTTGCAGATCTCTTCTTATATATACAGTATCTATTTATTGTGTTTGTCTATCACATCTATTTATGTTATTACTTATATTTAGATCTGTATGTTGTTCCTTTTGCTTTATCACAAAAGTAAATTGTTGAAATATATCCAACAATCTTAAAGCAAATTTATATATTTTAATTTATTTTTGTGATTCATGGTCAAAGGAATTTTGTGGTTGTTGAAAAACACTAAATCGGCAGTTGCATATACTCTGCGCAAAACTTGAAAAAACCGGGGTTGTGTTTACCGCTGCATAAATATCCACTTGTTTCGTGTTTGACTACAGAATTTGGTTTGTATATACTGTTTTGTTGTTGATCTTTTTCTTCTTGATTATTATATTAGATTGGGGCATTTTGTCTTATATGCTAGTGTCTGCTCTGTGTCTTAGATATTTTCTAAGCATTTGATAAAGTTGATTTGATGCTTAAGTGTAGTGGTGAGTTTAATTAAATTATATTATAATAGGCTAATTTGGTCTTGCTAATGTTGATGATGGTTATGGCTATTATGTCGGTAAGATTCCTATAACTGCTATAGTATTGAGATTAGGTTTCAGTGTAACAACACATTCCATTAAAGTTTTTTATTGTGTGAAATTCTTTGATTACCAGATACGTGTACTGTAATAACAATATTGCAGAAGTACAGTTACATATTGTGCGAATACTTTCTGCAAAGATGGCTTATATATATGTTTATATATAATTGTTATATTTGGAGTTTAGGTGATTGAACTATAATTATTTAACTATTGTAGTTGCTTTTTGGTTGACTGTAATATTACACAAGCATGATTCGTTCTACTATGTAAGAATTATTTGCTATGTTTGCAATGGCCTAAAAGAGGAAGTATTAAATCCTGAGAAGATTGTAACCAAGTTTATGTTTGACCTTTGATATCTGTGCAAGATTGTAATAGCACTAGTTCATGGCATGTAATTTATGAATAACACACACACACACACACATACGGTCATATGGACACTATGGTTGATATCATTTGTCAATGTATTAGTTGTGTATTTGGGTATACCGTATACAATGCATATGTTATGAAAGTTTTCATTGTAATGTGAACTCTAATATTGGCAGTAGTACTAATATCTGATAATATGGTATTTATTTTATATCAAGGGTAGACGTAAATAGCAATTAAACATGTTCTCGGCCTTTTATGTGCAATGGTGTATGGGATTGATGAATAAAAAAAAAAAATTGGAAATTTCACTAGAGACAAATTTTTTGAATCCATTTAATTGCATTCATTTTGGGCGTGACTGCCATCTTTTAGGTTTTGGTTAGCCTTTACTAATTCATCAAGTGATTCTCTATTTGACAATTAAGATAGCATTATGATAGCTGTTATTAATAATTTCAAATGTGTGGATATAAGCCCAAGAATGAGACCAATTGCACTCTAGTGGGGCTATAAATATGGGGTTTCACTCTAAGTTAGAGAGTGTACAGTTCACCCTTTAGCCAAGGGTGTTATTTATTTATAAAGTTTAAGGCACAATTGTTTGTATTGATATGAAGGACATATGATTATTGTATTTGAGCACATATAGCCTTACTTAATTACATACATGTATATATATTTTTTAAGCATTTGTGAACTTGACTGGATATTAATGTATTTAAACCCAATATATGTTTTGTAATATTTCATTGGATGAAATATATATTGCATGCATTACTTGACATATTTGGGTTGTCTAAAATGTGCTATGCACAAGAGTCTATTATGAGTGCTTATCAGTAAGCAAGGATGAGGTATTAGAGTTTCATTCATTATAAGATAAAGTCGAGAAATAACTCAATGAATGTAATAAGTTCTTAATTACCATAGAACTTGTGAGGGGAAGCTATTATTTCCACCACTTATTTGTTCATTGAGATGCCTCTAAAGAAACCACTAAGACACCTTGTGAATTATGGAAAGAGTGATCGCCTTTCCATAAATTCTTTGGATGTGGGGGTGTTTGATGAAGGTGGTAGTTCCTATTCCTAAATGATAAAGAATCATTGATTGTGTTTTCATTGGTTATGGTTATAACAGTAGTGCATAGTGCTTTCTAATTTATAAATCTATTATTCTTATATGCATGAAAATTAATTAGAATATATTTCAAATGTTAAACTTTCTTAAAAGAAAGTTTGATTTTACGTTTAGTATCTCTCATGATCAAGAGTTGGAAGAGAGGTTGAGCCTAAGCGTAGTATTAGGACAAACACCATATTTTTTTTTGTCCAGATTTCTAATTCATATGTTAGAAGATGAACTTAAAGCTTCAAAGAAGCGATATCCAGATGTGCCTTCTTGGAAAAGAGATTGTCAATAGTGCAATAAATCCATCTTAGAAATCTATGCATAGTAGTTGGTAGATCTACCACTTGAGAATTTGAGAGTTGATGGAATTATTAACTATTACAATGTGAGACTTGTTTTAAAAGGCTACAAATAAAAAGAAGATGTGAGTTTTTTTAATACATAATAAACCAAAGGGGTTCATGGTTCTTGTACAAGGAACCAAAGTGCTTAAACTTGTTAAATCTTTGTATAGATTGAAGCAAGTTTTAATCCAATGACATGAGGAATTTGATAATGAGATGATGTCAAATGAGTTTAGATTTAATGCAACTAGTGTGTGATGTGAAATATATCACAAGAGGCTATGTTGTTGTGGGATATGCTCATGTAAGTGTTGTAGATGTGATAGAAGAAATGAAAATTTCTAATACATCTAATGGACTTGTCTTGTCTCAATCACATGAGAAATGTGACAACAGTCTAGTGAGAACACCTTATGCAAACAGCATATGTATTTTTGGAAAGTCAATAAATCTAAACAGACATGCATTGTTGGATACTTGTGCCTCCTATTTGTATATATTGGTAGGACACGGAGTTATGGTAGGTCTCAACATATTTGTTGGAGACATAATACCATAAGACAGTTTCTCTCAAATGGAAGTGATTCCAAATTATAAAAAGGAGCCATAATCAGTTGTTTGAGTGGAGAGCAAGTAAACTGCTCATTGAGGGGAATGGGGTTAAAGCCTATAACCTAAAGTTTCCATGACGGTAACCCCACCTAGTTGATTGGAGATCCCAAGATTTAGGTTTTCAAAGGGACAACAAAATTATGGAGACTAATTTTTATCACTATGGAGATTACATCTCCCACCCATTCCTATGATGAAATAGTGATGCTTGTAAGCAATGTTCAAGGTAAGTTTTGCTATTAATGATTCTTATATCTTGGAATTCCAAGTGGGGTATATCAGGATACTCTTAATAAGAGTCACCTATATGAGTGTGAAGTGGGCCGCTTCTAAGAGAGTTTCAAGGCTGAATTCTCTAAAGCACTTCATGAATTTACCAGGATATGTTCAGGACCGAAATGAACACAACTATAAGAACGAAATATGTTCGAAAAGGAGCTGTGTGAATTCTATTGTCTTGGTATACACAAACAAATGAACAGTTCAAGACATCATGTTCACTGGTTATCCAGTATATCCGATAGTCTTTCACAAAGGAAAGTTCAAAGCCATAAGTTACTTCTCCCGACACAGTAACTTTTCTTTGACTCTCTCTGTGTCTACATCATCATTTGCATTGTGTTTATCAATTTTTATTCATGTGGGCGATTGTTGGAAAAAATAACATGGAGTGAATAAGAAATTGATATTTTCTATGTTCACTTGAAGATATTATTAAAAGTGGTAAAAATCCTGAGTCCCATATAGGAAAGGAAATAAATAATATATGAGTTTATATACTCATGAGTTGGACATTGGGTTGGGCTTTGGCATATGTGGAATGGGCCTACTTGTTCAAATAATAATATTTTATTATTTTAATTTTTGAGTCAGTTAGTTTGTGCACAGCAGTTATTACTGAAATAGACTGCCTCTTCAGTAACGTATAATTTTTCATAGTCCTTCATTCATAAAACTACTTTCCAGAAAACTCTCCCATTGAGAATATTTTTGTGCATTTAATTTTGTGTCAAAGAGAGGGAAAGAGACATTGAGTAGTTTGCAGAGCACGACCTTGTGTGCTTCGTTTTTGTGTTATAGATCATTTTATCCTTGGAGGCAGATGTCCGTGAGTCTCAAAACACCACAGTGATTGTGTGAGCAAAATTTGCTTTAAGGAGATTGTGTCAAATACAAGACTTGATCTGAATCATTCATCATTCGCGCATTTGGTCTGTGAGTTTTTAATTATTTGCAAATTTTTTCTTATATATACAGTATCTATTTATTGTGTTTGTCTATCACATCTATTTGTGTTATTGCTTATATTTAGATATGTATGTTCCTTTTGCTATATCACAAAAGTAAATTGTTGAAATATATCCAACAGAGTGTTACATCCACAAAATTTTTATAATATTTTCACAATAAATTATAGATGGTAAGTTATTATTGGTTCTAATTTGAATCTAAAAATTAAATTACTTTTTTGCCCACTCGTAACAACCAATAACAACCCACTACTTAGGATTTGTTGTGAAAATGTTGTGAACATAGTATTTAACAAATAAAATAGTAGCTTCTGAGCATGCGCTTTTCTATTTTTTGGGTAAAGTTTAATAATTTGTATCAATTATAATTTTGGATTATTACATTTTTCAATCACAAAAATCTAGGAGTGTGATGAAAAAAATTATTTCACCCACAAACGCATAATACTCATCGCATCCCTAGTTTTTTTTTTTTTTTTTTGTGATTAGAAAATTTAATAATCCTAAATTATAATGGATGCAAATTATTAAATTTTACCCAAAAAATAGAAGAGCCTTTGAGCACGCGTATGCTCAGAGGCTAGTCTCTTTTAATTTAGAGATTATTTCTAACTTTTTAAAAATTCTTTAACAAAATTAATGAAATCAAAACTTAGGATATAGTTCTAACTTTAAAAAAAAAATTTAACAAAATTAATGAAATAAAAAACTTAGAATATAAATAAGCACCATTTTACGCCAATGGTGAATTTTTTGTGTAATATTATAAGAGTATTTAGAAAGAAGAAAACAAAAAGACCTTCACCAGTTTGGTGTTTCACTTTTACTATCGACATCCCATATTTCCTTATTTTTAAAAGGTTCAATTAAATCACATTTGGATATTCTTTAAAAAAAGAAAAGAAAAATAATCACATTAGGATATAGATTTAGCCAAATACACCAACTCATTTGAGTTCAGATTCAAACTTCTCATAATCATTCTATCTTAAAGATACTAAAAATTTGAAGCACACTGAAATGTTGGAAATGCAATATTACATCCAAATTTGAAGTGCAATGAAATGTCGGAAATGCATTATTATGAATTTATTTTTAAGAAATATTGCACATTTTTAATTCAATAAATAAAATAATGATATATAAATATGAATGATATTATTGAACATATTATAATAACTTAAAAAAATTAAAAATAAAATTAAGTTGTGATTAATCCAAACCTTTTACCTTGTTCCTGATTTGCACATTATCGTGAACACCACCAAAAAATTAAAATCATAAGCATCACATATGTTGGTTGGGTTCAAATTGCACCATACATTTAAGGTAGCCAATCAATCCATTCATCTCATTACTTTCCATATCTTCAAACCCTTCAAAGGAACCATTGCATAACATTGTAAAAGATTGTGAGGAAAATTTAAAAGCAATAAATGTGTATTTTTTTTTCAAAGTAAAATATCATAAATTTTGTCATAACATTTTAAAATTTCAATACATATGTATTCACATTCTCCTACTATAGGAGGCATGTCCTGAAGCCAAACTTTCTATAACTGAGGATCCAAAACTCAAACTCAAAAGCGGTAAAGTTTTCTAAAGTAACTGTGGGATACAAAAATTTAATATGGTAATAGTGCCATGTGTTATACTTGATGTCGAGAAGTCCGACGCAGTTCCGAAAAGGCCATATCCTCGGACAGCAAGGCTAGGGAGGCGAGCCATGGGCACGTCGATAGCACATCACCAGAGGAGGCCTCATTGTAGAGGAAGAACTTTAGAGATGGGGGTTAGCCCTGACATGACTGGAGGGATGGTAGCTGCCGCCACATTTAATGCACCCCACCAAACCTCCTAGCCGCATTTATGTGGAAAAGACCCCTGAACAGTGCAGTCTTGGTTGCCGTAACTCACAAAAGATCTGAGAAAGGCGTCTGATGGGACAAGCACTCGAATAGCATCCTGCATGATCAACAAGTGGAAGGCCAAGATCAACTGAAAGAGGCTATATAATGTAAGAGATCCTCTAGGGGAGGGCATCATCTGAAAATGGTGAAAAAAGACACTGTAGCAACCATGAATTGAAGTTTTAACTAAGTCTGAAGAAATATATTTAAGAAGTACTCTCCTCGGACTTTGCCGAGGAGGGATTTTATTTGCACACAACTTGATTTTCTTTGCTTTCTTACAATTCTTAATCCATTGTGTGTGTTGCTCAATCCATTAAAACCTAGTTTTTAAGCCCACTCTTTACAAATTCATTGTGTTGGGTTCTTTGGATCCTAATCCAGTCACTTCTTAGGCTTAGAACACAAAACTTGCCCTTACAATTGACGCAGTATGTGGGAAAGGCTCAAGCTTTAGTGGGATTAACTTTCAGCTATGGTAGGTTCAGGGCCTAACCGAAAAGAGTCTGTTGGTTCCCAACGTCATGATCATTTTATCAATCTTGAACGAAGAAGGGACCAGGAGGTTAGTGTACACACGACACAAACTAGTAGGAGCTCGTCTCGAGGTGGGAGTCACATCTCTCATGAGAAAAACACTAGAAGCTTATATCTGGAGATAGACCGTTTGCGAAGGAGATTGCGCTGCGAGTGACGTAGAGGAAATCCTTCGAGTTCTAGCCATTCTTCTGGTGATGATAGTGATAATAGCTACCGGCCTAGATCAAGGACTCCTCCCAGTGAGTCTTTTTCATGTGATGAGGAACGCCATGGTAGGTGAAGAGGGAAGAGTCTGTCTCGCAAGGCTTGGGCAACGATGCTATAAGTAGGGTTCTGAATCAGATTTCTAAGTCACCTTTCACCCGTCGGATTGAGGGAGGAAAGCTTCATCGGCAGTTTACTTAGCCAACATTCACCATGTATAATGGCAGAATGGACGCTGTAGAACATGTTAGCCACTTCAACCAGATAATGACTGTTCACTCGAAGAATGAGACCTTGATGTGCAAGGTATTTCCATCCAGTTTGGGGCCTATGGCGATGAGATGGTTCAATGATTTGAGGGAGGGTTCTATTAAATCCTTTAAGGAGCTCACAAGAGCCTTTGGTTCTCGGTTTGTAACTTGCAGTAGAGTTCCTCGGCCTTTGGACTCCCTGTTGTCTATGACTATGCGGGAGGGGGAAACCCTGAAGACATATTCTGATAGATACCAGGAGATGTTCAATGAGATAGATGGGAATTTCGATGATGTGGCTATAAGGACATTCAAGGTCAGCCTACCTGCCGAGCGTGGTTTGAGGAAATATTTGACTGGAAAACCTGTTAAGAGTGTGCATCAGCTCATGGACTGTATTGACAAGTACAAGTGGGTCGAGGAGGATCAACAGTAAGGGAAAAGGAAGGCTAAGGTGGTCCCTCAAGATATGAGGGATTTTAGATCGGACACATACAACAATAACCGTCCTCAGAGAGATTTTGCTGGGCAATCTGGATCTACTGCAGCTTAAGTGGTTAACGCAGTGTTTCGAGAGCCAGTTCATCAAATCCTAGAAAAAATTAAGAATGATACATACTTTAAATGGACAAATAAGGTGGGAGGGACCTCATGAATCACAACCAAAGCCTTCATTGCCAATACCACCAGGAGCAAGGACATACCACAAAGATTGCAGGACTTTATGGAGCCACCAGGAGTAGCTGGTCCGAAGTGGAAAGCTAAAGCAATTCCTATACCAACCCAACAAACAGGGTAGTCAAGCAGGGTTGGGAGCTCAGAGAGATGCTTCTGTAAGACCACCTTTGGGTATGATCAGTGTCATTCTTACTGATTTAGGGAGGACTAGCTCTCAGCCATCCGGGGTGATGTCTATAGCTCGACCATCTACAAAGGACTCACCCCCTGATTCGAAGAAGGGTAGATTGGAGGTCTGACCAGGTTTGAGCTTTTTCGATGAGGATAAAGTTTGAAACTTGCAGCCACATGATGATGCCCTGGTAGTTACTCTCAGGGTTGGAGGGTATGACGTGAAGAGGGTGCTGGTGGGTCAGGGTAGCGGTGTAGAGATCATGTACCCCGACCTATATAAGGGGCTAAAGTTGAGGCCCAAGGACTTGACCTGCTATAACTCCCCTCTGATAGGGTTTGATAGGAAGATCATCTTTCCGAAGGGCCAAATTAGGCTACCTGTTTAGACAGGGTAAGAGGTCGTGGAAGTGAACTTCATTGTGGTAGACGTGTACTCCCCTTATACGGTTATTGTGGTGAGACCTTGGCTCCACACCATGGGGGCTGTGCCTTCCACCTTGCACTTGAAGGTGAAGTACCCGTTAGGGGATAGGGTCGAGGAGATGGTTGGAATCCAGTCTATGGCTTGGCAGTGTTTAGTGGTTGCAATCAGATATTAGGCCGGTGGTGAGTCCTCGGCTACTGCTGATCAGGGTTTATATCAATCAAAGGTGGCAGTGTGAACCACAGACGCGGTGGTAAGAGAGGCAAGATGTGAGGAGCTAGAAAAATTTTTTGTCGGTGATGATAAGGATAAGTTCTTCCGGGTTGGAGTCCACTTACCCCTTCAAGAGAAGGAGGAGCTGGTGGCATTTCTTAGGAAAAACATCGATGTGTTTGCATGGGGCACTTATGAAGCCCCTAGGCTGGACCCAAACTTCATTTGCCATCACTTAAACGTCAATCCATTTGCCATCCCCAAAAAGCAATCTCCTCGGCACTTATCTAAGGAGCATTCTGATGTCGTCAGAGAGGAAGTGACCAAGCTCAAGCGGCAGGGGCTATCAAAGAGGTGTATTACCCTTAGTGGTTGGCCAATACATTTGTGGTGAAGAAGAAGGGTAGGAAGTGGCGAGTATGTGTGGACTTCACGGATTTGAATAAGGCCTGCCCAAAGAACCCCTTCCCTATGCCTCGAATAGACCAGTTAGTAGATGCGACTGTGGGCTATGCCTTGGATAAGCTTTTTAGATGCCTTTCAAGGGTATCACCAAATACCATTAGCTTTGGATGATTAGGAGAAGACAATTTTTGTTATTCCTACAGGGAATTACCACTACAAGGTGATGCCCTTTGGATTAAACAATATAAGGTCTACCTATCAAAGGATGATGACTAGGATGTTCGAGCTACAACTAGGTAAAAATTTGAAGGTTTATATAGATGATGTGGTGGTGAAAAGTAAGGTGGTGTCCGAGCACATGGGTGACCTCGGAGATATTTTTGAAATATTGAGGAGGCACAAATTGTGCCTCAATGCTTCCAAGTGTTCTTTCGGCGTTGGCTCGGGTAAATTTCTGGGCTAAATAGTCACTCATCGTGGAATTGAAGTCAACCCTAATCAAATTAAGGCAATTAACAATTTGCAACCCCCTCAGAATCCTAAAGAAGTCCAGAAGTTGACAGGGATGGCTGTTGCAACCCTATCGGCATTGGCTGTTGCGTAAATGGAAGGGATTTGAATGGACCTAGGAGTGTGCCCTGGCTTTCCAGCAGCTGAAGGAATACATTTCTTGGCCACGTATTATGTCCAGGCCCGAGGAAGAGGAGGTTTTGTTTGCTTAAATTGTTGTAACTTCCCATACAGTGAGCTTAGTGCTGATACTAGTTGACAACAGAGTTCAGAGACCAGTTTATTATGTGAGCAAGTAATTGCATGAAGCAAAGGTTTGTTACCTACCGCTAGAGAAGGCCATTTTGGTAGTGGTGCATGCTACACACAAGCTCTCTCATTACTTCCAAGTTTACGCAGTTGTGGTTCTAACCCAACTTCATCTTTAATCCCTTCTTCAGAAAGCTGATTACCTGAGAAGGATTGCCACATGGGGGACAATCCTAGGGGCCTTTGATATCAAGTATATGCCTCGTACCTCTGTCAAAGGCCAGGTCCTCATAGATTTAGTAGCTGAGTTTGCTGAATCTCCACTAAAAGAGGAAGGGGAAAAGCAGAACATGGATGAAAAATCAGTTGGGATGGTGTTCTTACAAGAACCTCTAACCTGGAAGGTATATGTTGATAGTGTAACTAATCAAAGGGGATTTGGGGTGGGGCTAGTTGTGATATCTCCTAAGAAGATCACTATTGAGAAATCCTTGAGGTTAGGCTTCTCAGCCATAAACAATGAGGCTGAGTATGAGGCTCTACTACTTAGGATAGATATGGTCCATAAAATGGGATGAAGTACAGTATAGGTGTTTTTAGATTCAAGATTGGTAGTTGGCCAGGTAAATGGAGAATTGGAAGCTAGGAATTTGTGGATACAAGGATATTTGAGTCAAGTCAGGCACTTGCAATCAAGGTTCAAGTCTTTTGCCTTATAGCAGATCCCTAGAAGCAAAAACATGCATGCAGACTCTCTTGCCACTCTTGCAAACTTCTCGGCGCAGAGCTTACCTCGGGTTATCTTGGTTGAGGATTTGTGTAAACCTTTTGATTCGAAGAGGGAGAAGGCTCAGATTCATCAGGTTAGGGCAGGGCCTAATTGGATGGATCCTATCATGTTGTTCCTCAAGGACGACGTCTTGCCTAAGGAGAAGGTGGAGGCCGATAAGGTGCGAAGAAAAACTCCTCGGTTTTGGTTTTCTGAGGATCGGAAGTTGTAGAAGTGCTCTTTCTTTGGACCATATTTGCTATGCATCCACCCTGACATAGTGGAACCACTCCTAGAAGAGCTGCATGAGGGGATTTGTGGGAGCCATACGGGAGGCAGGTTGCTGTCTCACAGGGCCATCACTTAGGGATATTGGTGGCCAAATATGCAGAGGGAAGCACAAGAGTATGTGAAGAAGTGTGACCAGTGCCAGAGATTTGCTCCAAACATTCATTAGCCAGGGGTGTGCTTAACCCTCTGTCTAGACCCTGGCCTTTCACTTAATGGGGCTTGGATATTGTGGGGCCCTTCTCTAAAGCAGCAGGGAATAGGAGATAGCTTTTGGTCGGCACTAACTACTTTACCAAATGTGTTGAAGCGGAGCCACTAGTGGATATTAGGGACGTGGATGCCAAGAGGTTTGTGTGGAAGAATATTGTTACGCAATTTAGGATTCCCCCACCCTCATCTTGGACAATGGACTTAAGTTTGATAGCAAAACTTTCAGAAGGCACTGTTGTGAATTGGGAATCAAGAATAGGTACTCAACCCCGGCTTATCCACAAGGAAATGGACAGGCCAAGGCTGCCAATAAAGTCATAGTGAATGGACTCAAGAAGAGGTTGGATGATGCAAAAGGTGAATGGGTAGAAGAGCTGCCACATATTCTTTGGCCATTTTAGACTACCCCTCGTAGGTCCACAGGAGAAACACCATTTTCAATAACTTATGGGGCCAAGGCTATGATTCCTCTTGAGATTGGATTCCCAACACCAAGGACAAGCTTATTCACTCTAGAAAGTAATGGCAACCTACTGGGAAAGAGCCTAGATTTAGTTGAAGAACGAAAAGAAAATGCCATGGTTCAATTGGCATACTATCAGTAGAAGCTCAAACAGGGGTATGACTCCAATGTGAAGTTAAGACCATTAGCCCTTACTGACCTGGTATTGAGAAAAGTTGTGGGTACTGCAAAAAACCCAGCATGGAGAAAGTTAGGGCCTAATTGAGAAGGGTCATACCGTATCACCTCGGTAGCTGGTATAGGTGCATACTTCCTAGAAAATTTGGATGAAAATGTTGTACCACACCCTTGGAATGTAAATAACCTGTGAAGATATTATTATTAATGAAAGGCAATTCTGCCATGTTTTTGTTGGAGTTATGTGTCATCTTGGTTATTCGTTTGAATATTAAACGGAATCTTGGTCATGCTTGGCTCCTCGAACCATATACCTTGGATAAATTAATATTCTCCATTATTTGCTTAAGTGTTAAACAAAACTTTGGTTATGTTTGGTTCCTCGGACCACATGCCTTGGGCAAATTAATACTTTCCATTACTTGTTTGAATATTAAACAAAATCTTGGTCATGCCTGGCTCCTCGGACCACATACCTTGGGTAAATTAATATTCTTGGTTATTTGTTTAAGTGTTAAACAAAACCTTGGTTATGTTTGGTCCCTCGGACCACATGCCTTGGGTAAATTAATACTCTTCGTTATTTATTTAAGTGTTAAATAGAACCTTGGCTATGTTCGGTTCCTTGGACCACATGCCTTGGGTAAATTAACATACCTTTGATCATGAGAATACCAAGCAAGACCTCGGCCATGCCTGGTCCCTCGGACCACATGCCTTGAGCAAAATAACACTTCGCAATTTCACCAAGGACGAGACCTTGGCGTATGCATCATCATGAAAAAATGAGGACCCACCCTGGGTTTTGATCAAAAGACTCTGAAGGTACATTCATAAGGTGCTCTTAAAATGAGAGACCTCAAACACCCCCTTTTTTCTATTAAGTGTTTTGCTTGTCTCTAAGGACTTAGACATTCCTGTTGATTATACAGTTTTTAGTACCAACACATAGTTATTTTTCTCACTGTTTACATGGGCTTAATTTATTTGGATTAACAACAATTCATTACTATCAGCTTTTGTTAAAGTATGGGTGTTCACCCTTAGAAGCATCACCAATCTAACCTTTCAACAAAGGATAAAACAGTAACTACAGCCAATCAGAGACAAATATTGCAAGAAAAACAAAAGTTCATAAAGTAAAAGTTAATGTCTTTTCATTGAACAAAAGAAAATGTACATCATAAACAGTGGCAGACTGCCACAACAAAAGAAAAGTACAAAAAAAAAAGAAGAGAAAAATCCTAAGCTAAGCCTTGGCTGGAGGAAGGTCTTCTTTATTGATTGGCTGGGAGACGGGAGGATTAGCAGCCTTGCTTGAGGTGGCCATCTTCTCCTGTGCCACGACCTGAGACTTGACCGGCTCAGACTCCTTTGTCTTAGAAGCAGCTTCCTTGTCTTTGCCCTTGTCCTCTGGCTGAGCTCTACCCTTGCCCTTAGCCACTTCCACCCTGTGACCTGGGTCACTAGCCTTGCCAGGCTCTTTAGTGGCCTTGGGGGAAGGAAGAGAGGCCTGAGTGGTAGGAAGCTGCCCAGGTGTAGTAACAGTAGGGCAGCCTCCATCCTAAGGCCCGAAGCTGCCTCAGGAGCTTCTCGGAGGTCTTTTAGATAATAGACGTTCTTATCTTTCCTCCACTCCGAGTCAGCAGGGGCTCCAGCCACGTTCAGGGCCTCAATCCACACCTCAAGGCAGTAATCACTGCAGACCCCAACCAACTCATTAGTCAGCTGGGCCTCGGTCTCCTACACTCCAAGGTTGTAGAACTTCAGCCCTGTAGCATCCACGGCTGCTTGAGCCACCTGGGTAGCCTCCTTAGCCTTTATCAGCTCTGCCTTTAGGTCTACCACCTGCTGTTTGGTTGTGGCCAGCTCTATCTCCGTGTAGTGGAGCTTTTGATGCTGCTCCTCCACTTGCGCCTGAGCAGTCTTAAGGCCAACCTCGACATTCTTCCAATCCCTATCTGTAACAGCCAGGTTCAGAGCCAACTCCTTAATCTTACTTTCAGCGGTGGCAAGGGACTTGCTGGTCTCCGCGAGGAGGTTGTCTGCGAGCCTAGCCTTGTTTTGGGCATCTTTCACCCACTCCTCGGCCGTAAACACCTCCTGGATGGCCAGCACAAAAATGACAAGGGGATGCTCTATCAAATAAGAAAAATACAACCTAGCATGAAATCAGTAAGGCATGTCAAGAAACTTACCAATGCCGAGTCCCTCTTCAGGGACAGGAAGAGATCCTGCTGCCTCACGTTCTTTAAAGTAGCCATGTCCTTCGACAGCAATAGGGGTTGATCCAGAGCGTCGGCAATGTAATGGGCATTCCCTCTCTGGAACTCCCTGATGGAAGAGTTTTAGGGTATCACCGCGCCATCCAACTCTAGTTGAGGGTTCCAAGCAGAATTCTGGGGGTGTACCTCAGCCATGGGCTCGGTCTCTTTACTCTCGACTGAAGAGGCCTTTCCTTTGCCCATGGCTGTCTTGGGCAGCTTGGGAGGAACCCCCTCATTATGGGGGACCAACTCCCCTTCTTCCTTATCTTAAGGTTGGCAGGCGCGAAGGGGTTAACTAAAAGAGGGGGAGGAGGAGGTAGAGCAGGAGGGCGCTGAGACCCCGAGGTGTCTTTGGGCGCCGACCCCTTGGCCCTACCCGCAAGGAGTTCACAGAGGCCCTTCTTCCTCTCCAGCAGCATTTCTTCTTCTTTTTCCTTCGAACTACAAACTACACGGGCAACGACGAATCCGGAAGAACAGACGCTTGAAGATCTATTAAGCTCGTCTTCCGAATCCGAGACTTGAATCACAGGCTCTCCCTGCTCCTCTCTCTCTCTTCCTCAAGCTGGAATTGGTCTATCTCTGCTTCGAGTGACAAGCACGAAGAAGTTGTCTCTACTCTAGGAACCGCTGCTTCACGGGGAGAACGAGAGAAAGGCAGTTTGGCTTGCACGGTGCCTTTTCAGGTTAGGAATCCGGGCATTGAGACATCAATCCGAGCCAGCCGAGAATCACCTGCTCTGATCGCATTTCCCACACCTTGAAACTTATCAGACAGGGGCTTGAAGTCGAGGATGAGGTGGACAGCTCTCAGTTGTTCGTTTTCGCTCACAAACACCTTGGATCTCAACACTCTGTTGAGAGTGGGAACGTTAACAAAGTTGTGATTGGGAGCCAAGTATCTTTTATCTGCAAAAAAAAAGCCGAGAAACAAAACCACAGTTAAAAAAACGAGTCATCAGTCAGAAGGAAAGAAGACACTAAAGGAATGAAGAAAGAAGAAACCTACAAAACTAATTCCCTTGTTAGAAGACCTAAACTTAGGGTACCCCACCTAGTGCTCACTCCTGGGTTGGGCAGTGAAGACTGTCATGTCATTCACCCAAGACGATTAGAAATCTTTGATGCCACGTGTCATACTTGACGCCAAGAAGGCCGGTGCAGTTTTGAGAAGGCCATATCCTCGAATGGCAAGGCCATGGAGGCGAGCCATGGCCACATCAATGGCACATCACTAGAGGAGGCCTTATTGTAGAGGAAAAACTTCAGAGAAGGGGGTTAGCCCTGACATGACTGGAGAGATGGTAGTTGCCGCCACATTTAATGCACCCCACCAAACCCCTTGGTCGCATTTATGTGGAGAAGACCCCTGAACAGTGCTGTTTTGGTTGTTGTAACTCACAAAAGATCTAGGAATGATGTTTGATAGGACAAGCACTTGAATAGTGTTTTGCACAATCAACAAGTGGAAGGCTAAGATCAGCTGAAAAATGCTATGTAATGTAAGAGATCCTCCAATGAAGGGCATAATCTAAAAATGGTGGAAAAAGACACTGTAGCAACCAAGAACTGAAGTTGTAACTAAGTCTAAAGAAATATATTTAAGGACTACTCTCCTCAGACTTTGCCGAGGAGGGATTTTCTTTGCACACAACTGGATTTTCTTTGCTTTCTTATTATCCTTAATCTACTGTGCGCGTTGCTCAACCCATTGAAGCCTAGTTTTTAAGCCCACTCTCTACAAATTTATTGTATTGGGCTCTTTGGGTTATAATCCAGTCACTTCTTGGGCTTAGGACACAAAACTTGCCCTTATAGTTACATTTACAAACAAAGTTCACACTATCAATGTGCCATGATCCAAAATTTGTTTCTCATTTACATGTTGCTACTACATTTCTCAATCCTCATTTTTAGATATTGCTGAGTATCTTTCCACTTTCTTTTCCATTCTTGTTGATGGTGCAAGCTAAGAGAGCCATCTTTCAACAAAATCGTCCGCTAATAATAGAACTAAAATCATCAAATTTGGTGAATACTAAATTACTAATACATGGAATTAATAAAACAATTAAAGAAGTGAAAAGAAAAGGGTTATAAATTTTTTTTTTTTTTTTAAAAAACATCTTCATTTTAGTGAGAGCACTATTTTTTTATGCATAGTAGCACCTTTTGTTTTTTTAGCTGTGTGCTTTTTTTTTTTTTTTTTTTTAAATCAATAGTCCTGAAGAAAATGAGTAGGGAGTCACGTTGGTGTAATTCTTTTTATATACATTGTTGTAACTGTTGCTTTAATAGATAAGTTTGAGTTTGATAGTGGGTTTGAAAGTTGATTTGGATAAGAATAATCAATTATTTTACTGAGATTTCTATTTTATAGAAAAAAAACCGTGTTTCTTTTATTTTATATATATATATATATAATTTTTATTTTGAAAATTTAATTTATATGTGGATAATGCAATTTAAAACTTAACAGGAGAATGGTCTTATTTTTTAGGCAATGTTTTAGTGGGAGTTAGAGTTGCATTTTTATCGGATTGTCATTTCGTTTTGTCACTACTTAAACATATGGGTGTATGGGCATTTTTGAACAAAAAAAAAAAAAAATAAAGAATCCAAACAGAGAAGCCCCTTAAATAGTAACTAGCCTCATCACATGTGCTTTGTGTGTGCAACGAGACTTTTTTTTCAGCAAAAAAAAAAAAAAACTGTGTTTTTATTATATATATATAATTTTTATTTTGAGAATTTAATTTATAAATGGATAAAACAATTTGAAAATTAACAGAAGAGTGGTCCTTTTTTTAGGCAATATTTTAGTGGGAGTTAAAGTTGCTTTTTTACCTAATTATCCTTTAGTGTTGTCTCTACTTAAACATAGGAGTATATGGGCATTTTTGAACTAAAAAATTGAGGAATCCAAACAAAGAAAGCCCCTTAAATAGTAATATAGATATAAATTTTTATTTTGAAAATATAATTTATAAGTGGATAAAACGATTTAAAACTTGAGAGAGGTTCTATTTTTTAGGCAATGTTTTAGTAGAAGTTAGAATTGCATTTTTACCGAATTGTCCTTTAGTTTTATCTCTACTTAAACATAGGGGTGTAGATGCATTTTTGAACTAAAAAAATGAGGAATCTAAACAGGGGAAGCCCCTTATGTGGCGTTTGGTATGGAGGAATCCACATTACTCCTACCTTACAGATTTCTAGGAATCACATTCCTAAGAATGTAGCTATTTCTATGTTTGATTTCATTGGGAATCTCTTAAAATTCTTAGGAATATGAGATAATAATGTTTGGTTTATTCTCATAAATCTTAGATGAATTATTTATTTTTTCCATTATATCCTTGGATTTGAATGTGAACTACCAAGTCTTTTAAAAAAAATTTTCTTCTAAATAAATAATGAAAAATCAAATATAAACTATTAATTATGATAAATTCATTAAAATTATAGTCTAACATTTTAAAATAATAAGTACGATACAAAAATAACTATTTAAATTCTCAAATGCTTTTATTCTTAATAATAATTATTAAAAGAGTTTAATCCATAACAAAACAACCTGACAATTTTTTTTTTCACATATGAAACCTAAATAAAACTTTGTTAAGGAATATATCAACAGAGTTATCTATCCTATTTATATTATTTTGGCGAGAAAAGATAAAGATAAGGGAAAAGATATTGATGATTTGTTTTTATATTTTATCGTAATTGCTTAAATGATTAGGAAAAAATGTTAAAATTGTCAATTTATAAAAAATACAATTTCTTTTATGTGGCATTTGGTACGGGGTAATGTTTTAAGATTTCCAGGAATGTTTAAAGATTCCCATGTTTGGTTGCAAATTACGCTAGGGAATCAGATGCTAGGGGAATCTGGATTCCCCCCTTAAAACCCTCTCAGTAGGAATGTGGATTCCCTTTAAAACAGGTGGGAATCCACATTAAAGGGAATCCACATTTCCAAGCTTAAAAGAAATTATATTTTTTATAAATTGAAAATTTTAACCATTTTTCCTTATTATTTAAGCAATTAAGATAAAATATAAAACAAATTATTATGGATTAAACTCTTTTAAAAATTATTGTTAAAAATAAAAGTATTTGAGAATTTAAATAGTTATTTTTGTATTGTACCTGTCATTTTGAAATGTTAGACTATAGTTTTAATAAATTTGTCATAATTAATAGTTTATATTTGTTTTTTCATTATTTATTTAGGGGAAATTTTTTTAAAAGGACTTGATAGTTCACATTCAAATCTAAGGATAGAATGGAAAAATTAAATAATTTATTTAAGATTTCTGGGAATAAACCAAACATTATCATCTCACATTCTTACGAATCTGAAGAGATTTCCAATAAAACCAAACATAGAAATAACTACATTTCTAGGAATCTGGATACCAAGAATAATGTGAATTCTCTCATATCAAACGCCACATTAAGCTTGGGAATCTGGATTCCCACCTAGGGATGACAATGGGGTGAGGTGGTGCCGAAGGATGGTGTTTTCGTCCCTGCCCCGTATGGTTTTGTCTTACCCCATCCCCGCCCCGCCCCGCCCCGCTTGACGGGAAAAACCTTCTCACCCCATCCCCACCCTACCCCGTAAAACTCTACTTTTTGTTAATTTACTCTACAACTAGTACAATTTTTTAATGAAACCTATTTCATTAATAAAAATATACTTGAAATTACAACTAAATTTATCCCATCAAATCAAATCAAATTTTAGAAAAAATTGAATAATATATTCAAGTGTTTAACAAGACAATCATAAAAAAATAAAATAATAAAATAAAAATCTCATATTATAACACATAACAAAATAAAGGCAAAGAACCACATTGGGTAAAATTAAATAAACTAATATTGATATCATTGTTAAGTAGTAGGGTTTTAAGGTATGAAAAATTTACAATTATAACCCTTAACAAAGCGGGGCGGTGCGAGGATGGAGAGGGGGCGGGGCGGGGTGGGTCTAAAAAGTCTAAACCCATCCCCGCCCTGCCCCGCCCCATGGTGCTGGGCTAAAATCTTGCTCCATCCCTGCCCCACCACCTTTGCGGGGCAGAGAAAACCTGCACAGGGCAAAGCGAGAAGGGGCGGGTTAAGCAGGGCTAGAAAAAATTGTCATCCCTATTCCCACCTGTTTTAAAGGGAATTCACATTCCTACTGAGAGAGGTTTAAGGGGGAATCTAGATTCTCTTGGCATCTGATTCTCTAGCATGATTTGTAACAAAACATGAGAATCTTTAAACATTCCTAAGAATCTTAAAATATTACCCTGTACCAAACGCTACATTAAATAGTAGTATAGATAATTTCCTACCATCTGTATTGTTTATGGGAACTTTGTCAATGAAGCCTAAATCAGCAGCTGGGTTCTTTGGAGGCCGAAGCAAAAGCTTATAAATTGGAGATTTTGTCTGCTAAAGATATGGGCTTTCATAATGCAATCTAACAGGGCCAACTAATTTCATGATTGTGTATTAGCCAGTATGACATATATTAAAACCATCATTTCCAGAAGTATTGCTTCTGTTTTTTTTTAAAAAAAAAAAAAAATCTGTTTGCCGCTTTAGTTGCTACGAGAACTGTGGTATAATTCAGCAATTTCCTTGATTGAATTATTTAATCCCACTAGTTATCAATATAAATAGGATACTTCCTGTAAGAAATATATCGAAGGGTTGTCATTGGGTTAGCAATTCTACAGCAGAAATATGCAAAATGCTTCCCGTAAAAAATATATCATAGAGAATAGAATTTATGGTGGTGTGTTGTCAAAACAGATGAGGAAGTAAACAAAAACATACTCAGAGACGTTAAGAGGCAAAATGGAGATTAGCAAGAAAATTTAAGGATCCCTCCTCAACAAAGTCTTTTGTGTTAACTACCGATTGGAATTCTCATAGAGTCAAAAGCTAGGCGGATTTTCTTTTCTGCAGAATTGGTGTTGAGTCTCTGGGAGTAGTGTTTTTGGGGTTGTATCAATTTGTCATAGCTAATATGATATAGTGTTACCCCCTGCCTCAGGCAAACATAGACTTGGTTTATAGTGGTTCTATTGTGCTTCAATGAAATTCATCTTAATTTTAAAAAGTAAATAAATAAATAAACTGTGCTAAGGATTAGCATGGAACCAGACACAATCACCACCATAGAAAGTTGTTTGACAATCATAGAAAGTCATTATGAGAAATTAAAGTATAACAAATCAACAATGTCCATAGCCTTACATTCATCATATGGTAACATCAGTGGGGTACTTAATTTTCCAGGAGAAACATTTCGATTTCATACCTGCTCAATAAGATTGGCAGCTAATAAGAGAAAAAAGTTGTTTATCTAAATCCATTTTAAAAAAAATTTTCCTCTCTAAATGTGAAATATGTTTGAATCATAACGATGCTAAGTAAATGGACAATCAAAGGAAAAATTCAAATCTTATTTTATTTGTTCTTTCTATAAAAGAGGGGGAAAATAATGACATTATCTATGAGCACTATAGGAAACCTCTGATCTCCTGGCATACTTTTGAGGAACATTTCCTTTATAACAGCCCCTTTGCACTGAATCTCTTCTGCAATTTTTTCGGGTTGCCTAGCACAAGTGTTCAGCTCAAATGTTGAAAGATGACCATGCTAACCACAAACATAGTGGAAGATGATTGTGCTAACCACATCAACATATTCAACTGCACCTAATAATTACACATAAGCATGAGCTGCAACATTATCAACTCATCTGTCAGCCTCTGGTGAAGAGTTGTAGTAAGGTTTGCAAGCAATCCAATTTAGTGAATGTTAACACAGCAGCAAACACCACTCCCACTGCAACCCCGTAACTTCCTTTTTGTGTCTCCAACCTTACTGCTCTCTTGATAATTCTTCCAAAGGTTGGGAGTAATTCCCCATTAGCAAACACCATCACATGGTCTAGACCTGTGTACTCAATTCCTGCGAGTATGGATCCAATTGTGGATAAAGGACCTGTTAACCCAATTAGGGCAGCAGCTGCAATGGGCCTGTGCCAGTGCCCAGTGGAAAGTAGCCCCAATTATGCAGCTGCAACAGAAGGGAACCCATGTAGAGAGACAAGAAGGACCATGTGAGCTTTTGATGCAGCCACTTGGAAGCCCCTCAGCCAAAGCATGAAAAGCATCTGCCGCACATGACATGAATGACTGAAATGTGTGACCATTCACCGGGAAAGTAGTTACCGTAGGCAAGTTATTCACCGAAGCTCTTTTGCGACCCGCAAGCTTCAATACGCTAGAACCTGTAGCTTGGACGAATGCAGCTCCCATTGCAAGCAGTATTGCAAGAGGCATAAATCCCATTTTGAAGAGAAAAGTTGCTGTGATGGTCACCAAGTACTAGGGACAAAGGCAATGCCAGAAGCTACACTCATTAGAAAAGCATGCTGAAGATGGAAAGCAAGGGCAAATGCAACAAGAACAATTCCACCAAGAAATGGCCCAAGACCAAAAAGTAAGGAAACAAAGAAGCCAAAAGCATCCTCTGAGCTGAAATGCAGAGAAACTAAAATTAGTCAAAAAAAAAAAAAAAAGGAAATGCAACCAAAGTCGCTTTAAGAGATGTTTTCCTTCTTATTTGGCATTTAACAGAAAAAAAAAAATTATTTATTTGTTTTTTATATTGGTTCGAAATCCTAATGCTATTACCCTACCCTCCCCTCCTTGTACCCCAAGCACTTATGTGCGTGAGAGGTACCAATCCTTCTTATATGGCAGTATCAATATAATATTAAAAAATAATGTGACTTCACCTGAGCCACAAGAATCCAGACTTATGTTCACCGCAAAGTTTAAAAAATGTCATATCAAAATGATCTGTCTGTGAATCAAAACTATCATGCAGCCAACTGAACTTTTGGTGAGGGCTCATGGTCGAAAAACTGAACTAGAAGAAATAATTTCCAAACCTTAAGGAAGATTAAGCCCCAAAATTTAGGCTCAGATCAAGAAATTTCAAATCATCTTTAAACAAATGAATGAAATGATATATAGGAGGGCAAAGCACATCAATAGTGGGCAAGAAACAGGTAACATAATAATTTCATCATACAAACTACGAAGACAAAGTTGAGGCTTGGAGAACAAGCGGTTGACAACTAATTTGGAAGCTTCAAGAAGTACTAGAGACTTGTATTTTATTAGTTTATTTTCATGTGCATGTACTAGCTTCTAGTAGTGCTACGATTTTATTTTCTTGAGGCCGTACTGGCTTGTAGTACTTCTATGACTACTATGATGTTTAATATGATAAATTGTGGATCAGTTTTTACCGCCCCTTGAATATATTTTTTTTCTTTTTTGAGATAATAACGTGCTGTTAACTCTGCAGTTTGAATTCTTTGTGCATAAAAAGATACAAATTTAGCTACAAGGCCTTTGGCTAACGCCTTGAATACTTAGCAAGTCTGTCTAGCTGCAATTCAATTTTAAAAGGGGTTTTGACTAGTTTGGGAAATTAATAGACAAGCCTAAGCCTAACAAGTCCAAATTAAAATTATAATCATATATATATAGTCAAAACTTACAGAAAATTCAATTAGATTTTAATTGGATTTTCAATTTTGCGCCATGTGTCCTATTTAATTTTTGATTTTGTGCCAACTAAATTATTAAGCGTAAAAATTGAAGAGTCCAAATTCAATTAAATTATAAATTGAAGTCCAATTTTTCGCCATGTGTCCATCTAAATTTTTAATTTTTATGGCAAGTGAATTATTGGATACAAAAATCGAAGAGTCTAATTAAAACTAATTAAATTCTAAATCACACACACACACACACACACACACACACACACACACACACATAATGAGAAATCATTACATAGTTTAGAAATGTATGGTTTTAAAAAAGTGTACACTAATATCATGTATAATTTGACCATCTTCTATAAAAAAGAAAATGTATAAGTTGAACTATATAATTGTGATTATTTTTAATTGTACACGTGCATATGCACGGTGCTACACACTAGTTAAGTTAAAATACTAAAGCTCACATTAACATCTGGTACTTCAATTATTTCATTATCAAATTTAACATATTCCATTTTGGATAAAGTTTAGCTATAAAATTGGTTGTAGCTTAAGGTTACAACCTCACCCAATAAAATAAATATTACAACATATTTTAAAAATCTAACCATTGAGTTGCATATTCTTTAATACACATGTTAAATTTTGTGTCAATCGGATATTATTTACTATATGATCTATGAGTTTATATTTTGTGCATAATTTTAAATTACAAAAACTTGCAATTTAAAAAATGTATTGATGTCCTTCTCAAAAAAAAAAAAAATATTGATGACGTAATTATTGATCTTTAATTTTCTTAAAATTTTGCAAACATAGAAGATATAAGAAGAAAATGTAATCCTATGGTGGATTTTCCAAATTTCATCTCCAATAAAAAGATATTGACTAAATTTGTAGCTTAAGGTTGCAATTAATTTTGTAACTAAATTTTGTCCTTCCCTTATCTAGTGTCTCAACCTGAGATTCAGTCACATAAATAAGAAACTATGATACCATCCTTTAATTTTTTTTTTTCTTTTTACATGAGTAATATTTCCTATGAGCTACCGAACCAATGCCATGCTTTATTTATTTGATAAGCAATAGATTTTATTTTGGTAACAGTTAAAAGAATGATGTTAATTGCAAGAGAATTAGAAGATTTTTCGGTTACTGCTTATCTAGTTTGGAAGCAACGAAATTGCCTTGTCTTTGAAGGATCCAAAAATAAAATAAAAATCCGGGTTTAATTTGAGATCCGTTTAAAGTATAGGGTTCAAAGTGAAAGTTTATTGCTTTTCAGCTTGTTGGAAAACATTAAGGATCTGTTTAGATGCTGCTTATTTTGTTAAAACTAAAAACTTATTACTAAAAGTACTGTAAATAAATGTAAAAATTAGCTGAAATAGTACAGTGAGGCCCATGAATAGTAGCAAAAATAAACTGAATAGTGAAATAATTTTCATTTTTCATTGGTATCCAAACAGCTAAATAAAATAAAAAACGAGGATAAGTATGATATGAAATCTCTTTGTCGCACAATGGCAATTCTTGATGATGATTATAGAATCCAGGTTCAAATCCTGGCAGCCGAAAGCTCTCTTTTTGTTGTTGTATTTTTAATGGGCCTGACGAGATTAGATCTTATCGTTGGGCCCACTCTTCTTAGAAACTCAGTAATGGCCCACTTAATTTTTATTTTTTAAACAGAATAATAAATAAAAATATATTGCATAAAGAAAAGAACCTATGCTAATCAGATACACCCAAAAGCTCTTTTTTTTTTTGGTTGTATTTTTAGTGAGCCTGACGAGATTAGATGTTGTCATTGGGCCCACTCTACTAAGGAACTCAATATTGGCCCACTTAATTTTTTTTAACATAATAATAAATAAAAATATATTGCATAAAGAAAAGAACCTATGCTAATCAAACACACCCTCGCTTTCATTGCTTTTAGATTTAAAAAAGATATTATTAATTTCTTTATGGTGTGAGTACTAATTGTGGATTACAATTTTCTTTTTATTGTAATGCAATAGATTTCTAGTTTTTATGGGTTTTTTTTTTTTTTTTTTTAGAAGATACTTGAGTGATTACTCAAATAGGTGGAATATTAGCTAAGACTGGAATTGGAAGGTTGCGAATGTATTGTCTTCAAATAGATTGAAGAGGGTGTTACCTTAAATTATTTCGGACTCACAAGAGTGCTTTTGTTCCAGGATGGCTTTTAACTGATGATGTTTGCATTTGAGATGCTTCATTTGATGAGTATGAGGAAAAAAGGATTAAATGGGCAAATGGCTTTAAAGCTTGATATGAGAGGTGCATGATAAAGTTGAATGGCCTTAAACTTTCAGCTATATTGATTTTTTTTTTCTTCCTTTCTATCTTTGCTTATCTGGTTTGGAATCAATGAAATAGTATTATCTTTGAAGGTACAATGATACTGTATCAAGTGGGTCATGGATTTTCAGTAGCAATAATAACAATGACATGTTCTTCTACTGCCAGATATTATAACGCAGCATATGTCAGTGTCAAGAGCCTCAAATTATGTTTTTTTTATTATCAATCCTAGGATGTTGTGTGTGTTCTGTGAAATCATTTGTTGGGTTTTTGATATTTTTAATGAAATTCTACCATTTCTATCCAAAAAATGGAAAATCATAAAAAAGCTACCTTTATATCTTTAAATGTGCCTTGCCCATATGCCCATATTACAATCCACAATTTTATTGAGGAGGAGGTTTCAAAAGAATAAAAAATTTTAGCGGTATTTTTCGGCGTGCGGCGACAGAAGGCGGCAAGCATGTAGCGATGTGTGGGCGGCGAGCGGTGGCGGGGCTCCTCTCTCTCTATCTCTATTGAACTGTCATTTGATTGTTAAGTACAAATGGTGTTAGAATAATTTGGGTAGGGGTTTACTTGCATTTATGGTATAATACAATATTTTATAAAGAATAAGACATGAAATCCGCTGTAGCACCACCACACACCCTTAGTGCGATGGTCACTTCACAAGTATAAGTGCTTATGGGGTGTGGGGGGTAAGGGCCGGGGTTCAAGACTCTAAGAGGGAGCTTCACACACATATACACTTAGATTAGGCTAGAGTATAAATTCTATCTTGTATAAAATAAAAATAAAAAAAATCCGCTATAGCACATTGGCAATTTAGAATGAATATTGAATCCGAGTTCAAATCCTGGCAGCGGAAAATCTTTTTTACTGTTTTTTATTGGGTCCGTACATGAGAATTGACGACTTCTCATTAGGCCTACACTTCTTACAAAACCCAATATGAGCGGCCCACTTTCTTTCCTTTTTTTTTTTAAAAAAAAAAATGGTTCATAAATAAAAGCAGTAAATATGCTCACTTTCAGTGTGTGTTTTTTTAAGGGTAAATTGCAAATTACACCCTTAAAATTTTGGGATGTTTGGATTTTACACCCTGAAATTTCAAAATTTGATTTTTACCCCTGAAGTTTGGGGTGTTTGGATTTTACACTTTAACGTTTCAGAATTTGGATTTTACCCCCTAAATTTTGAAAGTATTTGGATTTTACACCCCAAAATTTTGAAACTTTAGGGTGTAAAATCCAAACACACCCAAACTTTAGAGAGTAAATCTAGAAACCTCTAAAATTTAGGAGGTAAAATTCAAATTCTGAAAAGTCAGGGTGTAAAATCTAAACACTCCCAAACTTTAGGGTTGTAATTTGCAATGAAGAGGGTTTGATGTCATTTGAGCTATGCTATCAGTGTTGAGTTTAGGGCATATGTTATAGAAAATCAATCATATATTCACATTGTTCTTGTTTCTAAAGTTCGTAACCTAGAGAATATGACCAAGTTCAGACCAATTTCCTTATGTGATGTTTTAAATTAAAGTAGTTGCAAAGATATTGACTAATAGATTGAATAGGGTGCTACCTTGGATTATTTCGGACTCATGTAGTGCTTTTGTTCCAGGATGGCTTATAACTGATCAAGTTCACGTTTGAGATGCTTCATTTGATGAGTACAAGAAAAAAACGACGAAATGGGAAAATGACTTTAAAAGCTTGATATGAACAAAGCCTATGACAAAGTTGAATCGCCTAAAACTTTTAGCTATGTTGATTTTTTTTTTCAATCACTGCTTATCTGGTTTGGAATAAGAAATAGTCTTGTCTTTGAACGTCTCAAGTGGGAAGTAGGTCATGGATTTTCAACAGCAACAACAATTGGGCCATTTTCTTATACTACTAGATAATATAATCCAGCATATGTCACTGTGTCAAGAGCCTCAAATGGTGTGTGTGTGTGTGTGTGTGTGTGTGTGTGTGTGTGTGTTTTATCAATCCTAGGATGTTGTTGTGTGAGTGTTCTGTGAAATCATTTGTTGGGTTTTTGATAATTTTAATGAAATTCTACTATTTCTATCCAAAAAAAATAAAAGCCCACTTTTTTATATCTTAAAATGTGTCTTGCCATATGCCCATATTAAAAAATCTACAATTTTTATTGAGGAGGATGGTTTAAAGACAAAGATGAACAAAATTTACCAGTGATTTCCGGCGTGAGGTGACGGAAGGCATGCCATGTGAGGTGGTGTGTGGTGGCCGGGATCCTTAATCTCTCCTCCGATAAAGTGAACTGAACTGTCCTTTTATTATTTAGTACAAACGGTGTTAGAATAATTTGGCTATAGGGCCTAGGGATCTAATTGTTATTTCAGAAAGTTCAGGGTTTAGCTCCTTTACTTGGAATTTTGGGTTTAATAGAATTTATAATGATAAGTATGACATGAAATCCGTTGTAGCACATTGGCAATTCATAACGAATATTGAATTTGGGTTCAAATCCCGACAATGGAAAATTATTTTTTGCGGTTTTTTTTTTATTAGGTCTGTGCATGAGAATTGAGATCTTCTCTTTGGGACTATGCTTCTTACAAAACCCAATATGAATGGCCTACTTGATTTTTTAAATTTATTTTTTTTAAAAAAAATATGTTCATAAATAAAAGAACCTATGCCAATCAGAGTTATCAAACACACCCAATATGCTCACTCTCATTGTTTGTTTTATTTTTATATTATTTTGTTTTGTTTTTGACTATTTATTTTATATAGTAGCTTTCAAATTTCAATTAAGAGAACATATTAGTGCCAATAGCCTTATAACTCAACCAAAATCTTTTGATATTTTCAATGGAGACATAAAGTTTAAATCCCCTCATTCCCATAACTGAAAAATAAGGCTTGTATTAGTGGATTTAGGTGTGAGAGGTAAAGGTAGAGGGCTAATTAGGGTATGTGCTACAAAATGCAAATGGTTATAAGAAACAAAACATGATAAGTGAGTGTTAAACTCGGGATTTTTGTAAACCTAAAAATGGATAGAATATTTAGATCCATCTCATTGGTCAGCTCCCGATCAAGTATACCTCCCGATATCCCTGATATTATTAATGAAGAAAATTATTCTATTGAAGAAGAAAGCTGCTTAGACTTTAATAAATGGGCTATTCCTAAAATTAATGTTAATGCAATTTATAAAACAAGCTGGCTCAATTCTGCTTTAAAACTGAATTTAAAGTTAAGACCATTAAACGGGCTTATGCCATATCTAGAGTTGATGAGAAATGTTGTTTGTTTAACAAGAATCTATTCATGAATTTCTTACTAAAGGATATAGATTCTTGCATATTGGATCTATTCAAGTTGCTATTAAGCCACTAACTCGTAATAGTGTTAATGATTCAGTTTTGTGATGTTTACGTGATGCTAGCTAGATTTAGAAAATTCGAAACTAGCATACTTGGTATGATTCAGTCATCTTCGTTTAACAGCCCTTTTCATTTTGATTGTTTCTAATTTAACTCTTGCTTTAGATGATCGTCATAGTGCTAAAGCTTTAACGTTAAATATCCTAACTTCTGGTTATGATATGGATGAAGGTACTAAACCTCTTGCAATTGTTTGTTATGTTTATTATAAATTGTTAAAAACCAATTTAAAGCCTCATGCTAGAATTCAACATTCCGGTATAAAACCTTACTAATTCAAAGTTCTACACTTGATGCTAAAATTTTATTGGCGGTTTTCGGCGTGCTATGGCGAAAGGCGTGCCACGTGTGGGAGACAAGTGGTGGCCGGGCTCCTCTCTCTCTCTCTCTCTCTCTCTCTCTCTCTCTCTCTCTCTCTCTCTCTCTCTCTCTCTCTCTCTCTCTCTACTGTAATAGCATGAATTGATCTGTCTTTTTATTGTTAAGTACAAACGGTGTTAGAACTTTGAATAATTTGGAGGTAAATTGATATTTTAAAAAGTTCCTTAGCTCCTTAACTTGGAAGTTAAGGAATAATAGAATATTTAATGATATATAAGACATGAAATCCTCCGTAGCACATTGGTAATTCCATCGAATCTATTGATTGAATCCGAGTTCAAAACCCGGCAATGGCAAAATCATTTTTTCTGTTTTTTGTTTATTGGGTCAATGCATGAGAATTGATATCTTCTCATTGGGCCCGCATTTATTAGAAAACCCAATATGAGTTAAAACCTTTCGGTACCATATTGATGCATGTTTTCTTTAGTTACTTGCCTTTCCTATTTCGTGTTTGGAACATGTGGGGGATTGTTGGTGTGGGTGTGTGTGTGTTTCAAACACTTTTTATTATTATTTATCTTCTGGCCGTTGGGCATTTATGAGTAAAATAGCCGTTGAGCAATAACAGACAATATAACCGTTGGGATTTTATGAGTTATTAGTTACCAATAATTATAGATCATTATTGTCATGAATAGCCTATATAATACCCATCACCACACCCTTTCCTATAAGATATATTTTACTACGCTATATTTGGATATACACAATTCTATTCTCTTTTTTTCCCACATATTTTTTTACAATTTATATTTGTTCTAAGGAAAGGCAATAGAGAGTTGTTCTTGAACCTCCATGAGTGGAAGTGCATCTATCACAAAGATTGACGCTATAGTCTAATCCTGGAGGGTTGTTTGGTCAAGACAACCAGTCTCACTAAGTTTTACTCTAGGTGGCATGAATCAACTTTTAAAGACAATACTTTCGCAGCGTGATTCCATAACACTGTGAGATTGTTCATATATATATATTATTATTTTTTTCTTGCTGATTTGCATTCTCTAAAAAATACGTGTGATATTATTTGTTGTATCAAAATTTGTTTATTCACTAAAATATTTCTACCATAACACACAAATGACATTGGTATTTGTATGGTACATAAATAGAATATTCAATGATAAATAAGACATGAAATCTGTTGTAGCACATTGGTAATTCCATCGAATCAATCGATTAAATCCAAGTTCAAATCCCGGCAGCGAAAAATCATTTTTGCTGTGTTTTTTTGTTGGGTCAATGCATGAGAATTGACATCTTGCAGCGAAAAATCATTTTTGCTATGTTTTTTATTGGGTCAATGCATGAGAATTGACATCTTCTCATTGGGCCCGCATTTATTAGGAAACCCAATATGAGTTAAAACCTTTCGGTACCATATTGATGCATGTTTTCTTTTGTTGCTTGTCTTTCCTATTTCGTGTTTGTAACATGTGGGGGATTGTTGGTGTGGGTGTGTGTTCCAAATACTTTTTCTACAATTTATATTTGTTCTAAAGAAAGGCAATAGAGGGTTGTTCTTGAACCTTCGTGAGTGCGTCCATCACAAAGGTTGACACTATAGTCTAATTTTGGGGGGTTGTTTGGCCAAGAGAACCAGTCGCACTGAGTTTTACTGCGGGTGGCATGAATCAACCTTTAAAGGCAATGCTTTCGCAGCATGATTCCATAGCACTGTAAGATTGTTCCTATGCTTTCGCAGCAGGATTGGTGGTCAATTGATATTTTAAAAGTTCAGGGCTTAGCTCCTTTACTTGGAAGTTGAGGTTTAATAGAATATTTCATGATAAATAAGACAAGAAATCTGCTGTTGCGCATTGGTAATTCCATTGATTCTATTGATTGAATCCGGGTTCAAACCCCGGTAGCAGAAAAATCATTTTTGCTGTTATTTTTATTGGTTCAATGCATGAGAATTGACATCTTCTCATTGGGCCCGCATTTATTAGAAAACCCAATATGAGTTAAAACATTTTGGTACCACATTGGTGCATGCTTTCTTTACTTGCCTGCCTTTCCTATTTCATGTTTGTAACATGTGGGGGATTGTTGGTGTAGGTGTGTGATCCAAATACTTAGGATACATTTGGTACACTAAATGTAGATTACATTAGGAATAATAATCTTTATTACTGGGAATAAAAATCATTGTAATGGAATAACCATTACTATTCATAAGTTTGGTTGTTACATATGGAAAGCTTGTAAATGATGATGTATAAGGAACTTTATATTTTTTAAAATATATTAATTCTAAAACCTATTATATGTACTAAGGAATAGTTATTACATCCATTTTAAAGAGAAATGACTATTCTTCAATTTAAAGAATAGTTATTCCAATGTAATAACTAATCCATGTAATAAAGATGTAACCAAATGACCAAATTGCTATTATACATGAATAACTATTCCATTACAGGGGCTATTACAGCATACCAAACGTACCCTTATTATTAGTATTTATTTTCTAGCCATTGGGAATTTATGAGTAAAACAGCCGTTGGGCAGAAATGGACAATATAGCCGTTGGGCTTTTATGGGTTTTTAGTAACCAATAACTATAGATCATTATTGTCATGAATACCTTATATATTACCTATCATCACACCCTTTCCTACAAGATATATTTTACTACTCTATATTTAGATATACACAATTATATTCTCTTTCTCTCTCACATATTTTTCTACAATTTATATTTATTATAAGGAAAGGTAATAGAGGGTTGTTCTTGAACCTTCGTGAGTGGAAGTGCGTCCATCCTAAAGGTTGACGCTATAGTCTAATCCTAGTGGGTTTTTTGGCCAAGAGAACCAATCGCACCGAGTTTTACTCTGAGTGCCACAAATCAACCTTTAAAGACAACACTTTCGCAGCGTGATTCCATAGCACTATGAGATTGCTCCTATATTTACACACACACACACACACACACACACACATATATATATATATATATATTCTTGTTCTTTCTAATTTGCATTCTAGATAAAATAGTTGAGATATTATTTGTTGTATTAAAACTTGTTTATTCACTAATATATTTCCAACATAACACACAAATGACATGGGCATATGTATGGTACATAAACTGAATAGGCACAGATGCATTTCTTTCTTCAATAAGTAGAGACACAAGTTTTCCTCATTCATGTCAGTGAGTTACATATTTTGAAACTGATGAGTACTCGAGTTTATAAAACTCGAGTTAAATGTGGCATTTTATATTTTTTAATTCCAGGTCAGCAAATGCCACTATGGCAGATTTTTATGGAACTTTATTTTCATAAACTTGAGTTACGTGTCAAACTCGAGTTTTGAAAAGGTGGTAGATTGCTAAATATTTTTGAAACAATGGTATTTGGCCATTTTGGCCTCGGAATCAATAAAATAGTATTGTCTTTGACAGTACAGTGATATTGTATGAAGTGGATTTCGCCATATATTGTTATTTGGCCATTTTGGCTTCGGAATCAATGAAATAGTATTTTCTTTGAAGGTACAATGATATTTTATCAAGTGGGAAGTGGGTCATGGATTTTCAACAGCAACAACAACTGGGACATGTTTTTCTATTGCCAGATATTATAACCCAGCATATGTCACTGTGTCAAGAGCCTTAAATTGTGTTTTTTTATTATCAATCCTAGGATGTTGTTTTGTGTGCTTTGTAAAATCATCTGTTGGTTTTTTTTTCTTATAATTTTAATGCAATTCTACTATTTCTATAAAAAATAAAAAGGAAAAAACCATAAAAGCCCACTTTTATATCTTAAAATGTGTACTGGCCATATGCTCCATATGACAATCCACAATTTTATTGAGGAGGTTTCAAAAGAATTGAAAGACAAAGATGAAAAAAATTTACCGGTGGTTTTCAACATGCTGTGGCAAAAGGCGTGCCATATGTGGGCGGCGAGCGGTGGTTGGGCTCCTCTCTCTCTCTCTCTCTCTCTCTCTCTCTCTCTATTGCAAAAGCATGAACTGAACCGTCCTTTTATTCTTAAGTACAAACGGTGTTAGAACTTAGAATAATTTGGGGGTAAATTGATATTTTAAAAAGTTCGAGGCTTAACTCCTTTACTTGGAAGTTAATGTTTTATAGAATAGCTAATGATAAATAAGACACGAAATCCGTTGTAGCACATTTGTAATTCCATCGATTCTATTGATAGAATCCAGTTTTGAAATCCCGGTAGTGGAAAAATCATTTTTGCTATTTTTTTTAGGGTCAATGCATGAGAATTGACATCTTCTCATTGGGCCCGCATTTATTAGAAAACCCAATATGAGTGGCCAAAATTTTTTTTTACAAAAAATATGTTTATAAATAAAACAACCTATGCTAACCAAAGTTATCAAACATGGCCAATATGCTCACTTTCAGTGTTTGTTTGTTTTTTCATTATTGCTTTCAATTTAGAGAACATGTTAGTGCCACGCACACACAAACACGTAGATATATGTACACACACACACACACACTTTATCTAAATCCTTGCATCTAAGAAAAAACCTAGCCGATATCCCATGCGACGCCTGGTATATTTCCCAAAAATATGCAAGAAATTATCCTATAACCCATTTGATTCATCAATATTATTATTGTTAGTCATAACCAATTTACAAAGATTGCTAGTAAAACTAAATTCATACTAAACCCTAGCCCCTACCCATTTTTCGGATTTCAATGCTGGGTATCCTTTGTCATGTAGTGTTTTGTTATGAATTGTAAGAAGAGAAATGAGCAAATACATTTTACAATGTTTAGAAATCATAGACCTCAATATAAAAGAAAAAAAGTACTACCGTCCACGCCAATGTTCAAGGACATGCCTTAGAGCAATACATTATTATAAAAATAGCTAAATAGAAAGCACATAAACAATATATGTACTACTTCATCAACAATTATAAAATTAACGCCAAATACAAAGAAACATAAAGAATCATATTTAAGCATCAAATTATGTGGTAGGAGGCTATGTAATCTATAATTTCTTTCCCGCTTAGTGGGATAGCTTACCAATAAGTTATTAAAAAAAAACCAATCAACATTTAGAGAAGGAGACAACTGAAAGGAGAAGAAGATGAACCATGGGGTTGGGAAGTTGTACTTCACAGATTGAAACTTAAGGACGTACTTCTTGGTTTGGATAATTTCATGTGTATTAAGATGAGATGGCATGAATGGCTATGATCATGTGTATATAAAGAACGAGAAGTGCAAGAGGATAAAAACCAAATAATCTTGAAAGAAAAGAGATGAGACGTTATCTTTTAATTGGTGTTTAGTCTTGAAACAATGAATAAAAGGAAACAAAGAGTTATTATCTTTTAATTGGTGTCTATTTAGCACAAAAAGAGTCAATATCTTTTAATTGGTGTCTATTCAATAAACAAAGAGTCATTATCTTTTAATGTGAGAGAATCCTAAAAAAGATAGAACTCCGTACTCTCCCACGTGAGATGTATGTTTTTATATATATTTATTATTGATTGATTATTGATTGATTGATTGATGATTTGAAGAGAAGCAATCAACTTAGAATAATACTAATTTTTTTGAGAGAAAGGTAAGGAAGAATAATACTAATTTAGGTCAATCATTGACATCACTTTTTTACTCATTCTTTTTTATTATCTCTCCATTTTTAAAACAAGCAGTGTATAACATGATTTAAAGTTACGTTTTCAAGTTACACATGGTATATAACATGATTTTCCATTTTAAAATACCAAATTTTATTTAAAATTCAGTTATTTATTTATTTATTTCATCACAATTTTTTTATAAAAAAAATATAAATATTTTCTAAGGGTTAATACCCTTAAGGAGCAACTATAGCAAATTCCACATTTTTAGGTGATTTTTTTTTTTTTTTTTGGTTATTTATCTCTATATATTAATAAGATTTAGAAAGTTAGTTACTTCTACATCTATTGACTAAAATACCCCTAATATTTCATATTATCATTACACTTAAAAAAGGGCATATAAGTAAATTCAATAGCTAAATTCAATTTTTTTTTAAAAAAAATCCCACGTACAGCCCCACTACCAAGCATTTATACAGCCTTCTAGTAAATTTTTAGGGTTTTAATTTTAAATTGACAAAAATCAAAAACAATAAACCTACGGAATAAAAACTCCCACTAAATAGTAGATAAATACAAAGTTACTATAAAAAAAAAAATAAAAAAAAAAATCCTACACGTTACTTTCAAAAAAACTCCCCACACGTTAGTTTTGATTTTGCTCAAAATTCAAAAAATTTCTTTTGGCAAAATTTATATGAACAAAACACCTCACAGTTACTTTTGTTAAGCCTGCGTTCTTTTTATTTTTTATGGAAGCCTATGTTTTATTTGAACTCAAATTACTTTTATCTATACTACTATTTAAGGGTTTCTCTTATTTGAATTTTTCATTTTTTAGTTCAAAAATGCCCCTACACTCCTATGTTTAAGTAGAGACAAAACTAAAGGACAATTTGGTAAAAATGCAACTCTAACTCTCACTATCTTCTCAAAAAAAAAAAAAAAACTCTCACTAATACATTGCCCAAAATACCCTCATCATACCCATCTACAAGTTTTCAACTAATGGAGATAAATAGGTGAATTAAAAATCCTACACTTTAAGACCCACAAACTCACGTATACTGCCAGTTTCTATCTCACTTTTTATCTCTCATTCTTCTTCAGATTGGAGGCATTTAATTTAGCTTTACATCCTCCTATATTTTTCTTCAGATTGAAGACATTTACTGTCAGAGGCTCCAACAGCTTTTTAGGTTCTATCTTTTCATGGTGGCTTTTCAGGAGGGTTTGTGCTTGAACTGGCTGCTTGAAAAAGATTATTTGTAAACTCCTTTTTTGAGTTTTTTTTTTTTGTTGAATTTACGGTATTTTTTATTAGGGGAATTGAGCTACTTGGATGAGAATTAAGACTAATTGGTTTTGCATTTATGTGTGTAGGTATTGGATAAGATTCCATTCAACAAGACTCTCTCTTTTTATGCATTCAGGTACTTATATATTATTCTTCTCTATTTTGGTCCAAGAACTTAATATTTAATGTGATTTTAGATTGCTAACACTTTCTCTGGTTTTTGGGTTATAGATTTGGTGAACAATTTGGGTACAATTGCGAGGTCTGGGACCAAGGAATTCATGGAGGCATTGCAGGTTGGAGCGAATGTGTGCATGATTAGTCAATTTGGTATTGGGTTTTAAGGGAATTAAGTTGCTTGAAGTGGTAATTTACGCTACTTTGTTTTTAATGTAATTTACGCTACTTTTTTTTAAGGAGTATTATGTAAACAAGTTTTCCATGTAATTTACGCTTTTAAAAAAAATAATAATTTACGCCACTTTTTTTTAGAGGGTATTATTATATATTTGATGTATCATGTTAATAGTTACCCAATTTAAACCTCACATGAAGTGGTTGTTATCTAAGAAATTGTTATAGAAAAATTTCTTTTGTAACATAAATTATATTTATCATTTGTATAATTCTATGTGAAATTTTATTTACATTTTTTTTATAATTATTAATTTACTACTCCATAAAAAATGTTACGTACATTTTTTCAGTTTTAAGAGTAATTGATATCTTTGAAATTTAAACTCTTTTTAACTTTTGTCATGGATGTGTAGTAAGTGGCTAACTATTATTGATTTTTTTACCGTAAAATAAATATATTTGAAATTTAAACTCTTTTTCACTTTTGTTATGGATGTGTAGTAAGTGGCTAACTTTTAGGATTAAAACAGTACATGTAGCTTTTAAACTTTGAATTTGAAAAAAAAAATGGTGGTCGGGTAGTTTTTAAACGTGGGATAGAAAGTGGGATTTTTTTAAAAAAAATAGTACATGGATAGAACATGAGATTTTTTTAAATGTGTAGTTTTTATTTTTTTGATAAATTTTTAAATAAGGATAGGATCACACCAATTCCCCACCTTAATCTTTTAAATTTCCCTAAAATTTAGCATTTTATTTGCTTTCAAAATTAGATATGTTAGTGCCTAAATATAAGGATATGGATGGAGAAGTTATAGTAGTGGTTTTATAGTAGGAGTCTTTTTTTCCAAAATATGGAAGAGATTTAAATAAAAAAAAGAAGAAGAAGAGGAAAACGTGAATTTGAAAAAAAAAGAAAAGAAAAGAAGTTTTGGAGTGGATCTTTTCCGTGGCTTGCTTCGAAAGTTGGACTTAGAAGCAATTTTTTAAATAAAAAGTAATTGTTTTGAAAAGAAACGAAATATTTACCAAGTACTATTATTAGAGTTCACCTCATGCTATCTCCCTATGTTTTTTATTTCAAAAAAAAAAACCCAATTGTGTAGTATAATTTGCCCAATTCCTTTTAAAAGTTTTAAACGTGCAGTTTTTTTTTTTTTTTTTTTCTTCTTCTGGATAAAATTTTAAATAAGGATAGTGTCACACCAATTTCCACCTTAATCTTTTAAATTTCCCTAAAATTTAGCATTTTATTTTCTTTCAAAATCAGATATGTTAGTGCCTAAATATAAGGATATGGATGGAGAAATTATAGTAGTGGTTTTATAGTAGGAGTCTTTTTTTTTTTTTTTCCAAAATATGGAAGAAATTTAAAAGAAGAAAAAAAAAAGTGGTCAGGTAATTTTTAAACATGGGGTAGAAGGTGAGATTTTTTTTTTAAATAGTACATGGATAGAACATGGGTGTAAGGATTGGATTTGGATCCCCGGTCTAAAGGGAAATAGGATCCTAGCCCAAAGAGCCCAATACAATAAATTTATAGAGAGTGGGCTGTAAAACTAGGTTCTAATGAATCAGATAACAATAATGAGCCCAGACAAAAAGATAAAGAAAAGTAAATTTTTTGCACAAAATAAATCGTCCTTGGCAATATCTGAGGAGACTAAATCTTATATATATATATATATATATATATATATATATATATATATATATATATATATATATATATAAAAGCTCCTTTTGAGTTTGTATTACAAGTCTTATTCTTGATACTACAGTATTCTTCTCTCCTTTTTCTTCGATCCCCTTGTCCCTGGAGGGTTCCTTACATTATATAGCCCCCTTAGATGATTTTGGCCTTCCATTTGTTGACCATTCAGGCCACTACTTGAGTGTCTGTCCCATCAGGTCCCTTCCCAATTCCCTAGTGAGTTGCGGCAGCCAAGGCAGCACTGTTCAAGGGTCTTTTTCACATAAATACAGCCAGAAGGTTTGGTGTGATGCATTAAAAGTGGTGGCAGCCACCAAATTTTCAGTCACGTCAGTGCTAGCCCCTTCTCCAAAGCTCTTTCGGTATGATACGATATTCTCTAATGACGTGTTGCTGACGTGACCCTACAGTCCGAGGTCGTGGCCTCCTCGGCAGTATAATTGTCCTCCTCGGCCATGGGTATGACACATGGCGCAATGACCTTGCTTGAATTTCTCTACTCCACAATGGGATTTTTTTTTTAAACAGTGTAGTTTTTTTTTTTTTTTTTTTGATAAACTTTTAAATAAGGATAGGGTCACACCAATTCCCCACCTTAATCTTTTAAATTTTCCTAAAATTTAGCCTTTTATTTTCTTTCAAATTCAGATATATTAGTGCCTAAATATAAGGATATGGATGGAGAAGTTATAGTAGTGGTTTTATAGTAGGAGTCTTTTTTTTTTCCAAAATATAGAAGAGATTTAAAAGAAAAAAAAAAAAAAAGAGGAAAACGTGAGATTTTTTTTTACAAAAGAAAACATGAGTAAGGAAAGTGGAGTTAAAAATAAAAAGGAGATAAAAAAAAAAAAAACAGATAAATCTTGATAAAAGAAAAGAGAGAGAGAGAGAGAGAGAGAGAGAGAGAGAGAGAGAGAGAGAGAGAGAGAGAGTGTGAGAAAATGTGAGGTGAGTTTGCTTTTAAAACTAATAGAAAAGTGGTCCTATTTTGTAGGGAGTTAGATATGTATTTTTATTAGAAATATCCTAAAAATTAGGTTTTCTATTATATTTCTTTTTCAGTTTTTTTTATTATTTTTATTTTTTTTATTCTGTACAGATGAAGGCATTTACATATTATGGGGATTGCATTTTTCATGTGGTAGTGGTTATGAAAAAATGGGAAATTATTTTGTGAGAATTAAAAAAATAAATAAAGCAATCAACAATTTTTTCTAAATCAGGAATATTTTTTTGGATAATATAATATGTTGGCAAGCGGAATTTGAATTTGAATGATTATTTTTTAATGATAATTTGATAATTAGAAAGATTGATTTGAACATTGAACATATCCATTAAAATAGAACTAGCCTCTGAGCACGCGCTCACTCGCGTGCTTAGAGGATGTTCTATTTTTTGGGTAAGGGCTAATTTAAAGCATTTATTATAATTTGAGATTACTACATTTTCTAATTACCAAAAAAAATAAAAACCCTAGGGGTGTGATGAGTATTATGTGCCGTGAAATAATTTTTTATCACGCCCCTAGGTTTTTTTTTTTTTTGTGATTGAAAAATGTAATAATCTAAAATATAATAAATGCTTCAAATTAACTCTTACCTAAAAAATAGAAGAGTCTCTGAGCACGCGTAGGCTAGTACTACTATTTAAGGAGTGTCCCCAGTTTGGATTTCTCATTTTTTAGTTCAAAAATGCCCCTACACCCCTATGTTTAAGTAAAGACAAAACTAAAGAACAATCCGGTAAAAATACAATTCTAACTCCCACTAAAACATTGTCTAAAAAATAGAACTACTCTCTTGTTAAGTTTTAAATTACTATTTAAGGGGCTTCCTTATTTGGATTTCTCATTTTTTTTAGTTCAAAAATGCCTATACACCCTTATGTTTAAGTAGAGACAAAACTAAAGGACAATTTAGTAAAAATATAACTCTAACTCCCACTAAAATATTGCTTAAAATATAAGACCACTCTCCTGTTAAGTTTTAAATTGCTTTTTCCATTTATAAATTAGATTTTCAAAATGAAAATTATATATATAAAATAATAAAAAAACAGTTTTTTTTTTCTACAAAATAGGACCATTAACAAAAATAAAGCCTCATCGCACGGGGCGCCTGTGATGAGGCTAGTATATATTAATAATTTACAAGTTCATGCACTATATTGTTTTCTAATCATCATCAATCGGCAAATATTTGGCCTGACAAATTTGGGTAGACTTCTCCACATCAAAAGGCAAGAAATATATACATCTTCAAAAAAATAACTCACCATTTTTAAGATACCATACAGAAAATCCCAATATTAACAAGAAATCTCAAACAGAAAACATTTTGATTCGATTAGAGCCAGGCAAAACACATTGAGTTGGGGCTACCAAGTATTAAGTAGTACTATGACTTTCATATGAGCTAAACTTTGACCGTGATCATGATCCAAACATATAAGAAAATTGCAAAAACATCACTAACAAAAAGAGCTAAAAACATGGAAGATGGAAACTCCAAACTAAACTAACACTTTCACTTGTAAGTCGACTGATTGCTCTGCAAATCCTCACCCCCATCAATCAACTTCTCCTTCTCTGCAACCAAACCCACCTCCACTGCAACGGGTTTAGCTTCCTCAACGCTCTGAGATCCTGTCAACCTAGCCAATATCACAAAGGACACTCCACCAAGAACATTGTTCAAGCATGTCAGAACCACCACTGAGGACTTAAACGCCAATGGAGGCAACCCTTTTGCCAACAAGAACTCGATCCCATTCAAAGTCTGGTACCTGAAATTACTACTAATCCCCATGTGAAGAGCCCAAGTGAGTGAATTCAACAGAGTTGGAGGAGCCTTATTGGGGGTCTCAAAATTGGGATCCATTTTCTTCCTTATACTGATCAACCCATTTGAAAGTACAGTCCCTGCAAGCCCAGCAGCAAACCCAACAGCTGCAAAGACAGCTCCTTTGTACACAAAAGTCCCACATCGATTGAGAAGTGAATAAGCACCAGGCTCAAACATATGGCTGGGGGGACAGCTAGCAAAAATGGCAGGCAAAGAAGGCGATGAAGAAGACGAAGTTGGTGCCAATAGATACTTAAGAGTGAAGTTTAGTATGGATCCAACAACTAGAGTTGAGAACACGAAATCGAGCTCGTTGAGACCAAAGTTGGGTCGAGAAGCCATGTCTCCAAGAACACAAGCAGTGACACCCACCAACTCTTCCATTAGAACCTTGAAAGGAAACTGTGGATCTGCAGCAACTCTCGATCTCCACCCATTCAAAAACAAACCCAATATCCCAAATCCCCCAGAAAACTTAGACGATGAAGAATCATCACCAGAACCGTTCCCATCTCCTCCTCCTCCTCCATTACCGCCGCCACGTCCGATTCCAGTTCCGCCGTCTCTGCCTCCGCCGGCAAAAGGCAATAACTTGTTGGGTATTAGATTTAGAGAACGCTTTTGATTATTAAAATTGAGAGATGCTGATGATGAAGAATGTGGAAACGAAATTGAAGCAGCTGGGGCAGCATTGAATTGTTTATCGCTAACGTTGTTGTTGTTGTTGCAGCGATATTGTCTGGGATTATTAGAGTAACGAATCTGAAGCTGGGCCGCCATGCTTGCCATCTTTTGTTTATTTCTATAAACTAGTAAAACTAAAACCAAAGGGGTTTTAAGGAATCAAGGGTCCGATGTACAATGTTAATAACATAGTACCACTTTTACAGGAAAACACCTGAGTGTCGGAAAAAGTACTTTCTTTTATTTACTATATTATTTAGACGGAAAAAATCTTTCATGCAGGTGTATGAGACTTGCCGTAAGTAGATTCAACACTAGTGCATGAGATACTAACTTTATTTAAATGAAATAAATAATTAGTCAACTAAAATAGGGTAAACTGGTAAATATAAATAACCAAAAGAAAAAAAATCACCAAAAATGGGGAATTTGTTATAGTTGCTTCTTAATGGATATCTTAAGGGCATTAGCTTAGAAAATATATATTTTAAAAAAAATCATGAAAAAAACAAGTGAAATCTTTCATACGTCAGGTGCATGAGACTTGTCGTAAGTAGACCCTACACTAGTGCATGAGATATCAACTTTATTTAAATGAAATAAATAATTAGTCCGCTAAAATTGGGTAAAGGGTAAATATAAATAACCAAAAGAAAAAAATCACCTAAAAATGGGGAATTTGTTATAGTTGCTTCTTAATGGATATATTAAGGGCATTAGCTTAGAAAATATATATTTAAAAAATAATTATGAAAAAAACAAGTGAATTTTAAATAAAATTTGGCATTTTAAAATGAAAAATCATGTTATATATACAACGGGACTTCAAATCATGTTATAAACCGCCAATTTTTAAAATGGATAGAAATAACAAAAATGATGAGTAAAAAAGTGATATTAATGATTGATCTAAAATAATATTAGAGGAAATTACACTTTACTTACATGTGGTTTGTCCGAAAAATACTCTGTCTACCTGTGGTTTATAAATTGACACTTTACTCATCTGAGATTAGCTCTGTTTGTCTCTCGTTACTCACATCTGTTAAAAATAAGGGTAAATTTGTATTTTTGTTACCCTTTTACATCTCTCTCCTTAAAACATAAAAAACTAAAAAATTAAGGGAAAAGAAGATCTAAAAACTAGGTTTTGTAAAAATTAAAACCTAACTTTTACCACTTCTTTTCGTGTATCAACTATTATGCCTTTCATTTCCCTAACTTTAAATTAATTAGGAAAGAGAAAGAAAGTATTCAAGGAAATAATATAAGGTTTGTGGCTATACATTAATCATAATAAATATTTTCTCAAATAAATTAGGTTTTAGCAATAAATTTTAATGATGATTTGTGTTATAGTTTTTTTTTTTTTTTCCTATCCATTAGATCTTTGGGGGCATTGCCCCAGTAGCACCGTCTTTTCAATGATCAATTGATTTTACAAAATATCTATAAACAAATTAGCATTTAGCTGTTCTATTAGAGGTTTGAAGGAACATTTTTCTTCTTCTGCAGGTATAACGATGCTATAAATTTGCTGAAGCGGTTGCTAAATTGTTTTGCTTGTGATGGAAGAAGAGGATATTGGACCCTAAGGTTGTCAATTAATTTGGAGCACACTGAGTATCGTAATGAGAGCCTTTACAGTTGTTGAAGATGGATTACAGGATCCATGGACGTGTGCTGGTTAGAAAAATAAAGATAAATCGGATAAAAGAGTAATTAACGTTAATCTTTATAAATTATAATATTATTTTTGCCACCACCTATTTTGATTGGCTTTTGTAAGTTCATAAGAACATGAATTTTGATTGAATCATTACTATGGAGTTCCTCTCAAAATAAAAATTAAAAACTAGGGAGTTGGGTCAATAATATTAGATATTAACTTGTTGTAAACACTAGATTTTGCACCCATGATTTAATCAAGGAAGATAACTAGAATGACCATCCATGTACCCCAAAAGTCATGATTGCATTACATACATTTATTCATTCATTGCATATCATAAAAATGATCTTAAGATTCTAAGGGTCACGATGGTATGTCCAGTTTCCAAATCGGACCGTCGGATCAAAAGATATCACATGATCAAGTTTGCATGGTCAGCATGCATTGTGTCCAAGTAGAGTCGACCACGTACGATCAATTTAAATTAATTCTGATTGGTTAAATAATTAAAATTAATTTAATCATTTTGTGATTAGTTGATAATTAGTTTAAAATAGGATTGATTGCATGAGAATAAATGGATAATTAGATAATAATAAAATTGTGGATAATCTGAACTTTATCAAGATTTATTTTAGGGTATTTATCTACAAGATAATTGTTGCTAAAAAGACTTGAATTATCCAGAAAAGAGTTCAAAAATTAGAATACGGATTGAGAACGCGTCTAAGTGCATGACCCGATGTAAGAAAACGCTAAAAAAGGAGTCCCAAAGGCACCCAAACACGAAAGTGTGATCGGCATTCAAGAGTGTCATTCGGCACTTTTGGAGTGTCAAACGGCACTTTAAAAGTGCCAAATTGTACTCTTTTGGGCTTTGGCCAAACTTTCTTCGGGTGACGATAAGGAACATCCTTTTCAATATTTTCGCAGAAGGATGCGTCCCAATTCGCATTTTAAGCATTGTGACTTATTTTTAAGCATTCCAGCCCCTATAAATAGGGACTAGGTCCCAAAATTCAACACACTCTTTTACGCTCTAAATGGAGACACGTTTTTACACTCTCAAATTACTCATATTTTTTAGTCCCCTTTATGATATTCTCTCTCTTGAAGCTAGGGTTTTTAGGTTTCAAAAATAATTACATAAATTTCTTTGAAGCCTAAAATATCCTCTCAAGAAGAAGAGTGCTTCATGCAAGAGGTTGTTTCTATTAACCCTTTCTTCTTATGTTTCTCTTTTTGTGAAGATGCATGTTTATATATTTTTAGTTTATTAGTTGCAAATATTTATACCATGAATTGTTGATTTGTTTCATTAAAACATGTTCTCAATTCTTTTTTATTATTGTATGATCCTTTCTTAGTTTCAAAAATCTGCATGTTACCATATCTTTTTCTCCAAATAAAAACGGATCTACATCTTCATTAAATGTAGATCTGAATTTTTTTCAAAATAAAAACGGATCTACATCTTCATTAGATGTAGATTTGAATTTTTTCTCAAAATAAAAATGAATCTACATCTTCATTAGATGTTTTAAAATAAAAACGGATCTACATCTTCATTAGATGTACATCTAAATTCTTTTCAAAATATAAAGGGGTCTACATCTTCATTAGATGTAGATTTGAATTTTTTCAAAATAAAAACTGATTTGTATTTTCATTAGATACAGATTTGATTTTTTTTTTTTAACATGACAGATTTAGGAAGTAAAAAAAGGATCATGAATGGTTGTGTTTGTTTTATTTAATACATGTAGCATGAATTTGTTTCATGAATGAAATTCTCTTCCTAAGAAATCTTTTTCATGTTTTTGAACATATAAAAATAGATCTGGTTCTTTTTACGTCTCTACAAAACTAGATTTTCTCAATACAAAAATGACCTAGATTTTTTATAAATTAAAAACCATTTTGTTTAAGTTCTCAAAAACAGATCTGATTTTTCTAAACCAAAAACATTTTTTTTTATCACAACAATAGACCTTTAAATTAAAAAAAAAAAAAAAAAAAGATGACACATTCATAAATAAACTTATGTGACTTAATTTAGTTAAGTGTTTGTGTGTGCAACATATCATTCATGTCATGCATAAAAGGGGTACATTGGTCACAAGAGTCTAGAAGACCAGACTCTGTCTGGGCAGAATAGGTGCCTAACACCTTCTCATTCCATAACTTAGTCTCTGAACCTAGTTCTTTTGGATAGGTAGATCTATGCATTGTCTTTATTTTTTGTTTTGGGTAGACTGTCACTAGGACAAAAAGCCATATAATTATTTTGGTAGTTTGTAACTAGGACCCAAAGCTATGTAATTTTCAATTTTCCAAGTATGTATTCTTTTTACTCAATCAATGAAATGAAGCAATTCCGTCATGTATTTTTTATTTAGTTTTTCTTATTTTTTGTATAAAAAAATAAGTGACGACTCCATACCACTTACCCAAAAAGAGAGGTGCCTTAAAAAACACTCCAAAAATCTTTTCTTCTTTTGAGAGGCACTTTCGAGGTCTCTTAAACCTGTCGAAAGTGTTTCTCAGAACAAACCTCGGACAAATTAGCAGCTTCAATGACTGTTGCCCTTCACCTGATACATGAAAGTTACGTTTTAATTTTTACAAAACCTAGTTTTAAGATCTTCTTTTCCCTTAGTTTTTTTAGTTTTTTATTTTTTGAGATAAGAGAGATATAAAAGGGTAATGCAAAAACAAATTTACACTTGTTTTTAATAAAGGTGGGTAACGGAAGACAAACGGAGTTAACCTCAGGTGGGTAAAAGTGGCAATTTTTAAAACACAAGTAAGCAAAGTGTTTTTCGGGCAAACTACAGGTGGGCAAAATGTAATTTCCCTATAATATTATTCTAAGTTGATTGTTTCTCTTCAAATCATCAATAAGTAATTAATAATCAATCAAATATATATATATATATATATATATATATATATATATATATATAAACATAGCTCTCATGTGGGAGAGTATGGGATTCTATTTTTTTTTTTTGAAGATTCTCTCACATTAAAAGATAATTACTCTTCTTTTAAAAATGTTACTCTTTTTTTATTGAATAGACACTTTTTTTTTTTTGAGAATCTGTTTATTCAATAGACACCAATTAAAAGATATTGACTCTTTTTATACTACTAGTTAGGGTGGCACGTGCTACCTCTTGAATAAGAAAATTAAAATAAAATTTCTATTCGAAGAAGTATGAAACTATATACATAAAAAAAAAAAATGTATGTCATACAAAGTTAATCTTATTCATACAAGAATTTTAATAATTAATCACAAACAAAGTTATGGTAGCTATTTAACATATGAATATCTATTTTATTATAATAGTTTCTTAGTGCTTATTTACTAAAGGCAACTCACTAAAAACTTCTAAAAATGATAATAAATATCATCATTTTCCAACAATAAGCAAATGATTTTTGCTAAGACATTGTCACAATATTTAAATTTTCATAATAAATGATGTAATATGCTACAATGGAAGCTCTTCATCAAATACCTTCAACCATACACAATGAAAATTTTATTATCCATACTTTCTTCTTTATCATTCTACATGAGTCTAAGTGCAATGTTTAGCTTACTTAGTTTTTAATGAACACCCATTTTAGGAAAGAAAAGAAACAAAAAATAAAGATAACAAAAGGCACATGCTATCAAATTTTCCATTAGATAAATTATAAGTTTCAAAGATTTAAATCTAGAAAATCAATGTTCTCAATGTAATAAATAAAAAACCTTATATCACAATTCCAACTTCCTAAGCATTATTATCATCTAAAACTCAAAATACGTGAAGAAAATTTTTGGAATGTTAAAATTTAGTGGGAGTATTTTAGACATTACACAATGAAATATTTTAAAAATCATAAGCTTTCATTAGGGTTTAACTGAGAGAATAATAATATGACATATTTGTTTTTTTCAAAATATTAATGAAAAAATTGCTTGATTTTAAGTTTAAGAAGGAATTGCGTACTACCTCAAACATAAAGGATGAAAACTGTTTTTATCCTAAGGATTTTTTTTTTTTGGTGTAAAAGTATGTGTTTTCACTTAAATGGTACGTAAAGATAAAAATACAAAAAGTCAACCTAAGAAAACTGTACGTGAAACAATAGATTTTGACTCAACAAAGTTAACCAAACCAAAAAAAAAATTCTAGAAACATAATAGAATGGTACAACATTTTCATAATACCTTAATAGTTTTGTTATATTTTATTTTGACTTGTAAAGAATTGACACTTCAGCAGTTGTGCATATATTATAACAACAACAAGATATCTTAACATTTTCACAAGAGAAATGCTATGTCTATAACATTTTCATAACAAATTATAAGTAGTAGGTTGTTACGAGTTGTTATTGGTAGGCAAAAAAGTAATTTCATTGGTAAGTTTAAAATTAGAACCAATAACAATTTACCTTCTATGAGAAATGTTGTGAATTTAGCACTTCTTTTTTCACAATATCTTTATTTTTAGTTGTGGTTGGTTTCAATATAATATTTTATTTTGACCTATAAGGAATTAAAACCTCAATAATTGTGAAAATATTGTGACAATTTGTTGTGTTAATATATTATTATTTTATAAACAAGGTCTCATACGAAAAAAAAAAAAAAGAGTTGACCCAACGATATTACCGAAAAAAAGGGGAAAAATAGAAGAAGAAGGCCACTGAACAGTAAATATTGAACAAACCAAAAAAATATTGTAGCTATTACTATAGCTTTTACGCATTCATGCTTTTTTTATAGATAGAAATAGACACCAATTAAAAGATAATAACTCTTTGTTTCCTTTAATTCATTGTTTCAAGATTAGACTAAGGTAGTCAAAATCGGGATCCTACGTACGATCGCAGGAGATAGGTAGGATTGTGGATCGTAGGATCGTAAGATCCTATCTATTTTCAGATTTAAAGTAAAAAATAGATTAATAGTGACTTTATATATTGTATAATCACGTAAATTATGAATTCTTCCATAAAAAAAATAAAGATTTTGATCCTATGATATAATTTGCATGTCCTATATCACTACATCTATACTAACAAAACAAATATATTTAAGTTTTGATACAATGTATTTATTAATTAGAAACCACCAAGTACCAAAATACTAGTGCACTTATTTCTTCAATAGCAACTCTTAAACCCTCATCATCACCTAACATTAATAACCAAATGATACAATAGTGATCACACATTCACACTATACACATGTAACTTTTATTATTATTATTTTTAAATCTATAAAGGAAGACTTTAGAATTGTTACTTGATTATCTTCATCAAAATCTGTATCATTATCTTTTGGTCGACACCCTTTGCTAACCACTCATCATCCGAGGACACGGTCTTCAAACCAATTTCTTCTTTTGCACTTGATGGTTTAGGTATTTTCTCTTTTATCTTCAAGTTTTACATAACAAATACCAACTCATTCTTTTTCCTTTTTTTTTTTTTGGTTTAAACAATTTTCTCCTTTTTGAGTGTCCTTAAAGTTGTACCAATTTTAATAGAGAATTCTCAACTGGGGCATAATATACCAAAGTCATTTGGTCTTACTATTCCAAATGTACTCTTACTTTCACAACTTGATGAGCTATATGTTAAGCTCAATATTCTTATAGCAAAAATTTTCAATTCAAGAAAGTCATCTCCATATGTGTCCTAACACTTAGTTGATACATTTATGAAGTACAATGTCTTAGTTTTGAGATTACAAATTACAACTTATAAAGATGAACTTATTAAAAAAAAAAAAAAAAAAAACTGATTTTTATGTTTTGGTTGGATCAATAGGATCTCATACGATCCTACAATTTTTACAATCCTTGTGTGATTCTAAACGTTTTGGTGAGATAAGATTGTAAAATCATGCGATCCTACAATCCAGATCGCGATTTTGACAACCATGAACTAGACACACCAATTAAAAGATAACGTCTCTTTGTTTTCTTTGCTTCATTGTTTTAAGAATTTTCCTCTCTTTTCTCACAAGATTATTTGGGTTTTATCCTCTCACACTTCTCATTCTTTGTATACACATGATCATAGCCATTCATATCATTCCATCTCAATACACATGAAATTATCCAAACCATGAAGGATGTCCTTTAGTTTCAATTTGTCAACTACACCTACCCAACCCCATGGTTCATCTTCTTCTTCTTTCAGTTGTCTCCTTCTCTAAATGTTGATTGTTTTTTTAATAACTTATTGGTAATCTATCCCACTAAGAGAAAAATAAATCATTGATTACATAGCCTCCTATCACCTATAATTTTTTATGTAGTTCTTTGTCTGTGGTGTTAATTTTATAATTATTGATGAAGTAATACATATTTTGTTTATATGCTTTCTATTAAGTTATTATTATAATAATGTATAGCTCTAAGGCATATACTTGGCGGTAGGGGTGTGCAAAAAACCCACCAACCCGTCAAACCCGACCCGACCCAACCCAACCCAACCCAACCCGCCGGGTTGGGTCAATTAGGGCTTGATGAGTTGGGTTGGGTTATAAATTTTTTTTTTTGGTAGCGGGTCGGGTTGGGTTTGGGTCATAAAATTACAAACCCGCCAAACTCGACCCGACCCACCCATATTTTAATATATATTTAAAATATATTATATATTTAATAAATTTTTTTTAAAGTTAAAACCTAGCTGTAGAACACTTCATCAATTCCTACAAACATATATAATATAAAATCTTATTACTTTCTTTAATATATGTTTAAATATATTATATAATTACTAAAAAAAATATATGGGTTCAATTTAATAATAATAATAATAAGAAATGTCTAACCCATGGGTTAAACCCGACCCAACCCGACCCACGTGGGTTGGGTTGGGTTGGACATATGTGATGGGTTGGGTTAGGTCAAATTTTTTTTGACCCACCATGGTGGGTTGGGTCAAAAAATTCCCTCAACCCGACCCAACTAGACCCATGCACACCCCTACTTGGCGGTTTGCAATGTAATTTATAATATGTTCTATGCATATATGATGAAAAATTTGAAAGATTTGTGGGGGGTACTTTTTTTATATTAAACATTAGTGTGGACGGTAGTACTTTTTTTCTTTTATATTGAGGTCTAAGATTTCTAAACACTATAAAATGAATTTGTCTCATTTCTCTTCTTACAATTCATGACAAAACACTACATGACAAAGGATACCCAACTTTGAAATTGAAAAAATGGGTAGGGGCTAGGGTTTAGTTTGAATTTAGTTTTACTAGCAATCTTTGTAACTTAGTTATGACTAAAAATAATAGTATTGATGAACCAAATAAGTTATAGGATAATTTCTTGCACATTTTTGGAAAATGCACCGCACATCGCTATATATATTGTGTGTGTGTGGCACTAACATTTTTTCTAAATTGAAAGTAATGATTAACAAACAAACAAACACTAAAAGTAATCATATTGCCATATTGGGCGTGTTTGATAACTTTGATTAGTATAGGTTATTTTATTATGAATAGATTTTTTTTGTAGGGGCCACTCATATTGGGTTTTCTAATAAATACGGGCCCAATGAGAAGATCTTTCTCATGCACATACCCAATAAAAAGATAGCAAAAATGAGTGTTTGATAACTTTGATTAGTATAGGTTATTTTATTATGAACAGATTTTTTTTAGGGGCCACTCATATTGGGTTTTCTAATAAATACGGGCCCAATGAGAAGATCTTTCTCATGCACAGACCCAATAAAAAGATAGCAAAAATGAATTTTTCGCTGCCGGGATTTGAACCCGAATTCAATATCCATTCTAAATTGCCAATGTGCTATAGCAGATTTCATGTGTCTTTTGTCATTAAGAATTCTATTAAATCGTAAATTCTAAGAAAAGGAGCTAAACCCTGAACTTCTTAAAATATCAATTAACCCCCTAGCCAAATTATTCTAAGGACAGTTCAGTAGAGAGAGAGAGAGAGAGAGGAGCCCGGCCACCGCACTCCACCCACACATGGCACGCTTCTGTCACTGCATATTGGAAACCACCGGTAAAATTTTGTTTATCTTTGTCTTTGAATTCTTTTGAAACCTCCTCCATAAAATTGTGGATCGTAATATGGGACATATGGGCAAGACACGTTTTAAGATATAAAAGTGGGCTTTTATGGTTTTTTTCCTTCTTTTTTTGGATAGAAATAGGAGAATTACATTAAAATTATCAAAAACCCCACAGTTTATTTCACAGAACACACACAGCAACATCCTAGGATTGATAATAAAAAAAACATAATTTGAGGCTCTTGACATAGTGACATATGCTCGGTTATAATATCTGGCAGTAGAAGAACATGTCCCTGCAGCTGTCGTTGCTACTGAAAATCCATGACCCACTTGATACAATATCATTGTAGCTTCAAAGCAAATACTATTTCATTGATTTCAAACCAAATAAGCAGTGACAAAAAACAAAACAAAAAAAAATTCAACATAGCTGAAAGTTTAAGGCCATTCAACTTTGTCATACACCATGCTCATATCAAACTTTAAAGCTATTTGCCCATTTTGTCCTTTTTTTCCTCATACTCATGAAATGAAGCATCTCAAACACGAACATTATTAGTTATAAGCCATCCCTAAACAAAAGTAGTCTGTGAGTCCAAAATAATCCAAGGTATAACACCCTCTTCAATCTATTAGTCAATACCTTAGCAACTGCCTTAATATAAAACATTACATAAGGATATTGGTCTGAAGTCAGTCATATTCTCTGAGTTAGGAATGAGAACAATATGAATATATGAATGATTTTCTATAACATATGCCCCAAACTTAGCACTAACAGCAATACTCAAATGGCATCAGACCCTCTTCAATCTTCATCTATGTTTTTTTTTTTTTTTTTTTTTGTCTCTTGTTAGATACTTTGTGTTCATCGCTGTGAACATGAAGTACTATTCTATTTTAAATAAATACTATCACTTTCATAGGAAACATCTCAAATAGGGCGTTTCTAATCACAAGAAATACATGGTTTTGGATCACTGAAGCTTTCTTTTCTTGGATTACACTTTGGATTGCCCACAGTTATAGGTCTCAATGTGACAGTGGTACCCTAAACAGAATTTGCTAATTTTTATTTTATTTTATTTTTTTTGCGTGTAATTTTTTTATAGATACTCTTTAGGCTATCTTCTGCTATGTAATGTTCTTGAGGTAGGTGGCTAGCTCTAACAATAGTTTTGTCTTCTTTAAGAAAATTGTTTTTTTTTTTACCATATTCAGACTGTTTTTTGAAATATAGTGGTTTTCAACAAAGTCAAAAAATAAAATGTGTTTTTGTAAATTATGCATCATTTCTTTCCACTTTCTTTTTATACAGGACCTTTCGTTTCCATCAAAAGCAGCATACCATTTTCTTTTCTCTTTATTTTTTGCAAATTTATATTCATCATGTCAGGCAACTAAATTGAGATTAAATGTTGTGTTTATGACAGTTAATTGGCTATGAATGATGGGGGTACCAAATCAAAAGCAGTAGGAGACATGGAAGAGATCTCTTCTTCTTTATTGGAGACTCCTCATTTTGTACCTCATTAATAAATTTTAGTCTCTGATCCCAATGATGAGCTTGACATATGCCAACCAAGGGTAATTAAAGAGTTCACAATAGTTTGGAAATAATCATAACTCAAAAGTGCTTAAATCTCGTTGAAAACAATTCTGAAAAATGACATTTGCTCATTATTTTGACCATAACTTTTGATCCACAAATACATTTTGAGTGATGTTTGTTTCATTGGAAATTAGACATCCTAGACTTCAATTGGAACAAAAATTTTGCCTAATTTGGATTTATATTGAGTGAGTTATGACTAGGGGTGTCCATCAGAACTTAGAGACCAACCCACCCGCCCGGGCCGACTTGACGCCGGTGACGGTCAGAGACGGGTCTCCACCACCAAAAACCAATTTAGGTGGGTCGGACGGTGGGTTTTCTTCTTCAAAACCCGATATACCCGATCTGACCGACAAAACGAAGAAAGAACACCGGTTTTATCTAGATCTGTTCAGATTCATCGATATTTCGGTGAGAAGTTTGAAGTTTTGGGTTAAATTCAGTGAAGATCTTGGTTTTCTTGCTTAGATCTAGCGGTGAGATGAAGATTTTGCTTGATTTTTACTTAGATCCGGCTTAATGTGGTGCTTTTGCTTCAATTTTTCTCTAATCTGGGCTTGATTTTTGCTTCGATTCTTGCTTGATGTGGTGCTTTTGCTCAAATCTAGGCTTGATATGGTGCTTTTTGCTTAGATCTTATGATTTTCTCTGAAATTTGGGCTTGTGTGGTGGGTTTGAGCTTAAATTCAGCGAAAATTCAGTGGTTTACCTCAGTACCAAGGCCGACTGACCCGATTATCGTCCACCGAAGATCGATCCAACTCGACCCGAGGTCGTCTGCAGTGGGCTGCGGGTCGTTCAATCCTCCACCCGATGTAAGCGGGTCGGTTGCGGGTTGGTTATAAACCTGACCTGGACCGACCTATGGACACCCCTAGTTATGAACATTTGAAGTCGGGCCATTAGAGCTATCAAGAATCAGGGCATGTGCCAATTTTCTGGGTTTTAAAATTCATTTTAAGGTCCCAAAACATCATTCTTTGATGTGGGCTAGCACCTAGATCCTTGGGAACGTCCAAAGACCATTAAAAAGCCCCAAAAATCCTAATTTTAACTTACAAATACTCATCTAATGTATCTAATCAATAGGCTAACTAGGAGAGTTATTTTTTGGTCCCCATCTTCTTTAAAACCCTAATTTTCTTTTCTAAAACGCACACACAACACTTAAGCACATTTTTTACAAATTAGAAACCTCTCTTTAGTTAGTTCTAAGGTAGAAAGTTTGCTTTCTTATTAGCACTAACATGCAGGGCCAACCCAAGGCCTAGGCAACTTAGTCCTAGGCCTAAGGCCCCCACCACAAAAAATATTTACCATTTACAAAAAAGGCCCCCATCCCATTGTAAAAAGCCAAAAAAAATTATAGAAAATATGAATTTTCAAATGGTTGTGCACTTTTTATTATTAGTGATATTAGGGATATCACAATTTTTACTATAAATTTACAAATTGACATGTTACCAATCACAAAAAAGTATTTTAAATATTTATTAATTACATTATTGAAACTCACCAATCACTGTTATTGTCACATTATATTATGAACATTTTATAGTACTTTTAGCATTTTCCTTTTTTATTTCTAACAAGGCTTTAAAAAAAAATTGCAAATGTGTTAGATCATCAATGATGATTAATCTCCTCTAATAGTTTGAAACTTTAATATTTGTAAACTAATCTACTACAAAGCCACACATCAATTAATTTTCTTTTTAAAAAATAATATATATTTTTCTACTTGTTAATTTTATTTTTCAACTATGATATTCAATTCTCTATATGAAATTAACCTTAGCTTTAGTTAGTATCATGCCATTATTCATTAAATTATGTTAAATTAACACATCAAATTAACCTCAATTTGATTTATATTAAACAATTTTATTTAATTAATATTTATATATAAAAGGTCTCACATAAATTTTTCGCCTTAGGCAATTAGGTTGGGTTGGCCCTGCTAACATGTTCTCTTAATTGAAAGCGAGTATACAAAATGAATAATTAAAAAAATCAAACAAACAAACACTGAGAGTGAGCATATTGGGTGTGTTTGATAACTCTGATTGGCATAGATTATTTTATTTATGAACATATATTTTTTTAAATAAAAAAAAAAATCAAGTGGGTCATTCATATTGGGTTTGGTAAGAATTGCGTCCCAATAGACCCAATAAATATAATAATAAAAAAGCAAAAATAATTTTTCCGCTGCCGGAATTCGAACCCGCAGTCGTTCCATCGATTTCAAGAACCGTTATGGAATTGATTTGCCAAAGGCCCAAAGTGCTACAGCAGATTTCTTGTTATATTTGTCATTAAAAATTATATTAAAGCCTAAAGTCCAAGTAAAGGAGCTAAAGCCTGACCTTTTTAAAATTATCAAAAACTCAACCGATGAATTCACAACACGCACACAATTTGAGACTCTTGACACAGCGGCATATGCTGGAGATAGCCATAGAGATGCTACCCCTTGAGATAAGCAACAATCTGTGCTTTCCACAATAGGTAGTTGTCACCGCTCGCCGGACGCCAGAAACCACTGGTAAAATTTGTTATTCTTTTGAAACCCCCTCCTCAATAAAATTGTGGATTGTAATATGGACAGGACACATTTTAAGATATAAAAGTAGCTTTCTTTATGATTTTCCATTTTTTGGATAGAAATAGGAGAATTACATTAAAATTATCAAAAACCCCACAGTTTATTTCATAGAACACACACACACAACAACATCCTAGGATTGATAAAAAAAAACATAATTTGAGGCTCTTGACACACTGACGTGTGCTGGGTTATAATATCTGGCAGTAGAAGAACATGTCCAAGCTGTTGTTGCTACTGAAAATCCATGACCCACTTGATACAATATCATTGTACCTTCAAAGACAATACTATCTCATTGATTCCAAACCAGATAAGCAGAGACAGAAAGAAATAAAAATAAAAATCAATATAGCTGAAAGTTTAAGGTCATTCAACTTTGTCATATCAAGCTTTAAAGCCATTTGCCCATTTCGTCCTTTTTTCCTCATACTCAACAAATGAAGCATCTCAAATGCAAACATTATCCATTATAAGCCATCCTAGAACGAAAGCACTCTGTGAGTCCGAAATAATCCAAGGTAACACCCTCTTCAATCTATTAGACAATACCTTCACAACTGCCTTATATAAAGCATTACATAAGGACATTGGTCTAAAATAAGCCATATTCTCTGGGTTAGGAAATATGAATGTATGATTGATTTTCTATAACATATGCCCCAAACTCAGCGCTGACAGCACAGCTCAAATTACATCAGACCCTCTTCAATATGAATGTATGATTCTTATTACAGGAAATGCATGGCTTTGGCTCCCTAAAGCTTTCTTTTCTTAGATTACTCTGTGGATGGTCCACAGTCATAGGTCTCAATGACAGTGGTACCCCAATAGAATTTGCTAATTTTATTTCTTTTTGCATGTAATTTTCTTTATAGATACTCTTTAGGCTATCTTTTGCTATGTAATGTTCTTGAGGTGGCTTCATTGCAATAAAATCTATTAGTATGTTGACAGCTCATGGGAAAGATGACTCCAAGGGTGATAAAAGGATGTAATACAGCTGTTAAGAGTTAAGTAGGATTTGAAAGAAATTTTTTTTTTTATGGTTTTATAGTTTCTTGTTTATTTGACTGAATCACGGGTTAAGGAACTAAAAGAGGGAATGTGTTACATTTTACATTGAAATAATCGAAGCAGTTTAGGGTCATTGTTTTGGTCTGATGTAGTTAATGGTTAGCATGTTGATGATAAAGTACCAAATGTTAATGTGAGCTACGTCTCTTTTAACTAGATGTGATTATGATATTATTTTGGACTTGTTAGGCTTAGGCTTGTCTTTTAATTTCCCCAATCTCAAAACCCTTTTAAAACTGAATTGTAGCTAGACAAACTTGCTAAGTATTATGCTTCAAAGATCTTTGTACAGTTTTATTCAATGTCATTATTAGAGAGAGTTCTTTGTTATCTTTACTTATCCAAAAAAAAAATCTTTGTTATCTTCATATTTCCTTGTCTGTGTGTAAATTTATCCATCTTTTCTCACAGATTTTAATTAGTGGAAGATACTTAAATTTTTGTTTATGGACTTGAATTACAGGGTACTCTTGGTATTAATTTAAAAATGAAGAAGATGATAGCCCTAGGCTTTGAGGGTTCAGCCAACAAGATTGGTATTGGGATTGTAACTTTAGATGGCACCATTCTATCAAATCCACACCATACCTACATTACCCCTCCTGGCCAAGGATTCCTTCCCCGAGAAACTGCTCAACACCATCTCCAACACATTCTTCCATTGATCAAATCCAAATAACCCCAGATGAAATAGATTGCCTATGTTACACCAAGGGTCCTGGCATGGGAGCATCACTACAAGTTGCTGCTGTTGTTGTTCGGATTCTTTCACAGCTGTGGAAGAAGCCCATTGTTATTGAGATGGGAAGGATTGTGACTGGGGCAGATGATCCTGTTGTATAGCATGTTAGTGGTGGAAATACACAGGTAATAGCATATAGTGAAGGGCGGTACCAGATCTTTGGGGAGACCATTGATATTGCAGTTGGAAATTGCTTGGATCGATTTGCTAGGGTGTTAACACTCTCCAATGATCCAAACCCTGGATATAACATTGAGCAGGTATGTAATTGAACATGGGTGGAGTTTTCACTTTATATAGCTGACCCTGCATATAAATATTTTCAATGCTTCTTCATCTGGTTCCTTTTTGGGTTTCTTTTTTTATTTTATTTTTTATTTATATAGAGATTTGCTTTCATTGATTTATTTATTGAATATATTGATAATTAATTTATTTGATAAATATAACTAAGACAAAATCGCTTTCACTATGAGGACTATTAAGATTGATATACATGTAAGTGTGTGGAATGTGGCCAATAAGCTCTAGCCCAAAGCACCTCCTTCCCTTATAAAAGCAAGGTGAATGGTTAGGCCATGGATTTAAGATCAACCGTGTGCATGTGTAACTTGGTAATAAAAAGAATGTATGCTTCTTGAATGTGTAGATTTATATTTATATCCTTATTTGCTTTAGATGATCATACAACATAAAATGCAATGTGCTTATCATTTTGGCATCTGCATAGGCTAATCATAATTTATACTAAACTCAGTGTACTATACTGTTTAAAATACTTTAATTTATGGAGGATATATGTATGGACACTTAAGTGCCTTCTTTATTGTGTCCAAAATTTAAAAGGTCAAATTGATTTATCTAGAATAACAATGTGGTTTTTATTGGGAAATCTTACTTCGTGCAATCTAATGTTAAATGAGAGTAGTCAATACTTTGATGATTAATGATATCCTGTATCTCGATTGACAATTTATTAATATTACGTTTATGGAGTTTCTCTTCTCCTTCTTCTTCTTTGAAGATTTACAATCAGTGCCTTCATTCTATAATAGCATAACCTATGTGTTCTCCAGGGTTTCTAGTGGATTTCTAGCACAATGTGTCGCTATGCATTATCGACAGGGTTTGATTACTCTGGTTTTAACCCGATTGGTGTAGCTATATCAGCATCAGGTAATGATTAATGGTGCAGATGAGAATTTGTCCTGTGTTAGCTATGTATTGAGAAGTTTACCTGTTAATAATTAGGAGGCTTGCAATGAAATTCTGGTCTCTTTTGCAGGCAATGATACTTCATTGCTAACAGCTTCCTGACGTGAATGCAATCAAGACCAAATGAGAGGGATGTCTTTTGAGTTTGAAGATGAGGTGGGAGTGAAGTGTGATTTTTGGTAGGTTTTTTAGTGTATAGAAGTGATTCTTTGTCTGAATAGGGTTAGTGCAGGAAGAGTTCACTGGATAGTGGTGGCTAGTTTACGAGAATGTTAATTATTTATTTATAAGGTGATGCGAGTTGGGTTCTTTTCTGGAAATGAATTTTTTTATTATTGGAAATTGCACTTGTGATTTGCTTTTTATCATTCTATTTTATGGAGGAAAACCGTCAATTGTGAGCTATTTTGGGTTTTTTTCATGGTCATCTACCAGTTACCCCATGTCTATGAAGGGGATGAAGAGAGGAAGAATACTTGGTGCTACTGTTCTTTGATCTTTCATTGGTGCAAAGTTTGATGGTTTAGGAGATAGTGTGATACAGTGCAAATAATCGCTTCCCACGTATGCAACTGAGCAGACATAGGGCAGTAGCAAAGTAGAACTTTCCTAGAAATTGGGGAAAAAAGTTTTAATGTTCTAAAAAATATGATAGGAAATTAGAGGATTTGTGGTTGAAATCAGGTTACAAAAGATTGATCCGTGACAGCTTAAAAGTTACAGGAAATTGGGATTTTTATTTTTTATTTTCTAAAGCTAGACGTAAAGAAACTCTGACAGCAAGTTCTTTAAAGCTTTAGGGTGGCTTAGTTTAGATTTAAACTTTAAAGTTCAGAAAAGTTTAGATTGCAGTTGGGTTTGCTATGCTGTTTCATGTTATATTCTATCACATCCAATTTTTTTAGAGCCTCTGTGCTTTGGTTGTTGATTCATTTTAAATTCTTGACCGCGTTCATTTGTTACAGTTTATTTTGAGTTTTCTGAAACTGGTGTTGACATGCCTGACATTATTTTATTTTTTTCTTCACCAGTCCTTGTCACGTTCCTATTACACCACAAGGCCCACGCAACCGTGACAACCATAACAACCCTTTCTGCCTCCACATTATCCATAATGATCATATGCCAAAGTAAGTCTTGGAACGACCAACCATCTGAGACACCCACATGGATTGACACCTTCGCGCATGCCCATGTCTCTCGGGCAATCTCACAATTCCATAGCACATGGGCCATAGTCTCCTCTTCCAATTTACAAATGTCACAGATTGGATCTTGTTGTACCTTCCTTCGTTTAAGATTGGCCTTTGTTGGCAGCAACTCCCTACATGATCTCCAAGTAAAGTGCCTAATTTTATGGGGCACCGGAAGGTCCCATATTTTCCTCCAGAAACGGCAGGCTTGGCTACTGTCTGAGCTGGAACCAATGTGCATCGGTTGTGCTAGCTTCTGGGCAAGGGTGTATGCACTGCGCACAGTAAAATGGCCATGTGAGGAAGTAGTCCATACCAACTTATCACTTGGCAGTTGAGTGCTTAGAGGAATTCCTTTAATCACCTCTGCCTATTGTGGGTAAAACAGTGAGTCAAGGACCTTCATTTTCCAGCCAACATTCTCCTTATTTATCAGTTCTCCCACTCTTGTATCAAACTGTAGGAATAGGCGTGATGATTGAATCATATACGTAGGGCCTGTGGGAAGCCATTTGTCCTCCCAAATCTTTATGTTCATTCTGTTGCCCACCCTCTATCTCATCCCTTCTTTCACGAGAGATTGAGCCGTCCTTATGCTTCGCCAAGTATATGAGGAATTATTTTTTAGAGTAGCATGGATGAAGTCACGCCTTGGAAAATACTTGGCCTTTAGTACTCGATATACAAGAGAGTTATGGTCATTTTGAAGTAGCCAACCTTGCTTCAATAGGAGGGCAAGATTGAATTGTTTTAGCTTCTTAAAAAACATGTCACCGCATGACTCTGGCTCACATAACTTGTCCCAACTAAGCCATACAATTTTCTTCTCATCATTCTTTTGGCCCAACCAAAAATTCTGGATCATGCTTGTTAGCTCTATGCATAAGGAGTCTAATAGCTTGAAGTAACTCATTGTGTATGTTGGGATTGCTTGAGCAACTGCTATAATTAGCACTTCCTTTCCAGCTTTTGATAGCATCTTTTCCTTTCATCCTGCCAATTTCTTTCCAAGCTTTTCTTTAATACTAGTGAAAGTATATCTCTTGTCTCTTTCCACAAGAGAAGGTAGGTCAAGATACTTGTCATGTTGTTTTATGACTTGTGCCCCAAATCTGTTTTTTATCTCTTCTTGGACCTCTCTTAAGTGTATTCTTACTGGAAAAACAATGCAGTCTTTGCCCTATTCAACAGTTGTCCAGAATCCTGCTCATATACATGCAAAACTCTTTGTAGTGAGTTGCATTCTGATATAGAGGCCTTGCAAAATATTAGGCTATCATCAGCAAAAAAAAGATGTGAGAGCTTTGGTCCTCCACGACATAAAGCAATTCCTTCCATATTTCCTTCACGCACTGAGTTTCTTATCAATGCTGATAAGCCCTCTGCACATAAAAGAAAGAGATAAGGTTATAAAGGATCCCTTTGACGGAGACCCCTTGATGGTACAATATGCCCCCTCGATGACAAGTATTGCATTGATAACGAAGCAATGATTGCATACACTGGTCTCCTTGCTTATGCTCATGGTATGGTAACCTCCTCAATAAAATTGTGGAGTGTAATATGGGGCATATCGGCGGGACACATTTTAAGATATAAAAGTGGGCTTTTATGGTTTTTTCTTTTTTTCTTTTTTAATTTTTTTGATAGAAATAGTAGAATTGCAATAAACTTATCAAAAAACCAACAGATGATTTCATAGAAAACACACAACAACATCCTAGGATTGATAATAAAAAAAGCACAATTTGAGGCTCTTGGCACAGTGACATATGCTGGGTTATTATATCTTGCAGAAGAACATGTCCCAACTGTTGTTGCTACTAAAAATCTACGACCCACTTCCCACTTGATATAATATCATTGTACCTTCAAAAACAATACTATTTTATTGATTCTGAGGCCAAAATGGCCAAATACCATTATTTGGCAAAATCCACTTGATACAATATCATTGTACCTTCAAAGACAATACTAATTCATTGATTTCGAGGCAAAAATGGCCAAATACCATTATTTAGTGAAATATTTAACAGTCTACCACTGTTTGGAAAATATTTTGCAATCTACCACCTTTTTGAAACTCAAGTTTAGGAAACTCGAATTTGACCCGTAGCTCGAGTTTATGAAAATCAAGTTCCATAAAAATATGCCATAGTAGCACCTGCTGACTTGGAATTAAAAAATATAAAATGCCACATATAACTCAAGTTTTATAAACTTGAGTACTCATTAGTTTCAAAATATGTAACTTACTGATATGAATGAGGAAAACTTATGTCTCTACTTATGGAAGAAAGACTTACATCATCCATCATCTAAAATAGTATTTAAATTAGAAACAATCAAAATGAAAAGGGCCATTAAACGAAGATGACTGAATCATACCAAGTATGCTAGTTTCGAATTTTCTAAATCTAGCATCACGTAAACGTATCCAATATTGAATCATTAACACTATTAGTGTTAATTGAATCATTAACACTATTACGAGTTAGTGGCTTAACAGCAACTTGAACAAATCCAATATGCAAGAATCTATATCCTTTAGGAAGAAAATCATGAATAGATTTCTTGTTAAACAAACAACATTTCTCGTGAACTCTAGATATGGCATAAGCCCGTTTGATGGTCTTAACATTAAATTCAGTTTTAAAAGTAGAATTGAGCCAGCTTGTTTTATAAATTGCATTAACATTAATTTTAGGAATAGTCCATTTATTAAAGTCTAAGCAACTTTCTTCTTCAACAGAATAATTTTCTTCATTGATAATATCAGGGATATCAGGAGGTATACTTGATCGAGAGCTGACTAATGAGTTGGATCTAAATATTCCATCTATTTTTAAATTTACAAAAATCCCAAATTTAATTCTCACTTATCATGTTTTGTATCTTACAACTGTTTGCATTTTTTAGCACATACCCTAATTAGCCCTTTTCCTCTACCTCTCACACCTAAATCCACTAACACGGGCCTTATTCTTCAGTTATGGGAATGAGGAAATTTAAACTTTATGTCTCCATTGAAAATATCAAAAAGCTTTTGTTGAGTTACAAGGCTATTGGCACTAATATGTTCTCTTAATTGAAATTTGAAAGCGAGTATATAAACTAATTAGTCAAAAACAAAACAAAATAAAATAAAAATAAAACGAACAATGAGAGTGTGCATATTGGGTGTGTTTGATAACTCTGATTGGCATAAGTTATTTTATTTATGAACATATTTTTTTAAAATAAAATTAAAAGTGGGCAATTCGTATTTGGTTTTGTAAGAAAAGCGGGTCCAAAGAGAAGATCTCAATTCTCATGCACAGACCCAATAAAAAAACAGCAAAAAAGAATTTTCCATTGCTGGGATTTGAATCCAAATTCAATATTCGTTATGAACTACCAATGTGCTATAGCAAATTTCATGTCATACTTGTCATTATAAATTCTATTAAACCCAAAATTCCAAGTAAAGGAGCTAAACCCTGAACTTTTTGAAATAACAATTAAATCCCTAGGCCCTATAGCCAAATTATTCTAACACCGTTTGTACTTAACAATAAAAGGATAGTTCAGTTCACTCTACTAGAGGACAGATTAAGGATCCTGGCCACAACACACCACCTCACGTGACACGCCTTCTATCACCTCACGCCGGAAACCACCAGTAAAATTTGTTCATCTTTGTCTTTAAACCATTCTCCTCAATAAAAGTTGTGGATTTTTTAATATGGGCATATGGTAGGACACATTTTAAAATATAAAAAAGTGGGCTTTTTATTTTATTTTTTGGATAGAAATAGTAGAATTTCATTAAAATTATCAAAAACCCAACAAATGATTTCACAAAACACACATATAACAACATCCTAGGATTGATAATAAATAAATAAATAAATAAATAAAAACACACACACACACACACAATTTGAGACTCTTGACGCAGTGACATATGCTGGATTATATTATCTAGCAGTTGAAGAAAATGGCCCAGTTGTTATTGCTGCTAAAAATCCATGACCTACCTCCCACTTGACACCTTCAAAGACTATTTCTTATTCCAAACCAGATAAGCAGTGACATGAAAAAAAAAAAAAAAAATCAACATAGCTGAAAGTTTTAGGCGATTCAACTTTGTCATAGGCTTTGTTCATATCAAGTTTTTAAAGTCATTCTCCCATTTCGTTGTTTTTTTCTTATACTCATCAAATGAAGCATCTCAAATGCGAACTTGATCAATTATAAGCCATCCTGGAACAAAAGCACTACGTAAGTCCAAAATAATCCAAGGTAGCAATCTCTTCAATCTATTAGTCAATATCTTTGCCTACCTTAATTTAAAACATTACATATGGAAATTGGTCTGAACTCAATCATATTCTCTAGGTTATGAACTTTAGGAACAAGAACAATGTGAATATATGATTAGTTTTCTATAACATATGCCCTAAACTCAACACCAACAACATAGCTCAAATGACATCAAACCCTCTTCATTGCAAATTATACTCTTAAAGTTTGAAGGTATTTAGATTTTACACCCTGACTTTTCAAATTTTGGATTTTACCTCCTAAACTTTAGAGGTTTTTGGATTTTACTCCCTAAAGTTTGGGACTATTTGAATTTTACACCCTAAAATTTCAAAATTTTGCTTTTATTTATGAACTATTTTTTTTTTAAAAAAAAGGAAAGAAAGTGGGCCACTCATATTGGGTTTTGTAAGAAGTGCAAGCTTTATGGATTTTACTTCCTAAAGTTTGGGAGTGTTTGAATTTTACATCTTAAAATTTCAGAATTTTGCTTTTATTTATGAACTAAAAAAAAAGCCGCTCGCCGCAAACCACCGCACACGCCTCACGCCTTCCGTCGCTGTACGCCGAAAACCACCAGTAAAATCTGCTATTCTTTTGAAACCTCCTCCTCAATAAAATTGTGGATTTTAATATGGGCAGGACACATCTTAAGATATAATAGTAGCTTTCTTTATGATTTTCCATTTTTTGGATAGAATTTCATTAAAAATATCAAAAACCCAATATATGATTTCACAGAACACACACAACAACATCCTAAGATGGATAATAATAATAAAAAAAACATAATTTGAGGCTCTTGACATAGTGACATATGCTGGGTTATAATATCTGGCAGTAGAAGAACATATCCCAGCTGTTGTTGCTACTGAAAATCCATGACCCACTTGATACATTATCATTGTACCTTCAAAGACAATACCATTTCATTGATTCCAAACCAGATAAGCAGAGACAGAAAGAAAATAAAAAACAATATAGCTGAAAGTTTAAGGTCATTCAACTTTGTCATATCAAGCTTTAAAACCATTTGCCCATTTCGTCCTTTTTTCCTCATACTCAACAAATGAAGCATCTCAAATGCAAACATTATCAATTATAAGCCATCCTAGAACGAAAGCACTCTGTGAGTCCGAAATCATCTAAGGTAACACCCTCTTCAATCTATTAGACAATACCTTTGCAACTGCCTTATATAAAACATTACATAAGGACATTGGTCTGAAATAAGCCATATTCTCTGGGTTAGGAATGAGAACAATATGAATGTATGATTGATTTTCTATAACATATGCCCCAAACTCAGCGCTGACAGCACAACTCAAATTACATTAGACCCTCTTCAATATGAATGTATGATTCTTTGTTTTTTTTTTCTTTTGTATTTTGTTAGATACTTTGTGTTCATCATCGTGAACATGAAGTACTATTCTATTTGAATAAATAATATTACTTTCTTATAAAATAAAAAAAGCAGGAAAACCATCATGATCAGGTGACTTCATAGGAAACATCTTAGTAGTAGTTATCTGAATTTGTTTTTAACTTCAGTTTTTTTAGCTGTAGTTATCCAAAAGTTTTGTTAAATATTTGAAAGTAGGGTTTTTTTTTTTGGATAAATTTGAACGTGGGGGTTTTTTTTAGCTGTAGTTATCCAAAAGTTTTGTTAAATATTTGAAAGTAGGGGTGTTTTTTTGGATAAATTTGAACGTGGGGTTTTTTTTTTTATAGAAGTTGAACGTGGGTTTGAACGTGGTATTTGAAATTTTTTGGATTTCTTTTGGATATGATTGATTTCTACTTTGTAGTATATTTTTTTCTTAAGAAAAAAAAAAAAAGAGATTTAAGGGGGAAAAAAAAACCAAACGTGAGATGAGATTAAGGGAAACTGGGTATTGAAAAAAAAAAAATGGTTAAGACTTGATAACGGAAGGAAAAAAAAACTGAAGAAAAAAAAGTGTAAACGTCGAGTAATGCTTGGAGTTAAACGTTTTTTTTTGTTTTTTTTTTTTTTTTGAGGAGGGCTTGGAGTTAAACGTGAGAGTTAAATATCGCCTATTTTGTAGGCAAGGTATAGATGAGAATTAAAGATGTATTTTTATTATGTTATCCTCAAGCTTTTTATTTTAAAAATCTAATTTATAAGTGAATAAATAAATTTAAAAATTAATAGGAGAGTGATCCTATTTTTTAGGTAATGTTTTAGTGGAAGTTAGAGTTGCATTTTTACCGGATTGTCCTTTAGTTTTGTCTCTAATTAAACATAGAACTGTAAGGGCATTTTTGAACTAAAAAATGTGGAATCCAAACAGAGGAAGCTCCTTAAATAGTAGTATATATATATATATATATATATACTAGTCTCATCACACGCGCTTCGCGCGTGCAATGAGACTTTTCTCTTTTAGTGGTCTTATTTTGTAAAAAAAATTGTATTTAATTATTATATATATGATTTTTATTTTAAAAATCTAATTTATAAGTGAATAAATCAATTTAAAAATTAATAGGAGAGTGGTCCTATTTTTTAGGCAATATTTTAGTGGGAGTTGGAGGTGCATTTTTACCAGATTGTCTTTGAGTTTTGTCTCTACTTAAACATAAGACTGTAGGGGCATCTTTGAACTAAAAAATGAATTTTTACCGGATTATCCTTTAGTTTTGTCTCTACTTAAACATAGGACTGTAGGGGTATTTTTGAACTAAAAAAATAGGAATCCAAACAAGGGAAGCCACTTAAATAGTAGTATAGATATATTAGCATTATGCCCGTGCGATGCACGGCTTAATCAAAATTCATATATAAATAATTTTTTATTAATTTACTTAAAATAAATATAAAAATAAATGAATATTTTACTTTTAAGTTACATAATGAATGTATGTTGCGTGAGACTAAGATATCATAAAATACACACACACACACACACACACACACACACACACACACACGCATATATATATATATATATATATAAAACTAATTGAATGAAAGATAGTAAAGGTACCTAAAAATGTATATAAAATGATTTTCAATAATACATTGAACTTTAAGGCTCAATTAATTGCATATATTTAAATGAAAAACCCATGCATTTAATAGTTAAAAACTATCCAAAACAATAATTGAAATCATGTTTAAGTGAAACCTCAATTCAATAATTAAGAACAATCTAAATTATTAAACATTTAAAAATTTGTAGTATAGAGAGACTCACTTGAGAATTTAATTTTTGTCCTTGAAAGTATGGAAGAAGGCACTGTAACTTGAGTGAGTTTCACCCTCCCAAGTTTAAGTTTAAACTTAAAGTTTAAGTCCTTTGTGTTGCACGCTACATGTGTGTGTATATGCATGAAAAATTATCTGAACTTAACATTTATTATAGAAAAAATGTGGTGTAGTCTTATCCCTATCTATTTAATTCTTATTATAATCCCTTCGTTTTGCGGGGAGAGAGAGGAGCGCTTCTTTTGAAAAAAAAATTAGCTTATAATATATAATAGCTATGATATTAATCTTTAGAAGCGGTATCTCATACGGGTTACTATTTCAATTGTGGGTTTTGGTAGTTAGAAGTTAGCGCATAGTAGTTAATAATTAGAAAATTACTTTGAAATTTTTTTAAACCAATCCTTTAAAAAAGTTTTAGAAGAGTTTAAATCACGTTAATAAATTATCTCTCTATTATTTTTTTTTTAAATCATGTTAATAAAAAGTCACTTATAAAATTATTATTAGTAAGCATTTCTTAGGCTTATCTATTTAGCTTTGTTGCCAAATTTATATAAACTCTTTTATTTTATTTCATTTCTTTTTTTCCGAAGAATATAACACAGCCAAAAACCTATAAACAACAATCTACATTCAATATAAAGAATATAATCAAACTTATTCATGATTTAAAATTAAGAAATTAACACAAATTATAAATTAAGATATAAATTTAGAAAAAACATAACAAAGAATAAACCTGTTTGTTTTCTTTATCACTTTGAGAGATGAAAGTGTGAGTATGTAAGTAAAACCTGAATCAATTATTGTAGAAGATAATAAATGAGTACAACAGTTTAATATTATGAATTGAGTTAAAATGTGTGTGTGAATTTTTTATTAATATTTTTGAAGTTAAAGAAAAATAGCTTAAACAAAATGAAAAATTAATAATGAAGAAAGAATGCATACCTGTCATGGGATTTAGGCATTCACATATTGGAATAAACTTCACTTTAAAAAGGATACATATAGGTAGAGTTTCATTTGATATAGAATTTTAAGCCTATTGGAAGATTTCTAATCAATTTGTTTGTTGCTATTTCATAAATCACATAAAAAGTGAAAAAAAAGGTCATATGAAGAGAAAGAAAAAGGAAAACATTTTTTTTTAATGTAAAAATGGAAACTTTTCTTTTATGACAAAAAAAAAAATAAAACAAACTTTTTTTTTTTAAAGAAGAACAAACATTTATTATATATAGAATAGATACTTTTTTTTTTTTTGAAAAGAAAGAGAAAGTGCTTACTTTAAACTAATATACTTATTACCTTATTTACATTTTTTTTTAACTTTATCCAAAAACATTTTTGGTAAATCGGTATGAACAATAATTATCTAAAAAAAAAAATTCACGTGTGAAGAGAAAGATTTTACTGTTGAATACGTAATTTTTTTTTGGGTATTATGTTGTTTTTTTATTTATTTACTAGAAGTAATATAATTTAAATTTTAAAAAATGAATAGACGAAGATTGTTGTTGTTTTTTTAAAAAAAAAAAAAAAAGGATTAAATGAAGAGTTTGACTTGTAATCAAATTAAAAAAATTTATCAACTTATAAATTATAATAATAAAATGATTAAATGAAGAGTTTGGATTGTAATTAAATTCATATTTTTATTAGTATAGAAATTATAGGAGAAGAAGATAAGTACAAAAAAATTTGTTGTATTTATTTTTTTAAAAAGTTTCTGCAATTTAGTGCAGCCACTTGGCGCAACCACGGCTTCTAAAGCCAACTTTTATTATATAGTATATGATTCCTTCCCGTGTGTATATCCTCCAAATGAAAGTGCTTTTTTCTTCTTCTTTTTTTTTTAACAAAAAAAAAAAAATCATGGGATTAGCTATACTTTTAGGTACACAACTACACATTTTAATATTTTATCCTTTGGATTTTTTCTTTCTTTCTATCCTATTATTTTAGGTTTGGTGATAATATTTGGATAGTCACAATTGTAGGTTGTAGTTGTATGGCACCAACCAACTAAATTTACTTTTCAAAGAAGAAAACCAACTAAATCTCTTTTTTTAAAATTTTACTTTTTGTTGAATGTAGGAAGCGTGTTTTGTTAAAACACTTATTTTTTTAATGTAAGTTGCATGTTTTGTTAAAACTATTTTTTTATTTTTTTTATAATACACTACAAGTACAAATAAGGATTAGATGGAGAATTTGGATTATAATACACTACACTTAAAAAATAAGGATTAAATGAATTAGATGAAGAATTTAGATTGTAATCAAATTAATATTTTTATCAACTTAGAAATTATAACAGATGGATTAGATAAAGAATTTGGATTGTAATCAAATTAAGTTTTTTATCAATTTAGAAATTAAAGGAGAAAAAAAAATTATATACATATTTTAAAATCTAAAAAAAAATCATCTATTTGGTGAAGCCATTTGTTGCAACCATGGTTTCTAAGCCCAACTTTTATTATATAGTATATGATATATATATATATATATATATATATATATATATAAACACAATTTTTTTCTACAAAATAGGACCATTAAAAAAAAGCCTCATTATATGTGCGAGTGTGATGAGACTAGTTTATTTTATGAATACCTGGGTAGCAAGTTGGATTTATGAATAGGATAAAAGCACATATGAGAAACCTCCAACAAATAAAATGAGTAGAAGCCACCGAAAGGGCATTTCCCAACACACCCCGCCCTTCAGTAGAGGATGCCAAAGACCTATATGATATCCCATTGAACAATTCTCCATAAAAAAAATATATATATATATTAAAAGCCAACAAATCAATTTAAGGCAAAAATGCAAAACTGACCCTTTAACTTTCACCTATTTTTTCATTTTAGTCCTCTAACTTTCAGTTTTGTCAATTCAGTACTCTAAATTTCAACTTTTGTCAATCGGAGAGATAAAATCAGAGAGATAATCCAAGAAATCTTGGCCGTAGAGCAAAAAATTGGAAATAAAAAATTTGAAAGCGATTTTTAATTGATTTTGATTCGAAACCAGAGCTACGAAAGCAGACAAGAGAAAAGAAACTTTTACAAAACTCTCGCAGCACAAGAAAACAAAAAATCAAACATGCAAAAATGAAATTTCTCTTTCAACTTCAAAAGAAACGCAGCTTTTAAAGCTTTTTTTTTTTTTTATAGTATCTTTTGTGAAATGGGAGGCTTCGAACTCGGCGTGAAGCGTAGGCAAAAAAGGATGGTCCAGAATCTTCCTCTCCATCTACGGTAAGGCAAGGCAGAGCAAACCCATCATCGATTCAGTCAAGGCAGAGCAGCAAGGGTGGTGGTGGTTTACACAGCGAGCAAAGCATCGAGGTACGGTGAGGGACAACGAGGAGAGCAGCTGGTGAACTCACTCTATCTCTCTCTCTCAAACAGGCTCACTCTCTCTCTCTCTCTCTCTCAAAGTTAGATAGGTTAGGGATTTGGGTCTTTGTTTTGTTTTGATTCAGGGTTACTGTTTTCTTCTTCTTCTTTCCAGATTTTTCTTATTTTATTCTAATTCCAAATTTAAAAATAAAAAATAAAAATAAAAAAAACACATGCAAAACAGCAGCAATATAGCAGCTGTAACAAAGCCTTATTGACAAAAATTGAAAGTTAAAGGATTGAATTGACAAAACTGAAAGTTAGAGGACTAAAATGAAAAAAAAAAAAAGGTGAAAGTTAGAGGGCCAATTTTGTATTTTTGCCTTAATTTAAATATCAAAAGCTGACAATATACTATAACTAAATAAATAATGAAAATCTTAAAGTATTATAATATTTAGTATAAGCAAATCAATAGATGCTGTATACATGTAGTGTGTAATATAAGAAAATTTAAGTTTTTTTTAATCTTTTTTATTTCTTTTTTAACTTTATCAAAGAATCAAATGATTGGATCCCAATTGAATACCAACGCAAACAATAAATTATTTATATTGATAAATTTCATTGGAAATTTAAGAATAATCAAATTAATAAACAACAACATTTACATAAGGTAAGAAGTATGGTCTTACAAGCCAATCTCGTGAAACATCTCTCTCATAACATGTGTGGGTCCTATGAGACTATTTTATAAAAAATATGTTCTTGTATTCTATTTCAAAAAAGGTAGAGGCAGTGGAGCACCCTTATAAAAAGTGGCTAACTATACATAGAAGACTTAGTAATTTTAGATATAAAAAACAATTTCACAACTCGTAAGCATTTCGATGAAATGAAAAGTTATGATATGTATAACTTTATTCTCATATAAGACCACTAGCTATTAGCATTTCTTTTATTATAAACTAATCACAACATATCATCTCAAAAATTAAAAAAAAAATTGTGAAATTTTTTGTGTCATTGGACTTATTTTAGGTCTTAGGCAACTATAGCCAAACTGATAAATGGACTTCTAATATCATCAGTATGACAAATTTTTAATGGGGAGAAACTTTATGGGGGAAACCAAACTGATAAATGGACTTCTAATATCATCATTATGACAAATTTTTAGTGGGGAGAAACTTTATGGCGGAAAAAAATATCAAGGACAAAGACTAGTCACCCGATGGGCCATTACCTTGTACAAATCGGGATCACCAGCACGTGAAAGACATCAAAGAGTGTAATAATTCGCAATGACAAAGAGTATTCCCTCGAAGGCCCATTACCAGTTACAAATTGGGCATCCAATACATCCCAAACAGTTAAAAACAAAAAACAAAAAACAAAACAAGAAACCAAAAATGAGGATGCAAGGTCTAACGCAGGAGGCCATATCAGTGGAAACATAAGATCATTTTTCCCGAATCAGCGGTGTTTCTCACTTTCTCCTCAGCTGAGGGCTCATTTTCTAATAGTATCTTAATTAATGTAACTTTAAATTTATTTATTTATTTTAAAGAGAAAGTATCTTTAATTTTAAGAGTGTCTCTTACACTAACGTCATTGATTTGCTCATCATACTCAAACAGTCCAAAATATAGACACATTTTTTGTCAAAAAAAGATGGAGCATGACCCAGGACTAGGAGTAATTCAAGAGGACTTTTGTTGTTCAAGGAATGAGATGTAACTTGGAAGCCTATTAATCAAACGGACAACAGTTAAAACACGGTGACCCCACAGACTCATCAAAGGTAAGGAGGATTGAAACTTTAAGACTCTTAATACATTGAGTATGTGCTAATGTTTTCTTTCAACATCAACGTTGTGTTAGGGTGTTGCTACACAAGTGAGTTGATGTAAGATGCCTTTAGTTTTGATTTTTTTTTTTTTTTTCCCATCAGGAATTCGGTCCCATTGTCAATCCTAATTGTTTTAATTTTGGTGTTGACTTGGGTTTCAACCATAGCACCTATGATACACCGATACGGATATAGGTATCAATACGATATGGATATAGGCATTGGTACGATACAGATACAGGTAGGGATACAACATTATTTGAAAAATCTAAGATACAATACGTGAGGATACATCGATTAATTAGTTTCTATTTATTTATTCATTTTAGGTGTATTTAAATTTTTTTTTTTCAAAAAAAAATATTTTTGTACATAATTTATGTTTATAACTATATATATATCACATACCCATATATATATATATATATATATATATATATATATATATATATATATATATATATATATATATATATAGGGTTGGGTTCAAGTTACACATGGTGTAACTCTAAGTAATGTTACACTAATCAATATTCTTTAATTGGATGTGAATTTTAATAAATCGACTGTTAGATTACATTATCTTTATATATTTTCCATAATTGCAAAATTTCAAAGTGATCAAAGATTAATAGTCGTGTCATCTATCAATTGTATAAATTCGAGTTTTTGTAGTTTAAAATAATGCATAAAAGATAAGTTTATGATTCAAATGGTAAATAATATCTAATTGGTGCGAAAAATGGCATGCATGTTTAGAACATGTAATCCAACAATGAAATTTTCAAAATATAAATTCATTAACAAGTTATTGGGTGGTATAATATTGCTTAGAGTAACACCAGGTGTAACTTGAATCCAACCCATATATATATATATATATATAACAAAGTCAAACCCACAACAATGAGCCACATCAAAACAAACATGAGCCAAAAAAAAATGAGAGAGAGAGAGAGAGAGAGAGAGAGAGAGAGAGAGAGCATAGAGGCTAACACAGGTGAAAAAAAGAAAAAAAAATCATCTTGGTGATTCTGATCAGAACAGAGGCAAGTGAGAGGTGAGGGAGAGAGAGTGAGAATTTGAGAGACTTACTGGTGGCAAGAAGGTGGACGAGCTCTTGTGATCGAGAGTTAGAGATCAGTTCAACATATGGGTTATTCAGAACAAAAATCGAGAGTGACTAAGCGAGAGACTAAGAGGCGAGAGCGTAGAAACTAGAAAGGAGAGAGTGAAAAGGTAATCGCATGAAAGGATTAGGGCTTTTAACCCAGCTGTGCCGATCGAATGGCCAAAAGTCAAATTCTTATTCTTTTTTTTCTTTCCTTCTCTCGTATTAGATTGGTACATGTTGTATCTCAAACGTATCTTGAGCATATCCGAGCCGTATTGGAATATAAATTCATTTTTTTTATCCCGATACTCTTCGAGTACATTTGTATTTGTATCCTATCCATTCTGTATCGAATACCGATATGATGGCATTTTTGCCGTATCGACGCATCATATGATAGCATAGAATTGTTTAATTTATAATTTTATAGCACTTATCAGCAACATGACCTAAAATTCCACAATATGCTCATACATACCTATCCTTAGAAGTGTTAGGATTCCCTGACCGTAACTATTGTTGGTGCTAGAGTACAAAGCATTTAAGATGATAAGTTGTTAATTATAGATCATTACTGGCGGGCTCACATCAAAAGAGAACCTATAGTGCATCATAATCAACGGATGACGACGTGGCTGGAAATCAGGAGGTGGGTGTGGAAATATATATGGCACGAGATTCAGATCTTCTAAATTTCCTAGGGTACTCTACAATGTAGAGTTCTTTAAATCTCAACCTTTCTATTAAAATAAATGGTTAAGATGGTGACACATCATCAATTCACTTATCTCTGTTACTTCTTTTCTCAGAAAAATCATCAACCCAAAAACAATGATCATTATAACTTAAGCATTTATCTCCACGTTTCTATCTTTAAAAACTAAATAACAACCCGTAGCTTGCATCTAACGTTGTTGGCAACAAGATCTTTAGAGTTGGTTCTAGATTCTTAAACCAGTAAAAAGCGTTTGCATCTCTATCTGAACTAAATTGCTCAAGCAATTTTATTATTCTAACTTGTTTCATCCCTGGGAGGATTAACCATCCCAATGTTGGAGATAAACTTAGTATTAAGACTTGCTCTGACTTGGGAGTCCACCTTGACGGCTTGACCTCACTGTTTCATTTCTTATTAAATGTTAATATTAATATTCATTCCTCGTAATTTTATGGAAAAAGACAATTTAAAAAAAGAAGTTGAATGGTGTTAAGCTGCTAACGTCAACCTTTACTATGCATTAAGTGTACTTTTTGTATTTTAAGACTAATTTAGGGTTGTATTTATGAATTGATAATGTGGTAGCATCTTAACCATTTATTTTAAAAGAAATGTTGAGATTTAATGAACTCTACATTGTAAAGTACCCTAAGAAATTTAGAGGATCTAAATCCGCATGGCATGCATATGGGGATCCAAGTCCTCCAGTGGGTCCACACGTGCACAAAATGTGTGAGGCCGTGAAGCTCGAGGAATCCATCCATGTGTCACAGAGAAAATTTTCGGAATTTGTAGCATTTTATGAATAAAATTTCACGAATTTGAAAATGTGCTTGTGTTTTGAATAGTACGTTTGTTTGTTGGGTGTGTGAGCTGGTAGGTCTATTGGTGAGTGTTATGAAATTGTTGTAATTTTGTATGTCTTAAGGGGCTCAAAAAAAATAGTATATTAGTTAAACAATTTCAAGTAAATAGATACTTTTTAATAATTTTAATGAGTATACCACAGTATGTCATACAACAAATAACTTTATGATTTTTTTTTATTATTAACTTATAACTTTTTCAATTCCAAGAGTTCCAACACTTTTCACAAATATAACTCTTGTTAACGGTTTAGGTATGATATGTCTTGATCAAATTAAATATAGGTCAAATTAAAATATATTGTTATTCCGTTTATCCATATTCAATTTATGATGAGACCAGTTAATTTGTCAAAACATACTTTTTTCACATTTAAATAGTTTCAAAAAATGAAACCTACTTTTAAAATCTTCTTTTTAGTCTTTCTTTTAATGCTACTAATTTTTTTAAAAGCTTTAAAACTTATATAATAATTAACAAATTCTTAAGTTTGTAGCTTGCTAATTGATTTAAGAATCCACTAATCCAATAACTTCACAAAAAGGCAAATACGCTGCTCATATATAAAAATAAAGTAAAATCAATTAAAAAGAAATATATATATATATATATATATAGTTATTTAAGCAAAAAATATAACATAATAGGCTACGAAGCACGGGTGCGTTTCCGGATTCGGGTGTGAGTACGGGTGCGGGTGTGGGACTCAGCAATTTTTGAAAAAGTAGGGTGCGGGTACGACGATTAAAAAATTATTAAAAATATTTATATTTATATTTATATTTTCTATATATTTTTACTATTAAAATATCCTTAAAAAACACATTACTATGCCTTGATTCACAAAACAAAGAAAGAAAAAGGCAAAAAACACAAAACACAAAAGAAGCAACAAATATTCATAATAAAATTGAGGAAGGATAGATTTAGAATGTTTGGGCCTCATTCAAAGCCAGTTTCGGCTGTTCCGGCATGTTTCAAGGCAGATTTCGGCCTATTTCGGTCCGTTTCGGTCGCCGGCCGATACGACCCGATTCGGCCCTATTCTGGCCGATATTGGCCCGGTTCAGTGCAAATCAAGCCGAGTTGGCGCGAATTCGTGAAAAAAAAAACACTCAGACGCGGCACTGACGCGCGCTTCATAGATAATAGGTAAAGAAAAATAATAAAAATTAAGACAAAGAAAATTTATAATGAATAAATAAATAGAAAAACTACTCAATTTTAGCAGTAGGGCTGACACAAGAAATACCGATATTTGAGAATTGCATATCAATTCATGAGTAATGTCATTAATATTTCATTTTCAATATAGAATATTTAATATAATATTCACATATAAATACAACAACCACAACAAACAAGTTTACTCCCAAAATTAATTAAGAATTATTTGAAAATTTTTAGGGGCCATGACCTGACCTGGCTCTACCACTGAATCACTGATCAAAGGTCACACTCCTAAGTGGGAAAAGAAGAAACATAGGAATTAACATAATTCATTGGTTATCTCACATATCACTTGACAACGACATCAACAACATAGTTCATTGGTCGAGTGTCTTACTTATATATTATTATAATTATAATCATCTCTGTTATTTATCTATTAAAACAGAGCATAACGGCTAATCCATCTCTTACAAACTTAAAACAGACTATAATGCCTACCAACAAATCAATTAATTATTTACAAACATGCGTACGCTTAGTTACTGAAGTAATGAGTTCCTTTTGAATATACACCATTATCAATTTTTTTAAGACTTTCTTTTTTTCTCCACAGATGTATTAAAATACTTAGTATTCTTTAAAAAAAAAATTAATAAAGTGATACAAAGCTCATGTGACACTTGCGTGTCTCACTTAAGTTCTTTTAAACCGTATGAATCATACGATATGACTAAAATAGTATTTGTAACGAGCCATACAAGATCAATGTGCCTCTAATTTCAACAGTTCACACTAAATTGTGTATGGTTATCCATTTGCTATCCATTAAGATGCTTGATTACTACATTATATTTTGTATAAGTTTGATTTCTGCCCCCATCACATGACTTGTTTGCATCTTTCCTCTAACCACTGGTGCAGTGTCTAGTAGCTAGTAAAGTCGCCATCCTAAGTGGGAATTCGAGAAACACCATTGTGCACTTTTTTAGTGTTTTTGAAAAATAGCTAAAACTGTACATTTATCATGCCAACGTGTATGCATATAATCTACTCACGATGTGGGGCTTCAACGCCATGTTATGAAAAATGATGATAATATATAATAGAAGTAAAAAATTCATAAAAGCCTCAATGTGCTTGTAGCTCATTGACATATACTCCTTATGCATACTTTATATCCTACTTCTTATGCATACTTTATATTCTACTCCTTATGCATGCTTTATATCCTACTTCTTATGCGTACTTTATATTCTATCAATCATGATAGGCATATATTTGAATTTTTTTTTGGAACTTTAATTATTTTATAAAAGCAACTAATATATAACAAATTATGATTGATGGAGTATAAAATGATACACAAAAAGTGAATATATATATATATATATATATATATATATATATATATATATTTTATAATTGAAAAGCCTTCTAAAGTTAGGTGCTTTTTTCCCTACACGCTTCTTGCGGTATAGTGTTGATGTTGAACCGTGTACTTATTACATTATTACGTGACCAGTATGTGGATTTACTTCCTCCTTCTGGGAATGATATCTATGTTTAGGATATAAAAATTCAAAGTAAGGTAATTGATGAGGAACTAAGCTTTAGCATAAAATATTCTAAGAATACATGCAAATGAGATCTGTGCATGGAAAGCAAAGAACAGCTTTGGTACATTGTCAAACTTTTGAACTCAGTAGAACCCGATTGGACCCCATATATTAATATTTATATTTTAACATTAAAGAAGAAAAGATATCTATTTTGAACTGTTTCTCTGGTAGGGTATATTTTAATGGGAAATGTTAACAAGTATCGTGCGGTGGTTTTTAATGTTTTTTTTTTTTTTTTTTTTGTGTTCCACAAAAAAAAAGGAAAAAAAAATTGTTAAAAAAATTTCCAAAAGAGATAAAAAAAAATTGCCGAAAAATGAAAAACTGCCAAAAAACTGAAAAAAATTACCAAAAAATTACCCAAAAGTGTGTTGTTAACAGGCACCTTACGGTGCCCGTTAACACAACCCCTTAATGGAAAATGTTAACAAACATCATGCGGTAATTGTTAACGTTTCTATTTTTGTATTTCACTCAAAAAAAAGAAAAAAATTTGTCAAAAAAATTTCCAAAAGAGATAAAAAAAAAAAATTGCCAAAAAATGAAAAACTGCCAAAAAATTGAAAAAGTTACCAAAAAATTACGTAAAAGTGTGTTGTTAATGGGCACCTTACGGTGCCCGTTAACACAATCCTTTAATGGGAAATGTTAACAAGCATCGTGCGTTGGTTGTTAACGTTTTCTTTGTTGTGTTTCACTCAAAAAAAGAAAATAAAAAAGTTGTCAAAAAAATTTCCAAAAGAGATAAAAAAAATTGCCAAAAAATGAAAAACTGTCAAAAAGCTAAAAAAGTTACAAAAAAATTACCCAAAAGTGTGTTGTTAACGGGCACCGTAAGGTGCCCGTTAACACAACCCTTTAATGAAAAATGTAAATAAGCATCGTGCAGTGGTTGTTAACGTTTCTTTTTTTATGTTTCACTAAAAACAAAGGAAAAAAAGTTGTCAAAAAAAAGGAAAAAAAAGTTGTCAAAAAAATGTTCAAAAAAGATTAAAAAAAATTACCAAAAAACTAAAAAAGTTACCAAAAAATTATCCAAAAGTGTGTTGTACCGTGCCCGTTGACACAACCCTATTTTAATTTTTAAGTGCTGAATGACGATGATCTGACGCAATATAGGCTCTCTAGTCCCTTATAAAAGGCCAAGAGTCTTCTTGCTTTGAACCATCCAAAGACCAAAGATGACTACTACCAGATACTGCCTTGTGTTGCTCCTTGGAGTGGTGCTTCTAAGCACTGCCTCACTGGCTGACCACCATGAGTCTCCCAAACATGAGCACAAACCTCCTAAGGGAGAAAAGCCACCCCCAAAACACAAGCCACCAACCTCACTCAATAAGGAAGAGAAGCCATTGCCAGAACACAAACCACCAACCCCAGGTAAGGGAGAGAAGCCACCACCACATGATCATCACCCCGGACGCCTTCTATTGGAGTCTACTTCCATTGATGGCAAACCTCCTCCAAAGGGAGAAAAGCCACCACCAAAACACAAGCCACCAACCCCACTTGACAAGGAAGAGAAACCATTCCCAGAACACAAGCCCCCAAAGGGTAAAGGAGAGAAGCCACCACCAGAGCACAAGCCACCAAAGGGTAAAGGAGAGAAGCCACCACCAGAGCACAAGCCACCACATGATCATCACCTTGGACACCTTCTATTGGAGTCATCTTCCATTGATGGTAAAGTTCCTCCCAAGGGAGCAAAGCCACCACCAAAACACAAACCACCAACCTCAGTTGAAGAGGGAGAGAAGAAACCATGCCCAGAACACAAGCCTCCAAAGGGTAAAGGAGAGAAGTCACCACCAGAGCACAAGCCACCAAAGGGTAAAGGAGAGAAGCCACCACCAGAGCACAAGCCACCACATGATCATCACCCTGGACACCTTCTATTGGAGTCATCTTCCATTGATGGTAAAGTTCCTCCCAAGGGAGCAAAGCCACCACCTAAACACAAACCACCAACCTCAGTTGAAGAGGGAGAGAAGAAACCATTCCCAGAACACAAGCCACCAAAGGGTAAAGGAGAGAAGCCACCACCGGAGCACAAGCCACCACATGATCATCACCCAGAAGATCATAAAGACTCGCAAAGGACACCTTCCTTCTCACAAGCCACCAAGTCCTTCTCACAAGCCACCCCACAAACCCCCAACTGCCAACTGAATGCATAGCTAAATATTTAGAAATAAGAGCTACAACTTATGTTATCTTTCTTGTCATTCACTGTACTATTCGTGGAACAGCTACTACTAGTACTAAGCTATATGTTCATGTTGTGAACGTGTTTATATAGTGTTTGTTGTTAGCTGTGTTTTATATGAGTATTGATATGCAGTTATGCACTTGAAGAATATTGCAGCCTGGATATATCTACTATCTTTATGATTTGAATTTTTTTCTATCAGATAGAGAAGAACAAAAAGCCATTGCATTGTTCTCTTAAGGATTCAAACTCTTCTTCTTTCTATTGACATGTTATCACATGTCTCTGTGATTCACGCCTTGATACCCCAATACAAGGAAATTAAAAGCATTATTCTCAACAGAAATAATTGAAAAAAAAAAAAACTAATTAAGGCTATTGGAGAATGATTTCACTATAATCATTATCAAATCAATAATTTGGTCACGTCTCACCAAAGCAGCAAATTAATAAGGAAAAATCTAGAGCTACAAAGAAAAATTAAATATTATTTTCGACCCAACCCGCAAACACGACACGAACCCGACACGAACCCGACACGGGCTTTTTCGGATTAGGGTTGGGCCTTAATGGGTTTAGATCATAAACGGGTTGACCCAAAAGCGACACGATAAGAAACATATCATAAGCGAATCAACCCCTGTAATCCGCAATAGACACGTTTGACACACCAATTTATTTTTGTCAACCCAAAATGATCCACTTAACAGAACCCGTTTAACTCGTATAACAAATAAATATTTATTTTATTTTAGATTTGTCAAATACCTTTTATATCCAACATATATTTTAAATTTAAAAATAAAAAAGTAATTACAAAAATTTGCAAGGAGTATAACTGGAAATTGAAACTTTACAGACCCTAGAAGTACTAATACTTTTTTCTTTTTTGGCATAGAACTTGCACAAATGAAATTGGATGAGCTTGTGGAAGATGTTATGAATTTGGACATCAACAAAGAATCTATAGATGATAATTGTGGTCATAGTCAGGATTAGTCTACTGTTTACTCAAATTCTTTCAATATTAATACTTAGCATTTGACAAGTTCCAAGGATATTATATTTTTGTTGAACTATGTTATTTTATATTTGTTATTTTGAATTTGGGTTGAAGTGTATACACTTCTTTTGGAGTGTAAAGAACTTATTTCTAAATGAATGTTATATTTTTGTTGAACTATATTATTTTGAATGTGGGTTAAAGACTTGAAGTGTATGCACCACTTTTTGGGATTAAAAAAAAAATTCTAGATGGATGTTATATTTAAAATTATGCAGGATGAAATGGGTTGTGTTACATTTGTGTCAACCCAATACGACTCGTTTATTAAGCGCGTCAAATGGGTTGGATCAGGTCAACCTGCCTTATTAACAGGTCGGGTTAGGGTTGAAGGATCATGATACGATTATTAAATGGGTCGGGTTAGGATTGAGTCATTTGGTCGAATACCCCTACCTCGATACGACACAAACTAAACACGCTAATCCTAATTAACACCCCTGGCTAAAATAGGGTAAAGGGTAAATATAAATAACCTAAAGAAAAAGAAAATCACCTAAAAATGGGGAATTTGTTATAGTTGCTTCTTAATGGATATATTAAGGGTATTAACTTAGAAATTTTTTTTAATAAAAATTATGAAAAAAACAACTGAATTTTAAATAAAATTTGGCATTTTAAAATGAAAAATTACATTATCTGTATATATTAAGAGGATTCAGAAAGTTATTTATTACTTTTTTTACTATCAAAAATACCCCTAAATTAATTAACCAACAATTTAAAAATGAGGTTAAAACAGTAAATTGGCAAAAGAAAGTTAGTTATTGCTTTTTTTATTGTCAAAAATATCCCTACCTAAAACTTATAATGGGGCTAAAGTAGGAAATTGACAAAAATAATAAATTCCTATATCTACGTTAAAATGTCTTCCTGCTTCCCTTCCCCTATATATATATATGTGTGTGTGTGTGTGTGTGTGTGTGTATGTGTTTCTCAAAAAAAAAAAATGTCTTCTTGCTTCTAATAAACTCCTACTTTTACGTTAATTTAAATTCTTACATCTACTCACTAACTCCCTACAAAATAAGATCGCTCTTTTATTAGTGTTAAAACTCCTCCAATCTACAAAACTCGCCTCACGTTTTCATCACACCCTTAGATTTTTTTTTTTTTTGTGATTGAAAAAAGTAGAAATTCCAAATTATAATAAATGCAAATTATTAATCTTTATCCATAAAATAGAAAAGCCTCTAAGCACACACTCGCACGCGTGCTCAGAGGCTAGTATATACAACGGGACTTAAAATCATGTTATAAACTACCAATTTTTAAAATGGATAGAAATAATAAAAAATGATAAGTAAAAAAGTAATATCAATGATTGATCTACAAAATATTAGGGGAAATTACATTTTACCCGCATGTGGTTTCCCCGAAAACACTTTGACTACTTATGGTTTAAATATTAGCAAATTACCCACCTGAGGTTAGCTCTGTTTATCTCACGTTACCCACATCTACTAAAAACAGGGGTAAATTTGTATTTTTGTTACCTTTTTATGTCTCTCTCCTCTTAAAACATAGAAAACTAAAAAATTAAGGGAAAAGAAGATCTAAAAACTAAGTTTTGTAAAAATTAAAACCTAACTTTTACAACTTCTTTTTATGTATCAACTTTTATGCCTTTCATTTCCCTAACTTTAAATTAATTAGGAAAGAGAAAGAAAGTATTCAAGGAAATAACATAAGGTTTGTGGCTATAAATTAATCATATATTTTCTCAAATTAATTAGGTTCTAGCAATAAATTTTAATGATGATTTGTGCTATAGTTTTATTTTTTTCTATCCATTAGATCTTTAGGGGCATTGCCCCAGTAGCACCATCCCTTCAATAATTAATTGAACTAAGCTATTCTTCATATCTCAATCATTAGATGTTGTATCATCATATGTTTGTTAGTTCTTGTCTTAATTCTCTCTCTCAAAAGCTAACTCACCCTCTGTGGGAGGGACTTTTCTAAAGTTACATATACTAGGCCATACAATTTTCTCTCTTTTATTTTACTTATACACCCGAAAAATATCTTTATTTATATTATTCTGACATATATTGTGTGTAATATTTTGATATGTAATATGTTACAGGAAACTATGTTTGCAATGCTTGTGGAGATTACCAAAAGGGCAATGGCACACTGTGACACGAAAGATGTTCTTATTGTTGGTGGTGTTGGTTGCAATGAGCGTTTGCAAGAGATGATGAGAACAATGTGCTCAGAGCGTGGTGGAAAGTCTTTTTTTTTATGTGAAATACTCTTACTTTATTGAAAATGCGAAAAAGAAAATACATCGTGAATAAGAGTCTTCTCAATGAAGCAGGGGTTCTCTTCAATCCAAGCGGTGAAATCAACAACGCTTTGACCATGTTTGGCTAATAGATGGGTTGGTTTATTCCCTTGCCGACGTACATGTGAGAATTGGACTTGATGAAATTCTTTGCAGAGTGAACATTCCTGCTATGAGTGATTCCACAGATAATGGTGGATTGGAAAGTCCAGTTAGAGCTTGATACACGATCATGGAGTCACCTTCCAATATGATATCACGGACACCAATATCCTTGGCAAAAAGTAGACCGGTCTCAAAAGCCTTTGCCTCTGCCTCCAATGCACCCAACAGTACCTCAAGCTTTTTACTCAGAGATGCCTCTACCCTGCCTTCGCTGTCCCTAATGATCACTCCTACCCCAGCTGATTTCTGGTCTGTCAAGAGTGCTCCATCCACGTTAACTTTGTACCTATTTCCCGGTGGAGGTTCCCACGAGCTTCTCAACACCTCCAAAGGTGTAGGCGGGCCTAGTGACTTCGTTGCTGTGGTGTACTCTGCCAAGTATATTGCTACCCATTGAACCATCTCTCTCCCCGACTTCTTTTTTCCCCCAATCCTTGTCACGTTCCTATTACACCACAAGGCCCACGCAACCGTGACAACCATAGCAACCCTTGCTGCTTCCACACTGTCCATAATGATCATATGCCAAAGTAAGTCTTGGAATGACCAACCATCTAAGACACCCACAAGGATTGACACCTTTGTGCATGTCCATGTCTCTCTGGCAATCTCACAATTCCATAGCACATGGGCCATAGTCTCCTCCTCCAATTTCCAAATGTCACAGATTGGATCTTGCTGTAACTTCCTTCGTTTAAGATTGGCCTTTGTTGGCAGCAACTCCCTACATGATCTCCAAGTAAAGTGCCTAATTTTATGGGGCATGGGAAGGTCCCATATTTTCCTCCAGAAATGGCGGGCTTGGCTACTGTCTAAGCTGGAACCAATGTGCACTGGTTGTGCTAGCTTCTCAGCAAGGGTGTATGCACTGCGCACAGTTAAGCGGCCATGTGAGGAAGCAGTCCATACCAACTTATCACTTGGCAGTTGAGTGCTTAGAGGAATTCCTTTAATCACCTCTGCCTAATGTGGGTAAAACAGCGAGTCAAGGACCTTCGTTTTCTAGCCACCATTCTCCTTATTTATCAGTTCTCCTACTCTTGTATCAGACTGTAGGAATAGGCGTGGTGATTGAATCATATACATAGGGCCTATGGGAAGCCATTTGTCCTCCCAAATCTTTATGTTCACTCCGTTGCCCACCCTCCATCTCATCCCTTCTTTCACAAGAGATTGAGCCGTCATTATGGTTCGCCAAGTATATGAGGAATTATTTTTTAGAGTAGCATGGATGAAGTCACGCCTTGGAAAATACTTGGCCTTTAGTACTCAATATACAAGAGAGTTATGGTCATTTTGAAGTCGCCAACCTTGCTTCGCTAGGAGGGCAAGATTGAATTATTTTAGCTTCTTAAAACTCATGCCACCGCATGACTTTGGCTCACATAACTTGTCCCAACGAAGCCATGCAATTTTCTTCTCATCATTCTTTTGGCCCCACCAAAAATTCTGGATCATGCTTGTTAGCTCTTTCGCATAAGGAGTCTCGTAGCTTGAAGCAACTTATTGTGTATGTTGAAATTGCTAGAGCAACTGCTTTAATTAGCACTTCTTTTCCAGCTTTTGACAGCGTCTTTTCCTTCCATCCTACCAATTTCTTTCCAAGCTTCTCTTTAATACTAGTGAAAGTATTCCTCTTGTCTCTTCCCACAAGAGAAGGTAGGTCAAGATACTTCTCATGTTGTTTTATGACTTGTGCCCCAAATCTGTTTTTTATCTCTTCTTGGACCTCTCTTAGTGTATTCTTACTGAAAAACAATGCAGTTTTTACCCTATTCAATTGTTGTCCAGAAGCCTGCTCATATACATGTAAAACTCTTTGTAGTCAGTTGCATTCTAATACAGAGGCCTTGCAAAATATTAGGCTATCATCAATAAAGAAAAGATGTGAGAGCTTTGGTCCTCCACGACATAAAGCAATTCCTTCCATATTTCCTTCATGCACTGAGTTTCTTATCAATGCTGACAAGCCCTCTGCACATAAAAGAAAGAGATAAGGTTATAAAGAATCCCCTTGACGGAGGCCCCTTGATGGTACAATATGCCCCCTTGATGACAAGTATTGCATTGATAATGGAGCAATGATTGCATACACCGGTCTCCTTGCTTATGCTCATGGTACGGTAACCTCCTCAATAAAATTGGGGAGTGTAATATAGGGCATATCGGCGGGACACATTTTAAGATATAAAAGTGGGCTTTTATGGTTTTTTTTTTTTTTTGAAAGAAATAGTAGAATTGCATTAAACTTATCAAAAAACCAACAGATGATGTCATAGAACACACACAACAACATCCTAGGATTGATAATAAAAAAGCACAATTTGAGGCTTTTGGCACAGTGACATATGTTGGGTTATTATATCTTGTAGAAGAAGTACATGTCCCAACTATTGTTGCTGCTAAAAATCCACGACCCACTTCCCACTGTATACAGTATCGTTGTACTTTTAAAAACAATACTATTTTATTGATTCTGAGGACACAATGGCCAAATACCATTATTTGGCAAAATCCACTTGATTCAATATCATTGTACCTTCAAAGACAATACTATTTCATTGATTTCGAGGCAAAAATGGTCAAATACCATTATTTAGCAAAATATATAACAAACTATCACTGTTTGGAAAATATTTTGCAATCTACCACCTTTTTGAAACTCGAGTTTAGGAAACTTGAGTTTGACTTGTAACTCGAGTTTATGAAAATCGAGTTCCATAAAAATCTGCCATAGTAGCACCTGCTGACTTGGAATTAAAAAATATAAGATGCCGCGTATAACTCAATTTTTATAAACTCAAGTACTCATTAGTTTCAAAATATGTAACTTACTGACATGAATGAGGAAAACTTGTGTCTCTACTTATGGAAGAAAGACTTGCATCTATGCATATTATGTTTATGTATCATACAAATACCCATGTCATTTGTGTGTTATGTTGGAAATATTTTAGTGAATAAACAAGTTTTGATACAACAAATAATATCACAAGTATACACACACACACACACACACACACACACACACACACATATATATATATATGAACAATCTCACAGTGTTAAGGAATCACACTGCAAAAGTATTGTCTTTAAATGTTGATTCATGCCACCCGAGGTAAAACTCGGTGCAACTGGTTGTCTTTTCTTTTCTTTTCTTTTTTTCTTTTTTTATGCGAGCGACTGGTTGTCTTGGCCAAACATCCCCTCAAGATTATGCTATAGCATCAATCTTTGTGATGGACGCACTTCCACTCATGAAGGTATAAGAACAACCATCTATTGCTTTTCCTTAGAACAAATATAAATTGTAGAAAAATATGCAGAATAGAAAGAGAATAGAATTGTGTATATCTAAATATAGTGTAGAAAAATATATATTATAGGAAAGGGTGTGATGATGGGTATTATATAGTTATTGGTTACTAATAACTCATAAAAGCCCAACAGTTATATTGTCCATTATTGCCTAACGGCTATTTTACTCATAAATGCCAAACTGCCAAAAAATAAATAATAATAAAAAGTGTTTAGAACACACACCCACACCAACAATCCCCCACATGTTACAAACAAGAAATAGGAAATGCAAGCAACTAAAGAAAGCATGCATCAATATGGTACCAAAAGGTTTTAACTCATATTAGGTTTTCTAATAAATGCAGGCCCAATGAGAAGATTTCAATTCTCATGCATTGACCAAATAAGTAAAAAAACCAAATGATTTTTCCGCTGTAGAGATTTGAACCTGAATTCAATCAATTGAATCAATGGAATTACCAATGTGCTACAGCAGATTTCATGTCTTATATATCATTAAATTATTATTAAACCTTAACTTCCAAATAAAGGAGCTACCCCTGAACTTTTTAAAATATCAATTAACCCTCAAATTATTCGAAGTTCTAACAACATTTGTACTTAACAATAAAAGGACAGTTCAATTCACGCTACTACAATAAAGATAGAAAGAAAGAGAGAAAGAGGAGCCCGGCCAACACTTGCCGCCCACACGTGGCATGCCTTTCGCCACAGCATGCTGAAAACCACCGGTAAAATTTTAGCATTCGGGGTAGAACTCATAATTAGTAAGGTTTTATAACCGAAATGTTGAATTCTAGCATGAGGATTTAAATTGGTTTTTAACAATTTATAATAAACATAATAAACAATAGCAAGAGGTTTAGCACCTTCTAACCTTCATCCATATCATAATCAAAAGTTAGGATATTTAAAGTTAAAGCTTTAGCACTATGACGATCATCTAAAGCAAGATTTAAATTAGAAACAATCAAAATAAAAAGGGCCATTAAACAAAGATGACTGAATCATACCAAGTATGCTAGTTTCGAATTTTCTAAATCTAGCATCACATAAACGTATCCAATATTGAATCATTAACACTATTAGTGTTAACTGAATCATTAACACTATTACGAGTTAGTGGCTTAACAGCAACTTGAACATATCCAATATGCAAGAATCTATATCCTTTAGTACGAAAATCATGAATAGATTTCTTGTTAAACAAACAACATTTCTCGTGAACTCTAGATATGTCATAAGCCCGTTTGATGGTCTTAACATTAAATTCAGTTTTAAAAGTAGAATTGAGCCAGCTTGTTTTATAAATTGCATTAACATTAATTTTAGGAATAGTCCATTTATTAAAGTCTAAGCAGCTTTCTTCTTCAACTGAATAATTTTCTTCATTGATAATATCAGGGATATCAGGAGGTATACTTGATCGGGAGCTGACTAATGAGTTGGATCTAAATATTCTATCTATTTTTAGGTTTAAAAAATCCCAAATTTAATACTCACTTATCATCTTTTGTATCTTACAACCATTTGCATTTTTTAGCACATACCCTAATTAGCCCTCTACCTCTACCTCTGACACCTAAATCCACTAACACAAGCCTTATTCTTCAGTTATGGGAATGAGGAAATTTAAACCTTATATGTCTCCATTGAAAATACCAAAAAGTTTTGGTTGAGTTATAAGGCTATTGGCACTAGCATGTGCTCTTAATTGAAATTTGAAAGCGAGTATATAAACTAAGTAGTCAAAAACAAAATAAAATAAAAATAAAACGAACAATGAGAGTGAGCATATTGGGTGTGTTTGATAACTCTGATTGGCATAAGTTATTTTATTTATGAACATATTTTTTTTTAAATGAAATTAAAAGTGGGCCATTCATATTGGGTTTTGTAAGAAAAGCGGGCCCAAAGAGAAGATCTCAATTCTCATGCACAGACCCAATAAAAAAAACAGCAAAAAAGAATTTTCCACTGCTGGGATTTGAATCCAAATTCAATGTTCGTTATGAACTACCAATGTGCTACAACTGATTTCATGTCATACTTGTCATTATAAATTCTATTAAACCCAAAATTCCAAGGAGCTAAACCTTGAACTTTTTGAAATAACAATGAAATCCCTAGGCCCCATAGCCAAATTATTCTAACACCGTTTGTACTTAACAATAAAAAGATAGTTCAGTTCACTCTACTAGAGGAGAGATTAAGGATCCCAGCCACAACGCACCACCTCACGTGGCACGCCTTCTGTCACCTCACACCGGAAACCACCAGTAAAATTTGTTCATCTTTGTCTTTAAACCATTCTCCTCAATAAAAATTGTGGATTTTTTTAATATGGACATATGGTAGGACACATTTTAAGATATAAAAAAGTGGGCTTTTTATTTTTTTATATTTTGGATAGAAATAGTAGAATTTCATTAAAATTATCAAAAACCCAACAAATGATTTCACAGAACACACACAAAACAACATCCTAGGATTGATAATAAAAAAATAAAAAAATAAAAAAATAAAAAAAACATACACACACACACACACACACAATTTGAGGCTCTTGACATAGTGACATATGCTGGATTATATTATCTGGCAGTTGAAGAAAATGGCCCAGTTGTTATTGCTGTTGAAAATCCATGACCTACTTCCCACTTGAGACCTTCAAAGAGAAGACTATTTCTTATTCCAAACCAGATAAGCAGTGACATGAAAAAAAAAATCAACATAGCTAAAAGTTTTAGGCGATTCAACTTTGTTATAGGCTTTGTTCATATCAAGCTTTTAAAGTCATTCTCCCATTTCATTGTTTTTTTCTTATACTCATCAAATGAAGCATCTCAAATGCGAACTTGATCAATTATAAGCCATCCTGGAACAAAAGCACTATGTAAGTCCAAAATAATCCAAGGTAGCAATCTCTTCAATCTATTAGTCAATATCTTTGCCTACCTTAATTTAAAACATTACATAAGGAAATTCGTCTGAACTCAATCATATTCTCTATGTTACGAACTTTAGGAACAAGAACAATGTGAATATATGATTGGTTTTTTATAACATATGCCATAAACTCAACACTCACAACATAGCTCAAATGACATCAAAGCCTCTTCATTACAAATTATACTCCTAAATTTTGGAGGTATTTAGATTTTATACTCTGACTTTTTAGAATTTGGATTTTACCTCCTAAACTTTAGAGGTTTTTGAATTTTACTCCCTAAAATTTGGGAGTGTTTGAATTTTATACCCTAAAATTTCAGAATTTTGCTTTTATTTATAAACTAATTTTTTTTTTTAAAAAAATGAAAGAAAGTGGGCCACTCATATTGGGTTTTGTAAGAAGTGCAAGCCTAATGGATTTTACTTCAAAAAGTTTAGGAGTGTTTGAATTTTACACCCTAAAATTTCAGATATCAACTAATTTTTTTTTTTAAATAAAACAAAATAAAAAAGGAAAGAAAGGGGGCCACTCATATTGGGTTTTGTAGGAAGTGCAGGCCTAATGAGAAGATCTCAATTCTCATGTACGGACAACCACATCAACAACATAGTTCATTGGTCGAGTGTCTTACTTATATATTATTATAATTATAATCATCTCTGTTATTTATCTATTAAAACAGAGCATAACAGGCTAATCCATCTCTTACAAACTTAAAACAGACTCTAATGCCTACCAACAAATCAATTAATTATTTACAAACATGCATATGTTTAGTTACTGAAGTAATGTGTTCCTTTTGAATATACACCATTATCAATTTTTTTAAGACTTTCTTTTTTTTCTCCACAGGTGTATTAAAATACTTAGTATTCTTAAAAATAAAAAATAAAAATTTAAGAAAGTGATACAAAGCTCATGTGACACTTGCGTGTCTCACTTAAGTTCTTTTAAACTGTATGAATTGTACGATATGACTAAAATAGTATTTGTAACGAGCCATACAAGATCAATGTGCCTCTAATCTCAACAGTTCACACTAAATTGTGTATGGTTATCCATTTGCTATCCATTAAGATGCTTGATTACTACATTATATTTTGTAAAAGTTTGATTTCTGCCCCCATCACATGACTTGTTTGCATCTTTCCTCTAACCACTGGTGCAGTGTCTAGTAGCTAGTAAAGTCGCCATCCTAAGTGGGAATTCGAGAAACACCATTGTGCACTTTTTTAGTGTTTTTGAAAAATAGCTAAAACTGTACATTTATCATGCCAACGTGTATGCATATAATCTACTCACGATGTGGGGCTTCAACGCCATGTTATGAAAAATGATGATAATATATAATAGAAGTAAAAAATTCATAAAAGCCTCAATGTGCTTGTAGCTCATTGACATATACTCCTTATGCATACTTTATATCCTACTTCTTATTCATACTTTATATTCTACTCCTTATGCATACTTTATATTCTATCAATCATGATAGGCATATATTTGATTTTTTTTTGGAACTTTAATTATTTTATAAAAGCAACTAATATATAACAAATTATGATTGATGGAGTATAAAATGATACACAAAAAGTGAATATATATATTTTATAATTGAAAAGCCTTCTAAAGTTAGGTGCTTTTTTCCCTAGCTTACACGCTTCTTGCGGTATAGTGTTGATGTTGAACCATGTACATATTACATTATTACGTGACCAGTATGTGGATTTACTTCCTCCTTGTGGGAATGATATCTATGTTTAGGATATAAAAATTCAAAGTAAGGTAATTGATGAGGAACTAAGCTTTAGCATAAAATATTCTAAGATTGCATGCAAATGAGATCTGTGCATGGAAAGCAAAGAACAGCTTTGGTACATTGTCAAACTTTTGAACTCAGTAGAACCCGATTGGACCCCATATATTAATACTTATATTTTAATATTAAAGAAGAAAAGATATCTATTTTGAACTGTTTCTCTGGTAGGGTATATTTGAATGGGAAATGTTAACAAGTATCGTGCGGAGGTTTTTAACGTTTCTTTTTTTTTGTGTTTCACTCAAAAAAATGAAAAAAGGTTGTTAAAAAATTTTCCAAAAGAGATAAAAAAAAAATTGCCAAAAAATGAAAAACTGCCAAAAAACTGAAAAAAGTTACCAAAAAATTACCCAAAAGTGTGTTGTTAACAGGCACCTTACGGTGCTCGTTAACACAACCCTTTAATGGGAAACGTTAACAAACATCATGCGGTGATTGTTAACGTTTCTATTTTTGTATTTCACTCAAAAAAAAGAAAAAAAATTTGTCAAAAAAATTTCCAAAAGAGATAAAAAAAAAATTGCCAAAAAATGAAAAACTGCCAAAAGCTGAAAAAGTTACCAAAAAATTACGTAAAAGTGTGTTGTTAACGGGCACCTTACGGTGCCTGTTAACACAATCCTTTAATGGGAAATGTTAACAAGCATCGTGCGGTGGTTGTTAACGTTTTCTTTGTTGTGTTTCACTCAAAAAAATAAATAAAAAAAAGTTGTCAAAATAATTTCCAAAAGAGATTAAAAAAAATTGCCAAAAAATGAAAAACTGTCAAAAAGCTGAAAAAGTTACCAAAAAATTACCCAAAAGTGTGTTGTTAACGGGCACCGTAAGGCGCCCGTTAACACAACCCTTTAATGGAAAATGCAAATAAGCATCGTGCGGTGGTTGTTAACATTTCTTTTTTTATGTTTCACTAAAAAAAAGGAAAAAAAGTTGTCAAAAAAAAAGGAAAAAAAAATTTGTCAAAAAAATTTTCAAAAAAGATAAAAAAAAATTACGAAAAATCTAAAAAAGTTACCAAAAAATTATCCAAAAGTGTGTTGTACCATGCCCGTTAACACAACCCTATTTTAATTTTTAAGTGCTGAATGACGTATGATCTGATGCAATATAGGCTCTCTAGTCCCTTATAAAAGGCCAAGAGTCTTCTTGCTTTGAACCATCCAAAGACCAAAGATGACTACTACAAGATACTGCCTTGTGTTGCTCCTTGGAGTGGTGCTTCTAAGCACTGCCTCACTGGCTGACCACCATGAGTCTCCCAAACATGAGCACAAACCTCCTAAGGGAGAAAAGCCACCCCCAAAACACAAGCCACCAACCTCACTCAATAAGGAAGAGAAGCCATTGCCAGAACACAAACCACCAACCCCAGGTAAGGGAGAGAAGCCACCACCACATGATCATCACCCCGAACGCCTTCTATTGGAGTCTACTGCCATTGATGGCAAACCTCCTCCAAAGGGAGAAAAGCCACCACCAAAACACAAGCCACCAACCCTACTTGACAAGGAAGAGAAACCATTCCCAGAACACAAGCCCCCAAAGGGTAAAGGAGAGAAGCCACCACCAGAGCACAAGCCACCAAAGGGTAAAGGAGAGAAGCCACCACCAGAGCACAAGCCACCACATGATCATCACCCTGGACACCTTCTATTGGAGTCATCTTCCATTGATGGTAAAGTTCCTCCCAAGGGAGCAAAGCCACCACCAAAACACAAACCACCAACCTCAGTTGAAGAGGGAGAGAAGAAACCATGCCCAGAACACAAGCCTCCAAAGGGTAAAGGAGAGAAGTCACCACCAGAGCACAAGCCACCAAAGGGTAAAGGAGAGAAGCCACCACCAGAGCACAAGCCACCACATGATCATCACCCTGGACACCTTCTATTGGAGTCATCTTCCATTGATGGTAAAGTTCCTCCCAAGGGAGCAAAGCCACCACCTAAACACAAACCACCAACCTCAGTTGAAGAGGGAGAGAAGAAACCATTCCCAGAACACAAGCCACCAAAGGGTAAAGGAGAGAAGCCACCACCGGAGCACAAGCCACCACATGATCATCACCCAGAAGATCATAAAGACTCGCAAAGGCCACCCCGAAAGAACTTGAAGCCTCCAACTGCTGAAAAGAAGCCACCAAGTCCTTCTCACAAGCCACCCCACAAACCCCCAACTGCCAACTGAATGCATAGCTAAATATTTAGAAATAAGAGCTACAACTTATGTTATCTTTCTTGTCATTCACTGTACTATTCGTGGAACAGCTACTACTAGTACTGAGCTATATGTTCTTGTTGTGTACGTGTTTATATAGTGTTTGTTGTTAGCTGTGTTTTATATGAGTATTGATATGCAGTTATGCACTTGAAGAATATTGCAGCCTGGATATATCTACTATCTTTATGATTTGAATTTTTTTCTATCAGATAGAGAAGAACAAAAAGCCATTGCATTGTTCTCGTAAGGATTCAAACTCTTCTTCTTTCTATTGACATGTTATCACATGTCTCTATGATTCACGCCTTGATACCCCGATACAAGGAAATTAAAAGCATTATTCTCAACAGAAATAATTGAAAAAAAAAAAAAACTAATTAAGGCTATTGGAGAATGATTTCACTATAATCATTATCAAATCAATAATTTGGTCACGTCTCACCAAAGCAGCAAATTAATAAGGAAAAATCTAGAGCTACAAAGAAAAATTAAATATTATTTTCGACCCAACCCGCAAACACGACACGAACCCGACACGGGCTTTTTCGGATTAGGGTTGGGCCTTAATGGGTTTGGATCATAAACGAGTTGACCCGAAAGCAACACGATAAGAAACATGTCATAAGCGAATCAACCCCCGTAACCCGCAATAGACACGTTTGACACACCAATTTATTTTTGTCAACCCAAAATGACCCACTTAACAGAACTTGTTTAACTCGTATAACAAATAAATATTTATTTTATTTTAGATTTGTCAAATACCTATTATATCCAACATATATTTTAAATTTAAAAAGAAAAAATAATTACAAAAATTTGCAAGGGGTATAACTGGAAATTGAAACTTTACAGACCCTAGAAGTACTAATACTTTTTTCTTTTTTGGCATAGAACTTGCACAAATGAAATTGGATGCTCTTGTGGAAGATGTTATGAATTTGGACATCAACAAAGAATCTATAGATGATAATTGTGGTCATAGTCAGGATTAGTCTACTGTTTGCTCAAATTCTTTCAATATTAATACTTAGCATTTGACGAGTTCCAAGGATATTATATTTTTGTTGAACTATGTTATTTTATTTTTGTTATTTTGAATTTGGGTTGAAGTGTATACACTTCTTTTGGAGTGTAAAGAACTTATTTCTAAATGAATGTTATATTTTTGTTGAACTATATTATTTTGAATGTGGGTTAAAGACTTGAAGTGTATGCACCGCTTTTTGGAATTAAAAAACAATTCTAGATGGATGTTATATTTAATATTATGCAGGATGAAATGGGTTGTGTTACATTTGTGTCAACTCAATACGACTCGTTTATTAAGCGCGTCAAATGGGTTGGGTCAGGTCAACCTGCCTTATTAACAGGTCGAGTTAGGGTTGAAGGATCATGACACGATTATTAAATAGGTCGGGTTAGGGTTGAGCCATTTAGTCGAATACCCCTACCTCGATACGACACAAACTCGACACGCTAATCCGAATTAACACCCCTGGCTAAAATAGGGTAAAGGGTAAATATAAATAACCAAAAGCAAAAAAAAAAATCACCTAAAAATGGGGAATTTGTTATAGTTGCTTCTTAATGGATATATTAAGGGTATTAACTTAGAAATTTTTTTTTAATAAAAATTATGAAAAAAACAACTAAATTTTAAATAAAATTTGGCATTTTAAAATGACAAATCACGTTATCTGTATATATTAAGAGGATTCAGAAAGTTATTTATTACTTTTTTTCCTATCAAAAATACCCCTAAATTAATTAACCAACAATTTAAAAATGAGGTTAAAACAGTAAATTGGCAAAAGAAAGTTAGTTATTGCTTTTTTTATTGTCAAAAATATCCCTACCTAAAACTTATAATGGGGCTAAAGTAGGAAATTGACAAAAATAATAAATTCCTATATCTACGTTAAAATGTCTTCCTGCTTCCCTTCCCCTATATATATGTGTGTGTGTGGGTGGGTGTTTCTCAAAAAAAAAAAAAAATGTCTTCTTGCTTCTAATAAACTCCTACTTTTACGTTAATTTAAATTCTTACATCTACTCACAAACTCCCTACAAAATAAGATCGCTCTTTTATTAGTTTTAAAACTCCTCCAATCTACAAAACACACCCCATGTTTTCATCACACCCTAAGATTTTTTTTTTTTTTTGTGATTGAAAAAAGTAGAAATTCCAAATTATAATAAATGCAAATTATTAATCTTTATCTAAAAAATAGAAAAGCCTCTAAGCACACACTCACACGCGTACTTAGAGGCTAGTATATACAACGGGACTTAAAATCATGTTATAAACTACCAATTTTTAAAATGGATAGAAATAATAAAAAACGATAAATAAAAAAGTGATATCAATGATTGATCTACAAAATATTAGGGGAAATTACATTTTACCCGCATGTGGTTTACCCGAAAACACTTTGACTACTTATGGTTTAAATATTAGCACTTTACCCACCTGAGGTTAGCTCTGTTTATCTCCCGTTACCCACATTTACTAAAAACAGTGATAAATTTGTATTTTTGTTACCTTTTTATGTCTCTCTCCTCTTAAAACATAGAAAACTAAAAAATTAAGGGAAAAGAAGATCTAAAAACTAAGTTTTGTAAAAATTAAAACCTAACATTTACCACTTCTTTTCATGTATCAACTTTTATGCCTTTCATTTCCCTAACTTTAAATTAATTAGGAAAGAGAAAGAAAGTATTCAAGGAAATAACATAAGGTTTGTGGCTATAAATTAATCATAATATATATTTTCTCAAATTAATTAGGTTCTAGCAATAAATTTTAATGATGATTTGTGCTATAGTTTTATTTTTTTCTATCCATTAGATCTTTAGGGGCATTGCCCCAGTAGCACCATCCCTTCAATAATTAATTGAACTAAGCTATTCTTCATATCTCAATCATTAGATGTTGTATCATCATATGTTTGTTAGTTCTTTGCCTTAATTCTCTCTCTCAAAAGCTAACTCACCCTCTGTGGGAGGGACTTTTCTAAAGTTACATATACTAGGCCATACAATTTTCTCTCTTTTATTTTACTTATACACCCGAAAAATATCTTTATTTATATTATTCTGACATATATTGTGTGTAATATTTTGATATGTAATATGTTGCAGGAAACTATGTTTGCAATGCTTGTGGAGATTACCAAAAGGGCAATGGCACACTGTGACACGAAAGATGTTCTTATTGTTGGTGGTGTTGCAATGAGCGTTTGCAAGAGATGATGAGAACAATGTGCTCAGAGCGTGGTGGTAAGTTTTTTTTTTTTATGTGAAATACTCTTACTTTATTGAAAATGCGAAAAAGAAAATACATCTTGAATAAGAGCCTTCTCAATGAAGCAGGGGTTCTCTTCAATTTAAGCAGTGAAATCAACAACGCTTTGACCATGTTTGGCTAATAGATGGGCTGGTTTATTCCCTTGCCGACATACATGTGAGAATTGGACTTGACGAAATTCTTTGCAGAGTGAACATTCCTGCTATGAGTGATTCCACAGATAATGGTTGATTGGAAAGTCCAGTTAGAGCTTGATACACGATCATGGAGTCACCTTCCAATATGATATCACGGACACCAATATCCTTGGCAAAAAGTAGACCGGTCTCAAAAGCCTTTGCCTCTGCCTCCAATGCACCCAACAGTACCTCAAGCTTTTTACTCAGAGATGCCTCTACCCTGCCTTCGCTGTCCCTAATGATCACTCCTACCCCTGCTGATTTCTGGTCTGTCAAGAGTGCTCCATCCTTGGAAAATACTTGGCCTTTAGTACTCGATACACAAGAGAGTTATGGTCATTTTGAAGTCGCCAACCTTGCTTCGCTAGGAGGGCAAGATTGAATTGTTTTAGCTTCTTAAAAGCCATGCCACCGCATGACTTTGGCTCACATAACTTGTCCCAACAAAGCCATGCAATTTTCTTCTCATCATTCTTTTGGCCCCACCAACAATTTCGGATCATGCTTGTTAGCTCTTTCGCATAAGGAGCCTGGTAGCTTGAAGCAACTTATTGTGTATGTTGAGATTGCTTGAGCAACTACTTTAATTAGCACTTCTTTTCCAGCTTTTGATAGTGTCTTTTCCTTCCATCCTACCAATTTCTTTCCAAGCTTCTCCTTAATACTAGCGAAAGTATTCCTCTTGTCTCTTCCCACAAGAGAAGGTAGGTCAAGATACTTCTCATGTTGTTTTATGACTTGTGCCCCAAATTTGCTTTTTATCTCTTCTTGGACCTCTCTTAGTGTATTCTTACTGAAAAACAATGCAGTTTTTGCCCTATTCAATTGTTGTCCAGAAGCCTGCTCATATACATGTAAAACTCTTTGTAGTGAGCTCATTCTGATACAGAGGTCTTGCAAAATATTACACTATTGTCAACAAAGAAAAGATGTGAGAGCTTTGGTCCTCCGCGACATAAAGCAATTCCTTCCATATTTCCTTCATGCACTGAGTTTCTTATCAATGCTGACAAGCCCTCTGCACATAAAAGAAAGAGATAAGGTTATAAAGGATTCCCTTGACGGAGGCCCCTTGATGGTACAATATGCCCCCTTGATGACAAGTATTGCATTGATAATGGAGCAATGATTGCATACACCGGTCTCCTTGCTTATGCTCATGGTACGGTAACCTCCTTAATAAAATTGTGGAGTGTAATATAGGGCATATCGGCGGGACACATTTTAAGATATAAAAGTGGGCTTTTATGGTTTTTTTTTTTTTTTTGAAAGAAATAGTAGAATTGCATTAAACTTATCAAAAAACCAACAGATGATGTCATAGAACACACACAACAACATCCTAGGATTGATAATAAAAAAGCACAATTTGAGGCTCTTGGCACAGTGACATATGTTGGGTTATTATATCTTGTAGAAGAAGTACATGTCCCAACTGTTGTTGCTGCTAAAAATCCACGACCCACTTCCCACTGTATACAGTATCGTTGTACTTTTAAAAACAATACTATTTTATTGATTCTGAGGCCAAAATGGCCAAATACCATTATTCGGCAAAATCCACTTGATTCAATATCATTGTACCTTCAAAGACAATACTATTTCATTGATTTTCGAGGCAAAAATGGTCAAATACCATTATTTAGCAAAATATTTAACAAACTACCACTGTTTGGAAAATATTTTGCAATCTACCACCTTTTTGAAACTCGAGTTTAGGAAACTTGAGTTTGACTTGTAACTCGAGTTTATGAAAATCGAGTTCCATAAAAATCTGCCATAGTAGCACCCGTTGACTTGGAATTAATAAATATAAGATGCCGCCTATAACTCAAGTTTTATAAACTCAAGTACTCATTAGTTTCAAAATATGTAACTTACTGACATGAATGAGGAAAACTTGTGTCTCTACTTATGGAAGAAAGACCTGCATCTATTCATATTTTTTTTATGTATCATACAAATACCCATGTCATTTGTGTGTTATGTTGGAAATATTTTAGTGAATAAACAAGTTTTGATACAACAAATAATATCACAAGTATACACACACACACACACATATATATATATGAACAATCTCACAGTGTTAAGGAATCACACTGCAAAAGTATTGTCTTTAAATTTTGATTCATGTCACCCGAGGTAAAACTCGGTGCAACTGGTTGTCTTTTCTTTTCTTTTTCTTTTTTTTTTTTTCTTTTTTTATGCGAGCGACTGGTTGTCTTGGCCAAACACCCCCTCAAGATTAGACTATAGCATCAATTTTTGTGATGGATGCACTTCCACTCACAAAGGTTCAAGAACAACCATCTATTGCTTTTCCTTAGAACAAATATAAGTTGTAGAAAAATATGCGGAATAGAAAGAGAATAGAATTGTGTATATCTAAATATAGTGTAGAAAAATATATATTATAGGAAAGGGTGTGATGATGGGTATTATATAGTTATTGGTTACTAATAACTCATAAAAGCCCAACAGCAATATTGTCCATTATTGCCTAACGACTATTTTACTCGTAAATGCCCAACTGCCAAAAAATAAATAATAATAAAAAGTGTTTAGAACACACACCCACACCAACAATCCCCCACATGTTACAAACAAGAAATAGGAAATGCAAGCAACTAAAGAAAGCATGCATCAATATGGTACCAAAAGGTTTTAACTCATATTAGGTTTTCTAATAAATGCAGGCCTAATGAGAAGATTTCAATTCTCATGCATCGACCAAATAAGTAAAAAAACCAAATGATTTTTCCGCTGTCGAGATTTGAACCTGAATTCAATCAATAGAATCAATGGAATTACCAATGTGCTACAGCAGATTTCATGTCTTCTATATCATTAAATTATTATTAAACCTTAACTTCCAAATAAAGGAGCTACCCCTGAACTTTTTAAAATATCAATTAACCCTCAAATTATTCGAATTTCTAACAACATTTGTACTTAACAATAAAAGGACAGTTCAATTCACGCTACTACAATAAAGATAGAAAGAAAGAGAGAAAGAGGAGCCCGGCCAACGCTTGCCGCCCACACGTGGCATGCCTTTCGCCACATCATGCTGAAAACCACCGGTAAAATTTTAGCATTCGGGGTAGAACTCATCATTAGTAAGGTTTTATAACCGAAATTTTGAATTCTAGCATGAGGATTTAAATTGGTTTTTAACAATTTATAATAAACATAATAAACAATAGCAAGAGGTTTACCAACTTCTAACCTTCATCCATATCATAACCAAAAGTTAGGATATTTAAAGTTAAAGCTTTAGCACTATGACATTCATCTAAAGCAAGATTTAAATTAGAAACAATCAAAATAAAAAAGGGCCATTAAACGAAGATGACTGAATCATACCAAGTATGCTAGTTTCGAATTTTCTAAATCTTGCATCACGTAAACGTATCCAATATTGAATCATTAACACTATTAGTGTTAACTGAATCATTAACACTATTACGAGTTAGTGGCTTAACAGCAACTTGAACATATCCAATATGTAAGAATCTATATCCTTTAGTAAGAAAATCATGAATAGATTTCTTGTTAAACAAACAACATTTATGTCATAAGCCCGTTTGATGGTCTTAATATTAAATTCAGTTTTAAAAGTAGAATTAGCCAGCTTGTTTTATAAATTGCATTAACATTAATTTTAGGAATAGTCCATTTATTAAAGTCTAAGCAGCTTTCTTCTTCAACAGAATAATTTTCTTCATTGATAATATCAGGGATATTAGGAGGTATACTTGATCGGGAGCTGACTAATGAGTTGGATCTAAATATTCTATCTATTTTTAGGTTTACAAAAATCCCAAATTTAATACTCACTTATCATGTTTTGTATCTTACAACCGTTTGCATTTTTTAGCACATACCCTAATTAGCCCTCTACCTCTACCTCTCACACCTAAATCCACTAACACAAGCCTTATTCTTTAGTTATGGGAATGAGGAAATTTAAACCTTATATGTCTCCATTGAAAATACCAAAAAGTTTTGGTTGAGTTATAAGGCTATTGGCACTAACGTGTGCTCTTAATTGAAATTTGAAAGCGAGTATATAAACTAAGTAGTCAAAAACAAAACAAAATAAAATAAAAATCAAACGAACAATGAGAGTGAGCTTATTGGGTGTGTTTGATAACTCTGATTGGCATAAGTTATTTTATTTATGAACATATTTTTTAAAAATAAAATTAAAAGTGGGCCATTCATATTGGGTTTTGTAAGAAAAGTGGGCCCAAAGAGAAGATCTCAATTCTCATGCACAGACCCAATAAAAAAACAGCAAAAAAGAATTTTCCACTGCTGGGATTTGAATCCAAATTCCATGTTCGTTATGAACTACTAATGTGCTACAACTGATTTCATGTCATACTTGTCATTATAAATTCTATTAAACCCAAAATTCCAAGTAAAGGAGCTAAATCTTGAACTTTTTGAAATAACAATGAAATCCCTAGGCCCCATAGCCAAATTATTCTAACACCGTTTGTACTTAACAATAAAAAGATAGTTCAATTCACTCTACTAGAGGAGAGATTAAGGATCCCAGCCACAACACACCACCTCACGTGGCACGCCTTTTGTCACCTCACACCGGAAACCACCAGTATAATTTGTTTATCTTTGTCTTTAGACCATTCTCCTCACTAAAAATTGTGGATTTTTTAATATGGACATATGGCAGGACACATTTTAAGATATAAAAAAGTGGTCTTTTTATTTTATTTTATTTTTTTTTTGGATAGAAATAGTAGAATTTCATTAAAATTATCAAAAACCCAACAAATGATTTCACAGAGCACACACAAAACAACATCCTAGGATTGATAATAAAAATAAAAATAAAACACACACACACACACAATTTGAGGCTCTTGACATAGTGACATATGCTAGATTATATTATCTGGCAGTTGAAGAAAATGGCCCAATTGTTATTGCTGTTGAAAATCCAAGACCTACTTCCCACTTGAGACCTTCAAAGACAAGTCTATTTCTTATTCCAAACCAAATAAGTAGTGACATGAAAAAAAAAATCAACATAGCTAAAAGTTTTTGGCGATTCAACTTTGTCATAAGCTTTGTTCATATCAAGCTTTTAAAGTCATTCTCCCATTTCATCGTTTTTTTCTTATACTCATCAAATGAAGCATCTCAAATGCGAACTTGATCAATTATAAGCCATCCTGGAACAAAAGCACTATGTAAGTCCAAAATAATCCAAGGTAGCAATCTCTTCTATCTATTAGTCAATATCTTTGCCTACCTTAATGTAAAACATTACATAAGGAAATTCGTCTGAACTCAATCATATTCTCTAGGTTACGAACTTTAGGAACAAGAACAATGTGAATATATGATTGGTTTTTTATAACACAAGCCCTAAACTCAACACTCACAACATAGCTCAAATGGCATCAAACCCTCTTCATTACAAATTATACTCTTAAAGTTTGGAGGTATTTAGATTTTACACTCTGACTTTTCAAAATTTGGATTTTACCTCCTAAACTTGTAGGCTTTTGAATTTTACTACCTAAAGTTAGGAGTGTTTGAATTTTATACCCTAAAGTTTCAGAATTTTGCTTTTATTATGAACTAATTTTTTTTTTTTAAAGGAAAGAAAGTGGGCCACTCATATTGGGTTTTGTAAGAAGTGCAAGCCCAATGGATTTTACTCCGAAAAGTTTAGGAGTGTTTGAATTTTACACCCTAAAATTTAAGATATGAACTAATTTTATTTAAAAAATAAAATAAAATAAAAAAGGAAAGAAAGTGGGCCGCTCATATTGGGTTTTGTAGGAAGTGCAGGCCTAATGAGAAGATCTCAATTCTCATGTACGGACCCAATAAAAAAGAGCAAAAAAGATTTTCCGCTGCCGGGATTTGAACCCAGATTCAATTTTTCAGGTTTTTCCTAAAACATGATTGCCAATGTGCTACAGCGGATTTCTTGTCCTACCGTTCATAAAATATTATATTAAATCATAAATTAAAGTAAACCCCTACCCAAATTATTCTAACACCGTTTGTACGTAACAATCAAAGGACAGTTCAGTAGAGATAGAGAGCGAGGAGCCCCGCCACCGCTCGCCGCTCACACCGCTACACACGGCACGCCTTCCGTCGCCGCACGCCGGAAACCACCGGTAAAATCTGTTATTCTTTTGAAACCTAACCCAATATATGTAATAAGATTTTGGATTTTATTATGGGCAGGACACATATTAAGATATAAAAGTAGCTTTCTTTATGATTTTCCTTTTTTTTGGGTAGAAATAAAAGAATTTCATTAAAAATATCAAAAACCCATTATATGATTTCACAGAACACACTCAACAACATCCTAGGATTGATAATATAAATAAAAAAATAAAATAAAATAACATAATTTGAGGCTCTTGACACAGTGACATATGCTGGGTTATAATATCTGGCAGTAGAAGAACATGTCCCAGCTGTTGTTGCTACTGAAAATCCATGACCCACTTGATACAGTATCATTTTAGCTTCAAAGAGAATACTATTTCATTGATTCCAAACCAGATAAGCATAGACAGAAAGAAAAAAAAAAATCAATATAGCTTAACGTTTAAGGTCATTCAACTTTGTCATGCACCTCTCATATCAAGCTTTAAAGCCATTTGCCCACTTTGTCCTTTTTTCCTCATACTCAAAAAATGAAGCATCTCAAATGCAAACATTATCAGTTATAAGCCATCCTAGAACGAAAGCACTTTGTGAGTCCGAAATAATCCAAGGCAACACCCTCTTCAATCTATTAGACAATACCTTCGCAACCGCCTTATATAAAACATTACATAAGTACATTGGTCTGAAATAAGCCATATTCTCTGGGTTAGAAATGAGAACAATATGAATGTATGATTGATTTTCTATAACATATGCCCAAACTCAGTGCTGATAGCACAACTCAAATTACATCAGACCCTCTTCAATATGAATGTATGATTCTTTTTTTTCTTTTTTGTATTTTGTATTTTGTTAGATACTTTGTGTTCATCATTGTGAACATGAAGTACTGTTCTATTTGAATAAATAATATTACTTACTTATAAAATTAAAATAAAAAAAGCGGGAAAACCATCATGATCAGGCGACTTCATAGGAAACATCTTAAATAGGGCGTTTCTAATTACAGGAAATGCATGGCTTTGGCTCACTGAAGCTTTCTTTTCTTAGATTACTCTGTGGATGTCCACAGTCATAGGTCTCAATGACAGTGGTACCCTAACAGAATTTGCTAATTTTATTTCTTTTTGCGTGTAATTTTCTTTGTAGATACTCTTTCGGCTATCTTTTGCTATGTAATGTTCTTGAGGTGGCTTCATTGCAATAAAATCTATTAGTATGTTGATAGCTCATGGGCAAGATGACTCCAAGGGTGATAAAAGGATCTAATACAACTGTTTAGAGTTAAGTAGGATTTGAAAGAAAATTTATTTTGATGGTTTTATAGTTTCTTGTCTATTTGACTGAATCACGGGTTGAGGAACTGAAAGAGGGAATGTGTTACATTTTACATTGAAATAATTCAAGCAGTTTAGGGTCATTGTTTTTGTCTGATGCAGTTAATGGTTAGTATGTTGATGATATAGTACCAAATGTTAATGTGAGCTACGTCTTTTAACTAAATGTGATTATGATATTATTTTGGACTTGTTAGGCTTAGGCTTGTCTTTTGATTTCCCCAATCTCAAAACCCTTTTAAAACTGAATTGTAGCCAGACAGACTTGCTAAGTATAATGTTTCAAAGATCTTTGTTAGAGAGAGTTCTTTGTTATCTTTACTTATCAAAAAAAATATATATCTTTGTTATCTTCATATTTCCTTGTCTGTGTGTAAATTTATCCATCTTTTCTCACAGATTTTAATTAGTGGAAGATACTTAAATTTTTGTTTACGGACTTGAATTACAGGGTACTCTTGGTATTAATTTAAAAATGAAGAAGATGATAGCCCTCGGCTTTGAGGGTTCAGCCAACAAGATTGGTATTGGGATTGTAACTTTAGATGGCACCATTCTATCAAATCCATGCCATACCTACATTACCCCTCCTGGCCAAGGATTCCTTCCCCGAGAAACTGCTCAACACCATCTCCAACACATTCTTCCATTGATCAAATCCAAATAACCCAGATGAAATAGATTGCCTACGTTACACCAAGGGTCCTGGCATGGGAGCACCACTGCAAGTTGCTGCTGTTGTTGTTCGGATTCTTTCGCAGCTGTGGAAGAAGCCCATTGTTGCAGTTAACCACTGTGTGGCACATATTGCGATGGGGAGGATTGTGACTGGGGCAGATGATCCTGTTGTATTGTACGTTAGTGGTGGGAACACACAGGTAATAGCATATAGTGAGGGGCGGTACCAGATCTTTGGGGAGACCATTGATATTGCAGTTGGAAATTTCTTGGATCTATTTGCTAGGGTGTTAACACTCTCCAATGATCCAAACCCTGGATATAACATTGAGCAGATATGTATCTGAACATGGGTGGAGTTTTCACTTTATATAGCTGACCCTGCATATAAATATTTTCAATGCTTCTTCATCTGGTTCCTTTTTGGGTTTCCTTTTTTATTTTATTTTTTATTTATATAGAGATTTGTTTTTGTTGATTTATTTATTGAATATATTGATATTTAATTTATTTGTTAAATATAACTAAGACAAAATCGTTTTCACTATGAGGACTATTAAGATTAATATACATGTAAGTGTGTGGAACGTGGCCAATAAGCTCTTGCCCAAATGGCACCTCCTTCCCTTATAAAAGCAAGGTGAATGGTTAGGCCATGGATTTAAGATCCACTGTGTGCATATGTAACTTGCACTTGGTAATTTAAAAAAAGTTTGCTTGTTGAATGTGTAGACACATATTTATATCCTTATTTGCTTTAGATGATCATACAACATAAAATGCGATGTGCTTATCATTTTGGCATCTGCATAGGCTAATCATAATGTTTAAAATACTTCAATTTATGGAGGATATATGTATGGACAGTTAAGTGCCTTCTCTATTGGGTCCAAAATTTAAAAGGTCAAATTGGTTTATCTAGAATAACAAAATGATTTTTATTGAGAAATCTTACTTCGTGCAATCAAATGTTGGGTTATTATATCTTGTAGAAGAAGTACATGTCTCAACTGTTGTTGCTACTAAAAATCCACGACCCACTTCCCACTATATACAATATCATGGTACCTTTAAAAACAATACTATTTTATTGATTCTGTGGCCAAAATGGCCAAATACCATTATTCGGCAAAATCCACTTGATACAATATCATTGTACCTTCAAAGACAATACTATTTCATTGATTTCGAGGCAAAAATGGTCAAATACCATTATTTAGCAAAATATTTAACAAACTACTATTGTTTGGAAAATATTTTGCAATCTACCATCTTTTTGAAATTCGAGTTTATGAAAATCGAGTTCCATAAAAATCTGCCATAGTAGCACCCGCTGACTTGGAATTAAAAAATATAAGATGCCGCGTATAACTCAAGTTTTATAAACTCGAGTACTCATTAGTTTCAAAATATGTAACTTACTGACATGAATGAGGAAAACTTGTGTCTCTACTTATGGAAGAAAGACTTGCATTTATGCATATTCTATTTATGTATCATACAAATACCCATGTCATTTATGTGTTATGTTGGAAATATTTTAGTGAATAAACAAGTTTTGATACAACAAATAATATCACAAGTACACACACACACACACACACACCCATATATATATGAACAATCTCACAGTGTTAAGGAATCACACTGCAAAAGTATTGTCTTTAAATGTTGATTCATGCCACCGAGGTAAAACTCGGTGCAACTGGTTGTCTTTTCTTTTCTTTTTCTTTTTTTTCTTTTTTTATGCGAACGACTGGTTGTCTTGGCCAAACATCCCCTCAAGATTAGACTATAGCATCAATCTTTGTCATGGACGCAATTCCACTCACGAAGGTTCAAGAACAACCATCTATTCCTTTTCCTTAGAACAAATATAAATTGTAGAAAAATATGCAGAATAGAAAGAGAATAGAATTGTGTATATCTAAACATAGTGTAGTAAAATATATATTATAGGAAAGGGTGTGACGATAGGTATTATATAGTTATTGGTTACTAATAACTCATAAAAGCCCAACAGCTATATTGTCCATTATTGCCTAACGGCTATTTTACTCATAAATGCCCAACTGCCAAAAAATAAATAATAATAAAAAGTGTTTAGAACACACACCCACACCAACAATCCTCCACATGTTACAAACAAGAAATAGGAAATGCAAGCAACTAAAGAAAGCATGCATCAATATGGTACCAAAAGGTTTTAACTCATATTAGGTTCTCTAATAAATGCAGGCCCAATGAGAAGATTTCAATTCTCATGCATTGACCAAATAAGTAAAAAAAAAACCCAAATGATTTTTCCGCTACCGGGATTTGAACCTAAATTCAATCAATAGAATCAATGGAATTACCAATGTGCTACAGCAAATTTCATGTCTTATATATCATTAAATATTCTATTAAACCTTAACTTCCAAATAAAGGAGCTACCCTGAACTTTTTAAAATATCAATTAACCCTCAAATTATTCGAAGTTCTAACAACATTTGTACTTAACAATAAAAGGACAGTTCAATTCACGCTACTACAATAGAGATAGAAAGAAAGAGAGAAAGAGGAGCCCGGCCAACGCTTGCCGCCCACACGTGGCATGCCTTTCGCCACAGCATGCTGAAAACCACCAGTAAAATTTTAGCATTCGGGGTAGAACTCATAATTAGTAAGGTTTTATAACTGGAATGTTGAATTCTAGCATGAGGATTTAAATTGGTTTTTAACAATTTATAATAAACATAATAAACAATAGCAAGAGGTTTACCACCTTCTAACCTTCATCCATATCATAACCAAAAGTTAGGATATTTAAAGTTAAAGCTTTAGCACTATGACGATCATCTAAAGCAAGATTTAAATTAGAAATAATCAAAATAAAAAAGGGCCATTAAACGAAGATGACTGAATCATACCAAGTATGCTAGTTTCGAATTTTCTAACTCTAGCATCACGTAAACGTATCCAATATTGAACCATTAACATATTAGTGTTAACTGAATCATTAACACTATTACGAGTTAGTGGCTTAACAGCAACTTGAACAAATCCATTATGCAAGAATCTATATCCTTTAGTAAGAAAATCATGAATAGATTTCTTGTTAAACAAACAACATTTCTCGTGAACTCTAGATATGGCATAAGCCCATTTGATGGTCTTAACATTAAATTCATTTTAAAAGTAGAATTGAGCCAGCTTGTTTTATAAATTGCATTAACATTAATTTTAGGAATAGTCCATTTATTAAAGTCTAAGCAGCTTTCTTCTTCAACAGAATAATTTTCTTCATTGATAATATCAGGGATATCAGGAGGTATACTTGATCGGGAGCTGACTAATGAGTTGGATCTAAATATTCTATCTATTTTTAGGTTTACAAAAACCCCAAATTTAATACTCACTTATCATGTTTTGTATCTTACAACTGTTTGCATTTTTTAGCACATATCCTAATTAGCCCTTTACCTCTACCTCTCACACCTAAATCCACTAACACAGGCTTTATTCTTCAGTTATGGGAATGAGGAAATTTAAACCTTATATGTCTCCATTGAAAATACCAAAAAGTTTTGGTTGAGTTATAAGGCTATTGGCACTAACATGTGCTCTTAATTGAAATTTGAAAGCGAGTATATAAACTAAGTAGTCAAAAACAAAACAAAATAAAATGAACAATGAGAGTGAGCATATTAGGTGTGTCTGATTGGCATAAGTTATTTTATTTATGAACATATTTTTTAAAAATAAAATTAAAAGTGGGCCATTTATATTAGGTTTTGTAAGAAAAGCGGGCCTAAAGAGAAGATCTCAATTCTCATGCACAGACCCAATAAAAAAACAGTAAAAAAGAATTTTCCACTGCTGGGATTTGAATCCAAATTCCATGTTCGTTATGAACTACCAATGTGCTACAACTGATTTCATGTCATACTTGTCATTATAAATTCTATTAAACCCAAAATTCTAAGTAAAGGAGCTAAACCCTGAACTTTTTGAAATAACAATTAAATCCCTAGGCCCCATAGCCAAATTATTCTAACACCGTTTGTACTTAACAGTAAAAAGATAGTTCAGTTCACTCTACTAGAGGAGAGATTAAGGATCCCAGCCACAACACACCACCTCACGTGGCACGCCTTCTGTCACCTCACACCGGAAACCACCAGTAAAATTTGTTCATCTTTGTCTTTAAACCATTCTCCTCAATAAAAGTTGCGGATTTTTTAATACAGGCATATGGCAGGACACATTTTAAGATAAAAAAAAGTGGGCTTTTTATTTTTTTTTTTTGGATAGAAATAGTAGAATTTCATTAAAATTATCAAAAACCCAACAAATGATTTCACAGAACACACACAAAACAACATCCTAGGATTGATAATAAAAATTAAAAAAAAAAAACACACACACACACACACACAATTTGAGGCTCTTGACATAATGACATATGCTGGATTATATTATCTGGCAGTTGAAGAAAATGGCCCAGTTATTATTGCTATTGAAAATCCATGACCTACTTCCCACTTGAGACCTTCAAAGACAAGACTATTTCTTATTCCAAACCAGATAAGCAGTGACATGAAAAAAAAAATCAACATAGCTGAAAGTTTTAGGCGATTCAACTTTGTCATAAGCTTTGTTCATATCAAGCTTTTATAGTCATTCTCCCATTTCATCGTTTTTTTCTTATACTCATCAAACGAAGCATCTCAAATGTGAACTTGATCAATTATAAGCCATCCTGGAACAAAAGCATTATGTAAGTCCAAAATAATCCAAGGTAGCAATCTCTTCAATCTATTAGTCAATATCTTTGCCTACCTTAATTTAAAACATTACATAAGGAAATTTGTCTGAACTCAATCATATTCTCTATGTTACGAACTTTAGGAACAAGAACAATGTGAATATATGATTGGTTTTCTATAACATATGCCCTAAACTCAACACTCACAACATAGCTCAAATGACATCAAACCCTCTTCATTATAAATTATACTCATAAAGTTTGGAGGTATTTATATTTTACACTCTGACTTTTTAGAATTTGGATTTTACCTCCTAAACTTTAGAGGGTTTTGGATTTTACTCCCTAAAGTTTGGGAGTATTTGAATTTTATACCCTAAAGTTTCAAAATTTTGCTTTCATTTATGAACTAATTTTTTTTTTTTTTTAAAAAGGAAAGAAAGTGGGCCACTCATATTGGGTTTAGTAAGAAGTGCAAGCCTAATGGATTTTACTCCGAAAGGTTTAGGAGTGTTTGAATTTTACACCCTAAAATTTTAGATTTCAACTTTTTTTTTTTAAATAAATAAAATTAAAAAAGGAAAGAAAGTGGGCCACTCATATTGGGTTTTGTAGGAAGTGCAGGCCTAATGAGAAGATCTCAATTCTCTTGTACGGACCCAATAAAAAAGAGCAAAAAAGATCTTCCGCTGCCGGGATTTGAACCCGGAATCAATTATTCAGGTTTTTCCTAAAGCATGATTGCCAATGTGCTACAGCGGATTTCTTGTCCTACCATTCATAAAATATTATATTAAACCATAAATTAAAGTAAACCCCTACCCAAATTATTCTAACACCGTTTGTAACTAACAATCAAAGGACAGTTCGGTAGAGATAGAGAGCGAGGAGCCCCGCCACCGCTCGCCGCTACACCGCTACAGCGGAAACCACCGGTAAAATCTGTTATTCTTTTTGAAACCTAACCCAATATATGTAATAAAATTTCCTTTTTTTATTATGGGCAGGACACATATTAAGATATAAAAGTAGCTTTCTTTATGATTTTCCTTTTTTTTGGGTAGAAATAGTAGAATTTCATTAAAAATATCGAAAACCCATTATATGATTTTACAGAACACACTCAACAACATCCTAGGATTGATAATAAAAAATAAAAATTAAAAATACATAATTTGAGGCTCTTGACACAGTGGCATATGCTGGGTTATAATATCTGGCAGTAGAAGAACATGTCCCAGCTGTTGTTGCTACTGAAAATCCATGACCCACTTGATACAGTATCATTTTAGCTTCAAAAAGAATACTATTTCATTGATTCCAAACCAGATAAGCAGAGACAGGAAAAAAAAAATTCAATATAGCTGAAAGTTTAAGGTCATTCAACTTTGTCATGCACCTCTCATATCAAGCTTTAAAGCCATTTGCCCATTTTGTCCTTTTTTCCTCATACTCAACAAATGAAGCATCTCAAATGCAAACATTATCAGTTGTAAGCCATCCTAGAACGAAAGCACTCTGTGAGTCCGAAATAATCCAAGGCAACACCCTCTTCAATCTATTAGACAATACCTTCGCAACCGCCTTATATAAAACATTACATAAGGACATTGGTCTGAAATAAGCCATATTCTCTGGGTTAGGAATGAGAACAATATGAATGTATGATTGATTTTCTATAACATATGCCCAAACTCAGCGCTGATAGCACAGCTCAAATTACATCAGACCCTCTTCAATATGAATGTATGATTCTTTTTTTTCTTTTTTGTATTTTGTATTTTGTTAGATACTTTGTGTTCATCATTGTGAACATGAAGTACTGTTCTATTTGAATAAATAATATTACTTACTTATAAAATAAAATAAAAAAAGCAGGAAAACCATCATGATCAGGCGACTTCATAGGAAACATCTTAAATAGGGCGTTTCTAATCACAGGAAATCCATGGCTTTGGCTCACTAAAGCTTTCTTTTCTTAGATTACTCTGTGGATGGTCCACAGTCATAGGTCTCAATGACAGTGGTACCCTAACAGAATTTGCTAATTTTATTTCCTTTTGCGTGTAATTTTCTTTATAGATACTCTTTAGGCTATCTTTTGCTATGTAATGTTCTTGAGGTGGCTTCATTGCAATAAAATCTATTAGTATGTTGATATAGGTCCATATATATTTTTTTTAAATAATGACCTGTGCATCCGAATAAATTATTTTTTTATATAAGGGCGGGGCTATAGCCGCGTTTTCAAAAACGCGGTTATAGGTCCAGCCAAATAATATATATATTTTAAAAAGATTACCTGTGCATCCGAATAAATTATTTTTTTTTTATAAGGGAGGGGCTATAGCGCGTTTTCAAAAACGCAGCTATAGGTCCAGTGAAATAATATATATTTTTTTTAAAAGGATGAGCTGTACGTGCATCCGAATAAATTATTTTTTTAATATAAGGGAAGGGCTATAGCCGCGTTTTTGAAAACACGGCTATAGGTAACACCAATAAAAAAACCGAGAACCCCACTTTCCCACCTACCCCCACTCTTATCTTTTCTTTCTTATCTTTTCTTTCTTTGGTCATTGTTGTCTGCTTTCTTGGGTTCTTTCTTTCTTTCTTCTCTGCAAGTCACGCCCAGCTCTCCTTTCTTTCTCTCTCTTTTTTTTTTTTTTTTCCTTCTTCACTCCAACACAGCTCTTTTTTTGTCTTTGTTTCTTTGCTACTGCTTCTTCTTTTCTTTTTTTCTCTCTTTCCTTCTTTTTTTCTCTCGTTCCTTCTTTTTTTTTTTCAACACAACGCACACACCGGTACACTCCACACCACCATATACTTCATTTTTCAAGCAAGGGTCACTGGAAAACTTCATAAGAAAAGCTAAAGGCTCACTCATCTCTACTATGTGAGTTAAAAATTCTCTAATTTTTTTATGGGTATTATACTTTTGCTAGAAGTTATTTTTGCTATTGTGTTGCTGATATTGTGCTTATGTTTAAATAGGTTTGTGTTCTTGAGCTTTTGTGTTCTTTGAATGGATTTAGTGTTAAATTTGGGTTGGTTTTGTTGAATGAGAGGAGATTCATGGTTTGTATTGTTATATTTTGGAGCACGTTGCATTTGTACTGTCAGTATATTGTGTTTGATTTTGATTTTGCCAGTAAATTTTTTGTTTTTGTTTTTGAAAAGACCTATAGCCGCAGTTTAAACGCAGCTCAAAGCAAGTTTGTAGCCGCATTTTTTAAAAACGCGGCTATAGGTCGCTGACTATAGCCGCGTTTTTAAAAAACGCGACTATAGACCTGAAGCCTATAGCCGTGGTTCAAAAACGCGGCTACAGACCCACAGGGTTTGTTGCTCCGCTTAGGCCGGGGTTGTAAATGCGGCCATAGAAAACGCGGCTTCAGGTCTATAGCCGCGTTTTCGGGGTCTATAGCCGCGTTTTTGAAACGCGACTATAGACCCTGTTTTTTGTAGTGAGTAAATAGATACTTTTTAATATTTTTAATGAGTATACCACAGTATGTCATACAAAAAATAACTTTATGATTTTTTTTTTTTATTAACTTATAACTTTTTCAATTCCAAGAGTTCCAACACTTTTCACAAATATAACTCTTGTTAACGGTTTAGGTATGATATGTCTTGATCAAATTAAATATGGGTCAAATTAAAATATATTGTTATTCCGTTTATACATAATCAATTTATGATGAGACCAGTTAATTTGTCAAAACATACTTTTTTCACATTTAAATAATTTCAAAAAATGAAACCTACTTTTAAAATTTTCTTTTTAGTCTTTAATGCTACTAATTTTTTTAAAAGGTTTAAAACTTATATAATAATTAACAAATTCTTAAGTTTGTAGCTTGCTAATTGATTTAAGAATCCACTAATCCAATAACTTCACAAAAAGGCAAATACGCTACTCATATATAAAAATAAAGTAAAATCAATTAAAAAGAAATATATATATATATATATATATATATATATATATAGTTATTTAAGCAAAAAATATAACATAATAAGCTATGAAGCACGGGTGCGTTTCTAGATTCGGGTGCGAGTACGGGTGCGGGTGGGGGACTCAGCAATTTTTGAAAAAGTAGGGTGCGGGTGCGACGATTAAAAAATTATTAAAAATATTTTTATTTATATTTATATTTTCTATATATTTTTACTATTAAAATATCCTTAAAAAACACATTACTATGCCTTGATTCACAAAACAAAGAAAGAAAAAGGCAAGAAACACACAAAAAAAACACAAAAGAAAAAAGAAAACTCAAAAGAAGCAACGAATATTCATAATAAAATTGAGGAAGGATAGATTTAGAATGTTTGGGCCTCATTCAAAGCCAATTTCGGCTGTTCCGGCATGTTTCAAGGCAGATTTCGGCCTGTTTCGGCCATTTCGATCCGTTTCGGCTGTTTCGGTCGCCGGCCGATACAACCCGATTCGGCCCTATGTTGGCTAATATTGGCCCGGTTCAGCGCAAATCAAGCTGAGTTGGCGCGAATTCGTGAAAAAAAAAAAAAATTATATGTGGCACCGACGCGCGCTTCATAGATAATAGGTAAAGAAAAATAATAAAAATTAAGACAAAAAAATTTATAATGAATAGATAAATGGAAAAACTACTCAATTTTAGCAATTGGGCTGACACAAGAAATACCGATATTTGAGAATTGCATATCAATTCATGAATAATGTCATTAATATTTCATTTTCAATATAGAATATTTAATATAATATTCACATATAAATACAACAACCACAACAAACAAGTTTACTCCCAAAATTAATTAAGAATTATTTGAAAATTTTTAGGGGCCATGACCTGACCTGGCTCTACCACTGAATCACTGATCAAAGGTCACACTCCTAAGTGGGAAAAGAAGAAACATAGGAATTAACATAATTCATTGGTTATCTCACATATCACTTGACAACCACATCAACAACATAGTTCATTGGTCGAGTGTCTTATTTATATATTATTATAATTATAATCATCTCTGTTATTTATCTATTAAAACAGAGCATAACAGGCTAATCCATCTCTTACAAACTTAAAAAAAACTCTAATGCCTACCAACAAATCAATTAATTATTTACAAACATGCATATGTTTAGTTACTAAAGTAATGTGTTCCTTTTGAATATACACCATTATCAATTTTTTTAAGACTTTCTTTTTTTCTCCATAGGTGTATTAAAATACTTAGTATTCTTAAAATAAAAAAAAATTAATAAAGTGATACAAAGCTCGTGACACTTGCGTGTCTCACTTAAGTTCTTTTAAACTGTATGAATCATACGATATGACTAAAATAGTATTTGTAACGAGCCATACAAGATCAATGTGCCTCTAATCCCAACAGTTCACACTAAATTGTGTATGGTTATCCATTTGCTATCCATTAAGATGCTTGATTACTACATTATATTTTGTATAAGTTTGATTTTTGCCCCCATCACATGACTTGTTTGCATCTTTCCTCTAACCACTGGTGCAGTGTCTAGTAGCTAGTAAAGTCGCCATCCTAAGTGGGAATTCGAGAAACACCATTGTGCACTTTTTTAGTGTTTTTGAAAAATAGCTAAAACTGTACATTTATCATGCCAACGTGTATGCATATAATCTACTCACGATGTGGGGCTTCAACGCCATGTTATGAAAAATGATGATAATATATAATAGAAGTAAAAAATTCATAAAAGCCTCAATGTGCTTGTAGCTCATTGACATATACTCCTTATGCATACTTTATATCCTACTTCTTATGCGTACTTTATATTCTATCAATCATGATAGGCATATATTTGATTTTTTTTTTTTTTTCAACTTTAATTATTTTATAAAAGCAACTAATATATAACAAATTATGATTGATGGAGGATAAAATGATACACAGAAAGTGAATATATATATATATATATATATTTTATAATTGATAAGCCTTCTAAAGTTAGGTGCTTTTTTCCCTAGCTTACACGCTTCTTGCAGTATAGTGTTGATGTTGAACCATGTACATATTACATTATTACGTGACCAGTATGTGGATTTACTTCCTCCTTGTGGGAATGATATCTATGTTTAGGATATAAAAATTCAAAGTAAGGTAATTGATGAGGAACTAAGCTTTAGCATAAAATATTCTAAGATTGCATGCAAATGAGATCTGTGCATGGAAAGCAAAGAACAGCTTTGGTACATTGTCAAACTTTTGAACTCAGTAGAACCCGATTGGACCCCATATATTAATATTTATATTTTAATATTAAAGAAGAAAAGATATCTATTTTGAACTGTTTCTCTGGTAGGGTGTATTTGAATGGGAAATGTTAACAAGTATCGTGCGGTGGTTTTTAATGTTTTTTTTTTTTTTTTTTTGTGTTTCACTCAAAAAAATGAAAAAAAGATGTTAAAAAATTTTTTAAAAGAGATAAAAAAAATTGCCAAAAAATTGAAAAAAGTTACCAAAAGATTACCCAAAAGTGTGTTGTTAACAGGCACCTTACGGTGCCCGTTAACACAACCCTTTAATGGGAAATGTTAACAAGCATCATGCAATGGTTGTTAACGTTTCTTTTTTTGTATTTCATTCAAAAAAAAGAAAAAAATTTGTCAAAAAAAATTTCCAAAAGAGATAAAAAAAATTGCCAAAAAATAAAAGACTGCCAAAAAGCTGAGAAAGTTACCAAAAAATTACGTAAAAGTGTGTTGTTAACGGGCACCTTATGGTGCCCGTTAACACAATCCTTTAATAGGAAATGTTAACAAGTATCGTGCCGTGGTTGTTAACATTTTCTTTGTTGTGTTTCACTCAAAAAAAGAAAAAAAAAAGTTGTCAAAAAAATTTCCAAAAGAGATAAAAAAAATTGCCAAAAAATGAAAAACTGTCAAAAAGCTGAAAAAGTTACCAAAAAATTACCCAAAAGTGTGTTGTTAATGAGCAACTTACGGTGCCCGTTAACACAACCCTTTAATATAAAATGTTAATAAGCATCGTGCGGTGGTTGTACCGTGCCCGTTAACACAACCCTATTTTAATTTTTAAGTGTTGAATGACGTATGATCTAACGCAATATAGGCTCTCTAGTCCCTTATAAAAGGCCAAGAGTCTTCTTGCTTTGAACCATCCAAAGACCAAAGATGACTACTACCAAATACAGCCTTGTGTTGCTCCTTGGAGTGGTGCTTCTGAGCACTGCCTCACTGGCTGACCACCATAAGTCTCCCAAACATGAGCACAAACCTCCTAAGGGAGAAAAGCCACCCCCAAAACACAAGCCACCAACCTCACTCAATAAGGAAGAGAAGCCATTGCCAGAACACAAACCACCAACCCCAGGTAAGGGAGAGAAGCCACCACCACATATTGGCAAACCTCCTCCAAAGGGAGAAAAGACACCACCAAAACACAAGCCACCAACCCCACTTGACAAGGAAGAGAAACCATTCCCAGAACACAAGCCACCAAAGGGTAAAGGAGAGAAGCCACCACCAGAGCACAAGCCACCACATGATCATCACCTTGGACACCTTCTATTGGAGTCATCTTCCATTGATGGTAAAGTTCCTCCCAAGGGAGCAAAGCCACCACCAAAACACAAACCACCAACCTCAGTTGAAGAGGGAGAGAAGAAACCATTCCCAGAACACAAGCCACCAAAGGGTAAAGGAGAGAAGCCACCACCAGAGCACAAGCCACCACATGATCATCACCCTGGACACCTTCTATTGGAGTCATCTTCCATTGATGGTAAAGTTCCTCCCAAGGGAGCAAAGCCACCACCAAAACACAAACCACCAACCTCAGTTGAAGAGGGAGAGAAGAAACCATTCCCAGAACACAAGCCACCAAAGGGTAAAGGAGAGAAGCCACCACCGGAGCACAAGCCACCACATGATCATCACCCAGAAGATCATAAAGACTCGCAAAGGCCACCCCGAAAGAACTTGAAGCCTCCAACTGCTGAAAAGAAGCCACCAAGTCCTTCTCACTAGTCACCCCACAAACCCCCATCTGCCAACTGAATGCATAGCTAAATATTTAGAAATAAGAGCTACAACTTATGTTATCTTTCTTGTCATTCACTGTACTATTCGTGGAACAGCTACTACTAGTACTGAGCTATATGTTCATGTTGTGTACGTGTTTATATAGTGTTTGTTGTTAGCTGTGTTTTATATGAGTATTGATATGCAATTATGCACCTGAAGAATATTGCAGCCTGGATATATCTGCTATCTTTATGATTTGAATTGTTTTCTATCAGATAGAGAAGAACAAAAAGCCATTTCATTGTTCTCGTAAGGATTCAAACTCTTCTTCTTTCTATTGACATGTTATCACATGTCTCTGTGATTCACGCCTTGATACCCCGATACAAGGAAATTAAAAGCATTATTCTCAACAGAAAAAAAAAAAAAAAAAAAAAACTAATTAAGGCTATTGGAGAATGATTTCACTATAATCATTATCAAATCAATAATTTGGTCACGTCTCACCAAAGCAGCAAATTAATAAGGAAAAATCTAGAGCTACAAAGAAAAATTAAATATTATTTTCTACCCAACCCGCGAACACAACATGAACCCGACACGGGCTTTTTCGGATTAGGGTTGGGCCTTAATGGGTTTGAATCATAAACGGGTTGACCCGAAAGCGACACAATAAGAAACGTGTCATAAGCGAATCAACTCCCGTAACCCGCAATAGACACATTTGACACACCAATTTATTTTTGTCAACCCCAAATGACCCATTTAACAGAACCCGTTTAACTCGTATAACAAATAAATATTTATTTTATTTTAGATTTGTCAAATACCTTTTATATCCAACATATATTTTAAATTTAAAAAGAAAAAAGTAATTACAAAAATTTGCAAGGGATATAACTGAAAATTAAAACTTTACAGACCCTAGAAGTACTAATACTTTTTTCTTTTTTGGCATAGAACTTGCACAAATGAAATTGGATGAGCTTGTGGAAGATGTTATGAATTTGGACATCAACAAAGAATCTATGGATAATAATTGTGGTCATAGTCAGGATTAGTCTGCTGTTTGCTTAAATTCTTTCAATATTAATACTTAGCATTTGACGAGTTCCAAGGATATTATATTTTTTTTGAACTATATTATTTTATTTTTGTTATTTAAAATTTGGGTTGAAGTGTATACACTTCTTTTGGAGTGTAAAGAACTTATTTCTAAATGAATGTTATATTTTTGTTGAACTATATTATTTTGAATGTGGGTTAAAGACTTGAAGTGTATGCACAGCTTTTTGGGATAAAAAAAAAATTCTAGATGGATGTTATATTTAATATTATGCAGGTTGAAATGGGTTGTGTTACATTTGTGTCCACCCAATACGACTCGTTTATTAAGCGCGTCAAATGGGCTGGGTCAGGTCAATCTGCCTTATTAACAGGTCGGGTTAGAGTTGAATGATCATGACACGATTATTAAATGGATCGGCTTAATGGCTGAGCTATTTAGTCGAATACCCCTACCTCGATACGACACAAACTCGAAACGCTAACCCGAATTAACACCCCTAGCTAAAATAGGGTAAAGGGTAAATATAAATAACCAAAAAAAAAAATCACCTAAAAATGGGGAATTTGTTATAGTTGCTTCTTAATGGATATATTAAGGGTATTAACTTAGAATTTTTTTTTTTAATAAAAATTATGAAAAAAAACAACTGAATTTTAAATAAAATTTGGCATTTTAAAATGAAAAATCACGTTATCTGTATATATTAAGAGGATTCAAAAAGTTATTTATTACTTTTTTCCTATCAAAAATACCCTAAATTAATTAACCAACAATTTAAAAATGAGGTTAAAATAGTAAATTGGCAAAAGAAAGTTAGTTATTGCTTTTTTTATTGTCAAAAATACCCCTACCTAAAACTTATAATGGGGATAAAATAGGGAATTGACAAAAATAATAAATTCCTATATCTATGTTAAAATGTCTTCCTGCTTCCCTTCCCCTATATATGTGTGTGTGTGTGTGTGTGTTTCTCAACAAAAAAAAAAAATGTCTTTCTGCTTCTAATAAACTCCTACTTTTACGTTGATTTAAATTCCTACATCTACTCACTAACTCCTTACAAAATAAGATCGCTCTTTTATTAGTTTTAAAACTCCTCCAATCTACAAAACTCACCCAACGTTTTCATCACACCCTTAGATTTTTTTTTTTTTTTTTTGTGATTGAAAAAACTAAAAATTCCAAATTATAATAAATGCAAATTATTAATCTTTATCCAAAAAATAGAAAAGCCTCTGAGCACACGCTCGCGCGCGTGCTCAGAGGCCAGTATATACAACAGGACTTAAAATCATGTTATAAATTGCCAATTTTTAAAATGGATAGAAATAATAAAAAACGATAAGTAAAAAAGTGATATCAATGATTGATCTACAAAATATTAGGGGAAATTACATTTTACCCGCATGTGGTTTACCCGAAAACACCTCGACTACTTATGGTTTAAATATTAGCACTTTACCCACCTGAAGTTAACTCTGTTTATCTCATATTACCCACATCTACTAAAAACAGGGGTAAATTTGTATTTTTGTTACCTTTTTATGTCTCTCTCCTCTTAAAACATAGAAAACTAAAAAATTAAGGGAAAAGAAGATCTAAAAACTAAGTTTTGTAAAAATTAAAACCTAATTTTTACCACTTCTTTTCATGTATCAACTTTTATGCCTTTCATTTCCCTAACTTTAAATTAATTAGGAATGAGAAAGAAAGTATTCAAGGAAATAATATAAGGTTTGTGGCTATACATTAATCATAATATATATTTTCTCAAATTAATTAGGTTCTAGCAATAAATTTTAATGATGATTTGTGTTATAGTTTTTTTTTTTTTTTCTATCCATTAGATCTTTAAGGGCATTGCCCCAGTAGCACCATCCCTTCAATAATTAATTGAACTAAGCTATTCTTCATATCTCAATCATTAGATGTTGTATCATCATATGTTTGTTAGTTCTTTGCCTTAATTCTCTTTCTCTCAAAAGCTAACTCACCCTCTGTGGGAGGGACTTTTCTAAAGTTACATATACTAGGCCATACAGTTTTCTCTCTTTTATTTTACTTATACACCCGAAAAATATCTTTATTTATATTATTCTGACATATATTGTGTGTAATATTTTGATATGTAATATGTTGCAGGAAACGGTGTTTGCAATGCTTGTGGAGATTACCAAAAGGGCAATGGCACACTGTGACACGAAAGATGTTCTTATTGTTGGTGGTGTTGGTTGCAATAAGCATTTGCAAGAGATGATGAGAACAATGTGCTCAGAGCGTGGTGGAAAGTTTTTTTTTTTTTATGTGAAATAATCTTACTCTATTGAAAATGCGAAAGTGAACATGCGAATTGGACTTCACGAAATTCTTTGCAAAGGGAACATTCCTGCTATGAGTGATTCCACAGATAATGGTGGATTGGAAAGTCCAGTTAGAGCTTGATACACGATCATGGAGTCACCTTCCAATATGATATCACGGACACCAATATCCTTGGCAAAAAGTAGACCGGTCTCAAAAGCCTTTGCCTCTGCCTCCAATGCACCCAACAGTACCTCAAGCTTTTTACTCAGAGATGCCTCTACCTTGCCTTCGCTGTCCCTAATGATCACTCCTACCCCTGCTGATTTCTGGTCTGTCAAGAGTGCTCCATCCACGTTAACTTTGTACCTATTTCCCGGTGGAGGTTCCCACAAGCTTCTCAACACCTCCAAAGGTGTAGGCGGGCCTGGTGACTTCGTTACTGTGGTGTACTCTGCCAAGTATGTTGCTACCCAATGAACCATCTCTCTCCCCGACTTCTTTTTTCCCCCAATCCTTGTCACGTTCCTATTACACCATAAGGCCCACGCAACCGTGACAACCATAGCAACCCTTGCTGCCTCCACACTGTCCATAATGATCATATGCCAAAGTCTTGGAATGACCAACCATCTAAGACACCCACAAGGATTGACACCTTTGTGCATGCCCATGTCTCTCTGGCAATCTCACAATTCCATAGCACATGGGCCATAGTCTCCTCCTCCAATTTCCAAATGTCACAGATTGGATCTTGCTGTATCTTCCTTCGTTTAAGATTGGCCTTTGTTGGCAGCAACTCCCTACATGATTTCCAAGTAAAGTGCCTAATTTTATGGGGCACGGGAAGGTCCCATATTTTCCTCCAGAAATGGCGGGCTTGGCTACTGTCTGAGCTGGAACCAATGTGCACTGGTTGTGCTAGCTTCTCAGCAAGGGTGTATGCACTGCGCACAGTTAAGCGGCCATGTGAGGAAGCAGTCCATACCAACTTATCACTTGGCAGTTGAGTGCTTAGAGGAATTCATTTAATCACCTCTGCCTAATGTGGGTAAAACAGTGAGTCAAGGACCTTCGTTTTCTAGCCACCATTCTCCTTATTTATCAGTTCTCCCACTCTTGTATCAGACTGTAGGAATAGGCGTGGTGATTGAATCACATACGTAGGGCCTATGGGAAGCCATTTGTCCTCCCGAATCTTTATGTTCATTCCGTTGCCCACCCTCCATCTCATCCCTTCTTTCACAAGAGATTGAGCCGTCATTATGGTTCGCCAAGTATATGAGGAATTATTTTTTAGAGTAGCATGGATGAAGTCATGCCTTGGAAAATACTTGGCCTCTAGTACTCGATATACAAGAGAGTTATGGTCATTTTGAAGTCGCCAACCTTGCTTCGCTAGAAGGGCAAGATTGAATTATTTTAGCTTCTTAAAACCCATGCCACCGCATGACTTTGGCTCACATAACTTGTCCCAACGAAGCCATGCAATTTTCTTCTCATCATTCTTTTGGCCCCACCAACAATTTCGGATCATGCTTGTTAGCCCTTTCGCATAAGGAGCTTGGTAGCTTGAAGCAACTTATTGTGTATGTTGAGATTGCTTGAGCAACTATTTTAATTAGCACTTCTTTTCCAGCTTTTGATAGCGTCTTTTCCTTCCATCCTACCAATTTCTTTCCAAGCTTCTCTTTAATACTAGTGAAAGTATTCCTCTTGTCTCTTCCCACAAGAGAAGGTAGGTCAAGATACTTCTCATGTTGTTTTATGACTTGTGCCCCAAATTTGTTTTTTATCTCTTCTTGGACCTCTCTTAGTGTATTCTTACTGAAAAACAATGCAGTTTTTGCCCTATTTAATTGTTGTCCAGAAGCCTGCTCATAGACATGTAAAACTCTTTGTAGTGAGTTCATTCTGATACAGAGGTCTTGCAAAATATTAGGCTATTGTCAACAAAGAAAAGATGTGAGAGCTTTGGTCCTCCGCGACATAAAGCAATTCCTTCCATATTTCCTTCATGCACTGAGTTTCTTATCAATGCTGACAAGCCCTCTGCACATAAAAGAAAGAGATAAGGTTATAAAGGATTCCCTTGACGGAGGCCCCTTGATGGTACAATATGCCCCCTTGATGACAAGTATTGCATTGATAATGGAGCAATGATTGCATACACCGGTCTCCTTGCTTATGCTCATGGTACGGTAACCTCCTTAATAAAATTGGGGAGTGTAATATAGGGCATATCGGCGGGACACATTTTAAGATATAAAAGTGGGCTTTTATGGTTTTTTTTTTTTTTTTTGAAAGAAATAGTAGAATTGCATTAAAGTTATCAAAAAACCAACAGATGATGTCATAGAACACACACAACAACATCCTAGGATTAATAATAAAAAAGCACAATTTGAGGCTCTTGGCACAGTGACATATGTTGGGTTATTATATCTTGTAGAAGAAGTACATGTCCCAACTGTTGTTGCTGCTAAAAATCCACAACCCACTTCCCACTGTATACAGTATCATTGTACCTTTAAAAAAAATACTATTTTATTGATTCTGAGGCCAAAATGGCCAAATACCATTATTGGGTGTGTTTGATAACTCTGATTGGCATAAGTTATTTTATTTATGAACATATTTTTTTTAAATGAAATTAAAAGTGGGCCATTCATATTGGGTTTTGTAAGAAAAGTGGGCCCAAAGAGAAGATCTCAATTCTCATGCACAGACCCAATAAAAAAACAGCAAAAAAGAATTTTCCACTGCTGGGATTTGAATCCAAATTCCATGTTCGTTATGAACTACCAATGTGCTACAACTGATTTCATGTCATACTTGTCATTATAAATTCTATTAAACCCAAAATTCCAAGTAAAGGAGCTAAACCTTGAACTTTTTGAAATAACAATGAAATCCCTAGGCCCCATAGCCAAATTATTCTAACACCGTTTGTACTTAACAATAAAAAGATAGTTCAATTCACTCTACTAGAGGAGAGATTAAGGATCCCAGCCACAACACACCACCTCACGTGGCACGCCTTTTGTCACCTCACACCGGAAACCACCAGTATAATTTGTTTATCTTTGTCTTTAGACCATTCTCCTCAATAAAAATTGTGGATTTTTTAATATGGACATATGGCAGGACACATTTTAAGATATAAAAAAGTGGTCTTTTTATTATTTTTTTATTTTTTTTGGATAGAAATAGTAGAATTTCATTAAAATTATCAAAAACCCAACAAATGATTTCACAGAGCACACACAAAACAACATCCTAGGATTGATAATAAAAATAAAAAAAAAACACACACACACACACAATTTGAGGCTCTTGACATAGTGACATATGCTAGATTATATTATCTGGCAGTTGAAGAAAATGGCCCAGTTGTTATTGCTGTTGAAAATCCAAGACCTACTTCCCACTTGAGACCTTCAAAGACAAGACTATTTCTTATTCCAAACCAGATAAGTAGTGACATGAAAAAAAAAAATCAACATAGCTAAAAGTTTTTGGCGATTCAACTTTGTCATAAGCTTTGTTCATATCAAGCTTTTAGAGTCATTCTCCCATTTCATCGTTTTTTTCTTATACTCATCAAATGAAGCATCTCAAATGCGAACTTGATCAATTATAAGCCATCCTGGAACAAAAGCACTATGTAAGTCCAAAATAATCCAAGGTAGCAATCTCTTCTATCTATTAGTCAATATCTTTGCCTACCTTAATTTAAAACATTACATAAGGAAATTCGTCTGAACTCAATCATATTCTCTAGGTTACGAACTCTAGGAACAAGAACAATGTGAATATATGATTGGTTTTTTATAACACATGCCCTAAACTCAACACTCACAACATAGCTCAAATGACATCAAACCCTCTTCATTACAAATTATACTCTTAAAGTTTGGAGGTATTTAGATTTTACACTCTGACTTTTCAAAATTTGGATTTTACCTCCTAAACTTGTAGGCTTTTGAATTTTACTACCTAAAGTTGGGAGTATTTGAATTTTATACCCTAAAGTTTCAGAATTTTGCTTTTATTTATGAACTAATTTTTTTTTTTTAAAGGAAAGAAAGTGGGCCACTCATATTGGGTTTTGTAAGAAGTGCAAGCCCAATGGATTTTACTCCGAAAAGTTTAGGAGTGTTTGAATTTTACACCCTAAAATTTAAGATATGAACTAATTTTATTTAAAAAATAAAATAAAATAAAAAAGGAAAGAAAGTGGGCCGCTCATATTGGGTTTTGTAGGAAGTGCAAGCCTAATGAGAAGATCTCAATTCTCATGTACGGACCCAATAAAAAAGAGCAAAAAAGATTTTCCGCTGCCGGGATTTGAACCCGGATTCAATTATTCAGGTTTTTCCTGAAACATGATTGCCAATGTGCTACAAAGGATTTCTTGTCCTACCATTCATAAAATATTATATTAAACCATAAATTAAAGTAAACCCCTACCTAAATTATTCGAACACTGTTTGTACCTAACAATCAAAGGAGCCCCGCCACCGCTCGCTGCCCACACCGCTACACGCGGCACGCCTTCCGTCGCTGCACACCCACCGGTAAAATCTGTTATTCTTTTGAAACCTAACCCAATATATGTAATAAAATTGTGGATTGTAATATGGGCAGGACACATTTTAAGATATAAAAGTAGCTTTCTTTATGATTTTCCTTTTTTTTGGGTAGAAATAAAAGAATTTCATTAAAAATATCAAAAACCCATTATGTGATTTCACAGAACACACTCAACAACATCCTAGGATTGATAATAAAAAAAAAAGAAACATAATTTGAGGCTCTTGACACAGTGGCATATGCTGGGTTATAATATCTGGCAGTAGAAGAACACGTCCCAGCTGTTGTTGCTACTGAAAATCCATGACCCACTTGATACAGTCTCATTTTAGCTTCAAAGAGAATACTATTTCATTGATTCCAAACCAGATAAGCATAGATAGAAAGAAAAAAAAAATCAATATAGCTGAAAGTTCAAGGTCATTCAACTTTGTCATGCACCTCTCATATCAAGCTTTAAAGCCATTTGCCCATTTTGTCCTTTTTTCCTCATACTCAACAAATGAAGCATCTCAAATGCAAACATTATCAGTTATAAGCCATCCTAGAATGAAAGCACTCTATGAGTCCGAAATAATCCAAGGCAACACCCTCTTCAATCTATTAGACAATACCTTCGCAACCGCCTTATATAAAACATTACATAAGGACATTGGTCTGAAATAAGCCATATTCTCTGGGTTAGGAATGAGAACAATATGAATGTATGATTGATTTTCTATAACATATGCCCAAATTCAGCGCTGATAGCACAGCTCAAATTACATCAGACCCTCTTCAATATGAATGTATGATTCTTTTTTTTCTTTTTTGTATTTTGTATTTTGTTAGATACTTTGTGTTCATCATTGTGAACATGAAGTACTGTTCTATTTGAATAAATAATATTACTTACTTATAAAATAAAAATAAAAAAAGCGGGAAAACCATCATGATCAGGCGACTTCATAGGAAACATCTTAAATAGGGCGTTTCTAATTACAGGAAATGCATTGCTTTGGCTCACTGAAGCTTTCTTTTCTTAGATTACTCTGTGGATGTCCACAGTCATAGGTCTCAGTGACATTGGTACCCTAACAGAATTTGCTAATTTTATTTCTTTTTGCGTGTAATTTTCTTTATAGATACTCTTTAGGCTATCTTTTTCTAAGTAATGTTCTTGAGGTGGCTTCATTGCAATAAAATCTATTAGTATGTTGATAGCTCATGGGCAAGATGACTCCAAGGGTGATAAAAGGATGTAATACAACTGTTTAGAGTTAAGTAGGATTTGAAAGAAATTTTTTTTTGATGGTTTTATAGTTTCTTGTCTATTTGACTGAATCACGGGTTGAGGAACTGAAAGAGGGAATGTGTTACATTTTACATTGAAATAATTCAAGCAGTTTAGGGTCATTGTTTTTGTCTGATGCAGTTAATGGTTAGTATGTTGATGATATAGTACTTAATGTTAATGTGAGCTACGTCTTTTAACTAAATGTGATTATGATATTATTTTGGACTTGTTAGGCTTAGGCTTGTCTTTTGATTTCCCCAATCTCAAAACCCTTTTAAAACTGAATTGTAGCCAGACAGACTTGCTAAGTATAATGTTTCAAAGATCTTTGTTAGAGAGAGTTCTTTGTTATCTTTACTTATCAAAAAAAATATATATCTTTGTTATCTTCATATTTCCTTGTCTGTGTGTAAATTTATCCATCTTTTCTCACAGATTTTAATTAGTGGAAGATACTTAAATTTTTGTTTATGGACTTGAATTACAGGGTACTCTTGGTATTAATTTAAAAATGAAGAAGATGATAGCCCTAGGCTTTGAGGGTTCAGCCAACAAGATTGGTATTGGGATTGTAACTTTTGATGGCACCATTCTATCAAATCCACACCATACCTACATTACCCCTCCTGGCCAAGGATTCCTTCCCCGAGAAACTGCTCAACACCATCTCCAACACATTCCTCCATTGATCAAATCCAAATAACCCAGATGAAATAGATTGCCTACGTTACACCAAGGGTCCTGGCATGGGAGCACCACTGCAAGTTGCTGCTATTGTTGTTCGGATTCTTTCGCAGCTGTGGAAGAAGCCCATTGTTGCAGTTAACCACTGTGTGGCACATATTGCGATGGGGAGGATTGTGACTGGGGCAGATGATCCTGTTGTACTGTACGTTAGTGGTGGGAACACACAGGTAATAGCATATAGTGAGGGGCGGTACCAGATCTTTGGGGAGACCATTGATATTGCAGTTGGAAATTTCTTGGATCTATTTGCTAGGGTGTTAGCACTCTCCAATGATCCAAACCCTGGATATAACATTGAGCAGATATGTATCTGAACATGGGTGGAGTTTTCACTTTATATAGCTGACCCTGCATATAAATATTTTCAATGCTTCTTCATCTGGTTCCTTTTTGGGTTTGTTTTTTTATTTTATTTTTTATTTATATAGAGATTTGTTTTCGTTGATTTATTTATTGAATATATTGATATTTAATTTATTTGTTAAATATAACTAAGACAAAATCGTTTTCACTATGAGGACTATTAAGATTAATATACATGTAAGTGTGTGGAACGTGGCCAATAAGCTCTTGCCCAAATGGCACCTCCTTCCCTTATAAAAGCAAGGTGAATGGTTAGGCCATGGATTTAAGATCCGCTGTGTGCATATGTAACTTGCACTTGGTAATAAAAAAAAAGTTTGCTTGTTGAATGTGTAGACACATATTTATATCCTTATTTGCTTTAGATGATCATACAACATAAAATGCGATGTGCTTATCATTTTGGCATCTGCATAGGCTAATCATAATGTTTAAAATACTTCAATTTATGGAGGATATATGTATGGACAGTTAAGTGCCTTCTCCATTGGGTCCAAAATTTAAAAGGTCAAATTGGTTTATCTAGAATAACAAAATGATTTTTATTGAGAAATCTTACTTCGTGCAATCAAATGTTGGGTTATTATATCTTGTAGAAGAAGTACATGTCTCAACTGTTGTTGCCACTAAAAATCCACGACCCACTTCCCACTATATACAATATCATGGTACCTTTAAAAACAATACTATTTTATTGATTCTGAGGCCAAAATGGCTAAATACCATTATTCGGCAAAATCCACTTGATACAATATCATTGTACCTTCAAAGACAATACTATTTCATTGATTTCGAGGCAAAAATGGTCAAATACCATTATTTAACAAAATATTTAACAAACTACTACTGTTTGGAAAATATTTTGCAATCTACCATCTTTTTGAAATTCGAGTTTATGAAAATTGAGTTCCATAAAAATCTACCATAGTAGCACCCGCTGACTTGGAATTAAAAAATATAAGATGCCGCGTATAACTCAAGTTTTATAAACTCGAGTACTCATTAGTTTCAAAATATGTAACTTACTGACATGAATGAGGAAAACTTGTGTCTCTACTTATGGAAGAAAGACTTGCATTTATGCATATTCTATTTATGTATCATACAAATACCCATGTCATTTATGTGTTATGTTGGAAATATTTTAGTGAATAAACAAGTTTTGATACAACAAATAATATCACAAGTACACACACACACACACACACACACACACACACACACACACACCCATATATATATGAACAATCTCACAGTGTTAAGGAATCACACTGCAAAAGTATTGTCTTTAAATGTTGATTCATGCCACCCGAGGTAAAACTCGGTGCAACTGGTTGTCTTTTCTTTTCTTTTTCTTTTTTTTCTTTTTTTATGCGAACAACTGGTTGTCTTGGCCAAACATCCCTCAAGATTAGACTATAGCATCAATCTTTGTGATAGACGCACTTCCACTCACGAAGGTTCAAGAACAACCATCTATTGCTTTTCCTTAGAACAAATATAAATTGTAGAAAAATATGCAGAATAGAAAGAGAATAGAATTGTGTATATCTAAACATAGTGTAGTAAAATATATATTATAGGAAAGGGTGTGACGATAGGTATTATATAGTTATTGGTTACTAATAACTCATAAAAGCCCAACAGCTATATTGTCCATTATTGCCTAACGGCTATTTTACTCATAAATGCCCAACTGCCAAAAAATAAATAATAATAAAAAGTGTTTAGAACACACACCCACACCAACAATCCCCCACATGTTACAAACAAGAAATAGGAAATGCAAGCAACTAAAGAAAGCATGCATCAATATGGTACCAAAAGGTTTTAACTCATATTAGGTTCTCTAATAAATGCAAGCCCAATGAGAAGATTTCAATTCTCATGCATTGACCAAATAAGTAAAAAAAAAACCCAAATGATTTTTCCGCTACCGGGATTTGAACCTAAATTCAATCAATAGAATCAATGGAATTACCAATGTGCTACAGCAGATTTCATGTCTTATATATCATTAAATATTCTATTAAACCTTAACTTCCAAATAAAGGAGCTACCCTGAACTTTTTAAAATATCAATTAACCCTCAAATTATTCGAAGTTCTAACAACATTTGTACTTAACAATAAAAGGACAGTTCAATTCACGCTACTACAATAGAGATAGAAAGAAAGAGAGAAAGAGAAGCCCGGCCAACGCTTGCCGCCCACACGTGGCATGCCTTTCGCCACAGCATGCTGAAAACCACCAGTAAAATTTTAGCATTCGGGGTAGAACTCATAATTAGTAAGGTTTTATAACTGGAATGTTGAATTCTAGCATGAGGATTTAAATTGGTTTTTAACAATTTATAATAAACATAATAAACAATAGCAAGAGGTTTACCACCTTCTAACCTTCATCCATATCATAACCAAAAGTTAGGATATTTAAAGTTAAAGCTTTAGCACTATTACGATCATCTAAAGCAAGATTTAAATTAGAAACAATCAAAATAAAAAAGGGCCATTAAACGAAGATGACTGAATCATACCAAGTATGCTAGTTTCGAATTTTCTAACTCTAGCATCACGTAAACGTATCCAATATTGAACCATTAACATATTAGTGTTAACTGAATCATTAACACTATTACGAGTTAGTGGCTTAACAGCAACTTGAACAAATCCAATATGCAAGAATCTATATCCTTTAGTAAGAAAATCATGAATAGATTTCTTGTTAAACAAACAACATTTCTCGTGAACTCTAGATATAGCATAAGCCCGTTTGATGGTCTTAACATTAAATTCAGTTTTAAAAGTAGAATTGAGCCAGCTTGTTTTATAAATTGCATTAACATTAATTTTAGGAATAGTCCATTTATTAAAGTCTAAGCAGCTTTCTTCTTCAACAGAATAATTTTCTTCATTGATAATATCAGGGATATCAGGAGGTATACTTGATCGGGAGCTGACTAATGAGTTGGATCTAAATATTCTATCTATTTTTAGGTTTACAAAAACCCCAAATTTAATACTCACTTATCATGTTTTGTATCTTACAACTGTTTGCATTTTTTAGCACATATCCTAATTAGCCCTTTACCTCTACCTCTCACACCTAAATCCACTAACACAGGCTTTATTCTTCAGTTATGGAAATGAGGAAATTTAAACCTTATATGTCTCCATTGAAAATACCAAAAAGTTTTGGTTGAGTTATAAGGCTATTGGCACTAACATGTGCTCTTAATTGAAATTTGAAAGCGAGTATATAAACTAAGTAGTCAAAAACAAAACAAAATAAAATAAAAATAAAACGAACAATGAGAGTGAGCATATTAGGTGTGTCTGATTGGCATAAGTTATTTTATTTATGAACATATTTTTTAAAAATAAAATTAAAAGTGGGCCATTCATATTGGGTTTTGTAAGAAAAGCGGGCCTAAAGAGAAGATCTCAATTCTCATGCACAGACCCAATAAAAAAACAGTAAAAAAGAATTTTCCACTGCTGGGATTTGAATCCAAATTCAATGTTCGTTATGAACTACCAATGTGCTACAACTGATTTCATGTCATACTTGTCATTATAAATTCTATTAAACCCAAAATTCTAAGTAAAGGAGCTAAACCCTGAACTTTTTGAAATAACAATTAAATCCCTAGGCCCCATAGCCAAATTATTCTAACACCGTTTGTACTTAACAATAAAAAGATAGTTCAGTTCACTCTACTAGAGGAGAGATTAAGGATCCCAGCCACAACACACCACCTCACGTGGCACGCCTTCTGTCACCTCACACGGGAAACCACCAGTAAAATTTGTTCATCTTTGTCTTTAAACCATTCTCCTCAATAAAAGTTGCGGATTTTTTAATACAGGCATATGGTAGGACACATTTTAAGATATAAAAAAGTGGGCTTTTTATTTTTTTTTTGGATAGAAATAGTAGAATTTCATTAAAATTATCAAAAACCCAACAAATGATTTCACAGAACACACACAAAACAACATCCTAGGATTGATAATAAAAATTAAAAAAAAAACACACACACACACACACACAATTTGAGGCTCTTGACATAATGACATATGCTGGATTATATTATCTGGCAGTTGAAGAAAATGGCCCAGTTATTATTGCTGTTGAAAATCCATGACCTACTTCCCACTTGAGACCTTCAAAGACAAAACTATTTCTTATTCCAAACCAGATAAGCAGTGACATGAAAAAAAAATCAACATAGCTAAAAGTTTTAGGCGATTCAACTTTGTCATAAGCTTTGTTCATATCAAGCTTTTATAGTCTTTCTCCCATTTCATCGTTTTTTTCTTATACTCATCAAATGAAGCATCTCAAATGCGAACTTGATCAATTATAAGCCATCCTGGAACAAAAGCATTATGTAAGTCCAAAATAATCCAAGGTAGCAATCTCTTCAATCTATTAGTCAATATCTTTGCCTACCTTAATTTAAAACATTACATAAGGAAATTCGTCTGAACTCAATCATATTCTCTAGGTTACGAACTTTAGGAACAAGAACAATGTGAATATATGATTGGTTTTCTATAACATATGCCCTAAACTCAACACTCACAACATAGCTCAAATGACATCAAACCCTCTTCATTATAAATTATACTCATAAAGTTTGGAGGTATTTATATTTTACACTCTGACATTTTAGAATTTGGATTTTACCTCCTAAACTTTAGAGGTTTTTGGATTTTACTCCCTAAAATTTGGGAGTATTTGAATTTTATACCCTAAAGTTTCAAAATTTTGTTTTCATTTATGAACTATTTTTTTTTTTTTTTTAAAAAGGAAAGAAAGTGGGCCACTCATATTGGGTTTAGTAAGAAGTGCAAGCCTAATGGATTTTACTCCGAAAGGTTTAGGAGTGTTTGAATTTTACACCCTAAAATTTTAGATTTCAACTAATTTTTTTTTTTAAATAAATAAAATTAAAAAAGGAAAGAAAGTGGGCCACTCATATTGGGTTTTGTAGGAAGTGCAGGCCTAATGAGAAGATCTCAATTCTCTTGTACGGACCCAATAAAAAAGAGCAAAAAAGATCTTCCGCTGCCGGGATTTGAACCCGGAATCAATTATTCAGGTTTTTCCTAAAGCATGATTGCCAATGTGCTACAGCGGATTTCTTGTCCTACCATTCATAAAATATTATATTAAACCATAAATTAAAGTAAACCCCTACCCAAATTATTCTAACACCGTTTGCAACTAACAATCAAAGGACAGTTCGGTAGAGATAGAGAGCGAGGAGCCCCGCCACCGCTCGCCGCTACACGGCTACAGCGGAAACCACCAGTAAAATCTGTTATTCTTTTTGAAACCTAACCCAATATGTGTAATAAAATTTCCTTTTTTTATTATGGGCAGGACACATATTAAGATATAAAAGTAGCTTTCTTTATGATTTTCCTTTTTTTTGGGTAGAAATAGTAGAATTTCATTAAAAATATCGAAAACCCATTATATGATTTTACAGAACACACTCAACAACATCCTAGGATTGATAATAAAAAATAAAAATAAAAAAAACATAATTTGAGGCTCTTGACACAGTGGCATATGCTGGGTTATAATATCTGGCAGTAGAAGAACATGTCCCAGCTGTTGTTGCTACTGAAAATCCATGACCCACTTGATACAGTATCATTTTAGCTTCAAAGAGAATACTATTTCATTGATTCCAAACCAGACAAGCAGAGACAGAAAAAAAAAAATCAATATAGCTGAAAGTTTAAGGTCATTCAACTTTGTCATGCACCTCTCATATCAAGCTTTAAAGCCATTTGCCCATTTTGTCCTTTTTTCCTCATACTCAACAAATGAAGCATCTCAAATGCAAACATTATCAGTTATAAGCCATCCTAGAAAGAAAGCACTCTGTGAGTCCGAAATAATCCAAGGCAACACCCTCTTCAATCTATTAGACAATACCTTCGCAATCGCCTTATACAAAACATTACATAAGGACATTGGTCTGAAATAAGCCATATTCTCTGGGTTAGGAATGAGAACAATATGAATGTATGATTGATTTTCTATAACATATGCCCAAACTCAGCGCTGATAGCACAGCTCAAATTACATCAGACCCTCTTCAATATGAATGTATGATTCTTTTTTTTCTTTTTTCCTTTTTGTATTTTGTATTTTGTGTTCATCATTGTGAACATGAAGTACTGTTCTATTTGAATAAAGAATATTACTTACTTATAAAATAAAATAAAAAAAAGCAGGAAAACCATCATGATCAAGCGACTTCATAGGAAACATCTTAAATAGGGCGTTTCTAATTACAGGAAATCCATGGCTTTGGCTCACTGAAGCTTTCTTTTCTTAGATTACTCTGTGGATGGTCCACAGTCATAGGTCTCATTGACAGTGGTACCCTAACAGAATTTGCTAATTTTATTTCTTTTTGCGTGTAATTTTCTTTATAGATACTCTTTAGGCTATCTTTTTCTAAGTAATGTTCTTGAGGTGGCTTCATTGCAATAAAATCTATTAGTATGTTGATAGCTCATGGGCAAGATGACTCCAAGGGTGATAAAAGGATATAATACAACTGTTTAGAGTTAAGTAGGATTTGAAAGAAATATTTTTTTGATGGTTTTATAGTTTCTTGTCTATTTGACTGAATCACGGGTTGAGGAACTGAAAGAGGGAATGTGTTACATTTTACATTGAAATAATTGAAGCAGTTTAGGGTCATTGTTTTGGTCTGATGCAGTTAATGGTTAGTATGTTGATGATAAAGTACCAAATGTTAATGTGAGCTACATCTTTTAACTAAATATGATTATGATATTATTTTGGACTTGTTAGGCTTAGGCTTGTCTTTTAATTTTCCCAATCTCAAGACCCTTTTAAAACTGAATTGTAGCTAGACAGACTTGCTAAGTATAATGTTTCAAAGATCTTTGTAAAGTTTTATTCAATGTTATTGTTAGAGAGAGTTCTTTGTTATCTTTACTTATCAAAAAAAATATATATCTTTGTTATCTTCATATTTCCTTGTCTGTGTGTAAATTTATCCATCTTTTCTCACAGATTTTAATTAGTGGAAGATACTTAAATTTTTGTTTATGGACTTGAATTACAGGGTACTCTTGGTATTAATTTAAAAATGAAGAAGATGATAGCCCTCGGCTTTGAGGGTTCAGCCAACAAGATTGGTATTGGATTGTAACTTTAGATGGCACCATTCTATCAAATCCACACCATACCTACATTACCCCTCCTGGCCAAGGATTCCTTCCCCGAGAAACTGCTCAACACCATCTCCAACACATTCTTCCATTGATCAAATCCAAATAACCCCAGATGAAATAGATTGCCTATGTTACACCAAGGGTCCTGGCATGGGAGCACCACTACAAGTTGCTGCTGTTGTTGTTTGGATTCTTTCGCAGCTGTGGAAGAAGCCCATTGTTGCAGTTAACCACCGTGTGGCACATATTGAGATGGGGAGGATTGTGACTGGGGCAGATGATCCTGTTGTATTGTACGTTAGTGGTGGGAACACACAGGTAATAGCATATAGTGAGGGGCGGTACCAGATCTTTCGGGAGACCATTGATATTGCAGTTGGAAATTTCTTGGATCTATTTGCTAGGGTGTTAACACTCTCCAATGATCCAAACCCTGGATATAACATTGAGCAGATATGTATCTGAACATGGGTGGAGTTTTCACTTTATATAGCTGACCCTGCATATAAATATTTTCAATGCTTCTTCATCTGGTTCCTTTTTTTATTTTATTTTTTATTTATATAGAGATTTGTTTTCATTGATTTATTTATTGAATATATTGATATTTAATTTATTTGTTAAATATAACTAAGACAAAATCGTTTTCACTATGAGGACTATTAAGATTAATATACATGTAAGTGTGTGGAACGTGGCCAATAAGCTCTTGCCCAAATGGCACCTCCTTCCCTTATAAAAGCAAGGTGAATGCAGGGGCGTAGCCAGAAATTTTTGCTTGGGGGGGCCAAGGTAAAACTATCATTTTGATTTGCAATTCAACGAAAAACTCAAAGTACAGTATATTTATAACACAGGATTATTGATAGAATTTTTTTTGTTGGTGTAATTCTATAGCACTCAAATATCAAAATACTAACAAGTTAATTGACCAATTGAGCATCTTAAGTCTTTTTTTCCTTGTTTCTCCTATTCTTTTGAAAAACCATAAGTCCACAACATTCATAGAAATCAAATGTAAGTATACAACAAAACTGCAGAAAAAGAAGAAAAAGAGGAAGTTGGTATTTCTCAATATTTGCTTAGCTTTAAATAAGAAAACTCTTTGTTAAGGATGGGGGAGAAACTAATGAAAATGTGATTAGATGAGAGCATCCCATGGAAGAGTTAATGAGAGTAACCGAAGAGAGAGCACCAAGTGATGAGGAGAGTCTTTTCAGTGGTTTTTAAGTGGAAGGGGATATTGTAATAGTTTTGAGGAAGTGCAAAATTTAAGTACAATATCCTAAGTATAATACATTAGGTTCTTCAATTAAATTCAAGCACATGTTTAACATGACCAATAAAATACAAATAATGTGCTTCTCAAAAAAAAAAAAAAATACAAATAATGTTATTATTTTTAGGGACAATTAAATTCAATACATATGATTTTAATCAGGTAATCTGATATACTACACCTCAATTTTATCCCTTCACAAAAATTGAATAATTAAATACTAGAAAAATATGAAGGTGGCTATCATGCTTTAGAGAAGAATGAAAAAGACAAAAGGAGTTAATTTTTATGATTGCACAGTTGGGATTTGGGATGGGAAGAATTTTATGAGTGATGTGTTGGAAGGGGGGCCAATCTATTAATTTTGTGGGGGCCAACTCTTAACTCAAAAGAATTCTACCCTAGTTTTACCTATAATTAGAGAGGTTTTAAAAAAATTTGGAGGGGCCATGGCCCCCCCAATGCATAAGGTGGCTCCGCCCCTGGGTGAATGGTTAGGCCATGGATTTAAGATCCACCGTGTGCATATGTAACTTGCACTTGGTTATAAAAAAAATGTTTGCTTGTTGAATATGTAGACACATATTTATATCCTTATTTGCTTCAGATGATCATACAATGTAAAATGCGATGTGCTTGTCATTTTGGCATCTGCATAGGCTAATCATAATGTATACTAAACTCAGCATACTATACTGTTTAAAATACTTCAATTTATGGAGGATATATGTATGGACAGTTAAGTGCCTTCTCTATTGGGTCCAAAATTTAAAAGGTCAAATTGGTTTATCTAGAATAACAAAATGATTTTTATTGAGAAATCTTACTTCGTGCAATCTAATGTTAAATAAGAGTAGTCAATACTTTGATGATTCATGATATCCTGTATCTAGATTGACAATATATTAATATTACATTTATGGAGTTTCTCTTCTTCTTCTTTGAAGATTTACAGTTAGTGCCTTCATTCTATAATAGCCATAATCTATGTGTTCTCCAAGGTGTCCAGTACTCTAGTGGATTTCCAGCACAATGTGTCGCTATGCATTATCGACAGGGTTTGATTACTCTGGTTTTAACCAATTGGTGTAGCTGTATCGGCATTAAGTATAGATTAATGGCACATGACTTATCAAAAGATTAATAATGCAGATGAGAATTTGTCCTGTGTTTGCTATGTATTGAGAAATTTACCTGTTAATAATTTGGAGACTCTTGCAATGAAATTCTGGTCTCTTTTACATGCAATGATACTTCATTGCTAACAGCTTCCTGATGTGAATGCAATCAAGACCAAATGAGAGGGATGTCTTTTGACTTTGAAGATGAGGTGGGAGTGAAGTGTGATTTTTGGTAGGTTTTTTAGTGTATAGAAGTGATTCTTAGTCTGAATAGGGTTAGTGCAGGAAGAGTTCATTGGATAGTGATGGCTAGTTTACTAGAATATTAATTATTTATTTATAAGGTGATGCAAGGAGGGTTCTTTTCTGGAAATGAATTTTTCTATTATTGGAAATTGCACTTGTGTTTTGTTTTTCCTCATTCTATTTTATGGAGGATAGAAACCGTCTATGAAGGGGTTGAAGAGAGGAAGAACACTTGGTGCTAATGTTCTTTGATCTTTCATTGGTGCAAAGTTTGATGGTTTAGGAGATCGTCTGATACAGTGCAAATAATTGCTTCCCACATATGCAACTGAGCAGACATAGGGCTGTAGCAAAGTAGAATTTTCCTAGAAATTGGGGAACAAAGTTTTAATGTTCTAAAAAATATGATAGGAAATTAGAGGATTTGTGGTTGAAATCAGGTTACAAAAGATTGATCCCTGACAGCTTAAAAGTTAAAGGAAATTGGGATTTTATTTTGTATTTTTTAAAGCAAGATGTAAAGAAACTCTGACAGCAGGTTCTTTAAAGCTTTAGGGTGGCTTAGTTTAGATTTAAACTTTAAAGTTCAGAAAAGTTTAGATTGCAGTTGGGTTTGCTATGCTGTTTCATGTTTTATTCTATCACATATTATTTTTTTAGAGCCTCTTTGATTTGGTTGTTGATTCATTCTAAATGCTTGACCACACTCATTTGTTACAGTTTATTTTCAGCTTTTTAAAAATGATGTTGACATGCCTAATATTATTTTATTTTTTTCTTCACCGGCTTGCAAAGAAAGGAGAAAAATTTATAGACCTTCCTTATGTTGTAAAAGGGATGGATGTATCTTTTAGTGGCATATTGAGCTATATTGAAGCCACTGCTGTGGAGAAGCTAAAAAAATAATGAGTGCACCCCTGCGGACTTGTGGTACTCCTTGCAGGTAAACTGTAGTCATAAAATATTTTGTATTTGAACTAAGCTATTCTTCATATCTCAATCATTAGATGTTGTATCATCATATGTTTGTTAGTTCTTTGCCTTAATTCTCTTCCTCTCAAAAGCTAACTCACCCTCTGTGGGAGGGACTTTTCTAAAGTTACATATACTAGGCCATACAGTTTTCTCTCTTTTATTTTACCTATACACCCAAAATTATCTTTATTTATATTATTCTGACATATATTATGTGTAATATTTTGATATGTAATATGTTGCAGGAAACTTTGTTTGCAATGCTTGTGGAGATTACAGAAAGGGCAATGGCACACTGTGGCACAAAAGATGTTCTTATTGTTGGTGGTGTTGGTTGCAATGAGCATTTGCAGGAGATGATGAGAACAATGTGCTCAGAGCGTGGTGGAAAGTTGTTTGCTACTGATGACAGGTATTGCATTGATAACGGAGCAATGATTGCATACACTGGTCTCCTTGCTTATGTTCATGGTATGGTAACTCCACTGGAGGAATCGACTTTCACCCAGCGGTTCCGTACTGATGAAGTACAGGCAATCTGGAGACAAAAAAAGGAGCCTTCTAACATGAATGGCCTCATGCAGGAAAGTAGTTAAATCTAAAAGATCTAGAGGTATGGTCTTTCTAATGCTTGCGAGAATTAAGATCAATAATGAATTCCTTTTTTAAATATTAGGATGAAAATGTTACAATATTCAAAGGAGAAACTGACTTAGCTATGCTGCCATGGAATTTAAAATTGTATTTGGTACCAATCAAGAAACATACATTCACGAATTGTACTAAAAAGTACCATTTATTACTTATTGAGTAGCTATATGTTAATTTACAGTTATTGTATGGGTTATTCTGGGGACATTTTGTTGTGGGCTGGTACACACAAATTTTGATTGGATATATTTTACCAGTGATTATGGTTATAGGGCTTGGAATTTGGTTCCTAATCTTTCAGGATGGGGTTATTTGGCTAATTATATTGTGGAATCATGTATTATGGTGATAGATTTTACCATCGTAATTAATGGGATAGAATATAGAAGGTTAAGAATTTGCCAACCTGCCTGAGTTTTGGGAAAACCAAATGTATGATTTTCTAAATTTTGATAGTTAATGGATTTTGCAAATTATGAAAATCCAGGCCAACTACCTCTTTGTGCTTTTATTTTCTTGAGACTGAAATATGACCCACTTGAATTAAAGGGAACTAAGTTAACAGCCTCTTTGCTCTGAATGTCTCTGAGCCACGTCTTTGTGACCACCTAGATTCAGTTAATTTTTCTGTTCTCCATGTGCTAGGATTGCATTCCATTCAAGGTAGTTGGGCAGGTTTGCAGATAGGGGTAGGTACTCGTATACTTTATATTTATTGTTGGCCCGCTTCTATTACAACTTGAGGTCTACGAGAATTGAATCAAGTACCTAATACCATGTATGAAATCCTTAAATTTAAGGGGCTTTTATACTTTAAGAATGTGGACCAATAGTATTAATATCAAACACACTATCACCAACAGTTATTTTATTTACTGTGAGTCATTATCATAAATGAATTCATTTTCCAAGTGGGATGTGCAACTACAAAACATAGCCACTTACAATTAGTGAAAATTGATAATACTAAGAAAAAAAAAATAGGAGACAATGGTTTCATTTCACCTTATCTTTTGTAAAATTTGGTGCAGAATACTTTTCAAAAAATGATATGGCTCAGATTGAATTGTGTCAGAGACACAAATGTTACTATATTTGCATTCCTTTAGCTACCACTACAACCATTGGACTCGATCACAATCACATTCTGGACTCAAAACACTATCATTCTTATTCATTGCATAAAACCAAGTTATGATTTTCACCATTGTCGGCAGTCCCACCTTTATTAGCCACTGCTGCAGTTGTAGACTCACATCACCCACCAACATCATCTGTTAAGCTGTAACATGAACCACCATAAGCCTTTTTTTATTGTGTTGCTGTAACTTGTGTTTTTTATTTGCTCGTAATGAATTGGCAGGAGATGTTATGTAAATAAAATATTCATATTTGTGAGGTTACAAAAGGTAATCGGAAATTAATTTGTCAGCAACACTGTTTTGTTTCAACAATGACTATTATTCAAGGTACAAAACTACAAATATTTCTAAAATACAATCTTCTTCTCCCTCTACCACCGATAATTTTTTTCCTTTTGAATTGGGAAGATTGTAAGACAATATTTTTTGAGTTCTTCCTGTAAGATTGTTGGTAACATAACTTTTAGGCGTTCTGGTTTGAAGTTTAAATGGTAGTTCTGCACCACTCCTGATAGTGTTTTAATCTAGTAGCATTTGTTTTTCAACATCTTCTAGAGAATATGGATTACTTTTTCTTCCTAACCATTAATGACCGATGAGACGTTTTGAGCACATTCTTCCCTGCACTAATTCCAATTGAGTGTTTCACAAACTCTGAGAAGCAGCAATTCTATCATTAATCATGAAGAAGATGAACTTTAAATGAATGAAATAGAATTTATAATGAGATGGATTTTCAAAGTGTAGTCTAACTGCTGGATTAGGCTTTGGTCTGATATATACCTGGAATTTGTTGGTATTAACAAACAATTCATACCTCTTTCTTTCTTTCAGGTTTTTCCCATGGTTCCTGTGTTTCTCAGTACACAAACATCTTAGTCAAAAACTTTTTTTTTTTTTAACTTTTACTTTTTAAAGACATTCAAACTCAGTGAGTTAATGTAACAAAAGGTCACCAAAAATTAAAGAAAGCATAACTATAGTCTTCGGTAAAGTAGTACCAATCTACTTCAAATTTTCATCTTTTATCTGTTAAATCAACTCACTGTATATATATAATTTGATATTTACAACAGTGAGGGAAGAGTGACTTAAACCATGACTGGCTCTTTTAGAAACACTAACATCAGTTGAACTACAAGGTTTTTAGTAAAGATAACGGTTGTATTATTTCTCAAAACATACTTAAATTTTAAGGAACGATTTGTGCCAATTTAATTTCATCTTACAAGATAAAGACAACAGCTGTATTAGTCTCCTTTTTTTTTTTAATCTTTTGAAAATGTTGTTTTAGTCCTTATCAATCAACCTACGAAAGAGAATAATAAATATACAGGTATTGCGATAAAACAGATGAGTAAGATTTGTCAGTTGAGCTTGAGGCCCCATTTGGGCAAATTGTAATCCATACTTTCATAGTACTCACAGTGTAACAAAAGAAATAATTTCTTTTTCAAGCTAAGCATTTTGACATGCAAGTTATACCATCCCCACCCATAAAATATACACCCAAAGCAAAGGATGTTATCCTAATTGGAGAAGCAGCCAAACAATCGTATCTGCAGCAGTATTATGATGCGTGTAAATTCAGTATGGTTGGTCAATTGTCAGAATTAATAAATCTAAAAGAGTCCCTTGTACCCATCAAAAATTTAAGAGCTCAGGTTGCTTTCAAGTGCCTTCAGTATCTTCAACAGGGGATCCAATCTCGAACGCTGGATAACATGCTTTGGTTGGAAGTCTCTTTAGTCCCTTTTCCTCCTTTCATGCACAGCATCATTAATTCTCGTTAAAACGAGCTTGCATTGCCGGATCCAAGGCTTGCCAAATTGGAGGTTTCTTCACAACTTCCTCTCAAGTAAATTCAAATTTGACTATAATGGTAAAATCCATGCGTGTTTGAATTAAGAAGACAAGCATATGAATATGACCGTAACTTGCAGGCTTACTTTGGACTTTTAAGGCTCCAAAGTCTTTACAAGCAGAAGAGTTGCAAACATTGAATATCAGCCATCCGGGTCATTTCAACCACCCTAGTCTATGGGCGAATAATTGAATATGGAAACAGTAGCTATTTGATTTTTAGGTCTTCAAGTTTAATCCATGAAAAGAGAGAGGAAATGTGTAACACATTGGAAGGACATTTTGCTTGTCCTCAACCAATTTTGAACAAAGAACTTGAGAATCAAACAGAACACAATAGTGTAGGAAACAGAATCTTTTTTTTTTTTTCTTTGTTAAAATTTTACATTTTTTTAGTTTTACATTTTCATGAAGGTTTTGTTGGTACATTGACTGTAAACTGAACAAAAGAAACTAGGAATGAACAAGGGTGGATACAAGAGTTAATAGAATGCAAAAGCTACACATTACTTTGTTCAACTGCTGGATAAACTACAAACTAAAGTCACGGCAAGCCCTTGTTCTTGTTTAACGGGGCTGCTGGATGCGTCGGGGGCTGCATTTTGCACTCAAGCCCTTAGTTGCCTTTTCTGCATACTTTGCTGGTTGCACTGGAGCCTTGGGACTTCTTTCCTCCAAAGACTTCAGATTCTTCATCACTGCCTCAGCGGCATTCACTCCAAAGCCTATCATCCCAAATCAAGATAAGGTATTAGCAATTAAGTCCAATGGTCTAAAGGGGTTTTTGAATAATACAAGGACAAGAAATTCAAATCACTGCCATTACAATTTATTATGCCCACCTTCAGTTTCGGAAGATTGGATGAACTCCTCAAACTGAGCTTCCATACTTGAAAAATCGTCATCATCATCAAAATCAAAGCTCTCTGGCAGTAAATCAGCTACATTAACACCATTAAAGTCAACCTCAGCATTGTCATAGAAACCATCCTCGCCCTGATGCTGGCTTAGCCAGTAGTCACGGTACCATGTCGAGGTGGTGATCAGTTGCCACCATTCTGGAGAGAAATCCTCCACTTGGCGGAAAGCAGCAGGAATGAAAAGCGGGGCATTGGGGTTTAAAGTGGACGACCTTCCTCCTGAAACCAGAGCCATCCTTCCCGATCAAATCTAACTTTGTACTTTTTATCTGTTGATCAAGTCAGAAGAAAGAACGCGATAAGAAATGAGGACTTTGACTCGAAACAAATGCAGTAAATTAAGAACTCATACAATATTTTCAATCTTTCTCATTGGTAAGCTATTCACACACCCAATGGGTTTTAACTTTTAAATCCACAACTTCCCTCTCCACCCATTTGCATAGATTTTGCAACTACTTCACTGATAAACAAAAAACAGGCTTTGATCCAACCAACGATACAAAGATGAATTCTTTTTGCACTAAATCAGTTGTTTCTACGAAATTCAACCAAGACTCAGATTAACTTAACATAAAATAGCACATCTCAAACCCCAAATCAAGACTCTCAGCACCTGTTATTCCCAAAATTTTGAGACTCAACTACAGATTCTAAGAGACTCGTCAAGGTCAACGATACAACAACAACAACAACAACAACAACAACAAACCCTTGTCTCAAAATTTTGAATGTCTAAAACAATAACAATCCCTTATCTCAAAATTTCAAGATTATACTAAACAAACTAGTCAAGGTCACATGTATTCCGACCCTTCGATCTCACTCTTCACCCATTCTTTTGGTACCAACAATTCATCGCATTCTTAATCGTTTCCAGTACAATTCAAATCACAAAATTATAAAACACATCAATTACACATTCAAATTTTATAGCAAGAACAACAAGTAGATCAGATTTCATGTTCTTTTTTTTTTTCAATTTTATTTAGATATTACATAAATCGGAAAAAATTATCCTCACAACGAAAAAATTAAAATTAAAAAAAAAAAAAAACTTTATTTTACTTGTAGATCTCAAAGCAAGGATATCAAAAAAAGAAGTTTCTTCACGATCATCAAAATAATAAAAAATTCAAAAATTGATCAACGATCAAAAAGAGTCAAAATTCACAAAGCAATGACAACAAAGAAAAGGATCTTCATGATCATCAAAGTAAAATTTCAAAAAAATTGAATTATAAAAAAAAAAAAAAAAAAAGTCAAAATTCACAAAACATATCAACCTAATTCGTTTCACTTTCTCAGCAACCAAACAGACATTCAAAAATTCAAAAAAAAAAAGAAAAAAATCCTTTCAAATTTAAATCACACAAACAGATCGCAAATTCGTTTCTAGATCTCAAAAATAATTTTACCTTTTTTGAGCGAAAATATCTTCGACGAAGCGTTAGGTTCGGAGTGTTCGAGCGGAGAGAAGATAAGCATGAAACGCGTGAGAAAATGAGTGGGAGAGGTATCGTTATTTATAGGGCAAATAGTCCGAGCCTAGGTGGTTCGGAGTACGCGGTTTGAGGTTCGGGTAAACCGAGCCTGTCCACTGATAGTATGAACAGTTTGAACGAATGAATAAAAGTGTACTGTACGGGACTGCCTAGTCAGCGCTTAGTCGTCGCTACCCCTTACGGGTATTTTCTGGACGGTAGACGTGTCCTTCTTGTTCACCTCTCTAGAAAGTACAAGGTACAAACACAAAATCAATTTTTTTTTTTTAAGTTTATAATATTACTATCTTCCTCCTAGAGTTTTTACTTTCAAATTTATTTTTCCATCTTTAAATTTTAGAAAGTTAAAAAAAAAATTATTTTGTTTTGAGGCTATAATTGAGATGGAAAAATTTTAAATAATTTAATAATTTAAAGATAAACAAAACAATATATATATATAAGGTCATGTTAACAGATGTCTTTAGAGTAATTAATAAATCAAATTAACAAAATTTTAAATACCATTTTTATGGGAAATATAAAATTTGTCAAAAAAATTAATTAATCTATCATTTTTTTTTCATAAAATGTTTGTAAAAATAGTTTCTAAACTAATGCCGTTAGGAAATCAGTTAACATTCTTCAAAAAAATTACTTTTTTTAACTTTAATGATAGGAAGCGAGACATTTTTCACTAGTTTATGGAAAAAAATAAAGAATTTTTTATACTTTTTTTTTAAGAGAAAAGGATAGTAGACTTTATTAATTTAATAACACATTATATAATGTGAAAGAGAAAAAATAAGCATTCTCCTCAATCTCTTTTGCAACAGTAGCTAAAACTAGAGCAACATGAATACATCATAAAGTAACAATAGCAAAGGATATACTAACAAAATATTCCTACATTAGCTTAATATCCTCATGAATCCAAGCCACTTCCAATGACACAGATCCTATTGTGAGAGTTCAAAAGATCCACTAATTCAGTAATAATCACATTCCACATACTCCATTATGTAAGTAGCAGCTTGTGATCATTAGCGTCAGAACAATTCCATATCATTCTTTATGCAGCGCATAATATCTTCCTAGGAGTACAAATCTTGAGGGGTAGAATTTATGACTTCCTTAAACCAAATATGTATAGTCAAAACAAATGTGTTCCAAAATGAAGCCCTAAGCCAAATGGCTTGTGCTAAGAACATTCTCATAACAAGTGATTACATGATTCAATTTAGGAGGGTTCAAAGACCAGACTCAATTTTAGGAAGAGCGAAAATATGTGGGACTTCAATGCTCTATGTCAAACCCTATTATTCTTCAAGTTTACAAAAAACAATGAAAATCAAGTTGAGCTTCACAAAGAAACAAAAACTAATGGCCTGTTTGGGAGTTTAGAGAGGGAGGAGAGTAGAGGGGAGTAGAGGGGAGGAGAGTAGTGGAGAATGATTACCCTCCACCTTGTTTGGATGTTTTTATAATTAGTAAGGGAGAAGGGAGTAATTAGCCCTTCCCCTTGTTTTTAACATTGTAATTTTATAAATATAATAAGGGTAAATTAGGTAATTTACTTTATAAATAATTTTATATGCTCTACTCTCCCTCCAAATCTCTCCAATTTGGGGGAATTAAAAATGAGGGGGTTGGAGGTAGTTGAAACCCCTCCAAACCCCTCCAAATTCCTCCCCCTCCTTCCTTAAAAAACTCCCAAACAAGGTAATTGAATTACTCCCCTTCCCTCTACTCTACTCTCCCTCCTTTTTTAAACATCCAAACATGCCATAAGGGACCATTTTCTCTAACTGAACAACAAAGTTCATGAATTGCCTCTGGGATCCCAAGCCCACCGCAGTTTAGGTTGAGAATTTTTATGGGGGACAGGGAGGTTGAGTACCAACCCCAGTGATGGGAAAATCTGAAACTAGTTTCATCTGCTTGGTATGAAGTTCAAATTTGGTATTCAAATCAAAAACTATGGCAGACCGTTTGGAATGAAGGTGTGAAGGATTGGAAGAGCTTTTTGAATTTGAATCTCCTTTGTCTCGCAAAACACGCTTCCATCTACGAAGGGAATATTTTTTCAGCTCCAAATTCTTAGCATTTACATCCGCAATAATATTTTATACTTTAAGAAAGAAAATAATATTTTTTCTTAAAAAAAAAACATTATCATTTTTTGCAACATTTTTCATAACAATAGAATTAGTAAGATTTCATTGATTATCATTTTAGTACACTATTAAATATTAATGTCACTTTATCATTTACAATTCAAAACTTACCACTTTGACAATTGTAAAATACGTTTTGAAAATGAGTGTCTCTTAACTTATTGTTTGTTGTTTATTGACTTTCATCTCGTCGGAGATTTATAATGATGAAAGGGTATAACTTATTTGCATCATTTAAAAAAAAATAGGGTAAAAGTAAGATATAGTAATATCTTACGTCACTATATTAGGTTTTTGAAACATTTAGTTGCATTGACCAATAAATATAAGCTGTGGAGTGCAGAAATCCATTGAGGGGATCATACCACGGGTCATAGCGTAAGCCAGGGAGGCCTCTATAGCTCCAAGAAGATCACGTCCTCGGATGATAGAGCCACCTCAGTGGCACAATATTAGAGAAAGTCACACGGAGGGAAAGGAACTTCGGGGAATGTGCCAGCCCTGATTGAAGGGATGGAGGCTGCCACCATATTTAATGCCTCCCACCAAACTTCCTGGTCGCATTTATGTGGAGAAAACATTTAGACAGTGTTATCTTGGTTGTCCCGACTCAAAAAGAGCTGAGAAAGGTGTTTGATGGGACAGGTGCTCAAGTAGTGGCCTGGACGATTAACAAATGAAGGGCTAGGATTATCTAGGGGGAGCTATATAATGTAAGGGACCCTCAGGGAAGGAGGGGAAAAAAAGGGGCGAAGAAAAACACTGTAGTGCCAAGGACTGTAATCAGATTTGAGTTCAAAAGGAATATAGGCCAGGATCACTCTCCTTGGACGTTGCCGAGGAGGATTTCTTTTGTTTAAAGGCTTGTTCTCCCTACTTTCCTGCTATCTTTCATTCACTGTGTGTACTTGGATCCATTGAAGCCTAGCTTTTAAGCCCACTTTCTACAAATTCATTGTATTGGGCTCTTTGGACTTTAATCTATCCACCTCTTGAGCTTGAGAACCAAAAACCCATCCGTACATAAGCAATATTATTATTTTTTAAGGACAATTGAATTCAATGTAACCATGTATGTTGATCGAATTGGATAACCTAACGCATTGCACCTAAAATAATGTATTCAAGTGTTACCCTTAGATTTAATTATTCTTCAAAAAATATAATATTATATATGCTTTATTGGACAATGCAACCTTGTGTTTGAATTTAATTGGGAGACCAAATATATAGCACCTAAGAAAATTTATTCAAGTTCTTTCCATGGTAAAAATTCTTATTACACATAATTACCTTGATGTCAATTACTTGGTGATGCTACCAAAGTGACGTTAATAATAAACCAACTATAACCAGTAGTATCCCCCTAAAAAAAAAAAAAAAAAAAAAACTATAGCCAGTAGTAAGCTTAAATCAAAATAATGTTGCACAAATCACAACTTATAACAAGATAATTTTGAATTGATTGAATTAGACATTATTTTTAAAATGTCTAATTTTACCTTTTCATAAGGGGTTTATTTATTTTTCCTATAAATACCAAATTTGTATTTGAACAAAATTCCAAAAAATGCTTAACTTCTCATTTTATATTACTATATTAGTATTTTGGTAAGTTTAATTTTCTATTGTGTTATTTTAGAACTGCAAGAGTTAGAACATAGTTTAATTTTTTTTTTCTCGTGATATATTGTCAAACTTAAATGTGTAAATTAGGCAAATTGTATCTATTAAATTTATTTGGTCATGTATCAATTATGCATGATCATGGGTTGATTATTAGGTGTGATCATAGGTTGGTTAATTTTGGATTGGGATTCAACTCGTCACCCAATACTATCTATTTGGGTGGTAGACATTCCACCATTGCCATCCATAAAAATCGAATGGTTTCTATTTGCTCCCCATTTTTAAGCGGATCGTTAGGTATGATAAATATCAACACCCAACAAAAAAATATATACAATTTTATAGAAACTTCCTTTTAAATATTCAATTTTTAACTCTTATCAAAAAGCAAAAACTATCAAGTGTTTATGAAAATATATCTTTTAATATTTAAAAATAGCCATAAATACATGTCTAAACCAAGGAGCCAAGCATTGTCCTCATCAAGGCAGATGAAAGCTCAATTTGGTCTTTCATGGCCATGAGTCATCGTCTTTGTCAAGGTCCTCTTTGAGACAAGGTCATGTTGCTAAACTTTTCTTTAACATTGGATTTTTTTTTTTTTTTACCCTTTTTATGTTAGACCACTGTCCTTTTATGTACTACAGAATCCTCCATTCTTTCTCTACCCTCCTTCCCCATCACTTTGTTTTTGGTTGGTTGAGTCGGATCAAATGAGTGGATCTGATCTACAAGTTTGTTAACCACTCATAATATTAATACATATAGAATTTGAGTACAAATTATCAAGTCATTATATTAGTAAAAAAATTGTACAATAATTAATCTTTCTTTAAAGAGAGAACAAAGAATGTGTTACTCTTGTAAATTTTATTATTATCCAAAATTGCATTGTTTGAGGGATGCGTCCAATTAAAACGTAAGCATGCATCATTTTTCTTTTACTTACCAATTAAAAACTCAAAAAACCTTCGGTCAAAGTTGACGTGGTAAGGTAATAGAACAAAGAATAATGTTAAAGAGTTCCACCAATTTCATAATATAAACCTTACAAAATAATATATCAAATTTTAAATACAATAACTAATAATAAAAAATATTATTATATTATTGAAATGACATCAATCACAATTATTATTACATCAATTTATAAATATTCTATACTAAAAATCACTCGATAAAATTGATAGTTGTCTTTGGAATTTTTTTTTTTTTTTTTTGGGAAACCTAAGTCCATGATTAACAAGTTATTAACTTAAAATCATGTGGGCCTCACGCACGTGAACTAATATTTGACTTTATGCAAAGAGAAAACTGGAGAGTCCTAATCCACTGATGTGAACCCAAAAAAAAAAAGATTTATTTTATTAAAGGCCAATATGATTTTGCCAAATAGATTTGAAACTCTTTTGTATGGTGGTGGGACCAGTTTAGGTAATCAATACCCGATTATGCGCGTATTTTCACATGGCTTGTTGGTCGTTTAGATTAAAATTTTGGTAATGAGAATGATTCCACTTTATCCTGCCTAGCAAAAGACACACATTCTTAATCATAACTTGTTATCATAATCATATATTATAAGTTTAAAACCAAATTGTGGGATCCAAGTGGCACCATTTGTCTTTTCTTTCTTTTTTTTTGTTAAGGGGAAAAGAAAGTGGCACCATTTTCGACACTTACTCAATAATTTTATTTTATTTTAATGCATATATTATACTATCCTCTCAAAAAAATATATATATATATATATCATATTGTATAGATTATAATAAATGTTGTACTAGGATTAAAAAAAATGGTGTACTCTTCAACTATTCAATAGTAAAATTAGGAGGACGTTGAAAATGATTAATTTACACAAATGATTTTTTATTAAACTCAATGTTGGCATTTTTGTATCAACCTAATTGGATGCAGATATTGTCTATGAATCAAAATTAATAAATAAAGGACAAAACTTAGGTACATTACCTTAGGTGCCGTTTCTTAAATTCTCCTTTTAAGATTCAACCATGTAGCTACATAATTAAAAAATACGCTTTCATTCTATAAAAAAAAATTCACATGACAGAATCTTAAAAATGAAACTTAAGAAACAACACTTAAATACTGTACATAAGTTTTGCCCATAAATAACTACATAAAATTGCCTTTTCAAAAAAAGAAAAAATCATAAAACTGGAAGTCCCATTTAGAGCCTTGAATCTCTTGGTTATTGTTCAAATCTTCTTTTTGCTCCCATTAAAAAGGAAGAAGGAGAAATAAAAATACAAAATAATGGGAAAATAGTTTTAAAAAATGGAAAATTGTTAAAAAAAACAAAAAAGTTTATTATGCGCATGCAGGTCTCGAACCATCAACCTTCGCGATGTTAACACAATGCTCTAACCAACTGGGCTAATAGGCAATCGGTTGCTAAATTACTAGAACTCTAATTATAACGTTATTGTAACTAAAAAGCGCACCGTTTTAACCGCTGCTTTTTTTTTTTTTCACTGCTCCAAACTCCAAAAGTAGTAATTTCCCAGATTTCTCCTAATTGCAGCCTTCTCTTCCCAATTGCTTCTCTCTCTCTCTCTCAATATCCGATTCCTCTTCGCAGCGGCATCTGATTCAGGTTTGAGATAAGTGAAGAAACTTCACTGTTACAATCAGAGTTGCTTCAAGGCCATAGATTTCTCAGCTAAATTACTGTTTGGATGCCGATAATTTGCAGGAAAAGAAACCACAGACAGACTCAAACTCCACTAAAATCGAGGTTTTTATTTATAGATGACATCAAATATGAACGCATTTGATTTCATTTATGTTAGTGTTATTATAGTGCTTTTAATTTTCCTAATTTTTAAGATCGAATAATCTCTATATCCACACCAACTTTTATGATGCCTATTAATAACGGCTGAAAGTACAAGATACAAAGTCCATTTACGATACATAATACACTGCACTCTGTCTAACCGCTTCATAGTGTTCCAATGAGAACAACAAATTACGCTTTTGCCGGCCATGTGGCTTGAGCTGACATGATAATTCCCACAATCACTCCGAACAACCCAAGTGCACTACCAAAGATTTCGATCACAAGAATCTTCACAAAAAGAGTGGAGTTTTGAGCATCAGATAAAGCACAGCTGCTTCCAATGATTCCAACACACAACCTGTTGTCAAAAGAAGAATCAGAAGGATTGTAAAAGCAAGGAAAGAAAATAATTTTTGGGTTTTGATTAGGAGAATTCCAATGGAGTATGTAAGAGTAAGAGAGGAGATTTGAACCCGCAGACAAGGTTTGCAAAGCCCACGATAATCCCAGACGCAAAGATCGCATATCCTGCTCTAAGAGACTCGGGTTCATAGATCTGTGATTGTGGAACACTCTCTAGCTTTGTTTGTAGAATAATTGCCACAATGACACCATAAATAGCAACAGCTTCACAAAAGATAACACTGAAATAACAAAAGAACCGGAGCCATCATCACATAAAGAGGTATCATAGGTTTATACCACAAAATAATAAGTAGTTGTGCATGAGAAGTTCAACTAGAAGAAGTGCTTTGCTGGTCATTGAATGGGCTAAAAAAATATTCAATTCAAGGTATCATTGAAGGTAAAAAATTGCAATTTCCATATCCAGACATTATATAATTTGGAACCATATGGTATTGTGTGCTTCTATATCAAATTCTCTAAAGCTTGAACTTGCCTTAAATTTTAACATTGTGAGGATGATTGGAGCATAATATATAATACTTGAAAACAGAAACCCAGTTACCCATTTATAAAATAAAACCACAAATTGGGTTGAGCAACTTCATCCATTAAAATATATATATATATATATATATATATATATATATATATATCTCCAAGCTTGCTTGTACAGAAACGTATTTAAGGCATTCATCAAATCCAACTCATGATGAGCCAGAGAAGTCTATATACTATATAGTAGCTTGTACATTGTATTTGCTTGAAGACAATGTAAGTGAGAATTGTTTTCTATCATAGTTTGAAAGAATGCTATATCTCTAAATTAAAACAAAACGCTAGAAATATTAGTGCTCCAACTACTTTTTCATAATTTCAAGTTTGATGTCGAACCAATGCTATTTCTTCTATTTTGGGTAATATATATATATATATATATATATATATATATATATTGATAAGTAAGAAAAGATTTGCTAAAAAAAGACTACTTCATGAGAAAAGATCATAAGGCAGCCAAGAAGTACAAAGAAGAACAAAAAAAATGTTATTGGAAGAGAGCCACTAGATGTGAGTCCCCAAGCCCAAGACCAATCAAACAAAGGGTCCATAAATGAGGCAAGAAGCTGATTCCCCAAACCCTCCTCATCCTCAAATGTGTGATTATAACTCTCTTAGAATGCTCCACATCAAACACAACGGTGTCAAAATCCAAATATCAAACAAGCGCTAACCAATTCCTCCATCCAAATAACAGATCTACTACTACACCTAGATATATAAAGATTATATTGAAGGATATAAGACAATCTACCTCCTAGGCTTAAAAATCATCATGGCAAGAAACACCCCCACCCCCCCCCCCCCCCAAAAAAAAAAAAACACCCCCAAAACCCAAAATTATAACCAAATACACCTCAAGCGACCCATGGACAAGAGAGAGATAACATCATTCTCATCATAATATTTACCAAATCGTCTTGATTGATTTGCTTAATGCCAAGTTAGAAAAACTTGACCAAATGTTCTAGAATCTAAATGCTTTCAATTAAGTAGGACCAGAACAAAGTACATGGAATGTAAATTTAGTAAAAAAAGAAACACAAACGAAGGGGTGGTAAGACTTGATGGTCAAGGATACTAAAGTGACAACTTTCGATATCTTAGATCAATAATTCATAAAGATGGATAGATTGAAGAGGAAGTGAATCATAGGATAAGAGTAGGGTGGATGATGTGGAGAAGCGCATCAAGAGCGTTGTGCAATCAAAGAATACTAGAATACCTATTAAGTTAAAGGAAAAATTTTATAAGACTGCTATATGACCAGCTATGCTCTATGATATCGAATGTTGGGTATTTAAGAAGCAGCATATTCATAAAATGAGTATGGCGAAAATGAGAATGTTAAAATAGATAAGTGGAAATACATACAAAGATAGAGTTCGAAATGAAGAAATTTTCTTAAAGATAAGGGTAGCCCCTATTGATGAAAAGATGAGGGAGAGTTGACTTAGGCAACAGTGAGAAAGAACAAGTTGATCAAAGTTGAAGGAATGGAAAAAAGGACAGGAAGACCAAAAATCACATTAGTAGAAGTAAAAAAAAAAATGATATGACAATTAAGGGAGTAATAGAGAGTATGACTATAGATAGAGTAGAATGGAGGAAACTATCCTATTGAGAATCCATAGCCGACCCCAAAATTTTGGGACTAAGGCTTTGTTTGTTGTTTATAGGTAAAGAGAACTTTATTAAAAGAAAATAGAAAAAGTACAAAATGCTCCCATGGGTACACAAGCCGTGTACTGAGGGAATACAAAAACCTAAGCAAAAGTACACAAATCTAAAAAATCCAAAAGTGAAAGAATAAGCCAATCAAAAAAAGAAAGCAAAAAGAACTGTTTCAACTCAAGGATGGTTCTGTTCTCTCCAAATAGTCCCCATGAGACACAACAGAATCACCCCCCAAACAACTGCTATTTGACACCGACGAACAGCCCTATTCCAACAAGCTGCCAAGTTCACCACTTGCTTAGACATCACCCATGAAACACCAAACAGGCTAAACACAAATGTCCATAAATTATATGCATAAGAACAGTGCAGGAGCAGGTGATCCACTGACTCCTAACTATTCTAACACATGCTGCATCTGTTAACAACACATGTTCCTCTTTCCTAATTGATCTTTTATATCATCTTTAACCTTTCCTCCTGTTTCCCATGAGGTTTTGTCGGATTTTAAGTTAATCCTATTGATGAGGATGCTGAATTGGGAAAGTAAATTCACAGAATAAGGAATTTAGTGAAACAAACACCTATCTCCACAAAATATGATTCCCCTAAATACAACAATGATATCTAGCTCAAACAGCACCTGAAACCATTAATATCTCTGTTTTCCTTATTCGTTAAAACTTCCAATCAAGCCTTCCTGTTACCTATTAGAACTCTAATCATCAAACCAACCTTTGATTCCTAAACAAAACTGTAACCATTATTTTCTGACAACTTGTTTGTTTCAAGAAATAGTAGATTGTCCTTTTTTCCCATCTTATCGCCCTAACCCCATCTTCTTAAACCACGAATCCCAAGTCCACAATTTTTCATAACTCTAAACCCACCACAAGCACGCTAGATAGGTTTCCACAATTTGTCCTACGTCACCAAACCACTGAATACTAGGCTTAAGGAGTGAGTTCATGTTCTGCATAATACACAAATGCAATGCACATTTACTTACAGATTTCAATTCCACCATTGTAGTCTAGGATGCATGTATACTACACAGTAGAAGCCGTATCTGTATCCAATCCGGATACTCATGGGATACAGTGGCATAGTTCTTTAATTTTATTTCTCTCTCCCTCTCTCTCAAACACACGCGCATTTTCGGCTTCCTAACATTTCTTAGTTATCTATAAAAATAAAATTTAAATAATATGCACTAAAAGATAATCACAACTTCTTCAGTGACTTCTGCATAGATATGCATTACACTATGACAGAGCGACGTAACATAGGAAAGGGAAGGATCTCTTAATACATAGGGCTTATTTTGCATTTCAATTATAGAAAACACCAAGCAACTGTGAGTTTGTTATCAAGTTCAATTCAATTTTAACTGAAACTGAAGTTCAATCAATGGCTAATTAGATTTAAGATACATACCAACAAATAAGACTAATTTTGTTTTGAATAAAATATGAAGAAATGATAGAATACCTAATAAGATTTTTGGAAGTAATACGGGGAGCTTTGATCGCAGCGCCGATCAAACTGCTTCCGGTTATGTAAATACCCCTATCAACAACCACATAATTACAACATTAGGATTTTCACAAATTTTCATAAATTAAAAAAAAAATGATAGGAAAGATATTTAGAGAGTAGAGAATTGAGAGAGAGACCAGGCGGCGCCGAGGACGGAGACGCCGATGGCGATGGCGATACCGATGGCGGAGAAGGTGTAGGGGGACACCTTTACGAGCGCGTGGGCCCACGTGCCCGGATATGCTCCTGTGCTTGACATTCCGATCCGATCCGATCCGATTCGATCCAATCTGATCTGAATCTCTCAATGCTCTTCTGCTGATTTCTTCTTTTCTTTTTTCTGTGAAAAGCGTTTGGTGCTCGGTCTCTCTCTCTCTCTCTCTCTCTTTCGCTCACAGTGGCTAGCTTGATAGTTACGTTACGCAGTGTGTGCGAATGTGCGATTGGATTTGGTGGACCTTTGGTCCTTTGCTTTGGGCTTTTTTTTTTTCTTCTGAAAGACCCGCTTTATGTTTTGAGGTTGAGCTTATTAAGATACTGTCCAATATGTCAGTTTACGTTTTGAATTAGATAGAGAAACATTAGAAGGTAAATTCGACTTGATCCGTCGTTTGGGCTTAAGAGATTTTACTATGTTTGAGTGATAATTTGTTTGGGCTGGGCTGAGCGAACCAACCATTTCCAAGTACGTAAGATGTGGCTGAGTTGGATTAGAAATGTTCAGAAGAGTATAATAGGTAGCAACCCACAAGTGGGCTTTGACGTAAAGTAACCCATTAGCCATGGAAGTAGGGTAGATTCTAGCCTTTTGTCCCTATTGAGGGCAATATTTAGCAATATGTCCCTCTTTCCAAATTATATAGGGGTGTGTCCCTGTTTGGATACTCAATCTCCACAAAGCCGAGTTTTGGGCAGGTTCTTGCTACAATGGTGATCCAGCGTGGATTTTGGGCATTAAAATATTACTGCGGTACTGTTTAGAACTCGGTAATGGGGAAACCGAGTTATGTGCAGAATAAAAATGAATGAATTTTGAAGGTAACATCTCCAAAACAATTTGTCTCCCTCCCTTAGTCCGATCAGTAGCCACCCTCAGTCCGTTCAGTAGACGCATCTTCAACGCTTCTTCAAGTTCTCTTATTTCTACCTATAGGCCGAAGCTCAACCCAAACCCACATCTTTTCACTCTCACCATAACCCTCACCATAGCCGAAGCTCAACCCAATCCATCTTCAAAGTTAAAGTATTAAGGTAATTTCAAAATGCTGAGTTCAATTTTTTTTCCCTTTGCATTTAATATGAGTTAAGTGTGGCTTGTACATGTCCTCTGATTTGAGTGTGGCTTCTTAAGTTTTTCTCTATTAGAATTTTCTCTATTCATTATTATTGTTGCTGTTTTAGCTTTGTTGGGTTTGGTTTTGAACAAGGTTTTAGCTTTGTGGCTTCTTAAAGAATTCGGTTTTATTAAAATTGTCATCTGAAAAATATGAAAATGATGATGGGAACAGATGGTCATCAATGTTTTTTCTTTCTGTTTCTTCAAGAAGGAATACATTAGAAAGGGGAAAACAAAGAAAAACAAGAACATTACAGAGGAGATGAGGAAATCACTAAGTCTATAGCTTTATTGAGTCTGTAGTTAGTTTATTATAAGTATTTGGAAAAGAAGGGAAAGAAGAAGGTTTTAAAAATTGGTTGGTTTGTTTTTTAATAAAACAAGTTTTATAAGACAAACAAAATTGCCAGCCTTGTATTGGTAGCTGGCATCAAATTTTTCTGTGTTATTGATCTACCTATTTTAAAACACAGTTGTAGGATCAAGGTCATGCTATTAGTTGTAATGCATGATTAATATGATAAATTCACCTGATTGACTCCACTTTTATTGGTTCAATATGACTACTATTTCTTGTAACAATCTTAAATCATGTACAACCAAAGACATGGAATTACGTCGTGGTCTATATACATAATGCATTGCTTGCATCTTTTGGAAAGTAAAAAATAAGTATGTTCTTCTATCTTTTAAGGTTTTATTGAATATATGTGAAGGTTATTCACATATGACTACTATTGAATAAAAGGTGATTTGGTGAGTTATTTGAAGGTTATTCAATAAAAGGAAGCATGTTACATTAATGGGACTCTTTCTTGTATATAAGGACTCTTTCTTGTACTAGCATTAGGACTCCTTAGTTTGATCAGTGAACTAAAAACCTAATAAAAGGCTAACCTGGATAAACAAAATAAAACCTAAAATGCTTAAAACTCTTCACTGCTTCTTAATATCCTCTATTTGAAGTCAAATCAACAACTATTTTGCTTAGTCTTAACCTAAAACCTTTTCTTTTGTTTGTGCCGTGGCACAAGGGTCGACTTGTTGGCTACTGCTACATGAAAGCCAATTCATTTTACTTTCTTCTTCTACAAAGACGTACCTTGTGTAGTTTATTTTATTTTTACCATCCTTGTTTTGAAGATTATTAGCTCCCTATGATATAGGGTTGTATGTTTCCTATTTTTTTTTCTTTTTGTCATGCATGTATTTATATTTGGTGGCATATTTGCAGGTTTCCATAGCTGCTGATGATATTTTTCAATCCTTGAAGACCACCATGTTAGAGACTTTTTGAATTATATTTTTGAAGAGCATGTCTTACTTGCCAAGCTAAATATTTTTGGATAATTTCTTGCATAGCTAATAGAAAAAATATTGCACATACAAATGACAGCTAGAGGATAAGAACATATTGGACAACTTGTTTGATATAATATCTACCAGTTTTTGTTACTAATGAAGCTCGGCAAACATGTTTGGTTCTATATTTGCATGTTTGAAGAGTTTCTAGTAAGACACTATGATATATGTAAAATGACAAATATCTTTAATTGTAATGGAAATGTACAGTTCTATATGTTAAAATCCATGTGTGCATAACTACATATTATGTAATGAAAAAGTTTGGCAAATGTCTTTTTTGCTTCGTTTCTAGGTGGTGTTCATTTCTGGATTTTATGTTTGGAGATGTCTTCATTTCATGCTGCAAAATCATAACAGACAGGGGGTATATTACATAAGCGTTATGACTTTCCAGATTGCCCGTTATATTCGCAACTTCTTCAGAACAAGTGTATTTATTGAGCTAAGCACAAAGATATAGAGAAAGTACTTACAGGCTATCCAAAGCCAAGCACAATTACCAAAACAACCTAGCCAATGTTAACAATAATACAAGCAATTACAGGCCAAGACAGATTCCAGAATAAACTTCTAAAAAGAAACCAAAAGGCTATTCAACAACATTTCAGCTAATCTCTAGTGCAAACTTGAGGTAATATCTCCCACAAACACATATGGTAATAATACTAGATTCATAAATACCACAAGCAGGAGCCATAGTTTTGCCTTCATTTTGCGCTTCCTTGTCGTGTCAAATCATGAACTTCATCATCCCCCATAACATAGGCTACCACTTCACTAAGCATGTTAGTACTCAATGTTGTAATCCTCCTTGCGTGGTCATGCTCCTCAATGGCAATGTCTAACTAATACCTCAACAATCTGTTCCTAACGTCTCCATCGCAATAGCTGGTTCTTTTGCTTTAAGACGCCCCCCTGGACTTACTGTCGACATGGTAGGAGATGTCCACGATGGGGAAGCATCATACTGCACGTTCCTACCATTACGTTGCAAGAACTCCATGTATGCATACTCTGCTTCCTGTCGATCTTTGTATGACCTGTGTTCAGCGTTTGCGAATTTACAAACTTGTCTACTTGCTTCTGCCCAATTGTCGTATATGTCAGGAGCACAACCAATGAAAACAACATAATATCTGCCACCCTAAAAGAGGAACATACAACAGGATTGTATGTTAAAACCGCATGAGCTGTGCAGGGGTTAGAACTTACCAAGTTTTGAATCGGAGCTATTAGATAAACATGTACCATGTCGCTCTACCAACAGGTGCCAGTGGACTACAACAACATTGACGTTGCTTGTTCGAAGATTTGACAAACAGTTGCATAATCTACAATTGTACAATGGTAAATTGTTTAATCACAATTATAAAACATGTGGGCATGTTACCTCTAGAAGCAAAGGAGGCTTCTCTTCTCCATGTCTGAATATTTTCTTCTGTTTATACCCCCCAACTAGAATAAGAGGAAGCTGGCTTTTAATATAACAAGGGTACAATACTCTACTTCTATAGGGTCGGGTACAATACTCGATTATCCACAAATCAAGTTACGTGGAGGCTCGACCCATTTGGAAACTCTTCGACCCATCGAAGACAATCCATTCCAATGCCTCCCTATTGCCTGATTCAACTCATATTCGATTCCTCCTTGATTCCTATATAATTTGCCTATCAGAGAGACGAATATGTATAATTACTGTCCAACCGTTGTTAGGCGAAGTAAATAATACTCAATGTCCTCAGGGCTGAGTTATATGTAACATTAAACTCGATTTCAGTATAACCGAGTTATATTGCAAATCCGTACTGGGTTTTAATAGTACTCGGTTCTTGTATAATTGAGTTACTTATAACTCGATTTACATAAATTCGAATGCTGTTAAATTATGTCATCTCCCCTCCACCCTCTGGGACCACTGACCATTTGCCATGCATGAACTGTGGGGTTTCCTTCTGAATGTGTACCCTGAGTCTGAGAGTTCTATGTGATTTTATCACCACTTCTACTGCCAGTTTCAAGTTCAATTGACCAGCTTCACCAAGTGCAGTAATTGTTTGTTGTCCACGTCTTCTCCATTCTGTCAACATCTCACCTGATAGGTAATAACTGATAACACTTGTAGTACCATTTATGATAACACAAATTATTTGAATGTTGTGATAGAAATGGGGGGTATTTGAACATAATAATGTGGTACATGTTGCATGCTAGGAATTATCTCCCTTATTTGCAATGCTTCTGAATTCTCATTTGTTTAACAATATCCCACATGAAACCCAAACACATTGTGCGAACATTTTTGTTTTCGAAATCTCAGTCTAATGGACTAGATGATACAATTATTCAATACTATTTTTTTGCATCAAGACTTTATGACTCGCCTAAAATTTATGATAAAAAAGATGGGGGTTTTTTTTTCACACAATTTGCTTAGGTTTGTTTAGCTGCATGAACACCCAAACATAAGACATATAGTTAGCCTACGGTTTCACAATATTACACAGCATGATATAATTATTACTATTTGTGGTTCAGGTCCGTTATGAGTCCGCATTACTTCTACGTTTACTACGACGGGGAGGCATATATTAATGATTTGCATGAGCTATCATACCGAGGTTTAAACCAAAAGCAGACGCTTATTGAAGTGAAATGTGGGACATACATGAGAAAACTGAAATGGAGGATAATGTCAACTTTGGGGTTAGACAAGGATTCCTATGACATCTCCACTGTATTTCAGGCTCCTCAGCAACTAATGGGTACCCAAGTTTTCTACAATTCAATTCATTTACAATGCGACGATGATGCGGACATATTGTGGGGAGTGATAAATCAGGCACCGCAATTCATAGGTTCTGACTTGTATGTAACTGTTGACACTATTGGGTTTAATGTCGACGGGGGTTCGCAGTATGCCAGTAGAGCTAGAGAGCAAGAATCAGTTCCTATAACTAACATGTACCCTTCAGTTACAGCCGAGATGTCTTTGCCCTATAACGTTTGACCACGTAATGCGGTTGCTATAGACAATATTGAAGACGCCGAAGTGTTAGGGTCTATCCAACCCGTGAGGGTCGATGGTATACTCACGAAAATGAAGATATCCAAACCTAATTGGACAAGGCAATCGAAATGGATGACACTCGAGATGTGTACGAGGAGTTCATTGATAATGATGGACTGGAGGACAATCCGGAATTTTTAGATGAACTACAAGTTGAAAACAATGTGGATGCTTGCCCCAATCCAAACCCTAACCCCGAATGGTTCATGTCAAACACATGGGATAACGTTCATAACCCATCACCTTCCATGGAAACAAGTCTACTGAGTTGGCGATCGGGGGACGAATTGAACAAGGGGATGCTATTCAAGAATAAAGTTGCGGTTCAGCACGCGTTAACCGTGTTCTCTGTGGGGCTCAATAAGAAATTTAAGTAGATGAAGTCAGACCTTGAGAGACTGGTTATGACATGTGTACACGATGCATGTCCGTGGTCAGTTCGAGCTATTTGCAGCAAAAGGCACAAGATGTGGATGATCACAACATGTAAGGGTCCCCACACTTACTCGTCACTCCAGGTGGATCATGATGGAAGATGATGGATTTAAAAAAAAAAGTAATTAGTAGCATCATACCTGAGTAATGTTATCTACTAATTGTGATGGTTGTTCAACATTACTATGTTCTTTGTAAGAGTTAATATTAACTGAGGAATTGACCTATGTGGAAAAAAAACAATTGTCACATAAAACAAATTTATGAACCTACAAATTCATGTTCTATAATGGAATGTAAATGAACTTACTCTATTTAGGTCACCAAGTGATTGAACTTGTCTTGCTCCACTAGTCTTTTTAGGTTGAGCCTTCTTACTTTGAAATTTTTTTTTTCCCTTTCTAATGGACTTTTCAACATTTTTCTTGGACGACCTACAATAGGTTTTGTTTTGATCCCACATATGCCTTGAGAAATGTCCACATGTGACTCAAATCTAACATTCTCGGGAACAACTTCACCATGGACCTCACCCTCCATAGAGGACAAACAACATTTATTTCTCATTTCTTACAAATCCTTCAATATTTTGTGAAAACATTTATCAACATGTTCATACACCATCTCTCTCTCTTTTGTAAGTGTGTTAATTTGAAGACATTTGTGACTCAAATGAGAGAGACGCTTTCCCATTGACTCTTGAACACTACCTTTAATATTATTATCACGATAGTCCTTTATAGAACTAACCTTTGCATCTTGAGTTTATCTTTTCAATACATAATGGGCTGGAATTCTCTTAACATTTTTCTCGTCATAGACTTTCAAAGCGTGGGAACATAGAATTCTCAAAAAGCTAAACTTCATGCAACTACATTGGACTGTAGTACATTTCACTCTATATTCTGTGATAGAATCAGATTTATTAGCCTTGCAAATAGTACAATCCACAATCTTCACATATTCATCTTGAAACATTTTGAATATTTCTGGAGTGTACAATGCTTCAGCATGTCTCAACATCTCAAAATCAAATAGTAAAACCGGTGTTGTTTGCCTCATTTTGAACTCTGCTTGTAGTTCTTGACTTCGCTTATCATACAATACTCTAGAATAATGTCCAAAAAATTATAAAAGCCCACGTTTTGGCTTCATGTATTTCTTCAACACACTGTTTATTGACTCACTGCGTTGAGTGCTTTTCATATCAGCAGTGAACATATGTCGACCATATACTATAGACCATTTCTCGTTCACATCAAACATTTCACACAACCATGGATTATCAGTAAGATCATATGTCTCAAGCATGTTATTCCAAGCAACTATCGATTCATCTTCATCTTCAAAATCATACACACAATTACTAAGATCATTTCGAAATTGGCTTGATGAATTAAATATATGATGAGACGCTTGACATCATTCTGATAAATATGCCACACACATAGACGGTGATTTGATTCAGGAAACACATCTTCTATTGCATTAGCTATTGCAGCAGATTGATTTGTAAATATAGTTCTTGGTTGTTTTCCTGACATTGCATTTAAAAAAGTTTCAAACAATCACTTGAATGACATTATAGTTTCATCATAAAGTAAAGCTATACCAAAGATAATTGATTGTTTATGATGATTAACCCCAATGAATGGAGCAAAGGGTTGACTATATGAATTTGTTCGATAAGTGGAGTCAAAACATATAACATCCCCAAAGTGTCCATAATCAACTATAGATCTAGAATCAGCCCAAAAAATGTTTAGAATTTGATTATCATCGTCTAAAGTGATCCATCACAGTACGACCATCTCCTTTCTTTAAAGTCTCTCTCCTCTTGGAATTCACATGATTTTTATTATCAACATTCAAAAACCCAAGATTTTCATAAACACCAACTTGTGTACTCAACAAATCTATGGTTTGTTTTATTGATACCCTAGATTTTTCTACATCATCAACAAAAGCTTGTTTGGCAGGTGTAATTTTTTTATTTGATCTTAACATATGTTTCATTGGCGAAGGAGCAAACTCATGATTATGTTGTTCGTTAAAAGAAATAACTTCTAACATACCATCCTTTGAAGTTGACAAGTTATTTATGCTAAACAACCAATTCGTGAAATTGGGTGATGGAAAGATATTTGTTCACGACATTTGTCAATAGTTCGTTCACCTTGTTTTGAACAACAAAATGTTCTCCTCTTAACATGTCCAGCACTTCCTCGCCTAACATATTGTTTCCTTACACTGAAGCCCATTCTGTGAGCATATTGTTTGTAAAACTCATATGTACTATCATCACAATCAAATTTCATTCCAATCGTTGGTGCCTTAATTTCCTTATTGTGCTTACTCAGAGTGTTAGGACTTCCATCAGTAGGTTCTATTTGAACTTCTTCCTAAATCCAAACCAATAAAAATCAATAGTGTTAAGAATATTCAATATGAAAAATAATATTCAATTTTTTAATAAATGCAGCAAAAAAAAAAAAAAAAAACCATAGTTACTTATGGTCTTCCAAACAGCCACGATGAACAACAACAACAACAACAATATTTGGAACTCAAAATACCTAAAAATCTTATTCAACAGAAATAATACTCAAACTCCCTAAAAATAAATAGTAAATAAATCATTGGCACTAACAATAAATACCCATTCAAAATCAACAAAACCATCAGCTCTTAAGCTATAGAACTCAACTATGGTAATAATCATAAGAAAAAATATTCAAACTTCAAATATAATGCAATTTGAGAAACCAATTTGAGGAAATAATTATATTTAAAAAAACAATGTTTTTTTTTTCAAAACAATAAATTCAATGAAAATCAGACCTAAACAGATTGAGAACCATTGCATTTGTCACTGTCAAGGAGAATGCCGAGAAACAATGGAGTGGTAGGAGTGGTGGTCCTTGGCAGTGAATATATGGGAGTGGCATTAGCTAAGTGAGAAAGTGAATGTGGCGGAATCGGCAAAGGGGGAAGCGAGTGAAGAGGAGGAATGGAGATGTGGTCAGGTGAGATCGGCGACCACTGCATGTGGCTGCCCCTTTTTGGCCGGTCTAGGGTTTGAGAAAAACAAAGGTGGTGGAGGATGAGAGGGGCTTGGCTTAGCTGTGTGCCATATGGGTTAGATTGAGGGTCTGTTTGGATAGAACTTATTGCTAAAAACTGAAAACACTGTAGCAAAATAATTTTTAAATGTTTAAAAAATACTGTTCATGCCAAAAATTACTGTTTATTAGCCTAAAATCACTGTTCATGGCCAATGAACAGTGACAGACACGCTTGAAAAAAAAAAAAAAAAAAACTCAGATGTGGACATGGACGCGCAAATGCGCAATCCAAACGCCCTCTAAGAAAGTAGATGCCCTTGCTGGTTTGAGGTTGCTGAAGAAAAACAGAGGTGGCCGAAGGTTGAGAGAAAGGAAGCTCTGTGAAGGAGATGAGAGAGAGCAGTGAGAGGCGTGTTTGAGAAGAAGACCTCTTTCTGGCTAACAGTGTTAAAGTTAGGGTTAACAACACTCAACTTAAATGCACATGACCCTTGCTTATGTGTTTCTTTATGTGCTTGACACTTGTCCCTGTTTGCAGCAATTGCTGCAAAGATGTTTGGAAGAAATTTGTGTCCATATTAAAATATTATATTATTAAAATGAGATCGATCACAATTATTATTACATCAATTTATTAATATTTTATACTAAAAATTACTCAATAAAATTGATAGTTGTTTGTCTTTGGAAACTTTTTCTTTTTTGGAAACCTAAGGAGCTGTTTGGTAATGTTGTTCTAGTATCGTTATTTATATTTTTTGGAAATACGTGTAGGTAAAAAAGTGTATTGAAATACGTGTAATATTGTTTAAAAACTGAAAACGTATGTTTAAACACATGTACCAAACTGCCTAAAAGTTCATGATTAACTAGTTAAAACTTAAAACTCAAAATCGCATGGGCCTCATGCATGCAAACTAATACTGACTTTTTGCAAAGAGAAAATTGAAGAGCACCTAATCCACTGATGTGAACCAAAAAAAAAAAAAAGATTTATTTTATCAAAGGCCAATGCGATTTTGCCAAATAGATTTTTTACAATTTGTATGGTGGGATCAGTTTAGGTAATCAATACCCGATTATGCGCGTATTTTCACATGGCTTGTTGGTCGTTCTGATTAAAATTTTGGTAATGATAATTATACCACTTTAGCAAAAGACTGTTTGGTAATGATAATGATACCACTTTTAATGAAATTGATTAAAATTTTCACATGGCTTGTTTGGATAGAACTTATTACTGAAAATTAAAAACACTGTAACAAAATAATTTTAAAATGTGTGAATAGTACTGCAGAACCCATTTTTAATGAAAAAGTTGTTGAAAAGTAAAATTTGTAGGTGCATAAATAGGAATGGCAACGGGTCGGGTTCGGGCCGGGTTTTTGCATACCCGGACCCGACCCGCGGGCCAAGACCCGGAACCCGGACCCGGCCCGATTATTAATCGGGTTTTTTTTTTCGGGGCCCATATCCGCCCTGCCGGGCCCCACGGGCCCCGCGGGCCCCGTTTATCTTCTTGGGCCCAAATCTAGCCCAACAAATTTTTTTTTTAAGCCCATTAAATTTTTTCCCTAGATTCAAGCCTATTCAAGCCATTTAACATGGCCCAAATGCCAAAATTTGGCATTTAGGCCACATTATAAGGCAACCAAATCAAACCAAATTATAAGTTAATCATAAATCAATAAATCACAACTAAGATTTTAAATCAACAAATCACTTAAAAAGCTACAAAATAAATCCCACAAGTCTAAGAAATTACAAAATATCTTATCCTCCAACTAACAAATGAAAAAGACTAAGAAATTATTACAAAATGTCTTATCCTCCATAACCGGGTTTTTATCCGGGTCGGGTTTCGGATTTTTTTATAAAACCCGGACCCGACCCGAACCCGCTTCGGGTTTTTTTTTAAAAACCCATACCCGACCCTATTCTTTATCGGGCCGGGTAAAATCCGGCCCATTAGGGTCGGGCCGGGCCGGGTATCCGCGGGCCGGATCTAAATTGCCATCCCTATGCATAAACAATACATGAATACACTGTTTATGTAAGACTTAGTCAACAACTGCGGCTGAAAAAAAAAAAAAAAAGTTAAAAACGCGAAATGGGATCCACCTAGCAAAAGACACACATTCTTTTTTTTCTTTTTTTTTTTTGTGCTAAAAAAAGACATACATTCTTAATCATAACTTGTTATCATAATCACATATTAAAGTTTAAAACCAAATTGTGGGATCCAACTGGCACCATTTTAGACACTTACTCAATAATTTTATTTTATTTTAATGTATATATTATACTGACCTCTCAAAAAAATAATATATATCATACTGGTATAGATTAAAATAAATGTTGTACTAGTATCAAAAAATAAAAATGTTGTACTATTCAACAGTAAAATTAGGAGGACGTTGAAAATGATTAATTTACACAAATGATTTTTTATTAAACTCAATGTTGGCATTATTGTATCAACCTAATTGGATGCAGATAATGTCTATATGAATCAAAATTAATAAATAACGGAGAAAATTTATATACAGTATCTTAAGTGCTGTTTCTTAAGTTCCTCTCTTAAGATTTAGCCATGTGGCTACTTAATTAAAAAATATACTTCCATCCCATGAGAAAAAATCCACATAACAAAATCTTAAAAGGGGAACCTAAAAAATAATACTTAAGCATTGTACCTAAGTTTTGCTCATAAATAACTACATAGAACTGCCTTCTCAAAAAAAAAAAAAAACTACATAAAACTGGAGGTCCTATTTGGAGCCTTCTTCTTTGTGCACTTCTATTTGGAGTCTTGAATTTCTTGGTTATTGTTCAAATCTTCTTTTTGCTCCCATTCAAAAGGAAGAAGAAGAAATGAAAAGTCTCCAATCCAATTAAAATGAGTTCTATTTGGAGCCTTGAATCTCTTGGTTATTTTTGTTCAAATCTTTTTTTTTTTCTCCCGTTTATAAAAATAAAAAAGTATTCTTTTTTACTGTCAAGCCATGTTGTGCAATCTTATTTGTCTATGCTACATATTTAAAAATTAGTTAAAAAAAGTATAAAAAAAAGTTATTAGAAAACTATTTCAATTGCATATTTTAGAAATTTGTTAAAAAATTTGCCCCACAAATGGTTTTTCATAATTGGGCGATCAAAAGGTCGAATCACTATGTGAATTTGTTAAAAAAGTAAAAAATGTTATTAGAAAAACTATCTCTACTGCATATTTTAGAAATTTGTTAAAAAATGGGTGATCAAAAGATCAAGTAAAAAACTATAAAAAAGATAGTTGTCGTTCGTTAGCCCCTGGTTCTCCTTATTCAAACTTTTTTTTCCCTCTCAAGCCACGTCATGCAATCATATTTGTCAATCTATGCTGCATATTTTGAAAATTGTTAAAAAAAAAATTGTTTAAAAAAGGGAAAAACTAAAAAAAAAAATGTTTGTTAAAAAATGGGAAAATTATTTTTTAAAAAGGTTTTAAAAAAAATGGGAAAATTATTTTTTAAAAAGGTTTTAAAAAAAATGGAAAAAAAACCAAAAAAAGGTAAAAAAATTAGTAGTTATTGGTCTGTTAAGAAAAGGGAAAATTGTTTAAGAAAAATGTTTGTTAAAATTTGTTCATCACAAACTGCCTCGTGTGGCACGCCTTTTGTCACTTCACACTGGAAACCATCAGTAAAATTTGTTCATCTTTGTGTTTGAACCATTCTCCTCAATAAAAATTGAGAGTTTTTTTATATGTCCCCATTAGAAAACCAAAACCAAGAGGTATTGGTTGAGTTATATGGCTATTGACACTAACATGTTCTCTTAATTGAAAGAGAGTATATAAAATAAATAATCAAAAATAAAAAATCAAACAATCAAATGAACATTGAGAGTGAGCATATTGGGTGTGTTTGATAACTTTGATTGGCAAAGGTTATTTTATTTATGAACATATTTTTTTAAAAGAATAAAAATATAAAATTAAGTGGGCCATTCATATCGGGTTTTGTAAGAAGTGTTGTCCCAATGAGAAGATCTCAATTCTCATGCATAGACCCAATAGAAAACAGCCAAAAAGAATTTTCTACTGCTGGTATTTGAACTTGGATTCAATATTCAATCATATTGGATAATAGAATTGCTAATGTGCTACAACAAATTTCACGTCTTATTTATCATTATAAATCCTATTAAACCTGAAATTCCAAGTAAATGAGCTAAACCCTGAACTTTTTAAAATAACAATTAAACCCCTGGGCTCTAGCCAAATTATTCATTTTAACACCGTTTGTACTTAACAATAAAATGGCAGTTCAGTTCATTTCACGCTACTGGAGGAGAGAGGATCCCGGCAACCACACACCACCTCACGTGGCACGCCTTCTGTCACTTCATGCTGGAAACCACCGATAAATTTTGTTCATCTTTGTCTTTGAACCATCCTCCTCAATAAAAAATGTGGATATTTTTATATGTTCCCATTGGAAATACCAAGAGGATTTGGATGAGTTATATGCTATTGACACTAACATATTCTCTTAATTGAAAGCGAGTATATAAAAAAAATAAATAAATAAAAAACAAACAAACACCAAGAGTGAGCATATTAGGTTTGTGTGTGTGTGTGTGTTTTTTTTTTGTGGAGAAACCAGACCTGAAAGCTTGGCTGGGCTTTATTGAAACCAAAAGAAATTAGGAAACATCAGCCATAACCAAATGGGCTATGTCCTCGGGACAGTCTTCCAACCAAACTTGAAAGTCAGATTGGCAAAGGATATTTTATTTATGAACATATTTTTTTAAAAGAATAAAAATACAAAATTAAGTGGGTTATTCATATTGGGTTTTGTAAGAAGTGCGGTCCCAATGAGAAGATCTCAATTCTCATGCACAGAGCCAATAGAAAAATAGCAAAAAATTGGGAGTGTTTGATAACTTTGATTGGCAAAGGTTATTTTATTTTTGAACATATTTTTTTAAAATAATATATATACAAATAAAGTGGGTCATTTGTATTGGATTTTGTAAGAAGTGCGGTCCTAATGAGAAGATCTTAATTCTCATGCACAGACCCGATAAAAAAACAGCCAAAAAGAATTTTCCGCTGCCTTGATTCGAACCCAGATTTGATATTCAATCACTTTGAACATAGAATTGCCAATGTGCTACAATGGATTTCATGTCTTACTTATCATTATAAATCCTATTAAACCTAAAATTCAAAGTAAAGGAGCTAAACCCTGAAATTTTTGAAATAACAATTAAAACCCTAAGCCCTAGCTAAATTATTCACTTTAACATCGTTTGTACTCAATAATAAAAGGGTAGTTTAGGTCATTTCATGCTATTGGAGGAGAGAAAATCCTAGCCACCATATACCGCCTCACGTGGCATGCCTTCCATCACTTCACGCCAAAAACCACTAGTAAAATTTGTTCATCTTTGTCTTTGAACTATCCTCCTCAATAAAAATTGTGAATTTTTTTATATGTCTCCATTAGAAATTCCACGAGGTTTTGGTTGAGTTATAAGGCTATTGACTAGGCATGCTCTCTTAATTGAATGCGAGTATATAAAATAAGTAATCAAAAACAAAAACAAAAAAATGTTTGTTAAAAAATGGGAAAAACTGTTAAAAAAGATTTAAAAAAAAACGTTTTTTAAAAAATGGGAAAATTATTTTTTAAAAAAAGTTTGTTAAAAAATGGTAAAAAAAATGAGTAGTTATTGGTTTGTTAAAAAATGGGAAAATTGTTACAAAATAATTGAAAGCGAGTATATAAAATAAGTAATAAAAAAATGTTTGTTAAAAAATGGGAAAAAAAATGTTTGTTAAAAAATGGGAAAAACTATTAAAAATGTTATTTAAAAAATGAAAAAATTATTTTATAAAAAAAGTTTGTTAAAAAATGGAAAAAACCAAAAATAAAAAAGAGTAGTTATTGGTTCGTTAAAAATTTATTTGTAATTGGCCCATGCAGGTCTCGAACCTGCGACCTTCGCGTTATTAGCACGACGCTCTAACCAGCTGAGCTAATAGGCCATTTGCTGCTAGTTTACAAGAACTAGCAATATAATGTCACTATAAGTACAATTTACCCTACACTTTCGCTGCTTTTTTTTTTCACTGCTCCAAACTCCAAAAGTAGTAATTTCCCAGATTTCTTGTAATTGCAGCCTTCTCTTCCCAATTGCTTCTCTCTCTCTCTCAATATTCGCTTCCCCTGCGCAGCAGCGCCTGATTCGGGTTTGAGATAAGTGAAGAAACTTCACTGTTACAATCAGCGTTGCTTCAAGGCCATAGATTTCTCAGCTAAATCACTGTTTGGATGCCGAGAATTTGCAGGAAAAGACACCACAGACAGGCTCAAAACTCCACTAAAACCGAGGTTTTTGTTTATAGATGACATTAAATTTGAATGCATTTTGATTTCATTTATGTTAATTTAGTGTTATTATAGTGTTTTTAATTTTTCTAATTTTTTTTCCAGTGTTATATACTGTGTAAGATTTTCATTTTATATTTGGTTTAATTTTTGTTCATTTTTTTTATTTTTTATTTTATGAGTGTTATGATAAAGTTTGAATTTTTTTATTTTAAAATAATGTGTAAAATTTTCATAATTGTTAAAGATGGATTAAGTGGAAATACCCAAAAGATAGTATTTGAAATGGGGAAAATGAAAAGAGGAGAGAGAGAGAGAGTTGTTGTTGTTGTTTGAAATGGTTTGGTCATGTTTAGTGCAGAGTGATTAAAATGCACCAGTGTGAGTAAAAGTGAGTTGATTCAAATTGACGGAACAAAAAAGGTAGATGAAGACCAAAAATAACATTAGCAGAAGTGGTAAAAAATGATATGTCAATTAAGTAAATAACATAGATTACGACTTTGGATATAATAGAATGGCGGAAGAGAATATATATGTGGCCGAATCAAACTAATATGTTAAGAATTCATAGCCGACCCTAAAAAAAATTGGGATTAAGCTTGGCTGCTGCTGTTGTTGTTGTTTCTTATTTTATTTTTATTAGGAAGTAACACACACGGTACGCTTAGTAGGTTTTGAATCCACAACCTCACTCCTGAACCATTATTGTGGAAGGAGGTAGGGCCAATTGAGTTATAGTTCATTGTATGGAAATTATTTTAAGTGTTCTATGCAAATTCAATAATATTCACAATTTTTTGAGTTACTATGCTCAATGTATAAGATTATATAAATGGCTGCTTTACTCCATTACAGGATTTAGGGGACCATTGAATGGATAAAGAGGCACAATCATGAGGTGAAAATGAGAAGAAAGTGTAGGATATGGTGGCCGAAGGAGCTGGCATTGAGTGAACCGTTATCCTCCAATTTCTTATTTGGGTGGTTTGTGTCTTCTTCAGTTTCTCTTGACATAGTGGTAGCTTTTGCGTGTAGTGAAGGCTCTCTTTTGCATAATCAGTCTGGCCTTGAGGTATAGCACCTGTAATTTTTGAAGAATGCCTGTATACACTTACGGAAAATGGGGCCAGATACTCTTAGCATTAGTAATCAGTTGCATCCTCATTTTTTAAGTTCAAATATTGTAAAAGTATGACTTAAAGAAACACTATATGTTAAATGTTGGTTGTAAAATACCAGATTATGTTAAGAGCGATTTCTCATTTTTCCACCCTCAGGGTGAGGTAGAGAGGTGTGCTTGTCGTTTTTATTCTAATACACATTAATGCTTGCTTTGGTATTTGGGGTTTGTCTTAAATGTAGAATTCATGTTCCCACTTTTTAATTCATAACTTAGCAGGTATACATTGGAATTTTTGTTTTTTGATAAGTCACAAAAAAAAAAAAAAAAAAAAAAAAACTAGAAAAGAGGAAACTAAAGTACACAACACAAGTAGTTTACTATGGAATCCCAAGAGTTACAAATGCACATAAAAAGCATACAAGTAGACCGAAAAAGTGATAACTAACTGCCTTCAGAGTAGACATCCCCTGATACCTATTCTTAAGTTAAGCCTATTAGAGGAAGCTTTATTTTGTCATATTTCCTCCAATTAAATTCACACTGTATGGTCCACAACTCCACATTTGGCATAACAGTAGCATATTAGAATATTATATCCACAATGTTTTTATTTTATTTTGTTTTTTCATCAATGACCACTTGCTAGTTTTCACTTTCCACCCTGAATGGATCAAAACAGAACTTATTTTTTGGTTTTCTGGTGTCATTTCCCACTGTCTAACTAAAGCGCAATTCTTTATGTAGTATATATCTAATGTGATGTATGGAATACATGACAAAGGTCAAGTGTTGAAGCATATTGATTGATTGGTCATGTCATATAGGCTCAAGTTGGATTAGTGTATCGAATTATTGATTCTTGGCTAATGTACATTTCTCTAAATGTACCTCTATTGTTCTTCTATCCAATTATCTGTTATGATTTTGTTGTATAGGAGCTCTAGCACCATTTGAGCTCTAGCACTTAACTTCTAGATGGAGGGTGAGGTCATGGGTTCAAAACCCATTGGGTGCACCTATAACTTACCAATTAAGAATATGTTGTATAGGGGCAGTATGCTAGTGGTCACTTTTGTTTTATTATGGTAGCCCTTAATTTGGTGATTTTTACTTTTTGATGTCTCTACAAGAAGCTACCGAGATTTCCTAAGGAGCACCTGGGTGGGTAATTAGGAAAATATTTGGTTGGGTAAATGTTAAGCTATGCAACAACTCCAGAATGAAGTTTGCTCTTGTTATGGGAACCATAATGACCTTTAGAATATTTTTTTTCTTGGTTGGGTACCTGAAGGTGTTTTGATATGGTAAGTAAATTACAGTCTGAACAACTGCTTTTTATCAGGGGACACTTCATGATGCAAATGGGAACATGCCCAAATTTCTTCAGGATAAATCAAAGCTCTCTATACTAGGACAGCATGGTGTAGATCTTAACAATGATGGCCTGTTGTTAAGCTCCGGAACAAAAGAAGATCAAAGAAATTCCTCAATTTGTGGCAATGCTTGCGTGCAGAACAATAGAGGTACATTTAGAGAAAACCAAGGACACTGGACTTATGGGTGCCACAAATATGATGGATTATTAGGACAATGTACACAAGCTTCTATTGGAAGCAGTAATTGGATCCTGCTGCTAAATGATTTTCCTGAACAGTGTGGTGGAGAAATTTATCGGATTCCTAAATTGCATCACTTTCATTGGAATGGGCAAATAGTGTTTCAGTGTGATGTCCACGTATGTAAGACATGATGGCTACTTTTTTTCTTTTTTGATAATCGTAAGTCATGATGGCTTCTACTCCATGCTTGTGGCTCCTTGAAGCCATATTTGTTAGTTGTGATTAATCTCCTCTTGTTTATTTGAACAATGAAGGTAGTACTTTATGATACTCCCTCATATGGTGGTCACCATTTCTCGTTGCACCTGTGGAATTCATCTGAGCAAGTGAAAGCTGATTTCAAGAAACCCAAGTGGGTTGATGAACTTCACCAAAAGCAGCCACTAGTTGACTTGGTACCAGAGTTTGCAAGTTTTTTGCTTTGTTGTCTATTTTTTTGGTGCATTTAGACATTTTGGCTGCTTATTAAAATGCCTTTTCAATTTTTTTTTTAAAGTACAGGATACAGTAATTTTGGCAATTAACAGTGCTGCTTCTGCTAAAATATTTTTCGAGAGACATGTGGCTCCTAGGAGGCCCGTTGTTCGGTTTTTTATTGTTTGCAGGTATCTCTCTTGAAGACTCTAGTCTTGCATCCCGCCTTCCTTCTTCCCTCACACTTTGGCCTGCAATATCTGATGGCCTATGTTTTGGCTTTCAGGTTTCTTACCTTCATTTGGCAACTATTTGCAATGTCCATGGCTTCATTATCAACTTTATTCTACTTCATTCTTCAGCTTCTCCATATTCTTTTGAGTTCTGGATCACAATCATGGATATATATTAAATCAGCAAGGATATTCAGGTCTACATGGATAAGTATTCAAATCCGCTGCTGTCAGATCTTGTATTGGCCAATCTTCCTTCAAGATAATGGCCTGAGGTAAGATGAAGTTTCTGAAGAATACTTTTTATTTATACATCAGGTTTTAAATGCTAATTAATACTAGGGTTCAGTCTTTAATTAATACATCAGGTTTTACATCAGATTTGCACCTAAAGTTAGGTTTAAAGCCACTGTGATTTTCAATCGGTTTCTGCCTTTTCCTTTTTTTAGATTTAAGCATTTTAATTAGATTTTCTATCCTACTGAATCCCCCCTTACCAAAAAAGAAGAAGAAGAAGAAGCTCATTTCATGTAATTCTAGGGTTGAAGTTGATATTCAATTTGAGTATAAACTCAATAAATAAACATCTGTAGTCTATCTGCGGGGAAGGGAAGAACAAAAAAAGTTGGGTTGGGGGGGGGGGGGGGTGGAGATGATGGCCCAATCATTTAATCAGGGTGTTATTGCAGGCCTACAATACCTTGAAGGAATATCTTCTTAAATTAGCTAATGTTTTTATTATTTATTGGCTGAATTCATCGTTTGCAGTAGGTTCCTATTTTTCTCAACTCATCAACTGCATTTTTTATTCTTTTTTTAAGGTCTCTATCATGCGTTGAATATGCAGAGAAAGCTGCATTACGTAGGCATTCCATGTGGTCAAGCTTGGCTCTTGATGTTCTCTTGGGAAACTTGTTTGGTTGGGCACTGTTATACAATGCAGAATCTGCTTGCTGGTGGGTTATGAACTTTACTGGTGAAATTACATACAAATCAATGCGGTCAAGTTGTGCTTGGTTGATGGGAGCCCCTGCAGGTTTCAAGTTAAACACAGAATTGGCAGCCGTTCTTGGCATGGTTTCTCTTAATGCAATCCAAATATGGTCTACCCTTTCAGTCTTTCTGGGTTTCCTTTCCATTTATATTATTAAAGGACTTGCAATATCAGGGATTCTATTTGGGATGACAATACCAGCTGCTTTGATCATAGACTTTTTTTTACTAGCAACTTTGCATATCTCAACTCTTCATTGGCTGGTCTCACTTGTATATTCAACACAGACACAGGCATTAGCAGATTTGTGGCGCCTTTTCAGGTAACACTTTGTGATTCATTTCTTGGTTTAATTTTTACAACTCTTAAAATGGTCAAAATTCCAACTGGCTGTCATGGTAGTCACTTTTATCAAAACAATCATAAGCATTAAAAAGTTAAAAAAAAAAAAAAAAAAATCTTAACATTTAAATCAAGACATCATGCAGTTCATGCAATGCACTAGTGATTGATATAAGGAGCTTAACATGAGCAATGAATTATTAAAATCTTGTCATTTTCAGCTCCACAAAAATAAGGGAAGCTGCTCTTATAAGAATAGAGAGGATCCGTATGTTGTGGATTCAAAATCATTGGGTGCTGGGTATGATGTAGCACAAATAACATCAAGACCCTTGGGTCCAGACGTGGTAAGACCCTTAGAATGTATAACTTTAAGAAGGATTTTGTGGGAAACAATTAGAAAATTAAAACAAAATTAGGAATTAGCACCTAGGGTTGCTTTGAGTTTGCACCAAACGGGATAGAAAACCTAGGAATTAGCACCAAGTCATTGGAAAAATTCCAATAGAAAATGTATTGATCAATTGTAAACTTATCTTTGTCGGAATACAATAATGCGCTTAAACTCTAATCCAGATCGACTTGGGGCCAAGGCCCAATTATTGAATTATGAAAATAACGTTGACTCTAGGAAATTAAATATTATAATTGACTTCTACTTATCCAAATATATAAAATTGACTTCTAAAATTAAATAAACTAGATTAAAATATAACTGTCTTCATGCTCCATACATTAGGGCAATGTATCAATCAAAAGAAAAAGAGGAAAGAGAAAAACCTAATGAGAAATTTAGATGTGTGAAAGTTCATTGCAAAATGGCAGAAACTTATGAGAAATTGTGGTTTTTATGAGTTTTGAGGTAAGGGATAATTAATTTTGAAAATTCCTTAAGAAACATCCTTGTTTCTCTTAAACTAACCGTTTGATTTTGTCCTTTCGCTTTCTTTGTTCCTTTGTGTTCATCATTGTGAACTCAATGTTTTAAATATTTTTAATCTATATAACTACTCTTATTACTAATAAAAAAAAAAAAATCATTAAGAAACAATTAGAGATATTGGTTCATTGAGTGATTCTTCCTGGTGTTGCTGATAGTTTAAGAATCATTGCAGTTTCTTAAATATCTGAGCTGACTTGTCCGAAATCCTGTAAGTGCTATATTGCCTTTTTTCTCATCACTGTGATAAGCAACTTCGTAAGCATCCCTGGAGGTCAAGGAAAACACAAAATCAGTATATGGTACCTTCCTTATAGTGGGGGAAAGGGGGAAAAGATAATAAAAAAAAAGAACAAGGAAAAAGAAAGAAAAAGAAGAAGCAATGCAAAGAAGAATGAGAGATGGGAACTAAATACATAATAAGAAGGGCTTGGGGTTCTTCACAATGTTCTGATATTTTTGAGTTTTTAGATTCTCTTAGATCTAGAATTTGATTTATTTGTATTCTTATGATCCTTTGTGTTCATTATCTTAAGCACAAGGTTTGTTTCTTTATCAATAAAATTGAATTCTTGCCAATCAAAAAAAAAAAGAAAAAAGAAAACCATAATAAAGAGGAGGAGAAAATAAGAGATGGGGGAATTGCATGTGCCATGCATGCTGATTTATTGCCATTGCAGCAGTTTATACAGAACACTGTGTGTATATATACGGTTTTTTGGTAGATATGATTTGTCCTTGGTATGTTTTAACTCTTTATCTAGCCTTTTGGATTGCTAGATAATGGTCTTTGGATCAACTGAAAACTTCATCTTTTATGCGTTCTTGAACATCTGTTGCTATTGTTATCCATCTGTTTCAATTGAGTTCTCATTCATAGTTTCTTTCTAGGGTAATTTTGAAATGAATCTTAAATGTAAGACTTAGAATTCTTAACTTTAAATTCATTGCTTATGGACTTTGTAAACTTATACTCACCTTGCTGTTCTTTATCTGTTTCAATCAAGATATGAGAGGTCATGGTGATATTTGATTGCCTTAATTGATGTTGGTTCTACTGATTAAAAAAAAAATTGATGTTGGTTCTTATATGGTTGATGCTAGAGTTTTTTTCTTCTGAAGGGTATCAATCCCTGAGCTAAAAGACATGTTAAATGTGTAAGGATGCTAAAGAAGAGGAAAAAATGGGGATAAGAAATTGATTTCCATTTTACTTGTGAGCTTGTACATTGGCCAAACTTGCCTGTCTTTCTTCCATGATTCAATAATGCTTGTTACCCATTCATATATTCTCAAATACCTTGGACACCTTTGATTGTTCACATTTTAACATGAGTGCTAATTTGAATTGGTAATATCCTCCCAAATGATGTAATTTTTGGTCCCCATATCACTTGAGCGGTTGACAGATTGTGGATGTCCAGGTGCTCTTTAGAGATATGTGGCTCTAGTTGCTTATGTGGCTAGGGCCCTTCTTTGCCATATTTCTAGAGAGATGCTTTTACCGTGAACATTTAATGGAAGAATGATATTCTTATATCTTAGAAAATTAAAAGTGTTACTTTTGAAAGAACTAATTTTAAATTTTGGGAGGCTTCCTATGCAAAATAGGTTAGTTTTTAGTTGACATTTAAGAAGAATTCCTCTTTATTTGGTTGATGAGAAATTCTATTCTCTAAAAGAGATCAGCTTGTGCACTTTGCTAGATTCAATATTCTTTGCAAGACAGAACTTCAAGGTGTAAACTATCTTTTTCCTTACTTCATTGATATCATATCTTTTCTTTCCCTGTTTCAAGCTATTCATGTAATTGCTGATTCTTTGGCAGTGGTCGAAAATGGAATCCTCTTCGTCAGAGATTAGATAGCTATGACTACACTGTGAAGCAACATGTCATTGGATCTCTTCTGTTTACACCACTCTTACTTCTCTTACCAACTACTTCTATTTTCTATACCTTTTTTAGCATTGTGAACACAACCATCAGCCTTATATGTATACTTATTGAAGTTGCTATCTCTGTTATTTATGCGACACCTTATATCAAAATATTCCTTTGGTTGGCAAGACGAAGAAGATTTCCTTCTGGGATATGGTTTGAAATTGTATCTTGTCGGAGTAATCTGATTGATGATACTGCGATTTGTAGTCCTGATGAATTTGATTCTTCATCGGAGAATTTGCATCGTAATGAACATGGAGGGAAATCTGGTATTCTGGTTTCATTTCTACACAGCAACTTCTTGAGTATAGGTGAGGGAGGCCTCTAGCTATATTATCATTTGTGATATTATTTAGTGATGATTCTGTAGGGATGAGTCTTAGCAAAGCCTCTCATTTCAAGACTTGGGCTTTGCTAAGGAAATGCTCTCTCTCTCTCTCTCACATACACACATCTATGTTTATATTTTACCATGTCACATCTTTGACTTTCAATGTATGTGGTGTTTTTTTTTTCTAACCATAACTAGAAATTATATTTCAGGAGAGCTAGTTGTCCCTCACTATAGAAATGTCTTCTCTGGGGTTTTTGGTTCTTTTTTTGCTAAATTTACTCATGGTGTCCTCACTGGGAAAAGGTGTGTCTTCTTTGCCTATTTAGTTTTCTTCTTGCAGTATCGTTTCGTAGTTACTGAAATTCAAACTTAGTTCCTCTATCTATCTTTCTATCTATCTATATCTATCACATGTTTATATGTTCAGGGTAGCTTCTACATTGGGTACTGCTCTTCCTTCGCCATTGCCATGGATGTTCATCCCCTACAAAGAGTATTGGTATCTCTGCTATGATTCAATTCTTGCCTGCTGCAGATTGTGACTGTCTTCATATTCAATGATTCTTCCACTTTTTGACTAACATATTCTCCCCTGCAACCATTTCATGCTGCTCATCAGTTGCATTTAGAATTTTGCGGGCTATTCATCACATGATTGTACATCCTGATTCAATTCTTGGATTGTTGTAGGAATGAGTTGATTTAAGTATATTGGTTCCTTTCTAGGTTCGTTATGTGTTTATTGAAGCCTTCTGGTTTAGTTAGGATCAATGCTTGGTTTTTTTGTATGCACTGGTTCCTTAATTCAAAATTTATTGATCAAATTTTGTACTTATAGACAACATGTACTGCTTCTTCACAACTGATCATGACTTCATAACCAAGCAACTGCAAAAGATTTATAACTGATTGAATAAAAATAGTGTTCAAGTGCATCTGTCGAGTGGAAACAAACAGTACATAAGGCACTTGGCGAAAAAATGAGTGTCATAGGCAAAAAAGAGATTGTTTAAAAAAAAATATCTAAAATATAGAATATATCACAGCTGCTTGCTTTGCCTAAATATGTCCTTTTTTATTATTTATTTATTCTACATTCCTTGTGCAAAAAAAGATAATGAAAACAATATGATGTGTGAACAAGGATTAATTTTACTTCCCCACCCAAGTCTAAATTGGGGAATTGGTTCTGGTGGGGAAGTTGTAGATATTTTTCCATGTTGTGTCGCTGGAGTATAAAAAGGATATTATAAATTAGAGTTTTTGCATTGACTTAATATAATATTTAGTTGCCTGTTAAATGTCCCTCTTTCTGTCTTTTTTTGGGCACTTGTGTGTTACTGAGACTCAAGGTCATTGGCAAGCATATTTTGAGTAGTTGGAATGCATTAATTGATCTACTTGATGTTGTTGATTCTCATTGAACCTTTTGAAGTTACCAGTTCTCAACCAAATAAGTTAACCTACTACAATGGCTGATATTCCAAATAAGTTCCGAGTATGCAGGCATTCATTGCCCTTGTCAACCGTAAAACCACCTACTTCACCAGACCTCAACTGAAAACTTGAACAAATCTAGTCACACAATATGGTTATTAATTTGGCTAAACAAAAGTGTTTGTAATCCCTTTCAAGTATGCTGAATTTTTATTTTATTTCATCCACAAAAAAAGAAAAAAGAAAAGCGAACAGGTTGTTTATACCTAAGTTTGAAAACATCTGATGATGATATTGATATTTTTTAGATGGTAAATATAGCTTTTCAGCATTTGATAAGAGCAGCCTCCAATTTTAGTTGATCTTAACTGGGATTGTTACAGTGAATTCAAACAAAACCAAAAGAATTTTGAGCAATTTTATTATAATTACCAAATTTCCAGCTTAGAAAATTAAACCCTTTTCTAACAGGGGAAAGGTGTACATCTCAATATTCTACATTTCTACTCATATATCTCCTAGTTTGCAGAGAACCCTTCTAACCTATTTAAACAGTTAAATTATCCACATTTCCCAACTTCAATGAATGATGTTTTCACTATATTAAACATTTAATAGAATATCATACTGATGGGAAAAAGAGCAAGCTTGATAAAAACCTGCATTCCTACAAGAAATAGGCAATATAAACTCCAACAACTTCATGAAAATTGGTTGAAGACTGAAAAATTTTGAGTCCACCAAGGTTTGATACTTCAAAGAATTTGGTCATCGGGTTGAGTCATTTTGCTCATCGACACTTTACCTCTTTCCATTGCAACAAAGTAATTAAGTAAGTTTGGAAACTTGACCCGACCACAGCTCTTGTGAAAGGAGCGTTGTAAATTGTACGATACATCAATAAAAAGACAAGATTACTTATAGTTATTGGGACTACTTAAGTACATATATTCAATTTTTGAAGGACACTCATAACCAAACACTCATAACTCGTGAGTGTTTGGTTTAACACATGCATGAGGTGGAGGACACAAAACTTTAGTTTTTTACTACGCATGTACTATTGTTATGTTTGAACCATTGTATTAGTAAATTTAGTCATAGAGGATGCACTATGCTCTCTTTGCAATAAATTCATTCAAATTCATTCCTTCATCTAAGGTTTTCAAGAAATGATTAAGTCTTCGTTCATGGCATTATTATTTACAATTTCTCTCTTTCTTTTGCAAACCCTTGAGGCCCTGCTTTCTCTTCGAAAATGAAGCAAAACCTCCCTAAGTAAATGATTTGTCTATGGCTAACGCTAACTCTGGAATTTTTTCTAAGTCTCTCCACTCTTTCAACTCTTGCTGAACTAAGGAAACAAAAAGCCTATTTATAGGCAAATATTTTACAAAAAGACAAAATATTTTACAGTCAAGAGATGTGAATGCTGACTTCCTTCTTTACAGTTGTCCAAAATTTTTGAGGGTTCAGTGCCAGTTGTCTTCTGAGTGTGCATAAAATATTCTCTTCAGGATTCATTACTGACAATGAGCATAATAGAACTGAGCAAAAGACGTTATTACATTGAAGAAAGTTGTGACGGTAAGAAAGAAAGGGAAAACACCAAAAGAAAAGTGGGTCCCACATTTTTTTTTTCCATATATCTTTTGTACATATCTTTCTTTAATCATCTCTTCATTTGGATAAACTTATTTTCACCTTAAAAGAGAATGTACAACTTTTTAAAATGTCATACTTTTTAAGGTACAATTGTATTTTTACACAATAAACAAAATGAGACAACGAAGGGTAATAATTCATCTACCACACAAAGACTTCATGTCTGAAGATAGTGATCCAAATAAGACTAAAAAATTAGCAAAACAACCTTAAATATTCCTTAGAGAAAATCAAGAGTTAAGTAAAAGACAAACTGCCAAACTATATTTATAAAACATTAAAAGCCTTGAATCATAATTGGAACCCAATTTTCTAGGAAGATTCATTTGTTTGTCTGACAAGGCAAACCAAACTAAACTTTATTAAAAAATGATGCAAACATTTGCCTAATTTCACCATCAATTTTCTGTTCAAAAAAAAAAAAAGTCGTCATGAATTTTTTTTATCAGGTTAACAGTGCTTCTCTCTTCCTCATGAAACATATGTCTATAACAGTATTGGCAAAACACACCAATAAAAAACAATAATGGCAAGATACTTACTTGCATCGTATTACCACAGGAATAGGTTTTAAAGCCTTTGGTTCATTTCTTATGCCTCTTTTATGTGGAGAAACCTGAATGATAGATAACATTTTTTAAGAATCACTTTCGTACATAACAAAGTATTCCTTACCCAAAATATCTACTCATAAAGTAAGACAATGAAAACTTATATTAAAGGAAATAAAATCAGAAACTAGTCTAAAACAGAAAACCTAACACCTTTGAGGACCAAAACAGGCGAAGACAAACATGGTTAAAGGACATGCCTAACAAGCAAGCCAGAATAATATGATTGTTAAAAAGGAAAACTATATAAAGAGATAAATCATTGTTTCCAAGAAATATTTTGATAGTCCCTACCCCAAAATCAAATGCCCCTATATTGCAAAATCTTGAACCAATGAGATGGGATGTTGCCCAAAAATATTGCCAAGAGGTTTTATTAGCAAAGATTTTCTCTTTGATACATGTTTAAGTGGGGAAAGGGGATTCAAACCGTAAACATCTCTACTAAAAATATTATGCTACGTCATTAAGCTACAAAGCTCTTGGTGATTTTATTTAGCAAATATTAAACAGTCTCAACAAAAAATTAATAAAAAAAAGGAGGAATTTATGTTTTCAAGTGCCAATAACACCCAACTTGCACGAGTAACATATTTAATGTATAAAGTCAATCGGTTAATATATTTAATGTTATTAAAAAAGTAGAGGAACATATCAATAAAAAAAATGGTGATGTAGTGAAAGATGTGGCTTAACAAAAGCGTAACAATATTAAATGCTATCATTAGACTTTTAATATATATAGATTTAGGCCTCCTATGCCAAAACGTTCTGGAACAATTTATTTTATATATATTTTAAATTCAATACATTTTAGTTATTATCTTATGTGCAAACAAGAACTAAACCAAAGCCAAAAGAAATCTCACAGAATTTCATATCAACATGAAGATGAAGGCACAAAAGAAACTAAAATGAAACATTTGGAGAGAGGACAGAGATTATCATGAAGAAAAACCAAGAAATGTGTTCTGAGATCTTAGAATATTCAAGTGCATACAAATACAATGTGGTGAGTCTCTTTTCAAAATGTATTCCAAAGATTAATCTAAAGAAGGTGCTCCACTGGAAAATTTGTCTCTTTGTTTAGTGTTAATTTAATTTATTTGTAAATTGATTAAGGCAATAACAATTTCCAAAAAATTATTGAAGCCTTCTTTTCAAAACTTTTGTAGTCATTTTTAGTACATAATGTTATTGCCTAACATAATGCTATTAAACTTCTTGAAGTGACACCAGGATGCTTTAATTAATTTGCCTAATGGGCATCTTAGAGAGAGTGAGTTTAGAGAGAGAAAGAGTGAGAATTTTGATCAACGATGGTGCATATGGTAGTCGGTGCAAGGCTGTGAGCCTAACGGCTATTTTTTTTTTAATTAATAATATTTTAATAATTATAATTTATTAAATAAAATTGTTCAAATCGTACTATCATAGTACAAGATCTGACAGCAGAGGATTCGAATACTTATCCACGTAGACCTGAATTTCCTTGCTGATTTAATATAAAATTAATTCTCAAATTTTTTTTTTTCAAAATAATTATAAAAAAAAATAGCCGTTGGGCTCACCCCCTTGCGCCGACTATTATATAAGGCATCATCGTCATTCTTTCAATCAAAATTCTCATTCTCACTCTCTCTCTCTGAATTCACTCTCTCTCTCTGAATTCTCTCTCTCTCTCTCTCTCTCTCTCTCTGTCTGAGATACCCAGAAGGGATGAGTTTTCTCCGGCGGAGGCTTCCTCTGCCTCTGCCGTTGGGGGCGAGGTTTGAGCCCTCCGATGCAGTGCTGATTTCGAGTTACCTTTCTCCGAAGATTCGAAAGGAGGTTTTGGCTTGGGACGTCATCGGCTTTTCTGATGAAATATACGATAAGCCCCCGTGGGATTTCTGTACGGACTCAACGGCAGTGTTGGATGACGAGAAACATTACTTCTTCACCATGTTAAAGAGGGGGAAGAATCGTGTGCTTCGGTCTGTTGGTTCCTATGGGACTTGGCATGAAAGTTCCACCAAGAAAATCTATGATTCTGGGTCTGGGTCTGAGAAGACGATTATTGGGTTCAACAAATTGTTGAATTTCAGGGTGACGGGTGAGGGTAAGGAGATGAAGACCACTGATTGGTTAATGCATGAGTTTAGTGTTGCTGAAAAGGGCTCCGACTTGGTTCTCTGTGTAATTTACAAAAAGAATAAGAAGAAGGAGGAGACGGGTTTGGCTTTGGCTTTAGCTTTGGAAAGACCACCCTCTGTTGTTGATTCTGGTATTTTGGGTTCTCCAAAGAGTGTTTTTGATCAGTTGGATTTCTTTGATGACACTGACATGGGGGGTCAGGATCCATATGATGATCAAGACCCAGTTGTTGATTCTGGTATTTTGGGTTCTCCAAAGAGTGTTTTTGATCAGTTGGATTTCTTTGATGACACTGACATGGGGGGTCAGGATCCATATGATGATCAAGACCCAGTTGTTGATTCTGGTATTTTGGGTTCTCCAAAGAGTGTTTTTGATCAGTTGGATTTCTTTGATGACACTGACATGGGGGGTCAGGACCCATATGATGATCAAGACCCAGTTGTTGATTCTGGTATTTTGGGTTTTCCAAAGAGTGTTTTTGATCAGGTGGATTTCTTTGATAAGCCGGGCATGTGGGGTCAAGACCCATATCATGATCGAGACCCAGTTGTTGATTCTGGTATTTTGGGTTCTCCAAAGAGTGTTTTTGATCAGGTGGATTTCTTTGATGACCTGGGCATGGGGGGTCAAGACCCGTATGATGAGATAGCTGAGAAGATGGCCGACCTTGCTGAGGAGGCCGATTTTGACCCACTTAGTTTTCTGGATCTTCAGGATTCAGAAGAGGGTGTCCGGCTGAGCAAGAAGATGCGACTTTTCTGATAGCTTATATTTTTGATTTACTTACTTGTACTGGAGAGCAGAACTCCTGCCAACTCCAAGTCCAAGCATTAGAATAGGATAGTATCTTGTACTTAATTGTTTGTTCATTTTAATGTAATTCTCTTTATTTCTTTTATTTTGAAACAAAGTTACTGTTATGATTTGAGTTTCAACAGAAAAACAAATACATCGTGCGACTACTCTGATTCTAAGTTTGTAACACTACACTGTTGATTGTACTGTGGCCATCTGTTATGTTATGATTGTGTATGTTATCAGATTTTCATATTTTTAGCAGGTATCTCTGTGAGCATTCTCCTAGACACAACAACATCAACTCCAAGGGCCTGGTTGGTTGGTGCTTTTTTTTAAATTTTAATTGTTATGTGTTTTAAAAAGAAATAATGATAATAATAATAAAACAGTTGGTTTATCTTGACAGTTTTCTTTGACAAATTCCACCCTTTTCATTGATAGAACAGTATAATTTCAATAAATATTGAATCTTATTGCAAAATGGGATTCAAAACTTGAGCTTATGTAGTTGATGTTAGATTAGTGGACCGTCTCCCACTGACAAGCACTCAACCAACTGAGCTAGCAAGACTTACTCAACCATACTATTCATCGTGATACTTCAATTTCAAGTTGCAAGGAACTTCAGAAGAGAATTGTGTTGGATCAACTCCATGATGCTATACTGCTTCTTGGTCACGACTTTGTCATTTTATGAAGATGGCATTACAAAAACTAAAACTAACATTTGAAGGTCCATCAATTAGTCAGTTATACAAGATTTCAAGTGATAACAAATAGAAGAAATTCTGCTTGCAATAGAGGAAAATTCTGTCTCCTGGGAATACATGTGGAAATTTTCCTGTATACCCCAGATCAAAGCTTGCTCAAAGGTGAACCAAAGCATTAAAATGGACTTACAGTGTCCCTTTTTATCTGCAATTTCACTCAAAGAAGGAGAATGTGATCTTAGGAAATCTTGTAACCTAAAGCATATGACAGCCGCAGTCAAGATGCTCAAGGCTTCAAGCATACCAGTTATACTAGTACTGATCGATGAATGAATCCTTTTTGCCTACTCGTAGAAACATTCTTATAATGTGACATTCATCTAATCAATCTCAATAATTCTAGTGTGGTCTGCGGGTAGGATAACCATCAAAACCAATGAATACACAATTAAATAAAACACATTAGAGCATAGGTAATGTAAAGAGATGGATTAAGAATTTACAAATGTAGCAAAAGGAAACTTGTTTAGTAGAAAGAGTGAAAACAAAATGGTTAGGTGCAATGCCCAAACTTTGGCCAAGACATACATAATTAAAGTCAGTCAATGACATTACAACTTGTAAAAACAAGATATAAGGGGAAAACTCTTTATTCTACAAGCCCTAAATTATAGAAACACCTAACAAAAAAACTGCTTCTAGAGTCATATCACATACAAAAAATGAAGAAATACAACATATGGCAAGAAAGATGAACCTGAAATCACAATTTGAACTCACAAAGCAGAACCTCTCCCCATGACATAATCATCTAGATGAGCCTTCCATAGGGCTTGCATCAGATCTTTCCCACTAAAACCTTGTGAAGTGAACTCTGCAAAAGCTCTTCTGCTTAAGAAAAGGGTTTTATACAAGCCCTTAAAAGCTCGCATTGCTGCAACCATCTTATCCATATTTCAAAAATATGTAGCCACATAAGAATCACTATTAATAGACACATAATAATCCAATGCAGCTTTTGTGTTCCCGTGCATACTTGTGAAATCATCGTCACTTAGGAGGCTAGACTTGGTAATTACATTGGTGTAGACAGATGTTAAGCCTTCAATTTCCATCAGACCATCCCCAGCTGCCAAATATATATTTGTGTCTGTTGGAATGGAAAGTGATTGAAGTATGAAGGCCATCTCATTAGGGGTAAGAGGACATTTTCCCCGTTTTCTCCATACGTGGGCTAACTCTCCAGTCCATGGTTTTCTATCTCCTCATGCCGCTTCAATGGCTTTGACAGAAGATGGAGAAAGACCTGAGTATTCACATTGGCTGTGTGCTACCATGTCAGGTTCAAATCGAAGGTGAAGTGAGAGAAAGGGTTTGGGTATGGCTTCTAAGAGCTCAGAAGCCTTGTTCTCCAAGGATCTAGTGAGGCGCAACACACTGTAACAAGCTTGAACATCAAAGATATGGTGGCATTTTTTTTTAATCACTATTATTATTTTTTTAAAGCACATATATATGGAAGTTAAACCAATCCTGTTAGACATCAAAACTCATATGAGAAAGATAAAGATGTTCAGTCAACTTTCAATTTATCTTTTTTTTTTTTTTTTTTCAAGTGTATAATTAACGCAAGTCAAGTACAAGGGTGTATATGGAAAAAAAAAATCAAACAAACAACATAGGCTAAAACATAAAACAGTTATAATCCCAGGGAGTCCATAAACTCTAGGAACCCCTCAATTGAAGAGGACATTCAACACAGTATCCACTCATATAGACTCCAAATACACATGCTTCAACTCATCTGAGCTCCTGGCCCTCAAATCACCTTTTCTTTCTCAGCACTAATTGAAAGTTTCCTAAAATATGAAACAGGTATACACACAAGACCCAATCAAAGATACGTGGCCAGTGCCTCAAATTAACATGTTGAAACCAAACCACATATTGCATTTGACAATTCAACTCTATATCATAGAACTATTGGCCATTATACATCTCATTAATCAACCTTCTCCGAGTGGGATGAATTTCTCAGTCACAACAATATGGTTCCAGTGTCACCACTAAGCAAGAAAAATAGAACTACAAAGTAATACTTATCTCTTCTTTGGCTCATTGCTGGTGTAATTGAAATATAATGATGTTCCAGCAAGGATGGAAGAACACTTTCAATGTAATCAAATTGGCCTTTGTGTTTGCTACAGTCTACTCAAAAAGGTTCTTTTGATGCAATTTCTGGTGGCAACTCTTTGACAACCTTAATAAACCCATTCATCTGTTGAATAAAGTAGTCAACGTCAAATACATCTGCAAAACCACTAAGGTGAAACCAAATGGTTATAAAAGGATACTGCCTTAGTAAAAAGATGATAAATTTTATAAGATTATGAAAAATAAAAGAATAATGATTTTTACTTATAAAAAAAATAATTGAAAGAAGAAGAACAGCATTACTCTTTTTGCTTGAGGAGACCTTTTAGCCATTGACACGTAATATCATACAATTAGAACAATTTTATAAGATCAAATCGTAGATAAAAGAAGGCTTATTCTATACAATTCATCAGACTAAACTGCTGAAATGAGAGAATGATCAGAATATAGGATGAGAAAAACACCTATCAAACCATCTTGTTAGCCTTTGAGAGTTAATTAAAAATTATAATTGAAGCTGTTGAGAAGTGGCTTAAGTATCATAGGGGAGAATTACTAGTTATTGCATTTAAGTGCAGTACACAAGAGCAGAGATCAAACTTAGGGTGGAAATCAAGCTCAAAGGCAGCAAAACCAAGCAATCTTCTACAAACTAGTGATTGTCTAGGAGCTGAAACACTTATTAAATTGTTGAAGAATTGCTCAAGAAGCCATGATGTAAGTCTACCAAGCAATGACCATATTTTTTGTTCACAATGACTTACATGTGTCCCATTGACGATATAGCATTATGCTTTTTATTGTACATGTGCTGTGTTGTCTTGATCTGCATGCACGCAACATTGAATTTTTTTGAACAAATTAGTTTATATGATAGCATGTGGAGTTTGCTTGACTTGCTATATCTCACTCTACTTGGTTGGATGTTAGTTATTGTTACAAAGAGTCTTTGTGCAGTTTTTTGGAAAGTAAATATTATGGATGAGGTGAAATAGGTTTGAAAAGTTGATAATTATTCAGTTGATATGAGTCAGTTAGATCATTTTTTATGCAATACTTATTTCTTTTGTTCTACTGGACATCAGGCAAATATACGATTAGTTGACCAAAACCTAATGTTCTCTTTAAGGAAGTTTTGTTCTCAAAGTATGGCCTTCAAAACCTGTGTTAATGGTGTTTTAATTCCACATATTAAAGCTTCTCAATGAGGAACCATGGTGAAGATTATTTTACCATATTTTTTTTAATACTGAATGGTACTTGTTATGCTGTATTTCTGAATTTGGGTTTTAGAGTTTGAATAATAGTGCCAGCCATATTAACAATTGTGCTTTGTTATTTATGGCAGATCAAGAAATCAATTACAGTTGGTAGTATTGGCCTGCCTAATCTTGGTAAGAGTAGTCTCATTAATAGCTTAAAGAGACCCCATGTTGTCACTTGTCAATGTTGGTTCTACTCCTGGCTTAACAAGATCTATGCAAGAGGTTCAGTTAGACAAGAATGTAAAATTGTTAGACTGCCCTGGTGTTGTGGTGATTAGATCTGGAGCAAATGGTGCATCTATAACTCTTAGTAATTGCAAAAGAATCAAGAAGTTGGATGACCCGATTGGTCCAGGTGAGTGAACTCATCCTTTGTCCTTGTGCTGGTTTATTTTCTATTCTGTTTGAGTACCTTTTCATGTGGCAAAGGAAATACAACATTCTATTCCTTCATTAATTCAAATTCTCCCTCCAACTGCCTTTGTATGTAAGGAGATTGCATATATAGAATCAAGGACAATAAATGTTAATTAAAGAAGTTACAGTGACATCAAATTCTATTAATATGTATTCTCCACTATCTATTAAGCTCAATTGGCATCTCCTGGTGTTTCTAACAGAGACGCCTAGGTTCAAATTCCCCCACCCCCAACTATTGAATTATCAAACAAAATTATTTACAAAAAAAAAAAAAAACATATATATATATATATATCTATTTAGAAATTCTGGTGCATATTTCTTTAGGAAGAAGTCCTTTGGATAGTAAAATTTTTGTGAATTCTGTGTTATTATATTAAGTCATATCAGCAGACTTTGATATTATACTGTTCCTGCCCCATCTGTGTAGTGAAGGAGATTCTAAGGCGTTGCCCACCCAGCATGTTGGTAACTTTGTACAAGCTCCCTAGTTTTGACTCGGTCGATGACTTCCTTCAAAAAGTGGCTACTGTTAGGGGTAAGCTGAAAAAGGGTGGTGTTGTGGATGTGGAAGCTGCTGCAAGAGTTGGTCTGCATGACTAGAATCAAGGTATGTGTTAGGTGTTTATGGTTTATGTGCCCCGGGAATATGTAAACAAACAAAGGGATAACAAGAAAAGCAAATTGTAATATATAAAGATGCAAAGTGATGTTAATAATTTAGGTGTTAGAGGTGTTGAGTTTGATTCTCAGAATGCCCCTAATTATCTATTGTTTTACTTATATAAAAAAGTAAGTTAATAATTTGATTTTTTGTAGGTAAGATTCCATATTACACTATGCCCCCAATTAGGAATCAAGAAGAGCCTTCAAAGGCCAAGATTTTTTTTGAGCTTGGGAAAGAATTTAACATTGATGAGGTTTATGACACTGAATCTTCATTCATTGGAAGCCTCAAGTCTGTTGATGATTACAACCCTGTGAAGTTCCTCTGAGTTGCCCCCTCAATTTTGATGAGGATTTACTAGAGGTTTGTGAGCTCTCTTAGTTTTAAGCATCTATTTATGGTCTTAGGCTGTGAAGTGACTTTGGGCGCTCCAAATCTCCACCCCCGAGAGGAGCACACCTCCTCATTGTTTTCATTATACATTGTTTTCTAAATGTATGAAACTAATATGTTAAGGTACAACTCTTTTTTGCATTTTCATGCATTAGAATGATGAACCAAAACATTCAATCCAAAGTGGTGAAGGCCCCAAAGACATGGATAATGATGGTGACAATGTGTCCGTGGCATTTGAAGAAGATGAAGAAGGCAGGAACAAAGGAAAAACTGCTACTGTCAGGCAGAACGAGAAGTAATATGCGGTTGAAGGTATGCTTAATATAAAGATGAAGAAAGCAGAGAAGAAGAGAAGGAAAAAAGCTGAAAAATCAATCCCAGAAGATGCCATGGACGATGATTATGACTTCAATGTCAAAAAAAGATCTGCCATGGATGTTGGTGATGAGGATGATGGTAATCAAATATTCATTGATGAGTGATGGAAGACTAAAAATGGCGAATTTATTTTGGTAGAGTCTGGCAAATTTTGGTAGAGTCGGCAAATTTTGGACAGGATAAAGCGAGTTAATTGAGTATTGTGATTTGGCTACCTATTGGTTCATTGAGTGATTCTTCCTGGTGTTGCTGATAGTGTAAGAATAATTGCAGTTTCTTAAATATCTGAGCTGACTTTTCCAAAATCCTATAAGTTCTATATTGCCTTTTTCTCATCACTGTGATAAGTAACTTCGTAAGCATCCCTAGAGGTCAAGGAAAACACAAAATCAGAATATAGGACCTTCCTGAGAGTGGGAGAAAGGGGGAAAAGATAATAAATAAATAAAAAAGAAAAAGAAGAAGCAATGCAAAGAAGAATGAGAGATGGGAGCTAAAATACATAATAAGAAGGGCTTGGGCTACTCTTTTTGATTGGCCCATGGCTTGGGGTTCTTCACAATGTTCTGATATTTCTGAGTTTTTAGATTCTCTTAGATCTTGAATTTTATTTATTTGTATTCTTATGATCCTCTGTGTTCATTATCTTGAGCACAAGGTTTTGTTTCTTTATCAATAAAATTGAATTCTTGCCAATCAAAAAAAAAAAAAAAAACCATAATAAAGAGGAGGAGAAAATAAGAGATGGGGGAGTTTCATATGCCATGCATGCTGATTTATTGCATTTGCAGCAGTTTATACAGAACACTGTGTGTTTTTATATATGATTTTTGGTAGATATGATCTGTCCTTGGCATGTTTAATACTTTGTGTAGCCTTTTGGATTGCTAGATAATGGTCTTTGGATCAACTGAAAACTTCATCTTTTATGTGTTTTTGAACATCTGTTGCTATTGTTATCTATCTGTTTCAATTGAGTTCTCATTCATAGTTTCTCTCTAGGGTGATGTTGAAATGAATCTTAATATGTAAGACTTAGAATTCTTAACTTTAAATTCATTGCTTATGGACTTCAAAAACTTATACTCACCTTTTTGTTCTTTATCTGTTTCAATCACGATATGAGAGGTCATGGTGATATTTGATTTCCTTAATTGATGTTGGTTCTGCTAATAAAAAAAATGATTTTGGTTCGTTTATGGTTGATGCTATTCTGAGTGCTTTTTTCTTCTAAAGGGTATCAATCCCTGAGCTAAAAGACATGTTAAATGTGTTAGGATGCTAAGGAAGAGAAAAAAATGGGGATAAGAAATTGATTTCCATTTTACATGTGAGCTTGTACATTGGTCAAACTTGCCTGTCTTTCTTCCATGATTCAATAATGCTTGTTACCCATTCATGTATTCTCAAATACCTTGGACATCTTTGATTGTTCACATTTTAACGTGAGTGCTAATTTGAATTGGTAATATCCTCCCGAATGATGTAATTTTTGGTCCCCATATCACTTGCGTGGTTGGCAAAGTGTGGATGTCCAGGTGCTCCTTAGAGATATGTGGCTCTAGTTGCTTTTGTGGCTAGGGCCCTTCTTTGCCATATTTCTAGAGAGATGCTTTTACAGTGAACTTTTAATGGAAGAACGATATTCTTATATCTTAGAAAGTTAAAAGTGTTACTTTTGAAGGACTAATTTTAAATTTTAGGAGGCTTCCTATGCAAAATAGGTTAGTTTTTTGTTGACATTTAAGAAGAATTCCTCTTTATTTGGTTGATGAGAAATTCTATTCTCTAAAAGAGATCAGCTTGTGCACTTTGCTAGATTAAATATTCTTTGCAAGACAGAACTTCAAGGTGTAAAATATCTTTTTCCTTACTTCATTGATAATATCATGTCTTATTTCAGAGTTCATATCTTTTCTTTCCCTGTTTCAAGCTATTCATGTAATTGCTGATTCTTTGGCAGTGGTCGAAAATGGAATCCTCTTCATCAGAGATTAGATAGCTACGACTACACTGTGAAGCAACATGTCGTTGGATCTCTTCTGTTTACACCACTCTTACTTCTCTTACCAACTACTTCGATTTTCTATACCTTCTTTAGCATTGTGAACACAACCATTAGCCGTATATGTATACTGATGGAAGTCACTATCTCTGTTATTCACGCGACACCTTATATCAAAATATTCCTTTGGTTTGCAAGATGAAGAAGATTTCCTTCTGGGATAAGGTTTGAAATTGTATCTTGTCAGAGTAATCTGATTGATGATACTGCAATTTGTAGTCATGATAAATTTGATTATTCATCAGAGAATTTGCATTGTAATCAAAATGGAGAGAAATCTGGTATTCTGGTTTCATTTCTACACAGCAACTTCTTGAGTATAGGTGAGGGAGGCATCTAGCTATATTATCACTCGTGATTTTATTTAGTGATGTTTCTGTAGGGATGAGTCTTAATAAAGCCTCTCATTTCAAGACTTGGGCTTTGCTAAGGAAATACTCTCTCTCTCTCTCTCTCTCACACACACACACACACACACACACATATGTTTATATTTTACCATGTCACACCTATCTTTGACTGTCAATGTATGTGGTGTTTTTTTGCTAACCATAATTGGAAATTATATTTCAGGAGAGCTTGTTGTGCCTCACTATAGAAATGTCTTTTCTGGGGTTTTTGGTTATTTTTTTGTTAAATTTACTTATGGTGTACTCACTGGGAAAAGATGTGTCTTCTTTCCCTATTTAGTTTTCTTCTTGCTGCTCTATCGTTTTGTAGTTACTGAAATTCAAGAATTGTTCTGCATGACTGGAATCAGTGTATGTGTTAGGCATTTATGGTTTATGTGCCCTGGTAATATGCAAACAAACAAAGGGAGAACAAGAAAAGCAAATTGTAATATATAAAGATGTAAAGTAATGTAATAATTTGGGTGTTAGAGGAGTTGAGTTTGATTCTCAGAGTGCCCCTAATTATCTATTGTTTTACTTATATAAAAAAGTACGTTAATAGTTTGATTTTATGTAGGTAAGATTCCATATTACACTATGCCCCCAATTAGGAATCAAGGAGAGCCTTTAGAGGCCAAGATTGTTTCTGAGCTTGGGAAAAAATTTAACATTGATGAGGTTTATGACAATGAATCTTCGTTCATTGGAAGCCTCAGGTCGGTTGATGATCTCAATCCTATGGAAGTTCCTCCGAGTTGCCCCCTCAATTTTGATGAGGATTTACTAGAGGTTTGTGATCTCTCTTAGTTTAAAGCATGTATTTATGGTCTTAGGCTGTGAAGTGACTTTGGATACTCCAAATCTCCATCCTCGAGAAGAGCACACCTCCTCATTGTTTTCATTATACATTCTTTTTTAAATGTATGAAACTAATACGTTAATGTACAACTCTTTTTGTATTTTTATGCATTAGAATGATGAACCAAAACATTCAATCCAAAGTGGTGAAGGCCCCAAAGACATGGATAATGATGGTGATGATGTGTCCATGGCATGTGAAGAAGATGAAGAAGGCAGGAACAAAGGAAAAACTGCTACTAGCAGGCAGAATGAGAAGTTATATGCAGTTGAAGGTATGCTTAATACAAAGATGAAGAAAGAAGAGAAGGAAAAAAGCTGAAAAATCAATCCCAGAAGATGCCATTGACGATGACTATGACTTCAAAGTAGATTATGTCAAGAAAAGATCTGCCATGGATGTTGGTGATGAGGATGATGGTAATCAAATAATTGGTAAGGTGCCTATGTCTGGTTTTGAATTCATTGATGAGTGATGGAAGACTAAAAATGGCGAATTTATTTTGGTTGAGTCGGCAAATTTTGGACAGGATAAAGCGAGTTAATTGAGTATTGTGATTCGGCTACTTATTGTTTAATCCCATGCTTTTCTATTCCCTCTCTCTCTCTCTCTCTCTCTCTCAAAGATGAAGAAAGCGGAGAAGAAGAGAAGGAAAAAAGCTGAAAAATCAATCCCAAAAGATGCCATGGATGATGACTATGACTTCAAAGTATATTATGTCAAAAAAAGATCTGCCATGGATGTTAGTGATGATACTGCAGCAAATGTAAAAATAAACTTAACAAGGGAGGCTCGAAGATGAGATTAGTTCTTCGTTATTTTTTTTGGTGCTGGAAAAGAACCATGGCATATTTTAAAAATAGGAATATGCATAGAAATTAAATAGTTATAAGTCTATTACAAGATCTGCCCTTTTTATAAAGGGTTGCCAAATTCTCCACCACAAGCAGTGGGTTATTGGATAAAACATAAGTACTAATTACAAAAATTCCGAGTTTAGCAAGAGCATCCGCACAGTAGTTTGCTTTGCATAATGAGTGCTTAATTTGGCTGTTAGGGAAGGTCTTCGAAAGGTTCTAGTGAGTGATTGGCCATAAGATTTTTCATGAGATGAAACACAATCAATGAATCAAAGCATCCAGCTCTACATCCAAGTTAAAAATTCCAAGGTCTTTGGCTAAAAAGAGGCTATCCTGGAGAGCACAAAATTCAGCCATAACCCTGGTTAGTGACCTGAATATCTGGCAATGCCTTTGATCCAATCACCATTTCTACTTCTTAGCAAACCACATCCACTTGATTTGCTTGGATTTCCAAGAGATGAACCATCAGTTTCAAGTTTAACTAACCCATCTTGAGGTTTACTCCATGAAACTACAATACAAATCTTGGTGGATATCAGCCTCGGACTCTTACCAATTGCAAAGAATTTTGCCCCTCTTTTAATGCAAACTTCATGGGATTTTGCGTTTATGACACCAGCACATACATTCAAAAGGGATTCCAAAAACGCTAGTAGGTAATTTGATCAACTTATTTCTTTTGAGTGCAACTGGTGAACATCACTCATCAAGACGTGTGATAGTGTGAGAATTGGTGTATGACTAATCGCAGGCTTACGCAATGTGTGAGACAGTTACAATTTTTTGTGTCAATATTTTTTTTAAATTTTTTATCAATAAAAAGTTTGGTACTTCGTTCAACCACACAATATAGTCATCAACATAAGGAGTTTATTTCACGCGGCCTTGTTTTGTCATATCAACTATTTTGAGTGTTTATATGAAACTATATATAATCATTCTTGTTAGAGAATGGAGAGGACAATAAATTTATTTATAAATAAATTTTTGCCATGGTATGTTGAATAATTTATACATTTCAAGATGAACTTCACATATCAATAGAAAAACTTATCTTGCAATGTATAAGTTATAAATACAACATTAAGCCTTCTTTTGAAAACTTTAATTTGTTTAGTGTTAATTTAATTTATTTGTAAATTGATTAAGGGTCTGTTTGGATACTACTTATTTTGCTGAAAACTGAAAATAATAAAAAAATAATAATTAAAAAGTTACTGTTCACAAAGAAGTTACTGTTCATAAGCCTAAATGTACTGTTCATGGTCCATGAACAGTACAAAAGGCGCTATCCAAAAAAAAAAAAACGCAAAACGTAGGATGCTTTTCAGCTATCCAAGCGCTCATTAAGACAATAACAATTTCCAAAAAAAATTATTGAAATCTTCTTTTGAAAACTTTTGTACTCATATTTTAGTACATAATGTTATGTTGCCTAACCTAATGCTATTAAGTTGATGTGACATCAGGATGCTTTAATTAATTAGCCTAGTGGAGGTTTTTCTCTACAAATGTAACTTAAGTCATTCCGACATCAAGTTAAATGAGAACATGTTATCATAGATAGTAATTATATTTTAACTTTTAAGGATGATTTCTTACCCTTGATTATACTTGTCTTATGATATGACTGCATAGTTATTTATTTATGTTAGCAATTGAAGATCCAAATGTATCTTCTAGTCAAGTGGCATTTTATTTTCACTATTGCACAATTGAGACAGCTTTAGAATTTCAATGGTGATGGTCATCCATTCACTCAAAGTAGACCGAATTGGACCGAAGTAGATCAAAATAAGCCAAATTAGACCGAAGTGGACTGAAATAGATAGAAGTAAACCGAAATGGACTAAATGGACAAAAATGGATCTCAAGGACGTAATTGGACCTAAATGGACTGAAATGGAAAAGATTAAATCGAAATGGACCAAATAATACCTAATTGAATTGAAATTGACTTAACTAGACTGAGGTGTACTGAATTAGACCGAAGTATACCAAATGGACCTAACTAGACTGAAATGGACAGAGTGGACCCAATTGGACAGAATTGAAAGAAATATGAATATTTATTTTTTAAATTCAAGAAGTAAAGTGACCCTTTGTGCATGTTATTTTTATCAGAACATGGATGAAGAAAACTGGTGGTGACCTTTTGACTTTTGTGTTTGTCAAACAAACCTCCATTTACAACACATGAAAACAGTGCGGGGGAAAAAAAAGTAGAACTAGCACTAGTTATCTAAACCTCAGCCATATTACATAAAATAAAAAAGTTCGTAAAAAGCTGTGTTAATTTTATGAAAATTCGTAGACACTAGTTAAGTTTTCTCTTCATGTAAATTATGTCATTATTTATTATCTTCTCCATATTTAATTGCTCACCATGAAATAAAAATAAAATAAGAAAACAAATGAAGAAAGAAGGTTATGTACGTATGGGTAGGGTACTTGAGTTTAGGTCTGTAAAAGAGCCAACTTTTGTCGAGTAGTATATGTTCAAGCTTGATTTGTTAGTAAAAGTCAAAAGTTCAAGCTTGGCTTGAGCTTGAGACAAGCCTAAAATATTACTTGAGCTTGAGCTCGTGAGAAAGCCAAAAAGTTTGAGCTTGACTTGACTTAGCTTGATTCATTAGTCAAGCCAAGGTCAAGCTTAATATCAAGCTCAAACTCGAGCTGAGATCAAGCTTTTGAGCTTGAGATCCAACAAAGAAGCCCAATAGAATAGTATTGTCATGGTGCTAGATCATGGTGAGGTGTGAGGTTCCTATAGATATGGAAGTGTGGGCCGGGTTCCCATATATACCGTTTAGGGTTGGCATGTGGTTTTTATGGATGGCACATGAGAGGTTCATGGATGACATGCTAGTAAAGAAAAAATCCCATAGGCAAAAAGGGAGCAAGTATGACTTATTTGTTGCCCCAAATAGAGGTTCGGAAGCTCATAGAGAGGCAAATACTTACACGTGAGATAGAGTTGTTGGTTATAACATGCGAGCGAAGTTGAATGAGTGATTAATATATCATAATTGGGCCCAAACATGTAAGCTTATCTTTTCAGGTTTAAGTGGTGTTTATGTAAGTTATATTAACTACTCAATTAGAAGCTCTCTAAGACAACATTTATGGACTAAACTTTGTGCATCATCAAAGTATATTAGAAGTTAACTATTATTCCCCAAAAAAACATATTACAAATGTAGTAAAAAAATTACCTATCTTAAAATTTTATAAATCAAGTTTAAAAAATGAAACAAAACACTTTTAGGATCCAAAACTCAACAAAACCACGATTCAAAACCAAAAAAACCCAACAATTTGTTTTGCTTTTAAACTTGGCTATTAAAGTAAAGATTATCACTCACTTGCTATTGCACACTCATTGTAACCAAACTGTCACTTGGACTAAAATTGTGTTTTAACTAAAATTGCATTTCAAAACTCGATTTCAAAGGGAGTGTTAAGTGTGTAGTCAAAGAAGTGTTGGTAGCTACCTACAATTTAGATAGGAGGAAAATTTGAAAAAAGAAAAAGAAAAAAAAGAAGAAATTTTGATTGGACAAAAATTATGAGTTGGTGGTTGGTAGTGGTAACTTGGTAAGTGAATCTTATAATGAAGGACGAGGATTACCTTTTCCTTTTAAGCCAAGGTTTTATCTCTATTTTCTCCTCGATTTAGGGAGATTAAATTTGATAAGCTCAGGCGAAAGACACTTGCAACACCCTTTTTCAACCAAACAATGAAAATAATGAGTGTTCTTTCTAATTTTCTCTCAATAACAAATGCTAAAGAATAATTGAAACAAGATCAATACATGTAATTTGAACATTAACCTATATCCATATGAATTGTGGTCATTTGACATTATAGTTGTTTCTAATTCCAAATAATTTCATTACACAAGGAAATGTTATTATTTGAGCAATGTTTGCTATTAAATAAAGAGTGAGAATTTTGGAGGAGATGCCACCCCTACTTGCCTAGAAGAGTCCTGTTATAAGTGTGTGTTTGACTCTAAATTAAAAAACTAACTTATTTTATTATTCGGTTTTTTTTTATTCATGGACCCCACTACAGTTTTTGGTACTATTAATAGGTTCTACTATACTATTTCAGCTAACCTTTACCTTTATCTATAGTATTTTCAGTAAAAAATTTTCAGTTTCAGTAAAATAAGTGGATCCTAAACAAACCTTTAACAATTCTTTGTCCCTAAGACCTAGCTTGCCTGCATGTTTTGGTTGACACAGGGTTGACCAATGTAGCCAATGGATTTTTATGTCCAAATATGTTCCTTTTATCATATTAAAAGAGTAACTTTTTAAGCTCTTGCAAAAGACAGTAGCCAAACATTTCTCATGATCTTTGATGATGCTGAAAAAGTCACTAGTAAGCTGCACGCACTCCCAAATCGAAATAACACCTGCAAAACGAAAAGAGAAGACCTAACAGAGAGCACCGGTGTGGTGCTGGTCAAAAACCCTCCGAAGGTCAAGTTAGAGTTTTTCACAACCCTAAAGTGCCAGAGTCAAGTTAATTATGCGTACCTTGATTTACGAGAGTTTTGGAGTATTTATATTGGTGTAGGGTTAATCATCCATGCCTTGGCCAGGAAACCCTTTCCTTTTAGGATAACACCTCTTCGATTCTGCATACCTTATAGAGTTCTTTTCCTTATAGGAGTCTTTTGATTATGGTGAAATGTGTAACGCAAGAACTCTCTTTATTCATGTTTGTGTGGAGATCAAGCAAAGCCATATTAGACTTATCGCGAGATGCAAGTTGATTCCAATTAGGAATCCTTAAAGCCTAATCAATACCAACGGAGGCCAAATGTTACAACCATCCACTACGTGTCCTTGTAACATTGACCCGTTGACCATCCACATGTCAATACCGTACCGTCATGCTTCACGAAGAAAGATCCGTCTCCTATTTTATCCTCTTCAATCTTAATCTCAAGAACCCCCCAAATTTGTTGGACACTCGTATTTTGAGAGAGGAAAATGGTTGTCTTAGATATTAATTACTCAACGTCTCCACCAACTTCTCACAATTTTGGGCTGTTGCTTGACAAAATGACAGTATATTATCAGCAAGAAAAACTTGGATGGGCTTGGATTCCCTGCTAGTAGCAATCCCTCTTACATCTCCTTCCATATCAGCCTGTCTCAACTCTTAACATGGAAGACATTCAACATAGAGAATAAGCAAATAAGGTGGCAAGGATCACCTTGACATATGCCTCAGATTACTCGAAAATAATCCACAAGTTACACTGTTCAACCTCACTGAGTGGGAGGTAGAAGACAAACGCATCATGATTAGAGAGCATTTATATTATCTTGTGTAATAATTCTTGTTTATTTTAACATAAATACTTATTTTTTTTATTTTACACAATTATTTTTCAAAAATCTCTAATTGAGAATATCTATTCTAAATGCTATTTCAATAAAATATTCATTTTTCATTCACATACCACTTTCTTAAAACACTCATATCACTCACGCACAGACACACACTAACTGATAAAGTGAATTGAGAATGAATAAAATATGTCTTTATACTTGAACAGACATACACCAATGCACTAATGCAAGTGCTTTTTAAGACTGATGTAAATTTTAGGCCTATTTTGCATTTAGTCTTATTCAAGACGTTAATCGATTTTTGATGTAGGTGAGAATTAAACCCTAAATCTTTTATTCAATAATTATAGACTTTACTAATTGAGCTAACTGAAATTTATACTTTTATCAGTATTTTGAAAAAACCTAAACCTAGCTATAAGAGCTTCCAAAAACTTCCATTCAATCATATTGTAGGCTTATTCATATCTAAATTATTTAGTGCCGACCAACCTTTCCATTTTTCTTTCTACTGATTGAATGTAGCATCTAAAGGGCAAGTAAAACATTATCAAAGTTTTTAATTTTTTAAGTATTATTTATTTATTTATTTATTATTTAAATAATTCTATAATTACAATGCAATGAGGAATTAAAATACTGAATGTTTTCATTAAAAACACCAATATAACCATGGGTAACACGATTTTCAATCTATTAACTAACACCTTCAAAGTTAGGATAAGTAAAATATTTGTGGAAATGGAAAATATGTGTTAAGGTTAATAGTTAGCAACTTGGCATATCTTAGTATTTTCAAAACATCTAGGATTTAAATTACTTCTCCTTTGCTTGAATAGCAATATAACTATGGGATTATAATAAAATAGAAAATAGTGGGCAACATGTGGCATGATCTCAACACAAATGACACAACTCTGGTTATTACTTATTACTTATTTCTTATTATAACCATACAACCTGCCAATACTTTTTTTTTTTAAATTTCCATAAAAAAACTTTAGAAAATAATCGAGAAGGGGTCACTTATAGAAGAAAATTTTGAAACTTCAAATATCAAAATGACATCAATTTCACATTAAAAAAAAAAATGACATCAATTTAAAAGTTGAGGGGATGAGTTACAAGTTTTGGAAATTTTTGATTGGTCAAAATGACACTATCACTTAAATTAAAAGAAATAAAATATATTTTAGCCCAAAAAAAAAAAATTCTAAAATTAAAATTAAAAAAATAAAAACTTGAAAAATAGAAGATATAAAAAAAAAAAAATAATAATAATAAAACGGCCCTTTACAGAAACAGTAGCTCTCCGGCATTATAAGACGCACACACAAACATAAGCAATAGAATAAAACGTGGGTTTGCTTTGATTTTTGTAACTGAGGCTCAGAGAGAGAGAGAGACTGTGAGAATGGGTTGGATCGGTGAGACAATGGACTCCATCAAATCCCTTCAGATCCGACAGGTCCTCACACAGGCCATCAGTCTTGGTTCGCTTCCAATTCTTCAATCTTTTTTTTTTTTTTTTGGTTTCATTTCATTGATTCGTGTTTGGAATTGGAATTTTATGTGTTTTTTGCTGTCTTTGGGTGATAATAAATTGTGGGTATGCATTAAAAATTGAAGCTTTATCGATTTTTTTTTTCTTGTTGGGTTTTCTTTTGGGGCTTAAGAGAACAAAACCCAATTGTTTGTTGAGGCTGATGTGATTCTATATCGCTCATTTGGATTGGGATTTCCAAGTTTTATTGTCTAGGAAACAGAAGCAAAATCAATTGTCACATTCATAATCATTGTTTATATAGGGTTGGGTGATAATTCATGCCCACAAAATAAAGTTATGAGTTTGCTTTTTAGGTTTGAATGCTAAGACAATACGAATAAATACATAAAAAGGGTGATTTTTTTTTTCTTTTTCTTTTATATAAAAAAGATAGGAATCTTGTATTTTTTTTTTTTTTTATAAAATAAATTTGTGATATAAGTTTAACTTTGGATTGTCTTAGTAATAACTTTTAATTGTGTAAACCTCAAGGGGTAGCATAGCACAATGGGTTAGGGGCCATGGAAGTTACTAGTTTGAATCTCCCCTTCCCCTTCTTTTTGGCTACTGTTTACTCTTGGTTCTTGACTTTAACATTTTTACAATTATAGGTCAACATATGGTAATTACTCAAATTTATATTTTTCGAAATTGTGTTCATAAGAAGAAGCAGCACAGTCCAACATATTAAAAAATCAAGCATTATTGTTAGTCAGAATGTTTCAGATTTTATGGAGTTTGAAATCTTATGAACCCTCCAAAAAGTGGCTGATTTGCAATAGAACATAATTTTTTTTGATAAATGATTTGCAAAAAGCATAAATTATGGTCCGAAGTCTTTTTTTACATGGTTAATGTGTTATTTTTGGATGAGCTTTTTGCTGAAAATTGGCAAAAGTACAATTGTACACTGAAAAAGTGAGGCTTTAAGAAGCAAACTTGCTGTCGCAAAAAAGCTAATCCAAACTCACACTCTGTATGAGCAGATATGGCTGCAAGGTTATTCATTTTTATTATCCCATTATAAGATAGTTTGCTAATTTTCAGAACCTCTCAGATTGTAAGTTTTTGATACTGAAAGGGTGGTTGCTTTTGAAATGGAGGGGGTTCTCTTTTGAAATTTTGACCATTTTGCTATCTTGCCTTTGTTATAACAATATTGCAAAAAACTGTTTTGTTGAAATGAAAAAAATTTGAATATATTGGTACAGATGTTTCACTTTGAAGTAGAAATCTGTTTGTATATTACCGCTATCATGTTGTGGTTTACTAACCTTTTTGCACAATATTTGTTCGCTTAAATGTTATGATTTTCTCCCAGGGATGATTGTTACGTCTGCACTAATAATATGGAAGGCATTGATGTGCATTACTGGCAGTGAGTCTCCTGTTGTCGTTGTGCTTTCTGGTAGCATGGAACCAGGTTTCAAGAGGGTAAGTCAACCTAATTTGTGAATGCTTCAACATGTTTTTTAATCAAAATTGGTTCTTCATGGAATTGTTTTCAGTGTGACTTGGAATTTCAAGTTTGAAACTATCATTTCATTTATGAAACTACCTCGGTTAGCGTAGAGGAAAATTGCACACCCTTTCATATCCATAAGAAACGAAGAGAAGATATATCTCTTCTATCCTTGTTTCTATCTTTAGGGAGCAGTGACTGGTTCTTTTTTCCACAAAGTGTCTTCTTAGGGTGTTTTTTCTATGGAGAAAGTGCAATTGAGGAGCAATTGCAATTGTGCCTCCAAGAATTTTATTTTAAAATTTCTGCTGCACATGTTTGATATCACCATGTCAATCTTGTTCTCATGCTGCCTAAAAAATGATAACCTTTCATATCATAATGCAGGGGGACATCTTGTTCTTGCACATGAGCAAAGATCCTATTCGTGCTGGGGAAATTGTTGTCTTTAACGTCGATGTAAGTTTCTTCTAAAGTGTTATTTTTTATTCTGCTTGTGGTCATTACTATGTTGGTGTTGTATATATCATTTCTGATAAGATTCTTCTAGTAAACTCACTAGGTTTTTAAAATGTCTTTAGAATACTTTTTGTATCTGTCCTTAAACTCATTGTTTTTATGTATATCAATTTGACAGTGCTTTTTTAAAATTTTATTTTATAAGTAAAAGTATTTTATTAAAAGAATAGACTACATGTACACAGCAATGAACACAAAGTAGCCTAAAAAATAAAGTTTGTATCAAAATAAATTTTTATTTTTATTTTTTGTATTTTGTTTAGGCTACTTTGGAAAATTGAGAATACAAAAAAAGAAAAACATTTGGCTTGGGATGGACAGTAGTTAGAAAGAAGCAATTGATGTATCTTACGAAAATTTTGTGAAAAAAAATAAAGAAGAGGTTTAATTAATTGTTGAATTAATTCACCAACCCCCCCCCCCCCCCCCCCCCCAAAACAAAAAAAAAATGGAAGAAGGGGGAGTTTTTTTAATTTTATTTTTATACTTTTTTTTGTTTGATCAGAAGATGGGGGAGTATTTCTTTGATCAGTTTTCCATTCCAGCCTAGTAATACTTAATGTCAACAGGACCTGCACCTTTCATTTTCTAATCCACATATCCTTTCGACTAATGAGCCATAGAAATTATTCAAGGGATCATATAATTTGTAAATATGTAGTTAGATGGATTTTTATGCTGAGACTTTGAAATTGATCCTATTACCACCATAGTAATTTTATCAGTTACTTGTTAATGGAAAAAAAAGAAAAAAAAAGAGGATCTGTTGGCTGTAACTGTATTGTTTTTGTTTTGAGAAAGGTACCTTCTTTATATAGGGTCATGATCAAGTTTTATATGAGGTAATTTACCCCACTTAATAACTCTCTATTGGATTGATATTTTGAAAATCCTACCATTGGATTTTAGGTTCTCTTTGTTCTTAACACATGGCAACTTGTGTCTTTCACCATTGGATTATAGGTTCTCTTTGTTCTTAATGCACACCAAATAGTGTCAGTTGGATTTAATTGACTATTTGATCCATAGTTCTTATTTTGGGTATAAATTTAAAATTCAAGAAACTAGAAATTTAAATATTTTATAGATGAGATAATTTTTTTTCTTTGATCATCTTGGTATTTCATAAGTGTGAAGGACTTAAGATACAATGTAATCCAATAGATAATTTATCAAAAATTACATCTGGTATAAAGTTATTAAGTGATGTGACATTGAAAAAAGTCTGACCAGGTGTAGTTTGAACTTCTAAAAAAAAAATAGTGAGCAATCGCAATAGGATAAGCAGATGTTAAATAATGAATATAATGTACATGAAAAGGAAACTGAACAAGAAAACTTGACTAGTGACTGAATTTTCATAATATTAACACAATTTTTTACAAACATTTTGTTTTATGTAACGTGTTGAGGTTAAGATAACTAATGCTATTTATATTTTTGTACTATTTTGCATTATGGTGTCATGCATGTATGCTTGTTTAACTTATTTTTGAGTTCTTGTTCTCTCTCTTGAGATCTGCTGCTCTCTTGTTCTTCAACTTCTCAGCCTCCCACCCTCTTTTTTTTTTTTTTTTTTCCAATGCTAATATTTATCTTTTTCATGTATGTATTTGTTCAGGGTCGCGAGATTCCTATTGTCCATCGTGTCATTAAGGTAAACACATTATCCTGACCTTGTACTACACATTGATTTCCATAGAATACTGGTGCCTTTGTTACTGTGGTGGAAGCTATATCAATATGAAGTAATGCACTACGATTATGCTGCTAAAGCTCTTATGTTTTTATCTGAGTTTGTCCCTATTCGAATAAATGACTGGACTCACATAAAGTTGGGTTCTAGCATGCAGCATCATTCGTCCTATTCACTTTTAAGAGTATTAGATTAGATTAGACACTGGGCAATAGAGGTTCTCAATTGGATGCTTGTATTGATATGTCTACACCTGACCCCATAGATGTTGATGCTTAAGGAGGACATGGTATGTTGTGCTTAGTTTTATTAAGGATATTTTGACTTGACCAATGAAGGTAAATTTCAAATTTTTTTTATTACCATTTTAGGCATTAGATCAAACCCCAGAATTTTTAGCTCGTTTGCCCATAGGTCAGGTGCCCTGTAAAGTCTGCCTTGTTACAATCTCTTGCCCTTGGTTCAAGTGATAATAGATTAACTTTTTGGTCAAGTTAATTTTGAGTAACCTGGGAAGTTCTCTCAATTATCTGAAAACTCTCCCCACCCCAACACCCTTAGCTTGCATGGCAGATGCTCAACTCAACTCAACTCAATTAAGCCTTAATTCAAAATGACTTTATTGGCTACATGGATTCTTTTCCAAATTAATTGGGGTTGAGTTGCTTGGAAGAAAGCTGACTTATTTAGATAGGACTAAGGCTTAGTTGAGTAGAGTTAAGTTGCAGTGCTTTGAACAAATACTATGTTGCCAAACAGTGGGTACCGAATATGTCCTTATACAGGGCAGGCTATGATGAGAATGCTGTTTGGTCTGGAGAGCTAGTCATCTCTTTATGCTGCTGTATGGTTGGCATCTGTAGATGTATTGTAACTGATACCTGTTTTCTGTAGATGTCATTAAGATTATTGACCACATTGTTAAAATTGAAAGATATAATTGTTGTAACTCTAATGCATCAAACAGATGGCACCTGTTATGTGATAGTATTTTTGCATAGAATGTTTATGAGAGATGTTCTAGATTAATACAAAAAGTTCATAATCTATAATGGATATAAAAAAAAAGATGCCTTAAGATAGAGCAAGCAAAGAGCTTCATTTGCCAGAAAGTTTTTGGCTTGTGAAATAAGTTGTCACATGACAGGTGAACATGTGACAGCATTTTGATTTCTGAGAGTTGAGTTGTGGCATTTTAGCTTTTGATGCCAAAAGCCAGAAAGAATTGTTTGAAGAACTGACAGAATACCTTGAAGTGTTTACCTTTTGCGTATATGTCAGAGCTTATGCCTTTTCATTAGTAAACATTAATACTGTGTTGTTTAGTGAGTCTTAATAGTTAATTCCTTTTGCAGGTTCATGAACGGCAAGATACTGGAGAGGTTGATGTACTCACAAAAGGTGCTGGCTTTTGGAAAATTGAACTTTTTGATTGGAATTTATTGAGATGTAATCCATGATTGTTATTTTTGGAGGTGGTTATCATTATACATGGGCGGGTCTTAGCATCATAATTCATCTTCTTGCTTTCTCCTTACTATACCTGCTGCAGTTTTAATATGTTAATGATATTAATGCTGTATTTAAAAAAAAAAAAAAATGGTGGGTCATCTGCTGTTATCCTGACATTCTCCCTCTCCATATGTTGCTGTCTATCTCAGGAGATAATAATTATGGGGATGACAGACTTCTGTATGCTCATGGTCAGCTCTGGCTGCAACGGCACCACATAATGGGCAGAGCCGTTGGGTAAAAATTCTAGCAATAGTCTTCTTACTTGATCTTATTCATTTATTTTCATTATTATTATTTTTTGGGTTAATTGCACCATGTTAGCATGGAGGAGTCATCATTTGTTGCAGCCTTGCTGAGAACAACGTGTTTTGCATGGATGCATTTTATTAGCAATTTACATACATAAAGACACCCACATGCATGCATGTGCGCCTACACACAATTGGGGTGCATTTCTGTGGCAGTTTGATGTCTCATGGTTATGGAGTCATCATATATTGGGAAGTCCAATGCCCTGTATGTTCTGAACCTTCTGGCAAATCACCAACTATTTTGCAATGCTGGATGAGTAGGGTGCCTTACAAGTTAGTGACGAGTGGTTTTATGAAGATGGTGTAGATGATCTTGAAAATACTTTTAACCAAGTTTTGTGTTTGACAAGCACAATAGATTGCCACCAGTTTTCTTCATTCATTTTCATATTCTTCTTTTAAAAATAGCATATCCAAGGGTATCTGCACCTTTATTTCTTGAATTTGAAAATAAATCTTCATATTGCTTACATTTCTGTCGCTGGCAGGTTCCTACCTTATGTTGGCTGGGTAACAATTATCATGACTGAAAAGCCAATTATCAAGGTTTGTGTCTCTGACCAAAAGAACTTCTTGTGCACATCTTATTATGTGTCATTCTCTTTTCCTTTTCTAATAAATTTTTTATTATATATATAAAGAAGAAGTTATTGAGAAGAACAAAGAAAAAAAAAATGTTCTCTAGAATTTTGTTTGGTAATTTCTGAAATTAAATGTTTTTTTGCTAGTCTATTTCTGATTCTTAATAATATTATTTCTTAGATTTCATTGTATGTTGAAATTTTTTCCTCTCTTTGGTCAGCATCTGATCGAAGTTTGTTCATAAATGTCTTTGTGGCATCTATGAGTTCCACTTTAGAATCTCAAACTGGAACTCTGTTTGAAGTACTAGAATTTTTTTCATGAAATGTAATAATCAATTTAACTTTAGAATTCTAAAAACTGCAAGGCTATTAAATTTACACAGAAAGTAACATCGGTCATTTCTCTCTTGCAGTATATTCTTATTGGTGCATTGGGGTTGCTGGTTATAACATCAAAAGATTGAAGAATGAAGCGAATTCAAGTTGTGTTTGATCTCCGATACAAACATGTTAAGAACTGCCATCTCTTAGATGTCTCATTTTTCCATCCTTTGTACATTGGATAAGTTAAATTTTAATGATAAATTAAATCAGAATAGTTGGTGAAAATTCTGCCACCTTTATCTAGCTCTTTTAACTAATGTTGCACTCGTTCAGTTGATTAATGCTTTTTGTCAAATTTGATAACCCCTTTCTTGGAGGCCAGGCAAGGATGCGTTTTGTGACAATTAAGGAAAATATCATGTGTGAAGTATTGAGCTTGTTACCACTGCTCTGTCATACATGCACAACTGGGAGAATGGAAAACCTTAATTGGCTATCCATACCAAGCATTATCTCATTGAATCATTTAAGCGTAACTGTATATATGGACTGAACCTTTGCAGATTTTGATAGGAAGAGAACCTTTGCAGATTGCACGGGTTTTGAGTGTTGATGTAGAAACCTTCAGGGCAGATTGCAATATCATGTCATCTTAAAATCTGTAGCATTTGATAAGTTCTTTGGAAGTACTTGTGAAGTTAGAGATTTTCTGCTCTCTACATGAGAGACTAAAGGGTGAATTTTGGATGCATTTATTATCTTATACATCTGATAAATGCATTGTCGCTCATATGTTGGTCCAATAACCGTGTGAGATTTCAGATTTCCCTTAAAAAAAAAACATCATGTGAGATTAGCAAAAAAACACCATGTGAGATTAGCACGCTCGGAAAGGGAAGATGACTCTTTATTTTGGATAAGGAGGGAGGATGACTTTTGGACTAGGGGGGCGGGGGGAAGTGGGGTTTTCAAATAGGGCTATAAATAAGCAAGCCAAGCCGTTCGTGAAAACTCGAGTTTGGCTCGATAAAAAATTTATTCGTATTTGTTAATTCATAAATGAGCCAAGCTTGAGTCTTAATTTTAGATTTGTTTGATAAACAAATTGATCTTATGCAAAAAAAAAAATCTTTGTGAACAATAGTGCTCAATGAAAAACAAGCTGAGCTTAGGTTGGTTTATGGGCTAGGTGATTAGATTGATATGGACTTAATACATAAACTAATATTTTATTAAGTCGTCAATTAATTCAAAGTTGGGACCACATGTGTAAATCAAATGAGCTTGAAAATATGTTAAATATGGGCTTAATATGCTCTTGTATTGTATCGAGTTCAAAAGCTTGACATTAAGCTTGAGCTTGAGCTCAGCTTGATTTATTTCATAAGCTTGGTCTAAGTTGAGTTCAAGCTTTTGGACTATCTGACAAGCTTAAGCTCAAACATAGTTTGTAAGATTGGTTCTAGCTCAAGTTAAGCTTGAACACTTTATATTTGTTATTGAGCTGAGCTTGAACATTTAATAATCGACAAAGCTTGGCTCACTTAGAACCTTTAAAAAAAAAATTAAGATAGAATTTTATTTCAATCTTAATCTAAGTGTATGTGTTTGAAGTTTCCCTTAAAAACTTAAACCCCACTTCCAAAAAATACCTCACAAGTAGTTACATCATGCTAAAGTGTACGGTGGTAGAGCCCTATTTTCAAAGTAAAGGATATTAGCATTTGATAATTTATTGATGTGCAGCTCCCTAACGATAAATGGGCTCTCTTTTACCGGTTAGTCCAAGTTGTTGGTGGGGGTGGTTTGTCGAATAAGATAATAGTATACATTTCTATCCGTGGTGAGAATGTCGCATTAACCTATGATACTAACCCATTTTTGAAAATAGTGTGAAGTTGACTGATTGAAGTAAGATTAATTGGAGGGCTACTTATTCTAATGTTAGCAGCCTAACACATTGTTGGGTTTAAATTGTTATCACAAAACGTCCAATTTGACACCAATGGTTTCCTGTTTCCATTTTCCATTCAGACTCAAGTCCCAGCTAAATAACTTGATTTATGTTTTTTTTAAAATGAAAATTTTGAATAAATTATATAACACTACAAAGTAATTAGATGATCAAAATTAAGTAATTTTGGTGAAGCTTTTTCCTTTTCAAGGTGTATTGTTGTCACAAAAATATGACTAGTTACTTTGCATTTTCTTTAAACATAAAAACAAATCATTAATCTCAAGGAGATAGTTTTGTAGTTTCCTAGTCATGAAATTTATGAGATTTTGAATTCAAAACTTGTAATCCACATCTTGAGGCCGTCCTAAAGGATATAGGATTCTTCCTTGGCACCATATATGACCTACACATAATTATTTTAAAATACGACAGAGTTTGATTCTAAACATGTTTGGGATTCCAACCATCAATAGAAAGATGACATTTGTACTTGTCATATGAAATGTCATTACTCACTTTATGAAACCAGCCAAGTGAGTCATGTGCATTGCATGTACTATTGCCATAACAAAACCCACAAATTTTCCCACAATTTGTCCATATGGCAAGATGTGAGTTATGGAGTTGTGAACTCACCACTTTTATTGCACCACTCACAATTTGCCAAATAAACAAATTGTGGCAAAAGTTGTGGGGTTTGTTATGATACTAGTATTTTTATGATATTTTCATCTGATAAGTTACAACTTATAACGTGAGCAAATTATAACAAAAATTGTGAATTTTGTAGAGGAACTTGTTGTATTTGGGTCCATGATGCCTCCAATGAACAAAAGCCCTGGAGTGAACCCAAAACCCTTCACTTCATCTACCAATCAAGTTCAATCGTTCAACAACATTTTAACACTCATAATTTTTTTTAAAAATTATTATTATATTTAATGTTTTTAATTTTATTTTCCCAGAATAGGGAATTCCAAAACCCAAAAACCTAAACCCCCCAAAACCCCCATACAAAATAACCAAAACTCGGAGCATGAGCTCCTCCCCGGTTCACAGCTCCTACTGAAAAAACGAATGCACCAACAAATAATTTCACTGGCAACTAAACCCACAAGCCGCCTTCTCTCTCTCTCTTACTCCTCCATCCAGCTAAAGAGGCGGCCGCCCCATTCCAGGTGAGGATTTGATCAGACCTTGCTCTCTCTACCAACTAGGCTTTGCCTAGAATGTTGATTTCACCATCTGGGTGTGTTTCAGTTTGAGCAAAATCCTATTTTGGCTTCATATTCTTTCGTATTTGAGTGTTTATGCTTCTGGGTTCTTCAATTTCTTACATGGGTATTGAGTATTTTCTCAAGTTAGTTTCTTGAATGTTGATTTCAGCATCTGGGTGTGCTTCATTTTAAGCAAAATCAGATAAGTTGATTTATTTTTTTGGGTGTTAATGTTTCTGGAGGCTGCAAGTTCTAATGTTGGTATTGGATATTGCATTAGAATCTTGATTTTGAGTGTTAAATAATTTTTGGGATTTCCAATTTGTTTTGAGGGTATTGGATATTTCCTGAGAATATTGAATGAAGTCTAGATTTTGATGGATGTGTATCTTTCAATCTGAGGAGATTTCTAGAATATGCTCTCTCTGCGATATGTTCGCAGATTCTATCATGCTGTTGCTGCCATTTCATCAACTGAAAGCCCTGCAGCTGTATCCAATTGCATTCGGAATCCAAAGCCATTAGAAGAACCTGCTCTTGTGAAACTTAAGAACGAGCGGGACCCTGAGAAGTTGTTCCATTTATTTAAGGCCAATGCACACAATCGGCTTGTCATTGAAAACCGTTTTGCATTTGAAGACACGGTGTCTAGGCTAGCTGGTGCAGGTCGCTTTGATTACATCGAGCATTTGCTTGAGCATCAGAAGACTCTTCCCCAGGGTCGGCGTGAAGGGTTTATTTTGAGGATTATAATGTTGTATGGTAAGGCTGGGATGACTAAACATGCTCTTGATACTTTTTCTAATATGCATCTGTATGGTTGTCGAAGGACTGTTAAATCTTTCAATGCTGCACTTAAGGTTTTGACACAGACACGTGATTTACATGCAGTTGAGGAATTTCTTAATGATGTACCTGTGATGTTTGGTGTTGAACTGGACATAATTTCAGTTAATATTGTTATTAGGGCTTTCTGTGAAATGGGTTTTTTGGATAAAGCATATTTAATCATGGTAGAGATGGAAAAGTTAGGAATAAAGCCAGATGTGATTACGTACACAACACTTATTTCAGCATTTTATAAGGAAAACAGGTGTGAGATTGGTAATGGGTTGTGGAATCTAATGGTGCTAAAGGGGTGTATACCGAATCTGGCAACTTTTAATGTTAGGATTCAATATTTGGTTAATAGGAGACGAGCATGGCAAGCTAATAGTTTGATGGATATGATGCAGAAGCTTGGGATTGCACCTGATGAAGTTACCTATAATCTGGTAACCAAAGGGTTCTGCCAGGCTGGCTATCTTGAAATGGCCAAAAGGGTCTATTCTGCTTTTCATGCCAAGGGGCACAAACCCAATGTTAAGATTTACCAGACCATGATTCATTATCTCTGTAAGGGAAGGGATTTTGATTTAGCATATACAATGTGTAAAGATTGCATGAGGAAAAATTGGTTTCCAAATGTGGATACCATTCATATGTTGCTTGAAGGCCTTAAGAAGAATGGGCAGTTTGGTAAGGCCAAGCTGATCCTGACATTGGCTCAGAGTAGAGTACCTCCTTTTTCTTCAAGCCAATTGGGTGCTTTGAGGTCCATATTGTCCAGGAGTTAGTAGAAAATGATGAACTGGTGAACCAGTAATTGTTTGATTAATGTAACAGGACACAACTCAGCAGAAGCTAGTATTCTTTTTACTCAATTCATTTGTAAATTTGGGAAACTAATTGGATACAGCTTTTTAATGGCTTTACATCATACCAAAGGCAGATCCACTTTACTTCAGTTAATTCGTTGTAACACTTGAATAAAGATCGTGATGAATTGAGAGTTCTAAATGGATGGTGTTCACCCAAATTCTTGTAAGTTCTTTGTGCAGTGACTCTCTCTCTCTCTCTCGTGCATGTGTATATGTGTCATGGGCATACATCAAATGGTTTCACTCAGTTGTTGTAGTTGATTGTGCAATGCCATTCCTTGTTCAATTTTAGTCTCTTCTTTTCACTTTTCCCTTTTCTGCAAGTGCAATGCCATTCTTTGTATTATGAGCAGCAAGTTTGCTCGAGTTCATGTCTGTCTACATTGACCATAGTGAACTACTCTTAATTTCTATTTCAAAAAGCCATAATTTCTATTTCTATCTTGTTTGAAACCAGAATTAAAAAAGAAAAAGAAAAAAAGAATTCCATTCTTTTGGTTGAAACTATTTATTTTCAATTTAAGGAAAGCTAAGCCTTCCATACATTTGATTTAACTCTTGGTTAATGTTACATCACTTAATAAATTTTATTGGGTTAATTTTTTGAAAATGCCACCAGTCAATTAGACATCCTCTTTGTTCTTAATACATGCCAACTTTTGTGTCAATCTGATTTTTTTCATTTTTTGGATAAGTAATTCATGTTGTCTGTAATTAAAACTCATTGAACTTGAAATTTAAATATTTTATTGATTGGATAGTTGTTGATCTCTTATCATCTTTATATTTCATAAACATGTAGAATATAAAGATGCAATGTAATCCAACTGTAGATTCATCAAAAAAACCTTGTTACCATCTCTAGCCCTTGGTTCAAGTGAAAATATCCCAACTTTTTGGTCATGCTAATTTTTTAGTAACTCGGGAGCTTCTCAATTTTATCTGAAACCTCTCCCCACCCTAGCCCCCCTTTTCTTGCATGGAAGACGCTCAACTCAACTCAATTAAGCCTTAATTCTAGTTGACTTTGTTCTGATTATATATATATATGTGTGTGTGTGTGTGTGTCTGTGTATATATATATATATATATATTGGTTACTGAATACATGGATTCTTTCCCAAATTAATTAGTGAGGACTAATGCTTAGTTGAGTTGAGCTGAGTTGCAATGCTTTGAAGAAATAATATGTTGTCAAATAGTTAGTACTGACTCTGTCCTTGTACAGGGCAGGCACTTAGAAGAATGGCCTGAAGAGCTAGTATTCTCTTTAATCTTTATGCCGCTGTGTGGCTGTCATCTTTAAATTTATCATGACTGATACCTGTTTTCTGTAGATGTCATTAAGATTATTGAAAGCATTATTAAAATGGAAAGATATACTGATTGTAACTCTATGCATCAAACAGAGGGCACCTACTTTGTGATAGTATATTTGCATATGATGGTCATGAAAGATGTTCTAGATTAATACAATAAGTTCATACACAAGAATTTTACTATTGTAAACACATTGTACTTTTCTTTTCAATAAACTTCTATTACCTATATATATATATATATATATATATATAAGGTTCATACTTAGAAGAAAAAGCTATCAAAAAATAAAAGAAATAGATGCCTTGAGATAAAGCCAGCCGAGAGTTGCCTTTGCCAGAACTTTCTTGGCTTGTGAAATAAGTTTTGTCACATTAAGGGAATAATTGGGACTGCATTTTGGTTTCTGAGAGTTAAATTGAGGCATTTTAGCATTCAATGCCAAAAGCCAGAAAGAACTATATGAAGAACTGACAGAATACTTCAAAATGTTTACCTTTCGCGTACTTCGCTTATCACTGAGCTTATGACTTTTTCATTAGAAAGTATTAACTTTCATTACTGTGTTGCTTAGTGAGTTTTAATAGTTTAATGTTTTTGCAGGTCCATGAACGACAAGATACTGGAGAGGTTGATGCCCTTAGTAAAGGTACCAAATTTTGGAAAATTAAACATTTAGTTCGGAATTAATTGATTTACTTATGTAATCCCCACTCCCCAGGTTCCTTAAATGAAAGTTATTTCTGGAGGTGGTTTGGTATCATTATACATGGGCTGGTGTTAGCATCATAGTACATGTTCTTGCTTTCCCCTTACTATATCAGCTGTAGTTTAAATGTTAATTGATGATATTAATGATGTATTTTTTTTTTTTTGGAAGGGTCATCTTGTTAACCTAATGTTCTCCCTTTCTATATATTGTTTTCTATCCCAGGAGATAATAATTATGTGGATGACAGACTTCTGTATGCTCTTGGTCAGCTCTTGCTTCATCGGCACCACATAATGGGCAGAGCCATAGGGTAAAAACTCTAGCAAATAGCCTTCCTATTTGATTTTATAATTTTATTTGTAAATTTTTTGGTTTTACTTGCGCCATGTTGGCATGGATTCATCGTCATTTTGTGCAGCCTCATTGACAACAAAGTATGCATATGCATTTTATTTTGCATGATTTACACAGAGACACATGCAAGCACACACACACTTGAGTGGTAAATTTCAAGCGCAGTTTCATATCCCATGGTTCTGGAGTCGTCACTTAGATTAATTGATTGTTTGTTTGTTTTGCTTTGCTGCATATTGTCATCTATATTAGTTAAGGCATGATCCCTTCCTTTGAAATAGATAACAGATTTGATACCAAATCTGATGGTAAATATATGAGATATCATTGTTTGATTAACCATAACTGATCATATCAGTGCAATTGAAAGGAATTTATTGAAGGCCAAAGTGCTAAAAGACCCCCTTAGATTTGGGTCAATTTCAAACTGATCAAAGAGAAGGGGGGGGGGGGGGGGAATTGAGGTGGCAGTATTTGCTTTTGTAATCAACATTTTTATCATGATTCAATGGTAGATCTTAGCAAAAAAGATTGTAATTTGATTCAAAATTATATTCCTTTAATTTTCTTTCGTTTCTTATTAACCAAGCTTATATTTTATTTTAAAATTTATTTTCAAAGGATTTTTTATTAAATTATAATTCTCATGAGTATTTCATTACATTTTTGTTTTAAAATGATATTAAAATTGAGTTTTTTAATTAAGTTCTACCAAAAAAAAAATTTATAACAAAGTGTCACATGCAGTGCACATGATTGAATGAGATGAAGGGGTCAATTTTGTCATCATGGGTCAATAACACAAAATTGAAAAAGAAAAAAAAAGGCACAAAATTGAAATTTGAGGGGGTCTGTTTGAAATTGACCCAAACCATAAGGGGTCTTTTTGCAATTTTTTTTTATAAGTCTTTTTGCAATTTGGCCTTAGTTAAATGCTATGAGCAACACTTAAGGAGTTTTGTGTAATATTGGTTGGGAGCCCAATGGACCATATTGTAAACCTTCTGGTGATATTTCTATCATCACCAACTATTTTGCAATGCCGGCTTAGTACAGTACCTAATTGGTTAGTGATGAGTAGGATTCGTGAAGATGATGTACAAGATCCCGATAAGACTTGAAACCAAATTTAGAGTATGACAAGCACAAGAGGTCACCACCAGTTTTCTTCATCCATGTTCTTATTTTTCTGATAAACATAGCATGCACAAAGGGTCACTTCTTGAATTTGGAAATAAATATTCATATTGCTTACATTTCTGTCACTGGCAGGTTCCTATCTTATGTTGGCTGGGTGACATTTTTCATATGACTGAATAACCAATTAACAAGGTTTGTGTTTGACCAAAAGAACTTACTGAAATATATATATATATATATATATATATATATATATATATATATATATATATATATTGTTTTCTCTAGAATTTTATTTGATAATTCCTGAAGTAACTATTTTATTGCTACTGTTAACATCAAATTCTTAATAATATTAGCACTTAGATTTTGTTATATGTATACAAATTGCCCTCTCTTTGGTCAGCATCTGATTGAAGTTTGTTTATAAATGCTTATTGTGGTATCTACGAGTTCAAGTTTGGAATCCCAAAATTCAAAATCTGTTTAAAGTATTGAATTTTTTTCAAATAACATGTAATAATTGGTTGACCTTAAGAATCCCAAAAATGCAAAGCTATTAAATTTATACAGAAAGTAACATGTGCAGTTTCTCTCTTGCAGTATATTCTTATGGGTGCATTGGGGTTGCTCGTTATAACTTCAGAAGATTGAAGAACAAAGTGAATTCATGTTGTGGTTGATCTCCAATTTGTACGGTTTTGCAGCTGCCGTATCTTATGTGCCATTTCTCCCATCCCTTGTACATTGGACAAGTTAAATTTTAATGATAAATGAAATTAGAATAATTCATAAAAGTTTTGTTATCTTTATCTAACTCTCTGGCAAAGATGTAGCACTTGTTTATTGTTTTTTTTTCCCTGTTTAATTTAATAACATTTTCTTGGGGGCTAGGCATGGATGCAATTTGTGACAGTTTAGTGAAAAAACGTGTGAAATATTGGTATTGTTTCCATTGTTCTTTGTCATATACGAGGGAAAATGGACAACCCATATCGGTATGATTTTACACAAAACTCTCTCTTAGAATCATTGAAGCTTTCACTATTTGGATTTTGGATGAAATGAAAACCTTTACATCAACTATTCAATTGTTGATAACAGAAGTGTTGTTGATGGGAAATAAACCGATGATATTAACGTGGAAATCTTCAGAGCAGATTGCAATATCATGTCATCATATAATCTAGTGTTTGACCAGTTCTTTGCAAGTGTTTGTGCCTTTGTGGAGAGAGAGAGAGAGAGAGATCAACTGTAATAGTGTAGTATTCTAAGATCTCAGAAACTACAAGCCCAATAAGTACACTACGCTTGAGAAGTTTCAACAAGGTCGCATTCACAGTGCAACTGGATGAGCTCCATTTGGTCTTAGCGTGATTCAGCTTGGATGGCTCTCCTTCTTTAGAAGCCACAAGATAAGAGCGCTCAAATGTGTGTACAATAGAAAAATATGTAAAATTTACATATTTTTGCCTAAAAATGATTCACATGTATATAATTATGTAAATTTACAAATTTGTTATAGTAATCCTGTAAATTAACACTAACACTATTTACAGGGATGGAACTATGCCTTGACTCCCTGAAATTTTAATTTTTTTAAAAATATTATATATATATATATATATATATATATATATATATTATAAGTGCACAATTGCACCTGGACCCAAAGAAGATTATGGACTCAGGCCCAACGAGCCTTAAACAATAAAATTTGTAGAGTGCAAATCTGTAGCAGGTACTGAGAACTTGACAACAGCTTGAGAGTTACAAACACTTATGAATAACAATTGTTAATTACAAATAGGCCTCCTCGGATGTAAGCCAAGGACCAACTCTGTATTATTTCTCTTTCTTTCTTACAGGTTACAATCCTTAATTTCCTTTCTTTTTCTCTAGAGAGAGAGAGTGAGCCCCTTTAAATACCCCTTTTTCTCATGCCTTTTGGGACCCTGACTAGAAGTTTCTGCCCTACTGTTCAGGGGTCACTTCCCCATTAATGCGGCCAGGGAGGTAGGTGCAGAGTCTTTAATGCGGAGGTGACAGCCTTTACTCTAGATATTTTCCTTAACACTGGTGTATTGAGAAGGTTCAGGGTTTCCCCCTTTAACCATTAGTCTTTCTAGAATTGTGCTTTGACCTTCATAATGAAGCTTTGAATTCTCTTGGGCTTGTCCGAGGAGAAGCTCGTCCCTCGGCCACACCCCTGACCCCGGCGTATGGGCCAACTCGTAAAGCTTCAATTCTGAGCAGTTGGCCCTCCCCGCTAGTCCAAAGCGCCCATATGCCCACTTGGGCCATTTTACACCTCACATATATATATATATATATATATATATATATATATATATATATATATATATATATATATATATATATATATATATATATATAAAAGAATGAAAATTTAAATTAAAAATTATTTATACTTGGTATCCCTAAAAATTAAAATTGATCACGAAAGCCAATAAACACAATAGGCATCTCATTCCTTGAGACTTGCACTATGTGATCAAGTGTTTCCATGTGGATTGTGCACTAATGTGTATTTTTTTTAATTTTTTTTTTTTGTAACTTTAAAACATATTTATTGATTATTTAGCATTTTTTTTTATGCAAATGACTTAAGTTGTTAAGTTGTCTTTGGTTATTTGTTGTCTAATACTTAAAGTTAGAAGTGTGGTTCTTTTTATTTCCTTGGCAATGTTAATTAGTTTTTTAGTTCAATAATATTTGACATATAATTAGATTATAAAATATAACTTATATTTGATTGGAAAATCTAGCTAAAATATTTTCATTTTAAAAGAAAAATGCAAATAATTCAAAAACAACTGGGGGAGTAGACTAAATTTGCCCTAAAGACGTTAACCCAAAGAGAATGGTCCAAGAAGCCCTATCTGTGAAACGGGCCTAGCCCATGTGCCAGTGTGAGATGATCGAGCCCCCCATTGAGAAGAGACCATCCAAACCCATTACCAAGATAATTCGAGAAATTCACCTTCCTGAGAAAACATAACTTAACTAAGTAAGCAATAGGTTGAAACTTTCTTATTTCTTATTTATAAAAATAAATAATAATAGTTTCTAGTACAGTTACCCTTCTCGATTTTTTTAAAAGTAAATCTAAAGGCATACAACAAATAATTGAAAAATTGTTGATTTGATAATTTAACTCATGCTTAAATAATAACAAATATTTGTGTTTACTTATTTTTTTGCTCAATTTGCCAAGTTAAAAGTCATAGTCAATTTTGTCTTTAATAAATAAATGTTTAAAAAAATGCTAATATGCAAAATTAACCCTTTAAGTTTCACCAAAATTCATTTTAGTTCTCAAACTTTACTTTTGGGCAATTTAATTCTCTAAGTTTCAAAAGTGTTCAATTTAAGCCTTCCACTAACTTTTATTGATGCTCTACCCTAAAGTACAATTTTTTAATTAAAAAAAAATAAATTAAGAAATCCACACGAATTCAACAAACCCAGTACATGAAGAAAAAAAAAATTACATCAATCACAACAAAAAATGACATCCAATTCAAGGTTTTGAATTCCGCTTTGGAGACCATTCTAAATTGGTAACTTGAATAGAATATTGCAGTACTAGTGTATACCCATGCACCATTTCGAGATTACGAACTGGATGTACATATATATATATATATATATATATATATATATATATAATATATATATATATATATATATATATATATATATATATATATATATAAATTAATATTTTATTATATCTGACTAACCAACATAAATTAAAATATGATATGAGAATAAAACATATTAAATGACAAATTTGGGGTTAAAAAATCCAACATAGTCCAAAACAGCCTGTAATGGTTCGGAACTAAGAGACCAAAACAACGACAATTTGTTCGAAACACCAGAACAGTCCTGAATAAGTCAGAATTAGACTGAAATGGAATAGGGGGAGTAAGTGCACTTGGTTAAGCACCAGAATGGAACAAATTTACAACCTTGATCCAAATACAAAATTTCAATACTCAAATTCAAAACAAAGCACCAAAAAAAAAAAAAAAACGAACAATAGGATCCAACATCAATCATCACTGCCACATATGATTTACAAATTCGCTTCCCACAAAATCTTAGCCAACCCATCAGATACACACCCAACAGAGGAAATCTCTATGTAACTGAAACTGAAATGAATACTATGTTTGGAAGTTTGGAGGGAGAGGAGAGTAGTGAGAAATGGTTATCTTCCACCTTATTTGAATGTTTTTAAAATTAAAGGGAGGGGAATAATTAGTCTTTTCATAGTTTGTAATTTTATTAATATGGTAAGGGTAAATTTGGTAATTCATTTGGTCAAGCATTTCTATGCACTATTCTCCCTCCAAATCTCTCCAATTTGAAAAAATTAAAAATAAAGGGTTAGAAGTAGTTAGAGCATCCACATCAGCTCGTTTAAATTTTTTGTCTATTTTACACGAAAAAACCTACTTTTTCTATTTTACACCTCCACTTTTACAAAACACCCACATTAGTTTATCTATTCTACACATTTATTCAATAAAATATTCATTCTTTTTACATATTTTATTATTTCTTTCCCTCCCTCACTGCATCTTCTTCGGCGAGCCACTTTCCCTCCTTCACTGCGTCTTCAACAAACCCATTCATCGAACAAAATCAGCGGCAAGATCCTTCAACAAACCCACCGATCCGTCAAGCCAAACCTACCGATCCGTCGAGCCTCACCCACACCCAAACCCATTCATCGCCCACCGATCAGCCACCCTTCAACAAAATCCTTCAACAAACCCACCGATTCGTCGAGACTCACCCACACCCAAACCCATTCATCGCCCACCGAACAACCACCCTTCAACAAACCCACCGATCTGTCGAGCCTCACTCACACCCAAACCTGTTCATCGCCCACCGATCAGCCACCCTTCAACAAACCCACCGATCCGTCGAGCCAAACCCACACCAGAAGAAAAAAAAAAATAAAAAATAAACAACCAACGAATCGGAGCAAGATCGACGCCTCGCAGCACCGCCACCTCCTCGCGATGGCCATCCGGCGACTCAGCTTGCTCGACCTTGTTCTTATTGGCGGCGATGGCGATCGGCGGCCAGAGGAAAAAAATAGATGAGATGAGAGAAAGATAGAGTTGTGCTGTGTCTGAGAGAGAGAGAGAGAGAGAGAGAGAGAGAGAGAGAGAGAGAGAGAGAGAGAGGGAGGTGAGAGTCAGTTGGGAGGAGAGAGAAAAAACTATAAAAAAAATCAAATACGCCTGCTACAGTACCGTGTAAATTTACACAGTACTGTAGCAAAGTGTATCATATAGATGAGTTTAGAGGCACTGCTGTAGAGACTTTTTTGCTCAAAATATGTAAAATTAATGATTTTTTCTCATTTTGCACATTTATACACATTTATCCATCCAATGATGTGGATGCTCTTAGAACCTCTCCAAACCCCTCCAAATCCCTTTCCCTCCTCCCTTGAAAAATATCTAAACAAGGTAATATAACTTACTCTCCCTCCCTCTACTCTCCCTCCATTTAAACAAGCTATAAGGGTAGACATGGCTTACCCAATAAAGGAAATCGCTAAAAGAGGGATCATAGTGGAAACAAGATAAGGATATGTTTGGTAACTGTTTTTTCCCCTTATTTTCTGTTTCCAAAAACTTTTTTTTTTTTTTTTTGAGATTAAAAAACTTGTTTGGCAACCCCAAATGAACAGAAAACAAAAACTATTTTCAAAACTCAGTTTGTGAAGGAAAGTGAAAAAATGCAAAATGCTGTTTTTAGTTTCTAATTTTCAAAAGTCAATGAAAATGCACATTTAATTATTGAATCTATCTTATTTAATGAGTTACCATTAGAGTTCAATCCTTAGTAACAACATATTTTAGTATTTTCTATTTTTTTCTTCAATTTGTTTTTTTTAAAAAATTTCAACTAATCAAACATGTTTTTAATTTTAAAAATACAAGAAATTTGTTTTTTCTTTATTTTTTCAAAAACAAGTTTTCGAAAATAGAAAACAAAAACTGTTACTAAACATAGCTTAAATATCCTCTTCTCTTTTACATTCTCAGTCGTGCCAGGTTAGGTCTTTGCTGAAACCATCACTCCAATGCTCTCTCTCTCTCTCTCTCTCTCTCTCTCTCTCTCTCTCTCTCTCCAAGTTAGGGATTTGGTAGGGATGGTTGATTTTTTTCTTTTACAAATTTAGGCATTGTGGTACGATGGTGTTTAATTTATGGGTTATTATTATTATTATTTTAAAATTTAGAAATAAATAATAAATTTAATAATTATACAATAAAAGACACCAAAATGACATCGTTTTAGGGGAGGGGGGGGGGGGGGGGTTAATGGCAAAGCCTAAACTGAGGTCTAATGAAAGATTGAATTGAATACTTTCAAAACTTGGAGGACTGAATTGGTTGAAACTAAAGTTTGAGTAGATGAGTGATTTTTATAAATTTTGGACTAAAATACAAAATTCACCCTCTAATTTTTACCAAAATTCATTTCAATCCTCTAACTTTACTTTCATTAATTTTAGTCCTTTAAGTTTCCAGTTTATTCAATTAATGCCTTTTCGTCAACTCCTGTCAAAATATTTTTTTAAAAAACTTATGGAAAATATTTTTCAACCATTAATTGAATTTTTTTTAATTAAAAAAATTGAAGAAAAAATTTGAACAATTAACCTCAACATATAACAAAGTTGATGAAGATGCCTTTTTTGAATAAATTTTAAACTTAGAGGATTGAATTGAACAAAATCAAAGTCAAAGAACGAAAATGAATTCTAGTGAAACATACCATATATTTACTCACCTGCTCATGTAAGAGTAGCTTTCATCATTTACCATACATCCTTCCACCTATTCCATAATGGGTATAAGAACCTTGGTTAAATATTTGTTGCACTAAACTGGTTTCTTTCTCTCCCTTCATTTCATCCTAAATTTTTCTCTTTTACTTGTAATTATGGAGCCTTTAATCATTGTTAATTGCTATTATAATGAAGGTCATAATATCTTGGTTACCATGAGAGTTTTCCTTCATGCTGACTTAATTTATAATGGAAAAAATATATGATTTTTATTATGTAAACACAATTATCAACTTATCAGACGTTACCGCTAGAGGTCATATTTTGTTGTTATTTTTACTAAGATGCAATCTATAACTTGACCTAAGGATGAATTCATGCCATCACATGACACTGAAAACCTTTGGGCCATGCTTAGAAGTTCAACGTTGAGTCTCGGTTTTGAGTTCCCTAAATATTTTATTAACGGGAAAATAATAATGAAGTAAATACATTATTTTTATGATGTGAGTACATTTATCAAAATTTTTAGACATCTACTGTTGAACTTTTATTTAAACACTTATTGTGGTAGGCCATCCTTTGTGCTAGTTTATTTTTACAAGAGGTATTTTTGGGGCCTAATTATAATCTTTATTGGGTGCAATCCAAACCTTGAGCAAAACTGGAGGGGGAATGTGCAGATTAGGCATGTGGATGCATGAATATAGTAAGTTAGGCATAGTTTGAAACTATGTAGGAAAATAGCAACTCGAGTTTTTGAAACTCGAGATTTACATAATAAATCGAGTTTCAAAAACTCGCTTTCTGCTCGCTTTGGGCTTGCTGAGGTGGAGAAAATGCCACCTGGATCTCGAGTTTTATAAACTCGAGTTTTAAGTCTACCTAAACTCGAGTTTATAAAACTCGAGTTTACCTATATCTTATTATAAATTATGTAGTTTATACGCATATAACTCGAGTCTTAGAGACTCGAGTTTCATGCAGTAACTTGAGTCTTAGAGACTCGAGTTTCATGCAGTAACTCGAGTCTTATAGACTCGATTTCCTCTGGGCATGTTTATTTAAAACTCAGCTCGTGGCATTTAACTCTCTCACATTCTCCACTCTCACTGCTCAACACACAGAGAAAACCTAAAATCTCAGCCTCACTAACTCTCTCACTCACTCACCCTCACTAACTCACTCACCCTCACTAACTCACTCACCCATAACTCTCTCACACCACTCACTCTCACAAAACCACATTCTCCACTCTCACTGCTCTTCCCTCTCAGCAAATTCATATCTAAGGTAAGGGTTTGCATAATTTGATTGTCATTATAGTTGGGTATGTTGTCTATGGGTGTGGGTTAAAGAGTTTACCATTTATTTTGTAGATAGTTAACATAACTTAGTTAATTTATCAATATTGTGAATTATAGAACTTTGTTTTGTTAGTGTTAATTTTTTGAGTATTTATTTGTATAGTTTTTGCTATCAAAATTTTATTCATCATTTTATTTTGATCATGATCTTACAAATTTCTTTGACTTTATTTATCATTAGTTTGGGTATGAAATGGGTAGTGAATGAATGTAATGAATGGGAATGAGTATGTAATTATCAAAATTTTATTCATCATTTCTAGGTTTTTATTTTTATCATGATTTTACAAATTTCTTTGACTTTATTTATCATTGGTTTGGGTATGAAATGGGTAGTGAATGAATGTAATGAATGAGAATGGGTATGTAATTATCAAAATTTTATTCATCATTTCTAGGCTTTTATTTTTATCATGATCTTTCAAGTTTTTTTGACTTTATTTATCATTGGTTTGGGTATGAAATGGGTAGTGAATGAATGTAGTGAATGGGTATGTAATCATGCTCCTCTACCCACCTAGTTCTTTCAGAACCCTTTTAGGCATTATAGGTCACCACACAATGGAGTAATAGATAATTCCGTCTCTCCATCCACTAGGATTAGAAGGTTTATGTCTTGGCCTTTAGATATTAATGGGCACTCTATAACCTGGCTTGAATATGTTCATTGGTAAGATTGCATTACTTTTTTCCCTCACTTTACGACTATGTGATTTAACTAACATAGGACTTGACTTGAACAGGTTCACAATGCCTGATATTGTTATAATCATATACCATGGTGGTCCGCTTAAGAATCCCAATGCGAACAAGGGATTGCCATTTGAGGGGCCGGGTATGAGAACTTATTATGCCGAAGTTGATCGTAGGTTGAAAACCCTTGATGAATTGAAGATATTTGTCATGGAAGAGTTGGGTAAGAATCCTGATGCGTACAACATGCAAATTACTTATCGTATGCCAAATGAAATCATGAAGCACCGGATTAATTACAAGTATATGCTGATAGAAAAAGACAAACATGTGAAGATCATGTTTGACAAGTTGGAGAGTATAGCTGAAGTAAGTAACATTGAGTTGTACATACAGTTGGAGCCGCGTGCAGGATGGCAAGAGGATATCCAACAAACAACTAGAAGCTTACAAGTTGCGCTTCCGGATGCTCAATATGAGTATTCTACACATGTAGAGGATGATGATGTTCATGCCGATGGAGATGATGATGATGATGACGACGACGACTATGTTGATGAGACTACTGCCGTTAACAATGATGATGACGATGATGATGACGACGACGACTATGTTGATGAGACTACTGTCGTTAACAATGATGATGACGATGATGATGATGATGATGATGATGACGACTATGTTGATGAGAATCTTGCCATTAACGGTGAAGATTTTGCCGATAAAGATGACTATGAAGACATGATTGAGAGAGGGGACTTTCGGGACTTTGGGGACTTTGAGAGGGACATTGATGACGATGAGACATTGGACGGCGGTGAACCTGATGCAGACAATGTTATTAGTGTCCAAAACATTACAAACACAATCCCTGCCTACGCACCTCCTGCGTTGTCATTCTCTGCAAATACTTGGGAAAATATGGTTGATCCTTCGCATATTGAGATGCCATTTGTGTCTACTTGGAGAGAGGGGATGAATTTGTGCAAAGGGTTGACTTTTGCGAGTAAAGTGGAGGTGAAGCGCGTATTAACAATTTGTGCCCTCAAGGAAAACAAAAACTTTAAGATCACTAGGTCGACGAGGAAAAATTTTTGTGCGAAATGCGTGCATGAGTCGTGCAAGTGGTATGTCTACGCAGTTATAAAGCCCGAGCTCCAAAATCTATGGATGGTCACCGTGTATGTGGGTCCTCACACGTGTTTACCGACTGGGGTGCGAAATGATGGTAGAATGATGAGTTGTAATTTTATTGCAGCAGAAATCCATAACAAGTTACTTGAGGATCACACCACTCAAATTAAGCATCTCAGATCTCTGATAGAGGCGAAATATAATGGCCATAAGCCTTCTTACTACAAGGTATGGGATGCGAAACAAAAGGCGATTGCGCTTATGTTTGGAGATTGGGAAGAATCTTACCAAAGGCTGCAAAAGTTGCTAATGGCGTATATTGATCAGGACCCGACTACCCAGTTTTGCTATCGTGTCACACCCACCGATGAAGATCACACCGTATTGTTGCATTATGTGTTTTGGTCTTTCGGTCCATGCATATCAGGATTCAAATACTGCAAGCCGGTTATCAGTATTGATGGGACCCATCTGTATGGTAAATATCAGGGAAAGTTGTTGGTCGCAATGGCAACCGATGCTAACAACAAGGTATTCCCTCTCGCCTTTGCTGTTGTGGATTGTGAGTCAGGGTCCAGTTGGAGGTGGTTTTTACGATGCCTCAGAGAAACGATTGGCCACCTGATACCTGACGACGGCATTTGCATAATTTCTGACCGACATCTCGGTATCAAAAACGCCATTGCAAACTGGCCTAGAAGGGATGATGGAAAAGCAAAGGTATTTCATAGATATTGTCTTCGACATGTTGCTAGCAACTTCAACACCCATTTTCAGAACTCGACTCTAAAGTCAGCGGCGTTGAAAGCGGGATATGCTAGTCAGGTAGTTAAATTTGCTACCATAATGGACTCCATTAAGCAGGTGGAAATTGAGGCCATTAGGAAGAAGAAGAAGGTGACGGGGAGGGATGGTAAGGAAAAGAATCAAGATTATCTTCCATACACATACCTAATGAGCGAGGATGTGGACATGTGGACCCAGTCATACGATGGTGGGAGACGTTTTGGAGCAATGACAACCAATATATCAGAGTGTTTCAATGGTGTGCTGAAAGGTGCACGGGGCCTTCCTATTGCCGCGTTGGTTGAGTTCACTTGGAGCAAACTTGTTCAATATTTCCACGACCGGCGCAAAGAATACCATTATGAGTTGTCAGAGGGTAAGAAATGGAGTGAATATGCCTTATCCACGTGGGATGGAAATAAGCGTAAATATGAGAAACACTATCTCAAGCCATTTAGCAATGAAGAGCTGATATTTCAAGTAGTTACCCAACTCAACGTATCTAGCGCAGGAGGGGGAAACCACAGTTACGAAGTTCGGTTACGGGAAAAAACATGCAGTTGTGGGAAATGGCAAAATATAGGGATCCCGTGTTCACATGCAATTAGAGTATGTGACTATTTACATATTGATTCGACCACGTATATTCACCCATGTTATGGTTTGAACCATGCCCTTAACACTTATGAGCATGCATTTGTGGTTCCTAAGTCACAGTCATTATGGAGGGATCCCATGGGGCCAAAGTGGTTGCCTAATCCGGCATTGTTGCGGGCCAAAGGTCGACCGGTGAAGTCACGAATAAGAAATGAGATGGATGGAGTGAGGAATAAGGATCAAGAACCGGGATGGCGGAGGGAGGACGCAGATTTGATAGAGAGTCAACCGAAGCAGACATGTGGACTGTGTCATGCTTCCGGGCATAACCGCAGAAAATGTCCGCAATCCCGCGGTGCTTTCACAAGCGGCCATGTTCCACACTAGGTAGGTTGGCAAAAATTTATGCATCGGTTAAATAATTGTTGTTCATTCGATGTTTACCTAATGTTTACTATCTTGTCTCCTAACGTAAATACTCTACGTTTTTCAGGCATCCTTCCATGGACGACGTTGTATTGGCTCTATGTGAACTTTTTGATTGTTGTTGAATGTACTTGTAATTCTCTATCCAATGTACCTCTATGAAGATTGTGATTTGAGTAGTATGGTTAGAATTGCAAATTAAGCGTGGTTGGACATGTTTAGAATGGTGATATATTGAGAATGGTGATATATTGAGAATGACTTTTGTTGTGATTTGAGTGCATTTACATTGTAAAATGATGCCTGAAACAGAGCATTTTCTGCTGGGAAAAAAAAAATTTGCCCAGTAAAAATCGAGTTTTAGACACTCGAGTTCCTTGGGAAAAAAAAATTTGCCCAGTGAAAATCGAGTTTTAGAAACTCGAGTTCCACTGGGGAAATTTTTTTGAAACAGGGCATGCCTCTCTGCCTCTCTGCCTGAAACAGAGCATGCTGTTGGGGAAAAAAATTTGCCCAGTGGAACTCGAGTTTCTAAAACTCGATTTTCACTGGGCAAATTTTTTTCCCCAACAACATGCTCTGTTTCAGGCAGAGAGGCAGAGAGGCATGCCCTGTTTCAAAAAATTTGCCCAGTGGAACTCGAGTCTCTAAAACTCGAGTTCCTTTGGTTACGACCTCCATTAATACTGGAGTTATAATGGAAAATAAAATCGGTCCATTTGGTCTAATTTGGTCTGATTTGGTCTAATTTGGTCTGATTAATCTATTTTAGTCTAATTTGGTCTTACTTGGTCTGATTTGGTCTTATTTGGTCTAATTTGGTCTGATTTGGTCTTATTTGGTCTAATTTGGTCTTACTTGGTCTGATTTGGTCTGATTTGGTCTGATTTGGTCTTATTTGGTCTGATTTGGTCTGATTTGGATATTTTGGTCTAATTATTTGGGGGTCAGCTGTCCACCATTGCTACACTGATATTCATAGTGCTACATGTGCTGCTCAATAGCTCGGCACTGTTGAACCCTATCTAGTCATATCATTCACACTCACGTCAATACACAGATCTGCATCATTTTGCAATGTAATGCAATGCACTGTATTTTAGTGGACTATATTTAAGTTCAATCAAGACATCCTCTGCTTTAGCCAAGAGAGAGAAAGAGTCTCTATGATTGAATTCAGGAAAATAATTTCAATACAAGAGGTCTGTAATGCAAAGAAGCTTGCGTGTAAATTGCACACTTCCCTCAGTCCCTGTAGCAACCAGGCTACCCCCACAGAAATAAGAAAAAAACAATGTCCATATTTGCATTGTCATTAAGTTTAGATTAGACCATTGAAAGGATTTACAATCTTCACTATTTTAATCGATTAATGATCAGGACATGTGACTTCTTGAGGTAAACAAAATATCACTTAATGGACCATTCTAAGCATTATCATGTGTTTCATGATGACTTACCTCTATAGCTAGGAGCTATTGGGATGCTTCTATGTTTTGGTTTCATTTTTCTGTTACAGCTGGTTTATGATCATATTGGTTTATTATTATTTTTTAAATGTCTAAAATTAAACAGGGTTCAGGCCTTGATCTTGTCACCAACAAGAGAATTGGCATCTCGAACGAGAGAAGGTGATATTGGCAATGGGTAATTTCATAAGTATTAAAGTACATGCATGCATTGGACGCAAGAGTGTGGGTGATGATATCAGAAAGCTAGAATTAGGCCATCAGGTGGTGTCTGGAACTCCAGGCAGAGTTTGTGACATGATCAAAAGGAGAACACTGAAAACTACACACATCAAATTGTTAATTGTTGTAAGTCTATGTTTTGTGATCCCTAACCTTACTCTTTTAACTCTCCTCTCTCTCTCAGATGTGCAAAATGCCTATGAATGTTGCTGATCTAATATAAGTTTTGCTGGCCGTCTTGTGTGTTGATGCATCACAGTTGTGCGGTTTAGACCATAATTTTCACCAAGCACTTATAATTCTTGCAAACACTAATACAAGTACACCTTTTCATAACATACCAACAACGAACAGCAGGGAAAAAATGAGCAAGTAGACATCAACAACAACAACACTAATACAAGTAGGTTCACAAAACGTGTAGACATCAACAACAACGTTGAATGTTCGTAGGTAGAAATTTTTGGAAGTCATCATTGCTTGAATCTGAGAAGTCTGAAATGTCACTTTCATCATTTAGCACAGTAATTTCATTAATAGACTTCATGGCTCGCTCTTGCGCCTTCCCCTTTAGATGCTTCCTAGCTTTTTGGACTGCATGAAAACGGTCTAGCCGCCTTTGCATTTGATTGTTCTCTTGTTCAAGGCGAGCAAGTATGTTGGCAGGTTCATCTCTAGGTAACTCGGCTGAGCGTGCCTTAGGAACTCGTAACCCGTGCCATCGACAATACACCTCCAACTCACACCTCTTCTCGTATAGGGTTGACCATGGTGGTTCTGCTACGGTGAACTCCATTGCGGTGGTATCTGTACTTAGTTTTGTAGGTTTGCCGACCATGATGTGGCCAACGCTTCCAAGACTCTCGTACGTGTATATTGGCATATTAACGAAATCTCTCTTCTTTCCAACCCATTTCCTTCCATAGTGGTCTGTGTATGTTTGTAGTTGTTGATCTGCTGGAACTTGTGATGATTCATTTGTTGAAGTAGATTGAAACTTGTTTCTACGTGTACGAGATGATGTTGAGGCGTTGCGACTCATAGCTTACTCAACCTACAAAGTTAGTGGTGTAGGAATAAGAAAAGAATTGTGGTACATTTATAACCTCATTCCACCGTGTATTCAATAATAAAATTTAATATATTCGGGCTTGTCATGTCAATACAGTGGAAAACCACTACACGAATTTTTTGTTCAAATGTTCCCAATGTCACGGTGAGATTCTCTTATTCGGGCGTAGTTGCGGTGTACTGCCATGACTATTCAGCTGAACAGTATTCATGTGAAGAGTATTTAGCATGCTTGTGTTTCATCTGACATGAACTTGACAAGATAATACCGAGTTGTGTTAAATGCATCATAAACTTTTCAGGGGTCTTCTGCATCCTTGAAAACAGTGCATTGCAAAATGATGCAGATCTGTGTATTGACGTGAGTGTGAATGATATGACTAGATAGGGTTCAACAGTGCCGAGCTATTGAGCAGCACATGTAGCACTATGAATATCAGTGTAGCAATGGTGGACAGCTGACCCCCAAATAATTAGACCAAAATATCCAAATCAGACCAAATCAGACCAATTAAGACCAAATCAGACCAAATCAGACCAAGTAAGACCAAATTAGACCAAATTAGACCAAATTAGACCAAATCAGACCAAATTAGACCAAATAAGACCAAATCAGACCAAATCAGACCAAGTAAGACCAAATTAGACCAAAATAGATTAATCAGACCAAATTAGACCAAATCAGACCAAATTAGACCAAATGGACCGATTTTATTTTCCATTATAACTCCAGTATTAAGGGAGGTTGTAACCAAAGGAACTCGAGTTTTAGAGACTCGAGTTCCACTGGGCAAACTTTTTGAAACAGGGCATGCCTCTCTGCCTGAAACAGAGCATGCTGTTGGGGAAAAAAATTTGCCCAGTGGAACTCGAGTTTCTAAAACTCGAGTTCCACTGGGCAAATTTTTTTCCCCAACAGCATGCTCTGTTTCAGGCAGAGAGGCAGAGAGGCATGCCCGGTTTCAAAAAAATTTCCCCAGTGGAACTCGAGTTTCTAAAACTCGATTTTCACTGGGAAAATTTTTTTTTTCATCATTTTGCACTCGCATTATAGGCAACAGATGGAATGGGACACTCTGGTCATGTAGGTAATCAATTGTGCAAATGGATCTTAACAAAACTTTTAAAAACCACCACTTTAGAGTTGTAGTTGCATCGATAATTTTCGAGTTCCAAGAACTTGAAATTGTATATGTCAAATTTCTCTTGTCGTTTGGCAGCGAATATATGAGATAACTTGCAATTACGAACAAATCCTAATATTAGGCAATGTGATTTCTTAATAAAAAAGAGGAAGAGAACAAAAAAATCAATTTGGTTTGGGTTGTTATTTCTGTCAAGTTTGCTAATCAAACATGATGGTTAAAATTTGCTTTTGAATTTTATTGCCTTGTCAATAGACCTTAAATTGTCAAAAATTTATTATTATTCAGACAAGTGATTAACATCAAAATTTTAACATCAATTTTAACATCAATACACAAGCTTTAGAAGAAAGAGCATCTTGTTATTAATTTATTGGACAGTTCACAATAAGTTCTGGAATAGAAACTCTTAAGTATTAACTTAAATTATTACACTTTAGAAGTTGGCATTGCCAGATTAGCTCCAGTTTTCTAGAATATTACATCAATTGGCGCAACCACATCACTGCAGAAGTAACAGCCCAATCTCTGCCTTTCATCATTAGAGCTAAAAGGACCAGCTCCATGGCGCATAACCAAGAAGCTATCAAATCCTAGAGCTGCAGTTATGGTAATCTGCAAACAAGTGAATTTGATATCTAAATAAATACACCTTATTATTGCAGTTGATCAAATAAATCAACCTGAACAAGAAGTGAACCAAGCATCTCAATTAAAGCCCAACCAGGATTATTTGGAAGATGACATGGGTCATAAAAACCAAACAGCAACTGCCAATAGCAAAAATAGTAGCCTTAAGAAAAACACATCAATTAAACATCCCACATAAAGCTATTTCTAGTAGCAAAATCCCATTAAGCATTCCAAGTAACTTGAGGAGTCATACAGACAAACCTTGTTACCATCACTTTGGCAGGTTTCCCAATCCTTTATATGCTTAACCGTAGCTAGTGAATTTGGATCAATACAGACCAAAAAGAAGGGCACATCTGCATCAGACAAATTGAGCATACATTAAAAGGAACATAAATAAGATATAATCATCCTTTAAGATAAAAAAAAGTTCAAAATAATGAGGAGGCATATCTACCGGCTGTTAAGCTTGAGTTTCGCCACTCATTACAAGCCACTGAAACAGATTTTGCCTGCATGTTACAAAAACAATCAAACATGAACAACGTAATTTAATTAAAATAGTTTGGTTCTCATTTTAAAATAGTTTCCAACAATTATCAGTCTCAGCACCTCGTCTAAGCTAAAATACTGTGAAGCTCGCTTTAAATCAACCAAGGTTGCTGGAGGATCAAGCACCAGAGCAGGGAAAGCAAACCAGTAGTGAAACGTCCATTTTTTCAAGTCTGCAAATGAGATAAGAAGGAACCTTGAAAGTACGGCACTATCCTCCACAGCTTTTCCAGTATGAATGTCATCCCAAATCTAAATATCAAGAAGATGGAAACTTGTTATGTAAGATCTACATTCACATTTGGTCAAAATGAATTCTTCTACTTTCAATCAAGTTACACAACAATTATATCCATAATTGCTAATCGGCACTTAACTTAGAAATTGAGCTACAGAGTACAAACTGACTGCACATAAAATTAAGGAACTAAACCTATTTCAAGGAGCACCTTTTTTGCTTCTGCCCTTAGCAAACTCTTCTTATCAAGGGCATGGAAACTTTCTATTGTATTCGTGTTATAAAGAATGCCTGGGACAGGGCACCTGTTTCTGTTGCCACCACTTGTGGCAGCTGTTGAAGATTGCTCATTCGATTCAGAAGGCAAAGAATCAGCTAGTAGAGTTAAATGATTTGATACTTGAGGATGTGAGCAAGGAGCATAAAAACCTGCAAAACAAGGTCAGTTTGTACCCCAGATTACACCAAAATATCATAAAACAAATAAGGTTTAGTTTCTCATTAACACAAACATGTTTCAATTATAATAACTTTTTTTTTTATCAGTAATTACACACCCGATGGTTATTGAACCCACAACCTTAACCTTAACCTCAACCTTACTCTTACGAGAAGAGGAGGTGCCATTTGAGGTTAGAGATAATTGGCTTCATGTTCAATTGTGATAACATATAAAAAAAAATAAAACTGATTCACTATACCCGATCAGTAGGGTCTCCTGAGTTCCCATTCAAGAGCTTGTGATTCTCTTCTTTGTTCCTGCTATCCTTGTCTTTAGAAGTCAAGGGTAACAATAATGATGCTCCACTTGTCCGATCAGGCATTTCTGCAGTAACAACACAAGTCAATGAAACTGCCCAAAGACTGTCAACCAAGAATTTTAGTAATAACAGTGGCAGATTCCTAACCTGGCAATTTCTTGTCTATAAAGAACACAACCAAATTAACAGTATACCTGCAGGGGAATCATAGAGAGAACTGTGAACAAAATGTAAATTTTATTCAGAAAATGTAGAAGTTTATAAAGATGAAAGAGGACCATACCATGCAACAACAACATCAACCGTGTAATGTTTGCGGGATGCTATGATCAAGAAACTCTGGATCACAGCAAGTAACCAAGCAAACTGTTTTATAAACCTGCAATGATGCATAATAAAAATTTAAGATCAGTTGGAACCACATATCACCAAGATAGCATTTGGTCAGGTAGCATTGTGAAGTAAGATTTAAACAAGTCAAACAAAACTAAAAACAGCGGTCACAATCTCTACCCAGAGAGTCAAAGACAATCAGCTAGCTTAGAAGTCAAACTGGGTTCATCAATATTTATAACCTGCATATGTAGAATTCATAACCTGCATTAAGAAATAGAAAGGCAATTAATGAGGGGAGTAGGAACTAAGAACGGTAAGTATATGAAGGCAGATGTCATAAAAGATCATAATGGAAATGTAAACCAACATGCTCTTCATTTTTTTGAGCATTTTCTGTTTTTAATTAGATAAAAAATCTGTAAACTTTTCATTTGAGCCACTGCAGACTGGATGATGTGCTTAGAATTATCAAAGGTTTGCATGCACAACATACATGTTCCAAACACCCCTCTTTTTTATTATAAGAATACATTTTCCAAACGCAAAAAACAAAAGTTGAACCTCATAATCACTCGTGGTCAAGAAAGCAGCCCCGTTTAGTTGATTTATAAAAGAGAAGATCCTTAACATAAGTTACCCATCCAAGGCGAGCTTAGACTTTAGGCTTACTACCATTCATGATAAACATATTGCTATTTATTGACTGAACCAATGAGTACTCATGTTAGTGGGGATCATTTAAAAGAAGGGCTAGGTCAATGAAGTGTGAGGTGTACATCTAGAGACTTGAGAACCCCATATTTTACAATAAACTTAAATGGGGCCATGTAGAGAATGGTAGTAGGAAACTGATACACAAAAACTGTATAAACAGAAGGAACAAATTGATTTCCACTGGAGCTCAAATAACATTTTTGAGTTAGAAAATTCAACTCTGCATCAAGGGCAAATAAGTAACTAAATTTTATAGATGTCCCCAGTATAATCCCAAGTAGCACTAGGATTAGGCAGTAGGGATAAAAATTTGGGTATGAGTTGTCAAACCTAGGAGAGGAATACCGGAAAAGTACATAATGTGACAGGCTCCGATACAGTTCACATAAGTTCATTTTTAAATGTTGCTCCAACCATCCGGTCACACAATCCAGCAACCCCAAACAGAAAAATCAATTCCCAAATTCATCACCCAACCCACAAATTAACAAACAAACCCATAACTGGCCACCCATTAAAGCCACCAAGCCCAAAAAGCTTTAAAAAAAAACCCCTAAAATCATTTTCGTCAATTGTGCCCAAAATCACAGATCCTTTGAGCACTGTCACTCAGCAATGCTAAATTTCCACTTAAATGAAGAGGCAGTAAGCAAGAGAGATAGATAGTTAATAAAAAGAAAGTATTCAGCAAATATTGGTGTGGAGGTCATTTGGAGCACAGTCAGAACTTTGACTTGACAAACCAACTTACTCAAGGAGGAAATAGAGAGAAAATTATGCAAAAAGTAGGAGGGCACTTGATAATGGCGATGCCGAGACCCGGGATAATGAAAGCAGAGAGGCAAAGTTAAAAAGAGTTTGGGTTGTTTTCACCACTTTGATCCAGGGAGGAGAAATAGAGGGGAGGCGCTAATTTTTTTGTTGTTGAAGATATGTGAAAAAAGGAAGTAGATAAGGAAGGAAGAAATAGGTTTGGGAGAAAGATCAAGCCTGCCATAAACAAGACTAAGAAGATACAAAGATCCTTCCACCCTGCTCTCTACCTAACAAAAGGTATCATAAGCATGTTGGCATAAGTCCAAGTACAAAATTCTATAACTACCAATGATTCAAGATAGTCTGATGGGCACACATTATCCTAAGTCATCAAGGCATCTACAGAGTTAACAAATAGAAAAAACAAGTAAGAAATAAAATAAATGAAAAATGCATTGTATATGAAACCTATGACACATAACTAAGGATAATTTGAACTTTAAAAGGGAGCTCAGGCAAAACATAAGTAAATAATATACCTCCTCATAATCATAATCACGGTCACTTTCTTCCCAAGGATAACGTGGTTGTAGTGATATTCCTTGTCCTTCTTCATCCTCACCAATGTGATCTAAAAGGAAAACATAAGATTTCTAGTGTGAAAACATTTTCAAAACATAATTCAAAGACTATACATGCATCAAATTACCATCCAAATCTTCCGTAGCATCCCCACTCTCATCATTTAAGGAACTGGCTTCAACCTACAATCACACCAACTATCAAATTTTATTACTGCTGCCGACATATAAATACACACACACATTTGTTCATTGTAGGTACCAAGACCACTTACTGGCTTCTTCTTCTTCTTTTTCAAACCAGAGAACGTACTTTCCAGCCCATCAGAAACTACAAATGAGGAAAATATCAAGCCTCTAGCTATCTAATGCATGCAATGGCATTCTAACATAAAATTAAAGGAAGAACAACATCAGATAATTAAAATTCATTCAATTCAGATACCTGACAAGTTTTCGGTCTTCTCGGCTAACTGTCCACGTAATCATCGCAGAGTCCTGGATTACAACCTTCTTCTTCTTCTTCTTTTTAGTGGGATCAAATGGGGCAATCTGCAGCCATGTTTCAACATAAATAAATGCCTCAAGAGGCTGCTTTATGAGGTTTGTACAAATAGCCTTAAGTAGACCTTTCGTACATGAGAATATTTACAACTCTAGACCTTCACCAAACACTCAAAAGTCTCAGAATTGACATAATCATTCAGTTCAAGATCCATTTATACAGTTCACATAAGTTCTATTTTATTTATATTTTGGAGTAATTGGAATGGTCCTTGAAGTTCTACCCTTTTTTTTTTATTACAATACTAAAATTCAGAGAAAAAAATATTGGTCTTTTATTACAATACAAAGCTGAATGAATGATGATGGGACAGCAGTGAGCAGCCAAATGGTTGTGGAATTAACGTTCAGCAATAGTCCAATAGGTGGGGCCAATGGTCAATTAGAGACAGTCAATGATAGTTCATTACGATGGATTTGGACATGAGGTAACCACAGCAATGAGGATCATGGAATCTGGCCAAAAGTGAGGGGAGACTAACCGGAACGTGCCGATAGAAATGACAATAGAAATCCGGTATTGATCGTTAAGATGATGATATCTAAATTTGGTCCTTACAATTTGTGAAGGAGAAGACACAATCCTTGATTAGACCGTATACCCTGCCTAGTAACGGATAAGGAACTAATCCCGTCCCGAATATTGTATTATTGGTTCAACCTTCCATAATGCATACACATCAAAACTAAAAGCATCATTTATACAATTTTTTAATAAGTTATCTGATAAAGAACAATAAATAAATCATCTTCCAAGAAAAAAAATCAAAAGACCATGTAAATTAATTAGGCTGCAACATTCAAAAATTTTGACCAACCTTGAATCCAACTTTGTTATCAAGACAAGCATGCCAGTCAGACTTCATTTCTTTCAAAGGCGATCATGAGGTCTGCAAAAGATAGCAGTTACTTATAAAACGAATAGTACAACAAAGGAATGTTCAAGAACCAAAATTTGAATTAAGTAGGGTCAATGTGAGAGCAAGTCTGTGCATGAATAAAGTATATACCTCTTTGGTCCTGAAATACAAGGTTCAACATCCGCAAGATCCAGTTGTAGATAAGAGGAGTATACTCTTTCTAGTTGAGGCTGATTTAGGGGAAATCAGTTAGCATTACCCCTATAAGAAAATCAGATGCAAATATACCTCGGACAATTAAGAAATATAGAGAATATATAAGGACCCTTACCTCATTGTAGTCAACAAACAGTTTGTTCGCCCGGAGATATGCTTCTATCATTTCGACCTAAATTTAAGAAGGAAAGAAGTTACACAATGCTATAGGAATTTCACATTGCAAGGGAACGAATACGGTGAATCACCCACCGTCTCATCACTTCTTCCAGTTAATTTGAGATACCGTAAAGTGACACGGTCTACGGGGAAGAACCCCATGGTTGCACCATATTCGGGAGACATGTTGGCAATAGTGGCCCTGTCAGCTAGTGATAATTCACCCATGCCTTCCCCTACAAGTATATACAAACATGATAACCTCATATCTATCTAGTTCCATGGACCAAATCATTGCAATTTAAGATTAGATAAACTCAACTTCCGGAAAGTTAAATTACCATAGAACTCAACAAATTTGCCAACAACACCATGCTTCCTCAGCATTTGTGTCACAGTTAAAACCAAGTCGGTAGCAGTAACACCATTGTGCAATTTTCCAGATAACTTGAACCCAACAACACCAGGCAACACCATGCTCATGGGCTGTCAATGACAAATAAGAAGGCATTAGAAGTATAATGCAGCAGAAATCTTCCCTTAGCAGGGATGAAAGTGAGCCACAGGGTGTATATTGAAGTTTAAAATAAATGAGCAGCAGAATGTAATTACCTGCCCAAGCATTGCTGATTCTGCTTCAATACCTCCAACTCCCCAGCCAGCAACTCCTAACCCATCAAGTTCCAACCACACTATCAGGATAGAGTAGGCCCTCAGTGTTGAACACAACCCGTCCAAGGTATTCAAGATTAACCTGTGAATTCAACACATCAAGTCATTCCAGGCCACATCTTTTTAAAAATGTCAGGATCAAACACTCAATTTTCATTTGACATACAGTGATTGAAAGAAAAAAGGATATGATTTCAATATGTAGAATGAGAAATAAAAGTGATGTGATTGATACACCAAGGTCGACATTTAAACCAACATTATCTTATCTTTCACTTCTCCTTCCAAACTACTTTACCTGATGCACAATACCAGAACCAGGAGGAACAACGAGCATGTTGCGGAAAGCAGTAGACCCCCATTTAAGAAAAGCAAATCTCTCCTTGTAAACTTAAAGCTGTAAAAATATGAAGCATCAAACACACACACACAACAAATAAGAGCCCCAACAGGAAAAAAGATCACATTAGACATTACCTCTGTAACAAACCTCTTTTTCAAGGTTCACCAATTTTGCGTTTTTTAACCCTCGTGTAATGTTTGGGCGGGGGAGGAGGCTGCGGGGCATCATCCTTAGGCTCATCATCGTGCTGCAAAGACATTAGATGCATACAATCAATATTTGGTGAAATGATAAGGTGTGTGAACTGCAAAATAGGCCTATACATCGTAATTAATGGTATCGTACCATAGAGCTGCCTTTGTGTCCTATTTTGTGTCCACCTGTCCCACAAGTGGGAGCTCTTCTAGCACGTTGCGGTCGACCTCGTGGGGGTGAGGGCTGATGAAGGGGATGCTCGTCCGGTACATCAGTATCTGGCTGAAGAGTGTCAATCCCAACTGGAGGTCCTAGAGGGTCAGATGAGGATGAGGTAGGTGGGTAATGATGCTCTGTGTACAGGCCAGGATTGGGGATCATTGTCATGGGTTCAGTACGGGGTGGGTCTATGGGCAAAGTGGGTGCACTGGAGCTGGTGGATGGGTTTGAGGGTGTCTCGGGGTGCATAGGAGGGGTCAACTGAGAATGAATACCGAGATCGAAACTGGGCTGTGAAGGTGGGGTGGGTGAAGGGACCTCGGGCTGAGGAGATGCATCTACCATGGGTGGAGGGACCTCAGGCTGGAGAGATGCGTGCGGGATGGGTGCAGGTATCTCAGGACTACTTACAACCCGAGCGGTTGTTGCACACTGACCACGGCCCCTAGCTGCACTTGTCCTTTTGCTTGCTGTAGCAGGCCGACCATGGCCCCTAGTTGCGCTTGTGCTTGGGCTTGCTGTAGCAGGCCCACCACGGCCCCTAGCTGCAGTAGCACGGGTCGGTGTACGTACAGGTGCTGCGCTTGTGCTTGGGGTTGCAATATCTGCTGATTCAGTCTCATGCCCATTGTTTGCCTCTCCATTTGGTGCAGGACCACCACCAAGCCCAACCAGATCATTTAGGACGCGTCGGACATGGTTGTGGGCTCGGCTGCCTACAGGAAGCATCTCCAACAGCGCTAAATGGCTTTCAATCTGAAACCGAGAAAGAACCAGTACAATTAGATTTGAGACATTTACGTATCAATTGTAGAATAGATAATATAGTACTTATTAATCTACCTAAACACTCAACTAAGATATATCTAATTAGAACACATTACCGATATATCTAATTTTGCGCTGTTGCGGTCGACATACTTTCGAGTGACTGGACGGTACCAGCGGTAATAGTCATGATCGCGAGGCATCTCACCAGTCTGAGGAGGTGCATGGCAAAGTCGTTGTCGTCTCTCATCCCATGTAAGGATATACGGTCCATGCTCCTCCCTCCAATTCTTCTCCACCTTCCCACGCAAGTCTATTCTATGCAGTCTTTCATCGTACACAACATGGTCGGGTCGCTCTTGCGCCAACCCAAACTGACGAAGGACACGATCTGGGTGGTGTATCTCTACTATGCAAAAACACACAAGTGGCACCCTTGCCGTCCACGTATCCCTCCCCGCAACGCAAAAGTCAGGAAGGTGGCCAAAGTCTGCCTCGTATGGCTGCCACACAATCTACAATAGAAACAAAAAACAATTATCATAACATCAAGTTTATTAAAACAAGGGAGAATACATAGATAAAGGGAAAAACAAAAATTAAAACAGAAGATGTGTTAAAGGATGAAACAATCATATTCTTAAGGAAAATTAACATAACCAAACAGAATTTTTGTTTGTCATACTTGGTCCGGCTGAATTCTAACTAATTGCTCGCGATAGTGGATCAAGGCCATGCCGGATGGCCTACTCTTCGAGCTTGGCACCCGCACCCACCTACAGTTAGAAGCGAATAACATAAGATAAGATAATACCCATGTTATAGTTACTAAGAAGAGTACATTGCACACACAATATTAGAAAAATACTTACTTAAATGCAAGTGGAGCATATGGCCATGGGCCATAATCACATCCAGGTGGGGGCTCTATCCTCGGGCACAAGAATGGCAACCTTGCCCATGCCCAATACTGGACCAATGTGCACGCCCCACCAATCTGCGATGCCCCTTTCTCGCTTGCCCGACACAACTCTCTGTACAACCAGGCCAAGCAACCACTACCCCAACTATACTGTGGCGGATCACAAAGGTCACGCAGGAACGCCAAGAACATCAAATGCACCCTATCTCCCGACTTGTCCATGAAAAGCTTATCCCCTAGCAGCGCTAAAATGTAGCACCGAGCATACTGGTGTATCTGCATCTCCGTTGCGTCATGAGGCAGTGGCACTGCAATGGCGTGAACAAGGCGGCTGATGAGAATTCTTTGCCCCACCAAAGTTTTGTTGTCATTCGCCGGAGTAAAACCAAGCAACTCCATGCACAGATCTCGCCAATCCCCATCCACCACAGCAGTCGGCCCAACCAAGACCTCACCGTCTATAGGAAGTCCGAAAATGACCTCCACATCTTGTAGGGTGATTGACATCTCACCATGTGGAAGATGGAACGTATGCGTCTCCGGCCGCCATCGCTCAACTAGGGCCGAAATTAGGCAATGATCTATCTCTCTGGAAGGGGCCCTAAACAATCCTTCCAGCCTTAGCAACTTGATAATGTCAATCACCCGATTATCTTCCATCTGAATGCTTGCCATCTCCTTAGTGCGACCACGGCACGTAAGTGGGCCCGGGTCCTGCAAAATCCATAAAAATTATAGCGGTTATTACAACTACAAACTGTGTTTTGAAAGAACTTGCTAACTAAAAGTCAAAGACAACGTAAAAATTAAAGCGATTGTTAGAACTAGATATTTCACCTCGCCATTCCAAATGTCCTCTGATCGATGATATCGTTGTCGCGTCAACAATGACTCGTCAAGTGGACCAGGGTGCAAGATCTGTGGCTCGTCATCAATCCGAGGCTCCATACTGCAAACATTTAGAAGGTATCAAAACTCAAAAGCCCCAATTTTTTTTAAAAAAATTCGTAATTATAACCCAAGAACAAAAATAAAAGCACAAATGATTAATTAGCATAACCTTCTAAATTTGCATAACCTGTTGCAGCCGAGGCAAAGAAAGAGGAAAAGGTGGAAGAGAAAGAGGAATCAGATGATGTAAGCATTCTACAACAAAATTTAATAACCTTGATTAATTAGCATAACCTTCTAAATTTAGTTGTTGGATTTGGTTTCTTCTTCCCTTCCAACCAAATAAATATTCCGAACCTCTCAATTCAGAGCTTAGTGAAGTCAGATATGATATTGTTTCCAAATGAGGATGGTATCATGCAAAACTCTATGTTTGTTGTGGGATGCGTTTTGAACGTTTTATTTGTTTTTGCCTTCGCACCACGGTTTTTATACGCATAAAAACTAAGTTGGAGACACGTAAGCTATGACATTCGCTACTTCAATTCCTTTATAAATACCCCCAATCAACTCATCACAGCTCTTACAGAATCTCACATTGCTCACAACTCCGGAGAAGAAGAAAGAAAGTCGGATTTGACCTGTGCAACTTCTTTCTTCTTCTCATTCTTTTTGCTTCTCTTCCTTCTTTCTCTATTCTTGTTATAGCCATTGAGTTTTAATGGCTCAATTAACAACATTACTGATGTCCCTATTAACCCTTTTTCTATCAACACCAGGTAAATAGCTTAGAAACTAATAACAAATCAACAACAATTGCTTTTTATAAACAAAAATGGGCAGGGGCGATATTCCACCAGACACGACCATTGACCATAGTAGCATTCTAACATTAAAACATGCCAAATTCTAACAAAGTTATATTTTCTTTTCTGTTCAATTACAGGAGTGATTTCAACGACTTTTACCATATTAAACAAGTGGTTTTAATTCCTAATCCTTATATTTTTTTAATACCTCAATAGAAATATTTCATGGAGATAGATTTGAATATTACCCAGAAACCAACAAAAACAGAATATGCCAGCAACCCAAATTCATTTTTTCACATGCTAATAAGTAAAACAGATAATTCGTTACTCTTTTAATATCTTCTTTAAGGTTTAGCTTTGCCATGGATGATGGAAGCACACCATCAAGATCCTGCCTTCAAGAAAGCTATAACAAATGGATAATTTAAGGTAAAAGATTGAATGTGTTTTGATTATTTGGAATCCCACCAGTATTTTTTAAGCCATAATCTACTAGAATATGAATCATATTCACATGTATCGATTCCATACATGACAAACAGGAGCAGCCTATGAGTGAACATGACAATTTTGCACCCAATCTCCTTTGCATTCTAAAAACATGATGAAGTTTTATGAGGCATGCATAATACATTTTTGATCTCTAAGAATAAGATGACAAATGGTTTTATGTGGCAGACTATCTAGAGCACTAGTAAATCTTAATAGAACCTTTGCCACAGCATTGTTCACACAATATTCTCTTGCCAATCTACATCAAAGTACCATTTGATGACCTACCTCATTATTAGCTCCCTTCTAAGCCATCTCTCGGTGCCTAACCTTGTCTCTTCTGATATGTAATTTTTAGTTCGATGCATAAATTTTTGAACTGCTTACATCCTATGGACTATCATGTTTCATTATATAGATATCACTCTTCCAAGAGTAGCTATCAGGGAATCGGTCCATTGCGAAGCCTATCATATGTCATGTTCCTGTGCAGTCATCTTAGTAAACACTCTTTTAAGAATTTTACAATTCTTTTTCATACAAACACAGAGATATAAAATAAATAAAAATACTGCAGAAACTACTATCAATAAAGCCTGAGATTTTCAATTGCAAGCGACATTATGGGGACAATCTATCCAATGAATAAATAAGGCTGACAAAACAATGAACTGGAAAGTGACGTGATCTTGCTGCATTGCACGAAAGGACACAAAGACTCTTCTACGCCTACACCATTGGGAAGTGCAAATATGGTTAGATACCTCTTTCGCTTTGTTGCCATACGTTATTAAGTTGATTAATGGCTATTCAAATTCAGTGGAAAACCACCCCAATCAAATTGACTGTAGCACCCAATATTGTACGGCATAAAAGGCACATTAGGTTAGTAAGGCTAGGGTGGTAAAAACCGTTCTATAGGAGCTAATATATCAGCTAATACTTAGGATTTTTCTATAAACCAATCCCTTAATGTGGCTCTGGAAAACAGAAAACGCGGAATATGCTTATAGCAAACACTTCGATCAGGTCTGTTTAGGAAGTCCTTTTCAAACTATGGGCTAGGCCACCGCCAAAAATGAAAGAAATAATATATAGAGGCAATAAGATAAAGCACCCATGTGGCTTTGTTATTGAAACATGAAAAGAATCATGATGCAAGTCAAGAATTAAGAGCGTCCCTCAGACACAGATATCTTGTGAGTAGTGAGAGATATAATTTTGTTTTGTAAGTGGAATTTCTTTACCAATGGTGTAGTGCATGCCATCGTTGTCATGTTGAAATTATAAGCATTATTTGTTGAAGTTGATAAAGCATTTAACGCACCAAGTAGGTTATAATTTATCGAAGACATAAAAGACAATCACAAAAGAGTATAACTTCACAACTCTACATAAAGTAGGTATTATAGAATTTTCTATTTTACGCCGAATGCTTGAAATTTTGTCCATTCGTCCTCTCAATTTGTGATTTTAAGATCAATACCAGCAGCAAAATTGTCTTGTGGACTTAATCCACAAAACGATTGGCTATAAATAGTACAAGATTTATATATATATATATATATATATATATATATATATATATATATATATATATATATAGGTAATACAACGGTTGGTGAAACAAATTTTAAAGCCAGCAGAATGCAACAATTCAACAATCAATCCACAAACAATACAACAATTCAACAATCAACCAAAAAGAGTTATCAAAACAAAAATGTTGCTGAATGTTTTTCAAAAAAATGTATGTTAATGGATATTCGGTTTGGCTATTTAAATATAAAGATGGAGCAAAGAAAAGAAAGATGAAGGAAATGGAGAGAAGGGAGAGAGGCTTACCGGCGGTGTTACGGCGGACCGGCAGTCGGTGTAGCAGCAGCTGAGAAGCGAGAGAGAGAGGGTTCTGAAAGAGGAGAGAGAGCGTTTGAAAGTGACTGGTTTGAGAGAGAGCGTTTGAGAGACTGAGAGTTGAGAGATTGAGAGATTGAGAGACTGAGAGTTGAGAGAGAGACTGAGAGTTGAGAGATTGAGAGTGTTTCAGTTAGGCGTTTGAAAGGGAAAGTGAATATTGTGTGGATTTCGAGTCTTATAAACTCGATTTCTACGTGGCTAAATTCCTCCAGGTGGAAACTTTGTCCACGTAATCGAAGAACAAACACGACAACTCGAGTTTTAAAAACTCGATTTTTAATTAAATCTCGAGTTTCTAAAACTCGAGATGTTAGTTTCCCACATTCTTTCAAAACCGGCCAACTAACGAAATCATTTGTACAGTAGCGTTATTTGGAAAGGGTGTCCCAAAACTGGACCTTTCTCACTTCACCGATAGACTTTGAGCCATATTTTAAGCTAAAAGTGGAGTCTCGGTCTTGACTTCCCAATTATCATATTGGCAACGAAAAAAATGCCCCTAGATTATGGTATAATTTGGGTTCCTATCATATGAGTGTCTTGTGCATGGACTTCATTGTAAGCAAAAAATGGAATGAATAAGGAAATTTTTACTAAAATTTACATATTGTAAATTGAAAAATTATCTGGTCTAATCTTTCTTAAATATATATAAATTATTCATAGCTGGTCTGTTTGTGTATTTGGTAGTTATTTTGGACTTTGGTTGCTTCAATGACAGCGTATATAAAATCTCTCGGTTTTGATTTTCGCAAATGCAAATATGCACAACTTCACACTTTTTCCTCCAAATGTGCATGCACCCTGCACTCTAAGGTACAAATTTTACATATTTTTCTTGATTGGATTTAATTTTATAGGTTTATTCAATTTAAGTTTATTGGATTTTTGCACATGTTATTTTAGCTTCACTACGTGATTGTGTCAACTACTCTAGCTTCATTGTCTTATTTCAACCAAATTGTGCGTGTTTGCTTTTTGTTTCATTTCCTTTTTATTTATTTTTATATTTTGAATTTTATGTTGTAGTCAATGTCATTGTTGGAAAGTTGGAATGGTGATATAGGGTGCTCTACATGTTACCTAGAGAACATTGACTTACTAGGTTTTAATCTTTTAGACCTATCATCTTATCTAATCGAAACTTTGATGACACATATGCTTTTTGTTATCTTGTTCATTTTTATTTATTTTCTCACTTAAAAGGGTGCTCATTAAAAACTAAGGAAGCTAATATTATAGATGCATAAAATCTATGAAGATAAAAATGAAGTATGAATAACAAAATCTTCATTGGGGATGGTTGTAATTGTTTGATGAAGAGCTTCACATTGCAGGGTATGAAATCATTCATTTAAAATTTTTAACTATTATGATAATGTCTTAGCAGAACATAGTTACTTATCGTTGGAAGATGTTAATATTTGTTATCATCTTAGTTGCTTAATGAGTGGATATTGCCTTTAACAAAGAGGTTCTCAGGAAGTATCATAGTAAGATATATATATATATATATATATATATATATATATATATATATATATATATGTGTGTGTGTGTGTGTGTGTGTTAAATAACCTCTATAAGTATTTATGTCATGGATATTCTTATACGAATGCCAATAGCATTCTATGACATTCATTTTACAATACATGGTTTCATATTTCAAATAGAAACTCTTATCTTAATTTTCACACTCATCTAGCATGTGTTTGGAAGCTAAGAAAATGAATGAGAAAACAGCCTTATAAATAAAATTCCTTTTCTTTTCTTTAAAATTAAGTAATTAATTTTTTTTAATTTAAATGCTGATGTGATAATTTTTAATGTTGATTAAAATATTTATTATTATTTTATTAGCCACATCAGCTTTAAGCGTGACAAAGGTGCACGACATGTGTCACATAGGCGTTTTCTGTTAGTTAACGGTAGGACGATAGAGAATAAATTGATTGTAAATTAAAAATAATAATAATAAAATTTACTACCAAAATGTACTTACCAAATTATCTTTCACCCTAACTTGGATGCAGCTGGCCAACTTGATTGGCTTGGGAAAAAAAAAATGCCAGTGGGAACATTAGTTGCAATGACCTGAAATTTTTCTTTTGTTCCGAGAGATATTAATTTTTTGTCCCGTTAGTGTGCCCATTGGGAATTGGGCTGCTAGTTGTAATTGGGGACCCATTACAATCTCCTTTCTTCACACTTGGATTTTCTTCCCAGAAGATTGAGATGGATTGGACTATCCACGGTTTATTTTTTCTTTATATATCATGATGACATGATCATTATTCATTAAAAAAAAAAAAAAGGGAGAAAAACTGAGTGGTCCAAGGAAATGTTGTTGACAAAAAGCATTAAATGTGGAACAAGGTGATGCAATCCGATCCTTGGACGGATTGGACTCGGCAAAAGCTTTTTGTTCGGCAAAAAGTATAAAATAAACAAGTACTTAACTGCAACTACTCCTGGTATGGAAAGTCAGCGTAATCATTTACTCAGCAAGAAAAAGAAAGAAAAACCCCGGGAGGACATAAAAAAGGAAAAAAAAAAAAAAACAAAGTAGAGCTTTTCAATTTTCAATACCAAAAAATTATTAAAAATTATTGAAAATTTAAAAAATGGGAGAAAACAATATGGAGGACTGCTTTGACAGTCTCCTATACACAGAGAGATAAAATTTATAATTTTCCAAATTTTCTCTAAATTATATAAATTTATAAGTTTTATTGTTTTGATAAGTGATAGAAAATTACGGAAAATTATAAAAATTTGAATGTAATCGTTTATGGATGCACTAATCTGTTCCTATGGTCAGAAAGTATGAAATTAAAAATTTACCCACACATTTATTTATTTATTACCTTCTATGATTTTATATAATTTTTTGTTGGTTTGATAAACAGTTAAAAATTATTAAAATAAGGAGAAAATAATGGGAAGCCACGTTAATCTGTTCCTATGGACCTACATATAGAAATTAGAAAGCATCAAATTCTCGTTGTTGTACTCTAATAGTTTTCAATAAATTCAAAGGCATAAATTAGATAATTGAAATTTTTTTGAATTAAATTTAAATTTGGTGAATTGTGAAAACAACATGCTAGATTTTAAAAACCACCTACACCGAAAACCGACTTGTATATTGGTCTGATGATAAAAAATTATTATCAAGATTGGATATCATAGATTCAAACTATCTAAAAGAAAATAATTTAATTAGATAGTACATTTTAATATTGGATTTCTTTGGTAATTAAATTTTATAATCTATTTGCATACATATAAAAGAGTGTGTTGTTGTGTGTAGTATAACTTGCTTCACTTTCCTTTAAGGTGGCGTTTGGTATGAGGTAATGTTTTAGGATTCCCAGGAATGTTTAAAGATTCTCATGTTTTGTTGCAAATTACACTAAGGAATCAGATGTCAGGGGAATCCTTAAACCCCTCTCGGTAGGAATGTGGATTCCCTTTAAAACAGGTGAGAATCCAAATTCTCAAACTTAAAAGAAATTGTATTTTTATAAATTGACAATTTTAACTCTTTTTCCTTATCATTTAAGCAATTAAGATAAATTATAAAACAAATTATCAATATCTTTTCTCTTGTCTTTATCTTTTCCCGCCAAAACAACATAAACAGGATAAATAACTCTGCTAATAGTTATTTTTGAATTATTCTTGTCATTTTGAAATGTTAGATCACAATTTTAATGAATGTGTTGCTAATTGATAGTTTATATAATGTTTTTTTTATCTATCTATTTAGAGTAAGATATTTTTTTAAAGGACTAATTAATAGTTTATATATATTTTTTCATTATTTATTTAAAGGAAGATTTTTTTTTTTAATGGGCTTAGTACTTCACATTCAAATCTAAGTACAAAATGGGAAAAACAAATAATTCATTTAAGATTCCTGCGAATACACCAAACATTATCATCTCACATTCCTGAGAATCTCCCAATGAAACCAAACATAAGAATAGCTACATTCCTAGGAATGTGATTCCTAAGAATCACATTCCTGGGAATCTAGATGCCTGGAGTAATGTGGATTCCCCGTACCAAACGCCACATAAAAGTTACCTCGACTTTTGAATAAGGATTGCAGTATGCTTTTGTGTTAGAACCTTATTCTCTCTTCATTATGTCTATGTTTATTTTTCAAAAAACCAAAAAAATAAAAGGTTAAATTTCAAAACTCAATCTCTAAGTTTCACTATTTTTCATTTTAGTTTTCTCAATTTGTCTTCTTTCATTTCAATCCTAAATTTCAAAACACCCCAATTTATACTTATTGTTATCTTGTCATTTCGCTGTTGCCGTTAAATCATCAAAACTACATCATTTCGCCAATTTAAATTTAATATTTTATTTTGCAAAAAAAAATTAAAATGTTATTTGATTATTTATTTTCTGAAAAAACGCTAATTAAAAAAAGTCCAGAATTTTTTTTATAAAAAAAATTCCTTATACGGTCTAAACACCTCCCCGTTAAATCAAAGAAGAGATTGGGTTCTCTTCTTTGGAATTTGTCAAATCACGCAACATCTTTTTTTAATTTTTTTAATTTTTATGGGACGCAACGTCGGCTTTGAAATTTGTCAAACCAACTCAAGATAGTCCCATCAATATTCACAATTTCACACACAGTAGAAGAGAGACCACTCATTTCTCATCTTATCTCTGGGTTATATGTGTAATTAAAATTGAGAAGGTTTTGCAATCAATTTTATTTTAGTGAATTTATTTTGAGTCGGTCCCGTAAAATCAAAGAAGAGATTGACACCCTCCCCGTAACATCAAAGAAGAGATTGGGTTCTCTTCTTTGATTTTTTACGGGGAGGGTGTTTTTTGTTTTTTGATGAACAGGGAAGGTGTTTAGAGTTTAGACTATAAGGAATTTTTTTTAATAGAAAAAAATTATTTCTGGACTTTTTTTAAAATTAAGGTTTATTTTAGAAAATAAATAATCAAATAAAATCTTAAATTTAAATTAAGGGTAAAATGACGTAGTTTTGGTAATTTAACGGCAACGACAGATGACAAGATAACGGAAGTTTGAATTGGAGTGTTTAAAAACTTAAAAGATTGAAACGAAAGAAGATAAACTTAAAGAACTGAAATGAAAAATAACTTAAAGAGTGAGTTTTGAAATTTGGTAAAAAAAAACATGAAAATAAAAAATATGAAATTGAACCCCAAGTTGGAAGCAGTTGACCAACTTGATTGGCTTGGGATCATTTTTTTTTTTTTTGATAGGGCTTAGGAACATTAATCGCAAGAAAAATATTGTGAAAGGGTTATGAAAATAGGATGGATGCCACATTTATCTAATTACAATGGTCAAAAGCTGTGGGGTCTACATGGATGGCAATATGAGTATATATATGTATTGGTTTTTTTTAGGAAAGAAAAAAATGTACTTGAAAGGAGAGAAATATCAAAGAAGCATTAGACCTTGAACTTGGCGATGCACCCATCTCTTAATCCAATCCTAGCTAGGATTGGAGTGCGCTCTTTTGTTTGGCAATAGTATAAAGTAAAGAGAGATTTTTACAACAAATCACAGATGGTCAGTCGTTATTGGTTTAAATTTGAACCTAACATGAAGATTACTTTTTTGTCCTAACAATAATAACTTGTCACTTAGAATTTGTTGTAAAAATATTGTGAAAATGTTATAAACATGCCATTTCTTTAAAGTTATTTGGGACATACAATACAAATACAACTATATAATATACTATGTAGTACTTGACCGCTAGAAATGCTAAAATCAGTGGAGTCATTTAGTCAACAAGAAAAAGAAAAAACCCGGGGAGAAAGTAAAAAAGGAAAAGAAACAAAGTAGAGTTTTTCAATTTTCAATAATTTTTTTAATCTTTTTTTTATACTACCATAAAAAATGATTGAAAATTGAAAAAACGGGAGAAATGCAAAAAATATGGATGTATGCTTTGCATTGATATGCTCCTATACACAGAGGGTTAAATTTATAATTTTCCAGTTTTTCTCTGTATGACATAATTTTATAAGTTTTATATAAGTGATAGAAAATTATGGAACATTATAAGAATTTAGATGTAATCATTTATGGACGCACTAATCTGTTTCTATGATTTTATATAAAATTTTGTTGGTTTGATAAATGGTAAAAAATTATGGAGAATTATAAAAATATGAAGAAAATAATGGGAAGCCACGTCAATCTGTTCCTACATATAGATGATCCACATTGTTGTTGTACTCTAATATTTTTTTTAGTAACTTTAAAGGCATAAAATAGATAATTGAAAAATTGTTGAATTAAATTTAAATTTGCTGAATTGTGAAAACAACACACCAGTTTATAATAAAAATTATATGTTAATGTAACTTATTTTCACTTGATATAACAAGTTCCAAATTTAATTAGACAGTGCATTTTTATATGCGATTTCTTTAATAGTTAAATTTCTTGATCTATTTTCATATACATAGAATAGAGTGTGTTGTTTTGTCTAATATAACTTGCCTCATACTTCCTTAAAAGTTACAATAAATTTTAAATAGAGTTTATTGTGTGTCTTTGTGTTAAAACCTCATCCTCCCTCCCTTGTATGCATGTGTGTGTGTTTGTTTTTATATATAAAAAAACAAGAAAAATAACAATTTTACAGATTTTTCATTGTCTTTAAAATTTTATATAATTTTTAAATATCCTTGACAAGAGATTAAAAATTATTGAGAATTGAAAAAATGAGGAAACAAATATGGATGGCTACACTAATATGTTCCGTTACACACACAGAAAAAAATTTATAATTTCAAAATTTTCTCTAAACTTTATAATTTTATAAGTTTTTTTTTTTTTTTTTTTTTTTTTTTGTGTTTGGTAAGGGATAAAAAAATTATGGAAAATTATAAAAACTTGGATTAAATCATATATGGAAGCACTAATCTGTTCCTGCAGTAAAAAAGTATGTAATATAAAATTCACCCAAATTCTTGTTTTCCGCCTTGTATTATTTTCTATAAAATTTTTTTTGTTGGTTTGATAAATGGTTAAAAATGATGAAATTTATAAGAATATGGAGAAAAAAATAATGGAAAGCCACGTTAGTATGTTCCTACCTATTAGTGTATTAAATGCACATTTGTTCCACATTTTTGTTGTTGTACTCTGATAGTTTTTATCGAATTTAAAGTCATAAAATGGAGAACAAGAACATTGTTGAATTAAATTTAAGTGTGAGGAATTGTGAAAAATAACACGACATTTTTAAATAGAAATTATATGCTACTGGAACTTAGCTTCACGTTAAATAACAAGTTTCAAGTAATTTAATTACATTAATGCAAAAAAAAGAAAGAAAGTAATTTAATTAGATGGTACAATTTAATATAATTTTTCTTTAGTAATTATTCTCCAAAAAAACAAATGCTATGACTATGCTTATATATGGTCCTTTCACCTTCATTCAGACTGAGACTGAATTCGTGCATTAACCACTCGGTGGTCTTCATAACCTACATTCACCTTCACCCCTCCACTTGAAATTCAGCAATTTTTTGTACCCAACAATCACATTATTGTTGTTCCGTATTTTCTTTTTTGAGCTTTCATGCTAGGACCCATAAGAGCCAACCGTGTGAACCGCACGTTGATTGAACCTGTTTAAGTCAGTGAAGAAATAGGGCTTCGCAATGTTGTCGTCCCCAAACAATGCCGTGGAATCAGTACAGAACTCTGAGGGTGGCTTTTCATAAACGCCATCAGAGAATCTAATGAAGTCGGCAGGCAAATTCTCTCCTCGAAACTTTGGTATAAGATAGACTGAAACCTAATCCATATCGGTAGGCTGGAACTTAAACCCCAATGGCAGACGTATCAAAGGCATTCTCTTCTTCTTCTTCTTCTTCTTTTTTTTTTTTTTTTGATAAGTGTCTTCTTCTTCTTTAGTTTTAGACACTAATCAAAATTTGTGTTAATATAGGATGGAGCTCTCTAGAAATAGTCATAGCCGTAGGTAGAATTACTTTTGTTGGGGGTAAATAATTTTTACAAATTTAATTTAAAAAAAATCATATTAGGATGTATATCATCTAATTAATTAAAAAAATTTGTATTAATATAAATAATTTACTTTTTTTTTTATATAAGATAGAATTTCTGCTCTAGTCTAATTTAAGTGTATATGTGTATGAGCTTCCTTCTAGAGATTTGAACCCCAACTTTTACTCCCACACTCCACAAACACTTATATTTGTGAGTGACCATTGCACCAAGGGTGTACGGTGGAAAAAACTTGTCATTTCACGTGAAAGCAATTTTCATTAACTCAATTAGTAAAGTTTTTATAATTATAGTTTTTTTTTTTTTTTTGAGAATCTCTTTATAGTTATAGTTAGTTATCCATTTTATGCCTTTAAATTCAATTAAAACTATTTAGAGTACAACAACAAAAATGTAGAACAAATGTGGCTTCCCATGATTTTTTTCTCCATATTTTTATAAATTTCATCATTTCTAACCATTCATCAAACCAACAAATATATATATATATATATATATATATATATATATATATATATATATATATATATTCTATAAAAGCAAAAAAAAAATTTATAGAAAATAATACAAGCGAAAAACAAGAATTTGGGTGAATTTTAAATTACGTACTTTTGACCGTAGGAACAGATTAGTGCATCCATAAATAATTTAATCCAAGTTTTTATAATTTTCCATAATTTTCTATCATTTATCAAAAACAATAAAGCTTATAAGTGGGTTTATACTTAAGAATTGCAACACTCGGACACTCCAATTCATGGTAGGATTGGGGTATCTAAAACTTCAGGCACCAAAGTATCAGCAATAAGATAGCCAAATTGACTAAAAAGTCAATTTAGCAACCAATACCCTTTAAGTGTCCAGTGCTATATGATATACTACTATAATAATTTTTTTGACTATTCACGGACATTATATTATCCAAGAGAACATCATCCAGCGAAAAATCAGTAACCTCCATCTTGAAGTGTCAATTTTGACTATTCACGGACAATAATGTGATTGTTGGGTACAAAAAATTGCTGAATTTCAAGTGGAGGGGTGAAGGTGAATGTAAGGTTATGAAGACCACCGAGTGGTTAATGCACGAATTCAGTCTCAGCCTAAGACTTGGGCTTGGGCTGCGTTCGTCACACGCGGCCTGAACTACAAGCTGTGGGTGCGTTTTTTAGAAACGGGGCCCAAGTAGGGTCTTAGGCCGCGTTTTTGCAAACGCGGCTGAAAAAAACGCGGCCTAAGACCCGCGTTTTTTGTAGTGCCACTTATATGTTTTGTTGTTTTTGATAAGTGATAGAAAATTATGGAAAATTATAAAAGCTTGGATTAAATTATTTATGGATGCACTAATCTGTTCCTACGGTCAAAAAGTATCTAATTTAAAATTCACCCAAATTCTTGTTTTTCGCTTGTATTATTTTCTATAATTTTTTTGTTTTTGTTTTTATAGAATATATATATATATATATATGTATATATATTATTTGTTGGTTTGATGAATGGTTAAAAATAATGAAATTTATAAAAATATGGAGAACAAAATAATGGGAAGCCACATTTGTTCCACATTTTTGTTGTTGTACTCTAAAAAATAAAGGACCAATTTAGTTCTGTGTGTGATTCAGAATAAGAAGAAGGATGAGAAGAAGGGTGTTAGGACATATGTCGTTTACTTGATAAGAATATATGTCATTCTTTTATGTAATTAGCTAATCCTTTGACAAAATGCACTCTATTTGTAATTGGGTAGAACTAGGATATTTTTAATACTTCAAGAAATAAGATTTCAAGATCAAGTGTTAAAGCCATGCAAGTCTGTTCAAGAAACAAGCTGATAATTGCTCTTCATTAAAGTTTGATAGTTGGCTCGACAGCTGCATCTATCGAGCTTTAAGAAGCTGTTCCAGCCTCGTGGCTCGATAGCTGCTCGACAGCACCTCGACACCTCTAGCTATCGAGATTTAAGAAAAACAATTTTTCAGTACTGTTTTGATTTTAATCTGTGGATATGTCTTTGGGCCTTCTTTTCTCACAACCTTAGACATATAAAAGGATTATTTTAAGGGTCGTCAAAGTAAGCACAAGTTGCACAAGCATTGAGCAACGTCTGTTCAAGCAATTTGTGACCGCAGACAAAGTTTGCCCTAGTTCATCTCTTTGAAGAAGCTGCTGTGTCTTTGCATCGTAGGGTTTTATAACGAAGCATCTTCTTGATCTTCATTGTGAGGATGAACTGAAGAATTTTGCAGCCAACATCTTTCTCAAGTTGGTGATTGAAGTTGCGTACTGGAATCCGCGCAATTGGTTAGTCACGTACTGGGAGCCGTGCAATACAAGGAGAGATTATCACTACAGAACAAGTCCAATTGGGTATTGGGGTAAGGGTTCAACTGTAGGTTGGTAGAAGGTACTGGGATTCCTTTACTTGTAACCGCTTGTTGTGATAATAGTAGATTCTCGGGAGTGGTGACCTTAAAATCACCCGGTGGGATTTTTGCCTTAGAGGTTTTCCCCATTCGTAAATAAATCACCGTGTCAATTTTATTTTCCGCTGCACTTTAGTTTATTGGTGATTTGTTTGTGCTACCACGCGTTTGCATGTTAAATTGGTTAATTAATTGAACTTGGCTAATTAGTCAATTAATTCATCACAAGGGGTCAATACGTTTTTGGCCTATCAAATGGTTCGGGTTCGCGTTTGGTTTTGGGTATGGGTTCAGATTCAGATTCAGATTCTGGTTCTGGAAGAAGGTTAAAAATTGCATCGGTGGAATCCTTTGTTGATTCTCTAGATTCGAATTCGCCAAGGAGTTTTTTTGATAATCTGGATTTGTTTGATGGGATTTACACAGACCACCAATTTGACGAAGACATAGCTGAGGTTGAGAGGGGGATTGGGGGGTTTGATCATCATCTTGCTGATGACACATTCACCCAATTTGTAAAATGGTGAGTTGATTCATGGATCATAATATGCACTGTTGGCTCTGCCCTTTTGATGATTCATTACCAGGGGCGGAGGGAAGGGGGGGGCGAGGGGGGGCAGGTGCCCCCCTGAACTTTCAATTTTTTTTTTTTACTGATAATGATAATGTATTGAACTAAAATGTCTTATTTACCCCTTGCACAAAAGACAAAAAAAAAAAAATTTCTATTTATTGAGAACAAACAGCTATATGGTTTAGAATTCAACAGCCTTAACTAATAGAACTCTAAAACTACTATAACTTTAATATAAAACTACTGGTCCTACTTAGTAATGATTAAAAGAAAAAAAAAAAAAAAAACCTACTGCTAACGCTATATGCCAATAGGGAATAGGAATCACACCAGCCTAATACTAATAGAACTTTTTTGTTTTTTATTGGAGTACTAATACTAATACTAATAGAACTCTGAAAAAAAAAAAAAAAAGGTGTATATCTAATATAGTAGTTCTTTGGATTTTTTTTAAAATTAAGTAAGGGGAGAATAATTAATTTTTTCATAATTTGTAATTTTGTTAATATAAACTCCGCCCTCCCTCAAAATGTCTCCAATTTTGGGGAATTAAAAATGAGGGATTAGAATTCATCCAAACCCTCCCAAATCCCTCCCGCTTCTTTCTCAAAAAATATCCAAATAAGGTAATTTGACTTACTCTCCCTCTCTCTACTCCACTTCCTTGTACTCACCTTCCATCCAAACAAGCTATTAGAGTTTCTGTTGAGTTTTTAAAAGCATTCAAACAGAGTTTTTAGAAGCATTCAAGTCATTGAGTCACATTTAAATATTCACAGGTATATTGCATACTCTTAATATTCATATTTAAATTTTTTAAGACTAGTTTTTTACTTTCAATTTTATCTTTTAATCTTGCCCCTCCTGATCTAAATTCCTAGCTCCGCCACTGTTCATTACTGATATCTTATAGTAATCTTGCCATTGACGGCACTCTTGTAAGTGCTCAACAGACCAGTAGTGTCTGTTTTGCAAACATTAGTATAGTTCTGGATTTTTTTTTTTTAAGTAAAGGCCGTTTGGATCACGTCTGTGTTTGCACGTTTTTGCGTTTTTTTCCCCCATGAACAGTGCATTTAGGCAAAGCTACAGTAACCTAGCAGTGAACAGTAATCCGTAATTTTTTTTTTTAATTGTTTTTAGTTTTTAGCAAAATAAGCGGTATCCAAACGCACACTAAAGCACTTATATTGAGGGTCCCGAAGGCCATCAAAATTTCTTTTCGACGGTTTATGTTTCAAAGGTTATTGTGGGTCATCTAGACTCTCAAAATAATTGGTTTTTCATACATTTTTCAAGAGTTTTGACCCTAAAAAAAGAAGAAAAACCTTTTATTTTTATCTAGTGAAGTGAATTTTATAAAGGATCGTCCCTACAACTTCTGTGAGATTATTTAAGTAGGTAGTTAACAACTGATGAAAAAAAAAATTGGCAGATTTCAACAAGGAACCATAGCACGTGATAATAACCGAATTGAAGGAGGCATTGGAACCAAGGTATGATTTAGATGATCACTACTAATTTTGGTTATCTGCATCACTAACTGGCATGACATTTATAAACAACTCTTATTGCTTTCAGGCTTACACCAAAATTTGCATACAAGAAAATGCAAATTGTGGAAAGGGCAGGCTTGGATGTAAGTCTTTATTGGTATTTTATTATGATGAGGCTAGGGCCAAAAGTGAAAAAAAAAAAAAAACACAATGAACAATCTTTCAATATGTACACATGTGATTAATATTAACAATTTCTTAATTAGAAATTTATTCACTCATCCTAATCTTTATATTTTTTTGCAAAACATGCATGGGTTTCATCATTTACCACTACAAAATCATAAAGAAGATTTCAATACATCAATACAGTTGCATAATGGAGCAAGATGTCTTCTAAAAAATTAAGAATAAAATACGAAACAAACTTTAATATGATTGCAAAAATGTTCTGTTTAATTTTTAATTTTTTTGTCTTCCTTCTCTATCTTTTCAAATATACATTATACTTCTTTTCTCTTTTTTATTTTATGGGTGGGTTTGATCTGTAAGTAAATTGACAGGTCCATCCATACTTGTAAAATTACATTATTTTAAAAATAGTTATTTAGGGATCTTTTTTTTAATCATATTTTTTAACACAATTCTGATTGTTAGTATTTTGAAAACATGATTTCACTTGAAATTGTGACATGTTTTAAAACACATTTTGAAGAAAAATAGTACTAGATATACAAATAACTGGACATGGCAAAACGAGTCAAAATTTTCTGACCCGACTCAAACTCAAATTTTTTTTTTAACCCAAAGCAAAAAGGGGTTGACCTGTGACCCGATCTGCGTTTTTTCTGGGTCAACCTGACCCGTGACTCAAACCATTTTTTAAAACTTTTTTTTTAGTAAAAAAATAAAGTAAAATAAAGACAATATTAGTTTTATTGTTTTTTGTGATCTTTAAGGAAACAATTGAGACATCTATATTACTGCATGCAAATGAATTGAAAGGTGAATGGTTGAACATTCTGTAACGAGTACAGATTTTTAGATATCAAAATGCAAAGTACATGTCAAGATAATCTGGTTATAGTAGAGTTAAAAATATAGACTTAAAATTGTAAACATGTGTGAGAAACATTCATAAGTATGAAAATATCAAATTAGCATAAATTATGAATGCTTAGACCTATTTTTTAACAATTTATGCTCAAAATAAATATTTTTTCAAAATAAATTATGATATTTCCTAGAGTGTGTGTTGCTTAACAATGATATGATATTCATAAAAGAGACCATGTATAAATAAGTAAACAATCAAACTTTAATATATATTTTCAAATTGAAATAGAATGTCAACCATAATTGATAATAAATTATAAAATTAATTTTCACAATTTTAAAAGTTTTATATGTTTTTATTCTTTGTTAAATGGGAGCAAAAATATGGATGACTGCATTGATGATGAATTGAAATTCTACTAAAGGCTTTTTTTTTTTTTTTTGAGTAAATAGTAATACTTATTAGAATACATATGAAAATAGTAATAATAGTGTTTTAAATTGGATATATAATACATTACATAACTAGAGTACAACTACAAGAGGGCCTAACCTTTGTAGTTGTAAATTGGGGTTAAAATTCTGCTAAAAGCAGTTAAGGTTGTATGTTAAAATACTAAAATACTTAAGACTATTGCGGACTTATTTTTTAAAAAAAAATATTATATTAATTATATTTATTTTGGAATTTTTTAATCATATTTACTTAACACGACTTTAAGTGTTAGTATTTTTTAAACATGATCCCACTTAAAAATTTTGACATGTTAAGAAAAATTGTATTTTCAAAATAAAATTTTAAATCTTAAAATCATGTTTCAAAACGCATTTGAAAGAATATGCGGGATGTACAAATAAATTAAAAAAAACCTAGTATTGATTTTTGAAATTTAAAACTTAAAGGGACATTTTAGGTTCTCTGTATCTTGTTGATGGGTGCGTACAACTTCTTAATCTAGTTTTTTTTTCACTAGTTCACTAGTTTTTTAGTTCTCAAACTTACTCCTCTTTTTCTTTTTGATGATACAAAAAAGCTCATTCAAAATATTGTCTAGACCTAGCAAATGGGTTGGGTTAGTCCATGAAAGCATATGGTCATCTTAGGGAAGGGGAACTATGGAAGTGTGCGTCCTAAAATTGGGGTTTTGATTGCAAGTTTTAAAATTTGAGATGCAATGTTATAGCACCAACCAGCTATCAACATATTTAAGATTCAATCTTGAATTTGATTGAACTGAGTCAACCAATAGAAGCTTATTGCTTGTTTTTGATGTTGCAAAGCAATTTTGGATTCCAATATTTGATATTGTTGTGTCCTAATTATTGCCTTTTTTTTGTATGTAGGACGTTCCTTTGATCCAACGATCTCTAGCTCTCCTACAATCCCCGCTCTCCAAAAATCATCAACTGCATCCCACCAACCAAGTAGCTTATAAGTTTTATGTTGATGTTTGAAGACCTTTTGTGTACAAAGAACCACATTTGAGCAACCACATTTTTTGCAAAGTGTTGAAAAATATTTTAAAACACTTTGAAACTTTGATTATGGTATTAGCATAATTTAAGTGTTGAAGGACTTTTTGTGTACAAAGGACCACATCTTTTTTTTGTTAATTTTATGATGATGGTTATAGACAATGTTATGAATTTGATAATATATCTCTATGTTAATATAATGTTAGTTTGGAGACATTTGTGGTGTTATCTAGTTACATTTGTGGTAATGTCTTAGTGGAGCTAAAATTATTACAGGTTATTTGTAATAGAAATGTGGTTTTAGAACCCAGAGGGAAAAAAAAAAAAACAAAAATTAACCTATAGCGGTGGGGCAAAAACCGCCGCTGAAGGACTAAAATTATAAAATAATTGAAGGACTAAAATTATAAAATAATTGAAGATCTATAGCGGTGTTTATCACCCGCTGCTAAAGCTTCAAACATATAGCGGTGTGCAAAACCACTGCTAAAAGGTACATAGGGTATGTTGTACATGAAGCCCTATAGTAGTGCTTATTGCCTGCCGCTAAAAGGCCACTTGACCTGAATGGCAACCTCATATGGCTGCAGTTTTTAGCCCACCGCAATAGACCAAAAGCGCCACTAAATGGTAGATCTATTGCGGTGTTTTTGTTACCGCCGCAATAGAGCTATTGTGGCGGCTTTTTGGGCTTTTGCGGCGGTTTTTTGGCCCGCCACAATAGTACAGTTTTTTTTGTAGTGAATGTCATTGTTGGAAAGTTGGAATGGTGATCTAGAGTGTTCTACATGTTACCTAGAGAACATTGACTTACTAGGTTTTAATCTTTTGGATCTATAGTCTTATCTAATTGAAATTCGTTGACACGTATGGTTTTTGTTATCTTGTTTTTTAATTTATTTTCTCGCTTAAAAGAGTGTTCATTAAAAACTAAGTATGCTAAGATTATAGGTAGATGCATAAAATCTATGAAGATAAAAATGAAGTATGAATAACAAAATCTTCGTTGTGGATGGTTGTAGGTGCTTGATGAAGAGCTTCACATTGCAGGATATGACATCATTCATTTAAAAAATTTAACTATTATGATAATGTCTTAGCAGAACATAGTTACTTATTGTTGGAAGATGTTAATATTTGTTATCATCTTAGTTGCTTAGTGAGTGGATATTGCATTTAAGAAAGAGGTTCTAAGGAACTATCATAGTAAAATATTTGTGTGTGTGTATATGTTAATAGCCTCTATAAGTATTTATGTAATGAATATTCTTATATGAATGCGAATAGTATCCTATGACATTCATTTCACAATGAATAGTTTCATACTTCAAATAGAAACTCTATCTTAATTTTCACACTCATGTGGAAGCACGTGCCTTGCATGTGCCACCCAAACTAGTGTGTGTAAAAATGTTTGCTTCAATCTATGCGTCTAGCTGCTAAGAAAATGAAAGAGAAAATAGCCCAATAATTTTTTTTATAAATAAAATTCCTTTTCTTTTCTTTAAAATTGAGTAATTAATTTTTTTAATTCAAATGCTGATGTGATAATTTCTAATGCTTATTAAAATACTTTATTAACCACATCAACATCAAGCATGCCAGAGGTGCACGGCGTATGTCACATAGGCGTTTTCCGTTGGTTGACGGTGGAGAACAAATTATTGTAAATTGAAAATAACAAGAATTAAATGAACTATTATCAAAATGTATGGATAAAATTATTTGTCACCCTTACTTTGATGCAACTGACCAACTTGATTGGCTTGAAAAAAAAAAAAAAAAAAAAGAGCTAGTGGAAGCATTAGTTGCAATAGCCTGAAAATTTTCTTTTGTTCTGAGAGATATTAATTTTTTGTCCTATAACTATGCTCATTGGGCACCAGTTGTAACTGGAATGAGCCCATCACTATCTCCTCTTTTCCGTCTTGGGTTTTCTTGAGATGGATTGAGACCATCTAACTGTTTTTTTTGAAAAAAACATTTCTCAATATATCATGATTCATGATCGTTATTCATAATAAAAAGACAAAAGTTTTGGGGTCTACAAGTTTGACGAAGATTTCGCATATATATATATATATATATATATATATATATATATATATATATATATATATATATCAATATCTCCTATTTTCCGTCTTGGGTTTTCTTGAGATGGATTGAGACCATCTAACTGTTTTTTTTTTTTTAAACATTTCTCAATATATCATGATTCATGACCGTTATTCATAAAAAAAAAAAAAAAAGACAAAAGTTTTGGGGTCTACAAGTTTGACGAAGATTTCGCATATGTATAGAACTTGGCGATGCAATCCGACCCTAGGACGGATTGGAGTGGACCCTAGACTGAGACAGTCAAGACTCCTACACAATGCTATTGCTACCGCCACCAATGTAAAAGTGTATATATGCTTGGCTATGCACCCCTCTCTTAATCCAATCCTAGATAGGATTGGAGTGCGCTCTTTTCCATAAATTTTTTTTTTATCTTTTTTTATTCTACCATTAAAAAGGATTAAAAAAATATTAAAAATTGAAAAAATGGAAGAAAAAAAAAATGTGGATGTTTGCTTTGCATTGATATGCTTCCATACACAGAGGGATAAAATTGATAATTTTCCTGTTTTTCTCTATATTATATAATTGAGTTTTACTAACATATCAATAAACTATTTTAGGAAAAAATTAATGGAAAAATGAAAAAGTGGTTGACCTTTTTGACATGTTTTTTTTTCTCAATTTTATATAAAAAGTTTCTTAAAATAGATAATTAATATATGCTATAAGGGCATACATTAATTGGACCCTAACTATATAATTTTATAAGTTTTATTTTTATTTTTTTTTTAAGTGAGAAAATTATGGAAAATTATAAAAATTTGGATAATGTAAACATTTATGGATGCACTAATCTGTTCCTATGGTCAGAAAGTATGAAATTTAAAATTTACCCATATATATTGCTTTCTATGATTTCATATAAATTTTTGTTGGTTTGATAAATGGTTAAAAGTTATGGAGAATTATAATAAAAAAAAAATTGGAGAAAATAATGGGAAGCCACGTTAATCTGTTCCTTCATATATAGATTTTCCATATTGTTGTTGTAATCTAATATTTTTTAGTAAATTTAGAGGCATAAAATAGATAATTGAAATTTTTTTAAGTTGAATTTAAATTTGGTGAATTGTGAAACAACACGCTAGTTTTATGATAAAAATTATATGTTAATGTAACTTATTTTCATATGAGATAACAAGTTCCAAGTAATTTAATTAGATAGTGCATTTTTATATGCGATTTCTTTTGTAATTAAATTTTTTGATCTATTTCCATACACATGAAAATGAGAGTGTGTTGTATTGTGTAATATAACTTATCTCATCATTTGATCTATTTCCATACACATGAAAAAGAGAGTGTGTTGTATTGTGTTATATAACTTATCTCATCATTTTTTAAAAGTTACAATGACTTTTAAACGAAGTTTGTAGTATGTCTTTGTGTTAAAACTTCATCATTTTTTTTTCTTGTATGCATGTGTATGTGTTTGTTAATAAAAAAAATGAAAAAAATAACAATTTTACAGATTTTTCATTGTCTTCAGAATTATATAAAAATTTTAAATATCTTTGACAAGAGATTAAAAATCATTGAGAATTGAAAAAAGAAATGAGGAAAAAAAATATGGATGGCTACATTGATAAATATGTTCCTATAATCACAGAGAACAAAATTTATAATTTTCAATTTTTTCTCTAAACTTTATAATTTTATAAAATTTATTGTGTTTGATAATGGATAAAAAAAATTAGGGAAAATTATAAAAACTTGGATTAAATCATATATGAAGGCACTAATCTGTTCCTAGGGTAAAAAATTATGTAATTTAAAATTCATATATAAAATGGATAACCAAAACATTGTTGAATTGAATTTAAATGTAGGTAATTGTGAAATATAACAGTGACAAATTTTAAGTAGAAATTATATGCTACAAGAACTATTTTTTGAGAGAGTTTTGACCAATATACTACTAGAATTTAGTTTCACATGAAATAACAAGTTTCAAGTAATTTAATTAGATTAATGCAAAAAAGTAATTTAATTAGATGGTGCATTTTAATATGAGATTTCTTTGGTAATTAAATCTGCACAATTATACCTATTAATAACGCATTGAGTTAGACATCTATTAATAAACTATTTTTAAAAAACTAATTAACTTTTTTGGGAAGCTCTTACAATTTGTCTTACAATATACCGCTAGAATAATTCTTAAGTAGTTCCGGAGCAGGGAGAATGGTGCTCTTTTCTCTCACATTCATGGTAAGGTCCACTCATTAAATTTATGGTGAAATCTACCATGAATATAAGAGAAGGGAGCACCATTTTACTGTACTTCAGTACTGTCTAAGAATTTTTCATAAGTCTATATGTACCTTAAGCCTTCTTCAATCATGGTGCCAGAGTACCAGCACTGTCTAATCTTATAATTGAGAGTGACATAGTACCAGTACTATCTAATCTTATAATTGAGAGTAGAAGAGAATGTATCGAAGGCCGGTTCTGCCATTGGGAGTGAAGTTCGATCCAACTGATGTTGAGTTGATTTCGGGTTATCTTTATCCAAAGTTTCACAGGGGAAGGTTGGCTTGGAACGCGATTGGGTTTTGCGATCTAGTTTATGAAAAGCCACCGTGGGAGTTCTGTACTGATTTGACGGCTTTTCCGGGCGATGAAAAGCACTATTTCTTCACTGAGCGAAAGAGGAGTCGGAATGGGAATCGTGTGGTTCGTACTGTTGGTTCTTATGGGACCTGGCACGAGAGTTCCAGCAAGAAGATATCTGGGATTGGGTTCAACAAATTGTTGAATTTCGAGGTGAAGGGTGAGGGTAAGGAGATGAAGACCACTGATTGGTTAATGCACGAGTTCAGTCTGCCTGATAAGAAAATCAACTTAGTTCTCTGTGTAATTCAGAAAAAGAAGAAGAAGCAGAAGGAGGAGATGGGTTCGGCCTATGACACAAACCCCGAAACTGACCCCAATTCTTTTCTAGATTGTGTAGATACAAGCCCTGCTGCCTTGGATACAGAAGAAGAAGAAACCCGGCCAAGCAAGAAGATGTGGTCCAACCCTAAATTTGATGATGACCCGTTCTATGGTGGAGATCCATGCCCTGCCCCTGCCCATGGTGATCACTTCAAATTGCAAGCCTTGGATTCAGAAGAACAAGAAACCCGGCCAAGCAAGGAGATGCAGTCCGACCCTAATTCTGATGATCACCCGTTCTCTGTTCCTAATAGTAGTGCTGATCATATACCTGATTTTTGGACGGACTTAGCTACGGGTTTCCCTGACGATGAACTTGGTTTACCTGATGATGTGTTTCTACTTACAAACACCTACTTTTGAAGGTGATTCGTAGGCAAGTGTTAAAGCCCTTTAAATAAGATATCCTTTCTCATTTTTTCTTTGGTTGCTTTATCAGGATACTTTATTTTTTGTCAGCTCACTTAGAAGTTTCTCTTTATCTTGGCTCAAAAAGCGAGATTTTCTTTTCTATTGCTAGTTTGGTTCGAGTATGTTCCACGAGACTTAAATTCTTGCTGATTTATCACCTGTTTAATAGAGCATAAATTCTGCCAATCACTCTAGTGGCCAATATTTTAACTGTTTCTTTTATTCTGGATTTTTGCCTTGCTTATTACAAGAGTTGGAGATCGAGAAATGTAAGAGACATTTAAAGCTTGAGTTTTTTTAGCCACTTAATACTGCGTTTGAATATGGATGGTGATGTCTAACTGTTTTTTGTTACCAAATAATGGAGGAGATTGTTTTCTTATTTTTGAAGTATGGTGGTCTTTGAGGGTGACTTATAATTAGTTCATACTTAGCCATGCCTATTTTTTTCTTTTCAGATATTGATAAAAACGATGCCTACTTTTGATTTCACTTAAAATGTCCCGGATGAAAAGACAACCTTGTGTGAGAAGGAGGAATTGGCCAAAGCATATTCAATTTGTCCCAGGACAACCTTGTCTGAGGAGGAGGAATTGACAAAAGCATATTCAATTTGTCCCGATGAAGAGACGACTTTCCAAATCCAATCTAGCTAGCTCATTGAGGTAAAAACCAAATGTAGCTATTATTATTATTTTTCTTCTTTATCCTTAATATTTTTGTCCAGCTTGTTGATTGTTACTCTTGTTTTAGTTTTAACTCATATTTGCACTTCCTGAATGAAGCCGATATTTTCGAAATCGCACAACTGCAGAAGGACAGTGAAATACCTATATAAATCTGAGTTTCCACTTATACAACTCTACCTATAATTGTGTAAGAAAAGAGGCATCACACTAGTATTGTGTCAACCTTTTTAGTGTCATCTTTAATTTTGTAGGCAAGCATGTGTCAAGCGTCTAGCTTTATAAATCTTTGAGTCTGTTATAGTAAGGTGCCAAATTCGGCCTAACCTAAAATATTGATTATATGGACTTGGTTGGATACAGTTATCTAAAGTATCTCACATTACCCATACACACAAGTAAAATGAGCTAAAGTTCATATTCAGACCTCCAGAAGTATATCAGAAGGGAACCCTTACGATGGAGCTGCATTTATATATTTTTCTTCCAAGCAAAGGGCTCTTGAAACCTATTTTCCAGATTGATAAATTTTGGGGTTTGGGTTGAAGGTCAAAAGATAAGTGGCTCAAAAGTTAAGTGTCCTATTTAGGGCTGTCCAGAAGGATCCGGTAACCCGATCCACCCGAAGAACCGACCAGATCCGACCCGAATCCGGCCGACCCGACTGCTCTGGCGGGTCTTCACCACCAGAAACCGATTTTCGGCGGGTTGGTTTCGATTTTCCTTCCCTAAAACCTGAAAAAACCGAACCGATCGAGAGATTTCCAGATCCTGGCGAAATTTCCAGAATCCGACAAGTTTTTTCCAAAATCCGGCGAATTTTTTCCAGAATTCGGCGAAAAACCCAGATTTCGGCGATATATTTCCTTAGATCTGGTGAGATTTTGACTGGATCTGGCGAAATCTCATCAAATCCAGTGAGATTTTCGCCGGATCTTGCGAAATCTCACCGGATCTAAGACAAATATCGCCGGTATCTGGAAAATTTCGCCGGAATCTGGGTTTCTTCGCCGGATCTGTGTGTTTTTTCACCGATTACTCGTCGTCTTCTCAGATCTATGACTCCGACCGACCCGCCCGCCACCCGTTGATGATCTGAACCGCCCGACCCGATTACTCCGGCGGGTCGGCGGCAAGTGCGTTTTTTCTCCACCCGATCTCGGCGGGTCGATTTCGGGTTGGGCACAAACCCGACCCGGACGGACCCGTAAACAGCCCTAGTCCTATTTAACCAAAATTACAACATTGAAACCTATTATAATTAAGTGGTCCATAGCAAACAGAATAAAAAGCTTTTTTAATTGCATGTGTGTTCCCTGCAGAAAGACAACTGCATGGTATTAAATGTGTACCATAGACGTGCTGCAACTAAGTGTACTGTGTAGTCTTTTTTTTATTTTTTTATTTGGGGGGAGTGGGGGCGGGGAATCAGTCGTACAAAATCAGCTTATCTCATTTTATCAGGTGGTCTACATACCTACAAAAGCTTCTTACTAGGTTTCTTTACATGTTTCTGCGGTTATCCAAATTTAAGACTTGCTCACATGATAATTCAGCTGGTGGTCGAGTAGATTCTTTTTCTCTTTTGCGGAAGTAGGCCATGACCTGTCTTTGGACTTTCATTATCTACGTTCCTTGAAGGTCTGTATGCATTTTTAGATTATTAGAATACTCAAACAGTGTTAGGAGAACTGTTCATACAGTTCCAATGAAGAATGACATTGCCAATGCATCTTACTCCTCACATAAAGTAATCTTTTTGTGTTCCAAAGACAGGTCATGCCCTACTTCCTCGCATACAAGTAATCTTAGAGTTATGTATTATTACCTTATCCTATCAACTAAGTTGAAATTCCATTCCTCATTTTTAGCTCATATATTTGGCGGTAGTTTGCAGCCATGAAGAAGTTTAAATCCTATTATTTAATAGAGAGTTATGATTCTCTAGAGTTGCTAGAGTAATTTTTCGGCATTCTTAAAATCCTATCCACTTCTTAGATTCTTTTCTGTTCATTATATAATAAGTGGATTGAATCATTGTAACCCCAAGAAATAGCACAATCTGTTAGGAATCATGTCACGTGAAACAGAAATCACTAGCCCCTCTCATTAGGGGTTTGAAGGTATAAAGAGGTAGTTTGAACGTCCGCTTTTGCTTGGTGCTTGGGCACTTGACATCATGTTTTGATATTTTTTCTCTTGTCAACATCTGTTTATTAGAATACTTTCGTAGAAAAAAATTGGTCATTCCATTTCTAAATTTAGGTTTTGTAAAAAATGAATACAACTGCAGGGTTTTTTTTATTAATAACAAAGGTGGACAATAAGAGTAGAGCTCCTACGTCACCTATTAAAGCTGAAATATGTAGAGCATTTATGCTTTCCTGGTAGTTTCCTCATCTTAACAAGGACTTTAAGATAATTATGCGGGTTCTCTAAGTTGTGAATGCCCTTAAAAGCCTCATGAGAAGTCCTCATCATCTGCTGCTATTGGAGTTCAATTTCATGGAGTTTCTATAGAGGGTTATCGTACTCCAAAGAAACATATATGGAATTACCTCTGGAACTGAAAACATTCCACCTTAAGTGTGCGTTTGTACACTTCTAGAGCTCAAAACGCACGTTTCTAAGCCCAAAATCTAAAATGTTTGTTTGGTAAATTATTGCCAACATGAGTTATCAAAAAGCAGTTTTCCAAATACGAAAGAAAATCGCGTTTTGAAAATGGATCTTGGAGTTGCTTTACCGAAAACGCAAAGTTTGAAATGTTACCGTTGGTCATTTTCAACATTATCCCTAAACTACCTTTTTTTTTTTTTTTTAAATCCCAATTTTGCCAAGACCTCTATTAAAAAAAAATTGTGATTCTTCTTCAACTGCTGCAGGCTTCTTCTTCAATTCCAACATAAACCCATAAACCCACTACTGCTGCATGCTTCTTCTTCTACTGCGTGATTCTTCTTTAGCAGTTGCAGCTTCTTCTCTCATTTTTTTTTTGTGTGTAATATATTTCTTTCTTCTTGTCTTTTGGGTGAAGAAGAAGAACTGCATTTTTGGTGAGGAAGAAGACCTGAAGAAGAGACAAGATAGTGAGTGGAGGAAAAGAAAAGACATTTGATGCATGGGAATGGGGGAAGAAACGGGTGGATGAAAAAAAAGGGAAGGAAAAAAATAATAATAAAGGTAGTGAGTGGGACACGTGGATATGATGTAAGGAAATGTACTAAATAAAAATTACAATTGTGTTAAAATACAACAAATTTTCACAACAGTTAAGGTATCAAATATTTCATATGTCAAAATAAAATTAAATAAATTAGTAAAATATTAGACTAGGATTGACCACAACTAAAAACAAAAAGTAGTGTAAAAATATTGTGACATTTTATTATATCTCTAAACTTTTTAAATTAGTACTATTTAAAAAAAAAATAGTGCTATTGACAGAATATTTTTATAAAAATTTCACAATAAAGTTTACATAGTAAGTTGTTATTGGTTCTCATCTAGACCTACTAGTGACATTATTATTTTTTCCCTACCATTAACAACTTGTCATATAAACTTTATTGTGAATTTTTTGTGAAAATATTGTGTCCATAACTTGTATTAAGAGGTAATTAAAATAAAGAATTCTCTTTATATATATCTTGTCATTTTTTGTTATTTACAACTTAAACTGCTATTTTTTATTATAAATATTAGCTAAACACTCAGTTTTTTCAAAAAGCAATTTTTAACATTTTTTTCCAAACACTTAGCCTTTTCAAAAAAACCTAATTTTATACCGCACTTTTTAAAAACCTCACTTTTTCAAAAAATCCAATTTTAAAAAGTTGAACCAAACTCACCCTGAGTATCAGTGAATAACAGCCTTTCACAAAATGATGACAAGTTAGATGGTAGGTAGAATTTACTTTATGCCATTTCCTTAAAATTAGCTGGTGTTTTCAAATTTCATGCCATTTTTGCATCATAAATACACTTATAAGAGAAACCACACTAGCTCGTGAATAGTATTCTTAAGTACAAAAAGTACTCAATTTTGCACATTTTAACTCAAAAATTCCCCACATCAGTCTTTGTAAAAATGTTTAAATATACACAATAGTCTTGTAAATGAACAGTAACCGTGCATATATACACGGTTACTGTTCGCTATGTAATAATTTTTTATTCTTTTTTCTTTCTCCTCACCATATTTTTCTCATTTCCTTTTTCACCTCACTCTCATGGTTATTGTTCACAGTGTTAAAGAAATGAATATTTTATTTGAATAAATGTGTATAATAGACAAACTTATGTGGGTGTTTTGTAAAAATAGGTGTATAAAATAGAAAAAGTAGATTTTAGATGTGCAAAATGAAATTTTTTTTGCATATACTGATGTGGATGCTCTGACAATACCAAAAATAATTCCGTTGTCACTTTTTCTCCCCTAACTTTTTGGGCTATTTCACAATTTTTCTTGTAGAACATTTAATTTATTTCCACTGGTTTTCTTATCTTATTTCCTGATTCTACATGATTAATTGTTGTAGGATGAACAGATCAGGACCTACAAGGAAGTGGTTGGTTTTAGAGGAGTAGCTAATTAGTTAAATTCTTGTGTACTGGATTGCCTGAAATTTTACAAGTTAAGCTGCAAAGCCTTGATTTCTTCCTGTATTTAAGTATTTTGGTGGATCATTATGCACCTTGCTAATTGCTAAGCCTTCCAGCTCTACTGGGTTGAGATTTTGATGGCTATTGCCTTCATGGCTATGTTCCTCAATGATGCAAGATAACCTAGGCTTCCTACCTATATTAATCTCACTGTAGACTTGGGGCTTCACCGCCTAAGGTTGTTTGGATTTACCACCAAACGTAATGCAAATATTGCGTAAATAAACATAGAATAATATTAATAATTTCCTTAATACAAAAGAAATCATTTGAAGTTCTATATACATTTCTAGGAATCCTAAGGCCCAAAGGCCCCCAAGGCCCAAGGCCCAAGGCCTAAGAAATCATAACACCTAATTATATCCAAATTGAAGGAGCAGGGCATGCATGCTCTATAGTATAGACAAATTAGGCAATCGCCCAAGGCCCAAGTAGAAAAAAAAAGAGCCCCCCCTCCCAAATTTTAACCAATTAGGTTATTTATTTCATTGTAATAGTATTAATTAAACTCAAATATTAGCCAATAAATAAAATAATAATTTTTCATCAAATGAAAAGTGGAAAAAAATGCATATATCCACAATATTTTCACAACAAATTTTAAGTGTCAAATTATTACTAGCTGTTATTAGTGGGGCAAAAATAATTTCAATAGTAGATTTAAATTAAAACCAAACAACTTAACACTCAGTATTTGTTATTTTTTTTTATGTTAATTGCATTTTTTTAATATTATTTTAGAAGTCACATAAGCATCAAGTGTGCCATTAATGCACATCGTTTACCACGTAGACGTTTTGCATTAATGTTAGGGACTAAATTTACTGTAAGTTGAAAATAATAGTAATAAAATTGACTGCTACTATGTGGGCAATTTTTGTACTCCAAGGAAACTTATTGCGTACTCCCTGGAAACTTGTTGTTGTCCCGTATCGCAAAGATCCCTTCCCACTTTCTCACTTATAAGCTTGAGCTGAAGTGAGGAGTGTACCATCAGTTATTAATAACTGATGGTACACTCCTCTCTTCGGCTCAAGCTTATAAGTGAGAAAGTGTGGGGAGCAACTGATAAGATAGGAACAAGTTTCTCAGGGAGTACAAAAAATAGTTTCCCTAGGAGTACAAAATCCTACTTAAAAGAAGTTTCCTTCTATTGTGGGTACTCAGGATTTTCACCTCTCGGGCCAAGGGCTTTTTGCCTTGTAACCTTGTTTGGCTTGACACCTTGTATCCCACACCGAAGAGAACTCCTCCACTTTCTCACTTATAAGCTTGCGCCGAAGAGAGGAGTGTACCATCCTGAGTACCCACAGCTACCAGAATGTAGGGATCAAAATAGTATTTTCACATTTTTTTTAATCATATTTTTTAACACGATCATGAGTGTTAGTATTTTCAAAACAGGATTTCACTAGAAATTGTGACATGTTAAGTAAAACGTAGTTTTAAAACACATTTTGAAGAAAAATAGTACTGGATATACAAATAACTTCAAAAATAGTATTAATTTATTTAAATGATAATAATTATTAAAATAAAATTAATTTTCAAATAAAATTTGCGTCTCACTCTTTTCCCATTAGCATAAAACACGAAATTAACAGCTTTACAGATGTTTTGGCTGCCTTTAGAATTTTGTAAATTCTTTTTTAAATATCATTGACAAGAGATTTCCAATTATTGAAAAAAAAAATGGGAGCAAAAATATGGATGACTGCATTGATGATGAGCTGAAATTCTGCTAAAGGTAGTTAAAATTGTATGTTAAAATACTAAAACAACCCCTAAAACACTTAAGATTATTGCGGACTTATTTTTAAAAAATATATTATATTAATTATAGTTATTCTGGAATTTTTTAAATTATATTTCCTTAACATGACTTTAAGTGTTAGTATTTTTAAAACATGATCTCACTTAAAAATTTTGAAATGTTAAGAAAATTGTATTTTCAAAATAAAATTTTAAATCTTAAAATCATGTTTTAAAACACATTTGAAGGAAAATGTGGGATGTACAAAGAAATTAAAAAAAAAAAAAAACTAGTATTGATTTTTGAAATTTAAAACTTAAAGGGACATTTTAGAAATTATGCCCCAAATATAGCTGTTGAGGACCACATTCCCTTTTCTGCCCTTCTCAGTCAAAAGATTCAAAACACACACACACACTCTCTCTGTCTGTTGTTTAATGTTTTGTTTAGGTTCAAAAGACAAAAGTTAGGCGTCCTATGATCCTAAAATAAAGTACCAAAATTACAAAATTGAAACTTATTATAGTACCGTCTTTTATGAGTGAATTTGATGGTGATGTACGTTAGAGTAGTTTTATTATTGCCAATCATTAGGTGGTCATGTAATCAGTGGTTGAGTTACTTTATAGTTAAAATTAGGGGCAAAGTGAATGATTATTTTTTATTACTGTGCGAAAGATAACAATATTCAAGTAACTTAATTAGATGGTGCATTTTAATATGATATTTCACTGATAATTAAATTTGTATAATTAGGCATCTTATCAATTGTAATTGTACTTTGGAATAAATGATAAAGGTACCGTTGATTGTCTCGCGGTTTGAAAGGCACTACATCTTTAATTTGTCATCTTTAATCGATTTACATACAGACGAGCAATGAATGTTATTGCTATAATTTCAATAATATAATAAATAAATATTTTAATTTTTTTTGTTATCGGTAACACATTAATTAATAAAATTTATGTAGTAAAAACTAAAAAGTCATTAATAACAAAAAAAATTGGCCAATGCCTTATGACTCAACTGAAGTTTTTTTTTGTTAAAAAATCCCCCAATTATGGAAGTATAAAAAAAAATGAATTAGATTATCAAAATGGGGGAAATTACAAAAGTGCATATTAAAAAAATGATTTTTTCAAAATAAATTAAATTTTGTTTTAAGATTTAAGTGATATAAAGGTAAAGGTGATATCTATTTGAATTAAATTGAGAAAATAATTTTTCTATTGTCTGCAGGTAAAAAAAAAAATAATAATAATATTAGATTACCAAAAACAAAGGGAGAAAAAATAGACTGCATTGCAAGGAAAAAAAATTATAAAAGTACAGAAGAAAATATTTAGGGGCTTCTAAAAATTCTGAGTACAATACCTATTAAAAAAATATTCAAAACAAAATAAATATTTCATTGACTTCAACTCTAAATATTTGGAAAGAGTGAATGAAATGAAATGGAATGGAAAAAAAATGAAAGAATAATTTTATAATATTTTTCCCTTCCCTTTCCTTGTTTGGGAGTTTTAATGGAGGGAATGAAATGGGTAGGATAGAATATTCATTCCTCTTTATTCCCTTAAAACCTCAAATCTTCATTCCCTTCGAAATTGGGAGAAATGAGAGGGAATGAAATTTGATTTAATGAATTTTTTATTAAAACTCCCAAAATACCCCTATATATTCAACCCTTTATTTTATTTCCTTATGATCATTCCATTCTATTCCCTTATGAACTCTCAAACGAATCTCAAACGAAGTCTAAGCCTTCGTTTTTGGGAGGAGGGAATAGAATATAATGGAAAGAAATGAAAAGAATAATTTTATAATATTCTTCCATTCCCTTGTTTTGGGAGTTTTAATGGATGGAATGGAAAGTTCATTCCTTTATTTAAGAGTTTAAGTGGGAGAGAATGGAATGAGTAGGAGGGAACACTCATTTCTCTCTATTTCCTTAAAACCTCAAATTTTCATTCCCTCCAAAATTGAGAGGATTGGGAGGAAATGAAATTAGATTTAATGAATTTTTTACTAAAAATCTCAAAATACCCCTATATATTCAACCATTTATTTTAAAATAGGGGTTTAATAGTACTATTGTCATAAAATAATTTTATTTTATTCCCTCTATGTTACTCCAAACAAAATTACTTACATTCTATTCTTTTCCATTCCATTCCCTCTATTTTACTCTCAAACATCCAATCAAGGTTACTTGATTCCATTTCATTCATTTCTTTTTTCATTCCTTTTCTTTGCTTAAATGCATTTTATTCCATTCATTTCCATTCCTTTATGATTATTTCATTCTCTTATGAACTCCCAAACGAAGCCTAACACAAGAAACGCTACTAGTTCAATTGTTTCTTTTCTTTAAAGAGAGATCTGAAAAACATGATTATGATGATGATACGAAGACAACTACCTCTGCATCTGCATCTACATCTACCTCTATCTTTGCCAATGTGAGCTAAGTTAGAGCCAAGCGTTATTGTTTTGATAAGGGACTGTCTTTCTCCGAAGGTTTGAAGAAGTTAGCCTCTACGTTGGTATGTTATTGGATATTCCGATAATGCTTATTGTCACAATGCAAAACTTCCACATTTCTTTAGGGAGGGAGCTGAAATTTCTATGAGACCTAGAATATGATGATAATGATTAATTTGCTATGACAGCAGCTACCATTGTTATGATCCTAGAATCCTAGTCTTCCACATGGATTAAGTATAAATTTAACTATGTGTATATAAGTTTTTGGGCATTTTCCCATTACAAGCTGGTTTTTAGGGGCGAGTTCTACCATGAGTTTGTTACAAGCTGGTTTTGAGGCTTCATACAAAGGGGAATTAGAGGCTTCATACAAAGGAGGGGTTACCTGTGTATGTGTTGAATCCTCTTACACTAATAGCACCATTTGGATTAGCAAAGATCCAAGAAGAATATTTGTTGGGTTGCAAGAAGAATTTCAAGAATCTGCATGAACAGGTTAGACCTTTATTACTGGGATTGCCCAAAGTTAGTATAGTCACTGATACTAGAAATAAAATACCTATTAAGAGAATTTCACCCACTCAAATGGAAGAAAGAAAGAAGAAGGGGCTTTGTTATAATTGTGATTATAAATGGGCACCTAGGCCTAAGTGTAAGAATGCCACCTTGTTTTTGCAGGAAGGAATAGAAGTTGTTTAAGACTTTGTTAGTGGAGTGCAGCTTACAGAAATTGAAGAGGAGATTCTGACTACAGTTCAAGGAGAAGGGTTAGAGGCTGAGATTACTTTCTATGCCTTAGTTGGTAGCCCTTTCCTAGGCATAATGGGGGTTAAGGGTAGAGTCAAGATTGGGTCTTTGATTATTCTTTTTGATTCTGGAAGTATTCATAACTTCATAGATGTAGCTTTAATATTAGTTTTTCAATTCTCAGTTGATGTCTCATAGATTATTGAAGTGAAGGTTACCAATGGTGATATAATCAAAACATAGAGATTGTGTAGGGGATTTCCTATGATCATTCAAGGTCAAACATTTTTTGTGCAATTACACGTGCTACATTTAGGGGGTTGTGACTTGGTGTCAGGGACTCAATGGATCAGCACATTGGGAATTATTAATTGGGATTTTAAACATCTTACTATGGGGTTTCAATATGGTAGCAACCACATAGTCTTACAAGGGATCAAGACATAATCTGTAGGGTCTAAGTTGCAAGATGGGCCTCAATTTTTCAAAGTACCTACTAGAAAAGGGTTGATTCTTCATATATTAGCTCAATGTTCTGCAATGGAGCAGTCTTCCCTTCCAGCTGAGATTGTTGCCTTGTTGCAGGAGTTTCAAAGGTGTTTTTGCTACACAAGTGAGTGTACCTCCAATAAGAGGGCATGAACACCAGATCAATCTTAAAGAAGAAGCTCAGCTAATATGTTAGAGACCATACAGGTATTCCACTGCTGAGGATAATAATAATGGTTTATATATATATATATATATATAAATACTCTTAATTCAACAAGACAAAGTGGGTTTATTTTTTTATAGAATTAAACATGCATAAAAAAATGTGAGAGGGAAATAAAAAAGAAAGATTTTATAAGTAGCCTAAAATTTAGGATTTTAAAACTTTATAAGTTTACTTAGACAAGTGAAAAAGAGTAATGGATAATTGAATATTCATTTAAATTCAATAATAATATTATTACTTCAATTCCGAGTTCTTATTTCCTTCGACTGTATAGATCTTAGCGATGGAATAATTAAGTCATAATTTATTGGTTGATTGTATCATTAACTATTTACTTATTTTGGTGTGAGGAACTTATCATGAATCCACTGATTTCTGCCGCTTCCGTTATTGCTGCTGGGTTGGCCGTCGGGCTTGCTTCTATTGGACCTGGGGTTGGTCAAGGTACTGCTGCGGGCCAAGCTGTAGAAGGGATCGCGAGACAGCCCGAGGCGGAGGGAAAAATACGAGGTACTTTATTGCTTAGTCTGGCTTTTATGGAAGCTTTAACAATTTATGGACTGGTTGTAGCGTTAGCACTTTTATTTGCGAATCCCTTTGTTTAATCCGAAAAAAAAAAATACGTATTTTTTATTAGTTTATTTCCTTGGACTTACTGCTTTTTTTGAATTCGATTAGGATTTCACTCCTCCAATTATTTGGTGGGACACTAACCCATGGGAAGGACTGATTGGAGAATGGGGAATTAGCAGAACGACTCGCCTTCTTCCTTCCCATTGTTAGTCCAATGGAATAGTTTTTTAGCATGAGATAATCTCATAAAAATAAATAAATAAATAAAAACTAAATAGGATGATGGGATGAGGATAACATACTTTTTTCCTTTGAAAAAAAAAATAGTTGCATAGAAAAACTTGCGGCAATTTTTTTTTTATAAGATTTGCCCCAATTTCATTTTGGAAATGAGGAAATTTAAAAAAATAAAAAAAAGAAGAGTACATTAGTGAAAAAAAAAAAAGAGCAGTTTTATTTTATTAAAAAAAATTGAATTATACTTGATTACTAATGTGTGACAGAAACGTGGAGTGAGAGAAATGTGGTTAGAAAAAATAGTTTTTTTTTTTAAATTTAGCTTTTAGGAGTTTTTAAATCAGTAATTAATTATTATACATGTCTAAATTGGTAAATTTGAGAGTATTAAGCTTTAAAAAAAAATTAGGGTATTAAGCTTTTATTTATTTATTTATGGTCTTTAGGGTATTAAGCTAGTATAGATATATTGAATTGCCGCTAGCTCAACTAGTAAAGTCTCAAATAGTTGAATAAGAGATCTGAGATTTAATTTCCGCCTACATCAAAAACTGATTAGTGTCTCGGAAGCAAGTGAACCCAATAAGGTGAAACTCACTCTCACCCCAAAAAAAAAAAAAAAAAAAAAGCTAGTACAAATATAAGTTCGGGGAGAAATTGGACCGTTGGAATTTACTATATCTTCTTTCAATTCAAATTCAAAAAAGAAAAACTCAACCTCAACCTCTGCCTCTGTCATTTGTTAATAGGGGGCAGTTTCAACCCAAGTGATGAAATTTTGATAACAGAGTTTCTTTATCAAAAGTTTCGTAAACAGCCGTTAGCTTGGGATGTAATCGGATTTTCGAATAATGTACAAAAAGCCTCGATGGATTTTTGTAGTGATTTGACTGCTTTGCTTGATGATGAAAAGAACTATTTTTTCACTGAGTTTAAGAGTTTCAATGGGAAGAATCGCGTGGCTCGTGCTTATGGGACTTAGCATGAAAGTTGCACCATTCAACAAATTGTTGAATTTCGAGGTGAAGGGTGAGGGTAAGGTGATCATGGTTAATGCATGAGTTTAGTCTTGCTGAAAAGGGCACCGACTTAGTTCTCTGTGTAGTTTACAAAAAGAATAAGAAGACGGAGGAGATGGGTTTGGATTTGGAAAGAACCTCTGTTGTTGATTCTGTTGTTTTGGGTTCCCCAAAGAGTGTTATTGATTGGGTGGATTTCTTTGATGGAATTGATGACACGGGCATGGCAGGTCACGACTCATATGATGATCAAGACTCATTTGATGAAAATCCAAGATTTACTGCTCTTGATGATCATTCGTAATTCCAAGTGTTGGATTCACAAGAAGGAACCAAGAAGATGGGTTCTGAAGTTGAAGGACTTGATCAAGACAAGAAGGGCATGGAGTGTCAACCACTTCCGCTGTCTTTTGTATATTTTGTTGTTGCTCATGACCTGTTTGATGAAAATCCAAGATTTGCTGCCCTTGATGATCATTTGCAATTTTAAGTCTTGGATTCACAAGAATGAACCAAGAAGATGGGCTCTGACGTTGATGAACTTGATCAAGAGAAGGGCATGGACGGTCAACCACTTCCACAGTGTTTTGTAGATTTTGTTGATGCTCAGGACCTGTTTGATGAAAATCCAAGATTTGCTGCCCTTGATGATCATTCACAATTCCAAGTCATGGATTCACAAGAAGGAACCAAGAAGATGGGTTCTGAAGTTGATGGATTTGATCAAGAGAAGGGCATGGACTATCTACCACTTCCACTCTCTTTTGTAGATTTTCTTGATGATCATCACCCATTTGATGAAAATTTAAGCCCTCCTGCCCCTAATGACCAAGAAGAGATAGCTGAGAAGATGGCCTATGGAGTTGTTATTGGAATTGATGAAGCTGAGATGGAGGATCTTTACTCAATCTTACAGATGACACAGACCTGTATTTTGATCCACTGTCTTTTCTAGATTTTCCTCTTAATTCTACTTCCACTGCTAATGAAAATCAAAGGACTGCCCATGATGATCACTCCGAATTTCAAGTCTTCGTTTCAGAAGAAGAAACCCGGCCAAGCAAGAAGATGTGCTACAACCCTAAATTTGATGGACTCTATCTTGTTGATGATACCTTCTCTGGTCTTTCTGATATCAGTCAGCAGCCACTGACTAGTGTAGATCTTCCACTTGATTTATGGATGGGATTATATGCGGCTGACTTTTCTGATTATGTATTTTTTTTGATTAACAAACACCCCTTATACTTGTACTGGAGAGCAGAACTCCTGCCAACTCCAATCATTATTTGATAGGGTAGGACAATAATTTGTACTTATCTTGTTTGTTCAGTTTAATTCAAGTCTCTTTATTTCTTTTATTTTGAAAGAAAGCAACTGTTTTTATGATCTAAAAACATCCTGCATTTAGATGTCTCTAGTGGCCAATCTTTTCATAGTTGTTTTTATCCTGGATTTTTGCCTTGTTTATTAGAAGTAAGAGTTGGAGATCATGAATTATTTATATGCCGCCACAAAAACATTTAAGAGACATTCAAAGCTTTAGTTGTTTAGACATTTAATACTGTGTTTTATGATTGATTTTGATGGTGATAAAATTTAGAGCAGTTTTATTGTCACTAAATCATGGAGAAGATTGTTTTCATATTTTCATCAATCTTCCTCTCTCCAACTCTATCCTCTGATCCAATCCTCTTCAAAAATTGGAAATAAGCACTATCCGACTATCACCGGATGCATCTAATGATAACAATCTCTTGATTTCTCAATTCAATGGACCATTGAAGACATGCAATGAATCAATTAAGGTATGTCTGTATTTGATTTGTGTTTCAATTTATTCCATTGTTACTTTTGAAATCTATTTCAATGCACGAAAAGAATTAAACTTTAATTTGTACTCCATATATTTCCAGCGCACAACTCCAACAGGAAACAAACCTGACATGGTTTGAATCGCACCGGGATTGAAAGCTTGATCAACCCAGGCTGGATTGAATGCAACGACTGATTGGGAGCAACACCAGAAACGGTTTTTAATTTATAGTCCATCTGGTTAATTTTTTATAAAATTTTTAAATTTGGGGACAAGCTAACAAGTGCAGCAGCTGTAAATGTTCTGCCCATATGAGCAAACATTCCAGAAGATTGCAAATTTTCATTCTTTTATTAACTAATTATTTCGTTAACTAAATGGAGCAATAACAGGAAAATTGGCCAGTCTGGGTCATAGAAGCTAAGTCATACATATTAAGACATGGGAAAGCCTGGCCTGGTTGAGTATCAAGAAATTCCAATCTGCCCATTTGATTTGGTAGTAGTAATCAATCAATCCAGTTGAAAATGGGGTCATTCGAGGTAAAATCTAGACCCAGTCTGACCAACCTAGTTGTCCTATGTGTATGTAGGTATAAGTACTTTTATATGTTTATTATGTGCATAGCTGCATACTAGGTTCCTTATCATGTATCCAAATGTAGTTCATGGTCTAGTTAGTAGGTTGTTTCTTTCTTTTGTGAGGAAGTAGGGCATGATCTGTGTCTTTGGACTTCCATGATCTATTTATCTTGATTACTTGCTGGTCTGCATGCATTTTTGGATGAGTAGAATCCTCAAAGAGTGTAGGTCCATGAAGAATGACGTTGTTGATGCATCAAACTCCATGCTAATTTACTAGTTCAAATACATTAAGTCAGGCATGACTGTGTCCTAAAGTGCAGCTTTCAGAAGAAAAAAACATCTCCTTTTCTTTCCTTTAGTTCATAACCATCATAGTTTTATATTGATAATTTTGAATACTTATGTGTAGGTATATGTATAGAATTATTTTATGATAGGCTAGCAAATGAATTTTATAACTCTACAACATCTGTGAGATTATTTAAGTAGGTAGTTAACAAATGATGAAAAAAAAAAATTTGCACGATTTGGGCAAGGAACCATAACACCTAATTATAACCGAATTGAAGGAGGCTTTGGAACCAAGTATGATTTAGATCACTACTAATTTTGGCCATCTGCATCAATAACTGGCATGGCATATATGTACACAACTGTAAGTGCACAATTGCACCTGGACCCAAGAACAGTTATGGGCTCAGGCCCAATGAGCCTTAAACAATAAGAATTTGTAGAGTGTGGGCTTGAAACCCAGGTTAGAAGTATATGAGGATTAAATGACAAACTAAAGATCGCAAGTAATTGAAAACAACAAGGAATATTGTAACTGGGCCTCCTCGGACGTAAGCCGAGAGCTGTTCTTATATTATCTCTCTCTCTTTGTCTTTTTTTCTTTTTAGGTTACAAACAGTTCTGTCCCTCTTTCTGTTCTAGGTCCTCTCTTAAATACTCTTCTTCTTAATACTTTATCCACGTGTTGCCCTCAACTCCTCCCTTAGTATAGATATTTCTTTTCTTAGTGCCTTTGAACAGTAACTAGAAGTTTCCCTTCCACTGTTCAAGTGTCACCTCCCATTAATGCGGCCGAGGTGGTAGGTGCGGGGTTTTTAATGTGGAGGTGGCAGCTGTCTTTGTCATTTCTTCAACACCGGTGCTTCGGGGGCATTCAAGGGTTCACCCTTTTAACCATTGGTCTTGACCGTGTCATTCCCTAACTCGTACCATGAAGTCCCGGTTCCTGCGGTGTCGTCCGAGGATAAGTTCACCCTCGGCGAGTCTCGACCCTCGGCCGCATGGGCCGACCCATAGTATTAACAACTTCCAAACCCGGGGGTCGTCGGCCTTTCCTTAACACGGCCCAAAAGGCCCACGTTCCCATCAGATCTTTTTACCCCCACACAGCCCCTCAAAACTCTAATTTTCAACGTCCGAGGAGAAAAATAGGGTTTTGATCCGACGAGAACCTGCTCTACACACTTTATAAGTAATGGCACGTGTGGAAATCGTTTTGCGTCCCAGAAGATGACACTTGGCGGTTTTATTTTCGAAAACGCGCGCATTTATTACTGTAAGTTGCTCTTTGTCTCCCACGTTCAACGGTGAGATGGGCATCCAACGGTTCTCATTACTCCACGAAATTTTAGGCGGGACAGACATAATTTCGAGGCCGCCTTTTCGCACGTCGTGACGCTTCGGGAACCCGCGCCTTCATTTAATTCCTCAGGGGGTAATCCCATCAAGACATCAGCCATCATACATTACTCTGCAGAAAACCGTGGAGATTTGCACATCTTCGACCTTGTAAGTTCTTGCTCTCTCTAGTCTTGACCTTTTCTCCTCGGATACAGTCCTCGGCTACCAATACAATCATTCTCCCTTTTAAAGTTTAGTCTATCGTCTCTCTGTAATGGGAAGATTCAAGTGTCTAGTTGATACCGCCGCTGGGATGGAAGGCTTTAGAGCCAAATACCATATTCCCAGCGACGTAGGGTTAGAATACCGCGCCGCAACGGCCCGTGGCGGTTCTAGGAAAGAGGGAGAGGTTATTATTCCTATGATAGCCTTCATAGAGGGGTGGGATGACCCTACCAATGAAACCCGTAATGAGGGAGTATCTTCGCAACCACCGGTTGTGCCCCGACCAATGCCTTCCAAATGTTTTTAGAGTTTTAGGTAGTGTAGATGCTCTAAACGAGCAGATGAGTTTAAACCTCACATGGCACGATGTCGTGTTCCTATATGAGTCCCACAAGCTCTCTAAGGTAGGCTATTATATGAAATCTCGGTCTAGCACCGTTAGGCTAATCTCCCGTCCTTGCCCAAATCAAACAAAGGCATGAAGGACGACTACCCGATCGTGTCCGGAACCGGCACGACGGCCCTCCATCGCCCGCCCGGTGGGGGATCCAGTGCGACACCATAGGATTAATCTCCCCACAACACAACTTCTCCTAACACACACACACAAATGCGTATTTGTATTTACTTAAATTCGTTAAATATTTGTGTGAATCACGAGGTTTGTTTGTTTTGACGTCTTTTTTGCGGATAAAGCGACACGTGCGTCCTCGTCCGAGTCACCGTAACGTTGCCGATCTAAACCGAGTACTTCGCTCCGAGGTATTCGTTAGCGCACCTACAACTCCGGGCTGCTCATCTTATTCTAGGATACACCCCTTTCCAAAGACTTTCAGGAGATAGAGGACGCCATTATTGCCGGCGACCGAAGACGAAAGAGGATAAACGTAGCTCGGCCCCATTTTTTGGACGACCGTGACCTCCCGGACGCTCCTGACACTATTTTGTACAACCGGCCGATAGCAGCAGTCCCCCTCGCCATACACTCACAAACAACTGTCGTTCCAGAAGAGGAGGTGTCTTCTTCACACACTCTTGACGACGAGATAGACCAATTCCATCTCGAAGACACCGAGAGACCTCGCGGAAACCAGTTCGTGGTACTTTCCGACGAGGAAGAAGAAACCACCGAGGCTTCTGGAATTGCAGGGCTTGTAGTTGCCCTTCCCGAGGACGAATTTAAAGAAGAAGACATGGGACGAATGGAGGGTCTTCTCAGTAGTAGGGCTGCTAAGGTTGCAGAAGAAGAAAGCGGGAACGTCCCAAGTTCCCCCGGCTTACCTCCTCCTCCTCCTCTAGCCGAGCCAAAATTGCCAACCGAGGACCCCAAGAAGAAGAGAAAGGGGGATAATGAGGGGACGATTACTAAAGACCCCAAGAAACCACGCCAACAACTCCCACCGGCCCGGCGGCGAGGCGCCGGACAAGGGCAAGGGTAGAGCCCGTTCGCCTGAACCTCGGGAAATCGAAAATGAGGCCGTAGTGCGCCGAGCACCGACCACATGGTCCCCCGATCTAAGGCCGGACGGCGCTCCTATCTCCGCCGCCGCATAAGAGGCGGCCGAACAAGGCCACGCCCACCACCCGGCCGAGGTCCTAGAACGCCTCTTTGCCGCCCAAGGACATGGAGACCTTGGAGAAAAATGGCCGCCCACAACTATTCCTCTCCCTAAAAAGAGACTTAGCGCTGGTAAGTGTTTCTCCTTTTTTAACAATATTCGTAAGTAAGTTTGTTTTTAGTACTCCTAACTCCATCATACTTTGTTACAGGCTATTCAGGAGGTCTTTGTAGCTGAAAAGTTTATTGAAGACTCTCGGAAAATAGCCAGAACTGAGCTCGAAGTAAGGATGGAGACTGAGAAGTCTTTGGGCACACCTCGCCGAGAACGAGAAGCCGGCCTCGAGGTAGCAGAGGCCGAGGAGAGAGAAGAATGGGGTCGAGTCAAACTTAAAGACCATGAAGACCCGTATAGAAGGACGGCGCAAGCTCCTTCATGCAAGAGATGAAGAGCTCTCCCAAGCTCAAAAGGAGTGCTCGGATCCGAAGCGAGTTGGCGCCGATGAAGGAAGAAGCCGTTCCTTCCAACTCTCTCTTCAAGTCGCCAAGCAGCAAGTTTTGATGAAGGGGTAGCCACTACCGGGAGCGACTGACAGAGGAGTTCGCGGCTTATGCCGCGAATACCGTCAAGTATGGGGGAAGCTTTAAACGTAGCAGAGTTCCTCAATCTTCGGATTTGAGGAAGTCCGAGAACGTTTGGCTTCCCTAGAAATACAGAGATTGAAGAGGCTCCTGCCGCTACTCCTACCCCCGAGCCAACTCTTCATGCCCTACCTCCGGTGGTCCCACAAGAATTCTGATCCTACGGAACCTTCGGTTCCAATAAAGAAAAGGAAGGAGGAGTGGATGCGAGAGAAGGACTTGAACCGATAGTGGAACCCAACGTCCTTCCAACAAAGACAGCGGATAAAGGAAAGCGAGGTTATGACTCCTTTTGAGCAGGACTTGAGAAAGACCGAGTGGCACTAGTACCTCTCAATAAGATCCTCCTCCAACAGCCTTAGGACTTAGCTTAGGGCTTCTCTTTTTCCATTCTTTTTTTTTTGTTTTTGAATTATATATTGTAATGTATATTCACCTTGATTAATGAAGAACAATTTCGTTTGCTTTTCGCTTGGATTGTGTCTGCTTTTTCTTTATTCTTTATGTACTTATTACAAAAGTTTTCCCATTAAGTCATATCAGAAGTTTCTCAGAGCATCAAAATCTAACTCCAAGGATTGCATAGTCATAACTTTCACATAATCATGTGTATATTATTAAAGATTTAATACAAGGTGACATGGTTAATTCATTTGAATAATACCTCGATTAAAAAAGGAAAGAGGACTTCATGTAACAATTAAGCCCTTATAATGCATAACACTGTTTTTAGTAGGTTGTAAGATCCGAGGACCATTCCTTACACAAATTTCCTCAATACTTAGAGATATAAAACTTAAGATCCGAGTTAATAAACAAAAGGTATTAACATCCGACACAATCGAAGTTAAGTTTAATCAAAGTCATAGTCCGAAGATAAATCTTAAGCAATCTTTCATTTAATTCTTCAAAATTGTAACTCGTAAATGATAAGACATCAATTTCCACAAGGTTTGTGGTCCGAGGACTACACTTAACCATGTTTCGTTTGATTCTTTAAAACAATAACTTCAAATGTTAATTTTCCCAAAGTAGGAGGTCCGAAGACCCGACATAACTAAGGTTCGTTTTAACAAATGATAAGACATCAATTTCCACAAGGTTTGTGGTCCGAGGACTACACTTAACCAAGTTTCGTTTGATTCTCTAAAACAATAACTTCAAATGTTAATTTTCCCAAAGTAGGAGGTCCGGAGACCCGACATAACTAAGGTCTCCGTTTAACAAATGATAAGACATCAATTTCCACAAGGTTTGTGGTCCGAGGACTACACTTAACCAAGTTTCGTTTGATTCTCAAAAATTGTAACTTCAAATGTTAATTTTCCCAAAGTAGGAGGTCGAAGACCCGGCATAACTAAGGTTCTGTTTAACAAATGATAAGACATCAATTTCCACAAGGTTTGTGGTCCGAGGACTACACTTAACCAAGTTTCGTTTGATTCTCAAAAATTGTAACTTCAAATGTTAATTTTCCCAAAGTAGGAGGTCGAAGACCCGGCATAACTAAGGTTCTGTTTAACAAATGATAAGACATCAATTTCCACAAGGTTTGTGGTCCGAGGACTACACTTAACCAAGTTTCGTTTGATTCTCAAAAATTGTAACTTCAAACGTGAGAGCTAGCCATAACTTTGAAATATTAATTGACAAAAGCTTATTTGATTAATAATAATACCTTCTAAGATTATTTACATTCCATGGACGTGGTACAACTCGTTCATCTAGGTCACTAGCCTATATGACCCTATGCCTGCTATTGAAACAATGCGGTAGGGGCCTTCCCAGTTAGGTCCTAGCTTACCCCATGCCGGGTTCTTAGAAGTGCCTACAACTTTCCTTAATACAAGATCACCAGTGCAAGTGGCCTTAGCTTCACGTGGGCATCATACCTCGTTTTAGCTTCGCCGATAATACGCCAATTGGACCATAGCCGCCTCACGCCGTTCCTCAAGTAAATCAAGATCTTTCTCTAGAAGTCCCTCGTTTTTCTCTCGGACTAAAAGAACTTGTCTTTAGAGTAGGAAAACCGGATTCCAAAGTGGTATCACCGCCTCGCTCCATAAGTCATAGAGAATGGAGTTTCTCCAACGTTGGACCTACGCGGTGTGGTCCGATACGTCCACGACATGAGGGAGCTCTTCTACCCACCCGCCTTTCGCATCGTCTAACCTCTTCTTAAGCCCGTTGACTATGACCTTGTTAACGGCCTCGGCCCGCCCATTTCCTCGAGGATAAGCTTCGGAGTAGAGTATCTATTTATAATACCCATCTCACCACGGTATTGCCTAAAGGCCTTGCCGTCAAATTGAACGCCATTGTCCGAGACGAGTGTATGTGGTATACCGAATCTAGTAACAATATTTTCCCGGATAAATTTCTTGGAATCAACATCTCGGATATTGGCCAAAGGCTCAGCCCCTCGACCCACTTAGTAAAGTAGTCTCCGTTCCCACGAGCAACCATCTTTTGTTTCCAAGCAGCCTTCCTGGAAAGGGCCCTACAATGTCCAAGCCCCATTGCGCGAAAGGCCAAGGGCCGGAGAGAGGGTTAAGAACCCCTCCAGGGTTGGTGGATATTAGTGGGCGAACCTCGACACCGATCACATTTTCCGGCATAGTCCCGAGCCTCCCTCTGCATATTGGGCCACCAATAACCCTGAGTCAGGGCTCTATGGGCTAAGGACCTTCCTCCAGTGTGGCTTCCACAAATTCCCTCATGCAATTCCTCCAGTAATGATTCTGTTGATTCAGGGTGTACACACAACAAATATGGTCCCGAAAATGATCGTTTGTATAGCTTCTGGTCATCGGACAACCAGAAACGCGGCGCCTTTCGACGTACCTTTTCTGCTTCAACTTTGTCTTCGGGAAGGATGTCATTTTTGAGAAAAGATATGATCGACTCCATCCAACTAGGACCAGGCCTTATTAGATGGATGCGAGGTGCGTCAGTAGCTATAAGAGAAGGTTCTACCAGATCCTCAACGAGAATCACCCTTGGTAGACCTTGAGCCGAGGATGTGGCCAATGTAGCTAAAGAATCTGCATGAGTGTTTCCACTCCTAGAGACATGAGCTAAGGCAAATGAGTCGAATTCCGGCTCGGCCGACGTTTAACCTGGGCCAAATATTCTTGCATTCTGGGGTCTCTAGCCTCCATGGTCCCCATGACTTGGCCGACCACTAATTGAGAGTCCGAGAACACATGGATTTCCTTGCCACCCATCTTATGTACCATTCGCATGCCTACCAAGACTGCTTCATACTCGGCCTCATTATTAGTAGCCGAGAAAGCCAATCTCAAAGATTTTTCAAAGACAATTCCTTCGTGGGACATTAGAACAAGTCCAACGCCGTACCCTTTATGATTAGCAGCCCCATCCACATAAACTTTCCAAGCCGAGGGCGATACGGCGTGATCACACCAACCGATTTTTCACCCATGTGCGCTCCCTTTAAAGTTTCTTCTAACAATGGTTCGCCAAACTCGCCACCAAATCAGCGAGGACCCGACCTTTCACCGAGGTGCGAGGCTTGTACTTAACATCAAAGGCTCCCAAAATGGTTCCCCATTTTGCCACTCCGCCGAATAATCAGCACTACGCAACACAGCCTTGGCAACCGGGTCAAAACAACCACGGTATGAGATTGGAAATAATGAGGAAGTTTGCGCGTGGCGTGGACTACGCCGAAGTGCTTTTCCAAGGGCAAATAGCGCACCTCGGCTTCATTTAAGGACTTACTAACATAGTAGATCGGCCTCGCACTCCATCTTCATTCCTTATAAGGACTAGACTCACCGCATGAATAGCCACGGCCGATAAGCGAATAAAACCTCGTCCACCTCGTGGCGAGATAAAATGGGTGGCCGAGATAGATATTGCTTAAGCCGTTGGAAAGCCGACTCACAATCCTCGGTGGCCCATCGAAACCCTTTCCACTTGTTCAACAACCGAAAGAAAGGACGGCACCGGTCGGTGGCCGAGAAATAAATCCGTTCAACGCGGAATCATTCCGGTCAATTTCTGAATCTCCTTTGGGTTCCGAGGCGGCTGCAAATTTTGAATAGCCTTAACCTGCACTGGGTTCACCTCTATGCCCCTATGAGTGATCATATATCCTAAGAACTTTCCAGATCCCACGCCAAAAGAGCACTTGGAGGCGTTAAGGCGCAACTTATACTTCCTCAGCATTTGGAAGGTGTCGGCCAAATCTGTCATGTGTGAAGGTACCGTCTTACTCTTTACCACCATATCATCCACGTATACTTCTATGGTTTTCCCCGATTCTTTGTTCAAACATTCGGGTCATCATTCTTTGATAAGTAGCCCCAGCATTTTTTAACCCAAATGGCATGACCTTATAATGATAGTTCCCCGTTGGAGTAATGAAAACAGTCTTTTCCTGATCCTCTAACGCCAAGGGAATTTGGTGGTAACCCTGAAAGGCGTCCAGGAAACTCATCCGAGGATGTCCGACGAGCGTCTACCGAGTTGATCAATCCGTGGCATTGGGAAAGAATCTTTAGGACAGGCCTTGTTCGTATCAAGTAAAGTCCACACATACTCTCCACCCGCCGTTTTTCTTCTTAACGACAACGGTATGAGCTAACCATTCGTGTAGAAAACTTCTTTGATAGCCCTCGCCCTTTTGAGTTTAAGAACCTCTTCCTTCACAAATTTCGAATGTTCTCGGGAAGATCGCCGAGGTGGCTGCCTCCTCGGAACGATGGCCGGATTGACGTTTAAACGATGACAAATAAAGCTCGGATCTACGCCCGGAGCCTCATAAGGGTCCCACGCAAAGACATCTATGTTGTCCTTCGTAAATTCCAACAACTCCATCTTCTCTTGGTATGGCAAAAGTATGCCAACTTGGAAGAACCTCTCTGATCATCCTGCTATTACAAACTTCTCTAACTCCTCGCAAACAAACCTCATCTTCTCTCGTCATCGCTCCAGTGCCTCCGAGCCGTTAATTGCTATGACTCTGGATGGGCAAGGTTGATAACTCGACTTCGGACCGACGAAGTACTGCAGCGGAGATGCATTGTCTGGCGACTACCTGACTGCCGAGGATTTCCTCAACATGTTCCCCCGAGGGGAATTTAACCTTAACGTGCAAGGTAGAGGAGACGGCTCCCAGAGCGTGCAGCCATGGTCTGGCGAGGATGGCTGTATATGGAGAGTACGCGTCAACCACAATGAAATCTACTTCAACCGTTTCTGTGCCAGATTGAACGGGTAAACGGATCTGTCCTTTTGGCATAACGGCTCTCCCTTCAAAGCTGATAAGGGGTGAGTCATAAGGAGTTAAATCTTCCAACTCCAACCTTAGCCCCTTGAATAGATCAGGGTACATGATATCTGCACCGCTGCCCTGATCTATCATCACCCTCTTCACGTCATAATTCCCTATTCTGAGGGTAACCACAAGAGCATCGTCATGGGGTTGGATAGTTCCTATTTTATCCTCCTCGGAGAAACCCAAGACAGGTAAAGTGCTCTTTAATCTCTTTGGCCTACCACCCACATCCTCGGCCTGCGGATGGGAAACCGCCATGACCCTAGTGGGACCTGAGCCGGTCCTACCAGGTGCGGCGAAGATAACATTAATTGTTCCCAATGCTGGCCGAGATGAACTGTTCCTTTGGTTGTTTGAACCAACTTGACTGACCCGCCCAGCCGGGTTGACACAAATGTCGCTTGACTTTCCCTCTCCGACGAGCCGCTCTAGATGGTTCCACGTGTCCAGGCAGGCTCTCGGCAGTGTGGCCCACATCCCGATGGTATTGACAAAAAAGGTTTTGATTTCTTCTCGTAGTGGTCCCCCCATCTTGCCGGGCTATCTAAAGAAGGGCTCTTTACGAACTTTTTCTAATAACCGATGTACCGGTTCTCGGAATACGCATTTACAGCTTGAAGTCTTCCGAGCCGGATTGTCCGAAATAATCCCTCCTCGGCTTGTTGTTGTGATATCCGTCCGACCCGAAATCCCTTCTCTCCCCCGCGGATAACCTTTCTCCTTTCCTTTTCCCCGTCGTCGGTCTTCCTCTACCACTTTTATATTCATCAATACGATCCATAAGACGACGTACGCCGGACGGGCTTTTTCGTCAAAGACTTTCTTAGGTCGTGATCAGTAGGGAGGCCTACCTTAAAGGTATTTAGCGCCATCTCATCAAAGTCGCCGTCTATTTCATTAAACATCTCCCAATATCTGGAGGAGTATGCTTTCGGTGTCTCCCCTTCCTTCATGACCATGGATAGCAATGAGTCCAAAGGGCCGAGGGACCTTGCTACAAGTAATGAACCGAGAAGCAAATGCCCTAGTTAGTTCCCCAAACGAGCCTACGAGAACCCCGACTCGAGACCGTTGAACCATCTCATAGCCAGTCCCAAGGGAGGGAAGACTTTACACATCAAAGTCTCGTTATGGGAGTGCACCGCCATCCTTTGGTTGAAGTGGCTCGACGTGTTCCAGGATCAGTCCGGCCATGTGTAGATGGTAAAGGTGGGCCGGGTGAACCTCCCCGGGAAGCCTTCCTCTCAATCCTCCGCGAAAACGGAGATTTAGAGAGTTGGTGCAACGCTCTACTCATGGTATCGTTGCCTAAGCCCCTAGAACGAAGCTTCTTACGTCCGCGAGTTGATTGGTCGTCCTCCTCGGCGGAGGATGTTGCGCTAGTGGGGAATATGACCTTGAACTCGTAGCCAACCCCCCTATCCTTCTGCGAGGAAGAACTAGACGAGGACGGAGAAACCTTACGTTTAGCACGGCGTAACTTCTTCTTCAAACGATTAATTTCCTTCTGCATGGATTTAGAGCCCTCATCGTGGGTAGTGCTACCCCCTCCTTGAGTATGGCTATCCCCTGGGTATTCTGTATGGACGCTTCCCTCACGATCCCTACGATGTTCAAGACGTTCGAAATGATCTTCCGGTTGTGATCCTTGCGACTCCGCATGGTGAGAGCCTAAGCCTGCCATAATATCCCTACTACTTCTAGACTAGATTCCCCACAGACGGCGCCAATTGTAAGTGCACAATTGCACCTGGACCCAAGAACAAGCATGGGCTCGGTGCCCATGAGCCTTAAACAATAAGAATTTGTAGAGTGTGGGCTTGAAACCCAGGTTAGAAGTATATGAGGATTAAATGACAAACTAAAGATCGCAAGTAATTGAAAACAACAAGGAATATTGTAACTGGGCCTCCTCGGACGTAAGCCGAGAGCTGTTCTTATATTATCTCTCTCTCTTTGTCTTTTTTTCTTTTTAGGTTACAAACAGTTCCTTCCCTCTTTCTGTTCTAGGTCCTCTCTTAAATACTCTTCTTCTTAATACTTTATCCACGTGTTGCCCTCAACTCCTCCCTTAGTATAGATATTTCTTTTCTTAGTGCCTTTGAACAGTAACTAGAAGTTTCCCTTCCACTGTTCAAGTGTCACCTCCCCATTAATGCGGCCAGGGTGGTAGGTGCAGGGTTTTTAATGTGGAGGTAGCAGCCTTTGTCTTTGTCATTTCTTCAACACTGGTGCTTCTGGGGCATTCAAGGGTTCACCCCTTTTAACCATTGGTCTTGACCGTGTCATTCCCTAACCTGTACCATGAAGTCCCGGGTTCTCTGGTGTCAGTCCGAGGATAAGTTCACCCTCGGCTGAGTCCTCGGACCCTCGGCGCATGGGCCGACCCATAGTATTAACAACTTCCAAACCCAGGGTCAGGTCGGCCTTCCTTAACACGGCCCAAAAGGCCCACGTTCCCATCAGGATCTTTTTACCCCCCACAACAACCATTATTGCTTTCAGCCTAACACCCAAATTTGCTTACTAGAAAATGCAAATTGTGGAGAGGGCAGGGTTAGACATAAGTCTTTATTGGTTTTTTATTATGATGAGGGCCTAAAGTGAAAAAACAAACACAATAAACAATCTTTCAATGTGTACACATGTGATTAATACTAACAATTTATTACATAGAAATTTATACACTAATCCTAATATTTATATTTTACGGCAAAACCTGCATGGGTTTTATCATTTACCACTACAAAATCATAAAAAAAAAAAAAAGATTCAATACATCAATACACTTGCGTAATGGAGCAAAATGTCTTCCGAAAAATTAAGAATAACATCAAAACAAGCTTAATATGATTGCAAAAATGCTCTGTTTTATTCGTGAGTCCAACCATTTTTCTTGGTAATAAAATAGTGTTTATGCAGCCAACCCCACATGCATACACACTACTGTTCTTATCAGGCCGAGATTTCTTGAAGTATGTGAAAGGAGGTAGCTAGTGCCTACTGACCAAGGGGTGACATCTTTTGTCAAATTAAAAAGCACTCATAGTCGGTGACACACTTAAGTTATCTTGGGAAAAAGCTTGCATGTTCATACGTTGTCCATCTCTGATGGCATTCTTCTTCTTAAAGTATGAGAAAAGAGTGGTAAATAGCTAGTGGCTACTAACTAGGGCCTTGACAACTTTTATCAAATTAAAAAGCAATGTTGTCTTGGATAACAAAAACCACAGTCGGTGACACAAAATCTAGTCATTCTTTGGAAAAAAGCTTTGCAGATTTGTCCATCTCTTTGTGGAATTCAAGTTACCAATTGATGCCAACTGGTTATATCTATGAGGGATGGCTAAAAGACAAAGGTAAAAATTGAGAGGCGAGAGAGAATCTTCAGTGTCAAAAGGAAGTAATATCCTAATCAATAAGCAAAGACTAAAGCTGTTTCCACACCAAGTCTAGCACCTTTAATTGTTTCTTTTCTCATCTATTCTATACACACCTTTTGCACTATTTCTTACCCCAAAACCAAGAAAAGAATTCCAATATTGAACACTAATTCACAGGACACACCCCCTTTTGTTTTTCTCTTTCATAGTCTCTCAAAACTCACATACCAGACCATGCCATGCGAGAGTAATGGTAGCACAATAACACAAAGAAGCACACAACAACAGGGCTTGCTTTGAAGCTCCCATATATTACTATACCTCTCAATCAAGATGGTTCAGAAGCTGATAGTTGAAGTGGTGGATGCCCGGAATCTGATGCCAAAAGACGGTCACGGCACGTCTAGTCCCTACGTCCAGGTCGACTACTACGGGCAGCGAAAGCGAACAAAAACAGCAATTTGCGAACTGAACCCAATGTGGAACGAGGTTCTGGAGTTTAACGTGGCCAAGCCCTCCGACGCCCAAGTGTTGGGAGACATGTTGGAGGTTATCATTTACCATGACAAGAACCATGGACCAACAACGAGGAACAACTTTCTCGGTTGGATACGCCTGAATTCCACACAGCTTTTCGTTAAGAAAGGCGAGGAGGCCTTGATATATTTCCCTTTACAGAAGAAGAGCTTGTTTTCTTGGATTCAAGGTGACATTGGTCTCAAGATTTATTATGTCGATCATGATGAGAATGAGGTCGTCCCACCACCGCCACCTCCAGAGCCTGAAAAAAAGCAAGAAGAACCGCCTGCTGTGGCAGCAGCACCGCCACCAGAACCAGCTCCTGCGCCACCTGCTGCTGATGGAGAGAAGCCTAATGAAGAGCCACCTGCTGCTGCTGCTGCACCTGAAGCTGAAGCTGAAGCTGCAGCCGCGCCACCACCAGAGAATGCGGAAGTTGAAGCTGAGAAGCCAACAGAATCATCTCAGCCTTCTCCTCAACCAACAGTGGAAGAGTCCACGCCTCCAGAGGTGGACTCTTCCACTGTTGGAGGCGTGGAAGAGCCCACGCCTCCAGATGATCCTGTCATCGAAATGATGCCAGCATCTGTTTCTAGATCAATGTCCGAAGTGAGAATCGCTGGTCCACAACCAATTAAGAGACCATTTACAGGACATGGAAGCAACTTTACTCCATTGGATCCAACAGAAAGTATGACAATAGAGAAGTCCTCGTTCGATCTCGTCGAGAAGATGCACTACTTGTTTGTTCAAGTGGTGAAGGCAAGGAAACTCCCCAGCATCGTGAACCCAATTGTCAGAATTGGGGTCTCAGGAGGACACCATGCTCAGTCCAACCCTGCTCGAAAAAGTCCTAATTTCTTCTTCGAGTGGGACCAGACATTTGCTTTCGGTCGCAACTCCCCGGATTCTTGCTCCACCTTAGAAGTCTCCGTGTGGGACTCAGTACACAACACTTTCTTAGGTGGGATTTGCTTTGATGTGACGGAAATCCCATTGCGGGACCCACCAGATAGTCCCTTGGCTCCACAGTGGTACAGGTTGGATGGAAATGAGACTCACTATCCAGGTGAGCTTATGCTTGCCACATGGATTGGCACGCAAGCTGACGAGGCATTCCCTGATGCAACAAAGAGCACTGACTGTCGTAACAATGTGAACTCAAGAGCCAAAGTGTACCAATCTCCAAAGCTGTGGTACCTCAGAGCTACTGTTGTAGAAGCTCGAGACATTCTTGATCTGCCATTGAAAGATTTGTCATTCCAAATCAAAGCACAGTTGGGAATTTTCCAAGTATTGAAAACCAAAGTCTCCGTCACACGCGATGGCTCACCCTCGTGGAATGAAGACTTACTATTTATAGCCGCCGAGCCATTCAGCGATTACTTAATCTTTTTTCTTGAAATGCGACAATCTAGTAAAGCACCACCGGCAACCATTGGTATTGTGAGGATTCCAAACGCAGCCATCGAAAGGCGTGTGGATGATCGAAAGGTGGCGTCCCAATGGTATTGTTAGAGTTCTGTGCTCTCATAATCTAATTTTATGAATTTTTATTTTCACATACATGATTGTTATGGATATTTTCATTGAGTAGTGATTATCACACATTTATTAGTATACATTGTCTGTACATATATATTACGTTTTATTAGTGATTATCAAGCATTCAATTTTGGATATGATGTACAATATTTAAGTGTGACCAAAAATTTCTATTTTCATTATTTAAATGTTGCATGTAATGTTACCTATGTAGAAAAAACATGTTGATGCTGATATTGCTAATGCAATCTATTAGGTTCAACTTAGAGGCCCCAAACAACGATGAGAAGAGGACGATGTACAAAGGTAGAGTCCATCTCCGCTTGTGTTTCGATGGTGGCTATCATGTGATGGATGAGGCTGCGCACCTATGCAGCGATTACCGTCCTACTGCAAGGCAACTATGGAAGCCCCCTGTAGGTACAATCGAGCTTGGTATCATTGGATGCAAGAGTTTGATACCGATGAAGACGATGGGAAAAGGTAAAGGCTTTACAGATGCATATTGTGTTGCTAAATATGGATCAAAATGGATACGTACGCGTACCATTTCCGACAGCTTGGAACCCAAGTGGAATGAGCAGTACACATGGAAGGTATATGATCCATGCACTGTGTTGAGTGTTGGAGTTTTTGATGATAGCTCAGGAATATTATTCGAAACAGAAAGTACTTCTAAACCTGATTCTCGTATTGGAAAAGTTCGAGTGCGTATTTCTACATTGCAGACTGGTAAAGTGTACAGAAACTTGTATCCATTGCTGGTTTTGTCCAATTCTGGAATGAAGAAAATGGGAGATTTGGAGATTGCAATTCGGTTCACACGTGCAGCTTCAAGTTTGGATATTCTTCACGTGTACTCTCAGCCTTTGTTGCCATTGATGCATCATATAAAGCCACTTGGGATAGTTCAGCAAGAGATGTTGAGGAACATTGCAGCTAAGACCATAGCAGTACACTTGTCACGATCAGAACCGCCGGTTAAACGCGAGGTTGTGCTTTATATGTTGGATGCAGACTCACAAGGTTTCAGCATGAGAAAAGTACGTGTAAACTATTTTAGGATCATCAATGTGATTGTTGGTTTTATGGATATTATCAAATGGGTGGAGGAGATTCGTACATGGAGAAATCCGATGGCCACGATTCTTGTACATGCATTGTTTGTGATGTTGGTGTGGTTCCCTGATCTAATTGTGCCCACATTAGCATTTTATGTGTTTGTAATTGGGGCTTGGAACTATAGGTTTAAGTCAAGGGAGCCACTTCCACATTTTGATCCTAAGATTTCACTGGTTGATGGTGTGGACCGCGATGAGCTAGACGAGGAGTTCGATATGGTGCCAAGTAATAGGCCAAATGAGGTCGTGCGTGCGAGGTACAACATTGCCATATACACAATATTTTCATAACAAATTCATAATTATATTTGCCGAGTTGTTAATGATTCTTATTTGGATTCATTTCTAAAGTTAATTGTCTATTATTTACAACTCGCTACCTCATTTTTGTGAAAAGAAAAAAAAAAATTGTAACTCTAGACTTATTGGTGGCAGGTATGACAAGCTACGCACGGTAGGGGCACGTGTACAGAGGATATTGGGAGATATAGCTTCGCAAGGTGAACGTGTGCAAGCGTTGGTGACATGGAGGGACCCTCGTGCGACTGGGATATTTGTTGGGTTGTGTTTTGTGGTGGCCATGATATTGTATATGGTGCCGTCGAAGATGGTGGCAATGGCGTTTGGGTTCTATTATTTGCGCCATCCCATATTTCGTGATCGGATGCCATCACCAGCTTTGAACTTTTTCAGGAGGCTTCCTTCGCTTTCTGATCGAATTATGTAGCTAAGTTGATATTTATTTGATAATCAGAAAAATATTATTGCACGTTTGCTATTACACCTCTGTGCACACTCCATTTTGAAATCTTGTTTTTAAAACGCGATTCTAATTAAAATTGTGAAATTGTATGTTCATGATTTCACAATTTTAACTGAAATTGAGTTTAAAACATGATTTTAATTCATGTGGTAGTATGTGTATGGTGAGCGTGTAATTACCATTACTCTTTGATAATAATGGAAAGGAAAGGCAAGGCATGCATGTTTTCACATTTTCCCTATATTTAATTATCTAGTTGTAGTTTTGTAAAAAAAAAAGAAATAATTAATTGAGCTCTTCTTCTTTTTTCTGAATTCATTTATTTGATTTTTTTTTCTTCCTTTTTTAATTGTTTCAACAAGTAGGAAATGGAGGATTTGAACCTTATTTCTCGTCAGACACCAAGAAATATCAGTGAGCTACAAAGCTATGCCTCAATAGTGTTTGTTGGGTAGCATTTGATTTTGATCTTGTTTTGGATTGCATTACCAAGGAAGACAACAGCATGAGTTTTAGTATTTAGTTGCTTTGGTGAATATGTAATTGCAAGAAAAGAATTATATAGGGATTCACTTAGCATTCTTGGGTAGGAATATAAGAATTACAAATGGGATTGTACAAAAAAAGAAGGGAACGAGGTGGACTTTGAAATACTAAAGGTAATAACTAAGAATATGATTATCTTGATGGCAAATACAGAACCAATTCTGGATTCTTCATGTGTTGATGAGGTAAGGCTTCTTTAAGAATTTGTGTCTGTACTATGATGAATATGAGTTTAGTTTTCTATTATAAGAATTTGTGTCATTTGTTCTTTTTTTTTTTTTTTTTCTAAAATTGTTTCATTGTTCTTGTTATGATCTTGGATTACCATCTAATTTGCAGTTGCTTTTGTTTGCTTATTTTGTGTGTGTGTGTGTGAGTGATTTAGATGTGATTTAGATTTGACCCTCACCATCTCAGCTTCCATGGTAATATTCATCTCAATCCTCTTTATTTATTCCATCTAGCACTCCCTTGTGCAGCAGTTCAAGGAGAAAACAACAGGCCAATGCAGAGTAATCTTTGGATCATAACGTTGATTTATTTCACTTTACCATGTCATATAGGATTCTTGATGAGTATAATATACAAGAGTGATGATTGGTAGTTGTTATTAGAGAACAGATTCAAGTGACTGAAGGGGTGTGTACTACTGTACTGTAAGAATTATGTTGTATGTACATTAGATTAATGAATTTTCTTTTTCTTTGCCACCTATTGAACGCAAATATTGATGTTTCAAGTTTGTGCTTTGCTTCTCTGTTCTGTAAACTCTCTAGTTGCTGATTAGGCCTTCATTCAAAGTGAAAAAGGATTAGTATTTATTTAAAGTTGCGAAGTACTCATCTTTCATCTGGTTCACTCATTATGCAAGCCACATTTACACGGTAGCTACTACAAGTTGCTTCAAACTTTTCTTCTCATAGTCAAAAAAGCTACAAAAAAAATTAGTTTTCTATCCTCTCTTTTCATTTTTCCCTTCCCCAGAACAAATGATTATCAATTTTAACCTCGAGCAAGGTGTTTTTAAAGGTTTGGAAGTTGTCTTGTTCTTTTGTTTGGTGTGCGCAGAACAGAATTACAGTCGCTATAGGTATTATCATTCATAAGTTGTTTCTATTAATGTTTCTTTGTTAAGTTGGCTTTCTTGGTTTTAAGGTCTTTAAAAGGTATTCTGACCTTGTCTTACAATTGTTCAAATTTTGGCTTCAATGTCATTTGTACTAATCTCAGTTGCACCCTTGGATCATTGAAAGTAGATTTTTGACAAAAGAGAGCTGCGGTGTTTTTGCCTTTATACTCCTTACTTTGAAACACTAGCCTTCTTGCAAAGGAGAATCCAATGGCAGATTTTAATCAGCATAATTTACTAATTAGCCATGATCATGTACTTGGAACCATTGAAAGTGCTTCAACAATTGGCAGTAAATTCATGATTTGTAAAGAGTCTTATTGAAATGTCTTTTTTAGCCTTGTAAATTTGTAATTAAACTCTTGACACTTAGATTTCGAAGAACAAATTCTTATTTAAATTAGAAAGGAATCCCGGAATGATTATCTTTTGGATTTCAGAAGTTTGTCTTGAAAAGGTAGAACAACGTATTTGAGAACTTCTATATATAATAAGAGCACTAATCCAGAGTCTTCACCAGCAGAGAGAGAGAGAGAGAGAGAGAGAGATTGTACTTTTTTTTTTTTTAAATGATAAGAGATTATAATATTTACACCTTACTCTTTTTTCTTTTTTTTGATAATTCGATAGTTACAATAGGGGAGAAAGGGATTTGAACCCTAGATGTCTCTTTTGGAAACACAAGAAGGTGCCAACTTGAGCTACAAGGCTCTTGGCATACTATTTACATCTTCAGAGAGGTCTAATTAGTGTTTTGTTACATACAATATTTCAACAGTTACATAAACTAACGTTATACTTATTTTTTGTGCTATGTGCCTCTATTTTATTTTTTGCATATGCGTCTTACATAATCTTTAAGATTTGAGTTCTCCTGTTATATAACTCTGCCTGTAAACGTTTGGCAAAAGCGACATCACATAGGTATTGTATCAACCTTCTTAATCTTTAATCATGTAGGCGATAATGTATTGATTGTTTCGCTTTAAAATGTTTTGAGTCTGACAAAGTACAAGGGTGCCAAATTCAGCGTATTCCTGAAGATTGATTATGTTTGGAACCCTTAAGATGGACATCACATAGGGACATCACAAAGGTATTGTATCAACTTTTGGAAACACAGATTGATTATATTGTATCAACCTGTATTAGATACAAGTAAAAGTGAGCTGAAAGGGTTCTAGCAAGAGTCATATGCAGACTTCCAGACAGTAGCAGTGGGGAACCCTTAAGATGGAACTCCATTTATAGCTTTTTCTTCCAAGCAAAGGGCTCTAGCAGCCTATTGTCTAGCAACCTCTATATCTATTGTTGAATGTTCTGGTTTGGGGTTGAAATGTTAAGTGTCTTATCCATCTAAAATAAAGCACCAAAATTGAGAAATTGAAACCTATTATAATTGAGTGGTCCATGGTAAATAGAGAATTAAGTTTTTTAAGCCTGCTTGGAAAACACATGCTTTAACAAATGAGGCAATTACAGGGATCATTCCTCGATTTTCTAGATGTAATTAAGAAATTCAAATAGTGTGCTGCTACTATGTGTACTGCGTAGTTTCTTTTTGGTTAGAATATTAAATCAGTCATACAAAATCAGCTTATCTCATTTTATAAGGTTGTCTAATCAGCCTACAAAAGCAGCATACTAGGTTCTTTTCATGTTCATGGATTGCAAGTATCCAAATTTTACATGACTTGGTCACTTATTAATGTAGTTGGTGCCGTGGTGGTCAGGTCAAGTAGGTTGTTTCTTTCATTATTTTAGTTACTTGAATAGAATCCTCAAAGAGAGTTGGGTCATTGAGAATGACATTGTCGATGACTCCATGCTAATTGATTTGTTCAAATACATTAAGTCAAGCATGACAGTGTCTATCCTAATTAGGGTCCGTTTGGATAGAAGTTATTGCTGAAAACTGAAAACTGAAAACACTGTAGCAAAATAATTTTAAAAGAGTAAAAAACACTGTTCATTCCAAAAGTTACTGTTCATTGGCCTAAAATTACTGTTCATGGCCAATGAACAATAACAAACACGCGTTGAAAAAAAAAAAACAAAACTTGGACGTGGACGCACGTTTGGGCTATCCAAACGCCCTTTTAAAGTGCAGATGAAAAAAATCATCTCTTTTTCTTTACTTTAAGAAAAAGATTGGATCATACCATCATAGTTTTTATGTTAATAATTTTGAATAAATGAATGCGTAGGCATACGTATAAAATTATTTTATGATAGGTTTGCAAATGAATTTAAAAAATGATCATCACTACAACTTCTGTGAGATTATTTTATTGGGTAGTCAACAAATGATGAAATAAACATATTCTGCACAATTTGTGCAAGGAACCATAACACCTAACCGAATTGAAGGAAGCTTTGGAACCAAGTATAATTAAAATCACTAATTTTGGTCATCTGCATCAATAATTGGCATGATATATATACACACACAACCATTATTGCTTTCATCATTTACCACTACAAAATCATAAAACAAGGTTTCAATACATCAATACACTTGCATAGTGGAGCAAGATCTCCTTTGAAAAATAAAAAATAAAAATACTCAAAATAAATTATATATGATTGCAAAATGTTGTGTTTTATTCTTAAAATTTGTTGTCTTCCTTCTCTTTCTTTTCACATATACATTGTACTTTTTTTCTCTCTTTTTATTTTGGTGGCTTTGACTCTTTATACATCTTTATTTTGATAGTGTGAAAGACAACTTCATCTCTTTGCAATGGTAAACCTTAGTTGGGTGGGAGCAGGCCCAGTGGCAACTGGTGGTTATGATTGATTGTAGACTTTGGCAAGCATCTTGACTACCAAGATGAGAAAATTGACTGGCCCTCTTTAAGATTTAGCTAATTTTCAAAGAAATAAAATGAGCATCTTTATTTATAAAATAAAGATTGAATCACATATCATCTAGATAGGTAATCAAGTAAAGGAATTGATCCTCATGGTTTGAGATCTGCTTATTTTACTAAAACTGAAAATTTTTTGCTGAAAGTACTATAAATAAATGTAAAAATTAGTTCAAATAATATAGTGGGACCCATAAATAGTACCAAAATGTGCCGTGAAACTCATGAATGGTAGCAAAAATAAGTTGTATAGTAAAATAAGTTGGCAAAAATAATTTTTGCCAAACAAACACTAAAGTCTTCTATTGACCTATTATGATTTAAAGTGTAATTGATTCTCCAAGAGAGAGAGGGATGTCAATGGCAGTTGCTTCAACAATTGTCCATAGCACATATAGCCTATAGGGCATGTCAAATGTAATGCGTGTTACATGTTGGGTTTGATGCAAGTAATTAAGCTGACTGTCCATTTCTCAGAGAAGGGTGCCATGCCTACTTCAAAATTCAAATGGTTTGAATGCATTTGCTCCATGATAATATTGATTTGAACGTCAGGCCAAGTTGAGATTTGGATTTGTGGCCAATTAGAGTTCTCTTCTAGTATGGCAAAGAAAAAAATGCAAATTTTCTGGCTTATCTTCTTTGATTCCAATTCCACACACTATCATGTAGTGTGCCAACATTTAAACTAAGAACAGTCAACTAAAGATCTTGACTGATCAACCAGAATATTCCAGGATCAAGTTTCCTTTGAAAGAAAGAATAAACAAAATTGGTTGTTTTAAAATTTCCACTTGCACATTTCAATAAGTAGTGTGTACAACATTAGAACTACGAAAGAAATGTTAAGTTAAAAAATTTCTTTTTCCATTCTTCCAACCAAATGGACCCGGTCTATGAACTCCAGATAAGTTTACTTGTGGACTTGAAGAGGGTCTTTTCCTTCAAATATACAAGTGAGAGAGAGGGGCCACCATTTAAAAAAAAATGAAAAGCTTGAAGAAAAATGTGCAGCATTACTTGTTAAGAAAATCTTGAAGAAAAAGACTACTATAATTTATAATCCAAAGGTAGGAGAAAACGTCAAGTGTCTAAGATGACAAATTTATCATCATAGTCTTATTACAATTACTTGTATAATATAAGAATTAAGTAAAATGATATTTTTTCCTTTTTTTTTTAGAGTTTCAACTTATGACATTCACTCCTGATAATACTTTTTATCATCAGATCAAGATACCAATCGGTTTTTAGTGTAGGTGGGGATTGAACCTTATATCTTTTATTCAATCATCAGAGACTTTATCAATTGAGCAACTCACATGATATTTTTCCTTTATTCTTTAGCAATCGCTGATGTTGGCACTTGGCCTGCCATCAAAACTCCATTTATTAAAGTTTTTTATTTTTTTTATTTCTCGAATTTTTTCCCTCCTAGACCTCCAAGCACTTTGTACATGGGGAGGTGTCAATTCAGCTACAAGGCTTTTGGCTCCATTTATTAAAGTTAATGGAAAAAATTTATGAAACTAAATTCCATTGAAATTAATTAAAATGCTTCACACAACTTATCATAAAAGGAGATGAATGTCACAAAAATAAGATACTATATTAGGCAGCTCCAAATTTGAAAACTATATCAAATTGATGTATTTGTAAGAGGCCAAAGACAGAATTTTCATTTATATCTTTTCTTTTGGGACATTTTTATTTGAATTGGTTTAAAGAAAGATTTTACTACCTTACTCAATTGAGTTAAAAACCCCAAACGAGATGAATGAGATTCCATCAAATTGATTTGAAAAAGCAAAGAGGTTTTTAATTTAACTATTGTCTCATGGTGTTTTCAACAAAGACGTTGAGAATTAAGTTATCTTTCCAACTATCAAATTATCCCTAAAAAAAAAATTATATGAACTTGCTATAATTTTTAAAATAACAACTAGTAATAACATGCTACCTAAAATTTATTGTGAAAAAATTATAGACATAACATTTATTTTTTAAGAGGAAAAATTGTATAGACATACTATAAATATAGACAAGTGGTACTTTTTTTTTTATTTTGGAAATCTAGACAAGTGATACCTTTAGAAAGGTTTTATATTCCCACCGTAAATCTAGTGAAAATACCGCATTGAATGGGCATGAATATTTATTTTATCTTTTTTGGGGATGGGAATTGAATGGGCATGAATTGGTACATAATTGTGGCAAATTGCAATGTGGTTCTCACATTCTTATTTCTTACCGTACATGAATATGATATATATATCCCATGTGGACTACACAAGCACAGCAGCCCTCAAAACACAACATAGTTTAAGAAAGAAAAGGAGAGGTTATACTTGTAAGCCCGTAGACCTTAAACGCAGACGCTGGTTTATAATGCACGGAGATTGACACAGAAACAAACAAGTGCCTGCCACCAATATCTCTCTCCCTTCAACCACAGACCCACCATCCAAACTAGATAAAGACTCTCTCTGTTCTCCATGGTTCCTCGGTCAGCCACTTCTCTTTCTCTGTCTCTCAAATATATGTATACATGCATATGCTTCATATATATCTTTTTGTTTTGGACTTTTTATTCATTCTTGCTTATGTGATTTGGTGTCTGTTGGGTACTTTGGAACTGTTTTATTGTTTTTGTTGTGAAAAGATATGAGAAAAAAAGAGATGGGTTTGGTTCAGAATCTTCTGTAGTGTTGAAGGAGTAGGAAAACAAAAAAAGAAAAAGAAAAAGAAAAGAAGTGAAGTTATAACTGAGTATGTGTTTTTGGGTTGGTGGGTGAGAAAGTATGAGAAAAATGAATGAAATTGGGTTCTGGGTATTTTGTTTGTCACATTAATCTTTACTTTGGTGAGCCACAAGTTACTCCGTATTGAACTGGGACAAAGAGGAGCAGTGGAATAAGAAAGAAAATGGTTGCTGAGAAAATTTGAGAAATAAGATGAGGGGTGTTTTATTTGTCATTTATTAATTCTTCTAAGCGATACTGATAAAATATGTTGCTTTGTTGGATTTAGTTGGTTTAGATGTGGATTTTAGGTGCCATCTCCTATGAAAAATATTGGATATGTTTATTTTAGAAAATTTGATGTAATTGAATGTGGAATCTGTTTCCCATAAAATCTGATTTTGCTGATATAGATAAACAGTTTGGGAAAAAAAGAGGGGATTGAAAGTTTCAGAAAGATTCTTGGGTGACTTTATCAATAGGCATAGTGAAAACAATGATATCCAGGTAATGAGCACTGAATAGGTAATTGGAAATATGACTTTCATGACACATTTTGTATGAATTAGCAGCTCTCAAATCCTGAACCAGTGCACTTGCACTTGGCAGCCCAAAACTTTTATGTGCCAGAATATCAGTGCCTCACTACTGAATCCAAACTATATGAATGTTTTTTCCCCATTTTTTCTATTCTTAATTTTTCCTCCATTTTTTATGGTTCACCTATTGTTTGGAGTGGCATTTGGTCCTTGCAGGACACATTGGTTTCTGTTTCACAATTTTTGGCTGCTAAGCATGAAAATGTAACATGGTTCATGTCACTTTCCAATGTATTAGATGGGGCATTCTGTCTCAATAAACATTTTATTTGCATAATCACATTGAAATGTCATAGTTGGAACAAACCGTGGGATATGGCTGGTATGTGGTGACAGAGTGGGGATGTTGCCCTTGCAATATACCGTCATTGCAGCTTTCCGTCAATTTGCATTGAGCTCTACTTTCCTTTAATAATTTATCTTGGTATTTTTGACTGACTGCTGTTGTGTCCCACAGGATTGATATCTTCTGATGCTCGTTTATACAAACTCTGACCTGAAGTGTGGGATACTTGGAGTCTCTCACTTACATAGGAGAGATCATCAATTTTCCAGCAAAAGAACATGGAGCTTAACTTGTTTTCCAGCTTGCCTAGATGCACGTAATCTCACTAGACATTGTAAGCCTTATTCTAAAACAAGCTATAGGTCAAGAGTTATGTAGAACTATATATGCTTTTATCCGTGCTTTTAATAAATTAGTAAGAAATACTGTACTCCATTAACTTCCAAATGGAATTAGATAACTTGCACATCCAAAAGAAATTGGGGTAATATAAAGTTCCCAAATCACACAGATAATTGTTTTTACTTCTGTGGGAGAGTTATTGGGGGATAAATAAGACAAAAAGGCAGGGGGGGTGGGGTGTGAAGGGTTTGGATTTTTTTTGTTAGGTGTTATTTCCTCAGTATGTATACTACTATATTCCTCTAACAGAACATGGCAACAGTTCAGGAAATTACTTGTCTGAATTTTCAATTTCCTAATGTGCTAGTGTTCTAGATTGGGGAATTCTCCAGAATTCCTACCAAACAACTAATATAAAGTGGTCATTTCAAAATTCTTGCCCAAACTGAAACATATTACAAATGCAATATTAAATTATTCAAAAGGGAAAATTAGCACATCCAGGAGAGACTATGAAAATTTTATGATAGAAGCAGATGAATTGGTCACTGATATATACATTATACTTTATCAACCATTGCAATCTTCATGCTACATACTTCCATTTTTGTTTTAACTCAAATATCTGAATGCAATACACCTAAAACTAGTGCACTTAGAGCTTTATTCTCCTTATAATTACATATATGGGGTTTGTAGCCCTTTTAGGGAAATGGAAATGCTGGTCCTCCTAGAATTGACTTCCCTGGTACTCTACTTTATTGTGAATCTCAAGAAGGAAAATGAGCGATGGGGAGAAACTGTATTTTTCTTGATAGATTGTAGTATAGTAAATAAAAGATTCTGGTTTCTCGACTTTCGACTCTGGCTCTTGTTTATTGTTCTATAATCTCATATTTTCCCCTTTTCCTGTTTTCTCCTTTATGCTTTGCTTCCTCTACATGAACTCACCAGGATAGCATAGAAGTTTCCATTATGGTTTTATCATCTTCTCAGTTTGATTTCGTTGTCAGGTGGCCAATAACATAGACCTTCAATTTCATCATTCATTAGAGATTGATTGATGTAGAACTAGAAAGTATGAATCATATAATTCTTTAAATACCTCTTCATCTTGCTGCATGGTACAAGAGATTAAACTTGAGTTTTCAAACGTTTTTTTGGCCGACTGTTTTAGGTGTTAGATATACAAAGATGTCATCACAAGTCATGGAAAAAGTGGGAAGCAATGGGGTTGTGAAGGAGCACTTGCAAGATTTTTCTGTTCCATCTTCATATGAAACTGCCATGGAAGCTCTTTCATCTCTCATTACAAGTCAGAAACGAGGAGCCAAATCATCTGTAGGTGGTACGTATAGAAAATTGGAACGAATGTCTGAGTATCTTAAGGTAACACTGATGTAATTCCTCCTTCATGTTTGAAGTATTTATAGTTAAGAGTGCTGTATACTAATACTAGTAATATTCTGTACATGTATTTGTCTTGTCAGCAATATGTTTGATATACATTGATGGCATACTTCCAACAGCTGCTTTTGGGTTTGATGGTTTCTAACATGTTAAATTCAATTTGTAGAAAATTCATTTAAAAATATATGAGGGTCTATCACTCAACTTAATTGAAATCTTTCCTCAAACCTTTCCCTTGGTTTTAGGAACATAAAAAATGCTACTTGAGGTTCGATTATGTAGTACCTCATCCAATCTGAGAAAATATTTTGTAAAAATGATTTCGTTTAGATTTTAACATACAATGCTTGTTTTTCTTTACAGATTCTTGGCTTGGAAGAACAGATTGATGGGCTCAAAATAATTCATGTGGCAGGAACTAAGGGGAAGGTACTCTTCCATTTATATTAATTTGATCTTATTTTACCATTTTGAAACTTTATTATTGTTAATATGCTAGCATGGTTATCCATTCTGTAAAGACTGAATCATCTTGAAGTTTGAAATGCACTATCTTTATGAATACACATTGTTGAAATGCATCATCTTCATGTAAGCACAAATGTGGTTGTTTGACATGGATCCAAGTACTAACATGACAAAAGTGACAAAAATATCAGGTGATGCATTGCTAATATCTGTATTTGTACTGTAGTAATTTGATGCCTCTATATGAAAGGATTACAAAAGTAATGAGTAGGTGATATTTGATATGTTTTTCTCTTGCTTAATTTAACTGTTGGCTTAACGGATTTACATTTCAGGGTTCTACATGTACATTCAGTGAGGCTATTTTAAGGGAGTGCGGTTTTCGAACTGGACTCTTCACTTCTCCTCACCTAATTGATGTGAGGGAACGATTTCGAATAGATGGGTTAGTGTTCGAATGAATCACATGATATCAACTTTGTGTTTAGTAATCTGTGTGTGTTTTTAATGGCAGTTGTTATGATGATATTAATGCTCCTAAAAAAGTCCCATTCTAGAAGATGATTTACTTAAGTAAAAATGCTTCATTTGAATGAAACTTGAGTTATTTATTAGTTCTTATCAATGATTGAAGAAATGAAAAGGAATTCAAATTCCAAGTCTTAAATGAAAGAGTGGACTGGATGGGATCAGCGGTATAAATGAATAAAAAAGAAGAAAGTTTTGTCTCCAAATTGATTTGGAGGAACCTCGTACAACCCATCATGTGGTGGCCCATAAAACCATCCACGTGAATTGTTTAAATATGTCACATGACTCTTTAAATAGGCCTCAATACTAGAAAAGCACTCAATATTTTATTGTATGAGTACAATAAGAAAACTTTCATAGCCCTTATTTCCTTAACTCTTAATTTCTTGGGCTTACAAAGAGGATATTGTTTCTCTAAACATACTATGGCCATCTCAAAGCTCTTACTTTTTTTTTTCGGGGGGGGGGGGGGGGTTGTTTGGGAGAGGTGGTTGTAGAGGTCATGGTCTCTCATGGTAGGTAGCCTTACCCATAATATTTTTTGGAGAGGCTGATTCCCGGATTGGAACTTGCAATCTATACTTTTGGTGGAAGGTACTTGCCATTGCACATTTGGACCTGCAATTGCAAATGTAAATAATTATTTAGTCATTTCATTAATCTCTGAATTTTAGCAAGTGATTAAAGCACTAGGAGATTCCTTTTTACCATCTGTACTGTTACTTTGGCTGAATCTGTCACTGCTATTTATGACCTCATTTGTTTCTTTCGGCTCTTGACTGACATGTAATGGTGTTTGATAGAATTGTAACGTTGACCAGTTCTTCCATCAGTTCACTTGAGCATCTTTTCATAAAGGGACTGAATATGGTTGCCAAGTGATCTCCAGTGGAAAGTGAACACAATAATTTTACTTAGATGGAAGGTTCTCTTATTGAGAATCGGCAAAATAGTAGAGGAACAAATCCTTATAAATATATGGACATTCAAGAACATTTTGTGAACAAAAATTAATCTTAGCTTTCTTAGGTTTTTATAACCATTAATTATTAATTTCAAAGTCATGTTCTTGGTTGATATGAAAATTCTCTGCATAACTAATATTAATGTCAGACTTTGATGTTTGTAGGTTGGAGATATCTGAAGATAAATTTTTACTGTATTTTTGGGATTGTTGGAACCGCTTAAAGGTATAATTTCTTGCTTTAGATGATTATAAGCAGACCATATTCAATAGCTTCTTCTCTAAATTATAGTTCTTCTATTTCATAAAAGAGATGGATGATGATGCACTGAACTCAATTGGGTTTTTATTTATTTATTTATTTTACAAAGATCAATAAGAATATTTTGCATCCCAAACGTTGTTCATAATCACCATTGAAATAGGAGACATTGCATTTTGGTCATGGTCTTGGAACTTCTGGAATGGGATCTCTTTGGACATTACTAGCATTGTACATAAGAGTTCTGATCTTCTTGTGTTATTTGTTTTTATTTTTATTTTTTAAATCACTAGTAATTTATTGTTGCTTAAATGCTTGTTGATAAGAAAAGTATTTATCCTTAAAGCGAATTTTAATAACAAAGTCATGACTGTGTTTCCTTTTGAACAATTTGAATGTTCTAATGATGACATGTTAAGTCAAGAGTCTTGTAGCTCCATTGGCACCTTCTAGTGTTTCCAACAAAGATGTCTAGGATTCAAATTTCCCCTCCCATTGTAACTATTGAATTTATCAAGAAAAAAAAATGATGGCACGTTAATAATAAGCTAGCCTTTGAGATTAGGTGGCTATTAATTTGGTTATTCGGAGCATTATCTTTGGTATTGAAATTTTGTTATCTTCCGTTGATGTTGCTTATGGTAACTGAAAATTTATTATGTGCATTATGGTGTTGGAAAAGATTAAGTCCATGAATCTTTATTGGAAGGGATTGGGGGATTTTCAGATACTTAAAATTTATGTTTTGATCCAAATTTGAACGATATACAGTGTTGTATAATGCATCTCATTTTATTACTTAATGTGTTCACTTTTGGAAAATATATAGCAACTCATGTACTTGATGCTTCTTCTACTTAAAACTCACTTGGCATCTATTGATTCCGGAAGTTTGAATTGCAGGAAAAGGTTACGGAGCATCTGCCAATGGCTCCGTTATTTCAGTTTCTCACTCTATTGGCTTTCAAGATATTTATAAGTGAAAAGGTTAGTCATGAATCCTTTAATTGCAATTGGGGCTTGGATGTTTTCAAAGTTCCTATTTTCAGTTTGGCTAGGCAGCTGCAATCCGTGCTTTTGAGTTTCTTTCTGTCATTATTTTTTTCACGGATACTTATGTATCCTAGCAAATTGCTTAGCATTATTTCCCTTAGTATGAGTTAAATCCACAGAGGGTATACTTCATCAGAAAGGTTGTCAATGACCTTAGATCAAATGAATTTCCTGGTATTTCCAATGGAGATACCATGGTTTGGATGCCCCTTCCCTCCACTTAAAATGTATAAAAATATATATATAAAAAAAAATCATCAGAAAGGTTGCTGGTATCAGTCAGAGTTGGATCTTTTCTGATGAGGACTCCATGGTGACCTTTTTGCCCGTTTAGTTTCTCTGCTCCACCAATGAGCAGTAGTTGTTTATATATGTATAGACAAATACACACATACATACATATATATATATATATATATATATATATGTAAATATATGTATGTATATTTAAGCTTCCTATCTATCCCAAAAAGAATGTCTATTTTGAAAACTTTGGTTTGTGTTCTTCCAAAGTTAACCTTGTAATTAATGAGCCAAGAGGAAATGGTAATTTTATGGATTTAGTCCATTGGTAAGTTTTATTGGTTCCCAAGGTTTGCAAGGCTGGTATAGGATGGTTATTATCAATGAGTAACAACGTGTGAGTTTGAGGTTAGAACCTACCATTGAGATTTGAATGGAGGCATGGATTTTAACTTTCCTTTTTCAAGCATTCGGCAGGTAAAAAGTAAACATAAAGTGGTCTTTCAAAAAAATGGTTAGTGAGAAAAGATTAGTTGATTGGTATTGTACATTATTTTTAGTAATTGCCAAGAGCTCTAACTCAATTAGCACCTCTTCCTTTACAAGTACTAGGTGGAGGATGAGGCCGTGGGTTGAAGACCCGCTGGAAGTGTGTAACTTTTCATAATAGAGTGACTAAATTTTATAATAGCCGTCAACCTACCGCAACCCTCCTTTTCCTGGGCTTTGGACCGGTTGTGAACAAAATTATGACACTAAGCACAGGCATAGGCAGAGTTTTGTTCAACTTAACCAAAAAATAAAAAATAAAACTACATCCCTATGTTGTCCACAGACTTTGTTCACTTGTCTTCTCATTTTTAGGATTATGTAGGGTTTGTCTATAACAATTATGGAGGTGTTGGATTATTTCAAAGGTCACTTAGGTAGACATTGAAATGTTGTCCCATTATGTCCTATGTAGTGCCCTTGGAGAGAATAGAAAGGTTGAACTGTTGAAGGCATCTATTTCAAGAAAATAAAATTGAAGAACGTTCTTGAGATTGCTCTATTATGATAGGATGGCAGATTCAATTGCTTCATCTTTTGTTGTTCCTGTTGTTTTTGATTTTTTGATCTTAATTTCTCTTATATACTATGGGTGAACTAGGGTAACAACTTCTAATAAGGTTTATTTCTGGTCTCAAGCAAAGAAAAAGGAGAAAATTGTAATTTTTGACTTTTTAAAATAGGAAACATTGTGCACTAGACAAAAAAATGGCAAGAAACTCGTGGAGTGTATATATAGACATGTGGACTGCATATATCAAATATTTGCCACAATCCCCAGTGAGATCCAGGAGTTTTTTCTTTAATATTTTTCTAGTTGTTCATCTTTGACTGATTGGTAAAGGACTCTATTGTGGAATACTCAGTTTGGAATTTAAAGTGAGAATTACACTCTTTGATAAGGCTATATGGTTTTTACACTTTCACTATACTACTTTCATCTTGCATGGTGAATTATGTTTTTGTGAATGTTGCGGCAATAATGGTATCTATGGTTTCTGAACTTTGTCCTAGTATTTTTTGTTTCTAATATTCTTAAACATCTCTGCCAGCTTATTAATTAAACCTTTTACATCATTTGTTCCTGCTTCATTGTGCGTTTTTATGGCCTTCAAGCAGTGGGGCACTATTTTAATATTAAGTACATTCCTAATTTATTCTATCATTGTAAGTAATTTATATTGATCAGCTGTTGTGTCCTGGCTCCTGACTAAAAAGTAACACTGCTGGAATTGTTGTGAAATATTTTTGTCACTGAAAACTACTCCTGTCTTTAGGTTGATGTTGCTATTATTGAAGTTGGTCTTGGGGGAACAAATGACTCAACAAATGTGGTATGCTATTTTGTCTTTTCCTTTTTGCTGGGAACAATTGTGGCATATATCTGTTTACAGCATTACCTAGGACGAATTTTGCAGACTTTTTAAAGTTTCAAGTATATATTATTTGTTTTACTTTAACTACTTCAAGAAAGACATAAGTGAAGAAGAACTTGAGCATTCTCTTCATCCTTTATTTGAAAATATTCTAAGCATAGGTATATATAATCGTGATGAAGATTGGTGATGAGTCATGCAGATTGATAAGCCTGTTGCCTGTGGCATTACCTCTCTGGGGTTGGATCATACAGAAATATTGGGTGCGTGCTTTTCTAACTCAACAAAGATTGCTGCATTTTGTTTTGTATGGTTACAGTTCTATCTCAAATTTTATTTTATGCAACATTTATAACTTTCTATTTGAGTGACTTGTTTGTGATGCACTTGTTATCTTGTATCCAGTTTGACTCTTACTACAAACTAGTTTACTTTTTAGTTTGCCATATTTCTTATGAAATTAAAGTTAAAAATACCGCGGGGGGGGGAAGAGATATCCGGATGCCTAATTAGATATTGACTGTACGATATGCAGGTGATACGCTTGGAAAGATTGCTTCACACAAGGCTGGAATTTTCAAGGTATAAAACTCCTTTGACCAACTCAGACTATAATGTATCTGGTTTCCTTAATAATGGGTTATTTATTGCAATATTTCTGTTTTGATTATTAATATGGGCAGTTTTCATTTACAAGTATTTTCTGAATTGGGTTGATGTCTTCCCTCCTCCTGAAGCCTCAAATTCCTGCATTCACGGTGCCCCAACTTTCTGAAGCAATGGATGTTCTTCTGGAGAGGGCCCATGAACTGAAGGTAATCATATTCCTCAGCCAGTCACACGGGATGAATCATGTTAAGAGTTTTATTATTATTTTGTTTTTCCTTTTCAAGTGCCTGCCATTTTTAGCTATATCTTGGTGAAAGTAATTTTGCTTGTGACATGACCTGTTGTTTCATGTTTGTTACTTTTATGGGCCAACACATTAACAATGGATTCACTATATATACCAGATAGCTAATGTATTTTGCTAGGCAGATTAGATGAAGATCTGAATCTAATCCTGTTTAACATATTTTTCCTCTAATTTGTGTGTCAATATAATCTGATGAGTGCTTTCATATATGTAATTTCAGGTCTTTTTGTATGCTTGTTTCTTTGACTGTGCTTTGTGTTATTTAAATGTATTTGTAAATTATAAATTCATAACCACATACATACATTCATTATGCATATGATAATAAATCTGGTACATATTTATTGAATTATGTACAATAAAATCCAGAGCCTATTTGTATATATATTGAGCTATCAAAATGCCATCCAACTTTATTATACTTTTGATTAAGAAGAATAAGTGTATTTTATATTAAAATATTATATTGACAAGCTTAGTTAACCCAACAGGGCTATGTCCTTATATGTTCTTGAAAGTTCAGGATGGGTAGATTAAAGATGGAAGAGTGCATTAATTGGAACTTTTATTATCAGAAGAAATCACTATCATCCATTTTCCATTTTTTCATTATTTTATTAGAATACTTCACACCAAAGTTAATAATAAAATAATTAGTGTAGATGTAATACTCACACATGCACCTATAATTAGATTAGGAATTTTTTTTCATAAGTCATTTAGATATGGATTTGTTTAATGTTACAGCAGAATTGTAAGCCAAACACACTCAGACATGGACTGCTTAATTGATAGTGACAAAATTGATTGATCTATTCTTATCAAATGCAGGTTCCATTGAAAGTAGCTGCACCTCTTGATAACAAAAAGTTCAATGGATTGAAGCTTGGCTTGTCTGGTGATCATCAGTTCATTAATGCTGGTCTTGCTGTTTCCCTTTGCAAATGTTGGCTCCAAAGAACAGGAAATTGGGAAAAGCTATTCCAAAATGTTGGTTGAAATTCATCTGCCTTTGCCTTTTGATTTACACGCAAACTATATCTCAATATATCTCAGGCTTGTAAACTCACAGAACCTTCCAAGTTTTTCATCATGAGAGGGTAATGGAATGTTATGAAATTGGTTAAACATATAACGAAATTATAATCATTGTAGTCTGTTTGTGGTTGAATGTAGGTATGTGCTTATCTTTTATGTGTACACAGTACACACACACGCACAGGGCTTTTTTGGGGTAGGATGGAAACTGAAATATCTAGTTTCGTAAAAGCTCAGTAAGGATATTTATGGTCTCAACCATGTCATGTAAACCAAGTGCCTCTGGGCTAAATGGCATTCCACTGTCCCCCCATGAACAAGGGGAATGGAAGGTTTGATGCTGTTCAGGTGTGTGAATTGTATTTATCTGACAATAAAATATAATATAATCTTTTGTTGGTATTCTTTTAATTATTTGGATGCTTGAAAGAGTAATAGTCTCTTTAATATTGGTCATCTTGGGACTGGGGCTCAAGAACATGTTTTTTCATGTTTCCTTCTTTGGTGTTTCCATTTTCTCCCACCTTAATTGTCTAAACTTGTGGAATACATTACTAATCCAAAGAAAAAAAAAATTGTGAAATTTAAAATCAGGATATCCAGGAGGCTGATTTACCGGAGTCTTTTGTTAGAGGTCTTTCAACTGCACATATTCCTGGGAGGGCTCAGATTGTCTATGATACCTATCCCAAATCCAATAATTCGTTAGAAGTGTCTGAAAATTCTTGTGGAGATCTGACCTTCTACTTGGATGGAGCTCACAGTCCTGAGAGCATGGAGGCTTGTGCCAAGTGGTTCTCTAGTGCTGTGAAAGGAAACCAGATATCATCTTCTTCTTCATTTAAGCTAAAAAATCTAGAGGAAGTTTGGGGAAATGGTCACATCCGACATGGAAGTGGGAATATGGAGGAGTCTAACAAACTAATAAAGCAGGTAAAAATCCATGATAAACAGGCAGGTGTAGTTTCAGAGTTTATGTTTAGAGGTGTCTCTTGATAACTTATGGTGATCCAGTTATGATAGCTTATCTATTTATTGATGGATTCTTTTTTCCAATTTTAAATAGATTGTAACTGTGTTTATACCTTATTATAGATTCTTTTGTTCAATTGCATGGACGTGAGACACCCACATATTTTACTTCCACGGCTTGTGAGTACATGTGCTTCCTCAGGTATTGCTGCTTCAAATTGGATAAGTAGTCATATTCCCCCCCCTCTTCAAGAAATTAATTTTCTCCTATATATCCAAGACTACACGATTAAGTTCTAAAGAGATCTGGTTCTCTAAGCTGAGCTCAATCAAAGGGTAGTTATCTGCATGAGTTTTGTTTTACTAGATTTCTCCATTTATATATGTACTTCTTAAACATATGCAAAATGCTTCTTACCTACTTGAATTTACATCCTCTTGTATTTCTAGCATTCTTACAAAGCCTGAAAGCATGTCACTTCATTCCAGTGCACCTGTCATTTACTCTATTCCATATGGCCATATCATCTTAATCAAAATTCTTCTTTATCCTAATTAGTGCTCTATTTATTTCTTTGAAAACAAAATAAATAAATAAAGTGGAGGCATAATAGTTTGAGACAATTAATTACAATGATCCAGATACTTCGTTTCAGAATATATTGACTGACATATTCTGTAATCTATACACTGGGGAATAACATTGGAAACAAATACCGGTTGATTTTGTCATCAGAGTTTTTACAAAATTTTAAATTTCAATTTTCTGTACTGCCAATGGCATCTACTTTTGATAATGAGGTGGCCTTTTGAATTTTTCCTCCTAAGAAATGGCTGCATAAAAAAATAGTCTTACTTTTTCTCTTATTTATTTTTCTTCCCAAGAAGAATTCAGCATGGTCATGAAACTTAAGAGCATGCATTGAATGATTTAATAAAATTCTGTGCAGGAACTCATTTTGCAAAAGCCTTTTTTGTCCCAAGTATGTCAACTTATAGCAAGGTTACTTCTGGAGCAACCATTCCTTCAGATATCTGTCGCAGGGATTTGTCTTGGCAATTTAACCTTCAGATGCTTTGGGAGAAGATTATCCACGGGAAAGGTATGCGCCATCTTTTTGTCTTACTCTTAGCTTGCATGTTTCTTTACTTATGTTGGTAGTGTCACTTTCTGTATCCATCAGATATCATTGTAAGTCAAGATATATAATTCTTCTTTATCTGTGAACATTAAGATTCATTGGGAGAGAGGCTGGGCTTTGGTGTGATGGCAAGTGCCTTCCACCCAAAGCGACATGTCGTGGTTCGAGTCTGGGAATCAATTTCTCAAAAAAATAAAAATAAAAATAAAAATGGGGGTTAGTTTGCCTGCCAATTACCTCTCCCAAACCCCCCTGCAGAATTGGAAACTTTATGCACTAAGTATGACCTTTTATTAAGATTCATTGGGAGACTTGAAGGGGTTATAGCAATGAGTCTTGGAACAGTTCGCACTTGCTCCATGAGGAACTTAACAGTTTCTATATTTTGGAAATGATCTAGACCCTGGTTATTTGAGATAAAAAGCTTGTTGTAAGGAGGAACTTGTTATTGGGGGCTAAACCAACATTTAAAGGTGACAACTATATAAATTTTGTTTCAAATCACCAACTGAAACTGTTGGTTTAATGACTCTACCAGGTTCCACTTGTTCTCTAATTTAAAAACCTGTAGTTCAGTATTAAGTTGAACCAAGCAGCAGTGAGGAGTAAAGCTGATTGTATCAAAAAATGGTTCATACATGTCCATTGGTAGTTTATAAGGCCAGTTGGTGTCTTGATCCCCCATCTAGAAGCTTAGCATAATGACTAATTACCTATTTTATCAAATTAGAAACTGAAAAGAAAAAAAAAAAAAAAGGAATTAGAAAAGAGATCTGCCAAAGCACAGATGGTTCCCAGAAGATTTTTTTTTTTGGTTATATATAATATACTTCTAGTTGAGCTGTAAACCATGTAAGATTAGGGTTGGAGGCAAAGAAAGAGGGAGAGAAGAATGAGCAGAGGAGTTTAAGAAAATAGGTTTAGGGGTCAAAATTATTATTTTTCCTTCACCATAGCATGTATTTATTTTGGAGTGATGTAACTTGATTACAAAACACCTTTAAGCTTATATAAGAATAACAAACCAATATAAAAAAGACAGTGAAACTTCCACATACTAAGGCTTTGGCATTCATATTTTTATTTTATCTAATTTTTGCTTAAAAGAAAATGATATTTGCCGGACTCATTAGAGGGTTTGATTTTACTGTGGGCTCGATGCATATTGCATAGTTGATTGGTGTTGTATATTTAAGATTTGTTCGTGTAACCAGTCTCTTCTAAGGTTTTTAGTTCCATGTTTGAGCAAACCACCATGATAGAGGATGGGAAAGCTTGGATTTCTTAGTATTTCAGTAATAGTAATTTTCCCAATCTCATTAATTGGTGAAATCATGACAGTGCCCCTGACCCGGAGTATTAGGACCATGTTTTCTTTTCTTTTCTATTTTTTTCTTTTTTCATTTTGTATGGATTTGAAATATTGCTATTTTATTAAATCTTTTAAAGGATGAACTTATTAGCACGCTCTTATTCTTTTCACATGCAGAAGTAGGTACTTTACTTGACAAGAGTGCCAAGATGGACAATGCTAAGATTTTACCTCATGAATTTCTTTATGAGGATGCTTCTCGTTGCAGCCCTGCAGATAATTACTTTGCTTGCAGTGCAGTAATGCCTTCATTGCCATTGACAATAAAGTGGCTGCGGGATTGTGTGAAACAAAACCCATCCTTAAAGGTTCAGGTAAGATATCTGCAATGACAGTGTGTTCTTATTTAACTTGATGTTGAAATGGCTTAGTTTGCATATGGGGTTATAGAGATTTAGACTGGCCAAATTAATTGTGAAAATTCCCATGGCTCTGGCTTAATCACATGAAGAAAACTCCAAAATGAAATTTCTTATGAATAATAGTGATAATGGTATGCCACATTATGATAATGGTTATAGTACACCCCACTTCAGAGTCCTGACCAACAATTATGCTAACTAGGTGATCACTGCGCTTATTGCTGATTTACAGGTTCTCGTCACCGGATCATTGCATCTGGTTGGAGATGTACTAAAACTAATGAAAAGGTGATATAAATTAAAGACGGTGCCAAGTACCAACAACACAGATAATCCAAAACATTCTTTTGCTCATTTGCCTAACATTAGATTTTCATACCACATTGTTGAAGCTGCTGAGGTTCTTAATGCTTCTTTTTATGTAACATTATGATTATTGATTGTTATAAGGTACTTGATGTATGTACCATTAAGAAAAAATAAGTTGATTTATAATTTGTTAATGGTTAAACCTGAAAAGTTTAATTTCTTTTATGAAATAGTCTTTGATTTGGGTTTTGAGTTGATACGCTGATGTTGTAAGAAGTTATTTAGACTTTCTTGCTAATGCAGCAATTTCAGTGTGTTTATGCATTAGGATAGAACACATAAACTCATCAAGTAATATGGAACCCAAGGCCCCAAAATTGATGTTTAGTGGTTACTGCCCTTTGAAGGTTAGAAAACCTCTAAAATGATCCTTTGTTTTTTGTGTCTATAGATTCAATTTTTGTAAGCTTCATCTGGTAGTTATATTTTCCCGGTAAAATGCCAGGAGCAAAAAAAAAGATCGACGTTTTAGAGTTAGTTATTACCTTTTCCTATCAACTAAGTTGAAATTCCCTTCTTCAATTTTATGCCATATGCATCATAATCGTCTGGCCCTAGCAATAATTTGCAGCCATCATGGAGCATAAGCAAAAGTTTAATTTAGCAGGGGATTTCTAGAGTAATTATACTGTGGAGTTTTTAAGTCTGATCTGCTTCTTAATCGGAACCAAAGCATAGCACAATTAGTTATAAAGCATCAATCACCCCCATTCCCTTTAAGAACCAAGCTTATTTATTAAAAAAAGTGAATTGAATTTAATCGCGTAAATGAACAACTTGGTTTTTTGGCTGGAAAATTGACAATTTGAATCATGTTTAAAATAATTTTTTGATGATGACATCCCTGCTTTTAGCTAGCTTATTTGCTTAATTCTAGTTTTTGTCTTACCTCTTAGCAAATAAACTAGTTGCTTAAAATCACTTCTTATCTCATCTTTTAACAAACAAGTCAGCGGAAAATACAATATACCAAACTTTGGCTAGATTTGCCCCTAAAATGATTGCAGAGACGATAAGATATGAGAGATATTCTTAGCACTAAAAATGTTTCTGATATTCTGGAATCAAGGGAAAAGAGCATTCCACTAAGGATAGACAAAAAAGATTCTATAAGAGATAAGATATGTCATATGAGTAATGCAATTATGCATGGTTAGTAGTTACCTTATCTTTTAAGGGTCATAAGCCACTTATTTCTTAATAAAAATTGAAGACTCTTATCTACAAAAGCTAAACTAAAGTAACACTGAAAACAACTCAACATGCAATCCCATTTTCTTTTTATCCAATAATTGGAAACTTATGCCTTTTATTTGATAGGCAATATATGTAATGCTTTTCACTTACAAATTTAAATTTTCTTATGTATACGATCAAATTATATAAAAAGTCAGTACCCTTGACTAGGACTGGACTGGTCAATGCTTCATGACTTTAGGTTCTTCAATTTTTAGCTCGTTTGTTGACCATATTTGTAACTTGATGAGCTTCAATTTTGTGCGTGTAATCTTATATAGGATGCTAAGGCAAATGCCAAGCCATAATTCCATTGGAATTCACTCATAGAATTTAGGAGAAACAAAAATTTATCCTATTTGGTCTAGAATGGTGATACACTATGTATATAAGACACGACTAAAATTGTGTTTTTATTTATTTATTTTGAGAAACTTATGCTTTCAATTATAATTATGTACGAGAATGTATAATTTAATGTGTACAACAATAATTATTAATTAGCGTTTGGTCTAAGATACAAGGTCCAATCATAGTTGAACATCATGCTGGATACGAATACAGACCAAATCTCACGGCAATTAAACCGCGTTGCCGTGTTGTATTTCCAAATTTCGTTAAAAGCATTCAATTGTGTCAGAAAACCATTGGGCAATTAAATAAACAAATACTAATTGAGCAATTAAACCGTGTTGCCTTATTATTATTATTATTTTTTTTTTTGAAGGGGGGTTGCCTTATTGTATTACCAAATTTCATTAAAAGCAATAAATTGTCAGAAAACCATTGGGCAATTAAATAAACAAATACTAATTGAGATAAAATAAATAAATAAATAGCAATACCGGCCCTAGGTAACACTCTCCAATGTTTTCTTTTATTATTATATATAAAATGATAAATACATTATTATTATTATTAAACACTGGATTGACCAATTATATGGACCAATAAATAGCTTTCTTCTCTTTCTTTCGTGCTGTTTGGTCTGCACTTCTATGCCACGTTCGAGGAAAAAAGAGAATTCCAATTTTTTAGAGATTATTTATATATTATAGCTTGTTCGTAAAATGTGGCAGAGGGTACTATTATTTCATTTGATTTATTTTGATATGATTTGCCATCTTAGTGGGACATACATCATGGTGGTTAATCATCTTCATTTGGTGCTGAAAAGGCAACCTAATAACAACAACCTAAAGATAATCAAGTACTATTTATTTAATACTTATAACAATGTGTTTCTTCTTCTTATGCAATAGTTTGAAAGTATTTATTTAAAAAAAAAATTTAATTGATTTACACACAAAAACCAGAAACTAAGGAACAACCCGTTTATATAATTATAATATATATATATATATATATATATATATGTATGTATATAGACACTTATTTAAAGTAATTTGTAGAAGATATTCAGGTAGTGGCGACTCTAGGAAATCTTTTCAGGGCGGTCATTAAAAAACTTAAATTATTCAAAATTTAATTAAAAAAATAACTTCATATATTGACAAAAAAAAAAAAAAACCACGCAAATACATAAAAGTTTTATAATATCTTTTTAAAAGTTTTCTTATTTTGAAATCGTTGCATAATAGTTTTATTGTCAGTGCTGCAAGCTACATCGCTTTCAAAATTTTAAGCCTTTTCTCTTTGTTTGTGAAGACCTAATATATTATTAAAGGGACAAAAGTTTAAGGACAAAATTTAGCTACAAACTTAGTTATAGCCTAAGATTACAACTCTTACTAAACAAATTAACATGGTTAAATATTTTGAAAATCTAATCATTAAATTATATGGTATTTATGTTCTTAAAAAACATGTCAAATTTCATGTCAATAAAATCAAGGTTTTTTTTTTTTCATGTTATTTATTATTCGATCCATAAACTTATTTTTTTATGTATAATTTTAAACTACAAAAACTCAAAATTTAAACTTTTGATTGATGACATAACTATTAATATTTGATCTTCTTGAAATTTTGCAAATATGAAGGATATAAGAAAATAAATTAATCCAATAGTGGATTTGTTAAAATCTACTTCCAACAAAAAATTATTGAGTAGAGTTGTAACCTTAGTCTACAAGGCTACAATCTAGTTTGTTGACAAACTATGTCCGAAGTTTAATTATGTTGGGCCTAAAAAAATTTAGGGTGGTCACAAAATTCTTTTTAAGAATAAAAAATCATAAAATTAATATATAATATTTAATTTTTTTTCTAAGTCAAAGTGGTCCTATGACCACCCTGGATACAACGTAGAGCCACCCTTGATTCAAGCTAAAAGAGCCATTTGAAAAAAAAAATGATTATGCAAATCTTTATTTTTCAATTTAAGTTATGTTCTTTATTATAGGAATCAAAATATTTCAAAATATATAGGTTTAGTTTAAAAAATAATTAAAAAAAAATGAAAAATTCAAATTAACTGGGGAGCAATAATTTAATTTAAAAAAAGGATAAATTAGTACAAAATTTCTTTAAAAAATAAATTAGTACAATGGTTATTGTAGGGGTGATAAACTTAGGAGTACATATCTATGTAAATATTGGGCCAGGGGCCCAATCCGAGGACATTAAGTAATTCGAGGACGGGTAAACGTCTTCCTAAGAATCTGTGTTGGTAAGTAAAGAGGTGAAGTTTGATCATGGTCATCCAAGAAGGTGTTCCGAGGAGGAATGCTTTCTCAGCTAATCAAAGCCGAGGTCAGAAGGTATGGTCTGACATCAAGAGCAACGTTCGGGACAATTCCACTTATGAGGATAAGTATCAAAGAAGGAACATGATATAGGGAGGCTATGAAATATCTAAAGAGAAAGCTGCTACCACCGCATTAAATACTATGCAACTATCTCTCTAACCGCATTAATAAGAAAGTGATACCTGAACAGTAACTTTCATCCTTACAGCCACTATCCAAAGATTTCAAGAAGATGCTGATGGGACAAGAATCAACACCAACAATCTGATCTGCATGTGAAAGGTGGAGATGAAAGGGGAAGATAGTATAAAATGGTAGAGAGACCGTGAGAGAAGAGTCGAGAAATTAAGAGGAAAACACTGTAGCAATCAAGAATTGAACTTGTAATCAAACTTGAGAGAAATATATAAGAACTGATCTCCTTGGACTGTGCCGAGGACGATTCTCTTTAGATTAAACTGGTCTATTTTCATTTTCTTGTCATTTGAATCCACTTTACTTGTTGTATGATTCATTAAAGCCCAGTTTTCCAACTCATTCTCTACAAATTTATTGTATTGGATTTTTTTGGCCTAAGTTCATTCATCCTTTAGGCTTGGGACTCAAATTGTGGCCGTACAGTTATTATGCATAAAAACATTTATAAAAATGCAAAAATGGCTTTATAAAAAATAATACTCTATCCTAAAGGTTCAGAAACTACATCAATTCTCTATCAATCCAAATTATTAATCTACTTCAAAAATTCAATTTTTATCTTTGATGTATTATCTTTGAAATAAAATATCATTATTTTCCAAAATTGCCATTTTTAATTTAAAAAAAAATGAAAATTGAGTATTAATTTTTTTTAATAAAGTAACACATAAGTGAGAATAATTATGAAGATTGTGAAGTAGACAATATTTTAGGATACTTTAAATATATATATATATATATATATATATATATATATATATATATATATATATATTGTAAGTGCACAATTGCACCTGGACCCAAAGACAATCACGGGCTCAGGCTCAATGAGCCTTAAACAATAAAATTTGTAGAGTGTGGGCTTGAAACCTAGGTTAGAAGTATTGGGAGCTGGATACCAGGCTTTTATAAACAAATACAGGTAAATAACGAACAATAAGTGCAATGAATCTCCTCGGACTCTAGCCGAGGACTACTTATTTATTATTTCTCTTTCTTCCTTAAAGATTACAATTTCTTAATTTCTTTCTTTGTTCCCGATCCCCTTTCTCCTTGGCCTTTACCCCCCTTTTATACTTCTTTCCCTGATACTTTTTGAACAGTGACTAGAAATTTCCACCTCACTGTTCAGGGGTCACCTCCCCATTAATGCGGCCAGGGAGGTAGGTGCAGAGCCTTTAATGCGGAGGTGTCAGCCTTTGCTCTTGATATTTTCTTTAATACTGGTGCATCTAGAAGATTCAGGATGTCCCCTTTTATCCATTAGTCTTTCCAGAGTTGTGTCTTGACCCTTATAATGAAATCTTGAGTTCTCTTGGATCTGTCCGAGGTGAAACTCTCCCTCAACTGTATCCTCGGACCCTCGGCGTATGGGCCAACTCATAAAGTTTAAACCTGGAGCAGGTCGGCCCTCCATGTTACAGCCCAAAGGCCCATATGCCCACTTGGGTCCTTTTACCCCCCACATATATATAGTTACATTTTTTTTTATCGAGTTTCAACCTATGATGTACATTTATGATAATTTCTTTTACTAAACACCAATTACCTTTTTTTTTTAGAGAGAGATTCAACCTATGACATCTGCTTCTTATAATAGCTCTTAATCATTGGACCAAGACAATCACCTAAATCAAAATAATGAACAAACAAAATCATATTTTATATAATAAATAAATATATAATCATTCCATTATCTCCAGGGTTATATTCTTGTGTTGTTACCAAAGAAATGAATAGTAATAAGTATTACATTATAACACTAAAACAAGTATAATAACTTCAGGTTGGAAATGCCCTTCAAGTTTCATTTACCCTTTGAGTATGAAAAGTCCTTCAGTTTTTTTTTACCTTTCGAGTATTGGGTCCTATTTGGATTGATTATGACGCAACATCAGCCATGCTCTCCACTCACATTCATCATCGGGTAGAAAAGTACTCGTCAGGTTGCCCAATACCGACGATGAATTACACTGTCCCACACCGTTGGTGTGTTCTCCACTCATGCATCCTTATATGGAGAGAACTTGCACACCACGTCAAAAGATCCTTCTACATATTCGTATCCTCCTTGTATGGGAAGTAAAGCCCTAAGATCATGGAACATTGACTCCATATCTTCCGTACAAGGAAAGATCTAATGTTCATGGGATCTTGGTTAGCCCTACAACATTATATAAGCACTGAGTCTCCTTTTCTCCAAGGTATGTGAAATTTCCTAGCTATCACACTTTTGGGTTATTGGAGATTCTTCTATCACTGACTTAACCTTCGGAGGGTCTTTGGTTAGCACCCCACTAGTGCTCTCTGTAAGTTCTTCATTCTTGTTATTCTTCAGGTACCCTAATTGGCATGCGTGTGGACAAACAACTCACTAAAAATTTGTGCATCATCAAAATTAATCTCCATCATAGTTTGCCATATGGAGCTTCTTTGTGATTTATTTTATGAGGCATATACTCAATGTTATTATTAAAGAAAAATGATACATTCGCAGTACCCCACTTGGTCTAATGGCACCTCCTTAACTTGAAAGGAAGGGGAAGGGGGTGGTGAAAAAAAAAGATACGTTAATATAAAAGAATAACGTATTTTATTTTTTTTATTGCTTTTTTTTAGAGAGAAAATTTTAATATATGGCGTCCGCTTCTGATGATAACTCTTTATCATTAGACTAAGACATCAATTGGTTTTTGGTGTAGACAAGGATTAAAACTCAAATTTCTTATTCAACCATTAAAGACTTTACTAATTGAGCTAAATGTATTGCTAAAACATAACGGATTAAGCATACAAAGTGAAAATGTCACAAAATAAAGTAGAAAGGAATCCATATATTGATCACAATAGTATTGATCTCAGTGTTTTAGCCCTCTCCCCTTAATTTATTATAAATAAATGTGAATCAAGACAATGATTTCATTAAAAGAAAGGCACATATTTTTCCATCAAATATGTATGCAAATTAGGTAGCAATGTATGCATTGACACTTATTGCAGTTTGGCTAGTCAAGAGCATATCTTCCGTTATAGCAGCAGTAGGTGAATCAGAAGGGAGCCCATTTTCGCAATTGTAAGCTAGAGTTGTCAACTGGCCTAATTCAGTGATGTCCTTATACTTTCTCTGCTCTGACAACAGGTAAGCCGCTTTGAGCTTGTCTTGCATATCCTTGTAAAGCGTCACACAAATGGAAAAATCATTTTTGAGAGACGGATTGGTAGTGTTGTCCCGAAATTGTGTAAAACTCCGGTAATTGTCACTAGCTTGTTTCATTGTTAGCTCAAGTGATATTAATGAGAGTGTGGGGAGGTCTGCCGAGCTAGTACGCGGATCGCTTGTTAATATACTCTCACAGATTTCTTGGTTTTGAGTTTGGGAGCAAATGGGGGCCAGGACATCAGGGGTGACACCACGAGAGCAAGAGAAGAGAAGAGAAAGAGATGATACAAAGAGAGTAACAGTAGAGAATAATGGAAAGCAGCCCATTCTTGGTTATTGTATTGTAAATCTAATTCCTTTAATTTGAAGGTGATCAGAAAGATATATATAAAAGCTGAAGATAGGAGATTTGTCAACCAGACCCTTTCTAGAGGCTTGTTTTGAACTTCAAAAACATGTGTTATGCATGAATCAATAATATATGTTGATATATTTAAATATAAATGTAACAATAATCAATCAATCAATATCAATATATATATATATACACACACACACACACACATATAGAGTCCAAATCTTCTGTCCCACTTTTCCTGCTCCACTCTACACTCCACCAATAAAAACTTGCCACGTGTTCACCTAATTAATTAAATACTATCATTATTGACTTATTAATGCTACCGTTATTAATTAATAGTAGTATTTAATTAATTAGGTGAACACGTGACAAGTTTTTATTGGTGGAGTATAGAGTGGAGCAGGAAAAGTGAGACAGAAGATTTGGACTCATATATATATAAAAGTAGAGATCTTATATGTGAGAGTATAACATTCTGCCAAGTGGTGCATTGTATAATATTTTTTCCATTTGGGCTTCTATTTTATCTAAATTTAGCATTTATATCAAACTATTAAGTATATATATAAGCAAAAACCTTATGTGCGAGAGCACGAGATTCTGCCAAGTGGCGTATTGTATGATATTTTTTCCACTTGGGCTTCCACCTTATTTAAATTTAGCATTTATATCATCTAAATTTAGCATTTATATTAAACTATTAAGTAATGACATATGCATTTATTTTGATACATTAATAAAATTCAAAGAATATATATATAAAAACAAAGACATTAATTGCGAAAGCATGAGATTCTGCCAAGTTGCTTATTGTATAATATTTTTTCCATTTGAGCTTCCACCTTATCTAAATTTAGCATTTATATCATTTAAATTTAGTATTTATATCAAACTATTAAGTATATATATAAAAGGAGAGACCTTATGTGCAAGAGCACAAGGTTCTGCCAAGTGGTGCATTGTATGATATTTTTTGTCTTTAGGCTTCCACCTTATCTAAATTTAGCATTTATATCACTATTAAGTAATGACATATGCATTTATTTTGTTGCATTAATAAAATTCAAAGAATTTGTATACATTAATTATTTGAAATGCTTTGGATAGATATGGATGAATCCAAAAAGTCATGGGAAATATAGTTATTCGGAAAACTTTTTAATTTTATGTATAAAACTAACTTCAATGCAGAATTGCGAGAGTCAGATTCACTGAATATTGAGTAATATGATTATTTGTCTCAACATTTGTCAAATATAAATCTCCATTTCCTTTGGACTTAAGAATCAATAGATCATAAATAATTTTTTACTAAATTTATCAAAATGTACCGCGCATCGCATGAGATATCCACCAGTAAACTATCAATAGCACCATTATGATTTGAGCGATTGAGATTAAATTATGCCTTAGCAATAGGGCTGATTGGAAGCCCATATCCGAATAATAATTAATAATAGTATAAGAAATTAGTCAGTAATCTATGCAAGTAAAAGTATTCATGGGTTGTTGAAAAAAGTTGAAACAATGGGTGACATAAGGGGGGTTTCTATTTGCCGAAACGGTTCTAGACTAACCCATCTCCTTTTTGCAGATGATAGATTTATTTTTTGCAGAGTAAAAGAAAATGAGTGCTAGACGCTTTTGGAGATCTTAGCCATGTATGAAAGTGCATGGGTCAGCAGATAAGTAGAACGAAAACCACTCTCATTTTTAGCAAGTCAACATCACAGGATTTCCACGACACAATCAAAGAAGCTCTTGGGGTGAGATTGGTCCAATAATATGAAAAATATTTAGGTCTACCATCATTTATTGGCCAAAAAATGAAAGAGAGTTTTGACAACTTTAAATAAAGGGCGTGGAAGAAGCTGCAAGGATGGGAGGGCAAGTTATTATCTTAAGCAGACCAAGAGATTCTAATAAAAGCAGTGGCCCAAGTGTTACCGACTTATATGGTGTCATGCTTCAAATTGCCTAGTGGTTTGTGCCATGATATAGAAGCTCTAATTCGGAAATTTTTTCGGAGGCAAAGAGGGGAAGGCTGAAAGATACACTGGACCAAGTGAGAGGATTTATGCAAACCAAAGACACAAGGTGGAATGAGGTTCAAAGATCTTTCAAGGATTAACAACACACTCTTGGTAAAACAAACATGGCGTCTCTTGCATAATAAAAACTCGTTGTTCTATTGAATTTTTAAGGCGAAAATTTTCCCTAACTGCACAATCATGGAAGCAACAAGCCCAAGTTCAGCCTCTTATGCGTGGAAGAGTATTCTTAGGGGCAGAGAAGTCATCAAAAGAGGAGCGGTTTGGTGGACAAGTGATGGACGATCAACTGCAATCTGGGGGAGCGTTGGCTTCTAGTGAGACACTCCAAAAATTTTGTCACCATGTATAGGAGGTCTAGCCGATGCCAAGGTGAGTGCTTTAATTGACCAAGGGCACAAAATCTAGAAAGAAGAAGTTATAGATGCCAACTTGCTGAGTTTCGAAGCGGCCATGATAAATTAAAAAAAAAAACATTATGCCACACAGATCTGCCCGATACACTCACCTAGACATTCAACCCCACGGGGGAATACTCAGTTAAGTCGGGCTACAAATTCTTGCAACAAGAATTCCAGAATTCATGGCCTGGTCAGTTTGATCCAGAGTGCCTAAAGCCTCTGTGAAAAGGAATATGGAGTTTACAAGTTCCGAGTAAGGTAAAAAATCGGGTTTGGCGAGCGACAAAAAATTCCTTACCTACAAAGATGAACTTGGTGAAGCGACAAATTATCACAAATGACTGCTGTGAGCACCGCGAAAGACCAAAAAGAAGATGTAGGCCATGCTTTATATCACTGTCCGAAGCTATTGGAGCTTTGGAACAAAGTCCTTCTCTTGATTTAATGGGTTGTAATTTTGCAGAAAATAGGGACCCCACTCTCTTCTCCATGGCAATCTGGGCGATATAGACTCGGAGAAATAATTTTCAACTCGAAAAACTTGCAGTTCCTCTCGGCCAATTTCTGCCTCAAGCAAAGGAAAGGCTGCGCGATTTTAGCCTCCATAATTCCTCGACCATAACACCAGTGGGACGACCACCCACCTGCTGGCAATCTCCGGATAGAAATCTATATAAGGTGAACTTCGATGGCGCTCTATTTGATTCAGAAAACAGTGCTAGTATGGGTGTGGTTATTCGCAACGATATGGGATAAGTCATGGTTTCTCTCTCGCAAAAAACTACTCTCCCTTTCACAGCCATTGAAGTGGAAGCTATGGCAGCAAAGATGGCTCTAGAGTTGGCTTTGGAGACAGGTTTTGATCAGGTGATATTGGATGGCGGCTCACAGATACTCATCCCAGCACTTTGGAACAAGTCTCACTCATTGTCACACTTCGGCCACATAGTGAAAGACATATAGTACTTTGCCTCTTGTTTCTCAAAAATATATTATTCTCATGTTCGTAAGCATTGTAATAGTGTACCTCACTCTTTAGCAGGACAAGCAATTTCAATTTCTCAAATGCGAGTCTGGATGGAAGATGTACCACTAAATATTATTCATGTACTTCAAGCCGATCTTAATGGCCTCCCTTAGATGATAAGTTCTGTCTTTGTTTTCAAAACAAAAAAAAAAAAAAATCATATTATAACCATATAATAATATTTTTGGTTAAATTACTAATTTAGTCCTCCAATTGTTTTTAGTCTCACTATTAATTGTGCCATTTAGTCCTACAACCTCTTTTTTCCCCCTTTTTTATACCGATAATTCAATTGTTATAATAAAAACAAGAATGAAGGATTTGAACTATAATTCTTTTTATAAATAAAATTAGGTAAGGCTTTTTGCTAGTCCTTCATGTAGACATCAAAATTTTATAATTTTTTACACTACTTTGTGACCATATGATTTATTTCTTACAAATTTTGTGTACACTTCCATTTAAATTTTAATAAAAATTAATAATTTAAATTTTAATAAAAATTAATAATTTAAATTGACTTCACTTTACATTATATTATAAGCTTTTAACATATGCTCTTAATTTTTTCAAATTTTAAATAAAGTGGAGGTTTACATACATAAAAATGTACTTATTTTGAAAGTTGATGAATTAAATTGACATAATTAATAGCTGAGAGATCAAATTAAAATTCATCGCATAGTTGAAGGATTAAACCAATAATTTACTTATTTAGTGTTTCTCAACCAAAAAATAAAAGAAAAAAGAAAGTATTTTAACATAATGTTTTCAATTCAATGAAGTTCAATTTAATTTTTTCTTTTCTCCACTTTCGAGCATGTCATTATTATTATTATTATTATTATTATTATTATTATTATTATTATTATTCTAGTTTTTCATATAAACAATACAAAAACAAAATCAGTCCAAAAATAAGGTAAAATATTATTTTGATCCCCCAAAATTTATCAAAAGTTTTTTTTTTTGGTAGTAATTTAGGCGGAAATTGAAACTCAAATCTCTTATTCAACTATCAGAGATTTTACTAATTGAGTTAATTATATTGCTAAAACAGTACGGATTAAGCATAGAAAGTGAAAATGTCACAAAATAAAGTAGAAAGGACTCCATATATTGATCACAATAGTATTGATCTCAATGTTTTAGCCCTCTCCCCTTAATTTATTATAAACTAGAAGATATCCTGCGAGATGCATGAACTACTTTATAATTTCATTTAAAATCATTTTTATGTATATTAAAATCTACATATAATATTTAATACTTATTTTGTTGTATAATATTTATGTTTGCCTACAATATTGTTAAATACTTTGAAACTTGATTTTTTTTAATTCATAATTTATTTTTAAAAAATTGTATAACATTGTAAGATTATAATATATTATAATATTTACCGTTAAAAGTTTTTTTTTTTTCAAATTGATTAAATGATTTTGAAATCTACAAATAAGAATTTAAAATATAAAATACTCTTATATCCTAAAATTACATGAATTTAAGCAACTTACTAAAAACTTTCTCAATTACTCTACACTTACAACCAAATATGGAGACCTTGATCATAAACACCCAATTAATTATCTCAATGGAATTAAAAAAATCATTTGTAAGTATCAACAGAAAGAGAACATGATTAAACAAAGAGAAATTTGCTAAAAACACATTCATTTATCAAAATTCAATTGGCTTTAGTCGGGCTTCTTTGTCTTTGAAAAAAAGCAAAAAATACTTTTAAGTCACCATTGATTTTTGTTTTTACCACTATGGCTACATACAAAGAAACCTACAAATTATGAATTCTAACACAAATTTTTTTCTTAAAAAAAAAGGCTAACTTCATAAATAATTAATTAGAATGTTTCTTTTTCTTTTTCTTTAGTTCTAAAATAAAATACATTTATAACTTTTCCAAACCAAAATCTCAAACACTCAAAGACTCCAAGCGAATCATAGCCTTCACAAAATCTACAATATCTTACTTCAACATTAAAACCGTAAGCTACCATCATTGAATAAAAAACGCAAGCCCTCTTCCTAGGTCATAGCCTACTCATTCAGATTATAATTGAATGATACTGCAACGTTGGAATTATGTAGGTGTCATTGAAAGGTCGAAGCTAAATGACAACATTTTTTGTTTAAGTGTACTGAGATAGGATCATATGAAAGGCTATGGATATGTGTATATAAAGGAGTAAAAGCGAAAAGGATGACTGGAAATGCAAAGAGTTTGTGTGTGTGTGTGCGTGAGATGGAAGGTCTTGAAACATTGAACAAAATGAAATAAATAGTAGTTTTAAAACATTGAATAAAAATGTAACAAAAATTAGTCTTGAAACATTGAACCAAAAGAAATAAAGAGTCTCAACTTTTAAATTTGTTCTTATCTCTAATATGATTTAAGGGTATCTCAATTCTCTTCATAAAGTACGCCATATGGCAGAATCTTATGTTCTCTCTCTCTCTGAACTTTTTGTGTCTATAGATTCAATTTTCGTAAGCTTCATCTGGTAGTTATATTTTCCCAGTAAAATGCTAGGAGCAATAAAAAAGATCGACGTTTTAGAGTTAGTTATCACCTTTTCCTATCGACTAAGTTGAAATCCCATTCCTCAATTTTGAGTCATATGCATCATAATCGTCTTGCCCTAGCGGTAATTTGCATCCATCATGGAGCATAAGCAAAAGTTTAATTTAGCAGGGGATTTCTAGAGTAATTATACTGTGGAGTTTTTAAGTCCGAACTGCTTCCTAATCGGAACCAAAGCATAGCACAATTAGTTATAAAGCATCAATCACCCCCATCCCCTTTAGGAACCATGCTTATTTATTAAAAAAAGTGAATTGAATTTAATCGCGTGGATGAACAACTTGGTTTTTTGGCTGGAAAATTGACAATTTGAATCATGTTTAAAATAATTTTTTGATGATGAGATCCCTGCTTTTAGCTAGCTTATTTGCTTAATTCTAGTTTTTGTCTTACCTCTTAGCAAATAAGCTAGTTGCTTAAAATCACTTCTTATCTCATCTTTTAACAAACAAGTCAGCGGAAAATACAAGATACCAAACTTTGGCTAGATTTGCCCCTAAAATGTTTGCAGAGACGATAAGATATGAGAGAGATTCTTAGCACTAAAAATGTTTCTGATATTCTGGAATCAAGGGAAAAGAGCATTCCACTAACGATAGACAAAAAAGTTCCTATAAGAGATAAGATATGAGTAATACAATTACGCATAGTTAGTAGTTACCTTATCTTTTAAGGGTCATAATAAGCCACTTATTTCTTAATAAAAATTGAATACTCTTTTCTACAAAAGCTAAACTAAAGTAACACTGAAAACAACTCAACATGCAATCCCATATTCTTTTTATCCAGTAATTGGAAACTTATGCCTTTTATTTGATAGGCAATATATGTAATGCTTTTCATTTACAAATTTAAATTTTCTTATGTATACGATCAAATTATATAAAAAGTCAGTGCCCTTGACTAGGACTGGACTGGTCAATATTTAATGACTTTAGGTTCTTCAATTTTTAGCTCGTTTGTTGACCATATTTGTAACTTGATGAGCTGCAATTTTGTGCGTGTAATCTTATTTAGGATGCTAAAGCAAATGCCAAGCCATAATTTCATTGGAATTCACTTATAGAATTCAGGAGAAACAAAAATTTATCCTATTTGGTCTAGAATGGTGATACACTATGTATACAAGACAACTGAAATTGTGCTTTCATTTTTTTTTTTTAAATAACCTGCTTTCGATTATAATTGTGTACAAGAATGTATAATTTAATGTGTACAACAATAATTTTTTTTTTTTAGAGTGTTCCAACCTATGACTTTCACTCTTAATAATAGCTCCTTATCATCAGACTAAGATACCAATTAGTTTTTGGTGTAGACGGAGATTGAACTCAAAATCTCTTATACAACCTTTAGAGACTTTCCCAGGAGCTAACTGAAACCCACCAACAATAATTATTAATTAGTGTTTGGTCTAAAATACAAGGTCCAATCATAGTTCAACATCATGTTGCATATGAATAAAGACCAAATCTCACGGCAATTAAACCGTGTTGCCTTATTTTATTACCAAATCTCGTCAAAAGCAATAAATTGTCAGAAAACCATTGGGCAATTAAATAAACAAATACTAATTGAGATAAAATAAATAAATAGATAAATAGCATTACCGGCCCTAGGTAAACACTGTCCAATGTTTTCTTTTATTACTCATATATAAAATGATAATTACATTATTATTATTAAACATTGGATTGCCCAATTCTATTGACCAATAAATAGCTTTCTTCTCTTTCTTTCGTGCTGTTTGGTCTGCATTTCCATGCCACTTTCAAGGAAAAAAAGAGTATTCCAATTTTTTAGAGATTAAATTTATATGTTAAATTATTCGTAAAATGTGGTAGAGAGTACTATTATTTCAATTGATTTATTTTGATATGATTGGCCATCTTAGTGGGACATACATCATGGTGGTTAATCATCTTCATTTGGTGCTGAACAGGCAACCTAATAACAACCCAAAGATAATAAAAAATAAATAAATAACAACAACCTAAAGATAATCAAGTACTATTTATTTAATACTTATAACAATGTGTTACTTCTTCTTATGCAATAGTTGAAAGTATTTATTTAAAAAAAATTTAATTGATTTACACACAAAAACCAGAAACTAAGGAGCAACCCGTTTTTGTTGTTATAATATATCTACATATATACACACACTTATTTAAAGTAATTTGTAGAAGACATTCAGGGTAGTGAGTAGTGACGACTCTAGAAAACTTTCTTTAAAAAAAAAAAAATGAAATCATTGCATAATAGTCTCATTATCAGTGCTGTAAGCTACATTCCTTTCAAAATTTTAGTTAAATAAAAAAACAAATCAGGCCTTTTCTTTTTGTTCGTAAAGGCCTAATATATTACTAAGGAGACCAAGGTTTATGGACAAAATTTAATTACAAACTTAGTTATAGCCTAATACTACAACTTTTACTAAACAAATTAACATGATTACATACTTTGAAAATCTAACTATTAAATTGCATGTTATTTATGTTCTTAAATAACATGTCAAATTTCATGTTAATAAAATGTTATTTACTATTTGATCCGTAAACTTATTTTTCATGTATAAATTTAGAGTACAAAAACTCAAAATTTAAACCTTTGATTGATAACATAGTTATTAATCTTTGATCTTCTTGAAATTTTGCAGGTATGAATGATATAAGAAAAAAAAAAAAAGTAAACCAATAGTGGATTTGTTAAAATTCACATTCAATAAAAAAAAATATTGAGTAGAATTGTAACTAGTTTACAAGGCTACAATCGAGTTTGTTGACAAACTTTATCCGAAGTTTAATTATGTTGGGCCTAAAAAAATTTAAGGTGATCACAATTTTTTTTTAAAGAATAAAAAAAATCATAAAATTTATATATAATAATTATTTTTTTCTAAGTCGGAGTGGTCCTGTGACCACCCTGGGCACAACATGGAGTTGCCCCTAATTCAGGCTAAAAAAGCCATTTGAAAACAAAATGATTATGGAAATCCTTATTTTTCAGTATAAGTTTTGTTCTTTATTATTGGAATCAAAATATTTCAAAATTTATAGGTTTATTTTAAACAATAATTTTAAAAAAAAATTCAAATTAACTGAGGAGCAATGATTTAATAAAAAAAAAGGATAAATTAGTACAAATTTTCTTTAAAAAAATAAATTAGTACAATGGTTACTATGCATAAAAACATTTATAAAAATGCAAAAATGGCTTTATAAAAAATAATACCCTATCCTAAAGGTTCAAAAACTACATCAATTCTCTATCATTCCAAATTATTAATCTACTTCAAACATTCAATTTTATCTTTAATGTATTATCTTTGAAATAAAAATATCATTTTTTTCCAAAATTACCATTTTTAATTTAAACAAAACAAATGAAAAATGAGTATTCTTTTTTTTAGTAAAGTAATATATAAGTGAGAATAATTATGAAGATTGTGGTCATTGAAATTGAAAGTAGACAATATTTTAAGATACTTTTAATATATATATATATATATATATATATATAAGTTACATTTTTTTTATAGAGTTTCAACCTATGACGTTCGCTCCTAATAATTGCTTTTATCATCTAAATCAGAATAATGAACAAACAAAATCATATTAAATATAATAAATAAATATATAATCATTCAATTATTTTCAGGATTCTATTCATGGGCTATCCAAAAAAAAAAAAAAAATAGTAATAAGTATTACATTATAGCATCTTGTATTCTTTGTAATACTTATTCTCATTTCTATGTAATTATCGTTACAGTCTACCAAACGTGCTGTAAAGTTGTTAAACTTGATTTAGTGTTGTCCTATAGGCAAAGAATTTCTTTTATGGGTCATGCACAAATTTTTTTAAAAATTTATCTCCATCATAGTTTGCCATATGGAGCTTTTTGTGATTATTTTATGAGCATATACTCCATGTTATTATTATAAAAAAAAAAAAAAAATACATTGGCAATGACACACTTGGTCTAATGGCACCTCCTTAACTTGAGAGGAAGGAGAGGAGTTTGGGACTTTGAGTGGTGAAAAAAAAAAAAGGATACATTAGTATAAAAGAGTAACATATTTTTTTATTTTATTGTTTTTTTTTTTTTAGGAAATTTCAACTTATGACGTTTATTCCTGATGATAATTCTTTATTATCGAACTAGATACCAATTGATTTTTGGTGTAGGTGGGAATTGAAACCCATATCTCTTATTCAACCATCAGAGACTTTACTAATTAAGTTAACTGTATTGCTAAAACAAAACGGATTAAGCATAGAAAGTGAAAATGTCACAAAATAAAGTAGAAAGGACTCCATATATTGATCACAATAGTATTGATCTCAGTGTTTTAGCCCTCTCCCTTAATTTATTATAAATTAATGTGAAGCAAGACAATGATTTCATTAAAAGAAAGGCACATATTTTTCCATCAAATAACTGAAACATAGAGGTCAACTGTGATTAAATTCTTCAAAAAAAAAAAACTTACCAAAGGCCAAATATAGTAGCTATGCAAATTGGGTAGCGATGTATGCATTGACACTTACTGCAGTTTGGCTAGTCAAGAGCATATCTTCCGTTATAGCAGCAGTAGGTGAATCAGAAGGGAGCCCATTTTCGCAATTGTAAGCTAGAGTTGTCAACTGGCCTAACTCAGTGATGTTCTTGTACTTTCTCTGCTCTGACAACAGGTAAGCCGCTTTGAGCTTGTCTTGCATATCATTGTAAAGCGTCACACAATTGGAAAAATCATTTTTGAGAGACGGATTGGTAGTGTTGTCCCGAAATTGTGTAAAACTCTGGTTATTGTCACTAGCTTGTTTCATTGTTAGCTCAAGTGATATTAATGAGAGTGTGGGGAGGTCTGCCGAGCTAGTACGCGGATCGCTTGTTAATATACCCTCACAGATTTCTTGGTTTTGAGTTTGGGAGCAAATGGTGGCCAGGACAGCAGGGGTGACACCACAAGAGGAAGAGATGAGAAGAGAAAGAGATGCTACAAAGAGAGTAACAGTAGAGAATAATGGAAAGCAGCCCATTCTTGGTTAATGCATTGTAAATCTAATTCCTTTAATTTGAAGGTGATCAGAAAGATATATATAAAAGCTGAAGAAAGGAGACTTGACAACCAGACCCTATCTAAAGGCCTGTTTTGAACTTCAAGAACATGTGTTATGCATGAGTCAATAATTTATGTTGATCTATTTAAATATAAGTGAAACAATAATAAACTATCAATAGCATCATTACGATTTGAGTGATTGGGATTAAATTACGCCTTAGCAATAGGGCTGATTGGAAGCCCATATCTGAATAATAATTAATAATAGCATAAGAAATTAGTCAATAATCTATGCAATTAAAAGTTTTCATGTGGGGGTGTTTTCATGGGTTGTTGAAAAAAGCTGAAACAATGGGTGACATATGGGGTGTTTCTATTGGCAGGAAAAGTTTTAGACTAACTCATCTCCTTTTTGCAGATGACAGACTTTTTTTTTTTGCATAATAAAAGAAAATGAGTGCCAGAAGCTTTTGGAGGTCTTAGCCACGTATGAAAGTCCATCGGGTAAGTAGATAAATAGAACGAAGACCACTCTCATTTTTAGCAAGTCAACATCACCAGATTTGCAGGATACAATCAAAGAAGCTCTTGGGGTGAGGTTGGTCCAACAATAGGAAAATATTTAGGTCTACTATCATTTATTGGCCAAAAAAAAGAAAGAAAGTTTTGACAACATTAAATAGAGGGTGTGGAAGAAGCTGTAAGGATGGGAGGGTAAGTTATTATCTCAAGCAGGCTAAGAGATTTTAATAAAAGCAATGACCTAAGCGTTACCTACTTATACGATGTCATGCTTCAAATTTCCTAGGGTTTGTGCCATGATTTAGAAGCTCTAATCCGGAAATTCTTTTGAGGGCAAAGAGGGGAAGGCCGAAAGATACACTGGAAGATTTATGCAAAACAAAGACACAAGGTGGAATGGGGTTCAAAGATCTTTCAAGGTTTAACAATGCACTCTTGGCAAAACAAACATAGCGTCTCTTGCATAATAAAAACTCGTTCTGTTGAATTTTTAATGCAAAAATTTTCCCTAACTGCACAATCATGGAAGCCACAAACTCGAGTTCAGCCTATTATGCGGAAGAGTATTCTTAGGGGCAAAGAAGTCATCAAAAGAGGAGCAGTTTGCGGATAGGTGATGGACGATCAACTGCAATTTGGGGGCGGGAGTCATTGGCTTCCAGTAAGACACTCTCCCAAAATTTTATCACCATGTATAGGAGGTCTAGCCGATGCCAAGCTGAGTGCTTTAATTGACCAAGAGCACAAAACCTAGAAAGAAGAAGTTATAGATGCCAACCTGTTGAGTTTCGAAGCTACCATGATAAAATTTTTAAAATAAAATTCCATTATGCCACATGGATCAGCCCGATACACTCACCTAGACATTCAACCCCACGAGGGAATACTCAGTTAAGTCGGGCTACAAATTCTTGATTAGGTGATATTGGATGGCAAGACATACAGTACTTTGCCTCTTGTTTCTTAAAAATACATTAGTCTTATATTCGTAGGCATTGTAACACAGTAGCTCATTCTTTAGCAAGATGAGAAATTTTAATTTCTCAAATGCAAGTTTGGATGGAAGATGTACCAATAGATATTATTTATGTACTACAGGTTGATCTTAATGGCCTCCCTTAAATGATAAGTTCTGTTTTTTTTTTTTAAATAAAAAATCATATTATAACCAGATAATAATATTTTTGGTTAAATTACTAATTTAGTCCTCCAATTATTTTTAGTCTAACTATTAATTGTGCCATTTAGTCCTACAATCTCTTTCCCCCCCCCCCCCCCCCTTTTTATACCGATAATTCAATTGTTATAATAAAAACAAGAATGGAGAATTTGAACTATAATTTTTTTTATAAATAAAATTAGGTAAGGCTTTTAGCTAGTCCTTCCTTTAGACATCAAAATTTTATAATTTGTTACACTACCTTGTGACCTTATGATTTATTTCTTACAAATTTTGTGTGTACACTTCCATTTAATTTTTAATAAAAATTAATAATTTAAATTGACTTCACTTTGCATTATATTATAAGATTTTAACATATGCTCTTAATTTTTTCAAATTTTAAATAAAGAGGAGGTTTACATACATAAAAATGTACTTAATTTTGAAAGTTGATGAACTAAATTGACATAATTAATATTTGGGAGATCAAATTAAAATTCATTACATAGTTGAAGGATTAAACCAATAATTTACTTATTTTGTGTTTCTCAACCAAAACAAAAAAGAAAGTAATTTAACCTAATGTTTTCAATTCAATGAAGTTCAATTTAATTTTTTCTTTTCTCCACTTTCGAGCATGTCATTATTATTATTATAGAATTCTAGTTTGTCATATAAACAATACAAAAACAAAATCAGTCCAAAAATAAGGTAAAATATTATTTTGATCCCAAAATTTATCAAAAGTTTTTTTTTTTGTATTTAAACTTTAAAATGTTGTTTTTCATCATTAAACTCTATAAATTTTTTTTTATAGTAATTTAGACTTTAGAGACAAAAATAGGAATGGAAAAGTAACTTTTTTCCAATAGTTTAGGGGAGAAAAACAAACTTTTGATAAAATTTAAAGATCAAAATAATATTTTACCAAAATAAAAATAGAAATAAGTATTAAATATTTGAATGAAGTTTTGAATTTGCTTTTGAATAGAATATTTAAAAAAAATGAAAAAAAAAAATCCCAACTATAATTTAACAACAAAAAGAAGAATAAAAATGAAGAAAGAAAGAAAGAACGAGAGCTAACGACAAAAAACGGCTCATAGATTCGTTCCATTCAGGAGTTGCTTTCAGTTTCAAACTTTTCTTTCCCTTCTTTCACTTCCAAGTTCCAAATCTCTCTCTTTCTCTCATTCTCTTTCTTTCTCATTCATTTTCACATCCAAAAAAACCCACTATATGTCTACGTATATCATATAAACAAACGTGTATATATTTTTATTTATATATATATGCACCAAGCTCTCTCTCTCTCTCTGACTCTCTCTCTCCGCAGAGCAAGGTTTCATGGCGGGTCTCAGACCCACCTCTTCTTCTTCATCTTTATCATTAGCTTCTTCTTCTTCTTCTTCTTCTTCACAGTCCTTCGCGTCTCGCCTCGTCTTGCTCCTCACACTTCTCTCTTTCACCCTCGCTGGCTTCGCTTTCATTCTCCAATGGCGGGGCGGACTCAACGACCCCATTACCCGTTGGTCTCCGGACCACCACGAGTTCCCCGGAATGGCCATTTCCGGGTCCGGACCCTCCCACCCTTCTCGCTCCGATTGTGTCGATCTTCTCGGCCAGAGTCGCTCGCCGGCGTTTCCTTATTACAGGGATTGGAGTTTCGGGTTCGGGTCGGATCTGAAGCCAAAGGTTCGATATTGGTTCATGGGTTTTGGTTCTTGGGGTTTGTTTTTTGGTGGGTGTGTTTTGGTTTTTTGGATCTGTGATGGTTTGAGAGATAAATGTGTGATTTTTATTGGAATGAGAATGGATTTTGGATATGAATTATATGGGATATTGTTCATTGATGATCAAATTTTTTAAATTTTTTTTTCATTAGGAGATTAGTGTTGTTGTGTTTTGATTCAAACCCATTAGAGCTTTAGTTTTTGTTTGATCATTTCTATTTAAGGTTTTCATAAATATGCTTTATTTATTTTTAATTTTGTTTGATTAATCTTGAACATGTCAGGGAGTAACAAAGGTTTTGACTTTTGATAGAATAGAATAGCAAAAAAGAATACAGGTGGCCAACAGTGACTAATATGTTGAGGAAACCATAGCCGATCCCAAAAAATTTGGGACTGTTGACTAGTAAGGCGTGGTTGTTATTGTCGTTGTTTGCTTGATTAATCTTGGAAAGATTAGCTATAAATACAAGCTCTGATGGAGAAGGTGCTTGGTGTTTTGACATTCAGGTTGACTTTGATTATTTTCTGAATTGATATGGAAGTTATCTATTGAACCTCTTTGATACTTGTCGATCATTTATATAGTGAGATATTGATTGTTATTGATCCATAAGCCCTTTGAATTCTTCCGTTTGTTTTGTTGTGGCCTTTTAGTCTGTTTGATGGCCAATTTTAATTATTTCATGGATTCTTCCATTTGATCATAATCTATATTAGCAATTTGAAATCTTGTTTTGGATCTATTTTGAATAATTGGTGGTAGGAAATAATGCTAATTTTGACATATATTTGATATGGGGAATTATGGATCACTTTGTGACATCTTCTTTCTGCAATTTGCTGTATGCCAGATATGTATTACGACGAGCACTTCTGCTAATCTAGAGCAGATTTTGCCATGGATCTTTTATCATAAAGTTATTGGAGTTTCAAACTTTTTCCTTTTTGTGGAAGGGAAGGCTGCCTCTGCAAATGTGACTAAAGTCTTAGAATCAATTCCAGTGAGTCTTAAGTTCTTCATTCCTCTGTTACATTTTACTACTCAATACCTCCTTGTATTTTGGTTGCTGCACATTGTGTCAATTTAATTCCCTTCTTGTTTTTAATTTCCTAAATTTTCCTTGTTATGGACTTAACATATCTTGTTCAGGGGGTGAAAGTTATATACAGAACCAGAGAATTAGAGGAGCAGCAAGCTAAAAGGTTTGTACATTATCCATTAAAATTATATAGTAGTGTGTGTGTGTTTGTCTAGGAAATACTCTAATTGAATAGTTTATTGCTATCAGAATAGCATTGGTGCAGGACAATTAATAGAAAAATAAAAGAACAAGAAAGGTAAAGGATAAATCTAAGAATCAGCACTTAGGTCACTTGGAATCAGCACCAAGCTAAACCCTTAAGAATCAGCACCTAAGGAGCCTTAGGAGTCAGCACCTAACAACTAGAAAAAATCTTCAATCTGAATTTCATTAATCAGATCTATTCTCCAAATACAAATAAACTAGACTCTTATATAGAGCTAGAACTGGAAAATAAAGAGATAAAGATAACAACATACCAAAACTAATCCTAATTGAACTCAAATACTAATCCCTATCCAAATAAAAGTCAACAATTATTCAATTTCCTATAAGATAAATATAAAAATCTGAAAATATAAATTCTAAAATAATTTTGGTTTTGCTCCTGCACCATACTCCTTTGGTTGGAGGAAACCTGACCTTGAGTTATAAAGTGTTGAATGATGAAAACTCTGGCACATAACACTTGCTGCAGTTGAGGAATTGACTTTGGGAGCATTGAAAATAGAGAAACCTTTTATTCCACCTCATGAAACTTGGCTGGAAACTTTTCTGGAATCACAAAGTCGATGTGAGGCATTGGAACATCAACCTCTTCGACTTTATCAAACTGTAGATCTGCATGCACCATGGATGATTCTTCAAGTATAGAGGCTTCTTGTTGTTTAGACTCTGTAGTAGACTCTTCTGGTTGCATGAACATTGAAACTTCGGTTGACACTCGCGCTTCTTTGATGTTACTTGATTTTCCTTCTTTGAGTAGTCAAGTCTTGAACAACCTTCATTTGATTAGCCAAGTCTTCAATAGTTTTCATTAGATTTCCTAAGTCTTGGTGTATGACAGATACTCCATGAGAAGGTTGTTGTAGATCCTTATGAAAATATTGTGGGAAATATACTATACAAAGATCTTCTTTCATTCTTTCCCAAGTAATTTGAGATCAATGGCATCTAAAGTGAAGGCTTTCATAATGATTTCAATACTCTAAAGCTCTACCAGCAACTCTTGTTTTGGCGTACCACATCTTTTGTTTGTCATTTGATAAATGCACTTGTGCAAAGAATTGTTGATTGTTCCACCTCAAATATCCAACATTTGAAAATCAATGGTCTTGATTTTTATACCCATAAAAAATAGGTGGTTGGACTGCTACCATTGTGCCCTAAAATGATAAATCTCTAAAAAAAATAAGAACCTGAGCTTGCACACTTGAGTTGTACTTGAGCATTACACTTCATGCTGATGTGCTGTATGGCTTGGGCCTGGCACTACAGAACGTTAAAGGGAAGTCACTGGTTGGGTTTAAGCTTTCAATATGGCGGGTCAGATCTTGTCTCATTTATGTGGAACTTTGAAAGACCAGTGAGATCTGACCAAAATTTCAAGTACTGGATACAACCAGTCGAAATGGCGGCAATGGGGGGGGGGGGGGCGCGTGCAAAGAGGTCCAGTGGTGACACAATGAAGATCTTCTGGCAGTTTACAGCGTCGCAGTGGAGTACACGTGAGCAGATGATGGTGGAGTAGAAGGAGCAGCTCTATTTGTGAGATTGGGCAGCTGGGTGGCAGGATTTCCAGATCTGCGTTTTTTTTTTTTTGTGGCTGATGGTGGCAGATTGTTTTAACACAGTAATTTGGGTTTTGACAGTCAGATCAGCACCAAAGTTAAACCCTTAGGAATCAACACCTAAGGTGTTAGGAGTCAGCACCTAACAACTAAAAAAAATCTCCAATCTAAATTTCAATAATCACATCTATTCTCCAAATACAAATAAACTAGACTCTTATATAGAGCTAGAACTGGAAAATAAAGAGATAAAGATAACAACATACTAAAACTAATCCTAATTGAACTCAAATACTAATCCCTATTTAATCTCACATCTAATCCCTATCCAAATAAAAGTTGACAGTTATTCAATTTCCTATAAGATAAATATAAAAATTATAAATTCTAAAATAATTTTGGTTTTGTTCCCGCATCATACTCCGTTGGTTGGAGAAAACCCCGACCTTGAGTTATAAAGTGTTGAATGATCAAAACTCTAGCACATAACACTTGCTGCAGTTGAGGAATTGACTTTGGGAGCATTGAAAATAGATAAACCTTTTATTGCACCTCATGAAACTTGGCTGGATCGTATACCTTTTGCTGCACATAACCTTTTGCTCCTGCATCGTATACCTTCTAGTTTTAATATTGAAGTTATGTTACTTTAAGGTCTATGTTCATTGCTATCCTGTCTAATTGCTTTAACGTTGTGAAAGTTTATTCTTTTGTACATGTTATTAACTTCAATGAATCTGATTATTTATGCTCAATTTCCTCTCTCTGTGGTGATTATATAATTAGCCGAATATGGAATGAAACTTGGTTGGCCAGCTTCTTCTACAAGCCATGTAACTATGAGTTGTTTGTGAAGCAATCTCTCAATATGGAAATGGCAATTGTCATGGCAAGGGTATGTATACTTTTTTTTTCATCTGTTGCATGACATGATTAGTATATTTTCGTTATATAATAAAATGTCTAATATTATTTTTTACAATTTTAGGAGGCTGGAATGGATTGGATTTTCCATCTTGACACTGATGAACTAATACATCCAGCAGGAACTAGGGAGTACTCTTTGAGACAATTGCTGTCTGACATTCCTGGAAATGTTGATATGGTTATCTTTCCAAATTATGTGAGTGAAAAAGATTTATTTAAATGTAAAATTTTATTTGATATGGTAAATAATATTGCTTTTTTATGATGGCATATGTTTTGTTTCAGGAGAGCAGTGTTGAACGAGATGATATTAAGGAACCTTTCAGTGAGGTATATTCTCTTTGGTCTTCACTTGACTTAGCTAGGATTTCAGTAATAGATTTGACTGATTTGGTTTAAAAGTTAGCAACATTCTTACTGATTAAGTTGTAATATTGAATTCTTTGTATTATGGACTATCTCTTTAGACAATTCTCAATCTTTTTCAATACAAGTAGATTGTGTTTGGGAAAGTCCAAGATGCATAATTTGTTTCAAGTAGAACTTGTCAAGGTTGCTTTGAGGGAAAATAATTTTTGGACAAGTAATGAAATATTTACTAGACTGCCTTTTAGATCTGATATTGAATTTCCTAGTCCTACTTTTTAGTTTTCCAAATAGGTCCTTAGTACATGCTTAACACACATGCGGACATAAGACATGCTTGCAGGGCATGTCCATGCAAATGGAGGTCTATTATGGGACACTTTTGTACTGCAATTATTTTAACCTAGATTGGATATGACTAATTATTTTTGTTTGTAGCTATATATTACTTAGGAAGTTTTTGGATTTTGGTCAGTGAGAAAGTTACGCAGGTTGAAGCACTTCACTATTATGCAATCTGCTTTATATTTTTTACGTAGCTTAGTTTTGAAGAATCTATGGGCAGGGAACTTACAAGTTATTATGCTCTAGTATAAAATGTCTCAAGATCACATACCTTTTTAGTTTTTATTATATTTTAAGTAATAAGTTTTATTTTTTAGAGGAGAAGTCTATGCTCAGGATTATGAACACAAAATATTTTATAAAACTAAAGAAGTATTTGTTATGGAATGAATGGAAGTGTTGTAAAAAGCTTGCCTTTGGCCTCCCTTTTGTAGAAAGTCTAAGCATTGCTATCTTATAATTAGAACTTACGGGACCTACTTTTTTGGGACTAGCACTAGCTCATGATCATTTTTTCTATCTTTTATTCTAATATCTAAAATTATTGGGCCCCACTTAAGTGGGAGCACACTAGGTAATGGCCTTTTTGCTATCTGCTAATCAAATATATGAATTGTACACAATATTGGGTTCTGTCTCTTTACATATGATTTACTTGGTCCAATGGCCCCTCCTTGGCAATGGAAACAACGAACCATTATCTTCCAAGTATTTCAAGGCTCTCCTGTGGCCATGTGAGGGTTTTGCCTGTGCACGTTTTAGGATTTGCACCATTTTTGATTTGTTGAGAAATTCTATTCATTTGAAACATGTTTCTAGATTCTGCATGATGATTACTCTACTGTGATTAGAATAGCTTCACTGTCAGTTTTGGCATATTGCATAATCAAGTTTTAGTGCTGAGATAGATAGATTAATTGTTGAAGCTCTTCAATTACTAATCAAAAAAAAAAAGTTTGTTCAAGATTTACAATTGACTCAGTGTTCCCATCATAATTGTCAAATGCATTTTGATTTTAATTGCAACACATGCACTGATACACGTTGCTATTAACCTGTGTCAGTTATCTTATGTTGGTATAGGTCTCAATGTTCAAGAAGAACTATGATCATCTTCCAAAAGAGGTATATTTTGGCAATTACAAAGACGCAACTCGTGGTAACCCAAACTACTTTTTGACCTATGGAAATGGGAAATCAGCTGCTCGGATTCAAGATCATCTTCGTCCCAATGGTGCACACAGATGGCACAACTACATGAAGTCCCCAAAGTATGTTAATTCTGTCTTTTTTTTATAAATCTTTTTTTTTTTGGTTGCTCTTTTGGGGAGAGGAGAGGGGAGATGAGTCAAACCTGTGACATGGGGACTGGGGATGGGGCGTAGGTGCCAATTGAGTTACAAGCCCATTGGCATTGATTCTGTCATGTTTCAGAAATTTAATGTGCATGCATTTCACCATCAATGTTTCAAAGGTTTGTGCATGTGTGCACTAAGACTTACTATTGATATGCTAGTTCTTGTGAAGGTTCAATATAGCATGTAAAATATTATCATACATGAGCTCCTTGGAATCTTGGTAATTATGTTTACCTAGTACCTACATGATATTGGTTTTTTTCTTACCCTCAAATTCTTTCTTTTTAAGTGTTGAAAATTATGGTTAAATTGGTAAGGTTTTTTTTTTTCCTTGTACAACCACTTATGTTTCCTTTTCATTCTTTTTATAGTGAGATCAAATTAGATGAGGCTGCTGTTCTACATTACACATACCCTAAATTTTCTGATTTAACTTCAAGACGTGACCGGTGTGGCTGCAAGCCTACAAAGGAAGATGTTAAAAGATGCTTCATGCTGGAGTTTGACAGAGCTGTGAGTTCTGATTCCTTCACTATGCTGGTCTTCCACCCCTTCCCCCCCCCCCAGTGGCCAAAAAAAAAAAATCATCTTTTAAATTGCAAGAGTGCCATCTTAGTTTTGTGCTCCTCCTACTTAAATTATTTTTCCTTTTGGCACTTCATATATTGCCATCCATCTTTTGCCAGACATCTTATTCTTGATTTACATATAATGTGTATAAATTTCTTTTGATGATATCTGTGGTTATTTTTAAAAGTCATTACATTTCATGCTTAGGTGCAAATTTAAATCCAATAATTTATCTGAGGCAACACAATGGGGCATCTCAATTCAATCATATTAAGCTGGGCTGTCCCTTCATTTTGTTTTTTTACTTTATGCATGGTGAATGCCTGTACTTATGCTTATTATTTTACTGAATTATCAATGAGATGAGACAGAAATACACTGCCTCAGGATTCATAGGAAGGAAAGTGTGATACTAAGGGATAAATACAGTCTCTCTCTCTCTCTCTCTCTCTCTCTCTCTCATTATAGTTGGAGATTCTTGCGGGATAGATACTAGGCTCTTTATCTCATTCTGTGGTTGGAGATGAAAGTTCTTGTTTGATTTTCATTTTTTCTCTTTGGATTTTTTTTCCCTTTTTATCTTTAATTTTTTGTTCTTATGGTAAGTGGTAACTTATCAGAAACTCTTGTGGTAACCAATGTTTTTTTTGATAAGTAATTGGTGACCAATGTCTTAAAATTAATGTAACACACACCTTGTAGATGGCATGTAGTTTGGAGAGCTGGTTTTGTTACCCTTGAAACCAAGTGAACCAAAATCACCACCTTGACATTATGATAAGTAGACACAGGTCTATGGATCCCAAGTACATTTTGTCAACACATGATTAAGGTTGGGAGCTGTGTTTCAGCAGTGAACCATTATTTATTTCCATATTGTTTGGCTCCATAAATGAAACAGTTCTATTGTAAATCCAAAAGGCAATTTTTGATGATCATCATTATAGATATGATGCCTTTCTATCATTTCCAAGTTTTTTTTTATTTCCCCCTTATTTTTCTCTTTTGGTCCACTTTTTGTAAGGCTTATCTGCAACGAGCCTCTTTTATGTAGATGTTTCCTTTTAGAAGGTGATCTGGTTTGTGTTATCACACACATCTGGGTAGTGCACGTGAGGTCTCCAGCTAAAGTCAACATTGTGGTTGGTTAAGGAAAATTAAAAAATTAAAAAGGAAGAGATTTTTTGGTATTAATGTGTATGTGTGGTGTGTGTGTGTGTGTGAGAGAGAGAGAGAGAGAGAGAGAGGATCTACAATATGTGAATCTAGAATATTTATTTCAAATTCCCGTTGCTACCTAAAGGCCTTAATGTCATTATAATTTAATTTTTTAGTTAAATATTTTAGTGCAAACACATTCTCATCTTGCTTACTGCTGTCCTATTTTTCCTATGCAGGCATTCATAATTGCTTCCACTGCAACAGAGGAGGAAATGCTGCGCTGGTATGAGGAATTCTACAAACTTTTCCATTCATGATTTCCAAATGGAGTTCATCTCTATATACTAGAGGCCTTTTTTTTTTTTTTTTTTTTTTTTTTTTTTTTTTTTTTTTGCTGAATATACTAGAGGCCTTTGGTGTCCAGTTTTTTGTGCTTTAAAAAATGCCCCGACATTTTCTTAACATTGTTCCTATCAAAAAATAGTAAATACGTAAAATAAGCGATATTCATAATATGTTGAGGATTTATAGTCAACCTCAAAATTTTGGGAATAAGGTTTGGATGTTGTTGTGATATCCACAGCTCTGAAATCTCAAAAATAACTATTCAATATGATATAATTTTTTATTATTAAGAAATAGGAACTAAGGCCATATATTGTGGTTAAAATAGTCAAGTGAAACGAAATTGAAATCTTTAATTTTAGCCATATTTCTCTCTTATACAGCTATGTAATCCAAAAAAGATAAGATTGAAGGTGGTTTAGAATATCCAGAATGTTACATTACACCCTTACACCACGTTTTGAAATTCAAACTCCAGGAAAAAATTGTTCAAGTTTAGGTTCTAAAAATGTTGACTTTAAAACAAAAGAAAGAAAAAGACCAATCACTCTCGGAGCACATGCAACGATGCTAGTACAAATATTAATTTTCCTAGGATTTTGCACAGTGCAAGTTACATTCTAGGGTGCAATTGGATATCCCACAGAAATTGAACTACTTCATTGTGATTTTAGCATTTACTGTGGGAATGATTGTTGTGAATGAAACTTTCATTGGGAAGGATGACCCGTGTTTAGAATTTGAATGAGACTCACTTTTCTTGGGTTTTCTTGTTCCCAAAATGACCTATTACAACCCACATTAGTAATCAGATAAGAAGGGGTTGTATTATAAATGAGATATGTACTATTCCTTGGATTTGTATCCTTTAAGTTTTTGCTTCTCACTGGTATTACATTTTTGCTTTAGGTACAATGAACGCATTGTGTGGACTGACAAAGAACTAAACTTAAAACTTATGAGGAAGGGTATCTTGACTCGCGTTCATGCTCCTAGTGTGAGTTCAATTGCCTTCATATCTAATGTCTTTAAAGGCATGGTATTTTATATTCTTTGAACCTATGCATGGCTGTTGGATATTGTCGAATTTCTAATTTTTTTTCTCTTCAGGTCATTATTCAAAGTCTGAGGGAATCTGGTGTTTTTAGCACCACAATAGCATCAGCTATGAAAACGAGTGTTTCAAAGGAAAGTTTCTTAAAATCTGTTGAGAGTAGCAACTCTTCTAGGGTACTATCATCTGGAGTTATTTCTTCAAGAAAGATTGGTAACAGCAGAGAGACCCAAACAAATGGAAGAAAGGTCTTGGAAATCACAGAATTTGATTCTCACCCCTTGGCTATCCCACCCTTATCTCCTCCTGGCCTGCATGATTTTCACATTGATACTTAAATTTTTTTGACATTGACTATGACCCATCCCTCCTTGCCATAGACAGCTTCCTGTTTGGAGATTTTGAATATTTTTCTGAGAAGATAACAGAAGAGAATGAGAGAAAGCTGTTGGCTATTCTGAGGCACTTCATTGTTCAGTTTTATGGGGTTCTTTCATCATTACCCAAGCGCTGGTGTACATTTCAGGTTTAGATTATAGGTTTTACAGAGTGATAGGTGTAGAGCGGATTTCGATTGCAGATTCTTGATTTTCTTACAGCTTGACCATGTATGTAACCATTGGCTGCCCGAGGTTGTAATCTGAAATAATAGGCCGCAAATTTGTTTGTCAATACACATTGAAGGGGGTGACATTAGAATATTCTTTCCCCAGTCATAATACTGAGATGGCTGCTCAATAAACATGGCTGATTGCCATTGATTTTCTCCATTTAGTTAAAATAGAAAAGCCTTCTGTGGATTTATTGATTTGATGTTGGGTTTAATGGCTGTAATAATGATGGCAGCAGCAGACAAATAGACAATATGGGACAGCGAAAGGAGTAAAAAAGAATGGAAAGGAATGTTTGATTCCCATTCCTCTTTTTGGGAAACTTTTAAGGCTATAGCTCCATGCATCCCACATTTCTCTGTTTGAGGAGGTGGTATTATTTGTTATTGCTGAATGCATCATCCCTCTCACATGGCGTGGGTAATTGGGTCTCTCATTTGTGAGGTCAAAATCAAATTAAACCCCCAGTATTCTAATTTGAAAATTTTAACCCCTGAAATTTTAGAAATGGGCAAATTGTTGTTAGTTAAGTGATGGTAAATTCCATCATGTGCACTGTAGTGCTAACTAACAAAAATGTAGCAAAATGACCAATTTGGCCATTTTCATAACATTAGGATTAAAATTTAACGATTAGTGTCTTGGTCTGTTGATAAAAAGTAATCATCGTGAAGCGGATGTTATATGTAGAAGTTCTATTTTAATATATGTATGTGTGTGTGTGTGTGTGTGTGTATATATATATATATATAATTTTGGTCATTTGTGTAACTTTAGGATTAAAATTTCAAATTAAAACAATATGAGGTTAGCTTGATTTTCACCCAAAGTTCGACGATTTTTTTTTCTATTTAAAAATAAATAAATAAATAAAGGAAAAGCAAAATTCTAGGTGGGGGTAAAGAAGTTAGAATAGTTTATCGAACCAGGTGTAGTGGTGGTTTATAAGAACACCTAAGTATATTAAATCTTGTGATTAATTAAATTATTTCGAACAAGTCACGTTGCTATTTTTTTATTATTAATAATTTGATAGTTAGGGAAGGGGGATTTAAACTATAGATATCAAAAGCATCAAGAGATGCTAAACAGTTGAGTTATAAGACTTTTTTTTTAATTTTTAATTATGAAAGTTATAAGGCTCTTGATAAGTCACATCACTATTAAGTATGTTATGCGATTAAAAATACATAGATTTTTAAATTGTCTTGCAATGGATTGGACGAGTGTTTCTCTTAACTTATTTTTGAAAAAAAGTTTTATTTTAATTTAAACTTTATTTGATAATGATTGTAATTTATTTTTTTACAATTTTTTTTTTAAATATCATATCATATATATTATATTAAAGTTGAAGCACAATTATATTCCAAATTAGTTTCTAAACGTTGTCTAATTTTGTGCTACATGTTCAAATGTTTTCTTTAATTTTGGTGTTAAGTGATTGATTCATAATGCTCAGCATTGAAGTTGAGATGATCATCTAAGTAAGACTACCTCATCATCACTATTGTTGAATATGTCCATGCATAAACAAGTTACAAACTAGTGTTAAAATTATTTTAGGTCATTTTTTTAAAACAAGTTGAAAGGAATTTGTATCCTCATCACCCAAATACAACATGTTTTATCATGCATTTTCTCCCTAATAATGGTCCACATCCAATATTTTGAAGCAAGTCCAGATTATCTACCATTAGAAGTTTCTTTAACATAAATCATAAGAGACAAATGTTACATTGAACAGAGGAGAGAGGGAGAGTCAATTCAAAACTCAAATTATCTACTGAACATGAATCCATGGAATGATTAATACAAAAGAATCTCCAACATTGACGTGGCAAAATATTTCTTAATTGCTTGGTAATTTTTTGCCTTGGCTAATTAGAGAGATACATCTTCCCCCTAAGTATGAGAGTTGCAGAAATCTTCATCCCACTTCCCACAAATGATGACCTTACATTAGTTAGACGATGAATACAAGGACCTCTCTCTGGCAATCACTTGAATTTCAAACAGTGGCTAAGAAGTTCTTAACGTGGCTGTAGGCCTGAGGCTTGTCAAATTTTTTTGATCCCTTCTCTGCCAGATTTTCCAATTATACCACACTCCGGGAGCATCTAAGTATTTTCCCACTCATAGGTCATAGCTTCATAAATAAGATCCCTCCTTCCATGGTATTTCCGGGCTTATCGCGTCTTTAAAAGCTTTAGCCTTAGACATCTTGATCCTATCTTCCATGGATTTCCGGGCTTATCACGCCTGGCTATATCTATACAGTGTGTAGCTTATATTGTGCTCCAGAAGAAAGAGATGGAAGTATCAATGCTGAAAGTGAAAGGACGAGAGAGAGAATTCAGTAAATTTTGTTGTTGCCATTATGTAGTGGAATTGAAATCAATGTGTCTGATTTGATAAAAGAAGCTATATACTATTAGCACTAAATTAATGTGTTCACAAGTTGTGGATCCTGGTTAAAAAATTATAAATTTTTTGTAGTTCTCTAATATCAACAGTCTAAATATGACATACAGAGATAGAGAATGATAAAGAAATTCCTAAACACAGTTTTGTGCTTACCCTCAAGCATTTATCAAATATAAGTATATAGCCAAAAAATAAAAGGTCTGATCATTAGGACCAAGAAGCTAGTAAATGGTAAACAAATAGATTCGCTTTAAAAATAGAAGTAAAATAAGAAATACTAGGAATGCTCATTGTTCTGATGAATAGATTTATTCTAACTTTCTAAGACCTGTCATCTCAAAATCAAGCGCATGATAGTAGGTATGTTCAATGAATAGAAATAATTGGATCAAAGACACTCATAATGGCTGTAACAGCAAGATAATAGTTTCATTTTTCAGTCTACAAAGAATTATATCAGTGCCTATCACAAGACCGAATGTCCAAACTTAACAAAAGATAAAAAAAGATTGCTACTTAAAAGGGCTCAAATTAATATGTATGCATTCGTGTCCAAAAAGAGAGAATTAGATTGACAAAAACAAATTGATTAAAAAGCCTTCCATAATCCATACAGCTTAAAGATTGAGGAACGCAAGTTTTTTTTTTTTACCCATATTATACAGATTTATTACTTTTGGGTTTGAGATAAGGTTTAGCATTTAAATAGTGTGTTTTTTTATTGAATAAATATGTTATTCCCCATATAGATTAGGCACACAAGGCACAAATAACAGGCCCAGAGATTAACTATTCAAGTTAACAAATGCTATTTCCTTTCTCACTTCTAAATTGGGCCCCAAGATTTACTATGTCAACACTGTTGGACCAACCCCTGCATTGAAGATTATATGTTTGTAAAAGCTCCTTATTTTTCAACTAGTGGATTATAAATAATCACATATAAATGGTAAGCAAGCTGAAAAACATGAGACAAAGAATTGATATGCAGATATAATATAATACATTAGAGCTAACATTAATAAGAGGACTTTGGAGCAGGACATACCACCCCGAGTGACTTCGGCTGCTAAATGGATGTGCGTTTCTACACTGACACCTGCTTATCTTTGTCTGATTACTGCAAGGATTAATCATACACCAATTTTTTGGAAAAGTGAGATTTTGGGCCGGGCATAGCAGTCCTAGTAATAACATTAGCAAAAAAATAAATTAAAAAGTATATGTTTGTTTTCTTAATTATTAGAGAATACTTACAATTCAACCGTATGTTTAATTTTTATTGAAATACAAATATCTTTTGGTAAATCATTGATCCGATTTGACAATCCAATAATCTCTTTTGAGATTATATTCATGTTTGATTTTTGAAGGGATTGATAAATAGGATGATTGGATGGGATTGGCAATGGGTGATAGGAGATAAATGAGTATTTGGAGATGGATGAAGCCATAGTAAAGGCATTAGAAATTGAGAATTGAGATGAGTAGGTAGGGCTAGCAAGAAGGGTATTTATACCCCCAGGACATATACTCAAAAGTAAAAGCGTGACACACAAATAATGTTAACTTTGGAAACTTATTCCAATATTTGTTGCAATTTTGGAAACAAAATAAGTGGCAGTTTATTGCATTACAATTAGCTACCGAATAAAAAAGCCCCACTCTTCTCAAAAAAGAAAAAAGAAAAAGGCGTCTCTGATTTTCATGCTAGACATGCCTTACATGCCATTTTATGATCAATGTAATTTGATTGTCCAAAAATGACCATCCATATATTCCATCAGTTTAATTTCTTACCAAAGCTAAAAAATGCATGCATGTTAGTTTTTACTTTCCCCCCATGTATAGCATATTTGTAATCTCTTGCCTGTCAGATTATGATTTTCACATAACAACCTTATTCTAACCTCATTCAAATTATGATTGTCTGTCAAATTATGTTCCACCAAACGTTGAATGAATCAGTACTTCAGGCTGATTTGCAAAGCCTCCCTTAATAATATGAGCTGAATTTCTTCTCCAAAAAAAAAAAAAACCTGTAATTTGTAATTTATTTTGCCAATTTAGAGATATAAATCGTGCCAATATAGATAATGAAAATGCTTGATAATAGCTTGTCTTCTAAAATATTCTTTGAGTACAACCTAAAGCTACTTCTCATACTAATTAGACGATAAAATATGTGAGTGTCTCAAAACCTAACTACAATTTGGATTTTACGACAATAGCCCTCATACTATGAATCTCAAGAGTTTTTAGGATAACTCCACTATAAAGTTTCTAAATATTCAATCACTTTGAAATAAATAGATCGGATTTTGCCAAACTATCAACATTTAAACAAACGTTTGCTATTACTATTTTTTTAGTATTTATTGAAATTAATAATGAGGAGTCAAAATCCATTCTTCTTAATTCATAGTTCTCCTACCGCGTACCTTTGATGTGATAGTCACTCCACAGACACAAGTTCTTGTGGGATGGGGGTAGGAGGACAAGAATCGGGGTTCAAATCTCCAATAGAGTATTTTACACACATATATACTTAAATTAAATTAGAGTATGATTTCTATCTCAATTTTTAAAAATAAAAAAATAAAAAAATCAGTCCCCATAGCCAATTGAATAGAATAGAGGTTGTCTTCGATTGCTTAAAAATGACAACATGATCAATTGGTTAGCAGAATAAATTTATTGATAAATTTGATTAACTTGTCAAAATTGGAATCACACTTATTAACCCACCTGAATTCGAAAGATATAGATAAAGGATATTTGGATCCATAAAAAAGGGCCAACCAATACCCAACTCAGTAATTAGGTTGACATGTAGGCCACATGGATAAGCCCGTTTTCTTTTTCTTTTTCTTTTGCTTTCTTTGAAAAAACAAACTCGATTTCTTTAGTTCTAGACTTTTTTTAGAAGGCCTTTATTTTAGACTTGGGGTAATACTTAGTAATTAACTTATATAACAATTCATTTGACCCATTTCTTTCACATTTATAAATTCTTACTTCAATTGTTTCTCCATTGCACTAATATGATGATCTCTCTCCCTCTAAACGTTATCTTTTAGCATTGAACCCAAAACCCTCCTCTCTTCCTACAATTCTTCGCTTTAGTCAACAAGTGATGTCAATGATATTACAAATTTTACAATATTAACTTTACAAACTATGTTGGTTTCTTTTAAACATGGAACAAAAAATGTAGCAAAATGACCAATTAGGTCATTTTTATAACATTAGGATCAAAATTTTGGCAAAATTGATTAGTGTCTTGGTTTGCTGATAAAAAGTATCATCATAAAGAGAATCCTATATGTTGAAATTCTATTTATATATATAATTTTGGTCTCTTATGTAACTTTAGGATTAAAATTTCAAATTAAAACAATATGAACTTTTAGCTTGATTTTCACCCAAAGTTCAACGATTTTTTTTTTATTTATTCAAAAAGAAAAAAAAAAAGGAAAAACAAAATTCAAGGCGCATGTAAAGAAGTTAGAATAGTTTATTGAACTAGGTTTTCTTTCAAATCAAATTAGAGGTTATGTGGTGTAGTGGTGGTTTATAAGAACACCTAAGTATATTAAATCTTATGATTAATTAAATTATTTCAAACAAGTCACGTTGCTATTTTCTTTAAATAATTTGAGAGTTACAGAAGGGGAATTTAAACCATAGATGTCAAAGACATCAAGAGATGCTAAGAAGTTGAGTTATAAGACATTTAAAAAAAAAAACTATGGGAATTATAAGGCTCTTGATAAGTCACATCATTATTAAGTATGTTATGTGATTAAAAGTATACATAGATTTTTAAATTGTCGTGCAATGGATTGGCTGAGCGTTTCTCTAAATTTATTTTTGAAGAAATTTTTTTTTTAATTTAAACTTTATTTGATAATGATTGTAATTTATATTCTTACAAAAATTTTGAAAAAAATAATATATCATATATATTATATTAAAATTAAAAAACAATTAGAATCCAAATTAGTTTCTAATTGTTGTATAATTTTGTGCTACATGTTCAATATATTTTTATTAATTTTAGTGCTAAGTGATCGATTCATAATACTCGACATAAAAGTCAAGATGGTCATCTAAGTAAGACTACCTCATCATCATTATTGTTCAATATGTCTATGGATAAATGCAGGTTACAAACTAGTGTTAAAATTATTTTAGGTCCTTTTTTAAAACAAGTTGAAAGGGATTTGTATCCGTATCACCCAAATATAAAATGTTTATCATGCAGTTTCTCGCCAATAATGGTCCATATTTAACATTTGAAGCAAGTCGAGATTATGTACCATTGGAAGTTTCTTTAACATAACTCATAAGAGACAAATGTTACATTGAACAAAGGTGAGAGGGAAAGTCAATTCAAAACTAAAATTATCTACTGAACATCAGAACATGAATCCATGGAATGATTCATACAAAAAAATCTCTAACATTGGCGTGGCAAAATATTCTTAATTGCTTAGTAATTGATGATGCCGAAAATATCACCAGTGAGTTCTAAGCACTCCTCAAACGAAAGCAACACCTGCAAAAGTAAAACGAAGAACCTAGAAGAGAGCACCGGTGTGGTGTCGGCCGAATACCCTCCGAAGGTCAAGTTAGAATCTTGTTCCTTTAACCCTAGAGTGCTAGAGTTAAGAATATTATGCGTACCTTCATACCTAGGGTTTCTGGGGTATTTATATTGAGTAGAATTACCTTTCTTTAAGGATACAACTTCCTTCTCAAGTTCCTTTCCATATAGGAGTCTTCCCAAACGTGCGTCGCAAGAAGTCCAAATATACACGTTTGCGTGGGGATAAAGCAAAGGCTTATCCGAAATGTATCAAACGACATGCCACGTGGCAGCCATAATTAATTTATACAGGACGGATATTCAGCAACACCCAACCGTCATAGCTGGGTCACTCATGGTGTCGACCCGTCATCTCTGTCCATCCATTTACTATTTTTATCCCCTTCAGTAATTTTTGGCCTTGACTAATTAGAGAGATAAATCTTCCAACAAATCATGGCCTTACTTACATTAGTTAGATGAATACAAGGACCTCTTTCTGGCAATCACTTGAATTTCAAACAGTGGCTAAGAAATTCTTAACATGGCTGTCAAATGTTTTTGATCCCTTCTCTGCCAGATTTTCCAATCACACCACACTCATAGGCCATAGCTTCATAAATAAGATCCCTACTTCCATGGTATTTCCGGGCTTATCGCGTCTTTAAAAGCTTTAGCCTCAGACATTTTGATCCTATCTTCCATGGATTTCCGGGCTTATCGCGCCTGGCTATATCTATACGGTGTGTAGCTTATATTGTGCTCCAGAAGAAAGAGATGGAAGTATCAATGCTAAAAGTGAAAGGATGAGAGAAAAGAAAATTTAGTAAATTTTCTTGTTGCCATAAGTAGTGGAATTGAAATCAGAAGGAATTGAAATCAATGTGTCTGATTTGATGGAAACAAGCTATATAACTTTAGAACTAAATTGAAGTGTTCACAAGTAGTGGATCCCGGTTAAAAAATGATACAATTTTATGTAGTTTTCTCAGATCTCAACTGTCTAAATATGACATACAGAGATAGAGAATGATGAAGATATTTCTAAACACAATTTTGTGCTTACCCTCAAGCATTTATCAAATATAAGTATATTACCAAAAAATAAAAATTCTGATCATTAGGACCAAGAAACCAATAAATGGTAAACAAATAGATTCACTTTAAAAAGAGAAGTAAAATAAGAAATACTAGGAATGTTCAATGTTCTGATTAATAGATTTATTCTAAGACCTGCCATCTGAAATCCAAGCACATGATACTAGGAACGTTCAATGAAAATAAAAAATTAAATCAAAGACACTAATAATGGCTGTAACAGCAAGAAAATAGTTTCATTTTTCAGTCTACAAAGAATTATAGCAATGCCTATCACAAGATCGAATGTCCAAACTTAACTAAAGATAAAAAAAGATTGCACTTCAAAGTCTTTGTTATATTGCAATTGTTCAAAATGATTGCAACTTAAAAAGGTTCAAATTAATATGTATGCACTCATGTCCAAAAAGAGAGAAATAGATTGACAAAAACAAACTGATTAAAAAGCCTTCCATAGTCAGCAGAGTTTGAAGATTGAGGATCGCAAGGTTTTTTTTTTTTTTTTTATCATTATTTTACCCCTATTATACAGATTTATTACCTTTGGGTTTGAGATAAGGTTAAATAGTGTGTTTTTTATTGAATAAATATGTTATTCTCCGTATAGATTAAAAAGAAAAAAGATTAGGCACATAAGGCACAAATATCAGTACATAACAGGTTCAAAGATTATTAATTTCAAGATAACAAATACTATTCCTTTTTCACTTCTAAATTGGGTCCCAAGATTTACCATGTCAACACTGTTGGACCAACCTCTACATTGAAGATAATGAGGGCGTTTGGATTCAACTTATCATGGCTGCGTTTTGCATTTCAGCGTTTAGAGCTTTTTTTTTTTTTTTTTTTTTCCTTCAGCCGTAGTTGTTGACTAATTCCACCATAAACAGTACATCCGTGCACTGTTTATGGATCCACAAATTTCACTTTTCAGCAACTTTTTCATTAAAAATAGGTCCCACGGCACTATTCACATATTTAAAAATTATTTTGCTACAGTGTTTTCAGTTTTCAGCAATAAGTTCTATCCAAATGGACCCAATATGTTTGTAAAAGCTCCTTATTTTTCTACTAGTGAATTATAATAATCACATATTAAGAGTAAACAAGCTGAAAAACATGAGACAAAGAATTGACATGCAGATTGCAGATATAATACTTTAGAGCAAGACATACCACCCCAAGTGACACCGTCTGCCGAATGAATGTGTGTTTCGACATAGACATCTGCTCATCTTCGTCTGATTACTGCAAAGATAAATCATACACCAATTTTTTGGGATAAATAATTCGGAATTGACTATCACAGAAAAGATTTTAAGTGAAAACTTATGTTGACTTGCAAGTTGCAGCACAGCAGGTGCTCTTAAGAGTTTCTGAGAAAGAAGAAGATAGGGGTAAAAAAAATATAAAAACATGCATAAAATAATGGTCACTTTTTCAAATTAGAAATGATATTTCACCATCCATTGGCTTGTGTCATAAGTCATAACTCATATGGCATGCAGATGCAATTTCTGAAAATGAGGACTACAATTTCAATTAGCGTAGCCTAGAAATGAGAGACAATTAAAAAAGGTTGAACAGATGATATGGTCCAACCCAGTCCAAGTAACAAAAATAATTCCATTAGCCCAAAGGAATGGAAACAAAAATTATTCTAATTAAGTTTTTTTTTTTTTCTAACAAAAAAAACTACTTTATCTTGATAGTTCAATTTCCATAAATAAATTTGACTTTATTTCAATATGGCACACCATTATTTTTATTTAGGAGGAAAAAAATAACTTAGAGTTTCGACTAAAAAACTAAAATGATAATGAGGAATTTGAACAGGGCATAACAATTGTCGTGCCCAATAAAAAACACACACATGCAACAGTCAACTGTCAACAAAGGCCATTTAAAGAACCATGGAGGAAAAAGTGGAAATTTGAGTAGGGTACAGCAGTCTCTGCGCTATTAGTTGAAATTATATTATAACAAGCAAATATTCGTTTAATGAAAAAACTATCCACGTATATTCTTAATCATTATAAAAATATACTTACAATTCAAATATGGGTTTATTTATTCTTGAAATGTAAGTTTCTTCTGGTAAATCATTGACCCGATTTGACAATCCAATAATCTCTTTTGAGATTATATTTAGAGTTGATTTTTGAAGGGGTGGATAAATACGATGATTGGATGGGATTGGCAATGAAAGATGGAAGATAGATGAGCAACTGGAGATGGATGAAGCCATAACAAAGGCATTGAGAATTGAGATGTGTAGGAAGGACTAGCATGAAGGGTATTTATGCTCCGAAGACATAAACTTAAAATAAAAGTGTGGCACACAAGTAATTTCAACTTTGGAAACCTTTTCGAGAATTTGATTGCAGTTTTGGAAACAAAATAAATGGCAGTTTATTACATTACATTTAGCAACCAAATAAAAAAGGCCCCTCTGATTTTCATGTTAGACATGCCTTACAAGCCATTTTATGATCAATGCAATTTGATTGTTCACATTTCACAATTCACCATCCAGATATTCCATCTGTTTAATTTCTTACCAAAACTAAAAAATGCGTGCATGTTTGTTTTTACTTTTTCCCCATGTATAGCATATCTGTAATCTCTTGTCTGTCAAATTATGATTTTCACATAACAACTTAATTCTAACTTGTAATTGGAAGTTTAGAGATATAAATCGGGTCAATATGATAATGAAAATGCTTGATAATAGCTTGTCTTCTAAAATATTCTTGTACAGCCTAAAGCTACTTCTCATACTAATTAGATGATAAAATATGTGTCTCAAAACCTAAATTCAGTTTAGATTTTACCATGATAGTCCTCATACTATGAATCTCAAGAGTTTTTATGATAACTTCACCATAAATTTTCTAAACATTCAATCACTGTGAAATAAATAGATTGGATTTTGCCAAATCATCAACATTTAAACAAACATTTTCTATTACCATTTTTTCTTAGCATTTATTGAAATTATTAATGAGGAATCAAAATCCACTCTCCTTAGTTCATAGTCCTACCACTATGCACCATTAGAGTGATAGTCACTCCACAAGTATAAGTTTTTATGGGGTAGGGAGTAGAAGGATAAGAACCGAGGTTCAAGTCTCTAAGAGAGCATTTCATACACATATTCACTTATATTAAATTAGAGTATGATTTCTATCTCAAAAAATCATCATAGCCAATTGATTAGAATAAGGTTGTCTTCAATTGCTTGAAAATGACAGCATGATCAATTTTTTAGCAGAATAAATTTATTGATAAATTTGATTAACTTGTCAAAATCGGAATCAAACTTATTAACCCACCTGAATTCGAAAGATATAAGGGATATTTGGGTCCATAAAAAAAAGGGCCAACCAATGCCCAACTCGTTAAAACAATGGTTGGATTAGGTTGACATGTGGGCCACATGGATAAACCTGTTTTCTTTTCTATTTTTTGAAAAAACAAACAAACTCAATTTCTATAATTTTAGACTTTTTTTTAGAAGGCCTTAATTTTAGACTTGGGGTAATATTTAGTAATTAACTTATAGAACAATCATAGTCAATAAAATTTAAAAATTCATTGACACATTTCTTTCATATTTATTAATTCTCACTTTAATTGTTTTGTTAGAAACCCTTCAATAAAGATAGTTTTATACATTTTCCAATGTTTGATAGTATAAAAAAAATTGGTCAATAAAAAACTATTTTTAGCCAATAGAAAACTCTTATAAAAATAAGATTTATTTTCTATAGATTGTTTTCCAAAAAAAAAAAAAAATTGAAAACAATCCCTCTCTCACAGAACACATAACTCCTATAAATATTATCTTCTTTTGACCTAGGAAACAATATTTTCTTTCGCTCATTTAGCCTTTCTCACAATAAACTCTCTCACTTGTTTTCCCTTTTGTTTTTTCTATCTTCTCACATCCTCTCTATCACCCCCTCTGGCATCTTATCTTGCCACAAATTTCTCTCTCTATCTGCCTCTCTTCTCTCTTTTTTCTCCTTATTTCTTCTCCTTTCTATAATACCATTCTTTAATAATTTTTTTTTCCTCCTCACAGATCGGTCAACAGTTCTATAACAATTTTTGGTATTTATCAAACTATTTGTACTGGATTAGTTTGCCAGTAAAACTCTTTGGCCAAAATGGCATTTTAAACTATTTAAAATGGAACTTAAGGTTATAATGGTTACTTTGAATTATGATAATTATGGTATATATATATATATATATATATATATATATATATATATATTATGTACTATTTAAAATTGGATAGCTAATTTTGATTGTATCCGTTGTCAAAATTTTAGTTTGAAAACCAAATTCATTCTTGGTTTTTTTATTATTTATTTTATATTGATTATATTAGGTGGGTTTACACAACACACATATTATACATGTTTTAAATTATGCAAAATTTATTATAAAAACTATGGATACAAAATACCAGAAAACATTCTCAAGCCCATTTTCAAGGTTAATTATTACCAAACAGTGAAAAATGAGATAATTATTTAGAAAATGAACCATTTTCCAAAAAACATTAATGCTAAAACAAACAGAGCATTATATGATGATTTCTCTCTCTCTAAATGTTGTCTTTTAGCATCGAACTCAAAACCCTTCTCTCTTCCTGCAATTCTTCACTTTAGTCAACAAGTGATGTGAATGATATTACAAGTTTTACAATATTAGCTTTATAAAATAAGATGGTTTCTTTTAAACATATGACAAAAAATGTTGTTAAAAAAATGTCCTTATAATTTTAAATTACATTATTGATGTGGTTCCAATAATAATCTTATTGCATCCCTTTGTAAGTATTTTTTTAGTTTTCTTTTTGAGAAGAAAGTATTTTTATAGATAAACCCTTAATATCCTTATTCTTTAACATTTCCTCATAATTTTAAAAACTAAAATGGTCAAAAAATCATTTTTGTCCTCGATTTTGCCAGATTGGACTAGTGCCCAGTTCCCAATTGAACCAGTTGGACTAGCCAATCCGGTCCAATTTTTAAAATAGTGTGTTTCCCATAGTCAAACACATAACCAACTGACCTTATCTAATCTCCACGTGCCACTATGGGTATATGGGTCCACTAGAGTAAGAGTTAAGTCATCACTTAAGTAAGACTAGCTCATCATTACGGTTATTGAATGTTTTCATACATAAACACTACAAACTAGTGTTAAAATTATTCTAAATAACATTTTTAAAACAAGTTGAAAGGGATTTGTATCCATATCACCCAAATATAAGAGTACTCACATTAATCAATGTATAATACTATAAAAATTAAATTTTGCACATCTAACTTTAGAAATCTCCCACATTAATTCATGTAAACTTATGTAAATTTGGATTGTTGCTATACTATCACGTATATCGTGTGAGTTAAAAATTTGAAATTGGTAATATATGTATTAACCCAACATGATCAATATGTGAAGCATGTTATGCAGGATTGTGTTCATAGTTATTAAACTCGGACCGACCCGACTAGTTAGAACAAAAACCCGGTGACCCAACCTTCATGTAATCAAGTAACTCTACTCACAAAACACAACCCAACCTGGCAACATGGAGAAAATGGCCCATTAGCCCTAACGGTTGAAGAATATAGTTAGTAAGCACTTGTTTGGAAGTATATGTAATACTAACATCTCGACTCTTATAGAGTCGATTTTAAGCCTATAAATCGTCTCTTAGATACTCGATTTTCGTGGGTTGATCAGATCTGATGTGGCTCTTTTCCATGTGGCGGCCACCTGGAAATCGACTCTTAGAGAGTCGATTTATATGCGAAGAATTAAATACTATTATATGCTGCCAATTGGATGAACGGGAACTCCAAGTAGATATCGAGTCTCATAGACTCGGTTTTTAAAAAGGAAAATCGAGTCTCAGAGACTCGATTTTCAATGGTTGGTCCCCTTTCTGCCATGTGGTTAGGGCAGCTTCTTTTTATCATACCATACCTATTTTCTGGGTTCTGCCGTTTGCCACACCTAAAAACCCAGCAGCTCTCTCTTCCTCTCTCACTCTCTCTCTCTCACTCTAATAGAAAACTTCAAATCAAACTCACCCTCCATTTACACATTCTCATGTCAAGTAAGGTTTTTATACACTCTCTCTAGTTGTTAGTTTTTTTTTTTTTTGAATAGTTGTTAGTTACATAGATGTAATGTTAGGGTTTTTTTATGGGTAGTTGTTAGTTACATATATGTAATATTAGGTTTTTTATAGGTATGTATCATTAGTTTTTTTGTTTGGTTTGTAATTTTTCTTTATATTTTTTATAGAATGATTTGAATATTTGTGCATTTAGTTTTTTTTTTTTTTTTTTAATTTGAGTATGATTAATGAATTTTTTTTTTTTGTTTAAAAACAAATGGTAATGATTGAGTATATATGTTAATGTGGGGTTTGTAGATGCATATGATGTAACAAGTTAGTGTATATATGCTAGGCTTTTTTTTTTTTTTTTTTATAAGAAGTAATAAATATTTAAGATATATATTTGTATTGTTAGGCTTTTATCATGGCTATTTTTGTTGTTGTTTGGTTTAATATTTGTTATTATCTTTTTGTTAGAATGATTTGAAATTTTGTAGTGGGGGTAAGTGTTGTCTTTAGTTTTTTTATTTGTTTGAGTATGAAATAATAATGATTGAGTGTGTTTGTATGTGATGTGGAGTGAGTATATGCAAATGTGGGGTGTGTTGGATGTAAGAAGTTGTAATTTTCCTACTTTGAGTACATAAAAATGTTTTGTAATTGTGTTAAAATATGTCACTAACATATTACCCTTGACTCTAATAGGTTCACAATCTCTGAAGAATATTGACATAAATGTATACTACAGTGGTCCCCTTTTCAATCCTGAACAGATTGACGGATTCGCATTTTAAGGGCCGAGTATCGAATGCTATTACATGATGATACGTCGTAAGTTGAAGACATTGAATGATTTGAAGATGAAAATAATGAAAGAACTGAGTTTGAGCCCTACTTGTTATGACATAAATATTATTTATCGTTACCCACAAGAAGTCCTTCATGAGCGGATAAATTACAAGTACATGGCGATCAAAGAAGATAAACATGTAAATGTCATGTTTAATAGAATCTCTAAAATGCCCCAAGTAAATGCTGCTGAGTTGTACATAAGTTCCGAGCCGCTCGCAGAAGTTGATGTCGAGGAGTTGCAGCAACAAACAACTACATCTTTGCAATTAGACGATGGATGCACTACAATGGGAGGTTACACATTCCCATCTCAAGATTATGCTGCCAATACTAGTGAAACACTTCAACCTCAAGAGACATATTTAGGGGTGGAGGACGAAGATCATTTTGTGAATAATGATGAAAATCTCGATGATATGGATGAGTACGAAGAGAGGATTGAGCGAGGCGACTTTGAGAAGGATGTGGATGACCATGAACTTGCTTCCAATTTTGAAGAGGAAAATATGGAGTGCCATGATGAAGGTGATGCGGACGATGATATTGGTGTCCAGCATGTTACAAATACGACCACTGCCTACACACCTCCGGCCGAGTCATTCTCCGCAAATACTTGAAAAAATATGGTTGATCCTTCATGTCTTCAGATACCATTTGTTTCTACTTGGGAAGATGGGATGCATTTTAATAAAGGGTTGACTTTTGCAAATAAAGAGGCGGTGAAGCGGGCATTGATAATATACACTGCAAAGGATAATAGAAATTTTATAATCCGGAGGTCGACCAAAACTAAATTGTGCGCCGCGTGCATTGACACCAACTGTAAGTGGTACGTTGGGGCATTCATGAAGGCTAAATTAAATGGTCTATGGATGGTCACGTCTTATGTGGGTCCACACAGTTGTATACCCTTTGGCCTGCAAAAAGACGGTAAAATGATGGATTTTAATTTTGTTACATCAGAAATTGTGGGGAAATTGCGACAAAATCACACTGCTCGTATTGATGAGCTCCGGGGCCACATAGATACTAAGTATAATCATAAGCTCTCTTACTAGAAGGTATGGGATGCAAAACAAAAGGCAATTGCTAAGATATTTGGAGATTGGGAGGAGTCTTACCAAAGATTGCGAAAGTTGTTGTTGGCATACTTGGATCAGGATTTGGGTACCCAGTACAGCTATTGGACCATACCTAGCCCCATAGATGGTACTACGTTACTGCGCTATGTATTTTGGGTATTCGCTCCATGTATTGCTGCATTTAGATATTGCAGGCCAGTGATCAGTATTGATGGGACTCATTTGTATGGTAAATATCGAGGGGTGTTGATGATTGCAATGACAACAGATGTTTTGGTTCTCGCCTTTGCTGTTGTGGACAAGGAGTCAGGGGCTAGTTGGGGGTGGTTTTTAGAGTGTCTCAGGAATTCGATAGGGCATGTGATACCTAACGAGGGCATTTGCATTATTTCTGACCGACATAAAGGTATCAAATGCGCCATTGCAGAGTGGCCTTTAGGTGATGATGGAAAGTTACAGGTACATCACCGATATTGCCTTCGACATGTTGCTAGCAACTTCAACACACACTTTGATGACCCGACTCTAAAGGCATTGGCCTTGAAAGCTGGATATGCGACTCATGATGCTAAATTTAAGTCCATAATGCAAACTATTAAGGATGTCGAGATTAATACACTAAGGAGGGTAGACCCTGATGATCCCCATCTTGAACGCTATATGCCATACACATATCTAATGAGTGAGGATGTGGAGAAATGGACCCAGTCACATGATGGTGGAAGACGTTACGGGGCAATGACAACCAATATCTCTGAGTGCTTTAATGGGGTACTTAAAGGTGCCCGCGGTTTGCCCATTGCTGCAATGGTTGAGTTCACTTGGTGCAAACTTGTTGCATATTTCCATGATCGACATAAACAAATTACTTCTGATCGCTCTCAAGGTAAGGTGTGGAGTGATTATGCAATGGGGATCTATAACACAAATTTGCGAGAAAACTTCGGGACACCTTGTGCGGGAATTTAATCATGAAACTGGTGTATATCAAGTGGTTACCCCGTACAACGACCATAGAGGTGGAGGGGAAACCACAAGTCATGAAGTGCGCGTATTTGCTAGAACATGTGGTTGTGGAAAGTGGCAAAACATTAAGATCCCTTGTTCACATGCAATTAAAGTTTTGCAACAATTGCATCTCAATGCGACCAGCTATATTGACCCATGTTACAGTTTGGAGAACGCCATTCACACATATTCACATCAATTTGTGGTGCCAACGTCAGAGTCATTGTGGAGGGACGTTCGCGGACCACGGTGGGTGCCTAACCCAAGTCTGTTGCGGGCCAAAGGTCGCCCTGTGAAGTCAAGAATAAGAAATGAAATGGATGGGGTATGGCGAAAACGGGGAAGCCGGAACCCAGATTCGGACTTGAGGGAGATTCAACCGAGGCAGCGATGCGGAGTGTGTCATGAAGAGGGGCATAACCGTAGAAGATGTCCCAATTCCCTTGGGGGTTCGACAAGCGGTTCCCGTGGGGCTTCGACAAGCGGTTCTCGTGGGGCTTCGACAGGCGGTAGTGCTACAAACTAGGCAAGTGCCTTTGTTGTGTTGATATAATATGCTCAGAATCTTATTTGGTTTTTGTTCTTCGCATTTAGGAACTAACAACTGCATTTTAATGTTTTTCAGGCGAGCGGAGGCTCGATTTTGGAATGGCATTGTACGTGGGAGTTGTAGTTATCTTCGGTATGGACAAGTGCTACGCGACCATGTTGTATCAGTATGGACAAGTGTTAGGCAACTATGCAGACTATGTTGTATCGACTTAGTTGTTATTTTGTTTATTACTGAATGTTGTTGTAATTGAAGTAGTAGCTATCCATTGTACTCGTTACATTAGTTGCGTTGTGCAGCTTTTGCCTATAATGCCAGCAACCGTACTACTTTGGCATTAGTAGCACTTACTTCAGCAAGTTCAACCACAGGGGCCTTGTTTGAAGCAATGATAGCTAGTTATCAGATTGTATGCCGGATGTACTCTGGTTAAATTTGTATGGTCTGTAGCTAAGAGGGCAACTATACCGCCCATGCCCAGTAACTATTTTAATCCAATTTCTTGCATTCAATATACTCTTCAATTAATGTTTGTATACATTGCACATGTGATGTGTTCTGGATCTGGTTTACAGTTGCAGGCGAAGGAAAAAAAATTTCTGGTATACTGCTGCAGGGGAAGAATGTAACAGAAAAAAAAAAAAAAAAAAAAAAAAAAAAAAAAAAAAAACCCAGTAGAAATCGAGTTACAAAAACTCGATTTGTATACGACTTATTTACGAAAATACCACTGAAATGGAAATCGAGTGTCAGAGACTCGATTTCCACTGGGAATTTTTCCAGTGGCAATTGCCCGTAAATATTTTTGAACTCTCTGCCTGGCGTACTCGCTGGTAGGGAAATCGAGTTCCACTGTTGGAAATCGAGTGTCTAATACTCGACTTCCAATCGAATGGCATAATGGTAATACTGGTAGTACAAATCGAGTTAAAAAAAAACTCGATTTGGTTGGGATGTATTTACGAAAAAACCACTGAAATAGAAATCGAGTGTCAGAGACTCGATTTCCACTGGGAATTTTTCCAGTGGCATTTAATCGTAAATATTTTTGAACTCTCTGCTTGGCGGACTCGCTGGTAGGGAGGTCGAGTACTGAATATAACTCGAGTTTCTAAGACTCGATTTACAATGTAAATCGAGTGTTTAATACTCGATTTATGTAACTTTTTTTTTTTTTAATCGCAGAACTATATTTCAAATTAACAACACCGAAATTGCAACTTATAGTACCTATCTATCTTAAACTTTCAATGGGTAATTTGAGACTCTTGAATTAAGTAGTTTAGTTTACAATTGCAAGATTTATTTTGAAACCAAACCACCTTAAATCATAGGATTTAAATTTTATTAAAACTAAAATAAAATGACCAAAACTAGTAACTTATTTATCGTCCCTCTGACTTACATGCCTCAAATTTGTTCACTTTTTTGTGGTCAAATTTGTTCACTTTTTTGCCTGATTGTCTTACACAAAACATGTATTGATTGTATTCTATAATTGGTTAATGATATTCTCTAATATATTTTTTCCGCCTGATGTATTGTAGTCTTGAACAAGCATGATCGTATTTACTGGTCATATGGCTGTGTAACGAAATTCTGCTGTAAAGAAATGGAGGTGACTACTAGATGCAAACAAAAATTATCCAGGAATTGATACATGCACTCTTTAGCTTATAATAAGTCCTACAATAGTTCACATAAAAATAAAAATAAAGAGTCTCACAAGAGCAGAAAGCACCTCAATTCATTACACAATTTACACCTTTTTAAAGTAATGCATCATCACTACATTCACATAATTGAGAGTTAAGACAAAAAATTATACTATAGAAACAAACTATTTTACAATAATTTTACAAAATCAGCTACACTCAGCTGCATCACACAAGATACTCTAATTATATGCCTAAGCTAGATTTATGGGATGCATTCCTAAATTACAAATGGATCAAATCCAATGTTGGCCTCAATATGTGTCTCAAAGAACCTAAATTCACTTCCAAACCCCCCAGACTGCTGCAAGGTCTGAGCAAATGCCTGGTATTTGAGTATATCAACATCACTAACACTCCTACGGGCAAACTTCATGGACTCCTCAAAATAAGCAGCTTTAATCTCTGCCACTTCATTGTTGTCATCCTCATCCATAGGCTCAAGATTCTTGCTTCTCCTCCTCTCCTTCTCTCTGTCCTGCAATAATAACAAATTCCAAACTTACAGTCATTGTATTTTCAACTGGAACAATACTAATATATATCTCCACCAGGAAGGGTATTCCACTTAGCCATGAACACTAATGGTGCTCGTTTGTTTATCTCCAAGGAATTAAAAGTACCATTACAGTTCAAATGCATTCCTAAAAAGCCTATAGATGCCAAATGGTAATAAAGTATGGTTAAGACAGAAACAAGATGAGTGATTTTTTTTTTTCCTTTTGATCAGTAAGATGAGTGAAAGTATTGAGTCATCCAAAATATATGCATGCAGGTGATTGATTTTTCCAGGTACTCAAAAGTGATCGTGTAAAAATGGTAGCACAACATGCTAGGGGAATTCAAATTCCTGTATGTTTCTATATTCTTTGAGACGTTGTTTAAATGTAAAAATGTCAAGTTTGTGACATCTAGAGGTTGATCCAAATGTTTTCCTTTTTTATTTTGGTTTATAGTACACATTGTGCAGTGCAATAAATCAGATACAGAAAGCTAAGATAGCCCTTAACAGTGGCCACAAGAAATACCCAGATGATGATGAAATTGCAAAGCACACAGGTCTTTCTTTGGCTAAAATTAGATCAGCTAGCAAATGCTTAAGAGTTGTGGGTTCAATTGATTAGAAGATGGGACATTGCATCAATATAAAATATATGGTATGACTAAAACCCATACTTGCTCCCTTTATTATATGCATTCATCTCATCCATACTAGCAAGTCAAAGTCTTGTTGATAAATTAAGATTTGTGTAACACATTTTGTTTTTGGCTATGGTCACCTAGTACTTCTGGTAGATGGCAGCAAAAATTAGTCATGCTTCTTGTCGTTATCGTTGCCTAGTAAATCTACATTGTATAATAATGTCACAGTGGAAACCATTTTTATAATTGTAGAGAAGCACATTTTCAAGTCACTCAGTGGGCACAACATATGCAATAGAACAAGCCTAGTTTTCTTGTGAAACTCTACCAGCCAATAGAGTCACCTAAAGGATCCTGATCATAAACCCTCTTGTGAGGGTTTTTTTTTTTTTCGAGTGTCTGTGTATGTGTTCTAAAATCGTGCCGATTGGATCACAAGGCCATTGGTGTTGTTTTTCTGCACTTGCATGGTCAAATTTCTTACACAATCTGAAATAAGTGTTTGTGAGATTGTTTTCCATAAAGAAACTAGCATTCTTTTAAAGGGGAAAGGGAGATTTTGCTTCATAATGTAGTAAAATAAAAATTTCCTCCTCCACTGAAGCAGGTTTAGGAGAAGGGTGAGCCTACTTTTATGATAGCATCATTGACTAAAAACGCTATATGAGGTGGCCATTTTCATTTGAAATTCAGACTCACAGTAACATTTCAAATCTTGTCGAGATTATTTTGTTAACTAAAACTGTGTTTTGAAAAATCTGATGCAGAAATTTACACCTAATATGTCAATAAAGAGCCCGGAAGAAACTGTCATGAAGCAACACATGATAAAAGACATTCATGATCTTTTGAGAGGCTTGGATTCAAGAGAGAGGCAAGCATTGTTCCTACGGTATGGTCTCAAGGACAGCCAGCCTAAATCACTTGAGGAATCTGGGAGGCTTCTTTGTGTGACCAAGGAGTGGATGCAGAAAATTGAAAAGAAGGCTCTAACAAAGCTAAGGGATGAAGATATCTGCAGAAATTTAAGCCATTATTTGGATTTGTAGTTTTAGCTTGATTTCAAAAGCTCCAATATTGTCTGCCTTTTAAGTTGATTCTGGAGTTAATTTCAACTTTCTTAGGCTAGATGAATTGTTATACAAACCCAACAGACCTAGGGTCCTGACGAGATCTAAAACTGCACACAAATTATGAGTGGCCTTTGTAAGTTCTTAACCCAGGAATGTGCAAATCATCATTCCGTGATGATCCATGAATGCATTTTTCCATCAACCTTTTTATTGTATCATATTTGAAGGTGCACATGTTCCACATTGACTACTCTTCCAATGACAATGTCAATCATGCAATAATTGTGAACAGAAATTTGTGAACAACATATTACTCTCTATTCGACAATCAGTTCAATCATGATTTTCGAACAAAAACCACTAACCCACATAAAAAAAATCACACACTTAAGAAAAACATACCTAACAACTGAGTGAGAGTGGAGAGAGTGCTTGAGAGTGGAGACTATGGCAGGCCGAGTGACAGCTCAGGGGACGAGTCAGAGGGTGGAGAGCCGTGACAGGGTGGAGAGCCGTGAGAGCTGCGAGTGAGAAGGTGGAGAGAGGCGCGAGAGGGAGAGTGAGTGACAGAGAGTGAAGAGGCGCGAGAGGGAGAGTGAGTGACAGAGAGTGAAGAGCCGCGACAAGTCTGCGACAGTGAGAGGGTGAGTGACAGAGAGTGGAGAGAGACGCGAGAGAGAGGTCTGGTCTGTGCGAGAGGCTGGACTTGGGTTAATTTTGAAAAACCCCTATTAGAAATCGAGTCTCAAAAACTCAATTTCCAGGTGGATCAACTCACATGTACACGTCACATGTAAACCGAGTATTTAAGAGTCGATATATAAATCGACTCTTAGAAACTCGATTTCCAGGTGGCCGCCACGTGGAAAATCGCCACATCAGATGTGATCAGACCACGGAAATCGAGTATATAAGAGTCGATTTATAGCCTCAAAATCGACTCTCTAAGAGTCGAGATGTTAGTATTATATAAACTTCTGAAACAGTGCCTACTAACTATATTCTTCCATAAATATGGCTAATTGCCCATTTTCTCCTGGCAACATCATACAGCGCACATGATTGTTACTCCTCAAAATTTGCTCCGGTTGCCACTAACTTCACTCAAGCCATGCCTACACACTTTGTGTTTTTTTGGCGGTTCTTCTTTCTCTTCTTTAGACCATGTTGCTGCAATGCTGCTAACCTGCGCCCATCCTTGCTTAACGTACGCACCCCCCTCCAATGAGGCCGGCATTGCAATTTGGGCTTAAGACTTTCATAATTCCTCCTGGGTTTGTCTTCCTTTTCTTTTTTCCTTACTTTTATTAATATATCACACTGAATGTGTTTTTTTTTTTTTTCTTTATTGGGTAGGTTTAAGTTTTCATATAAGATAAAATTATAAAAATTAAGAAGAAAAAAAGTTTGAAATTTGAGTTTTCGTTCCTCAAGTTTTAAAAAGTTAATGATTTTGTCAATAAAATTTTCAAAATCTATTGGTTTCAATAGAGAAAGGATATGAACGCAAAGAATCTCACAACATTTTCACATGAAGCTGAGGTGGCCATGGGTTTATGCAACATTGCTATGGACAAAACAAAGTTAGTAACTTTCTTACAACCTGTTAAGGTGTCAAATTGTGATTAGTGTAACATCAGTTTTGTCAAATTATCGATTTTTCCAAAAGCTTAAACTTTCAGGAGATAGTAAATTTATTCATTTAATCTAACAAGTTTCACTAGTATTAACATGTTTATTGTACACAAATCATAACCTGTTGCCTAAGCAATAATGAAAAATATTGTGAAATTTATTGTGTCTTTAAACTTATTTGGGTGTGTGTGAGTGTGAGGTGGTGGGCCCGGGTGTGTGATGAGCCCTAATGTGTGTGAGGTGCCAGGACGCCTCAACTTATGAAAATATTGTGCACATAGAAGAACTCATTTTGTTATTCCGTCTATATGTCCTTCAATTAGTTTATTATAGACAACGTCATATTTTTAACATGTCTCTTATCACTTGGTATGTCTTCATTTGAGGACAAAGATCCTCTCCATTTGAAATGGAACACTCCATTTAAAGTTAAGATTTTATTTCTTCTTATAATGGGAATATGCCATCTTAAATTTTAAATGACATGATGAAACTACTTTATATTTGCAATATTTAATTTGGATCTTAAAATCATTCAAAATGTAGAGGATTTCCTCTAGAAGATAAAATTTATTTTAATTTAAACTTAATTTTATAATGATTATAATTTATGTGCTTACAAAATATAAAAAGAATATCATATCATATATATTATATTAAAGTCGAAGAACAATTATAATCCAAATTAGTTTCTAATTGTTGTCTAATTTTGTGCTACTTGTTCAATATATTTTTCTTAATTTTAGTGCTAAGTGATCGATTCATAATACTCAGCATAAAAGTCAAGATGATCATCTAAGTAAGACTATCTCATCATCACTATTGTTGAATATCTCTATGCATAAACACTGGTTACAAACTAGTGTTAAAATAATTTTAGGTCATTTTTTAAAAACAAGTTGAAAGGGATTTGTATGTGTATATCACCCAAATATAACATGTTTATCATGAAGTTTCTCCCCAATAATGGTCCACATTCAACATTTGAAGCAAGTTCAGATTATGTACCATTACAAGTTTCTTTAACATAACTCATAAGAGACAAATGTTACATTGAACAGAGGAGAGAGGGAGAGTCAATTCAAAGCTAAAATTATCTGCTGAACATCAATCCATGGAATGATTAATACAAAAGAATCTGCAACATTGGCGTGGCAAAATATTTCTTAATTGCTTGGTAATTTTTGGCCTTGGCTAATTAGAGAGATGAATCTTCCACCTAAGTTTGAGGCTTGCAGAAATCTTCATCCCACTTCCCACAAAAGATGGCCTTACTTACATTAGTTAGACGAATACAAGGACCTCTCTCTGGCAATCACTTGAATTTCAAACAGTGGCCAAGAAGTTCTTGAGGCTTGTCAAATGTTTTTGATCCCTTTCTCTGCCAGACTTTCCTATTATAGCACAATCATAGGCCATAGCTTTATAAATAAGATCCCTCTTTCCATGGTATTTCCGGGCTTATTGCGTCTTTAAAAGCTTTGGCCTTAGTCATTTTGATCCTATCTTCCATGGATTTCCGGGCTTATCACGCCTAGCTATATCCATACGATGTGTAGCTTATATTGTGCTCTAGAAGAAAGAGATGGAAGTATCAATGCTGAAAGTGAAAGTGAAAGGATGAGAGAAAAGAAGATTTAGTAAATTTTCTTGTTGCCATATGTAGTGGAATTGAAATCAATGTGTCTGATTTGATGGAAACAAGCTATATAACTTTAGAACTAAGTTGATGTGTTCACAAGTAGTGGGTCCTGGTTAAAAAATGATACAATTTTATGTAGTTCTCAGATGTCAACTGTCTAGATATGACATACAGAGATAGAGAATGACAAAGAAATTTCCAAACACAATTTTGTGCTTACCCGCAAGCATTTATCAAATATAAGTATATAACCAAAAAATAAAAGTTCTGATCATTAGGACCAAGAAACTAATAGATGGTAAACAAATAGATTCGCTTTAAAAAGAGAAGTAAAATAAGAAATACTATGAATGCTCATTGTTCTGATGAATAGATTTATTCTAAGACCTGTCATCTCAAAACCAAGCATATGATACTAGGAATGTCAATGAATAGACATAATTGAATCAAAGGCGCTACTAATGGGCTGTAACAGCAAGATTATATTTTCATTTTTCAGTCTACAAAGAATTATGGCAATGCCTATCACGACTCACGAGACCGAATGTCCATACTTAACAAAAAAGAAAAAAAGATTGCACTTCAAAGTCTTTGTTATATTGCAATTGTACAACTATACTACAAGAGAGACTTTATTGTTCAATACGATTGGAATTTAAAAAGGTTCAAATTAATATGTATGCACTCATCTCCTAAAAGAGAGAATTAGATTGACAACAACAAACTGATTAAAAAGCCTTTCATAATCCATACAGTTCGAAGAATGAGGAACGGAAGTTTTTTTTTTAAACCCCTATTATACAGATATATTACTCTTGGATTTGAGATAAGGTTTAGTATTTAAATAGTGTGTTTTTTATTGAATAAATATTTCATTCCCTATTTAGATCAGGCGCATAAGGCACAAATCAGTACATAACAGGCTCAGAGATTAACTATTCAGGTTAACAAATGCTATTCCTTTCTCACTTCCAAATTGGGTCCCAATATTTACAATGTCAACACTGTTGGACCAATCCCTGCATTGAAGATTATATGTTTGTAAAAGCTCCTTATTCTTCTACTAGTGGATTATAAATAATCACATATAAATAGTAAACAAGCTGAAAAACATGAGACAAAGAATTGATATGCAGATATGATATAATACATAAGAGCTAACATTGATAAGAGGACTATGGTGCAGGACATACCACCCCAAGTGACATCGTCTGCCCAGTGAATGTGCATTTCTAGACAGACATCTGCTTATCTTCGTCTGATTACTGCAAACAAAACTCGTACACCAATTTTTTGGATAAATAATTCAGAAATGATTATCATAGAAAAGATTCTAAGTGAAAAATGTCGATATGAAAGTTGCAGCAGGTCCTCTAAAGAGTTTTTTAGGAAGAAGAAGGTAGGGATAAAAAAAAAAACACAAACATGCATAACATAATGGTCATTTTTTTTTAATTAGAAATGATATTTCAGCACCCACTGGCTTGTGTCATATGGCATGCAGCGGCAGATGCAAAATCTGAAAATGAGAACTGCGATTTCAATTAGCTTAGCCTAGAAATGAGAGACGTGGGTTCCAATTAGCTCAACGGGTAAAGTCTCTGATGGTTGTATAAGAGATCTGGGGTTCAATCCCCGCCTACACCAAAAACTTATTAGTGTCTTGGTCTGATGATAAAGAGCTATCATCAGGAGCGGACGCCATAAGTTGAAACTCTCTAAAAAAAAAAAAAAGAGACAATTAAAAAGGCTAAGCAGATTATTTAGGCTATTATTGATATGGTCCAACCTGGTCCAAGTAACAAAAATAATTCCATTATTTTTTTTTTGTTAGAAAAATAATAAAAAACTAATTCATTTTGATAATTCAATTTCCATAAATAATACTACTTTATTTCAATATGGCACACCATTATTTTATTCTATTTTTTAAGAGAAAAAACCTTGAGTTTAGACTAAAAACTAGATGATCATGAGGAATTTGAGCAGGACATAGCAGCTGCCTTGCAAAAATTTTAAAAAAAAATTAAAACCAAGGCCATTTAGAGAACCATGGAGTAAAAAATAACATTAGCAAAAAATAAATTAAAAAAGTATATGTTTGCTTTCTTTAAAATTAGAGAATACTTACAATTCAATTTTATGTTTACTTATTCTTAAAATACAAATATCTTCTAGTAAATCATTGATCCGATTTGACAATCTAGTAATCTCTTTTGAGATTATATTCACGTTTGATTTTTGAATGGGTGGATAAATAGGATGATTGGATGGGATTGGCAATGGAAGATGGGAGATAAATGAGCAACTAGAGATGGATGAAGCCATAACAAAGGCATTGAGAATTGAAAATTGAGAATTGAGATGGGTAAGCAGAGCTAGCAAGAAGGGTATTTATTCGTCAATGACATATACTCAAAATAAAAGCGTGACACACAAGTAATGTTAACTTTGGAAACTTATTCGAGCATTTATTGCAATTTTGGAAACAAAATAAATAGTAGTTTATCACATTACAATTAGCTACCAAATAAAAAAGGCCACTCTGATTTTCATGCTAGACATGCCTTACATGCCATTTTATGATCAATGCAATTTGATTGTCCAAAAATGACCATCCATATAATCCATCTGTATAATTTCTTACCAAAGCTAAAAAATGCATGCATGTTAGTTTTTACTTTTTCCCCATGTATAGCATATTTGTAATCTCTTGTCTGTCAAACTATTATTTTCACATAGCATCCTTATTCTAACCTCTAATTGATTATATTAGCAAAAAAAAACCTCTAATCAGTAATTTAGAGATATAAAATTATAAATCGTGTCAATATGGATAATGAAAATGCTTGATAGTAGCTTGTCTTCTAAAATATTCTTTGAGTACAACCTAAAGCTACTTCGCATGCTATTTAGATGATAAAATATGTGTCTTAAACTCAAAACCTAAATACAGTTTAGATTTTACCATGATAGTCCTCATACTATGAATCTCAAGAGTTTTTAGGATAACTTCATCGTAAAGTTTCTAAATATTCAATCACTTTGAAATAAATAGATTGGATTTTGCCAAATCATCAACATTTAAACAAACATTTGCTATTACTATTTTTTTTTATAGTATTTATTGAAATTATTAATGAGGGGTGCAAATCCACTATTCTATATTCATAGTCCCACCACCATGCACAATTGTTTTTTTATATACAAGATATAAATTCTCTTCTACTCTAATATAAGTGTATATGTATAAAGCTCCCTTCTAGAGACTTGAACTCCGGCTCTTACCCACCATATCCCACAAACATTTATACTTGTAGAGTGACTATCACATCTAGAGAGTGCAGTGATCACGCACCATTAAAGTGATAGTTATTTTACAAATATAAGTTCTTGTGGGGTGGGGGTAGGGGGACAAGAACTAGAGTTCAAGTCTTTAAAAAGCATTTCACACACACACACACATATATATATATATATACTTAGATAAAATTAGAGTATGATTTCTATCTCAAATTAAAAATAAAAAAATCACAATCCTCGTAGTCAATTGATTAGAATAGAGGTTGTCTTCAATTGCTTGTAAATGATCGCATGATCAATTGGTATCAGCAGAATAAATTTATTGATAAATTTGATCAACTTGTCAAAATTGGAATCAAACTTATTAACCCACATGAATTCGAAAGATATGGATAAAGGATATTTGGATCTATAAAAAAAGGGCCAACCAATACCCAACTAGTTAAAACAACGGTTGGATTAGGTTGGCATGTGGGCCATATGGATAAACCTGTTTTCTTTTTAGCTTCTTTCCTCTTTTTTTTTTAATAAAAAAAATAAACAAAAACAAACAAACTCAATTTCCTTAATTTTATTTAACTTTTTTTTAGAAGGCCTTAATTTTAGACTTGTGGGTAATATTTAATTAACTTATAGAACAATCATAGTCATAAAATCTAAAATTTCATTGACCCATTTCATTTACATTTATAAATTCTCACTTCAACTGTTTCTCCATTGCACCGATATGATGATCTCTCTCTCTCTCTCTCTCTCTCTCTCTCTCTCTCTCTCTCTCTCTAAATGTTGTCTTTTAGCATTGAACCCAAAACCCTCCACTCTTCCTACAATTCTTCACTTTTTTTATTTTTTATTTTATAGATGCAATACAATTCTTTACTTTAGTTACAAGTGATATCAATGATATTACAAATTTTACAATATTAACTTTATAAACTATGTTGGTTTCTTTAAATATAGAACAAAGAATGTAGTAAAAAATGTACTTATTATATTAAATTACATTATTAATGTGGTTCCAATAATAATCAGTATTACATCACTTTGTAAGTATTTTTATAATTAAACCATTAATCAAGCACATAACCAACCCACGTCGTCTAATATCTAGGTGCCGCTATGGATATATGTGGGTCAACTTGAGTTAAGTCATCACCCACGTTAGACCAACTCATCATTACTATTACATAATGTTTCATACATAAACACAAATTACAAATTTGTGTTAAAATTATTCTAAGTAACATTTGAAAAAATAGTCGAAAGAGATTTGTATCAATATCACCCAAATATAAGAGTACTCACATTAATCAATGTATAATAGCATAAGAAGTAAATTTTGCACATCTAACTTAAAAAATCACCCACATCGATTCATGTAAACTTATGTAAATTTATATTGTTGTTATAGTATCACATTTATCATGCAAGCTGAAAATTTGAAATTGGTAATATATGTATTAACCCAACATGATAAATATGTCAACCATGTTATGCAGTGTCGTGTTCATAGTTATCAAACTCGGATTGGCCCGACTAGTTAGACCAAAAACCCGGTGACCCACCCAACCTTCATGTAATTGAGTACCTCTACCCCACAAAACACAACCCAACCCAACCCGACAACATCATACAGCGCACGTGATTGTTACTCCACAAACTTTGCTCTGGTCGCCACTGACTTCACTCAAGCCACGCCTAAACACTTTGAGGGCGTTTGGTTTCAACGTCCACGTCCTGCGTTTACGTTTTGGTTTTTTTTTTTTTTTTCAGCGTGTCTGTCACTGTTCACTGGCCATGAACAGTGATTTTAGGCCAATGAACAGTACTTTTTTGGCATGAACAGTACTTTTTACACATTTAAAAATTATTTTGCTACAGTGTTTTCAGTTTTTAGTTTTTAGTTTTCAGCAATAAGTTCTATCCAAACAGACTCTGTGTGTGTTTTTGGCGGTTATTCTTTCTCTCCTTTAGACCATGTTGCTGCTAACCTGCGCCCGTCCCTGCTTATCATACGCACCCCCTCTGATGAAGCCAGCATTGCAATTTGGGCTTAAGACATTCATGATTCCTCCTGGGTTTGTCTTCCCCTTTCTTTTTTCCTTACTTTTATTAATATATCACATTGAATGTGTTTTTTTTTTCTTTATTGGGTAAGTTTAGGTTTTCATATATGATAAAATTTTAAAAATTAAGAAGAACAAAAAGTGAAATTTGAGTTTTCGTTCTCAAGTTTTGATAAGTTAATAATTTTGACAATAAAAATTTCAAAATCTATTAGTTTCATTAAAGAAAGAATATGAACAAAAAGAATCTCACAACATTTTCACATGAAGCTGAGGTGGCCATGGGTTTATGCAACATTGCTATGGACACAACAAAGTTAGTAACTTTTCTACAACTTGTTAAGTTGTCAGATTGTGATTAGTGTAACATCAGCTTTGTCAAATTACCGATTTTTTCAAAAGCTTAAGGGCTGTTTGGTAACGTTATTATAGTAACGTTGCTTGTATTTTTTGAAAATACATGTGGGTGAAAGAGTATATGAAAATATGAGTAATGTTGTTTAAAAACTAAAAATATGTGTTTAAACACATGTACTAAACGGGTTCTAAACTTTCAGAAGATGGTGAATTTATTCATTTAATTTAACAAGTTTCACTAATATCAACATGTTTATTGTACACAAATCATAACCTGCTGCCTAAGCAGTAATGAGAAATATTGTGAAATTTATTGTGTCTTTAGACTTATTCGAGTGAGTTTGAGGTGGTGGGCCCAAGTGTGTGATGAGCCCTAATGTGTGTGAGGGGCTAGGAGTAGACGCCTCAACTTGTGAAAATATTGTGCACATAGAAGAACTCATTCTATTATTCCATCTATTTGTCCTTCAATTAGTTTATTAGACCTTGTCAGATTTTTAACATGTCTTTTATCACTTGGTATGTCTTCATTTGAGAACAAGGATCCTCTCCATTTGAAATGGAACACTCCATTTAAAGTTAAGATTTTATTTCTTCTTATAATGGGAATATGTCATCCTAAATTTAAATGACATGATGAAACTACTTTATATTTGCAATATTTAATTTAGATCTTAAAATGTGTTCATTCAAAATGTAGAGGATTTCCTCTGGAAGATAAAACTTTATTTTAATTTAAACTTTATTTTATAATGATTATAATTTATATGCTTACAAAATATAAAAAGAATATCATATCATATATATTATATTAAAGTTGAAGCATAATTATAATCCAAATTAGTTTCTAATTATTGTCTAATTTTGTGTGTTATGTGTTCAATATATTTTTCTTAATTTTAGTGCTAAGTAATCGATTCATAATACTCAACATAAAAGTCAAGATGATCATCTAAGTAAGACTACGTCATCATCACTATTGTTGAATATCTCTATGCATAAACACCAGTTCCAAACTAGGGTTAAAATTATTTTAGGTCATTTTCTTAAAAACAAGTTGAAAGGGATTTGTATCTGTATCACGCAAATAAAACATGTTTATCATGAAGTTTCTCCCCAATAATGGTCCACATTCAACATTTGAAGCAAGTCCAGATTATGTACCAATAGAAGTTTCTTTAACATAACTCATAAAGAGACAAATGTTACATTGAACTGAGGAGAGAGAGAGAGTCAATTCAAAACTAAAATTATCTACTGAACATGAATCAATTGAATGATTAATACAAAAGAATCTCCAACATTGGTGAAGAAATATATTTCTTAATTGCTATGTAATTTTTGGCCTTGGCTAATTAGAGAGATGAATCTTCCACCTAAGTTTGAGGCTTGCAGAAATCTTCATCCCACTTCTCACAAAAGATGGCCTTACTTACATTGGTTAGATGAATATACAAGGACCTCTCTCTGGCAATCACTAGAATTTCAAACAGTGGCTAAGAAGTTCTTAAGGCTAGTCAAATGTTTTTGATCCCTTTCTCTGCCAGATTTGCCAATTATAGCACACTCATAGGCCATAGCTTCGTAAATAAGATCCCTCCTTCCATGGTATTTCCGGGCTTATTGCGTCTTTAAAAGCTTTAGCCTTAGACATTTTGATCCTATCTTCCATGGATTTCCGGGCTTATCGTGCCTGGCTATATCTATATGGCGTGTAGCTTATATTGTGCTCCAGAAGAAAGAGATGGAAGTATCAATGCTGAAAGTGAAAGGATGAGAGAAAAGAAAATTTAGTAAATTTTCTTGTTGCCATTGTGTCTGATTTGATGGAAACAAGCTATATAACTTTAGAACTAAATTGATGTGTGTGACAAGTAGTGGATCCCGGTTTAAAAATGATACAATTTTATGTAGTTCTCAGATATCAACTGTCTAAATATGACATACAGAGATAGAGAATGATGAAGAAATATCTAAACACAATTTTGTGCTTACCCTCAAGCATTTATCAAATACAAAGTATATTACCAAGAAATAAAAGTCCTGATCATTAGGACCAAGAAACTAATAAATGGTAAACAAATAGATTAGCTTTAAAAAGTGGAGTAAAATAAGAAATACTAGGAATGTTCAATGTTCTGATGAATAGGTTTGTTCTAAGACCTGCCATCTGAAAACCAAGCATATGATACAAGGAACGTTCAATGAATAGAAATAATTGAATCAAAGACACTCATAATGGGCTGTAACAGCAAGATAACAGTTTCATTTTCAGTCTACAAAGAATTATAGCAATGCCTATCACAAGACCGAATGTCCAAACTTAACAAAAGGGAAAAAATAAAGATTGCACTTCAAAGTCTTTGTTATATTGCAATTCTACAACTATACTACAAGAGAGACTTTATTGTTCAATAAGATTGGAATTTAAGAAGGTTCAAATTAATATGTATGCACTCATCTCCTAAAAGAGAGAATTAGATTGACAAAAACAAACTGATTAAAAAGCCTTCCATAATCCATACAGTTCAAAGAATGAGGAACGTAAGTTTTTTTTTTTAAACCCCTTTTATACAGATTTATTACTCTTGGATTTGAGATAATGTTTAGTATTTAAATAGTGTGTTTTTTATTGAATAAAATGTTATTCCCTATTTAGATCAGGCACATAAGGCACAAATCAGTGCATAACAGGCTCAGAGATTAACTATTCAGGTTAACAAATGCTATTCCTTTCTCACTTCCAAATTGGGTCCCAATATTTACTATGTCAACACTGTTGGACCAATCCCTGCATTGAAGATTATATGTTTGTAAAAGCTCCTTATTTTTCTACTAGTGGATTATAAACAATCACATATAAATAGTAAACAAGCTGAAAAACATGAGACAAAGAATTGATATGCAGATATAATATAATACATTAGAGCTAACATTAATAAGAGGACTATGGAGCAGGACATACCACCCCAAGTGACATCGTCTGCTGAATGGATGTGCGTTTCTAGACAGACATCTGCTTATCTTCGTCTGATTACTGCAAAGAAAAATCATACACCAATTTTTTGGATAAGTAATTCAGAAATGATTATCATAGAAATGATTTTAAGTGAAAAATGTTGATTTGCCAGTTATAGAAGGTCCTCTAAAGAGTTTTTGAGAAAGAAGAAGATAGGGATAAAAAAAAAACACAAACATGCATAAAATAATGGTCACTTTTTTAAATGGAAATGATATTTCAGCACCCCTTGGCTTGTGTCACATGGCATGCAGATGCAAAATGAAAATGAGAACTGGATTTCAATTAGCCTAGCCTAGAAATGAGAGACAGTTAAAAAGGCTGAGCAGATTATTTAGGCCATTATTAATATGGTCCAACCCGGTCCAAGTAACACAAATAATTCCATTATTATTTTTGTTAGCAAAAAAAAAAAACCACTTTATTCTGATAATTCAATTTCCAAAAATAATACTACTTTATTTCAATATGGCACACGGCACACCACCATGTTTGTTTCTTTACAAGAAAAAACCCTGAGTTTAGACTCAAAATCTAAATGATCATGAGAAATTCGAGCAGGACATAGCAGCCGCCATGCAAAAATAAAAAATTAAAACCAAGACCATTTAGAGAACCATTTAAGCAGGGCATAGCAGTCCCTAATAATAACATTAGCAAAAGAAAAAAATAAATAAAAGAAGTTTATGTTTGTTTTCTTAATCAATATAGAAACTTACAATTCAATTTTATGTTTAATTCTAATTGAAATATGAATTTCTTCTGGTAAATCATTGACCCGATTTGACAATCCAATAATCTCTTTTGACACCATATTTACGTTTGATTTTTGAAAGAGTTGATAAATAGGATGATTGGTTGGGATTGGCAATGGAAGATGGGAGATGGATGAAGCCATAACAAAGGCATTAAGAATTGAGAATTGAGATGAGTAGGCAGGGCTAGCATTAGCAAGAAGGTATTTATTCCCCAAGGACATATACTCAAAATAAAAGCGTGGCACGCAAGTAATGTCAACTTTGGAAACTTATTTGAGCATTTACTGCAATTTTGGAAACAAAATAAATGGCAGTTTATTACATTACGTATAGCTTCCAAATAAAAAAGACCCCTCTGATTTTCATGCTAGACATGCCTTACATGCCATTTTATGATCAATGCAATTTGATTGTCCACAACTGACTATCCATATATTCCATCAGTTTAATTTCTTACCAAAACTAAAAAATGCATGCATGTTAGTTTTTACTTTTTCCCCATGTATAGCATATTTGTAATCTCTTGTCTGTCAAATTATGATTTTCACATAACAACCTAATTCTAACCTGTAATTGGTAGTTTAGAGATATAAATCGGGTCAATATGGATGATGAAAATGCTTGATAATAGCTTGTCTTCTAAAATGTTCTTGTACAACCTAAAGCTACTTCTCACACTAATTAGATGATAAAATATGTGTCTCAAAACCTAAATACAGTTTAGATTTTACCATGATAGTCCTCATACTATGAATCTCAAGAGTTTTTAGGATAACTTCACCTTAAAGTTTCTAAACATTCAATCACTTTGAAATAAATAGCTTGGATTTTGCCAAATCATCAACATTTCAACAAAATGTTTTCTATTACCATTTTTTTTTAGCATTTATTGAAATTATTAATGATGAGTAAAATTTTAATTCACAGTCCTATCACTACGCACCATTGGAGTGGTAGTCACTCTACAAGTATAAGTTCTTATGGGCAAGGACGGACTCAGGATTTTAAGATAGCGGGGTCCGGAGTATAAAGGAAAAAAAAATTCAAATAGGCATCCATTTAGTATTAAAAAATTATAAATACTCTCCATAAAAAAAATTATAAATACTCAAAATTGTTGTTTCTAAATACATTAAGATGCAATCATTTACCAACAAAGACAAACAAAAATAAAATAATGTCTTTTTTTAATACTAGGCTAGCTAAGATTTTTTTTTTTTTTTTTTTTTGATTGAAGTTAGAGCATTCACATTGATTGTGCTAAAAATTTTGGCTTTTAGCACATCAAAAAGTTACTTTATCTATTTTACCACCTCACTTTATACAATACACTTAATAGCAAATGTTCTATTTTTTTTTTTATATAACTTCATTTAAAATAATATAAACAATTCAATAAAATAATAAAAGAAGCGAGGGAATTTGATTTTTTCAATTGAAGGAAGAGATATAATCTTAATAACATATTGTATTTTATTTTTAACAACTTGCTATAGTCAACTAATATTTATACCAATTTACTGTAGTTGCGCAAAAAAATTGGTTTTAGCTTCCCCAATAACACATAATATTTTGATTTTTTGGTGGTAAAATAGTGTTTTTTGCTAAAATACAATCACCATTTTGAATATTTTTATTTATTTTGTTAAAATTTTTGGCTAGATAGTTGCTATTTGGGTGAGGGTAGTTAGGCTTATCATGGAGAAAGGTAACCTAAGATTTTGAAAGGGACCTAATTACAAAAATAAAAAATATTATAACTAAAAAAAAAAAATGGACCCAGGGGGCCCAGGCCACCATGTGGGTCTGTCCCTGCTTGTGGGGGTAGGGGTAGAGGGACAAAGACTAGAATTCAAATTTTCATAAAGGCATTTCACATACCTATACACTTAGATTAAATTAGAGGATGATTTATATATTAATTTTTTATATAAAAAAAAAAAAAAAAAAAACACAGTCCTCATAGCCAATTGATTAGAATAGAGGTTGTCTTTAATTGCTTGAAAATGACAGCATCATCAATAAGTTAGCAGAATAAATTTATTGATAAATTTGGTTAACTTGTCAAAATTGGAATCAAACTTATTAACACACCTGAATTCGAAATATATAGATAAGGGATATTTGGATCCATAAAAAAGGGCCAACCAATATCCAACTTGTTAAAACAACGGTTGGATTAGGTTGACATGTGGGCCATATGGATAAACCCATTTTCTTTTTATTTTCTTCTCCATTTAAAAAAAAAACTCAATTTCCTAAATTTTGGACTTTTTTTTTAGAAGGCCTTACTTTTAGACTTGGGGTAATATTTAGTAATTAACTTACAGAACAATCAGCCTTCTCAAAAAAAAAAAAAAAAAAAACTAACAGAACAATCATAGTCATAAAATTTAAAAAATTCATTGATGCATTTCTTTCACATTTATTAATTCTCACTTTAATTGTTTCTCCATTTCAGTATTTCACTAATATGATATCTCTCTCTCTCTCTCTCTCTCTCTCTCTCAATGTTGTCTTTTAGCATCGAACCCAAAACCCTCCTCTCTTCCTACAATTCTTCACTTTAGTCAATAAGTGATGTGAATGATATTACAAATTTTATAATATTAGCTTTATAAACTAAGATTGTTTCTTTTAAACATATGACTAAAAATGTAGTTAAAAATGTACTTATTATATTTAATTACATTATTGATGTGGTTCCAATAATAATCATTATTGCATCCCTTTGTAAGTATGTTTATAGTTTTTTCTTTTTCTTTTTGAGAGGAAGATGTTTTTATAGTTAAACCATTAATATCTTTATTCTTTAACATTTCCCCATGGTTTTAAAAACAAGAATGGACAAAAAATTGTTTTTGTCCCTGGTTTTTGACCGATTTTGCTGGACCGAACTAGTGCCCAGTACCTAATTGAACCAGTTAAACTAACAAGTTCAGTTTGATTTTTAAAATAGTGAGTTTTCCATCGTCAAACACATAACCATCCCATCTCATCTAATCTCCACATGCCACTACAAGTATATGAGTCCACTTGGGTTAAGTCATCACTTAAGTAAATTCAGCTCATCATTACTATTATTGAATGTTTTCATATATAAACACTACAAACTAGTGTTAAAATTATTCTAAGTAACATTTTTAAAACGAGTTGAAAGGTATTTGTATCTATATCACTCAAATATAAGAGTACTCATATTAATCAATGTATAATAGCAGAAAAAGTAAATTTTGCACATCCAACTTAAAAAATAACCCAAAGCAATCCATATAAAATTGTATAAATTTAGATTGTTGTTATAGTATCACGTTTCTCATTCGAGTTGAAAATTAAAAATTGGTAACATATGTATTAACCCAACATGATAAATATGTCAAGCATGTTATGCAGTGTCGTGTTCATAGTTATTAAACTCGGACCGGCCCAACCAGTTAGACCGAAAACCCAATGACCCACCCAACCTTCATGTAATCGAGTACCTCTACCCACAAAACAAAACCCAACCCGACAACATCGTACAGCGCACGTGATTGTTACTCCTCAAACTTTACTCCGGTCGCCACTGACTTCACTCAAAAGCCACGCCTAACACTTTGTGTTGTTTTGGCGGTTCTTCTTTCTCTTCTTTAGACCATGGTGCTGCTAACCTGCGCCCGTCCCTGCTTAACGTACGCACCCTCCTCCGATGAAGCCAGCATTGCAATTTGGGCTTAAGACTTCCATGATTCTTCCTGGGTTTGTCTTTCCCTTTTCTTTTTTCTTTACTTTTATTAATATATCACACTGAATATTTTTTTTTTTTCTCTTATCTTTATTGGGTAGGTTTCAGTTTTCATATATGATAAAATTATAAAAATTAAGAAAAAAAAGGTCTGAAATTTGAGTTTTCGTTCCTCAAGTTTTTAAAAAAAGTTAATAATTTTGTCAATAAAAATTTCAAAATATATTAGTTTCGTTTGAGAAAGTATATGGGCACAACATTTTAACATGAAGCTGAGGTGGCTTGTGAGTTGTGGTGGCCATGGGTTTGTGAAACATTGCTATGAACACAACAAAGTTAGTAACTTTTTCACAACTTGTTAAGGTGACAGATTGTGATCAGTGTAACATCAGTTTTGTCAAATTACCGATTTTTCCAAAAGCTTAAGCTTTCAAGAGATGGTGAATTTATTTATTTAATCTAACAAGTTTCACTGGTATCAACATGTTTATTGTGCACAAATCATAACCTGCTGCCTAAGCAGTAATGAGAAATATTGTGAAATTTATTGTGTCTTTGGACTTATTCAGGTGTGTGTGAGTGTGAGGTGATGGGCCCGGGTGTGCGATGAGCCCTAGTGTGTGAGGTGCCAGGACGCCTCAACTTGTGAAAATGTTGTGCACATAGAAGAACTCATTTTGTTATTCCGTCTATTTGTCCTTCAATTAGTTTATTATAGACCATTTCAAATTTTTAACATGTCTTTTATCACTTGGTATGTCTTCATTTGAGAACAAGGATCCTCTCCATTTGAAATGGAACACTCCATTTAGAGTTAAGATTTTATTTCTTCTTATAATGGGAATATGTCATCTAAAATTTTAAATGACGCAATGAAACTACTTTATATTTGCAATATTTAATTTGGATCTTAAAATGTTTTCATTCAAAATGTAGAGGATTTCCTCTGGAAGATAAAATTGGTATCTTTTGAATTTTTCAGAGATGAATTTTAATTTGAGGAGTAAAAATATAACTTGGACTACATTTTAGGGACAAGAAGTATATTCTAGCCTTTAAGAGAAGAGAAAAAGAAAAAAGAGCTAAATTCCTAGGAGAAGAAAGATTTACAGCTGAACTGACTCAGGAAATTGTAGCATTGCAGTACTTCCAAGGAATTTGAGAATTGGAACATTGGTTTCTTTTAGAGTAAGTGCAATGGGGTCTAAACGATCCCTCTTGAATTCATCAGTGCCTGTCTCATCTTCGATAGTTGAGGACAAGAAAGATAAGAAACTGAAAGGGTCAATCAGTACAAACCAAGATTTGGAGAAGGGTGCTGTCAAGGTTGTTTATTTTTGCCTTTGTTCTCTGTAATATGTCTTATGGTCATTCTGAATTTGTATTGATTAAGATTTGTTTGATATGTAGGAAATTGGTGTTAAAAGCTCTTTAGGTGAGATTCAGAGATTTAAGGATGACCCGGCAAAAATTGAGACAATGACAGTTCAAGAGCTTCGAAGTACATTGAGGTAAGTAGAAGTTTATGTGCTTTGTGAGTGAAATGTGGTTCATTGTATTTTTGAGAGTTATTGACTTTTGGAAATGGTCTCTATTAGTATGCTTTCCTGTGGATGATGATATTAGAAATGGGTTATTGATAAATTGGAGGAGGTACATTTCAGCTGTATGTCTTGTAATTTTAAGTGATTTATTATGATTTTGATTTGTCAGGAGTGTAGGAGTTCCTGCTAAAGGATGTAAACGCGACCTTGTGTATGCTTTGAAGTGTTTCGTGGACACGAAAATAGATGGTATTCCTACACTTTATACTGGCATCATGTATTGTGGGTGTTGAGGACATGTAACAAAAACAAGAGATTTTTTCTAGATAATCAACTAGTTATTCCAAGCTTTCTAATCTATTCATCGTTGTTCTCTAAACCCTATTGGTGTGCATAGGCAATTTGCTTATTTATAATGGTTAGAAGTTTCTTACATTTGCAGGTGAAAATTCTCTGGCGGTAGAAGGACATGTATCCTGCGTTTCTGCTGAAAGTATGTCCATACAAAGTAAGGTTAAAAATTTATCTGAGGAAGAACATGTTGAAAATGTCAACACTGATTTGGAGGTTCCCTCTCTTCCACGGCACAAGGGAAGAATAAAGAAATCTGTAGCTAAGGGAAATGCAGTTAAAGTTGATGCTAAAATGGTCACTACGAAACAAAAGCTGTCAATCAAATCTGATGGGGTTTCAGGTGCTGTAGAATTTATAAATTTTTTTTCCCTATCGAGTCTAGTAATGCTATGAAATGATAAAGATTTTTGGAGCTTATCTCTCTCTCTCTCTCTTGCCCTTGACCCTCTCAATGGTGTGCTTTATTGTTACTCTGCGCCTTCAATTCATTTAACTTAGATGGTGTGATTATGCTGGGGTTATTGTTGCTAGGTGGGAAGTTCTCACAGGCAAAGAGAACTTCAGAGATTGTTACTGAAGTTGTTAACGGTGATGAAGTTAATTTGCCCATTGTAAAGACTGAACCATGGACAATTCTTGCCCACAAGAAGCCTCAGAAAGGTTGGATCCCTTATAATCCGAGAACCATGAGGCCTCCACGTCTTACCAGGGATACAAAGTATGTGAAGCTTATGTCTTGGAATGTCAATGGATTAAGGGCTTTATTGAAGTTAGAGGGGTTTTCTGCACTGCAACTTGCTCAAAGGGAAGATTTTGATGTGTTGTGCTTGCAAGAGACCAAATTGCAGGCAAGTTTATAAATGCGTATTTTGTTTCTTGAGGTTAAAAACTTCATGTAAAAGATAAATCAAGGCCGGTATGTTCATTAGAACAAATGATATGTTTCAGTAAGTTTGAGTTTTTGGTTAATTTGCCCCTTAGATAGCTATTAAACTACCACTTATCCCAAACTTTAAGAGTTGATAGGAAATGGTGAATTTAATCACATAACCACTATTTTTTGACATTCTCCCTTACACGTGGGTCCAGACTTCCCCTTAAAATGGTGTCCTACACATGGAATTTTTGAACTTTTTAAATGGAGGTAGAGTAGAGACATGGTTTGATTTGGGACTATTTCTTTAATACCATAATAAATTACCACTTGTACTAAAAGCTTAAACTAATAGAAATGATGAATTCAATCACTTAATCATTATTTTTCTAACAATAAACATTGCAGAACATATATGCTAAGAATTTGAATTGATTACATTAACATTTTCTTGTATATAGAGGATTCACTTAGGGTAGAAGGCAGAAAGATGGGAGAAAGAATTAAGTTATGTGAATCTTAATTTACTTTCAAATTGTGAGCCATACTAATTCCTCCCCCCCCCCCCCCCCTTCCACCCACTCTCTTTCTCTGGATGGTGGTTAGATTATCAGGAACAGTTCTGAAGCTATCCAACTGTTACCAATACGTAGTACTAAGACTATTTTTGGGCACATATTTAAGGTGATAACACAAATGCACGCTTGAAAGGAGTGGTAATGGTTAATCTATTATTGGAAGAGCCAGCCAGATTAAATTTGATTAGTTCTTAATGCACGAGCTAAAAGTCTTGACTGGGCCCCTAATTAATGGCCTTTAATAGTTAAGTCATGTGTTGACTGGAGCGCCCCCCCCCAAAAAAAAAAATTTTCTGGTAAAAGCAAGCAAGGAAATGTTTAAGCACCTTATGGTGCACTGCCATGTCCTACTAGAATTAGATGAAGTATTGGCAAGTAATTCCCATATCATATGTTAGATCCATGTCAGAGCCTGAGCTTGGTAGTTAAGAGGCAGTTTCTCTTTAGGGGAACTAGAGTTTTTTCAAAAAATTTCTTACCAAAGCTTGTGTTCGTCTGATTTAATTTTGAAGTATTTGTTTGGCTCATAATTTGTTTGTAATGTATATAAATTGAAGTTTGAAAAGTAGTGAACATTATTCAGACACTTGGTGGTCTTCATTACCTCTACATCTTTCTTTAAATTCACTAAAAAAGTAAAATTGTGCTACCCTAGTAGACGGGATGTATACAAGAGAAAGCCCCAATTTTCTTTAATAAAAAAAAATTGTTATCTAAAGTTCATAATATCACAAAATTCCAAATATTTTGAGAAGAAATTAAAAAATTAGTTGACATCCACTCTTAGAGCAATCTCAAAGATAAAAACTTCAATTTCCTTACTGACAGCTCATTCCTTTCAAAAGTTCTCGCATTCCCTTTCTCTTCAAATACTCCACATTAAACCCAAAGGAATGAACTTCTTTTTTTTTTGATAAGTCCCAAAGGAATGAACTTTCAAAGTTTGATGTTATGCCATTTGCCAAAATGTCCTTTCCAGCTCACCAGTAGATCAACCTCGGTTCTTGGTGTCACTCACTTAACTCCAAATACACAATATACAAGGGTTCTCATTTCCCAAGCAATGTAAACGTAAGAAAAAATGATTATTTTATTTACCTCTACATCTTTATTTGATTGTCTCCCTTTTTAACTGCACTTTCATGGAACAGGAGAAGGATGTTGAGGAAATCAAGTATCTCATAGATGGCTATGACAATACCTTCTGGACTTGTAGTGTTTCCAAACTTGGTTATTCTGGAACAGCAATTATATCAAGGGTATGGCTTTTCTTTTCCAAGAACAGGTTGTCAATTTATTTCTTTAGGACTTCAAGTAGATTGCTATATATGTGATTTTACATTGTGCATTCCTTCTTTTAAATTTTATTATTTTAAATGATTTCCTAAGTGAATAAAATTAAATTGAAAAAAAAAATTAATAGATAACAATGAGTTTGATGATAACCTGGAAATTTCTTTTGTCAATTTGAGGTTATCATGATAAAGCTGTGACCTTGAGAAAAGAACCATGGTCTCCACTGCTGCATAGTATATAATTTTTCTGCAACCAAGGTCTTGCACACCAGTCGTTTTTTACTAAACCTGTTTGTAAATGCTAATAAATAATTAACTGGATTTATGAATGATGTTAATCATTCTTCCATTTCATGAATATCTGCTGCCTCTCTATATAAATTGCAAGAAAACCTTTTGCTTTTAATAATAATCTTTGTTTGTTGGTTTCTGATAAATTATCACTTTTCTGACAGGTAAAGCCACTTTCAGTCAGATATGGCCTAGGCATATCGGATCATGATAGTGAAGGGCGGCTTGTGACAGCAGAGTTTGATTCATTTTATCTGTTAAATGGATATGTCCCCAATTCTGGAGATGGCTTGAAAAGACTGGTATTTGACCTCAAGCATTATATCACTCGTAGTTGTTTTCTTTTCTGGACTAATGACTGTTCTTCTGATTCTAGTCATACAGGGTTACAGAATGGGACCTGTCTCTGAGCAATTACATGAAAGTAAGCATGCTTTTATGTGTCCTCTCTCTCTCTCTCTCTTATAAATATTTTTTATGTCATTCGCTGTATGCTCCATTTCCATGTCTCCTAGTTTGTTTATTCATGCCGCTCTCAGATTTTTGTTTTTGTATTTTCCTGCTTTTAGATACAAGCAGATTCCTTTGTTGTTCATGTTGGATGTATCTCACTCTGTCATAAAAATAAAATAATCCAAAAAGTAAAGTTTTTTGGCAGCATACACTAGTAGATTGAATGATGGGGATTGATTTCTCTACTGAAAGCTTAGTGCTCAACAATCATACAACAACATAGTTTTACATGTCTTGATGAGTTTTAATCAGATAAGAGTTTACCTAAGATATAGTTTTAAACAGCCTATGAGCTTAAAAGCAACAATGCATGAAATGCATACATGTGTGTAAGTGTATTATTATTGAGGTCCAAAGTTCTTTGTTGTTAACTATTATTTTACTTAGTTTTATGGTAAAACTTAATGCTTATGGTGTTTTTCATGCTTGACACAGGAGCTGGAAAAGTCAAAGCCTGTCATTTTGACTGGTGATCTGAATTGTGCTCATGAAGAGATAGACATATTTAACCCTGCTGTAAGTGATCCAGATTTTCATGTTGTGTATGAATCCCCCCTGCCTGGTATTGAAACCTTGGAAAATGGATGCAGACCAAGAAAATATTCCAAAAACACTCTAGTAATTTTAACCCCAGGCTGTCAAAAGTAGAAAATAAGGATAAAGAGATGATGTTAATAAGAGCAAGAGCCTGTATTAAAGATGCAGATAGTTCTATCTTTCTCACTCCCATGTGGTGTTTAACCTTTTAAGGGGTTGTTTCTTTAAAAGCCTGAGGCTTTTGATTTTCTTCCTCCTGTATTTGCAGTGTTTACATGTTAAATGAAGATTTCTATGATTATTTATTCATATATTTATTTAAGTTTATGACAAGTGAAAACTTGTAGGGCAAGAAGAGCTGTTTTGAAGAATTTCAAAATTAGCATATTTATTTAAGTTTATGACAAGTGAAAACTTGTAGAGCTAGAAGAGCTGTTTTGAAGAATTTCAAAATTAGCCAGAAGAGATGAGAAATATCTGTAACATCGTGCCATGAGATATATAACCTTTGGAGTACCTAAGATATATATTCCAAAATGCAGCCCAAGGGTGATTTTCAGTTTTGGTTCTTCTTTGATATGATAAACAGCAGTTACAGTCTCAACCAACTAGAAAAAGTTTGTCTCCAAACCACTTCAGAGGAAAATTCCTTCAACCCACAACATGGTGATTGATAAATCATCCACATGTACTTTTAGTCATATGACCTATTTAATGAGTTATGTAACTTGTTTAATAGAATACACATAGATGGTTTTATGTTTTGCCACGTAATGGGTTGGAGGAGATTCCTTCAAACCAGTTTGGATGAGTTTTTGTCCCATAACTATGTTGTAAACTTGCTGTGGTTGGCTTATTCTTGCATTCAGTGTCAGTTTCAATTCCAGAGTTACAATTTCTTTATTTTTGCATCAATCCATAGGGAAATAAAAGAAGTGCTGGGTTTACCGATGAAGAAAGGAAATCATTTGGAACAAACTTCTTATCAAGGGGCTTTGTGGATACATTTAGAAGGCAACACCCAGGCGTTGTTGGCTATACTTACTGGGGTTATCGGCATGGTTTACGCAAAACAAACAAAGGTATTCCTCAGCCAACATTCATAAATCTAGTTGCTATTTTTTTCTCATTGACTTTGATATTTCAGGAGTACATAACTCCATCCCTCTATGATTACATTTTGTGCGAACACATTGTTATTTCATTCCGAGGATACATATATCCTTACAAAAGTATTTTGAAACCAAATCACGGAGGTCGGGTTTCAATCTTTTGTTGCATTGAACAATGAACCTATAGCTTTGTAAAGATTCCTCAAGGTTTAATTTTTAATGTGTTTAAATCAGTATTCCTATTGTCAGTATTCCTCTAGTTAATGTGTTTAAATCAGTGTTCCTATTGTCCCAAGCCCCTTGAAAAAATTATTTTTGTTCTTGCATTTAACTGGATTGTATTTTGATACAGGGTGGCGGCTAGACTACTTCCTTGTCTCAGAATCCATTGCAGACAAGGCTTATGACTCATACATTCTCCCCGATGTTGGCGGTAGTGATCATTGTCCTATTGGCCTTATCCTTAAGCTTTAGCTCACCCTGATGGTAGGAGGGCTAGTAGCAACTGTTGCCCGCTTGGCACTTGGCCTCGTATTCAAACTTTTAGTTTTTCCGACCTGTTAAAGCCAATATTTTGGGGATGTTAATATTCTTTTGGGCTTAAGATTATGTGATCAACCTAAATCAGAACAAACAGAACTAGTAAGTAGTTAATGGTGGAGGAGTACAAGTGAAAATTTTGTAGAGCTTGTTTTGCCACTGTGCTAACAAAATTTCAGGTGTTCTAATGGTTTTTACATTAATCTAGTTTTGTCAAGAAGCTTTTATTATTATTATTATTATTATTAAGGTTGCTGTAATTTATACAGGAGGTTGAATTATGGAATATTTGTAGTGGGTGGAAATTGAAAAGTCATGAAAATTTGAGATTTCCTACTGTAGAAACCATTCATTGACAATACTTGTATCGCCCAAAAATAAACCCAGCATCTTTTGAAGTACCTTGAGAACTTGACCCAAGTGAGATCTTAAACCTAAAAAGGGGCATATTCTATGCGGTTGGTGTATGCTTTACTCTCAAGCTAGTTAATAATATACTAGCAATAATTATGTCTAAGTACCATGGTTTCCTTTCACTTTTGAAGTTGTCAAAAGTCCATTTTTTAGTGTTAACAGTTAACAACATTGTTGAGCATTCACAAAATGGCCATGTTTTCTATTATCAGATTATGCATGATTCTCTTGTTATTATTATATAAACCAAAGCCTTTGAAATTATTAATTATATGTTTTTTTTTATTTAGAATCATTTTAAATTATATGTCAAGTGTATTATTTACATGTCGAAATGAGGTAGACATGTTTTATGTATGATTGTGATTATTCTTAATCACACTTGTGCATATATAAGGAATTATAAGTTAGGCGTTGTTTTTTTTTTTTTTGTTGGAGGAAAGGAATTATAAGTTAGTTTGAATGGAAACAAGTTTTAAGCATAAAATATTGGGCAAATTACACTTTTGGACCTCCAATAATACAAGTTTCATCCTTATATAATTAAAGTGTCATCCTTATATAATTAATTTTGTTTCTCAACTATTAATTGTATTTATCTTGTTTCTTGGCAAGGAATATTTTGATTCTACTTTCAAATTCAAGTCCTTTTTAAAGATGATTGAGTGGTACATATCAAAATCTCACAATATTTTCACAACACCCTTATTTCGAGTTGTGGTGAGTTTTGATATTATCTATTTTTATTTTATTTTATTTTATTTTATTTTGAATATAATAAATAGACAAATTAACTTGTTGTAAAAATGTTATGAAATTTTGTTATTATTGTAAAAGAACTCAAATTGATGAATGAAATTTCAAAAGTTGAAATACGGAATTTAATGTATAGAGATGAAATTGAAGTCATGACAAGTGAATGGAGTATCAAAAATTGTATTTTGGCTTACAAGTATTTTGACAATTTTTTTGTTAGTCATGTATTTTGTAATAAATATTTGACTTTTTGTTAATTTTGACAGATATCCTAATGATGTGAGATAAAACAGTTATCATTATTTTTTTTTTCTTGAAAAAGCAGTTATCATTATTATTATTATTATTTTGATAACCAGCAATTATCATTAATTGTTAAGAGTGACATTGCTGATTTTTATAGTCTAAGTTACTACCTTGCAAGTACACCATATTTAATGGGAGAAAGTGACTCTAAAACCATATTTAATGGGGAAAAAGTGAATATAGAATGATACTTAGTAGTGCTCACTAAGCATTAGCAATGGCATAATAAAAATTCTATAAACACCATAACTTTTTTTTTATAAAAAAACCCATATCTAATTATTGTGATAGATTATTAGTAGTAGATAAAAAAGTAATGTTAATAGTAAGTACAAATAAAAATTAATAAAAATTTGCCAACTCAACTATTGTGAAATTTTTTATATATATAGTATTGCTTATGAAATAACAATAGTTAGTGGGTGAAAGATGACATATAATGTATTGAGCATATGTAATCATTTTCTTGTAAGAGAGGCAATATCATGTATTCTAATATGTAACATTTCTTTTACATTGTGTCAATTAGGTGGATGGTAATAAGAAAAATATATTACATATTGTGGGGAGTAAAAGGACCCAAGTGGGCATATGGGCCTTTGGACTGTAGCATGGAGGGCCGACCTGCTCCAGAGTTAAGAATTTGTTAACTCTGCGAATTGGCCCATCCGCCGAGGGTCCGAGGATACAGCCGAGGGCGAACTTCTCCTCGGACAGATCCAAGAGAACTCAAAGTTTCATTATGAAGGTCAAGGCACAGCTCTGGAAAGACTAATGGTTAAAGGGGGAAACCCTGAATCTTCGAGGTACATCGGTGTTAGAAAAATACCAAAAGAAAAGGCTACCACCTCCACATTAAAGACTCTGCACCTATCTCCCTAACCGCATTAATGGGGAAGTGACCCCTGAACAGTAGAATTGAAACTTCTGGTCATTATTCAAAGGCACTAAGAAAAGAAATATCTAGGGGAGAGGAGGTTGGAGCAACACGTGGATAAAGTATCAGAAAAGAAGTATTTAAGGGGGATGAACGCCAGAAAAAAGGGGGCGGTCGGTAACTAAGAAAGAAATTAAGAATTGTAACTTTTAAGAGAGAAAGAGAAATAATACAGAAGTAGTCCTCAGCTTACGTCCGAGGAGGTCTATTTGCAATTATCATTTGTTATTTACAAGTGTTTGTAACTCTTAGCCTGTTATCAAGTTCTCAGTACCTCTAACCTAGATTTCAAGCCCACACTCTACAAATTTTATTGTTTAAGGCTCATTGGACCTGAGCTCGTAATTGTCTTTGGATCCAGGTGCAATTGTGCACTTACAATTAGCGCCATCTGTGGGAAATCTAGTCTAGAAGGAGTTGGGATACTATGGCAGGCCTGGGTTCTCACCATGCAGAGTCACAGGGATCACAACCGGAGGATCTTTTTGAGCGTCTTGAGCGTCGAAGGAATCGTGAGAGAAGTGTCCATACAGAATACCCCGCGGCTAGCCATACTCATGTAGGGGGTAGCACCACCCATGAGGATGGTGCTAAAGCCATGCAGAAGGAGATTAATCGTTTGAAGAGAAAGCTACGCCGCGCCAGACGTAGGTCTTCACTATCCTCATCTAATCCTTCCTCAGAGGAGGTCCGAGGAGGTAGCCACAGTTCAAGATCATACTCACCCCCCAGTGCAATGTCCTCTGGTGAGGAGGACGACCAGCCAGCTCGCAGACGCAAGAAGCTTCCTTCTAGGGGCTTAGGGAATGATGCTATGAGCCGGGCGTTGCACCAACTCTCCAAATCTCCATTCTTACAGAGGATTGAGAAAAGGAGGCTTCACAGGAGGTTTACCCAGCCCACCTTTACCATCTACAATGGTCGAACTGATCCGGTGGAGCACGTGAGCCACTTTAACCAGAGGATGGCGGTGCACTCTCATAATGAGACTCTGATGTGTAAAGTTTTCTCCTCTAGCTTGGGACCTGTTGCTATGAGGTGGTTCAACGGCCTTAAATCAGGGTCTATAGGTTCGTTTGGGGAGCTCACTAGAGCATTTGCTTCGTGGTTCATTACGTGTAGCAGAGTACCTCGGCCATTGGACTCGTTGCTATCCATGACCATGAGGGAAGGGGAGACGTTGAAAGCATATTCCGACCGGTACTGGGAAATGTTTAATGAAATAGATGGTGACTTTGATGAGGTGGCGCTCAACACCTTTAAGGTAGGCCTTCCTATTGATCATGACTTGAAAAAGTCTTTGACTAAAAAGCCCGTCCGCAGCGTACGCCGCCTCATGGATCGTATTGATGAATACAAAAGGGTAGAGGAAGACCAGCAGCAAGGAAAGGGTAAGGAGAAGGTTATCCCGCAGGAGAGAAGGGATTTCAGGTCGGACAGATACCATAACAACAAGCCGAGGAGAGATTATGTCGGGCAGTTCGGCTCGGTAGCACCTCAGGCCGTGAACACTGTGTTCCGAGAACCAGTGCACCAACTGCTGGAGAAGGTTCGTAAGGAGCCCTTCTTCAGGTGGCCTAGTAAGATGGTAGGAGACCCCGCGAAGAGGAATCAGAACCTCTTTTGTCAGTACCATTAGGACGTGGGCCACACTACCGAGAACTGTCGGACCCTTTGGAACCACTTGGAGCAGTTGGTCAGTGAAGGAAAACTAAAGCAGCACTTGTGTCAACCTGGTGGATAGGGCAGCCAATCTGGCTCGAACAATCAGAAGAATAATCCATCTCGGCCGGCATTGGGAACAATTAACATTATCTTCGCTGCACCTAGCAGGACTGGCTCAGGTCCCACTAGGGTGATGGCGGTTTCCCATTCTCAGGCCGAGGAGGCAGGCTGGAGGCCGAAGAAGTTGAAGGTGACTTTACCCGTCTTGGGATTTTCGGAGGAGGATAAGGTTGGTACCATTCAACCCCATGACGATGCTCTTGTGGTCACTCTCAGGATAGGGAGCTACGATGTGAAGAGAGTGATGATTGATCGTGCGCGGTGCGGTATATCATGTACCCTTATTTATATAAGGGGCTAAGGCTGAAGTTGGAAGATCTTACCCCTTATGACTCGCCACTCATAAGCTTCGAAGGAAGGGCCGTTGTGCCGAAGGGACAAATTCGTTGCCCGTCCAATCCGGCCGAAACGGCCGAGGTGGATTTCATTGTGGTCGACGCGTACTCCCCATATACGCCATCCTCGCCAGCCGTGGCCGCACGCTCCGGAGCCGTCTCCTCTACCTTGCATGTTAAGGTTAAGTTCCCCTCGGGGGAGTATGTTGAGGAGATCCTCGGCAGCCAATTGGTGGCCAGGCAATGCATATCGGCCGCAGTGCTTCATCAGACAGAAGCCGAGTCATCAGCTTTGTCCATCCAAGAGTCATAGCAATTAACAACTCCGGATGCACCTCGGAGCGGTGACGGGGAGAGGAGGCATTTGTCGCGAGGAGTTGCAGAAGTTTTGATAGCAGATGACCCAGAGAGGTTCTTCCAAGTTGGCATACGTTTGCCACACCAGGAGAAGATGGAGTTGTTGGAATTTCTGAAGGACAATATTGATGTTTTTGCGTGGGAACCTTATGAGGCTCCAAGCGTAGATCCGAGCTTCATTTGTCATCGTTTAAACGTCAACCCTGCCATTATTCCGAGAAGGCAGCCACCTCGGTGTTCTTCCAAAGAACATTTCGAGGCTGTGAAGGAAGAGATGCTCAAACTCAAGAGGGCTGGGGCTATTAAAGAAGTTTTCTACCCCGAATGGTTGGCGCATACGGTTGTGGTTAAAAAGAAGAATGGAACGTGGAGAATATGTGTGGACTTCACAGATTTGAACAAGGCCTTCCCCAAGGATTCGTTCCCAATGCCGCGTATTGATCAACTGGTGGATGCCACTATCGGACATCCTCGAATGAGTTTTTTGGATGCCTTCCAGGGTTACCATCAGATTCCATTAGCATTGGAGGATCAGGAGAAGACTGCTTTCATTACTCCAACGGGGAACTACCACTATAAGGTCATGCCATTTGGGTTGAAGAATGCTGGGGCTACCTACCAAAGAATGATGACCAGAATGTTTGAACAGCAACTAGGGAAGACCATTGAGGTGTATGTAGATGATATGGTGGTGAAGAGCAAAACAATAACTTCACACGTCAAAGATCTAGCCGACACCTTCCAGATGCTAAGAAAATATAAGCTGCGCCTTAACGCCTCAAAGTGCTCTTTTGGCGTGGGGTCTGGAAAGTTCTTGGGATATATGATTACTCATAGAGGCATAGAGGTAAACCCAGCACAGGTTAAGGCTATTCAGGATTTGCAGCCGCCTCGGAACCCAAAAGAGATCCAGAAATTGACCGGAATGATTGCTGCATTGAATAGGTTTATCTCTCGGTTAGCCGACCGATGCCGTCCTTTCTTCCAATTGTTGAATAAGTGGAAAGGGTTTCAATGGACCGAGGACTGCGTGTTAGCTTTCCAACAGCTTAAGCAATATCTTTCTCGGCCACCCATTTTGTCTCGCCCCGAGGCAGACGAGGTCTTGTTTGCTTATCTGGTAGTGGCCGTCCACGCGGTCAGCCTGGTCCTTATAAGGAATGAAAGCGGGGTGCAAAGACCGGTTTACTACGTTAGTAAGTCTTTGAATGAGGCCGAGGTATGCCATTCCGTTTCACGGAGAAAGCACTTCGGCCATAATTCATGCCACGCACAAGCTTCCTCATTATTTTCGGTCTCACCGTGGTGGTTCTCGACCCAATTGCCTCTCAAGGCGGTGTTGCAGGCGCGGATTACTCCGGTAGGGTGGCAAAGTGGGAACCATTTTAGGAGCTTTTGACGTTAAATACAGCCTTGCACCTCGATGAAGGGGCAGTCCTCGCCGACTTGGTAGCGAGTTTACCGAACCATTGCTAGAAGAAACTCCGAAAGAGGCGCGCATGGATGAAAAATCGAGTTGGTGTGATCACGCCACCGGCATGATTCGACTTGGAAAGTGTATGTGGATGGGGCAGCTAATCAGAGAGGGTCTGGTGTTGGACTTGTTCTAATGTCCCCTGAGGGGATTGTCTTCGAAAAATCTTTGAGATTGGCGTTCTCGGCTACTAATAATGAGGCCGAGTATGAAGCAGTCTTGGTGGGCATGAAGATGGTATGTAGGATGGGTGGAAAGGACATCCATGTGTTCTAGGACTCTCAGTTAGTGGTCGGCCAAGTCATGGGGACCATGGAGGCTAGAGACCCCAGAATGCAGGAATATTTGGCCCAGGTCAAGCGTCAGCAAGCTGAATTTGACTCCTTCGTCTTAGCTCACATTTCTAGGAGTGGAAACACCCATGTAGATTCTTTGGCTACGTTAGCAACGTCTTCGGCTCAGGTTTTGCCCAGGATTATCATCGTGGAGGATTTGCTAAAGCCAACTCTTACCATTGTTAGCGCAGTTCGCATTCATCTGATAAGGCTTGGACCTAGTTAGATTGACCCGGTTATATCTTTTCTTAAGAATGACATCCTTCCTGAGGACAAATCTGAAGCAGATAAGATACGTCGAAAGGCGCCACGTTTCTGGTTGTCCGAAGACCAGAAACTGTATAAACGGTCATTCTCTGGACCATACTTGTTGTGTGTGCATCCTGAATCAACGGAGGCACTTCTGGAAGAACTGCATGAAGGGATTTGTGGGAGCCACACCGGGGGAAGGTCCTTAGCCCACAGAGCTCTGACTCAGGGTTATTGGTGGCCTAATATGCAGAGGGGGGCTCAAGATTATGCTCGAAAGTGTGATCAATGCCAGAGGTTCGCCCCTAATATTCATCAACCAAGAGGGGCTCTCAACCCTCTCTCCAGTCCTTGGCTTTTTGCACAATGGGGATTGGACATAGTGGGGCCATTTCCGAGGGCTGCAGGAAACAAAAGATGGCTTCTCGTGGGAACAGACTATTTCACTAAATGGGTTGAGGCCGAGCCCTTAGCAAATATCAGAGATGTTGATTCCAAGAAGTTTGTCTGGAAAAACATCGTCACTAGATTCGATATACTACACACACTTATCTCAGACAATAGCGTTCAATTCGACAGCAAGGCTTTTAGGAAATATTGTGGTGACATGGGCATCATAAATAGATACTCCACCCCAGCTTATCATCAGGGAAATGGGCAAGCCGAGGCCGTTAACAAGGTCATAGTCAGTGGGCTGAAGAAAAGGTTGGACGATGCGAAGGGTAGATGGATAGAAGAGCTCCCACATGTTCTGTGGACGTATCAGACTACACCGCGCAGGTCCACGGGAGAAACGCCATTCTCTATGACTTATGGAGCCGAGGCGGTGATACCTCTGGAATCTGGTTTTCCCACCCTGAAGACGAGTTCTTTTAGCCCAGAGAATAACAACGGCCTCCTAGAGAAAGGTCTTGATTTACTTGAGGAACGACGCGAGGCAGCTATGGTCCAAATGGCTTATTATCAACAGAAGCTTAAACAGGGATATGATGCCCACGTGAAACTAAGGCCACTCGCTCCTAGGGATCTTGTATTGAGGAAAGTTGTGGGCACTTCTAAGAACCCAGTTTGGGGTAAGCTAGGACCAAACTGGGAAGGCATCTATCGCATTATTTCAGTAGAGGGCATAGGGTCATATCGGCTAGCCGACCTAGATGAAAGAATTGTACCACGCCCATGGAATGTAAATAACTTTCGAAGGTATTATTATTAATAAAATGTGCTTTTGTTTGTTATCAGTTCAAAGTTATAAATACCTTAGGGGCTTACAATTACTATTCTTAAGAGTCAAACAGAAACTTGGTTAAGTGTAGTCCTCGGACCACAAACCCTGTGAAAATTGATATCTTATCATTTGTTAAACAGAACCTTAGTTATGCCGGGTCCTCGGACCTCCTACTTTGGAAAAATTAACATTTGAAGTTACTATTCATAAGAGTCAAACAGAAACTTGGTTAAGTGTAGTCCTCAGACCACAAACCTTGTGAAAATTGATATCTTATCATTTGTTAAACAGAACCTTAGTTATGTCGGGTCCTCGGACCTCCTACTTAGGGAAAATTAACATTTGAAGTTACTATTCGTAAGAGTCAAACAGAAACTTGGTTAAGTGTAGTCCTCGGACCATAAACCCTGTGGAAATTGATATCTTATCATTTGTTAAACAGAACCTTAGTTATGCCGGGTCCTCGGACCTCCTACTTTAGGAAAATTAACATTTGAAATTACTATTCGTAAGAGTCAAACAGAAACTTGGTTAAGTGTAGTCCTCGGACCACAAACCCTGTGGAAATTGATATCTTATCATTTGTTAAACAGAACCTTAGTTATGCCGGGTCCTCGGACCTCCTACTTTGGGAAAATTAACATTTGAAGTTACTATTCATAAGAGTCAAACAGAAACTTGGTTAAGTGTAGTCCTCGAACCACAAACCTTGTGGAAATTGATATCTTGTCATTTGTTAAACAGAACCTTAGTTATGCTAGGTCCTCAGACCTCCTACTTTGGGAAAATTAACATTTGAAGTTACTATTCTTAAGAGTCAAATAGAAACTTGGTTAAGTGTAGTCCTCGGACCACAAACCTTGTGGAAATTGATATCTTGTCATTTGTTAAACAGAACCTTAGTTATGCCGGGTTCTCGGACCTCCTACTTTGGGAAAATTAACAGTTAAAGTTACTATTCTTAATATCTTGTCACTGTTCTTATTCCTATCACACGTTTTGTGGAAATCAGTATCTTACCATTCATTAATTCGGATCTTAAGTTCTATATCTTTAAGTGTTAAGCAAATTTTTGTAAGGAATGGTCATCGGACCTTACATCCTACTGAGAGTAATACCTCAAATTACAAAAGTTTAACCATCATAGGAATTTTCTAACTAAGACATTGTTTAATATCCAAATTAAGTTAATCTCTGTCAGGTTCTTAAGTATTCTACTTTGCAAAGCAAATATGCGCATGGCTGTGTGGAGGTTGTAGTTGTGCAACTCCTGGAGTTAGATTTGTTTGTTCTGTTCTTCCTTTAACTATGTATTAATGAGAACTTTTACGACAAGTACAAAAAGAATAAAGTAAAACCAATGCAATATGAGCGAAAGTCATGCAAAAAGTTGTCTTTCATTAATTATTCTGGCATACATTACATGCTAAGTTCTGATTACAAAGCAAGAGAAGTCCTAGGCTGGTCCCTAAACTCTTGGAGGGGGGTCCTGCTGAGAGGTGCTGGTTGCCTCGGTGTTTCTTAGCTCCAACTCAAAGGAAGACAGAACTTGCTTCCCTTTGTCTGCTACATTTGTTGGAGGGACATTAGGCTCCACATTCTAGCTCAAGCCCTTCTCGGCATCCCCACCCCCTTCCTTCTCTTTGTTGGAACCTAAAGGTTCTGTAGGATCTGGAACGAGCTTCGGGACCACAAGAGGAAGGGCAGGAAGAGCTGCCTCAAGGGCAGGAGCAACAATAGGAGCCTCTTCTATCTCCTGTATGTCCAGGGGAAGCCAAACATTCTCGGACTTCCTCAACTCCAAGGCTGAAGGAACCCCTGCTACATTTAGAGCTTCCCCTCGTACTTGCCGACGCATCCCGCACAAGGCCGCGAAAGCCTCTCCGTCACTCGCTCCTCTCGTCGCAGCTACCCCTTCCTCATAACTCGCCTGCTTGGCGGCCTCTAGAGAGCGTTTGAATGCGTTGGCTTCCTCCTTCATTCGCGCAAGCTCCTTCTCCAAATCCGAGCGCTCCCTTTGGGCTTGGGCGAGCTCGTCATCTTTTTCACGGAAAAGCTTGCGCTGCCCTTCTATTTGGGTCTTCATAGTCTTCAGGCTGGCCTCGGCACCGTCTCTTTCTCTTTTGAGATCAGCCACCTGAGAGACGAGTTTCTCATTTTCTGCGAGGGCTTGGCCTAGGGACTTCTCAGTCTCCATTCGAATCTCAAGTTCCATTCTGGCCTTCTTCCGAGAGTCCTCTATAAACTTCTTGGCTACAAAGACTTCTTGAACGGCCTACATAAAGTGTTAGAGAATTAGATATAGCAGGACACTCATTAATAATCCAATATTATGAAGAAGGGAATATTCATAAAAAATTAAACTTACCAGGGCTAATTCCCTTTTTAAAGACAGGAATAGTTGAGGTTGGCTCATTCTCTCCAAGGTTTCCATGTCCTTGGGCAGCAGGAGAGGGCGTTCCAACGCATCGGTCAGGTGGTGGGTGTGGCCTTGTTGGATTGCCCTGATACTAGACTGGCAAGAAATTGGTGCACCGTCCAGTTTTAGGTCAGGAGACCAGATGGCTGGTGCTCAGCGCACTTCGGCCACATCTCTGATCTCCCCACTCTCGACTGAACGAGCCCTACCTTTGCCCTTGTCTAGCTTCTGCTGCTGAGCTGGCTGCGGCTGTTGTCGTGGTCTTTTTTGTTTTTCGCTAGCAGTCTCCTCGGCCTCCCCCTTTCTTTTCTTTTTCGGCTCCTCAGCTGGAAGCTTGGGTTCGGCTGGAGGAGGGGGAGGTGGCAAGGATGGAAGAGCTTGGGACCCTCCTGCCTTCTTCTGGGCAACTTTTTCGCCTCTCTTGGTCAGAAGACCGTGAAGTTTGTCCATGTCCTCCTCGGAGTCGTCTTCGGGGTGGGCAACAACGAACCCTGCAATTCCAAAGGCCTTGGTGGGCTCTTCTTCCTCGTCAGAAAGTACGACGAATTGGTTTCCTCGGAGTCTTTCGACGTCCTTGAGCTGAAAGTTATCTATTTCGTCATCTAGTGTGTGTGAAGAGGACACCTGGTCCTCCGGGACAGCAGTTGCTTGGGAGTGTGTTGAGAAGGGGATCGCCGTAATAGGATGGCTGTACAGGATGGTGTTGGGGTCGTCGGGAAGGTCGTGGTCGGCTAAGAAGTGCAGCCTGGCTACGTGAATCCTTCTTCGCCTCCAGTCACCCGCAATTATTGTGTTCTCGATCTCCTGGAGGTCCGAGGAGATAGGATTGTACCCTAGAATCAAATGAGCCGCCCTAAGTTGTAAGTCTTCGTTGACGAACACCTCGGAGCGCAGCACTCGATTCAAATAGGCAACGTTGCAATGGCTTAAACGTGGGCGTACGAGTTGCTTATCTGCAAAAAAGACATCCAAATAAACAAACATGGTCAGATTTGTAGAACATGTAATAAATTAAAGTTAGACGCTCAAGTAAATGCAAATGCACATTCCTAGATGATAGAGGGAGTTATAGGGTGGGAAGTTAAATCCTAAGATGTCGCACCTGGATCTCCCCACTCAACTGGGCAGTGGGGGCCGTCGTGCCAGTTGTCTGAGACGATGAGGTAGTCATCCTTCATGCCTTTATTAGACTTGGGTAAACAGGAGATTAACCTAACTACGCTAGAACGGGATTTGATGTAATAACCTATATTTTTAAGTTTATCGCACTCGTACATGAAAACAACGTCGTGCCAGGTAAGGTTGAGACCCATCTGCTCGTTTAGAGCGTCAACACTACCTAAGACTCTAAAAACATTGGGAGCGCACTGATCAGGACACAACCGGTGGTTGCGGAGGTACTCCCTGGTTACGGGTTTCATTAGGAGGGTCATTCCACCTTCTACGAAGGCGACCATAGGGATGATGACCTCTCCGATTTTCCTAGAACCGGCCACGGCTTCTGCCGGGCAGTATTTTAAACCTACGTCGCTGGGAATGTTATACTTAGCTCTAAAACCTTCCATCCCAGCGGCGGTATCAACTAGACACATAAACTTTCCCATCAGAAAGGAATGAAAGACTAAGTTCTAAGAGGGAAAATGGTTAGAAGGGGAGCCAAGGACAGGATCTGAGGAGAATGAGTTAAGGAAAATGAATAATCACTTACAAATTTGAAGTTGTGCGAATTTCCACGGATTTGTGCAGACAAAAGGTGATTACTGATGTTTTGATGGGATTAGCCTCTGAAGAAATAAATGAAGGCGCAGGTTCCCGAAGCGTCACGACGTGCGGGAAGCGGCCTCGAAATTACATTTGTCCCGCCCAAATTTTCATAGAGTAACAAGGGCTGTTGGATGCCCATTTCACCGTTGAACGTGGGGGACAAGGCGTAACTTACGGTAATAAATGCGCGCGTTTTTGAAAATAAAACCGCCAAGTGGCATCTTCTGGAACGCGAAACGGTCTCCACACGTGCAATTATTTACAAAACGTGTGAGGTAAGTCCTCGTTGTATCAAAACCCTATTTTTCTCCTCGGATGATGAAAAATAGAGTTTTGAGGGGCTATTGTATGGAGTAAAAGGACCCAAGTGGGCATATGGGCCTTTGGACTGTAGCATGGAGGGCCGACCTGCTCCAGAGTTAAGAATTTGTTAACTCTGCGAATTGGCCCATCCGCCGAGGGTCCAAGGATACAGTCGAGGGCGAACTTCTCCTCGGACAGATCCAAGAGAACTCAAAACTTCATTATGAAGGTCAAGGCACAGCTCTAGAAAGACTAATGGTTAAAGGTGGAAACCCTGAATCTTCGAGGTACACTGGTGTTAGAAAAATACCAAAAGAAAAGGCTGCCACCTCCACATTAAAGACTCTGCACCTATCTCCCTGGCCGCATTAATGGGGAAGTGACCCCTGAACAGTAGAACTGAAACTTCTGGTCACTATTCAAAGGCACTAAGAAAAGAAATATCTAGGGGGGAGGAGGTTGGAGTAACACGTGGATAAAGTATCAGAAAAAGAAGTATTTAAGGGGGATGAACGCCAGAGAAAAGAGGGCGGTCGGTAACTAATAAAGAAATTAAGAATTGTAACTTTTAAGAGAGAAAGAGAAATAATACAGAAGTAGTCCTCGGCTTACGTCCGAGGAGGTCTATTTGCAATTATCATTTGTTATTTACAAGTGTTTGTAACTCTTAGCCTGTTATCAAGTTCTCAGTACCTCTAACCTAGATTTCAAGCCCACACTCTACAAATTTTATTGTTTAAGGCTCATTGGGCCTGAGCCCATAATTGTCTTTGGGTCCTGGTGCAATTGTGTACTTACACATATAACATAAACATAAGATACATTTTTCTCAAATAGGTCTAGTAGAGTGAGACGTAGATAGGAAATATATATAATCAATTAAAAACAAAAATGAAGAGTCTGATGTTAGATAAGCTAATCAAGATAGGTAAGATAACCTCCTCTCCTTCTTCTTCTTCTTCTTCTTCTTTTTTATTTTTTATTTTTTATTTTTTTTAAGGAGAAGATAGGTAAGATAACTCATTCTTAAAAAAGAAAAAAAGAGAGATAGTTAAGATAACTTTTTAGATATCTAATTAAAAATTTACCATATATATATAAAAAAAATTTAATAGGAGAAAATAATTTAACTAATTTACCAAAAAAAAAGTAATTTAACTCATATTATTGTGATGGGTTTGACTGTGTCAAAGATTTACAAACCTACTGATAGGGGCTTAGCTTAATTTGTAAGGCTCGGACACTTCGTCTAACCCACTTAGGTTCGAGTCCCGCTGCCAGCAAGAGTCCATTGGTGGGCATCCACATAGGTTGGCCCATGGACTTTAACCTTAGCACTCTGCGCGGGAGCTGGCGTAATCTAACTAACTCCTATTTTTGTAAAAAAAAAAAGAAAAAAAAAGAAAAAAGAGGAGAGATTTACAAACCTTGGTGAATGGGACAAAAATAATAATAAAAAAAAAGACAGAAGAAAGAGGAAAATCAACACTGGGTGAGCAATAGCCAATCTAAGGTGAACTCATTGCTGATGTGGAGAATAAGATGACATGGCAAGCTATGATTGGGCCAAATGACACGACAATGAAAATGAAAAGAAAAATTCTTCCTCCACCTCAAAATTCTAATTCTAGCCTGGTCCAAAACGCAGAGTTTTATAAAATTGCAAAAAAATTCAACACAGAGATTTAAACACAGAACATTTTACACAGAGAGAAACAGAGTCAGCCATGGCAGCTCGCAAGAGAGCTCAAACAGCCAAAGCCACAGCCACAGCCACAGAACAAGAGAAACCCAAATCCCAAGACCCCACCACCACCACAACAAAAACAACAACAACAACAACTACTACTACTACTACTTCAAATGAACCTCCAACTGCGCCACTGAAATCCAAGACAAGTTTCATTCTCAAGCTCTCGCTTTTGCTCTTAGCTCCTTACTTCTACCTCATCTTCCACCACTACAACATCGACCGTGACCTCAAGAAATCCATCCTCATCAATGCTGTGCTCAGCCTTGTTGGGTTCCTCGTCACCGTCAAGATCATACCCGTCGCTTCCAAATACGTCCTCAGGCGCAATCTCTTTGGCTTCGACATCAACAAGAAGGGCACCCCTGGTGGCACTCTCAGAGTGTGAGTCTTTTTCGTCTTTGCTTGAGGTTTACTTGTGATTCTTTGGTGAATTTGTCATCTGGGTGTGTGTTAGATTTTTGGTTTTAAAGTTTGAATTTTGTCAGATGGGTATGTGTCAAATTTGGTTTTTCATTGACTTTTGTCAACTGGATTTGTGTTAGATTTGGTTTTTGATTGAATTTTATTAACTGAGCATGTGTTAGATTTGGTTTTTAATTGAATTTGTCTACTGGGTGTGTGCTAGATTTTGGTTTTGAAGCTTGAATTTTGTCAGCTGGGTATGTGGCAAATTTGGTTTTTGATTGAATTTGTCAACTGAGTATCTGGGTCGAATTTATGGAAGTGAGTTTCTGTTGGATTTTCAATTTTCATGGCAATTGCAATTGGAAGTGTGATTTTTTACCCCCATTTGTTTGAAGTTATTTCTTGATTGATATTAGTGATTTCTACTGGTATTTATCACTTTGCTTATCACTGTTAATGTAAAATCTATATATATATATATATATATAAAGTTAGTTAGATGAGCTGATTATCTGTAAGATCCAAGATTTGCATCTGGGTTTTTTCAAGTTTTGTTTTTTAATTTTAACGTTTTAAAATTGTTTGTTTATTGGATATTATACGAGCTGCCTTGCCCTTGTTTTGAATTGGATTTAATTTTCCTATGAGACTTCTTAAACTTAATAACCATTTTAAAATCAAATGTATGATTATGTTTGTCTTCTCCTTTTTGGTTTAATACATTCTGTTATTTCTCTTTTGTCGGACTATAGATGAAAACCTGTAAAATGCAGGTTCACTGTTTGTAGGTGCTTGCAAATGGTCCAACAACCTGAAAATAAAATTTTATGGGGTACAATTTATTTATGATTTCTGCTATTAAAAGTTTCAGGAGTTCCTAAATACAAATTTTAAAAGGTCTTAAGTAATCAATCAAATTTTGATTGTGAGGGTTTGTAAACCATAGGAGCAAATATTTCATATGAATGCTTGTCAAAGGGAAATGCTAAGTTCAAAGAAACACCATGAATATTATTGTTAAATTCTCTTCTCTCCCTTTAAAGATTCTTGTCATTCATAAGTAATAATTTGAGATAAGATTTCAGTACATATTTCTTCACCCCCACCCCCTCCCCCTCTCCCCATTGTTTCGTTTATCTATAAATCTTATGTATTTATTAAACTTCCACCATTGAACTTGATTATGATATTGTGTATGTTTGCAGGCCTGAATCATTGGGTATAGTCGTTGGAATTGTTTTCTTGGTCGTGGCCATCTTATTTCAGTATTTTAACCTCACATCAGATTCAAATGTAAGTTTATTGTCTTATTTCTAGCTCATGAACTTGTACAAAATTAAAATGGAAAAGAAGAAAAAGAAGAAGAAGTATGTTTGAGCACATGGCTTTTTTAATTATATTGTTCAATTATTGTATCTTAAATCTTCTATCATCAAATGCTTTAGTTCAAGTGGTACCTCCCCAAGCATAAGAGCTTGGGGGTTGAAGGGTTGCAGGAGTTCAGGTAGTAGTAGGAGCATCATTTCCAACCAATATCAACAGATTTCAAACTAGAAAATTCATGATAAAATTTTTACACTATGGGCTTCTAAGTACTGGTAGCATTTTGAGGGACCCCCCCCCCCCCCCCAAAAAAAAAAAAAGTATTGAGGGGCATATGGGTGCATTATGGTCCTCTAGTCAGTTTTGATTCTATCTAATTGTATCCTTCTGAATTTTTCTGTTTTTGAACTTAAGGTTAATCAGTAATGCGGTTGTTAAGGACATTTATGATGAAACTGCTAGTTTGAATATTCATTGAGGACAAATACATATGACCAGACGTTCTTGTCAAAAAATTGGCAGTGGTCTGAGATTTTAAATGGATCAAATTTCAAAATTTTCATGGCTTCTTTTATCTTGATGGAAGTGAGGTGGGGAATGTTACTGGTAGTGGTGATGGTCTGGTAATTGGTTTGAGGTGGGATGGCATTATAGGGTTTTCAGGAAGGTAGATATTATTGTGGTCCACCTTCAGCAGGCTCGCAGGAAAATGGAGAATCTTTGGGAAGCATGTGAGGGGCATATAATACTTTTATACGCAATTGATTCTTTCTCTGTCTTTGTTTCGCTTGAGAAAGTGGAAGTTTGATGGGGATTTGCTTTTCCACATTTACTTCAAATAAATGCTCCTCTTTGTTTCTTTGTGTTTTCTATTGATCATTTTAAGGTAGAGATGTTTTAAGTTTCATTTTTATAGTTACTGGGACATCCTTGGTTTAATTTTACACTCAACTTAAGTCATCATGGCCTCATTCCTAACATCATATTAATAAGTGGGTGACATGCTTTAGCTAAAAGAAAATTGAAATGTTTACTAAATCAATGATGCAGTGGCTTGTCGAGTACAACGCGGCATTAGCATCCATCTGCTTCATGACATTACTTGGGTTTGTTGATGATGTCCTTGATGTCCCTTGGAGAGTGTGAGTCCCTAGTGATCTTTGCCTGTTTTGTTCTGTAAGCATTTGTTTTAGCATATTTTCTGTACAATTGCTTAGTTAATTTCTTATATGCTTCCTTGTGATTGTGAAGAGCAGGAAATTACTTCTGCCATCATTTGCTGCTCTTCCTTTGTTGATGGCCTATGCTGGGCATACAACTATTATTATACCAAAGCCTCTCACTCCATATGTTGGCCTAGAGATTCTTGATCTAGGTATGATTTCTGATGTAGAGAAATGATATGATAGACCGAAACAAACCATTGAAACATGTCTTTATGTTATTTATTCTCTCTCTCTCTTCTTACATCAACCTATCTTTCAATCATTTTTTTTTTTTAAATTGTAGTAATATCATTATGTACTGTTCCATTCTCCATTGGTATATAAACTTTGACATTTATATAAGGCAAAAATGCAAAACTGACCCTCTAACTTTTAGCTCTTGTCATTTCAGTCCTCTAACTTTCAGTTTTATCATTTCAGTCCTCTAAGTTTCAATTTTTGTTAATGTAGTATTCTGTTAGGTTTCAGTTACTATTGCTGTTAAGTTTGTTCCCTTTTTTTTTAAAAAAATAATTTTTGTAATTAAAAAAAATTTTAAAAAAAAGCTTTAAAAAAAGGGAATCCTGACATACTCTAGTATTGACCTTAGAATGAACCAATTTACTTAAAAAATAATGAGCACATGGCACACGGTGACCTTTCTCTTTCTCACTGTCTGGTTTTTTTAGATAAAACTTTGAACCAAAGCGGCTTTGGAAATAATTGTGGCACAAAGGAGTCATTTCCACAATCAACCTCTAGGGAAGATCAGTGTTATCTCACTATCCCTCTCCCCTTTTGGCAATGGATTGTTTGTGTAACGGGTAAAGCTAATCCAGAGGAGAAAAGTCAGCAATCTTCATGTTGTGCACCGCCAGAAAAGCACATTCCTGCTGAACAAAAACAAATTAAACTGATTTTTCTATTTCCGCCAGTTTTGATTTCAGAGGAAGGGGAACAACGTCGTTCCCCTTACATTTTTTTTTACAGCTTTTTTTTTAATTACAAAATTTTTTTTTTTTTAAAAATGGTCAAACTTAACAGCAATAGTAACTGAAACCTAACAGAATACTACATTGACAAAAATTGAAACTTAGAATGTGTTTGAATAGAGATTATTGTGGCTATGTTTTCTGAACTTGCGTTTTCTCCTTCTTTCTTTCTTTTTTTTTTTTTTTTTTTTTTTTTTCATTTCTACGGCTGGGAGACAAAGTGCGCAGTGCGCACACTGTGCGCGTACTGTTCATGTACTTTTTTAGCAATTTTTTATTAAAAATGGGTCTCGCAGTACTATTCACACATTTAAAAATTATTTTGTTACAGTGTTTTCAGTTTTCAGCAATAAATTCTATCCAAACGGACCCTTAGAGGACTGAAATGACAAAATTTAAAGTTAGAGGACTGAAATGACAAAAGCTAAAAGTTAGAGGGTCAGTTTTGCATTTTTGCCTATATATAATGACCAGAATATGATAGAACTCTTTCTGTTTCTAATTAATTAGTGATCCTGAATTTCAATGAATATGCGCATATGTAAAAGTTTGACATAAATTCATAATATGCTATCACTTGTCCTAGTGAGTTCATGTCAACATTAGAGGGTTGGCAAATGATTTATAACAGATCTAGAATTTGTAATCTGATCCATCAGTTTAAGCTTATGTATAAAAGTAGGGATGCAGTCAATATTGTGAAATTCTTTCTCAACATGGTATCGCCTATTTTAGGAAGTGTGAAGTGATGTGTAGGGCCCTCCTACTGGGTGAGGCATCAGCTTCTTCATTGTTCAATTTCAGAATATTTTTCCAAAAACATGGAATTATCCATCTAACTTATGAGTGTAGTGTTTTGTGATGATGATTATTGTGAAAGGAAATTGTTTATGGTTTTTTATGATTCTAGACTCGGCTATTCTATGGTCAATGCCATAATCAATGAGAACGAAACTTATATTTCTAGACAATGCTGCTATCTATGATAATGGAACTTATATTTAATGCATCGAATTGAGTAAAGGAGTGTGCTATTGCCAGTGAGCTCTAGCTCAAATGAGACTTCCTCTTTCCTCAAGAGTGGATAGAGGGTGATTTATCAAAAAAACAAAAAAAGAGTGGATAGAGGGTGAGGTTGTGGAAAAAAAGAAAAAGATTATACAAAGTAAGAAAAAAAAAAAGGAGTGCTATTGGAAATGTTTGTATCATTATGATCATAATTTCTTGTGTCCTATTATTGAAGTACTTGCATAGAATAATATGATTGAGAAGTACATGTAAAGTGGAATTTAATGAAAGAAGAAGAGGTGAAACCACCTTCTTCCACTGAGACTTCTGATGTCACTAAATGCATTGTGGCATCAGGGAAGAGACATGGGAACAGTAAGGATGCAGTGGGGTTTGAGGAGATGCAGATTATATTTGCTGTTAGGTATCTGTTTTTCCATGCACCATTGAAACAAGGTTTAATAGCGTAGAGTGAGCACAGTACCAATGAAATATCCTTTTCTAAGTGGTTGTTTTACTCTTGTCCTTTCTCTTAAACGTATGATAAACAAATAAATTTTTTTGAAGACAGGATAGAAAAATCTATTATAGCACTGCTTGAATTGAATTTATGATTATGCAGTAAACTTCAAAAGTTGGATCCATTGTTTGAATGAACTTAATAAGTGGCTCAGTCCCCACCTCTGTTTGGGGGGAGGGGGGGGGGGGGGGGATATTATCATGGTTTGATTGGATTGAATAGGTTCTGCCTGCTTGACTGTGCAAATGCTTTTTACTTGAAATGTTGGTTGTTATTTTAATTGTTGAATTCTTTATCTTTCCAGTCTGTCTTACCACTATCTCCCCATTGTCACAGGATGGATATATAAACTATATATGGGGCTTTTGGCGGTTTTTTGTACAAACTCTATAAATATCCATGCTGGTTTGAATGGACTTGAAGTTGGCCAAACAGTTGTCATTGCATCTGCTGTAAGCACGAAGACTTATAAAACAGTTGGATTATAACTTTGTTATGGAATATGACACATTTTACCAATTTGCAGATTTTGATACACAATATCATGCAAATTGGAGCATCTACAGATCCTGAATATAAGCAGGCCCATGCATTCTCAATTTATTTAGTTCAACCCTTCCTTGCAACGTCATTGGCTTTACTTTCTTTCAACTGGTAGCGATACATTATCTTGTTACAGATTTATTATTTTTTTAAGCCTTATTTACACTTGCTTATGATCATTCTTCGTGCAATTTCAATTAATTCTTTGTAATCTGTAGTTGGTTTTTTGGACCATATGAATGTCCATTTGTAATTCTTTAAGGAAGCTCACCTTTTTCAGCTTTCCTATCTTTTAATAAAAGATCTCACTTATAAAAAAAGTAATTATTCTTCTTATTTTTTGTTGTCTTGCTTATGATAGGTACCCTTCTTCAGTTTTTGTTGGAGATACTTACACCTACTTTGCTGGGATGACTATGGCTGTAGTTGGGATCTTAGGCCATTTCAGGTTTGTTATCTTATGTTCCCTTCTGAAGTGTATGTGCTTCAGACAAAGTTGGGCGTTTCTTTTTCCTTGTTTTAGCCCAAATCATATGTTGCACTCTTGTCTTAAATATAGGAGAGAGAATATTTTTGTTTTCCTTGATGTGTGTTTTGTAGAAGGCATAGAAAAATGGAAGGATGGAAAATTAATATACAAATTTTCTTTTTTTTGGTTCCGAAGAAAATTGTAAGGAAAAAAAAATTGCAATTGCTATATACTGCCATGCCGTTGTAGTAAATCATACTAACATTTTTCAATTTTTATTTTTCATACAATGTAAATGAGCAAATACTAAGTTACTAACAACAACAACAACAATAACAATAACAACAAGTGGCATTCGTTCATGAACCCCTTGTTCATATCAAACCCACCGATTTCTTTTGAGGACTCCTCTGGTCTAGCTGATCAAGCACTTCAGAGCTTATCTCAGCATCAAGATTTCCAATCTCACTCCAACACTTAATTCGTACTTCTCCTTTTTCTCCAAAATTTGTGGCGAATCAGATTCCTATTTCTGTCCCTTCTTCTCTTATTTTATTTTATTATTATTATCATAATCTATCTATATATCTTGTGGTGTTCTTCAAAAAAAATTGTTCTTTAGTTTATGCTCTGATTTGTTTTTTCCTCTTTCATTTGGTACTGTTTTGAAAGTTAATTCAGGCTTTAGGTTACTTTTTGATTATGAAATTATGGGTTACTCTTTTATATACAATTTTAGCTCCGACCCCATCTAAGCATCATCACCATTGATTATAAACCTCTTTCCTCTTTTTCATAATTATCAGGTTTTCGTTGTCTGAATTTGAATTATTTTTCCTTGGTTAGGTTGGTGTAGCCCTGAAGGTAGACTTAATTTGATGCCAAAATGAAATGTTAGAAATGGGTAGAAGAAGGGAAAAATTGTCATTGTCTTTTCCTTTCCTTTCCTATCCTATTTCCTCTCCTCTTTTCTCTCCAATTCAAGCAAATTAGATATTGTGGGCTCAGGTGGAGAACACTTGGTCATTTTATTTTCTTATTTATTTATTGTTAAATCCATGACATTACCCATTTTCTCTCATACCAAACACAGGAAAAAATCAACCTCTTGTCCATTTTCCTTCCCCCCTCCCACCAACCAAACATTGTAGAGCTCATTTGGTTGCTGATCTAATGTGCTGTTTATGCATTCATTGGAGGAAAAAAATGCTAAGTTGGTGGATCCTCTCCTGTTTGCATTTCATCTAAATCAGTGCTACTTTTATAGAGTTAATCAACATGATTAAAAGTTCTCTAATCTTCAATACTGTTTGTATTACTATGCTTATCTACTCCTAATAATGGATTTTTTGTTGTTTTTTCATTTCCAAATTTTTGTTGCAGTGAAACTCTCCTGGTTTTCTTTGCTCCCCAAGTTTTGAACTTCCTCTTATCACTCCCGCAGGTATGATCTAATAAGCTCTCTCTCTCTCTCTCTCAACACACCAAAAAAAAAATCCTGATAGTTTAGACTTTAGAACTCTACTACATAAGAAATAAATCTAACCTTTTTTTTTTTTTTCAGCTTTCCGGTTTGGTTCCATGTCCACGGCATCGTCTGCCTAGGTAGGTTCATGTGTCCTAAGGATTTCTGCTCTAGGAATTGGCATATCTTTTCCAATAACATCTGGCATATCTTTTTTGATCACCAGGTTTGATCCAAAGACTGGACTACTAACTGGGACAAATGATGGGACGCTTGTTAATTTGACTTTAAGACTACTTGGCAGGAAGTCAGAAAAGTCACTTTGCATTGTTCTTCTTGTTTTCCAGGTGATTTATTAATGTTGTATGTTTTTTGATCTGTGGATTTATTAGTAGTAATCTTCAAATGCAAGAGCTCTTGCCTAAACCACCTGAATTGTACGCAATCAGAAGTGAAAACCCAATTGTTTGTTAGTTGATGCAGAACGGATTTGAAAAAATAAGAAATGTAAGGTAGAAACAGAAAACCCTAGGCTTTACCAGATAAGGGTTCTTGGCATCACCTTAAAATCTGAGAATTTAAAATTTGAAATAAATTTGCCTGCTGTTCCTGTATCAATGGTCCTGACTGTGAAACCCTTTTAGGCTTGAATGATTGTGAAATGTGTGTGGAAAGATCTAACCAACTCTTGCCAATCCCACCCAGTAAACTTTGGTTCTTAAGTTAGTGATTTAGAATATGTTGATTAATTTAATGTTATGCAAACATGCTGCTTTAACTAGGCTTCCAATACCAACAGAAAATGATTTTGTTCTATTTTTAATGTTACTCGTGCTTTTACAAATTGGTTGCTTACCAGTGATAAAGTTGACTGGATTTCACTACAACCCAAACGTTGAGTTTCAGCTTTTCTAGAGATATTGGGACAATTATTGGGGAAGAAAATATTGTATGTGTTTTTTCTAATCAGAACTCATGCAAGACAGTCTATTGGGTGCTACACATGTTTGCATGTGTTTTTATGACTTGTGCAAATATGGCTCATATGTGCATTCATATCCATTTTCAACAGGCTATTGCGTGCTGCCTCTGTTTCGTGCTGAGGTATTTCCTCACTGGTTGGTACAAATGAGGCGGCAATGTCAAACAAATGATCTTCGTAGTTATATTTATTAACATCTGGTTAACTTTGCTTACTTGCTGGATATGTAGTAATATGACCTCCTGCTGTAAAGGTGGTTAAAATACCAAACGTACTGGAGTACATCTTTCACCTTAAATGCAAGTAGCTTGCAGTTTTGACATTTTTGGAGATCAGTCTAAATGACAATGTACCGGTTAGATTGATTTATAGTTACCTAAATGTATTGTGGCCTTGTGGCCCTGGGAGAGAGTAGAGGACCAACTGGCCGAGTTTATCTTTCTGGAAATCCAAGATAGAGTAAGTCAATGTCATTGCTGATATTTCTCTTGTTATACAACTACACCTTTCTTATATGATTATTGCTGATATTTCTCTTGTTATACAACTACACCTTTGTTATATGATTATTGATGACGAATCCATATGCTATGCTGGTTTATAATTTAGGATTAGACAGTGGCTGATGCATCTCTTTTTGAAAAGATATGAAGATTTTTTGGCTAGACAATTGAACCTATTTGATGTGGGTTTTTTTTTTTTTTTGGAATGGAATATGGGTTTGTATCTAAACTTGACATCCAAAATTGAGTAATTGTTCTGGAAACTCTGTTGCTTTATGGTATTTTTAAACTCTACCCCCTCCAGTGAAAGGAATAGAACTATTGTTTATGTAGTGCTATGGCGTGACAAAGTTTATGGTGCACTCACAATGAATCGCCAGACAAACTTTCTGAATATTGTGATTGTTAAGCCCAAAACAAGAGTAACAATCAACAACCTTGACGCAAATCTTAAGGATAAAGAGGAAGACCCTTAAATTTTTTACCTAGGACATTGAAAATTGCCCCCAAAAAAAAAAGCTTCATTTTCTCTTTACCAAAGCCATGAGAGACAGATTGAATCAGCTTTTACCAATTCCTCCTTGGTCAAGGTTTTCTCATCACCCGGGACATTTGACTGAAAAAAAAAAATGCATAAATTCTTCAATCATTTTCTTAACATTTTGATTGTGTTATTTTTTTCTCTCTTTTGTTTCTACCATTTCAAAAGCAACCAAATTTGAGCAAGAATATCATATTTAAATTAAATGTTTCTCATATAAATCTTTAAATAAATAATATTGAAATTGTATTATACTTACATATTACATGTCACTGGGGTTGTCTAGACCAACCCAACACCAGACGAATCCAACTGACTTGGCCCCATTTGAACTTAAAAACAACTCAATTTTGAGTAGTTAGTGGTCGACGACATGTCTCTAGTATTAGAAACTTGAAGGGTGTGGGTTGAGTGGCAGTTTTGGGTTTTGAAACCTAACGGAAACCTTATGTGATTTAATATATATTTTTGTGATTTAATATATATCACAAAAGGTTTCAGTTTTAAATCACAAAAAATATCACAAAAAATCACATAAGGTTTCAGTTTTGGTCCCTAACCTTTCTTTACCATGTCAATTTAATCCTTACAGTTATCATACCAACAAAAAAATATATTAAATCACATAAGGTTAAAAAAAAAAAAAAAAGTATCCATCCAACATTTGATACAAACAAATGATATCATATGGAAGAAGAAAGAAAAAAAAAATCCCAACAATTTTGTAGTTTATTTTGCTCACTACTCACTAGATCACAACAATTTTAAGCAATGAAAGAAGTGTTCAAGGACATTTGGGTCCTCCTCTCTTGGTCTTCCAGTTATTGTAGCAAGGGCAGAATTCCTTGTTCCCATAAGTTCCTGGAGGAACACACAAGCATTTGGCACAGCACTTTTGGCAGAAGAACATGCATGGCTTTTTGAATGCTGTTTTTGAGCATCTTTGGGTGCAACGTGGAGAACACTCTGCAATATTCAAGTATATACAAAAACAATATGGTGAGTCTCTTTTCAAAAATTTATTCCAAAGAATAATCTAAAGAAAGTGCTCCACCGGAAAATTTTTCTCTCTTCCTGTTAATTTAATTTATTTGTAATTTGATTAAGAGAAAAACAATTTTCCAAAAAATTATTGAAATTTACTTCGAAACTTTTATCAGTCATATTTAGTACATAATGTTGCCTAACATAATTCTATTAATTTGATGTGACTTCAAGGTGCTTTAATTAATTAAGCCGCCATTACCTTGAGGTTGAAGACTGCCTTGGGTTATGCCATGCTGAATTTCAATGAAAAAAAAAAAACTAACATAAGAATTTCACAAAATTTCTTAAAATAATTATGGGATTTTCGGAAATCATATGGAATGTCCATCTACAAATACATCCGGATAAAATTTTGTTTATTTTACAAAAAATCTCACCATGGGAAAGGGGCTAATTTGATGTGGCTGTGGAGTTGGAGCCTCAGTGATGATAGCCGCCTGAAAAAGCATCATAAGGACATGTTATTAGTAATAAATAAATAGGGAGATGCTTAGCAGAAAAAGAAAAAGAAAAAAAAAGTATGATGGATTTTAAAGAAAAGACTCTTATCGATTAAATTAACTGAAATTCACAAATTTGAGAAAAATATTTACAATGATGCATTTGGGAACAAAAGACCAATGGTACAATGATACAAATACACAATGGAAAAAAAGGGGCAATCATGAAATAGATGATGTGAATGTCCGAGAACAAAATGGGACTACCAAAATAATTCTTAATATGGTCTCACTATTAGCATAACTTTTTCTACCACAAATCATAACACGTTATTTCAATACTCGTGAAAAATAATAATAAAAAATGTATGTGTATCTGAACATATTAACTTTGAAGTTTGAATAGGTGAAATCTTGCAATAGTGGCTTGTGAAATTTAGTTCTTAAAGATAGCTTGTAGCATAGTGGAGGTTTTTCCCTACAAATGGTCTTTCATCAACTCATCATGCATAGCAACATACAAAGAAGTGAATGATGTAGTTCACTAAACTACCATGTTATCGACTCATGATCACCTTGTCACCCAATGACTCTTATACTTTCATTCTTCTTTTCAGTTATTATTTAGGCAAAACTGCAATTTTTTTTTTTATTGTCGTGTATTTATTATAATTTTGATTTCACTTATTCATTAAATTGTGTTAAGTTTCATCCTTCAATTTTCAAAATAAAGTTTCTTTAACTATTAATTATATCAAATTTATCCCTCAACCTTCAATACCAAGTCAATTATATCCTCAAAAGTTAACTTATTAAGAACAAAATTAACTTAATTTTGAAAGTTGAGGGTCGATATTGACACAATAAATAGTTGAAGAATAAAATTGACATAATTAAATGTATAGAAATGATATTGAAAAAACCCCATTACAAAGAACTAAAAGTGTAATTTGACCCTTTTATTTACCAAAAAAGCAAAAGAGATATAGAATTGTCCAATTTTTTTTTTTGCAAATAGCTAACACTAAGTAGAGTCTAGAGTGAGAGGAATCTTCTCTACAATGTCTCTACTTTAAGTCTTAATCACTCTTAAATCAAAGAGAGAAATGTTGAGGTAAAAGAAAAAAAAAATCAAAAAGAGTTATAAGATTGTAGCTTACATGGTTCTCTTCTAGTAAATGCAGCGTCATGATGACTACAGAGAACATTATAAGGCATAGCTTCACTGCCATTGTAGAGTAGAGAGAGCGAATTTTAGTGATTATGTGAAGATGGATGGTTATCATTTGTCATGGAAATTTAGAGTATATATAGGCAATTTGATTACTAGTTCACTACGGTTTGGGATTTGAAATATTTAATCTATTTCACATGCATGGAAGTTATAGGTTAGTTTCTGTAGCAGTTACAGACAGCAACATAGACAAAATTTGTAGCTTCCAAAATGACATATACAACTATTGCAAAGGACAAAATACATAAATATAGAGTATCAACTGAAATGACTAATTGTACCCTTCATCTTGTTTATGTTTAGGCAATAATAATGAAACTTTACATTGAAATTATTGCATCGCTTTCTTCCCTTATCCATTGTATGTAAAAAGAAATAATAACAAGGAGGGAAAGTCATTTCATTAGTTCTTTAGTTTGTTTATTTTGTGGATAAAGATTTAGATTTTTGGTAAATAATACTCTTCATCTCTTAATTGGGCAAGTATCTCAAATTTGAAAATTTAGCCCTTGAAATAAAAAATAAAATAAAAAAATATTGCAGATCTATCTGTTTTTCTATTTATGTGATTAACAAGATGCTTAAATACCCCATTTTTAGGGATGGAGTCAAACAAATCTCATACTTAAGGTCCAAAATCAAACAAAACCTCTAAACGGATGAACAAATCATTTCATTTAATTTTTTAGAAACCAAATCCTAACTTTTTAAATTTAAATCACCAACATCAAATTCACCCCAAAGTTTCGAGACCATCGAAATAATGGACAATGTTTTGCTACAAACTTGGTTGTAGTCATTGGCTACAACTTTCACTAAAAAAATTAACATGACTACACATTTTGAAAATCTCATTGTCGGATTGCAAGTTCTTTACGTTCTTAACAAGTATGCGAAATTCTGTCTCAATTGGATGTCATTTACTATTCAATCCATAAATTTATTTTTATGCATAATTTTAGATTACAAAAACATGAAATTTAGACATTTAATTGATCACATAGCTAGTGACCTTTGATTTTCTAGAAATTTTGCAAGCATAGGAGATATAAGAAAAAATATATAATCCAATGGTGAATTTGTCTAAATTTATATCCAATAAAAAGATATTGAGTGGAATACAATAAAGATTATAACCAAACTTTGTCCAAATATAATTTATCCATAATTTTTCAACCAGGTTGTTTCAACCTAAATCATGCTAGTTTCATTATTAAAAGATGAGAGAGATAAAATGGGTTATCATACAGCTTAGCTTAAGATTAAGGAGATTTTTAAAGGGGCCGGTTTGGATTTATGCCTTTTGAACCTTAGAGTAGTGGGTGAGATTCAGGATAAGCACATCTATTTTATTATGCTAATCAACTCTAGGCACCAATAGTTTGAGATTGATGTTTCTTTTTAATTTGCAATGGCATCGCTTTATGCATATAAACCATAGACAAGGATACAAAAGTTTCACTAAAGAAATTCATATATTTTGTGTTAATTAAGGAAGGCCAAATTGGTCATGTACATAAAAGCATGGGTTTGTAATGGTGTTCATTTCCAAAGCTTCTTTTGATTCTCATCCATGTGAAATGGGTATGTTGAAAATGATGTGAAGCCAACTCACATAGCCACATGTGCATTCACATGCCCAACTTTAGGTTTACTAATGCCCCTCAGACGCAAGTAACAAAACAGAGAGTGATTGAAGAACTAAGCATAAACCATACACTCAACACTCAATCTCTCTTCTTTGTCTTCATAGGTGGCAGCTGCCTATTGTGAAAATGCTTTCTCTTAGTCTATTCCACTCCCGTGACTACCTTGTTTTGTTGCTATCTTACTGTTGTAATGTTGGAAATCCATCATCCATGTGTCTATGAGAGAGAGAGAGAGAGAGAGAGAGAATATGCCATATTGGCTATTGCCATAGCCGCCCATCTGAACCATTAGGATCCGATTAGGTGTTCAGTTGGTTATGTTAGTTTCCTCTTGTGAACTTTGCTTTTGTTTCTATTCATTATTTAAATACCCAATAACTATTTGAATGTTGTTTGAGAAAATGAAAAAAAAATTTCCTCTCTTTTTTATGTGTGTACATATATAGTTTAGTTAATTGTAAGAATAATTCATGAACCCCACACCACTCAATGATGACATGAATCTTCAAGAAATCAAGACTGGTATAGTGGATCCTTGCATATTAATTATAAAGAATCAAAGGTGTAAGGAAATGTGCATGGATTAGTGTGATAGGTACATGAAAATGCATCAGTACCTTGCAGACTTAGATTATGTAAATTGCAAAGGCATACATGTAGAATCGTTATCAGTGTGGATCAAGCTTACCCAACCGAAGACCCACAAAGCATCCACATGGGCTAAAGATGAGTGAAAATTTTAGAGAGAGAATGCATATAGTAATAGAATACATTGTTTCTGGTATGAAATTAACTTAAGCATCATTATTTAGCCCATAAACAAATAATGCAGCACAACCGTGCAATACATAATATAGTATCAATAACTCTACCAACAGATGAACACACATTTAACATTGTAACTGCACAATCGAACAAGGTAGTCAAAATTGAAAATACAGAATTTCCTTCTTCTGTTTCCTCATTCTGGCTCAGCAACAAGCGACATGGGGAAGACACATAGCAATCCCCTTTTTCTAATTTTCAACAATTTTACTATGTGTTAATCTCCTTAAAAATTCAAACAGCCTATGTTTGCTATTTACTTCCTTTTTTGTTTCTCAGTAAACTTAAAATTGAAAGAGTAGAGTGGTTAAATAATTCCCCTATATCGTTTAAAGGGCTTCATCCACTCCCATTTTCCTTTGATTATTTACTGAGGCTCACATACCATTTGATGACATTTTCTTCTCTACCAAATTGTTAAGGGTGATTTCAAGCAGGGAAGGTGGATTAGCATGCATCAATGCATGTCAACTTAGAAAATATAATAAGTGAAACTGTTAGAATTAGTTGTCTATCAAGAGAGGTTGTTAAAGAGCAAGAATTAGGTTGGGTATTAGGACGACCAGCCTTCTAGAGAATAAGAAAATAGAAAAATGAGGAAACTTTCTCTGTTTTATTCAATGAACTCTGCTGCTAATATTGCAGCTGCTACTTGTCTTGATAACCACGACATTCACTACAGAAAAATCAGATAATCAAGCCTAATCTCAAGTCCTACTCTAACAAACTACAACTCTTATCATATTCTTTGTTATCTTATCACAAACTACTCCACCACATTATTCTTATCAGCAACATTATCATTAGCCTCAAGCATCGATAATCCACGTGTGATCCTATGTCAACGTGATCACTCATGCAACATGGATCCTTCATGCAAGTCTAGCTTGAGCTCTCCATGTAACTCAGTGGGTCCAACTTCCTGGATCATAGAAGAAACCTCAAGGAGAAAGCTTCTTCAAAGTTTGATGGTTTGGCTAAGAACATCCTTGAGTCTTCAACTAGCTTAGTTATTAAAGATCTTAATCCTCCTACAACAGACTTTAAATCAAATTCTACCTACACCTAAGGACTTAAGGAATAAGAGAGGACTATCTCTCATAAAGTAAATGTTGATTCAGAGTAACTGTTACGCCTGCAGCAGAAATTGAAGTAATAACAAGCCAGCTTTTATTTATTTGGAGTTTGAGGCAGAACTGAGGAAGAAGAAATTGAGAAAAAGCATTTCTGCACATAGGTAATCCAAACAATGGACAAAACTCATAGGGGCCAATAACTCTCAAGTGCCCAAAAATAAACAGAGAGAAAGAGGGAGAATTAAAGGCAACTAAATATTTTATTATATTAGGTCAATCTAAAAACTCTAATTTATGACTAGCCTCGTCATATGCATTTCATCTGTGCTATGATGCTTTTTTTTTTTGTAGCCAAAAAAAAAACCTATATTTTTATTTTATATATATAATTTTTATTTTGAGAATCTAATTTATAAATGGATAAAGCAATTTGAAAATCAATAGGATAGTAACCTTATTTTTTAGGCAATGTTTTAGTGAGAGTTATAATTTGTAATTTATCGAATTGTCTTTTAGTTTTACCTCTACTTAAACATAGGGGTGTAGAGACTTTTTTGTATAAAAAAATGAGAATCCCAAATAGGAAAAGCTCCTTCAATAGCAGTATAAATATCGTTTTTATACTCTAAAGCCACAAAATGAAAATGTATTTATAACTTCCCCACCAAGACCTATTCCCCAATTTAGAGTTGGGTGAGGAAGTAAAATCAATCCTTGTTCACACATCATATTGTTTTTATTTTATATATATATATATATATATATATATATATATATATATTTTGCATAAGGAATATAGAATAAACATATAAATAAATAAATAAACGACAAATTTAAGCGAAGCAAACAGTAGTGATATATTCTGTATTTTGGATATTTTTCCCAAACAATCTCATATTTTGCCTATGACACTTATTTTTGGCCAAGTGTGCCTAAGACATCTGATCCAGTCTTGCTATTATATACCGTTTGTTTCCAGTCTCCAAAGGCACTTGAACACTATTTTTATTCAACCAATTATAAATCTTTTGCAGTTGCTTGGTTATGAAGTCATGATCAATTGTGAAGGAGCAATACGTGTTGTCTACAAGTACAAAATTTGATCAATAAATTTTGAATTAAGGAACCAGTGCATACAAAATAACCAAGCATAGATCCTAAATAAACCAGAAGGCTTCAATAAAAGCATAAACAACCTAGAAAGGAACCAATATTCTTAAATCAACTCATTCCTACAACAATCCAAGAATTGAATCAGGATGGACAATCATGTGATGAATAGCCCGCAAAATTCTAAATGCAACTGACGAGCAGCATGAAATGGTTGCAGGGGAGAAAATGCTAGTCAAAAAGTGGAAGAATCATTGAATATGAAGACAGTCACAATCTGCAGCAGGCAAGAATTGAATCACAGCAGATATACCAATACTCTTTGTAGGGGATGAACATCCATGGCAATGGTGACGGAAGAGCAGTACCCAATGTAGATGCTACCCTTAACAAATAAAAAAGTGATAGATATAGATAGATAATAGATAGAGGAACTAAGTTTGAATTTCAGAAAATATGAAATGATAGAGCAGCAAGAAGAAAACTAAATAGGCAAAGAACACCTTTGCCAGTGAGGACACCACAAGTAGATTTAGCAAAAATAAATAACCAAAACCCCAGAAAGGACATTTCTATAGTGAGGCACGACTGGCTCTCCTAAAATATAGTTTCCAGTTATAATTAGCAAAAAAAAACACCACATACATTAACAGTCAAAGATAGATGTGACATGGTGAAATATAAACTTAGATGTGCGTGCGTGTGTATGAGAGAGAGAGAGAGAGAGAGAGAGAGAGAGAGAGAGGGGCCGTGGCCCCTGCAAAAAAAGAAAAAAGTCCATCAGCATATATGCAAACTTTAATTGGGCCCCTCCATTGATGTACATTCGGCCCCTCTCCTATTTCTGTTCAATACTTCAACTCACTCCCAGCATGCTCTAGTTTCAATTGTAGGCCTTTTTATTCTTTGATTAAACAAAACATGGCCCATAGCTCACTTATATTTAAATACCAAAGCACTACCCAACAAAACAACACTTTTATCTCAACACTTATATTTAGTGTTTTTTTTTTCTCAACTATCTACACTTAAATATTCACATGCTCTTTAATTTTTCATAAAATTTTTAGAGAAATATATGGTTGAAGGCATGGGCATGGAGAGGTTGTTTGTGATGAGTCTTGAAGGGAAGATAAAGTTTGCACTTTGTGAAGATAAAGTTTCTAAGGTAAATTTTTTTTGATTTATTACCTATTTTTGATTAGCTAGATATCATGTGGCAGTGAGTGTTATTAAATTGTTTGGTTTATGTTGTGTACTTGTGTGTTTTATTTTTGCTTTTGTTTGAGGGGTTATTCTTAATTAAAAAAAAATAAAATACAGGAAAATTTGGATAATAGGAATGATGGTGGGCTAACTGTTTAAATTATAGTGGAAATTTTATTTTTTTTCTTGAGTATGAATAACATCCATATAATTAAGTAAAAATTTATCCTATAACAAAAAAAAAAAGTAAAAATTTCTAATTAAGATTTTATTTTTAAGTTCTTTTCAAGTTAATTTTTGACTCATATTCTTAAAACTAAAAGAATTATGAGCAAACAAAAAATAATTGATGCGTTCTTAAAGAAAAAGATTTTAGTAATTCAAAATTTATGACACCTGTGGCTGTAGAAACAAATGTGGTTGTAGAAATTAATGTTGATACTTCAATGATGAATACCCCTCCAAATGTTCAAGAATTCAATCTGAAGAGATAGATCGTGATTCAGGATCACGTAAACAAATATGTGAATTTCCTATCAGCGAACAAGATGAAATCCGACGAGCTTATCTCAAAGAAGGTCCATATCAACCTAAATATATGGACTGTCCATATAACGATGATAATCATTGTCATCGAAAATCGGCCCCCCCATGTAAAAAATCCTAGCTACGCCCTGAGAGAGAGAGTAATTCCTTAGCAAAGCCCAGGTCTTGAAATGAGAGGCTTTGTTAAGACTCATCCCTACAGAAACATCACTAAATAATATCACGAGTGATAATATAGCTAAAGGCCTCCCTCACCTACTCAAGAAGCTTCTGTGTAGGAATGAAACCAGAATACTAGGGCACCGTTTGGTCATAGAGTTTAAACACTAGTGTTCAGTGTTTAAACACTGAACACTAGTGTCCAAAATCAAAACACAATGTTTGGTGGACCATCTTTGTTCTCAGTGTTACGTTGTTCAAAAACCCATATTTTGAAATGCCTGTTTTGAAATCACATCCGACCACTTTTTAAACTATAATCACTAGTTTTGAGTGGCAATTGAGTAATTATCTGAACAATGAAATGGGCCCACCTGGTAAGCTTTTTTCCCATCTTGTCTCCTCTCTTCTGAAGATTCACGCCGAATCCACACAATCAAGTACCAAATCTTGATTAAAAAATTATTTTGTACTTTAGTCGGCTTTTTTCACAAAATTAAATTCACATACCAAACACATATTTATGTTTTTTAACAATGAAATATGTTATTTAAACCATGATACCAAACACATTTTTTGTTTTATAAACATCAAAAACACGTTTTTCAATAATACTTCTTAAACCATAATTTTCACATCTTTTTAAACAACAATTTTTGAACTCTATGACCAAACAGGCTCTAGATTTCTCTCCATTTTTGATTACAATGCAAATTCTCTGATGGAGAATCAAATTTATTAGGACTACAAACCATATCCCATAAGGAAATCCTTTTCGCATTGCCAACCAAAGGAAAATTTTGATATAAGGTGTGGCATGAATAACAGAGATAGCGACTTCAATCAGTATACATATAAGCCTGATGGTTGTGTTCACAATGCTAACGAAGGAATAGAAAATAGAAGTCAGTAAGACTAGTAAGAGTGGTGTAAACAGAAGAGATCCAACAACATGTTGTTTCACGGTGTAGTCGTAGCTATCTAATCTCTGAAGAAGAGGATTCCATTTTTGGCCACTGCCAAAGAATCAGCAATTACATGAATAGCTTGAAACAGGGAAAGAAAATATATGATCTCTGAAATAAGACATGATATTATCAATGACGTAAGGAAAAAGATATTTTACGCCTTAAAGTTCTGTCTTGCAAAGAATATTGAATCTAGCAAAGTGCACAAGCTGATCTCTTTTAGAGAATAGAATTTCTCATCAATCAAATAAAGAGGAATTCTTCTTAACTGTCAACAAAAACCAAACCTATTTAGCATAGGAAGTCTCCCAAAACTTAAAATTATTTCCTTCAAAAGTAACACTTCTAACTTTCTAAGATATAAGAATATCATCCTTCCATTAAGAATATCGTGGCTTTAGACCTAATTTTAGGTGCAAATCTATAATCTTCATCAAAGACTGAAACCCCGTATTAAGCATTTAAAACCTGATGTACAAATAAAAAGTATACTTCAGAAACCTCATCTTACCTCAGGCCATTATCTTGAAGGAAGATTGGCCAATACAAGATCTGATAGCAGCGGATTCGAATACTTATCCACGTAGACCTGAATATCTTTGCTGATTTAATACATATCCATGACTGTGATCCAAAACTCAAAAGGATACGGAGAAGCTGAAGAATGAAGTAGAATAAAGTTGAGAATGAAGCCATGGACATTGCAAATAGTTGCCAACTAAAGGTTAGATACCTGAAAGCCAAAATATAGGCCATCAAATATTGCAGACCAAGTGGGAGGGAAGAAGGAAGGTGGGATGCAAGACTAGAGTGTTCAAGAGAAATACCTGCAAGCAATAAAAAGCCAAAGAAAGGGCCTCCTAGGGAATGAAGTTAAAAGGGAAAAAAGTAGTGGGGTTTCTTTTAGAGGGTTATAGCTCAATCTCTGGAATGAAGCTTCTCAGGAATGACCACTGCTAAATATGGAAGCACAAAAGATAATTTTATTACATATTTGCTCAAAACTTCAATGATCAATCAATAACAGAATCTATAGTTTTTGTTAACCCAAATAAACTAAGAGGATTCTTGAGAATCTTAACATATAAAAAGGAAAAAAAAAATCCTTTCTAAAGTGCTTGGCCTGCTAATTGAGCTCACATTGGACCTAACTATCAAATTATCAGAACTAAGGATCCAGAAACAAAAGAAAACACCATGTTTGTGCTCTAGTGCCATTATAGGGTTACCAGCCACCCCCCCTGAATCTGTCTTGTGCCTCTGCTGCCTTCTCCTCTTTCAACTTCTGCACAATTTCAAGTATCTTAGGGTTAAAGAAACGGTCACGAACGTACTTCCTCTCCTCAGCTTGAATTTCTTTGATAGCACTAGGATATGGGTTAGGAGGAGGTTTCTTCCCTTGAAGACGTGCAATCTGCTTCAAGCGAGAATATGCCTTTTTCTTTGCTTTTTTCTCTGCTCGATATTCCATCTAGACACCAAGAAACAACAGCAATTAAAAATTTCTTCACGGGAGGAGGGGGGGGGGGGGTTGCAGGAGGGGAATAGAAACAGAGGAAGAACAAAGTGCAGCAGTTTTTCTGAATTTATGAGTCAGGAATACATACATCAGCTACAGCCATTGCTTCTTCCTCACTAACTCCCTGCTCCTTCAGGTCAAGCACCCGCAAACCAAATATACGAGCTGGAGGGGGATCGAAACCACAGATCCTGTAGAAACACAAAGCCTAAGTGAATTAATTTTTGACTTACCATTAAAAGTCCAGAAACCAATTTTAATGTTGCTATAGAGATCATGAAAAGACTTGAAAACAAGGCCTATATGCAAATTACTTGATACTCAGCAGGTTCATACAGGAAATAGGCTCACTTATTATCAAGATTCAGTCTGAAAACTTAGCAAATCTTAGAATCCAAAGAAGATGGAATGAATTCAAATTCAATATGAAAGGAACTAACAAAAATTACTAGAAAGAAGACAATTAAAATAATGAGTCACTTGCAGCTTGTAAAAAAGAATTATTCTACAACCATCAATGCTGCAGTAAGCAAAGTGTTGGGTGCATGGCACCAAAACTTCCAGCCTACACTGGATTAAATGCGAAATTTTTTGGATAGTGGCCAAGTGAGCAACGTGACCTATTTTTTTTTGTGATTTGGAGTTCTTATTTTCCTAGGAGAAGTACTAGGCAGCTAGGGTTATTAACTTATGCATATAAAAGAGATTTGTATATGTATTGTGATGTGTGCGTGCCACTGAAAGCCACAGAGAGCAGGTTGTGTGAAAAAGAAAAAAGAAGAGGGGTGCTGCATAGAGTGAGTAGCCAAGTGTGTGATGCATCAAGCGCAGTGAAGAAAGAAAATTTGTGTGTGTGAGAGCAAAGAAAACGAGGAGATTTCCTTTAGCCATGAGACGTACACAAGGAAGATAAATTGAAGTTTTCTCTAGGGAGAGGTTTTTTGGGTTTTACAACTAAGGAATTGTTATATTCAAGTGAGTGAAGATCTCATGTGAGCTCACATAAATTCCTAGACATAGATATATTTGTAATTTGGTGTGGATCTCAAGTTAGACATAAACTTGAGAGGATATTACCTATCAAAAAAGATAGGGAAATTGCTGCAACTCTGTGGATGTAGCCGAACCATGTAAAATTTGTGTCTATGTGATTGTTTCTTTTGCATAATTTCTTTCTCTATTTTTGGCATCTCACAAGTTCTAAGAACTAGGGTAAATTCCTAACACAAAGTCACAAAGAAAGGAAGACTGATATAAATAATTAGGCATCCAAAGCAGGAAGAAAAGCAATGAACAGTTCTTCATCAGAACTGTGAGTCAACACTGAATTCAAAAGAATTTCCATCTTTCAAAATCAAGTAACAAGTAAAGGTTTTATGCCAGAGTAGCCTTTTTGAGTGGTCTCGTTGTTGGGGTTTTACTGATTCTTCGTCTCTTTCAGAGTTTATGTTTTCCCTTAGTTTATCTTTCTTTGTCTCTTACTGTTCATCATCATGAACATCCTGTACTATTCTTTTTTTCTCTCATTAATATTAGTTCTTTCATTATCTATAAAAAAAAAGTAACTAGTCTACTTATGTGTTTTCAGGAATATAACTTATGCATGCATGCAATCACAAACCCCTGAACAGCAAAGAAAAGTAAGGTCAGCAACATGCAGGATGCATCTTAATCACACAGATACCCAGTGCATGCAGTATTAAAATGTTAGCAAACATTCAAGGCTGCCGACCAATAGAACTAATGTGCAGAACAAACCCAGAACGTTTTGTTCCTTTGTTTTGCTGTTGTTGTTGTTGTTCACATATAAAAATTTGGGCCATCAATTTTCTTCAATAACATACTGCTAGCACCATAAGAAAACCAAATTTTAACAAAATAGATATGTTACAAACATATCATAATAACTGAACCAAGAAAATAGATAGCAAACACTGCAAAGGACAAATAGACATATAGAAGCAACTTAGTACTTGATGGCATCTTCATGTTTTGAATCCGGATGTTTCTGAAAGAACTTTTTTATATAAACGTCCTCTGGGAGACTGATCCTCTTCACTTTCCCATCAGCACGAGGAAATGTTGCAGGTGGTGCACTGCACATAAGTTAGCAACATAATCAATATGCTATTTTCATCAGTAATTTACACAAGCACCCAGTGGGTCTTGAACCTATGATCTCACTTGCCACCTTCCTCTTGCAAGGGAAGGAGGTGCCATTTGAGCTAGAGCCCATTGGCGCAACATATTCAAAGCATTAACATTTATGAATAAGAGCTTAAACAGATTCTTAATATGGGCATCACAGGCATCAAAATCAAAATTTTGATAATAATAGATTAAGAATGCTGGAATTGAATGTATTCATTTGAAGAAAAGTTCACACTTATGAAATACTTTATTCATGCGGTGAACCAAATTGCTCTTCATTATCGTACTAGGACATCCATTGCTTTTTGGTATAAACAGAGTTCGAACCCCGGTCCCTTATTACCAGTTGAGCTAACTATTCTATTATAATTTATACTATTCACCCCATTTGTTCGTAACTAATTTAACAAGTAATTTAACTCAAAAAAAAAATCCAAAACCAAACAAATAATGAAGAGACTTGACAAATCAATTTAGAAATTACAAAAATTGAAATTAGAATCAAGCAGAATTGAGACCATAACAAATTAAGCCTATTCTCTTAAACCCCACCACATTTTCAACAAAATAATGAGGATTAAGTAATACCCAGAAGCGAAATGGGATTACAAACAGCACATATATACTGAATCATATATAAAAACAAAAACAAAAAAACTACAATTTGAGAAAACCCAGATAAAGGTAAATACTAATAAGTTAATGAATGCAATAGAGAGAGAGAGGCAAAACTGTTCCATGGCTTTGAGCCAGATAGGCTCGGACTTGGCCAAGCCCTTAACGAGCTTTCTGGTACGAGTAAGCAAATCTCCTTTGAGGAACGACATGGCTTTGCTGATCTCTGTCTTCCTGGTATTGTCAGTTGTGCACTACCTTGGTCTTTTATGTTCGTGTTTTTTGGACTGAGAAATTGGGTTTTGAGTTTCTCGTGAAACGGCGTCGTTCTTGGGCGTGGGTTTTTTTTTTTTTTTTTTAAATGTGAAAGACAAAAAGAGCAGTTTTGGAAACAACTACTATATAAAGCACCATCGTTGATCAAAATTATCTCTCTCTCTCTCTCTCTCTAAACTCACTCTCTCTGATATACGAAAAAATTCAACATGTTCAAGTTGCATGTTACCTTCCTCTCTTAAGGGGGTGGACTCCACACCTCTCACATGCAACCAGAACATGTAATAACGCCTCCTGAAATACCCATTAGGCAAATTAATTAAAGCATCCTAATGTCACTTCAAGAAGTTAATAGCATCATGTTAGGCAACATAACATTATGTACTAAAATATGACTACAAAAGTTTTGAAAAGAAGGCTTCAACAATTTTTTGGATATTGCTATTGTCTTAATCAATTTACAAATAAATTAAATTAACACTAAACAAATTAAAGTTTTCAAAAGAAGGCTTCATGTTGTATTTATAACTTATACATTGCAAGATAAGTTTTTCTATTGATATGTGAAGTTCATCTTGCAATGTATAAGTTATTCAACATACCATGGCAAAAATTCATTTATAAATAAATTTATTGTCCTCTCTATTTTCTAACAATAATGATTATATATTTTTTCATATGAACACTCAAAATAGTTGATATGACAAAACAAGGCCGCATGAAACAAACTCCTTATGTTGATGACTATATTGTGTGATTGGAAGAAGTACCAAGCTTTTTATTGATCAAAAATTTATAAAAAAAATATTGTCACAAAAAATTGTAACTGTCTCATGCATTGCATAAGCCTACAACTAGTCGTACACCAATTCTCACACTATCACACGTCTTGATGAGTGATGTTCACTAGTTGCATTCAAAAGAAACTAGTTGATCAAATTGTTCTAGAATCCCTTTTGAATGTATGTGCTAGTGTCATAAACGCAAAATCCCGTGAAGTTTGCATTAAAGAGGGGCAAAATTCTTTGCAATTGGTATGAGTTTGAGACCAATATCCACCAAGACTTTTATTCTAGTTTCATAGAGTAAACCTCAAGATGGGTTAGTTAAACTCGATACTAATGGTTCATCTCTTGGAAATCCAAGCAAATCAGGTGGAGGTGGTATGCTAAGAAGAAGCAATGGTGATTGTAGGGGTGTGCAAAAAACCGTAGACCCGAAACAACCGATTGAAACCGACCGAACCGGGACAAAATTTTCGGTTCGGTTCGGTTCGGTTTCGGTGTTGGTTTTGTATTGTAAAAAACCGAAATATTCGGTTCGGTTTTCGGTGTCAAAATTTTGTACACCGAAACGACCGAACCGAACCGAAACATTATTATATATTATTATATTAAATATATAATATAATATATATTTAAATAAGTGGCAAACGGGCAAACTTTGGCCCAATTTTTTTCACTGTGGGCCTTGAGTCTGGAGACTCTGGACTGATCCGGCCCTTTTGTTTTTTGTTGTTTGTTTGACTTTGAAACACTCCTACAGAATACAGATAAGTGATCCGGCCTAATGGGAATTGGCCCATAATTAAAATGAAATTTATTAAACTAATTACCAATAATTACCTAACATTAAACTAAATAAATATTTAAGATTCTAATTAAACTAAAACTAATTACCTATATAATGTAAAGATGAAACCCTACATACCCCACAGCCCACATTTTCACCAAACAATCAAAGTGTCAAACACTTTCCACTCTCTCCTTTCAGACTTAGCCGCCGCTCTGCCTCTCCAATCTCCATCTCCATCGCTTGCTTCTCTTCACAGTTCACACTTTCCGGTCTCCACTCTCTCTCTCTCTCTCTCTCTCTCTCTCTCTCTCTCACACACACACACTGACTAACACTCACTCATGCACCGACGGAGTGACTGACCAAACCGAGCGATCCAGCCATGACTCGGCCATGACTCAGTCTCTCACTCTCGTCTCGATCCAGCCATGACTCGGCCATGACTCAGTCTCTCACTCTCGTCTCGATCCATCCGTGACTCGGCCATGACTCAGTCTCTCACTCTCGTCTTGATCCAGCCGTGACTTGGCCATGACTCAGTCTCTCACTCTCGATCCAGCCTTGACTCGGTCTCGATCCAGCCAAGACTCGACATGACTCAGTCTCTCACGGTGAGGGTTCTCCACTTCTCCATATTTGCCTATTTGGTCCGATTTAATGGATCTAACTTCTAAGTCTAACAGATTCTAACTTGTGTTTTGTTGGGGCTTTGGAAAAAAATAAAGGACTATTTGGTGTCCAAAAATTGGTTTTTTTATTTTTATTTTTATCAAAGTGTTTGAATTGGTTGTCATCAAAAACCGGTTGTTGTAATATTTTTATAAAAAAATTTATTTAATTATTTAAAATTATTTATTTAAAATTAATTATTTTAATTTAATTAAAATAATTTATTTAAAATTAAAATAATTTATTTAAAATTAAAATTATTTATTTAAAATTAAAATTATTTATTTAAAATTAAAATTATGATATGAATCTGACCATATGAGTTTTTGCCTTTCTAATGAGTTTAATGAATATGTTTTGTTTATCAAGATTTTGTTCTTCAATTTTTGATTGCTATATTATAATATATTTTATCTCTCTATGTCATCATTTTTTTAAGTTGATTTTTTTTTTGTATATATCTATAGTAAACTAAATAATTGTTGAGAATGATGATATATCAAAATTGATAATTCAAAATTCAATAAATATTTGAATTATGATTATTGTATTAACACAACAATTTTTGTTGTGGATAGATGCATACTTGGACATCAGTCTGAAATCTCAAGGTTGAACCAGGACCATCGCTTGCTTCAGTGTGTGCTGCACAATTTGGATTCCAGCTCTTCAAAGCAGTTTATCAAGGCTCGATCTTCACTTGATGCATGGAGACAGCATATTAGTTCAAAGAACCCCAAACTGAGATTGAGGTGAACTCGTGAATTCTCTCCTCTCTTATTCTTTTTTTATTTTACTTTCTTATAAGTTTCTTTCAATGTGTTGTTCCTTTGAACATGTTACTATACAATCTCATGTTCGATTTTTTATTTATAGATTCTGGCTAAGGGCATTTTTTGGATTGATTTGGTTCTCTTCTATTTGAGTGCATTCACTTATTGTTGGCTGGTTGGTAATTAAGGAGTTAAAAATTTGGAATTCACTTTTAAATGAAAATTGGTGTGCAGTATTTGTATTTCCAAATCCATTTGTGTAGTTTTAAGTAATTTCAGCACTAGTCAACATATTTGTTTTGTGAGGAATGTTTAATTGTTTTAGTGTTGATATGTTTAAAGGAGATTGCATTTGTGATTTGGACTTTGCGACAGAGTTTGCACTATGTTGAGTTGTTGACTGCAACAATAAGCTAAATTCTTTTCTTCTCTTGATTTCACCTTTTGCTTATGTTTAAGTGTTGATTCCAGGTTGGTCATTCTTAGAACAAGTGTGTCTTTTTTTTTTTTTTTTTCGGAGGTCTCATTCATGCCCTAGGTTTAATCCCATATGCTATGGTTTTATTTACAATAAACAACGTATTAACATGTTGTTGTTGTTATAGACAGTTGAAAGAATATATGTTATTTGTTAATGTGTGCATGAAGTGCATTGGTAAAGACTATATTTTTAATTACAATCAATCAACTTTTTTATTTGGTCACATAACATTTAGTTAAAGAAATATAAGTTTTTTAGTTTTTGTAACTTTTTTTATGGAAAAAAAAAGTAACAATTGAAGAAGATCATTTTTTTTTTAGTTTCTATGTTGAATTATTTAGAATTTTACTCTATGATTATTAGTTTCTTGCTGTTTTTCTAGTGTTGAATCAGTGTGCATTCCTTAGTTAGCAATGTGTCTGAGTTGGGATCAAGTTAAGTTGGGATCAAGTTAAGTTGACTTGTTGATGCAAAAAGGTAGTTTGATGAAGTGTTTGAAAATAGGAATGATACTATTTGATACTTGTTGCTGTATACTAGATTCCTTTTCCTTCTTTTTTTTTTTTTTTTGGTTGCTGACTTTTATTGTGTTATTGTTTTATTGTTATTGGGGTTTAATTTTTAATTTTAATTTTTTACTTTTTATAGTTGCTGACTTATTGTGTTTTATTTTTTATTGTAGATGAATGAGACAACGGAAATTCCAGAGGGTCAAGACCTTGAAGCGGGTCAAGGCACAACCAATGTGCAAAAAGACAAAGGCAAACCCCCACTCCCACCAAATTCAGGTAATACTGGTAAAAAAAGATCTTTTGTTTGGGGTCATTTTACTGTTATTGAAGGGGGGGATAAACCTAGGGCAGCTTGTAACTACTGTGGCACAACCTTTGCTTGTGACACTAAGCAAAATTGCACTACAACCATCAGAACAAAAAAACAAACAATATGTTTGAAATATCCTTATAGTGAATAAAAAAAAAAACAAACAACCCTAGCATTCAAACCTAAAGAAGAACGAGAAAGTAGTGTTAAACTAGTGTCATGGGTGTTTAATTTTGAGGAATGTAAGATAGCATTGGCAAGAGATGATTATTCTAGATGAAATTTGTCTTTTAGGTTTGTAGAGGGCTATGGTTTTAAGAGGTTTATGTCTAAAACCCAACCTAGGTTCAATCCAATCCCTAACCGCACAACAATTGCCAAAACTTGCTTTAAGGTTTTTTTAGATGAGAAAAAAAGTTGAAAGAAGCCCTAAAGAAAAGCGGGTACGCCTTACCACGAATACATGGACATCCGTTCAAAATTTGAACTATATGTGTCTCACTTTGCCCATTTTATAGATAGTGATTGGAAAATACACAAGAGAATTCTTAGTTTTTGTTTAGTGGAAAATCACAAGGGTGAAACACTTGGGAAGGCAGTTGAGATGTGTTTACTTGATTGGGGGATAGATAAGATTTTAACTATTACAGTTGATAATGATGCTTCTAATAGTTGGATGATTTCTTTTATTCAAAAAAAGACTAAGCATAGGAAGGCAACAATTTTAGGGCATAAATACTTGCATGTGAGGTGTAGTGCTCATATCTTGAACTTAATTGTTCGTGAAGGGTTAGTTGAAATGGATGAGACAATAGTGAAGGTGAGAAAATCTGTGCGATATGTGAGATCGTCTCCGCAAAGACAAAACACATTTAAGTTATGTGCGGAGAAGGAGAAAGTTGAGTTTAAAGGTCAGTTATGCTTAGATGTGCCCACTAGGTGGAATTACACCTATATTATGTTGGAGAAGGTAGAAGTATAAAAAATCTTTTGAGAGATTGGAGGAAGAAGATCCAAATTATCTTATGACAATTAGAGAGGAGGAAAAGGAAGATGGAAGTGATATAGATGAGTTTGCTTGGGGAATGGGTGATGTGGATTGGGAAAAGATTAGGATATTTTCTAAATTTCTTAAAAATTTTTATGATGCAACCTTGCGGTTTTCGGGTGCTAATTATGTCACTAGTAATTCTTTCTTTTTGGAGCTCATGTCAATTCATGACACAATTGATTTGGAGTATGAAAAAGATAGTTATTTGTTGAAAAAAATGGCTGGTTACATGAAGACCAAATTTGAAAAGTATTGGGGGAACTTTGATAATATGAATCACTTGTTGTATGTAGGGCTAGTTCTTGATCCTCGATACAAGATGAGGTATCTTGAGTACTGTTTTGGTACTTTGTATGAGAGTCAAAAGGCTGTTGATATGGCAAAAAGAATAAAGGCTGTTTTGATGGATTTATATAATGCCTATGCTCAAAATCAAGTGGGGAGTAGTAGTGCAAGTGTTGCTGCACAAGGCCAAGGCCAAAAACCAAGTGGATCAATGGAGGGAGATGATTCTAGTGTGGTTGATGCGAAGGCAATGAGGATGATGGGATTTAAGGAGCACTTGAAGGGTATTGATTCTTCAAATATCAAATCAGAGGTTGATAAATACTTGTTAGAGAGTTGTGAAGATGTCTTTGATGATAATTTTGATATTTTGGCTTGGTGGAAGGTTAATTCTCCACGATACCGTGTCCTTTCAAGAGTTGCACAACATGTTCTTGCAATTCCGGTATCCACTGTGGCCTCAGAATCTGCCTTTAGTACGGCTGGTCGTATCCTTGATCCCTTCCGGAGTTCATTGTCTCCACTTATGGTGGAAGCCCTCATTTGTGGTCAAAATTGGCTCCGTCCTTCATCGGCTCTAATCTGCCTTTGTGCTGCCATGGATGATGTTGAGGAGTTTGAAAAGCTTGATGGAGGTATGACTATTATTTGTTATATTAAAAAAATTTTATTTCTATTTCTTTATTTATTAAAAAAAATTCTGCATGTCTGTTATTATTAAAAAAAACTGCATGTCTTGGATTCTTGGCATATATATTGTTTTATTGTATAAGTGACATATTTTTTTCATTTTTTGTTTGTAGAACTTGTGAATGATGCTGCTACATCGGAACTAGGCATGTCCACACCAACACCTATTGACATTGATGGTTGAAGATTGCTTTTTGCTCTTTGGAAGGGTGGTATAATGGTATATGATATTCACATTTTTTGCTATTAGGCATTAGTAGATAGTGGCCTACGTATAGATATATAGGTATGGGCTTTTATTTTGTGCTTTGACAGTGCCCTATACATAGAAAATATAGATATTAGTCAATAGGCAATGACATATGGCCAATTTATTTTGAATCTTTGGCCAAATATTAAATATGAATAGTATATGTTGACATTGACATTGACATTGACATATGGCCAATTTATTTTGAGTCTTTGGCTATAATGCTATTATGTAAGTATTGACAAATGGACTAGTTAGTTTATTATGTAAGTATTGACACATGGACTAGTTAGTTTATTTTGTAAGTATTGAAATCAACACCAGTAATTTTGGTGTTATGTAAGTATTTTGGTGTTATTTTGTTATAATGTTATTATGTAAGTATTGAAATCTGCACTAGTTATTTTATTGTGACTTGTACAGTTTCTTTTTTAATCTTGTTTGTATTACAGGTTGTGATTTATGAATCTGCTATATGTGTTTGTATTTTTGGATTTATGAATCTGTGACAGGTTGAGGTTGTGATTTTTTTGTTTTTTGATGAATCTGTGTAAAATACAAAGCTGGTTCAGGTTGAGTTTGTGATTTTTTTTTTTTTTTTTTTTGATGAATCTGTGTAAAATATAAAACAGGTTGAGGTTGTGGTTGTGATTGTGATTTTTTTTTTTTTTTTTGATGAATCTGTGTAAAATATAAAACAGGTTGAGGTTGTGGTTGTGATTGTGATTTTTTTTTTTTTTTTTTGATGGATGAATCTGTGTAAAATACAAAGTAAGTTCAAAGTTGAGTTTGTGATTTTTTTTTTGTTTTTTGATGAATCGTGTAAAATATAAAACAGTTGAGGTTGTGGTTGTGATTGTGATTTTTTTTTTTTTTGATGAATCCGTGTAAAATATAAAACACGGGTTGAGGTTGTGGTTGTGATTGTGATTTTTTTGTTTTTTGATGAATCTGTGTAAAATATTTAACAGGTTGAGGTTGTGGTTGTGATTTTTTTTTTTGTTTTTTGATGAATCCGTGTAAAATATAAAACGAGGTTGAGGTTGTGGTTGTGATTTTTTTGTTTTTTGATGAATGTGTGTAAAATACAAAGCAGCAAGGTTGTAAAAAAGGCCCAAAAATGGCCAAAATAGGAAAGGCCCAAATGCGAGGCCGAAAGTGCCAAAACAGAAAACTTAAAAATTTCTACAGATGGCCATGGGCCAAAATAGACAAGGCCCGAATTTGGGCCACAATTGGTTCCTAAAATAAGCCCAAAACATGTTTTTAAAATAGGCTTAATTAGAGCATAAAAGGGCCAAACTAATTTTTTTTAAGAAGCCCAAATAGAATTTTTAAAAAAAAACCGAGAGGCCCAAACTCTAGGCCCAGGCCCAAAACTGTGCACTCACCGAAAAACCGACCGAAATGAACCGAACCGAAACGAACCGAAACCGACGGTGTTTCAGCTATTTCGGTCGGTTTCGGTTGACAATATTGAAAACCGAAAATATCGGTTTCGGTTGGTCAGTTTAAAAAAAACCGACCGAAACCGAACCGAAACACCCCTAGGTGATTGGATCAAAGGCATTGCCAGATATTCCGGTCGCTAACTAGGGTTATGGTTGAATTTTGGGCTCTTCAAGATAGTCTTTTTTAGCCAAAGACCTTGGAATTTTTAACTTGGATGTTGAGCTCAATGCTTTGATTCATTGATTGTTGTTCATCTCATAAAAAATTTTATGGCCAATCATTCATTAGAACCTTTCGCATACCTCCCTAACAGCCAAATTAAGCACACATTATGCAAAGCAAACTACTGTGTGGATGCTCTTGCTAAACTTGAAATTTCTGTAATTAGTACTTATGTTTTATCCGATAACCCTTGATAAGAGGGCAAATCTTGTAATAGACTCGTGACTATTTAATTTCTATGCATATTCCTGTTTTACCAAAAAAAAAATGTATCCTTTTTTTAAAATTCCGTCAAAGCTAATTAGTAAAAAGATACTTGAAACTCATGTCATAAGTTTCGAGATTTGATTTTTGTTTTCATTTAAAGCTTGGTCTTTGACAATTAATTTCATAATTTGTTTTCATTTTCAAAAGAATTATTCAAGAACACAATACGTGTAAATGTTAAACCAAAATTTGGCCCCCAAAGAGTTGCTTGGGTCATGGAAGAGATGACTTTAAAAGCTTCAGTTCCCCAAAGATTGTGGATTAAAGGTTTCAAAATTTGGGATTTTGGATTTAGACAAACATTTTTTGGTTAATCCGGTGTTCTGATCACAAGGTAGGGGAACTCTACATTTGGTAATTGTGGGAAAAGAAGTAAATAAAATTTCCTTAAAAAAATAGGGTGATGTGAAATTTGCCTCTCATGTTTATGTGTACACACCAATGGATTTGAGAGAGAGAGTACAGAAAAGCATGGGATTAAACAATAAGTAGCCAAATCACAATACTCAATTAACTCTCTTTATCCTTTCCAAAATTTGCCAACTCAACCAAAATAAAATACAAAAGCATTCATAAGACATGCAATTTCTAGTCTTCCATCACTCATCAGTGAACTCAATACCAGACATAGGCACCTTACCAATTATTTGATTACCATTGCCCTCATCACCAACATCCATGGCAGATCCTTTTTTGACATAATCTACTTTGAAGTCATAGTCATCGTCCATGGCATCTTCTGGGATTGATTTTTCAGCTTTCTTCCTTCTCTTCTTCTCTGCTTTCTTCATCTTTGTATTAAGCATACCTTCAACGGCATATAACTTCTCATTCTGCCTGCTAGTAGCAGTTTTTCCTTTGTTCCTGCCTTCTTCATTGTCTTCACATGCCATGGACACATCGTCACCATCGTTATCCATGTCTTTGGGGCCTTCACCACTTTGGATTGAATGTTTTGGTTCATCATTCTAATGCATAAAAATGCAAAAAGAGTTGGACATTAAGGTATTAGTTTCATAAATTTAAAAAACAACGTATAATGAAAATAATGAGGAGGTGTGCTCCTCTCAGGTATGGAGATTTGGAGCACCCAAAGTCACTTCACTGCCTAAGACCATAAATAGATGCTTAAAACTAAGAGAGATCACAAACCTCTAATAAATCCTCATCGAAATTGAGGGGGCAACTCGGAGGAACTTCCACAGGGTTGAGATCATCAACAGACTTGAGGCTTCCAATGAACGAAGATTCAGTGTCATAAACCTCATCAATGCTAAATTCTTTCCCAAGCTCAGAAACAATCTTGGCTTCTGAAGGCTCTCCTTGATTCCTAATTGGGGGCATAGTGTAATATGGAATCTTACCTACAAAAAATCAAATTATTAGCTTACTTTTTTATATAAAACAATAGATAATTAGGGGCATTCTGAGAATCAAACTCAACACCTCTAACACCCAAATTATTAACATCACTTTCTTTATATATTACAATTTGCTTTTCTTGTTATCCCTTTGTTTGTTTGCATATTCTCAGGGCACATAAACCATAAATGCCTAACACATACCTTGATTCCAGTCATGCAGAACAATTCTTGCAGCAGCTTCCACATCCACAACACCACCCTTTTTCAGCTTACCCCTAACAGTAGCCACTTTTTGAAGGAAGTCATCGACCGAGTCAAAGCTAGGGAGCTTGTACAAAGTTACCAACATGCTGGGTGGGCAACGCCTTAGAATCTCCTTCACTGCACAGATGGGACAGGGGCAGTATAATATCATAGTCCGCTGATATAACTTAATATAATGACACAGAATCCACAAAAATTTTACTATCCAAAGGACTTCTTCCTAAAGAAATATGCTCCAGAATTTCTATATAGATAGTTTTTCCTTTTTGATTTGTAAATAATTTTGTTTGATAATTCAATAGTTGGGGGTGGGGGGAATTTGAACCTGGGCGTCTCCGTTAGAAACACTAGGAGGCGCCAATTGAGCTTAATAGATAGTGGAGAATACATATTAATAGAATTTGACATCACTGTAGCTTCTTCAATTAACATTTATTGTCCTTGATTCTATATATGCAATCTCCTTACATACAAAGGCAGTTGGAGGGAGAATGTGAATTAATAAAGGAATAGCCTTGCCACATGAAAAGGTACTCAAGCAGAATAGCAAATAAACCAGCACAAGGACAAAGGATGAGTTCACTCACCTGGACCAATCGGGTCATCCAACTTCTCGATTCTTTTGCAATTACGAAGAGTTATAGATGCATCATTTGCTCCAGATTTAAGCATCACAACACCAGGGCAGTCTAACAATTTTACATTCTTGTCTAACTGAACCTCTTGCATAGATCTTGTTAAGCCAGGAGTAGAACCAACATTGACAACATGGGATCTCTTTAAGCTATTAATAAGACTACTCTTACCAACATTGGGCAAGCCAATAACACCAACTGTAATTGATTTCTTGATCTGCCATAGATAACAGAGCACAATTGTTAATATGGCTGGCACTATTATTCGAACTCTAAAACCCAAATTCAGAAATATGGCATAACAAGTACCATTCAGTAGTAAAAAAAATGGTAAAATAATCTTCACCATGGTTCCTAATTGGGAAGCTTTAATATGTGGAATAAAAACACCATTAACACAGGTTTTGAAGGCCATACTTTGAGACCCACTTTGAGAACAAAACTTCCCTAAAGAGAACATTAGGTTTTGGTCAACTAAGCATATATTTGCCTGATGTCCACTAGAACAAAAGAAATAAGTATTGCATAAACAATGATCTAACTGACTCATATCAACTGAATAATCTTCAACTTTTCAAACCTATTTCACCTCATCCATAATATTTACTTTCCAAACAACTGCACCAAGACTCTTTGTAACAATAACTAACGTCCAACCAAGTAGAATGAGATATAGCAAGTCAAGCAGACTCCACATGCTATCATATAAACTAATTTGTTCAAAAAAATTCAATGAATACATGTTGCATGCATGCAGATCAAGACAACACAAGCACAGGTACAATAAAAAGCATAATGCTATATCACCAATGGGACACACGCAAGTCACTGTGAATTAAATATATGGTCATTGCTTGGTAGACTTACATCATGGCTTCTTGAGTAATTCTTCAACAATTTAATAAGCGTTTCAGCTCCTAGACAATCACTAGTTTGTAGAAGATTGCTTGGTTTTGCTGCCTTTGAGCTTGATTTCCACCCTAGGTTTGATCTTTGCTCTTGTGTACTGCACTTAAATGCAACAGCTGGTAATTCTTCCCTAAGATACTTAAGCCACTTCTCAACAGCTTCTCTAGGAACAAGATCTGAGACACAAGTGACAAAGGTAAATAAAACAAGATGAAACCATATGGACAAGGAAAATAGGTGAGATATCTCTCGGTCATTGCATGTAACATAGTCTATGAACTTAAATGGCAGCCATTATATGATTAATTGCTGTTTGATTGTGAATATACAGAGCAGACTCAGAGTTATATTTGTCTATTATTAGAATGATGGTCCTCTGATATTTTGGTCATGCTATTCCATTACAAATCTAATCATAATGTGCTTTTTAACTGTTTTCATTTTCTAACTTATCCAATAAACATGCATGAGAGAGAGAGAGAGAGAGAGAGCAAAAGATTACCAATTTTATTCAGAAGCAATACTAGATGCTTATTAGGGCCTGCTTTCATCACCAAGTTCTCCATATCAACACAACGAGTACCTAGGGGATCACGAGCATCAAGAACTTCCAAAATGACATCTGATGCTTCAATGACCTTCACCAACTCCTTGTAAAAAGCCCTATCGGAGTTATCTGTATTAAAATAAGAGACGTTAAAAGTAGCACAAAGATAAGTGGACAAAGACAGTAGATCCAATGAAAAAAAACTTCCACCAAGAACACATATTTAAAAAAAGAAAAAAGAAAAAAAAGAATCAACATACCCCGGTTTTTCCCAACTCCAGTGGAAATATCTTTAACATTCAGTTCTCCAGGAGAAGCGGATGTAGCCAATTTAGAGCTATCATCATCCTCTAGTAACCCCAACTTTCTCTTTTGAGCCTGTAGAATACACCGCTATGAATTTAAGGATTGAAGGGACGAAGCAAAAGTGATAACTAGTTGCATTCCATATACATTAGAGGAAGTACAACAAGGTTCATAACTAATCAGTAAACTATCACAGTTTAAGTTTCACCCATGAGTGATTGTTAGTCCCCAAAGTATGAATTGATAAACTTTTTTTTATAACACAAAATTTTATTAGAATGAAAAACAAACCCAGTACACCAGCAGTGTACTAAAGGAGAAGCACTATCAATTCAAAATACAATGCTCAAACAATTCTAAGAGCAAGAAACAAGGCGAAAAAAGAAAAGCAGCACTCCAATCCAACAAAGTACAAAGGAAGAAGGCTTTAATTTCAAGGATAGTCTGCTCGCATCACTGAAAACTTCTGAAATTCCGTTCTTGCCAAAGGCACCACATAATGCAATGTGGCACAGCCTTCCAAAAAGCATGTTTCTATGCTTGCCGAAAGACCCCTGCCAAGCTGTTGAATTAATAACCTTTAGTCCCTAACAAACTTAAAGCAATCACTCTTTGAGATAGGTAGATAATGGTGTACCACAAAGGATGTCATTACCTCTTGACAATCACTTGAACCCCTAAAGTCATCATTTCTAAAAAAAGGTAAAGGTGATCGATTTTAGTCCCAATGGAATCAACCAAATTATGTATGGGACTAAAACAGTAATGCTACAGACACCACAAAGTAAGCAGGTTTCGCTTGGTTCTCATTTGGGCCCACTACTAACATTACTTTATCGCGTATTTTATGAAAATCTGTGTCTCTAGCTAATTGAGACGAAAATCTTAGCAAACTGTATTCAAGTCTTTATTCTTCCATGAACCCAAAATTTAAAAAATCTTACTTTATTCATAAAGCAAATGTATAGCTCCAATCAAAATCTAAGCATGTCAATGAAGTTTAGCAAAAATGAAGCATACCCTTTCTTTGCGCAGGGCTTTCTTTTGTTCCAATTCCTCAATAACACGGGAGCGGCGAGCTTCAAGGGCCTTGAGCTCCTGCTCCTTGAAAGGCCAATCATTGGGAATTCCAGGGTCTTTCTCTACCTTAGTCTTGCGATTAAGACCCAATTTCTTCGCCTCCTTCGCTTTCTTCCTATGGTGCTCCTTCACTTTCCTTATGATCTTGTGCTTCTTCTTCAGAGGAACCCTCTTGCTCTTGCTCTCTGAAACACACAAACAAAACAAAACAAAAGGGAGATTTTTGAGAAAAAAATTTAGGGAATTTTAAAACTGGGTATTGTGCGAAAATTTTCAATTAGCTTACTTTTGCTCCTCTTCACCATTTTTGAGAGAGCTTGGAATTACCGTACAGAGCAACCAAAAAATAAAAACGAAACCCTAATTTCGTTTTTTAGGGTTTTAGCTAGGGTTTAGGCGTTTAGAATGAGAATAATATTCGGGTTCGGGTCCGGAGTCCGGACCAAACAAAAAATAACAAAAAAATAGAAGTAGTTTTTTTTTAATAGGAAAGATAGATAGTGGTTGAATTTGTTATATTGGATTAATGAGGTCATTAATAATTAGCTAATAATAAAATTTAAAAAATATATATATATATATATACTTAGAAATAATATTATAATAATAGTACTAAATAAAAAAATAAAAATTTCAAAAGCAATTAAAAAATTTTCATAGTGTTTTAATTTAGATTATTATAGTTACTAATATTTAGCCTGTACTTTTATTGTTCGGGTGGTCCCACATTATGTCAAATTTGGGTTTAAATGGGATGGGATCGTAACCACACACGTGAACCCTTTGTGTCATTAGAAAAAAAAATGTTATAATATTTAGTCTTTAATTTTACTTTTTAAAGTCTAATAATAAAAAAATTCCTACGAATAAAACTCTAATAAAAATCAATTATGATGTGTGTATATACTATATATTTATAAGCAACAAATGCATAAATGCCAAATCTGTAGCTGAGCGTTTAAGCCTCCCTAGCCAATCGGTTGGAGAATGAAAATTGGGAAATAAAAAATATTTAATTTTTCTTCACATGTGTTTGGTTAGAACATGGAATGATAGAAAAATTGAGAAATGGAAAAAAAAAATTTCTTTAATTGGGTAGAAAAATGAGAAGATAGAAAATGCAGTTTGTATGAATTTTCTCTTATGTCCCGATTACATAATATATGGGAATAATTTTTTTTTTTTTTGAGAAAATGTATAAGATATAATTAGACACATTATAAAAGTGACATAAAACAATTATTACTTTATTAAAATTGCTTTCTCTATTTATTTATTTATAAAAAAATGTGATTAATTAAATTGGTTAAAATAGTATATTAAAAAAACACAAATTTTAGATATTTTCAAATTAAAAAAAAATAATAGTACACATGATGTTGCCTAATTGGGATATTAATGGGCAACAAACAGCGAAACAAATGTGTTTTTTTTTAGAATATTAAACTTGGTACGTTGAGTATTAACCATCCAAACTAACCATTAAAGGTTATAATTATTTCTTGACTTATTTGATACAAACAATTTTTTCTACAGTAAGAGATAAATGGCAATAATTTTGCTACAATAAGAGATAAATGGCAATAATTTTGCTACAATAAGAGATAAATGGCAAAGGTAGTGTAGGGACCGGAGAATAATTACAACATCCCTCTTTTGCTCCCACCAAAAAAGAAAAAATTTATGACTTGCTCAACCGATTCCAACCAGTCTAGTGATAGGTGTCCTCCACCAAAACCCGAGCTACTCTAGTCAACCAAAACACACTACAAGAACTTTTGAATCTACCTAGATACGATATCTATTAAGCCTTTCATAGCTCAAATCAGGCCACATTTGGCTTTCTGCATTTAAATCTGCTTAGATCCGCTCAAATTCGATAATGATTGACTTTGAATTGCTCAGATCATGCAACGTTTGGCTCAGATTTGCTCAAATTTGGCCAAATCTCTCTCCTCCACTCAGATCTGGCGAACATCTAACACCTTCCACCCACCACCACTCCTTCATTGATTTTGACCAAACTGGCCGATCATCAACCAAAGCCTAATTTGACTTGACCTGTGGTGGTTGCTGGTCAACCTCGAGTCTTCACTTCTTCCACTTGACCTGACAGGTTGGCAGTTTGATCCTAAACTCAATCAGCTGACCAGTGGACAACCCTAGTCCATATTATCGACATTCCCAAACAATGGGGCAGAAGTACCAATCACCTCTCCCAAATATCAACCTCAATACTTATTAATTGCTCACATCATTTGAAATGACACGCAACTCATTCTTACCTACACATAACATAAGAATTTTGCTCATTAGATAAATTGTATTTCCTGACATGAGGTGAGTGTGTTATTCTCTTCTTTGTTCTTTAATTATTATTAGCATTAATTTTGGGTAACTTTTAATTGGGAACATTATTTCAATTACTAAGACTCATTTGGTAAGATTTTGACAAATTATAACTTAGAAAAAAAGATAGATTTCAAAAAGTTGTACATAAATAAGTTGGGCAAAATAAGCTAGCTAATAAGGGATTGGCCCGGTGTGTACATCTTTTCTTCTTTTTTAAATTTTATTTACGTAAAACTCTTTTACCAGAAAATTTCAAACCCTTTGTACTTCGTAAGCTTGGTTATTATTTTACCATGATTGTTTTAAAATCAATTTTTTGAGAGTGAGTTTACAATATTTTATTTTTTGGAGTTTGAATTCCTAATCAAGTGAAGGCATAACAATTTGGATATTCTAACCATCTTCAATTATATCAAATGACGACATTAGTTGAGTTGCACACCTCTAATAATAGTGAGTTATGAAAGTTAGTAGAGATTTACAGTTGGTATTAAGAGAGTTAATTTCATATCGGATATTGTTTTGGTTTGGTTTTTAGTAGCAATTGATATTTGTGTATTGTTTTTGGAGTTACCGCTACTTATATACTTACACATACACATATGTGTTATTATTATTTATGTATATATGTATTTATTTATTTTTACGTTGGGTATATTACAAATTACATCCTTTAACATTGAAGGTGTTTGAATTTTATACCCTAACATTTCAGAATTTGAATTTTACACTCCTAAAATCTGTAACTTCAGAGTGTAAAATTCAAACACTCCCAAACTTTAGAGAGTAAATTCAAACACCCCTAAAACTTAGGGGTAAAATCTAAATTCTAAAATGTCAGGGTATAAAATCCAAACACCTCAAAACTTCAGGGTTAAAATCCAAATTTTAAAACTTTAACCTGTAAAATCTAAACACTTCCAAACTTTAGAGGTGTAATTTGCAATTTATCCTTTTATGTTTATTAACATATAATTCAAAATCCATATATTTTATAAGCACAAATATTTGCTTAAATACAATAATCCAATATATTAGTTTAAATATAATGTAATATATATACATAGTTAAACTGTTAGTATTAGGTGCCTCCAATCAATAATTTTAAACTTAGCTGAAGCAGTTTTATTAGGAACATAACTACAGCAGAAAATCAAATATTTCTTCTTTTGGGCAAGATACAGAGATGTGACATGTAAGCTTAAATTTGATTGTATTATTACTCCTTTAAAAAAAGAACTACTTTGAATTGTATAATAGTAAAAGTACAGCAAGAAATCATGAGTTTCTCATTCGTCTCCTTAATTGTTAGAGAGCAAGACGTAAAAATCATCAGGGTAAAAAAGAAAAAGAAAGGACAATATCCCCCATAAAAAAGAAAAAGAAAATAATAAGAATAATAACAACCAAGCTTTAGCCTCAAATTTTAGGATCGGTTATTGATCCTCAACAAACTAGTTAAATTGGCTCCATTTATTCAAAGAAAAAAAAAACACCGAAAAAGAGTTGCATTATGCAAAAAGTTGGGCTAAGATTATTACCCAAAACCTATGATAGTTTTCGTTTACTTCATCAGGTTAGCTCAAAATGTCATCGGATGAACAAAAGGTTACAGGCGAGAAACCTTTTATGTAAAACGTTTTCACTACAGTTACTAAGAAATTTTCTCAATTCTCATACATGAAAAAATATGGTACATTTTTCTCACCGCTAAAGACAAAGAGCAGTATATAACCTTCTTACCTACTTTTGGTAGTGGACTGAACATTGTACCTACAAATTTTCATATTTTTAGCAGGTATCTCTGTGAGCATTCTCCAAGGCACAACTACATCAACCCCAAGGTTGGTTGGTTTTTTTTTTTTAATTTTTGTATCAGTCTTAAAAAGAAATGATAATAATAATAATAAAACAGTTGGTTTGTCTTGACAGTTTTCTTTGAGAAATTCCACCTTTTTCATTGATAGAACATTATTCAATAAATATTGAATCTCATGCCAAAAATGGGATTCAAAACTTCAGTTTATGTAGTTGATGTTAGATTAGTGAATCATCTCTCACTGAAGAGCGCACCCAGCCAATTGAGCTAGCAAGACTTACTCAACCAGACTATTCATCATGATACTCACATTTCAAGTTGCAAGAACTTTCATAAGAGAATTGTCTTGGATCAGCTCCATGATGCTATACTGCTTTCTGGTTGCGACCTTTGTCATTTTATGAAGAATGGCATTACAAAAACTAAAACTGACATTTGAAGGGTCATTAACCAGTCAGTTATACAAGATTCCAAATGACAACCACTAGAAGAAATGGTGCTTGCAATAGAGGAAAAGTCTGTCGTCTCCTGGGAATACATGCGGAAATTTCCATTTATAACCCAGATCAAAGCTTACTCAAAGGTGAACCAAAGCATTAAAATGGACTTATACTGTCCCTTTTTATCTGCAATCTCACTCAAAGAAGGAGAATTTCATCTTAGGAAATCTTGTAACCTAAAGCATATGACAGCTGCAGTCAAGATGTTCAAGCATACCAATTATACTGGTACTGATGAATGAATCCTTTTTGCCTACTTGAAGAAACATTCTTATAATGTAACATTCATCTCTTCAGGATCTTAATAATTCTAATAAATTTCATTGAAAGTGTGGTCTGCGGGTATGATAACCATCAGAACCAATTAATACACAACTGAAATCTTAATCATAGATTATTCTGAATAGCGGTTTTTAGATAAAACACATTCCTGCATAGGTAATGTAAAGAGATGGATTAAGAATTTACGAATGTAGCAAAAGGAAACTTGTTTAATAGAAAAAGTGAAAACAGAAAGGTTAGGTGCAATGCCCAAACTTTGGCCAAGAGATACATAATTAAAGTCAGTCAATAACATTAGAACTTGTAAAAATAAGATATAAGGGGAAAGTTCTTAATTCTACAAGCCCTAACTTATAGAAACACCTAACAAAAAACTGCTTCTAGAGCCATAGCACATGCAAAAAATGAAGAAATACAATATATGGCAAGAAAGATGAGCCTGAAATCACAATTTGAACTGACAAAAGCAGTCAGGCAAAGCAGACCCTCTCCCCATGACATAATCCTCTAGATGAGCCTTCCATAGGGCTTGCATCAGATCTCTCCCACTAAAACCCTGTGAAGTGAACTCTGCCAAAGCTCTTCTGCTTAAGAAAAGGGTTTTATACAAGCCATTAAAACCTCGCATTGCTGCAACCATCTTATCCATATTTCCAAAATATGTAGCCACATAAAACAAGACATTTTATTCATATACAGTCAATTCACAGTGAACAAATTCTTGAAACTTAAATAACAATTCTATCAGAGTTCATAGCTATCCCATCAACCTTGATAATTATAACCATAAATTACCTTGATTCATTCCAATATGCAGCCATTTCAAACTTTGGCAAAACCAAGGTTGCATTTAACAAACGGGCAATACCAACACCATCACATAACTGCAATCATCATAAATAATAAACCTTCTTTTATCAAAGAAATAAAATTGAGAGTTTTCAAAATAGATCTCAAAGTTGCAAATACTAAATTCTCATAAGCACTCACATCTCTTCTCATCTGATTGAACCCATCATAGCAATCAACTCGGATATATCCATTACTCTCAAATGGCAAAGCTGCAGCATTTCAACAAAAACCAATGCAATTGTCTGCAATGAACGTCAATTAAGATTGACTCAGAAAATCACAAACCAAATGGAAACCCTATACCAACCATAATTTTTCTCTCCTTCACAAACTCAAAGATATACATGACAAAACAACTATACAAGGTCCAAGAACCCTTATCAAGTTCTCCATGTAAATTGCTTTCCTTCCTCTTCAATTTTAAACTATGAAGCACGGGTGCGTTTCGAGATTCGGGTGCGGGTGCGGTGATTAAAAAATTATTAAAAATATTTTTATTTATATTTTTAATATATTGCTAAACATACTTTTTTCACATTATATAATTTAAGAATAATAGTAAATAATAACTAGAATACAACTCCATTATATAAACATTCCATGATGTTCAAAAATTAAAATACAACTCACAAGTTTGAAACTAAAACAAAATAAAAGATACATGAACAAGACAATCAACAAGACAATCAAACACCAACTTCATCATCATCAAGATCAATAGCTTCACTTCGAACTTCACTTTCACTAGTAGTAAAACTAGTGCTAACATTCCCAATAACCATGGCCTCCAACTCTGGCTCATCAAGTGTAAGAGCTGCATTCTCAAGAATTCCAGTTCCTCCATGTATGTCGCTCTCATTCCAAGAGTCTCCTGCAATATCCCACATCTTTGTATCTCTATTTATGTACTCTGGATTGCGCCTTGACAAGAGTCGAAGATTAGAATGCACATATACCAAATCCTCAGTGCGTGTAGGAGCCATTTTGTTTCTTTTTAAGGAATGAATAAATTTGTATGTGCTCCAATTCCTCTCAGCACATGACGATGAACAAGGTTGTCCAAGAAGTTTAAGGGCAAGGGTTTGAAGAGTTGGAAATGCGGAGCCATGGTATTGCCACCAAACCAAAGGTTGTAAGACCCACCTATCTGTCAAGACAGCTGGTGAAGAAAACCTCCCTCCTGAAAATGCAGCAAACTCAGACTTCACCACATTTAATTCATTCATATCTTCAAAGAATCGATCCAAACACTTGCTCATTTCCATAGAAATTTCATAATCTCGATGTGGAGGGATGCATTTTGAATTCTTCGAAAGCCATTCAGTGGAGTAATACTTAGAGTTAAAGATTAAAAAACAAATATAAATGAAACGTGTGTTTTACTAGAAGGAGGAACTAAAGAAAATAGAAAATAAATGTACTTACCTAGGATTTAAGGAATGAGCCAAGCAGTGTAGCGGAGTACAATTTTTAGTCCAACGATCAATAAGTATATCATACACCACACTCCAAAATGAGCTATAATCATCATCTTCCAAACCTTCATGCCGATATATTGCTACCTTCACATTCTTTATCATTGAATCCCACATCTCATACACAAGATGAAGACAAGGCTTTTCAGTGTCAGCTACTCGCATCATATCATAAATAGGTGCTGTGAATTCAAGGATATAATCAACCCTATCCCACCAATAGCCATGGCTTGAAGGCATCTTTTTATCAACTTCAACCTTTTTAGTATTATAACAACCGAAACAAACCTAGTATCAGCAACTTGGAGCAATTTTAATGAACAAAATTCATTAAACATTGCCAACCTTATTGAATGTTTCATGATAAAAACACGTATGAAGGATGCATCATCAGCAATACGTGTAATCCAACTACATTCCTTATATGTAACTTCATTCTTTTCAGTGTTTTTTGTTGCACAAATATTCTTTAAAGCTAGATTGAGAGTGTGGACAACACAGGGTGTCCAAAATACTTTAGGATACTCACCCTCAATAAGAGCTCCAGCAGACTTCATCACATTAGCATTATCAGTGATGACTTGGACAACTTTTTCATGTCCAATCTCTTTTATAGCATCCCTCAACACCCTAGCAATATAATGTTTGTCTTTGAACTCACCTGACCCATCAATTGCCTTAATATATACTGGACCCCCATCTGATACAGCCATAATATTAATAAGAGGCCTTCTTTGTGGATCTAACCATCCATCAGAAACTATACTTACACCATTTTTAACCCAAAAGTCCTTAATTGGTTTCAAAAGTCTATCAACATGAGCTTTTTTTCTTTGCAAAAGTGTTGTTCTCAAGGCATTGTATCCAGGAGGAACATAACCTGGAATGCTATGAGTAGCGGCATATGAATAGGAACTACGATAATATGGGTTCCTTGAAAAGTTAAACGAAATCCCACCGGTGTAAAACATCCTAGCAATTTGACTATCCAATTCATGTCTAGCATTATTCTGGAATAATTTCTCCACCGTAGGATTCACAACCTTCCTCCTCTTATTACCATCAAAGGATTTGTACTATCACTCTCTTCTTGTGTCCGAAATGAGGGACTACTCCCAATAGGCCCACGGCTTGGGGGAGATGGGGGTAAGGGAATTTGTCTTCTCCGTTCTCTTTTTAACTTATCATTCTCAACCTGATTATGCATTCACTGCATTTCCAACCTATGGCTCGGTGTCACACTAGGGCATACTTTAATACCTTTATTAACAATTCTTAATAAATGAGCCTTAACCCTAGAATAGGATCTCAAATAAATATTACCACAATAGTTGCACTTAAATTGTGTGTTTTCACCTGATTTAACAGTAGAACCAGATGGTTTTTCTATTTTAGTCACATATTGCCAAAGAGGAGCTTCATCATTTGGCACTCCTTCATTAGATGAAGGTGAACTTTTTGTGCTAGTAGCTTCATTCATTGCAAATTCAACAGATTCAATTTAACCTACAAATAATTTCCAAATATATAATAACTATTAACTAAATAAAAAAATCAAACCCCAGTATCACAAGGCTCACAAAAAAAAAAAAAATTAGATCATCACAGATTCACAACACAATCACAAATCTGAGTAATAATAACTATTAACTAAATAAAAAATTAAACCCAGTGTCACAAGACTCACAAAAAATAAAATAAAATAAAATAAAATAAATCAGCTCATCACAGATTCACAACACAATCACAAATCACAATGAGTAATAATAACTATTAACTAAATAAAAAATCATCTATTAACAATTAACTAAGAGTGTCAGTGTGAGAGCTATGATACCTGACAGTGAGGGGAGACGGAGAGCAAGGGAGACGAAGTGGAACGCTGAAAAATGAGACTAGCACAGCTGAAGAGTGAAGGCAGAGAATGGGAGAGAGCCAGCTGAAGAGTGAAGGCAGAAAGTGGGAGAGAGGCGCAAGAAAAATGAAGATTGAAGAGGCAGGGCTGGGTCGGCTGAGACTTGAGAGCAGAACCGGACTGAGTGAAAAAATATTGAAGAGAAATGAGATTTTTGGCTGAGAGTGAGAGCTATAGGGTTTTTGTTTTTTTCCAAACGCACCGTTTGCACCCTGTTGTTTTTTTGTTTTTATTTTTTTTTTTTTTTTTTTTCAGCCAAGTAAAATGGTACGTTGGGCACCTTTTGTTTGCTTTTTTTTTTTTTTTTTTTTTTTGTGAATTTCGGCCGTATCGGCCGATTTCACCAATATCAGCCGGTATCGGTGTTGCACCCGATACGGACTGATTTTGGCCGAATCGGCGCAAATCGGCCCGATTTCGTGCGCGTCAGTCCGAATCAGCGCTGTATCTGCGCGAATCGCGCCGAAAAAATTATTTTTCTAATGTCCGACGCGGCACGGACGTGCAAGCAGTCGCGTTGCCTGCGCGTCCCCGCGTCGGATGTGGGTGCGGCGGCCCAAACGCCGCACCTGTGCTTCCTAGATTTTAAATGACTATGCTCCATATTTGGCAAACAATTATTATATACCCAAAAATTCATTTGTAGGCTATCTCCTAAATCCTATATGTATCCCATAGATCCACTTGCAAGGCCTCCACTCCACCATCCTTCGGACGCTCAATATGTCAGATTTCCCTCTACATCCACAAATTCATATATCTATCAGATGAAAAAAAAAAATACAATACCAACAAAACTGTGGAAATATTTTTTTATTTTATCTGATGCCTTATCCTGCTTATCAATTTCTAAACAGTGACATCATGATGCTTTAGGTGCAAGGCTGTGAGCCTAACGGCTATTTTTTTAATTAATAATATTTTAATAATTATAATTTATTAAATAAAAATTTTCAAATCATACTATCATAGTACAAGATCTGACAGCAGAGGATTTGTATACTTATCCACATAGACCTGAATATCCTTGTTGATTTAATATAAAAATTAATTCTAAAAAAAAAATATAAATTAATTTTCAAAATAATTATATAAAAAAATAGTCGTTGGGCTCACCCCCTTGCGCCAACTATTATATAAGGCATCATCGTCATTCTTTCCATCAAAATTCTCATTCTCTCTCTAAACTCTCTCTCTCTGAGATACCCAGAAGCGATGAGTCTTCTCCGGCGGAGGCTTCCTTTGCCTCTGCCGTTGGGGGCGAGGTTTGAGCACTCCGATGCCGTGTTGATTTCGAGTTACCTTTCTTCGAAGATTCGAAAGGAGGGTTTGGGTTGGGACGTCATCGGCTTTTCTGATGAAGTATACAATAAGCCTTCATGGGATTTCTGTACGGACTCAACGGCAGTGTTGGATGATGAGAAGCATTACTTCTTCACCATGTTAAAAAGGGGGAAGAATCGTGTGCTTTGTTCTGTTGGTTCCTATGGGACTTGGCATGAAAGTTCCACCAAGAAAATCTATGTTTCTGGGTCTGGGAAGACGATTATTAGGTTCAACAAATTGTTGAATTTCAGGGTGAAGGGTGAGGGTAAGGAGATGACGACCACTGATTGGTTAATGCATGAGTTTAGTGTTGCTGAAAAGGGCTCCGACTTGGTTCTCTGTGTAATTTACAAAAAGAATAAGAAGAAGGAGGAGAGGGGTTTGGCTTTGGCTTTGGAAAGACCACCCTCCATTGTTGATTATGATATTTCGGGTTCTCCAAAGAGTGTTTTTGTTTAGGTGGATTTCTCTGATGACACGGGCATAGGGGGTGAAGACCCATATGATGATTAAGACCTAGTTGTTGATTCTGGTATTTTGGGTTCTCCAAAGAGTGTTTTTGATTAGGTGGATTTCTTTGATGGAATTGATGACACGGACATGGGGGGTCAAGACCCATTTGATGGAAATCCCAAATTTGCTGCTGAAGGGGAATAAAAATGAACATGACGGATCTACATGGCTGGATGTGATGATACAAGGGTGACGGGTTCATATTTGACATAGCCAAGGAGCGCGGATCCACAGTGGACGGATGAATATGATGCAGTAGTCATCCTTCCAGGTTCGGTTCCAAGAAACCCTAAATGGGATTTACGCTTTACGATTAGGGCTGATGTGGCTTTTCTTGATCTCCACGTGAACATGTATAAGAAGAATTCTTACGTCACAAGTTTAGCCTTGATCAAAGGACTCCTATAAGGAAAAGAACTCTAGAAGGTATGCAAAAGGAAAGAGTTCCAATTCTAGAAGGAAAGGACTTCATGATCAAGGCATGGATGTTAACCCTACATCACTATAAAGACTCCAAAACCCTCACAAACCAAGGTACGCATTATTGATTCAACTCTGGCACTCTAGGGTTGTGAAAAATTTTAACTTGACTTTCGGAAGGTTTTTGGCCAACACCACACCGGTGCTCTCTGTTAGGTCTTTTCTTTTCGTTTTGTAGGTTTTGTTTAGATTTGGGAGTGCGTGCAGCTTGTTGGTGATTTTTCGGCATTATCAGTTGGCGCCGTCTGTGGGAAACCAGCGAGTGATCAGCCTTTGCTTTCTCCCTGAGACAAAAAGTTGCATGGTACTCACATGATCGATGGCAACAACCAACAATCAGGGCGGCGAACCGCATGCCACAGCCTTGGAGAAGCAAGTCTAAATGCTTGTGACAGTGGTTGAATGCCTAACCAAGCAGAATCATGATTTAGAGGAGCAGTTGCGACAGAGGAATGCGCATCTTGGCACAAAGGAGGAGGACCCGAAAGGAACGAGTGCTGAGAGGAGAAATAAGGAAGGACATGAAGGTAGCCACGCTCCGAGTAGACCGGAGAGGCAGGGAACCAACCGACCATCTTTCTCGAACACTCTCCCTCCTCACATAGCCGCTGAGATACAGATGATGAGGGAACAGATGCATGTGATGATGAATGCCCTCAAGGGTCAAGTATCCAGCGACTCGATGACTTGGTCCAGCGAACCGATTCGCCTTTCATAGCACTTGTTAGTTTATGCCCCCTTCCCCCAAAGTTTCGCATGCCTCAGGTGGAGAGTTATGACGGGTCCAAGGACCCCTTAGATCACCTAGAATCTTTCAAGACCATGATGCATCTTCAAGGTGTGTCAGATGAGATCATGTGCAGGGCCTTCCCCACTACGCTGAAGGGACCTGCAAGGATATGGTAAAGCAAACTGACGCCGAATTCGATTAGCACTTTTAAGGAGTTAGGCGCTCAATTCGTTTCGCACTTTATTGGAGGCCACCGATACAAGAAGTCCACAGCCTGTTTGATGAGTATTAAGCAACGGGAAGATGAGACGCTAAGGTCATACATATCCGGCTTCAACAAAGAGGCTCTCTTGATAGACGAAGCGGACGACAAGATACTGGTAGCAGCCTTCACAAATGGGCTACAGAAGGGTAAGTTTTTATTCTCCTTATATAAGAATGACCCGAAGACAATGTTAGATGTGCTCTACAGGGCAACAAAGTACATGAACGTAGAAGATGCATTGCTAGCTCGAGAGGAAAAGCCTAGAAAAAGGGAAAGGCAGGAAGATACACGATCGGATAAGGGACGGAAGATGGCTAGAACTGGAGAGCAACGGGAAGATCGATGATCCAAACCACCCGCAAGAAGATTCACGAACTTCACCCCTCTCACAGCCCCAATTGACCAAGTATTAATGCCAATCAAAGATGAAGGAGCCCTGACGTTTCCTGGCAAGCTGAAGGGAGATCCGAACAAGAGGCCAAAGGACAGATACTGCCGTTTTCATGGCGATCATGGCCATGACACGGCGGATTTTTATGACTTAAAACAGCAAATTGAAGCCTTTATTAGGCAAGGAAGGTTGTAGAGGTTTGTAAGGAAGGAACGAACGGATCAACTCTAGGAACAAAACCCCCGACGGGAAAACGAGCGTCTCAAACCACCCGTAGGAGATATACGGATGATTGTAGGGGGCATTACTTCTGCAGGGTCATCTAAAAAGGCTTGAAAAACATATTTGTGGATGGTTCAAAGCGTCCAGTTGACGGGTTCCTCACTAAAAATGGTACGACTTGATAACCCCGGCATCGGGTTTTCAGAAGAAGATGCACGACGCCTTCATCACCCACATGACGATGCGCTTGTCATCAGTATACGGGCAGGGGACTACAACATGCATCGAGTTTTGGTTGATAACGGAAGCTCAGCAGATATCCTCTACTACCCCGCGTTCCAGCAAATGGGGATTGGTAGAGAGTGACTGATCCCAACAAATGCACCACTTGTTAGCTTCGGAGGAACAAGGGTCTACCCTTTGGGCATCGTTACGTTGTCTGTGATGGTCGGAGATTACCCCCAGCAAATAACCAAGGATGTAGTTTTTCTTGTGGTCAACTACTTTCTGCCTATAACGCCATCCTCGGACGGCCCACTCTCAATGCATGGAAGGCTGCAACCTCGACCTACCATTTAATGGTCAAATTCCCTACCGAATACGGAGTTGGATAGCTGCATGAAAATCAGGTGGCCGCACAAGAATGCTACGTCACCATGATGGAAATGGACCACCACCTGCAAGCAATGAACATCGAGGAACAACAAACAATAGCACCACCTGCAAGCAATGAACATCGAGGAACAACAAACAATAGCAGAACCGGTGGAAGAGTTAGAAGAAGTACACCTTAACGATTCTAGGCCCGAACGGACCACAAGAATCTGCACCTTGGCTAGCCAAACAGTCCAACAAGCGCTTATAATATTTTTCAAGGAAAACCAAGATGTTTTTGCATAGAGTCACGAGGATATGTAGGGGATTGACCTGTCAGTCATGGTCCACAGGTTGAACATATCACCCTCATTCTCTCCTGTCCGATAGAAGAAGCGAGTGTTCGCCCTTGAACGAGATCAAGCCATAGCTGAAGAAGTACAGAAGTTACAAGATGCAGACTTCATACGCGAGGTGTACTACCCAGATTGGTTGGAAAACGTAGTAATGGTTAAGAAGGCCAATGGGAAGTGGAGAATGTGTGTCGACTTCACGGATCTGAATAGGGCCTGCCCTAAGGATAGTTACCCACTCCCACGTATTGACACCTTGGTAGATTCCACAGCAAGACACGAATTCTTGAACTTCATGGATGCCTTCTCTGGCTACAACCAAATTAAATTGGATGAGGTTGATCAAGAGAAAACCTCATTCGTAACGAGTCAGGGGCTTTTCTGCTACAAAGTAATGCCTTTCGGGCTTAAAAACGCCGGAGCCACATATTAGAGATTGATGAACAAGATGTTCACGCACCAAATTGGCAGAAACGTGCAGGTTTATGTAGATGATATGTTGGTGAAAAGTATTCGGGAGTCCGATCACATGAGCGACCTCTAGGAGACTTTCGATACTCTTCGATCATACAAAATGAAGTTGAATCCGAGCAAGTACGCGTTCGGGGTAACTGCAGGAAAGTTCTTGGGATTTATGGTATCCCAAAGGGGCATTGAGGTCAACCCAGAGAAGGTGAAGGCGATCGTGGAACTATCTCCTCCAAGGACGGTAAAGGAAGTACAAAGTTTGAACGGCAAGATAGCAGCCTTGAACAGATTCATATCAAGGGCAACGAACAAATGCCTCCCCTTCTTTCGCACGCTCAAAAGATCATTTGAATGGATAGATGAGTGCCAAAAGGCATTTGAAGATTTAAAGGTGTATCTCTCCGCTCCGCCATTGCTCAGCCCATCTATGTCGGGGGAAGAATTGTTCCTATACCTTGCCGTCTCCTTAGCGGCCATCAGTGCAGCTCTTATTAGAGAAGAAGATAAGGTACAAAGACTCGTATATTTCATAAGCCGGGCACTGAGAGGAGTAGAAGAAAGGTACCCTCAGATGGAAAAACTCGCATTTGCACTAGTGACCGCAGCATGGAAACTCAAACCATACTTTCAAGTGCATACCATAAATGTCCTGACAGATAAACCCTTACGAAGAGCAATGAGCAGTCCCGAAGCTGTTAGACGGATGGCGCTATGGGCGATCGAGCTGAGTGAGTTCGATATTCGATACCAACCACGAGCAGCCGTGAAAGGACCGATATTGGAAGACTTCATCGTTGAATTCACTATCATAAAAGATCAGGGGGCAGAGGAGACGCCCATGTGGAGAGTCCATACAGATGGATCTTCCAATAAACATGCTGGAGGGGCCGGAGTTGTACTCCACACCCCTGAAGGAGATAAGGTCGAATGCATGATCCATCTGGACTTCTCTACCACCAACAACGAGGTAGAATACGAAGCCTTGATAGCAGGACTGGATCTCGCAATAGCTGTAGGAGCTAAGAGTATGGTCGTATACTCCGATTCTCAAGTTGTAACCAGTCAGGTTAATGAGAGCTATGAGTGCAAGAATGAAAGGATGAAAAGGTATCTCGAGGAAGTGAAGGGTCGAACGAATAACCTCCAAATCAAGACGGTTCAAATCCCAAAGGAGGAGAACCAAGATGCTGACCGACTCGCAAAAGCAGCTTCAGCAGAACCTATGATCATCCCCGACCAGGCATTATCCTTCGTCCAGCTCTCATCATTATTAGATGGCACTAACATGCAGGAGGTAAGAAACGAGCGTTGTTGGATGGCTCCAATAGCGGTGTATCTCAAGGATGGCAAGCTGCCAGACAACAAAGAGGACGCAGCAAAGTTGAAGGTTAAAGCTGCTTGGTTCGTTTTGATTAAAGACGTCTTATACAAAAGAGGATTCTCCCGACCATACCTAAGATGCCTCGGCCATGAAGAAGCGGACTATGTGATGAGGGAGGTCCATGAAGGAGTTTGTGGAAACCATTCTGGATGTAACGGATCTACATGGCTGGATGTGACGATACAAGGGTGACGGGTTCATATTTGACATAGCTAAGAAGCGCAGATTCACAGTGGACGGACGAATATGATGCAGTAGTCATCCTTCCAGGTCTGGCTCCAAGAAACCCTAAATGGGATTTACGCTTTACGATTAGGGTTGATGTGACTTTGCTTGATCTCCACGTGAACGTGTATAAGAAGAATTCTTGCGTCACACGTTTAGCCTTGATCAAAGGACTCCTATAAGGAAAAGAACTCTAGAAGGTATGCAAAAGGACAGAGTTCCAATTCTAGAAGGAAAGGAGTTCATGGTCAAGGCATAGATGTTAACCCTACACCACTATAAATACTCCAAAACCCTCGCAAACCAAGGTACGCATTATTGATTCAACTCTGGCACTCTAGGGTTGTGAAAAATTCTAACTTGTCCTTCGGAGGGGTTTTGGCCGGTACCACACCGGTGCTCTCTGTTAGGTCTTCTCTTTCGTTTTGTAGGTATTGCTTCGATTTGGGAGTGCGTACATCTTATTGGTGATTTTTCGGCATCATCAGTTGCCATTGATGGTCATTCGCAACTCCAACTCTTAAATTCATAAGAAGATAGGTTAACCAAGAACATGTGTTCTGAATTTGAAGGATTTGATCAAGCAAGGAAGGGCATGGAGTGTCTACCACTGCCACTGTCTTTAGTAGATTTCATTGATGCTCATCACCTATTTGATGAAAATCATAGCCCTGCTGCCTCTGGTGATCAAGAAGAGATAGCTGAGAAGATGGCCTATGAAGTTGTTGATGGAATTGATGAATCTGAGGTGGAGGGCCTTTTACTAGATCTTGCTGATGACACAGAGCCTTATTTTGACCCACTGTGTTTTCTAGATCTTCTGGATTCATAAGAGGGAGCCCAGCCGAGCAAGAAGATGCACTATGACTATGAATTTGATGATGGACTCAACCTTCTTGATGACACATTCTATGGCCTTTCTGATATTAGTCATCAGTCACAATCTAGTTTAGAGTGTACACTTGATTCATGGATGGGATTGTGTGTGGCTGACTTTTCTGGTAGTGTATTTTTTTGATTTACTTACTTGTACTGGAGAGCAGAACTCCTGCCAACTCCAAGTCCAAGCATTATTTGATAGAATAGGACAGTATCTTGTACTTATATTGTTTGTTCATTTTAATGTAATTCTTTCTATTTCTTTTATTTTGAAACAAAGTTACTGTTTAAAAATAGCATGCAAGGGTCACTTTACTTCTTGAATTTGAAAAATAAATATTCATATTTCTTTTACTTCTGTCCAATTAGGTCAACTCTGTCCATTTCGGTCCAATTAGGTCTATTTGGTACACTTCGATATAATTTGGTACACTTCAGTCTAGTTTTTTTTTTTTTTTTTGATGGGTACACTTCAGTCTAGTTAGGTCCATTTCAATTCAATTAGGTATCATTTGGTCCATTTCGGTCTAATCCTGTCCACTTCAGTCCATTTAGGTCCAATTCTGTCCTTAAGGTCCATTTTTGTTCATTCGGTCTATTTCGGTCTACTTTGGTCTAATTCAGTCTACTTTGAGTGAATGGATGACCATCACCTTTGAAATTCTGACACTGTCTCAATTGTGCAGTAGTGAAAATAAAATGCCACTTGACTAGAAGATACATTTGGATCTTTAGTTGCTAATGTAAATAAATAACTATGCAGTCATATCATAAAATGAGTATAACTGAGGGTAAGAAATCATTCTTAAAAGTTCAAATATAATAACTATCTGTGATGACACGTTCTTATTTAACTTGATGTCGGAGTGACTTAAGCTGCATTTGTAGAGAAAACCCTCCACTAGTCAAATCAATTAAAGCATCCCAATGTCACATCAACTTAATAGCATTATGTTAGGCAACATAACATCATGCACTAAAATATGACTACAAAAGTTTTCAAAAGAAGATTTCAATAATTTTTTGGAAATTGTTATTGTCTTAATCAATTTACCACACCAATAAAAGTCCACAATTAAAATTCAAAACAATTAGCCTAGGAAGCCTTTTCGAGCTAAAAACCTTAAGCCCAGCCACAAAAAAAGAAATAAATAAACCAAGCCTAATTTGAAAATAATGCCTTCAGCACAACACCAAATTTTTCAAAAATCAAACTTTGGCCCCCAAATATTTCAAATTTACACTTTAGGCTCCAAAACTTCATAAATTTTATTTTTACCCTCAAACTTTCATAAATTGCACAAAAACTCTTAAGTTCACCAAAAATTTCTTTTCCACTCAGATAATTGAAGTGTCTATTTTGTCAATAAATTCACATGCTTGGTTGATTGAGTTTACATGATGTTCTTTTTTGAATTCACATGCTTAACTTGTCAATATTATCCCATGTTTCCTATTTTAATTTAATGGTTGTGCTTATATCAATTTTCCTTGGATTTTTGTAATTTTGTATGCTATCTACATAGATTAGTAATGTGAAATCCCAATCCAAAAAAAAAAAAAAAAATTGAGAATTTTTCTAAAATCTTTGGAAGATATTTTCCAACAAAAAATCATGAGATTTTCGATAAAAACCATTAGAGTGTATTTTTCAACAATATAATGATATTTTCACTCAAAAAATAAATTGGAGGGTATTTTCCAACAAAAACTCATGACATTTTCATTGATATTTTTCAACAAAATCTTATGAGATTTTCACTCAAAATCCTTGGAGGATATTTTATGACAAAAATTCGTGATATTTTTCACATTGTTTTGAGATCTGATCATAAGTAAAAATGTGTGAAGACCAATTTTGCACATTATTTTGGGTGTCCTTATCATGACCATTCCCAAACAATGGGGCAGACGGGGAGTTAGTCACTTGCATACCAATTACCTCTCCCAAATATCAACTTCAATACTTATTAATTTTTAGTTTCCTCCACTATTTCAAGTAAAGTTAACAATAAGAGGAAGAAGAAAAAAAGAGTACATCTTCTATTGTTAATTGTAAAAACATTATGAAAAAATCTTGCATACAACAATACCCCTCATTTAATTGCTTGCATCATGTGAAATGACATTCAACTCATTCTTACTCACACATAACATATGAATTTTGCTCATTAGGTAAATTGTAAATCCTAACATGAGCGTGTTATTCTCCTCTTTTATTATTAGTATTAACTTTGGGTAAGTTTGTTTTGGAAACATTATTTCAAATATTGAGACTCATTTTGGTAAGGTTTTGACAAATTATTACTAAGAAAAAAGATGACATTTTTAAAAGTTGAACATAATTAAGTTGGGCAAAATAAGCTAGCTAATAAGTGATTAGCCCTATTGCACGTGCTATGTGTGTGTTATGTCTTTTTTTTTAATTTTTTAATTTCATTTATGTGAAACTCTTTTACCATAAAATTTCAAACTCTTTGTAATTCTAGGTTTATATTAAGATTTAAAATTAAATGAACCAAAAAAAAAAAAATATCATTGAAAAGATTTTAATGATTCAAAAGTAAAGTAACTGCCACTTGCTAAACGTAAGCTTAGTTATTTTCTTTACCATGATTGTTTTTAACTCAATTTTTTGATAGTGAGTTTACAATATTTTATTTTTTAGAGTTTATATTTCTAAACAAGTGAAGGCATAAGAACTTAGATATTCTAAACCATCTTCAATTATATCAAATAGCGACATTAGTTAAGTTGCATACCTCTAATAGTGAGTTATGAAAGTTATAGAGAGTTGCAATTGGTATTAAGAGAGTGAATTTTGAATCTAAGGGCTTTGCTTCTCCTTCTTCACACGCTTAATAGTTTTAGAAAGAGGGTTCAGATTGTGTATGGTTGGGTGGCTGCCCCTCTTTGAACCCAATAATTTTTATCAACTTAGCCCTTCAAATCAACCACCCATGAACCTTCTCTTCTAAACCCTATACCCAAAGATCAATATCAAAAGAAAAAAAAGAAGTCAATTTCATATCGGATGCCGTTTTGGTTTGGCTAGGAGAATAAAATATTTTAGTAGTGATTTATATTTGTGTACTACTTTTGGAGTTACTACTATACACATATACGTTTGTATTATTTATGTATATATGTATCTATTTATTTTTATGTTTATTAACATATAATTAAAAATTCATATATTTTATAAGCCCAAATATCAACTTAAATACATTAATCCAATATATCAATTTAAATATAATGTAATATATATATATATATATATATATATATATATATATATATATATATATAGTACTAGTGAGTTCCAATTAGCTCAACTAGTAAATTCTTTAATGGTTGAATAATAGATTTGGGTTCAATCTCCGCCTATACCAAAAATCGATTGGTGTCTTAGCTGACTTCATAAGTTTAAACTTTTTTTATTTGCACAATCGCTCATTCAATCTACTTTAAACATTGTTTGAGTACTTTATTGTTTTATCTTCCGATGAGGTGAGTTGGCTCTCTACCCTAATTGAGTTAAAAACCATCTAGGTTCATATGATAAAATATTAGGTGGATCCTTGAATCCCTAATGTTTTCTCACAATTAATTTCTCATAGATTTATTTTTCTATTTTAATTGTAGTTTCAATATTATCTTGCTCCATGTTTGGTTGGAAAAACAAACAAACAACTATTTTTATTTACTACTTAATAATAAAAGTTTTTACATTAGTGTCACTCATTCCCTGTGGATTGACTTTGAACTCACCGAAATATGCACTTGGGTTTGCATTATTTTAATTGTAAGATGCCTCCAATCAATAATTTTACCCTTAGCTGAAGCAGTTTTATTCGGAACATAACTACAACAGAAAAATAAAATATTTCTTCTTTTGGGCAAGATACAGATTACAGAGATGTGACATGTAAGCTTAAAATTGATTTTGTTGTTACTCCTTACAATGGCTTTCACACCAAAAAGAACTACTTTGAATTGTATAGTAGTCAAAATTCAAAAAGAAATCATGTGAGTTTCTCATTCTCAAGTTTGTTAGAGAGCAAGACTTAAAAATCATAGGGAAAAAAAGAAAAAGAAAGGACAATTACCCCATAAAAAAGAAAAAGAAAATATTAAGAATAATAACAACCAAGCTTTAGCCTCAAATTATAGGCTTGATTATAGATCCTCAACAAATTAATTAAATCGGCTTCATTTATTCTACTCCTCATGAGATATAGGGAGGTTAAAAACAAAAAACAAAAAACAAAAAAGGAAACAGAAAACCAAAAAGAGTTGCTATTTCTACATTTGGAAGCGACCATGTGGCATTATGCAAAAAGTTGGGCAAGAATCCAGAAGTTCTAAGTCATGGTCTACTGATCTTGATAAAGTCAGCTATATATCGCACGCCTCTAAGGAAAGAGGTCATGTTGTTTGGACACAAACAACTATTGAAATCTCGATTTTCCACATTACAGTACATTAAGGACTACTAACTTCAAAATGCTCTTTAAATCACACCTTCGTTCATTTCTGGAAGCTAGGAATTGGCATTTTGCCGTACAGATAAGATAAGGACCTCTTTTTCTGATATTTTGGGTTACTAGCATTCTCTTTGGTGATTGTCAATCGTCAGTATTAGCATCATTTGTTTTGAAATGTCAATGAGAAAATTTGGCAGGTCTAGAGTCTAGTCTCATGTGGGTTGGTCTCCACTCCTTAGCCACCTCCTTCAATTCTGTAGCACATATCCACTCTCTTTATTTTTTAATTATATAGTTTGTGCACATTGAAATGCCTCATGGAAATACTTTTCCATTGTATTTTCCAAGATTTATAACTCAAGGCCAAGTGTTTGTAATTCAACTGGTTAGCATCTTTTGGTGTTTTTAATGAAAACATTTAAGGTTCAAATCAACGGTGTAGGATTCTGTGTGCATTTGGTCAACTTATCTACAATTAGTTTATTTGCTTAAATATGTGACCAAAGTTTTTAAATAAGAAATGAAGTAACTTGTTACATAAAGTCGTTTTTTAACTCACATTCTAAGAAAATAAATTGACAACAAATAAGTTAGTCAAACGCACTACTCCAACTTATTTGCTTAAAGGTGAGACAAAAATGTTTCATCAAATAACAACTTATATTGTTGTTTAAAGTTAATTTTTGACTCACCTTTAAGAAAATAAGCTAACCTAGCGCAATGATGCATCAAATAATTTTCACACCCTCATTTCACTTCTACTTTTCCATGACTTTATTCAAATTTCTAGAAGTGTATATTTGTTTCAATGCTTTTTTTTACCAAAAACAAAAAAGAAGAAGATATTTTTATTGTTACAAAATGACTAAAATTTAGTTTATTGACTTTTACTTCAATTGTCAAATGACAAATGAGCCCTTCTAGTTTAATTTTGCCAATTTAATTCCATACTTTGTCAAAATGAGTCAATAGAGCCCGGTCTTATTATCTATCCAAATCTGCTAGTAAATTAAGTTGCACTACAAAAAAATTGGACTATTGCGGTGGGTCAAAACCACCGCTAAAGGACCATTTGGCCTATTGTGGTGGGGGCTATTGTGGCGGTTCCTCTTGCCAGCCTTACACTTCCACAATAGTTCTATTGCGGTGGTAACAAAAAACGCCACTATAAATACACCTTTTAGTGGTGTTTTTGGTTTTTTTGCGGCGGGCAGAAAATCGCTGCTATAGGGCTTCATTTAAATCATAATATATGCACCTTTAGCGGCGTTTTTTGACCACTGCTATAAGTTTTTTTTTTTCCTTTTCCAACAAGTATTAAAACCACTATTTTTTTTACAAACCTGTTACAAAGAACCTATAATAATTTTAGCTCTACTAACACAATACCACAAATGCAACTAATTAACAACACCACAAATGTCTCCAAACTAACGTAATATTAACATAAAAATATATTATCAAATAGATATAACATTGTCTGTAGCCATTATCCAAGTTCCAAATTATTTAAACAAATCCTTCAACACTTTTGCAAGAAGATGCCCTTGGTACACTTTTGTAATAACAACTAAAGGTGTCAATGTTCGACCCAACCAGCGAACACGACACGAACCTGACACTGGTTTTTCCAGGTTAGGGTTGTGCCTTAATGGGTTTGGGTCATAAATGAGTCGACCCGAAAGTGACACGATAAGAAACGTGTCATAAACGGGTCAACCTGCATAACCTGCAATAAACACGTTTGACACGCCAATTTATTTGTGTCAACTCGAAATGACCCACTTAACACAACTCGTTTAACTCGTATAACAAATAAATATTTATTTTATTTTAGATTTTTCAAATACCTTTTATATCAAACATATATTTTAAATTTAAAAAGAAAAGTGAGTAATTACAAAAATTTACAAGGGATATAATTGTAAATTGAAATTTTACAAACCCAATATCTCTAAACCCTACAAACCCTAAATAATTTCTAGATGGATGTTATATTTAATATTATGCAGGTTGAAATGGGTTGTATTACATTCACATCAACCCAACACGACTCGTTTATTAAGCGTGTCAAATGGGTTGGGTTAGGTCAACCCGCCTTATTAACAGGTCGGCTTAGGGTTGAAGGATCATGACACGATTATTAAATGGGTTGGGTTAGGGTTGAACCATTTAGTCGAATACCCCTACCTCGACACGACACGAACCAGACACGCTAACCCGAATTGACACCCCTAAGAAGAACCAGTAGTCCCAACTCCATGTCTGCTGGTAATAGTATATTTAGTAGTGGTCACTCGTTCTGCAACTTTTTGCTTCAACCTGGCGAAAATAACAATATAGCGAGATCAATATCTCATCAATAATCTGAGCAAAAATAAATAAATAAATAAATAACTAAAAAAAAGAAGAACAAAAAAGGGAAGAAACATGGAACTTCCTCTTCAATACAACCCTTTAATCAGTGCAAGCACCTCAAGCCACATAGGCTCTCGTTATAGACTACAGTTAATGACTGTAAGGCCAAAGCAATCTAAAAGATTTGGATTGGCCTCTATCTTTTCAAATCTCATATGAGTGTTTTTCAACAATGTGCAAGAAACAATTAAACAAAGCAGAAACTAATTAACTTAGCAATGTGCAAGAAACAAAGCAGAAACTAATTACCTTAACTATTGCAATAGCTTCCACAGCATCTGAGGCACCTAATAGGTGACCAGTCATGGATTTTGTAGAGTATACTCTTAGTTGCAAGAATTATAACTCAAACTAAGTAATCTCATATTGTAAATTTGATAATAAGAACTAGATAAATTTGATATTTAAGTAATCTCATATTGCTTGCTGTGTCTCATAGAAGAATAGCTGTATTTAATTTTGATGGATAGCTTATTTGACAGCAAAAAACTACAGGAGAAGGGAAAATATATAGAAACAGTCAAAAGGAAAAGATGAGGCTAATACACAAGTACCAGCATTATCAAAGTAATCTGAATGACCAGACTACCTACCATTAGGATGATGCTTAGTCAAGTGATAGGCATCACAAGTGTATCTTCCACCTAAAAACTCTACACATATTTTTGCACCTCTTCTCTGTCATATAAGAAATAAGAAAAGTAACCCAAAAAGGAAAAATGAAAGAGTTTAAGCAACTAAACTCAACATATAAATATAAAGAGCGTTTGGGGAAACTAGAGAAATTAATTTTACGGATATACCTTAGCATGTTCTAGGTCTTCTAAGAGCAATACCCGAACTCCATCTCCAATAACAAACCCATCCCTATTTTGTTCATATGCAAAATTATATCTCAAGTCATGACTTACAAGTAGGTGAAGATATGGGTGAAATCTAGAATTCTAAATTGGAGTTAATGGTAATGTGACACAGAATAATTCAAACCAATTCAACAATTAGATGGGATATTTTCTTTTTACTTTTTTATTTATTTTTTTTCTAAAATTATATATATATTTTTTAGTTTTAAAAAGCTGACCTTCAAGAGCAAGAGCTAGTTGGCCTTGAGGTTGAGGACCATAGGCATCGTTTCCTACACAAGGAAGAAGAAAAAGGTCAAAAGTAGAATAGTATCTCATAAGAAACTAATGGCTAGCTTCAAAAGTTTGGTACTAGAGAGATACTTTCAAACAATTTCAAACAATTTTAAGGAGAGGAAACTAACCAAAGAGAGGTTTTGAAACTCTAAGACTCATCATCACTAGACTCATCATCATTGGACTCATCATCATTAGACTCATAAACATCATTGCTAAGCTCTTCATCATTGATAAAGTCTTGTTCAAGCAATTCATCCTCATTGATCAACGGTGTATCATAAATGGTTCCTTCTTCATTAACTCAAGCCCAAGCATGGTTGTCATTTGCATCATCACATGCATCATGAGTAGTTATATTGTAAGGTACATTCTCAAGATAGGTACCCACTTCATCATCATTATTATCATTATCACGTGAAGCATTAATACCAACATCAAACACCTCACTAGGTTTTGTTTTGACAACCACCGCCCAAACTTTATGTCTCCCATCTTCCACTTGAGATACTAATACATAAGGCTCGTCAATCAATCGACCACCCGTGTGTATCAATCGTGAAAAATTGACAAGGAAAAATTCAAACTCATTTTTTTGCATCCTCTCCCACTAATAACGTCAACCCATTGACATTTGAATAGTACATATTGATACTTGTCAAAGTAGTTTAACTTAATAATATCGAGTAGTACACCATAATAAGTAGCACCACCTTCAATAACAACACAAACTCCACTGTTTTGAGTTTTCCTAGTTGCCTCAGAGTCTTTGGTGTGAAGCTTCACATCATTTATAACATAACGCTTGAACTGTTTTGCTTCATTATCTAGATATCGAGCAAGCCATATGACTTTATCAGAGAGTTTCTTTTTCTCAGATGCATCCATTGACATCACCTAATATAGACAATGACATTTATTATAAGTATGCTATCTAAAGTGTTACAACCAAGTTTTATATATATGCTTTACTTATATAGTTCTTAAACCAGCCGCAAAATTTCTCCATGTGCTTCTTTTGAATAACATCATCGGTTACATGAAAAGGGAAATCAACCTTGATCTCTTCTATGTGTACACTATGTAGACAAACGTGTTAGTGTTAAGTTAGAATATTGTACTTGAATGCCATGAAAGGATACGCAATGACATATTACTTACTCGCGAAATGCGTGATTTCTTCACAATTGAATAGCACATAACGATGTGCTTGGATCCATGAATTTGAATCTAGTGTAATGCTCACCACCGCACCCATGGATTCCTCAACATTCCTTATAGGCCGATTGAATGCAGTTTCAACAGATTTAAAATAGCATGAGCAGAATGCTAAGCATTTATCTGCTATATACCCTTCTGCAATGGAGCCTTCTGGATAAGTTTTATTATGCATGTAAGACTTAAGTGAAGTCTTGAAAAGTACCTATTGGAAAACCTAAGATCAACAATAGGAAATTGCAGTGAAAAAAAATTAATTAGATAGACAAAGTTACTATACGTGTTACCTCTCTATAGGATACATCCAACGATAATGAACTGGGCTAGCAACTTTGGCTTCTCTAGCCAAATGCATGACTAGATATACCATCACTGTAAAGAAAGAGGGAGGGAATACCTTTTACAACGCACACAATGTCACTGCAATTCTCTTCTCAAGAGCCCCAAGTTTATCCACATTTAGTACTTTGAAATATATCTCCCTAAAGAAGCAAGATAAGCCAATTAAAGGCCTACTCACTTCAGGGGGCAATGATCCGCGTATTGCTATCGGAAAAAGTTGCTGCATTAAGATGTGATTATCATGGCTCTTCATCCCACTAATCTTGCGTTCTTTGAGTTTAACATAACGTGAGATGTTTGAAGAATATCCATCTGGCACTCTTACATCCTTCAAAACTTGCAGAAAACCATCCTTTTCTTGGCATTCATATGGTGGCAGGCATGTGGCATACGTGTCTTATCATTCCTAACCTTTTCCAAGTGAAGTTCACTTCTTATACTTATATCCTTTAAGTCTTGACGTGCCTTCAAGTTATCATTTGTCTTGCCATCCAAGTTCAACAATGTGCCGATTATATAATTGACTACATTCTTTTCAATATGCATCACGTCAAGATTGTGGCGCAACACATAGTCCTCCCAATAAGGCAAGGTGAAAAATATACTTCTCTTCTTCCACACAGTTACGACTTCCTCCCCTCTTTTTCTTTTATTGGGCAAATTAACTGTTTTCTTCCTAAACACATGATCGACTATAGCATCCGTTTGTAACTTGATTTTCGCTCCAGATACCGTAATAGGAGTTGATCTCGTATCAACATGCCCATCAAATGATTGTTTTTGCTTACGGAATTTATGATCACTATCCAAGAATCGCCTATGTCCAATGTAACTAAATTTCCTTCCATATTTCAACCTACGAGACTGACTATCATAATTACAAGGGGGACATGCAAGAGCACCTTTGGTACTCCAACCTGAGATATCATCATATGCAAGAAAATCATTTATGGTACAATAATGCAGCATACATTTGAAATGATTTTTTGGAAGACACATCAAACGTTTTTACTCTAACATCCCATAACTCCTTCAGTTCTTCTACTAGGGGTTTTAAGTACACATCTATATCGTTCCCAAGCGAGGTTGGACCGGGAATCAATAATGATAGCATGAAAGAAGACCTTTTCATGCACATCCATGGAGGGAGATTGTATGGGATCAAAAGGACAGGCCATGTACTATGAGTACTACTCATATTTCCATACGGGTTAAATCCATCGACTGCTAATCCATGCCTCACATTACGGGGCTCAGATGAGAACTCTATGTACTTAGAGTTAAATGATTTCCAAGCTTCAGAATCAACAGGATGCCTCAGTAACCTGTCATTCACATGACCTTTGGCATGCCACTTCATATAATTAGCTGTTTCAGGAGACAAATAGTCATTACAATCTTGGCTTTAAGGGGAACTACTGTAGGATCTTTGCAAGTTTCTTCTTCTTCTTTTTTTTTCTTGGAGGAAGCATTAGTAATTTGTTGACCTTTAAACTCATTACTTTCCCATCTTGAACGGTTACAATTCGAACAAGCTTCAAGATTGACATTCTCCTTTCAATATAAAATACAATCTTTAGGACAAGCATGAATCTTCTCATAGCTCAAGCCCAAATCCTTAATAATCTTCCAAGCTTCATAACAATCTTTTGGCAACTTAGCATTTAAAGGAAAAAAATCAAGCATATTTGCAGCAACATGGCAAATGATTTATTGGTCTAACCATTAAGACACTTCATGTGGTACAAATGCACAATGGTTGACAATTTGGTAAAATGCTTACAACCTTCATAACAATGTTGATTAGCATCTTTCAAGCAATTTCATAAACCAAAGTGCATCTTCATTAGGACCTTCTGTGGGTTGTTGAACAATAGGGACTTCTTCCATTGGCCTAGACGCCATATCTTGTATGGGGAACATGTCATGCAACATGTCACGAAGAACGGCATACTCTATCGGGTTTTCTTAGACGTGATTATTAGAAATTTCAAAAGAAGTCTGTGCAAATGATGATTCCCCATTAAAAACCCAGAGGTTATAACCCCTACAAATCCCTTTTAACACTAAGTGAGCCTGTACGACATCTATAGGCCACAAATTTGTAAGCACACATTTTTTACACGGACATGAAATCGTTCCATTTGGGTGTGCATGGTTAGATGCAAAATTCAAAAATTGTTGGACTCCATCTAAATATTCTCGCGACCTTCTATTCGTAAGTTTCATCTAACTCCTATCCATTGTTATAAAGTGGTTTACAAGAAATACCTATAATGTCATTTAATGAAAGCACAAAGCAAGAGTTAACACACATTTCATTTACACAATTTCACTTTAATTTAAGAAACAAATCATCTTTAATCATTCACTTTCAGCTATGTTCCTAACAAAACAATGAATTTAAACGCATAAAGAAGTTATCAATACATTTGGTAACCATAACATCATTACTAGCAATAGCCTCAAATGAATTAATCAAATAAAAACAACTCAACAAGAATCATCCAGTATTACACAAAACAATCAACACTCTCAATATCAAATAAAACCACCTTATTACTCCATGCAAGCCACCTGCTTGCCCAATTCAACAACCAACCACAACCAGAGAGAGAGAGAGAGAGAGCACCTTAATTATTTCACCAACAGGGATTGATATCCTGTATCTTCCCAACAGTACTACTGCAATTTGCTCTTCTACATATGCCACCACTCATCTATAAAAAGCAAAGGAGACTTGACAATGACAAGACACTGTATAGATATCATATGATAGGATAGTGATTAATGACATAAGCTGAGAAAGCTGAAGACTTGAGAAAAGATGCACATGGGAATGGAGTCTTGTCTAGTCTATTAGTGTACAGCTCATAGATACAATACATACAACCTCATCTTCACCACACACTCATTCACTGAAAAACCATATATGGCTCCTAAATCAGTTAATACCATCTTATATCACATACTTTCAACCAACGCATAGCACAATTATAGGAATTTTTGTTAATCAATAATGCTAATTTATATTATAGTGAATTCAATGCAAATTAAAATACTTAAACATGTTACTTAGCTAGTTGATATTATAGTGAACAATATATTCAAAACACAAGTAAAATACTTTGTAACGCAAATCCTAGCTCTACATTTACTTTAGGAAGAGGAGAAAAGTTGGAAAATAGATTTACTAGATTTACTTCAATATTTATTTAGAGAAATAAGTACATTAACAAAAAACAACTTAGACTTAACCACAACAGAATTTTGATTTGAAGAAAACTGTTAGCTAAAACAACTACCATTACACTTATTAAGAAAACCACATTTTGAACAAAAGCAAAACCAAATCCAACTCCTCAAAATTCTATCTAGCAAGCTTATGATTTTAGCAAATGCAAAATAATTGAGGTAATGAGAAATACTGTTTTCATGTGTACCAAGTAATAGAAGTTTCTGGATATGCTTTTCAACTTTAGCTTCTTTCTCAATTCTCCTTCCAAGTAATAGAAGACGCACCCGTCAAGCTTGGTCAGAAGTCAAATGAAACCAAAAAAAAAAAAAAGATTTTAGGACATCAGGATTACTTGAGGAAATCTTTAATTAAAAAAACGTGCATATATTTTTATCCAACTTGTTATAGAATGATAGCTCAAGTGAGATCACAAGTCACGATACAATCAGCCAGCTATATAGTGTGATATTTTTATCCAACTTGTAACAAGATTGCAAAAGTGAGATTACAGAACATGGGATGAATCACCCAACACATAGTCAAGCTTCATAAGAAACACTACCAATTAAGACAACATAGATAGGCACCACCACAACCAAAAGATTATAAATTTAAAACAAATTGGTTCACTTAGCATAAGAAAATGAACTTTCTTCTAGTCCACATGGTCAAAATAAAATTCACAAGAAACACAATCCCAAATGCTATAACCCATATACAATCAAACCCAGAAATCTTTTTTCATTTGTTTTTAAAAAATTCATGTACAACCTCAAAATGGGTGCCTAGGATTTTGGCAAACCAAGCCAGATTTCATGGTTTTCTCAGCATAAAAAATTTTGCAAATCTCAAACGGCACCAAGAAGAAGAAGATAGATGCATACCTGAAAAAGAAGAGGCTAACTCTAACTCTGTCCATGACTCAGATTCAGCAATTGCACAATATATGTCACAAAGGGTTAATACACCTAATAAAAAAAACACTTAATTACTCTACATTTTCTGCATTGCCTCATCAACCAGGAACCACCAATATAGCTTTTTCTTTCCCACATTTTCTCAATAACCAAACAAACCCACATTTTCTCTTTCTTTTCTTGTTTTCTCGGAAACCAAACAGGGAGTATAAACTAAAATGCTGTCAAGTTCATAGTTGAGATAATCTACCTTTACCTAACTAACCTGAAATGATCTAGCACCATTCACCAAAGCTCAAAACCAAATCACTTACATGACACTTTTAAGCTCATTCAAACTTTCAAACAAAACTTAGAACCATCACATTTTTGTATAGTATTCACCATCATATCTCCAACATAACAATTCAAACACCAAAAAAAAAAAAAAACAATAAATTAACCAAATAAATCTAAGAAAATTAACCAAATAAATTAACCAAAAACACAATAATTTAATACCAATTCAAACACCCAATGAATTAACTAAATTCATAAAATTATCAAACCCAAAAAAAAACCTAAACCTTGAGTGGGATGGAACTGAGAGAGAGGGAGAGTACCTTTGGATTGGGAGATGGAGATGGATCTTGCACAATGAGTACAATTCAATCAACAAAAATAAAAACTTACTGATTGGAATGATGTTGGCGGCGGAGGGTAGTTTTGTTGAGCTCGGGGACGGAGCGAAGGGTGGAGATGTTGGCAGCGGAGTAGAGGGTGGTTTTGTCGAGCTCGAGGACGGAGGGGAGGGGGGAGATGTTGGTGGCGGAGCAAAGGGTGGTTTTGTCGAGCTCGGGGACGGAGCGAAGGGTGGAGATGTTGGCAGCGGAGTAGAGGGTGGTTTTGTCGAGCTCGAGGACGGAGGGGAGGGGGGAGATGTTGGTGGCAGAGCAAAGGGTGGTTTTGTCGAGCTCGGGGACGGAGCGAAGGGTGGAGATGTTGGCAGCGGAGTAGAGGGTGGTTTTGTCGAGCTCGAGGACGGAGGGGAGGGGGGAGATGTTGGTGGCGGAGCAAAGGGTGGTTTTGTCGAGCTCGGGGACGGAGTGGAGGGTGGAGATGTTGGTGGTGGAGCGGAGGGTGGCGAAGCTCAACGAGGATTTGGGATTGAGAGTTTGGAAAGAATGAGAGTTTTGGATTGAGAGAGAGTAAGAGTGAGAATGATAAGTGGGAAAAGTGTATCAATGGGAAAAGTGAAAACCTAAGACAGAAGATGAAAATAACAGAGGGAAATTTTGGGGTTGGAAATTTAAAGGTCTATAGTGGCGGTCTAACCCGCCACTATAACTAGGGAAAAACGCCGCAAAAAAGAGTCCCTATTGCGGCGGTCATACGAAACACCACTACAGCTCGCATATTGCGGCGTTTTTCTCTATCGCCGCTATAACATCTACGCAAAATGATATATTTATTGTGGTGGGTTTTAGGAGTGCCGTTATATCTACATTACCACCACTAAAACATATATATGGCGGCGATCCCAAAAAATGCCACAATAGTGACATATAGAGGCGTTTTTTGCACCCGCCGCAATAGTACAAATTTCTTGTAGTGTTGTTTAAATATAATATTTTTTAAGTAATACTTATCAAACAATAAGATTTATTGAATGATGAATCTCATCTGCTAATAAATTTGGACAAATGATCGTATCAACTCATTTCCAATTTACAATTAAAGAATATTCAATTTGAGTGGCAATCATATCAAATACAAGAACATGGAAATTTGAATTTCCTTCATATATGAAGACTAAAAAGTACTCACAACAAATAGAATTGTATTCAACAAAATCCTGCTAACCATCACAAAACCAAAATATTCAAATTTCTCCAATCCTACTTGCTAAATACCGCCATAGGGAAGAGTTTGTGTAGCAATATTGGACAGCTTATCCCCAAATTCCCTCAAAAACTTTTCAATGATCCTCTGCAGCGACCTAATTAAGTTACTAAATGAAATCAACGAAACAACAAACTTAGGGACTAAATTGACAAAAATTAAACTTTAGAGAATAATTTAACAATTGAAGTAAGAGTTAAGTAACTTAAGCAAATTTTAACCATGATATAACTAATTGTACAATTGCAGTAAAAGTTAAGTAACTAAATCAAATTTTAACCATTATGTAACTAATTGTACAATTGAAAAAGTCAAGGAACTAGATTAAATTTTAACCATTATACAGCTAAGGACTTCAAGAGCCGAGTTCTCAGAACTCCCATCGAACTTGATATAAGCGTCGGAGGAAAGTCTACCCATCAAATTGACATTTAATGCTCTAACCTACCACCACTTCTACATTAAATCTACCATACAACCTTGGGACATGCACCTTACAAATCCTTCCTTTTAATCAACTGGAGGGGAAGTGGACATCAACCCTTAAAAATAATAGTAATAAATAAATAAACTTATATACGTCCCATAGCTGAAGGAAGAGAGGGAGGTATGTTCATCACAACTATTCAACTCATGTTCTTATAAAATGTATAATAATGGCAAGGTTGGCTCAAAGGAGACTGAGGCAATTGCCTAAGCCCCAAATGGAAGAAGGTCCCCTCTATTAAGGCCTTTTCGCTTAGGAAAAAAAAAAAATTTGTCCCAAAAAATTTAATCAATAAAAATTAAGTTTTTTATAAAAAAAAAAAAAACAAAATAATGCTAGGAACACTAAAAAAAAAAAAAAAAAAAAATCCACAACACCTTTTATTTCCTCATTGAATGTTGTGCATTCTCTTAAATTTGAATTCTATCTACCGTAGTTAAGATTGTACAAATTTTTACTCTCCCAAGAGCAGAAGTTGAAGAGTCTAACAAATCCAAATTCAAAATTAAAATTAATACTAGTTTTATGGAGTATGGACAAGTTAATTAATGAAATCCAAAGTTCAATACTATCTCTAAAATTAAATAAATAAACTTTATATTTATCTTCATTATATTCTTGAAGGAATATCTACCCTTCTCTTCTCTGCTTACCTCTTGCTGCTCTCCATCTTGATTTTCTTTTCAGCTTTCCTTTTTTTTTAGTTGCTTATAAATCAGTTGTACATTGATTTCAAGTTGACTTTTGTTTACACTCCTTCTCTTTTTGATCTTCTTCTTCATGTTTTATTTTACCATTGCAAAGTTTTCTCCCTTTTGTTGTTCTTGGTGGTGAATGGAAGAGTAACTTTATCTCTATATTTTTATTATTATTTATTGCTCAGTATGAGGTCCTCTAAAACTCATCAATATATATATAAAAGCAGAGACCTCACGTGGGAGAGCACGAAGTTTTGCCAAGTGGCACTCTCTTTGAAATGATAATTGATTTTTTTTTTGAAATAAAATACTTCATTTTTAATTTATTACACTTATTAGATGCCACATCAATTATTTAATAACTCAACAGATTTTAATTAGTAATAAATAGGACTAATGGATAAGATAGAGGGGTGTTAATCATCAAAAACTCTTTGTTTTCCTTATTCCTCCATCCCAAGGTTTTCTTATGTTTATGCCACTCATCTTCTCTTATAACTAAATGCCTACTCTTCCTAAACCACTACATGCCTTCTCCTATGCCTATGTTTCTAAATTACCGATTCTATGTTCTATAATTTGCACAAACTAAAATAGCATTTAGATTATTTAAAAACACATGAAATCATATAAAAATCACCAAATTAGAGTTTAAAATTATAACTAAATTTTTAAAAGAAATTTAGGCACATTTGCACAAAAATTCCATATAACTAAGTCACACTTAGGAATATTGGACCAATTTTCCTTTGTATAAATAGAAGGGTCCCAATGGGATGAGGGTGCTAACAATTTTCTCTCCAAAACATTTGTTGTAGGAACACAAAAGTTTTCCATTGTAGATTTTTCACGATTAAAGAACATGAATTGCCAACTAATCAAACTAGAGTTTATAGTACCTACAGCAATTTCAAAACATCAAGAACAAATCCCAGTGTATACAATGTCAAATTTCATAGTCACCTGTTACATCAAATGAGTGTTTAATTTTTCTCGCAAAGTATTAAATAGTAAAGCTTCTGGGCCTTAGTCTAAATTACAACTCTCAATTATGTTGGATTTGGATGATACCTATCAACAACGTATCATTATGAGATGCAGAAAAAATTTGGAGTGTACACAACGTTTAGTGTGAATGGGAAAAAATTTCATCCAATTCTAATTGGTTAGGTTAGTAAGGGACCTATTCCAATTTAATGCTTCTAGAATTTTGTATACAAGTAATAACCAAGGAAAATTGATGTCTAGACAAATCAAGCTAAGGTCAACCAAAATGGACCATATTCTTAATTTCTTATCTGTATTTGTTCCATGTACAAGACTTATAATCAATGCTTGGCATATAAAAGTTGAACATCTTACCTAAAGTCCATCCTCTGAAAGCTTGAGAAAAAATTCATTAAAACTAACACAATATATAAATTATAAAGGAATCAAAGAAAAATTGTCAAAAATAATGAAAATTCAATCTATGCTTAAATTCTTATAAGGATGAATACAATAGCAATATCCTTTTTAAAAAAAATAAAGATAAAAAAATATATTCTTATTTTGTACGTACGATAAAGTCCTATCACAAAGTTTTTTGAGACTCATGTTGATTAGTGATTAGAAATTATAAAGGAATAATCATAAATATATATATATATATATATATATATATATATAACTAGAGATTTCATGTGGGAGTGCGCGAGGTCTTGCCAAGTAACGCTCTAATTTTGCATTTAGCATTTTTTTTTACCTCTTTCATTAAGTGTTTTTTACTATTACTCAAAAGTTTACATTAACTTATTTTACTGTTATCTCATTAGTCCCTCATTAATTGCCTAAGCTTACATCATACATTTCTCTCTTTCTCATGTCTTTTAGCATCCCCACCATTTTAATATTTTTTAAAAAAGTAAAAAAATAACAGTTAAGAACTAATAGTAATAACTTACCAGATAAGGCCTTGGAGAGAGATAGTGAGACATAAAAATGTTGTGGATTGTGAAATAAAACGCATTGTTTCACTATAAAATACTTGAGACTGACAAAAAATTTGAAAGAGAGAGAAAGACAAATCTGAGGGGACGTCGCCTCCGTCATATTGGCCTTCCACCACCATCAAGACCTTAAACCTGTACGGTATTTTTTTTCTTTAAAGTGGAGATTAAATATGATTTAGGTTTGGGTAATTTGGTTGGATAGTTTTTGTTTTGAGTATATAAGTAGAGAGAATATTTGGTACACAATGTAAAGACATACTCTAAAATGGTTTGAAAATATCTATAAGACACGTGCATACACACTTGATCACAACATGTTTTAATGTTTATATATCAATAAGTGGAAGACGGTGAGAGAGTTGGACATACTTTTATTTCATAGTATTAAATATGTGAACATAACACAAATTATTTGATTTTCACGGTCCTATTACTCTTTTGCATTTATTTTTTGTTTCATGATTTTAAAAAAACTTAATCTTACCTTTTTTTTAGGGTGAAAAATTAATATTCCCTTGAGAAAGCTATAAATATGCAGTGAAACAACAATTATAAATTGCACACACATAACCATTATAATTATTCAATTCAAGGAATGAGTAAATATATATATATATATATATATATATATATATATATATATATAAGCAGAGACCAAATGTGAGAGAGCACGAAATTTTGCCAAATGACACTCTATTTGAAAAGATAATTGAATTTTTTTTTTGAAATAAAATACTTCATTTTTAATTTCTTACACTTATTAGATGCCACATTAGTTATTTACTAACTCAACAGATTTTAATTAGTAATAAATAAGACTAATGGATAAGATAGAGGGATGTTAATCATCAAAAACTCTTTGTTTTCCTTATTCCTCCATCCTAAGGGATTCTTATGTTTATGCCTACTCTTCATCAAATTCCAATTGGTTAGGTTAGTAAGGGACCTATTCCAATTTAATACTTTTGGAATTTTGTATACAAGTAATAACCAAGGAAAATTGATGTCTAGACAAATCAAGCTAAGGTCAACCAAAATGGACCATATTCTTAATTTCTTATCTGTATTTGTTCCATGTACAAAACTTATAATCAATGCTTGGCATATAAAAGTTGAACATCTTATCTAAAGTCCATCCTCTGAAAGCTTGAGAAAAAATTCATTAAAACTAACACAATATATAAATTATAAAGGAATCAAAGAAAAATTGTCAAAAATAATGAAAATTCAATCTATGCTTAAATTCTTATAAGGATGAATACAATAGCAATATCCTTTTTTTAGAAAATAAAGATAAAAAAATATATTCTTATTTTGTACGTACGATAAAGTCCTATCACAAAGTTTTTTGTGACACATGTTGATTAGTGATTAGAAATTATAAAGGAATAATCATGAATATATATATATATATATATATATATATATATATATATATATATATATATATATATATATAAGTAGAGATTTCATGTGGGAGTGTGTGAGGTCTTGCCAAGTAACGCTCTAATTTTGCATTTAGCATTTTTTGTTTACCTCTTTCATTAAGTGTTTTTTACTATTACTCAAAAGTTTACATTAACTTATTTTACTGTTATCTCATTATTCCCTCATTAATTGCCTAAGCTTACATCATACATTTCTCTCTTTCTCATGTCTTTTAGCATCCCCACCATTTTAATATTTTTTAAAAAAGTAAAAAAATAACAGTTAAGGACTAATAGTAATAACTTACCAGATAAGGCCTTGGAGAGAGATAGTGAGACATAAAAATGTTGTGGATTGTGAAATAAAACGCATTGTTTTACTATAAAAGACTTAAGACTGACAAAAAATTTGAAAGAGAGAGAACGACAAATCTGAGGGGACGTCGCCTCCGTCACATTGGCCTTCCACCACCATCAAGACCTTAATCCTGTACGGGTATTTTTTTTTTTCTTTAAAGTGGAGATTAAATATGATTTAGGTTTGGGTAATTTGGTTGGATAGTTTTTGTTTTGAGTATATAAGTAGAGAGAATATTTGGTACACAATGTAAACCATACTCTACCATGATTTGAAATTATCTATAAGACACGTGCATACACACTTGCTCACACCATGTTTTAATGTTTCACTATAAATGAGTGGAAGACAGTGAGAGAGTTGGACATACTTTTATTTCATAGTATTAAATATGTGAACATAACACAAATTATTTGATTTTCACGGTCCTGTTACTCTTTTGCATTTATTTTTTGTTTCATGATTTTAAAAAAACTTAATCTTACCTTTTTTTTAGGGTGAAAAATTAATCTTCCCTTGAGAAAGCTATAAATATGCAGTGAAACAACAGTTATAAATTGCACACACATAACCATTATAATTATTCAATTCAAGGGATGAGTAAATATATATATATATATATATATATATATATATATATATATATATATATATAAAAGCAGAGACCTAATGTGAGAGAGCACGAAGTTCGGCCAAATGACACTCTATTTGAAAAGATAATTGAATTTTTTTTTTGAAATAAAATACTTCATTTTTAATTTCTTACACTTATTAGATGCCACATCAGTTATTTACTAACTCAACATATTTTAATTAGTAATAAATAAGACTAATGGATAAGATAGAGGAATGTTAATCATCAAAAACTCTTTGTTTTCCTTATTCCTCCATCCTAAGGTTTTCTTATGTTTATGCCTACTCTTCATCTAATTCCAATTGGTTAGGTTAGTAAGGGACCTATTCCAATTTAATGCTTCTGGAATTTTGTATACAAGTAATAACCAAGGAAAATTGATGTCTAGACAAATCAAGCTAAGGTCAACCAAAATAGACCACATTCTTAATTTATTATCTGTATTTGTTCCATGTACAAGACTTATAATCAATGCTTGGCATATAAAAGTTGAACATCTTACCTAAAGTCCATCCTCTGAAAGCTTGAGAAAAAATTCATTAAAACTAACACAATATATAAATTATAAAGGAATCAAAGAAAAATTGTTAAAAATAATGAAAATTCAATCTATGCTCAAATTCTTATAAGGATGAATACAATAGCAATATCCTTTTTTTTTAAAAGAAAGATAAAAAAATATATTCTTATTTTGTACGTACGATAAAGTCCTATCACAAAGTTTTTTGAGACTCATGTTGATTAGTGATTAGAAATTATAAAGGAATAATCATGAATATATATATATATATATATATATATATATAACTAGAGATTTCATGTGGGAGTGAGTGAGGTCTTGCCAAGTAACGCTCTAATTTTGCATTTACAGTTTTTTTTTTACCTCTTTCATTAAGCGTTTTTTACTATTACTCAAAAGTTTACATTAACTTATTTTACTGTTATCTCATTAGTCCCTCATTAATTGCCTAAGCTTACATCATACATTTCTCTCTTTCTCATGTCTTTTAGCATCCCCACCATTTTAATATTTTTTAAAAAAGTAAAAAAATAACAGTTAAAGACTAATAGTAATAACTTACCAGATAAGGCCTTGGAGAGAGACAGTGAGACATAAAAATGTTGTGGATTGTGAAATAAAACGCATTGTTTCACTATAAAAGACTTGAGACTGACAAAAAATTTGAAAGAGAGAGAAAGACAAATCTGAGGGGACGTTGCCTCCGTCATATTGGCCTTCCACCACCATCAAGACCTTAAACTTGTACGGGTATTTTTTTTTTCTTTAAAGTGGAGATTAAATATGATTTAGGTTTGGGTAATTTGGTTGGATAGTTTTTGTTTTGAGTATATAAGTAGAGAGAATATTTGGTACACAATGTAAAGCCATACTCTACCATGGTTTGAAATTATCTATAAGACACGTGCATACACACTTGCTCACACCATGTTTTAATGTTTCACTATCAATGAGTGGAAGACAGTGAGAGAGTTGGACATACTTTTATTTCATAGTATTAAATATGTGAACATAACACAAATTATTTGATTTTCACGGTCCTGTTACTCTTTTGCATTTATTTTTTGTTTCATGATTTAAAAAAAACTTAATCTTACCTTTTTTTTAGGGTGAAAAATTAATCTTCCCTTGAGAAAGCTATAAATATGCAGTGAAACAACAGTTATAAATTGCACACACATAACCATTATAATTATTCAATTCAAGGAATGAGTAAATATATATATATATATATATATATATATATATATATATATAAAAGCAGAGACCTAATGTGAGAGAGCACGAAGTTTGGCCAAATGACACTCTATTTGAAAAGATAATTGAATTTTTTTTTTGAAATAAAATACTTCATTTTTAATTTCTTACACTTATTAGATGCCACATCAGTTATTTACTAACTCAACAGATTTTAATTAGTAATAAATAAGACTAATGGATAAGATAGAGGAATGTTAATCATCAAAAACTCTTTGTTTTCCTTATTCCTCCATCCTAAGGTTTTCCTATGTTTATGCCTACTCTTCATCCAATTCCAATTGGTTAGGTTAGTAAGGGACCTATTCCAATTTAATGCTTCTTGAATTTTGTATACAAGTAATAACCAAGGAAAATTGATGTCTAGACAAATCAAGCTAAGGTCAACCAAAATGGACCATATTCTTAATTTCTTATCTGTATTTGTTCCATGTACAAGACTTATAATCAATGCTTGGCATATAAAAGTTGAACATCTTACCTAAAGTCCATCCTCTGAAAGCTTGAGAAAAAATTCATTAAAACTAACACAATATATAAATTATAAAGGAATCAAAGAAAAATTGTTAAAAATAATGAAAATTCAATCTATGCTCAAATTCTTATAAGGATGAATACAATAGCAATATCCTTTTTTTTAAAAAGAAAGATAAAAAAATATATTCTTATTTTGTACGTACGATAAAGTCCTATCACAAAGTTTTTTGAGACTCATGTTGATTAGTGATTAGAAATTATAAAGGAATAATCATGAATATATATATATATATATATATATATATATATATATATATATATATAACTAGAGATTTCATGTGGGAGTGCGTGAGGTCTTGCCAAGTAACGCTCTAATTTTGCATTTAGCAGTTTTTTTTTTACCTCTTTCATTAAGCGTTTTTTACTATTACTCAAAAGTTTACATTAACTTATTTTACTGTTATCTCATTAGTCCCTCATTAATTGCCTAAGCTTACATCATACATTTCTCTCTTTCTCATGTCTTTTAGCATCCCCACCATTTTAATATTTTTTAAAAAATTAAAAAAATAAATGCTTAAAGACTAATAGTAATAACTTACCGTATAAGGCCTTGGAGAGAGATAGTGAGACATAAAAATGTTGTGGATTGTGAAATAAAACGCATTGTTTCACTATAAAAGACTTGAGACTGACAAAAAATTTGAAAGAGAGAGAAAGACAAATCTGAGGGGACGTTGCCTCCGTCATATTGGCCTTCCACCACCATCAAGACCTTAAACTTGTACGGGTATTTTTTTTTTCTTTAAAGTGGAGATTAAATATGATTTAGGTTTGGGTAATTTGGTTGGATAGTTTTTGTTTTGAGTATATAAGTAGAGAGAATATTTGGTACACAATGTAAAGCCATACTCTACCATGGTTTGAAATTATCTATAAGACACGTGCATACACACTTGCTCACACCATGTTTTAATGTTTCACTATCAATGAGTGGAAGACAGTGAGAGAGTTGGACATACTTTTATTTCATAGTATTAAATATGTGAACATAACACAAATTATTTGATTTTCACGGTCCTGTTACTCTTTTGCATTTATTTTTTGTTTCATGATTTAAAAAAAACTTAATCTTACCTTTTTTTTAGGGTGAAAAATTAATCTTCCCTTGAGAAAGCTATAAATATGCAGTAAAACAACAGTTATAAATTGCACACACATAACCATTATAATTATTCAATTCAAGGAATGAGTAAATATATATATATATATATATATATATATGTATATATAAAAGCAGAGACCTAATGTGAGAGAGCACGAAGTTTGGCCAAATGACACTCTATTTGAAAAGATAATTGAATTTTTTTTTTTTGAAATAAAATACTTCATTTTTAATTTCTTACACTTATTAGATGCCACATCAGTTATTTACTAACTCAACAGATTTTAATTAGTAATAAATAAGACTAATGGATAAGATAGAGGAATGTTAATCATCAAAAACTCTTTGTTTTCCTTATTCCTCCATCCTAAGGTTTTCTTATGTTTACGCCTACTCTTCATCCAATTCCAATTGGTTAGGTTAGTAAGGGACCTATTCCAATTTAATACTTCTTGAATTTTGTATACAAGTAATAACCAAGGAAAATTGATGTCTAGACAAATCAAGCTAAGGTCAACCAAAATGGACCATATTCTTAATTTCTTATCTGTATTTGTTCCATGTACAAGACTTATAATCAATGCTTGACATATAAAAGTTGAACATCTTACCTAAAGTCCATCCTCTGAAAGCTTGAGAAAAAATTCATTAAAACTAACACAATATATAAATTATAAAGGAATCAAAGAAAAATTGTCAAAAATAATGAAAATTCAATCTATGCTCAAATTCTTATAAGGATGAATACAATAGCAATATCCTTTTTTTAAAAAATAAAGATAAAAAAATATATTCTTATTTTGTACGTACGATAAAGTCCTTTCACAAAGTTTTTTGAGACTCATGTTGATTAGTGATTAGAAATTATAAAGGAATAATCATGAATATATATATATATATATATATATATATATATATATATATATATATAACTAGAGATTTCATGTGGGAGTGCGTGAGGTCTTGCCAAGTAACGCTCTAATTTTGCATTTAGCAGTTTTTTTTTTACCTCTTTCATTAAGCGTTTTTTACTATTACTCAAAAGTTTACATTAACTTATTTTACTGTTATCTCATTAGTCCCTCATTAATTGCCTAAGCTTACATCATACATTTCTCTCTTTCTCATGTCTTTTAGCATCCCCACCATTTTAATATTTTTTAAAAAAGTAAAAAAATAACAGTTAAGAACTAATAGTAATAACTTACCAGATAAGGCCTTGGAGAGAGATAGTGAGACATAAAAATGTTGTGGATTGTGAAATAAAACGCATTGTTTCACTATAAAATACTTGAGACTGACAAAAAATTTGAAAGAGAGAGAAAGACAAATCTGAGGGGACGTCGCCTCCGTCATATTGGCCTTCCACCACCATCAAGACCTTAAACCTGTACGGGTATTTTTTTTTTCTTTAAAGTGGAGATTAAATATGATTTAGGTTTGGGTAATTTGGTTGGATAGTTTTTGTTTTGAGTATATAAGTAGAGAGAATATTTGGTACACAATGTAAAGCCATACTCTACCATGGTTTGAAATTATCTATAAGACACGTGCATACACACTTGCTCACACCATGTTTTAATGTTTCACTATCAATAAGTGGAAGACAGTGAGAGAGTTGGACATACTTTTATTTCATAGTATTAAATATGTGAACATAACACAAATTATTTGATTTTCACGGTCCTATTACTCTTTTGCATTTATTTTTTGTTTCATGATTTTAAAAAAACTTAATCTTACCTTTTTTTTAGGGTGAAAAATTAATATTCCCTTGAGAAAGCTATAAATATGCAGTGAAACAACAATTATAAATTGCACACACATAACCATTATAATTATTCAATTCAAGGAATGAGTAAATATATATATATATATATATATATATATATATATATATATATATATATATAAGCAGAGACCTAATGTGAGAGAGCACGAAATTTTGCCAAATGACACTCTATTTGAAAAGATAATTGAATTTTTTTTTTGAAATAAAATACTTCATTTTTAATTTCTTACACTTATTAGATGCCACATTAGTTATTTACTAACTCAACAGATTTTAATTAGTAATAAATAAGACTAATGGATAAGATAGAGGGATGTTAATCATCAAAAACTCTTTGTTTTCCTTATTCCTCCATCCTAAGGGATTCTTATGTTTATGCCTACTCTTCATCAAATTCCAATTGGTTAGGTTAGTAAGGGACCTATTCCAATTTAATACTTTTGGAATTTTGTATACAAGTAATAACCAAGGAAAATTGATGTCTAGACAAATCAAGCTAAGGTCAACCAAAATGGACCATATTCTTAATTTCTTATCTGTATTTGTTCCATGTACAAAACTTATAATCAATGCTTGGCATATAAAAGTTGAACATCTTATCTAAAGTCCATCCTCTCGAAAGCTTGAGAAAAAATTCTTTAAAACTAACACAATATATAAATTATAAAGGAATCAAAGAAAAATTGTCAAAAATAATGAAAATTCAATCTATGCTTAAATTCTTATAAGGATGAATACAATAGCAATATCCTTTTTTTAGAAAATAAAGATAAAAAAATATATTCTTATTTTGTACGTACGATAAAGTCCTATCACAAAGTTTTTTGTGACACATGTTGATTAGTGATTAGAAATTATAAAGGAATAATCATGAATATATATATATATATATATATATATACATATATATATATATATATATAAGTAGAGATTTCATGTGGGAGTGTGTGAGGTCTTGCCAAGTAACGCTCTAATTTTGCATTTAGCATTTTTTGTTTACCTCTTTCATTAAGTGTTTTTTACTATTACTCAAAAGTTTACATTAACTTATTTTACTGTTATCTCATTATTCCCTCATTAATTGCCTAAGCTTACATCATACATTTCTCTCTTTCTCATGTCTTTTAGCATCCCCACCATTTTAATATTTTTTAAAAAAGTAAAAAAATAACAGTTAAGGACTAATAGTAATAACTTACCAGATAAGGCCTTGGAGAGAGATAGTGAGACATAAAAATGTTGTGGATTGTGAAATAAAACGCATTGTTTTACTATAAAAGACTTAAGACTGACAAAAAATTTGAAAGAGAGAGAACGACAAATCTGAGGGGACGTCGCCTCCGTCACATTGGCCTTCCACCACCATCAAGACCTTAATCCTGTACGGGTATTTTTTTTTTTCTTTAAAGTGGAGATTAAATATGATTTAGGTTTGGGTAATTTGGTTGGATAGTTTTTGTTTTGAGTATATAAGTAGAGAGAATATTTGGTACACAATGTAAACCATACTCTACCATGATTTGAAATTATCTATAAGACACGTGCATACACACTTGCTCACACCATGTTTTAATGTTTCACTATAAATGAGTGGAAGACAGTGAGAGAGTTGGACATACTTTTATTTCATAGTATTAAATATGTGAACATAACACAAATTATTTGATTTTCACGGTCCTGTTACTCTTTTGCATTTATTTTTTGTTTCATGATTTTAAAAAAACTTAATCTTACCTTTTTTTTAGGGTGAAAAATTAATCTTCCCTTGAGAAAGCTATAAATATGCAGTGAAACAACAGTTATAAATTGCACACACATAACCATTATAATTATTCAATTCAAGGGATGAGTAAATATATATATATATATATATATATATATATATATATATAAAAGCAGAGACCTAATGTGAGAGAGCACGAAGTTCGGCCAAATGACACTCTATTTGAAAAGATAATTGAATTTTTTTTTTGAAATAAAATACTTCATTTTTAATTTCTTACACTTATTAGATGCCACATCAGTTATTTACTAACTCAACAGATTTTAATTAGTAATAAATAAGACTAATGGATAAGATAGAGGAATGTTAATCATCAAAAACTCTTTGTTTTCCTTATTCCTCCATCCTAAGGTTTTCTTATGTTTATGCCTACTCTTCATCTAATTCCAATTGGTTAGGTTAGTAAGGGACCTATTCCAATTTAATGCTTCTGGAATTTTGTATACAAGTAATAACCAAGGAAAATTGATGTCTAGACAAATCAAGCTAAGGTCAACCAAAATAGACCACATTCTTAATTTATTATCTGTATTTGTTCCATGTACAAGACTTATAATCAATGCTTGGCATATAAAAGTTGAACATCTTACCTAAAGTCCATCCTCTCGAAAGCTTGAGAAAAAATTCATTAAAACTAACACAATATATAAATTATAAAGGAATCAAAGAAAAATTGTCAAAAATAATGAAAATTCAATCTATGCTCAAATTCTTATAAGGATGAATACAATAGCAATATCCTTTTTTTTAAAAATAAAGATAAAAAAATATATTCTTATTTTGTACGTACGATAAAGTCCTTTCACAAAGTTTTTTTAACTCATGCTGATTAGTGATTGAAATTATAAAGGAATAAGCATGAATATATATATATATATATATATATATATATATATATATATATATATATATAAGTAGAGATTTCATGTGGGAGTGCGTGAGGTCTTGCCAAGTAACGCTCTAATTTTGCATTTAGCAGTTTTTTTTACCTCTTTCATTAAGTGTTTTTTACTATTACTCAAAAGTTTACATTAACTTATTTTACTATCTCATTAGTCCCTCATTAATTGCTTAAGCTTACATCATACATTCTCTCTTTCTCATGTCTTTTAGCATCCCCACCATTTTAATATTTTTTAAAAAAGTAAAAAAATGATTAAGACTAATGAATAACTTACATGAATAAGGCCTTGGAGAGATAGTGAGACATAAAAATGTTGTGGATTGTGAAATAAAACGCATTGTTTCACTATAAAATACTTGAGACTGACAAAAATTTGAAGAGAGAGAAAGACAAATCCTAGGGACGTCCTGCCGTCATATTGGCCTTCCACCACCATCAAGACCTTAAACTTCGGGTATTTTTTTTTTCTTTAAAGTGGAGATTAAATATGATTTAGGTTTGGGTAATTTGGTTGGATAGTTTTTGTTTTGAGTATATAAGTAGAGAGAATATTTGGTACACAATGTAAAGCCATACTCTACCATGGTTTGAAAATATCTATAAGACACTTGCATAAACACTTGATCACACCATGTTTTAATGTTTCACTATCAATAAGTGGAAGACGGTGAGAGAGTTGAGGACATAATTTTATTTCATAGTATTAAATATGTGAACATAACACAAATTATTTGATTTTCACGGTCCTATTACTCTTTTGCATTTATTTTTTGTTTCATGATTTTAAAAAAACTTAATCTTACCTTTTTTTTAGGGTGAAAAATTAATATTCCCTTGAGAAAGCTATAAATATAGCAGTGAAACAACTATAAATTGCACACATAACCATTATAATTATTCAATTCAAGGAATGAGTGAACATATATATATATATATATATATATATATATATATATATATATATATATATGAAGGAAAATCCTAATGGTAGAGCATATAAATTTTGGCCAAATGACACTCTATTTGAAAAGATAATTGAATTTTTTTGAAATAAAATACTTCATTTTTAATTTCTTACACTTATTAGATGCCACATTAGTTATTTACTAACTCAACAGATTTTAATTAGTAATAAATAAGACTAATGGATAAGATAGAGGATGTTAATCATCAAAAACTCTTTGTTTTCCTTATTCCTCCATCCTAAGAGTTCTTATGTTTATGCCTACTCTTCATCCAATTCCAATTGGTTAGGTTAGTAAGGACCTATTCCAATTTAATACTTCTTGAATTTTGTATACAAGTAATAACCAAGGAAAATTGATGTCTAGACAAATCAAGCTAAGGTCAACCAAAATGGACCATATTCTTAATTTCTTATCTGTATTTGTTCCATGTACAAAACTTATAATCAATGCTTGGCATATAAAAGTTGAACATCTTATCTAAAGTCCATCCTCTAAAAGCTTGAGAAAAATTCATTAAAACTAACACAATATATAAATTATAAAGGAATCAAAGAAAAATTGTTAAAAATAATGAAAATTCAATCTATGCTTCAAATTCTTATAAGGATGAATACAATAGCAATATCCTTTTTTTAGAAAAGAAAGATAAAAAAATATATTCTATTTTGTACGTAAATTATAAAGTCCTATCACAAAGCTTTTGTGACTACATGTTGATTAGTGATTAGAAATTATAAAGGAATAATCATGAATATATATATATATATATATATATATATATATATATATATATATATATAGATATATATATATATGTGGGATTTCATGTGTGAGGTCTTGCCAAGGAGCGCTCTAATTTTGCATTTAGCATTTTTTGTTTACCTCTTTCATTAAAGTTTTTTTATTACTCAAAAGTTTACATTAACTTATTTTACTGTTATCTCATTAGTCCCTCATTAATTGCCTAAGCTTACATCATACATTTCTCTCTTTCTCATGTCTTTTAGCATCCCCACCATTTTAATATTTTTTAAAAAAGTAAAAAAATAACAAGTTAAGGATAATAGTAATAACTTACCAGGATAAGGCCTTGGAGAGAGATAGTGAGACATAAAAATGTTGTGGATTGTGTGAAACGCATTGTTTTACTATAAAAGACTTAAGACTCGACAAAAATTTGAAAGAGAGAGAACGACAAATCCAGGGGACGTCGCCTCCGTCACATTGGCCTTCCACCACCATCAAGACCTTAACTTGTACGGTATTTTTTTTTCTTTAAAGTGGAGATTAAATATGATTTAGGTTTGGGTAATTTGGTTTGGATAGTTTTTGTTTTGAGTATATGTAGAGAGAATATTTGAGTACACGAATGTAAAATATCTCACCATGATTTGAAATTATCTATAAGACACGTGCATACACACTTGCTCACACCATGTTTTAATGTTTCACTATCAATGTGAGTGGAAGACGGTGAGAGAGTTGGGACATACTTTTATTTCATAGTATTAAATATGTGAACATAACACAAATTATTTGATTTTCACGGTCCTGTTACTCTTTTGCATTTATTTTTTTGTTTCATGATTTTAAAAAAAACTTAATCTTACCTTTTTTTTAGGTGAAAAATTAATCTTCCCTTGAGAAAGCTATAAATATGCGAGTGAAACAACGTATAAATTGCACACACATAACCATTATAATTATTCAATTCAAGGGATGAGTAAATATATATATATATATATATATATATATATATATATATAAAAGCAGAGACCTAATGTGAGAGAGCGCGAAGTTGCCAAATGACACTCTATTTGAAAAGATAATTGAATTTTTTTTTTTTTTGAAATAAAATACTTCATTTTTTAATTTCTTACACTTATTAGATGCCACATCAGTTATTTACTAACTCAACAGATTTTAATTAGTAATAAATAAGACTAATGGATAAGATAGAGGAATGTTAATCATCAAAAACTCTTTGTTTTCCTTATTCCTCCATCCTAAGGTTTTCTTATGTTTATGCCTACTCTTCATCTAATTCCAATTGGTTAGGTTAGTAAGGGACCTATTCCAATTTAATGCTTCTGGAATTTTGTATACAAGTAATAACCAAGGAAAATTGATGTCTAGACAAATCAAGCTAAGGTCAACCAAAATAGACCACATTCTTAATTTATTATCTGTATTTGTTCCATGTACAAGACTTATAATCAATGCTTGGCATATAAAAGTTGAACATCTTACCTAAAGTCCATCCTCTGAAAGCTTGAGAAAAAATTCATTAAAACTAACACAATATATAAATTATAAAGGAATCAAAGAAAAATTGTCAAAAATAATGAAAATTCAATCTATGCTCAAATTCTTATAAGGATGAATACAATAGTAATATCCTTTTTTTTTAAAATAAAGATAAAAAAATATATTCTTATTTTGTACGTACGATAAAGTCCTATCACAAAGTTTTTTGAGACTCATGTTGATTAGTGATTTGAAATTATAAAGGAATAAGCATGAATATATATATATATATATATATATATATATATATATATATATATATATAAGTAGAGATTTCATGTGGGAGTGCGTGAGGTCTTGCCAAGTAACGCTCTAATTTTGCATTTAGCAGTTTTTTTTTACCTCTTTCATTAAGTGTTTTTTACTATTACTCAAAAGTTTACATTAACTTATTTTACTGTTATCTCATTAGTCCCTCATTAATTGCCTAAGCTTACATCATACATTTCTCTCTTTCTCATGTCTTTTAGCATCCCCACCATTTTAATATTTTTTAAAAAAGTAAAAAAATAACAGTTAAAGACTAATAGTAATAACTTACCAGATAAGGCCTTGGAGAGAGATAGTGAGACATAAAAATGTTGTGGATTGTGAAATAAAACGCATTGTTTCACTATAAAAGGCTTGAGACTGACAAAAAATTTGAAAGAGAGAGAAAGACAAATCTGAGGGGACGTTGCCTCCGTCATATTGGCCTTCCACCACCATCAAGACCTTAAACTTGTACGGGTATTTTTTTTTTCTTTAAAGTGGAGATTAAATATGATTTAGTTTTGGGTAATTTGGTTGGATAGTTTTTGTTTTGAGTATATAAGTAGAGAGAATATTTGGTACACAATGTAAAGCCATACTCTACCATGGTTTGAAATTATCTATAAGACACGTGCATACACACTTGCTCACACCATGTTTTAATGTTTCACTATCAATGAGTGGAAGACAAAGTGAGAGAGTTGGACATACTTTTATTTCATAGTATTAAATATGTGAACATAACACAAATTATTTGATTTTCACGGTCCTGTTACTCTTTTGCATTTATTTTTTGTTTCATGATTTAATAAAAACTTAGTCTTTCCTTTTTTTTAGGGTGTAAGATTAATCTTCCCTTGAGAAAGCTATAAATATGCAGTGAAACAACAGTTATAAATTGCACACACATAACCATTATAATTATTCAATTCAAGGAATGAGTAAATATATATATATATATATATATATATATATATATATATATATATATATATATAAAAGCAGAGACCTAATGTGAGAGAGCACGAAGTTTGGCCAAATGACACTCTATTTGAAAAGATAATTGAATTTTTTTTTTGAAATAAAATACTTCATTTTTAATTTCTTACACTTATTAGATGCCACATCAGTTATTTACTAACTCAACAGATTTTAATTAGTAATAAATAAGACTAATGGATAAGATAGAGGAATGTTAATCATCAAAAACTCTTTGTTTTCCTTATTCCTCCATCCTAAGGTTTTCTTATGTTTACGCCTACTCTTCATCCAATTCCAATTGGTTAGGTTAGTAAGGGACCTATTCCAATTTAATACTTCTTGAATTTTGTATACAAGTAATAACCAAGGAAAATTGATGTCTAGACAAATCAAGCTAAGGTCAACCAAAATGGACCATATTCTTAATTTCTTATCTGTATTTGTTCCATGTACAAGACTTATAATCAATGCTTGGCATATAAAAGTTGAACATCTTACCTAAAGTCCATCCTCTGAAAGCTTGAGAAAAAATTCATTAAAACTAACACAATATATAAATTATAAAGGAATCAAAGAAAAATTGTTAAAAATAATGAAAATTCAATCTATGCTCAAATTCTTATAAGGATGAATACAATAGCAATATCCTTTTTTTTTAAAAGAAAGATAAAAAAATATATTCTTATTTTGTACGTACGATAAAGTCCTATCACAAAGTTTTTTGAGACTCATGTTGATTAGTGATTAGAAATTATAAAGGAATAATCATGAATATATATATATATATATATATATATATATATATATATATATATATATATATATATATATAACTAGAGATTTCATGTGGGAGTGCGTGAGGTCTTGCCAAGTAACGCTCTAATTTTGCATTTATCAGTTTTTTTTTTTACCTCTTTCATTAAGCGTTTTTTACTATTACTCAAAAGTTTACATTAACTTATTTTACTGTTATCTCATTAGTCCCTCATTAATTGCCTAAGCTTACATCATACATTTCTCTCTTTCTCATGTCTTTTAGCATCCCCACCATTTTAATATTTTTTAAAAAAGTAAAAAAATAACAGTTAAAGACTAATAGTAATAACTTACCAGATAAGGCCTTGGAGAGAGATAGTGAGACATAAAAATGTTGTGGATTGTGAAATAAAACGCATTGTTTCACTATAAAAGACTTGAGACTGACAAAAAATTTGAAAGAGAGAGAAAGACAAATCTGAGGGGACGTTGCCTCCGTCATATTGGCCTTCCACCACCATCAAGACCTTAAACTTGTACGGGTATTTTTTTTTTCTTTAAAGTGGAGATTAAATATGATTTAGGTTTGGGTAATTTGGTTGGATAGTTTTTGTTTTGAGTATATAAGTAGAGAGAATATTTGGTACACAATGTAAAGCCATACTCTACCATGGTTTGAAATTATCTATAAGACACGTGCATACACACTTGCTCACACCATGTTTTAATGTTTCACTATCAATGAGTGGAAGACAGTGAGAGAGTTGGACATACTTTTATTTCATAGTATTAAATATGTGAACATAACACAAATTATTTGATTTTCACGGTCCTGTTACTCTTTTGCATTTATTTTTTGTTTCATGATTTAAAAAAAACTTAATCTTACTTTTTTTTTAGGGTGAAAAATTAATCTTCCCTTGAGAAAGCTATAAATATGCAGTGAAACAACAGTTATAAATTGCACACACATAACCATTATAATTATTCAATTCAAGGAATGAGTAAATATATATATATATATATATATATATATAAAAGCAGAGACCTAATGTGAGAGAGCACGAAGTTTGGCCAAATGACACTCTATTTGAAAAGATAATTGAATTTTTTTTTTTTGAAATAAAATACTTCATTTTTAATTTCTTACACTTATTAGATGCCACATCAGTTATTTACTAACTCAACAGATTTTAATTAGTAATAAATAAGACTAATGGATAAGATAGAGGAATGTTAATCATCAAAAACTCTTTGTTTTCCTTATTCCTCCATCCTAAGGTTTTCTTATGTTTACGCCTACTCTTCATCCAATTCCAATTGGTTAGGTTAGTAAGGGACCTATTCCAATTTAATACTTCTTGAATTTTGTATACAAGTAATAACCAAGGAAAATTGATGTCTAGACAAATCAAGCTAAGGTCAACCAAAATGGACCATATTCTTAATTTCTTATCTGTATTTGTTCCATGTACAAGACTTATAATCAATGCTTGGCATATAAAAGTTGAACATCTTACCTAAAGTCCATCCTCTGAAAGCTTGAGAAAAAATTCATTAAAACTAACACAATATATAAATTATAAAGGAATCAAAGAAAAATTGTTAAAAATAATGAAAATTCAATCTATGCTCAAATTCTTATAAGGATGAATACAATAGCAATATCCTTTTTTTTTAAAAGAAAGATAAAAAAATATATTCTTATTTTGTACGTACGATAAAGTCCTATCACAAAGTTTTTTGAGACTCATGTTGATTAGTGATTAGAAATTATAAAGGAATAATCATGAATATATATATATATATATATATATATATATATATATATATATATATATATATATATAACTAGAGATTTCATGTGGGAGTGCGTGAGGTCTTGCCAAGTAACGCTCTAATTTTGCATTTAGCAGTTTTTTTTTTACCTCTTTCATTAAGCGTTTTTTACTATTACTCAAAAGTTTACATTAACTTATTTTACTGTTATCTCATTAGTCCCTCATTAATTGCCTAAGCTTACATCATACATTTCTCTCTTTCTCATGTCTTTTAGCATCCCCACCATTTTAATATTTTTTAAAAAAGTAAAAAAATAACAGCTTAAAGACTAATAGTAATAACTTACCGAGATAAGGCCTTGGAGAGAGATAGTGAGACATAAAAATGTTGTGGATTGTGAAATAAAACGCATTGTTTCACTATAAAAGACTTGAGACCGACAAAAAATTTGAAAGAGAGAGAAAGACAAATCTGAGGGGACGTTGCCTCCGTCATATTGGCCTTCCACCACCATCAAGACCTTAAACTTGTACGGGTATTTTTTTTTTCTTTAAAGTGGAGATTAAATATGATTTAGGTTTGGGTAATTTGGTTGGATAGTTTTTGTTTTGAGTATATAAGTAGAGAGAATATTTGGTACACAATGTAAAGCCATACTCTACCATGGTTTGAAATTATCTATAAGACACGTGCATACACACTTGCTCACACCATGTTTTAATGTTTCACTATCAATGAGTGGAAGACAGTGAGAGAGTTGGACATACTTTTATTTCATAGTATTAAATATGTGAACATAACACAAATTATTTGATTTTCACGGTCCTGTTACTCTTTTGCATTTATTTTTTGTTTCATGATTTAAAAAAAACTTAATCTTACCTTTTTTTTAGGGTGAAAAATTAATCTTCCCTTGAGAAAGCTATAAATATGCAGTGAAACAACAGTTATAAATTGCACACACATAACCATTATAATTATTCAATTCAAGGAATGAGTAAATATATATATGTATATATATATATATATATATATATATATATAAAAGCAGAGACCTAATGTGAGAGAGCACGAAGTTTGGCCAAATGACACTCTATTTGAAAAGATAATTGAATTTTTTTTTTTTGAAATAAAATACTTCATTTTTAATTTCTTACACTTATTAGATGCCACATCAGTTATTTACTAACTCAACAGATTTTAATTAGTAATAAATAAGACTAATGGATAAGATAGAGGAATGTTAATCATCAAAAACTCTTTGTTTTCCTTATTCCTCCATCCTAAGGTTTTCTTATGTTTACGCCTACTCTTCATCCAATTCCAATTGGTTAGGTTAGTAAGGGACCTATTCCAATTTAATACTTCTTGAATTTTGTATACAAGTAATAACCAAGGAAAATTGATGTCTAGACAAATCAAGCTAAGGTCAACCAAAATGGACCATATTCTTAATTTCTTATCTGTATTTGTTCCATGTACAAGACTTATAATCAATGCTTGGCATATAAAAGTTGAACATCTTACCTAAAGTCCATCCTCTGAAAGCTTGAGAAAAAATTCATTAAAACTAACACAATATATAAATTATAAAGGAATCAAAGAAAAATTGTTAAAAATAATGAAAATTCAATCTATGCTCAAATTCTTATAAGGATGAATACAATAGCAATATCCTTTTTTTTTAAAAGAAAGATAAAAAAATATATTCTTATTTTGTACGTACGATAAAGTCCTATCACAAAGTTTTTTGAGACTCATGTTGATTAGTGATTAGAAATTATAAAGGAATAATCATGAATATATATATATATATATATATATATATATATATATATATATATATATATATATATAAACAGAGACCTCATGTGGGAGTGCACGAGGTCTTGCCATATGACGCTCCAATTTTGCATTTAGTTTTTTTTTTTACCTCTTTTCATTAAGCGTTTTTTACTATTACTCAAAAGTTTACATTAACTTATTTTACTGTTATCTCATTAGTCCCTCATTAATTGCCTAAGCTTACATCATACATTTCTCTCTTTCTCATGTCTTTTAGCATCCCCACCATTTTAATATTTTTTAAAAAAGTAAAAAAATAACAGTTAAAGACTAATAGTAATAACTTACCAGATAAGGCCTTGGAGAGAGATAGTGAGACATAAAAATGTTGTGGATTGTGAAATAAAACGCATTGTTTCACTATAAAAGACTTGAGACTGACAAAAAATTTGAAAGAGAGAGAAAGACAAATCTGAGGGGACGTTGCCTCCGTCATATTGGCCTTCCACCACCATCAAGACCTTAAACTTGTACGGGTATTTTTTTTTTCTTTAAAGTGGAGATTAAATATGATTTAGGTTTGGGTAATTTGGTTGGATAGTTTTTGTTTTGAGTATATAAGTAGAGAGAATATTTGGTACACAATGTAAAGCCATACTCTACCATGGTTTGAAATTATCTATAAGACACGTGCATACACACTTGCTCACACCATGTTTTAATGTTTCACTATCAATGAGTGGAAGACAACAGAGAGTTGGACATACTTTTATTTCATAGTATTAAATATGTGAACATAACACAAATTATTTGATTTTCACGGTCCCGTTACTCTTTTGCATTTATTTTTTGTTTCATGATTTAAAAAAAACTTAATCTTACCTTTTTTTTAGGGTGAAAAATTAATCTTCCCTTGAGAAAGCTATAAATATGCAGTGAAACAACAGTTATAAATTGCACACACATAACCATTATAATTATTCAATTCAAGGAATGAGTAAATATATATATGTATATATATATATATATATATATATATATAAAAGCAGAGACCTAATGTGAGAGAGCACGAAGTTTGGCCAAATGACACTCTATTTGAAAAGATAATTGAATTTTTTTTTTTTGAAATAAAATACTTCATTTTTAATTTCTTACACTTATTAGATGCCACATCAGTTATTTACTAACTCAACAGATTTTAATTAGTAATAAATAAGACTAATGGATAAGATAGAGGAATGTTAATCATCAAAAACTCTTTGTTTTCCTTATTCCTCCATCCTAAGGTTTTCTTATGTTTACGCCTACTCTTCATCCAATTCCAATTGGTTAGGTTAGTAAGGGACCTATTCCAATTTAATACTTCTTGAATTTTGTATACAAGTAATAACCAAGGAAAATTGATGTCTAGACAAATCAAGCTAAGGTCAACCAAAATGGACCATATTCTTAATTTCTTATCTGTATTTGTTCCATGTACAAGACTTATAATCAATGCTTGGCATATAAAAGTTGAACATCTTACCTAAAGTCCATCCTCTGAAAGCTTGAGAAAAAATTCATTAAAACTAACACAATATATAAATTATAAAGGAATCAAAGAAAAATTGTTAAAAATAATGAAAATTCAATCTATGCTCAAATTCTTATAAGGATGAATACAATAGCAATATCCTTTTTTTTTAAAAGAAAGATAAAAAAATATATTCTTATTTTGTACGTACGATAAAGTCCTATCACAAAGTTTTTTGAGACTCATGTTGATTAGTGATTAGAAATTATAAAGGAATAATCATGAATATATATATATATATATATATATATATATATATATATATATATATATATATATATATAACTAGAGATTTCATGTGGGAGTGCGTGAGGTCTTGCCAAGTAACGCTCTAATTTTGCATTTAGCAGTTTTTTTTTTACCTCTTTCATTAAGCGTTTTTTACTATTACTCAAAAGTTTACATTAACTTATTTTACTGTTATCTCATTAGTCCCTCATTAATTGCCTAAGCTTACATCATACATTTCTCTCTTTCTCATGTCTTTTAGCATCCCCACCATTTTAATATTTTTTAAAAAAGTAAAAAAATAACAGTTAAAGACTAATAGTAATAACTTACCAGATAAGGCCTTGGAGAGAGATAGTGAGACATAAAAATGTTGTGGATTGTGAAATAAAACGCATTGTTTCACTATAAAAGACTTGAGACTGACAAAAAATTTGAAAGAGAGAGAAAGACAAATCTGAGGGGACGTTGCCTCCGTCATATTGGCCTTCCACCACCATCAAGACCTTAAACTTGTACGGGTATTTTTTTTTTCTTTAAAGTGGAGATTAAATATGATTTAGGTTTGGGTAATTTGGTTGGATAGTTTTTGTTTTGAGTATATAAGTAGAGAGAATATTTGGTACACAATGTAAAGCCATACTCTACCATGGTTTGAAATTATCTATAAGACACGTGCATACACACTTGCTCACACCATGTTTTAATGTTTCACTATCAATGAGTGGAAGACAGTGAGAGAGTTGGACATACTTTTATTTCATAGTATTAAATATGTGAACATAACACAAATTATTTGATTTTCACGGTCCTGTTACTCTTTTGCATTTATTTTTTGTTTCATGATTTAAAAAAAACTTAATCTTACCTTTTTTTTAGGGTGAAAAATTAATCTTCCCTTGAGAAAGCTATAAATATGCAGTGAAACAACAGTTATAAATTGCACACACATAACCATTATAATTATTCAATTCAAGGAATGAGTAAATATATATATGTATATATATATATATATATATATATATATAAAAGCAGAGACCTAATGTGAGAGAGCACGAAGTTTGGCCAAATGACACTCTATTTGAAAAGATAATTGAATTTTTTTTTTGAAATAAAATACTTCATTTTTAATTTCTTACACTTATTAGATGCCACATCAGTTATTTACTAACTCAACAGATTTTAATTAGTAATAAATAAGACTAATGGATAAGATAGAGGAATGTTAATCATCAAAAACTCTTTGTTTTCCTTATTCCTCCATCCTAAGGTTTTCTTATGTTTACGCCTACTCTTCATCCAATTCCAATTGGTTAGGTTAGTAAGGGACCTATTCCAATTTAATACTTCTTGAATTTTGTATACAAGTAATAACCAAGGAAAATTGATGTCTAGACAAATCAAGCTAAGGTCAACCAAAATGGACCATATTCTTAATTTCTTATCTGTATTTGTTCCATGTACAAGACTTATAATCAATGCTTGACATATAAAAGTTGAACATATTACCTAAAGTCCATCCTCTGAAAGCTTGAGAAAAAATTCATTAAAACTAACACAATATATAAATTATAAAGGAATCAAAGAAAAATTGTCAAAAATAATGAAAATTCAATCTATGCTCAAATTCTTATAAGGATGAATACAATAGCAATATCCTTTTTTTAAAAAATAAAGATAAAAAAATATATTCTTATTTTGTACGTACGATAAAGTCCTATCACAAAGTTTTTTGAGACTCATGTTGATTAGTGATTAGAAATTATAAAGGAATAATCATGAATATATATATATATATATATATATATATATATATATATATATATATATATATATATATAACTAGAGATTTCATGTGGGAGTGCGTGAGGTCTTGCCAAGTAACGCTCTAATTTTGCATTTAGCAGTTTTTTTTTTACCTCTTTCATTAAGCGTTTTTTACTATTACTCAAAAGTTTACATTAACTTATTTTACTGTTATCTCATTAGTCCCTCATTAATTGCCTAAGCTTACATCATACATTTCTCTCTTTCTCATGTCTTTTAGCATCCCCACCATTTTAATATTTTTTAAAAAAGTAAAAAAATAACAGTTAAAGACTAATAGTAATAACTTACCAGATAAGGCCTTGGAGAGAGATAGTGAGACATAAAAATGTTGTGGATTGTGAAATAAAAAGCATTGTTTCACTATAAAAGACTTGAGACTGACAAAAAATTTGAAAGAGAGAGAAAGACAAATATGAGAGGACGTTGCCTCCGTCATATTGGCCTTCCACCACCATCAAGACCTTAATCTTGTACGGGTATTTTTTTTTCTTTAAAGTGGAGATTAAATATGATTTAGGTTTGGGTAATTTGGTTGGATAGTTTTTGTTTTGAGTATATAAGTAGAGAGAATATTTGGTACACAATGTAAAGCCATACTCTACCATGGTTTGAAATTATCTATAAGACACGTGCATACACACTTGCTCACACCATGTTTTAATGTTTCACTATCAATGAGTGGAAGACAGTGAGAGAGTTGGACATACTTTTATTTCATAGTATTAAATATGTGAACATAACACAAATTATTTGATTTTCACGGTCCTGTTACTCTTTTGCATTTATTTTTTGTTTCATGATTTAAAAAAAACTTAATCTTACCTTTTTTTTAGGGTGAAAAATTAATCTTCCCTTGAGAAAGCTATAAATATGCAGTGAAACAACAGTTATAAATTGCACACACATAACCATTATAATTATTCAATTCAAGGAATGAGTAAATATATATATATATATATATATATATATATATATATATATAAAAGCAGAGACCTAATGTGAGAGAGCACGAAGTTTTGCCAAATGACACTCTATTTGAAAAGATAATTGAATTTTTTTTTGAAATAAAATACTTCATTTTTAATTTCTTACACTTATTAGATGCCACATCAGTTATTTACTAACTCAACAGATTTTAATTAGTAATAAATAAGACTAATGGATAAGATAGAGGGATGTTAATCATCCAAAACTCTTTGTTTTCCTTATTCCTCCTTCCTAAGGTTTTCTTATGTTTATGCCTACTCTTCATCCAATTCCAATTGGTTAGGTTAGTAAGGGACCTATTCCAATTTAATGCTTCTGGAATTTTGTATACAAGTAATAACCAAGGAAAATTGATGTCCAGACAAATCAAACAAAGGTCAACCAAAATGGACCATATTCTTAATTTCTTATCTCTATTTGTTCCATGTAGAAGACTTATAATCAATGCTTGACATATAAAATTTGAACATCTTCTCTAAAGTCCATCCTCTGAAAGTTTGAGGAAAAATTCATTAAAACCAATACAATATATAAATTATAAAGGAATCAAAGAAAAATTGTCAAAAATAATGAAAATTCAATCTATGCTTAAATTCTTATAAGATGAGCACAGTAGCACTATCCTTTTTTTTAAAAATAAAGATAAAAAAATATATTCTTATTTTGTACGTATGATAAAGTCCTATCACAAAGTTTTTTGAGACTCATGTTGATTTGTGATTAAAAATTATAATGGAATAATCATGAATATATATATATATATATATATATATATATATATATACATACATATATATATATATATATATATATATATAAGTAGAGATCTCATGTGAGAGTGCGTGAGGTCTTACCAAGTAACGCTCTAATTTTGCATTTTGCATTTTTTTACCTCTTTCATTATGTTTTTTTTTTACTATTACCCAAAATTTACATTAACTTATTTTACTGTTATCTCATTAATCTCTCATTAATTGCCTAAGCTTACATCACACATTTCTTTCTTTCTCATGTCTTTTAGCATCCCCACCATTTTAATATTTTTAAAAAAGTAAAAATAATAATAATTAAGGACTAATAGTAATAATTAACCATATAAGGCCTTGGAGAGAGATAGAGAGACATAAAAATGTTGTAGATTGTTAAATAAAACGCATTGTTTCTCTATAAAATTTTAATGCATTGTTTCACTATAAAAGACCTGAAACTGACAAAACATTTGAAAGAGAGAGAAAGACAAATTTGAGGGGACGTCGCCTCCGTCATATTGGCCTCCCACCACCATCAAGACCTTAAACCTCTACGGGTATTTTTTTTTCCTTTTTAAATTAGGAGATTAAATATGATTTACGTTTGGGTAATTTGGTCGGATAGTTTTTGTTTTGGGTATATAAGTAGAGAGAATATTTGGTACGCAATGTAAAGCCATATTCTACCATGGTTTAAAATCATCTATAAGACACGTGCATACACACTTGCCCACACCATGTTTTAATGTTTCACTATCATTGAGTAGAAGACATTAAGAGAGTTGGACATACTTTTATTTCATAGTATTAAATATGTGAACACAACACAAATTATTTGATTTTCACGGTCCTGTTAGTCTTTTGCATATTTTTTTTTGTTTCATGATTTTAAAAAAACTTAATCTTACCTTTTTTTTAGGGTGAAAAATTAATCTCACATTGAGAAGGCTATAAATATGTAGTGAAACAACAGTTATAAATTGTGCACATATAACCATTATAATTATTCGATTAAAGAAATAAGTAAAAAAAATTTTTTGGAGGAATATTGTAGAATAAAAGTTGTTACAAAATGTCTTTCTCTCGAAAACCTCATGCAAGAGTGCATGAGGTCCGGCCAACTGGCACTCTAATTTTGCATTTAGCCTTTTTTTTTTACCTCTTTCATTAATTTTTTTTTATTGTTACCCAAAAGTTCACATCTAATTTTACTATTATCTCATTAATATCTCATTAATTGCCTAAGCTTATACCACACCTTTCACTATTCTTCATGTCTTTTAGCATACCCACTGTTTTAGTGTTTCAAAAACAATAAATAAATAAATAAATAAAGGTAGGCTAATAGTAATAGCTAACGAGATAAGACTCTAAAGAGAGACAAAGAGATACAAAAATGTTGTGAATTGTTAAATAAAATGCACTATTTTACTATATATTACCAAATTAAAAGACCTGAAACTAACAAAACATTTGAAAGAGAGAGAAAGAGAAATCTGAGGGGTCACCACCTCTGTTATACTGACCTCCCACCACCATTAAGACACCGAAACCCCTACGAGTAATCTTTTTTTCTTTTTAAATTAGGGGCTTAAATATGATTTAGGTTAGGTAATTTGGTTAGTTAGTTTTTGTTTTGGGTCTATAAGTAGAGAGAATATTAGGTGCTCAATATAAAGTCATATTCTACCATGGTTTAATTTTAAATCATCTATAAGACACATGCATACACACTTGCTCACACCATGTCTTAATGTCGCCCTATCAATGAGTGAAAGATAGTCAGAGAGTTGGGTATACTTTTATTTCATAGTATGAAATATGTAAATACAACACAAATTAATTTATTTCATGGTCCCATTACTCTTTTGCATTTTTTTTGGTTTAATGATTTAAAAAAAAAAAAATCTTACCTTAAGAAGGCTACATATATGCAATGAAGTTACTAAACCAATTTTTAATATCTCAAAATATATATATTTCTTTACTCTAATTTAGTTTTTTTTTTTATAATTTATGTACAACATTATTCAAAAGTGTTTTACATAAAATATCATAAAATTATCTGTGCATCGCACGGGCAACTTACTAGTTGACTTAATGTTATCTACTCAATGCTTATCCTAATTTATCAATATTTTTTATTTAGATTTAGGTTTTCTCTTTTTTACACACGTGATGTACGTGTATAGAAGCCTCTCTCTCTCTCTCTCTCTCTCTCTCTCTCTCTCTATATATATATATATATAATATTTTTTCTATTTAGTGTGAGTTTAAATACTGTTTATTTTGCTTAAAACTGAAAACAATAAAAAGTCATTTTTCGGTTACTGTTCACTTTTAAAACTATTGTTCATATACCTAATTGCACTGTTCATGTCTCATGAACAGTGCAAGAGGCGCTGAGCTGGAAAAAAAAAAAAGAAAAAAGAAGAAGAAAAAGAACCGCAAAACGCGTAAAACATGGACATAAAATGCGCAAAACAAACGGACCTTTAGTACAAGTTACTTGTGTACTAATCTTTATAGCAAAATTGGATATGCTGCTAGGCCGGATGTGATTACAGTAGAATGTAAAAGATTTTTTTCATTTATCACATCAAAAACTAAATTATTAAATTTATATTTTAAAAGAAGCAGAAAATAGTTTAATTATTAATAATAATATCAAAAATTAAATTAATATTATTTAATTAATATTTAAGTATAAAAAGCAGGGAGTTTGCTATCAATCTTGGCTGGTCTTTCATTCCGAAACTTCTTACCACCACACATTTCACATTGGTGACATATTTTAGCTTTATCTTTGTGAAAGCAAATATTATATGACATGTACGCTATATATGAACGTTTCACATTATATTAGTGACATATTTTGGCTTTATCTTTGTGAAAGCAAATAGTACAACCTAAAATCCCCATCAGTTATTACATGACATGTACGCTATATATGAACGTTTCACATTATATTAGTGACATATTTTGGCTTAATCTTTGTGAAAGAAAATATTACAACCTAAAATCCCCATCAGTAATTACACGACATGTACGGTACGCTATGAATTAATCCAAGCCAAGACCTTGTGGGACAGAGATTGTTTAATTTTTTTTTTGTAGAAAAACTCGTTTCATCGTCTAGCTGACTGACAGAAACTTGAAGTACCAAATATGGAAAAATGCTTTTCTCTGATTCTTCTTGTGTTTAAACCTGCCAAAACTAAAGATTAATCGTATATAGCTCTGTTACTTTCAAGTTTTCTCCTATAATTTGATAGGGAGGACCGCACAAAAGTAGGAAGAGATTGTTATTTTATCTTAAATATTTGATAAAGAATGCAGAAGTGAAAGAATGTTGAATGCTTATGACACTTATTAATTTGTTTGGTAAAGAAGAAAAATGAAAGGAAAAATTATTTGACTATGTTACCGTAATATGAAAATAATATGTATATATTTCTCAACCTTTTTTTTTTTTTTAGGGAAGAAAAACGAGAGTTAGAACTTGAGATAACAAAGTGTAGAGAATATATATCTGTTCGATGGTAATATATGAAATACTCAGTCATTGATTTAATTTGGATACTCAAAATTCGAATATTATATAAGAAAAATTGCAAAGATTTCCTTTTACGTTTTCCGTTCTAACATTTACCTCTCTTCTAGTTTAGAATAAAATATTCATCTCCTCTAAAAATGTCAACTATTTATACTAACTTTCACTCAATAACTGAAAAAGAGTTTAAAAATCTTATATTTTATATTTTACCCTCCACTTGCATACCCCTTCTAATAGGAAATTTGAGATTTAAAAAAAAATTATTTCAATTATTTAGGGAGATCAGTGTAAATAGTTTGTAATTTAGGGGAGATGAGTGTCTTATTCAAAATTAGAGTAAATGTGAGTATAATAATAATAATAATAATGTTAAATTCAATCCAATGGTGTCTTTTGAAGGGCTATAATTCCATTGACAATAAATATTGATTTATATTGATCATATATTATGTGTACTTTTTTCACATTTTCATAAATATTTATAAGAATTCTCTCAAAAATACTACTTGAATAATTATTGGCTTAGTTTTCTCATGGGACAAATTTACGGTAACTGTTAAAAGTCTATGAAGCAACATTGGTGAAGTTGCTGAGAACCAGTACAAACAGGCTACTGACTATTGAAGATAAACACAAGTTGCAAGACTCTAAACTCTCTCCCACGTTTTCTACAAGGTTGTTTATTATTTTTTCAATAACCTCACCCTATGTTTAGATTAGGGATGACAATTCGTGTTTGCAGGTTATGTTCGTGTTGTGTTGTATCAAAGTATGTGTATTTGAATATATGGTTTAACCTTAACCTGACACAGTGAGTTCCAGTTAGCTCAATTGGTAAAGTCTTTGATGGTTGTATAAGAGATCTGGGGTTCAATCCACCTACACCAAAAACTGATTGGTATCTTAATCTGATGATGAAAAACTATTATCAGAAGTGGACACCATAAGTTGAAACTCTCTCAAAAAAAAAAACTTTAACCTGACAATTTAATAATCATGTCAAACCCCCTCAACCCTAACACAATTCATTAATTAAACGGTTTGAGACAACACGACTTATTTCAACCTGTTTAATACATAATTTTTTTAAAAGTAAAAAGAGTATTTTTTTTTTCTTTGTTTTCGGTAAAAGAGGGAGCCTTTAGAGTTCCAATGAAGAATTTCTCAATATAATCATCTAAAATTTTTTTATTACTTAATTATATTTAGAATTCAAATTAATTTTAGAAAAATTGACAATTATTTAACTAATTGTGCCTTTTTGGTTTAGTTGCAGGTTAAGCAAATCAACACAGAATTGACCCATTTGTTAATCATATTAAGCGTGTTGACCTATTTTTACACTAACCCATTCATAAATCGTGTCAAGTATTGCCACCCCTAGTTTAGATAAGAGGAGAGTGAAAGGTGGCTACATTAATGAGAAGTTGGCATAAGCCATAAGGCCCAAAACTATTGACTTAACTTTTAGGTTTATGGGAATAAGACCTCTCCCATGTTATGAACAAGGTTGCTTATCAAATTTTCAATAATCTTACCCAATGTTTAGATGAAAGGTCGGAGTGAAGGTTGGGTAGTGAAAGTATATACTTAGAGTGAGCAAGACTTGTTTATTAGCCCAACTAGAGGTCCAGAAACCCACACAGGCATAAACTCATACATGAGAGGGAGAGTTTTAGGTATACCATTGTTTTGAATATTGTTCTAGCTGAAATGGCTAAAAAATCTCGTTATGGTATGTAAATTGGTATGAGAACCTTCCTTGTTCTACTTTGGATAAAATTTTGGCTCATTTTGAAGCCTTTCAAGCATTCCAGGTCGTTTTGATTAAATAAGCATACCAAAATATTTAAATTAATGATTGTGGTGGGCTCGTGTGTGAATTGACATGCTAATTTAGAAATGTTGTAAAATTGTTGTAACAGTTTGTTTTGTTAACTTAAATTCTTAGGATTCTCATGTGAGGATGTTCAATATATTTTTAAAGGAATTTAATTTTTCTTTTGCAAGTATTATTTTATTATTCCTAGTAAAAACACTCTAGTATTATTTTAGCTAATTAATGCTAATCAAGTCTAAGATATTTCAAAATTGACACGTTTGGCCCCTAAGCTGTTACTCATTTTCTCTCTATCTCTCTCTCACAATAATTAAGGATTCAATTTTGAAATATCTTATAACATGTGCTCAAATCTCTTAACCCCACACACACACACACACACATATATATATATATTTCGTACATTTCAGGTGTTCATTTTGTTTTTTTTTTTTTTTTGATGAGAACATTTCAGGTGTTCATATGAACACGACTTCCATGTGGAGTCTATCCACTAGTAATAAATGAGAAACCAAAAATATATTGAAAAGTGGTGCGTCGGATGCCTATAAAAGGACGTTCAAATGTGGGCAATATCATCATCCACTTCAAACCTTTTCTTTGAGAAAAAAGAAAAAACAAAGAAAAATGAAAGTTTTCATTTGGTTTCTTTTTTTTCTCCCTATTGTCTATGCCGCTGAGCCTTACGACTATTTTCAACTTGTGCTACAATGGCCCCCGACAGTTTGTCATGGTAATTGTACCCCCCCCGTGCAACAGAACTTCACAATACACGGGCTTTGGCCGAGCGACTCTACCAGGCCTGGATTTCCAATAAATTGCCCTGGGAGTCCCTTCGATCCTAACTTGGTAAATTTTTAGAAATACTATAGGGTGTGTGGTATATGTTTTCAAACAACAATTTTCAGTTTTTAAATAACATTACACGTATTTTCACACGATTTTTCACTTACATAAAACTAAAAACTGTTGATTAAGTACATGTACCAAACACCCCTATATATCACAGTACTCTTCCGGTTTTACTTATTCTCCGTGTGTGGGTGTGTGTGTGTAATGCATTTTCTTTTAATCATGTTAGAATGCTTGATACTATTATGGTTTAAATCTTGCAGATTACAGATTTGAAAGACCGTTTGGAAAAATTTTGGCCAAACTTAACAGGAGGAGATGAAGATTTTTGGAAAAATCAATGGGAAACCCACGGTACCTGTTCAGAAAATACGTACAATGAGCATGGATATTTCTCCGAGGCGTTATTATTGAACGAAAATGTTGATATTTTAGGCTATCTACATGACGGAGGAATCAAGCCATTGCCACGCAGGGTAGTATACAGAAGAAGTGAAATCAGTGACGTCATTGAACTGTTCAATGGTCATAAACCACGCCTGTGGTGCAGCGGGGACAACGAACTTCTCGAGATTAGTGTTTGTTATGATTTGCACCTAGTCCTAATTGACTGCCCACCAACGCTACTGAATTATCCGATAAAAAAGTGCAATGAAACCGTGGGTTTTTATCCGTTTCCTCCTCCTCCGGCCTCCTCCGAATCCTATTAAGAATGGAATTGAATAAATAAAAGACTACAACTACTGTGGTTGCTATTTCCTATCCAGAATTAAAATAAGAATAGTAAAGTTCTGCTAATAAATAAAAGACTACAACTACTGTAGTTACTATTTCATATATGTATTTGTCCAATTCCACGTTCTCTATCTTGTGTAAAACTTGCGGCCACCAATAAGCTGATGATATTGAATCTCAGTTATATATAGTCATAATTTATTATATTTGAATTCTAAGTTCTTGTTCAGTCTCTAGAATTTACTGTAATCTCCTTGTTACCTATTGATCGCACGGTAACGTCATTCTTCATTCACTTGAGAGTGAGTGAAGTGACTAATAGGTATATATATGCTTGAGTATTGTTACCCATGGGAAATATATGCAATATATTAATTGTAGTGAAAATATATGCAATACAATGAAAGTAACAACAAAGTAATTGGAGTGGGTTTTAGTTAGCTCAACTGGTAAAATCTCTGATGGTTGTATAAGAGATCTGGAGTTCAATCTCCGCCTACACCAAAAACTGATTGGTGTCTTGGTTTAATGATAAAGAGCAATCATTAGGAGCGGACGTCATAGGTTGAAACTCTCTCAAAAAAAAAAAAAAAAAAGTAGTTGGATAACAAAATGGCTTAGAGACATGAACACTACGCTGCTTTTAGACAATGTTTGCCCCACTGAAATGATACTAATTTATCAATGGAAAACTGGAAAAGGAAACTGATTTACTAACTCCAACTAATAAGCAACCAATAAATTAACGATAAGTGTCACTAAGCACTAACAGAACACTAACAAAATTCCTAATTAAATTCTGACTAAACTATATACAAGTAGTATATACAAAGCTATACTAAACGACTGTAGTTTAGAGTCTTGCAACTTGTGTTTATCTTCAATAGTTTTGGTTAATGTCAATTTCTCATTAATTAATTTAAACTTCTATGGACCATAGTTTATTATCACATTCTTTGAAATCAGAAATTGGTATAGGTAAATTACGTGCGTATGTGGGTATGTGTTACTTGAAATATAGGTATATACATATAGTTTAAGTTTTGATAATACCCAAATAACAGATTCTGTAACATGACATTTTTATCATTTTTACATTATAATATTTTCATTGTAAACAGAACTTGATGCCCCTTTAAATGATGTTGGAACCTTTAATTCATCGGTCACCTACCCAGGGAGATATATTGAATATAAAAAGAAATATAAAAGAGAAATATGTTGGGGGAGGTAGAGTAATTGTCTCCAAATTTATATTTTTTTATTATATTTTGTAGAATTTATTTAGACCCCTTAAAACACAATTGGATTAACCTAATTAATAAGCCAAGTTATTACTTAGTCCAAAGTTCAGATCTAGGTTAACACAATCATATAATCATATCAATGTAAAGTGCGGAATATAAAAAACACAAAGATATGATGACCTAGGAAAACCAAACCGGTAAAAAACCTAGGGAGGATTTAACCTAGTTATTCTCAAGGTAAACCTGAATCCACTATGAAAGAATCGAAATTGTACAATAGCGACTTAGACCACTAACATCCTATTACTACCCACCAGTAGAACTTACTGACACGACCACGTGCAAACTCCGAGACCACGGACTCCTTTTTTCTTGGATTCTCCAGCAAGTACAAGCACTTCCGCTTGTGTATCTTTAAGCTCTTATGGCAGCAACTGAATGATCATCAAGTTCTTGAAACAATCTCCTTCTTGATAATCCTAAGCTTGTGTGCAGGCAAGCACCTCTCCGATTTCACAAGAGATTTACACAAACAGCAATATCAGCCACCTCAAAAACGTGACTAAGGTTTGCCTTTTATACCTAGGGCAAAACATAAAACCCTACACGTCATATGGGCTTAGGGCTGAGTTGGAAATTCTACAGAAAAAATAATCTGCACGACTTTCAATCGGTCAAGTTTAATTCTCGATCGATCGAGTCAGGCAGAAATGCACAATAACTTCTGTAGTTAACTCGATTCCAACTTTACATAAATCACATACTTTGAGCAAGTCTAAAACATAACTAGACACCTGTTTTGATCATGGTTTGCCAACAATACATATTAGAGTTCTAATACATTAGTTCGTAAGTACTTAGAACCTAACAAACTCCCCCTTTGGCAATCTGTGACAAAACACAAATAAAAGCTCAAAGTTTACAAAGAAAAGCCCTTTACAAAAATATGTCCATTTTAACAAATCCAATCCTAACTACTATCCATCAGTTGCAAGTGTAGACAGCAGCTTAATTGAATCAACCAGTATATTTCTTGAAACACTAAACAAAATACATAAACATATGTGTGGAAAATACAAGTAAATAAACATAAAAATCTTGATTTCACAAAACACAAAATATAGACAAATATCAATGAATAACTCATAAGCATAAGTCTATAAACAGTGAAACAAGAATCATATCCAAAAATAAAATGAAACTCCCCCTAACAAGCATACTACAAGAGCCAAAAAATAATAAGTACAAAGTGAAGCACCTAGATACAATCTAATCTTCACAAACTCTCAAAGAACAAAGTCCCAACCTCTCCAAATCTCCAAAACTCCCCCTAACAAGATATACAATCTACTCCCCCTTTTTGGGATGGAATGCCAAAGGACAAATCAGAATCCATCATCAAAAGGAGGTGACGAAGACGAACGTCAAAGAAGCGTCAAGTCTGCACACAAAGCACGGATCTCGTCCAAAATGTCCACCAAAATTTAACCATGAGCCGCCTAAACGATCACGACAGATTCCAAAGTCGATGGTGGAGGAACATCAACAACAATATCTCCTACAGGATCAGCAGACTCTTTACCAAAAGGAACACCTGTAGAAGAAGAAGGGGGTATGGTACCAGAAGACTCAACTCTAGAACGTTTAGAGCGCTCTCTCATCTGAGTAGCCCTGTACATAAGAAAAGTGGCACCAATGGGAGCAATAACATGGACGGGCTCAGAAATGGGGAAGTCAGACAAACCTAAAAACAACAAAATCCTATGAATGAAAATAGGATGAAAAAAAGTATGAGCAGTAGAGGAACTCCTATAAACTTCGTTCAAAGAACGAAGAAACAGATGAGGGAAACTAATAGGAGCATTTGTAACAAGAGCATACAAAAATACAAATCGCTCCAAAGGAATGGTGTGCAGATGCGAAATAGGCCACAAGGTATGACACGCTATCCTAAAAAAAAGATAGGTAGACTCAGTGAGCTTAGCAGAAGTGATCCGAAGATCAAAACCCCACCGGATAGAAGTACTAGTGATGTATGACATGATGTCGTCTAGAGGAGAAGACACATCATAGGGGTAAACAGGATGCTGAACAAGAGGCACCCCAAAAGCATCAGCCACTACCGAATGGGTAATGGTGTACTCATCACCACGAACCCAACTTCTCACAAGAGTGCTGGAATCATAGGGGTGAACAGAGAGGTTTGAATAGAACTCTCTAATCAAGATGGCTGGAGGAGGAGAATCAAAATCCAAAAGAGACAACCAGCCTCGACGCTCAAAGTTTGCCCTAATGGCAGGATCAATCTCATCTAACAGAACCCTATGCTCAGCCCAAATCTTTCTCTTAGTGTTAAGGGTCTCAAAAGTTGCTTGGTGCTTCTCACTCAAGAACCTATCATTCTCAAAGGAAGGATCAGAAGTAGAGGTGGATGACCTATTGGCTCTAGTCTTTCTAGGCATGGTACTAGAGTAAGAAACAGAGACACAAGAGAAAAGAACAAAAACAAAACACAAGGGCAGATTGCAAGTTAGCACAACAAAAAAGATCTATATGATGCATGAATAAATAAATGTCATGATGCATGCACTAATGCAGTGACAACAAGTTCAAATTTTTTTTTTAAAAAGTTTAGAATCACAAAATTGGCTTAAGCAAAGAGTTTAAAACAAAAACTCCAAAATTCCAAAAAACCACTTGTTGAAATTTTACTCAATTTACCAATTGATCATCACGCAAGTTAGATAACAGTTTAGAATGATCAATTACATCAAACCAACAAGCCAATTTCATCAAACAAACTCAATTTGAACAAAATCCCCAATTCGAAACAAAACAAGCCCTAGAATTTTCCATTCTTGACAAAACACCAAATTGATCAAATTAAACACCATAGATCATGATTATAGCATTGTATGACAAAAACCCATTGATCAATTTCTAAAAATATGGCTTGAATCATCAAAAACCCCAAAATATGCTTAAGTCCGAAAATTTCCCTTAAATGCATGAAATATGAAATAAAATGCAAAAGAGAGGGTATAAAGGTCTTACCGGCCTTTGGAGAGAAAAACCTTGCAAAAAGAACAGAGGAAAACGAAAAAAATTTGATTGAAGCCTTGACCGAATCATATAGAAAGAGAAAGTTTCAAAAACTTTTTGAAAAGTGAAAAGAACACGTGAAAAGAAATCCCTTTTAAAAAGTCTCTACACGATTTTTAATCGATCGAAAAATAGATTCGATCGGTCGAAAATGCTTTGATCGATTGAAAACCAATCGAGCATCGATCGAAACAGACAAAGGTTGACCAAAAATTTAATCGCAATTTCAATCGATCGAAAACATATTCGACCGGTCGAAATTCTAGAAAACACAGTTTTTTTGAAAAATAGACCAATTTGATGCAAAAACTCCTCAAAGCATTGAAAAGTATGTAAAATACATGAGTATAAGATGAAATGCTTTTCAAAAACACAAGTTTTAAACCCAATTTTCCAAAATTAAGATTTTCCAAACATTTTTCTTGAATTCTAAAGCATCAAAATGATTTTACAGAATACTCAAGGCATTTTCAAACTTGGTTGGTCAGACCAAAAATACACACAATAACATGTACACAGTTTAGAAAAGAATAACTTGTGTAATGTGTGCAACTAGCAAAAAACTTGAGATACATGTGAGGTGATATGTAAGTGAAAATCAACCACAAAGTCTTCAAAATTCATCACAAAGAATTTGAAAGAGATTATCACCTAAAGAGTTACATCATATAACTCCCACATCTCCTAGATCATAAGCTTGCAATCATGTAAGTTTCTTGAGTTTGCCTCATAATGTACACACAAATTTTAAGTTTTTCAGAAACTTATTAAATACAAGCCGGGATAATGTACACACCAATTTTATTTATTTGATTTAGCATTAAGTCCAATAATGTACACACCAATTTTAAGCATTTAAACCGAGGCTACACCTTGTGTTCTTTTTGTGCATGTGCTATACTTTCTTAAGCACAAAATCTTACGATATGCACTAAGGTGTTCATGATTGGCTAGTGAATAGTGGTGAGATGGTTATTTATGCCTTTCTCAAAAGGTTCAAGTCCGACAGTCAAATACTGGTGACTTCAAGATCACGACAAAGTAGTCAAAAACTACAAATATCTTCCCATACAACATGCACTACAAAGCTTTAACTAGTAAAGTGCAAGAAATAAGCTCATCCAAGCTAAACATGGTACATAGACATGTTATGTGTAAATAAATTGACCAACCTAGCTTGTTTTCAAAAACTAAGAAAATAAATGCAAAAACACATTTTGATTCCCCCTTTCCCTTTTTTTTTTAATTAAAAAAAAAAAAAAAAAAAAAAACCTAGAATGAAATGCATGAATGTTATACAATGCAAATCCTAAAAAAAATGGTCACAGAAAGTAGAGTAATGAAGCACAAGGACCATGTTAGAAAGACTCACTTAGATTGAGCTTTTTACATCCAAAGTCTTTTAGATGCACCTTGAGCATTGGAGTTCTTATTCATATTAGAATGATTTCCAACTCCAGAATTGGAATAAAAGTTTAGAGCCTTTACCAACTCACCAATAAGTATCATAGGATCTTGTGCTTAAGGCATATGTACTTTTGGTTTGTTTGCTCTCTTAGCAGCTTGAAGCTTGTAACAGTTTGAACGAATGTGTCTAGACTTTCCACAAAAATGACAAACCCATGCAGACTTATCATGTGTCTTGTTCTTAGAAAGGGTAGACTTCTGAGGTTTAGACTCTTTCAGATCAACCTTAATCTTCTTGAGAGGAGAAACTTCTATGGGTTTGACAACTTCACTAACAACCTCACTCACAGAGGGTTCAGAAGAAGATGAAGGAACAAAGATTATGGAATTAGGTGCAGACACATTGATACTTTCTACAAAACCTAAACCAGTTTTGTCGGAAAGAGACTTTTGAACACTCAACATCTGATCAAGTTTGAACTAGCAAACCTATTCGTTTGTTCTCTAGTAACAGATAGTTCATGTTCCAAAAATTTAACTTTATCAAGCAAAAGCATATTCTCAGTTTTCACATTATTCAAAAGTTTAGAAGTATCAAACAAATTCACAAACAAATTTTTCTTATCAAGCTCAAGAGAAGCAATTTTCTTTAAGCCTAATTCAACATTCATGGCATCCTTTGTAGCAACTTTGAAAAGTTTATTGTAGGTTTCTTAAAGATCTGCATCCTCAAAGAGCTCCCCATCAGAAGGGTTCTCTTCAACAATCACACTCTCATTGACTACAGCAATAGCAGTGAAAGCAATGAAAGCAATGAAGTTTCCATCCTCATTACAGCCAGATTCATCATCAGAAACTTCATCATCACTAAGGGTTACAGCCATAGCCTTACCCTTAGACCTTAAGAATGTTGGACATTCAGATTTCATATGACCATACCCTTGACATCCAAAACATTGAGGACCCATAGAATTATTAGAAGATTGACCTACTTCTTTTCTAGGTTTATCATTTTTGTTAACCTTAGTGGGATCATTCTTCCTAAAATTTCTAGGTTCGTCAGTATTTTTACCTCTTGCCCTTCTGTTGCTATTTCTAAGAAAATTCCTAAAATTCTTGGCAAGATAAGCAATCTCTGTAGCAGAGAGTTCATCCTCAAATCCACCAACCTCAACATCATCAACAGACTTAAGAGCGATTGATTTGGATTTGCTAGTTTTGGGTAGGTCCAACTCATAGGACTGAAGAGATCCTACAAGTTCATCAACAGGGATTGAGTCTACATCCTTGCTCTCAATGATGGCAGTCACTTTGGGTCTAAAATCTTCAATTAAAGATCTAAGATTCTTCCTAACAATTTTAAGTTGATCATAGATTTCACCCAAGTTGTAAGCAGAATTAACAATGTCATTTAGTTTAGCATAGAATTCATTAAAAGATTCATCATCAGACATCCTAATGCTTTCAAATCTAGTTGTTAATTGTTGCAACTTATTGATCTTAACTGCCTTTGTACCTTCATGCACAGTCTGGAGGATATTCCAAGCAGTATGAGCAACCTCAACATTAGAGATTCTCTTAAATTCCTCCATAGAAACAACATTAAAGATAACATTCATAACTTTGCTATTGAAGGCTACTGCTTCTTTCTGAGAAGTTTGCCACTCACTCACTGGAGTAGTGGACTTCTCCCATCCGTATTCAACAGAGTTCCAGACTCTCTCATCTATGGATTTTAGGAAAGTTTTCATCCTTACTTTCCAGTAAGCATAATTATTCTCATCAAAGTGAGAAGGAATAACAAGAGAGTGTCCGTGTTCCATAACAACAGGGGTCAAGGATCAGCTCAGAGATTAAAAGATCTATACACAAGAGCTACCTGCTCTGATACCACTTGTAGAATTTATTTAGACCCCTTAAAACACAATTGGATTAACCTAGTTAACAAGCCAAGTTATTACTTAGTCCAAATTTCAAATCTAGGTTAACACAATCATATAATCATATCAATGTAAAGTGCGGAATATAAAAAACACAAAAATATGATGACCCAGGAAAACCAAACCAGTAAAAAACTTGGGGATGATTTAACCTAGCTATCCTCAAGGTAAACCTGAATCCACTATGAAAGAATCAAAGTTGTACAATAGTGACTTAGACCACTAACATCCTATTGCTACCCACCAATAGAACTTACTGACACGACCACATGCAAACTCCGAGACCATGGACTCCTTCTTTCTTGGATTCTCCAGCAAGTACAAGCACTCCCGCTTGTGTATCTTTAAACTCTTATGGTAGCAACTGAATGACCATCAAGTTCTTGAAGCAATCTCCTTCTTGATAATCCTAAGCTTGTGTGAAGGCAAGCACCTCTCCGATCTCACAAGAGATTCACACAAACAACAATATGAGCCACCTCAAAAACGTGATTAGAATTTGCCTTTTATACCTAGGGCAAAACATAAAACCCTACACGTCATATGGGCTTAGAGCTGAGTTAGAAACTTTGCAGAAAAAACAATCTGCGCGACTTTCGATCGGTCGAGTTTAATTCTCAATCGATCGAGTCAGGCAGAAATACACAGTAACTTCTATAGTTAACTCGATTCCAACTTTACATAAATCACATACTTTGAGCAAGTCTAAAACATAACTAGATACCTGTTTTGATCATGATTTGCCAACAATAGATATTAGAGTTCTAATACATTAGTTCCTAAGTACTTAGAACCTAACATATTTCATTATTTTGAATGAGAAATTTTAATTATTGTCATTTTTTAAAAATTTTATTTATTGAAGAACCTTCATTTTACGGTGAGTATTTTATTTCATTCCTCTATTAACTTCCAGAAAAAGTGTAAATAAAATATACTATATTGTTTAAAGTTCCATTCCAACAAACCAAAGAATACTAATTGATTTTAAATGACACGGCTCTATATACACATTTAGATTGAAAAGTACTAAATCTTCACGACCTTCATTTTATATATAAAAAATAATAATAATAATAATAATAATAATAATAAATATAGAAGAGAATTTTCTGATTTTATTACAAGATAAGTCCTACAATATTTCAAGGTTGCCTTGATGGCAATATTGAAGCAAACAATTGTCTTAAAAATTTAGAAAACGACCTAGATAATGTAATGGAATCCCGTGTTTTTTTCATTGATATTCGTTTCAAGTTTGGAAGTCTTTATTCAAATCATATTTCAACTTTACGATCTGTAAAACTCAAAATTATAATGGGAGGAGAAAATGTAATTGAATACTCCACCATTAGTATCATTTTATTGTCTTTATTTTTTTTCAAAAATCACATACACTTTATGTTTTTATTTGTAAAATTACAAAAACATATAATTTTTATTATTATTTTGGAATAATGTATAGTAATTTCATTAAAACAGGGTGAATGCTGGGTTACTCTATCCAACTCTCCAAGAAACTAAATAATGCCATTGCCATTATAACACGAATTAGAAATAAAAATTTTCCGACTATTTGTTAGTGGTATGATTGGAATAGTGTATATACTAGCCATCTTATCATCTCCCCTCCTTCCATTCCCTCCCATCCAAACAAAGGATAAAGTTGTTGGAAATGAGACAAACAACTTCCTATATATAAAACGTGGGAGAGAGGTACTAATTTCCCACAAACCTATGAGAAAATGGGTGATGAAGCAGAAGCTCGTCAGTTGCTTTGGGTCCGTCCAGAAGGTGCCGTTTGCACTCCAGCGACGCGATGGAAGCAAGAACTCACTGAAATGGACACCGGTGTGGTGCCTGCCACAACGTCTCCGATGCCAAAGTTAGTGTGAAAGAAGGTAGCAGTCCAAATATCAAAAATAACTTAGTATATGTTGTGATTCCGTGTGTACCTTGTATTAGTGTTGTGAGGGCTTTATATATCCTTCTGGGCTATAGCTGTTGTGGTGTTAATGTCTCCCTTAATAACGTTTCTAGCGGAGTAATGGGTTTTAATGCGTTTCCACCGGTTTGTCCAACTGGTCTTGTAACGGTTGGGAAATTATTGGCAGCATTGAATGGCATTAACGTTCTCACCAATGACTCAGATAATCGGTCAGGTCCGTCCATGGAGGCTACCTCGTTCGTGTTCAACTTCGTCAGTCCCATCAGTGGCCGAGACCCTTGCATTCGAGGTGGGTGTGGCCAGCACCAGGCGAGAAGTATTCCACGAGGAGGACAACAACGACCAACTTCGAATCAACCTGGACTGCTTAGACGAAGTAAGAGACAAGGCCTCCAACAAGACGATGGAGTACCAGCGGAAGTGACCGAATACTATAACAAGAGGGTCAAGCTCAGAAGACTTGAAATTGGCGACCTCGTCCTACGCAAGGTCACCATTGCAACCAAAAATTCCGCCCATAGGAAGCTCAGTCCCACATGGGAAGGACCTTAAAGAGTCGTGCACTACTCCTGGCAAGGCAGCTATCATTTGGAGACCCTAAACGGGCAGAAGCTCCCACGGCCCTAGAACATTGAACACTTGAAGAAATACCATCAACAAATGTAACCAAAGAATGTACCCATTCCTGAAAATTAATGAAATAACGATTCAAATAATGTGTTCATGCAGGTATCGTCAGTAGGAAATCCCGGAAACCCATTACGGCGTAGACGGATGTACATTACTGACGAAGGCAAAAAGATAAAGAAAAATGCCTAAGTAATAAGATTCCGCGTAGACAGATGTACATTACTGACAAAGGCAAAAAGATAAAGAAAAATGCCAAGGTAATAAGATTCCTCCTAGACGGATGTACATTACTGACGAAGGCAAAAGGATAAAGAAAAATGCCTAAGTAATAAGATTCCGCGTAGACGGATGTACATTACTGACGAAGGAAAAAAGATAAAGAAAAATGCCTAAGTAATAAGATTCTGCATAGATGGATGTACATTACAGACGAAGGCAAAAAGATAAAGAAAAATGCCAAGGTAATAAGATTCCTCCTAGAAGGAAGTGCGTTACTAACGAAGAAAAAAAATGAGATCCCGACCCTGATGGATACGAAGAAGTTGACGGGTTTCGATGGATGCACACAGGGACAACATGTGTAAGTAAATACGATATTATAAAAGCCTAAAAACCAAAGGCATTTACCATTGTTTTTACATCTAAAAACCCATAAACACTGGGCTAAAGATATACATGACAAAAAAAAAAATTAAGATGTTCTGGAAATTGAGTCTCAAACATATTAGGCACCTTAAAAAAAAAAAAAAAAAAAAAAAAAAACAAAGAGAAAAAGAATTTTTTCTGAACAATAATAGGATTAGGCATCCGGGATGGCATCGTCCTCGGCTGGGGCATCAGGGGTAGGAGCTTCGACGATTAGGACATCAACAATAGGAAGGTCTCCAGGAACGTCAGCAGCCATGGCTTGGGCAGCTTCATCAGCAGAGATCTCCCTGTCCACCTCCTCCATGTCCAGTGTCTCCAGATCTATCCTAGAAGGGTGCTTGATGCAGTACCTCCTCAAAAGCTCGAACCCTTTGAAATACCAGCTGAAGAACACAGAGTCGTACTCCTCAGTCTGCTGGAAACCTTCGATAGCTCTGGAGGCAACGACCTTGATCTTTTCCTTCGCGGCTGCAAGCTGCTCGTCCTTTTCCAGAACCAGCTGCTGCTCAACCTTTAGCTCGTCACTCAACTTCTTGACCTCCTCCCTGGTGTGGTGAACGTCCTCCATTGAAGCTATCAGATCTCTCTTCAGCTTCGAGTTCTCCATCTCCAAGACCTTGATCCGAGAAAGCAAGGACTCAACCTTAGCCTCCTGAGCAAGATACTCAGACGAAAGGTGAACGGTCTCCCCCAGCACCTAAAAAAAAAAAAAAAGACACGCAAAGGAATTCAGCCTTAGCACACCTATATAAGGAATATATATATATATATATATATATATATATATATATATATATATATATATATGGTCACTTAAAACGAGCAGGTTACTTGGACGAGCTTATGGAGGTGACGACTCATCAACTCATTCGGGGGCATACCCGAGAACACCTTTAGGTCTTCTGCGTTCACAACCCCATGAGCCCGATCCATTGCCAACTTCTCGTCATCCCAAATGGTGGACGAGCAAGCAGCCTCCTTCCCCCTATCTGATGTACGAGGCATTTTTGAAGCAAGGGTCGGGATCTCTTCAACCGAAGTGGCTGGAGAAGCCGTCCTCGTCGTCTCGACGCTGGAAACCACGGGAGTAGCCGAAGCAATCGGAGTGACGGAGGAAACCTTCCCTTTGACACGGACCACCTTCTTCCCAATGTTGGACAGCGGTTCGTCCTTCTTAGAACGCATCTTCTCGTACATGCCCTTGTTAAATTTAGTCGTCATCTCTGCGAAGAAGGTAAATCTTATAAAGGGGCAAGGCAACTAAATACAGGTACGGGATCGAGTCTGACGAACTCAAATGCTTACTCTTCTTTCCTTCAATATCGAGGCTCCGTAGGACGTAGGGGGACAGATCGGGGCCGAGGTTGTAAAAGGTGAGCATCTGTGGATCAACTAAGTTGTCCCAGTTTTCGATGGACTGGGAATACACAATGGCCATCTCAACACGCTCCTTGTACCTGCTCTTGAGCTTTGGCCTTCTTTTAACTGCACAAGAACGAAAAAGTTAGTGAAGATAACATCGAGTCCAACAAAAATAAAAAAAAAATAAAAACAAGAAAGGATACTGACGCACCTAAAGTCGGGGTTCCCCACCGACGAAGCAATCTGGGGATATCACCCCAATCCTGGCTAGAGGGGGTCTCAAAATCGTCCCCAGACACAAACACAAATCTGGACTTCCAGTACCTGAAGGACGAAGGTAAGCCCTTGACGATCCTGGTTCTTCTCTCCCAAGGTACTAGCTCATAATACCCGTACTTTTTGGACTCTTTTAAACGATACAAATAAACAAGCTCATTTTCCTTGATCATATCCCCGTTTGCAGCCAACCATATTTCCATACAGTTGACCACTATTCTCCATGAATTGGGCATAAGCTGCCCAGGAGCGATACCCAAATAAGCTAAGAGCCCCATCACAAATGGATGGACGGGAAGCCTAAGTCCACAAGTAAAAGCGGCCTCATAAAAGCACACTTCACCTGGAAAAAACTGACAAGCCATCTCCTCGTCAGTAGGCCGACGAACGCGAACTCGTTCCGGGAATTGAAACCTATCCCTAAACCTACCCACGGCGTCAAAGTCTAACCCACACGCCTCCACGAGGGCATGAAAAGCCCTAACTTCCCTAAGGGTCGACGCGGCTGTGTCCCCCTCCATAAGGTCGCCGCTAGACGACAACCCTGTCTTGAGATCACTAGACCTAACCTCAGACATCGACCGTGGCTCCCTCACCAAACCTTTGAACCAATCGACTGACTGGCGGAGCAATGGAAACAAGTCGCCCAAAACAACGCCTAAGCTGTTACCCTCAAAAACGAAACCCTCCAAATTGGGAAAAACACCTAAGGACCCTCCTAAGCGAGCAAAAAGAAAGGAAATCGAAGGGCAAGCTACTCTAACCTCTAAATTACTGACCATGGACACCCAGACAAAGTATAGGTAAACAGGAAAGTGCTAAAAAAAAAACCAAGAAGCAGGAGCCAAAAAGAAAAGGAAATCAGATATTTGCGAAAAGAAAAAGAGAAAAGGAAGAGGAAAGAAAAAAAGAAAACGTACCTCAAAGAAGAGAAGCAAGAAGCCCAACGACCAAACACGCACCAGCTCAAAGGAAAATGAAGAAATATGTGAAAAAGGTGCTCAGAGGGATAAACTGAAAATTGGAAGGAAATGAAAGGTAAAGTAGAAGAAGAGAAGTTTAAAAACCAAAAGGAAGAAAAACCGAAAATCAGCGGGAAACCCAAGGGTCATGCAATGAGGACATAAGCCTTCTCCAACCATATCATGCCACATGGCCACGACGCACGTAACGCCGCCACTATGCATTCAATGCGGCACGAAATCCCAAAGGTCATAAAAAAAAAGATAAGAAAAACTTTTCGTCTTCCACGATCGTCAGGACACGCACTGAAGACCATGAAACCCGAGGGGCAGCTGATGGGACTAACGAAGTTGAACACGGACGAGGTAGCCTCCACGGACGGACCTGACCGATTATCTGAGTCATTGGCGAGAACGTTAATGTCATTCAATGCTGCCAATAATGTCCCGACCGTTACAAGACCAGCTGGACGAACCGGTGGAAACGCATTAAAACCCATTACTCCGCCAGAGACGTTATCAAGGGAGACATTAACACCACAACGGCTATAGCCCAGAAGGATATATAAAGCCCTCACAACACTAATACGAGGTACACACGGAATCACAACATATACTGAGTTATTTTTGATATTTAGACTGCTACCTTCTTTCACACTAACTTTGGCATCGGAGACGTTGTGGCAGACACCACACCGGTGTCCATTTGAGTGAGTTCTTGCTTCCATCGCGTCGCTAGAGTGCGAACGGCACCTTCTGGACGAACCCAAAGCAACTGACGAGCTTCTGCTTCATCAATGGGCTTTTGCCCTTTCTTTTTAAAAAATCCAGCAAAATGCCCCACTTCTGAAATTAATGAGGGAAATGCCCCTGTATTGAAACTTGATTTTCTAAAAATCAAGTTATAACGAACTGAAAATTTAAAAAAAAATTAAATTTAAGTTTACGTTCACTATAACTCGATGTTTCAAAAATCGAGTTATACATTTGAAACTCGATTTTTAGAAATCGAGTTATACATTTGAAAATCGAGTTTTAGATAATCGAGTTTTACATGTGAAACTCAATTTTTAGAAAATCGAGTTTCAAAACAAGAGTATTTTCCTAATTAGTTTCAGATGTAGAGCATTTTGCTGGATTTTTTAGAAGGAAAGGGAAAAAGCCCATTTTGGCCCAATAATTTTGGCTAAATGTCAACTTCTAGAGTGACGTTCCTAATGCTGCGTGAATATGGACTCAAGGAGTCTTGGACGGTTGGATCGAACAAGTTGTAGCAGGACCACTGGTTAGAATTGAGAGGCCACAAGGATTTGCCAAGTATGGTGATCTTCTTTTGGTGGATAACAATGGATGGGAAGTTTTGTGTAACTTCGGTTATTGTGAAACTAAGAATTTTCTAGTTAGAGGACTTCAAGACTTGTTTCATGCATCACGGGCCATAGCTTATGTGGAGAGTCTAGTTTCAACTTTCAATCACTATTAGAAATGTGTTTCAAAATTAGTTTGCCTTAACTGCTAAATAAGTATTTGAATACGATGGCCTTAGCTGCGAAAATAATCAATAATTGAGTATGTTAAAACTTTCAACAACTTTCTACGACCAATATTGCATAGGAGCCACTGATCTTATACGGTTGGATGCAAGTTCAATATATCGTTTATGTTTTAATTAAATTTTTTTTTTTAAAGAAAAAGGGGGAATAGCATTTTCATTAATATAACTGAACAATTACAATCAGAAATACAAATTAATGCAAATAATAAAAGTGAGCTTGACGAGCAAGAGTACGTGTGAGCAGCTTGTCTATATTCCAACGACCTTCTCCTCTCCTCTCATTTCATCTTCCCCCATCTAAACCTTCTCAAAAAAAAAAAATCTTCCCCCATCTAAACATAGGAAAAATTTATTAGAAAAAAAGATAAGCAGAATCTTATAAATGTTGGAAAGGTCTTAATAATTTTCCATATGAACCTAAAAGTTAAATCAACATTTTCGGTTAATGTCGACTTCTTTTGAGGCCATAATTGTCATTTCTAATGATAACTAGTGATAATGGCATCCTGTATGGTGGTGTTTCATGTATGGTAATTAGTACTCCTATCCCAATTTGTTTGTCATGTTTGAAAAGTCAAATTTTTTAGGGAAACATTATTTATTGTCTTATCTGCCTTATAAAAATATATAAGATTACAAGACAAACCTTAAATAAATTTATTAGTTTTTAAAGAGTTATTCTTAATGAGGCAACTAAAAAGATGCTCAAATTAGATTGATTTTTTAAATATTTGTTAGTTTTCTTTTCAAATAGTTTTAAAAATAAAGTAGGAGTATAATAAGAACATTAGTAAATTAATGACTTTTATTTTTAGAAACAGGACAATATTTTGAGACATCCCAAAATTGAATAGAGGACAAATAAATTGGAACGAAGGGAGTATAACTTAACTTAAGCTAACTTCATGCATTATATTCATAGCCTATGTACTGAAGAAATAAGTGAAAAGTTATCAAATGCCCCAAGGACATTGGCTTAAAAAACATTTTTAGAAAATTTTTATGAAATTGTAACTGATTTTTTGAAAACTTTTTATATTTTCCATAAAAAGGGTATCGAAAATTTACTAAAGTTGTCCATTAGCAAATATCCCAAGAAATAAATAGAAGTCATTCCAATTATTCTATTTGGGCATATGTAAATTGTAAATACCGTATTGATTTATATTTTGATACACCTCGGTGTAAGTAATTTTGTAAGATGGACATTTTAGTACAATAGCTAGCAATTTTGTAATTTTCTAAGATGGAAATTTTAGTACGATAGCAATTCTGGTTGAGCAAGGTTGTCTGATATCCAGAAGTTCAACAACCAAAGCCTTATGCGAGAATACTTAAAAAAAAAAAAGTCTTATCAGGGAATGCCGACCTACATACTAATTAAACCAAAAACCAACAAGGTTGGCCGGAGGCACTTCGAATGATATGTAATATCAGCTAAAAGACTCATAAAGAAGCCCAATGTGAAATGGTATAGTCACTACAAGAAATTTGGCTATTTTCAACAGTTGAAACCGTCAAAAAAAGTATTTTCAACGGTTGGAATGATCGTAGAGAACCGTGATTAAAAACTGTGTCGAGAACATTTTCTACAGCCTATGCAAACGTTGAAAAAAGTATTACACATTTATCAACGGTTAATAACCGTCGAAATATATACACATAAATATAAATTCAAGTATGCTTATTACTTTTATCCACAGGCACCCAACCGTTGAAATAAGTATTTTCTTTTTTTAAAAAAAATTGAATGCACTTTTCACATTAATCAAATTTTAATAACCTGAAACAATCTGTAAAAATCAATACAACTCAACTACTTTGCCTGCTGCCATTTACGCTCTAAAATTTACATTGTTCATCTACCTTTCAAAATAGAATATTCTTATAACCTTTAACCTTCAAGACCAATTCATTGGAAATTTTAAAAACACAGTGACTTGCATCTGCCATCCAAGCATCTGGATCTATAGCTAGGTACTCTTCAATATGCATGAGATCCCATTAATCACTAAGTTATTTTGATGCCTGCAAAAAGTGCCACATTAGTCATTATTATAAGTGTCAAACCTGAACAAAAAGACAAATAAGGGTAGTTCATTTAGGAAGAAAATGCACCTACCTAAAAAAATAAAATAAAACCAGCACAAAAAAAGTCACATATTAGCAAATTACATATGTATAGATGCAAACTTGGTATGTGAAAGTGAATGATTGGATTGAACTATCAACATTTTAATAGAGGTAATTTATTCTATTAACATTTCCAAATTCAAATTCATACTGACCATATCAAAACAGAGTGAACTAACTAAAACTAAAAGAAACACAATAAACAAAAACAAATAGCTGTGCACATGCTTAAACTCATCTCCATTCCCCAACAGTAACTACAACTATTTGTTTTAAGGTCAAAGTTTCCCTACAATGTTCCCAAAGAAGAAACAAACTGTGTGTGTATATACATATAAAATAGAAACTTGCAGTTTAAAATTAGCTATAAAAAAAAAACCATCCAAAAAAAAGGCTAAAATGTTCTAACATAGATGCCAAAGAGAATGTGTTGAATTTGAGTACCTTAACCTCAGCTTTAGTATATGGTGTTGTTCTGGACGTATTCCAAAGAAAGACGAGCAAACGAAAAAAATAAAAAATAAGTGAGCACTTTTCAAGATAAAAAACTATAAAACCAAAACTGTAAAACTGCTACTTGCACTATCACAACATGAGAACAAGTATTTACAAAATCGAAGGCTAATTGTACTTCAAAAGGAAAACCAAAAAATATTTTTGTACAGTAATCCCTTTGGCTTTAAAAAGGCTATGCAAAGTGATTCCAAAAAGAAGACATCCTTATATTTGCAGTAGCAGTAACAAACTCCTTAGCTAACTGATCATCTTTATCAAAAGTCAAGCTTCCAATCTCTTGCTTACCAATAAATTATAATATAAATGATGAACAACATGGTGCAGCAAAGTAAGTTATAGACAAAAAGAACATGAAAAGGAGAAAATAATGTTTTGATAATCAAAACTAGTTGTAGTGAGCTTTAATTCTTGTTGTTAAATGTGTAGATGCTGGAAATACCATAGTTTCCACGTGTTTCCTCCAAAAATGAATGGAAATCAAGATATTACTTAAGATAATCATTACCCCTATTAATTGTTTTACTGCCCACTATATTTTTTCCTCTTTCATGAATGAAGCCAAAACTTTGGTCCTGTGCAGCATTTGAATAGGTTGCGAAGGCTTAAAAAGTAACTCAGAGGGGCAAAATAACAAAAGAAACAAACTTAAAAACAAAAATTAGAAATTAGTGAACAGAAGAAAGAAATAAATGATAACCACTTGCTCACCAACTTTTTTTTTAAGGAACCTGCTCGCCAACTTGTGTCATTACATTTATTTTAGAACAAGTTTCTTAAAATTTGACATTAACAAAGTCTCCACAGATTCAGCTGATCTGTACAGTACAAAAGTCATAGCCTCACAGGTCAACCGAAAGAAAAAGGCCCAAATCCACATTATTATTCATTATGAAATACAACAGATCCACACAACCTAGATTCTGAAAACCTCATAAGCATAACACAGAAAATTCGAACCACGTAATTAACAAATAAAAATAGAGTATGAATCATTGTACACTCTGTTTCAACTTTATGTATATATAAAATATTGGAGGCTCCGAAAGATGTGAAGCCTACATAGTATATATAGGAGGTATAAGTAGGATTGAAATTCAAAGCTATAATTTGGATATTGTATTAGCTGCCGTTGGTAATGTTGCCTTCAACTAGTGTTAAGAGTAGCAGTACCCATGTTGTTAGTTGTAATTTTGCCCAGTGGAAGAACAAGTTTGATGATGAGGATCACCAGGCCAAGTATTTGACCTGCAAGTTTAAGGTCTAAAAAAAACGATACAAAGTTCAGGATACAACCAGACCTGAACTTCTATCTAAACCTGATACAAAGTTCTATATTCTTCAACAATCAATCTCTTTTTGACAAACTCTTGATTTGTTAGGCATCTTGTTAAATCCCCTACATGTATGGACAAAGGTAGACTTATCATTAAAAAAGACAAAGGCTAGGCTCTAAGATTTTTTCAACTCAAGGGATTGAGAGAGAACCCCTCTAGTATTGTTAAAATCAGAAGACAACTACTCCTCTCACTGAAGCTTTGATGTTTAGATCGATATGACATTCATTTGAACCTATAAAAATACAAGTCCCATGATCATGATAGCACCAATTGTTCACTGTACTTTAGAAAAAGTCACTTGTAGACAATTAATAATATAGATTGAAATCATTATATGCATGAACCTTGGGTGTTTTCAAATCATCTCCATTGCTCTGATTCATCTCCTTCATGTAAATCCAGAGGATCCTATTCCCTCAGGAGGGGGTGTTGTCAAGAACTCAATTCTAGATGAAAAGAAATATAAAAAATCAAAGACAATAGATGCAGATATTATTCCAAGTGCTGCATGCCCAAAGTAAAAAATAAAATAAAATAAAGAAAAAAGTTTCATCCTAAAAAAAAAAAAAAAAAAAAAGGCTCTCCATGTAAATCCAAATGGCCCCTCCACAGCCTTAAAAAGTGTTAAGGTAGTCATTACCTAAACCTACTTTACAGTGAGTGGTGTCAAAAGTTGTTCAGTATTAATAATGGAAGAGTGCCTAGCATTTGTGACTAAGGAAGCAAGAAAAAGAGTTTACAATTGATATGCATAAACCATTTATAATGTTCAAACAATAAATAAACCATTAAGACAATAGCATTTAACATTTCGTAGTGCATATTGGCAATGAAGACTAACAGTTCAACTTCAAAAAGGCTATTTAGGAATGAGTAAGGCTAATAGCATAACTTTTTTTCACAATAATTTTTATAACTTGCAAAATTGTGGCAAAGATTGATACCAAATCACTTTTGAATGCCCCCAGTAGTGAAACAACTTTTATTATCACCAATGTTAACATGTCAGTTTTTTGTGAAAATAAAATTGTTAACGTATAGTAACGTGGGCTTGGCCCAACTAGGTTACTTACTTGTATAGCACATATTGTACTACTTGTACTGCACTCATATTTACTTGTACAGCACTCATATGCCTCTTATATAAAGGCACTCATGTATATTATTTTGGTGTGAAATACAATACTATTGAATTCAGTATTTCTATCATGGTATCAGAGCCACTGCTCTGACCTTTTCTTAACAGTCTTGTCTTTATTGGTGTAACTCCATTCTCAATATTGCTTCCGCTGTCACAAAAACTGCCACAGCCTTTCACCGTTGAACCTTCGAGTCTTCCAGACATCGTCCTCAGGTTCCAGACCTGTAGCAACTGCCGTTGAGGAGTTCGAACACTGCAAAGACCACTGCCTTTTTCGGCACCGCCGTGAATATTGCTCCGAAAAATTTTCCGAAGGTACCACGAAGATCGTCTTACTCCAATCTACCTTTTCGTGAAAATCTCACAGTCATCGAAGCCTCCACGCGCCCTCACGCACCACCCAAAGCTTCTGCACTGAAGGTCACGCTCCCACGCGCCGCCACGCGCCGAACCGAGCAGCCACACACCGAACCGAGCCGCCACGTGCCAGACGCTCCTGCTGACGTTAGCCCTATTGACGTCATCGCTGACATCATCCTCCAGCGCACTGCTGACGTCACCCGCCACGTCACTGTTGACTTTGACCGTTGACTTTTTTCGGAGTTGACTTTTTACAGTCCAGGTTTTCCTTACTCAGTTGTTCGCGTAGATTTCATTTTTGCAGTCTGTTTTTGCATATTGTGTCTCTAAATGGATAAAAAGGATGTTTTTCTTCCTCGCCCTATCAATACTGTATTGGAAGGGACTAGGAATTACTTATCTTGGTCTTAAGCTATGGGCAGTTTTCTTAAGGGTCGCATGCTCTGGCATTATTGCACTGGTGCAATCACTATTCCTGTGAAGGGGGAAAGTGAAGAAGATGCTGCCTTTCTCAGTCGCATGATTGAATGAGATAGTCACAATCACATGATCCTCACATGGATTCGAAACACTTCCATTCCCTCCATCTCTAATTTGCTTGGCAGCTTTGATGATGCGAAATCAGCATGGGATATGTTGGCCAAAAGATACTCTACCACTCACGGATCCATGAAATATCAGTTAGTGGTTGAATTGCATCAACTCAGGCAAGAACCAGGGCAGTCCACAATGACTACTATGATCAGCTTCGCTTCATTTGGGACCAAATTGACCTTTCTGATCCAACTTGGGCATGCTTAAAAGATGCTCAGCAAAATGCTGTTATTAGAGATGAATTTCGTCTTTATGAGTTCCTGATGTCACTCCACAAGGACTATGAGCCCATTCGAGGTCAGCTTATTAATTATTGTCCTCCTTCCTTTCTTAATACTACTGTAAACGAGTTAATAAGAAAAGTAGCTCACCTCGCAACCTTTAAAGCTCAGAATAAGTTTAATATTTTGGCCTTTACTCCTTCTGCTCCATCCATAGAGCAACCTCAGAACTTAGGTGATCCTTCTGGCTCCAGCAATCGTCGTAGACAGACTAATAAAAAGTTTTACAACTATTGCAAGGGCCCTGGCCACACTATTGAGACTTGTTACCGTCGTAACAAATCTATTGCTACAATTGCTAACACTGAGTCTACTTCGCCAATGCCTCCCATTTCAGCTGAGTCCCAGTCTTTTGGATTCACTATTAACCTTTCACCCACTAAATTACAAGAGATCACAGCTCAAGCTGTTCGTATGGCTGGTAATGCATCTCTTTCCACTGCTCTTTTAGTTTTACCCGGTAAGTGTCAAACTTGACTTTTTGATTCTGTCTGTTGCAATCACATGACACTTCACTCGTCCTTATTCTGCAAACTTGACCCTGCTCCACATCCCCTAAATATTCACATAGCTAATGGTTCCACCATGCATGGGAATAGTCTTGGTTTTGTTTGAACCTCCAACCTCTCTATTCCTAGGGTCTATCATGTTCCTGACCTATCCTATAATTTGTATTCTGTGGGACAATTAGCTGAACTAGGTTATTGCCTTATTTTTTACTATTCTAGGTATATTGTGCAAGATCCGAGGACAGGACAAGAGCTTGGGACCGGCCCTAGAGTTGGGCGTATGTTTCCAGTGGACAATCTTCATCTTTCACCTGTTGCTCCGGTGTCTGTTGCTGCTGCTGCCGCTGCGGTGTCTTCCTTACCCTCTCTCTCACTTTGGCACTCTCGTCTTGATCATGCACCCTCTTCTCGAGTACAACAGTTAGCTTCTGTGTCCAAAGACAGTTTTGATTGTACTTCATGCCAGTTAGGAAAACAGCCAGCTTTACCTTTTAATAATAGTGATTCTATTTCTAATAGTATTTTTGAGTTAATTCATTCTGATGTTTGGGGACCCTCTCCTGTTGCTAGTATTGGTGGATCTCGATATTTTGTTGTTTTTATCGATGATTATTCTCGTTACAGCTGGATATTCCCTATGAAATCTCGTTCTGAAATTTTGCCAATATACAATAACTTTGCAAAAATGGTTGAAACCCAATTCTCCAAAAGAATCAAAAATTTTCATTCTGATAATGCTCTTGAATACACTCAATATGCTTTTCAAGCTTTGTTACACTCCTATGGCACTGTACATCATCTAACTTGTCCAAGTACCTCTCAGCAAAATGGTCGAGCTGAATGAAAACTTCGTCATATTCTTGACACTGTTCGTACTCTTCTTCTTTCTGCCAAGGTTCCTCCTCCATTCTGGGGTGAAGTTGCTCTTCATGCTGTTCACACCATCAACCGCATTCCAAGCACTGTCATCCATAATCAAACTCCGTATGAGTGCCTCTTTGGGTCACCCCCTGACTATCATCACCTTCGCTCTTTTGGATCTGCTTGTTGCGTTCTTCTTCAGCCTCATGAGCACAACAAACTTAAGCCTCGATCTAGACTTTGCGGTTTCCTTGGTTATGGCGAAACACAAAAGGGGTATCAATGTTATGATCCTGTCTCTATTCGCCTTCGTGTTTCTCGTAATGTTGTCTTCTGGGAACACTGTTTGTTTGTTGAACTCTCTCATTTTCGTTCTTCCCTCACTACCTCATCTGTACTTGAAGTCTTTCCAGAGGAGTCTCATGTTCCTTCTTCAAATCCACTTAATCCTCCTTTGGACTTTTCTATTCAAACACCAGATCCTTTTAATGTCTCTTCTGGACAAGTCGAAGATGAGCAGATTGATGACGAGCTACCCCAACTTGAGCCTGGGTCCCCCGCTCCTGCTCCGCCTGAAGATCCTCCACAAGACCTTCCACCTCCACAAGACATTCCACCTCGTCACTCAACCCGGGTAAGATCCATTCCTATACATTTACTTAATTATCATTGTTACACTGCACTTGCTACACTCCACGAGCCTCAAACCTATCATGAGGCCTCCACTGACCCTTTATGGCAGATTGCAATGAAAAAGGAACTTGATGCATTAACCAAAAACCATACTTGGGACTTAGTTACTCTCCCTCCTGGACAGTCTGTGGTTGGTTGCAAGTGGATCTACAAGATCAAGACTCGCTCAGATGGGTCCATTAAGTGCTATAAGGCTCGTCTTGTTGCAAAAGGTTTTACACAGGAGTATGGGATTGATTATGAAGAGACCTTTGCTCCAGTTGCTCGCATCTCATCTGTTCGTGCCCTCCTGGCCGTTGCTGCTACTAGACAATGGGATCTTTTTCAGATGGATGTTAAAAATGCATTCCTTAATGGGGACTTGAGTGAAGAAGTTTACATGCAACCTCTTCCAAGTCTCTCTATGGACTCCAACAAGGTTTGCCGTCTTCGACGAGCATTGTATGGTCTTAAACAAGCTCCTCAAGCTTGGTTTGCAAAATTTAGCTCTACTATCTTTCGCTTGGGTTACACTGCCAGTCCTTATGATGCTGCCTTATTTCTTCGTCGTACTGATAAAGGCACCATTCTACTTCTCCTCTATGTGGATGATATGATCATAACTAGTGATGACCTTAGTGGCATACAAGAACTCAAGAATTTTCTCAGTCAGCAGTTTGAGATGAAAGATCTTGGCCACCTTAGCTATTTCTTAGGTCTTGAAATCACTCGTTCCTTAGATGGTCTTTATATTACTCAAGCCAAGTATGCTTCTGATCTTTTGTCTCGTGCTGGACTCACTGACAGTAAGACTGTTGACACCCCAGTTAAGCTTAATACGCATCTGACTCCCTCGGGGGGGAAACCATTGTCTAATCCTTCTCTTTACAGACGATTGGTTGGCAGCCTAGTCTATCTCACAGTTACTCGTCCAGAAATTTCCTATATTGTTCATCAGGTTAGCCAGTATTTGTCTGCTCCACGGTCGACTCACTATGCTGCTGTTCTACGCATTCTTCGATACTTGAAAGGCACTCTCTTCCATGGCCTTTTCTACTCAGCTCAATCTCCTCTTGTACTCCGTGCATTCTCTGATACTAATTAAGCTGGAGATCCCACTAATCGTAGGTCCACCACTGGCTATTGTTTTCTCCTTGGCTCTTCCTTGATTTCTTGGCAAAGTAAGAAACAAACCTTTGTGGCCCGCTCCAGTACTGAAGCAGAATATCGTGCTCTTGCTGATACCACATCTGAGTTTCTTTGGTTACGATGGCTTCTTACAGACTTAGGTGTGTCTACATCATCTGCTACTCCTCTTTATTGTGATAATTAGAGTGCCATTCACATTGCTCACAATGATGTCTTCCATGAACGGACTAAACATATTAAGATTGATTATCATTTTATCCGTTATCATCTTGTTCATGGTGCTCTCAAGCTCTTCTCCGTCTCCTCCAAAGATCAACTTGCAGACATCTTCACCAAGTCTCATCCTAAAGGACGCCTTCGTGATTTGGTTGACAACCTCAAGCTGGTCTCACATCCACCTTAAGTTTGAGGGAGGCTGTTAACGTATAGTAATGTGGGCTTGGCCCAACTAGGTTACTTACTTGTATAGCACACATTGTACTACTTGTACTGCACTCATATTTACTTGTACAGCACTCATATGCCTCTTATATAAAGACACTCATGTATATTATTTTGGTGTGAAATACAATACTATTGAATTCAGTATTTCTATCAAAAATAAAATGTTTGACTATACTTATTTGGGAATTGGGGTAGGCCAAGCAGGAAGCACATAAGAGAGCATTTCAAACCATCAAAGCATGGCTTGAAAAGTTGATATCTCCAACCTTCTAGTTCAAAGATTATATCATAACACCTTCATCACAACTCACATATATGATATCCAAATCAAAAGGGTGGCAAGCTAATGTATAGAAGGGAAAAGTGTCAAATATTTGATGTCAACACAATGGATGTGGCCAAGATTACAAACAACATGACTTCAACTTTATTTTTCAAATATGTTTTTGGTTTGGCTAACAAACAATAAAATTTAGCTAAATCATCCAATGTCCACAACATCCCCAACAACTTCCTGAATTTAAAACCATTTTATGGCCAAACATTTCTCAAGTACAAATGAGCAGGAATTAAGACCAGTGAGTCTTTTGTTTCCACTCTTAAGATTTTTCTATGGCATAAAAAATTACTTGCTTACTTTTCCCCAACAGGAAAACTTAAGACATTCACATTTTCTTTGTTTTTCTTTAGTTTTTTGCTAGGACATTCACATAATAAAGTGGTCTTATATGCATAAATCCACTTGATGCAGACAGAGTGAATTAATTGGTTAATTGTGTCAAAGATTAAAATAATTCAGACCCATTCGAGCATAATCTACAATGAAAATAAAGAAAGCAATCCAAACCCACCGAGCCTAATGTAAATCAAATTATCCAAATCCACTTCTAGACAGGCGAAGAGACCCACAAAAGCATAACAATGGACTTTGATACCACATTAAGCATGAAGCTCAGCTAAAGAACTTACCAAGCACTTGTAATTTGAACTCCCACACGTTCTAGCTTTCAATCCCACAAATAGGTCAATTTGAACTCTCCTTGACCATTCATTGAGCTGAACTCCCAATGCACCTGCAATCACATTGAAAGCACGCAATACACAAAACCACAAATTAAATTTTGACATAGCATTTCAAATTCAAGAACAAAAACCACAAAAGTTCAAAATCTTTCAAGCGAATAACAAAGTATGGACAAAATTTGAGTCTAAGAAAAAACAAACTCCTATGAGTGGTCAAGTCCAATCTATTTGGCAATAACGGGATAGGCGAATTTCCATAGGATTAAGAAAGAAGTGAATCAGTCCCTATTACTCCCAACCAGCTATGTTTTGTCTATTATTGACGAACATACAGCTCACATTACGCTTCCATTTCCTATGCTCTCCTGCATACTACACATTAAATCATCCTAACTACTAGCGCCATTTAACTCTGCAACCATTCCCATTAAATATAAAATCCTAAATTTCTTAAATCAAAACCATGTAGCATGCACGAAAGCAACTCAGAAGCAAAAATCTCTAGGGCCCTTTCTGAAATTTATCACATTAAACCACTGTGGTGGGGTTTATGAGTTAAAAAAATTATCACCGTTTCTGAGAATTAAAGAATCTACGGAGAGTGAAAGACTGAGGTCATTTCGAACCATATATGACAATTGTTTTATTAATGAAATGGAATGAGAATAGTCACAATTCAATTAATAAATGGAAATTTCAACTAAAAACTATCAATTTCTGATTAAAGATATATGTGAATTTTTCGCCACTTATTTCAAGTGGTTATGTCAACTGTAAAAATATATATGTGACTTTTTCAACCGTTGAGTGCAAATGTAGAAACTAAAGACTTTTATCAATATTTTTTAGTGACTGTGGATAAAAATACGTCGAAAAAGCTCATGTTTGTTGTAGTGAGTAAGTATTAACTACCTTCTCCAATAGCATGTAAGTGGTGGTTTGGTAGATAAGTATATGACTCCCCACGAAGTTCGGAAAAATTCTAGCAGAACGCTATGCTCTCCAATAAGCTTTGTGAATAAAATATCATGATCATAAAAAAAAATAATAATAAAATAAAAAAGCTTTAGGGAAGTAATCGTAGAGAGAGTGATGTTCCTAATGCTGCTAAACTTATTTTTTCATAACCTTTTTAGGTGATAGGTTCTTAGTTGTAGACAATAAAATGATACTAGCGGTTGAGTATTAATAATCTACACATTTTTGTTTATTTGATTTTGTAGCATTACTTACATTGGCTCACAAAGACTACTAAATATGATAAAATTGTTGTTTATATATCATTACTCTTTCGGAGTATGAGAGTATTAACAGTCTAGTCACTCCCTTCACTCACTCCTTTAGGAGCTTCTTTATTTGGGTGAATCAATTGGTAGCTAGAGCAATGTGCTTTTAAATCTTCTGGTGACTCGAACCATGAGGGCTCGCCAAACTCAACTGACTTGCTCACATCTGCATTCAAGAGAGAAAGCTTAGGGGGTTGAGAAGCTATTAATTCCTTGATATCAACTTCACGAGCCATCACAACCACATTATCCAACTGATGAATGAAGGACCGACTATAACCAGGGTTTTCATGAGCGTAGGCAGTCTTAGAGTGGTTACCAGTGCATTTTTAGAATTGATAATTGATTTCTCGATATCTTTTAGTCTGATGGGTTCCTCTTTTGATGGACTATATCCGAATCCGATGTTGTTGTTAAAAAGGGAGCTGTATAATGGTTTTAATAACTGTTTAAAATATCATGAGACTTAATATATATATATATATATATATTTCACACAAAGTTGTAGAAAAAGAACCATATGCGCGTGCAGAGCAAGTTATAAGGTAGGAAACACACGCGTGCACCTGATGTGGGACAATAGCCAGTGACTTTTTGATAAACCTTAAACTCACACCAAAACCAAAATTGCATATGATAGTTAGTTGTGCAGAGCAAGTTATAAGGTAGAAAATACACATATGCACCCAATGTGAGACAACACTCAGTAACTTTTTCGATAAACCTTAAACTTACACACCGCAACTAAAACTGCATGCACGCAGCAATTAGTTGCACTAATCAAGTTATAAGGCAGGAAACACACGTGTGTGTGTGTGTGATAACGAAAATGAAATAATCTTTCAAAAAATACTATTATATGCTAGTTGTGGGGAAATCAATCCATGACCCGATTTATAATTACTTGATCCTGGATGGTACAGAAATTAGTAAGTTTACTTTAATTCATTTAAGTGTTTGAGGAACCATGCATGAGAGTCAGAAAATTGCTTCTTCTTTTTTCTTCCTTTTTCCTTCGACTGTTGACTGTTGACGTGGTATCTCAATTCTCACATGGATTTAGTGAAGTCGAAGAAACAGAAACGGGACAAGATGAGTTATGAGTTTTGGAGATCGAATCGAATTAATATATCTTACTTCTTAAAATGAGTTATGAATTCTGGACAAAATAGTATTATTCTTTGCTTACTTTTGTTTCTCTGTATTTCTTATTGTCCGAGGTAGGTAAGGTTGCCAACCGATGAATATAATAATTTCTTTGAATATAACTGTTTTTTTTTTTTTTAACTTTAAAAATCTCTCTCTCTATGAAGCCATCTTTTTTCTTAGTTTGGGTCCAGTGTTTCGTTTACATAATTTAAAAAATGAATGCTTATGTTTGTGGGTTTTTATTTTTTGAGAGGAGTAGTTTATACAAGTCGAACGATCATACTAAAAACCAGAGAAAGCGAAAGGTGGCATGAGAAAGTTTAGGGGCACAAATAATTTAGTAAAAAATTAGATATTTGTGGATATGAAATATTATTAGTATTAAGTAGAAAAGTCATATGGCGAACCCAAATGAGAACAATGAAAACTTACTGACTTAATGTATAAAAAAAATTCTAATTCTTTTTTTTTTTTTTTTTTGGATATACTCAAGGGGGCATTGAGCTAGAAACCATTAACGTACTTGGCTTATTGACATTAGGCTGTGCAGTATGGTCATCACTTGGTCAGTTTGTGTCTCCTTTGGATTATTATTTTTTTATGAGAAAAGTTAACATCTATCCTAAGGATCTTGATTTATGAATCATTTTGGTCCTAAAAATCGTGGTTGTACCACATAGTTATTTTCTCTTTGCAACAAATGTTTATACTCTTATTAGCTATTAATTAAGATGGTTTTTACCTTGGCTGTGTAATGATTTAGTAACTGTTTAAGATATTATGAGGGTTAGATTTTTATCTTTATTTTTGGGTGGTGTTGGCTTCTCCTAATTCGACCGTTGAGTTCACATGAGACACATTTTAGATCGATGCATTGGAGCACCACTAGATCTTAATCAAAGAATTCACACTTAACAGTGATTAAGAAAAAGAACCATGTGAAACGTGAGTGATCTTATACAGGCCAATTCATAATGGATAATGAAAGTTCTCTTAAATAATGTGCATGTTGACAAAAATATATATAATATAATAAATCTTTCAAAAGGTACTTATATACGCTAATCTTGTGTTTTTTTTTTTGGATGAAATCTTGTGTCGGGATCAATCAAGACCGTAATTATTACTTGATCTTTTTTTGAAAAACAATTATTACTTAATCCTGGATGGCACAAAAGTTAGAATGTTTATTTTAGTTCATTAAAAATTTAAAATATATAGCTACCATAAGTGTGTCGTTTTTGGTGGAATATAATCATATATTAGGGAGGTGATGTGAAAAATGGTCTTCGTTGATTGATCTGATAGAGATGCCAACTTTTTTCATTTTTATTAAATTGGTACCATCGTGCATCTTTGGCGCATTGGTCACTCCACAAATATAAGGGCTGGAGTTCAAGTTTCTAAGAAAGAGCTTCACACATATGTACACTTAAATTAAGTTATAATAGAATTTATATCTTGTTAAAAATAAAAAAATAAAAAAAAAAAATAAAATCATGGCGGACGTGCCAACTAAACTTGGGAGTTTGGGAGAGTTGAAATCTATGAAAGAGAGTTGAGGTATGATGATGGGTATATGTGGGGACACACCTTTACAACACAAGTTGTGCCATTTTTTGTGTAGTTCTAAGTGTTTTCCTTTTCCTTTTTTATTTTTTTTATTGGGATGGTCATAAGTGTCGTTTGGCAATAGCATATTTAACTATTTATTAAAAATGTACTAAAATATACTTGTACCTTGAAAAAAAGTGAAAAAAAAAAGTGGGGAGAAGTGAAAAAAAAAAGTGAGAAAAAATGAGGTTTTTAGAAAGTTGTACATAAGTATCTATTAAAAAAATTGTATATAAAAGTTAAAAGTTGATCCCAAATTCGCCATTTTATTCTCCTTGGCATACTAGGTTGTCCTAAAGTAAATAATTTTTTATTTTTTGGGATTCTCTCTCTTCAAATAAAAAAATAAAAAAAATAAATTAACAATCCAAGATTATATTATAGCATGGTTTAGGTTGATGTACATTTATAAGGTCTAATATGGGTTTTAATTACTTTAATATTTCAATGTGACCTAGGAATATCTTTTTGAATAATATATTTTATTTTATGTCCACGTTTTAAAAATAGTCTCAAGTACTGAAGCCTATAAATGTCGAGAACCCTATCTTTGGGGTTTGCAAGTTCAATATCTAGCTCTCTACTCCTATAGCTTTTACTTATCAACCAAAAACAAAAGCGAGCTTCACCTTCGGCATATCCCCTCTTCGATCCTATGGCTATCAAAGGTGCTTATTGGCTTTCGACTAAAGCCGGAGATTTCCCTCCTTCAACAATCCCTGTAGACTTATTTACTCACCTCTTTTACGCCACTGTTGTTATTAATCCCAGAACTCACCAACTTTCACTCTCTGATACCGCAAAAAAAAAATGCTGCGAGAAGCCCCCAATCAAAAAAAAATTGCTTTCTCCGATATGGCAAGCAGCAGAAATTACCGTACAACCTTTATCAAATCCTCCATTGAAGTGGCTACCACCTATGGCTTTGATGGGCTGGATCTTTACTGGCGATATCCAAAATCTCTGGGGGACATGAAAAACCATGGGTCGCTCTTTCAAGAGTGGCGTGTGGCCACTACTCTTTCTTTCTTTTTCTTTTCTTTTTTTCTTTCTTTTTTTTTTTTTTTGAGTTGAATGGTATATTAAAATGAACAAAAAGTACAAACAATATAAAAAGGGTCCTGCAGCCACACTAGCACAGGCCTAACCTCACTAGCCCAGGCCTAGCCACAGGACAAAGGAAGCACTAATACAATAAAGAAAGCCTCCGTCCAAGGGAAGCATAAATAGAATATTAAAAGCCCCAGGGTAAAAGAAGCACAAAAACAATATTAAAAGTCCCATGCAAAGCCCCATGCATCTTAACGTGTTTGTTGATTAGCAACAAGGGTTTGGAACTCATGCAGAAGAGTTGTGGCCCCACGTAGGATAAACTCAGGGCGAGCCTGTGTCTCATCAAAACAATATTTGTTATGTGCATGCCATATACCCCAAGCTATCGTTGCCCAGTGTTCCATTTCTCTACGAGGAAGTCTCTCGAGCATACTCCGCATCAAGATGAAGAAGTCTGAGGCATGGCGCTTTTCTGGTTCTTTCCCCAGACTAGGGCCCACACATTACGGGCAAAAGGACATTCCCAAAAAATGTGACACACTGTTTCGCTCTGTCAATGGCATACAGCACACAGAGGGCCCAACTGCACTTTTTTCTTGCATAAGTTGTCTCGGGTTGGCAAGATATTTGAGCATGCCCTCAAAGGAAATTTCGTACCTTTGGGGGAGTGTTAAGGGACCATACTGACTTCCATAAACGCCCATCTGCCGACGCCCTAGAGTGATCACCATCCGTCGGGTTAAGCACCGTCTGTGCAACTCCATACGCCGATTTGACAGAAAATGTTTGAGACTTGTTTTCCTTCCACACCAACACGTCCTTAGCATTCAAGTTAGGCAAAGGAGTGCTCAAGATATCAGCACACGTATGGTCCTCAAACCAATACGCCAACTTAGCCCTGTCCCACTGCTTTGTGTCTTCATCTACTAATTCCCTTACCATTGACGGCCATGGCCCATTCCTACGAAAGCAAGGAGGTCGGGGCAGCCACTGGTGTTTGACAATATCAATTGAGTTTCCACTTCCCACCTTCCATTTCGACCCTTCTAGTATAATATCCCGAGCTTGTAGAAGGCTCCTCCACACGTACGATGGGTCGCTTCCCAATTCCGCTTCTAAGAACGAAACACTAGGGAAGTACCTGGCTTTGTACACTCTACACAACAGGGAGTTCGACTGGTTGATAAGCCTTGCTTGGTTAGCATAGCCAAGTTGAAGGTGTTTATGTCCCGAAAACTCATCCCTCCTTTTCTCTTCAGTTCACACAGCTTTTTCCAGTTTATCTAAGGTATTTTCTTCTCATTTTTCGACTATCCCCACCAATATTTTGCGATGATAGAATTAATATTGTTAGAAATACTAAATTCAATAGTATTCTATTTCTCATTGAAATAATATACATGAGTACCTTTATACAGGAGGCATATAAGTGTTATACAAGAAAATATGAGTGCAGTACAAGTAAGCGTGTAGTACAATGTGTATTATACAAGTAAGTAACTTAGTTGGGTCAAACCCACAATACTATACATACGTTAACAGCCCCCCTTAACCTCAAGGTGGATATGAGACCAGCTTTAGGTTGTCAACTAAATTATGAAGGCGACCCTTAAGATGCGACTTGGTGAAGATGTCTGCAAGTTAATCTTTGGAGGAGACGGAGAAGAGCTTGAGAGCACCATGAACAAGATGATAACGGATAAAATGACAATCAATCTCGATATGTTTAGTCCGTTCATAGAAGACATCATTGTGAGCAATGTGAATGACACTCTAATTATCACAATAAAGAGAAGTAGCAGAGGATGTAGACACATTTAAATCCTTAAGAAGCCATCGTAACCAAAGGAGCTCAGATGTGGTATCAGCAAGAGCACAATATTCTGCTTCAGTACTGGAGCGAGCCATAAAGGTTTGTTTCTTACTTCACCAAGAAATCAAGGAAGAGCCAAGGAGAAAATAATAGCCAGTGATGGACCTACGATTAGTGGGATCTCATGCCCAATCAGCATCAGAGAATGCACGGAGTACAAGAGGAGACTGAGCTGAGTAGAAAAAGCCATGGAAAAGAGTGCCCTTCAAGTATCGAAGAATGCGCAGAACAGCAGCATAATGAGTCAACCGTGGAGCAGACAAATACTGGCTGACCTGATGAACAACATAGGAAATGTCTGGAAGAATAACTGTGAGATAGACTAGGCTGCCAACCAATCTTCTGTAAAGAGAAGGATTAGACAATGGTTTCCCCCCGAGGAAGTCAGATGCGCATTAAACTCAACTGGGGTGTCAACAGTCAACGGTCAACGGTCCGAGATGACGTGTCGCTGACGTCAGTAGGTGACTGGATGCTAACGTAAGCTAGGGCTGACGTGGCACTGATGACGTCGCAGATGATGTCAGCTTGGAAGGGATGACGGCGCGTGTAGTGCGTGAGCTTTAGCACAGGTTCTTTGAGCGGCGCGTGCGGTCTCCGATGGCTGCTAGGCTTCCATGAACGGGTAGATCAGTGCAAGACGATCTTCATGGTACCTTCAGAATATTTATCGGAGCAAGATTCATGGCGGTGCCGAAAAAGGCAGTGGTCTTTGCAGTGTTCGAACTCCTCAATGGCGGCTGCTACAGGTTCGAAACCCAAGGACGATGTCTAGAAGACTCGGAGGTTCAACGGCAAAAGGCTGTGGCAGTTGCTGTCATAGCGGAAGCAATATTAGGAATGGAGTTACACCAATAAAGACAAAACTACTAAGAAAATGTCAAAGCAGTGGCTCTGATACCATGTTAAAAATACTAAATTCAATAGTATTCTATTTCTCACTGAAACAATATACATGAGTGTCTTTATACAGGAGGCATATGAGTTCTGTACAAGAAAATAAGAGTGCAGTACAAGTAAGAGTGTAGTACAATGTGTGCTATACAAGTAAGTAACCTAGTTGGGCCAAGCCCACAATACTATACATACGTTAACAAATATCATTGCAGAGGCCTTTTGGCAGTTTAAACAGACTCATCGAATACGTTGGTATGGCCTGTGCAACAGATTTAATAAGGACCTCCCTTCCTGCTTTCGAAATGAGCTTTTCTTTCCAACCGGTAACCCGCCTAGCTATTCTTTCCTGGAGTTCCTTGAAGGTATTCACCTTATTCTTACCTCCCACCATCGGCAAGCCCAAGTATTTCTCAAACTCTGTCACTACATGAGCATTGAGCATATTACGAATATTTTCCTTCACTTCCGTAGTCATGTTTGGGCTGAACTATAAAGCCGTTTTCTGCCTATTTATAGCCTAGCTGGATGCTTGCTCATATAACCCTAGAATGTGGAGTAGGCGACTACATTCAAATGGAATGGCCGAGCAAAACAGTAGGCTATCGTCGGCGAACAACAAATGGGAAATAATAATCCCATTTCGGCAAGACATAATCCCTTGAATGTGTTGTGCTTCAATTGCTTTTCGGAGTAGAGCAGAGAGTCCCTCCACACAAAATAGGAACAAGTATGGTGACAAAGGGTCTCCCTGTTTTATACCACGGGACGGGGAGATGAAATCTCGAGGTTCACCATTAATGAGCACCAAATAACTTGATGATGAAATGCCTTGCATAATTAAATTTACCCATCTGTCCGTGAAGCCCAGTTTTAGCATTATCTTACGTAAAAACTCTCATTGCACACGGTCATATGCTTTACTAATGTCAAGCTTAATTGCCATGTGACCCACTCTGCCTTGTCTTCTATTTCTCAGTCTATGTAGCATCTCATATGCTACCGAGGTATTGTTTGAGATAAGTCTATTGGGAACAAAAGTTCTTTGGGAGTCTAAGATGATGTTTGGGAGGAGAGGCTTTACTCTATTAGCCAAAACTTTAGAGACTATTCTACTCACCACATTGCTCAAGCTATAATGGGTCAGTAGTTTGACATAGATTGAGGCTCCTTCTTTTTGGGAATGAGCAGAATATAAGTGAAGTTCATCTTATTTAGGGCATGACCAGAGTTTAGAACTGAAAGTACTACCGTTGTAACATCGCCTCCAACTATATGCTAATATTTCTGAAAGAAGAAAGGCAACATACCATTCAGGCCCAGCGATTTGGATGGGTGCATCTGAAATAAGGCCCTACGTACCTCCTCTCCAACAAACGGCCGAAGTAATTCCCAGTTCATTCCCTCTGTTACAACTCCGTCTACCACTTCAAGCACCTCATCCACATTACTCGGGTAGGAAGTAGAGAAAATACTATGAAAGTACTCTTCTGTCACCCCACCGATACTTTGCTCCTCGGTTCTCCAAACCCCATCCCCATCCAACAAGCCATCAATCTGATTTTTCCGACGTTGTTGGCTTGCCCATCTATGAAAGAACTTTGGTGTTTTTGTCCCCAGCCTGGAGCCAAATAGCTCAGGATCTTTGCCGCCAAAACACCTCCTCCTGTTGAAGTAAATCATTTATCTCCCCCCTCACCTTACTGATCTGATCCAAGTTGCCACAATAGCCCGTAGTGGTCAACACCTCAAGTGTATTTTGTTTAGCCTCCAACCTATGTCTTGTGTTACCAAATACCCCACGGCTCCAAGCAGCCAACTTCATATGACAATGCTTAATTTTCTCGAAAAGTTTGAACATTGGGCTGCCATTTGGATGGTGCTGCATCCATGCATTCTCAATTATCTGTTCACATTCTTCATGGGACACCATCTTTCTTCAAAACGTAGGAGCCTCCTTCACCATGTGTGTACCTGATGGGCCAAGTAATGAGTATTTAAAAGAATCGAATCATGGTCGGAATAGGATACATGTAGATGGATCACTTTAGCCGCAGCAAAAAGAGCTTGCCAAGCCGTGGTAGCACACACCCGGTCCAACCGCTGTTCGATGAAGGCATCACCTGGCCGACCATTTCTCCAAGTGAACGTCTATCCTTGGTACCCCACATCTTCTAAACCACAATGCAGGAGTGCTTCCTTGAATGCTAGCATTGGTGCAAGAGGCTTGGTGCACCCGCCTCGCCTCTCATTTGAGTTGAGTATTTCATTATAATCACCCATACATACCCACGGCAAAGAAGACCTAGCACACAGGTGTTTTAGGAAGCGCCAGGATTCCTGCTTTCGATTACCCTCCGGATGCCCGTAGAAACCAGTTAAACGCCATGGCTGTTTGTTCTCTATCAAAATGTGTACGTCGATATGGTTTGGAGAAAGGTCTGTATGTGAAGGTTACAATCCGCTTTCCAGAGCATGCCCAAACCACCACTCTGCCCATCATTTGGGACAGCTAAAACAGACTGAAAATCTAAATCAAAACATAATTTTCTCATTTCTGCAATAGGCCGCGTTGTCTCCCTAAGAAACAAAATAGTGGGTCCTTTACTTCTCACCAAATTAGTGAGTACACTCACTGTCCGTTGGTTCCCCCGATAATTCCAGATCATTGTGTTCGGCAGGGCTGCACCGCAGCCTCCACCGTTGACATATTTGGGTAAAGAAGGTCCACCAAAGTTCTGTTACGTTTCCTCTCCTTTCTTTCATCGGGTTCAAGTGCCAAGCCATTGTCTGCATGCTCTCTCTTTTGGCCCACTATATTTTTTTTGCTCCTCAACACTTTCTGTCCCATCAAAATTTTTTGGCCGTACACTTCTAGTCCATTTAGGTGTCTTATTTGGAGTAGGGGGCTTCTGACCCACGTAGTTGTTTGTGTGAATAATAATGCTCCATCACCTTCACTTGTCACGTCAACCTTTTCATGCACTTCCACCTTTTCATGCATTTCTACCCTTTCATGCAACTTTTCATGCACGTCTACCATCTCAGCATAGGCCTGGGCTGAATTCACGTGATTGTCTTCAACACAAACTTCAACTCCCATTAATTACGGCTCAGTCCCAGAATTCACTCCATCCTTTGGTTGCGTATGGCTGTTTAATTTCGAGTCCGCAATATCCGCCGGGTTTGCCAGCTTTGTAGCCACTATCCTAGTCATCTTACTAGGGTTTACAGGCAACGAGGAAGCCCCAACCTGTGTGCCGCCACCCCCCTTTTCCATAGCGGATGAGGTGCCTCGTTCATGGGACTGAGGTTCCTCCATACGCCGTCGACTGCCCGCCCTCAACCACTCCCCATATGGGGTATCGGTGTTACCTGATGGGTTAATGGTTGTCTTCTGATGAGGGCAAAATTTCATCTCATGTCCTAGTCGTCCACAAGAATAGCATAATCCCACAATCCTTTCATATTTGAAGGCCACCACGACCTATCTCCTTCCGGGCTAACCACTGGAGCTCCCCTTCGTAAAGGTTTGTCTAGTGGTAAGTCAACCCTCACTCGGAGAAAACGTGCCTGGTCTGAGGCCATTGCCTTGGCATCCACGTCCAAGACGTGCCCCAAACTCCACCAATCACCTTCCCTGCTTCTTCGTTCATAAGATCAAAGGGAAGACCCCACACCTGAACCCATAATTGTATCCTAGGGAAGGATACGTTAATCGCTGTCATCCCTTTCTCCCATCTCTGCAGAACTAGAAGGTGGTTATCAAAACACCACGGGCCATTGTCAACTACCCACTTCAATTGGCTTTCCAAAGAAAATTTAAATTGGAGAAGCCCATCCCCCACTTCCACGATCTTGAGGTCGTTACCTAGTCGCCATACTGTGCGTAGTAAGTTCTTTGCAGCTCTGAGGTTGAGGGGTTTATTGCTCAAAAACTGTCCGAGTAGGCTAAGGAAGCATTCTTCCAGGATTTCTTTGCGATGGTTCACTTGTACTGTTATATCAAGTTCCTCTTCCTCAGTTAAAGAGATCTTTTGTAACTTTTCAAGGAAGTCGTACTCCATGTCCACCACCACCAAAAGGAGTGGGGTAAGAAGGGTGATGGGACTGACGAGGTGAAACATAGACGAGGTGGCCTCAAGGACGAACCTAACCCGTTATCGTCATCATCAGAGGAAGAGTTAAGGCCATTGAATGCTGCCAATAAAGCCTCAACCGTTACAAGACCAGCTGGACGAATTAACGGGAAGGCATTAACTCCCATTACTCCCCTGAAGACGTTATCAGAAAAGGCATTAATGCCCCAACGGATACAATCCCCAAGGGTATATAAAACCCTTTCAACACCAAAACAAGGTATATACAAAAAAAAGAACTACATCACAATTTTAGCTATTTTTATTCCTGATATCTCAACAACTGTCTTTTTTCCATACTGACTTTATCATCGGAGGTGTTGTGGCAGGCACCACACCGGTGACCATTTGATTAAATCCCTGCTCCCACAGGTTCGTCAGAGTGCCTCCAGGAGCCATCTGGACGAATCCTAGCAAATCAACGAGATACAACTTCATCAGTTTGGCGCCGTCTGTGGGAACGACTTTCTCATACAACAAGAACACAGTTCCTACCAGCTCCGGATGGAATCCAACCAGGACTCAGCGGCCTTGGCGCAGCAAGTCCGAAATCTTGCAGCCACCGTCGAAGAACTTACAAGACAGAATCAAGAGATGAGACAGAGGTTACAACAAGAAGAGAACCGGTCAAGAGCTGTTCAAGAGGACGAAGGGGATAGCCATGGGAGAAGTGACCGACGGAGAACGGTGACCCCAGAAGAGCAGCATTCTGACATCCTCCAGGAAATGAGGAAGGAGATGGATGAATTAAGAAACGCGATCAAAGAGAAGACGGATCGAAGCCTGGATAAAATGGTCAGAGCGACGGACTCCCCCTTTACCATGGCAGTTCTAGAACGACCGGTACCAGCGAAATTTCGACTACCTCAGCTTGAGCCTTTTGACGAGCTCAAAGACCCCCAAGATCACCTTAACACCTTCAAGACGACCTTAGGCCTTCAACAGCCCCCTGACGAGATCATGTGTCGTTCATTCCCCACTACGCTGAAGGGAGCTGGACGAGAATGGTTCACGAGATTGCCCACTTCGTCCATCGACAATTTTGAGCAGCTGAGTAGTGCTTTCCTGCGCCATTTCGTCGGGGGGCAACGTCCCAAAAGACCAGCGGATCACTTACTCACTATTAAGCAAGGAGAGAGGGAGACCTTGCGATCGTATGTGAAACACTTCACTCGGGAGACTCTAGAGGTGGACGATGCAGACGATAAAGTCCAGTTGACAACATTTAAGGCAGGGCTTAAGTCCAGAGAATTCGTCGTCTCGTTAGCAAAGAATCCACCCCGGACGATGGCAGAGATGTTGTTGAAAGCTCAAAAGTACATGAATGCTGAGGACGCACTGGCTGCCATCGTAGACGAGGGAAAGCTAAGGACGGAAGGAAGGAAGGAAGACGAACGCAGGGGGCAAAAGAGGGAACGTCCAAGTCGCCGAGGAGGTGACATCGACAGACGAAAAGACGAGAAAGCTCCACGATCGGTAAAATTCACTCCTTTAATTATGCCTGTTGACAAAATTTTGGCACAGATCCAGGATCAACACCACCTAAAGTGGCCGAAGCCCCTGCACTCGTCACCAAATGTGCGAGACAAAAGCAAATACTACAGATTCCACAAGGACCACGGCCATTACACAGAAGATTGCCGAGATCTGAAAGGACAGATAGAAGAATTGATACAGAAAGGAAAACTTCAGAAGTACGTAAGGAAGGGGGACTCCAACAGGTTCAGAGAGGGCAACACGAGCCAACGAGAGCCCTCGTCCAAAAATGAAGGTCGCCAATCTCAACCACAAGAAGTGATCAGAGAGATAAGCACGATAGCAGGAGGACCTTTTGTGGGGGGATCGTGCAAGTCCCTCAAGAAAGCATACCAGAGACAAGTAAACAGTGTCCATACGGGACCCCCATTGAAACAAAGACGGACGAACCAAGATATATTCTTCAGTGAAGAGGACGCAAGGGGGGTCAGGCAACCCCATAACGACCCTCTAGTGATAGCACTCACAATTGAAGGATTCAATACTAAAAGGATCCTCGTCGACAACGGTAGCTCTGCGGACATTATGTACCTGTCGGCCTTCCAACAATTGAAGCTAGGTCCTGGTAGATTGCGTCCGTTTGAGTCCCCCCTCGTCAGCTTTAGCGGTGACAGGGTATACCCCAAGGGCATTGTGACACTAAAAGTAACGATAGGCGCCTACCCGAAGCAGCAGACCCGCCATCTGGACTTCCTGGTTGTGGACTGCCCTTCTTCGTACAATGTGATCATTGGTAGGCCCATGCTCAACCGGTGGAAGGCAGCAACGTCCACCTACTGCCTAAAGATAAAATTCCCAACTGAAGATGGAGTCGGTGAGGTAAAAGGAGACCAAGTCTTGGCCAGAGAATGCTACCAGGCCGTGTTAGCTGCAGGAGAAAACCACACATGGACGATCGAGAGAGAAAAAGAAGAAAAAATAGAAGCCTTGGAAACGGTGGAACTCGTTGAGGGGGAAAACTCAAAGGTGACGAGGATAGGTACAACCACAACTCCCGAGATGAGGAATGAACTCGTTCGTTTCCTTAAAGAAAATTTGGACGTATTTGCATGGAGTCACGAAGATATGCCGGGCATACCGTGCCAGATAATCCAGCACGAGTTGAAGACAAATCCCGAGAAGAAACCCGTCCAGCAGAAACGACGAGTCTTTGCCCCCGAACGAAACCAAGCAATCATGGAAGAAGTTAACAGGTTGTTGCAGGCAGACTTCATCCGAGAAGTTTATTATCCTGAATGGCTGGCCAACATCGTGTTAGTGAAGAAAGCAAATGGAAAATGGAGAATGTGCGTAGACTTCACGGACCTAAACAAAGCCTGCCCGAAAGATAGTTTTCACCTGCCGAGGATAGATCAGTTGGTGGACTCTACGGCTGGACATAAATTACTAACATTCATGGATGCATTTTCAGGTTACAACCAGATAAAAATGGCTGAGGAAGATCAGGAAAAAACCGCCTTCATCACAAGCCAAGGACTCTACTGCTATAAGGTAATGCCCTTCGGACTGAAGAACGCAGGGGCAACGTACCAAAGATTGGTGAACAAGATGTTCAGCGAGCAAATTGGAAGAAATATGGAAGTGTATGTGGACGATATGCTCATCAAGAGCAAAGAAGAGTGGACTCACCTGGACGACCTGGGAGAGACATTTAATACCCTCCGAAAATACCAGATGAAGCTCAACCCCAGTAAGTGTGTTTTCGGGGTAGCTTCGGGAAAATTCTTAGGGTTCATGGTATCCCAAAGGGGAATAGAAGCAAATCCGGAGAAAGTGCAAGCGATACTCGACATGGCATCTCCCAAAACCACCAAAGAAGTCCAGAAGCTCACAGGAAGGATAGCTGCCCTGAATAGGTTCGTCTCTAAAGCGACGGACAAATGTCTCCCATTTTTCAAAACGTTGAAACAAGCGTTCGCTTGGACTGACGAGTGTGAGGCAGCTTTTCAAGAACTCAAGCGCTACCTAGGCAGCCCTCCCATTTTGAGCCCCTCAAAAACAGGAGAGAGCCTTTATTTATACCTGGCAGCCTCATCCACAGCTGTCAGTGCAGCCTTAATCCGAGAAGAAAACAAGAAGCAGCTTCCAGTTTATTATGTCAGTCAAGCCTTCCAAGGAGCAGAGGCCAAATACCCCAGGATTGAGAAGATTGTCTTCGCCCTAATAGTAGCTTCACGAAAGCTACGACCATACTTCGAAGCACACCCTATCCTTGTAATGACAGATCAACCCATCAGGAAATCCATGAGCAAGCCTGAAGCAGCTGGGAGAATGGTCCAGTGGGCAATCGAGCTCAGCCAATTCGACATCGAATACCATCCCAGAACGGCCATCAAGGCGCAAGCTCTAGTGGACTTCATAGCAGAATTCACCCTCCCAGATAATGGTGACGGCATGGACGAGACGGAACAGTGGACGATTCAGACTGACGGATCGTCAGCCCAGAAGAGGGGAGGAGTAGGGATCATTATAAACACCCCCAATGGAGAAAAACTCCAATATGGAGTCCAATTAAAATTCCCGGCAACCAACAACGAGGCTGAATACGAAGGTATACTGACGGGACTAAGACTTGGCAATGCTCTCGGGATTAAGAACTTGCTCATTCAGAGTGACTCGAAACTAGTGATAGAGCAGATCAGGGAAGAGTATGAGGCGAAGGAAGAAAGGATGCAGAAGTACCTCAAGTTGGTCAGACATCTAGCTCGTGGGTTCGACAAGTTGAATTTCGCCAGGATCCCGAGAAGCCGAATGCGAGAGGCGGACGAGGTCGCCAAGATGGCCTCGTCTATAGAAGAACCAACGAACAAGGAAATTCTCATGGAGATTCAGAAACACCCCAGCATCGAAGAAGTCCCAGTATTCTCCATCCAAAACATAGGTGGATGGATGGAACCGATCGTCTCGTATCTCCAAGACGGGCATCTCCCTCGTGACTCAGCGGAAGCCAGGAAGGTTAAAGCAAGAGCGGCTAGGTTTACAATTCTGAATGATACCTTATACAAAAGAGGGTTTTCCTTGCCTTACCTAAAGTGTCTCGACGAGGAAGAATCCAAGTACGTCCTCCGCGAAATCCACGAAGGGATTTGCGGAGACCACGTCGGGCCTAGATCCCTGGTAAGTAAAGTTGTTAGAACAGGATATTTCTGGCCAACCATGCAGGAAGACGCCACGGAGCTCGTCAAGAAGTGCGATAAGTGCCAAAGGTTCGGGAATGTCCAAAGGCTGCCAGCAGAAAAGATGACGACGATTACCTCCCCGTGGCCATTCGCACAACGGGGGATTGATATCATCAGCCCATTACCCCAGGGAAAAGGACAGGTAAGGTTCTTGCTCGTCGCTATTGATTACTTCACTAAATGGGTCGAAGCCGAGGCAATAGCAACGATCACAGAAGCAAGAATCCGTAACTTCGTGTGGAGAAATATAGTCTGCAGGTTCGGGATTCCAAGAACAGTTATCTCGGATAATGGCCGACAGTTCGACAGCCAGGGATTTAGGGACTTCTGCTCGGGGCTCGGCATCAAGAACAAATTCTCGTCACCTGGACACCCGCAGTCAAACGGACAAACAGAAGTAACTAATCGAACCCTGCTCAGGATCCTCAAAGCCCGGCTAGACGAAGCCAAGGGCGCATGGCCGGAAGAATTGCCCAATGTCTTGTGGGCCTACAGAACGACGGCAAGAACCCCAACGGGAGAGACACCTTTCAGGCTTACCTATGGCACCGAAGCTGTAATTCCCGTCGAGGTAGGGATGGCCAGCATCAGGCGAGAAGTGTTCCATGAGGAGGACAACGACGACCAACTTCGAATCAATCTGGATTGCCTAGATGAAGTTAGGGATAAGGCCTCGGACGTAACGAAGAAGTACCAACAGAAGATGAATGAGTATTATAACAAAAGGGTCAAGCTCAGAAGACTAGAAATTGGCGATCTCGTCCTACGCAAGGTGACTACTGCAACTAAAAACTCCGCCCACGGGAAGCTCGGTCCCACGTGGGAAGGACCTTATAGGGTCGTGCACTACTCCCGACAAGGTAGCTATCATCTGGAGACCCTAGACGGACAAAGACTCCCACGACCCTGGAACATAGAACATTTGAAGAAGTACCACCAATAGATATAGATCAAGAATGTACCAATTCCTCAAAATTAATGAAATGATGGTTCAAACGATGTGCTCATACAGGTACCAAGTATCAGAGAATTAGAAATACAAAATTTTCCTAAGTAATAAGATTCCGCATTGACGGATGTACATTACTGACGAAGACAAAAGCACAGAACTTTTGTCTAAGTAATAAGATTCCGCATCGACGGATGTACATTACTGACGAAGACAAAAGCACAGAACTTTTGTCTAAGTAATAAGATTCCGCATCGACGGATGTACATTACTGACGAAGACAAAAGCACAGAACTTTTGTCTAAGTAATAAGATTCCGCATCGACGGATGTACATTACTGACGAAGGCAGTACATAATTTTCCTAAGTAATAAGATTCCGCATTGACGGATGTACATTACTGACGAAGACAAAAGCAAAGAACTTTTGTCCAAGTAATAAGGTTCCGCATCGACGGATGTACATTACTGACGAAGACAAAAGCACAGAACTTTTGTCTAAGTAATAAAATTCTGCACCGACGGATGTACACTACTGACAAAGACCAAAAAAAAAAAAAAAAAAAAAAAAAAAAAGAAACATGAGAAGGCTTAAGTAATAACGTTCCCATCAAATGATCGAACATTACTGACGGATGCAAAAAATTCTATATAGCAGAACATGTGAAAGTAGATATGATATTATAAAAGCCTAAAAACCAGAGGCCATTGTTTGTGCGAAAAACAAAAGAGAAACCCATAAACACTGGGCTAAAAATACACATAGAAACCTTTAAAATGTTCTGGAAAGCAAGCCTTACAACATCGGGCACAAAAAAAAAAAAAAGATAATTTTTTGCTGGTCAAAAACAGGTTCAAGCGTCCGGATCAATATCGTCTTCAGCGGGGACGTCGGGAGCAGGAGCTTCAGCGACTGGGACATCAGGAAGGCCTTCAGGAGCGTCAGCAGCCGCGGCTTGAGCAGCCTCGTCAGCTGAGATTTCTCTGTCTACCTCTTCCATATCCAAGGTCTCCAGGTCGATCCCAGAAGGATGCTTGAGGCAGTACCTCCGTAGAAGCTCGAACCCTTTGAAGTACCAGCTGAAGAGTACAGAGTTGTACTCCTCCGTCTGCTGGAAACCTTCAATCGCTCTGGAAGCGACGACTTTGATTTTTTCCTTCGCAGCTGCTAGCTCCCCGTCTTTTTCAAGCACGAGTTGCTGCTCTACCTTCAGTTTGTCACTTAGCTTCCTAGCTTCCTCCCTGGCTTGTTGGGCGTTCTCCATCGAAGCAATTAGTTCTCTCTTCATCTTTGAATTCTCCATCTCCAAGACCTTGATCCGGGACAGCGAAGACTCAACCTTAACCTCCTGAGCAAGATACTCAGAAGAGAGGTGAACAGTCTCCCCCAGCACCTAAAAATATACATGTTAGTTTATACACAGCGACATTTAGCTCAAAATAAACCAACGTAAAAGACACGTATGTTACCTGGACGAGCTTCTGGAGATGACGACTCATCAATTCACTTGTGGGCATGCCCGAGAACACTTTCAGGTCTTCTCCAGTCACGACTCCACGAGCCCGGTCCATCGCCAGGTTCTCGTCATCCCAAATGGTCGACGAAGTTGTAGTCTCCTTCCCCCTCTCCGCTGTACGAGGCCTCTTCGAAGCAGGGGTCGGGATCTCTTCTATTGAAGTAGCCGGCGAGGCCGTCCTCGTAGTGTCGGCACCCGAAACCACGGGGGTTGAAGAAGTAATCGGGGTGACGGAGGTAACTTTCCCTTTCACCCGGACCACTTTCTTCCCTATGTTGGACAAAGGTTCGTCCTTCCTGGATCGCATTTTCTCGTACATACCCTTATTAAATTTAGTCGTCATCTCTGCCAGAAAAGAAAGTATTGTCAAAAACAGAACAAATAAATACGAATGTAGATCTGACGAACCCAAACACTTACTCTTTTTCCCTTCAATATCGAGGCTCCGGAGGACGAAGGGAGATGGATCGGGGCCTAAATTGTAAAAAGCGAGCGTCCGAGGATCTACCAAGTCGTCCCAGTTTTCGATGGACTGAGCATACACAATGGCTGCCTCGACACGCTCCTTGTACCTGCTTTTTAGTTTCGGTCTCCTTTTGACTGCAAAAAAAAAAAAAGGAGAAATTAGCAACGATAACATCGGATTCAATAAAGAAGGGAAAGGAAAGGATACTGACGCACCTAAAGTCGGGGTTCCCCACCGACGAAGCAATCGGGGGATATCTCCCCAATCCTGGTTAGAGGGGGTCTCAAAGTCGTCCCCTGACACAAATATAAATCTGGACTTCCAGTATCTGAAGGACGAGGGTAAGCCCTTGACGATTCTGGTTCTTCTCTCCCAAGGTACTAGCTCATAATACCCATACTCCTTCGACTCTTTCAAACGGTACAAGTACACAAGCTCGTTCACCTTGATCATATCCCCATTAGCAGCCAACCATATCTCCATACAGTTGACTACTATCCTCCACGAATTGGGCATAAGCTGGCCAGGAGCAATACCCAAGTAAGCTAAAAGCTCCATCACAAACGGGTGAACGGGGAGCCTTAATCCACAAGTGAAAGCGGCCTCATAGAAGCACACTTCACCGGGGAAAAACTGACAGGCCCTCTCATCGTCAAAAGGCCGACGAACCCGAACTCGCTCCGGGAACTGAAACCTATCCCTAAACCTACCCACGGCATCGGAATCTAGCCCACACGCCTCCACGAAGGCGTGGAAAGCCTTAATCTCTCTCAAGGACGACACGGCAGTATCCCCCTCCATAAGATCCCCACTAGACGATAACCCCGTCTCAAGATCGCTAGACCTAACTTCAGACATCGGCCGTTGTTTCTTCGCCAAACCCTCAAACCAGTCGACTGACCGGCGAAGCAGGGGAAACAAATCGCCCAAAACAATGCCTAAGCCACTACCCGCAAAAACGAAACCCTCCAAATTGGGAAAAACACCTAAGGACCCTCCTAAACGAGCAAAAAGAAAGGAAATCGAAGGGCAAGTTTTTCTAACTTCTAAGCTACCGACCATCGACACCCAAACAAAGCACAGGAAAATAGGAAAGTACTGAAAAAACAACAACAAGCAGAAACCAAAAGGAAAAGGGAATCAAACGCCTGCAAAAACAAAAAAAACAAAAAAAGGGAAAAGAGAAATAGAATAAGAAGCATACCTCAAAAAAGAAACAAGAAGCCCAACGCGCACCAGCTCAGAGGGAGATGAAGAAATGGGTGAGAAAGAAATAGCTAAGACAAAATAAGAATGAGAAAAATGCAAGATAAAGCAAGGGAGAAGAAGTTTAAAAACCAAATGAAGGTGAAACTGAAAATCGGCGGGAAACCCAAGGGACATAATTCTCCGCCAACCACATCATGCCACGTGGCCACAACCCACATAACGCCGCCACCACGCATTCAATGCGGCACGGAACCATAAAAAATAAAATAAAATAAAAACTGTTCGGTTTCCACAATCGTCACTGACGACCGTGAAACCCGGGGGGCATCTGATGGGACTGACGAGGTGAAACATAGACGAGGTGGCCTCAAGGACGAACCTAACCCGTTATCGTCATCATCAGAGGAAGAGTTAAGGCCATTGAATGCTGCCAATAAAGCCTCAACCGTTACAAGACTAGCTGGACGAACTAACGGGAAGGCATTAACTCCCATTACTCCCCTGAAGACGTTATCAGAAGAGGCATTAATGCCCCAACGGATACAATCCCCAAGGGTATATAAAACCCTTTCAACACCAAAACAAGGTATATACAAAAAAAAGAACTACATCACAATTTTAGCTATTTTTATTCCTGATATCTCAACAACTGTCTTTTTTCCATACTGACTTTATCATCGGAGGTGTTGTGGCAGGCACCACACCGGTGACCATTTGATTAAATCCCTGCTCCCACAGGTTCGTCAGAGTGCCTCCAGGAGCCATCTGGACGAATCCTAGCAAATCAACGAGATACAACTTCATCAAAGGGCTCACCTACGTGAGAAAAAAGCTCCTACAGAGAGGAGAAAAAGTTTGAAGGAATTATAAAAAAGTGGAAACGACCACTACTCCAAAATAAGCTCTTGCTAAAAGCAGTCGTTTATTTTACACCCAATATTGATGCTAATACGGTCTACCCCGAAATTCTTGCTAATGATGTGGATTTTCTTGTGGATTTTCTCAATGTCGTGTGCTATGATTATGGAATTGAAGACACTACAAAAAATGCTGCCATTACAACAAACATGAGTTTTGTAACTTTTTTGTATCTACAGTCATTAAAAAATGTTGACAAAAGCCTTTAATTTTTACATTTGCACTCAACTGTTAAAAATTCACGTATGTTTTTCTGCAATTGGCATAACTGTTAAAATAAACTAGTCTCATCACACGCGCTTCGCGCGTGCGATGAGACTTTTCTTTTTTAGTGGTCCTATTTTGTAGAAAAAATTGTATTTAATTATTTTATATATATATATATGATTTTTATTTTAAAAATCTAATTTATAAGTGAATAAATCAATTTAAAAATTAATAGGAGAGTGGTCCTATTTTTTAGGCAATATTTTAGTGGGAGTTGGAGTTGCATTTTTACCGGATTGTCCTTTAGTTTTGTCTCTACTTAAACATAAGACTGTAGGGGCATCTTTGAACTAAAAAAAAGAGTTTTTACCGTATTGTCCTTTAATTTTGTCTCTATTTAAACATAGGACTGTAGGGGTATTTTTGAACTAAAAAAATAGGAATCCAAACATGGGAAGCCTCTTAAATAGTAGTATAGATAACTGTTGAAATAAGTGATAAATAAGCGGTGAAAACTGATATGTCAACTGATTGAACAGAGATAATTTATATCGACAGATAGATGAACGTAGAAAAAAGAAATTAAATATTTTAATCAACGGGTTATAAATGTTGAAAATAAAAACACAGCTTATATAGGTATTTTACTATTAATCAACGGGTTATCTCCCTCTCTCTCTCTCTCTCTATCACTCTTGCTCTAACTCTCGCTCTCTCATAGGTCTTGGCGATTAATTTTACTGTTATTTTCTAGGCAACCAAACAGAATCTAATCACTCTCTCTCTCTCTCTATCACTCTCCCTTTATCACTCTCGCTCTCTCAATCTCTCATAGGTCTTGGCGATTAATTTTCCTGTTATTTTCTAGGCAACCAAACAGAAACCAATCGCTCCCTCTCTCTCGCTCTATATCTCGTTCTCTCATAAGTCTTGGTGGTCGATTTTCCTGCTTTTTTCTAGGCAAGCAAACATATTTTCGACTCAATTTTTCTATTATTCTCCCTCCGATTAGGTATTTTTTCTATTTCTCTTGATTTCGCTGTTTTATAAACTTATTTTTGATCAATTTGTTTTTTCTTAGACTCGAATTTTGGCCATACACTATCATTCGCTTGGAAGATTTTAAAATTTTGTGGTTTTTGTTCTAGAATATGAAATGCTATGTCAAAATTGAATTTGTGGTTTTGTGTATTGCGTGCTTTCAATGTGATTGCAGGTGCATTGTGGTTGATTTTCTCAAAAAAGCTCGATCTCAGGCCTTGAACTCGGTGGTCGTAGATACTCGATCAAAGAAGCTTCTGGATGCGATGTTGAGTATCATTGTAGACGAGTTCTACGCTCAGCCAGAGGAGAAAGATCGCTTTGATGAATTCATCACAATGAAAACAAAAATTGTGCTTCTCTGTTTCGTGTTTTGGATCCTTGGATGGCTATGACTTTCTTCTTCAGTTCAAGGGTTGAAAACTCATTCCATGGACCTCCTCCGACTTGAACTATAGTGGAGAGGAGTTTCATCACACTGGTTCTGCTTGGAAATGTATATTCCCACACTGACAAGATATGTAAATGGAAAAGTGATTTGGCCAAGTACTGTTTCACAAAATTGAATTGAAAACTTGGTTAATGCAGCACAATACTCATATGAATTGTTAAATTTTCATTTCGTATTGATTGTGATGTGAGCTCTCTGAATTTCCTGTATGGGATGTATAAATTCAAGCTCTGATGCCTTGGCCTATGATTGCGACATATATAAGGTAGTGACAAATTTGTAGTTTAATATTTCTATTGGGTCTTGATTTGCAAAAACTTTCGAAGTTTTTCTCTTTGGTTATGAATAGTTTTTTTTTTTTTTTTTTTTTTTTTTTTTTGGGGTCCACTTGATGTTTATGATCTATGACATTTTCTGCTAACTACAGCTTGCAACTCAGATCAAATGCTGGCTTGATTCTTTTTTGTTTTTTCCTGATACATGTCATACTTAAGTAGATGCAAAATTATAAACCAACTCTGTTTGATGTTATAGTTGATAGTTGATACTACTGGAGTTGCTTAGTAGCCTTTTCACCCGCCTCTTATTGTAGTCAATTTAGCTTGGTAGTTGGAAGATAGTACAATTTACTTTTAAACTGTTGAGCCTGTTGGGATTCTTTAGGTTTTAAATGAGCAAACTCCAGCCATAGAGTTGTTCTAATTCTTTGGGATAGAAAGCTAGAACGTTTGTGAGTTCAAATTACAAGTGCTTGGTAAGTTCTTTAGCTGAGCTTCATGCTTAATGTGGTTCTAATTTTTAATTTTTCAGGGTTTTTTTTTTATATTTAATTTTTGACCAAATTTGTGATGAATTGGAGTAGCTGTGACCTCACCACTATGAATTATTATTGTCTTGCGTATGGTTTTAGAATAAATTTTTGTAGTGGACACTAAGCCTGCCTTTTTTGATGTAAAAGCAGATTCAATCCTCTTAAAGAATGTAAAATATCATGGTAAATAATAGGATAGAAAGACAATTGACTAACCTTGTCTTTCTGATTGGCAAGTTAGTGTAGGCCACAGATAGTCCATGTCTTCTGGTTTCTTCCAGAAGTTGTGATCATCTGGTGTTTGAGAGCCATTTTGATGTCCACCAACCTAGCGGCAGATGAAGACATTTTAGGTGTTAGTCATGTTACATATTCCTCCAACCCAAGTATATTGTAGCCATTTTAGCACATACATCAGAACCATATCACTGTTGAAACAAAAAATGGTATTAAAGTTGTAGAAGTTTGATACGTTATCTGAATGAAACGAAAGTAATGTCAATAGGGGAATATGTATAAAAGGGTGAATACCTGGCAATAGATCTTTATCAATTTTGGTAGCAGAGGAATTGAAGGTTAGGAGCAAGTAGTCAGTGCTCCACTTAATGAGATCCCTAGCATGGTTGTACTCGTTAATGTTCTTAGATTTGTCATAAACAACAAGCAGATGTTTTAATATGTAAATTAGAATGGAGATGATTTTCTAGAGTTTTGGAACCATGGGCAATTTTAGAATCAAGAGGCATTGATCTGTAATTTTCTTTGGATGCTAAATTTAGCTTTGTCTTAGACTTGATATAATAGTTCTACTAGGCTTAATTATGCCAATACTGTGCTTTTTGCTGTCGGTGTTTAATGTTAGTTATGGTTTTTGTTTGTATACTGATCTTTGATTCATTTTCATCTACGTTTGTTGCTTCTTCAGTGTGTTCTCTCAAGTATATTCTTATCTATACTACTTTAAATAATCGTAGATTCTTGAAGGACTTCTTAAAATTGCTGGAAAATAGAGAATGTGCTGATTGCAAAAGAGATGATCTGGATATTATTAGAAATTTTATGGCAAGGCGCCCAGAAGAGACAATGTAGATATTTTTCACTGGCAGGGTTCCAGGTACATAGAAAGAAATTTACTATAAAAAAAAAAAAAAAAAAATCATTCATTATTCCAAAGATAAGCATGTCATTATTTAAGTACATTACTAGTACGAGTTGCTTATTGTGACTTTCCTACTATGCAGAGTTCCAAGATGGGCTAGTGTGAATTTAGGCATCTTAATATGCGTGCAATGTTCTGGGATCCATAAAGTCTTGGGGTACACATAATCATTATTATTTTATTTATTTTTAAATTTATATGTCAATTAATCTATATCCATTGTCAAATTACAACCTTTCTTCGCAATAGGCTGATTTGTGTATCCAAAAATGGCTTCGGTTGCAGGTGCAAGAGACAAATTAAAGAGTGTCTGTTGGAATTATTGAAATCACATTTAAGAGGATTGGATCCCAACTGATATGGCTTAACTAGGAATAGAAACCTGTGGTCTCACTTTTAGTATTCTACTCTATAATTATTCACCAATGCTACGTACTTGATTTGATTTTGTTTATTTTTAATTTTAAGTCTTATATATATATATATATATATATATATATATATAGTTTGATATGTGGTGCTTTTAGGCAAAAAGAAATACGGTGTCTAGCATCTAGATTCTTCTTGTCACATTACAAAATTTGATTTAGGACGCAAAATAACTATTACAATTTTTTTAATGAATCTGCCGATTTGGATAAGTTCAGAATTAAGGGGTACTTACTATGGATAAGTTCAATATTATGGGTTGAATTGTTTTCTTTTTCCGTTGAGATGTTAAGAACACAGTGTGGTATCTGATGGACATGGATTAAGCTTTATGAACTGGAGCTTTGAACTGTCAATTTGATGAGCTTGCTAATCTTTGGGTGTTTTTATTTATTTTTTGGTGACGGAGGAACTTTTGATGAGCTTCTGCTGACTTTTTGGTTGTTGAATTGCAGAGTAGTCCAGAGGATTCATCTGTGAAATATGTGTCACAAGGTGAAGTAGCAGCTCCTAATGCTATCATCAATGACAATCCCCAGTGTCAAACTGGTAAACCATTCTTCTTCTTCTTCGTCTTCTTCTTCTGCTTCCTTATTTCTCATGAAATCCCTCAAAATATATTCTCTTTGAGCTAAGTAGTGGGGTATTGATGCCTCCTCAAAGGCCCTCAAACTATCTATCTATATATATATATATATATATATTGGGGACATATGGTAATACTCAGTGTTTACATATGATTGATTTTTTTTTTTTTTGGGTTGATTTTTCTTGCTTATTGTTTAGGACCTCAGGTGTCACAAGAAGCACCTTCATTAGGGCCTGCGTTAATGGATCCTGTCACATTTTATAACTCAGATGCTTTAGATTCTGGGACAGGGGCCTCGGCTGCTTCATTTGATTCTGCTGAAAATTCAGCCATGGCTCCTGACTATAGAAACATGAAACTTTGTCTTGCTCTACATCTACACATTAAACTGTGAATCTATTACCCTCTTGGTTCTCTTTCTTTTTTTTTTTTTATATAATTCTTGTTCTCTAAGCTATGTATGTTGGATTGCAATGATGGTTTTGAATCATAGGCCTAAACTATGCAGGAGTATCTATATTCACCACCACCAATGTATTAAAGTTTACAAATTTAGAGTTTCCACATTGTGATTGTAGTGTTATTGCCATCTTTTTCAATACTAACTACTAATACTAATACTAATACTTTTGCTTTATGGTGGATAAATAAGTTGGGTTAAGTACTTTGGTGTTACACATCCATCGTCTTCCATTTTTCACTGATTTATGTTGATTTCTTAAACATAAATCAGATTCGTGAGTTGGTGGAATTGCCTATAAGGTATCCATAGCTTTTTGAAAATATTGGAGTGAAGCCTCCCAAGGGAATTTTGCTATATGGGCATCCTGGTATTGGAAAGATACTCATAGGAAAGAGTATTGCTTTAGTTTTTTTTTTTTAAATACTTATTTCAGCGGTTTCAAACTGTTGAAATTTATCTCAAGACAACATATATTTCAACAGATCTCAATTATATTTTGACTTTAATAACGGTTGATAAAGGTGAATTACATTTTTCGACGGTCACATAGGATGTAGAAAAAAAGTTTTGACATAGTTTTTAGTGGCAGTCCTCAACAGTCACTTAAACCATCGAAAATACTTTTTTCGACGGTTTCTAATACTTTTTTCGACGTTTTCAATCGTTGAAAAGAGCAAATTTTTTTGTACGGAGGAGGAAATTTTGCTCAGAAATCCCGCAGATACCAATAAGAGCACCAGTTCTGGTATTACGTCCTGGATTCAAAGTGTTCCAGCAAAGAAATTAGTCATGGGACTGCCGCTCTATGGAAGAACATGGGAATTGCAAAGTCCATCTAACTATAAGATTGGAGCTCCTACTATTGGATATAGTCCCGGCAACGATGGTCTTATGGAGTATGATGCCATATTGAAGTACAATAATGATAATGGTGCCGTTGAGGTGTCTTATGACGATACTGTATCCACTTACTCATATACTGGTAAATATTGGATTGGGTTCGATACCCCATCATCGGTTGGCACGAAGGTTAAGTTTGCCAACGACCATGGGCTTGCTGGGTACTTCTTCTGGGCCCTCGGCATGGACACGAACTGTGCACTCGTTGATGAAGGTAGTTTTTAGTTTAAAATTTTATAAGTAATTATTTTCTATGTTATAGAAATTCTATTCTGAATTAATTTAATTTTTTGTGCGTGAAATTTTGGGAACTCTAGTCTTTACCCTCTACCTATCAAAACTTTAAACTTATGAAGTATCTATTAAGTACTAAAAGTGTGTAGTACGGTAGTTAGTTTATCTTAAATTAAGTTCCACTAACAATAATTTAGTTTATATAGAGCTCTATTATCTAATTTTTAAGAATTATAAAATTGAAAATTTTATTTACTTAATTTTCTATTACCAAAAGTTTCAAAAAATATAAAATAAAATAAAATATTTATTTTAATTATTTTGATTATATTTTATAATTTTACAAACTACATCAATAAAATATTATATATATATATATATATATATATATATATATATATATATATATATTACATGCCATAACATTAATTAATGTGTTTTTGTAATGTGACTAATCTTGAATTTAAGAAAATTAATTTATATTTGGTAAAAATCCAGTAAAGTGTTAATATAATTTTAATTAATTTACATCTAATTTTTAATTAAATCCTACATCACATGAGCATTGGATTCTAAGTACTCACAATTTTATTCAATATTATTCTAGTTTTTTTTAATTGATTTTAAATTTTATTCTATATTCAAACTCTTCAAGATCTCAAGTTTGAAACCTAGTATCTTCCCTTAAGAGATTCCTCCTTGTAATAACTCGGTATGTGTGAGAAGGGTAGACTACACTTGTCCAAGGGAATAGTCAGATACTTGAAAAGATCTAGATACCCTTATTATTATAAAAAAAAAATGCGGTCAGAATTGCTAATAACCCATGAGTCTCCTAGTATCATTTAATTACAAATTATTCTTACTAACCACATGTTCTGATATGTATATACAAGAAAAAATAAGAAAAATGTAGGCATAAGTCTTGAGTAAAATGGTAAATAAATCCCAAAAAAAAAAATCTTTTATGACGAGGAATAGAAATATTATCATAATGTTTGAAAATCACAAATATATATATATATATATGACTATTATCATCTTAATTTTAACGAAAATTTGAAATTATATATAGGCTAGTGGATTGTTTGTTAGTTATTAATTAATTTACATTTTAATATGTTTTTTAATTAGTCTTCATAGAAGGTACCTTTTACCGTTTTACTTGCTTTTAGCGGTTACACTGATTCCAGGGTTTTGTTTTGATGTGTGGCAGCTTCGAGCACATGGGGCAATTAATTTATATGGATGGCTTATCAGATGCCTATGTTTGTACGTGTGAGAAATAATTTGCAGCTACTTTATATTTGTGTGCGCAGTGTGTAAGAGTATTGGTTTTCTTTGCAAATTGAATGCAGTCATTTCCCCATCATTGTGATGTGAGGGACATGTCTAAGTTATGTGTGTGGCAAATAATGTTCTGACATTTTTTGCATGTGTGTAAGTTGGAAGAGTATTCTTCCAGACAAATAATATGCAACTGTTTTATGTGTGTAAGTTGGAAGAGTATTCTTCCACATAAATAATATGCAGTTGCTTTATGTGTGTACAAATCTATAAGAGTATCAGTTTTCTTTGCAATTTGAGTAAATTTCTTTTTCAATCATAAAGACTACACGTGGAATGCATCCCAAGGAAAACATGGGCTCCAATTACGAATAGGAATTAGATACATTGAGTAGAATGCTGTTACAACATAATGCCTCTCTTACTTTTTACTCAAAAAAAAATAATACCTCTCTTACTCGCACTTTTGCAAAAGCCTATTCATGCCTATGTCAACGAATGAAAACAAGGAGATACATGCCTATAGTAATCTCAATGAAGGGATGAGTACTCGCAAAGCTTTACAACTATAATGATATGTAAAACTATTCATGTGTACTATTTAGATAAGTTACATAATGATAGATCAGACAATTATCCTCGCCCAGAATGATAGGCCAAGAATGTATTGATCCCTTGTGATGAATTAACCAATGAGCGTGGTAGTACAAACAAATCACCAAATAACTAAATATGCAGCGGAAAATAAATTGACACGGTGATTTGTTTATGAATGGGGAAAACCTACACAGAAAAAAACCCCCACCGAATGATTTTAAGGTCATCACTCCCGAGAATTCATTATTATCATAACAAGTGGTTACAAGGAAAGGAATCTCAGTACCTTATATCAACCTACAGTTGAACCCTTACCTCAATACCCAATTAAACTTGTTCTGTAGTGACAATCTCTAATTTTCAATGCACGGCTTCCAATATGTAACTAACCAATTCGATGAACAGATTCCAATACTCTGCTTACTCACCAACTTGAGAAAGAATGTTAGCTGCAAAGTTTTTCAGTTCATCAACACGATGAAGATCACAAAGTTTCTTGGTTACAAAACCCAACAGCGTACAAACGCAACAACTTCTTCAAGAGAAAGATGAACTAGGGCAATTTCTGTCTTCGGTCATAATTTGCAGGAACAAAACTTTGCTTCACACTCACGCAACTGCATAACCTTTGACGGCCCTTAAAATAATCTTTATATATGTTTAAGGTTGTAAGAAAAGAAAGCCTAAACATCTATTCATGGATTGGATGAAAATCAGAACTGAAAATCTGAGTTTCTTAAATCTCAATAGATACCCTATCTATCGAGCAGCTGTCGAGCATCAGGCTTGGACAGCCTTTTAAACCTCGATAGATACTAGCTGTTGAGCTATCTGTCGAGATTTAAAATCCAGCACTTCTTCACTTGATTCTTGGACAAACTTGCTTGGCTTTAACACTTGAACTTTAAATCTTGTTCCTTGAAGCATTAAATACATCCTAGATCTACCCAATTACAAGTAAAGTGTGTTTTGTCAAAGGATTAGCCAATTCTATATTGACATATGTTTCTAATATGATTCACATATGTTCTAATATAGAAGAGCCAGCATGGACAAGGATAGAACGCCATAAAGACTACACGTGGAATGCATCTCAAGGAAAACATGGGCTCCAAATACGAATAGGAATTAGATACATTGAGTAGAATGCTGTTACAACATAACACCTCTCTCACTCGCGCTTTTGCAAAAGCCTATTCATGCCTATGTCAACGAATGAAAACAAGGAGATACATGCATATAGTAATTCCAATGAAGAGATAAGCACTCGCAAAGCTTTACAACCATAACGATATATAAAACTATTCATGTGTACTACCTAGATACATAATGATAGATCAGGCAATTATCCTCATCCGGAAGAGCCAGCTTGGGCGAGGATAGAACACCATAAAGATGGGTATTTAATGCCCCGACGGTTATATATTAGGGATGAGACCGTTGGGGCCTCCATTAAGGCCAAATCAAGTAGGCCTGAGACGTTACCAAATAAGCTTGCAAGTCACCATTTAAGAAGGACAACGGCTAATAAGAAGAGCCTATTTATAGGACCTACCAAATCCTAGACAGGGTACATTCACACTAATCATTTCTACTCTCATTATTGAACTCTCTCTATTTCCTGAGCTCCATTCGCTAACTCTATCATCGAAGACTCTATGGCCGGTACCACATTGATGACCACCTGAGAGAATCCCCCTTTTTTCACTAACCTTGCAGGAACTTGGACAAACTTGTATTGGAAATCTTCTAGACGAACCCAAGTACTGACAATCTCAGCATCATCACATAATTTATTAAATAAGTTATATGACTAAAAGTCTAAAATGATTACACAGATGATCTCTTTAATTGCCACATAAGTTGGAGGAAGATAATTAACTCTACATCAATTTGAAGCTAACCTTTTTCCCTTTGTAAATTAGCATATTAAACTCAGTCTCAATTTTTAATTTACATTCACCTTCATAACTTTCATTGCTAAATAAATATTTAATACCTGAGTTTTTAACATGAAGAAAAGAACATGATAGTATTCAAAGATATTCTTTGATTCATAGACAAATGTAATCCTCACAGGCATTCCCAAAAAAAATAAATAAATAAATAAAAGAAAAAGAAAAAACTCCAAGTTCAACTCAAAGTAATGTTCTTACTCTCAAGATATCTTAAACATTTATAAAATCAAAAAACCATTACCCAGCTCTAACGACAAAAGTAGGAATTTGATTTTTCGTAAAGGAATGCTAATATTAGGGGTGGCAAAATCTGACACGACCCACGAACCTGACATGACTAACCTGTTTATAAATAGTTAATAGGTTGAGGCTAAACGGGTTCGAGTGATATTCGAGTTGACACAACTAACCCGTTTAATAAACGGGTCGTGTTCGTGTTCAACAAGTGAACTCGTCTGACCCGTTTAACTTTTAAAGTTATTAATTATTTTGATAGTATTGCTTAAATTATGGTAATATTTATATTTTTATCACTATATTTATGGTTGTAATTGTATTTTAATTTTAGATATATGAGAATTGATAAAAATTATATAGGTTAGGTATGACCTATTAATCAAATAGATTATTAAACGGGTCATTTGTATTGAATTTTACATGACTTGTTAATTAAACGAGTTAAACATGTCGGGTCAGGTTGACCTATGTACATGCAAGTTAGATTTGAGCTTATATAGGGAAGAAAATAAGTTATCTAACAGTACATCTACATGAGAAAGCTTGACAAGATGCTAGCTATGAAATGACACTTGAACAAGAAAAAGAAAGTGATGGTAGGACATGAAAAAGACACATTTAAACAAGAAGAAGAAAGTAATGATGTAAGAAATACAGGGTGTAAGTGGAAAACCCTAGAGAATGGATGAAAAACCATGGTTTGAGAAAGAATGTAATGTTTTTGCTTTGCTTAGATTGTATTATGTGTGAAAAGAGATTGATTTCTTACAAGGTTGTTGCTCTCTCCTACCAACTCTTTACTCTCTTTTCTCAATCTCTCCTTAGGTTCTTGGGTTCTTGCCCTAAAAATACAGCTACATATCCCTCTTATAATCTGAGAAATATGACTGAGTACAAGGACAAGTGTCAAGTCATCATTTCTCTATTTTGGACTTTTACACAGCTATGATGTTATCTGCTAACTAGAGGATAAGAATTGTGCCAACATGGCACTAGGACCCATGGGTAGGTGACCTTGCCACTGCTTGGGAAACAAATCATGTACATTGAGAGGAACATCAGGAGTACTATGATTGATACACGTGTCTCTGATGTGGTCCAAAATGCATTTAACCAATAAGGGATGTCCTCATAGCTTCTGATCTTAGAAAGTCACTATCTTCCTTTTTGTGAGTGCTTGAGTACCATGTCAGGTGCAAATCTTACTTCATTTCCAAGGTAGTCACGCCTTTAGCACGGACCAAGATAAAATCTTTTAGCCAACACTTCCTCTTCCTTAGCTCACAGGCATTCCACGTGTAAGGTCCAAATTCAACCACTTATGCATTCTCTCATGCCTTAGTGGTGTTATGTACAACCTATTTAATAAACAGATCATGTTTAGGTTATGGATTCTTGACACGTTTAGTAAACAGGTCGGGCTCAGGTCAACCCATATAACCGAATACTCATGACTTGACATGACCCGAACCTGACCCGTGAACACGAATTGCCACCTCTAGCTAATATTCATTGGGAGTTGAAATTAGAATTTCACAATATATTATTCTTTAAATTATTACCAGCTTTCTGTTTAATTTATGAAGAATGAATTAATAGTTTTTATCTTATCTTTGGACCTGAATTTTCAAATTTAGTTTTAACCTATGAGGTATATTAACTAAATTAAAAAAAAAAATCTAATAGATATAAAATACTAAAATAAATAGACAACTAATTGAATGGATAAAAAAAAATAAATCAAATAATCAATTAATATATTTATGAGCAACACTTAAGTACAGTACTTAGGTGTTGTTCCTTAAGTTCCCCTTTTAAAATTCTACCATATGAATATTTTCTCATGGAATGGAAGTGTATTTTTTAGTTAAGTAATCATATTGCTGAATCTTAAAAGGAGAACCTAAGGAATAGCACCTAAAGTACTATACTTAAGTTTTGTCTTATATTTATTAATGTAATCTCTGCCGCATAGCCTTATGCATATATGGAATTCAGCAATTAGAGAATTGAAGGTCCTTCCCACATGTCATGTTCGTTGCCTATCTCGCATGGACTACACGTATGAAGGTTTTGGATTTGGTTATGATCACAAATCTATGACTACAAGATGGTTATAATTTTCTAGTTTTGGGATGATTCTATTCTATGATCAGGTAGATCGACATCATTTTAGATGCTTCAATCTTAAGTGTTCCTTTTAAATCTGAAATATACTTGAATGGAGCTTATCATTGGTTGGCTTATCGCAATGAACAACCTTGGCCACACGGTGATATTGAGCTTATTATATCCTTTGACATGAGTGATGATGAAGTGTTTTGACTAATAAGCTAGGATGCCATAGTTGGAAGACATTTTCGGGTATGAATTTGATTTGCAAAACTTTTGACATCTCAAGAGATTGCATTGCTTTGATTTTTTTTATAATGCAGAAGGGATTGTAACAGAAAAAAACCTTTGATGAATGGGTTTTGGAATTGAGAGGCCACTAGGATTTACCCAGAATGGTGAACTTCTTTTGGTGGCTAACAATGAACAGGTAGTTTTGTATAACTGTGTTTCTTATGAAACTAAGAATGTTGTAGAGAGCTTTCAGACTCGTTTCATGCATCACAAGCTATAGTTTATGTAAAGGGTCTAGTTTCAGTTCGGTGGAAATGTGTTTCAGAATTAGGTTGATTGAGCTCCTAATTATTTGTATTGAAGGCTTTGCTTTTTTCCCCTAATAATTTCTAAAGTAATATATGATTTAAAGAAGATGATATTAAATATTATATGGATAATATGTTGGTTAATTAGTTTCGATTCTCTATTATCTCTGGAATTTGTCAATAGATTAGTATAATTTAATTTGTTTGTAATTGGAATTGTGTTAAAATATTGTGTTAGTAAAATTATGTGAACATCTTCGTTTTTATAGATGACATGCTGTACAGGATGATCCATCTACCTCTCTTAAAGGGCCACACGTCCTACATGGGTTCTAATATTGTAATTTCAACTTCCAATGATTGTGAGCGTTCTTCTAATGAGTGTTCATCTCATCCTTTTATTTCCCTCCCTTAAATCAATTTTTTGCCTTTGCCACTGGAGCTATGTATTCAGTGACGGACCCATGACGGACCCACTATATACAAAAATTTACCCTAAAAAATATATTTTTGGCCCCCTTCCTTCAAAATCTTTACATTTTAACCTATGAAAACTAAAAAGAAAACTACAACATCCTTTTGCCCATTGCATATTGATCCAAAAATATGAAGCCCATGGGAACTATGATCAAATGTGTGCAGTGGATAGTAATACTTGTTTGTAGGTTTATTTTTATGAATTATTAACTATTTTTAGAAAATATTTTATTAACATTAATGTTATTGTAGCTTGTGGGGTATGTTTGTTTGGCTTATTTTTTGGACTAAATTTTAAAACGATAGAGCTATATATATGGAAATAACAAAAATTTTACTTGAATGGTTGATGATGGGAAAATTATCTATAATATTTGATTTTTTGAAGAGAAAAAATTACAAATAATTTGAAGCTGATAATGGAGCATTGCCTCTAGTGTTGATGTCCCAATTCGTGAAAATTTTCAAACAAAATTCCAAAAAATTACCACCGATTAAATTAGCATTCAGTCCAAATTGTGAAAATATGAGATTATAATATTAATAAACGTGATGAAATTCAACAAAACTTGAGTAGATATTAGTTTTGATTCTTATAAACTTTTTTGGGTTTATACTTTGCCCCCCTTCCCAACTTCGAATTCTGGTTTCGTCCCTGTATGTATTTTTGTAAGTGCTTTAAGACATCTTGAGAGTTAGAATATTGCCTCAAATGCAATATATATATATATATATATATATATATATATATAATCTTTTTAATTTCCATTTATTTATCTTTTTCTTTTCATTTTTATAAGAACCTAGGTAATGAAAATTTATTTGGCGATGAAAGTTATGCAAGTGAGTGTAAATTAAAAATTGAGAGGGAGTTTTATATGCGGGTCTGGCTTATCTCCAGTACTTTTTTTGGACATCTCCTTTTGTTTTAAATAACAATGACAAGTGATAGTGGGTTTTAATATTCACTTTTTATTTAGTTAGTGGATGATATGACAGTCTCTCATTAAAAAAACAATGAGATTCCTGTTTAAAAAGTACTAGAAATAAGCCAAACCCTTTATATGCTAATTTATAAAGGAAAAAATTTAGCTCCAAACTAGTTTGGAGGTGATTCCTCCAACTCACATTGTGGCAATTGAAGAAATTTATAATTTTTTACTTCTAGTCACGCACATTTTTAATCAATTATGTAACTTATTTACATAACACATCTGAATAATTTCATTAAAGGCAAGACTTAGGTACATTACTTAAGTGCTGTTTCTTAGATTTTTCTCTTAAGATTCTGCCATGTAGATTTTTTTCTCATGGGAAGGAAGTATATTTTTTAGTTAAGTAGCCACATGACAAAATCTTAAGAAGAGAATATAAGAAATAGCACCTAAGATATTGTACTTAAGTTTTGTCCTTTCATAAATTTTTATGGTTCAACATTGATACTTTTATTGCACACGTAAGGTTCTAATACTTTTTGTCCAAATATAGAGATGAGTACTCATCTCTTCATAGTGATTAACTACTATAGGCACGTATTTCTTAGGTCAGGGTTGTAGCGGTGTTTGTGAAAAATGTCCCAATAGATCACCTACAGCAGAGGCGGAGGGAGGGGGGGCGTGGGGGCAGGTGCCCCCCCTGAAATTTCAAATGTTTTCACTAACAATACTGAAATACCATATTTGCCCCCCTACACAAAAGACAAAAAAAAAAAATCTCAATTAAGTTCATTCACGTTACCTTTCCTTTCCAGCTTTCCTTTTTTTTTTTTTTTTGTGGACAGAAGTGATAAAACCTTTCCAGCTTTCCTAGTAGTAGTAGACTTCTACCCCTAGAAGTAGTACAATTTTGATGATCTCTATAGTCTATACCAAGCAGCTGTAGAAGTCTATCAGCAATGAACATAATTAAAAATCGATTACACAATAGAATAGGAGATCAGTGGATGAATGATTGCTTAGTCACATATATTAAGAAAGATATATTCAAGACTATTGAGTGTGAAGAAATCATGCAGCGGTTTCAAAATATGAAAATCGTCAAGGGTAATTGAGTAAAATAAGTTAGGTGTGAAAAAATAAATTAAAGTTTACATTTTATGTTAGATTCTGTATGACAATTACATTATCATATAGTTGTTTACTTATTTTGTTATTAATATTGATTAATTTTTTTAGATTAATTTTTTACTTCCAATCTTGTCTTTTAATCTTGCTCCCCCGACCTAAATTCCTGGCTCTGCCACTGACCTATAGCAGCATTTTTTGAAAATGCCGCAAAAATGTCCCAGTAGGGAGTAGATAGTTCTTGGCATATTGAACCCTGGTGATAATCGATGTGTTATCGTACCCAATCCAATCCTTTGCATTATATGAGTAGGCATATGCTTTGCGTTATCATACCCAAGTTTATATATATATATATATATATATATATATATATATATATATATATATATAAATAACTTTTATATTGTACCTCGTAACATTAATACTTTTTTATCATGTGACTAATCATTACATTAAAATAATTAATTAATATTAGGTAAAACTCTGTTAAAGTTTTAAATGACTTGATAATTATTAATATAAGTTTGATTTATTTACATATGCTGCTTAATTAAATTATCATGTGTTGGGAAATTTAGACCCCGGTTGATAGAATTAACAAGTTTTAAACCCCGGTTGATAGAATTAACAAGTTTTAAACCCAAGTTGTTAATTAGATTTATTATGAATAAACCTTATTAAAACAAACTAACATCAATATCATATTAATATTATGCATATCGGAATAATAAATAAGACAGGATATGATGACCCTAAAAAACCAATGAAACAAACTAGTTTCACAATAAAAAACCTGGGGGAGAAACCTTCCCAAAAAGCAATTCACTATAGTAGAGAGAAGTTTCAGATTTAGTTCAAAACCTTTATCCTTAGACTCTGCAATCCCCGTAGATGAACTTACAGCAGAAATCTTCTATCGCTTCAGAATCTCTGAATTTTTCAAAATATAAACGCCACCCTTTTGCACAAATCCCAGTACGAGACTAATAAATGATGCACGGCTCCTAGTACATGACTAACTAACCAACTTTGACGAAGATTGTTGGCTGCAAAGTTCTTCACTTCATCAACAATGAAGATCAAGAAGCACTTGGTTACAAAACCCTAAGGCAGAAAAACACAATAGCTTCTTTCAGAGAGAATAAGGCACTATGTTACTTTTTGCATGTGTTTTCTTTGTATTCTCTTATGTGACGACTTTTAAAATAAGTCTTATATATTTCTAGGATTATGAGAAAAGAAACCCTACACATACATGTCAGCATGGGCCAAAAATCAGATCTGGAAATTCTGATTTCATAGATCTCGATAGATTTTTTTGTCAAGCTTCTGTCGAGTTTTAATGAACAACACTTCTTCACTTATTTCTTGGACAGATTTACATGGCTTCAATACTAGACTTGAACTCTTGTTCCTTGAGTATTAAACACATCATAAATCTACCCAATTACAAGTAAAGTGTATTTGTCAAAAAATTAGTCAATTCTACATGACATATGTTCTAACAAGTCTCACATACGTCCTAACACCATGCATTGCATGGGGCATTTTGAGCACTCACAATTTTACACATTATTATTCTAATATATATTATTTTAAAACTTATTCTATATTTAAACCTTTCATTAGAATCTTGCTTTGAAATGGTAGAATAAATAGTTTCATACACAAACACTATTGTAATAAATATAAAATAATAATTATCACAATTATCAAATTTTATATTTTAGACAAAATAAATAATTTTTTTTGTTAAGCTTTTTATTAGGTTCTAAATATTTAGTCATAATTAATTTTTAGGTTCTAAATTTGTTGTATATTGACAAACTGAAAACAAAAACTTGCCTAGGATTAGATCTTAGGGTCTTTGAAATGTTTTGGACATTGCTCAAGTTGACACAAGTTATGATAAGAACATAAAAGCTACAGTCAAAATCTATCAAGCTCAATCGATCAAAGAGAAGGCTCAAATGATCAAGATGCGATTCTGCAGAATTTTAAATAAGGTCCAACAGCTTACGAAAAGTTTAGGGTTTGAGTCCAACACTGCTAGATATAAAAGGAAAACCCTAATACACGTTTTTCAAGTCTTGAGACTTACTCTTGGGAGATGTGTGAGGTTTTGTACCTTCTAACTCTATCAAGCACCTACCGGAGATCAAATCTATATTGCTAGTACTAGCGGAGTAAAGTTGTAGTCAAGCCTTTGTCTATCAAGTGTACTGAAGATCAATACATGAACTGTAGGTTCATGTGAGAGCAGATCCAAATCAAAGAAGTATAAGGAGTTTAGAGCCCTTATTATTATTTAATGTGGGACTTCATTGTACACATGTATACTTAACAATATCATTATCAAGAAATTTAAAATATTTTTTCTTGATGTTTTGTTAAGGTTCTTAGAATGGAGTATATACTACCCACCTTTCACTCTCCTTTCATCTAAACATAGGGTGAGGTTATTGAAAATTGATAAGCAACCTCGTACATAACGTGGGAGAGATCTCATTCCCATAAACCTAAAAGTTAAGTCAATAGTTTTGGTTAATGTTAACCTCTCATTAATGTAGCCACCTTTCACTCTCTTCTCATCTGAACTAGGGGTGACAATACTTGACACGATTTGTGAACATGATAAGGATATTTTGTGGAAGTGTTTAGTGTAAAAAAAATAGGTTAACACACTTAATATGATTAATAAATGGGTTCATTCTATGTTGACTTACTTAACCGAGAATTAACCTAAAATGGCCTGATTAGTTTAAATAAATATACATTTTTCTAAAATTAAAATGAATTCTAAATATTATTAAGTTATCAAAAAATTTTAAATGGTTATATTGGTAAATTCTTGATTGGAACTCTAAAGTGTTTGACCCTTTTACCCAAAAAAAAATACTGCTTACTTTTACATTTTTAAATTGTGTATTAAACAAGTTGAAATAGGTTGTGTCGTGTCAAATTGTTTAATGAATGGATTGTGTTAAAATTGAGAGGCTTTGACACAATTATTAAACGGGTCAAGTTAGAGTTGACCCATGTATACGAATACACATACCTCAACACAACACAACACGAGCATGACCTGGGAACATGAATTGCAACCATAAATGTAAACATAGGGTAAGATTAAAGAAAAAATGATAAGCAAACTCGTACATAACGTGGGAGAGGTTTATACCCATAAACCTACATGTTAACTCAATAGTTTTAGTTAATGTCCAATTCTCATTAATGTAGCCACCTTTCACTCTCTTCTTATCTAAACTAGGGGAGGCAATACTTGACACGATTTGTGAACAGGACGAGATTTTTTGTGGGAGGGTTTTAGTGTAAAAAACAGGACAACACACTTAATACAATTAATAAATTATTCAATTTTGTGTTGACTTGCTTAATCAAAAATTAACCCAAAATGGCCCGATTGGATTAAATATATGTACGGTTTTTCTAAAATTAATTTGAATTCTAAATATTATTAAGTAATCAAAAAAATTTAAATGATTATATTGATAAATTTTTTGTTGGAATTCTAAAGTGCTTGACCCTTTTACCCAAAACAAAGAGAAAAAAACACTCTTTATTTAAAATAAAAAAAATTGTTTGTTAAGTGAATTGAAATAGGTCGTGCAGTGTCAAACTGTATAATTAAAGGATTATGTTAGAGTCGAGTGGGTTTGACATAATTATTAAATGGGTCAAGTTAGAGTTGAGTCTTGTATTCAAATACATATACCTTGACACAGCACGACATGAAGAGATGAATATGACCTACAAACATGAATTGCTACTCCTAGTATTAACATTAGTTAAGGTTATTGAAAAATGATTAGCAACCTTGTAAAAAACGTGGGAGAGATCTTATTCCCATAAAACTAAAATTTAAATAAATAGTTTTGGTTAACGTAAACTTCTCATTCTCATTAATGTAGACTTCTTAGGACCAGAGTTTCCTTATCATGACATTCTTTGAAATAAGAAATTGGTGTAGGTAATTAAACTGCATGCGTTCACAACTAGCTTAAGAAATTAATAGTATAACTTATTCCAATTTTGGTATTTGGGTATGTGTTAATTTTTTTTTTTTTTTTTTTTAGAGAGTTTCAACCTATGACGTCCGCTTCTGATAATAACTCTTTATCATCAGACCAAGACACCAATCCGGGGATTGAACCTCAGATCTCTTATATAACTATCAGAGACTTTACCAGTTGAACTAACTGGAACCCACAATTGATATATATATATATATATATATATATATATATATATATATATAATTTATGTTTTGATAAAACTTTTCAATGTAAACAGAACTTGAGGACCCTTTAAGTGATGTTGGAACCTTCAATTCATCGGTTACCTACCAAGTGATGAGACATATTGAATTTAAAAAGAAACATAAACGAGAGGCATATGTTGGGGGCGGGGGAGGTAGAGTAATTGTCTCCAAAAAAAAAATGAATGTAGAAAGTTTATTTATTATCTTTTTTTTTTTTAACTGATGGATGTTCATTTTATGGTGAGTATTTTATTATGTTCATTTATAAATTCCCAAATGTAGTGTAAATAAAGTATTATGTCAGTTTAAAATTCCATTCCAACAAATAAAAGAATGGGAATTGATTTTAAATGACGTAGCTCTATGTACACATTTAGATTGAAAAGGACTAAATCTTCACCAAGAAATGGACTTCCATTTGAAGATTAATAAATAAATAAATAAGAGAATGTTTTAAATTAATTAGAAGATAATTCCTACAAAATTTCAAGGTTGCCTGGATGGCAATGACCAATGAAACAAACAATTGTCAGCCAAAATGGGCATTTGCCCCTTTCGCCCAAAACAAGTAGCAAAATGCCCATGTTCTGAAACTATCTAGCAAAATACCCCTGTTTTGAAACTCGATTTGATGAAAATCGAGTTACTTCCAATATGTTACATGGAACTCAAGTTCCATGTAATTTTTTTTTTTAAGTTTTTGCCCTATAACTCGATTTTCTAAAAATAGAGTTACAGGGCAAGTTTTGGGCCCCATGAAATAAAGGAGAGAAAAAGCCCAACCTAGCCCTCAAAGGTCAAGAAAATCGCCAGAGAGCCTAGGAAAATAACTGGGCCAGGATACCTGAGAATTCCCAAGAGCCAAGGATCCTCGGGATGTGCAGCAAGGCCAGGTTAGGATTAAGACAGTTCAGGGGGGATGCTAAGAAAAACAAGGAACGAGAGTAGATATGTCCCTATCAACTACCCAATGATGCAAAAAATGAATCAAAAGGCTTGGGAGCCAACAATTCATTAACAAAGGGCTAGTACCTTGGGCAACCCAAAAAGAAGAACCATGAAGGAAGGTAGCTAGGAAACTTTCAACCTGGCAAGAAGGAATCAGCTCACTTGGGAAAAATGACAAAGGGAAAGGAGGCCAAAAGTTGAGTCTAAAAAGATGGGATCTAGAAGCCTTGAAAGAAAAAAGACCAAAGGTCGGCTCTTTAGGACACCCCAGAACGGAAAGTTAACAGGAGGCTTTTGAAGAAGAAACCCCAAAAGAAGAAAGTAATGAGGAATGAGAAATGGACCAGCCACCAATGTTACTGGGACAACATTGGTTCTGGTACCCAAGGGAGCAAATGGAGGGAATCAGTGGTACCCCGGAAACCCTAGGATGGCACTATAAAAGGGGGAGGGGGGAGTAGCCAACAGTGAAGGAGCATTCAACAACAGTGAATTAGAGTAAAATCCTTGAGAAAGCTCTATCAGAATTCAAAAAAAGAGAGAAAAGAGAGGGAAATACCACTCGGTATCCTCAAATAACCATTAGAGAACACACTTGGATTCAAAGAGATTCAAACTTTGCAAGTCTTAAAGGCCTGAAGAGCCATCTAAGTCTGTGATTTTTTAACTTATTTGGACCTTGTAACATGTCCTAGTGAGTATAGTGTATTACACGATTAAGAAAGTAATGGAATGTTCTACATTGTTTTAAGGATCCCTAACGCTTTATTTTGTGTCCTCCTTTACCACTTCGTTCATTTGCTATTTCTTGTTGTTCAATGCATATATTTCTTGTTTGTTAGCATGTATGTGTTGTAAGATTCATGCTCTGTGCACCACTTGGTTCGAAATCAGCCCAATTAGCTGCAATGAACCAAGCCCAATCCCTTAAAACAATTAGTATTGGGCCCAGGATCCTTGTTTTTACTTGGGCCTGTGTCCTAAGAAAAAAAAAAAAAAAAAAAGAACCCACACATACGCAAATTTCAACAATTAGCTCAATTAGTAAAATCTCTTATTATTGTATAAGGGATCGGGAATTCTACCTATGCTAAAAAGAAACTTGTTGGCTTCTTGACTTGATGAGAATGAACAATCACCATAGAGTAACTGCTGTAAATTTAAAATCCTATCACACAAGAACTAAGGCTGCATTTGGCTCTATGTAAATCAAATTCCGAGTGTAAAATGAATGCAGGGGAAAATGAATTTCCGTAAGGAAAATGAAATCCGGGTGTTTGGTTCTGCAATGGAAAATAGTTTGGAACACGATTTCTGGTGTTTGGTAACATTCTTAAAATGCTATATTCCTACAAATTTTTCACATTTTCTCAGCCATTTTCTCAGCTTCCAAACAAATTTTATAACAGAAAATTTCAAAATATACACTTAACACAACCAAAAATCAAAATAAAAACATTTATTCACAACATATACATGATATACTCGGTGAAAGGAGGAAGAAAGAGTGAGAGATTGAGGGAAAGAGAGATAGATCGGGAAAGAAAGAGATCGGAGTGGATGGAGGACGGCAACGGCCAGATCGAGTGGGTTTGGGGGTGGAGTGGTAATCAGAACAAAAAAAAAAGTTGGCCCCCTTCCTCAGACAAAACACCAATTGTGAGAGAGGTGGAGAGAGATGGATTGAGAGAAAGAGATGGGTAACGGCGGTGGCAAGATCATGGGAAACAGTATCATGCTTGGGGCTTGGGGCGAAGAGATCAATGGCAGCGACAGCGAGGGTGGGTGGTGGGTTGTAGATCAGTGACATGCAGTTGACGATTCGGCCTTGGTTGGTCAAAGGGAAAGAGAGAGAACGAGGGAGGAAGAGAAGAGGGACGGTGGACACAACTTGCACAGCGGACGGCGAATGATGGACGGAGCTTGCACGGCGAACGGCGGATGATGGACGGAGCTTGCATGGCGACCAAAGCTTGCACGGCGGTCCGATTCCTCTAGTGCTCTCTCTCTCTCTCTCTCTCTCTCTCTCTCTTCGGGTTGTTGAGTTCTGAGTGAGGCTGAAAATTCATTGAAGATAAAATAACTATGGGGTTAGTTTTACAGAGTTAGGGACTCTATTTTATGGTCAAATGAAATTTATTTTCAGTTTGACCGAATTTTCATGCATACCCAAACACCCTCAAGGGTGTAAAATATTTTTCCAATTTCCTTTACAACCAAAACAAACGCAGCCTAATATTAGAGCTTCTGTTACCCATAATGACCTCGTAGAAAGGCAACCGGTTATGATGAGATAGGTCACTTCAATATGTAAACATTCTCAAATCGCAAGGTAGAGAAGCTTAACATTTTCTAGAGGAAAGACAAAGTCCAAAATAAAAACCAGTTAGACGAGCTTTATGTGATGCACTTGGTTGCCGTAGATAATTTTGTGTTACTTAATTTCCATGGAGTGTTTGACGGGTTAAATTGTGGTGGCATATAACAATTAAACAATCCATTTCCATGGAGTGCTTGACGCTATAGTCACTCAAAAGTCTCAATCTCAAGCACAAGCATCTCTCTCTATAAAAATAGTGTTGGAAGCATAATTGGTTTCAATCCAAGCTCTTAGTCTACGCTTCTCTTCTACTTTTTTGTCAATGGCTAAGTCTTATTCAACTAGTAACAGCCCTTCAACGATGTCCTTAATGCTAATGTTTGTGATGTTGATGGCTAGCCTAGACATAATAGGTCCCTCTTTCTCTCTCCCTCTCTCTCACTCCTTTGCACATTATACATTAGGCTCCCAAATCAAAACTAGTCGAAGTAAATAATTCTTCCAGAAGCACACTATTTGCCACACCTTGATGTGTGGTCGACTATGAGTGGTGATAAATTCACCACTTCTTCTCCACCACTACAGTCAACCACTCAAGAGTTGTGGAAAAAGTTGTCTCTAGACCGTTTTATAAAGTAAAACCTCTATAAGATCAATTTATAAATTCTCATAAACCATACATATTCCATATATTGCTTGAACAATTTCGATAAGTGTAGAAATTTCACAATAACTTAGGTGATAGGTAACGATTATATATAATAAAGTAATGCTAATTATGTTTCTATATGAAATTATACTAATAATTACCTATTACCTCAAATTTTGTAAAAAAAAAAAAAATTGTGAAATTATTTGTGTATGCAGCATTATTGAAACAATTAACATGTATGACATGAAAGATAATCTTAGAAAACCAAAAAATTGGTAACATGTACTCTCTATACTTGTGTATTGTATGCCAAATGTTACCTTTAGTAAAAAAAATATTTAATATCCAATTCTAGTCATGTTTTTAGTTTGTTTATAAAGCATAATAAAACTATGATTTTGGATATTTTAAAAACTTATAGAGAAAATAATTTTTCAACATCTTGATATTTGTTTAGCATGATAATTACAGATGTGGGTAATATATATTAAATGTCTCTCCAATCATAAATTTGGTATAATTGAATCTGCATTATAAATTTGGTAAAAATAATCTCATAAAAAGCTATAGAGTAGTATGATATTTTTACACTATGTTTGAAGAAGAGAAAGATGGAGGGAGCAAGGAAAGTGTCCAGAATATACTAAAATTTATTATATTCTAGTCATCTTTCATTTTCTTCTCCTCTACTCTCCCCTCATCTCCCTCAATCAAACATAAGGTTAAAGTCTAACTGGACATGCATATTTAACCATAAGTGTATATATGACAAAGTAAAAACTAACTAGCTTCACAATGATAACTTTTATTAGAATTGTATTTCTCTAAACTAATGTTATTAATTTCATTCCAGTTAGTTAACCAATATGAATCATCACTCTATTCAATCTCATCCTAAATTCTAGCTCATTCTATCCATTTCGATACATTTCAATAAATTCCATTCGGTAAATAAACGAGTTATTATTTTTATTCCTAAACCTATTTCTTTTTTATTACTTTACTCTCATATGACATTTTATTATTATTTTCCATTAACAATGTGTTTCCCTTGTTTACTTTACTCAATTACAAAGTTTAGCTACAAAATTAGTTGTATCTTTAGGCTACAACCTTACTCAATATCTTTTTATTGGGGATGAATTTTGACAAATCCACAACTGGATTACATCTTTTTCTTATACCCTTCATACTTGCAAAATTTCAAGAAAATTAAAAGATCAATAACTTTGTCATCAATAAATTTTTTAAATTGTAAGTTTTTGTAAATTAAAATTATTCACAAAATATAGGCTTATAGATCATATAGTAAATAATATCCAATTGACATAAAATTTAACATATGTATTGTAAGCGTAAAGAACATGCAATTCAACATTTAGATTTTCAAAATATATTGTAATATTTATTTTATTGAGTGAGTTTGTAGCCTTAAGCTACAATCAATTTTGAAGCTAAACTTTGTCCTTACTTTTTTTTCTTCATTAAGATTATTTTTTAACTTACTCATATATGACATGCTTTATTATGTAATGAAGAATGTACTTTATTTTATTTTTATTTTATGAAAAGAATGTACTTTATTTGATTTTGAATTAATAATTTGATATGTTATAATAAATAAGCTTAAATTTCAACACTACATGAATCAGGTAGTTATTGACTGTAGATTTATTATGTACTTACTGAGCATATGATGGAAATATGGTCATGACATAAAATTTGACATGTTCTATTTTAATCAGTTGCCAAGATAGGTGTTTGCTATGAATGTTTGGCAACAACTTACTGTCCCCAGGAGAAGTTATAAATATGTACAAACAATAACATCAGAAGGATGCGACTCTATGGCCAAAAGTATGGTTCTCTCCAAGCCCTTAGAGGCACCAATATTGAGCTCATGCTTGGTGTCCCTAATGAAGAGCTTCAAAGCACTGCTTCAAGCCAAGACTATGCAAACACATGGATCCAAAACAATGTGCAAAGCTATGGAGATCTCTTTTTTTTTTTTTTAAGAGAGTTTCAACTTATAGTATCCTTTCTTGATGATAGCCAAAATCTATTATATTTTTCATTTTCTTCATCAAGTTAGCTCAAAATGCCATCATATGAACAAAGAGTTACAGGCGAGAAACCTTTTATAAAAAACGTTTTCACTAGTTACTAAGAAATTTTCTCAATTATCATCCATAATAACATAGCACACACTTCTCCCTGAAAAAGAATATAACCTTATTCTCTACTTTTGGTAGTGGACTGAACAGTATACCTACAGATTTTCACATTTTTAGCAGGTATCTCTGTGAGCATTCTCCTAGACACAACAACATCAACTGGAAGGGCCTGGTTGGTTGGTGCTTTTTTTTTTTTAATTGTTATGAGTTTTAAAAAGAAATAATGATAATAATAATAATAAAACAGTTGGTTTATCTTGACAGTTTTCTTTGACAAATTCCACCCTTTTCATTGATATGACAGTATAATTTCAATAAATATTGAATCTTATGCCAAAATGGGATTCAAAACTTGAGCTTATGTAGTTGGATGTTAGATTAGTGAACCGTCTCCCACTGACGAGCACTCAACCAACTGAGCTAGCAAGACTCACTCAACCATACTATTCATCATGATACTTCAATTTCAAGTTGCAAGGAACTTCGGAAGAGAATTGGCTTCGATCAGCTCCATGACGCTATACTGCTTTTTGGTCGCGACCTTTGTCATTTTATGTAGAATGGCATTACAAAAACTAAAACTAACATTTGAAGGTCCATCAACCAGTCAGTTATACAAGTTTTCAAGTGATAACCAATAGAAGAAATGCTGCTTGCAATAGAGGAAAATTCTGTCTCCTGGGAATACATGTGGAAATTTTCCTGTATACCCCAGATCAAAGCTGGCTCAAAGGTGAACCAAAGCATTAAAATGGACTTACACTGTCCCATTTTATCTGCAATTTCACTCAAAGAAGGAGAATGTAATCTTAGGAAATCTTGTAACCTAAAGCATATGACAGCTGCAGTAAAGATGCTCAAGGCTTCAAGCATACCAATTATACTAGTACTGATCAATGAATGAATCCTGTCTGCCTACTTGTAGAAACATTCTTATAATGTAACATTCATCTAATCAATCTCAATAATTCTAGTGTGGTCTGCAAGTATGATAACCATCAAAACCAATGAATACACAATTAAATAAAACACATTAGTGCATAGGTAATGTAAAGAGATGGATTAAGAATTTACAAATGTATCAAAAGGAAACTTGTTTAGTAGAAAGAGTGAAAACAGAATGGTTAGGTGCAATGCCCAAACTTTGGCCAAGACATACATAATTAAAGTCAGTCAATGACATTACAACTTGTAAAAACAAGATATAAGGGGAAAACTCTTTATTCTACAAGCCCTAAATTATAGAAACACCTAACAAAAAAACTGCTTCTAGAGTCATATCACATACAAAAAATGAAGAAATACAACATATAGCGAGAAAGATGAACCTGAAATCACAATTTGAACTCACAAAGCAGAACCTCTCCCCATGACATAATCATCTAGATGAGCCTTCCATAGGGCTTGCATCAGATCTTTCCCACTAAAACCTTCTGAAGTGAACTCTGCAAAAGCTCTTCTGCTTAAGAAAAGGGTTTTATACAAGCCCTTAAAAAGCTCGCATTGCTGCAACCATCTTATCCATATTTCAAAAATATGTAGCCACATAAGAATCACTATTAATAGACACATAATAATCCAATGCAGCTTTTGTGTTCCCGTGCATACTTGTGAAATCCTCGTCACTTAGGAGGCTAGACTTGGTAACTACATTGGTGTAGACAGATGTTAAGCCTTCAATTTCCATCAGACCATCCCCAGCTGCCAAATATATACTTGTGTCTGTTGGAATGGAAAGTGATTGAAGTATGAAGGCCATCTCATTAGGGGTAAGAGGACATTTTCCCATTTTCTCCATACGTGGGCTAACTCTCCAGTCCATGGTTTTCTATCTCCTCATGCCGCTTCAATGGCTTTGACAGAAGATGGAGAAAGACCTGAGTATTCACATTGGCTGTATGCTACCATGTCAGGTTCAAATCGAAGGCGAAGTGAGAGAAAGGGTTTGGGTATGGCTTTTAAGAGCTCAGAATCCTTGTTCTCCAAGGATCTAGTGAGGCGCAACACACTGTAACAAGCTTGAACATCAAAGATATGGTGGCATTTTTTTTTAATCACTATTATTATTTTTTTAAAGCACATATATATGGAAGTTAAACCAATCCTGTTAGACATCAAAACTCATATGAGAAAGATAAAGATGCTCAGTCAACTTTCAATTTATCTTTCATTTTTTTTTAAGTGTATAATTAACGCAAGTCAAGTACAAGGGTATATATGGAAAAAAAAAAATCAAACAAACAACATAGGCTAAAACATAGAACAGTTATAATCCCAGGGAGTCCATAAACTCTAGGAACCCCTCAATTGAAGAGGACATTCAACACAATATCCACTCATATAGACTTCAAATACATATGCTTCAACTCATCTGAGCTCCTGGCCCTCAAATCACCTTTTCTTTCTCAGCACTAATTGAAAGTTTCCTAAAATATGAAACAGGTATACACACAAGACCCAATCAAAGATACGTGGCCAGTGCCTCAAATTAACATGTTGAAACCAAACCACATATTGCATTTGACAATTCAACTCTATATCATAGAACTATTGGCCATTATACATCTCATTAATCAACCTTCTCCGAGTGGGATTAATTTCTCAGTCACAACAATATGGTTCCAGTGTCACCACTAAGCAAGAAATATAGAACTACAAAGTAATACCTATCTCTTCTTTGGCTCATTGCTGGTGTAATTGAAATATAATGATGTTCCAGCAAGGATGGAAGAACACTTTCAATGTAATCAAATTGGCCTTTGTGTTTGCTACACTCTACTCGAAAAGGTTCTTTTGATGCAATTTCTGGTGGCAACTCTTTGACAACCTTAATAAACCCATTCATCTGTTGAATAAAGTAGTCAACGTCAAATACATCTGCAAAACCACTAAGGTGAAACCAAATGGTTAGAAAAGGATACTGCCTTAGTAAAAAGATGATAAATTTTATAAGATTATGAAAAATAAAAGAATAATGATTTTTACTTATAAAAAAAATAATTGAAAGAAGAAGAACAGCATTACTCTTGTTGCTTGAGGAAACCTTTTAGCCTTTGACACGTAATATCATACAATTAGAACAATTTTATAAGATCAAATCGTAGATAAAAGAAGGCTTATTCTATACAATTCATCAGACTAAACTGCTGAAATGAGAGAATGATCAGAATATAGGATGAGAAAAACACCTATCAAACCATCTTGTTAGCCTTTGAGAGTTAATTAAAAATTATAATTGAGGCCCAATTGATACGATTACGAAGGTCAAAGTAGAAGGAAAGTAAAATAATTTAGGAACCCAAAAAAAGGGATATACAATATAATACCTTGGTAAATTATTACTTTCGGTCCCTGAAAATTGAGGTAAGTTTGATTTTAGTTCCTTAAATTTAAAAAGCTTGATTTCATCTCTCAGGTATTCAAAAGGTAACAATTTAATGTCTTTCATTTATTTTCCATCCAGTTTTTGCATACGCGGCTAATAGTATGCTTAGATGGCTTTCATTTATCTGATGTGGCACCATTAACATGCTTTCCTTAGCCTCTCTTCAAAGCTCCTTCATGCAAACCAAATATCCCAACCACCAAACCCAAATTTGTAGTTGGCAAGCCCAACCTGCCAACCCTTACCACCAGTACTTCGCTCACTATGCCAGCTTCACCATCATCATCTTCTTCAACACCCCAAAATAACAGCACCCACTTAGATTTCATAGCTAAACGATAATAACAATTCTATCAGATTTCAAAAAAAATTCTATCAGATTTCATAGCTATCCCATCAACTTTGATAAATATAACCATAAATTAACTTGATTCATTCCAATATGCAGCCACTTCAAACTTTGGCAAAACCAAGGTTGCATTTAACAAACGGGCAATACCAACACCATCACATAACTGCAGTCATCATAAATAATAAACCTTCTTTTATCAAAGAAATAAAATTGAGAATTTTCAAAATAGATCTCAAAGTTGCAAATACGAAATTCTCTTAAGCACTCATTTCTCTTCTCATCTGATTTAGCCCATCATAGCAATCAACTCGGATATATCCATTACTCTCAAATGGCAAAGCAGCAATTGTCTGCAATGAACGTCAATTAAGATTGACTCAGAATATCACAAACCAAACGGAAACCCTATACCAACCATAATGTTCTCTCCTTCACAAACTCAAAGATATACATGACAAAACATCTATACAAGGTCCAAGAACCCTTATCAAGTTCTCCATGTAAATTGCTTTCCTTCCTCTTCAATTTTAAATGACTATGCTCCATATTTGGCAAACAATTATTATATACCAAAAAATTCATTTGTAGGCTATCTCCTAAATCCTATATGTATCCCATAGATCCACAAATTTTTGTCAAAGACTGAGAAATTCAAACTTGAAGCTCCACTTATCACTTAGGTGTCCTTGTAGCCACCACTTATCGCTCAATATGTCAGATTTCCCTCTGCATCCACAAATTCATATATCTATCAGATTAAAAAATATATATATACAATACCAACAAAACTGTGGAAATTTTTTTTTTTTTTTTTTTTTTTTATCTTATGCCTTACCCTGCTTATCAATTTCTAAACAGTGACATCAGGATGCTTTAGGTGCAAGGCTATGAGCCAAACGGCTATTTTTTTTAATTAATAATATTTTAATAATTATAATTTATTAAATAAAATTGTTCAAATCATATTATCATATTACAAGATCTGACAGCAGAGGATTCGTATACTTATCCACGTAGACCTGTTTTCTTGCTGATTTAATATAAAAATTAATTCTCAAAAAAAATATAAAAATTTATTTTCAAAATAATTATATAAAAAAAATAGCCGTTGGGCTCACCCCCTTGCGCCGACTATTATATAAGGCATCATCGTCATTCTTTCCATCAAAATTCCCATTCACACACACTCTCTCTCTCTCTCTCTCTCTCTCTCTGAGACACCCAGAAGCGATGAGTTTTCTCCGGCGGAGGCTTCCTCTGCCTCTGCCGTTGGGGGCGAGGTTTGAGCCCTCTGATGCAGTGTTGATCTCCAGTTACCTTTCTCCGAAGATTCGAAAGGAGGGTTTGGCTTGGGACGTCATCGGCTTCTCTGATGAAGTATACGATAAGCCCCCATGGAAATTCTGTACGGACTCGACGGCAGTGTTGGATGATGAGAAACATTACTTCTTCACCATGTTAAAGAGGGGGAAGAATCGTGTGCTTCGTTCTGTTGGTTCCTATGGGACTTGGCATGAAAGTTCCACCAAGAAAATCTATGATTCTGGGTCTGAGAAGAAGATTATTGGGTTCAACAAATTGTTGAATTTCAGGGTGAAGGGTGAGGGTAAGGAGATGAAGACCACTGATTGGTTAATGCATGCGTTTAGTGTTGCCGAAAAGGGCTCCGACTTGGTTCTCTGTGTAATTTACAAAAAGAATAAGAAGAAGGAGGAGACGTGTTTGGCTTTGGCTTTGGAAAGACCACCCTCTGTTGTTGATTCTGGTATTTTGGGTTCTCCAAATAGTGTTTTTGATCAGTTGGATTTCTTTGATGACACAGACATGGGGGGTCAGGACCCATATGATGATCAAGAACCAGTTGTTGATTCTGGTATTTTGGGTTCTCCAAAGAGTGTTTTTGATCAGGTGGATTTCTTTGACGACACGGACATGGGGGGTCAGGACCCATATGATGATCAAGACCCAGTTGTTGATTCTGGTATTTTGGGTTCTCCAAAGAGCGTTTTTGATCAGGTGGATTTCTTTGATAACACGGGCATGTGGGGTCAAGAGACTCAAGACCCGTATCATGATCAAGACCCAGTTATTGATTCTGGTATTTTGGGTTCTCCAAAGAGTGTTTTTGATCAGGTGGATTTCTTTGATGACTCGGGCATGTGGGGTCAAGACCCGTATCATGATCAAGACCCAGTTGTTGATTCTGGTATTTTGGGTTCTCCAAAGAGTGTTTTTGATCAGGTGGATTTCTTTGATGACCCGGGCATGGGGGGTCAAGTGTTTGATGAGATAGCTGAGAAGATGGACTATGTTGTTGATGGATTTGATGAAGCTGAGGTGGAGGGTCTTTTACTTGACCTTGCTGATGATACAGAGCCCGATTTTGACCCACTGAGTTTTCTGGATCTTCAGGATTCAGAAGAGGGTGTCCGGCCAAGCAAGAAGATGCGCTGTGACTTTTATGATAGCTTATATTTTTGATCTACTTACTTGTACTGGAGAGCAGAACTCCTGCCAACCCCAAGTCCAAGCATTAGAATAGGATAGTATCATGTACTTATATTGTTTGTTCATTTTAATGTAATTCTCTTTATTTCTTTTATTTTGAAACAAATTTACTGTTATGATTTGAGTTTCAACAGAAAAATAAATACATTTTTGATAGAACTTATTGCTGAAAATTGAAAACTGAAAACTGAAAACTGAAAACACTGTAGCAAAATAATTTTAAAATGTGTGAATAGTACTGTAGGACCCATTTTTAATAAAAAAAAGTTGCTGAAAAGTGAAATTTGTGGGTCCATGGGCTGGGGGAAACAAAAAAAAAAAAAAGGACTGAAAACGCAGCGCAAGACGTAGACGCACTATCCAAACTCCACCATAGTGCGACTACTTTGATTCTAAGTTTGTAACACTACACTGTTGATTGTACTGAGGCCATCTGTTATGTTATGATTGTGTATGCTATGATTTGAGCTCCCTTCTTCTTCTTCAGTTTAAGTTTCAACAGAAAAACAAATACATCTTGCGACTACTTTGATTCTAAGTTTGTAACACTACACTGTTGACTGTACTGCGGCCATCTGTTTAGTGAAAGCACAAGCTTACGAGAGATAGAGGGGAAAATCTTTGGCCACTGTCTGACTGCTTGGCAAGAAAAGAATTTCATTATGTGGTACCTTTGGCAAGAACAGAATTTCAGAAGTTTTCAGTGATGTAAACGGACTATCCTTGAAATTAAAGCCTTCTTCCTTCGTACTTTGCTGGATTGGAGTGCTGCTTTTCTTTCTCCACCTTGTTTCTTGCTCTCAGAATTGTTTGAGCATTGTATTTTGAATTGATAGTACTTCTCCTTTAGTACACCGCCGGTGTACTGGGTTTGTTTTTCATTCTAATAAAATTTTGTGTTATAAAAAAAAAAAAGTTATCAATTCAAACTTTGGGGACTAACAATTGCTCATGAGTGAAACTTAAATTGTGATAGTTTACTGATTACTTACAAACCTTGTTGTACTTCCTCTAAGGGCTTTGCTTCTCCTTCTTCACACTCTTAATAATTTTAGAAATAGGGTTCAAATTGTGTATGGTTGGGTGGTTGCCCCTCTCTGAACCCAATGATTTCTATAAACTTAGCCCTTACCCATGACCCTTCTCTTCTAAACCCTATACCCAAAGCTCAATATCAAAAAAAAAAAAAAAAAGTCAATTTCATATCAGATGCCGTTTTGGTTTGGCTAGGAGAATAAAATATTTTAGTAGTGATCTATATATGTGTACTACTTTTGGAGTTACTGCTATACACATATATGTCGGTATTATTTATGTATATATGCATCTATTTATTTTTATGTTTATTAACATATAATTCAAAATCCATATATTTTATAAGCTCAAATATTAGCTTAAATACATTAATCCAATATATCAGTTTAAATATAATGTAATATATATATATATAGAGAGAGAGAGAGAGAGAGAGAGAGAGAGAGAGAGAGAGAGAGTACTAGTAGGTTCCAATTAGCTCAACTGGTAAATTCTCTGATGGTTGAATAAAAGATTTGAGTTCAATCCCCACCTACACTCATTCATTCAAACTCTCTTTATTTGCAGAAACTCCTTTTATTTGCACAACCACTGATTCAATTTACTTTAAACATTGTTTAAGTACTTTACTGTTTTATCTTCCGATTAGGCAAGTTGGCTCTCTACCCTAATTAAGTTAAAAACCATCTAGGTTCATATGATAAAATATTAGGTAGACCCTAGAATCCCTAATGTTTTCTCACGATTAATTTATCATAGATTTATTTTTCTATTTTCAATTGTAGCTTCAATATTATCTTTCTCCATCTTTGGTTTTAAAAACAAACAAAAAACTATTTTTATTTACTACTTAATAATAAAAAAATTTACATTAGTGTCAGCCATTCCCTGTGGATCGACTTCAGACTCACTGAAATATGCACTTGGGTTTGCATTATATTAATTGTAACATGCCTCCAATCAATGATTTTACCCTTAGCTGAAGCAGTTTTATTCGGAACATAACTACTCCAGAAAAATCAAATATTTCTTCTTTTGGTCAAGATACAGAGATGTAACATGTAAGCTTAAAATTGATTTTATTGTTACTCCTTACAATTGCTTTCACACCAAAAAAGAACTACTTGGAATTGTATAGTAGTCAAAGTTCAGAAAAAATCATGTGAGTTTCTCATTCCTCTCCTTAGTTTTGTTAGAGAGCAAGACGTAAAAATCATAGGGAAAAAAAAAGAAAAAGAAAGGACAATTACCCTGTAAAAAGGAAAAAGCAAATATTAAGAATAAAAACAACCAAGCTTTAGCCTCAAATTCTAGGATTGATTATAGATCCTCATCAAACTAGTTAAATCGGCTCCATTTATTCTACTCTTGGAGTATTCAATAATTTTCTCCCCATAAGATATAGGGAGGTTAAAAAAAAAACCAAAAAAGAAAACAAAAAACAAAAAAAGAGTTGCTATTTCTACATGGGTAAGCGACCATGTGGCATTATGCAAAAAGTTGGGCAAGATTATACCCAAAATCTATTATATTTTTCGTTTTCTTCATCAGGTTAGCTCAAAATGTCATCATATGAACAAAGGGTTACAGGCGAGAAACCTTTTATAACTAACGTTTTCACTAGTTACTGAGAAATTTTCTCAATTATCATCCATTAAAACATAGCACATACTTCTCCCTGAAAAAGAGAGCAGCATAAAACCCTATTCTCTACTTTTGGTGGTGGGCTGAACAGTATACCCACAGATTTTCATATTTTTAGCAGATATCTCTGTAAGCATCCTCCTAGACACAACAACATCAACCCCAAGGGCCTGATTGGTTGGTGTTCTTTTTATAAAAAATAAAAAAAAATTGTTGTGAGTTTTAAAAAGAAATAATGATAATAATAATAAAACAATTGGTTTATCTTGACAGTTTTCTTTGACAAATTCCACCCTTTTCATTGATATAACAGTATAATTTCAATAAATATTGAATCTTATGCCAAAATGGGATTCAAAACTTGAGCTTATGTAGTTGGATGTTAGATTAGTGAACCGTCTCCCACTGACGAGCACTCAACCAACTGAGCTAGCAAGACTCACTCAACCATACTATTCATCATGATACTTCAATTTCAAGTTGCAAGGAACTTCGGAAGAGAATTGGCTTCGATCAGCTCCATGACGCTATACTGCTTTTTGGTCGCGACCTTTGTCATTTTATGTAGAATGGCATTACAAAAACTAAAACTAACATTTGAAGGTCCATCAACCAGTCAGCTATGCAGGATTTCAAGTGATAACCAGTAGAAGAAATGCTGCTTGCAATAGAGGAAAAATCTGTCTCCTGGGAATACACGTGGAAATTTTCCTGTATACCCCAGATCAAAGCTTGCTCAAAGGTGAACCAAAGCATTAAAATGGACTTACACTGTCCCATTTTATCTGCAATTTCACTCAAAGGAGAATGTAATCTTAGGAAATCTTGTAACCTAAAGCATATGACAGCTGCAGTAAAGATGCTCAAGGCTTCAAGCATACCAATTATACTAGTACTGATCAATGAATGAATCCTGTCTGCCTACTTGTAGAAACATTCTTATAATGTAACAATCATCTAATCGATCTCAATAATTCTAGCGTGGTCTGCGGGAATGATAACCATCAAAACCAATGTATACACAATTGAAATCTTAATCATAGATTATTCTGAAAAGCGGTTTTTAAGTAAAACGCATTAGTGCATAGGTAATGTAAAGAGATGGATTAAGAATTTACGAATGTAGCAAAAGGAAACTTGTTTAGTAGAAAAAGTGAAAACAGAAAGGTTAGGTGCAATGCCCAAACTTTGGCCAAGAGATACATAGTTAAAGTCAGTCAATGACATTAGAACTTGTAAAAACAAGATATAAGGGGAAAACTCTTAATTCTACAAGCCCTAAATTATAGAAACACCTAACAAAAAAACTGCTTCTAGAGTCATATCACATACAAAAAATGAAGAAATACAATATATGGCAAGAAAGATGAACCCGAAATCACAATTTGAACTCACAAAAGCAGTCAGGCAAAGCAGAACCTCTCCCCATGACATAATCATCTAGATGAGCCTTCCATAGGGCTTGCATCAGATCTTTCCCACTAAAACCTTCTGAAGTGAACTCTGCAAAGGCTCTTCTGCTTAAGAAAAGGGTTTTATACAAGCCCTTAAAAGCTCGCATTGCTGCAACCATCTTATCCATATTTCCAAAATATGTAGCCACATAAGAATCACTATTAATAGACACATAATAATCCAATGCAGCTTTTGTGTTCCCGTGCATACTTGTGAAATCCTCATCACTTAGGAGGCTAGACTTGGTAACTACATTGGTATAGACAGATGTTAAGCCTTCAATTTCCATCAGACCATCCCCAGCTGCCAAATATATATTTGTGTCTGTTGGAATGGAAAGTGATTGAAGTATGAAGGCGGTCTCATTAGGGGTAAGAGGACATTTTCCCCGTTTTCTCCAGACATGGGCTAACTCTCCAGTCCATGGTTTTCTATCTCCTCGTGCCGCTTCAATGGCTTTGACAGAAGATGGAGAAAGACCTGAGTATTCACATTGGCTGTATGCTACCATGTCAGGTTCAAATCGAAGGTGAAGTGAGAGAAAGGGCTTGGGTATGGCTTCTAAGAGCTCAGAAGCCTTGTTCTCCAAGGATCTAGTGAGGCGCAACGCACTGTAACAAGCTTGACAAAGGGAAGCTTTTGCATACAGAGGATACCTACAAGAAAAAGAAAGTAGTCAGCAATAAACCATTAATATCAAAGATATGGTGGATTTTTTTTAATTACTATTATTATTTTTTTAAAGCACATAAATATGGAAGTTAAACCAATCTTGTTAGACATCAAACTCATATGAGAATAAAAAAGATGTTCAGTCAACTTTCAATTTATCTTCTTTTTATTTAAGTGAACAATTAATAACGCAAATCAAGTACAATGGTGTATATGGGAAAAAAAATAAAAAAAACAGCATAGGCTAAAACATAGAACAGCTATAAGCCCAGGGAGTCCATAAAATCTAGGAGCCCCTCGATTGAAGAGGACATTTGGCACAATATCCACTCATATAAACTTCAAAAACACATACTTCAACTCATCTGAGCTTCTGGCCCTCAAAGCGCCTTATCATTCTCAGCACTAAATGATTGTTTCCTAAAATAAGAAACAGGAATATCCACAAGGCCCAATCTTAAGATATGCGGCCAGCGCCTCATATTAACATGTTGAAACCAGACCACATATTGCATTTGACAGTTCAACTCTATATCAAAAAACTAATGGCCAGTATACATCTCATTAATCAACGTTCTCCAAGTGGGATAAATTTCTCAGTCACAAGTCACAACAATACAGTTTCAGTGCCATCACAAAACAGGAAATATAGAACTACAAGGTAATACCTATCTCTTCTTTGGCTCATTGCTGGTGTAATTGAAATATAATGATGTTCCAGCAACGATGGAAGAACACTTTCAATATAATCAAATTGGCCTTTGCGTTTGCTACAGTCTACTCGAAAAGGTTCTTTTGATGCAATTTCTGGTGGCAACTCTTTGACAACCTTAATAAACCCATTCATCTGTTGAATAAAGTATTCAACATCAAATACATCTGCAAAACCACTGAGGTGAAACCAAATGGTTATGAAAGGATACTGCCTTAGTAAAATGAAGATAAATTTTAAAGGATTATGAAAAATGAAAGAAGAAGAACAACATTACTCTTGTTGCTTGAGGAAACCTTTTAGCCATTGACACATAATATCATACAAACAGAAGCATTTTATAAGATCAAATCATAGATAAAAGAAGGCGTATTCTATACAGTTCATCAGACTAAACTGCTGAAATGAGAGAATGATCAGAATATAGATGAGAAAAACACTTATCAAACCATCTTGTTAGCCTTTGAGAGTTAATTAAATATTAAAATTGAAGCCCAATTGATATGATTATGAAGGTCAAAGTAGAAGTAAAATTACTTAGGACCAAAATCCAAATAATTTTAAATGTAAAGCCCATCTCTTACTTCACTGTACTATTATGTTTTAAAATTTTGAGAGACCAAAATCCAACTTAAGCCAAATTTCAAGAACCAAAAGTATAATTTACCCTAAATTCATTCTATCAACTGTACAAAACAAAACAAAAGGCAAACTATAAATTATCTATGATATAATTATATAAAACAATACATTTTATTCATATACAGTCAATTCACAGCGAACAGATTCTTGAAACGTAAATAATAGTTCTATCAGATTTCATAGCTATCCCGTCAACCTTGATAAATATAACCATCAATTACCTTGATTCATTCCAATATGCAGCCACTTCAAACTTTGGCAAAACCAAGGTTGCATTTAACAAACGGGCAATACCAACACCATCACATAACTGCAGTCATCATAAATAATAAACCTTTTTTTATCAAAGAAATAAAATTGAGAATTTTCAAATTAGATCTCAAAGTTGCAAATACGAAATTCTCTTAAGCACTCACATCTCTTCGCATCTGATTGAGCCCACCGTAGCAATCAACTCGGATATATCCATTATTCTCAAGTGGCAAAGCTGCAGCATTTCAACAAAAAACCAATGCAATTGTCTGCAATGAACATCAATTAAGATTGACTCAGAATATCACAAACCAAATGGAATCCCTATACCAACCATAATTCTCTTTCCATCCCAAACATAATTAAAGAGTTCAAAATTCTTGATTTTGCAAATCATTCCTCAGTAACTTTCCAAACTCAAAGATATACATGACAAAACAATTATAGAAGGCCCAAGAACCCTTATTAAGTTCTCCATGTAAACTGCTTTCCTTCCTCTTCAATTTTAAATGACTACGCTCCATATTTGGCAAACAATTATTATATCCCAAAAAATTCATTTGTAGGCTATCTCCTAAATCCTATATGTATCCCATAGATCCACAATTTTTGTCAAAGACAGAGAAACTCAAACTTGAAGCTCCACTTACCACTTAGGTGTCCTTGTAGCCACCACTTGCAAGGCCTCCAGTCCACCATCCTCCGGACACTCAATATGTCAGATTTCCCTCTGCATCCACAAATTCATACATCAGATGGAAAAAAAAAAAAACAAAAAAACAAAACAAAACAAAAAACAAAAAACAAAAAACAAAAAACAAAAAAACCAATAACAATAAAACTGGATTTTTATTTTTATTTTTTAATCTTATGCCCTACCCATGCTTATCAATTTCTAAACATTGACAACCTCCCTCACCTAATAGGGAAATGTTAAGATCCTAGTACTCCGATTTCTTTTCTTTACCCATATTTTCTCAAGAGTTGAGCCAAAAAAAAAAAAAAAAGGAAAAGGAATTGACAATATTCTGTTACTGAGAAACGAGAGAAGAATTATGTCCATTCAATTAACTGACTTAGCATAAAGTTACTTATTAAACATTAAAAAATAAATAAATAACTGAAACTTAGGCGTTGGAAATCTTCTTTTCCTCCATTTTCCCTCACTTTCCAGGAAACCAAACACAGCAGAAAAAAACCAAAAACAAAATAACATCCTCAAACTTGACACTTACAGTGTTGAATTGGAAGAAAGCACGGTCTGGGAAAATGGAGAAGGAGGCAAAAGCAAAACTATGGCAAGGACGAGAGAGAGAGACACCACTAGGATGATAAACAAGGGTTTCACTGACAAAACCACCATTTGATTTTTCTTCCTGAATTTCGAACTTGCATTAGACCTGCATTAGATATAAAAAAAATATGGACTTACTATGAAAAAAAGACAGAAAATTAAATTGTCCCAGTGAACACAGAGATCATAGAGGCTATCAAGTGTGAAAGTTCCTACAAAATTATGCTGGTTGTAAACTTTGCTACAGAAAATAATGCTAGTTTTAAGCCTACCGATGCTTCATTCAACGAGACCACAATCAAATTAGCATGATACAAAGCATAACAAAACCAAATTGAGCTAAAAACTAAAGTATCCATTTGGATTAGCTTTGTAGTTTATTTGCTTATGTCAAACTTTTTAAAGCCTTTTTTTTCTAGGTAAAACTGTACTTTTGCCCACTTTCAGAAAATTAGCATAAAGCTAATCCGAACACACAAATAGTCCCTTCTATAGGGTCAGCTTACAAACAAAACAATCCATACACAGGAAATTTATGCCCATCTCATACTATTCCAATAACTTACCCGAAGACTTGCTACTCCAACTCTTTTGATTTTTGATAATGTAAGGAACCTTTCTACATAAGAGCTCTTTGGACTTGCCTCTAGCTAGTAAAATTTACCGGCAACTAACCCCACCTGCCAAAACCAGTTGTCAGGTAATCGAATGGCATTAACCCCTAACAGGCTATGCAATTTATCCAACTCCAAATGCTATTAAGTATTAATAACATTCATGAAATTTTCAGTATTACTTCAACTTAAGATAAATGTCATCCATTAGAAGTTGCCAAAAAAAACAAATTTAACACCTTAAAAAAAAATTAAAGATTAGTGCTTAAGTGAGGAGCACCATTGAATGTGTGAAATGGGTCTCTTTATATTTTTTTTATTTCTGATACAGAATTCAGATTTTAATTTTATATATATACACACACACACACACTAAATTCATTGGTTTTTGTTGAATTACTTGCATCAGATCTGCATCAAAATTACCTGTGTGACCATTGTAGAATTCAAAAAAATTAAAGAACGAAATCAAAGAAATATACCATTGAATTGATTTAGCTCTCAAATGAGAGTATATGAAATTGAAAGCACAAGAATTTCAGAAGCATAAAATCTGATGAGAGATCTAATGAGTATCAAAATAATGTGGATTTCAAGTACCTTATGGAAGCAGATCTAGGTGAATCTCCAACGAATCTGAGAAAAGCTCCAATTTTTTTGCGATTGAATCGAAAATTTCCAGAAACCCTAACCCCCAAATTATAAGTCCCTCCCCGAATGGAAGAGAGAGAAAACTTTTCTGTTTGTTTTCAAAAGGTACCCGCGTTGGGTAAAACCCGGGTCAGTCTCAACCCGGTTTGGATCTGTGTCAAGTTAGACCCGATCCTAAACAGATTTTTTTGAAAAAAAAAATATTACACGGCTTTTTTTTCTTTTTTTCAAATATCTTTGGAATACTATATTATCGATGAAACACTTGAAGTACTTTACAGTTAACATAGAAAATTTGAACTTTATATATATATATATATATATATATATATATATATAATACTTATATTTTAAACATGATTTTTTACATAGAAGAATGTGTTTTTTATTTTTTTTAAATCATTTAATATATTTTTTAATAAAATATTTTACACAGATTTTTTTTTTCAAAATGATTTTTATTAATTTAATTTTTTTATTTATAAAATATTTGAAATATTTTATATGAAATACTCAAAGTGCTTTAAACACTTTTTTTCCCCCACTTTTGAGTATATTCTAATGTGTAGTATAAACTAGGACAACTCTAATCAAATGATGGAAGTGACATTCATTCATCTAAAACATGTATCTAAAGTTATGATGGTTTCCATTCTTTGATTAAAGTTGTAATACTTATATTTACTAATTATTTAGTATATGTGTGGCTCTAAGAGCTTAAGCACAATAGTTAAAATTGATTTTGTTCGATTTTTTGCTTTAGAGTGTGAGTTCGGTTCAGGCTTCTCTCTTATGAATAGGAGCACAAGACGGGACACGAGATTGACACGTGCACCAATTGAAGGAAGTGAAGCTAAACCCCTTGAGTTATGTTATGCTCTTAGAGCTCACATATATATTAAATATAAGCAGTACAACTTTAATCAAAAGGATGGAAACCAATCGGATTAGAATCAGCTTAAAAGTTAACTTGTAGAAATAGCTTAAAAGTTAACTTGTTGAAAAATAAATCAAATAAACAAAAATGACTTAAGACATGGAGATTATAGTATGAGCATTACTATTTCTATTCAATCATAACTCGCTCCAAATCTTGGAGCATAGCTATTAGTATACTTTTAACATTGAATGTGTTCTTGCAAAATAGATCTTCGCTCGAATTTACTCGTTATCTGAAACATGTATCGAAAGTTGGAGCATAATTGCCGACTCACACAATTATAATTTACAGTTTGGAACACTCAAAACTTCAAACACTATGCATGATCAATCCAATGTTTCTATTTTTTGCTAGGTCATATTCAAAGCTTACCTGTTCAACCCTATCCCAGACCAATTGAGCCAAAGCTTAAGTACAGTATTCATACATATTACCACGTGAAATTTACAGGAAGACTAGGATGACAGCACAAGCAACACATAAAATGAGGTTTCAGAACAAACTAGAAGCAACAACTATGTGCAAGGAAGCACTAGCTAAATCGCTACTCGGGTCAGTATCAACCCAATTTGGATCTGTGTCAAGTCAGATCCAATCCTAAACAGATTATTTATAATAAAAAAAATACAGCCTTATTTATTTTTTATTTTTTTTGGTTTTTTCAAATATCCTGGGAATACTATGGGCCCATTTGTTATAATTGTTTAAACAATAGTTTCAGTATTTAAACAACATTATACATATTTTCACATATTTTTTTATCCACATATATTTTTTAAAAATACAAACAACATTACTAAAATTCTCTTATTAAATGGGCCCTATATTTTCAATGAAACACTTGAAGTACTTACAGTTTACAACTTTACATAGAAATTTTGAACTTTTTTTTTATATATAAAATACTTATATTTTAAACATGATTTTTTACATAGAAGAATGTGCTTTTTATTTTTAAAAAAGCATTAATATATTTTTTTATAAAATACTTTACACAGATTTTTTTTTTTCAAAATGATTTTTATTAATTTAATTTTTTTATATATAAAAAACTTGAAATATTTTATATGAAATACTCAAAATGCTTTAAACACATTTTTTTCCCCGCCTTTATGTATGACAATATCTTTTTTAGATGGGATATAGTATGATAATATTTAAGCATGTAATATATTATACCAACGCGTAGTACAATTAGGACAACTTTAATTAAAGGTTGGAAGTATCATTCATTCATCCTAAGTATGTATGTAAAGTTATGATGGTTTCCAATCCTATGATCAAAGTTGTAATACTTATATTTAGTATACATATGGCTCTAAGAGCTGAACCACAATAGTTAGAATTGATTTTATTCGATTTTTAGCTTTAGAGTTTGAGTTTAGGTAAGGCTTCTCTCTTGTGGAGAGGAGCACAAGACGGGACACGAGATTGACACGTATCCATTTTAAGATACATCTCAGTATTGTCTCTCCTACAGTGCTCAAAACCAATTGAAGGGAAGTGAAACTAAACCCCTTGAGTTATGTTATGCTCTTAAAGCTCACATGTATACTAAATATAAGTAGTACAATTTTAATCAAAAGAATGGAAATCAATCGGAATAGAAATAGCTTAAAAGTTAACTTGTTGAAGAATAAATCAAATGAACAAAAATGACTTGAGACTTGGAGATTATAGTATGTGCACTGCTATTGCTATTCAATCACTTGTGGATAGGAGCACAAGACGGGACAAGAGATTGACACGTATCCGTTTTAAAACACATCTCAGTATTGTCTCTCCTACAATGCTCAAAATTAATTGAAGGGAAGTGAAGCTAAACCCCTTGAGTTATGTTATGCTCTTAGAGCTCACATGTATACTAAATATAAGTAGTACAATTTTAATCAAAAGAATGGAAACCAATCGTAATAGAAATAGCTTAAAAGTTAACTTGTTGAAGAATAAATCAAATGAACAAAAATGACTTGAGACTTGGAGATTATAGTATGTGCACTGCTATTGCTATTCAATTATAACTAGCTCCAAATCTTGGAGCATAGCTATTGGTGTACTTTTAACATTGAATGTGTTCTTGCAAAAACAGATCTTTGCTCGAATTCACTCGTTATCTGAAGCATGTATCGAACGTTGGAGCATAATTGCCGATTCATACAATAATGATTTATAGTTTGGAACACTCAAAACTTCAAACACTATGTATGATCAATTCAATGTTTCTACTTTTTGCTAGGTCACATTCAAAGCTTACCTGTTCAACCCTATCCCAGACCAATTGAGCCAAAGCTTAAGTACAGTATTCATATATATTACCACGTGAAAATTACAGGAAGACTGGGATGATAGCACAATGAGTAGCAACACAAAAAATGAGGTTTCAGATCAAACTAGAAGCAACAACTATGTGCAAGGGAGCGCTAGCTTATCGCTACAGCTACAGCTGAAATATTTTTCTAAAATAAGTTTTAAATCTACTTTATCCTATCTCTAGTAGCCTCAGATCTGTTCAGAGAGAAAACAAACCAAAGCTTATGGCAGAGAACCCAACAAGGGCTAGACCAAGCAGTAGATGGCACCCCACCTTCCGGAAACTCTCCTGTTGAGAACCATAAACAAGCAGCCTGAGGCAATTGAAAGATATCATAGATTCATACTCAGGCAAAAGGTTTTTTGGTCTAGTAGGAGACGGAAAGAGATGGTTGAGGCTCAAATGAAGTCTCTGTTCAATTTGACAATAACTAATTGCACCAAAGGAGAAAGATGGATTTAAGCCTACCAACAAAAAGAGGCTTGAGGATCCCAGATGATCCCATATTTTTACCAGCACTATGGACAATAGAACTGAATATCAGTCTATCCTCCCGAAGAGGTAAATTTAAGATAGAATATAATACAATTCATAATGTAGATCAAATGTGCAAAACCCCAACTTCAACCATTCAAGCGAGAATCCATATAGTTTGACCCTCAATCATTAAGTAACCCACTGATCTAGAGCAAAAATAAATTCTAAAGAATTGCACATCTCTGCCAATGCAAAATTTAGAACAGAAGAATCTAAAGAAACTTCAAAGATCATACTCCATTGAGGAAATAACCAAGAGCGAGTTTACGTTATACAAGCATCATCAACGGTTTGGTGTTGTGGGGGGGGGGGGGGGGGGGGAGGACGACCAACAACCATAGAAAGAAAAAAGGGCAAACATAACAGACACTAATTAGTAAGAGAAGGTGTTACATGGAATACAACCAAGTCCCCACCTGAAATTCAAATTCAATAAAGTGCGATTGGAAATTTTGACTTATAAGCATCGCTTAACCAATACTCTTCAAAATTAAAGATAAAATCTACACACAATTCCAAACCCTATATCTTATCAATATCTTCATCCTCAAACTCAATATAATCGTCACCTCCACCCTCCTCCTCGTCATCTATGATGCCTTCATTGAGACGAGTGTTCTCAGGAAGCTCTCCATATGCCTTGAGGAGCCTAGCTTCATCTGGCATGTACTTGAGAATCACATCAGCCTTGTCATCCTGGTAGTCACGAAGACCAACGAGTATGATATCACCGGCCGCAATCCAGACCTTCTTGTGCATCTTCCCTCTGATATGGCAAAGGCGCTTGGAGCCATCAATGCACATCGCTTCACACCGGCCATTTCCCAACATGCGAAGCACTTGGGCATACTCCTGCCCATCTTCCTTGAAAACAAGCTCACGCTTTTCATCGTCTGCTTCATTCTTACCCCTCTTTCTGTTCTTTCCTCCCTTTCCCTTATTCTTCGGCATGGCTAGTTGGCTACTGACTCTGTTACTGCACCAGAGCAAAACTACTTATTAGTCCAAACTCCCCAGTAATAGGTTCATGAATTCAACCTTTGCCCATGAAACAATATATTAACACAAACACAGAAGTACAAACTCAATAGTTCAGTGAAAATACATATATCATTAGGAGTTCATGAATAATTTGAATTTAGCGGTAAAAACTTATAATAAATCAAGACCCACATAATAAAATGGCTTCAGAAGGTGGAAAATACAAAATAAAAATGTAAGAAATCATAGACTCCAGCTTTTTTAGCAAAACAACACATATATAGCACCACAATTTTAAGGTTTTCAAGGAAAATACAATTCCACATAATAAGGAAAAAAAAAAAACAAAAACAAACAAACCCAACCAACCAACCAACCTCAGAACCCATCACTGACTAAACAATTCAAACTCAACCAAAAAATTTGTTCACCAAAACTTTACTTTTTAAAATTAAAAAATAATTAAATATTCTTTTATATATATAAAAATAAACCTGAAAATTTGAGAGGCATAATAACATATTAAAATCTAAAACCCAATAAATCCCTAAACCCACATGAAGCAAGAAAAATTCTGATAAGATAATAACAAAACAAACCATAATCACATCGAAAAACAACAACAATTCCAATAACAAAACCCTAGATTTTTTTTCCCCCAAAATTTCAACTTTAGAAGAAGAAAAAAATTCAGAAAACCCAGCTATAGCAAACATAATCATCATCAACAAAAACTAAAAAATAAAAAAATAAATTTTTTTTTAGCTTCGTTCAACAACAACAACAAAACCCTAAAATTTTAACAAGAAAATCATATAAAATTAAGAACAAAAATTAGTAAAAAAAAATTAAATAGTAAAGAATCGAAGAGTACCTGGGTTTAGCTAAAGATTGCTCTGGGAGTTATTTTTGATTTGATCGAAAAAATCGTCGATGACAATCTGAATGGTGTGGATTTGAGACCCTAGCTCCCTTTTTGTACCACAAAAAAGGTCGAGTTAATCGGTGTAGGTTTGGGCCTGGGCCTAGGCTATATCAGCCCTTATACTGGGTTTTGGGCTTATTATTGGGCTTTTAAGTTTTAAGGATATCAATTCTCGAATTAAACCCCAGACCATTGATAAAGATTGGCCTTTTGTTTTTTTTTAGCAAGAACCCAACCTGTCAATTTTTAAAAAAAAAATCGATTTGTTATAAAATAAAAGAGAAATGTTAACGGGCACTGTAAGAATGATTTATTATAGGGTCAATCTAATAAAAAGTTAACATAAATTGATGAAATGACTAAAAATAGTACTAAAAAACTCAAAAAGTTAATTTTTTTAACTTTATACCCTGTAAAGTTGGTAAAAAATCCGACAAAAAATTGACTTTAGTGACAAATTTTTTTTTCTAATCAGCAACTTGCGGTGCATGTTAATACTACCCAAAATAAAAAGGGAGGTAGTAATTACAACTTGCAAGAAATAAAACTAAAGAGTAATAGGACTTTTGCATTTAAGTGGTCATCCACTTCCTTTTTTTATTGCCGAAATTATAATGAGTATTCTCTTGAAAGGTTATATACCACCTTCTTTACAACAATGATCTTATTCATAGCCTTTTGCATGCGGTTGATTTTAACATATTTACTGAATCAAGTGGAATATCATTGGACCACTTTGGTGGCACTAAGGGCTGAAGTTTTACTAATAAAATTTACACAATACAAAGCTGAAATTGGCAAGTGTTCATAGCAAAGTCTACCTAGCACATGCAATAAAATCTAGCTGTCAATTGTCTAAATTTTCAACACAATACTTACCGTGCAGAGAAAATCTTATATGAGCTAGGCCCCTACGCCTTTTGTGAGACTGAGATTTGGACCCACATGTCAGTCTCACAAAGGGTGTACGCGTCCGGCTCACTAGATACTTTCTCCTACAATGTGAGAGTGAATATTTAAATCCTAGACATCTCTATTTGAAACACATATAATATTAGTTAAACTATAGTACTCTTGATGTAGCCTATCCATTAAGTACTAGATTAAAATGAAAAAAAAAAAAAAACTAAACACATGGCATACTGTAATTTTTTTCCCTCTTTTAAATGACATTGTAATTGATGGAGTACAAAGTAAAACGTTAACAGTGGAACACTAGCTTTTTATTTGGATTATTGTAAATTTCAAGCATTTCTTTTTATAGGCAAATAGTGGGAGAGGAGGAGATGGATTCAAACTACCAACATTAGACACAAAAAAGCACATTACCAGGAGCTTATCACTTGAATACCTAACTTTTAAACAATATGAATATTTTTCAAAAACTATCATCTAATGTTTGAATTATGCTAGGGACACAACTTTTAATGTCCCAACTCGCCACATGATAAGTTATTATTGGTAAGGGCATGTCAGTGGGCCATGTGGAGATACATCCTTACCAATCACAACTTGTCATATGACAAATTATGAAACAAAATTGTGCTAAAAGTTGTGTCCCTAGCATAATTTTAATGTCATCCTCAACCCATGACGGAGAAAGGGGTATCTAATGACATGATAGAATCAAATTTTTTGAAAATGTATAATAAAAATTAAAATTTTCTATTAAAAGGTTGACAAAATTCCTAACGGCTAGGATGCAAAGTGCTCTACGACAACAATTAAATATGTTATTTTGTTTAATATTCTAATTTAGGAGGTAATTACAACTACGCCATAATTAACAAGGGAAAATGTAATTTGTTATTTGAAAAAAAGTCTGAACGTCTTTACTGGATAATAAGAATGAATTGGATAGTTTTGTTTATGGTGTAATATAATGTAAAATTATTTTTTAACTTGATAAAAGTTGTGTGGAGGATATTTTGTCATTTCATAATTGTCTTTGAAATTTAAAATTTTACCCTTAAAAAGAAAATGTGAGTTAAATTGTAAAAGCATGTGGTTTAGGTTTTTGAAATTTCCATTGACTTGCAATTTAGAAAGATATAAATAACAAATGTTATAGAATGAAAACGTGTAATTGTATTAGTGTTTGCAAGAATTATAAGTACTTGATGAAAATTATGATCTAAACTCACATAATATACACATCTAATTCAACAAGTTAAACTCAAATGGTATGCATATCAGCATATGGATAAAGTCAATTATTTCTCTCTAAGTGCATCTGGTCCACAACTTACTACCAGTAATCCATCATGCTGGAAGGCTAGCCCATAGACACTCTTTGTAAACTAGAATAGACTCGTCATTGCAAAAGCTATAATTTTTTTTTTATCCTGCATTATTTATAAACAATTGTTATTAGTTTTTTGATTGATAAGTTACACATGCACCTCCGATAGGAGCTGACAACCTCATGCTTCACCTAACGCTTATAGAAGAAGGAGATGCCAACTGAGCTAAAACTCTTTGTCGGATGTATAAAGAATAAAATTTAATTCACTGCGTATATGTTTGTACAAAATTATAATTGTTGAATTCAATGCGTTAGATATTGTATGTATTTTGAACTTTGTCTACTTTGGAGCCAAATCCAGGCTTCGCCATTGCCAGCGACTAATAATGTTTGGAAGTTAAAGCAAAGCTGATTGAACAGCTTGTGATGGAGAGAAGTTTGAGTCTATTCTCATGTTATGGCTTCCCATAGATTGAAATGGTAACTGAATTTATCAAATACCACTCTGAAGCCGAAGATTGACGACTTTGATCTGTATATAACAGAGTGACAACTCCAACAAGGCATCTCTGATGAAAAGAAAAAAAAAACCAAGGAAACTCGAGATCTGTTACCAAGGGACTTGTAGCTAAATTAGTATCTTCCCATGCACAAAGTGCTTGAAGGTCTAAGAGAAAAGGGTTTAAGCTATGGATTAGAAGCATATTGTAATTGTGGAGGGTAAGCTCCCTTAGAAGGTACTGTCCACTCTAGGTTCCGGTGTGACCCTCACGGTTTTGTCCCACATCGGGGAACTACGCCTCCCACCTTCGACTTATAAGCGCTGGGTTAAGGGACGGTGTACCATTGTGTGTTAACCCTCCACAGTAATTATCTTTAAAAAAAAAAAATTTAAAAAAAAAAAAAAAAAAAGCCCTGTTAACAAGGCCTAGAATAAGTGTTCCAGAATTGGGTTCAAGTCAAGTAGAAATTTTTTGCTCTAGTGCTGATCAAATCAGACTGCATCTATCAGATACTGAGAGCCTCTGGTAGTTCTTGACTAATTTTTGTGCCAATGGCATCTTCTCTGCTATTCTTCTCCCTGACATAAAAAACAGTTTGCTGTAGTTTCTGTAATGATCGGTATTAACAAAAGACTGAAAGTACAAGTAATCAACAATTATCACTGCGCAGACTCACAAAGGAAAACACAACACAGTTTTTCAACACTGCGTAGACTCACTCCTGTTTTCTTGCTGGATGATTTCACAACTATAACTGTAAAGATTAGGTACACCAAGCATTTCAGTTAGTATGGTTCCTCTCAAAATCTCTTACAACAAATTATCTAAGTCTGATCAGAGTTTGAAAAAGAAAAATAACAAGGTAGATGAAACCTAAGTCAGGAAAATGCAGTATATAACGAAAGCTTTCATTTACCCATAAACCATATCTCTCATGGTTAAAAGTGCAACTCCACAATAGACATTTTGAACTTGAAGCAATCTGTGCTTTGTTATCCACTCATCCCTAAAGGGTTTCTAGACCAAAAAATCCAGGAAATAGGATCCACCAATATTTTATCATCTTCAGCAACCTAGTCCACATCCATACCCTGTTCCTTCTCCTTGCTACTGCTGGACCAAAGCTTAATTTTCCGATCATGTGATACAGTTGCTATATAACGCCCATCTGTCATAGAAAGAAACATTTAGAAGTCAGAAGCAGAAAATAAACCATCAAGCAAGAAGTTGCCACATATGATACAACTTCTAAGGTAGGACAATTCAAAAGTTTCAGAGCGGATGCATGCAGCATGTTTGTTTGGTGCATGTGCATGCAGTTTGTACATTTTTGTGTGCGTGCACACACGTGCACACAAACACAGACCTTTCGAGGAACCATCAAGGGATTGTGGATAATTCACATTTTAACTTAATTACATTTATTGATTCCTAATAAAATTAGGGTTCTAGCAGTTTAGATTATAAATTGTGTCATTTTATATTTTTGACAAGGACATAGATGATAGAACCCAGTCATGATTGCTACACGTAGTTCCACGTACCATCAAAAAATTGGATCTACCAATTAAACATCCCCAGACTCCAAAGGTAGCTTCCATACAATATTAGCTATATACCAACAACAGTTTTTTTTTTAATAAGTAATAGTAATCTATTAAATTTGGTGCATGTGCATGTAGTTTGTACATTTTTGTGTGCATGCACACACATGCACACAAACACACACCTTTCGAGGAACCATCAAGGGATTGTGGATAATTCACATTTTAACTTGATTAAATTTATTGATTCCTAATAAAATTAGGGTTCTAGCAGTTTAGATTATAAATTGTGTCATTTTATATTTTTGACAAGGCCATAGATGATAGAACCCAGTCATGATTGCTACATGCAGTTCCACGTACCATTAAAAAATTGGATCTACCAATTAAACATCCCCAGACTCCAAAGGTGGCTTCCATACAATGTTAGCTATATACCAAAAACAGTTTTTCTTTTAATAAGTAATAGTAATCTATTAAATTTGGAAAAGCGTATACAGGAAGTATACAGAGATTTAAAAAAAAAGAAAGAAACAAGAGAAAGAAAGGGAAGCTATAAGATTAGAGATACAAGTACAATGAGTCTAAAACTCCATTAGACAAAAGGTTGAGATAGTAAAAGAGTGTGTCACCCATTCGAAGAGAGTTTTCAAGAAAAGAAATTTGAGATTCGGTATAAAAATCTCCTTCCCCTCAAATATCCACTGATTACTTTCCCTCCCAATGCACCATAGAATACAGTATTCAATGTAGCAAAGAAGTAACACTGGAATAAACCTAAAGTTTCTCTCAAAGTTGCTGACTAAATCAAAATTCAACAAAAGCATCCAAACAGCAATTTCTAAATAATTTTCTACCCCTATCTTCTTTTTCCTATTCCCTAATGGTGTTGCATGTCCCTAGAGCATTTATTTAAAGCAGTAAATGATACCATGACAGTTTACAACATAGAGCATCATCTAAGCATCAGAAGCCACAAGTCAAAAGGATTGATGAGCTAGCGATAATAGAAACCACAACACTGTTTCAAGGAGCTTTGAACTCATTTACTTGTTATTGATCTAGATTTTTTACACCAATTTATGTCAACCTGTAGATTGCATGTCAATGTAAAAAAAACCATGCAAGACCTAATGGTTGGCAATCTGGAAGGGGTGTCTGATATTTGCATTTTGCAAGCAATGTCATTAAAATTAAGGGGAAAAGAGGAGCACATTTAAGAATATAATTCAAAACATTAACCAAAAAGAATAAGGAAAGAGGAGAAGAAAACCACAACTGCATCTCCCAGGGGTGCAGGGACAGAAAATTAGAAAGGCTGACAGGGCAGGAAAATTATAAATAACTTTTTAGAATCAAAGGTAATGTTTCTCTCAAACATCGCTCATAGTGAGAGGAAAGAAAATGATAAGAGAGAGAGAAGAGAAAGATAAGAAAGGCAATAGGTCACAGGAGAGCAAGAGGGGCATGGTTCCCACCCCCTTGGTGGGAAGGGAAGAGAACTAAAAAAATGTCAGGGTGGGAAGGCATCTTTTTTTTAAAAATTTGGGGAGTGGGAAGGCATCTTTAGAATCTTATCTACAGTAATAAAGCTTGATGCTGTGCTGTAACAAAACCATGAGTTTAGTACTGCTACCAGCTCATGATGATTAGTGTAATTTTACCATTCCAATGAACTACTCAGATAAATAGGCATTCACATATAGAAAAGCTCAACTATACGTGTACATACACTCACTAACACGTTATGAGCATGAAACAAAATCAAATACTCTTTTACTAGGGGAAAGAAATGAATACATTTCCCACCTCAGAAAGCAGAATTATTTATGCAACTGTGTAACAATGTATTCAAGGTCGAGCAAGAAACTGTACTTGTAGAGGACTCAAAAGTCAATATCACACAGTATCAAGATTTCACAAAAAATTTAAAAAACAATTAAGTTTGAGACAGCAGCGACTTAATTTAATAAAATTTAGCTGCTCATTATTATCCTCTTTTTAACAAACATGTTCCATATGATTTAGAGGATGACTATCTAGATATTTTTCATTGAGACTGAAAGAAGTAATGAAACCAAATATCAACTGAAATCTCTCTCTTTGAGCATTTTTTTCCTTTAATAGATGGGTATCATCACCTGTACGAGATCTAATACCCAGGCAAGTGCAAATGTCCTACCTACTTGCAACAGGTAAACCTGGGAAATGACTAATAAATTAAGCTGAAATGGTACTAATTTATTTAGAACCTACAGTTTGTAGAATCTAAATTTTTGGCACCACCAATGTTGATGATCTTTAAGCTCATGAAAGTGGAAGCTCTAGTTTTTTAAATTATATAATATGATTATAAGAATTTTGGATCCTATAAGGGAATAAAAAAGGTAACAACAGAACATATGCATATAAATATGGAAGGGTAAAATGTATTTACGTTAAAAATGAAGTTACTAAATCCTAGAAGATATAAGGTAATTGGAGTAGTGTATCTCCACTTCCTCCATGCATCAATTTATTAAGAAGCTTAAATGAAAAAACCAGGAAATAAATCAGAATCTTGCCATATGCTCAACATATCTACAGTCATGTACTAACCTCCTGTAACATCTAAGGATGTGACTTTTGATTCATGTCCAGCAAGTGTCTTCACAGGCTTAAAATCTCGGGCAGACCAAATCTGAAAATACACCCAAGAAGAATGATATGTAAACAACATAGGAATCAGAAAAGGAAATAAAAACAGAAGGTTAAACTTCAAATTATTATGTAGGAATCACAGTGCTCAGAAAGGACCCACACCTTAGCTGTCATGTCATAGGAAGCAGTTACCAAGAAATATCCTTCCTGAGGCTCAAACTTTACTTCTGAAATGAGGTTAGAATGTGCTGGTATCGTATACAAAGTTTTTCTCTTTCTTAGATCCCAGACTCGACAGGTATTGTCTTCACCTCCGGTGGCTAAATGATATCCATTGGGAGAGAAGCTGATTCCCAAAACCTAAAAAAAGAGATTGGAAGAACATAATTGTATCAGTTAAACATACAACCAAAAAGCACACATGCACATGTACATATATATAATATATAAACTGATAAACATGACTTTATTCCCCCAACACCAAAAAAGGAAAAAGAAAAGTAGATGAGTTTTGAGTCTCACTGGCTTGACATGGCCTTCCAAGGCCAGAATACTTCTGCCAGTTCGAAGGTCCCAAACACGAGCAAGTGCATCCAGTCCACAAGATGCAGCTAGTGATCCATCACGGTGGAAGTCTAGCCCATAGACACTCCTACTGTGACCTTCCTGAAGAAGCAACTCCTCCCCATTTTCTACATCCCATAATCTCCAAGTCTTGTCAAAGCTAGTAGTGCCCAAGTACTTCCCTGAAGGATGGAAGGAAATGCGTGCAAGGCGGTCCAGATGGCCCTCAAATGTCCTCAACAAAGATCCTCTAGTGTCCCACAACCTTGCAGTACGGTCAGCAGAGGCAGTAGCTAGATGGTCATGCACAGGAGAAAATGCGACATCAGTAGCACGCTCTGTGTGTCCATTCAGTGTAAATTCCTTTTCAACATTAGGCATTTTCCACAACTTAGCAACGCCACTTAAAGAACTGATAGAAGCAGACAATATAAGGAATCTGGTCAGTTACATGTACCATTGCAATTTAGCAGCATATAAGTCTTTCAATACCATAATAAGAGCAAAGCCATAGATCAGAGCCTCATTACCAATCATACACCTAGAAGTTTAAGTTGGGAAGCAGGGCAAACTCAATATTTACCTAAAATTCCTCTGTAAGTGTTTATTCCTTTACCCTAGGAAAAGGGAGGGGTGCAACAGCCAATTCGGAGGAATAGACATCATGTACTTTTTCAAATCATTGTAGGAAACCCATCATAATCAGTTAAATAGTGGGTGGGCAAAAAAGTATAAAATTAAATCCGCACTTGAATGCCAATAAAAAGGTTGTACTCCAGACTGTAAAATATAATTTTAGTTGGAAAATGAATGGAAGGAGGGGGCTTAGATCCTTTAAATTTTTTTGATAAGAAAAAAATTATCAAATTTTTTTAGATGATTAGAAATGCTTACATATTAAATATACTGCCCCACAGTTCAAACCCATACACTTCCCCTGCTCCCCCAAGGAAGGTCCCTTAAATTGAACTTGTTCACAGTAAATGGTAAGACATAATGGCTATTAACTCATATGAATAAAGTAACACGTATGTCTAGGCATGCGTGTGGGTACAACTACAGAGAAAGAGAGAGAGAGCAATACCACGTAGCCAGCTTTTCTCCATCTCGTGAGAAAGAACAACCAGAGAGTGGCCGGTCATCCCCAATCTCACTGCAATCAAGCACCAAATTTGCTGCCTGCCCCAGAGCCCAATCCAACTCTGCATCCGTATCTTCATCCGGATCATCCCTTTTCCTTTGCTCACGTCTAATACGCAAAGCTGCCTGCACAAGAGAGTACCTTGCAATATCAACTCTAGCATCCTTAAGAGTCTTTGTCCCTTCTGTATAAAAGGGATATTGAATAATTTCTTCCTCAACATCTGCTTTAGCAGCAGTAGCTGCAGCCTCTTCCTCCTCATGAGCTTTCATCAGTTTCTCCAACTGCCCTTCAGCATCCAGTTTTGCCATAATCATCCGCAGCCTCTCACGTCTTTCCATCTCTCTTTCTCCAAAAAGAGTCATAGGTTCACCAAGCTTGCGAAGACGAGTCCGGACAGCCATGTCATTAGTAGGCACAGCAAGAGCTTTAGCACGACGCTTCATCATAAGCTCCTGTATTGCTTTTTCCTGCCGCTCTCTCACCAGTCTGCTCTCCTCAGATATCTCATATTCCCCAGTTGTACCTGGAGCAGTACGGGTTGGACCCGAATCTTCATTGTCTGAATCCGAGTCACTCTCTCTCACCTCGCCATTTTGCAAAATGGGCGGCCTTAAAACAGGAGGGCGGACGGGGAGAGGTGCCAATGGGCGAATAACCGGGGGAGGAAGAATCGAAGGAATTGGAGCAATAGGAGGAACAATAGGAGCAATAGGAGGCACAACAACTGGTGGAACTATAGGTTGGATTGGCTGAAGTGGAGTAGCATGAACACTGGAAACCAATGTTTGACTATCAGGACCCAAATCAGATGCCTCTGTAGGAGAAGTTGAGCCCGGGTTTTCCTCGTCCACCTCCATGATAGCCTAACCAAGGAAAAATCAAAATCAAAATCAAAATCAGAGCAAAGCATTTATGTTAAATAAAAAGAGCTTATACAGTGAAACCAAACTCTGCTTTACAGTTATTTGCCATGTACAATTAAAAAGCACAGCACAAGATTTACTTATTGGCTTAAACAAAACCAAACCCAGATACAGCCAAACATCTACTCAAGCTAAGCATTCAAAAATGTTTTCTGGGTAAGTGAAATTAACAAGTTGGGAGAAAAAATTAAAAATAAAACAACTTTTGTAATCTCTAACGGGTTTACTCTATCAAACCATTACAAAGAACCTAACTTAACAAAAGAAACAAGCCGAACTAGGCATATTTAGTACCAAAAACAAAAATGGGTTTGCGGAACAGAAGAGGATTTCGAACAAACAGAACTGAAAGTTATGCATTTTCAGTCAGGCAATTCAACAAACAGGTGGTGTGCAATAGTGGAACGCATAAATTGGAAAGTTCGGAGAGCAATCTCACACACCCACAAAAACAAACAAGACTTTACACACAAAATATGTATATGTAAAAGGAAAAACACGTTACCGGTGGCGATTCAGACAGTCAAGACAGTGGCGAAAGATTTCCCCCTCTCTATCTCTCGTAAGATTGTGCTTTCACAAAACAGATGGCCACAGTAAACAGGTGTAGTGTTACGAACTTACAATCAAAAACTAGTCACACGAAGTACTTGTTTTTCTGTTGAAACTCGAACTGAAGATGAAGATGAAGAAGAAGAAGAAGAAGAAGAATGGAGCTCAAGCAAGTTCGGCCGTTTGGGTTTGTGATTTGGGCCGTGAGTCCACTAATGGAAGGCTGTTTTTTACTGATGGAAGAAAACAACCAACCATAAATACCATAAATTTGAGGGGTGAATTTTGTAATTTATAATTTGAAAATGTTTTTAAATTTTGTAATTTTTTTTATTAAAATTGCATTTTATATTAAGTGATATTTTTGTAAATAATGTAATATGTGGTTAAAATTTGTTTTAGTAATTTTTACAAACAATTCAACCTCTATACAGCTTAAATAACATAAAGAAGAAATAAATATAAATAAATCCATCACTTATAATAGAAAAAATATATAATATTTTTTTAAGAAAAAAAAATACAATACTTTAATAAAATAAGTAAAGTTTAATTTTATTAAGAACCTACCAACATTATGCTAAGAATGTGACATAGTTTTACTCTTTTAGATATTATTAGATATTAACATAGATGAGTGCTTTGTTTTTGTTTTTTTTTTTTGTCTACTTTATTACTTTAAAAATATAAAGTTTAAAAATTATATTGGGCCTTTTATTTTATTTTTACAATTTTAATAGAAAAAAAATTCTAGTATTACAACAAATTTGAACAATATTTTTACAACAATATTCTTTATTTTGAGTTATGGTAAATCCTGGTATAATCTTTTTTTTTTCTTTTATTCATTATATTTTGAGTTATGGCGGGTAGACATCTTGCTTGTTCTTGTTGTGACTTGTGAGGATTTATTGACTCCATAGAGCTTCAAAGGTAATAAGTTTGATAATAAAAAAAATTATTATTATAAAAATACCTTATACATGCAAATTCCACTATATTCACAAACAGAAATAGAAAAAGTTTCTCTCCAAACTAGTTTGGAGAGAAACCCTTTAAACTTATCAAATAATTTTATATTGAGTTTGAAATTTGAAAATTTAACCGTTGGATTGCATGTTCTTATTATATTATTCATGCTTGCAAAATTTCAAGAAAATCAAAAATTAATTGCTATGTCATCAAACAAATGTTAAAATTTCAAGTTTTTGTAATCTAAAATTGTGTATAAAAAATAAGTTCATTGATCAAATAGTAAATAAAATCCGATTTGAACGAAATTTGATATGCATGTTAAGAACATAAGGAACATGAAATTCAACGGTTAGATTTTCAAAATTCACACCTAAAAAAAGATATATAATAAGTTTGAAGGGTTTCTCTCCAAACTAGTTTGGAGAGAAACTTTGTTCAACAGAAATTCCATGTACAATGTTTTAACTTGGTCCTTAACAATTAACATTGGCATATCATCTGGTTAGATGTGCGTACCATATTGTATGTTTACACTTTTTTTTTTCTAATTCTATTTAATGAGCGAAACAAATTTTACTATTAGAAAGTTCTATGTGTTATTAAAATCCTTAAAATAAAAATGAGAAGGTATTAAAAAGAATAAGAAAATAGCCCTGTCGGGCCTGGTTGTATGGTGTGCTGATTATCTTATTTATGTTTTGTCATGCAATCATGCAAGCCTAGTTTTGCTTTTGCCAACCCTCTAGCACTATTTCTAGTGCCAACACGCCTCAGTCCCCAATGACCCATTCTGTAAAAAAATTTGTTGTTCATCTCTTTCTTTCATGTAGTTTGTGGATAAGTACTAAAGTTGCTTCTTTTGTGGAGTCAAAGAGATAAGAGGAGAGGATCAGAATAATGAAGCAAGAGTGAAAGGGAGAGTGGGTTATGGAAATTCTTCGGAATTGGATGATCGGAAAGAAAAACTCGTTGTAGAAATATTCTTTCCAAGTCCTCTAATTTCATTGGTTTCCTATTATTCCTCCCTTTCACTTACTTTTCCTACTTTGGTTAATGGGTTTCTAGGACATCTTAATTGGTCAGGTGCTCTTACTTCGTTGGTCACCCTTTCATGTCTATGTCACCATTCTTGTACTTATTAGTCCTACTAGTCTCTTCTCCATTAAAAGTTATCTGGGTGCTTATCAAATTGTAATTTTGACCCATATTTTCCCAGATTTTGAACCTTGTGCAATCTTAGGGTCTGTTTGGATAGAACTTATTGCTGAAAACTGAAAATACTGTAGCAAAATAATTTTTAAATTGGTAAAAAATACTGTTCATGCCAAAAGTTACTGTTCATTGGCCTAAAATCACTGTTCATGGCCAATGAACAGTAACAAACCCGTGTAAAAAAAAAAAAAAAAAAACTCTGGACGTGGACGTGCGTTTGCCTATCCAAACGCCCTCTTAGTTTGAGCCAAGTCTGAGTCTTTATACTAAAGAATTGGTGTGGTGGCTGTGTATCAGTGTATTGTTGCAAGTTGACTGTGAAACACTAGTAGGTGGTTCATGGACTAATAGTTTTGATTTGGGTTTTCCTTACTGGTTGAGTTATGAGTGTACTGCCAAAGTTTTAGTTTCAATTCGGTTTATTGGTAGAGCCGCCAAGGTGGCCTTGGAAATTTATCACAGAGGATACAAATTGTTTGCCTTCTTGGTATCTGTTGGTGGCAAGACTGGAATTGTCCATTTTGTATTTTCTTTGAAATATAATTTAGTTCTTCTGTACTAATAAGTAATGTAGAGCTTACTTGAATAACATTCTCTCCTTATGGTTCATTGGGAATTTTTCTCCATTCGTGGAAGCGTTTTGCAAACAGAAGTTTTCTCTTTTATTTTATTCGTCATAATTTTAAAATTGTGAATTTGGACTTCCAACAAAATTTTAGATTACTGCTTTATTTTCATTACTTATATTGAATTTCAGAATTCTCTTCAATTATAATTTATTTTCTTTTTTTAATGCTAAATATCCAATTTTGATATGCATAATTTTACAATTCCATTCTGCATTTATGTGATAATGCAACTTCCCTCAATATAAGCCCTTCCCGAGCTCTTTTATGTCTTTCCTGTTGTCTTTTCTGATATTAGCCCTGCTCTGTTTGTTAGTAGCATTCTTGTTGATCATGCATTATCCCACACTTTTGAGGCATTAACTTTGTCTATTACAAATTATAGACTTTACAGTAGTAATATTTTGTGTGCTTTCTTCCATTGAAAGTTGATATTTTAAATTCTAAACTCAGATATAGAGTTCTTGCAAGTTGCAACCTAATTTATGTTGATTGCAACTTTTTCTTGGGCAGATTTTCAAGTATTTGAGGAAGTCCTCTGCTATAGCTCAAATAATTTCTGGGATTGAAAATGGTCTCCAAGTGCCGCTTGTCTCATTTGATGCCACTGATCCAACTCTTTCTGCCCTCCAATTCCCATTCTTTCTCCAATCACACAAAGTGATTACTACCAAATGGCTGCTATGGCTGATTTTTAGTTGACTTTTATGGATCAAAAGAGATTGCCATCTTTGTTGATGATGATTATGCAAGGAACGGGATATCTGCTTTAGATGATGAACTTGAAGAGAACACTGAAGATTGCTCAAAAATTGCCTTTGCCAATCCAGTTTGATGTAGGAAACATCACTGATATGCTCAATTAATCTAAATTGATCAGTCCGGGTGTCTATGGAACTAGTATTTGATGGAACCTTCTCATCTCCTCTCTTTCCAGTGGGTCTTTGAAACAGTCTTAAATTCACGTTTGTTTTTTCCTTTCTATTTTGACAGATGTCTTGCATACGCTTCCCACAACATGAAAATGACAACTTCCACTCACCTTCGTGACCATAAATAATAATATCAACTGCATGAAAGCAACACAATTCTTTGACACCCCACACAAGTGACCATTACTTTTTGCAATGCTATGAAAATTCAATTGTCAAGACAACAAATAGAAAATGGGGACAAAAAGGCAAGCTACTTGACAATTGTAATCAAATTCTTTAACTGTGAGTACATCCAGTTAATCTAATGCACATTTGAAAATAACAATGAGACAACAACAAACAAAGAAGTAAACAAAAACCTCCCATTACTTCTTCTTTCCTGCTTTCCCTTCCTTTCGTCTAACAATTTCATCAGCATATTTCACACCCTTACCTTTATACGGTTCTGGGGGTCTCCATCTCCTAACAGAAGCAGCAAATTGACCAATAGCACTTTTGTCATATCCACTGACAGTAATTCTGGTGTTGTCTTCCACTTTCACTTTTATGCCATCCGGGATTGCCATCCTAACTGGATGAGAGAACCCAAGATTTAGTACCAAGTCTTTTCCTTCTAACGTTGCTCGATACCCAACGCCAATCAGTTGAAGTTTCTTCTCGAAACCTTTCGATACTCCCACCACCATATTGTCGGTAAGTGTCCTAACCAAATTGTTTTATAAGAATCAAAAGATTAATTAAGAATACTACAAGGAAACTGCAGGAGTAATGCCAACCCCATGTGTACAAAAAAAAAAAGAAGAAGAAGAAGAAGAAGAAGAGAGAGAGAGAGAGAGGAAGGGGCAGAGGGGTGATGAATACTTAAACCAATTTACATTGATAGCAATGGTTAGTATGAATGGTCTGTTAAATCAATTTTCTCATGGATAGGCAAGCATCACGAGTGGGTATGCATCAAAATGTGCAATTCATAGATGCTTATGCCCCCTACTTCGGATTTCATGGATTTGCTGAGCCTGATGTTTGTGATGTTATACAACGATCGTCATGACTTATACTGGATGTTTCTATGCAATGCCCATGAATAGTTTGCTCATTCAAGAGAAACATTTATGAAAGTAACATTCATTCCCACTATGTTTTTCTTTAGCAGTACATGTGAGACACATCTATGACTACTCATGCATATTTTTGCTCAACAAAGAAGACTGTCCATGTAATATATAAATAACTCAAATGGGGATATACAAATAAATGAGCATTTATTCAAGCCAAAGAAAAAACCAGAATTTTCATTCCCCTGACATCTACACCATCATATAAACTATAAAGCCACAACTCCAATTTCTCTTACTCATAGTGAGTTGGCTTCTATCCTATGAATGGTAATTTCACCAATTCAAACATCTAAATCAGTTTTATGACATTAATTTTTGCCTTATAAATTCATCAAATTTCATATGCATTCCTAGTGCTGATAGGCAAGTAGTTCATAAGATAAATGAATCATACTAGCTTCATGGAATAAACAACAAGCCACATCATAATTGGTACAATTAAATTTGCTCTCCAAACGGAGAGATACACAAGTGCTAGAGTGTAGCTGCATGCATGTATACAAAAGTCTGCTAGTGTGCATGCCTATGTGAATACTTCTTACTCTCCTTTTTTTTTATTGGGTCCAGAAACCACTACTTGATCCTCAGTGTGTACTTCTTACCTTATGGTCAAATTCTTTAAATTTCAAATCAAAAGTTTTTTTTTTTTTTTACTAATTAAATCTTAAACCTTGAGATAAAATATAGACGATGGGACACTTTCCATAACAATTAACAATAGAAGGCCAAGTTCCTACACAATAAGACTAACAAAGTCAAGTGCCAAAAACAACTCAAAAATACAAACTGCAACCAATGAGAGAGAGAGAGAGCATCAGAGATTGAATGATGATCTCTAGATTCTCAAATTTATAGTGGGGGAATAACCTTGATCAAATACTTTTCTAATGCAAAGTCTCTCCCCACCTTCCCTCTCTACACAAACACACAAATTTAGAAAAGAGCCATGAAGAATTTAAGAATAAAGCCAAGAAAATAAAAAATATAAAAGCCTATTAGTATTAGGATTCAAGGGATAAACATAATCATATTATAAAATATCAAAAGAAAAGGCAAAGTGTTAATGCCAAAAGGATAGAAGAATTTACCTGAAAAGCCCATGCATTTGGTTGGCCCTTCTAGTTTCCATTGCTTTTTTGACCTTGAGAGTACCAGGCTCCTCCTTTTCAACATTCACTTCTCGTGGATAGGACTGTGAAAGTTCCCCTAAAGGACCCTTTACTTTTAAAAACTGACCTTCCAAAGTGATTGTCACATTGCTTGGCACTTGAATTGGTTGCTTTCCTATTCTTGATTCTTTACACACCACAGTTTTCCTCAGGAAACCAACACGATTTACAGGAACACTAGAAACACATACTTCATTTTTCTTGCCCAAAAATACAGTCCTCAAATTGCTGAAATATGATAGTAAAGGAGTTGGCTCAAAATTTCAAATATTCCATGCTTGAGTAATAAGTTTACCATCAAGTGAAGTAAGTCTAGTATTACAGAAATCATTATCAAATTTTTGTCCAGATATAATAAAGATTCCCCAAATACACTGTCTTGCTTATACATGACGCATAATCCTCTGGTTGATTGTTGATAAAATGCAGGAAGGAAATGAATATGTAGACCAAGGAAAACCAATATCTGCACTCTGCTGAGCCTAAAGATTGCTATTGGCGAAGTTGAGTTGAGTTTCTCAATAAGTTTTGAAAACAAAACAACAAAAAAACGTAAGGCTCATAGTGAAATTTTCCCTTTTCAATATTTTGTCCAGGAGTATCACAACCATTGATTATAACAATAAATCAATCAACTATGCTTGTTTCCACTTATCAAAAAAAAAAAACTATGCTTGTGTCTAAAACAATGTTGACAGGGAAATTTTAACATACCATCAAAAAAAATTTTTTTACATATTCTCTTATTATTAAACCACTGAACCTATTCATACAAGTCTATACTACAAGCTACCTTAGGAGTTAAAAACCTACTTCTAGAATTCTAAACCCTCAAAGTCTTAAGCTATTGTACAAAGGAACAGACTTCTGGTACAAAAGCATGTCATATTTTACAGAAAGAAAAAAGAAAATCAAGAACTTCCATAAACTAAACAAATTCTAGTTGGGAAATAACACATGAAACAATATAATATCCCAAAGTTGTGGAAAATAGGTACAATTGTCTATGACCAAAAAAAAAAAATCCACTATAATGTATAAACAGTCATACTATCAACAGACTAGAGCTACAATTATTTCGTGTGAAAGGGATAGCTTTCTTCAACACAGTAACTTAATGAGTTAAGGAGGAGCCATTTTCCAAAGACACAATGAGATACAAAATTCCATCAAATCAAGCATTCAGCTTTCTTTCAATCAAAGAAGACCCATCAAACTGACTCTAAATAAAAACAAGTTAACATCATATCAGCATAAAAATTCGATGCCATTTTGGAAAAATTAATGCCATTATCCTAAGGTAGCTTAACTGAAACCCCATGTAATGACAAATAAAAAAGGTTCAAAATTCAAAATTTCTCAAATTTCTTATAAAATTAAAGACACCCAGAAGCCTAAAATGGATTTTTAAGTGCACCTGCAACTACAAACAAATATTATATACCTCCACACCTCACAAAAACGAAAACGAAAACGCATTAAAGCAACACAAGTATGTAAGAAGCTGAGCATAAAAAAAAAAAAATAGTATAAGATAGAAATAGAGAAGATTTGGGTATTGGGTACTGACCTGGTTTGAAATGAGGAGTTGAGAGAGGAAGTCATTGTTAAGAGTTATAAAGAAAGCATCAGCTAAGGTTTTAAGTGTTATCTCATGAAGTAGAGAAGAAGAAGAGGCCATCCGAATGAACTGTGTTTATGTTATCCACTGGTACCTGTTTTTGTTTTTTGAAATGACGGAAATACCCTTTATGAGAGGAGCGAAATGTCGAAGTTACCCTTGTGTTTAGAGCTACTACATGTCACCGGTTTGGTTTTTTTTTTTTTTTTTTTTGGGAATTTGATGGTGGTAGTTGGTAGGTGTGAGCAAATCATTACCGAAGCTGACTCAATTGACCGGCGCCGATGACACCGTCTCGACACTAGCGCCAATCGAATGAGCTGAGGCCAGTGTTCGGAGGGCGAAGCCCGTTCCAATGCCGATGCGGTGCAGTCACCGAATCAAAGAATCTGAAACCGATCTACACCGAACCGAACTGAACCAATCCAGTATACCAGTATTCGTTTCTCCCCCAATTTGGATACAGCGTTGTTTCACAGGTTCTAATTTTAATTTTTTTTTTTTTTTATAGTAAAATGACGTCGTATCATATGGGTGTTATTAAAAAAAACAAAAACAAAAACAAAACGGTGCGTTTTATGCTAGGTTTTCAAATTCTCAAGGGGTCTAAATTCATTCTTTTGTCTCAATATCCTTTAACTCTCTCTCGCTCTCGCTCTCGCCTCTAACCTAATGTAGCAACGCTCGCCTGAGCTCTCGTCGTCGCTCACCAGTCACAACAAACCAACGGTAAGCCTCTGCAGAATCCTTTAACTCTCTCTTTCGTGTTTTGTCTTCGTGATTTCACTGATTTGTCTTCGTGTTTTGTTTGTCTTCGTGTTTTTTCCTTTTCATTTGTTTGGGAAAGCATGAATAATTAAGTTGGTTTGATTAAGTTTGGGAAAGCATGAATGTCTTCTTGTTTTATTTTTTTATTTTTTTATGAAGTTGGTTTGATTAAGTTAAGGTAGTGATTTTTATATAAGACTTTAATAGTGGAAACTGGAAAGACTATTATATTATATAGTCTAATACTTAGCTTGTTAGCCCCCAAAAAAATAAAAAAATAAAAAAATACCATACTCTAATATGTCTTATTGTCTTTAATAAATTAATATGTCTTAGGGTTATAACTAACTTACTTTAATATGTATTAAGTAACTTACTTTAGTCCCACTTACTTTAATATGTCTTAACTAACTTACTTTAATATGTGTCACAGTCTACTAAGTACTAATAACCTTTTTTTATAAAAAAAAAAATCAAAACAAAAACAGATTGTTAATGTTGCAAATCAAACCGATCAAACCGATTAAACTGACCCGATCAAACCGCACCGCTATAGGTCGGAAAACCAACCCTAATCGGTATGCATCGGTTTTAATTATTACAAAACCAATCCATATCGGTTCAGTAACAAATTAAAAAAAAAACCAACCCAACCGAACCGCGCACACACCCTCTAGTTGGTTTTAATTTGTGGTTGAAGAGAGAAACAAACAAAGAGGAAGAGAGAGAAGAGAATGAAATGAACAAAAAAAAAATTTGAATAGTGTTGGATTTGAGGTGAAAAATAAGAAATAGGATGTTGGCTTGGGTGAATTGTAAAATGGTATTGTAAAGTAAATAAAGTAACTCTTTTTTGTATTAAAATAGGTATTTTTATACAAACTCAAATGTGAATACTCTAAGCAAGCTATTATTATAATTTTTTTATTAGATCAAATTAACAGGTGTCCACTTAATGATTCATTTTAGAAAAAATTTAATACCACTCTCATGAAAAGTCTCTTAAAATATTTCATAAACCAAACATACTCATTAATTTCTCCCTTATATTATTATTATTATTATGGACTAAGTTTAAAATGACCGTATAACCTTTACATTTTCACAGTCAAGTCATTTTTTATTTATTTTTTAGTCATCTTTGATAATTTACATCCAAAATAATAATTTTAATAGCAGAGAACTTGAAGACTGTTTTCATACAACAATTTTTACAAGTTTTCCCGAATGTTTAACTATGGTTTTCAAAATAATGTTTTCAAAACTAACATCTACAAAAAATGCACATTTTCAAACAACCAATCCAAATGGACCCAGGATTAGGCCTGGCCCAGCCCAGCCCAGTCAAAAAAAGCAGAGAGTTGGAATAGTATAGAACAAAAAGAATCCACAACGTGTTGTTTAAGAATTAAGAGTAACTTTTGATCCACAACGTGTAGTTTAAGAATTAAGAGTAACTTTTGATCAATGCTTTACATTCTCAATGGACGGCACAAGTAATTTTAAGAATATTTCTTATTATCAATCAATGAATGAATGAAGAATATAAAGCAAAACCCTTTTTTTCTCTTTCCATTTAGAATCATACTTTATACCAAAGTGATGTGATCTTTCCACTTTTTAAAGCAACTCAGGTTGCCTAAATTCCTTGTCATGTCATGTGCATCTCTATCAATTTAACCTTGCTCTCACTTTTGTGGACAACAATGTATTTTTATGGACTATAATATTCAAATTAATTTTACTTCAACTTTTTCTTTTTTTGGATTACTTCAAAAGCATTAGGTAAGACCAAATTTCAGAATAAGTATTAACCCTTTAACCAAGTAGTTAATTACTTAATTTAGAAGTGGAATTATATAAGTTGAACAGTGAACACAAATGGGTCAGAAACCTCTCTAAGAATGGGCACAAGCTAAATGGGTCAAAAACTTTGATAGAATAGTGTGTTATTTTTCCATATCAAAACTAGGAACACATGGGTGAAGACCAAAAGTGGAATGTTAAATTAGGAATTTAGAAGCAATAGGAGGTTCTCGTCTAGGACACAACACTTAGATCTTCTTTTTTTTAGGATGTAGAAGAAATTTAAGCACTAATTAGAACATTAGCATTAGGCGTGCTAAATTTTAGCATATTAGCATAGCAAATAGCAAAAATTGAGCTTCATATATTCCATATGTTAAAAAAAATTCAGCGTTAGTAGAAGTGTACATTATCATGCGCTAATATTTTTTTTTTCTTTTCATTTTCTCTCTCCTCTCACATGTTAGGTATCTTATTTTGCGGTTGAATTTTTTTTTTTTTAAAGGTCAGGTTTTCTACTTTGTGGCTGAGTTTTATTTATTATTATTAATAAAAAATGATTTTTAATGGTGATGTGTTAAAATTAAAAGATATGATGTGAAGTGTATTGTCAAATGTTATATTAAAATCGATAAAATAACTTCTTTCTAGATTAAAAAGGTACTTTTTATTTTTTTGAACAATTAATGCTATTACTCTACAGAATAGTTTGCATGTAGCAGCCTAGCTTAGGTTTTCCACACTTGAGATTGAGTTAAATGTGAAAAAAAAAAAAAAGGATAAATCAACATGTCCTATCAAGTTATTGCATGCTTCTATAATTTTTGTTAATAATTGGATAATTGCAATAATGGAATAAAGAGGATCAAACATAGTCGTATAAGAAATCATATTTTGAGCAGTGTAAAGCCACTATTATTTTATTGGTTTGAAATGGATAGTTTTCTTCAACACTATACTAGGCCGGCTGCAAACAAATTGAAGGGAATAAACTTTCAAAGATTACCTTAACCGGTCAACGATCCATTTTCCAAAGACCACAGAGGTACAAAATTCCATCAAATCAAGCAATCAGCATTCGGTCAGAATGAGGTAATACAGCATGGATGCATGTTTCTTCCTACTCACACAATAAATTTCTACCTTTGAAGTCCACCTATATGTGAGAGGAAGAAAATATGTACCTAATACATGGTGTATTTTCACACCAAGAATTATGAAGACTCATCAAACTAACTCAAATAGAACAAGTGCATTGTGCAGCCATACAAATTGGATGTCACTTAAATAATAATTATAAAAAAAAAAAGAGTTTTACTAGCATATTTCCTGAGGGCTTAGATAAATGACTAACTTTTTTTGTTTACGATTTTTCATAAAATATTTTCTTATGGTATACATTAGTAAACTATTTTAGAAACATTTTTATGAGAAAATGAAAAAATGATTTGAATTTTTTGACTTTTTTTTCAATTTCTCATATAAAATTTCCTAAAATAGATAATTAATAGATGTTCTTAATAAAATCAATAAGCCTCTAAGTCACATCAATCTTCACAAAATAGTTTACAACCATTAAGATGACAAATTGTGAATGATAAACGATAAAATGATATCAATGGTAGATTTAGATAAGAAACAATAAAAATATATCAACTCAGCTGTGGTGATAAATTATTGTGCTTGTAGTGTTATTCTAAAAATATTATAATGTGATCTTGAGATATCTAAAATCGTATTTTTTTGAAGTACAACTTTTAAAATCTTGTTTGGAAATCACTTTTTTTTTTAAACTTGGACTATGTCCAGTGCATCAGTTGCACTAGACACGTTAAGATGCAGACACATATCCATATCTCACTATGTCCAATGCATTAATGCAATAAACACAAGCCACGTCCTTTTTTTTTTTAAACAGCTTCTTTAAGTTTTTTTTTTTTTTTTTTTTTCATTCACAGTTTTTTAAATCAACTAATTTTCAAAAGTGGAAAAATAAAAAATTTGTACCGAAAGGGCACTGTTTGGAAAAAAAAAAATTCTAAATTTCCCAATATACTGATAAGAAGCATACGCACGCTCGGATTAAAACATGGTATCAAAGAGTTGAAACAATATAGTGATGATTTGGCTAAGAGAGGACCAACCTAACAAGGCAACAAGAAGACCTTATTTTATTTTGAGATCCTTAGATGTGTTTAGTGAGCATTTCAAGCTGGAGTTTTTCCCTGTTCACATAGCCATCAACAACATTGAACATTCCTCACCAAACCAGACCATTTGTAGCTCAAATCATAGTACTGAACAATTGGATCCATCTCAACTGTAGTTTAAAGGTGATACGTGACATAAGAGCCTTGTAACCAAATGACACTACTTAATTTCTCCTCCTTTCCGACTTGTCGTAACTCGTAAGTAAAAAATAAAAATAAAAATTTGGTGACAAAATTAAGCAAATGAAAAAACCATGAAACAGAACAAACTGGATCCAATCCAATCGCTGGTTTTTAGGTGGAAGATATTAACTTTCCTTCCCAGACCAAATAAGGAAACAAAAACAAAGGGGAAAAATTTTCTATATGAACATTTAATTTCATACTTCGGATGATAATCTTGATGAACTTTACATTCAAAACTAGAATTTATCTCAACCTAGCAATAGCATCCTCGACATTGACATTTAGATTGTCATAGACAGAACAAAGCATTTTATGACAGTAAAGTTTATAAAATAAACATAATAACAATGCACCCTACTATCCCATTGCCTTGAACCATGTTCAGAAACTGCAATGAATCATCCCAAGCATTCTGCAAAAAAATGCAGCATAAACTGAACATGGAGGACTCTGCTTCAATTACACTATTAACACTTATCCCTTCCGCAGAATAAAAGAATAGAACTCACTCAAGTAGACAACATATTATATACTCAAAAGCGTACGCAAAACTGATTTCTCCCAACTTACTGGAATCGCCGCTCTCCTGAATCCATAATGGCATAACCGCAAGAGTTCCACTGCCTCGAGGCAGGTTTATTATCTACCACATATGAAAAATTTGCCTTCTTCCTTCCCCTACCATTTCTCCATTCATTATTACCCCTTTGATAGTCATTGCCCGCAAACCTTGAGGTTTTATACCTTGACATGTACCTAGGAGAGCCTTGTTTTTTCCTGCTATTATCATCATTTGTTCCCCAGCCACTTCTTCTATTATAAACATTCTCCGCCACATTATAATTATTCTCCCACTCATAACAATTGTTTTTCCACTTATTCCATGCTGGTGAATCATTTGGATGACTTCCCCATCCATAATCTTTCATGGCTCCATTATCCTGACCATTACTATTTTCCCAAGGATTATTGTCATTATCCACTTTGCGGTCCCAATCCTCATTTCCAGGATGCCGGGACAAGTCAGCAGCTTTTTGTAATTCCTCTTCATCTTCTCCCCATCCAGTGCAAGAGAATGATTTATTCAAGAGCGAATCACCAAGAATCACAACCTTCTCATCTTTATTTCCCTCATCATGAGTCTCTTGCTCCTGTTCCAAGTCCAACAGCAACTCTGGATCTATGCTGGAGTTCCAATCTACTTTGTCAATATAGATATCAGGATCAGGCAATGATATGTTACAGGGAAGGCCGTTAATCCCTGCCCAATATCGTTTTTTTGCATTGCAAAATGCCTCCTCACCAGCAGAGTCATTCCATTGAACAACATTGTCATAAAGATACATACATTTCTTGGTTTCCAAGAGCTTTCGCCATGGAACTGAACCAATTAATAAGCAGAATTCCTTTTCCCAGGAAGGCACGGACGACTGCCAACTATCTGAAACCAAATGAGCAAAAACGTAAATTGAATTACACATGCAAGGATCCACTATCATACTTAAAATCTATCTCTTAGAAGAAGGTAATAGCAGAGTTGACAGGAATAGAAAGTGACACAATAAATTCAATCATTGGAACCTTCCTAGTGCCATCACTATTATTCATTGCAGGTGGGCTCAGCCCCTTGGACCATGGTAATGCATCTTATAAGTTTAACTAAATGTAGAATACAGGTATATAACAAATCCACAGAAGAAACAAGCAGAATATGACAATAGATAGGATAACTAGGATAACTCCATCATGGATTCCATCCTTCATCAGCATCATTTTCCATTTCTGAAGAACTTCCCACATCATTAACTCACATTTTCAAGAACCACATCCAACAAAAACATCAATCTTTCCACATTTGTTTATCTTATGTTACCCACATTGTGTTAAACAACCAGAACTCAAACCAGGTACCAAGTAACATATACAAATCTTAAGATCTCTTTAGACTCACCTTAACTCATGATTCATCAGAAAGTCACAAACATCAGCAAGCACCCAAACCTACAACTCTCCAGTAAATTCAACCAGTGAAGTTCAAAATACAGAGGAAGCCCCACATGGAACTACAGAATGTGAATTTTCTTCCCAAATCGTCACATGAGTAACAAACACCAGAAACATGAACCGAACAAGACAAGCAAGACAACACCCACTAACATCCATCCCCCCCCCTAACAAAATCTACTTGGAAAAAACTAAAAAAAAAAATTGGATTTTTTTTTTTTGGGTGGAGATGGTCTCAGCTAACGCCTCTTACTCTCTTCCTCTTAAACAAAGTTGTACCATCTTAAATGGCCTCAGATCATTGTAAATATAAACCATCAAACATAAATAAATACAGCCTCATGGCCAAAAACCTAAATAACATTCCAAATTTAGGTTGCTACATAACAACACTTCTAGGATGTAACAACCCCTCCAATCTCCAAAATCAAGTAACAAACACAAACCTTGCCTACAAGACGGACATGCTCTTCTTTCAATACCTTAAGATCAGATAGAAACCGCGTCAAAACTGTTAAACAAACCCATTTTGTCATTACCTAAAACCCATAAACAACAAACATTTCAGAAGATCGCAGATTATAACTAACCTTACAACTTAGAATAAGGACCAAAGAGATAATAACAACAAATCCACACGCAAACAGAGACGGCTATATCAAATTCCAAGAAAACCCCACTTTCTTGAAACAAGAACCCATTAAAGAAAAACTATTTACACAGAAAAATCATAACCTGATTTTAGTAGTTTCCAGTGTAAAACTAGAATCTTGGAACAAAACAAATAAGAACCCAGAAAAAGAAACATACCCAGAGGTGGTTTCCTGTTGTGTGATCTTGTGCCCTGAGGTTCATTATGATGAATTCCACTGGGTTGTCTCTTCCAACTACCCATTACTTTTTTCTTTAAAAAAAAACAGTGAAACCCCAAAGACAACAAAAAACCAAAGGAACCCCAAGAAAAAACAGTGTGTCAGAAAATGGGTTTTTGAGCAACAAACAAAATCTGCAAAAATCTCTAGAAAATAGAAGAGTGTTGGGTTTGTTTGGCAGATTTGTCAGAAGGGTCTGATAGGGTTAATCAATCAAAGAGTTTTCTTTTTTTTTTTTTTTTGGGGAGGGTGGTGTTGTAGAAAAAGTGATGATCTATATAAAAAATATGAGAACTGGTCCGAGGTTTTATTAGATACGTTATGAGTGTTGCTTGGAAGTAAAGCCCCTAGTTTTAAATAGTGTGGTGTAGGAATTTATATTTATATTATTTTCAATATTCATTGCTTTTTGTTTGAAACTTTAAAGTTTGAATTACTATACTGTTCATGAAAAAATTTATTGAAAAAAGAAAAAAAAGAGAATTACTATACTGGTCTGGTCTGGACTGGTCCATCCTTTGCTTTGTTTTTTTGATAAGGACTTCCACTGATTGGTGAACACCACGCCGCCATAAGTGCGTGTTCTTGTTGTTCACCTCACACAAGGATCTCTTTATATTTTTTTTTTCTTTTTTTTTTCCTTTTTAAAATATTAAGTATTTTACACACAAGGAAAAATGAGAGAAAATTTTAATAGGGATACTCACCGAAAACTGACCCACCCACCCAAATTGTCCAAGCTGACCCGAAAGTCGGCCAACCCGGCGCCGATGACGGTCAGCAGCAGGTTGTCACCACCAAAAACCGACTTAAGCAGGTCGGAAGACAGGTTTTCTTCTCCAAAACTCGATTTGACCGAAGAGATAAAAGTTTTCGCTCAAATCTTTAGCTTGAGGTGGTGGTTTTTGCTTCGATCTTGTGGTTGTCACATAGATCCGACGAAAAATCAACAGATCCAGCAAAGATCCAATAAAGATTTGACGAAGATCTAGTGGTTGAAACTCACTTCGACTTCGACCGACCCGACCATTGTCCACCGGAGACCGATTCGACTCGACCCAAGATTGTCGACGGCGGGTCGTTCAACCTTCCACTCTATGTGAGCAGGTCGGTTTCAGGTTGGGCACAAACTTGACTTGAATCGACCCGTGGACACCCTTAGTGGTGTATATCCAACATGGCATAAATTTTTATATACCTAATTACTCACAACTTGGTAGATTTACCAAAGAAAAAGCAAATGTCTATTTACTCTAACCATGTTTTCATTTTACTTTTTTGGGTAATCTACTTTTTGAAGTTTTGATACTTACTGAAAAATGAAGTTTTCGTCCAAACCCTATATATATGTGTGTATTTTTTATACAATCTTATAAAATTATTTTTAAGATTACATAATATGCTAATAATCTAATTATAATAAAAGAAATAAATTAACATATGTAACCATTTTTTAGTCTCAAATTTGTCTTTCAAATTCATTACATATTTACTCATACTTTTATTTATATATTCTTTTCTCATTTTTGTTTTGTCATAACCCATTTGCCAAACAAAGTCTCACAAAACCCTTTTTACTACAATTTTAAAATATTGAACAAAATGAAACGTGTATTTATGTACCATATATATTCTATCCTATAAATTGATAACTACTATTTTTAGATGAAATCATTACTAATATCATGTTTATAGCAAATGTTAACAAGCAATGAGCAATGCTTGTTAAGGTTAAAATAATCATAAAGTATTGATATTAATTGTAAAAAAATTTATCTCACCATATTTATTAATTTACTTGGGAAGGCCTCTTGAACTAATGAAACTTTGCAATGATTAGAGCGCAGATCCCATAATGGATAGGGTTTTTTTTTTTTTTAAGGGAGAAAAATAGAAGATAGAATCTATTACAAATTACAATGGAAAGTGATTCTCAAAAAAAAAAAAAATTACAATGGAAAGTAATCAAACAGGAGATCCGTAATCCGTTGATGAGGTGGGTAAAGTTTTGGGCCTTTGGGATATGCACTATGCCAAAGGCGAAAAATTATTCAAATAATCTTCTGTCTAAATATTCTATCTTTTTCTTTAGATTTTTCTTTAAATAAAACAAAAAAATTATGGTATATAATGATAAATAGTAATAAATTTATGCACATATTTTTTTTTATAAATTAGTAAGGTGATAAATTATAATTAGCAGATAATAAAAGTGGCGATAGTATCCTATTCAAGTGGAATTGGTGTTAAACTTGTTCACCAAACACAACTTTTCTGGTGAGCAAATTGTGAAAACATAGAATAATGTCCAAACTAGGTTGGAGGTTACTACACTCATGCATTTATAGAAGCCTATTAATCGATTTTGCATAATAGAAATTTTTTTATATGAGCATAAATTATTTGATGTAATAAAATGATTAATACTAAGAATAGTTTTATTACATAGAGTTTACAAATTAATGTGCCACTAATTATCAAAAAATAATTCAAACATTCAGTTACAAGGTAGTTGAAACCTATCAATCACATCCATTGTCATATTAGTTTGTAAGGTTTATGTAGTCAAAGTTGTAGTACTTTTAACATTTCCAAACAAAATATAAATAGAGTTTATATACAAATTGGTTTGGAGGAAATTCCTCCAGCTCACTATGTTGCAACTCAAACAACCATTCATATGTACTTTTAATTGCAAAACATATTTAATGAGCTACATAATTTGTTTGAATAATTCAATGAATCATGTAACTTATTTAAATAACTTAAGGAGTTGTGTAATTTATGGCTTTATGAATCTTTATATAACCAAATTGGAGGAAATATTTGTCCATAAAATATTTTCTAATTGTGAAATGTATTATGATATTAAATATGGGAGCAATGCTACAAACTATTCTACAACATTTTTACAAAAAATGTTGATGTGGCCAACCTCTTATTGGTTTTCCTTTAAGCTCACTGTTAATATCATATTTTTATTTACCAATAATCACTCACCACATTATTAGTTTGTAAAAAAAATTTGTATATCTAGCATTATTCTAAATATGGAATTCATGTGATTGTCCAACGTTAATTATATTATTTGTGGTGTCCTATATGTATGTGGTCCAATTCTCCTTCTCTCTCCCTATTATTTACCTATTAAAAAAGAAGTACAAATAAAGAGGTTTTTCGAATTTATGTAGCAAGTAGAAGTTGTCATCTAATCTAATGATGTGCATACTCTTATAAAAATTAAATCATTAGAAACTAATTCATCATAATATATTAATCTAATAATATATTCAATGTGTTCTAAATCTAGATGATGAATAATCCATGTCTTCAGTTAAAAAGGAAGCAGGTAATACACTTCTAATTTTACAATTATTCTTTAAGAATAGGACATTTTAATCAATTTTTAACTTCTTTATTTAAGTACCAAATGTTTAGGATATTTAAAAAAATAGTAATAATAATGGATGAGAATAAGTTTCTGAGTTGTCATTTATGTTGCAGCACCAAAGGATTTGCGTTTTTATAGAAAAATCAAGTAACTATAGATAAGGTTATTATACTTTATAATATAAAAAATATCCAAACTGATTCAAAGGAATCTCCTTTAACATATTATATAATGACTCGTAAAATTATTTACGTGTTCTATTTAAAAAATTCACAAAACTCATTAAATAGATCATATAACTACAAATATATGTGGATAGTTTTATCAATCTACACGCAATGAGTTGGTCTCCAAATTGGTTTGGAGGTAAAAAAGTTTCCTATACTCTATCCACCTAAGGTTTGATTCAAATCCAATTTGTTAATTTGTGATTTAAAAACTGGTATTTATACATCACCCACTTGAAATTTAATTAATTACTTGTTTGATTCAGGATTATAATATATTCAAATGATAATAATTTTGATATGTTGCTTTATGTGTTTACTTTTTCAAACATGATTAAACTTTAAATGCAAGGGTTTTTAACCTTTTTTTTTTTAAATCGATCTCAAATAGGTAAATTTTAATTTTTTAAATCCTTTTTTAGAAATTTTTTTTTTTAAATCATTGATATATCAAATTTATCCAATAAATATAATGAGAATTAGTCCTTTAATCTAGACTAATTAAATAAATGAACACTTCTAATGGGTAAAGAAAAATTGGTGAGGTTATCCACCCTAATGGACAACCTTGTACCTCTAGATAACCATAAAGAAAATCGAGACATAATCGTCTAGGTCATTAGGTTCATTAAATGACGATAGCTAATGGCCATAACTCTCATTAATTAAACGACTGTTACATTTAGAATAATAACTCTTTTCAATTATGAAAAATGGAGACATTTATGAGTAGAATTGCTACAATTTTAGGTCTATAATCATGATTTTAAAAATCAAAACTGTCAAAAAACTTAAAAAAAAAAAAAAAGAGACAGATTTTTGGTTTCTACCAATTCTTTCCAGGTTTTGATTGAATCGATTCCTAGTTTGATACCTAATTGAACCAATTTGGTTTTTAAAATAGTGCCTATAATGGGAGAATCAAAATTTAAGCATCAAAGTCTTCTCTACTAGGATACATCCTGTTGGTCATTTCGATTAGTTTTTTTTTTTCTTGCAAATTCTAGGAAATCTTCCTAAACTTGGAATTTGGATGAGCAACCTATTGAAAATTTGATATATATATATACTCACACACATATATTGAGCCTAGTTAACAAATTTGCTTAGAACATTTATTAATGGATCATTTAACGAAAGTTTTGATACTACTTTTAAGAAAAATATAAGGGTAAATTATAAATTACACCCTTAAAGTTTGGGTGTATTTGGATTTTACATTTTGAAATTTCAGAATTTAAAATTTAGCTCTTGAAGTTCGGAGGTGTTTGAATTTTACATCTTGACATTTCAATATTTGAATTTTACCACCTAAAATTTGGGGGTGATCAGATTTTACACTCCAAAATTATGAAATTTTAGAGAGTAAAAACCAAACACCTCTGGACTTTAGAGAATAAAATCTAAACTTTTTACCCAAAATATAAAAAAGTTATCAAAATAATCAATTCTTTTTTAAAAAAATTTATAAGTCAATATATATGTATTGTCCGCGTCAAGTGTAAAGCACGCGCATGGGGGAATTTTAGGCGCAGGTGAGAAAAGAGTAAAAGACAGAAACCGAAGACCTTTTTTTTTTTTGTTGAGTGTGAAATCTCGAATGTGCAAACAAGACCGTAAATGCAACAAATGGACGAAAATACCCTTCCGTCAATTAATATAATTCCGTGTCTGTGACCTTGTCGGGTGAAATGGGGTAATATTCTAGAAAGTCACAACCTACGCGACAATAAAGACCCCGTTTGTTTACTTGTGATTCAGAGGCATATTTGGGGTAGAATTACCTTCGTGACCTTTTTTTTTTTTTTTTTTTAAAAAACCAGACCCTAAGCATGCCACCACACATACATAATTCTATTAAAAACTTACTAAGAGTATGTTTGTGATCTGCTTATTTTACTGAAATTAAATTTTTTTTGCTAAAAGTATTATAAATAAATGTAAAAATTAGTTGAAATAGTTTAGTAAGACCCATGAATAGTATCAAAAAGTACAGTAAAATTCATGAATAGTAACAAAAATAAATTAAATAGTAAAATAAGTTGGCAAAATTAATCATGCCAAATGGACACTAAGTGTGTGTTTGGAATTGCTTAAAAAGTCAATTTTTTTATTTAGTTTATTTTTGCTACTATTTATGAGTCTCATTGCACTTTTTGGTACTATTTATTAACTCTAGTGTATTATTTCAATTACCTTTCAGTTTTATTTACTGTACTTTCAGTAAAAAAATTTCAATTTTAACTAAATAAATTGTTCTCAAATAGACACCAACTATATAAATATATATATATATATATATATATATGAGAAATGATATGTCCACAACATTTTTACAACAAATCTTAAGTGGCAAGTTGTTACTGGTTGTTATTGTTGGGACAAAAAAGTAATCTTAGTATTAGATTCAAATTTGAACCTATAACAACTAACCACCTATGATTTGTTGTAAAATTGTTATAAAAATGTTGTAGACGTAGCATCTCTATATATATATATATATATATCAAATTCGGTGATTAAAAAAAAAAATCCTTTGATTAAGGCCAATCTCATCACCTACTTTTTTCTTTTTTTTTTTGAGAATCTTATCACCTACATATGGTCCATGTAGTGTGTAAATTTTTTATCTTAAAACACTTGGCACACAAGCATGGTGTGTAGTATGTAAATTTATATTAAAATAAATATTACCAAAATCAACGAGTCAAATTCGGCACGTGTTAATTTACTATTAAGGAAGTGCAAAGAAACCTCTCAGCAAAGGGGTGGCAGCCGCGTGTGGGGACCATGAGTAGGGTCCACGCTCCTTGTCAAACGGAGAGATTGAATAATAATTCGGTAATTCTAGGACCACAACAATATTATATACTATTTTTACGATTATTTTATATGGTAAATAATAAATAATTTTTTGTCATATTTACATAAAATTATTATTTTTTGAATAATGTTAAAAATACAAATTATTTTATAAATTTTTTATACATTTTGTATAAATGTTATAAAATAATTTGTACTTGTAGTATTACTCTTATTTTTTCTTTACCATTCTCAGTGCTCCACTTTCAAATTACGGAACAAGAAGTTATAGACCTAGATTATTTCCTAAAGAAATTCCACCAAATACAAAAATTTCTTCCACTTGAGATGTGTGTGTGTGTGTATATATATATATAATTGCTAATTATTGTTACACACTAAATTACACATTTTTGTACATAGTCTAGTTGAAATCGTGATTGCATATGTAACTATCACCACCTTAAAATTTTATAAGAGAGAGAAAGGTCCCACTTATATTTAAACAAAATTGAAATTGTGAAAATTTATAATTTCTCATCTTTTATTTATGATTTTACTTCTTAAATAAAATCATTGTGAAGAATGATGTTATTTTTGTTGGGTCAATATATATAATTTGAGAATTTGATGGTACATGATGACTTCATTTTAATATTCAATGGTGTAAATGTGGGTTTTAAATTTAAGAAACTGATTTAGAAGCGACCCCAAATTTAAAGAATATTTTAGTCTTTTTTTCCCTAATAAGAAAGCTTAAATCATAAAAAAAAAAAGAAGAAGAAGTTGTTATTATATGATTAATAGTAGTAGAAGCCAAATGCCTTGTAATTGAATTGACACATACTCATATACAAAGTGCTTAGGGGTTTAGGAGGGAAATGATTCGAGCTACTGGATTAGAAAATTATATTCTAATATAATTTAAGTGTATATGTGTGTGAAACTCCCTTCTAGAGACTTGAACTTCAGCCCTTGCCTCCCACACTCCACAAACACTTGTACTTATAAAGTGACAATTGCACCAAGTGTGTGCGGTGGTTAACAGTAGTTGAACATATGTGTTGAGGTTGCACTTGATGGAGCATTAATTTTGCTTTTTATATATTATACGTTTACTTCTTCTTCTTTTTTTTTTTATAGGAAAACTACCTCATTATATTATTCAACAACTATAGATGATCATAAATTACGAATTGAAAAGGTCTAAAGGAACAAAGTCCATCCAGACTAATAATAGAAAAGAAGATTTAGTTCTCTTTGCTAAAGCATGGACAACATAATCACTCTGCTTTCTAGTATGAGAGAAGAAATGAGCTCTTTGCGAACCTGCAATAAATTTAGGGTGCGTTTGGTACACTGAATAGAGATTACGATAGAAATTGTAATCTTTATTACTAAGAATAAAATGTGTTGTAATGTAATAATTAAACATATTCATTAGTTTGGTTGTGAATTACAACATTAGAATGAAACTTAACATTTATTTTAGGAAATATTTTACTCATACAATTATATCTCTTTAAAAATTGTTATTTTTAAATTTAAGAGAGATATGTGTTTTTTTTATGATTTTATAATTTTATAATTGTTAGATGTATATGGAAAGTTTGTTTATTTTGAATTATATTAAGTTTTGAAATTATTGCACTTATTACGGAATAGCTAATACAACATTTTTAAAGAGAAATAGTTATTTCTCATTTTGAAGAATAAGGGTATGTTTGGTAACTGTTTTTTTTTTTCCTTATTTTCTGTTTTTAAAAACAATTTTCTATTTTTGAAACTAAAAAACTTGTTTGGCAATCAAAAATTGACAGAAAATAAAAATTGTTCTCAAAACTCATTTTGTGAAGGAAACTGAAAATATGCAAAAGGCTATTTTCAGTTTTTAATTTTCAAAAATTAATGAAAATACGCATTTAATTTAATGAATCTGTCTCATTTAATGAGTTAGCATTAAAGCTTAAATCCTAGTAACAACATATTTTAGTATTTTCTTTTTTTTCTTCAAAAAACTATAATTTTTAAAAAAAAAATTCAACTAACCAAACCTGTTTTTTATTTCAAAAATACAAGAAAATTGTTTTTTCTTTATATTTCAAAAAATAAGTTTTTGAAAATAGAAAAAAAAATTGTTGCCAAAAATGACCTAACTATTCATAAGGAATGACTATTCCTTATAATAAAAACATAACTAAACTATAAGAATAACTATTGCATTATAATACCTATCAAAGTTTACTAAACATGCCTTTATAGTCTTGACCATGCGGTGATAGAGCTTCCACTCCCTCCGAGAGAGCCTTAAAAACCACATCCATATCTCCTTCAAAAATTGCATGATCAAGGCCATGTGGCGAGAGAGCATCCACTCCCACCGAGAGAGCCTTGAAAACCACATCCAAATCTCCTTCAAAAATTGCATGATCAAGGCCATGTGGCGAGAGAGCATCCACCCCCTTTGATATTACATGTTACTTCATTTATGAAGTATTGAGTGATGACAATGTGTTTGAATTTACAAATATTGTTCATTGTTATTCGAAGGATGAGGGTACTTAGGTTGATTTGAAATTATATCTAGGGTAAATTTCAATACACTATGCTAGGTCTTAAAATTAAATTTGAACATATAGTTTTATTGACTTTAATTTTTTTATCTACTCAAAAGAAAAAACTTTGATTTTTTTTTTGGAAAAAGATAGCACTGTTTGTATTTAATTTATTGGTCAATGTATTCATCAAAAAAAAAATTTATTGGTCAATGTATTTAAATTTAATCATGCAATTTAACATTGTTTCTACTTTATTGGTCAATTAGTCATGTATTTAAATTTAATTAAAAAACTTAATTTATTGCACTTAAGAAAACTTACCTAATATTTTGTGTTTATTTAACCTTTCATGTATAGCCTACCTACACAAAATCACAAAATAGTTGCTGAAATAATACCTCTCTTTTTATCTTTTTAATAAAAAATATAATTTACACCCCTCATATTTATAACAATTCGATACATAGATTTTGTATCATTCTTTTTTTTTTTTTGGGAGAAGAATTGAGAAAAAGATTTTGTATCATTTTGTAGGAGCTCGGAACGTAAAGCCTACTTAGAATAGTGGAGTCAGATTCTTTGTGCCCAGTACAATTAATTTTTTAGAGCATGAGCTTGCAAGGTCAACTTTGATACGTTATTATGGTCTAGATAGAGGGCTAGTAGAATTAGATTTTTAAAGATAACATAGAGATACAGCGATGAAGGAACAACACTTCCTCGAGTCTGCTGAGGATGTAATAATCAAAGAAAAGCTTAAGTCTTTAATACAAAGTCCTGCTCTTCAGTTTATATTTTTTTCGGTTTTGTGTTTTTTATTTTTTTTCCTTTTTCTGGTGGTATTCCCTCCCTCTATATAGGTCTTAGGATTGCATTCTAGTCCTCCACTTGTATAGCTAGGGTTTTTCCTATAGATGCTTGTTCCATCAGAGTTGTGCTGGAGATGATAAACTGTGTTGCAAGTGGTAAGTTCACTGTTCAGGAGCCACTCCTTTATTAATATAGCGATGTTAGTTGTTACAGTACATTAAATGCAAACGCGCTGGTTACTTTATTTAAATATTTCCTTTCTTCCTTGCTTTCTTGTCCCTTCCTCCTCTCTTATGGCCTGTTTGGGAGTTTAGAGAGGGAGGAGAGTAGAGGAGAGTAGAGGGGAGGGGAGTAGTGGGGAGGAGAGTAGAGGAGAATGATTACCCTCCACCTTGTTTGGATGTTTTTATAATTAGTAAGGGGGAAAGGAGTAATTAGCCCTTCCCCTTGTTTTTAACATTGTAATTTTATAAATATAATAAGGGTAAATTAGGTAATTTATTTTATCAATAATTTTATGTGCTTTACTCTCCCTCCAAATCTCTCCAATTTGAGGGAATTAAAAATGAAGGGGTTGGAGGTAGTTAAAACCCCTTCAAACCCCTCCCCCTCCTTCCTTAAAAAACTCTCAAACAAGGTAATTGAATTACTCCCATTCCCTCTACTCTACTCCCCCTCCTTTTTTAAACATCCAAACAAGCCATTAGTTTCTTGTCTTGTAGTACCGTGGGCTTGCTTGAGAATTCCTAAGGGATGCTTGCTCCTTGGGCTCTTCGGAGGATTGGCTTCTTTATTTTTTTTTTCCTTGGGTTGGGCCAAGATCTGGCATGTGTGTGACGCCTTTTTTCACCATCAGGATAGGCCCACAGTTTCTAACTCGTACTCGATTCCTTCCTTCCTTCCCACACATTCTATTCCAAATAGGTGGCAATTTATAGCTACTATTATGTCTAAGCTTTAGCAAAAAGGAAAAAAAAATCATTTATTAATATATATATTTTTTTGGTTAATAAAAATGGAGGCCTTTATGGCTATATTACTCCACCGGGCAAGGCGTCGGTCTAATTTAAACTCCGGCCGTTCTCACCAGACCGAAAAAAAAGGGGTGCAACACGAGAACTTTTCAAGAGGTCACCCATTATTTATTAATATTATTATTGAATGACCATACCAACGTACTTTGAGATACAAAATAAAGGACAAGCATTTTATTGTATTTTTGTTTTTAAAGAAAAAACTAAATGCCTTTCCTACCTATAAAATTTACATAATATATACAATTACAAACTACAAACTACAAAGTTAAGTTATATATAAGTTCCTTACTAAGACACCAGAATAAAACACACACGACCTTACTCATAAGTCATAATTCTTAACTTAAAACTTGAATAATTGTAAAGGAAAATGCTAAAATTATTTTACAAATTTTTTTTGGCAGATTGTTGATGTCGTGAGTGGTTATTAATAAGTAAAAAAAAGTGATATTAGTGGTGAACTCAAATGAGACCCAATAAAAATTTGACATATCAACAATTTGTAAAAATATTGTAAAATAATTTGTGGCTGTAGTATTACTTGTTTTTTTTTTTTGATGAGAGTAGTATTACTTGTTTGTATATTATAACTCTTACTAAAGAAATGATTATTTTGTAGCAATCATAATCAATTTAGGTTGAAAAGTAACTAACAAAACTCCAAATTAGGTATCCATCAATACAATGAAGCGTCTAGGTTTATTGAACTGGGTGTCTTCACCTTAATCCTCTTTCTTTACTCCGGATTATGACATTTGGTGGCTCAAAGGGACCTCTTTAATTAATGTCACACTTGCTTAATTTTATGTTTGGTTTGACTTTGGATATTTATTTGGTTTGTTGTCTCTGCAGTCTTTTCTTCATGCCAAAAAAGAAAAAAAGAAAAAGAAAAAGAAAGCCCTGGATGTTTTGCATTTACTACTAAGTACATGCATATATTACGTAAATAATACACGCAAGATACCTTACATAAATCATTATTTGTGAACCTAACCACCAAATTTACTCATTTTGGAGGTTGAGGTAGCTAATTAATTTTTTAGGTATGTGAGTAATTAATTAGTTGCTAATATGATTAATGAAAAAGTCAATTTTGGTGTTCTTTTTTTTTTTTTTTGCCTCTATTATGATTAATGATTGTAGGTGGCTCATTACTCAATCCCCCCATTACAAAATTTGACAATTTTTGCCTAAATAAATATTAGCTAAAAATATTTTGGTTTTATTTGATAAATTCTGATGATGTCGAATAAATCACCAGTAAGCTGTGAGCACTTCTCAAACCAAAGCAACGCCTGCAAAAAAGAAAATAGAGGACCTAAAAGAGAGCACCGGTGTGGTGCTGGCCAAAAACCCTCTGAAGGTCAAGTTAGTCTCCTTTTACAACCCTAGAGTGCCAGAGTCGAGATAATTGTGCGTACCTTGATGCTAGGGTTTTTGGGATATTTATATTGGCGTAGAGTTTCCTTTCCTTTTAGGATTCTACTTCCTTCTTGAGCTCTTTTCCATATAGGAGTCTTCTTATTATGGTCAAACGTGTAACGCAAGAACTCCAGGTGTACACGCTTGCGTGGAGATAAAGCAAAGCCAAGTCAAACACATCGTGTGACAAACAACTAAGGAGTTATAATCCTTTGCTGACGGATTCGACGACGCCATCCGTCAGGTGAAGTCTTCATATCCCGATCTGGATGTGTCCCATGTCTCCATCGACGCTCAAGGGCAAACACTCGCGCAATCTGTCCGTTCAGGGAGCACAGACGATGTGTTTGCCGTCACTGCTCCAGCTGATGAAGGTCAAACTCTCCCTCCAAGTCAACCAAACGACGGTCAAAAGATTGAAAACACTTCGCCAAAGCATCATTAGCAGTTTTTTTTTTTTTTATTATAAAACCGCGGTCAAAAACTTAACCGTTGTAATTTATTTTGTCGAACCGTCGTTTTGTAATTGTGCACATTTCATATCAAATCTTGTTAGCGTATTTGCTTGCTTTTTATCCGTCGAGTACTTTTAATTTATTGCTGCATGCAAGTTTAATCATGTCGCAGGGGTCCGTCCAATTGTGAGTTGAATGTAATGAAGACATTTTTCATTTATGATGTCAATCCGTCTCACAATTGGTACGTTTCACCCTTCAGGGGTCATTCCGTCCATTTTATTGGACGGTACCCTATGTGAAGTAATATGATAACAATCTTTGTAGGTTGATCCGTTCACTGTTTTGGACACTTTTTATCCACTTGGATGACCCGTTCACAAGGTGTTCTTTGATAGATATACGTCCCTTATGCTGACAAAATAGGGACCCGTCCACTATGTGGACCAAATTTTTATCCATTTGGATGATCCGTCCACTATATGGACTTGGTAGATCCTTATTATCCGTCCACTCTATATGGACGTATTAGGGTCCGTCCACTATGTGGACTTGGTAGATTCTTATCCATTTTGGATAATCCCGTCCACTGTGTGGACTCAGTAGATGTCCGTCCACTATGTGGACTTGGTAGATTTTTATCTATTTCTGGGTAATCCATCCACTGTGTGGATTTAGTAGATGTCCGTCCACTATGTGGACTAGATTTTTGTGCATTTTGGACGACCCGTCCACTTTGTGGACTTCGTAGGTCTTCATTATTTGGGCTCGTCCGTCCACTTTGTGGACTTAGTAGGTCTTCATCCTTTGGGATGATCCGTCCACTTTATGGACTTCGTAGGTCTTCATCATTTGGGATGATCCGTCCACTTTATGGACTTCGAAGGTCTTCATCCTTTGGATGATTCGTCCACTTTGTGGACTTTCTAAATTTTGAGCACCATACATTTCATATGTTCTAAATAAAAATCATTCTCATTATGTCAGATCAGCAAACCATATTTTTCATGGAAAAGAAAACTTAGGTTCTAATTAAGTAAAAACTACAACTATTTAAAAATGAACTAGAAACAAGGAGGTAGATGTTGTCTTATGCCCGCTGCACTACTGCACTACAAGAAAACTGGGCTATTGCGGCGGGCCAAAACCGCCGCTAAAGCCCCAAAAACCGCCGCTATAGGTACATTTCACCTATTGCAGCGGGGGCTATTGCGGCGGTTCTCCCCGCCAGGCTTGTCGCGTCGCAGTATCTTTATTGCGGCGGTACAAAAACCCGCCGCTATAGATACGATTTTCAGCGGCGGTTTTAGTCTATTGCAGCGGGCATAAAACCGCTGCTATAGGCCCGTTCGAATTTGTTTCAAATGACTTTTAGCGGCAGGTCGTGCCCGCCGCTATTGTGTTCACCTACAGCGGCGGTCAAAAAGTGCCGCAATAGGTTCCCATTTTATCTATTAAATGAAACCCTATTGCGGCGCTTTCTGACCGCCGCTATATGTTTGAACCTATAGCGGCGGTCAAAAAGCGCCGCAATAGAGTTTCATTTAATAGATAAAATGGAAACCTATTGCGGCGCTTATAGCCCGCCGCTATAGTTCAAACATATAGCGGCGGTCAAAAAACGCCGCAATAGGATTTTATTTAATAGATAAAATAGGAACCTATTGCGGCGCTTTTGGACCGCCGCTATAGGTTCTTTTTTTTTTTTTTTCCCGTGGGCTTTGAAACTACTGTTTACATCAATTACAAGAGACAACCTGTTTCAAAGAACCTGTTTTGCATCAAATATATTGTTGAAACCTGTTACAAAGAACCTATAGTAGTTTTAGCTCTACTAACACAATACCACAAATATAATTAATTAACACCACAAATGTCTCCAAACTAACGTAATATTTGCATAGAAATATATTCTCAAATACATAACATTGTCCATAACCACCATCATAAAATTAACAAAAAAAGATGTGGTCTTTTGAGTAAAACAACCATTCAAATTAAGCTAATACAATAATCAAAGTTTCTAAGTGTTTAACAAATATCCTTCAACACTTGCAAAAAATGCTTCCTCATTCTTCCATAGTTCTTTGTTCACAAAAAAGTCGTCGAACACCAAGATAAAACTTATAAGCTGCTTGGTTGACAAGATGCGGCTGACGATTTTGGCAGACTTGGAGAATGTTCGGCCAAAGGAACATCCTACATACAAAGTATGGTTACTCAATTAGTACGTATAAATAGAATAGAATGACAAGAAAACAAATAACCACCAATTCCAAACATCTCTAGTTTAACAAAAAATGGAGCATAATCCTCCATTTGATTTGACTGAGAAACTCCAAGGTTTATATGTACCCAAAAAGGTCAACACCTTTTTTAATCTATTGCATTGGTTTTTAAATTTAAGTTATTCAGATAAACCACAAAAACAATCTAGCCCGTTATAGATTTCTAGTTTTATTAGTCCCAATTTCAACAAAGTACGAGAATTTCAACCTTTGAAGGAATCTCTCTACATTCTGAAATGTGTGAGAATTGAGCACCTTTACCATCTTATTCACCAATCACCATACCATCTTCCAGATCCCACCATGACACTATCAGACTAGCGCAAATTTGTTAAACAATTTGCATTCCAAATTATGAAATTTATCTTAAGCCACAAATTTGTCAAAAGATTTACATTCAAAATTTACTAAATTTATATTGAGCCAAATGTGCTTCCATAACAATTTAAGTTGTGCAAACTATATCATTTTGCAACAAAAGTTAAATCTTTATCAACCACAATCTATACAAAAAAAAATCAGGTATATCACCTTAAAGACATATATTTTGAGATACAATAGAAATTACTTGGGTCTATATATTTGCCTTAATTTCTTCTTTTCCCCTACTGGTATGGTAAGAGGTCATTATCTCAAATGACAAATTTTGTGAGAGAAGAAAACAAAAGAAAAAGAAGGTACTCACCTCCTAGTTGTTGACTTTTCGCACAATTGCTGTGCCCAAAAGTTTTTAAACAAAAAAAAGTACGACATTGGGACTTTTTCTATGATTCAATTGCTTTTGCATATGAGAGCAGTGGTACCCGTGGCATCCACACCCTTCCTGGTGGGTTTAATTAATCCTTATACTTAGTTCACATAGCCAAAAAAATAAAATAATTAAAATTGACATATGAAATAAATGCAAATGCTTTTGGACATACCAAGAATTGGGTTCATCAATGAGCAATTTTAGGCAACCGTCCCATGTTTCCTTGGCATCCTTTCAGTTGTTTGTACAGTGCTTTGAATAAATCTGCATATTAAATTGCAAATAAATTGGAAGAAGATAAAGAAGTCGGCACAAAAAGAAAAGAAATAGTACAAGTTGTAGTTCTTACCTGAAGAAGCCGAAGGATATTAGTTGCCTGAATAAGAATTTCATTCTTAAAACTGAAAATGATCATAAATATAATCAGGATTATTATAATATTGAAAATGTGGGACATGAGCAATCTCGCCAATTCCCTTATGGTATCTTTCTTTCAAGTGGGGACAGTCAATGATTAGCAGGGTTTGTAAAGAGGAGAGCCGATGCATTCCTGATGGAAGTGATGTCAGATTGGAGCAGCAAAAGACAGTAAGCCTCTCGAGTGATGTGAGACTTCCAATCCCTTCAGGGAGTGATATCAGACTCCGATCAAGGTAAAGGTCATTTGAGATAATGACCTCTTGCCATACCAGTAGGGGAAAAGAAGAAATTAAGGCAAATATATAGACCCAAGTAATTTCTATTGTATCTCAATATATATGTCTTTAAGGTGATATACCTGATTTTTTTTGCGAATGTCGACGGTGCCATCAAGTAAGATCGAACCGAGGAGTGTGCCAATGACGCGCTCGGCTTGGTCAGGGCGTCTGACGTAGCAGTTGCATATGTTGAAGATGATGAGAGGGTGAATTTTGGCTGTCAAGGTCGACGACGACGTTCCGAACTCCAACACGGTGTGCTCGCTCGCCGCCATTCCCTCTCTCTCTCCTTCTCTCTAAGCTCTAGATTGGTGAAAGAGAGAAAAAATGGTGAAAGAGAGAGAGAGAAAAAAAAAGTGAGAGGGGCGGCTGGAGTGAAATAAGAAGTTATAAATAGGTTAGGGTTATAACTGGTAGGGTTTTAATGGTTTTAAAAATTAAAAAACTCAAATACGCTTATGCAAAGGCTCGAACTATAGAGCACTTAGCTGTTGCACTCACACTATACCACTCAGCTCCTGACTCTAACACGGCTCATACATACAGACATATATATATATATATATGTATACACACACACACACACACATATATATATATATATACACATACACATACACATATATACATATATATATATATATATATATATATATATAAATAAATAAATAAAACTAATGAAATAGCTGAAAATTAAATTTCAAAAATTTCACGACAATCCACCTTTTAATTACATTAGTCTTATCCAAAAAATTAAAACAGTTTATAAAACAAACAAAAGTCATTGTAATCAAACGACCTCCACCAATCATTTTATAAATAAATAATATTTAACGGTAGTAATATTTAAGTTTTATAAATAAATATTTTATACATAAATCTTTTATAAATAGTAATATTTAATATTTAATACATAAATATCTTATAAATAGTAATATATATATTTATATTTAATATAGATAGTAATATTTAATAATTTTTTGATTAATTAAGAATCATGTGTAAATTAATGAAAATAAAAAAATTATTTTAAATAAAATAAAATTGATAATAAGTTATTGTTTATCCAAAAATGTTACACTTAATGTAACTCTAAAAAATGTTACACCAACCAATAAGTTATTGTTAAATTCATATTTTGAAAATCCAACCGTTGGATCACATTTTCTATATGTCCTTAACATGCATGCCAATTTTCATGCCAATTGGATGTAATTTACCATTTGATCTTAAAACTCATCTTTTATGCGTTATTTTAAACTATAAAAACTTGAATTTAAACAATTGATTGATGACTATTAATCTTTGATCACCTTGAAATTTTGCAAGTATGAAAAATATATGAAGATAATATAATCTAACGGTAGATTTGTCAAAATTCACATTGAATTAAGAAATATAGGATTGGATTCAATTTACACTTAATGTAACTCTAAAAAATGTTACACCAACCAATAAGTTATTGTTTAATTCATATTTTGAAAATCCAACTGTTGGATCACATTTTCTATATGTTCTTAACATGCACACCAATTTTCATGCCAATCGGATATAATTTACCATTTAATCTTTAAACTCATCTTTTATGCGTTATTTTAAACTACAAAAACTTGAATTTAAACAATTGATTGATGACATGACTATTAATCTTTGATTACCTTGAAATTTTTTAAGCATGAAACATATATGAAGATAATGTAATCTAACGGTAGATTTGTCAAAATTCACATTGAATTAAGAAATATAGGGTTGGGTTCAAGTTACACTTGATGTAACTCTAAAAACTGTTACACCAACCAATAAGTTATTGTTGAATTTATATTTTAAAAATCCCACCGTTGGATCACATGTTCTATATTTTCTTAACAGGCATGCCAATTTTCATGCCAATCGGATGTAATTTTCCATTTGATCTTAAAACTCATCTTTTATGCGTTATTTAAACTATAAAAACTTGAATTTAAACAATTGATTGATGACTATTAATCTTTGATTACCTTGAAATTTTGCAGGCATGAAAAATATATGAAGATAATGTAATCTAACGGTAGATTTGTCAAAATTCACGTGGAATTAAGAAACATAGGATTGGATTCAAGTTACACTTAATGTAACTCTAAAAAATGTTACACCAACCAATAAGTTATTGTTTAATTCATATTTTGAAAATCCAACCGTTGGATCACATTTTCTATATGTTCTTAACATGAACACCAATTTTCATGCCAATCGGATATAATTTACCATTTAATCTTTAAACTCATCTTTTATGCGTTGTTTTAAACTACAAAAACTTGAATTTAAACAATTGATTGATGACATGACTATTAATCTTTGATTACCTTGAAATTTTTTAAGCATGAAACATATATGAAGATAATGTAATCTAACGGTAGATTTGTCAAAATTCACATTGAATTCAGAAATATAGGGTTGGGTTCAAGTTACACTTGATGTAACTCTAAAAACTGTTACACCAACCAATAAGTTATTGTTGAATTTATATTTTAAAAATCCCACCGTTGGATCACATGTTCTATATTTTCTTAACATGCATGCCAATTTTCATGCCAATCGGATGTAATTTACCATTTGATCTTAAAACTCATCTTTTATGCGTTATTTAAACTATAAAAACTTGAATTTAAACAATTGATTGATGACTATTAATCTTTGATTACCTTGAAATTTTGCAGGCATAAAAAATATATGAAGATAATGTAATCTAACGGTAGATTTGTCAAAATTCACGTGGAATTAAGAAACATAGGATTGGATTCAAGTTACACTTAATGTAACTCTAAAAAATGTTACACCAACCAATAAGTTATTGTTGAATTCATATTTTGAAAATCCAACCGTTGAATCACATTTTCTATATGTTCTTAACATGCATACCAATTTTCATGCCAATCGGATGTAATTTACTATTTGATTTTTGAACTCATCTTTTATGCGTTATTTAAACTATAAAAACTTGAATTTAAACAATTGATTGATGACTATTAATCTTTGATCACCTTTAAATTTGTAAGCATGAAAAATATATGAAAATAATGTAATCTAACGGTAGATTTGTCAAAATTCACATTGAATTAAGAAATATAGTGTCGGGTTCATGTTATACTTGATGTAACTCTAAAAAATGTTACACCAACCAATAACTTATTATTGAATTCATATTTTGAAAATCCAACCGTTGGATCACATTTTCTATATGTTCTTAACATGCACACCAATTTTCATGCCAATCGGATATAATTTACCATTTAATCTTTAAACTCATCTTTTATGCGTTATTTTAAACTACAAAAACTTGAATTTAAACAATTGATTGATGACATGGCTATTAATCTTTGATCACCTTGAAATTTTTTAAGCATGAAGCATATATGAAGATAATGTAATCTAACGGTAGATTTGTCAAAATTCACATTGAATTAAGAAATATAGGGTTGGGTTCAAGTTACACTTGATGTAACTCTAAAAACTGTTACACCAACCAATAAGTTATTGTTGAATTCATATTTTGAAAATCCAACCGTTGGATCACATTTTCTATATGTCCTTAACATGCATGCCAATTTTCATGCCAATCGGATGTAATTTACCATTTGATCTTAAAACTCATCTTTTATGCGTTATTTAAACTATAAAAACTTGAATTTAAACAATTGATTGATGACAATTAATCTTTGATCACCTTGAAATTTTGCAAGCATGAAAAATATATGAAGATAATGTAATCTAACAGTAGATTTGTCAAAATTCACATTGAATTAAGAAATATAGGATTTGATTCAAGTTACACTTAATGTAACTCTAAAAAATGTTACACCAACCAATAAGTTATTGTTTAATTCATATTTTGAAAATCCAACCGTTGGATCACATTTTCTATATGTTCTTAACATGCATGCTAATTTTCATGCCAATCGGATGTAATTTACCATTTGATCTTAAAAGTTGATTTTATACAAAAGCCTTACCTATAGCAACGGTCACAAAAAATGCCGCAATAGATCTCATCTACAGCGGCGGGCCAAAAACGCGCCGCAATAGGTGATATATAGCGGCAGTTTTTGCACTCGCCGCAATAGGTCCGCTGCAATTTCAGGGTCTATTGCGGCGGGTCATTGACCTGCCGCTATATCTAAGCCGAAGGCCGCTAAAGTAAGTCTATTACGGTGGGTCACTGACCCGCCGCAATAGACTAGATCTATTGCGGCGGGCCACTGGTCTGCCGCAATAGATCTCATGAATAGCGGTGGGCCAAAAAAGCGCCGCAATAGGCGACCTATAGCGGCAGTTTTCGCACCCGCCGCAATAGGTCCGCCGCAATAGGCCAGTTTTCTTGTAGTGTGGTAGTACTTCTTCAGGTGCTCTGTGTTCCACGGATGGCTCAGTTTCCTTCCGTCTAACATCTCCAAGTAGTACGTTCTTTTCCTATGCCATGAAATAATTCTGTACGGCCCTTCCTAGTTAGGACCCAGTTTTCCTTGGGAGGCATCCTTTATAGCGCCGAGTACTTTTCGCAATACCAGATCTCCCACCTGGAAGTCCCTGTGCCTAACCTTGGAGTTGTAATGTTTTGCCATCATGTCTTGGTATCGCGCTAGTCTTTGTGCAGCTGCTGCTCTGACCTCGTCTACAAGGTCAAGTTCTAAACGCAATGCTTCGTTATTCTTGCTCTCCTCGTAGCTTTCCACACGGTAGCTCGCTAATCCCACCTCTGCCGGTATGAGGGCCTCAATACCATACGCCAATCGAAACGGTGTCTCTCCTGTTGGTGTTCTCGCCGTTGTCCTGTATGCCCATAAAACACTTGGCAGTTCGTCCGGCTAGATGCCCTTTGCCCCCTCGAGCCGGGTCTTGATAATCTTCAACGAGGACCGGTTCGTGACTTCAACTTGTCCGTTGACCTGTGGGTGGGCGGGCAACGAGTAGTGATTTTTGATTCCCAACTGAGAACAAAAGTCCCTAAACGCGTCGTTGTCAAATTGCTTCCCGTTGTCTGAACGAGCACCCTTGGAATTCCATATCTGCAAATAATACTTCTCCACACGAAGCTACGGATGTTTTTCTCCGTGATAGTAGCTAGAGCTTCTGCTTCCACCCATTTGGTGAAGTAGTCAATACCAACCACCAAGAACTTCAGTTGCCTTACCGCTGTAGGGAATAGACCCATGATGTCCAACCCCTATTGTGCGAACGGCCATGGAGCCGTCATAGGGGTGAGTTCTTCCGTTGGCTGCCTTATGAGATTGCCAAATTGTTGACACTTGTCGCAAGCTCTAACGTACGTATGGGCATCCTTTTGCATTGTTGGCCAGTAGTATCCTGTTTGGAGTAGCTTGTGCACTAGAGACCTTGATCCTGAATGGTTCCCACAAATTCCCTCATGGATCTCCCTCATCACGTAGTCTGCTTTTTCACGGCCGAGACATCATAGATATGGTTGGGAGAATCCTCTTTTGTACAGGACGTTTTTAACCAGGACAAATCGGGCAGCTTTAACCTTCAACTTCCTTGCGTCGTCTTTGTTATCTGGCAGCTTGCCGTCTTTGAGGTATGCCATAATTGGAACCGTCCAACCATTCTCAATGCTTACCTCCTGCATTCTAATGTCATCTAATAGTGATGAAAGTTGGACAAAGGACAATACCTGTTCTGGCGTGATCATTGGTTTGGCCGAAGCAGCCTTTGCGAGTCGATCCGCTTCTTGGTTCTCCTCTTTTGGGATTTGAACTATCGTAAATTGGAGGTCATTCGTTCGACTCTTCACTTCCCCGAGGTACCTTCTCATCCTCTCATTCTTATAATCATAGCTCCCATTAACTTGACTGGTTACGATTTGAGAATGGAGTAGACAACCGCCTTCCTAGCCCCTGCTGCTATCGCAAGCTCCAGTCCCGCAACCAAGGCCTCGTACTCCGCTTCGTTGTTAGTAGTGGTGAAGTCCAGACGGATCATGCATTCAATTTTGTCTCCTTCCGGGGTGTGGAATACGACCCCGACACCCCCCGCGTGCTTATTGGAGGATCCGTCTGTGTGAACTCTCCATGTGGGCGTCTCTTCTACCCCCTGCTCCTCAGCGATAGTGAATTCCGCAATGAAGTCTGCCAGTATCTGTCCTTTCACAGCCGTTCGTGGCTGGTATTGGATATCGTACTCACTTAGCTCGATTGCCCACAGAGCCATCCATCCAGCAGTTTCGGGATTGCTCATTGCCTTCCGTAAGGGCTGATCCATCAGGACATTTATGGTATGTGCTTGAAAATAGGGTTAGAGCTTTCGAGCTGCGATTACAAGAGCGAATGCGAGTTTTTCCATCCGCGGGTATCTTTCTTTTGCTCCTCTTAGTGCCCGGCTTATAAAGTACAAGGGCTTTTGTATCCTTCCTTCTTCTCTGATGAGAGCAGCACTGACCGCTGCTGATGAGACGGCAAGGTACAGGAACAATTCCTCCCCCGGCGCAGATGGGCTAAGCAATGGCGGAGTGGAGAGATATGCCTTCAACTCTTCAAATTCCCTTTGGCACTCGTCCGTCCATTTGAAAGATCTCCTTAGTGTTCGGAAGAAGGGGAGACATATGTCCGTTGCTCTAGATACGAACCTGTTTAAGGCTGCTATCTTCCCGGTCAAGCTTTGCACTTCCTTTACCGTTCTTGGAGGAGATAGTTTCATAATCGCCTTTACTTTCTCCGGGTTGACTTCAATGCCCCTCTAGGATACCATGAATCCCAAGAATTTCCCGGCGGTGACTCCGAACGCGCATTTGTTTGGATTCAGCTTCATTTTGTACGTCCGAAGAGTATTGAAAGTCTCCTGGAGGTCCCTCAGATGATCAGACACCTTTGCGCTCTTTACCAGCATATCGTCCACGTAAACCTGCACGTTTCTGCCAATTTGGTGCACGAACATTTTGTTCATCAATCTCTGATACGTGGCTCCCGCGTTCTTAAGCCCAAAAGGCATTACTTTGTAGCAAAAAAGTCCCTAGCTTGTTACAAACGAGGTTTTTTCCTTATCAGTCTTATCCAATTTGATTTGATTGTAACCGCAGAAAGCGTCCATGAAGCTCAAAAGTTCATGTCTTGCGGTGGAGTCTACAAGGGTGTCAATGCGTGGGAGTGGGTAACTGTCCTTGGGGCAGGCTCTATTCAATTCCGTGAAGTCGACGTACATCCTCCATTTCCCATTGGACTTCTTGACTATTACTACATTCGCCAACCAATCAGGGTAGTACACCTCGCGTATGAAGTCCGCTTCTTGTAGCTTCTGCACCTCTTCTGCTATGGCTCGATCTCGTTCTGGGGCAAACACTCGCTTTTTCTGTCGAACTGGAGAGAAGGAGGGTGATACGTTCAACCTGTGAACTATGACTGTTGGATCTATTCCCGGCATGTCCTTGTGACTCCATGCAAAAACATCTTGATTTTTTTGGAGGAATAATACGAGCGCTTGTCGGATTGTTTGGTCGGCGAGGGTGCCGATTCTGGTTGTTCGGTCGGGCCTAGAATCATCCAGTTGAACTTCTTCCAACTCTTCCACCGGTTCCACTGTTGTTCTCTGTTCCTCGATGTTCATCGCTTGTAGGTGATTATCCATTTCCATCATGGCGATGTAACACTCCCGTGCAGCCACCTGATTTCCCCGCAGTTCTCCAACTCCATATTCGGTAGGAAATTTGATCATTAGATTGTAGGTAGAGGTTACAGCCTTCTATGCATTGAGAGTGGGCCGTCCGAGGATGGCGTTATACGCTGAAGAGCAATCAACCACGAGAAAAGAGACATCCCTGGTTATCTGTTGTGGGTAATCTCCAACCGTCATAGACAACACAACGACTTCTAAAGGATAGACCTTTGTTCCTCCAAAGCCAACAAAGGGTGCATTCGTTGGGACCAGCCGCTCTTTAGCAATCCCCATCTGCTGGAATGCGGGGTAATAGAGGATATCTGCTGAACTTCCGTTGTCCACCAAAACTCGATGCATGTTGTAGTCCCCTGCCCGTATGCTGACCATGAGTGCGTCGTCAATGGGTGGTGAAGGCGTCGTGCATCTTCTTCCGAGAACTCGATGCTGGGGTTATCTTGCCGTGTCGCCTTTAGTGGGGCACCTGTCGACTGGACGCTTTGAACCGTCCGCAAGTATGTTTTTCGGGCCTTTTTGGACGACCCTGCAGAAGTATTGCCCCTACAATCATCCGTATATCTCCTACGGGTGGCCTGGGACGCTCATTTTCCCGTCTGGGATTCTGCTCCTAGGGTTGATCCATACTCTCCTTCCTCACGAACCTCTGCAACCTTCCTTGCCTGATAAGGGCCTCAATCTGTTGCTTCAAGTCATAACAGTCCATTGTATCGTGGCCATGATTGCGATGAAAACGGCAATATCTATCTCTTGGCCTCTTGTTCGGATCTCCCTTCAACTTGCCCGGGAACGTCAAGGTTCCTTCATCTTTGATCTGCATCAACACTTGGTCAATTGGGGCTGTGAGGGGGGTGAAGCTCGTAAACCTTCCCGAAGGCGGTTTGGGACGTCGGTCTTCTCGTCGCTCTCTGGTTCTTGCCATTTTTCGTCCTTTGTCCTGTTGCGCATCTTCCAGTCTTTCCTTTTTTCTGGGCTTATTGTTCTCTCGGGCTAGCAAGGCATCCTCTGCGTTCATATACTTCGTCGCCCTGTAAAACACGTCGGACATAGTCTTTGGGTCATTCTTGCATAGAGGGAACAAGAACTTACCCTTTCGTAGCCCGTTTGTAAATGCTGCCACAAGTATCTTGTCATCCGCCTCGTCTATCTAGAGGGCTTCCTTGTTAAAGCGGGCTATGTATGATCTTAATGTCTCATCTTTTCGTTGCTTAATACTCAATATACACGCAGTAGACCTCTTATGCCGGTGACTTCCGATAAAGTGTGATACGAACTGTGCGCCTAATTCCTTAAAAGTGCCGATGGAATTAGGCGTTAGTTTACTGTACCAATCCTTCGCATGCCCTTTCAAAGTGGTGAGAAAAACCCTGCACATGATTTCATCGGGTACGCCGTGAAGATGCATTAGGGTTCTGAAGGATTCCAAGTGATCCAATGGGTCCTTGGATCCGTCGTAATTCTCCACGTGAGGCATGCGAAACTTTGGAGGAAGAGGGCATGAATTCACAAGCGCTGTGAAAGGCGAATCCGTCCTATGGACTAGGTTGTCCAGGTCGCTGGATACTCGTCCTCTAAGGGCGTTCATCATCAAATCCATTCGTTCCCTCATCTCCTGCATCTCAGCAGCGATGTGGGTCGGCAAGGTGTCCGAGACGGATGGTCGATTGGTCTCTTGCCGCTCCGGTCTAGTTGGAGCGTTGCTGCCCCCAGGTCCTTTCGCGTTCCTTCCTTCCGGACTAGCACCCTTCTGGTCTTCCTCTGGTGCGCTTGGGTGTGCAGTCCTTTGTCGCAATTGTTCTTCCAAATCCTGATTTTGCTTGGTGAGGCGCTCAACCGCCGTTGCAAGTGTTTGGACCTGCCTCTCTAGAGCTGTGGTGTGCGGTTCGTCGCCTTGATTGTTGTTTGTTGCCATCGATCGAGTAAGTACCATGCAACTTTTTGTCTCAGGAATAGAGCAAGGCTGAAATAATCGAAAATTCCCACAGACGGCGCCAACTGATGATGCCGAATAAATCACCAGTAAGCTGCGAGCACTCCTCAAACCAAAGCAACGCCTGCAAAAAAGAAAATAGAGGACCTAAAAGAGAGCACCGGTGTGGTGCCGGCCAAAAACCCTCCGAAGGTCAAGTTAGTCTCCTTTTACAACCCTAGAGTGCCAGAGTCGAGATAATTGTGCGTACCTTGATGCTAGGGTTTTTGGGATATTTATATTGGCGTAGAGTTTCCTTTCCTTTTAAGATTCTACCTCCTTCTTGAGCTCTTTTCCATATAGGAGTCTTCTTATTATGGTCAAATGTGTAACGCAAGAACTCCAGGTGTACACGCTTGCGTGGAGATAAAGCAAAACCAAGTCAAACACATCGTGTGACAAACAACTAAGGAGTTATAATCAATCAAATATCGGACGGGTTCTCAATGATCGGCACCGTCTTATATACACTACAACGACATTAATCCGTCTACTTCCACTCTGTCCTCCTAGGACGGAGGAAAGATCCGTCTCATGTTTTTCATCCTCTTCAAATTCCATAATAGAGTTGTTTTAGAAAATTTAGAGAATGGTAATTTATTTTTCATTTAGTTTCAGCCTCATATAATTGGTCTCTATATAATTTTTTTTTTTACAAAAAAGGATTAATTTACTCGTAAAACATGTTGTCATTTTGAGTCCAACTAGGTATTTAGATTACGTTGTACTTTGTGTTGGATTGATGAGTTATTGATTTGGTTATCACTGTCATCGTTTTGATAATTAATTTCACAACTCTTACAAAGAAATTAAAACAAAAACATAAAACAAAATGCTAAATGCAAAAGTCAGAGGAGCTATATGCCAGAGAATATACTAAGGAACCATTCATTAATAAGAGGTTGTGTTACATCGACTAGATTGAGCGAAATGACAAATGAGTTCTTTAACTAATTGTTTTATTTTTTTTTGGGCAAGTTTTAGTTTCTCAATTAAGCTCTCAAAGTTATAATTTTTTCATTTTAACCTCCATCTTTTCAAGCATTACATTTTTTATACTACATTATCTTCATTCATCACATGTATAAGTACTAATTAACTATGATAAGAAATAAATAAACTCAAAATGCTTTGCCAAAAACAGATTAATAACTATAAACTGGCTTTAATATCTCTATCAATGAAGATTACGTTGTCTTAATCCTTAAAAAAAAAAAAATGAAGTTTCAGAAATTCAATTCTATCAAGAAATAATTGAAAGAAGCGGCTATTTAATGAGCTGAGGCATATATTGGCTAGAAAGGACTGGGGTCGAAATGGCAATAAGTTTGGGGTAGAAAATGTTATATTGGAGACGGATTCGCTTGTAAATTTAGTATCACAAACTTTTTCACAATTTTATCATAACTCTACTTCTAATAATAGTTTTTTATCATCAGACTAATACACCAATTAGTTTTTGTTGTATGCGAAGATTGAATTCCAAATCTCTTATACAACCATAAAAATTTTTACCAGTTAAGTTAACTAAAACCAATAAACTCACTATTTTAATTCTACTCTTATAACTTGTCATGCTGCAAAGTCGTGGCGAAATTGTAAAAATATTTATGGCACTAGGCTTAACAGTAGATTCACACCAAACTTTCTCAAGTTGACTAGTGAAAATGATTTATTTTACTTTAAAGACAACATATATTCTATACAATAACCTCGTACTTCACACAAAAAAAAACAAATTGCCTAATAAAATACCAGTAATGTTGATATAAAGTGTTTTGTTTTGTTTTTGCTTTTATGAAAAGACTTAAAAAGTCATGCCAAAAATTAACTTTTGTCTAGAGCTTTTTATTTTTTGGTTTTGTTTTTTTATTTTTATTTTTCATTTGGAAAATCTTCGCATCAATTATTTTGTGTTTTGACTAGATTTGTACTCTACTTTAAAAGTTTGAATACTCAATTTAGTTCACCGTTCAGCCAATGAAATAGCTGATTGGGGGTAACCACAAAAGCCCGTTTGATGATAAGATATACCCATTTATTTGGCTGAGCTCATCCATCCTCTCTATTTTTGAATATTGTCAAAGTTGATTTGCCAAGCACTCATTAGATTTTAGCGTTCAGTTTTGATGTTTAGCTTTTGTTATTGTTATTTTATGTTGCTACTTCTTGAGGTCAAAAGCCATCATAATCAGAGATAGAGAAATCATAATGACAAGAAAGGTAGCATTTTACACATGTACTAACTCAGTATCACTTAACTACCAAAAGAAAAACCCCAAATAAACAATTAGGATTTGTTAGAAGTAAATAGTTGGGTTGGATTAGACAAGCTATATATGCTTTTGTTACTTGCTACTATTTTAGTGTTTGAGCAGGTTTAATTTTATTTTGAATATATATTTCAGTAGGTGGGCACCTCAAAGCTCCAATATTACATATTTTGTCAAACAATATTTAGTGGATACATATACGAGCCACAAAATAAATAATGTACATACCAAATACATATAAATGGAAGTGTGATTGAATTTGAATTTACCTCATGACTAGTACCATAAGACTAAAATTTTAATGGGTTGGTTTCAAATACTAGGGATTGGTCTAATAGTTCTCACTTCTCAAAGTTATGAGTTTAAAATTCCTAAACTCTCATTTTAGATACCGCTTATTTTACTAAAAATTAAAAACAATAAAAAAAGTTTTCGGTTATTGTTCACAAATGAAAAAACTGCTCATTTACTTTAATGCACTGTTTATGTCCCATGAACAGTGTAAGAGGCGCTGGTAAAAAAAAAAAAAAAAAAAAAAGAAGGCAAAAGGCAAAATGCAAAAGCAATCCAAACACTACCTATACAATATAATATATCATAGGTTGTTGCACCTTACGGCCTTAGGTGGTGGCACTTGATGATAGTAGAGCAAAACACACCACTCCACCACCTAGAAACCCTTAAAAGGCCTTAACTTATGGCCTGTTTGGAAGTTTAGAGAGGGAGGAGAGTAGAGGAGAGGAGAGTAGTGGGGAGGAGAGTAGAGTGAAATAATTACCCTCCACCTTGTTTTGATGTTTTTAAAATTAGTAAGGGGGAAGGGAGTAATTAGCCCTTCCCCTTGTTTGGATGTTTTTAAATTTGAGATGGAGAGGAGAGGAAATGATTAAATAGACAAATTTACCTATATTTGAAAATAAATTGCAATATTGGTCTATGATTAATTGGTTTGTAATTTTGTTAATTTAAAAAGGGTAAATTGGAGAATTCATTTGGTCAATAATTTATCTACTCTACTCTCCCTCCAAATCTCTCCAATTTGGGGGAATTAAAAATGAAGGGTTAGAGGTAGTTGAAACCCCCCCAAACCCCTCCAAATCCCTCCCCCTCCTCCCTTAAAAAACTTCCAAACAAGGGATTTAAATTACTCTCCCTCCCTCTACTCTACTCTCCCACCTTTTTTAAACATCCAAACAGGCCATTAGAGAGAGAGAATTGAAAGAGAGATTATTTTCTATTTGGTCACCTCCACACAGTCCACATAGATTGAGGAGAGAAAAAGGGTCCCAGCTTTTAAACGTGCTATTCTGACCAGTTTCTTTAGCTGTTCAAGTTGTGACTTGAGTCCGCTAAACAGGCCACCAAATTGGGCCAAAATGAGTCCAATCTAATCCAATTTCCGCACATGCTACTTGTACTTGGTTACTGGGCTTTTTGTTTGGTAGCCGTTTTTTTAGTTTTCTAAAAAAATATATACAACACCTTTTCCAAGATTAAAAACAACATTTTTTTAATTAAAAAAAAAAAAGGGTCTCCTCCAAGCCCCATTTCATAATTACAATATTGCCATTACTAGCAATTATCTTATTTTTCAAAAGTTTGGCCTTGGCGGCAAGTTGAAAAAAATAAAAATTCGAAAAAAAGATAAAATGCAAAAACTATTCTTCAGCTTTGGGTTTGTATACTACAATATATTTTTCTAAAAAAATCTAATTTGTTCCTAACTTTTATTTATTTATTATTGGCTACCTAGATATTTCATTACACATATAATTTCTATGATACAGTTACTATGAAACCTATGCAATCAGACAAAAGATTGGATCTTCTAGAAAAAGAAAAAAAGAAAAAAAGAAAAGACAAGCGATTGGAAGGAAGTTGAGGACTTAGGTTCCGTTTGGATAGAACTTATTGCTGAAAATTAAAAACTGAAAACTGAAAACACTGTAGCAAAATAATTTTTAAATGTGTAAATAGTGCTGCGGGATCCATTTTTAATAAAAAATTGCTAAAAAAGTACATGAACAGTGCACGCACAGTGCACGCTTGTCCCCGCAGTAGAGAAAAAAAAAAAACCAAAACGTGGAAACGCAGCCACTGAATCCAAACGCCCTCTTAGGAGAACAATGCACTTTCACACAATATTAAATACTGTTTTTCTAAGGTTAGAGAAAGTAGTAGGTTTTAATTAGTTCAACTGGTAAAGTTTTTGATAGTTAATTAAGAGATACAAAAAACTAATTAGTGCTATAGTCTGGTGATAAACTAAAATCAGGAGCAAATGCCATAAATTGAAACTAAAAAAGAAAGAAAAAGTTAAAGACTTAGTTAAATATTTTTTGAAAAATCTTGATAATATGCATGCTTAGCCCAACCTCATGAGTCACGAGTTGTTTTGACTTTTTGTGTTTTACACTATGAACAAAATCATGTTTTTCTTGGTACACTGCAAATTCGCAAAATCATTGGGGACCTAATCAAAATTATGCTTAAAAATAGGGACATTCATCACAAACCCAAAAACCATCTCAATCAAACCAGGGGCAATTCCGTTATTTCATCCTCTTTCCCACCAAAACTCACTCCCACCTCCACCAACCTTCACCTTCGTTGATACGAAAAAAAAAAAACCATATCTTTGCTCTGCTCTCCGTTAATGGAGTCAGAGTGGTCACAAAATCAGACCCAAAATGACCATCTTATCCTTCACCTTCTTCTCTCTCTTCATCCTGACCGTCGGATCAGATTACCAAGTGCTCGGCTTAACAACAACAACAACAACAAAGGCCTCGGGTGAGAGGTATGTTCAGATGCGGGCGGGTGCACCGTTCAAGATAGCGCTGTTTGCTGACCTGCATTATGGGGAGGCCACGTCGACCGACTGGGGTCCACTCCAGGACGTGAACTCAACAAGAGTTATGAACACTATACTTGACGATGAAACTCCAGGTAATGTTATCGCTCCCATTTATCGATAATGCTATTACACACTTTGATACATATGTTACCATAATTGTAAAAGACAACCCATCAGAGTCTACGAAAATACATGATATGAACTAATGGTCTATTTTATTAGTACCTCTTTTTATCATTTGCTAGCTGTGTGTGTGTCTGTTGTCGTTGTATTTGTACCATGAAAGAAAGAAAGAAAGTCCCACGTTATTAAAACTTTGGTGAAGTACATGTCCCATGTTATTATTATATATTGTCCTACTATAGAATAAAGAATAATCCCATTATTTATTTTTTTCGTTGCAAAATGTTCATATGCTGTAATTTGTGAGATTTAGAGGTAAAGTTATAAAAATCGGCCTTTGTATGTGTGTGTTTTTTCTTTTTTATTATCATTTACAAAAGATGTACTGTAATTAGGTTTTTATTTTTTGATGTAAAAGATAAAAAGTAAAATCAGAAAGCCTTTATTATTATTATTATTATTATTGGATTTTTGTATCTAAACCCCAAAAGTGCCTTTTGTTTTTGTTTTGTTTTTAAATTTTAGACTAAAAAGTAATTTTTTTAGAAAGAGGAAAAAATAATGCTTTTTCAAAAGGCATCTTTTCGTCTATTTTTTTTTAAATATTTATTTTTTCAAAATAATTGCACCCAATGGACCCTAATGAATTTCAGTAAATAAAAATAAAAGACCCTAATGAATGTGTTGTATATAAATTTATCATTTTGAAATTCAATTTTGAGAGCTCAAATATGAAAGACTTGGCTTGGATCCAGTGCTATACATGTTATCATCCTTATGTGTTTAATGTGGACACCGGAACCCAAGCTTTGTTCATAAAAGAAAGGTCAACTCATGGTAACGTATTACTTGTTAATGGTTAGTTTGTTAGTACTTAGTACCTGTGGATGCACATTCTTTATGTAAAGTATTATGTCCAATTTTCTTGAAGGGAGTTTGGGATTAGTAACTTAGCAACTTGTTCTTGCCGATCACTTGTCAAGTGTCTTTCACAGATGACTCGAAATGACAATGTTATGGCCATATGAGCCTTACTACTACATGTTTGTTGTCTCTGAATGCTACTTTAAGAAATCTTAATTTGCTGTTTAAATGTTCCATCTACTGAACTAATATGCTAGGAATAATTATCACTTGTTGAAGATGACAAAATTATTATTATTTTGCAGCTTGCTTAGCGCTAAACAACCTTAAATTTGATCTCTAGTTGGATTCTTCTGAATTGTTTGACTTAATAGGCTGCATTTCTGCCCTATGTTTTGGTCTACCCTGACAAATTTCCATATTTACTGCAATGATTGTTCAATTCAAAAAGTGAAGGGCTCAAAGCTTGATATAGAGCACCTTTGCATAGTTAATATTTTGGTTATTTCTGTTTCTTTTTTGGTTTAAAACTCTAACTAACTGATTGCATATATAGCAGATTTTGTTATATACCTTGGAGATGTCATTACGGCCAACAATATACCAATTGCAAATGCCAGCTTGTACTGGGATCAGGCAATCTCTCCAACAATATCCAGAGGTATTCCGTTTGCCAGTGTGTTTGGAAACCATGACGATGCACCATTTGAATGGCCGAAGGAGTGGTTTCCAGCCCCTGGAATTCCTAAACTTATTTGCCCAGAAGTCAACTCAACATATTCAGGTTAGCATGATGTTTGAAATGTGGTATAGATAAGCTGGTGACAATCAGTCATCACTAGTGACAGGCAACAGGCCTTGGGTTTCCGAGTGTTTTCCAGAATTATGATTGACCTTCTCATTGTTTCAGACAGCTGCCTCTTTGGAATTCAACTATTATAAGTTGGGATAGAGTCGTAGAGAAATTCATGCAAACAATAATGGAGAATACTGATATTACAGAACCAAATGAACCATGTAATAAATCCCACCCTCCTCCCTTTATACAAAATATGAACATAATATACCCCTTCTAATGATATTTGTAATTTTGTAATTTGAAGATAGCATTTATGATAGGACAGCACTTCTTCAGTTGTAAAATTAACCAATAATCATAAATTCATAACAACATATGTTGGAAAGAATGACAGTTTGCACAAATTGTTGACAAAATCAAGGAATTGCTTGCATTGAGTAAATCAAGGGATTCGAAAAATCAATTATATAGATATGAAATTCACATTCAAAATATATATGTAAGAAATTGATTGTTGACCTATTTTCAAATCAAATCTGTAAGTGCTATCAATCAGGTGAATGAAAGATGTAGCCATTTGGTTTTTGGTGTTGTGGATGTAGGTCTTAGTGACCAAACCACGTTAATCTCCTCCATTCTTTTCTCATCTTCTTTTTATGTTCCATAACTGGCAGGAGAAGAAGCATGTAGCTTCAGAGGGACACAGCGTATCGAGTTGATGAAACATGAGATTGAGCATAATGTGCTATCTTATTCTAGCAACGGTCCTAAAGCGCTTTGGCCAAGTATATCCAACTATGCTATTCAAGTTTCATCATCAGATGATCCAAAGTCATCCGTGGTATACCTGTACTTCTTAGATTCTGGCGGTGGGTCCTATCCACAAGTTATCTCAAATGCTCAAGCAGAATGGTTCCGGAACAAATCTGAAGAGATCAACCCTAATTCAAGGTATTAGAACAAAGAATTACCTCTTCTTTTTTTTAAACTACTTTTCATGGTACCTTATTAGCATTGACTAGAATTAATAGGTAACAAGGTTTAAATATCTAGACTCTGGTTTGTTGATTTTAATGGTTTGTAAGAGAGAGAAAAAAATGAACAGAAAACTTGGAAACATTGCTCCTGGCATGGTTTGATTAAATAGAAAGTGAAAAAGATAGAAGGTTTATTCTACTGAGGCAAATAGTTGTAATTGACAATGCTGAGGTTTTGGTTTTCTTTTTTGAAGTACACCAATAAGATATGGTGAATATTCTTCTTTTTTTGGTTAAATAAATCTGTTTCCTGCATTTTCTTATCCAATTTAGTGTTACCTGACAGTGTGCCCGAGCTAATATTCTGGCATATCCCAAGTCAAGCATATAATAAAGTTGCTCCACAGTTAGGAATTCACAAGCCCTGTGTAGGCTCAATTAACAAAGAAAATGTTTCTTCTCAAGCAGCTGAATTGGGTATCATGGATCTTCTTGTTAAAAGGCCTTCTGTCAAGGTAAGTACACAGATAAGCATGCATGTACACGCATAAATATATTCATTTCAAAGAAAATCATTCTTACGCACAACCATATTCATCTGTAAATATATAGATTCACACATGCATAACATAAATTCATGTAAGAGGCCTGCTCTCTAGGTAATGGCACAAAGGAATAAGCATATGCACATATATACATAAAAAAGTACATATACCTCCATACACATATGAGACATTAGTGCTCCTGGATATAGACTGGGTTTAGATTTTAGATTTGAACTTGAAATTTGAATGACCCCATTTTCAGCTGGATTGATTGATTACCAATGCCAAGTCAAATGGGAAGGTTGGAATTTCTTGATACACAAGCTGGCCGGGCTTTGCCTGGCTTGAAATTTATGACTTGGCTTCTATGGCCCAAAACAACCAATTTTTTGTTGTTTGTTATTGTTCCATTTGATCGACAGAAATTACATAAGAAAAGAATGAAAACTTGAAATCTTTTGTCATGTTGGGATTTGAGTACCTTTTATTGATATTTTTGTCTGTTATAACTTCTTTGCAGTCAAATGGAGCTATGTTATTATTATTGTTAAATATTAACATTGATACATCATGTTGAATATGCTATTATAGATGCGGAAGCGAAATCATAAAGTATAGAACACAATAACACAAGAGGATTACGTGGTTCAGCCTAACGGCCTACATCCACGGAGGAAACCCTAAATGGCTACATCAATAATATATTAGAGTGTAGTACAAATCCTGTGTTACAATGAACAATAACATGTATATATATATATATATATATATATATATATATATATATATATATATATATATATAGTAGACTAAACCCTAAACTAATAGACTTCTAGTACAAGTAGGAAATTTGGCTTGCACACAAAGTAGAATTAGGCTTGGGCTTATGCTAATGGGCTAATATATCTCTAACACCCCCTCTCAAACTCAAGATGAAAACTTGATGAAATCTTGAGTTTGATTAGGTTGAAAAGATCCCTTGAATGAAGTTTGGCTCTGTGACGGTGGCTTGAGAAAGGCAATGGTCTTGCAGTGTTGATGCGACTTCTAACGGTAACATGACTATACCGGAGAATTTTGATGGCAGCAGTGGAAAACCAAAGAAGATGAACGCAGCGAAGAAACACCGAAGAAGACAAAGATTGCTCTTAATACACCGTAAGGACAGAAAACCATGGCCATGGGAAGGCAGCTCTGATACCATGTTAAATATTAGCATTGATACACCATGTTGAATATGCTATTATTGATGCGGAAGCGAAAGCATAAAGTATAGAACACAATAACACAAGAGGACCTAACGGCCTACATACATGGAGGAAACCCTAAAGGGCTACATCAATAATATATTAGAGTGTAGTACAAATCCTGTGTTACAATGAACCATAACATGTGTATATATAGGAGACTAAACCCTAAACTAATAGACTTCTAGTACAAGTAGGAAACTTGGCTTGCACACAAAGTAGAATTAGGCTTGCGCTTATGCTAATGGGCTAATATATCTCTAACAATTATTATTATTATTATTATTGCTTTTCATGTTTTGTTTCTTTTGGTTATTCACCATGAATAATTTATCATGTTGTTCTACTGCTTCCCCTTTAATTCGTTCTTCATACTTGGATGGTACAATTATCATTTTTCAGTTCTATCACAGATTCAAAATCCATTTACAGGAAAATATGAGTTCAAGCACCCATGACATGTGAGTCACACTCGCACCTAAATCATCTAAATGTGGTTTAGGATGGTCAGATGAGTTTTGTTTATTGTAATTATATCTCTCTTTTCAATGTGGAATAAGTTTAACCAAAATGTTACTGTGTTGGCAAGAAGGTTGAATAAGCCCGATCAGTTTTGTCTTAAGAAAAGCTCTGAATTGGAACCACATATATTTAATACGCAATATGTGTGCTTATGGTTCTTGAAAGTCAGAAACTAAAAGAATCTATGGCTTGAGTTTGATGAATATGAATATGATCATGTTGAGTTGCTTTTCTCTTTATTGTGGCAGGCAATATTTGTTGGACATAACCATGGATTGGATTGGTGCTGCCCCAATGAGAAACTCTGGCTCTGTTTTGCTAGGCATACTGGTTATGGTGGCTATGGAGACTGGCCTAGAGGAGCTAGAATTATAGAAATCACCCAGCAGCCTTTCTCCTTTAGAACTTGGATAAGGATGGAGGACAGTATAGTACACAGCAAAGTTGTGCATGGAAGTGCCAATCAATTGAGTTACAAAGCTTTTGACCAAATGATAGTTATTTTATTATGTTATTTTATGTGTTTAATTTTTTAATTTTTGTTAAGAATATAAAGAGAGAGATTGAGAAGTGAGAATTGTTTGTATATTGATGCATATTTTGTGTGTATAATATTGTACAATAGAGAGTTTTGTATAAGCATAGTATGCGTGAAGTACAAGTAAGATGAGTGTTTACAAGTACAATACTCTGGACCAAAGTCCAATGAGCTACACTAACATATATACTAACACCCTTCAAATTCAAGGTGGCAAGGAGGAAGTCAACTGGAGTAAGTCAACTGGAGTTTGGATAAGATCTCAACGACGACCAAGTGGGTGAGTCTTAGTGAATATATTGGTCGGCCAAGGAGATGGTCCGATGAAATTAGAGATAGCTTTTCTTGAGATGACTAAAAGTAATGTGTGAAGTACAAGTAGCATAAGTGTATGACAAGTACAATACACTAGGCCCAAACCTAGTGAACTAGGCTAATGTATATACTAAAAATATTAATTTTTTAAAAATAAATCTAGGTGAAATTAAATATCAAAAAAAATTATTCGGTAAATATAATAGGACTCAATCCTTTAATTTAGACAAATTAAATTAAAAAGAATACTTCAAAATCTTTTTTTGTTGCAATATGTTACAAACTACACCATATTGACGAAAGTAACCTCAATTAATTTAATTCCGTCACTGTACACCTTGTCGGTTAAAGTGTGGTAATATTCGGAAAGTCGCAACCTAGGCGACAACAAAACTCCGTTTGTTTACTTGTGATTCCGAGGCACATTTCGTAAAATTACTTTTATGACCCTTGGAGTCTACTTCAATTACCAAATGTAAATGAGTCAAATTAATCTAGAACCAAGGTGTTATACAAAAACATTACAATATGTTAAAAAAAAAAAAAAATAGCACTCACATGGCAGCATTATAGTTATCAATTGAAATTTTTTTTTTGAGAAATAGTTATCAATTGAAATTGAGTTCGAATTGCTCTAAAAAAAAATATTGAGTTTGAATTTTGTATTATAAAGCTCAAAACATATAAGTAAACCAACAATGTCTTAATTTATTATTTATTTTTTTTAAAATTTTTTTAACAAATGGGCCAAATCACAAGTTAGCCTGGTCAAGTTACAGTTTCATGCATTTTTACTTCCGCTCAAAAAATTTAGGTTCGGGTCAGGTCTAATTTTGCCATGTCTAACAATAAGGAATCCATGTTCTTTGAATTGAGTCTTCATCTTCATCCTCTTTCTTTACTCTAAATTATGACATCTAGTGCCCTAACGAGACCTCCTTAATTAATATCTATTGCTTAATTTTATGTCTGTTTTGACTTTAGATTTGGTTTGTTGTCTCTATAGTTTGCACTCTTTTTTTCATGCCAAAAAAGAAAAGAAAAAACTAAACTCCAAAAGAATGCTCTTTTGGTTTGCATTTACTACTAAGTATATATACGTGCATCACTGAGACATTATTTGTGAACCTAACGATCAATTTACTCATTTGGAGGTTGAGCTAGCTAACTTTTTAGGAATGTGAGTTAGTTGCTGGTATAATTCATGAAAATTCGATTTTGGTGTTTTCTTTGCCTCTATTATTAAGGTGTGTAGGTGGTTCATGACCCAACTCCCTCATTACAAAATTTGACATTTTTGCAGAGAGGCTAATTGAGCAACTATGCTAATGGCTAGATTTTGGCTTTGGTCAATCTTATGGATTTTGTGCTATATGACATGACTCCACAATTTTGTTTTGATATTGTAAACTTTCATGTTTCCAATCAATCAAGCTGTTTTATTATTATTATTATTATTATTATTATTATTATTATTATTATTATTTTATTTTATAGATTGATATCAAGTTATGTTATTGTAGAATCCTTAAAATCTTAATTACTGATGATAGTTAAATGAATAGTTCAAATTTTATCACGATATTAATATTTAAACGAGTATTAACTAACAGAAATTTGATTTTTTATTTAATGTATTGATGATGTGGCAAAATATGATGATTAATCATGAATGATCATGGTTTAAAGAATTTGGGTAGAGTAAATTTAAAAAATCAAGAGAATCTTCAATCATTTTTCATATTTTTTATTAAAAAAAACAATTTATTTACTTGCAAAACAAGTTGAGTGCAACACTCCAACTAGGTAATAAGATTACCTTTTTTTGTTGGATTGATGAGTTATTGATTTGGTAATCACTGTCATCATTTTGTTCTTCAATTTCACAACTCTTCCTAAGAAAAAAAAGAAAGAAAAGTCAAATAGGTCACATTTAGAGGATCTATATTCGCGAGAATATACCAAGGAACTATACGTAATATAGGTTGTGTGTTGCATCGACTTGGTTGAGTGAAATGACCAATAAGTTCTTTAATTAATTGTTTTTTGGGCAAGTTTTAGTTTCTCAGTTAAGCTCTCAAACTTCTAATTTATTTCATTTGAACCTCTATCTTTTCTGTCATTAGCTTTTATATCCTACATTATCTTCCTTTCTCATCACTTGTATGTATACCTACTAACTATAATAAGAAAAAAAATTAAAAAAAACTCGAGCTGCTTTGCCACAAACAGATTAAGAGCTAAACTCGAAACCACAGATTAAGAGCTAAACTGGCTTTAATATCTCTGTCAATGAAGATTAAGCTGTCTTAATCCTTAAAAATGAATAGACAGTTTCATAATTTCAATTCTATCATAGCTGAGGGCCCGAGCCCCGAGGCATTTGCTAGAAAGTAATCGGGTCAAAATGGCAATAAGTTTGGGGTTGAAAATGTTAAACTTTCTCAAGTTGACTAATAAAAAAAAGATTCATTTTACTTTAAAGACAACATATATTGAACTATACAAGAACCCCGTACTTCGCATAAATAAAAACTAGTTACATAATAAAATAATGTTTATATAAAATAAAAGACTTATAAGAAGTCATGAAAAAAATTAACTTTTATGTAGTTTTTATTTAATTTGGAAAACTTTCTTATCTATTTTGAAAGTGCTTAATAATTTTCAATTTATGATATTAATGTATAATATATATATATATATATATATTTATATTTATTTGAGAAAAGTGTGGTGTATCAATATATGATACATCCATCCCTATTTTTGTATATTGTCAAAGTTGGTTTGCGAAGCACTCATTAGATTATAGTGTTCAGTTTTAATGTTTAGCTTTTGTTACTGCTATTTTACGTTGCTACTTCTTGAAGTCAAAAACCATCATAAAAGAGCCAGAAATCATAATGCCAGGAAAGGTAGCATTTAACTACCAAAATAAAAACTCCAACAAAAACAATTAGGATTTGTTGGAATTAAATAGTTGGAGTTGGATTGGATTAGAATTTAGACAAGCTATACTGTTGTTACTACTAGCTTTAGTGTTTGAGTAGATTAAATTTGAATTTGAATGTAGATTTCAGTATGACGATAGGTACCCCATTGCCTGAAAGTGATAATTAGTGGATACACATACAACCCGTAAAGAAATCATGTAAATATCAAATACATATATGTGGAAGTGTGATTGAATTTGAATTGAACTCATGACTTGTCCCATAAGACTAAAATTTTTAAAAAACTCAATATCTTTTCAAGATTAGAAACAAAAAAAAATCTTTTGTAATGGTAAATGATAGACTAAAAAAAATTATTTTAGTGGATACAAAAAATTATTTTCACAATGGATAAATGGTCAAGCTATAAATACTAAATAATAAAATGATGTTAATCGTAGGCCCAAATAAAAATCAAGCATAGTTGTTACATTTGTTGTAAAAAAAGTTTGTCTTTAGCATTACTCTATGTTTTGTTTTTGTTTTTTTTGGATAATTTGATAGTTGGGAGAGGGAGATACTAGATAAGCAGTGAGTGACAATTCATGTTTACGTGTCAGGTTTATGTCTTATCAATTCATGAGTATTTAACTATATTTGTCAACATGAACAATACACGTCATTAATTGTGATAGGATCCCTACTTTAACACAACATGTTTATTAAACAAGTAACACAACATGACTCGTATGACTTGTTTAATAAATATGATGTGTTATGATCGACATGACTTGACATGACCCATTTGATTAATAAGCCAACTTGACATGTTTACCTAATACAAATAACTTGTCAATAGCAATTCTCGTGTTTTATAACATGTATACATTACAACTAAATTCTAAACAAAATCTCCATCAACAAAAAATATAATTACAACCATAAATTTAAGGTGGCCTAGAAAAGATGAAATTTGATGAAAAAATATGTTTATATAGCTCAGGTTTTAAAGGATAAATTGGTAAAATGATGCTCAGTTAAAGGGGTTAAACAATTGAAAATGAATTTCATGTGTTTGCCTTTTTGTGTCAACTTGAATATTACACGAACCTGCTAAGGCTCAACCCTATCTCATTAACTTTGTATGTGTTTGTAGGTCATGTTGAAATTTATCACCTTAAATCTTGAACATTTTTGTTGAAAAATACTAGAATCAGGGCTGGCCAATGCTTAGGCAAGTTAGGCCTAGGCCTAAGACCCCACCAAAAATAAAAAATTTCCCTTAGGGAAAAAGGCCCCACTTCCTATGGTTAAAGGTCTAATTTTTATAAAATTATATATATTTTAAAGGTACGTTGTACATTTTTATTATTATTAATAATATTAAGCATACTACAAATTTTACTATTGGTTTACAAATTGCCATGTTATTAATCACAAAAAGTGATATAAACATTCATTAGTTAAATTGATGAAGTTCATAAATGAGAGTCAAAGTTACATTATATTTTGAACATTCTATAGTGCTTTTAATTAGTTCATTTTTCTTTTTCATTTTTATTAAGACTCTCAAAGTACGAGACTAATCTTAACCTAATTGAAACCCTAAAATGTTTCAAAAAGATGTTGCAAATGTGTTAAATCATCAATTATAAATTAATCCCCCTCATAGTTTGAGACCTTAGTTTTTGTAAATTGATATCCTACAAAGCCACATATCAAATAATATCTATCTCTCTCTTTCTCTTAAAAACAAGATATAAAAATAAAAATTAGATTACAACTTTACTTAACTATGCATTGTCATATATCTAAAATAAAGTATTTTTTTAAATCGTAATATATTTTTAATTCTTTTTATTAATATTTATAGTTCAACTATAATATTCAATTCTCTACATGAAATTAACATTAATTTAGCTTTTATTATTCATCAAATTAAGTATCAAATTAACCTTCATTTAATTAGTACTAAATAATTTTGTTTAATTAATACTTCCATAAAAAAGTCCCCCATAAATTTTTCGCCTGGCCCGAATTATGTTGGGCCGTCCCGGACTAGAATTCTTGAGTTATGCTCCTTCAAGACAAATTGCAAAGATTCTCAAAAAGAAAAAAAAAAAAAAAAGAAGACAAATTGCAAAGGACAAAATCCAAGGGGGCCTAAACAAAATTATGCCAAAAAACAGGAGCATCATAAACAAACCAAAACCATCTCAATCAGACCAGGGACAATTCCGTCATTTCATCCTCTTTCCCACCAAAACTCACTCCCACCACCACCACCATACCCACCCAAAGTATCACCTCCTTCATACCCCAAAAAAAAAAAAAAAAAAAAAAAACCAATATATTTGCACCCAAATTCTCTTCTCTTCTCTCCTTTCAATGGAGTTGAAGAGGCCAAAAACTCAAACCCAAATAGCGATCTTATCCTTCACCTGCTTCTCTCTCTTCATCCTGACCGTCGGATTAGATGACCAAGTGCTGGCCTTACTACCACCACCAACAACAAAGGCCTCAGGCGGTGAGAGGTATGTTCAGATGCGGGCGGGTGCAGCGTTCAAGATAGCGGTTTTTGCAGACCTGCATTTTGGGGAGAACGCGTGGACAGACTGGGGTCCAGTCCAGGACGTGAACTCAGTAAAGGTCATGAACACTGTGCTGGACAATGAAACTACTATAGGTGACTTTATCACTTCTTTTTTAATCAATCATGTGCTAGCTTTGTTGTGTTGTGTGATAATAATGTTGTTGTTGTTGTTGTTGTACCATGTTGTTTCAGTTGCCATGTCACTATTACTGTCCTACTAAATATTAATACCAACTTTTTTTTTGAAAAATGCTTTTTCAAAAAGCATTTTTTCTAAAATTTTAAAAAAGTATTTTGTTTTTTTCAAAATTTTAAAGTGAAAGTGTGTATATAAATTCATTGTCAGAAATATCGTTTTGACTTTTGAGAGCTTACAAAAGAAAAGTTAACTCATGTACATGCTAAAAGTTTTACTGCATACTTGTATGCAGTAATTGCGTATATATGCATAAAGAAAGCAACATATATTCGAGGGTCATATATAATGCACATGACTAAGTTGACCCTAGACATTTGTTCCTTTCTTTTTGTGCTGTCAGGTACTCCTTTACAAGTATGCAGCAAAACCTTTCTCATGACTTGTTAATTGTTAGTTCGTTAATAATTTAGTACTTGTGAATGCACATTTTTTTATGTAGTGTATTAAGTCCAATTTCTTGAAGGGAGTTTGGGATTAGTAATGTGGGACTAGTAACTGAGCAACTTGTTCATGTGGGTCATTTGTGAAGTGTCTGGCACACGTGACTCGAAATAGCAATGATATGGGCCTTTACTCTCTTACTACTACGTCAACATGTTTGTTGTCTCTTTTGTCATGTCAGAATAAATGGGGAAACAAGTTTTAGAATTGCACCTTGAAGGGTCTATCTATTAGTTTTAAGTGCTATTGAATTTTAGTTTTGTTTCCAGAATTCGGACACTAGAAGTATTAAAAATGGATATCTCATGTGGTTAACGCTGACTAGTCTATTGAAAATCCATACCCGACCCTAAATATTTTGGGACAAAAACTTGGTTGTTGTTGTTCTATACAATCTAGACTTCTAAAGTTGATCAAATTAGATTAAATCATATTAAGATTACCACAATTTAGTTTAGTTTCAAGAAACAAAATTGTCTATACATTTAGGTTATTATGCTGCACATATATAGATATTCATATATTGAACAGCATGAGCAGCTTAACATCTTGCTTACCATATTGCTCTTATCAAACAATAACAACAGTTGACCAGTTGTGTAGTGCCTTACAAAGTGCTATGAGCAGATTTGGTGGGTTTGACCTTGCCATAATGAATAATTAGGACTTTATAGTGTAGTTTATTGATTCTATTCAATGAATTGATGCCCACTAGTTGGGTCGACTGTTTCATATAGATATAGCATTTGTTTCATAATTACATGACCACACATTCAAATTGCTAAACTTCAACGTGTTGTTGGTGTTAAGGCATGCCTGGTACCACTTTGACATACATGATTTTCATTTCCTTTTTATGGGTACTCTACATGGAATAGATTATGATATTGTGCCAAAAAAAATAGAGATCATTGCAAAGGCATGATGAACTTGTTGGGTTTGTTGTTTTATTTTCTGTTAAAATGGTTAGTTTTGAATGCTACACAAAGAAATTTTCGTATGATGTCTTAAATCTTAATGTCCTCTCTATACTGTACTAACATGCTGGGAATAAGTGTCACTTACTTGGTGACTATCACCTGTTGTAGAGACAAGACCATTATTATTTTCTGGCTTAGTACATTATGTTGAAAAAACTAAAATTTCATCTCTATTCCAATATCTTGAATTGATATTCAGCTGACTTAAAATGTTACATTTTTGCTTAATGTATTGGTCTACCCCGATAAATTACTCCAATTATTGTTAAATTCAAAAAGTTAAGTGTGCAAAGCTAGATATAGAGCCCTTTTGCATAGTTAATATTTTGATTAATTTATTTATAGTTTGTTTTTTTGGTTTAATACTCTAATGAACTGATTGGATAGCAGATTTTGTTGTATACCTTGGAGATGTCATTACAGCCAACAATATCCCAATAGCAAATGCCAGCTTGTATTGGGATCAGGCAATCTCTCCAACAAAATCCAGAAATATTCCTTGGGCCAGTGTGTTTGGAAACCATGATGATGCACCATTTGAATGGCCGATGGAGTGGTTTTCGGCCCCTGGAATTCCTCCACTTATTTGCCCAGCAGCCAACTCGACATATTCAGGTTAGCATGTTGTATGAAATGTGGGGTAAAAAGGCTGGTGACAAACCAGTCATCACTAGTGACAGGCAACACTCCTTGGGTTTGTCAGTGTTTCCCAGGATTATGATTGATCTCTCATTGTTTTGGACAGCTGCCTCTTTGGAGCTTGGCCTATTGTAAGTTGGTATAGAGTCAAAAAGATATTCACGCAAACTATGATGAAGAATACTGAAATTACAGAACCAAGTGAACCATAAAATAAAACCCCCTTGCGCAATATTTTGAAATGAACATAAGATAGCCTTTTAGATGATGTTTATAATTTGAAGATAGCATTAGCAATGGGATACTGAATTAATCAGTAATCATAAGTTCATAACAAGATATATTTGCTAACTTATAATATTTAATATATGTTGGCAAGAATGGCATTTTGCACAAATTGTTGACGATCAAGGAATTGATTGCATGGAGTAAATCAAGGGATTGGAGGAATCAATTATAAAGATGTGAAGTTTACATTCAAAATATGTATGTAATTATTTGATTGTTTACCTATTTTCAAATTCTGTATATTCCATTATAAGTCTGAGTTCCCTTGTAATGTGTTCAATCAAGAGGATGAAGATGTAGCCATTTGGCTTTTGGTGCTGTGTACGTAGGTCTTAGTGATGAAACCTTGTTAATCTCCTGTTCTTCCTTTCTCATCTTCCATAATGTATTACTATTTCAACATTTGAAAATATAGAAAAGGATGTCATTCTAACATGCAAATTCTCAATAGTATCATAATATATGATTCTCTTCTTATGAGAGATTTAAATACTTTTTTTTTTGGGGGGGGGGGGGGGGGGGAATGCTTTAAAGATTTATATATCAGCTTCTCTCTGATGGGGCCATTATGTCTGGCAGGAGAAGAAGCGTGCAGCTTCAGAGGCACACAGCGTATCGAGTTGATGAAACATGACATTGAGCATGATGTGCTATCTTATTCTAGCAATGGTCCTAAAGATCTTTGGCCAAGTATATCCAACTACGTTCTCCAAGTATCATCATCAGATGATCCAAAGTCACCCGTGGTATACCTGTACTTTTTAGATTCTGGCGGCGGGTTCTATCCAGAAGTTATCTCAAATGCCCAAGCAGAATGGTTCCAGAAAAAATCTGAAGAGATCAACCCTAACGCAAGGTACTAGAACACAGAAATACTTTTTTTTTTTAACTACTCTTTGTGGAACCTTATTAGCATTGACTACAATTAATTGGAAACAAGGTTTAAATAGCCAGACTATAGTTCATTGATTTAAATGGTTTGCAAGAGAAAGGAATAAAAGGAACAGAAAACTTTGGAACATTGCTCCCGATGTGGATTGATTAAACAGAAAGTGAAAAGGAAAGAAAGGTTAATTCCATTGAGGCAATTAGTTGTAATTGACAATGCTGAGGTTTTGGTTTTCTTCTTTGAAATGCACCAATAAGACATGGAGAATATTCATTTTTTTAATTATAAATTTGTTAAATAAATCTGTTTCCTTCATATTCTTAACCAATCTAGTGTTACCTGACAGCGTGCCTGAGCTAATATTCTGGCATATTCCAAGTCAAGCATATAGGAACGTTGCTCCACGGTTTGGAATACACCAGCCTTGTGTAGGCTTAATTAACAAAGAAAGTGTTGCTTCTCAAGAAGCTGAATTGGGTATCATGAATCTTCTTGTTAAAAGGCCTTCTGTCAAGGTAAGCACATAGATAAGCAAGCACGACACGCATAATTATATTCATTTCAAAGATAAGCAATGAGTGTATTCATATGTAAATATACAGATTTGCACATACATACATATATTCATGTTAGATGCCTGCTCTGTAGGTAACGACACAAAGGAACAAGCATGTCCACATATGTACATACAAAATTACATATAGCTTCATACTCATATGATACACATCAGTGCTCCTAGACAGACTGGGTCTAGATTTGACCTTGAAATTTGAATGACCCCATTTTCAGCTCGATTGATTGATTACTATTACCTAGTCAAATAGGGAATTTCTTGATACACAAGCTGGCCAGGCTTTGCCTGGCTTGATTTGTATGACCTGGCTTCTGTGGCCCAAAATGACCAATTTTTTGTTTGTTTGTTTGTTTGTTATTGTTCCATTTAATTGACAAGAATTACATAAGAAAAGAATGAAAACTTGTTTTGACATGTTGAAATTTGAGTTCCTTGTATTTGTGTCTTTTATAACTTCGTTGCAGTCAAAAGGAGCTTTTCTTTTCCTTTTCTTTTTCTTCTTATCTTAATATATATATATATATATTTTTTTTTCATGTTATGTTTCTTTTGGTTATTCATCATGATTAATTTATCATGTTGTTCTCCTTCTACCCCTCCCCTTTAAATTGGTTCTTCATGATTGTATGGTACCATTATCTTTTTTTCATTTCTATTGCAATACATTTCCCTGAAAATATGAGTTCAAGCACCCATGACATTTGAGTCACACACTTGCACTTAAATTATCTTAATGCAGTTTAGGATGGCCAGCTGAGTTTTGGTAATTGTAATTGTATCTTTCTTCTAAATGGTGGAAGCAGTATAAGCAAATATGTTAATGTTTTGGCAAGAAAGCTGAAAAAATCCTGATCAGTTTTGGCTTGAGAAAAGCTTGGAATTGGAACCACATATTTAATATGCAATATGTGTGCTTAGGGTTCTTGAATATCAGAAACTAAATGAATCTGTGGCTTGGGTTTGACGGATATGAATGGGATCATTTTGAGTTCTCTCTCTTTTTATTGTTGCAGGCAGTATTTGTTGGACATAACCATGGATTGGACTGGTGCTGCCCCTATAAGAAACTCTGGCTCTGCTATGCTAGGCACACTGGTTATGGTGGCTATGGAAGCTGGCCTAGAGGAGCTAGAATTATAGAAATCACTCAGCAACCTTTCTCTATTAAATCTTGGATAAGGATGGAGGACGGTGTAGTACACAGCAGAGTTACCTTGAGTCCTTGAGTACCATCAAGGAATATATAATTATTCACATTTGTGAAAAGAAAAAGAGGACCAATAATATCTGTGCAAGTATATGCATTGCATCTTCTTCCCCCACAACACCCCCCCTCTCCCCCCCCTTTTTCCTAGATCAAACATGTTACATGATGTACATATGTGTGTAAATTTTATAATCAGTTTGTATATGTTCTATATACATGAGGCCACGCCATTTTTTTTCCCTTTGTTTCTTTTCTTTATCAACATGACACATTATTAGCTTTCATAATATCTTTTAACTCAAGGAATATTGAAGAGCTTTTAAGCCAGATATAACAATAAATGATGGGTCAATTCTATATCATTAAGAATTTTTTCCTAGGCTCATCTCTGCTAGGCTAACTCCTATGATAATCGGTAAACGAAAAAGTTTTTAAGTTAAAACAGCTTCATGGCACATCATCTCCTTCCATATCTAGAAACTCCCTGAAGCACTTCTCCAGGGTTCTGTTTCTCTCAGTAATCAGTGTTTCTGTGTAAAATTATCTTAATGCACCGACCATGGCCTCTCGAATCAAAGCTCTTATGCCTCTGCCGCGCTCTATGCTTAGATAAGATTAATAAAAGAAGGAATACTTGATTAAAACTCCAGAAGAAAGCATCATAATAACGCTGCAATTTTCTAATGAATATCTAAATCAAGTTAAGCAATGCATTGATGTTGGCAAATGGAGGGATGTGTGTTTAATTATAACGACAGTGATGGTACATTACTATGAAAATGTTTCTTTTACCCTTTTGGTTATCCATAAGAGGCTCTTTGTTATGACAAGTTGCTATTCTAGTTTTGTGTAATCAAACTAAGCATATGCAATTTGATTTTAATATTGTTCATGCTTTAGATGGTCAACTTATTTGAAATCCAAGTGATGAAAAGAAATTGACCCATTGTTCACAAAATGCTTCTTTATGTGGAATCAAGCAAAGTTGATTCTAACTTTTATGAGTTAGTAATATATTTGAAACACAGCTAAAAGGATAAAATTGTTTTCTTTAAAAAAAGGGGAAGCTATGGGCTAGTTGTTTTTGAACCAGTTGGACAATGCAGCAAGTTGGGTAACATAATTAAAAAATTAAAAAAAGGCACAAAACAATGACTACAGAATCTTATGACTGAAATTTTACAAACATGCAACATTAAAAACTAGAAAAATTGCATGATTTAAATCATTTTAGATGTTAGATCAGAAAGGGTTTAAATGTTGGGTATCTCATCTCTAAATCAGATTTCATAACTATGACCGAGAAGATTGCTTTCTAGTTCTCTTGCTCTGACCAACTGGACCAATCAGATTCTCTTTACAAATCACTGATTATGATGGTATTTTAAATAAGTAGAGAAAAATTTTCCCCAATTTTCGTTACATTACTGTAGCTCTTTTGATCAATAAAACATACCCCTTATTTGATAAATAAGGTAATGAGGTCTTGAGTTCAAGTTTCTTAACCAATACTTTACGCCAACCTCTAAGTAATTTCTATTTGTTATCATTTGATGTGTGTGGGATAAGACGACTATATTCACCAAAAGATTAGTCAGTTGTTTTAAGAGCCTCAAAGATCGAACACCCAAGCAAAAAAAAAAAAAAAAAAAAACTCATGGGAAGGCAGGGCTTGGAAGGCTACCCCATTGTGTAGTCTACCATTATTGTCTTTCAATAAAAATGAATTATTAAAGAAAAAAAAATGAAGAAGAGGTCATTTACTTGGGCCATTAAACAGCTATAAAGGCACTTTAATCTCTTCCAGTTGGGACTACTCATGTCAGCCCAAATTTGTTAAGCATATTCCTAGCCACCCCCATCCATAAAAAAAGAGTGTTATGTTAATTACAGGAATTTCAACATTTATAACTTTCCGTCTCAAAACATTAACTAGCAAAAAGCCAATATGGGTCTCACTGTGCTGGGCCACAATGTGAAGGCAAAGAGCTAAGGTTCCATTCTCTTGGACAAGTCAAATCCAGTTCACATGGCTAATGATAAAAGAAAAGGGGACCAATCTTGCCATTGGCTTTGAATAAATGTCATATGTTTAATCTAATCTACCTAAAAATTTAACAACCATAGCTAAATTTGACTATTTTCAAAGAAACTTTGTGCCTTGAAATGTCTTGCAACAAACAGTTTCTAAGAGCAATACTATAATAAATTTCCCCAAACTCACTGGAATTAAAGCCGAATTCCTAAAATGTTCACAACATTAGGGGTAAGAATTTCCATGACATTAATTTTATATGAATGTTTTTAAGGGCCCTGTACTTCAATTGGTAACACTTCCTAGTGTTTTCAACAATATGACATTAATTTCTACAATTATATTTTAATTGACCCTGTTCACAATTGCTTATGTTCTTCTCTACTCACAAAAAAAAAAAAAAAACTAAAACTCACGTTCTTTTTTTATTTTTATTTTATTTTAGAGAAAACGAGAGTAAACTTTATCATTCAATATCATGCTATACAATGGGAAAGAGAAATGAAGAGCATTCTTCTAATAAAATGGTCTCCTCATTCTCTTTTGCAACTCTAGCAAGAGCTAGAGCAACACAAGTAAAGTGCATCTTCAAAAAAATAACAAAGGATATACTAACAAATTGTTCACTAATCAGCTTAATATCATCTAAGATCCACGTCACTTCCAAAAAATACATCATATCTGAAAGAACAATTTATTTTGGCAATATAGATCTTCCAACAAGCGACACACAAACTTGTGTTCTTTTCATACAAAGAAAATATCATGATTAAAATTTCATAGCTATATTAATTTAAGTTATGGTTTAGATGTTAAATTAGTTTTTTCATTTATGAACCTATAAATAAAATTAATCAATTTTAACAACTAACATATATAACCATGAACTAAATAATTTATATTACTCATCTAATATATATATATATATTTCATTAACTTAAATTCATAGATATTGTATTTCTTCTAATCTAATCTATAAACTTAGACACAAAAATCTCTAACGGTATATCTACGTTTTATAAAATAATCTAAGCTTCATGTTCACAAGTTTGTTTGTGAATAGAAAAGGTTGATTTGGATTTCAATAGACAAATATAAACTAAGTTTTACTAAGATTGAGTCTGAGCTATTTATTATCAGCTTAATATGCTTCTAATCATATTGTAAAATAAATTTTTGGGTAAATTACATTTTAAATATATATCTTAGGGGTAGTTTCGATTAAACTTAGTAATTTCAAAAGTTTTAAATTAAATGTTGAAATTTGAAATTGTTAAAAATTAAACTTTATAGTTTTGTTGTTTCAAAACGAATCCCTAGCTTTCAAGTTCATATCAATTTGCCAAAGACCTTGTAACTAAATTGGCATCTCTCCATGCACAAAGTGTTGAAGGATTAAGACGAACAGGTTCGAGTTGCGAGGTTGGCAGCATATTGTAATTATCTCAAAAAAAAAAAAAAAAATTCATATCAATTTATACTCTAAAGCTTTAATGTTTGATTTGGAGGATTTATTAGAGGATTAAATTAATACAAATTTTAAAATACAAGATTTTTAATTTGAAAAAAAAAAAACAATATGGTTTAATTTGAAAAAGTTTTAAAGTTCAGGGTTTAATTTGAAACTTTGGAAATTATAGGTTTTAATTATGCAATCCCTCTACCTTGAATTCATAGCTTGCATAATGAGTCACGTTGACATCTTTGCACCTGATCGACTGCCCCTTTCCCACTAATTTGAACCATAAGTGAAAAGTTTAAATATAATTTGCCCTAAATTTTATTATTGAATTAACATGGAAATGGACTAAAATTAGGAAGGGATATGTTTGAAACCTTTGGCCAGTTTCTTGGGGCCATCCCCAAGGGACTCGTTCTTGTAATTAGTTGGTGTGATTAGAATGATGAAACATCGTATTAGGTGCTCAAAAAACTCTAAACATAGTGGTTAGCCAAAAATTATAAAAAAAAAAGGGAAGGAAAGCAAGGAAAAGAGGAGCAAAACCATAACTTGTACATTTCTCAGTGTCCTAATATGTTCTTAGGTTCTAAACTTTAAATAAAGCCTTGAGCAGGTCATTGCTATGCTAATCAATAATCACTACAAACTGGTCCACAAAGAAATTGTACTTTCCACATGAAAGAAGCTATATATTTAGATATTCATAAAAACTTTAGGTAGATTGTCTCCTGTCAAATAATAGAGGAACCTTTCATTCCCACAAACAATCACTTGTATTAACGGATCAAATCCCATGTTTTCTCACCTTTTAAACAACGATTTAAAAATTCCTGTCCTCTTTCTTTGGTATTGGTTTCTTCATAGAAACTCATAAAAAACCAACCTTAAAAATTTAACATATTTTCTAATTATGACTTGACCTATCAAAACGTAGTATGAACACATGAAAATTCACCCAAATCATTTCTCAAGCTCAGCTTAATCGAACAAATCCTATGTTTTCACCTTTTAAACAAAACTTAGAAATGCAACACATATATTCCTAATAGTGAATTGATCTAGCAAAATGTAATTTGAAACCAGAAATTCACCAAATCCAGACCAAAAAAATAGGTAATCATTCAGCAATTTCCCTAATTTTTTTGTTTTTATTTTATTTTATAATTCAATAGTTAGAGTAGGGGAATTAAAATCCTGAATGTCTCTGTTAAGAAGTGCAAACCAAATAAGTTACAGGCCTCTCATGGTAGTAATTTTCTTACTCTAAACTATGTTATAAGGTCCTTAATTCTTCTTTGTTTTTAGGGTGAATTATAGTTAATACTCTTGAGGTTTGGACTAATGATAGTCAGGTCTAAAATATTTTAAAACTGATCAATTTGGTTCCTAATCACCGTGACAAAGAGTAGAAAGATAATAACGATTTAGGGACCAAATTCATCAGTTTTGAAATGTCTTGACCCTGGCTGGCCCAATCCTCGTAAATATCCACTGTATTTTACTTGTTTTTTATAGTAAGATGTTTTTTAAGATGGTTGGTGGGTGGGAAATGCAGAGGTCAAAAAAGGTAAATTGACAAAAACAGACGTTTGAAGTGGTCAGGGGCAGTTGTGAAAAAGACAGTTGGTATAGCGCGAAAGGGAGGCAAAAGGGACCCTCATGAAATTGAAGACACTAACTCTTAAGTGACAAGCCTTATCAGTCATCACAAAGTACCTACATTGCATAAACAACCCATAATAAGACCACCTAAGACCTCATACTACACTTCAAACTCCATAGAGTAATAATGGGTTTCCCTTTTCCTACAATTTCTTGCTTCCATTCTCACTTCCTCAACCATAGTACTACTTGAGTCACTTTGGTCTTGAAAAGCAACACTGACCAAAAGCTTGAGAAAATCCCACTTGGGATTTGTCATCAACAAGGTATAAAGTGAGTCAATTCTTGATTTTGAAGCTTTAGCATTTTTTCTTTCTTTCTTATCATTTGTGATCTTTTTCTGGTTGAATCAATGATGCTCTTTACTTGATAAAGCAAAAGTTAAGGTACTTGTGATGTTCACTACTCTTGTTGCACTTCCTTTGTTTGATAAAACACTGAACTTTGTGATTCTCTTCTTGGGTCAGATTGTGTAGTATGTATACTTTTTTAGAATATGAGTAAGTGATTGTTTTAGATTTGCATTCATAGTTATCAACTGAGAAAAAAAAAAACATTTATGGCATTGAAATTGTTATATGTTTGCACTTCCAAATACAGTCAGGCCAAAATGGGTTTGATGCACTGAAAGTCTATCATAAACAGGGTCGTTTCCCAGTGTGTTTTCTCTAGAAAATTGATTAAACATCTTTCTTATCTACAAGTTTTTTTTTCCTTGGGTTGTTAAACTTCTATTGAACTTAATGTGGTATGGTTGTTTTTGTTTTCCTATTCAGATATAGGGTCTACTTGAAGAATATAGACTGATGTTGATGAATTTGGTCAATATGATCATATAAATATTCAATGGCTAAAAAGAACAAGTGCTGGTTTGGTTGGGTGAGGAGGCTCTTTACTTCTGAGGTGAAGATGAAACTAGAAAAAGTTGATTTACATCTTTCTCCTTTCATTGTCTGAAATGGTCATTTCTAGTACTCCTCTTTGCTAATCTTTCTATTCCTTACATTTTCAGAAATCAAAGAAGCGGAGATGGCTTTTAGAAAAGGTTAAATATAAGCAGTACCCTGCACTCACAGCACCACAGAGAACACTAATTGAAGCAACAGAAGAGCAGAGAAAGCATGCTTTGACTGTTGCCATAGCAACAGCAGCTGCAGCTGAGGCTGCAGTGGCTGCTGCCCATGCTGCAGCTGAGGTTGTCCGACTTACAAGCGCATCTCAATCTTGCCAGCATTTCATACAGCAAGATAGAAACTTGGCTGCCATTAAAATTCAAAGTGCTTACCGTGCACATCTTGTGAGCTCCTTTAAACATTTGCTTACCTTTCTCCACAAGTAATTTTTGTTTGTTTAGGCTTCTAGAATGGTTTCTGGCACTCAAGTGCAAAGGTTTTCAATCTCAGTAGAGCTTAAATGTCTATTAGTGTATTTCTTTTTCCTTCAAATCGGTCTTGTTTACTTTTTTAACAAATCAGTTGATAACTGCCCTTTTCTTTGAATCACTTTAACTGATATTTTGAGCAAATAGCTTGGGAAAATCTAGTGTCAATTGGTAGTCACTTTGCTATAAAGACCTCCAAATATTTCAAGCTGTTCACATGCTTCTTAAAGATAATGAGAGGCTTTTACAATGCATTGGGATCTCAACAGCAATAACAATTTGAGGATTTAGAGAATCACAAACCTTAAGAAACAGTGTTTTTTCTTCTTCACATATTACAAAGGACACTCATTTTAGTTTTTCTTGTCATCCTAAATATTAGCCAGATTGATTTAAAAAAAGAATTATGCACCCAAAATTCTTATATATTCCTGAAATTTCAAATTTTTTATTATCTAAATTCTGATTAGGCAGGCTAATTTCTCTATAGATGTTAATGTTCAAAACAGTATGGGCCCTAGTACTAATGTCAATTAGTTGAATTTCTGATAGCTGAACTTGAAAGCAGGATTTCACATGTGTTGACTTAATACATAAAAAAAAGAAAAAGAAAAATGTTTGCCCATTGTGCCTAATTTGAATTCCAAATGGGAGCGGAACAGGCAAGGAAAGCATTCAGAGCATTGAAAGGATTAGTAAGACTTCAAGCCATAGTACGTGGACGTGCTGTGAGACGCCAAGCAGTCACATCAAAGTGCTTGCCACCCAATGCAAAAAGACAGGCAGAGGTCCAGGGAGGGAGTATTCCTACTCCAGATGAAACCTGTAAAGATTGTGATAAGAAACAGTCTATCAGGGAAAAAAAGGAATTGGAAGAGGACTTAAAGGTAGTGAGATATTTCAATTTTGATGAATGCCTTTAAAGTGTTCTCAAAGAAACTTTTAAGAATATCAAAAAACAAAAACCCCTTTTAAGAAGAATGAGCTCTGAAAAACCAAGAGTCTAGTGGCCCTTTTATGTTATTGTTTATGAAAGAAATCAGTGGATCTCAAAGCAATATTTTTTCTGTGTTTGTAGTGCCTTTCAACCTTTAGAGTGATTTTTTTTTCAAAAATAAAAAATAAAAAATAAAACTCCTAGAAGTAGGTGGTACCATCTGTATAGAGAAATGACTTGGACAAAGATCTCCAATCAGTTTGCATGTTAAAGAATTCACTTGTATGAATGTCTTTACCTTGAAGTTTCTGTGAACATGTCATTCTTTAATGAGGCTGTAAATCAACTATGTGTAGATGTTTTCTTATTAGATTCACTCAAAAATTTTGTTATCAACAGCTTGAAGGCAGCAGTGAAAGAAATTGGGATCACAGCATACTTTCAAAGGAAGACATGGAAGCCATATGGTTAAGAAAGCAGGAGGCCATTATCAAAAGAGAGCGCATGAAGAAATATTCATTTTCACACAGGGTAATTCAATCTGTTATGACTAGAAAAAGAGAGAAGCATTTCATTCCTAAATGTTGCTTGCTTCCACATTTCTTTTATCCTGTTTCAATGTCAACTAGAAAAGAAAGAGGCATTAAATTTCTTCTGTTGATATCTGTGTTTTGCAACTAATTATGTTTCTCAGGAGAGGAGAAATGCTCATATGCTGGAAGAATTAGATGACAACAAGGAATTTGGAAGAAATAGGTGCCGGCTAGAACAATGGATGGAAAAAGAGGCTTGGAATAGGGAAGGACTAGATACTTTTAAACCTACAGTCCTCATTCTGGGTGAAAGGCATGGAAGAACACAACTTAAACCAGGAAATGAACAACAGCTAGATTCTCTTGGACTGGATTCACAATGGTCATTCCCACGGAGATCTTTCTGTCATGCAAAACAGAATTCAGCCGGAAATAACAGTTTGATGCCAAATTCTCCTATTTTTCCTACTTACATGAGTGCAACAGAATCTGTCAAGGCAAAATCAAGGTCTTTAAGCACACCAAAGCAACGGATGGGATACCTGGACAGTTGCTTTGATCACACTTTTGCGAAAAAGGATGGGCTATCCTTTTGGTCTTCTTTTGATAGTGAACCCATTAGTACCATCAGAAAGAGAGGTGTTCCTCAGCAGATATCTTTAAGCATGAATAGCAATTAGTGACCTTAATATGCATCAGCTTTACTCCACAATATAAAGCAATAAATTCATGGGGGCTCCCGAAGATATTCTTAGTGGACATAGCACAATACACCTAAGTGTGAATCAGTGATAGCAGGTCCTTTTTTTGGTGGAATTTTGCTGGTTCATTCACTGGTTCTAAAAAGACGCTAAAGAAAGTTCAAGTTAAGATTATGTGAAGCTTGTGAAGAAATTTATTTTTGTAATTACGCTTTTGTCAACCCTTCAAATCTCTTATTGAAGAAAGAACTTTGACAGGCTTTCAGAATTTGTCACGTCTCGTTTCTGGTAGAAGCCATTTAATCTCTCTCTCTCTCTTTGTTGTTGTTCTTATTGTTATATTGTTTTCCCTTGTTATTGCTATTTTCTTGGTGGTGTTATTTTTAACTCTTAAGTTTTGTAAAGAGTTCCTTGGCATATATTTGCAAGAATGGTTACTTGTTTGGAAGAACTTATTTTGGAATGTCTTTACATCTCCACTTATTTATCATTTAAAGTTTACTGCAATGGATTTGAGTTGACAGACTATGCAGCATGCCATAGAATTATTCAAACAGATTAAGAAACAAAGGCCTTGGTCTTAATATGTAAAACTATGTTGGTGTCAACTCTGATTCATGTAGGCATTTTGTTTGGATAAAAGAGCCCCCAATATTTTTAAAATATGCAGACATGTTAATTTTTTTAGTAAAAGTTGTAACAATTGACCACAACCAAGTTTGTAGCCAAAATTTATCCTTAAACAAATAACAATAAAGGTATTAGGAGTTAGGACAATATGAATAACAATAAAGCTTTTATATCATCCTATCCTATTGCCTTTGCAAAGTTTTGAATAAAATATATAATTTAATTTTTGTAATTTATTATTTTTGGTATTTTTATGTATTTTTTAAATTTAGCTAGGTTTAGATTATTATTTCCTTGATTTTAGATGCATTTAATGTTTTTAAGTCAAATTAGAGTCTTATTATGATAAAGGACCCTTTTACGTATTTATATATTTATTTTAATCATTTATTCTTAATAACAATTTTTTATTTACTATAAATTTATTGATATAAAAAATATATAATAAAATAAAAGATTAGATCATAAAAATAATTATTTCTAAAAAATTAGAAAGTTATTTAAAGGAATCTCTTTATTCCTACTTGTGCTTAGCATTTTCCGATCTAAATCATATGTAAGATAATATAAAAATCAGTTAGAATTGTGAGTTTAGTGAATTGTGTCATCAATAGGGTATTAATAATGATATGTTTTAGAATATGTTTTCTTATTTGTCAAGTTTTAGAGAGTCGTTAAATAGGTCTTCAAGTTTTTTTTTTTTTTAATTTATTTAAAAATATTCAGATTTAGTTTAATAAAAATTAAGAATTTTTTTTTTCTCTATTTTCTAGGGGATGATCCATGTCCATACTCTTTCTCCTTGTGGATTCAAAGATCCTTCTAAGATTTGAGGTTATTTTTCTTGAAGTAGACGCATTTTGTTTTTTGTAGCTTCTGCACCATGCACATCAAGTTTTTGAGAAAATTTATTGTTGTATTCATATATGCTTTTGTCAACCCTTCAAAATCTCTTATTGAAATGCAAATTGTGCCAGGCTTTCAGAATTTGCCACATCTCGTTTCTAGTTGAAGCCATTTAATCTTTGAGGTACATAAGTTGATAAATACCTTTTTCCACCCTTGTTATTGCTATATTCTTGGTGGTGTTCTTTTAATTCTAAGCTTAGCAAAGAGTTCCTTGGTATACGCTTGGAATGAATGGTAGCTTGTTTGGAAGAACCTATTTTGAAATGTCTTGAAGTTTCCACTTATCCATCATTTTAAAGAAATGTGTTCTTATGAACAAATCAAGGGAAATTTCTCGCAAACATGATTTTCTACCATGGAATAGAAGCACCCTGATTCTCTATGGCCATTTAAAATTTTTCTGTAATGGCTATTTTGAGTTGATAGACTATGCATGACGCCATGGAATTTTTCAAAGAGATTAAGAAACAAAGGCCTCGGTCCTAATATGTAAAACTATGATGGTGTCAGAACGCCCGATTCATTAATAATTTTGAATACAAAATAAATGTGGTATTGTACCAAATATGCAAACATGCAAAAGAGATGATCATATTGTGACAAGAACAGCACTTTATTAAGACTATTTTCACATCTTGGATAGATACAAGTACAATAAACTTGGTTACCTGCCATGCAAAGGAACTACAAGTAAGTCTTATTTATAGTGATAATACACATAAAAGCTTTCCTTATTTATAAGTGCACCAGCTAGACTTGCTCATTCTAGTTAAACTCAATTTGGTATTTAGGATGTTTGTCTGGATAAAAGAGCCCCCAATTGTTCTCAATACCAGGAGGAGCCTTTTGATTCTCATTAAACATGGAAAAAATGTAAGTTTCTATAGGCTCGTTAGGCCTCTTTGGAGTCCCTGTCTTTACATGCCTAATCAAATTTGAGTTGTAAGTCTTTGCATATTCAAAACTTGTTGCCTGTCCTCCTTTAGTGGGCCAACCAGTCTCAGACACAACGATCTTTAAAGACCCTCCATTGGCCTTCTCTAATGCTGAATAAAAGGCATCTAAAATGGCATCAAAAATATTTTGGTATCCATGTTCGCCATCTTGCACTACGACTGATGGAGAAGTAAAAAGAGCATACTCAAGACGAATGTTTTGAGTGTCGCCAATGTAACTAAAGTATGGATACATGTTAACGAGTAATAGGTACTTATGTTTTACTAAGAAGCCGATGATAGGATCAAGAAATGATCGGTATTCAGACGTGAAGGAGCCTATTGATGGAGGGTAGGACTGTGCAAGGGAAGGTTGATAAATGGGAGTGGAGACTTTAATATTCTTATATCCAAGGCCAGCATTATATATTGCAGTTTGAATGTTTTGCATAGCAGGGAAAAGAAATTGTGCATATGGACCGTTAGGCTTTATTTCATTGCCAACTGCAATGTATTTGAATGTGACTTCTCCATAGTTTTGCACATTGTTTTGGATCCATTTGTTTGCATAATCTTGACTTGAAGCAATGCTTTGAAGCTCTTCATCAGGGACACCAAGCATTAGCTCAATTTTGGTGCCTCTAAGGGCTTGGAGAGCATCTTGGTTTTGGTTATAGAGTCGCGTCCTTCCTATGTTGTATTGTTTGTACATATCTATGACTTCTCCTGCAGATGGTAAGTTGTTGCCAACCGTTTCGTAGCAAATAAACAAACTTTGAAATCTTGTCTTCAGGCAGGAGGGGCATCAGCATTAGGGTCATCTTGAGCTGGCTTTGTAGAGGCATCGTCATCAATATTAACGTCCTCTGAGCTTGTCTGGAGGAGGGAACTTGAAGCAGCTCTACCAAGGTTAAGTTTAACAAGGCTGAAGTCAATCTCAGGGAACTTCTCCACTGCCTCCATTATGAAATCTTCAAACCCAGCTGCATAGTTGGTGTCTAGTAGATCAGTGAATTGTTTGGACGCCTGAAATTCTGCAACTGCGTCTTCCTTAGCCTTTGCAATTCTAGAGAAGTTCAAGACGAGCGTCCTTTTCTTTGATGTCCGTCTTCAACTCCTCGACGTTGTTTTTGAGCCTCTTTGCATCTTCCTTGGCCTTGGTAGCCACTTCAGCCCACCTCTTAGACTCGTCTCTCCCCTTTTGGACCATCCTCTCTAGCAGAATCCTCGTCTTGTCTAATTCAGTCGTCTGCCTGGACGCGGCGATAAACTTAGACATTGCCTGCATACATTGAAATCTTATTACAATATGTACAAGTATTACTGGAAAGACAAGGGATATATGTAAAGAGCACATACCTTGAAAAGGTCATGAACTGCGGAGCGCTCAAAATCCTTTAAAGACATGTCATAGCATGCCGTAACATCCTCGTCCGTCACAACCTTCTCAAACCTTTCCTAAGCCAAATCCTCATTGGAAAGAAGGTTCTGAGGCACTTGTTGAGAAGGCTGAGACGAGGAAGGAGGGGCAACTTTGGACTGGATTTGCACAGACGGGGGATCCTTTGGTTCAAAATCAACATCCAGAATTTGGATGGAATGACCCTGAGGGATGAGGAAAGGATTGGGTTGATCGTCCTTGGTTTGAGCGTCCTTAGCCTTGAACGACCTATGCTTAACCCTCTTTTCCTTACGTCTGCTTGGAAGATTCCCTAAATCAACTCCAAGAGACAAACTATTCCTTTTATCCGCAGTTGAAGGACGAGGCTGAGATTACTCAAGAACAGGATGAGGCTGAGACTCCCCGAGGGCAAGACAAGGTGGAGACTGAGCCACTGGCCCCACAACCTCGTCCATTATCTCCTACCCTTTGTTCTCCTTCATGGTAGCCATTCCTGCAGAGAAATTTGTTAGAATCACTTCTAAAAATGACAAAAGGGATCACTCAAAGTAAAAACTTACGTCTACGGACTGTGCGCTCGTGGGCTGTAGCTTCAGGAGAAGGCTCAGGACCAAGTCCCTAAGTAGCGAGGCGTTGAAGAGTAACTAAGGAGTGGAAATCCCTTTCAGGGTGAAGACGAGCCTTTTGCATGCGTCCAAGGTAAAACCTGTTCAAGGACGGTCGTCTAACGCCTGCAAGGAAGAATTAGAGTTAAAAGATTATAAAACGACATGCAACAAAGAAAAATGCACAGTGATAAACATACCTTCAGGACGAAGGTCCCTAACTCTCCAGTATAAGGAGCAAATGGATCCCTGCCAACCTCAACAGGGTGTCCTGCCCAGAAACTTGAGATGAAGAAAAACTCCGTCTTCTAGTTCCTATTTGACGTGATCAAAGACTTAATAATTCTACAATTTCTCCCTTTGGCTGTAAATTGATAAAAACCACGGGATTGACTAATTTTAAAGGGTTTGTAACAAAAAAGGAACTCGTCCACGGTGAGAGGACGATCCCCTTCAAACACCTCTCTCCACAAAATTTGCATAAAGACAACTAATCTCTACACATTGGGGTTAAATTGACACAACCCTAAACCTAACCTAGTGAGTAGTTCCCTAGCAAAAGAGTTAAGAGGTAACCTAAGGCCTCCTAAAAGATAGGCCTCATAAACTCCTACACCAAAACGAGGTTGGCAGCACCATTCGTCTTGGACGGCTAACCTAGGATTCAACTCCTCTGGGATCTGATACTAACTCCTATGAGACTCTAACTTCTTGTCGTCCATCTTAGAAGGGACTCCCACAGCACAACTATAAACGGTTTCTACCTCGTCCTGAGGGACAGACGGGGGAGCACTCGGTGGACCAGCCTCAGACCCAAACGATGCTCTCCTCCTAAGTTGTTCTTGAAGGACTTCCAGAGTAACCCCAGGAACTCTGGAAGTATACTCCTCGTCCGTGGTATTTCCCCTACTACTACTATTACTACTAGAACCACTGTAGCTAGAAGAGTTATAATACTCGTCTATCTCTTTTTCAACACTATTACTAGACGAAGAAACGACGATTTTAGACATCTTGAAAACTTATGGAAAACCTAAAGACGAGTGCAAAGAAGATACCTAGTTCTAGACGGTGGAAAAGTAGGGACGCTGGAAAACTTCTAAGACGAGGCGCTAAGACGAGGAGGTCGAAGAAGAAAATTTGAGAAAGTGCAGAGGGTATTAGGGGAATTCCACTATTTATAGGCATAGAAAAATGGTGTCTCGAGCTACGTAACCAATCAGCACACGCAGTGTGGCACTTCCCTCAAAAATTAAATCAACGTCACAAGTTGCCGAAGAAACTGCAACACGTGGCATACATGACAGCTATGAAAAACACGCGTCCAAATGATGACGTCAGTTAATGTATGTCCTAGATGACCCATAGACAAAGGGGCAACTGATAGGGTATGATAAAACGCAACTCCAGTATCGTCCATGAAGGTTGTCCAGGATAAGACCGGGAAAGCAAATGTTGTAAGAACGTCGTCCTTGGAGATTGTCCTTGCAGGAGGATGCTTGGACGAGGTTCTCATGGCCAAGTTTTACAAAACTTCACCATCTCATCCAAGGAAGCCATCAACCTCGTCCTGAATAAGGTCGTCCATAAAGGAACGACCTCCCTTAGAAACAAGATACGCTTAGCTGGAAGACCTTTGGACAAGGATACTTGGACGACCCTTGACACTTGGGAAATTCCTGAGTATGCACAAAAACTCCGTATCACACGCATAACTTCCAGTGACCGTTATGTGAGAAAAATGTAACTCCTAAACAGTTATAGAAGTTATCCCTAAACCCTCACACCTCCTCAAATCTAGGGGAGGTTACAAGTTTAATAACTATCTTTAGGACACCGTATAAACGCTCACCCAGACCAAACAAAGGTACGCTTTACATTTCCTAAAAAGTTGGAACTCCAAAATTATAGAGAGAAAACTAACTTTGCCATTGGAGGGTTCTTGGCCGGCGACCCCGGTCACCTTTGATCGCTTTTCTTTCTTTTTCAGGCCATTAAGACAACAAGTAGTCCTTTCAAGTTCGAAGCATCTAACCTACTAATTTTCTTCGCATCATCAACTCTTATTAATTTTATAGATTTTTTTTCATGTGAGAAAAATCATTTTTCAAAGGAATTTTTAAAAAAAAATTGGACAAAATGCTTGAATTGAATAGATATGAAACTTAGAAAACTCAGTTGAACAAAAATAAATTAGAGGACTTAAATGAATTTCATTCATACTCAGAGGGTGTAATTTGCATTTTAGTTTATATATATATATATATAAAAGTGGAATCCTCTCCTCCCCTCCAAATTCCCCAATTTGGAGGAATTGAGATTGAAAGACATCTCACACTCTTTAAATCCCTTCAAACCTCTTCCCCTTCCCTTCAAAAATCACATCCAAAAACATAAAATCAAAACTTTCAATTCAATTTAATCTAGTCAAATTTTTCAAATGACTAGTCATTTTGAAATTAGGATTTCTCGTGATCACTTATAAACCCATAATTCATCTAATAAACATCTAACGTGGGATTCAACACACATGAACAATACAAACTCAAATAAACAAATCCAATCAAATCCATTTAAAAAAAAACATGTGTTCTTATGACAAATCATGTGAAAACATTTTCTACTATGGAAGAGAAGCACTTTGATTTCTTTGTGGCCATTTTGAAGTTTTCCATAATGGATTTGAGTTGATAGACTATGTAGGATGCCACAGAATTTTTGAAACAAATTAAGACACAAAGGCCTTGGTCTTAATATGTAAAACTATGAAGGTGATAGAACTTTTTTTTTTTTTTTTGCTTTGGACGTTAAGGTGACAAAACTTTGATTCATGTATAATTTTGAATATATAAAATAATGTGTTATTGTACCAAATATGCAAACATGCAAAAGAGATTATCATATTCTGACAAGAACAAAATTTTAGTAAGACTATTTTCACATCTTGGATAGATACATAAACTTGATTCCCTACCATGCAAAGGGACTATACAATGATTATCAAAGACCCCCCCCTCCCTGTCCCTCGTCCCTCGTCCCCCGCCCCCCAATTCTCCTTCTCTAATGCTGAGTAAAAGGCATCCAAAATGGTATAAAAAATGTTTTGGTATCCATGTTTGCCATCTTGCACTATGACTGATGGAGAATTTAAAAGAGCATACTCAAACGAATGTTTTGATTATCACCAATGTAATTGAAGTATGGATACATGTTAACGAGTAATGGGTACTTATGCTTCATTAAGAAGCCTATGATAGGATCAAGAAGTGATTGGTATTCAGAAGTGAAGGAGCCTATTGATGGAGGGTAGGAACTGTGCAAGGGCAGGTTGATAAATGGGAGTGGAGACTTTAATATTCTTAGATCCATGGCCAGCATTATATATTGCAGTTTGAATGTTTTGCATAGCAGGGAAAAGAAATTGTGCATATAGATTGTCAGGCTTTATTTCATTGCCAACTGCAATACGTCTAAATGTGACATCTCCATAGTTTTGCACATTTTTTTTGGATCCATGTGTTGGCGTAATCTTGGCTTTAAGCAATGCTTTAAAGCTCTTCATCAGGGACACCAAGCATTAGCTCAATTTTGGTGCCTCTAAGGGCTTGGAGAGCATCTTGGTTTCGGTTATAGAGTCACATCCTTCCGATGTTGTATTGTTTATACATATCTATAATTTCTCCGGGGGAGATGGTAAGTTGTTGCCAACCGTTCCATAGCAAACACCTATATATCTTAGCAGTTGATTTAGATAGAACATGTCAAGTTATGTCCTGACTATATATGCTTGCCAAATATTTAATAAATCTACAACATTAAAAAACTGCCTGGATATTCATATAGTTTTGAAAATTTAAGTTCAACTATATTAAGAAAATGTGATATATATATATATATATATATATATATATATATATATAGAGAGAGAGAGAGAGAGAGAGAGAGAGAGAGAGAGAGTTGTTATGTCTAGGCTAGCCATTAGCATCACAAACAATAGCCTTAAGGACATTTCTGAAGGGCTTTTCCTACTTGAAGAAGACTTGGCTATTGAGAAAAATATAGAAGAGAAACTATGCCGCCAAACACTCATTCTATAGAATAGAGAGATGCTTGTGCTTGAGATTGAGATTTTTGATTGACTATATCTAGTCAAGCACTCTTGGAAATCGATTGCTTAGTAGTTATGCCACCACAATTTAACCCATCAAGCACCCCATGGAAATTAAGTTAAAAAAAATTATCTATGGCAACCAAGTGCGTCACTTGAAGCAAGTCTAACTAGTTGTTCTTTTGTTGGACTTTGTCCCTTTGAAAAATGTTAGGCTTCTCTACAATGCTACGTGAGAATATACTTTATTTATTTATTAAAATGACTTATCTCATTCCTAAGCTGTTGCCTTTCTACGAGGTCATCATGGGCACATGTTGGCCTAGGTAACAACATTTGCTTTGGTGGTGCAATAGTAGAAGCCTTGATTTTATATACTTTGCAAATAGTAGAATCTAGCTTTTATATCATTTGTTGTGCAAGAACACTGGTTGATTTAAACAAATAACAACAAAGGTGTTAGGACCATGTTAGAAGCTCGATTGGGTCACTAACGAATCAGAATCTAAAGAGTTGAAGTTCCTGATCCTAAGTGTCGAACGACATATTAGAGAAGCCTAATTGTCAATTGGTTGTCAAAGCTTCATAATTGACACTTCACATCTGTCATCAAGTGCCTATCGACAGTTGATGCTCAGATCGATTCCATTTTCACGGGGTGTCTTACTCACTTCCATGCATGTAATTTGCCCTTGAGTTGACAATCAAAGGCTCAGACAGTAAAGATTTCAAGAGTACGTGCTCATGCTTAGCTTGAGTAAGTTGCCAATGCCCAGACTCCATGGGAGGGTTAGTTTGCTTTGGTGATCGGCTCCCATTAAGCAAGCGATGTGGAATAACACAGTTTGTCCTTGGAAGTGTTTCGTACATACAGTCATACACTTGTATGCAACGATAGTTTTTTCCTTTTAAAAACATGGAGTAGCTTCCAATCATCGTGATTTGGCAAAGGTGTTAGACTTAGGCACCCCACAACATCCGTCTAATGAGTAATGACAGTCACTTTTCTTCGATTTTCTTTCACATAATTTTGAAAATGGACCTTGTTAGCTTTCAAAACAGGGGTGACTGTCCTATTATTGTCATGCACGTATCAAGAATGATATACGTTAGTTGATGCCGTTGGTTTTGTTGGAAAAACATATTTCAAACATTTATTTTATCTTTTTATTATCTGGGCATTTTTTGGATTTCTAGTTGATATATTGATATACAGTGGTGTAATTCATTGGAAATTCCAACATTGGCCACTAGAATTTGGATATATTTTTGTAAAGTTTACATGGAAGAGAAGCACTCCTGATTTTTCTATGGCCATTTAAAAGTTTTTTGTAATGGATTTGATTTGATAGACTCCGCAGGATGTCATAGTATTTTTCAAACAGATTAAGAAACAAAGGCCTTGGTCTTAATATGTAAAAACTATGATGGTGTCAGAACTTTGATTCAGGTATAATTTTTTGAATACAAAATAAGTGGTATTGTGCCAAATATGCAAACATGCAAAAGAGATGGTCATATTTGATAAGGACAACACTTTATTAAGACTATTTTCACATCTTGGATAGATACATAAACTTGGTTCCTTGAAATGCAAAGGGACTACAAGTAAGTCTTATTTATAGTTATAATTCACATAAAGCTGTCCTTATTATTCCAAAGTGCACTAGCTAGTGCTGCTATTCTTAACTGAACTTAATTTGGTATTTAGGCTGTTTGTTTAAATAGAAGAGCCTCCAATATTTCTCGTAATTAGGAGTTTTCTTATTCTCATTAAACAAGGCAAACATGTAAGTTTCTATAGGTCCGTTAGGTCTCTTTGGAGTCCCTCCTTGCACATGCTTAATCAAATTTTTGTTGTAAAGGCTTGCATATTCAAAATATGTTGCCTGTCCTCCATTAGAGGGCCAACTAGTCTCAGACACAACGATATCCAAAGACCCCCCATTAGCCTTCTCTAATGCTGAGTAAAAGGTATCCAAAATTGCATAAAAAATGTTTTGGTATCCATGTTCGCCATCTTGCACTACAACTGATGGAGAAGTAAAAAGAGCATACTCAAGACGAATGTCTTTAGTATTCTCAATGTAACTATAGTATGGATACATGTTAACGAGTAATGGGTACTTATGGTTCACTAAAAAGCCTATAATAGGATCAAGAAATGATCGGTATTCAGACGTGAAGGAGCCTTTTGATGGAGGGTAGGATTCTGCAAGGGTAGCTTGATTAATGGGAGTGGAGACTTTAATATTCTTATATCCAAGGTTAACATTATAAATTGTAGTTTGAATGTGTTCCATAGCAGGGTAGAGAAATTGTGCATATGGACCGTTAGGCTCTATTTCATTGCCAACTGCAATGTCTCTGAATTTGACATTTCCATAGTTTTGCACATTGTTTCGGATCCATTTGTTTGCATAGTCTTGGTTTTAAGCAATGCTTTGAAGCTCTTCATTAGGGACACCAAGCATGAGCTCAATATTGGTGGCTCTAAGGGCTTGGAAAGCATCATAGTTTTGGCCATGGAGTCGCATCCTTCCAATGTTATTTTGTTTGTACATATTCATAACTTCTCTTGGGGATGGTAAGTTGTCGCCAAGCATTCCATAGCAAACACCTATCGTGGCAACTGATTAAGAGAGCAAAACATGTCAAATTTTATATCCTGACCATATTTCCATAATATGCGTACAAATTATTTAATGAATCTAAAGTTAAGAACTTCTCGATTCATATAGTGTTGAAATTTAAGTTTATTTATATAAAGAAAATGTGATATACAGGGATGGAATAGTTATTGACAAATGATTGATTTGAGATTAGGCACAAAAGGTGGGTGTGTTGTGCACTATATAGAGCGCATTAGGTTAAAGTTAAACTAAGGATTTACAGAAATATAAATTCTAAAAAGAGTTATTGTTGTGACGCCAGTTTAGGTTTTTACTTTGTCATACATGTAAGGTTAGCGTTTGATCCTATGTTTGGATGTGGAGGGAGATGAGATGAGTGTAAAAGAGACGGGAAAGGAAGATGATAAGAATGAAATAGAATTTAGGATATTCCCGCCACTTTCCCCTCTCCTATTCTCTCCTTCCTTCTCTCTCAATTTCAAATATTCCTGTTATCAAAAAAAAAAAAAAAAAAAAAAAATTCAAATATCAAATATAGCATAAAAGTATCATAATACCCTATAATTTTTATGGGATTAATTTTATCAAACTTATAGTTGCATAGAGATATAATCAATATATATAAGCAGAGACCTCATGTGAGAGTGTATGAGGTACTGCCACGTGGCACTCTAATATTGCATTTAACATTTTTTACCTTTTTTCATTAAGTTTTTTTAACCGTTACCCAATAGATTATAGTAACTTATTTTTACTATTATATAAATTTAGCAATTTTTACCTATTTTTATTACGTATTTTTTACTGTTACCTAATAGATCATAGTAACTTCTTTTTACTGTCCTGCCACGTGACAATCTAATATTGCATTTAACATTTTTTACTTTTTTTTATTAAGTTTTTTTAACCGTTACCCAATAGATCATAGTAACTTATTTTTACTATTATATAAATTTAGCATTTTTTACCTTTTTTTAATATTGCATTTAACATTTTTTACCTTTTTTCATTAAGTTTTTTTAGCCGTTATCCAATAGTTTATAGTAACTTATTTTTAGTATTATATAAATTTAACAATTTTTACCTCTTTTTATTAAGTATTTTTTACTGTTACCCAATAGATCATAGTAACTTCTTTTTACTGTCCTGCCACGTGGCACTCTAATATTGCATTTAACATTTTTACCTTTTTTTATTAAGTTTTTTTAACCGTTACCTAATATATCATAGTAACTTATTTTTACTATTATATAAATTTAGCATTTTTTTACCTCTTTTTGTTAAGTTTTTTTTATTGTTACCCAATAGATCATTGTAATTTCTTTTTACTATTATATAAAATATGAACTGTTCTTGACAATTAGACCCATTAGACCAAAATTAATTCACTATAAAATAAACTACCTTTTAAAAGTAGACCAAACCTTATGAAAAACTCAAGCCAGTTCTTACCTTACATATTATGACCCAAGTTTGACCATTCCCACGTGTAAATCAAAGCAAAAACTCTTACCCTCTTACAAACTCTCTTCTTCCTCCCCACGTATAGGTGATACTTCTAGAAAATCTCATCCTCATGAAATCATGTCTTCATTTTTCTCCAATTTCAATTCAATATGCTTTGTTTATTAATAATGTTCTATGCAATTTATGCAGACAAATTCTTTGTCATCGACTAGTGCAACAAAAATATATATAAATCTTAAGATCCCTGAAATAATTGACAAGTGCATATTTCTAAAATTTATAATAATAAAAAAGTCTAATAAATATCATATACTATCTCACAAAATGCCATTAACTTAATATTTTCTTCAAAAAAATTCAATTATAGGAATGGTAAAAAACATGATCCTATAAAAGAAATTCCAAAAATACATGCAAAAAAAATTTCATAGAAGGATTTATCTTTAAATATTATGAAGACAATAGTAAAGATAAAATGCATTGAATGAGATCCTACGAAACAGGTTTGTTAATCATTTCAATTTATACTCATCATTTACGTAAAAAAATAATCATACATCATATTATTTACATTAAAAAAATAATACATATTAATTTCAAAGTTCATTGCAAGATGTGAACTGTTGCTAGAGTATTGCAATAATAAGTAATATTGATACAACAATAGGTTGGTATTATATTTTATGCGTACTTTGTGAAAGGAATGTCAAACCATAAGTAAAATCATTTTGGTATGTAAAATGTGAAACAAAAATAAATCTTTCTATCCCAAAGTTAGAGGCATTCACATTAACTACATTCTCTCCAACTATTTATAATATATTTATCTCACTATAACTACTATATATATACAATTGCAAACTACTTCAGATACATGATTCAAATTGAAGTTTTTGATGTAACTATCAAAAAAAATTTTGTGATATTTGATTGAGATGTCGAGAAAATCCTAATTGAATCTACAAGATATTTTGCTGAAAAATAAACTGAGGTACAACTTATTAAAATTATTGTAAAAATATTGATATTGGAGAACGAATTCCACGTGATTTGAAAAAAAAAAGGAAAAAAATGGATTTCTCTACTTCATTTGAATGAATTCAATCTAAAGGATGGTTTTGAAAATTACATAGTTACTAAGATTTTCGATGCACCTTCAAATGATAAAAAAGTATGGAAGAAAAAAAAAACACAATTCAATATGCTATATTAATTTTTTTTTTGCTGCACTATTCCAAAATTAACAAAAATAAAAAATAAAAATATTTACAAACAACTGTAACATCATTGAAATTTAATATAAATGCAAATACTATGAAAAATCTTAGCGACAAAGTCCAAACTTTGTAAGATCCAATTAAGAATCTTTCGATGCCAATTTATTAGTGATTAACACAAATGATGCAACAAAAGGAAAAAAATGATGAAAGCTCAAAAATTGAACAAATATGGTCGGACTAAATGAGAAACTGATGATGATACCAAGCATCACCATACCTTAATAACAAAGATTGAAGAAAAAAAAAAGATTTTGTAATGAAGCTTTTTATTACATCATATAATAAAAATCAATAATATAGAATGAATTAATATGCTTTTATCAGCTTTTATTATACAGTATTACTCCAAGTTGTTTTAATTATTACTCATTACTTGAACAAAATAATTATAATAAATATATGTGAGCAATTTATAATTATTACTTTTTATGATTAACTCATTACTAACAAAGTTATATAATAAATATGTTATAATATATGTCTAATATTTTCCAAAAACAAATTTACATAAAACATTACAACAGTATCCGTGCATCGCACGGGAAACTTACTAGTATAATATTATGAAAAATTATTAGATACTCCCGGAGTACCATAAATGTGTACTCCCTTCTCTCACATGAATGGTGGGTCCCACTATGAATTTAATTAGGTACTCCCGGAGTACCATAAATGTGTACTCCCTTCTCTCACATGAATGGTGAATCCCACTATGAATTTAATTAGTGGAACCCACTATTCATGTGAGAGGAGGGAGTATACATTTATGATATTCCGGGAGTACACAATAATTTTCCTCATATTATAGACATATCGGTCATTATCATGCTAACAAATGTCAAGATGATTTACTATTATTTTTCTCTATAATTTTTAAAATATTCAAAATTATAGTTTTATCATGCTTTTAAAACAAATTAAAAACATGATTATAGGATTGGATAATAAATCATTTCTTTCGAAGGTAATATTTGACATACAATAGACAAGTATAGAGAGTACAATAAATACTAAATGATCCAAATTATGCTATGTATTGGAATACTATTTTATTTTTATCTACTATTTTTAATTTTTTATAATGTAATCGGATAAAATTTAACAATCAAAGAGCAAAATAATAATAATAATAACTTAAAACACAAAATTAAATTGTATCAATTTAAATTAGAGTTTTTAAAAGCACAAAAATTTATCAACCTAAAGTGGAGATGCAATAAAAAATAAAAATCTACCAAAACATAGAGAGAGAGAGAGAGAGAGAACCTTTTTATGAGAGAAAACTATGCAAAGAATGGAAAAGAGTGACAAATTTATAGTAAGAGAGAATGGATAAGAAGAGAAAAATAAAGGAAGATGAAGGGAAAGATGAATAGTAATATTAAAGTAGAGGGTAGTGGGGAGTTGAAAAGGTAAGGGAAGAAGAAAGGTTGAAGAAAGTGCAAATATTTAAAAAATAAGTGAATGTAAAACAAATTATAGGAAAATTGGAAATAAAAAAGAAATATATTTTTTGTAAAGTCATTAATCTATATATATATATATATATATATATTTTTTTTTTTGTAAAAATATAGGAATGAATAATAATTATGTGGCGAATGACGTGGCAATGAGGTGACGCTACAGGAGCTCAACAGTAATAAATGCCATACTTCAGTTTTTAGTAATATATAGATAATAATTCAAATATTCTTTCATTAAGTTGTTAAAATGCACAAATCACATTAATATGTAAACTTATTGTAATAAAATATGGACTGGCGTAGCATTTTCTGTAGAATATACTAGGGTGTGTTTGGATATCGCTTATTTTGCTGAAAACTAAAAACACTGTAGCAAAATAATTTTTAAATGTGTGAATAGTGTTGTGTAACCTATTTTTAATGAAAGTTTTGTTGAAAAAAGAGATTTGTAAGTTCCGTGAACAGTACACAGGAACCACTGAAAAAGCAAAATAGTTGTTGAAACGCACTTCTCAAAAAAAAAGAAAAAAAAAGAAAAACGCAGACGCTAGAGCAAATCATTAGTATCCAAACAGCTACTAAATGATTAAGTAATCATGAAAATTTTCATTTGTTCAGCTAATTGTTACCACTTGCCACCACCATGAATTGACTATTTTGTCTTCTAACTTCCGAGTTGAATCCACAAGGAATAACTAAAATTCAACGGAAAGAAAGGAGAAAAATATTTTTGAAAAATTCTTATTCATGAAATTCTGACCTGAATTTTTGTTTATGTATTATACGCCTATCTAAGGCTTATGAAAACTTATTTTTCTAGTAATATGATTATATTTTGACTAGCAGACCCTTAAAAGCTCCTGGAATAAAGAAAATAAAATCCTTGGTACTAAGATAGCGATAATTATATAAAAATTAAAAAACTAACAAATGATAAACATTAAATGAAGAAAGGTCCCCCACACACCCACACACACACAGCTAAATACAACAAATGGGGTAGTTCTTAATTTAAATATGCTTAGAAGGCTAGTTGTGACTCATTTAAGAGAAGTAATTTGGTGACTTCCTTTTATTGGGTGCCCACTCTAAAGACACCTATTGAGTTGAGTGGCGCTTAATTAAATGCTATTATTACATTCCAGGCTACTTTTGGTGAGCATGCAACGTGAACGTGCTTCAATTCTAAAAATGGCATGACGACCAAGACCGATTTGTGGAGACTGGACTAAGGTTGGTTCAATCAAGCTTAGCTCAAAGGAAGATCTATTGCCTAGAGGGAAAAATTAATTGATTTAGGAGCCCTTCAACATTGGTGGTTTCTACTTTCTACTCCTATAGTTCCAGGGATAGTACTATATGGTGTCTTAATAATTGTACATCCTTTCACAACAACATAGAACCCACATGTGGGTGCAAGAGGCCAGGCAGTACACTGTGGGTGTGTGACAATATCATAGCTCCTCAACCTTGGGTTAATTAAGACACAAAAGCATTTGATTTGGGCTGTAAAAGACTTTAAAATCATGTATCAATATGAGAGAGAGAGAGAGAGAGAGAGAGAGAGAGAGAGAGAGAGAGAGACCTGTTGTGCCTAGGGTAGCCATTAGCAGCCCAAGCACCAGCATTATTGTGGAAATCATGGAAGGGCTTTTATCAGCATGACCAGATTTAGCCATTAAGAAAACTATATATGGAAGGAATAAGATAGCCAACTATGCCTTATACCATTGTTCAGCTGCCCTTTTATAGAGTGGGAGATATAGATGGATGCTTGTACTATATATTTTTTTTGAGTGACAATATCCACATTCTACATTTTTGTTGGTCGGGCACTCTATGTGAACCAAGTTGTACACGTACCAACTTGCATCATTCAATGCACATCTAACTGCTCATTAATCTGTGGAAATTTCTCCCCATGCCTTTGAATTGTCTTCAATTTTTCAATGTCCCACTGTGTTTGGTTTTATTTGAGACAACTAGTCTTATTGGTTGTCTTCCTATGGAAATTTACATGTTTATGTGAAGGACACATAGGGCCTTCCAATTGGATGGTATTTGAAATAGATTCATTTAATTTATGGTTCAAATTAAATATTATAAATCTAAAAGTATATCTAGTCTTATGGTATGAAAATTGTACACTGTTAAATAGAGATGATTTTGTTCCTATGTTTTTACATCCATGCAACATTTAATGGATGGACTATCTTTCATTTCTACAATCAATCATTTTCCAATTTAATTTGTATCATGTGCAAAGTTTGGATCACTTGTAGTGCTATTAGATGTAAAAGACCGTTGCTTCTACAAGGACTCCTTGTTATCAAGGGAGTACTCCCATGGACGTGAATAATTTTTCTTATCAAAGACCATTCGGCAAATTGGCACACCTCCGACATTCTCAATAGCAACATTTAGGATCTGGGGTCTCCACCCCTCAATTTAACGAAAGAATATATAGTAACACATTTTTAGCAAATTTTATATATTTTGTATTATGCTTTATTTGGTAGGAAGGAAAAGAGAGAGAGAGAGAACGAATAAGAACCGCGTCAAGATTAAAAGTTTTTCTATTGTTTAAATGAGCAGAATATAAGTGGGAAAGCAAAGAGAGTGGATGCTAATTATCACCAGGTCCACTATAGTCATATGGGCCGAAAACCAAATAGTAATTAGATTTAATTAATATGCATTATGGAAAATTTTCACTGACTTCCCTAAGGATTATTTATTTATTTTTTATATTACACTCACCTCTCCTCTAATTTTTAATTAGAAACTCGCCTCCCATAAATTACAAACTATTGACACTAACCTCCCTAGATGATTGAAATATATAATTTAAAAATCTTGAAATAAAAGATTTTTTTTTTAAAATTTCAAATTTCCTATTAGAGGGGGCATACAAGTAGAGGGTAAAATAGAAAATTCAAGATTTTTAAATTCTTTTTTCAGTTATACAAAATTATCTACGGCAACCAAGTGCATCACTTAGAGCTCGTCTAACTGGTTGTTATTTTGTTGGACTTTGTCTTTTCTCTGGAAAATTTAGGCTTCTCTACATTGCATTGTGAGAATGTTTATCTATATAAATGACCTCTCACTATAACATGTTGCCTTTCTACGAGGTCCTCATTGAGTAACAGAAGCTCTGATATAGTTGTGTGATAGTGAAAACTCTAATATGAAATATCATTTGTGCAAATAGTAGAAGCTCTAGTATCTCTTGTGCAATAAAGACTCATAGATTGGAGCAAATAACAGAAAAGACAAATAAAGCACCAAGCACACAAAAATGCAAGAAATTATGTGGTTTAACAAGTAGCCTATCTCCATGGAAAGAGAAATCAAATCCACAATATAAAATAATAATTACAACGCACGATCTCTCTCACTCTCATCTGGGTATTCTTTTAACTCCATAGAATGATCGATTATTAAAAAAAAAAAATCCATAGAATGATCAAATTGCTCTTCTTCTAAAATTAACTTTCTCCTAGGAGAATTCTTCTTCTAATAATCTTCTCTTCTTCTCAAGGAATCCAAAACCCCAAGATTTACCTTAAACTTTAACAAAAGACACAAGACAAGAAAAAATTCAAGCAAGACTACAATAGCAGCACAATAACTGTTTCAAGAAACCCAAATCCTGCAGTTTGCCTTAAACTTTCACTAATGACACAAGACAAGAAAACAATGATGCGGCACTCTCACATGCACTAAAACTAAATAGGTGGCTTAGTATATATACATGATTATAGTGGCTGGAGTGCACGATATATCGTTTGCCACCTACTTTAAGAATTGGCTAATAGTAGTCTTGTTATGGGCAAGGTGCTTATAATGTAGTGACATTAAAGCCATTATAACAAATTCCTATTTGGACTTGGGTCCTGTTTGACTTTTCAACTTTTCATGGCATGAAAAAGAAGTTGACTTGATTACTTTCTTGAAGTTTTCTTTGTATAGAAGGAAAGTTTATTCATTGTCAAAAATTAAAGTATTTCTTCTTCAAAAAAGTAATTAACATTTGTTTGTTAAGAGCCTTGTAGTTTAATTGATTGACATCTTTCGATGTTTTTAGTGGAAACATCTAGGGTTCAAATCCTCTTTCCCTCATTATAACTATCAAATTATACTATATAGTGTACAACAATTAGTGTAAGTAGTACTGTATTACAGTTTCAGCTATCACATAATAGGCTTCCAAGCTATACAAAAATGGGCCCTCTTCCTCTGTGAATTATATTTTTTTTCCTAGGAAATGAAAAATCCAACTACAGATATATGAGGTGCAAATAAAAAAGGATAAAAAAAAATAAAAAATCAAAGTAAACACATTAATCATGTAGTTTTCCTTATAAATTTTTTTATGAAGGTTAACTAAACGAATTTCAAGGATCATGGATATATATACTGAAAAATTCAATATTGATCCCAGTAATCTAATTATCGCATTTTTTTGCCACTTGTATCCTACTTAATCATTAACAAAATGACAATGATAAAACACCTACATGAATATCACGACAATCCAAAAGCAATAAAATAAAGCAAAAATATGACAAGAATTTTCATGATGAGTGGAAAACTTTTGTAGAACTTTTAAAAGAAAATCCACTTCAGATAACCAATCCCACATGAAGTTTCACTATAAGATAACGATTCTTACTACTAGCCTATACTTACAAAACTTTGCAAACTTAGAATTGATGTGTAACCAAGCAAATGACCCATTTGTCTCCCACTGCAGCTTAAAATCTCCCCCATGAATGAACTCATTTGCACCAATCCAAAACTTCGGTATGATAGTGAACTCACTGACAAAGGTTAAGAATTTCTGTTCTTTGGATGGAAATCAGTTTAGGTTCACAATGTGAAAAGAATGGGAGAAGTATTTTCTCCATTTAGGCTCAGAGCAAGAAGGCTTCTTAGAATGCTCCTTGTACAACATCCTCTCTTTTGAAAGTCGTTCATCAAAGGGTAAAAGTTTAGGTTAAATCAATTTGTAAAATTGGTAATCTCACTTGAGCAAAGATTGAGCAAAGTCTCTGCCTAGTTTTTTTTTAAGTGAGTCCCGAGCTAGGTCGAGGGAACCATCTAAAACTTGAGATCTTTAGCAATTCCTAATTTTAAAATTGACCTAACTTATTTTGCAATGATTACCTATTTTGGCACATGGAATTTTGCAGCACAACCTAAGTCCTAGCAATCTCCTCCTTTGACAATTCTCTAATAAGACATTACATATAACTCAATAAAACAAAACGCGACCCTAAAACCAAAATAACTAGGACTATTAATTTTGCAAGATTGACCACCAATCTTGATGCCAAAGATTAGTGTGAAGTCATCAGGTACAGAGTTACCTTGCCTACATTTAAAAAGTGAAAGTTATTGGTGGTTTCCCAGATTAATTCTGCTGGAGCACTAAATTTAATCAAATCCTTACTCATGACGATGATCTTCTTTCATAGTGATAGCATCGAGGAAATATCCAAAACCTGCTGCGCAAATCTTGGCTTCAACTTCTGAACAAGCCCTAGACCACCATGAAGAGGAATGGCACAAGGACCCTCGATTCTTGCAAGTCTGGGCTTACTTTGACAAAGATAGAGCGAGTTATGTATGAGATTCCAATATAGTGCACGCTCTATCTCATGCAGATCATGATCATGCAACTGATGCAAGCATGTCATTCCATCAATGACATCACACCAATACATGACTCATGGAGTCAATTTGAAATAATTTCAAATCATGCCAAGACTTGTACACATATCTCATGCAACCAGGCATATGTTATGCCTCAATCTCAATTGTAAAGTATTGCACTTAATGACACCAACTACATTGCAAGATTTATCATTTGCAAAAGGCTACGTGTCTTCATTAAGTCACATTATCAAAAATTTCATAAGATAAGAAGATGGCTCATGTTAAGGTTTCTATCAAACTTCATGGAATACCGTGTTTCATCAAAGTCATGTGCAAGTATAACGAGCATTCTTTGTCACCAAAAAGTCCAACATTGCCAAGAATGATCTTTGACTTTAAAATAATATTTTATTTCATGAAAAGTTTTCAGAACAATTCATGTATAAATTCTCAAAGAACAACGATTTTCTATCTTTGTGGCATTTTATTAAGCATGTGAAATGCAACCAAGACTAACAAGATTTTCCAATGCGTTCAACCAAGTAGTGCAACCTAAATCCTCCGTGCAAATTTATCGAAATATAATCAAGACCCATCAAGAACAGGTTACATGCATCAAGAAATCATTGCAAACCTATGAAAACACAAGAAAAACAAGGAGGAACTTCAAGCAACATCATTGCGGAAACCCCATAGGGTAAAAATCTAGAATTTTTCTCAAGAAACAAAGGCAAAAGATAAGAAAATTGACTAAAAGATTTATGACTTTGGGTTCTTGGCATTCTTGCAATATCCTATGCTCCTCATTGTTGGTGGAATCACATACTTGTTCACCTTCTTTCTTGATGGATGGAGTGTGGGGTTGAGTTTATGAAGAGGAAGAAATTGTGTTTGAAAGTTTGGAAGGAGAGGAGAGGAGAGGGGAGTGGTTTTATTAGTAGTGGGAGATGAAATAATAAGTCATCTAAACAATTGACATACTTCTTTTTTCTTCTTTTGTTCAATTTAAAGAAATATATATTTATAAAGATAAAATTGAGAATTCAATTTTTGTTGGTTAAAATGTAAATTGTATCTCAAAGTTTGAATTAAATTCATTTTATCTTTTAACTTTACTTTCGTTCAATTAAGTTATTTAAATTTGAAATTTATTAAATTCAGGCTTCTAATCCAATTTTGTTAAAAATATTGTGATTAAATATGCAATTAACTAATGAAAAAAAAAATTTGGAAAAAAATCTCACATAAAAAATCTATAAAATTCTTCTATTAATTTTATAGATTTTTTTCATGTGAGAAAAATAAATTCTCAATGGAATTAAAAAAAAAAAAAAATTGGATGAAATGCTTGAATTGAATGAATTTAAAATTTAGAAAATTTAATTGAACAAAAATAAAATTAGAGGACTTAAATGAATTTTATTCATACTCAGAGGGTTCCACTTATATATATAACCCTCTCCTCCCCTCCAAATTTCCCAATTTGAAGGATTTGGAATTGAAAGATATCTCACCCTCTTTAAATCCCTTCAAAACCTCTTCCCCTTCCCTTCAAAAATCTCTTCCAAAAACATAAAATCAAAACTTTCAATTCAATTTAATCTAGTCATATTTTTCAAAAGACTAGTCAATATGAAATTAGGATTCCTTGTAATCACTTATAAACCCATAATTCATCTAATAAACATCTATTGTGGGATTTGACACACATGCACAATACAAACTCAAATAAACAAATCCAATCAAATTCATTTTTTTTTAAAAACATGTGTTCTTATGACAAATCATGTGAAAACATTTTCTACCATGGAAGAGAAGCACCTTGATTTCTTTGTGGCCGTTTTAAAGTTTTCCATAATGCATTTGAGTTAATAGACTATGCAGGATGCCATAGAATTTTCCAAACAGATTAAGAAACAAAGGCCTTGGTCTTAATATGTAAAACTATGAATTTGACAGAACCCTCTTTTTTTTTTGTGACATTAAGGTGATAGAACTTTAATTCACTTATAATTTTGAATATATAAAATAAATGCGGTATTGTACCAAATTAATATGCAAACATACAAAAGTGATTATCATATTCTGATAAGAGCAAAATTTTATTAAGACTATTTTCACATCTTGGATATATACATAAACTTGATTCCCTGCCACGAAAAGGGACTACAAGTAAGTCTTATTTCTAGCTATAATACACATAAAAGCTGTCCTTATTCTGAAGTGAACTAACTAGTGCTATTCTTAACAAAACTTAATTTGGAATTTAGGCTATTTGTTTGGATAAAATAAAAGAGCCCAAGTTTTTCTCATAATTAGGAGTCTTCAGATTCTCATTAAACATGGCAAACATGTAAGTTTCTATAGGCCCATTGGGTCTCTTTGGAGTCCCTCCCTTGACATGCCTAATAAAATTTGAATTGTAAGTGCTTGCATATTCAAAACTTGTCGTTGGTCTCCATTTAAAGGGCCAACCAGTCTCGGACACAATGATTTTCAAAGACCCCTCATTTGGCCTTCTCTAATGCTGAGGAGTAAAAGGCATAAAAAATGGCATAAACAATGTTTCGGTATCCATGTTCACCACCTTACACTTCAACTGAGGGAGTAGTAAAAAGAGCATACTCAAGACGAATATTTTGAATATTGCCAATATAGCTAAAGTATGGATACATGTTAACGAGTAATGGGTACTTATGTTTCACTAAGAAGCCTATGATGGGATCAAGAAGTGATCGGTACTCAGACATGAAGGAGCCTATATTGATGGAGGGTAGGACTTTGCAAGGGCAGCTTGATAAATGGGAGTGGAGACTTTAATATTCTTATATTCAAGGTCAGCATTATAAATTGCAGTTTGAATGTTTTCCATGGCCGAGAAAAGAAATTGTGCATATGGACCGCTGGGCTCTATTTCATTGCCAACTGCAATGTATCTGAAATTGACATCTCCATAGTTTTGCACATTGTTTTGGATCCATGTGTTTGCATAGTCTTGGCTTGAAGCAGTGCTTTGAAGCTCTTCATTAGGGACACCAAGCATGAGATCAATATTGGTGCCTCTAAGGGCTTGGAAAGCACCATAGTTTTGGCCATAGAGTCAGTCCTTCTGATGTTATATTGTTTGTACATATTTATAACTTCTCCTAGGGACCGTAAGTTGTTGCCAAGCATTCCATAGCAAACACCTATCTTGGCAACCAATTAAAATAGAAGATGTCAAATTTTGTGTCTTGATCATATTTCCATCATATGCTCACAAGTACACAATAAATCTATAGTCAATAACTACCTGATTCATATAGTGTTAGAATTTAAGTTTATTTATTATAACATATCAAATTATTAATTCAAAATCAAATCTTTTGTTGGATTGTCAGCGATGATAGCAAGCCTCAATACTATAGCAAAGACGTTTGCAAAAATTGCAAAATAGTTTGTTGGTTTGTCGGCTACGATTATTGTAACAAGAAGAAGACATGTCCTTGTTTTTCATTTAGAAGCAAAATATGCAAAAATGGACTGCAAAAATGAAATCTACGCGAAAAATTGGATAAGGAGCACATTGTCTGCAAAAAGTCAACTCTGGCATTAAAGTCAACGATCAACCATGCAAAAAATCAGCGGTCAAAGTCAACTAGAGCCTGTCAACAGAAGTCAACGGAGATGACATTAGCAAGATGACATAAGCGGCTGACGTAAGCAGGTGATTGGATGTTGACATAAGCTAGGGCTGACATGGCATTGATAACATCATGAGTGACGTTAGCTTGGAGTAGAAGAAGGCGCGTGAGGCGTGTGCTCTCGTGCAGATTTCTTGGGCGAGGTGTGAGGGCCCGTGAAGGCTCCGATGGTTGCAAGACTTCCACAATTAAGTAGATTGGGGCAAGATGATCACAATGGTATCTGCAAAAGCATAATCGGGCAAGATTCATGGCAGCGACAATAATGGCAGTGGTCCTTGTGGTGTGAGACTCCTAAACAACGGCGGTTATAGGTCCTGAACTAGAGACGATGACTGAGAGACGTCGGAGATTCAACGGCGAATGGCTGCGGTGGTGGTTGTGATGGCGGAAGCAACTGTGAGTTTGGAGTAACACCAAAGAGAGACAAGACTGATAAGAAAATGTTAGAGCAATGACTCTAATACTATATTAGAAATATTGAATGAATTGTATTGTATTTCACAAGTAATAAAATATACATGAGTTCCTTTATATAGGAGGTAAAATGTGCAGTATAAGTATGTGAGCTATATAAGTAAAATAAGGTGGGCCTATGACCCATAGCCTTTTACAAGTTAACAGTCATGTATACACTTATGGTTAAATTTACATGTATAGTTAGACTTTAACCCTATGTTTGGATTATGGGAGAGGAGGGGAGAGCAAAAGAAAGGAAAATGGAAGATGACTAGAATACAATAAATTTTAGTATATTCGCCACTTTTCTCTCTCCCTCCATCTTTCTCCGTTTCAAACATAGTGTAAAAGTATCATACTACCCTATAGCTTTTTATGAGATCATTTTTACCAAATTTATAATGTAGACTCAATTATAACAAATTTATAATTGGAGAGACATTTAATATATATTACCCACGTATCTGTCATTATCATGCTAAACAAATATCAAGATGATTAAAAATTATTTTCTCTATAAGTTTATAAAATATTCAAAATCATGGTTTTATTATGCTTTATAAACAAACTAAAATCATGACTAGAATTGGATATTAAATTTTTTTTAGTAAGGTAACATCTGGCATACAACACACAAGAATAGAGAGTCGATGTTACCAAGTTTTTGGTTTTCTAAGATAATCTCTCATGTCATACATATTAGATGTTCCAATAATGCTGCATATACAAATAATTTCACAATTTTTTTTTACAACTTTTGATGTGATAGGTTATGAATAGTATAATTTCATATAGAAACATAATTGGCATTACTTTATCGTAAATTAATCATTACCTGTCACTTAAGCTATTGTGAAATTTTTTGTGATCTCTACTTATCAAAATTGTTCAAGCAATACATGGATCAAATATGTATGGTTTATGAGAATTTATAAAGTGATCTTATAGAGGTTTTACTTTGTAAAAAGGTCTAGGGACAACTTTTGCCACGACTCTTGAGTGGTTGACTGTAGTAGTGGAGAAAATGTGGTGCATTTATTACCACTCGTAGTCGACCACACATCAAGTTGTGGCAAATGGTGTGCTTCCAGAAGAATTATTTACTTTGACTAGTTTTGATTTGGGAGCCTAATATATAACGTGCAAAAGGAGTGAGAGAGAGGGAGAGAGAAAGAGGGACCTATTATGTCTAGGCTAGCCATTCGCATCGCAAACATTAGCATTAAGGACATCGCTGAAGGGCTGTTCTCAGTTGAATAAAACTTATCCATTGACAAAAACAAAGAAGAGAAACGTAGACTAAGAGCTTGGATTGAAAGCAATTATGCTTCCAACACTATTTTTATAGAGAGAGATGCTTTTACTTGAGATTGAGATTTTTGAGTGACTATAGCTAGTCAAGCACTCCATGGAAATGGATTGTTTAATAGTTATATGCCACCACAATTTAACCTGTCAAGCACTCCATGGAAATTAAGTAACATAAAATTATCTACGGCAACCAAGTTCATCACTTAAAGCTGGTCTAACTAGTTGTTATTTTGAACTTTGTCTTTCCTCTAGAAAATGTTAGGCTTCTCTACCTTGCGATTTGAGAATGTTTACATATTGAAATGACCTATCTCATCATAACCGGTTGCCTTTCTACGAGGTCATTATGGGGAATAGAAGCTCTAATATTAGTTCTTGTGTGATAGGATTTTAAATTTAAAGCATTTACTCTCTGGTAATTGTTCATTCTCATCAAGTCAAGAAGCTAACAAGTTTCTTTTTAGCATAGGTAGAATTTCAGATCTCTTATACAATAATAAGAGGTTTTACTAATTGAGTTAATTATTGGAATTCGCGTATCACTAACATTTTGATTTTGAGATTTTCAATTTGCATATGCTATGATAATAACTAACGTACACAAATAGTTCATCTTATGTTATGAAAATACTTGTAACTCTAGCCCCAACAAAAAAAAAAAAAAAAAACTAGTCAATCCAACAAGCTCCGTAATAATATTTTGTAGATATTCAATACATCAATGAAACATGCCTCAACATTACATTAGAGATAAACGATTCTTAATAATATTACATCTGAGATATTGCACTTTTTTAGTTATTGTCTACGAGGTGATTACTTCTTATTTATTGTGAGTTAGCAAAAACTCTTACTTATTATAATAATAATTGTTATGCACCATAATAAGTTGCTCTTATTCCTTGATGCACTTAATTAAGCTCTCTTCTTAACTGAAATTGACTTGGAACTTAGGCTGTTTGTTTGGAGAAAAGAGCCCCCAGTGTTTCTCTAAATCTGGAGTCTTGTTGTTCTCATCAAACATGGCAAACACATAAGTTTCAATAGGCCTTCTGGGCTTCTTTGGTGTCCCTCCCTTCACATGTTGAACCAATTTGGTAATGTAAGTTCTTTCATTATCAAGTGATGTTGCCGTTCCACCAGCTGAAGGCCAACCACTCTCTGATATAACAATCACCAACGATCCCCCGCCGGCCTTCTCTAAAGAAGAGTAAACAGTGTCAAGAATGGTATCGAAAAGGTTGTGATAACTTAGTGGGAGATCATTCACAACAGGTGAGGGAGCTGTGAAAAGAGCATAGTCAAGACGAATGTCTTTGGTGTTGCCAATGTAACTAAAATATGGGTACAAGTTAACAAGTAATGGGGACCCATTTTTCACTAAGAAGCGAATGACTGGATCAAGAATTGGCCTATAATCGGCTCTGAATGAGCCTTTAGATGGAGGGAAAGAATTTGATGAAAGGACTCCTGTGTCAATGGCAGTGGAAACTTTGATTTTGTTCCCTAGTCTAGCCCCAGAAATTGCGCTTTGAATGTTTTGCATGGCGGGGACAAGGAACTGTGCAAATGAATCTGAAGGCTTTACTTCGTTTCCAATTGCAATGTATTTGAATTTGACATTTCCAAAGTTTTTCACATTGTTTTGGACCCAAACATTTGCATTGTTTTGGCTTGAAGCAATCTCTCGAAGCTTGTCATTTGGAAGGCCTAGCATGAGCTCAATATTGGAGCCTCTAAGGGCTCGGAGAGCAACTTGGTTTGGATCATAGAGCCTCATTCTTTGGATGTTGTTTTGTCTATAGAGAGCTACAACTTCTGTTGGTGGTGGTAGGTTGTTACCAAGCATTCCATAACAAACACCAACTTGGGCATCTGCATTAGATTAGACAATAAGTCAATGGTTTTACATACATAAATATGCTTATGCAATTTATCTCAGTCAGTGGAAGCTTCATTGGGTTTGTAGGCTGGCATAAGATAATAATATATTAAAAGTGAAAGATTCATTGGATAATAATAGTGAGGTTAAAGATATTATATGTAAGACTTACAAACTAACACGTTACAATTATAAATATTCTTTCATTAAGTTGCTAAAATCAACCAATCATATTAATATGTAAACTTATTGTAATAAAATAGGACTGGCTTAGCATTTTCAGCAAGATATACTATATGACTAAGTAATCATGGAAATTTTCATTTGTTCAGCTAATTGTTGCCACTTGCCACAACCATGAATTGGCTATTTTGTCTTCTAACTTCCACAAGGAATAACTAGAATTTAACGGAAAGAAAGGAGAAAAATATTTTTGAAAAATTCTTATTCATGAAATTCTAACTTGAATTTTTGTTTATATATTATTCACCTATTTAAAGGCTTAAGAAAACTTATTTTTCAAGTAATATGATTATATTTTGACTAGCAGACCCTTAAAAACACCTAGAATCAAGAAAATAAAATCCTCGGTACTAAGATAGCGATAATTATAAAAATTAAAAAACTAACAAATGATAAACATTAAACCCCATATGTTGTCCTATATCACTTAGTAAAATGTCCTAGTTCTATACATGATTTTATTGGACTCCCCTCTCCCTTCTTTCTCAACCCATTATTTTGAGAGAGAGCCAAAACCAAACAAAACAAATGAAGAAAGGTCCCCCACACGCGTGCGCGTGCGCACACACACATAGAAGTAATTTGGTGACTTCCTTTTATTAGGTGCCCACTCTAAAGACACCTATTGAGTTGAGTGGCGCTTAATTAAAAGCTATTATATTACATTCCAAGCTACTTTTGGTGAGCATGCAACGTGAACGTGCTTCAATTCTAAAAATGGCATGACGACCAAGACCGATTTGTGGAGATTGGACTAAGGTTGGTTCAATCAAGCTTAGCTCAAAGGAAAATCTATTGCCTAGAGGGCAACATTAATTGATTTAGGAGCCCTTCAACATTGGTGGTTTCTACTTTCTACTCCTATAGTTCCAGGGATAGTACTATATAGTGTCTTAATAATTGTACATCCTCTCACAACAACATAGAACCCACATGTGGGTGCAAGAGGCCAGGCAGTACTACACTGTGGGTGTGTGACAATATCACAGCTCCCCAACCTTGGGTTAATTAAGACACAAATGCATTTGATTTGGGCTGTAAAAGACTTTAAACTCATGTATCAATGTGAGAGAGAGAGAGAGAGAGAGAGAGAGAGAGAGAGAGAGAGAGAGAGAGAGAGAGAGACACCCGTTGTGCCTAGGGTAGCCATTAGCAACCCAAGCACCAGCATTATTGTGGAAATCATGGAAGGGCTTTTATCAGCATGATCGGATTTAGCCATTGAGAAAGCTATATATGGAAGGAATAAGATAGCCAACTATGCCTTATACCATTGTTCAGCTGCCCTTTTATAGAGTGACAATATTCACATTCTACATTTTTGTTGGTCGGGCACTCTACGTGAACCAAGTTGTACACGTACCAACTTGCATCATTCAAGGCACATCTAACTGCTTATTAATTTGTGGAAATTTCTCCCCATGCCTTTGAATTTTCTTCAATTTTTCAATGTCCAACCGTGTTTGGTTTTATTTGAAACAACCCGTCTTATTGACTGCCTTCCTACGAAAATTTATATGTTTATGTGAAGGATGCATAGTGCTTTCCATTTCCAATTCGATGATATTTGAAATTGATTTATTTAATTCTGTGGTTCAGATTAAATATTATAAATCTAAAGGTATATTTATTATAGTTTGAAAATTGTACACTATTAAATTCAAGTAATAAAATCTTAACCGTAAAATATACTCTCTCTATTTACATGAAAGTATATCAAATAAATATAGATGATCTTGTTCCTACATTTTACATCAATACAACATTTAATGGACGGATTGTGTCTTTCATTTCTACAATCAATTATTTTCCAATTTTATTTGTATCATGTGCAAAGTTTGGATCACTTGTGGTTCTAGCCATTAGATGTAAAAGAACTTTGTTTCTACAGAAACTCATTGTTATCAAGGGAGTACTTCTCCCATAGAAGTGAATAATTGACCATTTGTCAATTGGCACACCTCCGACATTCCTAATAGCAACATTTAGGATCTAGGTTCCCACCCCCATCCCCAACTTAATTTAACAAAAGAATATTAATGCATTGTTAGTAAGTGGGAAAGCAAAGAGAGGGGAAGAACGAATAAGAACCGCATCAAGATAATCGTTTAAATGAGTAGAAAATAAGTGGGAAAGCGAAGAGAGTGGATACTAATTTCCACCAGGTCCACTATAGGCCAACTATAGTACATGAGCTGAAAACCAAATAGTAATTAGATTTAATTAATATGCATTATGAAAAAATTTCGTTGACCTTCCTTGAGGTTATTATTATTATTATTATTATTATTATTATTATTATACTCACATTTACTCTAATTTTGAATAAAACACTCACCTCCCCTAAATTACAAACTATTTATTCTGACCTCCCTAGATAATTGAAATATATTTTTTAAAAATCTTGAAATAATTTTTTTTTTTTAAAATCTCAAATTTCCTATTAGAAGGGGTATGCAAGTGGAGGGTAAAATATAAAATATAAAATATAAGATGTTTAAACTCTTTTTCAGTTATTGAGTGAAAGTTAGTATAAATAGTTGACATTTTTAGAGGAGATGAATATTTATTCTAAACTAAAAGAGAGGTAAATGTTAGAACGGAAAACTTAAAAGAAAATCTTTGCAATTTTTCTTATATAATATTCGAATTTTGAGTATCCAAATTAAATCAATGACCGAGCATTTCATACATTACCATCGAACAGATATAAATTCTCTAAATTGTGTTATCTCAAGTTCTAACTTGTTTTTCTTCCCTTAAATAAAAAAAAAAAAACTCACATTTTTCTTGCATCGACTAATATTAAAAAAATAGGTGAGAAATATATACATATTATTTTCATATTATGGTAACATAGTCAAATGGTTTTTCCTTTCATTTTTCTTCTTTCATTTTCATTCGCCATTCTTTCACTTTTGCATTCTTCCTATCAAATATTTAAGATAAAATAACAATCTCTTTTTTCTTCTTCATGTTTATATCCTTCCTACTTTTGTGCAGTCCTCCCTATCAAATTATAGGAGAAAACTTGAAAGTAACAGAGCTATATACGATTAATCTTTGATTTTGGCAGGTTTAAACACAAGAAGAATCAGAGAAAAGCATTATTCCATATCCTACAATTTGGTACTTCAAGTTTCTGTCGGTCAGCTAGACGATGAAACGAGTTTTTCTACAAAAGATAATTAAACAATCTCTGTCCCACAAGGTCTTGGCTTGGATTCATAGCGTACACGTCATGTAATTACTGATGGGGATTTTAGGTTGTAATATTTGCTTTCGCAAAGATAAAGCTAAAATATGTCACTAATGTGAAATGTTCATAGCGTATATGTCATTTAATTACTGATGGGGATTTTAGGTTGTAATGTTTGCTTTCACAAAGATAAAGCTAAAATATGTCACTAATGTGAAATGTGTGGTGGTAAAAAGTTTCGGAATGAAAGACCAACCAAGATTGATAGCAAACTCCCTGCTACTTCGATCCAAAGGCAACAAATAAATAAATAAATAAATATATATATATATATATATATATATATATATATATTTATATAGACACACACTAGTCTCATCATACCTGTTTTGCGCGTGCAATGATGTTTTTTTTTTTGGTCTTGTGTCATAATTTCCCCATCTAAAAAAAAAAATTGGATAAGTTTGTTTTGAAGGCATAGATTAGTAGAAGAGTGTCCTATTTTGTAAGCATTTTAAGTGGAGTTGAAAATATATTTTTACCCGGTTGTCCTCAAGTTTTTTTCCTATTAAACCTAAGATTTAGGGGTATTTTCAAACTATATAAAAGTCCAGTCCAAAAAAAGGAATCCTTTTATAAATAGTATAGATATATATATACAAGGGTATTTTTTATATTTGAATATTAATTTAATAATATTAATTTCATTTTAGTTTCAAAAAAAAAATATTAATTTCATTTTTGATATTATTATTAATAATTAAACTAAAGAAGGTCCAGTTAATCATCCATTTTAGAAAACTTTTTATAGGAAATTGAAAAAGATGTCAACTCAGTTAGTTATTTTTTAATTTTTTCATAAAAAGTTTCTTAAAATAGTTTACTAACATATGCTCTTGGGACACACATTAATAAAATCCATTGAAAAATGGTATTTTGCATTTGTACAATACGTGTTGAGAAAACCAAGACTAACTTATATATATATATATATATATATATATATATATATATATATATAGAGAGAGAGAGAGAGAGAGAGAGAGAGAGAGAGAGAGAGAGAGAGGCTTCTATACACGTAACGTGTGTAAAAAAGAGAAAACCTAAATCTAAATAAAAAGTATTCATAGATTAGGATAAGCATTGAGTAGATAACAAGTCAATGAGTTTTAGAGGACCTCATTCTCAGCAATAAATGATAATAAAAATATAGAGATAAAGTTACTCTTCCATTCACCACCAAGAACAACAAAAGGGAGATAACTTTGCAATGGTAAAATAAAACATGAAGAAGAAGATCAAAAAGAGAAGGAGAGTAAATAAAGAGAGCGAATAACATACAACAGATTTATGAGTAACTAAAAAAAGAAGAAGCTAAAATGATAATTAATATGGAGAGCAGCAAGGTAAGCAGAGAAGATGGGTAGATTCCTTCAAGAATGAAGATAAATAGAAAGTATATTTATTTAATTTTAGAGATAGTTAGTCTCTCTCTTGACAAAATTAAGATTAAGTATTGAACTTTAGATTTCATTAATTAACTTGTCTATAAGACTAATATTAATTTTACCACCGCACACTCTTGATGCAATGGTCACTTTAAAAGTATAAGTGCTAGTGGGGTGTGGGAGGCAAGGGTCGGGGTTCAAGTCTCTAGGAGGGAGCTTCACACACATATACACTTAGATTAGGTTAGAGTAGAATTTTTATCATGTATAAAAAAAAATAGTATTAATTTTAATTTTGAATTTGATAGACTCTTCAACTTCTGCCCTTGAGAGAGTAAAAATTTGTACAATCTTAACTTCGGTAGATAGAATTCAAATTTAAGGGAATGCACAACATTCAATGAGGAAATAAACATTGTTGTGGATTTTTTTTGGGTTCCTAGCATTATTTTTTTTTTCCAAAAAAAAAAAAAAACTTAATTTATATTGATTAAGGGACAAATCTCTTTTTTTTGTTTTGTTTTGTTTTTTTTTGTTTTGTTTTGTTTCTAAGCGAAAATGCCTTAATAGAGGGGACCTTTTTCCATTTGGGGCCTTAGGCAAGTGACTTAGCTAGTCTCCTTTGAGTCAACCTTGGGATTATTATACTTTTATAAGAACTTGAGTTGAATAGTTGTGATGAACATACCTCCCTCTCTTCCTTCAGCAATGGGTTGTATATAAGTTTATTTATTTACTATTATTTTTTAAGGGTTGGTGTCCACTTCCCCTCCAGTTGATTAAAAGGAAGGATTTGTAAGGTGCTTGACGGGTAGACTTTTCTATGGGAGTTCTGGGTACCTGCTCTTGAAGTCCTTAGCTGTATAATGGTTAATTTAATTTAATTTAGTTCCTTGACTTTTTCAATTGTACAATTAGTTATATAATGGTTAAAATTTGATTTAGTTACTTAACTTTTACTTCAATTGTACAATTAGTTATATAATGGTTAAAATATAATTTAATTCCTTAACTATTACTTCAATTGTTAAATTATTCTCTAAGGTTTAATTTTTGTCAATTTAGTCCTTAAGTTTGTTGTTTCGTTGATTTCATTTAGTAACTTAGTTAGGTGGCTGTAGAAGATCATTGAAAAGTTTGTGAGGGAATTTGGAGATGAGCTGTCCAATGTTGCTACACAAACTCTTCCCTTTGGTGGTATTTGGCAAGTGGGATTGGAAAAATTTGACAAAGAATATTTTGGTTTTGTGATGGTTAGCAACTTAGCAAGATTTTGTTGAATACAATTCTATTATTTGTGAGTAGTTTTTAGTTTTCATATATGAAGGAAATTCAAATTTTCATGTTCTTGTATTTGATAAGACTGCCACTGAAATTCAATTAGATTTAATTAATATGTATTATGGAAAATTTTCACTGACCTTCCCTAAGGTTTTTATTTTTTATATTACACTCACCTCTCCTCTAATTTTTAATTAGACACTCGCCTCCCATAAATTACAAACTATTGACACTAACCTCCCTAGATGATTGAAATATATAATTTAAAAATCTTGAAATAAAAGAATTTAAAAAAAAAATTCAATTTCCTATTAGAGGGAGTATACAAGTGGAGGGTAAAATAGAAAATTCAAGATTTTTAAATTCTTTTTTTTTCAGTTATACAAAATTATCTACGGCAACCAAGTGCATCACTTAGAGCTCTTCTAACTGGTTGTTATTTTGTTGGACTTTGTCCTTCTTCTAGAAAATTTAGGCTTCTCTACATTGCGTTGTGAGAATGTTTATTTATATAAATGATCTCTCATTATAGCATGTTGCCTTTCTACGAGGTCCTCATTGAGTAACAGAAGCTCTGATACAGTTGTGTGATAGTGAAAACTCTAATATGAAATATCATTTGTGCAAATAGTAGAAGCTCCAGCATCTCTTGTGCAATAAGGCTCATAGATTGGAGCAAATAACAGAAAAGACAAATGAAGCACCAAGCACACAAAAATGCAAGAAATTATGTGGTTTAACAAGTAGCCTATCTCCATGGAAAGAGAAATCAAATCCATTATATTCAATAATAATTACAACGCACGATCTCTCTTACTCTCATCTAGGTATTCTTTTAACTCCATAGAATGATCGATTATCAAAAAATTCCATGCAATGATCGATTATCAAAAAAATCCATAGAATGATCAAATTGTTCTTCTTCTAAAATTAATTTTCTCCTAGAAGAATTCTTCTTTTAATAATCTTCTCTTCTTCTCAAGAAATCCAAATCCCCAAGATTTACCTTAAACTTTAACATAAGACACAAGACAAGAAAAAATTTAAGTAGATTACAATAGTAGCACAATAGCTACCTCAAGAAACCCAAATCCCTCAGTTTGCCTTAAACTTTCACTAATGACACAAGACAAGAAAACAATCAGGCGGCACTCTCACATACACTAAAACTAAAAAAGGTGGCATAGTATATATACATGATTATAGTGGCTGGAGTGCACGATACATTGTTTGCCACCTACTTTAAGAATTGGCTAATAATAGTCTTGTTATGGGCAAGGTGCTTATAATGTAGTGACATTAAAGCCATTATAACAAATTCCTATTTGGACTTGGTATGAAAAAGAAGTTGACTTGATTACTTTTTTGAAGTTTTCTTTGTATAGAAGGAAGTTTATTCCTTGTCAAAAATTAATGTATTCCTTCTTCAAAAAAGTAATTAACATTAGTTTGTTAAGAGTCTTGTAATTTAATTGATTGACATCTCCTGATGTTTTTAATGGAGATATTCAGGGTTCATATCCCTTTTCCCCTATTATAACTATCAAATTATACTATATAGTGCACAACAATTAGTGTAACTAGTGGAAGACCCGTGCGATGCGCGGATAATGTTGTAAGCTATTATATGAAAAAGTTATGTAAAATGTTGAATATATGTTAAAATAATAAATATATTAACTACATGAAGTAATACATTTTTATCAACTCAAACGAAAATTTGTAGTTAAATTTTCAATTAGAATTGCTTGATATAACATTTATCCTTGACTTCACAAATCGTAGATGACTTTAATAAAACAAATCTCACTCGAAGTTAAATAGGGGCAACACTAATAGTCCTTTGAGCAAAATAAATTGTAGTTACATGCTACATCAATACAATTTTCCATCAACGTAACATTTATCTTCGGCTCCACAAATTACAGATGACTTCAATAAAACAAAAAAGGAAGTACCAACTCACTTTTAGTTTAGGACAAAACTTAGGTACAATACTTTAAGTATTGTTTCTTAAGTTCTCTTCTTAAGATTCAGCCATGTGGCTACTTGATTAAAAAATACACTTCCATCTCATGAGAAAAAATCCACATGGCAAAATTTTAACAGGAGAACCTAAAGAACAACACCTAAGTACTGTACCTAAGTATTGCTCTAGTTAAATAGGGGTAGTACTAAATGTCACTAAACAAAAAAGAAAAAAAAATGTGTTGGACTTAGGAATGTACTAATTGCATATGCTACTTGTGATTAGCTTTTAATGTTTTAAAGCATTAAGCACCACCATGGCACCATAGGTGATTTATCTGTACAAAAATAAAAGGAGGAAATATCATTGATATAATCATTATGGAACCAATTACTAAACTTTGTATGATAATTGAAAACAAAACAAAATTTAAAAATTAACAAAAAATAAAAATATTGAACAAAACTAAAAACAATAAAAGGAAATAAAAAACCTTGATATTGAAGATGTGTAACTTACCATATTTGTCTGAGACCCCAACATTGCCATTCACCTCCAGTGTAGCGATATCCCTCTACTTGTTAATTGCAAACACAAACATCAAAACCCATCAAAATTTGCCCACAACTAAAAAAATAGTACCTATACAAAATAAGTTTGACATTAAATCCTTAACATTGACACATTAATTAAGAAACAAACAAAATAATAAATCTGAGAGCTTTAAAAAATCCATGGATTCTACTTTTACTACTTCCATTAACCACACACCACAAAAGGTTTCTAAGATCACTCTATTGTGCAAATGGCTTAAATGCAATAAAGTGGAACAAAGCTTAATTAACAGTAAAGCAAAATCACAAAAGTTAAAAATATAGGATAATTTCATCCTATTATTCATTTCTATTAGGGGAAGGCAAAATGAAATAGGAGGTATGTTATCAAAAATCAAATTCTTAAAAAAAAGGAAAAAAAAAAAGAAAAAAAAAGGGAGCAAAGCACTTAGGCATTTTAACAAACACTCTGCATACAAAATACCCATTTAATATTTAAGTAGACAACATAACTATTTAAATAATAGAAAAGGTGAGAAGAAAATAAAAGGTAAAGAATATCTTGAGTTTAGCCAAAAAGGAATGAAATGCAGATCTAAGTTTGATTCGAAACACAGCTATCAGAGAAATATATGAGCTTCAAAGTAGATTGGCATCAATGGAGGAAGCAAAGGCAGAGTGAGAGAATAAAATTGGAGGTTCACTTTTTTTTTTCTTTTTTTCAGCTATAACAGGTTTTTATAATATGCAAATAATACGAGAAACTCTTTGATTTCAGAAAAATAAATAAATTATTAGTGCAAGAGTCCAATAAGTTGTATAATTGTAAAAAAGAATACGAAAAAGTGACTGAAGTCCAAGAGACTAAAATGGTGAAATCTTTTAATCTTCAGAATTTATTGAAACCGTTAACTACATTGAGACTCCAAATTGTAGTTTTGAAAGGAGCAAAACGTGGGAACAATCAATTGTTAAACTCTCATCTAAACGTGAAAAAAATTAATTGTTCTTATTTTATTATTAATAGAATTAGCTTGTGTTGTAATTTGCCCTAGTTTTTCATGTTAATGAGATTTTTTCTTTAATGAAATTTAAAACATTTTGGAGAATAGCGGGAAGAAGTTAGTGATCAAGGCTAAATGCAAAATTAAAGTGCCACTTGACAGAACTTTGTACTCTCTTGCATGAAGTCTCTGCTTTCATGTATATATATTGATATTGATTAGTATTACAGTTTCAGCTATCACACAATAGGCTTCCAAGCAATACAAAAATGGGCTCTCTTCCTCTGTGAATTAGATTTTTTTCCTAGGAAATGAAAAATTCAACTACAGATATATGAGGTGCAAATAATAAAAGATAAACATAATTAAAAAAAAAAAATCAAAGTAAACACATTAATCATGTAGTTTTCCTTTTAAAATTTTTTATGAAGATTAACTAAACAGATTACAAGGATCATGGATATATATACTGAAAAATCCAATATTGATTCCAGTAATCTAATTATCGCATTTTTTGCCACTTGTATCTTAATTAATTAATAACAATTTAACAATGACAATGATAAAACACCTACATGAATATCACCACAGTCCAAAAGCAATAAAATAAAGCAAAAATATGACACAAGAATTTCATGATGAGTGGAAAACTTTTATAAAACTTTTAAAAGAAAATCCACCTCGGATAACCAATCCCACATGAAGTTTCACTATAAGATAAGGATTCTAACTGCTAGTATTACTTACAAAACTTTGCAAACTTAGAATTGATGTGTAACCTAGCAAATGACCCATTTGTCTCCCACTGCAGATTAGAATCTCCACCATGAATGAACTCATTTGCACCAATCCAAAACTTTGGTATGATAGTGAACTCACTGACAAAGGTTAAGAATTTCTGTTCTTTGGATGGAAATCAGTTTAGGCTCACAATGTGAAAAGAATGGGAGAAGTATTTTCTCCATTAAGGCTCGGAGCAAGAAGGCTTCTTAGAAAGCTCTTTGTACAACATCCTCTCTTTTGAAAGTCGTTCATCAAAGGGTACGTATTTATAGGTAGGTAAAAGTTTAGGTTAAATCAATTTGCAAAATTGGTAATCTCACTTGAGCAAAGGTCGAGCAAAGTCTCTGCCTAGTTTTTTTTTTAAGTGAGTCCCGAGCTAGCTCGAGGGAACCATCTAAAACTTGAGATCTTCAGCAATTCCTAATTTTAAAATTGACCTTACTTATTTTGCAATGATTACAACCCTCATTAGCACCTATTTTGGCACATGGAATTTTGATAGCACAACCTAAGTCCTAGCAATTTCCTCCTTTGACAATTCTCTAATAAGACATTACATATAACTCAATAAAACAAAACGCGACCCTAAAACCAAAAAAACTAGGACTATTAATTTTGCAAGATTGACCACCAATCTTGATGCCAAAGATTAGTGTGAAGTCATTAGGTACAAAGTTACCTTGCCTACATTTAAAAAGTGAAAGGTATTTGGTGGTTTCCCAGAATAATTCTCCTAGAGCACTAAATATAATCAAATCCTTACTCATGATCGATGATGATCTTCTTTCGTCGTGATAGCATCAAGGAAATATCCAAAACCTGCTGCGCAAATCTTGGCTTCAACTTCTGAACAAGCCCTAGACCACCATGAAGAGGAATGGCACAAGGACCCTCGATTCTTGCAAGTCTGGGCTAATTACTACGACAAAGACAGAGTGAGTTATGTATGAGATTCCAAAATAGTGCACTCTCTATCACATGCACATCATGATCATGCAACTGATGCAAGCATGCCATTCCATCAATGACATCACACCAGTACATGACTCATGGAATCAATTTGAAATAATTTCAAATCATGCCAAGACTTGTACACCTATCTCATGCAACCAGGCATATGTTATGCCTCAATCTCAATTGTAAAGTATTGCACTTATTGACATCAACTACATTGCAAGATTTATCATTTGGAAAAGGTTACGTGTCTTCATTAAGTCACATTATCAAAAATTTTAAAAGATAAGAAGATGGCTCATGTTAAGGTTTCTTTCAAACTTCATGGAATACTGTGTTTAGGGGTGACAATTTTTATTCATATCCATAAATCCATCCATTGCCCACCTTATTTGGATAAGTCTTAACCCAACCCATTCGAATATTTGAGTTAAATGGATAAAGACCCATTTGGTTATTTAATTAGATGAGTCTAAATGAATAAATCCACTAATACCCACTAAGCCTATCTAAAGTTTAAAATTAAATAAACCCACTAATACCCACTAAACCCGTCTAAAATCTAAAACTTAAATAAACAGTATGACCTCAGTCTCACTCTCCCTCATATTTTCTCAGTAACCAAACACTTTAACCTCTAGATTTCTAAACATTTTCTCTGAGAGAGAGAGAGAGAGAGAGAGAGAGAGAGAGAGAGAGAGAGAGAGAGAGAGAGAGAGAGAGAGAGAGAGAGAGAGAGAGAGAGAGAGAGAGAGAGAGAGAGAGAGAGAGAGAGAGAGAGAATTCAATTCTTTCAAGCCCTAGAAATTTTCAAAGAACGAAGAGAAACCCTAGCTTTTTCAGAGTCAGCCATGGATAATGAGAATTGAGCAACGATGTCATCTTCTTCTTCATCGAATTCGAGCGCATTCTCCTTCATATCCAAAGGTTGGCGAGAGGTTCGTGACTTGGCGGACGCGGATATCCAACTCATGCGCCACCGAGCCAACTCGTTCAAGAACTTAGCGACGTCGTTCGACCGAGAGCTCAAGAATTTCTTCAACTCGGCTTCGACTTTGTTTTCTGTGTCGACGATTCGATCGCCTCCGGCGGAGATCGATTTCGTGAAGAGGCTCCAGCCGAAGCTTTTAGAGTTCTGGCGGGTGTACTCGTCGCTAGATTTCAGCAAGAAGGTTCTGGAAAAGTGGACTCCGATGTTGCGGCTTTGGATCGATTTGTCGGCGATATGGAACACGATTGTGGCAGAGGTGGAGGATGGGGGATGGAGTTGTTGATTTCGATAGGGTTAGGAAGAGGAACGTGGTGAGTTTCAGAGAGTTTTCGGGGGAGTGGAAGAGTGAAGGAAAAATAAATTTTTTTCCTTTCATTTTTTTTCTCTCTCTATGGCTTTGTTTGGTTGCTGAGAAATAAATTTTGTGAAGGAAAAATGAAAGGAAAGAATAGGAAATGTGATTTTTGAACTTTTTAATATTTGTTTTTAGAGTTTTTAACAAGTTATTTATTTATTTGGATCATATTGGGTTAAATGGGCGAGTTACTAATTAAATGGGTTGGGCGGATAATAGATAATTAATTTATATATAAACGGATTATAAATAGATAAATAAGTAATTACATACCCGAACCATTTATGACCCAACCTGCCCATTTGCCATTCCTGTGTTTCATCAAAGTCACTTGTAAGTGTAATGAGCGTTCTTTGTCACTTGGTAGTCCAACATTGCCAAGAATGATCTTTGATTTTAAAATAATATTTTATTTACTGAAAACAAACAAACTTCTAAGAAGAATTCATGTACAAATTCTCAAAGAATAACGATTTTCTATCGTTGTGGCACTTTATCCAAGCATGTGATATGCAACCAAGACTAACAAGATTTTCAGATGCGTTCAACCAAGCAGTACAACCTAAATCCTCCGTGCAAATTTGTCGAAATAAAATCAAGACCCATCAAGAACAAGTCACATACATCAAGAAATCATTGCAAACGTATGAATACACAAGAAAAACAAGCAAGAACTTCAAGCAACATCATTGCGGAAACCCCAAAGGTTAAAAATCTAGAGTTTTTCTCTAAGAAACAAAAGCAAAAGAAAAGAAAATTGACTGAAAGATTTATGACTCTGGGTTCTTGCAATAACCTTTGCTCCTCATTAGTTGGTGGAATCACATACTTGTTCACCTTCTTTCTTGATGGATGGAGTGTGGGGTTGAGTTTATGAAGAGCAAGAAATTGTGTTTGAAAGTTTGGACGGAGTTAGGAGGAGAGATGAGTGGTTTTTTTAACGGTGGGGGAGTCTCATATTAAAATCGTTTTTTAGGGTGCTGCTATGGTAGAGAAGTCACATTGATTGCCCTCTAGTCATTTTTTTTTCTTTTTTTTTAAATGGACATCTAATTAGAAATATTTGAAGTTAAGTTATAAAGTTTTTGGTAATTGACATATATATATTTTTGGTTCAATTTAAAGATATAGATATAGATAGATATTTATAAAGATAAAATTGACAATGCAATTTTAATTGGCTAAAATGCAAATTGCTCCCTTTAAGTTTGAATGGAATTCATTTTATCCTCTAACTTTACTTTCGTTAAATTGATTCATCCAAATTTCAAATTTATTAAAATAAAGCTTCTAATCCAATTTTGTTAAAAAATTGTGGTTAAGTATGCAATTATCTAATGAATTTTTTTTTAAAACAAATTCTCACATAAACAATCTATAAAATACTCTTATTAATTTTATAGATTTTTTTTCATTTGAGAAAAATAATTTTTCAATGGAGTTTTTTTATTATTATTTAAATTGGACAAAATGCTTGAATTGAATAAATTTTATACTTAGAAAACTCAATTGAACAAAAATAAAATTAGAGGACTTAAATGAATTTCAGTCATACTTAGAGGGCGTAATTTGCATTTTAGTTTATATATATATATATATTTGTGTGTGTGTCTGTGTGGAATCCTCTCCTCCTCTCCAAATTATTGGAGGAATTGAGATTGAAAGATATCTCACACTCTTTAAATCCCTTCAAACCTCTTCCCCTTCCCTTCAAAAATCACTTCCAAAAACATAAAATCAAAACTTTCAATTCAATTTAATATAGTCATATTTTTCAAAAGACTAGTCATTTAAAATTAGGATTTCTTGTGATCACTTATAAACCCATAATTCATCCAACAAACATCTAATGTGGGATTGAACACAAATGAACAATACAAACTCAAATAAACAAATCCAATCAAATCCATTTTTTTTTTAGAAAACGTGTTCTTATGACAAATCATGTGAAAACATTTTCTACTATGGAAGAGAAGCACTCTAATTTCTTTGTGGCCGTATATTTTGTTTTCCATAATGGATTTGAGTTGATAAACTATGCAGGATGCCATAGAATTTTTGAAACAGATTAAGAAACAAAGGCCTTGGTCTTAATATGTAAAACTATGAAGGTGACAAAGCTTTTTTTTTTTTTTTGGACGTTAAGGCAATAAAACTTTGATTCATGTATAATTTTGTATGTATAAAATAATGTGGTATTGTACCAAATATGCAAACATGCAAAAGAGATTATCATATTCTGATGAGAACAAAATTTTATTAAGACTACTTTCACATCTTGGATAGATACATAAACTTGATTCCCTGCCACGCAAAGGGACTATATGTCTTTATTCCAAAGTGAACTATCTAGTGTTATTCTTAACTGAACTTAATTTGGTATTTAGGCTGCTTGTTTGAATAAAAGAGCCCCCAGTTTTTCTCATAATCAGGAGTCTTCAGATTCTCATTAAACATGGTAAACAGGCAAGTTTCTATAGGCCCATTGGGTCTCTTTGGAGTCCCTCCCTTTACATGCCTAATCAAATTGGAGTTGTAAGCACTTGCATATTCAAAACTTGTCACCGGTCCCCCTTCAGAGGGCCAACCATTCTCAGACACAACGATTTTCAAAGACTCTCCCATTTGTCTTCTCTAATGCTGAGTAAAAGGCATCCAAAATGGCATAAAAAATGTTTTGGTATCCATGTTTGCTATCCTACACTATGACTGATGGAGAATTTAAAAGAGCATATTCAAGATGAATGTTTTGATTACCAATGTAACTAAAGTATGGATACATGTTAACGAGTAATGGGTACTTATGCTTCACTAAGAAGCCGATGATAGGATTAAGAAGTGATTGGTATTCGGACGTGAAGGAGCCTATTGATGGAGGGTAGGACTGTGCAAGGGCAGGTTGATAAATGGGAGTGGAGACTTTAATATTCTTACATCCAATGCCAACATTATATATTGTAGTTCGAACTTCGAATGTTTTGCATACCAGGGAAAAGAAATTGTGCATATGGACCGTTAGGCTTTATTTCATTGCCAACTGCAATGTATTTGAATGTGACATCTCCATAGTTTTGCACATTGTTTTGGATCCATGTGTTTGTGTAATCTTGACTTGAAACAATGCTTTGAAGCTCTTCATTAGGGACACCAAGCATTAGCTCAATTTTGGTGCCTCTAAGGGCTTGGAGAGCATCTTGATTTTGGTTATAGAGTCACATCCTTTTGATGTTGTATCGTTTGTACATATCTATAACTTCTCCGGGGGAGATGGTAAGTTGTTGCCAACCGTTCCATAGCAAACACCTATCTTGGCAACTAATTTAGATAGAACAACATGTCAAATTATGTCCTGGCCATATATGCTTGCCAAATCTATATCTATATATATCTAAAAGTTGAAGCGTAGTATTTATTGTTGCTATGCTCATATTGCGCTACCTCATTTGCCACGTCATTGCTTGCATAATCATTTTTTTCTTATTTAATTTTTATTCCTAAACTTTGTTGACAATATTAGAATATATAAATACTTTTTTGAGAATATATTAAAAATATAAATAGATTGACTTTACACATTCATCTTGGGCAGTTTTAACTTTATATATAACTTTGCATTTATAAATACTACTTTATTTAGATGTTTATAACTAAGCAATAAAATCAATGAAGAATTTAAAACCAAAAACAATGTCTATACATATCTATCTATACTATTATATAATAATGGAAGCTTTAAAATAAATTTTACAAAGCTTTTTTGTGCCATGTCATTAGCAGCCTTTTTTTTTATTTTTTATTTTTAGTTTTTTACGTTGTTTAACCTTTGATATTCTTCAACCATTGTCTTCTTCTTAGTTCGAACTTTCATCTTCTCCAATCATGTCTTAAATTTTTCATTTGATATCCTTTATATCTTCAGAAATTCTACAGTTTCACTTTTTTGAACCTTTCATCTACTTCCACCCTTCCAACCTTTCATCTTGATAAATTCTACGGTTTTACTTTTTTGAGCCTTTTATTTGCTTCCATCCTTACTCTTCCAACTTGATTTTCTTACAAATTTCTTTTACTTCATTTCCACCTCTCTCCCCTATTCTTTCCAAGTTGTTCACTGCAAAAGGTCAATACTCTCTCTCTCTCTCCAAATTTGTCTCTTTTGATGCTTTATTTATTTATTTATTGTTTCAACCACTTTTTTCCCCGCTAATATTCTTTTTGTTATTGTTGATTTAATTGTCACTTCACATTTGCTTCTCTTTTTGGAAAAGTTGTGTCGACTTTTATGCATATTCAGGTATTTTGGTATTCCAATTCCTGATCAAAATTTTTTTTCCTTTTTTTTTTTTAGTGATCCATTTAGATGTTAAACTATGAGAATAAGTTTTGTTTATTTTTAAATCATTTTGGGTGAACAAAATTGTAGTTTTTGTACAGAAAGTACTCTTAATAATTGTATTAGAAATACTCTCTCTCTCTCTCTCTCTCTCTCTCTCTCTCTCTCTCTCTCTATATATATATATATATATATATATATAGTATGCCACTTATTTAGATAAAAGCAAAGGTTAATCAAATGGAAATAATTGGATTAGTGACATATTTTAGCTTTTGCAATTCTATTTTCATTATTATTTTGTTGTTGTTATTATTATTATCAATTATTATAAAGATGCACATAGAAACTTAATTATGAGATTTTGCTAATAATTGTTTATTTTATAATCTCTTTGGGTAGATAAATTTGCAGTTTCTGTAGAGAAAATAATCTTATTAGATTATATATAACAAATCGTTTTCTAATCGATCAAATTAATCATTGTTAAGCGATGATTGATATGACATTTTGCAAAACTATGATTGATAAGACATTTAGTTTTTTTGTGAAGTATCTTTGTATAGGTTTGTTTTGATTCAAGGAATTTTTGTGGATGTATTGAGATAAGTAATGTATTCAAGAAGAGAGATCAGGATTATACATTATATACTTCAAAAGATATATAATATTAAAGTAGGATGCCACAAGTTGAAATTTTTTAATAATGGGAAAAAGCTATTTTTCTCATTCTTTTTTAAATGTCATAATTGGAAAATTTTAATCCACACTATACACTATCACTAGCAAATTGGCTCATAATATGAATAGATGAAAATCTTAATATAAAATAAAGTAAATTTTTTATTTATTTATAGAAAACACAAAATTCATTACTTAAAAAATAAACACTTGCCCTTTATTTGTGTGGTAAACAATTATATAAAAAAGAAAATGAAATTCTCTTATGAGAAAACGTTTTGTTACAGATTCTTAATCCTAATATATAATTTTATGATTTTTTAAATAAATTATATATTAAGTTTCATTTCAAAATAATAAGATATTCCCGTACGATGCGCGGGGTTGCGACTAGTATTTAATAAATCTACAATATTCAAAAACTGCTTGGATAATTATATAGTTTTGAAAATTTAAGTTTAAATATATAAAGAAAATGTGATATATATATATATATATATATAGAGAGAGAGAGAGAGAGAGAGAGAGAGAGAGAGAGAGAGAGAGAGAGAGAGAGAGAGAGCTTTTATGTCTAGGTTAGCCATCAGCATAACAAACAATAGCATTAAGGACATTTCTGAAGGGCTTTTCCTAGTTGAAGAAGACTTGGCCATTGAGAAAAATATAGAAGAGAAATTATGCCGCCAAACACTCATTTTATAGAGAGAGATGCTTGTGCTTGAGATTGAGATTTTTAATTGACTATAGCTAGTCAAGCACTCTTGGAAATCGATTGCTTAGTAGTTATGCCACCACAATTTAATCCGTCAAGCACCCCATGGAAATTAAGTAAAAAAAAAAAAAAATTATCTATGGCAACCAAGTGCGTCACTTAAAGCAAGTTTCAATGGTTGTTCTTTTGTTGGACTTTGTCCCTCTGAAAAATGTTAGGCTTCTCAACATTGCTGCGTGAGAATGTATTTTATTTACCTAAGCTGTTGCCTTTCTACGAGGTCATCATGGGCACATGTTGGCCTAGGTAACAACATTTGCTTTTGTGGTGCATTAGTAGAAGCCCTGATTCTATATACTTTGCAAAAAGTAGAATCTAGCTTTTATATCACTTGTTGTGCAAGAACACTGGTTGATTTAAACAAATAACAACAAAGGTGTTAGGACCATGTTAGAAGCTCGATTGGATCACTAACGAATCAGAATCTCAAGAGTTGAAGTTCCCGATCCTAAGTGTCGAACGACATTTTAGAGAAGCCTAATTGTCAATTGGTTGTCAAAGCTTCATAATTGACACTTTACTTCTGTCATCAAGTGCCTATCGACAGTTGATGCTCGGATCGATTCCATTTTCACGGGGTGTCTTACTCACTTCCATGCATGTAATTTGCCCTTGAGTTGACAATCAAAGGCTCAGACAGTAAAGATTTCAAGAGTACGTGCTCACTGCTCATGCTTAGCTTGAGTAAGTTGTCAATGCCCGGACTCCATGGGAGGGTCAGTTTGCTTTGGTGATCGACCTCCCATTAAGCAAGCGATGTGGAATAACACAATTTGTCCTTGAAAGTGTTTCGTACATACACTTGTATGCAATGATAGTTTTTTACTTTTAAAAACGTGGAGTAGCTTCCAATCATCGTGATTTGGCAAAGGTGTTAGACTTAGGCATCCCACAGCATCCGTCTAATGAGTAATGACAGTCACTTTTCTTCGATTTTCTTTCACATAATATTTTTGAAAATGGACCTTGTTAGCTTTCAAAACAGGGGTGACTGTCCTATTATTGTCATGCACGTATCAAGAATGATATACGTTAGTTGATGCCATTCGTTTTGTTGGAAAAACATATTTCAAACATTTATTTTATCTTTTTATTATCTGGGCATTTTTTGGATTTCTAGTGGATATACTGATATACAGTGGTGTCATTCATTGGAAATTCCAACATTGGCCACTAGAATTTGGATATATTTTTGTAAAGTTTAAATGGAAGAGAAGCACTCCTAATTTTTCTATGGCCATTTAAAATTTTTCTGTAATGGATTTGATTTGATAGACTCCGTAGGATGTCATAGTATTTTTCAAGCAGATTAAGAAACAAAGGCCTTGGTCTTAATATGTAAAACTATGATGGTGTCAGAACTCTGATTCATGTATAATTTTTTGAATACAAAATAAGTGGTATTGTACCAAATATGCAAACATGCAAAAGAGATGATCATATTTGATAAGGACAACACTTTACTAAGACTATTTTCACATCTTGGATAGATACATAAACTTGGTTCCTTGAAATGCAAAGGGACTACAAGTAAGTCTTATTTATAGTTAAAATTCACATAAAGCTGTCCTTATTATTCCAAAGTGCACTAGCTAGTGCTGCTATTCTTAACTGAACTTAATTTGGTATTTAGGCTGTTTGTTTGGATAAAAGAGCTCCCAATATTTCTCGTAATTAGGAGTCTTCTTATTCTTATTAAACATGGTAAACATGTAAGTTTCTATAGGTCCGATAGGTCTCTTTGGAGTCCCTCCTTGCACATGCTTAATCAAAATTTTGTTGTAAAGGCTTGCATATTCAAAATATGTTGCCTGTCCTCCATCAGAGGGCCAACCAGTCTCAGACACAACGATATCCAAAGACCCCCCATTGGCCTTCTCTAATGCTGAGTAAAAGGCATCCAAAATTGCATCAAAAATGTTTTGGTATCCATGTTTGCCATCTTGCACTACAACTGATGGAGAAGTAAAAAGAGCATACTCAAGACGAATGTCTTTAGTATTCTCAATGTAACTATAGTATGGATACATGTTAACGAGTAATGGGTACTTATGGTTCACTAAAAAGCCTATGATAGGATCAAGAAATGATCGGTATTCAGACGTGAAGGAGCCTTTTGATGGAGGGTAGGATTCTGCAAGGGCAGCTTGATAAATGGGAGTGGAGACTTTAATATTCTTATATCCAAGGTCAGCATTATAAATTGCAGTTTGAATGTGTTCCATAGCAGGGTAGAGAAATTGTGCATATGGACCGTTAGGCTCTATTTCATTGCCAACTGCAATGTATTTGAATTTGACATCTCCATAGTTTTGCACATTGTTTCGGATCCATTTATTTGCATAGTCTTGGCTTGAAGCAATGCTTTGAAGCTCTTCATTAGGGACACCAAGCATGAGCTCAATATTGGTGGCTCTAAGGGCTTGGAAAGCATCATAGTTTTGGCCATAGAGTCGCATCCTTCCGATGTTATTTTGTTTGTACATATTTATAACTTCTCCTGGGGATGGTAAGTTGTCTCCAAGCATTCCATAGCAAATACCTGTCGTGGCAACTGATTAAGCTAGCAAAACATGTCAAATTTTATATCCTGACCATATTTCCGTAATATGCTTACAAATTATTTAATGAATCTACAGTTATGAACTTCCAGATTCATATAGTGTTGAAATTTAAGTTTATTTATATAAAGAAAATGTGATATACAGGGATGGAATAGTTATTGACAAATGATTGATTTGAGATTGGGCACAAAAGGTGGGTGCGTTGTGCACTATATAGAGAGCATTAGGTTAAAGTTAAACTATGGATTTACAAAAATATAAATACTAAAAAGAGTTATTGTTGTGACGCTAGTTAGGTTTTTACTTTGTCATACATGTAAGGTTAGCGTTTGATCCTATGTTTGGATGTGGAGGGAGATGAGATGAGTGTAAAAGAGAGGGGAAAGGAGATGATAAGAATGAAATAAAATTTAGGATATTCCCGCCACTTTCCCCTCTCCTATTCTCTCCTTCCTTCTCTCTCAATTTCAAATATTCCTGTTATAAAAAAAAAAAAAAAAAAAAAAAAAAATCAAATATAGTATAAAAGTATCATAATACCCTATATTTTTTATGGGATTAATTTTATCAAACTTATAGTTGCATAGAGATGTAATATAATATTATTGACATATCGGTCATTATCATGCTAACAAATGTCAAGACCATTTACTATTATTTTTCTCTATAATTTTCACAATATTCAAAATTATTGTTTTATCATGCTTTTAAAACAAATAAAAAACATGATTATAGGATTCGATAATAAATAATTTCTTTCGAAGGTAACATTTGACATACAATAGACAAGTATAGAGAGTACAATAAATACTAAATGATCCAAATTATGCTATGTATTGGAATACTATTTTATTTTTATCCACTATCTTTAATTTTTATAATGTAATTGGATAAAATTTTACAATCAAAGAGCAAAATAATAATAATAATAACTTAAAACACAAAATTAAATTGTATCAATCTAAATTAGAGTTCTTAAAAACACAAAAATTTATCAACTTAAGTGGAGATGCAATAAAAATTAAAAATCCACCAAAACATCGAGAGAGAGATAACCTTTTTGTGAGAGAAAACTATGCAAAGAATGGAAAAGAGTGACAAATTTATAATAAGAGGGAATGGATAAGAAGAGACAAATAAAAGAAGATGAAGGGAAAGATGAATAGTAATATTAAAGTAGAGGGTAGTGGGGAGATAAAAAGGTAAGGGAAGAAGAAAGTGTAAATATTTAAAAAATAAGTGAATGTAAAAAAAATTATAGGAAAATTGGAAATAAAAAAGAAATATATTTTTTTTAAAGTCATTAATCTATTTATATATATATTTTTTGTAAAAAATAAGAATAAATAATAATTATGTGGCAAATGATGTGGCAATGAGGTAGCGCAACAGGAGCTCAGCAGTAACAAATGCCACGCTTCAGTTTTTAGTAATATATAGATAATAATTCAAATATTCTTTCATTAAGTTGTTAAAATCCACAAATCACATCAATATGTAAACTTATTGTAATAAAATATGGACTGGCGTAGCATTTTCCGCAAGATATATACTAGGGTGTGTTTGGATACTGTATATTTTGCTGAAAACTGAAAACTGAAAACTGAAAACACTGTAGCAAAATAATTTTTAAATGTGTGAATAGTGCTGTGTGACCCATTTTTAATGAAAGTTTTGTTGAAAAAAGAGATTTGTAGGTCCCGTGAACAGTGCACAGGACCTACTGGAAAAGCAGAATAGTTGTTGAAACGCACTTCTCAAAAAAAAAAAAAAACGGAAGAAAACTGAAAAACGCAAATGCTAGAGCAAATCATCAGTATCCAAACGAGTACTAAATGATTAAGTAATCATGAAAATTTTCATTTGTTCAGCTAATTGTTGCCACTTGCCACCACCATGAATTGGCTATTTTGTCTTCTAACTTCCCAGTTGAATCCACAAGGAATAACTAGAATTCAACGGAAAGAAATGAGAAAAATATTTTTAAAAAATTCTTATTCATGAAATTTTGACCTGAATTTTTGTTTATAAATTATACGCCTATTTAAAGAAAATGATTATATGTTGACTAGCAGACCCTTAAAAGCACCTGGAATCAAGAAAATAAAATCCTCGGTACTAAGGGCCTGTTTGGTCACCTATTTTAAACTCATATTTTTATATTTTAAACAACAATACACAAATTTTCACCCACACGTATTTCAAAAATTACAAAAAAATCTCATCTCAAACTACAAATATTTCATCTGAAACTACTCTACCAAACACTCCCTAAGATAGCGATAATTATATAAAAATTAAAAAACTAACAAATGATAAACATTAAACCCCATATGTTGTCCTATATCACTTAGTAAAATGTCCTATATCACTTAGTAAAATGTCCTAGTTCTACACGATTTTATTGGACTCCCCTCTCCCTTCTTTCTCAACTCATTAGTTTGAGAGAGAGAGAGAGAGAGAGAGAGAGAGAGAGAGAGAGAGAGAGAGAGAGAGAGAGAGAGAGAGAGAGAGAGAGAGAGAGAGAGAGAGAGAGAGAGCCAAAACCAAACAAAACAAATGAAGAAAGGTCCCCCACACACCCCCCCCCCCACACACACACAGCTAAATACAACTAATGGGGTAGTTCTTAATTTAAATATGCTCATTTAAGAGAAGTAATTTGGTGATTTCCTTTTATTAGGTGCCCACTCTAAAGACACCTATTGAGTTGAGTGGCGCTTAATTAAATGCTATTATTACATTCCATGCTACTTTTGGTGAGCATGCAACGACGTGAACGTGCTTCAATTCTAAAAATGGCATGACGACCAAGACCGATTTGTGGAGATTGGACTAAGGTTGGTTCAATCAAGCTTAGCTCAAAGGAAGATCTATTGCCTAGAGGGCAACATTCATTGATTTAGGAGCCCTTCAACATTGGTGGTTTCTACTTTCTACTCCTATAGTTCCAGGGATAGTACTATATGGTGTCTTAATAATTGTACATCCTCTCACAACAACATAGAACCCACATGTGGGTGCAAGAGGCCAGGCAGTACACTGTGGGTGTGTGACAATATCACAGCTCCTCAACCTTGGGTTAATTAAGACACAAAAGCATTTGATTTGGGCTGTAAAAGACTTTAAAATCATGTATCAATATGAGAGAGAGAGAGAGACCTGTTGTGCCTAGGGAAGCCATTAGCAGCCCAAGCACCAACATTATTGTGGAGATGTTGGAAGGGCTTTTACCAGCATGACCGGATTTAGCAATTGAGAAAACTATATATGGAAGGAATTGGAAACAAAAAGCTAAGATAGCCAACCATGTCTTATACCATTGTTCAGCTGCCCTTTTATAGAGTGAGAGATATAGATGGATGCTTGTACTATATATTTTTTTGAGTGACTATAAGTATATCCACATTCTACATTTTTGTTGGTCGGGCACTCTACGTGAACCAAGTTGTACACGTACCAACTTGCATCATTCAAGGCCCATCTAACTGCTCATTAGTTTGTGGAAATTTCTCCCCATGCCTTTGAATTGTCTGTGTTTGGTTTTATTTGAGACAACCCGTCTTATTGGTTGCCTTCCTTCAGAAATTTACATGTTTATGTGATGGACGCATAGGGCTTTCCAATTGGATGGTATTTGAAATAGATCATTTAATTTATGGTTTAAATTAAATATTATAAATCTAAAAGTATATCTAGTCTTATGGTATGAAAATTGTACACCGTTAAATAAAGATGATTTTTTTTAGAGAGTTTCAACCTATGACATCCGCTCTTGATGATTGCTTTTTATCATCAGACCAAGACACCAATCAGTTTTTGGTGTAGGCAGGGATTGAACCCAAGGTCTCTTATACAACCATTAGAGATTTTACCAGTTGAGCTAACTGAAACCCACTAAATAAAGATGATCTTGTTCCTATATTTTTACATCCATGCAACATTTAATGGATGGACTGTGTCTTTCATTTCTACAATCAATCATTTTCCAATTTTATTTGTATCATGTGCAAAGTTTGGATCACTTGTCGTGCTATTAGATGTAAAAGAATGTTGCTTCTACAAGGACTCCTTGTTATCAAGGGAGTACTCCCATGGAAGTGAATAATTTTTCTTATCAAAGACCATTCGGCAATTGGCACACCTCCGACATTCTCAATAGCAACATTTAGGATCTGGGGTCTCCACCCCTCAATTTAACAAAAGGATATATAGTAACACATTTTTTGAAAATTTTATATATTTTGTATTACGCTTTATTTGGTAGGAAAGAAAAGAGAGAGAGAGAATGAATAAAAACCGTGTCAAGATTAAAAGTTTTTCTATTGTTTAAATGAGTAGAAAATAAGTGGGAAAGCAAAGAGAGTGGATGCTAATTTCCACCAGGTCCACTATAGTCATATGGGCCGAAAACCAAATAGTAATTAGATTTAATTAATATGCATTATGGAAAATTTTCACTGACCTTCCCTATGGTTTTTTTTTTAATTTTTAATTTTTTATATTACACTCACCTCTCCTCTAATTTTTAATTAGAAACCCTCCTCCCATAAATTACAAACTATTGACACTAACCTCCCTAGATGATTGAAATATATAATTTAAAAATCTTGAAATAAAAGATTTAATTTTTTTTTCTCAAATTTCCTATTAGAGGCGGTATACAAGTGGGGGGTAAAATAGAAAATTCAAGATTTTTAAATTCTTTTTTCAATTATACAAAATTATCTACGGCAACCAAGTGTATCACTTAGAGCTTGTCTAACTGGTCCATGGAAATTAAGTTATACAAAATTATTTACGGCAACCAAGTGCATCACTTAGAGCTCGTCTAATTGGTTGTTATTTTGTTGGACTTTGCCCTCCCTTTGGAAAATTTAGGCTTCTCTACATTGCGTTGTGAAAATGTTTATCTATATAAATGATCTCTCACTATAGCATGTTGCCTTTTACGAGGTGCTCATTTAATAATAGAAGCTCTGATACAGTTGTGTGATAGTGAAAACTCTAATATGAAATAACATTTGTGCAAATACTAGAAGTTCTAGTATCTCTTGTGCAATAAGACTCATAGATTGGAGCAAATAACAGAAAAGACAAATAAAGCACCAAGCACACAAAAATGCAAGAAATTATGTGGTTTAACAAGTAGCCTATCTCCATGGAAAGAGAAATCAAATCCACTATATTCAATAATAATTGCAATGCACGATCTCTCTTACTCTCATCTGGGTATTCTTTTAACTCCATAGAATAATCGATTATAAAAAAAAAAAAAATCCATAGAATGATCGAATTGCTCTTCTTCTAAAATTAATTTTCTCCTAGGAGAATTCTTCTTCTAATAATCTTCTCTTCTTCTCAAGGAATCCAAATCCCCAAGATTTACCTTAAACTTTAACAAAAGACACAAGACAAGAAAAAATTCAAGCAAGACTACAATAGTAGCACAATAACTATTTCAAGAAACCCAAATCCCACAGTTTGCCTTAAACTTTTCCTAATGACACAAGACAAGAAAACAATGATGCGGCACTCTCACTCTCACTCTCACATACACTAAAACTAAATAGGTGGCTTTGTATATATACATGATAATAGTGGCTGGAGTGCACGATACATTGTTTGCCACCTACTTTAAGAATTGGCTAATAGTAGTCTTGTTATGGGCAAGGTGCTTATAATGTAGTGACATTGAAGCCATTATAACAAATTCCTATTTGGACTTGGGTCCTGTTTGACTTTTCAACTTTTCATGGCATGAAAAAGAAGTTGACTTGATTACTTTTTTGAAGTTTTTTTTGTATAGAAGGAAAGTTTATTCATTGTCAAAAATTAAAGTATTCATTCTTCAAAAAAAGTAATTAACATTTGTTTGTTAAGAGCCTTGTAGTTTAATTGATTGACATCTCCTGATATTTTTAGTGAAGACATTTAGGGTTCAAATCCTCTTTTTCCTATTATAACTATCAAATTATATTATATAGTGCACAAAAATTAGTGTAAGTAGTACTGTATTACAGTTTCAGCTATCACACAATAGGCTTCCAAGCTATACAAAAATGGGCTCTCTTCCTCTGTGAATTAGATTTTTTTCCTAGGAAATGAAAAATCCAACTACAGATATATGAGGTGCAAATAACAAAGGATAAACATAATATATATATATAAAAAAATCAAAGTAAACACATTAATCATGTAGTTTTCCTTATAAATTTTTTTTATGAAGATTAACTAAACGAATTTCAAGGATCATGGATATATATACTGAAAAATTCAATATTGATCCTAGTAATCTAATTATCGCATTTTTTGCCACTTGTATCCTAATTAATCATTAACAATTTAACAATGACCATGATAAAACACCAACATGAATATCACCACAATCCAAAAGCAATAAAATAAAGCAAAAATATGACACAAGAATTTTCATGATGAGTGGAAAACTTTTGTAGAACTTTTAAAAGAAAATCCACTTCGGATAACCAATCCCACATGAAGTTTCACGATAAGATAAGATTCTTACTGCTAGCCTATACTTACAAAACTTTGCAAAGTTAGAATTGATGTGTCACCTAGCAAATGACCGATTTGTCTCCCACTGCAGATTAGAATGTCCACCATGAATGAACTCATTTGCACCAATCCATAACTTCAGTATGATAGTGTACTCACTGACAAAGGTTCAGAATTTCTGTTCTTTGGATGGAAATCAGTTTAGGTTCACAGTGTGAAAAGAATGGGAGAAATATTTTCTCCATTTAGGCTCAGAGCAAGAAGGCTTCTTAGAAAGCTTTTTGTACAACATCCTCTCTTTTGAAAGTCGTTCATCAAAGGGTACGTATTTATAGGTAGGTAAAAGTTTAGGTTAAATCAATTTGCAAAATTGGTTCTCACTTGAGCAAAGGTCGAGCAAAGTCTCGATCTGCCTAGTTTTTTTTTAAGTGAGTCCCGAGCTAGCTCGAGGGAACCATCTAAAACTTGAGATCTTCAGCGATTCCTAATTTTAAAATTGACCTAAATTTTTTGCAATGATTACAACCCTCATTAGCACCTGTTTTGGCACATGGAATTTTGCAGCACAACATAAGTCCTAGCAATCTTCTCCTTTGACAATTCTCTAATAAGACATTACATATAACTCAATAAAACAAAACGCGACCCTAAAACCAAAAAAACTAGGACTATTAATTTTGCAAGATTGACCACCAATCTTGATGCCAAAGATTAGCGTGAAGTCATTAGGTATAAAGTTACCTTGCCTACATTTAAAAGTGAAAGGTATTTGGTGGTTTCCCAGAATAATTCTCCTAGAGCACTAAATATAATCAAATCCTTACTCATGATCGATGATGATCTTCTTTCATCGTGATAGCATCGATGATGATCTTCTTTGGAGTTCCTCCCTTCACATGTTGAATCAAATTGTTGATGTAAGTTCTTTCATTATCAAGTGTTGTCGTCGTCCCTCCAGCTGAAGGCCAACCAGTCTCCGATATAACAATCACCAAAGACCCCCCACCGGCCCTCTCTAAAGCCGTGTAAACAGCATCGAGAATGGCATTGAAAAGGTTGCGATAACTGACTGGAGGATCACTCACTACAGTTGAAGGAGCAGTGAAAAGATCATAGTCAAGGCGGATGCTATTGAGGTTATCCTTGTAACTAATACAAGGGTACAAGTTAACAAGTAATGGGGACTTGTTGTTCACTAAGAAGCTGATGATAGGATCAAGAAATGGTCAAAATTCGGGCTTAAGGGAGCCATTTGATGGAGGGTAGGATACTATTAGGATTCCGGTGTCAACGGCAGTGGAAACTTTGATTTGGTTGCCAAGGCCAGCAGTGGAAATTGCATTTTGTATGTTTCTCAAGGCAGGGACAACAAACCTTGCATTTGGACCTAAGGGGTCTACTTCATTTCCAACTGCAATGTTTTTGAATTTGACATTGCCATACTTTTTCACATGGTTTTGGATCCATGTGTTTGCATTGGCTTGGTTGGAAGCAATGTTTCCAAGCTGACCATTGGGGACACCAAGGATGAGCTCAATATTGGCGCCTATGAGGGCTTGTAGAGCAGCTTGGTTTGGATCATAGAGTCTCCTTCTTTGGATATTATATTGGTTGTAAAGCGCTACCACTTCTCGTTGTGGTGGTAGGTTGCCAAGCATTCCATAACAAACACCTATTTGGGCACCTACAGTACATCATACAAGAAGTCAGTAATTGTACACATGTTCTTTCTGAACGAATATTTTTGAGTAGGGATGACCATACCCATTGGGTAATGGATATCCAACCTTACCCGATCCAAATATTCCGGGTAATACCTGGTTCTTCATGGATAGAGCTTAACCGGGTAGGGTATGGATATTACCCGAATTGTTTGGGTAGGGTATGGATATTATCCAAACCCGACCTGTACTAAAAAAAAACCTAAACCTCTCTCACCGTCACTCACACTCTCTCTCTCTGGCAATAAGATTAGCTTTGGCGGAGCAGAGAGAGTACGAGATTTTGATACATTCATGAATGAGTGAGTATAACAGAATGTGAAAGATTAAGAGAGAGATAGAAACTCACTTGCTACCAATAAAATGACGACGTGCTGTGGAATTCCCTTTCTCCTAACCCGGAGCCAAGCTTTTTCTTTTAACCGGAGTCGTTTCTTATACACTTCTCAACACTCGCTCTCCTCTTCTTTTTCTTCAATACCTGGGACACCGCTCTAACTTAAGCTCTTTACTTGTCCCTCACTCACCACAGGAAAGAATTTTTTATTGTTTATTTCTTTAAAATCACCAAGATTCAATATAAAAACAATTTTTCCTTGGATTTTTTTTTAATTTTTAATTTTTTTATACACACAACAAGAATGGAGATGTCTTTGGGATACAAACTAACATATAATTTTGTAAAATTTTTTTTTATTGATTAGTTTTTTCTTTTTTAAGATTGGTTAGTTTTTACTTTTACGTTAAAATGTTTTGAATTAAAAAAAAAATAAATGGGCTTTGGGTTTCTGGAAGGGTATGGATATCCATGGATAATATATTCGGGTAAGATTCGGATATGGATACTAATGGGTATTGATATTCGGGTATCCATGGGCAGACTATTGGATAGGGTATGGGTATACCTGATCCATACCCTACCCATGGCCATCCCTATTTTTGAGGATGTTGTATTAATTAAACTACTAAGTTACCCCGTGCGATGCATGGATAGTTTTGTAATATTTTATGTAAGACGGTTTTAGATAATATTGTATATATATTATAAAGAAAAAGTAAACTAAATCAAAGTAAAGAAATATATACATTTTGAGATATTAAAAATTAGTTTAGTAGCTTCACTGTATATTTGTAGCCTTCTTAAGGTAAGATTATTATTATTTTTTTAAATCATAAAACAAAAAATAAATGCAAAAAAGTAACGGAACTATGAAAATCAACTAATTTGTGTTGTGTTCTCATTAAAGTACGTCCAACTCTCTGACCGTCTTCCACTTATCGATAGTGCGACATTAAGACATGGTGTGGGCAAGTGTGCATGCATGTGTCTTATAGATAATTTAAAATTAATCATGGTATAATATGACTTTACATTCCGCACCAAATTTTCTCTCTACTTATATACCCAAAGCAAAAACTATCCAATCAAATTATCTAAACCTAAATTATATTTAAGGCCCTAATTAAAAAAAAAAATTACTCGTAGGGGTTTTGGTGTCTTGATGGTGGTGGGAGGCTAGTATAACGGAGGTGATGATCCTTCAGAATCCTTTTTCTCTCTGTTTCAAATGTTTTGTTAGTCTCAAGTCTTTTATTTTGGTTATATATAGTGAAATAGTGCGTTTCATTTAACAACCCACACATTTTTGTGTCTCTCTATCTCTCTCCAAGGCCTTATCCAGTTAATTATTACTATTAGTCCTTACTTATTATTATTATTATTATTATTATTATTATTATTATTATTATTATTATTATTATTTGCTTTTAAAAAAAAAAACTAAAACAGTAGATATGCTAAAAGACATGAAGAATAGAGAAATGTGTGGTGTAAGCTTAGGCAATTAATGACATATTAATGAGATAACAGTAAAATTAGTTAATGTTAACTTTTGGGTAATAGTAAAAAAAACTTAATGAAAGAGGTAAAAAAAATGTTAAATACAAAATTAGAGCACCACTTGGCAAGACTTCATGCACTTTCATATGAGGTCTTTGCATATATATATTATTGATTAGGAATAAAAAACTATGAATGTATGGAATAAGATCCTCTAGAGTTTTTAGAGTAACTCTACCACAAAGTTCCTAAAATGACATAGCGAAATCTAATCCATTCATTTCAAAATGAATTCATTAGATATTTAGGAACATCGTAGTAGAGTTACGTAAGAGACTTTTAACGATCCTAATCTGAGGGCCTAGAAAAAGGATCATGATCCCACAAATGCTAAGATGGGGTTAAGAGAGATTTTAGGACACACATATGGTGCAAATTGAGAGAGACCTGTTACACAGATCCACAACTCAAAAGAGAGAGAGGGGAGATGCCTTTGTCATTATTTGGTATAATAGAAAGTCTATACAGACACAAATACAATTTAATGCCAAAGTAGCCAATAAAGCCAGTTATTATTAATACTAACTTTCTCTAGAAAGATCAATAGGAAGAGGGAAGCCACTATTGCTCATTAATGCTTCTTATTATCAAAAGTCACAAAAGATAAACCTTTTCCTCAGCCTTGAGTAATCCTGTCCTTATCATCTTCATTCCTACAGCTGCATAGAATTTCAAGGCATTTACGCCACAGGTGACCTCATCCGCAAGTCCAAAACCTTGCCCTGATTTTGGACTTGATCGAGCCTGGAAATAAAAGGTAATACGAGAAGGTAGACGGATTTCATCCTCACTACAACTGATAAAAAAAATAACATAAATAAAGAGGTTAAAAATGACCAAATATATCGTCTTCAACCTGATTAAGAAAAACAATAAGAGTTTGAGATTCGCATAATGAGTAATTGATTTTTCTAAGTGCTTGGGTCATTATTTGGGATTAAGTAAAACAATAAGAGTTTGAGATTGGCATAATGAGTAATTGATTTTTCTAATGAGCAATATGACCTGTGACACTAAGCCATATCATGAGGTACCCAAATAAGTTCAAGATTGCCCCAATTAAGAGGACCAACCATGGGGGTGTGATCTCGTTGATAAGCCCAGATAGGATTCCAAGGTTTCCACCCATTAAGGTTTAAGATAAGCACTCTCGAGGCATGGACTTACTTATGAGGAGGGAGTTAAGTACTTGCAATTTATATGGGAATGTGTATCTTATTTTATATTCTTTCAAGGCCTTTACTGGCATCTATTTAGATGGGTGCATGGTGGGCAGCTGCAATATATCAGTTTTGTTTGAAAAGGTTCATGTAATATACTTATATGCCAAAAAAAAAAAAAATTCACACACAAATACATTCAATATGGCGGTGCAGTTTTGTTCGAGTCCAAATCTTCTGTCCCACTTTTCCTGCTCTACTCTATACTCCACCAATAAAACTTGCCACGTGTTCATCTAATTAATTAAATACTATCATTATTGACTTATTAATGCTACAGTTATTAATTAATAGTAGTATTTAATTAATTAGGTGAACACGTGGCAAGTTTTTATTGGTGGAGTATAGAGTGGAGCAGGAAAAGTGGGACAGAAGATTTGGACTCGTTTTGTTCTGCCCTCCCACCAAAAAAACACAAAAAAAAACACTAAATATTTACAATTATATGTTTTGATATGCACATTTTAACACAAAAATATAATTTTTATACATTTATGTCATGGAAAGAGAGTGAAGGGGGAATGGGGGATGCCTTTGTCATTATTTGGTATAATAGAAAGTCTATACAGACACATAAATACAATTTAATGCCAAAGTACCCAATAAAGCCAGTTATTATTAATACTAACTTTCTCTAGAAAGATCAATAGGAAGAGGGAAGCCACCATTTTTATTTATTTATTTAGGTGAACAACAACAACAAAGCCTTAGTCCCAAATCTTTTGGGGTGGGCTATAGATCTACAACAAATTAATTAGGGTTGGCTATATGTATTCTTTTCCTCCATTCTATGCTATTCAAAGTCATAATCATTGTAACTTCCTTAATTGACACGTCTTTTTTTACTACTAATACAACTACTACTAATATTATTTTTCGTTCTCATCTACCATTTTTTGTTCTCTCAACTTAAATTAACTCACTCTTTCTTACCTGTGCATTAATCGCTTTCCTCTGAGCATGATAAAAAAAATATGTTGTTTTAATTACTCGATATTTTTAGGTTAGATGTCAGTTCCTGTTAGTTCATGTGTTAATAATCGTCAACTCTGGCATTAAAGTCAACGATCAACCATGCAAAAAGTCAACGGTCAAAGTTAACTAGAGGCGGTCAATAGAAGTCAGTCGAGATGACGTCAGCAAGATGATGTAAGCGGCTAATGTAAGCAAGTGATTGGATGCTGACGTAAGTTAGGGCTAACATGGCCCTGATAATGTCACGGGTGACGTCAGCCTGGGCGACATGTGAGGGTGCGTGAAGGCTTTGATGGTTGCAAGACTTCCAAAATTGAGAAGATCGGGGCAAATGGTACAAAACTAGAGACTATGAATGAGAGACGTTGGAGATTCAACGGCAAATGGCTGCAGTGGTGGCTGTGATGGCGGAAGCGACTGTGAGTTTGGAGTAACACCAAAGAGAGACAAGACTGTTAAGAAAATGTCAGAACAGTGACTCTAATACCATGTTAGAAATACTGAATGAATTGTATTGTATTTCACAAGTAATAAAATATATATGAGTTCTTTTATATAAGAGGTAAAGTATGCAGTACAAGATGCGTGCTATACAAGTAAAATAAGGTGGGCCTATGACCCATAGCCTTTTACAAGTTAATAGTCATATATACACTAATGGTTAAATTTACATGTATAGTTAGACTTTAACCCTATGTTTGGATTGTGGGAGATGAAGGGAGAGTAGAAGAGAGGAAAATGGAAGATGACTAGAATACAATAAATTTTAGTATATTTGCCCACTTTCCTCTCTCCCTCTATCTTTATTCGTGTCAAACAGTGTAAAAGTATCATACTACCCTATAGCTTTTTATGAGATCATTTTTACCAAATTTATAATTGGAGAGACATTTAATATATATTACCCACGTATCTGTCATTATCATGCTAAACAAATATCAAGATGATTAAAAATTATTTTCTCTATAAGTTTATAAAATATTCAAATCATGGTTTTATATATTATGCTTTATAAATAAACTAAAAACATGACTAGAATTGGATATTAAATAATTTTTTACTAAGGTAACATTTGGCATACAATACACAAGAATAAAGAGTCCATGTTACCAATTTTTTGGTTTTCTAAGATTATCTCTCATGTCATACATGTTAAATGTTCCAATAATGTTGCTTACACAAATAATTTCACAATTTTTTTTTTTAACTTTTGAGGTGACAGGTTATGATTAGTATAATTTCATATAGAAACATAATTGGAATTACTTCATTGTATATTAATCATTACCTGTCACCTAAGCTATTGTGAAATTTTTTGTGATTTTCACTTATCGAAATTGTTCAAGCAATACATGGAATATATATGGTTTATGAGAATTTATAAAGTGATCTTATAGAGGTTTTACTTTGTAAAAAGGTCTAGGGACAACTTTTGCCATAACTCGTGTGGTTGACTATAGTGGTGGAGAAAAGGTGGTGGATTTATTACCACTCATAGTCGACCAAACATCAAGTTGTGGCAAATGGTGTGCTTCCAGAAGGATTATTTACTTTGACTAGTTTTGATTTGGGAGCCTAATGTATATTGTGCAAAAGGAGTGAGAGAGAGGGAGAGAGAAAGAGGGACCCATTATGTCTAGGCTAGCCATCCGCATCACAAACATTAGCATTAAGGACATTGCTAAAGGGCTGTTCCCAGTTGAATAATACTTATCCATTGACAAAAACATAGAAGAGAAACGTAGACTAAGAGCTTGGATTGAAAGCAATTATGCTTCCAACACCATTTTTATAGAGAGGGATGCTTGTGCTTGAGATTGAGATTTTTGAGTGACTATAGCTAGTCAAGCACTCCATGGAAATGGGTTGTTTAATAGTTATATGCCACCACAATTTAACCCGTCAAGCACTCCATGAAAATTAACACAAAACTATCATCGGAAACCAAGTGTATCACTTAAAGCTCGTCTAACTGGTTGTTATTTTGGACTTTGTCTTTCCTCTAGAAAATGTTAGGCTTCTCAACCTTGCGATTTGAGAATGATTACATATTGAAATGACCTATTTCATCATAACCGGTTGCCTTTCTACGAGGTCATTATGGGTAACAGAAGCTCTAATATTAGTTCTAGTGTGATAGGATTTTAAATTTATATCATTTAGAGCAACCGCATCAGTCTGCCAAATTTTTTCATCTATTTTACATTAAGAACTTACTTTTTTCTATTTTACACTACCACTTTTCCAAAACACTCATATCAGTTCATCTATTTTACAATCTATTCTATTTAAATAATAATATTTTTATTATTATCTTATCCTTTTCTACTTTCCTTATCTTTTTCTTTTGTCCTTATCCCATTTCATTTGATCTCATTTTTTCACTCTCACGGTCAGATTACCTTTCCACCACAAGTCAAGCACAACCATCTTCTTCTTCTTTTTCTTCCTTTTCTTTTTTCTTCTTTGTCTCATGGTCCGATCAACTCTCCACCACAAGAACCAATCTCCACCACAAGCACCAATCTCAAAGATCTAAAGAAATCCCTCTCTGTCGAAGCTTGCATGGTTGAACCTCGCTCATTTGTTTTCAAGTGTTCTACCACCATTGAGTTTGTATTTTGATTCTAATTTTGGGTTTGGGTTATGGGTTTTCAGCTGATGGTTTGATTTTAAGTTGATTTTTTGGGTTTTTTGTGGATTTTGGGTAGATCAAGTTTAATTTTCGTTGTATTTTAGGTTTCTGTTATTTTAAAGGGTTTTGGTGGTGGTGGTGGTTGTTTTAACGGGTGATGGTGGTGGTGGTTGGGTGGTGATGGTTGGACAGTGTCGGGTGGATGGTGGGATCTGCGTTTTGGTGGTGGTGCTTTTGCAGGTTCTGTGCGTCTATGTGGGTGTGTTTGTGTTTGTGTGTATCAAAGGAAGAAGAAGATGATGACTCTGAGTTGGTTTTGCAGATGGAGAAGAGAGAAAAAAAAAAAAAAAGGAGCCAAACGTGAAATTAATAAAATAATAGGATACACATCTACAGTAACCGTGTATATATGCACGGTTACTGTAGCAAATGTGTAAATATACACAATTTTAAAAGGACTGATGTGGAAGATTTTTTGGACAAAATGTGTAAATTTGGTTAGTTTTTGCATTTTGCAAACTTTTACATCTATTGAAGCGAATGCTCTTACTCTCTAGTGATTGTTCATTCTCATCAAGTCAAGAAGCGAACAAGTTTCTTTTTAGCAAAGGTAGAATTCTAGACCCTTTATATAATAATAAGAAATTTTACTAATTAAGCTAATTGTTGAAATTCACGTATCACAAACATTTTGATTTTGAGATTTTCAATTTGCATATGCTATGATAATAACTAACGTACACAAATAGTTCATCTTATGTTATGAAAAATACTTATAACTCTAGCCCCAACCAAAAAAAAAAAAAACACTAGTCAATCCAACAAGCTCTGAAATAATATTTTGTAGATATTCAATACATCAATGAAACATGCCTAAACATTACATTAGAGATAAATGATTCTTAATAATATTACATCAGAGATATTGCACTCTTTTATTTATTGCCTGCGAGGTGATTACTTCTTATTTATTGTGAGTTAGCAAAAACTCTTACTTATTATAATAATAATTGTTATCCACCATAATAAGTTGCTCTTATTCCTTGATGCACTTAATAAAGCCCTCTTCTTAACTGAAATTGACTTGGAACTTAGGCTATTTGTTTGGAGAAAAGAGCCCCCAGTGTTTCTCAAAATCTGGAGTCTTGTTGTTCTCATCAAACATGGCAAACACATAAGTTTCAATAGGCCTTCCAGGCTGCTTTGGTGTCCCTCCCTTCACATGTTGAACCAAATTGGTAATGTAAGTTCTTTTATTATCAAGTGATGTTGCTACTCCATCATCTGAAGGCCAACCACTCTCTGATATAACAATCACCAATGATCCCCCGCTGGCCTTCTCTAAAGCCATGTAAATAGTGTCAAGAATGGCATCGAAAATGTTACGATAACTTAGTGGGGGATCATTCACAACAGGTGAAGGAGCTGTGAAAAAGCATAGTCAAGACGAATGTCTTTGGTGTTACCAGTGTAACTAAAATATGGGTACAAGTTAACAAGTAATGGGGACCCATTGTTCACTAAGAAGTGAATGAAAGGATCAAGAATTGGCCTATAATCGGCTCTGAAGAGCCTTTAGATGGAGGGAAAGAATCTGATCATGAAAGGACTCCAGTGTCAATGGCAGTGGAAACTTGGATTTGGTTTAGTCTAGCCCCAGAAATTGCATTTTGAATGTTTTGCATGGTGGGGCAAGGAATTGTGCAAATGAATCCAAAGGCTTTACTTCATTTCCAACTGCAATGTATTTGAATCTGACATTTCCAAAGTTTTTCACATTGTTTTGGACCCAAGCATTTGCATTGTTTTGGCTTGAAGCAATCTCTTGAAGCTTGTCATTTGGAAGGCCTAGCATGAGCTCAATATCGGAGCCTCCAAGGGCTCAGAGAGCATCTTGGTTTGGATCATAGAGCCTCATTCTTTGGATGTTGTTTTGTCTATAGAGTGCTACAACTTCTATTGGTGGTGGTAGGTTGTTACCAAGCATTCCATAACAAACACCAACTTGGGCACCTGCATTAGATTAGACAATAAGTCAATGGTTTTACATGCATACATATGCTTATGCAATTTATCTCATTCAGGGACTCAGGGAAGGAATGTTATAAATATATTGAAAGTGGAAGATTCATTGGGTTTGTAGGCTGACATAATATAATAATATATTAAAAGTGAAAGATTCATTGGATAATAATAGTGATGTTAGAGATATTATACATAAGACTTACTAACTGACGCGTTACCAATTATAAAAAATAATAATTCAAATATTCTTTCATTAAGTTGTTAAAATCCACCAATCACATTAATATGTAAACTTATTGTAATAAAATATGGACTAGCGTAGCATTTTCTACAAGATATATACTATATGATTAAGTAATCATGAAAATTTTCATTTGTTCAACTAATTGTTGCCACTTGCCACCACCATGAATTGGCTAGCGTAGCATTTTCTTGAAATAGACACATTTTTTGCAAGATCCATACTCTTTCTCCTTGTGGATTCAAAGATCCTTTTGAGATTCGAGGTTATTTTTCTTGAAATAGATGCATTTTGTTTTTTGTAGCTTCCACACCATGCACATCAAGTTTTTGAGAAAATTCATTGTTGTAATCATATATGCTTTTGTCAACCCTTCAAAATCTCTTATTGAAATACAAATTGTGACAGGCTTTCAGAATTTGCCGCATCTCTTTTCTAGTTGAAGCCATTTAATCTTTTAGGTACATAAGTTGAGAAATACCTTTTTCCACCCTTGTTATTGGTATATTTTTGGTGGTGTTCTTTTAATTCTAAGCTTAGCAAAGAGTTCCTTGGTATACACTTGGAATGAATAGTAGCTTGTTTGGAAGAACCTATTTTGAAATGTCTTTAAGTCTCCACTTATCCATCATTTTAAAGAAATGTGTTCTAATGAACAAATCAAAGGAAATTTCTCTCAAACATGATTTTCTACCATGGAATAAAAGCACCCTGATTCCCTATGGCCATTTAAAATTTTTCTGTAAAGGATTTGACTTGATAGACTATGCATGACGCCATAGAATTTTTCAAACAGAGATTAAGAAACAAAGGCCTCGGTCCTAATATGTAAAACTATGATGGTGTCAGAACTCCCGATTCATTAATAATTTTGAATACAAAATGAATGTGGTATTGTACCAAATATGCAAACATGCAAAAGTGATGATCATATTGTGACAAGAACAACACTTTATTAAGACTATTTTCACATCTTGGATAGATACAAATACAACAAACTTGGTTCCCTGCCATGCAAAGGAACTACAAGTCTTATTTATAGTGATAATACACATAAAAGCTTGCCTTATTATAAGTGCACTAGCTAGACTTGCTCATTCTAGTTAAACTCAATTTGGTATTTAGGCTGTTTGTTTGGATAAAAGAGCCCCCAATTGTTCTCAATACCAGGAGGAGTCTTCTGATTCTCATTAAACATGGCGAAAATGTAAGTTTTTATAGGCTTGTTAGGCCTCTTTGGAGTCCTTGTCTTCACATGCCTAATCAAATTTGAGTTGTAACTCTTTGCATATTCAGAACTTGTTGCATGTCCTCCTTCAGTGGGCCAACCAGTCTCAGACACAACGATCTTCAAAGACCCTCCATTGGCCTTCTCTAATGCTGAGTAAAAGGCATCCAAAATGGCATCAAAAATATTTTGGTATCCATGTTCGCCATCTTGCACTACGACTGATGGAGAAGTAAAAAGAGCATACTCAAGACGAATGTTTTGAGTGTCCCCAATGTAACTAAAGTATGAATACATGTTAACGAGTAATGGGTACTTATACTTCACTAAGAAGCCGATGATAGGACCAAGAAGTGATCCGGTATTCAGACGTAAAGGAGCCTATTGATGGAGGGTAGGACTGTGCAAGGGCAGGTTGATAAATGGGAGTGGAGACTTTAATATTCTTATATCCAAGGCCAGCATTATATATTGTAGTTCGAATGTTTTGCATAACAGGGAAAAGAAATTGTGCATATGGACCGCCAGGCTTTATTTCATTGTCAACTGCAATGTATTTGAATGTGACATCTCCATAGTTTTGCACATTGTTTTGGATCCATGTGTTTGTTTAATCTTGACTTGAAGCAATGCTTTGAAGCTCTTCATCAGGGACACCAAGCATTAGCTCAATTTTGGTGCCTCTAAGGGCCTGAAGAGCATCTTGGTTTTGGTTATAGAGTCGCATCCTTCCTATGTTGTATTGTTTGTACATATCTATAACTTCTCTTGCAGATGGTAAGTTGTTGCCAACCGTTCCGTAGCAAACACCTATCTTGGCAGCTGATTTAGATAGAACAACATGTCAAATTATGTACTAACCATATATGCTTGCCAAATATTTAATAAATCTACATTCAAGAACTCCCTGGATATTCATATAGTTTTGAAATTTTAAGTTTATTTATATAAAGAAAATGCGATATATATGGATGGAAGGGTAATTGACAAATGATTGATTTGAGGTTGTGCATGCATGATTTATCCACGGAGTGTAAATAAAGGTCTTATAGGTGTAAGGCCTAAGGCCATCCCAAAAAAAGTATTCAAGCTCCTAAGATAACTTTTCTCTTGCTGCCCCAAGCTCAAACCCAAGCCCTCCTACTCCATTCAAATTGGCCCTAGGGCTTTGAGAGGTGCTGGTTCGCCCAACAAGTGCGGTGGTAACTAGTAGTTTTACATATGGCGTGCAAGAATATAAGCATGATGTAAAAGAGTGTAAACACGGTTGAATGTGAAGAATCAAAATCCTTCTCAGGATATATGGAATATGTACTATTTATATGAACTTATAAATTGATCATATAGAGGTTTTATTTGATTAGTTTTGATTTTGGAGCATAATGTATAACATGAGAGAGAGAGAGAGAGAGAGAGAGAGAGAGAGAGAGAGAGAGAGAGAGAGTTGTTATGTCTATGCTAGCCATCAGCATCACAAACAGTAGCATTAAGGACATTGCTGAAGGACTATTTCTAGTTGAATTAAACTTAGCCATTAAAAAAAACATGGAAGAGAAGACTAATAACTTGGAATGAAAAGCAACTATGCCGCCAAATACTCTTTTTATAGAGAGAGATGCTTGTGCTTGAGATCAAGATTTTTGATTGACTATAGCTAGTGAAACACTCCATGGAAATCGATTGCTTAGTAGTCATGACACTACAAGCACTCCATGTAAATTAAGTTATACAAAATTATCTACAGCAACCAAGCGTATCACTTAGAGCTTGTCTAACTGGTTGTTATTTTGTTGGACTTTGCCCTTCCTCAAGAAAATTTAGGCTTCTCTACATTGCGTTGTGAGAATGTTTATTTATATGCTTATGCAATTTATCTCATTTAGAGACTCAGGGCAGGAATGTTATAAATATATTGAAAGTGGAAGATTCATTGGGTTTGTAGGCTGGCATAGTATAATAATATATTAAAAGTAAAAGATTCATTGGATAATAATAGTGATGTTAGAGATATTATACATAAGATTTACTAACTGACGCAATACCAATTATAAAAAATAATAATTCAAATATTCTTTCATTAAGTTGTTAAAATCTACCTATCACATTAATATGTAAACTTATTGTAATAAAATATGGACTAGTGTAGCATTTTCTGCAAGATATATACTATATGATTAAGTAATCATGAAAATTTTCATTTGTTCAGCTAATTGTTGCCACTTGCCACCACCATGAATTGGCTATTTTGTCTTCTAACTTCCCAGTTGAATCCACAAGGAATAAGTAATAACTAGAATTCAACGGAAAGAAAGGAGAAAAATATTTTTGAAAAATTCTTATTCATGGAATTCTGACCTGAATTTTTGTTTATATATTATACGCCTATTTAAAGGCTTATGAAAACTTATTTTTCTAGTAATATGATTATATTTTGACTAGCAGACCCTTAAACCTAGAATCAAGAAACTAAAATCCTGGGTACTAAGATAGCGATAATTATATAAAAATTAAAAAACTAACAAATGATAAACATTAAACCCCATATGTTGTCCTATATCACTTAGTAAAATGTCCTAGTTCTACACATGATTTTATTGGACTCCCCTCTCCCTTCTTTCTCAACCCATTATTTTGAGAGAGAGAGAGAGCCAAAACCAAACAAAACAAATGAAGAAAGGTCCCCCACACGCACACACACCCAGAGCTAAATACAACTAATGGGGTAGTTCTTAATTTAGAAGGCTAGTTGTGGCTCATTAAAGAGAAGTAATTTGGTGGCTTCCTTTTATTAGGTGCCCACTCTAAAGACACCTATTGAGTTAAGTGACGCTTAATTAAATGCTATTATTACATTCCAGGCTACTTTTGGTGAGCATGCAACGTGAACGTGCTTCAATTCTAAAAATGGCATGACCACCAAGACCGATTTGTGGAGATTGGACTAAGGTTGGTTCAATCAAGCTTAGCTCAAAGGAAAATCTATTGCCTAGAGGGCAACAATAATTGATTTAGGAGCCCGTCAACATTGGTGGTTTCTACTTTCTACTCTTATAGTTCCAGGGATAGTACTATATGGTGCCTTAATAATTGTACATCCTCTCACAACAACATAGAACCCACATGTGGGTGCAAGAGGCCAGGCAGTACACTGTGGGTGTGTGACAATATCACAGCTCCTCAACCTTGGGTTAATTAAGACACAAAAGCATTTGATTTGGGCTGTAAAAGGCTTTAAAATCATGTATCAATATGAGAGAGAGAGAGAGAGAGAGAGAGAGAGAGAGAGAGACCTGTTGTGCCTAGGGTAGCCATTAGCAGCCCAAGCACCAGCTTTATTGTAAAAATCATGGAAGGGCTTTTATCAGCATGACCGGATTTAGCCATTGAGAAAACTATATATGGAAGGAATAAGATAGCCAACTATGCCTTATACCATTGTTCAGCTGCCCTTTTATAGAGTGAGAGATATAGATGGATGCTTGTACTATATATTTTTTTGAGTGACTATAAGGATATCCACATTCTACATTTTTGTTGGTCGGGCACTCTACGTGAACCAAGTTGTACACGAACCAACTTGCATCATTCAAGTCACATCTAACTGGTCATTAATTTGTGGAAATTTCTCCCCATGCCTTGGAATTGTCTTCAATTTTTCAATGACCCACTGTGTTTGGTTTTATTTGAGACAACCAGTCTTATTGGTTGCCTTCCTACGGAAATTTACATGTTTATGTGAAGGACGCATAGAGCTTTCCAATTGGATGGTATTTGAAATGGATTCATTTAATTTATGGTTCAAATTAAATATTATAAATCTAAAAGTATATCTAGTCTTATGGTATGAAAATTGTACACCGTTAAATAAAGATGATTTTGTTTTTTAGAGAGTTTCAACCTATGACATCCGCTCTTAATGATCGCTTTTTATCATCAGACCAAGACACCAATCAGTTTTTGGTGTAGGCAGGGATTGAACCCTAGGTCTCTTATACAACCATCAGAGATTTTACCGGTTAATTGCTTGGAACCCACTAAATAGAGATGATCTTGTTCCTATGTTTTTACATCCTTGCAACATTTAATGGATGGACTGTGTCTTTCATTTCTACAATCAATCATTTTCCAATTTTATTTGTATCATGTACAAAAGTTGGATCACTTGTAGTGCTATTAGATGTAAAAGAACGTTGCTTCTACAAGGACTCCTTTTTATCAAGGGAGTACTCCCATGGAAGTGAATAATTTTTCATATCAAAGACCATTCGGCAATTGGCACACCTCCGACATTCTCAATAGCAACATTTAGGATCTAGGGTCTCCACCCCTCAATTTAACAAAAGGATATATAGTAACACATTTTTAGCAAATTTTATATATTTTGTATTACGCTTTATTTGGTAGGAAATAAAAGAGAGAGAGAGAACGAATAAGAATCGCGTCAAGATTAAAAGTTTTTCTATTGTTTAAATGAGTAGAAAATAAGTGGGAAAGCAAAAAGAGTGGATGCTAATTTCCACCAGGTCCACTGTAGGGTCATTGGGCCCAGTAATATGTGTGGGGTGGCCCAAGAGTATTCTTTGGGCTAAAGGCCCAATCCGAGGACACTAAATGGTCCGAGAATGTATGAATGCCAACTCATAAAGCAATACTAAATAGTAAAATGGTAATGCCTTAACAAGTATGCCCAAGAAGTGATAACGCCATAAAATGTATACTCATTGTATATTTATGTGGACGTTATCTCCTTATTACTATGCTTAATTTGTATAAGTAAGTCATGATTTGCATTAATCCCTATTATTTATCTTTACATAATTTCTTGAATAAGATGTCATTCATTGTGTGTAATTTTCTACTTTCAGGAAATTATGTGAGAAAGATAAGTTTACAGGTATTTGTGAGAGAATGGAGGCCAAACTAGAATTAAAGTGGAGCTAAAGGACCATGCTTAAATGTCTAAGGAGGTGCAATTGGAGTACTTGGATCATCTACTCTGATTGAAAGCTTCAAATAAGAAAAGAAACCAAAGAGGCAGAATCTGAAAAGGAAAAATCTGATTTGAGCATTGATCAGCATTTTGGGCGTATCTCTCTCATAAAAAATCCAATTGACACAAGTTCAGATGGATTGGAATTGTGACTTAATTATTTACAACTTTCCAGTTTTATATTTTTCGAAATTCTCAATTTTTGAAGGCCGAAATTAACTCACAAGTTACCGCTGTAAACCTAGACAGGAATTAAAATAGAAAAAAGTTTTATTTTCTTTGGACACTTAGACATTAGGGTTTCGAAAGGGAGGCTGTGAGAATGAATTTTGGACAAAGAAAACTTGTATTTTCCTTTCTCTAATGGCAGCCTAAACTCTTTGCTAGGGTTAGGGGTTATGTTTCTTCTATACGGTATGAATATTCAATGTGATTCTTTCTAGGATTTTATCAACGACATATTTCAAATGTTCAAATAGATTTCTTTTAATGTATTAGTTCTTCCATGCTTTCAATAAGTTCAATCATGTTTTTCTTATTGTTTAGATGAATTTCTAATAGTTTCAAATAGAAATCAGATTTTAAAGTGAATGGGTTTTTCTGAAAAATTTTTCTAACCGCATTACTAATTGAGGTTATAATGCGTTCTTGAATTGTCTCAGTTCAACCGAATCATAAGTTTTTAATTGTATAAGAACAATCAATTATAAAATAGATATTTTCTTAGATCACAAAGAATTTCGTGTCGATATATGGAAACACCTCGATGCCCTAGTATTTACATTATTGATTTGAATCAGTTTTTATTATTATTCTTGTTAACAATCACCAAGCAAAAGTATTTTTTTTTCTTCACTCAAATTGTCATTTAGTTATATTGTCTTTGAATTTACCTTGCTCCTTGTGGTTCAACCTTGGTACTCCGAGAATTATATTACTACGATCTCCTGCACTTGGGAGTGAACAAGGAAGAAGATGGTCCGAGGAAGATTATGTCCTCGACTATGTAAAGCCAAGGTAGGTAAAGGGCTGGTTAACATTCACAGGCAATGTTCTAGAAAATCCTATAGGTAAGGGTAAACATGGTAAACGGAAGATAAGAGGAAGGGCGGTGGAATATTTAGAATAAAGTTGTTACCACCGCCCCCGCATTGAATGCTCTGCAACTGTTGTTCTGGCCGCATTACTAGGGAAATGAGACCTGAGCATTAGAGTTTAGCCTAACTCCTGTCTCCAAAGACTTCAGGGGAGATGGATGGGACAAGTATCTAAACTCGCAATCTAACCCTGACATGGAGGATGAAGAGGAGAAGAAGGATGGGATATAAAAGGAAGAAGGGACCTTCAGCAAAAGGGGGCAGAAAAGGAGAGAAAAAACATTGTATACGTCGATATACATAATTGTAATCTATCAATTTTGTTATCTATATCTCTAGAACTTAGATTTCAAGCTCACTCTCTACAAATTTAATTGTAAAAAGGCCTTTAAGGTCCATCCCCTTCAAACTGTAGGTTAGGGCCCAAATTGTGTCCTTACACTATAGTCATATGGGCCGAAAACCAAATAGTAATTAGATTTAATTAATATGCATTATGGAAAATTTTCACTGACTTCCCTAAGGATTTTTTTTTTTTTTTATATTACACTCACCTCTCCTTTAATTTTTAATTAGAAACTCACCTCCCATAAATTACAAACTATTGACACTAACCTCCCTAGATGATTGAAATATATAATTTAAAAATCTTGAAATAAAAAATTTTTTTTAAAAAAAAAATTCAAATTTCCCATTAGAGGGGGTATACAAGTTGAGGGTAAAATAGAAAATTCAAGATTTTTAAATTCTTTTTTCAGTTATCCAAAATTATCTACGGCAACCAAGTGCATCACTTAGAGCTCGCCTAACTAGTCCATGGAAATTAAGTTATACAAAATTATCTACGGCAGCCAAGTGCATCACTTAGAGCTCGTCTAATTGGTTGTTATTTTGTTGGACTTTGCCCTCCCTTTGGAAAATTTAGGCTTCTCTACATTGCGTTGTGAAAATGTTTATCTATATAAATGATCTCTCACTATAGCATGTTGCCTTTTACGAGGTGCTCATTTAATAATAGAAGCTCTGATACAGTTGTGTGATAGTGAAAACTCTAATATGAAATAACATTTGTGCAAATACTAGAAGTTCTAGTATCTCTTGTGCAATAAGACTCATAGATTGGAGCAAATAACAGAAAAGACAAATAACGCACCAAGCACACAAAAATGCAAGAAATTATGTGGTTTAACAAGTAGCCTATCTCCATGGAAAGAGAAATCAAATCCACTATATTCAATAATAATTGCAATGCACGATCTCTCTTACTCTCATCTGGGTATTCTTTTAACTCCATAGAATAATCGATTATAAAAAAAAAAATCCATAGAATGATCGAATTGCTCTTCTTCTAAAATTAATTTTCTCCTAGGAGAATTCTTCTTCTAATAATCTTCTCTTCTTCTCAAGGAATCCAAATCCCCAAGATTTACCTTAAACTTTAACAAAAGACACAAGACAAGAAAAAATTCAAGCAAGACTACAATAGTAGCACAATAACTATTTCAAGAAACCCAAATCCCACAGTTTGCCTTAAACTTTTCCTAATGACACAAGACAAGAAAACAATGATGCGGCACTCTCACTCTCACTCTCACATACACTAAAACTAAATAGGTGGCTTTGTATATATACATGATTATAGTGGCTGGAGTGCACGATACATTGTTTGCCACCTACTTTAAGAATTGGCTAATAGTAGTCTTGTTATGGGCAAGGTGCTTATAATGTAGTGACAATAAAGCCATTATAACAAATTCCTATTTGGACTTGGGTCCTGTTTGACTTTTCAACTTTTCATGGCATGAAAAAGAAGTTGACTTGATTACTTTTTTGAAGTTTTTTTTTGTATAGAAGGAAACTTTATTCATTGTCAAAAATTAAAGTATTATTCTTCAAAAAAAGTAATTAACATTTGTTTGTTAAGAGCCTTGTAGTTTAATTGATTGACATCTCCTGATATTTTTAGTGAAGACATTTAGGGTTCAAATCCCCTTTTCCCTATTATAACTATCAAATTATATTATATAGTGCACAAAAATTAGTGTAAGTAGTACTGTATTACAGTTTCAGCTATCACACAATAGGCTTCCAAGCTATACAAAAATGGGCTCTCTTCCTCTGTGAATTAGATTTTTTTCCTAGGAAATGAAAAATCCAACTACAGATATATGAGGTGCAAATAACAAAGGATAAACATAATATATATATAAAAAAAAAATCAAAGTAAACACATTAATCATGTAGTTTTCCTTAAAATTTTTTTTTTATGAAGATTAACTTAACGAATTTCAAGGATCATGGATATATATACTGAAAAATTCAATATTGATCCTAGTAATCTAATTATCGCATTTTTTGCCACTTGTATCCTAATTAATCATTAACAATTTAACAATGACCATGATAAAACACCAACATGAATATCACCACAATCCAAAAGCAATAAAATAAAGCAAAAATATGACACAAGAATTTTCATGATGAGTGGAAAACTTTTGTAGAACTTTTAAAAGAAAATCCACTTCGGATAACCAATCCCACATGAAGTTTCACGATAAGATAAGATTCTTACTGCTAGCCTATACTTACAAAACTTTGCAAAGTCAGAATTGATGTGTCACCTAGCAAATGACCGATTTGTCTCCCACTGCAGATTAGAATCTCCACCATGAATGAACTCATTTGCACCAATCCAAAACTTCAGTATGATAGTGTACTCACTGACAAAGGTTCAGAATTTCTGTTCTTTGGATGGAAATCAGTTTAGGTTCACAGTGTGAAAAGAATGGGAGAAATATTTTCTCCATTTAGGCTCAGAGCAAGAAGGCTTCTTAGAAAGCTTTTTGTACAACATCCTCTCTTTTGAAAGTCGTTCATCAAAGGGTACGTATTTATAGGTAGGTAAAAGTTTAGGTTAAATCAATTTGCAAAATTGGTTCTCACTTGAGCAAAGGTCGAGCAAAGTCTCGATCTGCCTAGTTTTTTTTTAAGTGAGTCCCGAGCTAGCTCGAGGGAACCATCTAAAACTTGAGATCTTCAGCAATTCCTAATTTTAAAATTGACCTAACTTATTTTGCAATGATTACAACCCTCATTTGCACCTGTTTTGGCACATGGAATTTTGCAGCACAACATAAGTCCTAGCAATCTTCTCCTTTGACAATTCTCTAATAAGACATTACATATAACTCAATAAAACAAAACGCGACCCTAAAACCAAAAAAACTAGGACTATTAATTTTGCAAGATTGACCACCAATCTTGATGCCAAAGATTAGCGTGAAGTCATTAGGTATAAAGTTACCTTGCCTACATTTAAAAGTGAAAGGTATAAGTCATTAGGTGTAACCGTGCAAGTCCTAGAGCACTAAATATAATCAAATCCTTACTCATGATCGATGATGATCTTCTTTCATCGTGATAGCATCAAGGAAATATCCAAAACCTGCTGCACAAATCTTGGCTTCAACTTCTGAACAAGCCCTAAACCACCATGAAGAGGAATGGCACAAGGACCCTTGATTCTTGCAAGTCTGGGCTTACTACGACAAAGACAGAGTGAGTTATGTATGAGATTCCAAAATAGTGCACGCTCAATCACATGCACATCATGATCATGCAACTGATGCAAGCATGCCATTCCATCAATGACATCACACCAATACACGACTCATGGAATCAATTTGAAATAATTTCAAATCGTGCCAAGACTTGTACACATATCTCATGCAACCAGGCATATATATGTTATGCCCCAATCTCAATTGTAAAGTATTGCACTTAATGACATCAACTACATTGCAAGATTTATCATTTGGAAAAGGTTACGTGTCTTCATTAAGTCACGTTATCAAAAATTTCAAAAGGTAAGAAGATGGCTCATGTTAAGGTTTCTTTCAAACTTCATGGAATACTGTGTTTCATCAAAGTCACGTATAAGTGTAATGAGCTTTGTCACCTAAAAGTCCAACATTGCCAAGAATGATCTTTGATTTTAAAATAATATTTTATTTACTGAAAACAAACAAAATTCTAAGAAGAATTCATGTACAAATTCTCAAAAAAATAATGATTTTCTATCGTTGTGGCATTTTATCAAGCATGTGATATGCAACGAAGACTAACCAGATTTTCAGGTGCGTTCAACCAAGTAGTGCAAACTAAATCTCCGAGCAAATTTATCGAAATATAATCAAGACTCATCAAGAACAAGTCACATGCATCAAGAAATCATTGCAAACCTATAAAAACACAAGAAAAACAAGCAGGAACTTCAAGCAACATCATTGTGGAAACCCCATAGGGTAAAAATCTAGAATTTTTCTCAAGAAACAAAGGCTAAAGATAAGAAAATTGACTAAAAGATTTATGAATTTGGGTTCTTGCAATAGCTTATGCTCCTCATTTGTTGGTGAGAATCACATCCTTGTTCACATTCTTTCTTGATGGATGGAGTGTGGGGTTGAGTTTATGAAGAGGAAGAAATTGGGCAAAATGTGCTTAATAGTACTTTTTTAGAAAAAAAATTTGGGTGAATAGCATATGTTTGAAGTTTTTTAGTTTGTTGGACTATTTTTGTAAGTCGAGTTTGTGAGTTTGGGTTAGAAGTTGAGTTTGACAAACTCGACTTCCAAGCATTATTGATGCATCCTACTTCGTCCTACTTGGAAGTCGAGTTTGTCAAACTCAACTTCCAGCTGAAACTCGAGTTTGCCAAACTTGACTTCCAAAAACAGTTTAACTAATTAAATAACTCCTTTGAAGTACTGCTTTCCTAAAATTTTTCTAAAGACATTATTTGGCAAATTTTGTCGAAGAAATTGTGTTTGAAAGTTTGAAGGAAGAGGAGAGGAGAGGCAAGGTGAGTGGTTTTTTTAGTAGTGTGAGATGAAATAATAAAGACATTTAAACAACCGACATACTTCTTTTTTCTTCTTTTGTACAATTTAAAGAAATATATATATTTATAAAGATAAAATTGACAATTCAATTTTTTTTGGTTAAAATGCAAATTGTATCCCAACGTTTGAATGAAATTCATTTTATCTTCTGACTTTACTTTCGTTAAATTAAGTTATCTAAATTCCAAATTTATTAAATTTAGGCTTCTAATCCAATTTTACTAAAATATTGTGATTAAGTATGCAATTAACTAACGAAAAAAAAAATTGAAAAAAAATCTCACATAAAAAATCTATAAAATACTTTTATTAATTTTATAGATTTTTTTTCATGTGAGAAAAATAAATTTAAAATGGAAATTAAAAAAAAAAAGGATGAAATGCTTGAGTTGAATAAATTTAAAATTTAGAAGACTAAGTTGAACAAAAATAAAATTAGAGGACTGAAATGAATTTTATTCATACTCAAAGGGTTCATATATATATTTATATATATGGAGAAAATTAACATTGTTGGCATAAGTAGCCAAAACTAGTAAAATAATTATCTTAAAGTTGCTTTGATTTCCTGCTAAGACTGTACTGGTTCCCTAGTAAAGCTTCAGATTCTTACTAAAGATACACTTATATATATATATATATATATATATATATATATATATATATATATATATATATATATATATATATATATATATATATATATATATAGTGGAACCCTCTCCTCCCCTCCAAATTCCCCTATTTGAAGGATTTGGAATTGAAAGATATCTCACCCTCTTTAAATCCCTTCAAAACCTCTTCTCCTTCCCTTCAAAAATCACTTCCAAAAACATAAAATCAAAACTTTCAATTTAATTTAATCTAGTCATATTTTTCAAAAGACTAGTCAATTCGAAATTAGGATTCCTTGTAATCACTTATAAACCCATAATTCATCTAATAAACATCTAATGTGGGATTCGACACACATGCATAATACAAACTCAAATAAACAAATCCAATCAAATTCATTTAAAAAATAAAAACATGTGTTCTTATGACAAATCATGTGAAAACATTTTCTACCATGGAAGAGAAGCACCCTGATTTCTTTGTGGCCGTTTTAAAGTTTCCCATAATGGATTTGAGTTGATAGACTATGCAGGGTGCCATAGAATTTTCCAAAAAGATTAAGAAACAAAGGCCTTGGTCTTAATATGTAAAACTATGAATCTGAAAAAACCCTCTTTTTTTTTTGACGTTAAGATGATAGAACTTTAATTCACGTATAATTTTGAATATATAAAGTGAATGTGGTATTGTACCAAATTAATATGCAAACATACAAAAGAGATTATCATATTTCGATAAGAACAAAATTTTATTAAGACTATTTTTCATATCTTGGATATATACATAAACTTGATTGCCTGCCATGAAAAGGAACAACAAGTAAGTCTTATTTATAGCTATAATACACATAAAAGCTGTCCTTATTCCAAAGTGAAATAGCTAGTGCTATTCTTAACTAAACTTAATTTGGAATTTAGGCTGTTTGTTTGGAGAAAAGAGCCCCAAGTTTTTCTCATAATCAGGAGTCTTCAGATTCTCATTAAACATGGCAAACATGTAAGTTTCTATAGGCCCGTTGGGCCTCTTTAGAGTCCCTCCCTTGACATGCCTAATCAAATTTGAGTTGTAAGTGCTTGCATATTCAAAACTTGTTGCTGGTCCCCCTTAAGAGGGCCAACCAGTCTCTAGACACAACGATTTTCAAAGACCCCCCATTTGGCCTTCTCTAATGTTGAGTAAAAGGCATAAAAAATGGCATAAAAAATGTTTCGGTATGCATGTTCTCCACCTTGCACTTCAATTGAGGGAGTAGTTAAAAAAGCATACTCAAGACGAATGTTTTGAATATTGCCAATGTAGCTAAAGTATGGATACATGTTAACGAGTAATGGGTACTTATGCTTCACTAAGAAGCTTATGATGGGATCAAGAAGTGATCGGTACTCAGACGTGAAGTAGCCTATTGATGGAGGATAGGACTCTGCAAGGGCAGCTTGATAATTGGGAGTGGAGACTTTAATATTCTTATATCCAAGGTCAGCATTATAAATTACAGTTTGAATGTTTTCCATGGCTGAGAAAAGAAATTGTGCATATGGATCGTTGGGTTTATTTCGTTGCCAACTGCAGTATGTATCTGAAATTGACATCTCCATAGTTTTGGATCCATGTGTTTGCATAGTCTTGGCTTGAAGCAGTGCTTTGAAGGTCTTCATTATGGACACCAAGCATGAGCTCAATATTAGTGCCTCTAAGGGCTTGGAAAGCACCATAGTTTTGGCCATAGAGTCGCATTCTTCCGATGTTATATTGTTTGTACATATTTATAACTTCTCCTGGGGACAGTAAGTTGTTGCCAAGCATTACATGGCAAACAATTATCTTGACAGCTAATTAAAATAGAACATGTCAAATTTTGTGCCTTGACCATATTTCCATCATATGCTCACAAAGTACATAATAAATCTACGGTCAATAACTACCTGATTCATATAGTGTTGAAATTTAAGTTTATTTATCATAACATTTCAAATTAGTAATTCAAAATCAAATCGTTTGTTGGATTGTCGGTGACGATAGCAAGCCTCAATATTATAGCCAAGACGTTTGCAAAAATTACAAAATAGTTTGTTGGATTGTCGACGATGATTATTGTGACAAGAAGAAGACATTTCCTTGTTCTTCATTTAGAAGAAAAATATGAAAAAACGGACTGCAAAAATGAAATCTATGCGAAAATCTGGATAAGGAACACATTGATTGCAAAAAGTCAACTCTAGCATTAAAGTCAATGGTCAACCATGCAAAAGTCAACAATCAAAGTCAACTAGAGCCGGTCAATAGAAGTCAATAGAGATGATGTCAGCAAGATGACATAAGTAGGTGACTGGATGCTAACGTAAGTTAGGGCTGACATGGCACTGATAACGTCATAGGTGACGTCAACTTGGAGTAGAAGACATCGTGTTATACGTGCGCTCTCACGCAGATTGCTTGGGCAACGTGTGAGGGTGCGTGAAGACTTCAATGGCTGCAAGACTTCCACAATTGAGTAGATATGATCACAGTGGTACTTGCAAAAGCATAATTGCGCTAGATTCATGGTAGCGAAAATAATGGCATTGGTCCTTGTGGTGTGAGACTCCTAAATGACGACAGTTGTACGTCCAGAACTAGAGACAATGACTAAGAGACGTCAGAGATTCAACGGCAAATGGCTGCAGCGGTAGCTGTGATGGCGAAAGTGACTATGAGTTTGGAGCAACACCAAAGAGAAATAAGACTGATGAGAAAAGGTCAGACCATTGATTCTAATATCATGTTAGAAATAATGAATGAATTGTATTGTATTTCATAAGTAATAAAATATACATGAGTTCCTTTATTTATATAGGAGGTAAAGTGTGTAGTACAAGTATGTGTGCTATACAAGTAAAATAAGTTGTGCCTACGGCCTATAGCCTTTTACAAGTTAACTGTCATATGTACACTTATGGTTAAATTTACATGTATAGTTAGACTTTAACCTTATGTTTGGATTGTGGGAGATGGGAGAGTAGAAGAGAGCAAAATGGAAGATGACTATAATACAATAAATTTTTGTATATTCGACACTTTCCTCTCTCCCTCCATCTTTCTCTGTTTCAAACATAGTGTAAAAGTATCATACCCTATAGCATGTTATGAGATCATTTTTACCAAATTTATAATGCAGACTCAGTTTTACCAAATTTATAATTGGAGAGATATTTAATATATATATTACCCACGTGTCTGTCATTATCATGCTAAACAAATATCAAGATGATTAAAAATTATTTTCTCTATAAGTTTATAAAATTTTCAAAATCATGGTTTTATTATGCTTTATAAACAAACTAAAAACATGACTAGAAGTGGATATTAATTTTTTTTTTTACTATGGTAACATTTGGCATAAAATACACAAGAATAGAGTCCATGTTACCAAATTCTTGGTTTTCTAAGATTTTCTCTCATGTCATACATGTTAAATGTTCTAATAATGCTGCATACACAAATAATTTCACAATTTTTTTATTACAACTTTTGACGTGATAGGTTATGATTAGTATAATTTCATATAGAAACATAATTGTCATTACTTTATTGTATATTAATCATTACCTGTCACTTAAGTTATTGTGAAATTTTTTGTGATCTCCACTTATCGAAATTGTTCAAGCAATACATGGAATATGTATGGTTTATGAGAATTTATAAAGTGATTTTATAGAGGTTTTATTTTGTAAAAAGGTCTAGGGACAACTTTTGCCACAACTCTTGAGTGGTTGACTGTAGTGGTGGAGAAAAGGTGGTGGATTTATTACCATTCATAGTCGACCACACATCAAATTGTGGCAAATGGTGTGCTTCCAGAAGAATTATTTACTTTGACTAGTTTTGATTTGGGAGCTTAATGTATAACGTGCAAAAGGAGTGAGAGAGAGGGAGAGAGAAAGAGGGACCTATTATGTCTAGGCTAGCCATTCGCATCACAAACATTAGCATTAAGGACATCGTTGAAGGGCTATTCCCAGTTGAATAAGATTTATCCATTGACAAAAATATAGAAGAGAAACATAGACTAAGAGCTTGGATTGAAAGCAATTATGCTTCCAACACTATTTTTATAGAGAGATGCTTGTGCTTGAGATTGAGATTTTTGAGTGACTAGCTAGTCAAGCCCTCCATGGAAATGGATTGTTTAATAGTTATATGCCACCACAATTTAACCCTTCAAGCACTCCATAGAAATTAAGTAACACAAAATTATCTACGACAACCAAGTTCATCACTTAAAGCTCGTCTAACTGGTTGTTATTTTGGACATTGTCTTTCCTCTTAAAAATGTTAGGCTTCTCTACCTTGCGATTTGAGAATGTTTACATATTGAAATGAACTATCTCATCATAACCGGTTGCCTTTCTACGAGGTAACAGAAGCTCTAATATTAGTTCTTGTGTGATAGAATTTAAAATTTACAGCATTTACTCTATGGTGATTTTTATTTCTCATCAAGTCAAGAAGCCAAAAAGTTTCTTTTTAGCATAGGTATATTTCGAGATCCCTTATACAATAATAAGAGATTTTACTAATTGAGCTAATTGTTAGAATTCGCGTATCACTAACATTTTGATTTTGAGATTTTCAATTTGCATATGCTATGATAATAACTAACGTACACAAATAGTTCATCTTATGTTATGAAAAATACATATAACTCTAGGCCCAACCAAAAAGCAACAAAACACTAGTCAATCCAACAAGCTCTGAAATAATATTTTGCAGATATAAAATACATCAATGAAACATACCTAAACATTACATTAGAGATATTGCACTCATCTTTATTGTCTGCGAGGTGATTACTTCTTATTTATTGTGAGTTAGCAAAAACTCTTACTTATTGTAATAATAATTGTTATGCACCATAATAAGTTGCTCTTATTCCTTGATGCACTTAATAAAGCCCTCTTCTTAACTGAAATTGACTCGGAACTTAGGTTGTTTGTTTGGAGAAAAGAGCCCCCTAGTATTTCTCAAATTCTGGAGTCTTGTTATTCTCATCAAACATGGCAAACAAATAAGTTTCAATAGGCCTTCCGGGCTTCTTTGGTGTCCCTCCCTTCACATGTTGAACCAAATTTGTAATGTAAGTTCTTTCATTATCAAGTGTTGTTGCTGTTCCACTAGCCGAAGGCCAACCACTCTCTGATATAACAATCACCAACGATCCCCCGCCGGCCTTCTCTAAAGCCAAGTAAACAGTATCAAGAATGGCATCGAAAAGGTTGCGATAACTTAGCGGGGAATCATTCACAATAGGTGAAGGAGCTGTGAAAAGAGCATAGTCAAGACGAATGTCTTTGGTGTTATAAATGTAACTAAAATATGGGTACAAGTTAACAAGTAATGGGGACCCATTGTTCACTAAGAAGCGAATGACAGGATCAAGAATTGGCCTATAATCGGCTCTGAATGAGCCTTTAGATGGAGGGAAAGAATCTGATGAAAGGACTCCAGTGTCAATGGCAGTGGAAACTTTGATTTGGTTCAGTCCAGCCCTAGAAATTGCATTTTGAATGTTTTGCATGGCGGGGACAAGGAACTGTGCAAATGAATCTGCAGGCTTTACTTCATTTCCAACTCAATATATTTGAATCTGACATTTCCAAAGTTTTTCACATTGTTTTGGACCAAAGTATTTGCATTATTTTGGCTTGAAGCAATCTCTTGAAGTTTGTCATTTGGAAGGCCTAGCATGAGCTCAATATTGGAGCCTCCAAGGGCTCGGAGAGCATCTTGGTTTGGATTATAGAGCCTCATTCTTTGGATGTTGTTTTGTCTATAGAGAGCTACAACTTCTGTTGGTGGTGGTAGGTTGTTACCAAGCATTCCGTAACAAACACCAACTTGGGCACCTGCATTAGATTAGACAAGAAATCAACGGTTTTACATACATAAATATGCTTACGCACTTTATCTTAGTCAGGGACTCAGGACAAGAACGTTATAAATATATTGAAAGTAGAAGATTCATTGGGTTTGTAGGCTGGCATAATATAATAATATATTAAAAGTGAAAGATTCATTGGATAATAATAGCGATGTTAGAAATATGCTTACGCACTTACAAACTGATGCGTTATTATAAAAAATAATAATTCAAATATTTTTTTTATTAAGTTGTTAAAATCCACCAATCACATTAATGTGTAAACTTATTGTAATAAAAATATGGACTAGCTTAGCATTTTCTACAAGATATACCATATGATTAAGTAATCATGGACATTTTCAATTGTTCAACTGATTATTGCCACTTGTCACAACAATGAATTGACTATTTTGTCTTCTAACTTCCCAGTTGAATCCACAATGAATAACTAGAATTCAACGGAAAGAAATGAGAAAAATATTTTTGAAATTCTTATTCATGAAATTCTGACCTAAATTTTTGTTTACATATTATATGCCTATTTAAATGCTTAAGAAAACTTATTTTTCAAGTAATATGATTATATTTTGACTAGCAGACCCTTAAAAACACCTAGAATCAAGAAAATAAAATCCTCTATTCTAAGATAGCAATAATTATATAAAAAATTAAAAAATTAACAAATGATAAACATTAAACCCCATATGTTGTCCTATATCACTTGGTAAAATATCATAGTTCTACACATGATTTTATTGGACTCCCCTCTCCCTTCTTTCTCATCCCATTATTTTGAGAGAGAGAGAGAGAGAGACAACACCAAATAAAACAAATGAAAAAAGGTCCCCCCCCCCCCCCCAAAAAAAACACACACGCACACACACACACACACACACACACGCATAGAGCTAAATACTACTAATGGGGTAGTTCTTAATTAATTTAAATGCTTAGAAGGCTAGTTGTGGCTCATTTAAGAGAAGTAATTTAATGACTTCCTTTTATTAGGTGCTCACTCTAAAGACAACTATTAGAGTGGCGCTTAATTAAATGCTATTATTACATTCTAGGCTCCTTTTGGTGAGCATGCAACGTGAACGTGCTTCAATTCTAAAAATGACATGACGACCAAGACCGATTTGTGGAGATTGGACTAAGGTTGGTTCAATCAAGCTTAGCTCAAAGGAAAATCTATTGCCTAGAGGGCAACATTAATTGATTTAGGAGCCCTTCAACATTGGTGGTTTCTACTTTCTACTCCTATAGTTCCAGGGATAGTACTATATGGTGTATTAATAAGTGTACATCCTCTCACAACAACATAGAACCCACATGGGGGTGCAAGAGGCCAGGCAGTACACTGTGGGTGTGTGACAATATCACAGCTCCTCAACCTTGGGTTAATTAAGACACAAAAGCATTTGATTTGGGCTGTAAAAGACTTTAAAATCATGTATCAATATGTGAGAGAGAGAGAGAGAGAGAGAGAGAGAGAGACCTGTTGTGCTTAGGGTAGCCATTAGCAGCCCATGCACCAACATTATTGTGGAGATGATGGAAGGGCTTTTACCAGCACGACCAGATTTTGCCATTGAGAAAACTATATATGGAAGGAATTGGAAACAAAAAGCTAAGATAGCCAACCATGCTTTATACCATTGTTCAGCTGCCCTTTTATAAAGTGAGAGATATAGATGGATGCTTGTACTATATATTTTTTTGAGTGACTATAACTATATCCACATTCTACATTTTTGTTGGTCGGGCACTCTACGTGAACCAAGTTGTACACGTACCAACTTGCATCATTCAAGGCACATCTAACTGCTCATTAGTTTGTGGAAATTTCTCCCAATGGCTTTGAATTGTCTGTGTTTGGTTTTATTTGAGACAACCAGTCTTATTGGTTGCCTTCCTATGGAAATTTACATGTTTATGTGATGGACGCATAGGGCTTTCCAATTGGATGGTATTTGAAATAGATCATTTAATTTATGGTTTAAATTAAATATTATAAATCTAAAAGTATATCTAGTCTTATGGTATGAAAATTGTACACTGTTAAATAAAGATGATATTTTTTTTTAGAGAGTTTCAACCTATGACATCTGCTTCTGATGATCGCTTTTTATCATCAAACCAAGACATCAATCAGTTTTTGGTGTAGGCGGGGATTGAACCCTAGATCTCTTATACAACCATCAGAGATTTTACTAGTTGAGCTAACTAGAACCCATTAAATAAAGATGATCTTGTTCCTATGTTTTTACATCTATGCAACATTTAATGGATGTACTGTGTCTTTCATTTCTACAATCAATCATTTTCCAATTTTATTTGTATCATGTGCAAAGTTTGGATCACTTGTCGTGCTATTAGATGTAAAAGAATGTTGCTTCTACAAGGACTCCTTGTTACCAAGGGAGTACTCCCATGGAAGTGAATAATTTTTCTTATCAAAGACCATTCGGCAATTGGCACACCTCTGACGTTCTCAATAGCAACATTTAGGATCTGGGGTCTCCACCCCTCAATTTAACAAAAGGATATATAGTAACACATTTTTAGCAAATTTTATTTATTTTGTATTACGCTTTATTTGGTAGGAAAGAAAAGAGAGAGAGAGAACGAATAAAAACCGTGTCAAGATTAAAAGTTTTTCTATTGTTTAAATGAGTAGAAAATAAGTGGGAAAGCAAAGAGAGTGGATGCTAATTTCCACCAAGTCCACTATAGTCATATGGGCCGAAAACCAAATAGTAATTAGATTTAATTAATATGCATTATGGAAAATTTTCACTGACCCTCCCTAAGGATTTTTTTTTTAAATTTTTTATATTACACTCACCTCTCCTCTAATTTTTAATTAGAAACCCTCCTCCCATAAATTACAAACTATTGACACTAACCTCCCTAGATGATTGAAATATATAATTTAAAAATCTTGAAATAAAAGATTATTTTTTTTTCAAATTTCCTATTAGAGGGGGTATACAAGTGGGGGGTAAAATAGAAAATTCAAGATTTTTAAATTCTTTTTTCAGTTATACAAAATTATTTATGGCAACCAAGTGCATCACTTAGAGCTCGTCAAATTGGTCCATGGAAATTAAGTTATACAAAATTATTTATGGCAACCAAGTGCATCACTTAGAGCTCGTCAAATTGGTTGTTATTTTGTTGGACTTTGTCCTCCCTTTGGAAAATTTAGGCTTTTCTACATTGCGTTATGAGAATGTTTATCTATATAAATGATCTCTCACTATAACATGTTGCCTTTTGCGAGGTCCTCATTGAATAACAGAAGCTCTGATACAGTTGTGTGATAGTGAAAACTCTAATATGAAATATCATTTGTGCAAATAGTAGAAGCTCTAGTATCTGTTGTGCAATAAGACTCATAGATTGGAGCAAATAACAGAAAAGACAAATAAAGCACCAAGCACACAAAAATTGCAAGAAATTATGTGGTTTAACAAGTAGCCTATCTCCATGGAAAGAGAAATCAAATCCACTATATTCAATAATAATTACAACGCACGATCTCTCTTACTCTCATCTGGGTATTCTTTTAACTCCATAGAATGATCGATTAAAAAAAAAAAAAAATCCATAGAATGATCAAATTGCTATTCTTCTAAAATTAATTTTCTCCTAGGAGAATTCTTCTTCTAATAATCCTCTCTTCTTCTCAAGGAATCCAAACTATTTCAAGAAAGACACAAGACAATAAAAAATTCAAGCAAGACTACAATAGTAGCACAATAACTATTTCAAGAAACCCAAATCCCACAGTTTGCCTTAAACTTTCACCAATGACACAAGGCAAGAAAACAATGATGCGGCCCTCTCACATACACTAAAACTAAATAGGTGGCTTAGTAGATATACATGATTATAGTGGCTGGAGTGCACGATATATTGTTTGCCACCTACTTTAAGAATTGGCTAATAGTAGACTTGTTATGGGCAAGGTGCTTATAATGTAGATACATTAAAGCCATTATAACAAATTCCTATTTGGACTTGGGTCCTGTTTGACTTTTCAACTTTTCATGGCATGAAAAAGAAGTTGACTTGATTACTTTTTTGAAGTTTTCTTTGTATAGAAGGAAAGTTTATTCATTGTCAAAAATTAATGTATTCCTTTTTCAAAAAAGTAATTAACATTTGTTTGTTAAGAGCCTTGTAGTTTAATTGATTGACATCTTCTGATGTTTTTAGTGGAGACATCTAGGGTTCACATCCTCTTTCCCCTATTATAACAATCAAATTATACTATATAGTACACAACAATTAGTGTACGTAGTACTGTATTACAGTTTCAGCTATCACACAATAGGCTTCCAAGCTATACAAAAATGGGCTCTCTTCCTCCGTGAATTAGATTTTTTTCCTAGGAAATGAAAAATCCAACTACAGATATATGAGGTGCAAATAACAAAGGATAAACATAATATAAAATAAAAAAAAAAATCAAAGTAAACACATTAATCATGTAGTTTTCCTTATAAATTTTTTTATGAAGATTAACTAAACGAATTTCAAGGATCATGGATATATATACTGAAAAATACAATATTCATCCCAGTAATCTAATTATCGCATTTTTTCCACTTGTATCCTAATTAATCATTAACAATTTAACAATGACAATGATAAAACACCGACATGAATATCACCACAATCCAAAAGCAATAAAATAAAGCAAAAATATGACATAAGAATTTTCATGATGAGTGGAAAACTTGTCTAGAACTTTTAAAAGAAAATCCACTTCGGATAACCAATCCCACATGAAGTTTCACTATAAGATAACGATTCTTACTACCAGCCTATACTTACAAAACTTTGCAAACTTAGAATTGATGTGTAGCCAAGCAAATGACCCATTTGTCTCCCACTGCAGATTAGAATCTCCCCCATGAATGAACTCATTTGCACCAATTCAAAACTTCGGTATGATAGTGAACTCACTGACAAAGGTTAAGAACTTCTGTTTCTTTGGATGGAAATCAGTTTAGGTTCACAATGTGAAAAGAATGGGAGAAGTATTTTCTCCATTTAGGCTCAGAGCAAGAAGGCTTCTTAGAATGCTCCTTGTACAACATCCTCTCTTTTGAAAGTCGTTCATCAGAGGGTAAAAGTTTAGGTTAAATCAATTTGTAAAATTGGTAATCTCACTTGAGCAAAGGTTGAGCAAAGTCTCTGCCTAGTTTTTTTTTAAGTGAGTCACGAGCTAGGTCGAGGGAACCATCTAAAACTTGAGATCTTTAGCAATTCCTAATTTTAAAATTGACCTAACTTATTTTGCAATGATTACCTATTTTGGCACATGGAATTTTGCAGCACAACCTAAGTCCTAGCAATCTCCTCCTTTGACAATTCTCTAATAAGATATTACATATAACTCAATAAAAAAAAACGCGACCCTAAAACCAAAATAACTAGGACTATTAATTTTGCAAGATTGACCACCAATCTTGATGCCAAAGATTAGTGTGAAGTCATCAGGTACAGAGTTACCTTGCCTACATTTAAAAAGTGAAAGTTATTGGTGGTTTCCCAGATTAATTCTGCTGGAGCACTAAATTTAATCAAATCCTTACTCATGACGATGATCTTCTTTCATAGTGATAGCATCGAGGAAATATCCAAAACCTGCTGCGCAAATCTTGGCTTCAACTTCTGAACAAGCCCTACACCACCATGAAGAGGAATGGCACAAGGACCCTCGATTCTTGCAAGTCTGGGCTTACTTTGACAAAGATAGAGCGAGTTATGTATGAGATTCCAATATAGTGCACGCTCTATCTCATGCAGATCATGATCATGCAACTGATGCAAGCATGTCATTCCATCAATGACATCACAACAATACATGACTCATGGAGATGGAGTCAATTTGAAATAATTTCAAATCATGCCAAGACTTGTACACATATATCATGCAACCAGCAGGCATATGTTATGCCTCAATCTCAATTGTAAAGTATTGCACTTAATGACACCAACTACATTGCAAGATTTATCATTTGCAAAAGGCTACGTGTCTTCATTAAGTCACATTATCAAAAATTTCATAAGATAAGAAGATGGCTCATGTTAAGGTTTCTATCAAACTTCATGGAATACCGTGTTTCATCAAAGTCATGTGCAAGTAGTGTAACGAGCATTCTTTGTCACCAAAAAGTCCAACATTGCCAAGAATGATCTTTGACTTTAAAATAATATTTTATTTCATGAAAAGTTTTCAGAACAATTCATGTATAAATTCTCAAAGAACAACGATTTTCTATCTTTGTGGCATTTTATCAAGCATGTGAAATGCAACCAAGACTAACAAGATTTTCCAATGCGTTCAACCAAGTAGTGCAACCTAAATCCTCCGTGCAAATTTATCGAAATATAATCAAGACCCATCAAGAACAGGTCACATGCATCAAGAAATCATTGCAGACCTATGAAAACACAAGAAAAACAAGGAGGAACTTCAAGCAACATCATTGCGGAAACCCCATAGGGTAAAAATCTAGAATTTTTCTCAAGAAACAAAGGCAAAAGATAAGAAAATTGACTAAAAGATTTATGACTTTGGGTTCATGGCATTCTTGCAATATCCTATGCTCCTCATTGTTGGTGGAATCACATACTTGTTCACCTTCTTTCTTGATGGATGGAGTGTGGGGTTGAGTTTATGAAGAGGAAAAAATTGTGTTTGACAGTTTGGAAGGAGAGGAGAGGAGAGGGGAGTGGTTTTATTAGCAGTGGGAGATGAAATAATAAGTCATCTAAACAATTGACATACTTTTTTTTTCTTCTTTTGTTCAATTTAAAGAAATATATATTTATAAAGATAAAATTGACAATTCAATTTTTGTTGGTTAAAATGTAAATTGTATCTCAAAGTTTGAATTAAATTCATTTTATCTTTTAACTTTACTTTCGTTCAATTAAGTTATTTAAATTTGAAATTTATTAAATTCAGGCTTCTAATCCAATTTTGTTAAAAATATTGTGATTAAATATGCAATTAACTAATGAAAAAAAAATTTTGAAAAAAAATCTCACATAAAAAATCTATAAAATTCTTCTATTAATTTTATAGATTTTTTTCATGTGAGAAAAATAAATTCTCAATGGAATTTAAAAAAGAAAAAAATGGATGAAATGCTTGAATTGAATGAATTTAAAATTTAGAAAATTTAATTGAACAAAAATAAAATTAGAGGACTTAAATGAATTTTATTCATACTCAGAGGGTTCCACTTATATATATAACCCTCTCCTCCCCTCCAAATTTCCCAATTTGAAGGATTTGGAATTGAAAGATATCTCACCCTCTTTAAATCCCTTCAAAACCTCTTCCCCTTCCCTTCAAAAATCTCTTCCAAAAACATAAAATCAAAACTTTCAATTCAATTTAATCTAGTCATATTTTTCAAAAGACTAGTCAATATGAAATTAGGATTCCTTGTAATCACTTATAAACCCATAATTCATCTAATAAACATCTATAGTGGGATTTGACACACATGCACAATACAAACTCAAATAAACAAATCCAATCAAATTTTTTTTTTTTTTTAAACATGTGTTCTTATGACAAATCATGTGAAAACATTTTCTACCATGGAAGAGAAGCACCCTGATTTCTTTGTGGCCGTTTTAAAGTTTTCCATAATGTATTTGAGTTAATAGACTATGCAGGATGCCGTAAAATTTTCCAAACAGATTAAGAAACAAAGGCCTTGGTCTTAATATGTAAAACTATGAATTTGACAGAACCCTCTTTTTTTTTTTTACGTTAAGATGATAGAACTTTAATTCACGTATAATTTTGAATATATAAAGTGAATGTGGTATTGTACCAAATTAATATGCAAACATACAAAAGAGATTATCATATTTTGATAAGAACAAAATTTTATTAAGACTATTTTTCATATCTTGGATATATACATAAACTTGATTGCCTGCCATGAAAAGGAACAACAAGTAAGTCTTATTTATAGCTATAATACACATAAAAGCTATCCTTATTCCAAAGTGAAATAGCTAGTGCTATTCTTAACTAAACTTAATTTGGAATTTAGGCTGTTTGTTTGGAGAAAAGAGCCCCAAGTTTTTCTCATAATTAGGAGTCTTCAAATTCTCATTAAACATGGCAAACATGTAAGTTTCTATAGGCCCGTTGGGTCCCTTTAGAGTCCCTCCCTTGACATGCCTAATCAAATTTGAGTTGTAAGTGCTTGCATATTCAAAACTTGTGCTGGTCCCCCTTCAGAGGGCCAACCAGTCTCTGGACACAACGATTTTCAAAGACCCCCCATTTGGCCTTCTCTAATGTTGAGTAAAAGGCATCAAAAATGGCATAAAAAATGTTTCGGTATCCATGTTCACCACCTTGCACTTCAACTGAGGGGGTAGTTAAAAAAGCATACTCAAGACGAATGTTTTGAATATTGCCAATGTAGCTAAAGTATGGATACATGTTAACGAGTAATGGGTACTTATGCTTCACTAAGAAGCTTATGATGGGATCAAGAAGTGATCGGTACTTATACGTGAAGGAGCCTATTGATGGAGGATAGGACTCTGCAAGGGCAGCTTGATAATTGGGAGTGGAGACTTTAATATTCTTATATCCAAGGTCAGCATTATAAATTACAGTTTGAATGTTTTCCATGGCTGAGAAAAGAAATTGTGCATATGGATCGTTGGGCTTTATTTCGTTGCCAACTGAAATATGTATCTGAAATTGACATCTCCATAGTTTTGGATTCATGTGTTTGCATAGTCTTGGCTTGAAGTAGTGCTTTGAAGGTCTTCATTGTGGACACCAAGCATGAGCTCAATATTGGTGCCTTTAAGGGCTTGGAAAGCACCATAGTTTTGGCCATAGAGTCACATTCTTCCGATGTTATATTGTTTGTACATATTTATAACTTCTCCTGGGGACAGTAAGTTGTTGCCAAGCATTACATGGCAAATAACTATCTTGACAGCTGATTAAAATAGAACATGTCAAATTTTGTGTCTTGACCATATTTTCATCATATGCTCACAAAGTACATAATAAATCTATGTGAAAAACTGGATACGGAACACATTGATTGCAAAAAGTCAACTCTAGCATTAAAGTCAACGGTCAACCATGCAAAAGTCAACGATCAAAGTCAACTAGAGCCGGTCCATAGAAGTCAGCAGAGATGATGTCAGCAAGATGACATATGTAGGTGACTGGATGCTAACGTAAGTTAGGGCTGACATGGCACTGATAACGTCATAGGTGATGTCAACTTGGAGTAGAAGACATTGTGTCATATGCGCGCTCTCACGCAGATTGCTTGGGCGACGTGTGAGGGTGCGTGAAGACTTCAATGGCTGCAAGACTTCCACAATTGAGTAGATTAGGGCAAGATGATCACAATGGTACTTGCAAAAGCATAATTGGGCTAGATTCATGGCAGCGAAAATAATGGCATTGGTCCTTGTGGTGTGAAACTCCTAAATGATGATAGTTGTACGTCCAGAACCAGAGACAATGACTAAGAGACGTCAGAGATTCAACAGTGAATGGCTGCAGCGGTAGTTGTGATGGCGGAAGTGACTGTGAGTTTGGAGCAACACCAAAGAGAAATAAGACTGATGAGAAAAGGTCAGACCATTAACTCTAATATCATGTTAGAAATGCTGAATGAATTGTATTGTATTGCATAAGTAATAAAATATACATGAGTTCCTTTATTTATATAGGAGGTAAAGTGTGTAGTACAAGTATGTGTGCTATACAAGTAGAATAAGTTGGGCCTACGGCCTACAGCCTTTTACAAGTTAACTGTCATATATACACTTATGATTAAATTTACATGTATAGTTAGACTTTAACCTTATGTTTGGATTGTGGGAGATGGGAGAGTAGAAGAGAGCAAAATGGAAGATGACTATAATACAATAAATTTTTGTATATTCGACACTTTCCTCTCTCCCTCCATCTTTCTCTGTTTCAAACATAGTGTAAAAGTATCATACCCTATAGCATGTTATGAGATCATTTTTACCAAATTTATAATGCAGACTCAGTTTTACCAAATTTATAATTGGAGAGACATTTAATATATATTACCCACGTATTTGTCATTATCATGCTAAACAAATATCAAGATGATTAAAAATTATTTTCTCTATAAGTTTATAAAATATTCAAAATCATGGTTTTATTATGCTTTATAAACAAACTAAAAACATGACTAGAATTGGATATTAAATTTGTTTTTACTAAGGTAACATTTGGCATAAAATGCACAAGAATAGAGTCCATGTTACCAAATTCTTGGTTTTCTAAGATTTTCTCTCACGTCATACATGTTAAATGTTCTAATAATGCTGCATACACAAATGATTTCACAATTTTTTTCTTACAACTTTTGAGGTGATAGGTTATGATTAGTATAATTTCATATAGAAACATAATTGGCATTACTTTATCATATATTAATCATTACCTGTCACTTAAGTTATTGTGAAATTTTTTGTGATCTCCACTTATCGAAATTGTTCAAGCAATACATGGAATATGTATGGTTTATGAGAATTTATAAAGTGATTTTATAGAGGTTTTATTTTGTAAAAAGGTCTAGGGACAACTTTTGCCACAACTCTTGAGTGGTTGACTGTAGTGGTGGAGAAAAGGTGGTGGATTTATTACCATTCATAGTCGACCACACATCAAGTTGTGGCAAATGGTGTGCTTCCAGAAGAATTATTTACTTTGACTAGTTTTGATTTGGGAGCTTAATGTATAACGTGCAAAAGGAGTGAGAGAGAGGGAGAGAGAAAGAGGGACCTATTATGTCTAGGCTAGCCATTCGCATCATAAACATTAGCATTAAGGACATCATTGAAGGGCTGTTCCCAGTTGAATAAGATTTATCCATTGACAAAAACATAGAAGAGAAACATAGACTAAGAGCTTGGATTGAAAGCAATTATGCTTCCAACACTATTTTTATAGAGAGAGATGCTTGTGCTTGAGATTGAGATTTTTGAGTGACTAGCTAGTCAAGCACTCCATGGAAATGGATTGTTTAATAGTTATATGCCACCACAATTTAACCCGTCAAGCACTCCATAGAAATTAAGTAACACAAAATTATCTACAACAACCAAGTTCATCACTTAAAGCTCGTCTAACTGGTTGTTATTTTGGACATTGTCTTTCCTCTTAAAAATGTTAGGCTTCTCTACCTTGCGATTTGAGAATGTTTACATATTGAAATGAACTATCTCATCTTAACCGGTTGCCTTTCTACGAGGTAACAGAAGCTCTAATATTAGTTCTTGTGTGATCGAATTTTAAATTTACAGCATTTACTCTATGGTGATTTTTCATTCTCATCAAGTCAAGAAGCCAAAAAGTTTCTTTTTAGCATATTTATATTTCGAGATCCCTTATACAATAAAAAGAGATTTTACTAATTGAGCTAATTGTTAGAATTCGCTTATCACTAACATTTCAATTTTGAGATTTTCAATTTGCATATGCTATGATAATAACTAACGTACACAAATAGTTCATCTTATGTTATGAAAAATACTTATAACTCTAGCCCCAACCAAAAAGCAAAAAAACACTGGTCAATCCAACAAGCTTTGAAATAATATTTTGCAGATATAAAATACATCAATGAAACATACCTAAACATTACATTAGAGATATTGCACTCATCTTTATTGTCTACGAGGTGATTACTTCTTATTTATTGTGAGTTAGCAAAAACTCTTACTTATTGTAATAATAATTGTTATGCACTATAATAAGTTGCTCTTATTCCTTGATGCACTTAATAAAGCCCTCTTCTTAACTGAAATTGACTTGGAACTTAGGCTGTTTGTTTGGAGAAAAGAGCCCCCAGTATTTCTCAAAGTCTGGAGTCTTGTTGTTCTCATCAAACATGGCAAACAAATAAGTTTCAATAGGCCTTCCGGGCTTCTTTGGTGTCCCTCCCTTCACATGTTGAACCAAATTTGTAATGTAAGTTCTTTCATTATCAAGTGTTGTTGCTGTTTCACCAGCTGAAGGCCAACCACTCTCTGATATAACAATCACCAACGATCCCCCGCCAGCCTTCTCTAAAGCCGAGTAAACAGTATCAAGAATGGCATCGAAAAGGTTGCGATAACTTAGCGGGGGATCATTCACAACAGGTGAAGGAGCTGTGAAAAGAGCATAGTCAAGACGAATGTCTTTGGTGTTACCAATGTAACTAAAATATGGGTACAAGTTAACAAGTAATGGGGACCCATTGTTTACTAAGAAGCGAATGACAGGATCAAGAATTGGCCTATAATCGGCTCTGAATGAGCCTTTAGATGGAGGGAAAGAATCTGATGAAAGGACTCTAGTGTCAATGGCAGTGGAAACTTTGATTTGGTTCAGTCCAGCCCCAGAAATTGCATTTTGAATGTTTTGCATGGCGGGAACAAGGAACTGTGCAAATGAATCTGCAGGCTTTACTTCATTTCCAACTGCAATGTATTTGAATCTGACATTTCCAAAGTTTTTCACATTGTTTTGGACCCAAGCATTTGCATTATTTTGGCTTGAAGCAATCTCTTGAAGTTTGTCATTTGGAAGGCCTAGCATGAGCTCAATATTGGAGCCTCCAAGGGCTCGGAGAGCATCTTGGTTTGGATCATAGAGCCTCATTCTTTGGATGTTGTTTTGTCTATAGAGAGCTACAACTTCTGTTGGTGGCGGTAGGTTGTTACCAAGCATTCCGTAACAAACACCAACTTGGGCACCTGCATTAGATTAGACAAGAAATCAACGGTTTTACATACATAAATATGCTTACGCACTTTATCTCAGTCAGGGACTCAGGACAAGAACGTTATAAATATATTGAAAGTAGAAGATTCATTGGGTTTGAAGGCTGGCATAATATAATAATATATTAAAAGTGAAAGATTCATTGGATAATAATAGCGATGTTAGAAATATTATACATAAGACTTACAAATTGATGCGTTATTATAAAAAATAATAATTCAAATATTCTTTTATTAAGTTGTTAAAATCCACCAATCACATTAATGTGTAAACTTATTGTAATAAAAATATGCACTAGCTTAGCATTTTCTGCAAGATATACCATATGATTAAGTAATCATGGAAATTTTCAATTGTTCAGCTGATTATTGCCACTTGTCACAACCATGAATTGACTATTTTGTCTTCTAACTTCCCAGTTGAATCCACAATGAATAACTAGAATTCAACGGAAAGAAATGAGAAATATATTTTTGAAATTCTTATTCATGAGATTTTGACCTGAATTTTTGTTTACATATTATACGCCTATTTAATGGCTTAAGAAAACTTTTTTTTCAAGTAATATGATTATATTTTGACTAGCAGACCCTTAAAAACACCTAGAATCAAGAAAATAAAATCCTCTGTTCTAAGATAGCAATAATTATATAAAAATTAACAAATGATAAACATTAAACCCCATATGTTGTCCTATATCACTTGGTAAAATATCCTAGTTCTACACATGATTTTATTGGACTCCCCTCTCCCTTCTTTCTCATTCCATTATTTTGAGAGAGGGAGAGACAACACCAAACAAAACAAATGAAAAAAGGTCCCCCCCCCCCCCCCAAAATACACACACACACATAGAGCTAAATACTACTAATGGGGTAGTTCTTAATTAACTTAAATGCTTAGAAGGCTAGTTGTGGCTCATTTAAGAGAAGTAATTTGGTGACTTCCTTTTATTAGGTGCTCACTCTAAAGACAACTATTAGAGTGGCGCTTAATTAAATGCTATTATTACATTCTAGGCTTCTTTTGGTGAGCATGCAACGTGAACGTGCTTCAATTCTAAAAATGACATGACGACCAATACCGATTTGTGGAGATTGGACTAAGGTTGGTTCAATCAAGCTTAGCTCAAAGGAAAATCTATTGCCTAAAGGGCAACATTAATTGATTTAGGAGCCCTTCAACATTGGTGGTTTCTACTTTCTACTCCTATAGTTCCAGGGATAGTACTATATGGTGTATTAAAAAGTGTACATCCTCTCACAACAACATAGAACCCACATGGGGGTGCAAGAGGCCAGGCAGTACACTGTGGGTGTGTGACATTATCACAGCTCCTCAACCTTGGGTTAATTATGACACAAAAGCATTTGATTTGGGCTGTAAAAGACTTTAAAATCATGTATCAATATGAGAGAGAGAGAGAGACCTGTTGTGCTTAGGGTAGCCATTAGCAACCCAAGCACCAGCATTATTGTGGAAATCATGGAAGGGCTTTTATCAGCATGACCGGATTTAGCCATTGAGAAAACTGTATATGGAAGGAATAAGATAGCCAACTATGCCTTATACCATTGTTCAGCTGCCCTTTTATAAAGTGAGAGATATAGATGGATGCTTGTACTATATTTTTTTTTGAGTGACTATATCCACATTCTACATTTTTGTTGGTCAAGCACTCTACGTGAACCAAGTTGTAGACAAACCAACTTGCATCATTCAAGGCACATCTAACTGCTCATTAATTTGTGGAATTTTCTCCCCATGCCTTTGAATTTTCTTCAATTTTTCAATGTCCCACCGTGTTTGGTTTTATTTGAAACAACCAGTCTTATTGGTTGCCTCCTACAGAAATTTATATGTTTATGTGAAGGATGCATAGTTCTTTCCATTTCCAATTCGATGATATTTGAAATTGATTTATTTAATCTATGGTTCAGATTAAATATTATAAATCTAAAGGTATATTTATTATAGTGTGAAAATTGTACACTGTTGAATTCAAGAAATAAAATCTTAACCGTAAGATATACTTTCTCTGTTTACATGAAAGTATATCAAATAAATAGAGATGATCTTGTTCCTACGTTTTACATCAATGCAACATTTAATGGACGGATTGTGTCTTTCATTTCTACAATCAATCATTTTCCAATTTTATTTGTATCATGTGCAAAGTCTGGGTCACTTGTAGTGCTAGCTATTAGATGTAAAAGAACGTTGTTTCTACAAAAACTCATTGTTATCAGGGGAGTACTTCTCCCATAGAAGTGAATAATTGACCATTCGTCAATTGGCACACCTCCGACATTCCTAATAGCAACATTTAGGATCTAGGTTCCCACCCCATCCCCAACTTAATTTAACAGAAGAATAGTAATGCATTGTTAGTAAGTGGGAAAGCAAAGAGAGGGGAAGAACGAATAAGAACCGCATCAAGATAATCGTTTAAATGAGTAGAAAATAAGTGGGAAAGCGAAGAGAGTGGATACTAATTTCCACCAGGTCCACTATAGGCCAACTATAGTACATGAGCTGAAAACCAAATAGTAATTAGATTTAATTAATATGCATTATGAAAAAATTTCGTTGACCTTCCTTGAGGTTATTATTATTATTATTATTATTATTATACTCACATTTACTCTAATTTTGAATAAAACACTCACCTCTCCTAAATTACAAACTATTTATTCTGACCTCCCTAGATAATTGAAATATATTTTTTAAAAATCTTGAAATAATTTTTTTTTTTTAAATCTCAAATTTCCTATTAGAAGGGGTATGCAAGTGGAGGGTAAAATATAAAATATAAGATGTTTAAACTCTTTTTCAGTTATTGAGTGAAAGTTAGTATAAATAGTTGACATTTTTAGAGGAGATGAATATTTATTCTAAACTAGAAGAGAGGTAAATGTTAGAACGAAAAACTTAATAGAAAATCTTTGCAGTTTTTCTTATATAATATTCGAATTTTGAGTATCCAAATTAAATCAATGACCGACCATTTCATACATTACCATCGAACAGATATACATTTTCTACACTGTGTTATCTCAAGTTCTAACTTGTTTTTCTTACCTAAAAAAAAAAAAAAAAAAAAAACACCTCCCATTTTTCTTGCATCGACTAATATTAAAAAAAGTGAGAAATATATACATATTATTTTCATATTATGGTAACATAGTCAAATGATTTTTGCTTTCATTTTTCTTCTTTACCAAACAAATAAATGTCATATTCATTCGCCATTCTTTCACCTTTGCATTCTTCCTATCAAATATCTAAGATAAAATAACAATCTCTTTTTTCTTCTTCATGTTTATATCCTTCCTACTTTTGTGCAGTCCTCCCTATCAAATTATAGGAGAAAACTTTAAAGTAACAGAGCTATATACGATTAATCTTTGATCTTGGCAGGTTTAAATACAAGAAGAATCAGAGAAAAGCATTATTCCATATCCTACAATTTGGTACTTCAAGTTTCTGTCGGTCAGCTAGACGATGAAACGAGTCTTTCTACAAAAGATAATTAAACAATCTCTGTCCCACAAGGTCTTGGCTTGAAAGTCCCTGCTTTTTATATATATTTTTTGAAACTCCAGCTTTTTATATTTAAATGTTAATTAAATTTTTTATATTATTATTAATAATTAAACTATTTTTCTGCTTCTTTTGAAATATAAATTTCATAATTTAGTTTTTAATGTGATAAATGAAAAAGATCTTTTACATTTTACTGTAATCACATCCGGCCTAGCAGCATGTCCAATTTTGCTACAAAGATTAGTACACAAGTAACATGTGTAAAGAGAAAAACTTAGAAAGCTAGTTGATAAAGGAAAAAAAATATTATATATATATGTAAAGGCTTCTATACATGTAACGTGTGTAAAAAAGAGAAAACCTAAATCTAAATAAAAAATATTTGGGAAAGGGAGATGAGATAAGTGAATATACTCATATGCCAACATCAAGACATTTAGTGTCGCAGAGCAAGTGATCATAAATGTGTGTGTGTGTTTCTCAACAAAAAAAAAAAATGATAGATTAGGATAAGCATTGAGTAGATAGCATTAAGTCAATGAGTTTTGGAGGACCTCATACTTAGAAATAAAAAAAAAAAAAAATATAGAGATAAAGTTACTCTTCCATTCACCACCAAGAACAACAAAAGAGAGAAAACTTTGCAATGGTAAAATAAAACATGAAGAAGAAGATCAAAGAGAGAAGGAGAGTAAATAAAAGTCAACTTGAGATGAATGTTGAAAAGAAAGTGGTTAATATACAACCGATTTATGAGCAACTAAAAAAAAAAAAAAAACCTGAAAAGATAATCAAGATGGAGAGCAGCAAGGTAAGCAGAAAAGATGGGTAGATATTCCTTCAAGGATGAAGATAAATATAAAGTTTATTTATTTAATTTTAGAGATTAAGTATTGAACTTTGGATTTCATTAATTAACTTGTCCATGCTCCATAAAACTAGTATTAATTTTAATTTTGAATTTGAATTTGTTAGACTCTTCAACTTCTGCTCTTGGGAGGGTAAAAATTTGTACAATCTTAACTACGGTAGATAGAATTCAAATTTAAGATAATTCACAACATTCAATGAGGAAATTAAAGTTTTTGTGGAATTTTTTTTTTTATTCCTAGGTTTTTTTTATTTTAAATAATACTTAATTTTTATTGATTAAATTTTTTGTGACAAAATTTTTTTTTCCCTAAGTGAAAAGGCCTTAATAGAGGGGACCTTCTTCCATTTGGGAGCTTAGGCAATTGCCTCAGTCTCCTTTGAGCCAACCTTGGCATTATTATACTTTTTATAAGAACATGAGTTGAATAGTTGTGATGAACACACCTCCCTCTCTTCCTTGAGCTATGGGATGTATATAAGTTTATTTATTTATTACTATTATTTTTTAAGGGTTGGTGTCCACTTCCCCTCCAGTTGATTAAAAGGAAGGATTTGTAAGGTGCTTGTCCCAAGGTTGTATGGTGGATTTAATGTAGAAGGAGTGGTGTTAGGTTAGAGCATTAAATGTCAATTTGACGGGTAGACTTTTCTCCGACGCTTATATCAAGTTCGATGGGAGTTCTGGGTACCCGGCTCTTAAAGTCCTTAATTGTATAATGGTTAAAATTTAATTTAGTTCCTTGACTTTTTCAATTGTACAATTAGTTATATAATGGTTAAAATTTAATTTAGTTCCTTAACTTTTACTTCAATTGTACAATTAGTTATATAATGGTTAAAATATAATTTATTTCCTTAAATATTGCTTCAATTATTAAATTACTATCTAAGGTTTAATTTTTGTCAATTTAGTCCCTAAGTTTGTTGTTTCGTTGATTTCATTAACTTAATTTGGTGGCTGCAGAGGATCATTGCAAAGTTTGTGAGGAAAATTGGGGATGAGTTGTCCAATGCTGCCACACAAACTCTTCCCTATGGTGGTATTTGGCAAGTGGGATTGGAGAAATCTAACAAAGAATATTTTGGTTTTTTGATGGTTAGCAACTTAGTAGGATTTTGTTGAATACAATTCTATTTGTTGTGAGTACGTATTAGTCTTCATATATGAAGGAAATTCAAATTTCCATGTTCTTGTATTTGATTAGACTGCCACTGAAATTCAATATCCAGTGATCAAGAATTGTAAATTGAAAATGAGTCAATATGATCATTTTGTCCAAATTTGTAATTAGCAGATGATATCATTTAAACTTTTTTTTTAAATTAAAAATCTAGTTGAAAGCATTTATGAGATTCGTCATTTAATAGATCTTATTTTTTGATAAGTATTACTTAAAAAAATTATATTTAAAAAACTTAATTTACTAACAGATTTGTATAGATCATAGGACTGGGTTCTATTGACTCATTTTGACAAAGTATGGGAATAAAATTGGCAAAAATTAAACTAGAAGGGCTCATTTGTCATTTGACAATTGAAGTAAAAATCAATAGACTAAATTTTAGTCATTTTGTAACAATAAAAATATCTTCTTCCTTTTTTTTTCGGTAAAAAAATGCATTGAAACAAATATACACTTCTAAAAATTTGAATAAAATCATGGAAAAGTAGAAGTGAAATGACCATAAAGGGTGTGAAAATTATTTGATGCATCATTGCACTAGGTTTGCTTATTTTCTTAAAGGTGAGTCAAAAATTAACTTTAAACAATAATATAAGTTGTTATTTGATGAAAATTTTTTGTCTCACCTTTAAGCAAATTAATTGGAGTAGTGCATTTGACTAGCTTATTTGTGGTCAATTTATTTTCTTAAAATGTGAGATAAAAAACGACTTTATGTAACAAGTTACTTTATTTCTTATTTAAAAATTTTTGTCACACATTTAAGCAAATAAACTAATTGTAGATAGTTTCTCAAAAAAAAAAAAAAAAAAACTAATTGTAGATAAGCTGATCAAATGCACGCAGAATCCTACACCGTTGATTTGAATTCTAAATATTTCTGTTAAAAACACCAAAAGATGCTAACCAGTTGAATTACAAACTCTTGGCCCTAAGTTAAAAATCTTGTAAAATACAATGGTTAATATTTCCACGAAGCATTTCAATGTGCACAAACTATTAAAAAATAAAGACAGTGAATATGTGCTAAAGAATTGAAGGAGGTGGCTAAGGAGTGGAGACCAACCCACATGAGACTAGACTCTAGACCTGCCAAATTTTTCTCATTGACATTTCAAAACAAATGATGCTAATACTGACAAGTGACAATCACCAAAGAGAATGCTAGTGAAACAAAATATCAGAAAAAGAGGTCCTTATCTTATCTGTAAAGCAAAATGCCAATTCCTAGCTTCCAGAAATGAACAAAGGTGTGATTTAAAGAGCATTTGGAAGTTAGTAATCCTTAATGTACTGTAATGTGAAAAATCGAGATTCCAATGGTTGTTTGTGTCCAAACAACATGACCTCTTTCCTTAGAGGCGTGCGATATAGCTGATTTTATCAAGATTTGTAGACCATGACTTAGAAACTTCTGGCTGCTGGACTCGGCGTGCTCAATAGGTCAATAGGTGACAACCGCAAATTCATGCGGTCACTAGGGGAAGGGAGCCACCTCAAAAATTGATGGGACTAATTCAGTTATCATATTCTAGCCTCTTCCTAAATATGAACGTGTATATTCAAAGAAATCCTGGGCAAAATTTAATTACAAACTTAGTTGTATTCAATAATTACAACTCTTATTATAAAAATTAACATGACTACAAATTTTGAATATCTGACCATAGGATTACATGATATTTATGTTCTTAACATGCATGTCAATTTCTGTATTAATTGGATGTTATTTACTATTCCATTTATAAACTTATTTTTTATGCATAATTTTAGACTATAAAAATTTGAAATTTAAACATTTGATTGATGAGTTAATTATTGATCTTTGTTCTTTTATAAATTTTATAAATATGGAAGATATAAAAAGAAAATGTAATTCAATAGTAGATTTGTCAAAATTTATATCCAATAAAAATATATTGAATAGAGTTGTAATTATTGGCAACTTTGTTCTTTTCTTATTTTGTGATAATGGGAGGGAAAAAGAGAGAGGAAAGATATGATAGTTTATGTGGTTTGGCCATGTGGACTACATCCATTGGACAAGTGCTCAAACCACTAGATTTTCTTATTTACTTTTCTTGATAATATTTTACAATGAAATCTATATTTGCATATTTGTAATGGAGATTATGTACAAAATTCAATGATATAATTCAAATTTAAATTGTATATTGAGTGCTTCAAAACCACAATTTTTTTAACAATCAATTTCCTGATTTATTGTTTCTCAAAAAAAAAAAATTTCCTGATTTATTAGCTAAGCCCACAAATTTTTCTTGACTTTTTTTTTTTTTTTTTTTTTTTGAGAATCCATTATCATCTTGACTTGGTCTTCAATAACATTGAAAGTAAATTGTACTTTTCTAATATACTTATATATTCTAACATCCCCTAAGACTCAAGTTGAGGTGTTACCAAAACTTGTTATTGAAAGTAAATTATTATTTTCTAATATACTTATATATTCTCACATCCCCTAAGACTTAACTTGAGGTTTCACCAAAACTTGAGATTGGAAGGAAAGTTTTCAATTTACAAAAATCCTTAATGTTCATTGTTTACTTGTATTGTTTTGGAGTGTTAATTAGGGACATCAATTTTCAATCCTAGGCAAGGCGCAAGTCTTCACTTATACATAAGATCTACTAAGTAAACACTAGATTCGAGACTCAATACACAACCAAACATAACACAAGACACACATACAATCCAATTCAATTCAATCCAATCAATTTGACTCCACACAATTTAAAGAATCGTTATATTCCCCACTTAAATTTCTAACACCCTCGTTAAAGTCCCTGTTGTGCTGCAATACCCTTGAGCCACATGATGTACTAGGTTTGTTTTGATTCTATTTGTAATGATATGAAGAAAAGGTAGCATATTTGTGTCTATACCCCAAAAGGACTCGTCAAGTTACATTTTTGGGGCTCGTCGTAATCACTTAGAGCATTAGCATTAGCATGTGTAAAATCTTGAAAAATAGAAAAAGTTGCTCATTTTACACATTTTGAGCAAATAAAACACCCACATTAGTGGGTGTAAAATTGTGCATTTATGCATAATTGCTACAGTAACCGTTTATATATGCACGGTTACTGTAACTGTGCATATCATTATTTTATTTTTTTTCTCTCACCTCTCTTCTTTCTCCATCTAACTTTTCTCTCTCCCTCTCCCTCTCCCTCTTCCTCTGAATCGGACAAAACTGATCAACCACCGACCATTGTGCAACCACCACCGCAACAGCACCACCCACCGTCGCAACCTAGCAACACCCACCATCACCATCACAACCAATCACAACACCTTATAATCTAACACAAAATTGACTCAAAAATCAACAGAAAATTAAACTAAAATCAACAAAGAAATCAACCCAAAATAAACAAAAACACAAACCAAATTCAAAGGAAACCCAGAAAACCCACTTTGCCTCAACCCAGAAAACCCGTTTCACCTCGACCCAACTTCATCTCAACCCATTTCCCCTCAACCCAAAAAACCCATGTTCGGGTCATGGGTGAGATCAAGTGAGCTATCAACTCAAAAAACTAGTGATTCTGTCTTGTTGCCGATCAGATTGCAAGAGAGAAACGTTGGGGTTTTGGCTGAGTCAGATTGAGAAAAAAAAAAAGAAGGTAAAGAGTAGTGGTGGGTTGAGGGTGGTTCAAATTGAGAGAGAGGATGGCGATGAATGGAGCGAACGGAGAAAACAATGAGAGTGTAAAATACAGAGGACAGAGAAAACAATGAGAGTGTAAAAGAAAACATGTATTCTTTTATGGGTTGAGGGAAGGGGAGAATACAGAGGACAAAGAAACCAAGACAAGCCGATGAGAGAGAATCGGAGAAATTAAAGGTAAAAATAAAAATAAAAAATGATTATTTAATTAAAATAGAGTGTAAAATAGACAGACTGATGTGGTTGTTTTGTAAAAATAATTGTGTAAAATAGAAAAAGTAAGTTCTTAGTGTAAAATAGACAGAAAAATTTAGACTAACTGATGTGAATGCTCTAAGCTCAAGATCTACCTAGTAAATATCCAATGTGGGACTTAGCTCAAGCTATCCATAGGTTAGTTGGAGCGGTCAACTTGGCAACCAAGCTGGTCTTAATGGTTTTGGGATCACGCAAATTGTTACCAACCTCAGGCATATGGATCATCAACTCCCACAACTTGAGAGTTACAATCACCAAATCGATTAAAATCAAGTGAGATTTGGTGGCATTGACACATAGTGATGTAGCTATCATATCCAGTGGACTCACAAGTTTGGGTAGAGATCTCATCAAATTTGCAAACCATGTTGGCACACGATGAAGAACAAAAACTCTTGGTGAAGGGAGAAGGAGGAGTTATCATATTGGTCAGAGTCAGATTTCAAATCATGAAACCTATCACTCAACCTGAGATCGTCAGGTTTTCTTGGTACACACCCACCATTGACCGATCCAATGATTAAACCTGATGGCCTTTGGTTCGGATTCCTCTCGATCAGAAGCTTTTGTTAGGTTTGGGTCAGGGTTGGACAACCTTAAACTCAACACATACCCACACATCTCACTTATACAAAAATAAACACAATTAATATAAAAAAAAAAAAAAGATTTATCGAACTTTTACCTTTTGCTAATTTAAAATTGGATGTCTAACTACAGATAAAGCTTTGCAAGTTCTCAGAGATCATAAATTCTCATTTCTGTTAGAAGAATTTTGAACTTCTCATGTTCCTTTATACAATACGACCATGTTTGAACAATAAATTTAGGATCAAAATAAAAATTCACAAAAATTTTTACACTACTTCCAAATTTATCTATCAACTCACATAAAAGGGTTATCAAAAGAATTTTTTTTGTGACTTTAGAACGGCTCATGTTGAAATCTTTGTAATCTTGAATTATTATTTATGGCTAGCTATTCTTGCCGCATACTAGCAAAATGTATTTTCTACAAATGGAACATATTTATGATGAAAGAACTACACTCATACGTTGCTTTGGTATACTTTATTTCAATTAGTTTAAAAAACTAGTTAAATAAAAAAAATTGTATTTATTAAAATTAAAAATAAAAAGTTGTGCAAAAACAAATTTAATTTTACGAAAAAAGAAAAAGAAAGCAAAACCATTAAACCATGCTGTTAGGACAAAAAAATAAATATATTCACATGTGTGAGCATGTGAGTCAAATTGTCCACCAAAGTGTGACTTGAGAGGGCTGGATCTTATTTTACATGGCCCAAATAAGCAAACTTGCAAGGCCCATTATAAAAGAAAATAACACAGTACACTTTTTGGAGGTCCACGTAACTGAAGGCTTTTGTAAAAGTGAGCATGTGAGTTAGTTATCCACTAAGTCAGAATACAATAGAAGTTACCAAAATATAAGGAGGGAGCAGTAACTGTTTTTGTCTACTATAAATAAAGATTAAAAATATTATTAGAGGGGCACAACAAAAAATCTGACAAACTAGATTCACATACCTAGTCAACGGAAGGATAACTTCATGTTTGTAAGTGCGTTTGCTTCACATGAATTATCTAAGGATAGTTTTGTTATTTAACTTAGGAGTTTGTGTGATTTGAACCTTTCTTATTTGTATGAACTTGAATTGTGAAATAAAATATCTACATATTGTGATCACATTGCTTGTTCCCTTGTTTTTCTTAGTTGAATATTTTGTACTTTTAAAGTCCTATTAATTTAGGCAGTGGCAGAGCCCATCATTTTGGTGTGAAGTTTTGTCTTCCAAGTACTTATTTTTCAAGATAGTTTGTATTCTCACAAACACATGCTATGTGAAATTGTGAATGTGACTAAGAATTCATCAACATGAGTCATGCTCTCTCCCACGAATAGAAAAACTATTTTGGCTTTTTATTTTTGTTATTGTATATTGTGTCGAAAGAAACAATCTATTATTTTAAAGAAATTTGCTTCTTAATTGAAATCATGGAAAATGTCTTTTTAAGTATGATAATCCCACACAAAAAAATAAATAGATAAAGAGAAGTGCCTCACGACCGAATGGAAATTCCTTCGTAAGTTCTTGATAGTACTCTCCTTCCTAAGGTAAGTTACTAAAGTTCCATCGTTGGGTGAGTTATAAGTTTGCCTAAGGTAGTCTCTCCAAAGCATAATATTTTGTTTATTAGCTGCACAATGTTCGAGTCGATAGAAACGTTAAGCACACAGTATCTCCATCTTTTAGGTCATAGAATATGATTATTTTTTGTTAAATTTCAGCAAGAAATGTTTTTTGTCGTTGTGGACAATTACATGTAGGGGAAAGTGTGACCATCAATGTTGTGTTGTGCAATAATGTACAAATATAAGACAAAATATGTGTGTGAATATTGAAACCTATCTATTATAGGAAATTCACTTCCTAGATGATCTCTTTGTACTTTGTAGTCAGGAAATAATATAGAGTAATATACTAATATTTAGTCCAAGATTATTTGCCTTCTTTATTTATGATCATAATAAAAAGGAAGAACAAGAAGCTTTCTTATTCCATGCATAAAGTGCTCATGATATGCACTCTTTAGTTGAAATTAACTTGGAACTTAGGCTGCTTGTTTCGTAGAGAAAGCCCCCAGTGTTTCTCAAACTCTGGATTTTTCTGATTCTCATCAAACATGGCAAACACATAAGTTTCTGTAGGCCTTCCAGGCTTCTTTGGAGTTCCTCCCTTCACATGTTGAATCAAATTGTTGATGTAAGTTCTTTCATTATCAAGTGTTGTCGCTGTCCCTCCAGCTGAAGGCCAACCAGTCTCCGATATAACAATCACCAAAGACCCCCCACCGGCCCTCTCTAAAGCCGTGTAAACAGCATCGAGAATGGCATTGAAAAGGTTGCGATAACTGACTGGGGGATCACTCACTACAGTTGAAGGATCAGTGAAAAGATCATAGTCAAGGCGGATGCTATTGAGGTTATCCTTGTAACTAATATAAGGGTACAAGTTAACAAGTAATGGGGACTTGTTGTTCACTAAGAAGCTGATGATAGGATCAAGAAATGGTCGAAATTCGGGCTTGAGGGAGCCATTTGATGGAGGGTAGGATACTTTTAGGATTCCGGTGTCAACGGCAGTGGAAACTTTGATTTGGTTGCCAAGGCCAGCAGTGGAAATTGCATTTTGTATGTTTCTCAAGGCAGGGACAACAAACCTTGCATTTGGACCTAAGGGGTCTACTTCATTTCCAACTGCAATGTTTTTGAATTTGACATTGCCATAGTTTTTCACATGGTTTTGGATCCATGTGTTTGCATTGGCTTGGTTGGAAGCAATGTTTCCAAGCTGGCCATTGGGGACACCAAGGATGAGCTCAATATTGGCGCCTATGAGGGCTTGTAGAGCAGCTTGGTTTGGACCATAGAGTCTCATTCTTCGGATGTTATATTGGTTGTAAAGCGCTACCACTTCTCGTTGTGGTGGTAGGTTGCCAAGCATTCCATAACAAACACCTATTTGGGCACCTACAGTACATCATACAAGAAGTCAGTAATTGTACACATGTTCTTTCTGAACAAATCTTTTTGAGTAGGGATGACCATACCCATTGGATAATGGATATCCAACCCTACCCGATCCAAATATTCCGGGTAATACCCGGTTCTTCATGGATAAAGCTTAACCAGGTAGGGCATGGATATTACCCGAATTGTTTGGGTAGGGTATGGATATTATCCAAACCCGACTTGTACTAAAAAAAACCTAAACCTCTCTCACCGTCACTCACACTCTCTCTCTCTGGCATTAAGATTAGCTTTGGCGGAGCAGAGAGAGTATGAGATTTTGATACATTCATGAGTGAGTGGGTATAACAGAATGCAAAAGATTAAGAGAGAGATAGAAACTCACTTGCTACCAATAAAATGACGACGTGCTATGGAATTCCCTTTCTCCTAACCTGGAGCCAAGCTTTTTCTTTTAACCGGCGTCGTTTCTTATACACTTCTCCACACTCGCTCTCCTCTTCTTTATCTTCAATACCTTGGACACCGCTCTAACTTCAGCTCTTTATTTGTCCCTCACTCACCACAGGAAAGAAATTTTTATTGTTTATTTTTTTAAAATCACCGAGATTCAATATAAAAACAATTTTTTCTTGGATTTTTTTTAATTTTTAATTTTTTATACACACAACAAGAATGGAGATGTCTTTGGGATACAAACTAGCATATAATTTTTTTTTATTGATTAGTTTTTTCTTTTTAAAGATTGGTTAGTTTTTACGTTAAAACGTTTTGAATTAAAAAAAAAATTAAATGGGTTTTGGGTTTCTGGTAGGGTATGGATATCCATGGATAATATATTCGGGTAAGATTCGGATATGGATACTAATGGGTATTGATATTCGGGTATCCATGGGCAAACTATTGGGTAGGGTATGGGTATACCCGATCCATACCCTACCCATGGCCATCCCTATTTTTGAGGATGTTGTATTAATTAAACTACTAAGTTACCCGTGCGATGCATGGATAGTTTTGTAATATTTTATGTAAGACGGTTTTAGATAATATTGTATATATATTATAAAGAAAAAGTAAACTAAATCAAAGTAAAATAATATATACATTTTGAGATATTAAAAATTAGTTTAGTAGCTTCACTGTATATTTGTAGCCTTCTTAAGGTAAGATTATTATAATTTTTTTAAATCATAAAACAAAAATAAATGCAAAAAAGTAATGAAACTATGAAAATCAACTAATTTGTGTTGTGTTCTCATAAAAGTACGTCCAACTCTCTGACTGTCTTCCACTTATCGATAGTGCGACATTAAGATATGGTGTGGGCAAGTGTGCATGTATGTGTCTTATAGATAATTTAAAATTAACCATGGTATAATATGACTTTACATTCCACACCAAATATTCTCTCTACTTATATACCCAAAGCAAAAACTATCCAATCAAATTACCTAAACCTAAATTATATTTAAGGCCCTAATTAAAAAAAAAAAAAATTTACTCGTAGGGGTTTTGGTGTCTTGATGGTGGTGAGAGGCTAGTATAATGGAGGTGATGATCCTTCAGAATTCTTTTTCTCTCTCTTTCAAATGTTTTGTTAGTCTCAAGTCTTTTATTTTCGTTATATATAGTGAAATAATGCGTTTTATTTAACAATCCACACATTTTTGTGTCTCTCTATCTCTCTCCATGGCCTTATCCAGTTAATTATTACTATTAGTCCTTACTTCTTCTTCTTCTTCTTCTTCTTCTTCTTCTTCTTATTATTATTATTATTATTATTATTATTTTCTTTTAAAAAAAAATACTAAAATAGTAGATATGCTAAAAGACATGAAGAATAGAGAAAGGTGTGGTGTAAGCTTAGGCAATTAATGACATATTAATGAGATAACAGTAAAATTAGTTAATGTTAACTTTTGGGTAATAGTAAAAAAAACTTAATGAAAGAGGTAAAAAAAATGTTAAATGCAAAATTAGAGCACCACTTGGCAGGACTTCATGCACTTTCATATGAAGTCTTTCCTTTTATATATATATTATTGATTAGGAATAAAAAACTATGAAGGTATGGAATAAGATCCTCTAGAGTTTTTAGAGTAACTCTACCACAAAGTTCCTAAAATGACATAGCGAAATCTAATCCATTCATTTCAAAATGAATTCATTAGATATTTAGGAACATCGTAGTAGAGTTATGTAAGAAACTTTTAACGATCCTAATCTGAGGGCCTAGAAAAAGGATCATGATCCCACAAATGCTAAGATGGGGTTAAGAGAGATTTTAGGACACACATATGGTGCAAATTGCGAGAGACCTGTTTTGTCTAAGCTAGCCATCAGCATGGCAAATAGTAGTGGCGCTATGGAAATCATGGAAGGGCTTATAGTACTAGCAGAATGGGATTTAGCCATTGAGCAATACTGATGAGAAGAGGAAGAATGCCCCAAATTTAAAACCACCAAATGACAAAATCTCACCATGAAACTTTCAATAAAACATGCAACAACATTTTTTCCAAGCCAAGAAACCAAAGAAAAACTGACCTTGGTGTCTACATGACAATATGGAGCATGGGTCTTAGGGTTTTGAAGAAGTCCATCATCATCATTCCACTCAAATGTTGGATCATATTTCTTACCATGAGAAGCTAGAAATGAAGACCCTTTGGAAGAAGAAGCCATTTTGATGCAAAGAAAATGGGTTTTGAAAAATGGGTTTCACCAAAATGGGTATATGATGAAAATGCTCAAAACTCAAGGAACTAAAGAATTATTGATAGAGATGGATGAGGAAAACTTGAGAAGCTTAGAAAAGTGTTTTTTATGAGAAGAGATGATGAAATGAAGAAGAAATCCAAGGGGAAGAAGAGAGTGAATAGTGACAATGGAGGAAGAGAGGTGGAGAAAGATGAAACAAAAGAAAAAAAGAGAGACAAAAGAGAGTGGGGGGCCAAAAAATTCAGCCTCCACACTTAAGAGCCAGCAAAACTTGAGTCAACTTAGTCAAACTGAGTTGACTCAGTCAACCCTTAAAAAAAAATTTGGACTCCAATTCTCAAAATTTCCACCTCCACATCATAAAAAAAAAAAAAAAATCATATTTTTCTCATAACCTCCAGTTTTCAAAGAAAAAAAAAATTCAAACCCTAGGTTTCATGATCAAAATTTCAAGTCTTACTTTTCAAAATTCCAAATCTTAAAATTTCAAATTTCATTTTCCAAATTTCAAATCAAAATCTCAAAGTTTTAAATTTCAATTTCAAAACTTTCTCAAAATCAAATCTTTCTCAAAAATAAAATCTTTTTCAATCAAAGCTTTTCTTGACAAAATTCAAAATCAAGAGTAAGCAAATAAAAATCACCCATCTCAGAAATGGTAGGACATTGAAATAGCTATTAGCTAAAGTCTAACTCTAAATTTTCCCTTTTTTACAGAAAGCAACTCTAGGTTGAGGTAGAGGAGATCCCCTTGATCATCAAATTATCAAAGTAGAGAAGATCCCTTTGATCATCACTCCAAAGCTAGATCAAGGTAGAGGAGATCCCCTTGATCATTAGATTATTAAAGTAGAGTAGATCCCTTTAATCATCATTCCAAAGCCAGATTGAAGTAGAGGAGAACCCTTCGGTCATCATTTCAGTTCCAGATTATCAAAGTAGAGGAGATCCATTTGATCATCATTCCAAAGCCAGATCGAGGTAAAGGAAATCTCCTTTGATCATCAGATTATCAAAGTATAGTAGATCCCTTTGATCATCATTCCAAAGCCATATCGAGGTAGAGGAGATCCCCTTGATCATCAGATTGTCAAAGTAGAGTAGATCCCTTTGATCATCATTCCAAAGCCAGATCGAAGTAAAGGAGAACCCTTCGGTCATCATTTCAGTTCCAAATTATCAAAGTAGAGGAGATCCCTTTGATCATCATTCCAAAGCTAGATCGAGGTAGAGGAGATCCCCTTTGATCATCAGATTATCAGAGTATAGTAGATCCCTTTGATCATCATTCCAAAGCCAGATCGAGGTAGAGGAGACCCCCTTGATCACCAGATTATCAAAGTAGAGTAGATCCCTTTGATCATCATTCCAAAGCTAGATTGAAGTAGAGGAGAACCCTTCGGTCATCATTTCAGTTCTAGATTATCAAAGTAGAGGAGATCCCTTTGATCATCATTCCAAGGCCAAATCGAAGTAGAGGAAATCCCTTCGGTCATCATTTCAGTTCCAGATTATCAAAGTACAGTAGATCTCTTTGATTGTCATCCCAGCAACTCCAGATCTAAGTGGAGGAGATCCCTTTAATCGTTATTTTAGCAACTCCAGATCGAAGTAGAAGAGGACCTTTGATTGTCATACAAGACAACTCCATTTTCAAGATCAAGATTAAAAAATCCTTTGGTCACCCCAATTGCAAAGAATCATGTCCAGAGTCATCAACCACCAGCTAAGTCTGATATTTTCATTCCTTTTGTCAAAAGATAAGGCTAGTTCTATGTTCCAAGGTTTTAGGTTCGATGGCTAGGTGATTTTTGAAAATTCAACCTCAATTAAATCATGGTCGCTAAAATCAGTGTCTTTGTTTTACACTGACATTCTCTTTTCAAGCTCTGTCAATGAGAGGCATTTTTTAGACACTCGATTTTGCACCCATGATTTAATCGAGGAGAATGACTCAAATGACCATCCATGTACCAACAAAAAAAAAATCATAATTGCATCACATGCATCATTCTGTTCTTGCATCACATGCATTAATTTGTCTTTGCATTACATGCATCATGTCATTCATTACATATCATCATAATAACCTTGAGATTCTAACGGTCACAACGGTGTTTCTGGTTTCTAAATTAGACCATCGGATCGAAAGATATCGCATGATCAAGTTTGCACGGTCCATATGCATTGTGTCTAGGAGGAGTCGACCACAAACGATTAATTTAAATTAATTCTGATTGGTCAAACAATTAAAATAAATTAATTAAATAATTTTGTGATTGATTGATAATTAGTGTTTAAGATAGAGATGCATGCATAGGAATAAAATGGATGGTTGGATAACAATAAAATTGAGGATAATCTGAACTTTTTCAGGATTTATTTTAAAAGATTTATCTATAAGATAATTGTTCAAGATAATGGTTCTTAAAAAGCCTGAATTATCCAAAAAAGAGATAAAAAATCATAAATGGAGGATGAAAACGTGTTTAGATATAAGGACCGGCCAAAAAACCCTAGAAAGAGAGTCCAATTAGCACCCGAACACGAAAGCGCGTTCGGACTCCAATAGCCAATTTGGCACTTTTTGAGTGCCGAATTTTCCTTAGTTGGGTTTTGGCCCAACGGCCTTCGGGTGATGATAAAGCACACCCTTTTTAACCTTTTCGCAAAAAGATGCGTTCGGATTCAAACCCTAATCGTCCATACCTATTTTTAAGGGATTTTTGACCTCTATAAATAGGGGCTGAACCTCATAATTCAAGATCTTTTTGCTACGCTTTGAGAGGCATACGTTTTTGGCTCTCAAATCCCTCATATTTCCTAATCCCTTCTCTAAGTGTTCCTGCCTAAATTAGGGTTTTTAGGTTTCAAAGAGAATTGAACAAATTTCTTTGAACCCTAAAACATCCTTTCAAGGACAAAGTGTGCTCATGCAAGAGGTTGTTCTCTAACCCTTTTGGTTTTATGCTTTTCTTTATCAAGATGATGCATGTTTAATTGTTTTAGATATTCATATTTTACCATGATCAATTTAGTTCATGCAAATTTGTTCTTGATTTCTTTGTTGTTGATATAATCTGTTTCCTAATCTTAAAGATCTACATGTGAACAATTCTTTTTCTCAAAATAAAAAATAGATCTGCATCTTTATAAGATGTAGATCTGAATTTTTCCCAAAATAAAAACAAATCTGCATCTTTATAAGATGTAGATCTGACTTTTTCTCAAAATAAAAACGGATCTACATCTTTTTAAGATGTAGATCTGAATTTTTCTCAATTAAAAAAACTGATTTGTATCTTTCTTAGGTACATATATGATTTTTTTAACATATGTAGATTTTTGAAATAAAGAAAAAGATTAAACATGATTGTGTCTGTGTTTGTTGCATAAATTTAAATTATGAGTGAAACTCTCTTCTTAAAGAAAAATCCTTTTCATTTTTTTTAACATATTAAAAAACAAGTCTGATTTTTCTGTTATCAAAACCATTTTTACATATACAAAACAGATCTAATCTTTTACAAAACTCCAAAACCATTTTTTTTATCTCTTAAAAACAGATCTGAATTTTTTAAACCAACCAAAAGACTTTGTTTTTATTAAATAAAAACAAATCTGAATTTTTTCCTTTAAAAACCACTTTTTTTCTACATACTACAAAACAAATTTGGTATTTTGACAAATCAAAAATCAATTTATTACCAACCAAAATAATCTGATTCTTTTCAAAAGAAGAGACTTCATTCATAATAAATTTGTGTGATTTAATTTTTATTTCACATGTACATAACATATCATTCATATCATGCATAAAATGGTACATTGGTCATAAGAGTCTAGAAGACCAGACTTTTTTTGGGCGGAATGGGTGCCTAACACCTTCCCATTCCGTAACCTAGCCTCTAGATTTAGGTCTTTGGCTAAGCAGATCTAGTCTTATCTTTATTTATTTTGGGTAGATTGTAACTAGGACAAAAAACCATGTATATTTGGTAGATTGTAACTAGGACTCAAAGCCATGTAAAATTCAAAATTTCAAATTTGTATTTTTTATTCAATCAATGAAATGAAGCAGTGCAGTCATGTATTGTATTTTTAATTAGTTTTTCTTATTTTTTGTACATAAAAAATAAGTAGCGACTTCACACCATTTACCCAAAAAGAGAGGTACCCTAAAAAGCACACAAAAAATCTCTCCTTTTTGAGAGGCAATTTTCCCGATCTCTCACAGTGGCAGTACAAACAAATCACCAACTAAAATAAAATGCAGCGGAAAATAAATTTGACAAGATGATTTGTTTTCGAATGTGGAAAACCTCCAAGGCAAAAACCCCACCGGATGATATTAAGGTCACCACTCCCGAGAATTCACTATTATCACAACAAACGGTTACAAGTAAAGGAATCATTGTACCTTATACCAACCTACAGTTGAATCCTTATTCCAAAACCCAATTGGACTTGTTCTGTAGTGACAATCTCTCCTTTTAATGCACGACTCTCAATATGTGACTAACCAATAGATGCGCGATCCCAGTACGCTACTTAATCACCAACTTAAGAAGGATGTTGGCTGCAAAGTTTTTTAGTTCATCACACGATGAAGATCACGAAGTTGCTTGGTCACAAAACCCTACGGTATACAAACATAACAGCTTCTTCAAGAGAAAGATGAACTAGGGAAAATTAGGTTTCCGGTCACAATTTTCATGAACAACTCTTTGCTTCACACTCGTGCAACTGTGCTCACTATGACAGCCCTTAAAATAATCTTTATATATATATTTAGGGTTGTGAGAAAAGAAAGCCTAAACACATACTCACAGATTGGAATGAAATCAGAACTAAAAATCTAATTTTCATAATTCTCGGTAGATACCCTATCTATCGAGCAACTATCGAACTTCAGGCTTAGACAACTTTTTAAATCTCGATAGATACTAGCTGTCGATCTTTAAAACTCAGCACTTCATCACTTGATTTTTGGACAAACTTACATGGCTTTAACACTTGAACTTGAAACCTTATTCCTTGAAGCATTAAACACATCGTAGATCTACCCAATTACAAGTAAAGTGCGTTTTGTCAAAAAATTAGCCAATACATGATGACATATGTTCCTAACATGAATCACATATGTCCTAACACTAAAGTTGAGTTGGAAGCCCACTCCCCCCTCCCCCCACCTTTTTTTTATTTTTTATTTTTATTTTTTATGGTTGTGGGATTTAAATTAGCTTAGGGAGGCACTTACTATCCATCTACTCATAAGAACCAAGGCTTTTTAATTATTGGTTTTTTTTAGAAAAATGGCAACCTTAAGTTTTGTTCTTGGTTGAATAATAGGATTAACTGCTTTAATGATAAATTTGTATAATGTTTTTTACCAATCTCACTTTTTTGTGTTTACTAAAGGGAAACACCCCTGTAATTAACCTACTAAAAATTTGTGGGAACTAGTCAGATTGCTCTAAAAGTAGCTGACCTACTTATTATAGTTTAAGGTACTTATTTCAAGCTTTATGGAAATTCGGGATAATGTGGCAAATATAGCAATCTAGATTAGTGTTTTTAGTTTTGTTTGTGACCAGCACATAGGCTTGATCATAGACCTTTATGACACGTTTGGTAGACTGTAATAGACACTGTAATGTAATAGATTTTTTTATGGCATAACTATTCGGTTGTTTGGTTATGTTTTTATTACAATGAATAGTTATTCCTTATGAATAGCTATTCTTCAAAACGAAAAATAACTATTCCTTATCAAAAGTACTGAATATCTATTCTTTCACGTTATGTAATAACTTTTTTTTTTAAATTCCTAAAAAACCATTAGTTGCCACATCTTCAAAAGGAAAGAAAAAAAAATTTCCTTATTGTTAATTATTAGCTTTATTTTGAACACCCTAAAATAATTGTATTTTAGGAAATTTGACTTAGAAATGATTTAATTACACCTTCTTTTTATACTCTACTAAATTGTGGATGCATACTCAGGATTCTATTCTTAAATGGTCACCAAACTAATGAATAGTTATACTTATTATTACATTCCAACTTAATGAATTTCTTATAATACTTATTCTTATTCTCATGTAATAATCATTGCAATGTATCAAACGTGCCCTTAGGTTTTACAAGTATTCAAAGCTAACTTTGTAAAATGCAAGTTTAGGCTCTGGAATAAGCCCAAATAGGCTCACTATTTACCTCAAGACCACACTCCTTCAATGTCCCCAAATAAAATATATAAGCTTAGGCTATGTATGAAAAAATAAAATATGATACAAAATGTATAACGGGTCCAAAGAGTACGAAGCTTTTCTTGCATTGGGCTTGTAGAATATTCGCAAAATTTGCCATCAACACTGGGTAATACTCATGCCCAGAACAAAAATTAAAAGAATGGATAATAATGAAATTGTTTATTGTTTTGTGGTTTGAGCATAGAGAAAATGTAATGGTTTTTTATTTCTTAATCCTCTAATCAAATTTTACCTATTTTGTTGAAAATTTTAGTGTCCTAAAAGGAAAATAGTATAAAAATATTTTTCAAATTTCTTCACTCTCTCCCTATTGAGAAATCAACAGAATTTTTAAAATTAAATAAATGAACGGATTGTAAATCCCATCATTTTTAAATATAATCCTTTCATTTATAAATTTATATAAAATAGTGAAATTCTTTATCCAAACACATGGTAATAGAGTTTCGTTTGGCCAAGCCTCTAATGAAGGTCTGACAAAGTCTGTGTCTTTGTCTCTAAGGTCCAACAAGCATTGAAACAATATTTTACAGATAATACATCAAAGAGTACTCAAAATTGATGTTTTTGGTGTTCTTTGCAACTACTCTAATATTACAACAGAGATTTATAATTCATTATCGAATATTTAAAATGATTTTACAAGATAACCAAGCAAAGAATGAAAGTCTGAAGATAAACCAAAGGACCCAACCACACGAGCTATTATGTCTTTCTTCTGAAATAACAGAAGGGAACTGCAGATTAAATTAATTCAATTAGTGTTGTTGTTGAATGCTCAATTCACATCAAGAGGAAGACACTGTTGTAATCTCAAGTTTTAGGATCCTACAGGTTAGAAAAGTGGCTGGGTCCTTCGACATCTAACTACCATATTTGAGTAAAACTCATCCATTCAAGGATCTAACGTGATGCTCTTTTCTCTTTTCAAACGACTGTCTCCTTAATATCAAGACTATCTTATTGAGAATTCCGTCATTTTCGACTAATAACTGCTCAGCTTCATGTTTACCACTGAAAAGTTTCCCTTCTATTAGGTAGTTGCTTCCTTCTTTGACAATGACTCCATGTTCACAAGCTAACTCAAGACCTCAGCTTCACAGCAAAAGCCTCTCCCAAATTGTATCCCCAATTCGGCCTTTTTCATTGAAGGCGCCAGATTGTTTTTCACCACTTGGACGCAAACCCCAAGGCCAGTTACCTTGAATGTAAGTTATTATCAAAAATACCAATAAAAAATATAAACAGAAACAAGTAAAATAAGATTAAAGCAAACACAATAAGTCAAAAGAAAAATGCTCAGAATAGTAAAAAGAAAGAGCAGAAAAAATCCTCTAACAATCAATGAAACAAAATTCGTAAAAAATATGAAAATCCCTGCATAATCCTAGATGCAATAGGCTGCAACCACCTTTCTTGTCCATGGCTAATTTAATTCCTTATTTACCCATCAAATTTAGGAGCTTCCACCATCAAATTTTAAGCAAAGATAAAATTATTGTTCACAAAACAGCAGCGTTCTCAGTATTTTGACACATTTTTCAAGAAAATAGATCTAGGAAGAACATCTACAGCTTACTCATCTGACCAGAATACTTGGCTCTACTGCAAGTGTCAGTCTGCACAAGCTGCTGACAGTGAAATTTTGCGGTTATATATAACCTTCAAATGCTAAATTAATCTTTATTTATCTATTTAACATTTTCCTTTATCTTTCCACTCAGCTTAAGATCTGACTTTATGTTGTTACTATGAAGACAACAAAATTTGAGACAATGACACCATCAATCACAAACCAACACCATATACTTGAAACACAGATCCACAACTCAAAAGAGAGAGAGAGGGGGGATGCCTTTGTCATTATTTGGTATAATATAAAGTCTATACAGACACAAATACAATTTAATAACAAAGTAGCCAATAAAGCCAGTTATTATTAATACTAACTTTCTCTAGAAAGATCAATAGGAAGAGGGAAGCCACTACTGCTCATTAATGCTTCTTATTATCAAAAGTCACAAAAGATAAACCTTTTCCTCAGCCTTGAGTAATCCTGTCCTTATCATCTTCATTCCTACAGCTGCATAGAATTTCAAGGCATTTCCGCCACAGGTGACCTCATCCACAAGTTCAAAACCTTGCCCTGATTTTGGACTTGATCAAGCCTGGAAATAAAAGGTAATACGAGAAGGTAGATGGATTTCATCCTCACTACAACTGATAAAAAAATAACATAAAAATAAAGAGGTTAAAAATGACCAAATATATCGTCTTCAACCTGATTAAGAAAAACAATAAGAGTTTGAGATTTGCATAATGAGTAATTGATTTTTCTAAGTGCTTGGGTCATTATTCGGGATTAAGAAAAACAATAAGAGTTTGAGATTGGCATAATGAGTAATTGATTTTTCTAATGAGCAATATGACCTGTGACACTAAGCCATATCATGAGGTACCCAAATAAGTTCAAGATTGCCCCAATTAAGAGGACCAACCATGGGGGTGTGATCTCGTTGATAAGCCCAGATAGGATTCCAAGGTTTCCACCCATTAAGGTTTAAGATAAGCACACTCGAGGCATGGACTTACTTATGAGGAGGGAGTAAAGTACTTGCAATTTATATGGGAATGTGTATCTTATTTTATATTCTTTCAAGGCCTTTACTGGCATCTATTTAGATGGGTGCATGGTGGGCAGCTGCAATATATCAGTTTTGTTTGAAAAGGTTCATGTAATATACTTATGTCAAAAAAAAAAAAAAAAATTCACACACAAATACATTCAATATGGCGGTGCAGTTTTGTTCTGCCCTCCCAACAAAAAAACACAAAAAAAAAAACACTAAATATTTACAATTATATGTTTTGATATACACATTTTAACACACAAAAATGTAATTTTTATACATTTATGTCATGGAAAGAGAGTGAGGGGGGAATGGGGGATGCCTTTGTCATTATTTGGTATAATAGAAAGTCTATACAGACACATAAATACAATTTAATGCCAAAGTACCCAATAAAGCCAGTTATTGTTAATACTAACTTTCTCTAGAAAGATCAATAGGAAGAGGGAAGCCACCATTTTTATTTATTTAGGTGAACAACAACAACAAAGCCTTAGTCCCAAATCTTTTGGGGTGGGCTATAGATCCGCAACAAATTAATTAGGGTTGGCTATATGTATTCTTTTCCTCCATTCTATGCTATTCAAAGTCATAATCATTGTAACTTCCTTAATTGACACGTCTTTTTTTACTACTAATACAACTACTACTAATATTATTTTTTTGTTCTCATCTACCATTTTTTGTTCTCTCAACTTAAATTAACTCACTCTTTCTTACCTGTGCATTAATCGCTTTCCTCTGAGCATGATAAAAAAATATGTTGTTTTAATTACTCGATATTTTTAGGTTAGATGTCAGTTCCTGTTAGTTCATGTGTTAATAATCGTCAACTTTGGCATTAAAGTCAACGATCAACCATGCAAAAAGTCAATGGTCAAAGTTAACTAGAGGCGGTCAATAGAAGTCAGCGGAGATGACGTCAACAAGATGATGTAAGCGGCTAATGTAAGCCAGTGATTGGATGCTGACGTAAGTTAGGGCTGACATGGCACTGTTAATGTCACGGGTGACATCAGCCTGGGCGACATGTGAGGGTGCGTGAAGGCTTTGATGGTTGCGAGACTTCCACAATTGAGAAGATCGGGGCAAATGGTACAAAACCAGAGACTATGAATGAGAGACGTTGGAGATTCAACGGCAAATGGTTGCAGTGGTGGCTGTGAGGGCGGAAACGACTGTGAGTTTGGAGTAACACCAAAGAGAGACAAGACTGCTAAGAAAATATCTGAACAATTACTCTAATACCATGTTAGAAATACTGAATGAATTGTATTGTATTTCACAAGTAATAAAATATACATGAGTTCTTTTATATAAAAGGTAAAGTATGCAGTACAAGATGCGTGCTATACAAGTAAAATAAGGTGGGCCTACGACCTATAGCCTTTTACAAGTTAATAGTCATATATACACTAATGGTTAAATTTACATGTATAGTTAGACTTTAACCCTATGTTTGGAATGTGGGAGATGAAGGGAGAGTAGAAGAGAGGAAAATGGAAGATGACTAGAATACAATAAATTTTAGTATATTTGCCCACTTTCCTCTCTCCCTCTATCTTTCTCTGTTTCAAACAGTGTAAAAGTATCATACTACCCTATAGCTTTTTATGAGATCATTTTTACCAAATTTGTAATGTAGACTCAATTATACCAAATTTATAATTGGAGAGACATTTAATATATATTATCCACGTATCTGTCATTATCATGCTAAACAAATATCAAGATGATTAAAAATTATTTTCTCTATAAGTTTATAAAATATTCAAAATCATGGTTTTATATATTATGCTTTATAAACAAACTAAAAACATGACTAGAATTGGATATTAAATAATTTTTTACTAAGGTAACATTTGGCATACAATACACAAGAATAGAGAGTCCATGTTACCAATTTTTTGGTTTTCTAAGATTATCTCTCATGTCATACATGTTAAATGTTCCAATAATGTTGCATACACACATAATTTCACAATTTTTTTTTTTTTAAACTTTTGAGGTGACAGGTTATGATTAGTATAATTTCATATAGAAACATAATTGAAATTACTTCATTGTATATTAATCATTACCTGTCACCTAAGCTATTGTGAAATTTTTTGTGATTTTCACTTATCAAAATTGTTCAAGCAATACATGGAATATATATGGTTTATGAGAATTTATAAAGTGATCTTATAGAGGTTTTACTTTGTAAAAAGGTCTAGGGACAACTTTTGCCATAACTTGAGTGGTTGACTATAGTGGTGGAGAAAAGGTGGTGGATTTATTACCACTCATAGTGGACCAAACATCAAGTTGTGGCAAATGGTGTGCTTCCAGAAGGATTATTTACTTTGACTAGTTTTGATTTGGGAGCCTAATGTATATTGTGCAAAAGGAGTGAGAGAGAGGGAGAGAGAAAGAGGGACCCATTATGTCTAGGCTAGCCATCCGCGTCACAAACATTAGCATTAAGGACATTGCTAAAGGGCTGTTCCCAGTTGAATAATACTTATCCATTGACAAAAACATAGAAGAGAAACGTAGATTAAGAGCTTGGATTGAAAGCAATTATGCTTCCGACACTATTTTTATAGAGAGAGATGCTTGTGCTTGAGATTGAGATTTTTGAGTGACTATAGCTAGTCAAGCACTCCATGGAAATGGATTGTTTAATAGTTATATGCCACCACAATTTAACCCGTCAAGCACTCCATGAAAATTAACACAAAACTATCATCGAAAACCAAGTGTATCACTTAAAGCTCATCTAACTGGTTGTTATTTTGGACTTTGTCTTTCCTCTAGAAAATGTTAGGCTTCTCTACCTTGCGATTTGAGAATGATTACATATTGAAATGACCTATCTCATCATAACCGGTTGCCTTTCTACGAGGTCATTATGGGTAACAGAAGCTCTAATATTAGTTCTTGTGTGATAGGATTTTAAATTTATATCATTTAGAGCAACCGCATCAGTCTGGCCAAATTTTTCCGTCTATTTTACATTAAGAACTTACTTTTTTCTATTTTACACTGCCACTTTTCCAAAACACCTATATCAGTTCATCTATTTTACAATCTATTCTATTTAAATAATAATATTATTATTATTATCTTATCCTTTTCTACTTCCCTTATCTTTTTCTTTTGTCCTTATCCCATTTCATTTGATCTCATTTTTTAAACTCTCATCTCCACTCCTTTGCCGTTTATGTCAAGACTCCATTTCATTTGATCTCATTTTTTCACTCTCACGGTCAGATTACCTTTCCACCACAAGTCAAGCACAACCATCTTCTTCTTCTTTTTCTTCCTTTTCTTTTTTCTTCTTTGTCTCATGGTCCGATCAACTCTCCACCACAAGCACCAATCTCAAAGATCTAAAGAAATCCCTCTCTGTCGAAGCTTGCATGGTTGAATCTCGCTCATTTGTTTTCAAGTGTTCTACCACCATTGAGTTTGTATTTTGATTCTAATTTTGGGTTCAGGTTATGGGTTTTTAGTTGATGGTTTGATTTTAAGTTGATTTTTTGGGTTTAGGTTATGGGTTTTTTGTGGATTTTGGGTAGATCAGGTTTAATTTTTGTTGTATTTTGGGTTTCTGTTGTTTTAACAGGTTTTGGTGGTGGTGGTTGTTTTAACGAGTGATGGTGGTGGTGGTTGGGTGGTGATGGTTGGACAGTGTTGGGTGGATGGTGGGATCTGCGTTTTGGTGGTGGTGCTTTTGCAGGTTCTGTGCGCCTATATGGGTGTGTTTGTGTTTGTGTGTATCAAAGGAAGAAGAAGATGATGACTCTGAGTTGGTTTTGTAGATGGAGAAGAGAGAGAAAAAAAAAAGGAGACAAACGTGAAATTAATAAAATAATAGGATACACATCTACAGTAACCGTGTATATATGCACGGTTACTGTAGCCAATGTATAAATATACACAATTTTAAAAGGACTGATGTGGAAGATTTTTTGGACAAAATGCATAAATTTGGTTACTTTTTGCATTTTGCAAACTTTTACATCCGCTGATGCGGATGCTCTTACTCTTTGGTGATTTTTCATTCTCATCAAGTAAGAAGCGAACAAGTTTCTTTTTAGCAAAGGTAGAATTCTAGACCCTTTATATAATAATAAGAAATTTTACTAATTGAGCTAATTGTTGAAATTCACGTATCACTAACATTTTGATTTTGAGATTTTCAATTTACATATGCTATGATAATAACTAACGTACACAAATAGTTCATCTTATGTTATGAAAAATACTTATAACTCTAGCCCCAACCAAAAAAAAAAAAAAAAAAAAACACTAGTCAATCCAACAAGCTCTGAAATAATATTTTGTAGATATTCAATACATCAATGAAACATGCCTAAACATTACATTAGAGATAAATGATTCTAAATAATATTACATCAGAGATATTGCACTCTTTTATTTATTGCCTACGAGGTGATTACTTCTTATTTATTGTGAGTTAGCAAAAACTCTTACTTATTATAATAATGATTGTTATCCACCATAAAATGTTGCTCTTATTCCTTGATGCACTTAATAAAGCCCTCTTCTTAACTGAAATTGACTTGGAACTTAGGATGTTTGTTTGGAGAAAAGAGCCCCCAGTGTTTCTCAAAATCTAGAGTCTTGTTGTTCTCATCAAACATGGCAAACACATAAGTTTCAATAGGCCTTCCGGGCTGCTTTGGTGTCCCTCCCTTCACATGTTGAACCAAATTGGTAATGTAAGTTCTTTCATTATCAAGTGATGTTGCTACTCCACCATCTGAAGGCCAACCACTCTCTGATATAACAATCACCAATGATCCCCCGCTAGCCTTCTCTAAAGCCGAGTAAATAGTGTCAAGAATGGCATCGAAAATGTTGCGATAACTTAGTGGGGGATCATTCACAACAGGTGAAGGAGATGTGAAAAAAGCATAGTCAAGACGAATGTCTTTGGTGTTACCAGTGTAACTAAAATATGGGTACAAGTTAACAAGTAATGGGGACCCATTGTTCACTAAGAAACGAATGAAAGGATCAAGAATTGGCCTATAATCGGCTCTGAAGAGCCTTTAGATGGAGGGAAAGAATCTGATCATGAAAGGACTCCAGTGTCAATGGTAGTGGAAACTTGGATTTGGTTTAGTCTAGCCCCAGAAATTGCATTTTGAATGTTTTGCATGGTGGGGACAAGGAACTGTGCAAATGAATCCAAAGGGTTTACTTCATTTCCAACTGCAATGTATTTGAATCTGACATTTCCAAAGTTTTTCACATTGTTTTGGACCCAAGCATTTGCATTGTTTTGGCTTGAATCAATCTCTTGAAGCTTGTCATTTGGAAGGCCTAGCATGAGCTCAATATTGGAGCCTCCAAGGGCTCAGAGAGCATCTTGGTTTAGATCATAAAGCCTCATTCTTTGGATGTTGTTTGTCTATAGAGTGCTACAACTTCTGTTGGTGGTGGTAGGTTGTTACCAAGCATTCCATAACAAACACCAACTTGGGCACCTGCATTAGATTAGACAATAAGTCAATGGTTTTACATGCATATATATGCTTATGCAATTTATCTCATTCAGGGACTCAGGGAAGGAATGTTATAAATATATTGAAAGTGGAAGATTCATTGGGTTTGTAGGCTGACATAATATAATAATATATTAAAAGTGAAAGATTCATTGGATAATAATAGTGATGTTAGAGATATTATACATAAGACTTACTAACTGACGCGTTACCAATTATAAAAAATAATAATTCAAATATTCTTTCATTAAGTTGTTAAAATCCACCAATCACATTAATATGTAAACTTATTGTAATAAAATATGGACTAGCGTAGCATTTTCTGCAAGATATGTACTATATGATTAAGTAATCATGAAAATTTTCATTTGTTCAACTAATTGTTGCCACTTGCCACCACCATGAATTGGCTAGCGTAGCATTTTCTTGAAATAGACGCATTTTTTGCAAGATCCATACTCTTTCTCCTTGTGGATTCAAAGATCCTTTTGAGATTCGAGGTTATTTTTCTTGAAATAGACGCATTTTGTTTTTTGTAGCTTCCACACCATGCACATCAAGTTTTTGAGAAAATTCATTGTTGTAATCATATATGCTTTTGTCAACCCTTCAAAATCTCTTATTGAAATACAAATTGTGACAAGCTTTCAGAATTTGCCACATCTCTTTTCTAGTTGAAGCCATTTAATCTTTTAGGTACATAAGTTGAGAAATACCTTTTTCCACCCTTGTTATTGGTATATTCTTGGTGGTGTTCTTTTAATTCTAAGCTTAGCAAAGAGTTCCTTGGTATACACTTGGAATGAATAGTAGCTTGTTTGGAAGAACCTATTTTGAAATGTCTTTAAGTCTCCACTTATCCATCATTTTAAAGAAATGTGTTCTAATGAACAAATCAAGGGAAATTTCTCTCAAACATGATTTTCTACCTGGAATAGAAGCACCCTGATTCTCTATGGCCATTTAAAATTTTTTCTGTAATGAATTTGAGTTGATAGACTATGCATGACGCCATAGAATTTTTCAAACAGAGATTAAGAAACAAAGGCCTCGGTCCTAATATGTAAAACTATGATGGTGTCAGAACTCCCGATTCATTAATAATTTTGAATACAAAATGAATGTGGTATTGTACCAAATATGCAAACATGCAAAAGAGATGATCATATTGTGACAAGAACAACACTTTATTAAGACTATTTTCACATCTTGGATAGATACAAATACAATAAACTTGGTTCCCTGCCATGCAAAGGAACTACAAGTAAGTCTTATTTATAGTGATAATACACATAAAAGCTTGCCTTATTTATAAGTGCACTAGCTAGGCTTGCTCATTCTAGTTAAACTCAATTTGGTATTTAGGCTGTTTGTTTGGATAAAAGAGCCCCTAATTGTTCTCAATACCAGGAGGAGTCTTCTGATTCTCATTAAACATGGCGAAAATGTAAGTTTCTATAGGCTCGTTAGGCCTCTTTGGAGTCCCTGTCTTCACATGCCTAATCAAATTTGAGTTGTAAGTCTTTGCATATTCAGAACTTGTTGCCTGTCCTCCTTCAGTGGGCTAACCAGTCTCAGACACAACGATCTTCAAAGACCCTCCATTGGCCTTCTCTAATGCTGAGTAAAAGGCATCCAAAATGGCATCAAAAATATTTTGGTATCCATGTTCGCCATCTTGCACTACGACTGATGGAGAAGTAAAAAGAGCATACTCAAGACGAATGTTTTGAGTGTCGCCAATATAACTGAAGTATGGATACATGTTAACGAGTAATGGGTACTTATACTTCACTAAGAAGCCGATGATAGGACCAAGAAGTGATCGGTATTCAGACGTGAAGGAGCCTATTGATGGAGGGTAGGACTGGGCAAGGGCAGGTTGATAAATGGGAGTGGTTCTTATATCCAAGGCCAGCATTATATATTGCAATTCGAATGTTTTGCATAGCAGGGAAAAGAAATTGTGCATATGGACCTCCAGGCTTTATTTCATTGCCAGCTGCAATGTATCTGAATGTGACATCTCCATAGTTTTGCACATTGTTTTGGATCCATGTGCTTGCGTAATCTTGAATTGAAGCAATGCTTTGAAGCTCTTCATCAGGGACACCAAGCATTAGCTCAATTTTGGTGCCTCTAAGGGCCTAGAGAGCATCTTGGTTTTGGTTATAGAGTCGCATCCTTCCTATGTTGTATTGTTTGTACATATCTATAACTTCTCTTGTAGATGGTAAGTTGTTGCCAACCGTTTCGTAGCAAACACCTATCTTGGCAGTTGATTTAGATAGAACAACATGTCAAATTATGTACTAACCATATATGCTTGCCAAATATTTAATAAATCTACATTCAAGAACTCCCTGGATATTCATATAGTTTTGAAATTTCAAGTTTATTTATATAAAGAAAATGCGATATATATGGATGGAAGGGTAATTGACAAATGATTGATTTGAGGTTGTGCATGCATGATTTATCCAAGGAGTGTAAATAAAGGTCTTATAGGCGTAAGGCCTAAGGCCATCCCAAAAAAAGTATTCAAGCTCCTAAGATAACTTTTCTCTTGCTGCCCCAAGCTCAAACCCAAGCCCTCCTACTCCATTCAAATTGGCCTTAGGGCTTCGAGAGGTGCTGGTTCGCCCAACAAGTGCGGTGGTAACTAGTAGTTTTACATATGGTGTGCAAGAATATAAGCATGATGTAAAAGAGTGTAAACACGGTTGAATGTGAAGAATCAAAATCCTTCTCAGGATATATAAAATATGTACTATTTATATGAACTTATAAATTGATCATATAGAGGTTTTATTTGATTAGTTTTGATTTTGGAGCATAATGTATAACATGAGAGAGAGAGAGAGAGAGAGTTGTTATGTCTATGCTAGCCATCAGCATCACAAACAGTAGCATTAAGGACATTGCTGAAGGACTATTTCTAGTTGAATTAAACTTAGCCATTAAAAAAAACATGGAAGAGAAGACTAATAACTTGGAATGAAAAGCAACTATGCCGCCAAATACTCTTTTTATAGAGAGAGATGCTTGTGCTTGAGATTAAGATTTTTGATTGACTATAGCTAGTCAAACACTCCATGGAAATCGATTGCTTAGTAGTCATGACACTACAAGCACTCCATGTAAATTAAGTTATACAAAATTATCTACGGCAACCAAGTGCATCACTTAGAGCTTGTCTAACTGGTTGTTATTTTGTTGGACTTTGTCCTTCCTCAAGAAAATTTAGGCTTCTCTACATTGCGTTGTGAGAATGTTTATTTATATGCTTATGCAATTTATCTCATTCAGAGACTCAGGGTAGGAATGTTATAAATATATTGAAAGTGGAAGATTCATTGGGTTTGTAGGCTGGCATAGTATAATAATATATTAAAAGTGAAAGATTCATTGGATAATAATAGTGATGTTAGAGATATTATACATAAGATTTACTAACTAACGCGTTACCAATTATAAAAAATAATAATTCAAATATTCTTCCATTAAGTTGTTAAAATCCACCTATCACATTAATATGTAAACTTATTGTAATAAAATATGGACTAGCGTAGCATTTTCTGCAAGATATATACTATATGATTAAGTAATCATGAAAATTTTCATTTGTTCAGCTAATTGTTGCCACTTGCCACCACCATGAATTGGCTATTTTGTCTTCTAACTTCCCAGTTGAATCCACAAGGAATAAGTAATAACTAGAATTCAACGGAAAGAAAGGAGAAAAATATTTTTGAAAAATTCTTATTCATGGAATTCTGACCTGAATTTTTGTTTATATATTATACGCCTATTTAAAGGCTTATGAAAACTTTTTTTTTTAGTAATATGATTATATTTTGACTAGCAGACCCTTAAACCTAGAATCAAGAAAATAAAATCATCGGTACTAAGATAGCGATAATTATATAAAAATTAAAAAACTAACAAATGATAAACATTAAACCCCATATGTTGTCCTATATCACTTAGTAAAATGTCCTAGTTCTACACATGATTTTATTGGACTCCCCTCTCCCTTCTTTCTCTACCCATTATTTTGAGAGAGAGAGAGAGAGAGAGAGAGAGAGCCAAAACCAAACAAAACAAATGAAGAAAGGTCCCCCACACGCACACACACCCAGAGCTAAATACAACTAATGGGGTAGTTCTTAATTTAGAAGGCTAGTTGTGGCTCATTTAAGAGAAGTAATTTGGTGACTTCCTTTTATTAGGTGCCCACTCTAAAGACACCTATTGAGTTGAGTGGCGCTTAATTAAATCCTATTATTACATTCCAGGCTACTTTTGGTGAGCATGCAACGTGAACGTGCTTCAATTCTAAAAATGGCATGACGACCAAGACCGATTTGTGGAGATTGGACTAAGGTTGGTTCAATCAAGCTTAGCTCAAAGGAAAATCTATTGCCTAGAGGGCAACATTAATTGATTTAGGAGCCCTTCAACATTGGTGGTTTCTACTTTCTACTCCTATAGTTCTAGGGATAGTACTATATGGTATCTTAATAATTGTACATCCTCTCACAACAACATAGAACCCACATGTGGGTGCAAGAGGCCAGGCAGTACACTGTGGGTGTGTGACAATATCACAGCTCCTCAACCTTGGGTTAATTAAGACACAAAAGCATTTGATTTGGGCTGAAAAGACTTTAAAATCATGTATCAATATGAGAGAGAGAGAGAGAGAGAGAGAGAGAGAGAGAGAGAGAGAGACCTGTTGTGCCTAGGGTAGCCATTAGCAGCCCAAGCACCAGCATTATTGTGGAAATCATGGAAGGGCTTTTATCAGCATGACCGGATTTAGCCATTGAGAAAACTATATATGGAAGGAATAGGAAACAAAAAGCTAAGATAGCCAACTATGCCTTATGCCGTTGTTTAGCTGCCCTTTTATAGAGTGAGAGATATAGATGGATGCTTGTACTATATAATTTTTTGAGTGACTATATCCACATTCTACATTTTTGTTGGTCAAGCACTCTACGTGAACCAAGTTGTACACGAACCAACTTGCATCATTCAAGTCACATCTAACTGGTCATTAATTTGTGGAAATTTCTCCCCATGCCTTTGAATTGTCTTCAATTTTTCAATGACCCACTGTGTTTGGTTTTATTTGAGACAACCAGTCTTATTGGTTGCCTTCCTACGAAAATTTACATGTTTATGTGAAGGACGCATAGAGCTTTCCAATTGGATGGTATTTGAAATGGATTCATTTAATTTATGGTTCAAATTAAATATTATAAATTTAAAAGTATATCTAGTCTTATGGTATGAAAATTATACACCGTTAAATAGAGATGATCTTGTTCCTATGTTTTTACATCCTTGCAACATTTAATGGATGGACTGTGTCTTTCATTTCTACAATCAATCATTTTCCAATTTTATTTGTATCATGTACAAAGTTTGGATCACTTGTAGTGCTATTAGAAGTAAAAGAATGTTGCTTCTACAAGGACTCCTTGTTATCAAGGGAGTACTCCCATGGAAGTGAATAATTTTTCTTATCAAAGACCATTCAGTAATTGGCACACCTCTGACATTCTCAATAGCAACATTTAGGATCTAGGGTCTCCACCCCTCAATTTAACAAAAGGATATATAGTAACACATTTTTAGCAAATTTTATATATTTTGTATTACGCTTTATTTGGTAGGAAAGAAAAGAGAGAGAGAGAACGAATAAGAATCGCGTCAAGATTAAAAGTTTTTCTATTGTTTAAATGAGTAGAAAATAAGTGGGAAAGCAAAGAGAGTGGATGCTAATCTCCACCAGGTCCACTGTAGGGTCATTGGGCCCAGGAATATGTGTGGGGTGGCCCAAGAGTATTCTTTGGGCTAAAGGCCCAATCCGAGGACACTAAATGGTCCGAGAATGTATGAATGTCAACTCATAAAGCAATACTAAATAGTAAAATGGTAATGCCTTAACAAGTATGCCCAAGAAGTGATAACGCCATAAAATGTATACTTGTTATATATTTATGTGGACGTTATCTCCTTATTACTATGCTTAATTTGTATTATTAAGTCCTGATTTGCATTAATTCCTATTATTTATCTTTACATAATTTCTTGAATAAGATGTCATTCATTGTGTGTAATTTTCTACTTTCAGGAAATCATGTGTAAAAGATGAGTTATAGGAATTTGTGAGAGAATGGAGGCCAAACTAGAATTAAAGTGGAGCTAAAGGACCATGCTTAAATGTCTAAGGAGGTGCAGCTGGAGTGCTTGGATCGTCTACTCTGATTGAAAGCTTCAAATAAGAAAAGAAACCAAAGAGGCAGAATCTGAAAAGGAAAAATCTGATTTGAGCATTGATCAGTATTTTGGGCGTATCTCTCTCATAAAAAATCCAATTGACACAAGGCCAGATGAGTTGGAATCGTGACTTAATTATCTACAACTTTCCAGTTTTGAGTTTTTTGAAATTCTCAATTTTTGAAATCCGAAATTAACTCACAAGTTACCGTTGTAAACCTGGATGTGAATTAAAATAGAAAAAAGTTTTATTTTCTTTGGACACTTAGACATTAGGGTTTCGAAAGGGAGGCTGTGAGAACGAATTTTGGGCAGAGAAAACTTGTATTTTCCTTTCTCTAATGGCAGCCTAAACTCTTTGCTAGGGCTAGGGGTTATGTTTCTTCTATACAGTATGAATATTCAATGTGATTCTTTCTAGGATTTTATCAATGACATATTTGATTGTTCAAATAGATTTCTTTTGATGTATTAGTTCTTCCATGCTTTCAATAAGTTCAATCATGTTTTTCTTATTGTTTAGATGAATTTCTAATAGTTTCAAATAGAAATCATATTTTAAAGTGAATGGGTTTTTCTAAAAAACTTTTCTAACCGCATTATTAATCGAGGTTATAATGCGTTCTTGAATTGTCTTAGTTCAACCGAATCATAAGTTTTTAATTGTATAAGAACAATCAATTATGAAATAGATATTTTCTTAGATCACAAAGAATTTCATATCGATATATGGAAACACCCTGATGCCCTAGTATTTACATTATTAATTTGAATCAGTTTTTATTATTATTCTTGTTAACAATCACCAAGCAAAAGTATTTTTTTTTTCTTCACTCAAATTGTCATTTAATTATATTGTCTTTGAATTTACCCTGCTCTTTGTGGTTCGACCTCGGTACTCCGAGAATTATATTGCTACAATCTCCTGCACTTGGGAGTGAACAAGGAAGAAGATGGTCCGAGGAAGATTATGTCCTCGGCTATGTAAAGTCGAGGTAGGTAAAGGGCTGGTTAACATTCACAGGCAATGTTCTAGAAAATCCTATAGGTAAGGGTAAACATAGTAAACCTGGAAGATAAGAGGAAGGGCGGTGAAATATCTAGAATAAAGCTGTTACCACCGCCCCCGCATTGAATGCTCTGCAATTGCTGTTCTGGCCGCATTACTGGGGAAATGAGACCTGAGCATTAGAGTTTAGCCTAACTCCTGTCTCCAAAGACTTCAGGGGAGGTGGATAGGACATGTATCTAAACTAGCAATCTAACCCTAACATGGAGGATGAAGAGGAGAAGGAGGGGATATAAAAGGAAGAAGGGACCTTCAGCAAAAGGGGGCAGAAAAGGAGAGAAAAAACACTGTATACCTCGATATACATAATTGTAATCTATCTTGGGAAGAAGGAATATAAATCATCTTCAGCTTGTGTCCGAGGAGAGGGGTCTTTCATATAAACAATTCCTTGTGTGTATCGCGGTGATCAAGCCCATCAATTTTGTTATCTATATCTCTAGAACCTAGATTTCAAGCCCACTCTCTACAAATTTTTATTTATTTTTTATATTACACTCACCTCTCCTTTAATTTTTAATTAGAAACTCGCCTCCCATAAATTACAAACTATTGACACTAACCTCCCTAGATGATTGGAATATATAATTTAAAAATCTTGAAATAAAAGATTTTTTTTTTAAAAAAAATTCAAATTTCCTATTAGAGGGGGGTATACAAGCTGAGGGTAAAATAGAAAATTCAAGATTTTTAAATTCTTTTTTCAGTTATCCAAAATTATCTACGACAACCAAGTGCATCACTTAGAGCTCGCCAAACTGGTCCATGGAAATTAAGTTATACAATATTATCTACGGCAGCCAAGTGCATCACTTAAAGCTCGTCTAACTGGTTGTTATTTTGTTGGACTTTGTCTTTCCTCTGGAAAATTTAGGCTTCTCTACATTGCGTTGTGAGAATGTTTATCTATATAAATGATATCTCACTATAGCATGTTGCCTTTCTACAGTTGTGTGATAGTGAAAACTCTAATATGAAATATCATTTGTGCAAATAGTAGAAGCTCTAGTATCTCCTGTGCAATAAAGACTCATAGATTGGAGCAAATAACAGAAAAGACAAATAAAGCACCAAGCACACAAAAATGCAAGAAATTATGTGGTTTAACAAGTAGCCTATCTCCATGGAAAGAGAAATCAAATCCACTATATTCAATAATAATTACAACGCACAATCTCTCTCACTCTCATCTGGGTATTCTTTTTACTCCATAGAATGATCGATTATCAAAAAAAAAAAACAAAAAAAATCCATAGAATGATCAAATTGCTCTTCTTCTAAAATTAATTTTCTCCTAGAAGAATTCTTCTTCTAATAATCTTCTCTTCTTCTCAAGGAATCCAAATCCCCAAGATTTACCTTAAACTTTAACAAAAGACACAAGACAAGAAAAAATTCAAGCAAGATTACAATAGTAACACAATAACTATCTCAAGAAACCCAAATCCCACAGTTTGCCTTAAACTTTCAGTAATGACACAAGACAAGAAAGCAATGATGCGGCACTCTCACATACACTAAAACTAAATAGGTGGCTTAGTATATATACATGATTATAGTGGCTGGAGTGCACGATACATTGTTTGCGACCTACTTTAAGAATTGGCTAATAGTAGTCTCTTGTTATGGGCAAGGTGCTTATAATGAAGTGACATTAAAGCCAGTATAACAAATTCCTATTTGGACTTGGTTCCAGTTTGACTTTTCATGGCATGAAAAAGAAGTTGACTTGATTAGGTTTTTGAAGTTTTCTTTGTATAGAAGTAAAGTTTATTCCTTGTCAAAAATTAATGTATTCCTTCTTCAAAAAAGTAGTTAACATTTGTTTGATAAGAGCCTTGTAGTTTAATTGATTAACATCTCTTGATGTTTTTAATGGAGACATCCAAGGTTCAAATCACTCTTCTCCCATTATAACTATCAAATTATACCATATAGTGCACAACAATTAGTGTAAGTAGTTTTACGGTTTCAGCTATCACACAATAGGCTTCCAAGCTATACAAAAATGGGCTCTCTTCCTCTGTAAATTAGATTTTTTTCCTAGGAAATGAAAAATCCAACTACAGATATATGAGGTGCAAATAATAAAAGATAAACATAATAAAAAAAATCAAAGTAAACACATTAATCATGTAGTTTTCCTTATAAATTTTTTTATGAAGATTAACTTAACGAATTACAAGGATCATGGATATATATACTGGAAAATCCAATATTGATCCCAGTAATCTAATTTCGCATTTTTTGAAACTTGTATCCTAATTAATCATTAACAATTTAACAATGACAATGATAAAACACATACATGAATATCACCACAATCCAAAAGCAATAAAATAAAGCAAAAATATGACACAAGAATTTTCATGATGAGTTTTGTAGAACTTTTAAAAGAAAATCCACTTCGGATAACCAATCCCACATGAAGTTTCACTATAAGATAACGATTCTTACTACTAGCCTATACTTACAAAACTTTGCAAACGTAGAATTGGTGTGTAACCAAGCAAACGACCCATTTGTCTCCCACTGCAGATTAGAATCTCCCCCATGGATGAAATCATTTGCACCAATTCAAAACTTCGGTATGATAGTGAATTCACGGGAATTTCTGTTCTTTGGATGGAAATCAGTTTAGGTTCACAATGTGAAAAGAATGGGAGAAGTATTTTCTCCATTTAGGCTCAGAGCAAGAAGGCTTCTTAGAATGCTCCTTGTACAACATCCTCTCTTTTGAAAGTCGTTCATCAAAGGGTAAAAGTTTAGGTTAAATCAATTTGCAAAATTGGTAATCTCACTTGAGCAAAGGTTGAGCAAAGTCTCTGCCCAGTTTTTTTTTTAAGTGAGTCCCGAGCTAGGTCGAGGGAACCATCTAAAACATGAGATCTTTAGCAATTCCTAATTTTAAAATTGACCTAACTTCTTTTGCAATGATTACCTATTTTGGCACATGGAATTTTGCAGCACAACCTAAGTCCTAGCAATCTCCTCCTTTGACAATTCTCTAATAAGATGTTACATATAACTCAATAAAACAAAACGGGACCTTAAAACCCAAAAAAACTAGGATTATTAATTTTGCAAGATTGACCACCAATCTTGATGCCAAAGATTAGTGTGAAGTCATCAGGTACAAAGTTACCTTGCCTACATATAAAAAGTGAAAGTTATTGGTGGTTTCCCAGAATAATTCTGCTGGAGCACTAAATTTAATCAAATCCTTACTCATGACGATGATCTTCTTTCATCTTGATAGCATCAAGGAAATATCCAAAACCTGCTGCGCAAATCTTGGCTTCGACTTCTGAACAAGCCCTAGACCACCATGAAGAGGAATGGGAGAAGTACCCTCGATTCTTGCAAGTCTGGGCTTACTACGACAAAGACACAGTGAGTTATGTATGAGATTCCAATATAGTGCACGCTCTATCACATGCACACCATGATCATGCAACTGATGCAAGCATGTCATTCCATCAATGACATCACACCAATATACATGACTCATGGAGTCAATTTGAAATAATTTCAAATCATGCCAAGACTTGTACACATATCTCATGCAACCAGGCATATGTTATGCCTCAATCTCAATTGTAAGTATTGCAACTTAACGACACCAACTACATTGCAAGATTTATCATTTGAAAAAGGTTACGTGTCTTCATTAAATCACATTATAAAAAATTTCGAAAGATAAGAAGATGGCTCATGTTATGGTTTCTTTCAAACTTAATGGAATACTGTTACATCAAACTCCCGTGTAAGTGTAATGAGCGTTCTTTGTCACCTAAAAGTCCAACATTGCCAAGAATGATCTTTGATTTTAAAATAATATTTTATTTACTGAAAACAAACAAACTTCTAAGAAGAATTCATGTACAAATTCTCAAAAAAATAATGATTTTCTATCGTTGTGGCATTTGACCAAGCATGTGATATGCAACCAAGACTAACAAGATTTTCAGATGCGTTCAACCAAGTAGTGCAAACTAAATCCTGCGTGCAAATTTATTGAAATAAAATCGAGACCCATCAAGAACAAGTCACATACATCAAGAAATCATTGCAAACCTATAAACACAAGAAAAACAAGCAGGAACTTCAAACAACATCATTGCGGAAACCCCATAGGGTAAAAATCTAGAATTTTTCTCAGGAAACAAAAGCAAAAGAAAAGAAAATTGACTAAAAGATTTATGACTTTGGGTTCTTGCAATAACCTATGCTCCTCATTTGTTGGTGGAATCACATACTTGTTCACCTTCTTTCTTGATGGATAGAGTGTGGGGTTGAGTTTACGAAGAGGAAGAAATTGTATTTGAAAATTTGGAGGGAGGGGAGAGGAGAGGTGAGTGGTTTTTTTAATAGTGGGAGATGAAATAATAAGACATCTAAACAATCGACATACTTCTTTTTTTGTCTCATCATCTTTAAATCCCTTCAAAACCTCTTCCCCTTCCCTTCAAAAATCACTTCCAAAAACATAAAATCAAAACTTTCAATTCAATTTAATCTAGTCATATTTTTCAAAAGACTAGTCAATTTGAAATTAGGATTTCTTGTAATCACTTATAAACCCATAATTCATCTAATAAACATCTAATGTGGGATTCGATACACATGCACAATACAAACTCAAATAAACAAATCCAATCAAATTCATTTTCTACCATGGAAAAGAAGCACCTGATTTCTTTGTGGCCATTTTAAAGATTTCCATAATGGATTTGAGTTGATAGACTATGCAGGATGCCATAAAATTTTTCAAACAGATTAAGAAACAAAGGCCTTGGTCTTAATACGTAAAACTATGAATCTAACAGAACCCCTTTTTTTTTTACGTTAAGGTGATAGAACTTTAATTCATGTATAATTTTGAATATATAAAATAAATGCGGTATTGTACCAAATTAATATGCAAACATACAAAAGAGATTATCATATTCTGATAAGAACAAAATTTTATCAAGACTATTTTCACATCTTGGATATATACATAAACTTGATTCCCTGCTACGAAAAGGGACTACAAATAAGTCTTATTTATAGCTATAATACACATAAAAGTTGTCCTTATTCCGTAGTGAACTAGCTAGTGCTATTCTTAACTAAACTTAATTTGGAATTTAGGTTGTTTGTTTGGATAAAAGAGCCCTAAGTTTTTCTCATAATCAAGAGTCTTCAGATTCTCATTAAACATGGCAAACATGTAAGTTTCTATAGGCTCGTTGGGTCTCTTTGGAGTCCCTCCCTTGACATGCCTAATCAAATTCGAATTGTAAGTGCCTGCATATTCAAAACTTGTCACTGGTCCCCCTCCAAAGGGCCAACCAGTCTTGGACACAATGATTTTCAAAGACCCCCCATTTGGCCTTCTCTAATGCTGAGTAAAAGGCATAAAAAATGGCATAAAAATGTTTCGGTATCCATGTTTGCCACCTTGCACTTCAACTGAGGGGGTAGTAAAAAGAGCATACTCAAGACGAATGTTTTGAATATTGCCAATGTAGCTAAAGTATGGATACAGGTTAACGAGTAATGGGTACTTATGCTTCACTAAGAAGCCTATGATGGGATCAAGAAGTGATCGGTACTCAGACATGAAGGAGCCTATATTGATGGAGGGTAGGACTCTGTAAGGGCAGCTTGATAAATGGGAGTGGAGACTTTAATATTCTTATATCCAAGGTCAGCATTATAAATTGTAGTTTGAATGTTTTCCATGGCCGAGAAAAGAAATTGTGCATATGGACCACTGGGCTCTATTTCGTTGCCAACTGCAATGTATCTGAAATTGATATCTCCATAGTTTTGCACATTGTTTTGAATCCATGTGTTTGCATAGTCTTGGCTTAAAGCAGTGCTTTGAAGCTCTTCATTAGGGACACCAAGCATGAGCTCAATAGTGGTGCCTCTAAGGGCTTGGAAAGCACCATAGTTTTGGCCATAGAGTCGACCCTTCCGATGTTATATTGTTTGTACATATTTATAACTTCTCCTAGGGACCGTAAGTTGTTGCCAAACATTCCATAGCAAACACCAATCTTGGCAGTCGATTAAAATAGAATATGTCAAATTTTGTGTCTTGATCATATTTCCATCATATGCTCACAAAGTACATAATAAAGTGATGATAGCAAGCCTCAATACTATAGCAAAGACGTTTGCAAAAATTGCAAAACAGTTTGTTGGATTGTCGGCAACGATTATTGTAACAAGAAGAAGACATGTTCTTGTTCTTCATTTAGAAGCTATATATGCAAAAATGGACTGCAAAATATGAAATCTATGCGAAAAACTGGATGAGGAGCACCTTGACTGCAAAAAGTCAACTTTGGCATTAAAGTCAACGGTTAACCATGCAAAAAGTCAATGGTCAAAGTCAACTAGAGCCTGTCAACAGAAGTCAATGGAGATGACGTAAGCGGCTGATGTAAGCAAGTGACTGGATGTTGACATAAGCTAGGGCTGAGATGGCATTGATAACATCACAGGCAACGTCAACTTGGAGTAGAAGAAGGCGCGTGCTCTCATGTAGATTTCTTGGGCGACGTGTGAGGGTGCGTGAAGGCTCCGATGGCTGCAAGACTTCCACAATTGAGTAGATCGGGGCAAGATGATCACAGTGGTACCTGCAAAAGCATAATCGGGCAAGATTCACGGCAACAACAATAATGGCAGTGGTCCTTATGGTGTGAGACTCCTTAATGATGGCGGTTATAGGTCTCGGACTAGAGACGATGACTGAGAGACGTCATAGATTCAACGGCGAATGGCTGCGGTGGTGGTTGTGAAGGCGGAAGCAACTGTGAGTTTGAAGTAACACCAAAGAGAGACAAGACTAATAAGAAAAGGTTAGAGCAATGACTTTAATACCATATTAGAAATACTGAATGAATTGTATTGTATTTCACAAGTAATAAAATATACATGAGTTTCTTTATATAGGAGGTAAAGTGTGCAATACAAGTATGTGTGCTATATAAGTAAAATAAGGTGGGCCTAGGACCTATAGCCTTTTACAAGTTAACTGTCATATATACACTTATGGTTAAATTTACATGTATAGTTAGACTTTAACGTTATGTTTGGATTGTGGGAGATGGGAGAGTAGAAGAGAGCAAAATGGAAGATGACTATAATACAATAAATTTTTGTATATTCGACACTTTCCTCTCTCCCTCCATCTTTCTCTGTTTCAAACATAGTGTAAAAGTATCATACCCTATAGCATTTTATGAGATCATTTTTACCAAATTTATAATGCAGACTCAGTTTTACCAAATTTATAATTGGAGAGACATTTAATATATATTACCCACGTATCTGTCATTATCATGCTAAACAAATATCAAGATGATTAAAAATTATTTTCTCTATAAGTTTATAAAATATTCAAAATCATGGTTTTATTATGCTTTATAAACAAACTAAAAACATGACTAGAATTGGATATTAAATTTTTTTTTACTAAGGTAACATCTGGCATACAATACACAAGAATAGAGAGTCCATGTTAACAATTTTTTGGTTTTCTAAGATTATCTCTCATGTCATACATGTTATATGTTCCAATAATGTTGCATACACAAAGAATTTCACAATTTTTTTTTACAACTTTTGAGGTGATAGGTTATGAATAGTATAATTTCATATAGAAACATAATTGGCATTACTTTATCGTATTTTAATCATTACCTATCACTTAAGCTATTGTGAAATTTTTTGTGATCTCCTTTTATCGAAATTGTTCAAGCAATACATGGAATATGTATGGTTTATGAGAATTTATAAAGTGGTCTTATAGAGGTTTTACTTTGTAAAAAGGTCTAGGGACAACTTTTGCCACGACTCTTGAGTGGTTGACTGTAGTAGTGGAGAAAAGGTGGTGCATTTATTACCACTCATATTTGACCACACATCAAGTTGTGGCAAATGGTGTGCTTCCAGAAGAATTATTTACTTTGATTAGTTTTGATTTGGGAGCCTAATGTATAACGTGCAAAAGGAGTGAGAGAGAGGGAGAGAGAAAGAGGGACCTATTATGTCTAGGCTAGCCATCTGCATCGCAAACATTAGCATTAAGGACATCGTTGAAGGGCTATTCCCAGTTGAATAAGACTTATCCATTGAGAAAAACATAGAAGAGAAACGTAGACTAAGAGCTTGGATTGAAAGCAATTATGCTTCCAACACTTTTTTTTATAGAGAGAGATGCTTGTGCTTGAGATTGAGATTTTTGAGTGACTATAGCTAGTCAAGCACTCCATGGAAATGGATTGTTTAATAGTTATATGCCACCACAATTTAACTAGTCAAGCACTCCATGGAAATTAAGTAACACAAAATTATCTACTGCAACCAAGTTCATCACTTAAAGCTCGTCTAACTGGTTGTTATTTTGGACTTTGTCTTTCCTCTAGAAAATGTTAGGCTTCTCTACCTTGTGATTTGAGAATGTTTACATATTGAAATGACCTATCTCATCATAACCGGTTGCCTTTCTATGAGGTCATTATGGGAAACAGAAACTCTAATATTAGTTCTTGTGTGATAGGATTTTAAATTTAAAGCATTTACTCTCTGGTGATTGTTCATTCTCATCAAGTCAAGAAGCCAACAAGTTTCTTTTTAGCATAGGTAGAATTTTAGATCCCTTATACAAGAATAAGAGGTTTTACTAATTGAGTTAATTGTTTGAATTCGCGTATCACTAATGATGAGGAATGAAAAAAAATTTACTCCAGACCGTCCATGGTCATCCACACCAGCAGCCGTCCAAAAGAAAGCACCAAGACGAGGTTAACACCCATGGTCGTCCATGGACGAAAACGCACCCGCAGCACTCGTCCTAGGAAAGCGCCCATCCCCATCCTGAAGGGATTCGTCCACAAGAGGACCCTTGGACGAGACTTTTACACTTAGGAATTACTAAGTACATTTCACCACTCCGCAACATACGTATAACTTCTGGTGACCATTGTATGAGAAAATATAACTCCTAAATGATTGTGGGAGTTATCCTTGAACCCTCGCACCTCCTCAAATCCAGGGGAGGTTACAATCCCAATAACTGTTCCTAGGACACTATATAAACATCCATTCAGACCAAAAAAAGGTACGTTTTTTACTTCTCCCAAAAAGTTGGAACTCCAAAAATATAGAGAGAAAACTAACTTTTTCATCGGAGGGTTCTTGGCCGGCGACCCCGGTCACCTTTGATCGCTTTTCTTTCTTTTTCAGGCCATCGAGAGAGCAAGTGGTCCTTTCAAGTCCGAAGCATCCAGCCTACTGATTTTCTTCGCATCATCAGTTGGCGCCGTCTGTGGGAACATCTATTCACTGTTCTTTTCGTTCAACTATCTGTATTTGTTGTCAACGATTAGCCTTTCCCAAACAAAAGGCCGAATGGTTCGAACAAGATCAAGGGCTACCAGCCTAGGCCACCAGGAGAGTAGGGATGCTTCTAGTAATCCCCTTCGCAATTGCAGGTCAGCGCCTGTCATGCAACCGCCTTCTGTTCAACATATACAATCCATGGCTACCGTTATGGCCGAATTGACCCATCAGAATCAGGAGTTGAATAGGGAGATCAACCTTAGGAGGTAGCGCCAAGATGGGCACAAGGAGGGACAAGCCCAAAGTCAGGAAGGTGGAGGAGAAAATGTTGAGTCTGAAAATCAAACAAGGGGTACCGCTTCAAGAAGAGTGCCACACTTGGAAAGAGAGATGGACCAGATGAGAAAAGCCATTGATGAGATGAGGGAGAACATGAGGCGGGCAAACCCAATGGATGATTTGGTTCATCGAACGGACTCCCCTTTCACAACTTCCATCAACAATCATCCCCTACCTCTAAAATTCAAAATGCCTTCCTTGGATTTGTATGATGGAAATCGTGACCCGTGTGATCACATTGCAACTTTCAAGACGACCATGCACCTTCAAGGGGTCCCGGACGAGATTATGTGCAGAGCTTTCCCTACCACACTTAAGGGACCAGCGCGGGTGTGGTTTAGTAAAATACCCTCAAACTCAGTGGGATCGTTTGAAGAGTTGAGTAAGTTGTTTGTCAATAATTTCATTGGAGGACAACGCCACAAGCGTTCCTTTTCTAGTTTGTTGACTATAGAGCAAAGGGAAAATGAGAGTTTGCGGTCCTTCATCACCCGGTTTAATACGGAAGCCTTAATGGTAGACGAAATGGATGACAAGTTATTGTTGGCCGCCTTCCATAATGGGGTCAATTCTGACTTGTTCATCCATAAGCTCTACAAGCAGGAACCACAGACTATGGCCGAACTCGTCCATTCGGCCCAGAATTTCATGAATGCTGAGGACGCTATCATAGCTAAGAAGAGAAAGAGAGCAGAGCGCTCGGAAGCAAGCCACCAGCGTTACTCAAATCAGGGACCTCGTCCAAAGAAGGCTCGGGTAGATGAGAGAAAAGACAAGGATGGTAAGAAGGCAAGTTCCTCAGCGATGAATCAGCAATACACACCCCTGACTATGCCACTAGAGCAGGTTCTTATGCAGATCAAGGATGATCCGTCCTTGAAGTGGACGGATAAGATGAAAGGAGATCCTAACAAGCGCAATAGGAGAAAGTACTGCCGCTTTCATAAAAACCACGGGCATGACACGGACGAGTGCTTTGATTTGAAGTAGCAAAAAGAGAATCTCATTAGACAAGGAAAGCTAAGGAACTTCCTTGGATGAGACCAGAGAGATGAGAAATTGAAAGCTAAGATGGAAGAGTCATCACGAGCCCCACTAGGAGAGATAAGTGTAATTATAGGAGGAAACTCGACAGCGTAGTCATGCAAGTGAGGAAGACATACCTGAAGGTGATGCAGAACATCCAGCTGTCTGGACGACCTCTTAAGACGAGGGAAGTAGACGAGTAGACCGTTACGTTCATGGACGAGGACGCAGGATGACTTCACCACCCACACGATGACGCGATAGTCATCACCCTACTCATTGCTGACTACATGACCAGGAGGGTGTTGATAGATATGGCAATTCTGCGGACATTATGTATTACCCCGCCTTCCAGCAAATGAGACTAGGACGAGATCAGCTTCGACTAGTGAATTCGCCATTGGTAGGATTCGGAGGAAGGAAGGTGCAACCAGTGGGCACCATCACATTACCAGTGGTCGTTGGAACATATCCACAGCAGATAACCAAGGAGGTAAATTTCCTTGTTGTTGATTGTGCATCGTCATATAATGCAATTATTGGAAGACCAACTCTGAATAGTTGGAAGGTGGTAACCTCTACCTACCACTTGTCCATCAAAATTCTGACTAAGCACAGAGTGGGCCCAGTACAAGGAGATCAATTGGCCGTCAGAGAGTGCTACTTAGCCATGCTGGCGATGGACGAGCATATACAGGCAATGAGTATAGACGGGAGAAGGATCACAGCGAAACCCACTGAGGTGTTAGAGGATGTCCCTTTGGACGAGAACCAGCCTGAGAAGTTCACTAGAATTGGGTCGAGCATGGAAGAAGAGGCAAAGCATGCTTTGGTCCAGTTTTTGAAGAAAAGCCTTGATGTCTTTACATGGAGTCATAAAGACATGCCTGGCATTGATCCAAGTGTTATTACTCACAGCCTGAACGTGTGTCCCTATTCAAAACCAGTGCATCAGAAGAAAATGGTTTTCACTCTTGAGTGAGACAATGCCATCATGGAAGAAGTCCAAAAGTTGGTTACTGCGAAGTTTATCCGAGAAGTTTATTATCTAGATTGGTTGGCAAACGTAGTCATGGTGAAGAAATCCAATGGCAAGTGGCGAATGTGCGTGAACTTTACTGACTTAAACAAAGCTTGCCCCAAGGATAGTTACCCATTGCCACGCATTGACCAGCTGGTGGACTCGACGGCAGGTCATAGGGTGCTGAGCTTCATGGACGCCTTCTCAGGCTACAACCAAATAAAGATGGATGAAGCGGATCAAGAGAAGACCTCATTCATTACAAGCCAAGGGTTGTATTGCTATAAAGTGATGCCCTTTGGGTTGAAGAACGTAGGGGCGACCTACCAAAGACTGGTTAACCACATGTTCCGTCCTCAAATCGGGAGAAATGTGGAGGTTTATGTAGATGACATGCTGGTGAAAAGCCAAGACGAGGACAATCATCTAGACAACCTTCAAGAGACTTTTAATACACTGCAGCAGTATAACATGAAATTAAATCCAAGCAAGTGTGCTTTCGGAGTTTCGTCGGGGAAGTTTTTGGGGTTCATGGTTTCGCACAGAGGAATTGAAGCAAATCCGGACAAAATCCAGGCGATACTGAATATGGAACCACTGAAAAATATCAAGGAAGTCCAGTCTCTAACCGGACGAGTTGCCGCCCTTAACAGGTTTGTGTCGAAAGCTACTGACAAGTGTTTGCCATTCTTTAAAGTCCTCAGGAAGGTATTTGAGTGGACAGACGAGTGTCAAAAGGCCTTCCAAGACTTGAAGACATATCTCATGACAGCGCCGTTGTTAAGTCCGTCTGTACCTGGAGAAGAGCTGTATTTGTACTTGGCGGTGTCCCCACACGCAGTAAGGTCGGCGTTGGTCAGAGAAGAGGAGAGAATCCAGAAACCGGTTTATTACACAAGCCATGCAATGAGAGGAGCAGAAGGATGATACCTGATGATGGAGAAGCTAGCCTTTGCCTTGATTACGGCTTCCAGGAAGCTGTGGCATTATTTTCAAGCTCATATTATCAACGTCCTAACAGATTACCCCATAAAGAAGGCAATGAACAAGTTGGAAGCTGCTGGACGATTAATACAATGGGCTGTTGAACTTAGTGACTTTGACATCAGATACCTTCCAAGGAGTGCGATAAAGGTGCAGGCATTAGCAGATTTCATCGCAGAGTTCATCGCAGAGTTCACCCCTAGCCAGGATGAGTTGGACAAAGACAAAGGAGTTGAAAGATGGGTCATTAATGTAGACGAATCGTCCACACTATATGCAGGAGGGATTTGAGTCATACTAAAGTCTCCAGAGGGTGACAAGCTGGAGTACGCGGCCCGTCTACAATATCAAACCACCAACAACGAGGCTAAGTACGAAGCTCTACTCAAAGGATTGGAATTAGCTAAGACCTTAGGGGCGGAGTCGATAATAGTCAGAGGAAATTCTCAGCTAGTCATCAACCAAGTAAATGGAATGTGTGATACCAAGGAAGATCGAATAAAGAAATACCTCAGCAAAGTGAAACAACTCGCACGAAAGTTTTTAGCAGTAAGTTTTGTTCAACTCCCCAGGGAGGAAAATATGGAAGCAGATGCCTTGGCAAAAGCAGCTTCGACGGGAGGAGTTACGGACGAGTACGACAACGTCCAATATATGCCAAACATAGACTTTCTGGACATACAGCAAATAGGAAGGGGAGAAAATTGGATGAGTCCAATAGTAATTTATCTTAAAGATGGAAGCCTTCCAGAAGACAGATGAAGCTAGAAAGTTGAGGGTCAGGGCAGCCAAATACGTCCTCATAAACGAAGTGCTGTACAAGCGAGGTTTTTCCCAACCTTATTTAAGATGCTTGGCTCCTGACGAGTCAAACTCTGTTTCGAGGGAAGTTCATGAAGGAGCATGTGGAAATTATTTAGGAGCGAGATCACTAGTCCATAAGGTCGTCCGTGCAGGCTACTATTGGCCTACAATGCAGGCAGATGCTAAGGCCTATGTTAAGGTCTGTGACCAGTGTCAACGCTATAGCAATGTCTCTAGACAACCGTCAGAGTACCAGACCCCAATGATGGGCCCATGGCCCTTTGCACAGTGGGGACTGGATATCCTAGGTCCCTTCCCCATGGAAACCAAACAAATGAAGTTTTTGGTAATAGGGATTGATTACTTTACCAAGTGGGTAGAGGCCGAACCTTTTGCAACAATCACTCAACAAAATGTTAAAAATTTTGTATGGAAGAATATTCTATGTAGGTTCGGAGTACCCAGAGTACTAGTATCGGATAACGGACGTCAGTTTGACAACGCACCCTTCAGGGACTTTTGTAAACATTTTGGAATCAAGAATCACTATTCCTCACCCTCCCATCCACAGGTGAATGGACAAGCAGAAGTAGCGAACCGATCCTTGCTGAAAATCATCAAGACTCGGCTCGAGGGGGCAAAAGGGATATGGCCAGACGAGCTACTAGGTGTTCTTTGGGCCTACAGGACGACTGTATGAACTCCGACAGGAGAAACCCCCTTTAAGCTAGCATATGGAAGTGAAGCCGTCATACCGGCAGAAGTTCATATGGCTAATCATCGAGTGATGAAGTATCAGGAGAGAGAGAATGGGGAACAACTTCGTCTTGACCTCGATCTTATTGACAAGGTAAGAATGGATGCAGAGCAAAGGACAGCAAGATACAAGAATCTTATGGCTAGGAAACATGATGCCATGGTGAAACCCAGACGATTCAGTGTTGGGGACCTTGTTCTCAAAAGAGTCTCCTTAGCAACTAGGAATCCGGCTCATGGAAAATTAGGACCTAATTGGGAAGGACCCTATAGGGTAATCAACTGCAAGAGGCAGGGGTCATACTACCTGGAGGCCCTGGACAGACGAAAGTTAAAGCACCCCTGTAACGTGGAACACCTGAGGAGGTACTATCAGTGATGAACTTGGATGAAATAATCCAGGGACGAGGTTGATACTATGGGCAACTACAGCCACAATCTGTGTTTACTTATACCTACTGTTGTGTTCTTATTACTACTATAGTGTGTACTAAGAATAAAAAGTGCACTAGTTCTTAAACTTTTGCACCGTCTACAGACCAGTTTGTAAAAGACAAGGTTATGTATTTTCTTAAGTGTTTTAATAAGGCACCAGCTTTTAAAGCGTGCCATATTTGTGGACAATGTTCATGCAATAATATGGTTTGGATTTTTGATATACTTAATCTAGTTTCCATAATGATACCCACAAGGGGGGCAAAAGCCTAAAACGAATGAAAATCTCTGGACTCAGGGATGTATCATTCATAAGCTTTCCTTGAAATAAGGATAAAGCAAAAAGAAAAAGCTAAGGCATACTCGTCTAAGCTTTCCTTGAAATAAGGATAAAGCAAAAAAAAAAAAAAAGCTAAGGCATACTCGTCCAAGCTTTCCTTGAAATAAGGATAAAGCAAAAAGAAAAAGTTAAGGCATACTCGTCTAAGAAAGATAGGCAAGAAAAAGGTATACATTAAGGCATAAAGTTCCAAAGACAAGCATCTAGCCAAGATGCCTCAATGTCTTAGGACGAGGTAAAATACTGTAAAGTCATCATTGTCGTCCTAAGACGAGTTACACTCGTAAAGATTTGACTGGCTAATAAAGACGTCCATGCCTAGGTGGGTCGTCCATAAGAAAATCACATGGACGATCATTCAACACTTAGAACACTGTTTAAAAGCCAATAACATAAATGGTGAAAATAATGGATAAATTCGTCCATACCATAAATAACGGATAAAAGAAAAATATTCTTTAGTCTAAAGAGGGTAGACAACCACCGTCCAAAAACCCTTATAAAATAAGCCTTAAAAGGCAATTGTTAATAAACTCGTCCAGAACACTTTGGACGAGATAATTGTACTCAAATACATTTTAAAAAGGGTCCAAAAACAACGGACCAAAAGAAAAGCAGAATAACAATAGCACTAATTTAAAAATTGTCTTCAAGAAGGGGGGGCATTAACGTTGGGGTCGTCCTGAGATGGCTTGGTGGTGGCATCGTCCTCAATGTTAACATCGTCTGAGCCTGTTTGGAGGAGAGAACTTGTAGCAGCGCCAAGGTTGAGTTTAATGGTGCTAAAGTCAACTCCAGGAAAGTTGTCTATAGCATCCATTCTAAAATCTTCAAATCTTGCTGCATAGTTCGTGTCCAGCAGGTCAGTAAACTCTTTGGACGCTTTAGACTCCTCCACTGCGTCGTCTTTAGCCTTCTTGAGGAGGAGACTCGTCGTTCTTCTTTTGAAGAAAGTCAAGACAGTTGTCCTTCTTAGCAGTGTCGGATTTCAGCTCCCCCACCAAAGCACTCAACCCCTTAATCTCGTCCTTGGCCTTATTTGCCACCTCGGCCCAAGTTCTACAGTCGTTTTTAATCTCTTCTATTCTTTTCTCTAGAAGGATCCTCGTCTTGTCCATCTCCGTGGCCTGCCTGGACGCAGCTATGAACTTCGACATTGCCTACATAGAAGACAAGAAGGTTCAAGAGATAAAAATAACAATAGATAACATGGCTAAAGCAAGACGAGACAAAGGTTCTCACCTTAAAAAGGTCGTGGACATCGGAATGCTTAAACTCCCTCAAAGACATGTCGTAGCACGCAGCCACGTCCTCACCTGTTACAGCCTCTTGGAATCATTCCCAAGCCATATCCTCATTCTCCAATAAGTTTGTAGAAATCCTTTGAGGAGGCTAGGACGAGGAGCATGGGTCTTGGACGGAGCGACGCGAACAGGCGTAGACTAGCCAACATCAGCGACTGTGATGGACGGCAAGGAGGAAGGAGGGTCAGACTTGGCAGTTTCGGGCCTGGACGACCCATGCTTGGTCTTCTTCCCTCGACGACTGGGCAAGCTTCCCAGGTCCAAATTTTTGGACAAGCTCTTCCTCTTGTCTCCAGCAGCAGGACGAGGCTGGGGTTGAACTTCAGGTCTGGTCGTCTCATCAATCACTTCTTTCCCCTTATTTTCTTTCATGGTTGCCATTCCTGAAAAACACATGTACACACACACACACACACACACACACACACACATATATATATATATATAAATTTCAAAATTTCAAGTAAGCTACGGACAGTTTGCTCGTGCGTAAGGGCTTCAGCAGATGGATCAAGGCCAAGTCCCCACCTGTGCAAGCGTCGAAGAGTCACCAACGAGTGAAAATTCCTCTCGGGGTGTAGACGAGCTCTGTGGACGCGGTCACGATGAAACTTACTTAAAGAAGGACGTCTAACAGCTAAAAAAAAAAAAGAGGAAAATTAAGGTTAAACAACTATCTAAAGATAACATATACCAAAACAAATTAAAAAAAAAAAAAAAAGAATGAAGGAAAAACATAACATACCTTCTTGGCGAAGGTTCCCTATTTCTCCAGTATAGGGGGCAAATGCATCTCTACCAACCTCGATAGGATGCCCCGCCCAGAAACCAGAGACAAAGAAAATTTCTGTCTTCCAGTTTCTGTCAGACGAAGGCAAAGACTTAATCAACCTACAGTCATTGCCCCTAGCTGTGAACTGATAAAAGCCTAGAGATTGACTTATCTCGGAGGGTTTATAACAGTACAGAAACTCGTCCACGGTGATAGGACGGTTCCTATCAAATACCTCCCTTCATAAGACTTGCATAGAGACAACAAGTCTCCACGCGTTGGAGTTAAACTGACAAACTCCCAAGCCCAGCCTAGTGAGTAATTCTCTAGCGAAGGCATTCAAAGGAAATCTAAGCCCCCCTAGCAAATAAGCTTCGTAAATACCTATCCCAAAACGGGGTTGGCAACACCATTCCCTTCGGACGGCTAACCTATGATTCAGATCGTCTAGGATTTGGAACCAACTCCTAAGAGCATCTAACCTCTTCTCGTCCGTCTTAGAAGGGATTTCTATAGCACAACTATATACAGTTTCTTCTTCGTCCAAAGGGGAGGACGGCGGGACGCTTGTCGAGGTATCAGCTCCAGAGGCTGCCCTCGTCCTAATATTTTCCTGTAAGGTTTCGACGGGAATTCCAGGAACACCAGAGGTATATTCCTCTGTTGTGTGGCCACTACTACTACTACTACTACTACTATCGTTACTGGAAGTGCTATAACTAGAAGAATCATGGTACTCGTCTATGGCCTTGGCTAGACGAACAAGTAGCCATTGCAGACATCCTAAAGCTTAAAAAGGAAAGCCTGAAAGTGAGAGTAAGGGGAATACCTAGCTCTAGAAGAAAGATACTAAGAACACTGAGAATACTCCTAGATGAGGCGACGGATGAGAATGTCAAAACAGAAAATCTGAAAAAGTGAGAGGGGCACGAGGGGGAAACCACTATTTATAGGTAGAAAAGTCTTGGTATTCACAACGACGAGACCAATGAGAAGGCGACATGTGGCATCTGCCTCGAAGAGGTAAGTCGACGTGACCAGCCACCTATGAAAGCATGACACGTGGTACGCTGTCTAAAAAACAAATAAAATAATAAATAACAATAATAAATGTCCTTGGAAAACTCGTCCTGAAGTCTGGTGATATACTGCATGACCCCTGGACGAAGGGGCAACTGATGAGGCTTGAAGAAAAATTTACTCCAGACCGTCCATGGTCATCCACACCAGCAGCCGTCCAGAAGAAAGCACCAAGATGAGGCTAACGCCCATGGTCGTCCATGGACGAAAACGCACCCGCAGCACTCGTCCTAGGAAAGCACCCATCCCCGTCCTGAAGGGATTCGTCCACAAGAGGACCCCTGGACGAGACTTTTACACTTAGAAATTACTAAGTACATTTCACCACTCTGCAACATACATATAACTTTCGGTGACCGTTGTATGAGAAAATATAACTCCTAAACGGTTATGGGAGTTATCCTTGAACCCTTGCACCTCCTCAAATCCAGGGGAGATTACAATCCCAATAACTGTTCCTAGGACACTATATAAACATCCATTCAGACCAGAAAAAGGTACGTTTTTTACTCCTCCCAAAAAGTTGGAACTCCAAAAATATAGAGAGAAAACTAACTTTGCCATCGGAGGGTTCTTGGCCGGCGACCCCGGTCACCTTTGATCTCTTTTCTTTCTTTTTCAGGCCATCGAGAGAGCAAGTGGTCCTCTCAAGTCCGAAGCATCCGGCCTACTGATTTTCTTCGCATCATCAACTAACATTTTGATTTTGAGATTTTCAATTTGCATATGCTATGATAATAACTAAAGTACGCAAATAGTTCATCTTTTGTTATGAAAATACTTATAACTCTAGCCCCAACCAAAAAAAAAAAAACACTAGTCAATCCAACAAGCTCCATAATAATATTTTTTAGATATTCAATACATCAATGAAACATGCCTAAACATTACATTAGAGATAAATGATTCTTAATAATATTACATCAGAGATATTGCACTCTTTTATTTATTGTCTGCGAGGTGATTACTTCTTATTTATTGTGAGTTAGCAAAAACTCGTACTTATTATAATAATAATTGTTATGCACCATAATAATTTGCTCTTATTCCTTGATGCACTTAATAAAGCCCTCTTCTTAACTGAAATTGACTTGGAACTTAGGCTGTTTGTTTGGAGAACAGAGCCCCCAGTGTTTCTCTAATTCTGGAGTCTTGTTGTTCTCATTAAACATGGCAAACACATAAGTTTCAATAGGCCTTCCGGGCTTCTTTGGTGTCCCTCCCTTCACATGTTGAACCAATTTGGTAATGTAAGTTCTTTTATTATCAAGTGATGTTGCTATTCCACCAGCTGAAGGCCAACCACTCTCTGATATAACAATCACCAACGATCCCCCGCCGGCCTTCTCTAAAGCCGAGTAAACAGTGTCAAGAATGGCGTCGAAAAGGTTGCGATAACTTAGTGGGGGATCATTCACAACAGGTGAGGGAGCTGTGAAAAGAGCATAGTCAAGACGAATGTCTTTGGTGTTACTAATGTAACTAAAATATGGGTACAAGTTAACAAGTAATGGGGACCCATTTTTCACTAAGAAACGAATGACTAGATCAAGAATTGGCCTATAATCAGCTCTGAATGACCCTTTAGATGGAGGGAAAGAATCTGATGAAAGGACTCCAGTGTCAATGGCAATGGAAACTTTGATTTTGTTCCCTAGTCCAGCCCTAGAAATTGCGTTTTGAATGTTTTGCATGGCGGGGACAAGGAATTGTGCAAATGAATCTGAAGGCTTTACTTCATTTCCAACTGCAATGTATTTGAATTTGACATTTCCAAAGTTTTTCACATTGTTTTGGACCCAAGCATTTGCATTGTTTTGGCTTGAAGCAATCTCTCGAAGCTTGTCATTTGGAAGGCCTAGCATGAGCTCAATATTGGAGCCTCCAAGGGCTCGGAGAGCAACTTGGTTTGGATCATAGAGCCTCATTCTTTGGATGTTGTTTTGTCTATAGAGAGCTACAACTTCTCTTGGTGGTGGTAGGCTGTTACCAAGCATTCCATAACAAACACCAACTTGGGCACCTGTATTAGATTAGACAATAAGTCAATGGTTTTACATACATAAATATGCTTATGCAATTTATCCCAGTTAGTGGAAGATTCATTGGGTTTGTAGGCTGGTATAGTATAATAATATATTAAAAGTGAAAGATTCATCGGATAATAATAGTGAGGTTAGAGATATTACATGTAAGACTTACAAACTAACACGTTACCAATTATTAAAAAAATAATTCAAATATTCTTTCATTAAGTTGCTAAAATCCACCAATCACATTAATATGTAAACTTATTGTAATAAAATATGGACTGGCTTTGCATTTTCTGCAAGATATACAATATGACTAAGTAATCATGGAAATTTTCATTATTCAGCTAATTGTTGCCACTTACCACTAGGGGTGTCCACGGGTTGAGCTGGGGTCGAGTTTGTGCCCAACCCAGACCCAACCCGAATTATTCGGGTGGAGGAAAATGTGGCCCGAAACCGACCTAGATATCTAGTCGAATTTTTCGGTTTGAGTCTCGTCGGTTTCAGGTCTCGTTGGGTCGGTATCGGGTTTATCACCGGGGACGAAATCTGGCCGGATCCGGCGAGATCTGGCTGAAATTTGGCCGGATTCGTCGAGATCAAACAGAAATCTGGTCGGATCCGTAGAGATCTGGCCTAGATTTCATCGGATAACGGCGAGATCTTGCCGGATCTGGTCGGAAAATCGTAATACTTCTTCGAAAAGATAAAGGATTCGGTTCGGGTCGGGTGTCACAAGTTTGGAAACCAAAAACCGACAACCGATACGCGTGGGTCGGGTTAGCTTCGTCGGAACCCGTGTCCAACCGCTGGAGTCGTTGGATCGGGTGGCGGTGGGTCGGACGCGGGTGGGTTGGCCGAGTTGAGCGGGTCTCCGAGTCTGATGGACAATCCTACTTGCCACAACCATGAATTGGCTATTTGTCTTCTAACTTCCCAGTTGAATCCACAAGGAATAACTAGAATTCAACGGAAAGAAAGGAGAAAAATATTTTTGAAATCTTATTCATGAAATTCTAACATGAACTTTCGTTTATATATTATACGCCTATTTAAAGGCTTAAGAAAACTTATTTTTAAGTAATAAGATTATATTTTGACTAGCAGACCCTTAAAAACACCTAGAATCAAGAAAATAAAATCCTCTGTTCTAAGATAGCAATAATTATATAAAAATTAAAAACTAACAAATGATAAACATTAAACCCCATATGTTGTCCTATATCACTTAGTAAAATATCCTAGTTCTACACATGATTTTATTGGACTCCCCTCTCCCTTCTTTCTCATCCCATTATTTAGAGAGAGAGAGTGAGAGAGAGAGAGAGAGAGAGAGACAAAACCAAACAAAACAAATGAAGAAAGGTCCCCCCCCCCCCACACACACACAGAGCTAAACACAACTAATGGGGTAGTTCTTAATTTAAATGCTTAGAAGGCAAGTTGTGGCTCATTTAAGAGAAGTAATGCTGTGACTTCCTTTTATTAGGTGCCCACTCTAAAGACAACTATAGATTGGCACTAAATTAAATGCTATAATTACATTCTAGGCTACTTTTGGTGAGCATGCAACGTGAACGTGCTTCAATTCTAAAAATGGCATGACGTTTGTAGAGATTGGACTAAGGTTGGTTCAATCAAGCTTAGCTCAAAGGAAAATCTATTGCCTAGAGGGCAACATTAATTGATTTAGGAGCCCTTCAACATTGGTGGTTTCTACTTTTTACTCCTATAGTTCCAGGGATAGTACTATATGGTGTCTTAATTAGTGTACATTGTCTCACAACAACATAGAACCCACATGTGGGTGCAAGAGGCCAGGCAGTACACTGTGGGTGTGTGACAATATCACAGCTCCTCAACCTTGGGTTAATTAAGATACAAAAGCATTTGATTTGGGCTGTAAAAGACTTTAAAATCATGTATCAATATGAGAGAGAGAGAGGGAGAGAGAGAGAGACCTGTTGTGCCTAAGGAAGCCATTAGCAGCCCAAGCACCAGCATTATTGTGGAAATCATGGAAGGGCTTTTACCAGCATGACCGGATTTAGCCATTGAGAAAACTATATATGGAAGGAATAGGAAACAAAAAGCTAAGATAGCCAACTATGCCTTATACCATTGTTCAGCTGCCCTTTTAGAGAGTGGGAGATATGGATGGATGCTTGTACTAAATATTTTTTTGAGTGACTATATCCACATTCTACATATTTGTTGGTCAAGCACTCTACGTGAACCAAGTTGTAGACGAACCAAGTTGCATCATTCAAGGCACATCTTACTGCTCATTAATTTGTGGAAATTTCTCCCCATGCCTTTGAATTTTCTTCAATTTTTCAATGTCCCACCGTGTTTGGTTTTATTTGAAACAACCAGTCTTATTGGTTGCCTTCCTACGGAAATTTATATGTTTATGTGAAGGATGCATAGTGCTTTCCATTTCCAATTCGATGATATTTGAAATTGATTTATTTAATTCTATAGTTCAGATTAAATATTATAAATCTAAAGGTATATTTATTATAGTGTGAAAATTGTACACTGTTAAATTCAAGTAATAAAATCTTAACTATAAAATATACTCTCTCTATTTACATGAAAGTATATCAAATAAATAAAGATGATCTTGTTCCTACATTTTACATCAATGTAACATTTAATAGATGGATTGTGTCTTTCATTTCTACAATCAATCATTTTCCAATTTTATTTGTATTGTGTACAAAGTTTGGATCACTTGTAGTGCTAACTATTAGATGTAAAAGAACGTTGTTTCTACAGAAACTCATTGTTATCAAGGGAGTACTTCTCTCCATAGAAGTGAATAATTGACCATTCGTCAATTGGCACACCTCCGACATTTCTAATAGCAACATTTAGGATCTAGGTGCCCCCCCCCCCCCCAACTTAATTTAACAAAAGAATAGTAATGCATTGTTAGTAAGTGGGAAAGCAAAGAGAGGGGAAGAACGAATAAGAACCGCGTCAAGATAATTGTTTAAATGAGTCGAAAATAAGTGGGAAAGCGAAGAGAGTGGATACCAATTTCCACCAGGTCCACTATAGGCCAACTATAGTACATGGGTCGAAAACCAAATAGTAATTAGATTTAATTAATACGCATTATGAAAAAATTTCATTGACCTTCCTTGAGGTTATTATTATTATTATTATTATTATTATTATTATTATACTCACATTTACTCTAATTTTGAATAAAACACTCACCTTCCCTAAATTACAAACTATTTATACTGGCCTCCCTAGATAATTGAAATATATATATATATATATATATATTTAAATCTTGAAATAATTTTTTTTAAAATCTCAAATTTCCTATTAGAAGGGGTATGCAAGTGGAGGGTAAAATATAAAATATAAGATGTTCAAACTCTTTTTCAGTTATTGAGTGAAAGTTAGTATAAATAGTTGACATTTTTAGAGGAGATGAATATTTATTCTAAACTAGAAGAGAGGTAAATGTTAGAACGGAAAACTTAATAGAAAATCTTTGCAATTTTTCTTATATAATATTTGAATTTTGAGTAGCCAAATTAAATTAATGACCGAGCATTTCATACATTACCATCGAACTGATATAAATTCTCTACACTGTGTTATCTCAAGTTCTAACTTGTTTTTCTTCCCTAAAAATTTAAAATAAAAAAAAAAAAAGTGAGAAATATATACATACTATTTTCATATTATGGTAACATAGTCAAATGATTTTTCCTTTCATTTTTCTTCTATACCAAACAAATAAATGTCATATGATGGTACTGACGAAGATGTGACTGACGAAGATAAGTATAGACGAAGCTGCCTTCACGGACGAACATGACCAGTATCCGCGTCACCAAAAAGAATTAAGGCCATTCAATGCTGCCAATAAAGCTCCAACCGTTACAAGACCAGCTGGACGAACCGATGGGAACGCATTAAAGTCCATAACTCCACCAGAGACGTTATCAGGGAGTCATTAACACTCCAACGGCTATAATCCCCAAGGGTATATAAAACCCTCACAACACCAATACAAGGTACAAAAAAGACAGCATCACAACCTGAATCATTTTTATTGACATTTCGATTATTATCTTCTTTGGTACTGACTTTATCATCAGAGGCGTTGTGGCAGGCACCACACCTAGTGACCACTTGAGTAAGTTCTTGCTCCCGCAGGTCGTCGAGTACTTCCGGGAGCCATCTCGGACGAATCCCGAAACCGACGAGACACCGCTTCATCGCCTTGGCGCCGTCCGTGGGAACGACTTTCTCATACGACAAGAACGTGGTTCCTACCCCCGCATGGAATCTAACCAGACTCGGCCGGCCTTGGTGCAGCAAGTCCGAAATCTCGCAGCCACCGTCGAAGAACTTACTGCATGTAATCAAGAGATGAGACAGAGGTTACAAGCAAGAAGAGAACCGGCCAAGAGCCGGCCCAAGAGGACGAAGGGGATAGCCATGGAAGAAGTGACCGACAGAGAAACCGAACCCCGCAGAGGAGCGCATTCGACATCCTCCAAGAGATGAGGAAGGAGATGGATGAATTAAGAAACGCCATCAAAGAAAAGACCGATCAAAGCTCGGATAAAATGGTCGAGCGACGCGACTCCCTTTTACCATGGTAGTCCTAGAACGACCAAGACTACCGAAATTTGGCTACCCCTGGCCGAGCCTTGACGGGCTCAAAGATCCCCAAGATCACCTTAACACCTTCAAGATGACCTTAGGCCTTCAATGTACCCCCTGATGAGATCATGTGTCGTTCATTCCCCACTACGCTGAAGGGAGCTGGACGAGAGTGGTTCACGAGATTGCCCACTTCGTCCATCGACAACTTTGAGCAGTTAAGTAATGCTTTCCTACGCCATTTTGTCGGGGGACAACGCCCCAAGAGACCAGCGGATCACCTACTTACTATTAAGCAAGGAGAAAGGGAGACATTGCGGTCATACGTGAAACGCTTCACTCGAGAGACCCTAGAGGTGGACAACGCAGACGATAAGGTCCAGCTGACAACATTTAAAGCGGGGCTTAAGTCCAGGGAGTTCGTCGTCTCGTTGGCAAAAAATTCGTCCCGGACAATGGCGGAGTAGCTATTGAAAGCTCAAAAGTACATGAATGCTGAGGACGTACTGGTGGCCATCGTAGACGAGGAAAAGCCAAAGAGGGATGGAAGGAAGGAAGACGAACGCAGGGGACAAAAGAGGGAGCGCCCAAGCCGCCGAGGAGGTGACATTGACAGACGAAAAGATGAGAAAGCTCCACGACGGGTAAAATTCACACCCTTAATTATGCCTGTTGACAAAATTTTAACACAGATCCAGGACCAACACCACCTAAAATGGCCGAGGCCCTTGCACTCGTCACCAAGTGTGCGAGACAAAAGCAAATACTGCCGATTCCACAAGGATCACGGCCATTACACAGAAGATTGCCGAGATCTGAAAGGACAGATAGAAGAATTGATACGGAAAGGAAAACTTCAGAAGTACATAAAGAAGGCGGACTCCAGCAAATTCAGGGAGGGCGACACGAGCCAACAAGAGCCCTCGTCCAAGAACGAGAGTCGCCAATCTCAACCACAAGAGGTAATCGGGGAGATAAGCACAATAGCAGGAGGACCTATCATGGGAGGATCATACAAGTCCCTCAAGAAAGCATGCCAGAGACAAGTAAACAGTGTCCATATGGAACCCCTATTGAAACAAAGACGGACGAACCAAGATATATTCTTCAACAAGAGGACGCAAGGGGAGTCAGCAGCCCCATAACGACCCTCTCGGTGATAGCACTCACAATTGAAGGGTTCAACACTAAAAGGATCCTCGTCGACAACGGTAGCTCTGGCAGACATCATGTACCTATCGGCCTTCCAACAAGCTGAAACTAGGTCCTCGTAGATTGCGCCCGTTCGAGTCTCCCCGTCGCCTTAGCGGTGGACGTATACCCCAAGGGCATTGTGACACTAAAAGTCACAATAGGCGCCTACCCGAAGCAAAGCGTACCCGTCATCCGGACTTCCCGGTTGTGGATCGCCCCTCTTCATACAATGTGATCATCGGGAGACCCACGCTCAACCTGGAAGGCAACAACGTCCACCTACTCGCCTAAAGATAAAATTCCCAACCGAAGACGGAGTCGATGAGGTAAAAGGAGACCAAGTTTTGGCCGCAGAATGCTACTGTGCCGTGTTGGCCGCAGTGGAGAAACCACACATGGACGATCGAGAGAGAAAAAGAAGACAACATGGAAGCCCCGGAAACAAGGGAACTCGTCGAGGGGAAAACTCAAAGGTGACGAGGATAGGTACAACCATAAGCCCCGAGACGAGGAATGAACTCGTCTGCGTTTCCTTAAAGGAAATTTGGACGTATTTGCATGGAGTCACGAAGATATGCCGGGCATACCATGCCAGTAATCCAAGACGAGTCAAGACGTATCCCGAGAAAAACCCGTCCAGCGAAACGACGGGTATTCGCCCCCGAATGAAACCAAGCAATCAAGGAAGAAGTTACAGATTGTTGCAGTACTTCATCCGAGAAGTTTACTATCCCGAATGGTCGGCCAACGTCGTGCTAAATGAAGAAAGCAAATGGAAAGTGGAGAATGTGTGTAGACTTCACGACTCCGAACAAGGCCTCGTCCGAAAGATAGTTTTCCTCGCCAAGGATAGATCAATGGTAGACTCTACGGCCGGACATAAATTACTAACATTCATGGATGCATTTTCAGGTTACAACCAGATAAAGATGGCTGAGTAAGATCAAGAAAAAACTGCTTTCATCACAAGCCAAGGACTCTACTGCTATAAAGTAATGCCCTTCGGACTAAAGAACGCAGGAGCAACGTACCAAAGACTGGTAAACAAGATGTTCAGCAAGCAAATTGGGAGGAATATGGAGGTATATGTGGACGATATGCTCGTCAAGAGCAAAGAAGAGTTGACTCACCTGGACGACCTGGGAGAGACATTTAACACCCTCCGAAGGTACCAGATGAAGCTCAATCCCAGTAAGTGTGTGTTTGGAGTAGGTTCAGGAAAGTTCTTAGGGTTCGTGGTATCCTAGAGAGGAATAGAAGCAAACCCAGAGAAGGTGCAAGCAATACTCAACATGGCATCACCCAAGACCGTCAAGGATGTCCAAAAGCTCACAGGAAGGATAGCTGCACTCAATAGGTTCGTCTCTAAAGCGACGGATAAATGTCTCCCATTTTTCAAAACATTGAAGCAAGCCTTCGCCTCGGATCGACGAATGTGAGGCAAAGCTTTTCAAGAGCCGAAGCGTTACCTCGTAGCCCACCCATCTTGAGTCCCTCAAAAGCAGGAAAGCCTTTCTCTATACCGGCGGCATCGCCCACGGCCGTCGCTGCGGCCTTAATTCGAGAGGAAGATAAGAAACAGCCCCGCTTACTATGTCGCCCAAGCCTTCCAAGGAGCAAGAGGCCCGGTATCCCGTGATTGAGAAGATTGTTTTGGCCCTAATAAGGCTTCACGAAAGCTACGACCATACTTCGAAGCACACCCTATCCTTGTAATGACGGATCAACCCATCAGAAATCCATGAACAAGCCCGAAGCACTCGGGAGAATGGTCCATCGGGTAATCGAACTCAAACGGCTTCGACATCGAATACCATCCTAGAACGGCCATCAAGGCGCAAGCTCCTCGGCAGATTTCATAGCGGAGTTCACCCTTCTAGACGATGACGACGACAAAAATGAGGTGGAACGTTGGACGATTCGATCGACGATCGTCAACCCAAAAAGAGGAGGAGTAAGGGTCATTATAAACACCCCGATTTGGAGAAAAACTCCAATATGGAGTCCAATTAAAATTCCCGCAACCAACAACGAGGCCGAGTACGAAGGCATACCGACGGACCGAGACTTGGCAAAGCCCTCGGGATTAAGAACCCGCTTATTCGCAGCGATTCGAAGCCGGCAATAGGCGCATCGGGGGAAGAGTACGAGGCGAAGGAAGAGAGGATGCGTAAATACCTCAAGCCGATTAAACATCTAGCTCATGGGTTCGACAAGTTGGATTTCGTCCGGATCCCAAGAAACCGTAATGCAAAGGCGCGACGAGGTTGCAAATGGCCTCGTCCGAAGAAGAACCATCGAACAATGAGATTCTCATGGAGATTCGTAAATACCCTAGCATCGAGGAAGTCCCGTATTCCCCATCCGTAACATAGGTGGTTGGATGGCACCAATCATCTCATATCTTCAAGACGGGCATCTCCCTCATGACTCACGGAGGCCAGTGAAGATTAAAGCAAGGGCGCCGCATTCACAATTTTGAATGATACCTTATACAAAAGAGGGTTCTCCTTGCCTTATTTGAAGTGTATCGACGAGGAAGAAGCTAAGTACGTCCTCCACGAAATCCACGAAGGGATTTGCGGAGACCACGCCGGCCCGCATCCTTGGTAAGCAAAGTTATTAGAAAGGATATTTCTCGGCCAACTACGCAGTGCACGCTACGGAGCTCGTCAAGAGGTGCGATAAGTGCCGCAGGTTCGGGAACGTCCCGTAGGTCGCTGCCAGAAAAGATGACAACGATTACCTCCCCGGCCATTCGCACAATGGGGGATCGATATCGTCGGCCCATTACCCCCGGGAAAAGGACAGTACGATTCTTGCTCATCGCTATCGACTACTTCACTAAATGGGTTGAAGCGTAAGCGATAGCAACGATCACGCAGGCGAGAACCCGTAGCTTCGTGTGGAGAAATATAATTTGCGGTGTTCGGGATTCAAAGCAAACGATCATTTCGTATAATGACCGACTCGACAATATGTGGATTTAGAGACTTTTGCTCGCGGCTAGGTATCAAGAATAAGTTCTCGTCACTGGGCACCCATACGAACGGCAAATGGAAGTAACTAATCGAACGCCGCTCGTGGATCATCAAAGCACGACTAGACGAAGCTAAGGGCGCGTGGCCGAAGAATTGCCCAATGTCTTCGTGGGCCTACAGACAACAAAGAAGAACCCCCACGGGAGAGACGCCTGTCGTGCTCACTTATGGCAATCGGCGTAATCCCAATCGAGGTGGGTATGGCCGCACTGTGCGAGAAGTATTCCGCGAGGAGAACAACGACGACTCGCCTTCGAATCAACTGGATTGCTTAGACGAGGTAAGGGACAAAGCCTCGAACATGACGATGAAGTACCAGCAGAAGATGACTGAATACTATAACAAAAGGGTCAGGCTCAGAAGACTAGAAATTGGCGACCTCGTCTTACGTAAGGTGACGACTGCAACTAGAAACTCCGCCCACGGGAAACTCAGTCCCACATGGGAAGGACCTTACAAAGTCGTGCACTACTCCCGACAAGGTAGCTATCACTTGGAGACCCTAGACGGACAGAAACTCCCACGACCTTGGAGCATAGAACACTTGAAGAAATACCACCCACAGATGTAAATCGAGAATGTACCAATTCATCAAAATTAATGAAATAATGGTTCAAATAATGTGTTCGTACAGGTACCAAGTCCCGGAGACCCAGAAAACAAAAAAAACAAAAAAAATGCCTAAGTAATAAGATTCCGCATCGACGGATGTACATTACTGACGAAGGCAAAATCAAAAAAAATGCCTAAGTAATAAGATTCCGCATCGACGGATGTACATTACTGACGAAGGCAAAAAAAAAAATGCCTAAGTAATAAGATTCCGCATCGACGGATGTACATTACTGACGAAGGCAAAATCAAAAAAATGCCTAAGTAATAAGATTCCGCATCGACGGATGTACATTACTGACGAAGGCAAAATAAAAAAAAATGCCTAAGTAATAAGATTCCACATCGACGGATGTACATTACTGACGAAGGCAAAATCAAAAAAAATGCCTAAGTAATAAGATTCTGCATCGACGGATGTACATTACTGACGAAGGCAAAAAAAAAATGCCTAAGTAATAAGATTCCGCATCAACGGATGTACATTACTGACGAAGGCAAAATCAAAAAAATGCCTAAGTAATAAGATTCCGCATCGACGGATGTACATTACTGATGAAGGCAAAATTAAAAAAAAATGCCTAAGTAATAAGATTCCGCATCGACGGATGTACATTACTGACAAAGGCAAAAATAAAAAAAATGCCTAAGTAATAAGATTCCGCATCGACGGATGTACATTACTGACGAAGGCAAAATCAAAAAAAAATTCCTAAGTAATAAGATTCCGCATCGACGGACGTATATTACTGACGAGGGCAAAATCAAAAAAATGCCTAAGTAATAAGATTCCGCATCGACGGATGTACATTACTGACGAAGGCGAAAATAAAAAAAAATGCGCCTAAGTACAGAGGAAAGCTTAAGCAATGACGTTCCCACCGAATGAACATACATTGAAGATGAATGCAAAAAAAAAAAAAAAAATTGACATACAGGAGAACATGTCCAAGTAGATACGATATTATAAAAGCCTAAAACCAAAGGCCATTGTTCAAAAAAAAAAAAACCCATAAACACTGGGCTAAAAATACACATGAAAATTTCTAGTTGTCCAGGAAATTGAGCCTGAAAAACATGTCAGGCACCTCAAAAAAAAAAGAGAAAGAAACTTCTTAATAACAGGTTCAAACATCCGGATCGGCATCGTCTTCAGCTGGGGCATCGAGGGCAGGGGCATCGATGACGCGAGCATCAGGAACGTCCCAAGAGCTTCGGCGGCGGCGGCTTGGGCGGCCTCGTCAGCGGAGATCTCCTTGTCAACCTCTTCCATATCCAGCGCCTCCAAATCTACCCCAGAAGGATGCTTGATGCAATACCTCCTCAAGAGCTCGAACCCCTTAAAGTACCAGCTGAAGAGCACGTAGTTGTACTCTTCGGTTTGCTGGAAGCCCTCGATGGCCCTAGAGGCGACGACCTTAATTTTTTCCTTCGCGGCTGCGAGTTGCTCGTCCTTTTCCAGAACCAGCTGCTGCTCAACCTTAAGATCGTCACCCAGCTTTTTGACCTCGTCCTTGTATTGGTGAACGTCCTCCATCGCGCTATCGTCCTCTTCGGGCCTTCGAGTTCTCCATCTCCAAGACTTTGATCCGAGAAAGCGAAGACTCGACCTTGGCTTCCTGAGCTTGATACTCCGCTGAAAAATGGACGACTTCCCCCAACACCTAAAAAAAAAAAAAAAAAGGGGCATGTGAAGGAATAAATAAGAAAGGGGGGGCATATATGTAGATGCGTCATGAGAAACAAACAGGTTACCTGGACGAGTTTATGGATGTGACGACCCATCAACTCAGTTGGAGTCGAACCTGAGAGCACCTTCAGGTCCTCAGCATTCACGACCCCATGAGCCCGATCCGTCGCCAACCTCTCGTCATCCCAAATAGTGGATGAGCCGGCGGCCTCCTTTCCTCTATCCGATGTACGAGGCCTCTTGGAAGCAGGTGTCGGGATTTCTTCTACCGAGGTGGCCGGAGAAGCCGTCCTCGTCGTCTCGGCACCAGAAACCACGGGTGTGGTCGAGGCCGTCGGAGTAACGGAAGAGACTTTGCCTTTCACACGAACCACCTTCTTCCCGAGGTTTGACAAGGGTTCGTCTTCCTTGGACCTCATTTTCTCATACATACCCTTGTTGAATTTCGTCGTCATCTCTGCTAAAGGGAAAGATTTTATAAGAGAAAGAGCAAATCAAACAAGTACAGCCTCAGGGTCGAGACCGACGAACTCAGAAGCTTACTCTTCTTTCCCTCGATATCAAGGCTCCGCAAGACGTAGGGAGACGGATCGGGGCCGAGGTTGTAGAAAGCGAGTGTCCTCGGGTCTACCAAGTCGTCCCAGTTTTCAATGGACTGGGAATACGTGATGGCCGCCTCGACGCGCTCCTTGTACCAACTTTTCAACTTCGGTCTTCGTTTAGCTGCACAAGAACGAAGGAAATTAGTAACAATAACCTCAAAAAAAATATGTAAAAAAAAAAAAAGCGAGAAAGGAGACTGACGCACCTAAGGTCGGGGTTCCCCACCGACGAAGCAACCTGGGGATCTCACCCCAGTCCTGGCTAGAGGGAGTCTCAAAATCGTCCCCAGACACAAACACAAATCTGGACTTCCAGTACCTGAAGGACGAAGGTAAGCCCTTGACGATCCTAGTTCTTCTCTCCCAAGGTACTAGCTCGTAATACCCGTACTCTTTGGACTCTTTTAGACGGTATAGATAGACGAGCTCGTTTACCTTAATCATATCCCCGTTAGCAGCCAACCATATTTCCATACAGTTGACCACTATTCTCCACGAGGGCATAAGCCGCCCAGTGGGCAATCCCCGTATATGCCAGAGCTCCATCACAAACGGGTGGACAGGAAGCCTAAGTCCACAAGTGAAAGCGGCCTCATAGAGGCACACTTCACCGGGGAAAAACTGGCAAGCCCTATCGTCGTCAGTGGGGCGACGAACACGGACCCGCTCTGGAAACTGAAACCTATCCCTAAACTGACTGACGGCGTCAAAATCTAACCCGCACGGCTCCACGAGGGCATGAAAGGCCCTAACCTCTCTAAAAGTCGAGACGACTGTATCTCCCTCCATAGGGTCGTCGCTAGACGACAACCCAGTATCGAGGTCACTAGACCTAACCTCAGACATCAACTACAACTCCTTCACCAAGCCTTCGAACCAATCGACCGACTCTCGGAGCAATGGAAACAAGTCACCTAAAACAATACCTAAGCTGCTACCTTCAAAAACAAAACCCCTCAAATTGGGAAAAGCGCCTAAAGACCCCCCTAAGCGAGCAAAGAGAAAAGAAATTGAAGGACAACTTCCCTACCTCTAAATTACTGACCATGAACTCCCAGTCTAAAAAGAGAAATGCTAAAATTCCCACAAAAAAGAGGAGAGAAGCAAACAAAAACACAGAAAGAACCAAGAAACAAAAAAAAAAAAACAAAAACAAAAATCAGATACTTGCGAAGAAGGAAAAAAGAAGAAGGGAGAGGAAGAAAAAGCTTACCTCGAAGAAGCGAGAGGCCCAACAGCCAAGCAAACAACCAAACTCGAAAAGAAGCAAAGAAATATACGAAGAGGGTGCTTAGAGGAGAAGAACTGAAGTTTGAAAGAAAATGAAAAGTAAAGTACAAAGAAAGGAGTTTAAAAACCAAATAGAGGTGAAAACCGAAAATCGGCGGGAAACCCAAGGGTCAGTCCCTTTCCAACCACATCACGCCACGTGGCCACAATCCATATAACACCACCATAACGCATTCAATGCGGCACATAAATCCCAAAGGGCAACAAAAAAAAAATTGTTCGGCTTCCACGATCGTCACTGACGACCATGAAGCCCGGGGGGCATCTGATGGTACTGACGAAGATAAGTATAGACGAAGCTGCCTTCACGGACGAACATGACCAGTATCTGCGTCATCAAAAAGAATTAAGGCCATTCAATGCTGCCAATAAAGCTCCAACCGTTACAAGACCAGCTGAACGAACCGATGGGAACGCATTAAAGTCCATAACTCCACCAGAGACGTTATCAGGGAGTCATTAACACTCCAACGGCTATAATCCCCAAGGGTATATAAAACCCTCACAACACCAATACAAGGTACAAAAAAGACAGCATCACAACCTGAATCATTTTTATTGACATTTCGATTATTATCTTCTTTGGTACTGACTTTATCATCGGAGGCGTTGTGGCAGGCACCACACCGGTGACCACTTGAGTAAGTTCTTGCTCCCGCAGGGTCGTCAGAGTACTTCCAGGAGCCATCTGGACGAATCCCAGCAAACCGACGAGACACTGCTTCATCATCATATTATTCATTCGCCATTCTTTCACTTTTGCATTCTTCCTATCAAATATTTAAGATAAAATAACAATCTCTTTTTTCTTCTTCATGTTTATATCCTTCCTACTTTTGTGCAGAGTCCTCCCTATCAAATTATAGGAGAAAACTTGAAAGGTAACAGAGCTATATACGATTAATCTTTGATTTTGGCAGGTTTAAACACAAGAAGAATCAAAGAAAAGCATTATTCCATATCCTACAATTTGGTACTTCAAGTTTCTGTCGGTCAGCTAGACGATGAAACGAGTCTTTCTACGAAAGATAATGAAACAATCTCTGTCCCACAAGGTCTTGGCTTGAATTCATAGCGTACATGTCATGTAATTACTGATGGGGATTTTAGGTTGTAATATTTGCTTTCACAAAGATAAAGCTAAAATATGTCACTAATGTGAAATGTGTGGTGGTAAAAAGTTTCGGAATGCAAGACCAACCAAGATTGATAGCAAACTCCAAGCTACTTCGATCCAAAGGCAACAAATATATATACATATATATATATATATATATATATATATATATATATATATATATTTATTTATTTATTTATATAGACACACACTAGTCTCATCATACTTGCTTTGTGCGTGCGATGAAGTCTTTTTTTTGGTCTTGTGTCATAATTTCCCCATTTAAAAAAAAATGGATAAGTTTGTTTTGAAGGCATAGATTAGTAGGAGAGTGTCCTATTTTGCAGGCATTTTAGGTGGAGCTGGAGATATATTTTTACCCGGTTATCCTCAAGTTTTTTCCCTATTAAACCTAAGGTTTAGGGGTATTTCTAAACCATACAAAAGTTCAGTCCAAAAAAAGAAATCCTCTTATAAATAGTGTATATATATATATATACACACACACACACACACACACACAAGGGTATTTTTTATATTTGAATATTAATTTAATAAGATTAATTTCATTTTACCTTTCAAAAAAAGATATTAATTTCATTTTTGATATTATTATTAATAATTAAACTAAAGAGGGTCCAGTTAACCATCCATTTTTAAAAACTTTTTATAGGAAATTGAAAAAGACGTCAACTTAGTAAGTTATTTTTTAATTTATTCATAAAAAGTTTCTTAAAATAGTTTACTAACAAAAGCTCTTGGGGCATACGTTAGTAAAATCCATAGAAAAATGGTATTTTGCATTTGAACAATACATGTTGAGAAAGTGAAGACTAACTTTTATATATATATATATATAGAGAGAGAGAGAGAGAGAGAGAGGCTTCTATACACGTAACGTGTGTAAAAAAGTGAAAATGTAAATCTAGATAAAAAAGTATTGATAGATTAGGATAAGCATTGAGTAGATAACATTAAGTCAATGAGTTTTAGAGGACCTCATACTCAGTAATAAATAATACTCCCTCCGTCCCACTTTGTTTGTCCTGTTTGAAAAGTTAAACTTTTTAAGGGAACATCATTTATTATCTTGTCTGTCTTATAAAAATGTATAAATTTACAAAGCTGCCCTTAAATAAATTTATCAGTTTAAAAAAAAAAAAAGAGTTATTCTTAATGAGACAACTAAAAAGGTGCCCTAATTAGATTGATTTTTTAAAAAATATTTGTTAGTTTTCTTTTCAAATAGTTTTGAAAATAAAGTAGGGGCATAATAGGAATATTAGTAAATTAATTAATTTTATTTTTAGAAACTGGACAACATTTTGGGACATCCCAAAATGGAATAGAGGACAAACAAACTGAGATAGGGGGAGTAATAAAAATATAGAGATAAAGTTACTCTTCCATTCACCACCAAGAACAACAAAAGGGAGAAAACTTTGCAATGGTAAAATAAAACATGAAGAAGAAGATCAAAAAGAGAAGGAGAGTAAATAAAGAGAGCGAATAACATACAACAGATTTATGAGTAACTAAAAAAAAAAAGCTAAAATGATAATTAAGATGAAGAGCAGCAAGGTAAGCAGAGAAGATGGGTAGTGTGGGGTCATGGATTTTGGGATTTGGCCGAGAGCATGTGGTTTTGGCCGAGAAGCATGGGTCGTCCGAGTCCGAGGAGTACTATCTCCTCGGACTAAAGTTAAACGCAAATCTAAGTATAGATCCTAATGATTAAAGATGACCTTTCAGGAAGTTCTAATGATAGCAACGAGCACCATGAATGTACAAGAGGGATAAGGGCTCAAAAATATCTAAGGGGAAGCTGCTACCACTGCATTAATGAGGAAGTGACCTGCGAGAAGATTATGGCGGCCTTACAACCACCCTAGAAGACTTTTAGAGGGGGCTGATGGGACAAGTATCAGCATAAACCATCAACTGTCCACATGTAGTCCACATGTAGGGTAAGGATGAAAGGAGAGATGTAATATAAATAAGGGTAGAGATCCCAGAGACGAAAGAGGAAAGAAAAGGAGAAGAGAAAGCACTATAGCAATCTCAACAACTCCTGTAACCATGGTCGTCCAATATACGCTAGAACAGATCTCCTCGGACTGTGCCGAGAACCAACTTTCTCGCACAAACCGGGTTCAATTCTTGTTGGCTCATCATCCAAAACCATATTAACTGTTATCCAAGCACTAAAACCTAGCTCTTTGACCCACTCTCTACAAATTTATTGTACTGGGTTCACTAGGCCAAGATCCCTTACATTTTGGGCTTGGTCTGAAAATTGTGTCCCCACAATTGGCGCCGTCTGTGGGAAGAGCTTGTGTGATAGTGAGTGCAACGGTTAAATATGATACAATTGGGCTCCCATCAGTAAGAGTCCCTGGGGAAAACCATTATGGTGGCCAATTTGCTATGTGAGCAAGTCACTACATGAGGCACACAGTTGTTGTCCTAACTTAGCTTCCGCTCAGGTCTATACTACAAAGTGTGGATTATACGGGGAGAATTGCTAAAATGGGGCACACGGTTAAAGGGGCTTTTGACATCAAGCACATGCCTTGTACCTCTCGGGGGCCGAGGTCCTCGCGAATTTGGTGGCCGAGTTCGGCGAACCTCCATTAGAGGAAGTGGCGGCAACATATGAACAATTTAATGGGGATTTGCGACGGGGCTAGTCCTTGAAGGTATATATATTGATATCTTCTAATCTTTTGAAGTGGTTAAACAGAACCTTAGCTATGACGGGTCCTCGGACCTCTGCTTTGGGGAAATTAACACACACGACATCTATTGAAGTGGTTAAACGAACCTTAGCTATGACGGGTCCTCGGACCTCACGCTTTAAGGGAAAATTAACACACACCGACATCTATTGAAGTGGTTAAACGAACCTTAGCTATGTCGGGTCCTCGGACCTCCCGCTTTGGGGAAATTAACACACAGCGACATCTATTGAAGTGGTTAAACGAACCTTAGCTATGACGGGTCCTCGGACCTCCGCTTTGGGGAAATTAACACACACCGGCATCTATTGAAGTGGTTAAACGAACCTTAGCTATGACGGGTCCTCGGACCTCCCGCTTTTGGGGAAATTAACACACAACGACATCCATTGAAGTGGTTGAAACAACCATAGCTATGACGGGTCCTCGGACCTCCCGCTTTGGGGAAATTAACACACACCGACATCTATTGAAGTGGTTAAAACAGAACCTTAGCTATGACGGGTCCCTCGGACCTCCACATACTGGGAAAATTAACACACACCGACATCTATTGAAGTGGTTAAACGGAACCTTAGCTATGTCGGGTCCTCGGACCTCCCGCTTTGGGGAAATTAACACACCGACATCTATTGAAGTGGTTAAAAACGGAACCTTAGCTATGACGGGTCCTCGGACCTCCGCTTTTGGGAAAATTAACACACACCGACATCTATTGAAGTGGTTAAACGAACCTTAGCTATGACGGGTCCTCGGACCTCACCCGCTTTGGGGAAATTAACACACACTGACATCCATTGAAGTGGTTAAACAGAACCATAGCTATGACGGGTCCTCGGACCTCCTGCTTTGGGGAAATTAACACACACTGACATCTATTGAAGTGGTTAAACAGAACCTTAGCTATGACGGGTCCTCGGACCTCCTGCTTTGGGAAAATTAACACACACTGACATCTATTGAAGTGGTTAAACAGAACCTTAGCTATGTCGGGTCCTCAGACCTCTGCTTGGGGAAATTAACACACACTGACATCTATTGAAGTGGTTAAAAGAGTCTTAGCTATGACGGGTCCTCGGACCTCCTGCTTTGGAGAAATTAACACATAATAGCATTTCTCTTCAAAGTGTTTAAACTATAACTTAATCATGCCTCGGTCCTCGGACCAGATGATATGAGAAAGATAAACACTTCATAATATTTCTCTTCAAAGTTTTTAAACTATAACTCAATCATGCCTCGGTCCTCGGACCAGATGATATGAGAAAGATAAACACTTCATAATATTTCTCTTCAAAGTGTTTAAACTATAACTCAATCATGCCTCGGTCCTCGGACCAGATGATATGAGAAAGATAAACACTTCATAATATTTCTCTTCAAAGTTTTTAAACTATAACTCAATCATGCCTCGGTCCTCGGACCAGATGATATGAGAAAGATAAACACTTCATAATATTTCTCTTCAAAGTGTTTAAACTATAACTCAATCATGCCTCGGTCCTCGGACCAGATGATATGAGAAAGATAAACACTTCATAATATTTCTCTTCAAAGTGTTTAAACTATAACTCAATCATGCCTCGGTCCTCGGACCAGATGATATGAGAAAGTTAAAACTTCATAACATTTCTCTTCAAAGTGTTTAAACTATAACTCAATCATGCCTCGGTCCTCGGACCAGATGATATGAGAAAGATAAACACTTCATAATATTTCTCTTCAAAGTGTTTAAACTATAACTCAATCATGCCTCGGTCCTCGGACCAGATGATATGAGAAAGTTAAAACTTCATAACATTTCTCTTCAAAGTGTAAATTATAACTCAATCATGCCTCAGTCCTCGGATCCCATACTTTGGGAAAGTATCATTCCACAACATCTATTTGTTTCTCACTAAGTGTCAAGACAGACCCAATATTATAACCAAATCCTCAGATTGGTAGCTCTGAAAGAAGCAATTCACAGTATAAATATGGGGCGCATGAAACGACACTCCCTCAGGTGTAAATCAAAGGATCAAAGCAGAATCGACTCTTAAGAATTTAAAACCCCACTTTTCTCCTCAGATGCGAGGAGAAAACCGGAGTTTTGAGGGGCTATTGTAGGGTCATGGGTTTTGGGATTTGGCCGAGAGCATGTGGTTTTGGCCGAGAAGCATGGGTCGTCCGAGTCCGATGAGTACTATCTCCTCGGACTAAAGTTAAATGCAAATCTAGTATAGATCCTAATGATTAAAGATGACCTTTCAGGAAGTTCTAATGATAGCAACGAGCACCATGAATGTACAAGAGGGATAAGGGCTCAAAAATATCTAAGGGGAAGCTGCTACTACCGCATTAATGAGGAAGTGACCTCGAACAAGATATTATGGCGACGCTTACAACCACCCTAGAAGACTTTTAGAGGGGCTGATGGGACAAGTATCAGCATAAACCATCAACTGTCCACATGTAGTCCACATATAGGGTAAGGATGAAAGGAGAGATGTAATATAAATAAGGGTAGAGATCCCAGAGAGGAAAGAGGAAAGAAAAGGAGAAACTATAGCAATCTCAACAACTCCTGTAACCATGGTCGTCCAATATACGCTAGAACAGATCTCCTCGGACTGTGCCGAGAACCAACTTTCTCGCACAAACCGGGTTCAATTCTTGTTGGCTCATCATCCAAAACCATATTAACTGTTATCCAAGCACTAAAACCTAGCTCTTTGACCCACTCTCTACAAATTTATTGTACTGGGTTCACTAGGCCAAGATCCCTTACATTTTGGGCTTGGTCTGAAAATTGTGTCCCCACAGGTAGATTCCTTCAAGAATGAAGATAAATAGAAAGTTTATTTATTTAATTTTAGAGATAGTTAGTCTCTCTCTTGACAAAATTAAGATTAAGTATTGAAATTTGGATTTCATTAATTAACTTGTCCATAAAACTAGTATTAATTTTACTACCGCACACTCTTTATACGATGGTCACTCTACAAGTATAAGTACTTGTGGGGTGGGGTGGGCCAGGGTTCAAGTCTCCAAGAGAGAACTTCACACACATATACACTTAGATTATGTTAGAGTAGAATTTTTATCTAGTAAAAAAAAAACTAGTATTAATTTTAATTTTGAATTTGATACTCTTCAACTTCTACCCTTGAGAGAGTAAAAATTTGTACAATCTTAACTACAGTAGATAGAATTCAAATTTAAGGGAATGCACAACATTCAATGAGGAAATAAAAATTGTTGTGGATTTTTTTTTTTTTTGTTCCTAGCATTTTTTTTTTCAAAAAAAAAAAAAACTTAATTTTTATTGATTAAATTTTCTGGGACAAATCTCTTCTTTTTTTTTTTTCTAAGCGAAAAAGCCTTAATAGGGGGGACCTTTTTCCATTTGGGGCCTTAGGCAAGTGACTTAGCTAGTCTCCTTTGAGCCAACCTTGGGATTATTATACTTTTTATAAGAACTTGAGTTGAATAGTTGTGATGAACATACCTCCCTCTCTTCCTTCAGCTATGGGTTGTATATAAGTTTATTTATTTATTACTATTATTTTTTAAGGGTTGGTGTCCACTTCCCCTCCAGTTGATTAAAGGGAAGGATTTGTAAGGTACTTGTCCTAAGGTTGTATGGCGGATTTAATGCAGAAGGAATGGTGGTAGGTTAGGGTATTAAATGTGAATTTGACGGGTAGACTTTTCTATGGTGGTTCTGGGTACCTAGCTCTTGAAGTCCTTAGCTGTATAATGGTTAATTTAATTTAGTTTCTTGATTTTTTCAATTGTACAATGAGTTATATAATGGTTAAAATTTGATTTAGTTACTTAACTTTTACTTCAATTGTACAATTAGTTATATAATGGTTAAAATATAATTTAGTTCCTTAACTATTACTTCAATTGTTAAATTATTCTCTAAGGTTTAATTTTTGTCAATGTAGTCCTTAAGTTTGTTGTTTCGTTGATTTCATCTAGTAACTTAATTAGGTGGCTGCAGAAGATTATTGAAAAATTTGTGAGGGAATTTGGGGACGAGCTGTCCAATGTTGCTACACAAACTCTTCCCTATGGTGGTATTTGGCAAGTGGGATTGGAAAAATCTGACAAAGAATATTTTGGTTTTGTGATGGTTAGCAACTTAGTAGGATTTTGTTGAATACAATTTTATTTGTTGTGAGTACTTTTTAGTTTTCATACATGAAGGAAATTCAAATTTCCATGTTCTTGTATTTGATAAGACTGCCACTAAAATTCAATTAGATTTAGGCTGTGTTTGTTTTGGCTTCAAACGGTTTCAGGAAATCGTTTTACACCTTTCCGTGTGTTTGGTTGTGCATGAAAAATAGAGTTTTTCAGAAAATCATTTTCATTGATCATAAAAATAATGGGTTAGACCCGGAAATGGTTTGAAGTGAAAATTTTCACTTCAAACCATTTCCGGACTCAGACGCGCAAAGAGAGAGAGAGAGAGAGAGAGAGAGAGAGAGAGAGAGAGAGAGAGAGAGAGAGAAAGAAGAGAGAGTACAGAGATCGCGCCCCGACCCGCGAGATCTCGCCTTCGCCATCGCCAACGAGAAAAACCCATCGCCAATCGCCATCACCTCAACGCTAAAAACCCATCGCCGATCGCCATCGCCATCGTCGATCTAATTCGCGATGCCTCAACGGGAAAAACCCAGTCGCTGGCGAGATCGCGCCTTCGCCATCGCCTCCGCCGCGCGATCTCACCTTAACGTCAAACCCAGTCGCCTCTCTCTTTCTCTCTCTTCGTTCTTCTCTGACTGGATTTGATGAATTTTTTTTTTTTGGTTTTGTTTGTGTTGTGTTTCTGTATTGAGAAATGATATTATCTGTTTGAAAACTGAGAAAATGTGAGCAACAAGACGAAAATGTGTTTTCCATAGTATTTTCAAGAATACAACCAAACACTAAAAAATATTTTTCGAAATATTTTTTAAAATACCACCAAACACCAAGAATGATCTTTGATTTTAAAATAATATTTTATTTACTGAAAACAAACAAACTTCTAAGAAGAATTCATGTACAAATTTTCAAAAAAATAATGATTTTCTATCGTTGTGGCATTATATCAAGCATGTTATATGCAACCAAGACTAACAAGATTTTCAAGTGCTTTCAACCAAGTAGTGCAAACTAAATCCTCCGTGCAAATTTATCGAAATATAATCAAGACCCATCAAGAGCAAGTCACATGCATCAAGAAATCATTGCAAACCTATGAAAACACAAGAAAAACAAGCAGGAACTTCAAGCAACATCATTGCGGAAACCCCATAGGGTAAAAATCTAGAATTTTTCTCAAGAAACAAAGGCTAAAGATAAGAAAATTGACTAAAAGATTTATGAATTTGGGTTCTTGCAATAGCTTATGCTCCTCATTTGTTGGTGGAATCACATCCTTGTTCACATTCTTTCTTGATGGATGGAGTGTGGGGTTGAGTTTATGAAGAGGAAGAAATTGGGCAAAATGTGCTTAATAGTACTTTTTTAGAAAAAAAAATTGGGTGAATAGCTAATGTTTGAAGTTTTTTAGTTAATTAAACTGTTTTTGTAAGTCGAATTTGGCAAACTCGAGTTTGGGCTGGAAGTTGAGTTTGACAAACTCGACTTTCAAGCAATATTGATGCATCTTGCTTGGAGCTCGAGTTTGACAAACTCGACTTCCAGCCCAAACTCGACTTTCAAAAATAGTCTAACTAACTAAATAACTTCCTTTGTGTGCTGCTTTCCTAAAATTTTTCTAAAAACATATTATTTGGCAAATTTTGCTGAAGAAATTGTGTTTGAAAGTTTGGAGGAAGAGGAGAGGAGAGGCGAGGTGAGTGGTTTTTTTAATAGTGGTAGATGAAATAATAAAGACATTTAAACAATTGACATACTTCTTTTTTCTTCTTTTGTACAATTTAAAGAAATATATATTTATAAAGATAAAATTGACAATTCAATTTTTATTGGTTAAAATGCAAATTGTATCCCAAAGTTTGAATGAAATTCATTTAATCTTCTAACTTTACTTTCGTTAAATTAAGTTATCTAAATTTCAAAATTATATAAATTCAGGCTTTTAATCCAATTTTGCTAAAATATTGTGATTAAGTATGCAATTAACTAATGAAAAAAAAATTGAAAAAAAAAATCTCACATAAAAAATCTATAAAATACTTTTATTAATTTTATAGATTTTTTTCATGTGAGAAAAATAAATTTCCAATGGAAATTAAAAAAAAAAATTGGATGAAATGCTTGAGTTGAATAAATTTAAAATTTAGAAGACTCAGTTGAATAAAAATAAAATTAGAGGACTTAAATGAATTTTATTCATACTCAAAGGGTTCATATATATATATATATATATATGAGACAACAATTTTCAAAGACCCCCCATTTGGCCTTCTCTAATGCTAAGTAAAAGGCATCAAAAATGGCATAAAAAATGTTTCAATATCGATGTTCACCACCTTGCACTTCAAATGAGGGAGTAGTTAAAAAGAGCATACTTAAGATGAATGTTTTGAATATTGCCAATGTAGCTAAAGTATTTATACATGTTAACAAGTAATGGGTACTTATGCTTCACTAAGAAGCTTATGATGAGTTCAAGAAGTGATTGGTACTCAGACGTGAAGGAGCCTATTGATGGAGGGTATGACTCTGCAAGGGCAGCTTGATAATTGGGAGTGGAGACTTTAATATTCTTATATCCAAGGTTAGCATTATAAATTACAGTTTGAATGTTTTCCATGGCTGAGAAAAGAAATTGTGCATATGGACTGTTGGGCTCTATTTTGTTGCCAACTACAATGTATCTGAAATTGACATCTCCATAGTTTTGGATCCATGTGCTTGCATAGTCTTGGCTTGAAGTAGTGCTTTGAAGCTCTTCATTAGGGACACCAAGCATGAGCTCAATATTGGTGCCTCTAAGGGCTTGGAAAGCACCATAGTTTTGGCCATAGAGTCACATTCTTCTGATGTTATATTGTCTGTACATATTTATAACTTCTCCTGGGGACAGTAAGTTGTTGCCAAGCATTACATAGCAAACACCTATGTTGGCAGCTGATTAAAATAAAACATGTCAAATTTTGTGTCTTGACCATATTTCCATCGTATGCTCACAAAGTACATAATAAATCTACAGTCAATAACTACTTGATTTGTATAGTGTTGAAATTTAAGTTTATTTATCATAACATATTAAATTATTCATTCAAAATCAAATCGTTTGTTGGATTGTCAGCGACAATAGCAAGCCTCGATACTATAGCCAAGATGTTTGCATAAATTGCAAAATAGTTTGTTGGATTGTTGACGATGATTATTGTGATAAGAAGAAGACATGTCCTTATTTTTCATTTAGAAGCAAAATATGAAAAAATGGATTGCAAAAATAAAATCTACGCGAAAAACTGGATAAAGAGCACCTTGATTGCAAAAAGTCAATTCTAGCATTAAAGTCAACGGTCAACCATGAAAAATTCAACAGTCAAAGTCAACTAGAGCCGGTCAATAGAAGTCAGCAGAGATGACATCAACAAGATGACATAAGCAAGTGATTGGATGCTGAAGTAAGCTAGGGCTGACATGGCACTAATAACGTCGCAAGTGACGTTAACCTAGAGTAGAAAACGGTGTGTCATGCGCGTGCTCTCATGTAGATTGCTTGGGCGACGTGTGAGGGAGCGTGAAGGCTTCAATGGCTGCAAGACTTCCACAATTGAGTAGATCGGGACAAGATGATCACAGTGGTACCTGCAAAAGCATAATTGGGCAAGATTCACGGCAGCGACAATAATGGCATTGGTCCTTGTGGTGTGAGACTCCTTAACGACGGCGGTTGTAGGTCTAGAACCAAAGATGATGATTGAGAGACGTCAGAGATTCAATGGCGAATGGCTGTAGTGGTAGCTGTGATGGCGGAAGGGACTGTGAGTTTGGAGTAACACCAAAGAGAGATAAGACTGTTGAGAAAAAGGTCAGAGCAATGACTCTAATACCATTTTAGAAATACTGAATAAATTGTATTGTATTTCATAAGTAATAAAATATACATGAATTTCTTTATATAAGAAGTAAAGTATGTAATACAAGTATGTGTGCTATACAAGTAAAATAAGGTAGGCCTACGGCCCATAGCCTTTTACAAGTTAACTGTCATATATACACTTATGGTTAAATTTACATGTATAGTTAGACTTTAACCCTATGTTTGGATTGTGGGAGGTGGGAGGTGGGAGATGGGAGAGTAGAAGAGAGGAAAATGGAAGATGACTAGAATACAATAAATTTTTGTATATTCAACACTTTCCTCTCTCCCTCCATCTTTCTCCGTTTCAAACATAGTGTAAAAGTATCATACCCTATAGCTTTTTATGAGATCATTTTTACCAAATTTATAATGTAGACTCAATTATACCAAATTTATAATTGGAGAGACATTTAATATATATTACCCACATATCTGTCATTATCATGCTAAACAAATATCAAGATGATTAAAATTATTTTCTCTATAAGTTTATAAAATATCTAAAATCATGGTTTTATTATGCTATATAAACAAACTAAAAACATGACTAGAAGTGGATATTAATTTTTTTTTTTTTACTAAGGTAACATTTTGTCATACAATACACAAGAATAGAGTCCATACATGTTAAATGTTCCAATAATGCTGCATACACAAATAATTTCACAAATTTTTTTTTTTTACAACTTTTGAGGTGATAGGTTATGATTAGTATAATTTCATATAGAAACATAATTGGCACTACTTTATCGTATATTACTCATTACCAGTCACTTAAGTTATTGTGAAATGTTTTGCGATCTCCACTTATCAAAATTGTTCAAGCAATACATGGAATATGTATGGTTTATGAGAATTTATAAAGTGATCGTATAGAGGTTTTACTTTGTAAAAAGGTCCAGGGACAACTTTTGCCACAATTCTTGAGTGGTTGACTATAGTAGTGGAGAAAGGTGGTAGATTTATTACCATTCATAGTCGACCACACATCAAGTTGTGGCAAATGGTATGCTTCCAGAAGAATTATTTACTTTGACTAGTTTTGATTTGGGAGCTTAACGTATAATGTGCAAAAGGAGTGAGAGAAAGGGAGAGAGAAAGAGGGACCTATTATGTCTAGGCTAGCCATCTGCATCACAAACATTAGCATTAAGGACATCGCAGAAGGGCTGCTCCCAGTTGAATAAGACTTAGCCATTGACAAAAACGTAGAAGAGAAACGTAGACTAAGTGTATGTTTGGATTGCACTAAAAACAGGGGCTTGCGCGTCTGCGTTTTGTGTGTGGGTCCCGTGCACTATTCATGAGACCCGCAAGTACAGATTTCAGTAAATTTTTCTTTAAAACTGGGTCCCACGGCACTATTCACACATTTAAAAATTATTTTGTTATAGTGTTTTCAGTTTTCAGCAATAAGCGTTATCCAAACAGATTCTAAGAGCTTGGATTGAAACCAATTATGTTTCCAACACTAATTTTATAGAGAGAGATGCTTGTGCTTAAGATTGAGATTTTTGAGTGATTATAGCTAGTCAAGCACTCCATGGAAATGAATTGTTTAATAGTTATATGCCACCACAATTTAACCTGTCAAGCACTCCATGGAAATTAAATAACACAAAATTATCTACGGCAACCAAGTGTATCACTTAAAGCTCGTCTAACTGGTTGTTAATTTGGACTTTGTCTTTCCTCTAGAAAATGTTAGGCTTCTCTACCTTGCAATTTGAGAATGTTTACATATTGAAATGACCTATCTCATCATAACCGGTTGCCTTTCTAGGAGGTCATTATGGGTAACAGAAGCTCTAATATTAGTTCTTGTGTGATAGGACTTTAAATTTATAGCATTTATTCTCTGGTAATTGTTCATTCTCATCAAGTCAAGAAGCCAACAAGTTTCTAGCATAGGTAGAATTCCAGATCCCTTATACAATAATAAGAAATTTTACTAATTGAGCTAATTGTTGGAATTCGCGTATCACTAACATTTTGATTTTGAGATTTTCAATTTGCATATGCTATGATAATAACTAACGTACACAAATAGTTCATCTTATGTTTTGAAAAATACTTATAACTCTAGCCCCAACCAAAAAAAAAAAAACACTAATCAATCCAACAAGCTCTGAAATAATATTTTATAGATATTCAATACATCAATGAAACTTACCAAAACATTACATTAGAGATAAATGATTCTTAATAATATTACATCAGAGATAGTGCACTCATATTTATTGTCTGCAAGGTGATTACTTCTTATTTATTGTGAGTTAGCAAAGACTTTTATTATAATAATAATAATTGTTATGCACCATAATAATATGCTCTTATTCCTCGATGCACTTAATAAAGCCCTCTTCTTAACTGAAATTAACTGGGAACTTAGGCTGTTTGTTTGGAGAAAAGAGCCCCCAGTGTTTCTCAAAATCTGGAGTCTTGTTGTTCTCATCAAACATGGCAAACACATAAGTTTCAATTGGCCTTCCGGGCTTCTTTGGTGTCCCTCCCTTCACATGTTGAACCAAATTGGTAATGTAAGTTCTTTCGTTATCAAGTGATGTTGCTACTCCACCATCTGAAGGCCAACCACTCTCTGATATAACAATCACCAATGATCCCCCGTTGGCCTTTTCTAAAGCCGAGTAAACAGTGTCAAGAAGGGCGTCAAAAAGGTTGCGATAATTTAGTGGGGGATCAGTCGGATCAGTCACTACAGGTGAAGGAGCTGTGAAAAGAGCATAGTCAAGATGAATGTCTTTGGTATTACCAATGTAACTAAAATATGGGTACAAGTTAACAAGTAATGGGGACCCATTGTTCACTAAGAAGCGAATGACAGGATCAAGAATTGGCCTATACTCGGCTCTGAATGAGCCTTTTGATGGGGGGAAAGAATCTTGTGAAAGGACTCCAGTGTCAATGGCAGTGGAAACTTTGATTTGGTTCAGTCCAGCCCCAGAAATTGCGTTTTGAATGTTTTGCATGGCGGGGACAAGGAACTGTGCAAATGAATCCGAAGGCTTTACTTCGTTTCCAACTGCAATGTATTTGAATCTGACATTTCCAAAGTTTTTCACATTGTTTTGGACCCAAGCATTTGCATTGTTTTGGCTTGAAGCAATCTCTTGAAGCTTGTCATTTGGAAGGCCTAGCATGAGCTCAATATTAGAGCCTCCAAGGGCTCGGAGAGCATCTTGGTTTGGATCATAGAGCCTCATTCTTTGGATGTTGTTTTGTCTATAGAGAGCTACAACTTCTGTTGGTGGTGGTAGGTTGTTACCAAGCATTCCATAACAAACACCAACTTGGGCACCTGCATTAGATTAGGCAATAAGTCAATGGTTTTACATACATAAATATGCTTATACAATTTATCTCAGTCAGGGACTCAGGGCAGGAATGTTATAAATATATTGAAAGTGGAAGATTCATTGGGTTTGTAGGCTGGCATAATATAATAATATATTAAAAGTGAAAGATTCATTGGATAATAATATTGATATTAGAGATATTATAGGTAAGACTTACAAATTGACGCGTTACCAATCATAAAAAATAATAATTCAAATATTCTTTCATTAAGTTGCTAAAATCCATCAATCATATTAATATGTAAACTTATTGTAATAAAACATGGACTAGCTTAGCATTTTTGTTTATATATCATATGCCTATTTAAAGGCTTAAGAAAACTTATTTTTCAAGTAATATGATTATATTTTGACTAGCAGACCCTTAAAAACACCTAGAATCAAGAAAATAAAATCCTCTGTACTAAGATAGCAATAATTATATAAAAAATTAAAAACTAACAAATGACAAACATCAAACCCCATATGTTGTCCTATATCACTTAGTAAAAAGTCCTAGTTCTACACATGATTTTATTGGACTCCCCTCTCCCTTCTTTCTCATCCCATTATTTTGAAAAAGAGAGAGAGCCAAAACCAAACAAAACAAATTAAGAAAGGTTCCTCCCCACCCCCCACCCACCACACACACAGAGCCAAATACAACTAATAGGGTAGTTCTTAATTTAAATGCTTAGAAGGCTAGTTGTGGCTCATTTAAGAGAAGTAATTCGGTGACTTCCTTTAATGAGGTGCCCACTCTAAAGACAACTATTGAGTGGCACTTAATTAAATGCTATTATTACATTCCAGGCTACTTTTGGTGAGCATGCAACGTGAACGTGCTTCAATTCTAAAAATAGCATGACGACCAAGACAGATTTGTGGAGATTGGACTATGGTTGGTTCAATCAAGCTTAGCTCAAAGGAAAATCTATTGCCTAGAGGGCAACATTAATTGGTTTAGGAGCCCTTTAACGTTGGTGGTTTCTACTTTCTACTACTCCTATATAGTTCCAAGGATAGTACTATTTGGTGTCTTAATAAGTGTACTGTTCTATACATCCTCTCATAACAGCATGGATCCCACTAAGGGTGCAAGAGGCCAGGCAGTACACTGAGGGTGTGTGACAAAATCACAGCTCCTCAACCTTGGGTTAATTAAGACACAAAAACATTTGATTTGGGCTGTAAAAGACTTTAAAATATGTATCAATACGAGAGAGAGAGAGAGAGAGAGAGAGAGAGAGAGAGAGAGAGAGAGAGAGACCTGTTGTGCCCAGGGTAGCCATTAGCAGCCCAAGCACCAGCATTATTGTGGAGATGATGGAAGGGCTTTTACCAGCCTGACCGGATTTAGCCATTGAGAAAACTATATACGGAAGGAATATAGGAAACAAAAAGCTAAGATAGCCAGCTATGCCATATACCATTGTTTAGCTGCCCTTTTATAGAGTGAGAGATATAGATGGATGCTTGTACTATTTTTTTTTTTTTTGAGTGACTATATCCACATTCTACATTTTTGTTGGTCAAGCACTCTACGTCACCCAAGTTGTACATGAACCAGCTTGCATCATTCAAGGCACATCTAACTGCTCATTAATTTGTGGAAATTTCTCCCCATGCCTTTGAATTGTCTTCAATTTTTCAATGTCCCACTGTGTTTGGTTTTATTTGAGACAACCAATCATATTGGTTGCCTTCCTACGGAAATTTACATGTTTATGTGAAGGACGCATTGGGCTTTCCAATTGGATGGTATTTGAAATTGATTTATTTAATTTATGGTTCAAATTAAATATTATAAATCTAAAAGTATATCTAGTCTTATGGTATGAAAATTGTACACCGTTAAATAGAGATGATCTTGTTCTATGTTTTTACATCCATGCAACATTTAATGAATGGACTGTCTTTCACTTCTACAATCAATCATTTTCCAATTTTATTTGTATCATGTGCAAAGTTTGGATCACTTGTAGTGCTATTAGATGTAAAAGAACATTGCTTCTACAAGGACTCCTTGTTATCAAGGGAGTACTTCTCCCATGGAAGTGAATAATTTTTCTTATCAAAGACCATTCGGCAATTGGCACAACTCTGACATTCCCACTAGCAACATTTAGGATCTAAGGTTTCCACCCCTCAATTTAACAAAAGGATATATAGTAACACATTTTTAGCAAATTTTATATATTTTGTATTATGCTTTATTCCGTAGGAAAGAAAAGAGCAGGAGAGAACGGATAAGAACCACGTCCAGATTAAAAGCTTCTATTGTTTAAATGAGTAGAAAATAAGTGGGAAAGCAAAGAGAGTGGATGCTAATTTCCACCAGGTCCACTATAGCCATATGGGCCTAAAACCAAATAGTAATTAGATTTAATTAATATTGGAAAATTTTCACTGACCTTCCCTAAGGTTTTTTTTTTTAATTTTTATATTACACTCACCTCTCCTCTAATTTTTAATTAGACACTTGCCTCCCATAAATTACAAACTATTGACACTAACCTCCCTAGATGATTGAAATATATAATTTAAAAATCTTGAAATAAAAGATTTTTTTTAAAAAAAATTTCAAATTTCCTATTAGAGGGGGTATACAAGTGGAGGGTAAAATTAGAAAATTCAAAATTTTTAAATACTTTTTTCAGTTATCGAGTGAAGGTTAGTGTAAATAGTTGACACTTTTAGAGGAGATGAATATCTTATTGTAAACTAGAAGAGAGGTAAATGTGATAACGGGAAATTTAAAGGGAGATCCGTCCAATATTTCTTATATTATATTCGAATTTTGAGTTTCCAAATTAAATCAATGATCGAGCATTTCATACATTACCATTGAACAGACATTCTCTACACTGTATTCTCTCAAGTTCCAACTATGGTTTTTCTTAGTTTCACCCAAAAAAAAACTCCCGTTTTTCTTGCATCAACTATATTAAAGAAAAAAGAATAAGAAAAATATATACATATCATTTTCATATTATGGTAATAACATAGCCAAATGATTTTTCCATTTATTTTTCTTATCCATGTGCCATTCTTTCACTTTTACATTCTTCCTACCAAATATTTAAGATAAAATAACAATCTCTTTTTTCTTCTTTATTTTTATATCCATCCTACTTTTGTTCAGTCCTCCCTATCAAATTAAAGGAGAAAACTTGAAAGTAACAGAGCTATATACGATTAATCTTTGATTTTGGTAGGTTTGAACACAAGAAGAACCAGAGAAAAGCATTATTCCATATCCTACAATTTGGTACTTCAAGTTTCTGTCGGTCAGCTAGACGATGAAACGAGTCTTTCTACAAAAGATAATTAGACAATCTCTGACCCACAAGGTCTTTTGGCTTGGATTCATAGCGTACATGTCAATTAAACAGTCTCTGTCCCACAAGGTCTTTTGGCTTGGATTCATAGCGTATACATGTCATTTAATTACTGATGGGGATTTGCTTTCACAAAGAGAAGGCTAAAATATTTCACTAATGTGAAATGTGTGGTGGTAAAAAGTTTCGGAATGAAAGACCAACCAAGATTGATAGCAAACTCCCTGCTTTTTATATTTAAATATTAATTAAATAATATTAATTTAATTTTTAAAGTTATTATTAATAATTAAACTATTTTTCTGCTTCTTTTGAAATATAAATTTAATAATTTAGTTTTTGATGTGATAAATGAAAAGAGATCTTTTACATTTTACTGTAATCACATCCGGCCTAGCAGCATATCCAATTTTGCTATAAAGATTAGTACACAAGTAACACGTGTAAATGAGAAAAACTTTAGTTATGTTGTAACCGTTTTTGTTTTTTGTTTTCAAATTAAAACTTGTTTTTGGGAATATAAAGAAATTTTTTTTTTTTTTTTTTTTTGTATTTTGAAATCAATACATGTTTGATTAGTTAAAATTAAAGGGATAGTTTTTTGTAAAAAAAAAAATAAATAGAAAATACTAAAATATGTTGCTACTAAGATTTGAACTCTAATACTAACTCATTAAATGAGATTGATTCATTAAATTAAATACGTGTTTTCATTTACTTTTGAAAATTAAAAACTAAAAACAACATTTTTCATGTTTTTAGTTTACTTCACAAATTGAGTTTTGAGAACAATTTTTGTTTTCTATCTATTTTGGGTTGCCAAACAAGTTTTTTAGTCTAAAAAATAGAAAATTGTTTTTGAAAACAGAAAATAAAGGGAAAAACAGTTACCAAACATACCCTTAGAAAGCTAGTTGATTAAATAGGAAAAATTATTATTATATATATATATATATATATAGAGAGAGAGAGAGAGAGAGAGAGAGAGAGAGAGCCTTCTATAGACGGGAAAATTATTGTGTACTCTTGGAATACCATAAATGCGTACTCCTTCCTCTCACATAAATGGTGAATTTCACTAATTAAATTTATGGTGGAACCTACCATTTATGTAAGAGAGAGAGAGTACGCATTTATGATACTCCGGGAGTAAAGAGAAAATATTTTTCTTTTTCTTTTTTGAGAAACGGGAGTAAAGAGAAAATCTAAATCTAAATAAAAAAATATTGATAGATTAGGATAAGCATTGAGGATAACATTAAGTCAACGAGTTTTAGAGGACCTCATATTCAGCAATAAATAATAATAATAATAATAATAATAATATAGAGATAAAGTTACTCTTCCATTACCACCAAGAACAACAAAAGGTAGAAAACTTTGCAATGGTAAAATAAAACATGAAGAAGAAGAACAAAAAGAGAAGGAGTGTAAATAAAAATCAACTTGAAATGAATGTTGAAAAGAAAGTGGTTAATATACTACTGATTTATGAGCAACTAAAAAAGAAAGCTGAAAAGAGAATCAAGATGGAGAGCAGCAAGGTGAGCAGAGAAGAAGGGTAGATATTCCTTCAAGGATGAAGATAAATATAAAGTTTATTTATTTAATTTTAGAGATTAAGTATTGAACTTTGGATTTCATTAATTAACTTGTCCATACTCCATAAAACTAGTATTAATTTTAATTTTGAATTTGAATCTGTTAGACTCTTCAACTTCTGCTCTTGGGAGGGTAAAAATTTGTACAATCTTAACTATGGTAGATAGAATTCAAATTTAAGAGAATGCACAACATTCAATGAGGAAATAAAAGGTGTGATAGAATTCAAATTTAAGAGAATGCACAACATTCAATGAGGAAATAAAAGGTGTTGTGGATATATATATATATATATATATATATAAATATATATATATATATATATATATTTTGTTCCTATCATTATTTTTTTTTTCAAAAAAAATAATACTTAATTTTTATTGATTAAATTTTTTGGGACAATTTTTTTTTTTTCCTAAGCAAAATGGCCTTAATAGAGGGGGACCTTCTTCCATTTGGGAGCTTAGGCAATTGCCTCAGTCTCCTTTGAGCCAACCTTGACATTATTATACTTTTTATAAGAACATGAGTTGAATACTTGTGATGAACATACCTCCCTCTCTTCCTTGAGCTATGGGATGTATATAAGTTAATTTATTTATTTATTACTACTATTTTTTAAGGGTTGGTGTCCACTTCCCCTCCGGTTGATTAGAAGGAAGGATTTGTAAGGTGCATGTCCCAAGGCTGTATGGTGGATTTAATGCAGAAGGAGTGGTGGTAGGTTAAAGTACTAAATGTCAATTTGATGGGTAGACTTTTCTTTCACTCTTATATAGGGATGGCAATGGGGTGGGGCGGGGCCGAAGAATGGGATCTTCGCCCCCGCCCCGTATAGATTTTTTTTGCCTCATTCCCGCCCCGCCCCGCATGACGGGGAAAATTTCTTGCCCCATCCCCGCCCCTTAAGGCCCCACGAAGACCCGCGAAGCCTCGCCCTATACCATAAAACTTTATTTCTTGTTAATTTTTCCTATAACTATTACCATTTTTTCAAATAAAATGACATGTTTCAATATTAAAAATATACTTGAAATTATAAATAAATTTATCCTATCAAATCAAACTAATTTTTAGCAAAAACTAAATAATATTATCTAAATGTTTAACAAGACAATGTCACAACAAAAATCTCATAGTATGACACAAAAATCTCATATTATGTTAATGATGAACAGTAAGTTGAGAAAGACATTTGAATCATGAATGAAAAGACAAAAAAAAAGAGTTAAAATCGGTACCTTATTTCCAACTTTGCTTGAGAAAAAAGAGAGGTAGAACCACGTTAGGTAGAATAAAATAAGTTGATATTTTTGTTTAAATAGTAGGATTTTAGAGTATGAAAAAATTATAACTTAATCCTTATTAATGGGAGGTGGGGCGGGGATGGGGCTGGGTGGGTTTAAAAAGTGTAAACCCATCCCCGCCCCGCCCCGTGATACGGGTCTAAAATCTCGCCCCATCCCCGCCCCATCATATTTGCGGGGCGGGGAAAACCCGCACGGGGCGAAGCGGGGAGGGGCGGGTCAAGCGGGGCAGGGAAAAATTGCCATCCCTACTCTTATATCAAGTTTGATGAGAGTTCTAGGAACCCGGCTCTTGAAGTCCTTAGCTGTATAATGTTTGAAATTTTATTTAGTTCCTTGACTTTTTCAATTGTACAATTAGTTATACAATGGTTAAAATTTGATTTAGTTACTCAACTTTTACTTCAATTGTACAATTAGTTATATAATGGTTAAAATATAATTTAGTTCCTTAACTATTACTTCAATTGTTAAATTATTCTCTAAGGTTTAATTTTTGTCAATTTAGTCCCTAAGTTTGTTGCTTCGTTGACTTCATTTAGTAACTTAATTAGGTGGCTGTAGAGGATCATTGAAAAGTTTGCGAGGGAATTTGGGGATGAGCTGTCCAATATTGCTACACAAACTCTTCCCTATGGTGGTATTTGGCAAGTGGGATTGGAGAAATTTGAATATTTTGGTTTTGCAATGGTTAGCAGGATTTTGTTGAATACAATTCTATTTGTTGTGAGTACTTTTTATTCTTCATATATGAAAGAAATTCAAATTTCCATGTTTTTGTATTTGATAAGGCTACCACTCAAATTGAATATTCAACGAACAAGAATTGTAAATTGGAAATGAGTCAATATGATCATTTTGTCCAAATTTGTTAGCAGATAATATCATTTAAACATTTTAAAAAAAAATTAAAAATATAGTTGAAAGCATTTATGAGATTCGTCATTTAATAAATCTTATTGTTTGATAAGTATTACTTAAAAAATATTATATTTAAACAACTTGATTTACTAACAGATTTGGATAGAATATAAGTCTGGGCTCTATTGACTCATTTTGACAAAGTATGGGATTGAATTGGCAAAAATTAAACTAGAAGGGCTCATTTGTCATTTGACAATTGAAGTGAAAGTCAATAGACTAAATTTTAGTCATTTTGTAACAATAAAAATATCTTCTTCCTTTTTGTTTTTGGTAAAAAAAATGCATTGAAACAAATATACACTTCTAGAAATTTGAATAAAATCATGGAAAAGTTGAAGTGAAATGAGGGTGTGAAAATTATTTGATGCATCACTGCACTAGGTTAGCTTATTTTCTTAAAGGTGAGTCAAACAATAGTATAAGTTGTTATTTGATGAAACATTTTTGTCTCACGTTTAAGCAAATAAGTTGGAGTAGTGCATTTGACTAGCTTATTTGTTGTCAATTTATTTTCTTAAAATGTGAGATAAAAAATGACTTTATGTAACAAGTTACTTTATTTTTTATTTAAAAATTTTTGTCACACATTTAAGCAAATAATCTAATTGTAGATAAGCTGACCAAATGCACACAGAATCTTACACCGTTGATTTGAATCCTAGATGTTTCCATTAAAAATATCAAAAAATGCTAACAAGTTGAATTACAAACTCTTGACTCTAAAGGTGTGTTTGGTTGGAGTGAAAACAGGGAGGATGGAAAATAAGGAGAGGAAAATATGATGAAAAATGACATTTTCTACTGTTTAGTTGAGAGGGAGAGGGGGAGAGAAAAGTGGTAGGGCTCACAAGTTCTCTCCTCCCTTCAAAATACAATCTCTCCAAATTGAAGAAAAAATTTGAGTGAAAAGTGAGAATTTTTTTTTTACAACACTGCCCCCACTTTTGTGGTTTTTTCTCTCTCTCTCTCTCTCTCTCTCTCTCTCTCTCTCTCTCTCTCTACGTTAACGTTGGTTTTTTTTTTTTTTTTCTTTTGACTTGTCCACTGTAACTTCTTTTTTTCTTTCTTTTTCTTTTTTTTCTCTTTTGACTTTCCACGTTGGTTTTTTTTTTCTTTTCTTTTTTCTTTTTTCTTTCTTTTGTTCGGTCAGTGGGTTCTTCTTTTCTTTTTCTTTTTTCTTAATTTTTATTTTTATTATTTTTTAAGAAAACACTTTTGAATGATTTTTTATGCTCTTTTTTTTTTTTAAATGTCCACTTTCATCTATACACAATTTTTAAAAAAAAGTATAATGTATTACTTTCTCTTTTATTTAAAAGAGATATGATGGTAAATTTATACAAATTTTATTTTCAACCAAACTATAAAAAGTTTTTCACCCCTCTACTTTTTCTTCTCAACCAAACACAACTAAGGAAAACTAAAAACTTTTCTATCCTCCTACTTTTTCAACATCTCTCTATTTTTTATTCTCTCACTTTTCTATCCTCCCAACCAAACATACCCTAAGTTATAAATCTTGGAAAATACAATGAAAAAGTATTTCCATGAGGCATTTCAATGTGTACAAACTATATAATTAAAAAAATAAAGACAGTGAATATGTGCTAAAGAGTTGAAGGAGGTGGCTAAGGAGTGGAGGCCAACCCACATGAGACTATACTCTAGACCTGCCAAACTTTCTCATTGACATTTCAAAACAAATGATTCTACTACTGACAAGTGACAATCACCAAAGAGAATGCTGGTGACCCAAAATATCAGAAAAAGAGGTCCTTATCTTATCTAGAGAGAAAGCTGGTACTGCTTTTTGGAATAGACTTACTGCCCTTTAATTTTATCCAAAGCGTCGTTTACCAACAAAAAAAAAAAAAAAAGGCAAAATACCGACTCCTAGCGTCCAGAAACGAACAAAGGTGTGATTCAAAGAGCATTTGGAAGTTAGTAATCCTTAATGTGCTGTAATGTGGAAAATCGAGATTTCAATAGTTGTTTGTGTCTAAAGACTCCAAACAACATGACCTCTTTCCTTAGAGGCGTGCGATATTGCTGATTTTATCAAGATTAGTAGACCATGACTTAGAACTTCTGGCTGCTGGACTAGGTGTGCTCAATAGGTGACAACCGCAAATTCATGCGGTGACTAGGGGAAGGGAGCCATCTCAAAAACTGATGGGACTAATTCGGTTATCATATTCTAGCCTCTTCCTAAATATCTAGGTGTATATTCAAAGATATTCCGAACACAAATAGTAAATAACTAACTCTCATTACAAAAGTTAACATGATTATATATTTTGAATATATGATCATTGGGTTGCATTATTTTTATGTTTTTAATATGCATATCAAATTTCGTTCCAACCGGATGTTATTTACTATTTAATCTATAAACTTATTTTTTATGCACAATTTTAAATTATAAAAATTTGAAATATAAGCATTTGATTGGTGAGTTAACTATTGATCTTTGTTCTTTTAGAAATTTTATAAATATGGAAGGTATAAGAAGAAAATATAATTCAATAGTAGATTTGTCAAAATTCATATCCAATAAAAATATATTGAATAGAGTTATAATTATTGGCAACTTTGTTCTTTTCTTATTTTGTGATAATGGGAGGGAAAAAGAGAGAGAAAAGATATGATAGTTTATGTGGTTTGGCCATGTGGACTACATCCATTGGACAAGTGCTTAAAACAATAGATTTTCTTATTTACTTTTTTTGATAATAGTTTACAATGAAATCTATATTTGCATATTTGTAATGGAGATTATGTACAAAATTCAATGATATAATTCAAATTTAAATTGTATATTGAGTGCTTCAAAACCACAATTTTCTTTAACAATCAATTTCCTGATTTATTAGCTAATCCCACGATTTTTTTTTTATACTGGAATTAACACCTTGAAAGTAAATTATACTTTTCTAATATACTTATATATTCTAACATCCCCTAAGACTTAACTTGAGGTTTCACCATAACTTGTTATTGAAAGTAAATTATACTTTTCTAATATACTTATATATATTCTAACATCCCCTAAGACTTAACTTGAGGTTTCACCAAAACTTGAGTTTGGAAGGAAAGTTTTCAATTTACAAAAATCTTTAATGTTCATTGTTTACTTGTATTGTTTTGGAGTGTTAGGGACATCAATTTTCAATCCTAGGCAAGGCGCAAGTCTTCCCTTATACCTAAGATCTATTAAGTGATCGTTTGGATAGAGCTGCGTTGCATCAAAATCAGTGGGCCCCGCACACTATTCATGGGACCCACAAACTACCTTTTTATAATAAAAAAAAACAACTTTAAAACTGGGTCCCACGGCACTATTCACACATTTTAAAACTATTTTGTTACAATGTTTTCAGTTTTTAGCAATAAAGCAGTATTCAAACACACCCTAAGTAGGTTAGGAGTGTTAGGGACATCAATGTGCAGTCCTAGGCAACGAACAAGTTTTCACTAATACATAGGATCTACTAAGTAAACACTAGATTTGGGACTCAATACAAAACCAAACATAACACAAGACACTCATACAATCCAATTCAATTCAATCCAATCCATTTGAATCCACACAATTTCAATTTAAAGAGTCATGATGTTCCCCACTTAAATTTCTAATTGGTTAGAATTGTTAGGGACATCAATGTGCAGTCCTAGGCAAGGAGCAAGTCTTCACTTATACATAAGATCTACTAAGTAAACACTGGATTTGGGGCTAATACACAACCAAACATAACACAAGACACACATACAATCCAATTCAATTTAATCCAATCCAATCCAATCAATTTGAATCCGCACAATTTAAAGAATCATTATATTCCCCACTTAAATTTCTAAAACCCTCGTTAAAGTACCCATTGTGCTGCAATACCCTTGAGCCACATGATGTACTAGGTTTGTTTTGATTCTATTTGTAATGATATGAAGAAAGGGTAGCATATTTGTGTCTATACCCCAAAAGGACTTGTCAAGTTAGATTTGGGGTTCCTCGTAATCACTTAGATGCTTAAGATCTACCTAGTAAATATCCGATATGGGACTTAGCTCAAGCTATGCATAGGTCAGTCGGAATGGTCAACTTGGCAACCAAGCTGGTCTCAATGGTTTTGGAATCACGCAAATTGTTACCAACCTCAGGCATATGGATCATCAACCGCCACAACTTGAGAGTTACAACGACTAAATGGATTGAAAAGAACTTAGATTTGGTGGCATTGACAAGTGGTGATGTAGCTACCATATCCAGTGGAGACTTACAAGATTGGGTAAAGATCTTGTCAAATTTGCAAACAATGTTGGCACACGATGAAGAACAAAAACTCTTGGTGAAGGGAGAAGGAGGAGTTATCATATTGGTCAGAGTCAGATTTCAAATCAAGACGCCTTTGGTTCAAATTCCTCTCGATCAGACGGTTTTGTTAGGTTTGGTTCTGGGTTGGACAACCTTAAACTCAACACATACCCGCACATCTCACTTATACAAAAATAAAGCACAATTAAAATTAAAATAAAAATAAAATAAAATTAAAAAAAAAAGAGTCATCGAACTTTTACCTTTTGCTAACCTAAAATTGGATGTCCAACTACAGATAAAGCTTTGCAAGTTCTCAGAGATCGTAATTTCTCATTTCTGTTAGAAGAATTTTGAACTTCTCATGTTCCTTTATAAAATACGACCATGTTAATTTGAACAATAAATCTAGGATCAAAATAAAAATTCACAAAAATTTTTACACGACTTCCAAATTTATCTATCAACTCACATAAAAGGGTTATCAAAAGAATTTTTTTGTGACTTTAGAACGGCTCATGTTGAAATCTTTGTAATCTTGAATTACTATTATTTATGGCTAGCTATTCTTGCCGCATACTAGCGAAATGCATTTTCTACAAATGGAACATATTTATGATGAAAGAACTACAGTCATACGTTGCTTTGGTATACTTTATTTCAATTATTTTTAAAAAAACTAGTTAAATAAAAAAAATGTATTTTCAAAAAAAAAATTTTAAAAAAATTGTGCATAAACGAATATTATTTTACGAAAAAAAGAAAAAAGAAAAAGAAAGCAAAACCATGCTATGTGAATGTGACTAAGAATTCATCAACTTGAGTCATGCTCTCTCCCACGAATTGAAAAACTATTTTGGCTTTTTATTTTTGTTATTGTATATTGTGTCGAAAGAAACAATCTACTATTTTAAAGAAATTTGTTTCTTAATTGAAATCATGGAAAATATCTTAAGTAATGATAATCCCACACAAAAAAATAAAGGCGAAAACGTCATTTTGGTCCTTACATTTTAGGGTCACAGTCAATTTAGTCCCTACATTTTTGTAACAATTAATTTGGTTCCTGTTATTTTCAGTTTACAGTCAATTTGGTCTCTACTGACGTGACAACCTGTGCACTGTTAGCACACTTTAAACTTAGCGATAACTAAAATAATAATATTACATACCACATCATCTAGGTACAAATTATTGTGTTTACATTTATTGCTTTCACATTTCAGCTCTTCTTCTTTTTTTTTTCCTTGCGCAGCCTCTCAGCTTTTAAGTGACAAAGGCTACTGTTCATAAACAGTAGTAGCCACAACTTTTGACCAATTCAACCGTAAACAGTGTGCCGTGTACTGTTTATGAGACCCACAAACTTCATTTTTCAGCAATTTTTCATTAAAAATGGGTTTCACGGTACTATTCACACATTTAAAAATTATTTTGCTACAGTGTATTCAGTTTTTAATTTTCAATTTCAACAAAATAAATTCTATCTAACTGAACCCTTAAAAAAACAATAAAGAAAAAAAAAATCAGATCTAGGAAGAGCGTGAACGGAGAAAAATCCAACTAAAATCCACTTCCAGCATATTCTTTAAGCAAATCCAAAAATAAAAAACAAACAAATATAAAATGGTTAACATGTAACAACAGAGCTTTGAGATAGTTTTCTTCCTTGCAGCACCTTAGCCAAAACGAAAAACACACAGTTGACAGTACAGTGATAGCAAAATGGAGAGAACCCATGTAGGTCGAAAAGCCTTTCTCTCATTTCTTTTGTTCTTGGCTCTTTGAACAATTGTGAGAGTTGTGTGCTTGAGCAATACTGAAAAATCTCATCTCTTCTTTCTAAGCCTTTGCTTCTTAACCAAGTGTCAACTGCCAAGTGCTCGATAAAATACCCATTGTATTAACCCACTTATGTCAATCCCACTGTGAACGTTTGTGAAGTTGAAACCACAAAGCCAAATCTTCTGTGAGGTTAACCATTTGATATTTGTTTGATCTTATTTTTGGATTTGCTTAAAGAATATGCTGAATTTCTTCTTCTTCTTTTTTCTTTCTTTAAAACTGATAAATTAAAATTTTTTCAGATTATTTTAGTTGCCACAGCGCTATCAGTGCACACTGTTTGCCACGTAGATCTTTTTCGTTAGTGAGTTAATAACAGAAACTAAATTGACTACAAATTAAAAATAATGAGGACTATATTTATTGATACAAAAATGTAAGGACCAAATTCACTATAACTTCAAAATGTAATGACCAAAATAATATTTTCGCTAAAAATAAATAAATAAAGAGAAGTGCCTCACGCCCGAATGGAAATTTCTTTTTAAGTTCTTGATAGTACTCTCCTTCCTAAGGTAAGTTACTGAAGTTCCATCGTTGGGTGAGTTATAAGTTTGCCTAAGGTAGTCTCCAGAGCATAATATTTTGTTTATTAGTTGCACAATGTTCGAGTCGGTAGAATCGTTAAGCACACAGTATCTCCATCTTTTAGGTCATAGAATATGATTATTTTTTGTTAAATTTCATGCAAGCAATGTTTTTTGTCGTTGTGGACAATTACATGTAGGGGAAAGTGTGACCATCAATAATGTTGTGTTGTGCAATAATGTACAAATATGTAAGACAAAATATGCGTGTGAATATTGAAACCCATCTATTATAGGAAATTCACTTCCTAGATGATCTCCCTTTGTACTTTGTAGTCAGGAAATAATATAGAGTAATATTTAGTCCAAGATTATTTGCCTTCTTTATTTATGATCATAATAAAAAGGAAGAACAAGAAGCTTTCTTAATCCATGCATGAAGTGCTCATGATATGCACTCTTTAGTTGAAATTAACTTGGAACTTAGGCTGCTTGTTTGGTAGAAAAAGCCCCCAGTGTTTCTCAAACTCTGGATTTTTCTGATTCTCATCAAACATGGCAAACACATAAGTTTCTATAGGCCTTCCAGGCTTCTTTGGAGTCCCTCCCTTCACATGTTGAATCAAATTGTTGATGTAAGTTCTTTCATTATCAAGTGTTGTCGCTGTCCCTCCAGCTGAAGGCCAACCAGTCTCCGATATAACAATCACCAAAGACCCCCCACCGGCCCTCTCTAAAGCCGTGTAAACAGCATCAAGAATGGCATCGAAAAGGTTGCGATAACTGAGTGGGGGATCACTCACTACAGTTGAAGGAGCAGTGAAAAGAGCATAGTCAAGGCGGATGCTATTGAGGTTATCCTTGTAACTAATATAAGGGTACAAATTAACAAGTAATGGGGACTTGTTGTTCACTAAGAAGCTGATGATAGGATCAAGAAATGGTCGATATTCAGGCTTGAGGGAGCCATTTGATGGAGGGTAGGATACTTTTAGGATTCCGGTGTCAACAGCTGTGGAAACTTTGATTTGGTTGCCAAGGCCAGCAGTGGAGATTGCATTTTGTATGTTTCTCAAGGCAGGGACAACAAACCTTGCATTTGGACCTAAGGGCTCTACTTCATTTCCAACTGCAATGTATTTGAATTTGACATTGCCATAGTTTTTCACATTGTTTTGGACCCATGTGTTTGCATTGGCTTGGTTGGAAGCAATGTTTCCAAGCTGGTCATTGGGGACACCAAGGATGAGCTCAATATTGGTGCCTCTGAGGGCTTGTAGAGCAGCTTGGTTTGGATCATAGAGTCTCATTCTTCGGATGTTATATTGGTTGTAAAGCGCTACCACTTCTCTTTGTGGTGGTAGGTTGCCAAGCATTCCATAACAAACACCTATTTGGGCACCTGCAGTACATCATACAAGAAGTCAGTAATTGTACACGTGTTCTTTCTGAACGTATCTTTTTGAGGATGTTGTATTAATCAAATTAGGAATAAAAAACTATGAAGGTATGGAATTAAGATCCTCTAGAGTTTTATAGTAACTCTACCACGAAGTTCCTAAAATGATAGTGAAATCTAATCCATTCATTTCAAAATGAATTCATATGATATTTAGGAACACCGTAATAGAGTTACAATAGAAACTTATAACGATCCTAATCCGAGGGCCTAGGAAAAGGATCATGATCCCACAAATGCTAAGATGGGGTTAAGGGAGATTTTAGGACACACATATGGTGCAAATTGAGAGAGAGACCTGTTGTGTCTAAGCTAGCCATCAGCACGGCGAATAGTAGTGGCGCTATGGAAATCATGGAAGGGCTTATAGTACTAGCAGAATGGGATTTAGCCATTGAGCAAAACTGATGAGAAGAGAAAGAACAAGCTAAGCATAACAAGCATGTCTCCAGGACTACTAATACTTGCCCTTTTATAGGGGAGAAATGCAAGTGCTTGAGACTTTTTTAGTGTCTATTCACTCCACTTTTTAGCTGGTCAAGCCCGCCTTGGAAGTTGCAGCACTTAAAGCACATCTACCTCCTTATTATCTTAAGTCTTTGCTCAGCACCTTTGAAAAGTCTTAGAGTTCGCCATGTCCATTCAGCATTTACTTCAACGACAATGGTTTTCTAAAATAGCAGCTCTAGTACCCGTTCCATCACCCTCCCTTTTAAATAATAATAATAATAATAAATCAATAGTTACAATGGGGGAGAATTTTCTGTTTTAAATACCAAAATATGACAATTGAGTTATAAGACTTTTTGCTGCTATGTTCCATTATTTGTCCATTATTCCATATTTTGGGGTTAAATTTTAACCATTCGAGTGAAAAGCCTACCATAAAAAAAATAATAATTAATAAAAAAAAAACCAGTTATAATTTTTCATTCTTTGAACCTATTAAAAGTAAAGGTGAAATAGAAAACTGATGTAGAAACCAAAAGCAACAAGAGATAAAGAGAGAAAGAATTACATGGTTAAGCTTGGCTGCAACATCCATACCTCTAAAGGCTATATAATTATATCTTGTATTCACTTGATTGATAACACATTACAAGAGAACCCATATTTATAATGGGATTCACATAATTTGAAAATGGGTCAATTACTAATTTATTACATGGATATTCTGATTTTTAATTTCATTTCAATATAATTGATTGCTTCAACTCCTTGATTTACGCTAAAAAAATCAACTCCTTGATTTTGTCTTCAATTTGTGAATAGCAAATCATACTTTCTAGCCCTCCCCTCAAACTCAAGGTGAAAACTTGATGAAGCCTTAAGTTTGGAACAATCTTGGATGATTCCTTGAGTGAAGCCTTGAAAGTGACCGAAATTGGTTGGATGTGGATTGGGCACAATGGAGAAAGATAAGTGTGAATTGTTAACATCAGAAAAATGCCAAGAAAATGCCACTCTAGCCTAAGTATGGCAACATCAATGGCCCAGGGAGGCTACTTCGGCCTAAGATTGGAGAATGTCTTGAATTAAGTAGAAACTGTGAGTGAGAATTTGGAAAGAATTGGCCCGAGATAGTTCATATTTCCTAAATGAATAAATAAGGGCTAGTTCTTTGTCTTCTACTTCTGTTCTATTTTTCTATTGTGCAATTTAATGTTACTCCTTATTTTTATTTTGTTTAATCTTTGGGCCATTTAAGTCTGCTTATTTATTGTGTCAGATTACAACCAAACAACTAAGAAACCTTTTCTAAGTGGTAAAACTTATAGGTGAATATTCCCACCTGCCAAAACTAATTTCTGGGTGTTTGGGTCGATTTTTGAAATGCCAATAAATTAGGTCTATATCTTAAGTTCAAAATAAGGGAGAATAAAGCCCACAATTCACTCTAGTATTAAATAAAAACTAGTGATGCATAATAAAAGAAAGATTGTAAAAGGCCTTGTACTCATAAAGAAAACAAAAGAAATATGATCGAAATATTAAAAAAAAATTTATATATATATATATATATATATAATTTTGCCGTTAATATTAAACAGATAGGGAGAATAAGGAAGGTTACGAAGGAGAGAGAGTGGACGCTACTAGTGCCATCAAACAAGACGTTTGTGGTATAGCATTAAAGACAATAAAAATAGTGCTACTATTTCATGTTGTATTTACTGTGAATATGGTTTATAAGTTAAGTTAAAAGAGTCGGGAGAGTTTTTCTAGAGTTGAGTTGGAAGCCCCCCAACTTTTTTTTTTTTTTTTTTTTATGGTTGTGGGATTTAAATTCAGATTAGGGAATCACTTAATATCCATCTACTTATAAGAACCAAGGCTTTTTAATTATTATTTATTTTAGAAAAATGGCAACCTTAAGTTTTGTTCTTGGTTGAATAATAGGATTAATTGCTTTAATGATTAATTTGCATAATTTTTTTTTACCAATCTCACTTTTTTGTGTTTACTAAAGGGAAACACCCCTATAAGTAACCTAATAAATTGTGGAAACTAGTCAGATTGCTCTAATAGTAGCTGACCTACTTATTATAGTTTAAGCTGCTTATTTCGAGTTTTATGGAAGTTCGGGATAATGTGACAAATTTAGCAATCTAGATTAGTGTTTTTAGTTTTATTTGTGACCAGCACATAGTCTTGATCATAGACCTCTAGGTTTTACAAGCATTCAAAGCTAACTTTGTAAAACGCAAGTTTAGGCTCTGGAATAAGCCCAAATAGGCTCACTATTTACCTCAAGACCACACTCCTTCCATGTCCCCAAATAAAATATATAAGCTTAGGCTACGTATGAAAAAATAAAATATGTTACAGAATGTATAACGGGTCCAAAGAGTACTAAGCTTTGCTTGCATTGGGCTTGTAGAATATTCGCAAAAATTGGCATCAACACTGGTAAATAAGTGGTATTCACCCTTAATGGACTAAGGGTTTTATACTCATGCCCAGAACAAAAATTAAAAGAACGGAAAATAAGGAAATTGTTTATTGTTTTGTGGTTTGAGTATAGAGAAAATGTATACAATGGTTTTTTATTTCTTAATCCTCTAATCAAATTTTACCTATTTTGTTGAAAATTTTAGTGTCCTGAAAGGAAAATAATATAAAAATATTTTTCAAATTTCTTTACTCTCTCCCTATTGACAAATTAACAGAATTTTTAAAATTAAATAAATGAACGGATTGTAAATCCCATCATTTTTAATTACAATCCTTTCATTTATAAATTTATATAAAATAGTCAAAATCTTTATCCAAACACATGGTAATAGAGTTTCGTTTGGTCGAGCCTCTAATAAAGGTCTAACAAAAGTCTCTGTCTTTGTCTCTAAGGTCCAACAAGCATTGAAACAATATTTTACAGATAATACATCAAAGAGTAGTCAAAATTGATGGTTTTGGTGTTCTTTGCAACTACTATAATATTACAACAGAGATTTATAATTCATTATCAGAGTATTTAAAATGATTTTACCAGATAAACAAGCAAAGAATGAAAGTCTGAAGATAAACCAAAGGACCCAACCACATGAGCTATTATGTCTTTCTTCTGAAATAACAGAAGGGAACTGCAGATTAAATCAATTCAATTAGTGTTGTTGTCGAATGCTTAATTCACATCAAGAGCAAGACTTGTACCTGAAGAGGAAGACACTGTTGTAATCTCAAGTTCTAGGATCCTACAGGTTAGAAAAGTGGCTGGGTCCTTTGACATCTAACTACCATATCTGAGTAAAACTCATCAATTCAAGGATCTAACGTGATGCTCTTTTCTCTTTTCAAACAACTGTCTCCTTAATATCAAGACTATCTTATCGAGAATTCCATCATTTTCGACTAGAAACTGCTCAGCTTCATGTTTACCACTGAAAAGTTTCCCATCTATTAGGTAGTTGCTTCCTTCTTTGACAATGACTCCATGTTCACAAGCTAACTCCAATACCTCAGCTTCACAGCAAAAGCCTCTCCCAAACTGTATCCCCAATTCGGCCTTTTTCATTGAAGGCGCCAGATTGTTTTTCACCACTTGGATGCAAACCCCAAGGCCAGTTACCTGGAATGTAAGTTATTATTAAAAATACTAATAAAAAATATAAACAGAAACAAGTAAAATAAGATTAAAAAGTAAACACTAAGTCAAAAGAAAAATGCTCAGAATAGTAAAAAGAAAGAGCAGAAAAAATCCTCTAACAATCAATGAAACAAAATTAGTAAAAATTATGAAAATCCCTACATAATCCTAGTTGAAATAGGCTGCAACCACCTTTCTTGTCCATGGCTAATTTAATTCCTTATTCACCCATCAAATTTTAAGCAAAGATAAAATTATTGTTCACAAAACAACAGCCTTCTCAGTATTTTGACACATTTTTCAAGAAAATTGATCTAGGAAGAACATCTACTGCTTATTCATCTGACCAGAATACTTGGCTCTACTGCAAGTGTCAATCTGCACAAGCTGCTGACAGTGGAATGTTGCGGTTATAAATATCCTTCAATTGATAAATTAATCTTTATTTATTTATTTAACATTTTCCTTTATCTTTCCACTCAACTTAAGATCTGACTATATGTTGTTACTATGAAGACAACAAAATTTGAGACAATGACACCATCAATCACAAACCGACACCATATACTTGAAACACAGATCCACGACTCCAAAAGAGAGTGAGGGGGGATGCCTTTGTCATTATTTGGTATAATAGAAAGTCTATACAGACACATAAATACAATTTAATGCCAAAGTACCCAATAAAGCCAGTTATTATTAATACCAACTTTCTCTAGAAAGATCAATAGGAAGAGGGAAGCCACCATTTTTACTACATTTATTTAGGTGAACAACAACAACAAAGCCTTAGTCCCAAATCTTTTGAGTCGGCTATAGATCCACAACAAATTAATTAGGGTCAGCTACATGTATTCTTTTCCTCCATTCTATGCTATTCAAAATCATAATCATTGTAACTTCCTTAATTGACATGTCTTTTTTCACTACTAATACAACTACTACTAATATTATTGTTTGTTCTCATCTACCATTTTTTGTTCCCTAAACTTAAATTAACTCACTCTTTTTTACCTGTGCATTAATCGCTTTTCTCTGAGCATGATAAAAAAATATGGAGGAAATTACACTTTAGTACTCTAAACTATACCCTATATTACACTTTTCACCCTAAACTTTTCGAATGCACGTTTTGCACCATAAACTATGACCCTTATTACACTTTGCACCCCGACATTCATTTACTGTTACCTTAGACGGAAATTCAAAGTTTACGGTACAAAGTGTAATCAAGGATATAGTTTCAGGTGATAAAATGTAATTTCTCCAAATTAACAGCAAACTTGATGTCAGTGTGCAAAGTGTAACAAAGATAATAATTTAGGAAGCAAAACGTGCATTCGAAAAGTTTTGAATGCAAAGTGTAGTCGAGGGTATAGTTTAAGATGGTAATATTTAATTTTCCCAAAAAATATGAGGTAGAAGAGATACGGATATTTTCAAAAAGCTAAATGCAAACTCCTAAAGAGGCTAGTAGCATGAGATTTTGAAATATATAATAAAATAATATCTGCAAGCAATAATCAAAAACACTATTGTTCATTAATGCTTCTTATTATCAAAAGTCACAAAAGATAAACCTTTTCCTCAACCTTGAGTAATCCTGTCCTTATCATCTTCATTCGTACAGCTGCATAGAATTTCAAGGCATTTCCGCCACAGGTGACCTCATCCACAAGTCCAAAACCTTGCCCTGATTTTGGACTTGATCGAACCTGGAAATAAAAGGTAATATGAGAAGGTAAATGGATTTCATCCTCACTACAACTGATAAAATAATAACATATAAAGAAAGAGGTTAAAAATGACCAAATATCGTCTTCAACCTGATTAAGAAAAACAATTAGAGTTTGAGATTGGCATAATGAGTAATTGATTTTTCTAAGTGCTTGGGTCATTATTCGGGATTGTATATCCTGAAAGGTGCTACCAATCATATGATCAAGTTCACATTGGGGGACAAGGGCAGCTACCTGAAAAGGCCAACATGCAGGACATTATTAGAGCATGATAATAGTGATAAAGAAAATAAAACAATGAGTCCAATTGACAGATCTCTAGTCATCTACAATCACAAAAAAATAACCCAAGGAAAAATTTTTTTTTTGAAAAATATAAAGAGTAGGTTTCAATAATAAGGCTCCAATGATAACCCATATAATTTAGGTTAACTGATGGAGATATTGCCACCTAGAATTATTGGTGTATTTTCTTTAAATGACGAAGATTATGATGATAATAACAATAATAATAACAGCTTCACAACATGTCCCACATTTCATTTTTCTGTACAAACTAGAATACGTCATCCATGAGGAGAACGACTTTACTGAAAACAAACTGGTAAAGACTGGCCAAAGCACCATAGTTGAACAACACCCACCTGTGGGTGTGGACCCAAAAAAATAAAAAATACCAAGGCAAGGCACCCCCTTTTACTCCCCTAGAGGAAGATTTATGGATAACACCAGAATCATGTATGAGAATTAATCACTTACACTATCAACCACAATAACATCTACAGCTCCACTTCTGGTCAGAGTGTTAACCACACTTAGCAAATTTTCAGCAGAACTTGGACGTGAGATAAGAAGATTTTCTGTGTTTATACCCATTGATTCTACAAGGGAAGGGTCCATCGCATTTTCTACATCAAGATATGCACAATACCCTGCCAAAAGGACAATTCTATGAGGCAAAGAAAGCATTAATCTATTAAAAAAAACATGATAAAGAACAATAATAAATTGGGTAGAAGGAAGATCTCGTATAACAAATGTAATTAATTAAGGCCAAATCTATTAAAGGACAAGTAAACCAACTAGTCCATTTAAAAAATAATAATAATCCATGCTGCCAAAATAAACAACCAATAACTCAGTGAAGCACTAAGATGTATGCCTTCCTTATATGTTTGTAATCTGCCATCATCAATGATTAAAAAGGAACTGCTTACTTTTTTACTCATGTCAAACTTATGTCAACAAGCAGCACATGACCAAATATGTGATCTCAGATCCTTCCAGGGGTTTATATTTTCACATACCAAAAAAAATCTCTTGAAAAAAGGAACTGTTGAGATTTTTTTGTTCGCATCCAAAGGAAACTTAGGAAACAATGAAGCAACTACTTATCAAAAAAAAAAAAAAAACAATGAAGCAACTACCTGGAAGAACTACAATGCATTTATATAGCAAGACAGAAGCACACATTTAACGCTCAGATATTCTTAACTTACAACCAAAAGCACTCCAGGGCAACAACTGCCATATTAAATCTAATGTACACCCAAAAGTAGAAAAAGGCAACCCTAACATGCCAAGAACTTGGTGTGATCTTACAAACTTGTGCCTATAAACACAGAATTCACTAGTAATCATTTTGTCAAGCTCACTGTAATGACCCTCATCACTGACAAGAGAGCACCAGTAGATCTCCGTAAGGTTGTTCATGTTAGCACTGTTCTGGTGACACAGTTTTAATATTCACAATTACATGTTGCTATGTACAAAGCATTGATAACAGTAGATTAATAGCTGTAATAGGACCATACATAAAGAAAACAGTGACCATCCGGAGAAACCATACAGAAAGAACAAGGCAGTAGGGACTCCCATTCATTACCAATAAGCATCAAGCAACATGAAATGGCTTAGTCCTGCATTCTTGAGCAGAAATTTTGGATGCAGTTGTATCTTGCATATGAGGATTAATTGCAAGACGGGCTCTATTTAAGAGATTATCAGATATGATACGATATTAGTCATCTAAAATACAGATTAACAACAATTGAATTATAAATATATTTCTGATCAGTAGCCAGAAAAGTGGGAAATTTCCAAAAGAAAAGTTCACCAAAAGGGTGGTCATTTTGAAACATTAGCCTCAACAAAATTATTTTTTTAATAAATAAAGCTACTTTGTGCAAAGGAGCACAAAATAGTCAAAAATTACAAAGAAAGAAAGGAAAATGAGCGAAAAAGAAAACTTAAATACAAAAGAGAAAGAGGACTAATAAAAGATGGGAAATATTCACTAAATGTGAGTTTCCAAGCATGTGAATTGTAACCAGTCAAACAGAGAACCATTGAAAGAAGCAAGCAGCTGGTCATCCGAATTATCCACATCCTCAAACATCCACCTATTACACTCCCTCCATGTACACCACATCAACCACAACAGAACTAAATTCTAACTATTTGACAAGTGCTTCCACAACCAATTCCACCAACCAAAAAGAAGATCAAGTACCGTTTTTGGTAAAACCCATGAATTCCCAAAGGATCGAAAAAACAAAACACCACAACCTATGAGCCTTCTCATAATGAAGCAATAAATATTCCACAATCTCCCCACAACAATTGCACATAACACACCAGTCAACAAAAGCGAAACCCCTAATTTTCAAATTGTCACCCGTGACTATCTTATCCCAAGCTACAGTCCAAACAAAAAAATGACCTCAATGAGGGGCCTTAACTTTCCAAATACCTTTCCAAGGAGAGACAATGGAGAGGGGACCTCGCAACGCATTATAAAGCGAATGGATATCAAAATCCCCATTCTTCTTCAACTTCCACTTCATGCGATCCCCATTTTCAGTTGAAGGGATATTGGATTCCAAAATATGAAGGAAATCCACCACTAAATCCAACTCTCAATCATTCAAATCCCAAGTAATTATGCTAAACATAGGTCCAACATCCCTTGATAGAAGGATAATTACTTAAATATGCATGAAAGTTTGCAGAAGGATCTATAATTAGCTTTGATTAATGTAATTACTGTAAATAAGAACAATCAAGGGTTTAGGGATCTATGTACATTGACTGATTGGATATCATTCACAATGATGGGTTAAAAAGAAGTCTCTTGTTTTCATTGGCAAACCAAACTAATTCAGGTCATACCTAAAACATCAATCACAAAGTGGAAGATGAAAAAATAAGTACGCACCTCCAAGCTTTTGAGCTTCCTTGATGATATGTAGGGCAAGCGTTGTTTTTCCAGATGCTTCTCGCCCATAAATTTCAACAATTCGTCCCTACAAAGTGTAGAGTAAGTCTCTAACCACATCAGTAATGACACTACTCCATTTCTTTGTAAACATAAACTTTGAGGTCAAAATCATTAACATACATTCATCAAGAAGTAACTGATTCATAACATAAGTAGTACATTTTTAAGCTCTTTTAGTTTTTATATGTTCACAGACTGTAGTTCCAAATTTTCATGAAACAACACTCATCAATTGAGAATCATAATCATGGCATGCAAAGACCCCTCTTTATATATAATTTTTTTTTTTTGATAAGTAACCCCTCTTTATATAATGAATTAATAGTTTTTTTTATATATACTTCAATAATTACAACAGGGGAGGAGGTATTTGAACCCTGGATTTCTTGGAGACACCAGGAGGTGCCAACCAATTGAGCTACAAGGCTCTTGGCTATAATGAATTAATAGTAAAGAGACTCAAAATATGGTCGACCATGCATGCAACACTATTTTTTGCTACACATCCCACCTCAAAAAGCTACTAATGAATTCCTAAAACTTGAGCAAAATGTTAAGAAACTATATGGAGATACATAATAGAACTATAGTATGTACCCAAAACCTTAGTGGATTTAGCCTTACCAATATGAAACCACAGTCCAAGTCTAACCATGAAGTGAAATCCCACTAAAAAAAATAGGCTTCACACCAAAGACTATATAAAATCTCTCTCTAGTGTTCACTTTGCACAAATAACTGAAATCCATCTTTTTGGTTCATAACAACAATGGAATTAATACTTAAGGTTTTAAAATTGCATTTCGCAGAAAAATTAAACAAAACCACCATTCTTAATTCATTGAGCCTAATACCCAACAACATTAAAGTATGTACAGTCAGATATGTAACAAAAGGTAACTATAACATGTATGCTCTGCGCCAATATTTTTTAATTCATATTGAAAATTAACATAGTGAAGATCTAGGTAGCAGAAACTACAAAGCAATAACTGCTATGGTCAACAAACCTAGCTAAGTGTATCAAAAAACAATATTAGGATAGCTGACCGTACAAGGTCATACACATATGTCCCACGCATCTCTTTTGGTATAATGCACCAGGAATCTGCCTGTCTCTAGCATATATGTGGGGTGTACACCTATGCATATGCTCATACAGAATATGTGGCAGGAGAAAAATTTTGCTTTTCGAATAGTCACCTTCGGTAATCCTCCAACCCCAAGAGCTATATCAAGCTTCAATGAGCCAGTAGATATCACAGGTGCACGTCGTGAGCTAAAAAACCGTTGTAATGACAACATAGATTCTCTACCAAAATCACTAGCAAGTCTTGAGAGAGCTAGACGTAATGCAGTGTCTTTCTTTGTTGCTTTAATATCATCAAGGAGTTCGTCACATTCAAATTCTGAAACTTCAGCTGAAAAAATGAATATCATTAGAATTTACAAATTAGAGCAGACCAATCATAGACATTTACAAATTTCAAGAAGAAAATAATTTTAAAAATGGCATCAGTAGTGGGAAATTTTTGTCTGACAAATGACAAAAATATACATAAAATTGCATCATGAGCTGCTCTCTACCTACAGTGGAAAGATGGCAAATGTTCATGGCAATAGAGGTTACCTCGTCTCTTCTTCCACACTGGAAGGAAAAAGAAAATTGGTTATAGGACAGCATGGAAGGCAATACTGCAATACGCATCTAGAATTTAAATAAAATATATAAAATTGAGAATAGAAGGAATCAAACAATTGATATGTGGAAATGAAGAAATAAAGAATTAATCAATTGACTTGAGAACAAGAAAGAAAAATGAGAAGGCACACATACATTGACCATAGTACAGGTATTGCCTATAGTGGTATATACCATAACAACAACAACACTATAGATCCTGAAAATCTTGAAGGAAGTTAAAGACAAAAAAAGAGCACTTCAGCAATCATCTTAGTCATAATAAAGATCTACGAGCAGCCTAAAAGGCATAGAAATGCCATCTAACAACTATTAAGGAGTTTCCTTTAGTGCATAAAAAGTTATAAATAAATAAATAAAAGAGAGGGAGAGATTCTTGAGCAGTGTACCTCCAATCAAACTAACTTACATGCCATGCACCTCTACCCCTATAGTCTTTCTCCTTCCCAAACTTCACCAAATGATTCAAGACCTAAAGTGAAAGAGACTTTGAAAACAAAATAAAGAACCAAACACCTCTACCTCAAGCAATAATTTATGACCAATGAAAGCCACTAAACAAGGATTCCTCCTCCGTGATGCAGCTCTCTCCTTTTATTAGGATCAAATTGCTTGCTGTCGAATAAGTTTGTGCCACCCTCATCAACAAGGTATTTTTCAAACAAAAATCTGAAACACGTTGTTGAGATCATTATTCATTTTCTCTCTGACCTACTCAACTCCTCATGTTTATGCACTTCCAAGACCTAGCCCTCTTCCACTTATCAATTTCACAAATTCTTCCTATCTTTCTTCTTTCCATTATACCATCACAAGCTCCAGCATGCCAGCAATAAAATCCCTTATTCCCTCTTTAGTTTCAATCAATAACAGCAAAATTCTGGCTTCCCTTTGCAATTTATAGTTTCTCTTCTGTTCCTCTTTGTAATTTATACATGGGCCTTTGTTTCTTCTTTCACATATACATTAAGCAAAGAAAAAGCAAAAGCTCTATAAATTATTTAAATCTTTTCAATTTCATATTCATACAAGCATGCATTGGAGTCGGTGCAAAATAACCAAAAACAAAAAAGCAGGAAACTTTGCAAAATCTAGGAACCCAGTTCAGAAAATTTCAGATATAAAACAACACCCAAGACTACTGCAGCTACAAAAACCAAGAAAATCACAATGTCCCAGAAAGTTTACCACAACAAACTGTGAAATAAAATTGGAGAGAGAGAGAGACCTGGTGGAGAGAGCAGAGTAGAGTAAAAAGGCGAGGTCTCCCGCTGAAGCCATTGAGACAAAGATGGTTCATTACTGAAGGTGTAAAGAAACCCATTTTTGTAAGGAATTCCTGTAAAGATTTCGGCTTTGGGGTTTAAGGTAGAGAAAGTTAGAAACCCATTTCAGTTTTCTGATAATTTCACTGTGTGTGTTTTGTATTTCTCTTAGCCGGCGTCATTGTTGTGATGTTCATGGGTTTTCTTCATGCTCTTCTTCGGTCCTTGCTAGTGTTCATTGGCCCAAGCCCAAGATAAACGGGCCATATGGTTTGATCTATTTGTTATGATTTTTTTTTTTTTGGTCTTAATTATAAATTTATAATCAGCACAAATGCACAAGTATATTTCAACCCACTAATCTAACCTAACAAATCTGCTCTAATGTCTTGAGTTGAGTTGAGTTGGGTTAGGTTGGATTTTATTAACATTTTTACTCTAAGCTTAAGTCGGGTTGAATTTAACTTGGCGAAATTATCAATTCAAATAAACTAACCTAATCCACACTATCAATCATTTAAAAATTATATTTTTTAATTTGTTAGTTTTATTATTTAGGATCAAAGACTTAATTGGAATATAATGCTTAATTATGAACATTACAATTGTATATTGAACAATTGGTCTAAATAGTTTTTCTTTTTTTCTTTTTTCTTTTTAAAGTGGATCTATATGTAATTTTAAAAGGTTGTAAATGTGTATCTCTAACAACTTAGCTATTCTACCAAGAGTCATGTACATCAATTAGCAGTATAACACTTCATTGTATTTCAAATGAAAACATATAAAGTTCATATTCCCCTTTGTTGTATCTACCAAACCATCCTAAAATAATAATTAAAAAAATAAATAAAAAAAGGCTAGTTATCCCAACATTTCAGCTATTTTGGTATTTACGACAATCACATTGTTGTGGTCTAACTTAATGTATCACATGAAATCTAGACAATTAAACATGCTAGACTAAGTCTAATGATATCCTTTCGTGCAGTGTTTTTGTCATTATTACTTGTAAGTAAAGGGTAGAATGAAAAATTATTTTTATTTGATAAGAGTATATCAAAATAGCATCAGTGTTGATAATAGTTCTTGCCTGATTATAGTAGTTGGTACTTGGTGTTCACTTGTTCTCGAGTGATATCAATTGTAGGATTATGTTGTCATTGCATCTAATATACTATGGTTTATGGATTGTCAAAAAAAGGTGAGATTGTTAAGTTCTATAGGTTAAGTGTTTGTAAATTAACAAATTGTAAGCCTTGATAAGTTGTAATCTGCATTTTTCAGTTCAAGATGAAGACCTAAGTTAAGCTAAAGGAAAGAGAAATTGTTGCATTTTTGACACAGCTTAACACCTCTCAACACACGTGTTGATCAATCGACAATCAAGAGCCTATTTATACAAAATTGTTATTTATTGCCAAAATTGTAATAAATTGCAAAATAAGGCCTAATTGCAATCCATTGCAATTTTTTTTTTTTTTTGGAATTTTAAGTTGTTGCTATCATTGTGATCCTACACCTATTGGGTTTTCTTTATGACCACACACTTTGTCATAGCTTGCACATTTGTCAATTTGTGATTCGATTATACCTCTTACACATGGGCCCATCACTAGTACTTGGTGAAAAGTAATTCAATCACTACTTAACACATGCACAAGTTGTTGCAAAGTTTGTGTTCATACTTTTTGTGCTCTTCTTTAGTCCTTGGTTGTTTTCATCGGTCCAAGTTCCTAGCCTAAAGCCCAAGATGAACGGGCGTTATGGGTTTGATTTGTTTGTTATACCTTAAATTCTTGGTGACGTTAACTCACTTATCTAGAGTATTTTGCCATTTGTGGTGTTAATTATAAATAAATTTATAATAACCAGTACAAGTATACATTTTTTGTGATTATGGTAATTAGAGGTTTGCATTCAACTCATCAAACATGATGAAGCTCACCCAATTCAACCTAACCCAAACCTTATTTTGGATTTTCATGGATTCACAAACTAAAATGAGAATTTATTATTATTATTATTATTATTATTATTATTATACCCAATTCATAAATTTAAGTTTTTTCATTTAATTTATTTTGGATTTTGATATTTAGTTTAAAGTTGTTAGTTTAATTTATTTTGGCATTTTGAGACTCCGAATATTTTGTACAATTATATAAAATGCAATTTTGCATTGAATTATAAGCCTAAATAGTTAAATGAAAATATAATTTTTTTTTAATTTGACTAGGCACAAATTTTCCAACCCATTGACCTAACCCAAGACAAACCAATGAAACCCAACCACATAAGAGCTGTGACGTTTGTCTTCTAAAATAATGAAAAGGCCTTTTCAATTGAAACAACTTTAAATGTTACAGTCGTCAATTGGTTAATTCACATCAGGAACAATGCATGAAGAGAATGACACTTTTGTAATCTCAAGTTCAAAGATCCTTCAGCTTACTTTAGGTGTTGTAAAGTAGCTAGGTAATTTTACATCTAACACATCTGATTATAACTCAACCATTCAAGAATCTAATATGATTCTCTCTCTATCAAACAACTTTCTTCTTAAGATCATGACTATCTTATCAAGGATTCTATCATTTTCGAACATATACCATTTGGCTTCATGTTTGTCATTGGATCTAAGAGGTAGTTTCTTTCTTATTTGATGATGAGTCCATGTTAACAAGCCAAATCCAAGACCTCAGAGTTGCAGCCAAAGCCTCCGCCTAATTGTATCCCTCCATTCAACCTTTTCACTGAATGTGTAAGATTATTTTTCAACCGACTTGCATGCATACGCCAAGAGCAGTTGCCTGAATAAAATGGAACAAAATTTATGAAAATATGAAAATCCATGATTAATATTGGACACAAAATATTTCAATCACTTTTCTGGTCCATGAAAAAGTTTATTTATCCATCTATAATTTATTCAAGGGCTTCCACAACCAAAATTTATGCAAAGATCAAATTATTTTCAACAAAAGCAATAGTCTTCTCAGTATTTTAACATAATTTTCAAGGAAATGCATCTAGAGAGATTTGAAGTGCTCAATCCTCTTACCCAAATACTTGGCTATATTGGCACTGTCAGTTTGTGTGAGCTGCTAGCTGAGAAATGTCTCATTTATATTTATGGTTCACTTGCTACATGAATCTTTTTTTTTCTCAGCTACCTTTTGTCTTAATCTTGTAACTCAGTTTATGATCTATTTTCATGTTGTTAAGAAGACCAAAGAAAATTGAGACATTGATACCATCAATCTCAAAGTGACACCATGCACCTAAAACCCCATATGCACAAATCCACCAAGCAAAGTGGATGCCCTTCTCATTAGATGACAAATTATAAAGTCTGTACAGACATTAATGAGACAATATATTTCAAGGTTACCACTAATCTAATAGAAATATGGCCCTTTATGATTGAAATTGTGACTTTCTCAAGAAACATCAATAGGAAAGAGGGTAGCAACCAAAAATTTGGTTCATTATTTTAAGTTGTAGATACTCAGCTGTGAAGTTTTCTCTAATTTTCTTATACACACAATGAGAGTACAACTAATAGAGAGCAAATGCACATAGAACTATCTCCATGAAAAGGTGAGGTAGAAGTGAGACGAACAATTATTCAAAAAGCTAAATGTTTACTCCTAAAGTGACTGGCAGCATGAATTTTTAAAATTAATATTTCTCTAAGAACCTTGCAAGCTTATTAATGCTCTTTATTATCAAAGGTGACAGAAGGTTGACCTTATCCTCAATCTAGAGTAGTCATGTTCTTATCATCCTCAGTCATACAACTGAATAGAATTTCAAGGCATTCCCACCACAAGTGACCTCATCCATATGTCTAAAACGTTGCCATGATTTGGGACTTGATTGGACCTGGAAATAAAAGGTAACATGGGCAGGTAAATGGATTTCTTCCATGCTACAACTGATAAAGTACAACTTATAACATATAAACAAGGAGGTTAAAAATAACTAGATATATTGTCTTCAACCTGGTGAAGAAAATTTATGAATGAGATTGGTAGAATGAGGAATGAGTTCTTGTAAGTTCTTGTGTTATTATTCATGATTTACATCTTGGAAGGTGCCACCTATCATATGATCCAAGTTCACATTGGAGGAGAAGGGCAACTACCTGAAAAATCCAAACATGCAGGATGGTATTAAAGCATAAGAATATTGAGAAAGAAAATAACATAGTGCAAATAACTAAACACTCTTTTCTGGTCTACATTGAGTAAGTTGTAATAATATAGGCTCCAATGATGAAACAAACTGCAAACCCAATCAATATAGGTTAGCATACGGAGATTTGGCCACTTATAGTTGTTGGGTAAATTTTCTTTAAATGACAAAAAATGATGACGACAATAACAACTCTGCAAATGCAATTCTAATGAATGTGTTAATGAAACTTGAACAACTAATACCAGAACCATTTAAAGTGCAAATATTCTGGACTCAGAACCAAAAGCATTACTCCAAGGCAACAACTGTCGTATTAAATCTAATGTACACCCAAGAAAGGGGAAAAAGAATAAAGAAAATGGAAATCCTAACATGCCAATCACTAAGTGTGATCTTACAAATTTGTGCTTATAGTATACACACAACGTTCATTAATACTCATTTTTTCAAATTTACTTGTCATTACCATCTATGGACTAAATTGGTAGCAAGATTCTCCATCATTGGCAGAAAACACTAGCAAATATCTATGCTGCTATCTATATTCATTAGATGCCTAATTCTAAATTGCTATCATTGCTGCGGTGATGCAAACGGTTTTAATATTCACTATTACATGTTGCTATATACAAAGTATTTATAATTTTAGCTTAATAGTTGTAAGACGAATAGAAAACATTTATATAGAAAGAGGGAGTATCTGGAAAAACCTTACAGCAAGAACTAAAAGATAGTAGAAGCTCCTTTCCATGACAAAGCAGTATCAAACAATGTGATATGGCTTGATCCAGCATTCTTGAGCATAAGATCGGAGACAGTCATATCTAGTGTGTTAGGATTAATTGCAAAATGGGCTTCATCTAAGAGACTATCAAGATATCAAACAATGGACTAACAACAATTCCATTATAAAAATGTCTTATGAACAACTAGAAGAGTAAGAAATTTAGAATAAAAAGTTCACCAAAAGAGTGGTCTAGCCAAAATATTAGCCTTAACAAAAGCTACGCTGAACATAGCTAATAAGATAATCTTAAAAGGCTAAACAATTGATAGTTTCCAAAACCAATGAGATATCTCTATGAAAAGCCATTGCCCAAATCACCAATTTAAGCACAGTAAAAGCAAAATTTAACTACTAATTGTTTAGGTAAATGTTTTCAATATCTTCTAATACTTCCTTCTTTTCATGGGAACTATTGGTCTTGTCTTTACATCTCATAGCATATAAGATGTAATGACTTACAATATTATTATAGCAGATCTCAAACTTTCTTCAAATAAAAAAAAGAGCATCATCTTTTTCTTTTTTCTTATAAAAGTGCCACCATAAATGAAGAATACAGATAAAAGTTATAAATTGTGCAAAACTAAATGTGACAAATCCATTGGTCATGGAACTCTCACATGGGAAGAGAGACATGAGAGAGGGATGTGCTTAAGGTTCAACAGCCTTTGACAAAATGATAATAGCTAAAATAGGCATGAAAGTTTGCAGAAGGATCTACAATTAGCTTTGATTATTGTGAAATCTATATATTAGAACAACAAAGGGTTCTGGGATCTATGTAAATTGACTTATCCGATTTCACAATAACAAGTTAGAAAGAAGTTCCTTGTTTACCTGAGTAAGCCAAACTAATTCCAATTATACCTTAAAACACTTCTGATCAAAAAGTTTAAGAGGATAAAATTAGGACGTACCTCAGAACTTTTTATTTGAACTTCCTTGATGACGTGAAGGGCTAAGTGTTGTTTTTCCAAATGCCTCTCACACATAAAGTTCATAGATTCTACCCTGTAAAGTGTAGAGGAAACCTTTTACCAAAGCTGTAATGACTTCAAATTAACCTAAAATTGAGATCAAACCAATAAACAAAGGATCATTAGTAAAATATAAAAATCTTTATATATACTGATAGGCTGTAATTCCAAATTTTAATCAAGAAACACATATCAATTGAGTACTCATAAGCGTATCAAGTATCAACAATGAACACCCAAGCTATACATCATCAACATTATCCATGCAAGTAAAGCAAAGCAAATAACACAATACATCATGCAAGCAATAAGAATGACATAAATAATGTTAATTTTTTTCCCACATCCCACATTACACAGCTCCAAAGGAATTTCTAAACCTTGAGCATGATAGTAATAACCTAGAAAGAGGACCATATATTATACTCCAGAAATTAAACTTGGACATCATATTAGTAATCTACAGAAAGTACCAAAAATTAAAAACCTATAGGAAGTATCCAAAGCCTTGAAAATGAAAGTAAAAAGTACCTAAATCTAGAAGTCAATAGTGTTAATTTAGTGGATTTAGCCTAATTGATATCCAGGAAGAATCAAGGTTTTTAAGTGTAAAATGAGATTAAAAAGTACAGCCTTCACACACGAAACTACATATATCTTCTCTGGTGTTCACTAAGTAAAAAAAATTGAAATTTGTTTTTTTTTTTTTTTTAAGGATTACAATAACTATGGATTTAATAGTTAAGCGTTTGGAAATTTTTGAAGAAGCTATGCATATGCTCACCACCAAACATGTGGCAAGCAGGAAATTTTTGCTTCATCAAATATTCACCTTTGGTAATCCTCCAAACCTTAGAGCTATAGCAAGTTTTCATGAGCTAGTAGATATCACAAGTGCATGTTGTGAGCTAAAAAACCATTGCAATGACAACATAGATTCTCTACCAAAATCAATAGCAAGTTTTGAGAGAGCCACGTATGACCTACAAGAAAGACCGATTCAATCAAGTGCGCATAGGTGAGACACTAAGCTACTTTAATGGCTAATTCAATGTCTTTCTTTGTTGCTTTCACATCATCATGGATATTTTTACATTCAAACTCTGAAATCTCACCTAGAAAAGAAATTTTAAGCCAAATGAATCCCTTTTCCTTAAAAGAATCTTCCACGAAAACCTGACAAAACTTCAGAAACAAGAGGCATCAATTATAGTCAAAATTGTGTGAATCTCAACAAACAATGGAGGCCAAATTTACAAGCAACTTATACACAATACTCACCAATATCTCCTTGGCATTGTCATCTTGATTTAAAACAATCTTCAGTCTTCAGTCCTCTTTGGGCATTAAGGCCACTCAGTAGATATGACAGCTTTGGGTGTTGAAAATACAAATTTTCAAAACAAATTGACATTTGGAACCAACAATTAATGGCTAAAGCAAACTTCTGGGTAGTATTCCACTTCCATAAAATTAAAAGTTACACATTGTTGGCTTACCAGATATTCTAATGCTATTAGTTATATTACACCACATGAAAATAATTTCAAACTTCAATTTTTTTTTTCAATTAAATGATAAAGCACAACAAGGAATTTCATTTGAATAGCTCCAATAACCAAGAAGCAGAGACAAACAATCAACAACACACACATGACTCAAGTTACTAAAACATTGTGCAAATTAGATAATACATGAAATACAATTGAAATCATAAATATAAACACACATCACTCCATTAATCATTACAAACACTAAATGCACACCACAATATTATTAAAATTATTTACAATACAAGAGAAGGCTGAGACTTTCTGTGCTGCATGTTATGGCTGAATTGATAAGCTGCAATGTTTTAAAGCATGGAATCATTAGATGAGTATAAATTGAAGAAAATCCACTCGTGCTAAGAAATGTAAATCCAATGCAATCACTCACTAGATTGAACATTGAAAATTAAAAATTAATAAAATATCTTACCAGTGGCAATTTTAAGCACAAGGAACATCCTTTTTTGAGAGAACAATCTCCCAAGAACATCTATCAATTTAGAAACAAGAAGAATCAAACATATTTAAAATAATGCCAATTTCACAAATATATAAATTTCATACTTCCTTCATTATATGAATTTATAATTTTAAGTTACACATGGGTCAAGTTTTATATTTTTGCATTGCATCTACTCCTAGTAAGAAAATACAGGCCAAATAAGCTCATTAACACCATGTTCAGTTCACTTTTAGAGGAGAGGAAATGAAAAGATTACAAGATTTTAAAATTTTCTCCCATCAAAGACAATAACAGAGTTCACAATTTGTCTACTCTTCTATTCTCCATAGACTCATTCTTTAAAACCAAAAAAACAATTATCTTTTTCATCCCATAACATACTTTTTTTTTTCAATTTGTTTCTATCTTAAATGATTATTGCCCTTTTGTTAAAAAAAAAAAACAAAAAATCTATCTTGGTTGGTTGTTTTTTATTGTGATTTAATTCAATAAATACAAAAAAAAAAAAAAAAACAAGAATAGAGTTCATAATTTGTCTACTCTTTTATTCTCCACAGACTCAAATCTTTATAACACAAAATTTACAAATTATCTTTTACATTTCATAACTAACTTTTTTTTTTCCAATTTATTTCTATCTTAAATTATGAACGAAAGAAAAGTAGGAAAAAAATCATATTATTGCTATAATATGTATTACCCTTTTATTTTTAAAAAAGAAAAAGAAAAGTAGAAACGATTTCTTGGTTAGTTGTTGTTTATTGTGATTTAATTCCACAAACAATCAGACTTTTAGGTTAGTGAGATAGAAAAACAGAGCATACGTAGAAGAGAAGAGAAAGAAAGATTTTAGCCCTTACCTAAACAAATCTGAATTTGACCATCTTGCCCCAATCTTTGCTGACCTCTCGCTCATAATCTCTCCTCAATTCAGGACAACTCCAAATCTCCAGTTCTCTTAGGGCAGTGAGGCGATCCATCCCTTCTGGCAGAGACGATAATTTTGGGCAATTCCTAATCAGAAGCTTGCGAAGAGAACTGAGATCAGGAAGCCACTCTGGCAATACCCCCAAGTTCTCACAATACCAAATACATAAAAATTGTAGAGTGTCGGCAGATCCTTTAAGCCATTGGGGCAAACTCACTAATTGTGGCAATCCCCAAATAAAGAGTGTTTGAAGCCTCGTCGGGTAGTCATCCCCTTCCATTAAATTAAGTTTTTCACAATCTGTAATATCCAGATATTCCAACGCGGTTAGGTGTTTCATACCTTGCGGCAAAGATATCAGGCTTTTACAATTATCGAAGCTCAAGTAGCGAAGGGCAGTAAGGCGTTGGATTCCTTCATTAAAACACTCTAGCTTATGGCAGCTGTCAAAGCACAAATGTCGAAGAGAAGACATGCACTCGATTCCGTTGGCGGGTAAACGCGTTTGTTTTGTGGTTATCGCAAAATATCTGAGGCTAACCATCTTTCTTATATCCCTTGGCAACTCTTCAATCTCATCACACCCAAATAATGTCAAAGTTTCCAAATTTTGTAGATCGCAAATGGAGTCAGGCAATTTCTTTATTTTCATATTTCCATTTAAGTTGAGATATCTCAAATGCTTCAAAGTACTAATTGAGCATGACAACATTTCCAACTTTGAATTTCTTAAATTTAGCAATCGTAGGTGCTTAAACCTTGAGATGCATGTTTCCACCAAAGATTCATTAATATTAATATAATTAAATTGGCCCCAATCATCAAATGAGAAATTAATAGTCCGCATGTTGTTACTCAACTTGTGTAAAAAAGTTATTGTTGCATCAACACCCAACTTATGGTCCAAAATTGAAATGTGTCTAGCCTTTTCAAATTTGTTGGTCTTACTAGTGTCTTGAATTAAGCAATAATCATTTTGTGCAACATATAACGAAAGATCATGTAACAAATCATGTATTTTAAATGACCAAACAATGTTGCCTTCACCTTCAACTTCTTGGAAGAAAGATCTTGATAACAACTCTTTTAAATATTGTTCTCCAATATCTTCCAACTCAGTACTTTTGTTGGACTTTTTGAGGAGCCCATTTGCCATCCAACATTGAATTAACTCACGATTATAATATCTAAAATCCTTTGGATACAATGAGCAATAAGCAAAACATTCTTTTAAGTACGATGGCAATTTATTGTAACTCAATCTTAATGCCGGTAAAATGTCGTCTTCTTTTTGCTCTAATTCCCATATATCATTTTCCCTTATAGAGATCCAATCATGCTCCTCGGTTTTAGAATAAAGTAAGCTCCCTAAAGTCTTCACAGCCAAAGGTACACCTCCACATTTTTTCACAATTTTCTCTCCAATCTTTACTAGATTTGGATATTGTTCATGCTCTCTTTCATTGAATGCGTATCTTAAGAACAGTAACAAACAATCATTTTCTGGAAGACCTTTTATGTCATGAATTGGTCCAGGAGCCATCGCTAAAGCAACTTTGTGGCTACGTGTAGTGACAAGAACTTTACTTCCTTGTCCTCCTATTAACAAATTCTTAAGGTCAATCCATTTGTTACGATCATCGTTCCAGACATCATCCAAAACTATAAAGAATCTTTTTTCATTTAAAATACTTCGTAATCTAGCTTGCACTTCTTCCAGACTCATGTTATCACTAATCCCACCACCTGCCAATTTAAGCATTTCTTTTGCCAATTTTAAAACGTTGAAGTCTTCTGATACACACACCCAAATTTTGGGGTCAAAATTTTCAGCTACCCTTTCATCATTATACACCCATTGAGCAAGTGTAGTCTTGCCCAGACCTCCGATTCCCACAATAGAAATCACAGAAATGTTATCATTATCATTAGGGAGCATCAAAAGATCTATGATCTTTTGCTTGTCATCAGCCCTCCCAATAACATCACGATCACGAACAAAGGAGTGGGTCTCCCTGTGCACAATACGATTATCATCGAGTCGCATCTCAAGATGAAATTGATCTCTATCCTTCGCTATCAAATCTAGCCTCTCTCTGACCTCCTTGACTCTATGACCCATTTTATTACGGAAGGCAAGCGAGTTAGAAGATGAAAAGAAACGACATACCTTTCTGCTAGTGCTTCCATATTTTTTCACCACTTGCCTCCGTAGATCTTCACACTCGAATTCATCCAGCACATCCATGGCATCATAAAAGACAACTTTGAGTCGCTCCAGCCAAGCGCTCAGCTGGTGGTTTGTTGCTTGCTTCTCCTCAGCATCCAGGATCACGGCTTGGACGGTGGACATGGTATCCTGAAGCTTTTTCAGATCGCTTGCAATGCTCCATGTCAAGGATATCTCTTGGAAAGCAAGGGAGCCTAGCTTCTCGATAACTTTTTCTGCTACGGAAAATGCCAACTCCGTCATTTCTCTTTTTTTTTGGAGGAGAAGGAAGAGAGGAGTTGCGGTTGCTGTGACTTTGGTAAATGAGAATGTTGGTTGGTTTTGCAGTGGTGTGGTACTACTACTGGTGTGAGTGTGAACAAATATTTTGTTGCACAGGAAAACTAAAGATGAACAGAGAGGACAATAATAAGAGGAAAGTGCAACGTTTCTTCTTCACTGTTTCTTTGCATGCTCTAATTGTTTTCTTTCTTTTCGGTCAAAACCATCAGTCCTTCACATTTCAAAAAGGTAGGCCCTTTTAGCCATTTGATTTTTGACAAATGAAACCCAAATGAAATCAAATGCGGACTAAATTCAAATGTGATTTTCTTTGTGTGGGCCACTTGTGTAAATTTTGATTGTCCTTCACAATCTCTCCGTTTCGGAAGTTTTACTATTTTGTCTTTTCTTTATGGTCAGGGTATAGTACTATAATTTGATGATTTTTTATTTATTTATAATTTCTCATGAATATGGAATACGTTTTTAAAAGAAATTTTACGATTTTATGAGGTTTGATGCATACATCAAGTCGTCAACTTGTCACCTGTTAGATCGAGCTTATCGTGAATGTAAATTTTTTATACTACTTTTTGTGTATTATTTTATGCTTTATTGATCACTATTTACTATGCATATGATTATTTTTCATTTTAAAACATAGAGTAAGTGGTGATTAGTAAAACATAGAGGGGTACACACAAAAAAAGTACAGAAAATTTAGACTAGTTTATCATCAGAGTATGTCCTTATTGTTCACTTTTAATTTTTAATTTGTTTCCCAACCCATTCCGAAGATGATTTGATATAATTTGTTTGTTTCATTAAATTGTCACATTTGATCCTATATTTAATACAACTTCAACAAATTTTTTTTTTTTTTTGCATCAAAGCATTAATTAAAATCATTATAATTACAAAAACTTGAACCAAAATCTTGCTTAGAATTTCCAAGACATTTCTTGGTGACCTCATTCACGTGTCCACATGCTTGCCCTGATTTTGGACCTGTTCGAAACTATAAATAAATGGTAATTTGGGAAATTAAATGAATTTCGTACTTGATATAAATGACAAAATAATAACACATACACACTGAGGTTAAAAATAACTAAACATATTACCGCTCTCCCTTAGTGTGGTGGTCACTCTACAAATATAAATGCTTGCAGGGTGTAGAGGAAAGGGCCAGGGTTCAAGTCTCCAATTAGAAACTTCACACACATATACACTTAGATTATGCTAAAGTAGAGATTTTATTTTGTATATAAAAAAAATAATAAATAACTAAACATATTTGTCTTCAACCTGATTAAGAAAAATAATAAGGGCCTATTTGGTTATGAGTAATGAATTTTTCTAAAATGAGTTATACTATAGAAAACCTACTTTCTAAAGTAACATGACAATTACCCATCTTTAAAAAAAAAAAAAAAAAACACACACACACACACAAAAGAAAGGAAAAATGATTCTAACTTTTAACAAAAAGGAAGATGTAGTGTAACTAATATAATTAATTAAGGCCAAATCAATTAGAGGACAACCCAATAAATCCAAAGCACTCTAGGCCAACAATTCTCATATTAAAATCACCAACCACTTAGAAACCATGATACCCATCAATGATCTTATTTATTTTTTATGAGTTAATGTTAGGTATATCATGTATTTTACTATATAATACTTTAAAAAATACTTATATATAAAAAAAGAAAATCACAATAATTTCACTGATGCACAATATTATGATTTAATTTTCATAGAATTCATTTCACAAAAAAAAAAAAAAAAATTCATAGAATTCACATGGACCTACAGCTACAAGGAAAAGTTGTTGGTTTTTTTTTTTTTGGCAAGTGTTTACATGGCATTTTTAGTGCATTCCTCTTCTTTGTAGAATTCCTTAAATAGAGTACATTAAATTCTTCAATTAAATTTAAACATAATGTATTGTTGTGTTGATTTTAATTATTTTTTAAAAATATAATGCTATTTATGTTTCATTAATTGATGCACAATATTATGATTTACTTTTCCAACAAAGAGCACATGCAATGTTGCACAATATTTTATGACTTATGTACTTTTTCTTACACTAACGACTAGAGTAGAGGTTTCTTGGAAATTTCATTCTCTCTCTCCCTCTCAAATTATTGAACTCTAAGAAGTTGAACCAAATCTATTCAAAAAGACTAGTAAACAGAAATACCATATTAAAATAACTTTTCTAACTTGTCAAAAAGCAAATAAAAAGTAGTTATATTTTGGGTCCGTTTGGATAGAGCTTATTGCTGAAAACTGAAAACTGAAAACACTATAGCAAAATAATTTTTAAATGTGTGAATAGTACCGTAGGACCCATTTTTAATAAAAAAAAATCTGTAAAGTGAAGTTTGTGGGTCCCATGAACAGTACACGGGACCCACAAATGTGCTGTAAGTCAACAAAATCGGCTATTGTTCATGCACAGTAACATGAACAGTAGCCTTGTCCCCTATGAAACGCGTGCAGCCGAAGGAAAAAAAAAAAAAAAAACGCTGAAGTCGCAGACGCAATAATTTTCATCCGTATCCAAACTCAGCCTTTGTCGGTTTGTCCTCTTTTTGAAACGCAGGAAGTGTTGGCATGTGTGATCAAATTTTCACCAAACCATTTATTTCCGGTTAGCAAAATTTTTAACCCAACTAACTTAATTCAATCCACACTATTAATAGTTTAAAAAATACAAGCCGATCTTTGAACTTTTATAGTGCACCAATATATGCAAGATGACATCCTTAAAAGAATACAAACTAGAAAAATAAAGAGAGAACGAAAGGAAAACTTAGAAAGGAACTTCAATTATCTAATTATGATGATAGGTACAAGAAAAAACACAAATAAAATCCTTTGTAGATCCCATTTCATGATTAGTTTTTTTTAATTTGTTTTATTATTTTGAGTTAACATGGTTAGTTGATTATGATTAACTTGTGACTTATTAATTTTTTTTTCTCCTAAAAAAGAGCAGAACTAGAATAAATTCTAAACCCTTAGTTGATTATGATTAACTTATGGCTTAATTCTAGCTACGGTAAGAGCAAATTGAAAATGCTAAACCCTTCCCAGCCATTATTGGATGCTTGGCTCCATAAACTGTCTTAATTACTGTCCTAATCTCTTCCTTTATTCTTACTTTGTGTAGGGGGGATAAATGTGCTCTTCTAATCTTTCTTTATGCAAATTACTCATTACTCTAGCACAAAAAATAGTATAAAACAGTAAAATGAGTTCGTCAAAAAATGGTATAAAACAGTAAGGTTGGCCTTTAATTATTTGCTTTCTGACAAATGAGGACTAAATTCAAAAGTGATTTTCTTTTTTGTCGGCCACTTGTGAATTGTGATTGTCCTTCAATCTTTGCGTTTGGAAAGTTTACTACTTTCTTATTTCTTTATGATTAGGATATAATTTGATGGATTTATTCATGAATATGGACTAAGGGTCCGTTTGGATACAGCTTATTGCTGAAAATTAAAAACTGAAAACTGAAAATACTGTACCAAAATAATTTTTAAATGTGTGAATTGAGTTTGGATACGGATGAAAAATGAAAGCGTCTGCGTTCAGCTTTTTTTTTTTTTTTTTTTTTTTCTTCTGCTGATGCACGATTCAGGGGACAGCGGTTACTGTTTATGCACTGTGCATGAACAGTAGCCGATTTTGTTGACTTTTCAGCACCTCTATGGGTCCCGTGTACTGTTCACGGGACCCACAAACTTCACTTTTCAGATTTTTTTAAATTAAAAATGGGACCCACGGCACTATTCACACATTTAAAAATTATTTTGGTACAGTATTTTCAGTTTTCAGTTTTCAGTTTTCAGCAATAAGCTGTATCCAAACGGACCCTAAAGAATCTGTTTTCAGAATATTTTGTAGCGATTTTATGAGGTTAATTTTGACAAATACGTCAACTTTCGCCTATTATATTGAGTTTATCATTGGAGTACGTCCTTAGTGTTCACTTTCAAATTTTTTTCCCACTTATTTGGAAGATGATTTGATAAAATTTGATCCTATATTTAGGTTGCTTTTGATATTGGTTTAAAAAGTTAATTTTTTTTATTATTTAGTTTATTTTTACTATTATTTATAGGTTTTATTGTACTTTTTAATACTATTTATAAGTGTACTATTTTAACTATTTTTTAGCTCTATTTACAATATTTTTAATAAAAAAATTTCAGTTTCAACTAAATAAGTTGTTTCCAAACTAACTCTTAATACAACATCAAGAAATAATTTTTTTTGTTTGCATCAAAGCTTAAGCTTAAAATCATGATAATTACAATAACTTGAACCAAAAACTTGCATAGAATTTCAAAAGACATTTCCGGGTGACCTCATCCACGTGTCCACACATCCATTAGAGTGGAGGTTTCTTGGAAATTTCTTACATAAAATAGCCAAAGTCATATCATGGTTAGAAGTAACCAAGCCCCACGTCTGCATTCTGCAACAGAAAATTAAAGCTTTGTCCACCGTCCCCACACTCCACTCTCTCTCTCTCTCAAAGAAGATGAACCAAAATTGTTGACAAAGACTAATAAGAAACCCGGGAAGTGTCAGCGTGTATTATTATTGGCGTGTAAGTGTGAACCCCGCTTTTCTTTTTTCCACATAGATAAGATAAACCAACATGATGAACACCACCAGCAACAGAGGCCAATAATTTAGAGATAAGGACATACCAAATTCCTTTGCTTTTTTTTTTTTTTTTTTCTTTTTTAAATATGATAGAATTTAAAACCTTGCTCCATGATAATTGACCTTCCATGTTTCATGTTTCTTTACACTTTCTATTGCAATGAATCAGAATCACTAGAATTTTTCATTTTATGCATTTTCAATTTACATCTGTATGATTATTTTAAAAATAAAAAGTAAATTCTCTCTATTTATCTAATGTTACGCAAATTACTCATAACAGTGGCACTAAAAATAATACAATAACACTATATAGCCCATATCCAACAAGAATTGGAACACTATTTTGCAGATTTTACATCAAAGGAAACAGAGCTCAACATTTTGTAAAATATTGATGATTTTGCAGTTTTTTTTTAATTTTTTTTTATTTTGAGTTAACATGGTTAGTTGATTATGATTAACTTGTGACTTACTAATTTTTTTCCCCTAAAAAAGAGCAAAACTTGAAGAGGGGAAAGAATTTGCACATACCTAAACATCTTCTATGCCTTTGTCAATATTAATCACTTCAATAAGAGGTAATATTTGGCATGACCTTGCTAGTATCTCCCAAGAATTTTTAATACAATTTATGTGAATTTCAATCTTCAATCATCTAGTGTAACCAATAGTTACACTATAATTAATTAAGGCTAAATCAATTAAAGGACAACCTAGTGAACCCAAAGCACCCTGGGCCAACAATTGTCATATTAAAATGACCAATACCACTTAGAAAGTAGAAACCATGATACCCATGAACGATCTTATTTACTTTTATGAGTTATGTTAGATTTATGTTAGGATTGAAATCTATGGGTTGATTGTATAGTTGGATTTGAGGTCAACTAGGCCTCCAAGAATTGGGAAAAGGAACCGAGAAAGAAAAAAGAAAAGAACAGAGAAAGGAAAAAAGAAAGAACGAAAAGAGAATTACAGAATTACACTTTGCTTGCCTAACCTGTGTACAACCCTTGGTCTCTTAAACCACACCTCACAGTTACACCTCACAGCTGTCATCAACCCACTAGTCTGTAACTAACTCTAACTGCCCTTGCTCAGTCACTAACCACTGACACTAACCAAGCCGTATACCCTACACACTTTACTCATATGCAAACCTCATATGCAGACTTGACGCAGCACTAGGCACTTGTACTACACCATCCAGCTACTACCATACAACCCTCCTATAATCCAACATACAAACCAACTACTACCATACAACCATTCTATAACCCAACATACAAACTGATACAACCATCCTCTTAACCCAACATACAAACTGATACAACCATTCTATACCCACGTACAACTGATACAACCATCCTTATAACCCAACGTACAACTGATACAACATACAAACTATGCTTTACAATTTATCATATATTTTAATATATAGTGCTTAAAAAAATACTTGTATTTAAAAGAAAATCACAATATTCACAATATTATGATTTACTTTTCCTTGCACCGATGCACAATATCCTATGATTTACTTCCTTACACTGAGTGGAAGTTTCTTGGAAATTCTTACATATGCCAAAACCAAATTACGCACTTTGCTCCTAAAAATCTTTGCACCCAGTCCCCACCCCTCACTCTATCTCTCTCAAATTATTGAACTTGAAGAAGAAGCAGAAGATGAACCCAATCTGTTCACAAGGACTAATAAAAAGCAATATAAAAAAACAACTTTTCTAGCTTGACAAAATTGTGTTAATATGTACAGTAAAGTGTTCATTAACAACAATCTTTTGCAGTTTTTTGTTGCATTTATTCTAGGCGTAAATGCACTTTTAGTCTTTACATTTTGGGATTTTTTCTATTTTGGTCCTTATATTTTATTTTTACCATTTTTAGTCTCTAAACCAATTTACACGTGACGTTTAAGTCCTTACCGTCACCCAACTAACAGAAAATGCTGATGTGGCTAACGGCACAGTAAAATAATAATTAAAAAATATATTTTGGCATTAAAAAATTGCCACGTCAGCGTTTAAATTAATTTTAATTAAATAAAAAAATTAAAAACAAAATTATTCCGTATGCATCAAAATCAAAACTCACTAACAAACCCTAAATTTTTTCATACAAATTAAGATTTGTCGCAACTAAAACTAACCCAGCTACCCATATGGCAAACCCAGTACAGTTGCAACCTAGATCCGGTTTTCATGCTATCACAGCACTCTTGGGTTTGGATCTAATTGTGGTGGTGCGGTGCTCGCTCCGTCAGATTTGCACAGATGAGAGAAACCAAACAATAGGAGAAAATAAAAAAAATGAAGTGAGGGATTTTTGTGGTTTAGGTTGAAGATTGAAGGTTAGAAAAGATTAGATCTTTGTTGATTTGTGTGATTTGTTCAAGTGCTTCGACGGCGTCGATGAAGAGGGAGAGTTCGACGCACTGCCGCCACTGGGTTTGATCAGATCTGGGTTTAGAGCTTCTTCGCCTCTCTCACGCAAAACGAAGCCGATACAATCTCTGTGATTTGTTCAAGCGTTTCGACGGCGTTGACGAAGAGGGAGAGTTTGACACGCCACCGCCACTGGGTTTGATTAGATCTGGGTTTAGAGCTTCTCCGCCTCTCTCAGGCAAAGGGAAGCTAATACGATCTCTGTGATTTGTTCAAGCACTTCGACGGCGTCGACGAAGCTTTTCCAATCGGTGTAGGTTTGTTGGTCTGATCGGTGTGGGTTTGTTGTTGGTCTGATCAGTGTGGGTTTGTTGTTGGTCTGATCAATGTGGGTTTAGAGCTTCTTCGCCTCTCTCACACAAAGCGAAGCCAATACGATGTCTGTGATTTGTTCAAGCGCTTCGACGGCGTCAACGAAGCTTTTTCGATTGGTGTGGGTTTGTTGGTCTGATCGGTGTGGGTTTGTTGTTGTTGGTTTGGGTGTGGTTTGTTGTTGTTGGTTTGGGTGTGGATCGGTCTGATATATTTTGTTGTTGTTGATGTTCTTGTTCTTGATTCTGGGTTTGTTGTTCATGTTCTTAATTCTGGGTTTGTTGTTCGTTGTTGATGTTCATTCTGGGTTTGTTGTTCGTTGTTGATGTTCATTCTGGGTTTGTTGTTCGTTGTTCATGTTCATGTTCAATTTTTTGTTTTTGATTTTTTTTATTTAATTAAAATTAATCTAAATGCTGATGTGGCAATTTTTAATGCCAAAATAGATTTTTTAGTTATTATTTTACTGTGCCGTTAGCCACGTCAGCATTTTCTGTTAGTTGGGTGACGTTCAGGACTTAAACATCACGCGTTAATTGGTTTAGGGACTAAAAGTGGTAAAAATAAAATGTAGGGACCAAAATAGAAAAAACCCCAAAAATATAGGGACTAAAAGTGCATTTACGCCTTTATTCTACTTTTTCAACTTTTTGATAATTTTTTAATAATTTTATATTTTTTTGACAATTTTTTTAATAATTTTTAGTCATCTTTATTTAGTAAGACCCATTTGTCGGTTCATGAAACACAATGGGAAATTAATATTATTTCTACAAAACATTGTTATATGCACAAAATCATAAATAATAAATAAAAAAGGTAGAGTTGAGAGAAAAATTATAAGTTTTACTGTGGATCTGTGATTAATTAGGGACTCCTTCAAAAAAATAAAGTGTGAATTCTTTTTTTCGAGAAACAAAAAAAAAAGTGAAAATTAAGTTCCAAGAATGAAGACAAATTCATATATATATATATATATATATATATATATATATATATATATATATATATATATATATATATATATTATTACTCATTCAAGGTCATGAGGTTAATACCCACAATGAACAAAGACTTACTTTCCCCTAAATTTTCTTTTTGAAGATATGTAATTTTTTTTTTTAAAAGAATAGACATGTAAATAATTAAGTACAAGAAAGAGAACAATTAATTTCGGCCAACCAACGGTATTATTACTCATTCAAGGTCATGACGTTGATAGCAATAACATAATAAACAATGATGAAGAAAATTTAATTTAGACCAACGAACTATATTATTACTCGTCCAATTAGGTCATGAAGTTAATACCCACGAACAATAAACAAAGACTTGACTTGAATACAACAAAAGGTGTTGGAAAAGTTAATGGATGAAATTGGTTTAGAAACTATTTAAATAAACTTTGGATTGGAAAAGAAACAAAAAGAATAATTTTTTTTTTATATTTATTATATTTCCTATAAAAGTTGTATTAACACTTTCTAAAAATTGTTTATTAACAATTGCCCTAAAGGTAACCGTTAACAATTGACTTAGAGTTTATAATATGTTTAAATAATAAAAAGAAAACTTAGGTGGCTAAAAAACCTAAAGCAGTTAGGAAACCATATAGAGCCCTAATTTGACTAAACAACATTAAAAGTACCTAAAACAAGGAAATAAATACTCTAAACCTAAAAATAAATAAAAAATTACATAAAAAAATACCTAAATTAATAAATTACAACAATTAAATAGTAAATTGTATCATAGATTAAGAAAATTATAGCCTCCTCAATATTTTTGCACAAGCCAATAAAAATGCCCAATAATGTTCATAAATATTAGGGGTGTTTGGTACATGCACTTAAAAACTGAAACACATGTGTGGAAATACATGTGAGTGAAAAAGTGTATAAAAATACATGTAATGTTATTTAAAAATTGAAAACATGTGTTTGAGTGGGTATACCAAATAAGGCCTTAATATTGTCCTACCTTATAGCTGTTTGATATGACAGCCCTACCGCTTTGTACCACAAGCATTATCAACTTGAGCTTGATTGTACGTAGGGGAGGTTGCATCAATTCTTCAACACATTAATGCACAAGTTAATAGAAATGTTCAATAATGTTCTTGAATATTAATAGGTGTAAATGCACTTTTAATCCCTATATTTTGACTCGATTTCTATTTTAGTCCCTACATTTTTATTTTTACCACTTTTAGTCTCTAAACCAATTAACGCGTGACATTTAAGCCTTTACCGTCACCCAACTAACAGAAAATGCTGAAGTGGCTAACGGCACAATAAAATAATAATTAAAAAATCTATTTTGGCATTAAAAAATTGACACATCAGCATTTAAATTAAAAAAATTAATTTATTAATTTTAACTAAATCAAAAAAAATTACAAACCAAATTAAAAAAAATAATCATATGAATGGAGATCTCAGATCTTTGAAGAAGAACAATAAGATTAGAAACCCATAAACTCATAAATTTCACATTCAAATTATCAAATTCCTATTCAAATTCATCTTGATCATGAACACACAAGAACAACAAGTCCAGAATATTCAATCCCAAGAACAAAAGAATAGAAACCCACAATATTCCAAAATTTGTACTCAAATTCATCCATAAAAATCAATTGTACACTAACACCAACCCAGATCTAAATGGTTTTTTTTTTCTTTCCTTTTTTATGTTCTTATCAGGAGCAAATCTGGGTTTGGAGCAGATCCAATGACACCATTTCTGTGCTTGGAGCCGATCTAGGTTTGGGTTAAAAAACTCCCAATACTTTTCTTTGCAGCTTCTTTCATTTCATTTGAGCCAAAACTAAAAATGGTTGCTGTTGCTGCTTCCATTTCTTCAACGAGCTTATTCTCTCCCTATGCTCTCACTCGCCCAAAAACTCACGACCCTCAGCCTCACAAGCCCTCCAATTCCAATTCCAAGAGAAAGCAACCGCTACGAAACCCTAACAAGTTCAAGACCCAATCCAATCGCTTCAAGTTCCCGCCAGAGCTGATTGTTCTCTCTCTCCCCTGGCAGCAAAGCCACCACCTACACTCACCTCCCTCCCAAGGAAGATTTCTTTTTTTACTTTCTCAGTCCCTTCTCTCAATCTCTCCTCCATAGTCAAGCTCGCCGACTTCGCCTTGCCGAAAATCCAGACTGAAATTCCCGATTTGATTAGCAAAGATGAATAAGCAGATCTGGGTAATTTAGGGACTAAATTACTGGATTTTTCAGGGTAATTTGATTAGCGAAGATTGTGTTTTTCTGGGTTTGAATCTATGGTGGTAATTTGTTTTTTTGCTAGTTTAAATTTTTTGTGTTTGATTTTTCTGGTTTGTTCATCATGTTCTTCATTTTTTATTTTTCTGTGTTGTTCTCTAGTGTTCGTCGTTTTTTATTGTCTGGGTTTGTTCATCCTATGAGGTAAAAAAATAATTAATTAAATTATTGTATTTTTTGAGGTAAAAGATAGAATTAAATTATTTAATAGTTTGGTAGAAATAATTTAAAGCTTTTTAAGTTATTTATGAAATATAATTTTTTATTATTTTTTAATTGGCTACGTCAGCATTTAATATGCCAGCAATACACTCAGTTTGCCACCTAAGAAATTTCCGTTAGTGGGCTAACAAAAATGACCAAAATGTCACACGTCAATTGGTTTAGGAATTAAAAATAGTAAAAATAAAACGTATGGATCAAAATAGAAATCGGGTCAAAATATAAAGAGTAAAAGTGCATTTATGCCATATTAATATCGTCCTACCTTGTAGTTGTGTTGATATGACAGCCCAACCTCTTTGTACCACAAGCATTATCAACTCCGAATTGAGATACCCTACTTGATATAATTGGTATAGATGGTTGAGATTTACAATTGAAAAAAATAACTTTAAATCTCAATTATTAAATATAAAATATGAATAAAAGTAAAAAAATTAAAAAAAAATTGTGAAGAATTGGGGTGAATTGCACTTAGCAATTCCACCGAATCCCAATTCATCAACTCGAGCATGATTGTACGCAAAAAGGTTGCATCAACCCTTCAACACTTTAATGTTCTTGAATTTTAATGATTTTTTACTTGCCAGCTATGCTGATATGACAGCCCAACCTATCTTCAAGTTGCTAGATTTTTTTTTTAAAATTTTTCTTCCAAAAAAAAAAAAAAAAAAGAAGGCTGGCATTTGTAATTATTGCTCCACACTTGTGCTACATTATCACTTGAACTTTTTGATATCATTGACACACAATAGGGCGTGCTGCTTCTCGGTCCTATTACCGCGATTTCGCATATTAGGAAGTATGGGTTAGTATTACTATTAGCACTCAAACCCACGACCTATTGGCACTTGGTTTGAAGTAATGGGTCTCTTTGAGAGCTTCCTATGGCCACACAACTACGGTGGTTGCTAGATTTGAATCACGAGGAAGTGCCTTAGAGAATTAAGCCTCACATTTTATCATTGGTTGGTTTTATATGCTAATGAGACTTATCTTATATGGATCTAGTCTACCCAACAAGAGTGGTTAAGTTCCACAGGAGAAAATGATCAACCAATATACTATATCCTATATACATTAAACTTGGTGGAAAGTATTGTTTCATTCCCTAAAATGCCGAGTGAAACTCATAAATGAAAAAAATAATAGGTGGATCCTGGAAGGAAAATTAGTTTGACTGTGGACCTACATTTAGAACCCCAACAGCCAAAATAGGCTGTGGACATGTTATAGACAATTTCAAGTCCAAGAATGAAGACAAATTTGACCTGCCAACCATCTCATTACTCCTTCAAGGACACAAAATTAATACCCACAACAACCAAACAGTAAACTCAAATACCATATACAAAAGGTGTTTATCGGTTATGAGAAAAATTGGTGCTTTGAAAATGGAGCCTTGACATGATGTTAAGTAGAAATTGAGATACAAGTGGCGCGTGTACTAGATCTACTTGGTCAGTGTGATATATGCAATACTGATTTTTAATTTTTGTCTGACTTAAGGGATTTTTAGACATGGGCTTCTTGACTTGGTTGGACATTTCGTTCTTAAAAATCAGTATCACTAGCATTTTTTAATTTGTGCATTTTCAATTTATATATGCATTATTATTTTAAAAATAAAAAATAAATTATCTCTATTTATCTAATTTACGCAAATTTGTCATTACTTTGGCACTAAAAATAATATAGCCAATCAAACAAGCAACGAATCACAATTTTGTGGATTTAGTACATCAAAGGAAACATAGCTTAATACACATTTCCTATGATTTCACTTCCTGAGTCCTGTATTTCTGTTATTGCCCTTTCGTCTAAAGCCCAAGCCCCAGATCAACAGGCCGTTATGGGTTCTATCTAATTCCTTTTCTTGGTGATGTAAACAGCAAACTCGCTCGAGGAATTTTTGGTGTACTATAAAATGATAATCAGCACAAGTATGCTTCATTTGTTTTGGTGTTAACTAAAAATTAAGATAGCTTTCTCTTTATTTTTTTAGGCACCATGCTTTGTAAATTTGGAAACAATATGTTTCATTTGCACAAAAGATTGGATGATGTACAATTACTTCAACACATAATAAAATTTGGTATGGAGAAGAGGTTAGCTTGTTTATCAAGCTTTTGATCATGAAGAACAAAGCATATAGACAATTTGAAACCTGAAGTCTGAAGGCATGACTCATTTTATATAATATTCCAAAAATGTCATACTTAGAATGTTCGAATATTGCTCATTCAAGACATTGTTTATAATATCAACAATTAAATAGATTGAACATTTGAAAATTGAAATTAAAGATATATCCCACCATTGGAAATTTTAATCACAAGGAACACCCCATTTTGAAAGAACAATCTCCCAAGAGCATTTGTCGTTTAGAAACAAGTAAAATCAATTATATTCAAAATATGTCTATTTCACAAATATTTAGATTTCATATTTCTTGATAATATGACTACAAAGTACAAATTGTAAATTATGCACGGTTCAGGTTAATCTATTTTTCCTTTTTTATTTCTTATTTTAGCTTCACATCCAATCTTAGTAAGAAAATACAGGCCAAGTAAATTTGCTTACACCATGTTTGATTCATCTTCAGGGATGGAAGTGAAAAGATTACAAATTATTAAAATTTTGTGTTTTATTTGTCAAAAGGGAGAAAAAGAAAAGAAAATAAATTTAGAAGTCAATCTTTAACCCCACATGATAGTAACAAATACCTAAATCTAGAAGTCAAAAGAGTTCATTATTAGCCTAACTATCCAAAAGAAATCTAGGTTTTAAGTATGAAATGAGATTAATAACTAAAGTTGGTTCTTTTCTGTTTACAATAACTATGGAATTAATATTTAAGGGTTTGGAAAATTTTGGAGTAGTCATGCAAATGCCCAAACCAAACATGTGGCAAGAGGAAAACTTTTCTTTGTCAAATATTCACCTTTGGTAATCCCCCAAACCTTAGGGCTTTATCGAGTTTTAATGAGTCAATAGATATCACAAGTGCATGTTGTCAGATAGCCATGCATGCCCTATGAGAAAAACTGATTCAAATAAGGGATTGCAAACAAGCAACTAAGCCAATTTCATGGCCGATTCAATGTCTTTCTTTGTTGCTTTGACAATCTTTGATTTAGTCAAATTCAAACTCTGACATCTCACTAGGAAAAGAGGTTTTAAGCTAAAGGAATACCTTTTATCTTGGACAGAAATATCTTCCATGAAAACCTGAAATTTCAGAAACAAAAGGCGTTAAGTGTATTCCAAATTATGTGAATCTCAACAAACAATGGAGGCCTAATTCACGTGGTAATATGATATAAGTGGCAATTTATACACAATACTCACCAATATCCCCCCGTCATTTTCAATTTGATATAGAACAATATTTGGCCTTTAGTCCTCATACATCATTATGGCTATACATCCCCCTCAATAGATATGACAATTTGGAAATATGAAATACCAAAATTTCAAAGTAAATTGACATTCGGAATCAGCAACTAATGGCTAAAGCAAACCTCTTCATAGTCTTCCACTTCCATCAAATTCAACTTTTCACATTGTTGGCTTACCAAATATTCTAATGCCGTTAGGTATTCCACACATATGGCAAAAAGATCAAACTTCAAACATTTTTAATTAAACAATAAAGAACAACAGAGAGTTTCATTTGAGTAAGTAAAATATCCAAGAATCAGAGACAAATAATCCATAACACGACTGAAATTACTAAAACATTGTGCAAATTAGATAATACATGAAATATAAATGAAATCATAAATATAAACACATATCATTCAATTAATCATTACGAACTTAATTCACACCACAATATTATTGAACTTATTTACAATACAGGAGAAGGTTGAGACTTTCCGTGCTGCATGTTGTTGCTTGAATAATAAGCTGCAACATTTTAAACCATGGAATCGTTAGATGAGTATAATTTGACTAATAAATGTATATCTTAATTTTTTTAAGCACCATACTTTATAAATTTAGAAGTATATTTGTCTAGTGTATCAAGACGGATGGGCTTCATCTAAGAGAATTTTAGTTAAAATTAAGATATCGGGACATTAGATGATGGATTAACAACAATTCCATTATAAATATATTGCTTATCATCAGCTAGAAAAGTATACTTTCAAAAGAAAGTTCACCAAAAGGGTGGAAATATTAGCCTTAACAAAAGCTACGCTGAACATAGCTAATGAAATGATGATTTTGATCTTTTATCAAATGAACTTTAGTTAAGTCCTCTGGACGAAGTAGTATATAATTGTACTTATAAAAGGCTAAACTACCAATAGCTTCCAAACCAATGAAATTTCACTATGAAATGCCATTGTTTAAACTACCAAACTATGAATAGTAAATTATAAATTTATCTACTAATTTTTCACCTAAATATTTTGAATATCTTCTAATACTTCCTTCTTTTTTTGAGGGAATTCTATGTTGAGCCTTTACTAATTTGTTATAACAGTTCTCGAACTTTCTTCAGATAAAAAGCAGGGCTGTCATCTTAGAAAAGAAAAATGTAGAGCCACCATAACTGAAGAACTAAGATGCAGGGCTGTCAACCTCTAATATTGATATTCCAATTTTTTAAAATCTATGAACAAAGAACTTCAGCCCCCCTAAGTTTGAATCTTGGTTCCATCCCTAGTTGCTAGATTTGAATCACAAGGAGAGGCAAAGAGGATTAAGCCTCACATTTTATCAATGGTTGATTTTATAGGCTAAAGACTTCTCTTATATGGATATACTCTACCTAACAAGAGTGGTTAAGTTCCACAGGTGAAGATGATCAACCAGAGGTGGAGGAAAGGAGGAGTTACAGTTGCTTGTGACTTTGTTAATTGAGAATATTGGTGTTGCAGTAGTGATTCTGGTGAGTGAGTGAGTGTGAACAAATAGTTTGTTGCAAAAGTAAACATTAGACGAACGAAGGCCTATAATATGAGACAGGAAAGTGCAATGTTTCTTCTTCGCTGTTTCCAATTCTTTTCGGTCAACATCAGTGCTTCAGAATTTCACAAAGGTAGGCCCTTTGCTCGCTTGCTTCTTTAAAAATTAAGCCCAAATGAAATTCAAATACCGATTGAATTCCAACTTTGACAAGTTTTATGTACAATTAAAAAAAAAAATCTCACTTAAAAAAAAAAAAAATACAAGTTTACTATAGCATACTTTTCGCAAAAAGCTAAATAAGATGATGCCAAATTCACTAATAACATGATATAATTTGGTGAATTTGTTTTATTCCTTAATGTAAATTGCCCTTTCATGTTTCTTTACAGTTTCTATTGCAAAGAATCAAAGGTATAAAATGAAAGGCCAATAATTAAGGTGGTTTGGTTGTTCTTGTTTGGCTGCGTATGAGAAATGAAAATTATGAAACCCAATTGAAAATTACGTAAATTGCCCTTTCAATGAGCCAGTAGATATCACAGGTGCATGTCGTGAGCTAAAAAACCGTTGTAATGACAACATAGATTCTCTACCAAAATCACTAGCAAGTCTTGAGAGAGCTAGACGTAATGCAGTGTCTTTCTTTGTTGCTTTAATACCATCAAGGAGTTCGTCACATTCAAATTCTGAAAGTTTAGCCGAAAAAATGAATATCATTAGAATTTACAAATTAGAGCTGACCAATCATAGACATTTACGAATTTCAAGAAGAAAATAATTTTAAAACTGGCATCAGTAGTGGGAAAGTTTTGTCTGACAAATGACAAAAATATACATAAAATTGCATCATGAGCTGCTCTCTACCTACAGTGGAAAGATGGCAAATGTTCATGGCAATAGAGGTTACCTCGTCTCTTCTTCCACACTGGAAGGAAAAAGAAAATTGGTTATAGGACAGCATGGAAGGCAATACTGCAATACACATCTAGAATTTAAATAAAATAAATAAATTTGAGAATAGAAGGAATCAAACAATTGATATGTGGAAATGAAGAAATAAAGAATTAATCAATTGAGTTGAGAACAAGAAAGAAAAATGAGAAGGCACACATACATTGACGGTAGTGCAGGTATTGCCTATAATGGTATATACCATAACAACGACAACACTATAGATCCTGAAAATCTTGAAGGAAGTTAAAGACAAAAAAAGAGCACTTCAGCAATCATCTTAGTCATAATAAAGATCTAGGAGCAGCCTAAAAGGCATAGAAATGCTATCTAACAACTATTAAGGAGTTTCCTTCAGTGCATAAAAAGTTAATAAATAAATAAATAAAAGAGAGGGAGAGATTCTTGAGCAGTGTACCTCCAATCAAACTAACTTACATGCCATGCACCTCTAGCCCTATAGTCTTTCTCCTTCCCAAACTACACCAAATGATTCAAGACCTAAAGTGAAAGAGACTTTGAAAACAAAATAAAGAACCAAACACCCCTACCTCAAGCAATAATTTATGGCCAATGAAAGCCACTAAACAAGGATTCCTCCTCCGTGATGCAGCTCTCTCCTTTTATTAGGATCAAATTGCTTGCTGTCGAATAAGTTTGTGCCACCCTCATCAACAAGGTATTTTTCAAACAAAAATCTGAAACACGTTGTTGAGATCATTATTCATTTTCTCTCTGACCTACTCAACTCCTCATGTTTATGCACTTCCAGGACCTAGCCCTCTTCCACTTATCAATTTCACAAATTCTTCCTATCTTTCTTCTTTCCATTATACCATCACAAGCTCCAGCATGCCAGCAATAAAATCCCTTATTCCCTCTTTAGTTTCAATCAATAACAGCAAAATTCTGGCTTCCCTTTGCAATTTATAGTTTCTCTTCTCTTCCTCTTCGCAATTTATACATGGGCCTTTGTTTCTTCTTTCACATATACATTAAGCAAAGAAAAAGCAAAAGCTCTATAAATTATTTAAATCTTTTCAATTTCATATTCATACAAGCATGCATTGGAGTCGGTGCAAAATAACCAAAAACAAAAAAGCAGGAAACTTTGCAAAATCTAGGAACCCAGTTCAGAAAATTTCAGATATAAAACAACACCCAAGACTTCTGCAGCTACAAAAACCAAGAAAATCACAATGTCCCAGAAAGTTTACCACAACAAACTGTGAAATAAAATTGGAGAAAGAGAGAGAGAGAGACCTGGTGGAGAGAGCAGAGTAGAGTAAAAAGGCGAGGTCTCCCGCTGAAGCCATTGAGACAAAGATGGTTCATTACTGAAGGTGTAAAGAAACCCATTTTTGTAAGGAATTCCTGTAAAGATTTCGGCTTTGGGGTTTAAGGTAGAGAAAGTGAGAAACCCATTTCAGATTTCTGATAATTTCACTGTGTGTTTTGTATTTCTCTTTGCCGGCGTCATTGTTGTGATGTTCATGGGGTTTCTTCATGCTCTTCTTCGGTCCTTGCTAGTGTTCATTGGCCCAAGCCCAAGATAAACGGGCCATATGGTTTGATCTGTTTGTTATGATTTTTTTTTTTTTTGGTCTTAATTATAAATTTATAATCAGCACAAATGCACAAGTATATTTCAACCCACTAATCTAACCTAAAAAATCTGCTCTAATGTCTTGGGTTGAGTTGGGTTGGGTTAGGTTGGATTTTATTAACATTTTTATTCTAAGCTTAGGTCGGGTTGAGTTTGACTTGGTGAAATTATCAACTCAAGTAAACCAATCTAATCCACACTATCAATCATTTAAAAATTATATATTTTTAATTTGTTAGTTTTATTATTTAGGATCAAAGACTTAATTGGAATATTATGCTTAATTATGAACATTTCAATTGTATATTGAACAATTGGTCTAAATAGTTTTTCTTTTTTTCTTTTTTCTTTTTAAAGTGGATCTATATATAATTTTACAAGGTTGTAAATGTGTATCTCTAACAACTTAGCTATTATACCAAGAGTCATGTACATCAATTGGCAGTCTAACACCTCATTGTATTTCAAATGAAAACTTATAAAGTTCAAATTCCCCTTTGTTGTATCTAACAAACTATCCTAAAATAATAATTAAAAAAATTAAAAAAAGCTAGTTATCCCAACATTTTAGCTATTTTGGTATTTACGACAATCACATTGTTGCAGTCTAACTTAATGTATCACATGAAATCTAGACAATCGAACATGCTAGATTAAGTCTAATGATATCCTTTTGTGCAGTGTTTTTGTCATTATTACTTGTAAGTAAATGGTAGAATGAAAAATTATTTTTATTTGATAAGAGTATGAATGTGTTTGGATAGTGCGTCCACGTCCACGTCCAGCATCTGGGCTCCCTTTTTCTTTTTTTTTTCTCTTCCCAGCTGCAGTTGTTGACCAAGTCTTCCATGAACAGTGCATTCGTGCACTGTTCACGGACCCACAAATTTCACTTTTCAGCCACTTTTTCATTAAAAATGGGTCCCGCGGTACTATTCACATATTTTAAAATTATTTTGCTACAGTGTTTTCAGTTTTCAGCAATAAGTTCTATTCAAACAGGCAGTATATCAAAATAGCATCAGTGTTGATAATAGTTCTTGCCTAATTATAGTGGTTGGTACTTGGTGTTCACTTGTTCTCAAGTGATATCAATTGCAGGATTATGTTGTCATTGCATCTAATATACTATGGTTTATGGATTGTCAAAAAAAAGGTGAGATTGTTAGGTTCTATAGGTTAAGTGTTTGTAAATTGACAAATTGTAAGTCTTGATAAGTTGTAATGTGCATTTTTCAATTCAAGATGAATACCTAAGTTTAGCTTAAGGAAAGAGAAGTTGTTGCATTTTTGACACAGCTTAACACCTCTCATCACACTTGTTGATCAATCGACAATCAAGAACCTATTTATACAAAATTGTTATTTATTGCCAAAATTGTAATAAATTGCAAAATAAGGCCGAATTGCAATCCATTGTAATTATTTTTGTTTTGTAGAATTTTAAGTCGTTGCCATCATTGTGATCCTACATCTATTGGGTTTTCTTTATGACCACACACTTTGTCATAGCTTGCACATTTGTCAATTTGTGATTCGATTACACCTCTTACACATGGGCCCATCACTAGTACTTGGTGAAAAGTAATTCAATCACTACTTAACACATGCACAAGCTGATGCAAAGTTTGTGTTCATACTTTTTGTGCTCCTCTTTAGTCCTTGGTTGTTTTCATCGGTCCAAGTTCCTAGCCCAACCCCAAGATGATCGGGCGTTATGGGTTTGATTTGTTTGTTATACCTTAAATTCTTGGTGACGTTAACTCACTTTCCTATAGTATTTTACTATTTGTGGTGTTAATTATAAATAAATTTATAATAACAGGCACAAGTATACATTTTTTGTGATTATGGTAATTAGAGGTTTGCATTCAACTCATCAAATATGATGAAGCTCACCCAATTCAACCTAACCCAAACCTTATTTTGGATTTTCATGGATTCACAAACTAAAATGAGAATTTATTATTATTATTATTATTATTATTATTGTGGGGAGTAAAAAGACCCGAGCAGGTATTTGGGCCTTTGGGCTCTGATAAGAAGGGTCAGTTCATTCTTGACTAAAGGCCTTTAGGACTGAAAGTCGGCCTACAAGCCGAGGGTCCGAAGATGCATCCGAAGAAGAATCTCTCCTCGGACAGACCCGGGATGACTTGGAGATTCGCTAGAAAGATCAAGGCAGAGTTCCGGAAAGACTGTTGGTTAAGAGGGGGATCCCTGTACCCCCTAGATGCACCAGTGTTAGAGAAATATCTTAGAAAAAGGCTGCCACCTCCACATTAAAGATCTGCACCTATCTCCCTGGCCGCATTAATGGGGAAGTGACCACTGAACAGTTAAACTGAACCTTCTGGTTACTATTTAAACACTTGAAGAAGGTGGTGTCAAGAGGAGAGGGGAAGATTTGTGCAACACGTGGATAAAATACCAAGAGAAGAAGTATTTAAGAAGAGTAGAGGGCAAAGAAAGGGGGATGGGTGATCAAAAATAGGGACTAAGAATTGTAACCTTTAAAGAAGAAAGAGAAATAATACAGAAATTGTCATCGACTTACGTCCGAGGAAGTTCCTTTGCCATAATCATTTGCTATTCGCAAGTATTTTTACACCTTAGCCTGTTTATTAAGTTTCCAGCATCCCTAGACTAGATTTTAAATCCATACTCTACAAATTTCATTGTTTAAGGCTCATTGGGCCTGAGCCTACAGTTGTCTTTGGGTCCAGGTACAATTGTGCACTTACAATTATTATTATTATTATTATTATTATTATTATTATTATACCCAATTCATAATTTTAAGTTTGCTCATTTAATTTATTTTGGATTTTGATATTTAGTTTAAATTTGTTAGTTTAATTTATTTTGGTATTTTGAGACTCCGAATATTTTGTACAATTATATAAAATGCAATTTTGCATTGAATTATAAGCCTAAATAGTTAAATGAAAATATAATTTTTTTTAATTTGACTAGGCACAATTTTTCCAACCCATTGACCTAACCCAAGACAAACCAATGAAACCCAACCACATAAGAGCTGTGACGTTTGTCTTCTAAAATAATGAAAAGGCCTTTTCAATTGAAACAACTTTAAATGTTACAGTCGTCAATTGGTTAATTCACATCAGGAACAATGCATGAAGAGAATGACACTTTTGTAATCTCAAGTTCAAAGATCCTTCAGCTCACTTTAGGTGTTGTAAAGTAGCTAGGTAATTTTACATCTAACACATTTGATTATAACTCAACCATTCAAGAATCTAATACGATCCTCTCTCTATCAAACAACTTTCTTCTTAAGATCATGACTATCTTATCAAGGATTCTATCATTTTCGAACATATACCATTTGGCTACATGTTTGTCATTGGATCTAAGAGGTAGTTTCTTTCTTATTTGATGATGACTCCATATTAACAAAGCCAAATCCAAGACTGCAGAGTTGCAGCCAAAGCCTCCGCCTAATTGTATCCCTCCATTCAACCTTTTCACTGAATGTGTAAGATTATTTTTCAACCGACTTGCATGCATTCCCCAAGAGTAGTTACCTGAATAAAATGGAACAAAATTTATGAAAGTATGAAAATCCATAATTAATATTGGACACAAAATATTTCAATCACTTTTCTTGTCCATGAAAAAGTTTATTTATCCATCTATAATTTCTTCAAGAGCTTCCACAACCAAAATTTATGCAAATATCAAATTATTTTCAACAAAAGCAATAGTCTTCTCAGTATTTTAACATAATTTTCAAGGAAATGCATCTAGGGAGATTTAAAGTGCTCAATCATCTTACCCAAATACTTGGCTATATTGGCACTGTCAGTTTGTGTAAGCTGCTAGCTGAGGAATGTCTCATTTATATTTATGCTTCAATTGCTACATGAATCTTTTTTTTTTCTTAGCTACCTTTTGTCTTAATCTTGCCACTCAGTTTATGATCTATTTTCATGTTGTTAAGAAGACCAAAGAAAATTGAGACATTGATACCATCAATCTCAAAGTGACACCATGCACCTAAAACCCCATATGCACAAATCCACCAAGAAAAGCGGATGCCCTTCTCATTATATGACAAAATATAAAGTCTGTATAGACATAAATGAGACAATATATTTCAAGGTTACCACTAATCTAATAGAAATATGACCCTTTATGATTGAAATTGTGACCTTCTCAAGAAAGATCAATAGGCAAGAGGGTAGCAACCAAAAATTTGGTTCATTATTTTAAGTTGTAGATACTCAGCTGTGAAGTTTTCTCTAATTTTCTTATACACACAATGTGAGTACAACTAATAGAGAGCAAATGCACATAGAACTATCTCCATGAAAAGGTGAGGTAGAAGTGAGGCAAACAATTATTCAAAAAGCTAAATGTTTACTCCTAAAGTGACTAGCAGCATGACTTTTAAAAAATAATATTTCTCTAAGAATCTTGCAAGCTTATTAATGCTCCTTATTATCAAAAGTGACAGAAGGTTGACCTTACCCTCAATCTGGAGTAGTCATGTTCTTATCATCCTCAGTCATACAACTACATAGAATTTCGAGGCATTCCCACCACAAGTGACCTCATCCATATGTCTAAAACGTTGCCATGATTTTGGACTTGATTGGACCTGGAAATAAAAGGTAATATGGGCAGGTAAATGGATTTCTTCCGTGCTACAACTGATAAGATACAGCTTATAACATATAAACAAGGAGGTTAAAAATGACTAGATATATTGTCTTCAACCTGGTGAAGAAAATTTATGAATGAGATTGGTAGAATGAGGAATGAGTTTTTGTAAGTTCTTGTGTTATTATTCATGATTTACATCTTGGAAGGTGCCACCTATCATATGATCCAAGTTCACATTGGAAGAGAAGGGCAACTACCTGAAAAATCCAAACATGCAGGATGGTATTAAAGCATAAGAATATTGAGAAAGAAATTAACAGAGTGCAAATAACTTAACACTCTTTTCTAGTCTACATTGAGTAAGTTGTAATAATATAGGCTCCAATGATGAAACAAACTGCAAACCCAATCAATATAGGTTAGCATACAAAGATTTGGCCACCTATAGTTGTTGGGTAAATTTTCTTTAAATGACAGAAAATGATGATGACAATGACAACTCTGCAGATGCAATTCTAGTGAATGTGTTAATGAAACTTGAACAACTAATACCAGAACCATTTAAAGTGCAAATATTCTGGACTCAGAACCAAAAGCATTACTCCAAGGCAACAACTGTCGTATTAAATCTAATGTACACCCAAGAAAGGGGAAAAAGAATAAAGAAAATGGAAATCCTAACATGCCAATCACTAAGTGTGATCTTACAAATTTGTGCTTATAGTATACACACAAGGTTCATTAATAATCATTTTTTCAAATTTACTTGTCAATACCATCTATGGACTAAATTGGTTGCAAGATTCTCCATCATTGACAGAAAACACTAGCAAATATCTATGCTGCTATCTATATTCATTAGATGCCTAATTCTAAATTGCTATCATTGCTATGGTGATGCAAACGGTTTTAATATTCACTATTACATGTTGCTATGTACAAAGTATTTATAATTTTAGCTTAATAGTTGTAAAAAGAATAGAAAACATTTATATAGAAAAATTGAGTATCTGGAAAAACCTTACAGCACGAACTAAAAGACAGTAGAAGCTCCTTTCCATGACAAAGCAGCATCAAACAGTGTGATATGGCTTGATCCAGCATTCTTGAGCATAAGATCGGAGACAGTCATATCTAGTGTGTTAGGATTAATTGCAAAATGGGCTTCATCTAAGAGACTATCAAGATATCAAACAATGGACTAACAACAATTCCATTATAAAAATGTCTTATGAACAAGAAATTTAGAATAAAAAGTTCACCAAAAGAGTGGTCTAGCCAAAATATTAGCCTTAATAAAAATGTCTTAATTTAGATTTTTTTTTTTATTGGTCCCCTCATTGACATGAGAAATAATTCCAAGTCGATGCTTTCAAAATGGAGCCATAGTCTTGCTCCTTGACATAATGTTAACTAGTGCGTATACTAGACCCCCTTGGACAGATTTATTTATGCAATACTGATTTTAATTTTTGTCTGACGCTTTAGACTTGGACATTGGCTTCTAGACTTGGGCTTGGTCGTACAGCTCATGCTTAAAAATCAGTATCGCTTTCATTTTCATTTTGTGTATTTTCAATTTACATCTGTATCATTATTTTAAAAATAAAAACTAAATTATCTCTATTCATCTCACGTTACACAAATTAATCATAACTCTGGCACTAAAACTAATACACAAACACTGATAGCCAATATTCAACAAGCATTGAAACACTATTTTGCAGATTTAGAACATCAAAGGAAACATAGCTTAACATTGTGAAAGATATCAATGATTTTGAAAAAGTCTATCTTGATGGGATTGTGCTAAGCTTCATGTTTATTTCTAAAACTATCATACATGTGCCATGCTCCTCTAGCTCTATAGTCTTTCACCTTCCCAAATTTTAACAAACGATTCAAGACCTAAAGTGACAGAGGCTTTGAATACAAATGAAGGAACCAAAAACCTATACCTCTAGAAATAATTTATGGACAAGGATTTGAAGTGCAAATATTCTTGACTTAGAAGTTAGAACCAAAAGCACTCCAGTCCAGGCCAACAACTGCCATATTAAATGTAGTCGATATACCCAAAAGAAACAAAAAAGGCAATCCTAACATGCCGAGAACTTGGTGTAATCTTACAAATTTGTGCATATAATCAAAGGGTTCGGTTAATGTGTGCCCTAAGGGCACACATTAGCCATCTATTTTTAGAAACATTTTCTAGGAAATTGAAAAAGTATTGACAGCTTTTTCAATTTTCGAGAAAATGTTTCCATAAATGGATGGCTTAATGCGTGCCCTAAGGGCACACATTAGCAAAATCCATAATCAAATGGTTCACTGGTAATCATTCTGTCAAATTCATGGTCTAGACCATCCATCACTGACAGAGAGCATAAGTACTGTAGATCTCCATGCTGTTGCTTTTTTGATAATTTAATAGCCTGGAGATCTAGTTATGATGTCTGTCAGTGATGGATGGTCCATACTGTTGTTCATGTTCATAAGATGCCAATCTTCAAATTGGTCACACTGTTCTGGTGATGCTAGCAGTTTTAATATTCACAATTACATGTTGCTATGTACAAAGCATTCATAACTGTAGCTTATTAGTTGTAATTTTTTTTTTGGGTAAGTGAAAGACAAAAGGTAACACCATCTGTGGGGATTGAACCCACAACCATGTGTTTAAAAGCCAGGTGCTCTACCTCTGAGCTAAGACAGCATCAAATCAGTAAAAAATATAGGACTGAAATAGTGACTATCCAGAGAAACCATACAGAAAGAACAAAGTAGTAGGGGCTCCTACCCATGACCAAGAAGCATGAAGCAATGTGATACCGTCCTGCATTCTAGAGAAAATTTTCTGAATGCAGTTGTATCTTGCATCTGAGGATTTATTGCAAGATGGGTTTTAAGAGATTATCAGTTATGATTTACATATCAGACATCCAAGCAAAAGATTAACAACAATTGAATTATATATGTATTTCTAATCAGTTGCCAGACAAGTGTGATATTTCCAATGAAAGTACACCAAAAGGGTGGTCTAGCTGAAACATTAGCCCCAACAAAATTTATGCCTTGGTTTTTTTTTTAATAAGTATGGTTCAACATCCCTTGATTGAATGATAATAGCTAAAATAGGCATGACCTTTTTTCCTTTTTAGATAATGTAGGAAACCTTTCTAAATAAGAGCTCTTTAGAATCGCCTATAACCAGTGAAACTTACAGGCAACTGATCCAACCCTCCAATAGTAGTTGCCAGGTAATTTGGGTGAATTCACCCTTGATGGGATAAGTAGTTTAAGCTCATGCCCAGGAGCAGAATAGGCATGAAATTTTTTAGAAGGATCTTATCAACAAAAAAATAAAATAAAAATAAAAATAAAAGAAGCTTTAATTATTGTGAAATCTATATATTAGAACAACAAAGGGTTTTGGGATCTATGTAAATTGACTTATCAGATTTCACAATAACAAGTTAGAAAGAAGTTCCTTGCTTACCTAAGTAAACTAAACTAATTCCAATTATACCTTAAAACACTTCTGATAAAAAAGTTTAAGAGGATAAAATTAGGACATACCTCAGAACTTTTTATTTGAACTTCCTTGATGACGTGAAGGGCTAAGTGCTGTTTTTCCAGATGCCTCTCACCCATAAAGTTCATAGATTCTACCCTGTAAAGTGTAGAGGAAACCTTTTACCAAAGCTGTAATGACTCCAAACTAACCTAAAATTGAGATCAAACCAATAAACAAAGGATCATTAGTAAAATATGAAACTCTTTATATATACTGATAGGCTGTAATTCCAAATTTTAATCAAGAAACACATATCAGTTGAGTACTCATAAGCGTATCAAGTGTCAACAATGAAAACCCAAGCTATACATCATCAACATTATCCATGCAAGTAAAGCAAAGAAAATAACACAATACATCATGCAAGCAATAAGAAAGACATAAATAATGTTAATTTTTTCCCCACATCCCACATTACACTGCTCCAAAGGAATTTCTAAACCTTGAGCATGATAGTAATAACCTAGAAAGAGGACCATATATTGTACGCCAGAAATTAAACTTGAACATCATATTAATAATCTATAGAAAGTACCAAAAATTAAAAACCTATAGGAAGTATCCAAAGCCTTGAAAATGAAAGTAAAAAGTACCTAAATCTAGAAGTCAATAGTGTTAATTTAGTGGATTTAGCCTAATTCATATCCAGGAAGAATCAAGGTTTTTAAGTGTAAAATGAGATTAAAAAGTACAGCCTTTACACACAAAACTACATATATCTTCTTTGGTGTTCACTAAGTAAAAAAAATTGAAATTTTTTTTTTTCTTTTAGGATTACAATAACTATGGATTTAATAGTTAAGTGTTCGGAAATTTTTGAAGAAGCTATGCATATGCTCACCACCAAACATGTGGCAAGTAGGAAATTTTTGCTTCGTCAAATATTCACCTTTGGTAATACTCCAAACCTTAGAGCTATAGCAAGTTTTCATGAGCTAGTAGATATCACAAGTGCATGTCGGCAATAATATCCCTTATTCCAATTTTCAATCAACATAGATTCTCTACCAAAATCAATAGCAAGTTTTGAGAGAGCCATGTATGACCTACAAGAAAGACCGATTCAATCAAGTGCGCATAGGTGAGACACTAAGCTACTTTAATGGCTAATTCAATGTCTTTCTTTGTTGCTTTCACATCATCATGGATATTTTTACATTCAAACTCTGAAATTTCACCTGGAAAAGAAATTTTAAGCCAAATGAATCCCTTTTCCTTAGAAGAATCTTCCACGAAAACCTGACAAAACTTCAGAAACAAGAGGCATCAATTATAGTCAACATTGTGTGAAGCTCAGCAAACAATGGAGGCCAAATTTACAATCAACTTATACACAATACTCACCAATATCTCCTTGGCATTGTCATCTTGATTTAAAACAATCTTCAGTCTTCAGTCCTCTTTGGGCATTAAGGCCACTCAGTAGATATGACAGCTTTGGGTGTTTAAAATACAAATTTTCAAAACAAATTGACATTTGGAAGCAACAATTGATGGCTAAAGCAAATTTCTGGGTAGTATTCCACTTCCATAAAATTAAACGTTTCACATTGTTGGCTTACCAAATATACTAATGCTATTAGTTGTATTACATCACATGAAAATAATTTCAAACTTCAATTTTTTTTTTCAATTAAATGATAAAGCACAACAAAGAATTTCATTTGAATAACTCCAATAACCAAGAAGCAGAGACAAACAATCAATAACACACACATGACTCAAGTTACTAAAACATTGTGCAAATTAGATAATACATGAAATACAATTGAAATCATAAATATAAACACACATCACTCCATTAATCATTACAAACACTAAATGCACACCACAATATTATTAAAATTATTTACAATACAAGAGAAGGCTGAATACAAGAGAAGGCTGAGACTTTCTGTGCTGCATGTTATGGCTGAATTGATAAGCTGCAATGTTTTAAAGCATGGAATCATTAGATGAGTATAAATTGAAGAAAATCCACTCGTACTAAGAAATGTAAATCCAATGCAATCACTCACTAGATTGAACATTGAAAATTAAAAATTAAAAAAATATCTTACCAGTGGCAATTTTAAGCACAAGGAACATCCTTTTTTGAGAGAACAATCTCCCAAGAACATCTGTCAATTTAGAAACAAGAAGAATCAAACATATTTAAAATAATGCCAATTTTACAAAAATATAAATTTCATACTTCCTTCATAATATGAATTTATAATTTTAAGTTACACATGGGTCAAGTTTTATATTTTTGCATTGCATCTACTCCTAGTAAGAAAATACAGGCCAAATAAGCTCATTAACACCATGTTCAGTTCACTTTTAGAAAGGGGAAATAAAAAGATTACAAGATTTTAAAATTTTCTCCCATCAAAGACAATAACAGAGTTCACAATTTGTCTACTCTTTTATTCTCCATAGACTCATTCTTTAAAACCAAAAAAACAATTATCTTTTTCATCCAATAACATACTTTTTTTTCAATTTGTTTCTATCTTAAATGATTATTGCCCTTTTGTTAAAAACAAAAAACAAAAAATCTGTCTTGGTTGGTTGTTTTTTATTGTGATTTAATTCAATAAATACAAAAAAAAAAAAAAAACAAGAATAGAGTTCATAATTTGTCTACTCTTTTATTCTCCACAGACTCAAATCTTTATAACAAAAAAATTACAAATTATCTTTTACATTTCATAACTTACTTATTTTTTTCCAATTTATTTCTATCTTAAATTATGAACAAAAGAAAAGTAGGAAAAAAAAATCATATTATTGCTATAATATGTATTACACTTTTTTTTTAAAAAAAGAAAAAGAAAAGTAGAAACGATTTCTTGGTTAGTTGTTGTTTATTGTGATTTAATTCCACAAACAATCAGACTTTTAAGTTGGTAAGATAGAAAAACAGAGCATATGTAGAAGAGATGAGGAAGAAAGATTTTAGCCCTTACCTAATAAAAACTGAATTCGACCATCTTGCCCCAATCTTTGCTGAACTCTCGCTCACAATCTCTCCTCAATTCTGGACAACCCCGAATGTCCAATTCTCTTAGGGCAGTGAGGCGATGCATCCCTTCTGGCAGAGACGATAATTTTGGGCAATCATAAATCTCAAGCTCGCGAAGAGAACTGAGATCGGGAAGCCACTCTGGCAATACCCCCAAGTTCTCACAATAATAAATATTTAACAATTGTAGAGTGTTGGCAGATCCTTTAAGCCCTTGGGGCAAACTCTCTAATAGTGGCAATTTCCAAATATAAAGTGTTTCAAGCCTCGTTGGGTAGTCATCCCTGTCCATTAAATTAAGATTTTGACAATCTGTAATATCCAGATATTCCAACGCGGTTAGGTGTTTCATACCTTGCGGCAAAGATATCAGGCTACTACAAAATAGGAAGCTCAAGTGGCGAAGGGCAGTTAGGCACTGGATTCCTTCATTAAAACACTCTAGTCTATGACAGCTGTCAAAGGACAAATGTCGAAGAGAAGGCATGCACTCGATTCCGTTGGCGGGTAAACGCGTTTGTTTTGTGGTTATCCCAAAATATCTGAGGCTAACCATCTTTCTTATATCCCTTGGCAACTCTTCAATCTCATGACACCCCATTAGTATCAAAGTTTCCAAATTTTGTAGATCGCAAATGGAGTCAGGCAATTTCTTTATTTTCTTATTTCTATTTAAGTTGAGATATCTCAAATGCTTCAAAGTGCTAATTGAGCTTGACAACGTTTCCAACGTTGAATTTCTTAAATTTAGCAATCGTAGGTGCTTAAACCTTGAGATGCATGTTTCCACCAAAGATTCATTAATATTAATAGAACCGAAATGGCCCCAATCATCAACTGAGGAATTAATAGTCCGCATGTTGTTACTCAACTTGTGTAAAAAAGTTATTGTTGCATCAACACCCAACTTATTGTCCAAAATTGAAACGTGTCTAGCCTTTTCAAATTTGTTAGTGTTATTAGTGTCTTCAATTAAGCAATAATCATTTTGTGCAACATATGATGAAAGATCATGTAATAGATCATGCATTTTAAATGACCAAGTAAAATTGCCTTCACCTTGAACTTCTTGAAAGAAAGATCTTGATAACAACTCTTTTAAATATTGTTCTCCAATATCTTCCAACTTTTCAGTATTGTTGTTGGACTTTTTGAGGAGCCCATTTGCCATCCAACACTGAATTAACTCCTCTTTAGGATATCTGAAATCCTTTGGATACAACGAGCAATAAGCAAAACATTCTTTTAAGTACGATGGCAAATTATTGTAACTCAATCTTAATGCCGGTAAAATGTCTTTTTCCTTTTGCTCCAATTTCCATATCTCATTATCCCTTATATAGATCCAATCCCCCTCCTCAATTTTAGGATAAAGTAGACTCCCTAAAGTCTTCACAGCCAAAGGAACACCTCTACATTTTTTCACTATTTGCTCTCCAATCTCTACTAGTTTTGGATACCGTTCATGTTGTCCTTCAATGAATGCACACCTTAAGAACAAGGACAAACAATCCTTGTCAGGAAGACCTCTCAATTCATGAATGGATCCAGGAGTCATCACTGACGCAACTTTGTCACTACGTGTAGTGACAATAATTTTACTTCCTTGTCCACCTTCTCTTAGCAAATTCTCTAGTTCAATCCATTTGTCACGATCCTCATTCCAGACATCATCCAAAACAATCAAAAATCTTCTTTCCTTCAAAATACTTCGTAAACTGGTTTGCACAGAATCCATACTCATATTCTCGCTAATCCCACCACCTGCAGACTTTAGGATTTCTTTTGACAATTTTAAAACGTCAAAATTTTCTGATACACACACCCATATTCTGGGGTGAAAGCTAGTAGCTACCCTTACATCATTATACACCCACTGAGCAAGTGTAGTCTTGCCCAGACCTCCGATTCCCACAATAGAAATCACAGAAATGTTATCATTATCATTTGGGAGCATCAAAAGATCTATGATCTTTTGCTTGTCATCAGCCCTCCCAATAACATCACGATCACGAACAAAGGAGTGGGTCTCCCTGTGCACAGTACGATTATCATCGAGTCGCATCTCAAGATGAAATTGATCTCTATCCTTTGCTATCAAATCTAGCCTCTCTCTGATCCCCTTGACTCTATGACCCATTTTATTACGGAAGGCAAGCGAGTTAGAAGATGAAAAGAAACAACATACCTTTCTGCCACTGCCACTGACACTGCCAGTGCTTCCATATGCTTTCTCTACCTGCCTGCGTAGATCTTCACACTCGAATTCATCCAGCACATCCATAGCATCATGAAAGACAACTTTGAGTCGCTCCAGCCAAACGCTCAGCTGGTGGTTTTTTGCTTGCTTCTCCTCAGCATCCAGCAGCAAGGCTTGGACGGTGGACATGGTATCCTGAAGCTTTTTCAGATCGCTTTCAATGCTCCGTGTCAAGGAAATCTCTTGGTAAGCAAGGGAGCCCAGCTTCTCGATAACTTTTCCTGCAACGGAAAAGGCAAACTCCGGCATTTCTCTTTGTTTTGGGAGGAGGACGAAGAGAGGAGTTGCGGTTGCTGTGACTTTGGTAAATGAGAACGTTGGTTGGTTTTGCAGTGGTGTGGTACTACTACTGGTGTGAGCGTGAACAAATATTTTGTTGCACAGGAAAACTAAAGATGAACAGAGAGGACAATAATAAGAGAAAAGTGCAACGTTTCTTCTTCACTGTTTCTTTGCATGCTCTAATTGTTTTCTTTCTTTCCGGTCAAAATCATCAGTCCTTCAAATTTCAAAAAGGGCGGCCCTTTTAGTCATTTGGTTTTTGACAAATGAAACCCAAATGAAATCAAATGCGGACTAAATTCAAATGTGATTTTCTTTAGGTGGGCCACTTGTGGATTTTGATCTCTCCATTTGGGAAGTTTTACTACTTTGTCTTTTCTTTATGGTCAGTATAATTTGAATCATTTGATGATATTTTTATTTATTTATTTGGATACAGCTTATTGCTGAAAACTGAAAATTGAAAACTGAAAACACTGTACCAAAATAATTTTTAAATGTGTGAATAGTACCGTGATTTTTAATTTTAAAAAATCTGAAAAGTGAAGTTTGTGGGTCCCGTGAACAGTACACGGGACCCACAAATTTGCTGAAAGTCAACAAAATCGGCTACTGTTCATGCACAGTAGCATGAACAGTAGCCGCTTCTCCTGTGAAACGCGTGAAGCAGAAGGCCAAAAAAAAAAAAAAAAAAAAAAAAAAAGTTTAACGCAGTCGCATAATTTTTCATCCGTATCCAAACTCAGCCATAATTTCTCATTAGTATAGAATACGTTTTCAAAAGAATTTTTACGATTTTATGAGATTTTGACCAATACGTCACGTCGTCAACTTTGTCACCTATATATTATACCGAGTTTATCATTGGAGTATGTCCTTGTTGTTCACTTTCAATTTTTATTTTTTATCCCAACCCATTCCGAAGATGATTTGGTTTTTTTTTTTTTTTTTTTTTTCATTTTTTTTTCATCAAAGCTGAACTTGAAGTCATGATAAGTACAATAACTTGAACGAAAAACTTGCATAGAGTTTCAAAGATATTTCCAGGTGACCTCATTCACATGTCCACACACTTGCCCTGATTTTGGACTTGATCAAAACTAGAAATAAATGTTAATTTGGGAAATTAAATGACTGATAAATAATAACATATACACATAGAGGTTAAAAATGACTAAATATTAAGAAAATAAAAAAAAAAGAGTTTAAGATTGGAATTTAATGAGTAATGAATTTTTCTAAAGTGAGTTATACTATAAAGAACACACTTTTTATAGCAATGTGAGATAATTACTTTTTATTTTTTTAAAAACAAATACAAAGAAGGGGAATTGGATTCTAACACAAAGAAGATGTAGGTGTAACCAATATAATTAATTGAGGCCAAATCAATTATAGGACAACCTAGTGAACCCAAAGCACTTCAGGACAACAATTGTCATATTAAAATCACAACCGCTTAGAAACCATGATACCCTCATTTATTTTTAATGAGTTATGTTTGGTATATCATATATTTTACTATATTATATCTTTTAAAAAGTACTAGTATAAAAAAGGAAAATCAAAATAATTTCATCCATGCACAATATTATGATTTACTTTTCCTAGCACTAAGCAATCACGCACAATAATTTATATGACTTACTTTTCCTTACACTAGAGTGGAGGTTTCTTGCAAATTTCTTACATAATGAAGTGCCAAAGCCAAGGGCTTGTTTGGTAACATTGTTTGAATAACAGTTTTCGTTTTTTAAACAATACAACACGTTTTATACAACACTTTTTCATCCACACATATTTTCACAATACTAAAACAACGTTACTAGAATAATATTACCAAATGAGCCTCAAATTACACACTCTGCTCCTGAAAAGATTTGTACCCAATCCCCACCTCTCTCTCTCTCTCTCAAATAATTGAACTCTAAGATGAACCACCGTTGTTCACAAAGACTAATAAAAAGCAATATAAAAAAATAAAAATTTTCTAGCTTTGTCAAAAAGCAAATAAAAAATAATTTATAGTTGTCTATTAGTCCTCTTTTTGAAACACAGAAAGTGTTAGCATGTATTATCAAATTTTCAACCAAACCACCCAGTTTAGCTTTTTTTTTTTTTTTTGGTTAAAACCACCCAGTTATCTACAAAAGTGTTTCCACTAGAAAAAGGTTATAATGTGAGGCGCATTATCTTAAAAAGTAGCTACTTTAAAGCTTTATCTTATCTCCTACTATTTTAACCTAAAATTCATTAAAATAATATAAATAATTCATTGAAATAGTATATAATAAATTTTTATTACAACTCTTACTAATTGAAAATCTAACCATTAGATAGATTACATATTTTTTTAGAGGTAGAAAAAGGGTTGGCACTTTGCTTGTTTACTTGAAAAATGAAGCCCAAATGAACTTCAAATATAGCTTAAATTGGATTGAGTTTTTATTTTTATTTTTCGTTAATGACTTGTGATTTTCCTTCAATTTATAATCTTGGATTTAATTTGTTTACCCACTATTTATTTGACAAATTTTAGCTATTAGCTTTTATGTACAGTCTTTTAAAATTTTACTGTTTTTTTTTCAAAGTAAAAGTATACTTTTTCATTCTTTTAACAAAAAACTAAATAAATTGATGCGAAATGCTCTAGTAACAATATATAATTTTGTTAATTTGTTTTATTCCCTACTTAATGTAAAATTTTTCCATTCATTTAATTCAAAATTCATGCCTTAGTATAATAAAATTAGCATATTGCCGATCACCAAAATTATAAGGAGTGTCTTCTCAAAAAAAAAATTTATAAGGAGTGCAATGAGATCTAAAACCAAAAAATAATATTGAGATAGCAATATTTAAGTCATCATTCATGTATGGTGTGGGTGTACGTGTATTCATTATTTGCTGGTGAGTACTCTCATCTCCTTCATGTTTATTTTGGTGATTGGCAATACATAAATCTCATTAGACTAAGACATAAACCTTGAACAAAATATGGCAGTGAGGCTAGTAATCTAATTATTATTAGCTTTTTCAGATTGCTGAAAATGCCCCATGCCAAGGAAATCTTGTGGTAAGCAAGCCACCATATCTCCTGAATGACCATTTCTAAATTTCTGCAATGGAAAAGGCCAACTCCATCATTTTTTTTTTTTGGTTTTTGCTGCAATGGTATCACTATTGGTGTGAAGTGTGAACTCCTCTTTTCTTTTTCAGTTTACCAGAAATTAAAAGATTTGTTGGAAAACTCAATCCCACGTCTTTTACAAAAAATTGGTATACTAAACCCACTCCTCCTGATGTACAGTTTGAAGAAAGATCTTCTCAAACTCAATTTTCTGTTTCTGCTGATAAACTTTATGAATGGAATATTGATGGTTTGTCTGAACAAGAAATTATTAACAAAATGGCTCACATGTCTATGGTTGGTATTGCATACATAAATAACCATGACAGTCTTGATCATCCTGATATTGTTGATTTGCTTGCATCTGGTTTTACTGGTTGTCTTCGTGGATGGTGGGATTCACATCTCACAGAAGAATCCAGAGAATCTATTAAACATGCTGTTAAAAGAGATACTGATGGTATGCCCATTTTTTATCAAAATATTAACCGTGGTGTTCCTGATGGTGTCAATACTTTGGTTTACACCATTCTTAAACACTTTATTGGTACTCCTTCCAATATTTCGTCTCGAATTTCTGATTATTTGAATAATTTGAGATGTCCTACTATGTCTGATTACAGATGGTACCAAGATGTACTTACTTCCAGAGTCATGCTCAGAAAGGACTCTACGAAGCCTAATTGGAAAGAGAAGTTTATTGACGGGCTGCCTCCTATTTTTGCTCATAAGGTAAAAAATGAATTAATTGGTAAAAATGATTCTATTGACTTTGATAATTTAACTTATGGTGATATTTTCAGCACTATTAAGAAAATTGGAATTAATATGTGCAATGATGAAAAATGGTTAAAACAACAGTTAAAAGATAAAAAGAAAGCTAAATATGAAATGGGTAATTTCTGTGAACAATATGGTTTACCTCCTATTGCCCCTTCCAGGCAAAAAGGAAAAAGTAAACATGATAAGGTTTACAAAAGTTATTCCCATAAAAAGTATAAAAGACACAGAACCCACTTTGTTAAACCCGATGATTTTTATGCTAAAAACAAATCTACTTTTCAAAAACGTGATAAACAGAGATCAGGTAAAGGTAAGTGCTTTAACTGTGGCAAATTTGGCCATTTCAGTAAAAACTGTACCCAAAAGCCTGGTAAGTTGAAAAATAAGTTGAACATGTTAAACATTAATAATAATGATCAAAATGAATTATTTCAGATTCTTGAATCTGCTGCTTCAACTGATTCCTTTGAAGATGATTTTTCCTCCTCATCTAATTCTGATTATCACTCCCGTAGTGATGTTTCTAAATCTCCTAATATTAAACTTGGCTGTAGAGATTCTTGTTGTAATGTGATTAAATTTGTTAAAATGTTAACCAAAAGTAAAGAGAATGATGATTTACTATTAACTATGATAAGTAAGATTGAAGATCCTAATTTGCAGAAAGATTATCTTGATAAGTTTTTGAAAAACTTAACAAAAGAAGATAAGGTTAAAAGACCTAATTCTACAATAAGTTTTGAAGAAACTCTGAAAAGATTTAATAAAAATAAATCAAAAGAGATAATTGTTAATGATCTTCAACATGAAATAAAAACTATTAAACAAGAAATAATCCAATTAAAAAATGATGTTAAAACTATTAAACATGATAATGACCATCTTAAACAAGAATTATTAATTCTAAAAATTGAAAAAACTATGGATAAGCACCAATCTGATGATGATGAGCAAAAGGACGGAGATGAATCCGATCAACAAGTTTCTCCTTCTGGTAATGTTTCTGATCGTACTTTGATTAATTCGATTGATAATCAATTGTCTCTTGTTAAACATATGCTGCCCAAATGGTACACTAAAGTCAAAATTGTTGTTGCTCATGATTATGCTTTTGCTGTTGTTGCTATGATTGATTCTGGTGCTGATGTTAATTATATTCAAGAAGGACTGATTCCTTCTAAATATTTTGAAAAATCTACTGAAAGATTAGTTTTTGCTAATGGAACTAAAATGAAAATAAAATATGAATTAAATAATGCTCATGTTTGCCATGATAATGTTTGCTTTAAGATCCCCTCTGTACTTGTTAAGAACATGACTGATAAAGTAATTCTTGGTTTGCCTTTTATTAACTCTTTGTATCCTTTCCTTACTGAGGATGATGGAATTATTACTGATCCTTTTGGACAAGAAGTAAAATTCAAATTTTGTGCAAAGTGTGAAACTCATAATATTAATAAACATCTTAACTTTATAAAACAAAAGGATAGCTCTACTCATTTGTTGCCAATAATTATTGCCAATTGTCACAGTGTCCTGATGAATGATAGATACTATGATAATGTGGATATCTCTCTTATTGACTACTTGCATGATGACAAAATCCCTAGTGAAAGGTATATCTTCACCAAAGGACTTCCTATAATTCCTACGGATGCTAAAACTCAAAAAGGTCTTCTTTGCATTAGACTTTTGACCAAGTCTTTGCTTTGGTCCAAAATCCTCCGTAGCATGATATCCTCCTACAATAATATTCTCCAACACCCTTTCCACAATATTCCCAAACACAATCATGGTCATCCTAACATTCATTGTCACAACTATTACATATTCTTATTAAACTTTGGCTTTTGAAGCATGCTTTTCAAAAGAATTTCATTAAAACTGTTTACTTACACTTTTCTAAAAAATATTCTATCATACTATTAACTATAGCCAACTGGCTTAACATCCTCTCCCTTACTTGGCAGGACAAAGTAAGATTTAATACTACCACTACTAAGTGGAATATTATGACTTCTTCGGCAGAGAAGAGGGACAAGGGGAAAGCACCTGCACAGGACTTTCCTCAAGACGAAAGGTTCCCAGCGGGATACCCTTTTGTAATGCATGAAGGCGCATCTTCTGGAGTAAAATCCAGTAATGCAACATCCCTTCAGGAATTTGTCCCGACGGAGGTGACATATTCCAGTGGTGATATCATATTAACTTTACAGGAAGTATTGAACACAGACTTGCAATTCCATAATGGAATCTATAGTGAATTACCAGATTCCATTAAATTCATTCTAGACAATCTTCAAGCTGCCTATTCTTCAGACCACCACAAACTATTCAACAAAACCATGAGGGCACTTGAAATTCACCTTGTTAACCTTGCTACCCAAATTATTGACCCTACTATTGAAAATGCAGCCTTTGCCGACCAACTTTTTAATTGCCTTGTTTATACTCAAAACCATCATGATGAATCAAACTTGATTAGTCAACTCTTTGGCAAAGAGGAAATCCATTCAATGGATAGAAAGACTATAATGGGTACTGATTTTGCTAGATTGAGTCTAAAAAACCAATCTTTGCTCAAAAGTGTTGTTGCCAACTTGCCTCCAGAAGTACAAACTTGTATTTTTGAGAGCAAGGCTATGACTAAAGATCTTGATCTTTGGTTAAAACATTTCAAAACTCTTGTCTCAATTGCTCCTACCATTGTTGAACCTGATGGCCACAACAGAGGCTACCTGAAAAAGAAATGGGGAAAATACTTTGGGAGCAGTCTCAGAGTACATGAAAAAACCCATCCTTTCCCTAGTCTTTTGATTAATTATGAAGATGGTTCTGATGATGATCCTTTTTGGCTTTCTCAAATGTTTGAATTTGGTTTTGTTAGGCTCATCAAATTAACGAGTCATGATCAAATTAACCAGTTCCCTGATATTATCCAAAAGGCTGTTGCAGATGTTGCAGCAACCCCTTATGTTTCAATCCGATGTTGGAGTACTTTGCCCAAATGGGAAAAGAATAATTGGATGAATGTTCAACCTTCCAAGCATCTTGTTCTTATTAATGGATATACTCACCAAGGCCAATGGTATGAAGGAAATTCTTATGTTTCCCATAAACATCCCTATGCTCTTGCTGAATGTTGGAGCAGTTACTTTAATAATCGAATTCTTGATGTCTCTGAAGAATTATGGAAAGACTACCATTTCTTTGGTTGTACAAATAGAATTTCTGTTTTTGTTAACAAACGTTATACTTCTGCGGTCCGGCACTTACAATGGATAGAACATGATAACCCAAGAATATTCCTCACAAGAGATCCTATATACGAACCATTAATGTATTGTGGTTTCTGTAACCAATATTCAACCTATCATGAACATGAATGCAATGATGATCCCCCATGGGATCCCTTTCCAGGAGACCCTTATGCTGGTTACCCATCTGATGCAGCTTCTACTTAGAAGCATATTGGTCCAGCTAGATGATGCTACTATTTGCCGACGATACTTTCCTGATAATGATGATCTATTGTTGACTATTCCAAGATACAAGCTTTTCGAAAAGACAAAATTATTCTGCTGATACTTTTGGCACTACCAGCCAACCTACTTTCGTTCTCAAAAGCCGATTTGATTCCTTCCAGATATTGCGCTCCTATTACCCCTCACGGGTCCTGATGTGAATAGTAAAATGTCACTATTTACTTTGCACTGTTTACTACTTTATTTCACTTATATAAGGGGGGTTGTCCCTTATTGTAAATCTCAGAATCTTTTTCTAGGATTTCCCTTAGAACTCTCTTTAGGACTTCCTTATATATATATATATATATTACTGCTTAAAATTGTTTGTGAAAAACTTAGGAGAATAGTTCATTAGGAAAATGTTTCTTCCCAAACTAGCTAGTATGGAGAGAAACCCTTCAAATTCTTCCTATATCTTTTTATTGGATGTGAATTTTGAAATTTATCCGTTGAATTGTATGTGTAAGGGCAAGAAAAATCTTAGAGTCCATAGCCCACTCAGAACAATGGCTAGATCAATTCATCTATGGCCTAAAACAAAGAATTTATAGAGAGGGAATGATACAACAAAGAAATTGATCGGTCTGAGGATCAGATAAGTAAGAAAAAGGCAAGATCCGTATATTAAATGAACCAATCTCCCTTATACAAGTCCTCCCGAGGAGGTTAAAGTTTCAATAAAAAAGTACTGTTCATTACCCTATTCTCACTATGTTTTTCTTGTTTTCTCTCCTCTTCTTTTTCTGATCCCCTCCTCCTCATACAATCTCTCTTTCTAATATATATACTCCTCCCCACTTCTCATCTCAACCATCCATTTCTCACCTAACAAGTCTCCTCCTTTGACACTTATCCCTTCCTACAGTTTGAAGAAAGTGGTGGAAAGAACCTGCTTAGCTGTGACTTGCACTATTCAGGTCACTTCCTCATCAATGTAGCTGATAAAGCTGTTGCCCACCATTCAATACAGCCGAGAGGCTGGATGCAGGACATTCAATGTGAAGCCACAGGCAGCCCTAAACCAGAAACTTCCCCCATTGTCATTTGGCTCCCACTTGGTAGGCTATAGAATGCCCTTGGACTCAACCTTGCATTTTCCCGAGCAACCCTCCTCCTCAGGCCCGTGGTCCGTGGCCATATCACCCTAGACTGCGACCTTTAAGCTTCATCCTTGATCCTCGGGCCCCCGCACACTTTACCTCTTAAACCCATCCTGGGTCCTTGGGCCCCCAAAGTATGTTATTATATTCTCTATGTTTGTAAAATTTCAAAAAGATAAAAAAACAAAAGTTATGTCATCAATAAAATGTAGAGAGAGAGGTGTGAACATGTCAAAGAAATATTAAACTCCAAGAATGAAGACAATTTAAGCCTAACAACTATATATATTTTTAGTCATTCAAGGTCATGACTCATGACAATAATATTTACTATAAACAAAAGACTTACGAACACATCAAAAATAAGGACTTACGAAAGATGTAGAAATGTCATAGGAAAACTAAACCTAAGACCTAAAAATACAAAGATCCAGATATTGCCAAGAAAGAGAATGAAACTCAACCCCTTATTCGCTTTGAATCCAATTCAATCTTAATATGCTTATATGGAATATTGGTCATCTGATTAATGATTTTCTCAATGAAAAATACGGTAACTATGGGTCATTCATGATAAGTGCATTTAAGGGCGTTTTTAATTCTTGAGTATTGAAGGTAAGACTATCTACTAATTACCACTTTAAGACCTTAAAAAAGAATACTTTTTGTGCACAAAACTCCTACGTAGGAGTTTTGTGCACTAAATATGAATTGTAAACAACTTACTTGTTTGCTAAATTGACGTGCACTTACCATAGGGGATGCCAAAACAAGACTCATGGATTTTCAATGCTCTTTTTTGTTGAAGGTGTAAATACTATTTGTGTCCTTATATTTTTGGCTGATTTTCATTTTGGTCCCTACTTTTTTTCTTTTTCTATTTTAGTTCCCAAAATTGAAAAATCGTTTTCATTTTAATCCCTCCTGTAATAAAATAAATTTACATAAAGTGTACTTTGGTGTCTATGTAATTCTTTAAAAAAAATTAAATGTACAAGTGGACTTTGGATTTTGTAAAAAAAATAAAAATAAAAATAAAAATCTAAAAGCTTTGTACCCAATCCCCACCTCTCTCTCTCTCTCTCTCTCTCAAATAATTGAACTCGAAGATGAACCACCGATGTTCACAAAGACTAATAAAAAGCAATATAAAAAAATTATAAAAAATAAATTTTCTAGCTTTGTCAAAAAGCAAATAAAAAATAATTTATAGTTTGTCTATTTGTCCTCTTTTTGAAACACTGGAAGTGTCAACGTGTATTATCAAATTTTCAACCAAACCACCCAGTTTAGCTTTTTTTTATTTTTTTTTATTTTTTGGTTAAAACCAGCCAGTTATCTACAAAAGTGTTTCCACTAGAAAAAAGTTATAATGTGAGGGCGCATTATCTTAAAAAATAGCTACTTTAAAGCTTTATCTTATCTCCTACTATTTTAACCTAAAATTCATTAAAATAATATAAATAATTCATTGAAATAATATATAATAAAGTTTTATTACAACTCTTACTAATTGAAAATCTAACCATTAGATAGATTACATATTTTTTTTTAGAGGTAGAAAAAGGGTTGGCACTTTGCTTGTTTACTTGAAAAATGAAGCCCATGAACTTCGAATATAGCTTAAATTGGATTGAGTTTTTATTTTTATTTTTTTTCCGTTAATGACTTGTGATTTTCCTTCAATTTTTAATTTTGGATTTAATTTGTTTGCCTACTATTTATTTGACAAATTTTAGCTATTAACTTTTATGTACAGTCTTTTAAAATTTTACTCTTTTTTTTTCGAAGTACAAGTATAATTTTTTTATTCTTTTAACAAAAATCTAAATAAATTGATGCCAAATGCTCTAGTAACAATATAGAATTTGGTTAATTTGTTTTATTCCCTACTTGATGCAAAATTTTTCCATTCATTTAATTCAAAATTCATGCCTTAGTATAATAAACTTAGCATATTGCCGATCACCAAAATTATAAGGAGTGTCTTCTCAAATTTTTTTTTTATAAGGAGTGCAATGTGATCTAAAACCAAAAAATAATATTGAGATAGCAATATTTAAGTCATCATTCATGTATCAACTAAAAAAAAAAATCATTATTCATGTATCGTGTGGGTGTGGGTGTGGGTTTACGTGTATTCATTATTTGTTGGTGAGTCTCATCTCCTTCATGTTTATTTTGGTGATTGGCAATACATAAATCTCATTAGACTAAGACATAAACCTTGAACTAAATATGGCAATGAGGCTAGTAATCTAATTGTTATTAGCTTTTTCAGATTGCTGGAAATGCCCCATGCCAAGGAAAGCTTGTGGTAAGCAAGCCACCATATCTCCTAAATGACCGTTTCTAAATTTCTGCAATGGAAAAGGCCAACTCCATCATTTTTTTTTTTTTTTTTGGTTTTTGCTGCAATGGTATCACTATTGGTGTGAAGTGTGAACTCTTCTTTTCTTTTTCTTTTTTTGCATAGATAAACCAAGATGAACACCAGAAACAGAGGCCAATAACCAGAAGAAGGAAATGGAAGTGCACGTTTGCCTTCTCTTTTCTTTTCTTTTTTTAAATAGGATAGAATTTAAGACCTCACTCCATGATAATGACCCTTTCATGTTTCATGTTTCTATACACTTTCTATTGCAAAGAATCAAAGTTATAAAATGAAAGGCCAATAATTTAGGTGGTTTGGTTGTTCTTTTTTGGCTGCTTATGAGAAATAAAAATTATGAAACCCAATTGAAATTCAAATGCGCTTTAAAATAGCATTTTGGAAGTTTTAAAAATGAAAATTTCGACGTACCAACTATATTATAATTAATCCAATTAGTTCATGAAGTTGTTAATACCCGCAATAAAAAAAGACTTTTGTGAGAAGACAATAAACAAAGACTTGACTCATACCCTCTCTCTCTCTCTCTCTCTCTCTCTCAAATTATTGAACTCGAAGATGAAGCAGATGAACCAACGTTGTTCACAAAGACTAGAATATATAAAAACAACTTTTGAAGATTATCAAAAAGCAAATAAAAAATAAATTATAGTTGGTCGGTTTGTTCTCTTTTTGAAATGCGGGAAGTGTCCGCGTGTATTATTATATTTTTCAACCAAACCACTCAGTTGCCTTTTTATATTTTTTTGGTTAAAACCACCCAATTATCTACTAAGGTGTTTACACTAGAAAAAGCTATAAAGTAAAGGGCATTAGGATCCGAATTTCTTAAAAAAACTAGTGCATGGTAGACTCATGAATGCAGGATTTTTTTCTGAATGTTTTTTTTTTTAAATTTTTAAATGAGTATTATTATTATTGTGATCCATAGAAACTAAAGTACTTATATTATTAGTTTAATGACTCATTATTCATTTTTGGAATTGTTTTTAATTATAGGGTAATGCAATACCAAAAGAATATTTTTGGTTTTTTTTTTTGGTTGTAACTATTTAGTCTTTATGCATTTCTAATTTATTATTATTACTTATTAGTTATTACGTTTACTAAAAATATTATTAGTGTTATATACTATCAAAATTTTTTTGACAAATAATAATAAAAATACACCATTTTTTAAATTAATATACACCATTCATTTTAGTAGCGTTAAAACACAATATTTTGTAATCTATAATTAATCTAAACTTTGAACATATCTATTTTTTTCATAATTATCCTTAAAAAATTTAAAATTTTTTGTTGAAATATTTAATTAATCTAAGAATAAATAATTTTAGCTTCCAATAAAGGTAATAAAGTGTGGTGTATTGTGTAGCTACATTCAATTTTTTTAAAAGCTACAAATCATAGGAAAGAAATTGTAGCTACTATCAACATTTCGAATAAACAATGTTAGATTTCATTATTGACAATAAAGCTTGGCATGGCCAAGTGCTTGATGCTTAGCTTGGGTGCTTCACCCTACCAGAATTTTCATTTTTTATGAATTTTCTCTTCTCCCTTACACTAATTCTCTCTCCTACTTTAGTGGGCCAGAATTCTCTAAATTTTGGCAATCATGTTGCTGTAATTCTGCCAATGAGGGCTTGGCTCAGCTGGCATGGTTCGTTCGCTTCGCCTAACCAGCCTAGGTTCGATTCCCGCTACCAGCGGGCTCTTGTTGGTGGGCTGTTGCGTGAGGGACTTGAGGGGACCATGGGGTCCCACCGGACCTAATGGGTTTCGCGGTGGGATCTGTGGTCCTGTCCCTCATGTGGCTTTCAAAACCCGGGTGGCAAAATACAACCATAAAGGCCCCCATTTCGATTCTCAAAAAAAAAAAAAAAAATGTTGCTGTAATTCTATTTTCACTTTTCTCTCCTATTTCGGAAATTGTATTGCCACAATTGCAATTTTATTTTCTCTCTCACTTTTTTTCTCATAATTTCGACAACATTATTACTGAAATTCACCTCTCCCCTTATTTCCTTAAATAATTTTAAACAATACATATATCACAAATACACTCATATTTTAACAATATTCAGCTAAAAGACTCCAATTTTTACGTTTGGAAAGTTTTACTACTTTCTCTTTTTTTTATGGTCAGGGTATAATTTGATTTTTTTTTTCTCTCTCATGAACATGGAATACATTCTCAAAACTTAAAAGATTTTGTTATTTCTACTAACAAAAAAAAAAAAAAAGATTTGTTACGATATTTTATGAGGCTTTTACTATATAGTGCTTACATAAAATTACTTGTATAAAAAAGGAAATTACAATAATTTCACCAATGCACAATATTATGATTCACTTTTGCTTGCACTAGTGAGCACATGCATTGATGCACAATATTTTATGACTCACTTTTTCTTCTTTACGCTAGAGTGGAGGTTTCTTGGAAATTTCTTTACACAGAAAGCCAAAACTCTATTACCAACAAAGGTGTTCCCACTGGGGGGGAAAAAAAAGTTAAAGTATCCAAATTTCTTAAAAAATTACTACTTTAACGCTTTATCTTATTTTGAGTTTGACGTTTCAAAATGTGTAGATAGTAAGAAGTATAAAAAAAGAAATTCTTTGTACATACATTCGAACCACTGTTGGTCCTATTTCTCTTTATCGAGAAATCGAAGAAGCTATCCAAGGGTTGTGCCGGACCTGCTCATATGGTACCTAACCTAATAGTATGGTATTTATGCTAAGTAATTCTATGACACTGATGTAAATTAGCGTCTCTCTGGTTCAATTAGGACCATAGTTCCTGAATTTTTACGCGAATTTAAATCGAGAAAAGGACGTTTTCCAATCATTGACTCAAACCCATTGTCGAACCCCACTCAGCGGAATATGGAGGTACTTATGGCAGAACGGGCCAATACGGTCTTTCACAATAAAGTGATAGATGGAACTGCCATTAAACGACTTATTAGCAGATTAATAGATCACTTCGGAATGGCATATACATCACACATTCTGGATCAAGTAAAGACCCTCGGGTTCCAGCAAGCCACTGCTACATCCATTTCATTAGGAATTGATGATCTTTTAACAATACCTTCTAAGGGATGGTTAGTCCAAGATGCGGAACAACAAAGTTTGGTTTTGGAAAAACACCATTATTATGGAAATGTACACGCAGTAGAAAAATTACGACAATCCATTGAGATATGGTATGCTACAAGTGAATATTTGCGACAAGAAATGAATCCTAATTTTAGGATGACTGATCCTTTTAATCCAGTACATATGATGTCTTTTTCGGGAGCTAGAGGAAATGCATCTCAAGTACACCAATTAGTAGGTATGAGAGGGTTAATGTCGGATCCACAAGGACAAATGATCGATTTACCCATTCAAAGCAATTTACGTGAAGGACTGTCTTTAACAGAATATATAATTTCTTGCTACGGAGCCCGAAAAGGAGTTGTAGATACTGCTGTACGAACATCAGATGCTGGATATCTTACACGCAGACTTGTGGAAATTGTTCAACACATTGTTGTACGTAGAACAGATTGTGGTACTATCCGAGGTATTTCTGTGAGTCCTAAAAATGGGACGATACCGGAAAGGATTTTTATACAAACATTAATTGGTCGTGTATTAGCAGATGATATATATATGGGCCCGCGATGCATTGCCGTTAGAAATCAAGATATTGGGATTGGACTTGTCAATCGATTTATAACCTTTCAAACACAACCAATATCTATTCGAACCCCTTTTACTTGTAGTAGTACATCTTGGATCTGCCAATTATGTTATGGCCGAAGTCCTACTCATGGGGGCCTGGTCGAATTGGGAGAAGCTGTAGGTATTATCGCGGGTCAATCTATTGGGGAACCCGGCACTCAACTAACATTAAGAACCTTTGCTTTTTTACTGGGAAAAATGAAGCCCAATTGAACTTCAAAATAAGGATTAAATTCAACTGTGGTTTTTGTTTTTTCAATGACTTGTGATTTTCCTTCTATTTTTAATTTTAGATTTAATTTGTTTGCCTACAACTTATTTGACAAATTTTTTAACTATTTATTTTTATGTACTGTTTTTTGAAATTTTAATTTTAATTTTTTACTTTAAAAAAAATACAAATATACTATAGCTGTTTACTACACTTTCAGCAAAGAGTTGTATACACTGATGTCAAACGTAGGATATAATTTGGTTCCTATAAAAAAAATGATATAATTTGATGAATTTGTTTTATTCCCTAATGTAATTTTTTTTTCATTCATTTAATTCAAAATTTATGCCTCAGTCTAATGAAATTAACAGTGATATTATTTTTCTTGAGAAGTGTGAACTCCTCTTTTCTTTTTTCCACTTAGATAAACTAAGGTGAACACCAAGAACAGAGGCCAATAATTAGAAGATAAGTAAATGAAAATACGCGTTTGCTTTTTTTTTTTTTTTTAATATAATAGAATTTAAACCTCGCTCCATATGATATATATTTGCTCTCATGTTTTTTTACACTTCCTATGATAAAAGTCATGCTTTCAAAATGGAGTCTTATTCATGCTCCTTGACAAGTTGACATAGTGATTGTTTGGATACAAATTATTGCGTTTACGTTTCCCTCGGACGCGTTTTAGCCTTCTTTCTTCTTCTTTTTTTTCCTTTGCACGCATTTCAACTAAGGGACAAGAGTTACTGTTCACGCCCTGTTTTGCATTGTTCATGCACTTTTCAGCAATTTTTTTTATTAAAAATGGGTCTCATGGTCAGGGACGGAGCCAGAGCCGAAGGTTTGGGGGGGCGAAGTTTGGACTTTAATATATAAATATATATAAATATATATATATATATATATATATATATATATATATATAATTGCAACATTTTAGTCATTAAGGGAGAGAATTTAGGCTAATTTTGATATTGAGAACCCAAAAGGTGCAATACCAGAACTTGATTTGTGTTAAAATTAAAAAGCTTGTTTTAATTGCTTTTATTTTGTTTCATTCAAGTGCTATGTTTCTTGTATATATAAGCAGAGCTGCACTTTCCTTATTCATTCAATGAGAAATTATTTTCTCTCATCTTCATCTTTGAGTTTATCTTCTTATATGAGATAGCAAACAACATATATATGGGGGTGTTGTGAGGGCCCTGGTCATAACATGGCTCTGGGATTAATTTTTTTGGGCTAATTGAACATTAACATTAAATATACCTATACCTATAGAAATTTTTTTCTCCAAAATCCAGGGGGGGGCCATGGCCCCCCTAGTCAAAGAGTAGCTCCGTTCCTGCCATGGTACTATTCACATATTTAAAAATTATTTTATTACAGTATTTTCAGTTGTATTCAAACGGACCCATAGTGTTTAGTAGTGCGTATACTAGACCTCCTTTGACTGAGTTTTTATGCAATACTAATTTTAATTTTTTACTCTTTAGGCTTGGACTTGTTCTGATACCTCATGCTTAAAAAAAAAAAGAGTATCACTAGCATTTTCAATTTACATCTGTATCATTATTTTGAAAATAAAAAGTAAACTATCTCTATTCATCTTATTTTACGCAAATTACTCAACTCTGGAACTAAAAATAATACAAAAAACACTAATAACCTGTCAAACAAGCTATGAAACACTGTTTTGTAGATTTGGTACATCAAAGGACACATAGCTTAATATTGTGAAAAGTATCAATAATTTGGAAAAAGTTTATCTTGATGGGATTGTGCATCGTGTTTATGCTTTACTTTATGACTTAACTTTTCTTTACACTGGAGACTTGGAAATTTCTAACATAAAAAGCATAAGCCAAATTACGCGTAGCAAAGCCCGCATCTACATAGAAGAAGGTGAACCAAAGCTGTTCACAAAGAGTAATAAAAAGCAATATATAAAATCAACTTTTTTTCTAACTTGTCAAAAAGCAAATAATATGTAATTATACTTTGTCCGTTTTTCCTTTTCTTTTTTTTTTTTAAACAGAGAAAGTGTCAAAGCATTCACATTGGCCATTTTAAGTGCCCGTTTGGTTTAACGTTTTGAGTCCAAAAACCCACTTTTTCAAAAAGTCAGTCCTTTATGTGTGTTTGGTTCAGCGCAAAATGCAATTTTTTGAAAAAAGTTGTGTTTTGAGCAAGGCATAAAACGCGCAATCCCTTATGGAGCTCTGGAGGTCCATTTTGCCAAAAGCCAGTGTGCGTTCTAATTTATCCGTGGAACAATCTTGGGCAATTACCAAATTTCCCTTCAATAAATCTGTCCATTCTCCTTTCTTCGTCTTCTTCAACGCCTCTCATCAAGCTCACACACGCCTCTATCTCTTCCTCTGTATTTTTAAAAAAAAATTCATTTCTCTAATCTGATCAACACAAAACAACTTAAAATCAACTCAAATCCCATTGGAAAACCCATCCCAAACCCAACTCAAAATCAACCCAAAACAAAATCAACTCAAAATCAAACCCAAAATCCACAGGAAAAAAAAAAAATCAACTCAAAATCAAACCCAAAATCAACTCAAAAAAAATCAACTCAAAATCACACCCAAAATCCACAGGAAAAAAAAAATCAACTCAAAATCAAACCCAAAATCCCAAAATCCTTATGTTTCAATCATCTTCATCTTCTTCATCATCATCTTCTATGGAGTGTGAAAAAAAAAAGAATAAAGAAGGAAAGACGAAATAAGGAAATAAAGAAAAAAGATGAAAAAAGAGACGTAGTACCTCTGAGTTCTTGCACAAAAAAAAAAAAAAACAAGAGGAGGAAGAAGGAGAGCTGTGTGGAATGCTCTAGAGAATGGGAGAAGTGTCTGGGAAAAGTGAGGAAAGAAGGAAATAAAGGAAAGGAGTTATACGTGGGTGGAGGAGAAAAAAAGAGTGGGAAAAAAAAAAAAAAAAGGGAAAAAGAAGGAAATGCAGTAACGTGTGGAGGAGAAAAAAAAAGATGGAAAGAAAAAAAAGAAAGAAAAAGAAGGGAATGCTATCACAATATTTTTACAATATTTTTATAATATTTTCACAATAAATTTTAAGTGGTAAATGATTATTAGTAAATATTGGTGAGAAAAAAATAATTTTTATAGAAAGAGAAAAAAATAATTTTAATAGTACGTTCAAATTTTAATTAGTATTAATTTTTATCACAATATTTTCACAATAAATTTTAAGTGGTAAGTTATTATTAGATAATATTGGTGAGAAAAAAATAATTTTTATAGAAAGAGAAAAAAATAATTTTAATAGTACGTTCAAATTTTAATCAGTATTAATTTTTATCACAATATTTTCACAATAAATCTTAAGTGGTAAGTTATTATTAGCTAATATTGGTGAGAAAAAAATAATTTTTATAGAAAGAAAAAATAATAATTTTAATAGTACGTTCAAATTAAAATCAGTATCAATTTTTATCACAATATTTTTACAATACTTTTGCAAGAAATCTTAAGTGTTAGGTTATTATTAGCTAATATTGATGAGAAAAAAAAAATTTTTTAGAAAGAGAAAAATTGATTTAAGTATATGAAGTAGTTGATTTAAGTATGAAATAAACTATCTTATATATACATTGTCTTTTTTGGTAATTTATCTCTTAAACTGCAACTTTTATAAATGTTAGCCAAACACTTAGCTTTTTTAAAAAGTACTTTTTAACAGCTTTTACCAAACACTCAGCTTTTTGAAAAATCACTTTTTCATTATGCACTTTTTAAAAACTCAATTTTTTCATTATGCACTTTTTCAAAAAGCTCAACCAAACTCACCCTAAATAGTATATGTAGGAAAATTTTAGCATCAAAGCACAAAACAACCCCATTACCCGGTGTTGTACTTGAAAAAAGTTTTACAATAGTGCTACAATGGACTTCTACCTATACAAAATACTGTTCACCCATTGTAAACTTAAATTTCATTTTTTTTATTGGGTAGTATATATTATTTTATTGAGAGAGATTGGATTATATTATTTTATTGGGTAGCATATATTATTTTAATAAGTTGAATAGAAAAATAAAAATTGAGAGGTTAGTTGTGTTGTAAAATGATAAAGTATAATTGATAAAATAACTTTTGAAATAGTAAAATAAAATAATACAAAGACTGCAGATGTGCGAATGCTCTAACAGCGTGTATTATCAAATTTTCAATCAACCACTTATTACTACCCGGTTACCTAAATATGTGTTTCCACTATTAAAAAAGTTAAAAGTGAGGCGCATTAATAAAGCATCCCAATTTCTTAATAAATAGCTAATTTAACGCTTTATCTCATCTCTTATTTTCACAGAATATTTATTAAAATTATATAAACAAAAAGATTTACAAAAAAGTAAGAGAGAGGGTAAATTAAATAATCAGTTTTAAGTTTAGCACTTAGTTACAGTAATTTCTGAACGTAATTATTTTTTTAGTAAATTCGAAAAGTAAGAATTTACTGTAACAAAGTTCTAAATTTTTTAAACTACAAAAACCTGGGTGTAGGTGGTATTTCGATGTTTGAAGTGTTAAAATAATTTTAAGAGTTTTAGAAGCCCCAATAATAATGCTATAAATGAATTTATTATTCAGAAAAAAAAAGGGGGGGAGGGGGGTGGTTAGACGTTTCACAATGGTAGACCCTTTACTTGTTTGCTTGAAAAATGAAGCCCAAATGAACTTCAAATAAGGATTAAATTCAACTGTGGTTTTTGTTTTTGTCCATGTTTTGTGATTTTCCTTGATTCTCCTTCAATTTTTGTTGGGGAAGCTTTGCAACAAGGGCCAAAAATGCAAGAATAGCCTAAATCTCCCATTGGATTATTTAGAAGTGATTATTTGTAGAGAATATCAAACCAAAAAATATTCCATGCTGCACATTAATTCAATGCAATTGAGATGTCTGCCTTTCTTACATATTTGTACACTGCCACCAACAAGGATTAAAAAAGGCGCTAATTTTTTTTCTTACTCATGCCGGTGCCATTTATTCATAAGTTACACACACCCATTGAGTCTTAAACCCACAATTTCACGCTCCATGTAGCACTTACAAAGGAAGAAGGTGCCAGTTGAGCAAGAGCTCAATTACCTTACTCATGCCACACTAACGTCAATAAGCAGAAATATGCAATCTCAGATCACTGTAGGGGTTTAAGAATTTTTCATGCTTAAAAAATTTCTTGCAAAAAGAAAACAGTAGAGAATTTTTCTTTTGCATTCAAAGGAAACTTATAGGAAAAAATGAAGCAACTAGAACAAGTACTATGCATTTTTATAGAAAGAACAGAAGCACACATTTAAAGTGCAGTTATTCTCGACTCAGAACCAAAAGCAATCCAGAGTAACAACTGCCATATCAAATCTAATGTACTCCCAAAATAAAAGAAAAGAAAAATCCCAACATGGCAATCATTTGTGCCTATAGTATACACGCAAGGTTCAATAGTACTGATTTTTCAAGTTCACTGTCAATACCTGGAGTGAAATGGTAGCAAAATTTTCCATCATGGACAGACAAAACCAGCAAAGATCCATGCTGTTATTTATATTCATTGGATGTCCAAATTTTCACAATTACATGTTATGTACGAAGCAATCATAATTGTAGCTTAATAGTTGTAAAACGAATTGAAAACATTAGAAAAAAAAGTGAGCACCTAGAAAAACCATAGAGCAAGAACAAAAAGATAATAGAAGCATCAAACGAGGTGATATGGCTTGGTCCTGCATTTTTAAGCAGAAGATCTGGACAGCCATATCTAGTGTGTCAAGATTAATTGCAAGATGGGCATCATCTAAGAGATTATCAGTTAAAATTAAGGTATTGAGAAAACAAACGGGTTTGGATTACCTCCGGCACTTTTTTTAACTGGAATCTCCTTTTATTTTAAATATATAATGGCAAATAGAAGTGGGTTTTAATCTCTACATTTTATTTAGTTAGTAGGTGATGTGGTAGTTTCTCATTAAAACAAAAGAAAATTTCAGTTGAAAATGTACTGAAAGTAAGCTAAACCCAAAACAAATAATAGATTCACAACAATACCATTATAGATATATTTCTTATGAAGAGATAGAAAAGTTAGACATTTACAATAAAAAGTTCACCAAAAGAGTGGTCTTGACAAAATATTAGCCTAAACAAAAGCCATACTGAACATAGCTAATGAGATAATCTTACTTATAAAAGGCCAAACGACTAACAGTTTCCAAAACCAATGGGATATCTCTATGCAAGGCTAAACTAATTGTTCAGGTAAATATTTTGAACATCTTCTGATACTTCCTTTTATGGGAAATTGTTGGTCAAGTCTTTACATATCATAGTACATAACATGTACTAAGTTTGTAGAAGGATCTATAATTAGCTTTGATTAATGTAATTATTGTAAATAAGAACAATCAAGGGTTCTGGGATCTATGTACACTGACTGATTGGATTTCATTCACAATGATGGGTTAAAAAGAAGTCTCTTGCTTTCCTTGGCAAACCAAACTAATTCAAGTCATACCTAAAACATCAATCACAAAGTGCAAGATGACAAAATAAGTACACACCTCCAAGCCTCTGAGCTTCCTTGATGATATGAAGGGCAAGTGTTGTTTTTCCAGATGCCTCTTGCCCATAAATTTCAACAATTCTTCCTTGCAAAGTGTAGAGTAAATCTCTAAGCACACCATCAATGACACTACTCCATTTCTTTGTAGCTAAACATAAACTGTGAGATCAAAATCATTAACACACATTCATCAAGAAGTAACTGATTCATAACATAAGTAGTACATTTTCAAGCTCTTTAAGTTTTTATATGTTCACAAACTGCAGTTCCCAATGTTCATGAAACAACACTCATTAGTTGAGAATCATAATCATGACATGCAAAGAACCCTCTTTATATAATTTTTTTTTTTATAAGTAACCCCTCTTTATATAATGAATTAATAGTTTTTTTATTTTTGATACTTTAATTATTACAACAGGAGAGGAGGGATTTGAACCTTGGATTTCTTGGAGACACCAGGAGGTGCCAACCAATTGAGCTACAAGTTTCTTGGCTATAATGAATTAATAGTAAAAAGACTCAAAATAAAATGGTTGACCATGCATGCAACACTATTTTATCCTCCACATCCAACCTGAAAAAGCTACTAATGAATTCCTAAAATTTTAGCACAATGTTAAGAACCTATATGGAGTACCATACACAACGGAACTATAGTATGTACCCAAAACCTCGATCACAACAGTGACAAGTACCAAAATCTAGAAGCCAAAAGAGTTCATCTCTTGAACATAATGTTAACGACTGACAGAGAATACTGTTTCTTTTTTAGATAAGTAAAATTAAAGGGAGTATGATGTATTCCATCATAGTTTCCGACTTGTGCCCGAGATGATATGTTTAAGCATAAGATGAAAACCCAAGTTTGGGCATCAACAACAGAAAACACACTTTTTTTTGGTGTGTGTGTGTGTGTGTGTTGTGGGGGGGGGGGGGGGGGGTGATTGTTTAGTGGATTCAGCCTTACCAATATCCAAGCACAATCCGGGTCTAACCATGAAGTGAGATCCCACTAAAAAAAAAAAAAAAGGCTTCACACCAAAGACCATATAAAATCTCTCTCTAGTGTTCACTTTGCACAAATAACTAAAATCCATCTTTTTGGTTCTTAACAACAATGGAATTAATATTTAAGGGTTTAAAATTCCATTTCAAAGAAAAATTAAACAAAACCACTATTCTTAATTCATTGAGCCTAATACCCAACAACATTAAAGTATGTACAGTCAGATATGTAATAAAAGGTGATTATAACATAAATGCTTTGCACCAATATTGTTTAATTCATATTGAAAATGAACAAAGTGAAGATCAAGTTAGAAGAAATTACAAAGCAATAATTGCCATGGTCAACTAACCTAGATAACTGTATCAAAAACAATATTAGGATAGCTGACCATACAAGGTCATACACATGTCCCACACATCACTTTTGGTATAATGCACCAGGAATCCACCTGTGTCTCTAGCATAAATGTGGGGTGTACACCTATGCATATGCTCATACAGAATATGTGGCAAGAGAAAAAAATTTCTTTTCGAATAATCACCTTTGGTAATACTCCAACCCCAAGAGCTATATCAAGCTTCAATGAGCCAATAGATATCACAGGTGCACATCGTGAGCTAAAAAAGCGTTGTAATGACAACATAGATTCTCTACCAAAATCACTAGCAAGTCTTGAGAGAGCTAGACGTCATGCAGTGCCTTTTTTTGTTGCTTTGATATCATCAAGGAGTTCGTCACATTCAAATTCTGAAACTTCAGCTGAAAAAATGAATATAATTAGAATTTACAAATTAGAGCAAACCAATCATATACATTTACAAATTTTAATAAGAAAATAATTTTAAAAATGGCATCAGTAGTGGGAAAGTTTTGTCAGACAAATGACAAAAATATACATAAATTTGCATCATGAGCTGCTCTCTACCTACAGTGGAAAGACGGCAAATGTACATGGCAATAGAGGTTATCTTGTCTCTTCTTCCACTCTGAAAGGAAAAAGAAAATTGGTTATAGGACAACAGGAAGGCAATACTGCAATACTCATCTAGAATTTAAATAAAATATATAAAATTGAGAACAGAAGGAATCAAACAATTGATTTGAGGGAATGAAGAAATAAAGAATTAATCAATTGATTTGAGAACAAGAAAGACCATGAGAAGGCACACACACATTGACGGTAGTACAGGTATTGCCTATAGTTGTATATACCATAACTACAAAAACAACAACACTATAAGATCCTGAAAATCTTGAAGGAAGTTAAAGACAGAAAAGGAGCACTTCAACAATCATCTTCGTCATAATAAAGATCTACGAGCAGCCTAAAAGGCATAGAAATGCTATCTGACAACTTTTAAGGATGTTCCTTCAGTGCATAAAAATTTAAAAATAAATAAATAAAAGAGAAGGAGAGATTCTTGAGCAGTGTACCTCCTATCAAACTAACATACATGCCATGCTCCTCTAGCCCAATAGTCTTTCTCCTTCCCAAACTTCACCAAATGATTCAAGACCTAAAGTCAAAGAGGCTTTGAAAACAAATTAAAGAACCAAACACCTCTACCTCAAGCAATAATTTATAACCAGTGAAAGCCACAAAACAAGAATTCCAACTCCATGATGCAGCTCTCTCCTTTTATTGGGTTCAAATTGCTTGCTGCTGAGCAAGTTTGTGTCACCCTCATCAACAAGGACTTCTTCATACACAAATATGAGACACATTGTTGAGATCATTGTTCATTTTCTCTCTGACCTAATGCACTCAACTCCCCATGTTTATGCACTTCCAAGTCCTAGCCTCTTTCCACTTATCAATTTCACAAATTCTTCCTATCTTTCTTCTTTCCATTATACCATCACAAGCTCCAGCATTCCAGCAATAAAATCCCTTATTCCCTCTTTAGTTTCAATCAATAACAGCAAAACTCTAGCTTCCCTTTGCAATTTATAGTTTCTCTTCTCTTCTTCTTTTCCCTACAATTACACTACTTATACATGGGCCTTTGTTTCTTCTTTCACATATACATTAAGCAAAGAAAAAGCAAAAGCTCTATAAATTATTTAAATCTTTTCAATTTCATATTCATACAAGCATGCATTGGAGTCGGTGCAAAATACCCAATAACAAAAAGGCAGGAAACTTTGCAAAATCTGGGAACCCAGTTCAGAAAAATTAAGATATAACACCAAGACATTGAAATTTGAATTAAAATAACACCCAAAACTTCTGCAGCTACAGAAACCAAGAAAATCACAATGTCCCAGAAAGTTTACCACAACAAACCATGAAATAAAATTGGAGAGAGCAGAGTAGAGTGGAAAGGCGAGGTCTTCTGCTGAAGGCATTGAGACAAAGAAACCCATTTTTGTAAGGAATTCCTGTAAAGATTTCGGCTTTGGGGTTTAAGGTAGAGAAAGCGAGAAACCCATTTCAGTTTTCTGATAATTTCGCCGTGTAAAGATTTCACTGTGTTTTGTATTTCTGTTTGCCAGCGTCATTGTTGTGATGTTCATGGGTTTTCTTCATGCACTTTTTGGTCCTTGCTAGTGTTCATTGGCCCAAGCCCAAGATGAACGGGCCATATGGCTTGATCTATTTGTTACGCCTTTTTTTTTTTTTTTCTTTCTTATTTATAAATTTATAATCAGCACAAGTGCACAAGTATATTTCAACCCACTAATCTAATCTAACAAATCTGTCATTTCAGAAAAAAAAAAAAAAAAAAAAAATCTAACAAATCTGCCCAAACCACGTCTTGGGTTGAGTTGGGTTGGATTTTATTAATATTTTTATTCTAAGCTTAGGTCAGGTTAAGTTTGACTTGGCGAAATTATCAACTCAAGTAAACCAACCTAATCCACACTATCAATTATTTAAAAATTATATTTTTACTTTGTTAGTTTTATTATTTAGGATTAAAGATTTAATTGGAATATTATGCTCAATTATGAAAATCGCAATCGTATATTGAACAATTGGTCTAAAAAGTTTTTCTTTTTTTCTTTTTAAAGTGGATCTAAATATAATTTTAAAAGGTTGTAAATGTGTATTTCTAACAACTTAGCTATTCCACCAAGAGTCATGTACATCAATTGGCAATCTAACACCTCATAGTATTTCAACAGAAACATCTAAAGTGCAAATTCCCCTTTGTTGTATCTATCAAACTATCCTAAAAAAAAATAAATAAAAAAATAAAAAAGGCTAGCTATCCCAACATTTTAGCTATTTTGGTATTTATGACAATCACATTTTTGCGACCTAACTTAATGTATCACATGAAATCTAGACAATGGAACATGCTAGACTAAGTCTAATGATATCCTTTTATGCAGTTTTTGTCATTATTACTTGTAAGTAAAGGGTAGAACGAAAAATTATTTTTATTTGATAAGAGTATATCAAAATAGCATCAATGTTGATAATAGTTCTTGCCTGATTATAGTGGTTGGTACTTGGTATTCACTTGTTCTCGAGTGATATCAATTGCAAGATTATGTTGTCATTGCATCTAATATACTATGGTTTATGGATTGTCAAAGGGCGAGATTGTTAGGTTTTATAGATTAAGTGTTTGTAAATTGACAAATTGTAAGTCTTTATAAGTTGTAATGTGCATTTTTCAGTTCAAGATGAAGACCTAAGTTTAGCTTAAGTAAAGAGAAGTTGTTGAATTTTTGACACAGCTTAACACCTCTCAACACACCTGTCGATCGATTAAAAATCAAGAGCCTATTTTACACAAAATTGTTATTTATTGCTATAAGATTGTAATAAATTGCAAAATAAGGCCTAATTGCAATTATTTTTGTTTTGTGGAATTTTAAGTTGTTGCCATCATTGTGATCCTACACCTATTGGGTTTTCTTTATGATCACACACTTTGCCACAACTTGCACATTTGTCAATTTGTGATTCGATTACATCTCTTACACATGGGACCATCATTAGTACTTGGTGAAAAGTAATCTAATCATTACTTAACACATGCACAAGTTGTTGCAAAGTTTGTGTTCATAGAATTTTTTGTGCTCTTCTTCAGACCTTGGTTGTGTTCATTGGTCCAAGGTCCTAGCCCAAAGCCCAAGATGAACGGGCGTTATGGGTTCAATTTGTTTGTTATACCTTAAATTTTTGGTGACGTTAACTCACTTGCCTAGGGTATTTTACTATTTGTGGTGTTAGTTATAAATAAACTAGATGATGTCTCATGCGATGTGTAAAATACTTTACAATTTAATTTGAAATCATTTTTATGTATATTAAGACCTATGTATAATAGTTACTTTGTTGTATAATATTTATGTTTGCCCACAATATTGTTGAATACTTTGAAACTTGATTTTCTTAATTCATATTTTATTTAAAAAAAAATTGTATAACACTATAAGACTATAACACATTATAATATTTACCGTTAAAAATAGATTTTTTTAAAAAACTGATTAAATGATTTTGAAATATATAAATAAGAATTTAAAGCAAAAAATACTTGTACATCCTAAAATTACATAAATTTAAGCAATCTTCCAAACATTTCCTCAACTATTCTATTCTCACAACCAAATATGGAGACCTCAATCGCAAACACCCAATTCATTATCTCAATGAAATTACAGAAATTATTTTGTAAGTATTGACATAAAGGAAATGTGATTAAACAAATAGAAATTGGCTAAAAACACATCCATTTACCAAAATTTAATTATTTTTATTATGACTTCCGTATCCTCAAAAAAATGAAAAATACTTTGAAATCATCATCGATTTTTCTTTTTATTACTATGGCTCATACCGCACAAAATAGCAGTAAAAAAAGTTACAAAGGAACCTACGAATTATGGGTTCTAACATAAAATAAATATAAAAAAGCTAACTTCATAAATAATCAATTAGAATGTTGCTTTTTCTTTTTCTTTAATTCTAAAACAAAAAACATTTATGACCTTCCCAAACTAAAATCCTAAACACCTAAAGACTCAAAGCGAATTAGAACCTTCACAAAATCCACAACGTCCGACTTCAACATCAAAACCGTAAACTACCGTCATTGAATAAAAAACACAAGTCCCCTTTCTTGTTCATAGCCTACTCACACGGGTTATGATCAAATGGTACCACAATGTTGAGTTATGTAGGTGTCATTGAAAGGTTGAAGGTAATTGACATCGATTTTTTTTTTTCCTGAGTGTATTTGAGATGGAATGACATGAAGGGCTGCAGGCATGTATATATGAAAGAGCAAAAGTGAAAATAGTGGATGAAAATGCACAGAGTTTTTTGTGTGTGTGAGAGAGGAGAAGTTTGGAAACATCGAACCAAATTAAAAAAATAGTAATTTTAAAAAAAATAGTTTTTATCATATTTTTCATAATCTTGTCTATAAATGATAGGACCCTTTATCACACAAATATATTGATTTCCCCAATTTATGGTAAAGGAAGACAAGTTTTGTGTTTAGCCATTTTCTTGATTTGTGCTGCATAATTTAATTATATGAAGGATGTGATTGGATTTAAATGTTGAATAAAATAAGATGAGAGGAAAAAAGAGTAAAAATAAAATATATAGTAATAAACGTCAAATTATCCAAATCATTCTATGTAATATAATAATATTATATTATTATATACTATATGTATTGATAATGCAAAGAAGATCAGTAGGCTGGATGCTTCGGACTTGAAAGGACCACTTGCTCTCTCAACAGCCTGAAGAAAGAAAGAAAAGCGAATCAAAGGTGACCGGGGCTGCCGGCCAAAAACCCTCCGATGGCAAAGTTAGCTTTTCTCTCTATATTTTTGGAGTTCCAACTTTTTGGGAGTAAAATCACCACCTACCTTTGCTTTGTCTGAATCAGTCTTTATATAGTGTTCTCATAGACGGTTATCGAAATTGGAACCTCCCCTGGATTCAAGGAGGCGCAAGGATTAAATGTAACTTCTACAACCGTTTAGGAGTTATGCTTCTATTTCACAACGGATACTTGGCAGTTATGCGTGAGATAAGGAATTATCACATTATATTCGGAGATTTTTCTAAGTATGATACCCTCGTCCTAGCATTCCTTCATCGAGTGTACTTTGGCACATGCGCAGGGGCTGTCTCATCTAACAGACGAATTCCTTCAAGACGAGGTTGTCAGCACTCTGGACGAGCACCTCATTCTCTGGTGGCGCTTACCTCGTCCAAGGCTCTTCTTCCTTGGACGAGGTAGTTACATGTAGGTTTCCGAGGGTGTTTACAATTCCAGCCGGGTTACGGACGACCTGTATGGACGACTTGGAGATAGGCAAAATCAGTACCCTATCATGTATAATGCAATAGGATAATATTTAATCAAAGAGAATATAAAAGATAACAACTTAAAACACAAAACTAAATGAGAAAATGTTTAAAAAATATATAAGAAAAATTAGAAACAAAAAATGATGGCGTGACTGCTGGTGTGGCTCAACGTGAGCGTAGCAACATTAAATGCTACGCTTTAACTTTTAGTAATACTAGTTGCTAACCCGTGCAATGCACGGGAATAGCTACTCGATGAATTTTATTAAAAAAGATAATAATTATTATTTTTGAGTTGGAGTAGTAAGAAAAAAGCATGAAATATTTTTAAAAAAATGATATTAAAAGAATAACGCAAAGTTTTATTAGTTAGGCAAAAGAAAGCAATGTTGTTTTATTAATTAGTTTTTTGTGGGAAGGAATAAGAGACAGAATGTTGTGTCTCTAGTTTAGTTTGTGTTGTATATATAGATTTATACAAGATAAGTTGTAATATATATACCAAAAAGAGCCTATTGAAATGCTATGACTCTTTAAATTGAATATACTAAAATGTGTCTATTTAAAGGTCATAACCCTTCAAATTAGATATACCAAATTTTTTTTATTGAAATGTCATAACCATTCATATTAGATATACCAAAAGGTGTCTATTGAAGGTTATAACCCTTCAAATTGGATATACCAATAGATGCATTGAAATGTCATAACCCTTCATATTAGATATACTAAAAGATGCCTATTGAAATATCATAACCTTTCATGTTGGATATATATTAAAGATGCCCATTGAATGAAAATGTGTCTATTGACCAAAAAGATACCTATTAAATGAAAACGTGCCTATTGACTGAAAATATGCATATTGAATGAAAATGTACCTATATATTGAGAAGTCATAATCCTTTGGTTATAAATAGTCATTTATATTCATTTGGTAACTACTTCTCAACTTCTTCTCTTTCATTTTTTCTAAAAATGCAAGAAACCTGTAGGTTTTGTTAATATCTAAAGAGGACGTGAAATGTGGCAACCACTCAATACAAAACCCAACATGTATGTTATAGGTTTCCGTTTGTTTATCATTCAATACAAAACCTCAAAGTCAACCATTCTACAAATGTCTCAAATCTACTTATGCTACGCAAATAAAATAAATTTCCTGTATTTGTTTTGTTGTTTTTTTCAATACTCATCCAGTCATCCTCTAGGTTGTATAAAGACCAATCCCAACAGTTCGACTGCAATGTGTAGATTAGATGAGATCGGGCCAAAGACATTAATACCTGGATAGAATTGTATAATTTGAAGGTAGCAATGCCATTTATGTAGTGGTTCTCTTCTATTTCATGGTTGTTAATCATCATCTAAAGTTATTTTGTAAAAGAAGGAATTTAACTGAAGTTATTATGATTGATAGTTTTCGGATGTACTACACTTATAAATTACTGCAAAATAGGCATGACCTTTAAATCTTTCACTCTCTTTCAAGTATCAATACGTATATTTGTTATTTTTTGAAGCTATATGCGTAATATTAGTGGGGGAAAGGTGTAAACCTCAAATTGGGGTGAATAAAAAATCATAACAATAAACCAAATGAAAAATTACTCTAAATTCCTAACAGTTTAGGTGGTTAATTTTTTTGTAAGCTAGTTTTTTTTTTTTTTTTTTGTTAAATAGTGAAAAGATCCAAGAATCAAGCTACACCAATGGTAGCAACAATAATACTGAACGATTTTTTTAAAATACCTTACGGATGCTTTTCTTCTCAGATTTTTTTTTTTCATTCTCTTCCCTATGCCTTACCGATACTTTTCTTCTCAATAATAAATTTTGGTTTTAATGTATACATCTTATGTGAAGCTATGAATAGATACTAAAACTTAAAAGAAAAATTGAAAAGACACAACTATTAGGTATTTTTAAATGTATATGTGGCATTGATTTATGTCAGGAACCAAATGACTTTTGAAAAATGAATGCTAGGATTGAATTTATTTACAATTTTACGCTGTTTTGGGTGTTATGTATGGGCAAAATAAAAATGCACAACTTTTTGGTGTTTTTAAATGTAGTCATGTGGCACTAATCTATGTAGTCACGTGGCGCAATGATAAGTGGTTAACAAAAAGTTAAATATTTTAACTATTAGTTATTACAAGAAAGGCGATAAAGGATCTCTTTGTCGGAGACCTCTATTAGGCTAGAATAAACCATGGGGTTCTCCATTAACCATGATCGAGAAAGAAACCGACCTAATGCATGTGCTAATGAGAGATATCCATTTGTCATCAAACCCCAATTTTGCCATAAGGTTTTCCAAAAAATTCCACTAGATCCTATCATAGGCCTTACTCATGTCTAGTTTAAGAGCCATGAATCCTATTTTTCCTTGACATTTATTTTTTAGGTGGTGGAGGGTTTCAAAAGCGACTAAAATGTTATCAGATATGAGGCGATCTGACATAAATGCACTTTGGGATTCAGAGACAAGTTTAGGCAGAATTTTTTTGAGGTGATTTGCTATGATTTTTTATATGATTTTTTAAACAACATTACAAAGACTAATGGGCGGAAATCTTTGGCTTTTTCTGGGTTTTTTATTTTTGGAATTAGAGATATGAAGGTTTGGTTTATATGTGGTGGCATTGAAGTTTGAACCCGAATTCAGAACAGATAGAGTAGCATCAATTACATCACAACCCACAGTTTTCCAATAAGATTTATAAAAGAGTGGTGGCATACCGTACGGGCCTGGGCTGTCATTGGTTTCATTTGTGTTAATGCTTGCTCAACCTCCTCTGCCTTGAACTCCCTAGTTAGCTCAGCATTCATAGTGGGAGTGACCTTGGACTCAATACCGTGGAGAATGGATTCAAAATTCGAAGGATTTGTGGGAGTGAATAGGTCCTTGAAATATTCAACCAGCACCTCTCCCACTTTCTGTTCTTCCTCCACACACGTTCCATCGTCTAAAAACAGCTTTGAAATATAGTTCCTCCGGTTTCTTTGGTTTGCTCGGCTATGGAAGTAGCTGGTATTTAAGTCCCCAGATTGTAACCAATTCACTCTGGATCTTTGATGCCATAAACACTCTTCCTTTACCATAAGATCATAGACTTCTCCTCTTAGGATTCGTACCTGCTCATGGTTGCTTCCCATCATTAAGATGGCCTCGGCTTGAGCTAGCGACTTTTTCTTTTGACCAAGTAGCCTGCAAATATTGCCAAAGGACATTCTGCTCCATGTTTGCAATTGTACACAGCATCTATCCATTTTATGGATAAAATTTTGCATCGGTGACCCCGTTCCTTGTCCCTCCCAAGCATTTTTTATAACCCCTCCGCATTGTTCTTCCTTCATCCATACTGCTTCAAATCTGAAAGGGCGCCTGTTTTTTGTAAAATCTTGTATTCTCATCGTCGGAGCATATCTAGAGAGGGGAGTGGTCGGATAAGGAACCTGCAATATGATGGACACGCACCAATAGGAAAATCTGAGTCCAAGAAGGCATGGCTACCCCTCTGTCTAATCTTATCCATGTTACTGCCCCCATTGAATTGGTTGTTGCACCAAGTGAAAGGAGATCCCACAAACCCCAAATCACGAACACCACAAGAGTCCAGAGCTTCTCTAAAAGCAACCATCTGCCTCTCTGGTCTACTCGCACCCCCCATCTTTTCTTCTGACTTCACAATTACATTAAATTCTCCAATGCAAAACCATGGGAGGTCCATTTGAAGGCAAATGTGTTTAAGTAGTGCCCAAGAATATTCCCGGTTGGCTGTTACTGGATTTCCGTAAAAACCCGTAAACCGGCGGGCGTCATCCAAACCTGGGTTAACTACAGCCTCTATGAATGTTGGTGAAGAGTTTAGCACATGAAGATTAATCTCATCTTTCCAATAGAGAACTAAGCCGCCCCCTGTATTGTTCCTAGGGACAATGAAAAAGTGATCAAACTAGAGCCTAGAACAGAGTCTTTTGAGATGGTCATCTTTTGATTTGGTTTCCACGAGAAAAACAATAGTGGGGGATTTTGTTTTCACCAACTCGGTGAGTTCTAGAACTCCACGTGATTGCCCCAAACCACGGCAGTTCCAACTGATACAATTCATTAGTCTCGGCGGGGCTGAGCCACAGCCACCACCGTTGAGGGAAGATGAGAAATATCACAAGCTTGGCGCTTCACTGGTCGAAGGTCCTCAGTTTCAATTGCCTCTCTGCGTGAGGCAGGTTCAGTCATTGTTATTTCTTTGTTGCCTAGGTTTGGATTACGTAGAATTCTTTTCCACTTGGGCTGCTCACTTCGATTGTCTGATTCTTGGGCTTCCGTGGTGGGCATAAGATCTGCAGTGGGATTTGGTTTAAGGTCCCTATCAAGCCCAGTTGATGGGCACAGTGTTGCCACATCGTGGGCCGTGAGTTTGGGCTTTGCTTGAAGCGGATGGACTGGCACGCGAGGCACCCTTTCCACTACTTCATTATTTTTTTTTGAGAATCCAGTCAAATACCTTTTATTAAAGCAGGCTAGGTAAATCTGCCTGAAGAATTTCAACAAGTTCTGGTGGTACAGTCTCTATCCATACAGTCATTAGTGGTAGAAACTTTGCTTTACGAGCTAGAAAGTGAGCCAACTGATTACACTGTCGGCGTACAAAGGATACTCTAAAAGTTGAAAAGTAAGAGCTAAGAAATAAAATATCTTTTATTAGGAGTCCATGCATTGCCAAAGTTGGGTCTCTGTTTTGCAAGGCGTTGAACAGAGTCTCGTTGTCGCCCTCTAGAGTAATGTTGTCCAAGCTGAGTTCTAAAGCTAGCTCCATTGCTCTTCGTGCGGCAAGTGCTTCAATCTCAATCACTGTGGTTGGCAAAGGGATTCGCTGTGTTAGTGAGGCTCTGACGTGGCCTTCACTGTTGCGTATGACAATGCCCAGTCCGGCTTGGTTGTCTTCCACAAACGTTGCCGCATCATAGTTGATTTTGTATCGTTGAGCTTCCGGTGGAGACCATTTCATTCGTTGTTGACCGCGGGGCAGAGTGTAGTTCGCTGGGTGTGTGGGATTTTCAAGCTGGCTTTCCCGAGCATGCTCTGTTATTTTGTCTAATGGCAGAGCTGCTTTGCCGAGACGGAGATTGTTTCGGCGATTCCACAGGTTCCAAATGACAAGTGAAAAAAGCGTCGCCTCCCTATTACCTGCAAAAACAGAACCCATAATGTCAGTAAAGCTTGTGGTGCCCTTGAGTGCTTCATGATTCCAACTTGGATTTTGACTCCATAAGGAACTCAGCACTGGGCATCCGTACAAGGCATGGACCGTGTCTTCCTGGTGTATTCGGCAGATATCGTACCGGTTATCATGGATGATCTTGCGACGACACAAGTTCACTTTGGTGGGTAAGGAATCTGTGCAGGCACGCCATATCAAAGTTTTAACCTTATTCGGTACCTCCAATCCCCATACTTTTTTCCAGAGAGGTTTCATGGTATCAGTGTTTGAGGGTCCTGGTTGTTGGGTCAGATTTGCCTCTTGTAAGAACCTATACCCCGATTTAACAGAGTACTCCCCATCTGGATTAAATGGCCAGAGCAAGACGTCATCTTGAATGGAGCGACAGAGAGGGATAGCCTTGATAGTAGCTGCCTCAAAATCATAGAAAATTCGGTCAAGCAAGTCTTCTTTCCACGTTCTGTTGATTGGGTCAATCAAATCACTTACCCTGACCGTGTCTTCTCCATCCGGCTTTGGTGACACAATTCTGGGTTTGTTCTTCACAGGAAGCCAGTTGTCGACCCACACCCGGATTGAAGTCCCTGTGCCGATTCTCCACACCGCTCCTCGTTTTATGACCTCCCTCCCTTTTATTATGCTTTTCCAAGCATAAGAAGCATTACTTGGGGATCTTGCTTCCATCACTGAGGTGTTTGGAAAAAATTTTGCTTTGAAAACCTTGTAAAATAATGATTGGGTGTCATGTAAAAGTCTCCACGTTTGTTTTGCCAAGAGTGCATCGTTAAACATGGCTAAGTTTTTAAAACCCATACCTCCTTGTGATTTAGGCTTACATAAATCCGACCATTTCACCCAATGAATCTTTCGATTATCACCTCTTTGACCCCAAAAAAATTTGCGGATTAATGCTTCAATCTCATTACACAAGGTAAGTGGTAATTTAAAGCAAGACATGGTGTAGGTGGGAAGGGCTTGTGCAACAACTTTAATAAGAATTTCTCTACCTGCCTGAGACAAAAGCTTTGATTCCCAGCCTTGTAGTTTCTTCCAAACTTGTTGCTTTATGTGGGTGAAACTCTCGGTCTTATTTCTACCAACCAGGGAGGGAAGGCCCAAATACTTCTCATACTGTTGAACCACTGTTACTCCAAGCATATTCTTGATCCTATCTTGGATTTCAGCATTAGTTGATTTGCTGAAAAAGAGCGTGGTTTTAGCTCGGTTTATTTGTTGCCCAGAGGCCCGCTCATATTTAGCAAGAATATTCAACAAGGTTTGGCATTCATTCTCCGTAGCCCTGCAAAAAATTAAGCTATCGTCTGCAAAAAATAAGTGGGTTAATTTTGGGCCATTGCGGCAAAGTGACACACCACGAATATCACCATTCATTGATACTTTATTTATTAGTCCATGCAGCCCTTCTGTGCACATAAGGAAAAGGTATGGGGATAAGGGATCTCCTTGTCGAAGTCCCCTTGATGGCGTGATATGACCGTGGGGTTCTCCATTTATCAGCACCGAATATGATGCCGTGGTAATGCATGCCATCATCAGTTTCACCCATCTATCTTGAAAACCCATTTTCACCAAGACTTTCTCCATAAAAGACCACTCTACCCTGTCATATGCTTTACTCATGTCAAGTTTCAAGGCCATAAAACCCGTCTTCCCCTTATTATGATTTCTCATGTAGTGCAATGTTTCAAAAGCTACCAGAATATTATCTGAAATCAACCGTTCAGATGTAAAAGCACTTTGATGCTCTGAAATGATACGAGGCATGATAATTTTCAATCTATTTGCCAAAACTTTGGAGAAAATCCTATAAAGCACATTACTTAAGCTTATAGGCCTAAATTGAGACACATATTCCGGATTCTTAACCTTCGGTATCAGAGTGATGAAAGAGTGACAAAGAGATTGTGGGAGCACACCTGTGTTGAGATAATGCAGTATGGAGTTGGTCACATCGGGCCCAATCAAAGACCAATAGTTTTGGAAGAACAAAGGAGGCATGCCGTCGGGACCGGGCGATTTAAGGGGGGCCATCTGCTTCATTGCTCTTTCCACCTCTTCAATAGTAAATTCTCTGTCAAGCTGAGCATTCATGTCAGGTGTAACCGCATGTGGTATAACGTCAATCACTTCGGTCAGGTCATTTGGTTCATCAGAGGAGAATAAATCCTGGTAGAAGTCTAGAATGGTAGCATTCACATGTTCTTGCCCAACACACCAGTTACCCATGGCATCCCGTAGTTTGGTGATGTAGTTTCGTCGGCGTCGTTGTGAAGCTTTGTTGTGAAAAAATTTTGTATTACGATCGCCATCTCTAAGCCACATTACTCGTGAGCGTTGTCCCCACATCTTGGCTTCCTTGTCTAGCAACTGATTTACTTCTCTTTCTAATAACTTCATACGGGTTGAGTTTCCAGTCCGAGCTGCCTCCTTTTCTGCGCTTTTGAGTTGCTTATGCTTATTATCGAGCTCTCTTTTGACACTTCCAAAACATTTTTTGCTCCATCGTGCCAGCTCTTTTCCACACTTGTCTATTTTATTGAGAACTTTGGTGTCCCATGGGTCTTCAACCCTCTCCCTCCAAACTGCTTCTACTGTATTAGTGCACCCTTTTTCCGTTAGCCACATTTGTTCAAATCTAAACGGTTTGTGAAAATTCGAGTCCATCCCCTCAGGGGTAATCCATAGCGGTTTATGGTCAGAGGTTGATACATCTAAATGGTGGATTTTTGTTCCCGGGAATCTCGTAAACCACTCTGCTGTGGCCAAACCTCTGTCAAGCCTCTCAAAAATTGTATAATCAGCAAAGTGTTTATGCCAAGTGTAAGGAAACCCCACATACCCCAGGTCTATGAAACTACAATCATCCAGAGCGTCCCGAAAGAGCTGCATCTGTGAATGCGGTCTGGTTCTCCCCCCTCTTTTCTCCGATTGACGAGTAATCTCATTGAAATCTCCGGCACATAACCATGGTGAAGCTCTCCTGTTTTTCAAAACTCTCATTTTATCCCACGATTCATGTCTTTTCTAGGTGTCTGGTTCTCCGTAGAAACCGGTGAATCTCCATTCTTCAGGTGTATTTTTATTAATTGTGGTGTCTATATGGTTCGGGGAGAAAGTTTCAACATTTAAGTTAAAGTCTTCCTTCCAAAATAGTGCCAGACCACCTGCTTTATTTCTCCTTGGAACTTCAAACGTATTCTTGAATTGAATTCTCCTTTTCACTTGTTCTAGCCTAGCTTTATCTGTCCATGTTTCGGCTATAAACACAACAGAGGGATCTTTTGCCCACACCAAATCTGCAAGCTGATTGACTGTCAGTGGGTTCCCAAGCCCACGACAGTTCCATACTAGGAGACTCATGGCTTCTGGCAGGGCTGTTGAACAGCCTCTGCCAATATCTGAACATTTTCCTTACCACTCTGAGAAACCACAATTTTTTTGTTTGGTAACCCGGTGTGATCTTCATGGTAGCTAGCTGGCCGCTTCTGACCCCGGATTTCAATGTTGTCCGGTGGTTGGTCCCCTCCATTTCTGAGTATACGTTTCCAGGTTGTGAGGTTGGTTTTGTTTTGCGGGTTTACTTTTGGGTTGGAAGTAGCAGAGAGGGGATAGGGTGGTGTAGGTGTCGTGGTAATATTTTTGGTGGGAATATCATGGGTTTGTGTTTGCATGCTAATATGGTTTGACGTGGGGTTGTTTTTCTTTGGTGGGGTTACTGTCAGGTTGGAAATATCAGAGAGAGGCATGGATGGTATTTGTGACGTGGTGGGACATTTGGGGTGAGAGGTGGGATAATGTATTTTTTGGACATTATGGGATGGTGTGCTGTGATCTTTAGGATGAGAGGTGGGGTCATGTGTATTTTGGATATTGAAATTAAGGGATGGAGTGTTATGATAGTTGGGATGAGAGGTGGGGTCATGTGTTTCCAGGATATTATGGGATGACGTGGATGGAGTGATATTTTGAGGTAAGATATTTTGGGGTGGGATATTTTGGGATAGAATATGATGGGAGTTGTTCTCTGGCAGAGGCAATTCAAAATCACTTAAGTCTCGGTCTAATTCCTCAATAACAGTCCGGGATTCATTCTTGTGAGTAAATTGCGGCATAAAATCCGAGCTTGATGGAGACAAGTTCGCAGTGGGCTTACCAGTAAGGAAAGTCTCTTCTGTCTGCGGATTCGGCGCCATTCCTGATTCTGTACTTTCCTTGTCGGGCTGTGTTGTTTTTTCTGACTGGGTTGACTTGTCAGTCGCCGGCGAGTGATGGGTGGGTCCCCGAAAGTGTTCACCTGTCTGTTTGGCTACCTTCGCCGCGTAAAACCCCGGTACTGATATCACCGATCTACCCTTTCCATTGAATGGTGGTGCTTTAATCCAAGGTCCGTACTGCTTCTCTGTTTCAGGTAATGTTCCTTCACTTTCGATCCACCGATCGCAATCCTTGTCACTATGCGTCAGGCAACCGCACCAGTAGCACAGGTTAGGAAGCCGTTCATATTTGAATGTGACCCATTGTTCTCTATTGTCGTCAAAAGCAATCACGCGTCCCCTGCACAGAGGTAATGAAATATCAATTGAAACCCGGACCCTCATAAAACTTCCTCCATCCTCTGTAGGGGCGTTCTGTAGGCGGCATACTTGACCCGCCGTTTCACATAAACCTTCCGCCACTGTTTTGTTCATGTACCTAATCGGAATGCCATGGACCTGAACCCAGAATTGGGTGAGGTTAAAAGGCAGGCTTGCAACTTCAGAGTCCGCTTCGTACCGTTGCAAAACCATAAGATTTTTATCATAGCTCCATGGTTCATTTGCAATGATATTATCAACTTCTACTTTACTGTCGAAAATGAATAGCACTATATGGTTACCAAGATTTTTCAGCCGGAAACCATTTTTGGATCGCCATAGAGGTTGGAATGTCGCTGCAATGGCGTCCATATTTAGAGCTCTCTTTGTTAAGAATTTGGCTGCGATGATATACTCTGTCGTAGCCAAGTCTGATACCATATGGAACTTAGGTTCTTCCCGTTGAGAAAGAGAGAGGCCCTTCCATTGTTTTGTGAGTTCGTCCATGAAGGTGCGTACAGTGTTTCCCAAAAAACCCGAGAAAAAAAAACCCAACAAACCTTTAGAGTAACCTTGTTACCCTAAGGGACATAAACACCTCCGGTGAGGGACGACTGTTCTACAGCCTAGGAGAAGTTAGGATTACTAACTTTCGCTAGCGACAGAGAAACCCGAACTACAACTCTCTTACAAGTTAAAGGTTCCCATATGTACGAAATTTTAACCTTATGATACTTTAAATTAGTTTAAATCTCAATTTTAACATGTCTTGCAACTTCCACCTTAAGATTTGATCCTTTTTTAAGTGTTTCCACTACTTCATTATGATTCGGTGTGATTACTCAGTAACGGGCTCTATCTTTACTGTCCGAGATAGTGGGAGATTTGAAACCGATGTCGTCATTAATTGCCTTTAAAGTTTCCTGGGATTTCGCAGAATGAACCGTATCTGACATTTCAATGACAGTATCCAGCGATTTTTCAATGGAATCCCGTATTACTAGTGTCATACAATGGACTGGGAGATGATGTATCTGAACCCAGAATGTTATGAACTTGGAAAGGAAGTGCAGCTATGAGTACGTTGTCCACCATTCTCTCAAAAATTACCAGGTGTTTGTCATATGTCCTCTGCTCATGTTTCAGCACTCGTTCCAGGTCATATTCATCCTCAAATTCAAAGAACATCAAGTTGTTTCCCATATCTTTGATCTCGAAGTCCCTCTGAGTTCTCTAAAGAGGTTTGAATGTGCGTGCCACAGATTCAATGTCATAAATAACATTTTTTTTTTTAGAAACAAATCATAATAACATTGTATAACTAAAAAAGAAAAGAAAAAGAAATTGACATAATAAAATGACTTACAAATTAAAACATATATTCATAGATAATTGCATTTTTTTATAGTATATTTTCTTAAAAAGAAAACATAATACATAAACCTTTGAATTATTATTTTAATTTTTTGTGAGTAATGATTTATTAGCAAAATCTAGCTAAAATTTATATTTGCCTTAGCATTAATTTTTGTTTTTTTATTGTTTGTTCTATAGCAATTTTTGTTTTAGAAACAAATTCATACCAATTATTTTAACTAGCCTCATCACACGCGCTTCGCGTGTGAGATGAGGCTTTTTTTTTTTTTTTAGTGGTAGTAGAAAAAAAAACTCTATGTTTTTTTATTATATATATAATTTTTATTTTGATAATCTAATTTATAAGTGGATAAATAAATTTGAAAATCAATAGGAAAGTGACCCTATTTTTTAGGCAATGTTTTAGTGGAAGTCAGGGTTGTACTTTTGCCGGATTGTCCTTTAGTTTTGTCTCTACTTAAACATAAAAATGTAAGGGTATTTTAGAAAAAAAAGATCCAGATTGTTCTTTAGTTTTTTATTTATTTATTTATTTAGATTTGTTTTTGGATAAACGTGGGGTGTTTAACTTATTTTTTTTATTTAAAAATAAATAAACGTATAGTTGTTTTGAAGAAGTGGGTTAGTGGAGGAGTGTTCCTATTTTATAGGCAATATTTTAGTGCAAGCTAGACGTGTATTTTTACCAAACTATCTTTTGGTTCTGTCTCTACTTAAACTTAGGGACATAGGGGTATTTTGGAACCAAAAAAAAAATCTTGTCCAAATAGGTGTAGCCGCTTAAATAGTAGTATAGTAGTATAGATAAGACTAATGACAAATAGTTAGAAACCAACGGAAAATACATGTGAAAGATGAAATAATAATAATATTAATACTAAAGATAGATGCTATGTCCACAACATTTTTACAATATTTTCACAACAAATCACAGGTGGTTAATTATTATTGTTTCAAATTTGAACCTAACATGAATATTACTTTTTTGCCCTAACAATAACAACCAGTAACAACCTACCACTTAGGATTTGTTGTAAAAATGTTGTGGACATATCATTTCTCTAATACTAATTGTAACACATTTAGTATTTTTTTTATTAAAATAAGTAAGTCATTTATATAACATGTACCTTTTAAGACGTTTCATTTTAATGTTATGAATGTCGTTTCGATGTCCATTTCGGTTTGTCTATTAGAATATAATATGGGCAATGCTAAGAATGCTAAAAATCCCACAACGCCACACATAGAAGTTGTGTCCTTAATATTTTCTATAGAATATTTCAGTGCCGACTTATTTTGGGTTATTGCTAATATATATAAATTAGTTCTATAATAATAATAATAATAATAATAATATTATTATTATTATTATTATTATTATTATTATTAAGGAGCGATTAACAAAAAGTCAAAAGGTGCATATTGGCTAAAAGGGTGTATATTGAATAAAAATGTGCCTATTGAAAAATGAAAAGTTACAATTGCTTAGTGTTTTTAAATGTATATGTGTCATTAATATGTAGCCACATGGCACAATGATGAATGGTCAACAAAAAGTCAAACGTTTCGGCTATTAGTTATTATTATATAAATATAGATTTATAACAACCGGCACAAGTATACGTTTTTTGTGATTATAGTAATTAGAGGTTTGCATTCAACTCATCAAATATAATGAAGCTCACCCAATTCAACCTAACCCAAACCTTATATTGGATTTTCATGGATTGACAAACTAAAATGAGAATTAATTATTATTATTATTATTATTATTATTTTAAGCTCAAGATGGGTCAAGTTTCGATTAGCAAAATTTTCAACCTAAGTGACTTGACCCAATTCATAATTTAAGGTTTTTTGTTTAATTTATTTTGGATTTTGATATTTAGTTTAAATTTGTTACATTAATTTATTTTGGTATTTTGAGACTTTGAATATTTTGTACAATTATATAAAATGCAATTTTACATTGAATTATAGGCCTAAATAGTTAAATGAAAATCTAATTTTTTAATTTGACTAGACAATTTTTCCAACCCATCGGCCTAACCCAAGACAAACCAATGAAACCCAACCACATAAGAGCTGTGATGTTTGTCTTTTGAAATAATGAAAAAGGCTTCTTCAATTGAAACAACTTTAAATGTTACAATCGTCAGTTGGTTAATTCACATCAGGAGCAATGCATGAAGAGAGACACTTTTGTAATCTCAAGTTCAAAGATACTTCAGGTGTTGTAAAGCAGCTGGGTATCTAACATATCTGATTACAACTCAACCATTCAAGAATCTAACATGATTCTCTTTCTCTATCAACAACTTCCTTCTTAAGATCATGACTATCTTATCAAGGATTCTATCATTTTCGAATATATACCATTCCGCTTCATGTTTGTCATTGGATTTAAGAGGTAGTTTCTTTCTTATTTGATGATGACTCCATGTTAACAAGCCAACTCCAAGACCTTTCAGACTTGTAGCCAAATCCTCCACCTAATATTATCCCTCCATTCAACCTTTTCACTGAATGTCTAAGATTATTTTTCAACCAACTTGCATGCATACCCCAAGACCAGTTACCTGAATAAAATGGATCAAAATTTATGAAAGTATGAAAATCCATAATTAATATTGAACACGCAAGATTTCAATCACTTTTCTTGTCCATGAAAAAATTTATTTATCCATCTATAATTTATTCAAGAGCTTCCACCACCAAAATTTATGCAAAGATCAAATTATTTTCAACAAAAGCAATAGCCTTCTCAATATTTTGACATAATTTTCAAGGAAATGCATCTAGGGAGATTTAAAGTGCTCAATCATTTTACCCAAATACTTGGCTATATTGGCACTGCCAGTTTGTGTGAGCTGCTTATTGTGGAATGTCTCATTTATATTTATGCTTCAATTGCTACATGAATCTTTTTTTTTTCTCAGCTACCTTTTGTCTTAATCTTGCCACTCAGTTTATGATCTATTTTCATGTTGTTAAGAAGACCAAAGAAAATTCAGACATTGATACCATCAATCTCAAAGTGACACCCTGCACCTGAAACCCCATATGCACAAATCCACCAAGAAAAGTGGATGCCCTTCTCATTACATGATAAAATATAAAGTTTGAATAGACATAAATGAGACAATATATTTCAAGGTCACCACTAATCCAATAGAAATATGGCCCTTTATGATTGAAATTGTGACTTTCTCAAGAAAGATCAATAGGAAAAAGGGTAGCAACCAAAAATTTGGTTCATTATTTTAAGTTATAGATACTCAACTGTGAAGTTTTCTCTAATTTTCTTATACGCACGATGAGAGTACAACTAATAGAAAGCAAATTCATATAGAACTATCTCCATGAAAAGGTGAGGTAGAAGTGAGGCGAACAATTATTCAAAAAGCTAAATGTTTACTCCTAAAGTGACTGGCAGCATGACTTTTTAAAAATAATATTTCTCTAAGAATCTTGCAAGCTTATTAATGCTCCTTATTATCAAAAGTGACAGAAGGTTGACCTTATCCTTTATCTCGAGTAGTCATGTTCTTATCATCCTCAGTCATACAACTGCATAGAATTTCAAGGCATTCCCACCACAAAGGACCTCATCCATATGTCTAAAACGTTGCCATAATTTTGGACTTGATTGGACCTGGAAATAAAAGGTAATATTAGCAGGTAAATGGATTTCTTCCATGCTACAACTGATAAGATACAACTTATAACATATAAACAAGGAGGTTAAAAATGACTAGATATATTGTCTTCAACCTGAAGAAGAAAACTTTTGAATGAGATTGGTAGAATGAGGAATGAGTTCTTGTAAGTTCTTGTGTTATTATTCATGATTTTAGATCTTGGAAGGTGCCACCTATCATATGATCCAAGTTCACATTGGAGAAGAAGGGCAACTACTTGAAAAATCCAAACATGCAGGATAGTATTAAAGTATAAGAATATTGAGAAAGAAAATAACAGAGTGCAAATAACTTAACACTCTTTTCTTGTCTACATTGAGTAAGTTGTAATAATATAGGCTCCAATGATGAAACAAACTGCAAACCCGATCAATATAGGTTAGCATACAGAGATTTGGCCACCTATAGTTGTTGGGTAAATTTTCTTTAAATGGCAGAAAATGATGATGACAATGACAACTCTGCAGTTGCAATTCTAGCGAATGTGTTAATGAAACTTGAACAACTAATACCAGAACTATTTAAAGTGCAGATATTCTAGACTCAAAACCAAAAGCACTACTCCAAGGCAACAACTGCCGTACTAAATCTAATGTACACCCAAGAAAGGGGAAAAAGTATAACTTAGTGTCAGTGACACTGTGACAGTGTGAGTGGGGTTAAAAATAACAAAACAACACGTTATAACTTATATTAAAGTTACACAGTACACCCATTCACCAAAATATCTATAAAAAAAAAAAAAGACAGAGAGAGAGAAGAGAAGAGATCGGACAGTCCATGCCGAGAGAGACAGAGAGATCGGAAGGGACAAGGCACGGTGTCGACGTCTATGGAGCTCGCTGATCAGCCCGATCTAGCTCCGGCAAGGGACAGAAGGCAGCAGCAACGGGCAGAGGTCAAAGGGAGGGTGGGTTGACAACTTGAGATGCCGACAGAGGTCTATATATATATATTTTTTGGTTCTATTGGCGTGTCGGTGCCGTGTCGGCGCCATGTCGAAGAAGCAGAAGGAAAAAAAAAAGACACTGCTTGAACACCGGAGTCCGACGAGTCGTACCAGTTCCGGTGTCCGACACTGACACATCGCCAAAAATGGCGTGTCAGTGCAACCTAGCCACGCAAGCAACGCTATTTTTGTCTCCACATCCTACCTCAAATAGCAACTAACAAATTGCTAAAAGTTTAACTCAATGTTAAGAACCTACAGGTAATACCATATACTACGGAACTATAGTATTTACCCAAAACCATGAACACACCAGTAGCAAGTACCCCACAATCACATGTGAGAATTAATCCCTAACACTATCAACCACTATTATATCTATAGTTGCAATTCTAGTCAATGTGTAAACGAAACTTGGCTAAATTTCAGCCAAACTTGGACACAAAATAAGAATATTTTCTGTGTGTATGCCCATTGATTTTGCAAGTGAAGGATCCATTCCATTTTCTACATAAGATTGCACAAAATCCTGCTAAAAGAACAATCTAGTGAGGCAAAGAAGACATTATGCCAAGAAAATTAGTGGATAAACTATGACGAATATCTCATCTTGCAAATATAAGTAATTAGGCCTAATTTATTAAAGTAAAGTAAATCAGCTGGTCTATTTAAAAAATACTCCATGCTGCACAAAATTATTTAGTGAAATTGAGATGTCTGCCTTTCTTACATATTTGTACACTGCCAGCACCAAAGATTAAAAAACGGAGTTGATTTTTTATCTTACTCATGCCAGTGCCACATTCTTTATATTTGTAAGTTAGTCACACCCAATGGGTCTTAAACCCACAACTCCACCCACCACCTAGCACTTACCAGGGGAGAAGGTGCCAGCGAGAGCTCAATCACCTTACTCATGCCACACTTATGCCAATAAGCAGCAAAAGCACAAATATGCAATCTTTGATCACTTGTAGGGGTTAATTTTTCATGCTGAATATATTTCTTGCAAAAAGAAAACAATTTGAGAGTTTTTCTTTTGCATTCAAAGGAAACTTATAGGAACCGATGAAGCGAGTAACTAGAAGTACAATGCATTCATAATTTTATATAGAAAGAAGAAGCACACATTTAAAGTGCAAATATTCTAGACACAACCATAAGCACTCCAAGGCAAGGCAACAACTGCCATATCAAATCTAATGTAGTCCCAAAAGAAGAAGAAAAAGAAAAAGAAAATCCTAATATGCCAATCACTTGGTGTGACCTTACAAATTTGTGCCTATAATATCACTGTTATGGTGACGCTAGTGGTCTTAATATTCACAATTACATGTTGCTATGTACAAAGTACTCATAATAGTAGTTTAATAGTTGTAAAATCAATAGAAAACATTGATAAAGAAAAAGTGAGTATCTGGAAAAACCATACAGCAAGAACAAAAAGATAGCAGGAGCTCAATCCATGACAAAAGCATCATCAAACAATGTGATATGGCTTGGTCCCGCATTCTTGAGCAGAAGATCTGGACAGTCATATCTACTGTGTCAGGATTAATTGCAAGATGGGCATCATCTAAGAGATTATTAGTTAAAATTAAGATATAGGGATATCAAACATTGGACTAACAACAATTCCATTATAAATATATTTCTTATGAACAGCAAGAAAAGTTTAAAAATTACAATTAAAATTTGACCAAAAGAGTGACAAAATATTAGCCTAAACATAAGCTATGCTGAACATAGCTGATGAGATAATCTTACTTATAAAAGGCTAAACTACTGACAGTTTTCAAAACCAATGGAATAGGATATCTCTATGAAATGCCATTGTTCAAACTACCAATTTAAGCATAGTAAAATGTATATTTATCTACTAATTTTTCAGGTAAATATTTTTAATATCTTCTAATACTTCCTTCTTTTCATGGGGAATTGTTGGCGAAGTCTTTACATATCATAGCATATAAGATGTACTGACATACGATATTATTATAGCAGTTCTCAAATTTTCTTCAGATAAAGAACAGGGCTGCCATCTTAAAAATAAAAATTGTACTGCCACCTTTACTGAAGAAATAGGAAAAGGTTGTAAATTGTACAAAAGAAATGTGACAAATCCATTGGTCATGGAACTCTCACATAGGAAGAGAGACATGAGAGAGTGGTGTGCTTAAGGTTCAACAGCCTCTGACAAGATGACAATAGCTAAAATTAGCACGAAAGTTTCTCAGAAAGATCTATACATAACTTTGCTTATTATGAAAACTATATACAAAAAAAAAAAAAAATCAAGGGTTTTGGGATCTACTCAGATGTCACAATAGTGGATTAGAAAGAAGTTCCCTGTTTTACCTGAGCAAACCAAACTAACTCCAATCATACCTTAAACACTTCCAATCAAAAGTTTCAAAACGTTTAATAGGACAAATTAGGATGTACCTCAGCACTTTTGATTTGAGCTTCCTTGATGATATGAAGGGCTAAGTTGGTTTTTCCAGATGCCTCTTGCCCACAAATTTCATTGATTCTACCCTGTAAAGTGCAGAGGAAACCTTTTACAACAGCTGTAATGACACCACACTTATTTGCAACTAAACCTAAACTTGAGATCAAATCATCAAACATAGGATCATTGGCAGTCTTCCACTTCCATCAAATTCAACTTTTCATATTGTTAGCCTACCAAATATTCTAATACCATTAGGTATTTCACACCATACGACAAATGATCAATATTCAAAAAAAAAAAAATTAATTAAAAGATATAGCACAACAGAGAGTTTCATTTGAGTTATTCCAATAACCAAGAAGCAAAGACAAACAATCAATAACACATGACTCAAGTTACTGAAACATTGTGCAAATTAGATAATACATGAAATATGAATGACATCATAAATATAAACACGCATCACTCCATTAACCATTACAACACTTAATTCACACCACAATATTATTAAAATTATTTACAATACAAGAGAAAGCTAAGACTTTCCGTGCTGCATGTTATTGCTGAATTAATAAGCCGCAACATTTTAAACCATGGAATCATTAGATGAGTATAAATTGAAGAAAATCCACTGATATTATGAAATGCATATCCAATGGAATCATGACATTGAACATTGAAAATTAAAAATTTAAAAAAAATATCTCACCAGTTGCAATTTTAAGCACAAGGAACATCCCTTTTTGAGATTACAATCCTCCAAGAACATCTGTCTATTTAGAAACAAGAAGCATCAAATATATTCAAAATAATGCCAATTTCACAAAATTATAGATTTCATACTTCCTTGATAATATGACTTTAAATTGCAATCTATGTGTGGATTAATTTGTTTTAACTTTTCAATTTCATATTTTACCATCGCATCCGCTCTAAGAAAGAAAATGCAGACCAAGTAAATTCTTTAACACCATGTTCAGTTCACTTTTAGAGAGAGAAAATGAAAACCTTCTAGCAAAGACGATAATTTTGGGCAATCCCAAATCTTAAGTTTGCAATTTCCAGATATTCCTAAATTGGGTATAACACAAAGGAATTGAAATCAAACAAACCCCAAAACTTCTGCAGCTACACAAACCAAGAAAATCACAATGTCCCTGAGAAGATGGTTCGCAAGTGAAGGTGTAAAGAAACCCATTTTCGTAGGGATTTCCTGAGAAGGTAGAGAAAGTGAGAAACCCATTTCTGATAATTCCACTTTTTGTGTTCTGTTGCTTCTGTAGAGTTCTGTCGTTGCTGTCGTTGTTGAGAATGATGTTCATGGCTTTTCTTCATGCTCTTTCTTTGGAACTTGGTAGTTTTCATTGGCCCAAGCCCAAGCCCAAGATGAACTCTTATGTCTAACAAATCTAACAAATCTGACCTGATGTCTTGGATTGATAAATTAATAGGTTGGGTTAGGTCCAATTTTATTTTTATTATTATTCTAAGCTTAGGTTGGGACGAATTTGACTTGGCGAAATTATCAAAAAAGTAAACGATTTTAACCTACTCTATTGATAATTTGAAAATTATATTTTTAATTTGTTAGTTTGGTTTGTTTTGAATTTTAAGACTTAGTTGGAATATGATGCTCAATTGTGTAAATTGCAATTATATATTAAACAATGAGTCCAAAATTTATTTGGAATATGATCATGCTTCTTGTTATTATTACTTAGAAGCTAACGGAAAAATGAAAATTAATTTGTATTACTAGATAGGATTTGTAAGGTCACAATTTTCACCTATCCCCAATAGTGAGAAGAGAATAGGCCCAAAAAGCCTAAATACAATGAAATTTGTAGAGAGTGAGCTTTTAATCTAGGTTCTGAGGATATTGGATCACAAAAATGATGGGCTCAATTCCACTTTACACACAAGGAAAAGTTTATATGATAGAATCAGTCTTCGGACGTAAGCTGAGGATGATTTATATTATCTTTCTTGGTTCCTTTGAAAAATATATTACAATTCTGGATTTTTATGTCGCTCTCTCTTTTTCTAAACATCCCTTCTTTCTTTTATGCCTTCCTCTTTCTTCCCTTCTTCTTTCACGTTTAGTGTGCTGGTCCAGATACTTGTCTCATCCACCGCCCCTTCAGTCTCTGGAGGCAGGTGTCAGGCTCAACCTCTGATCCTCAGGTATCACTTCCCCATTAATGCCGTCAGGCCAGCAGCTGCTGAACATTCAATGCGGGGGCGGTGGTAACAGCTTTTTCTTAGACATCTCACCGCCCTTTTCTCTTATCTTCTTCATATACCCTGTTTACCCTTACCTATAGAATTTTATGTAATATTGTCTGTTAATGTTTAATCAGCCCTTTTTCCTACCTCGGCTTCATGTATCCTCGGACCTACTCTTCCTTGGACCACCTTCTTTGGATATATTTGATCTGACATTATCTCTTATTTTTTTTAGTATTGCTTCGTAAGTTGACTTTCTCACATCCTCAGACCATCCAGTGTCCTCGGATTAAGCCTCTAGCCCAATAAATACTCTTGGGCCACTTCCGCACATATTCCTAGGTCCATTAACCCTTCAACATTAATAATGAGAATAGTTCCCGTTAATAAAGTATTTGGTTATACTAAATCTAGTAGCCCTCAACACTACAAGCCAAAGACTTGATTAAAAGATCCCTAATAAAAGTTTCATAAACCCAAAACTTTTAAACGAGGACATACTTTTTCATAGCTTTTAGATGTCTTAGTTGATTATGATTAACTTATGACTTATTAAGAATTTATCCTCCTAAAAAATGAGCAGAACTAGAAGAGGGGAAAGAATTTGCACATACCTAAACATCCTCTATGCCTATGTGAATATTAATCACTATGGTAAGAGGTTATACTTGCCATGTCTTTACTAGTATCTTCCAAGAATTTTTAATACAAGCTATGACAATTTCAATCTTCAATCATCTTAGGACTGTGAGACTATGCAATCCCCTCCAATAGAGATGACAGCGTTGGATGTATGAAACTCAAAACTTACAAAATGAATTAATATTGGGAAGTAGCAATTGAAGGGTAAAGCAAACATCTTGCTTGGTAGCCTTCCACTTCTATCACCATTAAGCTTTTCACAGAGTTGGATTTACCAGAATTTTCAAAGTCATTAGCTAATTCATACCATATGGCTAAAAAGATCAAATTACCACAAATAGTAATAAAAAAAATTGAATAAACATATAAAACACACAAAAGTCTCATATGGGTAACTCCATACAAGTAGAGAAAAACACACAATAATAAATATATCTCTTATGATACTAAGGCATTAGAAAATTGAAAAACCTAAGCCCTTCCCCAAAGTAAAGCCATAGCCAAACATTGTTGGAGGCTTGACTCCACATACTACATAAAACACTAATAGCCAATCTAAGAAGCATTGGTCAAAAAACTATTTTGCAGATTTAGGACAATAAACAAAGCAAACCTGAACATAGTGATAGATATAACTGATCCTAAAGACTCATAAATGATGCTTTCTTTGATCATTAAGATTACTATAATATTGCAACAAAGAGTTATAATTCATTATAAAGTATTCAAAATTATTTTACAAGATAAACCAACCCAGAATAATAGGAGATTTAACTTTCCTAACAGTTTAGTCCCAATACAGACCAGAGAGACCCAATTCATCTTAGATAATCCATTCAAAAGGCATTTTCACTTGAAACAACTCAAATTGTTAAGATCTGCAAATGCTTAATTCGCATCAAGAGCAACACTAGTATTTGTAGAGCTAGATTCTTGTAATCTCAAGTGCAAAGATCCCTCAAGTCACTTCATGTGTTCAAAAGTGGCTAGGTAATTTGACACCAACCATATATGAGTATAATTCATCTATTCAAGAATATGACATTGATACTCTTTTTTCTTTCAAATGACTGTCTTCTTAAGATCATGCTATCTTATCAAGGATTCCATCATTTTCGAACATATATTGTCCAGCTTCAGGTCTGTGACTAGAAACTTCCCCATCTATGAAGTAGTTGCTTTCATCCTTGATGATGACTCCATGTTCACAAGCCAGTTCTTCAGACTTAAGAGCAGAAGCCTCTGCCAAATTGCATCCCCCATTCAGCCTTTTTACTAAAAGATGCCAGATTACTTTTCAACTCAGTTGCATGCATACCCCAAAACTAGTTACCTGAAAAGTAAGAAATTATTCGAAGGGAAAAAGTTAAAACAATACAATATTACCTCATTGACCAAAGAGGAAACAGGTAAATTAAGATGATAGTGAAAACAAATCATTTATCCAGTGCACAATCATCTTACTAGAATGCTTGGTGCTCTTGGCACTGCCAGTTTACATGAGCTTCTGACCATGGAATGCCTCATTATATGTTCAGTTGATAAATAAATCATTTACCTGAATAAAATGGAACAAAATTACTGAAATATGAAAATCCATAAATAATATTGTACAAAAAAGATTTCAGTCCCTTTTCTTGTCCTTGATAAAATTTATTCATCCATCTATAATGTATTCAAGAGCTTCCATAACCAAATTTCATGCAAAGATCAAATAATTGTCAACAAAAGCAATAGCCTTTTCAGTATTTTGACATAATTTTCAAGGAAATGCATCTAGGAAGATTTATTAAGAGCCCAATCATCTTACCCAAATACTAGGCTATCTTGGCACTGTCAGTTTGCATGGGCTGCTCACTGTGAAATGTCTCATTTATATTTATGCTTCAATGGCTACATCAATCTTCTTTTTTTCTTAATTACCTTTTGTCTTAATCTTTTGCTTCAGTTTATGATCTGTCTTCATGTTGTTAAGAAGACTAAAGAAAATTCAGACATTGACACCATCAATCACAAAGTGACACCATGCACTTGAAACCCCATATGCACAAATTCACCAAGAAAAGTGGATGCCCTTCTTATTATATGATAAAATATGTCTATATAGACATAAATGAGACAATATATTTCAAGGTTACCACTAATTCAATAGAAATATGACCCTTAATATTGAAACTGTGACTTTCGCAAGAAAAATCTATAGGAAGAGGGTAGCAACCAAAAATTTGGTTCATTGTTTCAAGTTGGTAGATACACAACTATGAAGTTTTCTCTAATGTTCTTATACACACAATGACAGTACAATTAATAGAACACAACTGCACAGAGAAACAATCTCCATGAAAAGGTGAGGTAGAAGTGAGGTGAATATTTATTCAAAAAGATAAATGTTTACTCCTAAAGTGACTGGCAGCATGACTTTTTTAAAAATAATATTTCTCTAAGAACCTCGCAAGCTTATTAATGCCCCTTATTATCAAAAGTGACAGAAGGTTGACCTTATCCTCAATCTGGAGCAGTCATGTTCTTATCATCCTCAGTCATAAAACTGCATAGAATTTCATTGCATCCCCACCACAGGTGACCTCATCCATATGTCCAAAACGTTGCCATGATTTTGGACTTGATTGGACCTGGAAATAAAAGGTAATATGGGCAGGTAAATGGATTTCCACCATGCTACAACTGATAAGATACAGCTTATAACTTATAAACAAGGAGGTTAAAAATGACTAGATATATTGTCTTCAACCTGGTGAAGAAAATTTATGAATGAGATTGGTAGAATGAGGAATGAATTCTTGTAAGTTCTTGTGTTATTATTCATGATTGTACATCTTGGAATGTGCCACCTATCATATGATCCCAGACTCCAAGTTCACATTGGAGGAGAAGGGTAGCAACCTGAAAAATCCAAACATGCGGGATGGTATTAAAGCATAAGAATATTGAGAAAGATAAATATTGAGAAAGATAATAACAGAGTACAAATAACTCAACACACTTTTCTTGTCTACATTGTGTAAGTTGTAATAATATAGGCTCCAATGATGAAACAAACTGCAAACCCAATCAATATAGGTTAACATACGGAGATTTGGCCACATATAGTTGTTGGGTATATTTTCTTTAAATGACTAAAAAAGATGATGATACTGACAACTCTACAGTTGCAATTCTAGTCAATGTGTTAATGAAACTTGAACAACTAATACCACAAACATTTAAAGAGCACTCCAAGGCAACAACTGCCATATCAAATCTAATGTACACCCAAAAAAGGGAAAAAAAGAAATTTTTTTTTAAAAAGAAAAAGAAAATGGAAAATCCGAACATGCCAATCACTAAGTGTGGTCTTATAAATTTGTGCTTATAGTATACACACAAGGTTCATTAGTACTCATTTTTTCAAATTCTAGTGGACCTCTCAGTAGGATTCGAACCCAGATGAAATTCTGACTATCTGTCAGAGAAAAAAGAACGAATGGATCTTGTAGGATTCCTAACTATCATTACCATCTATGGAGTGAACTGGTAGCAAGATCCTCCATTACTAATAGACAACACCAATAAATATCCATGCTGCTATTTATATTCATAAGATGCCTAATTCTAAATTGCCATCACTATTATGGTGATGCAAGTAGTTTTAATATTCACTATTACATGTTGCTAAGTACAAAGTATTAATAATTGTGGCTTAATAGTTGTTAAACAAATAGAAAACATTTATAAAGAAAAAGTGAGTATTTGGAAAAACCTAACTACAAGAACTAAAAGATAGTAGGAGCTCCTATCCATAACAATTGACAAAGCAGCATCAAATGATGTGATATGGCTTGGTCCTGCATTCTTGAGCAAAAGATCTGGAGATAGTCATATCTAGTGTGTCAGGATTAATTGCAGAATGGGCTTCATCTATGAGATTATAAATTAAAATTAAGATATTGGGATATCAAACAATGGATTAACAACAATTCCATTGTAAATATATCTTATGAACAACTAGAAAAGTTAGAAATTTACAATAAAAAGTTCACAAAAAGAGCTGTCTTGCCAAAATATTAGTCTTAACAAAAGCTACGCTAAACATAGCTGATAAGATAATTTTTAAAAGGTTAAACAACTGACAGTTTCCAAAACCAATGTGATATCTCTATGAAATGCCATTGCTCAAACTACCAATTTAAGCATAGTAAAATGTAAATTTACGTACTAATTCTTCAGGTAAATGTATTCAATATCTTCTGATACTTCCTTCTTTTCGTGGGGAACTGTTGGTCGAGTCTTTACATATCATAGCATATAAGATGTAATGACTTACAACATTATTATATCAGTTCTTAAACTTTCTTCAGATAAAAAACAGGAGCGTCATCTTTTTCTTTTTTCTTTTAAAAGTGCCACCATAAATGAAGAATACATATAAAAGTTATAAATTGTGCAAAACTAAATGTGACAAATCCATTGGTCATGGAGCTCTCACATGGGAAGAGAGACATGGGAAGAGAGACATGAGAGAGAGATGTGCTTAAGGTTCAACAGCCTTTGACAAAATGATAATAGCTAAAATAGGCATGAAAGTTTTAAAGAAGGATCTATAAGTAGCTTTGCTTATTGTGAAAACTATATATTAGAACAATCAAGGGTTTTAGGATCTATGTAAATTGACTTATAAGATTTCACAATAACGGGTTAGAAAGAAGTTCCCTATTTACCTGAGTAAACCAAACTAATTCCAATTATACCTTAAACATTCTGATCAAAAATTTTAAGAGGACAAAATAAGGATGTACCTCAGAACTTTTGGTTTGAACTTCCTTGATGACATGAAGGGCCAAGTGTTTTTTTTCCAGATGCCACTCACCCATAAAGTTCATAGTTCTACCCAGTAAAGTGCAGAGGAAACCTTTTACCAAAGTTGTAATGACTCCAGACTAACCTAAAATTGAGATCAAACCAATAAACAAATGATCATTAGTAAAATATAAAACTCTTTATATATAGTTATAGGCTGTAATTCCAAATTTTCATCAAGAAACACTTATCAGCTGAGTACTCATAAGCGTAATAAGTGTCAACAATGAAAATGTAAGCTATACATCATCAACATTATCCATGCAAGTAAAGCAAAGTAAATAACATAGTACACCATGCATGCAATAAGAATGACATAAATAATGCTAATTTTTTCCCCACATCCCACACTACACAGCTCCTAAGGAATTTCTAAACCTTGAGCATGACAGTATAACCTAGCCGGAGGACCATATATTAAAGGCCGGAAACTTGAACATTATATTAATAATCTACAAAAAGTACCAAAAATTAAAAACCTATAGGAAGTATCCAAAGCCTTGAAAATAAAAGTAAACGTACCTAAATCTAGAAATCAATAGTGTTCATTTAGCGGATTTAGCCTAATTAATATCTAGGAAGAATCAAGGTTTTTAAGTGCAAAATGAGATTAAAAAAACATAGCCTTCACACACAAAATTACATATATCTTCTCTGGTGTTCAACGAGTACAAAAATTGAAGTTTGTTTTTTTAGGATTACAATAACTATGGATTGAATAGTTAAGGGTTTGGAAATTTTTGAAGAAGCTATGCATATCACCACCAAACATGTGGCAAGCAGGAAATTTTTGCTTCATCAAATATTCACCTTTGGTAATCCTCCAAACCTCAGAGCTATAGCAAGTTTTCATGAGCCAGTAGATATCACAGGTAAGCTAGTAGATATCACAGGTGCATGTCGTGAGTTAAAAAACCATTGCAATGACAACGTAGATTCTCTACCAAAATCAACAGCAAGTTTTGAGAGAGCCACGAATGACCTACGAGAAAAACCAAATCAATCAAGTGCACACAGGTGAGACACTAAGCTACTTTAATGGCTAATTCAATGTCTTTCTTTGTTGCTTTCACATGATCATGGATTTTTTTACATTCAAACTCTGAAATCTCACCAGGAAAAGAAGTTTTAAGCTAAAGGAATTCCTTTTCCTTAGAAGAATATTCCACGAAAACCTGACAAAACTTCAGAAACAAGAGGCATCAATTATATTTAAAATTGTGTGAATCTCAGCAAACAATGCAGGCCAAATTTTCAAGCAACTTATACACAATACTCACCAATATCTCCTTGGCATTATCATCTTGATTTTGAACAATCTTCAGTCTTCAGTCCTCTTTGGGCATTAAGGCCACTCAATAGATATGACAACTTTGGGTGTTTAAAATACCAAATTTATAAAACAAATTGACATTCGGAACCAACAATTGATGGCTAAAGCAAACTTCTGGGTAGTATTCCACTTCCATAAAATTAAAATTTTCACATTGTTGGCTTACCAGATATTCTAATGCTATTAGTTATATTACACCACATGAAAATAATTTCAAACTTCAATTTTTTTTTTCAATTAAATGATAAAGCACAACAAAGAATTTCATTTGAATAATTCCAATAACCAAGAAGCAGAGACAAACAATCAATAACACACACATGACTCAAGTTACTAAAACATTGTGCAAATTAGATAATACATGAAATACAATTGAAATCATAAATATAAACACACATCACTCCATTAATCATTACAAACACTAAATGCACACCACAATATTATTAAAATTATTTACAATACAAGCGAAGGCTGAATACAAGAGAAGGCTGAGACTTTCTGTGCTGCATGTTATGGCTGAATTGATAAGCTGCAATGTTTTAAAGCATGGAATCATTAGATGAGTATAAATTGAAGAAAATCCACTCATACTAAGAAATGTAAATCCAATGCAATCACTCACTAGATTGAACATTGAAAATTAAAAATTAAAAAAATATCTTACCAGTGGCAATTTTAAGCACAAGGAACATCCTTTTTTGAGAGAACAATCTCCCAAGAACATCTGTCAATTTAGAAACAAGAAGAATCAAACATATTTAAAATAATGCCAATTTTACAAAAATATAAATTTCATACTTCCTTCATAATATGAATTTATAATTTTAAGTTACACATGGGTCAAGTTTTATATTTTTGCATTGCATCTACTCCTAGTAAGAAAATACAGGCCAAATAAGCTCATTAACACCATGTTCAGTTCACTTTTAGAAAGGGGAAATAAAAAGATTACAAGATTTTAAAATTTTCTCCCATCAAAGACAATAACAGAGTTCACAATTTGTCTACTCTTCTATTCTCCATAGACTCATTCTTTAAAACCAAAAAAAAAAAAATTATCTTTTTCATCCCATAAAATACTTTTTTTTCAATTTGTTTCTATCTTAAATGATTATTGCCCTTTTGTTAAAAAAAAAACAAAAAATCTGTCTTGGTTGGTTGTTTTTTATTGTGATTTAATTCAATAAATACAAAAAAAAAAAAAACAAGAATAGAGTTCATAATTTGTCTACTCTTTTATTCTCCACAAACTCAAATCTTTATAACAAAAAAATTACAAATTATCTTTTACATTTCATAACTTATTTTTTTCCAATTTATTTCTATCTTAAATTATGAACGAAAGAAAAGTAGGAAAAAAAACCATATTATTGCTATAATATGTATTACCCTTTTATTTTTAAAAAAGAAAAAGAAAAGTAGAAACGATTTCTTGGTTAGCTGTTGTTTATTGTGATTTAATTCCACAAACAGACTTTTAGGTTATAGTAAGATCGAAAAACAGAGCATATGTAGAAGAGATGAGGAAGAAAGATTTTAGCCCTTACCTAATAAAAACTGAATTCGACCATCTTGCCCCAATCTTTGCTGACCTCTCGCTCATAATCTCTCCTCAATCCAGGACAATGCCAAATCTTCAGTTCTCTTAGGGCAGTGAGGCGATCCATCCCTTCTGGCAGAGACGATAATTTTGGGCAATTCCAAATCTCAAGCTCGCGAAGAGAACTGAGATCGGGAAGCCACTCTGGCAATACCCCCAAGTAGATACAACTAGAAATATCTAAAAATTGTAGAGTGTTGGCAGATCCTTTAAGCCATTGGGGCAAACTCACTAATTGTGGCAATCCCCAAATATTGAGTGTTCGAAGCCTCGTCGGGTAGTCATCCCCTTCCATTAATTTAAGTTTTTCACAACTTGTAATATCCAGATATTCCAATGCAGTTAAGTGTTTCATACCTTGCGGCAAAGATATCAAGCTTTTACAATTATCGAAGCTCAAGTTGCGAAGGGCGGTGAGGCGTTGGATTCCTTCATTAAAACACTCTAGTCTATGACAGCTGTTAAAGGACAAATGTCGAAGAGAAGGCATGCACTCGATTCCGTTGGCGGGTAAACGCGTTTGTTTTGTGGTTATCCCAAAATATCTGAGGCTAACCATCTTTCTTATATCCCTTGGCAACTCTTCAAGATCTACACAATCCCTTAGTATCAAAGTTTCCAAATTTTGTAGGTCGCAAATGGAGTCAGGCAATTTCTTTATATTCTTATTTCTATTTAAGTTGAGATATCTCAAATGCTTCAAAGTGCTAATTGAGCTTGACAATGTTTCCAACGTTGAATATCTTAAATTTAGCAATCGTAGGTGCTTAAACCTTGAGATGCATGTTTCCACCAAAGATTCATTAATATTAATATTATCATAATGGCCCCAATCATCAAATGAAAAATTAATAGTCCGCATGTTGTTACTCAACTTGTGTAAAAAAGTAATGGTTGCATCAACACCCCACTTATGGTCCAAAATTGAAACGTGTCTAGCCTTTTCAACATTGTTGGTATTCTTAGTGTCTTCAATTAAGAAATAATCATTTTGTGCTACACATAATGAAAGATCATGTAACAGATCATGCATTTTAAATGACCAACTAATAGTGTCATAGATTTTAACTTCTTGAAAGAAAGATCTTGATAACAACTCTTTAAAATATTGTTCTCCAATATCTTCCAACTCTTCAGTACTTTTGTTGGACTTTTTGAGGAGCCCATTTGCCATCCAACACTGAATTAACTCCCGACTATTATATCTAAAATCCTTTGGATACAATGAGCAATAAGCAAAACATTGTTTCAAGTACGATGGCAATTTATTGTAACTCAGTCTTAATGCCGGTAAAATGTCATTTTCCTTTTGCTCCAGTTTCCATATCTCATTATCCTTTATGGAGATCCAATCATGCTCCTCGGTTTTAGAATAAAGTAAGCTCCCTAAAGTCTTTACAGCCAAAGGAACGCCTTTGCATTTTTCCACTACTTGTTTTCCAATCTCTACTAGTTTTGGAAACTGTTCATGCTCTCCTTCATTGAATGCGCATTTTATGAACAAGGACAAACAATCCTCGTCTGGAAGACCTTCTAGGTCATGGATTGGTCCGGGAGCCATGTTTGAGGCAACTTTTTGAGAACGTGTAGTGACGAGAATCTTACTTCCTTGTCCTCCTATTAACAAATTCTTAAGGCGACTCCATTTGTTACGATCCTCACTCCAGACATCATCCAAAACGATAAAAAATCTTTTTTCCTTTAAAGTACTTCTTAAACTAGCTTGCACTAAATCCATACTCATATTCTCACTACTTCCACCACCTGCAGACTTTAGGATTTCTTTTGCTAATTTTAAAACGCTAAAGTCTTCTGAAACACACACCCATATTCTGAGGTCAAAATTTGTAGCTATCCTTTCATCATTATACACCCACTGAGCAAGTGTGGTCTTGCCCAGACCTCCGATTCCCACTATAAAAATCACAGAAACATTACTATTGTTCCCTGGGTGCATCAAAAGATCTACTATCTTTTGCTTGTCATCAACCCTCCCAATAACATCAGAATCAGGAACAAAGGAGTGGGTCATCTCCCTCTCCCTGTGCACAATATTTTGATCTTCAGACCGCTCCTCAAGATTAAATCGAGCTCTATCCTTTTCTAGCTCTTCCAAACTCTCTCTTATCCCCTTTATTTTATGGCTCATTTTACGACCGAAACCAAGTAGGTTAAGAGCAGAATAAGAAATGGAGTCACGTACCTGATCCCAAGTGTTTCCATATGTTTTCACCACTTGCCTCCGTAGAGCTTCACACTCAAACTCATCCAGCACGTCTGTCGCATCATGAAAGACATCTTTGAGCTGCCCCAACCAGACGATCAAGCCTGGGTTTTTCACTTGCTTCTCCTCGGCATCAAGCAGCACAGCTTGGATGGTGGACATGGTGCGCTTAAGCTTTTTCATATCTTCGGAAATGCCCCCTGCCGAGCAAATCTCTTGGAAAGCATAGGTCCCTATCTTGTCAATGACGTTTGATGCAATGGAATAGACCAACTCCGTCATGTTCTTCTTTGAGGTGGAGGAAGAAAGGAGTTACGATTGCTTGTGACTTTGTTAAATGAGAACGTTGGTTTTGCAGTGGAATTGGTATGGGTGTGGACAAATATTTTGTTGCGTAGGAAAACTTAAAAGACGAAGAGAGAGAGAGAGGCCAATAATAAGAGAGGAAAGTGTAATGTTTCTTCTTCACAGTTTCTTTGCACGCTTTGTTTCTTTCGGTCAAAGTCAGTGCTTCAAATTTCAAAAAAGGTTGTGCTTTAGTGATTTACTTTTTGACAAATGCGTACTAAATTCCAAAGTGATTTTCTTAAGATATCTAAAATGGTTCAAAGTACCAATACAACGTTTCTAACTTAAAGTTTCAAAAGACAAAGTACAATTATTTTATTTTTACTCGTTATATTTTTAATTATATTTAGAAATTTCAATATACTATTCCAGTTATTTTTTAACTTCATTTATAATATATTCAGTAAAAATTTAAAATTTAATATTATATTTAATAAAAAAATTTCAATTTTAATTAAATAAATTATTCTCCAAGTGACTCTTAAGGCAACAACAAGAAATAAATTTTTTTATTTTTTCATCAAAGCTGAGCTTAAAATCATTTCCAAGTCACCTCATCATTAGATTGGAGGTTTCTTAGAAATTTCTTACATAAAATGCCAAACTCTTACCATGGGAAAGAGTAACCAAGCACTGCATCTGCATTCTGCTCCAGAAAATTAAAGCTTTGTCCACCGTCCCCACCCTCCACTCTCTCTCTCTCTCTCTCTCTCAAATTATTGAGCTCGAAAAAGAAGATGAACCAACTGTTGACAAAGACTAATAAGAAGCAATATATAAAGGCCCTCTTTTCGAAACGTGAGAAGTGTCGGCTTGTATTATTATTGAAAAATGTTAACAAGTACCGGTATTATTTGTTACGGTTTTTTTTGTTTCACTTAAAAGAAATTAACAAAAAAGAGTAAAATAAAATTACCAAAAACTGAAATACGGTCAACAGTTAAAAAAATTACCCAAAAGTTTACACAAAATATGTTGTTATGGTGCCGTCAAGACAACCCTTATTATTGGTATGTAAGTGTGAACCCCTCTTTTCTTTTTTCCGCATAGATAAGATAAACCAAAGTGATGAACATCACCAGGAACATAGGCCAATAATTAGAAGATAAGGACATACCCTTGCTTCTTCTTCTTTTTTTTCTTTTTTAAATATGATAGAATTTAAACTTTGCTCCGTGATAATTGAGCTTTCATGTTTCATGTTTCTTTACACTTTTATTGCAGTGAATCAAAATAACTAGCCTTTTTCATTTTGTGCATTCTCAATTTCATCTTTATGATTATTTTAAAAATAAAAAATAAATTATCTCTATACATCTTACGTTACGCAAATTACTCTTAACAGTGGCACTAAAAATAATACAATAACACTAATAGCCAATATACAACAAGCATTGGAACACTATTTTGCAGATTTAGTACATCAAAGGAAATAAAACAATGAATCCAAATGACAGATCACTCTCTAATCATCTAGAATTACAAAAAAAAAATTTCTTTTTTAAATAATATAAATAGTAAGTTGTAATAATAAAAGCTCCATTGACAAAAAATCCTGCATGACCCAAACAACATAGGTTTGACTGATGGAAATATAACAAATTAACCAAATTATATCTTGTTGTAAGTGCATTTGGCATCAATTTATTTAGTTTTTTTTTTTGTTAAAATATGATAAATTATATTTATACTTTAAAAATGTGAGCAAAAATAAGGTCTTAACAAATTATACATAAAAGTTACTCGTAATAGCTAAAAATTTGTCAAATAAGTTGTAGGCAAACTATTGAACCGGAAGAGGATGACCAAAACTATTCACAAAGACTAGTAAAAAAAAATTACTATAGTAAAAGAACTTTTCTAACTTGTCAAAAAGCAAATAAAAAGAAGTTATAATTTGTCGGTTTGTCCTCTTTTTGCGGGAAGTGTCGGCATGTGTGATTAATTTTTCACCAAACCACTTATTCTCAGTTATCTAAAAAGGTATTTATATGATTGATACAGTCTGTTTCTAAAAATTAAAAAAACTGGAAATATTTTTTTAATTCTCAAAAAAATATATTTGAAAATAAAATACATATTAATTGAACTCATTTGTAAAGATTTTGTACAAAATAATTAAATATTTTTTCAAAGATTAAAAAAATATTGACAACTTTTATAATTTTTAAAAAAATATTTTTAAAAATAAAATACATAATGTATGGAGCACACATTACTGGACTCAATTTGCAAATACTTTTCTAACTTGTCAAAAAGCAAATAAAAAGAAGTTATAATTTGTCGGTTTGCCCTCTTTTTGCGGGAAGTGTCGGCATGTGTGATCAATTTTTCACCAAACCACTTATATCTAGTTATCTAGAAAGGTGTTTATATGTTTGATATAGTAACTTTGTAAATTTATATACGAAAATGTTAATGAATAATTTAAAAATATTTGTTAATGAACAATTTTTAAAAAAAATTATGAGACAAAAAAAATTTTTATAATATTTTTTATTTTCTTTATAAGTGGTGTGAAAATTTTACTAAAATGAGCTTTTAATAATTGTCTAAAGAACACTTTTAATAAAACCTATTTATAAATTTGGTGTTAATTATAAATTTATAAGCAGCACAAATGTATATTTATTAGCAGCACAAATATGCTTGGTTTTGTTTTTGTGACTATGGTTAAGTAGGGGTGTTTGTTCAACCCATTAGTTTTAGAGCACTAGTATTGGAGGGTGTAAACACCCTCCGTGGCTATTTTACAACCTAAGAGAGTAAAAACTCACTCCATTCGAGTTTGTATACCTAAAAAAATTTACAACCTATGAATAGTAAGGTTGCACCTTACCATTCATAAGTTGTAAAGAAAAAAATAATATTTAATTTTGTAATTGTGTGTGAAGAGAAAAAGATAGTAGGAGGAAAGAGAGATAAAAATACTTTTTATTATTTTATTAAATAGTTTATATTATTTTATTAGCTTGTATATAAAAATAAAAACTGAGATATATGCAAATTTTTTTTTTTTTTTCACCGTCCAATGCTAGTGCTCTCTTTGGGTTGGTTTTTCATGACTTGAGTTTTTATCTTTTATTATTATTTTTAATTTTAAACTCAGGATAGGTCAAGTTTGGGTTAGCAAAATTTTCAGCCCAACTAACTCAACTCAATCCACACAATTAATAATCTAAAAAATACAAGCCGATCTTTGAACTTTTATAGTGTACCAGTATATGCAAGATGAATTCCTTAAAAGAATACAAATGAGAAAAATAAAGAGAGAAAGAAAGGAAAACTTAGAAAGTAACTTCTATTATCTAATTATGATGATAGGTACAAGAAAAAACAGACAAATAAAATCCTTTGTAGATCCCATTTCATGGATAGTTTTTTTTTTTTTTTTTTGAGTTAACATGGTTAGTTGATGCCTTTGTCCAAATTTACTTTTATGAGTTATGTTAGGTTTATCATATATTTTACTATATAGTGCTTACCAAAAAAAAATACTTGTATATTAAAGAAAATCACAATATTCACCTATGCACAATATTATGATTTACTTTTCCTTGCACCGATTCACAATATCCTAGGATTTACTTCCTTACGCTAGTGTAGAAGTTTCTTGGAAATTCTTACATAAAATGCCAAAGCCAAATTACGCGCTCTCCTCCTGAAAATATTTGCACCCAGTCCCCAACCCTCCCTCTATCTCTCTCTCAAATTATTGAACTCGAAGAAGAAGCAGAAGATGAACTAAAGCTGTTCACAAGGACTAATAAAAAACAATGGGTCTGTTTGGATAGAATTTATTGCTGAAAATTGAAAATTAAAAACTGAAAACACTGTAGTAAAATAATTTTAAAATGTGTGAATAGTATTGCGGAACCCATTTTTAATGAAAAAGTGGCTGAAAAGTGAAATTTGTGGGTCCGTAAACAGTGCACGAATGTGGCTGGGAAGGAAAAAAAAAGGAGCCCAGACGCTGGACGTGGACGCACTATCCAAACACATTCAGGGTCTGTTTGGATAGAACTTATTGCTGAAAACTAAAAATATTGTAGCAAAATAATTTTGAAATGTGTGAATAATACCGCGGGACCCATTTTTAATGAAAAATAGGTGAAAAGTGAAATTTGTGTGTCCGTAAACAGTATACAAATGCACTGTTCATGGAAGACTTGGTCAACAACTGTGGCTGGGAAGAAAAAAAAAAAAAGAGCCCAGACGCTGGACGTGGACATAGACGCACTATCCAAACACTTTCTCAATATAAAAAAACAACTTTTCTATCTTGTCAAAAAGCATATATAAAATAAATTATAGTTTGTCGGTTTGTCCTTTTTTGGAACACGGGAAGTGTGGCGTGTGTTATCAAATTTTCGACCAAACTACAAAGTTATCTTCGAGGGTGTTTCCATTAGAAGTGAGGCTCATCTAATTAGCATCTTTTAACGCTTTATCTTATCTCCTATTTTAACCGAAAATTTATTAAAATAATATAAATAATTTATTGAAATAATATAGGATAAGTTTAACTACGAGTCTATAATTCTTGCTTAAAAAAATTAACATAATTACATATTTTGAAATTTTAATTATGTAAGATTGCATATTCTTTTTGGACGTTTCAAAAGGATAAACACTTTGCTTGTTTACTTGAAAAATGAAGCCCAAATGAACTTCAAACATAGATTAAATTCAATTGTGGTTCTTCAAATTTTAAGTTTGGATTTAATTTGTTTGCCTACAACTTATTTGACAAATTTTTAGCTATTACAAGTAACTTTCATGTATAATTTTTTAAGACCTTATTTTTGCTCACATGTTAAAAGTACAAATATAGTTTATCATATTTTAACCAAAAAAAAAAAAACTAAATAAATTGATGCCAAATGCACTTGCAACAAGATATAATTTGGTTAATTTGTTATATTCCTTAATATAAAATTTTTCCATTCATTTAATTCAAAATTTATGCCTCAGTCTAATAAAATTAGCACATTGCCTATCAGGCCATCACCGAAATAATGAGTGCAATGAGATCAAAAAAAAAAAAAAAATTGAAATGGCATTAAAGTCATCATTCATGCATGGGTGTGGGTGTGGGTGTGGGTGTAGGTGTATTCATTATTTGTCACTAGGTCTCAACTCCGTCATGTTTATTTTGGTGATTGACAATACATAAATCTCGTTGGAGTAAGACATAAACCTTGAACTAAATATATCAATGAAGCTAGTAATCTAATTATTAATTATTAGCTTTTTCAGATGGCTGGAAAATTGGAAATGCCCCATTACCATAGCTTCTGCATGACCATTTCTAAATTTCTGCAATTGAAAACGCCAAACTCCATAATTTGAATAGTGCTTATATCACAAATAATTTGCAATATTTATCCAAAAGACACTTATGATTAAGGTATAATTTGATGAATTTGTTTTATTTCTCTTGAATATGGAATACATTTTCAAAAAAATTTGTTACGATTTTATGAGATTTCAACAAATACGTCAACTGTGGCCTATTTATCGGGTTTATCATTTTGTCAAATTCACTGTCATCACCATCTATCACTGACAGGCTAGCATAAAAGTAGATGATCTCCATGCTGTTGTTTTAATGGAAGAGTAATGGAATGGAGGAACCGCTTAAATTCACCAACCACTTTTAGAAACCATGCCCATCAACGATCTTGTTTATTTTTTATGAGTTATGTTAGGTATACGTATATCATATATTTTACTATATAATACCAAAAAGAAAATATTTTTGTATAAGAAAGAAAATCAGAATAATTTCACCGATGAACATCATCAAAAAATAATTTCACCGATACACAGTATTATAATTTACTTTTCCCTGCACCGAGCAATGAATGATGCACAATATTTTATGACATACTTTTCCTTGCACTAGAGTCGAGGTTTCTTGTCTCACTGTCTCGGAAAAAAAAAGAGCGGAGGAGGTTTTTTGAAAATCTCTTATATGGCACACCCATGAGTCCATGACAGTCACCAAAGCCAAAATACGCCAAGCCCATGTCTGCATTCTGCTCCTGACATTGACAAGCTTTGTCCCCCACTTCTTTTCTCTTTATCTCTCTCAAATTATTGTACTCGAACAAGATGAACCAAAGCTGTTCACAAAGACCATTCAGCCAAAAACAAAAAGCTGCTCACAAAGACTAATAAAATCAATATATGAAAGCAATTTTTCTAGCTCGTCAAAAAGCATATAAAAAGAAATTAATCAAATTGTGGTTTGTCGGTTTGCCCCTTTTTGAAAATGCGGGAAGTGTCGGCATTTGTTATTAAATTTTCACCAAACCATTTATTACCCGGTTTCCACTATAAAAAAAAGAGTTGAAGTGAAGGGTATTTTTATACGCGAATTTCTTAATAAATAGCTGCAAACTTCGATGCAACCCATTAATCCACAGTAATAGTAGGATATGGGTTAATATTTAATGAGATTTGTGTCCTATTTAAATTGATACAGTTCACCCGTTATGTTTGTATCCAACTCCTTGAATCTATTTGACTTTTTTAATTAATAATTCGTTTAAAAACAGGTTATTAGTTAAAATTGAATTTTTTTTTTTAAGTGTGCAAAGTATGCTTGTATTTTGAAAAAAATTTAAAAATATTGAAAAAAAATAAGGTTTTAAAAAACTGAATATAAAAGCTAAAAAATACTAAAAGTTAAAAGCTAAGCGCATGCCAAACATACTCTAAGGCTTCGTTTGGATATAGTTTGAAAACTGAAAATTGAAAACTGAAAACATTGTAGCAAAATAATTATTAAATGTGTGAATAATATTACGGATTCCATTTTTAATTATAAAAAAACTGAAAATTGCGTGCACTGTTTATGAACAGTGCATAAACAGTATGAGTGATGAACAGTGCATCTTGCCCCGGTTGTAATCCGTGTGTAGGAAAAAAAAAAAAAGTTGAAAAACGCTAAACGTTGGACGCGTTTAACTATCCAAACTTAGTCTAAATGTCATTTTACCAAATATAACTTTTAAAACTTTAGATGTATAAACTTATTAGATGTTGTAATTTATTTTCAACATATTGTGATTGATTATTTGTGATATTGAGATATCTTTCAATTTTAAATAGTTATTAATAATACAGTTACTCGTTAGTTCAGAATTTTATTTTTTTAAAAAATTTATTAATTTTATTTTTTCATAGTTGAAATAAATTTGGTTAATACTAAAAAAATTTTTGACTTGTTTTTGTTTTTTTGGCTTTTATAAAATCAAATAAATGGGTTGAAATGACTAACTTTTTTTTAATAAATAAATTATATTAAGGTTGCATAATTTTGACCCGATTAATTAACGTGTCAGGTTGCTTGTGACTTTGTCAAATGAGAACGTTGGTTTTGCAGTGGAATTGGTATGGGTGTGGACAAATATTTTGTTGCTTAGGAAAACTTAAAAGACGAACAGAGAGAGAAAGGCCAATAATAAGAGAGGAAAGTGCAATGTTTCTTCTTCACAGTTTCTTTGCACGCTTTGTTTCTTTCGGTCAAAGTCAGTGCTTCAAATTTCAAAAAAGGTTGGGCTTTAGTGATTTACTTTTTGACAAATGCGGACTAAATTCCAAAGTGATTTTCTACGTAAGTTAAGATATCTCAAATGCTTCAAAGTACCCGGATAACGTTTCTAACTTTAAGTTTCAAAAGACAAAGTACGTTTATTTTATTTTTATTATTATTTATGAATCTTATATTTTTTAATATTATTTATAAATCTCACAATATTATTTTAGTTATTTTTTAATTTTACCTATAATATATTTAATAAAAATACAAAATTTATTAATATTACATTTAATAAAAAAAATTTCAATTTTAATTAAATAAATTATTCTCCCAAGTGACTCTTAATGCAACAACAAGAATTAAATTTTTTTTTTTTCATCAAAGCTTAGCTTAAAATCATTTCCAGGTCACCTCATCCACATGTCCACACATCCATTAGAGTGGAGGTTTCTTGAAAATTTCTTACATAAAATGTCAAAACCATATCACGCATAAAAGTAACCAAGCCCCACCTCTGCATTCTGCTCTAGAAAATTAAAGCTTTGTCCACCGTCCCCACCCTCCACTCTCTCTCTCTCTCTCAAATTATCGAACTCGAAGAAGAAGATGAACCAACTGTTGACAAAAACTAATAAGAAGCAATATATAAAGGTCCTCTTTTCGAAACGTGGGAAGTGTCGGCTTGTATTATTATTAGAAAATGTTAACAAGCACTGTTATTATTTGTTACGGTTTTCTATTTTGTTTCACTTAAAAAAAATTATCAAAAAAAAGTAAATAAAATTACCAAAAACTGAAATACGGTCAACAGTTAAAAAAATTACCCAAAAATATGTTGTTATGGTGCCGTCAAGACAACCCTTATTATTGGTATGTAAGTGTGAACCCCTCTTTTCTTTTTTCCGCATAGATAAGATAAACCAAAGTGATGAACATCACCAGGAACATAGGCCAATAATTAGAAGATAAGGACATACCCTTGCTTTTTCTTTTTTCTTTTTTCTTTTTTCTTTTTTCTTTTTTAAAGATGATAGAATTTAAACTTTGCTCCGTCATAATTGAGCTTTCATGTTTCATGTTTCTTTACACTTTTATTGCAGTGAATCAAAATCACTAGTATTTTTCATTTTGTGCATTCTCAATTTCATCTTTATGATTGTTTTAAAAATAAAGAATAAATTATCTCTATACATCTTACGTTACGCAAATTACTCTTAACAGTGGCACTAATAATAATACAATAACACTAATAGCCAATATACAACAAGCATTGGAACACTATTTTGCAGATTTAGTACATCAAAGGAAATAAAACAATGAATCCAAATGACAGATCACTCTCTAGTCATCTAGAATCACACAAAAATAAAAATGTTTTCTTTTTTAAATAATTTAAATTGTAAGTTGTAATAATAAAAGCTCCATTGACAAAAAATCCTGCATGACCCAAACAACATAGGTTTGACTGATGGAAATATAACAAATTATATCTTGTTGCAAGTGCATTTGGCATCAATTCATTTAGTTTTTTTTGGTTAAAATATGATAAATTATATTTGTATTTTAAAATTGTGAGCAAAAATAAGGTCTTAAAAAATTATAGATAAAAGTTACTCGTAACAGCTAAAATTTTGTCAAATAAGTTGTAGGCAAACTATTGAACCGGAAGAGGATGACCAAAACTATTCACAAAGACTAGTAAAAAAAAAATACCATAGTAAAAGAACTTTTCTAACTTGTCAAAAAGCAAATATAAAGAAGTTATAATTTGTCGGTTTGTCTTCTTTTTGCGGGAAGTGTCGGCATGTGTGATTAATTTTTCACCAAACCACTTATTTCCAGCTATCTGAAAAGGTATTTATATGATTGATACAGTCTGTTTCTAAAAATTGAAAAAATTATAATTATTTTTTCAATTATCGAAAAAATATTTTTGAAAATAAAATACACCTTAATCCAACTTTATAAAGATTTTGTATATAATAATTAATTATTTTTAAAAATATTGACAATTTTTTTAATTTTTTTTAAAATATTTTAAAAAATAAAATGCTTAATATATAGAACACAAATTAATTGGACCCGTAAATACTTTTCTAACTGGTCAAAAAGCAAATAAAAAGAAGTTATAATTTGTCTGCCTGTCCTCTTTTTGCGGGAAGTGTTGGCATGTGTGATCAATTTTCAACAAACCACTTATTCCCAATTATCTAAAAAGGTGTTTGTATGATTGATACAGTAAATTTGTAAATTTATATACGAAAATGTTAACAAATACTTTAATAATATTTGTTAATGAACAATTTTTAAAAAAAATTAGGAGGCAAAAAAAATTTTGATAATATTTTTTATTTTCTTTAAAAGTAGTGTAAAATTTTACTAATGAACTTTTAATAATCATCTTAAGAACACTCATTAGTAAAACTTATTTGCAAATTTGGTGTTAATTATAAATTTATAAGCAGCACAAATATGCTTGGTTTTGTTTTTGTGACTATGGTTGACTAGGGGTGTCTGGTCAACCCATTAGTCAAAGAGCACTAATATTGAAAAGTGTAAATATCCTTAATGGCAATTTTACAGCGTAAGAGAGCAAAAACTTACTGCATTCGAGTTTGTATACTTAAAAAAATTTACAACCTATGAATAGTAAGGTTGCACCTTACTATTCATAAGTTGTAAAGAAAAAAATAATATTTAATTTTGTGATTGTGTGTGAAAAGAAAAAGATAGTGAGAAAAAAGAAAGAAAAAAATATTTTTTATTATTTTATTAAGTAGTTTATATTATTTTATTAGTTTGTATATAAAAATAAAAACTGAGATATATGCAAAATAATTTTATTTTTTTGCATCGTCGAATGCTAGTGCTCTCTTTGTGTTGGTTTTTCATGGCTTGAGTTTTTATCTTTTATTATTATTTTTAATTTTAAACTCAGGATAGGTCAAGTTTGGGTTAGCAAAATTTTCAACCCAACCAACTCAACTCAATCCACACTATTAATAGTCTAAAAAATACAAGCCGATCTTTGAACTTTTATAGTGTTCCAGTATATGCAAGATGAATTCCTTAAAAGAATACAAATGAGAAAAATAAAGAGAGAAAGAAAGGAAAACTTATTGAAGGGGATAAAAATAGGAGACGGATATTTCCATTGAATTTGAAGGGACGGAGAGTATAAAGACGGATTGACACCGTAGGTGACGCGAATAGGACGGTTGAATTTACTGAGTATCTGTCATCTATGAATTAATTGCAGATTCTAGGTTGTATGTCACTTGATATGTTTAAGTCGACTTTTGCTTTATCTCCACGCCAGCGTGCACACTTGAACTTCTTGCATCACACGTTTGAGAAGACTCCTATATGGAAAAGAACTCAAGAAGGAAGTTGTATCCTAAAAGGAAAGGCAATTCGACCCAATATAGATACCCCAGAAATCCAAGCAAATGCACATTCGGAGTAACCGCTGGAAAATTCTTAGGATTCATGGTGTCCCAGCGGGGCATTGAAGTCAATCCAGAGAAAGTCAAAATGATTATGGAACTGTCTCCTCCGAGGACGGTGAAGGAAGTGCAAAGCTTGACAAGGAAGATAGCAGCCTTAAACAGGTTCGTATCAAGAGCGACGGACAAGTGTCTCCCTTTCTTCAGAACACTAAGGAGATCTTCGAATGGACGGACGAATGCCAAAGGGCATTTGAAGAGTTGAAGGTATATCTTTCTGCCCCGCCATTGCTTAGTCCGTCCACGCCAGGGGAGGAATTGTTCCTTTACCTTGCCGTCTCATCAGCAGCGGTAAGTGCAGCTCTAATCAGAGAGGAAGGGAAGATACAAAAGCCCGTGTACTTTATCAGCCAGGCGCTGAGAGGAACAGAAGAAAGATACCCACAGATGGAGAAACTCGCTTTCGCTCTTGTGACTGCAGCTCGAAAACTCAAACCCTATTTTGAAGCACATACCATAAAAGTCCTGATGGATCAGCCCTTGCGGAGAGCGATGAGCAATCCTGAAACTGCAGGACGGATGGCTTTGTGGGCTATCGAGCTGAGTGAATACGATATCCAATACCAGCCACGAACGGCTGTAAAAGGACAGATACTGGCAAACTTCATTGCGGAATTCACTGCAATTGAGGAGCAGGGAGCAGAAGAGACGCCCGCATGGAGAATTCACACGGACGGGTCATCCAACAAGTATGCGGGAGGAATCGGGGTCGTACTCCACACCCAGGAAGGAGATAAGATTGAATGCATGATCCGTCTGGAGTTCCCCACTACAAATAACGAAGCAGAGTATGAGGCCCTGGTGGTAGGATTGGAGCTTGCAATAGCGGCTGGGGCTAGGAAGGCGGTAGTCTACTCCGATTCTCAAATCGTAGCCAGTCAAGTTAATGGGAGCTATGATTGTAGGAATGAACGAATGAGAAGGTACCTCGGGGAAGTGAAGGGTCGAACGAGTGACCTCCAATTCACGATAGTTCAGATCCCAAGAGAAGAAAACCAAGAGGCGGAACGACTCGCAAAGGCTGCTTCGGCCGAACCTATGATCGCCCCAGAGTAGGTATTGTCCTTCGTCTAACATTCATCGCTATTAGATAACGTTCGAATGCAGGAAGTAAGCACTAAAGACGATTGGACGGTTCCAATTGTGATGTACCTCAAGGATGGCAAGCTGCCAGATAGCAAAGAAAACGCAAGGAAATTGAAGGTTAAGGATGCTCGATTCATCCTAATTAAAGACGTCCTCTACAAAAGAGGATTCTCTCGACCATATCTAAGATGCCTTAGCCGTGAGGAAGCAGACTACGTGATGAGGGAAGTTCATGAAGGAATTTGTGGAAACCACTCTGGATCAAGGTCTCTGGTGCACAAGCTACTCCGAACAGGATACTACTGGCCGACAATGCAAAAGGATGCCCATATGTACGTTAGAGCCTGCGATAAGTGTCAACGGTTTAGCAATCTCATTAGACGGCCAACGGAGGAACTCACACCTATGACGGCTCCATGGCCGTTCACGCAATGGGGATTGGACATCATGGGTCCATTTCCAATAGCGGTAAGACAACTGAAGTTCTTGGTGGTTGGTATTGACTACTTTACCAAGTGGGTGGAAGCAGAAGCTCTTGCTACTATCACGGAGAAAAACATTCGCAGCTTTGTATGGAGAAGCATTATTTGCCGATATAGGATCCCAAGAGTGCTCGTTTCAGACAATGGGAAGCAATTCGACACCGATGCATTCTGAGACTTTTGTTCTCAGCTGGGAATCAAGAATCACTACTCATCACCCGCCCACCCACAGGCCAACGGACAAGTTGAAGTCACGAACCGGTCTTTGTTAAAGATTATCAAGACCCGGCTCGAGGGGGCAAAGGGCATATGGCCGGATGAACTACCAAGTGTACTATGAGCGTACAGGACAACGGCAAGAACGCCAACAGGAGAGACACCGTTTCGATTGGCGTATGGTGCTGAGGCCCTCATACTGGCGGAAGTGGAATTAACGAGCTACCGCGTGGAAAGCTATGACGAGAGCAAGAATAATGAAGCATTGTGTCTAGAGCTTGACCTTGTAGATGAGGTCAGGGCAGCAGCAGCACAGAGACTAACGCGGTACCAAGACATGATGGCAAAATACTACAACTCCAAGGTCCGGCACCGGGACTTCAAGGTGGGAGATCTGGTATTACGAAAAGTGCTTGGCGCTACGAAGGATGCATCCCTGGGAAAGCTGGGTCCTAACTGAGAAGGCCCGTACAGAATTATCTCATGGCATAGGAAAGGAACGTACTACTTGGAGACGTTAGACGGAAGGAAATTGGGCCATCCCTGGAACACGGAGCACCTGAAGAAGTATTACCAGTAGTGCAGCAGTCATAAGACATATCTACCGCCTTATTTTCAGTTTAATTTTAAACAGTCATAGTTTTTACTTATTAGAACCCAAGTTTTCTTTTCCATAAACAATTTGGTCTGTTGAACTGATATAATGAGATATGAAATGCATGCTGATGAAAATTTTACAAGTCCACAAAGTGGACGGATCATCCAAAGGATGAAAATTCTTCAAGTCCACAAAGTGGACGGTTCATCCAACAGATGAAAATTCTACAAGTCCACAAAGTGGACGGATCATCCAAAGGATGAAAATTCTACAAGTCCACAAAGTGGACGGATCATCCAAAGGATGAAAATTCTTCAAGTCCACAAAGTGGACGGTTCATCCAACGGATGAAAATTCTACAAGTCCACAAAGTGGACGGTTCATCCAACGGATGAAAATTCTTCAAGTCCACAAAGTGGACGGATCATCCAAAGGATGAAAATTCTTCAAGTCCACAAAGTGGACGGATCATCCAAAGAATGAAAATTCTACAGGTCCACAAAGTGGACGGATCATCCAAAGGAAGAGAATCCTACAAGTCCACAAAGTGGACGGATTATCCAAAGGATGAAAATTCTTCAAGTCCACAAAGTGGACGGTTCATCCAACGGATGAAAATTTTACAAGTCCACAAAGTGGACGGTTCATCCAACGAATGAAAATTCTACAAGTCCACAAAGTGGACGAATCATCCAAATGATGAAAATTTTACAAGTCCACAAAGTGGACGGTTCATCCAACGGATGAAAATTTTACAAGTCCACAAAGTGGACGGATCATCCAAAGAATGAAGATTCTTCAAGTCCACAAAGTGGACGGATCATCCAAAGGATGAAAATTCTTCAAGTCCACAAAGTGGACGGATCATCCAAAGGATGAAAATTCTTCAAGTCCACAAAGTGGACGGATCATCCAAAGGATGAAAATTGACGATCACAAAGTGGATGGATCATCCTAAGAGATGAAAATCGACATAAACGAAGTGAACGAGTTATCCAAAATCAACAAAGTGGACGGGTTTCAAAAAATACATCTTGAAGTCCAGCCCAAATAAAGGACGGACATCTAAAGTTCTTCACAGTAGACGGGTTATCTAAATGAGATAAATGTGCATATAATGTGCGACGGATAATAAGCAACCAAATAGGCAATAAAAGATTCGATAAGTTAAATTGTATAATTACAAACGACGGTTCAACAAAGTTCGCTTACAACGGTAAGAATTTTTACAGATTAAAAGAAAAAAGAAAAAAAAGGGGCATCACTACTCATTCTTTGGCGGAGAGTTCTCAATCATCTGGCCGTCGTTTGGTTGACTTGGAGGAAGAGCTTCACCTTCGTCAGCTGGAGCAGTGACGGCAAACACTTCGTCTGTGCTTTCTGAACGGACGGACTGTGCAAGTGTTTGCCTTTGAGTTTCAATTGAAATATGGGATACGTCCAGATCAGGATACGACGACTTCACCTGACAGATGGCGTCGTCAAATCCGTCAGCAAAGGAGCTCCCAAGCTCTGTCAGAAGGAGGTCGAAGTCGCGATATTCCTGGACGGCTATCTCCTTCGCATTATGGAGTTTAGTCTTTGTGTCCGTCAATTCCTTCTCCTTGTCCTTCAAAATTTCGCGCAAGTGCCCATTCTCCTTCTCCACCTCACCTCTGACCTGCTCCAAGCAATTGAGCTTTTAGTCCATATTGATTTTTGTAGGTCTTCAGCTCGTGTAGCTCATCCTCCATCATCTTGTTCTTCTTCCTTAGACGGTCCATTGTTGTCTCGTGATTGACGCAACGGCCCATTAATCATTTCATCATCAGCATGGCCTGAGAGCAAAGTACAACACCGTGTAAATGACGGATAAGTATGAGCATAACAAAAGTTAGACGGATTTAAAAATACCTGCGCAATATTGAAGAAACCTGTCTCTCCCATCGCCTCCGTTGCGTGATTGCCGAGGTCTTCATAGTCGTCAGGATGGATGAGAGCTTTCCCAGGGCGTAGCTTGAGTCTTCCTTAAAAAGGACGGGTGCTTTCTCTCCTGTGGGAGTTGGACCCTTCATCAAGCCCTTGCCCTTTCCATGCCTGACGGGTGTCTCCTCAGCCTCCAACGCCATGACGGGCTCTGGTGTGGTCTTCTGCTTCTTAGAAGAACGGTCCACCTTCTCTTGTTGGTTACGTTTTGACGGAAGAGATGGAACCGTCCCCTTAGCTTGGCCACCCTCTTGTTTTTTCTTCGCTGCCTGTTGTTTGATGAAGACTCTTCTCTTGGCAGCGTCCATCTTTGCAAATCAAAGACGGGCGTGAATAGAAGTAAACATGATGATGCTCAGATAGGACGGAGAGAATTACAGCTAACTTACGTTTTCTAACTCTGGTATCGTAACGACGGGCGGCAGACGAAGGATCAGGACCGTCACAGTACCAGTGGAGAGTGTCAAGGGTGACGAGTTGTGCCCACGTCCTCTCCTGGAGCTTTGTCTTGTTGAAAATCCTCTCTAGGAAACTCCACTGCTCTAAGGAAATTTGTGGACGGTCCTGAGCTGCAAAAAAGACGATTAGACTTTAAAAAATAAAATGACTTTCAAAGATTAATTAGACGGAAACTAGAGTGATGGCATACCTGACGGAGGCATAATGCCCCATGTAGTGTCGACGGACATATATGTACTATCCCCTAGACGACACATCCATTCATCCCCTTCCAAAAAGAAGTACCTACTCTTCCAATCTCTATTTGAGTCCGGTGTATCACTGACGAGCCTTAACAACGGGCTCCTGGCTACAAAACTGTACATCCCTTTTGATTTGATGATCTCCGTCGGACGATAACAGTGGAAGAATTCTTCCACCATCGACCTTTTAGAACCGTCAGACATGGCCCCGTACAAAACTTCTATGCCTATGAACACTCTCCAAGCATTTAGGGAGATCTGAGTGATGGATAGGCCAAGGTATTGAAGTAGTTGACGGTGGAGAAAGCTCAAAGGGAACCTAAGCCCTGCCTTTTGGGCTTGCTCATAAATCCCAACACCGTTGATCCCTCTGTAGTAGCACTTCTCAGACTTATGAGGGAGACGCAGACAGATGTTGTCGGGTATTTGATACTTGGTCCTAAGCGTGTTGAGATGGGATTCAGTCATTGACGACCTAAAATCGTTTACCGTCCAAAGGGGAGCATGACGAACTCCCTAAGACCGTCCGGGCCAATCACTGATTGAACGGGGGGATCCACACCGTCTAAGCTACTACTGGACGACTCTGAACTCTTCATCTCTAGACCTCCATCTAGGGAAGAAGAGGGACTGGACGGATTCCTCTCTTCACTTGAAGCGTCAGGATCTCTTGGACCTGACGGGAATCTCTCATCATAGCCCCGCCCAGTCGCGGACAAACGACTGATTACTTGACGCACTAGACATTACCTACATTTATGACGGTATAACCTAAGACACCGACGGATCTAAAGAAAGCATATATATGTAAAACAATAAAATAAAAAGAAAGACGGAGAAGGGTTCGGAGTACATACCGGATCTAGATGGCTTTTAATGAGAGACGACAGATAGATTAGCTGAACGACAAGAATGCACGGTAATAATGACGGTGGCGCTCTGCTCACAAATTTTTGATAGGAAGAGAAAATTAAGGGAGAAATGGCTGGCTTTTATAGAACGAGGGGCACGGAATACGAAGCGACGCCTTGTTTTGGGGAAACATCCAATCTATAAGGACCACGTGTCCTTCGCCAGAAATGCAGGCCACGTGTCCTCCGTCATGGTACACTAAGACCGTCCTATCTCAATACATTGCTTTATAAATCATTCCATGAATCCGTTAGGTTTCAAAGACGGATTCGAGGACTGAAGGGGGCAACTGAAGGGGATAAAAATAGGAGACGGATATTTCCATTGAACTTGAAGGGACGGAGAGTATGAAGACGGATCGACACCGTAGGTGACGCGAATAGGACGATTGAATTTACTGAGTATCTGTCATATATGAATTAATTGTAGATTCTAGGTTGTATGTCATTTGATATGTTTAAGTCAACTTTTGCTTTATCTCCACGCCAGCGTGCACACTTGAACTTCTTGCATCACACGTTTGAGAAGACTCTTATATGGAAAAGAACTCAAGAAGGAAGTTGTATCCTAAAAGGAAAGGTAATTCGACCCAATATAAATACCCCAGAAACCCTAGGTATCAAGGTACGCACAATTATCTCAACTCTGGCATTTTAGGGTTGAAGAATAAAATCTCTGACTTGACCTTCGGAGGGTTTTTGGCCGGCACCACACTGGTGCTCTCTTTTAGATCCTCTTTTTTCATCTTTTGCAGGTGTTGCTTTGGTGAGATGAGTGCTTGCAACTTACTGGTGATTTTTTCGACTTCATCACTTATAAAGTAACTTCAATTATCTAATTATGATGATAGGTACAAGAAAAAACACACAAATAAAATCCTTTGTAGATCCCATTTCATGGATAGGTTTTCTTTTTTTTTTTATAAAATTTTTATTTTGAGTTAACATGGTTAGTTGATGCCTTTGTCCAAATTTACTTTTATGAGTTATGTTAGGTTTATCATATATTTTACTATATAGTGCTTACAAAAAAAAATACTTGTATATTAAAGAAAATCACAATATTCACCGATGCACAATATTATGATTTACTTTTCCTTGCACTGATACACAATATTTTATGATTTTCTTCCTTGCACTAGACTGGAAGTTTCTTGGAATTTCTTAGATAAAAAGCCAAAGCCAAATTACGCGCTCTCCTCCTGAAAATTTTTGTACCCAGACTCCATCCCTCACTCTATCTCTCTCTCTCTCAAATTATTGAACTCGAAGAAGAAGATGATGAACCAAAGCTATTCACCAAGATTGATAAAAAGCAGAATATTAAAACAACTTTTCTATCTTGTCAGAAAGCATATAAAAAATAAATTATAATTAGTTGGTTTGTACTTTTTTGGAATCGCGGGAAGTGTGACGTGGCGTGTAGTATCAAATTTTCAACCAAACCACCCACTTACCTACAAGTCCATTAGAAGTGAGGCTCATCTCATTAGGATCATTTCTCAAAAATAAATAAATAAAGCTACTTTTAACACTTTACCTTATCTCCTATTTTAACTGAAAATTTATTAAAATAATATAAATAATTCATTGAAATAATATAGGATAAGTTTGACTACGAGTCTATAATTTAAAAAAAAAAAATTTAAGATAATTATATATTTGAAATTTTAATTATGTAAGATTGCATATTTTTTTTTGACGTTTCAAAAGAATAAGTACTCTACTTGTTTCCTTGAACAATGTAGCCTAAAAGAACTTCAAATATAGATTATATTCAATTGTAGTTCTTCAAATCTTAAGTTTAGATTTAATTTGTTTTTATACAACTTATTTGAAAAAAATTTAGCTATTAACTTTTATGTACAATTTTTTAATGCCTCATTTTTTTATACGTTTTCAAAGTACAAATATAGTTTATCATACTTTTAGTAAAAAACTAAATAAATTGATGCCAAATACACTAGCAACAAAATATAATTTGCTTAGTTTGTTGTATTCTTTAATGTAAAATTTTTCTATTCATTTAATTCAAAATTTATGCCTCAGTCTAATAAAATTAGCACATTGCCTATCAGGCCATCACCGAAATAATGAGTGCAATGAGATCAAAAAAAAAAAATTGAAATAGCATTAAAGTCATCATTCATGCATAGGTGTGGGTGTGGGTGTGGGTGTGGGTGTGGGTGTAGGTGGAGGTGTAGGGAGTCTAAATCTTCTGTCCTATTTTTTCTGTTTCACTTTATACTTTATCAATAAAAATTTGTCATGTGTTCATCTAATTAATTAAATAATATCATTATTGACTTATTAAATGCTACCGTTATTAATTAATAGCAGTATTTAATTAATTAGGTAAACACGTGACAAGTTATTATTGATGGAATATAAAGTAGAGCAGAAAAAGTGAGGCAGAAGATTTAGACTCCGTTGTAGGTATATTCATTATTTGTCACTAGGTCTCAACTCCGTCATGTTTATTTTGGTGATTGACTATACATAAATCTCGTTGGAGTAAGACATAAACCTTGAACTAAATATATCAATGAGGCTAGTAATCTAATTATTAATTATTAGCTTTTTCAGATGGCTGGAAAATTGGGAATGCCCCATTACCATAGCTGCTGAATGACCATTTCTAAATTTCTGAAATTGAAAACGCCAAACTCCATAATTTGAATAGTGCTTATATCACAAATAATTTGTAATATTTATCAAAAAGACACTTATGATTAAGATATAATTTGATGAATTTGTTTTATTTCTCTTGAATATGGAATACATTTTCAAAAAATTTTGTTACGATTTTATGAGATTTCAACAAATACGTCAACTGTGGCCTATTTATCGGGTTTATCATTTTGTCAAATTCACTGTCATCACCATCTATCACTGACAAGCTAGCATAAAAGTAGATGATCTCCATGCTGTTGTTTTAATGGAAGAGTAATGGAATGGAGTACCGCTTAAATTCACCAACCACTTTTAGAAACCATGCCCATCAACGATCTTGTTTATTTTTTATGAGTTATGTTAGGTATACGTATATCATATATTTTACTATATAATACCAAAAAGAAAATATTTTTGTATAAGAAAGAAAATCAGAATAATTTCACCGATGAACATTCATCAAAAAATAATTTCACCGATACACAGTATTATAATTTACTTTTCCCTGCACCGAGCAATGAATGATGCACAATATTTTATGACATACTTTTCCTTGCACTAGAGTCGAGGTTTCTTGTCTCACTGTCTCGGAAAAAAAAAAAAAGAGCGGAGGAGGTTTTTTGAAAATCTCTTATATGAAACACCCGTGAGTCCATGACAGTCACCAAAGCCAAAATACACTAAGCCCATATCTGCATTCTGCTCCTGACATTGACAAGCTTTGTACCCCACTTCTTTTCTCTTTATCTCTCTCAAATTATTGTACTCGAACAAGATGAACCAAAGCTGTTCACAAAGACCATTCAGCCAAAAACAAAAAGCTGCTCACAAAGACTAATAAAATCAATATATGAAAGCAATTTTTCTAGCTCGTCAAAAAGCATATAAAAAGAAATTAATCAAATTGTGGTTTGTCGGTTTGCCCCTTTTTGAAAATGCGGGAAGTGTCGGCATTTGTTATTAAATTTTCACCAAACCATTTATTACCCGGTTTCCACTATAAAAAAAAGAGTTGAAGTGAAGGGTATTTTTATACGCGAATTTCTTAATAAATAGCTGCAAACTTCGATGCAACCCATTAATCCACAGTAATAGTAGGATATGGGTTAATGTTTAATGAGATTTGTGTCCTATTTAAATTAACACAATTCACCCGTTATGTTTGTATCCAACTCACAGAATCTATTTGACTTATTTAATTAATAATTTTTTTTAAAACAGCTTATTAGTTAAAATTAATTTTTTTTTTAAAGTGGGCAAAGTATACTTATACCTTAAAAAGAATTTAAAAATGTTGAAAAAAGTAAAGTTTTAAAAAGTTGAATATAAAAGCTAAAAAATACTAAAAGTTAAAAGCTAAGCGCATGCCAAACACACTCTAAGGGTCCGTTTAGATACAACTGAAAGCAAAAAACTGAAAATTGAAAACTAAAAACATTGTAGTAAAATAATTTTTAAATGTATGAATAGTGTTGCGGATCCCATTTTTTAATTAAAAAAAACTGAAAAGTGCGTGTACTGTTCATGAACAGTGCATGAACAATACCCGCACAGTTATGAACATTGCATCTTGTCTTGGTTGTAATCCGTGCGCAGGGGAAAAAAAATAGAGTTGAAAATGCTGAACGCTAGACGCGTTCAGCTATCGAAACTCTACCTAAATGTCATTTTACCAATATAACCTTTAAAACTTTATATGTATAAACTTATTAGTTGTTGTGATTTATTTTCTTCAACATATTGTGATTGATTATTTGTGATATTGAAATATCCTTCAGTTTTGAATAGTTATTTATAATACAGTTACTCGTTAGTTTTGATTTTTTTTTTTAAATCTATTAAGTTTGTTTTTTCATAGTTCAAATAAATTTGGTTAATACTAAAAAATTTTTTTTGCCTTGTTTTTGTTTTTTGGCTTTTATAAAATCAAATAAATGGGTTGAAATGACTAAACTTTTAATAAATGGATTGTATTAGGATTGCATAATTTTGACCTGTTTAATTAACGTGTCAGGTTGTTGTCGACCTTAAAGTTGAATACTCATGAGTGATACGACATGAATCAGACACGCAAACACCAATTGACACCCCTACTTTATTTCGTCTCTTATTTTAACCCAAAATTCATTAAACTAATATAAATAATCCATTAAAATAATATAAACCAAAATCCACACACCAATTACAAAAAATAAGAAAAAGAGTAAATTATATAACCAATTTTAAATAATCAATTTTAAGTAACTCACATTTAAGTCTATATTTTGTATTAGGGTTCTTTGTTATGGAATTGTCAAAGAGATAGATTTAAAGTTCATATTTTTGTTAGTCCTTTTAGCTATAATTTTTTTTAATGGAATGGAGCAATGACTTAAAATCACCAACCACCTAAAAGCCATACTCTATTAGATTAAATGAATAAGTTTACTATTTTCTAATAATTTAGCAAATGATCTTATTTATTTTTATGATTAATGTTATATATATTGTATATTTTACATGATGCCTACAAAGTACTTTGTAGGAAAAAAAAAATTCACAATAATTTGAGCGATGCACAATATTATGATTTAATTTTACTTACACAGTTATACGGAGCACATGCACTAATGCATAATTCTATGACTTACTTATCCTTGCAATTAGGGGTGGCAAAATTTGACACGACCCGCGAACCCGACACGACACGACACGAAATTAGCAGGTTATGGGTTGAGGCTTAACGGGTTCGTGTCGTATTCGGGTTAACACGACTAACCCGTTTAATAAATGGGTTGGGTTAGTGTTGAACACATAGAACCCGTTTGACCCGTCTAACCCGTTTAATTAAATGATATTTTACCAATATACCCTTCAAACTCTAGGTATATAAACTTATTAGTTGTTGTGATTTATTTTCTTTGACATATTATGCTTGATTATTTGTGATATTGAGATATGCTTTAATTTTAAATGATTATTTGTGATGCAGTTACTTGTTAATTCTGAATTTTATATTAAAAATATTTATTTGCTTGTTTTTTCATTAATTTTTATTTTTCATTTTGATAAAATCTGATAAACAGGTCGACACGACTGACCTGTTTAATAAATGGGTCGTGTTAGGGTTGAGGAATCCTGACCCATTTAATAAACATGCCGAGTTAGTGTTGACCTATGTAGTCGAATACTCATGACTTGACACGACACGAACCCGACACGCGAACACGAATTGCTTCTTGGAAATTTCTTACGTGAAATAGCTGCGTAGTACTTTTTAATATCTTAATTATTAAAATATTATTATTTAAGCAAATTATAGTATTTTTTATTTTTTATTTCTTGTACTGTTTCAGAAATTCACGCATAAATTTACATAAATAACATCATCTCATTTGTCAAAGAAGATCACATCAGTAATACTCACGTGTAAATAATAATTTCTCCACATCTGCACTCTGCTCCTGACATTGACAAGCTTTTCCCACGTCACTGATACGGATGGTCTTTGGGGGAAAAAATAAAGTGTGGAGAGGAAACTCATGTTCATGGACCACAATGGGATGACTTGGGTATTTTACCCGGGCCCACAAAAATAATTTCTCCCTAAATACGGTAAAATTAAAATTAAACAAAAAAAAGGGAGAAAAACTCGGCTTACAAAAAGGTCATTTTATCCTTACTAAACATTTATAGTCGTGGGTTCCAGTTAGCTCAACTAGTAAAGTATTTGATGGTTGAATAAGAGATCAGGGGTTCAATCTCCGCCTACATTAAAAACTGATTGGTGTCTTGATCTGATGATAAAGAGTTATCATCAGGAGCAGACGCCATAGGTTGAAACTTTCTCTCTCTCTCAAAAAAAAAACATTTATAGTCCCACCATTGCATTAACCGCACTCTTAGTGCAGTGGTTACTCCACAAGTATAATTCTTGTAGGGTGTGGGGGTCAGGGCCAGGTTCAAGTCTCCAAAAAGAAACTTCACACATATATACACTTAGATTATGTTAGAATATAAATTTTATCTCGTTAAAAACATTTATATGTATAAAAAACACATATATTCCCCCTCCCCCCTTTTTAAATTGATTACTAAAAATTATATACAATTTAAGTTTTTTTTTTTTAATTTTTAATATTTCATTTTAATCATACAAACTACGTTGCAATAATTTGTGAAATAATTTATTAAATATTATATAATAAAGACATAATAATAAATTCATACAAATTACCTTTTTTTCATTTTATTTTTCTTTTCAACTAAAAAAAATTATATTTATTTTTCATCTTTTTACTTTTTCCTTGTTTTAACAAAACACATAAGGTAGAAAATTATAACATTTTTTATTTTCCTAATATTTTTCTTCCCTTGACTTTTTTGCCCTCTCAACCAAAGATAACTTGAAGTTAAATCAATATTGATATTTCTCTTTAGCCTTTTTTTTGAATTATATTGAAAAAAATTGCAGTTTTTTTTTAATGTGATTATGTTAAGACTTAAGACGTATATGGAGGGAAAAATGGGCTAAAATTTAAGATTTTAAAAATGATTATTTTGACTTATTTGATCCCTTGTTTAAAAAAAAAAAAAAAATTAACATCTTGTAAGTTATATATGAAGCAATTTTAGGACATACAAAATGGACACCAAAATCTCCCCTTAAAAATAGTGTGGATATAAGATGGTGTTCACAAAAATATGTAGTGCTTCAACACTATTGAGAGCATAATCTCACTCACCCCCAACCTAAATAGCATAATTTCATATTTAATAGTTATAGTGGCTTTACTTCACATAAAGTTTCATAATAAAATACTCCTAATCTGCTTCAAATAGCTAAGGCCTGCTTTTATCATACCGTTGAAAACCCAATCTTGAAAAAATATTTTACTCCATGTTAGAAGCGTGACTTGATCTCAAAATAAACTAGTAGACTGGTGGTGAACCTGCTTGGTTTTAGTCAGAATTTAGAGAAAAATCCAATGAAGTCCAGGTTGGGGACTTGGGGTTATGGGATATGGTACTTAGTTATGATAACCAGAGCTGTGATATTTTATAATGCCAAACAGTGTATATTGGACAGATGTGCGGATTAAGATGGCATGGATCACAGTCATGTGTTGCGTTTGCCTCAGTTAAAGAGGCATCAGAGTGTCGAGGTGAGATCTACTAGTTGTTAAACACAAAATTAAAGACATAGAAAGAGATATTTGTTTAAATTCATTAATTTTCTAATAATAAAATTAATTATTATTTATTTATGATAATATTAAAATATAGATAAACAATCGAAGAAAATAAAATTAATTATTATTTACTCAATTCTCATGACATATTTGTTATTAGCTCTTGTTAATTTCATCGTCACATTATCTCTTCTATCATTTATCTTTTGTCACATAATTTAGTTTTAGGCCACTGTGTCATAAAATTAACTACTTGCTTGATTTGATGAAATAAATTTGGTTAATAATTTTGTGTCAATCAAATAATTAATTAAATATTAAAATTGCTTTTATTTACTTAGTAGAGACCGGTACACATACCGAGCGTGCATGGGCGCTTCACACCTTCTCACGAAATAATTTGACTCCGAACTTATTCTTAGTGGACGTAGACCAATTTTTTATCCACGAAGTGATTTTTTTTTTAAATTTTAAAAAAGGTTTTTCTTTCTTGTTTTATTTTCCCTTTAAAATATATAAAATAAATGGCAACTCCTCAATTTTTTTTTTAAAATCCATGATTTTCCAATTAAACCTTCAAAATGTAATTATACCAGATTTCTTTGCAACTAAACCTAAACTTGAGATCAAATCACTAAACATAGGATCATTATTAAAATATAAAACTCTTTCTATATATATGTTAATGGGCTGTAATTCACAATTTTCATCAAGAAACACTCAGCTGAGTACTCATAAGCGTGTCAACACTCAACAATGAAATCCAAGCTATACATCGTCAACATTAGCCATGCATGTAAAAGCAAAGCAAATAACATAGTAAAGAATGCATGCAAGAAGAAAGACATAACTAATGTTAATTTTTTCTCCACATTCCATATTAATCAGCTACTAAGGAATTTTTAAACCTTGAGCATGATAGTAATAACCTAGCAAGAGTACCATATATATTAAATACCTGAACCTTCAACATGAAATTAATAATCTACCGGGAGTACCAACAATTAAGAACCTTGGGAAAGGGAAACGGAAACTATCCAAAACCTTGAAAATGATATTTAAAAAAGTACCTAAATCTAGAAGTCAAAAAGTGTTCATTTTGTGGATTTAGCCTAATTAATATCCGAAAGGAAACAAGATTTTTAAGTGTAAAATGAGATTACAAAATATAGCCTTTACACCCAAAACTATATATACCTTCTATGGTGTTTATTGAGATTACAAAATATAACCTTAGACCTCTCACAAGTATTCATGAGCCAGTAGATATCACATGCTAGAAAACCATTGCAATGACAACATAGATTCTGTACCAAAATCTCTAGCCAGTTTTGAGAGAGACATCTGTGACTTATGAGAAAGATTGATTCAAACACCGTGCACAGATGAGACACAAGCTAATTTAATGGCTAATTCAATGTCTTTCATTGTTGGTTTGACATCATCATCTTTTTTCTCTGACATCTCACTAGGAAAACATGTTTTACGCAAAAGGAATCCCTTTTCCATAGAACAATCTTCAACGAAAACCTCACAAAAGTTCAGAAACAAGAGGCATCAATTATATTCAAAACTTTGTGAATCTCAACAAACAATGGAGGCCAAATTTACATGGTAATATGATATAAGTGGCAAATTATACACAATACTCACCAATAACTCCCTTGAATTTTCATTTTGGCAGTATAAAATACCAAAATTTCAAAAATAAATTGACATTCGAAACCAGCATATGATGCCTAAAGCAAACCTCTTTAGTAGTCTTCCACTTCCATCAAATTTAAATTTTCACATTGTTGGCTTACCAAATATTCTAATGCCATTAGGTATTTTACACCATACAACAAAAGATCAAACTTCAAATTTTTGTAATTTAGCGATAAATCATAACAATCAATTTCATTTGGATAACTCCAATAACCAAGAAGTAGAGACAAACAATCAATAACATGACTCAAGTTACTGAAACATTGTGCAAAGATAATAAATGAAATATTAATGAAATCATAAATATAAACACACATCACTTCATTAACCATTACAACACATAATTCACACCACAATATTAATATAAATATTTACAATACAAGAGAAGGCTGAGACATTCTGCGCTGCATTTTTTGCTGAATTGATAAGCTGCAATGTTTTAAACCAAAGAATCATTAGATGAGTATAAACTGCAGAAAATCCGCTGGTACTAAGAAATGTATATCCAATGGAATCATTACATTGAACATTGAAAATTGAATTTAAAAATAAAAAATATATCTCACCAGTGGCAATTTTAAGCACAAGGAACATCTCTTTCTATGAAACCAATCTCCCATGAACATTTGTCAATTGAGAAACAAGAAGAATCTCCCATGATCAGTTGCCAGACAAGTGTGATATTTCCAGTGAAAGTACACCAAAGGGTAGTCTAGCTGAACCATTAGCCCCGACAAAATTTATGCTGAACATAGCTGAAGAAATGACAACAGAAGTATCTTATTCCATGGACCATGGTTTGTTGAAGTCCTCAGGAATATTTGGACTAGAATTTGTAATAATCTACTCATTGAGGTTCAACATCCCTTGACTTTTTTTTTTTCTTTTTTATAGGGTAAATAGGCATGAACTTTTTTTCCATTTTAGATAATGTAGAAAACCTTTCTAAAGAAGAGCCCTTTAAAATCGCTTCTAACCATTAAAACCTATGGGCAACTAACCCCACCCTCCATAGTAGTTGGCGAGTAATTTGGGGGCATTAACCCTTGATGGGATAAGCAGTTTAAGCTCATGCCCAGGAGCAGAATAGGCATGAAATTCTTGCAAAAGGATCTTTTTAAAAAAAAAGATTTGATTAATGTAATAAATGTATATTAAAAAAGGTAAGGGTTTAGGATCTATGTTTTAATTTGACTGATTAAATTATACTATGATGGGTTAGTTAAAAAGAAGTTCCTTGTTATACTTGGCAAACCAAACTAATTCAAGACATATTTAAAACGCCAATCACAAAGTACAAGAGGACAAAATTAGTGTGCACCTCTAAGCTTTTGAGCTACCTTGATGATGTGAAGGGCAAGCGTTGTCTTCCCAGATGCCTCGCCCATAAATTTCAACAATTCTTCCCTGCAAAGTGCAGAGGAAATCTCTCACCACAGCTGTAATGACACTACTCCATAATCCATTTATATGTAACTAAACTTACACTTGAGATAAAAACCATTATCATACCTTCATCAAGAAGTAACTGGTCCACAAGTGGTACATTTTGAGGCTCTTTTTATATGTTAACAGACAGCAGTTCCTAATTTTCATGTAACCACACTCATCAGCTGCGTATCATGAGAATGGCAACAAGGAAGTGCTAAGCCTTATGCACATGCGCAAAAGCAATGCAAATAATGTGATTAAAGCATAACATGCAAAGACCCCTCTTTCAATTAATAAAATAATATTTAAGAGACTCAAAATAAAATGGTAGACCATGCAAGCAACACTATTTTTTTCTCCACATCCCACCTGAAACAGCTACTAACGAATTCCTAAAAGTTGAGCACAATGTTAAGAACCTACAGGTAGTACCATATATTACGGAACTAAAGTATTTACCCAAAACCTTGAACACACCAGTAACAAGTACCCCAATCTAGAAGTCAAAAGAGTTCACTACTTGAACACGATGTTAAGGTTTGATAGGGAATACTTTTTTCTTAATTGGATAAGTAGAATTACATGGTGTACTAAAGATTCCATCATAGTTTCAGATTTGGGCCCTAGATAATATGTTTAAGCATAAGATGAAATCCCTGGTTGCACATCAGTTACAACACATACCAATTATTAAAAAAATATTAAACCCAAAAAAAAAAAAAAAACCACAGATTATCTACACTCAAAAATTGAAGGGAACTTATCTCTTTTTTTTTTTTTTAAATTATTATTTAGTGGATTTAGTCTATCTAAGAAGAAACAAGAATTTCTCCTCCCTGATGTAGCTCTCTCCTTTTATTAGGTTTAAATTGACTGCTGCAGAGCAAGTCTGTGCCACCCTCATCAACAGGGTCTTTTTCATACACAAATCCGAGAAATGTTGTTGAGATCATTCATTGTTCATTTTCTTCCTGACCTACAGCACTCAACTCACCATGTTTATGCCCTTGCAAGTACTAGCCTCCTTCCACCTATCAATTTCTCAAATTCTTCCTATCTTTCTTCTTTCCATTATTACCATCACAAGCTCCAGCATTTCGGCAATAATATCCCTTATTCCCTCTTTATTTTCAATCAATATCAGAAAAATTATGGCTTCCCTTTGTAATTTATAGTTCATCTTTACTTTTTTTTTTTTTTTATACTATAATTACAGTACCTATAGATAGGCCTTTGTTTCTTCTTTCACATGTAAATTAAGCAAAGAGAAAGCAGGAGCTCTATATATTATTTTTAATCTTTTCAATTTCATGTTCATGCAAACATGCATTGGAATCATTGCAAAATACCCAAAAACAAAAAAGCAGGAAACTTTACAAAATATCGGAACCCAGTTCAGAAAAATTAAGATATAACACAAAGGCAATGAAATCAAACGAAACCCCAAAATTTCTGCAGCTACAGAAACCAAGAAAATCACAATGTCCCAGAAAGTTTACCCCAACAAACTGTGAAATAAAATTGGAGAGAGATCTGGTGGAGAGAGCAGAGTAGAGTGAAAAGGCGAGGTCTTCTGAACGTATAGAGACGAAGATGGTTCGTAAGTGAAGGTGTAAAGAAACCCATTTTCGTAGAAAATTCCTGTGAAGATTTTGGCTTTAGGGTTTAAGGTAAAAAAAAAAAAAGTATAATTTTGAGGTTTTACGGTGGAGAGAGTGAGAAACTCATTTCCGATTTCTGATAATTTCACTCTCTGTGTTCTGTATTTCTGCTATTGCCGTCATTGTTGTGATGCTCATTCTCTTCTTTGGTCCTTGGTTGTGTTCATTGGCCCAAGCCCAAGATGAATGGGCCATTATGGGTTTAATCTATCTGTTAAACCTTTTCTTTGTCTTCATTATAAATTTATAATCAGCACAACTGCACATGAATATTTCATCCCACTAATCTTTCAAATCTAATGATGTCTTGGGTTCTAGTTAATTCAACTAATAAAGTCTTTTGTAAATATGCATCTCTAATAGCCTAGTTACCCAACTGAGAGTTTTATAACTTAACTGGTACTTTTTGGTATTTCCAATGAATACATCTAGGGTTCAAATCCATGCTACTATGATGTAATGAAGTATAAACAATGGAATACACTAGGCTAAGTCTAATGATACCCTCTTGTGTGGTTCTTGTCATTATTACTTGGAAGCTAAGGGAATAATAATAAATTATTTTTATATGGTAACTAACCAAGATAGGATTAGTAATGAAATTAGTTATTGTCTGATCATAATGGTTGGTATTCACTCACTATTGAGGGATATTAATTGCAAGATTATGTTCTCGTTGCATCTAATATATTATGGTTTATGGATTACCAAAATATGAGATTGTTAAGTTCTATAGGTTAAGTGTTTGAGATCCATGATAATTTGTAAGTTTTGATAAGTTGTAATATCCATTTTATTGGGTTATAGATTGATCCCTATTAATTAATTCAATTATCCAAATTGATTAATTAGTCAAATTACAAGCAAATCAAATTAAGGCACAATAAAATCCCCCAACTAAATTAGAGTGTAGCAGAAAATAAGTTTAACGTGACGATTTGATTGCAATGGGGAAAACTCTCGCAAACAATATCCCACCAGGTGAATTTTAGGTCACCACTCTCAAAGAATCCACATATAAGAAAAAACAGTTACAAGCAAAGGAATATTACCCTACATGCCTATCTCGAAGTACCTACCTACAGTAGGACCTATTGAGCTATACCAGTCTTAACTTCAATCCTTGATTGGACTTGATTTTGTAGAAGACTTCTCATTTGCATGAATTTTCTATCCGTGATTGACTCCACAACAACTTTTTTTATTGTTGCACCTTTGCAGAGTTCTTCAATCCACGCTTGGATGAACTAAAAGTAGCTTGGTACAAAATCTTAGGCGCACAAACGCCGCAGCATCTCATGTTATGCGTGTCTTTCTGTACCTCTTTGATGACGATTGTAAAATAAGCCTTTTATATGATTAGGAACCCTAGAGCAAGAATTCCAACAAAGCCAAGTCATCATGGGCTAAAAACAAAAATTTAACATCTAATTTTCCTAAAGCTTGATAGATTGAGAGATGTCGAGCTTGGTATCGAGGTTCACTAACTCTCAATAGATCGATAGGTATTGAGCAATCTTGTATCTTCAATAATACCACTTGTTTGACAACTAAACGATCTTCTTGAACACACTAGAAACTACGACTCAAATACATAGTTTTTGATTTGAGAGGTTAATCGTGCGTTTTGATAGTTCAGGGGGTAAAATGTAAGATGAGTATTGTTAGGGTAGAAAAGTATAATTCTACAAATTAAGAACAATGCATGAAGAAAATTTAAAACCCCAATCTAATGGCCAAGTGGTATGTCCTAAAGGCTTGTAAGCAAATCCAGATCCTTCCAAGAAGTAAGTGAGGGTGGAAACCCTTTCAGGTTCAAATCGAAATATAAATATATAATTTAAAACCTAAGTGTATTTACATCATACTGAAAAAAAAATTAGGATTCTCGTACATTTGAATATTTCAAAAAATCACAGAATGGATTTAATATTGCTAATGCAAGACATTGATCAATATATGTAATTCAATGGATGGAACATTAAGTACACAGAATATCCCATTTTGAGAGAACAGTCTTTCAAAGCACATGCCAATTTAAAAACAAAAAGACATAAATATATTCAAAAGAAATATATGCCAATTTTACAAATATACATAGATTTCATACTTCTCTCTCTCTCTCTCTCTCTATATATATATATATATATATATATATATATATATAAATAGGTAAAACTTAGAGAAAATCTAATTAGGTTTTAAATTGGATTACAATTGTTATCTAATTTTGCCCCACGTGTCCTATTTAAGTTTTTTTTTTTTTTAATTTTTTGTTCTAGGTGAGTTAATGAGGTGCAAAAGACAAAGGGTCTAATATAAATAAATCATCAAAAACTCAATAAAAAAAAAAGAGAGTAAACTCATGTGTATATTCAAAAGAAATTAAAATAAAAAAATGAGAGAGAGCGAGAGAGAGAGAGAGAGAGAGAGAGAGAGTATAATTTGAATCTATATATGTTTTTTTAATTGTACTATGCATATGCACGAGTTATATACTAGTTCTTAATAATATGATGACTACGAATTTCAACTTATGCACGGTTTAGATTAATCAATTTCATTTATAAAAAAGATAAATATTAATCCATTTCTTTCTTAAAAAATAAGTTATAACACCATGTTCGGTTCACCTGAAGAGAGAGGAAATGAAAAGAGATTACAAAATCTTTAAATTATGTGTTTGATATGTCAAAAGGGAGAGAAAGAAAAGAATAGAAAATTGAAGGAAAATGATCCCCTCAAAATTGGTTAAATTTGAAGAGAAATGTTTGAGGAAAAAATAAAAAACTAAAAATAAAGCTTATTTTCTCTCAAATAAATCTTTATAATAAAAAAACATAAAAAAGTGACAATTATTTATTTACATTTCCAACGTTTTTTTTTTTTTTTTTTCCAATCGATTTTCCAACGCTTAGCCGGTGGTTTTTTGCTTGCTTCTCCTCAGCATCCAGCAGGATGGCTCTTATAGTAAACATGGTTTCCTAAAGCTTTTTCAGATCATTTTCAATGCCCCATGCTTGGGTATTTTACTATTTGTGGTGGTAGTTATAAATAAATTAATGATCTACACAAGTATACATCTTATTCTTGTGAGTTGTGATTATGGTAATTAGTGGCTTGCATTCAACTCAATCTAACTTAACCTAACCTAATGCTAGGGGTGGCAAAATTTGACACGACCCGCGAACCCGACACGACACGACACGAAATTAGCAGGTTATGGGTTGGGGCTTAACGGGTTCGTGTCATATTCGGGTTGACACGACTAACCCGTTTAATAAATGGGTTGGGTTAGTGTTGAACACATAGAACCTGTTTGACCCGTCTGACCCGTTTAATTAAATGATATTTTACCAATATACCCTTCAAACTCTAGGTATATAAACTTATTAGTTGTTGTGATTTATTTTCTTTGACATATTGTGATTGATTATTTGTGATATTGGGATATGCTTTAATTTTGAATGATTATTTGTGATGCAGTTACTCGTTAGTTCTGAATTTTATATTAAAAATATTTATTTGTTGTTTTTTCATTAATTTTTATTTTTCATTTTAATAAAATCTGATAAACAGGTCGACACGACTGACCCGTTTAATAAATGGGTCGTGTTAGGGTTGAGAAATCTTGACCCGTTTAATAAACAGGTCGGGTTAGTGTTGACCTATGTAGTCGAATACTCATGACTTGACACGACACGAACCCGACACGCGAACACGAATTGCCACCCCTACCTAATGCCTTATATTGGTTTTTCATGAATTGATAGACTAAGGGTCCGTTTGGTTGGGAGGATGGAAAAGTGAGAGGATAGAAAATAGAGGGAGAATAGTAAAGTGGGAGGATAGAAAAGTTTTTAGTTTTCTTCATTGTGTTTAGTTGAGAGAGTGGGAGAGTGGAGGGATGGAAAACTTATTGATTTGGTTGAAAATAAGGTTTGTATAAATTTACCATCATGCCCCTCTTAAATAAAACAAAAGGTAATATATTGTACTTTAAAAAAATATTGTGTATAGATGAAAGTGGACATTTCAAAAAATAGCATAAGAAATCATCCAAAAGTGTTTTCTTAAAAAAATAATAAAAATAAAAATTAAGAAAAAAAGAAGGAAAAGAAGAAGAAACCACCACCAGAAAAAACCAAAGAAACAAAAAAGAAACAAAAAAACAAAAACAAAAAGCCAGCGTTACAAAGGAAAAATCAAAAGAAAAAAAAAAATGTTAAAAGAGGTGGGAGCAGTTTTGTCCAAACATTTTTCCCACTTTTCACTCCAATTTTCTCTCCAATTTTCCCAAATTGTATTTTCTCTCCCCCTTTCCCTCTCAACCAAACACCCTTCCCACTCATTTTCTCTCCTATTTTTCACTTTTTTTTTTTTCATCCTCCCTAAAATCCACCCAATTAAACATACCCTAAGATGAGAATAACTTCTTTCTTTCTTTCTTTTTTTAGCTTAGGATGGATCGGATTCTGGTCTAGCCAGTAAGATTTTCAACCCAAGTTACTTTTCCCAATCTATAATGTTACATTTGTTTGTTTAATTTGTTAGTTTAAACTTGTTGGTTTGATTTATTTTGGTATTTTGAGACTTAAAATATTTTGCTCAATTATATAAGTTGCAATCATGCGTTAAATAATAGGCATAAATAGTTAAATCAAAATCAAAATTTTTATTTGACCTCACGAAATTGTTCCAACCCGACCACCAAACCAAAGACAAACCAAAGAGACCCAACCACATAAAAGCTGTGACATTTGTCATCTAAGATAATGAAAAAGGCATTTTCAATAGAAACAACTTCAAATGAAGGGGAAGACACTTTTGTAATCTCAAAAGTTCAAAGATGCTTCAGGTCACTTCAGGTGTTGTAAAGTCAGCTAGGTAATTTGACATCTAACATATCTGATATAACTTGACAATTCAACAAGAATTTAACATGATTCTATTTCTCTATCAAACAACTGCCTTCTTAAGATCTTGACTTTCTTATTAAGGGTTCCATCATTTCAAACAAATATCATTCGGCTTCATGTTTATCGCTAGAAACTTCCCCATAAAAAAGGTAGTTGCTTTCTTTGATGATAATGACTCCATGTTAACAAGCTGACTCCAACCTGTGGTCAGACTTGTAGTCATTTAGTGTTTTCACTTCAACCCACTTGCACGCATATCCCAAGACTAGTTACCTGAATAAAATCAAACAAAATTAATTAAAATATGAAAATCCATAAATAATATTGTACACAATAGATTTTAATCAATTTTCTTGTCCATGATAAAATTTATTTATCCATCTAAAATGTATTCAAGAGCCTCCACCACCAAATTTACCTAAAATATAATATTAATGTCAACAAAAGCAAAAGCCTTCTCAGTATTTTAACATAATTCTCGAGGAAATGCATCTAGGAAGATTCATCCGGTGTTTAATTATCTTACCAAAATACTTGGCTCTCTTGGCACTGTCAGTTTGCATGAGCTGCTAAGTACTAACAGTGGAATGTCTCATTTATATTTATGCTTCAATTGCTATATGAATCTTTCTAATCTTAATTACATTTTGTCTTAATCTTTCCACTCAATTTATGATCTGTCTTCATGTTGTTAAGAAGACCGAAGAAAATCCAGACATTGACACCATGCACCTGATCATATGCACAAATCCACCAAGAAAAGTGGATGCCCTTCTCATTATATGATACAATCCAATTCCAAAGTCCATATAGACAGAAAGGAAACAATATGATTTCAAGGTTACCACTAATACAGGAGAATATGGCCATTTATTATTGAAACAGTGACTTTCTCTAGAAAGATCAATAGGAAGAGGATAGCCACACAAAATTTAGTTCATTATTTCAAGTTTTTTTTTTTTTGGTGGTAATTAAGTTGTTTTAAGCCTTATAGATACTCAACTGCAAGGTTTTCTCTAATATTCTTATACACACACTGAGAGCACAGTTATGAGAATGCAACGGGACAGAGACCTATCTCTATGAAAAGGTGAGGTAGAAGTGATCCGAATGTTTATTCAAAATCTAAATTTTTGCACCCAAAGTGATTGGCAGCATGAATTATTGAAAAATAATACCTCTAAGAACCTTGCAAGCTTATTGACACTCCTTATTATCAAAAGTGACAGAAGATTGACCTTATCCTCAATCATGAGCAGCCTGTTCTTATCATCCTTAGTCATACAACTACATAAAATTTCAAGAAATCCCACCACAGGTGACCTCATCCATATGTCCAAAACCTGCCATGATGTTGGACTTGATTGGACCTGGAAATAAAAGGTAACAAGAACCAGGATTTCCTCCATGCTACAACTGATAGATATAGTTTGTAACATATAAACAAGTAGGTTAAAAATGACTAAATTTATATGGTCTTCAACCTGGTCAAGAGAATTTATGAATGAGATTGGCAGAAGTAATGAATTCTTCTAAGTGCTTGCATTAATATTCATGATTGTCGATCTTGGAATGTGCCACCTGTTATATGATCAAGTTCATATTGGAGGAGAAGGGAAGATACCTGAAAAATCCAAGCATGCACAATGGTATTAAACAATCATAATATTGAGAAAGAAAATAACAAAGTCAGGTCAAATAACCCATCACTCTTTTGTTGTCTACATTTAGTAAGTTATAATAATATAGGCCCCAATGGTGAAACAAACTGCAATCAATATAGGTTAATTGATGGAGATTTGGCCATCTATAGTTGTTGGGTATATTTCTTTAAATGACAAAAAACGATGATGATAATAACAACCAAGGTTTATAAAAGGAACTGATTTTTTTTCTTACTCATGTTAGTGCCACATTTTTTTTATTATTCATATGTTACACTCACACCCAATGAGTTTTAAACCTAGGACCTCACCCTCCAACTAGCACTTACAAGGGAGAGTAGGTGCCAGTTGAGCAAGAGCTCAATTACCTTACTCGTGCCACACTTATGTCAATGAGAAGCAAAAGAGCAAATATGCAATCTTAGATCCCTTGTTGGGGTTTATTTTTCATGCTGAAAATATTTCTTGCAAAAACAAAACAATTGAGAGCTTCTTCTTTTTTTTTTTTCTTTTTTTTTGCATTCAAAGGAAACTTATAGGAACCAATGAAGCAAGTAACTGAAAGAAATATACTGCATTTATTATTTTATATAGAAAGAACATAAGCGCACATTTAAAGTGCAAATATTCTGGACTCAAAACCAAGACACTCCAAGGCAACAACTGACATATCAAATCTAATGTGGTCCCAAAAGAAGAAGAAAAAAAGAAAAAGAAAATCCTAACATTCCAATCACTTTGTGTGATCTTACAAATTTGTGCCTATAGTATACAGTAAACACACAAGGTTCAATAGTACTCATTTTTTCAAATTCACTATCATTACTATCTATGGAGTGAACTGGTAGCAAGATTCTCCATCACTGTCCGCCAACACCAGCCAATATCCATACTGTTATTTATATTTGTAAGATGCCTAATTCTTTTTATTATACAGTTCACAAAAATCTTCAGATAAAAAACAGGGCCGTCATCTTAGAAAATAAAAATGTAGTGCATAACTGAAGAACATAGAAAAACAACTATCAATTGTGCAAAAGAAATTTGACAAATCCATTGCTCATGAAACTCTCACATAGGAAGAGAGACACGAGAGAGAAAGATGTGCTTAAGGAGTTGAGGTTCAATGTCCCTTGATGGAATGATAATACCTAAAATAGGCTAGAAAGTTTCACAGAAGGATCTATACTTAGCTTTGATTAATGTGAAAACTAAACATAAGAACAACAATGGGTTTAGGGATCCACCTAAATTGACTCATCAGATTTCACAATAGTGGGTTAAAAAAATTTCCCTGTTTTACTTGAGCAAACCAAATTAATTCCAATAATACCTAAAAAATCAAAAGGTTTGAGAGGATAAAGTTAGGATGCACCTCAACGCTTTTGAGCTTCCTTGATGATATGAAAGGCTAAGTGTTGTTTTTCCAGATGCCTCTTGCCCATAAATTTCATCTACCCTGGAAATTGCAGAAGAAACCTTTTACCCCAGCTATAATGACACTATTGCACTTCTTTGCAACTAAACTTAAACTCAAGATCCAATCATTGAACATACATTCATCAAGAAGTAACTGGTTCATAAGAAGTAAAATTTAAAGATCTTTCTATATGTTGATAGGCTATAATTACAAATTTTCATCTAAAAAGACTCATCAGCTGAGAGTACTCAAAACATGGCAAAAATGAAATCCCAATACAGCATCAACATTATCTATATATGCAAGTAAAAGCAAAGCAAATAACATTGTAGAGCATGCAAGCAAGAAGAAAGACAAATTTTATTTCCACATCCCAGTTTTAACAGCTACTGAGGAATTTCTAAACCTTGAGCATGATAGTAATACTAATGACCTACCAGAAGCATCATATATTAAAGACCGGAACCTTGAGCATGATATTACTAATCTAGAAGTATCCAAAACCTTGAAAATGATAGTAAAAAGTCCCTAAATCTAGAAGTCAGTAGTGTTCATTTAGTGGATTTAGCCAATTAATGTCTAGGCAGAATCAAGGTTTTTAAGTGTAAAATGAAAAAAAATAAAAAAAAAAGCCTTCACACACAAAACTATATATATATATATATATATGTATATGTATTCTCTAGTGTTCACTGAGTAAAAACAAATTGAAGTTCGTTATATTGGATTACAATAACTATGGAATCAATAGTTAAGGTTTTGGAAAATTTTGAAGAAGCTATGCATATGCTCACCACCAAACATGTGGTAAGCAGGAAATTTTTGTTTCATCAAATATTCACCTTGGTAATCCCCCAAACCTCAGAGTTATATGAGCTAGTAGATATCACAGGTGCATATTGTGAGCTAAAAAACCATTGCAATGACCACATAGATTCTCTACCAAAATCACCAGCAAGTTTTGAGAGAGCCACGTGTGACCTACGAGAAAGACTGATTTAATCAAGTACGCACAAATGAGACACTATGCTACTTTAATGGCTAAGTCAATGTCTTTCTTTGTTGCTTTGACATCATCATGGATTTCTTCACATTCAAACTTTGAAATCTCACCAGGAAAAGAAGTTTTAAGCTAAATGAATCCCTTTTCCTTAGAAGAATCTTCCACAAAAACCTGACAAATTTTTAGGAACAAGAGGCGCCCATTATATTTAAAAATTGTGTGAATCTCAACAAACAATGGAGGCCAAATTTATATGGTAATATGATATAAGTGGCATCTTATACACAATACTCACCATCATTTTCATCTTTATTTAGAACAATATTCGGTCTTCAGTCCTCTTAGGGCATTAAGGCCATGCATCCCCCTCAGTAGATATGAATATTTTGGAAGTATACAATAACAAAATTTCAAAATAAATTGACATTTGGAACCAGCAATAGATGGCTAAAGCAAACCTCTTGGTAGTCTTCCACTTCCATCAAATTCAACTTTTCATATTGTTGGCTTACCAATTTTCACCATTAGGTATTTTACACCATACAACAAAATATCAAACCTCAAATTTTTTTAATTAAATGATAAAGCACAACAAAGAATTTCATTTGAGTAACTCCAAAAACCAAGGAGTAGATACAAACAATCAATAACACATGACTCAAATTACTAAAAAACTGTGCAAATTAGATACTACATGAAATATGAATGAAATCATAAACATAAGCGCACATCACTCCATTAACCATTTCAATACATAATTATTCACCCCACAATATTATTAAAATTATTTACAATACAAGAGAAGGCTGAGACTTTTCGTGCTGCATGTTATTGCTTAACTGATAAGCTGCAACATTTTAAACCAAGGAATCATTAGATGAGTATAAATTGAAGAGAACCCACTGGTACTAAGAAACGTATACATGCAACGGAATCATTAGATTGAACATTGAACATTGAAATTAAAAATGAAAAATACATCTCACTAGTGGCAATTTTAAGCACAAGGAATATCCCACTCTGAGAGAACAATCTCCTAAGAACATCTGTCAATTTAGAAACAAGAAGAATCAAATATAATAAAAATAATTCCAATTTCTAAAATATATGGATTTTAAACTTCCTTGATAATATGAGTTTAAATTTGCAAGTTATGCATGGGTCGGGTTAATCTATTTTTTGTTTCTAATTTCATATATTAGCATCTCATCCACTCTTAGTAAGCAACTACAGGCCAAGTAAGTTCATTAACACCATGTTCAATTCACTTTTAGAGAGTGGAAAGGAAAAGATTACAAGATGTGCTTCATTTTCAAAAAGGAGAGAAAGAAAAGAAAAGAAATTTGAAAGAATAATATTTTTATTATTTTCCTATTTGGAATTTAGGTTACTAAAATAGTCATTCTAAGAGCACTCGCACCAACCAATGCAAACTAGAAAAAGTGCATAATTTTACACATCTTTGCTCAAAGTTTACCCACATCAATCCATCTATAATACTGTGTATATCTATTATTGCTACAGTAATTATGTAAATATACATAGTTACTCTAACTTTCTATTTTATTATTTTATGTTTTCTCTATATCTGATTCTCTCTCCTCTCTCATCCAATTCTCTTTCTTCCCCTACTCTCTTCCTCCTCTATCTTCTCTTGAATCCAGCAACATCCTTTGAAAATCTATACAAATCATCAAAATTTTCAAGCTCATTCTAAATCTAGATTCCAAATTCATCAAACCTATATACATATTCATATCAATAATCAAACCCAAATTGCAAACGAAGAAGAAAAAGATGTCAAAGTAGAAGAAGATGAAAAAGGAGAAGAAGCAGAAGAAAGAGAGAGACAGTGTTTAGAGAAAATAGAGAGAGAGTGTGTGTTCAGGGGGAGTAGGGTAAAATAATTTTAAAAAAAAGTGAAAAAATATTTTAATAGAAGAGGATGCTTAATAGATTAAAAAAAAGAAGTATAATAGATAATTTGATATGGGTGTTTTTACAAAGTGTTTATGTAAAATAGAAAAAAATAGGTTGTTATGTTAAAATAAATAGAAAATTATAGACGGATTGGTCGAGGGGGAAAAACCTCCAAGAATAAAGTTCATAATTTCATTAATTTGATTACACTTATTTTCCATAGACTTGATCTTTAAAACCTCAAGAAAAAGAAATTCATCCTTTTGTAGTAGTGATGTCTTGGTTAGTTGGCCAAAAAATAGAAAAAACAATCTTTGTAATATAGAAAAAAAAAAAAGCATACGTTGAAGAGAGAAGATTTTAGTATTTACCTAATTAGGAGTAAATTTGACCTGAGGGATGTGGGCTATCTTGGCCCAATCTTTGCCGACTTCGCGCTCATAATTTCTTCTCAATTCATAACAAAAACCAATCTCCAATTCTCTCAGGGCAGTGAGACGATCCATATCGTCTGGTAGAGAAGATAATTTTGGGCAATCCCAAATCAGAAGTTTGCGAAGAGAACTGAGATTGGGAAGCCACTTTGGCAATTCCTCCAAGTTCTTGCAATTATAAATATATATAAATTGTAAAGTGCTCGCAGATTGTATAAGCCATTGGGGCAAAGTCACCAATTGTGGCAATTTAGAAATATAGAGTGTTCGAAGCCTCATCGGGTAGTCAACCCCTTCCATAAAATTAAGTTTTTCACAATTTCTAATTCCCAGATATCCCAATGCGGTTAGGTATTTCAGACCTTGTGGCAAAGATGTCAGACTTTTACAATCTACGAAGCCAAAGTTGCGAAGGGCGGTGAGGCGTTGGAAGCCTTCATTAAAAGACTCTAGTCTAGGACATTTCACCAAGGTCAAATTTCGAAGAGAACACATGTACTCAATTCCATTCTTGGGTAAACACATTTGCTTTGTGGTTATAAAAAAAAATCTGAGGCTTACCATCTTTTTTATATCCCTTGGCAACTCTTCAAGCTCTTGACAGTCCAATAATATCAAAGTTTCCAAATTTTGTAGATCACAAATGGAATTAGGCAATTTCTTAATTTGCTTATTTCCATGTAAGTTTAGATATCTCAAATGCTTCAAAGTACCAATTGAGCTTGACAACGTCTCCAACTTTGAAAATCTTAAATTTAGCAATCGAAGGTGCTTAAACCTTGAGATGCATGTTTCCACCAACGATTCATTAATCTTAATAGAAGCAAGTCCATCTTCTTCATATTTTGCCCAATCTTCACATGAGAAATTAATAGTCCTTGTGTTGTTACTCAACTTGTGTAAAAACGTTATCCTTGCATCAACACCCAACTTATGGTCCAAAATTGAAACGTGTCTAGACTTTTCAAATTTGTTGGTGTTATTAATGTTTTCAACTAAGCAATAATCATTTTGAGCAACATATAATGCAAGATCATGTAACAAATCATGCATTTTAAATGTCATAAAAATAGTGCCATAGTCTACATCTTTTTGAAAGAAAGATCTTGATAATAACTCTTTTATATATTGCTCTCCAATATCTTCCAACTCTTCAATATTTTTGTTGGACTTTTTGAAGAGCCCATTTGCCATCCAAGACTGAATTAAGTCGAAATTATTATATCTAAAATCTTTTGGATACAATGAGCAAAAAGCAAAACATTGTTTCAAGTATGATGGCAACTGATTATAACTCAATTTTAATGCAGATAAAATGTCGCCTTCCTTTTGCTCTAGTTTCCATATCTCATTATCCCTTATAGAGATCCAATCACGCTCCTCAATTTTAGAATAAAGTAAGCTTTCTAAAGTCTTCACAGCCAAAGGAACACCACTGCATTTTTTCACTATTTGTTTTCCGATCTCTACCAATTTTGGATATGGTTCATGCTCTCCTTCATTGAATGCGCATCTTAAGAACAAGGACAAACAATCATCATCTGAAAGACCTTTTATGTTTTGGATTGGTCCAGGAGCCATTGCTATGGCAACTTTGTGACTACGTGTAGTAACGAGAATTTTACTTCCTTGTCCTCCTTCTATTAACAAATTCTTTAAGTCAATCCATTTGTTACGATCCTCGTTCCAAACATCATCCAAAACAATAAAAAATCTATTTTCCTTTAAAATACTTCGTAAACTAGCCTGCACTTCATCCATACTCATATTATCACCAATTTCACCACCTGCAGATTTGAGGATTTTTTTTGCTAATTTCAAAATATTAAAGTCTTCTGACACACACACCCATATTTTGGAGTCGAAACTTTTAGCTACCCTTTCATCGTTATACACCCATTGAGCAAGTGTGGTCTTGCCCAGACCACCGATTCCAACTATTGAAATCACATGAACATTACCAATATTGTCGCCTGGGTGCATCAAAAGAGTGATTATCTTCTGCTTATCATCAACCCTCCCAATAACATTAGAATCACGAACAAATGAGTGGGTCATCTCTCTCTCCCTGTGCACAATATGCTGATCTTCTGACCGCTCCTCAAGATGAAACAGAGCTCTGTCCTTTGCTAGCTCTTCCAGCCTCTTTCTTATCCCCTTGATTTTATGACACATTTTATAACTAAAGCCAAGCGGGTTAAAAGAAGAATAAGAAACGGATTCAAGTACCTTTTCACGAGTGTTTCCATGTGTTTCCACCCCTTTCCTCTGTAGAGCTTCGCATTCGAATTCATCTAGCACGTCCTCAGCATCATGGAAGACATCTTTGAGTTGCACCAACCAGACAGTCAGGCCTCGGTTCTTCACTTGCTTCTCCTCAGCATCAAGCAGCACAGCTTGGATGGTGGACATGGTGAGCTCAAGCTTTTTCATATCTTCGGAAATGCCCCATGGCGAGCAAATCTCTTGATAAGCAAGGGACACTATCTTGTCAATGACATTTGCTGCAACGGAATAGACGAACTCCGTCATGTTCTTTGAGGTGGAGGAAGGGAGGAGTTACGGTTGCTTGTGACTTCTTGAAATGAGAATGTTGGTCTTGCTCTTGCAGGAGTGATACTTAATTGTGTGAACAAAAATATTTTGTAGCAAAAAGAAAACTTAATACGAACAGAAGCCAATAATAAGAGAGGAAAGTCAACGCTTCTTCCTCGCCTGCAAGCTTTGTCTTCTTTTCGGTCAACATCAGTGCTTCCAAATTTAAAAAGGTATCGTATAATTTTGTATAAATAAGTATAAAATAAGTTTTTCTTGGGAATTTAGAAAAAAAGTTGAGTAATTTTATTACCATAAATTATTTTATATTTATTTTATCACATTTTTGATGTGACATATAATGATTAGTTAACCATCACTTACACATAGATCAATTATTTTTTCTTTATCAATCACACTATGTCACATTACAATTATAATAAGAAGTTATAAAAAATTTTGTAGTCCAAAACTTTTCTTAATTGTATTAGCATGTGTTAATTTTGATGGAAAAATTTAGGGGATGTTTAGTAGAGTAGTTTGAAATAGAATTTTTGTAGTATTTTGAAATATGTATAGGTGAAAAAATATGTATAATATTATTTAAAATGTGAAAATGTGATTTTGAAAATAGAGAACAGGCCTTAATCATTCTGCAACCGGACAAAATGCCTTTTAGTTTTGTCTACTTCCACGCCTCACCCGACTGATTAAAGACTTTATCTTGGCTTTGTCCAGTTTCACACCTCACCTAACAGATTAAAGACTTTATCTTGACTTTAGTCCTGTCTCTTTTTATTGTTTTTGGTTTTAACTTTTAAGTTTTAACATCTTTTCCCTCTTCTCAGTAATGCTAAGCGTTAATAATCACTTAAACATGGATTTTTTTTTTCTCCATCAATTATACTCTGCCATGTTACAATTGTGATAAAAAATTGTGAAAAATTTTATGGTCCAAAACTTAGCAACTGTACGCTAAAAGACAACTTAGCAACCGTATGGTTAAACTTAAAAGACTCCGTCTCTTTTCATTTTTTTTCCTGGCAGAAACAAGCTTCTCCGGTTCAGATCACTCCAACACTAAATATGAGAAGGCTTTGCAAATCAGGTTTTATCAAATAATATTTCTTTGGTTTTGTTTTCTCCTTCCTTCTTCTTCTTCTTCAAAATCTTCTTTCCTCTCAATAAAATTTTCCCTCTAATTGTTATTTCTTTCTTTTACTTTTTTCTTTATGCTATGTTCGAAAGTTTTGAGAGAGAAAAGAATAGAGAAGAGTAGAGGGAAGGAGAGTAGTGGAGAAGAGAGTAGAAGGGAAATGTTATCTTTCACCTTATTTGGATGTTTTTAAAATTAAGTAAGGGGAAGGGAATAATTAGTATTTTCATTTGTAATTTTGTTAATATAGTAAGGGCAAATTTGGTAATTCATTTGGTCAAGCATTTTTATACTCCACCCCCCCTCCAAATCTCTCCAATTTGGGAGAATTAAAAATGAGGAGTTAGAAGTAGTTCAAACCCCTCCAAATCCCTCTCCCTCCTTCTTTAAAAAATATCCAAACAAAGTAATTTAATTACTCTCTCTCTTTTTCCCAACATCCAAACATATCATTAGTCTTTTGGATTTACTATTGAAGGTGAGGGAGAGCTCAACCTCTTTCGATTTCACTGAATTCTTCTATGTAATTTCCTAAATTTTGGAATTTTCGTTTGATTTTCTTGGTCTCAGTCTCTGTTTAGTTGCGAACTAAATATTCAAAAACAAACTGTTGAAGGATTGTAGTTTTTCATGGGGCTAAATTTCTTCTTTTAAGACTTAGGGGGAGAAATTAGATAGATTAGAGTAGATATGGTTTTATCGTAGGCAACAGAAACAAAAAACAACATAAAGAAAACAAAAGAGAAGCCATGTGGTTTCTCGCAGGCTAGGAAAAAAAAAACAAAAGGAGATAAGCTTTAATATTTGTTTGGTGAGTTGTTTTTATAATGATAAAATTTGAAACGTGATAATTTTTTTGTGATGAAGATAAGCTTTTAAATTTAAGAAATAAATGAGTTTGGACAAATTAGTGGGGTTCATTATTTTTAATTTATTTACAACTATGTTATTAAAAATATTTTATGTATCTTGAAAACATTATTTCAACTATTTTCAAAATCCTTTTTTTTTAGAGAGATTCAAAATCCTGTTTTAAATAATAAAATTTGAAAAAAAAAATTGAAACTATATTTAGAGAACATGAGCCAAACATTTGATTTAAGTAAGGGACCCACCATTTACTAGTTTCCAAAGCAAAAAATTGTATTTAAATTCTCTTACCAAACATTTCCTATTAGATGTTCTAAATTCAATTAGACATGGAATTGGAATAATTGAAGAAAAAATAAGAAAATATATATATAAGTGTATTAAAAAAACAAAAATGAAAACCTTTTTTTTTTTTTCTTTTTTTCTTTTTTTCTATAGATGATAAAGTAAAAACATGTCTCAATTTTTTAACCATAAAAATCATAACATATTTATTCAAAATGAAAAAAAAAAAATATATATATATCATCAACTCTTTAGATTTACTAATACATTTTTTTTGAAACAATGCTTTAAAGGCTCCTAAAGTTCATCAGTTATATATGTGGGAGAAAAAGTAAATATTAAAAGGAAAAAAAAAGCATTAATAATTGAACTAGTGTTCGTACAATTTTTCTTTTTAAATATGAAGAGGCACAATTCTAAAAAATTGATAGAAATAGAGGGGAGAAAATTGAGAAGTCAGGAGGTTCACCCCTAGACAAAGCAAATATTTAGTTCACATTCAAATTAGTATAATAAACTCAAGTGGTTTTTTTTTTTTTTTTTTTTTTTTTATCAACATATGCATGTAAAGCTTTTTGATACTTGACTATTCCCTCAAACATGGACAAGACTAGGGGTTAAGGGGGAGAAATTCCACAGATACTAGGAGCTCGAAAATTTTATTCTATCCTATCATATGCTTTTTTGTAACCCCTTGAAAATTTTGTGCGAGGGCAAATATCCCTCCTTGAAGATGGTGACTTTATCAAATGTCATTTTTTATTTATTAAAATTTCCTTGTTTCTTTCATTATTGTTGATTTGATATAAAATCTAAGAGGTAATGTGCAATTGTAGTCTTAAATTTTTATTTTTTTTATTTTAAATTTGGCTGCTAATTTTTTAAGAATATTTAATTATAGTACTTAGTTAACAATTTTGAAAGTCTAATCCCGTATTTATTGAAGTAAGTATGGGTAAATTCATTAAAATTGATGGAAAAACATTTAAGTACAATGACATAATAATTCAAAATGAAAATATAACACACACACAAAAAAAAAAAAAGACAAAAGAAGCATCAATTAACAATGGGTAGGGGGTGTTGGAGGGGGGGGGGGAAGGGAGGGCGGGGAGAAGTGTTTTAGTACACTTCCATGAATCTCACTTGCAATTAAATTATCATCAATTTGTGCTATATTAAAACAAGAATTTTAAAAAAATCAATATGATATTCTACAATAAATGAAATATAGATTACAAATAATAATAATAATAGTAATAATAATAGTACTTCTTTGAGGTAGTTTATTTAAGTCAAAGTGCACTTTATATATTTGTCATAAAATAATATGAAGTGGCATTGTTAATTTCATTGCAAGGTGTAAAAAAAAAAAAAAACTATTGCTTTATCGGTTAAAATGATTAGTGAAACACAATAGGATTTTTTTTTTTTTTCCATATAACATCTTTATATGCACAAAATGATATAAAAAAAAAGGTGGAGATGAGAGGAAAATTATGAAAAATACTATGTCTACAATATTTTTACAATACTTTCACAACAAATCCTAAGTGGCAGGTTGTTATTGGTAGTTACAAGTAAGTAAAAAAGTAATTTAAACTGTAGATTTAAATTGGAACCAATAACAATTTAATACAGATAATTTATTGTGAAAGTGTTGTGAAAATATTATAGATGTAGCACTTCTTGAAAATTATAAGTATTACAATTGTATGTGGAAATCCATGATTAGGGACCATCTTCCACACACACACACAAAAAAAAAAAAAGTGGTGTGCAAATTAAGTTCTAAGAATGAAGACAAACTCATTCTACCAAACTACATATATTACAAATTCATGACCTTAATAGTTAATAATACCCACAATAAACAAAGACTTACTCAAAAAACACCGAAAAATTAAAGTCCAAGAATCAAGACAATATTGGCCTACCGCCTACCAACTAACTATATATATTATTATTCATTCAAGGTCAGTAGATTTTTTATTTTTTAAGGAGATTCAAGGTCAGGAGATTAATACCCACAATAAACAAAGACTTACTCAAATAACAACTCCCCTAATAAAAATGTTGTAGACGTGTAAAGAATTAAGTCCAAGAAAATGAATAATTAATTTCTGCCAACCAACCGTACTGTTACTCATTCAAAGTCTTGGCGCTAAATTAATAACCATATATTCTCAAAAAAAAAAAAAAAAAACCATAATAATAATTAATAAATAAATAAACAATGATGAAGGCAATTTCAACCTGGTACCAACTAACTAACTAACTATATATATATATATATATTATTGCTCATTCAAGGTCATGACGTTGTTAATGATTGTGCTATAGTATGTTGTTAGAGATTAATACCCACAATAAAGTTAAACAAAGACTTGACTTGAATACAACAAAAGTTAATTAAAAAAAAATTATAATTGGCGAAAATACACTTTTGGTCCCTACATTTTGGGTCAATTCCCATTTTGGTCCTAAAATTGATTTTGTTACTAATGTCATTCCTAAAAAAAGAAAATCATTTCTAAAATGGTCATTTCCGTCAGTCAACTAATGGAAAAATCTTACGTGTCTAACGGAATGCACTGCTTGCTGACATGGCACTGACGTGACCATTAAAATATTATTAAAAATACTATTTGGCATTTTTTAAATGCCACGTCAGCATTTTAATTAATAAAAAAAGCCAAATCAGAGAATTTAAACTAAATTAAAAAACAATCCTTAAATCTAATTAAAAAACAAACTTTTAATTTCTTAATTTTAATTTAAACTGAAAATATAAATTTGATTTAAACTGAAAATATAAATTTGATTTAAACTGAAATTTTAATTTTTCAATTCTCAGTTTTAAAATTTTTTTATCACAATCCTCTATACCAATCCCCAATCCCAACCCCACGAACCCAAGCTACCTAACCCAACATCAAATTTTCTTAGTCACCAACATCACAGCATCAATTTAATCCCTCTCTCTACCCATTGTTCTCGCACTCTCTGTCTCTTTGATTTCTCTTTGATCTGCTCCATACCCAGACACTCATGGCCAAAGACACCAAGCTCCAAAGACCCCAAGAACCCATGGTCAAAGACCCCAAGCTCTGCCTTTCACGATTTCTTTTTAATTTCTCTTTAATTTTAATGATTTCTTTTCATTAGACCATTTTTTACATTAGCCCATTTTGAACCCATGATCTGGGTTTAGAGAGAGAGAGAACCTGTGATCTGGGTTTAGAGAGGGAGATGAGGAGATAATGAGATGAGGTCGGCGATGGTTTGGAGCAGATCAGGCTCGATAGAAGGAGGCTAATGGTGGTCTGGAGCAGATCAGGCCCGATCCCAGCCATGAATGGCGAAACCTCTCTCTACCTCATCCTCTCTTTTCCTCTCTCAAGCCCGATCCCAGCCATGACCACAACCCCAAGCAGTGGCTCTTAAACCCATATGATTGGGTTGACGAGGGAGATGGTGGGTTTCGAGTAATGCGGAGCTTTTGATAGCGGTTGTTTGGGTGATTTGGGTTGTGGATCTTGGATGATGATGCCGTCGGTGTTCTTGTGTTGATCTTGGACGATGATGTGGATCTTGGATCTTGGAGTAGATATTGTTCTTGTGTTGTTTTTGTGTGTTCATGATTAAGATGAATTTAGAATAGGAATTTGATAATTTGAATGTGAAATTTATGACTTTATGGGTTTGCTGGAGATTGGTTGGTTTATTGGATTTATTTCTTGTTTTCTTGGCATTGATGGAAATTGGATTTGGTTGTTGGAGATTGGATTTAGTTGCTGGGTTTGTTTTTGGGATTTGGAAAGAACATGAAGAACAAATTGTTATGTTCTTACCAAAAAAAATTAAAAAATTTTAAGGCTTAAATTAAATTAGATTTAAGGCTTTTTTTTTTAAAAAAAAAAATTATCTTTGTTTAAATTTTCTAACATGGCTTTAAAAAAAATAAAAAAAAATGCTGACGTGGCATTTAAAAAATGCCAAATAATTTTTTTTAATAATATTTTAATGGCCACGTCAACACCATGTAAGCAAACAGTGCATTCCGTTAGACACGTAGGATTTTTCCGTTGGTTGACTGACGGAAAGGACCATTTTAGAAACAATTTTCTTTTTTTTAGGGATGACATTAGTAACGAAATCAATTTTGGGACCAAAATGGGAATTGACCCAAAATGCAAGGACCAAAAGTATATTTTCACCATTATAATTCCATGCCACTGAGAGAATCGGATGGGCTTTGACGCAAAGGACTTAAGGCTGAAGTGATGGGCTCAATGAAGCCCAAAGGAAATGGGAGAAAGTGGAAGACGTTAGTTTAGAAGGAAAACGAGCAAGGGGTAAGCTGTTGACGTCAAGAAATGCTATATCCTTACTATCTTAATCACAGTCCATATCTCTTGCTTTATCCTTACTTTGTTGGGGGGTGGGAATGAATTAGCTCTTCTAATCTTGCTTTATGCAAAATACTTATTACTCTAGCACAACACTAATAGCCAATCCAACAAGTATCAATCAAAACACTATTTTGCAGATTTAGGACATCAAACAAAACAAACCTGAACAGTGTTACATATAACTCATCTTGAAGACTCATAAATGATGTTTTCATTGATCTTTAAGATTACTATAATATTAAAACAAAGAATTATAAAAATTATTTTACAAGATAAACTAGACAAGAATGATAGGAGATTTAAGTTTCCTAATAGTTTAGTCCCAAGACGGACTAAAGAGACCCAATTCTTCTTCGAAAAACAAAAGGCATTTTCGCTTGAAACAACTTAAATTGTTACAATCTTCAAATGCTTAATTCACATCAAATGCAAAACTTATACTTGAAGAGCTAGATTTTTGTAATCTCAAGTGCAAAGATCCTTCAAGTCACTTCATGTGTTCAAAAATGGCCAGGTAATTTGACACCTACCATATATGACTATAATTCATTTATTCAAGAATACGACATTGATTCCCCTTTTCTATCAAATGTCTGTCTTTTTAAGATCATGATATCTTATCAAAAAGTCCATCATTTTTGAACATATACTGTCCAGCTTCATGTTTGTCACTGGAAACTTCCCCATCTATGAAGGTAGTTGCTTTCTTCTTTGATGATGACTACATGTTCAAAAACAAGTTCTTCAGCCTTACAGCAAAAGCCTCTGCTAAATTGCATTCCCCATTCAATCTTTTTCAACACATTTGCATGCATACCCCAAGACTAGTTACCTGAAAAGTAAGAAATTAATGGAAGGTAAAAAATTAAAATAAAATAATATTACCAGAATACTTGGTTCTCTTGGCACTGTCAGTTTACATGAGCTTCTAACAGTGGAATGTCTCATTTATAGGTATGTTCAGTTGATAAATAAATCATTTTTTATAACCTTTTGTCTTAATTTTTCCACTCAGTTCATGATCTGTATTCATGTTTTTAAAAAGACCCCAAAAAAAAAAAAAAAACCTTTGAGACATTGAGACCATCAATCACAAAGTGACAGTGTAAGTGAAACTCAATATGCATCATTATATGATAAAATCCAAAGTCTGTTAATCATAACTGCAAAGGAGAATGTAAAGATTTATTCTCTAATCCAACTTACCTAAATTTTAGGAAAATTCATGTAATCAAGGGTATTGAAGGCAGCATCCCAAGGAATGGAGTTGTACGCCTTGTGAGTATCTACCTTAGCCCAAAACTTAGAAGTCTAGCCTGAAAAGAGAGCCCTTTTTCTATCAGACTTAAATGAGACAATTTGATTTCAAGGTTTCCACTAAACCAGAAAAAATAAGGCCATTCATGACTGATAATGTGACTTTCTCTAGAAAGATCACTAGGAACCCACTAAAATATTAGTTCATTATTTCAAGTTTTCTGTTTTTGTTTTTGTTTTTAAATTTTTTGGAAGTACTTTAAAGTTGATAGATACTTAGCTATAAGGTTTTCTCTAATGTTCATACTTCATATACACTTGATAAGAGTACAAGAAGAAGACATCTTTAATAGTGTAACACTAAAATAACAGAGGAAACAAGAATCACAAAAATAGAATCAGGATATCCTTCAAGAAAAAACAAAACCAAAGAACAATTAAGAGATAGCAACTTCACAGAAAACTATCTCCATGAAGAGTTGAGGTAAAAGTGATGCAAATATTTATTCAAAATGCTAAACATTTGCTTCTAAAGAGACTGGCAACATGACTTTTTAAGAAATAAAATAAAACAACATCGACAAGGGCAATATAAATAACTTAACCTATTTCTAAGAACTTTGCGAGCTTATAGATGCTCCTTATTATCAAAAGTGACAGAAGATTGACCCCATCCTCAAGATGAGTTGGCAAAGTACACATAAGAATGGCACGAATGAAATCCCAAGCTATACAGAATCAACATTATCCATCCAAGTTTAAGCAAAGCAAATAACCTATTAGACCATGCATGTAAGAAGAAAGACATAAATGTCAATTTTTTCTCCACATCCCACCTTAAACAGCTACTAAGGAATTTTTAAAGTTTGAGCATGATAGTAATAATCTACCAGGAGTATCATATATTAAAGATCTGATCCTTGAACATGATATTAATTACCTACATGGAGTAACATATATTAAAAACCTATAGAAAGTATCCAAAACCTTGAACATGATAGTAACAAGAGAAGGTTGAGACTTTCCTTGCTACATGTTGTTTCTGAGTTGATAAACTGCAATGTATTAAACCATGGAATCGTTAGATGAGTATATATTGAAGGAAACCCATTGGTACTAAGAAATGTTTTCTCTTAATTTTGTTAGGCACCATACTTGTATAATTGGAAACAATATGTTTCAATCCGCAACAAAAGATTGTATCATGTACAATTCTTTCAACACTTAATAATATTTGATATGTAGAGGAACTTAGCTTGCTAATCAAGCTTTTGTTCAAGAAGAACAAAGCATATGGTCAATTTAAAACCTGAAGGTATAGCAAGTATAATCTCAGACGTACAAATGGATTTAAAAATTCTAATGCAAGACATTGTTTAGTACCAACAATTAAACAAATTGAATATTTGAGAATTAAAATTAATAATATATTAAAAGTTAATACATATAGCAAGATTAGATAGCAATAATCTTTTTTTTTTTAAAATGATGTCTTGGTTAGTTGTTGTTTATTGTAATTTAATTCAATAAACAGTCACATTCAAATGGCAAAAAAAAAAAAAAAAAAAAAAAACCACAGCTTTAGCTTTGAAAGATTTATAAAAAAAAATAAAAAAAAACGTAGAAGAGAGAAGATTTTAGCCATTACCTATTAGCAAGTAAATTTGACCAATCTGAGCCAACCTCTCACTCATAATTTCTCCTCAATTCAGGACAACCGATAATCTTCAGTTCTCTTAGGGCAGTGAGGTGGTTCATAACTTCTGGTAGGGATGATAATTTTGGGCTGAACGAAATCTAAAGTTTTCGAAGTGAACTGAGATTGGGAAGCCACTCTAGCAATACTGCCAAGTTCTCACAATAAGAAATATCTAAAAACTGTAGAGTGTTGGCTGATCAGGGGTTGATGGTATTCTTTTTTTTTTTTTTGGGCTGAAATTCAGGATAGGTCAAGTCTGGGTTTGCAAATTTTCAACCGAAGTAACTCAGCTCAATCCACACTTTTCACAGTTTTTATAGTCTAAAAAATACAATCTGTTGAAAAAAGGAAACTGTTGTTATTTTTTGTTTGATTCAAAGGAAACTTAAAAAATAGTGAAGCAACTACTTTATAAAAAAAAAAAAACAAACAAAAACAACAACAAAGAAACTACCTAAAAGAACTACAATGCATTTTTATAACAAGACCAGAAACACAAATTTAAAGCTCAGATATTCTTGACTTACAACAAAAAGCACTCCAAGGCAACAACTGTCATATTAAATCTAATGTACACCCAAAAGAAGAAAAAGGCAATCCTAACATGCCAAGAACTTGGTGTGATCTTACAAAGTTGTGCCTATAAACACAGAATTCGCTAGTAATCATTTTGTCAAGTTCACTATCATCATCACTGACAAGACAACACCAGTAGATCTCCTTATTGTTGTTCATGTTCATAAGATGTCAATCTTCAAATTGGTAGCACTGTTTTGGTTGTGCTAACAATTTTAATATTTACAATTACATGTTTCTATGTACAAAGCATTGATAACTGTCAATTAATAGCTGTAATAGGATCATTCATAAAGAAAATAGTGACTCTCCAGAGAACCATTCAGAAAGAACAAGGTAGTAGGGGCTTCTATTCATACTAAGCATCAAGCAATGTGAAATGGCTTAGTCCTGCATTCTTGAGCAGAATTTTTGGATGCAATTGTGTCTCGCATGTGAGGATTAATTGCAAGATGGGCTTCATTTAAGAGATTATCAGCTATGATTAGATATTAGTCATCCAGAAATACAGATTAATAGCAATTGAATTATAAATATATTTCTGATTAGTAGCCAGAAAAGTGGGAAATTTTCACCAAAAAAGAGTTCACCAAAAGGGTGGTCTTTTTGAAACATTAGCCTCAATAGAATTATGCTGAACATAGATGATGAAATAATAATCGAAATATCTTATTCCATGGACCATGGTTTGTTGAAGTCCTCTGGACTATTGGGACTAGAATTAGTAAATAATCTACTCATTAAGGTCCAACATCCCTTGATAGAGCAATAAGCACTAAAATACGCATGAAATTTTGCAGAAGGGTCTATAATTATGTAATTACAGTACATAGAACAGTCAAGGGTTCTAGGATCTATGTACATTGAATCATTGGATTTCATTCAGAATGATGGGTTAAAAAGAAGTTTCTTGTTTTCCTTGGTAAACCAAACTAATTCAAGTCATACCTAAAACATCAATCACAAAGTACAAGAGGACAAAATTAGTATGCACCTCCAAACTTTTGAGCTTCCTTGATGATATGAAGGGCAAGTGTTGTTTTTCCAGAAGCCTCTTGCCCATAAATTTCAACAATTCATCCCTACAAAGTGTAGAGTAAATCTCTCACCACACCAGTAATGACACTACACCTCTTCTTTGTAACTAAACATAAACTTTGAGATCAAAATCATTAACATACATTCACCAAGAAGTAATTGGTTCATAAGTCATAACATAAGTAGTACATTTTCAAGCTCTTTTTAATTTTTATATGTTCACAGATTGCAATTCAAATTTTCATGAAACAATACTCATCAGTTGAGTATCATAATCATGACATGCAAAGACCCTTCTTTATATAATGATTTTTTTTTTGATAAGTTAATAATTAAAACAAAGGAGAGGAGATTTAGACCCTAGATGTCTTGGAGATACCAGGAGGTGCCAACCAGTTGAGTTACAAGGCTCTTGGCTATAATGAATTAGTAGTTAAGAGACTCAAAATAAAATGATTGACCATGCATGCAATGCTATTTTTTCCTCCACATCCCACCTCAAAAAGCTACTAATGAATTCCTAAAAACTTGAGCACAATGTTAAGAACCTACATGGAGTACCATATATTATGGAACTATAGTAAGTACCCAAAACCTAGAACACAACAGTGACAAGAACACAAATCTAGAAGTCAAAACAGTTCATTTCTTGAACATAATGTTAAGAATTGACAGGGAATACTGTTTCTTTTTTGGATTGAGTAAAATTTAAGGGAGTACTATGTAGTCCATCATAGTTTCATACTTGTATCCTAGATATGTTTAAGCATTAGATGAAATCACTAGTTGGGCATCAACAACTAAACAAACACACGCACATATATTAGTATATTACACACTAAAAAATTAAAGTGGACTTATCCTTTTTTGGCGGGGAGGGGGGATTGTTTAGTGGATTTAGCCTTACTAATATCTAAGCACAATCTAGGTCTAAGCATGAAGTGAGATCTCACAAAAAAAAAAAAAAAAGGCTTCACACCAAAGACTATATAAAATCTCTCTCTAGTGTTCACTTTGTGCAGATAACTAAAATCCATCTTTTTGGTTCATAACAACTATGGAATTAATAATTAAGGGTTTAAAATTCCATTTTGCTGAAAAATTAAACAAAATTACCATTCTTAATTCACTGAGCCTAATACCCAACAACATTAGAGTATGTACAGTTAGATACGTAATAAAAGGTAATTATAACATATATGCTCTACACCAATATTTTTTAATTCATATTAAAATTAACATAGTTAAGATCTAGGTAGAAGAAGCTACAAATCTAGCCATCTGTATCAAAAAAAAAGAAGATAGTTGACCGTACAAGGTCAAACACATATGTCCCACACATCTCTTTTGGTATAATGCACTAGGAATCTGTCTATCTCTTGCATATCTGTGGGGTGTGTAACTATGCATATGCTCATACGAAATATGTGGCAAGAGAAAATTTTTGTTTTTCGAATAATCACCTTTGGTAATCCTCCAATCCCAAGAGCTATATCAAGCTTCAATGAGCCAGTAGAAATTACTGGTGCATGTCATGAGCAAAAAAACTGTTGTAATGACAACATAGATTCTCTACCAAAATCACTTGCAAGTCTTGAGAGAGCTAGACATAACGATGTGTCTTTCTTTGTTGCTGTGATATCATCAAGGAGTTCGTCACATTCAAATTCTGAAACTTCAGCTGAAAAAATGAAAAACACTAGAATTGATGAATTAGAGCAAACCAGTCATATACATCTACAAATTTTAATAAGAAGATAATTTTAAAAATGGCATCAGTGGATATCATAGGTGCATGTCGTGAGCTAAAAAACCATTGCAATGACAACATAGATTCTCTACCAAAATCAACAGCAAATTTTGAGAGAGCCTTGTATGACCTACGAGAAAGACCGACTCAATCAAGTGCGCACAGGTGAGACACTAAGCTACTTTAATGGCTAATTCAATGTCTTTCTTCGTTGCTTTCACATCATCATGGATTTTTTTACATTCAAACTCCAAAATCTCACCAGGAAAAGAAGTTTTAAGCTAAAGGAATCCCTTTTCCTTAGAAGAATCTTCCACGAAAACCTGACAAAACTTCAAAAACAAGAGGCATCCATTATATTCAAAATTTTGTGAATCTCAGCAAACAATGGAGGCCAAATTTATAGGCAACTTATACACAATACTCACCAATATCTCCTTGGCATTGTCATCTTGATTTAGAACAATCTTCAGACTTCAGTCCTCTTAGGGCACTAAGGTCACCCAGTAGACATGACAATTTTGGAAGTTTAAAATACCAAATTTTCAAAACAAATTGACATCCGGAACAATTGATGGCTAAACCAAACTTCTTGGTAGTCATCCACTTCCATCAAATTCAAATTTTAACATTGTTGGCAAACCAAATATTCTAATGCGATTAGTTATTTTATACCATACAACAAAAGATCAAACTTCAAAAAAAAAATTAATTAAACAATAAAGCACAACAAAAAGTTTCATTTGAGTAACTCCAATAACCAAGAAGCAGGGACAAACAATCAATAATGCACACATGACTCAAGTCATTTAAACATTGTGCAAATTAGATAATACATGAAACATGAATGAAATCATAAGTACAAACACACATCACTCCATTAATCATTACAAACACAAAATGCACACCACAATATTATTGAAATTATTTACAATACAAGAGAAGGCTGAGACTTTCCATGCTGCATGAGTGCATATTATGGTTGAATAGATAAGCTGCAATGTTTTAAACCATGGAATCATTAGATCGAACACTAGATTGAACATTGAAAATTAAAAATTAAAAAAAATATATATTACCCTTGGCAATTTTAAGCACAAGGAACATCCTTTTTATGAGAGAACAATCTCCCAAGACCACCTGTCAATTTAAAAACAAGAAGAATCAAATATATTCAAAATAGATTTCATACTTCCTTGATAATATGACTTTAAATTGCAAGTTATACATGGGTCAGGTCAATCTAAATTTCCTTTTTAATTTTATAATTTAGCATCACATCCATTCTTAGTAAGAAAATACAGGCCAAGTAAGTTTATTAACACCACACCATGTTTAGTTCACTTTTTTTTTTTCAAGATGAATGTTCAGTACACTTTTAGAGAGAGGAAATGAAAAGATTACAAGATTTTAAAATTCTACGCTTGAGTTGTCAAAAGGGAGAGAAAGAAAAGAAAAGAAAATTGAAGGAAGAATATTTTATTATTTTTCTATTAGGATACTAAAATAGTTCCTTCTAAAATACGTGAAATTTGAAGAACCCAAGAATAGAATTCATAATTCGTTTACTCTTTTATTTTCCATAGACTCAATCTTTAAAACAAAAAGGGAAAAAAGTGACAATTATCTTTTACATTTCATAACTTACCTTTTCACAAACACCAATGATAGTTGTTATCTAATCTTTGTTATTATAAAAAGAAAAAATTTGTCAATTTGTAGAAAGTGATTTCTTGGTTGGTTATGGTTTATTGTGATTTAATTCTATAAACAATCAGGGTTAATAGACAACAACAACAACAACAAAAAAGAAGAAGCAAATTCAGGTTAGAAGTAAGATAGAAAAATAGAGCATACGTAGAAGAGGAAGAAGATTTTAGCCCTTACCTACTTATACTCCCAAGTGAATTTGATCATCTTGCCCCAATCTTTGCCTACCTCTCGCTCACAATTTCTCCTCAATTCAGGACAATCAACAATTTGCAGTTCTCTTAGGGCAGTGAGACGATCCATCCCTTCTGGTAGAGACGATAATTTTCGGCAACTATGAATCTGAAGCTTGCAAAGTGAACTGAGATCCGAAAGCCACTCTGGCAATACCGCCAAGTTCTCACAACCAAAAATAAGTAAAAACTGTAGAGTGTTGGCAGATCCTTTAAGCCATTGGGGCAAACTCACTAATTGTGGCAACCCAGAAATAGTGAGTTCTCGAAGCCTCATCGGGTAGTCATCCCCTTCCATTAAATTAAGTTTTCTACAAAATGAAATACCCAGAGATTCCAACGCAGTTAGGTCTTTCATACCTTGCGGCAAACACTCTAGTTTATGACATTTGGAAAAGAACAATTCTCGAAGAGAACGCATGCACCCGATTCCGTTGGCGGGTAAATGCGTTTGTCTTGTCGTTATTTCAAAACATCTGAGGCTAACCATCTTTCTTATATCCCCTGGCAACTCTTCAAGATCTTCACAATCCCGTAATATCAAAGTTTCCAAATTTTGTAGATTGCAAATGGAGTCAGGCAATTTCTTGATATTCCTATTTCCACTTAAGTTGAGATATCTCAAATGCTTCAAAGTACCAATTGAGCTTGACAACGTTTCCAACTTTGAATATCTTAAATTTAGCAAGCGCAGGTGCTTAAATCTCAAGATGCATGTTTCCACCAATGTTTCATTAATATTAATACCAAGGCCTTCATCACCTGGCCAATATTTAAATGAGAAATTAATAGTCTGCATGTTGTTACTCAATTTCTTTAAAAGGGTTATTGCTGCATCAACACTCAACTTATGGTCCAAAATTGAAACGTGTCTAGCCTTTTCAAAGTTGTTGGTCTTATTAGTGTCTTGAATTAAGCAATAATCATTTTGTGCAACATATGACGAAAGATCATGTAACAAATCATGCATTTTAAATGACCAAAGAATATTGCCTTCATTATTAACTTCTTGAAAGAAAGATCTTGATAACAGCTCTTTTAAATATTGTTCTCCAATATCTTCCAACTCTTCAGAATTTTTGTTGGACTTTTCGAGGAGCCCATTTGCCATCCAACACTGAATTAAGTCTACATTGTAATACCTAAAATCCTTTGGATATAATGAGCAATAAGCAAAACATTGTTTTAAATATGATGGCAATTTATTGTAACTCAATCTTAATGCAGGTAAAATGTCGTCTTCTTTTTGCTTTAATTTCCATATATCATTTTCCCTTGTAGAGATCCAATCACGCTCCTCAGTTTTAGAATAAAGTAAGCTCCCTAAAGTCTTCACAGCCAAAGGAACACCTCCACATTTTTTCACAATTTCCTCTCCAATCTTTACTAGATTTGGATATTGTTCATGCTCTCTTTCATTGAATGCGCATCTTAAGAACAATAACAAACAATCATTTTTTGGAAGACCTTTCATGTCATGGATTAGTCCAGGAGCCATCGTTAAGGCAACTTTGTGGCTACGCGTAGTGACAAGAATTTTACTTCCTTGTCCTCCTATTAACAAACTCTTAAGGTCAATCCATTTGTTACGATCCTCATTCCAGACATCATCCAAAACTATAAAGAATCTTTTTTCATTTAAAATTCTTCTTAATCTAACTTGCACTTCCTCCAGACTCATGTTTTCACTAATCCCACCACCTGCCAACTTAAGCATTTCTTTTGCCAATTTTAAAACGTTGAAGTCTTCTGATACACACACCCAAATTTTGGGGTCAAAATTTTTAGCTACCCTTTCATCATTATACACCCATTGAGCAAGTCTGGTCTTGCCCAGACCTCCGATTCCCACAATAGAAATCACAGAAATGTTATCATTATCATTAGGGAGCATCAAAAGATCTATGATCTTTTGCTTGTCATCAGCCCTCCCAATGACATCACGATCACGAACAAAGGAGTGGGTCTCCCTGTACACAACACGATTATCATCGAGTCGCACCTCAAGCTGAAATTGATCTCTATCCTTTGCTATCAAATCTAGCCTCTCTCTGATCTCCTTAACTCTATGACCCATTTTACAACGGAAGGCAAGCGAGTTAGAAGATGAAAAGAAACGACATACCTTTCTGCTAGTGCCTTCATATTTTTTCACCACTTGCCTCCGTAGATCTTCACACTCGAATTCATCCAGCACATCCATGGCATCAAGAAAGACAACTTTGAGCCGCTCCAGCCAAACGCTCAGCAGGTGGTTTGTTGCTTGCTTCTCCTCAGCATCCAGCAGCACGGCTTGGACGGTGGACATGGTATCCTGAAGCTTTTTCAAATCGCTTGCAATGTTCCGTGTCAATGATATCTCTTGGTAAGCAAGGGAGCCTAGCTTCTCGATAACTTTTCCTGCAACGGAAAAGGCAAACTCCGGCATTTCTCTTTTTTGGAAGTAAATTAAGGGTTATGGTTGTTGTTATTTGATCAAATGAGGATGCTGCAAAGTGTTTATTGAAGTGGAGGAAGGAAGAGTTATGTCTGTTTGTACTTTGTTAAATGAGATTAATGTTGTCTCTGTTGGTGTGAACTAATCAAACATTTTGGAACTCACTTTGTCCCTTGCGTTTCCATGAAGGCATGCATGCTTGCTAGTGAAGTCAAGCACAAATACAAATTGCTTTATTCTCCAATTGTCTCACTCATTCTTTTCTCCAGTACTCAGACACTCCTACTTTATTCTCCATTTTTGTCTCCCATCTCCAGTTAGACACTACGTACCCTCTCTAACTTGGTTCTTCGCCTTTTCCTGAAGTAAGCATGTCGATGAAGTAAAGCTCAAATTCTGTCTTTGCTCCACAAACTAAAGCTATGGAATGCTAAAGGGGCAAATTCCTTCCTCTATATGGAAAAATTCTCCAGTTACCTTGTCTTTTTTTTCTTTTTCTTTTTCTTTTTCCAGTTAGATATTCTTTTGGCAAAAATCACAAGCTATGTGATCATTATACATTGTTCGATGGAATTTTAATACTATATGTATCCACTACCCTTTGTATGTCCAAAAAAAAAAAAAAAATACTCCTCAAGCAATGTGGGCATCATGTGAGACAATCCATCAATTATGATAGGACGAAGATTATGGCCTTTTCATTTTACTCCAAAAAACAGGAAGGAATAATTACCCTTAATCACAAGGAACTAATTTGTAAATTGTAATTACGTCTAATTTTACTTTATTTTGCCTTTGTTTTGGGGTTAGTCTTTGCTTTAGGTTCGTTTACATATATCTTTAATAAATTGGGCAAAATACAAAAAAGACATCCTAGAGTTTCATCATTTTATATATCTTCATTGAGGTGAGTGAATGAGAGTCTCTGAATTTCTCATTGAACACAAGGAGTCTCTAACAAAATTGTTCTATCTCACTTCTATCAAATGTGACTAATGTGCCACTTTATTAATAAAAAGAATTGTTTTAAATAGAATTTAATTATAAAAAGACAAAAATGTGTTTTGATAATTAAAAATAAAAATGAAAGAAAAAAATTTTGATGAATAAGAAAATGGCGTTTGACCTGCAAACACAACAAAGAAAAAAATAATACAAATAGCTTTTGTATTTGCATACATAAACTCAATATTTTTAATTGGTATATTAAGTTTAGGAGTACAATGCAGAGTTAAGTTGTATTAATGAGGTGCCCGTCTATCTCAATTCTCAACCAACAATTTGGTCATTTCAAAAAAAAAAAAAAAATCTAACAATTAGGCAATATATGTTTTTTTTTATAAGAATATGTATTGTTAAGTGTTTAAATGTTTGTGATGAATTTAGCTTAATTCATGGAGCAAAATATCAGGATTGCATATTTGTAATATATGAATGTATATCAAACATTGTGATATTTGGTGCGGAGAAGCATATTGTATTAGTTTGAAATTAAAAAAAAATGTCCGTATCCTGTAATGGTAGATATTCAAATCAAATAGCTCTTCCATCAAAAAATAAATATATATCAAATAGTTCTGTAATAGTTCTTTCTCAATTTCCTTTTAAAAAAAAAAAAAAACAAGGGTATCCAAAGTTCTTCGGACACCTTACTATTCAGTTGGGTATCCCTATCCTGCTCAATTTCATTTTTATTTTGCATAGATTTGCTGCATATGCAGCCACAAATCAAAGTGTGTTGCATTTACAAAATCATTGCCGGTATGTTGGCTTTCAAGAGTCATTGGTATTAGATTACCAATTATCAAAAACATATTTCTATATCTTGATACTTGAAAATCTAGATGAAGGATTCACACTTGATCCATCAAGACAAAACTAGAACTTGCAAGTGATTCTGTTATACCAATAAGAGGCCGGACAGTTTGTAACTTGCAATTGATTCCGTTACCCATTTTTATAGTCCAACTTACAATTGATTCTAATGGTAAAGCTTGACTGTTTGTAATTTGCTTTGGGGTTTGTAAATATAATAGTAGCCGTCCCGTGCTTGGTGAGACTTTGCGACTAGTTAAATTAATTGGTGATTCCATGAATTCAACCAAAGAAAAACCTTATTGAAAACCCCTCATTGTAAGTCCCTTAGATTTGGGAGATATATTCAAAATTGAATTTCTACCTTGAGATTCGCCACCACCAAAGGATTATATAAAAAAAAATAAAAAATAAAAAATTTTAAATCTTGATCCTCTCAGGTTGAAGTTCTCACATATGCATTACTAATTTTCAATTGAAAAATTACTACCATGTCTCCATATTGATTCCATTGAGATATTGTTAGGTACATTGTAACTAATTAAACTATAATTATTTTTTTTCTCTAATAAGACCATGTACCTCTTTAAGAGCATATTTTATTAATTTACTAATTAATAATTAAGTCAGTTGTTTTATAGATAAAATCAGCTATTTGTGGTGTGTTACTGTGTAGAACCCCATTATCTCTTTCTTGTGTGTGCGCGCATGTGTTTGCTTTTCAAAAAATAAAATCTGCAACTATCATTTAATTAGAAACTTATAGGAGCATGGGTAAATTCACGTATGACAGAAAAACCTGATGTTATCCGTTACTCATGGCGTTCTATCTTCATAGAATTCACATGGACCTACAGCTACAAGGAAAAGTTGTGGGTTTTTTTTTCTCTCTTTTTGGAGGCCAAGTGTGTACATGGCATTTCTAGTACACTCCACTACCCTGTACAAATCCTTATATAGAGTACATTAAATTTCTCAATTAAATTTAAACACATCATATAATTGCATTGAATTTATTAAGAAATTATAATACTGTTTATGCTTCATTGATAAATGGCATGCAAGCATGTGGTTGTAGTTAATTGAAAAACGTAATATAATGCTTTTACGAAACCATGCTTAAAGCTTTACACAAAAACGTTACTCATTGACATTGGCCACTGCTCAAAAACCAATGGTGCCCGGGCTTCATATTTTAATCCCAAAATGTGATTTGGAACCCAATAATCTCAACTTCACTCGTGACATTATTCCCCAGGAAATATAATTCAGGCAATCATTTACATAGAGCAAACAGGACAGTTAATCCTGTGTTCTATCTTACAAAATACACATTTGCTCAACTCATAGTTACCTACTTTGTGTTAATATAAGCTCGTTCAACATTTATTTTTCATAAGTAATAAAGTTTTATTAATAACAAGAATCAAGTCACCCAATAACAAAAACCGAGTCACACAAGTATACAAGATGTATATGACTAAGGACCATACGCAAATTACATAATTCTATCAAATTAGTAATCGAATAAATATAAGCATGTTCAACATTATTCATCTATAACAACCCCCCATTGAATTCACAATACAACATTAAATCAAACAAAATCCTAACCTTCCATATCTAATAATCATACCTTAGGCGTTCTCATCATGATGCAAAACTTGGAGATGAGTTCAAATTCTTTGGTGGTGGGTTCCCTCCTAAGATCAGCATATATGAGTAGAAGCAGAGCATTGCAGCACTTTTAAGGACAAAAACACAGAATACAGTTAGATTCAAAATAGATTCTAGAAACTGAACTCTCTTTTCAAAAGAAAAAAAAACATTGGCAGTCAGATATTGCAATACCTAATAGCAGCGTAAAAACCTGTTGGAAATACTTTCTTTGTCTGCATCCACAATACAATTATAAAGTTAGAAACAATGAATCAACTAGCCAATGAGTAAGATGAATTTTCTGCTCATGCGATGTAATAAAAATAAGTAGCTCTGAAAGTTATTCCAAAGAAGCACCGCTGAGAGTGCTACAAAATTAGAGGTATACACAGTTAGTATAGGAATATCTCCCCAAAAAAAAAATATCCATAGCTTAAATACAGGCAATAACAAAACATATATCAAGACTAAAATTGGACTGAAGTCACAGACAAATCAGAACCTGCTTGTCCTAGAATGAAGGGCAAACTGGATTTTCCTAGCCTCCAGATCTTTAAGTTAAAGGTGCTGAGAGCTAGCAAAGCACCTCCAAAGAGCACACCAGAGCTAAGAGTTGCAAGATTTCTTGAGAAAACAAAACCAAGAAGTCCACCACTTGTAACCAGTCCACCTGTAACAAAATATAAGTTAAAAGTTATCAGTAAGTATTCATTTATAGTGGGAAAAAAATATGTGAGCAGGTATTTGTACAGTTAACATACTTATCACTAGCAATGTGGGCAGAAGTGAAGCATTTACAAATCAAAATGCTGCTAAAACATTTTATTGGAACACTTTAAAAAAAAAAATGTGGTCTCAATCAACAAATGTACAAAAGTTGTAGCAGGTGAGAGTAATTTCGATTTTGCAATGAAGACAATGCTCCAACAGATTCATGTTGATAATAATACATAAACAACTGTGACAATCAAAATGCTTTGAGTAAGGGGTCAACTTTGAACAGCCTATGATATAAAATTGCATTTCAACTGGTGTTTGAGGAGTCTACTACTCCCTAGCAGACTTCAGTTCATCTGATCATCATCGTTCCTGTATCAGAATTATCAAGGTCTAATATCAAAGCTTGGTCTTTTGAATAAGATGCATATTACTATTAATTGGTTGCCAATGAGGACTAGTTCAATTGGCACCTACTCCCTTTATAAGTTCCATGTGTAAGGTGAGGTTGTGAATTCATGACCTATTAGATGAATTAAAAAATAATAATAAATAAATAAATCTTGAACCCACGACCTCCCTCTTTATCCCATTATTTGGGAATCAAGCAATAGCTAATTGGTTATATATCACAGAAATCATAACCAACTAATCAAGTATATCAATTAACTTAACAGGCAAAATGGTCTAAGAAGTACAATATTCTGCTTATGACATAATTTCTCAATATAATCAAGATAAAAATCCAACAGTGACATTTAAGATATCTCAAACATTGCCCAAAGTAAATTTTGCAAACCGTTGCCTGCCTAAAAAGAGTTGAAAAATAACTAAAACCATGGCAAGAGAATTAGAAAATTTCCCATATTAACTATTATGACTACAATAAATTGAATAAAAAATTGTTCAAAACCTGCGTGGATGAATAACAACCAACCATAGAACTCCAATTTCGACATCCTCAAGATGTCAATTGGGTTACCATAAGGTCCACAACATTCAACATGGCCGCATTAATCAATTGACAAGATTGAATCAACAAATAAGGTCAACAGCTCTCTTTAAGACAATTATTTCCAAAACCTTTTCTCCCCATGCTCAATTCTAAAGTATCTGGTTATACAAGACTCAGTAGCCCCCAATGCTGCAAGGCCAAGAGGTGCTTAAAGATCGCTAACAAAAATTAAAGTTTCATAAACCCAAGACTTGAAGGAGACAAGCCACCCAATGAAATTTCATTTTAAACAAGGACATAATATTTCATAGCTTTCAGATATCTTATGTCATACTAACAGGCCAATCTAGAAAATTCTAGCTTTTAAGCAAGATTCCATTCCAAATTACCAAGCTATACGATGAAAAGTTTTGGATCCATACTCTTTTCTTCTCTTTTCTGCTGGTCCTTTTTCCCAGGTTAAAGATGTAAAGCAGTCCACTATAACTCTCCAAGTTTTCATGTTAGTTGTAATACTTTCTTTGAATTGAAACCATCAGAAATTCCTTATCCCTTATGTTATTAACAGGTCTATTCCCTCAGCATGCAAATCGAAATACAATGGCAGATGAAATCAAATTTTACATTACAGTATATGTACTTCTAGTTCCACTTGATCCTACAACTTATATATGATGCTTAAGTCACGTACTTGCTTTTTCTATTTTTTTTTTCTTTTTTAATTTTTATAAGTAGCAAAGAACATTTAAGAAAAAGAAAGGGCACAGCCGTAGTAGACAGGATGCATACCAGTGACATGTAATAGGAAAATAAACCTAAGATCTAAAACTAAAAAGATCCATAAATTTCCAAGAAAGAGAATGAAACTCAACCCTTATTCGCTTTTCATCTACTTCTATCTTAAAATGCTTCTATGAACTACTCTACAACTTTACATCTAATTAATGATTTTCTTAAAGAAAAATATGGTGGCTAAGGACCACTCATGCTTTGTGTATTTAAGTGCATTTTAAGGTCATGAGTATTGGGGATAAGACTGTCGACCAATCAAAGAATATTTTAAGACTTCAAAATTTTTGTTTGACATAATTTTTAATCAACTTAAGATGAACAATAAAACTAGCACTGAATAAACCTTAAATAATTTCATGTTTAAAAAAGGTGAGTGTAAGCTATCAAATCTCTTTGATGTAGTGAAGTAAACAATTGAGGTTTTTGCTAAATCGATGTGCACCTACCATAAGGGATGCCAAAACAAAATTGCATTTCAACTGGTGTTTGACGAGTCTATTACTCCTTAGCAGACTTCAGTTCATCTGTTCATCATCATTCATGTATCAGAATTATCAAGGTCTAATATCAAAACTTGGTCTTTTAAATGAGATGCATATTACTATTAATTGGTTGCCAATGAGGACTAGGTCAAGTGGCACCTACTCCCCTTATAAGTTCTATGTGTAAGGTGAGGTTGTGGATTCATGACCAATTAGATGCATCAAAAAAATAATAACAAATAAATAAATCTTGAACCCACGACCTCACTCTTTATCCCATTATTTGGGAAGAGAAAGTACCAATCGAGCAATAGATCATTGGTTATATATCACAGAAATCATAACCAACTAATCCAGTATATCAGTTAACTTAAGCAGGCAAAATGTTCTAAGAAGTACAATATTCTGCTTATGACAAATAATTTCTCAATATACTCAAGATTGAAATCCATGACCAACAGTGACATTTAAGATTACTCAAAGGGTGCGTGAACATTGCCCAAAGTAAATTTTGCAAACCACTGCCTGCCTAAAAAGAGTTGAAAAATAACTAAAACCATGGCAAGAGAATTAGAAAATTTCCCATATTAACTATTAAGACTACAATAAATTGAATAAAAAATTGTTCAAAAACTGCACGGATGAATAACAACCAACCATAGAACTCCGATTTTGACATCCTCAAGACAGCATAAAATCTGTAAAAAATAAAGGGCCGAAATAGTGACAATCGAGAAAACATATAGAAAGAACAAGGCAGTAGGGGCTCCTATCAATGACCAAGAAACATGAAGCAATGTGATACAGTCCTGCATTCTAGAGAACAAGTCTAGAATGCAATTGTATCTTGCATCTGAGGATTAATTGCAAGATGGGTTTTAAGAGATTATCAATTATGATATACACATCAGACATCCAAACAACAGATTAACAGAAACTGAATTATAAATGTATTTCTGATCAGTTGTCAAATAAGTGTAATATTTCCAATGAAATTACAGCAAAAGGGTGGTCTAGCTAAACCATTTTCCCCAACAAAATTTATGCTGAACATAGCTGATGAAATGACAATTGAAATATCTTATTCCATGGACCATGGTTTGCTGGAAGTCCTCTGGACTGTTTGGACTAGAATTTGCAATAATCTAGTCATTGAGGTCCAACATCCCTTGATTTTTATTTTATTTTTTATAAGGTCCAACATCCCTTGATAGAATGATAATATTTAAAATAGGAATGAACTTTTTTCCTTTTTAGATAACGTAGGGAACCTTTTTAAAGAAGAGCCCTTTAGAATCGCTTCTAGCCTGTAAAACCTATGGGAACTTACCCCACCCTCCAGTAGTATTTGCCAGGTAATTTGGGGGAATTCACCCTTGATGGGATAAGTAGTTTGAGCTCATGCCTAGGGGCAGAATAGGCATGAAATATTTTTTGAAGGATTTATCAAAAAAAAAAAAAAGATTTGATTAATGTAATAAATTTATATTAAAAAAGTTAAGGGTTTTGGGTCTACGTTTTAAATTGACTGTTTAGATTATACTATGATGATTTAAAAAGAACTTTCCTGTTATCCTAGGCAAACCAAACCAATTCAAGTCATATTTAAAACATCAATCACAAAGTACAAGAGGACAGAATTAGTATGCACCTCTAAGCTTTTGAGTTACCTTAATGGTGTGAAGGGCAAGAGTTGTCTTCCTAGATGCCTCTCACCCATCAATTTCAACAATTCTTCCCTGCAAAGTGCAGTGGAAATCTCTCACCACAGCTGTAATGACACTACTCCATAATCCATTTATTTGTATCTAAACTTACACTTGAGATAAAAATCATGATCATACCTTCATCAAGAAGTAACTGGTCCATAAGTAGTACATTTTGAAGCTCTTATAATATGTTGACAGACAGAAGTTCCAAATTTTCATGTAACAACACTCATCAGCTATTCAGCTGCGTATCATGAGAATGGCAAGAAGAAAGTGCTAAGCCTTATGCACATGCGCAACAGCAATGCAAATAATGTGATTGAAGCATAACATGAAAATAACCCTCTTTCAATTAGTAAATTAATAGTTAAGAGACTCAAAATAAAATGGTAAACCATGCAAGCAACGCTAGTTTTTTCTCCACATCCCTCCTCAAAAAGCTACTAACAAATTGCTAAAAGTTTAGCACATTGTTAAGAACCTACAGGTAATACCATATATTACAGAACTATAGTATTTACCCAAAACCATGAACACGCCAGTAGCAAATACCCCAATCTAGAAGTCAAAAGAGTTCACTACTTGAACACGATGTTAAGGTTTGATAGGGAATACTTTTTTTTCTTTATTGGATAAGTAGAATTACCGGCGTACTAAAGATTCCATCATAGTTTCAGATTTGGGCCCTAGATAATATGTTTAAGCATAAGATGAAATCCCTGGTTGCACATCAGTTACAGCACATACCAATTGTTAAAAAAATATTAAACAAAAAAAAAAAAAACCCACAGATTATCTTCACTCTCAAAAATTGAAGAGAACTTGTCTCTTTTTCCTTTTTTCCTTTTATTAATATTTTGGGAGAGGCGGGGAGGTGGCAGGGGGTGATTATTTAGTTGATTTAGCCTATCTAAGAAGAAACAAGAATTGACTGCTTCAGAGCAAGTTTGTGCCACCCTCATCAACAGGTTTTTTTCATACACAAATCCGAGACACGTTTTTGAGATCATTCGTTCATTTTCTCCCTGACCTACTGCACTCAACTCACCATGTTTATTACTAGCCTCCTTCCACTTATCAATTTCAAAAATTCTTCCTATCTTTCTTCTTTCCATTATTACCATCACAAGCTCCAGCATTCCAGCAATAAATCCCTTATTCCCTCTTTAGTTTCAATCAATATCAGAAAAATTCCGGCTTCCCTTTGTAATTTATAGTTCCTCTTTACTTTTTTTTATTTTTTTTTACTATAATTACAGTACCTATAGATGGGCCTTTGTTTCTTCTTTCACATGTAAATTAAGCAAAGAGAAAGCAAGAACCCTATATATTATTTTTAATTTTTTCAATTTCACATTCATGCAAATATGCATTGGAGTCATTGCAAAAATACCCAAAAACGAAAAAGAAGGAAACTTTGCAAAATCTAGGAACCCAGTTCAGAAAAATTAAGGTCAAGCACAAAGGCATTGAAATCTAACAAACCCCAAAACTTCAGCAGTAACAAAAACCAAGAAAATTACAATGTCCCAGAAAGTTTACCGCAACAAACTGTGAAATAAAATTGGAGAGAGAGAGATACTTGGTGGAGAGAGCAGAGTAGAGTGGAAAGGCGAGGTCTTCTGCTGAAGGCATTGAGACAAAGATGCTTCATTAGTGAAGGTGTAAAGAAACCCATTTTTGCAAGGAATTCCTGTAAAGATTTTGCCTTTTGGGGTTTAAGGTAAAGATTTTGGCTTTGGGGTTTAACGTATAGAAAGTGAGAAACCCATATCAGTTTTCTGATAATTTCACTGTGTTTTGTATTTGAGTATTTCTGTTATTGCCGTCAGTGTTGTGATGTTTGAAAGTTTTTCTTCATGCTATTCTTTTGTCCTTGCAAGAGTTCATTGGCCCAAGCCCAAGATGAACGGGCCATTATGGGTTTGATCTATTTGTTATACCTTTTGTCTTAATTATAAATTTATGTTCTGCACAAGTATATTTCAAACCATAATCTAACAAATCTGAACTGATGTCTTCGGTTGATAAATTGGGTTGAGTTGGGTTAAGTTGATAATTCTCATTGCAAATTTATAATTGATATTACTCAAATAATTGATAGGTAGTGTAAGTGCACAATTGCACCTGGTCCCAAGAACAGTTATGGACTCAGGCCCAATGAGCCTTAAACAATACGAATTTGTAGAGTGTGGGTTTGAAACCTAGGTTAGAAGTGTGTGTGGGGATTAAATGACAAACTAAAGATTGCAAATACTTGGGAACAATAAGGAATACTGTAAATGGGCCTCCTCGGACGTAAGCCGAGAGCTGTTCTTATATTATATCTTTCTCTTTGTCTTTTTTCTGTTTAGGTTACAAAAAGTTCCCCCTCTTTCTGCTCTAGGTTCCTCCTTAAATACTCCTCCTCTTAATACTTTATACACGTGTTGCCTCCACTCCTCCCTTAGCTTAGATATTTCTTTTCTTAGCGTCTTTGAACAGTAAGTAGAAGTTTCCCTTCCACTGTTCAAGTGTCACTTCCCCATTAATGCGGCCAGGGTGGTAGGTGCAGGGTCTTTAATGTGGAGGTAGCAGCCTTTACCTTTGACATTTTTCCAACATCGGTGCTTCTAGGACATTCAAGGGTTCACCCCCTTTAACCATTGGTCTTGACCGCGTCATTCCCTAACCTTTACCATGAAGTCCCGGGTTCTCTGGTGCCAGTCCGAGGGGAAAAACATCCTCGGCTGGATCCTCGGATCCTCGGCGTATGGGCCGACCCGAAGTAATAACAAGCCCTAAACTCAAGAGCAGGTCGGCCTTCCTTAGCAAGACCCAACGGCCCATATTCCTTTCAAGATCTTTTTACTCCCCACAATAGCCCCTCAAAACTCTAATTTTCGACATCCGAGGAGAAAAATAGGGTTTTGATCTAACGAGGATCCACTCCTACCACTTTATAAGTGATGGCACGTGTGGAAATCGTTTCGCGTCCCAGAAGATGCCACTTGGCGGTTTTATTTTCAAAAACGCGCGCATTTATTACTGTAAGTTACTTTTTGTCTCCCATGTTCAACGGTGAGATGGGCATCCAACGGTTCTCGTTACTCCACGAAATTTTAGGCGGGACAAATATAATTTCGAGGCCGCCATTTCGCACGTCGTGACGCTTCGGGAACCTGCGCCTTCATTTAAGTCATCAGGGATCAATCTCATCAAAACAACAACAATCATTCTTTACCAGCAGAAAACCGTGGAAACCTGTACCTTCAACTTTGTAAGTTCTTGATCTCTCTATTCTTAACCTTTTCTCCTCGGATACAGTCCTCGGCTGTCTTCGTAAACACCCTCCCCTTTAGAGTTTAACCTTTCGTTCTTTTCTAATGGGCAAGTTTAAGTGTCTAGTTGATACCGCCGCTGGGATGGAGGGCTTTAGGGCTAAGTACCGTATTCCCAGCGATGTAGGACTAAAATATTGCCCGGCAGAAGCCGTGGCCGGTTCTAGGAAAGAGGAAGAGGTTATCATCCCTATGATAGCCTTTATAGAGGGTGGGATGACCCTTCCAATGAAACCCGTAATGAGGGAGTACCTTCGCAACCACCGGTTGTGTCCCGATCAATGCCTCCCAAACGTTTTTAGAGTTCTAGGTAGTGTAGATGCTCTAAACGAGCAGATGCGTTTAAACCTCACATGGCACGATGTCGTGTTCCTATATGAGTCCCATAAACTTTCTAAGGTAGGTTATTATATTAAATCTCGGTCCAGCACTGTTAGGCTAATCTTCTGTCTGCCCAAATCAAACAAAGGCATGAAGGACGACTACTTGATCGTGTCTGGGAACTGGCACGACGGCCTCCACTACCCAGTTGAGTGGGGGGATCCAGGTGCGACGCCGTAGGATTAATCTCCCCACAACACAACTTCTCCTAACACACACAGAAATGCGTATTCGTATTTACTTAAATTTGTTAAATATTTGTGTGAATCTGACCAGATTTGTTTGTTTTGACGTCTTTTTTTGCAGATAAGCAGCACGTGCGTCCTCGTCTGAGTCACTGTAACATTGCCGATCTAAACCGAGTACTTCGCTCTGAAGTGTTCGTTAGTGAAGACTTACAACTCCGGGCTGCTCACCTTATTCTAGGATACACTCCCCTTTCCTCGGACTTCTAGGAGATAGAGAACGCCATAATTGCGGGCGACCGAAGACGAAGGAGGATAAACGTAGCTCGGCCCCACTTTCTGGACGACCGCGACCTCCCGGACGCTCCCAACACCGTTTTGTACAACCAGCCTATAGCAGCAATCCCCCTTGCTGTGCATTCACAAACAGCTGTCATTCCAGAAGAGCAGGTGTCTTCTTCACACACACTTGACGACGAGATAGATCAATTCCATCTCGAAGACACCGAGAGACCTCGCGGGAACCAGTTTGTGGTACTTTCCGACGAGGAGGAAGAAGCCACCGAGGCTTCTGGAATCGCAGGGTTTGTAGTTGCCCTTCCCGAGGACGAATTTGAAGAAGACATGGGAAGAATGGAGGGTCTCCTCACCAATAGGGCTGCTAAGGTTGCAGAGAAAAAGAAAACGGGGACGTCCCAAATTCCCCCAGCTTTACCTCCTCCTCCTCCTCCAGCTGAGCCAAAACTGCCAGCCGAGGATCCCAAGAAGAAGAGGAAGGGGGATAATGAGGGGACGATTACTAAAGACCCCAAAAAACCACGCCAACAACTCCCACCGGCCCAGCAGCAGAAGCTGGACAAGGGCAAGGGTAGAGCCCGTTCGGTTGAAATCGGGGAATTCAGGGACCAGGCTGAAGTGCGCCGAGCACCGACCACCTGGTCCCCCGATCTAAGGCTGGACGGCGCACCCATCTCCTGCCAGTCCAGTATAAGGGCGGTTCAACAAGGCCACGCCCACCACCTGGCCGAGGTCTTGGAACGCCCTCTTCTGCTGCCCAAGGACATGGAGACCTTAGAAAAGATGGGCCAGCCACAACTATTCCTCTCCCTAAAAAGAGACTTAGCGCTGGTAAGTTTTCCCCTTTCTTTTAGGAAGATTCCACTTTTAACAGTATTTGTAAGTAAGTTTTTTAAGTTTTTTTTTTTTTTTTTATTATTCCTAACTTCATCATACTTTGTTACAGGCTATTCAGGAGGTCTTTGTAGCTGAAAAGTTTATTGAAGACACTCGGAAAATAGCCAGAACTGAGCTCGAAATCAGGATGGAGACTGAGAAGTCCTTGGGTACAGCCCTTGCCGAGAACGAGAAGCTGACCTCGGAGGTAGCAGATCTGAGGAGAGAGAAAAATGGGGTCGAGTCAAACTTGAAGACTATGAAGACCCAGATAGAAGGACAGCGCAAGCTCCTTCGTGAAAGAGATGAAGAGCTCTCCCAAGCTCAAAGGGAGTGCTCGGATCTGAAGAAGCAACTGGCTCTGATGAAGGAAGAAGCCAGCTCCTTCCAACTCTCTCTTCAAGCTGCCAAGCAGGCAAGTTTCGATGAAGGGGTAGCAACCACCGAGGAGCAGCTGACAGAGGAGTTCGCGGCTTTATGCCGCAAATACTGTCAAAAAGTATCGGGGGAAGCTTTAAACGTAGCAGGAGTTCCCCAATCTTCGGATTTGAGGAAGTCCGAGAACGTTTGGCTTCCCCTAGAAATACAGGAGATTGAAGAGGCTCCTGCTGCTACTCCTACCCCTGAGACAACTCTTCCTGCCCTACCTCCGGTGGTCCCACAGCAAATTCCTGATCCTACAGAACCTTCTGGTTCCAACAAAGAGAAGGAAGGAGGAGGGGATGCAGAGAAGGACTTAAGCCAAACAGTTGAACCCAACGTCCCTCCAACGAAGACAGCAGATAAGGGAAAGCAAATCTTGACTCCCTTTGAGCTGGAGTTGAGAAAGACAGAGGGCACCAGTACCTCTCAGCAAGAGCCTCCTCCAAAAGCTTAGGACTTAGCTTAGGGCTTAGCTTAGGGCTTCTCTTTTTCCATTTTTGAATTATATATGTAATTCATATTTAGCTGATTAATGAAGAACAATTTCATTTGCTTTTCACTTGGGTTGTATCTGTTATACTTTACTTTTTTTTTATTTGTTATAAAGATTGCCATTAGCACATAACCAAAATTTCTTAGAGTAAACAAATCTAACTCCAAGGATTGCACAATCATAACTTTCACATAATCTTATGCACATTGTTAAAGATTTAATACAAGGTGACATGGTTAATATATTTAAACAATGCCTTGATTAAAAATAAAAAAGGACTTCATATAACGATTAAACCCTTATAATGCATAACACTGTTTCTAGTAGGATGTAAGATCCGAGGACCATTCCCTACACAAAATTGCTTAACACTTAAAGATATGAAACTTAAGGTCCGAGTTTAATAAACGGTAACGCATTAACATCCAGACATAATAAGGAGATAATCTTGATCAAAATGGTGGTCCGAAGATAAGACTTAATCAATTTTCCGTTTGATTCTTAAAAATTATAACTTCAAATTTTAATTTTCCCAAAGTAGGAGGTCCGGAGACCCGACATAACTAAGGTTCTGTTTAACAAATGACAAGACATCAATTTCCACAAGGTTTGTGGTCCGAGGACTGCACTTAACCAAGTTTCTGTTTGATTCTTAAAAATGATAACTTCAAATGTTAATTTTCCCAAAGTAGGAGGTCCGAAGACCCGACATAACTAAGGTTCTGTTTAACAAATGACAAGACATCGATTTCCACAAGGTTTGTGGTCCGAGGACTGCACTTAACCAAGTTTCTGTTTGATTCTTAAAAATGATAACTTCAAATGTTAATTTTTCCAAAGTAGGAGGTCCGAAGACCCGGCATAACTAAGGTTCTGTTTAACAAATGACAAGACATCAAGTTCCATAAGGTTTGTGGTCCGAGGACTGCACTTAACCAAGTTTCTGTTTGATTCTTAAAAATGATAACTTCAAATGTTAATTTTCCCAAAGTAGGAGGTCCGAAGACCCGGCATAACTAAGGTTCTGTTTAACAAATGACAAGACATCAATTTCCACAAGGTTTGTGGTCCGAGGACTGCACTTAACCAAGTTTCTGTTTGATTCTTAAAAATGATAACTTCAAATGTTAATTTTCCCAAAGTAGGAGGTCCGAAGACCCGGCATAACTAAGGTTCTGTTTAACAAATGACAAGACATCAATTTTCACAAGGTTTGTGGTCCGAGGACTGCACTTAACCAAGTTTCTGTTTGATTCTTAAAAATGATAACTTCAAATGTTAATTTTCCCAAAGTAGGAGGTCCGAAGACCCGGCATAACTAAGGTTCTGTTTAACAAATGACAAGACATCAATTTCCACAAGGTTTGTGGTCCGAGGACTGCACTTAACCAAGTTTCTGTTTGATTCTTAAAAATGATAACTTCAAAAATCAGAGCTACTCATAACTTTGAAATATTAATTGACAAAAGCTCATTTTCATTAATAGTAATACCTTCTAAGATTATTTACATTCCATGGATGTGGTACAATTCGTTCATCTAGGTCAGCCTATACGACCCTATGCCTGCTATTGAAACAATGCGATAGGGGCCTTCCCAGTTAGGTCCTAGCTTACCCCAAGCTGGGTTTTTAGAAGTGCCTACAACTTTCCTTAATACAAGATCACCAGGCGCAAGTGGCCTTAGCTTCACGTGGGCATCATATCCCTGTTTTAGCTTCTGCTGATAATAAGCCATTTGGACCATAGCTGCCTCACGCCGTTCCTCAAGTAAATCAAGATCTCTCTCTAGAAGTTCCTTGTTATTCTCTGGGCTAAAAGAACTTGTCTTTAGAGTAGGAAAGCCAGATTCCAATGGTATCACCGCCTCGGCTCCATAAGTCATAGAGAATGGCGTTTCTCCAGTGGACCTGCGCGGAGTGGTCCGATACGTCCACAGGACATGAGGGAGCTCTTCTACCCATCTGCCTTTCACATCATCCAACCTCTTCTTGAGCCCGTTGACTATGACCTTGTTAACGGCCTTGGCCTGCCCATTCCCTCGAGGATAAGCTGGGGTAGAATATCTATTTGTGATACCCATGTCACCACAATATTGCCTAAAGGCGTTGCTGTCAAATTGAACGCCATTGTCTGAGATAAGTGTATGCGGTATACCAAATCTAGTAACAATATTTTTCCATATAAATTTCTTGGAATCAACATCTCGGATATTGGCTAAGGGCTCAGCTTCAACCCATTTAGTGAAATAGTCTGTTCCCACGAGCAGCCATCTTTTGTTGCCAGCAGCTCTTGGAAATGGCCCTACAATGTCCAGGCCCCATTGTGCGAAAGGCCAAGGGCTAGAGAGAGGGTTAAGAACCCCTCCAGGTTGGTGGATATTAGGGGCGAACCTCTGACATTGATCACATTTTCTGGCATAGTCCTGAGCCTCCCTCTGCATATTGGGCCACCAATAACCCTGAGTTAGGGCTCTATGGGCTAAGGACCTTCCCCCAGTGTAGCTTCCACAAATTCCCTCATGCAATTCCTCCAGTAATGACTTTGTTGATTCAGGGTGTACACACAACAAATACGGTCCTGAAAAGGATCGTTTGTATAGCTTCTGGTCCTCGGACAACCAGAAATGCGGCGCCTTTCGACGTACCTTTTCTGCTTCAACTTTGTCTTCGGGAAGGATGTCATTTTTAAGAAAAGATATGATCGAATCCATCCAACTAGAACCAGGCCTTATTAGATGGATGCGAGGTGCGTTAGCAGCTACAAGAGAAGGTTCTACCAGATCCTCAACGAGAATAACCCTTGGTAGACCTTGAGCCGAGGATGTTACCAACGTAGCCAAAGAATCTGCATGAGTGTTTCCACTCCTAGAGACATGAGCTAAGGCAAAGGAGTCGAATTCAGCCTGCCGACGCTTGACCTGGGCCAAATATTCCTGCATTCTGGGATCTCTAGCCTCCATGGTCCCCATGACTTGGCCGACCACTAACTGAGAGTCCGAGAACACATGGATTTCCTTGCCACCCATCTTATGTACCATTTGCATGCCTACCAAGACTGCTTCATACTCGGCCTCATTATTAGTAGCCGAGAAGGCCAATCTCAAAGATTTTTCAAAGACAATTCCTTCAGGGGACATTAGAACAAGTCCAACACCAGACCCTTTTTGATTAGCAGCCCCATCGACATAAATTCTCCAAGCCGAGGGCGATATGGCTGTGATCACACCAACTGATTTTTCACCCATGTGTGCTTCTTTTGAAGTTTCTTCTAACAATGGTTCAGTAAACTCTGCCACCAAATCAGCGAGGACCTGTCCCTTTACCGAAGTGCGAGGCTTGTATTTAACATCAAAGGCTCCCAAAATGGTTCCCCATTTTGCCACCCTGCCAGAATAATTAGCACTACGCAACACAGCCTTGAGAGGCAACTGGGTCAAAACAACCACAGTATGAGATTGGAAATAATGAGGAAGTTTGCGCATGGCGTGGACTACAGCCAGAAGCGCTTTTTCCAAGGGCAGATAGCGCACCTCGACCTCATTCAAGGACTTACTAACGTAGTAGATCGGTCTCTGTACTCCATTTTCATTTCTTATAAGGACTAGGCTCACCGCGTGAATAGCCACGGCCAGATAAGCGAATAAAACCTCGTCCACCTCAGGGCGAGATAAAATGGGTGGCCGAGAAAGATATTGCTTAAGCTGTTGGAAGGCTAACTCGCAGTCCTCGGTCCATTGAAACCCTTTCCACTTGTTCAACAACTGAAAGAAAGGACGGCACCGGTCAGCTGACCGAGAAATAAATCTATTCAACGCAGCAATCATTCCGGTCAATTTCTGAATCTCTTTTGGGTTCCGAGGCGGCTGCAAATTCTGAATAGCCTTAACCTGCACTGGGTTTACCTCTATGCCCCTATGAGTGATCATATATCCCAAGAACTTTCCAGATCCCACGCCAAAAGAACACTTGGAGGCGTTAAGGCGCAACTTATACTTCCTTAGCATCTGGAAGGTGTCGGCCAAATCTGTCATGTGCGAAGGTACTGTCTTACTCTTCACCACCATATCATCCACGTATACTTCTATGGTTTTCCCCAGTTGCTGTTCAAACATTCGGGTCATCATTCTTTGGTAAGTAGCCCCAGCATTTTTTAACCCAAATGGCATGACCTTATAATGATAGTTCCCGGTTGGAGTAATGAAAGCAGTCTTCTCCTGATCTTCTAACGCCAAGGGAATTTGGTGGTAACCCTGGAAGGCGTCCAAAAAACTCATCCGAGGATGTCCGACAGTAGCATCTACCAGTTGATCAATCCATGGCATTGGGAACGAATCTTTAGGACAGGCCTTGTTCAGATCAGTAAAGTCCACACATACTCTCCATTTGCCGTTCTTCTTCTTAACAACAACAGTATGAGCCAACCATTCAGGGTAGAAAACTTCTTTGATAGCCCCCGCCCTTTTGAGTTTAAGAACCTCTTCCTTCACAGCCTCAGAATGTTCTCGGGAAGATCGCCGAGGTGGCTGCCTCCTCGGAACAATGGCCGGATTGACGTTTAAATGATGACAAATAAAGTTCGGATCTACGCCTGGAGCCTCATAGGGGTCCCACGCAAAGACATCTAAATTATCCTTCAGAAATTTCAACAACTCCATCTTCTCTTGGTGTGGCAATCGTATGCCAACTTGGAAGAACCTCTCTGGATCATCTGTTATTACAAACTTCTCTAACTCCTCACAAACAGCCTCATCTTCTGTCATCGCTCCAGGTGCCTCCGGAGCTGTTAATTGCTATGAATCCTGGATGGGCAAGGTTGATGACTCAATTTCTGACTGACGAAGCACCGCAGCCGATATGCATTGCCTAGCCACTACCTGACTGCCGAGGATTTCCTCAACATGCTCCCCCGAGGGGAATTTCACTTTAACATGTAAGGTAGAAGAGACAGCTCCCAAAGCGTGCAGCCATGGCCTGGCGAGGATGGCTGTATATGGAGAATACGCGTCAACCACAATGAAATCTACCTCAACCGTTTCTGTGCCGGATTGAACGGGTAAACGGATCTGTCCCTTCGGCACAACGGCCCTTCCTTCGAAGCTTATAAGTGGGGAGTCGTAGGGAGTTAGATCTTCCAACTCCAACCTTAGCCCTTTAAATAGATCAGGGTACATGATATCTGCACCGCTGCCCTGATCTATCATAACCCTTCTCACATCATAATTCCCTATCCTAAGGGTAACCACAAGAGCATCATCATGGGGCTGGATAGTCCCTACTTTATCTTCCTCGGAGAAACCCAAGACAGGTAAAATGATCTTTAATTTCTTCGGCCTACTACCCACATCCTCGGCCTGCGGATGGGAAACCGCCATAACCCTAGTGGGACCTGAGCCGGTCCTACCAGGTGCAGCGAAGATAACATTAATTGTTCCCAATGCTGGCCGAGATGAACTATTCCTCTGGTTGTTTGAACCAACTTGATTGACCTGCCCAGTGGGCTGACACAAGTGCTGCTTTAACCTTCCCTCACCGACGAGCTGCTCTAGATGGTTCCAAAGGGTCCGACAGTTCTCGGTAGTGTGGCCCACATCCTGATGGTACTGACAGAAAAGGTTTTGATTTCTTCTCGCAGGGTCCCCTGCTATCTTGCTGGGCCATCTGAAGAAGGGCTCTTTACGAACTTTTTCTAATAACTGATGCACTGGTTCTCGGAACACAGTATGTACAGCCTGAGGTGCTGCCGAGCCGGATTGTCCGAAGTAATCCATCCTCGGCTTATTGTTATGATATCTGTCCGACCTGAAATCCCTTCTCTCCTGCGGGATAACCTTCTCCTTTCCTTTCCCTTGCTGCTGGTCTTCCTCTACCCTTTTATATTCATCAATACGATCCATAAGACGGCGTACGCTGCGGACGGGCTTTTTCGTCAAAGACTTTCTTAGGTCGTGATCAGTAGGGAGGCCCACCTTAAAGGTATTAAGCGCCACCTCATCAAAGTCGTCGTCTATTTCATTAAACATCTCCCAGTATCTGTCGGAGTATGCTTTTAGTGTCTCCCTTTCCTTCATGACCATGGATAGCAACGAGTCCAATGGCCGAGGGACTCTGCTACAAGTAATGAACCGCGAAGCAAATGCCCTAGTTAGTTCCCCAAACGAGCCTACAGACCCCGATTTGAGACCGTTAAACCATCTCATAGCCACAGGTCCCAAGCTGGAGGGGAAGACTTTACACATCAGAGTCTCGTTGTGAGAGTGCACTGCCATCCTTTGGTTGAAGTGACTCACGTGCTCCACCGGATCAGTCCGGCCATTATAGATGGTAAAGGTGGGCTGGGTGAACCGCCTGGGAAGCTTCCCCCTCTCAATCCTCAATGAAAACGGAGATTTAGAGAGTTGGTACAACGCCCTACTCATGGTATCGTTGCCTAAGCCCCTAGAACGAAGCTTCTTACGTCTGCGGGTTGGCTGGTCGTCCTCCTCACCGGAGGATGTTGCGCTGGTGGGGGAACATGACCTTGAACTGTACCCAAGTCCCCTATCCTTCTCTGAGGAAGAACTAGACGAGGACGGGGAAACCTTACGTTTAGCACGGCGTAACTTCCTCTTCAAACGATTGATTTCCTTCTGCATGGATTTAGAACCCTCATCGTGGGTAGTGCTACCCCCTTCATGAGTATGGCTAGCCCCTGGGTATTCTGTATGGACGCTTCCCTCACGATCCCTACGTTGTTCAAGACGTTCGAAATGATCTTCCGGTTGTGATCCTTGTGACTCTGCATGGTGAGAGCCTAAGCCTGCCATAATATCCCTACCCCTTCTAGACTAGATTCCCACAGACGGCGCCAATTGTAAGTGCACAATTGCACCTGGTCCCAAGAACAGTTATGGGCTCAGGCCCAATGAGCCTTAAACAATACGAATTTGTAGAGTGTGGGTTTGAAACCTAGGTTAGAAGTGTGTGTGGGGATTAAATGACAAACTAAAGATTGCAAATACTTGGGAACAACAAGGAATACTGTAAATAGGCCTCCTCGGACGTAAGCCGAGAGCTGTTCTTATATTATATCTTTCTCTTTGTCTTTTTTCTGTTTAGGTTACAAAAAGTTCCCCCTCTTTCTGCTCTAGGTTCCTCCTTAAATACTCCTCCTCTTAATACTTTATACACGTGTTGCCTCCACTCCTCCCTTAGCTTAGATATTTCTTTTCTTAGCGTCTTTGAACAGTAACTAGAAGTTTCCCTTCCACTGTTCAAGTGTCACTTCCCCATTAATGCGGTCAGGGTGGTAGGTGCAGGGTCTTTAATGTGGAGGTAGCAGCCTTTACCTTTGACATTTTTCCAACATCGGTGCTTCTAGGACATTCAAGGGTTCACCCCCTTTAACCATTGGTCTTGACCGCGTCATTCCCTAACCTTTACCATGAAGTCCCGGGTTCTCTGGTGCCAGTCCGAGGGGAAAAACATCCTCGGCTGGATCCTCAGATCCTCGGCGTATGGGCCGACCCGAAGTAATAACAAGCCCTAAACTCAAGAGCAGGTCGGCCTTCCTTAGCAAGACCCAACGGCCCATATTCCTTTCAAGATCTTTTTACTCCCCACAGGTACATTCAAATATTATACTTGTTCTCTTTGATTGTTAAATGTTATCCTATCACATTATAAAGAATTAAAAATAGTATATAAGAATATAGTATTATTCTATTGCATAGCTTGATATAGATAATTTGGTGTTTATTATTATTTCTTTTATTTTTACTTGTTTTTCCCTTCTCATCTAATTTTATTTGACATTTAAATTCAACCAGATCCTCCATATCATTAAATTATTTATATTTTCTCTCCTCTTTTTATTTTTAATAACATATTCTAGGAGAGAATGTGAGAGAAATAGAAAAATTATATAAAAATAAGATGAGTAGAAGAATACTCAAACGAAAATGTATAATTGTAAACAAAAAATTATCCAAGCTACGCTACGTAATAGATAAATATTATATCATTATATAATATCATTGGATAACATTTAACAATAAAATAATAAATGTAACAAATTAAAATATAACCAAATACATTAACCCAAAATAGATTTCAACAAAAATACTCATCAACCTAAATTAGATGTGCAACAAAGAATTAAAAATTCACCGAGAGAGAGAGAGAGAGAGAGAGAGAGAGAGTTTTTCACCTTTTTGTGTGGGAAAAATATGGATTGAATGGAAGAGAGAAAAACAAATATTTATAGTAAATAAAATGGGGAGAAGAAGAGTAAAAAAATTAAAAATTAAAAAAAGATGAAGGGAAAGAAGAATTGTAGGGTTAAGGAATAGAGTAGTGAGGAGATAAGGTAAAAGTAGGGAAAATGTTGGAGGAAGAGTAATTGTAAGGTCATAAATTAATAAGGAGAAAAAATAATTAAAAATGAGAGAGACAATGTTGGAAATAAGTGGATAACGTGACTGCTGATGTGGCTCAACAGGAGTGTAGTAACAATAAATGCTAAGTTTCGGCTTTTATATATACTAGCCGCGAACCCGCGCGTTGCGCGTGGTAATTTTTATTTTATGATCGTGTTATTATTTGAAATATTTTTGAATGTATTACTACTTAAGCTGCATTATATATGTATAAACAATATATTGTAGGATTCGTGATGATATAAGGTATTGTCTTGGAATTAGATGTGGAAATGATACAACTATAATTGGCCTTATAGTTAATCCAGAGTTGATCAATCGTCTTCCCAAGTTAGTAAAAGTTAATTAACTTTTTTTTTGTGAAACAAAATTTAATTAACTTAAAATTAGATAGAAAGGATTTTATAAATTTTAAGTTAGCGTCATGCTAGGTGAAAACTTTAGAGGATTGTAATTAAGTTGTTGCAAGTGTTTTTAAATAAATATTAATAAAAAAAATCTATTCCTTTAAAGATAGAGATTAGTATTATAAATAGGATAGGGAAATTTTATTGTATTATGTTTAAAAGAAGTTATTACCTCTAAATGTTTTCACAATAGTAGATGTCACTATTATGACAAAGGGGCCTGGATTGTTGGTGTAAAAATTGTCCTCAATTTGATTTGATGTTGGTCCCCAGAGATAATTCTTATTTTGATTTCTCTTTGGCAAACAAATATGTAAGCAATAAAGAGGTTGAAGTACTATTATGTAATGAATCCATATGTACATGCTAAAGCTTACTCTAGATTCATGATATCTATATTTCTCATTGGGACAGTAGATCCTTGAACATGAACATTTTCTAGTGGTCCAACACCAACTATCTTTTCAATAATGTCTGCAGAAAATAAAGTTGATTAAGTAATTTGAAACATAATTATTTTAAAATAAATTTGAGACTTTTTAGGCTACCTGTCATTTGTTTGTTATTGTCAAAGCGATCCACAATTGTTTGGTAATCAACAAATTCAAATTTATGCTGGGAGATAGTAACTTCAGCCTCTTTTAGCTCCTCAATAACTGTTGTACATAGAAAGTTTATTTTCTTCTCTTTACTTAGAGGCCAATAGCTATCTTTTTCCTTGTAAGTATCTACTTGAAAATTGGACAGTGAATATAATTGTCCTTCTCGTAGTTGTGCCTGAAACTTCTTAACATTGTTTTTTTAAATTGTAGCGTGTATTGTGTCATCCTGGTAGTTAAATAAGAAATTTGTTAGTCACAATTTTAGTTTTATGGTGCGAGTCGAGTAAAGAAAATATGACAAAATAGATTCTCGATTCAAATCTAACCTATTCATCTATAAGAACCATGTCCAAACTGATTAGTTCTAGATTTTTTCAGTTGATAGCTTCCCACATTCTTGAAAGTCTGACTCTTACCTTCCAATTCTCATTTTGATTTGAAAGTTGCTTGATGAGATTGTAACTCATTTTTGGAACTGATAATATAGTCATTAGTTGGACCCAATTGAGTTGAACTATTGTTAGAATGGAAATAGACTAATAAAATTCAACGATTTATATAACTAAGCATATCTAAAATTTCTAATGGTCTTTATTCATCTTATGAAATAGAAATAAATAGTTTTCAGATGAAGTATACATACCTTGTACATAAGGGAAATTTAGAGGGTATTTGGATTGGAAGTATCTCAAAACTCAAAAAACATAACTCAAAACACACAACTCATTTCTCAAAACTCATCTCACTCAAAACCCAAAATTGAAAATTTTTGTTTGGTTCCAATATCTCAAAACCGTGCCCCATATCTCATTTCTCAACTTTTTCACTTTTTGGTGGAGCCCACGACAAAAGCTTTTTGGTGAAGCTAGAGCATTTGGCACAAAGGCTTCTAACGGATGTGACAATACACTGAGAGGGTCCCACATATTTGCAATTATTTACTCAAAATGCCACAAAACTCATTTCTCAAAAAATGAAAACAGCCTTTGAGGAGTTCTCATTTCTTATTATCAAAACTCAAAATTTTGAGATATGAGTTACAAAGACACAAAATGGAAACTGAACCAAACAACATTTCAGCTAGTGGGTTCCACGGTTTTTGAGTTTTGAGTTAAAGTTTTTGAGTTATATAACTGAAAACAGACCAATCCAAACACCCTCTTATCTTTGCAAAATCTTGTAGCTGGAAATTTTGTCTCTATTGTTGCAAAGTACATTCTCTTGGTAGTTGTAATTTGTATGGTATGGTTATGAAATAGAAATAGATATCATGGATGTCTTAAATAGTTGTAGATGTGGTTACATTGGTGGTATGTGAAAAGTTCCCCTCCTCCCCTCTAATGTTTCAAGGGAATATGAAGACATTTATTTATTTTAGTCTCAATCAATTAATGATTTGATTGTAACAGAAGTAATAATGGCCTTACCTTTTTAATATAATGTATTTAGTGGTTAGGTCAATTAATTGATACCAGGATGAAATCTAAAGTTGATCTGCACAAAAAGGAGATATAATTTAAATTTTAAAATTTATATTTTATATATGGTACTCTTGCCTTTTTGAATATGGTTTTTGAGTCATTGGTTAATTAGGTGGGTTTTTCTTTTGTAAATTTATTCAAATGGTTTGCTGACTGAAGCTACATGAAAGTTCCTTGCTTTAAAGTTTTAAAAATGATAAAGTTGTAGATCGAGCAGAGTTATACATTCACTCTATTTTTAGCTTCAAGTGTTCCGCGTTATGAGTGCAATGAAGTATGGTTGCAGGTGAAGAATATTTTAGTACATATATAGAGGACAAAAACATATATGTCTGATTGAATTATATATAAAAAATTTTAACAGAAAATTTGTGACATTTTAAAGAGTAGAAAAAAAAAACCTGAAGTAATTATTTTCTTCATAATTTTCATTGTTTATTTATAAATATGTAAATTAAAGCATAAGAATACATAAATGCAAAGTTAAATGTAAATTTAAAACCATCCATGATGAATATGTATAGACAATTTTTGTAGTTTTTAATTTTGTATGAATTATTATTTAATTGTCTAGTTATTAATGTCTAAATTAAGTAGATGAACTTTTTAAATATAAAAATGAAATACATGAATATGTAAAACCTCTCACACGTTATTCTGACAACCAAAGAAGGTGCCATTTCACTCATTGGTTTACTACATGATTGATGGTCTTGGTATGTAGCATAAGAGATTCTTCCTTCCCCTTATAATTTTTTTTGAGACCCTAGCAATATTTTTTTTAATATAAGCGTCTAATGTTTTGTCTAATAATAAAGTGTTGTCACAGGAACAGAAAAAATATTCAATATAAATTAGAAAAACTGTGAAAGCGATAGATAGATATTTTGTCAATTTTAAAACAACTGTTGAACAGAAATTAAATAATTGTGGGAATGGACCATTTGTTATGCTAGTTATTCAGATGTAGAACTTTTTGTAGGTTCTACGAAAATTTAATACTATTCATGCTTTCAATTATTACAAATTATTGATCAAACGAAAACAACAAACTTAATACTTAATTCCCTATTATTTTTTTCTATTTAATTCATGAATTCATCATTTGGGTGTCATTAAAATAAATTAAAGTCATATTTGTTATGGGTCGATGCAATAGCAAAGCGAACCGAAACTATTCCAAAAAAAAAAAAAAATACAAACTTGCACACAATGATACAAAAAGAAAGAGGGTTTTTTTTTAAGATAATACCTAATTGTGATAATCAAAGTCCACTGGTAGCCCATGTAAAAAATACTTGTAGTCAACAACAGTAAGCGTCATTATAGTAAAAGACAATTTCAAATAATCGGCAGATAATATGAACACCGTACCAACAATATGAGGACTATTGTAGCAAAACATTTCATTTTAGAGAGATTTGAAAAATATTCCAGCTTTTGTGAACTTTGAATTTAATATATAATCTGCTATAATTTGGTAGAAACCAAAAGATAATATAAAAATTATTTTAGCACACGAAAAGATAATATAATCTCAATTTTATAATAACATTTTCATTAATTGAGAGTTGGACATACTTTACGAAATAATCCAATTGTTGAACTTGCAATTTAATAGATAATCCGTAATATATTGGTAGAAAATATGAACAACCTACCCAACCAAAAGAAAATATAAAAAATTCTTTAGCATATAGCCTTTTCATTTTATTTATAATTAATATTTAGAAATACTTGAAGAACCAATCTAGCTTAAAAACATGTAAATTAACAGGTAACTTGTAAGCAACTGGTGGGTAAAATAGTAATCAAAATGGTAATAGGTGGTTTTTTCAAAACCCAAGCCGCCTTTTGATAGTAAACACCATACAAACATATAAAGAAAATTTGAACAATGGTTTTAATGAATTTAATTAAGAAAATTTTATTTGTTGGAAGTTGACAAAAGTACAGTTGTAAGTGAGAGTCTTAAAAATTGTTCAAAGTTGTAGCCACAGGTTTTTTATAAATTCAAATCATAGATATTATAATATTTTTTCCTTTTTTTTTTGGCTAAATAACATAGATATTGTGACTTTTTAAAAAGTAGAAAAAAAAGAATGCTGTAATTATTTTCTTCATAATTTTCATTGTTTAGTTATAAATATGTAAATTAAAGCATAAGAATACATAAATGCAAAGTTAAATGTAAATTTAAAACCATCCATGATGAATATGTATAGACATTTTTTGTAGTTTTTAATTTTGTATGAATTATTATTTAATTGTCTAGTTATTAATGTCTAAATTAAGTTGATGAACTTTTTAAATATAAAAATGAAATACATGAATATGTAAAATCCTCTCACACGTTATTCTTACAACCAAAGAAGGTGCCATTTCACTCATTGGTTTACTACATGATTGAAGGTCTTGGTATGTAGCATAAGAGATTCTTCCTTCCCCTTATAATTTTTTTTGAGACCCTAGCAATAGTTGTTTTAATATAAGCACCTAATGTTTTGTCTAATAATAAAGTGTCGTCATAGGAACAGAAAAAATATTCAATATAAATAAGAAAAATTGTGAAAGCGATAAATAGATATTTTGTCAATTTTAAAACAACGGTTGAATGGAAAGTAAATAATTGTGGGAATGCACCATTTGTTATGCTAGTTATTTAGATGTAGAATTTTTTGTAGGTTCTATGCAAATTTAAAACTATTCATGCTTTTAATTATTACAAATCATTCATCAAACGAAAACAACAAACTTGATACATAATTCCCTATTATTTATTTCTATTTAATTCATGAATTCATTATTTGGGTGTCATTAAAATAAATTAAAGTCATATTTGTTATGGGTCGATGCAATAGCAAAGCAAACCGAAACTATTCCCTATATATATATATATATATATACTTGCACACAATGATATAGAAAGAAAGAGGGTGTTTTTAAGATAATACCTAATTGTGATAATCAGAGTCCACTAGTAGCCCATGTAAAAAATACTTGTAGTCAACAACAATAAGCGTCATTATAGTAAAAAACAATTTCAATTAACTGGTGGATAATATGAACACCCTACCAATAATATGAGGACTATTGTAGCAAAACATTTTATTTTAGAGAGACCTGAAGAAATATTCCAGCTTTTGTGAACTTGGAATTTAGTAGATAATATGTTATAATTTGGTAGAAACCAAAAGATAATATAAAAATTATTTTAGCACACGAAAAGATAATATAATCTCAATTTTATAATAACGTTTTCATTAATTGAGAGTTGGACATACTTTATGAAACAATCCAGCTGTACGAACAACCTACACAACTAAAAGAAAATTAAAAAAAAAATTATAGTAAACAGAATTATAAAACAATATAAACAGAATTATGCAGAATTATGTAGTAAAACTATGCAGTAAAATTATGCAGAAAACTTACCGCAAAAATTGAAACACCAAAAATGGAAAAAAAAAAGGGTATGATATTAATATAAGCAAAATTATACAATAAAATTATGCAGAATTATACAAACAAAAACAAACAGGGAAAAAGGGTATGATATTAATATAAACAGAATTATGCAGTAAAATTATGCAGAATTATGCAAAAAACTTACCGCAAAAATTGAAACACCAAAAACAATTTGCTTTGATTATGCAGAATTATGCAGTAATCCTGCACAATTTGCTTTAATATAAACAGAATTATGTAGAATTTTGCAGTAAAATTATGCAGAATTATGCAGTGGAATTATGCAGTAAAATTATGCAGAAAACTTACCGCAAAAATTGAAACACCAAAAACAATTTGCTTTGATTCTAGCACTATTGACCAACATAAACAAGTTCTTTTATTTTTGAAACGACATTCAGGCAATCTCACAAACACATTAATGGCATGCCAAGGATGCTCATCTAATATAAACACAAACATAAACAAACGGGAAAAAAGGGTATGATATTAATATAAACAGAGCATAGAAGTTTTGCACCCAAAGAAAAGAATTGAGATGTAGAGATACCTCAACCAAAGCAGGCAAGTTATGTCAGTATTTATACACTATGTGGAAAGGAATAAAGGAAGGAAGAAAATCAGATAGGCAGCCATTACTGCGAAATGTTAGAGCAGGAAGGTGGGTAGGCTTCAACGCTTTTTTTTCTCCACCCTTTACGCTTCCCTCCACGTTACAATCTTCATACTCTCTGTCTCCCCAGGCTTCTTCTTGGTCACGCAAAACCCTGAAGCCTTCCACGTTTTTTTTTTTTTTTTCTTTCTTTCTTCCTTTAAGCTTCGATGCTTTTTATTTTTAATTTTTTTTACCCAACGTTTTTTATTTTTTTTACCCTTTAAGCTGAACTGAAAAGTCTTTGGATTGGGCTTCATAGTGAAACTAAATAAATAAGAGGTGAACTGGATTAATTATACAAATTTATTATAGGGTGATAGTGGAAGTAAATAAATAAGTAGTGGGCTGCATTTATAGGGCTGTGATTTATAGGGCTGAAAATTCTAAAAACCATTTTTAAATTGAAGGGAAAATTACATTTTAAAATAAAAAATGATGTGGTAGCTGATGTGGCGCAATGTGAGAAAAGTAGCATTAAACGCTACGCTTCAACTTTTAATAATATATAGATATAGATAAATAAATATAATAATATATATATTCTAAGCTAAACTGACTTAATCCACGCTATTGATAATTTGAAAATTATATTTTCAATTTATTAGTTTGATTTATTTTGGATTTTAAGCCTTAGAATATTATGCTCAATTATGTTAATTGCAATTATATATTAAACAATAAGTCTAAATAGTTTTTTTTAAAGGCAAGTATATATATCTTTAAAAGGTTGTAAATGCGCGTGTCTAAGAACCTGGCAATCCCAACTTTCTTTCTAATTTCTATGACTTGACTTAGTAGATCACATAAAAGGGAAATTATTGTGTACTCTCCCGGAGTACCATAAATGTGTACTCCCTCCTCTCACATGAATGGTGGGTCCCACTAATTAAATTCATGGTAGGACCCACCATTTATGTGAGAGAAGAGAGTACACATTTATGGTACTCCGGGAGTACCTAATAATTTTCCCACATAAAATCTAGACAATGCATGAAACACACTAGATTAAGTCTAATAATATCCTTTTATGGAATTTTAGTCATTATTACTTAGAAACTAAGGGAAGAATGACAATTTTTTTTTAATTTTTTAAGGAGTTTACCAAGATGGTGTTAATAATGATAATAGTTCCTGTTAATAAAGTGTTGGGTTATAGTATTTTTGTAGCCCTCAATTCTGCAATCCAAAGACTTGATTAAAAGATCCTTAATAAAAGTTAAAGTTTCATAAACCCAAGACTTGAAGGAGACACCTGATGAAATTTTCAATTTGAACAAAGACATAATATTAAGGAACTTGCAGATATCTTAATTTATTATGATTAACTTATGACTTACTAAGATTCTTTTTTCCTAAAAAGAAGAAGAAGAAGAACTAGAAGTATAAAACTCAGAACTTCCAAAATGAATTAATATTGGAAAGTAGCAATTGAAGGGTAAAGCAACCTCTTGCTTGGTAGTCTTCGACTTCTATCACCATTAAGCTTTTCACAGTGTTGGACTTACCAGAATTTTCAAAGTCAATGGGTAATTCATACCATATGGCTAAAATGATCAGATTTCCACAAATATGAAGATTTTTTTTTTTTTGAATAAACATATAAAGCACACAAAGAAACTCTCACTTGAGTAACTTCATACAAGTCGAGAAAGACAAGCAATAATAAATAATATCTCTTATGATACTAGGGCATGAGGAAATTGAAAAACCTAAACCCTTCCCCTCCCAACATAGCACAAAGGGCCAATTTGGATTGAGGGGGGGGGGGGAGTAGAGTAGAGTTGGCTGAAAATTAGATAGCCAACTCTACTCTACTCTCACTCCCTTTCCCACAATCTAAACTGACCATAAAGCCTTAACTAGCCATTGTTAAAGGCTTGGCTCCACATACTATCTTAATCACAGTCCATATCTCTTGCTTTATTCTTACTTTGTTGGGGGGTGGGAATAAATTAGCTCTTCTAATCTTGCTTTATGCAAAATACTTATTACTCTAGCACAACACTAATAGCCAATCTAACAAGTATCAATGAAAACACTATTTTGCAAATTTAGGACATCAAACATAACAAACCTGAACAGTGTTACATATAACTGATCTTGAAGACTCATAAATGATGTTTTCATTGATCTTTAAGATTACTATAATATTAAAACAAAGAATTATAAAAATCATTTTACAAGATAAACTAGACAAGAATGATAGGAGATTTAAGTTTCATAATAGTTTAGTCCCAAGACAGACTAAAGAGACCCAATTCTTCTTAGAAAAACAAAAGGCATTTTCGCTTGAAACAACTTAAATTGTTACGATCGTCAAATGCTTCATTCCCATCAAGAGCAACACTTATACTTGAAGAGCTAGATTTTTGTAATCTCAAGTGCAAAGATCCTTCAAGTCACTTCATGTGTTCAAAAATGGCCAGGTAATTTGACACCTACCATATATGACTACAATTCATTTAGTCAAGAATACGACATTGATTCCCCTTTTCATTCAAATGTCTGTCTTTTTAAGACCATGATATCTTATCAAGAAGTCCATCATTTTCGAACATATACTGTCCAGCTTCATGTTTGTCACTGGAAACTTCCCCATCTATGAAGGTAGTTGCTTTCTTCTTTGATGATGACTACACGTTCACAAACCAGTTCTTCAACCTTACAGTAAAAGCCTCTGCTAAATTGCATTCCCCATTCAGTCTTTTTCAACCCATTTGCATGCATACCCCAAGACTAGTTACTTGAAAAGTAAGAAATTATTGGAAGGTAAAAAATTAAAATAAAATAATATTACCAGAATACTTGGTTCTCTTGGCACTGTCAGTTTCCATGAGCTTCTAACAATGGAATGTCTCATTTATACGTATGTTCAGTTGATAAATAAATCATTTTTTATAACCTTTTGTCTTAATCTTTCCATCCAGTTCATGATCTGTCTTCATGTTGTTAAAAAGACCCAAAAAAAAAAAAAAAAAAACCTTTGAGACATTGACAACATCAATCACAAAGTGACAATGTAAGTGAAACTCAATATGCATCATTATATGATAAATCCAAAGTCTGCTAATCATAACTGCAAAGGAGAATGTGGAGATTTATTCTCTAATCCAACTTACCTAAATTTCAGGAAAATTCATGTAATCAAGGGTATTGAAGGCAGCATCCCAAGGAATGGAGTTGTACGCCTTGTGTGTATCTAACTTAGCCCAAAACTTAGAAGTCTGGCCTGAAAAGAGAGCCCTTTTTCTATCAGACTTAAATGAGACAATTTGATTTCAAGGTTTCCACTAAACTAGAAAAATAAGGTCATTCATGACTGATAATGTGACTTTCTCGAGAAAGATCACTAGGAACCCACTAAAATATTAGTTCATTATTTCAAGTTTTTTGTTTTTGTTTTTGTTTTTAAATTTTTTGTAAGTGCTTTACAGTTGATAGATACTCAGCTATAAGGTTTTTTCTAATGTTCATACTTCATATACACTTGATAAAAGTACAATAAGAAGACATCTTTAATAGTGTAACACTAAAATAACAAAGGAAACAAGAATCACAAAAATAGAATCAGGGTATCCTTCAAGAAAACATAGAACCAAAGAACAATTAAGAGATAGCAACGTCACAGAAAACTATCTCTATGAAGAGTTGAGGTAAAAGTGATGCAAATATTTATTCAAAACGCTAAACATTTGCTTCTAAAGAGACTGGCAACATAACTTTTTGAGAAATAAAATAAAACAACATCGACAAGGGCAACATAAATAACTTAACCTATTTCTAAGAACTTTGCGAGCTTATAAATGCTCCTTATAATCAAAAGTGACAGAAGATTGACCCCATCCTCAAGATGAGTTGCAAACTACACATAAGAATGGCAAGAATGAAAACCCAAGCTATACAGAATCAACATTATCCATCCAAGTTTAAACAAAGCAAATAACCTATTAGACCATACATATAAGAAGAAAGACATAAATGTTAATTTTTTCTCCACATCCCACCTTAAACAGCTACTAAGGAATTTTTAAAGTTTGAGCATGAAAGTAATAATCTAGCAGGAGTATCATATATTAAAGATCTGATCCTTGAACATGATATTAATTACTTACATGGAGTAACATATATTAAAAACCTATAGAAAGTATCCAAAACCTTGAACATGATAGTAACAAGAGAAGGTTGAGACTTTCTTTGCTGCATGTTGTTTCTGAGTTGATAAACTGCAATGTATTAAACCATGGAATCGTTAGATGAGTATATATTGAAGGAAACCCATTGGTTCTAAGAACTGTTTTCTCTTAATTTTGTTAGGCACCATACTTTGTATAATTGGAAACAATATGTTTCAATCCGCAACAAAAGATTGTATCATGTACAATTCTTTCAACACTTAATAATATTTGATATGTAGAGGAACTTAGTTTGCTAATCAAGCTTTTGTTCAAGAAGAACAAAGCATACAGTCAATTTAAAACCTGAAGGTATAGCAAGTATAATCTCATACTTACAAATGGATTTAAAAATTCTAATGCAAGGCATCGTTTAGTACCAACAATTAAACAAATTGAATATTTGAGAATTGAAATTAAAATTAATAATATATTAAAAGTTAATACATATAGCAAGATTAGATAGCAATAATCTTTTTTTTTTAATGATGTCTTGGTTAATTGTTGTTTATTGTAATTTAATTCAATAAACAGTCACATTCAAATGGCAAAAAAAAAAAAAAAAAAAAAAACCACAGCTTTAGCTTTGAAAGATTTTAAAAAAAAAAAAAAAACAGAACAAAGATAGAAGAGAGAAGATTTTAGCCCTTACCTATTAGCAAGTAAATTTGATCGATCTGAGCCAACCTCCCACTCATAATTTCTCCTCAATTCAGGACAACCGATAATCTTCAGTTCTCTTAGGGCAGTGAGGTGGTTCATAACTTCTGGTAGGGATGATAATATTGGGCGGAACGAAATCTGAAGTTTGTGAAGTGAACTGAGATTGGGAAGCCACTCTAGCAATACTATCAAGTTCTCACATTAAGAAATATCTAAAAACTGTAGAGTGTTGGCTGATCAGGGGTTGATGGTATTCTTCTTTTTTTTTTTTGGGTTGAAATTCAGGATAGGTCAAGTCTGGGTTTGCAAATTTTCAACCAAAGTAACTCAGCTCAATCCACACTTTTCACACTTTTTATAGTCTAAAAAATACGATTGGTTGAAAAAAGGAAACTTTTGATATTTTTTGTTTGATTCAAAGGAAAATTAGGAAACAATGAAGCAACTACTTAAAAAAAAAAAAAACAAAAACAACAACAAAGCAACAACCTGAAAAAACTACAATGCATTTTTATAGTAAGACCAGAAGCACAAATTTAAAGCTCAGATATTCTTGACTTACAACAAAAAGCACTCCAAGGCAACAACTGTCATATTAAATCTAATGTACACCCAAAATAAGAAAAAGGCAATCCTAACATGCCAAGAACTTGGCGTGATCTTACAAAGTTGTGCCTATAAACACAGAATTCGCTAGTAATCATTTTGTCAATTTCACTATCATCATCACTGACAAGACAGCACCAGTAGATCTCCTTATTGTTGTTCATGTTCATAAGATGTCAATCTTCAAATTGGTAGCACTGTTCTGGTTATGCTAACAATTTTAATATTTACAATTACATGTTTATATGTACAAAGCATTGACAACTGTTAATTAATAGCTGTAATAGGATCATTCATAAAAAATATTGTGACTATCCAGAGAAACCATTCAGAAAGGACAAGGAAGTAAGGGCTCCTATTCAGACTAAGCATCAAGCAATGTGAAATGGCTTAGTCCTGCATTCTTGAGCAGAATTTTTGGATGCAATTGTATCTCGCATGTGAGGATTAATTGCAAGATAGGCTTCATTTAAGAGATTATCAACTATGATTAGATATTAGTCATCTAAAACTACAAATTAATAGCAATTGAATTATAAATATATTTATGATCAGTAGCCAGAAAAGTGGGAATTTTCCGCCAAAAAAGAGTTCACCAAAAGGGCGGTCTTTTTGAAACATTAGCCTCAATAGAATTATGATGAACATAGGTGATGAAATAATAATTGAAATATCTTATTCCATGGACCATGGTTTGTTGAAGTCCTCTGGACTATTGGGACTAGAATTAGTAAATAATCTACTCATTAAGGTCCAACATCCCTTGATAGAGCAATAAGCACTAAAATACGCATGAAATTTTACAGAAGGATCTATAATTATGCAATTACAATACATAGAACAGTCAAGGGTTCTGGGATCTATGTACATTGAATCATTGAATTTCATTCAGAATGATGGGTTAAAAAGAAGTTTGTCGTTTCCCTTGGCAAACCAAACTAATTCAAGTCATACCTAAAACATCAATCACAAAAGTACAAGAGGACAAAATTAGTATGCACCTCCAAACTTTTGAGCTTCCTTGATGATATGAAGGGCAAGTGTTGTTTTTCCAGAAGCCTCTCGCCCATAAATTTCAACAATTCATCCCTACAAAGTGCAGAGTAAATCTCTCACCACACTAGTAATGACACTACTCCTTTTCTTTGTAACTAAACATAACCTTTGAGATCAAAATCATTAACATACATTCACCAAGAAGTAATTGGCTCATAAGTCATAACTTAAGTAGTACATTTTCAAGCTCTTTTTAATTTTTATATGTTCACATATTGCAATTCAAATTTTCATGAAACAATACTCATCAGTTGAGTATCACAATCACGACATGAAAAGACCCTTCTTTATATAATGATTTTTTTTGATAATTTAATAATTAAAACAAAGGAGAGGAGATTTGAACCCTAGATGTCTTGGAGATACCAGGAGGTGCCAACCAGTTGAGCTGCAAGGCTCTTGGCTATAATGAATTAATAGTTAAGAGACTCAAAATAAAATGATTGACCATGCATGCAATGCTATTTTTTCCTCAACATCCCACCTCAAAAAGCTACTAATGAATTCCTAAAAACCTGAGCACAATGTTAAGAACCTACATGGAGTACCATATATTATGGAACTATAGTAAGTACCCAAAACTTAGAACACAACAGTGACAAGAACTCAAATCTAGAAGTCAAAAGAGTTCATTTCTTGAACATAATGTTAAGAACTAACAGGGAATATTGTTTCTTTTTTGGATTGAGTAAAATTTAAGGGAGTACTATGTATTCCATCATAGTTTCATACTTGTATCCTAGATATGTTTAAGCATTAGATGAAATCACTAGTTAGGCATCAACAACTAAACAAACACACGCACATATATTAGTATATTACACACTAAAAAATTAAAGGGGACTTATCCTTTTTTGGGGGAGAGGGGGGATTGTTTAGTGGATTTAGCCTTACTAATATCCAAGCACAATCCAGGTCAAAGCATGAAGTGAGATCTCACGAAAAAAAAAATAGACTTCACACCAAAGACTATATAAAATCTCACTCTAGTGTTCACTTTGTACAAATAACTAAAATCCATATTTTTGGTTCATAACAACTATGGAATTAATAATTAAGGGTTTAAAATTCCATTTTGCTGAAAAATTAAACAAAATTACCATTCTTAATTCATTGAGCCTAATACCCAACAACATTAGAGTATGTACAGTCCAATACGTAATAAAAGGTAATTATAACATATATGCTCTGCACCAATATTCTTTAATTCATATTAAAATTAACATAGTGAAGATCTAGGTAGAAGAAACTACAAATCTAGCCATCTGTATCAACAAAAAAAAAAAGGATAGCTAACCGTACAAGGTCAAACACATATGTCCCACACATCTCTTTTGTTATAATGCACTAAGAATCTGTCTGTCTCTTGCGTATTTGTGAGGTGTGTAACTATGCATATGCTCATACGAAATATGTGGCAAGAGAAAATTTTTGTTTTTCGAATAATCACCTTTGCTAATCCTCCAATCCCAAGAGCTATATCAAGCTTCAAGGAGCCAGTAGAAATCATTGGTGCATGTCACGAGCTAAAAAACTGTTGTAATGACAACATAGATTCTCTACCAAAATCACTTGCAAGTCTTGAGAGAGCTAGACATAATGATGTGTCTTTCTTTGTTGTTGTGATATCATCAAGGAGTTCGTCACATTCAAATTCTGAAACTCCAACTGAAAAAATGAAAAACATTAGAATTTACGAATTAGAGCAAACCAATCATATACATCTACGAATTTTAATAAGAAGATAATTTAAAAAATGGCATCAGTGGATATCATAGGTGCATGTCATGAGCTCAAAAACCATTGTAATGACAACATAGATTCTCTACCAAAATCAACAGCAAGTTTAGAGAGAGCCATGTATGACCTATGAGAGAGTGACTCCATCAAGTGCACACAGGTGAGACACTAAGCTACTTTAATGGCTAATTCAATGTCTTTCTTTGTTGCTTTCACATCATCATGGATTTTTTTACATTCAAACTCCGAAATCTCACCAGGAAAAGAAGTTTTAAGCTAAAGGAATCCCTTTTCTTAGAAGAATCTTCCACGAAAACCTGACAAAACTTCAGAAACAAGAGGCATCAATTATATTCAAAATTTTGTGAATCTCAGCAAACAATGGAGGCCAAATTTATAGGCAACTTATACACAATACTCACCAATATCTCCTTGGCATTGTCATCTTGATTTAGAACAATTTTCAGTCTTTAGTCCTCTTAGGGCACTAAGGTCACCCAGTAGACATGACAATTTTGGAAGTTTAAAATACCAAATTTTCAAAACAAATTGACATCCGGAACAATTGATGGCTAAAGCAAACTTCTTGGTATCCACTTCCATCAAATTCAAATTTTCACATTGTTGGCTAACCAAATATTCTAATGCGATTAGTTATTTTATACCATACAACAAACGATCAAACCTCAATTTTTTTTTTAATTAAACAATAAAGCACAACAAAAAGTTTCATTTGAGTAACTCCAATAACCATGAAGTAGGGACAAACAATCAATAACTCACACATGACTCAAGCCATTTAAACATTGTGCAAATTAAATAATACATGAAATATGAATGAAATCATAAATATAAATGCACATCACTCCATTAATCATTACAAACACAAAATGCACACCACAATATTATTGAAATTATTTACAATACAAGAGAAGGCTGAGACTTTCCATGCTGCATGAGTGCATATTATGGTTGAATAGATAAGCTGCAATGTTTTAAACCATGGAATCATTAGATTGAACATTGAAAAAAAAAAATTAAAATATCTTACCCTTGGCAATTTTAAGCACAAGGAACATCCTTTATCTGAGAGAACAATCTCCCAAGACCCCTGTCAATTTAAAAACAAGAAGAATCAAATATATTTAAAATAGATTTCATACTTCCTTGATGATATGACTTTAAATTGCAAGTTACACATGGGTCAGGTCAATCTAAATTTCCTTTTTAATTTTATAATTTAGCATCACATCCATTCTTAGTAAGAAAATACAGGCCAACTAAGTTTATTAACACCATATTTAGTTCACTTTTTTTTTAAAGATGAATGTTCAGTACACTTTTAGAGAGAGGAAATGAAAAGATTACAAGATTTTAAAATTCTACGCTTGAGTTGTCAAAAGGGAGAGAAAGAAAAGAAAAGAAAAGAAAATTGAAGGAAGAATATTTTATTATTTTTCTATTAGGATACTAAAATTGTTCCTTCTAAAATACGTGAAATTTGAAGAACCCAAGAACAAAATTCATAATTTGTATACTCTTTTATTTTCCATAGACTCAATCTTTAAAACAAAAAGGGAAAAAAGTGACAATTATCTTTTACATTTCATAACTTACCTTTTCACAAACACCAATGATAGTTGTTATCTAATCTTTGTTATTATAAAAAGAAAAAATTTGTCAATTTGTAGAAAGTGATTTCTTGGTTGGTTAATGTTTATTGTGAATTAATTCTATAAACAATCAGGGTTAATAGACAAAAAAAAAAAAAAAAGCAAATTCAAGTTAGAAGTAAGATAGAAAAACAGGGCATATGTAGAAGAGGAAGAAGATTTTAGCCCTTACCTACTTATACTCCCAAGTGAATTTGACCATCTTGCCCCAATCTTTGCCTACCTCTCGCTCACAATTTCTCCTCAATTCAGGACAATCAACAATTTGCAGTTCTCTTAGGGCAGTGAGGCGATCCATCCCTTCTGGTAGAGACGATAATTTTCGGCAACTATTAATCTGAAGCTTGCAAAGTGAACTGAGATCCGAAAGCCACTCTGGCAATACCGACAAGTTCTCACAACCAAAAATAAGTAAAAATTGTAGGGTGTTGGCAGATCCTTTAAGCCATTGGGGCAAACTCACTAATTGTGGCAACCCAGAAATAGTGAGTTCTCGAAGCCTCATCGGGTAGTCATCCCCTTCCATTAAATTAAGTTTTCTACAAAATGAAATACCCAGAGATTCCAACGCAGTTAGGTCTTTCATACCTTGCGGCAAACACTCTAGTTTATGACATTTAGAAAAGAACAATACTCGAAGAGAACGCATGCACCCGATTCCGTTGGCGGGTAAATGCGTTTGTCTTGTCGTTATTTCAAAACATCTGAGGCTAACCATCTTTCTTATATCCCCTGGCAACTCTTCAAGATCTTCACAATCCCGTAATATCAAAGTTTCCAAATTTTGTAGATTGCAAATGGAGTCAGGCAATTTCTTGATATTCCTATTTCCACTTAAGTTGAGATATCTCAAATGCTTCAAAGTACCAATTGAGCTTGACAACGTTTCCAACTTTGAATATCTTAAATTTAGCAAGCGCAGGTGCTTAAATCTCAAGATGCATGTTTCCACCAATGTTTCATTAATATTAATACCAAGGCCTTCATCACCTGGCCAATATTTAAATGAGAAATTAATAGTCTGCATGTTGTTACTCAATTTCTTTAAAAGGGTTATTGCTGCATCAACACTCAACTTATGGTCCAAAATTGAAACGTGTCTAGCCTTTTCAAAGTTGTTGATCTTATTAGTGTCTTGAATTAAGCAATAATCATTTTGTGCAACATATGATGCAAGATCATGTAACAAATCATGCATTTTAAATGACCAAAGAATATTGCCTTCATTATTAACTTCTTGAAAGAAAGATCTTGATAACAGCTCTTTTAAATATTGTTCTCCAATATCTTCCAACTCTTCAGAATTTTTGTTGGACTTTTCGAGGAGCCCATTTGCCATCCAACACTGAATTAAGTCTACATTGTAATACCTAAAATCCTTTGGATATAATGAGCAATAAGCAAAACATTGTTTTAAATATGATGGCAATTTATTGTAACTCAATCTTAATGCAGGTAAAATGTCGTCTTCTTTTTGCTTTAATTTCCATATATCATTTTCCCTTATAGAGATCCAATCACGCTCCTCAATTTTAGAATAAAGTAATCTCCCTAAAGTCTTCACAGCCAAAGGAACACCTTTGCATTTTTTCACAATTACCTCTCCAATCTTTACCAGATTTGGATATTGTTCATGCTCTCTTTCATTGAATGCGCATCTTAAGAACAATAACAAACAATCATTTTGTGGAAGACCTTTCATGTCATGGATTAGTCCAGGAGCCATCGTTAAGGCAACTTTGTGGCTACGTGTAGTGATAAGAATTTTACTTCCTTGTCCTCCTATTAACAAATTCTTAAGGTCAATCCATTTGTTACGATCCTCATTCCAGACATCATCCAAAACTATAAAGAATCTTTTTTCATTTAAAATACTTCTTAATCTCACTTGCACTTCCTCCAGACTCATGTTTTCACTAATCCCACCACCTGCCAATTTAAGCATTTCTTTTGCCAATTTTAAAACATTGAAGTCTCCTGATACACATACCCAAATTTTGGGGTCAAAATTTTTAGCTACCCTTTCATCATTATACACCCATTGAGCAAGTCTAGTCTTGCCCAGACCTCCGATTCCCACAATAGAAATCACAGAAATGTTATCATTATCATTAGGGAGCATCAAAAGATCTATGATCTTTTGCTTGTCATCAGCCCTCCCAATAACATCACGATCACGAACAAAGGAGTGGGTCTCCCTGTACACAACACGATTATCATCGAGTCGCACCTCAAGCTGAAATTGATCTCTATCCTTTGCTATCAAATCTAGCCTCTCTCTGATCTCCTTAACTCTATGACCCATTTTACAACGGAAGGCAAGCGAGTAAGAAGATGAAAAGAAACGACATACCTTTCTGCTAGTGCCTTCATATTTTTTCACCACTTGCCTCCGTAGATCTTCACACTCAAATTCATCCAGCACATCCATGGCATCAAGAAAGACAACTTTGAGCCGCTCCAGCCAAACGCTCAGCAGGTGGTTTGTTGCTTGCTTCTCCTCAGCATCCAGCAGCACGGCTTGGACGGTGGACATGTTATCCTGAATCTTTTTCAAATCGCTTGCAATGTTCCGTGTCAATGATATCTCTTGGTAAGCAAGGGAGCCTAGCTTCTCGATAACTTTTCCTGCAATGGAAAAGGCAAACTCCGTCATTTCTCTTTTTTGGAAGTAAATTAAGGGTTATGGTTGTTGTTATTTGATCAAATGAGGATGCTGCAAAGTGTTTATTGAAGTGGAGGAAGGAAGAGTTATATGTCTGTTTGTACTTTGTTAAATGAGATTAATGTTGTCTCTGTTGGCGTGAACTAATCAAACATTTTGGAACTCACTTTGTCCCTTGCGTTTCCATGAAGGCATGCATGCTTGCTAGTGAAGTCAAGCACAAATACAAATTGCTTTATTCTCCAATTGTCTCACTCATTCTTTTCTCCAGTACTCAGACACTCCTACTTTATTCTCCATTTTTGTCTCCCATATCCAGTTAGACACTAAGTACCTTCTCTAACTTGGTTCTTCGCCTTTTCCTGAAGTAAGCATGTCGATGAAGTAAAGCTCAAATTCAGTCTTTGCTCCACAAACTAAAGCTATGGAATGCTAAAGGGGCAAATTCCTTCCTCTATATGGAAAAATTCTCCAGTTACCTTGTCTTTTTCTTTTTCTTTTTTTTTTCCAGTTAGATATTCTTTTGGCAAAAATCACAAGCAATGTGATCATTATACATTGTTCGATGGAATTTTAATACTAACATTTAGCCTTATTTATCCACTACTCTTTGTGTGTCCAAAAAAAAAAATACTCCTCAAGCGATGTGGGCATCATGTGGGACAATCTATCAATTAGGATAGGACGAAGATTATGGCCTTTTCATTTTACTCCAAAAAACAGGAAGAAATAATTACCCTTAATCACAAGAAACTAATTTGTAAATTGTAATTACGTCTAATTTTACTTTATTTTGCCTTTGTTTTGGGGTTAGTCTTTGCTTTAGGTTCATTTACATATATCTTTAATAAATTGGGCAAAATATAAAAAAGACATCCTAGAGTTTCATCATTTTATATATCTTCATTGAGGTGAATGAATGAGAGTCTCTGAATTTCTCATTGAACACAAGGAGTCTCTAACAAAATTGTTCTATCTCACTTCTATCAAATGTGACTGATGTGCCACTTTATTAATAAAAAGAATTGTTTTAAATAGAATTTAATTATAAAAAGACAAAAATGTGTTTTGATAATTAAAAATAAAAATGAAAGAAAAAAATTTTGATGAATAAGAAAATGGCGTTTGACCTGCAAACACAACAAAGAAAAAAATAATACAAATAGCTTTTGTATTTGCATACATAAACTCAATATTTTTAATTGGTATATTAAGTTTAGGAGTACAATGCAGTTTTAAGTTGTATTAATGAGGTGCCCGTCTATCTCCATTCTCAACCAACAATTAGGTCATTTCAAAAAAAAAAAAAAAAATCTAACAATTAGGTAATATATGTTTTTTTTATAAGAATATGTTTTGTTAAGTGTTTAAATGTTTGTGATGAATTTAGCTTAATTCATGGAGCAAAATATCTGGATTGCATATTTGCAATATATGCATGTATATCAAACATTGTGATATTTGGTGCGGAGAAGCATATTGTATTAGTTTGAAATTAAAAAAAAAAAAAAAAAAAAGACCGTATTCTGTAATGGTAGATATTCAAATCAAATAGCTCTTCCATCAAAAAATAAATATATATCAAATAGTTCTTTCTCAATTTCCTTTAAAAAAAAATAAAAAAAACAAGGGTATCCAAAGTTCTTCGGACACCTTACTATTCAGTTGGGTATCCCTATCCCGCTCAATTTCATTTTTATTTTGCATAGATTTGCTGCATATGCAGCCACAAATCAAAGTGTGTTGCATTTACAAAATCATTGCCGGTATGTTGGCTTTCAACAGTCATTAGTATTAGATTACCAATTATCAAAAACATATTTCTATATCTTGATACTTGAAAATCGAGATGAAGGATTCACACTTGATCCATCAAGACAAAACTAGAACTTGCAAGTGATTCTGTTATACAAATAAGAGGCCGGACAGTTTGTAACTTGCAATTGATTCCGTTACCCATTTTTATAGTCCAACTTACAATTGATTCTAATGGTAAAGCTTGACTGTTTGTAATTTGCTTTGGGGTTTGTAAATATAATAGTAGCCGTCCCGTGCTTGGTGAGACTTTGCGACTAGTTAAATTAATTGGTGATTCCATGAATTCAACCAAAGAAAAACCTTATTGAAAACCCCTCATTGTAAGTCCCTTAGATTTGGGAGATATATTCAAAATTGAATTTCTACCTTGAGATTCGCTACCACCGAAGGATTATATAAAAAAATAAAAATAAAAATAAAAATAAAAATTTAAATCTTGATCCTCTCGGGTTGAAGTTCTCACATATGCATTACTAATTTTCAATTGAAAAATTACTACCATGTCTCCATATTGATTCCATTGAGATATTGTTAGGTACATCCTAACTAATTAAACTATAATAATTTTTTTTCTCTAATAAGACCATGTACCTCTTTAAGATGATATGCACGGTTAACTTACTAATTTCAGAATACCATACCCTAAATAATTAATAATTAAGTAACTCAGTTGTTTTATAGATATAATCAGCTGTTTGTGGTGTGTTACTGTGTTAGAACCCCATTATCTCTTCCTTGTGTGTGCGCGCATGTGTTTGCTTTTCAAAAAATAAAATCCGCAACTATCGTTCAATTAGAAACTTATAGAAGCATGGGTAAATTCACATATGACAGAAAAACTTGATGTTATCCGTTACTCATGGCGTTCTATCTTCATAGAATTCACATGGACCTACAGCTACAAGGAAAAGTTGTGGGTTTTTTTCTCTCTTTTTGGAGGCCAAGTGTGTACATGGCATTTCTAGTACATTCCACTACCCTGTACAAATCCTTAAATAGAGTACATTAAATTTCTCAATTAAATTTAAACACATCATATAGTTGCATTGAATTTATTAAGAAATTATAATACTGTTTATGCTTCATTGATAAATGGCATGCAAGCATGTGGTTGTAGTTAATTGAAAAACGTAATATAATGCTTTTATGAAACCATGCTTAAAGCTTTACACAAAAACGTTACTCATTGACATTGGCCACTGCTCAAAAACCAATGGTGCCCGGGCTTCATATTTTAATCCCAAAATGTGATTTGGAACCCAATAATCTCAACTTCACTCGTGACATTATTCCCCAGGAAATATAATTCAGGCAATCATTTACATAAAGCAAACAGGACAGTTAATCCTGTGTTCTATCTTACAAAATACACATTTGCTTAACTCATAGTTACCTACTTTGTGTTAATATAAGCTCGTTCAACATTTATTTTTCATAAGTAATAAAGTTTTATTAATAACAAGAATCAAGTCACCCAATAACAAAAACTGAGTCACACAAGTATACAAGATGTATATGACTAGGGACCATACGCAAATTACATAATTCTATCAAATTATGATCGAATAAATATAAGCATGTTCAACATTATTCATCTATAACTACCCCCATTGAAATTACAATACAACATTAAATCAAACAAAATCCTAACCTTCCATATCTAATAACCATACCTTAGGTGTTCTCATCATGATGCAAAACTTGGAGATGCGTTCAAATTCTTTGGTGGTGGGTTCCCTCCTAAGATCAGCATATATGAGTAGAAGCAGAGCATTGCAGCACTTTTAAGGACAAAAACACAGAATACAGGTAGATTCAAAATAGATTCTAGAAACTGAACTCTCTTTTCAAAAGAAAAAAAAAACATTGGCAGTCAGATATTGCAATACCTAATAGCAGCGTAAAAACCTGTTGGAAATACTTTCTTTGTCTGCATCCACAATACAATTATAAAGTTAGAAACAATGAATCAACTAGCCAATGAATAAGATGAATTTTCTGCTCATGCGATGTAATAAAAATAAGTAGCTCTGAAAGTTCTTCCAAAGAAGCGCCGCTGAGAGTGCTACAAAATAGAGGTATACACAGTTAGTATAGGAATATCTCCCCAAAAAAAATATATCCATAGCTTAAATACAGGCAATAACAAAACATATATCAAGACTAAAATTGGACTGAAGTCACAGACAAATCAGAACCTGCTTGTCCTAGAATGAAGGGCAAACTGGATTTTCCTAGCCTCCAGATCTTTAAGTTAAAGGTGCTGAGAGCTAGCAAAGCACCTCCAAAGAGCACACCAGAGCTAAGAGTTGCAAGATTTCTTGAGAAAACAAAACCAAGAAGTCCACCACTTGTAACCAGTCCACCTGTAACAAAATATAAGTTAAAAGTTATCAGTAAGTATTCATTTATAGTGGGAAAAAAATATGTGAGCAGGTATTTGTACAGTTAACATACTTATCACTAGCAATGTGGGCAGAAGTGAAGCATTTACAAATCAAAATGCTGCTAAAACATTTTATTGGAACACTTTTTTTAAAAAAAAATGTGGTCTCAATCAGCAAATGTACAAAAGTTGTAGCAGGTGAGAGTAATTTCGATTTTGCAATGAAGACAATGCTCCAACAGATTCATGTTGATAATAATACATAAACAACTGGGACAATCAAAATGCTTTGAGTAAGGGGACAACTTTGAACAGACTATGATATAAAATTGCATTTCAACTGGTGTTTGAGGAGTCTACTACTCCCTAGCAGACTTCAGTTCATCTGATCATCATCGTTCCTGTATCAGAATTATCAAGGTCTAATATCAAAGCTTGGTCTTTTGAATGAGATGCATATTACTATTAATTGGTTGCCAATGAGGACTAGTTCAATTGGCACCTACTCCCCTTATAAGTTCCATGTGTAAGGTGACGTTGTGGATTCATGACCTATTAGATGCATTCAAAAATAATAATAAATAAATAAATCTTGAACCCACGACCTCACTCTTTATCCCATTATTTGGATATCAAGCAATAGCTAATTGGTTATATATCACAGAAATCATAACCAACTAATCAAGTATATCAGTCAACTTAACAGGCAAAATGGTCTAAGAAGTACAAAATTCTGCTTATGACATAATTTCTCAATATAATCAAGATAAAAATCCAACAGTGACATTTAAGATATCTCAAACATTGCCCAAAGTAAATTTTGCAAACCGCTGCCTGCCTAAAAAGAGTTGAAAAATAACTAAAACCATGGCAAGAGAATTACAAAATTTCCCATATTAACTATTATGACTACAATAAATTGAATAAAAAATTGTTCAAAACCTGCATGGATGAATAACAACCAACCATAGAACTCCAATTTCGACATCCTCAAGATGTCAATTGGGTTACCATAAGGTCCACAACATTCAACATGGCCACATTAATCAATTGACAAGATTGAACCAACAAATAAGGTCAACAGCTCTCCTTATGACAATTATTTCCAAAACCTTTTCTCCCCGTGCTCAATTCTAAAGTATCTGGTTATACAAGACTCAGTAGCCCCCAATGCTGCAAGGCCAAGAGGTGCTTAAAGATCCCTAACAAAAATTAAAGTTTCATAAACCCAAGACTTGAAGGAGACAAGCCACCCAGTGAAATTTCATTTTAAACAAGGACATAATATTTCATAGCTTTCAGATATCTTATGTCATACTAACAGGCTAATCAAGAAAATTCTAGCTTTTAAGCAAGATTCCATTCCAAATTACCAAGCTATACGATGAAAAGTTTTTGATCCACACTCTTTTCTTCTCTTTTCCGCTGGTCCTTTTTTCCCAGGTTAAAGATTTAAAGCAGTCCACTATAACTCTCCAAGTTTTCATGTTAGTTGTAATACTTTCTTTGAATTGAAACCATCAGAAATTCCTTATCCCTTATGTTATTAACAGGTCTATTCCCTCAGCATGCAAATCGAAATACAATGGCAAATGAAATCAAATTTTACATTACAGTATATGTACTTCTAGTTCCACTTGATCCTACAACTTATATATGATGCTTAAGTCACCTACTTGCTTTTTCTTTTTCTTTTTTTCTTTTTTAATTTTTATAAGTAGCAAAGAACATTTAAGAAAAAGAAAGGGCACAGCCGTAGTAGACAGGATGCATACCAGTGATATGTAATAGGAAAATAAACCTAAGATCTAAAACTAAAAAGATCCATAAATTTCCAAGAAAGAGAATGAAACTCAACCCCTTATTCGCTTTTCTTCTACTTCTATCTTAAAATGCTTCTATGAACTACTCTACAACTTTACATCTGATTAATGATTTTCTTAAAGAAAAATATGGTGGCTAAGGATCACTCATGCTTAGTGTATTTAAGTGCATTTTAAGGTCATGAGTATTGGGGATAAGACTGTCGACCAATCAAAGAATATTTTAAAACTTCAAAATTTTTGTTTGACATAATTTTTAATCAACTTAAGATGAACAATAAAACTAGCACTGAATAAACCTTAAATAATTTCACGTTTAAAAAAGGTGAGTGTAAGCTATCAAATCTCTTTGATGCAGTGAAGTAAACAATTGAGGTTTTTGCTAAATCGATGTGCACTTACCATAAGGGATGCCAAAACAAAATTGCATTTCAACTAGTGTTTGACGAGTCTATTACTCCTTAGCAGACTTCAGTTCATCTGTTCATCATCATTCATGTATCAGAATTATCAAGGTCTAATATCAAAACTTGGTCTTTTAAATGAGATGCATATTACTATTAATTGGTTGCCAATGAGGACTAGGTCAAGCGGCACCTACTCCCCTTATAAGTTCTATGTGTAAGGTGAGGTTGTGGATTCATGACCAATTAGATGCATCAAAAAAAATAATAACAAATAAATAAATCTTGAACCCACGACCTCACTCTTTATCCCATTATTTGGGAAGAGAAAGTACCAATCGAGCAATAGATCATTGGTTATATATCACAGAAATCATAACCAACTAATCCAGTATATCAGTCAACTTAAGCAGGCAAAATGTTCTAAGAAGTACAATATTATGCTTATGACAAATAATTTCTCAATATACTCAAGATTGAAATCCATGACCAACAGTGACATTTAAGATAACTCAAAGGGTGCGTGAACATTGCCCAAAGTAAATTTTGCAAACCACTGCCTGCCTAAAAAGAGTTGAAAAATAACTAAAACCATGGCAAGAGAATTAGAAAATTTCCCATATTAACTATTAAGACTACAATAAATTGAATAAAAATTGTTCAAAAACTGCACGGATGAATAACAACCAACCATAGAACTCAAATTTTGACATCCTCAAGACAACATAAAATCTGTTTAAAAAAAAAAAAAGGGCCGAAATAGTGACAATCAAGAAAGCATACAGAAAGAACAAGGCAGTAGGGGCTCCTATCAATGACCAAGAAACTTGAAGCAATGTGATACAGTCCTGCATTCTAGAGAACAAGTCTAGAATGCAATTGTATCTTGCATCTGAGGATTAATTGCAAGATGGGTTTTAAGAGATTATCAAGTATGATGTACACATCAGACATCCAAACAACAGATTAACAGAAATTGAATTATAAATGTATTTCTGATCAGTTGTCAAATAAGTGTAATATTTCCAATGAAATTACAGCAAAAGGGTAGTCTAGCTAAACCATTTTCCCCGACAAAATTTATGCTGAACATAGCTGATGAAATGACAATTGAAATATCTTATTCCATGGACCATGGTTTGCTGAAGTCTTCTGGACTGTTTGGACTAGAATTTGCAATAATCTAGTCATTGAGGTCCAACATCCCTTGATTTTTATTTTATTTTTTATAAGGTCCAACATCCCTTAATAGAATGATAATATTTAAAATAGGAATGAACTTTTTTCCTTTTTAGATAACGTAGGGAATTTTTCTAAAGAAGAGCCCTTTAGAATCGCTTCTAGCCTGTAAAACCTACGGGAACTTACCCCACCCTCCAGTAGTATTTGCCGAGTAATTTGGGGGAATTCACCCTTGATGGGATAAGTAGTTTGAGCTCATGCCCAGGGGCAGAATAGGCATGAAATATTTTTTGAAGGATTTATCAAAAAAAAAAAAAAAAAGATTTGATTAATGTAATAAATTTATATTAAAAAAGTTAGGGGTTTTGGGTCTATGTTTTAAATTGACTATTTAGATTATACTATGATGATTTAATAAGAACTTTCCTGTTATCCTAGGCAAACCAAACCAATTCAAGTCATATTTAAAACATCAATCACAAAGTACAAGAGGACAGAATTAGTATGCACCTCTAAGCTTTTGAGCTACCTTGATGATGTGAAGGGCAAGAGTTGTCTTCCCAGATGCCTCTCACCCATCAATTTCAACAATTCTTCCCTGCAAAGTGCAGAGAAAATCTCTCACCACAGCTGTAATGACACTACTCCATAATCCAATTATTTGTATCTAAACTTACACTTGAGATAAAAATCATGATCATACCTTCATCAAGAAGTAACTAGTCCATAAGTAGTACATTTTGAAGCTCTTTTAATATGTTGACAGATAGAAGTTCCAAATTTTCATGTAACAACACTCATCAGCTGCGTATCATGAGAATGGCAACAAGAAAGTGCTAAGCCTTATGCACATGCGCAACAGCAATGCAAATAATGTGATTGAAGCATAACATGAAAATAACCCTCTTTCAATTAGTAAATTAATAGTTAAGAGACTCAAAATAAAATGGTAGACCATGCAAGCAATGCTAGTTTTTTCTCCACATCCCTCCTCAAACAGCTACTAACGAATTGCTAAAAGTTTAGCACATTGTTAAGAACCTGCAGGTAATACCATATATTACGGAACTATAGTATTTACCCAAAACCATGAAAACGCCAGTAGCAAATACCCCAATCTAGAAGTCAAAAGAGTTCACTACTTGAACACGATGTTAAGGTTTGATAGGGAATACTTTTTTTCTGTATTGGATAAGTAGAATTACAGGGCATACTAAAGATTCCATCATAGTTTCAGATTTGGGCCCTAGATAATATGTTTAAGCATAAGATGAAATCCCTGGTTGCACATCAGTTACAGCACATACCAATTGTTAAGAAAATATTAAACAAAATAAAAATAAAAAACCCACAGATTATCTTCACTCTCAAAAATTGAAGAGAACTTGTCTCTTTTTCCTTTTTTCCTTTTATTAATATTTTGGGAGAGGCGGGGAGGTGGCAGGGGGTGATTATTTAGTGGATTTAGCCTATCTAAGAAGAAACAAGAATTGACTGCTTCAGAGCAAGTTTGTGCCACCCTCATCAACAGGTTTTTTTCATACACAAATCTGAGACACGTTTTTGAGATCATTCATTGTTCATTTTCTCCCTGACCTACTGCACTCAACTCACCATGTTTATGCCCTTGCAAGTACTAGCCTCCTTCCACTTATCAATTTCAAAAATTCTTCCTATCTTTCTTCTTTCCATTATTACCATCACAAGCTCCAGCATTCCAGCAATAAAATCCCTTATTCCCTCTTTAGTTTCAATCAATATCAGAAAAATTCCGGCTTCCCTTTGTAATTTATAGTTCCTCTTTAATTTTTTTTTTTTTTCCTATAATTACAGTACCTATAGATGGGCCTTTGTTTCTTCTTTCACATGTAAATTAAGCAAAGAGAAAGCAAGAACCCTATATATTATTTTTAATTTTTTCAATTTCACATTCATGCAAACATGCATTGGAGTCATTGCAAAATACCCAAAAACGAAAAAGAAGGAAACTCTGCAAAATCTAGGAACCCAGTTCAGAAAAATTAAGGTCAAGCACAAAGGAATTGAAATAAAACAAACCCCAAAACTTCAGCAGTAACAAAAACCAAGAAAATTACAATGTCCCAGAAAGTTTACCGCAACAAACTGTGAAATAAAATTGGAGAGAGAGAGAGAGAGATACCTGGTGGAGAGAGCAGAGTAGAGTGGAAAGGCGAGGTCTTCTGCTGAAGGCATTGAGACAAAGATGGTTCATTAGTGAAGGTGTAAAGAAACCCATTTTTGTAAGGAATACCTGTAAAGATTTTGCCTTTTGGGGTTTAAGGTAAAGATTTTGGCTTTGGGGTTTCAGGTAGAGAAAGTGAGAAACCCATTTCAGTTTTCTGATAATTTCACTGTGTGTGTTTAGCATTTGAGTATTTCTGTTATTGCCGTCATTGTTGTGATGTTTGAAAGTATTTCTTCATGCTATTCTTTGGTCTTGCTAGTGTTCATTGGTCCAAGCCCAAGATGAACGGGCCATTATGGGTTTGATCTATTTGTTATACATTTTTGTCTTAATTATAAATTTATATTCTGCACAAGTATATTTCAAACCATAATCTAACAAATCTGACACGATGTCTTCTGTTGATAAATTGGGTTGAGTTGGCTTAAGTTGATAAATTTCACTGCAAATTTATCATGGATATTACTCAAATAATTTTTAAGCACATTCAAATATTATATTTGTTCTCTTTGATTGTTAAATGTTATCCTATTACATTATAAAGAATTAAAAATAGTATATAAGAATATAGTATTATTTTATTGCATAGCATGATATAAATAATTTGGTGTTTATTATTATATCTTTTTTTTTACTTTTTTTTTTCTTCTCATCTAATTTTATTTGACATTTAAATTCAACCAGATTCTCCATATCATTAAATTATTTATATTTTCTCTCCTATTTTTATTTTTAATCACATATTCTAGGAGAGAATATGAGAGAAATAGAAAATTATATAAATATAAGATAAGTAGAAGAATACTAAAAAAAAATGTATAATTGTAAACAAAAAATTATCCAAGCTACGCTACGTAATAGAATAACATTATATTATTATATAATATCATTGGATAATATTCAACAATAAAATAATATATATATATATAACAAATTAAAATATAACCAAATGCATCAACCCAAAATAGATTTCAATAAAAAAATTCATCAACCTATATTAGATGTGCAACAAAGAATTAAAAATTCACCAAAAGAAAGGAGAGAGAGAGAGAGAGAGTTTCACCTTTTTGTGTAGGAAAAATATGGATTGAATGAAAGAGCGAAAAACAAATATTTATAGTAAATAAAATGGGGAGAAGAAGAGTAAAAAAAAATTTAAAAAAAAAAAAGATAAAGGGAAAGAAGAATCGTAAGGTTAAGGAATAGAGTAGTGGGGAGATAAGGTAAAAGTTGGGAAAATTTTGGAGGAAGAGTAATTGTAAGGTCATAAATTAATAAGGAGAAAAATAATTAAAAATGAGAGAGACAATGTTGGAAATAAGTGGATAACGTGACTGCTGATGTGGCTCAATAGAAGTGTTGCAACAATAAATGCTAAGTTTCAGCTTTTATATATATAATAATAACTAGTCGCGAACCTGCACGTTGCGCATGATAATTATTTTTTTGGTGGTTTTATTAATTTTTTTTATACAATTTAAACTAATTTAATAAAAAGTAATGTATTTTGTAATTATATTTTATTTATTATAAGAAAAATCATAAATGTAATATAGGAATAATCATAAATCATAATTTAATAATTTTTGTCATACTAAAATAAAGAAAAAAAAAACACATTTTCTCAGAAATTCAAATGGTAAGTTAAATATAATATTTATTTTTTAATAAAAATTATTTATAACATTTTGTAGATCATTAAAAAGAATTTAAAATTTGGAAATTATTCTTTAAGTTTTAAACAAACTTTCTTTTTCTGCCTACAATCCAGAACACTGAAAAAAGTAACTAAAAAAATTAATAAAGCTTAACTATGATTAATTGGAACAATTAGGAAAACAATTTGTTGTTTATAATCTACTAAGGTTATTTTCTTTGCAGAAATTGTAATTTCGTCCACCCAAAACATATTATCAAATAAAATTTTTTTAGCAAAATCTAAGAATTAATTTCTATATATGCATTGTTATAAAATAATAATAATAATTAAAATAAAATTGCGAAAGATAAAATTTGTCTCTCATCCAATAATTTTTGTTTAGCCAATCTTTGTTTTTTTCTAAATAAATGACATTATAGAGTACTTCTAATAAAATTATTAAGAATACTTTGTCCACCATAACGGATTAAAAAATAAACAAAAATGATTAAAGTCTCATATTTTAACATCTAATTGAGCGCTATAAAAATCATGCTATCTAATTACAATAACTACAAATTAAATTATCCAAATCATGCTATGTAGTAGAATAATATTATATTTTTATATTTAATCATTTATAACACAATATAGGATACATTTAACAATCAAAGAGAGAGAGAAAAAAAACATAACAATTATAAATAATAATAATAAAAAAAACAAAATTGAGTCGCATTAACCTAAAGTAGATTAAAAAATATAAAAAATTATCAACTTAAAGTAAAGATACAAGAAAAATAAAAAATAAAAATCTACCCAAAAATTGTGTGTGTGCGTGTGCGTGTGTGTGAGAGAGAGAGAGATATAGAGAGAGAGAAAACCATTTTTTTGTAAGAGAAAACTATGCATAGAATGAAAGAGATAGTAACAAATTTATAGTAAGAGGGAATAAATAAAAAAAGACAAAAATAGAGGAAGATGAAGGGAAAAATGAAAAATGATATTAATGTAGGGAGTAGTGGGGAGATGAGAAGAGAAGGTGAGGGAAGGAGAAAGGTTAGAAAAGTAGTGGGGAGATGAAAATGTAAGAGAGAAAGAAAGGTTGGAGAATTGTAAATATGAAATAAAAAAATATTAAAAATAATTATAAGAATTAAATTTCTATATATGCGTTTTTATAAAATAATAATAATAATTAAAGTAAAATTGCCAAAGATAAAATTTGTCTCTCATCCAATAATTTTTGTTTAGCTTACCTTTGCTTTTCTCTAAATAAATGGCATTATAGAGGACTTCTAATACAATTATTAAGAGTATTTTGCCCACCACAAAGGATTATAAAATCAACAAAAATTATTAAAGTCTCATAATTTAACATCGAAATTTTGTGCTATAAAAATCTTGCTATCAAATTACAATAACTACCAAATTAAATTATCCAAATCATGCTAAGTAGTAGAATAATATTATATTTTTATATTTAATCCTTTATAACACAATATAGGATAACATTTAACAATTAAAGAGAGAGAAAAAAAATACAACAATTAAAAAAAACAAAATTGAATCACATTAACCTAAAGTAGATTAAAGAATATAAAAAATTATCAACCTAAAGCAAAGATGCAAGAAAAATAAAAAATAAAAATCCACCAAAAAATTGTGTGTATGTGTGTGTGTGTGTGTGTGTGTGTGTGTGAGAGAGAGAGAGAGAGAGAGAGAGATTGAGAGAGAGAGAACCTTTTTTTTGTAAGGGAAAACTATGCATAAAATGAAAGAGATAATGACAAATTTATAATAAGAGGGTGTGAATAAGAAGAGACAAAAATAGAAGAAGATGAAGGGAAAGATGAAGAATGATATTAATGTAGAGGGTAGTAGGGAGATAAGAAGATGAGGGAAGGAGAAATGTTAGAGAAGTAGTGGGGAGATGAAAAGGTAAGAGAGGGAGAAAAGTTGGAGAAGTATAAATATGAAATAAAAAATATTAAAAATAATTATAAGAATTAAATTTCTATATATGCATTGTTATAAAATAATGATAGCAATGAAAGTAAAATTGCGAAAGATAAAATTTGTCTCACATCCAATAATTTTTGTTTAGCCAACCTTTGATTTTCTCTAAATAAATGGCATTATAGAGTACTTCTAATAAAATTATTAAGAGTACTTTGTCCACCACAAATGATTAAAATATAAACAAAAATTATTGAAGTCTCATAGTTTAACATCTAAATTGAGTGCTATAAAAATCATGCTATCAAATTACAATAACTACCAAATTAAATTATCCAAATCATGCTAAGTAGTAGAATAATATTATATTTATATATTTAATCCTTTATAACACAATATAAAATAACATTTAACAATCAAAGAAAGAGAGAAAAAAAACACAACAATTAAGAAAACAAAATTGAATCGCATTAACCTTAAGTAGATTAAAGAAAATAAAAAATTATCAACCTAAAGCAAAGATGCAAAAAAAAAAAAAAAAAAAAAAAAGGTTAGAAAAGTAGTGGAAAGATGAAAAGGTAAGAGAGGGAGAAATGTTGGAGAAGTGTAAATATGAAATAAAAAAAAAAAAGAAAAAAAGATAATGACGTGGACGCTGACGTGGCTCGACGTGGACATTGACGTGGCTCGACGTAAGCGCAGCAGCATTAAACGTAAAGCTTCAGCTTTTAGTAATATATAGATAATAATAAATATAATAATATATATATTCTAAGCTAAATTGACTTAATCCACGCTATTGATAATTTGAAATTTATATTTTCAATTTATTAGTTTGATTTATTTTGGATTTTAAGCCTTAGAATATTATGCTCAATTATGTTAATTGCAATTATATATTAACCAATAAGTCTACTTAGTTTTTTTTTAAAAAGGCAAGTATATATATCTTTAAAAGGTTGTAAATGCACGTGTCTAAGAACCTGGCAATCCCAACTTTCTTTCTAATTTCTATGACTTGACTTAGTGGATCACATGAAATCTAGACAATGCATGAAACACACTAGATTAAGTCTAATAATATCATTTTATGGAATTCTTGTCATTATTACTTAGAAACTAAGGGAAGAATGACAAATCTTTTTAATTTTTTAAGGAGTTTACCAAGATGGTGTTAATAATGATAATAGTTCCTGTTAATAAAGTATTTGGGTATAGTATTTTTGTAGCCCTCAACACTGCAATCCAAAGACTTGATTAAAAGATCCCTAATAAAAGTTAAAGTTTCATAAACCCAAGACTTGAAGGAGACACCTGATGAAATTTTCAATTTAAACAAAGAAATAATATTAAGTAACTTTTAGATATCTTAATTTATTATGATTAACTTATAACTTACTAAGATTCTTTTTTCCTATAAAAAAAAAAAGAAAAAAAAAGAGAAGAACTAGAAGAGGGGAAAGAATTTGCACATAACTCAACATCTTCTATGCCTTTGTAAATATTAATCACTACAATAAGAGGTTATACTTGGCATGTCCTTAATACAAGTTAAGACAATTCAATCTTCACTACTGTTAGGAATCACTACAAAACATGCGGGTCTTAGGCTGCGTTTTTTTCAGCCGCGCTTGCAAAAATGCGGCCTAAGACCCTAGTTGGGCCGCGTTTCTAAGAAACGCATCCATAGCACCTGATTTATGGCCGCATGGGTTGAATGCAACCCAAGCCCAAGTCTGTAGCTGCGTTTTTTGGTTCTCCAGCCGCGTTTTTTTGGAATGGGCTGAAGCCGCGTTTTAAAAACGCGGCTTCAGACCCATCTGAATTTTTTTTTTTTTTAATATATGTCTTAAAGCCGCGTTTATTGAAAAATGCGGCCATAGTTACACCTAAAGCTGCGTTTTTTAAACGCGGCTTCAAGAATCCTTGAAGCTGTGTTTTAAAAAATGGGGCTAAAAACCTTACTATAAATTAGAAATAACAAATCTCTTTACCAAAAAAAAGCCCTTGCTCTGTCACCTCTGAGCTCTTCGAACCCAATTCCCTCAAAGCCCTTCGAACCCAATTCCCTCAAAACCCAAACCAAACCACTCTCGGTCACCTCTGAGCTCACCACCATCCCAGTCCTCTCCTTCACCGACGGCAAAATCAGCAAGTATAGATATGGTATCTCCTCCAATATAGATAACTATGTTAAAAGTAGGAAACTCAGAACATACAAAATGAATTAATATTGGAAAGTAGCAATTGAAGGGTACTTAGCTGAAAGTGGCAGTAAGGGCTAGGACAAGAGCAGCGGATAGCACGAACAGCGGATAGAGGAACAGCGGATGCAAGATCGGTTGCAGCTTATTTCAACAACTTTTTATTTGTTTGCATAAAATAGGTTGCTGTGGGACTTGTAAAGGAAAGTGCCCCAGTCTTTAGAATTATAAAGAGAAGTGGGCTAGCCTGGGAACATCTCAAAGTTGAGGGATGAGGAGCTTGGTCAATGGATTGAGGCGCTAAAAGCAACTTGACCAACAAACGGGGTAGGAGCCGAATGTCAAAAACTAAAAGGGAGGCAAGCGCAGGAGAACTAGAATTCACAAAACCAAGCCTTTCTCTTAGAGCTTTATAAAGCTTTAAGAGAGAATAGGGAGTAAGGGGGACCTTCGCTTCATTAGAAATTTGACCCGGACCTTCTTTCTTCTCCTGCGGAGCCCTGAGAAAGTCACCGGCGGCCGGTAGCTCTACTAAGCGAAGAACCGCTTTTTCGCCTTCTCTTCGCTCTGGACAGGAGCGCTAGTGGACACGGGGAGGGAGCAGGCGAAGCGTGTCGTTCGTAATGGAAAGAAAGATACCACTACTTCGCCTCTTTTCCCGCTCGCAGGGCTTCCATATCTAATATGGCAAGAGTGATAGGACAATCACAAAGAACAAACAAACAAATCTCTCACCTTCACTTCAGGTTTAAGCTTATACGCAGTTTTGGAGGAGGAGCATAATAATTTAGCAATAATGCGGAGAGAGAAGACACTGTAGATAACCTCCCTTTGCGCCCTATCCTACCTTCAAGAAGTTGATTGTTTTTCTATGAGTTATAGTAAATATATATTATCTTAGTCAGCGGAGTCTTTATGGTTCCTCCCTAACCTAAGGGGAAGGGAATAATGCACCTTTTCGCCCAGGAAGAAATATATATATTATGGCCGTGAAAGGCCTCAAACGAGCTCTAACACTACAGGCAAGGGGCTAAAGTAGGAAAGACTAATCCACTTCTTCGTCAAGCTGTTAATCCCATCAAGCAAGAGAAATGGGTGTCTTGTCTTCTACGACGAGGGCATGCCCGAGTGAATATTTTCCGGAATCTGTGAAGGGACGAACTCCACCATGAATTTGTAACAGAGTTGCGCAGATCCGGGTTACACAATATAAGATTAGGTATTCACCTGTCTCTCGCTCTGATAAGTATCATACCAAATCCCATCAAAAAGACTCCAACTTGAAAAGATCACACTTAGAACACGGGAATGGAATTGCTCGACTGTTAAAAAGTAAGGAGAAGCCGCGGGTAGACGCTTTTTCTTTCGGATAGGACTGAGTTACGTGCTTTCTTAGCTTATCTAAAAGGAGGGAAAGAAAGCCTTAGCTAGCAGAGTAAAGTCCCGCTTTGTATAGAAAGATACAAGTCCCGTTCCCTCGCCTTGGAATAGGATCAAAGAGGATAGAGTGAGTTGAATATGTAGGCGTAGGCGGTGGTAAACTCCTCTTTCCGGTAGTAGAAGGGAAGCTCGTTAGGTTAGCTCGTCCGGTAAGAAAAAGTGCAAGTGACTTCTAGGATTTCTAGTTCCGTGCTCTAGGGCTTTTACTTCTAAGAGCGAGTGTAGCCTTTCATGTAGCACTCTATTCTACTAGTACTAACGATAAAAACGTTCAAAGCCTTTTGTTGAGACGCTTCTGGCTTTTCTTTTGAGATCAGCTTCGGGAATAGAATCCAACTCCTTTCCGGGTACAGGTCAAGCGGAAAAAGTTTTTTATCCTTCTAGTTCCGGAACTCTAGCTCAAGCGGATCAGCAATAGAAGCTGTACCCGGAAAAGCGGTCTATACAACTTTAGTTAATGGAAGGGATTTTGTAGTGTGAGTAGCATTAATGGTGGTACTTGGTCCCGTCTTTCCTCCCTCTTACTAATTTGTTCCCTTGCCCTTTACTCCATAAGCATTTCCCGCCTTCCTACCAGCCATTTCATGGTTGTTTCAGAGGGGATGATGAAAGACATAAAGAAAGATCTGGATTCCCCCTAAAAAGGGCCTCATGGATGATCGGAATGAGGGGGTTCTACTTCTTGTTGGCAAGCCACTCGACCTTAGTATCGCATAGTAGTTCCAGTCTCCAATAAGCACAGGTCTCCTCACTTATCCCTCCCCCAACCAGATCTCCTTTATTATTGGTTCAAAGCCTATATGCTCGCTCTTGCCTATGCTCTCGATGACCTGTCCATACGCTCGTACTTTTTTTACTGATCGAGTCACGCTTCGGCCTTGACTTCCTCCCTTTTGCCAGTTTCACTAATGAAAACGGAGATTGACAAATAACACTTTGACTACGGGGAAAGATACACCTTCAACAGAGAAAAGACTACTCATATCCAGGAAAAGTCGAGATAAGCCTAACGGAACCAGAGTCGATGAACCTCGAACTACTACTAACAAAGAAAGAGAGACTAATTACCTTACAACTCTGCCTATTCCGAAATCCATTACCTGCCTAATTCATCGATGCCAAGTCGGGGGAGAACCTTAAAGGCACATAGTCGACTTACCTTCGAACGAATAGGACCAAAAAAGAAAGAATACGTCCCTCATCGAGTGAAGCCTTCGGACATTCAGGACTTATAGCTTCAGGACTTAGCCCCTCAGGCCTTGCCGATTAGGCAGGAAAACTACCTTTCTGCCTATCTTTGGGGGGCTTAGGATTCCGTACTTATCGCTTAGGAAAAAGACCCTTCTGGCTTAGCTGCTCATCCTGTAGGCACTTAGCTCGAGACTTCGGGACGCTCGTACGGTGGCTTACAAAGCTGCTTACTAGCGCTTTCAAGTGGCTTAGGCTTGCTAAAGGATGGCCATAAGCTGGCTTTTTTGGAGCTTAGCCTAGGATAGTACCAGAAAGGGTCCGCCTCCTCTCCAAACCTCTCCCCGATCGGTCCTTCGTTACGCTCTCATTTCCTAACTTTTACTCCAGTGTGTGGTTAAATCACCTCGCTAGGAAAGACAGTCTAGCCATATCGAGAAGCCCCATCGGAGGATAGAACTAGAGTACAGATCGGGATAGCCGGGCCTGAGGCATAAGTCAATCTACGGGGAGTTCTCATTACAGGGGAGGTGATACCTAGATAGAGAAGAGGAAGAGGACTCACTCCATTTATCTTTATGTCTGGCCCCAGCTTTAAGAATGATTTGGGATCATTCACGGGGGACTTGTTAATAGAGAGTTCCTTTGGTTCGTGGTTTGATTGACCCTTGAGCACGAACTCGCCTTTTTAGGCACGTTGCTCGACTTAAGGGCCTCTTAAATCGATTTGATCAGTACAGACATTGGCCGTAGAATCTCAATTGACTTGAGAGCGGGATCCCATTTTACATCTATCCTCGAGTGGACTTTCCCCCATAGCTATATCTATATCCTAGAAGGTAGCTACCGGAACTCTAACGGGAGGGACGGAGTAATGGGCCTCACTCTAGCCCTTCTATCAATATTCTTCTTTCCGTGCTTACTTCAATACTAAGAAAGAAGAACCCGAACACGACTTTTTCTTTAGTTAAAACCTGCAAAAGCGCTTTCCTCGGTTGGAGATAGGAGAGACCGGCTCGGAGGTATCCGAGAACGAACTGCCAGCTGCAGCAGTCTCGTCTTCTTGCTTTGGAGGGCAGGACGAGAACCTCGTTACTACCTTTTCTTAATAGATAGAGGTTTGTGGACCCTTTATCTCAACAACGCCCAGTACAGGGAACTGATCTATTAAACCTAGCTCACGAGAAAGAAGAACCAGGGGAATCTCTCCACCTAGGAAATGCGGCATGAAGCACGGGCGAGCAGCCTACCTGCAGGAACTAAGAGGCAATTAAGGGAAATCCCCAATCCCCTTGACTCGGAATGAAGGGAAAGACTGATCATGGATAAGAAGCGAAGACAAGCCTGCTCAGCCAATTCTTTCTCCTTTTCCGAGGAAGCATGGTCAAGGTCAAGTGCCAAAGACTTTGACTTACTTTCAGGATGGAATTAAAGAAAGAAGACGGGCGTTAGCCAATGGCTTTACCGGTGGGTGCTCCCAGTCCAACTGGTATTTTCCTTATGACTCCGACTGTGGGTTTACCTGAGATTAGACCGATTCTCCTCCTGCTGCTCAACCAGCTCGGTCTGACCTGACTTTGACCGCTTCCTGATCGCTGGTCAATGAAAACCCCAGATCCTTAGCCCTATCCTTTGCTGGCTGGTTTTCCCACAGGGACTACTCCTTGCTCTTTTCTTTATTGTTGGATGGGGAAGAATAAGGTTAGACTGTCTCTGGGCAGCGAAACCTACGATTGAAGGTCTTTAAGTTTTGAAGCATACAAGATGAAAAGAGAGTCGTTTGGTAATCTTAAAAAATCGGTGTTAAAACAGTTGCTTTTTCAGACCAAAAATAAGTGCTTTAATGCGTGGACCGTAAGCCCCTACTCCTAATAAGTTGCGGAGTTCAGTCCCTTCCAATATGAGTGTAAGACTTGCATCACATTACCTCCTGTGCTAAAAAAAAGCAGCTAACTGAGAATGCCAGCTGATATAGGACTACCCTTGCTTGTTTGGCGTAATCCCTTAATCGATTTTTTTGTAAAAGAGATCCCCCTTCCCTTTCCAGTGTCACTAAACCGGTCTGGTATTCCTAGATGCATTCCTTCTTTTCATCGAAAGATGATCATGAAGAGAGACGTGTGGGCGGATAAACTAGTTCGCTTCTACCTTTCGATGTTCTTATTATCGAAGCTAATCCTAGTCAGAAAGAGGGGGAGTTTCGGTTATGAGATATAGTTCGAAAGCCGTCGACAGTCCCTATAGATCTATTTTATGATCTTAGCTACGTGTGTCTAGACTTGGTTCACAGGTATATCCCCTCGTGTCCTCAATAATCCTATGAATATTTGATTACGGTGGTTGCCTGTATGGTAATCATCACCCGTTAAGGATTCCGCGTACGGTGTATCTGGG